>NC_088247.1:25858463-30858463 GCF_036013445.1 Caloenas nicobarica
CTTAACTGCACATCAGAAAGCAAACAGAAAATGATCATTACTTTTCTCTTTTCTTTGTGATTCACCCTTTTTATTTTGCCTGGAATACAAAGGTGCCATATTCTGGTGAGGCAACAGGTAACTCAACTCTAGGGTTTATTTCAATGAAATAAGCTTGCCAACGTACCACAGGTGTTGCTAGAACTTTGTACCTGCATACCAAAAAATATTGCCTCCCCCTCAGTAACTGCAGGATACTGGGATTGGAAATAGGTTTTCTGTCTCTGACGTAGGCTTTTTGACACCTCCTGTGTCTGTTGTGAAGAGCTGTGCTGCAGCAGCCGGGTGGTGTCAGGTCTGGGGCTGCCTTGGCAGCAGCACTGGCTGAAATCCAGAGCCAGGTGTGTGGCAGAGAGAGGGATGTGGCCACTGAGAGGATCTGGGCTCCTCACCCTTTCCTTACCCTTCCTTTGCCTGAAGTTAGCCCCTTGTCTAAATTCACTGAATAAATAAATACACGTATTGCCTAAAGTTATTCACTTGGCCTTTTCATTTTTTTTTTGAAAAAAAAATAATTAAATGGTTCAAAGCTTCTGTAACTGCTGCTCTTGTTGGTACAGTCAATTCCTGCTTCCCTGTAAATAAATCAGGGCAAATTTACAAAGGGTGAGTGCAATACATAGCAGATCCATAATGTAATTACAGAAGACTATGGAGTCTCGTTCTCTGGAGACATTCAAAACCCACCTGGACACATTCCTGTGTGATCTACTCCAGGTGAACCTGCTTTAGCAGATGAGTTGGATTAGATGATCTCCAGAGGTCCCTCCCAACCCCAACCATTCTGTGATTCTGTGAAGATTAATGTATATTCCGCTTCAATATCCTTCTTTCTTTATAGAGCCAGTTTAGCTGATCAGTCTTGCTTCTCAAAAAGCACCGTTCCAAAATTAATTTTCTTAGGGCAAGAGCAATATTTTTTTTAAGCAACAGATTATTTGTTAAATTACTATTTGATCTAAATACCAAAACAAAGCGATGCCTTTGATGCATTGAAAATAGCAGGCTTCTTCCAACCTTGTGTTTGTACAATCCTAAAATACCCAAACCCCAATACATTCAGCAGCTTTTGCTCTAAAGAGAATGTATCCATGTCACTGTATAGGAAAATCTCACAAGCTTATGATTTAAGACTGCCTTTATAAACTGCAGCTCATCTATTTACCTGTATTCTAATTAAAATCTTCTTGAAATTGGTATGGTTCTTCACTTGAGTCACATCCATTGAACTTCATTACTCAGATGCAACTCATATAATACTTAAAACACTGAAAAATGCCTGAGATCCGAAACCTCTTTCTGCACATACTAATTGCTGCTATACAGCATTTTTTATTTAAATGTTTGTATGATGAATGTCTATGAAATTTAAGATCAAGGAGAGCTCTTCTGGAGGAGATTTAAGAAGACAGATATTCAAAGTGGCAGAAATACAGCTGCAATTTTAAATAACTTTATGTGCATTGTCTCATACTAAATGTGTTATAAGGCAGGGACCCTTGCTATGATTTTTACTTGAGATGCCTCTTTCAAACTGTTATTTGTCTATTCCTCACCCTTCTAATTATGGTAATATGATATAACAGACAACAGACCATACCTTGAAATAGATTTTCTTACAGATAAAGAGTATTAAGAGAGAGCCTGATCAGCAGGGAGCCTGTTGAACACATAGGGTTTCTCCTTGCCTTGCTATCCTTTGCATGCTTGAGGGTATTGGCTTACATTATTAAACTTTAATGATATTTTATGCAGAAATAGAACTGATAACTAATTCCTCTTTCCTGTTTTTAATCTCATGCTCTCTCCAACCTGTGACATCTTGGCTTGGCAGCCCAGTCATCCCATAGTGCCTATTCCAGAAAACGAAACACTCAGCTCAAAGCAGGTAATCAGTTGACATTTGATGGGTTTAAGCATTTGCACGCTAGCTTTATATTTTACTTACGTAGCTTGTGTAAAGTTGATGAGAAGAAATGTGCTGAACTCCCAAATCTGTTTTTGTCCAGTGCACAGATTAGATAAGCATTAATTATTCTTAATGATTAATGACAAAAGAAAAAAAAAAAAAAGAGTTGTTTTGCAGGCTCTGTTGCTTGTGTGAATTTGGAGTAGCACTATCATTTACACTTCAGGTTCCTGATGTGTGCTGTTGGGATGTTAGCAAGTGAGATTTGTTAAATTATACAGTTAGGCCCATTTGAATCATGCATTCCACAATTTGCTCTCATTGCTATAACTTCTTTTTTAAATAACAGATACAAAAACTACCAGAAGCATTTAGGATAATTAATTATTGAGAATTTCGTAATGGACTGTCAAGAAAATATAATAGAACACATAGTGTGAATTCGCCCAGCATTAAAATACAGTGCCGGTTTTATTTGACTTCAAAGGACATAAATCTTCTTGAAGTCTAAATTGAGTGGCCAATTCCCTACTACTTTTACATATCTAAACTCTAAGACCACAGTGGTTACCACCCTAGACAATTCACTCAGTGGGAGCCAATGTGATATGCTACACATCATTAATTTTCTCTTGAGAATGTATCAAAATTAAAAAGGTTCTGCCAGCACAGGCAAATCTTTTGTCCAACAAAGTCATGAACATGAAGCTGAAATATAGCCTCAATGTTGAAATAAACATATGTAATTTAATGAACTATCATATTGTTTACCGCAGGCTTTGGAATGTAATAGAACATCTTTAATTAAATGACATTTTAAACATTATTTTAGAAATTCACATAAGGCGGCATAACTTACTACCAATAATAGTAGTATGAGTACATTTATGACACAAGAATTAATTTTTGTTCCTGAGACCTCCTTTGGTTACCGGACACATGCACACAATTAATTCACAAGTTTTTTATGAGTTTAAAAATTTAAACAGGAATGATAATTACATTTTAGGAACAGGTAATTTTAAATTTATTATTTAAAAATTATATGCTAGTCTTGCTAAAAGCCACAAAATGAGCATTTAAATAAACGAAATGGATGTTTGCCAGTAATTGCTACCGAAGGAGTAACTGTCTCACTGTTTTGAAAAATATTGAGGGAGTTTTGAGGTCAGTCCCTTTGCATGTTGGAAGCAGAGGGTTTGCGTGAATTCTGAGTTTGTTGACAAAGCCTGTTAACATATCCTTCCAATTTATCTTGATTTCCACTGAAAAAAAGGTTTAAAAAAAAGTGAAAATAATTTAAAACACAAAGTAGACATCTCACTTTTTGGCTGGATTAAGAGACTGCTGTTCTGCACCAGGAATATATGAGACATGAACATAGCCTTTTATTCTTATGCACATCCCCAGCCTTCCTGTGCACAGGGACAGAGACTTAGAGATACTTCCTAGCTCATTACGGCCTTCCTGCCTCAGTTAAGAGGTCAGCTGTCCCAGCCGTGTCCCCTCACAACCTCTCGTGCACTTGGCACAGGATGAGAAGCTGAAAAGTCCTTGACTACTTACCAACAACTAAAACATCTGTGTATTATCAACATTATTCTAATTCTAAATCCAAACAACAGCACTATATCAGCTATTATGAAGAAAATGAACTCTATCCCAGCCAAAACCCAGACACTCCACCTCCCAAGAGCCATGTCTTTGTTCTCTCAAAAGCAGTTGTTTCTGCTGGGGATCTGTCCAAAGGAAGCCCCAAGATGCCCTCACAAAATGAAGTCAGACGACAAACCTTGCTGAGCTTCTCAGATAGGTTGTTTTTTTCTATCTCATCTGTAAAGTTTCTGAAATATTATCAAAGTAAAAGTATTTCATTATTGGGTGGTGAGAGGGACTGAATAGTTCTGAGGATAAATTTGTTATTGAGATGAAACAGATTTGCACCACATCAGGCATTCTAAAATGTGTATGTATGTACACATGTGTGTATATATATGTATATGTATGTGTATATATATACATATGTGTGCACATGTGTGTATATAAATGCAGCATCTGATGATGCAACTGATTTTCCTGTATTTGAAAATGAGTTAGCGGAAAGCAAACAGCTAGTTCCCCATCTCTCATCCTTTGTCTTTACAATTAGTTGAGGAAGAGCTTTGTAGATCTAGGAAAGAGATCTTTTCAAAGAAAACTCTTTTAAGAAACAAGGCATGTAATTTAACATGCATTATTAAGTTTAGTGTAGAAAGTGAAGCATCTCGTGCTGACATAGAAAAGTCAGACTGCAATGACCAAGATATCCTTGAAAACAAGAGGTTGTAACGTTCCAGATTGATGACAATGACAACAAAAGTGTTAAATTCCTTTGATTAGAGGCCAGCTTAGTCTGTCCCAAGGCAGGTAAAATATATAGCACTGTCTTCTAAAAGTTTCTTTGTATATAAACAAACACTTTACCTAATTTCTATCAATCAATTCATTAAAATCTTAAATGCACTCCAACAGTTGGAACATTTATACCATGACCTGTAGAATAAAGATCTGATGAAATTGTGGTTGCATTTATAAAGAACAAAGACAATCACTTGGAAAGAAGACGATTTATCTACGCTGTTATCAGCAGTCTTCGTATTTCCATTGATTAAATTCTTATTAGGTGATGGTCATTCTCCACTTAAAATAATGTTAGGTGAGGCAAATAGTCAGCTTTAAAATAAAAAGTGTCAGACACCATTTGGTAAAGCTGAGCAAGCTGAATATTTGTTCTGGTTTCCTGGGGCTTGTCACAAAACTGACCATGACTAGACAGGTGGACACTAGTCCACACGCAGACACAGTGGGAAGAACTGGGGCAGGTTCCCCACAAGCTGGTCAGGAAATAATGTCAAGAGATGACACATTTTCTGTTCTCTCTCTTGTAAAACCTATCTTCTTGTGAAACCTAAGCAAAAGAAATACCAGTAATTTCTAAGACTGACTATCTTCCTTTAAAGTAAATCTAGTGTTTGCCCAGGTTATGGCATGTGAATAACATTATGATCATTCTCAGAACAGTACTGAGTCAGATTATTTAGTGAGAACATGGGGCATATGTCCCAAAAGGACATTGCATGCAGGTGCTAAAAGTGTGTACTCATTACCCTTATTCATACATGGCTTGCAAAATCCCAGGTCTGTTATACATTTACTTTAGGTTCTTATCTTTTGCTGCAGCTGCTACTCTGTCTTATCTGTTTGTTATTCCTGAAAGATCTGCAATAATTATTTGAGATAATAATAGGATCTATAAGGTCAACAGTCATAAAAAGACCTCATCAGAAAAAGATGATTCCATTGACTTCAGTGGTGACAGAATTTCAGTGACCATCTTTCGTGCAAATTTTTGTGAATTTTAGTAAAATACCTTTTTTTTTTTTTTTTTCTCCTGGGGAAACAAGTAATCTGCCCCGCTCTACTTTAAACAACTTTAAAAGTTACTGAAATTTTAAATTCTGTGAAAATGTCAATAAGGTCTAAAGTTCTATTGTACATTGCTCTTAATCGTTATTTACTTGAGGAGGGTTCCTGTTCAGAGGTCAACATTAGAATTAATCATTGATAGATTTTACATATAAGAAGAAAATGCACCCATTTTTCTGAAAGAGTCCTTGTACTAAAGAATTTATGTAAGAGGTTTTACATTTGAACAAAGCTCCAGCCCAAATGGCAGTATCAGACCCAAAAGGTGTTTTTCCAAGCAAAAATATTGACATTGTACCCTGGATTTACAAAAAAAAAAAATCCCAGAGAGCAAAATTCCCCCACCAAGGTGCTTGACATCATGATCACTATGAGGATGGGATGGATGAGCATGGGCTGTGCCCTTCCCTGGCTCTGGTGAGGAGGTATGAGGGCAGGGTGCAGGCTGTCCTCTCCTCCAGCTTGTCCTGACAGCCTGGAGGAGGCTGATGGTGGTGGTTAGGTGTTCTGGAATGATCCAGCTCTCACCTACCTTTTCAACGGGTAAAGATCCTTGTCAAAGTGAGAACAGGGGTTGTGGTAGATACCAGATGAAACTAGAGGGAACTGTATTGGCAGCCACTTTTACACAAATGTCAACTCCTTTGTTCAAGCACCTTTGTCTTCCCTTTGGTGCTGGGACCTGTCCTTCCCTGCGTGCAGATATACTGAAGTGAAAGACTGGTTTGCTTCTTGTGCTTTCCTTGGAGCCACAAACATGGGATCTCCACCCATCACATTGCAGACACACTATTTTTACTTTCAGTCTTGCATAATATTACAGCCCTGTGCTGCAGACAGCGGCGAGCTGGTGTACACTGGTATGGCAGAGCATCACTGCCGGTTCTGTAGCTGGCCAGGCTGCAGAGCATGTGTGTGTTAAACTCTGACACCATCAGCATCTCTTCTGGTCCCCCACCTGGGATGCAGGGTCAGTGGTTTTTGCAGCACTGTTGATTTGCAGAGATTATGAATTATCTAATGAACTAGGGGGCCTTAGATAACTCATAAAGGGCACTGCACAGACTGAGCTTAAGCATAGTGATTAAGGTAGCAAATAATAAGGCAAAGAGCAACAGCAATACATATAAGAAAAGCTCTGAGCTGATGCAAATTAGAAAATCCTTTGAGGTCACTTACCTCCAAAATGAGAATTCTTCTGACTTGACCTGTAATCTTCCAAAACATTTTGGAGCAAAGTGACCTGTACCTCTCTGAAGTCATAGTCTCACCACCCATAGTTTATTTTGACCAAGCCAAGGACTGCAGCAGTAGGCTCTCTCCATATCTTCAGAACAGTTCATTTAACTGAAAATTTAATGACCCTGCAAATGAGCATTAAAAGTAAGAATAACTACTGCTTTTACTAAAGGAAATCTCATGCGTTAGATGTGACAATTTTTTTAACGTCCTAAATGGATGGGCCACTAAAAGGACACAATAAACTGTAGTCTTCTGATATTTATAAATAGAAAGGTAGGTCCAAAATATGCACATTTGAAAATTCTGAAATAAAACCTTTAAATATCAGCGGACACACTTTCTATTTGCTTTATACTTTAAGAATGCTTTAAACTCTTTTTTGTACTTTATGTGTAAAACAGGAAACTGATACTTGCAACAGGTATTCAAGCAATACTTTTTGCCAGATTCAATTGTATCTCCTTGTTTTAAGCAAAATGCTTCAGTTATAGACTGCTGATGTGAAAAGGCATATTAACTCACCACGCATTAACAAGGAAAATGCATTTTATGAATTTATAGGATTTTATTTCTAATGTGATTGCTATAAGAAGAATTATTGTAAATGTATTAGTTATATGGTAAACTTACATTAAAAAGACTGAAAGGGTAGTAATATAAATATGATAGTATGAAATGCCACTATGTCATTTAAAGGGTTATTTCCATCTATTTGGCTTTAGGAAAAAGCTGGTTTATTCGGACCCCTTTAGATAATGGCAGGCATTCTATATAATAATTTTAGAGGAAAAGAGCTTGTCCTGAATAGATAGTCAAAACACAGTTCGAGTTCTGGAGTTTGAAGAGGGCTTTTTTTTAAAAAAATTCAATAATTAAATAGTGCATAAGTAATTAGAATCAAAGAATCAGATAAAAAATAGTCATAGTGTTTGGCCACTCTTATGAAAAATTGTCACGGAGGCACCCCAAAATAAGTTTAGGTGGACAACAAGGTCCAAAACAAAACTTTATTCTGGCCAGAAAAGTACCACTGATAAACCGATTAGAAATGGGGTTTATACAATTAGTTAGCACTCTGATAACATAAGATACAGGTTCAGATTATTAGGTTAGGAGATTATTTGGGGTGCAGCGAAATAAGAATAATGAGGATCCACAGCATGCATATATGCACTCACAAGAAAACAAAACCTCTCTGCCCTGTTTTGCCCATAAGAGATAAACACTTGCCTGTTCCAGATGAGGAATTTACACTCGTCTACCAGACGAGGACTTATTAAAGCATATATTCAGTAATTTATCACTCACCCACATGCGGAGGTGAGGCGCTCCCCATCCCGGGAGGTTACCTCAGACGGCTTCTCCGTCTAAGGGGAGGGACTCCGGCAGCATGACAGACCCACAGCTCTGAGGAGACCACACAAAGGGAGTCTCCAGCAGGAACCTCATTTATAGTCTGATCAGATCTGGCTGTGGCCATTCCAGAAGCTTCTCGGCTTCTCTGGGCTGTGGGCGCTCTTGGCCCCTCCTCTGCTGACGACCCTGCCCACCAACTCTGGGTCTCCACAAAGAGCCATTGGCTGCCCCATTGAAGGCCTCAGTTCTGAGAGGGGATGGGCAGCTACCAGTGCAACCGCCACACCAGTTCTCAGGGTGTGTGTGGGGGGGAAGTGCAACTGCCACATAAATATATTTTTCCTTATGGCTAGTTAAAATTTCCCTAATTGTTGCCTCCTTTACTTTCACCACACAAATCTCAGCTCTCTATAAACCCTGCTTAAATAGCTTGAGAGCGAAAATAGGTGTGCTTTAACTTACTCTTCATGTTAAACAAACCCTGTAACCTCCCCTCATACGTCATATGCCTTTTCCAGTAGTCAAGGAACCCCTGCAACTATCCTGATGGTCCTCCATTGAGTTTCTTCTGGTTGCTTGACAACTCTTTCCTATTGCGAGGGCTCAAAAATGGAAACTATGTTCCAGATGCAGACTCAGTAGTGCCCAGCAGAGGGGAAAAATAACTTCCCTCAACCTGCTGGCTATGCAACCGTGTATGAGGTTATCCTTCATCACAACAAGGGTGGACTGACATTCAGTTTGGTTCCAGCCAGGCCTTAGGTCCTTCTCTGCAGAGCTGCTATCCAGCCAGGCAGTCCCTGGCCTGCACCGTTGCATGGGATTGCTCACTTTTTCCCCACCCTTGTCCCTTCCCAGATGCATGATTTTGTATTTGCCTTCGTTCACAAATCTCCTGTTGGCCCATTCCTCCAGTCTGGCAAAGTCCTCCAGAATGGGAGCTGTACCCTCAGCGTATCAGTCTCTCCCTCCCCTCCAAGTTGGTAACGTCCACAGACTTCCTGGACAGGTAGGGTCCCTGATGGAGATATCAAATAGCATTCACTCTAGCATCCTCTGAAGTGCCACCTGGAACAGAGACTTTGAAGTATTGACTACTATCTTTTCAGACCAGTGGTCCAGCCAGTTATTCATGCACTCTCTAGTCCACCCCCTTCCTTAGTTAGGGTACTTTGGTGTAGAAGACTGTGTCGAAATCCTTGCTAAAGTGGAGGAAAACAACATCCATGCCATGTGAATGCAAGGTTGGCCACATGCTCTGTCCTCCCAGGATGTGGTCCAAAAAAGAACTGGAAACCCAACATGAGTCTGAAATGTCCTCTAACGTGCATTTGACCAAGGTGATGCTTCGTCTGTTGAAATTTGCTGTATGCAGTATAGTTCCTCAAACACATCAGTGCATGAAAAATTGTCCCATGTTCAGTATCTTAGTTATAAATTAACAGTGCAGGAAAATCATGTTTTTAAAAGACAAGGAGCTGTATGAAGTTGTCCACCAGTCTGTAGAACTGTGCCTGCTTAACATACTCCGGTTTATATTGTCCTCTCCACGTTCTTTTCACATTATATTTCCTTTTTTTCTACAGGTTGCCAATGAAAGAGGTTCTGTTTAGATATGATGGTGAGTATTAGTATTTTTCTGACTTGGTTACAGTCACACTTTGAATATGTAACTACTTCTTTAGTGTAATTTTAATATATTTTCATGGTTTTGTTTAAAAAGATGACAGGATGAGTTAGCTATACAATTTAGTGTTTGGATAATAAGCTGGCTATATTTGGTGAATGATTTTCTATTAATAAGTACCAATACAGAACAATTCCACTTCTTAGCATCACAGAATAAAGTCACAACTGAATTAATTTTAAGGGAGATGAAATTAAACAGTTGGAAGAAATTGAGGTGTAGTCTGGAATTAGATTGTGAAGTAATGTCATTGAAGTAAGATGAATATTATTTTATATTTGAGCGCATAACCATGTAGTGCTATTAAAATTAATTGTTTGCTAAACAATACTGTATTGCAAATAATTTGCTGCGCTTGAGAGCAGATATAATGTAGTACTTAACAAGGAAGGTCAGCAAATAGGTGAAATAGAAAAGGCTGAAATGTTCGATGCCTTTTTTTGGTCTGTTTCAGTCTTCACAAAGAAGGTTAATTATTACTAAAAGTTTATTTCAGTTATTATTAAGAATTTGGGGGTAGTATCATGGAGACAATAGGAAAAGAACAACTGAAGGAATGCTGAAGTATATTCGAGTATTCAGGATGGCACAGCCTAATGAAACTTACCCTTAAACCAATCAAAGCAATTTCTCAAATATTAGTGATTAGTAGGATGAGTAAGTTCCCAGAAAACTGGAGAAAGGCAAACACGACGTATCTAATGAGACTGGAAAGAAAAATCTAAAGAATCACAGAAAAGTCAGCCCTGGCATTTCCAAGACACTGGAACAAAGTATGAAACCACCTCTTTGTAGGCATCTAGAGAACAGTAAGGAGATAAGATGACTTACACAGAGACACAGAAATAAATCCTATTGAGTTGATCTCATTTCTTTCTTTGACAGCAAAACAGATATAGGAGATGCATCTTATACAGCACATTGTCGACACAGTCCCACATTACATTCATATGCAAGCAAAGCAGATACAGACTAAATGAAATTCACATAAGGGAGATGCGCAACTGACTAGAAAGCGGGACTCGGAGAACAATTGTTTGCTGCTGAAGTGGGAGAACATCTCACACAGGCTTCCACAATGCTGCCTTCTAGCTCTAGCGGTATAAAACATTATCATTAATTACTTGTTCAATCACATGGACAGCAAGCTTACCAGATTTACAGATAATGCCCATTTGAGAGGACTTGAAAGCAGCTCAGAAGGCAGGATTAGAATTCAAAAAATGTCACATGTTAGAGGAATAGCTTGAAATCAAGATGATAAAATTAACTGAAGACAAATACAAGGAAATATGAAAAGCACCGAGAGAAAAGGAATGACAATAATACTGCAGGAAAGAACTTGAGGATTATAAGGGACCACAAACTCAATCTGAGTTAGAGGCGATGCTCTTAAGAAAAATGCCACTCACAGGAGATGTTGAAGGGATGGTTTATAATATGAAAGAGGTAGTTACTCGTGTCTGTTCAGTGTTAGTGAAGAATCAGTTGCATGGTATGTGGAAAACAAATGGGAGTTTTAGAAAAGATGTAGAGGTTTCAGTGTCCTCACACAGAACAAAAGAAATAAGGATAGAGCAGAGGCATTGCAGTTGGTATGTCTGCAAATGGGATGTTATAAAGTAATATTAGTGACTCTTCCATCCTTCCTGAGGGTAGGAAAAAAACAAATGGACCTAAATTTCGGGAAGACAGAGTCAGTTTAGAATTTGAATGGTTCCAGCTATGTGGAAATTCAAGAACTGAATCTCAGGCTGCTGCAAAGATGGGCAAGTATCTCACAGGATAAGTTTGGTGTGCCAGCTGTCATCTTCTCCCACAGTGACAGCACTAATGGGGTGGCTGAATATTTCTTCAAGCCTTTTTTTCTGTGAAACTATGAGTTAGGTTCATTAGTCAGCTCACCAGGTCACATAAATTAGGAAAACTAAGTGACCCACGTGCATGTTATATAGTTTACTAATCTGTACTTTTGACTACTTGTATTCATGTGAAAACTCTTCTTTTCCAGCCCCGATTAGGATCAAGTGATAAAACCGTAGAGTATCTTGAGGCCTGTTTCAATACTAAGAAGGAATCAACGGCACAAGTATTATTTAAAGCACCATTTACAATAAAATTGCTTCCAGTATGCTAATTGCAAAGCAGTTATAATAATCAAATATTCTTTCAAGAGACAATCTTATGTACTAGCATAAATAACCCCAGAGACACACACATGAAGGTGCCATATTGAAGTATGATTTCTTGAAGTGCTTGCTGGTTTAAAAGATGCCCTAAATAACACAGCATATTTTCTTTAGGAATAATATACATGTTGAAAATAAATAAAGCCATATTTTTGTTGCAAAGTGTTTGCTGTGATTCTTGTTTTTCCTCCTGTAAATTTAGCTTCGTGTATTTCAAATAGCTGAGGATGAATGGCAGCATCGTTGGGAAAGGAATGCTCCCATGCTCTTAACCTTGGTCACATTTTGCTGCTATATAGACACATTTTGTGAAGCACTCCAGGAGTTATCAAAGTTTGTGTCAGCACCCACAGCAATCAGCAGGCACAGTGATTCTTCCCTGCCACGCAATATTCGTGGCCCTTTTGGCCAGGCAGTGTCTGTGCCAGCTGATGAGAGCAGCAGAATGACCAGCTGCATTCCTGCTGCACGTATGAGAATCACCACTTTCCTCTCCAGCTTATGCTGCTCTTAGTTTGACCCTATGCTTTTCCCACGGACTGAATGTTGCCTGAGCCTGGATCTCAAAAAATTTGCTTTCAAGGTGCATTATAAACATCTATGGAAGCTGATTGTCTATGCCTGCATCAGTCAACCACCTTCTCCTTGACCCCTTGATCCTTTAAATCACCCCACAGATATGTGCATGTCCAGAACCTTTGCATAACTGCCCTGTCCTGGTGTGCAGGAACATTTTACCTCTTGACACATTGCTCTGCGCTGTGGTTAAGATTAAAATTTTAATGAGACATGGTGCTGTTTTCATTAAAATTAATGTGATGAACTAATTTAGAAAATATTTTCATCAGTTAAAACATTAAAATTCCTATCAGTTTAAATGGAATAGTCCTTAGGCTACTCAACCTCTTGCACTATTGGACTCGGTGTAATTTAAATCCAGCCTGCATTTAAACTGTTGAACTGTGAAACTGTTAAGACAGAAGTACAGCAATCACTGAGTCTTTCTATATAGGTAAAATATACCTTTTTCCTACAGGAGTACACATGTCCTTCAAAATGTCATGAACAGACCAATAGATAGATAAGCTTTGGTTTTGTATTAGTTTCTTTTCTCAATAGAAAAATAGTCAAATTTAAGTGTGTACATCTTGTGGACAGCATAGCCATTAACCAAATGACCAAAAAAATATTGAGAAAAGCATTTCGGTGAGTTCAAGAGAGAGTTCTTGGGGACAGAAATCAATACATGTAGGTAAATATAATAAAAAATCTTTTTAAACTAATATATATATTAATACATATACACATTTATAACTATAAATATATTATAAATACTGTACAAGATGTAATAGGTCTACCCACCAAGGACCTAATAGAATTTCTTGTTTTCAATCAGGCACTGAAGCAGGCAAAATTTATATTTAGGACCAGTATGATCTGTGTGATTCTAAGAGCCTGCACATTATTTCAAAGCACTTGCTTTGCTACGAAGTTGTTCCAAACTCAACTTTCTTTTCCTCTTGAATTTCATTTTTGTAAAGCCCAAATCCCATCTAGCATGTCTAGCCAAGAGAATTATTCATATATGTTTTAGTTTTAAATTAGCCCAGGTGATAGACTGAAGGCCATAGGTGGACGGAACACAAGAGAAAAACTACTGGGATTATAGGAAGGGTAAAAAGAGGAATCTTTTCGTTGACCTCTGGGTCTGTAAGTTTCTTCATCTGTGCATACTTTAAAAAACAGTTTCCTTATCAGTTCAAACAGCTTCCATCTATGAATGAAAAATGAGAGTACATTGGCAATTGCAGTCTAGGAAGTCTATCCTGAGAAACCAATGGAAAAAGTATTAAGAGGAAAAAAAAATCTTTTAAAGAGAGATTATATAGTGCTAAACTCGACACAAAAAATTGCTTGCTTTTTCAATATCACTATAAAATTAATGGATGCTGTTTATGCAATAGAGTAATATGTTTAGGCCAAATTCTGATGCCTTTAACCTGCTTTTATTCATTATTTTTCTGGTAAAATACACATTCCCATCATGCCTACGCTTTGTGAGGGCTTATGGTCCTTTTTTCCCCATCCTCCAGGCTAATACAAAGTCTGATACTCAGTGTGTTCCCCATTCGATGCATGCTGCTGTTGTTTCTGTTGTTGCTATGTGCTACAAATCAAGCTGGCAAGAAAAGACTTATTAAAGCTGGCCCAGGTGGTCAGAAAGGAGATTTGCCCAGCACAAGGGATGTACCTGGGCACCAGCATAAAACGGGCCATGGGAAGGAGTATCAGAATTCATTACTTGAGGAAACTGGCTTGCTGCACCAGGCTGAGGGCAGCCCTTGGCCCAAGGGTTCAGCTGTCTGGGATCCAAAGCCTGGCTTGGTGTGGCACAGTGCTATGTTCTTGACTCAGTTTTAATAAGAAGATAGCTTAAATTTCAAGAAGTTCACAAGCTAAAGCTATACAAAATGAGAACAGCAAAAGCACAGACAGAAAGATTTTATTAAAAGGGTAACAACAGCAGCTCAAGGAGACAAAATGAAAAAATCTGTACCCTAAGGTATAAAGAAATCCTTAAAAGCAGAGAATCAGAAAGTGGCAGCTCAGCAGCGCTGAGGAGCAGCCTGTTATGAGGATCAAGGAGCCCAGTCCTCCCTCAGCTGAGCGATGCTTTCCTGCCCCAAAGGGTCACTGGCTGTCTTAACCAGGGTTGGTGAGCATGTCAATAGTGGCTCTCTAGTGTGTGCATTAGCCAAGGCATAATCGTTTCATATGAATAAGTTGCATATATCATTCTTGCAGCATCTCTTTGTACATTATAAAAGATGTTTGAACAAAAACGAGCTGGCGATTTCCGTGTAAGACCGCTCTCACTTATGCAAAGAGTAGTACCTGGCCATGCACAGGGCAATCCTAGGCTGTGTCTACACCAGTCAAGTCATACACCCCAAAGCAAAAGGCACAGAGTAGCTTACAAGTTAAGGGAAGAGCCTACTGTAAGCTGACTTCTCTAGAAGTGGTCTGGTGACACTCACATTGTGATAACACCAAACTTAATATGTATCCAAAGCGCTTCTGAGCTTGCTTTGTGGTAAGACTAATGGTAGGCACATGGGCAATCTCTTCAGGCTTCTAGTATTGGTTTGGGAGGCTCCTTCTGCCTCTTCCATTGTCAGTCTACACATGGTCAAGAGAAGAGTTTGTACTTGGGGTGCCAGCATTGAGTGGTGGGATCAGGTGGGGCCACACTTTTGAGAAGATCACTAGTAGGTACACATCTGCCATGCAACACCAGCACGCCACCTTCTGAGAGCTCATATTGACAGTGAAATACAGTATATTCCCCTTCTCCTTCACCTCTAACTGGTTGGTGAGGTTTGAGATTGGCAAGCTCACTGCAAGCATCGCCTCTTTGAACTATGCACAGCCATGCACAGGCTGACCTGTCCACAATAATCTGCACTGACAGCATAATGAAAGTGGTAGGTGGCCCATGATATGATGGGGCTACTGTCAAGATTTCCATGTCTGGTTGTGTCTCCTGACAGGTTCATAACAAGATATAAGCCACAATGACTGCTGTTACCTGTTCTGCAAGGCCTAGTGAAGCACTGTTTAGGAGGGCACTTGCAGCTGTGTGGCTGCACGCACATGTGCTGGGTCATGCACAGGTCCTCCCAGTCTCCACGTGTATTTTCTTGTCTGAACCCAGGGTGGGCTGACCTCAGGGCAATGCCGGAGTATGGCTGACAATAAGAAGAATGAGATGGCATCTGCTGCCTTGAGGTTGACCAAGCAATGCAGCTGGCGCGGGATGCATGCATGATGTGTTGCTGTGGTGGGAAGAGTGAAAAGGTTACGAGGCTGTAGCAACCTCTTAGTACCATGTAACACCCACAAAGTCTTCTCCTTTTACACGTGGTGGTTATTGACTCTGAGTACTTGACCACTTGTGTGTGTGTGAATCTGTGTGTGAGAGGAATAGGACTTTTTTGGCATGGGCAGCTGGGGTCAGTTTCTCTTCCTCTACCTCTGACTGTGACCCTAAATCTGTTGATTTAAATATCTGAGGAACTGGGTGCATTGGTCCCAGAGGCCATGTCACATTGTGACAGTACTCTGTTAAATATCTGCCAAAATTTGTCATCTAAGCCACCACTATTCTGAGTTACATGTAACCTGGATTAACATCAGAAGAATTAAGACAGTCAGCCCTGAAATGTTTGAATTAAAAGTGGCGCTGCTTGATACCGTGCCAACAACCCAGAGTGAGCTTCCAGGCTGTTGCCAAACAGGGTGAAAGCACCCCCATTCCTGTGCCTGCTCCAAACATATGGAGACCAAAGTGACAGTGAGAAAATCACTTTAACACATAGCTTTTCTCTGCATAAACACATCTAGGAGCTAGTCACTCACAGCCTGGGAGGGTGAATCCTGTCCTGTATTTAGTGCATGGAAGAGAGAAGACATTGTGGGATCATACTTTTAATGAAGCGAATTTGCTTTATAAACTTTTACTGCATTGCAGACATTAATAATAGAGCAGTAAGTATAAACAATTGCAGCCATTGCGGACCAGTGATGTATTTTGTGCAAGGAGTCATCGGTTAAATTTCCAATTAAATTGAAAGCAAGGGATGGCTTGTATCATTGCAGAGTTTAACCTGGATATAAGCAATTACACAGCCTCTCTGATGCACTGAGTTACATCTACTGGCAAATGACTGAACTGAGGTTTGGTGTCGTGGTTTCTTCATAAACTGACCAAGAATCACTTTGTTTTCCTGGCACAAGGTAGCAGTACTGCAATTTTTGCTCTGGGTCTGGGCACAAAGCTTCACCCCAGCCCACTTGCAGCAGCCAGGAGAAGGAAAGGTGCCGCAGTCTTCTGATGGGATGAGCTCTGTCATCTGTCCTGGGAGTGACCTTCACCACCTAGAGCCCCACCAGCCAGTGCTATCGCCTGTACTCTGAAGGTGATTAGCAATGAGATTTTATGGTTTCTAATAAGCTCATTCAGACAAATCAGGGAGACCTTTGAAAGAAAGGCTGTGGAATAATCCTGCTCCAGCTTTAAAGAAATTATTGGACATTTTTCACTGTTTTTTATCTGTTACTCCACCAAGTATTCAGTGATCTTAATACTTGAATTCCTGCCAAATGTGTGGAGTTTTTTGAA
Source organism: Caloenas nicobarica (assembly GCF_036013445.1). Classification (NCBI taxonomy): domain Eukaryota; kingdom Metazoa; phylum Chordata; class Aves; order Columbiformes; family Columbidae; genus Caloenas; species Caloenas nicobarica. Next base: position 25,875,533 of record NC_088247.1, read on the forward strand.
GCTCAAGGGTAGACATCAGGTAGAGCTGAAACAGTTACAAGTCAGATATTTTTGTACTTAATTGTGAAGAATAGAACTAAGACTTGGACCCTAACTGAAAATCTTAGCAGAGCTGTTGTGCTTGAAATAGCTTAATCTTCAATAGAGAAAAAGGATCACGTTTAACTGTTAGTAAGTAGTTAAAGGTAAGTCAACACATGCTTTTGTACAGTGAGCATGAAGCTACTTTTGCTTACAAAGGAAACTACTGAAATAAAAATATTTCCTGAACCACAACAGAATAATTTGTGGGTTTTTTTAAGGTTTGAACATACACCAACGAATGTGAATTGGATTTTATCAAGTATCAGCAGTTTCTTATGTCACAAAACAAAGCTGTTTATAAGCACTAGTTACATTTTCACATCCCTTTAAAAGAAATCTCATTCCTGTGTAAACTAGCTCATGTCATTTCTAAGCAAATCCCTTGCCTCTGGATTATCATCAGCAAGACTTTAAAGTTGAAAATTAAAACCAAAACAAACAAAAAACCAAACCCCCAAAACCCATCAACAACCAAAAAACCAAAAACCAACCAACAAACAAAAGCAACAACCAAAAAAAAAACCCAAAAGCCAACAAAATAAATGAAAACAGAATTCCGCAATTTAAGACACAGATTTGCCTGTTCACTTAATCTGATTGGCTGATAAGATTTATCACATAAGGTAGCTTTTTTTTTCCTTTTAAACTTTTAAAAATTATTTCCAATAATAAAGAAGATTTGCATTTTGCTAATGTCAGTGCAAATCGGGAGTCATTCTCTTGGAACTGATGGAGCCATACAGACATAAGGAAAAGAACTGGATCATCATTTCCAATGAGCACTTGGCTTGAGTTTCCATGAGCACGTCTTTTCTCATTTTCCGTGTGTTATATTTGGTGCGTTATAGCACTCAGTGTCAGAATTAACATCGTCCAGATTTTTGTCTCATTAGCAAAACTTAATTAAAAAAACCCAGAGCAAATCTGAAGGCTAAGATTTATGTCCAATAATGTCTTGCGTAGTGATTGCATGTTGCTGACCTTGGCCTTTCTATTAACTTCCACGCAAAAGCCTTCTTGCAATAGGGTGAAATAGAAATCCTGTGGTCTGATGCATTTTTCCCTCATCCCCAGTTCTTTAGCTGTGGTGGCGACAGTGTGGGAGGCAGGTCTGATAAAAGCACGGCTGTCAAGAAATTGTATTAAAAACTTGAACACTTGGACTACAAGCCCATATATATAAACACACACATATTCTCTCTTAATGTCTCTGCCATTCATCGCAATGCATCCAAACCAGCTGTGCTTTCAAAAGTAGCTGCCCTTTGATGCTACAGCATCCTGCAGTGCTGAACAGCCCAGCTGAAGTCACAAAGGGAAAGATTCCCTTCATTCCCTAGGAAACAGTCTGCCAATAATTTCTCCAGGTTCCACTCGTTTACTACAAAATGGAGATAGAGGAATGACTGGGTTTTAGCTCTGATTGCTCAGCTTTGGAGACTTAAATTGTCTTGTAACGGTTCAGATTTCAAACTATGATTTTTTTTTTTTTTTTTTTTAAATTTACTATCATGTGCTACCTCTGCTAGGAATTTCAAAGTTCTTTACTGCTTTTTTTTTCTGAATCTTTTAAGTTTTGGCAATGATACCATGCATTTTTCTTTAGGTTTGCTGTTCTAAAACCTTGAGATCATAGATCAAGTAATAAAGGCCATTAGACTTGTCTTTTGATACCTGTTCTGGGTTTTTTTTTGTGGTTTTGCTAATACAGCCATTTCCTTTTTAAAATAGGAATGTGCACTCATCAGTGGGTATGTACTATGCTATTTACAGAGATTGCAAGTTCATTTTGACTAAAGAAATAAAAACTTTAAAATAAAATCTTTGGGTAGTAGTTTACATTGAGTGTCACCTGACTTTTTTTTTTTTAAATATGCCTGCAATAAAACTGTGCAAATTAAGCATATAAAGCTAAGCTAGGTCACTGGAAGCAAGATTGAAATGGGGGATGCAGGATAAGTTTACTGTAGTGATACAGCCCTGCACATCAGGAGAGAAAATGTAGATGAAATGCAATCCGAGTGTTATATAGTATGGAGAACATTAGTTACAGGTAAATGAAGCCCAAAAGAAAGAGGCCTTCCTTTGAGATCATGTGCTCACTCCTCACGTTGTTTTGGTTTAGTTAAAAGTACAGAACTAAAATATGAGACCATGTATATTCTGTATATTCTGAAACCTTTCTCGCTTGCAAAATAATGCACCCAAAGTTTCATAGTGATGAATACATAGTTGTGGCTCTTTCCAGTATCTCTGTATCTCAGCCAAATAAATCAGTTTACAACATGTCTGACTAATAATTAACATATACAGTGTCTTCCTAGGAAACCATAGTCCACAGCTTTCTGTTCACATTTCTTTCTGAATACTAACTGACGGTATTACATCTACATTACATGGATATTTACCAATAAAGTGAAGCATAGAAAGACTTAAAAAGGCTGAAAGAGGCAAAATAATGTGTCTCAAGAGTCAGATATTCCTCTTATATTGCATTGCAAGTGAAGTTTGGATGGTAAAGCAACTTGACTCCAGAAGAAATTTCCCCCAAGGACTTTACTCTGTTGAAGATGGCAGTTCTGCAAAGTGGAACAGGCTAAAAAGGAGCTTGTATCAGGGAAGGTCCTGCAGGCTACGAGGCTGCTGCACAGGAAGGGATGATCACTGCAGCTTTAACATCGTCTCCAGATCAGCTATTTGTTACTGTGACCAGTTCTGTGCTTCAGGTTCTCCTGGTCCTGTGGACTGTTGTCCTGACTACTGGGAAGTTTGTGACAACACCAGCGAGCCCATCAGATCAAGTGAGCCTTGGCGACCTCCACCGTTGGGTAGGTATAGAGAAAATGCTCAGCTGGCATTAGTGCATCGTGATAAAAATATACTTAGAAGTAAAAATATACTTAGAAGTAAAATTACTGATTAATCTTTAGAGTGTATACATCCTAAAAATATGACTAAAGATGTAGTGGACAAAGATACTGAGCTTGCAGCTGGAGTAAAAATTACACTTGCTTTTAATTTTTTGTATCTAGGGACATATTTTTAGAATTGGCTAGACCATACTTCTGTTGGACTGAACCCCTGTTTTACCTGAAGCTTCCCAGACACAACCTCATTGGGTCAAAATTAATGTAGTCTCCTCAATTTCGATGGAGTTTTACAAGTCAACATGAGATAAACAGCAAGATCTATTTTTTTGTTTTAATCCATCAGTACAAAAACATAATCAAGAAAACTGAGTGTTATCCTGAATGGTACTTCTCTGAGGTATTCTGCACAGCTTTCCTGTGGGACACCATGTTTTCTGCAACAGCTCAAGTGCAGGAGTAGGTGAAGGGATGTTGTTAGAACAAGGATTTCTGGCATATTTTTTTTCTCACTAGTTCATAGTGGAAGTTCCTCCAGAAGTATTCTAAATTCAGTCTAATTTTTTTAGAAGTAGACATTTAAAAAAAGTGATCTACAACCATCTAGTCCTCCCTCGGTTACTGCATGGGCCAAATCCCTGCTGGTGAGAAAACTTTACAATTGTGCATTCTAAGACTACGTAGCTTCTTACTATTGGTAGACCAAATCTGTCTGAAAATGTGGAGACTGTACTAAAATTTCAAAAGCCTAAAATCAACAGAAATAGCATTAGAACATTTAAAATTAACTGTTCCTTTGCAATAACTCTGCTGCTTACATTCCAGCACTCAGACCACAAGCTCTTCAGGAGGTTGAGCTCTTAAGCCAGGCGTGCAGCCAAAATCTGATAAGTAGGAGTGACAGAAATGCTGTAAACCAAATTTGATTCTCCAAAGTGTTTCTAATCATGTAGAAGAATGTTCTATGATTTTGGTAAATAAAGACATTTGTTCCATATTTATTTGTTGCAGTGGTGCATAGTATTTCCAACAGATCGGGGGGTTGTTGTCGTAAGCTCTATGTAAACATTTAACAGCGTTCCTGCTTCAGAGCTGACAGCCTGCCGGTCTAGTTTGGCAAACTCTTTCACAGAAATGAATCATTACAAAACCTACAGCAGTTTGCCATGTGGGCACTGCCGCAGGTCTGCCTCTAAAGAGTAAAAGTGTAACAGAAGGTTTAGAAAAGGGAATAGGTCAGTGGTAATATTTTTACTGCCTTCCATAATCCAATTTTTGCAGTTGTATTCACTCTTTTGTAACTGCTGGACTGTACATGTTTGCCAGTGGTAGCAATTATATTTACTCTGTTCAAGCACCTTTATTTGTCCTATAGGTTATCTTATATCTTTTTCTTTTTTTTCTTTTTGTATCTCATCTCAAAATAATCTGTTTTTCTGATCCTTAAAGTGATTCCCTAATGGAAAGTCTGCAGCTTTTAAAAATCTGTTTATTGAATATTTTTATATAAAAAAATTAAAGGGTAAAAGGAGAATAATAAAGCAGCCAAAATATAGCAGGAAACAAACAAACAAGCAATCAACCCCCCAAAACTCCAACAAACGCAACACAAAACTGCAAACAAAACCAAAACCAACTGAGCAATCAACAACAAAACACAAACCCAAAATGCTCAAAAGGAACATTTAGAACTGAAACGTCTGAGGAACACAAAGAGAGAATCAAATTGGAAGGAAAAAATGGAGAAAAAAAAAGGACTGAATGCTTGAAGAGTAAGCAAACTAGGAAGCATTTTTTAGAATTATATACTAGCTGACTTTTAGTAACTGAGACTACACTTCTGTCTTTGGCTAAAAACTAAGCACTAGAACACCATATAGGTTAAAGTACTTTTCACCTGGAATATTTTGGTCTTCAGGTTGCCTGTGGGTTTGCTCTCAGCGCTTCTTGCATTATACTTCTTTAAAGAAACCAATAATCCGAAGTGCTTTACATGGGCTGGAATGAAAAGCAACAAAACTGCTCAGCATTTTATTTCTGGATTTCCGTTTCTTCACTGACTTGGTGCACAATAGCAGTAAGCTACGCTGTGACTTCTTCTATGGGTGTGCACCATGCTGAGGGTTGGTCTTGATTTAACTATGTGGAACTACTTTGTCTTTATGAACCCAGCATTCAGTATGTTTCGATAGCTTTCCTGTGTAGTTTCAGAAGAAACTGTGCACGTTAAGTATCAAACAGTAGTTCCGGATTTTTCAATTTTTATTAACTTTTGTTATGAGACAAACTGATAGAGTTTTATTTATTGACGGTATTTGTCATTTAATTTATTGTTTTGCTTCAATTGCTCTGATGGTACAAAAAGCCCTGTCAGAGCCAACGCACTGGATGTCACCCTGGTGGTGGTATGAAAGTGACATTCAGAGAGTTTGCGAATGGTTTTTATATTACACAGTCGTGATCTGGCCTACAAGTGAGTAAACCTGGAGACATTTCACTGACAAAAGTACTTACCTCAATATTGGGGACAAATGAAGTACAGGCTATAAGAATATAGCAATGCTGGACTGGGAAGGAAGTCCTGATTTATCAAATCTGCTTCCTTCCAATCATGATTTTCGCATCATATAATCCCATTCTTAAAGTCATCAGGTTGCATCTTCAAATTAATTAATTTCCCACTTAATAGATTAATATTCTATCCTAATGCCTTCACAGCCAGTCAGTCTCACTGTGTTCTTATGCAAACAGTGTCTTTTTGCTTAGACATCTCTGCTTTCTGCCACTGATGCCTTGAACACATTTACAGGTGGCAGTTTTGGACTTCTAAGTCTTGATTTCACTAGACTACAGAAACAGTGTATTTTTAATCTTGAATTCCCTAAGCATACGTTATTAACAAGCTTCTCCTGTACGTGTCCAGGTTTGCATTTTTTCTTGGGCATGGGTGGTGAGGTCTGTCAGCAGAGCTCCAGTGAGACTCTGTCCTGTCACTCAGATGTTGCATCGGATCCCTCGATCTATTTGAAGTATCTTGCTTGATGCCTCCTTTCGTCTACTGTCTGATGCTGACTTTGTGGCAGGCTGTGACAAACCATGACACTTAAATGATTTGCCTGGGTATTCTCTGAAAAAACATAGAATCGTAGAATAGCTTGAGTTGGAAGGGACTTTAAAAGGTTATCTGGGCCAACCCCCCTGCAATGAGCAGGGCCATCTTCAACTAGATCAGGTTGCTCAGAGCCCTGTTCAGCCCAGCCTTGAATGTTTCCAGGGATGGAGAATCTACCACCTCTCTGGGAAACCTGTGCCAGTGTTCCATCACCCTCATAATGAAAAATTTCTTTTTCACGTCTAGCCTGAATCCCTCCTCTTTTTGGTTTAAAACCATTACGCCTTGTACTATCACAACAGGACCTGCTAAAAAGTCTGTTTCTATCTTTCTTATAGGCCCCTTTTAGGTACCGAAAGGCCACAATAAGGTCTCCCTGGAGCCTTCTCCAGGCTGAACCGCCCCAAATATCTCAGCCTATCCTCGTAGCAGAGGTGTTCCACCCCTCTGAACATCTTGGTGGCCTCCTCTGGCCCCTCTCCAACAGGTCCATGTCTTTCCTGTAATGAGGGCTCCAGAGCTGGATACAGAACTGCAGGTGGGGTCTCACCGGAGTGGAGAAGAGGGGCAGAATCACCTGCCTGGACCTGCTGGACATGGTCCTTTTGATGTAGCCCAGGATAAAATTTGCTTTCTGGGCTGCAAGCGCACATTGCCGGCTCATGTCCAATCTTTCATCCATCAGTAACCCCAAGTCCTTCTCTGCAGGGCTGCCTTCAATCCCTTCATTCCCCAGCCTGCAATGATGTTGGGAGTTGCCCAGACCATGTGCAGGACCTTGCACTTGGCCTGGTTGGACCTCGTGATATTCATATGGGCCCTCTTCTTGAGCTTGTTCAGGTCCCTCGAGTGCACTGAAGAGTCAGTTTATATAGAAGGTCTTAAAACACACACAATGTCTTATCTCAGTGAAGTGGTATCAAAGAAAAAATTTAGGAGGCATATATTTGTTTGGAAAAGTCATCACTCAGTTGAGGTTTTATACTGAGTTTTGGAGAGTATGTGAAACTATTCAACTATTTAACAAGAAAAATAGGATATTGCAATAGTTTTAGAATAGCTATTAGGTTTTTTAATTCTGCAACTAGAAAAAATATTTCTATTTTAATTGCTTATTAGAAAACTTTTATCAGAAACATGTTCTTTTTAAGTTTATTGCTGGAAAATAAATATGTTTGAAGAATTATTTTTATTTACGTGTAAGATAATAATTTTTCAGTGAGTGTTTTCAATGTGTTACTGTTTTGTTCACTACAAATGATAATGTACCTGGTAAAAAATTAAAATGTGTCAAACTGCCTTCATTACTTGGAAGAGACTTTAAATAATTCTTGCTGACTTTCAACTATTTATGTACACTGCATTCAAACAATTAATTCCATAATAGAGAGAATTTTGAGTTAATTCACTTCAAAAATGATTTTTTTTTTCACATATCTGTATGTTATGTTGGCAGGTTGTTATAAAGATGGCCGGTATTACGGAGAAGGAACAATAATTAAAGACAACTGCAATTCCTGGTAATGTTTCAGAGAGCAGCAAATTAAATTTTATTTAACATATGTCATGAAACAGGAATTAAGGTAGTGAGCATCCTTGATTTCTTATTAAACATATAATCAAATCAAAATGGCTGGAAGACTAGTGCTGCATCAAGGTATTGTAGGACTAGACTACAGCTAACTTAAAAGAATGGCAAGAGGTCCACAAGCTTTCTAATTGAGACAAGAAAATGAGAATATTATAGTCTCTTCCTCACTGGCCTAATTCTGCTCCTGCTCAGTCGATCTGCTGACTCTGACCTGAGTAGAAATGGTTTCAGCTTTGACCTGGGCATTGATCTGGTCAGTAAAGTTTAGGGGATTATTTTAAAAAGTCTTCCTCTGTTTCTTTTGCATGAGTGATGAGAACTTACATTATTTCAGAAGGGAAGAATACATACATATATATATATATATGTAGATTGATGTAGGAAAGGGATGAGCATCCCTTTCTTTGCCTTGGGGTAGGAGAAGAAGGAGCGGGCAGGGGAGCTCTGCTGCCAGCCTGGCCGTCGGCTGCCTGAGCCACCTCCCCACTTTGCCTCTCCAAACCCAGCCCTGCAACTCCAGCCCCAGGGCAGCCTGGGGGACTCCAGCAGCACCCAAACAGAGCTGGGGCCCCCAATGACCTGACTTTGGCCCGTTGTCCTTGGTGCAAGGTTTCCTCAAAACCTCTGATTTACAGGACATTGCCTTTTTTTTTTTTCCCCCCTCATTTGGTCTCAGGAAAGATAGAAACAAAATTTTTCAAATGTGACCTTTACCACAAGCTGTAAACCTTCCCACCTTGTTCTGATTAGGATTCATTAGGTAGTGAAGCAGTGAGAAGCACCATGGTGTTTTCATAAATACTATGTGACATTTATGTTGTTTATGCTTTTTTCCCTCCATCTTCCTTCTGCTGTCAAAATGCATATTTTTCCTTTGACAATTCGTTTTCTGCTCAGTGATATTCTTGCCCTTCCAGTAAATGCTTCCAAAGTCTCTGGAAGTGTTCAAAAGAAGTATGCCTGGTTCGTCAAGACTTAATTCAGCGCATCAATTCTGGAGATTATGGGTGAGAACACTTCTATTTTAAGGTTTTGTTGTAAACCACTGTATGGCATGTATGTGCAAATTACAAGTTATGCAGTTCTCCGTGTCCCTTCCTTACCCAATTACATCAACATCTGAGAAGCTTTCCTAAATCTCTGGCAGATTGTAGAGTTTTAAATGGAAAGATATCGAAAATCTCGTGCTGGTAAGAGTTGACATTGTAAACATCTATTTAAAACATTCTCTAAATTTAGTACATTTTTTTTTCTCCCAAAATGCTATTTAGATCACTTTTGCTTATTCTTCACTTTACTTATTACTTGGGATATATATTTAAAGCCATTTTTCTCTCAAGAGCACCATTCTCTATAACAGGGTTCTTCTAGGTAGCCTTGGAAGAGAAGAGGATGGGCCAAATGAGGACCAAGAGCGGGCCTGCCGGCTGTTTACAGACAGATACAGGGGTTGTCTCCCTGGGAGCTGAGCTGTTAAATTCACCAATGAAGCCTACCCAGGTTTCAAGCTGTGACTCAGTGCTGAAACATTTTGTACTTCATGGGAGACATTCAGACCAACTGAGTTAGGACAGACAGTTAAGTCAGGCACCTGGAGCCCTTCATCTGTCTCATGTCAGTGGTAAGCAGTAAGGTTTGCCATGGGGTAGTGAAACCCACCTGAGATATGACTTTTGCAGGTGCTTGCACTCTTCACCGACTGCAGGCAGACCAAGAGCAATCGGGTTTCTTATTATTCAGGCAGCATGAATCCCACCTCCTTTTATCTCATACACAAACGAGAAAGAAATGAGGAAAGAGAATGTTTTCCCCTGCGGCTCAGCTCTTTTCTGATAATAAACAGAGTTTCAGTGTGTTCCAAGTGTGTATGGCTGCAAGGTATTTTTTTCTGTTGCACATACAGTGTACAGTGTTAATACTACAATCTGGGTCTAGTCTACCTGAGAGTAGGGAGAGAATAGTTAATGAGCCACGGGGAGGCCTTTCTCTCACTCTGGCTCTTGGTGTAAAACTCAGGCAGAAGGTGTCAGCTGGGCTTTCTGCTGGGCTCAACAACATCTCACTGCTGGTGTACCAGAGCTTCAAGACAATGTAATCCACTACATGAAGCTGTTAGCTCTCTGTGGGCATCTGGTCTGAAGCATAATGTGTACATAACTTTCAGACCACAGGAACTGTTATAAGTGAACATCTTCTTTTCCAGTGCTGCTCTGAAGCATTACATGTGGGTCTCCTGCAGGCTTATACAACACTGACCTCAAATCGCCACTTTTCTTATACTGCTGTGTTGATCCATCCTATGCTCATTTGCAGGGGAAGAGTCCGTAGTAAATATTTTCTTATGCATATTGAATGCAAGGTTTTGAGTGGTTATTTGAAAGATTTATTTCTGGATGTTGTTATTAGTGGTGCTTTTATAAAGGAGCAAGGTATTAATGTGAACAATATCTCTAACTTGGCGTTTGGTGTTTGTTTGTTTGGGTTTTTTTCCTGTCTGTGAGGAAGATGGAAAGCTGACAACTACAGCCAGTTCTGGGGAATGACAGTGGAAGAAGGTTTCAAAAAGCGCCTGGGCACATTCCCTCCATCTCATTCCTTGCTGAATATGAAAGAATCTCCTGTAAGTGTCATGTATAACTTTCATAACTTTATCACATGGAAAAATAAATGTGAACAATTACAAGATTATGATTTAACACTAAATGCTTCCATGTTGTGTAAGAAGCTCCCAGAATAGTTCTCCAAGTCATAGACAGTGTGGTCCTATTTGGCAGAAATCAAACAAGGGGGAGCAAAAGTAAATGCTACCTATTGGGAAGCTGTGCACCAATATTAATGTATCAGTACTGCATTGTAGATCACTGGTGTTTGAAACCTTTGCTTCTTTAGGATGTTTCCCTACTGTCTTCTTCACTTGCTAATCATTGCACATGTACCTGTAACCATTAAACAAAAAAACCCCAAACAAACAAAACTTGGCATAGTTCATTAAGGCTGATGGCTGTCACTAAACAGCAATCTTTGAAAGAAGGTCTGAAAACCCATAGGATCAAACAATGTAAAGATGCATTAGGAGGCTGGGATTTTGGCTAAATGGAAATAAAAATAATGGGAAGCATGGGAAAATGAGGTGACTCTTAACTACCAGCTTTCTAAACCTCTTAGCCATGACCATTTTCATGGTAGCTAAATTATTAATAAATTTCCTATAACATATTTATGCTCAAATTAGTTCTGCAGCAAAGTGAATATACTTTAAGTTATGTAGGTAGGTTAAGCAATTAAAGAAGAAACGCATAGTAATTGAATCCAGAGTAGATTTTCCAATGCTTTGGATCAATTACCTTATTTCTTAGAAGACCCACAATTATGGAAATCACAAACTGGAAAACCTAACTAACTCACCATAATGAAATTAGAAAACTTGTAGGAATAAGTAGATAAATCCAAGGTTTGCAAATGACATTAAATATAACATGTTTTTGTCTTTGCCTCTATATAGCTCAGGCAAGTGATGCCATTTGATTATCTATTTAAAGTCCATTATTGATGCTTGTTGTTTAAGTGTGTGCTGGAAGGGTTTCCGCATCATGAAAGGACTTGTGGGGAGAGTAGTACAGAGCTACCACTTGACAGGGAATTTGGGTGAAAGAGGAAGGATGATGTGTCTCTTCAACAATTTTAACAACCCTACCCCTTTTGCTTGGGGCAGGCTGTTTTTTTGTCCCACAGAAGGTTATCTACCTACACCACCATGGGTTGTGGCTCAGATTGGCCACCTTGCTAAAAATTGCACTATGGAGCATTGTCAGAGTAAGAAACTGAAAGAAATTAAGCTTTTTATCTAGTGGCCATCTGCCACAGGTTGCCAGTGAACTGCACTGAGGGTCAAGAGAGTTGGGGGTGAGCTGTTGTTGCTGTTGTTGGCTTTATCCTTGAGAAAATACAGTGTGATGTTCATATAGCATAAGCAAAAAACGGATACCATGTACGCAGCTCATAGATTGATATCTATATTACTAGATATCTATCTAGATGAGGCAGATCCAACGTAGGAAAATGAGAAAGGGAAGGATATAAGAAATTATTTATGATATTTCCTCTTTTGCAGCCAGTTTGGGGTAGCTAGTCACTCAGTGGTCTTGCATTATGTCCAGCCTATTGAATTGGTGTTATTAAGCTTCCTGCAGCTTCTTTGCTGCACTGCTTATGGCCTTTGTTCCACTGACACGTTTCTCAGTCATCCTTTCCCTATCCACTGTCTTTTTACAAAAACTGTGAGCTACAACCCAACTACTTTTGGCAATGCCATACACCCCAGGAGCTTCAATGCATTCACCTCCAGAAATCCAGCTTTGCACATTCATGCGTTTAGCCCTTAGGAAGTCCTAGAGCTTGCTGGAAGCACAGGCTTTGCACAGGAGTCTAAATAATCTTTCTCTCTACTTACAAAAACTAAAAATATAAAATAATATCTGTATGACTTTCTCAGCTTCTGGAGAATTCTTTGAGCTTGCAGAAAATTGCTCCGAATTGTACATGAGCCTGTCTCCTACCTATGGCTTCTCTTCAGAAATATTAGAACTTTCTTGCTCCTAAGCCAGTGGTTTCAGTCTTGGCTAGTCTTGATGTAAAAATGCTTTTCTCTGAAGTTTCCTGTGAAGCTCCAAATCTCCCTGATTCTATCACCTTCTATACTTTTCTAGAAGAACATCATCTCTTTACAATCCTTGTTCTGTCTCAGGGAACTTCCCTTCTGCCACATTTTAACACTTCAAAAAAAAATTTTTTTAAAAAGGGTTTTTTTCACTCATAGCCAGCTCCATGTTTGTAGTCACTGCACAATCCAGCACTTTCACAGCACAGATTGCGATCACCAGGGGTACATGGGCAGATTCTTCCAATTGGCAAACCAATAGTAGCCATGGAGTTAAATTCCAGGAACTTTTTAGACGTGTATCTTACTAGATTTTAAGAGACACTTGCCTCTGCTTCAGCTTGCATGAATAATTTTCTGTCACTGATATCCTGTGAAGCATATTAATACACTTACAAAGTCCAAAGTGATGAAAAACAAGTGAATTTTCACAACGGTGTTTCCATTAAGCTCCATCTGTAACTAGGTGGCAGCTCAGAAGAGAGTAAAAAGATATGAATGATGAAATTCAGAAATAACGACTTTCTAACATTTTTCAGAGACATTCTCCAAACCTTAATGGCTTGACCTTTAAGCGACTTTGTTGAGTAATAATTCACCTTCAGGCCAAAGTACTGGTTACGTACTATGGATAAATTGCCACTAATTAAATATTCATTCATTCTCTGGGATTATTACTGTCTTTCCCATTTTGCAGGTGAGAAAACTGCAAGTAATTAACCCAAAGTAATATATTTAGTCGATAAAAACGCTACAATTAGTGTTCAGGAATTTTTTGCTCTATGAATCTTTAGTTCTATCTTGTGCTGACCTGATTAAAACCTGTTAGCTTTGCTAATCTGTAAAAAAACAAAAAACAAACACCTTTTTTTGGTGGTTTGTTTTTTGTTTGTTTGTTTGTTTTTTGTTGTTTTGTGGTTGGTTTTTTTTTTCCTTTAAATAAAAATGGTTTCTTCAGCATGCTGTTTGATCTACTATTTAGGGAACAGATGACAGTTTCTGGTACCTAAGGGCCTGCTGTTCTGATTATTTTCTGCTGTACTTTTGGGATGCTTGAAAAAAGCATTTTTGTGTAGAAGGAAATCTTTACTCAATTGCATCGAAAAAAAGATTCAAGAATGTAAAGCCCTTCTGTGTTAATCACTTTACATCTACAGTGGAGTCTTAGATCTCAGTGGTGTTGAAATATTTGGTTGTGGACTACAGTCTTATTAGTTGTTTGTTTGACTGACATATCCAACCACAAACATGGATTCATAGCATTACTTCAAATACAGTGTGACAGAGCTACATTTCATCTTAGGGAAAACACAAGCTTCTTCAAGTTGTTCATAGAGCTTTAAAAAGCTCTGCTATTACTAAAAGACTATACCTGCTCGAAAAAGGTGTTGTTTATGTCTGGGAAAGGTAGTTTGACACATTAGAATACCTAAAAGACAATGATATGGAACAAGAACTAAATCTGAACTGAGGACCCTCTCCTCCAGAGGAATATGGCTACACTGAACACAGACCGACAGCTAAACACATCACTAAAACTACCCGAGAAGACATTTTGAATTGTTTACCTACTGCAGGAGACAGTGTCATCATTCTTTGAAGTCCTACATATCACAAAAATAACCGCCATGCCTTTAAAACACATTGTGATAAACGTTTGGTGGTCTGGCAAGAGGTGCATCACAACGGCTGGATCTGCACCTGCTGGCAACAAGGTGCTCAGATAAGTGTCATCTGACAAGAAAATAGAATACATATAGTTATGTGGCACCATTTTGGATTAAATATCAGAGAACTTGTAAAGACAGCGTGAAGGTATACGAAGTACATCAGCTCTTGCCTTATAGTTCAAATGTCTAATATGCATAATGGTTCCTCTGGCATACAGCTTTTCCTAGTAAAAAAGCTCAGCAGTTGTATATCTCCCCTTGCAAACTGAAGGGCATGCATGCCCATTTTGACTGTACAAAGCAAGCGATATCCAGAACTTTTCTCCTACATTAAAAAAATATTGCTTTCCCTCCGGAAAACTATTTGCAAGTTCATTAATCTTCAGCCTTTTTTCTCTGATGGGTTGGCTTTACTCAAGTCATAGCTGAAGTTTGAGCGTTTTTTTATAACCTCTTACAGTCCTGCTTGGGCCAGACTACTAACTTCACTGCAGAGAATACACAGAAAGGTTTGAAAATAGTTTGCCAGTCATTTTTTCTGATTTCATTGTGCTGTCTGATGGTCGCCCATACATTGAGAAAGAATTGCCTAGACTTACTATTTGTCACAGAACAGCAATGCTTCTCAATATCAGGGTAGCAATTTCCCAAACAAAAATCTAATGTTTCTGGCTACAGGTCAATCCTGCATTTTTAAATGACAAGGCTGAGGGTTAATGTGGGATTTGCTCTGGGATTTACAATATGAGGCTATTAAACACATTGGCAGTAGTTTAGGAATATGTAAAGTAACACATTGGCTCAGACCAAAGCTCTATTTAGTATTTCGTTTTTCTCAACTGCCTCATTTCATATAATCATAGAGAATCATAGAATACCAGGTTGGAAGGGACCTCAAGGATCATCTGGCCCAACCTTTTTTCATTTGTAACATTGTAAGGGGCCATTGCCCACATAAGTATGCCAAATAATATTTGCCAAATTTTGGTTATTTACTCATTGATTGATTTAGCATGTGAAAGAAACACTATTTGTCTAGGATTTTGCCAGTACGATTCATTTTCAAAGCAAATCTTGTGCTTTCTCATTAATAACGAACATCATGATAATTTAGCAAGATGTTCTTTACCTTAGCTGTTGCTTTCTGTGCATCATTTGAGTTTGCAA
Source organism: Caloenas nicobarica (assembly GCF_036013445.1). NCBI lineage: Eukaryota > Metazoa > Chordata > Aves > Columbiformes > Columbidae > Caloenas > Caloenas nicobarica. Next base: position 25,890,681 of record NC_088247.1, read on the forward strand.
GTCCCATGTATCTAACCAGATTTTTTAAAAGTAGATTTTTGAAAGGAATGAAAATATTGAGATGACTATTTTAGCAAGTTTTAAAAGATTACTAGCATGTTATGGGTGGAGGTAAAATTTTCAAAAGCGCTTAAGTGACTTAACAACTTGCAGTATACTTTAAAAATGGCTAATAGTGTTTAGGACTCACATCCCGCATCTAAACTAGTGAACCTAGAAGCGCTTCATAGTAACTGGGTCTGGGCATATGCACAGACTGTATCAATCTGTCTGTTAGGCCTGAATCTCAGTCTAATACAGATATAGACGTGAGGTACAAACTTTTTTTTCCCTTACCCACTCTTCTAAACCATGGGAAGGAAATCCAGGTGTACAGGCTGGATGGGGGCACCGCTGTTTCCCAGCATATGCAACAAAGTGATCTGTATACTGCCAAAGTGGTAAGCTTTGGTTCCCCAAATAGTCCAGAAATAGTCTGAAAGAACTGGGTTCAAATGTTTAAATTCTCTTAGGAAAAATTATGTAGTCTCATAAGTCACATGAACAATTTAGAAAAATGGTGCAGCAAGGACACCCAGAATTAGGAAACTAAGTTGAAATAAAATAAAGGATTTTAAACAGGATAGAAGGCATCGGCCTTCGGAGCATGAGCCTGCTTATAAGAAAGAAGCATCATAGAATATTTTACTTAGGAACAGATTATCATATTGTGTATATTGTGTTTTCCTCTGGAACACATGTTATCAACAATGGTTTGAGACAACCTGATAAGACCGTATGGACTAATATTGTAATTCTGTATGGCCATTCCTGTTTCCCTGTGTAGCATAAGCAATCATTCCATAAAGTTCAACAGTAAAAAATAAAAATTAGGTCAATGGTTTTGCTATATTGAACATAGAGCAGACTGTTAGCAGTTGTACCAGATGGTTCTTGCATATGGGGATATTTGTGCAAAGCTTGGGGGACATAAATTAAGGCTGAGAGATGAATATGCCAAAAATGGCTGTCCCAGTGGCTTTACTGAGCAGACCATGAATTCTCATCAGCTCAACATCAGATTGCAAAGCAGAAGGAAAATCACTGATATTCATTCTGGAATGAGAATAAGTGCTGGAGGTTGAAAAACCCGTGTAAAAGACAAATCAACAATATATTGTACTGATGCCTCCCCTGGGGTAACTAAAATTTCCTATCTGCAGCCACGTGTCAAGGAGAATAGGGTAACAGGTAGTTAACTTCACTGCTATTTGTAGCAGAAGGCTTTTCTTACAAAAATGACAGTTGAGTCATAATTCATGTGTTTCATGGGGAAATGTTATTTGAGACATGAATCAGAGAGAAACTGGACAGGTTATTCAGGCCGGCAGCTGTGGAGCTCAGCTTTCCCACTCGGCTGGTGGAGTGCAAGAAACCCCTGGCTCTCAAAAGGTCTGCAGCACCCAGCCACAGGTTAACAGCAACAGGGATGTTTGGGGAACCACAGCTACCAATGCTTTAAGTTTCCTCAATTTTAAAAATTAAAAATTTTTAAAACAAAATTAGGGTAAAATTTAAGGAAATATTAGAAAATGGAACATATATAGATCTCCTGCATTTTGTTTTAGGGAAGCTCACTTCCAGAAGAAAAATTTCCTGTGTTTTTTGCAGCCACTTATGCGTGGCCTGAGTGGATTCATGATCCTTTGGATCAACGAAACTGTGGAGCATCCTGGGCTTTTTCAACCGCAAGTAAATTTTTTTTTTTATCTTTAAATTGTCATTGTATGTTAGATGGATAATGAAAATTTGTAGTGACTAGTAATGAAGGAATTTCATCTTGCTCTTCACTTTTTATCAGCAAATGGGAACATTTAAAATTATTACAGCTTTCCCTCTAAGTTGTTCCAAAAACTTAAAAAGTTGTGTAACACAGAGAGGTTTTTTGATGACAGGAAGTAGAGAATGAATTGCCTAATGCACTTTATCGTAACTGGTAGAGTAGCTTTTAAAGAATCTGCATCCCTTACTTGCACAACTACATGCTTGACTTGAAACTTAAAACAGGAAGGCTTTATGTTTTATTTATATATTTATATATTTGCATAATACATTTGCCATTGTCCAGCCCTTGCTATTGAAGTAAATTAAGTATGATATTTTTAATGATTTTATGAGAAGAAAACCCTGAAACTCCTCAGATATTTGCGGAAGAAACTATTTTCAAATTCTGTAAGCAAAGAAATTTCAGTAATGGAATTCAAATTCATGTGCTGCAACCTCTGCTTTTACGAAAAATGAACACAAATGTTCATGTCACTTTCTTCAAAGAAGCTACAGTGATCAGTTACATTCATTTTTCTTACACTGCAATAAATCTCAATACATATTGGGATGTATAGAGAGAAAAAAACCATGCAATCAACCTTTATGACTTGATCCAGCCACTGGGTCCTCACAGCTTCAGGTTTCTGCAACTACCACTTCAAATCACAGCAGTAAGAGAAGGAAAGGAGCACTTAGGTCAGGTAGTTTCAGCTCCCTGCCAAAGCCAGACTGAACACACTCTCTTACCAATACATCTTTTCTAGTGTTATTTTAAAAGAGAAAACAAGACAGCTTCTAACAGCTCTCTTGACAGATTACTGCAGACATGAACAAAGCTCACTGAGATACTTTCCAGATATTCAGTCTAAATTTTCCCTTTGATAAGTGAATCTTCTGATTTTCATTCACATAATTATTTTCAATGCTAAATATTATGAGATATCTTCCCATGCTTTTTAGGTGCATTAACATTTTCAGTCTGAATTTTCAGTCCTTTGTAAGATTAATTGTTGCTCAATGAATAGGTGAGCACTGCTGTATCATTTCTTCTTATCGTGAGTAATTCCTATAAGTATTCCAAAACACTTCAGTGAAAAGCTTTTACACCTATGAAAATAAATTATCATGTGACACCTCACAAAAGCACAATCATTGAGCACAGTCATTGTCAACTGCCATCAGCAGATTGACCCTTCTGAAGTCTTGTCCAAACTTCACTGAAGTCAGTGTTGATATTGATGGGGCTTTAGATTTTGACAGTTTGTGGGTTTTTGTTGTTGTTGTTGTTTGGGGTTTTTTGTTGTTTGGTTTTGTTGGGGGTTTTTGTTTGTTTATTTATTTTATTTTTAAATTATTTTTAGGCTCAAAAATTAAGTGCTAATTTAAGCACAGGTTAACAACTAGGATTGGCAATTAGTTCTTTCATTGTCGCCCATTAAAGAAAGAAGTAGTTTAAATTTCACCTACAACTCAGTTAACCTAGTCTCCCTTTAAATCAGCGTATAAACGTATTAGTACTCAGAATTATGACTATCTGATTGAGTTCAGATATCTAAGGTGTCTGTCTCTGAAGAATTTCCTTCAATAAAGGAAGGAAGTCCAATGAATCCCACATTTACACGGTAAAGTGAACAATTCCAAATATTATTTCCAGTAAAAACAATACATACTTTCAGGTTTGATGTTTCTTCTTCATAGGACTGTTCTTTCTTTTTTTACTTTTTTCTTTTTTTTTTTTTTTTTTTTTTTTCCTCTAATAAAGGAAGGAAAGGTAGAAAATAATGAAAAGACATTTGGAGATTCAGCTCTAGAGAGGTGGGAAAGTATTTGTATTGCTTGCTGAAGTTAACCAGAGATAAATATGCATTTACAAACATGGTAAAGACTATCAGACTAAATAATGTAAATGCCTCATCTGATGATTAGATATGTGGGACTTTGCGATAACCAGTAAATCTAGGGATATGAAATATTACAGCGAAGTTGCTCATGATGTTTTGTGGTTTTGCCATCCTCTCTCTCTAAAGTGTGTACAGGATACTTATGTATTTTTTGTAAAGATATCTGCACAGACAGAAAATACAGATGTATTTCAGTTCCTCTGTCACAATAACCAGCATGAAGTTGTGAGTAATTATTTTTTTCTGATAACAGAAAATTTCTTTCCAAACAGGTGTTGCGGCAGATAGAATAACTATTCATTCTGAGGGTCAGATCACAGATAACCTTTCTGTTCAGAATTTGATCTCTTGTGATACCGGGAATCAACATGGATGTAACGGTGGAAGTATTGATAGTGCTTGGAGATACCTGAAAACACATGGGTAAATATTTTATCTGTCTGTTCAGATTATTTTAACTTGAACAAATTGCATAAGTTCAAAAAGAGGCATTTAGGTCTGTATTACTTCATCAGGACTATCCCTATCTCTCATGTACACCTTCTTTAAATTACCTTCATGAAGTCCAGAAACTATGAAGCTTTCCCGAAGAAATAAGTGAAAACTATTTTGAATGAGAGCTCTTGGTGAGAAAACTCTGCAGCCACCTAGCTCCCATTTAAACCTTGTTCAATCTAGATGTTGGCATTATCTGTAACACAACTGGGGAAATGTTAGCCTCTCTAACAGCAAAACAAACAAGAAAGGATTTTTTATGTCAGACACCATAAGCGGACTCAAAAATTCTAAGGTTATTGAGATACAGGCTCTTCACATTAAACAACTATGAGTAAGCAGCCAGTTGCATGAGACAACATTTTGAATATTCAAAATGGTCAAACACCTTTCTATAAAACAAATTGTAGTGATCCCATCCCAAGACTGTGCCAGAATGCAACACACTAGCAAGGACTATACCTGTAGATGCTTCTTCCTTCGAGTCAAACTAAGCAAAGTTAACATGAGCAGTTACAAGTTTTTTAAATTACACATAATAATTCATAGAATCACAGATGATTTAAGTTGGAATGAACTTCTGAAGGTTACCTAGTCCAATGTCCTGCTCAAAGCATAACTCTGAAATTAGATCAGGCTGCTCAGGCCATGCTCCTGATGGTGTTTTGATTATCTCCAAGGATGGAAGTTCCGCAACCTTTCTTGCAGCAGGTGTTTTTGTTAGACAGCTCTTGTGGTCAAACTTTCTTTTTTCTTATATCTAAACAGCAATTTTCCTTGGTACAATTTGTGACTGGTACCTTTCAGCTTTTCACCGTGCATCTCCAAGAAGAGTCTTGTTCTGTCTCTTCTATGACCTCTCCTTATGTAGTTGAAGACAGTGATTAGAACTCCTTTTAGCCTTCTCTTCTCTGGGCTGAACAAATCCAGCTGCCTCAGACCCTCCTTGCATATCATGTGCTTTAGCCCCCTAAGTGTCTTCCACTGGACTTGCTCAGTTTGTCGGTGTCTTTACTGGTGATCCCATAACTGAGCACAGTACTCCAGATGTAACCCCACAAGTGACAATTAGAAGGAGATAATAACTTTTCGCAATGTCTTGGCAATGTTCTTCCTAGCACAACCCAGCATAGATTGTCCACCTTTGCTGAGAGGGCCCTCTGCTGATCCACGCTCAACTTTCTGCTCGTTGGGACCCCAGGTCCTTCTCCGTGAAACTGCTTTCTACACAGGCAGTGTCCTGCCACTGCTGCTGAATGGGAACTTCTGGCTCAGAGGCGGGATTTGGCTTCTGCCTTTGCTGAACTTCTTGAGGTTTCTGCCAGCTCATTTTTCCGACATTACTCTGGATGGCCACCCTGCATACTAATCATTCCACACCAATGTGGCATCCTCCACAAATTTACTGAGGGTGCCTTATGTCCCACTGCCCGGATTGTTAATAGAGATGCAAAACAGTGTTGCTGCAGCAGCATTGACTCCTAAAGAATGCTGCTAGTAGACAGACACCAGTCGCTTTGATCTGTTGACCTTTCAGTGTGCCAGTCCAGTTCAGTTACTGACTTTGTAAGTAACTTATTCAGTCCAATACCTCTCCAACTGAGCTAGAAGACTACAGCAGACCATGCTGAAAACGTTGCTGAAGTCAAGGTAAATGATAACCACTACTTTTCTTGTTCTCCACGAAGCCAGTCATCCCATCATAGTCAGATCATCTCATAATGGAGAGACATAATTTGGTATGATAAATCTGTCTTGCCTGTTCTCAGTCAACTCCTTCAACTTCATGGCTTCCAGGAGGATTTACAATAACCAGATTTTATACACTGAATGATTAAATTCCACTTTTTCTCACATTATGAGAAATACTTTTTTACTTCCTGTTCCATACCAAAATCTATTTCCTCTCTCACTTTCCTACACTCTCATCCCTCACTCTGTCTTTGGTATACCTGATACTGATAGACAGATCTCAGGTATGCTGTCTGACAAATTTTAATTTTAGTTAAAAAAAAGCAACAAAGAAACCAATGATGGAAAGAGCGAAAGTATGTCAGCTGTGATGCATCAGCCTGGGGATCCAAATGAAGATCAAAGTGCTGTCATTCACATGGACACAGTATATAAAGTGATCATTCTGCTTTCTTCAAGTGTACCAAATGGTTTCTGATCTGACAAGGATTTTGTGTTGTTATGGGGAGAGTTTACATTAAGTGTTCTTTTGTCTTTCTGTCTCAGGGTTTAAATACTAAACTAGTTTTGATCTAGATTTTGAGTGGGAGACCTGTTAGATCAGTGATTACAGTGGACAGTAATAGATTCCACCTCAGCACCTCGTGTGGGTAAAAGCAAAGGCTTCTTTCACGAAGAAATGAAAGTTTTAGCTTAACATTTTAAGTAACACTTTTCTGTAAGTAGCACAGCCCCCTTTTGATCAGTAGCTCATGCTCTTAAGAAAGTAAGTACACCACTTTCTCACCAAACTGTTTGCTTGCCTGCCATGTTAAGGATAGAAGCACAAGAACTTCCAGTGTAGATGAGAGATATATTTTAATAAGTATTATATCTACAACAGTTGGAGCAAGCTATTGTTAGAGGAAAAGCTCTAAAGGACACAGCAACAGGACAACCTCTTAGTCTTCTGTTCCCTCTGACTGCTATTCCTGTACAGGTATAACCACCATGATTCCATAATAAGATTCTTCCTATACCAGAAAGCTGTAGGGTTTTTTATTTTTTTTTTACCTGAAGAAATGTGGTTAGTGACACAGACTGTTCTGCAAAGACATTTTAAATATACAAGAGTTAACTTATTTCTACAAGGAAAGCAAGGCAGGCTGAAGCTGTATGAGGCAGTTGGTTATCAGCCCAGGTGTACCCACACAGGAGCTCGTGCTGGTGTATGAATGTAGTAGTGAGAAGATTGCTCCCTGACTGACCACAGAGCGCGAGTGTGAAAGTGGTGTGAATGAGCAAGCTTTCTGGCTGATGGAAGCCTGGAAAAAAACAGACAGGGCACCTCAGCTCACCAGAGCACACCTGTGAACTGTCTTTTCGCCTCCAAAGTCTCAAGTACTTACGTTATTGCTCAGACATCTGAAACAAATCATGTTATTCACCAGGCACTCCCAGCTGTCTGAGCAAGCAATCTGCAGGGCAGTTGTGAGAACCATCACAAAATTTTGGAACTGATAATTGAATCATTTTTATAGCTGAAAACCCATAACCCATAACCCTTTACCTTTGACAATGAAAAAATGGAAATTTATAGCAAAAAGTGTTTTTTGAATAAGCCCTGTTAAATAGTGCTTGTTTCCTCACAATATCAGGTGACTTTTATGTGTCAGTATATTGCAATCATTTTATTCATTATCTCCATACCCTGAAATAAGGAAAAAGCACATTGATTTTCTGTATGAGATTGTAAATTTTCACAGCAGGTGTACAATGCTGCTTTAAAGCTTCTGGTTTTCTGATTACTGAAGTGTGGTTATCTCAGGTTTTTGATAGATTTTCAGGAAAATTGAGTGCTAGTTTAATCTATCCCCAGTGAAGCCAATTGAAGACTTCCATAAAGCTCAATGAGGTTAAGATAGTGCTGAGACCTGACTTTTCAGAATCACTGAGCACCCGATTAACAGTGAACTCTGCTATAAGTGGAGCTGAATTGCTGCTGGACTCTCACTCTCTCTTTCTGTCCTCCTCCATTAATTAAAGAATAAATCTGTATTCTATTTCTAATTATTATTGTATTTAGACATTTCAGTTACAAGCCATAATTTGGGTGGAATCAATGTGGTATGAAACATCTATGTTATCTGCTAAAGGAAATTAAAAGCTTATAGTCTTTAAGAATGAGGAAGAAACATTTCATTTTCAAGTAGTAAAAAGGCTGCACACTCGAATGCAAATACTGCTTCTAATCAGGGCTTGATCTGATTCGTACCTTGGGCTTTTAGCAATTGAGGGTATGAGAAGGGTATTATTAGTTTTGGCCAACTTGTTAATAACATAATCTAATGTTTTAGGTTATGTTCTTATCACACAATTCAAACATACAAATACAGTAAAAACACAACATTTTTCATTAGATTGAACACATAAACATGACTTCAGATTAATTCTACCAAGAATGTATGAACACACTGCAGACTTTTGCTACTTCTCCCTGGGTGCTGCTTGCTCCTAGTAGTATTTATGTAGATTTGTATGTATATGTGCACATAAACATATTAACATTTATTTCTGTTTTTTTTCACTGACTCTTCTGGCAAGGTCTTCTCCTTGAAAAGTGTTTGATGTTTACTGTTGTGCTGACGCTTCAGCATGTACAAACTCTGTTTCAGCAAAGACCTGTCAAATTATGTTAATCATGACTGCAGAAACTATGGTTAGTGAAAAGACTCAAAAGTGACTGTTAGCTCAGAATGAGTTCTCGTGTCTGGATTACACATAGCGTTGTTTGGTGCTTCACCTCTATGCTATAAAAGTAAGACCCATCCATGCAGAACCTATGACACTCCAGTGGGACAATCTAACTGAAAGAAGGGGGGGAAAAAATCGCTATCCCAGGAATTAGTTTCTCCTCTGTTGTCTCTGAAGTGCACCTGAGGAATAGGTCTCATACCACTCCTTAAACTGGGTTGCAACCACCCACTCCTGCTCTGTTTATGCCAGATCACACTCTGAGGAGTCTGTTTGCCCAACTTACCTGCCTTGCAGGACTGGCTACACTCAGCATCAATCCTGTATTTCTTTTGGAATTTGGTCAGCAGTGGTGACTATAACGATTATGTATATAGAGACAGATATAAAACAAAGATTTCCTTCTATGCAGCAATAGAAACAAAACATACTAAATTTTAAAATGAGTAATAAAACCTCATATGTGTTTAACCTAAATACTTACCATTTCCTATTGGAAATCTTGAAATCCAGAATACCTTCAGACGTTAAGAAAGGATTAAAGAGGTTGCTAGTGAGTAGACTGAAGACCTAACCAATAACAGCCTAACAACTTCAGATGAACAAGCCTTTTTCATGTAGGCAGAATTACTGCTTTTTGCAGCTCTTGGGTGTGTTGGTCTAGTATGGGCAGAAAGAACTTCCTAAGCGAAAAGACGTTCAGCTCAGGGTCAATTTTTTATACCACCAGATGCTAATGGGAAAGCACCATGTTTTATCCAAAGTAGCTGAAGCATATAGGTGCTCATATGTTAAAAATCCTAACAACTAAATAGAAACAGGCAAACATAATTATCCTCCATATTGGCTAGAAATACAGTTTTCAGTTCTTCAGATTCAGTAAGTTCAGTATAATTGGTGAGTTACTTAAATGCATATCCTCTTTATAGGACTACCTGTTTTAAAATATTCTGCATCAGTGAACTATTTAATTATGATCTTTAAAAGAAACCCTCTGATAGGCCTCAATGGCATTATCACAGAGAGGTGTATATTGTTTTGGAAACATGTATCAATATAATGTAGAAAACTAGGAGTCAGAGTCCCTTTATTTGAGTATTTCAGGTTCTTAGTAAGTGCCTTTTAAGTATACGTTTTGTTTGCTTCACTTTATTGAAGAAAAAAGGATGTTGAGTTAGTTAAACAGTCAAAATGGCTGAACAATTCAGGATAAGCTACTTGAAAGAAAAAAACTTACTGTATGAAGAAGCAGTTCATTTGATGTATTGTCAGGGTAAAGAAAACCACTCCTTACCTTTCCTTGAAAATACTTATTTTCATTGCCCTTCTCCATACTTGGATGCAATGAGGGCTCTTAACCTGTGCTTCAAAGCTCCTTTGATTTAGCACTCTGGAGATTTGCAAATCCAAAATTAGCATGAGTTTAAGTCTCAGGAGAGTTATCACAGCTCTTCTACAACCACTGGACTGACATCAGTGTTAAATGACTTCAGGTCTTTGAAGCCTGCAACTGAGAAAGTGTTGGACAGATGACGTTTTCTTTGTTACTCTAGGATTTGTCTTTGTTTAATTTAATATAATAAATACAATTCACACATTTGCTGTTGCATATTTCCCTCATAAACGGATTTTTGGGGTTTTGAAATCTTTGTTAGAATACAAACTGCCTAGTGATTACCGGACTTAATATTTTTAAATTATCATCTTCGTAGAACATAGAATTTCATTTAAAATGTTAAAATAAGTCATATTTCATGAAAGTAAACTCTAAAACCTTGAAACTGAAAGCTTTAAGGCAAATTTACAAGTGGTAGGAAAAATTTAATTGGTGTATGAATAAGCGAAAACTCTCTTAGCATTTAGAAAATGTTTTGAGGTAGATACTTTCCTAAGAAATAGCCATGGTGTTTTCAGGTGTCGTAGAGACCAGACGCGTACTCCTGTGATATTATGGCACAATCTGCCATTTTATTTCCTTGAGATGCTCACTGCTGTCAATAAGCAGCAACTGCCTCAGCTTCCTTTTATCTGGAAGTACACTGTCTGAGTTCAGCCTAATTCTGGATACTTGAGCTTCGAGTTTAACCCTGTCAAGAGCAGTGTGATGGGAAAATGAAGACAACAGATAAAGCAAATACCCATACTCATGTCAACTTTGTAAGCATAAACGCCTGAGCATTACTGCAAAATAGCAAAATCATAAAATTGCAATAAGTCCCACCTCTCTGATCCTTACCCAATCTCACCTTTTCTACATCATGTATTTTGTCAGTACTTCAACTTGGGCAAAGTCTCTCCTGCCAACTTCACTCATGAGAATTAATTTTTTTTCCTCAGTGACTGAAGATGAATGAACCCTGTCACCAGGCCCGGTCCAAATGCTTTCCCTAGTACTGCTTTATAGTTGGATTGTTCATTAACTTACAAAAGCTCTGAGCTCAACATTTTTAAAAACTATGTTCTCACCTGTACTTCACTCCCACGTATTGCAAGTAGTAGAGGTTCTGTTCTCTTTTAAGGAGGTAGAGTCCCTGCAGAACTTTGTTGATAGTGTTAATTAAGGTATTGGTATTAGTCACTGAGGGTTATGCCTGTCTTAGGAAGAACGACTGCATTTCCTCATATTCCAACAGGAGACCAGTTATTTTTACCCAAATCTTTAAAAAATTAATATAGAATTTTTTAAATCTCAACAAATGTTCACAAAAATGTGGGAAAATGTTCTCTATTTTGTCAGGAAAATAGAAGCTCAGGGACTTTTTAGCTAAAAGAAATAAAAAGACCTGCAGCTTTTCACCAGCATTCCTGTAGAAAATGTAGATAAAACTAGAAAATGGTTCATTTCCCTTAAAAATTCTCTGATGCAATTATGCACATTTCACAAGCCATTTTGGATAGATAGATCCTGTTGACAACATTGGTAATTTATTGATCTCATTCAGTGTGAACATTCACGCATCATTAATGAGATGAATGTATGAGATGACAAGTGCTGAAACACATTTTCCAGTAGTCCAGAGAACTACTGCAACTGAAACTTAATCATAAACTTAATGCGTAAGAATTGAAGCAAACACCTTCCAGTTGAAGGTATGAGACATTCACACTTTTGAAGAATGGGGGACTCTATGCTTGAAATCCAACAGTTGTAAAATAGTTAAACCTTGAAATAAAACTGCAAAAATAAAAAATGTTTAAGTAAGCTTCTTTTTTTCTTTTTTTCTTTTTTTTAAATATCTGAACAGGGTTGTATCCTATGCTTGTTATCCATCATTTTGGAAAAATCACCTGGAGCCATCAGGTGAAAATCACTGTTATGTGTCAAGTGAATATGGAAAAAACTATACAAATGGGCCATGTCCCAATGCTTTAGAAAAATCAAATCGGTTATACCGGTGTGCCTCTCACTACAGGGTCTCCTCAAAAGTAAGTTCATGCTGTTCATCCATAATCTCACCAATTTTTCTCCTTTGAGACTTGAAAATTATCTGGCATGTAGAAATATGTTCACTTTACTTGAAGACTAAAGCTGTGAATTTTCCTTTATCTTGTTCTTATGTTTTCAGAAGAATTTGAATTCTTTATTGTTTCTCAGTTTTACATCACCTCTTTAAAGGTGCTGCTTTGTGGTCCTGCAGAAATTAGGGATAGAAAAGAAAGTATGCAGTCATAACTGTGCACTAGTGCTTCTTAAACATGTTTCTGAAAGTTTTGTTCATTTGGTAAACCAAATATTCTCTAGCAGAAATACAAGTACAATAGTACATTTATACCATATATATATATTTATACAATGATAAATTAGTATGAGTTTTAATTTTATTTAATAGAATGTATTGTCTGTCTTCCCTTACTCTCTCTGCTGCTGCTCTCACCTCCCCTCAGGAAACCAATATAATGAAGGAAATAATGGACAAAGGACCCGTACAAGGTATGGTAAATTTGGAAGTTGATAATATGCATAATGTGCAATGCCTTTTATCAAAATATTAGAAAACACAAATTGCATTCCACAGTGAACAAGCCAGACATATGCACTGTAGTTCATCTAGGGACATTTGGTGGGCAAGCAGTTTCCCTAAAGGCAGCTCTTCTGCATCAAGAGTCCAGAATGAGTAGAACGACCTTGAGCTGGATTTATTGAAAATTTGCACAAAATCTGTGTGCTGGAAATGTGCCTTTTTCCCATGACAAGTTCTTTGCTCATGGATGAAATAGCAATTTGAGGCTGTGTAGCGGGAGTTAAATGTTAGCAAAGCTCTTCTCTCTAGAGCTGGGATTGATTCTCCCACTGGCCGAGGCCAACCCACCAAGCCTGCTCTCCTCTCAAGGCAACGCTGCAGCTCACGGGCCCTCCAGCAAATCATTCAGTGCTGGATTACTCCCAGAATTTCCCCTTTCATAGTCCGAAGGCTCTCGTTAGTTGTAGAGGGATACTTGTGCATTTCAGCTGCCCTCTATATAATGAATTATGATAACCTCCACTTTATTATTGAAATGGTCTTGATTATAAGATCTAATTCATTCCAGTGCATCACAGAGTTGAAATTACTTCTTAAAGCTCTTTATGTGGGCAGTTACAATTTCAGACTTAACAAGATCAATACTATTAGTCTTTTTTCTTCTGCCTAAGTTTGTTTACTCAAGGAAAATATTCTTTCCCATGCTGCATTTGATCTAGAAGTGAATACGGTATTTTCCACAGGTTTTAAGAAAATGAAAAAATTGGGATCCTCAAGACAGAATTTCAAGCTGCTCTCTAATATTGCGTTCATAATCCATGTACACACAGTTTGCTCGATTAATCTCTCAGTACAAAATCTTCCACAGAAAATCACATATTCAGCCATTTGTTAGGTTTTAATCACTCAAAAAGTCATATAAGTTTTTGAAATGTCGATGCTTTTTCAGAGAAAGTGCCTGTATCAGCTTAAGGTAATATTGTATGTGGAAAATCAAGGTCTGAAGAACACTGTATAACTGAGACAGTATATCACTGAGTGATTGATATACTTTCCATTTTTCTTTTTGCTTTTTAAATTGTTTAGATTTTTTAGATTTTTAAATGAGGCACATTTATGATCCAATAATTTGTCACTGATTTGTTCTTCTATCTTCTTGTACTACAAATACAATCAGGGCATAATTCTAATTTTAAAACTATATAACGCTTTTTTTTTCCCAAACATCCTGCAAATGATCTTCAGCTCCTAAAAGAGACTTTTTTCATTATTAATTTACTTGCCATTCCTCAAGAATTTACAAAGTGCTTATGTTCAGTCTTTTCTAATATACTAAGTAATGTTTAATAGCTGGAAAACATTCAAGATCCTTTCAAGATCATGATGAAGAAAGTAATTCTGTTTGTGCATTTGGGCTTTTGTACATATTCAAAATTAAGAAAATAAAAATATTTTTAGCAATTGTGAAACAGTAGGCATAAGAATTTAATGAAAAACTTCCTGTCATATAGCTTTCAAGTCTGAATAACAATTTCTCTCAGACATGCGTCATTGTTTTATATAGTACAGGAGCTGAGCAATTAGCTCTTTCAGATGCAAACGATGAAACATTACTTTTTTAAAAAAAATTCATTTTCAAATAAACATAGAAAAGTTTCATTAATGCTTTGAAAACATTCAAATGGATTTTTTTTTTAATAGACTTTAGGAAGTACTCTGGTAGTTATAGCACTGATGTAGAAAAATAATACTTTCTGTCACATTAGTCAGTCTAAACCAAAAGAAAAGCAAACACACTGATGGCAATACATCAAAGCTTTGACCCTACAGCTATCATGATCTTGGAAAAAAAGGAGTATTTAATTTTCTGACACAAGAAACAGATCTGGAAAAAGAACTAGGCTACATCGGTGTACAGTACTAGACTTAATTCTTTTGTGGCAAAACTTTTTTTTTTACTCTTTTTTTTTTTTGTATCTTTGTGTGTCCTAGAGACACAAATTCTTATTTAAGAATTTTATGCAGAGGAGAGAATGGTGGAATGAATCTTCTAATCTGCTGCATTTATATGCATAGATCTGAGAGCTCAGCATGGCTGAAGTAGCTCATGTATGAGCTACAGTCAACCATAGGAAAAGTGCTACCTCTTCTGATTAATTACTAATTAATCCATTCATTTTAGAAAAAGCAAAGTCTCTTCTACGTGGGAGGGAACATAGTTGACTGGTGGCATGTGATCATCTCATCCTGTCCAAGTCATGGTCCATATCAGGATAAAGTAACTGAATAAATACAAATATCTCAGTTCTTAACTTCAAATTATCATCTCTCGTTTCACTCTATATTTCATGTAGCCACCCCAATTAACTCCAAACACTGTACTATTATTTTACTCCTGACTGCAGGGTATATATATAGATATATACATATACATAAGTATATATATTTACATATATAAAAAAATATATACATAAGTATATATATTTACATATATAGATATAAATATATACATACATATATACAAACGCACACTAAATGTAGACATAATAGGCAATCATAGATAAAATTCTCTCACATAGACTAAAGTTATTCAGGAAACACACTTCAAAATTTTCTATTTCATTTCAGTGGAAATAATACAGGTATGATGTTTCTTCACAGAATCAAGAATGTGTGTTTGATTAAGAGTTGTTCATAAAGAATAAATTGTTTTCTGAAACTGAACATATAGACCGTGATTTCAAAGAACAATGTGATTTAGAATGAGACTACCTTCTCCTACCTCAGCCCAATGATAAATGAGATCCTGTAACATCGAACCTTCCATGGGAGAAGGGAATTTTGCAGTCTTGGCACTCACCCATTTTTCTTTGCCTCCATTTGGCCAAGGCATCAAAACAAGATCCAGGGAAACCTCTACAGCAATTTTTTGAATGACTCATCCCCTTCACTTCTCCTCTGACACTCTCACCTGCACTAAGGCCGGTGTGAGTCTTCTTCCCCCTTTATGTTCACTTGTACCACTTTAAAGTTCTCCCTCCACAGCCTCCTCTGCATCTCAGAAACCTCAGCAGCTGATATTTTACACAGTGGTACAGGGACATGCCCAGGACTTGAGCTCCTGGCTCCATATGCTGGAGACCCTGGGGTAGAGAGCAGGGAAACCTTTGCAAAGAGCTCTAATGGGGTCCTGAACGTGCAGTAGAAACCCACTTGCTATTTTCCACTTGGACTGTTGCTGTCAATATATGTGAGCTCTGGTTCTGCAGGCAGTTTGGCAGAAGCTGCAATAGTATTCATTGAAAGCATTTAATTTTTTTTCTGATTTAATTGATATAGCTTTCCCTGAGACTTGCCACCTAGGTAACATCATGGCTGCTTATTCCCCATGTGTTGCTATCTGCATTGATTTTTTATGCAAGAAACCTCATTAGCAAAGTACGATTTTAGCCAGGATTCCTGGGCAAATAGCCTCATTTGGTAATGTTTTGAGCTATTCTCTTTCAGCCCCTAAAATTTGTGAATGTTTTTTCTTTTCAGCCAAGTATGATAGAGGTCAAGAGGTTATAAAGATAGTTAATTTCCTTCAAGTTTATGAAAACATTCAGGTAGAAAAAAAATATTTGAAAATATGCCAGACAGAAAAAACTGCAACATGAACTCACCTTGCTGGATACTGCAGATCTACACCAGGCATATATGTTATAAATGCTCCAACCACATTAAAAGTCAGGGAAACTTGTACTTTATGGGACTCCCAAGATGCAAGACTTTAGGAAACTAATTCTCATGTTCCAAGCTGTGTGGCAGTCTAAGACTGTTAAAATCATGAGCTAAAAATAAGTTGGAGTTAAGCTTGTATTTAATGCTTCTGATTCATTGGAATCTAAAGGTAATGTAGATCTGGAAAATATTTTCATTTCTCTGGATCTGGTGTCCCACCATATAGCAAAGAAAATGGTACTAAGATGGCAGAACAAATGTGGAAAAGAAACACAAAACATTTTATTTAAAAAACAAGTGAATGATGTTCTCAGGAAAACAGGAAGAGACATAAAATAAAAATCGTAGTCTTCATTCTCTTGCACAAAATCTCCAGTTCATCAGCCCTTTGGCCTTACATTTTCATGGACACAAAGTTTTTTTCCCCAATCTTAGCTGAAAGTCAGAATGAACATATGCACAGAAAATCTAGTTTTCCATAAGGAGGTTGTGGTGTACTTAATGAATTCTATCTGAGTTTCAGAAAAAGGCATACGTATCACTCCACCATATCTCACAGGATATATCTTGTCTTTTAAATACTTTTCTTTAAAATGCAGATGCCTGTCAGAACTGAGGATTTTACCCATTAACTTTAAGATTTATTTTATCAAATTGGATTTTACTGGAATTAAGAAAAATTATGTAAGCCTACATGAGACAATATTTCTTCTTACTGTTTAAAAGAAGTCCATGACAGGGAGTTTCCATGACAGGGAAACCAAATTAACCTGAAAAGAAACTTTTGAGAGAATTCTGTTGGAATATTTCCCTTGGTTCACTCATAGCAGGGAACTTCTGAGCAATTAGTGAATTTAGTGTAATTGCAAAGTACGCTTATGCACACACACAGTCCAACACACAACAAAAATCTCACTGGTAAAACGCAAAGAGCAAACAAAAATAGAAGCAATATTTGCTGACTGTCCTGATTTTCACTATTGTTTTTTAGCTATAATGAAAGTGTATGAAGACTTTTTCCTTTACAAAGAAGGAATCTACAGACATTCCCAGAAAGCAGGATCTAGATGGAAAACTCATTCAGTCAAACTCCTGGGGTGAGTAAAACATGTTCTTTTACCGTTTTCCTCTGCCAGTCACGAACGTAGTAAAACATTAATGACCGGTTTGGAACACAAAGATTTCACTGTCAGAGGTGCAACACTGTTAACCCCCAACATAAGATTGTTGGTGTTTCATTTTCGTGTGTCTGAGAGCACTGGAAAGAGGTATAGACCCATGGTCTTTTAATCTACTCTAACATTTGCTCTAAAACTTTGAAAATAGTGGTTTATAGAATAAAATGTTTTGCCAAGTGTTTACAAATATTCCATGTACACATCGAGTACACGATTTCATCCAAACATGCCACCAAGCAGAATGCAAAAGGAAACATTAAAAATTGTCAGTGGTGTTGTGGTGTAACCCCAGCCAGCAACTAGGATCACACAGATGCACACTCACTTCCCGCTCCAAGTGGGATGGAGGACAGAATTGGAAAAACAAACAAACAAAAAAACCCCAAAGTCAAAACAAAACCTCACAGGTTGAGAGAAAAACAATTTAATAGGATGGCAAAGGAAGAGAAAATAATAATAGAATATACAAAACAAGTGGTGTATAATGCAATTGTTCACCACCTGCGTCACCGATAACCCATTTGTTTCCAAGCAGCCCTATTTGCCCCCTGGCCAACTGCAGTTTATATACTGAGCATGACATATGGTAAGGAAGAGCCTTGGGTCAGCTGTCCTGGCTTTGCTCCCTTCGAGCTTCTCGTGAGCCTGGCAGAGCATGGGAAGCTGAAAAGTCCTTGACTGCCTGTCAACAACCAAAACTTCATTGTATTTTCAACATTATTCTCATACTAAATCCAAAACACAGCTACTAGAAAGAAAATTAACACTATGCCAGCCAAAACCAGGACAAATGGTCTCCTAGGTAACAAGGACAGCTCATGGGCATAGCAGTCTGGGCTCTCTGCACCCCAAACAGAAATCAGCTGCTGGGATGCTACAGATTTTATTTGGGAAGCACAAGAAATACACACCCAGGACTGAAACTGCTGCAGAAGAACGTACATAATACACTAATGGATTTCCCCTCAAATGTAGAACAGTGCCACTATATTAAGATGACAAGTATCTTACCATGCATACACTCACATTACAGAACATGCCAAGGGGCTTTATTCTTTGACATGGAAGGACTATGCAGGGATGAATTTATTAAATCACTGAGGGAATAGTTATACAGAGAAATGACTGGAGAGTCTCAAGCAAATGCTTTATGGGTCACCAAGAATACCAATAAATGATTCAGGTCTGTGCTAGGAAGATTGCTGAGAGTATCTTCAACATGTAGTTCAAGAAAATAAAGTCATGAAATAAAGTGCGTTTTGTGTTTGTGATCTTAGAGAAGATATCCTTGTAAAGGACATGGAAATGCCTATGGTTGTGGATACCATTGGCTAAGAATTACAAGAGTATGCCGGATAGTGGCAGAGCAGTGAAGAGAAGCAGGAGGTTTATGCAAGATCATCCTTGACCCTATACTGTTGGAAAAATACTGACTCAGACTAGCAGAATAAAAGCTCCTGAAGTAGCTCATTAGTGAATGTTGTGAAGCAATGAAAGAAAGAAATGTTACATGGAAAAATGGAGGACTGAATTAGGAAAAGATCTTTATGCAGGACAGCTGGTGTGTATGGGTTTATGTCTATGTGCTTAAAATATATCCAATGGGCCACGAGAAACCATTAAAATTAGACAGGGAAATCTGCAATGCGATTTGAATACCCCAGTTCAGGGATGAGCTGCTGTAAGGCTGTGAGTGCAGGTAAATGGACGGGCTATGAAACATGCTTGGTGCAAGCATCAGGTGGTGACAGCTGTTCCCCAGATGTGCTGCCTCTGATACATGCTGAATAACGTACAGAGGTGAGTGATTAAGCCAGAATGGCACAGGGGGACAAAGTGGTGGCTGAGGAGGGAGAGAGGAGGGTTATTAATGTGCTGAAGTGGATGCTGATTTAAATGGGAACTGATAGACTGTGCAAGGAATAGAAAGCAGCCCATAGGCAAGGGGCTACTCATGAGCAAAAAACTGGGTGCCTTGACTGAGACCAGCAGTCCCCTGCAGAGGATTGTGTTGAACGGTCAGTGTAAAACACTGAGTATGAGAAAAGCCAAGTGGTCTGATATACTGGAGAAGGACATGAGAAGTGAAGGGAAAATAAAAACAATAATAATAATTAAAAAAAGAAAACTGAAGATGATGATATTGAAGAAACTTCAGCCTGGTTCAGAGTTTAGGAGTGGGAAACACATTTGCTTACTGACTTTCATCGAACACTGCTGAAGTATCCAATGGATCCAAGAGTATAAAGAATTACCCATGCATTTATGTCTAATGTATGTGTTCTGACCTCCAAGGTTATGCTATACAAAAATATTTAGAGTTGTTTAACTGTAAAAAAAAATTAAAGTGTGACAAGTTGAAGGCTATTTGAGCCAAGGGCTAGGTGTACTTGAAATTCTAGCAATGATAAATCCAGACATAAAACTGTGATTCTGCACCATGAAGTATAAAACACACTCTTTTATATAGATTTTAATGTCTTCAGGATTAAGCTATCACTTTTTCATATCATTCATTAGTCTGAATTAATTTTGTAAATGTAAAATATGTAGCTATTTTCCACTCACATATAGCCTGGGTGGTGTGTTTGTGTGTTTGTTTTGAGCAAAAGATAATACAAACTCCTTGACCTAAATAGAAAAACTCACGAGAATCTCATTAAAGTTGGATTTCAAATGAAAATATTGATGATTATTTGCATTCTGCTTAACTGAAATGGTTCCTGGAGAGAGAAAAGGAGCAGAGACATGGTCACGCATAAGTAAAAAATGCAGTTTTGTGTGGACTGATGTTTACTGTAGTCTGATTTTTTATTTACAACCCCTTCTGTAAAAGAGATTCAATATTTGTAAAACGCAGACGTAACAAGGAATGACCATATTGAGTTGATATTTGTAATCTCTTAGAAACATTATTGAGAATGCCTTAAGCTGCCTGTGAATTGTACAACATACAAGGTATTGGAGTCCTAAAATGGAAATAAATTTTGGTTAAGCTTTCAAGAGCTATTTGCGCAAAACCAGAAATGCACATATAAACTGCCTGATTGATCGCTGGATCATGAGGAACATAAATGTACTGACTGGCTTCTATTGTTCTGCAACTTGAAATTGCTAGTTATTTTCTGTCATTTGAAGGCTTCTTATTTATAAAATCAGCTCAGATAGGTCTGTCTCCAGTGAGGTACTGTGTGACCTCAGGCTTAAGAAGAGAATGGGAAATGACAGAGCAGCATGGAAGCAGGAGAGGAGAATGTGGAACCGCCACACAGAGGGTGTTGCAGGTAGCAGACTGGGCTTTATCACAATATCGTTTGATCACAGTATGAACAGTATCATGGGGCTTTCACTTACCTGAAGGCAGGACGGACTGACCCCCCTGACATTTAGAGTACGATCTCTCAAGCAGTTTCTGTGTCTTGTGTTCCAGAGACAGGGAGGTAAGCAGAAAAAGTAACCAAGACCAGGATTCATAACAGCTAAGTTCTGATGTGTAAAAGTTAGATTTCTATGTCTCTGCTAGGTAGCCATGGTTCTCTTTATGTTCCATGGCTATTCATCTGCTTTATCCTAGGTATCCACCTCAAGGAGAGTTGGATCGCTTTGTTGGATCTTATTTCTCTTTGATGACTGTAAAAGGACCTGTGGGGATAACATCAGACTTACATAACTAACATTAAAACGGCTAGGTTAGACTAGATGAGTCTCACTTGTAATGGTACCATAAAGTAGCTTAAACAACAAAATGACTGTCTAGCTGGTACATAATATCTACAGTAAGACAGTGTCTTTAGAATGTCTAGCACGTGTTTATTTGTGTATATGTACACACACACACGGATTTATGTGTACATACACATACAATTACAACTCATAATGATATCAGAATGAAAGCAAGCTAAAGGGGCACAATGAAACTGCCAATGGAAAATGGGACTAAGGAAGAGAAGTGGTCAAAGTTTGGCAATTTTCACTTTTTCAGCTGCACTCTATTACTTTAAGAAGACTAATGACTGAAAACTAACATGTGAAACTGTCGTCTTTACCTCAGCTTCTCTTAATAATAGAAGCGGACTGAATTAACATCAAAGATGTACTTGGTAGCAGATTTATCTCTCAGATCTATATATTTAAGCTACAGCTGCTGAACAAACCTGTCAAGTCTATATTATAGCAGATTCTCTGTAAAAATTGTGCATCTTTTTTTTTAAAACTTATTTTTCTTCTACACCTCTGGCTTTCTTAGTTCCACCTCGGAAAAAATGACAGAAGAGAAATGTAGTTTCCACAGGGAAAAAAGCATGAGGATTATTTCTTTATGGTGTAAAGATGCTGAAGTCTGTTCAGCATAGAGGAAGTACATTGGCTTGAATAGCTATGGTTCTGGCTCAAAAATCTCTCTTTTCAAAGTCAGGCATAGTGAAGTAAAGTATTCATTAATGTTTGCAGACTATTCAGATAAATCTTCTCTCAGAGTCTTTCCTCTGCATCACTTCAGCTACAGTATCTGACCCACACCTTCACTCAAAACTCTGTATCTGCTGATCCCCTGACACTGAAAAATTCAGAAAGGCCTCAAAAGCCCAAGTCTTTGGCTACAATCATATGTATGGACTGTCACCTTAAGGCTTGAAGGGTACAAGAATAATTTTATTAAAAGCCTTAGATAATGTTTAATGAACAAGACAGTTTTTCAGATGTTCAGAAGGTGCTCAAAATGGCAAAGGACTTTCACAAGATGACATTGAGAGATGTACATTAACTGGAAGCGTATTTCCCCTCTATTTTTGTCAATGATTTACTGGAAGCTTTAAATTCAATAGTGCAGAAGATTAAATAGCATTGAAACATCTCTGCCCTGAAAAAAAATTGGTTGTATGTTTCTTAAGACAAAAAAGCCGTAACAATGGAGACAAAATTGACATGTGACGCAAAAACGTGTGTTTTATTATAATGTTGAGGGGATAGCCAGGCAGAACAACAGCACTCTAAGATTTAATACACAACTAAATGACTCCCTGTGCAAAGTCCAAAGGTTAAAAAAATGACACCAGTGATTTCTGTTACTGACATCCCAGGTTTTGGCTTTGAAGACACTGTTTTTCTCTTCCTTTTTATCTTCACTTGTCCTCACTCAAGCTTAGACTCAGAATAACAACAAAGCAACATCTTAAACCACCAAAAGTTATGACACATATTATTTTCTTCTTGACTAAAGTAGCCTCGGGCTGAATTCCCTTTTTCTTTCACAGGGAAAAAATCTGCCTTATTGTTGTCAGACAATCAACATCAGATATTACAGTTTTAAAATTAAACAGCAACACCCCAAAATATTTTACAGCAAAGAAAAATACACCAGAAGATCACAAGATACACAGTGTATGACGATTCATGCAGTTAAAATAATGAGACCGTCTCCCATATAATTCATTGCAGTAAAGTTGTGGGAATGATTTAACTATTGTCTCACTGATAATTTGACTCATCTCTCATGCTCAAAAGTCCAGGCAAAACTGTAGTTTCAAATTCCAGCAACCATTTTCTAAGTTTTATCTCGCAGAGGACACTAGTCAGTGACTCCAACATTCTTATTATTAATAAAAGATAAGAAAAGACAAGAACTAAACATTTGTCTAATTGAGCAGATGAAAGTACTTCAAAAAGTACTAGTATTTTGTGTTAAAACACCAAGAATAGGACGTAACCTGTGACAGCTATACGTTTTTTGTCTGGTAGCACTATGACAGTTATACAACCAAGTCCAGGGAAGAAAGTGAGATGAAAAGCTTTAGACCACATGTATTTCTGTCCCACTGTCTTTTTGTCTGGAGAAGGAAGTATTGCGAGCTTTTTATGAAAGCAGAACTTAGGTATTAAAATAAATCAGGTCAAGATGAAAGGGACTGAATAATCTTTGTATCCTGTTGCTGTGTATATAGGAAGACAGTATTTTTGCCCAAGAGATTTCATAGTTTGTTTGGCCAGTGTGGTGACGGCAAATATGCAATGCCTACATAGAAAACATAGCATTAGAGAGACAAATTAGTCCAGTTTGTTAGCACTGTTTGTGGTCAGCACTTAGGTGGAATGAATTATCTTCAGGAGGTATCCCTATCTCTTGATAGCTGGGAGTGGATTTTTTCCTAATCCAAATGTCTCAGTTCCTGAAAGCTGAATTGGATGCATTTGGACTTCACCAAATCTTGTTTAATCACCAGCATTTTTTTTCAAAGATGGAAAGGGTCAGAAATATCTCATGAAATGTATAACTATGGAAACCCCATGGTTTATGTGCCCTGGCAGACAAGAGGTCAAACCACATCCTAGGGTCCATCAAACACAGTATAACCAGCCAGCCAGAAGAGCTGATTATCCTGCTGTATTATTCTGCTGTATTCAGCATTGGTGTGGCCTCACCTTGAGCACTGCGTGCAGTTCTGAGTCCCACAATTTAAGAAGAATGTGAAGGTCCTTGAATGTGTCCACAAGGCAACAAAGCTGGCAAAAGGGCTGGAAGGAATGTCCTGTGAGGAGTGGTTGAGGACTTTGGGCCTGCTTGGAGAAGAGGAGGCTAAGGGGCAACCTCATTGCTCTCTAGAGCTTCCTGAGGAGGCGAAGTGGAGAGGGAGGTGCCAATCTCTTCTCCCCAGTATCCCGTGGCAGGACATGTAGGAACGCTTCAGAGCTGCACCAGGGAAGATTTAGACTGAACATTAGGAAGCATTTCTTTACCAAGAGGAGGTCAAACACTGGAACAGGCTTCCCAGAGAGGTGTTGGCGCCCCAAACCTGTGGACCATATGGACAATGCCCTTAACAACACACGTTAGCTTTTGGTTAGCCCTGAATTGGTCACACAGTTGGACTAGATGATCATTGTAGGTTCCTTCCAGCTGAAATATTCTATTCTGAGTTTATGTTGTGGTTGTGTTGGTTGACTCATTTGACTTGAAGTTCCTTGTGAATGCAGAAGCTAAGTGAAATGAAAATATTTGAAAAACAAACCAACCAAACAAAACAACAACAACAAATCTCGCAAAGCAAAATATGAGTAAAGACCACAACCTTAAAAGCAGAATACACATTTCCTTTATACATTCTCTATGTATGCTACTTTTTAACAAATTCATTGCTTCTGTCTGTGAAGGCAGGGTGTAATACAATCATATCTTTAATGCACCCCCACTCTAGAAAGACAGGGAGGAGCCCTGTGGTAGATGCCCCATCCCTGGAGACATTCCAGGCCGAGCTGGACGGGGCTCTGAGCAACCTGATCTAGTTGAAGATGTCCCTGCACATGGCAAGGGAGTTGGACTGGACAATCTTAGAAGGTATCTTCTAAGCCAAACTATTCTATGATTCTATGAGCCATTGCAAATAAACAAACAAACAAATCTGAGGCAAACCTTAGCTTTATTCCTGTAAATCTGGGAGTTTTGCCAGGGACATCAGTGAATCAAACATTCAAACTACAAACTGTAACTTCAAAATGCAACTTTAAGTTCGAGTGGTTGAAAAAAAAATTGCAGGAGTGATTTTAAATTGTATTTTGCTGTCTGTGTATTTTTGATTGGTAGATGGGGACTGCTAGTATGTGAGAAGAGTCTGTTCTAGATATAAATTTTTGAATGGCAAAAATTGGAAAGATATTGCAGAATGCTGATTCCTAGAGCCCCGGTGTTCACTAAACAGTTTAATTCCTCAGTTAACACAGAGCACTGACTTCTTCTAACATCAACAGATCTGCAGGAATTAGTACCTTGAGATGTGAGATCTGTCATTCTTCTTTACTCTTAAGGCCTTATTCCTTTTTAGTTGACACCTTCAGCATTAAGGAGTTAGATTGTGTAATATTATTTAGCACACTCTTCAGATATCTTTTCTGTTTCCTTATAACAGCATTTTACGTATAAAGCTGAATGTAAGCATGCTAGAATCTAGTTTCTGTTCTTTTACAAAACACCAAAGTTTTGAAGCCACTGCTGATAACCCTTTTTGTTGTGTTAGATTGTATTTCTAGCTTTTTTACTGGTTTATTCAGTGATATTTAATTGTTAATGACGATATTTTTTTCTGAAAATTTTATACTTCTCTTGTGAAGGCCACCTTCACTATAGTTGATACAGTTTCTTGAAAAAGAAACTAGGAAACATTCAAACAAAATCAATTTCCATTCTATGGAAGAATACTGAAACAGTCTCCATGTTCTAGTTTTTTAACTGTCAGGCAGTATTGTGCATTCAAAGGCCTATTTTGGCAGAATTAATATCAAGGGGAAGTCGTTACTGAAAAGGACAGGCAAATTGCCTCTACTATATAAAACTGGACAGAAAATTATGAAAATTCCTTTATGGAAACACACAAGTACTCATCCTTTTATCTAAAAGTGCACCAGAATTCTCTTTGCAGAGTCAGCTGGAGCTGGTTCGCCTTGAGTGAATGGAAATACCTTGCTTACTTTTTCTCTTGAAGGGGACTGAATGCAGTTTAGTGAAATTACTTCTTTTTATTCAAGGTTATTTTTGATTGGAGACCATGATGTCTTCTTTTGGAAAAGTTAAGCGGTATATTTCTCACAAATATTTTTATTAGACAGAAAAAACTCCCTTTTAAAAGTAATTTTCATTAATTGATAGGCAGACATTCTCATTAATGATTCCTTAAAATTAATTCTTTTCTTTTTCCTAATAAAAATGGAAATTTTGGAAGGGTTAAGTGTGAAAACTTTTTCTAAAAATGCCAAAGGTGGAGACATTAATTGCCTGAAGCTTTGTAAAAGTAACCCTCATAGATTCCCTGTCTCTGTGAGTAATGAGGTCCAGCATCTGTTTGATTTTGAAATGTCATTCATTTGGAGTAAATATCAGGTTGGAATAATCACAAAAGCAAGAGAGAAAAAAGTGGTATTAGATTATTTTGGTCATCTTCCAGAAAATGTAATATTGTTCTGTAATGGATGTTGTCCAAGGATGTGTCAACTCACTTTTAAGTCTCTGTCATTTCCACTTGCAGACTAATTCCACTGGGATTAAATTCATTGCTAGGATAATTTTTCTCGATGTTTTCTTTCCTGGACTTCTTTCCCCTATTCTATCTATAGACTAAATATACAGCACTTAATTTTCTCTTTCTGCTTGGTGTTTGAGGCCTACACGCATCTACATTGATAGTGTTTATGCATTTTGACATATTCTTTTCTCAATTCACCACACAAACACTTTAGTGTAGTGCTCCAATCATGTACTGTATAATTCTTTACTCAAAACATGCATGGCTTTGCCTACGTTTAATCACACCTCCTTAGGTTTTCTTTCTAATGTTTTATCATACCTAAAGCAAACTCCATGTCTAAAAGCAGACTCCATGTCTAATTTCCCACTCACTATCACGTCTATTATCTTCCGAGGCCTTGGCTTCCCTGGAAACACTGGAAATGTCTGATTACTTTCAACAAGGTCAATATGTCGTTAGTCAGGAACACATAGTTTGGATAGGTCTACTTTAGGAAAAATTGGTAATGACTACATTGGCTGTCTGAACTACAATTTCTCAGGAACAAGAAACGTCAGAGAAAGTAAAAAAAACTGTAAGGGGAGATACAATATTGACTGTATTAAAGAATTTATATCAGCTAACAACTCTGAAAGTGTTGTAGTAATTTTATGAAGTAGTTACAGTCATTTATTAATTCCCATTGATTTTAACTTATGATCAAAATATTGATACCTCTCATATTCATGAATAGATTCCCATTTCTTTTCTTTAAAGTTTACTTTCTGAAAGCAGATAATGGCAACAGGATTTGCTCTTCTACTAAATCATTTTCGCTTACAGTATCCAGCACAAAGGGGTTATGTTCCATGATTAAGACTCCAAGGCACAGCTATTTTACAGGAAAAAATAACTGAAGTGTCATTTTCCTTTCCAATCTGGTGGTCCCTAAACCAGCTCTTGCTCCAAGCCATAAGGGAACATAAAATACATTCCAGATTAATTTAACAACCTTTTTAGCACAATACATTCCTGGTTTAATTTTGTTCAACCAAACTGTACCATCTATGATTTTGTGCTATATTGTGAAAAAATTATATATATCAGAACTGTAATTTCCATGTTGTTTATTATGATAACTTTACCGTATTTTCTAAAGTCTTTGATTTTTTCCCTGATGGTTTAAGATGGACAGAATCCAAGTTCTTCAGCCTGTAATGTCGTAATACTCCTCATCATTTGTTCTGAAATCATGTGTTACCGTTGTGTAGTTCTGGAAGCTGATACATTCTATTGTCTGCTGATTCCCATTCTAACACTTTATTCACTGTATATTTCCTAATAATTTTCAGTCTTCTCCTTAGCACATCTCATGTATCAGTAGGCAATTAATAATATCAGGCTTCAATCTGAAATTCAGGCACAAGTGATGTGCTTGGTTTCTCAATTCTCATCACAGAGATGGTGATCTAGTCAACAAAGTCAGTGGAGACTGGAGGGCAACTCATGGATCCGTTAGACGCCCCCACACAAATATTTGGTCCTACCAGAAGTGTGAAGAACTTACCATTACCAGCATCTGCAAAAGGACATGGATGTCTCATAGGCCCACTGTCATATCTGCCAGAAACACGCGGATGTCTGGGGCACCCTAAGACATCTCAAGTAGCCCCAGACACCTGCATTTAGGCAAGTGAATGGATCCAAATATACTCTGCTACTGTGGGATGCATACATTTAGATATCTTAATCTTGAACTAAATCCCACGGTGTTTTACTCTCAGGAAAAAAACCAAATTCTAATTCCACTTCTGACATTAACATTTGCATTAAGGATAATTATGCCAATGTACTGCTTAAATCTCAGAAGAGACCAGCAAAACAGTAATACACTGTATTACCTATGCTTTTAAAAATATTGTAAAGGAACCATTATGTATTCTATTTTCCCACAGTATACTCAAAGCAAAAATGTGCACTAATTAATAATATCCTTGTACTACTGGTGCCTTTCATAATCTGTACAGATCTTCCACTTTTCTGTGACAGAAGTGGGTGGTATGGGTTTCAAATTTAAACCACAATGGCTTAATTAGCTCCTTCAGGATTATACTTCTAGTTACTCAATTTTATTTTAATTTTGATTTAGCAGAGTTTGAGGGACCAGTCAACACTTTCTCTGAGTTGCGGCTCTCCAGGGAAAATGACCTGGAATGGTGTCACTTTCCACTGTTGCTATTAATAATATACCAGGTTACTTTTTACTCCCATAGTGTCTTCCATTAGGGCTCCTTTTAAATTTATTAGTGAATAAGCTTTTGCAACTAATGACTATTTTAAAATATGAAATAAAAAAGAAGTCAAATCTCAAAGATTACCCAGATTCAGAAAGAGATATTTGTACAGAGTCATGTCTATGCAGGAAAGCATACAGGATGTGAACTCTTAAGAAACAAGACAGTTCTGAATTGTTGAAATAAGATGCTATCGAGTTTCCATTCAGCGTAGTGGATTTCTAAGACTTTTAGAAGGTTAACTTTTTATCTGAATTTATTTTTAGATTACTAAATATTATCTGATCATTTTAACAAATTCCTCTCAGCATTTGTTCATATTTCAAGGAGTAGTACTTACAGCAGCAAGTAAAACAACAGTTAAAATGAAAGATGAATTTAATAGTATTTATTTATATTGTATATTTCTTTATCACTGAGAATATTCACCCTCAGATGCCTGGCTTAGCAATAGAAAGGATATTTAGAGATTTGTTTTTCCTAAGGGATATAAAAAATTAAGCTTGAAGAGGAAACTGTGCTTGGATGCCGTAACATGTTTGATAGGTGTAACTGAAGGATACACTGCAAAATGAATTTATTCCATCAGGAAGGCTGAAATCATGAAAACTACTGAAGTATGACTTTATAGGCAGGAAAAGGGAAAAAAAGAGAAATGGCAAAGATCAAATGCAATACTTACACTGAGAAATCTATTTTAGAAAATTGAGATATCTATTTTAGAAAATATGTCCTCCTTTTCTAAAGACATTACTGCAGAAATACTTTCCACTTAGGAGTTTTTTGAAAGAATTGCTTTCTCTATAGAAGGTATATTAGTATGAATGAGCCAAGAAATCCCCAGAAATGTTCTTGATGGAGCTGGCATTCATTTCCAGAGGCAAGATGTCAAATCAGACTGGCATGTGGCTACAAACACTACATTATTGTGTTTCCATCACAGCTGAGTGCTTTTTCAGACTGAGGAAAGAATGTCAGCCTGGGAGAAATGGGAACTGGTGAATCTCAGCCAGTCTTTTGAATAAGCCTGAACGAACTGTGCCAAGTTTTAGGAAAGGCTCGGTAAACAGGCCCGGGACCTCATGCCACCGTTTCTGCCAGTAAAGGCCAGCATCTATGGAGAGGACACTCCACCCACCTTTTTTGCTAAGTCCTGCTCCTGATTCACGCACTAACCCCAAGACTGGTTTTTATCAGTAAACAGTAAATCAACCTTATTTTCTGCCCTTTAGACCGCAGTCATTAAAAGAATTGTGAAAATCGCTTACACCATCAAAATCTACTAGCATACTTAGTTATTTAACTGTTACACAAAATCTATACGTTGAATACAAAATGTAATAATTCATAGAACTGCAGACTAACTGAGGCTGGAAGTTGTTTGGTTCAACTCTCTGTGACTTAAATTGGCAGGGCCATCTTAAATCAAGTTGCTTGTATCATTGAATACTTTAGGTTAGAAGGAATCTCTGAAGGTCATCTAATTTAATCGCCCAGCTCGAAGCAGAACCACCTTCATAGTTAAGGTTCATGGGGTTTCTCAGGTGGTGTTTTGGATATTTCTGAGGACACATATTCCACAACCTCTCACTTCAGCAGTGCCTTACCACTCTTGTTGTACAATACTTTTTTTCCCTATGTCCAACTGCAATTTGCCTTGCTGAAAACTGTGACTGTCATCTTCCGGCTGTCAGCTGTGCATGTATCAGGAAAGTCTTCTGTATCATCTCTATACTCTCCCTTTGTAAAGCAGAAGACAAGAAATAGATCTCTGGGAAGCCACCTCCCTTGAGAGCTCGACAAGGCCAGCTGCCTCAGCCTCTCCTTGTACATCATGTGCTCCAGACCCCAAACATCTCAGTGGACTCCTGCTGGTCTTGATTCAGCCTGTTAATGCCTTTGCTGTACGGGGAAGTCCAAAACTGGGCACAGGGCTCTGGATGCAGAATGGCAGGTCATGAATAAAGGGGATTAGTCGCTTTTCTTGACCTGTTGGCTGCACTTTTCTATACTTCAATTTAATGTATTTTAATTTAGAGTATCTGGATGAATGCTTGTGGGCATGGATTACTGAGTAAACAGCTCTTCTTTCTAACTGTAAGATAAAATGCATATGTCAAGTACCTCCTCTTCTATCTGGAATAAAACCTAGGAAATTAAATTCATGGATATGTTATAGTTAAGGGCAAAAAAGGGTCCTTTTCCATTCCAGTTTGTAACTTTTCTTCCATTTAGAAACTTTTCTGAGAAGCAATTTGTATCAGTGTATGAAACCAGAATTTGACTTTTTTTTTTTTTTTTTTCCTGGAAAATAATGTATGTTAGAAAGAGAATTAATCACAGAAAGGTGAGTCTGCAGGAACTGGTCATCATCCTGCTCAAACAAGTGGGAGATATAATGTGTAGTAATGAATGCAGGAATACATGAATATAAATTAAAGGCATTTTTCATCTGTCTTTAAGACTGATGTAAATATTGGACTTTCACACTGCAGCTGATATATTTTTTTACTAAAATGGTCGCAAGGAAAGAAGTAAATCTGAATTAGATGTGAAATCAGATAGCCTACCATATAGAGAGATATATATATTAATTATGATCATGAGACACTGTATCTGAAAAAGATACAAGATTTGGCAAAGAAATGGCAAAGATTATTAATAACCTCTGAATTTTCACCTGGTAATTCAAAGAAAAAGCATCATGAAGCCTTTTTAAAAAACAACAGTTACATTCAATGGTCATTATGACCAACATTGCTTTTATGATCCCTTGCATTTAACAAGCAGTAGCTACAATCTGTGCTTGCAGCTGAAATACAAACTTCACCTCTCTGCCAGTCACCAATTTGTCTTGCTTTTTTAACTTTGGTGGGATGAGCAGGTATTTCACACACATTAGAGTTTGCCGTTAACCAAGGAGAGCTGGTGCCACCATGGCTGTTCAAATTTTTTTACAAAGATGGCACAAAACTTCCCCATCCACACTGTGGGTTTTCTTATATTTTTGCTGTTTGTCTTTCAAAGTGAACGGAGCACTGCAAATACAGCTCAAACGTGGTGTTGGTGGGATATACACCTATAAACACCCTGTCAATGGCATTTTGTACATCCTAGGATTAACTTTATACCGTGGAGAAACCTGTAAAAGTTCACATATTTGGTTTTCTGTTTATTTGTGCTCTTTTATTGGTACCCAGGCATCATGACTCGTGAATAGCAACTAGACAAGCATTCATTGTATAAATGCAAAACAAGACAGAGCTCTTTAAGCAATCAGTACACATACAGTATATACCTAGCTACATAAGTAACGTGTGCAGTGCAGCTTTTGCTCATTGAACAACATCCAGATGATGGCCTTGGAACCACTTGTGCTCTTATATATTCAAAGCGAAGATTAACAACACAGAGCACTGTGCAGTTCAGCTGCAACTACAGAATTGTGAAGGTCTTATTACCTGGCAGGTAGAGGCAATCTCTTGTGTGGTTTCATGGATATTGCCACGACATTCAGCATGTCCTCAAAGATGTCAAAGAAACATCAAGTAAGTTTACAGATCATCCCCCACACTGTGCACTAAAACAGATTAGGTTGTCAGAAATTTAATTTGAGCTGAGAAAAGCTGGGAATGTTTTCAGTTCCAATTCACCAGCTATTTTGGTAAAGGTGTTGGATGAGGTCTTTAACAAAAGCGTTCCTAGGGATCTTCAGCTCAGCTGAAGAAATGTGTTCACATTAATTTCAATACTCCTACACAGTTCAGTTCATCTGGCAAGCTCTCTAGAGGAGATATTCTGTAAAGGAAAAAAGGTTTTTACAATGACTAACTAAAATGACACTTGTGTTAAGGTTTTGTAATCTCTAATGACAACTTGTCTTACAGCTAGCAGGATACTTATCTTCGTTTTTATCGTCAGCATTGTTCGTTATTTAAACATGGAGACATCTGGCAGTCATGCTTTGTTCTGGCCCTGGTATTAGAACAACTAAGGCAAACTTGCTTTTTTTTTTTTTTTTCTTGTTTAAAGCTACAAAATGTGAACATATGTATCAGATGTCTCACTAGTACCATCTCTTTTAACAGGTGGGGAGCATTAGGTGACAAAAATGGACAAAAGCAGAAGTTCTGGGTAAGTGAATCTTTAGCACTGTGTTTTGAGGCAGAAGGAAAAATCTCTGCTAAACAGATTATCTCGAAATAACTTCTTTCTTTTCATTCACTCTATGTCTATTTTTTCCTTCACCTTAAATTCTCCTCCATAATTCTGTCCCCTTTCTGACAACTTTTATCATGCTAACCCTTGAACTACAACATCATCTACCTTAATTTTAAAGCCTGTTTCATCCAATCTCCCACCTATATAATTTTTTTTTGCTACATTGTCTTTTCTGTCTCAAATCTTATTCCGATTCTCAACTGTTACTCACATTTCCCATGAAGACTCAGTTCTTTTTGATGCCTGAAAATAAGACTCAATAAAACTAATCAATATTCTCCATTAAAACATTTGGAAAATAAAAGCTATCTGTTTAAACAGTGTTGGCAAATGCTATCCAGCTATCAGAAAAAAAATAGCAAAAACATTGGCTTTCAGCCATTGATAAGAAGTCAGATTTTATCGCTTTGATTGTGATTAACAGCTCATCTCATTATTCCTGTGTTCAGCAGAAGGTAATTTGGAGTTTATATAGCTGATGGCAGGGCTTATAGTCGGTAGTTTCACTGACATCTAGGGCAAAACTTCTACTGACTTCAAAGAAACTAAATTGTTCAATATGTCAATAGCTACCTGAATGAAATCTAATTTATTAAAAGTCAGCCTTTTCATATCTTGGGTCTCTCTTTAACAGATTAATTGTAATTCGATATTTCACCGTTGTTATTTCAATGACTACTTTCTCCAGCCATTAGTTGAATTATCTAATGATTTCTGCTTCCATTTATCAAACTGCCTTGTAGAAATAGTATTCCATTTTTATTAACCCTGATTTTGGTACTGAAAGTTTGATCAAAACAAAAAGGAACAAATTATTAGAAATCAGAAAAAGATGCATTATAATTCTTAGTGCATCAAATCTGAGAAACTGTTTCTTAAAAAGGAAACTAACACAAAAGATTCATTTTGCACTTCACAAGCTGTATTTTTAAATACTACTTTAAAATGAAATTTGATATTTTTTTTCCTCTTTGTTTTTCTTTAGATTGCTGCAAATTCCTGGGGAAAATCTTGGGGAGAAAATGGCTATTTTAGGATTCTACGTGGACAAAATGAGTGTGATATTGAGAAGCTAATTTTAGCTACTTCAGGACAGCCGTAGTCATCTACTCTAATTTTCTTGTACCATATGCTGCTTTATGTATCTCTTCTTTCCATTGTTGCATATTGAGTCTTGCTAGAGATATAAAAATGTACTCTCTGTAAGTTACCTTTCTCTCTATTATGGCTCATTAGGACTTCCTAACTCGAACACATCACAGTCACCACAACACTCTCAGATCCCAGCTGGAACAAACACTCCTTTATACTAATAGCAAGTTGTACCCAGGACAAGTGAAAACCTTGGTGTCTCACAGAGCAGGAAGTTCCCTCCTCTGTTATTTACATCTCACCACTATTTTGTTATGTTACTAATGGTTGATTCAACAGTACCTGAAATAAATGGAATTACTTTATTAGCATTAATCTCTTTATAATACGTACTCTAGTTACAAATCACTTTAGAAATATTATGTGCTCTTCCACACAAAATTGCCTCAGACAGCTCATGGTCATACTGGACAAAAGATTCCAAAGAAATGTAAGTAGAGTTCTGATCCTGTTAGAGAATAATTATTTCCTATCCTAGGTTAGATAAGTTGTATCTATGCATCATTATCTCTTCCAGGAAATTAATTTTTTACTAGTAGATAGCACAAAGTCGATGCAGTTAGAATAATACAAAAATTACTTGCAGTGAAACTACACATTCCTGTTCCCACAACCACAATTAAAATGTACAATTTTAATAATTTAATTAAACAACAACAACAAAAAGTAATTTCTCCTCAATAAAGTCTAGACTAGACTGATTCCTGAACTGCTTGCCTTCCACTTGCTGTTTGACCTGGGAACAGGTGTGTGCTGCCATTCCCAAAAGCCTGTTTCTATTGCCCAATGGAGAAAGACAGAAAAGACATTTTGTTGTTTGTCTCCGCAGATGTATCTGTAGTCCAGGCATGGTTCCTAGTGATGGCCAGCAGGATTGTTAGTGCAGATGAGATGCCCAGAGCTCCTTTCACTCCTACTGCTCCCAAAGATGCTTCTGTCTGAAGAAAAAGCCTACTGGCATGCAACCCCTCCCATCAGAAGCTATCAATATAAGAAGAAATTAACTACTATTTTTTACTTTTAGTTCCAATGAATCCAAAGGCCAGATTCTAACAGGAATCATCAGTCATAAAATTATCTATGAAAGAAACAACCCTGACATGTTAAATAGGTGAAGGGGAAAGCTGCTAGGAAATTCCAGTGAACAAAGAATTTCCAGTGACACCTTCAGTGTCTTTAACAGATTATCCTTCATTCTTTCTTGAAAGTTAGGAACTTGACTTCTCATGTCATCAGCAAAGGAGTAATAACTTTTAATTCAATAACTTTGTGTGGTGGTGGAATACAACAGATGTCCTTGCCACTGAAATAATGCCTCTCAAACTAAATTTATGTTGCATCACTACTGAAAGAGCTATCATTAAAACGTCAGTGTCATGCTGCTGCAAAACAAGCTATTATGTGGCCACTAGTGTCATATAATAAACTGAATTTAGACAAAAACCTTTATCACTTGAAATTTATAGCAAACTGTAACACAAGCAATTTTAGAAGGGCTAAGTGCTCTGAGAGAAGTAGCAACTTTTTAGACTTAGTGAGCTAAACCAGTACTTGAGAGGAAAATGAGCCACCTACACAGCTACTTCCCAACCTCTTGGTGTGTATTGATTCCATAAACTTCAAGATTTCAAAATAATAGAATTTAGGTCTGAAGTGAATGATCCTGAAAAAACATATCTGGTTAACTCCGGGGTTTTTTTGTTTCATTTACCTTCAAGATGATTTGTACTTATGCCAGTGGCTGTTTCTACTCCTGATTTGCTTGTGAGATCTTTCCAGGATCTGGCTTGTCATGTTAAACATCTTCAGTGATGAGAAAGCTCAAAACTAGTCTCCTTATCTTTACCTGATCAATTGGTCATCTTGGCTTGAACAAAACACCATATGCAAGTGAAATAAATCCAACCATGTCAAAGCAATTTAATGATTTAGAAAATTATAATGCTCTACCCACCTTCTAGGGTCAGTCTTTGGTGCTCTCAGTGATGTATCTGCTCAGCACCCTCAGTATCATAAAGCTGCTGTCTGTGGAAATGTCACAGTACCCAGAATTTAACAGGCAGGCAAATGTATCTGCACCTGGAAGCCAATTTCCTCTTTGAAAATAACCTTGATGCTGTGGCAGCTATTCTGCTGCTGTTCAGGGCACAAGTAAAGGGTCTCCTGCCAGTGGAGGTCTCGTCACGGTGACCAAGGGACAGCGGGCCCTGGAAGCCACCAGTGGCTCTGCCTCAGGCAGACTACCTGGACACAGATTTTAAATGTGAGAAGGGCTTTGGGCTCGTCTAGTCCACTATTTGGTGAGACTATGAGGAGACTTGCTCTACGTTAGAATGCCACCTCTCTCATTTCTCTCCTTTTCTTTGGCCTCTCCATCACTAATGTTCAGCCATGCCCGCTAGCTTGGACTAAAAGTGTCATCTAGCCTCGAGCTTTTTCCTGTGTGAACAGAAAGGAGCAATATGCAGCTCAGGTTAAGTCAATAGAGAACTCATCAGCTTCAAATCACTAGTATTAGCAATGGTCTGTGGGAACTGCAGAAAGGGAAGGCACTGCAGGAATAGCCTTTGTGTTTGTGACACAGTGTAACTTTCCTTTTCCATAAAAACAAGAAGACAATATTTTTATGGCGAGCAAAAAAACAAATCACCACTCAGATTACACATTGCAGTATTTCTTGTTAACAACATGCTATGTGAACTTTTGATTACTTGTTACTCTAACTGTGAAACTTTTAAAACTGGATAAGGAAATAGCTAGAAGAACATATGTCGTGGAACCTAGTACCTGACAGTATTCGTAAGTAATGGAAAACTCCTTGTCTAAATTCCTATATATTTAGGAACACTTTCATATAGAATTCTGAACAGAAATACCTATGAGCTCTGGGAGACTTTGAATCTTCCCAGTATTAACTGAGCAGAACAGTCTCCTTTTGCAACTGATATTGATCATCCTTCAGAGCTTTCCCACAATCAGATCCTAAATGTTACTGACAGTATCTAATACATGAACACTGTTAATGTCCTTTGAGATGGCTTTAAGTGGAAATTCGTTTTCAGATTAAAATTATTAACAAGACAGTAAAGGAACTCGGCTATTTTCATAGCTATTACGTTGGTTTCTTTTCCATCCTATTGTCATAGAAACATCATCCATCTGCTAAATGATAGCAAATCACACCCTGAAGATTGGCTTCCTATGCCACAGAAAGCACTACCAAACCTGGTTAATATTCTATGAGTGAATAATTTTGTTTGCATACAAGTGCCCATCAGGCATTGAATTCCTGAAGGGAATTGTTCTGCTGAGGGGTCCGAGTCACCGCAGACACTGAGTCCCAGGGAGGTGCCTCTGCACCTGGCTCCAGTCAGAGATTTTGGTGTAGCTGAGAGGCACAGAAAGCTCCTTTCCTACCTCACTAGCAATCACACCACACAACGTGGCAAGACCAGATTTCCCCAGCTCTGGAGTTTGCTCATTATCATTAGGAAGTGTGAAAATTGATGACACTTGCTATAATAGGGATTTTCATTCCATGTTTCTCTTTCAGAATCATATATGATGAAAATGCTTTTACAGAGCCATACAGAGCATTAAAGCACAGTATGTGCATACTGCTGTTAAAATTAATGGAGAAAAGACAAGCAGTTGAACCTGTCACCTAATGAGCATAATTGCTTGAGAACAAAAAGATGAAGGCAGCCAGGCTGCAAAATAAGGTTGGAGCGCAGGGAAAGGTTTTGCCAGTGTGGCATTTAAATACTTCAAATTATGGGTGAAGTAGGGCATATGGACGTCCTCCTGAATGCTATATGCAGAGAATCGAGAGGCCCCCGTGTCAGCACCGTTGTTTCTACCCTGCGTTTATCTGGGGGATGTAATATGTGGCTTGGATTTTACCTGTCTGCTGTTTACAGCCTATACTTTTCTTCTACAAAACTGTGGCTAGGCAGAAAAAGAAAAACGTTTTTAGGGCTGTTGCTTTGTCCTTGATGCTGGGGGTGAACTCTTTCTGGGAGAACTTTCCCTGGGCATGCTGAGCTTAGGGAGGCTTCTGGGCTTCAAACAAATGTCATGTTACAGGGGAATGCAACCTAAAGCAAGCAGAAAGGGAGATCCAAGAGATGTAAGGGACTTGTGTCTGGAGCAGGGACTGGACAAGCCTCAAGAGGAATAACAAGGGGACTATTTTTCTTGAATTCCAGGGAACAAGGGAAGTTGCTAGATGGAGAGTAAGGCTGAAGAAAAGGAGCTACACTTCTAGGAACCAGAGATAGAGGGAGATTTGCTTGTAAATCCTTTCAGCTTTATGTTTTACTGGAGACGTGACAGGATCTTGCGCCTCGGCATTTAATGCTGTGCTTACCATTTGGTAACCATTTCCCATGTGAACAACTGGCTTACATCTTTGCACCCATTTCTCACTGCAAGGATCAAGCCTTTAGCAGGATGGAGACTGTGTCTTTGCCCAAGCGAGTAACATTGCTTTATTCTGAAGCACTCCTATGTCCCTTCAGCCAACATACACTCATATCCAGTTACCAAGTTTATATCCAGACAGATTCAATGTGGTAACTCCGTGCTGCTTGAATTTTCTTGGTCTTTTACTCCTGGTCCCATGTGCTGTTCAGCAGTCCCTTAGAGCCAAGGAAGTTGGCAGATGTCAGTGAGTGAGGCTCTATAGCATGAATCTCTGCTCCGTATGGCAGTAATTTGTTGTTAGGGCATATTAAAGGCAGAATGAATGCAATGGAAGGAGCCAAATTTTGCTTTTCTTTGGAACAGCGTAGTTGTCAAATACACATACGGTATTACTCACATCAGTGACTGTTATTACTTCATCTATAACACTTCATTGCTGTGTCTGGAAATCTTGGTCATGGAGCAGCACCACGCAAAGGTGTTCCCAGAGAAGGCAGCTGAAGGAGAAGCCTGAGGCAGAAGGTCAGACTCTGCTCGCCACTGAAAATCTCAACGCTTCAAAGTTTTTGGGAGCACATGAAGCCGTGGACTATCCCAGGCTGTGTATGAAATAATTTAGGGTTATCTGGAGGTTTCACTCAGCTGTGCCAACAGTGACAGTCGCATAAACACATAGATAGGAGCTCATGAATTTAAACTATTCCCCTAATCTAAGCATAACCACATTTCCATTGCAAAACTCTGAAGACTATACCCTTTAGTTTTCCTCTACAGAAAAAAAAAGCATAAAAGCACAGATTTAGTACATTACATCTATCAAATCATGTTATATTGCACAATACTTTACCAAAGAAAAATCTAGAAAACTTATGCGTGAAAGACAAGTATTTAGTCCTAGTCTGCTGTACTGTCACAGTGTGGAGGACTCAACTTATGGTTCGAATTCATTGGGAATTTTGCTATTGAACATAACAGCACTATTCTTTTCACTGAGATGGCATAAATTAGCCAACAGGGCTTCTGTACATCAAGAACCTTGCAAGCAGGGCAACTGGACAGTAAAGTTTTTAGAACCTGTATGTGTCTTCTCTTTTAACCTACATAAGCAGTTTTACGAAAGTGCTCTGTACTCCTACCCAGCATGATCCACAGACTGTGGAAAACTGTACTAAAAGTGTGTGACCTCAAGAGAAGGCAAATTGCTGAAGTTTATGAAAGTCTTGACATCAGGAGGAAGGCAAAAAGAGTGGAAGAAGAGGGAAGGGTTGAAGCGGTTTAATAATTCTTTTGTTTTCTGCCAGGAATGGAAGCAAAACCTAATTATACTTTTGTCTTAGAAACAAAATTCAGCAAGTTTTGCTAGGTTTCAGCTTGCTTAAAAAAAAAAAAAAAAGGTGATACAGATTTTCGAGTAAGTCCAGGCCAAGCTTTGAGAAAGTCCAAACCAAGAGTATGTTTCTCTTGGAAGCTGCATTAAACACCACCTTGTATTGGTTTTGCTCCACCCAGCCTGGCTTGGAACTCACTCCCATTTCACCCTTGATTTCTTTGTTGGAAAACTGTACAAAACCAGAATGAACTGTGACAGGGAGTAACACAGCTTGCATTGGAGGAAGGCATCAGGAATAAAAAAAATTACATGTTTGATGACCAGTGAATAGATCCTGAAAAGTTTCATACAACACTGCTACAGACAAAAATACTAAAGAACCATGGGGTAAGCTGCCCTAGTGGCATTTTAAAAGTAAATAATCACATAATGATTCATCCAATAAAAAAGGCCAGACCGAGGGGGAAAAAAATACAACTAATCACTTTTTTTCCAAATCTTGAAAAAGTAATTATCCCATTAAGCAAGAAAACTTCCTACTTTTGAGTGAAGTTTGCATGAGCAGATGGCATTTCACTAATTGGATAGTTTTAATGTGGATTTTCACTCACCGTTTTGATGCTTCTCTGTCTCCTCATGGTATGTTGTCTCTTAATGTATTTGCATTTCTGCATTACCTTTGTCATTTTTGACAGGCTCATGTTTTGTACAGTGAAGTTGATATTTAAATAAAGTTGTAGGCAAGCCATCTGTACACCCTTGAAATACTCTGTTCCCTTAAGTTTCTCTGGTGTTTCAGAAAGGCTGCTGGAATTTACTTCAGCAGAGCAGGAGAACAAGAAATTTAACCTAATTCCTGGGTACTGAATTTTTTTAATGGACAGACCACCCAACTGAAAATAGCAGAGACGGAGAGAATATAAATGGGCGTAATAGCAGTTTTGATATCACCTATCAGTCTTATTCTGTTGCACTCTTCTTTCAGCCTGGGTCTCTGCCAGCTTCCCTCCGTGCATGGCAGGGCACTCTCAGTCCTCGCTGGAGGACTCTGCTCATTCAATATACAGCTCCAACAGCAGAGGCTTTTCTCTAGCAAGGAGTCACCCTAAAAAAAAAGGTAAAGTATTAGTCATTGGAAGATACTGGGCATGATTAAGTAAAGATGTTAAGAAAAACCTTTGGTTTAAGCCTGAAAGTCCATGCTGATTTTGGGAAAGTGAGGAGCTTGAATAGTTGAGATAGATGTCCCAGAACAGTATTCTGCATGTGTGACTTTTAAGGCTCCTTACAGTTTCCTCTGCTGAGATACTCTGAGTTTTCACAGGTGTTAGCACAGCTCCAGGGAGAGCTAAAAGCTGTTTGGGATGTGTGTGCTGCAGAGAGCAAACAGGGATCATGCTAACTGACACGACAATAGCTACAGTACATGTGTGCAGCAGTGAATGCATGGGTCTCCGTGTTTGGATAAATACAGTGAGTTTTTTTCTCCATAGCTCTGTATTTGGGCTAGAGTTGTCCTGAAGCAGAGCTAAATCCCATTGACAGGTGATTCAGATGGTCCAGGTGTTCTTAGATGGATAAATCTCAGGGAAGAGAATAATGTTTTAATTCTAAAGGCAAGTTGCTTAGTTAGTCTAAAGACCATGAAGATATCTGTGGACAAAAGGTGAATTTGCTTTGCTGAAGATACTGACTAAACAAGATCAAACCGCATAATCTTCCTGTATTTTTTTAAGGCTGAATTAATCTGTAGCCAAAGGCCAAGAACATTTCTTACCACAAGGACAGCTCTGCAAAAGTTTCACACACTTCAGTATCAGTGCTGATGCTCTTTCACACAGGAGAATAACTCAGAAAGCGGAAAGAAATCATACACTCTTTGTTTGTGTGTGGTTTTGAATACAAAGATATGAACTCTTATGGTGTTGTAATGAGAGAGCTTTGCACTGATTTGTGTTATCCACCAGCTTCTTTCCCCCTCTGCGAATGCCTGGAGAAACCCAGAAGCGCTGTGTTGGCATACTGGGTGTGCACAAAGATTATTCTCTGCCAAGGTGTGCTGATTTGGCTGAAAATGAGTCAATTTACTTCATGCAGTTAGAAAACTTTCTTTTTCATAGCTAGCATGGTCATTATTTGGACTTAGTTTGAGAACAAGAGATAAGACCCCAGCACAGAATTAATGTTTTTAATTGCTCTGGTCTGAGAGCCAGGGATACTCTGAGCCCACAGGTATGAGGCATTGAGGAAGGGGGGCATAGATGGGGCAGAACTTGACTGACATCCAGACTGATCAATATTCCAACCCATTAGCGTCATACTTCATATTTAAGGAGAGCTGGGATCATCCAGTATTTTTCTCTCTGGGCCTTTCTGCCTTTTTTCGTTTTTTTCTGTCTTCAGGATCAGCTGTTCAGGACCAGGTGCTGCGTCCTGGGACTGACTGCTCAGAATGGATGAAGTTCGCGAGGAATTGCATTGAGTATATTTTCTTTTATATTCTATTTCTATTTTATATATATATTTTTACTAGTAGTGTGTTAGTATTCTGTTATTTTATTAAACTGTGTCTATCTCAATCCAAGTTTCTCCCTTTCCTTGCAATTCTCTCCGCTATTTGGAGGGTGGGGAGGGTGGGGGTAGTGAGCGGCTATCATGATTGTATCGCTAGCTTGGGTTAAACCACAGCACCAGGTTTTAATGAGACCGATGTCCTGACTGCAGACTTAGCTGAACTGGGAAAAGGCATTGCCTTTTCTTTTTATTTATTTGAAAGTCTCCCTCTTCAAACTCTTGGAACACTTTTGGTCAGTGCTGCTCACTGCTCACGTTTTTCTGAAGGGATTCAGTTGTGTGGCAGCATTCGGGATGTCATCATGCTATGGCTTTAGAGCAGTGCCAGCCTGGCCAACAGTAGTTGTCTTTACTCAGAGGGGTCAAACTCTGTGTCAGAATGAGGTGTAACCATCTGTGTAGGCCTGTGTACATCTACACCTGTGAAAGCTATTTCAAGGGGAATCCTGTAAAGATGTCTGTGTTTTTATGATCAAGGAAGTTAATGCCTTTGTTTCTGCCTTTTTTGGGGCAGGGGGGGAAATATTTTCTTCACCTTTACATTTTCTTTCCAATAAAGCAGAGTATAAGAAATTTCCATATGTATGTAGTATTTTTCAAGTATGATGTAACTCCTCAGAAAACACAGTGCCACTATTACAGTATGGCACAAGTAATGCCACATTTTTACTGTTGAAAAATAAAAATGTTCCTGAACCTTCACTGGACAAATGTCGTTTAGTGTCTGCTTGACCTTTCAGTTTTGCTTTCAGTGGTTATTTGTACGTAAGAGATCTATGATTTTTGCATAAGGTCATTATTGAATGTGTTTCTTACTGGTAGCAGGTTAAAAAATACTGTAGAGAGTACTACTTTTGCCCATGGAAAAAACCTGAAGACCAGGATGTGTTGCCTGTTAAATTACTTTTCAAGCTATCTTCCTTTCCCAAATAATTTTGGTCACACTGAAGTCCATGCCGGTTTTTCTCTTTCTTTAAGTAGGCTTCTCTGCGTGTCCATCTGCCTCCCCCAGGCTGACCTGCCCACCTGTAATCCCCTCTCCGCTCCCAGCATTAGGTAACTGGACAGAATTGTCAGAGATTTAGGAGAACTTTGGGCCAGTCAAAGAGTGAGGTAAACACGTAATCGGTGGTTTCTTTCGTTTAATTTGGTTTCCGGGGTACCATTCACCCAAACAGGGTAGGATGAAGTACTGCCTTTGCTCAGGGCCGAGCTAGGAGGACCTGGCCCTGACTGGGCTGTACCTTTGAGATGTAAATGTTGGGCCTCCATTTCATGTGTTTTGCACCAACCTGGGCTCCAGGTCTGTTGTGTTAAAGCACCTTCTGGAGTTTGAGGGTTAGTGTATCTGGCAGCGTAGAAAGACGTAACAGACCCAGAGGCATCCCAAACAACGTCCCACATTGGCCAGAAGTTCTTTATTTTTTTAAATGTATTTTCAAACCATCTGCTTTCAGCAGACATAGAAATGCTCTGTGAGTTATCGATTGTCTGTTTTTCACAATGCTGTTTCTATTGCTGCTGTATTCAGAAACAAACTTAGCCATCATTGATGCACTCGATACCAGACATGCGGGTAAGGCTTTTGAAAATGCTTAAAAAAGCTGCAAGTCAAGTTCTGTAGATGCAGAGAGAAGTTGGATGAATTATTTCTGGGTGCTTGTGAAAAGGCCACTTGTGAGTATTAGAAAACTGATTTGTGTTCAAAAAACTCCACTATTTACAGACATAATATGACTTAAAATAGCATCTTAATGGAGTCTAGGTAGAACTTAAAATCAATATTTCATTCCTCTTAAAGACAGCCTTTGCTTTCTAAAAGACACAAAAAATAGTGCCTGCCTGCCAGATAAGGTCATGCAGTCCTTCATCCACTAGAACGACATCACTCTTCTTCCTTACTTCGCACTTTGT
This sequence comes from Caloenas nicobarica, assembly GCF_036013445.1. NCBI lineage: Eukaryota > Metazoa > Chordata > Aves > Columbiformes > Columbidae > Caloenas > Caloenas nicobarica. The sequence goes on from NC_088247.1 coordinate 25,935,071, forward strand.
TTACTTTGCGCTTCACACTGTGTTTTCTTTTGATATAAACAAATTGATACACAATTTCAAGCTTATAATTAAGAGCCTGATTTAAACTTCAAGGTACACAATTTTGTGTATGAATTTATGTACAGTTTCTTGTATTCATGTCAGAAACTTCCATAAGGTTGTCCCAAGGTCGATTAGGTGAGTTCACCTCTCAAATCTCTTGTGATCCACCTGAACAAAACCACCTTCTACTGGAGATGTCAGGTAATTATGTGTTGTGTGTTCACATGTGGAGGAGTATGTAGGACTGGTTAAAATGAGGGACAGTAAAAGAAATGTGACCAATGCTTTGAAGAGTATTGTGCAGTGCAACACATGGAGGCATTTATACAACAATTTGGGGGTTATTTATCATCCTTGTTGACCAGCTGCACACAGAGCACACTTTTTCTGTTTATTCTCACTTTGCTGGGCACAGTTAACTGGTATGTCTTAGATTCCTCCACTTCTTTACTATCACCATACAACATGCTTCTTAAAACCAAGATTGTGCCTACTTTTACTAATTCTTGTCCTCAGAAGGACTCAGATTGATTTCAACACACATGTAGGAATAGTGTACTATGCTCTGTGCTGTGTGAGGCTGGGAGAGAAAATGAATGTGTGTGCAGAATCCACAGCTATTCATTAGGTCCTGTTTGAGATCTAAGAGGTTGGAAGCATTCATTATATGAGCCTGAAGCAAAAATACGTTGTTTAAGGTTATAACCATTCAGAAATAATATCTTCACACAGGATCTCCTTTTCCAGGTGAAATGAAACTTCCCACAATATAAATTGTATGGAATAAGTTAAAAATAAAGAGTAATGTTTTCTGAGCCTACTGTAGCACTTTGTTCTTTTTAAAATTTCTCATTTTAAACCCCACACATGCAATTCCCACAATGGTAACAGGACACAGGGATTTAACTTCATTTTTCTTTTTTCTCTTTTTAACAGAAAGCTCCTTATCATAGAGAGTCCTTCAAAAAGGCTAATATAGGCTTATTGAATATCAGCAAACATTGTAATGCAGTGATGTAATTCCAAAAACTACTTATTGCTACATTTCCATTCTCTTTAGGCTCCACAGAGGCCCAGGCATTAGATTTCAAGCTGGGATTTCTATTTTTAGAAAGGCAGTAATTTTCTTTAGCAGTTTAGCCAGGCTGGCTGTAATTCTGTCTGAACTGAATGGAACTGAAAGAATGGAGTCACCTCATTCATTAGTTTCTTTAGATGTGTATCCTTTAAAATGTCACTGCTTTGCGGGGCTTTATTTAGCTTGACTGTAGATTGAACTCAATCTAGTTGTAACAGGAAAACAATAGTCAAAGTCATATTTCAAAGTAAAAGCAGCATTCACCCATTGCATTCTTTAAGAGAAGTGTCTTGCTAAATCCTATGGTTAAATTATTGTCAGACCTCAAAGAATCTTGAGATTGATGTAAATCATAAATAAATAAAAAAGAGGGTTTTTCTGTCAGTTTCAAGGATTTTTGTTTTACATACTGACCACATATATCAAACTCTCTCTCTGTAGTTATGTGAGTTTTACAATCCCTTTATAAAGAGTAAATTTAATCTGTGCATTTATTTTATGCATATTTATATGTTAGATTCAGCAAAGATAGTATTCTGAACATTACTGAATTTGGTGTGTCCATTAGGAAATATTGTATTATGCTGTGGCAATTTGAAGTTCATTGTTGTCAATAGTTATTGGTATTTCCACTTGTTGTAGTACTAAAAGATTGAATAAACAGGAATTTATTTTTTATGTCCTTTCCTGTTTTCAATGGTGTCACATCACTCTTTCTCCAAGACCAATTAAAGGTGACACACCACTATTAGGAATTTTTACATGGTTGTACTCAGCAGAAGGCTTCTTACTTGAATAAAAAAGGTCTTTTTTAATCACCATGATCATATCTGGGTCACAGTTTCCTATAAAAATGTATTAATCACTTAGAGCTGGGAGTTTCGTTCCCTTCTCATTGTAATAAAATTATCACATGACAACTGGCAAAATTAGTTACATTTCGATTTAGAAGCTAAATATATAGTCCAGTTATCAACCCCAAAATTTTGGAGTTCATCTGTCACCCTGAAGAAGTTTCTGCATTTTTCTGCACTTTGGTTTCCTATATATAAAAAGAAATTATTATTCTTCTACCTCATGGTGCACAAATGCGTCCCTAGTTACAATCCTTGCTCACAGCAACAGTCCTGGTTTATCTCATAGCAGTATTACAGGTCTGAATGATTCTGCTACCATCCAACTAAGCATAATTATTCTCACTACTCTCACTTTGAACGATCTAAGAAAAAAAATATGTAACCTGTATAAATTCAACAGCTCTGATATCTAGTAAGGAAAGATGTTTCTTGTTTAATATATATTTTAGTATTAAAAATTTGAAACTTGAGTTTTGTCTTACATCAAGCTGTTACAATTCATACTTATGAAATATTCAACAGAATTCATGAAACAGGGGATTGCCAAAAGCCGCTAAGTAACTGATTAAGAAGTATATCCTTTAACTTTCAAAATTCCTTGTTAGGAACATAAATTGAAAGTCCTCAACCATGAGAACATGTTTCATGAGAACAGCTGGACTGGCTCAGGCAGAGTGTGTCTCTGATAATGGTAATGTGCCTGGGAGGAATATTTAGAGATATATATTTTTATTTATATATATTTTTGAGAATTTATTAACTGATCTTTTCAGATGTAGAGTTGACTATCTAAGTATTCAATAATCCCAAGTGGATTTCTTAATTCTGACTAATTAAATACATCAAATTACTAAATGTCAATTATATAACCTTCAGAATATCTTGGAGATATTTAAAATTATTAACGAATTAATCCTCATAAGGTACTGAAATATGTATGTTTTTTAAAAATGGAGGAGAAAGTGAAGAAAAGTGGCTCATGTCCTGTCATGCAGAAGTTTGATAGAAAATGGATGATTCTACTGTATTGATACAGGAGAGTACACTCAGTAGAACACCCCTGGAATTGATCTGGCAATTAGAAGGAGAATAAGCCTTATCATGGATCTTTGAGCTTTACCATGATTAGTGTTGTGTTTTCTTAAATAGTTCTGACTTCTCTAAAACACCTTTCTCCTGTTGCTGATTTTTACCCTTGTTTCCTAAAGAGGGAGGTCAGCTCTTTCCTTAATAAATTACAGCTGCAGCGCGATTCAAGGGTAGACGACTGACAGGTATTTTAATAAAATACATAGGAACCTAATCCAGGCACAGGCAGACCTTATTTGTCTCCCTGCTGGGGCTGAAGCACTCTTTATTGCAGAAGGGATAAGCCACACTGGGGCAGCAGTATTGAAAATACCTCAAGATCTTTAACTGAACACTTGCTGGACCTCACGTATCCTTTAACAAGAAAGAATCTAAGCCAAAAAAAAAAATCAAAGAAATCAAATGTCCTTAATTCTGTTGCTCACAGCCAGTCCCCCTGCACAAAGAGTTTTGCAGGTTTCTGAAGAAAGAGCATGTAGCTGAGACGCAGCTCACTGAGGTGCTACCTGGCATGCTAGCATTTGCATTTAAATAATGAATCATAGTGCAGCAATTCTGTGGACAGAAGCCTGTTGCTGGGTTAAGCCCAATTGGCTGCCTTGTTCATTCTCATTGTACTGTTTCAATCACTTCTCATCCTACCAGGCAGGCATTTGTGGAAAAATCCCAGAGTTATTTTCGTAAACTGAACAAAGTTATGTTCGGTAGACTTCTCTCAAATGTCATTTACTTTTTCAAGTCATGTACAGTTTTAGTCACAGTCTCCCTTTTGAAAGCTCTGTTAATCCATTTCCATATAGTTACTCTTCTTGTTGGGTTTTTTTCCCCAGCATCCTTAGTTCAGCATTCACCATGTAGCTGCCGATCGCTCTCTTCTAAGAAAGTCCAAATGTGCAGTAAAAAAAGTGCACCACTGAACTGAACTGCTGATTGCACTGTGAGCAATGGCATTTATTAAAATTAATTCCTGTGTTACAATCATTACTATAATGAGTCAGAGGACTCCTCTTTCACACAGCACCGTGTTTCAAAGAGCTCCTAGAGCTAACCTGAGCATCCTGGCATACCTTTGCTACCCTGAAGAATTTTACTGGGTAGTGTGAGGACATTCTCCTTTTGATAATCTCAAAATCAGTGTCCTGCAAGACAGTTTATGGCAAGTATAAAGGCTATCGTTGCAAAAATTAAATACAGGCAGCTGCCAGGAGTGTGTGGGAGACATCAGCCCTTCTTTCCTCCCCTCAGCTGGTGGCTCCCATTGCTGGGACAGGGAGAAGGTGGGCTCTGCATGCTGTGAAGCTGTGCTCTGTGTGCCCAGCCAGGCTGGGCAGCCCTGCTCTGCCCACCTCCCGAAAGAGCAAAGGGCTGCTGTCCTCTGAGAGGTGCCTCAACAGCCAGCAACGTGACCAAACACTCTCCTGGTCTTGGCCAGAGGGCTAGGGATTGGACACGCCTACTCGTATTAAAAGCACAACAAGAGCAAACTTTTGCTCTCTCTGATCTTAAATTGGGGAATATGGCTTTGATGCAGATGGTATTCCTCCCCTTTCCAGTAATAAGTAATAGAAAAGATAAGTGTATTAATGAGGGCAACTTTTTTTTTGTATTTCCCCTACTACTAAGTAACAACTACATTTTTAGTTTAGAAAGAATGTATTTGTCAACAATTTAAAAAAATATTTCTAAGTGTAACTGTAACATAAAATTAATAGAAGAAGAAAATATGCTAATGAGAGTCCATTCTCTACATACCCTGTTTCTTACGCTTCTTCCCAAGGCACCTGTACAATTCCCTGGCAGAAACAAGATGCTACTTTAGGCAATCTGCCAGGTCTATTAAGGACATTAAAAAACAGCATATGGGATAGTTAAGTGATCTTCCATTATGTATTTCCTGTGGCTAAGAGAAAAACATTCACGTGAAGCTCTGCTTTTGTTTTTTTGTTGTTTTGTTTTGATTTTTTTTAATAACTATTGAAGCTGCATTATTCTTTTGAATAAAATGTGAATTGGAAAACTTCATTAGCTTGGATTGTACCATTTCCTGCAGAATGAAACATAAGTCAAATTATGTCAGTGAATAATAGTCTAAAGGTTTTGAACAAAGATGGAACATTATTCTTCTTAATTTAAAAAGAAAATGCATGAAGCTCTTTGTTGCTGTAATGAAATTGCCATCAGGACAAACACATTAGAGGTACAGAAACAGAATTCAAACTCACAAAGCAGTAGCTGCCAGCATGCAATTAAGATAAGAAAATAATATGTTTCCAGCTGAGTGTCCATACTTCCTCATGATCCTTTAGGCACACAGAACTTACAGCTCATCCCAGCCTACGTGCAATTCCAGTAAATAAACCAAAATATGATGTCAAAACGAGGGAATCATAGATGGTCTTAGCCCAGTGCAGGAACAAATTAGAATGGGACTGATAGGAACAGAGAATATTACTTTAGACCTCAAGGATGTTTAATTCAAGTAAAAGACTTTTTGAGAACATTTGTGCTGGCAGTATGATTTGTTAGTCACACAGTACAAGCACTGTGCTGTACTGCATGAGAAATATTATCAAGCTTTCAGAAGTACAAGCTGGTCTGAGCTAAAAAAGACAGAACTGAGCAGCTGGGAATATATACTGGAGACCCAGGAATAGATGCTGGATTTGAAACCATAAATAAGATACCTGTAAAGCGCACAATCTTAGCGGAAAAACAGTGTAGGAAATGAGTATTTCCTATGACACTAGTTATCCAATGTAGCCTACTGGTATTAACTTTTGCACTCTTTTCTCTCTTTTTTTTTCTTTTTTTTTTCTTTTTTTTTTTTTTTTGGACAGAATTTTGCTCAGAATGACAGAAAATAACCTGAGAATCAGAAAGTCCGTCTCATTTTTCCTCCCCCAATTGAGGCAAGATTGGCTGTATCTAAACTATTCCTTACAGATCCTGGGTCAGTTCTTAAAACCTGCAGCAGCAGACGTTCCACATTATGCCTAAGCAATCTACTCCAATAATTACTTGTCTTTCCTATCAGAGGTTTTTCCACCTGCCTGTTGTTCACGTCCATTGCTGCAATTCTCATCCATACTACTTGTTTCATTCACAGTAGACATGAAAAAACTTTATTCCCTTCTTTGTGTTTTAGCAGCTTTTTAAGCTCATCACCATTTTCCCCCACAGTTTTCTTTTCTCTTACAAAGCAAATCACATTTTCATGTTTACACATTTATTGTCTCTCTGACAATTCCTATGGGCTCATCTTTTTGATGTGTGGAAAACAGCAGCAGCAGCAGCCCTGAGGAGGCCATATCAGTGCTGAGTAGAGCAGAATGATTACTTCCTGTGATTCACTTTAAACAAACCCATTTTATCTTTCAGTATTTCAGTATTAACACTATTTAATTAGGATTGATTTGTAAACAATTATTACCCAAATTCTTATTTGCACTGATAATACTTGCCATTGATTGCTACATGTAACTGGTTTTTGATTGTCACTGTTTCCTGTCTAGGACTGGTATTCTTCATTTTCGGGGGGGTTTTTTGACAGTTTTCCCCATTTGTCAAGATGTTTCGTTCTCCTCTTCCTCTCAGAGTAAGCTAACAGCCCCTCACCACTTCTTGCACATTTAATGCATAGTCTTTTGTTCAGGTCCCTAATGAAAATATTTAAGATTATTGAACCCACAAAATTGTCATCTAGTGCTTAATTCATCCTTTAACCTTTAACCTCTTGAAAAATTTTTCTCCAATTGCCTATCCCTTTTTGTGGTAAGCTAATCATGAGTGTAACTTTGGAGGAAGTCAAGTGAATAACCTGTTGGACAGGGTCAAAAGTCCTATACAATTAAAAATGTCTCCTTTTACCTAACTCCCATGTTTGCTGTGTCAGAGAAATTGATGGGTTCCACAGGTTTTCTTTTTGACAACCCCGTGCTGACTATTGCTTATAATTTTTGTATCTTTTAGATGATAAGTAGACTTTTTCAGGTTATTTTGCTCTAATGTTTCTTTAAGAATTGAAGTTACATTGATCTCAGCAGCTTTTAGGTCTATCCTATTGTTTGGTCTCTTTTTTATTCTAGTAAAGACACTGCATGCTGTTATGATTACTGTCTCCCACAATGTCACTTTTCAGAAGTTGTTCAGTACTGAAGAAGCTGCTATTCTTCAGGTGTTGTCTTCTTGAATCTAAAGATATTTAGCCATGTCCTGCTTGCCTGTTGTATAGTCTTCTTTTTCTTCAGTGGATCAGGCGTTAGAAACCTGCCATTAACATCAAAGCCCATCCCTCAGATGACTGTGCTAACACTTTTTTCTTTTTGTCCTTTTCTAAAAGCTTCTTCCATCTGATCTTGCTGTTTTAGAGGCCAGCAATAGACCATACCAGACAGCAATACTATTGGATTTTTTCCTTCTGTCGTTGTGTGGAGGTCTAAGGAGTCTAATTATCATTATAGTTTTGACTCAGGGCAAGTGCATATATACACCCTTGATATTCAAAAATCTACCTCTTCCTTCTGTTCCTTAATAGGTAGCATTATTCTTCATCAGCACTTATGTTATCAAAATGATCCGCTGATAGCTTTGTTGCTGCAATAATTTTGATTGAATAAACACATTTTTCTTTCTATTTGTTTGTATGCATAGTTCTTTTTCTCAGTGTTGGCGCATCTAAAATGTTCAGTAGATTTACCCGTTTTCTTTCCTTACTATACTTCATCAGATTTTCAGGGGCTTATCCAGGCGACTTGCCTCTGAATTTGACATGAGCTGCAATCAGTCCTCATTCTCTCTCTCCTCATCTAGTGAGAAAGTCTAGACGTGAGACCTTTTCTTCTCCCTTCTTTGTGAGAGAGACTTAATTCCTATGGAACGGTTTCTTTCTTGAGACACTGGTGTATGACGAAGGAAAAAAAAAACAACCTTTCCAAGCAGTAACTACTTCTGCAGCGATGTTTTTATGGCTCTGTCCCTACGTGGCTGTTGTGCTGGGATGGAAGATTGTGTCACACACAGATCCTTGGCTTTCTTTCCCTCATGCTGAAAGCCTGTTGTCATGTCTGCTCAGGTGTCATCCATGCCACAATGTGGCAGTCAGAGGGAGCCTTGGTAATTCTTCGTACTGTAACTGGTCTGAGCTCCTGGCAGGCAGCACCTGGATGTATCCATCCATTAAAGGGAGACTAGCCAACCATTACCATTATTTGCACTTTGCACAGTAGCCATAAATCTCTTTGGGGGCAAATGACTTTTCCTTCTTTGGTGATGTGGTGTGGATGTTGGATGGGAAGCAAGCGACCTGTTGAACAGCTGATTCAATCATCCAAGCTCTCCCACTTAGAATCATAGAGATGTTTATGTTGGAAAAGTCCAACTTTTAACCCAGCACTGCCAAGTCTACAAAAAAAACATGTCCTTAAGCACCGCATCTGCATGTCTTTTAAACACCTCCAGGGATGGTGACTCCACCACTTCCCTTTGCAGCCTGTTCCAATGCCTGACAACCCTTTCCATGAAGAAGTTTTTCCTAATATCCAATCTAAACCTCCCCTGGCGCAACTTGAGGCCATTTCCTCTTGTCCTATCCTTTGTTACTTGGGAGAAGAAAACAACACCCTCCATGCTACAACCTCTTTTCAGATCATTGCACACAGCAATAAGGTTTCCCCTCAGCCTCCTTTTCTCCAGGCTAAACATTCCCAGTTCCCTCAGCTGCTTCTCACAAGACTTGTGCTCCAGATCCTTCACCAGCTTTATTGCCCTTCTTTGGACTTGATTAGTCTGACAAGAGACACTTCTCATGCCAGGTGATGTTTCTGGCATTTTTTCTTGGCAGGAAAGTGGAAGACACATTGTGTAGAAACCTGGACCAGGGTACAGTCTGAGGATTTTCACTGTCAGACAGAAGGCATTTTGACAATACAGCAGTACCCAGCCAGTTTGCTTCTTCCTCCTGGAGCCTTTGCAAATTTGAATGATTGCTCCAAATGTTATTGTTGTGGGATTAGTACATGGAAGGATTTAAAAGCATGTTCTTGAAACTACTGAAAAGGAATTGAAGACAGCCTTGATCAGCATTCAGATGGAAACTTTAACATCATGAGCCACACTGTAATGTATTATGGTCAAAGGCTGGAGGGGGAGAATTTTTTTTAATTCTCAGGAAACTATGAATCCAGATACATTGACGTGGTTAAATTATTTTTTTAGACCAAATAGTGTGGGAAACCCTGATGTAGAGAACAGCTCAAAAGCATAAGAATTATTTTCTGGAATTATGTGATATTCAAATGATGAGAATAACCAACAAATCTTTAATAACAGCAAGAGACAGCCATTAGCCATGATTTTCTATCTGCTAGAAAACTGATCTTCCTTATCAATTATAACTTTATGGCATAAGAGAGGACATTTCTTTACAGAAAATCCCATTAGTCTGTTTTGCTTCAGACTGTAAAAAGCCTTACTGTGTTAATTCGCACTAAAACTCCTCCAAAGAGAATACCTGTAAACAAATACAATTTACTTTAATTTTGTTTGCTGAAGGCTGTTTTAGTCTCTAAACTTATGGGAAAAACCTTTAAAACTTCTCCAACATTTTAAATAATGCAAACAATAGCATTTCATATTGGAGGGCTTCTTTATTACAAGAACACAGATTACTGTATTGAAGTAAAAACAGTCAATATTGGTTTTGATAACAAAATGATGAAAACAAAGCATAACAGACTGTGGTCTGGGCATATTCAATTCCTCATTGTAAAATATGAGTATAATATACACAGCAGGTTTAGTTCTAATTTTTAATGTAGTAACTGATTTAACACAGAATGTAGCCAAGGGAAATGCATAGTAAAATTAACAAGAGCTAGATGTAGCTGATGAAGAATACAATGTAAAAATTCATTGATATTATAGCATGCAGAAAATACACTTCATTATTGGAAATAGATGTCACTGCAGTAATAATTTCAAAACCTCTGAGGTCTGTCGTGCTTTCCGTGATGCCAGGGTCAAAGATAAGAGCTATGCTCAGCAGGCAGACATCAAAAGTTCAAATTAATGTAGCCACTTATTGCAGTGGTTTCTGAATAACTACCACCATCACTGGGATATAGGTAAAAACAATTATCATTTTAACCCCTCAAATAGCTGTTATGTTACTAAGTATGTCTTAGATGTCTACGAGCCAGACTCAAAAGCATACTTAGGGCTTAAAGGAAAAAGACACAAGGAATACAAATCAGTGAATTAGTGGTTAGAGCTCTTAGATGGTAAGGCTGAGTCTTGCACACAGGTCACACTCCAATAGTTATTACTATTTCTTGTTCCTCATCTACTATTAATGTGAAATATGTCCCAGGGAGAGGATTGGGGTCCTTTCCTCCTTCTCCCTCTCCCTGGTGTCTCTGACACCCACCTTTAACTGAAAGCTCTCCAGGACAGGGTCTGCAGCTGGGAGCAGAGATGTCTGACTGCAGTAACTTCTGAAGACTCACTGTAGGCCACCCAATGCTCTCATCCTTCTTCATCAACAAGATGGATGAAATATGCACATCTTCCTATAAAAAACGTACACACTTCCACACCAGGAGAGCCAGGTAGCTAGAAGTTAGGTATTAAAAAATGTTTGTGCCTGAATCCTGATTTAAATAGGAAGGGAAATATATCAGTATAGAAGCTGTTCAAGCACTGCAGGTAGCAGGAAAGCATTGGCTTGTTAGAAGCTCTGAAGGTAACATCTCAATTTTATACGTAATGTTAGTCAGAAAACCATTAGGGCAAAGGGCTGAATTGTGATTAAAAATCACTGAAGGATAAGCAATTTAATTTCGTTTTCTGAAATCAATAAAAAGACCTCTAACTAACTGCAGGGCTTTGACACAAGCCTTTACAATGGTTTTAAGCTGTGACAAATACTTCGTGTCTTCCTAAAATGCAGAGGCACAGCAAAGAGTTTTCTCAGACAGCACAGAGAACAAAAGAAGCAGCAGTAACATACACAAGGGACCAGGGCCAATGGAGGATTTCAGTTGAAATTGAAGTAGGCTCCAAAACTGATCCTGAAAATGTCTTATTCAGCTGCTACTGGACACTGAAGGCACCTGGATTAAGACAGACATTTTGACTTCAAACTGCTGAACTCTTTAACCAACCACCAAAAGGTCTGTTTCTGGTTACTTGTGGTATCACCTTTGCTGACAGGATTGAGGGGCTGAGTGCTCAGATCCCATGCTTCATCGTGCTCTGGAGCTGTAGAAAAGGGACTCTTCACCATGCCCCACCAGGTCATCAGAGTTTGAGCTGCTGCCAGAGAACCCCCGACCCCGTTGCACATACGCATAGGACTGGGATTCACATGCAAGTGGGTGGTATCTCCACCTGAGGAGGTGAAGTTGGCCTGGCTTTCAGAGAAAGGTGTGACTTTCTGTCCTAACAGTTCAGACAGTCATTCAAGAAACAAGCAGTATCAAAAGCCAGTCCCCAATCCTGCAATTTTACATATTTTATCTGGTGACTTTTACAGTCACTGGCCAGTAGAATAGTTTCAAGTTGAGAGAGGAGTATAGCATCCGTCTTCTGCTAAAGCCTAATGACAAAAGAGATGGAAAACAGTGGCTTGTTTCCTTTTTAGTATGTAGACTATAAGTTTCCTGCATAATTTGTAAGTTCTAAGTATATACACTCTAAGTAAGTGTGTTAGAATGGGTTCCTTTTTTTTTTTTCTCTTCTTTTTTATTTTTTTTGAGAGAGACATTTATCTTAGCATGAGAATTCTGCACCTGAGTGCAGGAAAACATTTTCCTTATTTGACTTAACCAAGTTTTTAGTATTCCCTTTGGGCTTTTACTTTCTCTTTTTCATTCAACTTGTCTTCTGTCTGGAGGTATCTTTTCCTATTCACCAAAAAGGGAGTTTACGTCCCAGTTTAGCATTCTATACCAAACACCTAAAGAATAAATCAAAAACATCTGTCATTTTTAGGGTCTGGCAGAAAATACTTCTAAATTGCTAAGAGGAGTTGATTATCTGGTTGATATTTTTGTTGTCCAAAAAACTCAAACTCTCAGCCCTTTCTGAGAAACATTTGCTATTTTTTATTGCATCTTTAATGACATTTTTTTTCTAAGAAGTCTGAAGAGATTATATTGCACTGAAAAATAATCGCTTGATTTTCTGTGCTAAGATGTGTCTCTCAAGCAGTAAATAATAACACAGAACCAAGCATTATCTGGTGACTTATTGCCAGAAGCACAGGAGTCTAAAAATCTGGATGGTATTCACTAGGCTGCTGTGTGACCTTCAAAAGATGTTGGAAATCTTGCATGTATATCTTTTCAGCTGCAGAGCAGGAACAACTCTGTCATGACATGATTGCAGAAAGCTGGAGGACACGCGTTTTCAAGGGTTGTTCTTTCCGTGTTGTCACTTGTGGAGGGCAGAGCAAATAGTCCACCTGAACCTCCACTGGCACCAGCTCTGAGAGAGGAGAAGGGACCTTGTTGCCTCTTCAGGGTTTCTTGGATTCTGCAAGGCACAACTGGAGGATGTTTTGTGAAGCATATTACTGTCTTGGCCCTCAAGGGAGGTTAGAAAAATCTGTTTTATAGCTGTGAACTTCCATTCCTTTCTATAATATAAGGAAAAGAGTATTTCAGAGGCGCAGTATGTAGCTAAGTTTAATAAAGCTGGTGCAGTGTTTATTACACATGTCTGTGGTTCAAGAGACTGTCAAAAGTAGTCTGAGTAGAATGGAATAGAGTGGGGTGAGAGCATGGGATGAGTGATAGAGCCACAGAGAAATATAATGTAACAAAATTGATGGAGGAATAGAGACCAACCTGCTGAGCTCAGGGAGCTGCTGGCAGCTTGCTTATCTCATACTGAATGCTGCTCATTTCTTAATCAGTCAAGACGTAACTCCCCAGACTGTGTTTGGGAAACTGAAGGAAGAAATATTGAAAAAATATTTCTCTGGATTCATTCCAATGCTCAATTTTGACATCTGTTTACTACTGTCATATGCAACTTTTATTTGTCAGCACAACAACAGAGCACTGATTTCAGGCTCAGTGTATTCCTCGATAGGCTTACAAACAGAAAAGGGAAATTGCAAAAGAGAGTGGAAATAGGGAATCACTCACAGGACTGGCCAAGCAGCAATTTTCTGTCAGCAAAGAGGCAATGCAGCAGTAATGGTCCCCCGTTAGCATGTTCCAGCAGGGCATTTTACAGCGTGATGCCAGTGACAATGCCAGTTTTAGGAATATGGTTGCACTGGCCAAGTCTCATGTGCTGAGCATGCAGCCAACACTGCTGGCTCCCGTTAGGCTTAGGTTTGCACTTCCTACATCTGAAGAATAAAGCTGCACTTTTTTTTCCATCTCTGAAACCCCATACACATTTCACTGCCTCTGCAGTGGAGTTTAGCGCACAAAGGGTACTGAAAGAGATATGAGAAAGCTCCCTAACAGCAACCCAGCATGAAAGTGGCTCCTGCTTGTGCTCATAGTCACTGGGAGAGAAGGAAGCAATCCATCAGTCATAGGACATAAAGCAATGAATGGGGAATGGAAATTACGTTCATTTCAAGATAAAATTAGACATCTGGATAATTTTGTTTCACCTCTAATTCATTTAAAACTTTGATTAACCAGGTCTGGCTTTTCTTTAATAGATTCCAGAATTATATTTGCTTTGTGACTTATTTCATTTGCTTCGTGACTGATTTATCCTTATTGCTGGGAAGACAAATGACTCGATGTGGTCTCTTAAGTCCAGGTCTTTACACACACTGACAAAATAAATGCTTATGTAGATTTCAGCCAACCAGCTCCCACATCGGCAAATTCTGATTACTTCACCTTGATATTCTCTGTGATCCTATTGACTGTTATATCTCACAAATGGAAGAGATATGTCTAATGAAAACATAAATACCATCACTCTGTGTCTCAGTGCTCTTCCTCCCTCTCCAAAAAGAAACCACCAAAGTCTCTTTCATTCAAAGGATACAAAGGTTTTAGGTAAAATCCCAGTTGCATTGAAGGCAATGTCAAAACTCTCACCGAGTTCAGCCAGGTCAGGATTTCAGTGCTTGGCTTTATAAAGTTGATGAATAAGAGGATGTGGGGTATCTATATATAAAGTGATCACAAATCACGGAATGTGAATCATGCACTGTATGAGTTGGTCTTTTATAATACCAGAAATAAGGTCATCCTGGGAAACAGAGTTGCAAATCTAAAGCCAATAAATGGGAACTCTTTTTATCCCATGCGTAGTTACTTCTGGAACACTGTGCCACAATTTTCACATCTCTGAGCGAAGGGATTAGACAGTCAGCATTAGCCAATGAATAAAATTTGGCTTGAATTATAAGGGATGAGCATGGAGATATGTAGTAGGAAACAAGCATTCAATAAAAGAAGACTGAAACAAAAATAGATGAGCTCTGGCAAAATGCTTAGCTGTAATCACACAATTCTGAAAGCCAAGGAAGTGACAACTATTGCAATACTTTCTCATAAAACATTCTTTTTTGCCATTTTAGCTGAAGGAAGAAAGTTATATAATGCAGAAGAGATTCCATAGGTTTTGTTGGAAATAAATGTGAACGAAGAGATTATGCTGTGAAATTAGTCTGCACATGATATGCCCCAGCAATAGACACAAGATTGTAACACTGAGTAACCTGATGTTTCCTGACGTGGACAGGAACTGCACTCTGTGCTCTGCCACTTACTGTTCCATCTTTGCAGTGTGGCAGGAGCTTAAAGAGACAACAAATTTACCTGAGGCAAGCAAAAAGTAAACCCCTTAATTACAAAGTTGGAAAGAAAGCTAGAAAGAAAGAACAAGACAGGAGCAGGAGGTTAGAGTAGGTGACCAGAGGTGTCTTCTGACCTGAATTGTGTTCTGATCCTATGAAAACACGAGTTGCAAACTCGAACTACACCACATCTCAGCCTCCTGTTCTCACCACGGTAAGGGATTTCTCTGATACCTTTCCTGGTTGTGAGGTCCCAGCTTGACTGTGCTGCTCCTTACATCACATCTACAAAACATCCTTATTGATCTGCTAACTAGGAGATATCTGTACTGTTGTTGTCATTTAGGTATCTGGAACTTGTGGAAATGTTAATGGACTTCTCTTCAGTTTATCTCAAAATTAGTGAGAGTTTCCTCTCCTTAGAGCTGATTCCTCTGCCCAATAAAAGTTTTTCCCCTAGGAAATCAACTGAGTTGAAGTTACAAACCCACAGTTTCAATATTTTGCAAATTAGGTGTCTGAGAAGTATGTTTTTTCTTCACAGTGGTCTTTATGTCTGCTGGCTTTTACAGAGACAGTTAATGACAAATTAATTAATCTCTTTTATTTAAAGGGCACCCCATCACAATGTGTTATTGGTCTCCAGATCAGTAATATGTTAATAAATTCACCCTGTTAAAAGCCACAGCAAGTTGGAGAAACAATCAAACAATTAAAAAAGCTTGAAACTGCACTCATTTTTCAAGCACTCTAATTCACAAAAGATTGCTGAGGACACATGATAGTGTGTCATCACCTAAATCAATGATTAAAGTTACTGAATATCATCTCACAAACAATTTTCTCTTTCCATTCTTGCTGGGTTTGCTTCTCTCTGTTGGAGGACGAAATAAAGATGATGACTCTATCTTTCTTTTACTTGCGCTTAACAACTGAGATGTTTGTCCAAATTGGATGGTCTAATGTTTTTTCCTGCCATGTCTCATTCTACAAAGAAAGCACCAGCATTGGGATTTTATCTAAAGACCTTGGACTAGACCCTGGAGCCCACTGAGTCTGTAACAGCAGGTTTATTATAGAACTGATTCAGCTTTGATTTAGTTCAGAGTGTCTGGCTTTTAATTGTACAGAAATCCATAAGCCAGGAGGGGAGTGAAAAGAATTGTTGTGACTCATCTGAAGACTTAGTTAGCAGATTCTTTTTTGGGACCTTTTCCACATGAAATTAACCTTGCAAATGTGAATTGATATAATCCACTTGCTAAAGGAAAAGCAGTAGCACCTGAGATATACTTCTGCAGTACTTGATTTTGCAGAGTGAGAACTAAGTATCTTTTTTTATACCTCCCTCGAACACCTTACATCACATCTGCAAAGCTACTCACTTTTGATAAAATGCCAAATACTGAGCATGATTTTAGCAAAATCTGTAACAACTGAATGCTTGCACATCTTTTTTTCCCTTAATGAAACTTAGAACTTAGTTTTAAACAAAGGTTTTATTCTCTTTGCATTTTGGATACAGTTGGTCCTGGGAAGAGTGAAACTGCTGCTGCTGTAATGATGGGCAGAAAAGTGTTCTTATCACACCAGATAAGCACCGTCCTTGAAACTACAAAAGTCTTTCCTCTCGGTAACATTGATACAGAAAAATAATGAAAAAAATAATTTGGACAAGTGAAAGTGAAGGCGGGTCAAATCGTAATAGATGTATGTCTGAAAATTCAGGGCTACCATCCCCCTCTTTTAACCCTGGGAGCACCTTATCAAATTATAAAGAACACCTCCACTGCAAATAGTTCAGGACGGTTGTATGGCTGTTAGTAACTGCCTCAGCTGATTAGTCCATAACTGTATCATTGTACACAATAGCTTCCTGCAATAGCAATTGCAAACTAAAATCCATTAGAAGATTTATTTTAAACATTATTTTAACTGAGATATCAAAGTTGTAAATTCACTGAAAGAGAGAAAAAACAAAGTACAAGCAGTTAAGGTAAATAAAGCAAAACTAAACTTTCTCATCACCATGACACTAGGTCTTCATCTGAAATCACACACAAAATATCTTTTGCATTCACAAGTTGCATATGTGTTCAATAGACACACAAATGCCTATAGTGTCCTTTACTTCTGTCCAAGGTACAGAAGGCATGTTTCTTTTTTGGAAACAAAAGACACCTTGAAATTATTTCCTTAATCTGATGTCTTCTAGCTCATTTATCATGGTGTTATCTGAAGATATTTGTGTCACTACCAACGAGACAGTCAGCAGTTTTTAACTGAGATACTAAAAGGTCTTTGACATTCATGCAGCCGTGGGTTTGAAAAAACAAGAACCCTATCTGTTTGAAGCCGTACAACAAGTCTGCAGAGAACAGGTGCAGTGCCCGTCCTTGTTCCAAGCCTCCTCGGCATTCCTCCTTGTTGTAGCCGGGCGTTATTTCACACTGAACAAAGCTGAATGTACATGATGATCTGTTAATTTCTCTCTACTTGAGTGCATTGTCACATGTGGTATTCAACAAGAAAACAGACAGACATCTGTGTTCGGTTTTGGGCCCCTCATCATAAGAAGGACATGGAGGTACTAGAAAGAGTGCAGAGGAGGGTGACAAAGCTGGTGAGGGGCCTGGAGCACAAGTCTGATGAGGAGCGTCTGAGGGAACTGGGGCTGTTCAGCCTGGAGAAAAGGAGGCTGAGGGGAGACCTTATTGCTGCCTGCAACTACCTGAAAGGAGGCTGTAGCATGGAGGGTGTTGGTCTCTTCTCCCAAGTAGTAAGTGATAGGACACGAGGAAATGGCCTCAAGTTGCACCAGGGGAGGTTTAGATTGGATATCAGGAAAAATTTCTTCATGGAAAGGGTTGTCAGGCATTGGAACAGGCTGCCCAGGGAAGTGGTGGAGTCACCATCCCTGGAGGTGTTTTAAAGACATTTAGATGAGGTTCTTAAGGACATGGTTTAGTGCTAGAATTAGGTTAGGTTATGGTTGGACTCGATTATCCTGAGGGTCTTTTCTAACCGAAATAATTCTATGATTCTATATCCTTCAGACTGTCTTTCCTTCTGTTGTAACCACCTTTTTTCCACCTGTGCTTTCTAAAAGGAAACAGAAGGGCCCCAATGTAACAGTAAATAACAATATAAGTGGGATGGTGGCCATACTCTGTTTCATTTAGTATCCAGCTTTTAAACTTTCATGCATTTTCAGCTACACCCACCAGAATTATCTTACAGGATTTTACTCACATAGAGCTATCTTTTTAGATTGTCTTTCCTTACTGGTGCTTTCAAACTTTTGATAACTATTATTGTATCACTTCCTAAGGCAAAGTCAGCGAGTTCCTCTCAAATTGAATATGCTCTGCTTCCTTTTTTATGATTGTAATTATTTGCTTTAATCCTTTTTCTATGTATTAGTTCCACTGAACCTTGGTCTCTTTTGTCTTGCTTCGATGACTTTATAGCTCTCAATTTGTTTCCTTTTAATTTTGCAGCACTAAACGAGGTGAGATACTGTCATCAGCTGTAGCTATGGCCATTGAACAGATTTCTGATATGATTGCACTCATTCAGTATATACTTTTTTAAAAGTTATAATGTTATTTATTGAATAAGTAAATATAAAAACCAACTTTCTGTAATATTAAATTGTATTACCACAGGGCCTGAAATGAATGGAAAGTGTGCAGACTTCATGGGACTCTGAATGAAACCATTAATCTTGATTTTATCACATCTAATCACTTAATCCTCTTCTGCAAAGAATGAAACTTCATTCTCTGAGTGACTGTACTCTCTGAACTGATACAAAACGTTTTTGATGTTGTTCTGGGGGTTTTGTTTGTTTGCTTGCTATTTTAGCTATTTTCACGCGAAAAAGTGAGCCACAATTTGAGCATATATTAGGGGATCTTTTTGTTTTTACATAAATCTAATATCTGAATGTGGAGACAATTGCCACTCACTGAGGGGGCTCAAATATCCTTGAAACTTGGGAAGAGTGTTACCTTTTGTTTTTTCTAGGTAAAAAAGGTTAGCACAGTACATTTTTTTAACATTTATGACATGCTGGTAATCATACTGTAACTCATATCATTAGATATATAACACTGTCATCTTCATTTTTTTCTCTGATATAATCATTGGATTAATTTTTCATGGAAGTCACTGTTTTCACATTTGAGGTGAAAAGTTATTAATATCAAAGCCTTCATAGGCTGGCTGAAGGTGTCTAAAATTATAAATACCATTTTCAAATTTAATCCATGTTGAAGAGTAGAACTGAATCAAATATTGCTTCAGGCTCTGGAAGGAGCTGGAAACTTCATTTTCAGACTCCTGTTTTCCTGTATCTTTCTGCCAGCCAGGATCTAGATGTACAATATATTGCCTCTTAGAATTTGACCTTTTAACCCTTAGGGACCTGTTCATGCAAGGATTGAAGCTTGCTCCCTAAATTACCTACATCAGATGTTTGTAAACTACATTGCACATGAAATTTGAGCATGATATTCTGCAGAATTCACTGATTTATACAAAATGTCCAAAGTTTGAATAAGTATCCTAAAGATAAATATTTGCTTCATCAGAAACCTGAATTTTTGGGGTTGGCTACTACTAATCCAAGTACTCTGTTTTATTTTTCTCTTTTATATTCCTCCTTTTCAAGACCTTTCTCATTGCATCTGTTCTATTCACTTATGTGTGGAAAGCAAGTTCAGTTCTACAAAAATCTCTTTCTTAAATGGACTTTCAAGGCTCTGCATTCTTATCAGTGAGTACATTTGAGTATAATCTGGTAGAGGTTTAAGCAATGCAATAAACACAGGTAAATAACTGATTTCTAAGGATATGCCAGTCATTGCTGCTTTAACAAAATGAATCTGCTCTCTCTTTCCCTTCCAGTTGCCCTTTTCCTTATGTACTTTGAATTTCAGATTTTTATACATTTAAAGGCCAAATTGTGCCTTGACACACACCTTGTACATCCCTGGGCCATGAGGTCATACAGTATGACACATTTACAACTTTTTCCCTGACTCACTAAAGAAGGATGACAAAGAGTCACTATTTAAAGGTGAAATCTTGCATTAAAAACAAACTAACAAAAAGTATTACAATGTGTAGACAATTTGCCACTGTTATTTGGCTCATCCATCAGGGAGCATTTAGCTGAAAGGCAGCAGTGCTGACTGACATTGTATCTCTGCCAAAGAGCACAGAACTGCAGGAATCAGAGGCAACCTATCCTGAACGAAGATTATACTGCAGCGTAAAAATTCACCTTTCCATCTGCAGAAGCAGAAGGAAGGTCAAAGTAATCTGTGTTTTTAGTTTCTGTTTGTTTTCAGTGTTGTGAAGGCTGCAAGATGAGACAGTTTCTGAAATTCCCATGGCAGACTGGTGAGCATAGTAGAAAATCAAAACACTGAACAGGGGATTGAGTGGAACAAAAAAGGCTGTGAATGCCAGCTTTACATTTGGAACAAAGCTGAGCATGATCAGACATCTGGTGGAATTATTCACGCCTGCCAGACCAATCCATTAGGTGTGCAGAGCACATGAAAGAGAGGTGGGAGAGTGCATGCAGAAGAATGAAAACGCTCCTGAATAGCACACTAGGCAGTGATTGCAGCTTGCATTGCCCAAGCACATATTAGAGACAAATGTCCATATTTTGCAAACAGGACAGATTTTCAACTAGGTGCGAATTTTAAGGATTGAAATATTTTTGTGTTCTTATGAGTAACAGCAAGGGCTATAAAAATAATATACCATTAGGATGTTTTTATTATTTCCTCTGAAACAACTTACTCATTGGATGTGAGGATGATCTGGCCGTGACATCTGTCACCCCATTTATCGCCAGGGTTGATTCGGCTGATCTGGCTGGCTAGGCGGGTGTCCCCTTCCTCCCTCACCGCTCCATGTGCGTCCCTCCCGAAGCTGCGCGCTCGGTCGAAGAGGACGACCTTCCCCGATAGAGGCGTACCGTTCATCGGTCAAGGGTATACGGTAGCTGCGCTCCCCTGCTAGAACCTCCAAACAAGCTCAAGCGGTTCATTTGTAGGAGAACGTAGGGTAGTCAAGCTTCCAAGACTCCAGACACATCCAAGTGAGGCACTGCATGGGGCAGTCTGCCATCGTTACGGTAAAGCATTTGACACTGTCTCCCACAGCATCCTCATGGCAAAACTGAAGAAGTATGGACTGGACGATTGGGTAGTGAAGTGGACCACAAACTGGCTGAAGGAAAGAAGCCAGAGGGTTGTGGTCAGTGGGGCGGAGTCTAGTTGGAAGCCTGTATCTAGTGGAGTCCCTCAAGGGTCTGTACTGAGACCAGTATTATTCAGTATATTCATCAATGACTTGGATGAGGGAATTGAGTGTACTATCAGCAAGTTTGCTGATGACACCAAGCTGGGAGGAGTGGCTGACACGCCAGAAGGCTGTGCTGCCATCCAGCGAGATCTGGACAGGCTAGAGAGTTGGGCGGGGAAAAATTTAATGAAATATAACAAGGGAAAACGTAGAATCTTGCATCTGGGCAGGGACAACCCCAGGTTCCAGTATAGGTTGGGGAATGACCTATTAGAGAGCAGTGTAGGGGAAAGGGACCTGGGGGTCCTGGTGGACAGCAGGATGACCATGAGCCAGCACTGTGCCGTTGTGGCCAAGAAGGCCAATGGCATCTTGGGGTGTATTAGAAGTGGGGTGGTTAGCAGGTCGAGAGAGGTTCTCCTTCCCCTCTACTCTGCCCTGGTGAGACCGCATCTGGAATATTGTGTCCAGTTCTGGGCCCCTCAGTTCAAGAAGGACAGGGAACTGCTGGAGAGAGTCCAGCGCAGAGCCATGAAGATGATTAAGGGAGTGGAGCATCTCCCTTATGAGGAAAGGCTGGGAGAGCTGGGTCTCTTTAGCTTGGAGAAGAGGAGACTGAGGGGTGACCTCATTAATGTTTATATATTTATATAGGGTGGGTGTCATGAGGATGGAGCCAGGCTTTCCTCGGTGACAACCAATAGTAAGACAAGGGGTAATGGGTTCAAGCTGGAGCACAAGAGGTTCCACTTAAATTTGAGAAGAAACTTCTTCTCAGTGAGGGTGACAGAACACTGGAACAGGCTGCCCAGGGAGGTTGTGGATTCTCCATCTCTGGAGACATTCAAACCCGCCTGGACGCCCTCCTGTGTAACCTCATCTGGGTGTTCCTGCTCTGGCAGGGGGATTGGACTGGATGATCTTTCGAGGTCCCTTCCAATCCCTAACATTCTGTGAGTCTGGGTTTCTGTGATTCATTTTTGAAAGCCTTTCTTACAGTTTCTAGGCAAAACGAAGCAGCCATCACGTGCTAAAAGTAATTCTTACATGTGTTTTGCTGCTTAGGCAAGTGTGGTGTCTCATTAAGATTTAGTATTGTAACATTTTAGTGTTAGTGTGCAAAGAAGGGTGCAATTATCACTTCTAAAACTTTTTTTCAGTGTTCTTAACAGTATATCTTTTCTATATTTTTACTTATTTATTGTAAATCCAAGATTTTCTATTTAACTAAAATTAATTAAAATTAAAGGTAATTAGTCTACATTTATTATGTATTTCTACACATTAAGCATTGTATTATACTGACAAACTTCTAGTCCCTCTGATTTCTGCCAAATATGTATCTGCCATCGAGTACCTTGATATAGAACCAACAGCTTTATATCCTCTTTCACAACCCTAGAGAAGCAATATATCTCAAAAGAGTAAGCTAATAATGAATATATGAGAAGCAAAGATATTTCATTTTTTCAAGGAAATAGATGCTACCTTGTAATTCTGATTTTGTAACTGTACACTATTCTTAAAAAGAAGAATAATATGCTAATATTGTGGCTTTACAAGACGTACTTGGTAAGTACCTGTGCAGGATTAACAAATGTTATTTATAGCCTAAATGTGCAAATGCTTTGGATTTCTGTTGTCCTTTATATATCAGCAAAAGACTAGAAGGGAGGAGGACAAAAGTAGAAGCAGAGAAGAACAGAAAAACCAAGAAGAAAGATGGTTTTGTTTCTGGAGCAATCCAAAGATAGTGTTACAAGGAAAGTGATAGTATTATTATTTTTATGATCTGTTTCACATATCATACTTTTTACAATTTAAGAAACAACTTGGAGGTGAAAAAAGAAAAAGATTAGATAAAAATGTAACAAAAACCAGGACGGGTTATAGAACAGTCTCATACAATAAGCACATTCTGTTGGAGATGGATAACAATAAAAGAATGAGATTACAAGCCGAAAAGAAGATTTATATCAGATTCTTAAATAGTCCCAGAGCTATCGAATATTCGTTGATGACTAGTTGACTGGAAATCCTACAGACTATTTTATCTTTATTGGTTCAGTCACACAGTACTGGAAAGCCAATATCTGTGTACAAACACAGCTTCTGTGTATTGCTCCTGTTTGTGCTCCTGAGTCTGCAATAAGCCACTGCATTTTACAGTAATATATAAAAGAAAACCCAGACCCTTAAGTTTATCTGGTTGCTCTACAGAAAGACATATGTCAAACCAAAGCAAGAATGTGAGTTGAGTTTATTTTCCAGTTAGTTTACTTATAAAACCTGAATAGCATGGAAAGATAAACTGTAATTCTTTTAGAGGATGAAATGATAGACAAAACCATATTTGCACAGAATCATCATTTTGACAATAAATGAAAATAAAAATAAATTGAAAGCAAGCATAAAAATCATATAATATTTTTAATGTCATGATACTAGAAAAAACCTATAGGTC
This sequence comes from Caloenas nicobarica, assembly GCF_036013445.1. NCBI lineage: Eukaryota > Metazoa > Chordata > Aves > Columbiformes > Columbidae > Caloenas > Caloenas nicobarica. The sequence continues at coordinate 25,958,704 of NC_088247.1, forward strand.
ATTTCAAAGGCTGGGATCTCACATTCTTAAATATAACTGAATTATTTATTTGAGATGTCAACCCGACTGATGATCTGTACAAAACCTTGTAGTAAAATTTTCATTAAACCTTTTGTCATCAATTCAATCGTTCTTCAGAAAGGCATATCAATTTCATTTTTCTTTTGTAAATTAAATTGTACTTAGAGGAATGCTTTGAGATAAAAATGTTTATTGTTTTATTGTAAAGAATGCCGTTTTTAAGTAGGGTTATCCTTTCAAAATCACTTTATTTTTTCCGTTATGTTCTTTTATTTGTTTGTTTTCTCATGACAGTACTGAATAGCACATCAATCAGCAATAATTCACCATAATATAAAAATATTGCTAGACTTTATTATGTCTGAAACTTTAAAGGGCAGCTGTTACTACTGATCAAAACTAGTGATGTCTCCTGTGTCTTCTGTGATAAAAAACACTTTGGTTCTTCAAACACAAAAGCAGATAAACTCAAAACACACTAGTTACGTGAACAGCAACTTTCAGTACCTTTTGCTGGGAGATATTTTTTATTTTTATAGTGAAACCAGTCCAGCATCTATCTCACTTCCTTCAGGATAACTGAAGTACTCATGCCATGTAGCATTAAAAGCCTGAGTTACGAGTCTCTCTTCTGTCAAAATAGTTTATGGACAGAGACACATAACTTTGGACAGTCAGCAAGAGCAAAAGCTTGAAATTCTCTGAAATCTTCCTAACTCACTGCTCAGTGAAAAGAGATCTTAAGACAACCAGGTTGCCAATTTAGAGACCTAAACTGAAATGCTTAATGTAGGCAGTGTAAATACTATGTTCAGGCAGTAGTTACAAAAAGGTAAATTAGGAAAAAAAATACGAATAGTAATACTATGCCATAGTATAATCTAGGAGTTATAAGGATATATTGAGTTATATTGCAGCTGCTACAATGTGCCAAAATGTAATGACATTTAAGGTTATAGGAGATGTCATATTATACAGCAATATATGCTTACATGCCATGAAATATTGCAATAATAATTAATATAAAGACGATAAATATTTTTTTTTAAATTGTAAATTCTTCTCATGCATAATTTATGGGGTTTGTTTTTGTTTTCCTGAAATGAAATATCTTCTGAAACTTTTCTTTGTGAAAAGCTTTTCTGGCAGGTTAGCCTTGGCTAATAGCCAAATGCACACCCAGCCGCTCTCTCACTCCCCGTCCTCAAGAGGACAGGGGGTGAAACAGGATGAGAAATCTCACAGGTCAAGGTAAGGATGGGGAGATTGCTCACCAGTTATTGTCACAGGAAAAACAGACTTCAAATGGTGAAAATTAAATTAATTTATTGCCAATTTAAATAGATCTGGGTAGTGAAAATGAGAAGACAAACACTCAAACACCTTTCCCCTCAGCTGTGCCCTGCGGTGGGTGGTTGGAGCTGCTGGAACGGGCTGTGTCCAGCGTAGGGCAACCCCGGCCTCTCCTCACAGAGACCCCTGCAGCCCCCACCACCTGGGGACCTGCACCGCTTACACCTTTCTAGGAATGAAAACAGATTTTGTACATTTAATAGTGTCAGAAAAGTGAAAAAGTTTAGCAAGATTTCAGAAGTACACATATTGGCAACGATATTAAAAAGAACATGATGTCCAGTCATATCAACCATAGATAGCCCAAGTAGGACTCAGACTGGAATATTCCTCTCTGGCACATCATCTAAATGCCAGGAGATGTTTTATAAGGACAGTGCAGGTGAGTTCTGGAGTAGCTTCATTTTTCGTTGCTGTTTAAGAGTAGCACAGTTAAATACCTGGTATTTCTGGTCGGAAAGTATATTCTCCAGATTCAAATTGGTTTGGGGCAGTTTTTTAAAAGCCTTTCAGCACCAAAAGTCTCTGACTTAAATCCGTTTTATGGCTTTTGATGATTCACAGGCACAATATGCATTCGGATGTACTCCTAGGCATAGCAGATCATTGACAATGCTTTCTCAGGCAAAGGCCACTCATCCTCTTTAAGAGTAGAAATAGTCACTAGTTTTTCAAAAGTATTAATTTATGTTTAATATTTTATATACTTCTGAGTAGGTCGCCCTGCTCCCCCAGATCTTGTTTTAGGCTAGTGATTAGAGACATCAATATAAATGTTGGTGTGAGGAATCAGAGAGAAGATGTCAAATAGGCTCACACCTTGGTTATTTCAATCTGGTGCCACAAACAGAATCTTTACACTGCATTTTCATTTTTGCTTACATTCAGTGGCTTTCTCTGTTAGCTGTTACTCGGTAGATGTGATCTTGAATCGTGGAGGCTTGGAGAAAACATGGGAGCATTTCAGAAAAGTAGTGGAAGTATTTATTAGTTCTCAGTGTAGCACAATGTTGGGAGGCTTTTTGACAGGCACCTTTATTGTTTTGTCAGGAAAAAATAAAGGATTTCTTTTTTTTTTTTTTTTTTTGGCATAGCTATCAATGGCTCAACAGATGTGTGCTTTTCACATTTTCTAAATAACCAAAATTAGTTTATTACCTTTGCTACACACTGTTCTTTATACCACAAGACTGATCCGTACTGACTTGTAATTTTGGAAAAGAAAATTCATTCCCTGTCAAGAATCTCAGATACATGCTTTGTAATGTCTAATATGAAAGGGTATTTCTTTTTAATATATTTGAAAAATAGAAACCTTACATTAGGGTATTATTAGATTAAATGGCTGCTATTGTGTGAGAAAGCAATATTGGCCAATACCTGGCAGGATCTTAGACATTTACAAACATATCTCATGCTATCATAGCCTCACAAAGTGAACTTTGCCATGTCTTTTAATTCTTCTGTGTCTCAGCTTGTCCATTTGTAAAGCATTGCCTTTTTAAAGCCTTTATAACTATGAAAATTATCCCCAGAAAAATTCTGAGTGCTTCTGGCATGCTGACAATTCCATTGGCATAAATATTCCTCAGGACTCATATTCACTAGTGGCTTTTTCTACAAGTAATATCTTAATACACACAATGGCTACAATATTATTCTGAATACCAAAGACTACTGCAAAAAGCCAGTCTGCAAAAAAAAATGAGTAGTGTGGATGCAAACTTAATAATTCAGTATCTATCATCACATTTTTCAAGATACTTGTTATTACTGTTTGCACCACATCTTCCCCGCAGGTCTGCCCCACTACCATTCCTGGTCTCAGCTGCCTGCCAGATCACCTCTTAGATACTTTGCATGTTCCTTGGGGGATGGAAAGGAAATATTTCTTACTACCAGACCACACGACATGTAGTGCAACAGAACTTAAGTGTGATGGGAGTCTCTAAGCACTAATGAAATGTTAGTAATTAGGTATACTGACTAATTTTTAGTGCCTCTGGTTCAAAAATCATTGTTTCCATTTTTATCTTCCAAGTAACTCTTAATTTTCCTATGTTCAGGATTACATTTCTTCACAGAGCTTACTAAAACTCAAGCAGTTGTCTTACTAGCTATCAAGCGTCCCTCTCTTGCTTATGTCTGCAAATGCTCCATTTGTAAAAGCCGCACAAAGCAGAGGTACATAGTGACTCATCTCAGTTTGTGTTGTATTTTTTCCCCTTCACTGCTGGCCATGTTTTCCCACCTGCACATATCTCATGTTTTAGATGAGGGGTCTTTGAGGGGTCTCAACACCAGAGAAGGAGCAGCCACGCTTGCCAGGACTCTGTGCAAGGTCTCTTGCAGGATTGAATCCTTGCAACGCCAAACCCTCAGGAAAACAGCTCCTGTTAGACTGTGAGACAGACAGGGTGCAGCAAAGACTTTGAAGATGATAAGACGCACCAATGGTAATTTAAGTGTTTGGCAGTACTGACAAGTGTGCGCATTACAGAGGAATTTTGAGAAGTTCATAGGGGAATGTAAGAAGACAACAATTAGGCTTTTCCCTCTACACGGAAGTGTGTGACTAAGAGCTATCATATGCAGCAGAGCAAAATATGATGTAATTGTAATAGCTCCATTTTTCTTCCATGCTCAGTATTGCGAGCAGTGTGGAAAAAATTGTGCTGAACACTAGTATTGCTTTTTCAGTACAGCATGTTGCAAAAAAGAAATCCACAGAATATTATATTACCATATAAACCATGTTTGAAATTTCAGATCTTAAAGATAAAACTTAAGGCAATTGTACAAATATTGTTTGTCAAAAAATGCATGATTTATAAAGAGGTTTTCCAATTTTAGTTTTAACTGAAGTTCGTTCTACAAAGCTCAGACTAGACTCTTACATGTCTATGGATAAGCTGTAATGCCCAGATATTTTGTGTTTAATTTCTATTGGCACAATTTAAAACTTGTTTCATTTATAATGTTCAGAAGTGTTAATGAATGGAACAATCACAACAAAGCTCACATTACATAACAATTTTAATTCAATAGTGGAGTCAAGCAATCTCTTCTTGAGATACCCTTTTATGATCTTTCTATCAATAAATCACTGCCTTCTGCAAAGTCCAAGCTTTCAGAGATCATAAATGTTCTAAAAATGAGGAAACCAGGACATATTTACTTATTTATTTATTTTTGGTGAATCCCCATGGGCCTTAACCACTTTTTGGCATTGCAACACCTTTTGGAGGAATGACTGTGTTTACGCAAACTGCATTTTACCTGCAGAACCTTACACACTGAACAATTCTAAGTGCATCCAGAGTTAAGTGTACTATACAAGTGTGTAAATATAATGATATTCCAACACTGGGATTAAATAACTAAGAACCCAGGTACTCAAATCAGCATTTCTGCTCTAGACATTACATGAACTGCAACGACTACTATTTGTTTTGGCTACTGGTGTCTATTCTTAAAATGTTTTCTGCTTCTGTTCTGTGAGACCTTGTTTCAATTTGTCTTCTATGTGCATCTTTCTACTCACCTCCCTGTCATACATATTTAAATAACATGAAGGGGAAGATAAAATTACCGAAGCAGCAGGAACACTTTCAGGAACGCAGATAAAATGGACTTCGTTCACTAAAGTGTGACAGAGTGTTTCTGAGTGTGAATTGTTAGGTTTTCCCATTTGCAAGTTTTAAATAATCACATTGTTATAGCAAAGAATTGTCAGGACGAGGAAGGAAGGAGGCAAAGCCCTGCTGGAAAGCTGCAGAACTTGGAGTGTACCAAACATCATTCAGAGCAATACAACAGAGGCAATAGAGAGCAGTAAAAGATGGGGTTTGGGCACATATTTGCCATCCTTTTTGAAGTGTCTGTGGCCAGCAGTGTCTGGAGCCTGCAGTGAGAGGGGCTGGAGAAGCCATAGCAGAGACACAACACAGCCCTCAGCCTGGCTGATGCTGAACCTGCTCAGCTCTTTCTGCAGACCTGATCATCCAGCCAAAAGAGCGAGGTTTATAAGGGACGGGATTATATTTTATACCTCATGGAAAAGGACAGCACATCATATTTCACATACTGTCTGCTGCGTCATCTAGCTGTAAAATGACAGGTGCTTGCATTGTAAAATGCCCATTTGAAAAGAGACAGGACTGGTATCAATCACAGTAGGCAATCTCTTTCATTCTTCAAGCAGACAATGTACATACAAACACTATAGAGACAGGTCAATTCTAACTGAAGGTTTATTCCCTTTAGTTTCATCTGCTACCCATGCAATCATTTTTTTAACATCCTTCCAAAGCTACAAATCTCTCTACAAGATAAAAGACCAGCTGAATATTGATTTTGTTTTTCTGCAAGATGGAGTTTGTTGTCCTCTTTTTAACACAAACACAAAACAACAGCTAACTTGTCTTTGCCCCGTACTTCATTTTTGTACAGTTACTTGACACCTGTGTATCAAGATACATAATCTCTTGTCTCATCTTCAACATCCCAGTCATCTAGGAAACTGAAAAGTTAGATTTAAAAATAAATAGCAGATTTTGTTTTGGGGCAGCATAAGGCAATTAAATGACAGTGTCCCAATGAATTGAATTCCTGAGGTATGTCAATTTCTTCTTTAGTTCTAATGGTTCTTTACATTAATTGAAATGCCTCAGCAAAAAATAGCTATGTTTTCAATTTTGTTTCTAACATGAAACTTAATATCTTAAAAGCCAATTATTCAAAAGATCGTATATAAAAGGGCATGAGTGTCCATGTTTCACCTGTCTTTTGGAAGTACAACTGAGATCATTTTGATCTGAAGATACGAAACAATACATATGCAAGACTGCTTTCAAAATCTCAAATTAATCGGAACATTGTCTGCCTCTTGTCCTCAAAACAATCAATTAACCACCAGACTTCATGATACATATTAAACATGGTGGTCAGAATACAGATCAGAATCTTTTAGCAAAACTTATTAGTTGTGTTGCTTTGAAAGCAGACTCTTGTGATAGAGTGTTTCAGTCAACATTTAAATATACAATGAGCACAGGAGTCTTGAATACTGATGATCAGAGTATTGATTAAAATTTTTTGCAAGATTTATTTATTACTGAGACAATATTACCTCAACACATCACAAGTTCTCACTGGAAACTTTATAGACTTTAATAACTTTATTGGAAACATCTTTTAAGCAAATACATCTAGCCATTTAGATGCTTCTATGGCCGCATCACCACAACAACTGATCATCTCATCGTGGTTATATGTCTATCCCTACCACATTCCTTTGAGATAGAGGAACCACATCCGCTTTTACCAACAAAGCTGAGTGCTTTAAAAAAAAGAAAGGCCAAATCCAAAGAAAGATTTTCACTAATTAAAGTAGAAGTTAAAAATATTATAGGAAACAAAATTCCTATAAAATTATGCTTCAGAATAATAACTCATGAGCTGCTTAACTTAGAACATTTTTTACACCAAAGTGAAGGAAATTCTCAAGCGTTCATAATTGTATTCATGCCCAGATCATGTCTGGCTTAAGAAATCAATCTCATTAGACTCTATAAACTTAATGGCACTGTGCCTAAATCCCCAAGGGACCAAATTCACCCAGCACACTCACAGAATCTGCACACTTCCCTCCCAGTACAACCAGTCTTGCTCTCTGCAGACCATGATGGTGCATCTGTGACAAGAGAGGGGCAACATCAGTGTGATCAAGGAAGGGACTTGGACTTTGCGTCCTATACTGCCAACAAATGGTATCACACCTGGGTACGTATGAATAGGATGAAGGTATTCCAGTTAAAGTGACAGTGCAGTATTTTAAAAAAAAAAAAAAAAAAAATCATTTATCAGAACTTAACTAGAAGTGAAAGACAAGTGAAGACACAGACAAGTTGGAGTGAATTTCGTATTTATTATGTTTTGCTTGGACTTATAGCCATGTAATTTAAAGAGCTATAAACTGGCATTGACTTTAAATTTGGATAACTAGGCTACATACTACAGTGTGGTATGTGTACTGCAGCCAGTATATACTGGACAATTCTGCTGAAGCTAATGCTGAAGATGCACATCCATCTATCCATCTTACTGGTGAAAAAAATTGCAATGTGTCATTTTTTTTATCCTTGCAGCTGAGATAACCTTTAGTTTTCTTTAGTTTTACATGATTTAAATTAACAATTAAACATAACAGAGTGGTTTTAAACTTATCTGGCAGAGACAGACCCACTCAGATAGGATAGGGCTGATCGATAGCACAACCTCATGAGTTACAGGTCCTGTCTCTGAGGTTGAGAAGCAGCTGGTTCGCTGACAAGTCTCCACCATCATACTGCAACTACAATGGGTCAGATTAAACAAACAAGAAAACACAGAGCAAAATCAAGCAAAACACCGTTTTGTACCAGAATTTATTGTGCTAATAGGTCATTGAAAGCTGAGACTGAACACTTAATTATTTAGATACAAAATAAGGAGCTTAAGGTGTGTCAATTAACATGAAATGTCAGGGAGTTTCTTGATTTTGCAATATGAAAAAAATGTTCTCTATATTTTTCACCTCTCATTGCTCTCAGCATTGCTCAGGGAACATACTGCCTTGCACAAAATTACCTTAAAGGTGACCTTACAAGAACATTAAATCAAAAGCTAAAATCCACCTGACATAATTGAGAAGACTTTTTTTTGGAAAACAAAGAGTAGTGTCCTCTTGTTTTTCTCTCTCGAAAACAAGCTAGAGGCTGACCTTGACAGTTACAGCCTGCAGAAAACACTTCTGAAATTGAGAGCAGCTGGAAGCAATGCAGTACAGATATGAAGTGTAGAAAGACATGTTTTTCTCCATGCACAGCGTTGTTTGTGTAATGCATTTCTTCGGTTTTTTCAAATCACTCATAACCTTCAATACAGCAAGTGGATGGAACCACTGACACCCTGTCTTTTCACCTCAAAACAACGCCTGTGAAAAGAAATCCAGTTTAAGAAGAAAAGGAAATGGAAAGGGGATCCAGAGGCAGGTTTGCAAAGTCCTTTCAGCTGAAAGCTGAACAGTTATAGGTGCTTAACTAACCTTTTTAAAAGAGATTCGGGGAATTTAAAAAAAAAATGCCTTCATAAAAGATGAAAGTGTTATATTCCATTTTTCTATGTAGAATTTTTCATTGTTCCATTCTTTTAAGTTGACAGCCACTTCTACTTTCAAAGTCAGCAAGAAGTTTTAAAATGTATATCTCTACCAAAATGTACTGCAGAGCAATGACTGTGTTCATGCTCATCTAGGGCTGTGAACTGAAAAGTGGTGATATTTGTGCTACAAGACACATGAGCTTTCTGAGAAATGAACTAAGCACTCAGAACTTTTACTGGTTCACTGATTCTTGCTGAATTACCATGGAAAATTACTGGAATAAAGATTTTCTGGGGGTTATGATTCAAAAAATGTGCATCCAGATTTTTCTCAGGTACAGAATGACTCCAAAAACTTTTCAGATGACTTCTTTTACTATTATTTTTTCCTACTGGTGATAGATAAATCGTTGGAGTGAAATGGGTGGGCGAGTGGAACAGAACATGCATTCAAAGACATACACCTGAACTGGTCCTGTGTCACATCTGCCTCACCATCATCTTTACCTCTGAAGCATACAGATTTCTAATTTATGTTCAAGGTGGAGCATCTCAGTGCTAAATGAGTGGGATTTTAGTAAACATCATAACAGATGCATCAATTCTCAGTCATAGCTATCATTCATAGGCAACTGCCAGGAGTTTTCTGTTAGCTGGAGGAGCTTGTCGTGGTCTTGCATTCAAATGAAATCAATTAGCTGTTAATATGCATTCAGTTTGCAAGCTTTCATATAATGATTCATACCATTAATGTTGATGAAACATGCCTTGTCAAAGCAATTTTGATGGCAGACCCTCAGCTGTCATTCCACTCTTCCCATAACACTCATGCAGTTTGTGTCACGCCACGAATGCAATGACCTCAGGTATCATGAAGTTAATTGAATTATGCACAAAAAAATCTAGACTGTAAGCAGGAATGTTACAGCCTCAGGCTGTAATTCCATATGCCTTAATCAGCTGAAATTCCCATGAACTCAGCCACAGGGCTCAGACACGGAGTCAGGTCTTGATGCTGCTTTTGCTGTATTAGCAACCATGTGAAATGTCTGAATCTCCATCCAGTTGTTTCTGTTACATTGACTTCTATCACTTTTCTTTAACGATAAAGCTGGAGGTAGGTGTTTCTTAATGTGTGTTTTATAGGCTTACTTTTGTGGTCAATCAAGTCCGGAGCTGAAGGGGATAAGCCGGTCCGTGAACATGCCCATCCATTTTATTACCAAAACTTCAGTTCAGAGTGTCCTCTGAGTGGCTGCTTAATCTTACGGATGCTTCATCTTGTGCTGATGTCCCACTGGTGTTTCACTCTGAGCTGCTACTGAGCAAACTCAGACCGGCTATTTCTTTGCAATGTGAGCATAAGCTTCCAGTGCATTGAATACAAGTGGTCTTGACAGTCCATGAAAAAAATCTTAGATTTTAGGGATTGAGTCTTCATAATATTAGAAAGAAGAAAATTCTCACCTGCTCTTCGGTAGTATATAAGTGAATAATGCCATTATTAAAGTTCATTCCTCTTTAGTAACATGCAGCACATTTCTTCATACAACATGCATTAATCAAAAAGGGTATTTAATCCCAAACAAGGATTTTAAAGAGTTCAAAAAGCTTATTGTATCTGCTACCTCAAAATCCAGGAACTTTATGTTTTTCGATGCAAAAAAAAGAAAAATAATACCAACAAAACCCCAACCACCACCGCCAACAACAAAAAAGCACAAAACCAACAAAACTGCAAAAGCCAACAAGTTTTACAAGTAAAATTAATTCTTACATTAACCTTTATGGTAGGGGAATAGAAGGAAACATCTCTTTCCCTATAACATTCTGATCTGTAATGCTACAAGGCAAAATGTTAAAAATAATGGCAGATAAGTGTTATACATCAAGGCAAAATCTGGAGAATAGAAGGAGCTAGTTCACTAAAAACCAGTTCATCTAGTAGACTAAGACTTTCACTGCAGAGGAGAGAAGACAAGACATGAGAGCTGTAGCTTCTGAAAGAGATGTGTTTCTTCAGTTCAAAACGAATGCAAAAACTGTACCTATACAGCAGGAGAGGAACGTAGGCAAACAACACAAACTATTATTCAGGCAGTTATTTCAATGAAAAAGATTTAGTCTTACAGATTAGTAGCTGGAAGCTAGTGTAATAAAATCAGAAAATTCTCTATGACAAAAAAAAACCAGGCTAATTTGGTACGTGACTGAAGAAAGGGGCTCAGATACTAGCCTGACCTGGATCTCTTCTACAAGAAAAAGTCGTGATTTAACAGGATGAGAAGATTTTCCTGGCTGTGACAGAGTGGCTGATGCCAGGTCATTTTGAAGTGTCAAGGTCACCACAGTGTTTTCTACACCTTGCACATAATGTAACCGTGTGGAAAGTACTTGTGGAAAATAGTTCTGGTAAATCACTAGAAAGCCTAAAGATGACCATCATCCTGAGAAAAGACAAGTGCACACCATACAAACAGAGGGCCCTGATAGCTGATCTCCTAGAAAAGTCAGTCAACTGGATCATTAATTTTGTGACAGTCACATCTGAAAAGTCAAAATGTCCATGGGGAACAGAAGCACAAACCTACTCAAAAGCATAGTCATTGCCTTCAAATATAAAGAAAGCAAAAGGTTAACATTTATCAGAAGCAAGCAAACAATCTGCAAATCTATGACAAAACAGCTTCTGATTGGGGAGAACAGTTTTATTGCATCCATTCCTGACTCCATGACCCTCACATGGGGCAGTAGTGATTATCATGGCAAACAGCATGTTTTCCAAAGAATGCAGTTTTAGTCATTCGGAAATAGCTATGTGTTATCATAGAAGCATACAGTTAATTTTGTTTATGTGGGAACTTAAAATACTACCCATGCATAAGCATGGGTTACATAGATTCACAGGCTTGCATGATGTATAAAGGTATACAATACTTATTTTTTACATTAAAAAAATGGACTAAAACCAAAGCTAAATTTAGTGTAAAAAATAAAGTAGTTCAATTTACAAAGAATTACAGATACAATGGGAATGAATACTCTGTGTGCCGCACTAGGCTTCGTTGAGGTGTAAGCAAGAACTCTTGCTTAAAAAGCTTCAGATGGCTGTACCAATACCACCAATCTCAATACGTTTATTTTTTTTAAACCCAGTCTATGAGAATAGCACAGTTTTATAGAATTACTGTCTATTCCTTAACATAACTGTGATTCTTAATAGTGAACATGTTTTTATTTGTCCCCTGTTATAGAAACCTTAAGCTGTAAAAATATTTGTATATGGAATTTGAAGCTGCATTCTTGAACTCTGTGTGAAGCAACTTTGTTAGTTCTGCTGGATTATAGATGAGAACTACTCCTCCACCAATGGAATACATTGAATGACTCAGACTAATTGTGCATCTACAATTATATGAACAAACGTGGTGATGCAGATGATGGCTTTAACAGATGCTGAACAGGAAGGTTTAGCTCTCCTGATTAGAAGATATGCAAAGCATTGACTGGTTTTTTTTTTCTTTTTACATGCCTGAACAGCACTACATAGCTTTATTTTAGCTATTGATTACTGGACAGGAACATAGGAAGAGATACTGTAGAAAGCTTGTTTTGGAACTAGAGATTATAAGATTAGTTGAACATGTATATATTTAATATCTTAGTAAAATTTATTATATTACTCATGCCACGTATGCCTGTGGGATAAGTGAATAGTTCAGATTGGGGGGATAAGTGGCAAGTAAAGTGAATCAGAAGCATACGGTAAAGTCCTTAAGTATCTGAAATTTCCCATTCCAGGAAGAACTATTCAATGGTATTTATAGAATTCACATATCTGCTTGCTAGTCAGTTTTGAGAAACCACATTTAAGCATCTGTATAACCTGCTTCCAGTCAAGAAATCTTCTAATGGTGTCCAAAATCTAACTCTAAAGGAAAGCACATTAGAAGTAAGCAGAAATGGGGAGCTGCTGGGGAAGCAGAACAGCTCCAGGAGTCCTGTACCTCCAGTAGATGACTGGAGACATCAAAGGGCATCTAGGAGAGAGGGATCAAAGCAGCCAGGAAAGATTCCTGTGGGCTTAAGAGGTACTTTGGATTTCTTCATTTTAGTATTTCCCTTGCACATGTTACTGTTGAAAAGAGTTACCTCAAGTAAACAATTCTCTGTTTTACTATTTGGCCTGTTAAATGCCAAGAAAGATGAGAAATAACTGTAAGAAAAAAATCTGGGTTCCTATGGGTACAAACTAACAACTGTTTTCAGGGGCCAGTGGGCATTATAATAGACAGAAATTAAGAGATTAGAAATTTTTAATCTTTAATTTAATCTTATTCATGGGCAATTTATATTTATCTGTTCTTGTTCCAGCATTGTCCTTTGGCTTAAATTATTCTCATTACTGTTACACTCCTTTGGTTTTCTTTCTTCCTACCCTTCTACCTTCTAAATAAATGGGCTCTGTTATCCCATATGCAATGATTGTAAACTATTAGAAAAGGACAAGAGTACTTAAAAATAATGACCTAATGTTTTAAACTTGTTAAGTGGCCATTAAACTTGTTCATGTGCTCAAACAGCAACTAAGTGGCAATAGAAGGACAAGAAAATAATAATAAAAAAAGAATTATTGAGTCCTCAGAAATCTATGAAGGAGCACTGATCCAAACTATATCATTAAAGACTTGTGTAGAATCCAAGTAAATGACCTTAATGATGAATGAGAAAATGCCAGGGCATAATTACTTATAACCAAATTGCCTTGGAAATCTCATGTAATTTTTGAGAAAAACACCAGTGTTACCACTCACTTATTTAATTTCCATTCTGTGAATCTATATATAGAGAAAAAAAAGTGTAAGGTCGTTCAAGAACAGTAGGTTAGAAGCTAACACAAATATGATAAACTAAATAAATCTCAGTAGAAAATATGCATCCTAAAAGCTTTTAATCACTATGCATCACATCTATTACCAGCTACTAGCAGCAATCTAAGTATGGCAATATTTTACAAACTGATCAGGTAGGCACGTAACAAGGGAAACTGGCTCTGTGAATGATTCCACATTGCCAAATACCAACTGACTGCAAAACTGAGAACAGATTTGTGGGTGAGTATTACTGTTCACAAACCAGCATCTAAGGGGAGGCATCTTAAAAGCTTGTACAGCTACAAATAACTGTTCAAGCATTCATGTCAGGGTTCAAAGAGAAGTTGGTAAGTGAGAGACTTCCGAGCATCAGGAGTGCCTGGTGTGGGCTATATTTTATACTGTGAAAGAAGACTGTGAAGAAAAAAAAAACAGAGCATCAACATGAAGAATTCACATTATTGGGTCAGGCGATATGCTCAGGTTCACACATCCAATGCAGCAGTAAAAACTCACTTTTTGAGCTCCCCAGGACACCTACCTGGCCTGAGGCAACTAATATTTCTTGGATAGTATCTCCTGGTTATACTATATATAAAAAACCATATATTTAAAATACTTTGGCTATAATCACAGAATCACAGAATGTTAGGGATTGGAAGGGACCTCGAAAGATCATCTAGTCCAATCCCCCTGCCAGAGCAGGACTGAGATTACACAGGAAGGCGTCCAGGCGGGTTTTGAATGTCTCCAGAGAAGGAGACTCCACAACCCCCCTGGGCAGCCTGTTCCAGTGCTCTGTTACCCTCACTGAGAAGAAGTTTCTTCTCAAATTAAGTGGAACCTCTTGTGTTCCAGTTTGAACCCATTACCCCTTGTCTTATCATTGGTTGTCAAATATAATATTAGTTTTACCTTTGTTTGGTACAGATGGGAGGCAGGTAATGTCTAGGAAAACAGTAATAGACTTTACTTGTGTTTGATTGGAGTCTAGTATCGATTCTGTGGATCAGATAAGTGAATCAGAAGCAGAATATGTGAATTGAACTCTGGCAACTATCTGTAATCCATGAGATGTGGCCGCAAGATATCTTGAAGAACTTCATTTCAAGCTTTTAGAGAGAGAGTATTGAAACCATGCTAGGCATTGATACTGGCTTATGCCACTGCAAAATAAGTACCTTGATGAAATTTTGTCCTAGGTACTGTTGGAAAAAATATGACCACAGTTTCTGGGGATTTGAAATAAATTATGTATTACTAAAGCTTCTCCTTGTTTATTTTACTTCATTAGAAAAGGTATAGTTGGTTTGTTGGGGTTTTGTTTCTCACATGCATCACTATTTTGCTTCCTCTAACGTGATGGATAACATTCCTTTCAACATATATTACAGAGTGAATGGAAGAATTTATATTGGCAGGAGCTTAAGGTTTAATAGTAGTATGAAGGTTAAGTACTACATCTATCTCATTAATACAATGAAAACTCCTTAACGCAGCTTGTGGAACCTATCTCACCTGGACTTTTTCCATCCCCTTTTTTCTATAAATAGAAGGGAACAAGCAAGGAAACATACTTGAAATGATAAAGTTTTGGTTGGAACTGCTGGTTAGAGCACAAATCCTTTTTTGAGGGCTTGATAGCAGTATGATTACTGATCAGTAGCAACCGCTTCAGGGAAAAGGCTTCAGATCCATGCCTCATCCTCAAAGTCTTTGGGTATATCTGCTATATTTTGAGGGGAGATGAAAGCTGAGGGAACCTGCATCAATCTTGCTCATGGCTAACGCAGCAGACCTTGGGTGAACAAGCTCTGCAGAGGTTTTGCAAAGGCAAGTTCCTTGTCAAACACAGATCTCACAATTCTGCATGGCAGATGGAAAGGACCTGAAAAAAAGGATAAAATGGGATGGGACCACATGTGTATTGTCAGGGTTTCAGTGCACCTCATTCACGTGAGAACAGGCACGCAGCCCAGTGGCACCCCTTAGGTAGGTTTTGGGCCTGTCTCTCTTTGCTGGTGTTGCATTTCCCATCGTGTCATTGAGTAGTTTAGGCTCTGCCAGGGCACTGTGGACAGATCCATCATGTCTGCAGCATCTCATCCCCCTATACTCCTCTCTGGAAATTACAGGGCTTTCATCTTTGTCTCTCTGGCCCTATGGTCAGCCTTGTGCTGAACTGCTCCCAAGGCTGGGTGACACACTGCTGCCTTCTTGCTCTCACATGCCCTGTCTCCTAGGCATGGCGACCCTCCTGGTGCTCCCCACCTGGTCCTCAGGGCCTCCCTGGCTCCTGCGCTGGCTCCAGCCTCCCCCAGCACTGCTGGCACTGGGACTGAGGGATCCACACCTGAAGCCACCACACCTTCCTCTTTCAGCCTCCTTTCCCTGCCTTCTGCACATCCCCTGGGACTATCTGTATAGAAAGCCATCCTTCAGAATAGAATAGAGTAGAATAGAATGTGTATGTATATACAGACATATATACATATGCACATATATATGCACACTCACAAATATATATGTACACACATATATGTTTATTAATGATTAAAGGGCCTTAAGGCAGGGGCAGTGAGAGCAGCCAGTCATTTGCAAAAGAATATAAAACTATGACTGGTCTGCTGTTATTTCCACCAGTCCATGCTCCAGTTTCCCATAAGACTCAAATTGGGATATGTCATGGTTTAATTGCAAGACGACAATAAACCGTGGCAGATGCTCTCTGTTAACCCTTCCCACCCTCTACCCTCTCCATACAGGAAAGAGTCCTCACTAAGGGAAGGTGATAGGAAGGAAAAAGAGAGAGAGACTTCAAGTTGGAAAGGTTTTAAAATGCTTTACTAATACTATTAATAAATAGAGAAAATAATACAAAATATAAAAAACCCAATCTTGAATATCCCAGGGTAGCAGCTTTGCCCCTCCCTCAGCGGAGGATGGAGTCGGAGTGGCCCCAGCAGCTGCAGGGCAGGCACCTGGAATTCCCGGGTGGGACTTCACAGCAAACCAGAAACTGGATTCAGGGATGCGGGGCCTCAGGCCTTGGATTGCAGGGACGACAGGCAGGGTCGTCTTCAGATGCTGGCCATGGTCGAAGAGAGCGAGACCCTCATGATCTCCTTCTTTTATAGGGCGTACGAAGCGTATGGGATGGAATACTCAGTTGGTGAGTTTTAGACACCTGTTCTGTTCGCCCCTCCTTGCAAACACGCCCCTCTCGTGACAGAACGTGCAAAATTTTATCAGAATTCTTGGCTGTCATAGCAATAAATCTAAACATGAGCTTCTTCAGCATTCCATTGGTCACTCTCATAAGTCTGGGGCGCAGCGTCTGAAAAACATGCAGTTACTTAGAAGGTACTTAGAAGAACTTAGCTGAAAGGAAAATTCACTGAAGGAGAACTGGCTTTGTTTTTAACAAAACCAGGACAGGATATGAGGCCACCTATTTGTACACAAAATACAAGTGAGGAAGCCAGAGGAGAGACAGTGCACAACTCTCTAGCTTTGTTGTTAACTAGGATAGGAACCAGCACAAAGCAAAGTTAATTTCCTTGTTTCGAAGTTGTTTTCATGTAGGAAGTCATGGGGAATAAACGCATCTGTGTTTAATCTTTCTGCTAGGAAACCCACAGAGCACCTGGTGCTTTGCCAAAAATGTGTGTAAAAGTTTCTTTACTGAGCTCCCAGTTTTCACATTTCACTTTCCAAACTCCCCTCATGCATGTGACTGAAACAGGAGGTTATGTGCACATGCAGTTGCTTTCCAACATGGAATCACAGAATCATAAAATCATAGAATGGTTTGGGTTGGAAGGGACCTTAAATATCACACAATTCCCACCCCTCTGCCATGGGCAGGAACATCTTCCACTAGACCAGGTTGCTCAAAGCCCCATCCAACCTGGCCTTGAACACATCCAGTGATGGGGCACCCGCAACTTCTCTGGGCCGCCTGTTCCAGTGCCTCACCACCCTCATGGGGAAGAATTTCTTCTTTATACCTAATATAATCCAGCCTCTTTCAGTTTAAAGCCATTACTCCTTGTCCTATCACTATATACGCTTGTAAAAAGTCCCTCTCCAGCTTTCTCATAGGTCCCTTTTAGGTACTAGAAGGCTGCTATAAGGTCTCCCTGGAGCCTTCTCTTCTCCAGTCTTTCTTCGGTGCCATTTAAAAAGGTTTCTCCTTGATGCCTGCTTTGTTCCTCCGGTATGGGTGTGTGTACAAGTAACAGTTTGTATTCCTTGACAATTTCCTGAATTAGAACAGGACTTGTGGTCTACCACAGCAGAAAGAACAGCAGGGAAATACTTTGACCCGGTAGGCACAATCATGCCATTTGTTGACTAGTAAAGTGGGTGCTTGTGTCGCAAGTGCTGGTTTTCACTTATGTCCCTTTGCTTGCTATAATCACTATCAGCTTTTCTGCTGTGCTTTGGAAAGGTGGTCCATCTGCTGCATTATCTCTTGACAGCTCTAATCTCTCAAAGGGAGAAAATGCAGGTAAGAAAAACAGAGTTAGGTGACTTAACTGCTTCTGAGCTGGGATTTAGGCAAGCCTTTAAAAGATGGATTCTCCTTTTCTTTCTCCTTATTTTCCTTCACTAACCTTGACTTTAGGTAGCTTCAGGAAGAAGACAGATCTGTAGCTCTTGCTGCTTTTTTATCTCTAAGCGGTCACTCATCCTCCAACAGTACCTGGCAACTTGTCTGTTTATTCCTACAGGAATCAATAAGGGCATCCTTCTGCAACACTGCAGCCAATGAGCCTGAAATTCCTATTCTTCTGTAGGTATATAGAATTGGTTAAATTTACATATGATACTCACCTAGAAAGAATTCAGAGTTTTCATATTTTGCATCTATCTGTCTCTTCTGCTCTTGCACTCACCATATTTGTCAAATAAATAATATGCTGTGGATTTGGTCTCAAGACCAATGTCAAAATGTGCTATACACACAGAAAAAGCAAATTACTCAGAAAGTATAGGTTTTATGAATAAAGCTAATTATGGGTAACTATTGTAGATTATCAACTTATAGGTTAACTGCCAGATTTGACAATTAATATAATTGTCATTGCTATCTTTTATTGTTTTCTCCAGCAAGTGCGTAGAGAAACTCGGAGGTCCTCTCTTGTCCCAAGAAGTTTTTCTGTTTGAAGGGAATGATGTGGCTGAAGGGGGTGTGTGGATATCTGTGAGATGTACAGAATTCTGGAAGTTCCAAAACAATGTTGGGTTTTAAAAATGAAAGAAAATTTTAACATTTCAGCAGTCTAACTCCTTCATATGCAGTGAGAAAGGTTGTTGTTTGCGTACTATAAGGTTTGCTGACTTCGTTCAGTTTTATTTGATTAAACTAATCTCCATTTTTCTCACCTATGTGTTGATTTTAATGCAGCGTGACAGCTCAATCAGTGATGTGTTGTGTTTTAACATTTGTCAGCCAGGGAGTGGAATAGTATCTAAACTTGTTTCCCTTCATTGCTTTGATCCAGTCATGCAGAGACTCGCTGGAAGACGAGGTCTGTATTTACGTTTATGTTGTCCCATAAAATTAAGAAAATTCAACGGAAAATAGACTAATTTGTATAAATTCCCAGATCAATATAACAAGATTTCAAGTAGCATCTCAATTTATGTTGTATTATGGAATAGAAATACAATGGGACAATCTGAGCCTATGTAATTATACAATACAAAAATCACTTACAGAATTGTATCCTCTTGGTGATATGTGGTAGCAATTTGCCATGAATGCAGAACTTTCCAAAGCAATGACTGCTCTAGAGTCTCCTTGTCTACTCCTTGTCCATCTTAGTGATGGTTCCTTTCAAGATACCGTCATTGTACGCTGAAATATGCTTTGGATCTTACTATTAGATAAGCAACTAGCTAAATATTAGTTTACCCAGGTCTGCATTCTAGTTTCTAACAGTTATTACCTTAAAGCAATAAATAAATGGTTAACATATGACCATGGGTTATATATATGAACATAAATTAATATCATGTCCACTAAGAAATTTTATACTTATTTGTAAACTGCCTTTCAGGAAACTGACGTTTATTACTTTTATCCTCATTTACAGAAGCCTTGCCACAATAAAGTGCTGTATTCTATATAGCAAATACACTTCAAGCCTGTACAGGAATAACTTTAATTGAAAATACCATTTTCATTTAAGTTTTATTTTATATGCTGTTTCTTTTTTATTCCACAAACAAATGCTGAGCCCAAATTAGCATGATAAAACAATTTAGTGTCCTCCATACACAGACAGTTAAGATTCCTTTGATCCTTAAATCTGTATGACTTATCATTTAATAAATAAAAATAGATTAACATGTTTGTTTTTCTGAAAATGTTGGGGTCTATTTTGCCAAAAATAGAATACCTCTATGTATATCAGCAATATTTGATTTCAAGATGATTGAGAAACTGAGATTCAAAGAACCTCACTCCTAACACTTTATACAGTCAATAGTGAGAAGCCAATTAGGTTCTGTTTTGAAGTATATGTCACTTAGATTTATATAACTTTTAACGAATCTTATTAAAGAAGATAATACTACAAAAACTGAAAAGATTTATTGTAACTGAGAAGGAAAAACAAAACCATAAAACCCTTAGTCAAATACACTGCCATTTTAATAAATTGAATTAATATATTGAATCATGACTCATTCTGAAATTTACTGATGCCTGTTAGTTACTAACCTCAGATGGACAATGATGTCTCTGCTATTGCCTGGTGGTGAGACTCTAGACAGTATAGCTCATCTACTATTCAATAAATATTTGGTAGGGGTCTGGAAAGCAGTATGAATAAATTAAAGGGAGAAACAGAATAGGAAGAGAAAGAGAGAGAGAATGAGAGGAAAAAACACAGTCTGCAGAATAGATGAAGACACAGCATTTGCTCGTGCCTGCCTTGCTCTTCGTTTTCCTACAACAAATAAATAGTACATTTCTATTGCAAGAATGCCCTTCTGGAGTCACTCTAGGAAAAAATCACTAGCTAGGCTAAAAGGTGACAGAACCTCAGTTTAGTGAATAAAAAGAATGAGTTATGGCAATAACAAAGCAAATTATCTTAATCAAATCCACAAAATTGCTGTTCGTGTTGCAGCTTCTGTGCATTTTAAATGGCACAAAAATGCATACAAATAATACCCTTTTGATGCCTAAGTTCTCCAGTATTTCTGTGCTTCAACTGAACACCTGATATCATACCTGCTCCTTCTCAGTCTTGTTTTGGAGGGAAGATGCCAAGCACATTCATGCGTAACTTTATAGGAAAGGAAAATAGTGCATTTTTGTTCAGATAGCATATTTTCTATTTAATAAACAGGTGTCTAATTTTACTATCTCACAGTACCTGCCTTCTTATAAAAATATTCTGTTGCAATTTCTTTATGTCCTGGAATCTTCATGGTTTGCAGCTCTTTACTTTTTTGAAAGTTGCAAACATTCAAACTGACAATTCAAGCTAGATTGTTCACTTTATTTCAATATTATTTTAATAGGAGTTACACTAAGTAGATACAAAAAAGCAGCAAAAGCTATACAAAATGATCACCACTGTGTTTCGGACTCCAAAGTGACCCTTCCATAGTTGTAAGGATAATGGCTGTGAAAAATGAACAGCACAAAACATCTTAAATTCTCATAGAACTGAAGTCTGCAAAGAATTTAGGGATTACCTGTATGCAAGGCGCTATGTAATAGTGCTCATATGAGTCACTTAACACTTCCCAATTGTAGAAGTCCAAGCAATCTTACAAACGTGTAACTACCATCACCGCTGACTCTATAGATTTGCTAACACTCACTGTGTCTATACGACACAGCAAGGATCGGGCTGTAAAATTTGGTCATACTGTGCTGCTAGAAAGTTTCCAGCTGAGTGTTAAAAAAGGTGCTGAGCTATTTACCAGGATGGCAACAGTAAATATCCTGTGTGAAATTCCGCTGCTGTCAGTGTTGATGATAAGGCTCCCACTGACTTAAATAAGGCTAGATTTCACTTCTCCTGCACTTAATTAGAGTCTGTATGGAGAGCTTTTAACATGACTAGCAATTAAGACCTTAAGGCAGCTACGGAGACATTCAAAGCAGCTTTTTCTGTTGGCCTCTTTAAAGTTTTATAGGGCTGTGCATCTTCATAGTTATAAACTCTTCTGAATCTTTCTTGGGGACAAAGGCAGAGAGGTGGGAGGAGAGAAAGCAAGACACCACGCTTGGGTTTGTTTATTTGCTTTTTTCTTTAAACCTCTTCCTTTAAACTACCTAGGTGGTGGTGAGTCACAGTTCTGTATATAGCTTTTTTGAAAAAACTATTTTTTAAAAGATTAACTCCCTGCAGATTTTGAGTCTCGTGTAGAAAAATTTCATTACCTCTGATGTCCTTCGAGCACATACAACATCAGTAATTATATAGCCCTTCTGAACCATTTGAGACTGTCTTATCATCTAAAATTAGTGGTATCTTCAATTTACCATTTTTTCTTGAAGTGCTGTTTAGACACAGTGTTATTCCCTGTTTTTCTCTGAGCAGCAGGACAACCTGCAGTCTAGCACCAGTCACCATGGCCTGTCCTCAGGAAGCGGCAGCAGCAGAGGAAACTGCAATTTCACGTTTCTTCACTTGGTGTCCCACGCATCTGCAAATGTCTCCTCCTGCCTTGCCTTGTAAAGTTACCGGCCGTCTCCGAGAGTGAAGCCTTTTGTAATGTAAGCTAGGAAAACTCTCATAAATGAGCAAGAAAAAAAATCATTTGAGGGTGACCTGAAACCTGTGCAGGAGAGAAAGGTTAGATTTCTTCCCTCAGTAGATAAATTACTTATGATAACTTCAGTGGACTTTAGGTTAGTCCTTAGCCTGTATTTAGCTCATTTGATAGAACCAGAAAGGTCTCATATATCAAATCACAACTAAATTCTAGAAGGATCTCTTCAGTAACTGTACACACTCATTTGAGTGTGCAATCAGCAAATTTATCATTGTTCATTTAATTTTACGAAATGTCTCTACCATAATGCCCTGCACCAAGTAAATAAAATGCTGGCATCCCAAATCAGGACATCCTTCAAACAGTGCCCATCTTGCATTTTTTGTTAAATACTTCCCACTTGTAAAAACATCATGGTATAAGATGAAAAGCTTTCTCTTCATCTAAATATCCAATCTATACAATTACTTTATATATATACATATATATATGTATCTTTTTTTTTTCCCTGCAGAAAGAATCAGTAGGTTGTATTGTTGCTATTCCTAATCTTGTTTTGCTGATAAATATTAAATTATTCCTCCTCTCCTGCTGTTTGCAAACCTGTCAGAGGTTAAACAGATATACAGGAGATGGCAGAAGCAGCACACAAATTTTGGATGGTGTGCTTGGCACCCTTTAAAACACTTGGTGGAGCAGATGAGAGTTAGAAGAGAGCACCCTAATTAGTATTAGTCAGGGACACATGCAGAAGAACTTTGAAAACTGGAAATAAAGGAAATCACTAGGAAATCTGGGCTAAAGAAACGGAATTCTAACTCTCAGCTGGGCAAAAGTCCCCATGGAAGCCAAAGTCTGTATTGTAGTACGCACAAAGTTTTAATGTTAACATGTAAAAAACTCATATGTCATCTCTCTCTCCAAACTTAATCGCAACAATCTTTTTAGAACAATGAGGCTCTGAGCACAACTGCAATGGAAACACAAATATTTTGCTTTTTTTGAAGAAATCAAGCCAGCATCGCAGCTGTGCCTATGAAGCTACCTTAGCTTGAAATTCTGTTCCCATGCTGCATATTCCTGAAATTGAGACTCTTGCTTTCACCTGAAAACTGCATGCAATGCCTCTGGGAATGCAGTGGTCAGCTGGAAATTTGCCAAACTTGAGCATTATGGGCATTGTTTCAAATAGTGGTACGGTTGTTATTTTAAAAACACTGACAGAATACCTCATAGCAGAAGATATTGGTTAGCAAAAATAAATTTTTTTGCAGATCATGAACAAAAATCTGAACATAGACAAAGAAAGCATCTAAGGATATACAGGAGATGGTAAGGAGCTCATACAAAGAGGGGAGAGTTCA
This sequence comes from Caloenas nicobarica, assembly GCF_036013445.1. NCBI lineage: Eukaryota > Metazoa > Chordata > Aves > Columbiformes > Columbidae > Caloenas > Caloenas nicobarica. Next base: position 25,982,207 of record NC_088247.1, read on the forward strand.
GGCAAATTCCATGGTGAGGTCCATGTATCCAGTAGATAAAGGATGGCAGTCAGGGAATCTTTACAGTATAGCAGAGACACATTCAAACTTAATGTGTTATGCAAAATGGGAGACGTGGAAGAAATTCATAGCAGATTCATGGTCATAGCAGGGAAAAAAAAAAAAAAGTGGACTATTATGTGAACTTTTAAAGTCATTTCAGTATCTGCAGTTTTATTGCAAGTCAAACCAAGAATGTTTGTGTAAAAAGGCTACATATTGCCTATACTTCTACCTGGCTAACTTAGATCGCTCCAAGGCTTTTGAGTAGTGGAGTTCAACAATGCATGAGGAAAACTCTTCTTTCTTTAATAGCACAGCCAAACCAGTTTTATTCAGAAACAACATTTGCTTCCTTTCTTTCATTATAATAGAAAGTAGGAAACTTCTCTGACTTTTCTACTATTTCTCTGGTGTTTATGTTCCTGTTTCATAAGAGAACTAAATTGTCTGTTGATGGGTTTGGTGTGTGCTTCACTTCTTTGTCATCAGTCAGTGAGTCAGTAACCAGTAAATACATTTTGACTGAAAAGTCTCAGTTTCTTTCAAGAAGAATTCCACTAACAGCTCCTGCAAAACTAGCCAGCTGACTACATTATTATTTCACAGGACAGTGGGTCATCACTGAAATCAGCCTTTGAAGCTCCTGTTGAATTCTGTTGACTCAAGCTGGTTTCAGAGGCCACAGTATTGTGCAAAACTTATTCTTTCTCTTGGAGTTCTCTTTTTCTCTGCAGACCTTCCAGAGAAGCGCCTTCGCTTCTGATCTGAAACCTATGCTACCCTCTGACTTTCCCTATTATCTTCTCTCCTCTTTTGTGTTGTTAGATGCTTTGGAAGCGAAAAAAAAGAAACTAATCTCCTGATAGATATAACTGGCAAGTCTAGTGGATAGTTAATGGAAAGAAATTACTTGGTTTTGACACAAGATATCTATCTTGCATTAGCAGGCTTAACTTCTTGTGTTTAGTTTCTCGAACTGAAAGCTGTTTAGAAGGTAATTATGATATTCTTACAAAATATTCAGGAGACTGGGACACCTTGATCCCAGGTATATTTGCAGGATACTTTGTGATGCCTAGGTTATTTTTATAAGGAACACAGAACTCTCACTGTTATTTCAAATATACAACAGATTTAAAGGCAATGAATTAAGTCAAGCCAGAAAAATAAAGTGCCTCAAACGTATTTGGGATATACACACATGAATGTAAAATACATGTAAAATAAAATTAGAATATGATTAAGGGGCAGTTTCATGCTTGTTCATGCAGTACGTTTCCCTCTGTATCCATCCTTTTAGGTATGGATTGTAGAACAATTGGCTAGCACGAAGATTGTTGTGTTTCAAAATGCTTATTTTTGGCATTAAAAACATTAATATCATCTTGATTGTTGCTGAAGCTGGTGGCTTTCTGTGAGTCATCATCATTGTGTCAAAGCAGAAATAACATGGATTAATCCTCTCATCTAATCTGACAGTCAACAGCTCCCTTTGCTCCAACAGCCACCACACTCCTTGGCCTTGCACATAAATCTTCTGTTCTTGAATGCCTGTTTTTCAGGCATTGTTTTTCAGCAGGTAGCTGCAAGGGCTCAGTTCTCCCTGAAACTTCATTTCTTCTCTGCTGTTCCTTGAAATATCCATTCTTCTTCTGCTCTATCCCTATTTTTCACAGCACATGGGAATTGAAGACGTCAGGTGATAATACCTTCGTATGATTAGTTTACATCTACTCAAGGATAACACACATCTTTAAGTTTTTGGGTTGCTTCCAGTGCTGCCACAGTTTCCATCATAGACTTAACTTCCTTGCATTACTTGTCACAACAGCCTTTCCTGTTTATTGCTCTGTTCTCTGGCTCCTCCAGTTGCTCTGCTCATCAGACTGATTTCAAATAATGCTACTTATGAAATATCATCCTTTATTTGATTAAACACTGTGTAATCAAAATCACAGGCTTTGGACAAAATTAGTGGTATGATGATTGACTTAATTTTTTGGTAGAAAGGATTTAATAGGAAAATAATTTCCATAAAGTGAATCACATAAACCAGGAAACTAGTTCATGCTAAATAGCTAGTGAGAAAGTGGTATCTGCAAGGCAGCTAACAAAGAAATAAATTGTTACATATCACAGAAGGAAACTCAACAATGACTCAAGATGAAAGGAGAGGAGGGCTCTGAATGCCCACTTGGGCATGGGTGGGTCTAAAACTGTTACTGGGGAAATAAAATATCTCACTTTTTGTTAGAAATGTCTCAAATTAGATCAAGAACATCCAAAAGAAAAATGATCTGTTCATTAACCCTTATCACATCTCTTCTGATAATGCATTTCTGACATCTTAAAATTCCTTTGAAATGTTGTATAATGTTCCACATTCTCTCCTGCAACCTACTCTGTGAACTTCTGGTACAAATCCCTTTGTTTCCATGGGAGCTGAAGGTTGTAGAAACCCAGTCTTCATCACACCCTTATTTGCTTCTTTTCTCATGCCATTTCAGATGTCTTGACCACTGAGAGGGTTGGTTTTGCACTTAAAATTACGAGTAGACTAACACCAATTAAGTTTTACTAGGTTTTGCTAGTTAGCAAGGTGCAGGAAATAAGAGGAATTGCTAGTTCAGATCTATCACCTTCCATTTGGATGGCAAATTCTACAAGGAATACTAAAAAATGCAAATAATCAATGTAATAGTATATATATTCCTCAAAAAAATCTCTTGCCTCTGCCAGCTGCTAGCATCCTAAACTCTTCTGTGTAAAACACGGCACCACAGAAAAGACAAGGAGGGAGAGCACAGACATCTCTTGACTATGACTGCTAATAACCAATATTCTTTCTGACTGCTGGGTTAAATGGGAGCTCTCTCAAGTACTTTCAGGACAAAATCTAGGCTGTTAGGGGCTGAAGTTACTCTGGTTTCCATGACCTCCTGCACCACAAAGTACTACAAAAATATTATATGTCCCATATTATTTGAGCGCTCTCAGAAGATTTTTGGGAGTTGAGATGTGATTTATCGGGATTTAGCAGGACAGAAATGGACCTCTGATAGTAAGGGCACTTAAATCATAACCACCTGCACTTAAAGCATAACCACGAAACTCTCATGTCACATTAGCACAGAATGACATCTGGAGAAAGAATAGATACCACAAGCTGTATGTCAGCTAGACTGAAGGAGATACTGGTAACACAAAAATAACAAGGTGTGAACCTTTTGCTCTCATATTCCCCAAACAAAGGCACCTGACTGCATTTTGTTAGTCTGCAGCCCTGATGTCCTCGAGCTCTCCTCAGTCTTACAGTACATCCATGCAACCCCAAACCCCACATCTGACAGCATAAATCTAGCCAGAGATTCCTATATGTATGAGGTCAAACTGGACTACAACAATGCTTCTGCTACTGTGACAGAGTGACAGAGTCTCTGCGCTAGTTGTTAGAAAAAGCAGCAGCTCACTGACCTTGCCAAAGCACTGGGTAAGACTTAGCACTAGTGCTATTTCTCCTGAATGGAGCCTATGTGCCCTGGCTGCCTGTGAATCTCCACTGCTGGTCATCACTGTAGTCATGTTCAGTGCCTGGTCCTCGTTCAACAAGGGATGTCTTGAACAGTGGTTTTACAAGGCAGTGGAGCACAGCTCTCACTGGTGCTGGAGAGCAGCTGTGAAATAAGGATAACCAAAAACTCAGCATGAGTTTTCCCATGCACTGCGGCTTTGGGGCAAGAAAACCAAAAATAACTAACCCATTATTTTTTCTTTCATGAGGACAGAAGGTATTTTTAAATGCTTGGATATGATGCAGAAGCAAGCCGTGTAAATACCAAAATAGCATGCAGGCTTAAAATCCTCACCTGCATGCACAAAGTTTGCTTGTGCTCACTAGGATTTGAAGATTCTGTTTACTTTTTGGTTTAAATCACTTCAGGAAATACTTAAAAGACACAAATAGCAGTTAGGTATCCAATCTATTAAAAATCAGTGGGAATCATGCTCTTTCTATCTGCATATTTTGAATCTTCCCTTTTTTATATGTCCATAATAATATGTTAAAACTTTACTCTGAAGAACAGGACAGAAAGACAGAAGAAATGGTAGCAAAAATAGTATTGAAGTACCTCTGCAAAACTGAACTAATCTCAAATTTCACTTACATGACATATGCAAGATTTATTTAATAAATTTAATGTATTAATAAACTTCTTCCACTGTATTATTATTAATTACGGAATAAACTACTGACAAAATGAAGCTCTGATAACTAATTTTTAATTGCTTTATTTGACCATTGTCTAACAGAAAAGGTTCTGAGCTAACTTGGTGTATGCTTAGACATTCAAGGGAAATCAACAGCTAATTCAATGCATTTAAATTTTAGTATGTAGCTTAAATGCCTTCACGAATAATCCTTTGCCTATGGGCAAAATAGCTTACTTGTATTTTTTTATTAACTAACATAAACACAATGGAATTTTAGCTGCAGAAAAGATAATGCAATTCACTTGAGCTTGAAAGAATAAAATTATCATCAACATAAAGCTGCATCCTTCCCACTCACTGTTCTTTCTCATGTGGTTTAACCTGCTGGTTTCCTCTGCTCTTTTTAAGAATTGTGCTTGAAAATATTCCACTTCTAGCCAGCTGTGATATTTGAAACCGGCACCAATATCTGAGACACAACAGGTTTAAGTTTCCATATATGAAGGTGCTTTTCTTAGCGCTGAGGTTATGATAACATATTACTTGTCCAAGTATATTAATGACTACTAGTAACAAAATAACCAACACTTCTGATACAGAATCTAATTTATACACAAAACATAATAAATTACAAGCAATCAAAGTGTAAGCTCAAATAGTCCTGACATTTAATTCTTCCTTTTTTACTTGGTCACAGCCTAAGTGAGGCACCTGAGCGCCTTCCAACAGAGAGAAAAGAGCATCTGAGAAGTGTTCATGGTATGTGAAATGAATCATCTTCTGGAATTGTCTTTGAGATGATGTAGCTTAGTCGTTTAACTTTCGAATGGCTGCAATGAGTTGAGATGAATCCCATGCTCACTAAACAGGCTGTGTGCAGGAAATCCCAAGGAGCTCCAGTGGAAAGACTCCATCTTAGTCTACTCAAATATAGACTTAGTCTACTCAAATATAGACTAAACTTCATGTGAAAGTTATATCATAATTAGCATCAAAGATGTTTGAAGGCCAGACTGAGGTCTCAAAGAGACTTGGGTACAGGGGTGCCTCACCTGAATGCCAAATAGGCTTGGGTGGAGCAAGACTTTACCTGTGCTGACGTGCAGTCAACAGGGAAGCACACCTGAATGTACCCACCAGAGGTGCCAAGCGACCCGAGCACTTCATCTGAGAGGAACGCAGGTACCTGCAACTGCTGTGGCAATGAAGTGGCATTTCTCCAAACTGGTGAGGGAAGGCTGACACCTAAATCCTGCCAACGCAGAACAGACACCTAACCTTGGTCTTAGATTCCTGGGGCACCAGCTGGACACTGGGACCAGCACTTTCCACCTGAACCAGAGCTGGGCTTGGTGCTGCACACTAATAAAAAATTGATACTATTGACCGGAGCTGCATTGCTTTCTCTTGATGTAGCATGTCTGCTTCAAACTTGCTTTTGTCTTTAGGTTTATGGATATTTTCATAGTTTCAGTTCTAATAAGACTGAATTGCCTTTTTTACTGCCTTAGGTTCTCCATCGTATTTGCAGACAAGCCAGACTTAAACATGAAGTGTAGGAAAACATTTTTTAAAGTAAAAAGAAAAATATTGTCCATCTTAGTCTAAATATTTGAGTGTGTAAACATCAGGAAATAATGCACCATTTGAATTTGAATATTGTACTTACTAGGTCTTGGCAGTGGAGTTACCATGAGGTCTGTAATTAATACCTCCTCTCCTTCAATAAAAATGGGACTCTGCTGCCTTCTTTCACCAGCAGGTTTGTATGCTTGTTGTTTGGCACTTGCTATTTTGTTTCACCACAGAATAAGAAGTACTCAGAGGATGGCTTCTCCCATACCTACTGGTAGAAATGAATGCTAAACATATTGAAAAGTACCTTCCTTTTCCTTTTTTTTAGTGGTCCTAATAAGTGAAAATAATGCAATTTGAGCTAGTTCAGGAAGTTATTTCTCAGGATGGTAGGTCCTTTTCCAGAGAGATAACCTACTGAAAGTAGTGGGCCTATGAGAAAGAGCTCCTCCAGCTTTGGGGTGCACAATCTGACTCTCTGCATGGCTCTAACATGCCTAATAAATTCAATGAAAAAACACTGATATTCATCCTATTCAAGGACATACAATTGAAGGTGAAACTTTCTTTCCCCCTTTCTAGGGATCTTGGAACCAAGGAAGTTGAATGAGTAGGTCAAAGGAGCTCTTCATAAGTTTAGATTACTCTCTCTAACATTCTTGCAAGTCTGTGACCAGGTTAGCCATTTAAATTGTTACTGTCCATTTCTATCATCGAACCCACAAGGAGGGCAATAGATATCTTAATTAAAAAATCCTCTGCTACATATGTTAATGACATCTTTTCTCATGGTGCTCATCTCTGCTGGAAATGGCTGGTTGACGCCTGCTGGCCATACATGTAGCTTTGATGCTGCTGTTTGATTTTCCACAACCTCAGCTTTAATTTTGCTTTATTCAGCTGTATCCATTCTGATGACAACAGAACTCTGTTCTTAACTGAGCATGGGGTTGCAGAGACAACCCTGGCATGCACACTGTGCAACAACTCTGGGTACTTCACATCAACCCATTCCTGTTGGTGAGTAGTGTTGGCTATTTAAAAGTTGACAGCAGTTAAATGTTTGTCCCTTTTGAACTAGGAGGAAGAAATCATGTCATGGATTGACATAATTGACTTAATGACCTTATGCTGATGTCAAAAATGGATTATGCTTGGGAGATACTATTACTTTTCTCTTCAAAAAGGAATTAAATGAAAAGGGGAGCCCATAGGCCCAGTTGACCCTCTTTGCAATGGCCTCATTGTCAAGTGTGTAGTTTTGGCCCAAGGGAAGGAAAAGTCTGGGTGGTTGTCAGGCTGCAGAGGAATATTTTGTTCTTTACACCAAGATCTCTGTCAAAATTGCTGCACCACTGATATACATTCATTATAAACAGGATTTTCTTCTGCTGTTCTGTACAGAGTCATCAATTTGTGGGTGGAGGTTCAAAGAAAGTCTTGTATTTCCCTTGTCGTTCCTGTAAATTTTAAATAGGAATACAACATTGATGCAGAAATGACTGTTTATATGAATCTTTTTCATACAGATAGGAACCTATATATTCTCTGAAAGATCCATCATCTTGGCTGAACCTTGAATTTAAGAAATACTTATAAATACCATGGCTGGAGATAGGGCAACTGCTGGATATTCAGCCATGCTGAATAAGGCAATGCTGAGATAAATGAGGTAAATAAACACAAGATCTGTACAGTTGCTAGTAATAATTATGTAAGAATTATGTCTTTGCGTGTTCTTAAAGAGGGGAGGAGAAACCGTGGAAGCAGACCAGGCCTTTTACTTCCTCTTCTAGGGAACACTTACAGGACTGAGTGCAGCCTAAGGTAGGAAAACAAACAAACAAGCAAACAAACAAAAAACCCGAAACCCCACAACCTTGTTTTTCGAAGAGACAGAATAACCCACTTGCCAGTTACCATAAGCCATGAAAATGTGTTTTTTCTATTCATCTCCATCCTCCTTACTCCTGCTCCAGGAACAGTGGTGTGGGGTTTATTTCCTGGGTATATTTTTCTCAGTTTTTCATCTTATATCCTTCTTGATTTTGTAGTCCTGGGAATTCCTTGTCCAGTTTCTATGGAGTTGGTGAAGAGCAGGCAGCCCATCCACTCTACCAAAAAGCTTAATGGGAATCCCTGTGACCACAGATATCCATACCAGAAAAAAGGGCTCGTTACATGGCCTCAGGGCACGTGATGTAGTGCAGCCTGCCATAGCTGAACTCCCTTCCCTGGTCCAAACAGCCCAGCTCTGCCCAGGTTGCACACTGGAAACAGTCCCTGGCGTATGCTGTTCCTCAGACCTTTCCTGGGCCTTGTCTGAGAGTTGCTACAGCCCTAAACCTAGCCCTGCCATGCCTGAAAGCCTGATAACAGTGAAACAGTGCAGATGATAGGAACAGTGCTGAGATGGTCTCCTGGCCATGTTCTTTTAGCAATTTGCATGTGCCTTTGGGCTTCCTTTGCTCTGTTTTGCCACCAGGCTGGCCCATAATATTAGCTGCTTCAATGTCTTTGTGAAAGGATATGTGTGGAGCAGATGCATCTCTGATTTTACTGTTTTAAACCTCTAATTTTCTCTTTTTCCTCTTACTTGTTGTCTCATAAGTCATTTAGCTTAGCCCTGTAGTGCCTTACAAACCGAGAGATTTTTTATTTCCTGGTGGTCTTTAATCCATTGGTGCATAATTAGAGAGTGTTGAAGTACTATGCATGGATAAAAGGATATTTTTTTTCACAGAAAAGCCTTCTAGCTTCTGATTAATCAATGATATTTTATGTTGGAAAGAGCAATGGTTTTAATGTTAGCAATGAACCTATGTTCCATTTATTTTCTTGCTTGAATTTCATTATAATCTCTCCTCTCTAATATGTCCCGTCAATGAGTTCTATGTTTTACTACACATTGTGCAGGAAAAAAGTAGTTCTTTTCAGCTATAAATCCACTAGCTCATCATCTCATTAGTTGTCTCCAAGATATTGTGACAAATAGTGAATGATCCACCCCTACTCCCTCCACACCTCTGCTGTTTGTGATTTTCCAGACCTTTATCATAATCTTGTCACCTTTAGCCAATGAGATTTATGGTTTTAGTAACGCTTCAAGCTCTCTCACATCTTCAGACATGACTACTACCCTTTTGATTTATTTTGTTGATATATATTTGGTCAGGATTTTATTGCATCTTTAAGATGTGTGTGAACCATCACAAACTGGTAGAAAATAATGAAATTTTTGTTTTGCCCTCCACTCTTAATAGTTCTGAACATCAGCTTACCCTTTTTTGATATTGAGGATTTGACCTTCCTCCACTTGAACTAGAATACAATCTAGAATACAATCATTTTCTGATTATTTCTGTTCTGCATTTTTGCACATGAGAGTTATGCAACAATGTTCTATTTTCTTTTCTTTTTTTTTTTTTTCAGTTCTACTGGGATCTTTAGTCATCACTTGCTCAGATGCTTGTCCCAGTTGAAAGCCAAGGATGACATTTTTTGGTGCTTCAGGATGAGGTTGCATTTATTGTAATACTTTGAGAAATAGTCACAGAATGTCCTGAAAGACTCTAGTTAAGAAAATTCAGACTTCACTCCCTAGGTTTCACAATTCTGGGAAATAACATTTGAGCATTGTTTGAGATGGTTTAATTATTTGACTTCCTTGCTATCCTTTAGAATCCTCAAGTGGACCATTCAAATTATTTTGAAACTGAACTGCATGTATTTTCTTGTATTGTCAGTCCATTGCATATTACAGACCAAAACTTAGTATTAATATGTGCTAAATTTCTTTTTCTTTTTTCCTTTTTTTCTTTTTTTTTAATGACTCATCTCTTTCTTTGTTATTTTAATGTACAAATTGCAACTATTTTCTTTGTCTGTGTATGCAAATGTCAGACTTTCTGCCAAGAGCTGAACAGATTTCACAATGGATGTAGAAGAAAGAAGTGCCTTAAGCAAGTATATTGAGAGGCTTTCTTTTCCTCTCACATGGTTACAAGGAACCATACAATACCCAATGGAGAGAAATTACCCTTTGCATAATATTTAGTAGGATATATTTTAGTAATAATTATTTTCAAACCTACATGCATTTTTTTTCATTTTAATAAACTCTGTTGAGGTGTATATGGTTTGTGGCACAACTGATAATTATGGATTTCTGATTAATTTAAATGATTGCCGTTCAGTTCCTTAACTTTCAACACTCCCATGAGCAGAATGCTGTACTCACAGCCTCCTGCAGGTACAGTGTGCTTGATTTACATACTGTAATGCTTCAGATGAGAGCAGGCTTGAAAGAATTATATTGTAAAGACTAGGGTAAACCCAAATATACTGACGCTTAATCAAAACTGATCCATCTATATTAAAACTTTGGTTTTAAATTCCAAGACTTAGATCCTGTATGGATAGAAAGATAGTTTGTTTTGGAGGAACTAAAAGGCTATAGTCGCAGTCATGTTGAAGTTGTGAGAAGCATCGTTTGTGTCCATATCATAATAAACATGAAGATTTACTTATTCCAGGTGATACATCCTCAGCTCATACTCTGAGCCAGGCAGGTAGAGAACTTTTGGGGGTCTATCTTAGGCTTCCTCTGCTCACATAAGAGACCCCCTTGAGAGATGCAAAGGCTTTTCTAATGCCAGTCATTTCAGACCTCAGATGAAGTAACCACTCATTCGAATCATGAATTGATAGAGGTCACTTTATCTTTCCCAGTACAAACAGGTCCTGCTGCAAAAAGGGATGATGAGCAAAGTGCTGTTGTCCTGCCCATGCTTTTTAAGAAGGAAGAGGGACACAGAGAAAATGAGGAGCTGTGAGCAGCACTAGCTCTAAGAGTGATAGTTAAGTGGAGCCACTTCTGCGAGACAACCTCTTCAAAACAAGTGCTTCCATTTAACGTTTCTCAGCAATAGCTGTCTGCTGGAGATTGACCTTAGCTTGCCTGGAAGAATTTGTGACTGTGAGACTGGAATAACTTGGGATTCATGCAGGCTTTTTTTACTAGGCTGAGCCCCTATTGTTCTATGTCTTTTTGGCGAAATGCAGTCCACATGGTAACAGCTTCCACTGGGTGAAGTTCACAGCATGCAGTTGATTTCTCAGTACCTAAGTGATACTGAGATCAGCACACTGTATTTCCTTCAATAAAATTTAATTTTCATAGGCAATGAAACTATGTAGATAAAATGACAGAATCACTTTTATATAAACTTTAAAAATATGTCTTAATGGAAAGATTAAATTATACTAATTGCCACTTTGCCTCAGCCTAAATTCTCTAAAGGGACTTATTTGTCTGGTTGCTATGGCAGGATCAAAAGCCATCCCTATGTACCTCTAGCTTGTCACAGGAGCGGAGTTCAGAAGACGGCACATGGAGGAGAGTGGAATTAGCCAAGACAGGAAATTTCAAAGATAGTCTGTCTGGGACATTTATTGACCAGCCACCTGCTGATAGAAGGTGCCTTCTGCTCTCTGGGTTTATGGTCCTGAAAATATATAATCTTTCATAAAAATCTAAAACTTTTTTTTTTTCTTTCCACCAAAATATAATGGGAAGAGTTACTTTTCCTGATACTGGAAGGAGTATGCTCCTTCCCGTATCCCTCCTTCCTCCAGTCTTCTCAAAACAAATTAATAACAATTGTAGATTTAGGCATTTTCAAACTAGGAAGTGACTTTGTAGGATATATATGCAACACTTAACTTAAACCATCTTTCATATGATTTACAAACAATTTTAGATAGTATTTAAAGTTGCGTTTTTTTGCTTTATAAATCCTGGTATAGGCTTATTATTTTGTATTGCATTCAGAAAAAGCCTTGTAAAAAATGTAAAGTGACTAAAAAAAGATGACAAAATTATGGTATTAATTGAGAAATATCTGCAAATAAACACTCTTATGGGGGAAAACCTTAGTGTTATTTTTGTGTTGCACCAGTAATGAATCTCAAAGTCAGTTTAAACTTATTCTAATTGAATTTCCTATGTGATGCGGTTGTAATAGCATGCATCAGTGAGCTTTAGGTATTTTTTTTAATCTCTATTTCCTTCTCTTTGACATTTGATAAAACAGGTATTTTTTTCCTAAAAGATTCAGAGCCCATTGATTTTTAAAGTTACCTACGGAATTCTGCCTTGTGAGGTGCAAAATGAACAGGGAAAATCACAAAATGTGGTAAAAGCCCCCATGGAGCCCTCTCTTATTAACTGCGCATTCCTGAAGGATCCCCAGGAGTGGAGAAAGACGCTTGTTAAACAAGGCCACAGTTTCTATGGAAATGGAAAATAAGCGCTTCCTGAAACTTCCTACATAAAACCAGGCTGGTTGTATCAATTATATTTGGTACAACTTTCCAGATGGAAAACTTGTTGACTTTCAGCTCTAATAATGACATGGAGTGCTGTGAGTTAAATTAATATAATCTATTTGTGCGGCTTTATTAGTTTAACTTGTAAAAGACAGGTGGTTCATGCTAGTCCATTCATGCATGTGACCATGTTCAGGTAACCATATTCAGACACCTTGCTGTCTTTTTGCATATAGAACTATTCATTACCATTACAGTTATCTTATGTTTTACTTGTCTATTGAGCAATAAAAATCTGACTTTTTAACATCAGGCTGCTGTGCAAACTGCAATTACACAATTTTATCTAATACAGTTGTGAAAACACTCAGGAGTCAACTGGCCAACAAGAAGCCCTATAGATGCCACAGTGTCCTACCTTACAGTCCTGAGTCTTTTGCAAAATTCAGGTCACTGAGCACTTAAAAGCAAGCCCTAAATGCAAAATTATCTGAAATCACTGTATGGATTTTACAACTGAGTTTTCACAATAGCAGTAGAAAAGCATGTTCAAAGCTCTGCAAGGTATGTTAGGATGCATGGAAACCAATGAATTCTCAAGCAAAAAAAACCAGAGTAAATATAAACAGAAAATATTGCATATTCAATTTAAACAGTCTCATTTTTATTGTTGAAAGAATAAAATAAAAAAAATCTTTCTAAAATTAATTTAATTATTTTGGCCTCTGGAAAAAAGTAACTAAGCATAAAGGCTTGAACTGTGTGTCTCACTCTGATGGTGTTCTTGTAGCATAGGATACATTTCTAGCTTCGATAAAGTTGGTGGCTAAATCCTCTGGTTCTGTCAGATGAGTAAAACACTACGTTTTCTCTATTACAAAAGCAAGTAATAAGTTAGAAATACCCTACTCCCATCTTCAGAAACAGATGAATCTAGCATCTAGAATTCTTGAGAGCAGTAGCCTAGTTGCAGAAATGACGCAAAAATATCAAGCAACTTGAATTCGCCATCGCTTTCAGAGCATAGTTCTCTTAAATGACCTCACATAGTTCTGGCTTAATGGAAATATCAGAAACTGTGGACAGAAATGACAAAAGCAAATCTCAAACTTCATTTGCCGTTGCACTTTTCCTATGTGATTTTCTGATATTTGAGCAGCTCATGTTCAGCCTCCTGCTGTGTACATACTTTGAAAATACACAGCGCAGCTCATGTTTCTGCAGCATTTATTTTAATCAGAACTTGTGGGATGAAGACCCACCTAAATTAGAAAACTGGACAATTTTTCATCTCTTGTTCACATATCTTTTGCTGAAAAAAAATAACCTCTGTGCAAATGAAGTCTGATTTGCAACTAACCTCTTACATACTATTAAGAGGAAGATAAAAATAAACCAAGGAGGTCTCATTAGCAAATCTCCACTGATACTGCTCACTGCTGGCTTGGTAGCAAAAATTGTATATTTTTATCACAATTATCTATTGGGTATGAATGGCAAGGTTTTGGTAATCATACAAGTTAAAATAAACATTTATTCTGTAGTTATTTAGATGATGAAGCTTTTATTTTGCTAATCTTCAGCAGGAGACAATGTAGCATGGGAGCAAGAGATTTTATTGACCGCTTTTTTATAACAAAATCTTTAGATATTGATCAAAAGGGCATAGAAGTCAAAGAAAAATAATTATCTACAGTATTTGAAAGACTGAATTAAGCCACCAGAGAGTGACAAGCGTGAGAATTGTGAGTAAAATGACATAAAAGCTGATCTGAAGCTTTATTAATAGAAAGCTAGAGGATGATGATATAATTAATATCAATCACTAAAGACCTACCTATTGAAAGCATGTCCTGTCAAACAATTGAATGTTAGTGAAACAGTGCTGGCTTAATTTACTTGGACTTATATAAAAAACTTAATTACATTGCATGACTTTTTGATGAACAGGCTAAAACAGTTTGAAGCTGACAGAATATGTGTTGAGTAGAAACTTTATACATTTAAATTGTTATTTTAAGGGAAAATTCTTCATTATGTTTCCATAGGGTATTCCAAGAATCATTTCCTGGCTAAAGATTAGTGAATATTTTTATCAGCAATCTAACTGTGAACACTGTCAGTTTGATGTCTCTGAATAACCAGACTCGTGGCCAGTATCTTTTATTTGACACACCACCATCAGATTTAGTCTCTTAGTACTGTTTGACTATTAAGCTGTGATAACTAATGTGTGACCTTTTTATTATGTAATAAAGATAATATATCACTTGGGTGGCTGGGTGAGCATGAAGAGGAGCCTGAACTCTCTCACCCACCAGCAAGTACAAACTGTGAGAAGACCAGAGACAGGGTTCAATCCTGGCCATAGAGGCTTCCCTGGTAGCCCCTGTGTTGGTCCTCAACCTTATGAACTCCTCTCTTCTCTTTCCCTAGCACTGGCACCATTTTGTGGACAAAAAATAAACTAAGCATTTTTGGGTTGCAACTAGCTGTCTTCTTCAGTGGCTTGCATTAGAGACTAGTTGAACTAAATGGCCGAAGGAAACAAATCACTATCAGACTCTTCGGCTATGTAGGTGCTGCTGAATATATCATGCAAGAAGCTGTTCTCTGGTCCTGTGAGCAAATGGCACATTGTGGCTCGTGCCCTTACGTCTAAGCACTCTTCCTCATGCACAGCCAGTTTGTGCATGTGGCAGGGAACACGCCAGCAGCTAAGCAGTACGGACAATCAAACACCAGTGTCTGAGCTCATGTTCAGATCTATCTAATGCTCTTGGCTCTGGATGTTGACTAAGCAAAATACATTAATGTAATTAAAGGCAGCTAAAAATCACCCTTAGTGGGTGAGTTAAAAGCATCATTGACACTCTCTGGAAACACCTAGGACTTGTGGACACTTAAACAGCAATCCATGTCATAACTGTAAATGATGAGTGCTGGCTGGTTAGAAGATGATCTTATTTCTGGCAACAGAAAGTATCTACGCCTCTTAATAAGGCGTAGTAGTCACCAATACCTGAGTTAACAGTAAAACTGGAAACAGAAATGCTCAGGGAGTACAACATTCTGTGTAAAATACAGAGATATTTCCTGAAAAAAAGATGAGAACCAAAGAAATGCACTCATAAAGCAGTTTGCCTCTACTCTAAGGCAGCAGATCCAGTCTTACAAGTTTTTTATGTTAATGAAGTCTGTGATAACAGGCTATATCATAACTACGAAATGGGCAAAAGCTCATAGATAGCGTTGAGGAAACACAGAGCTAACTCTTAGGCAACAAGTTAGAATGTGCTGAGAAAGAAAAGTGCCCGGTCTTGACTGAAGCTTGCTCTTTGATGCAAGACCAACACTGAGAGTCAAAACTACTGCAGTCAGAAGCAGGTTGAAAGTCACGAGTAATGCAAAATCTGAGTTCCCTATAAAGAGTTAGAGCACCGTATTCTGTCCAAAACATCACCTAAATGAGATCACTACAACCACACACATCAGTTGGGGAAAAATCTGAAGCATCCTGGGAGCAAGTGCCTTATGGTCAAAGCACTATTTGCTCCCAGGAATTCTGCATGGGAGAGGTAGTTGCAAGCAAAGAAGAAAATAGTTGCCAAGAAATCAAGTAGTGTGTATTAGTTTTACACTGAGCATAGGTACATGCCTTTTATATCAGAAATAGCAGGACCAGTGCTAAAGGAAGAGATACAGGGGCCAGAGTCTTCAGGTAACTTGATTCTTCTGAGTGGATTATCTAAATTGTGTATTAACCACACTTTCCCCCATTCCTTTCTCTGTCATGCACATATCACATAGAGAACTGTCCATAAAATGCATCATAAAGAGGGCTTGATACTAACAGGTCAAACTCTTCCTGTTGCTATGTAAAAGTACCTCTCTCTTGAGCAAAACTGGATAAACAGGCCTTTTTAAGCGTTGAAAAGAGAATGTACTAAATGTACTGCTGCAGGGTAATTTATGTGCTTGCTATTATCTGTATTTTTGTTTTATCTAGTTTTTCCCAATCCTCCATTACCTTTGATAACTGCATCACGACTGTGTACACTCAAAACTCATTGCTTAATGGTAAAAGTTCTTTTCACAGAAGGTCTAAAGACCTAAATGCATGCCTTTGTGCAAAATCAAAGCTACAATTATGGTATCATTGGAAAAAAGAGAGGCTAGTACTGGATTAAACAGGTGCCAAGGTGCTGTTGAATCAGAGTTCTCATGAAAAGGTAGTGAATCAAAATAAGAAAAAGTTTGAGAAATTATCAAAGGAACTGAGAATCTCTCAGTTGAGAAGGGTGGGAATTGGAGGAGTTTTATATAAAGGAAAGTATCTACTAAATTTTGGATATTGATTCTGAAGCTGTATTTTTGTTTATAGGTGTTGGACCCTGAGCAGAAGAAGATCCATGGAAGATCAATGGCTTGCACTACACAGGCAAACTTCTCTCATGGTAGTGATCTCCTTGGTTTTCACCTCTGTATCATAGTGGAATTTTAGGAACGCATAGCAAACGACATTTTTCCTCTCAGCATTCCTAGAGAGAACAGGCATTGTGAACCTTTCTGAAAGTTAATACAATTCTGTTTACTAATGTACAAAGAGAATTTAGGATCATGGTTCTCCTTAGATTTGGGTCAGATCATCACTAGTGCATTTGTGCACTGCTCTACAATTCTATTGTGTCGTCCAGAATATGAAAGAGAAGAGAGAGTTAATCATAAATTTCCTGAGGCATTAATGGCTTGGAATTTTCACTGAGCAGTTACTAATTCTCGGTGTCCAGGTTTTCCATTGCTGTAAAGGTTCGGAGGAGTGCTATGTCACATTTTCATTGTGAAATGAAAGCTGATATTCCTGTATTACGTACAATGAGGCATATGGATATTCTGCTAAAAATAAAGCATACAGAAATGTTGTGACTGTTATTTGTGAGGATATGCATTACTGTATGATGGCTTCCAGTTGAATAAAATATGTATCTATATCTGCACTCATGCTTGTTTATTTGCAGATACAGTGAGAACTGGTTGAACACCCTGTAGCATATCAATGAAAACTTTTTGTTTCTGCAAGCTAGAACTAGCAAGACACACCTTGAGCAGCATGAGAGACTAGTAGGCGAGCAACATGCCTTTCACACATTAATATGCATGGCAGAAGTTTACAGTATGTTGAGGGCAGTGTCAGTATGTCTGGAAGGTCAAGGTCCTGCTCAGGAGGAAAGTGTTATAATCTGGAAATACAATTTTGGGTAAGGCACCGTAATACAGCCTACTCTTCATCTAATTGTCCTGAACATGCTGGTTAATCATGTGTGGGATGAATTTCCAAGCAATTTGAAGAGTATCATAAAGGAAAAGTAGATAGAGCAAGGCACCCTGTGCCAACATTGCTAGAGCTGGCTCTTTCTTAAATACCTCCTACTCACACTGGGAGAGACATTTTAGCTTGCACATTCCACCCCTACCGGCAAGCTTCATCTCAGATTAACAGCTGTTGAGAGCAAGCTATATAATTTATGAGGGGTGTGAATTACCTCTCAGTTAGCATTTCCACAGAAATCTTTAGCAAACGATGCAACTTAAGCTGTATTTTCAGAAAAATCATGCCAGTACTTCAGCTCTTCCTGGGGCCCAGCATAATATAATTTCTGTGTTCATAACAATGGAATGGAGTGTTCATGCAAGAAGGAAACATCATTCCTTATTTAAATCTCGTCTCTATCCTCTGACTCTGATCTCAAATTAAAGTTTTCTTTCTAAAATAAAGAACTTAATAGAAAAAGATAAATGTTTTCTAAAACCTCATGTTTAAGACATGACCTAAAACATAAATTAGATTGTAACTTTTTAAAAATTCTATACCATTTTCAGAATAATACATAAATGGTATTTCTTCTTCTGTCTTTGTTAAGGTTTATGTAACAGGATTTCGTTATATGCTGCAGTTTCTAGGTTAGTTCTGATAAGCCAGTTTTTAAACGGGCTGACTTTCAGATCTAATATATTATCACGTTTCTTATCAACTTTCTAATATATTTTATTTGCTTGGATTTTCCCCATACACACCTTCAAACCCCTAGGCCACTATTTCAAATTATCAAATTAAATTATTTAAATAAGTTTTCCAAATATGGGATGATAATTTCTGACAGTTTTGAAACGTAAGAGAATGAAATCAAAAGCTTTAAGAAAAGATTAGGCAAGAACTTGTCAGGAATAGTCAAGCCTGCAATAGTCCTAGTTTCAGAACAAAGATGTGTATCAGATAAACCGTTGAGGGCCCATGCAGTTCTACCTTTTATTACTTCCTTTTTTTCAGTATAAGCAACCTTAGTCTTATGGTATCAGAAACATACCTTGAGCTACAAGTTGAAGTATAATATGCGAAAAGCATAAGTGAAAATTAGGCCATTTATTCTCAAAAGATCAAAGAAATATTTTAAATATTTTGCTGAAGGGGTTCTTTTTCTGTTTGTTTCTTTGGGATTTTTTTAAGAGGACACCTGAAAGTTGAAAAATCTATGAAGTTTCATCCTAGGAATTCAAATCACAGAAAACACCATCTTAAAATTCATTATTATTTTGACAGGAAAATATAATTCATTCAAAATACATTGTACAACTGATTACAATATCTCAAGAAACTTGGAATAGCTCAAGTGCTTACTATGTGTAATCTTTCTGGGAAATTTTGGTGCTGTATAAGCAATAATTTATTATCTTTATACTACTGTCTTGTAGCAAGTATTACCTCAGCTGCAAACATAGGGAAGTTTGTGTACAGCACAACTAGAACACCAAAATTATGGAGGAAGTTGTGGTTGAGTTGTTAATAGAACTCTTGTGCCCCTGAAGCAGAAGAAATTATCCCGATCCTATTAGGTATAAAGGAGAGTATCAAAAAATACATCTCAGAAAGAGATTTTATTTGCCTCTTCCTGCAACTTTTAATGTGAAGGGGGATTGTTGAGTGCAAAATGCATGCAGGTTTAAAGGTAAAATGGGTTATGGGTGGAGCATGACATTTCTGTCGAGGAGGCCCTATATACCCAGAAATATACCCTGAGGCCACCTGGAGATGAGGAACAGAGAATCAGGGGGTTATAACTAAGGGTTATGTATTATATATGGACTCTGATGTGCCATTTCCATTTCCACCTACAATTACCTCATCCACCTTATTCTATTTCATAAGATCTTAATTTAAAAATGTGATTTAAAGGGTAGTATCACTTTACATGAACACTTCCAGCCTGGAGAAAGAATGGATGGTAGGGATGCTATTTTCAGGAAAGGGACATTGTAGCTACCTTTTCTTTCTCCAGCTGGGTCTTGGATGCTGGTTACATTCAGATTGGAAGGTCACCGGACTGTTTCTACCCAGGCAGTTCAAAAAGTGAAAACCAGCTGGTTAACATAAAAGTGGTTTACCAAACACCAGGAAAGTGAGAGTTATATAAAGGATAGAGCTGAAATGCCTGCCAGTTCACACAGGGAGTTTACCTGGGAACTCTGCCCCAAGTTCTGCCTTGCCAGGACTTTTCAGACCCTGCATGTCCACGGTTAATGACTGTATGAAGCAAAATTCTTGGATCAATAACCTACACGTGAAGCAGGGATTGTTTTCCACAGTATTGCAAAGACATTGTGATCAACAATTTCGCCTGATGCACCTTCTTTTTGTGAATGGAACACTAATAAAATGGCACAAACAATTAATTTGATAACAGGAAATCTGTAGGCAAATTACAGGACACAGACACTAGTTAGACCTTGTATTATTTGTTTTCTTTTTACTCCATTCCATATTTTGCATATTTTCACTATTTTCCCTTTACAGTTCTGTTTTTCTAAATGGCTATGGGAAGTAAATGTAAGGCAACTCTCCAGTTTATATGAATTAAACACTGAACGAGAGTCATAAAATTATAATAAATATTTAAAATCATAGAAATATATTGACTGGGAATGGAATAGAAGATCTCATGAAAACATTACATGCTTTATCCTACATCATGTTGGAGTCAAGGAGGGTTTGTAAATACAAAATAAATCAGGAAATTGCTCTCATATAATGCGAAATGGAGATGGAAGCATAGAGTATCTAACACCTCATAGAGTTGATCGTAAGACATATTTTTCCCTGTACACAGTGAATATTTTTCATCTCTATTCAGCTTCGGTATGCAAATATTACTCGAAACTCTCCTGTTTCTTTTATTACTCTTATTAGATATTTCTCTATATTTATTTAAAGCTTCTTGATTTGTCTTTTCTCTTTTAATATGAGCACTAGAATTGTTGCTTTTGTTTCACAAATGCATACATATTAAACAAATTTAGCTAATCGGAATCACACTCCAATAGAATAGTTTTGATCTATGTTACCTTGCCCTCTGAAAAATAGGAAGTAACAACCATTGTAGCACTGATGAAAACCTTGAACCAAATGCGTAAGTGAATATGCATTAGCTATTACTGTTGTCAGGATTCTCTCCCAGATGCAGATCAGCCTTCCAACTGAATTCTCTTCGATAGTTGCTCATTTATGTAATCTGAGCAAGAAAACATGTATTAGAGACTTCTCCATTTTTGTAATCATCAAGAACAGAGGTCTGAGTGGTGGTGGTGGGGTTCCCTTAAGTACAATGCCAGATTTTTGGCATCTGTGAAGTAAGTCCAATGAAACTTGAGCAAAGCAAGCCTAGTATTATCCATAGGTATCCTCAGGGATATTGAGACAGCAGCAAAACCTGCTTAACCTGTTTGCTTTCCCATACTCCTAGGCTTTACCTAGCTGCCTTATGCCAACCTCCTGCTTAATTGTTTGATTTAATTGTTTCTCATAGAATAATAGCTTTTTCTAACCACATCAAAAGCTGTTATACAGTTTTGTTGTTTTTCTTGCTTTCATTTATAGTCACTACATTTTGTTTGTTTGCTTTTGACACTGAGGAGTTTTTAACTCAACCAGTAATTAATTTAGGGCCCTAAAGTTTCTCCATTCCTTGTGTCATAGAAAGAGATTAGCAAAGCCAGGAAGTTTCATGAGATGAAATTAGCTGAGATTCTCTCAATTATGTCTTCCCATGGTGTTGAAAGAAGACAGGGCCAACAACCTACAAGTTCTGTGGTTCCTTGGGATCCTAAAACAAGAAAAGCGACAGAGACAATGGGATGGATCAAATTGTTCCTTTGAAAGGATGGGCACTGCAACAGTAGTACAGCTGCTGGAAAGCATTGCAGGCATTTACTCAGCTCTCCCTCTGTTCTGACAAGTGTGAAGAGAGTAAGCATGAAAAACTAAATATTTGTGTAACTTCTGTGATTCACTCTTTCATGAACATCTGCAGTCATGGCAGTGATTAAATTTAAAAACCCAAACAACGAAAAGCAATGCAGTGCTTGCAAGAGACAGCTTTTTAGATGCCACTATAAAAAATTCCTTCAGCTGAGTGCTATTTTCTCTCATGCCGCTTCCCATTACACAGATCCAATTCCATGAGCCTTTATTCATCAACAGGAACAATCAGCATGTTCCTATCATGCATCCCAATGAGTATTGTACGGCAGTGCTTTTTTGAAGGACATTCCTCAACTCGTTAGAACTTGATTGTGCAGAGGCACATGGTATTGCATGTACTTGCCTGTTAACTGCTAAATAAAGGTCTTAATCGCTATATTTTCAGCTTTTCTCTCACTTCCCAATAGTCATTGCCTGTGCTTTAGCTGCTCAGCAGAGACTTGTTATTCTGATCACATTTTATCCTATCAGGACTCTCTCCCTTTCCTCCTCAGTTTGCAAACAGTTCAATTACTGGCGTGAACTTTTGCCAGGTTTTACTGGTAGCTGGTGGAAATTCCATTATTTTTGCTCTGCCTGGCTCACGTGTCAGGGCTGCGAAAGCCTTGGAAATACCTGGTGTACAGGGGAGGTACGTGCAGAGGAGTTGGGCAGTGTCCAAGCCCACAGTGCATGCCTGTCTGCTGCAACGCACAGCCCAGTGTCCACCTCTCAATGCAAAGCTTCTGTCAACGTTAGCCCAAAAAGCTTTGATATTTTAGCTCATATCCACCTCTACTGGCAGTTTAAACCAGAAAGCCAGGCTGCAAGTCTGATGGAGTGAGGTAGACATTTGTGCTTTCTACCTCTCCAGTACTAGCCTTATGAGATGCCTGGGTCTAGCCTGGAAAGACTTGATTTCTGGATGTTCGCCAGATGTCTTGATTGCAGTGCCAACAAGCTTATTAAAAGCCTGCGTATGCTCAGTTTTGGGTGGTTTCAGCGCGGCTCATGCAGAGCTGGCACCACGTTGGGGCTGGGCTGGCAGTGTGGAGCTGGCTGTCTGGTTGCCTCCAGCCCACAGCCAGAAGAAAATAGCGAGGCGACACATCATGGCCACAGCTCTGACAGTGCCAGCCTTTGCACATTGACACAGAGATTTGGGACTGAAGTGTAATATCTACCTGAAACGGGGGAACGATGCCTGAAGATGGGGAAGGAGAGACAATGGCTCTGGGACAGCAGAATTCATTCCAAGTCTGGACTCAGGTCTCTCCTCTGTGGGAAGGACTTTGAATTCACATCTTCTGTCTCCTACTTCCATTCAGCTTCAGCAGGACCTGAGCAGAGCATAGACAGAAATAAAGCAAACTAAATCTGTGGTGTGAAGGCCGAGGAGAACAAGGATTGCTCCTGGAGGAGGACCTGGAGCTCCTGGGGAAGGCATGCTAGCTAGCTAAGACGAGCTTTGTAGGACAGGGTATGTTCATATCATTCTTTCCCCTTCTGTTCAGAAAAAACTAAGAAATTCCTGTAAGTAAAACCACCGCTTACGCTTTCTCACTATTTTTTCACCACTTGAATCAATATGATCATACCATCATTTTACATACAGGTAGCAATGAAATGGCAAGACTGGTTTGAATCCAGGACTTTTTACCAATTTCAAGACATTAAAAAAAACACCCCCAGAAAACACAACAGCAACTAAATATAAATTGCCATTTTGCCTCTATGGTCTCAACAGTTATACTCTATCATGTCATTCATTTGCAAATATAGTTTTGCTTTGGAAAGGCCTTTTCCACTATGTTCCAGTAACTATGGCCTTACACTTCAAACTTGCTTTTCATTTCAGAAATACCAATTTTTATTTTGTATGTTTGTTGAATATCCTGCTTAATATTAGCTCACAAAGATATTTTTCTGGAGCTCTGCAATATGACAGTAATGGCGCCAATTTATGAAATTTGGATGTTTTCATCCAGCTATACTGCCTAACTCAGTACTTTTCTCCTGCTATACTTGTTAGCCATCTCAAATCCAGGTAATTAGGTTCTATGGGTCTAATTTTAGTTGGCTCTTTTGTCCTATGGTGGTGTGTTTTTTTAATACAGTTGCAATGAGTTGCTGTGCAAGGAAAAAGAAACACATTTTATTAAACCAACAGAGATACTTATGAGTTATGGTAAAGGTAGCCACAAATTAGCATGGTGTGGGCTCCTCCCTGAATAGATCTTAGCTACCTGAACAATGCATTGTGAAATTTCCTGTTTCATGCTATCTACCTTTTTCAGATTTAAAGATGGGGAGAAAGAGATTGTCATGATAACAGTGGTAATAGCTTTTACCACAAATATTTTGTGAATATGATGTTGATTACAATGTTTATGGAGCAATCAGATTCAAGATTGTGTCACCAGGTTTGAAGGTGCATTCAGGAAGGCTGTTGTTCAAGCTCTGAGAAAACTCTGGTCAGTTTATTAACAGTCATCTGAGAAATCTGCTTGAGAATTTGGGACCCAGAGATGACCCTTGTGAAAAACATGCTAGTTTTTTTCATTTTGGTTTCGCGGGTTTTGATTTGGTCTTCACCAACCTGTCAAGTATCAACTGTTACGATTAAGATTGTTAGATACTGTCTTGTTCTGTCCTCCAGCCAAACGTATGCTTTACTTAACTTGCATTACCACACTGTGACTCTTCCCAGTCCTTCATCCAGTGCTCCATATATTTTGGTAAGTTTGATTTCCTCTTCTGCAAACAGCAACATATTGCGTGTTGTGTCACCAGACCTCAACCTTTGCTGGTACATTTTACAATGTACTGAAAGAAATACACAGAGAACATAACTGCTAGGTTCAGGCTCTTGCTTGAGACGTGATCTAATCTGCAACTAGATGTTTCGGGGGAGAAAAAGATTGGGATTTGCCTACCCATAAACCTGTAGCTATGAAAAGAAATATAAAATATGATTGTTAATCAGGAACAGCATTGCAATTTCTGAGGCTACAAATTCAACAAATTAGAAAAGTGCTGATGAATATATTTCATTAAAATTCTGTTTGGAATAAATTTCATCAATGATTATAAGTTATTTCTAAAGCACATCCAATGACATTAGCATAGTCTTTTCATTTTAAAACTTCAAGTATTCTATTTTCCACTCTCTACACTATGAAACAGAAAATGAATGATGGAATGAATGAGATTTTTGTGTGAATGTAAATGATAACTTTTTAAACAGAAATTATGTAATTATTTCATGTTTTTAATATGAAAATAGAAAATAAAATCTTCGTGTTTATTTTCAAAGAAAGTTATTCTCCATTTCCACTAAAAGTTGCAGAGTTTATACATAAACTCGATGAGTTTCTAAAATTTGTCATCCTCCTATGGTAATAGAATTTCTTTTATCAAAATATATCATCTTTAACCATAGAATCTGAGTTATGCCTTCAACAGCTGATCATTAGCAGAGGAATGAACAAGACCTGCATCCAGTGGTATCCAGGCCAGTGCCCTCTTTGCTGGGCCATGCAGAGGAGAACGGCACTTTAAAATTTATTACATATATTGCATGTGTTAATAATATATTTGTTACTGTGTTTTAAGCTGGATAACTGCTGCCCTTACTGCCACAAATAGTCTTCAAGACATTAACTTTTGTCCATTATGTTGCATATCAGGGAAGTATAGTTTTTATAACATATATTCAATAAATAGAAACCATTTTTCACTACTAGAGGTAGTGATGGGTCTACTGTTGATGGAAAAAAATCAGTTTTAACTAAATGTTAAGTGTCCTTTTAACACTCTTGAATACAGCTATACTGCCAGGTAGGTTTGCTTTCTTGTTTGCTCCAGGGCCAGGTCAAATGATTCTTTTACACAGCACGTATTAGTTCACTCCCAAGGTTCAGGTTATAGCAATCCAGTTCCCTTGATGAAGAAAACTTTGGTCAAAAAGAGAAAAGTTTGTTGACAGCTGAGTCAGTTCTTTTATATTATCCCAAAATGCCACATCCCAATTTACCTATGACATACCTTCATATGTATAACAAAAATACCCAAGTGTGGCAGGTTGTGAAACAACCATTTCATTATTCACCTGTCTGTCTCTTTTGCAGCATCTTCTGTTGAGGACACAGCATGCAGCTGCTCACAGCCTCTTTTCCCAGTGCACTGCGAAGAATTTCCTAGGTTATTTGTGGGAAAATTGGCAAGCCTGCTGTGTATACTCGGGCATACTGGGAAGTTCACTAGTCAAAGCTGAAAAGTTCAAAAGCTGTCAATCTGTGTGTATTTACCAGTTTCCCTTCTTTGTCCAATATCGATTCTGTTGGAGGAGATGAAAGACTCTGTGATGAGATAAAAACCCAGCATACCTAATACATGATTTATTCAACAGATGTCTTTTTCTCCAGTTTTATGGCAACTTGTGCACTCTATCTCAAAGTTGCCATAACACCTGATATGCAATGCAAAATAAATTTGTGCATAACATAAAACATAAAGGGCATGTATTGTCTTTGTATTTTCAGAAAATAGTTTTTACCCAATTTCCCCTTCTTTACACAAATTTTCCAATATACATTTGAGAGCATTTATGCTTTAATATGATATCCACCTGCTTAATGGAAATTTCAATTTAAAAAACTACTGCTTCACCCTGTTCTTACAGGACTTCTTATTGAGAGATTTGACTTACTTTTCAAGTCTGAACTTTAAGTCTTCTTGATAGAGGTAATGTCTTTCATTCTTCTATGCTGTTAGTCCTATCCCAACTCTTAGTCTACTCATTTATTTTTCTCTTCTTACTCTGCCATATTGCTATCTGCCCATTTATTATCCCATTTCTCTCACTGAATTGTGAGGGTTGCCAGTGTAACTATGAAGAGCTTGTACTTTTTCTTCCAGCCACAACACAGAATGATTGCTTGTCCTGACATTCCTGTCCTTCCATTTTTTTCAGCTACACTTACTAGAAATAAATCTTAGGTCTGCCGTCTTAGAAAAAATAAAAAGTTCAGGAATGACAGTCATGTTTGCACCTGCTGACAATAGGTCTTATGGGAATAGATAATACTGATTCTTCCTTGTTTATTTCAACAATCTTAAAGGGGAAAAAAGGCATTTTAGCCATATATGCCTAACCTTCATGCTTATTTATCACATTTATCACATTTCAAGATATGTTTCAGGTTTTAGATTTTATTCCATTAACAGAGACTTTCATTACATTTGACCTTCTTAACATTTTAAAACTTTGCATTTAATCAGCTTGCAGCTTTGAAGATATAAGTTTTGCTGCACAAAACCCTATCTTACTTTAGCTAAAAGACAAAAAATCTGGGGCATCTACTACTCAAATATAAAATGACCTTGAAAGGGTAGTTTAGTCATAGAAGTTATAGCATAGTTAACTTTCGAGTTATAGTTCCATACCTTTTCATGTAGAAAATGAACTTAGAATTATCTTTATCAGGGCAAAACACCTTTCCTAGTTCATCTGATTCCCTGGAAATATTTCAGTTGAAACAGAAGAAAAAAAATACGAAGATGATTTTACTGTGTGCTTTTAATCAGAATAACACATTAACCTATAGTAATACGGTGTCTGCTATGGACTGTCAATATAACATGCTATAGTTTTACTCAGCTGAAAAGAGACCAGAGGAATTAACAAAATTAATAAAGGATTAAAGAAGTTTAGCTCCTTTGCTTCACAACTTTTCTGAGCCTCTTTACTCTGAAATCTATTGTCTGTATAAGCCTGAACAGGACATGACAGGACATGCCTTTCTATAGCTTTCGTAAAATTTTAATTTGGAAATGACCACTACAACTGTTGTGTTACATAGACGGACTGACAAACTGTTACTTGAGAAATTCTTATATTTTGAATTTTCATAGTTCTTGAAGCAACAAGTATCTGATGCTAACAGAATCTCTTATACACTATAATACTAGTTATAACCAGTTTTTTTTAGATTACTATATACATGCACTGTGATTCAGTTAATGGTTTTCTCAGACATTTCAGGCTTGGTTGTTCATCAGCTACTGTATGTGGTTTAAATTGAATGGACTTTTTCCATATTCTTTGTCACTTTATGAACCCTTGCCTAACTGAAAAAGCTGAGGCAGCTGAGCTTGTTTAGCGTAGCAGAGTGAAGGCTAAGGAAGTTCTTATAGCAGGTGGCAACTACTTGAAGGGTAGCTACAAAGATGACAGAGCCCAAGTCTTCTTGGTAGTGGCAATCAATATGACAAGAAGGCCAAAGGAGACATTGAACCTTGAGAGGTTCAGGTTGGAAATCAGGACGCACCAAAAAAAATCATCATGAAAAAAAACCAACACTGAAACCTGGACATTTTAAAAACTCAGACAAAACCATAGCTGCATTACCATCAACATTGGCAGATGCTAGGAAAAGTCAGAGCCATCTCCCTCTGCTGTACTAGCTCCACTGAAGATGTTACAAATGGAATGTGAAACCCTGCAGAGGTGAAGCGTGGCAGTTGTTCCTTTTTTACTGATTTTTGTAGATACAGTGCTCTCACCCCTACAAACCACACAATGTTTTGAAGTTGTGCCTGTTTTGAAAATGACTGTCTCCCAAAATTCTACCACACCTACCACAAAATCAAAACCTGGTGAACTTTTTCATGCTAACTACAATGGAGGTCTTCAGTAGATCTAATTCTTCTGACAAACTTCATAAGCACTTTAAAAGTACATTTTTGCTGCCTATTTGAGGGGATGGAGCTTCAGAAACAATCATTAATGATCTAACATTTCTGTATTTAAATCTGTGTAAATCAATGGACTAGAAGGATGTTCAAAGGCATTGTGAAATTTATTGTGCCTTTTTTTGCCTTTTTTTTAAAAATAAATCCTTGTGCTAGAAAGTAAAGAATGCCCGAAACTAAGTAAAAACACAGAATGATGGAACTAAAGTGCCATATTTTTCGAAGCACAATCAAATATCTGCATATATTCTCACCTTTGCTGAAAATTCCTGCCTTGGAAATTACTAAATTCAAGTGGATCTTCCACAGCTCATTTTAGAGCTGACAGCTGTGTGGAGCTCTTCTTAGATGGTGGTGTACCCATTTTTAAAGCTATAATTTCTAAAAGGCTGAAATGTGTGAAGTGTCAAAGCCTGGTGGGTTTTTTGTTCAGTTCTTACATTATAAATCTATAAATCCAACTCAATCTAAAGCCTGAGAGAAAGGGACTGGACTATAAAAGCTTTAAATTCAAATAAGTAAGCTCCTCTGAGTAGCACTTTGTGAGGACGTGTTGTCTGATGTGTACTGAGATCTGGTATCTATTCTAACAAAGTAAATTAGGCATTGTACAGTGTAGGATTTATGTGAAAGCATATTTTGACAAAAAGCATTATCAGTGATAGAAATAAGAAGGCTATTTACAGCAATATAGTTTACAAGCCCAAAACTTAACTGGAGGATATAAAACTCAGAAAAATAAACACTGGCAAAATATTAAAAAATATCTTTAAAATAATTGGATAAGAGATATTACAAATGCTGGAGGGTGGGGGGAGGGGCGCAAGTGAAAAAAAAAAAAAAAGAACAAAACCTGAATACTCAAAAGGAACAATATTAAACACCTTTTAAAAGAGGTGACGTAAAATGACAGTCAATTATTTCAAAAGAAGCATATAATGAAGACAGAATGTAAGAATGAATGACTCTTGTATTCAGCAATGAAATATTCCATCTTATATTAAAGATGGTTTTGTCTAGAGATAAAACAAGTAGTACAAGGAAAAAAATATTTCTTGAGCATTATAATAGTTTTTGGGATTAAATCTCAGAGGCGTGAAACTTCCTTTCAGTTTTCTTTTCAGACTTCTCTAGCTAGAGCCTTGACTGACATTTTGTTTCATTGCTTTTGTTAAATACAGTACAATGAAAACTAAACACATTTGCGGTAAACATATTTGACATAGCCCTGGAGAATACACCAGTGGCTGGTCCCATCAAACTGCAGTATTTTACTCTGAAGTTGCCAGGCGAAAATATTTATCCTGCAATCATCTCTTAATTCATTATTTTTCATTGACTGCCTCTTATCTTCCCACCTCCTCTGTCCCTCCCTCCTGACATATCTATGTTACCAAAGTGGTATTGGATTTGTAGCTACCTCAGGAGAACAAGGAACAAGTGTTGTTAAGCGACGTTCACAGTTTTCAGATTCTGAGTGAATCCAAGTGCTGGCGATGTGATGGGAATAATCCACATCTCCGGTTTGGCTAAGCCATCTCTCTCCATTGACACTAAGAAAATCCCTGCAAAGTTAAGAAAGATACAGCCTCATTCTGAGGTGCAACTTCATCCTGGTGATATTTCCACATAGTTACTTCAATAGGTCATTCATCATTAAAAACAAAACAAAACAAAATAGTTTCAACATACAATAAAGTCTTGTTAGGGTCCTTTCCCAACTGTCCAGCTCTCAGTCTAGTGTCTGATCCAAATATAAAACTTTGTTATTAGCATGAGCACTTCAGAGCTCTTTGTTGCAAAACATCTTTGTTTTTAACAATAGGCCTGTCACAACTATGGTTAGACTGTTGTATTGCTCAGCAAGCTTCTAAAGCCCTTTTGCCACATCATTAAAAGGCAAATATATTTTCATGGCAGGATACTGTGATGTGTGCAGTTGTGTAAAGGTGACTTTGCAATCTCCTCTTTTGCACAGATATACTAGAATACATTATGGAAAAAGCAAAACCAAAACCTCCCAAAATATACGATTATCAGGGGAACAGCCAAATACATATTAGATTAAGTTTTATAAGCACCAGGAAACTCCTCTCATCTTAAAATTCAGAGCAGAAATTCATATGTAGAATAGGTGATTTCATGCAATAAAGCAGCTTATGCTCTATCGCTGTATACGGTGGATACAATTTTCTTAAAATACAGAGAGCATAAAAATATACTTTTCCATAGAAACAAATAAATTGCTGTACATGTATTTAATGGACATTTAATTAAATGGTGGTTTAGAAAAGGTCAAACTCACTTCATATGGATAACGAATAATGTCAAGGTGAAGGCGATCGGCAAGAGGAAAAAAAAGAGCACGATTTTCAAGGAATTTTAACAAATTAAAATGTCTTCTCATAGGGAAGTCCCTTCTACAGTTTCCTTTGCACATCCTGTATTTAATAAATGTGTAACTATCAGGATCGTCTCCTCATGACAACTTGAGGAACATACCCTTTTGTCAAGGTGTCTAGCAATTAAAACCAATATTTTTACCTTTAGAACTTAATTTCTAAAAATAAATATATAAATAGATAACCACAGTTAAACTCAGTATCCAAAGGTAGTATCTTATGAGAAAGATCTGTCTAGGGCCTGTTACAAAAGGACAAGAGGTAATGGTTTAAAACTAAAGGAGGATATTCAGGCTAGACATGAGGAAGGAATTTTTTACAATGAGGGTGGTAAAACACTGGCCCAGGTTGCCCAGAGAGGTGGTAGATGCCCCATCCCTGGAAACATCCAAGGCCGGGCTGGACGGGGCTCTGAGTCAACCCGATCTGGTTGAAGATGGCCCTGCTCGTGGCAGGGGGGTTGGACTGGATGACATTTGAAGGTCCCTCCAAACCCAAACTATTCTATGATTCTATGACTCTATGAAATCTCTATGCTAAATCCACTCCTTCAGAATCTTGCATTATAGCCAGACTTCAAGGCATTTTGCCGGCATCTCCAGCATCGATGATGCCAGTCTGCAGTCTCCAATGACAAATGCACATGATGAGCACTGACTCAGAAAACGTGAGCTCAAAATACCTTTCAGAACACAATAAACCAGATATACATTATTATAATGTCAAGAGTAAGGTAGTTTATGTGTACGTGCAAACTCTATGCATTTAGACACAAACTTTCATTACATATAAAGTAAAAGTTGCAGTTACAGTCAACAGAAGCTTTTCCTGAACATGTTGTTTAAAGTATTCTGAAAGGTCCTGATTTAGATCAGCCAGACTGACACCTCAAACTGCTGGAAACCTTTGACCTTAAACAACTTCTGTACCTGTTTTCTTACGGAAAAAAAAAAATCAGTCAATTTGAGTTTCATGAGAGTGAATGAATTAATGTTTACGAAGCACTCTGACACCCTAGAGGAAATGAATACTTCCGCCTTACAGAGGCGTTTGAATAAGTGAGGCAAATAAGGCCATGGGGTATACAGTGAACAGTGAGAGGCAAATATAATTTACAACTGCTCACTGTTGGAGTACTGTCTATTCTTTGTGCCTAATAGTGCAGAGGTCCTATGTAATTACAGTGTCATAGTATATGCAACAAAAGAGGGCTGAATTAAGGTTTCCCGGGCAATCTTAATTCTGGCATTTCCTATCTTTTGAGTACTTGACTCTTCAACCTTAATAATGTTCTTCTGTGCGTAAGATTATTTCTGTTTTAAAGACATCAATCATTACAGTATCCAGGCAACACCGCATGAAGTACAAACAGCAAATCCTTCATTATTGAGGAACTTGCTTCCATCTCTTCCTCAAGAGGAAATAATCCTCAGCACAGTGTATCCCACAGCATGCTCCCAGGAACAACTCTGTCATTAGCAGGACACCTGCACAAAGTGGTCTGGTTTTGAATGCTCCTTTAGATTTGAGGACAATCTTATCTCTGGCAGCAGCGTGCTCCACAGGGACAAACCCCTCACTGAAAATACTCTGCCTACACCCCATCAGAGTTGAAGCTTTCATAAACTCCAGTGTCACCCTCAAATGCGATAGCTGCAGGAGGAAACCGATGTAAGGGAGCAAGCTGGAGAAGCTGAACAGGAAGGCCATACAGACAAAAAGGCATTTTAGGGTATTGCATTGAATCCAGTGTTGCATAAGTAGCCACTTTGCAGCAAATTATGATACAGCCCATTTTGTCCCATCACGTTAGCAGCTGGGTGACTGAACCGCAATAAGAAACCATAGCTTCTGCAGAGCTTTCAGATTTCATTGGAGTAAATTATAATCCATTTCTGTGGTAGTTAATGGCATGACTTGCTTCCGTTGAGACCTCTAGCAAAAATCTGACTGATATGAAGCAGTTTAGGTAGGACTTCTAAAGAAAAGTAATACAGGGCTTCCTGTGCTTCAGGAAGAAGCCCTTTAGCCCACAGTGCACCTCAAAATGTGTCTTTAGAAATGTTAACCACAACACAGTGTGAAGAAGAAACCTGCCCAGGCAGACCTGCTGGGTCTGTCCCTGAGAGAGGATGAGGGCAGGATGCTTTGCAGCCAAGTCCCACAGCTGGGCCGGGTGAGTACAGAGTGACCCCCTGGCTGATGCCGGCTGAAAGGAGGGAAAGTTCAAGCCCTTTTGCTTTTAGCAGACCTGTGCCTGAGTCTCATGTACATAACAGAGACACTGTGGTCAGAGAGGAAAACAACACTCTTGCCCAGATGATCCTACAGCCTGATAACAACCTGTAACAAGAGGAAGATCACTGTGAGAACTCAACTTTCTTTTTCCAGTGGGGAAGATTCTAGGTAAAGAACACCACAGAAGTTCAACTTACTGCATTCATTTTTATTTGACTTCTTCCAGAAAAGGCACTGTGCCATGGAGATCTTATTACTTAGTGTTCCAACTCCACCAGCACCTGTAGAGTATGAAGTCTCCCATCCTCTCTTTTTCAAACTGTTTTCTCCCTTGATGAAAATATTACCCACATCCAACACTATCCTACTAGTCTCCAGTACAACTCTTACAGAATGTATACAACTTGAGTTTTAAAGAAAGTATTTTAGACATGTAAACTGGTATCTTTTTACAATTTGGTTTTTGCTTTTCAATTTCTATGAAAAATAGGGAAAATTTCTGTTTCTATGGGGAGTGACAGTCAGTCACTCCCTATGTGTAATAACCAAAGCTATTTGGAAGAATTATCTGCAAAGTAAGAACAATTTTTTATACCGCTGTTTACTACTTCATGGTGAATGATAAAAAATAACCAAAAACTTCAATAAAATTTATTATCCTTTTTACCGTTTCTTTTTTACACTTGAGATACCAGAACTGCAGCATAAGAATCAGTATTATTTCACCTTCATCCTCCCTTACACCCACCTCTTTGAGGGATGAGAGCTGCAAGATGATCTCTCAGGTGAATAGTACGGTCATCTGCCTGTAACTCTTTATCAAAGAGACACTGGTGTTTCTAGTGCAAAGCAAACAGAAAGATATGAGGTTTTCCTTTATTAAACGCCGAAGGAGCAATAGAACAGTCTTTTTAATACAGAAAGCATTACAATGTAAGACCAGTTTATTTTGCTGTGCTACAGTTCAGGTTTTTGCTCCAAGTGGTAAATGCTTAAACAGAATTGCAAGAAATTGCAATATATATATTGCAGATATATTTTGTTGTTTGCTTAGATTTCTCCAGAAAACGAAACAAAGCAGTCTCACAATTGCTGAAATACTTAATTCTCCTATTGGCAATTTATTTAATCTTTCTCCTGGTAATGTAAAAGATTCCAATTAGAGCCCAGTAAAACCATCTGGAATCAAGAAAGAGGCTCCTGGAGACTTTAGTGGGAGGCAATGATCCAAAATATTAATTGCCAATGTAGATCGAAGCTGAAGCTGAAATGAGGTTGATGATGAAAGTATGGAAAGGGCTGCATGATAGCAGATATATAATGGGAAGTTGCCCATATGAGGTAGTGCTGGAGGGTGGGCAGAGCAATGGTCTTCCTTTTCTCCCTCTGCCCTCTGTGTCAAACTGTGCTGGGCCTGCACCAGCCAGACAGCTGAGCTGCTCCTGGGACAATTCCACAGATGCCCTGTCATGCTTTTCCAGGAGGACCTTAACTTTATACACTTTGAGATTCTTAGATGATACAACAAAATGTAGAGAGAAGAAAGGAAGAAAAAGAAGACGAGAGGAGAGGAGAGGAGAGGAGAGGAGAGGAAAGGAAAGGAAAGGAAAGGAAAGGAAAGGAAAGGAAAGGAAAGGAAAGGAAAGGAAAGGAAAGGAAAGGAAAGGAAAGGAAAGGAAAGGAAAGGAAAGGAAAGGAAAGGAAAGGAAAGGAAAGGAAAGGAAAGGAAAGGAAAGGAAAGGAAAGGAAAAAGAAAAGAAAAAAGAAAAGAAAAGAAAAGAAAAGAAAAAAGAAAAGAAAAGAAAAGAAAAGAAAAGAAAAGAAAAGAAAAGAAAAGAAAAGAAAAGAAAAGAAAAGAAAAGAAAAGAAAAGAAAAGAAAAGAAAAGAAAAGAAAAGAAAAGAAAAGAAAAGAAAGGAAGAGCAAAACGTCTTCTGGTCAAAAAAACCATTACACAAAAAAGTCTGTCCATCTGATCTAACAGGATTTCCCTACAATGACAATAAGGTTGGCTACAGCATAGGTGCCTTCTGAGAAAATTGGCATGAGTGGCCTATACAGGATGACTGGGAAATAATTGTTTACCATTTCTTTTAATACAATTCAACACAACACAACAGATTGAAGAGTTATTCATCTAAGTCAAAATGAGCAACCTTTAACTCTGCTTTTGGTCAGTAGGAGCTCCTACAGAACAGTGCATTTCACCTGTCTCAAACATATTAGGATACACTGTATGGCCTGTGGGGAGTGTAACTTTTCTTCCGTTAACTGCATAAAAGAGAATTTATGGTGATTGTCTGAGACAACATTTAGAAGTCTAAAAGAGGTCCATTCTTGGCTTCCTTATGAATATCAAATCTGAAGTTATCAGGGTCCTAATAAGAGTCAATATGATCTACATTAGGTGTTGTGTCTACCACATTAGGACTAATTCATATGTAACTTGAATGTAATGACGGTATCAACCTTTATTGAACAACCAGGGTGCTGCAATTCTGGCTGAATAAAAATCTTCTGATCCAAGGTGAAATCTCATTCTTGTGCAAACTCAGAGAGCAATATCATTTGTCACATTAAATTCAAAATATTGATTCCCATTTTGCTGGCACAAAAGTTTAATTAAAAAGCAAAGCAAAACAAAACAAACAAACTTACAAAGTGAAACACTGTTTTTCTTGGATTCTACTATTTACTGTTTCAGTCATAACAGTACTAAAAAATCTCCATTATAGTTATACTACTGAGATAGGTCCTGCATAAACTTGAGAAAACATATTCCCTCATCTGCCAAAGCATAACTCTGAGGGAGAATAATTACAATTGACTTTTTTCCTCACAGCCTGATCACAAGAATACTTTTTATTTTTCAAATTCAATCAGACAGATGTGAAGGACTGCATATAATAAATATTGCAAAGTCAGTATTCTGGTCCTTCTAAGTGACATTTTGGAAAGTCTTGAGCACTTTCAAATTTTATATTCCATATCTGACTTTGAAGTAATTTTTCTTTCTCATCACATCACGGCAAATCCTGGGAGGTCACATGTCTCTCACTTTTTTTCCCTACCTCACTTGGAAACAGAAAGCGAAGGGCAGAAAATATGACTTAGAAGGTTTGTTTTTCAAGTTTTCTTTTTTTTTTTTTTTTTGGTCACAAAACTCCAGATTACACTTGAGCTGAGTTATAGGATTTACTAGCCTGCTGGCAAAGCTCTTGGAACTTTCGTGGTATATAAGCTGAAAAGAAAATGAGCAAGGAGCAAACAAGAACCTTCAGCTAATGCAGGAAAGTTCTGCAGAAGCCTGCACAACTTTCGAACCTGCAGCCTAAATCTGGAACAAACACGAAACTTTGTACAGCAAGGTTTTCTCACTCCTTTTTTGTTTGTCTCTTGAAACAAAAAGGATCAAAAAGGAGAATAATAAAAAACAGTTGTGTACTTGAGGGTGATGCAATACAGACTGACCATAATAAAAAATTACAAAAATTATAAATATCTCATTCCATTACTGCTAATTGTACATTGAAATCATATTATAATCATATAATAATCTCATGTTTTTCTAATAATTTGAAAATAAAATTTACTGTGTATCTTTAAAAATACTAAATATTAAAAATTAATACCAAAATCCTATAGGCTCTATCTGTGCACAGCAAAACCATTTCTTTTCAAGATCCCTTAAGTATAAGGATGATCATCAGGTGTGAGAAAATTCAACTGGAAAAGTACCCATGTTACAGAAATATTTTTTCCATGCTGTAACATGAATTTGAAGATTCTTTACCTAAGTATTGAGTTACGCGTGAGTACGCTGTGAGACAGCTGCCCTGGAGGCATAGTACAGCTGAAGGTGCAGGGGAGTGAACTCCCCAGAGGAGTCATGATTTACTGCTGACCACACCTACAGCATTTATAAAATGTCAGTACAGCACATCTTGGTGTGGGAGAGAAAAATACAGCCAAGCAATGTTTCCTTTCAGTGCTCTTCTTTTCCAGTGTTTATGTCTGCTGTATGTTTTCACTGAGTTTGAATCCTCTTTTTCTTGAAAACAGAATTATCATGCTAATGATATTTACAAACCAGCTGCTGTGTACAACTCCTCCAGAGGAGTTTTGTGGAAGGATTCCAAGTCCTTCTTTCTTTACATATTTATATATATGAAAGAAGCTATGGTGTTTGTGGATAAGATAGAGTTTGAACTGCTTGCATCTATATGCTTTTTATTGTCCACAGGGAAAACCTAGGCAGATATATGGGCCTCAATGCTCCATTTGACTCCTCTTTCTTAAGACACTAGTGCTGCGACAGCTTTCAGGAGGGCAAGTGGTTTTGGTAGAAGATCCCACTAATGTCAAAAGGGGACATCACATAAAGAAGACACATTGCAACTTCTAAGTCGACATACAAAAAGTTCTAGTGGAGCTACTTATGGCATGTTCTGTTTTGTGGGAGGAATAACAGACTGCCAAGAGATCACATGGAAGAATAATCTCACTTCAGATGATAACCTTTTAAACAATTTGTGGTGGATAGTAGCTGCTTGCTACTAACAGCCTGACATTAAATGGTGAAAGGAATCCACATTTTCTGGTGTATTTCTCATAAAAAGAACACCTGGTCTTCAATGGGCAACTCCAAAGTACTGTCTGTGAGCATCTGTGAGTGCTGGGCGCTTTAAAACAAAAAACTTAGCATGAAAACTGTGATAGCTGAAGAGCATTTTTACTGAGCTAGTTTGTTCCTCTGTCAGAAATAAGCATTGTGTTTTAAAGGTAATCAGTGAGGATCTGTATGGACATGTTCAGAACAAGTGGAGTCACACCCTGCTCCATGGGGTTTACAGCATGAATCAGAGACGGAAACACATTTGAAAGTTTGGCCTGGTTTTTTTGCAGAGTGCAGATATCCCAAAGTAGTTGAAGAAATTATGCGCAAACTTTACTTGGGAACAACACAGGGACGACATTTCCTTGTTTCTGTAATGTTCAGCTTGTCAGAAAACATTGCCTTTAGGATGTTACTCTTCCAGTTAGTAAATCCCAAGACAAACTTTGTAAAATCATGAAGTGCCTATTAAGTACTGTGTCAGGGGAAGAGTATCAGCAGATGACTGACCATCTAAGGCAGAGGATGGAGAAATGAGCTAAAAGATAAAATGACAAACACAAAATCAATTATGAATCACTCAGAATCCTATTTTAGCCACTCTAGAGTTAGCCTGTAAGAACTCCACTTAGATATCTGCTGGAATGCTTCTGATGAAAATTAAGCTTGTATTATTGCTCAAATTTAGATATTTTGACAAATAGGTTTAAGGCAAAATCATTTTCTAATTCAATTCACTGTCTGACATTCATATATTTATATTCATGCTGAGTTTCTCTATTTGTTGAATAGCTATTCACAAATGACTCTTCAGGTGAAAACCTGGGTTCAATCCCTGACTGTCCTCATCCTCTTGGTTTCAAGAGAAAGAAAGAAAATATTGCTCATAAACCTGGCCAGGAATGCTCTGCAAAGGGAAATAAATATACCAATAAATGCCTTTACAGGTGACAAAATAAAACCAGAGAGAGGTGACTTGATTTGCTTCAGGGAGATAAAAGGACAAAAGCAGAAAGGGGAATGGTTCCTTGTCTCCTGGTTCAGGCGAGTTTGTCTGATTCACAGTCATGTGTACAGCTTGGAATGGTACCACAGAGGATGACTCCTTTTAGTCACACCTTAAGGACATAGTGTGAAATTCAACAAGGACACACAAAGGTAAACAACCCCTGTCAGCAATTCAGGCTGGGGCCTGGCTGCCTGGGGGTAGTAGCTCTGCTGAAGAAGCCAGGGAGGTTCTGGTGGGCCTGAGCCAGCAGTGAGCTCCAGCAGCAGGGATGGTCAACAGCATTTGGGACTGTGTTAGCATAAGCGTGGCCAGTGGGTGAAAGGAAAAGTTTATTTTCTTTCATGTGGTACTCATTAGACCACATCTACACCATGACATCCAGTACTGTGCCACCTCTCTCTGATAAAACACAACCATTGATAAAGTGAAGTGATTTCATGAGAGGCCACCAAGGATGGTCAGGGCTGCAGCACTTGCCCTGTGAGGAGAGGCTGAGGAAGCTGGGCTCATTCAGCCATGAGAAGACACAGCTCCAAGGGAGCCCTAACAGTAGCCCCAGTGCCTGTGGGAAAATTATTGAGGAGATATAGTCAGGCTTTTCACAGTGGTGTATCACAGGAGGATGAGAGCAAATTGGAAGCTGAAATGGGAGGTTTGGAGTGGATATAAGGAGAAATTTTGTCACCATAAGGATACCTCTCAGTAGAGCAGGTTGTCCAGAGAGAGAGATTATGGAGTCTCTATTCTTGGAGGTTTTCAGACCCTTCTGGGTAAAGACCTGAGCATCCTGATCTGGCCCCACAGTTGACCCTGGTTTCAGCAGGAGACCTGACTAGAGACCTCCTGAGGTCCTTTTACACCTGAATTATCCTATGACTGTGACTATTTATACCTTATGTGAACATTTTGTACTGGCAAGAACACTAGAAGTCAACTCACTCATAGAATGCAACATCCATGTTTTGTACAGTATTCCTGAATGGGTTTTCATACTTTCAGATTAATTGAGGTAAAAATATAAGCTTAAAAATATGAATTAGTATCAATAAATATTGTTCAAGAAAATTACTATTTTCCAGTGGTTAGTATTAGCAAAATGCATAATTAACATTAACCTAATGTTCATAACAAACAATGACTTAAATCATTCCATTAGTGACATTTTAGGGGTACCCTTCTCATGCGACTTGGCGCAGTTGTTTGGTCTCTGCTTTAGAAAAACATTGTTGAAATGACAGTAAAAACAGGCTTACTGACTGTGTCACTAGAGTTCAGTAACATCCAGTTACAAAATACAGTAGGGATTGCTCTACATAATTGTGGGTGCAGTGTTGGTAATATGGTTTTCTACAAATGCTCAACTATGTTGGCATTGTTTATGAGGACACACAATTTCTAATAATTTTGTTGATGTCATTTTTTTTTAAATTGAAGCAACACGTACAACACGTAAAAAGGGATGGCAAAATCTTCATGGATAGTTTGAACTGATGCTTCAAGGATAATATGGAATTTTTTTTTTTACAGAAATGAGCTTCATTTTCAGGCAGTCCAAAACTGCTTCTAAGATACACTGAGGTCCATTATCAGACAGAACCCCTCTAGAAGTCTGTGGCTGGCAGGGAAGGACTTGAATTAGTGCATTTCTGTTAGTACTAATTGCACATTGTTCAGGCTTCTAGTTCCAACCACCCACCATTGCGGTCCTCTTCAAAGATACAGCCCATGATGCCATGTCTAAGCAAAGGTGAATTCTGATGGTTCAAATCTGCTAGACGGTGATTCAGACACAGTCGATCCATAAACTGTGTATTTCCAGGATTTTCGTGACACAATGAAACCTTTTGCTTCAAGCCATGGTGAAAAGAGGGGTTCATTACTAAATCTAGAATTTAGCAGGTGTCTTCTCACATGTCTACTCGGTCTTACTGTGTGACTTTCAACCTAACCAGATCACAGTGTAATCCTATGCAATTCTGGTAAGGACTGACAATAAGCTGTTAGTTCCAAATGCATTTATGTGTAAGCTAAGACACAACAGCTTAAATGAAAAACTGAACATATTGATGTGACTACGTCCTTCTCTTCCTTTTTGCTTTTTGTGGGTGTTCTGGAAAGCTATCAGTACTGATATAAAGAGGGATTCACTGACAACTGTAGCAGATGAAATATGAGGCTTCTTTTAAGCTGGGGCTTCTGTCTTTTCACTTGTTGCTCCTATGTATTTCTTGTATCAGGCCATTGCATACTTTGCTGCTTAAACCTTTACCTCTTCTACTGAGCTGACTCTGGTGCTAACATCTAACTGCTTTTGCTGGTGTTCAGTCAGCTAAACCAAGAACATTAGTGGTAAATATACAATTTTAACTAAGGATAGCTTTAAAACTAACCTGGCTCAAGAACCCTTTAATTAGTTAGAGGGGATTGCAAACTTGGGGAACCTAAAAATGAAAGGCCAAGTTTTTAAATTGTTATTTCAAGTGATTCAGCTCAGAAGCAACCTGATGTTTGCACAATTCATTCTTCTTTTTGTGTCCCTTTCCCCCAAGTCCCAATGTCATTTCAAACCCTGGGAGTAAATTTGTAAATCGGTATGTTGCTCCTTTTCCACTTGCAAGAAGAAAGCAGCACCTAAATATGAACAAAGCTTTCCAATCAAGGTGATTCTCTGAATCTCAAAGCAAGAATGTGGCACATTCTCTGCAGTACATAAAGGCAAATATGCTGTCCCTGTCGCCCTGTGCTCAGAGTCCCTGAAGCTGTTGAGGAAGCACTAAAAGAAATGCAGTCCACGGTCTCTATATCCCAGAAGATGCAGATAAACAGCCAGCAGCCAGTTCATAGAGGAATCCAACAATAAGAAGCCTCTGTACTGCCCCTGATAGCGATGATTGGCAGAGTGCAACAGCATATGTCTTCTCGGCAGACAGATCTAGCTCATGTTGCTGTACCCAGAGGGCCAAATGTTGCATCTGAAAGCTGAAACACCATGGTTTTTTATCTGCCTCCCACCCCAACCACTGACAAGCACAGGATGCTCCAGTGTAGACATGTCTCCTGAGCAGTAAAAGAGAATAAATATGTCAAAGGATCTTTGAATAAAACTGTGTGACACATATTTTTATGTTCTACTCCAAGAAAGACCTGCCTCATATCTGACACCTTGACTGGCTCTGGTTGTTTTGTTCTTGCTTTAAGTTGCTGTCCTTAGTATTGTTTCTATTCCTTGTCATGCCTTTTATCTGTGGCTCCCTCAAACTTAAAGCACTGTGTTTATCCAAGGAGTGATGGGGTGCTGATAGAAATACATCTGTGTTAATCAAAACCCATCTGGGTTCCTCTGTGGTGTGACAACCGAGCACTCTACCTCTGCCTGCCTTGCTGCCAGCACTGCCTGGACACAACAGCATTGACAGGATCTTTGAATGTGTCAGGAGTCCCGGTAGCCTAATCACACACATCGAACTTTGCATTTGGCAATGGAACCAGCTGCAACTGTGTTGTTTAATGTTCTCCTCCTGGTAACCAAATATTTTACAACTAGAGATAAAACAGATCCTCTATCAGTGTTTGTTAATTGACAAGGGATAGATTTTTTAGGTATCTATAATCCTAACCACCAAAATACAATAGTATTAAATGGCCAAATCTATGCCTAAACTCTGTGGTCATGTCTCTTCACACATACTTTTTTAAACACTTGATGCAGTTTGCCGCATATCAAAATAACCTGTGGGAGATAAGCCCTATATAGTAAGGAACAGGGTACACATTTATAGATATCAAAACCCTGTAAGTAAGAACCGCAAGAAAGTTTCATTTTCACTGTTCCTGGGGAGCACTGATAACAGCTTTTTATTTACATTCACTGAACTAATCTTGGGAGGGTTGGTTAAGTATCCTTGGACATAAGACTGTGCAGAGGGATTCTCAGAAGCCATTGAAAACCACTGTCAGCCACTGTAAGCCATTATTTTGATCAGCATATACAAAGTCTTAAGGTCTTATGTTTTTGAATAACTTGGACCAGATTTTGGCCTTGGATGCATTGAGATAGAAGGTATTTGTGTCTGTTCATCCAAATTTTTGGAGAGTTGAGTGTCAAAGTGGTTTTTTATTAAGTATTCATAATAGCTATGTGCATGTTTCATTAGAGGTCTTCATCAAAACCATGAGGTCTGTATCAAAGGAAACTCTCTTTCCTGGTGTCAAACATGTCATACAACCTTTATCAGAGACATTGCTAGAATGGGAAATCCCCTTGGGAAATGCATCTAGAGAGAGAAAACAAAGGTGAATGATGAAACAGGGACAAAAAGAAAGAAAAAAAGAAATTCCCCTTTGCTATTTAGATACCTGTCATGACTTTGTTCAAAGCAGCAGTCTACCAGTGGTGCCTTAGTTTTCTAAAAAGTAATATTTTTGCCAAGAGAAACATAAACATCCCATAGTGAAGCATACTTACATGGGAACTTGCTATAAGCCCTTGAAACACGGCGAGCATTTCATTTTGCGCAGTCAGCTATACTGTGGATGACGCGTAGAGTTTGCACATGTAAATCAGTTGAAGCCTGTTAGCATCACCTGAGCTTCCTTGGGACTGGCAGTGTCAGAGGATGATGTCTGGATTAGTGAAATCTAGTAATTGTGTTTGCAGCGGAGGTGACAACAGTATTGTTCTGCCCACTTGAAGTTTGCATCCTCTTGAGAAAGAGATTCCTTAGGGAGAAATGGTTGAGAGAAATGGCAGGGGACTAATTTTTACTGAGAAAGAATAAGGTATAGCGACAGTAAATGACATAAGAGCCTGAGAATACTCAGAAGTTATAGAGAACATATTTACCAGTATGATGTTAGGTCTCCCAAGAGACCAGCTGTCTTAAGCTCTTGCATCCTATTTCCCTGCTGACATGCTGGCAGCACTGAGGGCAAAGAGCCAAGCAGCCAAGTCTTTACCCAGTTACTTAGTGAAAATGTCTCTCTGCCCTCCTCCACACAGTGCTGTGCTCCAGTTTCAATTCGCATGAGCCACCTGGGAGATATAAGGCAGGTGCATGTGAGGAAAATGGCATCAGCCTCACTGGCCACAGATGAACTGCATTCACATCCAAAAATAAAATTCAACTTTTCCTAGGAAAACGGGGCAAAAATGGTGTAAAAGGAAAACTAGACATTCTGCCAGAAGAATCCATCCAAAATAAATGTGGGAGAATATTATGGAGGAGCAGAAAAATTACATTGCTTAGCATGTTTAAAATCAGCCATGCTGGTTTAACTGATAAAACCACTTGTAAGGAGCAGTCTTACACTGCTGGAAGGTGACGAGGTGACCTAGTAATTTCTTTCCACTTGCACATTCTTTGGCACTAGCCTGTGCTACTTCACACCAATTTTAGACATCGACAAAATCTGTTGCTCATTTGGAGACTGCAAGTGAGAGCAGAACTGAACAACCTGACCCTCTGAGAACCCACTGGCTAATATGGAGTTATCTGTGTGATTTTCCAGTTTCTTGTTTCCTGGACAAAAGACACTTGTTAAAACCTACAATATCTGCTAAGAGTGCATAGCTTGTATTGCTACATCAAAACCAGACATCTGTCACATAAAAAAAAAAGCTAATGCATTTGGTAAATGTCTAGGAAACTCAGCTGCACATGAGTTTCCTTACCCTGTATGAACCAGGCCTGTATGGGGCTTCAAGAATCAGGCAAAAATGTGGCAAAGGGAAAGAAAGTAATAACTTTGACTGTCCTTATATTCCACTATCTTCAGGTGACTTCTTACCCTTAAGGGTACTGTGCAAGGGACAGGTGTAATCTGCCTTCATAAAGCTCAGTCTGCTACAAACAGCTGTTTGAAGAGGCAGTGTAAGAGTGTATGAATCAGACAACCTCAGACGAATGGCCAACACGAGCCAGAGCTAGTGGACCATTTTCCAGTTCTCATTTTTAGCAGGAGTTTGTTCTTTCAGCAGCAGTTGATGGCTGGTGGCAAATAAACATGCTTGTGTCATGCAGATTCTTCCAGATTGTTTTTCTTTCTCTGAAATCGAGATAATTTCATGTTCTTCCTACGTATGCTAAGAAAACACCAGTATTTACATTAAATTGTCTTAAATGAATATAATAATATTGTATATACAGCACAAATGAAAGATGAGTTCTCATTAAAGCATTACAGTCCACAAGAGTTTTATGGCATCCTACATTATAACACACGACAAGTCAAAACATGTTTTTTCCTCATGCTTGGTTTCTTCTGCATTTGCATTCCTACCTCAAATACACCAATTGCCTGGGGCCTTTCTCAGACGATGAGGAATTTTAAGCCATTTTA
The DNA here is from genome assembly GCF_036013445.1 of Caloenas nicobarica. Lineage (NCBI taxonomy): Eukaryota > Metazoa > Chordata > Aves > Columbiformes > Columbidae > Caloenas > Caloenas nicobarica. The sequence goes on from NC_088247.1 coordinate 26,027,016, forward strand.
AGGATTTCTGTGGTCTCTGGAGACTTCCTACTTGAGACCAGAAGTGGGAAATAAGATATGTAATTCCACATGCAGACCAGGGCGTTGAGAAGTGGGTAACTTACGGTGCAATTTTCTGCTGTTCGAGTAAAAGAGGTTGGGTAGGAGGTGCAAAACCAGTGTGTGGCTACTGCCTGAAATGGACCCCTTTGTAGTCTAAGAGGATATATATATAGGTTTAATGCCACTGCAGTCTTTCCCAGGAAAGGATACACCATCTGTCAAAGAGATTGTATATTAGAAAGTATAAGAATTTGGTACCATTTTCACATTGGCACAGGAGATAAGGAAGCTTCATTTACAGCTGCCTCTGATCTCAGAGATACTAGGGATGTCTGATCAGGAAAGAAACTTCAAGACCAGATTGAGCTGACAGCAATTATATTCACAACTATGTCACCTGCCTGTATAATAACATGATCTTCCTGACATTTTTCTTTCTCTTTTTTTCTGTTCACCACAGCTGAGCAGAATTCATTTTTCAAAAAAGTTTAAAAACCTAAACAAAAATAGCAAAAACAATTTTATTGGATTTTTGTTTCAATAATTTGCTTCTGCTGAAAGATTGAAGCCCCAAGCTGGATAGTGAGAAAAGTCAGATTTCAGCTCCTCAGATCAGAAAATCTTTTCATGTTCTGAGTACAACATTGAAATATTGACATTCTTGCAGATAATATTGCTTTTTTGAAAAAAAATGTTCAAAATTCAGCTGAAGTCTTTCAAGTAGGTCTTCAGTAAATGTCAGGTTTTTATTTTATTTTCTTGGAGGAAACAGAGTTATCATTGATCACAACTTGCAATATCTTCATGTATAAACCATTTCATACATTCTGCCCTATAATTAAAGATTTAGACTGCTGAAGGAGTTCTGGAACTTCCTATTTCTGGTCTATTTTTAAATCAAGATGATATAAAGCATCTAAGTTAAGACAGTAATCCATACATGTTCAGAAAAATGATGCTGTCAGAACTAGTCAGAAAAGTAGCTGGAGTAATTTCTGACTAATATTCAACTTGATAGGTGTAACCTATCTGAAATGTTGCTAAAATATGCCAACTGGATTACTTGTCAAATACCTGAGCATATTAAAAAGGACTAAAATAGTCAAAAGTAACTCTGAATGTTCACATTACATTTTGAAGATGACTATAGCCCAGAGGCTGCCAAATCAACATGAAGAAAAGATTACAGTTTTCCAACCATTTGTTTTGTGTCACTCTTGCCATACAAGGCACAATCTAACCACAAAACCCTGGATAAATTGTCTCTGATTACCTCCCACAGGTGAGACTGATACACTTTGCTCATGATGGGCACACTCATTTTTTCTCAATGAGCTATGCCATTAGCGATGATCTTGGGAAGAAGCAAACTCATAATTATTTTTAACAGAAATACAGTGCTTTTGTCAGATTTTAAAAAGAGCTGTCTACTCACCAGATAACATCTGAGTAGTTTCTTGAGTAACAGTTGGGTTTAAAAATAATTACCTGATTCCACAGCATATGATGTTATGAGACAGAACAGACAAACATGAGATTAATACAAACAAACAAACAAAAAATGTGCAAGATCAAATTACACTTTATTGTAGTTTTTCCAAAGTATTTGTATGGAATTAGGTACCATGCGTGCCAAAACACAGCATTAGAGGCTGAAATAACTAAGGGTGTGAGATTATTACTGTATATTATAAACAAGAGAGTTAGTTTGGAGATAGGTGTCTGGGACAAGACCACAGAGTTTTTGCCAAGAAAGGTTGGACTAGATGATTCCTGAGGTCCCTTCCAACCTGTTATTCTATTATTCTGTGATGCTGTGAGAGAGAAGAGGGTCCGATAGATGAAAGCAGAAAGGGTACTCCAACAGGATAGAACGAAGGAAACAAAGCAGATAAAAGCAGCAGGAAAATGGAAGGACTGGGAAGAATAAAAAACACAACAGAAGGAAGATAAAAGCAGGGGTGAGGTGATGAGATATGCGAAATTCTACAAAGGCACTTATAAAATTAAAAACACACCCTGGTGTATACAAAACTTACCCACGCCTTCTTTTCAGGCAGATCACTCTTATGCTACCCGATAGTCCCACAGATAGGCACTCCATTTCACAAATATAAAGGTATATAAAATCCATATCCAATTAACTTCCAGTCTAAGTCAGATACAACCCTCAGCTGAGCACCTATTTATATACATATTGAATTATTACCAAGAGACATCACATTGATTATTAGTAGGGCTATACACCCTCTTGAAACTTGATATGTAAATAGATACAGGTTGAGACCTCTATGTGTATGCTTCCCACTTTATTTCCAGCCTAGCGCTATGCCTGTAACTAAGAACCTAGCCAGTATTAAAAAAACACAAAAGTGCACTGATGGTGGCCAGTGTGACACAGCACATGAAAATGTCATCATGTGAGATCTTTGGGTGGTGAAAGAAGTGCAGTGATGAAGTCAGGGAGCAGTGTTTGGGAGGCACTGTTTTCATGTAGACTCAAGGCTGCAGATGTTAATGTCTGGGTGAAGGTTTTATTTTTGTTTCATTTGGTTTGGTGGTCGAATTCATTTTGATGCAAGGGCCAACTGGTGGCAAGATACCAATGGGAAAAAAATTACAGCAGTGGGCTTTGAGGTCATATTTGAGATATAACAAATGGTTTTAGAGTTTGAGTGCAGGGAACATCAACTACTAGAAGATGCCTCGAGCAAGAACCCATCATCCTGGCTGGGCAGATGTGCAGTAAAATCTGAGAAAGGATTTGACAGCTTATATAAATGAGTATGGTGAATGTTAACCCAGACAGATGTTCATGTGGGTATACACAGTCTTCTAAGCAGGGAGACAAATATACAAGTAGATGTAATAGTTAAAAGAGGGAGTGATAGCCATTAGCAAGCACCCACACGTTTTAATCCTAGGAACATTTTATCAGATGCTTATAGCTTTGAGGCCTTTATTTTTATTGTTAGTGCATGTGGTGTTTACAGCAGGGTGATCTTGCACTGAAAAAAGTTTATTCTGACCTACTGTATGCATGCAGTCTAATAGGAGGAGGTAATATCCCTCCCAAAAGATTCCTGCCTCATTTAGAATGTCTATTTTCTGGCTCCCAGAATAAGGAAAATAAACTATAAATAGAGATGGTCAGCTTCTCAGGGCCACTTATTTTCCATGGGTCTGATCAATACACACAGTGTTTAATTAACCTGATAAATCCTGTCACACTTGCCCTGGGTTTGCACTTCTCTCCCAGCCATACAAATACACCAGTATCCTCAATGTCACCAGCCTGCAGACTCACTACCAAACAGAAATGTCCTGCTGGATGAGTCTGACCCTTGGACCACCAGCGGGTCAGCTCTGTAGCGGATGAGGAAGAGGAGAGCGCTTCCTGCAAGTGCAGAACACAGGGCTGGTCCCTCCCACCTTCAGTACAGCAACTCCTGCCTGTTGGCTGAAGCCTTGAATGTTTGCTGAACATTTTCTGGAGCTTGGAATGTTTGCTGAACTTTTGCTGAAGCCTTTGCCACAGCCTGGTTAGGATGGCTGGCTGCACTGCTTGCCTGTGCTGTGGAGAGGGGCAAAGGAGAAAAAACAGTGCTGGGGACAGGGTGACATCAGGAAGCCCCTGCAGGCAGGTGCTCCTGAGGGCTGCGGTCCTCTCCTGCACAGAGCAGGTGAGGGTACATGGTCAGTCCCTTCCAGCCGTACTGACTGTCAGTTCCTTTCTAGACTTTTTGCCAAAGAGAGGATTTAAAATGTAGTCAGTTTGCTGCATGATTTTCACACATCGAAAACAAGACCATTAAAGGTGCCAGCGCTACATAGTGTTGCTATGTCTTCCCCAGTTTTAGGGCTTTTCTAGCAATTACAGGGAGGTGTCTATCACTTGGATTACAGGCACTGTCAAGTTTGCCACTTTCCTTCATTATGCACATCGACTCTGTTACCCCAACACCATCGGCAAAGGAGATAACATCACACACTTGTTCTCGCTCCTATCACCACATCCTGGATTTTTACAAGCAGCTTGGTGTGCTTAGGAGTGATGGTGGGTAAGTTCTGTTTAACAGGCCACAGTAAGAACTGCAGCAGTAGACGTAAGGAGGGAAAACTGCAGGAGCAAAAGGGCTCTTTCTTTAATCTGTGTAAGATATTGGCTCCCACAGACAGCCTCACTGCTTGTTTGGAAGTTTTGAATATGTACAGAATATCTATTTGGAGATCAAGAAGAAATATGGGGCAGATAATCTTATTTCCAAGCAAGTAAGAGATGCAGAACCATGAGATTTGTGTTCCAGAAATAACAAAATTGGTTTAATGACTGACCACAGTGATGAGTTTGGCATTAGAGGGTAGGAAGAAAGTGCTTCTGTCATAACATCCATAAAAATTTCCTTATTATAAGTTCAAAAGTGAGTCTGGACCATTTACGATTCAGGCAGCTTCTCCTCTTCGAGGAAATAATTTCTTGAAGGCTTTGTGGTATCTTTTAGTGGTAGTGGTTACCCTACTAAAAATGACAAATCCATCTGAAAACCATTGGCACTGCAGCCTGCACTGTCATCTTGCATGTCCAACAGGTTTCACGTAAATGCATGAGGAGGGAAGTTTACAAGTTTCTTTAAGTAATGTTTTGTCTGTCTATTACCCATTGCTTCTCTGTGCTCTGTAAGAAGGTTTGGCTAATATTGCATCATCTTCCTCAAGTAGTATCATGTTGCTGGATTAATATCTGGATTAGCATGTTGATTAAAAGCTGCAGAAAAGTCAAATAAATAAAATTACATCGACCATAGTTAAACAATGTTCACTTTTAAATGCTGTCAAAAATATTTTAAAGATATGTTTGTGTGCCAACACCATGAAATCCATTATTTCAGTCAAGATCACCTTCTCTTGGAATTCAGTGATTTTTACTTTCTGAGTACCTTTCTTCATGAATCAAAAGTTCAATAACACTTATTGGTATAACAGTCTAGATCCCATTTGTGGTCTGTTGTTTGTTTGTTTGTTTGTTTTTAACTACCATATAGTTCTGCAATTCTCAAGTTTATTTCCAGTTGAATTTTGCTGAAGAAAGCATCTTTTTAAGGCTTTTACTTTTTAAGGACAGTTATAGGTATATTAAGCAAGCCTGTATAATACAATTGGCAGGGGAGAAACTATACATACAGAGGATTTAAAATACAAGAGAAACTGACAGATAACATATGTTCACTTGATATGTGCAATTTCTATTTAACTCAGGTTCTATTTTAACAACATATAAGAATCTCATGTCATCTTCTCTTTCAAACTCAGAGCAATTGTTATAAATGTATATACTGGACAATTTACTGTTTGAAAAAGTATTAAAATTGGTGACATTATACCTAAATCAACAGATGATAATTTCAACAGAGTAATTTTCAGATTAAATCTATTATCAGTGTATTTAACTTTCCTCCAAAATTTTTGTACATTTTAAGACAAAGCAGAACTCCCTGTTTCTGGAGGCAGTGAGGTCTTCACAACATCAATGAAGCAATTTTAAATCTTTATTACTGTCCATATTTGACTACACAGCTGCTCTAAAATACTATAATATATCTATTTATTTTAAGTTGAATTTCTTTTCCTAAGCAAAATAACTTATACAATCTCTCATAAAAGGTGAATATGTCCTGGAAGCCTTTGCTAACAACTATGAAATTGTTGGTGCTTAATTGGGTGATGGACATTTTTAACTGAAATTGTCTGATCATCAAAAGGTAATGTGTAAAGCTTATCTGAATTTCTTCATTTTTCAGTGTTTAAGGCCCATGACCACAAACATTTTCTTTCTTTCTAATAATTTTTTATTGAAATTAGTGACTAACTCTTCTCTCTACCATCACCAATCTCCATTTTGTACCAGTTCCTGAGAGGGTCTTCACCAGTGTTATCCAGAAGCTAAACGGGTGAAAACACATTTTTTGTCTCCAGGGATATTTATTTTTTGCAATTTTAACTGAGTTAAAGCTCCCATTTTTTGCCTTTGAATTGTTACCCCATTATCTCCCTGATGTTAGTGGCTGCAAGAGAGTATTTCAGGTTAGGGATGTATTTACACTGCTGGTTTTGCTGTGACTGCAGATGGTGCCAACATACCTGAGCGAGGCCACGAAATCCACCAGGAAAGGTGAATAAAGAGTTTAGAAGTCAACACACGCCACTTCATGCCACTCCACCAAACTGCTACCACCTGAGTGCCAATACCCACCTAATCCATTTAAAACTGGCTTGGATATGTCTTTTGAGCCTGCAGGCAGCCGTCAGTGCATGCAGTTCACGTCTAACTTTAGAGGAAGTAAAAATGACTCAGGAACTAGCATGTCCGTGAACTTGGTGAAGTAACCCCTGCTGCTCTCAGTGCAACAGTGACGGGCACTCCTGAGACTGCAGCCTCCTAAACAGCAGCTGAGCTTCACTGAAAAATAAGAAGCAGAGGAGGAGTTAGGCCACTTCAGAGGTGCTAGACTGAAATTGCGAATCCTTCCTTAATGGGAAACGAAAGCAAAACAAAACAATAATTTATATTATACGATTCCCTAACTGTAACGGGATTGATCTGACATTGATGCCCAGACTAGTAGTTCTCAATAGTACTGAGAACTCAGCTAGTATTCCAAGACAGTTATTACATTAGTTGGATCAGTGGATTAAATTAAACAATTCTGAATAATCATATTACTTTTATGTAGTCAGTCTTTTGCCATCATGGTTCATAGGAACGTTTATTATTACAGGCAACCACGTATCTCTGTGAGTTTGACAAGCACAGACCCTCCTCCTTGACCTTTAATATTAAAAATTATAGGGGTGTGGTGAATTAAATTATTTGCCTTAAAAAATTTTAAGAGAGATTTTTCTTCTAGCTTATTTCACACTACTGAAAGAACCAAATTTAGAAAGCATGAATGGTCATTTCAGAACCCAAGGAAAATGGCAGGTAGTTGTTTTCTGATTTCAGAGAAAAGCCATGCCAACAGTTTTCTGTGCCAACTTTACAAAATTCTCTGAAACAGCAGCATGAACTGGGAAACACTCTGTTCATCACAAGTATTCTTCCCCTGTTCTTTACTTCATACAAAAGTCACTTGCAGAATAAACTTAATTTTTTTTAATGGATAAGCAACACTAAAACACTATTTAAGCCTAACACAAGCAGTGAAAGCCATGCAAGTTGCTGCCAGCCTAAAACCTAAAACCAATGTCTTTTAGCTTCATGCTGTCATTGGATATGTCACCTATGGGCCTTTGTAGATATGAAATCTCACTCATTCATTATATCTAGAACAGAATGACTTCTCAATTGTATCAAAGTGTCAGTAAACTGCACTTTTTTATCACTTTTATCACCATTTAGAAAAATGGTTCTAAACTCCTAAAAATATCTAACAGCCTTTGTACAATTTGCCCTTGAAATACTTTCAGCTTTGGTTAATATCCTTGACGTGCTACTTCCAGTTTAAATTAAGCTTTGTTTTTTAATTTGCAATAGTGGCCAAAAGAAGAATTTAAGCCTACTCAGTATTTACACAAGAGAGCACAACCAGAGGAACCAGTGAGGCTGTTATTTCACCATTCTTAATACCAGATGTACATTACCACATCCCTGAGCAAGACTGACTCGTCTTGGGTCACACAGGGGTACACAATCACACCGCAGAGGATAAATGGGCAAGCAGCCACAAGACATGATGCACTGATTTGGTCAGATTAATGTTTCTAATTTTGGCTTGATGCCAGCTACAAGAAGACAGATGATAACATATGGGGAATATCTACATTCAATTTCATACAGTATTCGATCTATTTATCAAATACTAGTCTCTGTTCACTACTATGCCATCATAGTCAATTAGAACAAAGTTTCATAAATCTGTACTCTTAAGAACAGCTTTGTGTTGACTTCATTTGAAGTTAATAAAAATGTTCCTCTTGCTTGGGCAGGTAATATTATCTTTATTTCCTTGTTACCTTCTAAGAACTGAGAAAACAACAAGGTCATAGCAAACAATTGATCTCAAACTTCTATATTAAAAAAAAAAATCCACACATAAAACAACAACTAATCAGCATTTCAACACTACAAAATCATCACAAACAGATCTTTGCATAAAGGTGAAACATTTCTTTGATATTTGAAGTTCGTTTTAATAGCAGGCCTATTTTATCTTTTACCAGTTCTGAGGTAAATCAAAGTATCTCCCTGAAATGGGATAAAAGGTCACTCTCCTTTTTACGTGCACTGAGAATTCTAACCATTTTCCAAAACTCCCGTATTCCTGAAGAGTACGTTTGACACAGATAATGGGAAAAGCCTTAGTGACTGAATATAGTACCACCTATTATCTGCCGACACTTACATACCGGCTCAGAGTTGTTTACACATTGATGGAGATCATCGGTTGTTACTAATGAATTATGTTATTTAAAGCAGACAGGCAGAAAGCTACAATACCAGTGCTGAACAACACAACCTGTCAGCAACACAAAATGCTTTTATAAGCCTGTACTCGACAGCTGGAGGTAAAATAAGCTTTCTGCCACCACATTAAGAATGCAATGGAATTGTACATTTATAGATCTGTACAGGCTTATTTTAATTACATAAGCCTGTAACACAGTATATCTCAGAGACCAGACCCAACTGCAGGAAATTGAAGTAGCTGACATAGAGAGGGAATCATTCACGTGGAAATTAAATCCTAAACATTTTACTAAAGCCCAGTCAAAAAGTTTGGATTGCAACAATCAGCCCAGATCTCCAGGGCTGAGAACAATCCAGAGCACAGAGGTGGCTATAGTGGCTCTAAATACTTTTCCAAGTTCTGCCTTGTTTACAAATTACCATTTTTGGACAAAATTATTAAGAATAGACCAATGTTAAGTTCCAACAACCTAGTATTCCAGAAATGAACTCCAAGTTCCAGCATGTCATATCTGTCAACATCCTGGACACAATTAGCGTTTCTGACAATGGCAAAGCATTGAGGTAGCTCTGATGGCTCTAAAAGATTCAACAGGGAACAGACACTAAACACACAAAATTCTTCAGGTATTTTAAACAAGATATGAGAAACAACTCCGTAGTATGTAGTATGACATTTGCTTTCATTAATCCTTCCCGCACTGGACACTGAAATGGAGCTGGGACCAAGCTTGGCCTAATCTTTAGCAGTGGCAGAGAGATAAACCACCCCCCCCGTTGTGCAACAACTCAGATATGAGCACTACCGTGCTAATAATATCACTGTTTCTTATCAGTTCTAGGAGTGGGTTTACCTTCATGCTGAATAATAGCAATGATAAAAGTAATCCTATACGATTCTACAGAGGAGTGCACTAAAGGTTGATCGCATATCATCATCCAGGCTTGGCAACTCATTGTTTAAGAACATATAAATGGAAAGATACCGCAGGATACTTGTGGAAAAGTACCACTCCCAGCTTCCTTATGGATGGTCCTCCCTCCCCTCCTGCACATCTGCATGCAGGAGGACAGGGAGCTGGGGACAGGAGCCAACATTGCATGGCCTACATTAGGTCAAACAAACACAGCAGTTAACTTTAGGGCACATTGGAGATACTCTATTATTAATCCAATTTAGGAGCATGGATCTTAAATTGAGATGTGGAAAGATGTAACAAAGACTTTGGTTTAATCTTTCCAAAACATCATGCAATGCTGACAGCTTTTCGCACAGGGAAAACCAAGCTGTACTCCAAAAAAGGATGTAGCAATGGGCTCAGAGAAGAGCAATCCTTGAAAAATGGCAACAGAGTCCTTCCTACTGCTTCTCCTGAGGTGGTATGCTTCAGTATAGCCCCCATCCTGGAGAGTCGCCAACAGCACCATGTCACCAACGGTATTTTGGGAAGGAACAAATAAAAGGAGGATTATTTTATGTAGCAAAATAATGCTATGTTTCAAGGATAGGAAAAATGAGAAATTGTTTATGTCAAAGATAGACATGCTAAATATCTATAAAATTTGATGGAAAAATGCATGTACATGGAAAAAAAAGAGCTTTAAAGATGCCCATAAAATATATGGAATGGTAAGACATAAGAATGGCAGACATGTTTAATATGGCTACTAGTGCAGGAAAGTACAGAACTCTAAGAAAAAGAAATGTAAGGAAAATAAAGGAAAGCAAAACTGGTAACACCTGAAGATAATAAAACAAATTTTTTAAAGCACCAAAGTAAGAAGACACAGGGCTTTATACAGAAATTCTTCCTTAAGAGGAAATACAGCAGCTTAGAACAGAGTGAAAATACTTTAACTCAAGCATTCATTCCTTTATTCAAGAGAGAAGTTGTTTTTCCTTGGTGGTGTTTTCAGTTACAAGAATATGTTTCTATCATTTTTCCTGGTAGTAACATCTGCCAAACGGAAGATTGCTTCCAGGCAAATCATAAAAGCTGCAAAGGTATGAGTGTTTCATAGCAGCAAGGTGTTAACATCTCAAAATAATTGAGACTGCTCGGGTGCTAACCTAATTAAGGAAGTCTGTCTCAATTTAAGTTTAGACTAGATGCAAGTTGGGACAGTGGTTATCAAGAGATCATCTTCCTTCAGATCACTTACTTTGGTTTCCATTAAAGGCCACAAAAGCATTAAAACATAGGCATTGTTATTAAGGTCCATACTAATTTATTCAGAAAGGATTTTCCAATTACCTGCCTATTTCCTTAGCAGGAATTTCCTGATACACTGCTTCAAGTTAAAAAAAATGGAGACATCTTGGCTTTTTTCCCCTTCCATTAGCAAATTTCCCATTCCTTAGTGTAACTACACTTTAATACTGTAAACACAGGTGCCAGCAAGTATCGTCCACAAATCCTAGACTTTAGGCATTATTTCCTCAAAGGCTGGTAACTTAGTCATAATAACTGAAAAACTCATTTAATTACAAGCTTTTGTTTATTGCCTTTAGTGATCCAGTTTTAACCCGAAGTATCTATTGAGCATATTTTACTTAAGGACTGGTTTATCTGTGATTTTTGTGTCTGTCAGTCTATCTGGTGTCCTTGTCCCCTCTCTGTCCCTATAGTACGATTAATCCACTGGCCAACTGCACACAGGCCTGCAGGTAACACCTTATTAAAGTGCTCTGGATTTCTTTAAAATTGGTTTCTGAGAAGCGAAAGGAACCCAGATTAATGCTTTTTCTAAGCAGAAGCCTCCCATGTGCTCCATTTCCCTGCCTGAGTGGCCTGGCCAGTCAATCAGAGGCATATGCAGATCTTGCCCTGACAGTGCACAGTATGGTAGAAAAACTCGATGTGTGGGGCCTTGAGAAAGGAGCTCAGGTTATTGTGTAAGATGGAGCCTTGCATGGGATGTATGTAGGGAGTCTTACACAGGATACATGTCCATGAAAAAACAAGACTTGTAAGAAAATTACTCTAAAGAGTCATTTGTAAGAAAATAAGAGAGCTTGGATTTGATTCATTTAAAATAATTTTCAAACATCATCTCAGAGTTAGCCTGCAGGTCATCCAGGGAGCTCTGTTATCCTGTGCACAGGTTCTGCTCTCACTGCTGATAGTTTCAACACCAAAAATAAAAGACTTAAGTATGGGACACATTGGTCAAGTCAGTCATTCAAACAATTGTGTGATTCTGAAGTCTTCCTCAGAGGTCTCACAAACAGCTCTGGGTACAGACACTGCTGATCCGCATCTCCCCTGGAAAGACCCGAATTTCAGTTGCTTCCAACTTTGTCAAATGTGAACTGGTTGGCTGGATCTCTTCCCTTACGTATCTCTGGTGTTGATAGTTTTTTTACCTTCCCATCTCTGTTCTTGCACTGCCCAGCAGAGAAAGATGTCTGCCTGTCCTTCAGAATGATGCAGTAGCTCTGAAGATGCTGCTCCTAAAGGATGAAACCAAACTCACATGCCAGCTGGCCAGTTGGAAGGTCAAGCAGAAAGAGCTGTGAGTAGAAGCAGGTGGGCTCTTTTAGAATGACAATGGGAACGAATTGGTGTTAAAGTCAGAAGGAATGGTCAGGAAGAGATAAATGGGGGAGAGGGTGGAGAAGGCACAGGGGCTGGACTTGGTTGCTCCACATGTCTGGAGTAAGAAGCCACTGAGCATTAGTGGAAAACTGACACCAGAAACAGAATAAAGCACCATGAGAGAAGATAGACTTGACAGGACTCTGATCACCCGTAATGGTAGAGATGAGCTCTGTAGCTGATGGAAAACTGGAAGGTGCAATGTTGGGACAAAACAGGAGCAACAGGGTGGCATCGATCATGATTAGGGAGAGCAGGCACTGGTATTTCTACAGGCAGCCTACAGAGTTAGTGAAGTGAGACAAGCGAGCTGGCTTCAAAACAAGGTAACTATTGCCATTAAGTTCCTGTGTGTGAGCTAATATGTTCATTGGAAAATTGGGGCTTGTTACTAGCGGTGTGTCATCATGTTGATATAAAGATGCCACTTATCTGATAGGACAGGAACCGTGCTTGTATTTCCTAATACATATAGCATCATGTGGATACTTCAGCTGAAGTGGCACTAACTTAGCATCTCTCTAATCCACCCTACACAGACAAATCTGTGCCCAACACTATCAGAGCACACTTCCTTCCAAATCCTAGACAGAACAGAAGCACCATTTTTCTCTTCTGGCAAGGTGTACTTATGACACTCAGTGTACCTCACCTCTCAGATGCAGAGCTATAAATTCATTTGCTAAACATCCAATCTTGGTCTGTCCAGGCTGAGACACAGTTACAATACTGTTCTTGGACTAGAAGTTGATTAAAGCTGTGCTTTGAAGATTAAAAGTGTGACAAAATATTATGTACTTTGAAAGTGATGCACAAGACATCTCAAGTTGAGCACCCAAAATTAGGGGATGCTTTTGACAATTTTGACCTTAACCTCTATGTGTCTCAATTTCCCAGTCATAAAATGAGGATAATCATGGCACTTAATTTTGTAGGGAACCATAAATCAGCTAATTTTATGGTGAGAGCACAGCACAATCATCCATGAAGATATTAGGGAATTTTACATTTGATGTAGGATTTGCCTGTTGGATGTTAAGAGAAAACATTGTAAGAAGAAGAAATACGGAATAACCATCCCTTGATTGAATAGGATGGGATTTCACAAAGAGGGAAAAAAATACTTATAAAATCATGTGATTAAAAGCTTTTTGATAATGTGTATACATAAAAAAGATGGAATGAAGTTTGCACTGGAAGCTGTTATTTTTACATTCCTCACGTTTTAGCACCTGACTTTGCAATTCTCATCACTGTTTTGGTACTGTTTCTCCCTGTAGGCAACTCTATTTTAATGATATAAAGAGTCTATTGCTTAAACTAGTTAAGTAGTTTAAAAGCTTGGAAGTTCTGGTTTTCAAACACAATGTCATTAAAAATATTTTTATTGTCCTTTTTATCTTTACCATATATTTCTGATTCTTTTGTAAGTATTTTTATATTATGATAAAATACTTTAATTAATTGTTACTGAAATCTTATTAGGAAGCTTAGCAGTTCATTAAATTACATAATGCCTGAAGTAGGTGGAATCAATTAAGGAATGGAAAATAGACTTCTGACATATTATTAAAATAACACCTTTTATTCAAAAAAGATCCAACTGGTATTAAAAAGTTGTAAATTATATTTATTATTCAATATAATGTTCTTTTGAATGTATGTGCAGAACAGCCCAACTTTCTGCCAGAAGGTAAAGTGAGTTTCCAAGAGAAGAAATTTTTGTAGGTCATTCGAAGAAGTGTAAAATTATTTTGAGCAGAAAATAAGAACCATTGCATGTTTAGCAATTTGCATTTCAGTTGTCTCTTCAGTCCTAAATTGTCTAGTAAAAACAGATCTTTTTTGTTTGTTTCCTTTATTTATTCGTTTGTTTTTCAAATACCCCAACTTTTCCTGGGAAAAATCCTACAAAACCAAGCAATACGAAATGTGAACAAACTTCCTTTTGGGGGAAAAGGAAGAGAGTGAACTGTATCTGCTGTTTCATATGCCATTGGCAAGGCCTAGCCCAAACTTGGTGGAGTGATTAATAAAATGGTGAAAGATAATAAATAAGATCTGTATTGATTTGAATATGGCTTTCACTGTATTTAAGAGTATTTAATGCAGACTGCAGTACATACACATTCAGGCTTTAATATGTTTACTAACACTAAATGTCATTTAATATCACAAAAATTACATTACGATTGGGGTACAATATCCAAAGAAAAAGCTGCCCAATGTAAGCAAAACCACAAAAAAATTGTCTTAATTCATTACAATCTTTCCTGCATTATAGTCTTTGTTTTTCCTCTTAAAAGCTAATCTTAATTTGAAGAAGAAGTATATGCCATGTATGAGCACCAGCATACTCTGGATGAATGTATTAATTCAGTTCCATTAATAAATTAATTAGTTTTTCTTATGAAATAAATCATCACTGTCACACAATTTATCTTTTTCTCTTCCTTTTCAACACATGTGCTATGCACCTCATTTAAATTTGCTGATCTGAATATTTTAAGCTCCACCCGAAATATTTTAAGCTTCATATGGATTATTTGCATTTTCAAATGTATTTCCATTGTGTGTATTTCCATTTACTACATTGGTAGTAATCCACTGAAGTAATCTACTCAGTTCCACTGTGACAGCTCTCCTCAAAGTTGCTCGTCGCTGTTACCCATTTCTCAACATTCTGCTTAATGCATGTCCACAATGCATTTACCAACAAAATATATTCCAGTAGCTGTTATGAAATATAACACTGAATTAGAACTTTAATCTTACACTATTCAGAATTAAAACTTGTATGAATCTCTTTTCCCCCTGTCTTCAAATTTCCAGTCTCAACGACCAAGATCACCCTTACAGACGGACATTTTCAGAAATCTCTCAAGTGACTCCTGTGCGTCAGCTGGCAACATCACATACTCCACAATGCTATTTTCTATCTGGCAATGGAGTAAGAAGAATTCAGCCAAACACCGTCAAGCACTCCTTACGATAACAATCATTGACGTTTGTTGTACCTGCAATGCCCAATCTGAGAATAAATAATATAAAAAAACTACAGGCAAGGTATGGAACATCAGTGTTGTGCACATTTTTGCACTCGATTAGGCTATGGAGGAATGTCTTGCAACAATAACAGACAAACCAACAGAGGAAAGGGGAATGAAAACTTAGTTTTTTTCAGGAAGAGCGGGCTTTGTCAGGGAACTGAATGATGACAAAGAAAAGCGCAAAATCCCTAATATTACTGCCAATTTGGAGGTTATTGATCAAAATCTAAGTGGTGTTGTTTACTTGTCTTCCAACTCCACTATTCTTTTATTACTTCCTACTACTAGGATATGCATAACAACAACTGGACATGACCTTGTATTTGTTGTTCTTCCTGTGGGTGTGGACACGTTACCTGCTGGTCCGTGACGTAGAACATCACCAGCACCGCACGTTTCTGAGGTCACCGGAAGCCGCCCTTACTCACTGCGGTCTATGCACCAGTCTCCTCTGATGTGCTCTGCTCATGTTTCTGCTCAGATTTGCACCGTTTACTAAGGGCCTGGACTGAAGCCGATTGAAAGAAATCAACATAGGAGCATTTTCTTTCATTTCACTGCAGATCACAGTAAATGAAACTGAAACATAGCTGAGAGGACTAGATCCAACAGAGGGCCTAAGTACTTAAACACCTTTTGATCTGAGCATGACATGGGATGCAAGAGGAGGAATTCAAAACTTCTGGATGTTGATCAGGCTTATGAGTTAGGTGTGAAGGTGCCTAGAGAGGCCAGGAGCTATGTATACACAGGCACAGAATGACAGGCACCCTGGAGCTTTAAAATGGAAAAGTAAGACCCTGTGGAGTCAGTTTAAATAACAGTTGAGCAGGGCTTATTTGATGAGCAATTTTCCACAAAGGTGCCTGAGGTCCTGTGTGAGTCATCAAAGTCCCTTGTTAGAGTTGAAATGATTTTGGCTACTTCATTCAGAAGTTGCTTAGGCTTTGAAAGGATAGCATTTGCTTCATTTTGAGAAGGTATCTTTGCTGTCTTACATTTTTATGATAGTCTGCCTCATTCTAGCTTGCCACATATTTACAGTTCAGCATGACTGAACTTTAGATATTTTGTAGCTTCGAAACACTTTTTTTTCTGTATAAATGATTCCATTTTAAAACACACTTAATTCCTGGCACGGGCAACTGCCGATTTCCATATTCATAACCCAGCCATTTTTACTGAATTACTCCTTAGTCTCTGATTTTTTTTTTTTTGTCCTGAATTGAACTACACTTATTAATTTACTAATTAAGTACAAGTCAGATTAGGATTGCCACTTAAACTTTAATGTATTTGCTTGATCAAAATGAATTCCAAGCACATGGCATCTCATAATCGGTAAACGTAAGATGATAGCTCAAAACCACCTCTTCACCTTTATCGCACAGGTTAACAATTTTTCATTTCAGATAGCTGAAGGGAATGGAGAGAATCTACAAACGTTTGAATTTATGAGTATGTTTTACCAAGATACTGTTCAGGAACTTGACTGTTTCAGATTAGCCATCAAATAGAGGACTCAGAATGGTGAATTATTTCAAGGTTTGATGCACAGCACAATCTCTTGCAGCCATATCAACGTTATCGATAAAGTACAGAAACATTTCAGCTTGTTTGTTTTTAAACATCTGACATAAAATTTCTCTCTGACATGAGACGGTCCAATAACAACCAATATTTGTTTTGCTTGACTTGCAGTTTCATAAGTGATAATCGTGTATAGTCCATAGACAAGGAATCCACATAGCGCCACAGTATAATAGTTTCAGATCTAAGCTTGTATTCAAAAATAATATGTTATTTCAGGACAGACTTTAAGCACATTAACAGACCTAACTGAAGACTCTAGTGCCAGGAGTCTCCATTACTCCTGCTGTTTTAACTCCAAAGCCAATTTAATACCAGAGAAATCAGCCATTCCGTTGCTGATAATATTAGTACACACAATCAGGTAATACCATTATTTCACAACCTCAAGCTATTACTTCTCACTGTTTCTCAGTGGCTTCCCTTATGGACCGACGAACCCCTCAGTTTCCTAGAGGTAACTTCTACAGTGCTCTTACGTGCTGATAATATAAAACACTTAAGCTTGTAAAGCAAATATTTTTATTATTACCAGGTAATTCCCATTGAAGACTGGGGCCTATAATCTAACACATAACAGAGCATAAAGGAAAATTGCCTTTTAGTGAAACTCTGGAGAGTACTTTGCCTTTCCAGGCATGGAGTAAACTGTCAGAATTACAGGTGTTACAGGAAGGGGATTAAGTATAGAATCACAGCATCATGAAAAAGTTTGGTTGGAAAGGGTTTCTGGAAGTCATCTAGTTCAATCTCCTGCTTCAGTTTGGTTTAACTGAAAAATTAGAAGAGGATGGCCAAGGCCTCGTCTAGTCATGTTGTAAAAATCACCACAGAGGTGGATCCCACAGGCTATCCGGGAAGTACATCCCAGTGCTTAACCACCCTCACAGAGAGGAATTTTTCCGGTGTGCAATTAGAATTTCCCTTGCTGCAACTTGTGATTGTTGTGTCTTGTTGTCTCATTGTCATAGAGAGCACAGCCTAAGTGCCATCACAAGGTATCTTCTTCTTCCCACAATCTCACAGCAAGGGTTTTCAAAAACTTAAATCGAAACAAGTGACTCTGTCATCTCTCATATTGGGATTTCAGTTATGTTTGGGTTTTCAGCATACCTTACCCATCATTCCCAACTCACGTACGCCTCTGAAAGAGCTGGCAACTGAAGATGGGAGGTGACAAATTTGTCCAAATCTTTTATTCTAACCACTTACTGTCAGAAGCTTGATGTTATATTAGATGGACCTAGGATTCTACTCCTGTATTTGTATGTTCTTTCTCTTCTGTACTTGAAACATCCCTAATTCAACTCAGAGCAATTGTTCACAATTTGTAGTTGGATTTGAAGTTTGCTGTGTCTGTTTCAGGCCTGGAGAAACTTCAGTGCCCATTATCTTGTCTACTTTTCACAACAGTATTAGCTGATTTGATGAAAGACATTATCCCTGCTTAAAACTGTGTATAATCTATATATTTACTTTATTATGGTCACAGTAATACTATTTCTACATTAATTCTGAAGACAGCTTGATAAATGTTTGATTAACTGTATATATAATGTACCAACTTCACGGGAAAGCATTTGCTAAGCTCATGTGTGAACTCCAGCATCCACTTTGTATCATTCAGCCAATAAATGATCCCTAATCAGAGGTCATTTGTGTTTTCTAGACAGATATACGGACAGTTAAGAAAACCCTGTCTTTGAGGACGGGATATTTTCGGAACTTATTTACAGCTTAGAATTCCTTGGTTATAACTACATTGACAGTTCATGTATCTACCCAGAAAAGAATTTCTTTGCCATTTCTTAGAAGCTGCATTCAGACTTATAATGTTGCTGATACTTTGGAACATTAATATAACTTCCTATGCTGCTGAGACTTTTACATGATGTTGTTATTTGATTTGGTTGCTCTGTTTGCTGGTTTCTTCTTCCCTTCTACTTCTGCCAGTATTACTATCGATGGCCAGAGACCTCCCAAAGGAATTGTGGAACCTTTAATGCTTCCCAAATTTTAGCATTAGAAAAAGAAAGATGAGCTTGGGTTTACAAAAGCTCATTGGGACCACAAGCACCCAAGTAAACACTATGGTAACACTGAAGGCTCCAAGCATCCACCATAACCAGCAATGGGAGGAAAACTAGCTTCAGGCACTTCTGGGATTAGAAGAAGACAAAGAGCTTTCATCCGTTTGCCAACCTCACCTCCAAGCAGAGAGGTGAATATCAGGCCAACAGCAGGTCCTTGTTAAGTGCCAACACGGGTCTGTCAAAGTGGTTATGGCTTTGAAAAGAAACCAGGTGCAAATCGAGCAACAAGTTGTTCCCTCTAGCCCTATTTCACTTTTTTCTTTCTATGCATTTATTTACAGGGCTCATCTTGCTTCTCAGTCAGAAGCAACCTAGGAGCTGTGAATTCTCCTTTTGACTACCAGATCTTTATGCCTATGTAGTGAGCATCTATATAAACCCAGCGTACTTGTTTCAGGTCTCTGGCCATGGTCTAATGCAGGACTTGGGTCTGCGGTTCATTTAAAAAATATATATATATCAAACAACAGCAAACAGCTTGCCATTCCATAAGGGAATTGTTCTTCCTTCCTATGGGAAACTGAAGCCTCATGGAATCTACACTGAGGAGACACAGCTTAAACAGGAAGAGATATTTTCCATTACTAATGTATCAACAGTAAATTAGACTTGGATGTACTCAAAATCTTGGTCAAACTGGTGTATCCTGGATCTAAAGCTACCTTTTAAGAATTTGAGTTTTACTTATACACAATGCAAAGATAATAGTATCTATAATATTAAAAATGTTGATTAGACAAAATTCTCTGTAAGTTTACCTTTTACTACTTTAACATAAAATTTTCAGTATTGATCTCTGCATTGCCCCAAAATACGTCTGGCTTCAAGAGACAAGCATATTCATCCCTTAAGCTGAGTCTGGATCAGAAAATACATGGTTAAGATTTTGTCATTCAAACTCCAGCAGTGCACCAGCCCTCGGGAAGATGTGATGAGAAGGACAGGTTAAGCCCAGCAAGGAAAATACGTCAGAAAGTTTTGTTTCCTGGGAATTTGAGAAGGTGGAGATCAAGATATAAGAGAGGTTTCCAACCAACTGGAAAAACAGATGTATTTATTTTTTTGCTTTATTTTCTGGTCAATTTTGTATTACTGCCTGCTTGTAGTAGTAATAGTACAATGAGTACTATTTCCAAAGTAAGGCAAAGGTGAATGTTAAAAGGCAAGTGAGAAAGGAAAAAATAATTACAAGAGTCAGCCTGAAGTATGTATTTTGGAAGTTATGACAACCACATGGATACTACCTGGGCAAAAAGATTTCTAAGATTGAGTCTGAATCAGAAGGACACATAAAATCTCAGAAGACCTCAGAAAATATGAAAGTTTAGGTAAGCTTGAAGAAGATACCTAACTGTGTAACTACAAAACTTGACAAGCCATGAAGAAAACAGAGAAACTGAGCTCCCTGCTGCCAGCTGTGCAGCCATCCTTCTCCAGGGGCAGCGGTGGAACCAGGTCCAAGGACACACGCAGAGGCCTAGGAGGCTGTAAGAAGGTCAAGGGGAGCCACCTTTCTGACCCATACAGAAGGAAGATCATCCGAACTAAGGGAACTGTACTCCTCCCCCTTCTTTATACATTGGCCTTAGCATGCTCTAAGGAATACAAGAACAGCTGTATGAAGTCAGCATAAAAGTCTACGTAGCCCTGTATCTGCCATTCAACGACCAGCAGTGCATGTAGACCTCCGTCAAAGAGGAAAAGGAGAGGAATGAAGCACAGGGGTGGAGAATACTTTGTCATCCTCCATTAGTTTGGAACTTCTTGTCTCAGAGCCTCCTGAGCCAGAGGTGTTGTCTTCATATTAGAGCAGACCTCAGAGAAGTTTCCTTCTCTGTATTCAGCCCTGTGTTACAGTGGAGGTACATGTTATGTGACAAAGCACATCGGGAAGCCTGGGTCACCAACTCCATTCCCAACCTGAGGAGTCCCAGTCCGCACGGTTCTTCCTCAAATGGCAGCTGCTCTTCACCTTAGATCATCCCTCTCACCCTGCTCTTTTACCCTACCTCTCAGCTGTATATATTGGGGATAGAAAATAAAAACTGGTGGATTTTTATTTATTTTTGTCTCAAAAATAAGATGTTTTGCGTAATTTTATTCATCTCTACCATAAGTTCCTTAAAGAAAACACTCGGATCTTCTTCACAATTGAACTTCCTGAAGTCATTTTAGTAGGTTTGCACAAGGCTTTGACACAGGACCTGACCTAGGACAAAAACCTACCATAATAGTATATAGCATATATACCCAGGCCACTATATATGGGTTAGGAAGTCTCTCTCAGTAGAAGATCTTGACTTTAATTATTTGTATTCCAACTACTGGCCATTTCTTGATAGAAGCTGTGGGGGTAACTGATAAATTAATAGGTGTTTGGACATTGTAAAGTATTTCCACTGTGTCACTATGACCAAATTAATGTATCCCTGATTTAAGAACACAATACCAAATAGAGTAGGTTATGTTTATTTAATTTGAAAAAGTGTGTACTGAGAGTAGCACACCTGCTTTTCCACATTAGTTTGTATTTTTGGTGTCATTTTTCTCTCTGCTACTTTATGAAAGGTGAGGTTTTCATATCAGTACTCATCAAGCTTCATATAAATACAGTGCAGCTCTGTTTATATCCATATTTGAAATAGCACATTTCCTCTAATTTTAAGATCAGTATGAGAAGTCGCTGTGCTTATGCTTTAGATGAGATGGCCTTTGATTTGTAAATAGTACAAATCTTCAGGATTGTATGATTTCTTCATCTGTTTAAAATCTAATAAAGCTTAACTCATAGATGTCACAAATTGTACAAACATCCACTCCTTCCAGATCAATGTCCCTTTAATTAAATCTAAATTAAATCTTAGTAAGCATACAGTAGGAATAGGAGTATCATTCATATAAATATTTATCCTTAATAATTATTAATACAATAAACTTATAGACTGGTGTCGTACTATATATGACAACGATCTTTTATATTCTGCTTGCATTCAGCAAGAACTGTAGATGATCTATCAATACAAAAAAAGTCTCAGAACTGACAACTGGAAACTGATGGAAGTCACAGAGATGATCATCCATCAGCACCATCATCTGAGCACCCAGGTCATTTAAGACAATCAGTGTTCTTTCCGATCACATTCTCAAGATGGTGGTACCAAACATATGGAGTTGATTATTTTTTCCCACGAACAAGCTATGTCTACAATAAGAATGTTTTTGTAGTTTTGAGGCTTCATGAGCTAGGGGGATTCCAGTAAAACGATTCCAATCAATAGGACGCTTCAACTGGTCTTGCCCAATGTTATGTTTCCAATGGCAAAAGGGAAGGCTGTTTAGGCAAATGAAAGCCCAGCCAATTTCTCCAGTCCATTCCCCTCAATTTGTGACAGCTCCACATCTCCAGGAATAACAATGCTGAACGGCATGTCCCTGCCTCCGCCTTTTAGAATCCAGTTTTATACCTATTGTTTAAGAATTTGTCTTACTGCTTATTGAGCTTGCTCATACCATCTGCCTCCACTGCCTCCTGTGGCTGCAAGTCCCAGTTCACTACCTGCACAGTAAAAGCGTTTAGTTTGACTGTTGACTGTGAATACCCAGTTTCCACAACACGTTATCCAAGGTAGGTTTTATGAAATGTCTGGTCTGGGGTAGCTACTGGAGGGCTTCAGTTGATAAACTAAGGCAGCACCCAACTGCATGGAAGAATCTCCAACGGCACTTGCTACCCCCTTTTTCTATCTTCTATGCAAAGGCTTTCTTGGTATTTAAAAAGATCTGGTTTTAAGTTTTCTTCAACTCTTCTCATCACTCTGTTTACCCATTAATTTTAAAATTGGCACGGTGTACTGGCTATTTAGTAACAACAGCAATAATAATGCCTTAATATT
This sequence comes from Caloenas nicobarica, assembly GCF_036013445.1. Taxonomy (NCBI): domain Eukaryota; kingdom Metazoa; phylum Chordata; class Aves; order Columbiformes; family Columbidae; genus Caloenas; species Caloenas nicobarica. The sequence goes on from NC_088247.1 coordinate 26,049,747, forward strand.
ACTAGCACTTTGTTGCTGTTTTATACTGTATGGTTCATTTGTATTGCATCTGTTTGTGTGTATTGCGTAAGATCTCAGATCAGTTTCCCACTGAGCTCGGCACTGTAAAGGCACAGAAAGAAACCTTTTTATTGTACAGATACTAATGTAGCAAAAAAACCTAGGTCGCTTTTTCATGCAGATTTTCTTATTTAAAAAGCTGTTACTGGTTTCATTACAGCTTTTTGTTTATGCAAGCTGGTACTCAACCACTGACGTCTCTAAAAGAAAGACCCAGTAATACTTGTAAATTTTATGTAATAAAAGTCCAACCAATTCAGTCAAGGTCAAAAGTGCTTTTGTGATCATCTGTCTACCTTCCTGCCCTTTCAAAAATCATTTCAGGAAATAGATCTGCTCTTTCAAAAATGTACATGGCCCCACCACTTTATGGACAAGTTTCCACAGAAAGATGTTTTCCTTCTTTACCACACATTTTCATGAGATAAAAAGTGCTGTGTAGTAACTAACTATAATGTACTAAGTACATTTTAAAAATTTGTTTGTTTTTACAGCAGTTTTCCCCCTTTATTTTTCATCAAAACCAGGGAAATTCTTTTTTTCGGGTGTGAGAAGAGTCTAATCATTTAACCCAGGTTGATCCTATGTCCGTAAAGCGTAGTTCATGAGAATATTCACACCGACTATTTCCTCTCATGCATTCCATTACCTGAAATAACTGTACAGAAAAAGCCACTGCCTGGTGGCCACCAGACATATATGTATATCGTTGTATAGATATTGCATATTTTTAGGGTTTTTTTTTTCTCCTCTCAGAGAACTGTCATCAAAAAGTCACAGTAGAACCACGCTTACCTTCAGGAATAGGATATACCCTGCACTTATATTGAGCAGTAAAAAAAGTTTGTGCTTTAAGCAAGACTGGATGAATTATTGCTGATAAAGCATAATTATCAGGGTTAGACTGTACTGTCTTAAATAGATCATGATGCAGCTGCCTGCAGTTATGCACCACAGGGTGTGATATGGACAAAGCCTATAAAAAGTTTTCTGTCTATTGCCATTAATTTAAAATGACAAAGAAAACCCCATTAGGTTAAGCCTCGTTGTGCTTAAGTCATGCACATATGTGATGAGCTGATCTGTTGGCAGTTGCACAATCCTACTAAAAAGATGACCGTGTTTTGGAAGAGCCTTTCAGAGAGGGCTCTCAAGCGTTTCCAAAGGTGGGATTGCCAGGTTGGGGTGCCCAGCCTGCGGGCTGGTGAGGACGATGATGCCGGCTGCAGGAAGGCTCTACCTTCCGTTCCATTTCTCTAACCGGAGACATCAAGAGCAAAAGAGCGTTTTAAAGCAACTGAGCAATGGAAAGGGGGCTCAATGGCAAAACCTGATTTAGAGATCTCAAACGGGTATCACTCCCTTGCCGTGACTTGCTCCGCCGGAGTTAACCTGGAAACCGTGACTCGAGGCTGGGGGGTTTATTTTTTCTCCAAGCCAACGTTTGCTTTGAGCTCCGTCTCCCACGCACACCCCGATTCCAGGGGCCCCCCGCGGGGCTGCCGGTGTGCGCGGCTCGGGCCGGGCCCCGCCCCGCGGGACCGCGGTCCCCCGCGGCTGCCGGGCGGCCCGGCGGGCAGGGCGGGCCGGGCTGGGGCGGGGGACCCCGGCGCGCCCCTGGGAAGGCGCTGCCCTTCGCTCCGCGCGAGGGCCGGGCTTCCCCAGTTCAGACAAGCCCTTGCCCCGCTCCCGCGGCGGCGGCGGGTTTGGTGCGACACCGTCCTGACATGTTGTAACTGGTTTCCACACCCACCGCGCCTGAGAGCGACGGGAAGTACCTGCGATCAACCCTGCGCCGCGGTGATTCGCCGCCGCCCCGCGATCGCAGCAGCCGGGTCGAGCCGCTCCGGAGGTGAGACCCCACCGCGGGGCACCGGCCAAGTAAGCGGGTCTCCCTTCTGCCTCCCCCGGGGCCGGGCCAGGGGCAGGCGCAGGCTCTGCCCCCGCCGACCCCGCGCTGCGGGCGGGCGAGTGGGGCGGCCGCCCCCCGCCCCGCCAGCGGCCGCTCGGTGCCGCGGGGCGTTTGGGACGGGGGCGCGGGCATCGCGGAACGGAGGCGGCGGCGGCGGCGGCGGGGCTGCTGCCGCGGGCACTCCAGGGGAGCGGGCGCCGAGCGGCGGGGGGCGGCGGCGGGAGAAGGGCCGGGCGGGGTCGGCGGCCCTTGGGGCCGGGCTGCCCCGCCGCGCTCCGGCCGGGGCCGGGGTCCGGCGGGGCGTTGCGGCGCGGCCGCGGCCGGGGGTGGCACCATGCGGTGTCCTCAAGGCTGAGGCGTGCCCGAGCACGTGGCGGTGCCAGCTGGTTGCCGCCGTTTTGCCTGAAAAGTTAACTTTCTGGTTTAACAAAAAGACCCAAACCAACAACAACAACAACAACAAAGCAGGAACGCTTGCGGTGTTGTTTTTCGCTTGAATTTGGTGCCCTTTGCATCCACAGAAAATACCTTAATTTCATTAATAATTAAATAATTGCCTTAATGTAGGTAATTCTTACATGTTCCTGATAGAATTTTTCAGTACGAAGGTTGGTGGGAGGCAGCTGTCATAAAACGCCTGTTTATTCTGTTAAAGGCGGGTCACACCAGGCCATTAAGCAGTGGGGTGGCTCCTCAGCAGAGCCACGGGTCAGAGGTGCTCAGGTGGATACCCCAAAAACCATACCTGAGAGAGAGACCTGCGACAAGATGTTCCTGTGGCTTAAGTTTCCCTTAACTGAGGTGTCAAGGTTGCAACTTTATGCAGAAACTGTCAAAGCAATCATATTTCCTTTGGAAAAGCGATAAGGACGTCCTGAGGAGACCACCAGGGCCTGGCCAAGGACCGGCTGTACGAGCCTGAGGTTAGAGCTGCTCCCCAAAGTTGCTGAATAGGAAAATTTTCAAATCCTGAGAATATTAGTAAGGCAGGGAAGCTGCTTGTCTTTACCTCTAGCCTGGAGGACTGTGCTCTTGGAAGCACCGCAGAATGCTGCATCATTTTCTTCAGTGGGCATTTGTGATCTGCTGCTTCTGTGTAAGCTGGGATACCCTCTGTATCTTTCTGCAAAAAGGCACATTTACTTTTCTTTCAAAGAAAAAGCTCTCTTCTTGCTGGGTTCCTGATAATGGCACTGGAAAGGTCCAAGCATGTTGTTAACAGAAGGACAAGATGACCACATCAGTGCAGGATTCAGAACTTGCGTTCTTCAGCAAAAGATCCAGTTTTAGCAGCTGCATTGGAGTTTAAATTCAATTTAAGCCCATTAATGGTACTTCATAAGAAAGTTTTAAGTACTTGATCCCTGTTTCCAAGCAGAGAAGATGGCTCATACACTGGGCTGGGACAGCCCAGGTTATTTCATAGAGGATGAAAAATAGCTTTCCTGGTGCTGGTAAAATTTGTAGTCATGTACATGGAGTCTGATCAAGCTCTGGAAGCCTCCAGAGATGGCCCTTATTCGGCACAACCTTGCTAATAGAATTGTTGACCTGAGGAGGATTCTTTGAAGGATCAAGTCGATTATACAGAAATCATTATACACGGTTGAAGAAGACACCAAGATGTTTATTTTAGACTTTTGTCTAAACCTCTGCTTCTATCCAAAATTATATTATTTTCATTTCCTATAAAATAGCTCTTACCTTCTAAGGAGGAAAATACCTGTGTCAAGACATCCAGAGCTTTTGTCAAACATACCTGAAGCCATCATTTTAATTCAGGAGTTTGCTTTTGTTTCTTCTCATGAATGAATCACATGCTGATGCCCTTAATTCCAAAAACCAAAATTAAAATTTTTTCATTTGTCTCATCTGTTCTGTGATTTATTTCCATGCTGGCAGATTTTACATTTACTAGCTTAAATAAATGTGTACCGCTTTAAGCTTCTTTTATAAACAGCACTTGTAAATCAAAGATCAACATCAAAGATGTTCACTGTAAAATAACTATTGTTGTTTGGAAGACACCGCATTAGAAGTCTCACCTTTCCAAGATTATGGTTATTTATACCCTGCTTTCAGCATAAGTCACAAGTTGCTGCACAAGTTACTGCATTTGACCTATGCCACAATTAATTCATTCACTGATTTCAATGAAAAGTCAAACAATATACTATACTATACTATTAAAAAAAAATCAAAATAACCAAAGAAAAGAAAAAAAGCACATGAGCCAGCACACACATGCAATCATTTTTTGCCTTTTATTCACGATATTCAATATTTTATATTGCACAACTTTACATATTAAGTATAGTCCTGTTCCCTTATATTACTTTCAAAGGAAAGAATGAGAAGAAGGAAAAAGGGATTTAGACAAGCTTTTGAAATAAACACTTAGGTCTTTCTCAACTGTATATATGAAATTGATGGCAAAATCCCTATTTTAGAAGTGTATCCATTCCAAAGTTGTAAGAATTTTAGAAATATATTTCATTTGCCTTTGTAAAATCTGATTTAGTCTTGAATGTCATGATGAGATTGACTGTTTTACTATACTGTTCAGAGAGCTACTTGTCCTGGAGGCCCTACAAGAGGGGTGTATTGGATTCTCAGTAAAGTCACCTATATTAGTGTTCACACTCTTCAGAACAACTCAGCTGAGAAACTCTGCGTTTTGTTCTCGCAGTGGTTTTTCATTCTTCACCTAAAACGTCTTGACAACCTGTCCTAGATGATTGGCTTCCACGAGACGCTGGTGTGAAAGTGTTAATTCTACACTGGTGTGAGTTTGACATGGAATTGGTCTGTCCTGTCTGCGCCATGTGCTGGGTTCTGCGTCACCTCACACCACAGGCTGTATCTGCCTCTGTGCAAAGCGAAATGGCATCACTCCTGTTTTGTAATGTTTTGTTTCTACCTGTAAGAGCAGTGTAGAGTGAAGCCCTGGGTATCTGTCACAGGAATAGATGTAATTCTCTGTTGGGGGATCAGTCAGATCCCTTTCACTTGCTGCTTTCCAGTTCACCACCAAGCTACTCTGGAAGCAGCCAGAAACACTCCTTTCCCCCAGGCTCGAAAGCAATCCTATCTGGGAAGATCTGCCCTGCTACTTGGCTGAGATACAGGATTCAAATGGAATTATTTCATATGACATGCTGATGCCAGCCTCAGATCTGGATTTTTCTTTCTTGGTCTTTTTTTAACCTCAGACTTCCCAAGTTCCTCAGAAATCTTGGTTTAATTTAACATTTAATTGGACTTTGGAGTATCAGTAGTGTATGGAGATTTTGATTTTCATTCCTTGAAGTTAATGTAGCTAATTTACGTTTCCTTTCAAGATTTAAGCTGTTCCCAGCAGACAGTGGGAATCAAATGCAGTTTGCAAAAATATCTGAAACGTGAAGAGAGAATTATGTGAGGTTTATATGCCAGTAAGTGAAACAAGAACGCCGTAGCACTATTCCTTGCTACTATACTGCCATGCTATTAATTGGGCTTGTAGGGAAACTTTCAAGATATACTTTGTGTATGCATTTTGTAACTCTTCTGCTTTCCTTGGATGTCCGTCCTGCTGCTGTCTTAAGCTTCATGCAGTAGACCTGACAGGTGAAACACTGCTACCATGTATCATCTTTCTATTTTACATGGACAGGCTCATCTCACTGTCATGAAAATCCGTCCCCCGCCACCCTTTTTCTTATTTTTCGTGGCTTACCTGCCCAGTGCAGATGTTCATTGCAGTTTAGGTTTTAGGCGAATGGTGGAGTTGCTGGAGTCCCGTAGAGTTGCACAGACGTGAAGGAAGAAACATTGGCCATTTGTCCTCTCTCTACCTTAAATCCCAAGTTGTTGCAGCAGGAACCAATGCACTCAGCCCTTGCTAAATGAAATAAGAAGATGGTAAGAATGAATTTATAAATCATCAGCAGTAAACGACTTATTAATGTTTTGGAAAAAAAATAAAAGGTGAGATTAAAGCAGCCGCTCCTTTTGGCAGAAGGAATGAACAGGGTGGAAACTAGACATCAGATTGCTGATTCAGAGTTTGATCCCAGATGTGGGAGGAGAAATCTTTCTGGAGTTCCTCATAACTCACTGAAATGAGGTAGGCTGGTTCTGCTTGGGAGCAGCAGATGGATTAGATCAACATGGGAGAACAGAGAGATAAGGACCTGAATGACTGTGGCTTCAAAGAAGCCAGAGAAAAGGAATGAGTTGCAGTGAAATATTAATGCATCAAAAAGTAGGAAATATAATTGCTTTCTGAAGTGTTTCTCTGAACCCTGTCAGTTGTTGTAAAGAGTTTTGAAACAACCTACGGTAGCATATTGGAACACGTGTTGGGTATGTATTTGTGTTACTGGTAGAGATCTTCAGTGTATTATGAGCTCTGTTGTAGCTTTTGGTATAAGAACTTCATCAAATCATTTAATTATGTGTTTAGTTTTGCCTTATGTAAAAGAAGCTCTTTATATTTATCATTCATTTGGCAGTATTAGTCCCCGAGCCTTTTAAAAACATTTTTAAATTCTTGGAAGGTGCTAGAAAAACTTAGAGCAACATTACCAGAAAATTATTTTGAATAGTATGTGTGTATATGTCATAGATCTCTAGAAACATTCTAATTGTTGGTGGGGTTTTTTTCACTTTTCTCTCATTACAGATACATTTCGTCAGCTCACAAATGGAAGTTTAAGAGACTTTATGCAAAATATATGTGAAAATGGAAACTTCATCTTTGCTATCGTCTTTACATGATGAATGCAGATCAGACAACTATATTGAACCTCACTACAAAGAATGGTACCGAGTAGCTATTGATGCTCTAATTGAAGGAGGTTTAGAAGCCTACAAAGAATTTCTTTCCAAAGAAAGATGTTCAGAGTTCCTAGCGGATGAGGAAATTGATTATATTTTGGACAACGTTCACAAACTTCCCCAAAATACAGTTTATTCCTCTAACCATGCCATTGATGACACCTCTTCCTCCGGAACCTACTGGCCCATTGAATCAGATGTGGAAGCTCCAAACCTTGACTTAGGCTGGCCCTACCTGATGCCTGGAATTTCTGGTGGCACGAATATTGATCTACTTTTTCATCCGCCACGAGCACAGCCTTATACGATAAAGGAAACTATTCGGAAGCTGATACGAGATGCAAGAAAGGTAAACATGAAAAATAATATTGAGGAAAAAAAAGTGGCAATAATAATGTAGTTGGTGTTTTATTAGAGGCTTTTTTTTTTCTGTCAGGAAAAAACAGTCTGGCTGCTAACAATTAAAATGGAAAGGTTTTCCCAGACTGAGGTCAGTCCCTTGGTAGCACATGCACCAACGTTATTAACCTTATTTACAAGGGATCAGGGATTAATTGGAGGGATTAATGAAGCATAATTACCATTTTACTGTAATGCTGGCCAGTTCACGAGAAATTTGTAGATAATCAGTACACCTTTTCTTTGACCTCAGTTGAATATACCTCAAGTGATACAATTCTATATAACTTCAGGATGTATCATAAGGTTTCTCATGTGCGTCAGTGGGAACATGCGTTGGTTTGGTGTGGTAGCCAGTTGTTATAAGAAAAAAACACCTTGGTGTACATCTGACTCATGTACCTTGAGAGTCCCAGGTTTTGCGATTTTGCATGCCAACTGTCCTTGCAGAAATTAGTCAGAAAGTATTAAAGAGAGCTCAGAAGAAAACAAAATGATGTTTAGGCAACAAGGAAATAGGTCTTAGTTGGGTACCTTACCTTCATTTCTGACTAATGACTAATTCATAAGGAATGTGGACACTTCTCCAAATGTACTTGTCTCCACTTAGGGGCACTTGCATATTGAGTTTCCTAAGGCACACCCAGCTTCCACCTCAGTGGCAGGGTGCTGTATGTACAAACCACCTTTTGCTTGCCAGTGTCGATTTTAAAGAAACACCAAGCTTGCAGATCTGCTTGACCCTGGGCCGCATTACCTTTTTAAACAGATGTGATAAGGTTTCAGAAGTATTCCTGGCGAGTACATCATCCTCCCCTTTCTTCCCTGTGAAATAAATTGGGTTCTGTGTGACCCTCCGGGTTTTAAATCAGTAGGATGGGCTCTAGCACCAGTGTATCCATAAACACTTCAGTGGCTGAAATGTACGTGTAAATGTGTGCAATAGAAATGAACTGAAAGGGGCAGGGAAGGGAAGGACTGTCTTTTTACAATGTCTCTCCTCTATTTAGATAAAACATATAATTTGTTGCCATAACAGAGTTCTCACTAGGCCTTTTATCCTGCAGTTTACAATCTAGAATGACTGTATGCTCAAGGAAGAGGAGAATGAATTACTGCTCTCCCTCTTTGTCCCTTTCAGAGTTAGATTTGGTGTTTTCTGCTTTTGTATGTAGAAAGACTTGGCCGTGACATGCCCAAGATAGTCTGCGATCTTTTTCAACTGCAGCTCCTGAGCTACCAATGTATCTACTGTAAAGGAAAACACAAAACCACAGTTAACTTTATTGCCAAGACTAGTTCAGTTTTGCTGCAAGGTCTTGAAATACTATCAAGAAAGGCTGTTTCCAGTCAGTTCCCACGCTTTTTGTGCCTAGCAGGCTGGCTGCATGCAGTCCAGTCCCTTTCCGACAGCTCTCTTAGCTGGTGGTGCTGCCTTGTAAAGTGCCATTTTAAGGAGTATCCCTCCTCTGAATGCAGCTATGGAGAAAAATTAGGTGTGATTCTTTCCCCTCTTTGGAAAAAAAAAGGTTGAGTGCATAGTGTTTTGGCTTTCTAATGTGCTTGTGGCGCTCCTATAAAGAGGATGTTATGTATGTGTCACTGTCAAATCTCACAGATGAAAGGTTTGTTTAGTTGATCAGAACAACCTCAACAGCAACAACCATAACACTTTTGATACAGTGATATGGTTTGCTTGCTTCAGGAAGCAGCAATTAAATCTAAAAGACGTAGTGTTGTTCAGCCTTTTCTGTCTGCAGATGCATAGAAAAGTTTAAAGGATTTCTAAGTAAGGTAAATCAAGGTATTTAAAACATGCTTACAGCAGGCAAACACATTGTAAACAGGCTAACCTACTTCTCCTAAGCCATGTATAAAAGTGTAGTTATACTAAACAAGGTTCTTTGTTATGTAGTAGTCAAGATGTGTAGTCTTATGAGAATATTCAAAGGAAATAGGAGAAGGTTACACATGAAAAACAGAACCTGTAAAGAATAAACAAGTTCTTCAGCAAATCGCATTAAACCAATACAGCTCTAAGCAAAATCTATGGGAATTTCAGCAAACTTCTGTGGGAAAATAAACAGACTGTTGGAGGTGAGCATATTCATACCACCAAACCTTAAGCACTAAACCTGAGTGCCTGAGTTCAGGCACTGATTTCCCTGAGCTACCTGAACACCCAGTGCAGTAGGAAACCAGCTTCTACAAGGGCAAGCAGAGAATGTTTCTGCACTGATTCATCCCATGAAGGAACCCATTCGATTTGTATTTATGTGTGTATACTAGCCCAAATATTCATGAAGGAGACTGAGCCAATTGAAACCTAGCTTCTTTTGAATATTTGGAGATACATAAGGTTAAGATGGCATTAGTAGACTTACTCTTGACCTCTTTCATGCTTGATGCATCACAGTGTCAGTTGTTAAAATGACTATTACATATGTTAATTTTGACCTTAAGAATACGTGTTGTAAACAACATTAAGCAACTTGCTTGCTGACAGTGATTTTTCCTGACGAAAGAGGAAAATACTTTTTAAGGCTAAGCTACACTAGACTGAAAACATTGACTATGAAAAAGTGTCGTAAGAAAATCTTGTCACTTATGTGTTTCTTAAATGCATAATAGTCATATAAATTATACATGTCACCTTCATGGTAAGTACAGTCGATATAACAATAGAGTTTTTCTTACAGAAAAGGATCAATATTATTAAATCCTGGATTTTAACGATTTTAAGGACATGAATCTATTCTTGCGAGATATGTTTCTTAACTTATATTACAGTAGGGGAACTGTATCATAAATAAGATGGCATTACATTGCAGTCTACACTGGAGCACTTCTGTGGGATAGGTGTGATGTTAGCAGAGTGCCTTAGGCCAAACCTAACATGTCAACAAAATGGGTTTACTGTTGGTGTAACTAAACCTCATCTCCAAATGATACGGTTGCCAGCCACGCTCTTCTGTCAACATAACCTGTGTTCATACAAGGAGGTTGTTTGGCGTGACTGTGTCAACTGGGGAGACGTGAGTCTTTTTCAGATGTTGATATAACCATGCGGGGAAAAAGCACTGCAAGGTCTGTCTGACCTTAATGATGGACGGACTTTTGCAAACAAGCCAGTAGCCTTATTTCTTGTGTGTTTTGGAGGCTTCTACCTTTAATCACTGGCAGGTTTCCGGCTTCTCTGAAGCTTGAGGTGCTCCTACAGCCTGACTCATCCCACTGGGCTGTCTGAACCACAACTGATAATGTTTAGCAGTTTTTTCTGAGAAGATTATTCATCTGGGAAATAGTATCAAGAAGATTACTCATCTGCATCAGGTTAATGTGAAACTTCCTTTTCTTACTATTATATCACGTAGCACAGAGACTTTGATAATTAAGTATCCTTTCCCTCTGTGACTTTTCGTAAGAGTTGCCTCAAAACTGTCAGTTATGAAGCTTGTACACGTGTACACGAAACAGCTTGTGCTGTCTTCTCAGGCGTGATTGACAGGGTGAGGCAACAGGGAAGGGGCAGGACAGAGCACCAAAGGGTCCTCTTGGCAGTGTGTTCTTCTCTTACTTCATTAACTGGATTCCTCTCTCCACCACCGAGACATTCCTGCATAGTTTTAAAGAGAATGCAAAGCTCTGAGTCTTTCGGATTGATATCCACATAAGGACCAGCTCTTCCTGGAGAGAATTCAAACCCATTTTTTGAAGAACTGTGTTGTTTAGACAACCCAAGGATTACTGGTTTGCAGCACAGGCCAGGAAATACTGAAAGACTTCCCTGGCATACTTTAGGGAATTTCTGGTGGAATGTAAGAAGTTGCATGCTATTCGATAAACATGCAATACTTTTCACTGATTTTATTTTATTCAAAAATATTAGCGGTCTTAAACTTGGCTTCATAAAATCAGTGATAGTTGTGAGACTTCTAAAAATCTCATTTGTAATCAGAAGTTTAGATGGTTACCTTGTTATCATTTTGGAAACTCAAAAAAGGCAGTTGTTTTTGCAGAATTACTCATGATTGGGCTTTTTAATGTGAGAAATTATTGCAAAACTTGGACCCTTGTGAAAGAAGTAAGTTACACTGTAAACAAGTGTAATTTATTATTAGGTCTTGCTGGACCCACTGTAGGTAGACCTTTAGTAAGTCAAAAAGGACTTTGAATTCTTGTGAGAGATAAGTTATGCACAAAATCTGATGCTTGTGTTGTCTTCTAGAGCAGTGGACCTAGGCAAATAAACAAAACCAGTTGACTCAATTTACAATCGTATAAAAAGGAAAATATTTTCTTCTAGTTTGGGTGAGGTTTTTTTTTTCCTTTTTGTTTTGTTTCAGGAGAGAATGAAAGGTTCTTTATTACAGAAAAATGATTATTCACTAGTGATCTCATTTTGTCATGTGTATAATGCAGTAATAATGATCTAGTTCTGGCTGCAGTCTAGTATGGAAGAAAATCAAATTCTCTGCATGCCTATATGAACAGTGATGTTTCTGTATAGAGAGAAATTTGTAGAATATAGGTGTGTTGAGCAATCTTTTTTTACTCTCTCAACGATACTCTTGACCAACTATTTTAAATATAATTTGAAAACAGACTGGAATAAAAATAATGTATCATGTTTTTGGCAATGCTTATCTTAGCTTATTAATTGCAGCAGTCCAAGCAGACGAGAGGGGCTGCATTTTTTTGTTCATAAAAGCTACAGCAATCTGCTTAATTCAGGGAAAGGGAATAGATAAATGCAATAGTCATCCCACTTAAAAATTTTCTATATGGTCTGTAGAGTGTCTGATAAACAATGGATATATTTTAAGCTGAGAGTAACACATAGAAAGACTCAGTTCTCAGCTGAAGATGTATAGGCAACATTTTCCTGCCAAAAAATTCTACCCCACCAGTATTTCAGCAGGTGCTTTTTGGTTCAGCTGCTGTGCTGAAGGGTGCATTTATCATTCACTTCTAGCCACTTTCTGTGAAATGACTTCCTGATGGTTGAAAACCAGCATGGCAGTCATGCATAGAGTTTCCAGGCGAAACATGACTTTTAGCTTTTCATAGATTTATTACAGACAGTGAGGTCACATCCCGGCTTTTCTAATCACACAGGGCACATGCTGTGCGTTAGAACAGGACGTGTCTTGCTCTCGGTGCTATTATTGTGTGACTCGGTATCAATTTGTTGTTGTGTGCTCACAACACATAATTATTTCAGGTATTTTATATGCTCGGATTTGCCTTTGGAGTCCTTACACGATTTCACTTGCCTGTCGCCTGCTCCCCCTGCCATCCCGCTCCCTCTGCGTAAGGGCAGTCCCAGCACAGTCCCAGCAGAGCGCTCATAACGCAGACAGAGGGCGGCCGTCCATGGGACATGTCTGCAAGCACTTCTGTAATCTGGAACGCTTGGGACTTATGTGAAATACATTTCTTGTACATAGTTGCTCTACACATAATACCCACAATTTTTCCTGATAGCCCTCCCTGTTGGGTGGGAAGGACCTAACACTGAAAAGCAAGCTAGAGTGAGCCCGGGGAGTGGGAATCTGATGAAGTAATATTTAATCAGTTGTGCTGGATTTTTACTCACAGGTTTCCATCAGGGTAAAGGTTTGCAAGACTATTTAGATGTCATCAGTACTCATATTTTATATTAAAAGATGGAATTACCTAATTAATAGGTATTGCCACTTTAATGTCACAACTGTGCTGATGTGCTATCGAAGTATCACACATCCATGATGGATTTAAAAATATAATACAGAAAATGAAAGACAGATCTTGCAGGAAGCAGTATGCGTTTATTAATGTCTGTCTCATTCACACGTATATAGGAAGTATGCATACACATATGCTTTGTAGCAATATTTTTTCATTAAAACCTTTTCTCTCATTGACATAAACCTTTGTCAGTTAAAACAAAAGTGCTATTAAAAAGTCAGTTTTTGCACATTCAGTAGCTTAAAATATTCTTTATCATATTCAAAAATAACTTTGTGCTACAATGTGCTGAAGTGACTGTAGGCAAAAATATGCTACAAACACAAACTCGTTGGTATAAAATAATTTTGCCCCGGCAGAATGCTTCTTTCAATGCCCAGTCCAGTGTACTTGGGTTTCATCCCTCTCCTTTACTTGCTTGTCAAAAACAAAACCTGATAATGTTGGAGTACTATTTTTGTTCTTCTGAATTCCTATCCTCAGGAGATCTGAGTTCTCCTAAATTTTTTTCAGCCAGGGAACAATCTTGCCTGAAGAACTACAGGCTTAATCACTTCGCATTCGTATTGCCATAGGCCTTTTTTGATCTCTTGCAGTTTTAGCATAGCTTTTGATCTCTAGTAGCTTTCCAACATAGCCAGTGATGTTCTGGGGGTGGGGGACACATTTTGGGTGATTTTAAACTTTAAATTTGTTTGTTATGTATCAGAATTTGGAAACTAAAATATTTTACTATATGTGAGAGAATTTTAAAGGAGTATAGCTTGGTACACAGACACTTGCAATACTGCAGCGGTATTTGTGTAAAACAGTATGACAGAAACTACATGGAAAGTGGAGAACTGCTGACATGGAGCAAAACAAAAAGCACAAAAATCCAAGGAGAGCTGCCAGTTCAGAATTTCCCACTCTCCTGTTTGGAAGGAGCAGGATTGAATGCCACTGAGTTATGTGTATTAAGTTTCCTCATATATCAGATCTGAGTACAAGTATCTGCTTCACTTGTAATTATTTCAGAAGAATTCACTGTATTATTTTCCTGGAGGAGTACTGCAAGTATTCCAGCACAGGTGGTAGAGGAGTCAAAGTACACTTTGGTATTTACCTCTCTAAAAGAAGTGCAGATACTAGTGCGATCATGCCTTTCCATTTAGCCTGTTGATAAAGTATGTCTATAACCATTTTCTAATAAAGAGGTGCTATTCTGTGCAATAAAAGTTAAGGTCTACATTTGCAAAAATGCTCTCTGCATGCCTGAGACCTCAGAGGGTGTTTACTCTTAAAAGTCCTACCCTGATATATGTTAGAGAGGAAAGAAGCGATGGCCATCACAACAATAACAGGGTGTAACCGGCATTGAGCTCGATACTTTATAGTAGGATCTGCAGACATCCATAAAATGACTCACCTGAATAAAGCTGTTCAAAATAAATAATTGAAAGACAAAGCCATGGCTTCCTTGATCAACAAAGTGAATAATTTTTCAGTATACGGTCCACTGATCAGTAAGCCAGTTGAATTTACAGTAGTGTTAATCGTGTTACAAATATAGAAGTGAAGGCAACCAAACTAGCCATCTCTGCTTTCCTTGCCTTTTTTTGACATCTTTTCCGATATCCTGGGTGTTTGTTTTCTTAAGCTGTAAACATTATTATGTTTTGTTGCATGTCTGTATATCATATAGTTTACTGGTGTCTTAGTCTTCCTGATCAGTGCCAGCCAGTACAGACATACCACTACTGCATTATAAACAGTAGATTCAGAATTTACATACTCTCCTTTATCATCAAAGAATATGACCAAAGTGTGTGCAGTTTTACAGATGAGAGCACTGAGCCACAAAGCATTAAGTTAATATATATCATAATTTAAAAAGAGATACAATTCTGAACCAAAAGCCTTAGAGTATTTATGTTAGCAAACAGTACTCAGAGAAAGTAGGGACCAGATAACAAGTTTTTATTTTCTCATCTTTGTGGTTTTAGTTGATAAAAATCATAGTTGTGTGTTTAGTGTTATAGTTACGAAAACTAATTTCTGAGGAACATCAGTACTTCTCAGAAAAAGTTTGCGTTTTATATGACTATAGCTTTGTAATGCTTACTTTTCAGAAATATTTGTAAAAGCATAAAGTCCTTTCTTATCTTCAGATAAGGAGGGTGTATCTTCACGACATACACAGGGTGTTCTCATACCTTAGTTAAGAGCAGATTATCCTAACCAGTTCTGTCTCTTGGTCTGGAGTGCTTGCGCTGACTGCCTGGCTGTAAGACCTCAGGGAGCCAGAACAGATTCCTCAACACCAGGTTCTGCGTTGACCCCTGCTCTCCTCAGCAAGGTGTGTGGGCATGAAGCTGCCTTCAGAAAAGTTCTGTGCTGCGTCTTTCATCCAGGGATTTTTGCTAACTGCAACACCAGATCTCCTCGGGCCTTTTCACTTCTGCCAGCAACCCTACTGAAGGAGATGAAGCTGGGTGATAGGATAATACGAGAAGTTATGCACCGAATCTCATAGAGATGAAAAGAAAACTTTGATATCTGCTTCATCCACTTGCAGCTGGACTAAAAGAGTAGCACAGGATTGTGCGTTCAGGTAGACAAATGGGTGTGCCTTCAGTTCAAACAGCAGCAGATGTAACATCTCAGCCTTATTTTCATGCTGTTTCCTGGAGCTGCGGGCACTTTTTGCCAAGCAGGCTGCACTTCAGCTCAATAAGCTCCCTTTATTATGGCTTAAGCACTAGACATCACATTCTCATTCAGGTGAATCTGAGTGGCATCAGCCCACAGATGGTATTGTAGTTAGTGTTTTCCGGCTAGGCTTTTGATGCTCAATAAGCCAGAAGTAAAAATGAGGATGAGATGAAATAACCAGTGTGTAAGAAGAGTAAGTGCCTGCTGATTCTCTGTTGGACCTTTCTCAAGAAATGTCCACCAAGGGACAGCCCTTTTAAGCTGTGCAGAATTCACTGCTAGTGAGCTGTGCCTCCTGATCAGAAACATCAGAGGCAGCGAACAGAAGTGACAGTGCCAGTCAGCAAATCTGATTTCCCTCAAATGCCAGCAGGATACCTCCTGTCAAAGCAGCCAGATCTCCATCCAGCATGACAGAGCACCATATTATCTGAAGCTATCTGCTGTTCTGATAATTTCTTGGCACTGCCTGATAGTGGATTAGCGCAGGCATGCAATAATTGCCTGAAAAGTCACTGTCAAGGGTGTGGGTTTCTTTTAAATAATAGGCAGGTATATGTGGCTGCACAGTGTCTGTTTGATAGAGATCTGTAACCTGTCTTTGCTGAGAATGGGCCTAAAAATATCAACCATCAATGGATCCAGCTCTTACAGTAGTATGTACTGTTACAAATCTACAGAAAGCTGCTTTACAATGTAACAAAAACTATATTATTTTGCTAAAGGGAGATACTTTTGAAATGAGAAAATTAAGCCTAGAGATGAGAAAATCAAGCATAGAGATGAAACATATGAATGATTCTTCCGTTTGTTTATTTGTTTGCTATCTCCTTATTTCATGTCTTAGTGCTCTGTGTTTACCAGGCTGACATATTACATGATTGACAGGCATTAAATAATGCAGAAATAGTTACTTCTGCAGTAACTGTAATAGTTATTTTTGCAGTAATATCATTATCTATTTCATTCAGAATTTCTAGGCTTGCTGACAGAAAGACACTTGCGCCAGAAATCTAATTAACAAGATTATTTGATTTCTTATGCATAAGTTGAATTGAATGTTGGAAGTACAGTCCGGATCTGAAGTGCTGTGATACAGGATTACAATCTCCTGTTACAGGATTTCTGTCCCAAGGAAGGGCTCAGTGCTTTGACTTGAAGTTCAGAGGAGTTAAACAGTGTCTTTGCAATGGGCTCTTGAGACCTCAGGAAACTCTTGTGTGTGAACGTCAGAGCCTTGCAAGGCCAGGGCTCTGCATGCTTTTTGGAGGAGTAAAAAGGAAGGAAAAGATGTGCAGTTCTTGGGACTTGGGAAGGAGGCGCGTCAGGGGAGCAGGCATCCCTGCTCGTCCTTTCAGTTGCTGGAAGGGTTCCTATTAGAAACCAGTGCAGCAACTGAACTCTTTTTAAACCTTCCGAGGGACCACAACACTGGATCCAGCACCCAGGGTGAAAATGCTGGCAGCTTTGGATTACGTAAGTCTTACAGCATCATATGGAAGGGGGCAGCTTAAGACAAATGCAGATGGACCGATGTTTGATTCAGCTGTGCTGTGTAGAGCAGAAGTAACTCCAGTAGAGTCGGTATCAAACAGATGGAAGTAAAGCACAAAAGTTGTATGTAGTGTCTGTAGTACCCAGGCATTTCTGCCCTCACCCTGTAAAGTGACCATACATATAGGAAACCTATACATTTTTGTTGTAGTTCCTCTTCCATTCTCCTCCCTCTCCACCTGTCACTCCAGCTTTTCCTCTGGAACAACCTTCTCTCCTCTGTCTTTTCTCCTTTCATCGTGCACCTCAGCCAGAGGTATTTACTGCCTGCTTTAGGTACTTTTGGCATCTTTCTTGGATGCAATGCCTGGTGTGATATGGGAATGTGAGCCCCCTCGTAGGTCATAAAGAAACGTGAATGCTTTGGAGGGTTCCATTCAGCACACCTGAAGCCAGTGCTTGCAGTGGGGCATTTGAATCTTTCCCTTATCCCTCCCAGTAAGAAGCAGTAAACCATAGTTGTGATATTAGAAATACAGCAATGCTTTTGAATTGCGAGTCAAAGAGCTCAATTTTATTGGCAGGTTTCTGATTAAATGTTGGAGGAGGTATATTTTCTGAATAGAAATGTCTGATTTGCCCTCTGTTTTATTTTGTAATAAATTGAACTTTTGGCAACAAGGATGAAGGTTAGATGTAGAGCATTAATGTATCAGAAATTCCAATAGCCTATTTAATTACAAAAATTACTTGCATACACAACTGATTTTCATCTAATTTTGTCGAACAATACATTAGTGACACTTGAAAGTAAATTTTATAGGTATTTAGTAAGGGGCAGAGAGAGGAAAAAATATTACTTGTTCAAATAAGATACTTTTTTTTTGCTTCTTGAAACAAAATTAGATCCCTAATCCTGAGAGGATTTAAATACTATACTATCTGTACACAAGAGGATCCATTAAATTAACATACACATGTGTTTGCAGGATTGACGCCTAGGGTTCTGACCATGTATCATTAAAAATCTGATTTTAGATACTTAAATAATCTCTTTCTCTTAAATCCTGCCACGGTAAACTTGTAGTACAAAATGAGCATGTATCTCCATCCACCGTGAGCAACTAAAAAAAGTATAACGTGTCCAAGCAGACTTCTGTGATTTTTTTAATTCAAAATAAAAACTGCGTCGAAGAACTGAATATCTGAAACCAAAGCAAGGCACCGAAACTGGCAGAAGGTTTTCCCTTCCCAGGATGCTATTCCAGCACTCAGTTCTCATTTACTGACCCCAGCATGCCCGTGCAGGCCCAGGTCCCACATGAGTCTAACCCAAAGGAATGGACGCACATATGAATGTTAGAGAAGATAGGCTGGTACCTTAACAAGAAATTCAGGAGCAAAACTAATTTATCATGTTGATGCATAAACAGTAAGAATAGTTTTTGCTGATCTAGAATGTCTGTCAAATAACTTTTTTTTTTTCTCTGACTTTGTATAAATGGCCTGAACCAAAATGATTGAGTTCTCTACTAGCAAACTCTGAGAGTTTGTACTGGGGGTAGAGGCTTCATTATCTTCTGCCACATTATGTGTGCTTACTGAGCTCAAATACACTGCACAGAAAACTCCATAGAGAAATTTCTCAATTTGTACTCCAAGGCTTTAGAAATGATTGCAAAATACGTATTAAAAGCACACATGCGCTTTCTCATGCATGCTGACATGCAAGCAAGACAAATGAAAAAAAAACGGTAAGAAGTGAATGTCTGGAATGTTGTTATTATGGTAGAGCTGTCCAAAATATTTGATGGACTTTGTTTTTTAAGTGCTGCATATTCTTAAATAAAAACAAACAAACAAAAACTAACAACCAACCACATACACACACACCAAAAAACCAACCACCACCAACAACAAAACAAAACACCCTGAGAAATTGTTTCGTGGACCGTTGTGACACTATGCTGATACAAAATTGTGTGTACATAGATAGGCATAATTATTTTGAATTTTGTTAGTGGTGTTTCAAAAAATCCTAGGGATCAGAATTTCACAATCTGCTAAATTCTGTGGAGAGACATTGCTTATACAATCTCAGGAGTTGACGCACTGCATTTAATTATACAAAGCAGTCCCTCTTGAGATAAGACGTAAAAGAAGAAAGCATTTCAATTTAATCTGTTACTCTCTAGTGCCTAACCCAGCTCTCTATTTTTAAGGTAGTAGACTATACGTAACAAAAATACAGATATTTAGAAAACAGAAAAGATCTAATAGCTGAAATTTGTAACAATAGTACTTCAGTGCAGGCATTGAAGTTACCAGCCTGAGTAGTATATTCGAAATCAGAAGTAAAAGGTTATCTTTGACAGACTTTTTTCCATCGAATGTGATTAGTTTAAGAAGAACACAAAAAGCCACATGTTTGAAGATTTTTTTGGGATTTCCAGCAAAGTACATTGACTGAAACATTCTAGCAGCACAGTTATATAGCATTATATGATGTGAAAATCTACACTGAATTAGAAACAAAAGTGTGGCATTTTAATTCCAAATACAGAAATCTCTCTGTCTCATTTTAAAGATACTCAGAAGTAACAAGAATACTGTTGGCTACATTTCAGTTCACCCTGATGTTCACACAGAGTTTCTAGTTTTAAAAACCCAAATGGAGCTTACTCAAAACTGCTTGTTTTCATACAGTTTCTATGGGGATTCACAGTTTAATGAATGCAAAAGGAAATGGACCTCAGTTTAAATTTTTCCTTAAGAGATCTAAATTTTGGCAGACTCTTGGACCAGTCTTGGCTGAATGTGTGTCACAAAGTTTAGGCACAGAAGTACAAAAAAACTTTTTGATGCCTGTTGGAGGCATTGCTGACCTAACGTTGGTGTCCTAACATAATTCTGTGAACAGCGGAGATGTTACTGATAATTACACTAAATATTCTTCTGTTTGGAAATCATGCAAAAAATCGCTTTGACCAGGCTTTGATTTATTTTTCTAGGGAGGAGAAATTAAAAAAATATGGCATGTATCGTAACATATAAATTAAAAATGATCTTGAACTTTATTTCTTTTTTTTTACTAAATTCTTCCATTTTCTCTAAATCCTATAGTGCTGAGTTACACTAAAAAATATGCTGAATTATATTTTCCCATCATAGTATATAAATTTTTGATTAGCTGTGAATAAAGTCCATAGCAATTGCAATGTAAGTGACAGGCATTGATCTCTTCTGGTTTTGATGTTAAATTGCTTCTCTGTGGCTCTGGATGGGATTTTAGCTTGAAATAGTAAAACGTAAAGCAACGTGGTTGGTCGGTCTTGTTACTATAAACTACATAAACCCAATAGGGGAAATCTATTTATTTATAAAAAAGGGGAAAAGTGACATTAAATACTTTTCAAATTGTCTGTGTAAACAGGTTACATTATATTTATAGGAATAAATATGCACATAGACACTGGAATTTCATTGAAAAGTTTACTGTCAGAAGCTGCCACAGTGAATGTTGCACCACACAGGCTGAAATGCAAAATACCTATGAATATATGTATGTGAACATTCTTTCATGTTAGCTATTAACATATTTAACTAAATTAACACATTAGGAAAACTGAGAATGGCATTTCACTTAGGATATTTTTAATTGATTTCAAAGTTGTCCTTGGCTCCTGAAGGTCTGCAGGTTGCCCAGGAAGGATTTTAATGTTAATAAACTATACACTCTTTTTCCTTCCTTTCTCAATTTTTCCCCGAACCACAAAACCAAGAAGATCTCAAATGTTTCATTTGTTTTCAAGTTGCCAAATGTTTCATTTGCAGTTTCTGCATGCTTTTGGGTGCTTTGTGCCTGGGATTTTGAAGAGAATGAACCTTCAGCACTGCATCCAGTGGAACTCCCCACACTGCAGGTTCCTTCCCCTCAAAATCCCAGCAACAAGGCTTTAGTTTTCAGCTCGTTCGTGTAGCTGTGATCTTTCCCCCCTCCCCAAAGAGTAGTTGCAATTCTGATATTTTAATGAATATGATTTTTTGGTATAAATCAGTCATCTTCTTGATTGCATGCTGCTGCTTGTTCTGTGTTTGCCTGTCCTCTCCATCAGCCCTGCCATTGCTTTCCTTTTGAAATAGAGTTTTCTAATTAATGCCACTGGAAATTAATTTGGAAAATGACGGGTAAACAATAATCAATATTAGTATCCTTTAAAAACTCATAGCTTGTTATCAGATCTGTGAGCCCTCTCTTTTCATCTTTGCAGCCATTTCCAGACTGCAAAATCAGCTGAGGTTGATAAAACCAAGAGATTCACAGATTTTGGTGCCAGAAGGGACCATTATGATAATGAAATCTGAGTCCGTGCGCAACACAAGTCTGGCACGGTTGCATCTTCAAAGAGCTGATACTAAGAATAAATCTGACCTTCAAACACTTGGGTGCCAGCCTTACAGTCAGCACTTCTGGGTAACTAATTCATAATTGTTCAGGAGATCAGATTGGTTTGGGGTTTTTTTTGGTATGATCACTTTTCTCTAAATGATGGAATTTACTTGAAGAAGCCCATTTTGCAAGACCAGACCAAGCCTGCCTGAACTTCCTGCTTGTGTAGCTCATCACTCAACGTGACAGGCAGCCAAAAGAGAAGGTGCAGAGAATTTTAAATGTGGGACTGGAGGGTGAGGTGAGGCTCAGGCTGCTGAGTAGCTGCAGGGATTGCTTTCAGAGGGACTTTGGGACGCTCAGCACCTCTAA
This sequence comes from Caloenas nicobarica, assembly GCF_036013445.1. NCBI lineage: Eukaryota > Metazoa > Chordata > Aves > Columbiformes > Columbidae > Caloenas > Caloenas nicobarica. The sequence goes on from NC_088247.1 coordinate 26,071,619, forward strand.
ATACAGGGCATTAGCCTCTGAGGATTTGTTCGCATGGCAGGGTAAAGTGCAGCACGGAGATTGACAAGCAGCAGGGTGTTTTCACCCTCCCAAAGCATCACATCAGCCTGACTAGACTGTTTCCAGTCACAAAACTAATTAGCAATGGGCTGACTCAGATGTCCCTGCACAGGAGAGCGGTGTGACACGCACATGCACGCACCCTATATATTTTCAGTTTCCCAGATAAAAATAGATGTAATAATGTTATTCCCACATTTATGAAATGGTTTGTGCTTTACATTATTAAAAGTTTTTTCCGTATGTACTGAAGTGTTCTTGTAAGTCATGAAAGAGGAATTTAAAAAGCTGCCTTTTTTTTTTTCTGGTTATTTTTCCAAGTCTTTTATGACAGAGAAGTGGCAGGCTTCAGTAAGTTTTAAACTAGATAAAATGCTCTTTTTTTGGATTGATTCGCAGGCTTTTCTAGTTCCATGCATTTGTATAAATTCAAAGACCTTTTACATCCTTTAAAAGAATAACATGTTATTCTTTGTATCCTTTTATTTTTGCTGGTTATAAGTCTTGTGATTAAAAGCATTGGTTTTAGGACTTGGAAGACTTGTATACAAATTCCTTTTGGAACACAGACTCCTCCTCTATAAATATGAATATTAGCTCAGAGGGATGTGTGAAGACATACATAGTTTGGAGTCCTCATGTATTAGGGGTAGTGAACACAGTTGCAAGAGCTTAAGCTGGAGTTCACTTTCTTGGGTGATTCTAACGGTTTAAAACTTTTTTGTGTGTATGTTTGTTCTTGTTGATGGGACAAGTGAGCGTTCAAGCAGAAATATTTCAGTCATATGCAAATACAAGGCAGAGAGTTGTTTGCTTCTCCATTATCTGCCTGTGTTCTGCTGTTACCTTTTCTCACAGTATTCCTCTGTGTGGCTGTGAGAAACAAGAAAATATCTTTTTTCTTGTTCATTCGAAGTACACTTACTAGTTTAGGTTGCATTTCAGTGAATGTTCTGTCACCCACGTAGATGTCATGAAAGTCTTATCTGTTGCATACCTGACTCTTGTTTCATTGCAAAAATTGTTCCCATGTCAATTAAGATAATGTATATTGTATTTTATATGATTGATAAGAGACTGGAGTGTCTTTTAATTAGCAACTACTGGTCACAGTTGGCCAAAAATTACAAACTCCCTGAAAAATTCCTTCCTGACAGCTGCACCTCATCTCTCTCGTGAGTGCGAACTGCACCAACATCTGTGAGCAGGTTCAGAATGACAAGGAAAGACTCTGGAGAACAGCAAAAGCTGGCCATGTTTTTAACTGAGCAATAAAAAAGGGTGAAAGCCATCCTGTTATTACATTTGAAACAAGTGCTGTTTTTTCCACACTTTTGTCAATGCAATGCTGGTTTGATTTTTTTTTATCTAAAGGAAGGAGGCAAATATTTCTTTTTCGGTCAGTGTGCATATATGCGCGTGCAATCCTCTACATGCACATGTACCCACTGTGTTACAGCAGGCATGGTTTCTAGGTAGGCACACATGCAGTCTGGTACAGAGAGCTTTACTGGCAGGAATTTGGACTGGGCAGGTTACCCAGGGGAGATCTTTCCTGAGATTAGAGAGGTACTTCATAAGAACAAATGTTTGTTTGAAAGGTGCTAGTTTGCATCTAAAGGCAACACTTTTCCAAAGTGTTCTTGGCATAAAATTTTCACCTCTACTCCACAGAGGTATTGCAAGTTCTCATCTCCATCCTTATTTCAAGGAACTCAAGTCATACACTATATTAAGCTATTAGCATGCTTGGCACATTTTTCAAGAGCAAATTTTCCAACAGAGTGTGGCTTAATGTAAGCCCATGGGTGGTTTGGTCAGTGGTGTTTCTACCTTTTGTTCCTTACGATCAGACAGGTTCTGTTTTTAATAGCAAAACAAGTGAATTTTCGTCTCCTCGCATTTGTTAGCGTATATACCCCTGAGGTATACATTTATTCAGCATGGGAATGTTTTGTGGCTGCAAGGGCCTCACTGGCACAAACAGAGGACCTCTCAAAGAAAGCTACTGAAGAGCTGCAGTGGGTGCCTGTGAGGCTCATTTTCTTTTTATCGTAGAATCATAGAATAGTTTGGGTTGGAAGGGACCTTCAAAAGTCAAGTTAGTCTAACCCCCCTGCAATAAGCAGGGACATCTTCAACCAGATCAGGTTGTTCAGAGCCCCATCTGGCCTGGCTTTGAATGTTTCCAGCAATGGGGCATCTACCACCTCTCTGGGCAACTTGCGCCAGTGTTTTACCACCCTTATTGTAAAAAAAATTCCTTCCTCATGTCAAGCCTGAATCTCCCCTCTTTTAGTTTAAAACCATTATCCCTTGTCCTGTCGTAACAGGCCCTGCTAAAAAGTCTGACCCCATTTTTTATAGGCCACTTTTCTTCCTCCATTCTTAAATCCAGGTACCTGCTGTGATGTTTTGGAAGACACTCCCTTGCCCTAGTGGGGTCTTTGCATTTCTTGGAGGTGTGCAGCAGGCTTCGTGATTACAGCTCTGATTATCATTACCCAGATGGGTTGTGTGTGTGTGAACTGCCATGTGATGCGCATCAGGAGGAATATTTTGTAGAAAGGGTAATTAATGATCTCACGTACATAAAGTTGTACAATGGAAGACTCGTGATAACATGTTTCCCTTCAACCCATTAATGAAACCCTATTAACTTACCGTGTTGGTCACTAGCTCAATTGAGTATAAAGCGTTCAGTTACTTGCACGCTGGTAACTCATTTATTTGAATAGCTGTTCATTTTATGCATTCATGAATGAGTGCTTCGCATTATCCTTGTGAGGATGAGAAGCAAGAGCGGAGCAGCATGAGCGCGGGATGACAGTGCCCGTCTGTGGCTGAGGCGATGGAGTCTGGATCGCGGAACTCTGTCCTGCAGCCCGGCCCTGTGTCTGCTCCTCCCCGGAGGCATCCTGGAGGTGGCCTAGGACTCTGATTTAAGAAAATATTATCAATATACTGAACAAACTTTTAAACATTAATAGTAAATTTTTACGTTTAAATGGAAAGGCTACCAGATAGCAATTATTATGATTATCTGATCTGACTCTATCACAGAGACCAATAATCTTTCTGAGATTTTGCATAATTGCGTTATCTAATTGCAAGTGATGAATTAATACTTCTCTTGTGGCCTTGTTGAGGATTTGTATGGAGATCAGTGAAAGCTGATGCTAACTGCACATACAAAAAAATAAAGCGTCACCAAGATCATTATTAAGCTGTATGGCTTGTTGCTGTCTGACAAAGCTGGTTATTAAAAATTCAGCTCACATAGAGACTAAAAGATCAGTTTAGCAAAAAACTTGGCAGAAAGAAATAAGAAAGAAATGTTTCTTTTCATTTTTAAAACTTGTTTCTATTAATTTCCTTTCATATCCATCGACCTGCTACTCTCCCAAATGCCTTACTGTATATGGAAGATTCACCTTTGAACAAGAACTGTCAGGTTTCTCTTAAAAAGCTTTTAGAAGGCTTTAAAATTGAATTTTTTTTTAAAAAAGACAATATTTTAAAGCATAGTATTATGACTGAAATTTTACCTCTTTCAACTAGTAATAATTTTACTTGTAGTTCCTCTCTTTTTGTTTGTTTTGGGCTTTGTTTTTGTTTTGGGGTTTGTTTTGTTTTGTTTTGTTTGGGGTGGTTTTTTTTATGTTGTACTTGATCCAGGAATTAAATTTTGTTTACTACCTTATTTAGTTCCAATTCACTATCCACTCCACTGGGGTCTACAAGAATTGTAGAATTACTTATCTGCTTCATTTCAGTTTGCTTCACAGGAGATTTGAGCAGGGGTTTTTTAATTGCTTTGCTACTCTTTCAGACATCTTGCTCCACATGGTAATGTGCATAAAAATTTAAATTTGTTTTCTTCCTAAAAAGCTGCACATAATTACATATTAACTAGATTAATCTTTTCTTATCTTTAGGACATTCTGCTGCTTTCAGACTAGTCGGCAATTATTTTTTCCTTTTTCACCTAATCTGTAATAAATAATCTAGCATGCCAAGGTAATGGATTTCACCTGAGGATCTCAACATAATTTGCAGACAATAATTAATTAATTAGTTTCACAACCTGTCTTTAGGTGAAATTGAAATGCAGCCTGGCAGCACGCAGTCATTAGCAACATGTTGCACCATTAGCTGTAGCTGCTCTATAAGCAGGTGGTGTAACCCACCGCTTCTGAGTATCAGGGAAGGTTCCTGCTCAAGTGGCACCTTGTTTAAAAAAATAAATAATTACAGTCATCTAGTTGGGTTGTTTACTTGGCGTCCAGATGTAATTATATACCATACGGACATATGCAGGCAAACATTATGTCTGTAATACATATTGCAGAATAGTGATCTGACATAATTTCTGCTGCTTTTTTTAGCAGCATAAATATTACTATAGGTATTTTTCCAGGCATGGTATTTTTACTTATAAATGCATTTTGCCATGCAGCTGAACTGGAAAAAATTTAAAGATACATATGATGTGAACAGAGAATTTGTCAGTGATAAACCCTGAGGAAACTTCTCATTGTTCATCCTCATCCTACAGGAGGATCGTTGGCTTTCCTTCATACTGACCCATCTCTGACCTGTGACCAGTAATTTTAAACAGCCTGGATTCTGTATTTTTCTCATTTATTCTGACCATATTACTACTTGAATTGAGCTCCTTAAACAGAATTAGGTACATCTATAGGGTTTGAAATTAGTGGCAGCGAAGTAAATAGCATCTGTAGCAAGAACCAAAAGCTTTATTGTGACTATCATAACAATACAGTCATAAAATGTGTAACAAAAAGTGTCGTATTTTAAACGTTGCATAAAATGCGTGAGAACCCATTTTAAGCCCACATTCAGTATCCAAAATCAGACTGTTTTTCCAATCTCAAATTTAACTGAGTTTGGAGTCCTCGAAGGAGAGAGGGAGGCACAGGAAGAGAGAATGAAAGAATTAAGGGACTGAAGGGGGAGAACGAAAGGAGGGAAGAGGGAGGAGAAAGAGAAGAAAGGAGGGAAGGGGGAAGGATCACTAAATTATAGTGGTTTTGCGTGCACTTTTGTGACAACAGTATGAAAATCTTTAATATCATGGAGTCCTACAAGCTGCTAGAAATACTCATATGCAATTAAAATGTTTTCACAGGACAACTGATTTAAACAGCTGGCCATTAACCAGTCCTTAAGTGTCTGCACCTCATGTGTCTGTTAATGACTCTTAATCGCATGTATGAACTTGAATATAAAAGCTGTAATCTTGAAAAAAGATGAAATAAGCAATATTTGAAAAAATATATATTTTTTTACCGCTTGCCCTTCCCTAAATATATGATTAGCCTTTATTCAGTGATTTTTATGTTGGTTTTCCTTTCAGAAGGCAGGCTGAGCAACCAGCTTGGTCATCAAGCTGTTTTTTCAGTATTAGACATAAACGTGATTTCCCTGATACTCAAAAGTTTCATTAAAAACGACCACCAGCAGAGCAGGGAGTTCCATCACTGTCTTAGGTGTAAACTATCCAGGTCTGCTAATGGCAGTCTTGTAAAAAATACTACTCTGTTGCAATGGACTATTGCAAATACAAGATTATCCCACTTATTTCGAAAAACTAACAGGAGCCTCTGTTGAGGACTGCTTTCTCCATTTTGGTATTGCCTTTGCTGTACCATGAAATAGGGGAGGTTTTTAACCAGAATTGGTTCTAGTCTTAGTTGGGATTCTGTGGACATCTAACAGTGTCTTCTGCAAGGGCTTCCAGTGGATTTTCCTCTTTTTCTTCTATATTTGTTTCTGAGACACTTTCACTAGCAGTGTTCCTTAGGATTATGAAATACGCCTTTTGGAAGAAGGAGTTTTGAGTGTCTATAGACACACCAACAGCTAATGCTATAATTAGGGCTTGCGTCTGAGAATTAAGTATAATCAGGTCATGCTCATTGGTCTGTAGGCTTCCACTTATTTGAAATCTGGCAATTGAGAATTTTTTAAATTTTGCACTGCCATCCAAAATAGACTTGTTTTCTCTTGGATGCAGTGTTTTTTATGTTAGAAAATAATAATCTTCTAATGAAATTCTGTTACTTGCTGCAAGGTCACCCTTGTATAAGGCTCATGGACTTACCAGTACATGACTTACAAGTCCTTTGCAACTGTGTGATTTTATTTTTCCACATACTAAAAATGTTTGATAGGACATCCTTGTGGACTGTGATCAGCATAATGCACATAGGCTTTTGAAAGTCTGTCTTTCTGAATCATCCGCAGCTCTGAAACACATCACATTTTTGTGCTGACTTGGATCCACCGAAATCTTCCTGTACCTAGAAACACAGAAAATAAGTGTTTCCTGCTTTTGAAACACTGATTTTCATGCACCTCCATTATTTTCCACAGTCTCCTCTGTGTTATGTCCCTGCGTTTTTCGATTCTTTTCTTACATGTGCAATGTACTTGGTAGTACATACTTGTTGCTGTAAGTGACAACAAGGGATTTCAAGCAGTATTATATGATTGAAGAATACAGTTATGTTTTATTGGATTTTTTTTGTCCGAAATATATATATATACTAGCAGAAGCATTGAACTCAGTGCAGGATACTTTAAATATGTCATTTATTTGTAAAATATTAATATATATATTCGACTCTTTCCATTTAATTTCATTTCAGAAACGTGTTTACTATTAAGGTCTCAAAGACGACAAACAGTGCACAGCTCTTGTATAATCAAACTTAAAAGCAAAATTATTCTTCCCACTCTAGAAAAGTGGGTCTGAATCATCTCTTATTCTTCTAAATACGCCTTTGACTAAGAGAATCTTTCATTGTTTCCAAGTGTCTAATTAACAAATGCCAACAAAGTTGGCTACTTTAAATAAATGTTGCTTCGTTTTATAGTTTAAACTCCACAGCCTGTAAATGTTCACTAATATTGTGGTATTCTATACATTGTCTAGTGGTTTAAAATATGTAAATTCTCAGGAAGTGAGGTTCAGTGTTGACAATGTGTTTATACAGGATTCTTGAGGAAACTGAGTGGAGCAGTAAGAAAGCAGACTGACTCGAAATTCATTCCATTCCTAGTCTGAGAAACCCCACCAAAATATATTCTTAAAGGTGGCAAAAAGACCCAACATCTTTTCAAGAATTGTTATCCAGATTAGCTGAAATCTCAGACATTGACTCTTTGATAAGCAGCAAATTATTTTAATATTTCTTGAAGGAAATCTCAGAGCCCTCAGAAGTGTTGGCATCTTGTCTAGTTTACCTTGGCATGAAGAATATTTGTAAGCAGGAGCAATTTGAGTGGACAGTTTTAGTACATTTAAAAAATGTTTATGTCCCTTTGCATTTCCCTCCGCCTCCCGCATCCCAGAGGTTATGATGGCTTTTTCCCATATTCCTAGTTATGTATGGCAAGGCATGACAGCCATTCTTATTTTAAGGTTTTGAAAAAGTTCTTAACCACATGGTAGTCAACTCATAACTTCCCTTGGCCAGGTAGAAGCTAGCCAGGAGCGTCTGCTTCTCTTACTAGTACTGCAATTGTTTGGCAGAAGTCTTCAAACTGAAGCTGGTCTCTGAGGCTGTCCTATGATGTTTTCAGTCCTGCACCGCAAATCAAAAAGCAAAATTTATGAAGAGTTTAGTTCTAATTGCTATTGGCACTTTTAAAGAAAATAATTGAGGCTTATCACATGGTTGCACATTGTTTGTTTTGGAGCAATCATAAGTAACGCACACATGAATAAACGAGTACTTCTACTTCCAAACAAATTTAAAATAAAAAGTACAACATTACAATATTAATTCAAGTAGCCTGAACATTCCCTAAATATTAAGGGATCTGGTGAGAACCCACATATTAAAGCTGTTAGTACTCTTTCAAATAAAAAATCATTTCTGAAGCAGCAAGCCTTTGAAATTCATCATAGAGAAAGCTAGAGGCTAGAGAAGTACCTTTTATTTTTGTCATGAATTTCCATTCTGGTATAGCTGAGTCATAAGCTGACAAAAAATCCTGGCATTTCTTTTCTGTTTGCTTTTCTTAGGAAAAGCTTGGCAGCTTCCCAAAATAGCAACTGAATTCTGAAGAGCTAAATACAAATATTAAAATCCTGCCACCCAACCAGCTGCAGCACACATGGCACTGAGAACAGAGCAATGACATTAATGGCAAGAGAAGAAAGGGCAGAGTAAGCTCCCAAACATGTTCCCTCCATCATGCCAAGGATTTTCTCTGCTGCCTTATGTGCTTCTCTGTAGGACCTCTGCTCGCTTCTGTTCGCACTGACAGGACACAGCTTGCTTGTGTAAGAGTGGTTTAGTTATTGGTGGGAGCATTGTGAATAGAAAGGAAGCTGTTAAAATTGAACATTGTGAATGCTTGTTGTTTTAATCATTCATGACAATTCTTTGCAGATTTAGGTAAATCTTTTCTTGTTTGAGGTGTGCCAGTCGCTGGGCAACAGCTGTTGCTTTGCAGAGTATTTTTGCTCTTTCCTTTCTTCCAAGGGTTAGGTTTCTAAATGCTTCTTGGAAAGTCCCCACGAAGAATCCCCAGAATATCCCCTTCCCTCCTCTCATCTCTGTGACTTGCTGAAACTCAATTCTGCCTGTGCAGAAGCAAAGCTTCAGAGGAATTATTGCCTCTGCTGCCGGCCACAGCGAGGTGGTATCTCCTCTAATTCAGTCTGCTCAAACTGAGTTTTTACTAATCCTTCAGCCAGAATAACAACTACCAAACCCATAGATACAGATCACATTTATAGAATTAATGTAGCTCACTCCCATATGTTTTGCAAGATACTCACCTGTAAAATTTCCAGTTGCATAAATTTGAAGAGGTAACGCTGAGGGTGTAATTTTAAGGCGGTACGTGTGACGTGCTAGCTGGGTCTGCAATAGCTTTCTGAAAAATAATGCAGAAGGCTACTGTACATTCACTTTTCAGAGAAAACAATCTTATCTGCACTTCAGAGAACTTTTGGGTTGGTCTTAGCTTCGTTTGTGGAAAAGCTAATCCTGAGCTTCTGATCCACTTTTTTAGAGACATGGTAAGCTGCACAAAAGTTGCCAAATTGGGCAAAAGGCAGAATTGTCAGGTAGTAAGTAGAAGATGGTACATTGTAAAAAATGAATTTTCCCAGTATATTTCAAAGTTAAATCCCATCCTTCTTCAGACCTGCTGTTTTCACTGCCATATCATTCTTTGCTGCCAGAATCAGAACATTTTTCCCCATTACTGACAGCTGAAAGTTCCCTGACCACACATCTTTCTTACATGTTTTGGGCAGAAGAGATGAGTCTTCACCATGTGGGCTACATGGTTAAACACAGTTAAACTATTTAAATAGTGCTTTATGTGGTTGCTTGCATTCATAATCTTCTGAGAATATTTTGCATTGGTATTCCATAGTGTTTTTGCAGGAGATTTCTAGAAGTGTAGTTTACGTTTTATTTTCTGGATAGTGACTCTTTTCTTTATAAATTTTCATTGATGTTGAGCATATCTAACATCCTGTTACAGAGAGAAACCGTTGTGGTTTTTGAAGACTGCTGATGTACGTGTTGAAGTTAATTTTTATTCCATTTAAACTTAGTGTTCACCTTAAAATACTTACTTTGTGTAGGTAGTATGTGACATGATGAACAAGAGGCTTGGTGACCAGAACAGGAGACGCATTCTGTTCTGAGTTGTACATTTTGTGTGTTTTCAGAATTGATGTCAGAACCATTCTTTTTGAGCAGGAGGAGGAAAAGAGGATAGCGAGGGTTAGGACAGCTTCCTCTGAGGTAGTGTTGCTGCCTGTTATGGTAAAGTGCCAGACTTCACCCTGCAGTTAATTAAATTGCTTTTAAAGAATGCAATAATGGAAGAACATTTCGAAGTACACTGTGTGGTTATGGTCTATTGCTCTCTAAATGCAGAGCCAAGTTAAATAAGTTAAATATGATGTCAGGAAGCCAATTTTGGTGATAATTTACTATAAGTACTGACATTAACTTCATGGAGGTTGCATAAGTGTAAATCATCTGAGTATTTGTTCCACTACATTGCTACAGTACTTGTACGAGAATGGATCATACTCATCTAGATGTTTGGTTACTATCTGTATTATTGTATCTAGACTGTTTATAGAAGAGGACTCCCCCATTATACCTCTCCTTGGCACTTAATCTCACGACTTTGGATGTGTTATACTTGCTATGGGGCAGCTCAGCAATTCGGTCAGCCCAAAAGTGGCCTGAGATATTCAGGTGCAACTCACAGTGATTTCAAAGTATGTTTTGCAATGGAAGGATGTGTGTTGTACAAAGCATTTCAGGGCTGTGTTTAATTTTGAAAATTAATACAAAACTAATGAGCTATCATCTTAGGAGCACCCTGGTGTTAGCAACAGTGCTGTACGGTGTAGATATCAGATGAGTTATTAGGATGCCGCTAATACGAATTGCAGCAATCATAAACTGAATCCAGACCCTCAATCATAAGCAACAACATAACATAATTTAAAAAACCTACAATGATTTGTGGTTCGTGTTATATAGCTTACTAATGGGAAGGCTATCTGTATGGATCACAAAATTTGTCTCTCTTATGGTTCCTGAAACCCCCCTGGTGAATTTGCTACCTGTTGCAAACAGCAAGGCATGCAATACCCTGCCTTCCTTCTGCAGTGTTGCAAGCGTCGTGACCTGCCAACTCTCTGAGAAAAGCCAGATTCAGATAGCACTGAGCCTGTGCCACAAGGAGATTCGCTCCAAAACAGACATCTGTGAAAAGGAATTTGACTGGAATACCAGGGAAAAGGTCAATGAAAATAGGGTTAACAATTCCGTCTGAAATGTGGTTCTTCAGTCTTGAGGTGAAAAAGGGTGCTGATATCCAAAAGCACTGTACAGCAACATGGATTTTTTTCATAGCATGCCCAAAACCTCACGTAGGTTGCAAGAAATCAATACTCTTGCAATGTAGGGTAGGTCTTTAGCATTATTCCCTACTAGGTTATTGATATAACCTCTTTAGTAAAGCCTGACCTAAGGAAGCAGTTGCATTAGAGGATTCCTTTTTTTGAATGTTTATAGCAAAGGAGGTGTTAAATGACACACTCTGCAAGATATCCTTGAAAGGATTATAATTAGTGCTTGTGAAAGGAGTGAAGATACTGGGATAATGAAACTGTCAGTAGTTCACAATATAGGCTTACAGAGCCCTAGCAGTGAAGGCCTTTCATTACATCTATGCCTTAATTTCAGTATACACCCATTAAAAGGGTTGATTTTTATGTCCTAAAATTGACCAATGAAGATTAAAATCCATTGTTTCTTCTTACCTAAATGAGAGAAGTAAAACGGAGGAAATACTTTACTTCTGAGTATTCTTTATTTGTAGTCTCTGTCTGTTTTATTTAAGCCTCACAGCAAAGTTTATAATTACTACCAAATATGGCAAAATATGCTTGAATTTTGACAATGATGGGAGTGGGGATCTCTGAATCATTGAACTGCAGACTTGGTCAATTGTAAGGGACCTCAGGTCTCCAGTCAAACCTCCTGCTTAAAGCAGGGATAGCGATAGGATCTGACCAGGTTGCTCAGGGCTTCATCCAGTTGGGTCTTGAAAGCCTCCAAGGATTGTGACTGCACAACCTCTCTGGGCAGCCTGCTCTACTGCTGGGCTGTCCTTGTGGGAATGAGAGTTCTTCCCTATATCCAGTCAGAACTGCTCTTGTTTCAGTTTGGCCACTGTCTCTTGTCCTGCCACCACTGTGAAGAACCTGGCTTCATCTCCTTGAGAACTTCCCTCTAATGCACTTGTGACTGCTGTAAAATTCCCTGAAGCCACCTTTGCTCCAGACTGAACAAACCCAGCTCCTTCATGGAATTTTCACAGGGCAAGTGCTCTAGCCCTGAGCATCTTGGTGGCCCTCCCCTGGACATGCTCAGGAGATGTTTAGTGACAGATGTATTTGTGCTGTTGGGACTGGCAACTTCTTGCCATGTAAGCCTGTGAACAAAGTTAAGTTTCTGAAGGTGAGAACCATTTAAGCAAATATAATGCATGTGAATGGGCTCAAACTAGCAACTCCTTGAACAATGCCTGGCCCTATAACGTGATCAATAAACAGAATTGAACGTCAGCCTCCTTTTACAGTCTCATAACATCCAGTGCAGTGTCATATTACTGGGTACTTAAGCTCCTGTTTTCCAAGAATCTGCATAATTTTGCAGGAAATTTCAGCTATAGTTGTTTGTTTTAACCTTCAGAATATGTGTGTGTCTGTCTTTAATGAATCTTGTCACTAGTATTTTATGCTGGAGTGAGTCATTTCATGAACTTGGAGTTCATTAAAAACTTTTAAAGAATGAAAAGGACTTTGTATTAAAATGACCTGATAGTTTAGTTATAATGAGTTCTAAAATGTTACTTTACCTGATATTGTGCAAATTAAATAAAATACATCAGCTTACTGGAAAAATGTCTGGTTTAAAACATTTGCATAAAAATAGTGCTATTCAACAAAATTATACTTTTCTGCCTATACTTAAATGTTTCTAAAATGTTAAAGTAATGTGCGAAGCTTTACTTTTCTATTGCAAACCGTAGTCTTAGAGTCAAGATAGTAGTAAGAATAAAAGTATATGGCTCTACTAGTGCCTTCATTTAAATTGATAAAACTCTCAGCTTTATTATGAGTAATTTTGTGCTCATTGACTTCAGCAGATTTTCTTCTTCAGTAAGGATTACATTGAAACCAAATTTTAACATTTAAAGGCATTCACCACTTTAAAGAAAGAATTGGCATGTAAGATTAGAAGATTAGTAGTAACAACCTCAAATTATTTAAATTTATTTTGGGGGGAAGAAGACTAGTATAAAAATCATTTTCTGCACTGTCTTCACTTTTACTTGATCACTTACATGTACTCTACTGTTAGGTTGGTGCAAAAGTAACTGTGGCTTTGCACCATGAATTTTAAATCATTATAACAAGGCTCAAACACATCTCTATTAATCAAAATAGGAACTGTTACAATCAACACATTTTTGTCAATGAGAAATACATTTGTTTATTCCTGTAGCGTAAAAATCCGTGCTTTGGGATTTGACGAACTCTTGGAAAGCATTTTCTGCATCCTGCTGGTTATGGAAGTGTTTTCCCTGCAAAAAGTTGTCAAGATGCTTAAAGAAGTGGTAGTCGGTTGGTGAGAGGCCAAGTGAATGTGGCAGATGAGGCAAAACTTTGTAGCCCAATTTGTTCAATGTGCAGTCAGGTGTTGCCATGGAGAAGAATCGGGCCCTTTCTGTTTGATCAATGCCAGCTGCAGGTGTTGCAGTTTTTGGCGTCTCACTGATTTGCTGAGCAGACTTCTCAGATGTGATGGTTTCACCGGGATTCAGAAAGCTGCAATGGATCAGACCAGCAGCAGACCACCAAACAGTGACCATGACCTTTTTTTGGTGCAAATTTGGCTTTGGGATGCGCTTTGGAGGTTCTTCTCAGTCCAACCACTGAGCTGGTCATAACTCGTTGTTGTATAAAATCCACTTTTCATTGCATGTCACAATCCAATTGAGAAATGGTTCATTGTTGTTGCCTAGAATAAGAGAAGACGACACTTCAAAACGATGATTTTTTTTATTTTTGGTCAGCTCATGAGGCACCCACTTATCGAGCTTTTTCATCTTTCCAATTGGCTTCCAGTGCCAAAGGACCATAGAGTGGTCAATGTTGAGTTCTTTGGCAGCTTCTCATGTAGTTGTAAGAGGATCAGCTTCCTTGATTGCTCTCAATTGGTCATCGTCACCTTCTGATGACCAGCCACTATGCTCCTCATCTTCAAGGCTCTTGTCTTCTTTCCAAATTTCTTGAACCACCACTGCACTGTACGTTCATTAGCAGTTCCTGGGCCAAATGCGTTGCTGATGTTGCAAGTTGTCTCTGCTGCTTTATGACCCATTTTGAACTTGAATAAGAAAATCACTCGCATTTGCTTTTTGTCCAACATCATTTCCATAGTCTACAATAAATACAAACAACAAGTAATAAGTCAGTAGCAAAAGACCATGAAGCTAGAAAAGCACATTAAAATTACATATAACATAACCACATTTATTTAAGAATGTATTCCAATATCAAATGGCAAATTTCAAAAATGTACCACTCTTTCTGTGCATAATATCAGCATTATCTCTGCCAATTATTTTCTCCTCCCTGATAGTGTAAAATGCCTAATTATTCTTGTGTCAGGGTCATTTTTGATCACAGTGGTAGTCAATTTCTCAAGGACTGGAAATTTGTCCAAGAATTCTGGTGCTTTCAGCAGAAAACTACTGCACCCATCCTGCATGGCTGAATGGCCTTGGTATTTCCTATAAAAGCATTGGTGCTTGATTTTGACAAGACCTTTGCATTATGGAAAACAAATGCTTTGGAAAGAAAATGGCAGTTTATGACAAAGTCTACCATATGACACTGGCGTGTTCTGCTTTGGAGGATTTTCTTGATACAGGATAGCATCGTTATGCCCACAAGAAACAGAATTTGTGAAATAGGCAATTTTCTGACCTATTTTGTGCAATTTGTCAGTTTCTTCTGCTTTGCTGGATTCCCCTGTTAATGTAGCTGCTTCTTACAAGCGTTAGGGTGGAAATTAGCTCTGCAATTGCAAAAACAAACTTAAAAACACAGTAGTGAAATCTTTCCTTCCAAAGGGATGCAAGAATTAAGTAATCCTGCAGCTGTTATTACAGCTTTAATTAAAGATAGATACACATTATAGAATACCTCTTTTGAAGTAACTGCCTAGTCTTGGTCTCCTTAATGAAAACTTGGGACCCTGAATACTGCGTGGGCTTTTTCTTTCCCCAAGCTCGATACTCCCTTCTGCTGCAAAGCAGACGAATTTATGGGCATTTATGGAATTTACTCTTTCCGCATCAAAAGCTGTAGTTTATGATCAAACAACTAGTCTGATTTATAGAAATCAGTATACAGAAATGACCTTATCACTGTAAATGACCTTGTATTTGTCAATGTATATCATATGCATCGTTCACATTTGTCACTCTTCTTCTTCCAGCAATTGAGCCTAATGATGTTTGTGTTGACTAAATTAATTGAGTGGTGCTAAGAGTGAATGTGCAGGCTAATGAGGGCATACAACTAGAGTAATCTTTGGCTTCCAGGGAATGCAAAAGTGGATGTCCAGCTGGTGGTCAGATCACGACTGTGGCTTTGCATACGCGCCCTTAAATCTGGTGAGGATTTTTCAGCTAGCACAAGCTTTAGGTTTCAAAATATAATCCCTATTTCAAGGCTACTTTTTCTTGCAAGACTACTTTGATGCTTTGCAGAATTAACTGCAAAATTAATAAGCTAAATGGTTTAACAACAGTTCTACTAGTGAAGACAAGGAGAGTTTCCCTGTTCATTCCCAAGTTACGATATATCTGCATAGTTGTCTACGTGCATCCCTCTCGTACCAACAACTTACTGGCCTGCTTGCTCATGTGTTTATTTCTCTGCTTCTCCACCCTTCATAAAGATAGACATGGCCATTCTAGTCAGTTTGGGGTTTTAGTTTTTTTTACTTATTCCTGTTTTTTCTTTTCTGTGTGTTTCCAATATATTAGTCTTTGCAACCGCAGATGCTGCAAATAAATCAGCATCTTACGTATGTGCCATAGGAAAATGTTAGAATTATTTTTGAAGGCTGTACTGGTGATATTGAATATTTCGTGTATTCAGGTCAGTGTATGCTAATCAATCCATCCAGGATTTCTCTCTTACATTTAAATAGATCCTTGAATGTAATGACTATCTATTTCTAAAAGATCTGAAGAAAAGGAAAGGCTAAGAAGAAATTAGAGAGTTTGGAGGGAGGGGGCACAGGTAATGAAACAGAACTATTTGAGAAGAGACTTTCTTCTTTGATCTTTTTACCTAACACACTTGATTTGTCCTGACAGATTTCTGCTCAGACATGAGTGAAACAAGACAGATGAATAAATAGGGTTGCCATGCTCAGTTAACCTTGTGTATCTCAGAAACAAGACAAAGCAGAAGGTGTGGTCTGAAAGTGGTGAGGTCCATGGAGTCAAGATAAACTTTTGTGGTTTTCAGTCTTTCCTTTCATATTTAGATAAAGAGATATAATTTGTACTGTTAAAAATCACTTCTAGGTCTTATTTTCAAAAAGTCATTGAGATTAATGATGTAGTGCATGGGCATATTAGCAAGGACTTTTGAAAGAATTGAGTTTTTTTATACTATTCAGTTCCTCTCTGACTGGTGGATTTGTAAAGAGTCTTTTTATTGCCACATGACATGTTATGGTAAGGCCAAGTCCTTTCATTTTTACTACTTCAGGAGCTATTTTTTTACCTTTCCTAATGACATTGTTATTTTACTTCTATTTTTTGTAGTTCAGGTCTCATTAATATTTCTAGTGGTTTAAATACATGTTTGGCATAAGTGACTCTTTTAGTTCTAAGCAGGTAGTATTCAAAAAGGTGATTCAAATGACTGACTGTAGACTTCTACCTGTGTGCGTGCAACAGCATTTACCAGTTTTTGTGAGTGAGGTAAATGTTTCAGTTCCACGATAAGATGAGTGATTATAACTGAACAATTACACCATTAAAGCTGAGGCACGGATCGTTTAAAGATTAGTGAAAATGGTAAAGCATGCTCGCTGTTGAGCCTGCTCTGATACCTGTTTTGATCTTGCACCTGAGACATCTCACTGGGACTTTCATGAAGACTCTAGTGGATAAGAATATTATCTTCAATAGTTACACAGGTATCTGTTCTCCCTCTGTTATTTCCTCTAACGCTTCAATACTAGTTCTTCCCAAACTGCTAATGATATTGAGCATACCATCTCGAAAATACCATTAGCAGGACATTGCTTTTCCCAGTCAGAAATATTTACTTTATCCCCATAGGTTGAAGGACATCAGTAGCTGGTGTTCAACATTCTAATCTTCTTGAACCAAGCTCTCACCAGCTGAGGCTGTTTCATCCCAGTGAGACTGCTGAATCAGGATGGATCTTGAAGTCCTCAAGTCCTCCAGCTCTTCGGTGTCTGCTTATTGACTCCCTCAAGCTCTTGAGCCATTAGCTTTAGAGAAGATGGAAGATGAACAAGCTTCTTGTACAAAAATGTTATCTGATTTTTTTTTATGCACACTGCGTTTATATAATGGTGGTTTATTTTTTTCTACTGTATTCATACTGCTGTTTGTCCTTCCCTTCTCTTCCAGTGGATTTCCTTTGCCTTGTACAGCAAATCACTACACACACCCAGGACACAACTTTTTGTTGGACTTTGGTACTTGTGACAAGTGATCCGGTGATCTTGGAAAGCCTTCCAGGTTAAGTGGTACCACATGGAAAATATTAGAACTTTTTGATGTGTAAAAAATATTAGTGTGTTAGCTGCCCAGTGCAAGCTTTAGTGAAGAGTTTTATATATACGTTTATACAGTGCAATAATTTGTGTATTTTCTGTTTCATCCAGGTCATTGCCATTGTTATGGATATGTTTACAGATGTGGATATTTTTAGAGAAATTGTGGAGGCATCTACTAGAGGGATTGCAGTGTACCTCCTGCTTGATGAGTCAAACTTCAGTCACTTTCTGAAAATGACGGAGAAACAAGGCTGTCAAGTTCAGAGGCTCAGGGTAAGGCTTCCTGTGTTCCCATGTATGAACATTCATTGCTCATTCCTTCTCAAGCTTCTTAGAAGGGACTATTATTCAAAAAGTGATTATCAAATACTGCTTTTTCGAATTAACAATCAAATATAAATAGGTGTGCTCTCAGCAGAACTTTCTCTACAAATGTTTTTCTCTTTTGAAAGATTTTTATCTTTTTCATGTGTCAAAACAAGAATATTTGATAGAATTACATAATTTTACATATATTATTTATAAAATAATTTCCATTATTATGTATTTAGGAATAATGCATGTTTTAAAAACTAGGCTTCTTTTTGCTTTCCCTTAATGTAGCCTTCAAATAAAGTCATAAAGTTTATATAAATTAATAAATTGCATACTTCATTTTATGATCTTTTTCTTTAAAGTTATTATGTATTAAAATACTT
Organism: Caloenas nicobarica; assembly: GCF_036013445.1. Lineage (NCBI taxonomy): Eukaryota > Metazoa > Chordata > Aves > Columbiformes > Columbidae > Caloenas > Caloenas nicobarica. The sequence goes on from NC_088247.1 coordinate 26,089,803, forward strand.
TAAAAGACCCAAGATTCTATTTTGTTAGTGTTTTCCTGAAAATCCATATTTTCATGTCTGTCTGCATCATGTCTTAGAGACTATTACTTTTACACATGAAACATGTATTTTTATCCTCTAAGAAAGATAACAAGAAGAATAACATTTACATTTTTCACAAGATGTCCTGTACTGCCCTAATATTTACCAGAGATTAGAATACAAACCATGAGCTGCACTGACCTGAAGTAAATGCTTCATAAATACTTCTAGATTTACTGTACCATAGATAGCACTGAAGAAGTTCCAAGGACGTTGTCAGAGTTTATTTGCAAAGCGCTGAGCACTGCCTTGGCTGAACTTAGGTATAGTCCCATTTGCAGTTCCCTGTTTCTATAACTAGTTAGGCCATGTTCACACCAGGCAAAAATGTAAAAACTCTTCTTAGCAGCATCCATTTTAAGAACCCAGTCCAAAAATCAGATAGAGATGTGTTGTATTTTTAAGGATAAAGAGGGATTTTTGGTAGAATTTTGTAGCAGACCTGTGTTTTATACCAATTTTTGCTCTGGCGTGTTGACTTAGGTCCTTAAAAGTATTCCCATACCACTTCCCAGGCTCATTTCTTGTGTATGAGTGTGTGGGATTGCCCTCTGGTGGCCTAACACATAGAGCTGGGAGAACTTTTGGAAAGAAAATGTCAAAAACATGTTGTGGTTCTGTAAACACTGGTCATGATTGTCTTTATGAAGTCAGTATTTGGCAATATTTCCATACTCTGGAACTTGAGATACCATCATTTGCTAATTACTTGAGTTAACTTTGCCATAGGGGTTGCCAAAAATGGTATATGTCTTTTTATGGAATGAGTTTTATCCTCTCAAAATAAAAGAAAATAGGAGCATGCATTTTAAGTGATATGTCAAAAAATGCCATAGTGTGCATTTTCAAATTAATTCTGTGCAATATGTATCTACAGCTGTTTCGAAAGCTTGACGTGTTTTGGGTGAATTCAAAGTTGTCTTTTTAAATATGGCTTTATAGACCTACAGGCATTTATACTGTGCTTGAAAGAAAATTAAAAGATACATATTACAGAGAGCTAAACAGTAATCCTGTTGTGTGCTGGGTTTCCAGTTTAGCTTGTAATAAAGCTCTTCAAATTAATGGTCTTCTCATCTAAGTGCTACTCCCAGTGACTGTTGCTCTGAGAATAGAAGCTTACTACTCCCACGGTCATTCTTCTGTGACTTTCATGAGGATGAAACTGCAGGTGACTATGAAAGAACAGTCAGTACGTTGGAGAAGTTTTCTCCTTTTCCGTTTTTCCCATCATCTCAAGGTTCACCAAAAAAAATAAATCTTCAACTTGTTATGCTCTTGGCTTTCAGTCTTCCCCTTCTGTTCAGTGAAAGCATGAAGAGGACAGAGATGTATGCATCTCTTTATTTCCTTTAAGATGTAGCAACAGCAGCATTGGTGTTGTTATTCTCTGGCATGATTTGGTTCAGTCTTGCCAGGAGTATGGCAGATGTTCTTCATGATGAGCTTTTCTGACTCAACCCCTTCTCTGGCTCTTTTTCTATTCCTTTGAATCAGTAAAAAATGAGATGCAGTGATGAACAAAACTGTATTTTTAATTCAGATTTACAATTCAGTAGTCTTCTGTATGGGGAAAAAAAAAAAGGGGGAAGATTTTATCCATAAATCTACATTAAATGTGCAGACAGTTCTCCTCCTCTGTAGTCTGACTGCATATCAGGGTGTTTCCCTCCTTATTGAACGATATAACTGAAAAAATGAATAGACTATATATTCTGTGATTATTTTATGAATTCTGTATAGGAGAATATGAAATCAGGGGTTTACTAGGAGCTTTTTCAGTGTTTCCTACAGCATTTCTTCTTGTGGGTTGGGTTTGACTTAATGTTCACCTTAATATCACCAGTGGCACTCAAATAAACAATTTCTTTACTATACTTTTCCATTTATCACTCCCCAATTTCTTTTATCTGTTTCCTGACTGTCCTACATTTTTCCTCAGTAATTAATGTGTTGCTTTTTTTCTTTGCTCTACCTAAGCTTCTTTTGAATAACTTTGTCGCTGGTCTGACTTGTTGTTTAGTCAGCAATTCCTTGGCATAGAAAGATATTGTTACAGATTCAGACTCTTTTCAGGTGATTTTTCAAAAACTGATAGTTAAATTTTTTGAGAGGTGCTTTTTTTTTTTGCTGCAACTGACAGGTGCTGCAGGAAACTATGAAACCAATTTGCACTGCAAAATGCAGCACTGAGACAACAATCCCCCAAACCACCAGAATGCTCATTGGAGTAGCTTGATTTTGGACTAGAAACAACAAACCAATGTAGGCAATGTTGTTTAATGCCCAAGAAGCCAACCAAGCTCCTCAGCTGATGGCAGATCTTCATGTTTTATTTGACATGAGAAGTGGCATGTGTCAGGGGCTCCATGTGCTGCAGAAACCTGTTTTTACTTCTCTGGCAATGAAGAATCATCTTGCTACACGAGGATATTAAATGCAATTTGGCAGGAACCATTTATCTCCTGATACTCCTCTCAGTATTTTTAGTGAACTGCAGGAATGAGAAAATAGAACCACTAATGAATTGATTTTACTTTCCTTTTGTGAAGTCTGCTCCCTGATATGCATACTTACATACATAGTAGGAGCTGCTCTTTAGACCTGATTGCAGTCTGTTATTTCTCATCAGTGTTATTAAAAAGCATCAAAAGTTTTCCAGTACTTCCAAGTATAAGTCAAATTTGGTTATTAAATAGACAGGTACAGCAGGGTGTCGTGCCTGTGAGCAAACTTCTGTGCCAAGGGACCCCAGAGCCCAGTGAAGTCATTGAGATTTTGTCTTCAGTGGTCATTGGATCGTGTTCAAAGTCAGAATAGAAGTGAACTTGAAAACTACTTAGCATTTGTACAGCAACTATTATCTGTTAGTAAGAAGAGAGGTCTAGGATAATAAATGACATTAGTAATGATGAACGATATGAGAAATGTGACTTTTTTTTTTCTTTAAAGCTGTTGGGTTAAGTATTAAGTAGACATCTATTTGCCTCTTTGTGTATATTCTTGACAGCAAGTTCAGGGTGAGAAATTGAACACTGATAAAAACAGACTCAACAAATATAAAGAACTGAAGTGAAATGTTTGAGATGATTATATTCACTGTACTTATCTATCACATTGGACGGGTTTCACCGATGAAGATAAATGTGTAATGTTGAATTATACTTCCAAATTTTAAATCATGCTTATGTGTCCATCTCTGGGAAGATAGTGACACATAAAAAGAGAAGTTAGAGCTTGTTTCCTGTTCATCATTTGGGTGTCATTTAACTGGATAGCCCTGATGGCCATCCTTAAACTGCAGCCACAGGATGTTTTAAACATCCCTGTCCTGCAGCCTGGTCTTGGAGGAGGGAGAAAAGCCTGTGTCTCGCTTCAAAAGCCTCCTAAAACCTCAAGTCCTTGATTAAATTATTCTTCCATATGCATTCACTAGCAGTCACTGACATTTGACTTGCTGTGCCAAATCTTACATACTTTTGTGTGTCCTGTCGGGTTAGCTGAGATCCTTCATGATGTGTGGCTTATGGTTTGTACATGATTTTCCTCTCAGGATTCATAAATGGATTATTTCTTTGCCCACCACAATGCGTAACACTTCTGCAGGGATCAGTGACACGCTGCTATCAGCGCTGGCAGCAGGGGAGTCCTGTAGCCTGAGGAAGAAACTGAGTAGGAAGGTGAAGCCCCATATTTCGTACCAAAGGGGACTTGCAATTCAGTATGTATATGTTTACTGCTTCTAATCCTAAGTGGAACGCATTGTTATCATATATCCTCAAATACTATCTGTATTTTGGGCGATTATTCAAAGTATGCATCCCTGGCACCTAGTTAGAGGGTTTGAAGTAGGCGAAGACCGACAGACGAACTGTAGAGGAAAAGGAAATGTTATGTGAGAAAGGTGAGTGTGATCTGTTGCACATGCCTTTGTGATGCTGCCATGTTCCCGTCTTTGAGTGGATGACCTACCGAGACAAGGGAACGTGTTGGCAGGGTTAAGGACGCACGATAGAAAAACTGCACGAGCTGAAGAGAAGGAAAAAGAAGAGGGGAGCAGAGGAAGCAGGGACAACAATTTTTTTAAAAAACAGTAATTTCGTGTGAATTTTAGTTCTTTTTTAGATATGCCTACTTGAAGTTATATTTCAACTTATGAGTACCTAAGGCAAAGCTTTTTTTTATATAGCATAGTAATTTGCAAGCTATTACCCTTGCTTGTGCCTCCAGCATTCCAGATTCCCGAGTGATATCCTGACCAATACCGATCAGGCCTTATCTCCATAAGATCTGATGCGTTCAACTGGCATGTCTTTAGGCCAGCATTATTTTTTATAGTTATTTGGAAATGTATAAGCTGCCTCTCAAGTTACCTTTTTCAAATTATAATTACATAAATAAAATTTAATATAGTTAAATATAAGTGTGACATACAAATATAATTACATGGTGTATAGAATTGGGTAAAACAGTCATTAAAGTAAATGAAAATGTTATTACTAAATCACAAACTCGTATTTTATAGTAAGTAAGGGCTTACTATAGTGACAATCTTTAGAACAGGTAAAGTCCAATATATTCTTTTTTATTTTTCAGGAATTAATTTTTCCACACTATTTAATTTTCAAATAAAGTCTTTTTATTTAATTGCTTTTACTTAAAGCTTGAGTAGATGCTGGACAAATAATAATTTTCTTCAGTGAGATTGGCTTTTCCGAAGTTCCACAAAAAATGTGCTGGGAAAGTAGAAAAATTGACTTTCATCTATAAGAAAACTTCTAGTTGGAGTGCAGAAAACTTGAAAAACACAATGTTAGATTGTCAGAAGTGATTAGCAGATAGAGATGCAAAATTATGTTAACCTCCTGTTCAATAACGCAAATAGGGTTGTTACTCTTATTGATTCTTTTGTAGCTGTTTCTGAAAACAGAACTAAGCATCCACTTGTATTTTCACTTCAAAAAATTTTATCTTTTAAAATCCTGCAGCACTTCTAGATAACACTTCCTTTATTTAATCGATTTGATTTACCAAATAAAGAGATCAACTTTTGGTTTATGTTTCTAGCACAGTTGCAAGACATTTAGGTCGCAAACAAAAGTAATTTTTAAATGCCGTCTTTGTACATTTTGACTGAGCTGCATTTTTGTTTAAACACAGCTTGACAAAAATGCTAATAAAACCTCACCTAATAAATAACACTTCAAGAACTTGGATAGCTTGAGTCAAACCTTAATTTGCCAGCTCAGCAGCTTTTAAGTGTAACTCTCACTTCTTTGATTTGATTTTTGTTTTTATAGAAGTTTTAATATGCCAACAGTCAAATATATAGTGATTTAGAAAATGTGTTATTTGGAAATGTGCTTTCATTTCATGGAGATTTTGTCCTAATTTTTGAATTTTCTATTTGGAAAGATAAAGTTCACTGGATTGTAGTAGACACTGTATCATTAAAAATTCTACAACCTCTGTCTATTAGAACTTTATATCTTTAAGTAAATGTGTAAGTGTTCCTGTGGACAATAAAGGTTTATGTAACTGTATTGCAAACTCAGTCATACTTTATAGACTGGAGTCTTACATACTTTTCTAAGTTTAAACATCTCTAGAGCTTCCTGAGGAGAAGTGGAGAGGGATGTGCTGAGCTCTTCTCCCCAGTATCCAGTGACAGAACGCATGGGGATGGTTCAGAGTTCCACCAGGGGAGGTGTAGACTGGACATTAGAGAGCATTTCTTTACCAAGAAGGTGTCAAACACTGGAACAGGCTTCTTGGAGAGGTGGTTGATGCCCCAAGCCTGTCAGTGTTTAAGAGGCAGTTGGACAATGTCCTTAATAACATGCTTTAACTTTTGGTCAGCCATGAATTGATAAGACAGTTGGACTAGATGTTCATTGTAGGTCCCTTCCAATTGAAATATTCTATTCTATTCTATTCTATTCTATTCTATTCTATTCTATTCTATCCTATCCTATCCTATCCTATTCTATTCTATTCATTTATCCCTCTGATTTTGCTGAATTTACCCTGTATACAATCTTATCCGTTTTGTTTCATGAACAGCCCCAATCCATCTCTACCTGACCTTTACAGAGCACGTCTGCTGTGATTTTCAACCTGTCCTCGTCGCAGTCCTGTGAAGCAAGACATTCCTCTGTATTCCAAGTTTTATATTCCACTACTTCTATATATATAGTCTATGTAATAATCATATAGATTCTGTTTTCTTACTGCCAATGCTGAACTACAGATTTCACTCCCACTGAAATACTTTTAAATTACCACAAATTAGTGTTGCTAGAACAAATATTGCAAAGCTAGAAACTGCAGTAAATATTGTCATCATTCACAGCTATATTCCAAGCTATTTTTATGTCTTGTGAAGCATTTTGTATCTCACAGCCACATGGGGTAGATGCTGTAGGTTGGTTTGCATTGAACAGAAATTTAATTTTTCTATAAATAAGCACCTTTCTGTAACGATTTCTGATAAAAGCTTTTTATTTTTTTTCTACATCTGTGTAAGAACTTTCTGAAAGTTATTATTTGTACAGTCCAGAAAGTGTTGTGACACTGCTTTTGAATTATTTTATTTCTAGGAGCTTAAAAAAACAAGTGACAGTAGAGAGGGGAAAAAAAAAAAAAGACAGCTGAATAAATTTCATCCACAGCCTGGGACAAAAACTGACCACATTTTTGAGATTCAACACGGAAAATTTCCAAAAAGTGCTTCCTAATGGAATTCAAACCAAAGTGCTGCATAGAATTAATGCTACTTATGCATTTTGTGATAGTATGTCTGATTTTAGAAATGTGATTGATCCCATGGTGCAAAGCTGACTGAGAAATCTTACTGGTGGTAAAACTCCAAGAGATTCTGGTGCCTGGAGGTATCATTCCATGGATCATCTCAGAGTGGGGTATCTGTGTTTGTAGATATAGCAGCCTTATTCAGTTAAAAGTGATCCTGGCTCTTTAGGTATTGTCTCTGATTAGCTGAGATGCTTGGAAATCTTCTAAATTCTAAAATAATTAATTTTTTTACAGTACAAAACCTCTTTCTCTTGTTGAAGACTTCTTGTGCCAGAACCTTGTTTCTGGGAGTGGTGGCTGTGGAAGTGCAAGATTTCATTTTCTGTGGCCTAGGGAAGATCATGAGGACAATGCAATAACTTACCAGTTTGGGTCCCTAAGGGATTAGTTTGATCAGAGTTTACTTCCCTGCAATATTTGTTAATATGAAATAATCTAACACACTTCTACTGTACCTCTAACTTTTAAAACCCCGAATGCTAAATGTGGAATATGGTATACCAATTAAAGTATTTCAATTGTCTTTTTCAGAACATGAGGGTGCGGACAGTAAAAGGACAAGATTACTATTCTAAAACAGGAGCAAAATTCCATGGAAAAATGGAACAAAAATTTATTCTTGTGGACTGTAAGAAAGTCATATATGGTTCTTACAGGTAAGATCAGTCACTTAGGTGTCCGTAGAAAATCTGTCATCTCAGCAGTGGGTTTTTTTTTCTATTTCTGAAAGTTCTTCCAGGGAACTCCACAGGCAAATTTTATTATCTTTTTGCAACTTAACAAGTTATCATGGATACTTATTGCTAGCTAACCTAGCACGAAGCTAGATTTTGAGAACCTCTGTTAGTTTTTCACAAATATCAAATAAAGGACATAGCTTTTGCTATAGCTGAAAACTTACTAAAAAGAGAGAAAAATCCTCATTTGTCTCATATCTTCTGAATTGTCATGTTTAAAATTCACTCCAGAAGAGGCTGTTTAATAAGCTCCCTTGGATACTTCCTCTTCACAATAGTCTTCTAAAGCTAATGTTATAGACCTATTCTATAGCACTCAGTGTATCCTGGTCAAATTCAGATTTGTCCAAGTCAAGTTGACATAGTCTGTATTTGGATGTTTCTTTATTCTACTTTCCATTTCATTTCCAGTGTCTGTGTGCAAAGCATAGGCTGGAAGAACTTACAGCTTTGCAGAACTGGAAAAAGTTAAAGCAGGGACAGTTTTGATCTCACACATTATTAAATATTTTCCTTCTTTTTATGCTACATTTCTCTCCGTTGGCCTACTGAATTAATTTCTGCCAGCGTAGTGCCTGGGTGCCAGATCCCCAGCCACAGACTTTCATAGGTTTCCATCACTGTAAGCTTTCGAAAATCTGTCTTTTTATTTCCCGAGACTCGTCCAGCCCCAAATTCAGACCGATGTATATAAATGGTAGTGAGGTAAGCGACAAGTTCATAAAGGAATTGGTGTAAGAGAGTCCAGGGAGAGTCTGCCTGCTTTGACGTGTACACACAGTGTTAGACTATGTGAGAATGTGATAGTTTTTCTCATTTCATTTTGAAAAATAACACTGCTTTGAGACCTACCACCACAGGGGCTGGAATCATCAATTTCTTTAAGAATTAACCTTGCTTTTTAAAAGAATCTGGTGATTTATAACAGGAAAGACAAGTCTTTCTGAATTCTTCCTTTCTGAAATAAATTTAAAGTTTGTTTTGTAGTTTTGATGTTTGGTTTTTTGTTTTTGTTCTTTTTCCCCAAATATTACAAAATATATTATTCTTAATTGTGAAAATTAATAGAAAAAACTTATGCATCATGAGCTGATTTAATCTCAGCACACTATTAATTCATGAAAAATACAAAATTGCCAAACAAATTAAATGCAATCGGCAAACTATTTATGTGAATAAAATAAACCTATTTTCTAACATTCAGAAGACAAATGCAAATAAAACAAGTTCATGTTTTAATTTATTTTTTTCCCTTCTTTTTTCCCATGAAAATAGGATTGCAAAACAGATTTTTTTCTTTGTTGTGATCTACAAATTGCATGCTTTCAACACCACGCTATTAGGCTTGTTGAGACATCCTTAATGTACATGTTAATGTATTTTATCTCATTTTGTAGCTGTAAAATCACTGTGGCTACTTAGCTTTGAGGATGTGTTCAGACTTTCTAGTGCAACAGAAAAAAGGAAAATTTCCTTCATCTGAATATCATTGCAATTAAAAAAAAAAATGTTCATATCCGATCTGGTATGCATAGTAGAAAATGTAAACTTTTCAACAATTCTGAGGTACCTCTTTTTGAAAATGTGTTTAGAGTGAAGTACATTCAGAACTGTTGAAGCAGTTCTGCATATTACTTCAAATGTATTTTTTTCACAACATAACCACACATTAGCATTCTCTGAGTCAGGAGTAAATACAGTGGGTCTAGTCAATCCTGGCTTAGTCTTTGTAGAGGCAATTTTGTGCCATTAGGTATTTGCACTCTACAGTTCTACATTTGTGAACTTTTTTTTTTGCAATATCCACTTTTTATAACAGCAATTAAGTAGTTATAGACTCATTCCTTCTCCCACTGAAAGCACTGGAAAATCTCCAGCTGAGTTTGACTGGTATTAGATCAGACTTTCCAAAACCAAATTACATGAATCATGCCTACACTTTGTTTATTTATTTAGAAACTATTTGTACAAAACTGAGGTTCGTGTGAAAGCTTTCTTATCAGAAAGGACCACTGTAATATGTTAGCTCAAAATAAGTGTTTCTAATGGTCATTTGTTCTTCTTTCAGCTTTATGTGGTCATTTGAAAAAACCAACCTCAGTATGGTTCAAGTTATCACAGGACAGCTGGTTGAATCCTTTGATGAAGAATTCAGGACACTGTATGCCCGTTCTTCTGTTCCTAGTTCATTTGCCCCAGAATTAGCCCGGGTAAACAGTCGCAGGATACTCTGGGATAATGATACATACCAACACTCGGTGTCTTCCTTGGCTTCGGTTTCTAGCCAAAGAAACCTTTTTGGTCGGCAAGACCAGGTTCACAAGATAGATCCTGTTTGTTGGAATACTCGTGGAAGATATGCAGTCAATGAAATAGATAAATACGGCTTGAGAAATCAAGCCTATAATAAACAACCATTTCATCCAGCTTTTAACATGCAAAATCCAATCCAGCAGTATCAACCTAGTGAAAAAAATGAGCACTGGAAGAGACATAGCTATGCTGGGGAGAAGCCAGAAAGGACACCTTACCTATTGCTCAACAGAGCTATTAATAGAGCGAACAATCCATCAAATATGTGGAAAATGCCATCCGATAGCCTTAGTATTGTTTCTTCATTACGAGGAGGATATGCAAATAACTACAATACACCCCAGCAAAGTTTTGCCGATCAGTTTTCACGACCAAAGGTAAATCTTGCAGAAAGAAACTCAATTGTACGGAGGTCTTTTAATGGGACAGATAATCATATCCGCCATCTGCAGCAAAGGATGCCAACCCTCGAACACACAACAAAATCATTCCTACGTAACTGGCGAATTAAGTCATATTTGGATGATCAATCGGATTATCCAGTAGAGTCTAATGGGTCGGCCTTGGGTGACAGATACGACAGCTATGACACAGCTGAAAATATTAAAGCTCATGCGTTGTATTCTCATTCTCGATTACGATCATCGTTGGTGTTTCAGCCAACTTTACCTGAACAGCAGGAAGTGAGCAGCTGTGCGAGTTCTTCAAATTCAACTATAATTGGGTCAGAGGGAAGTGCAACACCTAAAGGGACATCTAATCACGCTCCAAGTATGGAGAATGGAACAGATAATGTTTCAGAAGAGCTTAGCACAAATGTCCCACTTAAATCAGATGCACCAAAAAACCACAAAATTCATATTGCAGACAACACAAAACCTAGTGTAAATTCAAATGCAACAGGCGACTCATCTCTCTACTTGTACACAACGCTGTGTGCAGACAAACATGCAGAAAATTTGAAGAACCTTCAAAATGAAAATATGCTAAAGAGGAGGAGTTTTCCCATGTTTAATTCAAAGTCCATATTAGATCCTGGTGCAAACAAACATGCATCCAGTTACGTTTACAGCACATTGACTAGGCATAGACTTAAGCAGCCAGTTAGTCCAAAACTTCCAGAAGACACTCTGAAGAGCTCTAAAAGTTTGCACAGTGTGACCAACCACTTGCCACAGGAGGAAAAGAACCTCAAAGGAGAGTCAAAGAGCCCCACTGCTAGCAAGGCCATCTCTATGGCTGCTCTCACTGAAGCTAGCAATGAGGAGTCTTGTAAGGATTGTACATCAAAGAAAGAAACTAAGAATTCCCCAAGTTTTCTAAAGAAAGGATCCCAGAAATTGCGGTCACTTCTTAATCTCACACCAGACAAGAAGGAAAACTTGTCAAAAAACAAAGGTCCTGCCTTTTACAGGATGTGTAGTAGTTCTGATACGTTGGTTTCTGAAGAAGACAATCAAAAGCCAAAGATTTCTGAGAGTAAGACAGATTCTTCCCCAAGGAGAAAGAGAAACACATCCTCAAATTCTCAAGGTAGCTTGAACAGAAGTAAAGAAGATGTCACAGTGAGCCCAACAAAGTCTCCAAAGTCTCCAAAGCTTCCAAAGTCACCAAAACCTCAAAATCCTCCATCCGATGAATGCAATAAAAAGTGTCCTCTCTTGTGCCCCCTTGAAAGTAAGTTCATAGAAACTGCAGGAGATGCATCTACCCCAAGATTTAATACAGAGCAGATTCAGTACCAAGATGTAAAGGAAATCACCACAAACACTACTCCCGAAAGTGCCCCTGTTCCTGCTCTTCAAAGAGTGAGTTCAGTGACACCACAGCCGGCCAGCTCAAAATGCCAAGAGGAGCTAAGATCTCGTTTGAGTGAAAGGCGTGTTTATAGTCGCTTTGAGCCATTCTATAAGATAGAAAATGTGAGCCAACCTGCACGAAACGCACCCAACAGCAGTTCACATATCTCGGATATCAAAAGCAAGACCTTAGGGAATAATTACGGCAGGAGTAATCACATGGTTACCTACAACTCAACTGCTTACCATCCATTGCAGCCTAATGAAAATAAGCTGAGAGGATTTATGCAAAAGTTTGGGAACTTCCTACACAAAAGCAAGTAAAACTTTTGTTGATTATGTTGAAATACAGCAAGAATAACAAAGCTGGACATAATTGTAACTGGACAAGACTGACGGGCAACTTCTGTGGAGTCTTCTTGAGTCTAGGACATTGGAATGAATGTACATATTTTTACATAATTATCCTAGCATTGTAACACTGTCTTTACAGAGATTCTGTGTCCAGAAGATGTCTCAAGGGAGTTGTTTAATAGTGTTTATATTGTAAGAATAATTTTATACATTTTCCTTGTGAAGAAAGTACGTACTAGCATATTGCAAGATTAAGTGTAGGGAAAAAAAGATGGAGGATGTTTTTAAACCTCAAATAATGCTGTTGCCAAAGATTCGCCCTTTAAAAATAGGATAGCACTAGGAATAGTCTTGCATTTTTTCAGCGTGTATGTATATTTTTAAATGATAAACACAAATGTTAATGCATTGCATGTTACTTATCTTTAATTTTTGAAAACCTCTTTTAGGCTTCATCTTGTTAATAATAATTTACCCCATAGCACCTATTGAACTGTTTGGGCAGCAGATAGATCTATCTTACTTCATTGAATTTTCCATGTAATATGATATCTTTGTAAAGTATTTGGCACACAGATCTCAAAGTGACCTTAATCTGAGCTTTCACAGACCTGTTTACATGGTTAAACTAGTGCGAATGTAGGATGAACATTAAAAAAAAAAACCTATTTATAAAAAAAGGTGCCTTGAACATAGCTTACAACCAGGTTAAATTTCAATGGGTTAATTACATTTGTATAACATGCCAGTATTCTGTAATGTATTCTAAAAACAACTTTTTGTTACATTTTGCTATTTGGTGTTTAAAAAAAAAAGTCTGTGGACTTCAGTTTCTCAGGTAAGTTTTTGAGTTTCACATGCAACAGTCTGTTTTAAATGTTGCCAGATACATTTGCAAGTCTGGCTTTAATAACCTAGTTTTTTAAATAAGGTTGCAAGTGCTTACCCTAGGCATTATGAGGAGGATTGCAAGCTCAACCCTGCAACGCTGCCTTATGTTTGGATGAATATTACAAGGCCAGGAGCAATTAGGCACCTAAAAATGGGATGTGTAAAAGTCACCAAGTCGAACAGTAAGGCACCTCTCCTAAGCCAAAGAAAGTATCAGTGAAGGGTGATAGTAGCAGGTGTTTAACCTTAATGAAGGTATGTAGGCACCTAACTGCAGTCTGTGGAACACATTTTTGTTCATCAGAGCCACTCAGTCGTAAAAAAATTTCATGATATGAAGTGCCTATGCCAGGTTAGTACTTCCAAAAAACACAGGCAGGGTGTTTGGGCGGCAGCATGGCATCCGCTTTTCATCTGCAACGTGCAGCCAGCACATCCAGCTGGCTCACACCCCCCTGGATGTGGAGATTGTCTCTTAGGAGAATGCCATAACCATTTAGCTGCAAGATGGTCTTCAATGGTTTTGCTCCAAATTCCGAAATCTGGGAAAATTCATTGCTGAAAGCTTATAATCCTTACACAGGGTCTTCATGTTTCAAGAGCACATTTTAGGAGACCAGTTCACTTTCAGATCTGAAAGGTCCTGCAGCATTCTATGGAGGAGTCCCACTAGGAAGGTCTTGGCTTTATTCTTTAGAAAGAAACACCAAAAGGCATTTCATGCACCAGCTAGATCGAGTTCATTTGTATTTTCTACCTGTGGCCCTGGGAAGATACTTTATACAGAAATCTACTTCTCACCAAGAAGCTGCTCCAGCTCCCGTGAACTCACCATAGTTATCGTCGGTGATTTCAGTGAAGCAGTGTCACCCTTTTGTTCAAAATGTTTTTCAGGCAACCTTATCAGGTTGATGCAATCATAGCAATAACTGTTTCATTGTGGGGATGGTATTTATTTATGAGTGGCAAAGTCTTGCATCTCTATCCTCTGCTGAAAGTTTCAGTTTCTCCTTCACCTGTGACCACAGAAGAGATTTTATGAATTTCTTGATGAACACTGGTCACTTTGTTCACTCCTGGCCACAGTTGGTATTTTTCCCAAATGAACATTTATACTGAAATATTCTGTGCTGACAGGGGCGGCAGTTTCAGACCCACGGCAAGGAGAGTCTGCTTAGTGCTCCAGGCATATTTTCAGTATAGGCACAACATACTTCCACGGCTACACAGCTAAAAGCAATGCAATACTGTACATTTTATAACTCTAAATATTTTTATCAGGCCAGACAGCTATTCAGGATGATGCCTGAATTAACAGTACAGCAGAGGAACTTAAGCAAGATGCAGGCGGTGCTAAAAAGGGTGTGAGTAGTTTTTAGGAGGATCTTTAGTTTTCCCTTGTACTCTTATGAGCTCTGACATAAACTTGTAGGCAGTACTACATTTGGGAAGGAAATGAGAGAGGGAGAACAAGGGTCTTGGGGCATGTTTTGAAGTGACAGTGCTTTCCATTTTGTAGTAGACTTTGGGAAATCTATTATGATACGGTTTGGAAATAGTTTACTGTATTTTTCAAAGTAGATTGCTAATTAGAGAGTCCTGAGAAGACAGATATTTTAATTTACCAAGCCATCTATATTTATAAATGTATACTACTATTTTGTATCCACACAGAAGATTAAGAACCTTCAGTGGAGAGCCTGCTCATAGGCTTAATAATGCAAAAAAAAACCACCACAGTAGAACTAGCGTTTTTTTCATTTTCAGATCTCTCCTGAGAGACCCTGCATAGAGATGGTGCTACTTTAAGCCCTGATCTGAGATTAATTGAAACTAATGCAAAAGACCACCATGGAGCTCAGCAGAAGTAGGATCAGACAACGCGCTGGCACCACCGTTTTAGAAACGTTACAGGGGTGGGTGCTGCTCGGGGGGCGCGAGGCTCTGGCCCCAGGGGACACGCAGCCCCATGTCCTGTGTCCTGCCTGTGGCCAGGACTGGGAGGGGTGGGGGGAGCACAGCGGGGACTTCCCAGGTGGTGCGAGGACCGGCTGGCATTTTGTGCCTTCCAGAATTGGGTGTTAAAGGTGGGGAAACACAGCTCACCCGGTCCTGTCTGATTTGCCTCGTGTCTGCATGGGACCTCAGCTGTTTCGCAAAACAGAAAGGAAAAATATGGGGAAAAAAAAAAAAAAATAGATACTTTCTCTTTGCACTAACACAGGAAACTGATACGCACATTTTTGGAGGGAAAAATAGAGTTTATATAATATTTTGAAGATCCTTTTTTCCCAAAGCTTGCTTTCATGTTTTTGCTTTTCCAAGGAGATGTATTTCGTTCAATGTGTCCTAAATGTGCTCTGCACATTGCAAGTGTGTTACACCCTGCGCACACCCAATGCACTCCCAGTTTCGTAAGGCTGTGAAGTAACAGTGGTTGCTGTGCATGACAGTCATCTGGCCAAATGGTTTGGGAGTCGTGAAACCCATAAAAAATGACATGTCGTTTCCACATTAAGTAAAACTTCATTAGCACCATAATGGATCTAGGCGGGTGGCTGTGCAAAAGCTGGTCAGGGTTATGCTCAGCTTGGCCTTTGGGACACCATCAGCAGCGGAGGACAGCGCTGCTGGGAGATACAGGCTCCTCATAGGGTGCCCATTCAGTCCATGTCATAAATAAACCACCCCTACATACAGTCATAATACCTAATGAATAAATTGCTTCATTTCTTCAGCCTTGTAATAAACTATTTTTACGGCCTCTCAGATTCCAAAATCTTGATTGTTCTCTTATTAATGGGATTGCACTACACTCTTTATTCGTGCTAGCAAACAGGAACTAGACGTAAAGAATGATTAAAAATTAAGAAAAATTCGATTTCCAGCTGTCCAATACATGAGGGTAGTAACAGTTGTTACAAACCTTGAAAAAAATAAAAAGCTTATCATGCAATAGTTGTTTGTGCATTGATAGGTGAAAAATTACTATTCAGAGAAAAATCTTTGATAATTTTTCAGCTTTCTGAAATGTATTAGGAAACACTTTGGTTTATAAAAGAAGTCATAAGAAAAATAATTCCAAAATTTGTTGCAAGACAATGTAAAAATAAAATTTAAAATGGCTCCACTAAGCTCTACAATAAATACGTATTTTTTTCATTTGTAGCATTGTGTGGGATAAGCTTTACAACCAACAAGTAGCTTTGCAACTCTGTAATGCAGAGAGATCAGTAAGGTTACTGTGGTACTTATTGTAATTTATTCCCCTTATCAATGTTGTACTGCACAGTACACTGCTTGGGGGTTTTTTAGTTTGTTTGCATTAAAGTTGGGAGAGTTAGGGCAACATAAAGCTGCAGCAGTTCACAGGTAGTTGAGACCTGTTCCTCCAATTTTGTCTTCACTTGCATGAGTACGTATTCCATTAGCACCCTGGTGACAAGAGAGCAGACTGCAATGCTCAAAAGGCCATCTTGCCATTTCATTCTTTATTTCATACAGGTGCTTACAGATGTCTTGGTTCCTCTATATAGGGTCTGAAATTTTTCGTTTTCAGCTCAAAACTAAGAGTTACATTTAGATCTCCATTTTTCACATTTTGACATGATGCCAAAGACATCGCATGTTCTGAGAACTGTTTTCTGTATTGAGAAACAAGATGGAATAAAACATTTGCTCTTGAACAGCTCAGAGCTGCTCTGCTGCTCTACTGTTTAGCAGACCTAGTAGTGCAGATTTCTACTTTAGTGGTGTCGCCTAGATAAGTTTTAATCTGCTTAATCTGCTTCTTCCTTAGAGTGGTCCCCCCCAGGTCAGTATTTAAAACCAATTTTCATATATAGAACACTTTAAGAAGTGGTCAAGTCCTATTTCTGAAAAAGCGGGGGGATATAGGGTGCTAGATTCCCAAATCAGTCTTTGTATATCTTGAAAATATCTTTGTGTGTTTCTGGACGAGAGAATCTGGTTTACTAAAATTGACTGGAAATACCTTGAGAAGAAGCCGCAGTGAAGACTATGCATCTGTCTCCCGCCATGTGTGTTAGGCGAACTAAAAATAACAGAGATAAGTGCAAAAGATTGTTTTGGAGAAAAATACTCACTTCAGATAAGAGGCCCATGAAACATGTTTATTTTGATATTGTTGCTTCCATGTGTAAATACAGCTGGGAGAAAAAATGGCTTGTTTTCTCTCCAAAGCAGACAAAATTTATGACAGTTGAACTAGAAGTGTCTTAAAGACTACACACAGGTGGCAATATTTTATTGTGTTTGAGAAATGAGTGCAACTCATTTATTAGCATTCAAACACAGGACTCTTACATGTCTGTTGTACATTGTTTGTTCTCGCCTCAGTTAGCAATCAACACGTGTGAAATTCAAACTGATTGTGGACAGCTTCCCGAGCACTTGAATAATACTCTGAAGAACCAATCCAACAAGGCATTAAACACACGCTTAGCTTTTTAAACCAGGCAGTCCCAGAATAAAGCATAACACCAGGCATACGTGTTTGTTAGATTTTGGTGAAAAAAAATCTCAATGTAGTCCTAGCTGATGTATTTTGGGAAACTGTTGAATATATGGTTTCATGCTTTTCTTTGTGCCATGTCTAATTTTGACCTATGGTGACACCACATTTCAGCATCATATCTGATATGTTTCTTCCAAATGTCACGTATGCTGCTGTTAAAATATAGTTCTTGTGGTTTCAAGGTTTAGACCGATTTTCCTTAGTGCAGGGTCTGTGGATTCCTGGTGTTCATAAGGTTTCAGTAAGTGACATGGAAGTCAATTCAGGTGACTGAAAAAATGCAACCAGGCAAAACAGAAAAGCTTTTGCATGTATTTCTACATACAGCAAAGAAAGTGAGTAGAATCAGAAGATAAAGTCATAAGTGAAGATTCATAATGTACTTTTTACCAGGTGAAAATGAAATCTGGTACGCTAACAGTGCAGGGAATTAAAAATAATAATCAGGTGTTCTTTGATTTTAAAAAGCTGAGAAAGACTGATGTAAATGGTTCAAAACAAGCATGAGGAGTGCTACAAACACACAAGACCCAGAATAGATATTACTGGGTAATTTCTGGGAGGAAAAGAAACAAAAAAGAAGGAACTCCATCAAGGTGGTTTCAATACTGACATATGTAGAAGGCTCTGCTGGTTTCATTTAAAATTGTTACTTGATATGTAAATCCTTTTTCTGAGATGGAATTCCCGGATTGCATAGCAGCTATGTTATGGATATACTGTGTATGTACAGATACAAACCAAAAATTGTCTTGAAATAATTTATTACTTTTATTTTTTACCAAATAAAATGTTTCTTTTAAAGATCAGCTCATTCCTGTGTTCTCGTTTTCACTGGGTCATACTGTTATTAATATTATTCATTCCAGAATTTACATCATCTTTTAAAAAAATGCTGACATGAGAAATGTGGAGTAAAGTGTTGTAAATTGAGGTCTCAAAGCTGCTTTGTGGCCACATCACTGTTTGCAGAACTGCTGCACCTTCTACAGGACCAAAAGTCCACCCAACCAACAGAGAAAATACCAAAGTCAACGTCACTGTAATGCAAAATTTCTGGAATAAAATATAGGTAACAATAAACTGGATCAAAAATTAAATAGTGTAAGGACAATTGTATTAGCCTCCATGTTCTGACATCTTGGATTTGTTTGCCTTCCTGTTAATTATGCTTTGATAGTGATGTCAGGTTCAATAGTCTTTTCTGTGTCCTTCCATCTCCACCTTAATTTCCTCCTTCCTATTTCCGTGAAACATCCTTCAGAAATGTGTTTACCTACCTCTTGCCTTGTAAATGCTATTGGAAAAAATCACCTCCATCACATTGCTTGAGACAATTAGCTTCAGACAACTCCATACATGAGTGCATGCTACTACTGGATGGCTAATGAGGAAGTGACTTTGAATCCTGAATATTTGCTCGGTGCATTTGAAAAAAACAGTAGGAAACATAGTAATCTTTCTGAACAGCTTACAGTCTGTATTTAGATGGAGGAAGGAAATGAAGAGGAAGAGAGGAAGTGAAAAGTTAAAAGGACAAAGGTTGTAATACAGTGAGGTGGTTACTCAGTCACCAGGTATGAAAACTCTGATGGTTGGAGGTGTTTATGGTGTGTATGCAGACCGTATGCATGTACCTCTATGCACAATACCAAAGCTCCTACTTGTAGAGGAACTTCTACTTGCATAGTAATATAAGTAGAATTCATCTCAGTTAATTGAGCTCAAGACTTTGCTCAGTTCCCACACACAAGAGGTCATCATAGTTCCCATTTCTTCTCCTTTCCTTCCTGTCTTCCTCACTTAGGTACAAGTTAAACCTACCCTGCCAGCAACAATGTCTGCAACATTTCGGCATCACTTTAATTTTCATAGAATAACAGAATAATTTGGGTTGGAAAGGGCCTTTAAAGGTCATCTAGTCCAATCCCCCTGCAACGAGCAGGGAAATTTTGTGGACATACCAATAAGACTGAGTAGGAAGCTAAGCCTATAGCCAAATGAAGACAAGACTGATGGGTGTTGGAGTTGGGAATTTCTGACAGGAAAGCACTTGCATGCCATTCAGTACTGAAAGTTAAAATGTGCCAATTTTTGACAAAACATTATTGAAAACTAGAATAATTAGAGTGAATTATGGCAGAATTGCTTGAATCTCAAATAATTCCTCATAGCTGAGTTAGAGCTGTTGTCCTCTTTCAGCAGATGGGGAGCCCAGGGCTGCAGCCGTGGGCACAGACATGGGTGTCTCCTTGTGTTACCTCCATCCAGTTCCACTGCCTTGAATTTACCGATGAGTGACTTGGAGAGTTCATGTCCGGGTGTGTAAACTGCGTCCTGTTTAGTACAAGCACATATTAACTGAAAATCTCGCTTCTATTAAGTGCCTGTAAATTGTCACTTTAGATATTGCACTTCTGTGTATATAATCAACAGTTTTTCCCTATGTATCTCAAAAATGACCGATTTTCACACTGTAGTTGAGACACCCAGCTATTTTTTATCTTGAAGTGGTGACTAGTGGTACTTCGGGCGGTATATAGGCATAAATGTCAGTACATAGTCAACACTTAAGAGAAAAGATTAACCATTACTCTTTGTGTGTAATGGGCAGTTTCAAACCCATCAACCATGGTCTTCTCAATTTCTCCATTTGACTTGCTCCTCAAAATAAAAATATCTCAGTGCTTTTCAAGGTTGGGAAGACAGTCAAGTCTTAGAGTTTGGTACAGCTTTGTTGAAGTTTGTGGATATCTCCATCCAAGTGAAGCTGAGAACTCGGTCTTCAAGCAGACAAGTCAATGAGACTGCCAGGGCTGCGGTTCAGAAGCTCCTCATGATGTTTTCTCTAATTAGAAGCATTACAGAGAGCAATACAGGGAAACAGATGGTTGCCATATACTTATTCTCACACTGATAAGCCTGTCAGCCGGAGAAGTGCTGTGAAGGTGTCATGCACGCCTCAAGATACATGTCCTTCATTCCTCCTCTTCTCAGCAGGGCATGGACTTTGGGAAAAACACGCAAGAAGCCAGAGGAAAAAAGAAGATTTGGGAAGACCCAAAACCTGTTTTCCAGCAGATTTTTTTTTTTCTCACACCCCACATAACAAGCCTTTGTGAAGACAACATCTGCCACTGGTTACTTCACACTTAAATAAGTATACTGCTGGCTTTTAGCCATCTCTGGCTATGATGGTCCCTGCACTGCAAATTCTTAGTGGTGGGGGAATACTCCGGAGAAATGTCGCTGCACACAATTTCTTTTCAGCCAAGTAACCCACAGCAGAGCCTCTCTGCCATTGTCTGAAAGATCATGCCATCGTCCTTCGATGCTTCAAATGATTGAGTAGAGACAGGATCACAAATCACAGGTCTAAAAGAGTGTCCTCACTTGCTGGGAAGACATAAGCTGCAAGAGAGATGTGTGCCTCCCTCTGCAGATTTCAAGAGCAAATGTTCCACAAGCTAGCTTTTTTAAAACTTGATTTTTTTTATGGTTTTGTCATACACAGTGTGCAGACTTAAAGCAATAAAACTGCCCAAACGATAAAATATCCAAACTTTAGGAGATTATAAACAGAATTAAAGCTTTGCCTGGAGCATTTTTGTCCATTTTTTTCCCCACCCACCTCACAGACGTGGCCAGAGAGCAGAAAGCAATGAAAACATGAGTAAACTGGAGGGCACCTTTGTGCCTCATATGTGTTCATACTTTTTCTTCTACCGGGGCTTCTACACTACCTATTGGTTTTAGCTCTCCACTGAAAACCTATGGGCTCAAGTTGCACCTCTTACACCGAACTTCAAGCCCACTTTTCATAGACTTTATCCCATTATTTCATTCACCCTTCTGTGGGATTTTTAAAATATAATCTATACTGAAATATATTTTTCCTATGGAGTATTGCTTATTACAGAGCTAATATTTTGAAGCTTTTATATACATACATATATACATATACACAAACTTATTTTCCAGCTTGATCAGCTCTAAAGTCATCAAATATATTCAACTATGACCTACAATTCAAAAGAGATTACTTTCTCAGTAGATAAAAAATTACAGTCTATAATCTTTAGGTTAACAGGGAACATTTTATTCAGGTCACAAGCCAATAATTTGTTTGAATTATTTTCAGATCCATTATTTATAACAATGTTCATCTCATGACCTTGAGAGATTAGTAGTGAATGAAGCTGACAGTTGACAGTCTGAATCCAATCAACATTTACTTAATTTGCGTTTCCCTGAGCAAGCACTATTAAGCCTCACCAAAAAAAGTGAGCATTACACTTGGATTTATGCTTGCATAAAGTCTGACACAAAACTTTTACTGACCTGGTAGCAACAGAAATAAATAAACATCAATATATATTATAAATCTCTCATGCTCAGTTTTGAAGTAAAATTTTAAAAATCATGGCAGGGATTTGGAAATTGAGGTCTCATTTTCAAAATCACTGGAATGATAGCTTTTGGATTTTTTTCCCCCTTTGAGGTTTGTTTGTTTGTTTGTTTTGTTGTTGTGTTCATGGTTTGTTTTGTCCTGTTTTGTTTTGTTTACTACAGGGGGTTAAGCATGGTATCTGAACTTACTCCTTATATTTTGCAGACAAGCGTACCTTGAAAAGACCCATCATGCTCAACTCTTACTGATTTTTAAGGGAGAGGAATAAACACTCTTAAGATCTATAACTGCAAATAACTTGTGTGATTTTGGAAAGGTCAGCTTCAGTCACATGAGAGCCCCAGGGTTCACATCTGAGTCTGCACTTCAGAGGGGGCAGCTTTCTAGGGAATAACATACTGAATTTTGGTCACATGTACAACTTGGAGAGCTTATTTTCAGAAGAATGTCGGGAATGTATAGGCATCTTTAGATGGCAAGTATTAGAAAGTCTGAATAATAAATAAATAAATAAATAAGTACAGAAGTTAGAGCAGGAATAATGTCTTGGTTTCTCTTTTTCTAAATTTTTAATTTTTTCTTCCGTGAGATCAAACATCTTTTATTAATTAATAAATCCTCTTCATTTGAATTTTAAATAATTCCATTACCACAACTGCCTTGGGGCCAAAATTATAGGAAACACAAAAGACATGACCTTGCAAACTTTAGGTCTCTCAAGTTCCAAGGAGTATAGTATGGAGAATAATTTACTCTATTCTTTCCCAAGTAATTTAATACTTTTTTTCCTTTTAACTGAGAAGCAAGAACCATTATGCACTTGAAGTCTTTAGAAATTGTTTTAATGTATTTGTACCATAATAGCTGAGTAGGTGCCTACAAATCTCTTAATTAAATGGGAAAAAGAATCAGGGAAGAGAAAAGAGGTATTAGTCCCTGCATCTGCCCAAGGCAGCCAAAGCTTACATTGGCATATTTTTATTCCCTGCCATCAGCAAGCCAAATTTGCAGCACTTTGAAGTGACAAAAGAAGGTGACAACTGAAAATATTGTGAAGCCCAGGCTAGCATTTCACACAGGGCACCATGCTTAGCTACATCATTAGTCTTTAAACATGAATCTCAGAAAATTACAAAAGACACAACCCTCCGTTATTGACGTGAGCAAAGAGCTGAGTTTGCCCAGGCTGAGCAGCAGAGAGGGGAGGCAGCGGCAGTGTCTCACGGTGCTCAGTGTCCTCAGTGACAGCAGAGGGGAACCTCACCTGGCCTTTTCAGTGCTTCCCAGCAACTGGATAAACTCTGTCCAAATGCTCTAGCCTCTCTATAATTGTTTCAGTTTGTTTGTTTCAAGCATGGAGCTCAAATCTAGAGGTAGAAGGCCTGCATCCTGCTCTACCTCGTGCACTGTCAGGTTAGATAGTTAGAAAATCCAGTCCCCAAATCTTTTCTCTTGACGCTGATGAGTGACCACACCAGGCCTCAACAAGATTTGTATTACTGGCATAAACGGAAATGTCTTCCTGAATATCACAGAAAGGGAAAAAGCAAAAAAGTCTCCCCCCAATGATATTTGTTATGTCACTTTTCAGGTGGGACCAGACTGTTGTGGCCAGGAGAAGCACTGAGGAGGCCAGCAAGGGGACCAGTGGTGTGAGTTGTCACTTCTCCATTGGAAAATACAAAGTGACATAAAACCATAAGAAATAAGAATCTGACCTCATCGGTACAGTGGGTTAATAGCTCTATTCCTGTAAGCACTTCCAGGAAGTCTCAAGCAGGTTTGGTCCACTGTGTCCCTCATGTGATGAAAATTTCACACACACAATCATGATAAAAGACCTGTCAGTTTTCACCCATTTCCAAAAATAGATTTCTTCTCTCCCCACACTGCTACCCATGCATTTCTGGGTACACAATAGCAACAGCATCACTGCATCACTGCATAATGATACATGCAAGCTACAGCCAATTTTGCAGTACTGATGAGACTGCTAAATTATCTGAGGTGCCACAGTTCAAAGCCTGCTCAGATATCTCCATTCTCTTGCATTGGCAAAAGTATAGATTCCACCATAGGAGAGATCACAAGGCCATCTTCAGTTTCTAAGGTTCAATATCAATGTATTGGTTTGATAGTAGTCTTCATATGATAACTGATTGTGTCCCATTATATTTGTGTATATAGTATTAAATAATAAATCAACATTTAATGTTGATTTGTTTGACCCGACAAGGTAGTAAAATGCCTCAGAATAAAGGTCATATTAATAAACAGCCCTGGTTTTGCAGATGGTTCCTTACTGACATCCAAAATTAAGAATGGAGGGTTCTTTGAGGTTTACTTTAACTAGTAATCAGTTATATGAAATGATGCTTAGGAAATGTATAATTAATTGTCTTTCAGTATACCGATGATGCAGGCATAAAAGGATGATCATCAGAAGAAAGGGCATAGGAAAGAGGAACCGGATGACAGACTTTTTTAAACATCCTTTTTTTGTCATGTATATAATGAATATTCCCTGTACCGATGAAAAACTACAGGCGAATTATAAAATAAAAGTAGTGTGAATGAATGGATTCTGCTTTCTGTAAACCACAGTTAATAATGTATTCATTGCTTCCAGCTAAAACTAGACCCTACAGCTGCTAAATCTAAATAACACTGAGGCAATTTCTATGTTGATTTACACACAAGAGAGGGCAGTTCCAAGTCCTGATTTTCAGGATTGGCAATATCTTTAAATGGAGGACTGGACTTGCACTTGGGAGATTAAGTTTCAGAAGTTCTTCCACAGGTTTCTTATGTAGCTGGCTAAGACACAATTTCTAAACAAGCTGTGCAACCACATTTTTGTATCTTCCATTTGTCCTCTAAGCTAAAATAAAGAAGCAGAGCTGGATGCAATGACCAAAACACGGGTTTCCTTCTTCCCTTGACTAAATTTCTCAATCAACAAGCACCTCTTTTTCATCCTTATCTGGTTTTCTACCTGACAGCTCACCTTCACCAGTGGTGCTCCTACAGGTGTAATCCTGAGGAGCTACTGGTTCTCCCTCAGCTTCACGCAAACCTTCTGCATCAACCCAGACACACACAGACTGGGCATAGGTGGACCAGGTACCTCGAGTACAATAAATGGAGGAAGGTTTAATCGAGAAACTTTGAAGGTAGAGATGTGAAAGAGACGATGATTCTCTCTCTGCCAGCAAGATCCAGGCCTCTTAAGGATGCTAAAAAGCAGAACTTAAGTGGTCAGAAAACTATAGTACTGACTGGGATCCACTGACTTCCCAGCTAGACAGAAACCAGGCTGGCTTTTGAGGCTTGAGAACTTAGATCAATGTGAATAAAATGGCTGTTGTGTGGGTGGTAGTTTTGCTGATCTGGTTTCTGGTCCATTTTTGCTCTTCCCAGTACATAGTAATCCCCCCAGCAAAAAAAAGAAAAATAAAAAAATCTTCCATTTGCCTCTCTGCAACTGCCAGGGACAAGGCATAACACTTCCCCTGTGCCCATTGTGCAGCTGGCTGCTGCAGTCTCATGGCCTTTCTGTCTAGCCAGCAAGAGATCCTAAATTGTCCCTTAACGTATCCCTTTTTAAATTTTCTCAGTTATATGCATTATAACCTTGAGGACAGAGCACTGAATAAGTTTGTCCTGCTTCATCATTTGGCTGAACCACTTCTATAACTTACAACTAGATTTATTTGAATAGGCTGGGCTTCACTTTATAGGCTTGGGAAAAAGAGGGGAACAACTGTGCTATGTAAATCTCTTTTAACATTAGTCATTGTATTTTACAGCACTTGCAACAGTACAGCTCTGAATAAATATCTTTGGCTTTTTGAAATTTTAACCAGGAAGATTTGTACGTGACTTGTTCCACAATCATTGTATTAGTTTCACTTGTGCTCTTAAATTAGCATGTTCGATTTTGCTTTAAGAAATCTGCCATGGCAATCAAAGGGTAATTCTTTGCTTGTTTCTTTTTTAAGCAATGTTGCTTAACATTTGTAGAAATCATTCCGCCCTGCTATTTGATTTCTTTTTCCCTCACAATTTTCTGCCAAGATGGGAAAATGAGCTGGCAAATGCCAGGGGTCCATGTGGCTGCTTCTCCTGTGGCACTGAGAGCAAAGCAAACACCACGCTGCAGGGAGGAGGCAGCTGCTGCTGCCTCCCATGGAGGCGAGCAGGATGATGGAGGCTCCTGGACAAAGGAAGAATTGTGGAAGATACACACCTTCTGCAGAGGCAGGGAGGGTTTCACCGTACTCCATCAGCCACGTGTTCTCTCACTGGCCACAGATAGCAGCAGATTCCTCTGTGGAATGGCTCCCAGGTGAGCCAAACTCAAGGCATCCTTGTTATTAATAAACTGGTGAGGAGATTGAGACATGTGAGGAAGGCTGAGCTGCACCTGGATGCAGGTGCCTCACTGAGAGACACGCCATGGAGGCTGGGGCTGGGGCTGGCTGCCCTCCCTGTGCACCCCGACACCTCCAGCCGTGGAAGCCACAGCTCGTCTCCGCACTGACATTTGCACAGAAGATGTAACTTTAATCACCAAGCCTCTGTCAGTAGCTCCCAATGTTTTAAGAAGGTTTTTGTTGAGCCGTGCTGGGGGAGTGGCTGCACTAATTGGACAAGCAATTGAAATACTTGCTGTAAGCCAGAGGCTGAGCTTAGCTGCGCAGGGACGTGCTATATACCCTTGAGAAGATCTGGGCTAGCACCGATAAACGCGACCATCACTCTGGAGCTTATTCCAAAACCAGACACTTTGCTTTCTTTTTTCTTCTTTGTGAAAAGTTTCTTTTGGTTGTAGATCTGTATATTATACCCAGGGTTCACTGAAGCAGCAAAAGTCTAGGAATACATTTTAAGACAACCAGTAAGAAACCCTTCAGAAGAGAGAGATTTTTATAAAGTGCTAAGCACCTTTCTGATTATAACACTCCTCAAAGCCCTTTGAACTAAGCTATACGGGACCAGAAATATCCAAATTCAAACTGGTTTTGGCTATTTTGGTTTTACTATTTGTCTGTTTTCATTCTTTATCATGCCATTAAACTACTCCCATACATAAGTGAATATTCTGAACTTGCACCTTGGTAATTTAAAAAAAGAATGAATTAATCACTCCTTAAAGATAAAAAAGATCATAACTGGACTGAATAGGAATTGCCTCGAATATAGCTAGTCAGGGATTTTTAGCTGAAACTTTTTTGGAAGGAGAAACCAATGCTCTGAAATGAAAGCTTTTTCATTACATTTCTCTTTTTTATTTGCATTTCTATATTTATTTTAATAGCTCACCCAGGGTGAGCTATTAATGTGAATTTTTCAACTTGAAAACATTCAGAAAAATTTTCTAAAGCAGTCTGACCACTGCGTTCAGTCATTCTGGAAATGGAAATTCCACCCCATCCAGTTCAAAATGGACACTGGCATTGAAATGAGTGCACCTACAAAAGTGTAAACAAAAGCAAGAGCCAAACATGATTGACTGGAATGACTGTGTAAATATTGTTTTGAAACTTAATTTGCTAGAAAGATTTCACTTTTTGTCTTTGAATTTGAACTGGAATCTACTCTCTAAATCTAAAAAACCGTTCGTAGAAAACAGGTTTCCTTCGCAGTTCTGTTATCGCTGTTCTGTGGAACAGGTTGAAGACACAAAGTATTATAGTTATTAACCGTGCAGATTAATGAGGGAAGATTAGTGTGTTACTATAAAACCTTCCTCATGTTGCTTTCCAAAGCAACCGGTTCATAGATACACAGCCACATGTGTGAACTAAGGAGGACAAGGGACAAAGGATTCAGACTAGGCCTAAGGGGAAACTTTTTCTTCAGGAGGACAGCCCACCTGCCGAGTAGGTTGTCTACATCCTTGGGGCTTTTCAAGACCCAACTGCATAAAGCCCTGAGCAACCTGGCCTGATGCCACAGCTGGTCCAGCTTTGGGCAGGAGGTTGGACTGGGGACCTCCTGAAGTCCCTTCTAGGCTGAATTATCCTGCAAGCCTAGTTTATTAAGAAGGCTAAAGGAGCTGCCTTTCCACCTGCCTACCAGCATTTAAGCCTGTCTCCTGTGATTGCATCTCTCTTCTATTTGTCCTGGTTTAACCCGAGCTAGTAATGCAACCATGATAGCCACTCACTCACCCCACTCTTTCCACCCCCAAACAGGGGAGAGAATCAAAAAGGAAGGGAGAAACTTGGATGGAGATAAACACAGTTTAATAAAATAATGAAAAACTAATACGCTACTAGTAAACATATATATAAAATAGAAATAGAATTTAAATAAAAGATACTCAATGCAATTCCTCATGAAGTCCATTCACACCAAGCACCCAGTCCCAGGAAGCAGCACTTGGCCTCTGTAAAATGGCAAGGGGCCAGTCTAAACATCCCGAACAGAACTTCTCCAGCTGGGTCTCCTCCACCTATGCCCCCCTTCCTCGATACCTTGCACCTGTGGGCAGAGCACTCAGAACTTCCTTGGCTCCCAGACCAGAGCAATTAAAAACATTAACTCTGTGCTGGGGGGTTCTCTCTTGTTCTCAAACTAAATCCAAATAATGACCGTGCTAGCTATGAAAAAAAAAAAAAAAAGGGTTTCTAACTGCATGAAGGAAATTAACTCATTTTCAGCCAAACCAGCACACTATTGCACTGTGATTTTGGGCACTTGCAAACAGCTGGCTGCTGCATGACCCTCCAGCGTCCTTGTGGCTTTGCTGAAGCTCAAGGAGTTGCACTTCTGTGCAGCAGCCCAGTGCAGTGTGTCCCCTTCCTGCTCCTGCCTGCAAGCCCCAGCTTTGGGCACATCCCCAGCATGTGTCACAGGCAGCAGAAAGATGCTATACAAGATGCAGAGAAGAAGATCTCAGTTCTCCTGAAGCTTTAGCTGCAGCACATGGAGCTGTCACTATTCTTCTCACATGGCAATCTGTCTTCCTCGAGAGTATCCTCAAGGGATGCACCATATTTATTTATGGTAACCTTTGGGTTTAATGTGCAAGCTGCACTGCGCATTTTATAACTTTGTTTTATCTTCTGCAGAATATGTCTATGTAAGCCATCTCTCTGGGTACAAAGTTTGCTCTGGGGCCTTGTTTTGACAGATTTAATGTTTCCTGATTTAGTTTAGCATTATTCAGCTGGTGATCTGTGAATTACTGTTGCTCCACAGAACATCAAATATGTTCCACAAAATTATTGCAGACAGCCCCCTGTCCCCCCCACCCCCCGCAAAAAGAGCAAACCTCTTATGCAGTCAAGCACAAAATGAAGCACAATGAGGGAAATCAAATAATAAATGAGTGCATAAAGTTTACACTGTTGTTCTGGGTTGGAAATGAACAGCATTGTGCTCTAACTGCATGAGATAGCCCGTTCTTTTTCTCTCCAAACAGTAGATGGGCCTTTAATCCAGTAATTTAGTTGACATATCAGTTAAATGAAATTAATTTAGATTTAGTTTCAGATGCTCCGAAAAGCTTTTTCCACAATATTGATATTCCAGCCACAACAGAGTACCAATTTGGGCAGTTAAAATTTCTGAGCATTGCCTTTTTCAAAAGTGCAGCTTGCTAATGCCAACTATGCTAATAATGAGATTTTTCATGAGGTTGTGAGATAATGGATAAAACCTTCAGAAAATTCCTTTAATTGTATCTCTAATGTTTCCGTAATTGCCAACTGGGATGCTGCAGCTGCATTAAATTTTGTTTCCTGAAATAGAAATAAGTGGTTGCTTGATGTCTTAGAATAAGTTTTAGGGGATGTGAAGGATATGTTCTGGACTTATCCCAAAGAATATTTTTGCTCTCAGCTAGAGTTTTATCAATACACCCCCATGGAAAACTCACAGCCCCAGGTGCAGTTCCTGTAGATGCGCAACCTCTCCTGAGCCTGGTTCTCTCTGCTACTACTCCTGAGGGATTCTTCCTTCACCCTGTGGCCTCAGAGCAGGGCGAATCAGGGGGTGCCACTCTCACGATGTTTAGACCATCAGCAGTTAGGAATATTTTTCTCTATGAAACAAACCAGCAGGTAGAGATTACCTGAAAGCAGTGGCTCACACTGTCTTTGAGGGCGGCCGTTGTGTCAGCCCATGGTGGGAGCTGGAGAGCACCAGGCTCCTGCCTGCAGTCCCCAGCCCATCCCTTGCTGTGTCCCAGCCTCTCCCATGGCACAAAATCAGCCTCTCCCTTTGCTTCCCCTATCTGTTTTAATCACCTGATGCCTTTGAAGTCACTTCAAAGGTCTGCTGTTAAAAATTAATATCCAGTAGATGATGCTTCCTGTTGTTTTAGGCAGGGAAACTGCCCCAAGTAATGGTCCTGCTCAGGTCTTGATGCTTCATTCAACAGCTGGCTACATTCCCCTGCCTCTCCTTGCCTCCTAACTGTGTAGTTAACCCTTCATAACCCCTTACACACAGCATGCAAGAAAGACGACAAATAGCGAACACAAAGTATTTTATTATACTTAAACATGCAGCTATTGCACAAGGTTTCCTAGGCATAAAGTGTTTAGGAACATTGCAAATTGATGATGATCACCGCACCTGGAGAAAACTGCTTCTCTCACTAGTTTTAGATCTGCACAAATCCACTGATCTTCACAGTGATATTCTTGCATTTCAGTGATATGAGATTGGACAGAAGTCTCATGTGTTTGTCCTTTATAGAAGATTTGCTGTACCATTGTGTAAGTCAGGATCACCTGCACTGAAGTCATTACTCACAGCCATAACACATAAATACTATTTTATTGCTGTTAATGTTATTTTTTGTAAAGTTGGACACGTAATACTTTAATATCCACCATTAAAATCCTACTCAGTATTTTCTAGGTTTAGCTGTCAAATGTGTAGTATTGACATCGTTTTATAGGAGTAGAGCTGAGAAGACTTAGAGCTATTAACTGGTCAGTCTGACCAGTACCTTGAAGAACTCTATGGGGCCAA
The DNA here is from genome assembly GCF_036013445.1 of Caloenas nicobarica. NCBI lineage: Eukaryota > Metazoa > Chordata > Aves > Columbiformes > Columbidae > Caloenas > Caloenas nicobarica. Next base: position 26,120,730 of record NC_088247.1, read on the forward strand.
TGAGCAGATTTTAGGGCTTAGAAATGTGTTTTGTCACAGGTAACTGGCTACAAATGGCCAAACGAGGATTCCCTCAGTGTTCCTTCCACTCACAGACATACCTGCTTGATCACTTTCCAGTATGGATGTCTGGGGAGGGAGCAGAGGCCAGAGCTCCACTGATCTAGCTATCAGTTCAGTTGTTCCTCTTTGAGCTACGGCTCACCTGGTTACTGTCCTGCTTTCTTCTCAGTTGTGAATATCTCAGCCCTAGAGAAATATGATTAATTGTGTGCTGGGAGTCTTCATTTTATCACTTCTGTTTGGGAAACTTTGCATGCTGTGTAATAGCATCTTCATGTTTCTGAATGCAGATTCAGTACATGCTGTTAAATGTTCAGCTTTGGTCTTCTTTATAAAGTGCTGCACTGATTTATATTAAATCACAGTACCGGTCTTAAAAATGTCTGGTTCTGGTCTCAACTACAAATGTCAGTAAAGTCTAATAAATAACTAATCTACAAGATAAACTGTTAAGAGAATGCAAACTCTATCAAAGTAGAATTGATCAACTCTCCTTTAAAATTTCTTCTCTGAATCTACTCTGAAATGACCTAGGAGATTTCTATATTCATGTCAGAAAGTGGGATCTGGAGCTCTCCTTAATGAAAATATTTAGCTCTAAGGAGGGGAAAAGTCAATAATAACTCTATAGTAAAGACACTGACATGGTTCCAGGGAAAGTTTGCCTACAGAACAAAAATAATCATAAAAAAGGGTTTTCACTACAATTATATTTTTATTCATCTGATCTGAACTTTCCTAGACTGTTCTCAGAGGTGGCACACCCCATATGGACTATGAAGTCTGTAAGTCAAGGCTCTTGTTTATGGGCATGGCTATCCATTTAAGGATGCTGACTCAGCTGAAAGTGCAGCTTACAAAATATCAAGAAAGGCTCATATTCATTTGACCAATGTGAACATGCAGAATTTATCTGGGGCGGTTGTTTCGCATACTGCACACCCGCCTAATAACAAAGGAGAGGAAGTCATTTGGGGATGAATGCATTCAAAACCTGCCTCTCCATGGAAACAGATCTAAGATTAGGGTAGAATGAAGAACAGGCCTTCAATTAAGTTGTGAGGTATGAAATCTGACCTAAGTTACCTCTGTGCAATACTGCTCAGGCATGTCTACTGCTGCAGATGAAGGAAGTGTAATTCATTGGTATATGTGTATCTCCTCCTACCTGCAGGCCTACTCTGCCAAAGAAAGGAGTTTATTTTCTGACATTACAGGAAAACACATATTCTTTCATGAATATTAAAAGCTTTAGTTCCTACTAAAGGTCTTCTTGAACTTAGCAGATGTTGTTTTCTTGAGTGGGTTCATCCTGAGTTCTACCTCAGAAAGTATAAATATTATCCTTAATTAGAATTAAATAGTTCCCAAACTATATTATTGATGCAAGTTGTACTCTAAGTAGTAAACCAGATTTGAGACAGGTTTGCCCTATCTGGTGTGATAGCTCATTCAAATTCTGCCAAGAGAAAGGGAAGAAAGAGAGCATACAACAGCAAGACTTCTGAAACAACAGAGAGACTGAACACTTACTCATTTTTACTTATTGCCATAAGGCCACAAAACTCAAGTCAGGGTGTGTTATGAGGATAACACAAAGAAAGCAGCCATAATAGTTTTTATCTTATTGATAATGGAATCAAATGTGACTTTTAAAGTAAAATCTCTGAAATGGTGAATATTGTAGGATAATGAAGGCTACTTATAATAATACAACTTTTTTCTTAAGCCATTTATCAGATAATTTAAACAATGAGCAAGCTATCATGAAAAAAACATTAATATATTATTCTCCTCTAAGAAAATTCACTTTGTCCAGATATAGAAGTTGTGGAGGTCAACAGGGAGGGGTGGGAAGAGATGTGCACCATGTAATAGTAGCTCTGTCACTCATATGTGAGCATGTGTTTTCAGCTTCATATATCTTCTCTCTCTTTATTCGTCTTAAATCTTTGAATGCAAACACTGACTCTGCTGTTCTTGTGCTAGGGAACCAGCATTATTCCTGTAAAGAGCTGATTTTGAGCAGCTGCTGGCAGAAAAGCTGCTGGCCTTGCCTGTGCTCGATCCTTTTATTTACAAAGCAGAATGTTAGATATATGATGCGGTGCCAAGCGTTCTCGGCTTCTCACTTTCCAGAGACCTCTGTATTTGAGACAATCTCGGTATCTACCTATGAATTTGTGTGCAAAAACCAGTAGGAGGTCTGGGATGTTAATGGATAATGGTTGAATCCTGGCTTATCTGGGTGAGTAGACATGTCCTTCATCTCTGTATGTCTCTTTTAGCCTACGGTCTAACTCTGACTCCCCAGATACTACCACAGTTAAAAGAGATAACTGAAGTCTTTTGCAGCAAACTAAAGTCCTAAACTCCTTTCCTTGTTTAGTTATACTATACTTGTCTCAGATAAGCTCCTTCTTTGCCCATTCTTGAATACTTACTTTCTTCCAGAAAGATAGCTAGAAGATGAATCAAAATGCCCTTTCAACAGAAAACAGCTAGATTACTACCTCAAATAGGATCCTTTCTATAATATATTATGCTAACAGATGCTTTCAAGTAGCATGCCATCAACTTTAGGAAAGTTCTAGATAAAAGCGAGAGATGCTTTTAATAGCTGTTTGTATTAGATTGTTTAGATTTTTGCAGATAGAATAAAGCAGTTGCTAGTCCTAGGAGGTACACTTTAAGATAGAAGCTAATTCTTAGCTTAGGGTACCTAATGAAGAGTGAGTGCATCTTTTTTTGCATAGCATATCATATCAAAAGCAAAACGATAAACTGCAAAGACCACTGTGAAAAATAATGTCCTTGTAATCCTAAAATACAATTGAAGGAACTGAGTGCCAGTTCAAGCTTAACATGGATTCAGAGGCCAATGTAAATTTGAGAAATGAACTCCTGCAGCATTGGAAAGATCTTTTCTCACAAGTCATTGAATCATAGAACTATATAATGGTTTGGGTTGGAAGGGGCCTTCTAAAGATCATCTAGTTCAACCTCCTTGCCACAGGCAGGGGCATCTTTTACTATATCAGGTTGCTCAAAGCCCTGAGCAGGTAACATGTATGAACACTTGCCTTTGTCTGGACTTCTGTCCTTCAGTACCCTTAAGCCCATGTCTTGGCACAAGCAGTACTTTCAGTCACATCAGAAATAATTTCCCTTTCCTCCCCCTGAAGAAGACTTTAGGAAAAATAAAGAAGTACAACCTAACAAGCATCTAGAGATTGTAGCATTTATCCATACTGTAAAGTTCGTTATCCTGGATCTCAAGTCAGTGTTTAGAGTCCCAGATCAATATCCTCAGGAGCCAAATTTTTGCTCAAAGCAACAGCATTAGCAGTTCCCGAACTATTCTTGTGTTCTAAAAACAGTCAATAAAAGTCACAATTAATCAGACAGAAAATGAGAAAAAAATCAATTAAAACTTTCCAGATATGGAGTATCAATGACTTCATTTTAATGATTTCCATTTGACTGTTGCCATAATTCTCCTAAGGAAAATCTCCTGCCATGTGATGATTTTAGACAGTGTTGTAGATTATAATATATGGCTTTCTCAGGTAATTAAATTAATTGTGGTAAAAAAAAAAATCAGGTCAGGAAATTAATTGTTGTACCTGGTAGGTGTTTTTATTGTGAACCTGTTTTCCAAAGTATATATATAAGTATATATGCTTTTATGTGTAGAGTGGTCAGAAAGAAAGGAAATACCGATTCTTAATGGAAACCTAAGCAAAACAGTAGAAGATGCATAAAAATAACAAGTCCTCTTTTATCTGGAAATCAGTTTTCAGAATCTGAGCAATGCAGAAGTATCTAACAGTCACCTGAAGGGTTTGAAGGACATTTCATGCATTCCTTATACTGACTTCATTGCCACGAAAGAAATGACATGTGAATTCTCTTCAAATTAGTAATTTGGATTCATGTGGCTGTTTCCGCAAAGACTGAAGAGTCTGAAGATCTGCCTTTTGCAAAGTCAAATTCTCACTGATGTGAAAAAGACGCATGTCCCAATATGGCGAATGTCTCCTGCTTAAATTACTAACCTATTTTCTCCCACCACCAATGCAGTAATGAGAAAGGCCCTTTAGTCAACTCACATCAGTGAAACTCATCAAAAATTATTTTAATTCTTCTGCCATACTAGCACAGAATTCTGTAGGACAAAATAAAAATAATCTCTTTAAAAATATCAAGGTGTTCAATCCATCTAGCATGTGACTACTTCATGTTATCTGTCTTATGGTATCTTACTTGACAATCAGCGTTTGGTTACGACATATACAATTTGGGTTTGTTGTTGGAATGTGCATATAGTGTACTATTTCTATGGCGTAACACTGTCAGGTCCTACAAATTGCCTAGAAATAGTGGGCTTTTGATGTTATTGTTGACTCCTGAAGGTTTTGCTCAATTAGTCTTACATTAAGTTAGTGTTTTGTGGCATAGATATTGGAGATGGCTTGCAAATCCTTTTCTAAGATCGTAAGCATTGTGATCGCTGTAGTCTGCTATTATATTTTTCATTAAATATGTTCCAAAATCTAATGGCAACATTGGGCAATCCATAGGAATAAGATTCTTTCTTAATAATGGATCAACACGGAAGAATGATGTGTAATCTTTCACAATAACAGACTACCACTTTATTATGGAAAAAATATATACATTTACTAGTTCACTGAAACACAATTTTTTGCAGTTTTGCATGTGACATGGGAATGAGGAAGTCTGTCCCAGTAATTCTTAAAGAAAAAATGCAACCATTTCAAAAATGCAAATTTTGTCCTGATAGCAAGCTAGATGTCTGCTTGTGCAGTACACTAGGGTGTTCAAGCTAGCAAAGACTGAGCCGGCTCCACAACTGGAATTGCATGAAGGCAAGACGCATCAGCCTTACTGAAACTATATTTACTAGCTGGGATGCAGTCTGGAGCAAATGCAGCTATAGTAGTTCTGAGGCATAACTGGTACATCCCTGCTGCCCTCCATGATATTGATATAGTAATAGGTATTGATATAGCAAACAGGGCTAACCTGGGATTTTTTTATATATTATATTCACTTAGGCACTTATGAGAACATTAGTATTTGAGCTGTATCCCCACATTATTTATTGTGTAGCCATTGTCTTAGTTCGTATCTGTACCTCTGAAACCATTGTCTTCCATCACGAAGATGAGCTTTTGTCCACGTACAGTTCTTTTCCCATATGAGAGTCAGATCTTCAGTCTTTGTATCCTATTTGGACTTCCTTATGGTTTTCCTCTGTCTGTGTGTGGGCAGTGTGGTTCCTGCTCTGTGTGCTGCATAGGGAATAATAACATCAGAGGAATCAGAGCTCGTAAAAGTAAATTAAGTAAGGTGGTGTAGCTGCAAGTACATTTCCATCACCGCCCTGTACACAAATTGGTGTCACAGTGGCAATTCCAGCCTCTTCCTTCCTGCAATCTGTGAACCTTCTTCCAGGATCCAGTCTTTCTACATCCTTCCCTTCCTTTATTTAATTACAGACTGTATTGTTTTCTTATTTCCTGGGGTCAAACCTAACTAGAATCAGTTGCACCCTGAGAACCTGAAGGAAGCTGATGAGCTTCATATACCTTTCAGTATGCTGATCTATCACATCATTTGGACTACTGGTGCTCCTAGGGAGTCCAGGGGAACCATAACTTGTTTTGTAATTCCTGTTTGGTACTAAATTCATTTGGATGTGCTAACATGTACTATGACCCATTTAGTTCATATGTTAAACTTCGCCATGCTACACCTTGCAAAATTTGTTGTCAATACCTTATCACAGTTCTTGATGGTGAGATTTAGCTCTCAGAGGCTGGAAAATGCGACCATGTAGCTCTTGATCTTACAACTGTAGAGACCTGTCCCAACCTTTTCTAAAAAATAGGCTGTGAATTCTCAAGTCTGAAAAGTTTCCTTCTATGGGTGACCAAAGTATTCTTCACGTACCTTGCACTTTTATCTATATGGGTGCTCACGTCAAATATAAGATGGCTGTCTGTTTCGTTTCAAGCATAATGTTGTCTCTAGGCATGAAATATGCATCCATTAAATCTTCTCATCTCCTACATCTGCTAGTATCACTGTTTGGATCCTCTTAAATATGAACTCTTCTACCCAGAGTGCACCCCTTTGCTGGTAGAAGAAAGGGGTCTGACCATCAAAAGAGTTTGAACTACTGCTGTTTGGAGTACCCCATCTTTGTTGTGTTGCCTGGAACTGCTCACCAGAGATGAAAATATAATGCAGTGTATTAATAACGTCTTTCTCAGTGTCTCATAGTGTACTGAGGTAGCCCTTATATTCACTTGCTTGTATTCAGAAAAGGTTATTTAAGATTTCTTTGTTTCTCCTTTAGTGGTTTGTGATGAAGTTGCATGTCTTCCTTGTGAACCAGCAAAACTGTGTCAACACAAAAAGCATAATTATAAGCATTTCCGTCAGAGAATAACTCTACGCTGTGACCATAACAGTTAGAAAATCCCTCTTTAATTAAAAAAAATGGGTGAGACAAAAAAGCTCAGAAAATATATTCGGGTTGACTTAAAACTTTTTTTTATTTTCATTAGATACAGTATAGTTTTGTTGTCTCCTGGTCCTGGATTTTTCTTCACTTTTGACCTTATGAATTAATCAGCATCATAGTTTTGACTGTTATTTTTGATCTTTCCCTGCCAATTCCCTTTGACATTTGGAGACAAGGCTCACTTTCTTTACACAGCCTTTCCTAGAAGCTGGATTAATACACCTCACTAATGACCAAGGCCCTTATTATCAAGTTTTTATCCTTTATTTTTAATGTGGATACCAGACTGCCAAACTTTGTAGCACATCTACTGACTCTCCTCATTGTTGATTTTAGTTTTGAAAGACAAAAGCACCACCCAATTATCTCTCTGCAGTCTCTCTCATAACTTTAGTACTGTTGCAGCATTCTGAGCATCATTCTTAAGACTGTAAAGCTATTATTTACTTAATTTTCTGAACTCTATTCTCCACGGGCTTATCTGTCTTCCAAAGTGATTTCTAGCTCGTAAAATTCTGCAGCATTTTAATTTGCCACACCAACATTTCCAGTGGTTTCAGTCCCTGCATGCTGTCCATTTACTCTGCTTCTCATACCTGTCTGGCTTCCCCATGGATCACACCTTTCTTTGTAGGTTTTGCTAAACTGAGTGGTGCCTAACAGCTAGTCAATAGCACAGGAGGAATCCCTTTTCTTATGAAAACAGGTGTTTTATTTAAATGTCAATTTGTTACAGCTTCAATTCAACTAACAGTCATGAAGTAAAGCCTCTGAATACCTTCTTCTTATTTTTTCCTCAATTAGGAATTGCCCTGGCATTCAAGCTCACAGAAGCTGTAGTAAGTGCCAAAGTCAGCCGGCTCTGCCTCCGTGGGCCATTATCACTGGACAGCCTTGTGATCCCGGACATCAGTTCTGTGTTTGTATTCTTCTATCATCAGTTGACATGCAAATCTTGTAATAAAGTATTTGCAGCTTAATTCACATTCATTTTCAGCTGTGCTCAGCTATAGATTAGACTATGGGCTTGGTTTCTTAGCTAAGCCTTCAACCTGCCTTGATACTCCCTCTTGCGAGTGCAAACGGGTTCCATGGCAGCTCTGTCAAAGCACAGGGCCAAATTCTCTTTTTATGTAAATTGTTTGAATTTCAGTGAATGCAATGCACTAATGCAATTCTAATACTTTGGGCACATGTTTTTCTGAAAGCATATTTCGATTAAATTTAAATTAAAACAACAAAGAAAACATCTGTGCATACATAAGCATAGATTTTTGAAGGACAAGTGACATAAACATTAGCATACAGAGTTTTTCTCTGCTGTGTCATGAGGTCTACCAGATGGTATAAACTCATTTGCTGTGTTTGAGAGTATGACCAAGACTTCAGTGGTGATTTTGCCAGAGGAGGATGACAATATATGGCCTATGTAGATATCGTTTAAAGGCTTGTGTAATGCTGTCTATTTTAGTCTGCTTTATACTGTGCCACATGCCAAAACATAGACTACACAGTTCCAAAATACTAACGTTTTATAGAGTGTGGAATATTTCTATCTCTGATGAGATAAACTAGAGAGTTGTTATGGGATTTGGCTGTTAATCAGGATTGTGTATTTGCAATACTCAGGCATGCCTGGAAGAGGTAATACATAAAGGGTGAGTGTCACGAGGATGGAGCCAGGCTCTTGTTGGTGACAACCAACAGTAAGACAAGGGGTAATGGGTTCAAGCTGGAACACGAGAGGTTCCACTTAAAAAACTTCTTCTCAGTGAGGTAACAGAACACTGGAACAGGCTGCCCAGTGGGGTTGTGGAGTCTTCTTCTCTGGAGACATTCAAAACCCGCCTGGACGCCTTCCTGTGTAACCTCATCTGGGTGTTCCTGCCCCGGCGGGGGGATTGGACTGGATGATCTTTCGAGGTCCCTTCCAATCCCTAACATTCTGTGATTCTGGGATTCTGTGAAATAGTGAGAGGGAGCCTAATTTCACATGATCCTGTTTTGTGGCATAATATTGCTCAACTAGAAGGTCCGGAGTTGAGGTATGACTTTTACGGGGAAATTCTATGGTTTGTGGCCTCAGGTTCCAGATAGCCACCTGGTCTGAATTTAACTTACGAGACACACTGTGTAGAGCACCTTGCTCCAAACGTGCAGGGTCAGGACACGTATGCCTATAGAACAAGCTGTACCATATCAAAACAAAGTGTCACACAGTTGCTCCAACTTTGCACAAGGAAAATCAAGGAGGAATAATGCCCTGAGCCAAAAATATCATTTTAATACCTTTATGAGGGTATGGACCAGATTCTGAGGACAATGCTCAAAAACATTAAAATAGCCTGTTGTTATTCGTTGGTTTCCAGGTTCAAAGTATCATACAGAATAAAAATAGATGGCAGTCCAGAATTTTAGAATTTCAAACCTGTTCAGAAGATTTTGTCTTGTAAGAACTTGGTGTGAGCTTATATGTAGTAACAATGTCATCACATATGTCTGTTTTTAAAGCTGGAGCTTGATTTCCAAATACTTCACTTCCCATAACATATGACTGGCATTACAACATAAATACCTGATTTTTTTAATCAAGCACTAATTTAAAACCCTTAATTCCTCTAAGGCATATGGATTCTGTTATAGATAAGAGGGAAAAACCACAGGAGGGGAAGTAGAACGGGGTAAACAAAGACCCTTGGCTTTAAAAATAATTAAAAAAAAAAAAAAGATTGCTTTTGCAATCCCACAAGGAGCTAGAACTTCTGGCTACACAGATTTGTCTACATATTAATTTATAGATGACTTGTCCTACATGGCCGACTCATTACCAAGTGAATATACTACATTTGCACATTCACATTAATAAATTTCCACTGTTCTGCTGCATTAAACTGATCTCTCTATATTAGTTCAAGTGTATTACAGGTTATTCTTACCAGAGAGATGAAAATCCCTATAGACTTAAACTAAAATACATTCCAGTGCATATTTTTTATAGATAATTATTATTTAATTCAAAGAAGTGAGGAAAGTCCACATCATATGCTGATCCACAATGGAAAAGAGGCACACTAATAAGGAAGTCATTGTAGAATCAGTGTCATAGATTATTATATGCAGCAACATAAGAGAACAAACATGAATTAAATAATTAAAAAATCATCTTAAGCAGCAAATTAAATAATTAAAAACCATCATTAAGATATTGCAATAAATTAATGTCATTAAAATCACAAGCAATCCAGACAGGTCAGATGCCAGACATAAAGATCCAGCAGCACCTCTTTGGCTGCAGTTCAGATCTGTTTGTTCCATTAGTGCAAAAGCGCAAGGACAGAAACCCAGTAACCCAGAGGAAAGGATCCAACCTTCTTTTTTTGTAGTGACTTTGCTATCCCAACTTGCTATAGCTGTTTCACTTAGTACTTTATCTTCCAGATAGCCAGGATCTTTTTCCCAGATGACAGCTGACACTAACCTCCAGCTGGCACACTGGCCACCAGCCACCTCTCAATCCTCTTTCTCTTCTTAGACTGAGAAAATTTCTTTAGGTATGATGTTGTTATTTTTTTAATGTTCTTCGACGCTGGTCAAATTGGTTTAAGTCTTCTGTCTTTCTGTACAGCATGAAGACCTTTTGGCTCTTCCCTTTCCACTTTCACCCTGTGTTTCTTTTTGATAGACCTCCTCTATTTCTTTGTTTGGTCTATTCCCCCCAAACCGTGAGCATATGGAGTGCACTGAATACTGATGTACATCACAAACAAGGTTGTGAAAATCAAATGAATTAGTATACTGATTGTTAGTGAATTGCATAGACAGATACAGATTCATATGTGTGCTTATGGCTTAACTGAAGTTTCACTAGAGCTCTGAAAGAAGAATACCCTTTTCCTAATATTGTATGACTTTCCCAGAAACAGAATATATATGTGAATGGCACTGATGCATTTGCTTTTGTGGGGTTTTTGCTAGGTTTTGTTAGATTGTGTTTGTTTGCAAGTAAATAAAGTTGCAAAGTTTGCTTTGCTTTTGTGTCTACACTCATCTCAGGATGGTCTCTTGTTTTGTTGGTTTCATTTTCAAATTCCTCGATTTCAACATTGTGCCATTTCTTCCTTTATTAACATTGAAGATGTCTTATCTACACTCTGTGTTCAATTTCTATCCTGGGGCCAGAAGTCCTTTATCTAACCTTTATGAGGACTAGGGGGAGGAAGACTGAACATTAATCTCCCAGGAAGCTGAACTGGATACCTGGCAGTGCTTGCTGAAGCATACATCTGGTGAGCAGCACTGCCTTGCTGCAGAGAAGTAAAAAAAGGCTCTGTAAATTTTAGACTGATTTACACTCACAGAAGATTCTCCTTGCAGAACAGAGACAAAACTTGTTATTATTATTATTCTGGAAAACTTGTTATTATTGTTATTCTGTATAAAATTGCAGGTAATACTAATCATGAAATGCAAGAGAAGGCAATGATGTTCATCACGTTACTTGCCTTCCTCCATCCCACAAGCCAAGGTGCAGCAGACAAGTGCTTTAGCTCCATCTAGGAGGCGAAAAGACTATTACTGCATCTACCTAAAACAAGATTCCTCAGAGGGGTTTTTTTCATATTTAAACTGCATTTTAAAGGCTCTAATGAATTACTCTTGCTGTATCTCCCTGAGTCAGATTGCCATTTCTACCATCACTTTTGTGGATGAAATTCTGCAATGCTGAGAGCCTGACTTCGCCCAGGGTAGCAGCAGCTAAGTTTACATGGTAAATAGCTCAGTTAGGATGAATGGAGCTAACAGAAAATAAAACATTATTTAGACCAAATGAATTCATCCCTGAAAAGGGGGTAACTAATTCTAATTACATTGCTGAGGGGGAAAGATACATTTTAGTAGAAGCTGTGAGTAAAGTATAAGAAGTAAATTTGGCCCTGAATGGCTCATTCAAGGTCACACAGAAAGTCAGATGTAGAGGTGGAGTCAGCCCCTGAAACACATTCTCCCACTTTACCCAGCAAGCAATCCACTCCTTCCCAGTCAATAGGAGTCCGAAATGCTGAAGGCTGGGATGAAGAGAAATCTAGAGCAAATTCTGTCCTACAAAGAGATTATATTTTCCATTGGTTTTAAGTTTGCTGTATCTCTGTAGTTTCCGGATCCCAACACACATGGAGCTCAACACATTTCTATTCTGGCATTTGTACCAGACCAATGCTAAATTGCTATTGTAGAAAGGAATGGTAGGTTTTCACCTGCCTGTTGTAGCAGTTATGTTGGAACATAAATATCTTCTGGCCATCAACATCCTGTTTTCATACTTTGCAATACAGTTTATCAGTCTAGTCAGTGTATCATGAAGTCATGGTTGTTGATCTCCTACTTTTAATGCAGTCATCCTGCTCACTTCTTCATACACATTTTCTGCCTACGTCTAACTACTGTCTGCTGCTTATGCAATTAACTAATTGTTCAGCATTTTCTTTTCTGCATAGCAAAGCCTTCATTTTCCACCTTCTTTTCTGAGCTTTAAAAAAGACCACGAAACATCTTCAGATCCTTTTGTATTTCAATGAGCTGATCCAAATTACAGAATGCTTTTCTGCAAGCATGAGAGTGTGTCTGCAGTTTTCCAATGTCTTAATAAAATGTAATACATGACTTCTGACATTAAACTCAGAGGCAGAAATAAGAATGTTGCCACCTGCTGCCTAATGCATTTTGTATAGCAGTTCAGTTAAGCCTACGTATTTTATTAGTATTCTTAATTTCATTCCTTCTGTATACGCACATGCAGTTAAAATGTAATTCCCAAATTAAAACAGGATTTAAGGACCTGTATAATTTTAAGAACGAGTATGGTCTCCTTGCTTTTCTTGCCATATGCATGCAGTTATACTCTAAGCATTCTGTCATCCTGGAACCACATTGTTTTGAAAGTTCTGAAGAAACTTTGCTGAACTTTAGTTTGTTAAATCATGCGACTGTCACTGCACCTGAGTACTCTGACCCGGCAGCTTTACTCTGCTACCAATTACTTCACTGAATTTGATGGAGCTACTTATGACTAGGAGCATTAACCAGCATTAACTCTCAATTTCTTATCCCTTCTCTGTCTCATGACCATTCCAAGGCTCCACAGCATTATTTTATTTTAGTAATGGTTTCTTTTCATCACTACATAGAAATGAGAACATGCAAGCAAGTTAAATGTCTTACATGACTAAAAGCAACATTTGGATATAAATGATAACATCAGTCTGGAGTAATTGCACTGATCTCCTTGAAGCTCTTCCAAATTTTACAGTGACACAGCTGAGATAACAGTACAAGCATAAATACCATGGGGGGAGCAACAGTACACTGGATAATGGACCTTTAATATCATTATTCTACTCAGACTTCAGAAGATAAAATAAGATTAAACGGCATGCATCTTGGGAACAATGATTGTAAATATAGCTAGAGACTGTGGTCGCTTTTAATGCAATATATGTAGGACATGGCTGATAGTGCCTATACACTGCCTAAATAAAATGCACACGGATTCCTCCAGCCTCAGCATCGTTCGTCACAGCAGCCAAAGTGAATGCGAGTTTAAAAATCCTGTAGGGTTTAAACAAAACCTCTGTTCTAAACTTTCTTCATGCAGCTTATTCAATCTATTTGCTGTCTGCAGGTTAAACTCTTCATTATAAAACATATACCACAGCATTTTTTATCACTATTTTTTAACAAGAGCCTAACATCTTTTCAGAATGAAAACACCAGGCTAAAATCCACAGTTAAGCTTTGTTTTCTGTCACAAGGATGCAGACACCATATAAACACATAATTAACTGTCTTCTCACTGTGCTAAAGTTTGTATCAGTGTTTGTGGAATAAGACCTCTCCATAGTAATTCATAACAAAAGTTGGAAGTACTGTTCTGGTACACTATTTATTACAAAATACGTAAGTAGAAAAGGAGGAGGAGGGATTTAACTAGCTGTCTTGGTTCACATGACAAATATTTGATTCCTTCACAAAAAAACCAGTAAGTAGGGTCCTTGCTTTAAAATTTTAGCCCACCAGTATCTGCAGAATAAAAATGGCTTGTTATTAAATATGACTGTATAACTTTGTTGTCTTCCTTCATTTACTTTTTTCTCCAAGACTAGTACAAATATCATAAGTTTTTGTTGGTTTTTGACTTACATGCTACAGAGGTTGACATTTTTACAAGTTACATTATGCACTTTTAATATCAGTATCCTTAAAAATACAGGTACACAAGAGACTAAGATGCTCTCATATTTTGAGTAAATACTCACTTTTTTCCTCCTCAAAATTGCCACTCTACTTCTTTGTTCAAGAGATTAGAACTATCTGTTTCAATACAGCTTTTATAATTTTCTACAGAGAAGTTATGGAAAATTATTATAGTTGAGGCCAAATGACATATTTTAGGCAGATTTATCCTACAGTTAAGTACGTGCAGACACATTTAAATGTTAAAAGCCAAATAACTTTTAATTGATATTTAGAGATATTTTTTGTTTGTTTTTCTTAGGCAGGAAATCTTTCAAACTTTCAGATTTCCATTTCCAAAGAATAATGCTTTGATTTGTAACATTTACTCTAAAAATGCATAATATAGTCAGCAAGGATACCAAACTGATAAACATAGACATTAAGAATGCACCAATCATCATAAAGTCTAGGGCACAGGACACATTGCTGGGAAATCACTTTTCCAATGATGACATGACCTTTAAATTCATGCCGTGGCACCTCACGTCTAACTATCTATATGCTCAAAATGATCCAGTTTACTGGAAAAGAATTACAAAGTATAAAGATTCCTTCAGTAGGCTATGGTAATTTTAAAACCCTAGTTACATCTGCTATATTTATGCAAAATCATCCTATTTGGGAACATTTGCATAAATACGTATTTTTCCATCTGGGATTATTTTGCATTTGTTAGACTTGAATGGCCTTACAAGATACATTTCAATCACTGTTTAATACAGTGTGTGCTAAGGTTTAGCTTTCTCCATCATATGGCTCTTAAATCTTTACTAAACATATTCAGTAAAATATGAAGAAACAGATTTCATTCAAAGAGATTTTGAAGATGCTACGCAGATGTTTAAATAGCTAATTTTTCCCAAAATTCAGTGGGTTTCATTTAGTTGCATGCAGTGAGGGTTTCCATGATCTCTTTGTTTTCATTCCCATGCAAGATCCCAGGATATTTTCCACAGGAAAAGGCAGCTGAATCTCATTTCTGTGTTCATCAGTATTCATGCAAGCATTGAAATGGGCTGCATTCAGGAGAACATATCTGGTCAAAGTGTTCATTTCCTTTTTCTTATTCTTATTCTTACTAGAGAAATACTGAGCCATATTCTATCTCCTTTGCAGCAGCTACAGGGGAAAATTAGAATCAGGAGGTGTATTTGCTCTTCATCTTCTACTACTTACTAGGGATCAGCTATCTGAGCATTAAAGAGGGAGTCTGAAGCCTGTTAGCAATTTTAACATGAGGGGAATACAGACAGGGAGCACAGAAAAGGTGACTGTACCGGCCCCTCTGACCCTGCACCACCTCATTCCCAATGGCCAGCAGGAGATGCCCAGCATACGAGGGCGTCAGGATGCTCTTTGAACTTTCATCACTCTGCAGCTCAAGATTTCTTTATCAAGAGGTGGATTTGTATTTACTAAACCTGCACTGAATCTTTCTTCCTTGGACATATCTAATAACTACTTCTGATCTATATGAAATTTAGCATATGCATCTTTTCATGACTTTCACTCAGCCACTTTCACAGCTTACATCTGTGCTGATAAGAGCTACCTTTTTTTTTTTTATTATTTTGAGCAAGCCAGCCTCCAGTTATATTTGATAGCCTGTATTCTTTGTCGGAAGGCATGGCGAGTAATTGTTATTATTTTTTTAATCTCTGAGTCAGGTCCTTCCACCTAATCCCTCAGCCTCCCAGTCATCCCTGTTGGCTCCTAAAACCTGGTCTGGGTGAGCTAAAAAACAGCCTGAAGGAGGCAAAAGGAGGGATAAGCTGAAGCTGTAGGAATACACAAACCTTTATAATGCCAGAAGAGCTAAAGGGATAGGAAGTAAATTGCAGCACATCTTTGCTCCAGCTGGTAGTTGAGGACACATGGTAACAAAACAGACGCTGCACTTTTTGGTTTCCCATTCCACACTCATTTTGTGTTGTGGGCTGATCGTGTTTGCCAGCTGCTGGTTTTACATAATAACGGTCAACTTACTTTAAAAGATGCTATTTATTAGATTATTAATATCTCTAGCTCTTATACCACTTTTCTCTCCTCATTTACTTCAGGTTGCAAGCTATGAAGTCAAGAACTAATCTCCAAAATCAGTGCTTGCTTGTATCTCAATTAGTTATATGTTTTCTGTGCTCTGAAAATTGACAGTTTTAGAGAAACTCCAATGTACTGAAGCAGTATTGCCTGCAGCAGAGTACTGTTTCACTTCATGTAAAAATTAACTTAAAATCCACTGATCCCAAATGGTGAACACCAACAATATTCTTCCTAGTGAGAATTTTAGTTTGAATGTTTAGTACTACTCTAAGAACTAATATTGCTGATTCCACACTGATCTGAACATATGTAGATGACTTTGCAAGTGGTAATAACAGTTTTAATGAATTGGAAATCTTGTAAATCATTTAAGGGTCTAAGAAAATAATGTATTTCTTACTAATGTGGATATTTTCCACAATCTATTCAAAAGTTTCCCTATCTTTCAAATAAATAATTCCTTTATTCTTTAAGGTGTTGTAACAGAGGAGAAAATAACACGGCCTAGAGCTTTTTATGTTTTCCATGTTCCTTTGGCACACAGCTATTAGCAAAGCAGAAATGATGGTGACCACAGATGAAGTGGGAATGAGAAGTTTCCATTGTTCACAGACAGAATGTAATTTGCCCTCATGAAAGAAAGGTTTTAACAGCAGATCTAGCTAAATTTGGGCCAGGAAATATAAAGGTTGGACAAGTTTCTTAATTGTTAATTAAATTTTCAATTACACAATGGTGTAAATTGCTAAAACCCATTTCTTTTTCAAACTGACTGAATTACTTCTAAAGTTTCTGGTTATTTGTTCATGAACCAGTCTCCGCAATTCATTATCTGGATATACTGTTTTCTCTGATGTATCTTACTAGGGTTTTTTTTCCACGTACTTCTCTGAACTTATAAATGAGCAAATTTGAACATGATATGTATACAGTGAAATAGGAACTACCTGCTCCCCTGTCAGAAAGCCTTTGGTAGTGGTTAACTGTCACTGTCCTTGTTGAAAACACATCTCAAACATCTTTAATAATACATACTGTGAATATAAAAGACTTAATACACCTGCAGATAACTAAATATTCTTCATGAAAGTACTGGTAGACAAATAGAAGATGTAAGTCTGGAGTTCTGATCTTCTCAGTAGTTTTTCTTTCTAAAATTGCAGGTTCTTTTCCTTGAATAAGAATAGAAGCAGCTATATTACGTAGAAAAGGCAGAATAAACATTAACATTACAGAGGACATCATTTTAAGCCCACCTCTGTTCCACAGTTGTGGTATAGTTCCTTCTTCACTACATGAATTGCTTTAATTGGCTCTAGAGAGAGTCCAAGACTCTGTTTTAAATGCTGTTGCTAACAGCTTTTGCTTTTTTTAGTTTCCTCTTTCATTCTTCTAACCCCACATTACTTCTCTGTACCTGCCATCTAATTTCTTGAGAGCAGCTGAATGGGACACCACGCGGTTTTAACTGTGGGGCAAAGATGGAGTCAGGCCTCATGTACTGCTCGCCATTCATAACTTGATCTCTTGTGCGGTTGTTGTCATCTCTTGTCCTGAAACAGAAACAAAGTATGCAGACTGACCTTATTAATGGCACTTTTCACAAAACTCCTTGCATTTGCTGTTGTCTGTGGATATGATTAAATCCTTTCCTTCCTTGTATTTAGCATCTTTAGGACTGCATGCAATGCCTACATGTTTTTGAAAATTAAGCTTTAAGTGACATGCTCAACTGTGCACACAGAGTATGTGAGTTCTACTCAGAGTTCTATTCAATTTGGAACAGATTGCCCAAAAGCGTCGTGCAGTCTGCGTCCCTGGAGGTTTTCCAGACCTGATTGGAATAAGGCCTTGAGCAACATGGTCAGACCTCATAGCCGACCCTGCAGGAGATGAGACCATAGACTCCTGAGATCTCTCCAACTTGAGTTAATCTGCTTTGTTCTACTCCATCAACTCTATTCATTTTATAAGCCTCTGAAGCCCTCTAACACCTAAAATAAAACATGGGGTATGTCCCAACTAAGACGTATGTAGAATTGCATCTCAGTTTTAATGTTTCTGCTGAAATTATGTAACTGTGTACTTTGTCTATCCATGTCAGCTAATAGCAAATAATCTGGTGTAGAGCATGTGCTTTTTATCACCTACAGAGATTCCATAACAGCTTTTGGAGGCAGGATTCAGTTCAAACCTCCCATTTAGGTATCTAGGTGTGCTGTATGTGTTGAAGTTTCCATTACAACCAATGTAGTGAGTTAGTTGACCAAGCATTACGGGTAGGATTCAGCTGCCTCTACACAGTCCCCTAGTGCCAGTTCAGACACACTGGGACGTGCAAGACACCTACCAAGGGACACAGAATATATATACACCACCTGAAATGGTACTTGACATCAGTGTCTACACAGCTGAATTTCCTTGTAGGTCTCTGCTGAAAGATGAGCTGAATTGCTTTCCCTGCACCCGTGACAATACCTCCATTGACTATAATGAGAAATGAGACACTTGATGTGCCTATAGACACTTATTAATTTAGATATCTTCATCTCAGACTGAATCCCTGCATAGACAACTTCCTCTCAAACTGAATTTCATCTTTATCATAGTTGATGAAGTAAATCCTTGTTTGGGATGAACATATGTAGTATTCATAAGTTGATTAGTCTTTGGGGAAGGTAGACAGTAGTAACTGCAGAGACATGTTAATATATTCTGGTTTTATTTTGTGATTTCTGATCCACAGGAATTTTTTTTCCTGTAATGGGTTTAAAAGGATTAAAAGGAGATTTAAAAGCTGGGAAGTTAGGGAATTCTGAGAAAATATATTTACATTGACTTATGATTTAATTCCTTTTTTTGCCTTACAAACTTAACAGGAAATTTCTGCATTTCAGCACTGATCTAGAGTCAAATAATGAGATCCTCTGTTTCTCTAGTGAGAGTTTGAGATAGTTACAGCTGTCAAATCTATTCTATTGCATCTCCTCTGCATTTCAGTAAACTCTTTGTTTGCAAGAAGGGGTTTGAAAAAATGAAAAACAGCCTTGAAGCAATATACATTTGAATTCGACATCTTCAGTAATTTCTTTATTTTATCATGGCAAATCGTCAAATAATAAGTGGACATGAGGCAACCATCACTTCTTTTGGTAACCTCTGGGGCAGACTGAGTAAGATGCTTTTCTAACTTTGTTACTAGCCATGCATGCAAACTCCCCAAGGTACTCTGATGCTTATATTTCTGGGCAGGTATGATTTGCTCACATCTTCCAGACAGCTACTCACATGCACAGTCTGTGAAAGGCATCACTTCTCCTTCAGAACTGACCAGCTGGTGGCAAGACTCTTATTTTAGCTGAATCCTTTATCCCTTCTCTGCTCATTTAGGCATTCAATTACTTGAAGACCCCAGATCTCCAGTGTCCCAGCAATTATTTTATTTATAAAGCAACTGAACTGAAATAATATTTCACTTCTTTGTTTTAATATGGCAGCATGGACTCTATTTTTATGAAGTCCCTGCTCAGCCTTCTGCTTCTTTTTCTTGTTCCTGAGCTTCATCTACTATAAAAAATTAGTGTGCTGTCATACTCTTTTAACAACTAGGGTCTTAAGCAATTTCTCTTATATTTTATGATGTTATATTAGTACACAAGCACTCACAGAATGGAAGTCTAAGGCAAAAAGGACAGCTGGGTAGCCCTAAAATTTTGTTGACACCTTGTATTTCCCTCCCAGTAAGCCTGCTGTCCAGAATAACATTTGAAGTTTGGGTCCTCTGCTTTCAAGCAGAGAAGTTAAGTCCAAAGACACACTGGATTTTTTTACAGCACTGTAATTTAGTAGAGCTGTGTTGATGCTGTTAGTGTTGAGCTGCTGAGATACACTGCCTACCTCTATATGTACATTTAGTTCTTTACACAGGCTAGAGCGCAGACTTAAGCACCCACTCAAGCAAACTCACCATTAGTTTATTAGCACTAGCTTTGGCATGGTTGGGCATCGTGGCAGTGTCCCAGGCCCAGCTGAGGAGCTAGCACATGCTGTAGATCATTCCTATTGTAGTTCAACTCTGTCTACCTCCTGGTTTTGTGGAGACAAGAACTGAACTGTGTGTGTGTCACGGTCCATTTGGTAATGGACTCGTGATGGTTCGTTTGCCTTGATCTCGAAGAGCAAAATTAAGGCAACCAAAATGCCAAGGGGTTATAATTCAATCAAACAGTGTTGCTTTATTAATTTGCCCATAAAGCGGCACGCAATAGAGAGAGTAGAGAAAAAAGGAAAGGTAAAAAGAAAAGGGGAAATTTGAGGACTATAGCTACCACCGAACGAGTCCCAAAGGTGTCCCTCTGGTCTCAGGTCGCATGAGAAGAGTCCTGCCAGAACCCGTCTGTGCCTGCGGTGCCTCGGTTCAGGGGTCTCTTGCTGGTCCGTTGGGTGACCTCAAGACCCTTGGCGGGCTTCTGCGCACGCTCTTCTTCATTGGCCTTTGTTACAGGGAGGAGGTGGGGGGCAAGTCTGGCTCAAGCAACAGGTGAAAATCCATCTTCTGGACGGCAATTATTGTCTCCAGGTCGGAGAGGCCTTCGTAACACAATTCCTCTCAGGAGGTGGGGGCAAGTTTGGCTCAGGCAGCGGGTGGAGTCCATACAGCAGCCATTGTTACCTGTAGCCCCCAGGTCGGAGAGACCTGCACAACACGATTCCTTGCTTCAGGCCTCTCTCCAAGTCATTGTCCAATTCTTTCTATCAGTCCATCTGTTCTCCAAGTCCCTGATGGCAATGTTCAGGCAGAAACTGTTCTTCGGACCGACTCTTACAGTGTGTCAGCTGGGCTTCAGTTTATGTCAGTCAATCCATGTTATTTTTGATTACAGGCAAAACCTCTGAGTTTGCCAAAACCCTTTACTAGGAACCTTGACTAACAGATTGCTAATGGTGTTAATTATGTTCTAGCACAGCCACAATGTGTTGGGGGCTGGTGGGAGGCTGCAGCCTGTATAACCAGAAAACATTTATTAGTTCAGGAAGAGATGAGAGAGAACTGGGTTTGGGAATTACATTTTGTAACAACAATCTGCTCTTCAAAGGTCTTCTTAGCAATCATTAAAGTGTTAATTCTAACTCTGCTTTTCACAGCCACAATAGGGGTATTTTCAGTTGCCTGCCAACAGTAATGAAAAACTCTTCAAAAGCAAAAGTTGGTGTTGGGGAGGAGTTGCTTGTTTTTAACATACAACCTGAGCAGTTATCTTTTGGACATGTATGCAGTAGGAGAAAAGTGAGAGCTTCTCAAGCTGAGAAGCCCTTTTCTCCAAAGACTAATGCAAATGATAGTAATAGGAGGAAATTCAAAACAAGCCTATAATGCCCCAAAACCAAGAGTGTTTGAAACAGGTTAGAATCAACCCTCTGAAAGTTCTCTAGCAGTGTGTGCAGCTCCAAGATGGGAATCGTCTTCCTCTGGTAGCTCCAGAGAGACTGGCTTCTATTAGACTTCTATCTGGCCAAGATCTGGGCATAGGGCCTGACAGGACACACACTGAGGACTCTGACCCATTTTGATGTGTCATGTCATTATACTGGGGCAGCTCAGCACAGAGAAACTCAAAGTTTGCTGCAGGACTACATGGTGATCTGCACAGGCTTGCTGTGAACACTGACTACAGGATTGCTCTCAGGAGATGGATCAATGGCTGGCTTTTAAAATGAAATTCAATATCTCTGTGAGAGCTTAATGTTCGCCCACCTCTTTTGATGAACCGTTCCAATGTTTCATTTTCATCCTCAGGGAAGTGGCCTGGCTTCAACTTCTAGCAGCTGTGCTATCTCATGCTCTGGTCTGTAGGACTGAAAAACTTCTCAATTTCCCACACTGGGTAAGTACTCATTACTTGTTACGGACAAATGACGTCCATAGCTTCTCTCAGACTAGCTAGAGTGTGCTTTTCAAGCTTTACATCACAAGGCTCCCTTTTTTTCCCTGAATCTGCCCTCTTTTAAAACAGTCCTTTGAACCTCTTGCAAGGGTTGAAGTGTGAGTATTCAGTGAGTCATTCTGTGCTGGTCAGATATGTGCCAAGTCTTTGTTGCTGGCCCTGAATTACCTATTATGTTACTTAGAAGTGATGCTCTGTTTCACCCTTTTTACTGCATCTAAATATTAGAAATATGTGAGCCGGTCATCTTCCATATTTTTTTTCATTTTCAAAGATTGATTCCTAACGTATCATTCATTAAACTATATGATGTTCACAGAGATTTCTAGCCACTTTCTTTAAGACCATTAGGTGTAGTTTGTCTGCCTGACACGATGTCGTGACCTGAAATTCTTTCATCCTGATGGATCACTTTTGCTGTTCATAAAACATAAATAAATAAAAAATTATTTTCTACATAAAAACATAAATTCTTTTATACTTCAAAGGTAAGGTAGCACTGGACTTTCTTTTGCCTATTTTTTTCAAAGCTTCCTTTTGCCATGTTTCCTACTGGGATTTGTTTTCTTTACTATGCCTTCTCAGGCATTTTGCTACTTCTATATTAGTAAATTAAGTAGCATGTAAAAGAAACAGGCATGGCAACTCAACTGTCTTACCTATTTAATTGTTATAATGGTACTTGGCAGCCTCAACCAGCCAATATTGCCCCAAGCACTTCCTGAGCACAGTTTGGGATTTAGTCCAGCCCAGACCTCCCCTTCAGAGATATGAAACTTTTAATAAATAGCATGCACATGCTGGCCTTTGAAAGTCAAAACTGTTTTGTTTGCTAGTTTAGAGATATGTTTCAATATGTAAATTAAAATAATTTCCCATTATTTAATGTGGATATTTAATGCAAAGTTAGAAATGATGACTTTAGATAAGAGCTTAACTTTTAAAAATTAATACAAATATTACTAGCTGGTCCAATGACAAGAAAAGCTCACAGGAAATGATTTTTCTTTTTTTGCATTTTTTAATGCAAGATATCAAATTTAAGTGTCTTTCATGTTGAGATCACCACCAAAGTCATTATCAGTTCTCTTCTATACTTCATGAAGAGAGGTGAAAGACTCATTTTAATCCTAGTATATATGTAGTATGACTATAACATCTAGAAGCCTACATCCACTCTTACCTCCAGGTCCTTTACAGCAGGCTGCTACACTTCCAGCTACTTCCCAACATGTTTTTATTATTATG
The DNA here is from genome assembly GCF_036013445.1 of Caloenas nicobarica. Taxonomy (NCBI): domain Eukaryota; kingdom Metazoa; phylum Chordata; class Aves; order Columbiformes; family Columbidae; genus Caloenas; species Caloenas nicobarica. The sequence goes on from NC_088247.1 coordinate 26,143,878, forward strand.
TGGTTATTCTGTCACAGGAACAAAATTTTGCACTTCTTTTTGCTGAACTTTGTGAGGTTTCTCTTGGCCTAGTCCTCAAACTTCTCAGCTTCCCTCTGGATTAAAGACCAACAGCTCAGCTCTCTGCCCAAGTCCCTTAATTTATCATCACCTGCTAATCTACTCACAAGCATGTTGATCAAGTAGGATTTGCAGCTGGTAAATTCAGGCTGCCTGTTCCTTATTATATTCTTGTCTTTCAAGTAACTGGAAATGGATTGCAAGAAGATGTGCTCTAACACCTTTCCAGGGACGGAGGTGAGGCTGATCAGCCTGTTGTTTCCAAGGTGCTTCCTACTTCTCATGAAGATAAGGATAACATTAGACTTTTTCCAGCTGACAGGGAATTCCTCCAGTTGTCATTTAATTCCTGCAGATGATATTCAGCCTCCTCACAGCAGTGTGCTATTTCAACAGCCTTGAATAGACTCATACAGTCCCATGGATCTCACTACTACCACCTTCTCTAAGTAACTCTTAATCCGTAATTCCCCCACTGCTAGTTGCCCCTCTCTATCTCAGCAAATTTGCAGATGACACCAAGCTGAGTGGTGTGGCTGACACACCTGAGGGATGGGATGCCATCCAGAGGGACCTGGGCAAGCTCCAGAAGTGGGCCCAAGTGCACCTTAAAAAGTTCAACAAGACCATGTGCGAGGTCCTGCACCTGTGTCAGGACAATCCCCGGTATCAATACAGGCTGAGGGATGAAGGGGTTGAGAGCAGCCCTGCACAGAAGGACCTGGGGGTACTGGTGGATGAAAAGCTGGACATGAGCCAACAATATGTGCTTTCGGTTCAGAAAGCAAACTGTATTTTGGGCTGCATCAAAAGAAGCATGACCAGCAGGTCGAGGGAGGTGATTTTGCCCCTCTACTGCACTCTGGTGAGACCCCACCTGCAGTTCTGCATCAAGCTCTGGAGCCCTCAGTACAGGAAAGACATGGATCTGTTGAAGTAGGTCCAGAGGAGGTCACCAAGATGATCAGAGGGATGGAACACCTCCGCTGTGAGGGCAGGCTGAAAGAGTTGGGGTTCTTCAGCCTGCAGAAGTCTCCAGGGAGACCTTTTGTGGCCTTTCAGTACTTAAAAGGGGCCTATAAAAAAGATGAGGACAGACTTTTTAGAAGGGCCTGTTGTGATAGCACAAGAGGTAATGGTTTTAAACTAGAAGAGAGGAGATTCAGGCTAGATGTGAGGAAGAAATCTTTTACAATGAGGGTGGCAAAACACTGGAACAAGTTGCCCAGAGAGGTGGTAGATGCTCCATCCCTGGAGACACTCAAGGCCGGGCTGGATGGGGCTCTGAGCAACCTGATCTAGTTGAAGATGGCCCTGCTCATTGCAGGGGGGGGTGGACTGATTGACCTTTAAAAGTCCCTTCCCACTCTTCCATGATTCTATGATCTCAGACTGTACTTGAGAAGGGCTGGAAGCCAATTTTGGATGTGAAGGCTGAGACATAAAAAAAAAGTATTAAGTATTTTAGCCTTTTTTGTATCGCACATTACTAGCTCTTTGTCCCCATCCAAATAGGTGCCACAGTTTCCCTCACTCTCCTCTTACTACTAGCACACCTGTGGAATCCTTTCTTCTTACCTTTCATGTACCCAGCTACCTTTCTCTGCAGATGATGTTTGACCTTCCTTTGACCTTCCTTTTGTCCCTAAACATCTGAGTTATGTTTTTGTGACCCACCTTTGATGCCTGTCCTTGTTTTCACTTCTTGTATGCCCTCTGGGGCTATGTCCAGTCTATACTCTTACTAATGCAGAGTGAAAGACGAATACATGTTTGGTCATCTTAATGAAGGATGTTGGGACCTGTGCGACAGACTAGATGCCAGTATCTCAAATAACCTCCAAATTATTCATATTTTTGTGCCTTAAATAGTTGTGGGTGAGTATAAAAGTGCCCCTTTCCATCAAGACTGGATTTGCGAAAACCAATTTATCCGTTCCCTTCTGGAATTGGTGAAGACACCCAAGAAAGCAATCAGTGCAGGAGATTACATGCCCATTCTCCAAAGAAAGCTATCAAGAGGCTGGGCATCCAGGGAAAGGTTCAGTAGTATGATAGGAATGTGATTAAATGCTGGTGCATTTTTTTAGCATGGGAAATGTGATAGAAAAATTAACACTAGTTTTCCGATATCCTTCTGAGTTTAGCAGTGATGTTTGTGATAGCAGATACAATCTCCTTCACCAAGCAGTCTAATTTTCTTTATGATTATAACCAGTGCTTTTGTCATTCCACCTGTGTGACCTACTTGCCAAATATCAGCAACTCCAGCCATGATGTTTCTTTTCTTTATCACTGAAGGCCCATATACAATTCAAAACATACTCTGTTGTCATACATTTTCTGTCTTTGTATACAATTTAAGATTTTTGTGGCTATCTTATTGTATTTTGTAGCTGATGTATTTAGCAGGAGGAGCTAACAGAAAATCAGTTTCTCTGTGTCTGTGAGCAAATGCCATCAGATGGGAAGAGAAAAGAAGTGGCGAAAAATACGTAATGTTCTGCTGTTAGTATCTCTTCAAATTGGTTTGGTGAAGGAAAAAACAACAGCAATTTCTGTGCTGATTAATTTCTAGTCAATGGAAGTGGAATTGCTATCAGTGCTTCCACAGAATGTTAACATAATGATAAGTGCTATGACAGTCATATGTTGCAACATTGTTCACAAAAGGAAAATAGCATTTCAGTTGACCACAGCACTCGACAGACCTTGAGTGAAAATGACAGGCTTGTGTTTTGTTGTTGTTTGTTTTGGTTTTGTTTTGTTTTTACATTTTTCCATTCTCTGTGAATTCAACTCAACTTATAGACCAAGAAACTCAGGTTACAGTTACCTTCACACCTGACTCTTTGACTCAGCACTCAAATATACAAACATAAGTGCAAAGTAAGGTCATCAAACTTATTTCCATCCTTGCTTGCCAAAACAATACTTCCCTCCTTGCCAAGGACAATAAAAGTGGTCTAGTCCCTTACCAACTTTCAGTGGCCCAGTTCCCTGCACGTATTTTCAAAAAAAAAAAAGAAGAAAAAAAAAGTTAAATCCATAATGGTGGTGATAATACAAACAGTCTCCCTTTGAACAACTACCTACTCGTTAGAGAACATATCCAACACGTGTGGCATCTGGATTTTACTCCTTCTCAGTGAGAGCGAACTAAACTGGCATTCTGAGGTCCTAACAGAATATTCTACTACGACAAGTATTGAGTGGGTTATGCCAAATCATCCTTTATGGCCACTTATTTGTAGAAAAAAGCCTCTTCAGAAGGGGAAATGAAACTCACTTGTAGAACTTTTTTCTTACCACTACCTTAATGACCGCCTGACAAAGTCATTTCAATAATGCTTAGTGTTTCAGCACAACCTGAAAATGAAAGACTTCCAGCAAAAGAGTGACAGTGCTGCATCTCAGAATCAAGCTTAAGGACACTTCCACAGTAATTCCCTGGGAGGTAGGTTATGGTAAGTTCAAACAGATTTAAACAGCGCATGAAACTGAACAGAGGTCTTCCACTTCTTGGAAGTGTTCCAAACACTGAGTTAACCGTAGTAAAGAAGACTTTACTACCTCATCCTCTGATGATTTTGTTTTCTATATCTTGAAACGAGAACCACATAGATCACATTCAACTCAAACTTATAAACACTTTCAGAATGTCAGAACCAGCCTTTTTAATAATTTTAACTGTAGAACCACAGAATTACAGAATCACTGAGCTGACAAGAAACCTCTGAAGATCATCAAGTCCAGCTCAGAGAAGGTCATCAGGACTATGTCCAGTCAGGTTTTGAGTTTCCTCTCTGGGCAACCTGTTCCAGTGTTTCACCACCCCTGCAGAATAAAAGTTTTTTTCTATGTTTAAGTGGAATTTCCTATATGTCAATTTGTGCTTACTGCTTCTTGTCCTGAATACCTTCACTAAATACCAGGCTAAACAATTCCAGCTCTCTCAGCCCCCCTCAGATGTTCCTGTCCCTTAAAAATCTTCATGAGTCTGAACTGGACCTGTTCCAGTATGTCCATGTCTCTCTTGTACTGGAGACCCCATAACTGGACACAGTACTTCAGCCATGGCCCCACCAGAGCTGAGTAGGGAGGAAGGATGGCCTCCCGCAGCCTGCTGGAAGTGCATTTCCCAATGCAGCCCAGGATGCCATTGACTTTCTTTGCCACAAGGGCACATTGTCAGCTCATGGTCAATTTATTGTCCTCCAGGATCCCCAGGGCCTTCTCTACAAAGCTGCTTTCCAGACAGCTGGACTCTAGCCCTGGTTTTTCTCCTGCTTGCTGGTCTCTCTTGCCTCTGCTCCCATGTCTTCTCTTTTTCTTTGGCATCTCTCCTGCTCTGGTACCCCTCGGGCCCTGGAATTTCTCCTGTGTATCCTTGTGGTCACTGCCCTTTCTTAAATCTGTTTTTGGAGAGGCATCATAAACTCATCTGATAGGTTCTACTTTTGGCACATGATGGGTCTATTTTTTCTGTTGCCGAGCTGTCTGGAACCAGCTGACCAGCACAGGGCAGTCCTTGACCTCCTCCTACACAAGTCACCCCTGAAAGCCCTCTTCCTATACCAAATCCCTGCCAATTATGTTCAGTATACACTCCCCAACGGCAGGACTCAGCATTTCCCCTTGTCAAACTTCATGAGGTTCCTGTCAGCCTATTTATCTAGCCTGACCAGATCCTTCTGAATGGCAGCATGACTCTCCAGTGTATTAGATGCTCGTCCCTGTTCTGTAACATTTGCAAACTTGATGAGGCAGCACTTTGTCCCATCATCCGTGTCATTAATGACAGCACTGAACAATACTGGCCCTGGTACTCACCTCTGGGCTACACCAGCAGTGACTGGCCTCCAGCTGGACATCATGCTGCTAATCACAACCCTTTGAGCTCAACAGTTCACCTCACTTACACAGCCCAGACTTCACCAGTTTCTTGAGGAGGATGTCGTAGGAGGCAGTGTTGAATATCTTAAAAACAAGATAAACAACATCCGCTGCTCTTCCCTCAGCTACTAGTAATTTCATTGTAGAAGGCTATCAGGTGTGTCAGGTGTGATGTCTCCTTTGTAAATCCATGCTGACTAGACTTAGGCAGATTCTTGTCCTTCGCATTTTTGAAAGTGCCTGCTTTGTCACCTTCACAAACAACTGAGATAAGCCTGTCCAGCCTGTAGTTCCCCAAATCTTCCTTCTTGTCCTTCTTGGAGATAGGAGTGACATTTGCTCCCTTCCAGTCCTCAGAATCTTCTCATGATTGACATTTCAAAGGCAATTAAGAGTGGTGTTATAATAACATTGGCCAGCTTCCAAGCACACATAGGTGCATCACATCAGGCCCCACAGACTTATGTACGTTCGGTTTGTTTAAATATTCCCCAGCCCAGTCCTCCTCCTCCAAGGGTACGTCTTCCTTGTTCCAGATTTCCCCACTGGTCTCAGGGGCCTGGGGTTTCCTGGGGTTCTTGAAGGCAGATCTTACCAATGGAGATTGATACATTCAGTAGTACTGCTCGGATTCAGCTGGATAATAGTTTTCTTAAATTATAATAGAATCAAACAATCAAGAGAAAAAAATATATTTCTGTGCGATAATTTCTTGCAGCAAAATATTAATAAACCCAGAAACAGTGCATGAATCTTATAAAATATAGGAACTTTGTGTTTCCTATCCTGTTTCAGTGATAATTTCTTACTATAACTCCTCAGCATACACTGCATTGAGGGAGTATTTATTTTTGATTAAAAAGGCATTTTGGAATTTGAGTCCAACATGATCTTAATTAAAGGTTGACATTTCCATTTTCCATAAAACCTTTTTGTAATTATATCTATTGTAGAAATAATTACTTTTTCTTTTTACTTACGTATATGAAACTGTATAATTATTTCTAAATATAAAAATTATGTGGACTAATGTTTCTCAGAAAGGTTAAGGACTTTATTCCAAAAGTAATTTTGAACACACATAACTTATAGACTACCTTACTATTGATACTTATTTCTCAACCTAGTTCCAAAAGGAAGGGTGATTATTTCTCATATAGTAACAGAAAATTTAATGATCAAAAATTTGTCTTACAAAATTTACTGTGGTTATTGTTAAGGGTTGTTAGCAGTGGTCACCACCTCCAGCAGCCCTGGCCCAGGACTTCCTTCTGCCTAATTGCTGGAGCCCAGCCCAGCGCTCTGGAGATCTGGGGTCTCTGCCCAGGTTGAGGGATGTGGCTGCCCCTTTCCCTTTTGCAGGGAAGGTGAACACATGTCCCAGATGCATAGGACACACACAGGACATGGACATGGCCAGCTACACAGAGAGGTCTCTGCCTTCAACAGCACCTCCATAAAGGACTGACTTCAGAGACAAGCATAGAGCCCTGTCCCCTCCTCCCGTTGGGCTGGCAGAGACTAAAGGTCACTCGTGTGGGCACACACACGTCACTCTCTGGGCTCACCAGCATGTTCCCCTCTGTCCATTTGACATCCCTGCTAGGACCCCAGACCATCTTATCCTGTGGGTCCCCAAAGTACAAGCTGGTCTGGCTCAGTGCTGGCTGCAAAAAGTCATACGCACTCATACGCTTGTTGTACAGGCAACCCACACCCACCCATCCCTATGGACCCTCCACGCACCTGATATTCATGCTCCAACCCGGGGCATCCTATGTGCTGGTGAGTCCAGCTTGGAGTTTGCTGTTGAATGACAGATGGTCACCCAGTTTGGGGTGATACAAACACTTTCCCCCCACCTCAAGAAGCACCAGGCACACAGGCTGTGCATTGGGGTCCTGCTCCATCCGCCAGCGCTGAGCCCCTCACTGGCACCACTCATACCAGTCCCCCAGTAACTGGCACTCAGTCCTTGCAGTACTCACCCACATGAGACAGAGAGTGAGACCGTGCAGAGAGCTGGTTACAAAAGAATGCAAGAAGACAGGACAGACTGCGGTGGTCAGGTGCAGGGCTCCATCAGACAAGCATGATGATCAGTCCCATTTTACATGCAACCAGACACTTTTAAACCTCTTTCTCTCTGTTCCTCACTTCGCTCCTCCTTGCTCCCCCTTCCCCTGCACATTCCATCAATGATGTGCATACCTCCACCGACCACCCTCCAACATCCTCCACCCTCAGGTTTGCAAAGTCCAGGTTTGCTTGCAGCTTCTTGATAGCCCACTAACTACTGTGACTGACCAGGTTTGTTTCTTGTCTTCATCTCCATTACATTTTTTTGTCAGGATTGTGTCTCTGTATGTTCTTGTTTATGGCTTTCTTCTTTTCTCATTATCCCCTTTTTACTTTTTAAAGCTCCTTGACCATACACCCATGAAGGCGCAGATGCTCTCTCCTTCCACACACCCTTGGACTTTATTCCATGGGTTAGCTGGACCACATGTCTACTCCTTGCAGACTTCTAAAGGAAAGAGTTCAGAACATTGAGTCAGAGTTTAACTCTGCCACGAGCTATGATATTAATTATAAAAGCTAAATATATATTTAATCTACCACTGCCAAGTATTTTTGGTGCTTACAGACATGAAAGGAAGCCTGACCTAAAGAGCTCACCATTTTTAAACAGGAGGTAATTAGAAAAAAGGCCTGCTTCATCAAAGTGGGGTTAATCTTTCTAGGGATATGCTATCCTCAGCAAATGAAGAAGTGTCTCCAGAAGGCTATTCAGACTTACTCTTAACTGCCCTAGAGGAAATCCTCTCTCTTTTTGGAGATGGAGTCCTGAAAGATTAATCCTGTAAGGGACATTGTCAACACTACCAAGCCAGTATCAGTCAATTCTGGCAAAAAAAATGCTCTGTTTATTCTTCTTCCATGTTCTCCACGTGTATGCCATCCCATATTTGCCACAGCCTGAGGGGAGGGCTGCAGGTCTGGATATGAAGAGGTAAACAATGCACCACAAAGGTGAGAAAGAGGAACCTTGTGGGAAGAGAAAGGAAAATAATGGGAAGCATCAAAAGTATAAAAAAACCAGAACTAAACAGTACCAGGGAACTACTCTGGGTGCTGGAAGGGCCTGTGTAGACTGATCTTGGAATGTGCATCATCGCATAGTCCTAGCTAGAGGCTTTATCAGGAGATACTTCCACATCTGTCAGTCTCCATGACTTGGTTTCTCTCCTGAGGGAAGCAGGATTAGAGCACGCTGGTGCACGCTTCAGTTCTGATCTGTAGACACAACTGGAAAGTAATCTCAGGCTTCTCCATTTACATACACCCTGACTCAATCTCAGAAGGAACCTCCCTCTTCACTAGATGGGAAATTAATGTGACTAATCTCCTAAGGCGGTTTCTTAAACTAAAGGCAGGCAGCATGAAAGTTGCCCTTCATTGCATAATTAAAAATACATTTTCTATTTAACAGCTTTTGAAGCAGATGATGTGTTGTGATTATGTGTTCAGATTCAACATACTGATGATTCTGCGGTATTTGCTCTCAGTCCTGGGGTCTTGAAATAATTCACACTTCTGATTATATTTCTTGGATTAAACCACAGGTTGAGGTGAAACACTGGTTGAACTGCAGAAGTTATACTTGACTACATCTGTTGCTGTTAAGAAATTTCAGTGAAAAAATCAATTGTACCTCCCTGCTTAATTTGTCAATAAAAGTTCTAATATCAAGCAAATTACTTGTTATAAATTAATGCATCATTTTTCATACTAGTCATTCGTTCTCATAAGGGATACCTGTTATACATTTAAACTACAGACCTTTTTCAGAAACAGCCTTTAAATACATCTGTCTACAGTCAAAATTAGAGTCCGAAACATTGCTGGAAGTACCCAGACCTGGTAGTGCCTGAACTTACTGGGAGCCTCTGTCACCATGGTTATGAAATTTTCAGTGTCTAATTTGGCTGTTTCGGGGAATGCCGTAAGTTTTTACGATCTTAGACGCTTAATACCATCTGTCCATGAGGATCCATCCAGAAAAATGGCAAATGAAGACTTATATCCAGTGAGGGATCCCATAGGGCAAGAAATTAAAGAACACTCCTTAATGTACTTCTGCAGGATACAGCTCCTCCAATAATACATTTCCTGACATTTTCTCTTAAGTTGGGATTGAAGAATCAGTTTTACTCACCAAAGAATGGGGAGATCTTTCCCTCTTAACATGGAAGTTTTCAACTCTGAGTTTCTCTTTGCCAGGATGTTGTCTTAAGGAGGATTTTGCTCTCCCTCAGTAAAACTGGGCCATTGCAGCAAAATAATTTGTGTCTGAGTGTATCAGAGAGCAGATGAGCAGATGAGATGTGATGAGCAGAGAAGCATGATGATGTAGCCTACTGCTTCAGTTCATCTAAGAAATGGAAACTGTGCCCTTCACTCTGATAGCAGGCACCATCACCACCATCTATGCAGGTCTTTTTAATAATTAATATGCACAACTTGTCTGAAAAGAAGAGTCTAGACTCTGTGGCTCCTCAGTAGACAAAGGATGAATCTATACTGGTGCTTTCACTCATACTGAGAATGCACTTCACAAGAGAATTTCTGAAGCTTCCTCATTGACTGGTCTTTGATTCACATCACGCACACACAAACACAATTTATTTTGGGTGGAAATGAACTGGAAGGTGCGCTTCTAATACACTCCAGGCACTGGTGAGCATTCAGTCACAGGGACCAAGCCACCCTACTCCTAGGAAAAGACTACATGTGAAGTGTCAGATCCTCAGCACCAACTATTTTCCTTGATGACTTTGGATCTCAGCAGACTTCCCTACTTGCTAATATAGATAGATCCAGAATAATTTCTGGCTTGATTGTCAAAATTCCAAAAGGGGTATGTTTTAAGATCCTTTCATTTCCATAAGTTTCTTTCAGGTAACTTTAGACAACTGTATGTTTTTGGGTAACTTTCTCAGCTGTATGTTTTTATCAGCTATCCTGAAGCACCTGTATCAGGTTACAAGAGATGGAGTGTTGAATTTTAAGTTCCATGTGATGGGCTTAACTTGTAAGAGTTTAAGTTGACAAGGGGGTCTTGGACAAATAACAGGTCCAAGACCTCAATTCAAACTCCTTAGAATGTATTTCTCCATTTTCTAAATAGATAGGGATTTCTAGTTTTGTTTTTCTGGTTGAACTCAGTAACACTGGAGGATGCACTTAAATGCTATTCTAAGTGACTTCTAAATATGATGCATACATACAAAAATTTGTTTACAAATTTTAACCTGAGTTAAAATGCTAATAGGTAAGACAACAAATCAGTTGACCAGAGATATTAACAAATTCACATAAAGTTAAATCTGTTAGTTTGGGATCTTCGTAATTACAACATTTTGAAGAGAAGTTCATACAAACAATAAAATATTGAGTTCTTGATTCAATGTCAGAGTGAGGTCAGTGTATTTTTATCAGAGCCTGTGCAATGATTCATACATCTGCTGGCTCATTGCTTTCTTGTTCACATATGCTGTCAGAGGTGTGGCTTCTCCCTTGTATTTATCTTGATATTAATCCAAAAGTAATGACTAAAATGCCAATTTCTGTAATTTTCCCAATCCCATTCTGTTAATGCAGGATGATTTCAGTAAATCTAATTCCTAAATATTCATAATTTAGCATAGATTTGTGTTTATAGTGATTAGATATTTACAGCAAAAGCACATGAATTTTCTATGTCTGTTTCCATTCATTAGTAATGGGTCGATAAAAATGTATAACTTACCTTTAAAACTATGGGATTATATTCTCTTTCTGTTATGTAAATCTGGTCTGTAAAACTCACAAACAAGATGACTGCTTTCCTCTCCTATCTGCTAGTACATTGGATTAATAAACCTCCATAAAATAGGAATTAATAAACCTTCACAAAATAAGAATTGTCCCCTAAAAAATGCTCTTTCCAGGAAGTAAACTCTGTCTTTCTTTGTATGTGTTCCTTCTCTATTTTAATTTTATAAATTTCTTACACCAGGAAAAGTCCCCATAGCTATAGCCATCTATGCATATGGTTATATCTATATGTGTGTATGTAAATATACATAAACCAAATTTGTTTATGCTGTGTCACCTATACATGCTGCACAATAGTTTATTTAATCACCAAGCATCTAAAACTTCATGTAGTTTTACCACAACAGACAAAAAGTCCAGTCTTGTATATACTGTAATCTTCTTGTCTCACGTAGATCTTTGGAATTACGCTGGATACACTCTTTTGTAAAATTAATATCTAAAAATTCACATTTAACCAACAGTTTCCAAGGCTTGGTAGCTATAATGGAATGCACTTCTCCTGTTCAAACAGGAGAAAGACTTGGGCTGGAAGACTTGCAGGATTTAGCTGTGGACATTTCTGAGTTTTGCAGTCTCCTTTAAGCCACTTTTAACTATCTGATCATTCTTGCTGGTAGGATCCTCAGCCCTTAGAAACCTGCTCTTTCAAGGTTTCTTTGGCTAAAAATACCTCAAGTCTGTATTACTCAACTTTTTTTGACTTATAGATTATTTAAACTTTAAAAAAATATACACTTTTTAAAGTTTTCCTAAAATTTGCAATTTTTAATATTGATTTTTTCCTTTTGCCTTAAACATGTTGCAGCATTACATCTCATACAATAACCTGAATAGTACTATGTGGTTTTTGTTGCTTTTTATATTAACTAAGAGTAGTATTCAGAGTTACACAGTTGCTAAGTTCGTAAACACGTGGTAGTTGCTTTCTGCCATACCAAATTATGCTGTCATTTGTATCTGTGCACACCCACATGTATTAAACTGAGGTCTGAGTTTCAGACTCTGAATTCATTAATCTTCTTTCTGAACAATCTGAATAATTCAATATTTTAAATGACAAATGTGTTCTCTGATTACTCAGCATTAAAATCTGAACAGACACAATCCTCCAATGTAGACACAAAATAGGAAAAGCACTATATGTTGCTGATGGATTTTGCACGAATTAACACAACTCTCCTACAACTTGTACAAAAGCAGCAATTATTTTTTTCTAGAAAAACTGTGTATCACCTGTTCATTATTATGCAACAGCTGCTGTCTAAATTATTTTCCCATAATGGTAATTTTAAACTAACTATGATTTATATGATGAAAGAAAAAGACCCAGAGTTTTAGCCCACAGCAAGGAAGAAAACTATTCAAACACCATAATGATAGATGTTCCTAAGAATATAAATTTTGAAAATATCGAACTATTAAGATGTTGAAAGTGGTGTATCAAACGGTACCATTTTTAAAGAAGGAAGAGAAATATCTCACAGTTAAACTAAATTTTGAGATGGGAAGCATTTTAAAGGTCTGATAAAATCTGTCTGATAACACTAGTTGAAAGACACAAGTGAAATCTAAGCTATACAATCTGGTGTTGCCTGTATGTTTCCACAATTAAGTACTGTTTTCAGGTCTGCCAAGAAATCTGTTCCCAGTGAATTTACTGAAATTTAGGAACCACATAGATAGAGACTTAGCAAATCACTAAGTTACCTAAGACAATGAAACAAGCACTCTGCCTGCAGGATTTAGAACAAATACCACCAATAATAGTGCCTGCTGTAGTTCGCTTTTGGCAAGGACAGACTGCGAAAGTGATTCCACTGGGCCAGAACTAAATTACGTCAGCTGAGCTATTTCTTGTTTATTTTACCTCCTGCTCAAGGATGAGAGATGAGATAAAATAAAAGAAAATACTGCACAAAGGAAGATGTGAGGGGTCTCATCCTCCCAGTTTAATAGCAGTCCATACTCAGACAAAATACTTAAAAGTCAGAATGTCTTGGAGAGAAGTTGCCTGTGAATATGGCGCAAGATCAGCCGCTGATGCCTTGTGGTAATGAGAACTGAAGCAAATCTTTCACAAATTTTTAAGCTCCATGTGAAAACAACCTTTGATTCTCTGTTCTTTCACTGAAGAATCATCACAGTTTGAGTTGTATAGCCAAAGAAACAGAAGAAAATATGTACTGGCAGCCTGCCACATTGGCATAACTACAAGGACAATTATACACAATGAAGACATAAGATTCAGACATTACCCTGGGGCAGGGAGTGCAATTCACAGAAGCAGAGTCACACTATTGCTGAGGTTGGAAGGCACCTCTGGAGTTCGTCTAGTCCCACCCTCTGCTCAAAGCAGGGTGACCTAGAGCAGGTCACAAGGGATTGTGTTCAATCTGGGTTTGAATGTCTCCAAGGACGGAGATTCCAAAATCTCTCTGGGCAACCTGTTCCAGTGCTTGATGACTCTCATAATAAAAAAGGGTTTTTTCTATGTTTAAGCGAAATTTCTTATATTCAAATTTACACCCTTTGCCTCTTCTTTTTCTTCATACCATCAAGAACTAACTGGATCCATCATCTTTATTAGTCCTGACCTACACATTGATATATGTGTATAAAGCTTCTCCAGTGTTAAAAGTCTCAGCTCTCTCAGCCTTTCCTTGGATGACAGATGCTCTAGCCCCTTAGTCATCTCTGTGGTTCTCACTGGACCCACAGCAATATACATGTGTCTCTCCTGTACCGGGAAGCCTAGTACTGGATACAGCACTCCAGATCTGTCTCACCACAACTGAGCAAAGGGGAAGGATCATTTCCCTAGACCTAATGGCGACAGTCTTCCTAATGTAGTTCCAGTTGTCAGCTTTCCTTGCCACAAGAAAGCTCCATGGTCAGTTGCCTCATGGTCACTTTGCTGTCTACCAGGAACTACAAGCCATTTTTCTGATAAACTGCTTTCCATCTAGTCAGCTTCAAGCCTGTACTGGTCCATGAGGTTATTCCTTTCCAAGAGCATTTGACACTGTTTTCCAGCTACCACCACCTCTACCATAGTTCTTTCACTTCCTGTAGCAGACTAAGGGAAATAAAGAGCCTCCCGCTGACACATTACTCAGTTTCTGGCTTAAGCTTTGTGTGCTCCACCTGCAGATCCAAGCTCAAATAAGAAATATGAGGCTTTTCCAAACTCAGTTCCTGCTCTTGGGAGAAAACCTGGGATCTTCCTTCTTTTGATACTTCTTTCAGAGGAGAGGTCTCTTGCCCACCATTACTTGGGAAAACATCAGGGGAAAATCATGCAGATTTAATATGCTAGGTGCATATGTAATGCAAATATATGCTAAATTTAAGGTTTTAATTCAAGCAGAACATGCATTTGCTTCAGCATGAAATTCATTCTGAGATCTGTATACAGGAGGTAGCTTCGCATAGCTCATACCTTCTCGTCCACTGTTGTACCATTGACTTCGATGTACCATCTTCTGCCTTTCTCAAACTTGATGTAAACTGACTTTACCCTAGATTTCCATGATCCTCAACTGCCTTTGCTTACTGCCAGTGCAGAAGTGAGGATATGCCACTGAGTCCCATCTAAGAGGCACTGATGTCCACAGAGTACCTGCCCTGGAACCCACAAAGACAGTGATACTTCCTATGGGGTCCTAAGTCTGATCGTCTTTTCAGTTCTGTGCCATGACTTTTATAGTCCTAGGGAAATAACCAATGCAAGGTCACCTCAATATTTTGTCAGGAGTTTTTAAAAGCCTGTAGTGTTCTCTGTGGAGAAAAGAGATCCCTTTCCAGGATGTTTTTAAATGGGGATGTAGGCAGCATCACTGAAATTCCCAAGACTCACATGGGCAAAGTAGTTTAAATGCTGAGGTACGTAACAAAAGAGGGGCACTTTATATTGCCTGTGAATGTAGAATTCTCATCTAATTTGGAAATATAATTCCAATTCTTAATTAATTTGGAGAAAAAGTTTTGACAGAAAGTACTTAACCAGTCCTGTCTCTGAAAGACAGAGTTGTTTCAAAACAGTCTAGGAATACTGAGATATTCATCAATATTGTGGGATCAATATTTTGGCCAATAAAACACAGCTATCAGGTGCTTTATAAAACTTCCCTGTGCCAATGGCAAGCTTAAGGAGTGGGGAGTGAGAGGTGGAAGGCATTCTGAAAGCTATCAAGGAACCAAAAGGCTTCCCAAATACAGCATCCACATTGCCCTGTCTTTACTGTAGAGTATTAGCCAACATTGCCGATTTTCAGGGTGTCTGTTATAAGTATCACAAGGATGTATGTTTACTCCTCCACAGCATACACTTTCTTTGGTGTATCTTCACATTAGTCTGTCATCAGTCTATAAGTCTGCTTTACCTACCAAGAGATAATATGGTTAGTATACTAAGGAGTAATATAGGTCTTCATTATTCTGGGCAAGTCTTGAATAAGTACAGTGCCTGGAAAATGTAAATATGAACATAGCTCTGTTGAAATATGAGACCTAAATCTGTTTTTAAAAAGAAGATAACCTTCTTACAAGATGAAAGAAAGAGAAAGGTACATAGAACAATGTTATATATTTTCTCTGCAGTTTATGTTACACTGGATTTTTGAGCTTAACTTTGTGCAATGGTAATGCACATCTTATGGCTGGACAGCCAAAAATTAGTGAAAATACCACATTGCACTTATTTTCATTCTCTCATATTTTTGGTTATATCACTGGATGAGAGGGAATTGATTTCTCTTCAGCCAAATTAAACAGGGTCTCTCAGAATGGCCTTTACATGGACTGTGATCCCAAGTGTGACCTGAATTGCTGTGGATTTAGAATAGCAGTTTGTACGTGGGAGCACAAGCAAATGCTGTAAGAGTGTCCCTCCACTGAATAAGTGTTGTTGTCAGACAGAATGCCTTATTTTTCAGGTTTAATTACACGCTTCTAATTGATAAAAATGTGTACAGAGAAGAAGACAAAATAGGGTTGTAAGGGATCTTCAGAGGTTGCCTAGTCCAATACCGCCCATGATCAGTTATCCCTCACCCTACTCAGATAAGATTATTAATCTAATCTGTTTTTATAAGCATTCAGAGATGAAGAATTCGTACCCTATAAAAATATCTATCCAAATGCTTCTCTAGCCTTACGGTAAGAACATTTTGCCTGCTATCTAAATCTTCCTTGCTATAGCTTAAAGCCAATTTTTATTGTTCTATCCTAAGAAAGAGCGGGATAATAGATGCTTCTCTTCTTTTCTTTACAGTAGCTTTTTGTGTACTTGAATGCTGTTATAAGGTCTCCTCTAATCTGCTTTTCTTCAGCCAGAACAACTTATTCAATCTTCTTTCAGAGGCCACATTTTCTAGACCTTTAAATTTTTTTATGGTTCTTCTTTGACTCTTCCCAAATTGATCCGCGGTTTCTTAAAATGTGATGCTCAAGGACTGGGTGCACTTCTCCAGCTGGCGTCTTGCCAATAATGAATGGAACAGGTGGATTATTTTGCATGTTGCTTGTGTTTGTAAAATTAGGATAAAATTATGCCTTTTCTCACAGTAAGTGTGGGACATTCATAAATTCTAGACTCTTTTTTGAAGAACTGAGGCCTAGTCAGTTTGCTGTTTGTTTTTCCTTTTCTAAGTAATTCGGTTTCACTGAATTGCATCGTGTTTATTTTGGATTATTTCTTTATCTTTTTGAGATTATTTTGAATTTTAGTCATCATTACCAAAGCTCCTGAATCTATTCCAGCTTCACATGACCTACAACATTGACTTCCACGGGTTTTTAGGGACTCACAGTTTATTTCTAAATAGTCTGCAGGAGCAACAATTACAGGCTAAAACTGTTTATGCAGGACAATCTCCATGTCCCTGGAAAAATTTTGGAAGTTCACCAGCTGATTGAAATTGCTAGAATGAACATGGCTTATAGTTACATCACATGAATCAGCCTCATGTAGTATTTAACTAGTAGACATTGAAACTGACAAACAAACAGACCTCATTTATCAAACTATATATTCATAAGACCTTACTGTTCCAAGAACTTATGGTAAGCCTATAAATTTAATAGGTTCAAAAATCAGTATTGTTAGCTATTCTAGATAATAGCTATAATGTTAAGAATTAATATGCAATCACAAGGGGATGAATATTCATAGATTTTTCAGCTGTGTTCAAATGGAAGATTTTACAATTCACCTACATGATCATGAGTTCTGCTGTGAAAATGAGCCAGCCACAAGTTGTTTTCTAAGGGCAATCTGTAACTATATATGCCAAAGTTTTGGAGAATATAATAAATTCTGGTAATTTGAAAAATCATACCACACATATATATGTTAGAGGTTCCTTTGTAGTTGTTTTATATATTTGGGCTATTTACGTTGGAAAAGTTTGGGGGTTTTTTTAGAACACATAAATTTGGAGTATTTATCTGGCTCTGATGACAGCTGACAATGAGGATTCAACCAGCTGTAAAAAAGATTGTGGGATGAGTAGTTAATTTCCTGTGCTGCTAGAATCTGAAAGCGGGCTTGAAGGTGAGCTGGTAGCCTGACAGACACATGGCTAAACATTGCACAGAAGAACATGCTGCTACAACAAACACTTGCTCAAACAGGCACATAAGCTGTCTGAGGAATACGCATGTGCGAGTTAATAGGAATGTTTCCATGAGATTTGATTTTAATTATTTTCTGCCCATCCCTGCTACTCCTCCAGAGTTTCTAGAGCTGGAATTAGTTCAGTAAGTAATTATGTAGTCCACAGTTTGAAAACCAGTTTGCACCTGGATGTGAAATGCAAACATTTGGAACAGTACAGTTATTGCTCAAGGTGCGTAAAACGCTTAAACAAGAAGTTCTCTACTGGAGGCAAATGTGTCAATCGTATGTATCTGTTTGCCATAAATGATAATCAGTAACTCTTAAACTAAGTTTTCCTAATTATTCTTTTACAGTTTTTTGTTGTTTTGGGGTGTTTGTGGGTTTTGTTTGTTTATTTGTCTGTTTGTTTATTTTTTGAGGAATACAAGTCTGCATTCTTTATATTATCAATTAACTATTATCTAGACAAATCAAGGATGATCAACTGAATCAATAAATAAATCTTTTCAAAAGACTACATTTTTGCCAAGTGTGATGCAAAACTATTTTCCCAGTGTTTTTCATACAATATTTGATGCTTTATCATTTTACATTCATTTAAAAGTATGCAAAACACATTTAAAGTGTTGTAGCTCTTAGAACAACACAGTGCAAATAAAGGACTTAGGACCATGTTCAGAATATCTTTTCCAGATTCCCCAACAGGATGATTCAGAGCTTTTAAATTTAACATTTTGGATCTCCATAAAGGCAATGGAAAAGGATAAATGAGGATTGGAACACTAATTCTCCAGCTGGCGGCGATTGCTCACTGAGCAGGGCTCACTCTTCTGTAAGGCAGGGAAAGAGTAGAGGTAGATGCCACTGATCCAATTAAGTTTGATGACTGAAATACCTCTAAAGTGAGAAACTTGCTTCCAGTTTCTGTGTGACCCAAGGAAGTTCAAATCTGTGTATTTGAACACAAATCCACCTCCAGGGAGATCCTAAAACAATCTGCTGGCTACAACCTATTGAAATTGGGGTAACAAGCATCCAAGAGCATTAGCACCAGAACGGCTACCAAAATCCAGCAGTTTGATGGGAGGTATGGAAGAATCTGAGGTCTTGTTCTGTTACTGTAATTTTTCTTGATATTCTTCAATATAAAATGCAGAATCAGTCCTGGCAGCAAGGACTGGAATTAGAGGCTTCTCCTTTGCTTCCTCTATCCTAAGAATCTTGCTTTCTCTCTTTAGCCCCACAGGACAGCAGCATCTACAGTGTTGATCTCCTAATCAGTCAATCTTATTAGACTAGTGACCATGTCTCTCTCCTGGGAGTTGAGAAATACCAATGGAAACCTCTTCAGACAGAGGGAGGCCTACAATGCAAGTTTACCATTAAATGATTGATACTATTATTTAATAAGGTTGGCTGTACTCTCACCTCCTTTTCAAAGAATGAGTTTTTCTTTACTTAAAGGCACCTGGAATCAGGAGAACACTCAGTCAGTAAATTGTGTTTCACTTAAATATGTATCTCAGAGCTCCAGGGAGTAAATAGCCACAAGAGGAAACAAATTTCAGAAGCACATCTGTGCTGATTTTGGCTGGGTTAGAGTTAGGTTTTTTTCACAGTAGCTAGTATGGGGCTATGTTTTGGATTTGTGCTGGAAACAGTGTTGATAACATGGGGATGTTTTAGGTACCAGCAAGCAGTGCTTACACAGAGTCAAGGCCTTCTCTGCTCCTCAAACTACCTCACCAATGAGTTGGCTGGGGGCACACAATGAGCTGGGAGGGGACACAACCGGACAGCTGACCCCAGCTGACCAAAGGGATATTCCACACCATATGACATGATGCTCAGTATATAAAGCTGGGGGAAGAAGAAGGAAGGAACAGACATCCGGTGTTACGGTGCTTGTCTTCCCAAATAACCATTACATGTGATGGAACCCTGCTGTCCTGCCTGCTGATGGGAAGCGTTGAATTAATCCCTTGTCTTGCTCCACTTTGCTTGCGTGCATGGCTTTTGCTTTATCTATTAAACTGTCCTTATCTCATCTCACAAGTTTTCTCACTTTTAGTCTTCTCATTCTCCCCCCACTCCACCAGGTGAGAGTCAGCAAGAGGCTGTGTGGTGCTTAGTTGCCAGCTGGCGTTAAACCATGACAATTTCTCAGCATTTTTTATCATGTAGCTCATGCGTTACCTCGGCTCAGTGTGTGTTCTCTTGCGAATCTGATTCTTAGACACATAAAGCTTCATGGCACTTTCCACACAATGTACAGGAGCTGTAGGTCTGTGAACTTGTCCTGGGGGTACCACCTCAGGCATTATGAAAGAACAAAGCTGGTTATGTGTCTTGTGTATCTGCCCATACATAAATTCATTGTACATCATCATCAAACAAAATTGAGCTATCTATCATTCCCTTTCAAAGGAAAGCTAGTTTAAAAACTTTAAACTGGTGAAGTAATTTTCTCCTTTGAAGAATATGGGGAACATCAGTTATGCATGGTATGACAATGCACTCATGAGGACTGATCCTCTTTCAGAAAGTAGTGAGAGCTTCAGTAAAGATTTGATTATAGACACTAAACTTCAATTGAGTAGTCACAGGCTGATTCAGTTGAATGGAAAATAAATAAACAGAATGCTAAAGTTAAAGCTAGAGCTTTGTTTACAAGAAAGAATCTGTAGCTAAGGTTGAGTCCGTGTTATAAAGCTTTAAAAACTGACACACAGTGCTTTAAGTTCCATCCTTTTGTCTCTATCAGTCACAGATTCCTATCCCTTGCCTCTTCCCCTCTTCATAGAAGCTGGAGATATTGTCACTTGTGCCTTTTAAGTTGATAATTTACTGTGCTCTAAACTGGATCTGTAAAATGCCACAATTGGAAAAAAAAATCATTTTCTTGTTGTTAGAAGGCTCAGTGAAGTCAGCTGGGGTCAGGTTGCTCAGAAGCTTAACTGTAACATGGCACATGGACTTTCTTTGAAGCTGAACACAAAACTTTGTCATGATTGCAGTTCACATCAAGAGGAAAACACATTGAGGCTCCATGCCTCCCCAAATGAAAAACCATTTCAAGTAGAATATTAGAAATAAATAAGAGCCTAAAAGAACAAAGGAGAAAATGCAATGTAATGAAGAAAGCTAAGCTACATCTTGCAAACTGAAATGAACCACCAAATGTTAATTCAAAAGCCATAAAAAATAAATGAAACAGGAAAGAAGTAGAACTGGTCCTACACCAAGAATGAGGAAGATAATCTATGTATGATGCCCAAACAAAATAATATGATGGCTTGGTTTTCAGCAACACTGTTTTTTCAAAGTATTGGGCTATTTCTGGGAATAAAGCTACAGAAAGAGAAACACTCGAATTTAAGAAACAAACACATGAGCATTGCATTCTGTAATCTCTCAACCCTGAAAGAAGTAGCAAGTGAAATTAGTACTCTGATAGTTATGATATTTAGTAAATCCCTCATTCTGGGATTTATGCTGCACGAACATAGTATAAGGCCCATTTGTCTAATGTCAAGTTTTTAGAACAAGGTTTAAAGGAAAGACAGGCTTCAGTGGATATGGTTAGAGTTAAGCAAGTCCCTAAGCCAGAAACCTGAACACAAACAGTCTAAGCTTTGCCTAATCAAGATCCTGATCAGAATTCTATGTCACAATCCCATCTTTAACTGAAATGGATCTCCACAAGGGTTTAAGAAGGAAGGGGACAAGAAAGGCCAGTGTGGCTAATTCAGGAGCGTGAAGCAATAAATCAAGAAGCATAAAATGCTCAAAAACCAAAAACTGCTTGAAAGGAGGCAGTGTAACCACAGTGAAGATAGAAGCAATCTTAAGAACAGAGAAGCAAAAAAAAAAATCTTTCAAATGGGCATGGCTAAACAAAATTTCGAAGCTTAAAAAGATGTTGGCTATGACTAGTGTCCTCCATGATAATGGTTTAGAGCCCATTATCTTGTATTCGTTTGAAATGATAAGACACTTCCTAAAACATGCTGAGTTTTTTCTTTATGCCTGCTGGTTAGTTTTTCATTATTTTACAGTTTATGTCAGGCTCCTAAAGCTATTAAGCCATTTTCTGAATGCTCTTCAACTAGGTCACAGAAGAAGTTAAAGATGGGATGAATAACTAGCTCTCCACTGTACTTCTGAGTATGCATGGTGCCTGATTTGAATCCTGTAGGAAACTCTCTGACTGATTGGGAACACGCCTGGAGAAGCTGGGAAGCTCTGAACCGCAAGATTTCTAGTTTGCAGTTTTGGATATAAATGTCTACGTTCTATATTAAAGTTACACAGCAAGGACATAAAATGCCATTTGTAGTGCTAAACATAGAGTTTGGTTTTAAAACAGCAAGCATTTAATGCTCACTGTGAGCTGATGTAGCGAAAAACTCAGAACTGGTAAATATATTGAGATAAGAAAAATAATGAGTAATATCAATGTTTTCAGATGTTGAATACATTTCTCTCTCTTTGTTCAAAATTTAAACTTCCCAGGAAGTCCTGTAATCCCTCAAACTATTCATTTCAATGTAGTTTGGCAATCCATAGGTGTCTGAAAGGGACTTTGAAGCAGTTACTAAATCAACTTCTTTTTATCTAATGGTAGCTGACCATATTACATGTTTCCCAGCATAATTCAAAGCAGGTCCCAGGCAATAATGATAAGTAAGGATGTGCTAAACTATAATGATTTGAATCTAACATTGTGCTATCATTGAATAGTCAAGGTTCAATGGACCCCCAACTGCTCTTCCTGCTTTCTTGTTAGTGCAGGAAAAATCCTGAGCCACAAAGTAGTCTAGTTTAAAGAAAGTTAAGAGTTGTCCTATGAAAATATCTGCTAGTCAAATTTGCATTTTTATCTCCTGCATATGCCAGCTATGCTGATCTTCCATTATTTTATTTTCTAAAGTAAGTCTTTTTGTAACTAAATGTTAGTATACTCAATACCAGAAATTGCAGCTTTTCCATCTCTTTAGGAAAAAAAGCATGATTTACAAGCATCCTCTTTTCATATGTTGCAGATATCTGTTTAATGGGTAGACTAATTCTTTGCTGATTCTTATTCCTGATTTCATGTTAAGTCTAGTACTTTATTCCATTAAGGAGATATGAGACAAGGATTAAAGAAATGAGTTGAAAATATCCAAATAATACTTTTCCACATATTCTCATGGTTTATCCAATATCATCCTTATAGTAATAGATATTAATGACAGAGATATTGTAATACCTTTGGCAGCCATATTGTATTTATTATATAAGGATGTACTGACAGCCTTTCTATAAGGAAATACTGACAGGATTCCCACCTACAGCTCTGTGCAGACATGTGGACATCTGATAGACATAAACGAGATACAAATAGGGCATTTACATACCATAGTTCTCAGAGTAGCTCCAAAATTTTTGTAGTTTTATGGAAGGATATCATTCTACCACTCTCCTCAGAGATGGAGCAAGATCTCCCAGTGAAAGTGATTACTCTCTTTTTACACTAAGTTTATACAGTTTGGATGTATGTCTCATTAAATCAAGATGGTCTTAACTAGAATACTCATTCTTCCTGGTTTTGTAATTCACATTCATTTGAACCTTTTGGTGACTAAGGAATGCCACTAAATGTAATCCAATTTGCTGGTCTGGAAGAATTCTTCTGGTTAGAAAAGTATCTCCTTTTTTAAACTAAATATAATAACTGCTGAAATCAACTTTAGTTATTTTTATAAGTATTAATAAGTCACACAAACACAGTCATGGTATGATAGAATCACAGAATCACTTTGGTTGGAGGAGACCCTCAGGATCATTGAGCCCAACCATAACCTAACACTAGCACTAAACCATGTCCCTAAGAATCTCGTCTATATGCCTTTTAAACACCTCCAGAGGTGGTGCCTTAACCACTTCCCTGGGCAGCCTGTTCCAATCCCTGACAAACCTTTCCGTGAAGAAAATGGTTTTTCTACCCAATTTTTTCCTAATATCCAGACTAAACCTCCCCTGGCACAACTTGAGGCCATTTCCTCTTGTCCTATCACTTGCTACTTGGGAGAAGAGACCAACACCCTCCATGCTACAGCCTCCTTTCAGGTAGTTGTAGACTGCGATAAGGTCTCCCCTCAGCCTCCTTTTCTCCAGGCTAAACAGCCCCAGTTCCCTCAACTGCTCCTCACAAGACTTGTGCTCCAGGCCCCTCACCAGCTTCATCACCCTTCTCTGCACTCTCTCTAGTATTTCAATGTCCTTCTTATGATGAGGGGCCCAAAATTGAACATGGGATTCAAGGTAAGGCCTCACCAGCACTGAGTACAGTGACACAATCACTTCTGTAGTCCTGCTGGCCACGCTATTCCTGATACAAGCCAGGATGCTGTTGGTCTTTTTGGCCACCTGGACTCACTGCTGGCTCATATTCAGCCGGCTGTCAATCAACACCCCCAGATCCCTCTCTGCCAGGCAGCTTTCCAGCCACTCTTCCCCGAGCCTGTAGCGCTGCCTGGGGTTGTTGTGACACAAGTGCAGGACCCGGCACTTGGCCTTGTTGAACCTCAGACAACTGGCCTCAGCCCAGCAATCCAGCTGGTTCAGACCCCTCTGTATGTCCTTCCTCCCCTCTAGCGGATCAACACTCCACCCAATTTGGTGTCGTCTACAAACTTACTAAGGGTGCACTCAGTCCCCTCATCCAGATGCATTACCCAGTGAGCCAAAAAGCATAAATTTTGTCTTTCAGGTTATTATTGTGGCCAAATGGCAACTACTGAATTAAAACCAGCATTTTGTTCTTTAACTGTCTTCATGACAAAGTTAAAACAATCATAAAACAGTATAATTTCACAAAATAAGTAGTCAAATTTTGGAAATCTTTCTCAGAGCAAGCTGTACATGTTGAAAATATACATAAGATTAAATGACAAAATTATGGGACAAAAAACAATATGCTATTGAATACAAATGCTTTAGCTCAAGAAGTGCTAGAAGCCGGGATATTATTAGTAGGAACAATCATTACATGCTTGTTGCATTCTTATGTTCTTCCTGGGCATCTGGTGCCAGCAACTGAGGAAGAATACCACACCTGATGGACCTTTAGCTTGCCTCAGCATTGCTGTTTTGCTCCATTGTACTGTGTAGACCTTAGGTTTGGCATTTAGGCACGTGTATGTATGCAACTGACTGTTGAAATCACTTTCCAAATGAAGAACACTTACTAATAGTAGCCACACTCACAGCTGTGGTCATGTGAGAGTGGACACATAACAAAGTTTGTTAGTAGCTACGTTCAAGTTGTACAAGAAAGCCTGTAGTATATTGCACGTATGCCTAGTCATGCACAGCCAGAGCAGAACCTCCTTCCTAGAGACTGAGGTGTGTGCATCTTGCTGTGGTAATGCGCTGTAACTTGTATAGTGTAATTTATTGCCGTTATTGTCTTCCCACTTTATCACAGGCAACCCAATAGTATGGTAGCTGCAGGGATCAGCTCCAGAACTTCACAAAATACATGAGCCTCTGTCAGTCTAGTTAGAGGATCCATCGCCATCAGCTGTATCTGAGGAGGGACCAGCTGTCATCCAGCAAGGTCAGACTGCCATCCTAAAACAATTCGATACTGATAACATTTGCTTTAACTCATGTAATTCATTCTGTTGGCTTTCCCAGAGTGTCTGGATGTAAAAGAAAACAGAATTTGATTCTTGCTTGCATTTTGTGAGTCAGGTTCCACATCTGTGGTCTTTAAGATATTATACCATAAAAAACAAGCACGAGGTCTAAGTTCCATACACCGGAGAGCTATTTCAAACCACAGAAATAGATTTTACTCTAAGGAGGGCTGATGTATTGCTAGCATGGACAAGACTTGTCAAGCTACAGATGAATAAAATAGAAGCGTTTGCATAAAAATACATTTTCAGTATAAAAAAAGGCCAGGAAAATTGAAAGAAAGAGAATTATAACCTTTCTCTTGTGGTGCCCTTAAATCTACACATAGCCACTTCCTCAATTTAAAATATTCAAATAGCATAATACATGTCAGAAAACATTGGTTAGTTCTCAGTAAAGGTCAGGTATTTACTAACTTTATATTACATATCATGCTTCTGAAAATATCAAAGGAGGCAAATATATATATATTGTTGATATTGCTTTTTTTAAAAATTTTGTTGTTTGGTTATTTTTGTTGTAGTTTGCTTGTTCATGTGTTTGTTTGTTTGTTTCTTTTACAATATGGGCATAATTCCCTGCCAGCTACCTCTTGATGTCACCATTAACTCACCATGCTAATGACACACTTTTGGGAAGTACACTCTGAAACAAACATTGCAGTTGGCACAGAACAGATTATTTTTCCTCCAGTACTTCATCTGAACAGCAGCTGTTTCTTGATATGAAAATTTGCATGGCTAAGCACAAAGCATTGCCTCTACTGATAAGCCAAGCAGGAATTGAAAGAATAAAAATAATCATGGGTATGCAGGCATATTGGATATATTTCTAATATTTTCCCAGCTGCTTATTTTGCACCTATTTTGTATTTAATTCCCTGGAGTTCTTTTTTTTTTTTTTAAGAAAAATTTTTTAACTGTAGGTATTACTTTCCCTTCAGGGAACTGGCAGATCACAGCTCCTTTCAAATGCATTATCAGCCATGGACATGTTTAAATTTGCACAAAGCATTCAAATTATTAACCATTTTCTCCACCTTCTTATGGTAAAAATTATTTCATTATTCAAGAGCAGTACAAGTTGACTATAGCCAACAAAAAGAATGATGAAAACCTCTCACATATACGGATACCCACTTGTGTTCTCTTATGTATTCGTTCTGAGTAATTCTGCACTTATTTTTGCTCAGCTGCCATTTCTTTTCTAACAGATTTGTAATTGGAAATATTTGCTGAACAAAACCTAGGTAAAATATTGAGGAGAACAGATGGCAAATACTTATGTCAATAATAAAAATAGCAGTAGACTAATCAGAAAGTAAGGACATGCAACATCTTACAACCTAAGAAAACTATTTTTAGCCTCCATATATCAGCAACATAAAGTGAAGGAACAAGCTACCAGCTAGGAGTATGCTGCATATGTTATTTTACATTTTAAATAATTAATATACATAAAATAATTACAGTATTAAGTTGGTTTATTAATGAAAAGACATACATTTATCTTGTATGGTATTTTGTCTTGCGTGCTAATTAAAATTATTTTAAGTAGTAGAGTTAACCTGCATTTAAAATACAGAATATGCTTGCAATGAACAAGTATGTCTAATGGGGCAACAGGCAGAGGTTGAAGCATGGAAGGTTCCATCTGAATATGAGGAGAAACTTCTTCACTTTGAGGGTGACAGAGCACTGGAACAGGCTGCCTGGAGAGGTTGTGGAGTCTTCTTCTCTGGAGACATTCAAGACCTGCCTGGACACATTCCTGTGTGATCTGCTCTGAGTGAACCTGCTTTAGCAGGTGGGTTGGACTAGATGATCTTCCGACCCCAACCATTCTGTGATTCTGTGAAGAAAAGGGAAAATCCTATATTGGCATCTGTGGATTAAACTGAAAAGAATACAGCTCTCATGCACAGAATGGAAAAAGAAATTTCTAAAGTGGATTCAGAAGTGCATTCTCTTCTATACTTTAATAGGAAATCTAATATGTTAGTAAACTTCCTGTTGTTTGTCTGTCTCAACCATGACGACTTCCCCTAACAAAGAATTAATTTTGTAACACTAGAAAGTTCCACCTTTATTTTTGAGAAGTATCTGAGTTACATGTGTCAAGTTCTGGTTGGGATCTAGTAATTATAGTTCACCACGTTCAATATATCAGACACACAACACTTTATATTTACTGGGTACTCATTCAATCCTCATGCTAAGGTAAAATCTTCTTTCTGCCTATTTTTAAGCAATTAACAAAGACATGTGAGTTCAAAACACAGATTCTTCATGTTCCTTGTGTGGTCAGGGAAGGTTCCCAGACAAGCTTGTCTAAGATTTTGGTTCTCTGGAGATTTTCTGCCTTGCTCTCTCTCTTCACTCTGACCCTAGGAGGACGATGATCCTGACTTGGATGTCTTAGTTCAGCACCTAAGTTATTTTGGACGAATGTGACCATTATGCCATAGGTAATAAAACATATGCCAGGAGAAGACCATCTATTAAACAAGATCTAGCATCTGTGTTCTATCTTTAGAGGCATATAGGATAAATAATTCTGCCACACATCCAAAGCTATTCTGCAGGTGTCCTGCATTCAGTGTGGAGCCAAAGCTAATCCTTACAAAGTTGGGACCATAGAAGTAATGAGCTATTTTTTGTACTGCATTCAATTTCTGATTACTGGGAATGTATTATTAACTATTAAGTATTATTAACTTTTAAGACAGACACAAATCAGGAGAGTTCCATGACAGTGAACTCTTCCTAGTCTCTATGCTCCAGACATTGTTTTTATTCTTACTTTCCCACTAGCAGATGCCTACACTGCCTTCAGGGTCAGATAGGTTCCCCAGGGTTTGTCGGCTGACAGCTTCTGAAGCTGGTTTGTAGCTAATGTGGCTATCATGCGAACAACACAGTTAGACATACTTCTCATGGTTTAGATTCACAAAGAGAAGTCCAATTTAGCAGAGATATTTTAGTTGATGTGACTTGTGGCTTGTTAAGTCACTGAGGGTACAATTCAAGTTGTCTAGAGTCGAGTTATGATCAGGTCATTTTAAAGTGCTAACTGCTGATCCATCAGAACAGTATCACTCCTGAGAGGAACATCTAATGATCAAACAGTGAAAAATTGTTTGAATTTAACTATCATCAAGCTTGCAATGGTTTTTTTGCATCATGATTAATCATAGGAAATAATGATATAACATAGATATGTCTTGTACTTGGAGGTTTCATTGGTTGATGTGAATGGGTCTTCGATCAACAGACAAAAACAAATGCAGCTTGAACAAAACAATGTCTCCTTCAGCTGCCTGCTATCTTAAATACATGCAACAAGTAAAACTCTTTTACAGATTAACGTTTATAAAAATTAAGAAGACAACTCCTAAAGAATTTAGCCAAATATCAGAGCCAGGGCAGAGATGAGCTATGCTTTATGAGAGGTTTCCCTTTGACCTGTTGCAACTGAAGAGACATTCAGACTGTTCAGAGGAATGTACACCTGTGAAGAGAAACAGGCAGGATGAAAAGCAGTCGTGCACCTGGTTCTAAGAAGGGAGCTCTGTGGGTGCAAAACTGACTGAGAAGATGACCAGAGGAAACTAAAAGCAAGGTCCTGTTCCTAATACTCAAGGAAAACAGGCTTTGTGTGTAGGATGAAGAATCTAATTTTTATCATCCATTTCTTCTCACAATGGAGACAGTCATGGGAGTTCCTGTCTACTGACTAACAGCTCACGAAAGTGATGAATAATGGAAATCACAGAACCTCTCACTAGGCTGTCTAGGAAATCAGCTCTGTAAAAATTGTGATTGTCAGTCAGTGGAGAAAGTAAATCATTTAGTACATACTAGATGTGCTGCTGCTTGATTCCTCTTTTTGAAATACAGTTCTGCTGCAGGTGAGAGAATTACAAGAATTGATTTTATCCTTCTTAAATGACATTAGCTTAATGATGAAGAGTTAGATCCCCTGAGATCAGGAGATCTTTTTTCCTCCAACACTAGCATCTTAACTATCAGCTACTTTAACTACTGTTCTCAGATGCTACTTATATATTCACAGGGAATCTGAAAACTAATTTTTCTGTATGTCAGTACAAATGGAAGATAAGGCCAGTTCCTAGACAGAATACTTAAAAATAAATCTATATTGCCAATATGCTCAAAATGTTGTCACATTACTTCAGTGTTAGCAAAGTAACAATGTCCAGGTTCATTTTCCAGTCCTGAGGAGAACTGGCATGGTTTGGCTACATCTGTATTACCAAAGTGTCTCCAAGACAGGAGGTTTCATTATTCATAGACTCTGTTGGGAATATTCCCTTGTCTATGCTACCTCCTGAAGTATTCCCAGGAGCTGTTTGGCAGAGGAATTATTTAGTATGGTTGAAAACCAAGTCAAGAACAATTTTCCCAATTTTGTATTGTGAATACTCAAGTTCCGGTGCCTGGATTCATGCTTTGGCACTGATGACAGTTTGAATATTTTTTGTCATGGAGACTTTAGGAAATACCTTTCTTTGATTTTTAAACAAAAGTTTGATGTTTTGAGCCTGTATCCTAATGTATAGGATAGCTTTTATTTTCAAATTAAATTGAGTAGTGTTATGTCTGAAAGGTGCCTGCCATCAGCATGTTGGAAACCCTCCAAATTATTCTCAAATAGAAACACTTTGTAAACTTCCCATGAGTTGATAATATTTTCTTAAATCTCTGTCTGTACTCTATCTAAGCATCTATAATCTGGGGAGAGATGTTATTGCCCAACACAGGAACACTGTGTGTTGTGAATTTTTGCTGTCAGCCTAAATTATAATCACTTTGGGTTCCTTTCCTGGTTTGTTTGGGTTTGGGTTTGTTCTTGATTTGGGGTTTTGGTTTTTGTTGGTTTGTTGTGGTTTTTTTTTTTTTTCTTGTTGAGTTGCTTTGTTTTGTTTGGTTGGGTTTGGTTTTGGTTTTGTTTCTTAGTCTCCGTTGTCTCTTTTATAAATAACCATTCATAAAATAGAAAGAAAAATAGAGAGTTTATTTTCTTATTCATTCCACATAATCTAAGACTGTCACTTGCACCCATGCAAGCATGCTCATTTTTCAGGCTCTGTAGGCTGTTGCTTTAGGGAAGGTGAAGTGAGGAGGAGTAAATCTCAATGTGCTAAATGTAATATGTATATCCTTCTAGTGCCTGGAGCCATCTGTTTTATGTTGAAGGTGTGGCTGCTAGCAGTACTCTGGTGTCTTTCTGGTAATGAAGAATCGGGGGGCAGAACGATTTTTTTAATGGTTTAAATAACTCTAAAATTGAGCTATTTTTTTCTCTGCTGATGCTTTTTTTCCTTAACATATGCCCTGGCAATTTTATCACCTAAAGTTTTAGAGCCCAGAAGTAAGTACATGACTGGAATCAGCACCATCTCCATCTGTGCCAGTGCTTGATAGGGCGAGACCCCTTATGGCTGGTTTATTTAGCTCACGTCTTTGAAAGAGGTAAACTAGAACCCTTCAACTAATTCGATAACAGTCTTTCATTTCCGTGGAGCAATTTAAATGCAAGAAATATATGGGTTATAGTACAGATTATAGTACTCCTTCCTTATAGTTGAAACTACTGCCAAACTAATTTTTTCAAGTGGCTCCCTAGAAACTTCATGGCATCTCTTGTCACCTGAGAAAAATTTCTGGAGTGCTTGGATAGGATCCAAAACCAAGTGGCTTTAAGTCAAGACATTTAGAAGGTTTCCTAATTTTTTAAGAAGCGTTTTATGGGCACTGCTGGGAGAAAAGGCAATTCCTTGTACTTAACTAGACCCACTGGGACATTTCTGCAATTCTAGTTTCTGGCTTTGAATAAGCCTTGAGGTTTTGAGCAAGTGGAATAATTTTGAATGGCCCTAAGCTATTTCTTGCTCTAAGAACATCACTGGACTACTCCATAACAGAAATCCTTGAGTTACAGTAGTAGATCTGTCTACGCATGCTCATGTATCCAAGGAAATATTCATGTGATGTCGTGGCACATGCCTTTCTTCAAACACAAATAATTCTCTAGATTTCATTGACAATGGCATCAAACTTCCAGTGACCACTGACTAGCAGCAGTTGTACACATTCAGACTATGCCTAGGTTTATACCAGTGAATCAAAATACAGCTTGGACATGAGTGCCCTGATTTGAAGAGTAAAAGAGTCAAGTAGCATCAATGCAATTGCTAGAGAATTGTGTCTGGAATACTAATTTATTAGAGTAGACATAGCCTCACTTTCTTGATAAATACCACTCATTTACTCAGATGAAAGCTCCCACGAGGGGCTGTGAGCTGTTGGCAATGGTAGTTGGCTGTCTGCCTTGAAGCACAATCGGGTTCTGTACCAACATGTGTGACATGTTACATTTAAACATCACCCATGCGAGCACCTGACCTAGACATAGCAAAGTGACTCCCCCGTGTTCCAGGAAGCCAAACTGAGCTTGGGAGAAGCCTTAATAGGTACTGGTTAAGAGCAGCATCTGTTCAAGCCTTTCCAACAGCCTCACTTATCTGTAACCCTCAATAGGTATCCAGTATAGGGAACAGAGACTTTGATTAATGGCTGAAATAACAGGGCACACAGTCATAACTCTGCTGTGATCCACTGCTTCGAGGGCTTGCGGATACCTCTTTTTTTAATGGGTCACATTGCCACACTGGTCACATTTCTCTGAGGTGCAAAGGTTTGCTGTGCAAGAGACAAGGTTCGGAATCAAAAGACCTGAGTTTGATTTCCAGCAGCATGATTGCTTTTCGTTGGGTCATTAGAAAGATTTGCATGTCTCTCTTTTCCTGTTTGCCCTTGCACATTTTTCTTTCTTGCCTGTTCCCACAATAAGCTCTTCAAAGATGACCAGTTTTTTTATGTCTTCTAGGTCACCGTGATCTTTCGAATTCCACATTTTGGAATAAGAACAAGGCAGTTTGTTCTAACTTTCATGGGCTTTTATTGATTTATAACTGCTATGATTTATTACCTGCACTGCCTGATTTCATTTAACTAAAAATTCAGTCCAAACATAATGCATATAGCACTTGTCACAGAAAACATCAAAGGCACTTGTCTTCCTAGGAAAATCCATCCTAACTAAGTAAACAAAGTGTATTCCAACTGGAAATAAATATTGAACACTATGGAATGGGCTGCAGGACCTGCAGCTGGAATCCACAAGAGAGGAAACTGACAGCTCCCTGCTTCATTTTCAGCTCCATCAGCAAGGTGTAGGACACATCATCAATCCAATATCTGGGTGCTACTGGGTCAACTAGCAGTACCAGCTGCACCCAGATGAAAAATAAAGACATAAATGTAGTTCTGATGACTCAAAGAGAACATATAATTTGTTATTTATTAAAGTTTTATGCTAACTGTGAAGAATTGATGATTCCTGACCTAGCTTAAAAACTCTTCCAAAAATTATGAACGCATTTGTACTAGCTGTGTTCATACTGGTTAAGCCTTTCACATCAGGTGACCATGATCATTTCTATCTTGTCCAGTCCTGAAAGCAGACTTGCCATTGTGTTGAGCCAAATGAGAAGGAAATACAGAGAAAGTGTAAACGGGGATGAGCCGCTTTGAGGAATATAGAGATATTGTCTAAGCATGTCGGAGTGGATTTAGGAAAGCCAGAGGTTAGCTGGAGCTGAAACTAGCGAGATCCATGAATGAAAATTAGAGTTTCTTAATGTATAGCAGCACCAGAAGGAAAACTAAGGAAAATGTGAACTTACTGCTCAATGTGCTCACCGAGCAGCAAAGGACACACAAAAGGCGAAAGTATTCAATAACATTTTTCTCATAGTCTTCACTGGTAAAGTTTGATCTCAGGCCACTTGGGTCTAGTAGCAGAGAGTGCGAGAATGAACAGTACTATAGCAGAAGAAGATTCAGTTAAGGAACTCCCAAGCAAATTCAGCTCCATGGCATGGGAAGAATCCAGTGGTGCAGAAGGAACTGGCTAATTTCATTGAGAGGCCTTTCTCTGTCATCTTTAAAAAGTCCATGACAATCAGTGAAGATTTCTGCTGACTGCAAAAATGAGAATGTCACATTCATCTTCAAAAGGGGCAAGAAGGATCATCCAGGGCCACACAAACAAGCAAGGAACCTTCCTCTGATGACACCAGTTGACATGCAATGGCTCATGTCAGCACAGACAAATGCTTTTCTTGGAAAATGAGTGGTGTCCTGAAAACCGTGTGTTGGAAATTATTCCTTCCCTATTTGAACCTCCAAACCATACTTAGGCATTCCTCAGGTTTTGTTTAGTTTACTGTATAGATAGATACAGTCAGTACCAGTAGAGATGTAGTCTGGGAAACCCAAAGATTAGTGCAAAGTAGTGTTGATATAGCTAGTCTGTGATACGTTAACCAAGGACCCAAGAACAGGCCCTTGCCCTATTTAGTTAAAATTGCAGATGTATTAATTACTTCATTTATCAGCTAAACACATGCAGAGGCACTCTGGGGACAAGCATGTAGACAAGCAGATCATAAATGTTTTGCTTATCTGAAGTCAACTTCAGTCTAAACAGCAGAACTTTTCTGAAACTGGTCAAAGACTGTTTAACAGAACACATGAATCAGATGCAAACAACTGAAAGGGTGCTACCCATCACTCTGCAGTACATCCCTATGTGTGTGATATACTTCCCAGAAGCCTGTTCAGACAGCAATTTATTCTAAAAATAAAATTATTTTATTTGAGTAATGTAGTTTTTACTACTTTGTTAATCTTTAATGACTTGTTTGATCTGTTTATTTGTCTTATTTATTACTGTTATTTCATACATTTTTGTCTTACAATAAAAATGCACACAGAATGCAATAAAGATTATTGTAAGTTTCCAAAAAAAAAAAATTCTAGTATAAAGTGAAACTTCCTCAGTATGCATGTTCAAAATTGTTGCTTAAATGGGAATAATTTCATTATTCTTTAAAAACAAACAAATAAGACAAAAAGCCCAAACAAACAAACAAACAAAACAAACAAAAAACCAACACTGCCTATGAATGACTGTCCAGCAAAACAATATTCACAAAGCAAATCTAAAATCTAGGCTCAAAAACTGGTCACTAGGAGAGTCTTAGAGTAATAATTTAGTATATAATAATATAAAATGCTGTGGTTTATAGAATAATAAAGGAGCTATGTTTCTTTGGGCATAGGCATGGGCAATATTTGAAGAAAATAGATTATTATCCTACCATTTATGTAGGAAATTCACATATTTCACTTCAGGCTAAAAGAAAAAGTATCAAGAGTCACCAGATACTACAGTAAAGTATTGCAGCAATACAGTACAACACAATCCAAGGTATTATAAACACTGCACTATAATGCTGCTTGCAATGGTATTAATAGCAAAAGGAGGTATTTGGCTGACACATAAATTGTATTCCCTCTGTGGCAGTTGCACATCCCTCAGATGAGATCCGGAGCCTTCAATAGGACAGTTGACGTCTCTTTAGCACCTTTTGTGCCTCACTGTGTCTATTCCCCCTGTACACATCTAGGATGGCGCTGGTAGTCATGTCCTCCCCACTGGGGCAGGGTGACTTCACCTCCACCCAGCTGGAGGGCAGGAGGGGTGCGACTCTCAATCAGTTGACAGGGTCCTCAACAAAGGAGGTGCCCAGAGAAGCTGAGAAGCTTCTGGACCATGTTGTAATGATCACAGCCAAATCTGACCAGGCTATAAAACAGGGTCTCCACCAAAGACCCCCTTTGAGTGGTCTTCTCGGAGCAGCGGGTCTGTGAACTGGAGCCCTCCCCTTGGACTGGGACACCACCTAAGGAGTCTTCCCAGGACTGATTGTGCCTCACCTCCTCGTCTGGCGAGTGGTTGTTTTTCTCTACTGGATACATCCTAGAATGAGTCCTTGCCTAACCCAGGCAAGTGATTATTTCTTCTGAGTACCCATGAGTGAGAGGCCTCTAGTTCTGTTTCTTGTGAGTTTATGAGTGCATGTTGTGGATCCTCATTATTCTTATGTTGTCATACCCCGATAATCTCCTCAACTGATATCCAAACCTATGTTTTATGCTGTCGGAGTGCTAAATAATTGTGTAAACCCTGTTTCTAGTCAGTTTATTGGCTACACCTTTCCATCTAGAATAAAGTCCATTGTGGAACTTGTTGTCCACCTAAAATTGACCTTTGGGATGCCTCCATGACACCCTCTTAACTGTATCCTTCCTCACAGAGTGGGAAAATATGATCTGACTAATCTATCTCTAGGAAAGTGAGGGAATAGTTTTTGGATAATGAATTAAATACTAGATTCCTAGGAGATGGATTGATGGACAGGAGGCGGTGTCAGTCCTCTTCTCTGGAGCATTGTTTGCTGTCCAGTGTGTTCTCCACCTACAATATCAAGCTCTGTTAATGGATCTGGGAAAAGGAAGCCTCTTTCTGTGTAAATGTCTTGAATTACTGGAGAGTAATTTAGGACAGTTTCCAGGTTACTTATGCTAGCCTCTCATATTCTCTGTAAAATGAGAGTTGTGTAAGACCCAAGTATAGACTTTAAGAATGTATGTGCTACTAGAAGTCTGTGAGGTTATCTTGCCTCATACACCATGCAGGCACAATTTGGGGGGAGCTTAATCTGCATATCTGAGTTGGAATATCTGTATTCTGAGGTGTACATTTATGCAGCTTTTGCACTGATGCTTCAACAGAAAGTGAGACCTGTTAATTAAGCACAGAGAAGGTTACAGTGTTACATTCAAGAAGAAATATCTTTCTTAAATTGTTTTATTTTAAACTTTGTAAAATTTGTAACTGATAATGTAACTTGGAAAACATTCAATTCCCCTGTAATCATCCGTCTTTGTGACAACAGTAGATGTATAGTTTATCTGGGGGCAATTTGTTTCCTTACAGTAAGCTGGATTTGCAGAGAAAGGAAATTTAGTTGGTTTTAAGGTGCAGCTTATCACATTCATTGAACAAATTTCATAGTGCATTAACCTGTGAGAAACAGGATATCAGGTAGTTTAATTTTCCGTGGGAAACTTCAGAAATCTCACCTAATTTCTAATTCAGGAAAGCTACATCAAACCTTTTGTTACAATTAACAGTGACAAGCGTGGATATTCTTGTTATCTATATGAATGATGAGACCTTCAAACAGGTAGCTATACTTCTTTACCTTAATGAGTTCTACAGCCTATTTTTACCTCATTGGAAGAAAAGCTGTTGGATCTATTCTGTATTTCCCACTACTAATTTCATTCGGTGATTCCTTCTTGTTCCTTGAGTTAGAATAGAATGTGTAGTTTGCTTTCCTCTTGCTGTTCATTTTTTGGCACATTTCTACTGATATCCTTTCTGATTTGTTTCCTGTGGTAAAACATCTCCTTTTTTCAACTTCTTTTCAAAGATATTCTCATTGTCTGTATCATTCTCACTACCCTTTTCAAAGATCTTCAAAACCTGCTGTGTGCTATTTGTAATAACAGATTGACTAGCACATCCAACAATATTATTGATGAGACAACACCACCGATCTATTTAATGATATATTCTTTTATAAATCTCCAAACGGCCCTTTCTCCCTGCACATACGTATTAATTAGAGGCCTTCAATGAGCTTTAACAACAATGTAAGTGATAATTTTGATTGCACTTATAACAGCTCTTTATTCAGTGTAGATTCTCCATTTCAGGGTCCATCTTACTCTAATTCTCTGGCAAGGAGAATAGAAAATGAAGAAGCAATTTAAAAGTCCTATAATGAAATGCATATATCTTTGCATAGGTTATAAACAAACTCTATTCAGACATTTGTAGATGCGAGTAGATATTCTCAAGCCAGAATAATTTGTGGTTATTTTTATAAAAAATGAACATTTTATACTTTTAGGGTCTTTGAAATTCTCTTTATGAAGCTAAACTATCATCTTATAGGTCCTCTTGTGGTTCATAACAGGTTTAAGATGAGAAGAAAAACAGTAGAAATAAAAATTATTTATTAAAAGGGAAAATTTGCCAGGAGAATTCTATTACTATATCCAGGGACCTACACTGCATTTGTGTCACTCAACATATTCATGGATAATTTAGGAAAGGGTGTGAACATAAAAGATAATGAAGTTTTCTGACCATTCTAAGATAAGTAACAAAAATAAAATGATTGCTGAAATGGACATCCTTTCAAGAAGACTTGACCGAGGAAAAAAGCATCACAAGTGGTATGGAAAGAGTGGAAAGGGAAATGTTCTATTTTTCATAATATATGAACAACAAACCAAATAAAATTATCCAGCAACAGTTTTAAAGGTAGAAAAGAAGGAACAATGTAACTGCAGATATCATTGCCTCTAGTTACAGTGGAAGCCAGAGCTTCAGATGAGTTCAGAAAACAATTAAGCAAAATTGTTGGGGGTAAAAACATAATGACCTATTTATCAATCAGACATAATGATTTGCTTCAGGAAGCTGCTGCCTTGCAGATTGATCAGAGATGGGAAGTTGTTATGACAGAAAGTATCATTGCAAACTTGCCTTACCTTCGTGTTCTCTATACATTTATTTCTGGCCACTGCCAGAGATGTCACACTGATTGCAGGGATCTTTGACCTCATGCAATATGATCTGCTTATCTGAGGGATTAGACAACAAAGAAAGAAAGAATCTGATGAAAGCAATACAACAATATAGTAATTCTGGTCTGATCTTATATCAGCGGGTCAGTGAACTCGAACACAGAAAATACAGGTCATAGCCTGTGATACAGGTCGGCGTCATTTAGCTTTCATATACCGAAAGTGATACGTCACTTAAAACCATCTTTGTCACTCTTTTGCTTCCCACTCTTATTCTAACTTCTCTACTTAAAATTTGCATTCTGCAGAAGAGAGATTGTTCTTTGCTGCATGTTGTAAAGGGTAGACCCAGACCTCTAATTGCCACGGAAACCTTTATTATAAATAATATGATTGTAGAATCACAGAATGGTTTGGGTTGGAGATGACCTTAAAGATCTACTAATTCCAACCCCTCTGCCATGGGCAGGCACACTTTCCACTAGACCAGGTTGTTCAAAGCCCCATCCAGCCTGGCCTTGAACACTTCTAGGGATGGGGCATCCACAAGTTCTCTGAGCAGCCTGTTCCAGTGCCTCAACACCCTCATGGGGAAGAATTTATATCTAATCTAAATTTACCCTCTTTCAGTTTAAAGCTGTTACTCCTTGTCCTATCACTACATGCCCTTGTAAAAAGTCCCTCTCCAACTTTCTTGTAGGTCCCCTTTAGGTACTGGAAGGCTGCTATAAGGTGTCCCCGGAGCCTTCTCCAGGCTGAACAACCCAAACTTCCTCCGCCTGCCTTCATAAGAGAGGTTCTTCAGCCCTCTGATTATTTTCATGGCCCTCCTCTGGTCTTGCTCCAACAGGCCCATGTCCTTCTTGCATTGGAATATCTTCTAGAGTGCTGGATGTTTGTGTTAAGTTCATTTGAAAGGCTTTAACATAACAAATCTTTTTAATATATTAAAACAAATGTGCCTCTGCTTTCTTATTCTTCAAAATACTTAATCTGAAATATCCATTTTGTCTTGGGTGACACCGAAGATCTTGTCCTGTTTCTAAATGGGTCAGGAGCAGATGCAAGGGAAATTAATTTTAAGAAACAGTTTATATTTGGAGATATATTTTCTCTGTCTTCAGAGCTCTTGAGTGCAATACTGCATCCAAACTGCTTCATTTAACAGCTTTGATGGACTTGTAATTAATTTGCTTTGGCTTCTACAACAATGAGTTCCAGTATTCTGATAAACATGAAGTTAAGAAGAGTTTTTTCTTTTTTATTTATTTAAACTTGCTCACTGAAATAATAATTGGGAGTGCCTTGTCTTATAAAAAAAAAAAAAAAAAGAGTAAACAGGCGTCCCTCTTTCAGCTTCCATATACAGTTCAGAGACCTCTTCAGGAGAGGTGTAATTTGTTCTATCAAGGTTGGATCTGTGTCCTCATAATTAAATGTGTTTGCCTTAAAATATTCCTAGACTTAGTGGAGGAGTGAATAGTGCAGATGGAACACACTCATTTTCATATGTCAAAACCAATTTTTTTTCTGAACTCCTTTTAGTACTTGGCTGTTAATAAGCAAATGGCCCAGTATAAGAATGGAGAAGGAATGTACCTTTTTTTAATATATATATATTTTAATTGTACCACCCTGGCAATTATGCCTGTGACATACAGGAATGATGCCAAGCAATTCTGTTGCAGGTTGCACAACAGAATTTTTACCAAGACTTGGATTCTCACGTTGCTTTTAGTTCATCTGAATCTGCACAACTGTGCAGTGTTCATCTGAATCTGCACAACCATGCAGTGCACAACTATTTTAGTTTGTATTATAGTAGCATAACTCTACTGACATGAAGTTACTTCTAATTTATGATAGTGTGAATGAGACCAGAATCAGACTTTTTCACTTCAAATGTGTTCTGCACTGGTGGATATTAATAATGAAGATGGCATGATCTGACCAAGTGGTGATCTTTCTTATCTGATTACTGCTAGAAACAGAGTTAAGTTCTCTTAGCTCTGCCTCATTTTAATGGCGATGGTAAGCTAATAAATCAATAGATCATGGCTGATATTATTGCTATATTTGGATAACGGTATCTTAGCAAGCTCTTGGATTGTTTAAAACAGGATCCTGCTGAGCAGGATCCTGCTTTCTACACACAAATAGAAAAGTGCCTGAGGTCGGCTAAACAAGATTAATTGGTGCATGTTTCTTATATCACCATTGGTTTCAAAAATTCAATGGTAGGTTTGAATAACATCTCTCATGTTAAATTTAGTTTTGCCTGTTTAACCTACAATTCACTACCAAATTAATGCTAAGACAAGAAGGGCCCTAAAGGAAATGTGGTGTTGCAAAATGCAGTATGCAATGGAGCATTGTTATCTACATTTATAAGATTTGTTGATTAATTCATTCTTTTTTACAAAAAATACAGTATTCATTTTTCTTTTGTGGCTTTTTACACCTTGCTGCCTGGTAGGTGCCACCTTTATTATCCCACTGAATTTTATGGCTGTGTAGATTCTCAAACTTGTTTTTCTCTATCAGTCATCCTCTCTTGCTCTTAGCCTCTCTCTGCCTGTTCATTCACTGTCTTCCCTTCTTCACTATTTAGTTGACAATAGCCCATCTGCTTCTCAGGAACTACTTTGAGCTGCTGCCGAGGAAGCAGCACTTCACCTTGAAACACCATTATAGGAGGAAATATACCAGAGGGGCTTCACAGACAAAGTCTGGGTCATGACTAAGCAGGTTTGTTCAGGTAAATAAAGGGTAAAGATGGTGGTTTTCTATTGAACTGTCATGTGGCATATTCCTTAAGAGAAAGGGGTCAGAGAAAAGCTGTTAAATGACAGCAGTGAAGGGAAGATGGGAAGGACATATTCACACAGTCCGTCTCTGTTGACAGTACTGCACAGCAGCCTATTTCACTTCAGCAGCCGTGCTTATGTGGTTTGCTTCCTAAGAATGAAAGTGCCTGTTGAAATGTTCAGCAAAGGCTGAAAAGACACCTTCTGGCTCAGCTGCCTCTAAGCCAAGTTTGCAAAAACTTTAAAAATCATTCTGTTTTGATAAAAGGCTCCTAATTTAATATGCTATTAAACTAGTATGGAACTAATTCTCTGAATCAAATAGATTTTAAACGAAAGGGCTAGTCTCTAAGATATGAAAAAATACTGCCTATTTGTGTGATTAATAAAAACGGAAGTCTGCAATAGAATTATTATTATGGTGGAGAAAATGTGTTTGACGAAGCAATAAACTTGGATGCTGAAGTAAGGTTCTTTTGTTCTCTATGAATGTCAGTTCCTATGAGCTATCAGATGCAATAAAGCATAAAATTGTGTTTGATTTATATTCACATGGTCTAATATCATATAATAAGTGGCATTGAAAGCCACAGGATATATCTTCTAGGGCTGATAATTTCATTTCAGTATTTTTGGATTAATGATGGAAAATTATGGATTAGAAGAGTTATCAATGTATGCGAACCTTTTAGCTAAATAAAGTACCAGACAGTACTCTCCTGAGATAAGGTTAATAGATATAACCTCAAATTTATGTTTCTTTTGAGTGCTGGGTAGCTGGTATATTCTTTGATTTTAGAAGTTCCTAAAACCACATACTAAATAGGTTTTGAATTTGAAAAACAAACATTGAGAATTACGTACTTTTGAGCATTTACTCTTTACTTGCATATAAAAGGAACAGTTTTATACTGTTGCACTAGTCTTGATGTAATGAAAAGATAAATCAGCACTAAATTTCACCAAGCAAACCTATTTTGCTAACGCACTTTCACAAATTAGAAAGCCAGAGGGGACTACTGTAGTCATCTAGTCTGACCTCTTGCATACTACAGGCCATGTGACTTTTTCTGAATTAACTCCTGTTCCAACTAGCATTGAATCTTGATTTTAAATATATATATATATATATATATATATTTCCTCAGTAGCTGAGTTTTGTACATGGTGAATATTTTTGGTTAGTCAAGTTTCACTCATACTTGTATACACCTCCATCTCTTTTCACATGTGTACTTATTTATACTGTCAAGGATCACATAAAGCTTTCTGGCTATGGATTCATGATGAGAGTGTGTGTTTAGCTGATTACCTCTGATCTTTGGATTATCTGCCTTCTTCAACGTCATTGAGTGAGAAGTCTAACAGAACTGAGAATTGACAGTAAAAATGCACAGGCTCAATGATAATTCTTTGTCTGCCATTTCATGCTGAGATCTGTTAGCTTTCCTATTTTTAATCTTTATAAAGTGTCATATTGATTTTTTACTGTCGTGTCTTCCTAATTAGAATGTGCTGTATTAATCAAAGAAAATGTCTTACAATACTCTAGGAATACCGAATTTGTGCAGTTTATCAATCTGCATAATCAAGTATTTATGTTTTTATCAAACTTGTAATATTGTTGAAAAAATGAGCCCTAAGATGTATTTTTCATAAAACCATGTTGTTTCTTAATATTTATACCTTTTTAATTCAAGTCCTTACTATTGGTGAGGAAGAAGAAAAGCACTCTATGTCAAAAAAAAAAAATGCATTACCTGTTTCAGACTTTATGACAACTTGGAAGCAAATATTGGAATTACGGACCAACATTTTAACACATGAAACAAGCTGGATCATGGATGTTTGTTACTGATCACTAAATGTTCATGCCCTCTTTTAATCACTAGCGAAGACCATGACAAGCTCCCTAAATATGTCTAATTTTGTGTACCAAGTAGACCTGTATTCCCACATTCTCAGGAGAGTTTAAATCACTTC
Organism: Caloenas nicobarica; assembly: GCF_036013445.1. Taxonomy (NCBI): domain Eukaryota; kingdom Metazoa; phylum Chordata; class Aves; order Columbiformes; family Columbidae; genus Caloenas; species Caloenas nicobarica. The sequence continues at coordinate 26,186,411 of NC_088247.1, forward strand.
TCAAAACTCATACCCCAACTAATATTACCTTAGATGTTTTCATTAGTTGCAGTGTCTAATCTTTATTTATGATGCTTGCAAAGTCTACCTTTCTAATTTATGTAAGACAGATGCTGATCCTACCTGCATATCTAAGTATATCTCACTCTTTAATGTATTCAGCCTAAAAAGTCCACTCAACTTCCCTGTGGAATAGGAAAGGGATAGGTGCCCAAAAGCAACACCCGGTGTAGGTATGCTGTTCTGGACTTCGAAGGCAACAGGGAAGGCTGCATACCTATAAAGAACAATTCAGGAATGTAAAGTACTGTCTAGATCTAAGCACTACGTTGTTTATGAATATCTGCCTCTCTATTATGCTTATGTGTTAGAAGTAGAGTCCCACCAGAATAGTTCCTCCATTGCTATGGATATGCAGATTCTGCACCAAAATGCTTAACTGAGAGAGTTATGTCATTTCACAGTGGAAGTGGTGCTTATATCAGACTAATTATTCAGCTAGGAATTGAACAGATTACCTTACTAGAAGGTGTGGGGGGGTTGTTTGTTTGTGGGTTTTTTGTTTGGTTGGATTTTGGTTTGTTTTTCAGTAAGGGATGGACAAGTCCAGACCTATTCCTTCTCTTTTGGGAACTGTACACTGGGCAAAGTATTAAAATAATTCAAGCAGCAATGACCAGAAGCCAGGAATCCTATCACACTGTTTAACTAGTGCTTCTGGGCTCTCTTGAATTGTTTTCTGCCGGCTCAGCTCAATTCACTGCTAAGGGGCAGTTGCTGTCTTGAAATCCCCGAGCTGGATGTTCGAAACAACCTCAGTGTGTGGGGAGTCTGCATGCTAGACACAAGCCTACAGTGACCTCTCACAGTCTTCAAATCCGAGGAAAGCCCGCGCTTATCTATTCAGCAGTCTTAGGGGCTTTCCCACCGACATTAATTCCCCTGTTTTAGCCCCATACCGAGCACAGCCTTAAAAGGGGCACTGAAGGAAGGCAGCCTCATTAGGCACTCGTTTTTAATGGCTCCTTTTACCTTGTACTTCGTTCCACAGCAGCCCTCCATTGCCTTTAATCCACTAATACCTTGAGTAGATGTGGTATTTAATGTAGAAAGGTCTAAAGAGAAGTGCCTGTGAGAGAGAAGGTGGGAAACCGAGGGAAATCGGAGTCGGAAGAGGGGCGGACGAGCCGTGAGCAGGGTCGGGGGCAGAGATGCAGGGATGGGGAGGAGGGAGTGCAGAGTTGCGGGGGGGTTTAGGGGGGGCGAGTTCCATGTGCACGGTTTGAAGAACGAAAATCGGCGTAGTCCGAAACGGACGTGACTTTTCCAGCGGGGGCAGGTGAAGCCCGGCACCCGAGACACGCAACCCATCCTGACCAGTCTTTTCCCCGGCCGGGCAGGGGGCGCAGCCCCCTCCGCAGACGCGGAGGCTGCGCCCCCTGCCCGGCCGGGGAAAAGGCTGGTCAGAGCGGGCTGGGGACCGACGCGGATCCCCAGTCTGTTCCCGCATTGGCTCCCGTAAGTTCCCGCGTCATTTTTCTCCCCACACCCCGCTTTTCGCACTGGCAACCACAAGCCTCGATGGACGGTGGGGAGAAAGCTCGGATGCTCTGAGAAGGTCTTTTTTGGTTTTCCTCTTTTTTTTTTTTTTTTTTTTTTGAATCCCCAGCCCCACGGACCAGCCACCAGGGATGTCCGGGATTCAACCCGAGGATGGTTCCCCTCCGTGCAGGAATTGGACGGCCGGCTCGGAGCTAAACGAAACGAGGGATGTTCTTTTAACCCCTTCCTCCGACTACGACGATGAGGAGTTCCTGCGATACCTCTGGAAGGAGTATTTGCATCCCAAAGAGTATGAATGGGCGCTGATCGCCGGCTACATTGTCGTCTTCATCGTGGCTCTCGTCGGGAACGTCCTGGGTGAGTCGCGCTGCCCCAAAAACTTCCCGTTCCCCCTTGGCGAGGTGGGGTTTGCACGGATGGCGGCTGGAAACCGGGGGTGGGTTTCGCTTCCCCCGCTGGAAACGCGGGTGTCCCCAGCCGCGGGGGAAAGTTAAGGCTGCGCGGAAGGGGCATTTGCTGCGGGACGGCGTGAAACCGGCTCCCCCTGCGCTTGCGAGGCCCTGCCGGGGCTGGGCAGGAGGAGAGCGGCCGGCGGAGCCCAGCGGAGGACGCGGAGGGTGAGAGCCGGGGGCTGCCCGGTCCCTGTCCGCCGGGCCGAGGTGCTGAAACCCCCCCCGGCCCTGCCCGCCCCGCCGGCGGCTCCGCCTCTCAGCCCGCCCGGGCGGCCGCTGCTCCTTCTCTCACAGCCCCGACCCGCTCGGCGGAGCCGGCGCCGCGCTGGGAACGACCGCGCGGTGTTTTCTGAAGGACAGAGATGGCGGGTGCGGGCGGGGGCGAGGAGCAACGGACCCGGGACGGCGCCCGCCCCGCGCGCGGACCGGCGGTTGCTGCCCCTGCGCTCCGCGCTCGGCGGGCGGAGTGCGCGCGGCGCGCAGCTCGCGCCTCGGCGGCTCAACGGACACGCTCGCGAGCCGCGCGGAGCGGGGATGGGGGGGGGGCGGGAGCGGGGCGGCGCCCTCCCGGGCTCCCATTGAGGGAAACGAGGCGAGGCGGCGCCTGGAGCCCGCCTCCTCCCGCTCCATTCATCCGTGAAGGAGCCGGCGGCAGGGAGGCTGCCGGGCGGCCGCCTCCGGCGGGAGAAGGAGGGAGAAGTGGGGGGGGGCGGGCGGGCGGGCGAGCGCTGGCGGCGGGCGGCCCTCACCCGGTGGGGGGATTGTGGCGGGGAGCGAGGGCAAGCGGGGGAGGGCACGGGTGCGCTGGGGCGGCGGGAAGCGGGAGCTTTTACGGGAACAGGCGGGGGCGGCGTGGGGAGCGGCGAGCGGGGTCTGGCCGTCGGGAGCCCGCTCGCCGCTGCCCCCCTCTTTCCCCCTCTCTCCCCTCCGATCGGACTTGCTCCTCCGCTCCCCCGAGCTGGCCGCTGCAGCCAGCCGAGCGTGACTGCGGGCGGGCCGGCCCCTCGCCGGGGATTGTCGCCGGGCTGTCGGAACAGGCGCTTGTGCCGGCTGCGGGGGGGCAGACACGCGTCTGCACATGCACACGCCCGGGGCCGCCGTGTCCTCGCCGAGTGCTGCTCCCTCCCGCAGCCCGGCCCTTTCAGTTTGCTGGTAGCCGGGTGAGCGGAGGGCACGTTGGCCTTCATCAGTTCCGCGCTATGAATGAGCATGAATGCGCTGGGGCCGCCGGGGAGATGGTTGCGCCGTGAGAACCCACTTAGCTGTAGTCACGGCCATTTGCATTTCTTATTTATATCGGTGACATTTTCATGAACGGAGCGGCGCACTAGCGCGCCCAGCCCTGCCATACGGGTCTTTCATTCATGTTTTTCAGAAGGATTTGTGCATGTCAGGGCTGTTACCTGCAAGCGCTGTAGGCTTCCCGAGGCAAGATGCAAATGAGACTGCAGCCAAAGGCGAGATTTTGCAAGACTTTTTTTTTTTTTTTTTTCCTTTCAACGGACTGATGGTACTATTTTGTTTTTCTGGAATGGTGTGCTAACTGCCTGTAAACAAGCATGCACGTCGGCGAAACCAGTGAGTTTTCAGCCAAAGCTATTCAGAAGACTGAGCATGTTTGCTCGGTCCTTTGCTCGACAGCCAGCTTGACAGGCAGTGTAAATATAATACTCCTCACATAGCGGCTGTACTTTAAGCTAGGAAGAAAAGCGTCCTTCGTTCTCATCTTGAGCAAAGACGGTTTTAGGAGAAACTACCTGTGCTTGCCATAACCCGTTCTATAAACAGGCAGTCCCCCTCTCGTCTTTAAAGAGTCAAGGTCAAATTTTCAGCCCTAGGAGCTCTCGCCCTGGTTACACCTTTATTTTCCCCCTGAAGCCACGAGGAAGAAAGCTTTCCCCTCTGTGCACTTGCAAATGCAAGACTGTACTGGCGCTGATGTGGAGCCGTTCCTCCCTGACATTTGTGTATGTTATTGTTTTGCTAAGTATGGAAGCTGGCTTTTGGCTGTCCACTCACCTTTTACTGGACTGCTTCTCCCCAAGCCGTTTGTTCTTTAAACTGTCTTTGTGAATTACACGGACCTCACCCACTCCAACTGCTGCTTGTGTTTATGGGCAAGTTGTTTGTGGAATCTGCAGGTGCAGGTGCTGGGGAGCTGCACACCATCTCATCTTTATGCAAGAAGCTCATACTGCACTGATTGCAGGCTCACGTGATTTCGAGGAGATAAGTGAATGTGGTTTAAAGCTCTTTCCAAAGTCATATTTGTGAAACTTTGACTGCCAGTGAAAATGTGATATAGAGCAGTGCACATGCTGAAGTCTCTGAGAAGATAATTTTTCCTGCTTGAAAAATCCATAGTTAAGGTTAATCTGGGATTTAGTCATGGACCTTCTCACAGCAGAGCAGAAGTGGTTCCACAGAGTTTTACTGCCTAATAGTGCTTTATGGTATCATCCTTAATGATGCAGTGTGTTTCTCTGCTTATGTTTGACCAGTGCTGCTGGACTAGTGTGGCATGTGGAGTCAGTGCTTTGCTTATATTTTGTCTATGTCTTATTCAGATAGCACTGAGGTAACCAGGAAAGACTATATGGTACTGAAAAATATACTGCAGTCTTTTATTTTGATTATTGCATTCACAGCAATAACATCTATGCAAGTGGAAGGCACGGCATATCCCTCAGATGTTAGTAAACTAGATTAAATCATTCTGACAGTTAATTAGCAGCCAAGGGTTGAATCAGAAGCTTGAACTTTGATTGACATCTACTGGGCTCTTGAGTGAGCTGCACTGCAGGAATTCTACTTCAACAGCATACAAGGTCTGCATTGCTATTTAGCTTTCAATTTAATTAGAGTTGACATACGCTGTCCAAGCTGCTGCACAAACCAGCTAAAATGAAAACGGTTAACAAGTCTGTGAATTTGAATGCAAGTTTCATTACTGCATTCAAGTACTTCATGTCGATGATTCTCATGTGTGCCTATGTTGGCTGCTCATCAGGGATTTCAGTGCAAGCCACTGAGAAGAACAGTTTTTAAGACATTTTTAGGATGTATTTACATGAACATTCACAGAATATGAAATCCAGATGATAGCATCAATATGCTTTGTCCTATTTTTGTGTTCACTCAGCTACTGTTTATCACTAGAAGCAGAATGAGTGTCAAGAGTAAGGTCTTTCCATTTTGCAGATAAGACCACAAGATTTCTTTACCACTGCACAGCAATTAAGCTCTTGCAACTTCTTTGCACAGCTACTGCAAAACATAGGACTTAAAGGAGAGTGTATGTTGACTGCAGAGTAAATATAATACCTATTCTTTATTTGAAAACATGACTTAAAAATAGAAAACTAGATTAATAAAGAATTGAAGATACTTTTAGGATGTATGAAAGTCCCTGGTTACTAACATGGTCGTTCCACAGTAACCAGTTGCAGCAGTTAATAACTGGAATAAGACCACAGCGGATTAATAAGTAATGTACAATTCCATATATTTAACTCAGTTTATACAGGTAAAGAATGGGAATGGTCCTTGTTTAAGTTACTCATTTGCACGAGTCAGAACTTTTCTAATGAAATGGTTTCTCTCAGGGAACCTCCATCCATCAAAATGAAAATATACAGAATAGATTACTTTGTTTGATCAAAGACTGCATGCAGAACAAGAAGCCTTCTGGTGTCCCACCAGCTGGGCTGCAGGGCCTCTTGGCAGCCCACTCCAGAGCTGGCAGGAGCTGAGATCTTGAGCACACACAACCTGCCAGCACCCAGCTTGAAAGTCCTCAGCACTGCTGCCTTCCAAGGCTGAGAGACCATGCGGGACATCAGTGAGAGATTTCAGAAACTTTCTTTACTCACACAATTTGATGATACTTGTTTTTTTTTTTCCAACTCAGAATGAAACCAAATTTAATTGTCAGATAATTACTCATCTCTAGATAGCTCTATTATGTATTATCTAGATTTTACAGTAACTGCTAGTTGTGCTGAAATCCGTACAGAATCCAACTCTGGTCCTTTCCTCAAAGAGGTCATTGTCTGACTCATAGAACTCAACAGCATTAATTTGATATTTTCTTATTGTCGTTTGATTTTTTTAAGACTAGAAAAGAAAAGGTTTGTGTATAGTTCTAACATCAAAGTCTCAGTCAATGCCTATCAATAGTCAACTGTCTCAAATGCTGCCCTGTATCATTTTAAAGGTATCTGGTGAATACTGAGGTCTAGGCATACATGCATGTGTTGGTAGAATTAGATGAACCATGTATTCTCTTAAATGGTGCCATGATTTTCATGAACCCTATTTGATTGCCATAGATGAGGCATATTACATTTGATCTTGTTTTAAATTATTACATATAATTTTGTACTGATTACTTGGGGAATCTGGCACTGAAAGGGCTTTACTTTTATAATATCAGTATGAGAGTCATCTATATCTGTTGGATGAAGGAAAACTAGAGTGGCTTTCTCATTTTTAAAAAGATACCACATAGGAAATCATACAATAATTTCATCTACCTAAGATCTAGAATGTATGAGCTCAATTTATGTAAGAGTTTGAGTTATCAGCTGAAGTACTTGGATGTTTGCATTATGTGGGGATTACCGAAAAAGGGTCATGCACATCCTTGTGAGATACACAAAAAGTAGAAAAGCATTAAAAGATGAAGCTGATATGAAATTATGACCTTTTATTTCTAGATTCTTATATCCAGATGTGTAACTAGTTCCACTCCATATGCTTTCTGACCAGAGAGTCCAGAGGGGGAACAGCTCTACTTTCCTTTACCATTCTTTATGTTGAAAGGCAATTCTGCCTACTGCAAACAGTGAAATCCTACAAACCCAACTCTGGAAAAGGGCAATGCCCAAGACTGAAGGAAAGTGAGATGCCAGAGATGCTCAGTATTCTGAATGTTAATACAAATTCTGTCGACTTTCATTTGAGTCCTTCCAAAAGAAAGGACAGTTGCATCTGGCTGGAGGCCGCCGTTATAGTTGAATAAAAAAAAATGTCCTTGGATACTGTTTTTTTTCAGAGTGAAATAATAATAAGCAGTTTGGCTACCTGTATTCTAACATAATTCCAAAGGGCAGTAGTTCTGCTGTGTATTCACTGGATGATAAAGGAGGAGGACTGGAATCTGAACCAGTGGAAAAGTGCTGGGCCTTAACAGTCCAAACCCATTAAAAGCTATTGAAAGAGAAACAAAAATATATTCCTTCACATACGAAGTCTCATATTCTGTTACATTCATAACTACTTTTGATAGTGTTATTGTTCTTGCTTCAGAGACTACATGTATGTTTTTGAAAAATAAAAATTTAGGACTGTTCTGCCATCCATTTTTCTTCCTATTCTTCTGTCTGTAGCACAACTGATAAAATATTTCTTACCTGATGTATCATAAACCTTGGCTTAAAGGCTGACTATATAGCAGCTCCTACAGAAGACTTTTCACCAGTTAGTCAGAATTCCCCTGCAATGCCAGAACCTTATGGGGTGGAGGCAAGTAAAAGGATACCACCGTGTATTTGTCAGATTTCCTAAGAAGCGAAATGACAAGCTTTGTCGTTGTTGTTTTTGTTTTCATTTTATTTTACTTCGAATATGTACTCCTGATAAACGTGTGAAACTTTTAAAGAATTTATTCCATTTATTTTTATACATTCTCAAAGCTGCTGGAGTGATACCTCTGAAGACCAGCTCTGCTATTTAGATCCAAAACAGATGCAGCCTTGATGGTGGCAGGATTTTCTACCAGGTATTAATTTTATATTGTGAGTGATGTTTGGAAGGAAACATCTGCTTGTAGAAGAAGGAAACTAACTCAGTGGGGATATTCAGCAACAACACAACTCCAAGGCCACAGAAAACAGTAAAGCCCTGTCTACCAGGAGCTGAACAGAAACTAACTCATCTTTCCCCTAGGTCAGTGAAGTACTCTTCAGACAGCAGTACCTTTGGGGCATTACCAAATAAAATGAAAACGGTTATCACTTCCTGCTTTAACTTACCATCCTTCAAAAAATTGGAAGGTTTTGGAATCTTGCTTTATTTTTAAAGTGTTGTTTACTTTCTGAGTTGCATGTCAAGTGAAACTTTTTGACAATAGCTCAATAGCTGTTTGCTTACTGTACATCTCACAAGTGGATTTGCCAGAGAAGAGCTAGAATGGACTGTTCCCCAGGGGAAGGAGAGCCAGTAGCTGAAAGCAGAAGCAAGATTGACAGGGCAGTGTGCTTACTGATAGAGTCCCACAGTGCCTGAGAGCATGGTAGATCTGGTGATGTTTACCAGGGTTCAGTCACCTCCCAGCAGTCGCCAGACAAATCCACAGTCATGAAGCAGGTCTGAAGTAAAGCCAGAAAGTAAAGTCAGTGGGTGAAGATTAAGATCAAAATCAGCAAGGCACATGCATACCATGCAACATGTTCTTTACCTGAGCTAAGTATGAGAGCCTTAGCTGATATACAGCTCCCAGGCAAAGAGGTGGCCCCTAAAAGAGGTGTCTCACATCTTTCTCCCAAAGCCCTGTTTGCAGCAGCCTTTTCCCAGCTTACATGCTGCCCCATACCAGAGGTGACCTCCAGCACTGGCAGCCAAGCCTCTGCATGGGGAGCAGGGGTTGCAGAGCCTGGGGTGCACTCAGCCCTGACACAACTGTGCTCTGCCTGTCTCCTGGTTCTCAGTGCAGTAAGACTGCAAGGATTTCAGCCAAGTTTGGGGAATATTATGTTAGCAATGTGGATTCATGCTATAGATTCAGGCCTTATATACTATGCAAGATGTTTGCTGTAACATTTTGCTAGCCCAGTGAATTGTATTTTCTTTGTGTGGTCTAAAAAAAATGCATTCTTATGTCTGCGTCAGAAACAGACATGGACATGGAAGGGTTTTTCCTGATGCAACTCCATTTTACACTGTCTGACAGATGCATTTTGAAGGCTATGGTTTCAAAGTTGCACAGCATTTCAGCTGTGAAACATACCTTGGTTTTAATGAGTCATGCAGGTTTAAATCAAATCATAGAGAAGTGTGAAACCTTTTTATTGTATTGTCATATGCAGTATGACAGCTATATTATGGTCCTTCTGTCTCTAACATGAAATGTGTGTAAGGATTTTGTAGGCTTTTTATTGTTATTATGGATAGAAAAATAATATATCAAACGTGATTATGAAATAACCGGTCAGTCAGTATAGCCAGCTCTGCAGATATGACCGGGGTTACCAATTAATACTTGTAATGATTTGTGTGTATATGTGTGTGGTGGGATAATTTAAAACCAATCTGTCTCTGTTAATCAGTACAGTCAGCTCAGGAAACTCTGTGATGATACTTTTCACTTCCTCCAGAGCTGAACAAACCTGTCATTTTTGGCAGTCTGTTTTATGGCATAGCTGATCTTCTGGTAATAGCTCACATTTCCATAGGATTGTTAACTGTCTAAGATTATGTAATGTGACTTTGAAAATTAATCCTGTGCCAATTAGATGGTTGCGCTATTACTCCCAGTTGTAATCTGTAGAGATAAGCTTCCAGCCAGCAGAATTTAGTTCTTGTATTCCTCTCCAGCACCATAATAATGAGGCAGAACATAAAATATAGAAGTAGGCTGGAGAACAGAAGTATCACACAACCTCCAATTCATAAGTCCTTTTAAAAGTCTGAGTACAATAGAGCACTTAGTAGCTAGAAAACATCTCAGAAAATACATCGCTGCGAGCAATCTAGTTGCTATGTATCTGTTTTGTTTATGTAGACTTCCATTGTCTTTTGTGTGAGACAGATCTGCATTTCAGTGAAGCTGATATTCAACAAAATACTTCAAGATTTCATAATGTCAGTGTTATTCGACTATATTTCTTACAGTTTCATTATTTTTCCTTGAGTTTTACAAGAAAGAAGTGATGGAACCTACATGTATATACTTGTTTATGTATGATACATAGGGAGCATGACCTAACCACCTACTCCTTTTGTCAGGCTTCCATGATTTTGTTCAAACTTGTTGACACATCTAATGTGTCCTGTTTATGAGCTATCACCTCACTGGCAGGCCTTTGTGTGTGCAGCCCAGAATATTATTCATCTTTTCAACAGTCACATCACATATTCAAGGACAGTTGTTATCTGCTGGACATTATTACCAGCTGTAAGATTTTTTTTCGGTATTTCCATTACAATAAACATTGTATAAAAGATGTCTTTGTGTCACTCTGTTGTGGTTTAACCCCAGCCAGCAACTAAGCACCACACAGCCTCTTGCTCACTTCCCCTGGAGAAATGGAGAGAATTAGAAAAGTAAGAAAATATGTGGGTTGAGATAAGGACAGTTTAATAGGTAAAGAAAAACCTTGCACACAAGAAAAGCAAAACAAGGAATTAATTGACTGCTTCCCATCAGCAGGCAGGTGTTCAGCCATCTCCAGGACACAGGTCTCCATCATGTGTAGCGGTTACTTGGGAAGACAAACACCATCACTCTGAATGTCCATTCCTTCCTTCTTCACCCCAAATATATACCAATCATGATGTAATAAGGTGTGGAATATCCCTTTGGCCAGTTTGGGTCAGCTGTCCTGGCTGTGCCCTCTCCTAGCTTCTTGTGCACCTACAGCCTCCAGAAAAGTCCTTTACTGGGTATAAACATTGCTTGGCAACAACCAAAACATCAGTATATTATCAACATTCTTCTCATACTAAATCCAAAATGCAGCACTGTGCCAGCTATTAGGAAGAAAGTTGACTCTATCGCTGGACACACTCTGTTACTTCTTCAACATAAACCTGATGTTAAGTTAGACTTTTTTTTTCAGCTAAGATTAGTTATGTAAAAAATGAAGTAATGTGAGGGTTTAAAGCTTAATAGTGGGTGAGACAGGCAGCCTGGGAAGTAGATATCATCTCCGTGTTCACAGAAGAGATCACTTTGTTTTAAATCTTTTGTTCTTACTGCTGGTTTCAAAAACTTGTAATTAAATATCCTCTGCAATTGAGTTAAAGTGCTTCTCACCCCTTAATCAAGATCATCAATAAAGTTATTGAAAAACTCATGGGAAGTCTTCCTAAAATTAATACAATAAACTTAGTCTTAGGCACCTAATTTTTAGACTCTTAAGTTAAAGCAGAAGAATCCTTAATCAGGAATTGTTCATAATGAAAGTAGTTTTGATGAGAGCTTTTCTCCTTCCAACATTATGCATTGATTCATTGTTTCCACAGGAGCTCTCCGGAATCCAATTTGGTAGCCTACCTACTCAGTCTTCTTTTCAACATGATTGTGTTGCTTGATACCTTACTACCCAGACCTTGATTCACAGTAGGCAATGTCATCACCAAAAAAGACTAAGGAGGAAAATGCCGTAAGAAGAACCAATTCGTTGCCAGGTAGAAACAATTTTTTTATGAGGGTAGGAGGTAGAGAATAAATAATGGGTAACTCAAATCTATTTAACTTTTTTTTTATCACTGGTTGAAAAATATTGTGATGGAGTAAAGCTCTTCAGAAGCTTTCTGCCTCATCCATTTGGAGATGTTGATGACCAATGCTAATAATCACAGCATTACTTCCAAATGACTGCTGGATGGCCATATTATGATATTTTAGTCAAGCAGTTGTGATACTGTATTACCAAAGCAAAGTAAAATGATTGAAGTTTAGTATAATGGGAAAGGAAATTCTAGTTCTTTGTTTACATCCATCTGGGATTCATTATTCACCAAAAATGAGGTAAGACTTAGTGTCACTCGTTTATATAAGGAAATGTCAGCTATTGCTGGTTATGGAAATTCTGTTTTTATTTTAGCCAAGAAGTCACACTAGAAATTGACCCATTGAATAAGAGGTTGACAAGACTTCTGGAGTGTTAGGGAAATGATTTTGGGTTGACATGTAAAAAACAAATTGACAGCTGAACCAGCAGTCCATCAACAGCGGGACTGCAGCACAACGTTTAATATGCTCAAGACAGCGTACATCTTCCAGGAGGCAAGCAGCTGCATTTTATACCAGCTGGAGCCTTTGTATTGTTTTGTTGTTCAGCTTGAGATACAATGAGCTATGCTAATTGAATAGATGGTGTTACAGCCTCTAATTAAAATTCCCCAGGACACTAAACTAACAGAGATTAAATTTGTACATGAAAAATACCAATCTCACCATACTGTTGTATTTGAGAGGGGTTTTTTCTTCAGGAATATGAGGTATGTAAAGCTATTTTCATGTACTTCTGATAGCATCAGTCTTAATTTTTTAACTTTAGTTTTAATATGTTATGGCTAGTCCTTCCTCGGACTTGCCTGTGAGACTTCTTCGGGAGTGGGAGATCACGAATGTTTGGAAGATGGGTTCAGAAACCAGCTTCATTATTGCAGAACTGTCCTCGCTTGGGAAAAGCCTGCACAAATTTTTGCCAACCCTCAGCCTGGGAGCTGAAGCTGGTTTCCAAGCCTTCACTGACACCGTGTGGCAGAAATAGGAATAGCTGAAAGCTCTTGGTTCTGGGAGAGGAAAATGAAAGCACCAGGGGTGACACGGAGTTGTGAGAGTCCGATTACTCAATACCTATTAGAAAAACATAGCTGCTCTGTGTGAAAGCTGGCCTGCATGTTTTCATTTGCAGCAAAGTTATTAACTGTAACTTTGAGACTTTTTATAAAATATAAAAGACAGGAAATTATAAAATACACTGGGCAGGTAATTAGGTTGCAGTAGAGTCCTAACAGTCAGGAAAACCATGCACAGTAGGAACAGGCTTCTCAGTTTAATTTCTCTCACTTTTTCCTCTCACTTTTTTTTTTTTCAAAATTCTGATCCTCTTTTCTTCAACACACCTGTGTTTTTTTATGAGTTTTTTACTGTTTTTCTCACTTTCTTCCTCACTCCCATTTATATCTGGGAACATCAAAGATTGCATTAAAGATTTGCCTATAATGTCAAATTGAGGTTTTATTCAGATCTGGTCTTACTATTTCATAGATTTTCAGTGGAGGTCTGTCTGAAGAGTGCGGTTTGGGTCACTACATTGTGTCCTAACTTAACAGGCATCCTGTTAACTCTGATGTCTCCCAAGGTTTGTGCTGGCCTCATCTCCCATTTTTGTGATTTTTGAGTACTTTTTGGTAAAATACATTCCCAGTTGAGAATCTTTACTACCTTTTTCATCCTTGCTTCTCTTTTCCAAGCTGAGCAGAAAGTCACAGCTCTCTGCTATTTCACTCTGGGTAGGCAGGTGGCATTTCCCACTGCCCTGAGCTTCCTTTCTCTAGCAGGTTTCTTTAGGGTTTATACAGGAGCTGAGTGCCTCTGCTTCTCTGTAGAACTGCCTGAGATTCAAGTGCATATTTAAAGGAGAGTGGAGAGTACAAAACATTATTTTCTCGTGATACTTAACTAGTTGTATATGTTCAGTGGCATAGTCAAACTATTTTGCACAGCTATAAACCAATAGTTTTTGAGCACAGGCTAGAGCATCTTTCTTGATGATCTGCAAGATCAGTGGAATATCAATGAAGCTGTTGTCCAAGACTACTGAATAACCCCGTGCTGTAGTAGACTCAGAAAGACATCGAGTCTGGAAGGAATATATTGAACTAACTTTCTGTCATTTATACCATTCTGTCCTATTCAAATAAGTCGTAGCAAATACTCACAGCTCAGTTTAGCCTTGCACTGAAAGAAAACATCACCCATGCTTGTGCAGGCTGAAAACAACACTGCGGCCAGCAGAGGGCAATGCGCGGGGTGGGGGGAGGAAGCTGGTTTTGAAATACTTTCTCTTCAGAGGCTTTTTTACACAAACTGGGTTTTTTGTATACATTAACGGAAAAATTTCCTGGTATAACCAATTATTATGGTAGTATGTAAAAACACTAATTAAGATGATCTCGTGCTACATACCATACAAAGAATGGAAAATGGTCTATGCTGCAAAGAACGGATGAGGAAACACACAAGCATAAAGAGAAATTTAAAGTAACATCTTGCATTTCTGTGCTTGTAAATTATTACTTTTTCCACCTTTCAGGTGCCCCTTGCCCCTGTATATTAGAATTCAAAGGAATTCAGAGCTACTTTCTGTACCTTGGCTTTCCTGCATACTGCTACTCTCTGAGTTGCATGGGACATAGTCTTGTGTGTTTCTCCGAGGAATAGCAGGTACTGGAGTTCACCTGAACTCCATCCATGTTAAGCCAGTGTGATCTGGAAGGCTTAGTACAGAGCTGAGAATTAGGAGTTCGTGTTTCTTATTTTGTGTCTGATTTACTGTATGGCCTTTAGCAACTTCTATTCTGCACTTCACTTTCCTTGCATCAGAAATGAAGATGACAATATTTTCTTAGCTCTCTGGGGTATCGTGAGGTTTCATTTGCTCATACTGATAGAAAGCTTTGAACATAACATGCAAAACGCTATGAATTGATTTTTGATACAGCTTGCTGCCAATGAGATTGATGTCACATTTGTTAACTTCAAATGGATTTGTTTTACCAGAAATAATGTTTATGTTCAGGTGCTTTCCCCAAACAGGTCAGCACAGGAATGAGAATAGACCTTGTCAAAGAGCATAAACCTTGCATCTTTAGGCACCGACATCTGTGGCTGAAAATGATGCACTTGTCTGAATCAGGTAGAATGCAGGACTGATGAAACTATAACATGAAAACAAAGTAGTCAAACTCTGAGCTTTTAAAACAACATTTTATTTAACCTTTGCCTGTTGATAAAACAAATAAAAAGTACAGAAAAATATTGCCACTTTAAAACCTTTTGCTTAAGCACAAGAGAGGACTATACTTTCAATATGAATTGTACTCGAGACAAAGAACAAGCCAGAAGTAAGAGTCCAAATCTTCAAATTTTTAGTGTTAAAATTATTAAAAGTGAAATGGTGTTTGAAATTTCTTTAACCAGCATTGCATTTCCAACTGTGAACAACATTCCAGAGGGGCAGCAATGTATTATCTTCCCTATTAGGTGCTGCCTCTGCTTTGTCAGGCTGAAAGTTATAACGGTAGTAATCCCATGCACCAAGTGACAATAATAAAGATCTGGATAATTATATGTTGTAATTATGCAATGCTATAAAAGAAGTTACTTTAGTAGGTAACTTAAATAACCCAAATGGGAAGCAAATACAATTAATATGATGTTTCCTTTAAACTTTTGGTTTGTAAGCCTTGCCTTTCAGGTGTCTGATACCACAGCTAAGGGAGCCTGAAATTCTGCATTCAGGAAGAAAACACTGGAAGAAATGGATACTGTGGGATATTTTCTCCAAAAACATCACAAGACCAGTGAAGAGCTTTGCAGAGGGGTTTCCACTTGTGTTTACAAGACCATGATAGATATATAGCAAAGATTATATTTGTACAAGCTATAGAATCTGGAACCATGTCTGCAACATGCTAATAGATACAAAGAATATCTTTTGTGTCACAACAGCGGTTTTAGTGAAATTTGGGAGCCTATATCCAAAAACGGTAGTTAATAAAATCACCTTCTTTTGGAGAAACTGGAGGCCACCTACTCTCCCCCCTTTCTCTTTGTCATAAATTACCCCTAAACATCTAAACATAACCCTCACAAAGAAGTTCCTCAGTCTCAGGTCCTGGTAGGGAGCTCCTGGTACCTCTAGTAGGAGTCTTGAATGAATTTTCCACCGATTTTGATCACTGCATTCTGATCACAAAGACTCTATCTGGTCTAAAGAATGTCCAGAGAACAGCAATGAGGATGGTTGCAGAGGTTCTAAAAATGACTGGGAGTAAAAGTTAAAGACTTCTGAAGTTGTACAGTCTGAAAAGAAAACTAAGGAAAGATGTAACAACTATGTATGTGGAGCATTGCTGCAGGGAAAAACTCTTCTTCATTCCTGCCTGTGTGCAGGAAAAAAAAAAAAGTGGTATAAATAACAGGAAAATAAAAGTAGATTAGACTTTGGAAGATAGTTAGACACTGCAACACATTTAAGAGAGGCATGGTATCTTCCAATGTAACATTTTAAAATGTAAACTTGCCAACAATGGTGTAGTGGTAGTCTTGCTGTCGTTGTGTTGGTCTAAAGACTTAAAAAAGAAAAGATTTGTGGAATAAAGTAATATATTTTATTAGACCCACCGAAGCAGTTGGAAGATGGATGCAAGCTTTCAGGCACACCCTCCTTCTTGGGATCTAAAGAAACATCTGAGTATTTTTTCCAGCTGTTTTAGCTAGTTTAGTAAGAGAATGGCTTAACTCTAGTTGATTCCATTTTAGACTTAGACAAGCTCTTGAGGACCCCCTGTTAACATTCTGTGATCTGTTTAATATATCTAAATAAAGCATAGTGCTATATCCTGACAGATAAAGAAGACTCTGAATCTTCATCTGGATTTGCATGATAGATTAATTGTCGTTTGCAGAAGAACCTTTCATGTGCAGTGGGCTGTACTGTTTTCTTAAAAGAAGTATTGTGGTGTTTCTGGAAAATTTTGTGTACCAGTTTTTAAAGAGCTTTTGATGACTGAATCTGAAACATCAAAAGCTATTGACTGCTACTATATCTCAGGGTTTTACTTCCAAAGTTATTAAAAAACTTACTTTTAGGATAGTTTCTCAGATTCAGTTTGGGCATTTTTAATGCATTAGTGTATGAATTTAGTGCAACCATGTTAAAGAACTGATTTGCCTCATTTCAAAAAGCTTTCAAATTGGAAAAAAAAGGAAAAGATATGAAACAAACTTTAAAGGCACATGGCACATCTTATAAGGTGTCTGCTACATGCAGCTTTTGATCACAGCAATCATAATCAGAAATATACCACATTTAAAATGAGTAGCGCTTAATACTTCAAAAATTGCCTTTATTTACTTACCTCAGATCAGTTAACCAGACAACTGTTACAGATTCTCTGCAGATGCAATAGATATATTATGCCCAGCGAATTACTTTATAAAGTGATTGTTGTCTTGGTATAGTTTACAAGATTCCATGTGGTAGCAATTGGAATTAAGCATCACGCAATCATAAGAAAAAGGTAAACTTTTACAAATGTACATGTGTATTGCCATAGACTAGAGCCAATGGATTAAAATAGACATGAAGAAAGTTGTGTGAATAGTTGGTGAAGATGAACTAGCAGAAAAATAAGCTGCTTTATATATCAGGTTATTTCTTGTGCTGTGGTCTGTGGAAAGCTATTCTTTGTGTACTAAGATTCTCTCTACATGTACCCTCTTGTTTCCACTCTGGAAGAGAACACATGGTTCTTACGCTGAACTACAAACTCAAATATTCTGTGTTAAACAAAGGATACAAACATTTCCTTAATTCTGCAAAGCCAAGTGGTTTTCTGTTGAAGTGTTCCCTAAGTCATGTCCATCTCTCTAACTTGTCTTTCCAAATTCAGTTTGCGTTGCAGTGTGGAAGAATCATCACATGCGGACAGTTACCAACTATTTCATAGTGAATCTTTCTCTGGCTGACATTCTGGTCACAATTACTTGTCTTCCAGCAACTTTAGTAGTGGACATCACAGAAACGTGGTTCTTTGGGCAGCCTCTCTGCAAAGTGATTCCCTACTTACAGGTATTATTTTACTGTGTTTGTGTACACATTACCCAGAGAAAGAACAATAGCGTCTTCCTAATAGTGATAATCTGGTGGAAGTCTATCCCTGCTACCGAAATAGATATCTCAGAGTACATTCTAAGAATTAAAGGACTGTTCCACTTGCGAATATGTTTACACTTAACGAATACTTATCTTGGTCCATCTGATTGTTAGACTTGGGCAATACACTTTCGGGAACATTTTTCTGATGCTCTTCACTTTTTGTTATATTTTTTAGTAATTCAGTAGGGATATAAAGCAATTAAAATGTCCATAAATAGAATTACAATCATTTATACTCTTCATGTGTGGACCTAAACAGCTACACAAGTGTCCAGGACAGACAATCTGAACTTCTGAAGGGAGCCCCAGCTTTCAAATGTGTTTAGTGACTTACTTTGCATATTTTAGAAATAGTCAAAGCATCCTGGTTCACTGGAGGCTGATCAGATTTTCTGCCGTAAGCAATAATTGCCACCACTCATTTACCAGTCGAGTTAGTTAGTTAAGAGGTTGTTTGCATCAAAATTATTTACAAATACCTTTTCTAATAGCAGCTGGTTAGATGAACTGACTGGGCATACTAGAATGACAAGTGCTTGGCCTTTCAGTCATTACAAATCAAAAGAATTAAGCAGAACTCTGAATGTATGCAGGTGATTCAGCAGATACCTGTATGGCTGAAGAGCCACATTGTCAAGGGCAACAGTTCTCCAGCAGATATGTCCTCTACTCGATACAATCAAAAGCACAATTTTTTTTTTCAAGCCTCCACTTTAGTAGAAGAAAATCTGAAGAGAAAGTGAAATGGTCACCTAGTGTACAGAGTGGAAGGATAAAACCAAAGTGAGAGGTTATTTTCTATAGCAGGTAAAATGACTTAGTCTGTCTTAAGGTGATTGTTGTTGTCTTTTTTCATGAGACCCTAATTTCCATTGTTCCTGTGGAAACTGCAAAGGCAAAATGATGGTACTGGTATCCAAATATAACACAGAAAACAAACAAACAAAATAGTTCTACAAAGAAGAAAATATCTGATGAGTTGTCTAATATTTTAAAAGTAGTTTTTCAGATAAAGTTTTGCAAATTCCAAGTTACATACATTTGCTCCTTCAGAATCTGAACCTTCTACACCTACTCAGCTTGGGTAACACCCTAATCTGTGAACTGTCCTGTTGATTCTAGTGAGACTATAGCAGATGAGGATATCTGTTGTAATTCTGTAATAAGTGATTTTAAAAGAAATCTTTTTCTGGGAATAGCTTTTATTTAATAATTGCAGATAAAGGGCTGTTTTAAAACTTCTAAAACTCTGGAAAAAATACAATAAATAAATTTTAAATCTCTGAAAAAATTACATTTACATAATATTTCCTTTTCTTTAGACAGTTTCAGTCTCTGTGTCTGTACTAACACTCAGCTGCATAGCTTTGGATCGATGGTATGCAATTTGTCACCCTTTGATGTTTAAAAGCACAGCCAAGCGAGCAAGGAACAGCATTATAATTATCTGGATTGTGTCCTGCATCATAATGATTCCTCAGGCTATTGTTATGGAGTGCAGCAGTGTGTTCCCAGGATTAGCCAATAAAACCACCTTGTTCACAGTGTGTGATGAGCGCTGGGGAGGTGAGTGTGTCATTGACCATAAAGACTGAATTTGTACTGCTGTGAAGTAATAAAAATATCAGGTCATATTAATATGCAGTCAAGTTGAATAAACATATCACAAAACGTTCTTAATTACATAAGCTTTCCTAGAACTACCGTTTTTCAAATACTGTGAAATCCTATTTTCTTTTGTATTGCTAAGACTTAAAGTACATTTGAAACCAAGTTTAAATGAATGAGGATGGCTTGTGCCTTGACCGTGTTAATGTTTCCCGGAGGGTAGAAATGTTCCCACCCTTAAATGCTTATGCTTATATAATTCTGTGATCGATGGACATTGCAGGCTTATAAAGACTTCAGTATTTAGCCTTAAGAAATAACTACAGGAGAACAGAAGTTCTGTTTACCTGTTATATTACTTTTGCTAATTGCTGATATTTGACTAGTCTTTATAGATATCTCCTGGGACTTCAACGCAAATTGGATGTCATTACAGAACCTACAGAGATATCATTGATATGGTGTAGCAAGTTAGTCTACCATTTGAGATTTGTCATGGACAAGATCATTTAAATAACTTTGTAAATGTAGTCAGTTGCAAATGATTCTATCCAAGATGTGTAATTCTGCCTTTCCAGATTAACTTTGAACCTAACTTGTTCTGTACTTGAATGCAGCTGTAAGAATTCGTAAGGGTTGCCAGGGAGTAACTACTTTTTTTGTCCCTGCTCACAGCAAGTGGCATTAGCCACCCACCCCAGTGGTTGAGACTCAACTCTGGTGGGCCTTGGCATAACTCCAACACTAATAGAGTGTATGAGTTACATGCTGTGACTCTCACACTGGATGTAATGACCATCAGTAACACCATTATTCACACACAGGAAAATAAAGCCAAGTTTGCCAAAACGTATAACTAAACGGTGCCTGTTTAATAGCCTCAAATCACACTAAAACACAATCACATTCTCTCCCAGAGCTATCTCTGTAGATGAAGATTCCAGTCCTGTGAACAATTAAGATAAAATACAACTGGATCACCTGTACTTAATTATTGTGATAAATTGGCTTCAGCAGCTTGAACTTCTGAGGGCTCTTCTGTGGTCTGTTTTGGAAGTTGCTCCCCTGCTGATGGCCTCCACAGGGACACCAGGGGATTAATGGGAAGACACTGGCTGTCACATTCCCTGTTCTTTATTGCCTCCATCCCAGGTAGTCCTCTGGGACAAGGCCAGGAGCAGAGATGGCCGTCAGCTGGCTGGCTCTCATTGGAGACCGAGATGTGCAGAAGGTTAGAGGAAGCCTCTGTTAAGCTATGAGTATTGTGCTAGCTGTTTCACTGGAGAGGACACATCTGCTCTTTACTTCTAGTGTTCTTTCTTCATCTGTGAACAATTTTGTACCCCAGTCTCCTGCTGGATGCTGCAGTATTTATGTGACCACTTTCTTTCACAGTGTTCACTCCTAGTACAATTTGTGTCCGCTCATGTTGGCTGCAGAACTAATTATCCATTCCTTCATCAGTTCAAGGTTAGATCTGCAGCAAAGACTCTTTTTAGCCAATGCAGGAAATGAAAATCATGTAGTTAATTAATTAGGGAGTCAGGAGAGCATTTTGTCAGGGAACAAAATCTTAAAATTTCAGGAAAATGTTGCTTTTGAGCTGCAGAGTCTGAAGTAGCCTTGAGACTATTTCAAAGAGTGCCTTTCATTCAGTGTTGGAATGAATTAGTTGCAGCCCACAGATATGCCTGAGCTGAAGCACCCATTATACAAAACAAAAAAAGCCTCCCCCATGTTTGCAAGACTATACTCCTGTGGAGTGTATTTGTCCAGAATGAAATCTATTGATCTTCAGGTTATGCTGTGAGCCTTCACTTGCATATTTAGAGCAGTAGAAAGGGATATAACAAAGGCAAGTACTTATGCATAGAATTAAGTTCTTTTTGTGTGTGACTTTAGAAATGAAGTGCAAACACACCAACATGATTTTTTAAAAATTTGTATTCATCATAAAATGAAAATAATTTTACATTAAAAATAGTTAAAATTTTCTGGAACAGGAAGCTTTCAATTCCACTGAAAGATAACAATCCTATTTATATCCTACTACCTTTTTAATGAATTATTCTTCTAATGATAATGCCACATCATTGCAAGTTATTCTGCTGGTGCATTTCAGCTTACCCATAAAAAATAATCCTCTCCAATTTCTAATAATAGGTTATCATAGTAACTTGACAGAAGGACCTCTCTATGCATTGTTACAAGTAGGTTGCTCAAATCATGGAGTGACTTAGCAAATGCAGAGTTAACCACATATAAATAAGGATAAAATATTATATATAGATATATCGATATATATACTATAACATCCCTTTCAGACTATGGAGAATAGAGTGTCATTAGCTACTGATAATTCTTGTTCAATTGAAAATGTCTAAGGACACTGAACTGAGCCAAAGCACAGAAGATGCAATTTTTCTACTGAAAACCAACATTGGACAATTTTAAGATTCAGCTGGACAGAGTGTTGGGCCATCCTGTCTTGATCATGCTCTTGCCAAGAAAGATTGGACCAGATGCTACTTGTGGTCCCTTCCAACCTGGTATTCTATGATTTTATGATTCTATGAAATCACAAAGTCCCCCAAACAGAAGAACAAAAGAGTATGGATAACAGGGCAGCAGTTTGAATAGACTGGTGAGCCTTGAGGCCAGAAGAAGAAACAAAAAGCTGATATTTTTGAAGAAAATAATTGCATTTTTGTTGGATTTTGTTTTGCCTTTTTTGACTATGGGAATATCAAGGGTCAAAGAAAGCTAATTAGGAGGACGTTGAAGGAAAAAGAGATTCGTGTTTCTACAAATAACCTATATTTTCAAAGAGAAAGTAGAGATGCACACACTCAGACACCCGAGCAAATCCTGTGGGATAGCCAATTTAGAGGAAAGAGATTATATTTGAGTGCTATCTGCTTTGTGTAGAACTGCATTTAATTTATGCTGTCTAAAATTAGGGTACATCTGATGAAATATTTGCAGAGCATCATGTACACCATATGTCCCAAGGATGTTAAACTGTGCGTTGTCAAGATTGGGACTGCAAAAAAGGAGGTGCTTAATGACACTTTCTAAAGTGTTTTGGAAGTCTGTTCTAATTCTGGGAACTCAGGGCCACTGAAACATGAGGTGCCATGGAGGACTAACTGGGAGCCATGTGCAAGAAAGTGTCAGAGATGCCAAAGCAGGAGACAGCACTGTACCCTACCCAGACTTGGGTCCAGCTGCTGAAATCCATACAAGTCTGATGAGTGTCTGGAGGGAAGGTCTGATCAACACTGTGACACTTGGGCTCCTTAATGGTGAACAAATAGTGGCCACCCTGACTAAAAAGATTTCAAGCGTGCTGTTGGAGAGCTGCCAGTGACTGCAAATGGAGCAATAGTTCAGCCTAAAGCAGGGCTCAATTTCTTTTTAATTGCTTCTGGCA
This sequence comes from Caloenas nicobarica, assembly GCF_036013445.1. Classification (NCBI taxonomy): domain Eukaryota; kingdom Metazoa; phylum Chordata; class Aves; order Columbiformes; family Columbidae; genus Caloenas; species Caloenas nicobarica. The sequence goes on from NC_088247.1 coordinate 26,209,147, forward strand.
TTCCTGAATATAAAATTCATTGCCAATTCTAGGCTGAGGGGTTTTCATTTCAAGTACTGTCTAATAACAATATTTTATTTGGGAAAGCAGAAGAATCCAATATGTGACCTATGCAGACTCACTTAAGGAGCCAGTGTTGGCCACAGTTCTGTAATAGTCTGTAATTGCTATGTGCTGAATTTGATGATGAAGTGCCAAAATAAAAGAAACATATATTAAAATGAATTCGCCATGTGTCCAAGTCAGCTAAATATATTTTCTTAGAGCTGTTCACAAAAAGAATGTTAGCCAAAGTGCATTAGCCAACCCCTTTGCAAATGATAAAAAGAATATGGAGATAATCCTTTCCCAAAACTACATGGTTGAATGGAAACAAAGGGAAGACTTTGTGTTCTGTTTCCTCTTAGACTACTCCTAAAATGGTACAAAAACATATTGTCTTAATTCTGGAAAACAAATATCTGGAAATTGCATTATTACATGAAGATTTATGTATCCTATTTATCAAAGTATTCAGAATTTAAGGAAAAACTTGTGGGACATTTTAACATAGAAAGAAGTCAAAATATTGTTAATACTGAAATTATTCTTGGCATTATTGTGAATTGATAACACCAGCACAATATGTCAGATTTGAAAATGTTAGTGTTAGCTAACTGTAAGTCCTCTTGACATATGACCATAGTTTGGAAAGGACCATGTTGTGTGGCCGAATTTCTCTGCTATAGTTACCCACTTCCTAACATCCCTATTTATTAAGCTTTTTTCTAAAACTATACTCTTTTAGCTGCATTGCTTCTTTATATTTGTAACTCCAAAACCTCACAGGTATCTTCTTGAGACTGGGGAACCTGGGAACTCTCTACTGATGCTCAACAAATTTGATAGTCTTGTCGTTTTTCACTACTCTTAGGGAAGCTGTCGAGAGTCCCAAATTCATTATGCACCAATGGCTTGAGGGAATATTTTGTTTGTGAGACATATCAAAACCTTCTGAGTTTGGGTTCTTTTCAGTTTGTATACATATGTATATATATACATCTATGTATATATGTATTTACACAAATATAGTAAAATTCTGGCAAAACCCCAGAAACTGTAGTTTCAGTCTTTTACCTCCTTGCTTCATTGAACAACAGTCTGGGACTGGAACACGGTGCCAAGAAGGAAGGTTTGGAAAAGTTTAACATTTGTTCAATAAACCCCGCAGCAGACAGAAGAATGCTTGTTGCAGCACACTGATCCTTTACCAGGTGGAATAATTGTACTGTATCACTGGTGCTGAGTAGGAATGCCGATCTCATGCCAGTCCAATTCCCATGACCACCTGTTTGTTTTTTGTCCATTTCCCTCTTTTCAGTAAAATGGTGGCCAGTGATGTGAGAATTATTAATTTATTCTTAAAGAGGTGGTTACTCCAGCTAAGAATGATCTCCCCCTGTCCCAAAGCCCATTAAGTGACCATAGAAGGCAAAGACACTTTACTCCTCTTCTGCTTGGCAGTAAGAGTTTCAGCAGTTGCAGTCAGACAGCTGATTTATCACCAGGACCACAGACAGACTGATGTTCTCATTCAAGGAGCCTGGAACTCACTCACTTGATAAATTAACAGTATCCCAAACCAGCCCTTCCTCCTTCTTGCGGCTGTGATTGTCAAACAGCTTTAAAGCTTTTCTTTGGCTTGAGAAGCTAAACAGAGTCATGCTTCTTAGGGAAAAGTTCTACAAAGGGCTTTGCCCTGGGTGGAGGAGGGACAGGTTTCCTTTGATGTTTAGCAGCTGGCACTTTCCAGGTGGCTAAACTTCAAAGGCAAGTGTTAGGATCTTCCTCCAACCTGGTCCGTCAGTTCTTTGTAGATAGCTAGGCTCATTTAATGTTTCACTTTACTTGGAATGCTAAATTGGAAGCCATAAACTCCAGATGGCCTTTTAAATATGTACTGTCCTTCTACCTGAAAGGGGCCTGGCTGCCTGCGGAGCATTGATGAGGCAGGTGGCACCTCCTTCTGAGCAGAAAGAATGTACTTTCAGCTCTGACCTCCCGTGATCCCAGTAAGTCACGTTACTCCAGTTTCTCCTTAATCTCTCCACCTGTGAGGCATGCAGGTCAGTATTTCCCTGGTGACAGGACTGCTGTGAGGTTGCATTTTTGTGCAATGCAAAAACAATTCTGAGATCGTCAATCAATATACAAGCCGGTTTGTCACTATTAATACAAAACCTGCCCCAAATGGGACATTGGCAAGAGCTAGTAGCTGCAGCTGCTCAGTTAAGAGTTGTTAAGCTGGTTTGCTACAGCATCTTAAAGTGAGTAAGGAGCCAAATGCTGCTTATCTGAATTTTTTGAACCCTGATCCATCGAAGCTGTCAAATGTTAATGGCAATGTCTGTATTTCCTTTGCTGGTGATGACTGTGGGCTGTTAAGCTGTAATTGATACTGACGTTTGGTATTACCAAACTACATTTAATGTTACAAATGTGAAAGCATGTTTTCCAGGCACCCGCTGCACATTCTGCTATAATCTAGTGATGAAGCTTATGATTCTTAAAAACACAATACACTCACAACACTTGTAAGATGTTTATCTCTAAGCAAGTAACATTCACAAGTTGTCTTTTGAAAAAAGATACACAGAAAACTAGGACACAATAGTAGCAAACTCATTATTGTTACAGATAAGTCAAAAATAATCTTGGAAATTTCTTAAGTTTAGAGCATTTGACTGAATTAATTCTACTTTTTTTACTGTAGTTGTAATAATAAATCACTAGGCATACCTTGAAGACACATTTATTCTGCCACCAAAAAGTAATTTAAGAAATGTCTGTCTTTCCTTCCATTAGTATCCCGTGTGCTATAGTCTCCATTTTCTGTTTAGAGGTGAGACACTGTGCAGTTTACTGAGGGATACATAGTAGCCTTTGCAGAATTAAAACTAAAGACAGTTACACAACCTATTAACTATGTTAAAGGTAGGTTGAATAATTGATTAGCTTTTGTTAAATAGTGAAATGTTCTTTCACTGATTTAATAAAAGCAAAACTTCTTAAGACTTCATACCTCAAGTAATAATGTAATATGAAAGCAATAGTGTGATATAAGAGATGCTTGAGATAAAAGCATGTTATAATAGAAACAGAATGTATATAGAAGTGATTAAAACTCCATCCTGACCATAGAATTATTAGATACATCTTCCACTATAACCTATAATATTTGAAAAACACATACATATGTATCTATATGAATGATTTGGTTTAAACTGATTATGAAATATATGTATATTTAAATGCACTTTTCCTATTTGAATTCTCTTTTCAGCTGAGGTTTACCCCAAAATGTATCACACATGCTTTTTTCTTGTGACATACATGGCACCACTGTGTCTTATGGTGTTGGCCTATTTGCAAATATTTCGAAAGCTGTGGTGTCGCCAGGTAAGTCACCTAAAACTAGCTCTGTTTGCTTGCTGCTGTGACTGTGTGCAGATTCCTATGTACAAGCTTCTTCTCTCAGTGCTCCATGTTGTCAATTAGGACGTGGAATTTTACATCCAGCACTGTCACCAGGTTCAGTGATACTGCTGGTTTACAGCCACCTTGGATGGGAGCTGAGATGCATTAAAAAATGAAGGCAGTCAGGTTAAATGTAAACCCCTTCTTGCTCAGGTCTATCAAAGGCTCAGAGGGAGAGAAAGAGAGAAAAAGGCAACAGGAAGATTTATTACAGGGATAAGAAATATCTCTCCCACCATATCTGAAATGCTTACTGAAATGCCTTAGGTGACCTTATTTATACTGCTAAAATCTCCTGTAGCAGTCAAAATGGAGGACTGGCCTTCACATTTTGTTAGTAGTCTGTATAATTTTTTGTTTTGATTTTTCATTCTACAAAGTCTCAGGTTCATAGCAGGTCCGATCTGAACAGAAGTTAAACTATTATAGAAAGTCCAATTGTCAGAACTGTGAGTCTGGAAGTGAAGCTGGCTGTTATCAGTAACATTTTATGTGAATTATTGACAAGTAATTGGCATGATGTCTAAGTGAATATCTGCTTTTTCAAGCCTCAAATTAAAAATACGGGAAAGAAAAAAGAAATGCTGAACAAAAACCCCAAGCAGCCAAGCACACAAAGAACATTTGAGTTAAAGAGGCAAAAATGATGTGAATTTTTTCAGAAACTTTTTTCCTCCTCCAGTAATTTGAAGTGGTGTCAGCTGGAGAATAATTTTCTGAGTGCGAGCTGTCATCTATCATGCATCAGTCTATGGTTCCCTCTGCTGTCTTCTGCTTTGTCTGGAATCTATCTACTATGGCTTTAGTCCCCTGCTGTCCCCTACCCTATCATTCTGTAAAGGACAATAAACCCATCCTGCTGAAACCATGATGGAAGATATTCTCTCTCCTGTCCTCTCAAATAGCTCTAAGAACGGCTGACATTTCCAGCAAGATATGAGCATGAATCATTTCTCTCTCACCATTGTCTGATACCATTCAAAGTTGAGGCTGTCCTGGCAAGGGCTAATATCTGCCACGTCAGGAGCATTTTCCATGCAGTTCAAATTGATCATCAGAGAAATCACAAGTAGATTTCTGAATTTAGATTTCCAAACATACATATGTTAAAAGTAAAAATGAAATCTTAGACTGACAAAACATCTCTCTTGCAAATAGCTAAAATATAGGAAAAACCAAGTCTGCTTTAAGGCATTTTGTTATCACCCATTCATCATAATAGCACTTGTTCTCACATCTAATCATATTAGGTTAAAGCAGAGTTGCTGTTGGTCTCACCATTTGTCTTAAAATTATCATTTTTATTTTAATTTTTTTTTTTTATTTTAATTTAATTTTATTTTTAATTTCTTACATTTATAAGATTAAATAACAAGACAGTTTGAAGGTAAAATGTAATCTTTACAATTTGAGGGGACTCTTCACCAGCACAAAGGCTTTGCTCAGTTAGTTTTGAAATTAAGTTTAGCCTAACATAGCCCTAAAATGCTCTACATTGCCAAATCATTATCTGTCTTGTAGCACCCAATGACCTTGTCACCATATTCCGTCTTAACCTTCTCTTCTGTACTTTCTTTACAATCTACCTAGTCTCTCAAACTGTCCATTAATTAAGCAATTTCTTTTAACCTGCATGTAGCTTGAAAATGCTGGTTCAGATTCAGAGCAGAATTTGAATGACTGGAAACCAACCTGGTTTGAGGGGGAATTTTTCCCCTATTGTGTTAGCTGGCCCATTTCTTCTTCATAGTATTTCTTCTCCCTGTACATCTTGCATGCTGTCAAGTTTAAAATGATCCTCTTTTTTTTCAGTGGCAAAAAGAGAAACACTGCCACAGGCTTAGTGCTATCAATGATGTGAAATTACAGATGTCTCTTTTCCTAGCATAGATGATAGCACTATATATAAGAGGCTGCACCAAGTTGAATTAAGACCGTTGCATATCTATTATCAACTGTGATTTGGCTGCAGACATCAGGCATTTTTCTAAGTGCAGCAGGTGTGCCAGAGTCAGTCATGTAGAGTGAATGAATGTAGTGTTCTAAATGTATTACTTGACAACAGTTTCAATTAAGAAATCATGCTGCTTACCAGAACTTCAGTTAAGTATAGTGATCTTATTGCAAGGTACAATGAGTCTTCCAGATATACACAACAGAAAAAAAATAGCAAACAGTAAAAGCTCTCTATGCCTTACACTTTTTCTAAAGGTTCTTTTTTAAAATCGAGTGTGGTACGCATGCAAATTTTCAGATGACTAAGACAGATTTACAAGCTATCCTTACTGTACTTTGTGCAACAGCTCTCAAAATTACTGATTGTGCCTTTCAAGCAGATCTTTGAATGTGAGCTTTACACTCTGAATTAGTGATTCATCTTTGTAAAGACAAGAACAATCCTGCCACAAATACCAGGGATTTTGAGCAATTTATTTTAATTATTAGCAAGAAAGTAGTGACTAAGAAGGTTATATTCTCTTGCAGAGTTTAAGTAGATTAAAAATAACTTCTGAACAACTAAATAGGACTGAATGGACTTAGGATAAAAGTGTTGGTACATCATTTGTATTATCAAGTTCCATACTGTATGCTTCGATTTACTGATGTCCAAATGCATTGACAGTAAAACCTACTCATATTAATAACTAGGAACCCTACTCATTTTTATTTTGGCAGCTGGAGTATACCCTTCCAATCTTCGCAAGTAGTTATTATACTTGGAGATATTTTCTCTGGTTGTAAACCCCTCGATAATAATTTGAGGGGATAGAAGAAAAATACATAAGAAAAAAGCTATGCAGTTTTCAGTACCCATAGGGACACAGCTTGTGGGCTTTTAGTGAATTACACACAAATTCTCCACAATTATCTCTATAACTGACTCATTACTGAAAAGTAAATACATGCATCATGCTGGCATGTGTGTACTTGTACATATATATGTATGCGCTTACATAAATGTATATTTGCAAATGTTCCTGTATATACACACACTTCTGCAGTGTTATCCTCCTTAGATGGTACTAGTTCAGCTCTGCGGGTATATAGCTCTTCTTCATTTGTTGTTGTTGTTTTGGTTTGTGTGGTTTTGTTGTTGGTTGGTTGTTTTGGTTTTGTTTTCTGATAAATTTCGTGCTGTATTATTGCTTATTGGTTTTACAGTAACAAAGCCCAGGAGTATGCCAGGTAAAGACTGAGGTAAAGACTGTTAAAACAGGGCTCTGTAGAAAGGTTCTCAGCACAAACTCCTGAAGATTTATCAATTTAATATATAGTACAGTGAGGCTGTACATTGTATACAGTCCCTACCTTTTATCACCTCTTGCTATTAAAGACTGCTTAAACACCAAGAAAACCCTTCTACCTGCACAGACAGGTAAGCCATGTACAAAACCAGTTGTGTCTAACTTTCCTGTAGAAATAGCCATTCACAATTGTGGTCCCTGGTACTGTTTCTCTTCCTCTAAAGTGCATCTAGCTACCAAGAAACCTGGTCAAAGAATTCTTCAAGTGAATCTTTGGCCTGATCAGGAGGGAGAGGTTTGTCTGAGTTTCTCTGCTTCCATCTCTATTTTCTGATCAGTTCTTGCTACAAACATGGTAATTCAAGATGACTGAAAAGGAAGGAAAACCTTCAAAATTAGAAGAACAGAATATCAAAGTATCCCTGATAAACCAAAATCAGAATCTTTGTTAGCGTAGTATCTCAGTAGTGCACGGCAAATGCAGTACTACACCTCCCAGCTAAGAAGGGTTAAATTCCTTGCAACAGGACAGATGTGTCCAGGTATGAAACTGATACTGCAGATTTCAGCTGAATGAGTGGGAATCCTCAGTAGAAGTGCCTGCAAGAGGTTTTTTTTGCTTCACGTCTGTAGAGACATTAGTCAAAAATAAATGTTATAATGTATCCCTTGTTCTGCTTCTTTGATTTCCTGTTCGGTACAACAGGACTTTGCCAAAATGTTTCAATAGCTGTAAATCAGGTTTGGTGGTGCACATAAATGCTGAGTTAAGGGCTTGTCTGTGCAAGGAAGTTATTCACAAAAAAACAAAAACAAAAACAAAAACAAAACAACAACAACAACTCAAAAAGCACACAAAAAACCCAACCGATCACAAACAAACAAAACACAAAAACCACGGCATAGTAGCTATTCTAGAATGAGTCTGCATGTGCATGCTTTTATCTTAGAACAAGTATTTCCATTTTAGCTTACTATTTATGGAAATAAATATTCAAAAATTTAATTCCCTTCTGGCCAACTTGTTTAGATAAGCCCTGATTTTTAAACTGTTAAAACAGACAATACGAATTTTGCAGATACTTTTAAAAACTATTTTACACCCGCGAGACTAGTCACCCTGCATACAATTCCTTTATGCATGAATAAAACTATATTTCTACCCAGAAGGTTTTCACCGTGTATAGCATTGTAAACATTATAAATGTCATTGTAACAGGGTTCTCTGAGAAAGTCCTTGCCACCTGTAGTCTTTCACATTTGGCTGCAAGCAGGAAATAATTTTGAAGCACTGAAGAAAATTTGCTTTATTTGACTTGGCTTATGTGAAAGCACAGAAAACAAAAATTGAGATTTTTTTTTTAATACCAAGGTGCTGTATCTACCCATTGCAAAGTGCCTTTGGCTAACTTAATTATTGGCAATCTTCCATGATTCCTCTCTATTCATCACTGTATATACACTCACTTTTGAAGACCTTTGCAGGGAGATCTACATTTCAGCTGTAATTTCTCTAGATGCTTTATTGTCATCTAGATTGCAAATTTGGAGATTTTAGGGCACTTACAGTTATGTAGGCTTTAAAATCCTTGTTTTCCAATTCTGAAAAGCTGTTTAGTATCTTAAATTAGCAGCATATTAATGAGATAAACTACTCTGCCATACAAGAAAACATTTAAGGTGGAATGTTACAGCAACATAATTGCAGCAGTAGGGTTGGTAAGTGTGATAGTCTGAAGACACAAGCAAGGTAAGGTATGTGGGAAGTAAAGAAATTTTTAATACATCAGTTGATATATTTGGATAAAACACAAATTTTTATTCAGTACTTCAAGTGTGTCTGAAACCAGGTTTGTTTCTTGCAGCTACATCAATTAATTTAATATAAAACCTACTTCTCCCTGCAAGCTTACATTGTGTATGCTAACGTATCTATTTTTCATATTATAGCAACCCACAGTGCTAGTTTTTCAAAGTGCCCCTTATTTTGTCTCTTTTAGATCCCAGGAACTTCTTCTGTCGTTCAGAAAAAATGGAAGCCTCTGCAGTCCGCAGCACAGCCCCGAGGGCTGGGACAATCAACAAAGTCAAAGATTAGCGCTGTGGCAGCTGAAATAAAACAGATTCGTGCAAGAAGGAAAACAGCACGTATGCTAATGGTCGTCCTTCTGGTTTTTGCACTTTGCTATCTACCAATTAGCATCCTCAATGTCTTGAAAAGGTAAAGTTTATCCCAAAATGTAAACACTTGGTAAAGTTTTCTGTCTAAAAACAATCCTCTGTTGGGAGATTCCTCTTATTCTGGCAGATACTTTTGAAGGTTAAGCTTACTTATTTCATGATAAAGAAATTGAAAATAAACATACAGTTTCAAGAAAATATTTATCTAACCTATGTGTAATACCAAAACTAAAGGCCAGATTCTAGAGCCCTTATTAGCAAGCTCTTCCTCATGAAAGTGATTTAGCCTATCGTCTCATTAAAACCTGCAATTTACATGGGATTACAGCTTGTTTGCTGTAAATGCACCTGTGGAAGTGCAGTTACCTAAAGTAGCAACTGAAGATTAACAGGAGAGTATTGTGTTGTGGCTTGGCCCCCAGGACTCTGAAATGCTAGTTTCAAACCCAAGCCCCTTCAGGTACCCTTTTGAGACCTTAGGCTAACCTTTCCGTTTGCCTATGAAGCTCTGTTTTACTTTTTTGCCTTTTTCTGTCCTGTTCATTTGGTTCATAATTGTTTAGACTCTGGTTTTTTGTACAGTGCCTGACAGGTAAGGCTTTGATATAGTCAATATCTCTTGAGACCTTTGGAATACCAATAAATAATGGCATATAGCAGAATATTTGAATATCCTAAAAAACAACCAGACTTTTGTTGGTGCTTGAGGAACATTTCAGGTTTTAAGGAATGTTTTCAAGATGGATATGAAAGCTTAAATACATCCTACTCAATTCTGACACTTTCTTGAGAATTAACTTAAGTACTTTTCATACTCAGGCCCCTTGGAAGGCAATGTGTAGAAGCAGATCTAACACCTGTTGAATTCGGTACTTAGCAGTAAAGTCATGCATGTGCATTATTGCAAAGTAAAGTACTGATGTGGTACTAAACCACCAAGAAAGGAGCCTCGGGGATGGGGAGAGAACTTTATTCGCTCAAGAAAGCGATAAGTGTTGAATCAGCTTTTTCGTGATAGTGAAAATAGATCATCAGGGATAAAATGAGACTAGAAGTTAGCAAATCTTTTTATATGATTTCTAATTTTGCCATCTTTCAGGTTTGCTTTTCTTTTTCTGTAGGGTTTTTGGGATGTTTAATCATGCTGATGACAGAGAAACTGTATACGCCTGGTTCACATTCTCACACTGGCTTGTATATGCAAACAGTGCAGCCAATCCTATTATTTATAACTTCCTCAGTGGTAAGTTACAGTTACCCAGAATTCAAGTTTAATGTATAGTTTGAATGTAATGAGCCATAGCAAATAAGATTAATGACTGTGTAACATCAGCCCAGCTCCTCCGGTGGGAACTAGATCCTCTTCTTGGAACAAGTCGCCTGATGTATCCCATTACCTTTAGGCTATCTACCTATAACTAAACCAAACAGTGCCAGGGCCTGAGTCCAAGTGCTTGAATTTGACTGTCCATGCCATTAATTTGGTAGAGAAGTCCCTGGTATGACTTTGGCCTGAAACAATTACCACTCCCCTGACACTCTCTGGGTACAGTCTGGGAGGTAGCAGAGACCACAGGCTGTCCCCACTTGACATTTTATATGTGAGTATTGGGTTTTGGAAGCTGTGAGTCCTTATTAATACTTGCATGACCAGGCTGTGTCAACTAGGTTCAAGGCTAACGATGCTGTTTAATTACTAGTACAGATTTGTCTTGGTTTGTATTTGTCTCATTTGGCTATGGACAGCAGAATCAGGACCTAAACTGGAAGTATCACTGGTAAATACAGGGAGGCAAAAGTCTATTGATCCTCACTACACATTTTCCCACTGTACATTTTTGTGTATTGTGTAGTGTGAGGATGATCTGAACAATTTACTCTGAGCCCCAACAGTGGACTAATGGGCTGTTGAACACTTTGAATCTTGTTTTAAAATGTATTCAAGATGAAATTCAAATTAGCCATTAGTTCATTTAGGACTACTCATTCACTTATTTGTTTTTGTTAGATATGTTACTAATCAACAGACTATCCACAACATGATTTCATAAATCATTCTAGTTTGTCCATTCTCTGTGGCCAAGAATAATTTAGGTTTCATACCATACCTCACATATCATCTTACAAAGGTTTTATTTTTTCCATCTTTCTCCAAGATATTGAAATTGTGACTTCCTCCTTCCGCATTAGAAGAACATCTGGGTGTTTGGGGTTAATTTTGCTTTAGGTAGCTGCTTTTTTTCCTAATCTATAAAGTTTGAAACATGGTTTTTAGTACAATTTTTTCATGAGTCTTTTTTTGTGGTTGACAGGGAAATTTAGAGAAGAATTTAAAGCAGCATTTTCTTGTTGCATCTTTGGCATTCGCAGTCACAATGATGAAAGGCTCACCAGAGGTCGTGCCAGTACAGAGAGTCGGAAATCCTTGACCACCCAGATCAGCAATTTTGATAACATTTCAAAACTTTCAGAACACGTTGTACTGACCAACATCAACACACTGCCAGCAAATGGTACTGCACCTGTTACCCACTGGTAGTATACTTGTCCCTATGTCTTTTGATGCTGTGGAAGTAAAATTTAATTGTGCATACAACAATATTTGAATCTGAGCACAATACAACTATAGAAGGGTGTTTACAGTTAAGAACTGACTGTAAGAAAAGGAACTTAGAATAAATATTTTATAGAATATGCTACACATTTTGTTATATATTGATGAAGCAAAATTTCATCTCATTTATTTCAAAAGTTGAGTGACTATTGGGGAGGGGGTAAGGTAATCATATCTTACATAAATATTTTCTTTGGATTCCTACTTCCTCTAGACTCCTAAGTCTACATATACATGAAAGTATGAAAATTCTCCCTGGAGTTACAATGTGTTTATAAACACCTATATTCTACTCAGAGCTAATTCTCTGAAGTTGTGGTCTATTTTATACCAAATACTGTAACAAAAATGGGGTGTACAGATTGTACTACCTGAATGTCCTTGACTATTTCAAATTATCTGCTTACCATGCATTCTGGTGTGAGTTGGGCTGATCAAATAAGAAATTCACATTAGTTTCTTTTCTCACATTTTTGGTTCTTTTTTCTGTTGGGTGGGTCATTGTGTGTATTCAGGAACAGCTGGGAAGCCACTCTTGATTTTTCTCCAATATAGGTTGATTAAAAAAATGAACACAAACCGACATGAAAGGCAGAAGTTGTTCAAGCTTTCCCAGTTCTGGGTGAATGCTGAAATGATTGTGCAATTCCTTTGCTTTGTGAAAAATGGCATATAATTTATTATTTGATATTTCTCATTACATTATATTACTATGTTATATCCCAGTGGGACTTTGCAAGGGACTCCAAGTACAGAATTCATCCATCCTCTCCTAGGGATGTGAAAACTGGTTGTCTGGAAGTTATCTCAGACACTATACATAGGACTATATAAGCTGTATATTCATAACAGAGAAACTAGTATCCCCAAGGACAGCTAATCTGTTTCTAAAATATATATCCAAAAAGAATTAAATAAATTATCTCTGAAGAAGCCTGTTCTTTTCACTTACTACAGAAGGTATGAATTAATCTTGCTCTTCTCCAGCAGTGTTGCCATGTATAGCTCAAGCAAGATATAGCCATGAAACCCAGATGACAGTGTGGCTGTAGATTATGTTTTACTCTATATTTATTATTTGTCATCATTCTCTTCTCCCTGCCTGTCCTTATGGCATTGGGGTGGACTAGATGATCTTTGTAAGTCTCTTCCAACCCAAACCACTCCATGATTCTGTGACTGACCTGTACACAGGAAGCTGTAGTGCTCTGCTGGTCACAGTGCCATCTGGGTAAGGAACCACAGGGCAATTTACCAAATAGTATATATTGAATAAGCAGTAGAAATTTGGAACATTTTCTGGCAGAACACAGATCATCACCTGCATAGTGTTCAGAGAATGACAATCACAGTGTGAGCCAGTTAACTACCTGCTACAAACAGTAAAACCATCTTAAAAGCTCTAATTTATCTTACAGGTATCCCAGCTACACTCAGCCCATTGAAATCAGTGGAACTGCATCTCCACATACCAGGGATGAACATGACTTCAAATTTAGAGGAAGCTGGGAGGGTTTCTGAAGAAGACACTGGCAACACAGAGAATGCAGAGTGGGACAAATTTGTCCCTAGCATAACTAAACTTACCTCGATGGAGTTACAGCAAGGATGACTTTGGCTCAATACATGTAACACCATCAGAGAATGGCACATGCTTCTAGCTGTTACAGACTACAACTGGACAAAGGGATTCCTTCAAAATGACTGCCTCTCCTATTTCTTCTCAGTCTTACAGAAACCTACTTACCTCAGAATGAGCTAAAGAACATGTCTTTACAAGTCTTTTTAAAGATTGGATTGTATCATACTTTGTAAATACTGTAGATATTTATTTTTATATATTTTAGATTCTGTGGAATGTTCTAAAATGTATCATATAAAGAACTCTAAGTATTTGAAAGAAGTCTTAAACATCATTTATTTATATGCTGTTTCTATAAACGAGTGAATTATTTAAAAGGAATGCTTACTTATGCACTTACTTTGCACCTCTTTTCTTGCTAATTCACTTGTAGTAATTCTCTGTTCGTTATGAAACTTTCACTTCAGACTGATTTGGGGAAAATCCAGGTTACTTTTCTGAGCACAGACGTGCTTCTAAGATGTGAACCCAAAGTGCTGCGAGTCACACATTTTCATAAGGTTACACTAAATAGCCAATTATTTTTTCTTTTCAGACTAGAGTGCCTAAAAAGTAAGTACTTAAAAACAAACTACATGATGCTCAAAGGTGCTATAAGTTCAAAATTCCTACTCAGGCCAATAGGAATAACAAGTGTCAGCACCCCTGAAGGACCAGACATATTAACTTCTTTGGCTCCTTTTAGTGCATGATGTCTGCAAGTGTTGCTCTGCAAGATCTCTGAGGATCTTTAAAATAGAAAAAATTGGTTATCTTGCTTACTTTCATGATTTCTCTCTCAGCTGCCATTTAATACTAAAGATACAAACAACAGATTTATATGCCAAGAAAATGTTGACTTTTCAACAACTAAAATAAAATATTTCTCTCTGGAGATTATAGAGGTGATATTATCTCATTGGACCAGTAGATCAAGTACTCATCCTTTTCCATTTATGGGATAAGCTCCTTGGCCTGGGGCTTCCTACCATGCGTTGCAATTTTTCTTCTTAAAGAACAAACATGATGCATCACTAGAGACTTAGTCTACTAGGGCAATGTGACCTCTTGGTTAGAAAGAGGCTGATCTATTAGAACCTGAGCTACAATCTCCCTGTGACACTATTCTTGCATCTCAATTTAGATTTTTCAAAATAAAGGGTAAGATGGGAAGGAAGATTTAGTTTTCAGTAAAAAGTATTTGACATATAAAGAAGACATTCTCACACATTCAAATGTTTCTGAAAAGCCAATTAGTCATAGTCAAGGTATTATTTGGTTAACTTATGTAAATATTTTTTTCTAGGTTTTACCTACTGTTGTGAGATGTACTGTCTACCAGGACAGCTATGGTTTTATGAAGTGTTTTATCACTTTATGCTTTAGCCTTCCCCAACAATTGTTTTACTTGACATTGTTGCAATTACTCCTAGTTTACACTAGTGTAAAGTGAGAGAAAAAAATTCATTTGTTTGTATATTAAAGTTTTCTATTAAAAGATAAAAAGGAGAATATTCTTTTTTCTATTAAAAAAAATAAAGAGAAATACCTAAACGAAAAGGATGTTTAAATATCAAATAAAATCATAGGAATTTCTATATTCCTATGCATAAGCTTAACTTTTGAGTATAGCTATTATTTCGTTGTTCTTTCAATAAACTGGTTTACTTTGTGTCTTCTAAGAAAATAAAACCTGAATAGTTGTGGAAAGCATGACAGGATTTGACTTCATAGATGTTGCAATTCCTTTGCCATTAGAATGCTATTTTTGTTCTTCAGCCACAGAAAATGTAGTATTCTTAAACTGTATGGAACAAGATATAATTTGAAAATATTTCTAATGTTTTGATATCAGTAAACAAAAAGTCAGAAAGTTAAAAACTAGTATAGTAATCTAGCTGCAAAATAATTATCAGTAGTACTTTCATTGTGCCATAAAATGTTGCCTCAACCCACTGCTAAAAAAATGTCAATTATGACAGCATTTTGCAAACCTATACTTTCAGAAAATGTATTTTTAGCTTTTTCTTGAAGAGACAGAGTAAGAACAGAGAAAGTAAATGGTTATCTAAGAACACTTTGTCAATATGAAAGGAGAGTATTTATACTTTTCAAATATAAAAGGTCTGAGGGTGACTGTGGAAGAGCAGCAAAATTCAGGTGGGTTGTCCAGATCCCTGTGAGATGAATGGTGAGGGAAAGGGTGCAGTATTTCTAACGTAAGCCAGCTAACAAAGAACTAAAATCACATTGTTAGTGATGCTCATGGAGAAACCGTAAGTAGCATCTTTCTAAAGGGGGGCTGAATATTGTCTGCCAACACGATTTGTCTTCTTTTTGCTGCTACCTTAATGACAGTGGGATAAATTGTGTTAGTTAATCTGAGGTGAGAACATCACTAAGGGTTATCAGCAATTTTTGGCTCCTGCAGGACTCCAGTGACATGTTAGAAATTGAGTTTCTGGCCTTAATTTTCTCTTTTGTAAGAGAAAATTTCTTTTTTGTTATCTTTTCTTATTTTCACTTAGATCTCCAAAATTAAAATATTCCAGCACTCCTAGGAATTTCTTTTAGCCACAATTTTAACAGCAATTTTTGTGTGGAGAATATAAATAAAAGATGAGACATTCATTGACAAATAATTCTGAGTTTTTCTCTGGCCATATTTTTGTTGAGTAAAAAACATGTATTACAGAAACAAGTGATATGATTAGAACTTATCTAAATTCCAAGGATAGGTAGAAAGTGTTAACTAATTCTTTCCAGAGAATATGGTTATCAAGCTAAAGACTGGTTAAACATAGTTATCGAGCTAAAGATTTCATTATTTCAATGAAAATATTTCTCATTCAAAAATTTCTGTTATTTTTAAATACATATTTTTATGCAAATATTCATATGTATTTCTTTAGGTTTACAAAATTTGAGAAATACATAGACATTTTCTTCTTTAGCTCAGGTATGTTTTCAGGCATGATTTTATCAGAAAAATTTCATAGGCCTTTAAAAATCTGTTGGCTACCTGTGTACAGTAGTGGTGAGGCTTTTGCCAGTTTTAGGGCCTTTTACTCCGGAAAGATCCAAATATACATTCAAAATTTTATCCAGCTGGATTTATTTCTGAATGAAAAAAATCAATGGGAGTTTTCAGTAAATATAAACCCAATAGTGAGCAGTGGCTATTAATGGAGATAGAAATGGCTATGAGAAAACAGGGCAAGATTTTAAGGGCAATATGGAATTTAACACCTTTTGCGTGCGACAGAAAGTAAAGAATCTTAAAGAAACTTCTGGGCTTCTTATCTATCACAAAAGATCAGGTGAGGAATGAGCGTTTTTTATCCAGTCTATAAATCTTGAAAATTATCTGAAAGCTGAGCTTTAGTTGGGTTTTGTTACCTCTAGCTGCTTTGGTATTCTAATATTTACACTAGCAACACAGAAGCATAGACATGGAGTTCTCATGCCATCGTCTCTGCTTGGTCATAGTGTCATTAGACATAGAGTTTAAACCACAACGTATTTGTTCCTGCAGATATAAGTTGTTGTGACGCCATCATTCTAGTGCTTTATCTCTCAACACATTTCACAGCCTTGGAGGTCTGATATCTGACCTTTTTCTCCTTTCTTGTTGTCGCTGTAGTGAATAAGATTGTGCTCTGAAGTCACAATGACTGCAAGATAATTTCTCCCCCTCTCCACCTCAAGAAAGGCAAGGTTTTTTGCTTTTCTTCCGGACTGCATAGAGGGCACCATCTCATTCTCTGATATTAGCAAGAGTGATGGATGTCATTAACCTGGACAGTGCTTTATAGGAAGGAGAATACAATAAATATTAGCTTAACTTAACTCTTCCTGTTAGATGCATCACAACCTACTGCCACATGTTACAATGGATGAAGGACAAGGCAAATTTAGCCTTCCAACCTAAAATTTGTCTCACAGCGAAAACTATATTAATCTCTCATGCTGTTCCTTTTACCTGACCATAAGGTTTTTCTCTGACTGTTGGATATATTGGATGAAAGAGTATTTTATTTTATTTTATTGAATACACTTTCCAAAAAAAACCCCACTATTTAGTAATGTTGGCATAAACGGTCTGCATAAATAATGTAATAAATTAACAAAGTTAAAATCCAAGTTACAAAAAAAAAAAATTAGTTTGGAGGAGGGCAACGAGGCTGGTGGGGGTCTGGAGCACAAGTCTGATGAGGAGCGGCTGAGGGAACTGGGGCTGTTTAGCCTGGAGAAAAGGAGGCTAAGGGGAGACCTTATCGCTGTCTGCAACTACCTGAAAGTAGGTTGTAGCAATGTAAGCATTGGTCTCTTCTCCAAAGCAGCAAGTGACAGGACAAGAGGAAATGGATGTAAGTTGTGTCAGGGGAGGTTTAGACTGGATATTAGGAAAAAATTCTTCATGGAAATGGTTGTCAGACATTGGAACAGGCTGCCCAGGGAAGTGGTGGAGTCACCATCCCTGGAGCTGTTTAAAAGGCATTTAGATGAGGTTCTTAGGGACATGGTTTAGTGCTAGAGTTAAGTTATGGTTGGACTCAATGATCCTGAGGGTCTCTTCCAAGAAAAATGATTCTATGATTCTAAGACTGAATTTTCCTGAGCTAAAGAAAACATATGCAAACTCTGGATTTGCCTCAAGTTTTGCTTTGCCAATAGGGACAGGATTTCACCCACTATATCTCTATCTCTGCTAGCTATGCTGGAAGTTTCATGATCTCTTTTTGTATTCAAGAACAAGTATTCAAGAACAAAATCCAATTAAAATGTTCAGTATGGGATAAGCAATTTCTGAAAACAAGTCTCACGAGTAGTGTGGAGAAATCAATAGGGATCTGTTGTTTCCTCCTGCTTCCAATGCAAAAGCAAAGAGCATCCAGTGAAGGCAGCAGTTGTGTGATCATAGGATTTAGGGTTGATTTTTTTTTTTTTAATTAAGTACCTGAGTCAGCTGCTAACTTTTGTATAGCAAATTGTTTTTCGATATATTTTAGTGAAACTCCTGAAGTTGGACTGACAGTTCAGTATTGGTCTAGACTATAGACTGGTTATTTGTTCTTCTGGTCTGATGTCCAACATGTGCCTCTCTCTCCTTAACAGATGGTGATCTTATTGCATATCGGAGAAGGAAATAAATTAATTTCTAGAATGCGTGGGAAGTGCTAACAGAAGTTGATCAGACATAGCAACAGGCGTTTTCTGGAGATGTTACAGGCAGCAGCCAAAGACTTGCACTGTTAGTTTCTCCGGAAATCGAGTAGGAACTGAATGCAGAGGGGGTGCCAGGTCGCCGGTAAGAACCGCGTCTCACCTGGACACGGTCCGGCTGAGCCATTACTGCAAATTGAGTAACGTTGGCAAAGGGTAGAGCAACGACAGCGAAGGAAGCTCGCGGTGGTGGGAGGGGAAACTTCATCCGCTGCCCCTGACGGAAGAAGGTGGGCAGAGAAAGACACGATATTTACACCGGGAGGGGACAGACCTGCCCCCGCCCGCCCTTGCCCGACACCCCACGGTCCGCGCCGAGCGGCAGCGCTGCCGGGGGCGGGGCGGGCGGGGCGCTGTCCCCGCGGCGGGTGCTGAAGGGGCGGTACCGCTCCGGCACCTGCTGCCCGGCGCCCCCCGCTCGGCGCGGAGCTGCAGCCGCCAGCGGCCATGGCCGCGCTCCTCTGCCTCGGTAAGTGCCGCGGGTGCGGGGAGGGAGGAACCCCCCAGCCTTGCCAGGATCCTCGCCTCGCCCCGGGCCTCCTGGCCTCTCCACGGGGCCCCTTTACCGCTCCATCCCTTGCTCCTTCTCCTGGGGAGCCACAAGGAGGGGCCAAGCGGGTACCTGCTGGGGGTTCGCACCAGCGTGCAATGTCCGGGCCCTGCGGCTTGGCCCAGACTTCTTCAGCCCGGCTGTGGGTAGCGTGTCTGAAGAGGGAGGTAAGTCACGGTAGCAGGGTCAGCACTGATAATAAGTTGAGACCCACAGATGGGATGACTTGTCTAAATGACGAGCCACTTGTTTGGTAAGTGAAAAGTATTTAGTGCTTGCAGTGTTATACAGAGGGCTATTGACATTTCCCATTGGGTCTGAATGGAGAAAAAGGGAAAATCGACAAAGCTGGTACAGAGGGAATTGGTAGAAAGTATTACGTTGAGACAAGTATGTTTTAATTCCTTTTACTCTCCTTTTGCCCTCTCTACATAATGTATACTGACATATATATTTTATGCTGATCTCTTTAACAACCCACTACTCTAAACTCATATTCCACTGCTAAATACATTTTGTAGGTAGTTCTGCCCCTGGGTTTGTTAAAACAAAGTTGTCCTTTATAACTTTTCAACTATCTTCAAACCATATTCACCTATAGTTTGTCGTTCTCCTTCTGAGATAGCTGTCTTGCTGCTCTTGCAGCTGGATAGAAACTGCAGCTTGGTTTCTCGTTATTCATTATTATCTGCCAGATAATAATTGTGTGATATTGGAAATACACTGTGATCCTTTTGTTCCTCAGTTCCCAATCTGCAAAGTGAAGGTGCTAAAATGTCCTTTTCCCCTCCTTTTCAATTTAGACACTAAATTCTTCAGAACAGCGAATTTTACACCTACCCAGTGAATCAATAGACACCTGCACAAAAATACAGACACCTGTAGAAATCTAAATGTATTTGTCTTCATATCAAAATGGTTGCCTCTAAAGGTTTTAGCTACAAACTAGCTTAGATACCCTGAAATCTTCTAAGTAGAAAACAGTCTCTGAGTATTCCAAACACTAGAGTAAATAACTAAAATGAATAACTAAAGTAAAAACTGTTCATTTAAGCGATTGTAAAAGCTACAGTGCACTGGATTCTAAATTCATATAGGACAGTTTGTTTCATGTAGGCTTGTCACAGTATGGCCTCTGTGTCCCGCTGAGGAAACAAAAGATCCATCCGTAATATGTCATTAGCCTTTCTTAGACTGAATTAGCTTCAATCACAGATTATGCCACTCTGCTCTTTTTTTTTAAAAAAAAAAAAAAAAAACAACACACACAAAAACTCCCCAAAACCACCAAAAAACTTCTCCTTTTTGTTGGCACAGTTTCCAGGTGGATTTGAAATAAACACATGCTGAAATAATCCTAACAAAGGAGCAGGAACTGCTAATTGGCTGCTCAGTCCTACTTTGACTATTCATTTTCAGCCACTGGTTCTGAAAAGCTGTCTTAAGAGGAGAGGCACAGCATTTTTGTGCTGCAGTTCCTAATCAGATGTGTGAATCTTCCATCGTGTTAGTACCTACAAAATACGTAAATGATCATCCAGCAAAATACCCTTTCTTAAAAAACTTCCTGGGTTTGTAATTTTGTATTGTCTTCTATATACAGTCATATTCACCTGTAAGGTATTTGGCAACTTATTTTTTTCTCTGTCATCTGAATAAATAGTGAGCAATTTCACAATTAGAAGGAACTTTTGGAGACAGTACAAGGAATAATATCTTGTCATAATGAGCCAAAATTGTCACCTTGGATGGGCCAGCTGCACATTCCTCAATGTCAAGTGGCACGAGCCATTTTTATTGATCAGTCTCCCAGGCTGACCAACAGAAGCAGCCTCAAAAGGTGCTTCAGGCTGGAAAATACTGATCTCGCAACCAGCCCTGCACAGATCAGAGAACTGGCAGGAATAAGCACAACTGGGGAAGGATTAGCACCAGCTATGGTAAGCACATGTGGCCTCTTATGTGTCTCTGAGGCACAATAGATGCTATTGCACCTGTCAGTTATAAAGTATTAAATGTTGCTTCATCTTTAAGGACATGTCTTCAGAAAGTGCTCCCCATGGCAGCACTATTATATCACAGGTAAGCATCATTTCCAGAAGGGATGGCATCACTTCTAAACAGTAGTGGCTCTTTAGGATTATTGAAAGCAATATTTGATATTTGATATTGTCCCTGCTCATTGCAGAGGGGTGGGACTAGATGACCTTTGAAGGTCCCTTCCAACCCAAACTATTCTACGATTTCTTATTTCTTAAATATATCATTGGAAACATTTAATTTCTCTGGATGGGATCTTAACAAGTCCTGAGGGAATACTTCATGCCTCTTGCAGATTGTGTTTAAGGAATTAAACAGTAATGCAAATTCCTCAGATTCCACATGAACTTGCCTGAAAGAAATGAGACTTGTTCTGGGAGATGCTGTGTTCTTCAATACCTAAGGAAAACATGCCCATCAGTTGTTCATCAGCTAGTTTGACAAGGCCTGAAATCAGTGTCTGAAACTTAATCTAATAGAAAATTAAGACACATGGTTACAAATTAGAGGTTGTGTTACCATGGGAATGTTGATCAAAGAGCTAAACCCCAACTGATTTGTCTTTTCTCAGCAAGGCAATTTAATTTTCTACTGATAAGCCAGAGGTAGTGCTGATTTAAAATTCTTTACCCTGAAACCTCCATATCAGTCTTCAGTTTCAGGACTTTTTCATGCAATTAAAATGACCTTTAAGTTCAGTGCACTCAGGGAAGCAGATAAAGACATAAATGTTGGGATTGCTTTCAAGAAATTATGCCTCTAAAATAAAAACAAGGAGGGTGAAAAGTATTGTATTATGAAATAAAATCTCCTTTATCTAACAGTTGTGTATGTGTCAAATCTCTTTCACATGGTCTATTCGTAGGAATTCCTGTATGATCTCTAGCTTGACAGAATTGCAGTCCTCTGAATTATATTGTTATAATCTAAAAGTAAATGAAAAAGGTCAGTATAATATCTGTTGTATTCGATAGTCATTATATTCTGTTTTTCCAGTGTTGTTCATGTACTTCACGAGTATCTCTACTGCTCAGACTGACTGTCTGCACTTGAGGGAGCAGTGTGTAAATGCTGCAAATGGATGTGAAAGTGTCTGGAATGTTGTTGAAGATGTCTGCAATATTTCAGGTAATTCTCTATGGTGTACACAGGTTTATTCTGAATTGCTGAATGGTTGCATATTCATAGGTTATCATAATATTGCTGTGGCAACTGAATTAACTCAGTGAGATTTCAAAGAGAAAATGACAACAGAAGGTAGTCAACTTCTGAAATCCTTGACAGTGGCCAATATTGTTTTCTGTAACAGTCATACTCTCTCTTCAATAAGGTGATAATGAAATTTCTGGACTATGAACGAAGTCAGTCTAAACCAACTCAATTCTGGATTCAGTGGAAATTATGCTCTTGTGGGATCCTGCTAAACAAAGCCAGCATGCAGCTGGAAAAATGTTACAACCTTGCTTTCCATAATTCAGAGGAGTTTATCTGCCACGTCCTTGGAAGTTTTCAAGACCAGGCTGGATGGGGCTTCGTGTGATCTGGTCTAGTGGAAGGTGTCCCTGGCCATGGTAGGGGACTTGGTACTAGATGATCTTTAAAGCCCCTTCCAACCCAAACTGTTCTATGATTCTATGGTCACACAAGATAAGCAAAACAATGTAGTAGTTGCTTAGAGTAATTTTCAAGTATTGTATTAGAATAAGAAACAAATCATATCAAGCATGCCTCAGTGTAAGTTGTGCTGTAGGGGGCCACATCATATTTATTCAGTGAATAATACATACGTGTCAGAGCGATTCACTTGCAGGGAGTGATGGTACAAAAAGTGCAGATTACATTGTGACTAAGCCTCCTTGATCTGTTAAACAGATTCTCACATAAATGAAAGCAGAAAATCAGTCTCTGCCTCTTGTACTTCCAACGCATGGTGCATCATTTCCAAGTAAAGTGTTTTAAGTGGAGGAAGACTATTATTTTCTTAAACAAATCTTGGTTATCAGGCATCATCTCTTTCTTTCTTTAAATCTCTCCAAGACTTTGCTGTTAAATGTTGAGTATTCACTTGCCATGTGCTGTGAATATGGAAGGAACAAGAAGAGTGGCAGTACAATGTAGTAGTGTCATTAGAACAAGCTAGTAATGACGCCTTTGTTGACTGATAAGTGTCAAGGCCCTTGATCTGCCAAGGATACATCAGTACTAGAAAATAAAATGGGCCGGTGACTGTTTTCTGGCCCTGAGTTCAACTGTCATGAGGCAGCATGTATCCATGCAAGTAAACTGTCTTAGCCCAACACTGGCTGCAGAAAGCTGCTTTTTCAGAGTGACTCCAGCTCCACGTTATCTTCACAGTCTAGCTGGCTCAGTCCAGAGCAGGTACTGCGCAAAAGTGGAGCAGTATAGACACAGTCACTTGCCATTAGCATAGCTCATGCCTTGGTCCTGTTCAGAAATGCAGCCAAGGGTATTTAGGTACATGACTGCCATTTCTAGCAACTTAATTATTAATACATAAGGCAAGTTCTCTGCCACTGGGAACCAGAGGTATCTATATCTTCATGGCAACCTCCCTTCTCCTTATATTGACATTATTTGAACAAAACCAGGCATGTCCTGATGTCATAATCTGTTCTGAGCCTCAGCTATTGAAGAGTTGATAAAGTGAATATCCCTCTGTCTTGGCATCAGGACCCAGCCTCACATTTGGTCTGTGGTGCTGCCAGGCTTCATCCTCAATAGGCCATTGCTAGAATATTCACCTGCAGTGTGAGCTACCGGAATACCTTTGTCTGTCTGATTTGTTGTAGAGATTTGAATCGAGGTGTTCCAAGTCACAAGGCAGTATTTAAAATATTTAGAATAGAAAATTCTCAGAGGGGTCCTTCTTAGTATATCCTGTTCCAGATATGTATCTGCTTTGCATAGAATGGCTGAATACTTTTAAGAACAGACAGAGTAAATGAAAAATACATTATAACCTAATGGTTACAACAGTCCCCAAAGGAACTGGGTTTCAGCTCATGTTCTATTGAGTTTTTAAATATTTTATCTGAAGTGCAACAGTTTCAAAAGAGAAGGCTGATTTTTTTTAAAAAAAGTATCAGAATATGCAGTACTTTCAGGCTCAAGACAGTGACCTAAAGATGAGCTCTCCAGAACCAAACCTCTTCCCCAAATCAGAAGTTGTTGAATTTGCATCTCTGACATCATTCACAAAGGTATTCACACTAAGATTACCTGACATAAAGATCAGGTCTTGTGCTGTAGCCTGTTCTTTATCATACCCTGCAACCAGATGAAGTGGGGCAGCATGATGACTTCGGTGGTCTCCCTTTTGGATTTGTTGCATTGTCCCATAATATGCAATTTCTCTCACTTTTTGTCCTATGTGCTTATTCACTGATAGTAATGGTAGTTGTTACTGGGTCACAGAAACCTTCTGCAAATAAATTCTTCTTGTGATTGCTTGTTTGGTTTTGCATCTGTGTATTTACTTAGGATAATAGAATTTGGCAAGGACTCTTCAGCATTGCAGGGCACTCAGATGTTGTGTTAGGTCTAGGCCAAATTATTCTAAATGTGGTTATTAGGTGCCATGACACCAGATGGTGTAAACCTGCAGTCAGACAGCTGATGTTATCTGAAAGGCCACAGAAACAGCAACAGAAAATCTACCAGCAGTATTATAGAATCATAGAATCATAGAATCATTTCAGTTGGAAGAGGCCTTCAGGATCATCAAGTCCAACCATAACTTAACTCTAGCACTAAACCATGTCCCTAAGAACCTCATCTAAATGCCTTTTAAACAGCTCCAGGGATGGTGACTCCACCACTTCCCTGGGCAGCCAGTTCCAACGTCTGACAACCCTTTCCATGAAGAATTTTTTCCTGATATCCAGTCTAAACCTCCTCTGGCACAACTTGAGGCCATTTCCTCTTGTCCTATCACTTGTTACTTGGGAGAAGAGACCAACACCCTCCATGCTACAACCTCCTTTCAGGTAGTTGTAGACAGCGATAAGGTCTCCCCTCAGCCTCCTTTTCTCCAGGCTAAACAGCCCCAGTTCCCTCAACTGCTCCTCATAAGACTTGTGCTCCAGGCCCTTCAACAGCTTCATCGCCCTCCTCTGCACTCTCTCTACTATTTCAATGCCCTTCTTATGATGAGGGGCCCAAAACTGAACATAGTATTCAAGGTGGGGCCTCACCAGTGCCGAGTACAGTGGCACAATGACTTGCCAGGACTTGCCAGGACTTCTCTAGTCCTGCTGGCCACACTATTCCTGATACAAGCCAGGATGCTGTTGGCCTTTTTGGCCACCTGGGCACACAGCTAGCTCATGTTCTGCTGGCTGTCAATCAACACTTGGCCTTGTTAAACCTCATACAATTGACCTCAGCCCAACGATTCAGCTAGTCCAGATCCCTCTCTAAGGACTTCCTACCCTCCAGCAGATCAACACTCCAACCCAATTTGGTGTCATCTGCAAACTTACTAAGGGTACACTCAATCCCCTCATGCAGATCATTGATAAAGAGATTATTGGTATGGTTAACATTATACTGTATGTCAAGGCTACATGTGCAGGACTAAACACTTGATGGATGAGCTGTATAAGTAGAAAAGACCCTTCAGTGCTGAACATGAACATGCTAGTTGGAGGCCATAGGCAATGGGGCAAATACTCCTTTTGCTAGTTTCTTTATGAAAATCCTAACTACAAATGAGAATTATACTCCTACTCTGTGTATAAGTTCAACGACTCAGTCCCTCAGGCTGTAACCTCCAAGTTAAATGTGTGCGTTATCAGGACCTTCATCTTTTGTTCTTCAGAGCAGGTCTAGGGGCACTCTCCAGACATCTACCTAAGTCACTCCTTTCTCTGTTCAACTGTCCATCACTGCTCCACTACTACTACAACAACATTTTCAGAGTCTACCTTCATAGCCCTCTGAGTCCAAGCCTTCTTCTTCTTTGCCAAGATACAGTGAAAAAAAAAAAAAAAAAGAGGCGGGGAGCAAAAATGTCTATGAGTCAGTTTCCATATCAGGATGGAAAAGACTGAAATATTTTTATGGAAGCAGAAGTTTTCACGCAGTTCAAGAATAAAAAGATAGCACCCTGGGGCAGAGTTAATGTTTTCTTCCAGTAGCTTTCAAATATTTGGGATTTGGTATGAAAGAATGTACAAACTCACTGATATCTTGGCTGTTGCCAAGGGAAGGAAGGACATTCCTCAGTTTCCCATGTTTTGCAAGTAAGCAGGTGTGGGAGGAGTGGATCCAGCACAACACCTAGATTGACATTGAGTTTGGTCAATGAAGTATTCATAGAATCATAGAATCATTTTGGTTGGAAAAGACCTTTAAGATCATTGAGTCCAACCGTTAACCTAACACTGCCAAGTCCACTTCTATACCATGTCCCCAAGAACCTCATCTACACATACCATGGATGACATGCTCCATGTATAAGTGGGATGTCGCCAGGGACTACCCTTTTTCCTTGATGGCTGCCATTCTTGAGGGGTCCCACTCTCACCCTTCTTCCCACTCCTGCTCTCATTGCCTGATCCATGACTTCCCTACACCTGTTTGCAATATCCATGTTTTACTGGACTCACTGTACTCACAGTGTCCACCCTCCAGCATCCATTGCTAAAAGCATGCATTCCAGCAGCTAAATATTGCTCTGTATAGCTTTATATATTTTATGATATTCACATTATTATTCACTCTTCTTTTGTTATTATTCTATTAAATCTGTTTTCATTTCAACCCACTAGTCTTTCCTCCTTTTCCTTTCCTTCCCCTGGGGAAGGAAAGGTGAGAGAAAGCAGCTTTTTACTATTTAGGCACCACCCAGGGTTAAACAATAACAATTATGTACATATAAATAAATCATATTATGAACAATGGCTGCCAAGCTTTAGGTCAGAGAGCAATTTTTGTAAATGCCTTGGAAGCATATGTATTAAGCTAAAATATATTACACAGAACTAACCATTGATAAAGCAACTATAATTGAAAACCAGCAATAAAATATCTTCTCTGCTCATCACAGCTGAATCAACACAGTGTACAAACAGACCAATACTGATAATAAGGTATTTCTACCCAGCTTTCAAGAGGCCAGGCAAGGGAACCCCATAAATCTGGTGTGCTTCCTGATTCTGCCCAAGCCTGGGCACCATGACCTCCTCGTTTGCTGATACAAAATGTGAAGTGGGAGCAGAGGCTGGGAGCTGTAGCTCTTGCTGGACTGCGATATGTCCCTGTAGCAGTGCACATTTTAATACACCCTCAAACACTCCTTCATCAGCAGCTGGAGAAAGGGCAACACAGACGCTGTATGAAAAAGGACTTTGGGGTGACAGGATGGGGATGAACACTCTGGAACAGCTAATACTCATTCCTTCAGGCACAGGCAAAATGCACTCTTTCTTCTTGCTGGCCTTCACCTAGATTGCCTTCCACTGCTATTTGTGTCAACAATATATAAATGACATTAAAGCTCTGATCACATTAGAGCTTGCCTTTGGCAGCGGTGACACATGGCTGATAGCTTTTTAGTTTTACTAGAGTATACGATCTCTGCTGCTCCACGCCAGTCACCGGGGAAGCAGCAAGGCAGGAAGCCAGACATCACCGTTGACAGGGAAGAGACAATAGCCTATGTCCTCAGTAGATTAAAACTGATCTTTGTACTGCACTCTGACCAGCCTGGATCTTATGAACTGCACACTCCTTAACCTACATATTGTGAGATACTTAATATCCATGAAGCAAAGAGAGAAACTGTACTGTTTTGAGGACCTGCATACCTGTTTTGAGAAGGTAGACCATGGCTTTCACAAAATCGAACTTTATTAACATGGTATTAAACTACTTCTTATGTGTCTTTCTTAAGTAACCTGTAACTTTCTTAAGCAATAATAAGTAAGGAAGTACTTCTAAAACCATTTAGTCCATAAAGTAAACAGTTGATTGATTTATCTTTGGACCACAAACTAGTACATGCTTTTTCTTTTTGCTGCACATACAAAGAAAATATGATCTGACAGCCTGTGTGTGAGTCTTTATCATTGAGTCCAAGTGCACTTGCAAGCAACAAGCTTGAAATTGGACCAGCAAACTAAGGTTCCTGCAGGTTCTTTTTTATGTTAAATTCTCCCTTATTTTTATCATTAAGAAATTAAAGATTCTTGGACTACTTTAAATTTGTTGTCATTGCCAAACTTAGGGAGTTAAGTTGTTCTGTAGGGTAGCAGTCCAAGGGCATATCCAAATGGCCAGAGGCCATAGGCTCATATCATCCTCATGTGAGTAAGGGATCTGAACCAGAACAGACATCTCTCAGCATGTGGTGAGCATCATCATCATCACAGGACTGCACTCGCACTCCTACGTCCCCTCTCTTTCTCCGTTACATGGCAGTACCTGAGCCTGCGCTGTGAATTCCCATCCCTGTACCTGACACCTCATTTCTACACAGAGTGAAGACGAATGTCTCAGTGCCTCAGTTCAGGATCTGCCCCTTGACTTCTGTGAACCTTTTTGATTTGGTCTCTGTACCTCATCTACTTAGTATAAAATGTATAAGTTTAAGATTTTATGTACTTTGGAAATGAGAACAGAAACTGATATTCGGGCAATGGGTCAGACTGAATGAAAAAAGAAGGCAATATTGTACCTACAACTTTATTATATTGCTCTGAATATGATTCAAAGATTGTAAATTGTGACAGGTTTTCAAACAAAACAAGGTTCAAAACATCTATTCTTGGCAAAATATATTTTTTTACTTCAATTGAATTGTTTTATGTAACCATATCCCTTAAGCATTCATAAACATTAACAACATTATAATTTTAATGGTGAGTTCTAGGTAATAGATGCAAGGCAGAAGACGCTATTGGATGTAATAGAATCATCCAGCTCCTGGCTGACGAATATCCAGAATTTAAAAACTGTCTCTGCACTGCAGATGATTTCTGTAGCATCACGACTTTGCTTGGGAAACAGTGCAGCATTAATAAAGGTAACTAACCAAAAAGTTTTAATTATGAAGAGCAAAAGGAAATATGTAACATTGTAATGCTCATTTTAACTGGATTGAAATCTCTTTGTATATTTCTCAAATCTGATAATTAGTTTTGTCTCTTCTATCATATTCACACAGCAACACACATACAAAAGCAATGCCATATCTGCTTCAAAATAAACAAAAACAATAAAATGTGTGGGAGAAATTCAAATGTTTTCTAAAACGCTTGCTCAATCCAATGGCAAGCAAGAGTGAAAATATGATGCATGTTGAGGGCTACTTGTTGCCCAAGGAAGCTTGAACGTCTATGTTATGTATAGAGAGCCACATCCAGTCACCTTGTGAACGAGAGTGTGGGTGAATGGGGATGCACAGTTGTGCAGTTGTGTCACACTGTGTTACAGGAGCATCTTTACTACATCTGGGAGAGGTTATAGGGTGTGAGAAACACAGTTCCTGCCTTTGTAAAGCTGTACTTTATATATAAAGTGCATCCTTTTTATAATTCTGTTGTAATCAAAGGGCCCAGCTCCTTTAAATTTACTTTTTATTATCCTGAGAATCCTTTTCCCTTCAGAAAACCTATTTCTATAACTGAGAATTACTTCATGCATGAAAGGCTTGTAGTTTCTGTCTTCTGGAGTAATGACTAGCAAAGCTGACATAAGAGAGGTGAGATCGGCCAGTGAAAGAGAGTCTGGAAAGTGAG
Organism: Caloenas nicobarica; assembly: GCF_036013445.1. Classification (NCBI taxonomy): domain Eukaryota; kingdom Metazoa; phylum Chordata; class Aves; order Columbiformes; family Columbidae; genus Caloenas; species Caloenas nicobarica. The sequence continues at coordinate 26,238,902 of NC_088247.1, forward strand.
TCCCAAGGTTGATTCCCAGCTCTGATCCATCACTCCCTGATGACATCAATCAGTGTACATTTCTAGTAGGGGAATATAAGGCTTTATTGCAGAGGAAATAATAGCATCCTGATTCATTACTTCTTGCCTCGAACAAGAAGAGTGGGTTATCTAAAACCTGATGTTCATGTCATTGGAATAGTTGCTTTTGCTTCTAACAAAATGAAGTCATTGTATATTTTTTGTTAATTGACATGACATTTCTCACCAGTATAGCAAAACGTCTGGATGGAGTTATACTAGTATTGGTGATGATATCTTATGGTGTTCCTACATACATTCAGGAGTAATTGTCCCTGTCTATCTTAAATGACTATTTTAGGTAATGAATGAACCATCTTCAGGAATTTCCATTCTCTCTTTACAAATTATGCAGTGAATTAAGATGATAATCCATGATATGTCCAATATGTAGGTAGTTAAAATTATGTGAGATTAATCCCTTTATGCAGTAATTTTAGTGAGGGTTTCTCATATTACTGTCAGCAGCTGAATTGTTAAAGTAGACTGTATTACATAGCTACCAGGACACAGTAAGCATGAGGAAGATTCATTAGTCTGCAAGAATCTGAAATTATTATGTATTTACATACATCTCAGAATGAAACTAGGACTTTCATTCATTTTATTGCATTAAGACAATCATCCTTTTACTGAGTTTCTTTTGAGCTGACCAGTGATGTTACCTTTTCTATTTGATTTATATCTCTGTTATAACTACTTGTACAGAATATTTGGAAACTTCCTCAAGATCAGATACTGGACTGAGTTTTAGGCAACACAGAAATGCCAAAGACCAAAGATACCCAGAAGAATTAGGAAATGACTGCAGTATTGCACAGCAACGCTGTCAGGAGGACCCTTACTGTTTTCTCATGTATAAGAGTTTCCAGCAAGCATGCCAGGCAGACACCGCAAAATGCAGGTTCCCGATGGTCAACCAGGAGTGTTCATCCGCGTGGAAAGAACTGAGGAAAACAGTGCTGGGAGAGTGCAAGTGTCCAGAGCCACTTCAGATGAGATGCGTCCAAATATGGAAGGGAATATTTAACAATCCTTGTCTACAATACTCTCAAGAGAACATAGCTTCAGCAGCTACTGAAAATGATGATGATGGTGACGATGATGACTATGTTGATGATGAGACAAATCAGGACACTGATGCAGGTTAGTGGTATTCCAGCAGTCTGAATGCTTTTGTATGTAACAGTAATGTGAACAAGTCTATGAAAAAGATCTTCTTAATCATTTGCAGTTTAACATTGGCAACAGGATAGTTTTAAGAGGCTTATTTAGATGCAAATGAATGATCTGACAGCAAAATGATAGCATGAGTGCAAATACTGTTGTCCTTCACTGTGTTTATTTGATACAACCTGATCCAAACCAGTCCCTTTCGGTATGACACTATAACTAGAAACAATATAAGACCAAAACCAACAATTTTCTAGTAGCAAGAATTGTCTGTCTGTCTTGACGTTGGAGCATAACAAGCAGTTAGTTGAGACTGAAAACTGGGTGCACCAATGAATACATTAGAGCCTCTGGTCTTTATTTATTTACAAGAAATCTGGCTACATACTCTGCTAAGCAGCTCTAAAAATTCTTTTTGAGCTCATAGAGTCTGTAATTATGTAGATAATGTTATCAGCAGCCACTGATAAACTGTGCTTTCACCCCGAAACTTATGAATATATGTAACAGTGATTTTAGAGTTTGTTAGCAAGCTGACGGGTCCTATTTGGTCAAGCTAATTTTTTTTTTTTTTTTTTACTAATGGCACTATGCCAGCAACACAGCCAATACTTTAAAGTTAAAAACTAAGCTAAGACATGTCCATATCCATATCTTTTTGTTCTAGACAACATTAGTAAGCAAGCAAGATTACAATGGCGTTTATCTTCTCTCTCCAAACAAGGTAAATCTAAATTTACTTATGAATCCTAATAACTGGTTTTAGCTCTGTTTTCAGATAGTGTACAATGTATCAGGAGATTAAAATGAATACATTTCATTCAATTTACTGAAGAGCAGGGAGTCAATGGATTCAACATATTTTCAGTTAAGCTATTGGGTAGATAAGAATCCAAAATGTCAGGTAACCATACGAACCTGTTAAATTTACAGAGGCAAATCTCATCCCGGAAATATTTTAGGGTCAGAATTATCTAGATCTTTTTGGAAGGCTTCTAGCATAGGCTAGAAATACCTAAACTAGCTTTAAAAACACAGATATCACATTTATATTATCTTTTCTATTACTTATTATGTAGCCTAGCATAAGAGTGCATGCCGGAGATTTCAGCAGCTTCAGGTATCCGCTAGCCACTAGCTCCCAGAAACTATCACACCCTTGGAAGAAACTTCCATCTTGCCGGTTTTCACTTACTGATCTGTCAGAGGCAGAGACTTGCAGGAGGGTTGCTTATGAGGGCCAAGCAGTTTGAGGGAGAAGTACGATAATCATACAATGGACTTAAAAGAGGCAATGCTGGCAGAGGTGAATCAGAGGTTTGGGGAGTCAAACTTGTTTATAATGGGAACATTGCAGGCAGGATGACTACCAGTCATCACTTGAGAAAGGTTTTCTTGTGATTTCATTTTAAAAGCTGTTGTTCTTTTTAGCATACACAGCAAACAAAACCTGTTTGGATGTGAACAAGGAGTGTGTTGAAGATGAAGTATGTAACAAACAGTTGTCCCTGTACCTTAAGGTTTGCTCAGTAAATAAGAAGTGCGACATGGAAGAATGTCAAGCAGCCATAAGGTTCTTCTATCAAAACATGCCTTTTGAAGTTGCCCAAATGATGACATTTTGTGATTGTATCCAGCCTGATGAATCCTGCCACAGAGCCAAAGAACTTCTTCACGGCAAGCCTTGTGCAGTTATTGCAGTTCCACCCCCATCATGTCTGAATGTAATCCATGTGTGTAAGGAGAATGAATTGTGCAGGTAAGTAGAAGAAAGATTTTGTCCAGTAATATGCTTTTGAATAATGATTTGATCAAACAATTCACATATATATATATGCCATATAGCTCATCTACAACACAATTATTTTCTGCACTGTATCCACTGTATATCATCACAGATGTCTGCATCAACTGTGCTAATTCCACAAGTAATTCCGCAAGTATACTGAAAAGGTTAATTTTCAAAATGGTCTGGAATCTAGTGTGGGCTTTTCTTCTGCCTGTTTCATGACACTTAACACCATTTCCTCTGAACAAACTATGCTGGTGCATATTTTCATTACCATTTTCTTCAAATAACACCTGCCAGTCTGCACCTTTGTCCTCTAGCAGTTTGCACAAATTGTGCAGCAGACTGGACAAAGTTTGTTTGGTTTAAGTAATTACCTCTTCCACTGTAGAGTCTGACCCTTTGTACCCAATGGCTGCACAACCAACTTGGCCCATTCAGAAAACTGTCATCTCATTCTTTTCATCTCAAGCATACTGATACTTGAAAAAAGCTGTCCTGAAACATGCACAGACCACCAGACACATGAGGAATAACACGGTTTTCAGATTTGATTTTATTTTAGAAAACACACAACAGGATCAGCCCATGTTTGTATTTCCACTTAATTGCCACCGTTTGTGATGGTCAATTGGTTCACTTTGGTTTTCAGTGTAGTAGCCTGTTCCCTTGTGGATTAGACTTGAATTTTACCTTAAAGCTGTGCTCAAATTAACCATCAGTCAACAAACCAAGAGGCCAACAGACACTTTCAGGTCTGTGCAGGCTCTTCAGATTGACGTCAGTGAGAATTGCCCCTTTTTGTGTCAAGAAGAATTGGGCTACAAATGTATGTCTGTGCATGTGCATGTGTACACATGTAATATCTTAATGGAGACTTGCTGAATTATCCATTATTTTGGGACCATTAATGTTTCCTAGTACTGACAATAAGTAGATATAATTAGCAAAATTAGTCTGTGAATTGTGGCTAGCCATATCTATAAATCAGGAGGTGGATAAAAATAATTCCATTAGCACAGAGGTGGCATCTGCTTCGAAACCTTTGCTTGTGTAATGAAAATATTTACAATAATGTCCTGGCTGGTGTTATAACAGTCCATGTTTTTACATGTGACTCGCTTGTTACAGCCACACAATATCAACGGTAAATTAATAGCCTAATTTTATGATGAAGGAAACAATGTTTTAATAAGTAATGTACAATGTATAACAACAGTTTAGCTTTATCGTCCCCTAACATTTAATGTAAGTGATAAATTGGTTTCTAATTAATATCTACAGTATCTTAGTTAACTTTGAATAGATGCTTATTATTGGCATACTTAGTGCATTAAAGGACATTTTTTTCTATCCTAAGAGCAAATAAACTGAAATAATTTGAGATTATTGAGCCAGGAAACAAGTTAATTCTTCTCTTACCTCCACTATCAATTAATCTTTAAGGTCAACTGAATTACTTCAAGTTTTCCTGAGCTGTGGACATTTTGTATTTTGTTAGCATTTGGGGGAAGGAGGTGTTGGCATTGGATATAGATTACTTTATGTAAAATAAATTCAGTAGCCTTTCTTTGTCCACACTGCCCAACAAACTGATCCACTAGAATGGCACACATTTTAGTTTCATTGTGATGACTGGACTAATTCCTCTATCTGCATTTCTTCTCTGAGGATCTGAGACAGTTGGTATTCATACTGATTTTTGCTGGACCATAGGAAAATCTCCATAGGTACTGATCAGAAGTACACCTGCATCTGTGAAGATGTCAAACACAAGTGCAGTTGCTTTTTCTCAAAAACTTTTTCAGTAAAACCAAGTTTTTCCACAGATTATTATTTTCCTAATTTCACTAAAACCAATTAGGTGTAAATCAGAGCAGCATTTAGGCCAGCTATCATGGAATATTGTGATTTTTAAAGCTTAAATGGTAACTTGGGAATACACTGTCTTTTCATTATGATCCTTAAATGAATTTCTGTGAAATCACAGAATTTTTAAACTGTCATAGAATCATAGAATCATTCTGGTTGGAAGAGACCCTGTCATTGTATACTTTTTCTTTCCCCCACCAGGAAGAAATACACAACTTTTCAGTCAAAGTGTTGGAGACATGTGACAAAAAAATGCTACGATGATGAAGCTTGTCTTGAAACTTTAATCAAGGATGACATGCCCTGTTCTGCAAACGCTGATTGCAAAGCCGCCTACATTAGCAACTGGGGCACGATGCTGCGTGTGGAGTGCACCTGCCAGAATTTACCCCCCATGGAGCAGGCTTTGTGCAAGCTCTTCCATCACATGCTTCACAGCAAATCCTGCTTCAGTGAATTACGTGAGTAACACATACAACTTTAAAGAATAATTAGTTTTACAGAGTATTAAAATGCTGATTTACACTAAATCTTTACTTTGCTATGACTGATTTCAGCAAGATCCAAATAGAAATACAAATCGCATGCACAGTTTTTCCCTTGGTTTTGAGAAATATTTTATATGAGTAGTGAATCAATACAGTTGCCTACATGTATCGTTATATGAATATGTTGGAATAACAATAAAATAATAATTTATAGGATCCATACTGTTATGCAGGTTAAAAAAGTCCAAAGCCTTCCTTTCATTGGCTTAATGTTATATTTTGATACACTGTTTTTACAAATAATGACATACTATTTTTTCTTTCTTTTCTTCTTGCAATCTAAATATTAGTATAGCTTATACGCATTTAGCAACAGACTTCATTCCACAGAAAATAACTTCAATGATTTCAATACAACCTATCAAAGAAAAAGCTGCTGTGAATGGAGGCCTCAAGTTTTGCCCTTCAGTAAAAGCACTGAGGTTAACTCAGATTAAATGTAGGAACTTTCTCAAGAACCAGTAAAGCCTTTCATGTGTAAATTGACTACTTATTTTTGTTAAATATAAATGTCCTTGCCAAGTCTTTGTTTAAGACAGATTTGTTAGTGCAATGAATGGCAATACAGGAGCAAATATTAATGTTTTAGTCTGAATCAGGAGTGTGCCTTCAAAGCAGATCCCCTGTTTGTCCTCACTTATTGTTCTGTGGGTCACATCAAAGGACAGTTCCACATCACAGGGTGGCTCCTGGACTCTTGCAGCCAAAAACTAAACCTGAATGTTCATCTGCTGCCTCTGCAGCACTTCAACTACATCCAGGCATCTGGTCCATGGACCAGATCAAAGAGCAAAGTACCCACTTCACCTCAGATCTTTGATCTATCACACCAGCTATTTTGCTATATTAATCCTCTCAGGATACACTACTTCCTAGTGCATAATATCCTACGCCAGTCATCTTCTACATGTAATTAAATACGTTCTCAGCCTAGCTTGGGAAAGCTAAATATATTTAAAGATTTCCATGAAAAGCAAGGACTATTTCATAGTTCCACCTGATGGACTGTATTTCAAAAACATGTATTAATTGCATGCAGGCATTTCATTGAATGAATAAGATTTTTTTTAGTTTTAGTGGCCAAAATGTTACCACTGATAAGGGTGTAATTTTTTTCTTGTCACTCGCATTCTACCCAGAAATTAAAATCACGTTGCTGAAACACCGTTCTTAAGCTTAGCTAATCACTACTAAAATTCAGACTCTGAGAAAAGTTTAAAAGTCATATAACAACTCCCCTGGAAAAGTGATACCATAATACACATTGATTTGAGAATACTGGCAGTGATTTTGCTGCTGAATGTTATTTATTTGTTTGCTTGCTTTATGGCTGCATTTAATGGTCCAAATGAGTGATCACATCATTGCATTAGTTATTCTTACAGCTACAAAGCAAAAAGATGACCCTCATGTCAAAATAATCAAATAATTGTTCATGAGCTTTTGCCATTCCCTGAAGCAGTCTCAGGATAAAATGTTGTGGTTTATTTTTGGTTTGTGCAGTTGGGTTTTTTTCTGTTTTTATGTTTTTTGGGTTTTTTAAAGTTGTGTTTGTTTTTCTGTTTGTTTGTTTGTTTGTTTTGTATTGTGGATTTTGGTTGGTTGGTTTGGCTTGGTTTTGGTTTTGTTTTGGTTTGGTTTTGTTGTTTGGTTTTTGTAGTTGCTGTTGTGGTGTTGTTGTTTTGTTGTTTTTTGGGTGGGGTTTTTTTGTGATGGAAACTTCCCTAACCTAAGTGGGATTGAAGAACAAAAGCATGCGTGCTCCTGTAGTGCAACGAATTCCTGATAACTAAACAGAAACTATTTGGGGATCCAAAACTTTTGGCTGGGTAAAGGATTGGCATCTCCTCTACAGAACGTTTGCAGAATCTTACCTTTTTTTTTTCCTATCTAGCCGTAACGCAGCTAAAATGAAAACAGAGATGATTATGAGTTTGATTGTAAGGCACAGTATCAAACACCATTAGAACTGGTGTGAACAGACCCACAAGTGGTGTTTACACCATCACATCTTCCTGCTCTTGTATGGCACTGCCTTGCTAAAAGTGTTTGCTCTTGGGGCTGTGCTTACAGGATTAAAGTTTGCTGCAGACTGACTCAGTAAAAGGCAAGAACTGTGAGTAACTGGCTGCTATATGAGACAGAAGCACAGTGTGGATCAGTGCCAATGTAGGATCAGTGTCACAACAGGAATAAGCAAAAATGCCAGGGACAGAAAGTAAAAAGTTACGTTTCCAAAATACTTTAACTCTGAGTTGTACTTTTGGATCTCACAGAAAAAAATACATTACAAGGAGAATGAGTACATTGCTATTTCAACAATGTTCCAGGCTGGAAACATGAGCCTTTTTCTTATCGTTTTCATTCCTCTGGGGAATAAAAATTTCTCAACTTACAGTTCATGTGAGTGACCAGGCCTAGTCCTGCATGGTTTAGCCTCTTGCTTTGTAAACTATTCTACTTAGGTAAAACTTCTATTTTTCATTTCAATAGAAGATATATATTTTCAGATACATTACTGAAATCATGCCCACTAAGAGCACAGGCCTTTGTGAAAGAGGTAATTGATGTCTAGCAAATCATCTGGAGAATAAGCTCTGCTTTTGGAAATGCTTCGAACTACTACCCCTTTCTCATCACTTCTATATTGGTTTGGCGGGCCCAATTCTTTTGGTGGGCCTATTTCTAAGAATTTAAGCTGGTTTGAGGTAAAGAGTATTTTTAAAGTACACTTGTCCCACGTAAGACAAACTACAGGGGAGGTTTAACAGGGATATCAAAGGAAGAATTCTTATTCACTCTTTCACTTTGTTCATTGAGTATCAGTAAACAGTATTTTTAAATAGCTGCCTTTATAAATTTTGTGATTCTTATCAAAACACCAAACAGCATTATTCACTGAAATTGTTATTTAAAAGTAATATTTTGAATAGGTATTTTCTTTCCAATATTCAGGTCAAATTTCCATTAAGAAGAAAGGTTTTCATTGGGTAAATACAGACGTGCCTGAAGAAAAGCTTTCCAGAGCACAGCTCCATTCTTCTTCAATTACTGGTGAGTCTGGGCAGGCCACTCCATAATTTTAATAGAAGTACTCTTGAAATTTCCCTTGTGTATGATAGGGAAGACTAAAGTTTGGGTCCCTTGGGTGGACTCAGGCAAGCGAGCACTACCTGTTGGTCTCCCATTCAACATAATGTGGAATAATGTCTCTACCTTTTTGGCTTAGCTTACATAACCACAAAATAAACATAATGACACTGAACCAACTTCTCTGATAAGTGGTTTTGAAATAGATGTCTCACAATCACTTTATTATAATTTGGGAAAATGAAGCTATTAAACCCACCAGAGCCTGACTCTCCATACAGTCATTAGAGAGTAGTAGTTGTAATGTGCAACATAAATTATTAGCTTTGATGTCACACCTACTTCTCTCCTATCTCGACTTTTTGTGCCATAGTAGTTACACCAATGAAGCCACAGTAAGTGGTCGAGAAGGGGTTTATGTTACACTCCATCAGACTTCACCTTCTCATGCAACAGAAGGGCACGCAATTGCAGATCATCATATTCCATGGGCTGAAGAGCTGCATCTGGTTTTATTTCCATGCATTTACAATAAGCAATTAAGTGACATAAGGCTAAAGGATATTGAATTAATATACACATTTTCTCATGGTTTAAATAATATTGATTTTATTTTTCCTTTTGAAAGACCCAATTACAGAGTGAGAACACTAAAGAGCTTAATGAACAAATATCAACTCTAATGAGAATGATCTGTTCTACCTTGCGTGGGGCAGATTACAATACTCCAGACATTACTACAAATTAGTTCCCAGAACTGTGCATACTGAACACCTTTAACAGTGAAAAAATAATACAAAATCTACATGCAGTACAAAGTGAAGGGACTTCTGTGATCTCCATCCTTCCACTATTACCGAAGTGGGCAACGTGGAAAGTATAAAAATAGATTCATGGGAATGGGATTCCTGAGATCTGTATGTGGATAATTAAGCATTCAGGTGTAATTTTAGCATTAGAATTACTTAAGAATCATGCATGTCATCCAAGTGCTCTGTGTAGCCAAAGAAGTAAGTCAGGGACCCTCAGAATAGTATTAATCCCACTTGACCTTTGCTGGAAATGTTGGCTTCGCTTTGCCAAGAACAGGGGGAGAATGAACCTCTAGCAGGAACCAGACTCTCGTGGTTAAATAATGCAAGTTACAATGCAAGAAGTCCTGTTCTAAGTGGGAAAATGTAAAATGTGAGATATTTCACCCTTGTGACCAGTTCTAACTGCAGACCTTTTCAGTGGGTAAAATGTATTATACATTTTCCTCAGAGACTCAGATAAATGTTTGCAAAAAGCAGCCTGCACCCTGTTAATTCTCATCCCATTGAAGCCTGAATACTTTCCAAAAACCTGTCCTTGAACTCTTAACAGAATTTTGGATGGCCTTAGAAAAATAAAAAGAATGCTGACCGGCCTAAACCATAAAATAAAATATTCCTTCTATTCGAGCTGTCATGTACACTAGCTAGGAACTCTCTGAAATATAAATGTCTCGCAGGAAGCCAGATTAAGGAGAAGAATCTGATTCAGAATATCTACCTGATGATAAAAACCATATTGCAAATATTTTTCATAAAACCCACTGCCAAAAATCTAACCCAGTATCCTAGATTCATATGCCAGTAAATGTGCATTACTGAGGTTGCAAAGGGAGTTATCATCTTTACAAAATATTTATCTTTACTGAAATAAAATCCCAAGGAGAATTCCAGGGTGCAGAGGCAAAACAGTTAAGTTGTCAAATATGGCTTTGTGTGTGTGTGATGTTTTAAGATATTTGCTTCTTAGCTGTTTTCTGCTTAGAAATCAGAAGATACAATTTGCCGCTATCTGGTCCCTGTATCAGAATCCCAGGAGAATCCTTTAGTTAGCACGTCATTGAAAGATACAAGGATGTCTTTCACCACTGTACACTAATGATCATCTACAGATGAACATGCTCTGAAGAAACTCTGTATTTCTTCAACGTTTCTTAATTTAGTAATTAAAAAAACACTTACTGTTCAAAAAACAGTAATATTTCTCCATTCTATTCAGTGGCATTGCAAATCATTGGATAAGATTAGTTTTAGTAAAAGGTGTCTTTCATAATAAACAATAAATCTAAACATATATAAACATATTCCTATATATTTGAAAATAAATATAACCCTGTTCAGTGGGAAGAATACTATGACAGGTTTGGTGTGACAACAGGATTGTTTAAAAAGCTTGACTGGATTTACAGTCATCCACATACCCCAGAGGGTACAGGCCAATCCAGTCATCTGTGGGCTGATACAACCCTGGTAACAAGATGTGGTGTGGGCAGAGTCTTAACCATATAAAAGTTATTGAGAGTTTTGCTGTAAGCTTAGATGGGGTCAGAATTTTATGTCATTTTGGAAACTGCATCAAAACTGCTAAATCAAACAAAAATTCTCCAAACTTCAAAAATGTTGTTATTGCCTACCTAGTTATGCATTTTCAGCTTGGTTTTGACTTTATCTTACGCAAATTATCTCAATGATTTTACAGATCCACATAATTTAAAAGATTGCTTCCCACACTTTAATTTGAAAAATGATTCATGTGTGAAGATAAGCATTTACTTTCATAAGCATAGAGCTTTGGAGCTAAAGTATTTTTTTGGCTGGAAGACAAAGCTAGAAATACAGAACTCTTATCCTGTTCTTGTGAGATATAAAAAATTGGGCTTGACCCAAAACTGTTGAAATTAATCTTATTTCATGTTAAATTGTAGAGTTACCATGTATTTCCCACTGAAGAGTTTTGCTGTGTTGAGAATCTAGATAAACAAGTAATTGGCAGGGTTTATCTATAATTATACCAGCCACTGTGGGAACTGAGATTAGTTCAGCTCCAGCAACTTTAATTTGTAAGGTATGAAATATTGTCAATCTGATTGATTTGTAAATGTAGAAAAAAGCTTGTGACAAGATGAGGGTAGCCAAGAAACCTCTGAGCACCAGCCGGAACTAGTCTGTGCAGTGACCATTCACAGGCATTTCACTAGGTATACATAAGCAGGTAGATTTACACAAGAGTTTAATCCTACTAATTGTTCCAGCTGCTGAGCTATCCTCTACCAAACTTCTTCACTGGAAATGTCTGTATGTCTATACAGACAGCTCCAGCTCCAGTGATCCCTTAAGCCACAGCCATTGTGTCCTTGAGATTTGCAGCCTATCCTAGGAAGGGCAAGACACGCATCATGCAGCCATGGTGGTCCTTCTGTAGACCTGCCCTGAGGTGAGGAGGTCAATGAGCTTCTCACGACAACAGGCCATGTCCCTGGGACAGAGCAGCCCACCTAGTGCCTCACAGCCCTTCCCCTTGCAGGGGAAATGACTGCTGTCCACTTGAGTTGATTCAGTCTCTGCAGGACCGAGCTGCAAACATCTCTTATTTTGGCCGCTTCCTATTATAAGTCTTCAGACACTGCATATGCCTTTATTTCTCCATGGTACATGTAGAAGTTTGTATTGTTTTCTCCATCTAGTCAGAGAACGCAGACTAGGTTTGCTGTTCTGCACCTCAGCCAGTTGAAGTACTGAAAAAGGAACAGCTGTTTCTTAGAAGAGTAATGGCATAGGTGTGTTATGTACATGACATGTTTTACCATTTCTGCTAAGAATAGGAAAGTACCCTAACTTTTAATCATGGTTTTAATTCTCGTGACAGATCCATCTGCTCTTCAGTGAACTGTGAATGGGCATGCAGCATGAGCACTAAGGTTGTTTACAGATCCATAACTACAAATGTGCCCAATTTCAGTCAATGTATTTATTGTTTGTTTAGAGCACTGGTTTTTTAAGCCTTAACTTGTTGTTATTTAGATCTCGTTCAGATGATCAATACCATGTATACAGAGATTAAAACGGGATAGTACAGCCTGGTATATCATACAGGAATTTAAATGTAGATTCTGGTAGACAGGATTTGGGATAAACAGAGACAAAATTTCATATCTATATTTCTTAACTCCCCTAGTGCTATTTCATATTTCAAGAACTGGTTGGATACAGATTAATAGAGAAAATTTATATAAAATATTGCTTTAGATTTTTAAAGAAGAGCAGAGCGTTTATCAAGAAACACACACTCCAATAACATTTTTAAGGGAAGATGAATAAGCAGATTCAAGTAGTCCAACCACAAAGAATACATGAAGTGAAAAATTAGCTCTTCAGCCACAAGATTGTGCCCTCTCCTAACCTTACAAATTCCCTCGCTTCTCAGAAGGCAGGATAAAATATATGGCTTCTAGCATGATCTCATCATTAACATCATTCTTGTATTCCCCATAGAACTGAAAATGCTATAATCAACATCTTCTATCAGCAATTACTTCACTAAAAACACAGCATTTTATAAAGTTTAGACAATAAGTAGAATATTTTTATTTCATTTGATCATTTTGATATGGTTTCCCACAGCCTTCTCCTAGGGTAACTGACACGTTATGGTCTAGACAAGTGGTCTCTATGGTGGGTGGGCTGACAGGCCATACCCAGAGGGTGGGGATAAATGGCTCCTTTTCAAACTGGCAACCTGTCATGAGTGGGGTTCTCCAGGGATTTATGTTGGTCCCAATGATGTTTAACATCTTCATAAGTGATCTGGATGACGCGATCAAGTGTGTCCTGATGAAGTTTGCTGCTGACACCAAGTGAGCAAGTGGACACTTTGGGAGGAAGAGCAGGATGGCCTGGGTAGGCTGGAAGAGTGGGCTAACAAGAACTTCATCAAGTTCAATAAGGACAAGTGCAAGGTTTTGCACCTGAGAAAACTTAATCCAGGATTGCAGCACAGGTTGGGATCTACCCAGCTGGGGACCAGCTCTGTGGAAAGGGACCTGGGGGTCTTGGTGGACAACAGGCTCAATATGAGTGAGGAGCGTGCTGCTGTGGCAAAGAAAGCCAACAGATGCTGGGCTGCATTAGCAAGGGCATCACCAGCAGAGACAAAGTCATTATCCCACTGTACTCAGTGCTTGTCAGGCCACATCTGGAATACTGTGTTCACTTTGGTCCCTGCTATACAAAAAAGACGTGGACAGGCTGGAGAGGGTCTGGAGAAAGGCCACAAAGATGATCAGAGGACTGGGAAGCCGTCACATGAGGAAAGGCTGAGACAACTGGAATTGTTCAACCTTGAGAAAAGAAGGCTTAGGGAACACCTCTTCATCATGTTCCAGTATTGAAAGGGTGGCTGCAAGAAGATGGAGACTCTCTTTTTGCATGGAAAAGACGAGGGGTAATGGGTACAAGTTGTTCCTGGAGAGATTCTGATCAGACACAAGAGGGAAATTTTCAATTTATGAGAACAATCAGCCATTGGAATAATCTTCCCAGGGAAGTGGTGGATTCCCCAACATTGGACACTTAAGATTCAGCTGGACAGGGATGCTGGGTCATCTTGTCTAGATTGTGCTTCTGCCAAGAAAGGTTGGACTAGATGATCCCTGTGGTCCCTTCCAACCTGGTATTCTATGATTCTATGATTTCAGAGTGTTTTCGTTTTCTCAAAATGAAATATTTTTTCAACTTTTTAAAGAAGAATATTGCAATATTTTGTGAAATTATATTAGCCCATTTTAACCATCCATGGCTGTTTCTCCTAATAATTTTTCTAGTTTTGTGGTAAGTGATGTACTTTAAAAACTTCCATTTGCCTTAAATGTGTGAACCTCACTTTCCACTTAAAAAAGTAGGAAACTTTTACCCTTACAACTGCCCCTGCAGGTGTAGAAAGTTTCAAAAACTGAGTGTACAATTAAGATTCAGAAACTGGAAAAAAAAAAGCCTAAAAATTATTCTTTTCCTAAAACTCATCATCTTAAAGAAATGTTGTAACTTGAGAGGAGGGCCAACGGCTGATCTATTTTTTAATGTACAATGTTAGCAGTCCTGCACTGATAACAAGAGAGGCATCACCCCTCTTCAAAAATTCACCACATTAAATATTTTTCAGTAGCTTGCTGCATTAAGTGTAATTATGTTCATTCCATGCAACTTGTGATGGTTCAAACATTGCTTTCATTTTTCTTTTACTGGAAAGCTTGACTTTCAGATAGCTTTTCGAGAAAAAGTGAGTATCATCCTGCATTAAAAACCAGGCAAGTCCAACGGCCTACTCAGTTCTTGCCCATTGCTTGCCTTGTTGTATAGTAGAATATATATTCACAGCCTCTTACTGGAGCTGCTCCAGTATCCATAATGCCTGTGTTTGTATTACGCTATACGCTACATCTGTTGCTTATATATAGTGTATACAGAAATATCCCATTTAGAGTCTGTGTGTGCATAGGCACAAACACACACAACATATAAAATCTGGTAACTGACTCAGGGAACAGAGTTGGACTTTCTCACAGCCCAGGTAAGTGGCCCAATGATGGGTCCAGGACTCCATCTCTTTCTCAGTGAATGTTTCACTGACTATATAAAGCGGAGCAGCTTGGGAACAGCTAAAAGGCCCTCTGCATTTGAGTTTCTATATAAACAAAACTTACATAATTGTATAAATGTGACAGAATCAATGCAACAGGGAAGTAACAGAAAGCTCCCATGTTTTATTCTTGTGGCTCTGGATTTGAGGCCTCTCATCAAGTTGTCTAACGTCTCCATCCCAGGTTCAGGGCTTACATTACATTCTCAACTGAAACTTTTCCTTTAGAATATTTGATCAAAACTGATGGATTCATTCCTCCAGGAAAAATAAGTTTCTTCTAATTTGGAAAACAAAAGTTGAAACAACTCCCAGTTTTTCAACAGTTGGAATTTTTAGCACATAAGCTGCCTAAGTGACTTTTTGGTGAGAAGCCTAAGAGAAAGAGGAAACTCCATGGGCACGGGGCCCAGAAACACCGTGTTAGATCCCATTTTACATTAATTTGATTCTAGATCAAGTATTATAGCACACTGCAATTATGGTAATACGTGAAAAAAGAAAAGAGGTCTAGCAGGTAAGTAAGAGCCAGGTCTCCTCCGATACACAGAATAAAATTAACACCTTAAAATCAATGGGGATAATACTCCAAAACACAAATCAGAGTAACAAGCTATTCCCCTGGAGAAGAGTAAAAGGGAGCTCTACACAGATGAAGTGCTATTGGAGCTGGTATTTATGAAAAAGAGTCTGAAAATTATTTTCATCAACTGCTGAAGGAAAAGTAATTCCTAGCATTGGCATACAATCAAGGTCTTTTTTCCTCCTTTTAATTATTAATGTCAGAATTGATAGCTAATTTAGCTTACAAATGTATGCATTCCAATTCAGATCTGATTCTTACTTCTGAAGAAGGAAATGTTTCATGTCTGCTTTCTGTTTTTTTACCTATAGGTGAAACAGTCTATGTTATTGCCTATTCCTCCTGCATAGTTCTCATCTTAGGAATAGTCCTGTTGACTCTCCTAAAGATCAGGTAATTTGATATGGATATTAATCATTGGTTCTAGGAAATTGGAAAAGCAGAAAATAAAATGTTTTGACTTAGTTAAGAGGTTGGCACTATGATTGTCTTTAAAAACAGTCCAGCATGCCTCGATGATGGAAAGAACTGACATTGCGGGTGTCAGCAGGAAGGAGTGAAATACGATGCGTATCTACAATGCCCTCCATTCATGCAGAGATCCCAGGCTTCAGGAGGTTTCATTTCCTGTCCTGTGGCAGGGGAAGGTGAAATCTGAATTCAAAAATTCTGCAAGGCTACCTTCCTAGCTCTGCAGCAGGCAGAGGTAATGCAGAAAGGAAATGAGAATATTCAGCATTATAACATATTTAGAAACTGAACTGTGAATGCTGCTATTGTAGTTAATATTCTTGCCAAATGCCATTTTTGTTGATAGGATTCTGTAAACATTCCCACACACACAGTATGAGAAACTGCCTATACACCAATGCTTGGTAAGAAAACAGAAATGTGCATTCACTTAGGCAAATGAACATGGTCTTTTCTTAAATGATACATTTTCTTAGACCAAATTAAATGGCCAGATTTCAAGACTTACACTGTCAGATGATAAGTAACAGAATATGATGTAGCAGGAGCTATATATAGTGGGAGGGATATTGAGTCAATTTTCATTATTAAATTCAGAGGCAGATCAAAGAGGAATCAAGCAGAAAAATGCAAAAGGCAAGTCAAGGATATATGGGAACAGAGGCTTTCTCTTTACTTTTGCATTTACAGGAATATCAGCATATAAATAAAACTCAGATTTAAAGAATACAGGGGATGGAAGAAAGAACAGTACATTAATAACAGTGAAAGGAATTATTTTATACCACAGTGTTCATCATAAAAAGAGGGGAATTTTGCCACTGATTTCAATTAAGCCAAAGTTCAAACCAAAAGCTGTATAGTTTATTGCTAAATACATGCACATTCTTTGTTTTCAGAGCCTGCAGAGCAAAACATGAGTCAAGAAGTCCCTCGCCAGACCATTCTTCTGAAACATTTATGGTCCATTATAAAAGTAACAGATGAACTACACTGTTGCTTAGGCTTTTTAAGGCTATTCTTGAAAGCCAGTCTGTAGTACATATGCTATAATAAAATATATATTAGAAAACCTACTATAAATTATGGAATTTTGTAGTTGAGCATACAAAAGATTTTTATATTTATTAACACATATTAAACCTTTCACAAGGTAAAAAGAAGTAGAACTGTACTCTCTTTTATTTGCATAGATTCACAGTTCTGTCCTGAGCTGCACGTTTCCTACATTTTCAGATGCACAGGACAAAATGCTGCATCAGCATGAATCTGCACAGCATTGGCAGTCTTTGCAACCCACCCCTCTGATCTGAACTCCTCTGCCAGAAAAGAAAAAAAATCCACTCAGAAACATTTTAGGGAGCTGTTAAAAAGTGCATATGTGATAGTTTTGTACACTAGGTTCCCAAGAACCTAATGCCGTATTTGTAAGGCTGCACTCACAGGTGGGCTGCCTGTAGTTTGATGGTGGAACACCTGGTGGGTTATGAGGAGATCAGGATTACAACCATTTTCAGTATGAAAACGAGTTGAACTCTGGCTGAGCTAATGCTTTGACTCCAGTATGCTGTTGCTGAAACTGGTTATTCGTTCTCCTCCTTCAAGAAGAAATAAGTGAGCCTTGCCAAATCAAACACAGTAATTTTAGAAAGCATTTTGTGGTCTGAATGCCCAACGAAGGGAGACACTTGCTTGGGGCTGAAGTGCCTACTTCTTGAGAGAGAAGTTACAACCCATCGCATCATCTGTCTTTCCCATTCATTGCCTCTAGGCAATATCCAAAGTGCCTAATTCTCCCCGTGCACTGTACTGGGAGTCACGGTCCCTATCACACCACTCTGGATCCCACTTTCTGCCTATGAGTTCTGGATTTCTTCCCGTAGCTGAGTTGTTTCACTAGATTTAAGCTTCTATTTACTAGCAGCTGGTTGTCTTTGTTATATCTTTGTAACGATCTGGTTCTGGTCAGCACAAGACAACAGGCTGGCGTTTCTTAGACAAGTGTTACCATGAGTAGCGCGTGTATTGTCTTTTTGTGCTAGCATCTGATGTTTAATTTGAGACTTTTCTGAATTCCCACTAAAAGTAAGTCACACGACAAATGGTATGATCAGGAATGCAATACTGATTCCACTGAATTCAGCTCCAGTTTTGACCCTGACTGATGTAGATCTAGGGCTAGAAGTCTACGATGTGATCAGAAGAGCAGGAATCTCTACTCTTCAATGTGACTTTTGCTTCTGGCTTTGGTAGCTTGTGAAATGATTTAGGTGTGCAATTCTATTGAAGAGTTTTAGAAATTTTTAACAATTATTACAACATGCATTTTTTTCTTTAGGATCTGCATAAAACCAGAAACTCCTTGTTTTGCAATCAAATGCTGTCTCATTACTAAACCAGCCTATGGACAAAAATACAACAGAAAATTGGAAAGCTGATTAGTTTGTTAATCAAAACAGTCTCTTTTATCAGTCCAGCCATTTGCAGTTTACCTCCCACCATGTAGGTTTTTTGAAAGTAGTATATTAATATTCTTCATCTCAAAACTCTGAAGAGGAAAATGTTCAAACTGAAAATACTGTTGAGAATATGTTCTCATCTGTGTTGGATAAGAACATTCCTTTATATAGGAAATATACACATGAACTAAACCCCATGTTGGTTTTCAGTCTGACTTGAAAAAACAACGATGCAATGCTGAACCCTCTGTGTCAAAAAATTTGAAGAGCTCCATTTCTATTCAGGTTAAACTAAACCTGAATCATAAAGACATCTCTTGTGACTTTCTGTCTTATAAACTTTTTGTTTTCTTTTAATCTTATATACAGGGGTTAGGAATTCTCCTCATATATGTGCCTAGACACAAACACACACTCACACATACACAAGTATGTAAAAAGTATTTGAACTGGAGGGTAAGTAAGACAACGAGATATTTAGTAGCTATTGTGTTGCTTCTGTAATTTTATGGGCTCTCTTCACTAGGGCTGACTTTAATGCTTAATGGAAAAATACATTTCCTCCATTATACATGTAAAATGTATTCTTTTGATTTCCTAGTGACACTGTATTTTGTCAATTGTATCTAGGCATTAATGATTAAATAAAGGAATTTCTGCTGGGTTGATCTGTATTCAAGTGTTTCTAATTAGACTCTTCTAATTGCTTCATGAACAGTTTTGTGAAGAAAGAAGTACTATCTTTGTAACAGCCTGATCATTAAAATCTTTTCCCCTGAAGTAAGACATCTGCATCAAATTTCCAGTTGAGGAAAATTAAGTCTCATTGACAATTTGGGATTCCCAGGACATGGGTCATTTTGGGTAAGGAGCTAGGACATTGCAGAGTGGAGAAATGAAGACTGATTGGGCCAGAGGGAGAAAGCATAAATGTTGGCCTTACAGCACTCCCATCTGAAAGGGGACATACTGGATTCCAGTTTTTCTTTCAAGATTGTTTATGCAGTTTAAACAAAGATTGTTTCAAATTAACTGTATAAAGAGTTTTTGAGACAAGTGTGCAGGACTAGCTATTCCTCATGCAGTATTGAAGCTACAAGGCTGCAAAGTCCAAGTCTCCACTTCTCCTGTCTTGCCACAATGAGTCTTGAATTCTTCAAAAGGAAGACCTTCCTCAGCCTTCTCACCTGTTTGTGAGGTGAGAGAATGGGCTGCTTGGAGAGACAGGCGTGGGCTCAGCCTTGTGAAGCTGTTGTGGGAATCGCAACCAGGTGCTCTGAGCTAGATGTCAGATCAAGGTAGTAACACAGAAGAGGGATGGAAGCAGCACCAACGCCATCCCCAAGATGGCACTTTAAAAGAGTGAACACCATTCAGTTATTTCAAAAAAAATTATTGTGGGTGCCTTTCCACCAGGGAAAATACTAACTGTTGGATTCAGGCTGGTGAAGATACTGAGCTCATGTTGAGGCACTTCAACAGTAGCATGGGTTAGGGAATTCTACTGTTGACTTTTCCAAAAAAGTTCCCTGATCAACACGCTGATGTTTCAGACCACATGCTGAAGTCATTCAGTCTCCCATGAAGCGTGTAGGGGGTCTTAGACATCATTTAGGGGGCACAGATTTCTACACTGCAGTGAAACACCTGAAGTTAGATAATGCCTCATTGAATTTTTCGCCTCCTACCTCCATTCCTGGCTGTAGCTTTTAATGTTTAGTTAATGGAGGAAAGAAGTGTTTCCCTAGTAACTTAAAAGAGATTTGTCAGCTATAAAAGCACACAGGAACAACTGATAAAAAGGTAATCCTAAGAAAATGCACTCCAAATGGATTACGAGGTAACAAAGTCAACACAGGCGTACATGTCAGAGTGACAGCTTGTATTTGCTAATGCCGTATGTGTGAGCTGGTTAGTGAGAGCTGCTGAATCTGGCATAATACATGAGCATATCAGTTTCAACAAACACCGAGACAGGTTTTATTTCAGCTTTAACACACATATTGCAAAATCACAAATGCATTAAACCAAGAGGGTACATGACAATTCTGTAACAAACATATCATCTCTTTGACATCAGTTTCAAAGGACTAAGTTGACTTTGGCTGTAGTCCTTCTGCCTGCTGTGTTATTGCAGCAATGAACATCAACACTGCATAAGAGCAGGACCATAGAGAAAAATAATCTTCAAAAATATAACATAACAAAAGAAAAGCACTGACCAGAAATGAAGAACTGGAAAGCGTCTTTCATTCCCTTCTCCAGACTGATTCTTCTGTTTAGTCAGTTCTCTAGATATTTCACAATCGATAAACTTAAGGCTGTCTGAAAAATCACAGACAAATTCAGTGGCAGAGAATACTCATCTTCAGGTATCACAGTGACTAAACAATATTTCTAACCCTTAAAAATAACTCAGTGAAAAAATAGGCAGATCTTATACATTCACACTAACTCTTCGGACAAGTATTTTATTTGAACAGCACTGATCCCAAACATAGGAATTTTACCTTGCAGACTTGCAGTCTTCATTTTGTGACTCCTTATTATAATAATAAAAGTTTTATGAACTCAAATGATGCTATTAAGAAAGGAAAATTAGCCAAAGCCTCTCTGGACTTATTCACAAGACCAGAATATTCACTCCTCCTTTCCATAAACTCTGATTACACATGAAAATGAAACACTAAAGTGCTGGTCCAGAGCCAAGTTGCCCTAATGCATAAAAGTTTGAACAACAAAGCAAGCTGCTACTGGAAGACTGTAGCACTATCCATGTACGGCATCCATGTCATCGCCATCTTGTGAAAGGCACTGAAGAACAATTATGCCCATTACTAACAGAACTGACCAACTTCTCCGAAGAGCACATCAGCTGTGCCCTTAGAAGAACATAGTATCTTGACAGGCCAAAGACGACAGTATTCAACTTTCTAGCTATTGCCAACAACATGGGAAAAACTACTGTGGGAATATGAAAGAAAATTCCAGTGACATGACATTGGCCAGCTGTTGAACCTTCACAGGTTCAGACCAGGGCACAGACCAAAGGCTGCCCTGGGAACTCCAGTTTACATTCTCCATTGCCCTGGCACAGGTAAAATCATCTCCATATAATTCTGCGAGATCTGTGCAGCGACTTTGATACAGCGAGCTACAGAGGAAAGTCTCTAAGGCATAGAATTAAATATCTAATTTGTCTCCGATAAGACTCAGAGCAGTCAGTCAATACAAATTCCTTCTCTCCTTCTGCAGGCTCTCAGAACTTATCCCATCCCCTTTCGGTATTTACAGAGGACCATCAGCAAAACAGACAGGGAGACGTCACATCCCGACATTCCAACAGTGTGATCACAATATTCAGCACTCTGATGCTTTTTCTTGATACCATTCAACAAACGTAGATATATAATTTTTATAACAACACAGTAATAGGAACAGCTGCTCATGGAAGCCAAACACCTGGATGCAAGCCTTCTGGAGTCAGAGGGTTACTTCAGGGTGAAGTGACAGCAGTGTGCTCAGTGGGGGACACTGATAGGGACTAGAAGAGGAAGCATGCCTAGTGGCGGGTCACTCTGCATAGAAGCATAAAGATTTAGAAGTTCAGAAGCACTGGAGAGCAGCAGCACCATCACACCACTTACAGTTCTTGCCATATTTTTGAAGAGACATAGTCTCAACTGCTTTATTTTATGCTGAACTCAAAGCTGCCTGTGCGAGCGATGCATGCTCATGGCAGAGCTACTGAATCAGCCCTTGATCTTAAGGGCAATACATGCCTACTCTGTGAAGCCAAAGATTAGGTGCTAAAATGCTCCATGCAGTCAAAACAATGCCAACCAGCAGAGCAGCAGCACTTTACGTGCCTAACAAATTTTAGTAGTGAGAACATGAGATGTCTCAGGATTCTCAGTCACACTACATGTAAAGAAAGATTTTCTGGGGATTGCTCACCTGGACCCACAGGCTTAAATTAATCCCAGGTGGCACTTTTGGCACATAAACATTGGGTTTTTTTGAATCTGGCTCTACATTTCTTCCTCCCTTGTAACAATCCTGACAAACAATCTATTTGTCTGTGACCTCCACCCTGGATTACTATAATTCACTATGTGGTTGAAGCTGAACGTGAGGGTAAAGCACAGGCTCCAGATGTGACTGCTCATCTTTTCCAGTGCTCACATCATTATAGAATAACAGACCTGCATTTAAGGCTCTCCACAAGCTCCCAAGTAGTTTCTAAAACAGACCCAATAAAGAACCGAGGCATTTTAGGCTGTTCATCCCCGTGATTTAATAGGTGCCCTGTTTCAGTGCATAGGGACTGTTCAGACCCTCAGAATTGCAAACGGGACAGCCCAGATGCTGAGAAGCCTGGGATGCACTACACACACAGGCATATCTGAAAACTCCTCCAGAGTGTAAGAGTCTCCCAGTGCTAAAGTTTGCAATTCTTCATGGTAGTTAGGAACTTAGATGTCTAGAACTCTCAAAGAACTGAGCAGAGCTAGCTCTCTTATACTACAGTCTATGTTCTAAATAGGTATTTTATTTAATGCAAAAGTTGCAGTGGTAGTTGTGAAACCACTCACTTTTATCTATGTTGTAGTTACCATACATACCAAAAAAACGGACAGTAGCAGTTCATTTCCTCACTTGGCCTATAGTTGAAGCTCTCACCAACATCTTCAAGGAAAAAAAAAACCCTTATCTGCTGCAGAGACTTTTTTGTTTTTCTTGTGATCTTTCTGGTCTCAGGAATTTCAAATTCCATCCTACCCAGTGGGACTACCTCACCTACATTTATTAGAAAATGAGTTCTTTTTCAATTCTGTATATAGCCTGTGGTTAGATCCATTGATTAAGTTGTCAAAAAATGTGCATTTGAATCTGAATTGAAGGCTGACTATCAATCTAATCTCAGACGAGTTGTTTAGCCCAGCATTCAGGCTAGTATTTAAAAGGTGGTTTGCATCACAAGTATGTTTTTTGATGGGGTGACTTCACTTTCACTCTGTGAGAAGCTCAGTCTTTCTCATGTCGGTTAAACATGCTCCCACAGTCTTGGATGGAAGAACACTCGTCAGGTCCTACATGAGAATGGCACATTTCAGCTCAAAATGAGCTACTTCTGTGCCTGCACAGAAACAAACTAAAGAGGAAAATTTATCAACAAACAAGAAAGTGTTACAGTGTGGTTAGTCACCTTCAGGGGTAAATGGCATCTGAATTTGGGAGTCTTCAGGATGTCAATTCTGGCACCTTGTTTAGACTTAACTACTGGTTACTAGACTAGGTACAGCCTAAGTACTGCTGTAGATTCCTCACTTCTTCACAGAATTTTTAAATCTGTGAATGCTTCAAGACCTGGTTTTATTAAACTTCGTGTTTTGATATATGAGCCATAGTGGCTGCTAAATAACGAAGCCCCAGCTGAAACATGGGAAAATGAGGCTGGAGCATTTTCTGTGGTGACCCAACAATGCATCCAGAGCAGGGCAAGCAAATGAGGGTGTTCATGTCTTTAAGGGTACATTAAAGTCTTCTCACGAGATACCACAAGAAGGGGTGTAATTTAGTATAAGCAAGATATTTCCTCTATCACCTGAACACATTTCTTTGCTTATTCTTTGACTCTTGAGAGAAACAATGTAGTTTATAGTAGTTCTGACTATCATTATGGTATAAAAAGCATAAAGGTTTTATATCATATTCATAGCTTTGATTTACCTGGCATGCAAAGTTTGACTTTCTTAAGCTGTGCCAATTCTAAACTACAAGACTGGCTAACAGATCTCAGAAAAAGTTCAGTTTCAAAGGCAAGCTGAGACTTAGCTGTAACTTGGCAAAGTTGAGTTCCAGACAAAAATGATTCAGCCTTTTCATTCTTTACATGTTATCTTTTACTTTCTCTTCTCTTACCTTTGCCCAGTTTTTCACATTCTGGAGGAAAATGGAGAATATGAAAAAAGATCATAGTCCAGGGTTTTGGACTTTCATTATGACAGGCTATTCTCAGAAAAAAAAGTCAGGGGTAAGTACACAGAGAATTACTGAAGGATCCTACACAACCAACCAATAAAAGTACTGATGTTTCAGACTGAAAAAATGAAAATATTTTCATGGCACATTTGAACAGTTTATAAATAGGATAAGGCTCTTCTTTGAATTTGTCCATTGTTGACCTAAAAACTGCAATGTGGTTCACTGCCATCTTCATGAACTAAGACATTGAAAAGTACAGTATCACTATCAGTAGAGCACAAAGAAAAACTGTAAGTGGAATCCTTCATGTAAGGTAGTCAAGCAGAATATTATTATTCTCAAAAATTCACGACATAAATGAGAATGTCAATTCATAGACTATGGAGTAAAAAATCAAATTGTTAGATGAGACCTTGGACAAAAATTTAGCCTTTTCTACACTACTACTACCCTGAATGACGGCTGAAAACCTTGTATATTTTTAATTGCTTCATATAATCAGGTTTTAATACAGTTGACAAAAAAAGCAACTACAACAAATTTAACATATGTAACAAATAAGGTAATTTGCATTAGATTTGGAGGATCTGGCAGACTGGCATTCACCACAAAGTCTTGGAACAACTGAAAGTCATCCATATACTTGAACAGATGTTAAACAGAACAAAAATTTAAAAGTGCTATTGCCAAAAAAAATCTTATGGTGAATTCAGATTTGACTCCATGTTCATAACACAACTGGCTTCACAAATGAAATGCAAAGATTCAGATAAATAAAACACATAATAGAATGGTCACACACAGTGTGAGATCTCATAAACTACTGCAAACGTTTGTACTGCTCTAAAAGTCATCTTGATTAGAAATTAACTATGTATTCACTAAAATTCATTCTAAACCAGGGGAAAATGTCTTGGTGTTTATACATTTTCCCCATCTATAGAAGTACCAAGCTCAGGGTTCTGTACTATAGTCATTTATTTCTTACTTACAAGTCATACAATTCTTGACAAGACAGTACAGTACAATAACTCTTCCCATAATAAAATGTTATGTATGGGTTTTATTTTGGTTCTTTGCTGAAATGGTTTTCTTATATTTGTTTTCTTGATATAAATGTCCTTGGTCAAGGTAGATGACAAATGTAATTAAGCTGCAAAAAATCCATTTAATTGATAGTTGCAGTATTGAAGGAAGCTTGTGCAACCTTTGAGTTTGTTTTCTTGTTCAAAGCTGTACAGATGAAGTTTCCAGCTTCCATCACTGTATAAAGATTTACTCCCTAAAAAAGAGATGAAAAATGTTAAGAATAATATATGCATATGTTGAAAAAGCTGAAACCCCATGCTTCTTTGCTCCCAGGTCTAATTTTTGTGAACAAAGGTCCTGATTCATGTCATAGGTCAGCAATGGAGATCAGTAGAGTTACAGTGATGTACACAATAGTCACAGCTTCCAGTTGTTTGGAAGGCTCTACCACTTTGAGAGTGATTTCTTATGCTAACAGTAGTGGACCAAACACACCATTAATATCTTTCAAACTCAAGAATCTGGAATAAAAAACTGCAATAAGTTGGAAGAAAAATACAGTGTCTACACATGTGCTGGACTTATTTATCACCCAACAATAAGGAACTTCATCCTTAGAAGTATCCCATTTGCAGCTCAGGAAAATGGAGGAAACACCTTTGTATTGGCAACTGAGTTCAGTGAAAGATGGGATCCTGTATTCTCTTGAATAAATACAATCTCCTTGAAGAAGTTCCTTTCAATGCAAAATTACAATTTACATTGCTAGCATGACTGAGCAAAAAATTGCATCTGCTTGCTCTGTCCATGCTTAAAATATGTTCCCTGAGCAACCGTTTCTTAACTAATAAGATGCATATCAGTACTGCTGGATTGCTAAAATGAAATCAGATCACTGATTAAAGAGGAAAAAAAATATTCATTATTAATCTCCTGGATTACTCATACTTGGTAAACGTTTTAGAGTTAGATCGTATAAGTGACATAAGTACTTGCTCCAAAGATTGGAATTTAGAAGCCAGTAAAGTTCCTGTAGAAGGGATGTGAAAGGGGACTTTGAACTACCAGTACACTGAGCAGTCACATAAAACTGGAAGAAGTGTGTCACTCGACACTAAAGAGTACAGCATGTATTCCACCAAAAATACGCTTTCATAATACTTAGGGATTTATGCACTAAAGTTCAGACCAAGACCTGATTTAGATGCTTAATCCTTTACTTGGATCTAGCACTTAATATCTATGTTTTACCGTAAACTTTGCCTTTTTCATTCTTGGACCTGGCGAAAAATGTTAATGAGAATAGAAATTACTTCAGGTAAATGTAATAAAAAATTTTTAATTCAAATTAAAAAATGCTTCAAAGTTTCTAATTAGCTCTAGCATATAGAACCATCTAAACATATTGTTCAAATCCCTCCTTTTATAACTGTCTCATTTTAATACAGTTATAACAAGGGTGATTTCAGCTCATTCTGTTTATCCTTTATTGGTTATTACTTAGGCATAGTTTGTAGGGTGCTATTGCACATAATGAAATCTAAAAAATTCTTAGAGCACCTGCGTTTTTTTACTAGGAAGACATGTGAAACATACCGCTTAGACATACTTGGTAGCTAGATTATGGGAGATGGCAAAATAACCCCCTCAGATTATACAAAATTCACATTTTCAGCACTGTAACACTGTATACTGTGATACATGTTGATAAGAAACATATGTTCACAATTTACATTAATTGAATGGAATACAAGTATATTGCCTTTTATATTATCTTTTTATGTAAGTGTTGTGAACCAAAGAGGATTACCATGAGGGCACAAAACCCAGCATTCACAAGCATGACTCACAGATGGGGATGGGAAAAGAGTAGTGACAGGTGTTTGTAAGGTTGTTGAGTCAAAATAATACATCTTCAGATAGGTACTCAGAAATGTACTTAAGTGTACTTGGTAACCACTCCATATATCCAGAATTATTCCTTGACACAAAGGAACGAAACCATGGAACACAAAGACAAGTACCTCCAATAGGCTATATGAATGTGGATAAGTGCCTTAAGTCAGAAAATGTTCTGCCAGAAGGCAAAGTCCTTTAGCTCCCATTGACTCCAATTAATCAGTTCTCATTCAGCATTTATAAATATGAAGTCTATTATTTCTCTGAACTTCAGTTTTGGTGTCAGTAATGTGAGGCTAACAGTACTTAGTTGCTTCTCAGAAAGGCTTATTGTTTGCCAAGCACTTCGAAGGCATCATAAGCACAAATACTAATACTGTAATTACATAGGAACTATATAGACACTGTTTTTATAGAAAGTACATGCCTCCCTACAAACTTTCATAAGCATTAATGATCTATGACGTAATTATCTATCCACTACCATGGCACAACCAATAAATCTCTTCACAGATGGGCTCTGCTAGAACATTATTTCACATTTAGCCTGCTAGAGATTCATTTCACGCATCATTTCTTGGTTACATGTTCTGAAGAACAGTATAGAACAAGCATTAATTATTATTTTGATGTATCTCGTCAATCTGAACTCAATAACGTGTGCTTAATACTGTCCATCCTTTGGCTGACACTTTAAATGACTTCAGTCAACAAAATGAAAGCTTTAAAGCATAGCTGAGAGAAACATGAGAAAGTGGTCCTTGCAAATGGACAGCATTAGTAATTATAATTTCATTTTGCGCCTTTACACAAAAAGGGCCATATTAATAGATTTTTGCCATAATGATTTTACAGAATTGGCCATGGTACCAAAAACAATCAACACTGCAAAGACCAAAGCTCATCTATTAAGGTAATAATGTTGAGACTCTGTCTCTCATCCAGTAAACTACTGTTTTCTTAATGAGTCAGAAAAGGGTCAAGAAGCAAAGCCTTGTGTTTTTCTATTGCATAATCTATTTTTTTTTTTAAAAAAAAAGGAAAACTAATTGTTTGATGGTGGGTTTTTCATCTCTGCAAGATTTGGTATCAAACTTTAGGAAAGCTAGATTCCTGCTTGGAGACCAGATCATTAACAGATTGATAAACCTTCTCAAGAAGACTGGAACAAGGTATATTTCATTTGATCAGGCTATTTTTATTTAATTTATTCCTTTTGCTACAAGTCAGTTGAAAAGTCAGTGGGTATTTTGCCCAAGGAAAGACTATACCAAAAGCCTAAGGTGCACAGTAATGTAAAGTGAAATGCATGATTTCTCCTCCTTATTCCAAAGAACTGTGTTGCTTCAAAAGACTAAATACCTTCTTCATGCAAAAAGCTACACCAAAGCATGTACAAACAATTCAAAACAGAGTTCACTTGTACAGTGGACACTTGTGATTAAACCTTTTCTAAACAGGTGTCTGACATCTACCCAGAACTCCCTAAGAAGCACATGAAAGCAGATAAACATGACAGTGAACTCTGTAAGGTACTGAAATAATTAACAGTGCTCAGGGGATGTACCATTCAGAAACAAGTTCCATGACTCTTTCACGTCAAGGAGCTCTTTCAGCATGCGTGCCACGCTGAACTGCAACCCACAGACAAGTAATAACTTCCCCAGTAACTGAAATAGTTGTATTCCAGACATCAGGCTTTTCAATTTCTTTCTGCAGTAGTTTAAATACATGTTACGGTTTTGGCAGCTCTTTATATGTTCTTCTTTGAGCTTGACTCTCAAAGTCTATGTCTAAGTTAAAGGTAAAGTTGTATTGCTTGAGTTAGTACAAACTCATTAAGCCACATTTCCAGAACGATGATGACCAACAGGAAGAGAAAAGAGCACATTTTTCGGAGAGGGCAGCATTAGTTGGTTCCCAGGAATACAGAATAATTAACATGCCAACCAAGCCAGGGATACTAAATGTGTGCTTGTGAAGTGTGGATGCTCACTGGCAAGGTACTTTAAAGTGCAGCTCAGTGTAGATAAGCTGCTTTCTCCTCTCCTCCAAGAACATAAAATAATAAAAATGACCATGAAGCCTGCCAGCCAGTAACAGATTTTGCATAATTTTGAAATATATTAAGTGGGTACCTGAGAAATAGCGATGGCCTGTGCTTGGGCTCCAAACACCACAATTTTTTTCTACTTCAGAGCCAGAAAAATTGAGAAAAACTTATTAAGAACTATGAACCAATTCCAAAGCTCTGTGAAAAAAGCTGACGTATGCTCAGTCTCTCCACTGTAGAGCTGATCAGCCTTCTGGGGCAATGTACACAGCACTGAAATTTTTGTGGTTACTGAAGCTGAGCTGTGACCCAAAGCAGTTGCTACTGAGCTACTCATAGTTTTAGGTAGGGAAAGGGGGGGTCATTCAAATTCCTGTCAAATATGCAAACCAGTTCTACTCTAAATTGCTAGTAAAGACAACATAATTCATGTTAAAGCACTGAGTTTGCAAAAACTACTATTTGCTCCCAATGTTTTAATGTACAGCACAAGTAATTGTCAGGTATGTATTGTATGTTTTCCAGAAAAATATCTCTGTTTTCCTTAAAGTCTTAATTAGAAAGTAAAAATATCTTACTGTATTGATCCCAAGACCATTAAGCATGTATATCACATCCTCTGTGGCTACATTTCCAGTAGCACCTTTTGCATAGGGACAACCACCCAGTCCTGCAACTGATGAATCTACTACAGCAACTCCCATCTGGAAGATAACAATACAAAAATGCAACATCAGCAGAGAGTATTATTTATAATTATTCAGAAATAGCAGGTTATATATATTAGTTACCATGGATAAAATACACTTTTCTGCACAAATGGATGTTTTTCTCAGAGGAAATTCCTTATAATGGCTTTATAAGGGAAGACTTTTTAAACACAGGATATGTAACAGAGAACTAACAGTCCATTACATGTGATTTTGGCAGATAACATGATTGCTCTTCTAGAGCCAGAGTTTTATGCCTTTTCTCTCTTTATCTCTCTACATGGTTTTAAGTATCCTGCATCTATTCCTGCAAAGGCTTACATGCAAACGAATACAATCAATATGTTTATTCAAATGTGTAACGTTAAGCATATGTATAAGTCTCTGCAAGTTGGAAGTCTTAATATTAGCATCTGATTTATGTGTCATCCAAAAGATTTTAGGACATATACCCTCTAAAATGTATTTTGTATTAATGGCTATTCTTCCACAAAGAAGTTCCTTCCTAGCATTTTCTCTCATTTTCTTTCTTGTTTATTAGAGATCATGAAACCACTACGTAAATAATTTTTTAATTCTTGTCTTAGAGGAAGACTACAATGTACTTTCACCCAAATTGAACACAACAATGTAAGGAAGAGTTACATTTTGGCAGATCTGTTAAAGAGTTCCTGAGTTTAAATCAACTGGAAATAAAAGCTTAAAGAACTATATGCTGGTGAGTCTGACCCATTGTTTATCATATTCACCAGTCTAGAAGAAAATGCGACCCCAAAAAATAGCAAATTTCACACCCTAGCACAATCCTGCAGCAGCATTCAGAAGCCTAGTTTTTAAGACGCTTGGAATAACTGAATAACTTGGATATCATGGATGTTCTCCATAGATATAGGTTCCAATCTTTGAATATTTTTAAGGGAGTACTTCATGCACAGTGTTAAGCTTTCTTACTTAAATTAAGACTTAAAAAACCAGCCAGCTGTCATAAATTCATGATTCTCTCATTTTTATTTTCTTCCTACTACATCCAAGCTCCTTCTCTCTCCTGATAGTAAACCAGTTACCAGCTCTGCCCCACAGGTACTAAATTTCCTATGAGATAAAGCCCTCCCTGGCAGATTGGTCAGGGAGGGAAAGTAAAAAAGCCTGTGAGTTCCACTGACTTGTTTAGTGAGCTCTTGCATGCTCTTCTTCCTGTGACTAAATTTTAAAATAAAGCTGAAATTGGAAAGCATTTTTTTCTGTTTTAACATGTTACGTATGTGATCCAGGACACTGGGTCTCCTTTGTTAGAGAAAACTCTTCAGACTTCCCCTTGAAGAAGATTAGATGTCTTTAGAGGCATCCAGGCTCTAGAGATAATAAGAGGCAGGCAATGACATTAGGCAGAGAGGTCATCAGATCTTCAAAGACACCAGTTTCTCTCTACCTTAAGCACACTAGAGGGTTCTCCTCCCCCTAGGCCTAATTTAGGGAGACATAACACCAGAAGCTTAGAACTCAGGCAGACAGAATCAGGGTGCAATCACAGCTCAAAATCAGGACAGAAGTTCCTGTGCAGAGATAGGTTTTCAACAATCTGGCTTTGGGTCTGAAGAGATTCAGAGTTTAAACCAAGCCTGTTACTCACATTTGCACGTCAGTTAAGATCAGCTTAGAGGCCAGACTGCACAACAATCTGATTTCTGTTGGTCTCCTGAGGGACCTTCCTGTCCCTGTAGGTCAGACTGGGAGCCTGAGCTTCTCCTTCACAGCCACAAATACAACTGGCTGGCAAGGGAGGCAAAAGATGATGCTCTACATGTTGCAGTTGCCAAGTCCCCTTTCCAAATATACCCATCAGCAGGGTTTTTTAGTTCTGAAATAAACTTCCCTAATGTTTTGTTGTATTTGCTTCTAGTTTTAACAGTGCTTTCAACAGTTTTATCATTGGCCTTACAGACTCTTTGAAGTACCAACATTTCTGGAGGGCAATAATAAAAGAGTAAGCCAATGAAGCATTGTCTCAGGTCCTATTCTCAGGCAGGGAACATTATCTTGAGTTAGGTAGCTGCTCAAAGCCTGTAATAAAGACCTCAAAGGAGCTGAGCTGCACAACCGTGACAGGCAAGACAGTGCTGTTTAATGTACACACAATGAGACTCTCTAAGAAGGGATATTGTACTTTAAAGTATGCTAATCTGTGAATTATGGAGTGAATCACCAAAGTACGTTTCACATTTCAGCCACTTGTCACACACTTCGTTTGTGTAACCCACCGGTCAGAAAATGTGTTATACAACACATCTGTGTCCAATACATA
Organism: Caloenas nicobarica; assembly: GCF_036013445.1. Lineage (NCBI taxonomy): Eukaryota > Metazoa > Chordata > Aves > Columbiformes > Columbidae > Caloenas > Caloenas nicobarica. Next base: position 26,271,375 of record NC_088247.1, read on the forward strand.
GAGGATATGTGTTTATGATAGCTTTCAACTAGAAATTCTGTCTCTTTTTGCACTAGCTGCTAGGATTCATTCATTTACTCTGGAAGTCATTCCTTCAAGCTCCACAGTGGCAGCTGTCAGGCTTGCAAGTGACCCTGCAGAAACATACCTAAGGCCCCTTAGTGGAAAGACGACTAGTACGGTAAAGGTCTGGGGAAAAGGGAGACTAACATATAGAAGTGCTAGTACAATACAAGCATGCATCCCACTATCATGCCTGCTCTTTCAGGCTGACTTTAAGATTTCCATCAGAAAGGATTGTTTCAGGGATGAAAAGGAAGAAGAAAGTGTCCTTCATGGAGTCTCCCACCAGCTGTCAGGTTATGTCATAACGCTAGAGCATTCTTCTAGATGTACTTACTGTCTGTAACTTTTACATGGGGATAAAAGCTATAGGCAAATAATGTGCTGAGATATTTCACAGCTGCTAAACTCCCAAGGAAGAGCAACAGAATCAGAAAGAGCTTTATTAACATATAAGCAGTCCCTTTCTAACCCCAGTAAATTATCTCATGAAATGCTTACCCTTATGCAAGAATGGGAAAAACAGTAACTAGACTGTATTTAGTCACAATTAAAGTGGCACCTGAAAACTGCCAGAAAAGTTTGCCAGTTCAAAGCTGGGAGAACCTCCTCCTGTGGGGTGTCACCTATATTGCTCAGCCTGCTCGAATGCTTCACAGGGTTCTCGCTGTGAGAAAAAGAAAAAAAAAAAAAGAACAGAAAAGAAACAATATACTGCCAGCTTTAAAAGGGTGTGTCTTCTAAAGGCATTGGATATAAATTTCTTGATATGCTTGAACAAATACTTGCGATGCCACCGTAATTGTGCATTTGCAGTGCAAGTCTCATAACACTGGGGTACATGTTGCTTAATATTGTTTGTTGAAAGTGTTTCTTAATACACAGAGGAGGATGGAATACCACAGCAACATAAACGTAACATAAAATACGTATCTTTGTCTAAGCACATGCTAGTATTCTCAGGCAGCCTCATCTGAGTTAATTCAAACTTCCTCCACTGGAAACTGGAGTGAGCTCAGTCATTTTAGTCTTATCATATATGCGAGAGCATAAAAAACGATGTCTTCTGCTGGGTAAGCCGTGAGAGTAGAAACCTCCAGATGACAGACAGGGATAATTGCTCTGTCTTTTAAACCATCAACTATGCTGGCTAAACAGAAAAAGGAGAAAGTCTAGTCACAGCTTTACATTGGTAACATCCTCAGTGTGGCAGCTTTCATCCTAGTACAGGACACTTAAACCATTAATTCCCAGAAAGAGTATATAAACATGTTTATGTCTCTATAATGGTATCTGCATCAGGATGGATTTGCCATTTTAACATTCAGCCAATTGTTGACAAGGTCTTGACATGGTGTGTATAATATAGCAGCTCTGATTGACCTCCAAATCTGATATGTCTTCAAATCAGTGCTCTTAATATGCAATGAGCGGGTGTCTCTGCCTTTAAGATATTGTCCTTTAAAGTTCTCTTCACAACACTTTGGATGTCAGCTGCAACATACTGCTCGTTCAGCAGCAGGCTCTGCTGCATCTGTCTGCTCTGGCATATAGTACAGGCAAATATAATGTGCTTTCTGATTCGTGTGCAGAATCTGCAGTTCATCTCCAGTGTGGCCCCATTCAAAAAGTCCTTAAATAATCCATATTCCAAGCTCCATTCTAACAGTGCTAAAAACAGATGTTGGAAAACATCCTTCGCAGCACTACTAACTAATTTGGAGGTTAATATTACAGCACAGCCTGTCCAAGCGCAGAGTCTGAAATAGCACCTAATAAATAACTCCTCTGCAAGTTTGAGCAGCTATGAAGCTGTTTTGCTTTTGCAGCCATTAAAAGCATAAGGGGCTCTAAAAGAAAAGCTAAAAATTGACATAATGTGTAAAACAAGGCCTCTTCCTTCATCACATGTCTAATATTTGTCAGGCTTTTTAAAGAGATAATGAGGTTCAAGCCTTTCAACAATCTGAGCCTGCAAAACATTCACTGTCAATATAAGATCTTTAAAAAGCCCACCGTCTCGTTGTCACTTCCAGACAGGCACTAAATTGTGCTGAGATTCATGAGAAGTTGCACTGCAGCTATTTTGTAGAGTATGTCCTAGAGGAGCACTCACTGAGCTGCTCACGTCTGGATGTGCATGGGGGTGAACAACAGCTTGGATTCCAGGACAACTTCAATGCTCCAATCTTTTTTGACACTTGCAGAATTTTGATAATCACTGACACTGGTTCCTGAACACCTTCCAAACTTTAGCTTTGGCTAGCTTTAGCTTACTCTCTAGAGAGGCAGAAGATTTTTTGCTCCTGTCCCATGCTAACTTCCTAATTCCCCAACAAGAGAGCAAGGAATTAAATTCATCACCTTTGTCAAATAGCCAGTTTTAACAGGAAATCATTATTGCCAGTGAATAATAAATGCTTTGTGTTTCTCAGTTTGCTTTACTACCTCTCCATAACTTCTTGTTGGGACAGTCAGTGTCCTTCCTTACTGATCTTTAAACCTGGCTTTGTCTGATGGAAAATTAACTTTGTCCCTTTTTTAAAAATGGCAAGATCAGCAGCAGTAACTCCAGGGATGTATGAGGTATACACCAGAAACTATAAACCAGGTCTCTCATAAACTGAAATTTTTTTAAAAAGATGAGATTTTGAAACTATAATATCGAGGATCCTAGGTATGGGTAAAACAGGTATCCAACAGGAAAAAATCTGTTGTGCCAGAAAGCTTAGGGGCCACAGCACTGTAAAGTTCAGTACCACAGTGCCTCAAAGATAGGTGCACATATACATGAAAAAATATCAGTATATTACCTCAGCATTTATTTAAGGAAGGGAAGAGGGAGGGAGGAAGAAGCAAACGGAGGAGATGCGTGCATCATGTCAGATTGTGCACACAAACAGCGGCACGGGACTAATGCTGCCAACTGCTCGGTCCTGCAGCCCTGCCAGGGCGGGCTGGCTCTGCTGTGGGGTGGCCCTGGCCTCTGGCATCAGGCTGCCACCCACCACCACCTGCTACGCCACCAGCGAAAACTCCTCCTGTAGAGATATAAATAACCATAGAAACATAAATAACTATGTCAGCAACACTTTGTAAAGTGGCTGCACCCATAGAGACCCTTCTGTGAGTTATGTTATCAAGCTAAAATCAAGGCTTGCCATTCCCCTTTGTTTCAATAATACAAGCGTACATAAATAAATATTATTTTAGTATTTGAGCAATTAGAAGCATACATTCCTACATATAAGGCAATAAAATGGGAAAACATCCATCCATGGAAAACCCTGAAAGTTAACTACATTTCTTTATTTTTATCTGTGGTCTTGCTACAGATTAATGCATCACAAAAGAAAACATTACTTTTCAGAGTAAACTCCATCACTACTGACCGCAGGGTGTCACTGTTACATTAAAATCTGTAATTTCCCAGTTCATTTAGTTAGAAAATTAATGCATTCAGCCCCCTCCCCCCCTAAAAAATCCTTTTGTCCCAAAACATACTGAGATGCAAGCAATTTGTGGGCAGACATGCTGCATAAAATAGGTTAATACAGCATTCCTTTAACTTATTGCACACATCTTTTCATATTGCTACTGACACATTTATTATAAGCAAAGCTGGCAATGACATGTAGAGTTAAAGTTCCCTAACACTTTCTATCACAAGGCCCTACTTCCAGTTGTTTATTACTTTGTCAGCCTTTAACTGCTGGATCTTACATTTTCCATGCTTCGTCTCTGCCTCAGGCTGGATTGTTTTGGAAAGTTTTTGTGAAAAATTGGTTGGCCACTTCCAAAAACAAGTTTTGGGGAAGAAAAATTAGGTTTTTTAATGCTAATATTCAATAATTCTAACGTGAGCTTCCTGGAGACATTCTTGTAGCTTTGCAGTCTCAGATTTGGCACAGGAGAAATACTGATTTTAAGAGACAACATGGTCTGGACTTAGTTACAAGCTTAGGAAAGTTCCACCTCCTTGTCAGGAACTGGTCAGCCTCACAGCTAAAATGCCTGAGGGTCAAGATAGCAGCAGCTGACCATGTTCCTTCCCTTAACCTTGACAAAGAGCTGTGAAGCAATTTCTCTGAAACTGAGTTGAAAAATCTGTGTCTCTGGCTGAGAATGTATCACCTGCACAGAAAAACTCTCACTGGTGGGCTCCAGCAGCTGAGACCTGTGGTGCGGAACCAGTTCTTCAGAGAACGGGGAATTGATGATGCCATTAAAAGTGAGAGACTGGTTTTGAGATTTTGAAAAGCTTAGAAAGTCCTAATCAAAATCCTATGCCATGGCAAAATTAATACTGGGAAGCAGATGGTCACAAATCACTATCAGTATTGCCTGCGCTGGCATATTTTGCTCCCTTTTTGAATATGGGGTTTGCCAGTTTGGTGTTGTACACAATTTGAGTTGCTCCCTTCCTAGGGATCATAAAACCAGCAGGGGGAGCAGGAGACACATTTCAAGGTCTTTTCGAAACCCATGAAGATGCGATGATCATCGCAGCACTGAGTGACTTCCCAGTCGCCCTTCCTTCTGTCCCCAAACAAGCCAGGGCATTGCCAGATTTCCCAATTCAGCTGTGGCTGATTTGAAGTAAGTACTCATTGCCCCAGATGCTCTTCAGCAGAAGTTGCTGCTCTCAAGTAAACCTCCGGTGGTTTAATGGTTTGTCTGCTTGCTACGCCTTGTGAAATAACCTGATCTAAAAATGCGGGTGAGTGGGGGTTGCTCTGGGAGAGGAAAATTTTGCTGGGATTGGAGAAAGCATGTTTGGAACTGCTAGCACTGGAGGTCCCATGAAGAAACAAAATCCACTCACTTTGCAAGGGATGGCTCACAGAGGATAAGCGGAATAGAGGTGTACCCACTAAAATAAAATGGCTGAATTATCATAAAGGCTGAATTATGGGATGTCAGCTGAGAATGAGTTGAATGAAGGATGGAACTGTGGGTAAAAACCAATGCTTGAAATGCGGACTGCAGGGAGTGCACTTCACTGTGAGTTACAAGATTGAAAAAGGACAGAGTGCTACTATGGAGAATCAGGGAAAGGCACTGATCTAGTATTTGAAGTGCCCATGGCAAACGCGGAACATGTGAATCCATCCATGAAAACGGCAAATCTGACCCAAGCATCACAATATCTGAAAACACTACTTTTTCTGACATTCATGGAACACATAACCTACTTCATTTCTCTTAGGTATCCCTTTTATTGGTATCTATACTTTATAAACAAACTACAAATTCTTTTGATCTTGTTGTTCAGTCCTGGTTAGCTTCTGCCAACTCCCAACCTTTCTAGCTACTGTAAGACCAATTTCTGTTGAATCACTCTGCAGTTTAAGCTGAGTGGCCAAAACTATTCCTGGAAGTCTTCATTTTCGTCACTTTGTATAAACACAACACTCTCAGCATGATGCACCAAGTGGCAGAGGACACTAGCTTGTACCAATATGGGCAAACAAAATAGGTGGGTGGTAGAAGATATCTGTTTTTATAAAATAAATATGTAGCAATGATGGCATTTATAAAAAATCTGGGAAAGTAGAGCAGAACTATTTCATTCTATGGTAGAATTATGGTATGTCAGCATCAGGGTATCTGAAGGAACAACATGGTAACAGCATTGAAAATCCCATCTGGCTTCAATTCAGCCTGAGCCCTCCCACAGCAGCACCTGACTCCCCTAGAGCCAGGAACATCACCCACCCACAAAAACCACTTTGTTTTGATTTTCATCCCCTGTATTATCTCCGAAATCACACCCACCTGCCACCCAGACAGCAAAAATGGGGACCTCCTGCATGTCCCCAGGGCTCATCTCCAGATGTGCTGTGGAGTCCTACAGAAGTATTATATCAGCTCCTTGGCTGGGGCTGATCACCCATACAACACTTGTGGTCTTCAAAGCCTGAAAACCACCACTGGCTCCTTGCCGTGGAAGCTGGGGAAGCTCAATGGACTAACATGGGTGGAGGAGACCCCCATCATGACATCAGGAATTCTAACAGGTTCTGCAGGGGACTGAAATGAATGCCTTCTCTCTGTCTTCCTCCGTGTAGCTAAGATTGATGTCTGCTAGTTCTAGAACAAGGACATTTTCTACCATAACTAATTCAGCTTCACTCAGTGATTCCCATCTCAACTGAATAATGAGCTTCCACATTTAGAGTGAAAAGACCTTTTCAGATATTAGTGACTTTTAGTATTGCTCCCACTCGCACCTTGAAAACTAGACCTACAATTGCTTCTCCTGGATGTGGTGATACACAGAGTGAGGCAGCAGTTGGCTAATATCCTTCAATCCAAGTCTCCCTTGTCTGCCACATACAAGAACATCTGCTGAAGGTTTTGGCTACTATCCCAAACCTGATGGCAGTAATGATGTATTAAATGATCTGCTAGAAAAATTGCAAAATACAATTTAAAGTAGATGACTACTTTTATACTTCCAAGGCTTTTCCTCTGATGTCAGTACCTATGCTTTCCAGAAAGTTGCTCAGGTTATTGTTGTAGCTACTATAACATCTTCTTTCCCATTTCACCAATTTAATAGCAATCAAGCTAGGCTAGAGTAATTTTTTTTTTCCTCTCAATAAGCATCCCAGGAAGATTTAGCTGACTTAGAAATGGAGGAGACTCAGCAGCAGAGCAAAAGAAAAAACCCACACGCATCCAAACACAAACATACCCAATAGACTAGCAGTAATGCTACCCTAACCAGAGCTTGTTTTTTTCCTTCACCTTCATTCTAAATAAGTGTCCTAACTATTGGGTGATGTGGGACACCCAGGCAGTGAACCACTAAACTCCTGCTTATGGCTTTTTCTCATTTGAGACCCAAACTGCACTGTTATTCACAAACACATGGCACCAGCTAAACAGAAGATCCTGCTGAAGCTTAAGTTTTCAGCTACTTCAGAAACACCACGATGGTGGTGCGTTCTGTGCACATCCCTGAGAAACCTACCACCTACCTAACTACTTCTTTGCCCCTCCACTTTTCAATCAGAGTTTGCTGCACTTTCTATCACCCTATGCAACACCCAGATTTAAAGCCCTAGCAGCACAGTTTAACTTTTTAGAAAAGTCCAGTATTTTATACAGGCCCAGATCTCTTGAAACTCCTCCACTGTACAAAAGTGGATTGGCCTAATTCTTACATTATAGAAATCATTATTCATTGGGAGCTTGCTTGAACAAGGGCATGGATTTCAAGACTGTATCAGCAGTAGTAGCAGTAGTAGTTCTAACCTGCAGCTGGACTTCATAGATTTGACTCCTCTTGTAGGTCTTAATAACAATGAAATATCAGAATTTATTAACAAGTGGGCAGAAGGAAAAGGATCTGATTGTATCAGAAAACAAAAGTCTGTTTTTACCTTTTTAACAGCTGTTAAGCTTTTAATCCTTTTTGGGGGGAAGAAAAAAAAATGTGCAACAGCTCTGTTAATTCCTGAGGCTTACTTTGCAAATGAAGACACTTGGAATTTTCTAAAGGAAGTCACACATTTCCAACAGGGCACATGTTTTATAATGATATAATTTGCTATTTAGAACTGGGATATCACTTTAACTTTCACCAAGTGCATAAAAGTGTTATTTTTATGCATTGTTTCAGTTGTTCAGATTAATCCAAAATGTACTGCAAGAATGCGCAGAATTTTGAATTATAGTTTAGTTCTTCCATAATCCACGGTATCTTTTGCATTTTATATTAATATGCACAATATGTTCTTCTTACTTAAAATACAAAGTATATGCTCATAGTAGTAATTTTCTATTGTGAGGGATTCCTCTTGTCATTTCTGGAGATATCTCACAATAGAAATTAAGAATTCTGCATCCCATCTCAAGATGTACAGATGTATATCTCCATCATTCCTTATTACTCCATATTAGATTTAAACTCCAGGCCAAATATAATTTGTACAGTTAATGCTATTAAATAAAAAGCTGCACTTTTTGTTCAGATATAACTACTATTTTGAATATGTCTTAATTCTATTTTCATAATCCCCTGCGTGAAACAATACTTTATTCTATTTTAGTACATAGGATATAAGGATTTTAGAGATTCCACTCCCTAATATCCATTGACAAAACATATTCATCATAAAGAAAAGTGGATTGCCAAGATGTATGGTAAACCGCCCTTAGAAAAAAACTCCTGGCATTTATTACATGATCTTGATTACACAGGTGCATACCCATCTTCTCCCGTATTTGGAAAATAAGAACTGCATTCTCCATTCACATGCTTTTAACTTATTTACAGCTAGAACTGGAGACTTAATATTTATCATCACAAAGTATAAAGCCAAATGTCCTTTTTCTTCAGGAGCACTAAAGATTAACAGATTAGAATGTTTTCCACATGTCCATTTTACTGTCAAGAGAATATTAAAGAAGTTTTCCAGCTTCCGCAGCTCAGCCAGATGTCAATGGATCCCACAGTGAAGCAGAATTGGCAGAGTAGCCTTCTCATGACCCCGGCATTGTTTTATCAAGGATCAGTTTAAAAGTATAAAGGGCCATTTCTTGCTGAGATCTGTAATGTTTTTCAGCCCTTTTCCCCTGCAATTACACAAAAGTGCTGACTTTGTTGAACTACTGATATGCAGTAGTATTTCTTATGACTTCTCTCACACTGTGCTGTAATTGCTGTTTGTGTTGGCACAAGAAAAGTAACACGTCTTGTTTCCACTGTACATTTCCGGACTCTGGTTTCAGTAACATCAGTGTAGGATATTGTACTGGGCATATGTTTTGTTGTGTAAACATTCACTAGTAATTTACCCTGTCAATCTCTGCAGTATGGCCTCTAATTATCAGAGGTTGAAGGGCTTCAGATGGACATTTTATAAAATATTTACAGTAGTTATACTGTTTCTTTTTTTCTTCACTGGTGTCTGTGTTCTGAAAAGTATTGCGAAGAAAAAAAAATATCAAAAACTGTAAAAGAAAACCGAACAACAAAACCAAATTATTCATTCTTGCACATCTCATTCTCTAGATGAACTAAAGACTTGGTTCCCAATTAGCTAAGGAAAAGATATGGCAGTATTGCAGTAGACATTACAATATAATAAAGTATTAGATATTTCTGTTTTCTTTCAATTTGATTATTCCCTTTACATCTTTTGTAACAACAACAAAAAAGTATATTATTTCTATCAGTGCTTTTTTTCTTACTAAATTCATTCTCACTAAATAGCCCCTGAACTTGCAAACAGCTATGCACATGCTTAATTTGATTCAAGACTCAGACAAATGTATTTAACAAATGGGACCGCTAAGGTCTTGTTGGAAAATATCGCATCTACTGCAACGACTCAGAACCAAAGAGCAACCTCCCTTTAAGAGCTCTGGAATATATGTTTTCGTCATTCAACTGAATAATTTCAAGGAAGTAGAGCTTCATATTTTGTGCTAAAGTAGAATGTCTTGAGTAGAATTCCAGGATGGGCTTAAACAGTTAATAATTACAGTAATGTGACCAAAGAAGATGCAATCAAATAGGGCATCTTTTTAAACACTATAGGCAGAGTGAATCTTTATTGAAGTTTCCACCACGATTTTAATCATAATGCAGGAAACTTTAAAAAGAAGTGTGACAGTTTCTCCATTATAGATGGATCAATTTTGTAATATTCATTTAATTACAATACCTTATCACATTACAATACCTCCAAAAGAATCTTCCCTTCCAAAGCACTGACTAATTAAGTGGTAGCATTAAGGTGAGGAACCACAAAATGTAATCTGTCTTACAAATATTTTTCCCTTATTCTGATTAAAATTTCACTTTTAAAAAAGACAGTTGCTAATTACTCATCCAATATATCTGCCAACAGGAAAGACAGAACACTTGTTTTGTTCAAAAGGGCATTCAACTTAGTATATTTTGCTACAGGCGCACATTATATTGTCTTGCTAAGCCTATTTTATTTTGTTCTATCAGTTTATTCTTTGAAAGAAAAATACTGCATCAAATTAAAAATTCTTACCTCTTGTTGCAACTTTTAGTGTAAGCAAAATCTGTTATGAACACAGATCAGAGAAAAATATTTCTTTCTATAATTGGTTACTTTGTGTATTTGAAAGGACTCTGTCTTACGCAAATCACATAATTTGTCTCTGACAATCTGTCACCATATAGCACTTGCACTAAACAACAAAGGAGGAAAAAATTAAGTAAACAGGAAAATATGCAAGCTTGCAAAAATTACTGAGTTTATAAAACTATCATTCATTTATCTTTTAAAACGATCAAAAAGGTTTTTTATTTTGAAAGTCTGGCTTTTTCAACTTATACCGCAATATTTCGAAAGAAAAAAAAAAGATAAATGACAAACGAATTGACTCAGGAGATTGGCTCAGTGTTGCTTCTGCACAGCACAGAAAGAAAAGATGATTGTCATACTTTAAGAACTACATCACCTTTGGTTTCTGCCTTAATTGAACAGTCATCTTCGACTTATTACACTTATGCACATGGTCACTTGTTCTCATACAGCTACAGGGATCCACCCAGCTCACTCATTTGGAGTGAGTGCAGGAAGTCCAGTCTGCCTCATCATTGTTATCTCTGGATTTTCTGCAGTTTAATTTACTTTAGGAAACACTCTGAGAGCTTGTTGAAAGCCATCTGATGTACCTCAACAATAGGAAGTAACTCTCCCTCCTTCATTGTTTGCTGGATTTTAACAAAACTGGTTCTGAGCAGCCATAAATATGCAAGAATTGCCAGAGGTTTAGTTCCACCCCCTCAGCACAGCTGGCTGTAGAGCTGCCCAAAAAGGAAGGGAGCGTCATCCTGTAAACACTGAGCTTCCCTACTGGAGACACTGGGATTTGTGATTTCCCAGGACTGTTCCTGCCATGGCAAGCTTCTCTGACCCTTGCTTGGGTCTGAAAGTCAGGTTCCACGCAATACCCTCTTTTTCAGGCAGAAACTAGAACAGACACACTCACAAATAACAAAAGGTAAAGAAACAATCCTTTTCAAGTAGGAAGCACTGTTGTGATTCTGTCCTTATTTTAGACTTGCTGTTAAACTTCAAGAAAAACTACTTCAGGGTAAAAAAGGATGGGGAGTCATTTCCACCAGTAGAAAAATACACGTGCCTAAAATCCATTTATCTTCTTCTAGCTGATGTATACAGACTCATAGTCTGATTAAAGTGCAATACGATCACAGGGAAATTCCTAAAAACAAGTAAAGCAACTCTTATAGAAATAATTTATTTTCAAAATACCATGAAAATTGAATGAGGAATTAAATCCTGAATAAAATTCTTTCTTTAAAAGTACTTAAAATAATTGTACTCTCACCAAACATTTAAATTTTTTCTTTCAAAATTGTTTTTAAAATTACGTTGAAATACTGTATGTTATTTCCGTCACTGAACCACATACCTTTTAGTGTGCAGCATGTAAGCTCAAAACAAAGAAAAAGGAATATGGTCTAACCACAGTCAATCTAGAAGGAGACTAGCTGAAAACACAAAGCTACATACATAACTTCTGGCATACTCATACATTCTAGATTTAAAAGTATCTAAAACTGTATATTCTAGAATCATCATCATAAGTACATCTTAATCACAGGAACAAACAGGTGGTCTAATGAACATAAACCTAGTATTCATCTAGAACATATTTTAGATGACTATTTTTTAAATACAGACATTGATTTTTGTGGTGTATTTAATTAGAAATTTAATTTACATTCGCATGTTAGTCGTGTCAGTTACAAAGACTGGTCAACATCTTCCATATTCAGATCCCGTGGCACTCTGCTTAGAGCTCTGCCAATCTTGCACTAATCAAGCTGATACTGTCTGGGGCAGACACCTGCCCTGACCTACAGTGCTCTACAAAAAACTTAGCTAAAATAGTTCAGCTTCTCAGAACAAACTTAAATACACTTTCAAAGAGGCCATACTAGTAAATAGTGATAAGATTCCTCAAGTTCACATGCTCTCATGCCTTGAATCAAGGACATGCAAGGTGGGGAGTCCCACCTTAGTCATAGAGCACATAACCAGTAAACTAAATGGCGTGAGGACTGGAACTCAGTTGTCCACTGCGTGTAACTCCTGCCACAGTCCCTGGCACAGCTTTGGCTCCCCCGAACAACTCCTGGCACAGGCTGGGAACCAGCACCATTTAGGAATCATTCATAGTTGGCAGTCTGGAAGTGCTGACCTTGTTCTGGAAGGTACAAATTTCATTTTATGGGTGCGAGCTTTTCATATAAATTGGCCTTAGTGCCAGAGAGGCGCAGAGGGTACTGACACTGGGAACACCTTAAAGTAGTGATACAGCAACTGTAGGAGTGCAAAGTCTATTCAGACACTCAGTCTCATATCTAAAATTAATGTGACAGCCGATGAGATAGAAATTGGTGAAGAAATAAAGTGGTGGGAGGGGTGCTGAGAAGGGAGAATGGGACGGGCTTGCAAGGATGGAGCAGTTCTGAGATGAGTCAGTTGTGTAGGACACTTGCCTGTGGAAATTCCATTTTGTTTGTTGTGCAAGTTGGAAGGTATGTTAGAGACAAGCAAGACACCATAAAACCAAAAGAGACAGGTAATAGCTGCAGAGAACTAGCTTGCCTTTCTGTGAGTGAGACAGTGCCTATGTGATACTGAATGAGGCACAAAAAACAACCTTCAGACCAAGGAAAACTTCATTTTCCGGTAACCTTGATAATCTAGACTCTGATTTTCAGGGACTGAATCAAAAACTGTTGTAAAATAAGAGTTATAAGTTCAATTTCTGACTATTACAGGCAGTTATCTCACCAAAGCTACAGCCAGCCACATAGCCTCCTGAAAAAAAAAACAAAAAACAAAAAAACCCAACCAACTAAACCACAAAAAAACCCCACAAAAACCCCCCCAAAACCACAAAAACACAAATACTACAAATACTACCTTTTTTACGCATGCAATCCAGTTGAGGCACAGTAGAAAAATGCATGGGGAATTTGACACCAGTGTTCCCTCACCATATTTTTTATGCATGCTACAGATCAGTGACTCCAGTTTTCTAGTCTTATATTTTCACAACTCCTAAAAGTACTAAATATTTATTTTAAATTGGGCTTAGCATCTTGAAAACTATTTTATACTAATTTGTTCTATAAACACCTGAAAACCTTTTTTTGAAAAGCCTTCTTACATTTCCAGCATTTGGAAGTAATTTGTTTGTAGTTCAAAAAAATGAATGTCTGTCTCTAACAGAAAGAGCTGGATTACTGCCCAGTCCACTTCAGAACTGGATGATGCTGACTCTCAGCCATTTAAATAGTCAAGTTAAACAAGACACAGTTGGGATGATAAAAGGAGGTCTGTAAAAAGGCTTGTTGCTCTGCCCATGTAGACTTACAACTATCAAACAATGACTAGGAAAACACTGAAAGAGAGGAAAAAATTAACATAAGTGCCAGGGAAAATATTAGGATTAGGTGAATGTAGGAGTACAGTATCTATTCATGTCATTCTCCATTCTTGCCAGCAAGCTGCCAGCAGCATATTTACTCTGTTAAAGCATTGATGGAAGCAAAGAACGGCAAAAAAGGCGTTACAAAGGAGAACAAAGGAGTGGGGAGGTCCACACTAACAGTAGGTACAGACTATTATCCCCAAATGGGCCTATAATCTGCTGGTTTTGCATATAAACTATATTCTATGCTATTTCGTGTGAGCCTTGTTTGCAAGCACAACTTTGCAGGCCTCTTATAAGCTGTCAAAAAGTGAAACGACAAAATTGTGTTCTTGTGTTGTATTAATACTAATTCTTTCCCTTTTACAAATTATAGTTCCAGATATAACAACTAAAGAATGATGCAGCACAACAGAATCTACTGAAGACCTAAGAATCTTTTCAAGTAAATTCTGTGAATCTGCTTATTTTTGCATCGGAAGAAGTTCACTCACAAGAAGAGAAATACACACAGTAATGGAAGCAACGCCAGAATGCCTTTTAGGTACTGGCCAACTAAATCAGTATGGCCTTAATGCTTCTAGGTTTCATGAATCAGAAAATTATCACTGAAGCTGAAATTGGAAAATACCACTGACACTGAAGAATGAAATGTGCAAGTGAACGTCATTTAGAGGATGGAAAACTCAGAAATGAAAGCGTTTAAGATGAGATTAGGAAGCTAAAATAAAACATCATTCCAAGAAAAAAGAAGTAGGGCAGGAGGGCACAAGCACAGAAAAAAAGGGCATAGAATATTTGGGCCAAATTAATTCTTTCTATAAATCCACAGCTTCAATGCTATTAGTACATAAATTATCTTTGGCTTTAAGATAGATTAAAAAAAAAAAATCAGATTTTATTTCTCTAGTTGCTGCAGTGATTTCTCCATCCATAATCCATTTAGAGCTAGGGTGATAAATCTATATGAACTTGTAGAGAAATGCATAGATTCGCATGAGAAATTAAATGTTTAAAAATGTTTTAAAAGACAGTTGAGGTTTGATTTTAAGCCAAAGGGAAGTTGTGTCTACCATTCCAGGTCGGCTCTAGTGAAGGAATTTGGAGAAGAGAATAATCTATAACTGACGAAGGATCTCTTGGCCTGATTAGTATCTTGAAACAGACTTAGACTTGAGGTTTGTTGGTTCAGTACCCAGAGTTGAAAGCTTCTGAAATCCAATCATCACATTAGAGGAAGCTAGAACAATGCTGATTTCTGTTATTTGTTAATCATTTACAATATACTTCATTTAAAATAAATAAAGAAAACATACAGGCTACCTATTGGCATATGCATGTAAATACATCTTTGCCTCGGGAACCCTGGCTGCTATCGCAATATACAATGACAAAGATATTACATTTCCTGTCCTAAAAAGTTCAAAAATAAAAATCTTGAAAAAAATGTCTACTGTTTAAACTTTTTTTCTAGTAATAGTGTAACAGCTGTAATAATAGCAATGAGGAATTTATTTGTGAACTATCAAGCTATGAAGTTTTTCTGAAGCATAGGGAGAAAGGTCAAAACTTTCAGCTCCTCAGAAATTGTATACTAGGTACATACTGCAAAAAGCAGCAGAAAGCAATAAAAATAGAATTGCTGCTTCTTTTGTACTGATCCAAGAAAAGAGGAGTTGTACTGTCTGTTCATTTGCTTGCTTTCCTTTTTCTTTTGCTGAAATTACAGGCAACAATGCAAAACCAGTACAGGTTATTATTAAAAAACAAAACAACAACAGCAACAAAAAACCAAAACAAAACAAAAAACAAACAAAGCCACAAAAAAACAAACCAAATCAAACAAAAAAACCCCCACAAACAAACAAAAAAACCCCCAACCTGGAAAACATCTCTCATTTTTTGGTATGAATGCCTATGTTTTCATTTTCTTCCCATATGCAGGTCTGATTTATTCATTTGTGCAGTATGTTTTTTCACTTACAAAACTAACTAGCTGACTGCTCATAGCAGAAATATTATTTGATAAAACACAAGTGTTTTTCTACTTTGCTAAAGCGCACACCCTCTTTTTCAGTCTTCTTCACAAGAAACCTTGCAGCCTGAGACCTTTTCACAATTCACCTGCCATTTTCCCCTAACTTATGTGCTTTCAAATACAGTCTTATTCATCTCTGTTTTGGCAGCTTTAAATCTCAAACAATTCTATTCACTCTTTTCTTTCCTAGTATCACTTATTCCTTCAGCTCAAACAACGGATTTTTTTAATTGCTAGCTTTACCAAAGTGTAATGTCATTTCTTTGAGGAAAAGGGAATAATGGGAAACAAACGAAAACCCCACAGACAAACAAACAAAAGGCAAAATTCCGGTTTCCAAAGAATTTCGTGTTATTTTTAATGGCTCTTTTAGCCAAAGTATTGTTTACACTTTCAAACCCAGAAAATACCTGGTGTCTAGGATAAATTAGTTCCTGGAGAAATTCAAAAGTAGAAAGCTCTAGGAAGACCCTTTTGTAAAATGACAGGCATGCTGTAATAAATAATATCTTGCTTTGCCTAAAATTATGTGTATTGCTATACTCTTACTTTTGCTCCCAAATGTTTTCTATTGTGCGTTTTAGAATATTAGACACATTTACACTTACAAATTGTGCTAGCTATCCTGTTTCTCACAATGGAAGTCTAAAATTTCAAAAGTTTAATTTCTGCAAGTTAGAACAATTGCCTTTAACATGAGCATTATGGTAGCTGAAGTTATTTATTTAAGCAGGAAAACCTGAGACTCACAGGCTAATAATTCCACAACCCTGCTAATGGGTGCTTTCCAGTTTGAAGAAATTCCGTTTTATAACTCCATTTGTTTCCTGCCATTTAGCCAACTTTCCACTTATTACATGCCTCCATGGCTTAATATTAACTTCCAGTACAGAACACTGTAAATTGTTTTCTGAAAAATCAAAGCATATGATATCCACTGTATATTCTTTGTCTCCTTTGGCAGTGACTGCCTCAAAGAATTCCAGTGAAATACTGAAGCATGACCAGCCCTTCCTGGATCCCGGACAGCTATTCTCAGTCAAGCTGTGTTTTTTCTAATGTTTCCCTATCTGAACCTGGAAATTACTTTCCGGAGATCTCTGTTAAGTCTTCTGCAGTTTCCTAGCGCATCTTTGTAAACAGCAGAGGAAAGTAAACTTGGGAGGTCTGCTGAAACTTCTCAATTTCTAAGCATTTCTCAAAATAGGAATGAAAAAATATTAACATTTTTTCAAGATCCCAAAATATGTGCTTGCTTCATATGGCAAGTCTTTGTGATTCTCACGTTATGCTACATAAATTCTTCAGAGTGCCCGGCTGTGCAGGGGAAAGGACATGGAGTGTTACAGAACTCAGATAATTTGAATGGGCATGTATGGATTTGAATCACTTGCCCACTCATATACCTTACCATTTTTAATCTCAAAATTACATTCTATGCCAAACTTAGAATATATTCAGATTCAAAACTTCAATTTCAAAAAATAAATTTTATATATATATACATAAAAATAATTTCTAGTTGTCCGATGCTTTTCCTTCTTAGATTTTTTTAGCATTTCACAAACTAAGAGATGAGCTTTGCTCCTGTTTTACAAACAAAAAATTGAAGAAAAGTGATGTGCACAGTGACATGTCAAATCAGGAAAAGACCAGCCACGATGTTATGGTTCCTGCCTCCTGTACTTTATTAATTTCATACAATACCTCCCTATTGGCTTAAAAAGACCTGTTTTCAGTACAGTGTTGAAATTTTAACTAAACTATCATAACTATTTTTGCTCTGTTAAAAAATAGTTTTGGTGTAAATAATTTCACTACCAGGCAGTGGGTATCCCAGCACACTGCTGATAATAAAACAAAATCCAAGTGGTATTTAACATATTATTCAAGTAAGAACTTTGGCAGCCCACTACATACAGGTTCATTTCCTCAATTACTACATAACTCCACAAACCCAGTAATTTTTTATTTGTGTAGCAACAGACAAATATGGCTGGACTGCCTTCCTCGGCTCGAAAGTTCATATTGACTGTTACATGAGAAATTCGTAGCTCAAGTCTAGCACAACAAGTACATGCAAGGCTTCACACTTTTTCATGGTTGCTTATCTGTCTTCCTACCCTATAACAGAAGTGTCAACCTGTTCTACTACACTACAACTCAGAATTATTGTGCTCTGCAGGGAATTAAAAAGAGAGCATTTCTTGCAAATAAAGAGTTATTGAGGTCTCTTCCCACCCAAACCATTCTATGATTCTAAGGTTAGGTGTCTTTTTTTTTCCTTCTTTCTTTCTTGATACCATCTTGAACATCTGATTTTAGGTTGCTTATAGTTAGACAGGAGTTGAGAGATGTAGATGTATAAATAAATTTATAATCCTACCACAACTGTAGCAAATAGTCATTAGGAAGAAGCTGAACTACCAATGATGAACATAATGCACAGGAGTCAATGGTAGATAAAGCTGGGAGAAAGGATAGAAGATTTTAAATCTTTAATCAAGTCTTGTGCATGCAGTTTGTTCTCTGTTTTATAGGGAGAAAGTTTTCCTCCTGGTTCTGGCACTTCAAACTTTGCCATTTCAACATTGAGTGCCTTTGTGTAAATCTAGTCCTCACCACATAAGTAAACCAGAGACACAAAAATATGCAAGTTGGTTAGGCTCTCCAGCGTGCACCAAAGGATCTTAAAGACATTAATGAAATATTACTAAATATTTTAAACTATCTGTAAGGGGAAATATGATAATTCTTGTAAGGAAAACCTGTGTTCACAAACTGGGATTTTGCATTCTGGACCTTGAAAGTTTAGAGGCTTGCTAAATTCTGTTTATGGTACTAAAGTGTGGTTTATATTTCAAAATCCCTGTTTTCTGGAAAAAGAAAGCCCTAATAAAAAGTAATTTCATTCAGCAAATCATCAGACTCATTCATCTCATTGTGTCCAATAAGGTGGAAATGATTAGACAAGGTGGTAAAAATCTCTGCTTCCTGTAAGTCACTAGAGTTTTATGCCTGTTTTCTCTAAGTTAGGATTTGATCCCAGTAGTGTAGGGATCAGTTGATATTAATGAATTATGATAGCAATTTGAATTTGATAAAGTTCTATGGGATTACCATGTGATTGTTTCATTCATTGAGGTATCACTGCTGGCCAGAACTCCTCTGGTTCTCTTTGCATATTCTTTCTCATGTTCATATATTTGCTGTGAAAACAGACAAAGCTATTTCTGGCAACTGCACCAGCTATGCAAGAAAAGAGTTCTGGATCACTTTCATTAAAAATCTTCCCCTTTCTTACCCATTTCTGTACACAATCTGGGAGTCAATTGTCAAGGTAACTCAAATCTCACCAGATCAATGGTCTACCTTACTGGGGCCTCTCCAGCACAGAAGTTTCCTGACTCATCTTTTTACCCTTCCTTGGAGGTCTGTAACAATTTCCTATAAATGTTTTGCCACTTCTTTTAGCTACATTCTGTGTTTGTCACATTAGCTAACCCACATATGCAATTTTACTCAAAATACCACCTCCACTAACTAGATCGCCACATCGCTTCCCATATTCTGAATTTGTCTCTTTGGTAAATTGTATACTCTGATATTTTAATATTAAAACAGTTAACCAAGAGCCAGAAAGTTTAATATTTGGTTCTGAAGCATCACTTCATGTTCCTCACATTTTTACATAGATTATTTTCATAAAAGAAAGTGAATTTCCTTTCTCTAGGCAACACTTTCTATCGATATTATTCACTTCAACAACTTAAAAATTACTTATCCTTTCAAAGTTGGCTAATCTCTCTTCCATCTTTCACTACCTATCATTTTGCTAAAACAACATACATAAAACCAAATACTAAAATTACAAGACTACTTCCCTGCTAATTTCTTATACAGATACAGCCTGTCAGTTCTAGATGACTTTGGATCAGCCCCAAACAAAAGAAAATATTCTGGGTAGTATAATCCTGCATGGAACAATGTGATCTGTATAAAAAATCACTTACTGAATCACCAGCACCTCTTTCCTCTCCTAGGAGTTCTCACATCGAAGCAATGCCTGAATTTGTGTAGAGTGATTTGTGGCTTTCCAGCTGTCATTCATTAATTCTTACAAAATACAACATACAAGAGTACTCAGCCTGAGGTTGCGGTCTGCAGTGTCTTAGGAAGAGTGTAATTTGCCTGCTGAATGTTCATAGAATTACAGAACAGATTGTAAGGGACCTTAAAGATCATCTAGTTCCAAACCCCCTGCCATGGGCTGGAACACCTTCCACTAGACCAGGTTGCTCAAAGTCCCATCCAACCTGGCCTTGAACACTTCCAGGAATGGGGCACCCACAGCTTCTCTGGGCAGCTTGTTCCAGTGCCTCACCACCCTCATAGTGAATAATTTCTTCCTTATATCTAATCTAAATCTACCCTCTTTCAGTTTAAAGCCATTACCCCTTGTCCTATCACTGCATGCCCTTGTAAAAAGTCCCTCTCCAGTTTTCTTGTAGGTCCCCTTTATGTACTGGAAGGCTGCTGTAAGGTGTTCCCAGAGCCTTCTCTTCTCCAGGCCGAACCACCCCAACTCTCTCAGCCTTTCTTCAGAAGAGAGGTGTTCCATCCCCCGATCATCTTCACTGCCCTCCTCTGGACTTGCTCCAAAAGGTCCATGCCATTCTTATGTTGGTGGCCCAGAGCTGGACACAGCACTCTAGGTGGGGTCTCACCAGAGTGGAGCAGAAGGGGAGAATCACCTCCCTTGACCTTCTTTTGATGCAGCTCAGGACACAGTTGGCTTTCCCAGTTGCGAATGCACATTGCCGGGTCATGTTGAGCTTCTCATCAACCAACACCCCCGAGTCCTTCTCTTTCATGGCTGCCTTCGATCCATTCTGCACTCAGCCTGTATTTGTGCTTGGGATTGCTCCAACCCATGTGCAGAACCTTGCATTTGACCTTGTTGAGCTTCACGAGGTTTGCATGGGCACAGCTCTCCAGCCTGCCAAGGACCCTCTGGATGGCACCCCTTCCCTCCAGCATGTTGACTGCACCACATAGCTTGGTGACATCAGCAAACTTGCTGAGGGTGCACTCAACCCTACTGTCCATGTCGCTGACAAAGATATTAATGCAGGTCCCAATACCGGCCTCTGAGTAACGTCACTCATTACTTGTCTCCACTTGGACATCAAGTCCTTAACTGCAACTTTTTGAGTGCAGACATCCAGCCAATTCCTTATCCACCAAATGATCCATCCATCAAATCCATGTCACTCCAATTTAGAGACAAGAATGTCATATGGGACAGTGTCAAATGCTTTGCAGAAGTCCAGGCAGATGACATCAGTTGCTCTTCTCTTATCTACCAACACTGTAACCCTGTTGTATAAATCCACCAAATCTGTCAGGCACAATTTGCCCTTTGTGAAGCCATGTTGGCCGTCATTAATGACCTCCTTATTTTCCATGTGCCTTAGCGTAGTTTCCAGCTCCACAATCTTGCCAGGCACAGAGGTGAGACTGATTGTCCTGCAGTTCCCCAGGTCTTTTATTTTTTCTTTTTTAAAATGGGGGTTATGTTTCCCCTTTTCCAGTCAGTGGGAACTTCACCGGACTGCCATGACTACTCAAATATGATGGATAGTGGCTTAGCAACTTCATCTGCCAGTTCCCTCAGGACCTGCAGATGCATCTCATCAGGTCCCATGGACTTGTGCACCCTCAGGTTCTTTAGATGTTCTCAAATTTGATCTCCTACAGTGGGCGGTTCTTCATTCTCCCAGTGCCTGCCTTTGCCTTCTGTGACTTGGACGGTGTGTCTAGAGCAATTGCTGGTGAAGACTGAGGCAAAATGTCATTGAGTACCTCAGCCTTCTCCATACCCTGGGTAACCAGGTCTCTCATATCTGGGAGACTTTTTTTCTTTTTCTTTAAAATTGTTTTCAAACAATAATCATAGGCAATTATTTCTATAACCCCTCAAACAAATTTCACTCCTGATGAAATACTGTGTCGGTTGCACAGACCCATAAAGGAGGAAGGGTAAGGAATTGCATCTCTGGAGAGTCATCTACGAAAAGAACTGCTGGGCTGAAGACAAGGGGTTTTACTCCAGTACTTTGCCCATTTATGTTTCTTTGGCAGACAGGAGAGCACAGGCAAGCCTAACAGCAGGGGTGAGAACTGACCTGGGCACTCTGATCCACTGGCTTGGGCACTTCGCCATCCAGCTGACCTCTAAAGTTGCCCTGTTTTAGAAATAGTATTGCTTAGCTATAATTCACTGCTAGCTGCCTCATTTCTTTGACCAGAGACAGGAAAGGATGTTGTGACATACCGGCCCCATTTGAGGATCCGAGAGCCTGGGGACCTACCTTAGAGTGAGCCAAGGAGCTGCTTGCAGAAAGCCAGTCAGAGAGACTGTGTAATGCCTGCTTCATCAAGGACTTCTGGCAAAATCTATGACAAGTTCAGTTCAGCCAAAAACTCCTCACTTTTAGACATGCTCTGTAGCAGAACCTGAGCACATAGGGAAGTTTTCTGGTGGGTCTCAGGAACCCCGAGCTTCTCGGAAATCTGAGAAGGCTGCATTGGGGTTTTTTTTTAGGTCTATTGGTCTCTTGAATGTACATGTTAATTAGCCTGAACTGCACATTAGGTATGTAAGAGCTTTTTTCCCCTTTAACTCTTACACAGTTGACTTAAGAAGTAAACAAAAAGATAGAAGCAGGAGGTAAACCTGAAACAAGAATCACAATGAAGTTAACAAAGCATAGCCATCGTTCAATGTTTAGTAGGCACCACGACAGCAATTATTTTAAGGAAGGATTTGAAAAACAAAGCTTCAAGTATTTTTATGGCGAACTCCTCCCATGCTCAGGGGTTTTCATGCTTTTAGCTATTACATCTGCAGCTGAAGCTAACTGTGAAATTAGCAGTTTATTTATCCCATGGTACACACACACACATTTGCAACAGTAGAAGTGAGTAAGGGTCAATAGTGAACAATGTGAGTAAAAGTGAGAACCCTTTTTTTTTTTACCAGATTTTGTAATTCAGTATTTAATCAAATACCTGCAGAGGTTCACATATTGAAACATTTCCCCATTCCATCTTGCTTATATCTACTGTTGCTTATATATACTGTTAACACACTGCTGTTATTTCTAAACAACATAACATGAGCTCTGCCAAAATAACAAGACAGGACAAAAGAAAGTAGACCTTTAAATATTGCTGCCTGAATTGCAAGGAAGCAGAAGATACCATTAAGTATAAAATAGAATAAAGGCCTACAATTTGTAAATAGCTTTTGATTCTGTAACATTTAGTAAAAATAGGTCTCCTTAGGAATGCATGTACACATTAAGATATTTTTCAAAATTATATCTTCACAAAAACTACATTAGAACTTGTAGTCTGTTTCTTGTATTGTGTCCTATTCTTAAAAATATATAAGCACAAATGGAATTATGGAAATTACCTGTTTCTGATTATTTAGCCACAGATTTGAATCAAAATTGAATAGAATATAAAGTTGTTGCCAGTCTTATTTGGAAGGTAAAATTGATAAACAGAAAAGCATACTGAAGGCATGTTAACAGTGATAAAATGATCTAGACCACTCTCTGTGCACATAATTACCAATAATTTAGATTTATCCATCTGAAATCAAGATGTAATTATGCATTATTCTATTTTATACTTAGACAGGTCTGTAAAATATAAAGTTTAGTTTAGCAAACAATGAACATACAGGTGCTCCTAAGAAAAACGGAATCTGAGACATCAGAAAAAAATTATATTTTATGTCCCTCATTCATCCCAAATCAATGGAATATAATAATCACCACTGTTTCTAAGTGGTTTTGTATGGAATGGAAGGTAATAAGTACATAAGGATTGAAATTTTTTGCAAAAGCAATGGCAGTAATACCTATGGACAATCCATCGTGTGAGCAATCCTTTCTGAAAGTTTACTGAGTGCTTCTTTCCTTTTCTAGTAATTTCTTTAAGGCTGGAATTTTTTGAAATTGTGCATTTGAATTAAACTAAGACTACTACTATCATATCAATGAAATGAGAACCTGAGTTACCTGTATGGCTGTGAGGATATTGGCTAACGCCTGGCCATACGTGTCATGGCAGTGAACAGCAAGAGCACTCAGAGGAATTTCTTTCATAACAGCTTCCAACATTCTTTTCATACTTCCAGGAGTCCCCACACCAATTGTGTCCCCCAGAGAGATTTCATAGCAGCCCATACTGTACAGCCGCTTAGATACCTGATTAGAAACAGAGACACATAGAGGTCAAGATGAAAGAACAAAAAATAGGGTCAAGAACATACATTAAAAAAGAACCCACCAAGGTGGCGCTGTGTATCAGAAACCCTCTATTTACACTTCAAAATTGTCAGGCAAGAAGAATATCTCATAGATCCTCTTACTTTAAATTTATAGTTCTGCTTCTGTACATGGAATAACCAACCAATCCAAATCGACCAAAACTTGCTTTTTGACTTTTCCGCAGAATCTAAATAAGCAAGATTTTACAGTAAGAATTCAGTTTCTGTCAAGCCCTTTCCCAACATTTTGCTCTGGGGATTTCCCAGCTGTTTGGTTTTCTCTGTGTACTTTTCAGCTCACAAGTTGTGCAGGGTAAATATCTGCCCCTTTGTCTAGTTATTACACAAAGTAAAGCACATGGCTGAACTAAGACAATAAATAATTAACCAGAAGCCTGATTTTGGTTTCTCTTGGCACTGAAAACATCAATAAAAATGAAGTTTTAACATGTTGTAGTTAATATATATTTCCTTGATTTTCAGCAAATCAAACATTAAAAGACTAACAAAGCAAAACTGTAAATTAACATTCTAGTCTTCAAGTTTTAAAATTTTTCTTGATATCAAAAAAACCCCTACAAAATAGTTCCTACTTATGTAAGTAAGAACTAAGTGTTTCTGGAATTATGTATTTGAGTTCTTTGTATGTGTAAGAGATTTGAGGTCTGGCCCCATAATGTTTGTATGGAAAGAGACATACACTAGGAAGCACAAAAATATGTTTGCAACAAAAATACTGCTTCAGAAACTGAATGTAGGAACTTTCTATCTTAGATGTGCTGAATTTATTTGGAAAAGGCTTCACCTTATGTTCAGTTGCTGAGTATGTTTGTCCCCTTTGTCATTCTCCACTGTGTATCAATGATCCCCAAAGGCCACTCCACTGGAACAGAATCCCAGTCTGGAAATTAACTGTTTAAATATGAAAAAAATACAACCTTTTTCCAAGACATCTTCAGTTGCACTGCAGTCTGCTGTTAAAGCAATTCCAGGACTTCATCAATGGGATTGCTGTGAACATGTCTGGGGAAGCTGACAAAGTGCTGCCCCAGCAGTCTCGGAAGTGCTGGATTAATAACGCTGTTCACTTAATTCAAAGAACAGCTGAAAAAGAACTTCAAGTAGTCTGAATTGTTCTGCTTAAATCTTGGAAGTGCTATGACTCTCGCAAAGGTAGTAAAAGTCTTTGTGCTTTAAAGTCAAAGAGCCCCTGGTTCGCATCAACCTAAATTGAATATACTCTTTATGAAGGGACATTCACCAGATTGCAAAAAATATTCTATCTTGCAGCATGTTTTTATATCATCAACACATGCCATGTATTTTAACTGGACTACTGTTGCAAGAAAAAAAAAATATCATCTGCAGCTAGTGGTAGATTACCTCTAGTTAATCCCCAAACTTCAGCTTTGTTTAAGATCAGGCAGCTTTAAGATCAGGGTATAAGAAGCAGACTACATTTTCTGTTTGTTTTGGTTTTTTTTTCATTCATGATTCAAAGCTTTTCTAGATAAGCATTTTACTGATGACAAAGAGACAATATCAACTGCTAGAAATCATGTTGCATTCGCTTCTTTCCCATGCTCAGTCCTTAGGTCTTTCAGCTTCTGAAAACAAAGTTCTCAAAGATGAAAGAAGAGAGGGGGAAAAAACTCTGCTAACAAGCTGAGCAGCATCACTGGCTTGTCATGATCTAACCTCAAACTGACCCTTAAAAAGAGATGTATATTTAATTTCAAGAAGAATGTGCATGCTCAGAAGCTGGCTGGGAGTTTTTCATATTGGATTTTCTATCCTACCATAGTAGGAGGCAGCCCATTAGTTATAATTCTGTAAGATTTCATTGTGGATTTTTGGGAGGAGGGTGGGGGAGAAGAGAATACACTGTTTTGTCAGTGTAATCAGAATGTGATACGAGCTTGCAGCTTTGTTGACTGAACAGGGTTGTGTTCTGCACCATTGAGCAGTTTATTGTGCATAGGCTTGTGCTGCTCCCCTTGGGAGCATTGTCCTGACACCAAGCATTCATCAAAACGGGAGCTGGGGACCCAACACTGCAACCCCTCAGGCATGTGAACAATCCTACTGCTGGAAATAGTATCTAACACTACACTCTTAAACGGAATACAAAAGGTCGTAATCGAGTTACAGATTATTTTAAGCAAATAATAACATAAAACACACTGCAGTAATTGTGCTGTAAGGGAAACTATAATAATCCAACAGCATTTAAATAAGAATAGGTGGGTGTCACGAGGATGGAGCCAGGCTCTTCTCGGTGACAACCAACAGTAAGACAAGGGGTAATGGGTTCAAGCTGGAACACAAGAGGTTCCACTTAAATGTGAGAAGAAACTTCTTCTCAGTGAGGGTGATGGGACACTGGAACAGGCTGCCCAGGGGGGTTGTGGATTCTCCTTCTCTGGAGACATTCAAAACCCGCCTGGACGCCTTCCTGTGTAACCTCACCTAGGTGTTCCTGCTCTGGCAGGGGGATTGGACTAGATGATCTTTCGAGGTCCCTTCCAATCCCTAACATTCTGTGATTCTGTGATTCTGTGATTCTGTGATAGGTACATTTTCTGCAGCCTGATCAGCCTGTATGCTGGATAACAGGATGCTAAAGTTAAAGGAAGCTAAAGTTAAAAGGAAGCTAAGGGGAGAAAGAAGCAGGAAGAAAGATAAAACCAGCCAAGTATTTGACTGGAAGACAATGGATAACACAACTGGCTTCAAGGATGTTATATGGTGCTTCCAACAACTTATTTGCCTAAGACTGAAATTCACAAACCACGGGATGATAAATGGTTAAACAGTGACCCCATTGCAAGAAAAAGCAGAGTGATAAAAAGGACTATGCAGTTTAATATATGATTTTTTTTTTAAATAAAGAACTATATGGATGTACCAGATAGATTCTAGAAGTCTGAAGGCATCTTAAGTTTGCACTTACTAGATAACTATGAGTAAAACACTTATGTACCTAGTAAGCCAAAAATGCATGTAGTCTGGTTAATGAGCCACCTCTCCTACTCAATTTGGTTCCAGTTAAATTTTTTTTGCTTAAAAAAAAAGTCATTGTCATTGACTGC
Organism: Caloenas nicobarica; assembly: GCF_036013445.1. Taxonomy (NCBI): domain Eukaryota; kingdom Metazoa; phylum Chordata; class Aves; order Columbiformes; family Columbidae; genus Caloenas; species Caloenas nicobarica. The sequence goes on from NC_088247.1 coordinate 26,298,379, forward strand.
AAAGGAACAGTCTAAACCTTTCAACCATAGCTGCTGACTGCCATGCACAGTCCAAGGAGTCACACACTCCATGCCGAGGAAGATGATGACCAGAGAGGCAGCTCTCTAAAATGGTTTAGCAACACGGCCAGTTATTTCGATAACTCTGATTCAGCAAAGGATTAGTGCATGTGTTTATGCAACATCCATTAACAGCTAATCAGATGCTTCTATATAAACATCAGTGCTTGCTGAATCAAGGCCGCAATAACTTTAATGAGGCAGCTTTTATTCTTAAGCACGTACACAATGGTATACAGATACACAAGAAGACACATATTAGGATGAAGACAGAAGATAAAATATCTGTGTGAGTAAAAGTTTGCAGGTTTGGAACACTAAGTAGCACTCCCACTGGCAAACTGAAAGGAGCTCTTCCGTGCAAGGAGAGTAGTTAAAAAACAAGGAACACATGGAAAGAAGCCTGTTGGGGAGTAAGCAGTGAGCAATTTACCAACAGCACAGCTGAATCTGTCATCACTGCTCTAACTAAAGCTGTGTCACTTCTAACTTTCACTTCATTTTAAACCAAATTAATTTAGAAATACTGAGTACCTTCCAATTTAGCCATTTTTTTCAAAGAGTGTAAATATATGTGGCTGCTGTGGGAGAAGTATTATCACAACTTCCATCTGGAATGCATACTAGAAGAAGATGCAGGAGAACAGGACCTGAAAGCCACACACGCAGAACACAATTTATCAAACAAATGTCAACTAGCTGCTAGTGCTTCAAAGGAAAAAAAAAAAAAAGGTGATTTGGAGATTCTGCTAGATCACCAAAATTAGGTGATTAAGTGCAACAGAGAAGACAAGTCTTTCTCCAGGAGGAAGGCCAGTGTGATCTGCCTCATGTGTCCTGAATTCTCTCCACTCCTCCACTGCCTATTTCAGCCTTCCTACAAAATTTAACACTTGTGTTTCACTCATGTCTTTCCCTGCTGGAAAAAAAGGCTGGGCTAAGACATCATCTTTCTTCTCCTTTATCCTAAATGGGAAAACGAGGTAGGGAGGGAAGGTGCAGCTCCTTCCACCATAGCAGCAGAGCAAGTTAAGTGGCAGGAAATCATGCTGGGGATGAGTTTTGTTCCATGTGTCAATCACATGACACTGTCCAGGAGGACAATGTTGTAGCAGTGGCTCTAGCAGCTGACAGTGCAGTATGCTTATGCCAGCATAAAACTGATTTAAAAGCAGATACCCTTTGCAAGAGGTTGTAGCTGGAAATCATGTCATACAGCATGGTCCGCTGACATATGTGCTTGAGTCTATTTCCTTAAGCATTTCCTTACCTTCTTGTTGGAGGAAATAGCACATAATATTTTTCCTCATGACTGATAACAATCAAAACATACCATTTTCCTTAGATTTGACTGCATATGGTTGAGTGAGTTTATGTATCCAGTTTTAGTATTAGCTACGTTTTATGTTTGTTTTCCTTATATTTTATCCATTAAAGATCTTTTTAGTATTAAGTAGAGAACATTAGTTATACACTTTTTAAGATGTATTTTTGGTTCATTAAAAAGACAAGCCAGAAGTTCACTTACTTCTGCCACTTTAGCTGGTATGATGTTTCCTTCATATGGGCAGCCCAATGCACATGACACATACCTACAATAAAAAGAACACACAAAGATACTTCTGTTTTATATATGTGAATCTGTATCCATCCATGTTACATTAAAAAAAAAGTTAAACAAAATTTTGAATATTTAAGCCAGTCAAAGTAGAATAAATATTTGAATGAAAATGTAAATTTACATCAGATGAAAATAGTAGGTTATCTTTTTTTTTTTTTCTTAAATCACAGAACAGAAATTTATAGCTTTAGTTCTGCTCAATGTATGTCACAAGTTGTAAAGGACTGGCAATGCAGCCTAGCTAATGCTGCTGCAGGAGACTTCAACTTTTCTTAGTATTTCCTTCTGAAGTTCTAACAGCCAGCTTAAATTTTGCCTTGCTTGGCCCACACAAGGTATTCAGAGGAAAGTATCATTTTCTTCCTTGTGCCAGCTACCCGAACCATAGAGAGCAACACACGGACACAAGAAACTTACAACAACCCCACCATCTCATAAATCATTAGATTTGTGGTGAATGGGATAGCTTTCACCCTCTGTACTGGCATTTCTGTCTCAATGCCCCAGAAGAATCACAGCTCCCTTGCAAGCTGTAGTTTAGGTGTGCCTTAGGACAAGAAGAAACTGAGAAGCCGGACTGTGTCTCGCAGCAGCTATCATCTCCACAAAGCACAAAAATCAAAAGCCACAACCATGCCTCCATTGTTCAGTCTTAATGCTGTGTTAGCATAGAATTTGGTTTAAATTTCTTTTTTTATGACAATTAAGAGCCATGAAATTCCAATCATCCTTCTAATTGTTTATCTTAAATTGATTAGGGATAGGATTAAACTAACCAGAAACAGCATTCAAAACCAAAATAAGTGTGGCTGTAGAGGGATTTACAACAGATTCAGAGGCAGGCGGAGCCCCAGTCCCAGTGGGAGGTTGCTCAACTACTTAATAGAAGAACAAGAGCCTTCACTGATCCCCCATCATTCCCTTTCCCTCAATGCTGAAGGATATAATGTAAAATTATACACTATATAATGCAAATGGGATTGAACAGATGCCAGTTTGTATGTAGTCAAGGTCTGCAGGGTAAAGGATGTATTATTTCTTTGCAGTTGAAGGAGAAACTGATGGATAGAATGTGAAACTAGGATGAGTAACAGGCAAAAACAAATTTCGAAAAAAATGTCAACATTTTAAAGCATAGAACATACTGCATCCCTCATATGAAGGTACAGTGTTGGCACACTGGAAGCAACAGCAAGAATGAAGCAAACCTTGAACCTAAAAAGAACTTGATTAGCCCTGACAAAGAAATGGAAACGAATTTTGTTTCCATGAAAGTCGTTGGGTCCATTACATCCTGCCCATAATTTTAGTCCAGATGCCTACTAGGCATGATTTCAGTTATCTCTATGTCATTAGGAAAACCAGGTTTTTGAAACTTCGCCATTGACTTCATTAAATATCACCCCTAATTTAGATGTCAATGTTTAAGTTTCAGAGTTCTAAATTTTCTTATCTACATTAATGATAAAAAGCTAGCTACTGTTAACAGTTAAATACTGCCCTGCTTTTCAGTGACACATAACTCAAAACCAACTCATGATAATTACCTTAATTTTTTAATGCATAGTTTTTCAAATGAAACCAAGCATAAAAAATTTCAGACCCAAAAGATTGCTTTTTACATAATACTACAGTGCCTAGAGCTAGTGAATACACAGACTTTTACTGAAATTATTTTGCAACATCAGCCACAGCACTTATTATGAAGTGAGCAAGAACAGTACTAAATACAAAGTAAATGCAAAACATACAGTACATATGTGCACATGTTCACTTTAATTACATATCTCTTTACATGTTCCTAATGTCTGCATATCTTAGATCAAGCAGACGTGCATTTGGTAGTGATAATGTGGCATGAATGACATCTGGAATGGAGTAGGACAAACAAAAGGTATCTAGAGAACAAGGGAATACTCCCTGTGGTTCACACCAGCGAGCAGAAACTCGCCTGAGCTCACATAACTCAGCTGGGCCTGCTGGGGTATGAAAGTATGTGGTGACCTGAGGAATCTGCCTACTACAATGTACAAATCTGTTTGAGATTATGAACTCTCTGCATGCTTACACTATTATGACTAGACTGACATTTTAAATAAGGAAAATATGATAGATCTAATATATCCAGGCATCTGATATTCAGTATTAAACTAGAGAAAGTAGGGATTATTGAAAGAATTTGACAGGTAAAGAACTCCCTACCAGAGAGAGAAGAAAGTCCTGTGGAGAATTAAAAAACTGTTTTTCAGTAGTTTATCAAGGATGAGCTTGGCAGAATTTTATCTAATATTTTCATTTAATGAATTGGCATAAAAAGTAGAGATGTAGTAACAGTAATGAATTTCTTAGTACTGTCAATACCAAAAAAAAAAAAAAAAAGCACTGGTATTCCATAGAGCAAGGACAGGAGCAATAGAAATGGGACTCAGTTGATGGCAATGACAAAAAAAAGTGAAAAGCTTAAAATGAGGCTGTAAAAGAGTAAAACACACTCCAAACATCTACGAGGATAAGCATTTTTGATAGAGGACATAAAACATGAATTCCATTTGACAAGGTCTTGCTATGTTCTTATTGGAAATAAGAGCTACAATTTGACTCATTGTAGGAAAGACAGTGCAAGCTGGAACGGATACAGGCAAGGGCTGAGTACAGCTAGCAGGGGTAGAGAGAGCCCAGCATATGAAAGGAGAAAATAGGCATGTCTGTGTAAAAGAGGGAAGATGATCATGTGTCCAGCCTGAGCATTTGCCAAGACATTAAGGCAGCGCTGGGTGGGATGCTTTGTAATTGCATTTCTGTGGTTCCAAATTAATAAACTTAAGTAGAGAGGAAATAGGTTTCAATAGGAGGGTAGATCTGTTATCTACAGATACGTTTGGCTGTTACATTTTCTTTTTTGTCTGTGGAATAACCCATAAGGTATTAAAAGCACAAGAGAATCCAGCCAAAGCAGAGCTGCAAGACCTCTACCCGCGCCCCTCCAAAATGGGAGACAACTTCGCAGAACGTGCTGAAGAACTGCTTAGAAAAAAGGAAGTTAACAAGATGGAGCCACAGAAAGCACCAAAAGACACAAGTTTAAAGAAGAGTCTGGTGAACTGCAGCAAACACTACTGACAAGTCAAGAAGAGTAAGGATAGACTACTGTTTCTGATATCTTGTCATCAGGGAGTTTGGTGAGAGCTGTTGCAGTTGCAAGCATGGAACAGAAGCCAAAGTGTAGGAGTTATGGGAGGGAATCACAGAGGAGGGTCTCCAGACAGTAATTATAAACAGCGCTTTCAATGAGCTTAGGAATGAAGAAGAGATAGGTGATGAGATATGATATGAAGAACCAAGTAGGGTCAGAGTTACAATTTTTAAGAGGCAAATGCTTGCTTATATTGCAGTGGAAAAGAGCCAGCGGACAGCGAGAGGTTAAGAAAGAGAATAACGGAGGGAAGAAATAAGAGGAAGAACAGAACACGGGGTCGCTGGGGCAAGTGGAAGGGGTACAGATGGAAAGTAGACAAGAAACTCCTGCTGCTCTCGCAGTGGAGAAGAAAGAGAAAGGATTAGGGGAGGGAGAGGAGTGACAGAAGGAAGCACATACTGTATCTATTTTGCCTTAGGAGAAAAAGCAAGATCTTATGTGAAGAAAAGCAGCAGAAAAAAAGAGGGAAGAGTTTGAGCAATGAGTTACAGAGGCAACTGAGATTTGTTCTGGGGATTCAATTAAGTTGGAGAATACAGCTGTTTTCTAAAACGATGGCAGAGCTGAGAGAAAAAAAGACTTTGTAATGCAAAAGACTGTCTTGGTCTCAGGATATTCACCAGAGACACTCAACAGTATGAGAGCAGAAGCAAATATCTGGGAGTTCACAAAGCAGACTCTACAGTGGAAGTGTGTAATTCTATGTGCTTAAATCTTTGTTGAATGAAGGCCAGACATTTGAGTAGCTTAACTGCATCTTTAGCATGCAATCAAGAAAAGAGCCCATGCAACCAGAGGTGGACAGAAGGACCTGCAATAAGTGAACATACCTATGCAGCTGCTTTAGGAACACAGGGGTAAATGCTGTTTTGCTCAGTCAGGTTCTGTGGAATCAGAATTCCTCCTTTTTTAAAAAACCTTATAAAAATAAGCTCTCTACTTGTTTCACCTGGCAGTTTATCCAGGCTCTTCCCTGTTCTATAGATTGCACTGCAGGTGACTATCATTTGGTTTTCTCCTAAATTGTTTTCTATGCAGATAAAAACGATTAAAAAAAATAAACCCCAACGAGTTTACTGTGTAATGTTTTGAACAAAAATTCTGAACAGCCTCTGGGGATGGGAAGAAGGAAGAGAGGTTTCAGTTTCTTCCAGTAAGCCAAAACCAAATTGCAACGTTCCACAAATGGTATAGACAATATAAGGTCCCCACGATCAAGGTCACTGGGAATGGTGATTATCACCACACCAGCCCAATGACTGTGAAGTGCAGAGTACAAAACCACAAACAGGGCAAATGAGCAAACGTTTCATAACCAAAGTGTGTTAAAAGGAAAATGAATCCAAGCAGAAACTGAACTCCATGTTGTAATCAGCCCTTTGTCAGCTTGTTTCAGCAAGATTTCCAGGGCCAGATCCACAGCTGCTACCACAGCTGGAAGCACGGAGCCTCCTGAGAAGCCAGTTGCAGACTCAGATGCTGCTGCTTCCTGTTTATTATTATAGTGTAAGTTCGCATATAATTTACCATGTTCGCTGCAGATGTATTTATTTTTATTGGATGTTTGTGCTAAAATGTATATGCCTATCATTTGGTGAATTCATAATATTAACGTTGATATGTTCTGTCGCTTCGCAAAGGAAGCCATTTGTTAAAAACAGGCAATCTTTACTGTAAGCAGAGGGGAAATACAAAGAAGAAAAGAAGGAAAGGAGATTATTCCAGAAAGAGAATCTCCAAGCCAAGCCCAAAATGTGTAAATAACGCCAGGATTTTTTTCCACATTTGATTTAGAAAAAAAAAAAGAAAAAAACCCTCCATGTATTTAATGCCCAATTGCAAGCAATATTTATGCTATTCAAAGTGAATCCTACGGTAATAATATTTGTAACTATTTTTAGAATGCCCAGAAAACAGTTGCATTGTGAACTATGTTCTACAAAATAATTTCTCTAAAAACAGAACAAAACTGTCACTATAATGAAGGGTTGCTTAACCACTTAACTTTTAATAATACCAAATTATCCATGGAGCAATCAGTAACATACTAGCAAACACATTGTATTGTTACCTTATAATTTCATACTAACATTTCAAGCCTTATTTTACGCTACTTTTTAAGAAACAGGGATTATTTTTACTTTCTACAGGTTTTTTTTTTTAAAAAAAAAAAAAGAAGCCGCTCTTCTGGCCTAATAATATTTTCAATCCGCACAAATAGGTAAAAGTTGGTATAAAGTTATTCCTAAAGAAAATCTCTCCTCTTACATAGTGTAATCATCCCGTATGACAGAGTTTAGTACAATGGGTCCTACATCCTTTTCTTAACCCGTCCCCAGTACAGAGAAATGCACCGAGTCCCCACATCCCAGCAATCTCCGGCTTCTCAGACTTCTCCAGGGGACTGCAACCAGCTGGTTTAATACTGTGGAACCCTGTAGATTCGTTCACTGTTCAAATACTAAAATGTGTTACTTCCAACACTACTAAATGTTCATCTACATTTTGCTGTTCCCATAAACTCAAATATAGGCTCACTTACAGTGACATGAAGGTGCTAAATTTTTTTACCATCTAAAAAAGTTATCAATATAATTGTGACTATGCTAAACTAGACAGTGTAGTCTAAAAGTGGGGGTTTAAAGCAATGTGAAAAAACATGTGTACTCCAGCCTTAAGTATTCCCCAATACCAGAAAATACGAGTTCAAAGTTTCCGTCTGTATTCGTAAAACATACGCAGCTTTAAACTGTATTGATTCGTGCAAAACTGAATTGTTGGAGTTTATTTCATGGCACTTCTTATTAGGTATATAAAATACAGTATTTTAAGGCTATCCAAATATCTTGAATTAAGGTATTTACGATGAACTGTAATAAAATTAAAAAAGAGGATTATTAAACTGAATGATAAAGATCAGATTGCCTTGATAATAAGAAGTTTCAGGCAACCAGGATGTTTCTTTATAAACAAAACAGACTTCATTACTGGTTTCTGGAGTTACTTGTTATAAAGTATATTAAAATAAAACTGATTTGCTCTTCCAGATGTATTTCTTTTTCAAAATAAATCAAAATATCACTAGCAAGAAATAAAGACCAATTATTTGGTCTTTATAAAGTGATAAAACCCAATTTTTTCTCTCTACATTTCCACTATTTTTGTCCTATCTTGTGTATTAGCATCAAAGTAAACCAATACTTATTTCCTATAATCAACAGGGAATTATGTATGTTGCTATCTGTAACCTAATATAAAACATAACATAAAAGGTAATAATAATAATATCACATACAATTATTTGTTCAATTTCTATTTGTCATAGCAAAAATATTGCTATATTTCAAGTATGTCAACCAGTATTTGAATTCTATACAAACACAGATGTAAGCCAAATATTGATACATTTCGATACGCTTTTATGTATTGTGAGCTTCATCATATTGCTCATTCTTAAAAGACATAGGAGCATAAACAAAGGGATTACATACACCAGTTTAGATTTAATGTGTGATTACATATACTTTAATTTATGAAGCAGCAGCTTTGTAAGGAAATGCTTCTACAGTTATTTCACAGCAAATATTTACATCTATTTTTCTAACGCTGAGCCTTTGAACATTTGCATACACATTAACATTTGCACATGCAAATAGTCCAAATGGCCTCAAAAGGGCTGTTGTGACATGAAAATTTTTCAGGACTGTGACATAAATACAGTTTTTAATTGCTGATCATGCAGAAGTGTGTTTTAGTAGAGAAAAAAAAATACCACCTTTCAGATCTTATATTCCCAGTTAATTTTTGTTAGGACCAAGTCCTATATAGAGCTGAATGTTGCAGAGGGAGATAGTTTGACTTTATTTCACTGTCACAGGACACAGAGTAGGTAGTAAAGTACCATTTGTGGAAAAGGGGCAAACACAAGTCCTTACTTCCTCACTGTTCTGTTGTACTAATTGCAATTTATTTGTGTCTTTAAATTTTGGAACACATTAACTTGGAAGAATCTAGCTTAATCAGAATTTACTTAACATTTTTGTCATATGTACATTAAAAATACATTTAAATTAAACCACAATCCAAGTCACTGCTTGCAATTAGCATTTGCTACAGTTTTTCATCAATCCTGGCTGTTAGGCTTCACATTTATTCACTGAAAAGATGTGATATTTTTAATAGTACCTGGACTATGCATTAAAAGATGTAGTTCTAAAACCAGCAGAATTTTGTGTCATTGTACATGTAAAATACATGTAGTAGTAATTAGCTGACCATACGGTTTATAACTGATTTGGCTCAGCATCTTCACAGAATGTGTCCCAGATGTTATTGTAAGGTTTTTATGCATGTACAAAACCCCAAAAATAAAACGCCCTTTATGACGGTAATACATAGTCTAACTTCTAAGGCCATATGCAAGATTTCAATTCTTCATAAATATTTGAACTGATTTTGTAAACATTTAGAAAACTGTGTACTGTGCTACAGATTTTAAGTGTGACAGCCGACAACATAAATTTTCTAGATGATGATCGAGTCAATGTTAGCGCAGCTGTAGCAACAGTAAGACATGTAAAAGCTTAAAGTTTAGTTTCAACCGTTCGAGTGCATTTTTCATAAGATTCAAAGATTGCCAATGATTTATGCTCACTACATAAATTCTAAATTGCCAGTAAAAATAGGAAGTAAAATTTGAACCTCTTAAAATTATTTTTGGAAGTATTTTTCAGCTGCACAAATAAGGAGTTAGGGCAAGGCAGTAAATTATCCATCTCCTGCAAATAAATAACACTTTAAACAATAATAGTGCTTTAGAAAGGAAACAATCTCTGTACTGAAATTAATGTAAATACAATTTATGCATATTAATATTTTCATTACCTAACTAATTCAAACAAAATATTTAGCCTACAAAATTTCTATTAGAAGCCAAAATGTGTAGTCCTGGGAGCTTGTTTGAGCAAAGGCGATAGGTTTTGGACATGGCTCTTTCGAAGCAGACAATCTCTAAAATGGTGATTCACAGTGCACAGAGTACAAATCTTTCTCCATATAGTGTGCAGCTTCATTGTGTGTTACCTTGCAGCACAAAACCTATTAATATATTTCTTATATCTATTGTAACTTACATAAATTACAAGGTGCTAATCCTTAGCCTGCGCACAGGTAGGATGTGATTCATCTGTTCTAACTTCTGAAATCAAAGATAATCATCTGCAGCCTATGCCCTAGATAGACCATCTATAGGATGACTAACATAGGATAGGACCCAAGCTGCTTTGCCGCCAAAAGGATAGATCATCTGGAGAGTCATTCATCTTATCCTAAGGCAGGTACTTTAAAAAGCAATATGATAAATCATAGCCTGAAGGCTTCCTATTTCCTTCTGGTAACTACAAGCACATTTAAGATGACAAGCTCAGACTTGTTGTGTGGTCATGCTTGGTTTGCCTCAGATTACAATTGTTGTAAACAAGATATAACTATTTTCAGTAAATAGAAGCCATGCAACAAAATAAAACCTGAAACTAATTTTCTCCTTGAAATTAAACAGCAATCAGTCAAACCAAGAGCAACAATTCTAAATACCGAATATCAACTCATGAATCATGTAACATCCCATCTTTTTGCTTCCAAATGCTGTGTTTCAGGTCATTTAACAGAAACTCCCAAATTTAAATTTCAGAAACCAACAGTTTCTGCCCCTGCTTGACTGTCTATATGATACTTACAGATCAGGATATAAAGCATAAAGAACAACTTGCCACAAAGCCTAGACTGCCTCAGCATTTAGAGAATTTTGCATGGAACTGGGATATGAAAATGGCATTTTTTTAATCTGTCACTAAAAGCCGCTTCTTTAGTATCAGCGAAATAGAAGATCATAATTAAAGATCATAAATCGCAGGCTTTGATAGCTAATTCCTTTTTTAATTGTTTTATTTCCAGGAAAAAGTCACCTTGATTGCACTCAATATTTCTATGAAATCTCTGTTTAAGTTTTACTTTCTGATTACGCCTTCCACACTCGTTTTGACTAAGGAAGAAAAGCACTGTGTTTTATATCATTCAATACAATGTAAAACTCCACAAGTCTTCTAAATGTACTGCAGTATTTGCGAACTAATTAACTACTTCCACCAAAGTCCTAATGAATTCCCTGTAATAGTGCAGGCTTTTGTTGGGTGTTAGTACCAGAGGAAATTATGGTTTAGTCTTCTAGAATTATGTTGGAAATGCCGGTCTGCTTCCATAATCTTCCCCCTCACAGCAGCTGAAATGTTGTAAACAGATTTATTTATTTCCTGGATTTGTCATTCAAAACTGATGTTTCTTCTTTATAGGCATTTTTTCTTTTGTTAACTAATTAAAGTCCACCTTCGAGAGCTTTGTTCAACTGCTGAGACCTACCACTTTAAAAAAGTCCTTCTGAATTCTGCATTTCTGTGTTCATGCTCCTCCTATTGTTTTTCTGGTCCTCAGAATTCTACTCAACAGAAGACAGTACACTGGAGCTTAAAAGAAAGTACAGAGGTAGATGGACACTAAAAAATCCTTTTTAAAAATTATTTCCGAGCAATCATTCTGTCTCAATGCTTCCTACAGACTTCTGTTTATCTCATTTCTCTTCATCTCTGTATTGCTGTTTTTTCTGTTTGCTTCATTATGTCATTCTTGATACTCTTCTCTTTGTATTGCCTTGCTTTGTTTTCCTTCTTTTTACTCTTAATTATTATATTTTTTTTATGTGTCCTGCTTCTGTTTGACTATTTTCTGCTTTTTACTTCTTCCACTCTGTATGTGCCTTTCCATCCTGCTGCTTCCTCATTTTTTCTGCTGTGTGTGCAAAAAAACCTGTCACACACAGTTCATCAGATAGTAAACAATAAATGTATGGGAACGTTGTAGAATCCTATAATGGGAACCGTCATTTCCATCACACCACTGTATCAGCGCCAGAACAACTGCTACTGGTGTATTACAAATGCCTTAAACATCCAGACGGTGGAAAGAAAAGCTGCAGGTTGCCGCTTTCTTAAACATGTGAAAACCAGTGCACAGAAGACAAGCCAACCTCTTGAGCTCCAACATCAATCTAGAGTACAGCACAGGGGCTTCTTCAGCACCTGCAGTTTATATCTTCTGCACCAGTTACAAGGCCCATTTGTTGACACTCACAGCTATCCAAAAACATACACAATACGTAAGATTTGAGTATTGCCTTGATGGTTGGTTGCCTCTGTTGTGCCATTTGATTGACTCTTGTTAGTGAAATACAGGATTACGAAACAAAAACTATCACCTTACATGCCTAGACATCTGAGAAAACCAGGAAACAAAAGTTTAGTGTAGAAATGCTCAGCAGCGCCTAAGGCTTGTTGCCATGCACACTCTTCTTTTCTGAATTGGCTGCCTGTTCCCTTAGCCGTGCTTATCTGGGACCTAAAATTCGGGCATCCCTGAGCTTAATCCTCCTGGAGAACTCAAATTGCTAGTTATGTTCTCAGCTCAGAATTTAGTTCCAGAAAAATGTGGCAAACAGTGGTGGTAGACACCTTTTAAACAAACACAAACTTCTCTCATAAGAGAAGTTGCTCAGGAAGGCAAACCCTGACTACCTGACAGATTAGCACCTATGTAGAATATTTAAACTCTGCTACAACTTATTGTTTCTTACAACGGTGAAATTTCTTACTTCAGCGATTTTTCCATCTGAAACATACAACCAGGCTAGGGAACAAGGACCCAAGCATTTATGAGCTTGGTTGGATGCATATGTGTTAAAATCCTTGGGTTGGACAAGATGACCTCCAGAGGACCCTCTCAACCTAAACCATTCTGTTATTCTGAGATCCTCTAACGCTGAAGTGTAACTGGAAGTCAGATCTCTCTCAAGGTAAATGCTCAAGCTACCACACTATTATGCAAAAAAGTGAGCAGTAGCATTACCTCATCAGTATTTCTGGAGGAAGGAGATCCCAGTATTATTCCCAGGCAGGTTTTTAAGCCCTTAGTGTCTGAGGTATCTACCTCCATTTATTTTCAAGTCCAGGTATTTTCTGAGCATGACACAGTTTGTATTACTGGTAATCCTCAATGAATCTCACTGTTGAGTTTCTCCCTGAACCTATGTAAGTCTTTTTGTATTCACAAGGACCTTCACAAATAATCTTGGATAAGTAGCTCCCGTGTAATGCAAAAGAAAACGGAAATGAAAAAGAAAGGCTGTTGAAGTACCATTCAAGTTTATTTCAAGTTTAAAAGAAGGTACTCTAGAGAAAGATAAATACTGGACAATGCCAGAGTTTCACGCACTGGAGACTCCAAACACTTAAATGCCTGGAATTTTCAGAATAACTTAAAATGAGAATATTGTTTTTCTTAGGAGTATATTTGTTCTATCACTTCTATACCTTGAATCTACCATGTATGAAGTTATATATTATGAATACTACAATAAAATAAAAGTATGCAGAGTATTTTTTAAGGTGCAGGCAACAGTGTTAAGAGTTCTCAGTAGCACAGAATAAATTTTATTCTGTATTTGTACAATAAAATTGATATGTTTATACACACAGCTTGTTTCTTTTTCAATTTCCAGAGAAAACTAGTTACCATTAGCAGTTAGAAAACATAGAGCAAAATTACTAAATATATTCAATCTTAAAACAAAACAAAACAAAACAAAACCACACCACAATAAAGACTATTATTTCAATTCATCTAAAATGTAAAAATCTGGAACTATAGTTTTCTACTGGTACAAAATAATTCCTGAAATAGTAACTCCAATTATTCTGTATTACTTAAGAAACTTCATATTTACCCACGCACTGGAATATTCATATTCCTTGCAGATTTAGCAACTTCTTCAAATTTTTCTATGCTTTCTTCAATTGAACAATTAATATTCATTTTGCTAAAAGATTCAGATGCTGCACCAAATACTGAGACTTCTGTAGCCCCTGCTGCAATCTGAAAAATATATTTCAATAAAATAGATCATAACACCATAATAAAAGATTAGATGAAGCATTTAATTCTGTATGACATTTTAGAATTTTAAAGTACATTGTAAGAATATAATCCACATCTAAAATATAAGTTTAATTCCTTTTCTTTATCTATTGCATAAAAACACACTGAGTCAAAATTTGAGTTCATTGATTATGATGTATTTCCTTCCTTTTCTTAGCAATTACGTAAACAGATTTTTAAAGTAATACATGATAAAGGCATTAAGATGTAGGAAATCATACAAAGCAACTATGAAAATAATGATGATTGATACTTATATCCATTTTCCAGAAAAGGAAAAGATCATATAACAGCTCTGAAACATCCATCCTCTGTACAAACCTGTTCCTCATGAATGACAGGGAGTCATTCTCGTGCTTTAGGAAAGCTCTGTGCCTGCATGTGCCTAGAGCAGCAACAATAACCAACAGTTCTAGGATAAAGGGCTCTATTGGTCTTGGGATCACAGTCAATACAGATAATATGGAAAACGTGTATGTGAGAGTCTGCTGAGAAAAAGTCTCAGAGCAAATACCAGTCTAGAAAATGTATAAATGTGGTGACTTCAGTGAAGGGGCAATTAGTCTGAGCTTGTCCTCAGTACCTCAGTATTCAGTGAATCAATCAACATGAGGCAAACTAGAATGCTGAAAGCCAATTGATATGAGAAGAAAACATTTAAGCTTAGGAGAATAGTTAATTAATTAATTCTCACTCTCCAGTGAGAATAATAACCATGTTCTATGAAAAAGAATGGAGCTTCTCCCTTTACTCTGTGCTTCTGCAGGATGATGTCTAAGCTTCAGCAACCCCTACAGGAACAAATAACCTCTCAAATAGAGAGAAGAAAAAAAAAGCGGCAAGCAAGAACTCAGCAATCACCTACAATTATTTTTGCATTGTTTTCCTTTCATTATATCACTAAATACAGTATAGAGATATAGCAGATTTAATTCAACTCAAACAAGCTACCACTGCAGAGAAACTTGTGGCACTATACATCTGACTATCGACAGTTAACTTGCCTATGTACAGGATTCTATTTTAACAGATTTCATATGCAATATAGAAACTGAATGATAGACTACACTATAAATGTCCATATAAGGCTTGTCCTGTATCAAGACAAAAGCATAGAAGTATGAAAATTTTGCAGAAAACAAAAAAGTGTAAAGATCTGATTTTCAGTGTGTATGTTTTAAGAAGACTGAACTGCTCCACTTTTGCACTTTCAGACATTTCAGGTCTATAATTTCGAATATTTATTTTGTATGAATAGAAGCAATTTAAACTTTTAAACTCTACCAAAATGAAATGCAGAATTTAAGAAATCTAATATGTTCCTATAAAGCTTTTTCATTTAAATGACTCTTTCCTCATTCTTCTTCACTACTTTCCAATAAGAAGACACTCTTCAGAAACTTTTCTAGGGCTCACAAGTCAAATGTGAAGGAACCGTCTTTCTCTTTATACACAAGCATCATTTACAGGAACTTGCAAAGACTGTTTGATTAATACTTCCATTAAACTATGAATATATAGAGCTTAACATCACTCTGTGAATTTGCCCACTTTTCACAATGACAACTGAAAGTTTTTAATTTAAAAAACTATCTTAGTTCTAACATAGCAGGTTATATGACATTAAATAGTTTATGGTACTGTACTGAAAGAGTCTGAAACATGAAAGAGGTAATTGTGGACGTCTTCTCTGAAGGCACTTACAGCAGAATGAAAACCTTGAAGATTAGGCGTGAGAACAGGATATTGGACTCCAGGATGCCGCTCGATGCCCCTCATTACTTCTTTGTGATCTGCCATCTAAAATATATGAATAATTTGTATTGATCAGCAGTTATTTTCTGATTTTATATAGCTAAACAGGAACTGGCTTATACTGTGGTTTTGCCTTCATTAGTTATACAGTTCATATAAAAAGCAGAACAACAAAGGGGTTGAACTGATGTTGTACAAACACTCTTTTTTTTTGATTTCTCAACTTTTGAGTATTTGAGTAGCAAGCTTTCCAGTTCTATACGAATATAGAACTGGGGCTAAGATTTCTATGGTGTTTATTTTTGTGTGTATCTGTAAAAACATAACTTGTATCACACACTGAGAGACTTGTGATCATCCTGATCATCAACTGTTATTGCAACTTTAAACTTACTTCATTGGACTCAATAAGTGGAATTTACAGAATAATTGACATTTTAAAACCATCCAAATCTTGAAAACTTCAGCACTCTGATAAATGTGACTTCACAATCTTAAGCATAAGTGAATCTGAATTACTCAACACTGTAATCAGCATATTTGAAAAGACTAATCACAAGTCTATCCTTAAACATAGAGAAAAATCCAGTTCTCGCATAGTGTAACATTTTAATGTACTTAGAATTTTCTTCCAAAAGAAGAAAATAGTCTTTTAGTACAGCAAAGGTCAAAGACCATAACTTTATTCAAACGTTTGTTTTCTGTAGTCTCCTCTCACAAAAGAAATTCTGCCTTTTTAGGATATTTTTACACTTTTCTCACTCAAGATTAAATATGCTCCATGTACTAATCAAGAAGATGAATCAAAGACTTATTAATGTAATAAACTGTAGATTATTGAGACAAGCATATTTTCTTGAAAGAAGTGGAGGAAAAATGAATTTGTTTTTTAATGGTGTGCACACCTGAAAACAATAGTCACTAAAACATATCCCTCATATTTCATGTCTTACAGACTTTGAGTTTTAAAAAATGAATATTGTCTTTTAAATGCTTTTTAAATCAGCTCTCACAAAAGCAAATCTTCCAAGCAAACAATATTCAATTGGATTTCTGATCCTTTCTACACTGATAAAAAGTCATTTGAGGAGTAGTGTATGAAAAGATATATGAACTACAAAGCTTTCATTACTCCTTATTTTCAGTAGATACTTTATTGATAGCTTTGCGGTACCATAATTCTAAATATGAGATAATAAATTATACCAGATTATTAAGTGACGATACTACTGGCAACCTGGAATCTTCCTATCACTGGTTTCCTACTACAAAAATGAATGGATTAAAAATATCAGAAAAATGCATGTATGCCTCCTCAAATGTAAACCAAATATGTATCTGTAAGGAAGTGGATATATGGTGTGAAAAGTGTCTTATAGCGAGACAAAACTCATTTCTTACCAGGAAACACATGATGGCACAAAGCAACTTTTTCTAATTGCTTCTACATAAATTAAATCAATGTGACCACCTAACATATCTGATAACCTCACAAAAACACATTTGGTAATGGCCTTAGTTTTTTAAGAACAATTTGTAATTCCCTAACAATATAAATAGTATCTATGCTTCTCAGGGCAGGGAAGAATGTTTGAAACCATATGATTAATCAAACAGCAAATGCGGAACAAATTCCATTCATTGAAATTATATCCTGACTTAAAATATACCAGAAAACCAAAATGACACCTTTTAAACCAGTATAAAGCTGCAAGATCCAAATAATATTATATGCATTACATTTGTCCCGTTACTATTTTTCCTGTAAGTAAAATCCCATTTTAACACATATTGCATGCTGTGAGATTTTAAATTGTAATAAAATATTTCTTTTCCAAATTTCTTTTAAAATAAGCTTTCTAATGTTAGGTATTTATAATTTTTGGCTGTTTAGGTTATAGGTGTGGGATCCTGTTTTATATGGCACCTCACTACTGTGGAACCTTCTCTTTTAGCTTTTTCAGTAAAAAAATCTCTGCCAAAAAAAACAGTGGATGGGAAACCATAAAAGAGCTTTAAAATACTAAAAAAAGAAATAAGTGAATGAGTGATCTAAACATAACTGTGAATTCTATTCCCATGACCTATGAAAAAAGAAAGGACTAAAGAAAGGACTAAAGAAAAGACAAAGTCAAGACTGCACTCCTTATCAAAGCAACACAATCTTATCTTTTAAGTAAGAAAAAAATAAACAACTTAAGCCATTAAAATAAAGCATTCAGACACGAATTTAAGATAAGAAAGGATTGTTCATTTTTTTCAAAACTGACAAACCTGTGCTAAATGGGCTGTTCCTAATGGCTTACAGGAAAAGGAAATAACTAAACAAGAAAGGAAGAAATCCACCTCTGCTGTAGGCTTTTCCTTCTAATGTTTAAAAACCTGCATTATTGTCTGTTGCTGTAACTGTCAAAGTTTAATGGCATTTGCAAAAACTTAGCCTAGTCACTTTTAATGGACATAATATCATTGCCCCTGCATTGACACCAAAGAAATTCTGCATTGTCGCTGTTCTCTTCCCCTTTCTCGTTATCCTTCCTTTAGACCTTCCCTGGTGATCCCACGAACACTGAAATAAATCAAAGGAGTCCCTCAGAGTGCTGTTAAATTTGTTCTGCTAACTCATGAATAAGAAAAAGTGCGATCACACTAAGTTTTTCTCACAGGAAAGCCTGGAATACAGTCCAGGGCCAGGATGTATCCTCAGTTTAAAATGGACAAACTTTACACACATTTTGACAGAAGATGTGCAACAAACAATGTTAAAAATGGAAGTATTTTCTCAAATGAATTAATTTCATATTTTACTTTGTAAATAACTTGTGTGGTCCTTATTAACCATATAAGTGCTCAAATGCTTCTGTGCAAACAAGCGCGTAATTTCTTGAAAATTAAATTATATAGAAAAGTATTTCCTTACTTGCTGGAAATAATAATGTTTGTACAAACAGAAGCTATATAGTATATTTCAGGACTCAGTCTGAATTTGCAGTGTTAAATCCCACATGAAAACCCGGCACTCCTAATGCCAATGTAGTTTTGGTGCTGACTTCAGAAAGACTAGGATTTCTGCTGAATTGTACCAAATGTAAAAATTAATTTTGGAAAAATAATGAGCAAATTATTACAATTCATCAAAACTGAGTACGGCTGCTGATAGAGTGCTAGATCTGCAAAATAACTAACGTGCCTGACCACTACTACATATATGAAAGTCCCAAAATTAGATCTTCCAAACACACTTCCAAATGTGGAAAATGAAATTTCATTTAGTTAAAAAGAAAAAAAAAAAAAGGTATGCTACCTTTCATTTTACATCAATGACTGTTAGTTCTCAGAGAGTATAAAAGAGGTAGGAACAACATTAAATTATGTTAATGATGTGTTACTATCCCAATTCTTTAAATACAACTGAATGTTTACATAAATAGAGAAAAAAATCAAATGCACAAATACTTTCTTTGCCTCCATTCCATGGTACAACTTTAACACTGACTGTAAAGAATTTTCTATGTATTATTAACTGCATAAAGTCACTGCCCCTTTATGAGCAAACTCAAAATCAGGACAGAATCTGCAACATCTCTCCTTAACTAGAAACTTTCAACATGTAAGCCTGTGTGTATTTGTACGTGTGTTTGTGTTTTTATGTTAGTGTCTGGAAAAGGAGGACTGCATGGTGAATGGATAGACAGAAATGTACCAAGTGCAGCAGACATTCAAAAATGGTGTTTGGCTTCAGGGAACAGTCAAGTTTCCATGACAGTCCACACAACCCCCAGATCTGGGGAGTCTGCTCCCCTGGTTTGGTGCTAGGGTGCACTCCTGAGATGTTTACCCAGTTTGCACAAGCCCTGTGCATGTAAGATTTTTTTGCCCTGATTATAGGTCTCTGAATTGGGAGACTTCCACAAGAAGTCTCCTCCATTCCCCAGAAATCAGCTCCACTGCTGTTCATCTGGATACTCAAACTCAGTACTTTGCATCCCAACTGCTTCATATAGAATCATAGAATCATTTTGGTTGGAAAAGACCTTTTAGATCATTGAGTCCAATCATTAACCTAACACCACTAAACCATGGCCCTAAGAACCTCATCTACACGTCTTTCAAATACCTCCAGGGATGGTGACTCCACCACTTCCCTGGGAAGCCAGTTCCAATGCCTGACAACCCTTTCCGCAAAGAAATTTTTGCTAACATCCAATCTAAACCTCCTCTGGTGCAACTTGAGGCCATTTCCTCTTGTCCTACCACTTGCTACTTCACAGAAGAGACCAACACCCACCTGGCTACAACCTCCTTTCAAGTAGTTGTAGACAGCACTAAGGTCTCCCCTCAGCCTCCTTTTCTCCAAGCTAAACAATCCCAGTTCCCTCAAACGCTCCTCTTTAGACTTGTGCTCCAGACATTTCACCAGATTCATTCTCAAAACTTCATCATTATTTTCACACTCAGCATCCTGTATCCCAGTTGTCCTTTACTCATGGTGTTGATCCATCATCCCCACACCTCTTATCCCCATTCAGCATCCTGTGACTGATTCTCTTACTCCCTATTTACTGCTGTCCCTTGCACATATACACACATACAAATTCCTACTCTTGTGCTGCAAGGGGCAAATTTGGAATCACCTGCGAAATTATTTATGTTTGGAGAGCAATGACAATATTTAAGATTTCTCACACCCTAAGTAGTAACCATGGCAAATTGTACTCCTAGCATCTCTGTTGATCAGGGCCTGGAGTGCTCTCCTCCTAAGTGTTCAGCTGCCTGCACTCACAGCCAGTTCATTGATAAGAAGACAGCAAGCTGAGAAGCCCAGATCAGCCTTGGAGCTCACCAATAAAAGCTGTAAAGTGGATCAGCACGGCCGCCCCAAACCAGCTCTGTAAAGAAGTCCTACATTGCCTACCCTCCCTTTTCACTCAGCTTCACAGCAGAAGTTGATTCACAGCAACTTTGAAGCTGAGACACTCTCATGCTTCCTCCCTGACTGAGAAATGGTGCAGCTGGACAGCAGAAGTCAAGCTGGTGCTTGGCCATGGACCTTACTGACTGGATCCTGACTATATCTCCCAGACTTGAATTCCTGGCTTAACCTGAGGCCTGCCACATCACCGCAGACTCTCTCCTAAGTATGACTGCTCTTGGCTGCCCTGGTTACCCTCCCCAGACTTGCTCTGCTCTCCTGGGCTATGGGACTGCCCTTTGGTCAACAGGGCTACCAACTCTGCTCCCCTTATCATGCTCGGCTTCCAGTTCACCTTCCCTTCTGCAGCAATCTGCTCTTGCTGCTGATGACTTAGGAATTTAACCAGCTTTCTGCACAGCTTGCCAGCTTTTCTTCAGTTTTGATCACTTTTTAATAATTATCCCAATGTCAGCTGACGTGAATAAAAGCATTAAACTTGAAAACTGCAAAAATGGTATCTGACAACAGCATCCAATTTTACAAATAAACATTATTTCTGTTTCCTTTTCTTGTATAATTATACAGACTATACTACTGGAAAACTCCACTGCATGGAATGGCATTTAAATTGAAATAGTTCTGAATGGTGATGAGTTTACATACCTGAGGCACCCATTTGGATGAAACAAAACTGGTCACTTCTATTGCAGGCAGGCCTGTTTTGGAAAGCCGGTTGATTAACTCAATTTTGATATCAGTTGGGACTATCACCTACGGACATGGAGACATACTACAGTAAAGTATTTCATGCAGTCAGAAATGTTTGCTCAGTACATAATCAATACTTTTTTTTAATAATGAACTATACTTATACATTACACAATAACTATACTGTTTACTGACAGTACGAAGCTACTGCATAAGGAAGGCACTAGGCAGTATACATGATGCTACTCCTTTTTTTGTCCACCACAAAAGAATGAGGAAGCACTTCTGTGTAACTGGTTATAGATCTGGTCTCACTAATTGTTGGTAACCAAACACCAACCTAGCAAAGCAGCAACAAAGGAAATGATAACACAGAACAGTCCAACCAGAGAAAAACGGAGGAAAAAAAAGCTTCACAGCTGAGGCACAGTAATTCCATTCTGGTAATACTACTAACATCTTTGGAATCAGTAACAACAATATAAACAATATATGTAAGCTTATTCTCCTGTTTGCAGAAAGAGGTGACTGTTTTGATACACATACACGACTTTACGTAGTCTCTTTCCATCTTCTTCCATGCTTCTTTAACCCTTCAGGCAAATAGTATTATCAAAAGAGTAATATTTTTTTCTGTGTCTGTTCATTGGGATGTATGACAAAACCTATTGTACTATTCCTAGTAAAGTAGCACTTGTAGCACAAACACATATTGTGAAGATAGCCAGTGTTTCGTGACATTTAACAATTATGTCATGACAGGATGTTATTGACTGACAAGACAAATTCCAGAAAAAGCAATGGCAGTTGAATAACAGAAAGGCTAGTTAACCAAGCATAGAAAGAAATTGTATGATTTAACATCTGGCTAAACAGTAATATACTTTTATTCTAATATACAAAACAGTTATTAATATGAAAAGAAATAAATCTATTTGTAGTACAAAAGAGAGGAAACAGGATGAGAAGGATGTACATGTTTTACACAATGGAAATAATGCAGATACCCATGTCAAAACACATTAAAAAAAAGCGAAAAATTACCTTTTCATTTTGTAATCCATCCCTTGGCCCAACTTCTACAATCTTTATGTACTCAGGCAGTCCAGATGCTTGAGATTCCTGAAATAAAAATCAATACTGAAACACAAAACAATGAAGGTCACCAAGATCACAGGTGATCATGGTTCTGGGTATGAAGTCATATTGTTGACATTAAGTTTGCTCACGGCCTTCAGAAATCTGTGTGAACATGTTCAACACCTTGAGTTATGGAATAAAAGTTAAAAGCAGAAGTTAGCTGGATGCAAGTTCCACTGCTCCTCTGAGGCCACAAATGTTTATTATAAAAATGTACATAAAACCATAAATGAACATTGTGTTTTACAGAGTGAGAAATATTCACATTTCAAAAAGCTTTCCAGAGAACAATCCAGTCCTCCAAACTTCTAACTGAATGTTCTCAATTTAACTGAACAGTTACTTCTCTGTAAAAGTTTGCAAGACTAGGCCATAAATCCGAAAAGAACAGAGCGGTCAAAAAATGTTGAAGAGATTATTAATGAAAGATGAAAGTAATTCCTCTGACTGAAGATGAAGGTTTTAAAGAAGGATTTAAAGGAGAACAAGGAAAGCCCTTGGTAGACAAGACGAATTTTCCAGGTGTAAGAGCAGCCCTGGAAAGGCAGGAGGCCGACGGTGACAAGAGGGAAGGAAGGCTGTGCTAAGGTCAAAGAGCTAAGGAGAGCATGGGGACTTGGAGGGGGAGAAAGGAGAAATAAGAGCAGCAATGCAGGTGAAGGGAAATGAAACTTCCTTTTTTATTGTTTAGCTGCTCTATTATTGAATCAAGTTGACAGGTGTGGCAGTTAATGTAGCCTGGGCCTTTAAGTCCTGAAACACTTCAGAGGAGTTGCTGAGACTGACCCCCAAAATCTGTGTGTTTTTAAAAGCACAACAAATGGCCAACCTGGGGCACACTGCCCACGCGCAGAGGAGCGGACAGGAGGGATGCAGGCAGCCTTGCCACGAGCTCTGCAGACACCCTGTTTTCTGCATTTCACTGAACACAGAACCCAACCCAGTGTCTCTATTCCTATGTTGAAAGCCCATGCTGGGATTAGTGTGAGTCACCTATGGAACAGTTGCAGTCACCACCTCCCAGGAGAATTAAACACCCTGGGAAGGAATGGATGGCACCGTCAGCCCAGGGGGGCAGCCAAAAGTCACTTCTGCTCTATGTAACTATGGCCACTAATCTCACATCATCCACAACCAGATGAAAAACCCATTTTTCATCCCTTCATGGCCAGCATCATCAGGGTTGTTTCAACCGAATGGTCACTAATTTCTCCTCACGGTTAACGGAAAATGAGCACTCCTATAGCACCTTTGGTTTCTTCCCCTGTTCTCGGTGCTCGTGGATTAAAGTAAATTCTCTGCAGCAACAGCCACAATACTAGCCAAAATACAACAAAAACATATTTCAGAGCATTTACTGTGTATTTATCTGAGCCCAGTAAAAAGAATGGGAGACAGCTGTATAGTATCTATTTGATCATGTGGAACATCTGGTAAGTTAAAAGTCTGTCAGGCTGTGCTAAGCCCACACTCGCTGACAGTATAAACCTACTTAAATGTGAAGGTAAAACCTTCACATCTGCTGCATATTGTTTCTCTTTTTTTAAGTTATTTTCACAAATATGGCATCGCTTCAGCACTACAGGCATAAATCTGAGTTATTTCATGATTATCAGATCCTTCTTGTTACAAGACAAATGCCACAGCTGTGCTAGGAGTAAAGCTGTGACTGGGGAAAAAAAAAAAAGAGGCTAAAATAGATTATGTGAACCGAAGTTTAATTTAGAGCATGAAAAATGTCCATAAAACTTTGGTGGCAAAAAATGTTCCATTTCTAGGCCAAGGCCTGTAAATCCTATTCAGTTCCTACTGTGGTCAAACTTTTGCTGAAATCAAAGAGCTGTACCTGTCTTTACAGAGCAGCTCACACAGCTCAAGCACATGCAGTGGCCATTCACACAGCCATCCAGGGGTTGTCTGCAGCCCCAGGATTTCGTAGGGGACAGAAGTTTGGAATGGACACTGCAAAAGGCATTCAAGTATTGATTTTCATTCTCCATCTGTGTTATTAGAGTTCTATAATCTCTCTGAGCCACAGTCCAGGTGTCTCATGCCCTGATTTTCCCTATAGCCTTCCTGTCCACTAGTCAGTCTCAACTCCAATTCACTATTCTTGAAGACAGCACTGAGAACTGTGTACAGGATGATTCTCACAAGGGCCACGCAGTGGACAGTCAAGGCAGTACTGCAGACAAAGCCTTACATTCTTTGAGCTGATGAACTAACAGCTTTGAGCAAACATCTTAGTTCTTAGTCCAGAAGAGTCTTGCTTTGCATTGAATTTCATCTGGTTTCAACTATAGTACATTGATTGCTCCTGTCTTCAAGGTCACTCAGTTCCTCCTGTGTGGTATCCAGTGTGGTATGTGATAACATCTCCTGTCTTTCTGTCATCAGCAGATCTTACCACCTTGATACTTCCTGGTAAAAACATCTGGACTAACATGATTACCTTATTTTACCACAAAAATATATTATCTCTAAAAAACTGTGTTAGTGCTATAGAAGAAATGTATCTTAAAAAAAGACCTGAGGAACTCACCCCAGTAATGTCTCTTTGGTCTAATAAATCCGCTTTCAACATTATCTCCCATTTCTCTCTCAGCCAGCTTCTTATTCATCTCACAAATCCTGTTCTGTTCATCCTTCTCTCCGACTTAACTAATAATTTCTCTCGTGCTGCATTCTTGAAGCTCCGATAACAAGTAAGTAAAAGGGAGGCGAAATACTTATGTTCAGGTCCCTGTGTACTATTTATGCATTTTACAAAGCATCATCACTGGATAAAACTCAGAAACAAATCAGAGACAATATGAGTACATGTACCATCTCCTGCTAAGACTCCAGCATTTTTCCAAGTTGAAGTGGAGGAGGAAAAGAACTACCTCTTCACCTTCAAGTCACCTGTCCTATGAATGAATACTTAGTAACTAACTGTCAGGACATTCTTCCTAGAAGTTGAAGATATGTACTTGACAATGTTGTTGGGAAGCAAAAAGAGATGCCCTGCTTTCTTGGGAAGTCTTCTGACCCCAGTGTCACACCTGCAGAATATCTGGACATCACTTGAAACAGAGCTGAGCAAGTCACCTGAGCTACCAGTCACATTCTGTGCTAGGCTCAGTGCCATCTGCATTCATTAGGCAAGCTTTAAGCCCACAGAACAGACTAAAGTCTTTAAGAACTTAATGCAGAGCTGAAACACTTCTCTGTTTACTACCTGGATGGCAGGACTTGGGCTTCCTGAACTAAGAGATCCAGTTCCCCAAACTCTAACTGGAGGGTTCCAAACGTGCACCATCCCCTTGAGTAAAAGGAAGGACCAGCAATGAGACGAATTTAGAAAATTCTGACACCTTCAAGTATGACATTAAATGGCCTGCAGATAATAAATATTAAATAGAAATAGAAATAAATAGAAAAATGAAAAATAGATTTTCATATCTTAAGAGAATTTAAAAAGTGAACCTTACATAAGTATTTACATTAAACACTAAACATGACAGGTAAAACATTTTGTTTCAGAAAAAAAATTTACTAAATTTTATTGTATGAGGTATTTTCATGTAATGAAGTATAAATAGGAGTTATGGTATGTATTTAGAACTGACTGCTTGTTGAATTATATAGTGGTTCTGTTAAAAAGTAATGACTACCAATGTACAATGTTTGAAATATCAAAATGGAAATAGTTTACATAAAAGACTAAGAGCCTGGAAAATTTGTTTTTTTCCATATATCAAGCCTTTCCAAGGGAGAACAAAAAACACATAAAACCACCAAAAAAATGCCTCCCTGAAAACAGAACGCAGCCAAAAAATTTTTTTTCTTTTTTTTAATAGAAAAAGGAAAACCATACCATTCAGCTTGAGACAACGAATGCCAAATTTCTGTATGGAAACATTTTCCTTGAGTTATAAATAGCTGAAAATTCAAGTTTATTATAGAAAATCCTAGTAACCCCTAATTAGAGCAGTATAATCTTGTTAATATAACCATAAATGTAATCAAATTAAGTAAACACACTTTTTTAAGCTCTGTCACTGTTTCAGAACTTCCAGTAAAGGTACTGAGGTTCATTTCAGTAAAGGAGTTGAGGTTCATTCAGCCTTCTGATTTTTAGTTTGTGCAGCCTGTTCATATGGGCACTAATAGCACTGGCAAATATTACACAGAGCTGCTCAAAAACAACTGAAAGAACCCAAAAGTAAGGAAAAAGAATCTGGAGGTTCAAGTCTTTTCAACCTTTGTAACCAAGCAAAGATGAAGCCCTGCTTTCCTTTTCCACAAGGTGGTGTTCTGGCACAGAGGACAACTGAACAAAGGTAGGTCCATTTGGTACAAGGGAGAATTATTCAGGAGAGCATTTTTAAACAAGGATCAGCAGAGAGGTGGCATCATAACTCCATACGTATATCTGCAGTGACACGGACAACTGTCCAAAAACTGGGAGAAGGCTCTGAGCTAAATAATATGATTGCTGGAAGGAGAACAAAGAAAACAGTGGTCAACCTTCTGAACACATAGATGTCTCTAAACTTTACAAGACATAGAGGAAATAAACAGGAAGAAATTAAAATCTTAGAACATAATCAAATAATGATTGAAGTGGTATTGCAGAGACTTGTTTATATAGTTCACACAACTGGAAGGCAGATATAAAACATACTAATTCCCAAGTTAGCTAGGGGGAAAATGGAGAAGATTCACCTGAGAGATATAAATAATATACACAGATATTCAGAAAAGAGTGGGATACACCTGGTGAATATCCCTCAGTAAAGATAAACTGAGCATTCATCCTGGAACTTCTGCCATATGCTGCTGACATGACCATAGGGAGAACAGTAGCCAGGAACAGGCCATGACTAGCAAAAAAAACACGATTCCTTGAGAACCTTACATTCAGTGAATTTTTCTTATTATATCATTGCATACTCATGACATAAATGATAACATAGAAAGGCAACAAACAAAGCAGTTGCAAGTGCTTTAGACAACAGGACGGGAATTCAGAATTCCATTGACATACTAGAGAAATAAATATGATGCATTTCAATACAAGCAATACATAACACAACATTTAGGACTATTCTTATTGTATCTGATGCTGGCTGACTAACTGAAATATTTTTTGGATGTTGTTCTTTACAAATTCAATCATGCTTATTTCTCCATTTTAATAATTTGGATCAGCAAAAAAAAAAGATTTTTGTAAAATAGGAGATACAGAGTATCTGACTAAACAGTTCTATAGAAAAGAACTGGGATAATGAAATGAATAACAAACTGAATATGAGTCAATAACATCATGCTCTCAAGAAAAAAAAGGTAAATCTAATCACAGGCTATAAACAGGGATGTCATAGCTAAAACAGCAGCTTGCCACTTAACGAGCAGAAATAGTGTGTCTAGTTTTGAACTTCCTACTTCAAAAAAAGAATTCAATCAACTGGAGATCATCCATAGGAGGGCAAAATATAAAATACAAGTACATAATTACAGAATTAAACCACTTAAATGCAGAATTAACTTATCTGGAATAAACCAAATAATCATTGAGGTCAGAAGGGACCTCTGGAAAGCATCTAGTTCAACCACCCCTGCTCAGAGCAGGGTCAACTAAAGCAGGTTGACCAGAGCTGTGTTCAGTTGGGTCTTGAGTATCTTCAAGGATGGAGACTCCTGGGCAATCTGTTCCAGTGCTGACCACCCTCACAGTAAAAAAAGACTTTTCGTATCTTTAAATGGAATCTATTGTACTTCAGTTTGTGTCCATTGCCTCTTGTCCCGTCAGTGACTTTGTCTTCTTTATTCACCCCACTAGGTATTTGTACATACTGATAAGATATCCCTGAGCCGCCTTCTCTCCAGGCTAAACACTCTCAGCTCTCTCAGTCTCTCCTCATATGACAGATGCTCCAATCCATTAAGCATCTTGCTGGATCTGATCCAGTATGTCTAAGTTTCTTGTATTCTGGGGATTAAACCTACAGGTATCACTTTAGTCCACCTCTTCAAATTTAATTTGAATGTGCTTACAACTTTTATTAGAGGGTTTGTGTGAGCTCATGAGAGAGTGGTGATTTATATATGTCAGGAGATTATCTGAAGTGACTGAGAATTCACTGTAAGGATTTCTATTGTAAAGTAATAGATCTAACATTTCTACTGTCATTTCCACTAATTATTAAATTCTACTATAATCTGCTGGTGCACTTATTACATTGTTGCAGGGCTGTTTACAATAAAATACAAGTCATTCATATGAAAACAGAAGAAATACGGTTTTAAAAACAGAGGAATTCAATTAAACTATAAATGATTATGCTGCTGAAGTGGTCAGTTGTTCAGTCTAATCCTGTTTACAAAGAGGACTTTAATGGTAAAGACAAAGGTCATAAAGTACAAATAATATTAACTAACAAATAAAAAGAAATAACTATAACTTTTATTTATAAATTAGAAATTAATATTTTGTAAAAATAATTTTATCTCATAAGCAACATTCTGATGAATTGACAGTTCAAAAGGTAACAAATTACATTAATAGGGAAAGCTCCAGAGATTGTAAAAAGTGTTGCTGTGTTAAGAATAATATTCTTAACAAAACCAGAAAATTCAAGTCACACTCTTAACTACACTATCCATGGACATACAGATAGAAATTTTAAAAAGTAAAACACCACACATATATTAGTATTCCTTTTGGAAATCCTTTAGAATAGGTCTTCCAAAGCTACAGAAAATGGGGTTTAAGCGGGGTATTCGGCTCAAGGTTAAGAAACCTCAGCTCACTCCTGCTGTCTAAACAAATGGACCTGGAGTCATTCAGGATGACAAGAGTTCTGACCTACAAGTGCTGCTCAAAAAGGGCATGGGTCCCACTTCACCCATTTACTGCACATTTCATTTCAAAACTGCCAAGATCTCGATCCACTGCAGAGCATCTTAAATGGTGCTAGACACATCTGTTAGGCAACTGAACTGAGCTTCTAAATGGTTCCCCCCCATGCAAGTGTCTAAAGACACACTGGATGTCTAAATTCCCATTGCAGCTGAAAGAGCTGTATTTAATATGGTTGATGGAGATAAAGAATAATTCAGGTCATCCTAAGGTTCACACCTAGTGGCTGATCTTGGTCACCAGGTTTGTATAACTGCTTGGGGACTGAATGCCACTCCAGAAGGAAACAGGTTTCTTGTGCATTTTACAACGTACAGGATATGTCTACCCCATACGGATGTCTTGTATATCCTAGTTGTTTCAAATGGCACTAGGCATCTACTTTTAGGCAACTGAGTCCTGTCCTAGGTCTACACTGGCCATCATAGGAACTTCAGCTGCTGTAGATACCTACTTATGTCTTAATTCAGATGTCTTAATCCCAAGTAGAGACCTGCCTCAAATGAGCTATATATTATCTAATGACAACTCAAGAGAAATCAGAGGAACTTCTTCTGAGTTTCTCCAAGAGTTCTGAAGATGATATACTATTTTCATCATTCTAAATTAAGTTTTCACCCTTCCTTGATAACATGATTCCCAGTCCATCTGGCTGCCATATTTCATCTTTGACTCTAAACTCTTCCTCACTGAAAAACTGAAATACAGATAAATACATAGGAAAGAGGAAGTAATGTTACAGGTTGTAGCAGATCATTTCAATCCAGAATATACCCTCAGCAACTGATACCTTGCATATCAATAATTTTCAAGGTAGACGAAAGGCAACATATAACACATGGATATTTAGTCAGCATCAGTCCAATGAAGAGGATTCTAATCCCTGTTTCAGAGTATCTCTTCAGAGCAACTGGCATGATTTCTGTTGTTCTGCCCAAGCTACACACTAGAAGCAATTCAGATCAACCGAATTCTTGCCTCCTGTTTTTCCTTAACTCCTCTCTAAACAGAGCATTCACATTGATCCAGACCTTGACTGATTTTCCAGTTTGATCTCAGACCTCTTTTATTACTATGGACCTGCCTGATGGTCACTGGGCCACGTGGCCAACCCTGATTACCACCACTGGACCAAATTCTGACCCTGACTCACTGACCTGTACTCCCAGCTCTAACCTTGGACCTCCCTTATCAACACCAACTTGCCCAATGATCTGGACTCTTGCTTGAAGCCAGCTACCATATCTAGGCCTACCCTGCTTGCCTCACTTAGCTACTGTGGGACTGAGCCCTGGCTGGTGCCCTGGCAGCCCACTTACCACCATCAGCACCCCTTCCATAGGGAGCTGCTGGTCCTCACTGCTCCATGACAATTGAACAGACAGAAATTTCTTATTATAGGGTTCACTGCAATATCTGATCCTTTCTCCCTGACATCCAGTTCAGATACAGACTCCTTTGAGCATTTCTTTACCCCAAGTCATACATGCTGGGAGTAAAATGCAGCCTATTTCTCCCTTTCTTTCCCACTTTCTACCCGTTGTACCTAAAAAGAAAGTGTAGTTGTTGTTAACGGCAAGTACTGTAAGTAGAAGCTTTATTGATGGAGGCCAGCAATATCACATGCTCCAGATTAGAGCAGCAGCAGTCATAAGCTATGTCTGAAAGTTACTGGTTTGTACATTAACCCTCTCTGATCCTGCTACACCATTTCCTTACCCAGTGGAGGCTACAGCTATCAGATGCTGTGAGAGTCATCCCAAAGGATAACGTCTTGCTCAAGCAACAAGCAAGGGTTTGACAAGAAAAAATACACCAAAATCCAACTAACAGTAGAAGAGCTCTGTCTGATACACAAATACAACTCCATTCATAAAAGAGAAAACTGAGGCATGATATGTAATTGTGCCAAATCATTTACTGCACAGAGAATCACTGGAGGGCGCTAAGTGTGCAAACCAGTTTCACAGTAGTGGATCTCTCAGGTCTTAGAAAAATGTAACAAGATGTGAAATAAGCAATGAAATAAGCAACTCCTTTCTATAAGAAAGCACTTTTCTTTCAGGCCAAACATAAACCAGCACATCTTCCAAAAGAGCTACAGAGTTAATAAATCAATATAATCTCTGTCTGCAGGAGTTAACAGAGGGAATAAGAGAAGGAATTCGTCACTTCTCAGACTATTTTCCTTTGTACTAGGTCAGAAGCGGTCAACGCTCACATACTTTGTGTGAAACACCTGCTGATTATTGTTTTCTATGATTTGGAGTTTACCCTTTCACTTACAGTGGATGTGCTTAGCTGCTCAGAGATGCAAACAAAACCTGCAGCTTCCCCCAGTATACAATTTGCCTTGTATAACCCCAATTCAAGTGAGTTCAGCTTGAACTATGACATACACTGAAAGCCTGGCTTTTTCCGTTTTGTTTAATTGAAAGGGTAGTCATATATTTGAATACTGTTTGGAGGTGCCTACTTTCATTTTTATCTTAAAAGCACAAGAGTAAGCACTAATAATTTATTAATACATTTTTAAGTACATGAAAGCATGAAAGTTGTTTTCTGTTGTACTTTTCATATCAAAGACTAAACTGACGTTCACTGTTAGACTACTCCTCGCTTTCCCCTTTCGTGAGGAAGTGCTGAGCTCAGAAGAAAGAACCAGCCTGAAAGATTCCTCATTATTTTTTCATACTGCGCATTTGGAATGCATCCTGAAACTACTACTCTTAGTCAAACAAATTACATGGGTTACCATATTGATCTTCCAGCAATATTACCCTGTATTTCTTTATGACCTTCTCAGTTATTCATAAACGAGATTTTCTTCTTGATCTCTCCACTATTTGAAGAGAACACAGAATGTAACAGTATTTCTTCCAAGACTGAAGAGCTACACTGAACTACTACACTGAGCACATTTTTCCCAGCAGCAGCACATAAACCCATGAATTGCTAGCCTATATTCTTTAGCTTCAGTTCTGATTAAGTCCTTGTTTTGTAACTTTTCATATATTGCTTTCAACTCCCAAAACTGTGCAAAGCACAAGTATAGTGAAATGACAGAACACAGCTTAACTGGTGGTTTTATCTCAGGTACACAGTAAAAGAATAAAAGCTGTATTTCCCACCTCGCATAACGATAAAGAGTAAAATCCATTAAGACCATGTATTCAAAATGTAAACATTCATGAAGACACATAATATCACTATTACCTAAAATACAATTACTTGTATTATTTCAAATATTAGAAATAAATATTTAGGGGAAATATAGGCATAAAATATCAGTATTCTAGATTTATTATTAATTTACATATTTTATTGGGTTTGAATCTTATTGTTTTTCAAATATTTTGATACCTCAATTTAAACACAGCCAGTGAAAGTATAATGGAAAATACATGTAAAAATGATTATGATATAAAGATAGTTACAGACCCCCAGAAGACCTTCCCTTTAGTAAGCAAAGGTAACAAATGTAAACACTTGAACTGCATAAAGTTACTCATTTTAAATTGTGATCATCAATATCATGACAGTTCATGCTATTTTCTAAGGATACTGCCAAGGATAACAACTTATAATATGTCAGTAGAGAGTC
This sequence comes from Caloenas nicobarica, assembly GCF_036013445.1. Lineage (NCBI taxonomy): Eukaryota > Metazoa > Chordata > Aves > Columbiformes > Columbidae > Caloenas > Caloenas nicobarica. The sequence continues at coordinate 26,331,327 of NC_088247.1, forward strand.
ACGCAAACATTTCTGGTGGTCATGACTTAAAATTTGCCAAATGCAAGCTCCAGTGGATCAGAAAAATCCATGGGCAGATGCAGGCTACTGAAACTGCTGTTCTGACAGACCTGTGGAAAGGAAATCTCAAGATCTGGTGATTGAACGTCTGAGAGACAGAGCAGGTAGTTCTAAGAGCAACTGCAAACCATGTCCAATTCTCTGCCACAATGTTGGATGCTGTGAAAAAAAGTAGCAGCGTTACAGGTCAAATACTCAGAAGAATAAAATCAAGCCTGACGACTGTCCACAATCTTTGAAAACAAGAAATCCCTTACTTAATATTCATGACTGTATTTTACATAAAATCATTCACAACCTGACAGAATAGACCAAATCTGTCAGGTAAGTCTCCTGGATGAGTCTGAACTTTCTGAATTATCACTGAGGACTTGCCATTTTCTAAAAAACATTTTTTGCTGTTTTCAACAAATGTAAAGCATGTGGAATTGCAGAGGTGTAAATTGTACAAGTGTCAATTACAACTAACAGTTCATGCAACCTAAAAGCAGACAGATGTGCTGTAGTCACAGATAATTTTGGATGACTTGCAAAATAATGATGACGAGAATGTTTTACTACAGTCAGGTGGCAGCAGAGGCATAGACAACCACAGTTAGATATGTGTTACAATGGAATCAATAATAAACGGTACTAGAGGCCTCTGTTGTTAGTAAGGGGCCAACACAGCCAGTCACTTCAGCAAAAATTAAAAATGTATTTTCAGGACATGGTGTATGCATTACCTTTTGCTATTTCCCTAAATGCTTCCCTTGGCTAACAAGCAGCATTTCTCCATTAACCAAGTTGATTTGCAGCCAACTTACTTTCATCCATATCCTTATCTTGGTCAAAACCTGGAAAAGCAATTATACTCTGCCATCTGGGCTGGATGAAAAGGATACAGAGAACTGAGATCAACAGCCTACTGATGACACTGGAGCCAAAACCTCCCACACTTTCCTTTGCTATTATTTATGGTAATAGTATTATGGTGTGTATGGTGTTTTACAGGCAAGACTGAAGACAAAATTCCAGAAGGCAGAGAGAGTGGTGTTTTTCCACACACATTGAAAAAGCAGAGGCATGATCATCCTTACAAGACCAACATGTGAAAGTAATTTGTCCTTTGTAATGCATTGGGATATCAATGGGGGAAAAACGAACACATTGACAAGCCAGCCCATCTACCCTATCAGATAAGTCTCTAAATACCTCATTGTCAATGAAAGTGAGTTATGCATAGATCTTTAAGAATGCAAGTTCTTAAGTTGGAAGTAAATCAACTATTCTCAATTATTATTGTCATCAAAATCACCTTCTGTGTCCAAAGGCAGTGCCTAAAAGATCAAGGAAATCTTTAATTCAAGCACAGCTGGCCCAGCACTATGTTTTCCATAGCTCTCTTCCCAAAAGACACTTATAAAAATGACAGTAGTTTAATGGTTATTTATTTAGCCACTGTTGGCAACTCATCCTTCAGGAGAATTTAAAATTTATAAAGCTCTTTAGAAAAATAACATCTGCAAAGTGTTACCATAATAATTTCCCAATAGTAGGAAGGAAATTATGGTATCTTGAATGCTACACTATTCTTGATGTTATAAAAATGTTCCATTTTCACAATGGAATCAGTCAAATGTGAGCGTATTTAAAGAATATAATTTTCTGCACATTTAAATGATAATAATTAAAGCTAACGAAAATTTTCCTTATACAAAATTTAGAAAAAAGATAAACATAATGCCTTATTTTTAAAATAAACATTTTAACAACATTATCAGCTTTCATGAGCTTATTAAAAAATACAAACATATAATGATACGTCACAGCTTCTCAACTGGTTGAATTTCCAATTTATTACATTAAATGGTAATGTAATAAGATTTTAACATGTTCTAATCACGCAAACCAGAAAACAGTGGAGTGGAAAAAGCAGAAGAAAATGGACTGTTACTGGAGAAATTATGACAAATGCAAAACTGAAATGGGATCATATCACTTCAGACAATTCGAGAAGGCACATGGAAAATAAGGAGGCAACTGGAGACAGCCAACAGGGCTTCACTAAGGGCAAATCATGCCTGACAAATTTGGTGGCCTTCTATAATGGAGTAACAGCACTAGTGGATAAGGTAAGAACAACTGACATCATCTACCTGGACTTGTGCAAAGCATTTGACAGTGTCCCACATGACATCCTTGTCTCTAAATTGGAGAGACATGGATTTGACGGATCTACCACTCAGTGGATAAGGAACTGGCTGGATGGTCACACTCAAAGAGTTGCAGTCAACAGCTTCATGTCCAAGTGGACAGTGACGAGTGGCATTCCTCAGGGATCAGTATTGGGACCAGTACTGTTTAACATCTTTGCCAGCGACATGGACAGTAGGATCAAGTGCACCCTCAGCAAGTTTGCCAATGTCACCAAGCTGTGTGATGGAGTTGATATGCTGAATGGAAGGGATGCCATCCAGAGGGACCTTGACAGGCTGGAGAGGTGGGCCTGTGCAAACTTTATGAAAATCAACAAGGCCAAGTGCATGGGTGATTCTCCCCTCACTCTGCTGAGATGCCACCAGCATCCAGCTCTGGGACCCCAACATAAGAAGGACATGGACCTGTTGGAGCAAGTTCAAAGGAGGGCCACAAAGCTGATCAGCAGCCTGGAGAACCTCTCCTATGGAGACAGGCTGAGAGAGCTGGGGTTGCTCAGCCTGGAGAAGAGAAGGCTCTGAGGAGACCTTACAGCAGCCTTCCAGTACCTAAAAGGAGCCTACAGGAAAGCTGGAGAGGGACTTTTTACAACGCCTTGTAGTGACAGGACAAGGGGTAATGGCTTGAAGCTGAAAGAGGGTATATTTAAATTAGATATAAGGAAGAAATTCTTCACTGTGAAGGTGCTGAGCACTGGAACAAGTTTCCCCATCCCTGGAAGTGTTCAAAGTCAGGTTGGATGGGGCTTTGAGCAAATTGGTCTGGTGGAGTGGTGTCCCTGCCTATGAAGTGGGCTTGGAACTACATGATCTTTAAAGTCCCTTCCAACCCAAACCATTCTGTGATTCTATGAAAAAGGGCTGTCATGGCAAAATGAATCATGAGGTTTCCTAAATTTCATTGCTTCCACTTCTAGACTTCATAACTTGGGAAGATTTTTCAGCCTCCATATTCTGCATAATAAATTGTATAACAAATGAGAAAAAATGTGCATTGTTGTAAAACTGGCAATAAGACCAGTAGGTCAGTGTTAACTAAGCACAAAATAAGTAAAAAAACCCCAACAATCTAATAGTATTAGCGTTAGCTGTACTTGGATTTTACTGTGATGGATAATCTTGACCAAAGGATTGTTCTAAACTCTGATGACCGGTAATTATACTTGAGGACTAAATGGCAATCTAGCCATACCACTCACTAAGCTCAAAATGTCCTGATATATTCTTAATGGCAGGATTGAATTGGACTTTAAAACACCTGAACTTAGGTATCTACACATTTATGTCTACAGGTGTGCTAGGCATCCCAGTACATTCAATTTATACATTCACACATAATGTCTTAAGGTTCCCTAAATACCTGTGTCCTTTTTGGCAGCTGGAGGCAAGGTGGGGTATTATAGGGCATCTTAAAGGGCTTCAGCAATGAAACATGGTCAGCTGAATCAAGCCATTTCATAGCACGGTCAGCAATGTCCAAAAGCAGCTGAGTAGTGAGGGCACAAGTCAGACAGCTAATTACAGGCACCTAGATGCATCCCACTTGACTTCCAGCTATCGCGCCAGAGGGCACAGGTCTCCCATAAATCTTGCTTGATCTCTGCCAACACTGTAAGCCATCTCAACTACCTTAGGGCACCTGACATGGCACAAGACAATTGTGCTTAGGTAATGGATTCAAATCCTAATTATAAAAAAAGAGCAAGGAGACAAGAGACAATTCTCCATCTCCAGTTGATTCCTCTCTGTATAGCCAACAGCCAGCTGGCTTAGTAGCTTAACTTTCTGTCTTCATACTATTCAGGCAAAAGTGAGACAAGGCAGGGCCAAGGAACTTGTCTATCCTCTCTCTTCTCGTTCCCCAATAAATGCTTCATGTAAGCTGTTTCGCTTTATATGAAGCCAGCATATAGTTTGATTCAAATTATGTTTCCAGGCTTTTAAAAATTCAGCCGTGATCAGCTGTAGATTCTGTTAAATCTTTTTCCTAATCCCAGTGTTCCACATGATATACCTTCATCACTTACCTTGCTCTCCCATTTCTCACATACTAACACCTATATTTAATCTCATCTTAAGCACTCGCATTAAAAGTAAACCCTAAAGCCACATACAGTTCCTTTCCAGATGCTGCTGTTGAATTATTTCCCTATGGGTTTCACCTAACATTCCACCAATGTCCTCTGGCGCTTCAGTCCACACAACTCATGCAGTCAAAGCCTTTAAACTTTTTTTTCCAAGAAACTCATAAACTAACACTTCTATTCCCATATAAAACAGCTAACATCTGTGGACAAAAAACCAGCCAAACAAAGAAGAAATGTCTACCCAGCAGAGTTTTTTAACCAATGTACCTTTTAGCAGTTTTTGCATGCAATAAATCTGGGTTTGGTTGTGGGTTTTTTGCTGTTGTCATTGTTTTTTATCACAAGAGCTGCTGAGAATCACTCTCACAAATACATTTAATCCAAATAACAAATTCAAATTTAATACAACCACTGGAGTAACTTGGATTCCTTTACACAAAGCCATAAATTAAATCTCCATTTAACAAAGGAATTATCTAAAAACAATCAGCTACAACATTCTGAGACTTAGTATAATTTCCTTCTTATAACCTGAAGCATCTTTTTCATCTTTTTCAACATTAAAATTTTGTCCCAAATTGTGATCAAAATCTTTGCCATCAGTTATTCTGTCTAACCCGGTAAAAGTCTGAAGAGTCATGAGGTGATTGCTTCCAACTCTAATATTTTAAGATCGAAAAGCAACCCTTAAAACTATCCCCAAAAGTATCTTCCTGAAATGTAAATCATGTGTTTATCAGTTTCCTGATTACTCTAGAGTAAGAGATTAATTAAAAGACCAGACAGTCAAGAAAATAAAGTCTCTATCTGATTCATAATCTCATATTTAATAAACTATTATTCATTACAGTTTACGTCACTATCAACATATCACAAAATAAAAACATTTTTACCTCTGCTACACTTAGTTTTACCATGTGTGCACCATTTTGACACTTCTGCACCAAAAGGTCTATACAAGTGTACATTAATACAGCAGTAATTAAATATTTCTCTTTTGCTGAAAAGCAAAAAAGCTGAATTAATTTTACCAGTATTTAGCACAGTATGAAAGCCTGATTTTGATCATGGAGTTACAGGTCTCATATTACATTCTTTTATCTCAGAAATTCCAGACCAGCCAATAAAGCAACTTTTCTCAGAGTTTCAATATCCTGATGAGTTTTTCTATGTGACAGAAGACGGATGGATTAGATAGCCAGAGAGAACCTTTTCTTATAAATTTGTGTTTGATGGCTTTTTACTCCCATTCTTAAAATTAATATTTTTCTGTTCTGTTTTTTGAGGTTCAGTTAATTGATGAGCCTTACTGACCGCATGATATTCCATTACACTATATGTCAAGGTCCACATACGCATTACGATGTGCATTGGCACGCATTGTAAGGTGGTACACATTCCTCAGCAAATTCACGATACCACACACCATATTTAATACACATATCTATTTCATACTTCATCTATTTTTTTAAATATATGTTTGGGGAAAAAGAAGAATGCTGAAGAAAATATTTCACCTGCGTTAAATGAATGAAGGAGCTAAACAATAGAAGAGAATTCAACACAGCCTGAAGTACTAAATAACTACTTCTCTAAAGTCCCCCACAGTTTCTTTAAACATAACTCCTTCCACATTTGACACATCAAAGGATCTCAATAACCTTCAATTCCTAACATTTCAGAGAATCATTACCTTGGTTAAACACCTCAAATATTTATGTTGTGAAAGAGCACAGCGTGACAAGGACTCACTTCAGTTTTATCTCTGGACTGTACTGGCGCTGAACCAGTTTCTCATTGTGTGATATTCACACAGAAACTGAAATTCAAACACACACTTTCATAAACACGTGAATCTTCCAACTCAGGTGCTGCAAGAATTGGAGATACCTTTTTGCTCTGAAACACCAAAAGAGGTCATATCATTAAAACTGAGAGAAAATAGGTGTAACTCAATTCTAGGTACCCAGCATTTCACCTTTAAGCCAAATCTAAGTGAAAAAAAAAAAAAACAACCTACTTGCTACCCAAGCCACTTTACATACAACTGTTACTACTGGTTCTTAGTCACTTCATCAGACAGTTCAAAGATACAAAATTTGATTAATTAGGAGCAGTAAGTATTTGCTCTATGAAAACTTCCATGCCTGACTAACTCGTAAGTCTTACAGTTGTCTTATAAGGCACTTGTGAGATTTCCTTACCCAAACTAGAAACTAGAATACCCACAAATTGTAAATAAAATCCTTATTAAAACCTGAGACAAAGAATATTGCCATTTATTTCAGTAGGAATTAAATTTGGATCTAGTTGATCTTAGACAAGTCACTTATCTTTGCTCTCAGCCAAGGCAATGAGCAAATTAATTATGAAGAATGACTGCAAGATGTATGAATTTTAAAATGATGATTTGACACACGGGGTGTCTGAAATTAATCTTTTTCCTTGAGCTGGCAAGACAGGAAATGAACATCACTGTGCCCATATGTAGTCTTTGAAGGAGGTGGAGGTGGGACAAGTCAAAAATGGGATCTCATCAAAAAACAGATGTTGGGTCTGAGTAGAAATTTCCTGTGCGTTTGTTTAATTCCCAAATTTGCAGAGTGAGATCTGTAAAATCCTTTACAGCATTTCCATCTGTATTATAAAATTCTAGACCCACATAATAATCCCAATATAGCATAAATCTGCATCAACTAAAAAACTCCTGTTATCTTCCCACTTTTTTTTACAATCCAACAGCAGAAAAGAACTGAAAGTCATGTGACTCCATTTAGGTCAAACTTACACTTTATTATCAGCCTCTCAACTTCTAGCACCCTGTTTAGCACCTTTACCCAACCAACTACTTAGCCTTTTCAGACTTTCTTCAACATTTTATCCACCAATGTTCTTGAGCTCTTATTCTGCCAGCATAAAGACTACCTGGTTGAAAAAAATGGCATGAGTCTAGTGACGAGATCTTCAAAAGGGGAAAATCCTCTTGACTTCAAAGAAAATTTTTGAAAGAGCTCAGCATTGAACTCTCTCTCCTTTGGTTAAATTTGGTGGGAGTGCACTTCTGTGTTTTATTTACTAACATTCAGTGTCAGCATGTATCAAATGTCATTTATCATTTCCGAAGTCATCAAGAAAAGATGCACGGTGATACAAACTTAGTAGTTTATAATTTAATTCTAAATTATAGTTATAGGAATACTTTCTACTTCATTCTTCTATTTATTTTATCTTTGGAATAACTTTGTAGCTTTACACCTTATGAACATTAAGAAAATAAAAGTTGCTTGGGAATCTGCAACAAAACAAAAAAAGTCCCATTTCTGTGGTGTATTCACTAAGAAAAAGATCTATCTACTGTGTTCTTTATTGACAAGGAGACATAAAAAAAAAAAAGTATATCAGACCTTAGCCCTGTGCAATTAATAAACTTTCTCTATACTGATTTCATTAAGTATCTTTAAATAATGTCATCCTTTTAAAAAGTCAAGAAACAAGAACTCTGCAATATAAACTTCAGGACATCTGGCTTCTTTTTTCTCTATTAAAACCACACTTTATAAGCAATTTTCAGCAGATAAAAAAAAACCCTGAATGTAAATTATGATGCTAACACACCTGAGGGACAAGATGCCATCCAGAGGGACCTGGACAAGCTTGACAAGTGGGCCCATGCAAACCTTGTGAGGTTCAACAAGGCCAAGTGCAAGGTCCTGCACATGGTCAGGGCAACCTCCAGTAGCAATACAGGCTGGAGGATGAAGGGACTGAGAGCAGCCCTGCAGAGAAGGACTTGGGGGTACTGGTGGATGGAAGACTGGACATGAGCCGGCAATGTGCGCTTGCAGCCCAGAAGGCAAATCATATCCTGGGCTGCATCAAAAGAAGTGTGTCCAATGGATCGAGGGAGGTGATTCTGCCCCTCTACTCTGCTCTGGTGAGACCCCACCTGCAGTTCTGCGTCCAGCTCTGGAGCCCTCAGTACAGGAAAGACATGGACCTGTTGGAGAGGGGCCAGAGGAGGCCACCAAGATGTTCAGAGGGCTGAGACACCTCTCCTATGAGGACAGGCTGAGAGAGCTGGGGTTGTTCAGCCTGGAGAAGAGAAGGCTCTCGGGAGACCTTATTGAGGCCTTTCAGTACTTAAAAGGGGCCTATGAGAAAAATGAGGACAGACTTTTTAGCAGGGCCTGTTGCAATATGACATGGGGTAATAGTTTTAAACTGAAGGAGGGGAGATTCAGGCTAGACATGAGGAAGAAATTTTTTACAATGAGGGTGGTAAAACACTGGCACAGGTTGCCCAGAGAGGTGGTAGATGCCCCACCCCTGGAAACATTCAAGGCCGGGCTGGACGGGGGTCTGAGCAACCTGATCTAGTTGAAGATGGCCCTGCTCGTGGCAGGGGGGTTGGACTGGATGAGCTTTGAAGGTCCCTTCAAACCCAAACTATTCTATGATTCTATGTATTTCTTGAATATTGTAACTGTGATAATAAACACATTTGCGATGCTGTTGATAGCAAATTTTTATAGTACTTCTTAAACTAAATAAATTAAATAAAAAATGAAAATAACCTAAATCATTATTTAAGGAGAGCCTGCAAACATGAATTTGTTTCTGGAATATATAATTACATGGAGATAAAAATAACATGAAATATAGGAGTTCTCAAATCAGTTGCTCTGAGGTGTAGCTAAAAAATTAATATAAAACAGACATGCCTACTCCTCCCAGGTAGCATAATACCATATACCTCATTTTTATGCTGTAATTTGAAACAAGAATCAACCATCAAATATAAGAAGTGGTTAAGACAAGTACACATAATTGTCATATCGACTGTGGTTTTCATTGTTATTCTTGAGTTACTTTAAAAATACATTTGAGAGTCTCCTAGCATATGTTTAAAACATTATATTATATTGCAAAGTCTAAACTAGCAAATTAAAACTACAAAAGTAAGACACTTGTGTGGATCTCTTGATCCCAGGGTATGAGACAGTGAAGAGACGAGAGAATCTATGTGTTTTAGGTCTGAACATTTAGGCATGTAGCATATAAACCATTGCAGTCTAGGCACTGAAACAGAAGTTAGCTGCCTAAATCAGAGGATCCAAGACTTTTTTCATTATTATACATATCTAGCATGTAGAATTTGTGTTCCTCTCCAGTTATAAAACTGACAATAATGCACGCTGTGCTTTCCAATGATAATATACTCAACAACTGTTAGTAATTCTGGATATTGCATCCCACGCGACAGCCTAAATTTGTGACAGAAATCCTACAAGATAACATAGCACACATTAGCATCATTTAGACAGATTTATGCCTCCTAGAGTCACAGCCACATTCAGTAGAGCAAGAGACTAGAGTTTTATTTTTGCTTTGTTTGTGGTAGATGTAGGCAGCCCTCACCAAACCATGTAACTCTTAATATACTTCTAAGATGCTATACCTCTTAGTGCATCTAACTAGTGGTACATTAAAACACAACAGTCTAAAACAAAGATGCTTATTACTTAGCTATGTTTAGCCACTATTGTCTTGTAGAGTAGGATGCACTGATTTGAAGTGGCAGAAGATGAATATTCACACTGAAGCTGAGGCTCTGACCCTAACTAATTCCATTTTTCAAAAGTATTCTAAGCCAGACAATGTAATTAAATATGTATTTGAAATTTTCTCTATTTTATGTCATTTAAATAGCTAGACCTCTATTTCTTGTTACATAAACTTTAAAATCTCTTAAGAATTCAATCTTTTTCACTACTATGGAAGCCACATCAGATAATCCTTTTTCTATACCTAAATCATATAAGTTATTCATCCTCATTATTTTGATTAGAAAGGTGTTCAGGAATGTCGCTACTTGATACTTAGCTTTTCAATTTCTACTCTGTATTTAACACATAGATGTATTTTAAGTACTTGTTTGTGTGTGGCAACATATTCCTTTATTTTAACCAGTTCTTTCCTTTTCTTCCCTCCCTGCCTGTCCATCCCCCAGGTCTTAATACCAGATATCAAACAAACCCAAGTCATTTTACATTTCATCTCCATTTTTGTGATCATTCCAGTGGTGCCAGACCTAACTTGTCCAGCTGGAATTCAATTTCTTGAACATGACTAGCCAAAATTGAACAAGCTTCAGATACAGCCTTTTGCAATGGCACTACATTTCCCTGTTTGACTGGAAATACTTGATCTGATATATTCGAGGACTTAATTTGATTTTTTTAACAGCTGTACTGTATTGGCAGCTCATAGTCCTCCTATGATTTGTGAGTATTCCAAGGTTCTTCTCTTCTTCAATTGCTTCTAACTGATAATGTCACAGTTTCTAGTTTGGGTTATTAGTCTCAAGGTACCAAATCATTCTGTATCCTTGAATTTCATCCCAGTCTACTACACCACTTCTTTAGCCATCCAGCTCTTCCCTGCTGTGTCCTTAGCATATTCCTAATGCATTAACACTCCCTTTTAACTTACATGAAAACAGAGCATTAAGTCTGTAGGATGAGACCAACATCAGCTGCTCTCAGACCATTTCACCTTCCAGCCAGAAGGTTCCTTCTACCAGAAGGTTCCTGCTAAGCTAGAGGACAATCATGAGCCACAAAAATCCTACAAGATAACATAGCACATATTAGCATCATTTAGATGAACAACCAGCCTCCCTCGCTGTTGCTCAGCCTGAGCTTTTTACAAAACAGAACACAAAGTACATTACAAATCCCAGTCAAGTGCTATGAGTCACCATCAGCTGCAAACTTGATCACTGCAGGAATCTCCCTAACACCGCAACTTCTACTGCCATCTCCTTTCCAGGTAGATCCTAGCATGTTTCTGATATAAATACATGTCCTTAGCAATTTCTCGTGTAGCTATAGCTCCTATTTAATAAAATTCATCAGACCTTTAATATTAAACTCATCAGACCTGTTAATAAAAATAGCATACAGAGGTAATGCTAAGAGAATGAAGCAGAATGAGGATCCACAGAATCAGAGAATCACAGAATGTTAGGGATTGGAAGGGACCTCAAAAGATCATCTAGTCCAATCCCCCTGCCAGAGCAGGAACATCCCCTTGTATGAAGCATATAAGACAGTACTTCTGAAGCAAACGAGATTAAGAAATTAAGAAAATGGAATAAAATGAAGATACTGCAACAGTAATGCAGTGTCCCATCGACTACTCAGTTGTTCAATAGTTTTTTTACGTAATACAGACTAGTCTAAATTAGAGTGAAACAGATATTAGTAAATTCTATTAAGAGATAGCAGAAAATTATATTTACTTTCTGTCTAGCCATTAGCACAATTACTTTTTGCTTTTTACCTCTCCTTTTCAATAACTTTGCTCCTCAAGCAACCTTATGTTATAAAGTCAAATGCAGTTGTAAAAATGCTACAAAATTGTTGGCTAAATGAAAAAGGAAAATTAAGGGGAAATAAAGACTACCATATCCCACTACTCACTTAAGGACCTATTCTTTTGCCTCTGATACAGCTTCAAGTGGTTAAACCTGGACTTTTACAAATAAATCAGCACAGCGTATAACCAAATTTGTATATATTTGGGATTTTTTAGACAAAATTGAATTATTTTAGTTTTACAAGAGCCCTGGTAGCAACATTCTAATAACACCTACCTTTTACTGTGTGTTTAAAGAAAAATACTGAAAAACTACTGAAAATATTTCAGCAAGAAAATCAACACCTTATTTTCATCAGCCATGAAAGCACTAAATTATTTTGTGGAAACTGTTCCTGCACCTTAAACCCTTTCCCCTACTTTATTTCTTGGTGTACCTACATAAATGTGATTACCGTGGTGCTCCCATAACTGTCTTGCATACCTTAGTCAAAACAAACAAACAAAAACCACTTTTAATAATCATCACTCAAGCTAGTATTGTTTCTAGATCCCACAAAGAGGAACATGTTTTTCCTTGAACAGGATTCCTACAGAATGCACTCAAGCATAAGGAAAACCTTTATGAGTTGTTTAAGCACCCACATCAGAATAATGGAAATCTGAACAAATTCATGTAAGTAAAGGAAATTATTTTTAAAAAACTCATAAAAACCACAGTGAGGCAGTGCAGAAACAAATGTTAAAACATTAACAGTGACCGATTCTGGACTTATTCGTGTCAATGGGCTCAGCAGACTGTGCAGCTTACAATCACATCAGTGTGCACAGGGAGAATGAGCAGCAAATTCTCATGTTTGCTGTTTACTGAGGAAGACATCTTTCTGTATCCTTGGAGGAAGAAAAATGCTGATGAAAATGAAAGAAGAGTACTGCAAAAACAAAGCAAAAGTTACACGCATTCATTACAATAAAGAAACCCTTATTTTTTGATCTATGATCTCCTGGGAAGATATTATAGTATTTGACTTCATACTGTCACTGTTGCAAAAGCCCTTGAACCTTGCTGATGCCTTGTCTGGCAGGGGACAGGGACTGACACAATCAAGTGGAATATCAAGGTATTTCAGAGGAATTTTTGAAAAATGTTCACATCTTTTGAAAGAAAATGCACCAAAATGTAGCAAGGGCACATGGAGATGATTATAGTGCTTTGCTTCATGGCTAATACATAAAAGTCCTTTTATTCTAATTTACTTATTTTTACAGTAAGAAAACATTTTTCCACTTTCACAGAAACAACTGAAGGCATCATGTTTTATTTTTTTCCTCAAAATTCAGTATTGGATAGACACTATTCTCAGGGAATTGTGACAGCTGGAAGTTGTATAGAGCTCACCTATACAAAGCTCTGTGCTCTCAACAGTATTACTTTGGGTATTCTATATAGGTAGGTTTTGAAATATCAAGCTCAGATCATCTGAAGCAACATTAAAATGCTGCCAGCTTTCATGGCACTCAGAACATTGTATTTTTCACAATCTCCCCAGCCCTGAAGTTACATTGCTACCTAATAATTAAATTTCACTTCCAGATGGTGAAGAAAAATGGACGATGTACCCCCGGTGTATCTGAAAGGTGTAGAGAACAGAAGAAAGATGCAATGAACAAGAGGTACATTTTTTTAAGACATGATTTTTAAATCAGTTTTGTTCTAGGCTTGGCTCATGTTTTTTAATGGTTGAAGCACTGATTGATTCCTGGAGTTTGACTTGGAATGAATGACAGTTGAGACACAATATGACCTAACAATAAGTGTGTGCTTATAGTAAAGGCAATGTCATGCTCAGAATTATTTCCTTCTTTGAGTACTTCATATTGACATCTTCCCCCAATGTCCTTCCAGATTTATGCAGCCTCTCCCTACAAGCCACTGGTAGATTCCACTTTCCTTCATTTATTTCCTTCCAAAGCCAGGATTAGGACAGTCATGGCCTATGGTCTTCATCTGGCCACCTGCCCACCTGCCTCCTCATCTAAGGTCCTCTCCAACTCCTCACTATCTCCAGCCACTCTCCAGACCTGTTGGTAGCTGACAGACAGGAGGGTGAGCAACCACCCTCCCTCCTCCCTCCATGAGGATCCCTCCGGCAGCCCGAGCACCCCGGGCCTGACCAGGGCACAGCTGCTCCCGAGGGCTGAGGGCTCTCCTCCCGCACCCTCACGGCTCTAACGACCTTCCACCCGACAGCGGGTGGGCCCACCACGCTCCAGCCTGAGAAACACAAACTCCGGGGGGCAAGGGCGATACTGTGGCCTCGCCAAAGTATGTGTCACCCTACAGTTTTATGTCTTTTCGCACAGTGGATTATAAGAGGTGAGGGAGACGTTAAGATGAGTGGATTTCTTTAACGCTGCCTCGTCCCTGCCCCAGCGGCACTAGAGATGCACACCCGTGTGCACTACCAGCCAGAGGGTTTGTTAATAAAACCTGCCGCCTTCTCGAATACTGCCCAGGAGAGGCGTGCGCGGATGAGACACAGCCCGTTCCCCTGGGCGGCGGCAGGCGGGCCGGGCGCGGGCAGGGGGCAGCAGGGAGGCAGGGGAAGTGCGTGCGGGGCGGGGGGCGGCGGCGGGGCCTCCCACGCCCGGCGGGCCCCGGCCTCCCCCTGGCGGCGGCCCCGCCTCGCAGGGCCGGGGCCATCCCAACCCTTCACCCCCCGCCCGGCGATACCTGCCCGGGGTGCGGAGCCGCAGGCGGCGGCACGGCCGGGTCCCCGATCCACAGCTGCTCCTTGAGGAGGTGCTGGTAGCTGAGGCAGTGCTTCAGCGCCGACGGCACCGTGCCCATGGCGCGGCGGCGGGGCGCCCTCCCGGCAGCCAGCCGCAAGGTCGCCGCAGCCTCCCGGCCCGCGGGGCCCCGCGCCCGCCGCAGCCGCTGGCTGCAGCGCGGCCCCGAGCAGCGCCTGCGATTGGCGGAGCTGCGGAGCCCGGCGTGCCGGCATCGCGCGTCCCCGCCGTGCCCCCGCCCGCGGCTGCTGCGCCAACCGCCGGCTCAGCCCGCCGGCCGCCAGCCGCCGCTGCTCCTCACGTCCCGCTGCTCACCTTCCCGGGCGCTGAGGGCTCCCGCAGAGGAGCCCCGGCGGTGGCTGCCCGCTGTGGTGCGGGCTTGGCCAGTGCCACTGCGGCCCGTCACGGCGGGCGGCGGGAGAGACCCCTGAGGAGTCTCGGGGCGGGGGCACACGCGTGGCGCGGCCAGCTCTCCAGCCCTCCTGGCACTCGCACACCCGGACCGGGAAATGGGGCCCTGCCTGCGCTTTCAATACTTTTGGCAGGAGGCTTGAGGGGAGAGGAGCGAGAAGGGACTGGGCTGCTTGGAGACCAAGCCCGCTTGCCCGGTTAGGGATCCGGGGGCTGTGCGAACGGTGTGGAATAAAACCCGGCCTGCTGACTCGGCCGGTCAGGTGGCAGCAGGTCTTTGACGGGAGGCCTTATGCGCACACTTGCATTTATGCTCTTCATTTGGGTAGCAGAAGCTTAGAACACAGCAAATGGAATACTTTTCAGGTTTTAACAGCTCTCTCAGAAGCAGCAGGTTATATTTTGTCATCTCCTTCAGCATACAGTGTGTCAGCCAACTTTCCAAACTACTTTTCCAAATTGCTCTCAAGTATGCATTGGAAATTGTTTCTGGCTCATTCCTTTTCCGGGGTATCAGTGATTTGTTAAATTCACTAACCTTTCCCTTGGTCATTTTCTGCAAAAGATTTATCAGGTTTACAGCCAAGTCTCTGTTTCAGTCGTTCACGGATAGACATGATGCTCTCAAAACACCATCTTTTGCTGGTTTGCATTTCAAGGTTGCTGTTCCGTGCATCCAAACCCCTCCGTGTTTCTGAGTGCCATTGTAAACCAAAACTGGATGCTGATTGATTGGCTTGGAAAAATTTTGTTTTTCAGGGATAATGACAGTTTTTCAGAAATAAAATATTTAAAATACAATTTTAAAATGTGTTTTTAAATATCGCTAGTGGGCATCTCTGGAATTTCATTCTGTCCACAGAAAGGTGCAAGAGGGTTTCTCTGCTGACTGCGATCGGAGGCAGTTAGTGTCTTTTCTTCCTTCTTCCAGTAAAATACTTGTGAATTCAAAAGTCTTAGATTTTCACAGCTCAAAATTCTGCTAAGTTTCTATTAAATGTTGACTCCGAGTACTTGCTTTGGTCTTGTAACCTGTATAGCTAGGGGTAAAATGTACAAAGGCTGGCCATGAAATCTAGCCTTTGTTTTTTGCCTCCCAGTGAGAGACAGTTAATCTATGATGTGGTACATGTGAAGAGAAAAGCGCTTTATTGAGGTAAATAATTTTGTTTGGCACTTACCATAGCGAGTTGGAAATAGGCTGAAAAATGCAATAGTGTGGGAGTTAGAGTATTCCTGTGTATAAAGTATGCTTCTCCTAACTACCTGACCTGTTCTCAAGTTGCTCCGATACCAAAGTCAAATGTCATATTCCCTTTAGTCATCTTTTTCACAAATACCTCCAAAAATAGGTTCATTGTAACACTCTGCAGGTACCTTAGCCATCAAACTGCTACCTTCTCCACATTAAATCTCTCCTGACAGCATTGCTTCTTTGTCTGTCACTGTTGTTATAACTATAAAGCGTTCTGCCAGAATTAAATGCCATTTTTGTAGGTTTTGAAGCTTCAGCATGCTCATCCAGCCTAAGTCCACTGTGACCATTTTCCGACACAAACCTGCTTTAAGACTCACAGTGCCACTGAATATGCTGAAAAGGTGCATCTTTATGTGAATTCCAGTGTTGTTGGTCAGAGAAGGAAAATACATCATTATAAAGTAATCCCAAATAAACTGGGTTCTCGTGTAACAGTTTCTCATTGTGTTCTCTTTTGTACCTCTCATTCTTCCTGAAATCAGAATTTGTTTTACACCCTTGCCAGTTTAGCACTGAATTTATCAAGCAGTGCTTATATTAATAATTCCAATATGTGCAGTTGTTTCAAAATCAAGAGACATATAAATAAAACACAGTAAGCTGAAACTCTTATGTTTCTTGGGAGAAGGATGTGATAATTTATCTACCAAAAAAGCACGATGTGTCAAAAGTCTCAGAACTAAACCAAACTGTTATTCCTAAACAGGAGTCACGTGGGCACAGGGTGACAGCCGCTCCGAGAAGAGCACATCTCAGGCAGGTGTAACCATGCTGATACTGCTCCTTGCTTGCAGGGGCTATAAAACTTCACCCTGCTTTGTGAGTTAACGTGAAGGTAGATAGGGTATAATATGCTGTTTAATCTTGTCTGCTTTCAGTGGTAGTACCAGTTTATTTGCTGATAGAAACATTTGCAAAATCATGTAAAGAATAATGGAGACTTCTGGCAGATCTTTCTGTAACAGCACATGGGCCTTTTGTGGTCTGGACCTTTATATGCCCTGTGCTGTTCCTTATTTTGATTCTGCATATTTTTTTTCAACAATGGCATTTTGGAACAACTTCAGTTTACTAGATCACATGGAACGACTCAGATGTGTTTAGTGCTATATCAGGATAGTGAATAGATATTGCACATGACTGGCTTTTGGCTTTCCATCTGTCTCTTAAAACTACTTATCATTCTCATACTCGTCTGAATTTATCATTGTCATTGACTCACTGCATTCTGGTCAAAGGTTTTAAAATGTTTATTAAAAGGAATGCTTTTTGCTAAAATAAATAATCTCTCATAAAAGTCATGCCACCATGCCTAGCGGATGAGGAGAACAGGCAGATTTATGCAATATGCAGAGAAACTTCAAATATTGCCATGGGGGATGTTTCTGTTCTCCTTATTGTTCCCATGCAGTTACACAGGTAGTTGGCAGTCAGATCATCAGGAGTGGAAACATCAGGCTGCTGGATTTCCTGTGGTATGACACAGAACCTTGGCCAAGAAGGGCACGGTAAAAAATAGGTTGACTGTTTACAAGCATCTAAAAGAAAATAAGAAAGTTGTTTCAAGAGTGATTTGATGACAGCAAGAAGGACAGAATCAGGAGCAAGGGAGCTATTCATATTGCTGATAATCGTGAGTGCCAAACTGGCAAGCAGCCAAGATGCCTACCAGGCAGGGATCAAAGACACATATGGTGAGTCTCAAACAACAAATAAGCCATAGAATTCTGGCAAGCGTTGCAGGAATAATGTGCTCCAGCCCTGACAAAGAAGACGAGGGCTAAAGAAAAAACAATGGGGCTACCAACAGTGAATCATACCTCAGGGAAAGCAAAGCTTTCATCATTTCAGGTTTATTGGAGAAAAATGCAGATAACTTCTCACATATGGTAGGTCTGGTTGATCTAAATTGATGGGAAGTGTAACACAATGTTAAAAAAGATTCTTTACAGTTGTGGCAGTAAATCAGTGTTCCATTAGCAGCGGCATCATTCAGAGACGGCATTCTTCAGAGAGTTAGTAATAGATTTACTTTGCCAAAGTAAGAGTACACCCCAGGTGATAGACACCTGGCATTCGAAACAGACACAATCAAGAAGAAAGTCCAAGTTACGTCTTGCCAGATGTTAGATCCTGTTCTTTTCTGTTCTTTTACTAATTCAGTCAGATGGCAGGTTTATTCCAACTAGCTCACAAAGTAAAACACACAAACAAAAAACCTGAAACGTTTCTATTCTCGTACTACTAGACAGCATTAAATAGGAAAAGAAGGAGATTCTGTGAGCTTAGACATAGTTTCATAATTGCAACTGTTATACACCTATACATAGAGTCATAAAAAAAAGGGATGTGTCATAAGCTATGATTTTTATATTTCTCAAGGGCACTGCCTTTCACACTGGTAAGAATGGTACTCAGCAGCCCTCTGAGTGACCTCCAAAGTACCAGCACTACGTGACTGCATATAATTGTTATAAGACGTATCAAAGACAGCAGAGAATTGTAGCAGAAAGTGCTTATTTATGAATAACATTTTCCATTGTTGATATTTCCATAACTGACAGAAATGCCGATGAACCAAATGTATCCCTTGTCTGACTCCATCTTTTAGACTGTAATTTCTTCATCTCAGTGACCTGACCTACTGCTCGGCATTATCAGGAGAAAATATGAGCCAATTCCTGAATGGATTTTCAAGGTGCTATTATAATATTTAAGAAAATATTTCCTTTTCAGAGCAAGTATTTTGCCTACTGTCACACAGACTAAGTTTCCATCTCTGTTTTCCACATAAATGCAGTTAGTATCTCTCCCTCCTCTCCACCTGGTCTTTTCTTCCAATAAGTACTGGTGTGATTTCTTATATGGATTATAAGGTACAATATGCAGTAACCTCTGATTTCCTTCCTCCCTTTATGCTACTAAGAGCCAACAAAACAGTATTGATTGTCAGTGAGGACAGTTTTCTTGCTCTTCCAACAAGTGACCCCTTTACATCATGTAGTACAAAGAGAAACAATAAATCATCCTTAGGAAATATTTCCTGAATAGGGAGATGCTGGGACAACTTTTCTGCTATATCCGTTTCTTCTCAAGTAGAGAGCATTTATCAGAGTTTAGGCAAAACTGCACAAAATAACTGCCTGGCAAGTGTACCTGCGCTGCATTCTGGGGATAGTGCTTTCCAGACAGGAAAAAAGAGTTAAAGACCTGCACCTTTTTGTGTTCTCTTAGGGAGAAATTCTTCTGGTTTATTGTAAACATGTATTTTAGTATCAAATGGACCATATTCGAATGTATATGTTTGTCTCCCTGCTGACTATAGAGAGCCTAGGGTAACTACTCAGATGTAGATAGCTGCATTAGCTACATTTACTCGAATGAGTTCCATGCCAGTTAACATTATTAGGTCCATTACATTGTCACTGCATTCGACTCTATACCTGTTTTCTACATGTGCTGACAACGAAGGTCTCAAACGAGTATACTTAGCAAACTTGTTGCTGGCTTCAGAGAAAAAGTCACCAAAGAAGCCAGAAGTGGACTGAAAGGGAAGGTCCAGATTAAGGGCAATCTACAAATAGAATATGTAATCTCATTGTATACTGCAGAAAATGTTTATCTGTTAAAGGTTACCTGGTAGTAGCTTTGAGGCAAGTAGATAAAGAGATAACTAGGGAGTGCATCCCTCTGGCAGAGGAAGATGCAGTTTCAGCATTAAGGGGAAGGAAGAAGATGGAGTGGAAGTGGAGTGTTTCTGAGAAGCCCAGATGGCCCAAGGAACTGTGTATTTAGGCAATGAAATCACAAGAAAAATAGAGATTGATTAGTTGCTACCTTACTTGCTAGTGATTTTATTACAAACCCTAGGGTCTAATACACTAATGTCTAATATACTAATATCTAGTATGCAATTTTTCTCTTTCAAGCTTTTCCAGAAAGTGAAAATTAATTAGTCATTATCTAATAAAATGCAAATATGTTTTTTATCCAAAAGTTAGATTTCTCTGTTATTTCTGGGTTTATTCTTCTAATTACTAAATTGATGTACAAAAAATATTTCAAAGGCATACCAGGAATAACTGTTTGTTGGTGTTTTTTTTTTTTTTTTAGACCTGAGCCATATAACTGTCCTTTAAAAATTACTTGGGGTACTCAGCTGCCATGCCTCTGGCATTAAATTGTTCCAGAGCAATAGTAACACTTTAAATTCTAGTATAGTGACCTGACTGTCACTAGAATTCCTCTGTTTCTTTTGTCACCAACATTACTTAACCTAGTACCAAAAATAAATGGAGAAGAAGTCTCCTGGTGCAGTATAAACTTGCCTAATTTGGCAAACAAAGCGTGAAAAAGGCAGAGATGTTACTGAACAGACAAAGCAAAGTTTATGTTTGCACATAAAGGATGTGCTTGCCAAGGTACTCTGCTCATGTTTAGTATGTCAGTTTGATGTTTTTCAATTTATTCATATCATTTTGCCTAAACAACATATGATTAAAATGCATATCCACAGTAACTGAATGCAGTTGTTGAATTATCAACACGACAAAAACTTTTGGACAATATACTACTAAATAATGAAAAATAAATTGAAATAGTGTGTAATGTGGAATAAAAACAAATATCACATGCACCATAATACTAAGTAATCCGAGATCATCAAATAAATGTGTGCATCATTTATTTCTCCATTTCTGTTCATATTTAACTTCAGAGTGCAGTTTTCAGCTGTGTCCTGTGATCTAAAATCCTCTTTGGTAGCATGCATAAGTTAGGACAAAGGATTGTGGTTTTTGGCTTCAATAGCAAAGACTGAACCAAACAAATCAATATTGTAACTCTAGAGGAAAGGCTGACATAGGAAATGCTGGAATGGTATTGATATTCCAAGATTCCCTTTTCAACATAATTAATGGTAGCAACACCACAATAAAGTAAAACACTTGGAAAAACTCTAGGTTTTTTACATCTTACTTCTCTGTCTTCATCACTAATACAAGATGTAATAATATAAAAACTAATGTGCACTACTTTATGTTACAGTTACAATAATAAGCACTTTATTGAATCCACAGCATCTCAAACAAAAATATATCTGTAAGCTTCATCTAGGGGGACGGAAGGGGGAAACTGATAATACCTTTAAATTAAAATACTGATGCCACATTGTGAAGCAGAACGTATGTTGTTGTTGCATTTAGGGACCCACGGTGTTGATTAAGGCATATTCTATGAAGGAGAACGATATTTTTCTTTTTCATAACAAGAACATAATTTGAAGTATCAAGCATTCCGTGCTACCTTGAATGATTTATTTCTCCAATTTAAACCATAATTCACCTCCAAAGAAGATGTTTGTATACCAGAACAAGAAGGGGTTTGTTTATATAGTAGATCTGGGGGTTTTAATATCTATGTGTTGGCTCACAGAATTATGTGACAACACAAGGAATAGCAATTTTTCTAAGAAAATTATCAGTTTTCTTATCTTTCTGATTGCAAAGCATGGCTTGGAAATGTGATGGTGTGGTCCTAGTACAACAGGGTACTGGTTTTGGCTGATATTAGATTGATTCTTTTCCATAACGGCTTTTGTAGTGCTGTTTTGGATTTGTGATTAAAACAGTGTTGATAACACACCCATGTTTTAGCTATATTTGACCAGTGCCAAAGCCTTCTCAGTTTCTCAGCATGTCCTCCAGCAAGGAGACTGGAGGTGGGCAAGAAGTCGAGAGGAGACACAGCCAAGGCAGCTGACCCCAACTGACCAAAGGGCTCTTCTACACCATATGACATGCTCAGCAATAAAAGCTGGGGGAAAGGAGGAGGAAGTGGGATGACATTCAGGGTTATGGTATTTGTCTTCCCAAGTAACTGTTTCGCATGACGGAGCCCTGCTGTCCTGGAGATGGCTGAACTCCTGACTGCCAGTGGGAAGACATGAAGAATTCCTTGTTTTGCCTTGGTTGTGCACCCAGTTTTGCTTTACCTAGTTAACTGTCTTTATCTCCACCTGAGTTTTCACACTTTTACCCTTGTGATTCTCAGTCCCATCCCACCGGGAGGGAGGAAGTGAGTGGCTATGTGGAGCTGAGCTGCCTACCGGGGTTAGCTCACAACGAACAGATACGACAGTCTATCTGGATGAGACAGCAGAGAATTAAAACAAGTATGGACAGTGTTAGTCAAACTTCCTACTTCAGGCATTTAAGGTAGGCATTGCAGCATTTATGAGCCTTTAGAGAGATTTAGGCTGCCCAAACTGCGTTTTTCTGTAGAGTCAGAGTAGAGAGCTCAGTGTCTCCTTCAGCCTCAGGGAGTTATTTGGAGCAGCTTAGCTACAGGCTTGCGTCTTCACTGCGATGAACGAAGGTTAGGTGTCTCTTCTAGGCAGTGCAGTATGGTACATGTTGAACAGGTAGTCCTCAAAGTTCGGTCAGCGGGAAACATCAAGCACAGTGGAACAGCCGTGAAATTTCTGTCTCAGAGTTTGAGAAGACTTCAGAGCATTGAACCCACATTTCCCATTTCCTAGGAGAGAATCCTAAATGCCAAACCAAATGTTGACACTGGATCACTGTACAGCAAGGAATTTGAGTAATAAGGATTTAAAAACAATGCATAGAGTACTTCTGTACGTTCTATAGTAATACATAAGTGTTACGGTTACAGCTTTTCTTTGACCTTTAAGTATTGCTGACCCTAGTGCAAAAGGATGCTTAAAGATCTATAGTTTCTCTTGAGAACAACAGATAAATAGACTTTTGGACTTAAAGCTATTCTGTTTTATTTTTGTAAAAAGTTTTTTTCCTCTCCCACACACAGAGAACTTCCATTAAAATTTTTGAGGTGTTTGATGCTATGTTAAGGAACATAATTTGACCCAATGCCTCAATTATTATGAATTAGATTTGTAATTCAGAGTTCAAGGAGAGAGCTACCAAAGATATGAGGTACAGTAGTGTTGATGGAGGTAGTTTGAATTCTTATACTCCTCTTTCAGTGAGCCTTTTGAGCAACAGGAGAGAAGGAGGACAGGTCACCATGGGGCACCAGAAGACCCAACAGGAACAGGAGAGGCAGCATTGTAGCCACGGAGGCAGAATGACTGCTCTGGTGCGTGACAACCAGGAAGGGAAGCTTTAACTTGGTTTTGCAATTGGTCCCAGGAGACTTCAGCTCTTCCAGCCTCATTAACATCCATTTCCTGCTCCATGCTGTAGAGTTGTCACCACACATGTTCATGAGACAATGAACTTGTGTTCCCATTGTAAACATGGTGGTGTTTACCCATGGTACATCTGTGTCTGAAGTAGTGACCGCTATATTTAGGTTGCCAAAGCTTTTCCATTACAAAAGTATGTCCAACTGTTTCTAAAGCACAAACATCTCCATGTCTTGTAGCAAGAATTTGGGGTTTAGCAGCAGGACAGCCTGTAGTCAGGAGCATGCCCTCTGTTGTCCCGGTGAATATCGATTTAATTGCTAAAATGTTGAGAAACATCATTTCCTAGCTGTGTTTTCCTCCTTTATGTTTGCCAGGGGCTAACAGCTAAGGGGTTTAATATTCCAATTGCTCTAAACAGATTTTGCTCTCACGTGTTGCTCTAGCATGGGAAACAGCGCTGAACCTACATCTGGAGCCCACATAACTCAGTTCCTGCCACTGCCCTACAACAAACACTCTCAAAGAGCAAAACTTAGTGAGACACTAAAGATGAGTTCTGGAATGAAAATAAGCCTTCATCCTTTAGAGCTTCAGACGATCTCTAAGTATTAGGGTTTAGGATGAGACCTCCTTAATAAAGAAATAATCCAACATCTGCCTACTCTAAGGGGTTTTTGCACCTTTGTGAAGAACATCTGGTGCTGGCTACCACCACAGACAGGATGCTGCACTTCGCAGATTACACATCTGATTCATATGTTTTTTAAAGTATGGATAGAAATTTCACAGAATGCTAATTCACAGAACGACAGTTCTAAAGGAATTCAGTTGTACCTGTGGACTATTTTATTTCCACTAAAACAATGATTTCTGGCAAGAGATCATTCCGCCAACTCATATAGGATGCTAATTATGAACATATGAAAATCTAACAACACTTGCATGTTTGTCTTGAGCTTGACTGTATCCAGACATAAAATAAAACGTGGTTCTTATCTCAATTTATCAAAATGACAAAACAGAACAGAAATATGGGGAGGGAAAGGTAATCAGAAAGTAATCAGCTTCTAAAAACCTTTTATTGACAAAAATTATACAAAATAGCCAACCCTGTTTATTTTAGACAGAAACAGTTAGGAAAATTTGGTAGGCAGAGTATAGAACCTCTTGGTGTTCTCTGTTTATCTGTGTTGTGACTAGATTTTATGAATTAGCATATTAACTACGAAGAAGCAGATACATTGCTGAAAACCTTTCAAGAAGACCAAGAAATAATCTTGGTCCTGGTTAGATATCTGAGCAAAGCAGTGCTAGGGCATTTGAACAGTGATACGGTGCAAAGAGAATAAGATGTTCTCTTCTTAAATGGAAGGGAGATCAAAGTCAGGCTCTAGGAGCAGAGGAATAGGTGGAGTCTCCAAAGCAAGAGGTAAAATTCTAACCAGAAGGAATAAAATTTTAACACTAATGAAGGCTCCAACCCAGAGAAGAGTTGTACGGAAAAGACAAAAATAGCGTCTTTTCTGCTAGAAAATGTGAAGCAATCAGCTAAATTAAGGAGCAGATTCACTGCATGATGAATAATTCACTACCCTTATTAATCCTCCAGTCTGCCCAGGCAGAGTTGAGATCCTTCTGTAGAAGCATAAATGGTCTGTTAAGAGTGGTAATTATTGTATTATATTAAAAATGTGGTTTATCTGGAATGTATTGTCCTGAATTATTGTGCAGCTGGTACTATATACAGACATGGAATACAAGAATTAATTAAAGCATGAAAGTAATATAAAATTTTTACTGCCAGTGGATCTTAACAGTCTGTATGAATAACACCAATGATTTGGACTTTTCAAAGCAGAAGTCAGAGTGAATGAAGTCAATAACCAGTGAGATGCACATTCAGGATTAACTGGGCATCATTAAAATAAGTGGCCTATTATTCTACATATTAAGTAAGTAATTCCAACAAAAATGGAGACTTAGAAAAGAAGATGTTTGAGAGATATCTTTATGAAAAGAAATCAATATATCTTGCTTAAATAGACTGTGCAGCTAGTCTGAGAGAAAAAGGGGAGTGGGCTGTAATTGAAAACATATTTCCTGGGGAATTATATCTGAAAAAAGAGATTCAGCTTTTAAAAACAAACTGCAAATTATATTCCCATACCATTAAGAAAGCAAATGATTCCTTTGATTCTTAACACATGTCATCATGACAAATCAGAAAAGTATGACTTCTTAACCAAGGTTAAAATTGAGTATGTCACATTTTCCCTTATAACATAAAACCAAGGATTAATTTCATGATAGGCAGAACATTTCAGACTGATAAAAATATTCTTATTATAGTATATATTTAGGCAATTCTTAACTAGTAGGGATTATTATCTTTGCACAAGATACCATGGAAGCTAAGAGCTTAGCAGAATTCCAAGAAGGACTAGTGTCTATATGCATGAAAAGAGAGCTTTAAAGGAAAGGTTAAAAAATATAACAACTATTTACCCAGATGACACGAGGTGGAATGAGAGTTTTATTTAGAAGCAGATTTAATTGTTCGTCACTGTTTTCTTGATTTCTTATAATAACCAATGGATTGCAGATCCTGAGACAGGCTACTTACTAGCTAGACCTAACACCTGATGTAGTTGTATCTTGATATGTACATAAATAGGTACCTTAATGCATATCTCTGATGTGAACAAAACAGATTTTGTGAACCAATATGCAATGTTATGTTTCTAAATGAATATTAATCAGGTCATAACTTTAAAGGAAGATTTACTGGCTCCCTTTTGTAGTGCCATAACTAAGCCCTTCCATCTCTGCCCCTGCAAAAGATAAGGCCGTATACAAAAGCTGAAAAGACAGGAACCATGATAACTTGATCAACACTTACTCAGTTGTGATTTCACAATAGGTAGCATGTCACTTAGCAAAAGCAGCATAGGGGCCCAGGGATGATGTCAGAAGACAATAAATTTGATGGGAATGTGGCTGTGATGATATCAACTTTCTCCTAAAAAAGGCTGCCTAGCAGTAATTACATAAAGAATATCTGGGCAACAAGGAACAACTGACTTCATACAAGATGTGACCCAAGACTTTGACAGTAGTTCAGCTTTTGTGGGGGGCAGTGGGATAAGCAAGCAGAACATCCTATTCCTGGTGTCACTCAGTATTCTGCAGGAGGAAGAGAGCTGGCTAGCAGCTGGTCATTGGCCTGGCTCTCATTCTCAGCCATTACTGGTGCACTGGTCTGTACAGAGATGTGCCATCAAAGTCTATTGCCCTGACTTGTGCTGCCAAAACACAATTGCAGTGCAGAAGGAGTCATCTTGGCCTCAGAAGTAGAATTAGGATTTGCCCCAAGGGAGAAAAAGCACTTTATTTTTCTCATAAAATAAGAAATCCTGAAATCCTGTGTAATGACAAAGTATTTGGCCTTTGTGCAGGTGTTGCGTGTAGGGTCTGGAGAAAGACAAGTTGCCAGATGTTCACTTTTGCACTTAACCTGACCTATCCAATGTGTCCTCACCGATATATTCATAATAGATGCAAAGCTCACCTTTCTATGAAGCCCACTGCCCTGTCAGCCATACTTCTTCACTTATCACTGTCTTAAGAGCAGTCATAGCATTTAGCACAGGAATTTCCGACGTGAAACTTCTGCCACAGAAGGCTCAAACGTATCTTACAATGATATCAGTGACACTCCACACACACATACAGTCTACACTGGGATTTTACACTGCTGCGTATTGCTGAATTGTTTCAATGCTTTGTATGTAGAACCAGTAACAACAGCAATGTCTCAATTTAGGAAAAAAAAAACCTGGATGGGAGTCTGTTCTTGAGATGCAAGGTTATAGTAATTGATTTTTATTTATAGGGATATATTCTCAAATACTAACACTAGAAGTACTACTGTGACTGATGGTCTAAGGATATGCACAAGAAGTTTATATGAAGATCCAACATCTTTAGTTGGATTGATCACTATATTAAATATATATATGTGTATATAATCCCTTGGGCACATTAATCCTTCCTAAGCGCATCAATATTTTGCTACAGGGACAAGGAAGGTGACTGGTTGAGAGATTTGGTGTTTTTATGAGAGAAGGACAAGTCAAGGTTATGCATATTGTTCTGCAGCAGTAAAGTTTCTTCAAAGAATGATTTTGTTAGTGGAATGAGAAGTTTAATGTTAGAAAAAAAATAAATCTGTTTTGTCTAGTCTTACCATATTATCTGGTAAAACAAACACAAAACTTGGTTCCTCTGGAATATGATCCTGTACATTTCCATGTGTTCCTGTTAATTTAATGCCTTGTATGTACTTTTACAGCTGGATTCATGAGCTGAAGCTGTTAAATTTAATTTCTAGCAAGCTAAATAGCTTATGGTCTAGTTTTATTATTCATATTTCTGAACCTTAAGCAATAAGACGTTGCCTGTAGGGATGTGTTAAACCAACACATGACTAATCCACCCCACGAGACCATGAGTAAAGGAGGGGCCGTATATCCACAGCTGATCCCCAATGACTTTTTCTCATTATTCCTGCAGACAAAATAGTATCATTTTAAAATTAGTGCAATAATAGAGAATAAAACTTGGTGACTAACCTGATGAACTGTTTAAAAAATTTAATAAAGCAAAACAAGACTGAAAGATAAAGTGGGCTGCAAGGAATCATCTTGGTATCATTCCTCACCTTTGACAGACTTCACCTGCTACGAAAGGAGATAAAGGACATTTCCCACTGAGATGTAAACTTTTTAGACCCTGATCTGCAAGTCACAGAGTGTGGAAACCAGTTGAGGCGGGCCTTGCTCTCCAAATGGAATCTATTTTAAATCATTCTGGAATTTTGCAGACATATACTGTTTTGGATACGTATATTAATATTAATGATAAAGTATCTTTTCTTAAATGAAGAACCAGCCTTTAAAGCAAGTATTGTCTTTTATATTTAAACTCCACTTATGTATTCCTCGGCAAAGTATCAGTTGTGCATATTTTCCTTGTGAAAAATTGCAGGCAAACTGCAGTTCTGTTATTTGATGTATGATTTATGCTCCAAATTACAACTGCTTTCAATTTGATCCATTTTGTTTAGGCAAAAGCCTCTGTATGGATGAAACCTCCCTCCCTCCCATCGGATGAGTACTTCAGAGACTCACTGCCCAAGTTTGACAGAGCTCAGCACATTTGTCAGGCTTCGCTCCAGAGAGGCTCAGGTCAGTAATAACCCTGGTATGGCAGATCAGAATCAAAGTGCAATGCGAAAGCAATACCGGAGTGGTTGCTTAGCACATGGCTGCAATATATTTCTTTTTACCAAGGTGCAGCCGGTTGTGCAATATTGTAAACTGGCTTCTTACTATGAAGAAGAAGTGACAAACCTGAAAAAAGCAAAGCACCGTAATATGTGAACAGTATAAAATAGATACCAAGTTTGAAAAGTGTATGTTTGATGTTGGCATAATGAAGTGGATGAGGGGCAACGGGCACAGACTGAAGCACAGGAGGGTCCATCTGAATATGAGGAGAAACTTCTTTACCTTGAGGGTGCCAGAGCACTGGAACAGGCTGCCCAGAGAGGTTGTGGAGTCCCCTTCTCTGGAGACATTCAAGACCCGTCTGGACGCATTCCTGTGCAATCTAGTCTCGGTGAAGCTGTTTAAGAGGTGAGTTGGACTAGATAATCTCCAGAGGTCCCTTCCAACCCCAGGCATTCTGTGATTCTGTAATTCTGTGAAGTGCAACTATGACTGCGCTGCTTAAGGACTCTGTTTTGTGAAGTGCCGAGCACTCTTAGGACACATAATATTTTAAAATGAAGAGCTGTACAAGGCAAAACCAAAGGCATTTAATTAAGTCATCAGGTCTGATTATTCAAGATAACAGTGCTTGAGTGAACACTCCGATATCCTATGTGCCAACTTTATGTGAAAACTATTGGAACTTAAAAGCCTCAAGTCCATAGGACCCTCAACCCCTATAGTGTCTGAGCAAATTCCATGTTACTATCATTTTGCTCTATAGAACAATGCCATGTTACACTAAAAAAGCATTAGCTACATTGTTAAATGTAAATTTAGAAACCTAAATAAATGTAGCAGTTCATATGTAGAAAGGATACTTATTGATCCCAATTGGATTTTACAAGCATATGACTTGGAGGATGATGTTTAATGCACATTAATATTGTATGTTAAGTTGGAAGAAAAATTTCCTTTTTGATATGTGTGAAAATGTGCTAGATTAGGATTTCCAAGAATACATTTTCTAGTGAGAAAATCTGCACATGCACACGCACTCACACAGAGGTACAGACGGTGAGGAATACCTTTTATTATTAATACTGAGACATGATCTTGCACAACATTCACATGTATTTCTACCAGAATTTAAATATTGATGTATCTACATCTATTACATCTAAATTACATGCAGACTACTTGTTTACTCATGGAAGCAGCACCAGTGAACCATCCTTTATAAATATTTGAAAGAACACTTTCCCGTATGGGTTCTTCACAATTAGTTCATCTGGGCAGTGATTCAGGTTCATAAACATGGATACCTGATATCTTTAAGCATTGTCATTAACGAGACATTTGTATGAGGCTAACAGATACCAAAAAAGAGATTATACATGTTTTGTATGGGATTGGCAGACATATGGGACTGTGACCTGTGCTTTTCTGGAATGGCTGTGCATCTGCTATAAATCTAACAAGTGGTTTAAGGTTAACATAAAGATAAGCAGCTCCAGGCCCTCCAAATTTTAAGCTCTGTCCCATGCTCCACCACAACAGCTTCTGTGTTTATTTTCTAATGAGCAAAACAGAAAGGAAATAAAGTGCATCCATATATACCACCCCTTCTTACTTACTCAGCTATATATTTTGCATAATGTAGCAAAGTAAAACAGCTTTTCTGTCTTGACCTCATGTCTTCCATGCGGCAGTGGGTAGAGTCAAAATCTATAAGCTCATAATGATTTGATCTTCTCATTTTGACAATCATCTTCAGCGTTTTTGTTTACTAAAAATTAATGATGTTCTTTTGCAATGATTTTTGCAATTACTTATTTTGGAGGGTTATTTTATTTTTGTTATTATTTTAGCAACAAAGTACATCTAAAATACTAATTTATCCATAACTTCAAAAGCCCTAATTTGAATTACAGTATATACAGCAGCAGGCAGTTCAGAAAACTGGCCTTTTCAAACATTTCAGAATGGCTGGAAATATAATCTGCCAAAAGCACATGGAACACCTCTTAAACAGACACAGAACAGTATGCTACAAAGGACACTGAATTCAAGTGCCCTTTAAAACAGTTATCCAGCTTTAAATACAAGCTGAAGTGAAAGCCAAAAGACATTCATGAGACTGAAACACCACAGCTTGGACTTCCTCAGACTGTGTGCTGGATTGTAAAAACTCATGAGCTGAGCTTCCATTGACCTTTGCTCTGCCTTCTTAACTCTGAAGAGTGCAGTGCTTCAGGACTGTAGATAACCATAATCATGCTTCAAGAAGAGATATTCCAGATTCAGGATACCTGCTAACGTACATATAAGTAGTAGGGAGTGGGGGGAATCAAATGCTCAAAGGTAACATATTTCAACTGGCTAATTAACCACAATAAAGTGGTTTAGGAATAACATCTATTTCTGATACCAGAAATTTAATTTTTTTTTTTTTTCCAAATTTGGTACTAGTTGCTTTATTCAGTGGGTATTCTCTTGTGTTGGTTTCACTGAAAAGTTACAGGAGGCTTAAAGATGGAAAATGATCATCGTTTTGGCAGTTCAGGGTCTTTACTCTAGGTTGAGAACGCAGGCTTGAGAGCAGAGTCTTGTTTTTCCATAGCTCTTTTTGAAAGAAAAGGAATGGCATGCTCCATTTCTAAACCCTTGTCCTCTTCCTGCCTTCTTTGCTCTTTTTGAATCACCAGCTGCAAGAAACTTGGGTATAGCCTACCCAAGCTGTACCCACTGTTGAATTCTTGTGTTTCATACTGGCTCTCACCAGCAACAGTAGAAACAAACCTGTTGCAGTGATCTCAGATGAGCTACCTAAGCAAGTTCTTGAGCTGTCTTCTGTCTTAAAGGAAGATTTTCAGGAAAAAAAAATCAAATCCTACTTTTTTCTAGATTTACTGTTGATACTATCTTGGTGGGTACAAGATGTAGCCTCATATATGCATATAAGTCTGTGTTGTGTATGTGAAAGGGAAACACTCCAACTTTAATGTATCCAACTTACTGCTAATAATTTTTAAACACCTGTCTTTCGCTACTCAGGGAGTTAAGGGCTGGACCTAACTTCTTCCCACAACCATCAGTTTCCAGCTGTTCAGATTTGCACTGTGCCCACGCCAGTGAATCTCTGCAACGCACAGGTGAGCAGGAGGCCAGCTCTTCTGTTGAAGGAAAACAGCAGTGAGGGTAGCTGGTAAAATGATTAAGTCAGGAGAGAAGAACTTTCTTGCCTTCAGCAGGTAAGAAATACAAGTCAGAGAATAAGGGAACTGAATGCTTCTCAGAAAGAGGGAGTCACAGGCGGCTTCAGTCTCTCCCAGTGGTGTGAAATGAAGGTAAGAGAGCAGGTCAGAGAGCTGGGAACAGGTGACTAGTGTTTCAGAAGAGCTAGGAAGCAAGAATCCCACTGGAGTGAATGTAAGCCACAAATATCGTTACATTTATTTTTCAAGGACATAGAAGAAATGTTATGAGATCCTTCAGAGAACACACTGAAGAGAAAATGCAAATAACAAGTTGTTACTGGGAGAGATTTTTTCTTCTGCATGGGACAAGCACCTTAGTAGCACTTGGTCCTGTGAATCCATATCGCTTTTGAGTAGCTGTGTTGAACTTGATGCCCCAGTGGGGCATCAAGACCCAGGGGCATCAAGACCCAGACCCAGGGAAGCCACAGACTTCAGTAGGCTTTCAGTTACCACCTGAGTGTGAGTCTGGGGGAGGAAGGAGGTGTTGTCAAGATTGGGGACAGTTATTTATTCTGTAAGCAGGCAGGTCATGAGATTTTAAGATTTTGAATTGTGGAAAGATACAAAGTGGCTCTTTCTCAAAAAGAATACATTCATGGCATGTATCTCATGTCAGAACATCAGTGAGACTTGGTTTGATCCTCTACTAAGTTACAGGAGGAGAAGTTGTCAACACACGTCAGTCAAGAATTACAAATATATTTTCTGATTTTCCAAACATAGGAACATACATGAAACTATTCTGAATTTTCCTAGGGATGGAGAGAGGTAACTAGAGGGGGGCAGGTTGTTTGGGTATTGTTTTGTTTTGTTTTAAAATTGTTACTAAGAAGGTGGATGTTTTAAAATGTTCATAGAATCTAGAGGGTTGCCTATATATTTTCTGTAAAAATACTGCAAAGAAAAGATGAGGATATTCCTTTTTCTCTCTTTCCCCAGTGCTACGCCTTCCTTAAATTATGTTACTATACTTGTGAAAGGCTTTCTTCAAGGTTAGAGAGGGAGGATCCAAAGGAACTATAGGTGAAGGTAAACCCAGTACTCGAAGGGAGTGATAACAGTGTCTGCTTTTAACATTCCTCAGCATCCTCTCTGTCCTTGAACTGAGGCCCTCCAGTACTTATTATAGCAAAGTTGATCTCTTCCTGTAAGCTAAGTGCTTGATTGTTTCACCATAGTGAAGGCAAAATGCATACTTTGAAGAAAGCACAGTTCATATTTTAAGGTATTTCATCACTCAAGGCCACAGCTGGCCAATACCAAACAAGCAATCAAGAGACTAAGGACTGTCAACAAACAACAGTTCTTTACATCTCAGAATCAGACACATTTGCACTCAATTAACACTTTGCTTAAAAATAGACAAAGATAAGCCCTAAAGAGTGTGGTGCCCCACAACCCCATCATTATATATACAATAGCAGCGCATAGCAGTAGTTATCATCATGCCTTACCACTCCATTGGCTATAACAACAAAAACATCCACTATCAATTCCTTATCGTGTCTTGAATATATTTAGAGATATTATCCTAAAGCTGTCTCTGTGATGCAGTCAAAGGGATGATAATCTAGTTTGTTTTAAAAGTGAAATTTGTATAATCTTGTTCTCTTTTACTTGAATTCCTTAGTTCTCATTAAACATAAGCCTCTGCCATGCATGGGTGGCAAAGATGAGTTTATGTCACTTTTAGTGTTTTTGAGCTTCACTGGAAACTATTTTGACTGAGGTAGAAGTTAGCTCTGCTTCAAAATTACACAAATCTGTGCGTAGACCCAAAGATACAGGGATCAGTGGAGTGCAGGAATGCTCTGGACTATCACCTCTTCAGGGAAAGCCCACTTCTTTTTCATGGCTAAAAGTCAGCTAGTACACAGCTTTTCAGTCCTTTTCCATCACCATGACATGGGGAGAATTTAAATCTGCATAGATCTGCTAGTCCAGCAGCTGTTTTGCAGCGCCTGAATAGTGCAGAGCAGAGACAATTGGGCTGAAAACTCATGTTATAGCAGGTCACAATTCAGTAAAGCATTCAGCCTCACCTCAAACATTTCCATCTGCAAAGCTGTATGTGGAGAAGGCATACAGCATTTACAGAGCACTCAACAAAAGAGTAAACTCTTTGTCATTTTCCATAACAGCTTTCTAGTGAAGAAAAACACTTGTAGGACAACAGTAATAACTTTCCTTTTACAGAAGTATAGTTCACTAGAGATGGTTCCCACATGGAGAAGAAATGCCTCAGATTTTTTTTAACATTTACTTGGCACTTGGGACCTATTTATTACTTCATATACTTGGATGTAATGGCAGTTAACACACAGTTATGATGGGGAAGTGCTGTAGGATTCTAAAAGATACAAATTGCAGTACATATTAAACTTTAATTTGCTGCCAGTCTCAAGTCCTTCAGCTTCTTCAGGACTGCAGGGCCCCTCCAGAAGAAGTGTGGTGGACATGAGCTGTATTAGCTCTTAGTCAAACCAGTGCTGCAAACCAGCTCACTGGGGGAATAAGATCAGTATCTCTGCTCTTTTCTCTGTGCACTTCCCTGATGTTATGGAGAAGATGTGCATAAATAATTGCAGGTTTTTTGGAAGTCCAAGCGTACAATACCTGCTTCCATGGTCACCTTACAAAGAGGTGGTTTACAACATTTGCATTTGTTGCAAGATGTTCTCGAAATCCTTATAGTTTTACTGATTAGAGTCGAAGTATAGGTAAATATCACAGTTAATTATAAGATTAGGTGCATGATTAAGACACTTGAGTTTATGTGTCTACGTGCAATTGTCTCCATGTATGCTAGACACAGGAGCTCCAGTGGCAGCTGGAGCCAATGCAATCCATGAAGCTGGAAAAGCCATTCCGTGCTCCGAGCCCAAAGTGAATTCAGTCACTCTCGAGACTATGCTGATTAGATAATGACTATCACAGAAGCTTAAACACCCTTATTGGGATTCTGCCGCCTGAGCTTAACAAAAACCTGCCTGCTTGCAAAAAAACAGTGCCATTTGAGATGCCATCATGCCCTGGCTGCCAGTATAGAAGAGTGAAGGTCTCCTGCAGGCCCTGTGATATCTATCAGAACTGTTGCAGATGTCATGGATACCACGAAGCACCTCAAATAAAAACACTGTAAGTGGGGGATTATCCTCAGCTTCATTCCTTTGAAGGTTTAGGATGCTTAATTACAGACTGAAGAGATACTTCTCTCTGATGCTGTTTCACAGTCTGGAAACTGGAGACAATTTTTTCTTGCAAGAAAACCAAAACAAACCAACCAAGTACCAATGGTCCAGTGGTAGTGAGTGGCCTATATCCTGCCTGAGCAGAGCTGAGCCCTGTATTTAACTGCAGTTCCCTAGCCAGCACCATAGTTTTTCCAGGGGTAATACCAGTCAGCAAGCTGTGGAGTTACTGACTTGATCGCAGCCACTAACTACAAAACATTTAATCAGTCAATGAAAAAGTTTAATTAATGAGAAGAAACTGACAGCTCCTATTCCCCGAAGCCTCTGAAATCTGGTAGTTTAGAAACACTGTTAGATTCAGACCCTTTGAGCCAAGGGTATGGCTGAAACTACATTTCTCATCAGTGTTAGGGGCACTCTATCTTCTGGAATTCAAAATGAAATCTCTGCACTCTTTAAGCATTAAGACTGAGTTGTCCGTGGATATGCCGAGAAATAAAATTTGTGATACATGAACAACTTTGAAATCACAATCTTAAATACATAGGAATTTTATATATTGCAGTAAGCTGAGTAAGGAGTTAGAAAACATGTGCTTTAGAGTTAGGCTTCTAAGGAGACATTTAGGTATATAAATTCTGCTTTAATCTCAGTTATGCCAGCTCTTAAGTAACTAAATAATTTGGCAAAAAGATTGTTGTCTGGTTATAACAAAAAGTTGATTTAAAATATTCCACATTTTAAAGATCTTTTGAACATGAAGTTAGAAGTGAAATATCACACACATGCATAAATCCGCTTTGCATTAATATTTTATTTTTCTGTCTTGTATTGCATAATGAAACAGATACATCAAACACAAAACCAAGCGTGTTTTTCAGCAGTCTACTAAAACTTAAAGTAACTGTTAGCTTTTGCTTCTAGAACTTAAATAAATGAGTGTATCTTTTATCACACCATAACAGGATACACATTTGTGTCTGCTAAATACATTATTTAATACTGAAGGATAAAACTACAAGGAAATGTCAGTGAGAGGTTGCCGGGATGAAGTCAACCCATCACTGCAAAAATAAATATAGATCACAAATACAAATTAATTTGGAAAATAACTATGACTATTTTTAGACAATGGCGCCCTTCCTCTCCCTGAGTCATGATACAATAACCTTCAAGTTGGAAGCATATAAGAAACTTTCACTGAGTCTTATGTAGCAAGAGTGGACAATATATGGAAACAGGGATCTGAAATTTTTCTTTTGTCTTTTGATATTACCTAGTGTAAAATCCCATAATGATTTGTTTTTTCCTTTAGATTCCATTTTTCTTGCCTCATTTCAAAATATTTATAGTTTTTAAGAAAGATGACAGAGATCAGGACTGCACTGGCAATCTAACAGTTATAAAGCACATGCAGTCTAATAGTTACATTTGTGTTCATAGATACGTTTATGCTACTGAAGGGATTCCCAGTGTTCAGACAGTACATATATTTGGTAAATTATTTAAATTTTATCTGTTTATACTAGAAACTTCTTGTGCTCGAGTGGAAAGACAAGGATACCACTTACACTCTGAACAGATTCAAATGATGAGCATTATCTTTCAGAAAGAGAAAAAAAGGTCTGTTAGCGCTCTTAGGCAAGAATGGATTAATTTTTATCTTAATCCAGTTTATAGAAAAGCATTTCCTCTTCTTTGATGTGGTATATGCTAAGTGAAAACATCATACTCTACCCATCAGTACCATGCAAGTGGTCATTCTTTCTTTTGCACTGATGTTACAAAAGGAGATAGCCTGCATGGCTGGAAGGTATCCATGATATTAAACAGTTCATAGGGCTGTGAAGTGCTGAGAGCAATCATGCAGAGCAACAGGCCACAGGAATGCAAATCATCCACAAAGCCAAAAGTGGAGCTAGCAGGTGGCCTCTCCTATTCATCTGATGTCAACACACTGTTCAGATCAAGCCCTTTTAACGTCTGGGTAGGTCCACTATTGCTTTTAATTAAATATAATACAGCCATTCAGTGTTCTTGCATACAAGAAAACCACACAGTAAAAAGCATATCTTCTGCACTCTGAGGGTCACTATAGTTTTATAAATAAATACTGCCGTTTAACTCAGATTGGAAGGTAGTTTAAATTTCATATACTTTCCATATACCGTTCAGTGTTCTACAGTTAGAGCCTCTTTGACATTTCAGTGACTGACCATATTTCCATGGAAAACGTTCTTGCTCCTTCAGAGGATTTAGAAGGGGAAAAAAACCTTATAATTAACTTTTTCTACCTTTGAAACATTTCCACTGTAAAAGATTTTGAACAGAAACATTTGTTCTCAAAATTAGTTTACAGAGAGAATTTAACTGTGTTAACGTATAAGCCATGGAAACTGTCATAATATCTAATTAAATTATTACTGACTTTCCAATCAGTAGCAAAAAACCATCTGTAACTGTAATTCTACTACAGAGAAAGTATAATTAAATCTATTCAGTAATGGGTAACAAGCTATTGCAAAAGTATACTGCAATGCTTTAGAAAGCTGGAATGCTTAAAATATCTTTTTCAGGTATAATAAACCTTTTTTTTAAAGTGGGAACATGAATATATGCATTCTTCTGAAGACCCTTTATTGGGATTTAATTTCAATGCATTTATGATTACATTAGTTCTTCTGTTTGAAACAGACTGGAAAAAATAACTTTCATCATTCAGAGCCCAGGACAGAGAAGCACATAAGTGTGTTTTCAGTCTATCTCTATGGAGAGCAAATGGTAACGGCATGCTTCATTTTAATTTCAGGAGATAAGTAAAATAAAGCACACAGTGGAGTGTTTTCTTGAATGGAAACATTTTCCAGAATTGGAGCCAGAAACGTGTGACAATGCTGAAGTGAATTTTTGTAAAATATTAGGAAATATTGGAAAATAACTGGGGAGGAAAGTAATGGGATGTGAAGCATTTAAACCAAGGTCACAAGGTCAACTGTTGGCAATGGACTGAGAGTTTTAATGTAAATGATGGCTGCCCAGTAGCTCTGTGTAAAGAGAGATAGATGTCCAGCCCCTAATGGGCAGATGTGATCATTCCAGAACTCCATCATGATTGCCTTTTTTTTTTTCCTTCCTCCACTCAGAAAAGACTGCATCCAGCTGGAATCTCAGCCTACGATGCCTTTTCCCATCTGCACTGAGGTAGGCTGCTGATTGGAAAGCCACTTTGCCAAAATTTGCCTACATTGTAATTATACATATAACATGGATATTTGCTCTCCCTCCTCCAAACCTGGAATTATTACTGAAACCTGTAAGAGACAACAAAACCAGCAACATAAAACTTCCACCTCGGCCACTCCTAATATAAATGTCAAAGGTTGAATTACAAGCAGTAGTGTTTTTCTACTTCCCTGAACATGCCATCTATCCACAAATCCCATTTCATTAATTCAGTTGCTCAATTGCATATATTACAAATAAACAATGTCTAGATTTCATTCATTATTCTGATATAAAAACCCATATGTCTACTAACAGTCATACCACATACAAGAAAATGGTACCTCAATAGCACCTCCAGAGCGAACATCAGGTTTCAGCTGCATAACTTCTGCTGATTTGCAGGGGGTTATATGCCTAAAAGCCCTATTAAATGCTTTCAGAATTTATGGCTATGTAACTTTTCCCAGTGTTAAGTTAGTCTAACTGTAGGCAAAAATATGTGGTACAAATATGTGGCAGTCATTGTGCAGATAAGAAGTTTATTGGTCTGCTAGAAGAAAGGAAGTTTAGAGAGTGTTGCTCCTACTGAGGTCATTGGCAAAACTTCCATTGACTCCACTTGTTGCAGAGCTGGACCTAGAGGGAAAAAGGGGTTTTCTTTCTCTTTTTTGTAAATTATACCATGGGTTTGGTTTGCGTTAAGGGTGCTTGTCCATGTTGATGAGTGGCGAAGGAGACAAACTGCAGCTTTACTGCTGGCGAGGGTCTTGACATGTCTGAAAAAGCTTGAGGACAGAAGGCATCACACTGAGTAGAGATCTGCCTATTCAGCTGATGTCTATCGAAGAAGAAATATGTAATAATCATGCAAATCAATCTATTCTGATCACCTGGCAGCTATTATTAGGCAATAAGAGCCAACAGATTTACAAACTGCATAGTTAAGAGACAGCTATAAGTGGTGATGCAGATCAGACGCTTAGCACTGAAGCATTTTGATATTGTGTAAACAGAAAAAGGACACTGTACCATTTAATTTTTGTAATTGTATAAAATATCTACACTTTTCCATGCTGAAAATGTATTGGTTTGTATATTATTGTTTCTTTTTGAACATAAGGGAATTTATATACATATACTTAATGAGACATCTTATCAGGCGCCTTTTGGGCATACTTTTTTGTACCTGATTAAGCTTTCCATAGTTTACAATCTCTTTAGCAAAGAAGACAGAAACACCATCTGAAGTGATCAAATGGAAATAAGTGTCTCTGTAAGTACAGCTTTCCAAAATTTTGAAATTTCAGAAAGACACTAAAAGTTCCAAAATTCCAGATTTATCTTAGTTCTTAAACCAATTTGGCAATTGAAAACCCATTCAGATTTTTTCTGTTATGTCTTGTGATGAGGTGTGGTAGTTTTGAAAATAAATCATTGGAGTCACTTTTATAGACTTTAGGAATTCATTTTAAAACCCAACTAAAATACTTCTTCTACCAATCTACATCTTAAAAGTCCTACAGTTACATTAAAATAATTGGTATTTTGGAAGCTATGTCCTGAGTGCAGATATTCTACCTTTGCATTGTAATAAGGTTCAGCTCTTTCCTTGGAAAGATCAGTGTCTCTCTTATATACTTCAATAAAATGTGTATAATTTCAAATTTATTTTATTGAAGAATCTACACCTTTATTTTATTCATTTCATTGTGGAAGTAATTATGTTTTGGAGGTGTTATCTCTGTTAAATACTTCATGACCTATTGTACATCTGTCAAATCTATTTTTGCAAACATGATACTCTTTGAGGGAATTCTGAGGCACTCATACAGATTTCAGCTGGATTAAGTGCTGTAATGAAAATGCTGCCCAAGTACATTTTATACTACAGTAAGTACTTATTTCAGAATTCAATTATACCTACAGGAATACATTCTGTGTCTGATTATCTGGGAATGCCAAAGATACACAGAATGACTTCAACTCTGCTAACTAAGTTAATGCTTTTGAAGAGAAGATTGGGTGAAAATGTTACATACAGTCTGAATTTCCTCCTCTGGTCTACCAAATGATGGCATTTACTTGGAGAACAAGAAAGCTGCTCTCTTTGCTCCCTTTTGCATGTGCTCTTGTTAGCTTTTCCACTGCAGCTATCTGATTGGAAATGTAGCTGTTAGACCTTTTTAAATCACAGCTTAAGAAAAAAAGGAAGAAAAAAAGAGCATTGTGGTCTGGCCCAGTACTTAGTAAGAGCTAGGCTAAGATCCTCCCACAGTACAAACAGGAAAGAAAAAAAAAAAGGAAAGAAGTTGTTGGGCAGAAGGATGGGTTGACTTAATATTTCATTGTGAATATATCTTGAGAAATAGCAATCTTAAATTCTTACTCTGTGTTTGTATAACATTGATTAAGAAAAATAATTAACATTTCTGTTTGGATTTCTTGCTATGTACTTCATTCAATCTCCAGCAGAAGTCATTGATGGTCTCTTCCACTTTTAGTTTTACTAAGTTCTTTTGATGATGTCTTGACATACATTCAAAAGCTGGTGTCAGTTTTACTGGTTCATTGGGCTACTTGAAGACTTCACATTCAAACAAATTCAATTTTACCATCAGTTTGAACTGAAGTTTGTTATTTTGTTTAGATGATGGTTTTATGAGCAATTTAGGACGGATTCTATTGCTACTTATCTTTTTTATTATCTCTAAATGCTGGATGATTCTTAAATTATAATTTTGTTAAATAGTTTTTATCAAAATGTCATTACTTTTAGTAATGAATATATTGCTGTTGTGCACACAAAGAACATGAAGTATATAAAATCATTAGGAGGGAGGATGTAATTAGTGTTAAATATTATTACAATTTTATTTATAATTTTGCACCTTCTAATCCTTTAGTAGCTTTAGTATGCATTACTTACTGGTCTTTCCTTTTGTCTTTATTAAAAGCAAACTAACACATTCCTTTCCCCAAATCTCCTATCTTTCTAACCTCTAGATAAAGTGAAACGTTTTAAACTTTAAAAAGTTTTACAATGTGTTATATGACAGTTCCCACATTGGATTGTCCATGCCTTATCTTAAAAAGAGCTTGGAAAACCCTCTGTACATAGCAGATACCCGAAAAGAACTTACAGACATGCTTAGAAGAATAGATCTCCAACAGATTCCTTCAGGCTGTGATTTTCAGTAACACAGGGCAAGGATTTTAGGGGGACTGTATGTATTTATTAGATTGTTAGATGGTCTTAGAAATAACATATGTTTTTAGGAACATAGGACTTGGCTGATCTGAAAGGCAGGCAGCAAACTTCAAGCTAAGTGCAGCTGATTATAACTCTTCTGAATTAGTTATATTGCTCAGACCATTTGAATAAAGGAGGATGTCAGCAATAGGAAAACTGATTAAGTTCTTAGTCCTTAAAGAGCCAAGAGACACATTTTAGGGAAGCATATTCTCCAAAAGTTTGTAATTCGAAGACATATCTAAAGCCATTCATTTTTTTTCACATTTTCAGCTCTCATGCTTACACTGGAAACACCAATTTACAAGGTGGTTATCAAAACTGGGATCCCTTGGGTTTAAACATTCTATTCTACATATTACAGCCAACAACTACTCTCCTAAGATTGGTCCAACACTTCCTTGCCCAAATCAAGCCAATGGTTATGTCAGGCAGGCAATTAAAGAAACCTTTCTAATGTATTCAGGATACCAAAATATCATGTGTAAGGGAAAAAAAAAACAGTTTGGAAAGCAGTAGAGCTGCCTTAGGAGGGTGTGGATAACATCAGCCTACATGAGTTTGAGGGACACAGCCAAAGGAGAGTGTTCAGAATTCTGGCTGTCACATACTTCACCTGTTCTGTAAGATGGATTCAGATGCTGAATCTACTGTCAGCACCTAAAGCATCACATTTGCCCTTTGGTTGGATTGTTCTTCAGATAAGGAGTGACGTCCGTCTTATGACCACCATTCACATAGTAGTCTGCCGCCCACCTTAACCTCAGGTGATTTGAATCCTGATCTTCTTCCATTAAACCTTTTGTGGACTGTCCTGCTGAAGATGCACCACTGGTCTGTCAAGAACACGACTTGTGGAACCAAAGGAGTTCTAGTTCTTATGACAAGGCTGGTGAGACACTGGAAGAGGTTGCCCAGCAAAGTTTTGGATGCCACATCATGGGAAGTGTTCAAGGTCAGGTTGGATGGGGCTTTGAGTAACCTGATCTAGTGAAAGGTATCCCCGCCCACAGCAGGGGGCAGGACTAGATGATGTTTAAAGGTCACTTCCAAACTCTTCTGTGATTCTGAGAGCGCTCTGTAAATGCGCTGTTCCATCTGTATGCTTCACAGTACATAAACAGAATAAAGAACATGATAGCAAAGACTGAAACGGATAGTTTATTATTAGATTATACTGATAGATTTGTC
Source organism: Caloenas nicobarica (assembly GCF_036013445.1). NCBI lineage: Eukaryota > Metazoa > Chordata > Aves > Columbiformes > Columbidae > Caloenas > Caloenas nicobarica. The sequence continues at coordinate 26,374,075 of NC_088247.1, forward strand.
TAGAAAAATATTTGTTAAATCAGTGTTCTGATGCTAATTAGTTCTTCCAGTTGACTATGCAGTGAACTTGACAAATATAACCATCATAATTTTCACTTCATGAAGAGCTGTGTTGTAACACAAATTACAGACATCACTGACTGACTACACTCCAGCTAATTCTATTGACATTACTGAAAACATAAAATGCAAGAGCATGTCAGACAAAGTTCTATTCATTTTCAGATTATTAATACCTTTTGGGTTGTGACTGTCTATGCCAATTCTGTGGAGAACAGTTTTGTTTAATTAAAGTTCTGTAAAGAATTGAATAAAAATGAATAGCTACATCAATTTGTAATGCATTAACAGAAACGTATCTATAGTGTTCAGAAATTAATCTGGCAATAAAGTATTATCCTTTGACCAAAGAATTCAGGCTTTGGCTTCATGATGTTCTTAGCACATCTCTCATCCAGGCTCCTACGAAGTCCTCAAAATATGCAGAATAATACATTGTGTTCTGTTTAATCGCCAAGCATGTGAATAGGTGCAAGTTTTTTACACAGGAAAAAGTGCTCTGAACTGTATTTTTATGGTCTACACTTCCTCACTTATGTCCAAGCAAACACAGATGAGCCCAACATTATATAGTGTCTTAGTGAAAGAGTTTTATAATCAAAATGATATTCTTCTCATTTATATAAGCTTTTTTTTTTCCTGTTTTGGAATCTTCTTAACTAACATAACCCATCTGTGACAGCTGCTGGTGATAAAAGCTCTCTAAAAATTGCTCTGCTTGAAAACATCATGTACTTCTTCTTGTTGTTGTGGGGTTTGGTTTTTTTTTCCTTTTCACGACACTAAGAATTATTAGAAAAAAATTGATTGGCTTTTCAGTCTGGTATTACTTTGTATTATGTAATTTTCTTATTGTATGCAATTGCATTTCTTATAATTATGATTGAAGGAATTCTTAATTTATTGTCTTAAAATTCAGGATTCTTACATAAAGAAAATGTCAAATAAAGTAGGAAAATACCTAAGTGATTAGGTTCATTATTCATGAATGGCAATTCTAGAAAGAAGGAAGGATCAAACTGAAGAATTTTTTTAGCGGTTGAATGGAAAATAATATTAGGCACATAACAGAGAATAAATTGAAAAAATATCCAGTTCAAGAAAATACTGTAAAGCACACACAGTAATGAAAGATTACATATTAGGAAACAGAGAATAATGCGCATTGTGATTAAGATTTTTGTAAAAAAAATCTGGTTGTATTTTATACTGATGCAAACAATATAGTACTTTCTATATCTATGTTTTAGAAAACCACATTTTTAATATAATCACTAACAGGATGGAAATGCCTTTTATTCTGAAATGTCCGAAGTTCTGAATATCTGAATATGCTAGTGGACTACAATTGTTTTATGTGTGAAGAATATCTGGGGTTTTTCTTTTAAAGGAATTTAACAAAAAAGGAAAAAAAAAAAAAAAAAGGAGAAACAGAAAAGAGAACAGAAACCTTATGTAACTACCCTTTGACCTTCCAGTACACCAGACAAAAATTCTTCCATCAGAACAAATGAAGTAACTTGATAATGCACTTAGAGTGGTCGTATTCTTTGTTCGTTATCACTAGAAGGAGTAGGTCGCGTTAGCATTTGCTGATAGCAGCATGATGGCAGGGAGGAGTGTTGGGTTCTGACTGGAGAAGAGTAGCCTTTGTTCTGCCTGCTGTGACCGAGCCCTTTGAGTCCTTCTGAGGTGCCTAGCTTTTGGCCTCTTCACCAGTCTGACTGAATGTATGGTTACTGAACATCTGAGTTTCGCTACAAATACCCTAATTTTTTTCCTTCCACACAAAATCTTTGTCCTGGAGTTATTTGCATACTCCACCCATCTGCTCTTCGGGTCAGAGAAGTAGATCTGATTGGGCTATTGAAGGCAGAGAAGTATGGAAGCACTGCCTACTGTGCATGTGCCCATCAGGAAGTGCAGTGAATTCAGTACATCAGAGAGAGGTGGCTCAGCAAGGTAATTTTGGTATAACACAAAAACTTTTACATTAGGTGCATGTATATATTGCACATATTTTGGGACCCAAGGCCAAATGTTATGTAGTATTGATGCAGCCAAGTCACTGGGGCTCAGAGCTAGCGGATGGTCCCTGATCCTTTTAGATTATGAAAATGTGGCCACCAGCATAATCAGCAATTACTGAGTATCTCTGGTGAATGCATGAGGCCTTGTAAGGCATGTCCTAAACACTTGAAGGGTAGGTGTCAGACACATGAGTTTGACAGCAATACAATCTGGAGCCCAGTCAATCAAGAGACACTAGAGAGCAGCCTACAACCAGTTCATGTGCTTTCACGCAGCTGCAGCAACAACCAATGAAGTTGCAGTTACGGGGCAGGTTGCAATTTCTGAGGTGTTAGCTTTCATTTTCAGCCAAATTTGGACACATTATTACTGAAAGAGTATTCCCCTAAACTAACAGCCACCAATATGCCAGCCAAGCTGGCAGTCATCCCTGCTACTGTGAAGGCATGAGTTCTCACCAGAGAACTGCGTTTTTTTAATGTGGGAAAAGAAATGTACTGCTTGTAAACTTCGAGAAAACCACTGAAGAGGCTTGCCTGATAACTTCAAATAAATAAGCACATGCCCTTTACAATCTTTTGAATCTGAGGTGGGTTATCAACTTGAACCATTTCAGATGGAATGGTTACATTTTGGCAACTGGAAATAAGATTTTGTAGTGGAAAGTGTCAGGTAACTTTAAATAAACAGAGCTGCCAGCCCCACTTGTAATAAAAAATTGCACATACACATATGCACAGACATAAACTTCCTCAAAAACCTCATTCATGCCCATGTGTCTGTTCCTGGACAGACCCAGTAGAGCTCGCCAGATGCAGATGCGAAGAACAGAGAGTTATGAGAGCAAGAATGAACTCTCTGCAGTCAGCCAAAAAATGAGGCTCCCACCACTGCAGACACTGCTCACAGGTCACGGTTGTGCAGCATGTGTGAGTGATAAACTAGAGAGCTATGAGCAATTAGAGCAGCTCACAGGTCATACGTATGCAGCTGTGACCAAAGGGCAACAGCTCAGGTTGTACACCGGTCCTGCTGATGACGATATGGCAGGTGGCACCCTTCCTTTCTCATCAGCACTAAATCAGCTCCTCTGTAATGTTCCTTGAATAGCTGACAAACACAAACAGACTCTCCCTAAGATAGAAGTCAAGAGACATGGAGTGTTTCATTGCACCCCTTGACATCATTCCCATTAGGTGAGCTGCCATAAAGAGTGGATAGAAATGTGGACTGTACTTCTTGGAGGGTGGGTGGCCTATTTAATACCTATGGTAGCATGTGGTTATTAATGTACCCTCTCAAAACAGAGGAAAACCACTAAAACTGTATGTTGAGGGAGTTTGGGGGAACTCTCATAGACTTACAGCTTCATGGAATGCTTTATAATAAACGCAGGTCCCTAAGAAACAAACCAAATAGTAATATATTATTGAAATTAAAAACACATTATTAAAAGAAGGACTTTATGATAGCGTTTGGACTATTTTTCAGGTTTCTTGGCTGACACTTTCCTCCCTGCTGTTCCAGACTTTCCCACAAGCATTGTCACAGCTATAGGCTTCAACAGCCCTTCATCTGCTATTGAGGTTCTTACAACTTTTTTTTCCCCATTAAAAATTGCACATAGAGCTCTTTACTAGTGCCAGTTTTGTTTTCTTTTAATATAAAAAAGTAAGTTAAACTAGGTAAACTTCTTTCTTGAAATGAGGAGTGACAGCAACAAATGCTAACGTAGAAAGAGAAAATACCAAAAATATTATTCTATTTCTATTTTGTGGACCTTTTTTTTTTCCCTTGACTTCCACTTAAATTGCTTATTGTGTTTCTCTTTTTACAGTGGTGGGCTCATCTTCCTCACCATGCTGGTTTTCAATACCGTTACTGGTAGTGTGATGGAGATCTACTCTGGGGGAAAAAAAATAAGAAAAAACATCTGGACAATAATCAGCTCCACGGCTCAGAAGATAATAATTCTCTGCTTTAGGTAGTGAGGAATTAAAGAGTTGATGAGTACTTGTTGAGGCTCTCTGAGAAATGTGTAGGTTCTAGATGCTGGAATGAATAATCTATTTACTAATACTTACATTTGACTAGACCACAGTTTTTCTCCAAATAGCTTAGCAATAAATAGGGTGGATATATTATTTAGAGCTTGTTCTTATAATTCATAAATAGTGCAGGAGTCTGTTCTAATACTTTGGCACTCTGATAAATAGGTAAAAAAGGAAAAGTTTTTCATGTTACAAATAATTAGGTCTGTTGCAATTGGTACTGCATTTTGGTATCAGTGGTCAGAGACAAAAAGAGATATTTGCACATATTGTGCCCTAATTATAAAACAGGATGTCTTTTTAAAATTTCATTCTTTATCTTTTAGGATTGTGACACAGTTAACTTTTTGGTCCCTTTGTAAAAGAAACTACAGTGAAGTATTGTCCACTGGTCTCCTGAAACCATTTAAAATGGGAGCAATTATCTAGACAATACTTAGGACATTGTTCTCATAAAAGTAACAGCTATTGTCAAGTCATATCTTTCCAGAAAAAGAATTAAGACATTACATTCACAGAGATCATGTATAGACATTGAATTTAACCTTGTATGCCTAAATGTGTTAATACTATAATATAATCAAAAGTGCTAGAAGAACATCTTAGCAACAATTTATAGTGATAAGGTCTTTTTTTTCACCAAAAAGTTCAGTTTCAGTCACCCTAAAACTATACATGAATTCTTCTGAATTCATACAATAGTTTCATTTGGTTTTCTTCAAGCTAAAATTTTCACAAATCTTCTGGTGTGAAGATCCTTCCTCTGCTCTTTTTATCCAGTAGCTCAGAGGTTAAAGTACTAATCCAGACAGTAGATAATGAATTCTCTGCATTAAAAGATTTTAACCCTTGTCTTTAAAGAAAGGCCTGAAAGTTAGAAAGTCTTCTGGGAGCAAGTGGGCAAATTCAGCTTCTTCTGTTGAAGCTGTACCATTTTATGTGAACACATTCACACTAGATCAGGGACCAAAACACAAGCATCTACTAGTTGAGTGAGTAACTTAACTAGACCCAGTATTTACATTACTGAGCATCAGGAACATAAATTAGTCCTGTTCCATGCATTGCTGGGTCTGGCTGCTTAGCCTCTTGTCTTCCCCAGACCAGTCCCAAGGTTGGTATTGATGCTGTCCTGCAGAACTAAAGCTTATTAGTTTGGGCTTGGTAGCTCATATTCATTGTGCTCACACCTTATTTTCCAATTTGGAAACCAGTGGTCTAAGGTTTACAGCATTCATCTGGAGGAAGATGACCAAAACTGGAATTTCCTTGATTCAGAGCACATATGGTGAAATATAGGATAATATTGGAGGGTCCACTCTAGCTTGTTTTTAGGTATGACTCTCCTGTCACTGATAGGAATACAGGAACATGTTCTTCACTTCTTAATCTTTGAAAGGTTTTCCTGTTGGTAACTTCTACCTTCCATGCTGTGGTTTCAGCCTATTACTTCTTGGCTGGTCTTTCACCAACCAAGAAATCAGATATTTTTCTTCCTCTTATTTCAAATCCTCCCACCAGGTTCACTTCTCTAAGCTTAACACAACTCATTCGTTCTTTCTGAATAAACCATGCCTTCAAGATCTCAGATTACTCCCTCTACTGTCCTTTTTCATTTGAACTACATTTTCCTCTGAAGTGTGAGGCTCAAAACTGGGCACAGCAAGCCTAGATCAGAACAGAAGGATTATTTAATGTGCCCTGCAGTCTCTCAGTCTTGCATTAGAAAAGTCCTTTATTGATACTTAAGAAACTCCTGAAAACTTCTTGCCCTACTTTGAACTGAGTCCAGCTTAGAGAGGCCTAAGAGCCTTCTCGCTACTCCTGCCACACCTCCCTGCAAACCATGAGTGGGTCAATGATTAATTGAACTGAGATGTTTTGGCTTTTTCCTCCATCTGATAATTAATTCTGTCACAACAACCATGGAATTGAAACAAAATAAAACAGTCATTAAGAGGCCAGGATATCCTACGGAATGATCACTAAGAAGTAGTAGTTCTTAGACCAGTGATTAACCCAGACAGCTTTTTAGACCTCCTCCTACCCAAAATACACCATCAAATTTCTTTATTAATGTATCCAGGAAATCATCACCCAAAAATTTAGTGTGTGGGTAGGAGGCTGTACAAATAATTGCTTTTCTATTTAACCATAGAACCAGAATATAAAATAGAATTCTTATTTCCTCTCTCACTAATCGAAGTAACATTAATTAATTATTTATTATATATTTTAAGAGCTTAAACAGGAATTCACAAAGAGTGGCAGAGAGAACAATCACACTATATTCTATAGGAAAAGGCTGAAAACACTCCAAAAAAGAAGCAGGTAGGCAAATATCCAAACTACCACATTATATTCGAACTATGAGTACACTGGCAGTGGCAAAACAAGGTTACAAGGGGGTGAACCCAACCCTAGGATTTAACGCATTTGGAAATTTCTCATTTCCAAAACTTATTTTCATTTTTAACTTGGTGGGAACAATCTAAGAAAAGTCAGGTCAATTTTGCAACTGTTTCTGAATGACCGCAAATTATATTTTAGAAAAGGATAGGAAGGGATAAAGACATTTGTTACTGAAAAAAAAAATCATCCCACTTCAGTAGTTACTGTAAGCAGAACATACATCTGAGTCTCTATTCAAAGCAAAATGCTGGAAAAAAAGACTGTAAATTTATCATGACAGTATAATAAAAATTTAGACAATATAAACCACTTAGAACTCCTATAAATAGTAACTTCTACTTAAGCTCACATGCAGATAATTTTTTCTTAGCATGAAGGGCAGGAGATTAAAAATGTTCTGCCAAAAAAACAGGATTAAAAGATAGAGTTCAAATGTGTATTTAGGGCTGGGAAAGATGAGGGATGGTAGTGATTATTTTAGAGCTCCACCAAGCACCTTCGTCCAATTAGCCAAACGCTTTCTTTTTCAGAACAGCTTGGAGGAGTCCAGAGCTGCTGACTGGCCTATGGAGCAGACGTAAATACTGCTGTTGGAGATTGTTAATCTTTATTGGTTTCAAATCCTGTGTTGTGTAGAGTGAGAGACAAATACTGCCACTTATTACAAAAAGTGGAGTGCAGGTACAAGAGCTGCATAAGCACAAAGTAACTTTGCTTCATAACAATTGTGAAACTGTGCCCTTTCATTTCACAGTTTTTCCTTCTCTCACCTGGACTCTGAGCTTGAGATTCCTCATTTAGAAAAAATAGTTTAGCCATCTCCCTGAGACATCTATTTCCCTGATTACCTCCACAATCTCACCCTGGATGTCTGTTTTTCTTGCATTTCCTACAACTTTGTACATGAAAGTTTACATTAACTAAAATATTTTGGTTATTCTGCAGGGATCTTCAGAATATCTATTTTAGCAAATACTTTTTATGAAGCTGTGCATCTTCAAATAAAAAAGCTAAAAATTAGAGGGTGTAAGAATACTCCATCCGAAGGTCACTGCTAACAGCAGAAGGTTCTGATAGGAAAGCTTTGAATCATTACTAAGGCTGAAAAACAATGGTTATAATAACTGGTTAAATTTTCCCTCTCCTCAGCATATGTGAGACAAACTATCAGATTAGAAGACGGGTAAGCCATTCTCTAACTTTCCCATTGGTAGAAGACGGTGGTTATTTGTATATCCAAGAGTGTTCAGATGGTTTGAGAGTTTTGTTACTTTTTTTCTTATTATTACATCGACTTCAGAGTACAAAGCCCACCACAGGGGATGTCTCTTTAGAGCTAGAATAATTAACACGATAGCTGGGCTTCTACAACACTTATTAACAACATAATGAGTCAGCCCAGTATTTGCCTTAACAAACAAAAGGGTTAAGTCAATACAAAACGATTAGGCAGGCCTCTTATTTAATCTGTTTTCGTTTAGTTAAATTTTTAAATTAAGATCTTTTAAAATACAGGAATAATACAAACAATACAAAACTATTAGGTAGGCCTCCTATTTAATCTGTTTTCATTTAGTTAAATTTTTTAAATTAAGATCTTTTAAAATGCAGGAATAAGCTTTAGCTTTAAAAGTCCAAAATAAAAAGATTTTCCACTTTTGGCTGAAACTATGCTCTGAATTAATTGACATTTGCTAGTTGTTTCAGTCCTCATGAAACTCCTGTTCTGGATGAGTTTACAATGTCCAAACAGTTCACCAGATGTACTTAAACACAGTAATCCAGTCACCACTCTGTCGTCTTCTTGATAACCTAAGCAGATTGAGGGGGTTTAGACTTTTTTCCAGCTCTCAAATCATGTGGCAGCCTCTCCAGTTTCTCAACATTCAATACAAAATGCAAACACCAGAGATGTCTACGATGTCTTTTAGTATGGATGGATTTGGGAGGAAAAAATCACCTCCATAGAGTGTCAGGAGAACATAGTAAGAAAAATGTTTGAAGATAAATACAGAGGGAGAAAAGATACTATGATCACAGTGGAACTCCTCTTACTTTTAAGCCGAAGATGAGTATAGGTGGTAGGAAGACTAGGGTTATGTCTGTGAAGAATGAAGCAGCTTTTCTGTGAACAAGCTCAGAGTGCCTTGCACATCTCATTGAAAGATGTATGAAGGTTTGTAGAAATTTAACCATTTTTACAGCACTGATTTCAGCAAGCTAGTGCCTTGGTTGCAGAGAGAAGCTGATAATAAGGAAGAAGCAGTTTGTCCCAGGGTGGTGACGGTGCACATCTTGGGTCTCACTGAGGAAGGACAGGAGAGATACAGAAATGTGAAGCTGCCCACTGGAGTTGATCAAGCATATCTGCTCCAATCTCTACATCCCTGTGGATTTGATTCAACACAAAGCATGTGCTGCCTTGAGGGCTCAGTGTGTGCTCAGCGGGATTACTTAATGGAAATGAAGGGGATGGCCAGGAAATCAGCACAGTCTGAAGCTACTGGCAGAGGAAGGGGGAAGGGTTTAGTCTTCAGGCACACACTCTTTTTGAGAAGCCTGCCATCAATCCCATCTCCTGTGGCTCCTTCAGAGAACAGCTGTGTCACAGGCATGAAAGCAAAAGCAGAGTCTACCACGAGAAGTACTCCAGCTTTTATGTCTCAGACTTTCTGTCCCTGTGACTCCGCTACACTGATCTTGCACACAAACACGTTCCTTTGCCCTGGCCAGCTCACCACTGTCGTCAACCTTATCTTCCTTATCTTGGTATTTTTTAAAATTGTTTTTTACTGGATTTCCTTATTTCTACACCCCTTTCTTATCTTTTGCAGCATCCTCTTCTGCTACAAATGCCCACAGCACCCCATGAAGTACACTGGAATAATCACTCTGCCTGGCATGCTCTGGCAAATGAAAAAAGGTGAGAAAAAGAAATACAAATATAAATACAATACATGATTTCTTCAGCTTCACTCATTTGCAGTCATATTACGAATGGCATGTATGTTAAGTGTAGGGTACTTAAATTCTTAGACCATGACCCCAGTACTGTGTCACACGCCAGTTTCAAAGCCACTTAAATCATGCAAATTCGTGGCACTCTGTTCACTGCAGCAGACCATCTACACTAGAAATTTGCACCGGAGTATGTCCATTACGGGAGGGGAAAAACATCTCAGGCAGGACTAAAAGGAACAACTCAAAGAGCAGTGGCCACTAGAGTGGAAACCTAACCCTGTTAAAGTCCATTAAGCATAGTGGGGCCAGGATTTCACCCCAGCCTCTTTTTTCCTGCTTTAAGTGTGTGATTTGGCAGGGGAAAATTTCAGTTGAAGGCACACAGTTGGGCTATACATACAACAAAGAGAAAGGGAGGGGAAAAAAGCAGCACAAAGGGTTACTTTAAAGTTAGACCTCAGCTCCTTTAATTTACACAATGAAGGAAAGCACATAGGTTTCAACAGGCTAAAAGCAGACTTCATTTTGTAAAGAGATCTCAGGATGAAACAAAGGACTGTAATTGTACCTCCTATTTGCAAAACTGAGGTGCTGAAGGAAAAGAAAGTGGATGGATGGTTAACAAGAATAGCTTGAAACCATGCTTTGTTAACAGAGTAAAATTAGCTTGCTGAGAACCTTTATTTTCCACATAACTTTTAACAGGAGCATTATTTTACATATCTCTACAGTAAAGAGCCCATTTACAAATTTGCAACCAGTATCCACTGAACCTGAGCTAATTTTTTCTCTGTTTTCTGTTTCTTCTGCTTAATTAACGACAATATCTTTGAGTTGGGTTGCTAGCACATCTATAGCTAAAAGCTTGTCAGCGTTTCCATGCCGCACACATGGGCCACTTTCACACTAGCTTAATTTCACTCTGTGAAACACACCCAATCAAACCTGGAAAAGGTTTAGAGGTAGAAGTATAGTTTGTTTTCCAAAAATATCATTCCTGTAGCTCCGTTTGAAATGTGGGATGAAGCTACTGAAATTAAAACAAGGGAGTACTCAATTCACATATCCTTTTTCTTTGCTCCTTTTTGAAAATATGAAAAGCCATAGGTGGGTCAGACCAGAGGTCTGTCCAGCTCAGCACCTGCCTGCAGCAGGAGTTTACACCAGGTGTTCAGGGAAAAGTGACACCCCTGCCCTCTCCTGCCATACCTCCCAGCCACTGCCACAGGAATGTCCCACACATTCATCATATAAATAAGTTGTGATCTGTAATATGTGCTTTTTTCAGTTACGTTTTAGCAGATGTGTACCATACTTGGCATCATAAAACCAGCTTCTAAGTACAGTTATATTATTAAGTGTCAGTTCGTTTTGCCATTACAACAAACCATCTGCAGTGGGGTGCACGGGAATGTACTTTTACTTTTGAATATTTGTGTTTGCTTCATGCTTAACACCAAGGAACCAGTGAGGCCTGTCAGTGCTGCCATCCAAAACCAGAACTCACCAGCCTGTTCTAAAAATCTGACAACTAATTTCTTTTCCTTTTTTAATGTTTTCCACAATCTTGCAAATGCAAGATACAGACTGTCCCAGTCATTCCTTTCAAAACCTGATCAGTTTTTGGCTGGAATGCCCTCTACAACTCCACTCTCAATTCAGAAATAGAGATTTTTCCACTCATTTTTTAGGACTTTTCTACCTTCCAGAGTGAATTTCGTTATGAGTTATGTCATGGCAGGTGTTCATCTCCCCTCACCTTCTTAATGCAGGAAGCATATGAGGCATTACCCACAATAATAACCCCACTGAATGTCTCTACCAGCAAAGATGACGGGAAAGCCAACTGGCCACTCTGGAGTTCCCTTTTGTAAGGGAAATTCCAGGAGAGTTACGGGCCTTGAATAAGAATAGCCTTATTCTAGAATATTTTCCTATATGAACTTCATGTTCAGGTAATGGGGTTGGGGAAACAGTTTTTAAAGAAAGGAGGTAACGTTTCTGAATAACAGTGAAGAACACAGCAATCCAGCCTTAATTTCAAACTGTCATGTTTTAGGGATTATAGATTCAGACTCCTGATCTTATCAGACTATATTTTTCACAGGTTTCATTCTTTTTTTAAGTGTTTGAGTTCATTTGAATTTATTTAGCAGATCCATCTTTGGAGGAGGAAATCCCGACATTATTAAATTCAAGGGCTCAAAGGAATGAAGGTAGAAAAAATATTTATTACTTGGAGAAATCAGTTGATTAATACTGAAAGGCTCTCTAACCAATTTAAAATAAAGATTAATTTGAATCCATATAATATATGGACTATCACTCTAAAATTGCAACTTGAGAAACAATATTTTAGTCTTGAAAAGTTCAATTTCTTTTGCTATGCCAAACTGAATATGTATTTGCACTCTGAGTTATATACATATTTAACTCTTATGCTCCAAATAAACTCTTTTTAGAGTATTCGTTAAGTCTGCAGTAATACTTTTTAAAAACTATGTACTAGCATTTTTTGCAATAAGAGTCACGATTTACAAAATACAGTACAAATCAAATCAAATAATCACTTAGCTACGTAATAGATATATTTAAGTGGGTTTATAGTTCTTCTTTTATTCTTAGAATATTTCCAAAGGATTTTTTACACCTAATTTCCCTTTCTGTCTATTTAGCACATCAGTCAGTCTTTCTTTTCTTCTTCTATGGTTTTTAGCCAAACTGTGCCGCCTGCCAGCTCAGACTGCGTGGTATTGTTTATAATGGGCTCTCAACCTGGGACACAACAATTAGTTTCCCTTGTAGAGGGAAATACAGAGATTCAACCACTCAATCAAACTGTTCTGCTGTTCTAAAGCAAGTTTCTTGCTGAGCCAGTTAATGCACTACGCTGCAAACCACAAGTGGAGGATTCATCCAAATGCACAGATTTTGCACTGTTGCCATGAACTTTTATGGTAAACCCAGGCTAGCTGTTCTACTACTCTCCTTATCGCAAAGAAATATTTATCAAGCAATCACTGAGCTAACACGTGAAAAACAAAATGTGAAAACCACTATTGGTGTTCTCACTTCTCAAGTGAAAGTACAAAAATAAAGAAGCATTAAAAGTAAATGATTAAATTGAAAATAAATATTGATATCTACTCAAAGATTATGTCTGTTAACACAACTGAGGGTCTTACAGTCAGGGTAAATACACTGGAGCAGAAAAGGAGACAGTATGACTCCCTGCTGGTACCACGCTCATGTGTTGGGGAAGGCTGCACCACCAGACAGCCCTTTGCCATGGCACTGAAGCCAATAAACTTGTGCAGAGGCTTACTTATGCAAGGCTGCCTAAAAATATTGCTAGTGCTAGATCTTATGTTTTCAATTACGTATAGGTTTCCTGCCATTATACATGCTCAGGTATTGTAAGAAAGATCTAACTGCTACACTGGAGGAGGGCTGAAAATGCTTTTGTTTTCTTAAATCTTTGGAAAATTAACTTAAGCCTCTGTGACCCAGACTGATCATTTGGAGACAGAATCCTTTACAAATGAGAAATTAAAGGTCCTTTGTATATGGCAAGAAAGGAATGGAGAAATGACACACAGGAACTCTAACAATGCTTCTATATAAGCCACGCTCTGCTCAAGGATGCAGGTAAGCTGGGCTCTGCCATAGAGCAGAGCTCCCTTCTTTTGCCTTTTCCCATTATGAAGAGTTCTCACTAACAAGACTATGAGATCAGGACAGGGTAAGGCCCCCAGTGTTATATTTTAGTGTATTGAATAATTATAACCGCAAAGTCTAAATGATGTCCGAAAGCTAAATCTTAAGCTTTTTCAGATTTCAAATTTCACTTCTACTAATGATTTAGCTGTTCCATCATTGTAATGCACGTCAAATATCTACAGGCCAGACGCAAGAGAAATTTGATCTGCCTTTAACACCAAACAGCTATAGATGCAATAAACTAATAACGTTATAAGGAACAGTACATTTAAGAAAACAGTATCAATAGTGCATTGTGACTATAAGGAATCCTCTTGACAGATTCTGCTGTCACACAGATTAATACCTCTGTAGGAATTATTCTCACTGCATTGCATTTATCCCTTTGACTTTCCCGGATCTAACTAATGCGATACAAAGCAGGATATAAGTTCACTAAATGAATTCCATCGTTTCTAACCTTCAGTGGTCTTATGCCAGGCATGCAGAACAGACAAAATCAGGTTGTCATCAGGATCAAAGGTTCTGTGACAATAAGGAGTCAAATGCTGATCGTTCACAGAAGCTGGAGACTATGATGATGTGCTAGCTAAACGCCATAGCATTAAAACTAATGTTAGGACTCAAAAATGGTGGGATATGTGCACAACAATACCAACTCACTTTCGAAATAAACTGCCGCAGAAGTTTTTGGTAAGGTCTGAAACGTACCCCAAATTGTAATCAGCTGTCACATTGCCACACTGTTATCTGTCTAACATGGTTGGTCCCATCACTGTTCCTCAGCCAATGACAAATTCTGGTGAGATAAATATCTGAAAAAAAAGTATCTGAAAAGATTCTCATGCAAGCCATCTATCAGAATAGTAAGCTCGCTTATTTCCTGAAATGCGTGATGGTTTATGTCTCCTAGCGTTATCACCTGTATATTTAGGCTTTACTAGTCTAATTTTGAGAAATATACTGGTAGGTGTCCAACCTCCCTTTGATCCTGTCTCAACGAGCACTTGGAGCAATGAGTTCCACCAGCTAACCATAACTGGTATGAAGAAACATTTCCACACATCACTTTTACATCTGCTGCCAGGAAATCACTCTATTTTTCCCCCTTTCTTTCAGCCAGCTGATCTTTCTCCTGAACAAGGTGATCCACCCAAATCTAGCAGCTGCGACTTGCTGTGATTCACATGGTGAGGAATGTGGTGTTACATGGAATTTTGTACCGAGGCAGCAGCAGTCCCATTGTTTTGGGGGGCTCATCTACAACACATGATGGTTTTCTTTGCAGCCAGATTCTGCAGTAACATGTAGAACTAGTTTACAGTTTGAAAGTGGATGAGTTAAGTGCCATTGAAGTATTTTTTAAGTGCCCCAGGCATTTTTAAAGCAATTGCCTGTATTCCTTTGATGAACTTTGCTGAAGGCTAATGACTGTAAACATTCCTACATAATGGGAGTCTTCATTAACACATCTTCAGCGAGTGTCTTTGCAAAGAAAAAAAAAATGTGTGAGAGCTGCACGACTTGGAGGAAACAAGGAGGAAACTCTCTTTTTTTTTTTTTTTGAGTGAACTGAATGTGATGATTTAATGACACTACGTGTTTAACATGCTCTCCCCAGTGACATTATGAAACAGCTACATTTCTGTGACACTCGGAAGTTACTAGGTTTGCAAGAAAAAAATAGTGAAAAAAAAGTTTTTCAAAATCTCTTGGATGCTTATATTGCCACTGTCTTCTATTATTATTATTATTATTATTATTATTATTATTATTATTATTATTATTATTATTATTATTATATCATATTGTCCTCTATGGAGTTTATTCACATTCTACAGATTTGTTGGAAGTTATTGTGAAATCTGGCTTAGTCAGTAGCATGGACCATTTCAGTTGCTTTCCCCAGCTCTGGCCAACAATTATTAGTCTTTATTAAGTGACTAGCAATGTTGTGGACTTTTACCAGCTTCTACCACAAGATATATAACATAGGTAAAATCACAGAGAATAGATTCATACTGGAAAACATGACATATATGTTCATCTTGTACCTGAGTGGTTAACTGTACATACATTTGTTCAACATGCTTTTGTATATAAAGTATCCATTCTGTGATTTTTTTTGAAAGCTAAAGATGGGATCATTTTTTCCAAAACATCATTTGAAGGTTTTGTCCTTTTGTCATTATGGAACACTTGAAGGAAATAAGTGTGGAGTTTCTTTTTTTTCCCTCTAGAAATAAAACTCCATGGAATAAATATTAATACGAAACAATTTTTCTTCAGTCTTATTCAGGGGAAAATTTTAAAAGAGCATTAAATGAGCAATAACTCAAAAATGGAGCAAATACATTAAAATATACATCAGAACATTCTGAAAATTTTAAAAAAAAGACATAAAAAAGAACAGGAAATATCTGAACTTAATTTTAAACTTTCTCTGCAGGAGTATCACAGTTACAAGCAATACAAGACACATTAGAGTGGTTTTTTAAATGAATTGTTGATAGTTATGTAGGCAAACATTTTTCTATATCTGCTAATCAGTGGGAGTAGAGATAACCCTTTCCCAATCTTTATTATTTTGTGTGCTATCCCAACTGCAGCCAACAAAGCCAGAAAGCACATATAACCATTTCTCTCTTAGTGACACTACAGCAGTTACTCCACCTGATGCAACCTCGCTTTGCTTTATAAAAATGACCCCTGCATGGCCACAAACAACTGCTATCGATTTCACAATGCTGCTTTCTTAGCAACTTGACACTAAGGACAGCTGGCACGCAAATCTTTCAACATGGAAGGTCTTTATCACCGAGGTAAATAAGGGAGCTACAATTTCAGTAGATGAAGCTCCTGACAGATCAGCTTTTAATTATCTGAGTCCTATAATGACTGGCAATCCCGTCACTTTGAACCTCAGTGTACCTGCTGGTCTCTGCTTACTCTACCTGAAAAAGAGCAATGGTGGTGTCTCCTCTTCCAAGTCATACTGCTGCTTCTTTCACATTGTGGACCCATTGCTACATCTATCTGCATTCTTGAAAGATGCTAAAATTCAAAATACACATTGTATAAAGGCTTTATATGTTAAACTATGAGTAACCCATAGTAAGACTTGGTAGCCTGTCTTTCTTTGGTTGGAGCTGATTTTCCCTCAATGAATTCAAAGCTCATTTGCTATTTTAAGGGAATCCAGTAAGACTTTCTTCTGTGGGAGAGTGGTACAGTGGAGGAACAGTGAGGTTTGGCTTGGAGCCAGAATTAGCTGGAGAATTTCTGGGTTTTGGCTGCACTTGCTGTAACAGCAGATCACTCTATGTAGAGAGATTTACTGGGGCCTGCGCAAAATTAGAAAACCAAAGCTGCTTATGGTGAAAACCTCTCTACCAAATCAAAGCCTGCTTAGGAATTCTCTGCAACCCACCACTACCTGCTTTCCTCAGATGTCTGATGCCTGCATCATAGCAAAGCCGTCTGAGAAGAACATATATTTGAATCTCTGGGATGTGCTGTGTTGCACATATGGAAATGGAAACAAAGACAGACAAAGAATGGAAAAAGTCTAAACCTTCATTCTCTTCATTGTTTCTCAATAGCCTAGTTATTATTCAAAAAATAAATTGCAATATACATGGCAAAACATGTTTCCATTAATATTTGTGAATGAGTTACAATTATGAAATGGTTTTGCTGTCTCTGCTTTTTTGGCCAAACCTCCTACGGACAAGCTATTGTTTGTCATAGGAATCTGCAATGAGCATTTTATGCTTATTACAAAGCTCATTTATTTTGGTTTCACATCATTATAGCTCATTTTAACTTGTGCCATTTTTCCTTATTTAAAACAGTACAAATCCGAGCATAACCTGACTTAGTAAAGGGAACTAAGGTCCTATGGAGAGTGAAATTCTTTGGTTTTGAACAGAAAAGCTTTTATGCACATGTCAATATTATTGAAAAATGTTACATGTCACAATACTTAGTGCATAAATCTTAATTAAACCTTGGTTTGTTCTAACAGATCCCAGTGTTTTCATACATGTCATTTCTTCAGGTTTTTTTTCTCTTTGCTCACACAATTTGTATATTTGTGTTTTATGCTGAGTAACTTTTAACAGAGAAAAAAATATTTGCATATATATATGTCAAACTTAGGAATGAGAAACATGAGAAAGGTATTTCATGGATTTCTGGCCTGGTACCAGGAAACTGTGGACAAGCAAACATTACATCTCATCTACTGACCACGAGGTCATGGTACACTCAGTCACAAAAGTCATTTATAAACTACTACCTCTGTGGTTTTGGGGGTGTATTCTTAGTTTGCACCTTGAAAATCACAAACCCAAAGGATTCACTCTTATGGGAAGAAATCTGTGAGTTATGTTAGCCTAGGACTAGAGGCTGTTGTTAAAAGCAGGGGGTTTTTTATTAAAAAAAAAAAAAAGCCATGCTGGGACAGGAGGAACAAGTTATTTGCACTGTAGCAAGAAATCCTCAGATCAAGCAGCCTCTTTTCAAAGTGTGATTGTGGAATGTAACAGCTGCTCGAGATTCTGCTAACTTGTGGGAGATTCATGACCAGTAGATTAATTTGCTTTTCACCAATTATAATTTATCTTACATCAGGACTGTTTACATTTTCTCTGTCATCTACATGCATTAGCACCAGGTTAATGTGCAAACCATGTACTAAATTATGTCCTGTATAAATCTTTCCTGCTAAATACCACAGTCCTTGTCCTTACTTCCTGAGAATAACCTTTGATCTTCACATCAACAACAAAAATAATTACCATCTCTGCCCAACCCAGGACAAGTCATTTCACTCCTAAATAGCTGCACAGCTGGAGACAGATGTGTTCTTCTCCCTGGGTAGACCCTACAGGGTCTTCCATGAGGCTTTATATCATATTTGTCATTCGTTTATCAGTTTCCAAATGTTGTACACTGGAAATGTGTGTAAAACATTCTCAGAATTTCAAACAATAACAAATCAGAAGGGAGGAGTGGGGAGAAAAGGCTGCAGGAAAAAATAGAAGTGTCCCAGCTGTGAAAACTTAAGTAGCTGTATTAGCAGAAAATGCACTCTAAAAGTTACATTATTGTCATCTTCAGCAAAAGTTTATTCAAGGAATGCGTTGTCAATTTTCAAATCCAGTGCCAAGCTAATGAAAAAACATTCAAAATCTTCCTTGAGCATGTACAAAGACTTGCAGACTGTGGTATTCTATTCATAACAAGCATGCATTATTTTTACAGAAACCTGGTATTTTCTGACTGTGTTACGGAACACAAAGGACTTCTATCTTTCATTTTTTTCAGCTAAAGAAGATTTTACTGTCGAGCACATATCTCAGTGTTTGATTCTGGATTTCCCTTAATTTTACCTTCATGTGTCTTTTAGACATTGGAGTTTTTTTGTTCCTTAATCATACGAGAGATTGTATCATTTCTGCTACATTAGAAAAAAGAATATTAAATAAGCAATATGGTTAAGGGAAATGTTGTATCTCAAATAACTTTTTATGATACAATAAAGAGAAAGTATTTAAAGGAGAACAAAATCGAAAAGATAGATTAAAGAAATATTTTTAACATTAACTTGTGAAATTCAATATCACAAGCTTATCACAATCAATTATATGGCTACTGATAAACAGTTTATTAAAGTTAAGCTTAATAAATGAAGTTGTGTACCCAAGGAGGACTATAAAAACCTTCAAAGCCAGTTTAATGAGTCAACTCATATTAAAGAAAATTTTTCAAAACCCTCTGAGATCAAACATTATATAAATTTCGTCTAATACGACATGCAATTCGAAATGAAAAGGCAACATGATGCTAAGCAGTCTGAATAATTAATTTTTTAAATATATTTTTTCTTTTAATTCAGAAATCAGTAGGATTCAAACAGAAAACATCAATCTAAATGAGGGAAGAGTTGCCTAGTTCAGTTGACTATTTCCTTTCCTTTACAGCTATTTACTTTGTCATCAGTCTTCCCTGGTCTCTGCAGGAAGCATGGACAGTCCTGAGTCATTGCTCCTTCTTTCACCACCACAAGCCTTTTCACCTGACAGTGACATCTCTCCCAGCTCTCTGGATTTAAAACATCAGAGTGAAATAAAAAACAATCTGGAAGGAAAAAAATTAAATGGCTTATTGTCACATGGCCATGTTCACTTGAGAACTCTTTCTGCACTCTGCTATTTGAGAAATCTGGACAAACCAGTCATCTTTGACTGAAACAAAGATCTCATCCTTGCTGAATGTTGTTTTTCATCCTGGAGGTGGGTCTGTCTCCCTCTTTCAGTAGAAACTACATCCATACTAACGAATTAAATGTGCCAGGGCTCGCCACGTGGCTTGAAGGACAAATGGTTTGGCATGGTGTGTGTCCATAGAGTCAAGTCCACTCCAGACTCCCTCCTCATACTGCCTGTTCGTAACAGTCTCCTAGCCCGTAGCATCACTGAACTGAGCCTAGATACGAGTGCTATCTGGCATGAGCCAAAACTATGTCCAGAGAGAATATTGTAAATTATTAACCAGCAGTTTGGAGGTGGACAACCGGATGGACACAGAAAGAAGATGAACCTATACCCTGTCCTTGTTTAAGTTAGAGTAGACATAGTTAGAGTGACTAAAACTGCCATCCTGCTTCATGAGATATATTTCCAACGTACAGATGAAGCAAATGGAGAAAGTTTTTGTGAGCATTGGCATACCTGTTTTGTGTGGTCTTATTTTTTAGTTATAGACAATTCTCAAACAGTGTAGTCACAAAAACATGCCTTCATCACATGAAAAACACAATTTTAACTGGCAATCGTAGAACAGAACTAAAGCTAACAATCCATGTCAAAGAGAAAAAGCTACTGTACTCTTAAGCTGTTTGCTGAAATACAGTTGTATAACTAATTCCTTTCTTTTCTGTAGTGAGTTCCTCCAAAATAGTGAGCTGGGTCTAAAGAAAATTAGATCTGCTACTATGTGAGGGTCTCACATTACATTCGCTAGAGAAATACAGTTAGCGTTCTTGGTCTACATCTCTTTAACAAGAATGGCAGTCTTCACAGTGACCACAGGGTTCAGAGTCCAGATTACATATCCTGAAGCAACCGGGGAGTATCACATTCTGCATAAAATATTTTTCAGCTAATATGGCAAGCAATGATACTTTCGAAAGCTTCTAAGGGACTTAAAAGTGTAAGTTCCCTTTACAGTCAGGACCCTGGTCTGTATAGGATACAGTCATCAGAAAGCTGAGCACCACAACCTTGATGGTTTACACATCTCAACAGCCTCAAGAGTGCTCAGTAAAAATGAAGTTGCTGCCTTTGGGGTCCAGAAGCGGAATGAAGAACTGACTAAGCTAATGAGCAGATACTGCTGAAGCAGTTTTGGAAGATTTGCCAAAGAAGAAGGCCCCATGCAGCTGGAATTCACGCCACAAATTCCTTTGCGAACTAATTTTTTTGCAGTCTTAGGCACAAAATGCAGTATTGGTGGTAAAAGGTAATGATGTCAGCGTTCCCTTTTACCTAAAAAGCTGACTGTTAAAGACCAAGATGCGATAACTTGGGGTTCAGAGCAGCTTGAGGGGATTACAGCCCACATCTCCCACGAGTTCTTCAGCCATTAAGCTAATGGCCTTCATAATCAGAAGCATATTTTCTCTCCTACACAAAGATTTAAGTATGCTACTGAAAGAAGAACAATCCTGTCAGACAATTTTAAGACCACTTTATCCTAAAATATCCTTCATAACTGAAAGCCACCTTGCAATACCTAGTTAAGGCATATATAGCTGAGAATGACAGGTTATATGCTGTGTACCTGGGAAAGCAGAGAGGCTGAGGTGGAGCTGCAGGAATAGTCCATGGGTGGAAGATGACGGTGGCTGCCCAGACTCCCACAGGGTGGAGGCGGCTGGGCTGGATGCTCAGCTAAGTCTGAGGAAGATCTGGCACTGTCTGCTTCAGTTCTTGAGTCACCTGCTACCACAGAGACAGTTCTGGATGTGCAGTAGCTCATGTGATACAGTCAGGTGATTTGATCTGCAAACGGGAGTCCAACTTAAACTTCTCATGAGCAAATAAAGACAGATGAAAAAATAAAAGTGCAAATCTTCCACAGTTTAAGTGACTAGAAACTGAACCTTCGCAACTGCTGTCGTGGAGAGAACATCTTTGTTCCTGTGTTCTTTATGTGGTCTAATCCAGCATGCTCTGATGCTGTGTTTCCACAGCGACCTGAACTAGCTGATGGTCCTGCCTGCCCTTTGCTCTTGCTCTTTCTACTGCACTGACTTGAGCATTTGACCAGCATTATGTTGAGCACAGTCAGCATGCTGAGGAAACAGCTGCCTTTTTTCACATCCATTTTCTGTTGGATTTGCCTGCTGAAGTGACTCAGCCAGAGAGGTCCAAATGAAGTCTGAAAGGGAGAGGCCAGGACTCTGGCGAAGGGTGGGACCTTGGTACCCAATAGTTATGTCAGGTTATGTTTGCACACCAGCCCGTTGAACCAGCCAAGGAAACAGGTAGGGATTGCCTGGGCTTTGCTGTAAGTGTAAGGCATCTAGCTACTAAGCAAGTGTAACCAGTCCTAGAGCTCTCAAGGGGAGTTATTTAAGCACTTTCAGGGAATTTCACCAGAAGAAATCGGACTTCAGGCAACCTAAGGATTCAGTGATGCCTCAGCTGACATTTTTCTGAAATCACATTGGGATGAAGATGTTTTTTGTAGCAGTTAAATGGCATTTGGTGTCCTAGATCAATCTGAGGTTTCTAACTTCTGGTATCACAGCGACTTTTAAAAATATTATGAGTATCGCTATTATGCATAAGTATCTTTCAGAATTTTAGCCCCTATATTTCCAAACCATTCAGGGATAATTGTAAATGCTGTAATAACTTCTGTGTTTTACAGGTGACTCCTGACTCCAAATGCAGTATTGCAGTAAGTACCATATTACGTAGTATTCAGCTAGAGCTGTCTTGGAAGACAGGTTATGATTGTCACAAGTTCCTCAGAGTAGTCTTTTCTGATATCTGTCATTACTATAGTGCTAGAAGAAGCTGCTGAAAAAGATCTAGCTATGAATAATTTTTTAATGATATAAATTATAGTATTTATTTTATTAACTTACTCTCATATGACTGTGTTTCTTGCTTCGTAAGAAAGAAATTATAAAAATCCCAATCTGTAATGTCTTATTCTCTGTAAGGCACTTTCATCCAAATCTTGCGTAGATGTCTCTCGCTTCCTGAGATCCTCCCTGGGCAAAGGCTGCAAGGAGCAGAGGCAGCCAAGTTTGCCATTCCCATACTTTTATGGCATACTTTTACTTTTTTATACTTCAGAACTTCCTGAAGAAGTTCAAAATGCAGGTATAGAAGTCACAGCACAAATGTGGTAGCCAAAAGGACAATAGAGGATCATATGTTTATGCATTTTCATGCATTGTAATTTATTATTAATCATATCTTCCTGTGGATGTCCGAGCCTCGAGAAGTGAGAAAAATTCTAAATATCAGGTGAAAAAACATAAGAGGAGGGATTCTACCTTCTCAAAATCTATTTCAAGAGCAGTAAAACAGAAAAATTGATGGGACCCAAAGAGAGAAAAGAGTTTATACTTGGATTCTAATCAGATTTCCATCACCTAGTAAAATTTTTAACTTATAACATATATAGCCTTTTATCAAACAACAAGAGTAAATTTAGAAATCATAGAATTAAAGACTTTTGATTGCCAGTACTACTCATGGGATTAAAATCTTGGCTTTTTGCATCTTTCATTATTTGTCATGGAGATATATTCTGGTTGTTGGATAAATTCCAGATCCAGGTTTCCTTTCTGTGTGCACAGTATTGTCATGGTGTGCTGTGACGTGATAGCATTCCTGGCCAAGGGAGGTGACTGTCACGCTCTGCTCTGCACTGGTGCGGCCTCACCTGCAGCACTGTGTGCAGTTCTGCATGCCACAGTATAAAAAAGATATAAAACTTCAGGACAGTGTCTAGAAGAGGGCTACAAAGTTGTTGAAGAGTTTGGAGAGGAAGCCGTATGAGGAGCAGCTAAAGCCACTTGGTTTGTTCAGCCTGGAGAAGAGGAGACTGAGGGGAGACCTCATGGGGCTACAGCTGCCTCACAAGGGGAGGAGGAGGGGCAGGCACTGATCTCTTCTCTTTGGTGACCAGTGACAGAACCCAAGGGAATGGCAGGAAAATATGCCAGGGGAGGTTTAGGTTGGACATTAGGAAAAGATTCTTCCCCCAGAGGGTGGTGGAGCACTGGAACAGGCTCCCCAGGGAGGTGTCACAGCTCCAAGCCTGGCAGTGTTCCAGAAGAGACTGCACAATGCCCTCAGACACATGGTGTGACCTGTGGGGTTGTCATATGCAGGGACAGGAGTTGGACTCGATGATCTTTGTGGGTCCCTTCCAACTCAGGACATTCTGTGATTCTATGACATGGGAAACCTTCATTTTTCATTGCTGCAGTGAGATGAGAGTGTCAGATCTCCAGGTGATAGCAGTCAAATATAATAAAGCTGCTCCAAAATGCACAAGATGCAGATATAGCCCAAGGACCAAAGCTTTGTATCTTATGCATGACACCTCAAAGTAAAGTCATATCTGGTAGTAACAAAATACAATCCAAACACTGTTGTTTTCATGCAAAGACACTGCTGCCTTTTGACAATGTGAATTGGAACTGATACATGTGGACCAAATGCCTGTGCTCAGCGATCCCAAAATAAGAGCAAAACTTGTCTGAAGGAGAACAGGGCAGATATAAACCCTGTGCTACATGTGTAGTCCTTCAGGGAGAAGACTTGTACCTTTGAACACGCTGTGCTGCATACACTGTCTGGGAGAAGCCACAAATCAGCCAAGCACAGATGCATTGTCCAGGGTGACCTGGATTTTTCCATCTGACCTTTACCTGTCTTCCAGGGAATTCAGAAAGATGAGAACTAAATGTAGAGCTTGAGACCATCACATTGTGTTCTGGCCTTTCCAGTAGTATGCTGAGTCCACAAACCAAATAATTGCACTCAACAGCACATTGTTTATTTGATATAGATTGAGTGAAAAAAAGCTGATGTGCTTTTCAAAGGCCAATCTATATCCTAACAGGATACATTTTCTTTATTTATACATGCAAATAAAGCACTAGAACAATAAACACCACATGTAAAAACACACATATGCAAATACTGAGAACAAATGCTAACAAATAGATACCTAAAACCATTTTGCAACAATAGTGTGTGAAGAGGAAAATGAAAGATGGCAGAGCAAATGGTCATTCCTGGAAGGGTAAAATCAGTAAAGGGAGAATGATCATGACTTGGACCTTGTACCCAATCTCTTGGCTTAATACGATGTAAATACAGAAGTAAGTTTTCATAAATATTCCGCGATATTTTATGACAGACTGATCTAGAAGAACAGACGCTACTGTAGAGAAATGGATGTCTGCATTGCCACTCTGCATATGATAAGAGATGATATTGCGTTTTCTCATCTTCATCCTCTCTTGAACTTTGTACTGCTCACAACCCACTGGTTTTACCTTACCTCTATAAAGCTTAGCTTGAAGAGCAATTTGAAGGAAACGGGAAGCAGATTTGTGGATCAGGTCATGGAGGACTGTGATTAGAAAAGGTACAGGGATATTCATATGAAAAGCAGGCGGTTGTACAAGATTGCCTGCAAGGTTGGCCTCTTAACAGCTAGCGTGAGGAGAGATGTGCTAAGAAACAAGAAGACACTGGTCAGACAAATAACTGTTCAAAAAGGCCCTAGTATGGAAGGTGGTGATTTTTGATTGCCAGTTCAACAGACAAATGACCTAATGTGTGCTAGTGCAACAGACACAGGTGCAGACTGGAGGCCTTGATGGTGGTGGGGTTGCACTTCAAGTGCTTAGATGTCCATGCATGGTAGATTCCCTAATGTACATGTATTTAAAAGACATTATGGTTCACTGATATTAACAGAGTTAGAGGCTGGAAAGTTAAGAAAATTAAGACAAAAATGTTTCTCAGGGCATGTCTGATCTTCCTTAAGGGCTTTTGGTCCCTTAGGATGTTCTGAGTCTACCTTTTGTTGTGCAGGAGATGAAACAAATATGTATATCTGAAAACCCAAACGAGAAATAAACTCATCTGGGGATATCACCTCACCAGTGTTTAATCAAATAGTCTTCTTGCTCCAAGCTATTTTAAGATAGTTCTCCTCTTTCTCATGACCTTTTAGATGTGGTCTACAGATACATCTAACTTTTTTTTTTCAAAAATAAATGAAGGAATGGGAGCAGTGAGTATTTTGATCCAGTAAGTTCACCATGATTTTGGAGATATGCTTCCAAAGCGAAAAATTGTGTGTGTGCGCATAAGCCCCAAACCCTTCAGTTTCTAGTGATGCTCAATAAATACCCCAACGGAGCTTTACAAAAGAATATTACTATAATCACCCATATTCCTGTCTGGCTTATTCACTCATAGACCAGTGTCATCAGAGAAATAAAGATCAGCACCACTGCAGTGTATATTTAGGCATTTATTTCTGTTATTTAATGTGCCTTGCATTAGCATGTGCACGTCTCTAAAGAGTTCTGCAGTGCGATGAATTACCCCAATATGTCACTGATTAGACAAAATTCCTCTCAGTTTCAGTAAGCCATCAGCTCTGCATGTTATGTTTCTCAGACTTTTTCACAATATGTTGAAAATTCAGAGAACAAGAACGGTAGCATTTCAGATACTGGAGAAAGTCACTTGAAAGGAATTAATGCAAAAAAAGTAGGTAGCCTGAGCAAATAACCTCATTTGGTAATTACTAAAAGAGTTCTTTAGGATGGAACAAAATATTACTTTGAATTCAAGTGAGCACATCGGGCAAAAAATCAGAAAGGAAGAGTCCAGAAAATATATCCTATGGCATGGATATGCAAATAACACATACGCACTTACATGACTACAGATGTATCCGCGTGCCTCGTTATTATTCAGGTATTTATCCTCTTAGTTCTCCTATGATGTTGATAAATGTTGTTATTATTGTATTACATATAAGAACTGAACAAAGTAAACCTATCTTTGAAGATTTTGGCCTATCACAAAAAGAAGCATATGGTAGACTAGAATTCAGAAACAAACCACCAACACCTAATGCCAAAAAACCTGGATCTGCTCTGCTCAACAGATTTGAATGTCAAAATGTCTCACAAACCTAATTCATTCCACTCGTCCTTTATAAATGCATGACATAGATATGGAATATTTGTTTTCCAAAGTTTAATAGTGAATCAGTGACAGAAGCAGGGAAACAATCCAGACCTTCTGACCTCTTCTCTTTCTCTTGTACAAATGAAGTACATGACTCTGGTTTTATGCCCTTGAAACTATATCTTAAGTTTTAATAATTTACATGAAATGAACTGGGTATGTGACTTCAAATATCAATCCACAACCTTTCCAAAATTAATTGACTGAATAGTTTTGCTAGTCAGCTTCCAGTCACTACTGTTTTTTCTTTACTGTCCAGACAAAAATGGGAAGCAAAGACCCATGTGTACTAGAATATAGCCAAGGGTTAAAGCAAATATGATGTGAAAACTATGCAAGTGGACTCCTCTAGGAAAAAAGCTCCAACCATTTTTGTTGACTTGAAGGTCAACATCTTTGTGCATAACGAAGAAAAGGTTAAATAAGCTTAAAACATTACTAGCTGGACTGTATTTATCCTGTGGTAGACTCTTCAAACTATCTAGCATACGATCTTGACCTTAGAAAAGGTTAAGAAGACAAGTGCTGTCGGTGGCTCTTACTCATGCAAAACTTAGCCAGCATCAAAAATGTCAGTGGAACCTTTTCTATTTTCATTTAATTCTCTCAGCGTTTTCATTGGAAATATGTGCACATTTCAATATCAGGTTGCCAACGTTAATGAATTCTCAGCTCTGCACAGATTACTGTACTTCTCAGTATCTAGCACAGTTAATCACTGCACTGTGTCTTCAGAGCAATGCACGAAGCAGAGGAGCAGTCACCTCTTCGCAAAAGTAGGTCCCTCAGAGCTGCAATGGATCAAAGATAAAAACACTCCTGACAGGACATTAGTCAGAAGATGGTGCTATTATAACAGAACTTCTAAGGCAGCTGGGCCTCTACAGGAAACCAAAGCATACAAGTCAGGCTCAAGAGAAAGGAAACCCCAAGTGTAAATTGAAATTTTATTTCAATGTGAGCTGATGCTCATCATCTTGCTGAGTACACTGTACAGAAATGTTCTCACTGAAATGAAAGACCCTTTGATTTCATGCTTTGGCTTGCTTGCACTATTCACACCAAAGGGGAAATGCAGAGAAAAACACAGATTTCAAGTTGCCATTCATGAAGTTTTTCAAAATGTTTGGATATTGCCAGCTCACTTCAGGGACAATCCAGCTCACTTCAGTGACCCTTGAATTATCAACTACCATTTAGTGTACTTTGATGTCAACATAAAGGTTCTGACTCAAATGCTGCTGGTGTTGCAAACAACCTGGAATTATGCAGTAATACAGTTGCACTGCCTCTGGAGCAGGATTAGCTCCAGTAGAACTCCTGTTCGGTGTCACACAGAAGTAGCCTTAGAAATACTTCCTTTTCTCTTTTTAAGGGAAAAAATGGAGGTTGCCCAACTTTTCATGAACAGAATACTACATTTTCTGCAATGTAAAAAGGTTAAAGTGTGATTGTGAAGGAAAAAAGGCTGCCGTTGGTAGGAAAATGAGCAAACAAGAATATAATTACCAAAACATCTGATTGCGTGTAAATGAGTGCAGTAATTACCCACATAGCAAATAGGTGGTTAGAAATGCATGAAATTAGAGTAGTCCACAGGAAAGTTAACTGCAGTAATTGATATGATGAACAAGATGAATTCTGCAGGCTTTGGGCAATCGTGGAAAGTAGATTGTAGAGAAAAAGGCAGAAACATTAAACAGAAAACACCACAGATGGGTTTTGCTCTCTGACAGAGTTCTTTTCATTGGTAGAAAAGCCATAGTGTTATTTTTAATATCTAGAATATAAAGAATGTACATAATGAAAATCCAGCTGGGGACAGGTGTCCTCATCACAATCCAAGTATGTTAATGAAAGAGGTTACCATTCCTGGCTGCAATCCAGTACCCTTCTGAAGGATGTTACTGGGTTGAGTAAATGTTTAGTGGAGCAATATCTTTTTAAAAAATGCATAAATACTATTTGTGAGCTGAAACTGATTGATTTGTGTGACATTGCTTGAACGCTCAAGCAAACCTTTTTCCTGGAAGGTTGATGGGCCACAGTGCTCTGAGTCAGGGCAGTGTCTTGTAACTAATGACTGTAAGGAGTGGGATATAATAGCTGTGTATTACATTTAGTTACTTAATTAAAAGAATGTAAATACATGCATGTCACCTGCTTCCTGTCTTGACAATTACTGTTTGGCTCATTTCTAATAGCTTTTTCAACAGCAGAGGTCAGTTAAGGGAAAAGATTCGGAGGAGTGAGAGGAAAACTTTGTAGGAAGCATTTTGCAATGCTACTTATCTATTCTAGAGTAAATCAGGAGGAACACTACTGCTTCTACTGCAGTGTGTATTTATACCATGAGAAAAACTAAGAGAATGGCAAAAAACTTAGAGACAGTCAGTGGAAATGGGGTGTTACATGTCTGAAGAGAGGGGTCAAATTCTTTCCTGCCAAACATGAGCAAGCCCCTGTGAAAATGTCAATGAAGCTTCACTCAGAAATGTCAGGAGAAATTTTAGCCAGTGTGGGCATTTCACAATTAATATTTTTCTGTTGTTGAAATAGAGCCATATCTTTAAGCACTTGTCTGATTAAATGCAGGCATTTTCAGCAGGCTCTACTGTACATCATTCTGCCTGACACCTCTCCTGTTTGCCCACCTTGGATAGAGAGATGCAGAGCTCCTGGACAGCCCCTGTGTCTGAACTGTGTCAGAGAAGGGAACTCAGCAGCTTCTAGGCTCCTTTCCATGAATGTGGGAACTCGCAGTCCCCAGGGTGGCTGGCTCCCTGGCCAGGTACATGGGTGGCCCGTGGCAAGGCCCCTGTCCAGCTGACAAGGCTTCTGCAAGGTATAGACACAGTCTGGGCTCCTTTGACCCAGTGGGCACTTCCATGGCACTGGTGTGGACTCTGCAGATCAGCAATGATCTCTTTTTAAACCTTTTGAAAACTGTTTCCATTTCATTTTTTAAAACTTCAACTTGAAGTTTGGAAATTTCTGCATTCAGTTCAATTCCAAAGCATGAAATTATTTCCCCAGAATTTTAAGTCATGAGCTTCAGCCATTTTTTCTTGTAGACGGGTGAGAGGAAAGAGTAAAAGCATAAGGACTTGTTTATAAGGAGAAGAAAATTGAGAATTAAGCAGTTAGTTGTATTCTGGCATGAATAACATTCTCATTACCTCCCTGTCCAATACGGATAAGCAGAAAGAATCAGAAATATGTTCATGAATATTTCAAGGGCACTGTTAATTTTGATAGTTTTTGTATTGACACCAATGTATCTGAGAATAAAAATCTGGTCCGTGGATATATGTCCTGAGGTAAGCAATGTAGGTCCTGCTAATTAGCATCTCCTTAATTTTGACTAAATTAATAGATTTCAAAACATGAAATATAACCAGGCTCAGTAGTTTGCTAAAAATTCTTTCCTTAAGGGGAATGGAAGTTTTTTACTAGGTATATCAATTCCATTTTTAAAAAGGAAACCAATTATGATGTTTTGTTTCTTGCTAAATGTGCAAATACTTTTCACAGGAAAGTTTTGTAGAACTCTATGCACCTGCCCACGTATCTTTATCCATAAGAATTCATACCAAGATAGAAAGCAAGAAAAACCCCAAATGCATGTGAAAGAGAAAGAAAAAGTGAGCAAAAAAGATTTCTCAAGGATTTACATCCTAATTAAACAAGTGACTGACTTGGCATGTCTTGTCTTTGTTACATCTCTGCAGCACAGTCTAGGAAAGAGCATTCCCTGGGGGAGCTGTTAGTCTTGAATAATAAAACAGAGAACATGCAGGGAAGGCTGAAAAGAGCTGCTGCAGAGGTTAAGGGAGAAGCACTAATTTTGAAAAGGAATCCCAGTGATGGATGCATAATTGCCCCGAATAAAAGGGAACAAGCTTTCTTGTGGCAAGTTAATATGAGCCAGCTAAGCAACCAAGAAAATAATCAGGCATGAAAAGCTTTGCTTCCAGCTACATCAGTTTAGGGAGTCTGATATACATGCCATGTTTCTCCATCACGTCTTGTCCAAATTTTGGTCTCTGTACAGTTGAGTAGCTCTGGGTTTGAGCCTGGATTTCTCTATTGTGGAAGGACTTATGAGGGGCAGAGATGCCAGAAGGAGTCCCCTCCAAGTCTTCTCCTCACAATTTAATTAAAGAGCTTTCTCACTCTTACAAATGTTTTTGCTCACAAGCCAGCTGGAGATCCAGAAGAGACCAGGACAAGTTATACAGAGGAGATCCTGCTCCTACATCTCTTCTTCGATGTTACTCTGCTAGAGAGCTGTTCCCTAGGAAATATGATGCTTTCATATCCCTGGCCAACATCTGCCCTGAGATCCCCTGCTACACAGATGTTAACACAGTCTCAGCCTTAACGCATTGCTGAATTTCCCACAGAGCAGGGGGAAAATGTAAGAAAAGCAAAGGATGTGTCACTGCCTTGAGCTCTACTGGTGCAGATTTATGACACTGTTGAAAAGGTGCTCCAAGATCTGATTCAAGTACATCTTGGTTGGTTCCATAGAAGTATCACCCCACACAGGAAAGGTGTGGTCTGCATCCTGCACATGACCCAGTTTTATCAGTCACTGCCCAGGTTTCCACAAACAATCATGAAACTGGAAAAGTACTTGGTAACCCCTAAGATTGTCTATCATTCATTAAAGTCATGAACTGCAGGGACAGGAGTGTCGAGTGTAGGCGTCACGCCAGCAACAGTGTGGGACAGGCTAGAGCATGGAGACACTAGAGATCTGGTTGTCTCCCCTATACTGCCTCTCATCTGCTTTTATCTTAGGCAACTCTCTTGACCTTTCTGTACCTGCAAAGTTGTACTAACAACACATACTTCTTTTGTAAAGCATTAACATCTGCTAAAGCAATGAAAATATCTTCATTCATATTCATAATAATAATTGATGGCGCCCATCTGGAAGCAAAAAAAAAGCGCAGGAACTGAACAGAAAGTATTTATCTGGATGTATAACAGTCAGGAGAAGTGCCTATGTCATGTGTTGTAAATATGGAAAACAGAACACAAAAGGCCCATTTAATTCACATGAGATTCCTAATCCCTCATGTACCATGTTTGGTGCTGATTTATTTGAATTAAGATGGCAAGAAAACTTTCTCTTACTGTTTTTTGTTGGATTTTTGTTTAGCTTTCTTTTGTTTTTAATCAAGCTCTTGCTCAAGCCATGTGAGTAAGAATTCAGTAACACGTTGTAAATCACAGTTTGCAAGTTCCGTGACTGCAGATCAGATAGTAAAAGATAATGCTGTATAATTCACATGTGGCTTGTTCGTCATTCAGGCACCACATGTCAAATTCTCCCTATGCACAGCAGAATGTGTGAGCAGAAAAGTTGGTAGAGATTGCGAAGAACATAATTTTAAATTCCCGGTGTTTAAAATCCTTTGGTTATTGGTGAAACAATTCACAATCTTATGAGTACAAGCCTAAACCCTTTTTTAACCATCTTTGAGTCAAAGTCAATTTACTATGAAACTGTTTCAAAAGAGGAGTGACAAAAAAAAAAGCAGTCAGCAATATAATATTTTCCAATTAAATGGTA
This sequence comes from Caloenas nicobarica, assembly GCF_036013445.1. Classification (NCBI taxonomy): domain Eukaryota; kingdom Metazoa; phylum Chordata; class Aves; order Columbiformes; family Columbidae; genus Caloenas; species Caloenas nicobarica. The sequence goes on from NC_088247.1 coordinate 26,406,210, forward strand.
GAGAAAATATTTCAAAATTGAATTTTCTGACATGCCATCACGATAACAAAAGATTTCTCAGAGCTCTGCATCCCAATTAAACACCCTGTTAAACTTTTTCAACAATGTAACATTATTTTAAATTTCTCAGCGATTGTAACTTGCTACAGTTGCTCAGACAAGGTCTGTGGCAGAGCTATTGTTCTAAACCCACTTCATGGTTTTTGGAGAGAAACAAATGAATTGGAATCCAAAAGTGCAATTTTTCTATGTTGTCCCTAAAGTCTTAGTTCCAGTGTCTACAGCATAGATGTAATTTACAGAACTCATGTATATAGCATTTAATAAAATGAGGCCCCAAATGGTCTGACATTTGACTCCTATCATAATATAAAGACTGAATACTGTTATATAGTCCTACAGGTGCCAACATACAAATAAACAGCTGTGCAGTCCTGAAGATACCTGAGCTCCTCATATGGCTCCATTTATATTACCTACCCAATTAATCAACACAAATACATATTTACCTAAAAGCCGAAACAGGCCACCTCAGGATGAAGAGTTATGGGGTTGTAAAGGGCATGTGAGTCAGATGTCTCTTCAGATACCCTTTGAATACCCTTCAGATGGATACACAACAGAACAAGGAATGATCACCCTTTTTGTTTGAAGACACCAATGCCAGTGTTTACCTGAGATATCTCTAGCTGAGTTTTGTACTGATCAGGTGTGTTGCTATGTGGTCAGCTACCAGCCAGCTTTATATGAATTTAATTTTCAGCTTTATCTCATATCAAAAAAAGGGATAATGCAATCCGAACAAGCATGTTTTTGACTATTAGCAAATGTCTCCCACCCCTGATCCCTAATTAATGAATGTGAAACCTTTGGTGAAAATCAGAAAATCTTGACCCCATAAATACTTCATGGAAATGGGCATCCAGATAAAGGAGAGATGCCCATCAGGTGGTCTAACCAAAGGAAAACTGTTAAGTGGGTTCACAGCTTAGCATATCAGGTAACTTAAAAGTGCCCCATACTTCAGTCAAAGCTCACCTTGTCTTGGACATCAAAATCACACTCGTAGAGCTACATTCTTTTAAAGGAGATGAAATCATTGCTGCAATATGATTCAACTCTTAATTCTGACTTCCATAGGGTGAATGCTCCTAAGTCATAGAAGTTGTCGCTAGTAATTTCATCTAAACATTTGATTTTGGCCCAGAATGTGTAGCAATGGTGTTAACATTGAGTAAGTTAAAGACTTAGAAGCTCTGACCCATAATGTAATATTAATTCTGTACAGAGCTGCTTCTGTTTTTCTGGTCTTAGTCCTTTAGACTTTCCAGTTTTAAGGATGCAGGAAGCTTAAACAACTTTAAAAAGAATAAAACTCTTACGTCCTAAACAATAATGGAATGGTCTTCATAACTATAGAAATAGATATAGCTATATATACGGGTAAATATTTAATATGAATTAATATAATGGCATACATGTTAATTATATATCATACATATGTCTATATTATGTATAAATATATAAAAAATAACAGGTATTTTTTAGGAACTAGCAAAAGAACAAAAACCCCTTTATTAGGCACTACTAGAGAAGGACTTACCTGAACAATTTTACGTGAAAACACACATATATACACCTATCCAGAGCATGCAGAGGGTGTGGTGCCACTGTCACAGAACCACAGAATCACACAGAATGGTTGGGGTTGGAAGGGACCTCTGGAGACCATCTAGTCTAATCCCCCTACTAAAGCAGGTTAACCTAGAGTAGGTTGCACAGGATCACATCCAGGCGGGTTTCGAATGTCTCCAGAGAGGAGAATCCACAACATCTCTGAGCAGCCTGTTCCAGTGCTCTATCCTTCCTTTCAGAAGATGAGTGACCAGTTAGGGTTTTGTGGATATTTGTTAAAACTATTTCTACTTCTTAGTATATTTTGAGTGGAGTATTAACATTTGGAGGTATGATTTGGAGGTATGACTTTCATTAATAGTGTAGATGGCTCAACAGCTGCAACTTAAGAAGTAGTTAAATTAATTTTGCAAAATGTCTGTATGAACTGCAACAAAACCTATCCATAACTATTAGTGATCTCTTGCTTTTACCTTTACAAGAATATATGAAGCCAGTGTTAGTTCGTCATGTGTCTCAGAAGCAAAATCACAGCAGAAGAAATAGTATTACAGGTTTATTATGTCTCAAAATATAGAAATATATTCCAACAGCATCTTTTAAAGAATAATATAACAATAATCTTCAGTTTCTTATTCTCAAAATGGTACACCATTATTTAAAAATATATTACTTAATGTACCCAAAATTTAGTTTCCATCAAATTCCATTTAGAATAAATTGAGTTCAAAAAAACATATCCACCTATGCAATTTATACAGTAACCGGCAAATTTTTTGAAGGCAACCCAGGAATTCAACTGTTCCAAAATGGTAATTCAGTTGGAGACATCATATTTCACTATATACCCTTGTACATGAACTGCAACTACATGTAGATATGTAGGTAATGTCAGTATAAAATAGAGATGCAAGTGTAAAAGGGAACTGTTGTATTAGGGGAAAGAGTTCACAAAACTGAAATCAGAACTGTTAATTTTTTAAAAAATCTGAGTGTATGCATAAAAAGGATTTATGTATTACTCCAACAGCAAATAAAATAAGTTAGTTCCTGTAAAAGGACAGTTGCACATTCACATGCATACGTACAGTCACACACACATGCTAATTTTATCAGTCTGTAACAATCTGTGTTTTCTGAAATATGCTTTAAATAACAGGAAAAGACAGATTTTATGTGAATAGACTGTCTAAGGACAAACTGATATATCCTATTCATTTTTTACCAACAATCTGAACTGTCTAAATGAACCATTTTTAATCAAGGCAATTCATGATAAAAGCATATATTAGAATTAGCCATGTAGTAAAGAGAAAACAGAGTTTCTATTTCCCATTTCAATAACACTAAAACAACAGGATATCCAAAAACATTAAATGTGATAAATTCAAAATAAACATATGGATAGTGGTGGTGAGAATCATAATCTGTAATTAATTGTGCAATTCACAACCACAGGATTTCATTTGAGGCCAGAAATTAAGGGAGATCAAAAATTGTTTATACGGATTTAAGAATTTTCGAAGTTATGATAGTTAATGCTAAAAAAAAGGGAAAGATAACCCATCTTACATCTCATGATTTAAGCCAATTTCCAGCTGATAGAAAAGCAGATGGGACAGAAAGTGGGCTGCAAATTACCCAGTGGCTCACTACAAAAGCAGGTTTTCATCTTTGCCTGAAAACAGCCACCATCAGAGACAAGAGTTTCAATTAAGCAGGTGACAACTGCTGCAACCCCTGTGCCTTCCCTTGCAGACTCAGAAAACATGTTCAAAAGTGGAAGCTAAATAGATCAACGCCTGTCCATACCCTGTCTTCTGTGTATTTTGTGTGTATCATCACTTGTGTATACAATGAGATGGCTAGTGTGGTTTGTTTGTTTGATTTCACCTCATGCTGTTATTATAAAAATATTTGCCAGAGCAGTCTAATAGATAATAGACTGATATGATTTGAGGTAAGAATGTTGTAGTTCAATTTTTAGTGTTAGCTTGGAAAGTCATAGAGGTGAGAGTCTGTTTCCACATAATTCCCAAAGCTTTGAGCCTTTTGCGAACTCTGCAGCCCACAAGCCAAGAAGTAACATACTCCTCCAGTTACACTCATCTTGCTACAGAAAATAGTTATAACAATTATGTGCAATCTTTTCACTTCTATTTTCTACCTACTATTTATTTACTTAAACACTGTTCAACATTTCACTTTTTCTACTGGAGCAGAACTTCTAAAAGAAAAAATATATTTAGCCAAGAAGTTTTGTTTAGTTTTTTTTAAATTTTTTTTTTGCGGTTGTTGTTGGTGGTTGTGTTTTGTTTTATTTTGTTTTTTCCTGTGCCTCTTTCTAAATAAATACCCCACCACAGTTTTCATTGGCACAATAACACCAAATGTATTTTAGTTCCTTTAACAAATGTATTTTAGTTCCTTTAACAACATGAAGCAGTTACAGAAGTTCTGGAGTTTCTAGCTTTAAAAAAGTCTATACAAAGGCTTTACTTAAAAATATTGAAATGGGATAAATTAAATTCCAGTATGGTAAATTGGAAAAATTAGTTTGTGAAGTTCTCTTGCATATTAAGGTGACCCATAGCATAAATGATCTTGAAATTTTTCTCGTACAAAAAAAACCTATATACTTTTAAATAAATAAAAGCTACTATATACATTATACTGTACATTTAAATGAGAGATGACATGAAATGGAATAAATTTAGGACTGTGTTTTCATCAGCAGGGCTCATATCTTGACTTTATTACAATTGTGAATAAAACCCTCTGCTTTAGATTATTTTTTTTTATTCTAGTGGCAGCCACATGAACGCACGACCATATTCCTGTATTTTTTTAAAATAACATTGGAACTGTCATCAAAGTAGAGCACGGAGATTGCGTTCAGTTTTGTTGGTGCACAGCATGGCTTTGGTACATGATCAGGGAACATCAAATGAACCTGAAAGACAGATAAATACATAGCTCATATATCAAACAGAGAGGTACAAGGACGTCAGTGCAAAACATGTCTGCAATTCAGAGAGTGCTGTGCTCGCAGATTTTCCTCTGTTGGCAACTTGAAAGCACAGCTTACCTCCAGAAAGTTGCTCTGATTTCAATCGCGTGGGCAGATATACAATAATAGCAGATGCAGAGATAAATGAGGAAGAGTGGCCAAGAGAGAAAGCTGGTTTTCAGATGAAATTTAGAAAAGGATTGGAGTTCGGCAGCTGCTCAGGAAAACACTTAAACATATTGCTAGGACCATCTCTGCCGAGGACAGTGCTTAACACGGAGCACAGGCTCAAGTCCCGAGTCCCACCGGGACCCCAGCATGTGCCAAAGTGCTTTCCTGTGTCAGGGTCTTGGTGTGAAGGAAAGTCTGTCACAGACAGCAAAGGCTGTGCAGGCAAAGGCTCATCCTGAAACTGTTTTCCGCCTATGAAATGATACAACGTGGGTTCTTAGACAGCGTGAATGTATCTTAAGGTCTTATCTAAGTATCTGTGGATCCAATCCTACTTCTACTGAAGTCAATTCATAAGGTGGGTGCCAGCTGGACAGAGGGACTGGGGAAAGGACTGAGGCAGAGAAGGCTTTGTGTACACTAGGCTGAAATATATCAATGAAAGGTTAAAGAGAAAGAAAAGAGTTTTGAACAGCATCCCAGAATGAACAAGATCTAGTGGAAATATCTGAAAATGGGGGATATACAAGTTCTTCCTACTTGAAAGAAGGTTAAATGTAATATTCTACACATGCTGAAGACTTGGAAACTGGGAAGCCCAGAAAAGAGAGAGTAGTAATAGAGAGGGCAAGAGATTATTAAGGCATGGATGAAGACTTCAGCAGTAATAGGTTTCATTTGTATGTTAAGTCTTTGTAAAACTGTTAGAGCCATCTGTCTTGCAGTGATATAAACCCAGAGCCTTTGCCAGACAACAGAGAACAGTCTATCAGGAAACGATTTTTACATAACTGTTACCATGAGAAGGTCTTTTGAAATGAGCAATAATAAATCCTGAAGTAGCAGTTTCGTAAGGGTTTAGACACACATTTAAAAACAGTTTAACAAATGAATAGCAAAGCACTGGAGAAAAGAATGATTGTGCCTCGTCTAGGCAGATGTTTGCCCTGCTGTAACTCCTGGCCCCACCGGCCCCTGCCACCCCGCTGGGAGCTTCATGGCTCTGCTAGCCCCGCATGACAGCGATGCTCACAGCCTGTTCAAGAGTGAGCCTGGAACTCAGTGCAAGCCAACCTGCTGATCCACTGACTTGCATGACCAGGAGGTCAATGCTGCTCTAACACCTGCTCAGAGACTGACGAGAAACGAGAGAGGAGAGGAAAGCTTGTATAACTCATTAAACACATTCTATTTGTATTTATATGCATCTATATCATCTATCTGCCTAAGTTCAGCCTCAGAAAAAGGAGAGAGGTATTGGCCCAGCATTTCTCCTATTCTTGTTACAAAAGAAAAAAAAAATGCGTCAGTAAATTTGGAGGGGTACCAAGGAACAGTTACTTCCCAACCCAAAGACTGGGCTTTCTTAAAATGGTGTAATCAGTATGGCTGGGAGATGATTACATTTGGATTAGGGTGGGGTGTATGAATAATTGTTTCCCAAGCCATCCCCATGTGCACACCTTGTGCAAATCTGAATTTTGTATAATTTAAACCAGAAAGCATTCGACTACTGTTATCTCATTTAATTTATGTGCAGTTAAAATTTAATTAGCCTCATGATTTTTTGGCTGCACAACTGAATGCATGTGTAGTACATGCAGAGGGAGACACACAATTCCAAAAAGGCCATAAAAAAGAGGGAAAATTTAAGTATCCATTTTAAAAAATAGGACAAACTAAACGAATTTCTGAACAATGTGAAGTTAACAATTTTTGGAAAGGATAGACACACAAGAGAAAATAGTACTGGACCACTTCTTTTTAACAGTCCATAATTATAGGAAGGAACTCTAACCTGGGGATCTCACTGATATTGGCAGCTTTTCTGGACAATGTTTGCATAATGCTAAACTATTGCTTTGCTGACCTATTTCTTTTCAGCTCAAGGCAGCATATATGCTATTCTTCATTGTCTCCCAGGCACATTGCTATATTCTTTGCCAACTGGCATTTGCAGTTCCCTTTCACCTGAACCCCTTACCACACTTTTATTTATTTCCAGCCTCTGACATTTTGCCTTCTTTTTGTAAATCTTGCTGATTCAAATTATAGTATACAGAAATAATGTTGCACTGGTGGCTGGACTTGGAGAAGGTGAATAACTGAAAAGTTGAATGGAAAGGAAAAGGCCTCAGCACATACTAATGTTTTAAAAATGTCTATCTCATGTAGAAATACCTGGCAATTTTCATAAGCAGAATTTGTTCTCTTTCAGAAATCAATTAAACTTTGTTTCTTTGTTTCTGAGGTTTTTTTGGTGTGAGGTTTTGGGTTGGTGGTTTTTGTTTGCTTGTTTCTTTGCGGGCTTAGGGTTGTTTGTTTGGTTTGTTTTGTTTTCCCAGGAGGGAAATAGCTACACTCATTTCTGAAGGGGTAAATTTTTTAAACTGATGACAGGAAAGTATCCTGACCATCAGACTGTGTTGAGGAGTCTTTCCATGGATGGTGATAATTTTCTTTGATTTTTCCCATTGAAAGACTCCTCAGCACAGTCTAATGGTCAGGATACTTTCCTATCATCAGTTTAAATTAGAGGGAGCCTTAAACCCTTGTTTCTCTAATTGTAGCCTAGTGCCTTGACCTTTCCAGAAACTAATTAGTGATAGCAACCCTTTCCTGTTCTGATTTCATACTCCTACTCCCTCCTAGTGTACTATCTCTCATTCCTCTGTTTCTTAATCATTTTGCTAATACTGATGCTGTTCAGAACCAGTTCTTCAGCTGGCACAGGTGAAAAATCATGGCCAGATACTGGACTCTCAACATTACACTTAGGCATAGTCTAAAGGTCTTGATTTCTGTAGATGCTGTGTTTTCCAAACCATAGCTGAGTGCTGCTGGGGCAGAGGAGACCTAGCCAGCTGTTTCAACTAAGATCATCTTTTTGGCTGCTCCAGCTGATGTACAGGACTAACATAAGAACTAGTGGAGGCAGAAAGCTGGCTGCAAATCCCCTTTTACATGTACCAGGCAGAGCAACAGATCCAAATACACTTATTTATAGATTGCATTTGTTAGCCAGGCATGACTGAACACAATTTCTTAGATGTAAATGCATCTGCATGCAAAGCTTCACATTAAATTACAGTTTAACTATCTCTGCCAACAGTTGACAACAGAGGTCTACAGAGTGGCCAAGTGTCAGTATTTCTGGAAGGTATAGCATGTAGATGTTAACACAGAGCTTCAATAAGCTGCAAAATGCTCTTGGAAGTGGGACCAGGGGCCCCTTTGGTTCCTGTCTACACAATTCTCCAGTAATATGACACAGTTTTCTCATGTGTTATTGCACTTGAAATGGAAGGGAAACCTACCGCTCTGGTCACCAGTCACTCTCCAGTGTAATCTTCAACACATGTCTTTGAAGTGGCTTATCATTTAAATAGAAATAACCAAAATCCAATAGTATCAAACAGAGAGGAAGATACAGCCCCTGTCCCAAGAGACTTGCAACTGCAAAATAGGCAAATAGAAAGTAGGCAGAGGCATACCAGAGTCTGAACAATGGCATGGTTTGTTGCATTCATGTGGGCATTGAGGGGGAAGGAACACTCTCCGTCGCAGTAAAATGCAGCATAGCCCTCTGGTGCAATAATCCAATCCTAAAACAAGAACAAATAAAAACTCTTGTTTGTTTGTTTGTTTGTTTTTTCTCACTCAGAGAATTTAAAACTCTATCAAACTAAGTATGAGTTGTCCAAGGACAAAATGAACTTCAGAATGTGGCATGTTAAATTACATTTTCTTTGCCAAAAAAAGGAAGTATTTGTTTTGTTCATGCAAAATTCAGACTAAAATTAAATTAAACTTAGAAATCTGTACTGAATACCAACTAATGAGGCTGTAAGGCAAATTAAAGGTCCAAATATGGTCCAAATATGTTTGTCAGAATACTTTTCTTCCTAGGCTAAAAATCTTGAGCACTTCTTGGTGCAACAAAACTAATGCAAATGCATCTTCTTTCTTCAGCATTCTCAATACTAATAATTATATTATTGTGTGAGACTGAGGCTTGCTAGAAATTACCCATTGGAATGTCACTGAATAAGTCATTTTGAATATTTCTGGCAACACAGCATGGGGAAAAGACCACAAGAGGGGAAATATTTTAAAATGTTAATGAAAGCTATGTCTTTAGTTTGCTGAATTCTTCCTTTGACAGGCAAAGGTAATGGAGGCGCTGTGGGAAGCGCAGAGAGGATAAAGTACCTACTTCTTGCATTTTGTTTCTTTTTATCTCATTCGACTATGAGTTTCACTGACTCAATATCATATGGTGCAGCTCTGGCTTTCAAACCAAAACTTTGAATTCTTCAAGTTTTTTTTTGTGAAAAAAATAGTTTTTCTTTTCTCTGTGGCCAGCTTGAATGACTGATCTGAGAGCCTTTCACATCTTGGGGCATATCAGAATTTACTGTTTCAAAAAATGAAAAACCTGGTGATACCTGGAAAAATCTGTGATCTGCAGAGAGACAATGCTTCACTTGTTCAGTAGCCTGAGTTCAAGGCGATACCACAAGCCTGCTCTGTGGCCATGCACAGGGTGATTATGCTCTGCAGACTTGGGAAAACAGTCTCTGCCTACTTCTTCAGGCTGCTGTGAGGATAAACATACTACAAAAAGTCAGGCAGAATAATGAGGCCATATGAGAAAGCTATATTTGTAAAGGATGAGCTGTCACTAAAGAGATAGCACACTTTTTCTCTTCATGGACTTGTTCTGCTCATGGAGAATTGTTTTTAAATCTTTCAGAGAAATGTGAAATGCACAGCCAGCCATCTCTGAGTTCTTACCTACATATGCAATATGTCTAGGTTATAGGTTGCTGATAGCCTTCTTTTTCTTTCATTATAGAGAGATCTTTGCTTTCTGGAAAAAAGAACCCCTAGGTTGATTGCTATTTGCTCTTAAAGCCCTGCCTCCCTCTTTACAACCTTTTACTACAAGTACCTTCTTTTTTTGTAACTGTATGGCAGGACGAGTTTTTCCTAGAAATGATATAAACTTAGCTATGCTGTTATAAAGACCACTAAGCAGTGAATTAATTTCTTATGGACCCTACCCCACTGAAACCTTTCTGACCTGCAGCAGACTGCACTGAATGAAGGAGAGCTCAAGTGCAAATTTCAAAAGTTCCATTGCTCAGTTGTGGGGGTTTTGGTTTCATTTACAACAGACCTGGTCACATCTTGAGTAATAGTTCAGATTTACCTTTATGTGAATGAATCAAGATCGTAAAGCTATTAATTTATGCAAAATCTTTGAAAGAACAGCAGACAAAAAAGATAAACCAATAGAGATAGGGATTAATTGCAAAATGCACTGAAAGAATGTCTCTCTTCAGTGAAATACTAATTACCATGAGGAAAATAAACTGTAAATAATGAGGGACTGTAAAATAGATTATCCTAATTAGAATTTATAGGAAACAGCATTTATAACCATACCTGCCATCCTAAGTCTCGGAAACTCACGTAAAGTTCATGTTTCTTACATGCTTGCTTTTGCTCGCTTGTGTTATAATCTACAGGAAGAAAATGATAACAAAAAATTGTTTAGAAGCATTGTTAGAACTAACAAGATTTAGGTATTTTTGATCTCCTGACCAAACTGTACAAAGGAAAGGAACAAGCATACTGTAATTTCTATTCCTAGGCTTGTCATTTATATTCCTAGGGCTAGTCATAAGGGCAGTATAAAATACGAAATTCAGAATCAGCAGTGCCAGCCTGATATAATTTGTGTGCACAGACAAAATGATACATTCAGCATTAGGGAAAATGGGTTTACAAGATACCTGTTTGCTGGCTAGCTAGATAAAACCTCTGATAATATGTAGACAGATAATCAAAGGAGGACAAGTCAGATCTTGATAAAAGAGATGGGGAAGTCATCTATATGTTGGCACAGGTTTAATCGCCAGGTAAAGAAAGTAGTCCAATTGTAAAGATAAATTAGCAATGAAAAAAATTGTCCTGAAACAACAGAATTTCCAAGTCTGTTATTTAAGCATTAGCATATTTTGTACTCTTTCATTTGTTACCGTATTTTCGGAAATATTCACCACTTAATGTTCTTCAGTTGGTAACACTAATGTAAACAAGTAGACTAACAGATGCTTTTTAAAAGCCTGAATGTTTCTGCACTGTCAGAGGACACGCAAAGCCTTTCATACATGCTTCTCCAGAACAATCTTAATTCTTGAGAAAATGAAGTGCCTGTTCCTTACTGCCCCTGAGTAACACGAAAGGAAGGGAATGGGCTCATGCCTTCACCACATCAGCACCCCAGCGTTGGTTTTTAGTGCTATTCTAGTGATGCCATCAGTGAGGTATGTAATGGAGCAGAGAGAACAGGCTATTTCCTCTGATTCCATTTAAAAAAATGCTGAAGTGTTTTTTTTTGACAAAAATAACCATTCCAGAAGGAAAAAAAAAAACAAGAACAAGAACAAAACAAACAAAAAACCCACAAACAAACAAACAAACAAATAACAAACCAAACCAACAAACAAACACAACAACAAAAACCAACAAACCAAACCCCAAACAAACAAAACCCCACTCTCAGCTGAAGCTCACCATAACAAAAACAAACAAAGAAACAAACAAGACATGGAAAAATAAACAAAATCTTCAATTTCGTGAACAGCATTTTTTTAGGAACATTTTTTTCTAAGTTAAGAGCCTGGAGGCTGGGATGGTGTCATGTACTGATGAGGATAATGGCCAAAACACTGTGGCAAAACCAGTTCATGCAGCCACAGGAGATGATATATTCAGTATAGGGTGAATTGCAATTCACATATCAATGACAAGCTAACGAGCCACAGCCCAGGCCGGTTGGCCAATACCAGAGGTGGGGAACGTGCCGGAGGGCACACAGCTTCACTTTCTGATACGCCCAACATGGCACAAAGGGAAAAGCTGAGACCCTTCAACATGGCCCAAGACTTGTCTATCTTTCGCAATCACCCCTTCCCCCAGGCTTTTCTCTCTTTCAGAAGAACACCTCCACAAAAGACCAAAAGTTATGCAAGCGGGCAACCCAGAGGGCTATAAAGGCCCACCTTGTGCAAGCACTGGCGGCGCCCACCCACCATCCTGAGGACCACTCTGTCCACCAGTCTCATCACATGAACTGAACAAGACACCAGAGGATGCCGCATATCACTGGACCCGAGACTGTGAACTCCATCACACATAAAGTGGAGCCATAAGGATGGTGAAAACTTTCTCTCTCTTTTCTTTCTTTCCCATACTTCTACCTTTTTGCTTTCCTTTTTATATGTAACATAGTAATATAAGATTTATAGCCCCGCATATGCCACAAACTTTTAATGTTTACTGATCGAACCTACAATAACATAAATCCTTCTGCCACCGAATCATATACCATTTGGGCCAAGCTGCAAAATAAAAGCCTTTTGTTTGTGGACCTCAAGTACTGTGTGTAGTGTTTTCCAATTGGGGGGGACCCACAAACCTGAGTCACTTCTCCCCCCACTCATATCTGAGTGCAGGACAGGACAGATGGGGAGGTCTCTACTTAAAAATTCCTAGAAAATTAAGAGAGAGGATTATTTTATATAAAATGAAAGGCAAGGAGTTCTACAGTCTATGAGAGAACACATTGTAGTGTTATCTATCTATTCGCTATCCTAGTAGAAAACTCTTCCAAATATCTGGCTTAAATGAGCTTTTCTGCAAATTTACCAACTGTTTCTTGTCAGCTGTCCTGATCTATGCTATCATTTATCCTCTAGTTTCTCTTCAGTTTCTCTGTGTCTTTCTGAAGATGTGATGGCCAAAACAGAACACAGTGCCAAGTAAACTATTTCCTACATTTCCCAGATTATTTTCTAGCAGTATTTCCCAGAACAGGAGTTTTGCAGCAAAACCACACTGTCAAATGATCAACTTCACATATATGTGTGTATATATATATATATAAATATATATATATATATACACACACACACACACACTCTTTCCTAGTCACCTTAGATTTATATTGTATTTATGCAAATCAATGACTAAAGAACAGGTTGAGGGTGAGGATGCTGATGAGAACTACAGTATGATTTGTCTGCAGCAACCATGATATCGTGGAATTAGCAGGTTCTGAGAGACAACCAAGATCAACAACAGCATTGCAACCCTGGACTTCAGGAGAATATGTTTCAGCTTGGTCAGAGATCTTCTTCACATAAACTCATGGGAGACTGGCCTGGAGGACAAAGGAGACCATGAGAGCTGGCTGGTCTTCTGGAGCAAACTTTGAGAGAAGCACAAGGTAAGTCCACTCTCATGTCCAAAAGGTCAAGCAGGTGTGGCACAAAATCACAGTGGCTGAATAAGAAACTCTTGACTGAGTTTGAATTCAATTAGGAAGTAAAACTACTGTGGGATTGGGATGAGTTATACAGCAATAATATAAACACACTGCTTGAGCATGCAGGGATGGGTATTAAGAAAGCCAGAGTTTAGCTGGAGTTGAAAATTGTGAGGGATGTGAAGGTCAACAAGGACTTTTATAGGTACATTCATAGCAAAAAGAAAAACTAAGAAAAATACAAATTCATCATTCAGCAAGGCAGAGAACCTAGTGGCAAGGACTCAGAACAGATTAAGATACTTGGTGCCTTCTTTGTCTTGATGGAGCCCCGCTTTCTTGGAGACGACTGAACACCTGCCTGCTGATGGGAAGCAGTGAATGAATTCCTTGTTTTGCTTTCCTTGTGTGCAAGGCTTTTGCTTTACCTATAAAACTGCCTTTATCTCAACCCACAAGTTTTCTCACTTTTAATCTTCAGAGTACTCCCTCTTATCTAGGGAGTGAGCGAGTGGCTGTATGGTGCTTAGTTGCTGGCTGGAGTTAAACCACGACATCAACGTCATTGCAAAGTCACTCCCTACCATTTTTGCTTATTAATAGTGACTGGAGGATATTCCTGATGATTCAAAAATGGAAAATATCACATCTGTCTTCAAGAAGGACAATCAGCTTAACCTCAGTTTCTGGGAATTCTATACAACAAATCCTCCTGGAAGCCATGTCCAGGCACATGAAGAACAAGAAGGTGTTTTGTAACAGTCAGCATGGATTTACTACACCAAACTGTGCTTAACAGACTTAATCATTTTCTGGAATGAGCTGACTAGCTTTGTGGGCTTGTGAAAAGCACTGGATGTTGTTCGCTTTGCTTTTAGGAAGGTTTTTGATACGGTCTCCTGTTTGTTTCTTATAGCCAAATTGGTCAGATATGGTTTGGATAGGTAAAGAATATAATGAGTGGAAATTTGCCTGGTCTGCTGGGCTGAAAGGGTTGTGATCAGCAGTACAAAGTCCAGCTGGCAGCTGGTTACTAGGGATACCTCTAAAGGATCAGTACTGGTGCCAACAGTGATTAATGTCTTTGTTAGTAACTTGGACAATAGAACAGAGTGTGCTCTCTGCAAGTTCACAGAGGATACCAGATCTGGGAGGAGTGATCAATCATCCAAATTATCAATAAAACATTGGACTGGATCAGATCCAGAAGAGACTCAATGAGATGTCATTCAAATTAACCACCCAAATTTTACTGTTATTGGTAACATGCTCTTTGAATCTGCTTTTTTTTTTTTTAAACAGGCTATGTAGCCACTTTCTCTTTAATATACGGCGCCCCAACATGTGTCCTGAAACTGTCTCAAAACCTGTGCACAAGTCAAAATATATTCTTTTGCGGTACTAACTTGTTCTATTACCACTAGGGATGTTAAGTTAGGCTTTCTAAGCTATAAAACCCCAAATCCTCATTCCTTTTAAAAGATGAACACTACCTTCTTTCTTATGGTATTTTCCTAGCCCTTCATGGGCTGATTCTCAGTGACAGTCATTAAAAGTTCTCCAGAGGTAGGTAGTTATTTGCTGCTATCTCAGATACTCTCAGTTGCCACAGAGCATGTAGGGTCAAAATATATACCCACATCCTATGGGAGTCCTGTGTCTTTCTGGATTAGCCACTGGAAGCAAGGCAGGCTATCCTAAGACATCACAAGTTTTAAAAAATCTATATGCCTTTAAAAAACCAAAACCTCTTAGTCATACTTTGTGATGAGTTGTCTGTAATAATCTAGTATGTTCTGCACACACTTAAGATGTAACTTGAAGGTAGTGGAAAGTAAAGGAACTTGGAAAAAAAATGAACTGTGTTTCACTGATCAGTCTTCACAAGGATCTGTATACTGATTTTGACTAATATCAGTGCTCATAGCAGGCAAATATTGAACTCTTCTGCTTCAGCTGTTAGCAGGGATTTAAAATTCAGTCATATAAAATGCAAGTCACTTTGCAAAAAAGCTGTGACTGAAAAACATGGGAAAGATGTGCATATGAGAAAATCAGGAAAGTCACAATCCAGTTTTAGATAGCACCCAAGTAGGCAAACAAAGGAAAACTGAAGAATGTGCTTTTGCCAATTTTCTCTCAGTCATGACATTTTCATATTTAAGAATATGTACAGAAGGTTTACCACCAGAACATAGCAGAAGTCCCTACAGTTAAAGCAGACAGGCTGAATAATAAATATGCAAGACATCGCATAGATGTCTTCATTGTCTCGATACTATGAATTATTTGAATACAGGTTAGGCAGAGGTGGATGAGCAGTCACACCACAATACCTGATATGATGGTCTGAGTTTCATATGTGGGCATGTATCTGCAAACCATCTAGCCCACACACGTTCAAAGAAAGGGAGACTTGAGCAAATCTGTATTCTTTCCTTGAATTCTTTCATATAAGACAAACGTTATATGTAATGTAACATTTCATATAAGTATCAAATGTGACATTCATAATAAGATCTGGTGCCAAGTATCCAATTACACATACTGTAGCTTCAAGGCCCATATGCTTATTCTGTCAAGAATCAAAACCATAGAGTACTGTGACTAAGAAAACATTGTTTTGCTGCTATTCAGAGACTGCAGTTGGGGTCCAAACCCCTACATAGCAGAAAGAGCTGTGGAAGGGAGAAAATATATTTATAAGAAATTTAATAAAATATTTATTAATTTAATAAAATATATTTATAAGAAATTTAATGAGGATTTTTTTTTTTTTGCAAGGGAAATAAAGACACATAGACATGCCTATATGTACTATCACAAAGTACTGTGTTTTTAATTAATTAGTGCGACACCAACCAATTAAATACAGGAAATGCAGAGTGAAGTATCGTTAAGTTTAATTCTCTCTATCTTTGCACTGCACTGAGGTCATCTTCTCTTGAAGTTCTTAGCAACAAGGGATGCTGAACTTAAATCTGTCAACATTTGCACGGCTCTTATAATAACTGACACATATAGATTTTATTTTCTTCATGTTGTGTTTGTGTATATCTTCATGAATAATTCAAAAAATGTGTTGTCCAGTGGAAGGGAAGAACTGAGTTGCCCAGTGGTGCTTTCCTTTCAACATACTGAGAATACAGTAAAGGTAATCACTGAAGTCCAAGAACTTAGAAAAGAAGTCAGCAAAAGTAAGATGACAAAAGGCAATGGCAAAGGGAAGGAGAAAGAGAAAAACAACAACAACAACAAAACAACAAAAAAATCCCCACGCAAAACCAAAAAAACCCCACACAACAGAAAATGAAGAAAAAAAAAGCAAGGGGAAAAGGAAGGTATGACTGTAGGAATGTTTGGATTGACGTGCAGAGGGAGGTATTACAAAAGCCTGTGACATATAAATGGCAGCATACCTATCTAGGTCTGCCTACATAACCTCTGGCCATGTAGATGAGCATTTTTCACTGCCAATGTCTGACTTAGATGCTGTAGATATAAGAATATGGAACAAGCTTAGATACAAGATTATGGAACAAGCTTAGATACAAGGACCCACATCACACAATTACGTTTGCCCATCACTATGTCATTTATGTCAAGTGTCATGCATCAGGGGGTAGATGAGAACTGAATATGGCCTATTGACAGGCTGCCATGAGGAAGGTGATGGGAAGAATTACTTGGGTTTTTCTTTGGTTTAAATATGAAGAGATGAATTGTAGTTTTAAAGTGCTGCTCGTTACTGGAACCTGTAGAGAACTGGGAGAATCAGCCTTCTCCCACAAGCCTGCTGGAATGGAGCATATTCATTGCAATTGTACAGATCCTGGGACTGGTGAATAGGAGGAAAATGGAATAGCGTTTCCCTGATTAGAGGCTCTTCTCGTGGAAGGACTGCCTGTATTCTATGAAGACATGACGATCTGGGAATAAGAATATGTTCTCTCTTTCATGCCTTTTTTGCACCCTGGAGCATCTGGATAGAATCTGCACGTTGCCTTTGTAGATGTCAGTGTGCTCATCTGCAGATTTTAATGAGCACTGTTGCAACAGTAATTAAAAGAAAAAGTGTTTTGAATCACTTATAGCATGGAAAGTCCCACCACTGATCATTAATGGCACCCAAATTAAAGATGTTTTTTGTGAGTTGGGGACTGTTGAGGCAGACTGCAAGGCAAGAACATGGAAGCTGATTTGCCATGGTGCGGGAGCTACCCCTCCAAGCAGTTTTGCTGTGGAGGACTTTGCTGTGTGAGGTTGTGGTTATTTTTCTGCCTTCAGCTTTGCCACCTATTCCAGCCTGCCCATATCTTGCTGCCTCTGTCTTTGATGCAACTGCATATGCAGTTGCTTCTTAACCTAATTTTGTTTTAACAGTATGGTTTTCTTGAACTGCAACATTTTTTGACAGAGAATCTGGCATGGATCAACATACACACTGATGCAACTCTAGGCTTACACAGACTGTGGGCCTAAAGAGGTTAAGAGAAAATTTGTTTCATAATGCTCATTTCACTAGAGATGTTCTGATTTTTCTTGTTTTACAAGAGCTCTGAAGCATGACTGGATGAATAAATGAGGTTGACCAGTGCTTTGAGACATACAGACAGCTCTTCCTGAAGTAATTCTCATGCCGATGCAACTTACTGGCATGTGTTAAGGTTGACTTTTTCCCAGGTTAAACAAGAAGAGAGCTTGTGTTCTGCTTTCCTGCTATAATCAAGGAGGCTTAACAAATCTGTCCAATTCTCATTTCCTCAGGGAATAGAAAGATGGGATTCAATCTGAAAGTATTATATTTAGCTATCTTGTGTGTACAGTGCACTTTGATGATTTTTCCCTCTCTCAAAATAATGTAATTCTCAAAACTAGTAGACATTTTCCAGGAAAAATATTTTGGGTTTTTTGGTTCGGTTTGGGGTTTTTTGTTGTCGTCATGGTGGTTGTTTTGTTTTGTTTTGTTGTGCAAACAGAAGCTTACTGACCCTTGAGGTAAGAGGCTGGAGTTAATGCAGTTGCACAGATCATGTTTGACTGTATTTAAAACAAACAAACAAACAAACAAACCCCCCCAACCCTCTTACCCTCTTCCTGTGACAAGAATCCAAAGCCCTTTAATGAAAATAGGGAAGTGCATCATACAATAGCAGTAAAACAGAAGGAACAGTTTCTGCAGAAAATAATGCAGATTCGGTTCTACTGAAGTCAATGAATTTAGAATGAGCATTACCTAGCAAACTTAACTGATGTGCATGCTTAAACCATGTCTGAATTACCAGATGCTCAGTCAATTTTTAACCTTCATTGCTTAAAAAAACTGGAAGAAGTTTAAGCAGTTAATGAAGACAGAGTATTTAGTCAATATCACTTTATAAATAATGAATAATTTTTAAAATGCCTTTCTGCTATAGAGCATATAATTTCTTTTGTTGTTGTTGGGTTTGTGTTGGTTTGGTTTTGGTTTGGTTTTTTGTTTTTGTTTTTTACTAGTGAAAAGCTAAAACTGTCTAGTTGGGTACTTCTTTCATTGTTTATAACTGCTTCCCTGCAAAATTTACTAATAATAAGGGGTTAAAATTGTGCAGATGTGCTGTTTGTGGTATAGTTACACAGAATATCAGAAAAACTTGACAATACTCAACCTCAAACAAAAAACAGTTGTAAATAGAGATTCCTGGTGCCTCAACAAGTGTCAGGGGCTTTTCAAAAGCTAGGGTCCTCAGAGGGAACATGTGCGTCTCTCTTAATCATCTACCTCAGAAAAAACTGTGCTCCAGGTCCTCAGTGGAAACTAGAGAAATAGCACAGACTTTTTCCTACCTATACATCATATGCAAATAAAAATGAGCCCACTACTGAAGCAGTAGATTTCTCAGGATATGTTTTAATACTCATTTTTAACCTTAAAGTGGGATTTTATTCCAATACATCACCAGGTAAATTTTAAATTAGTCTAGAAACATAAGTTATTAAAATAATTTCTATGACTTCTTTAGCAACTCAATAGTAGTTTGTGACTGTTAAGACAAAATTCCTCTGTGTGCAGAAGATCAGGGAAAGGCTTTTGCATTAGATTAGAGAGGTCTCTACTGTGCCACTTTTGAGATTCTGAGATGGATATAAGCAATGCATAATGCTCATAATGGTTCCCCTCAAACAAATGTGTTCCACTCCACCGAATTGTTTCCACTAAATACTAATTTTCTTACTTGTAGGCATCCACGGGGCTTAAGAATAGCATCTATATCAAGTTTTGATATGCTTGTATGAGATCTGCCATGCTTTTAGAAAGAAACATTTTCTTATCCTGTCCCTGAAAAGCAGAAATATTTGTTCAAAAATGAGCATATTTAGAATGTGACTTTGTGCCTTCAGCTGAAGTAGCAATTCAAGAAAGAATTGGAGCAAAGCTTACTCCAGGCTCTAATGGGACTAACAACATTTTCACATGCATTACTGTCAGTACCTTTCAGGTAAATAAGGGATCGAATTCACTCTCATTTAGGGATACCTTGTGTATTTACATCAGCATGTGCCAATACATTAAGTACTTCCTTATTTCCAGTACTCAGATTTCTGTGTTACATCTTGGCTTCTTCAGCTGAGAGGCAGTTAAACTGCCTTTTGCTGAGGCTTCCTAAACAACCAGTTGGGGTGCAACCCTTCTCTATACTCTCTTTATGATTTTGTCATGCGTAGCAAAGACCTCATCCAGTTGCTTACTACATGGGACTAGTTTCCAGCTCAGATACAGCCTTTCCCAATCTACTTTGTAATTTTACCCTCCAGAAGTTCATGATACACATAAGTGACCTGACTCACAGAAGGTAGATCATGCTCAGGGACAACATAAAAAAAGACGTGAAAGCAAAGCTAAAGGGGTAGGTAGAAACGGAGCAGGAACGCAGTTTCTGACAGTTCAGACAATGAGCAGTATCTTCTTGAGCTGTTGGACTCCACTGCATTTGAGCAGGTGACCATAAGTCCTATAAAGAGGCTAGTAAATCATAGCTTCATCTTACCCGCAACACTTGGCATCCTAGAAGACTCCTGATGACTGCTGGATTTGTTGCGGTTCTGATTTTTCCTTTTATTGTTGGCTGCTCGGACAGAACGGAAAAGCACTTCACTTGCCTTGAAGAACGCAACCATGAATGGTTGCTTTGACTGAGGCCCATGTCTTCCAATTAAGCCGGCAGACTTAACATTGATACTTCGACCTATAAAGTAATGGAAATCGTAAGTTGAAAGGTAAACTTCTGCCCCTCCTGAAGCCACAGTGGGAGTTCAAATGCTAACTGAAGCATGACAAGGATTTTGCCCATAGTCCTGAAGTTACACGACTAAAAATCCTAACTGCATTTTGTTGAATGGAATATTGAAGACAAAAAGATCACCAATTTACAAGAGTTTCAACATCATTACAGGTAGTTTGCGTTGCATAAAATTGTGATCTCTGTACACTGTATATCTTATTTATTACTCAGATATTTTAATTCAGTCTCACATACAGATCTATAGAACTGAAAAATAAAGGAGCCCCGTTAAAGTCTGTAAGCTATCGAAAGGGTAATGTAATGTGGTCATCTAATTTTTGCATCACTTAAGTGTGAAATGTGGAACCTTATATCCCCAAAGCAAATCGGTAGCAAAGAGAAGTGTAGATAATAAATATACTTCTGCTTTAAAAATAAATATTGTGCAGTGTTATTCAAACTGATGTTCATTCACTAGTAAAGGTAGGAAGGCACTCAGTCATTCAAGAGAACAGAGTTTGAAATATGTACATTATTGACTCTGGTTCTGTTCCCAGGGGATGTGCATATTTCTTTAAAATATTTGTTCAGTCAGGACTGTGTGGTAACCTCACTATATTATAGGATCTAAACCTCACTAAAAGAAAAGAAAGCAAAACAAGTCATTGAAACTGCATCAGTGACATTTTAGCAAATAAACCCTTGCTCTTAACAGAATTTATTTTGGCAGCATAAACACTTTTGTGTGTACGTGTATTATGCAGAGCCCTTCAACCGTCAGAAAATGAGACAGTGTCATGTGAAGCTGTGCAGCTGTGCTGGGTGGGGGACACAGAGGTCCCTTAAACGGGAAGGTACGGGCACAGGCACCGCCTGCGCTGTGCAGCATCGGGGCGCCTGGGGATGCTTCTACACCAACTGGAAAAGTTTGCTGCGCCGGCAAGGAGGAGCATCTGCCTCACAAACGTATAATGCTGCTAACTCAATCATCCCGAAAAAGAACTTGCAAATAAGCATAGGAGTAAACCTTATAGAAATAAGCATATAGGTTTCCTTTTCAAACACAAACTTACAGTGGCTGTACGCCAGAGTCTATATTTCTTAGAAAAACTCTATCACTGGCGTAAATGAAAGAGGCAGTTTGATTTGTGGTTAAAGCAGTTTCCATTCTACTTCCACTGTAACAAATGTATTAATTCAGCTCAGACTTCCTCCTTCTGGCAGCCCTTTTGCAGTAAAAAGAGAAATTAGACGTTCCAGCCAAATACCATACCTTGAACTGACCCACTTCAATACATAAACACTTTTACAACATGTTTATTCAGGTGTAGCACTTTAAATTGGTTTAAGATGTTTCCAGTGACAGAGAGCCCAGCAAAAGCAAGAGAAGAACTGAGAAAGTTAGCAGTCATGGGGCAGAGTAATTGGCAACATATTCTGAACAATTTTGATAATTACTTTTTTGACTGCAAGGGAAAATATATTTGTTGAAGCTTCTGATTTCATTTTAAATGGCTTTTTAGTCTTGTGCTTCTTTAATTCTTCTTTTCATGTGTTTGAGTTACTATTGAATAATTCAGTAACATTAATTTCTATATGTTCCGATCTTCTGTTGCAAGTCAGATATGAAAAACTGTACAGACTATTCTCTATTCATTGCAACATGGACAAACTAGCCTCTTACCACAAAGTTCCAAGTTTCCCCTCATTTCTAGAGGGAATATTTTTACTATTTTTCTTTGTTTTTTGTTCCAATGACTTCCAGAATTTTAATTTTATCTATAAAAGACTAATACTTTACTGGTAGACATTTTAAGAATACTCATAGATTTATATACTGAGGGTTGTAAAGATGTGTGGAGGTTTTCTGAATTTAAATCTAGGTTCTTTGAATTTACAATGGTGGATATTGTGTGCGAAGCAAAATATCCTTCAAACCAACGTGAACTCCCTTTAAAATAACTTTTAATATTATTAAGTTTCCTCTGGGTTTCCTTTAGACTTCAGCAATGAGGTGGCTATTAAGATTCCACAAGTTAAGGCTTGCTTGGTTATTCAGGGTATAGAGATATACTATAAAAAAATTAATCCTGTAACCCACAGACTTTTTACACACAGAAACAGCTTATGTGACTTTATTCCTTTATTTGCGTGATCTTTTAAGCAGCCAACCTGAGTTTTTAGGACACATTTGTTCAATTCATGAATGGTATATGCTCTGAATCTTCTAGTGCAGTCAACAGGAAAACTTTTATTGACTGCCGTGGGTTCATCATTAAACTTTTCTCTATCGGTTTATCATATACCTTAGCTTAACTGCAACTTTCAGAAAATGAAGCAATCAAAATATACACTGCCCTTGAGACACTATATTTCTACCATGGAGGACCTCTGAGCTGTTTGGTTTGGAAATTCAAACCACATATGTTGTCTCCATTTTAGGTTGCTTCTGTGCAAAAGAAAGTTTGCATTTACAGAACTTCTATTATGCTTCAATTAAAAAAAAAAAAAAAAAAAAAGTGTGTGTGTGGGAGATGTCCTTCAGTCTAAGACCACAAAGCTTTCCCTCTTCCCAAACAGAAGGGATTTCAAAGTATACTGCCTATGAAATGCATTAATCTTTCTGCCACAGCAGTAGCTCTGTGTGCTACAGTCTTGTTAGGTAGTCCATAGTGTGGATTTCAGAATACAGTAAGAAAAATCTTACCCTACCCTGAACTGGCCTTTGTAGCAAGCAGTATTCATGGACTTCATTTTTAGCGAACAGTTTTAGTCTGTTATTTCTTGTAAGCATTTAGAAAACTCTCAGCTTTGATGACAACTGAAAATCCAGGTCTCTCCAGCACACAGTTCTTCCATACTATGGTATTAGAGCAATATTTTCTAAAATCAGCTGAATGACTCACGCTGACCTGCTTAATTACACCTTCTCTCAGAGCTTCACCCACATGAAAGTGGTAAAACAAAACCAGCAAGGTGTGTCTCTCTGCTTGTCTTGAGCATCTCTGAACAAGTATTGGATGTGGTCAAGCATTCTGAAAAATAGATTTGGTTTTATGCTTCCATTGTATCTTTAATTCTGAGGATTTCAATGACTTTTCTTCAGACTTTAGAGCAAAAGAAGAAGAAACTGCAAGAAACCAACAGTCAGCTAGTGTCTGCTCTATTGAACCTAACCACTGCATTTGCCCCTACACGTAGGAAAAAACAAATAAGCATAACAGATGGAGTTACTCTGTCTGGAACAGTCAGAGTTTTTGTATTCCTCACATTCTGGCACGCGCTTCTCAATCCTACTATGATAATTTATTATCTATTCTCCATATTGACAGGTAAATTTGGAGACTAAGACTTATTTAAAGCATTATGTGCCAAATCTGTTGAACTCCGTAGTCCTTATTCATATGATTTTGAGTCTTTGGCAAGATGTATTTGTTTGACTTGGCATTTGAACTTATTTTTGGCTTTCATTGTATTTGATAGTAAAATGCCCTTAGCAGTTTGCATAAGAGGTTGTCTGGAAGTGCCAGTTTGACTGACTGAACAGAATGAATATTATTTGCCTTTGCACATTCTGTCCCCTTACAAGAAAGGAACTGCTGCTGCAAAAATAACTGTAAAGTTCAATAACTGTGAAGTTCAGCTTATAAAAAGGTGCTACTCAACAATCCTGATGATTTTCTTCTTTTTTTTTCTTTATTAACCCACAGAATAGGAATAGCAGTCAGGATCACAACTGCAGAGCTATTTGCTGTGTCACTATGTCCATTTTTCTACTGTGACATGCAGTCATATCATACAATTCTTTTCATGAACTGATCAAGTTCCATCTTAAAAGTTCATTTCACCCCCCAGCTGCTCCAAATGGAAATGCAAGAGCCCTTCAAGCTTTCAATAACAATCTGTTTCGCAGTCCTGACCTGAAGACATTGCCTCGTTTTTCATGACATTCAGAAAGCTGACTTCTGAGACCGCCAGTGTGGATGCCAATGACGGTGGTAAGATTTGTGACTTGGCTGTCTCTCCTCAAGCAACATATATTTTATGTACGGCATTCAGCAGACACTAATTTTGCAAGAGATTTCAGCCATTATGCATCTTGGCCAGATTTGCACTGGCAACACAGGACAATGAGTGATTCCAAGATCCATTATTTTGTCTTGAGTCATCCAACTGCAGCAAACCACTCATTTTGTTATGAAAAACAAGCACTTATTTATTTTCAAAAGTGTTCAACAGGCCACAGAACACATTTTACAGATTAACCACTATTGCTAGGTCACAGTAGTTATTTTGGTAATAATTGTGTATATTTGTAGATAGAAATGAAAACTTTAGTGATGCTGAGAATTCATTTTTAGTTTGCTGAAAAGAAAAAAATTCCAATGCCACATCTATACTTTCCTCCTTGTGGGGATTGATGTCTGAAATGAGGACTGAGAAGGGCCTTTTGTAGAAAGACTCTGAGTATACAAGCTCCAATAACATCTAATAGTTTAGCAAAAACTGCACTGAGGCTCTGAGTCTGAAAGCTTGCAAAGTAGCTTTCAGAACTAGATAGAAACTTTTGTGGTTTCTCATGCCTGAACAGTGCTCTTGAGAGCAATGGAACTTCACAGAAAAAGAAAAAGAATTGAGGTTGAGTTTGGCTACCAAAGCTTAAATGAAGGCTTATTAAAAAAAAAAAAAAAAGAAGAGAAAGCTTAGCAACACAAATGTGATGCTCTATATATAAGATATCCTCAACACTCCAACTCAGAAGTATTTTATACTGTCTCTATTGTATCATCTACATAAACTGTTATGCAAACTTTTCCTGGTGGGCATACTTAATGATATAAACACAAAATATGCTTTTGAAACAAGCTTCATGTGTTTTATTAACTCTTTTGCTCCCTGGAGGCTTTAAGGAATTTTGAAAAATGGGTGGTCTTCGATGGTGAGCTCTGCGTTTCCTAGGCTTCACAGCTTTAGTCAAAACAAAAGATTCAGCACTTTTTTTTTATATCTTACATCTTGTTGGTTTTATTCAGTTTCGCTGAAGGAATTTTGCCTATCTTTTTGTGTCGATTTTGGTATTCATAAAGCTCTTGAAGAAAGCACTTGGGAACATGTCAAAAGCCATGGTATGCTGTATTAATATAACATGGCAGTACCATGTATGCTTACACAAAAAATCAGATGTGATCATACAAAAATACATTTGCTAAGTGCTAGATATATCCTTTCAGTTTAATCCACTTCAACCATGAATGGTTTGTAGGAGTCCTAAGGCTTTTCTGCACAGTTAAAAATGTGTTTAGGAAGACAATAAAACAAGCAGAGATTAGATTAATTGGTCATCCACCAAAGAACAAAATGGATAAAAGCCTTCTGAATGAAATGAAACACAAGTGTGGTTATTTCTAAAACACTAGTGCTGAGAAGCAGATGTATCCTTCACCTGTCTGGGAAGTAGGGTGGAGGTGGAGTTGTACAGCCAGGACCAGTATGCACCAATATGCAGTGGTGGCAGGAGAAGGGGTAGGAGCCCATTTCACATCCCTGACCCTCCTTACTAACAAAGAGTGGGAGGGTGCTCCTGGTGCGATTACATCCTACGCCAGCTCCGAGTGCCCAGCACCCCAAGGCAGTCCTGCAGCGACCTCTCCCAGGGGGGCAGCTGCCATGGGGTCACCCTGTTTTGGAGGCTGAGAGAATCATCCCTCCGGCTTGGTTCACATCACGGTATTCCTGAGCATGTTTAATTTACTAGCGCAATTTTGGCCAAAGTCAGCTCTGGACCAGGACTCATGTAGCTGTACTTAGGCAGTGCTTGAGCCCAAGCTAATAAAACCTGCTGAGGGGCAGGATATATTAGCTTGGGTTCAGTGCTGTTCTAACATGGCTATATGGCTTCCAGATGGCTCAGAATTTAGGCAGAGCTATTGCCTGCCAAAGTCCATACATACAGCAGTATAAATATATATATATCCTAAATTCCCCCACTGTAAGGACACTAATGAAGGTGAACTCACTCCTGATACTTTGCCTTATAAATACCAGATCCACCAAGAGACTAAAAAGTAACAACCCAGCAGCATCCTCCAGAGTACCTGAGGGCTACCATGGTCATGCAAGTTAGGAACCAAGGTTGACTAGAGACAACCTCAGGATGAGATTTGTAATATTTAGTGTCAAAAGGTAAGGTCAAGACCAATGTAAAGCATGCAGCCAACTACCTGAAGAAATCAGGGTGCTGCCACATGTTGCTATGGGTTGAAAGCAAGACAGCCACCCTCTGCAACATAGAGAAAGTGGCCATGCTGCTTCTCTGAAGGTTTTGTAGGAGAACTTGGAAGGCCCAGGCTGAAAGGAGGAGAGGCTAAAGAAGAGAAGAGTGTGTCACTTAATGTCTCCACCGTCATCCTGGGAGAAGGACCTCACCAATCCTTCCTGCGGCATGTGGGATTAGAAGCCAAATCCCCCTCCAGAAGACACATGTCGGAATGTACCCAAATACATGCTGGAGAGAGAATTGGCCTTTCCCAAGCTTCACTTGGATCAAGGAACCCATTTCATTCAAGTTTCCCTTTGCTCTGAGGAAATAAAATACCTGAGGTAAGAGTCAGAGTCAGGGAGCTGAGGATTCTTGCTGCCTGCCCACCTCAAACAGCAAGAAAGTCCTAAGAAACCTTCCACAGGACTATGTGGTAACAGAAATCACCTCAATCACCTTGGGCATTTTGAAGTTACCACCAGTTTCTTCCTCTCTGATGCACAGGCAGATGAAAAATAACTGAGAGCTGCAGTAATCTAAGAAAAGGCACAGACCTACATGGCTGTGGGGGCTGTTGTATCGAGAGTTGTGTATTTGGAACCCGTGTTATTCTATGAATCATCAGCAGTCATCATTACACATTATCTCTCTCTCCCATTTTCTGTAGACAGCACTAGGTTCTGTTCAGCAATGATACAAACAGCAAAAGGATTACCTTTGCAGCTATTCATACTCTTCCAGTAAAAGCGATGTTCAAACCATTGCTAACTTCCAATTATAAAAATGTAAAATGTTAATACAAAGGTGCTGATTCACTGGAACATGGTTTAAGCCTTAGGACACATATGGTATATATACAGGAAAAGCATCACATGGAGCTTTTCGAATTGTTTCTGCATCTGTATTGATTTTATGCTGCAATTCATCTAACACCCGCACTCCCATCAGTGTGAAAATGATCACTTCTCATTTTAAACACCATGGAGAGTTTTGGTGTCAAAAGGAGAGAATCAGCCAAAAGGGGATGCTGCAAAATGTTAAGGAAACGTTCAAAAAAAGTACCAAAAAACCTGATCCTTAATTTACCACAGCCCCAGGGAAACAGTGCATTATATGTTGACAGCTTCCATATGTGTCATGCAAACCTTTATTCTTACCGTTCAAAATAAAACGTCCCATTAAGAGAAAAAGTCTACATTTCATGCTAAAATGAGGCGTATGATACCAAATACTGTCTTAAAGAAAAAAGAAAAACACATTCCAATGTCATGTGGCTTTTCGTACTTTTTCAGCATGTTCAAAGGGGGAAAAATATGAATTACATCAACCAGACATTCTTCCACAGTTGTTTTTATCACACCGTCATAATAAATAGTTACCATTTTTTTTATTCCTCATGTAGACATTATTATTATAATATAATATATAATATTATATTATAAATAATATATGATATACAATATTATATCATATCAATATAATTAATAATAATAATAATAATAATAATAATAATAATAATAATAATAATAATGCACCATCTTCAGGGATCACCAAAGAAATATATCTACACAAGTAATTGTCTAAATAGTCTCTGAAAGATAACTGTAAGAAAGATTATGTTAATGGTAATTATAATAATATGTGGCACCCCAGAGTCTCAGTAATTATCAGCATCCCATTTTAAAGGCGCTGTATAAATAAATCTAAAAATTAGTATGTATTTACAGACTTGGTTATCCAAGGCCCTGGTGCAGCACCTGAATACCTCAAAGAGGGATCCTCTGACTTAACAGAATCCCATTTAGTTTAACAGTCTGCTGCAACAGTAAGGTTAATAGATCAGGTCTTATCATCAATATCTCTCCAGTTATGGGGGCAGAACTCCTCTACCTCCCATAAACTCGATGGACAGCTGGAGGCATGAAGAAACGTGCTTCAGACCTGCAAGGCCGAAAGTTCACTTGAGCCAAGGGAAGGTTTTTCAGTTGATTTGAAGCGGTCTCTGCGCTTTCATAAAAAACTGGTTGGAAGGAAGGTGGGTGGGGTTCTCGGGGTTACCATCAGAGTCCACTACATACTGAGTCATGTAGAAAAATTCATGTTCCATCTGTACACAAACATGTCACTCAACTGTTGGTGCTTCTAATAGCTTCCAGAAGTAAGAGCAACCCAATGAAAATAATCAAAGCCTTAAGAGCAAAATTGTAAGAGCATGAAAGTATGATTTTCTTTTTGCTAAGCCAAGTGGTATAGCACAGGTCTTCCTATAGTTTTGAAAACTTTAGTCCCTAGAAGGGCACTCTTCTTGCATGAATAAACTGAAAAAGGAACAGAAAGTGAGGGAAGAGGGGAATTCCCTCCTCACTCAAGCAGCTGTGTTGAGAAATTCAAATAAGTGAGGTGCAGAAGGTAAAGCTGCCTGTGGCTTTGGAATTTAACATAGAAAATAATCTATCACCTTTCTGATCTTGGGAGAAAGACAAGGGAAATATTTACATAAAATGTTCCCTTACAGTTTCTGCAGTGTATTAATTTAAAGGTCTCCCTTTACTCATACAAACTTTCCTGTTGTTTACCGAGCAGATATAATTTTGAGGCTAGAACCAACAAATTGATGGTTCCAGGGCTTCTTAATGAATACCTTTCATGGATATTTAATTTTAAAGAATTTCTGTATTTGAATCTCCTGGAAAAAAAAGTCAAGGTTGGAGTTTACTCTGCAATAGGAAAGCTGGCCAGAGGCCAATCCAACTAATTTGGATGTCTGACGGAGGTGTCACCTCTCCAGTATATTAAGGGCCTGAAAATGGCCTCACAAAACCAGGCTGCCTTAACAGAGCTGCTCCCCACACAGCCAGGCTCAGGTGCGGTGACTTTGAAGGCTGGTTGAACCCAGCAACAACATGGTCCACTCTGCATCGCTACCTCCCTTTGCCACTGACTGTACTCAGGCTGTATAGGCAATATTAGATGAAATGGTCGTCTCCTCTGGTTCAAGCCTGCCAACTCCCTTTTTAAGCATCATGCTCAAAGGACAGTTTTTGCATAACTCTTCAGCAGCCAGAGCACTTGTTGAAAAAGTATGAGAGGCTTTGTTCACAGCCCAGCTGAGCCTGAGGGAGAATTCAGTTCAAAAACAATGAGAAAAAGTAGCCAGAACAAAGAAAGAAGAAAAAAATATTAATCCTTACACCAGGGTTTCTTCTGCTACTCATTAACATTATGTCAGCTAAGGTTTAGATTAACTGGCATCATAGATCCCTTGACCTCTGACATAAAAAGCTTTTTTGACAAGAAAGAGCTAAATCTGAAAGTTTGCTTGTAAAGTATTATGGATTAAGTGAACCATCACAGAAAAAACAGTATATAAGTCTCTTTTTATTAGTTCCTAAAGAAGTTTAAGTAAAGAACATTTCTTGTAAAAATATTGTTTTGCATTGAGATGCATTTTCACTTTTTAGTGAAGAGCATAACTGCAAATAATGTAGTAGCCTAATAAATTTGTACAAAAACACCCACAACTCTGACTTCACTTTTGATAGTCTTCTTTCTAATTTTCAGCTAATTAAAATTTTAAAGATTTCAAATTTTTAACCCATTTCAAGATAAAAAAGTTTGGCAATTATTTTTTTTTAAAGGATAGAAAACCAGTTCCCATATTACCCTATTGTTAACATTTCTCCAGTAAGAGTACTAGTGGCTATGAGGTATCTCCCTAACTGTCCTGAGCTTTTATTATACCTTTCTCTGTGCTTCATCCCAGAAAGATTTTTAGAAGCTTTCTAAACAAAAGTTTACAAATCTGCTTGATTTTCCTGAATATAATATTCAGTGGAAGAACATTAAAATAGAACTTCATTTTGTATGCAGGAGCTTTTATTCCAAACTTCCTTTATTTTAACATGGTTCAGCTAGCTTTATAATTGCCTTATTCTTCAGAATTACGAATAATAGAAAGCTTGCAGACTATGGCTATAGCAGGATAAGACTTGCGTCCTTTACTTATAAACTCTCAGTGAGTTGTCACCCAGTCAATTTAAAAAACGCCCATCCAGAAAATGTTCCCAGCAAGAGATGACAAGAGCATACATGGAGTTATGATTTACAGTTCTGATCTTACCGTCCCCGGTTTCAGCGCAGAGTTGCAAGCCCAGATTGTTCTGCGGGTTAATCACCCAGTGATTGCTGGTCACAGTAATGTCAAACACAAACCAGCCCACATCAGAAGCTTGAGCCCTTCTTGTGTCTAACAGGAACAAGTCTGCATCCCTAAGTTAAAGAAAATAGAGGGTTAAGGCATCCAAATATTATTATTTTTCCTTGCTGGCAATGACTTCCTGGAGTTCAAATGAATAATCCTTCAACATATCCTCATCATGACATAGTACAACATGTGCTGTAGCTAACATGTAATTGTTAAGTATTATACAGGTATTTCCCCTGAGAGACCTCTCTGAAATGAGTCTCAGCATATGAAAACTACAGCTCTGGAAAATCTGAAAAATCCAGCTTCCTGATATAAATACACTAAATATATAATTGAGGCTGTGTGTAAAGGATTCGTCTTCCAGCACTAGAATATCTCAGGAAGATTAACTTTTATAAACCATTCAGTGTAAAAGACAAAAAATGTCAAAATCATGTTCCAGTTTCAACTAAAATTCAAAGGCATAGCGTTGCTAAAAAAATCTGTTATTAATAACATATGACAGCAGCTATATCATATGACAAGACATGAATAGATGACAGTTCAGTTTCATATTAGTACAGATGTTTAGAAAATAAATCTCTATATCAAAGTAGAAGTTATATGTCTATTCAATAATGTAATTATTACATTTTAACCCTCGGTTCCCTGGTATATTCTCAAATTTGTTCCCATGAAATCCTCCAGTAATTCAGAAGGGCTGCTCAGGGGAGTTAGTATAATCATGTAACTAAATGTTTAGCATGGATCACTTATTTGTTCTGTTTTCATAAATCTCTTGACACAATTGGTTCCAGAACCACATCTGTATTACAAATAGTTTACTACAATGACCACACTATACCCGAGATGCTAAACTCTCCTTTATTTTGTTTCACATGTTTCTACAAGGCAGCATGCATTGTTTAAAACTGTTCTCACCATTTAGCCCTTTAAACCTAAATCTATAGTTACAGAAATCTATTTCTTTTCTGCAATAAATAGTAATCAAAACAATAATATACACGAAAAATATTTTATCCTCTATTCTGACAGTCCAAGTCAACTAAAGACAGGCTTGGCTTACACAGAGCTGAGAATCGTATTGTTACCTTACAGACAGCATGAATATATGCCTGAAGAGGTAAGAGACAGAAATAATGGGCTTTGTGTATAAAAAGCAAATTTAAAATTACGATGGTCCTGTGATTCTATTCTTATGTTGCTTAATCACAATGACATCATAGGAAGTTACTGTACTGCACCTAGAAGGTTTGACACTGAAAAAAACATCTCGTGTAGCACTTGAAACTGTGGTGGTTCAACACTCAGGAAAATAAGAGCAAATGGGCTATGACAAGCATATGTTTACACACTTGTGAGAAATACCTGCAGAATCAGGTTAAAGAGCTCAGAAATTATAAAGGAGAGTTTAAAAAAGTAAAGGGTATTCTTTCACGTCACCTTTTTTTCCTTCTGTTAAAGCATAATCTTTTGTCGGACTCTTATCACTTCCATTCTAGTAGAACTGTGCTAATGACCACACAAGGGGAAAATATTCATACTCCCTCTGGAGCTAACATGAAAACAATGCTACAATTCAGAAGAGCCTGACCTGTTATGCTAGCACTGAACAAATTAACAACGTACCACAAGCTTATAAATAGTACTCTCTGGAGTCTTAAATGCCAATTTATTTTGGTTTTTTTTAAGCAGTTTTATCAGAACTTTAAAGCTAAAAGGTTTCATTCTGAATGTGACAGTCTTTAAGATGTTTATTTATAAATACTTTTTGTATTATTCAGCAGATGTAATAGAAAATTGTAAAATTGTTTGGAATATAAAATATTAAAATATCACAGTACTATAATTTCACATTTGTCTTGTCTCCTCCTGGAATACATAATTGTTCTCCCATATAGTTTCTCTTAGCTCCAAACTTTGCTGTGACTGATATGAAATGTTCTCAAAAGTCAGGATATAGAATGTCTCATATGCCAAATCAGAATAGGGCACTACCAATGGTACAGTACAGAAATCTCTAAATAGGACAAATTTCCCCTGTGGATCTCTCATACATGTGACTTTATTATTTTGTGCTGCAGCAGAAACTCACACCAAGGTGCCTTGGCATTGATATGTCAATCTTCTTCTCTGCCTTCCTACAAGCACAGTGATCTGATTA
Source organism: Caloenas nicobarica (assembly GCF_036013445.1). Lineage (NCBI taxonomy): Eukaryota > Metazoa > Chordata > Aves > Columbiformes > Columbidae > Caloenas > Caloenas nicobarica. The sequence goes on from NC_088247.1 coordinate 26,439,256, forward strand.
AGGCAATAGATTCAAAGAGGTAGATTGTTCTTACCCCTTAGCAAATGAACCAAAAATCAGTTGTCGGAAAACTAGAACTGATTCTCAAGAACACATAGCAGAATAAAGAAAATGTCTCTGGACCAATGCTAATGATTCAGCCCACATAACAGCAATTTACTAAAGAAATTCAAAGCATTTGTCAGGAAAAAAAACCCAAATTTTTCACAATTTATGTAAACATAGGGTGAAAACACGACCCTTGAGAAGGCAGTGGGAGCTCTGGGATCAGGATTCCCCCATTAGCTGGTGTCATTCACTCAAATTTCTCATTACTTTTCTGACAACTTTAATTTTAAAATTCTCCTTTATTCTGTGAAAAGAAAAAAAAAATCACACTTAAAATGAAAAACAGCTGCAAATTTTGGCTCTAATTTTAAAAAATATTTCTATTTAAAAAATAGCCCACAACACACAATAAAAAAGTAAGGTATTATGTCGTAAATAGCCTGAAATGCAACAGTGAATACATTCAGGCAGAATACAGCTGATTATCTTTACCTTTATGGAGGCTGTTAAAGTTTAGTGATCTCAGTCTGGTCCCAAACTGTCAATTGTCTACAGCAGAAATGCTACCATAGTCCAGAATTTCAGCAAAGAGGCTGCGGGCAGAACATCTAAGAAGCTCCAGATCTCCTGGGTCACTTAAGGAAGTAAAGGTGGAATAAACCATCTATATGTTCCTTGAAACCCAGCAAAGTTTTCGACCAGATCAAATCACAATTACTGTGTAACAGGCCATCCCCATAATGCTGCTTCACCTCTCTCCTCATTCCAGAAAGCTGCTTTAGTATCTTAATGCCACTTGAGGATTCCCTAATGCGGGAAGAATCCTTGGGGTTTAGGTAAATTAGTGGCTAGCTGCCACCAGATCATGAACAAGGATTTGGCCTGTTGGACTGTATTACTTTCGTCATGAGAAAAGATCTGGGTAGGAGTACCTTGGCAGGGCTGCGTAGGAAAGTTTGCCTTGCCATGGGCTGTGCTTTACACGCTTACTTAGAACAAACAGAAAACTTCAATCCCAAAGACTGTCATTTCAGCAAACTCTCAGCAAATTCAATACACACGCACTTCAGCAACCATGCTACCACAGACACAGAAAAATGTCCCAGACTACAACATAATCCCTAGCCTGCAACTCAGAAACCATAAACTCTGACCACTCCTTGCCTGAAAGCACATCAGGGCTGCTTTGGGGATTGCAGAGGCCTGTCAGACACTCACTCCTGTTCAAAGCAAAGCAGGGTGGAGGAGCAGGATCAAACCCACCAGTTTTGCTGTGGTATGGCACTAGTAAGGAGTGTGCGGCATTATAGAATCATAGAATGGTTTGGGTTGGAAAAGACCTTAAAAACCATCCAGTTCCAACCCCCCTGCCATGGGCAGGGACACTTTCCACTAGACCAGGTTGCTCAAAGCCCCATCCAACCTGGCCTTGGACACTTCCAGGGATGGGGCACCCGCAGCTTCTCTGGGCAGCTTGTTCCAGGGCCTCACCACCCTCACAGTTCTCTCACCTTCACATTCTGCAATTGCAGCTTCTGCAAATTTTGCACCTAGAATCTCATTTACCTATGTAGGACAAACCTGAGGTGACAAAGTCAAGAATAACACTAATGAAGTCTGAGGCCCAAAGTAAAAAAAAATTCTGTTGAGTTTGCAGGTGAAGAGCTTTCATTGCCCTAGCCTTGACTTGTGCTCTTTAAAAAGATGTTTTGTTCCTTTCCATTTCATTCCTTCCTCCAAGAAGTTTCTTTTAGAACCTACGTCAAAAGAATTTTTTCAAGCTGAATAAAGAGGTTAAAAAAAATCCCACACTTGTTTTGCTCTTGCCCAGATTAACCAGGAAAGCAGAAGATATTCTGGAAGGATGAGTGCTTTCCCTCCTGCTGGTTCTGCTCCATTGATATAAAATAACTCCCTGTTTATAGCCATAAAAATTTTATAACTTGATGTTCACAGATCGCACCTATAAGGTACAAGCTCAAGCTTCTGTCAGCAGAAAAGAGATTTGAACTCTGGCCCAGCCTTTGAGCTAACTGGCACTTTTTTCTTCCAGAATACTCTGCAAGTTTAGGTTGCCATCTTCTTTGCTTTTGCTAAACATGCTCTGGTTATAAATGTTTTATCTGTTCCGAGACGAGCAAGCATTTTTGTTTATCTCAAAACAAAACTTTCCCCTCCTCCCCCTTTTCTGAGAAAAGACATAAACTAATTTAATTTCAAAACCCGTGCGTATGTAGATTTTTTTCAGAAGCATCTTGGAATTGCTAGTAGTTTTTAATGGGAATTTTCAGGTATTTAGCTACTTTGCCTGGTGAAATCTGGTCATTTACGCAGGTCTGGAAGACTCTCGGAAATATGTCACGCACAGAGCTCTCCAAACTTAGATTCAGAGATTTGCTCATGCGTAACGTCATATTTGTTTTAATTTTCAGTTATGGTGAGCAGCATGTGTTAAGTGTGTATATGTCATCTTAAAGTTGGTCCATGACTTCATTCTTTAATTACATTCTGCAGAATATTAAAACACATGCAAAAAAGACATGCTGCTTCAGAAGTAAACAAAGTCGAAAAATCTATCTGCCTTTAAGGAGCTAAATTAATTTTGGTGGGTAGTACCTCAGTGTCAGCAAATGGTGTATTTCCCAAATCCAGATGCTTATATTGTGTGTACGACTCCACCATTTGCTCACTGAGAACATGAACCCTCACCCCCTCTGTGCATGGGCAGATTATTTGGTGAGATTGGACATGTGACTCTCCATGAACCTGGAATAAATTACTTTGAAGATAAGTCTCATTCTTGCACAGTATTTGTTGTCGTTGCCTAGGAATTAATACTGCACAAGCCACAGTGATAGCAATGATGCCTTGCTGAGGGTATGGTTATGATTAGTTATTGTCTCCCGACTTAAGATAGAAACACGAGATGTTATTCGACATGTGATATGTTTGTACAAACAGGGTACCTGTTTGGATACTCCTTGATGATCTGATATACGCTAATCTGAATTGTTTCGTTCTCAAAGCGGCTGTTGCTTCGATCTTTGTATATCCGGAATTCAGCTGCTGTCACTGCCTCTCCGAGTGGGATTTGAGTAAGGTCAAAGCGAAACTCTTTGTAGTGCCTTCGTTGGTGGGAGAAGTCCTTGTCCCTTTCAACTGTGAGAAAAAGAGTTGACTGTAAATTAAAGAGGTGAAATGAATGCCCATTTCCCATGATTAGTGGAGTGTTCACTGTGCTTGGGAATAAACAAACAGGACAATATAAAACTGTGCAAATAATAAAACCACAAGCCCAGACATACTTCCAGTTAAAGGAAATTCCACCAGTCCAGTGTCTTCAGTTCAAAAGAAAAAACCCTCAGTGGCTTTTATACAAATTCCAGAAGCTGGAGTGGAAAGAATATCAAAAAAGAGCTGAAAGAGGGCATGTTGTAAAGTAACTAGAAATATGGACAAACTAAAAGCTGCAAAAGGATTTAGGACTTGGGTTTAGTCATAAGCGCAGCAGGAGTAATGTCAGAGGCATAGATGACTCGGAAAACGCTAATTGCTGCTAAGAACCAGGCAGATGAGAGGAATGCTGCTCATTTCCACTTAACATCATAAATCCTGAAGTGGTAGTAAAGTGCACTGCAACTACTATATATTTAAGAAGCAGTTACGTAATATAAATTAACAGAGGTTGGTTGTACTCTAATGGCGTAAGCGTCATCTTGCCAGTGGTCAGAAGAAGGAGCCATGAATCAGGGCTGAGTGGTTCTGGCATCCCGATGCAAAGAGAGCACCAATCCTGGCATGAGAAGTCCCCTCAAACCTGTTGTGGGTGGGCAGGGGCAGCTCCCACTGCTTCTGACACTGCCGGAATTTAAAATAAAATAGTTAACCTCATCTTTGATTCATTCAGGATTGCACAGAATTTTAAGGAGCAGTGAACAGAGGATTTTAGCTTATTTGGGTCTATAACTGATTTGGGGCTAATTCCACTGTCTGCTGCAGTTCTGACCCTGAGTTATAAGTGACTTTTGCAACGGAATATGTGTTTTGATGTGGCAAGGGAACCTACAGGACCCTGTACTAGCTGATAACCATTTTATGGGATTAATACTTCAGATTTTACAGATGCGGAAAGGAAAACGAACCATGGTTTCCAGTGCCACAGAGTAGTGTATCACTGACCTGAGAAGAAGCTGTGGTCTGTGAGAAGAGAGAACTTCTCACTTCTGGGGAAGCTCTGCCTGTCTCACGAGATAGCTGCTTGGTTTTACTGGTGGTGGATGAAGCCTAAAACACTCAGAACTGGGATTCAGTTTGGATAACCAGCTAAACATTTATGGCTGCAACCAGCTCTACTAAATGCACCCTCCTATAACCCCTGCTTTCTTATTGCATTTTAGTATTAAGAGTCCTGAGATCTGAGGAAGGAACAATGTCAGCTCTGAAAAAACACATATTTAGATTACCAAATGTTACATGTATAAATAATAAAATGTGTATGTTATTACAATATATATTTATACTTATATGCTCATGTCTATGTGTACACCCAAGCAATTTTGTCTACATACACAATGTGCATGTGTTTTTGTGTATAAACATATATTTTTTATATATAAACCCACATGCGTGTATTATTATGATATATATGTGGTCTTGCAAAATAGAAATGCACTAAAAGAAAAAAAAAATTTGGGATTTGCCCTATAAGGGTACAGTTACACACATATTAAAGTGAGAGCTATTGAAAGAAAAGTATTTACATTATTTTCAGAGCAGTAGTTACTAGTTAAGTCACCTGTGGCCATGTAGCTAGACCCTTACAGTGTACTTCCCTTTCACACTTCCAAAAATCTAAACTATGCTTGTTTTTGCTAGCATATTTTTAATGTACAAATCAATGTTGTCTTAAGAACCACCAAAATAAAATATATAGGCTATAGGAACATTTCATCTTCAGTGAAAATGAACTTTCTCCTGGCTGACAAAAGGAAAATTGTCTGCTAACTGTGAGGTTTACTTGGCTTAAGTGTGTATTTAGCTTACTTGGGTTTGTTATCGTACACTATGTAGAAAAAGTACATGCAGAGAAAATGCAGAAAAGAGGCAGAAGCATGTAAACTGGCTGCTCTGTACCCGAAGATGAATGGGCTGCTACTGAAGAGAAACAGGATACAGGCTATTTAGCAGCTCGACTGCTCAATTCTAAACTCTGAGATATATACAGAGATCTGACTTGAGGTTTGGGGTTTGTTTGCTTTTTTTTTTTTTTTTAATGTCCACATAAACCCTTTCATTTCAGAGAAAACTTGGCAGAGATGGACATATGCAAATACACTGAACCAAGGAGGATTTTTTGTAGTGCAAAGAGTCTGCTGCAAGTTTCTAAGGTTATAACTGAGCATTTTGAAGCTTACATGGAACAGATATGTCAATAACCTTCAAATGAAAAATATTTTAAAGGCCAACTTAATGTAAAAATCCTTTCTGATGTCTCAGGTTGGTATTTATTCAAAAGCATTTACTAGCATGCATGGGTAACTAAGCACTACTCACTACAAGTAAGCATTGGAGAATTAGATGCTGAATAAAAGGCTTAAATGATGGAACTCCTCTTTCATTTTTATTTGGGTTTGAGTCTTCCTTTTGTCTAGTTTCTTACAAATACCTTCTAATTAATAACGTTAGTTTGGAAACAGCAGTTGTCTTCCTATATGCTATAGTTTTGACAGAAACCTGTACGATACTCTGTGATAGCATCGGTAGGGTTCTCTCAGGACCACTCACAACTGCTGAACGAATACTGATCACCACTTCCTGACTGGCCCAAAATTAATTATTACAGCTCACACAGAGAGTTCTAATCTGTGTTTCCGTGTATACTCAAGGAAGAGACAGCACTGTCGTCTGAAAGGGACGCAAGTTCAAAATGTCCCTGGGCTGAGACAGTGCGTACACGCCGACAAGACCCGGGAGCAGCGAGGGCCTGCAGAAATGGAGGGTGCAGCACACAGGCACCGACCGCCGCGCAGAACCTCAGCCCAGGGAGGTCCCGCTCTCCACAATGAAGCCAGAATCTCAAACTGCCAATTTCTGCCAGCCAAAGTACAAAACATAAAAAACAATTTTAACAAATTTAGACAAGTTAAGATCTTGCGTTATACAGCAGACTGTAAAAAAAGCAGTGATGGTGATGTTGCAATAATGACTAATGGCTAGAATGATAGCCAAGTTATAAAAGCAAAAAGTTATTTAATGATAGTATTTTAATACCGAAAACAACACACAAATCTTGATCCCTTTTGCATCTAATATATGCCTTGTCAGGGAAGACTGTGAATGCTCAGTAGGATATCTCTCAGGTCCTTTGTCCTACTGAAATGGCATGAGGTACGGGGGGCACCATGTCTCCAATATTTTTATTTCGCATGCGAGAGTTTTTTCAACACTGGCAGCCCAAAAAATACAGGTTAGGATTTTTAAGTACTCAGTTCTTCCAGAGCATTCTCATGTCATTCCAGTTCTGCTCAGTTCATCTGCCAAAATACATCTCTGTGGGACCGATCATAGCATCTAAAAACCGCTTGACCAGAAAATCAGGAAGTCCTTTTTTAACCATTGGAAGAATATAGTTTTTCTAAACAAAATAGCTAGAATTTTGTCAATGCTGATTACAACAATTTTTTTCATTTACTCTCATTGATCAGGATTCTTAGCATCAACTTTTTAAAATGCTATTTTTGTAACACGTGAAACTAATATATTCAGCACTATGGTTACATCAGACAAATCATGGCTCAGGGGAACATCACAAACACCTGTGTGTAAGATGGGAAAAAACAATGTTTTCCACCCATGCGGCAAACTAATGAAATATTCATACTGCATTAACACTAAGCGCAACTCTAAGAAGAATGAAGACAAATTTATACCAAAAAGATATTTTGGCAAAGGGTCATCTTTTACACCAGAAGAAAATATCGTGCACTAATTTTCATTAACAAAAGGATTTGTTTTCTGGAAAAAAATACAAAGCACATATATGGATAGACAATACAATAAGTAATTGGTATTTTACCAGTTCATCTATAAATGTCTGGTTAACTGTTGACTGAGCTTAAAAAATGAAAAAAAGTGCTAGCAATGAGTTTAGGTCATAGTGCATGAGGGCCTATTAGATGTGCTCTTTCTTTAGTGATTAGGTCCCCAGTGACATGTGCTTTGCCTTTCCTGTAGTGGTTGGTATGTGGTGACGTAGGGAAAGTGGAAGCTTCTTTAGGGATCAAAGCAGTGATATGTTGTAATAAGATATTTTACGAAGTAAGATCCCAGGATGCCAGATGGATTCACAAACAGAAAAACCTCACTATTCAACTTGATGTCACTGTTTAACTACTAAATATACATGCCAAGGCAAAACAGAGGATCTTATAGACTGTGTAAGTATGAGTGGCCATTTACACTAATCTCACTGAATTTCACTGTTTGACTCTGAATTCCTTGTATAAGCACTAAGTAAACCAGTCAGTTTTAATCACATCAAGGTGATAAAGGTTACAGTAAGCTGATACACTACAAACGACACTCGTTTACATCTTGAATATAATGAAATGATAGTTTATCTACAGTGAACACTTGTGGTTATCTGACAAAAACAGGTCAAAGGTTCCAGGCGTTTTCTCCTGAAATTACTCAGTGCTGCCTCTAATGACTGATAATTGAAAGCAGAGGCTGGAAATATCAAATGTGGTAGGTGACAGATAAGCAACAGATTAATGCAAGTACTCTGTTACAGGACACTAAAAGGTCAGAGGCCCTAGGAATTAGCTATTGTGCTACTGTGAAAAGACAGACACCAAATAGCTGTTTACCTCATTCTTGCTCTTCTCCCCAGCGTTCAAAATCTAGAACCATATTCTCTCTTCCGTGATTAGACTATTCAAAGTGACTCATTTTTTACTAAATAAGGTAACAAATGCTTTGTAGACCATGTGGATAGGAGAAAAGATGTGATCCTAGAGCAGAATGAAGGATTAAAAAAAAAAATCAAACACACAAACCAGCTGTGCTAGGCGTAAATATTTTAATTGCATCAGAGAGCAATTAAGAAGCACATTCATCACAACATCATTCTCAGTTGAGGAGACCAGATAAAAAATTTTTAAAATATTTTTTAAAGCTTTGTAACTTTGGGCTTTTACAACGTAGAAAATGAACATCAATACTAAAACTTAGATTAAGCTTATCTCAGCAAGTATATCTTTCACTTTTTTACTCTGAAAGTCTTAAAAAAAAAAATCTAATTCGTCATTTGTTGAAGTATATGGCAGCCTTTTCATTCTGCCCATTGGCCTTTGAATGATGATAACAGTCTTCTAAAAAAGATTTTAAATCAAGTGGATTTTTAAGGTACCTGTGTGACAAAAAATATTTTCCCAAAGTTATATTAAAAAAAATAAAGGTGGACAACGTAAATACTTGTCTAAGCACTACTTCTTTAACAGGTTTTATCTGTTTTATAGAATGGTAAGAATCCTGATCTGGATTCATGAAATCTATTTTGAGTTACACATTGAAATTGATAAAAATAGTCACCTGTCCTTAAAGGATTGTTTCAGAGAGAAGAGATGGCTGCCTGATACAGCCAGTGGAGAGACACTTCTGTTTGTTAAGGGTCAAATGTCTTGCACCAGCTAGTAAGAAGAACAGAGGAGTTTATCTGCATTTCAGAGAATAAGACTGAGAGATAGCTCTTGCTCAGCCAAAGGACATTTCCATCCCTATCAGCTGCTGCTGCTGCCTGTATCCTAACTGCCAGGTGCTGATTAACAGTGGGACATCCTGGGCCGCTGCACAGAAGTGCAGGAGTTGGGAGTCAAAATGAGAATGAAATAAGTTTTTGTTCCCACATCTGATTTTTTTAATTAATTTGAGATTAAGCATTTACTAGATAATAATTCAGCTAAGTGTTTTAACTACTAAGCTTCAGAGTCAGATGCCCACTGTCTTGTTCTCCCTTTAGTACCAAGTCTTCTGCATTTCTTTTTACCCATTTTGATTAGCAGAGCAAGGGACGGCTGGTGCCTCTCTAACTGTTCTGCAGCCAGTAGTAAGGGAAAGTGGGCGATTTAGTCTTAATAACCCTTCATTTCCCTCTTCATCTCCTTCTCCAGGCTGAGGTGGGAAAATACATTGCACAGGTTTCAGTCATGTCTGTCTATGTGTCTTGGGGATGTTCAGATTTTACCTTCTCGTCCCTAGTTAAAATGGATCAGCCCATACTCAAAGCCAAAGAGCAGACATATAAGGATCCCTTAAGTCAAAAATGTCAGCAGGGTTTGAAAATAGGTGTTCCCAAAATTACATTCCACACATACCCCGTCTCAAACACAAAACTCATTTTCAGAATCTTAATCCAAATTCTGATCCCCTTCCAACTGAGGCAAAGCTATTTCCATAATCAGTGAGAATTTTGCTTAATTAGAGAGGGCAAGTCTGCAGAAACTTTACTATTTTTTTCATTGCAACAGTTCTGTTTCTTAAGAACTGCTTTATTGCAGTACTGTATATTTGAGTTTCTCTGTATTTATTATTACTATACTGGTTGTATTTAAAGTAATTATAGGTTTACAGATGTGGTTTTGAAAGAATGATGTAAATTGCTTTTACATAAAATATACCTTCTTATTAAAACTCAAAGCAGAAAGCTTGATAGGTAATATTCTGAAGCAAGTTACAGTGCTGTAAATTTAGTTATTTCACTACACTATTTATTTTCAGTCAGTTACTGACATCAAAGAGCAAAATGTGGCTATTTTATTTAACTAAATTAGGGACAGTTTGAAATTGTTTGATGAAATACTGTGCAGTCAGTGGCACTTTCTAGAAACGAAAAATTATCTATTGTTTGTTGAATCCAGACTTTTAATGGTAGAATATTCCTTCCCTAATTGCACAGAATTACTGAACTGTATGAATTGCAAAGTATTTCAAGTCAAGGTAAAGTCAATGAAACACCTTCAGCGACTGCAACAGAACACAGAATAAGAACAAAAAGGAAAACCATAATTTTAAAAAATAATAATATATTGCCTGAACTTTTTTCAAGTACATACCAGTTTTCTTTCTTTAACCCTCATAGAAGAAATGTGTTTCAATGTCCCATACTTTATAAAAAAATAAGTTAGAAAATTCATATGTCTTACGCAAGCATTTAGTATTACATCTTCTGAGAATGACCAGGAAAGTATGGTTGTATTATTAAAATTTTAAGTTCTTAATTTTGGTGTTGTACTCAATAACACCTGATAGATTCTTACCAATTAAAAACATCTATGTTTGAAAAAGTCAAAGTAGTTCGAAACACCAAATTATTATTAAGGTAGACTTTAAAATTATGTGATTTCTACTTTCTATTCCCCTCAAAATGCACCGGCAATGTATTCAACTTTAGTAAGTGATGGCAGCAACTAGCAAAATAACAGAAGATGTTACAAAAGCATGGTAGAATATAAATGAATATGTAAAATGATAAATTTTTTTTCATGAAATATTTTAAGGATTAGAGCTCAGTTAGTAGACAAAAGCTTTCAGCTTTCACCTTCAGCAGGAAGGAATTCCCAGGAACCACGTAACAGTGCCTACCAGCAACTTTTGTAAGCATAGACCTAAAGAAATGCCTCAACCAAAGCAGCATAACTGAGCTCAGCTCTCTCATGCCTGGTCTCCCAGGTGCTCTAGACACCGTGACATTACCTATGATGCCTTCCTGTTACTTCCCACTGAAACATGGGACAAAATCGGCTATCTCATTCAATAGCCAATGTTTTGTTGAAAATCTCATTGGTAAACATGTGTTATTCATTCAATTTACTTTTCTCTATATCTTCCAAGTCAAATTCACTTGTTCAACAAGTCAAAACAAGTGTTACGCTGCAGCTGCTCTAATAATAATGAAATGCTGGAAGGCTTTCGGAATAAGTGGAGAAGCAACACCCTGCTTTTCTCATGCTGGTTTGATCCTAGCCAACACAAGACTAAGAATAAGTAACAAAAATAAAGAGTTCGAGTTTTGGAAGTGAACAGAATTATAAAAATCTAAGTCTGCGTATTACGACAATCTTAATATAAAAGATAGTTTTCAAAGTGATTCCTCAAAATCTAATTTTTCTCCTGGTTTCTACAGTATACTGCATTGTAACCTTCAACTTCCCGAATGCAAAACTTTTGCTCTAGTTGTTCAGTCGTAGATACACTGCATATATATGCTTTTTAATTCTACTAACAATGGTAGAATAAATCTCAGCTGAATCTTCTTCTATAAATTTTAAAGTTGAAAGTCCAGCTGGACACAGCTTCTAGGATTAACAGTAATAGGTTGTATTTGGACCTATTTTGTGCTGTCAGTAGTAATGTGTGCCAAAAGATGGAGACATCACAACCAAAGCCCTCGGGGGAAGCAATGAAGAAAAGATCACGTGCAGTTTGCTATTTTGAAGGTAATAAGTAAGGACTGTGTGATTTCTTCGTTGTTTTAAGTCATACTGTATTACAAAGGCACTCTAATCACAAATACTTATGTTAAAAATAGATTTCTGTTTGTGTTCAGTTTCATCAGGGATAAACAAAACTTTACTGGATAAAACAGATTAGAGAAAAGATAAAAGTATTACGAAGTTCTGAGCTAATGCATAGATAAGTTACCTCATCCTTACACCACCATGCCTGAGATTGTTAATTCTGTCTGCATTTTCAAAGATGTCTGTTTTGGCTGGCCTTTGGCAAAGCCAGTACGTTTTGATACCATCTGCCAATAGACTTCCATTTTTTCTCATATTTAATTTTGGTTTTCTCTAACCACAGATCTTCACAAAGAAAACTAACAATTATTCCCAGGTTTCTGACTGTGTGTGAAAGTCAGGATGTCAGATCAACACAACCTCAAGGTTAACAAATGACAGAAAAAAAAATCCCTCTTGGGTTCAGCTGCAACTGAATAGGAACAAAAGTTATACCTCTGGGATGCAATGGTCAGAAAATAGGTGTAAGTTATAACTGTTTTGACACTGTAAAAGTATACAGATGGAACATAACTTCTGAGAAGGGTGAAAGGGCGTATATCATCATAGGGCAACTGGCAGGGGAGTAAAAGCTAAACATTAAAACCCATTCTATCTACCCACATCTCCTTAGTTCCTGCTCATGTTAACCCTCTGCTCACTTCCACCCAGAGGTGGTGAGTCACTCCACCATTTAACATTTGCACGTCTTCTAACAAACTCCATCCATTTTCCACTGTGGAATCTGTCAGAAAAGCTTCCATGGAAGTTGTGTCTGCATGCTGAACTGGACATGACGATCTTCTGCTTAGCATGTGCTCACATCTGAGTATTTTAATATTACCCATACTCATTAACACTGACCAAACATTCCATAAAAAACAGTCCAGCTGTAACAACGAGGGAAGAAACCCTCAAGGACATCTCATTTAGAGAGTAGAAAAATGCTTTATTACATATTACAAATTAACAATTATTTTTGGTATTATAGAATCATAGAATGGTTTGGATTGGAAGGAACATTAAAGATCATTTAGTTCCAACCCCCCTGCCATGGGCAGGGACACCTTCCACTAGACCAGGTTGCTCAAAGCCCCATCCAACCTGGCCTTGAACACTTCCAGGGATGGAGCACCCACAGCTCTCTGGGCAGCCTGTTCCAGTGCCTCACCACCCTCATGGTGAAGAATATATCCTTATATCTAATCTAAATGTACCCTTTTTCGGTTTAGAGCCATTACCCCTTGTCCTATCACTACATGCCCTTGTAAAAAGTCTCCCTCCAGTTTCCTTGTAGTCCCCATTTAGGTATTAGAAGGCTGCAACAAGGTGTCCCCAGAGCCTTCTCTTCTCCAGGCTGAGCAGCCCAAACTCTCTCAGCCTGTCTTCATAGGAGAGGTGCTCCAGCCTTCTGAGCATCTTTGTGGCCCTTCTCTGGACTTGCTCCAATAGGCCCATGTCCTTCTTATGTCGAGGGCCCCAGAGCTGGACACGGTACTCCAGGTGGGGTCTCATGAGAGAGGAGTAGAGGGCCAGAATCACCTCCCTCGACCTGCTGGTCATGCTTTTTTTGATGCAGCCCATATATAATATGCTGTATTACAGACAGGTTATTAAATGCATTTGCAAAAAATAGCTGATCACAGGCCATGTGCTTAGCCACTATGTCAGCATGGCTCAAATGAATTCAGAGTTCCTCAGATTCATACTTTCTGTGCACAAGTGTATATGGAGCTAATCACTGTACTGAGTCATCACCTTAAAAAAATTAAAAATCTAAAGAGACTGGCATTTCATCTTATGTAAATTGTTAGCCCTCATTTTGAAGATTTGCCCTGTGCATGCTTGCTGTTGGCCAAAACTGAGGATCCACCTAGGAAACCTGAAACAGTGGAGCCAGAAAACAGAGTTACGGCAGAGAGGCACATCAGGGATGGGCCCTCTGATTCATTACAACCGGGAGCAAACAGGAGGAGGATGAGGAGGAAGAGCAGCCAGGAGACTGGGCAGCGGTGGTGAGGAGTGGTACTTTAAGGCAGCAGGTTTTTAACAGCCGGTTTGGGAGCTGGCTGTGATTTTAACAGCTTGTTACACTGATTCAAATTGCACCCTCTGCAGCTCTGGTACTCTAATCTGATCATGATTTATTCAACACAAAGTGAGATTATTTCACCCACACATAACCCACCATGTGGAATAAGTCCCCCCGACAAGAAGGAAAAAACACCTGGACTGTTTTTTTCATGAAAGAAATTGAAATCTTACCAAAGTTAATGAACATTTCAACCTTCTTTAAGGGCAGAAACTCACTGACTGTTAGTGAATTAAAAGATCTCTGGATTGGCCATCCAGCATTACACATGCACTGGCAGAGGAAAGGAAAAGCAGTCTTCACTAAAAGTATTTGTGCCGTGAAAGAGCTCGGATTAGCTCCAGGTAGCGTGACAATAGGTGGTGATCCCTCACAGTAGGTTACTTAGGACAGACTTGCGGAGAGAGACACAGGTGTCTCAAAATGATATAAGAAAAAAGAAAATAATTTTCAAAGCAGAAAGAAAAAGCATGATACTTTGAGCACACAGAACTGTATATCCAGCAATTGCCTGAGCAAGATCATCACTCCAGGACTGACGTAAATGTGTAAGACGAGAGCAAGATCCCCCTTCTCTGTAACCACAGAATCCCAGAGTCACATCGTGGCTGAGGGACCTCAGGAGGTCATCTAGTCCAACCCTCCTGCTCAAGTAGGGCCACCTAGAGCTGGGTGCCCAGGACCATGGACACGCTTGTATGATTCCTGCATTTTCACTGTTGTTCCACCTGGGACTCCATTTCTCATACACTTTGCCAAGTTACGAACACAATATCCAGGTTGATTGTAAAGGCATCTATGGGTGTAATACATCTCTGAAACAGTAAAGATGATCTCCTGAAGCTCATATTATATGTTATAATAGCAACTTCTCTCCATTCCTAATAGTTGAGCTGATGTGCCTCAGACAAAATTTGTGTGTCTTTCTGAGCAAAGGGTAAGAATGAGCTGGGACCTGACCACTAACATAGTGCTTTTATTTCAAATTCAATCTTTTTGGAACAACACTATTAAGAATATTTGGCATGCATTTTACAGCATCTAATCAACTTTTGCCTTTGTAGATGTTTGCACTAAATCTTTGTTTCTACTAGGGTGAGAAGCAACTACTGCCCTGATCTTTGGTGATAGGCCTGTTTTTTCTTTTTCAAGTAATATAGAAACATCTGTTGCCCATCCCTAAAATAGAAAGCATCGCAGTCTCTTCTTTTGGGGGCTTGCTTTCATCCCCATTTTGATGAGAGCACACTCCCCGCCTGCGGACAAGCCGAAGCAGCATGTTTTAATGGAGTCCATGGCAAATCTCATTGACCCAAGCTGATATAATGTTAATAAAAGAAGCTTCACTCCCTTACAGCAGCAGATGGCAATGTAAACACAGGATGAATAGGTCATAACTTATTCAGAAACTGTGCCTATGGAGCCAAGTTTTAAGTTCATGCATGTGCCTGTTTCATTGACTCGAGTTCTGTGTGAACTCCTTTTACATTAGGTCTCTCTCATACACACACATGCTAGTAAGCACATCCTTTATATTTTTCCATTTCTAACAAATATGTACAAGTATAGAGAAAGCAAAACGCAACTGCTGGGAAACTAAAATGGGGGAAATACATTGTTAATATTAATGACATTAGTCCCTCCATTATGCCACAGGGATTGCAACATGAACTCAATATATTTAGTATTAGTAATATACATATACATACATATAGATATAGATGGGAATGCATTTTATAAAATAGTATTATTTAAAATATATTTAAATTAAAACTTTTACATATATTAAAAAAATCATCTCCTTGTAAATGTGGTCTCATTATGATATATAGCCTTGCTAAACATGACTCATGCTTGATGATCAACCATTTACAATAATGCTACAAATATGTGTAGGTCATTACCACAGACAATTAATTTTTCATGGCACATTTTTTTCTCCAATAAGTCTAAGTGTTTTAATAAAATAAAATTTAATCTATATTCTTTTGCCCTGTCATTCTTAAAGTCCTAGAGCTAGATTTTAACTTAGTATTTATCAGCACTGTTTACTAATATAGCTGAATTATTTACATCAGCTAAGGATATGTGTGTATGTGTATTTATATGTGTGGATATATACATTTGAAGTTGCCTTCTGAGCCTTTAGGGTGCCCATTTTCAAGAAGTGCATCTGTTTCTGGATGTTGATTTGTTTTCATTTTTGTTTTTCTGCAACTACAGGAGATAATTGCTGCTCTTGAAGGAAACACGAGATGTGCCCATAAATCACCAACTCATAGAAAATCTCATACCAAATATTATACAACTTGCAATAAGCTTATGGGAACTTGCAATTGTGGGGAAGCATGAGGAACTCTGAAGTTCTGGAAAACCACAGTCATCGCTTATGACTCATCTCTTTTATCTCATCATATGTGAACTTCAGCCCTTGCAGTGCTATTGATGCACCTCTCACTCCTTCCTTGATCTCTTTAGAGAATGCTCCAGGCTGAGAGTCAGAGAGGAGAAGCCCTTCTCAGAACAAAGAAAATTGTGTGATTTTATTCCCAGAAGTACCGAGGATCTTAAATGGAAAAGGAACCTTCTCAGGATCCAATTTTGCAATCAACTGGACAAGGCACAGCTTTTATTGACCTATCTACAAGATTACTCAGCACCTCACACCACTGAATTCTGCTGCTGTTTCAGTCTTCGGCTCTTTGGAGCAGATCCATAAACTCTCCTCCTTATTGCAAAATGTTACAACAGGATGTAATTAAGTACAATTAACAAGGAGGTCAAATGGTCATCTGATAAACACTGGCCCAAACAGGCAGCTCGAAAGGTCAGGGCTGCTAAAGCTACATAGTATTGATGGGAAAGAATATTATGATTTAAGGGGGAAAAAATCCCAGTGACTAAAACTGAAGAGATTTACGTGCTTTCTATATTACATACACAAAGCCATGCACTGATACGCATGCACGCATGCCTCAGAGAGGCACAAGTCTGTATTCTGAGAACAGGAGCTAAACTAGTCACACAGTCTCTCCATGGCATCAGATCTCAAATCTCAGTTTTGGCACTTCAATTCTGGTGTTTCTTTTTTCTTTTTCATTATTTTGTAAAACTGTCTGCTTTAAGAACAGTAAATAGGCTTGTTGCCCTTACAGAAGGGCTTTTTTTAAAGCCCTTTCTAAAATAATGCTTGAGGGTCACCAGGAGGAAAAACAAGGTGTTCGAGGCTCTTGGGAGTGTGGTATTTTACAGAGCACATAGGCAGAGTAAAAAGAGGCTTCACATGAAGAAAACTATTCTAGTACTCTGCAAGGTGAAAGAGGGAGAGCACACAGAAGTGAAGATGAACACAGAAGCAGTTGCTCATCTGCATTTTATGGACTGGAAAACAGGGCCACACTGTTTTCATTCTCTTTCTGAGGATCTTCAGGTTTTTCCTTTTTGGCTGCTCAGACATTTCACTCTCTGACTTTCAGGTTTAGACAAGGCTGGGGCCATGATATATTTGCTGCAAAACATTTGCACACATTTTGTGTACAAGGCAGCAAGGTAACCTGGTCATGAGCAGCAGATTAACCTTCGGGATCACGAGCAAGTTGCGACTTGTAGTTATTGACAGATACCCCAGCTGAGGTAACCTTGGGAACAAGCTTCCCAAAACTATGCTCCTGCTGGATTTCAGCCATCATAAATCACCACAAAGACTACAGCTGTCATGGGGTTGTGCGCTGGGCTTGCTCTTGCTCCCATGGTTTTATCATCCATACTACTGTTCACCCACTCTTTTAATTTCTCAGCTAATGCTTTTGCAAACCATACCACAAGAATCTCGTGGCTCCAGGCACCAGGTGTCATCAGGTTCCATCTGTCCACTGCTCCAAAATCAGACTCACTAATCATTCCGTGCCCATGCTTTTTCCTCTTCTAGAGTCTAGGTTTGACAGGACAGAACCACCTCCAAAACTGATGCCATTTACATTGTAAAAGTCCAAGACGGTATCTTTTTGAAATTATTTTGCAGTATCTTATGGTTGAATACCCCACCTATATTTCCCTCTCACTTTTAAAAAAGGATTATTTTAAATGGATATGTCTAGGCAAACTCTTACTAATTTATGATAATTAATCTGGATTATGGGTACAGCTTTTCCAGATAGTATGAATATAGCTTCATCATTTTGACTACAGTCAAATACATGAGAATTAGAACAAAAATAATTTCATTCAATAGACACAGTCTACAAAAGGATAAAATCACAGAATCATTGAGGTTGAAAAAGACCCTCAGGTTCTCACGGGGTCTGAATGGTTAATACTGCTAAGTCAGATAAAGATAAACCTAACAGAAATTTCAGCTATTCAAATTCCTACTTCTTCCTGATTCTCCTCCAAAAAGAGAGCTGGCAGAATTTTGCTTCTGCAAATCCACTAGTTCTGAGCTGTGGATATATATGATATATCAACACTAGCTGTCCTGATTAGTTTTCTAGGCTCTGATTTGTTAATAATTAATGTCTCAGTTTTCTCTGAATTACAGTGGGAAAAAAAGTGAAGCCACATTCTGGCAAGGTACCACACATGCCATTGAGTTGTATAATACCAGTTGATAAAGCCAAGTTCTCAATCTGTTGTACCAGAGCAGTTGCTCAAAAAGAGTTGAGAACTAAACATTCCGAGTCAACTTTTAGAGCATCATTCAATAAGAGTGTGAAGTTTCTGAATGGAGAGCTGAGATGTAAAACCTCTCCTTTTCTACTTGTTTTTGTATAGGAACAAATTCATAAGTCAGTACAAAACACAAACCAGCTCCTGCTTGGTGTACCTCACCCACAAACTTAAATAATGTAGTTGTCAGGGTTGACAAGTTCTGCCTGCTGTAGCATTTGTGTGTTTTATAGGAAATTTTAACCAGGGGTGTTATTTTAAGAGATGAGCAAACGGGGAAACCCCATGGCCTAGCCAATAAAATATGAACTTTAGGTGCAATGGAGCACTCATAAATATGACTCAGAACAAGGGGATTCATTGTTTCTCCCGACCCCTTTTAGCTGCTCCTCTGATCTCAACCTCTCTGTGTGCGTCATGGCAGTCCTCATCCTTTAACCTGCGGTTTCTAAAAGCTAGCTTCTATGTTATTTATGGCTGCAAATGTTAGTTGCCTGTCTGTGTACACCCTGCACACACATATCGAAGGGTGAGGGGAGCTGCATTTTATTTTGCAAGGATGAAAAGTTTTGCCCAGGGAGCCAAGTGCCTGGGAAGGTTGAGGTATTTGCTCTGCCACGAGGAACTGAGAAGAAAACTGTCCCCTTCACCTGCAAGGCTTACTAGGAGAAGAAAACTTTACCTGGATTCATTTTTTCTTGCATTTGCACGTTATTTTTACCATGTTCTTTGCCCTTTCTCTGTCTGCATGCACCTTCATCTCCCTACCATGATGAAGTTACCTCCACTTTTGTAACTCTGCTGGTGTGGGAGATGCTTTCAGTGCTACACCACCGCATTCCATGTGAGGCACAGAGGAGCTGGACTAACTCTGCCAGTAATACCTGTTCCTGCAGAGGCTGTTTCTCTGTTGTGAACCTTTCCCACGTCCACCAGGTCTGTGTCCAACCCCACGGATTGGCCGCTGCCTATTGAGAAGAGGAGGGCTGTCCTCCCTGCAAAGCTTGGTCTGTGCTTTGCCATTTTTCTCTCATGCCTCTTCTCATTCCTTCCCTCTCCACCTCCTGCGCTGTCGCCTAGTCTCGCCGTTTCTTGGCCTTTAATCCCTTCTGCAGCCAAATGCCACTGACATAAAATTAAAGTTCAGTGACCCTGCCTAGACGGCAGGGGTTAGAGACAAGGGAAAGGACAAGTAGAAGAGGATGGGGAAAAGTGTGGGAAATAATTATAAAGTCTGGTAACAGCCAGAGCTCTCCTGAAGCCCTGGGGAGCTTTCCCTGGGGAGCCTTTCTTTAGCTGGAGGCTGCAATTGGCACTTCATAAACTGTTCATTCTCAGCTATGTGGAAACACCAGAGGACACCTAGAATGATCAGACTGTAATCAATCAATTTTCTGTGAAACTCCATTAGTTTGTGGGCCTATGAAAGCAAGCTGAAAGGAACCACCATGGCTAAAAAGAGAAGAGAAAGGAACTGCCCATGTGGTAATTACTTCCATAACTCAGGCAATAAGCAGGCAGGTAGCCATGGTAAAATTCTCTGCATAATTTAACTTTCAGAGAAAATAATAACAGGAGCAATAAGTGCAGGAGATCACATATATGGCAAAGTTGTCCTGTTATCTAAGCAAACAATCCAGGAACCCGGGGCTTAGGAAGAGAAGCAAGAGGCTCTTCATCCACTCCATGGCAGGCAGATTCCTCCCCTAACACCCTGCACACGGAGGCGTCTCCAGAAGCCTCCCTCCTCTTTCATGGCTAGCCACAGTCACTCCAAGATTGTTTTTTCCTGGGAAAATATGTACTGTACAATACATACAATCCCCACAACCCCACCCAAGTCTGTGTTTAGTCTGGAAAGGAACACTTTCTAAAGAAGAAGCGGAACTGGGTCAGCCACTCTTCCCAATGGGAAAAATATTAATAATAATAATAATATATATTTTTATATATCCATACATACATATAGCTTTTCACCATGCACGTCTAACCATCTGCTAAATCAGTTTCTCTTCAGTTATCTGCAATTTCTGTCGGCAAGGAAAGTCAGACAGTTTTATACCCCAGTTAATGGAGAGCTTGACATTTTTTTGGCTGGGTAGATACAATAATTTACTTGGATTTAAAGTGTTAACTTTGGCAAAAAAATTAATTGACAGTTATAAAAACATTATTTTGTTAGATGATATTTATGGATTGCACACAAACCTATTTTAAGGTAGAGCTATATAGTTCATAAGGTTCAGGTAACATGAGCAGTTTCAAAGGAAATATAACATATTTCAACATAAAACAACAAATATCATTCTGAAAAGGAATATGGAGAATATTTCTTGCTCAAAATCACAAACAATCCCTAACAACCTCCTCCGTCATCGCACCAAAAATTGGTTAAAACTGCCTAATGAATTGTAAAAATGGGGTGAGGATTTTTAGGAAATGTCATCCCATGGGTAAAGTTCTTTTGTTCAAGAAATTATAAACATATTTTGTGAAAATATGTCTTAGTATTTAATTTTACCATAGAAAATTCATCATTCATATTTATTTCTGATGCTTGATTGCATACCTAGGTCACAAGAAATTGGTTCAGTTCACTGATTGGGTGACCAAAATTTTATTAAGGGAAAAAAATCTTAGGATTTCAATGTGCCAGTGAGGTCTATTTTGGGTGAACATTAAATGAGAACCCGCTTGATCTAACTTGTTTTAAATTTTATGTAAAAGAGTTTAAAATACCATCTTATTGACTTTGTGTTGCCATTCAAAAAAACTTCAGTATTGTTTTCTCATTTTTTCTGAGTATTGATCCAACTCCACAAATAAAGACATGGTATCTATTTGTTATTTAACAAGTTTTATCTTTGTAATAGCATCCCTCTGTCCAAGGCAAGATAATAGCACTATTTCCGCCACTTCAGTTAAGGCTGTGTCAATATTTCATTAGAAGCCTGCATTTTACGGACAAAAACTGTACCACAGCCAAGGAAATTCATGTCAGGTTAAAATTAAGGCAGCAACATCTGAAATCCAGTGGAAAAAAAAGAAAGGAAGAAAGGAAGAAAGGAAGGAAGAAAGGAAGAAAGGAAGAAAGGAAGAAAGGAAGAAAGAAAGAAAGAAAGAAAGAAAGAAAGAAAGAAAGAAAGAAAGAAAGAAAGAAAGAAAGAAAGAAAGAAAGAAAGAGAGAAAGAGAGAAAGAAAGAGAGAAAGAGAGAAAGAAAGAGAGAAAGAAAGAAAGAAAGAAAGAAAGAGAGAAAGAAAGAAAGAAAGAAAGAAAGAAAGAAAGAGAAAGAGAGAAAGAAATGCTAATTCCTAAGCTTTGAGGAGAGAAGTTAATGACCCTGAGGCCTTTTTGCATGTATCCTTCAAACTCAGCTCCCTTCCACAGCTCCTGGCATTTTATAGCTTAGCACTCCATATCCCTTGCTGATGATATGTTAGCTGTGAGTGGAAGGTTGTAGAAACTGAATTAGTTTAATTTAAGAAACTAGCTACTATATACGCTTAAGGTCTGATTGCAGTTAGGAATCCTTTCTTTTTTGTGTGTAACAAAAATATATTTGTACAGGTATTTGGTGTGGATTGATGTATTGTATGTTTCTCAAAGCAGATGTGTAAAAACTGTTCTCTGCCATTTTAGCATTCTCTGATGAACATAATGGCCTGTAAATCTTATGAATTTATGTATTTGCTTAGTGATTCAGGTTTTAAAGAATAATATAATCTTCAAGACAGTGTACAAGCTTGGGGTAGAAAAGCTGGAGGAACATGAACAGTCTTCTGTGCCTCAAACAGGCAAAATTTATTTTTATTTCAGTGTCTGATTTAAGAACAGATCACAGCACGTGTTGTTTGAGGATTATTGAAATTAAGATTGTGGAATCACATTGTATGTGAAGAAGAAAAGGGGTCTTTCTGGGGTGCATCGGTTACTTGAAAAATCTCTATAATATTGCCTCCTTTAAATCAGCCTGCGTAGGTCACAGTCACAAATTTTACAATGATCTTCACGTTTGAGTTTTAAAATTAGTTTTATATGCTAAGCAGGAAAACATAAGAGAAAACCACAAAACTTGTATCTATTTATCCCCCATCATAAAGAGAGTTCATATCAGTTCATAGGAAAATATGGAGAAAGAAAACAGAGTTGCTTAGCAAATGCAGCAATCTGTTTCTAGAAAAATTTACAGACGTGTTGTAAACAAGTGAAAATACAGACCATTCAAATTGCATGAGGAGGAACACTTAAGTACAGTGGATTTAATGATCACTTTGATGCTAATGGAAAATTCAGTCCTTGGAATACTTAAATGTAGTTTATAAAAGTGCTGCTGTTTCTCCAAGACTCACTCATCTACATATTTTTGTATTCAATCCCCCTTTTATGGTGAGAGGTGAAGAGTGGGAACACTAACATTTATCTTAACAAAGTCCTTCTCTAACTAAATTCTGAGTGAGCAGAAAAGTGAACAGGACAACATGAGTATTATTTGCCTGTTCTCTGAGGAACAGGGTATCCTATATATGTCATTTTGGGAGACTGGCCAAAAAGAAGATGCCAGAACTCTAAACGGTCAGGGCTTTGCAAGAATGTAATAAAATATAACAACAGGATAAAAAAAACACCCAGTGAGAAAAACAAAGTCCTGAACGTGTAGGTGATATAATCAGATCTCTGAAAACCCCGGTGTATTTAGTAGAGGATTTATTCTTTGACTGCTGGACAAACCCCAGTTAACTCTTCTGTTACACTCATCAATATTTATGGAGAACTGCCAATGCACACAGCCTCGTACAAAATATAGGACGAGGCATAGTCTCTGTCTTGTCGTATCTTTCAAGAAAGAAAGCGATGGAAATTCTGGTATAAATTCCAGTATAAAGAGCAGGTGTTTACAATTTTAACTTCAGGATAAGTGAATGCGGTCTTGTTTTTCTCCCTTGTTGCTTGACAGAATTATAACTGCAGTTCCCTTGATGATTATTTTTCAAATTTGTTTTTGAAAGTGATGTATTTGCAAGTCTGACAGGTTGATTTTTGTCAAAATTACCATATAAGTTTCAATTTATATTTTTAAATATAAAATTATTTGTCCTCGTCTATTTTTTTACTTTACTTTTAAATCTTATTCAGCCTTTTCAATCTTTCGCTTAATAATCCCTAGCAAACATCTCAGCTATGTATTTCTTGTTTTAATATATGACTTAAATTATTATAACTATATAGAAAAATTTCAATTTAAAATATCATGATGATTAATAAAGCTTTATAATTACACCTTATGTAATTAATGGTCTGCAAGTATGAACATGCTGAATACTATTTCCAGAGGAGATTAATTTGACTCAAGTTGACTGAGGCTTCAAGTCTAAAACCGGTTGAGTTATTACTGTTCTACATCAGCATTTATTGATTTTAAGGTACAGTGTTAGCATTCACTTATCACAGGATATTTTTCCCCGTTGTACATTAAAAGAGCTTGCCCTCGTCTGTCACGATCTTATATTGCATAAATCATATAAAATGGTTACCTGTTTCCATGATTTATTTCATTTTTATGTTAATTATACTGAAACATAGGATTGTTTAATAAAAATGTTGAAGCTAATCTATATTGGTCATCAATATTTCTTGTGAATGTTACATGGTGGAATGTGTGATAAACCACAATATCCAACATGTATGGAAGGGCATTCGAAATGAACTAGGATTTAGCCCCACTTAGAGCTGAGAGACATTTTAATTTTACAGAGGCCAAACAAAACCTGATATTTTAAGCAAGTTAATTGTGTCTATTAATTATAATCACCAGAAAAATAAAGCATTTCACCTCCCCATTTTCAGGGTTTAGAAATGTAAGGTGAAAGACATGCTCTAGCTTCTCCAAAGGACCTTCTTAAGGCAACACCGGTTTCCCAGCAAAATGAGACAAATATTAGGAACTTCCCAATTAAGGTAAGACACTCAGAGGAAACTTGCATCCTTCCAGAGAGGGTTTTTGTCTGGGGAAGAGCAGCGGGATCAGGCTAGGACAGATCTGACACTGAGCCTTCAAGGTCTCATGCTCAGGGCCTGCAAGAAGTCCTCTTGAAATCAAAGATGTTTCATGAAATAAAAGGCCAGGTCCTGTGTAAATAGTCCTCAGGGCTGCTGATGATCTGTGACATATTAGTATTTCTCAGGACCCACAAGGAAAAGTTTTGCAGGATCAGGGACGTGACTTGCCTGGGAGATCAGATAATCTCCTATTTTCCTTTATAACATTGCCATTTTAAATTCAGCTGACTCCAGACACTCTTGGTAAATTGAGGCATACGACGGTAACTTGAAAATAATAAACAGATAGTATGTAATTCTTTCTTAAGGATGAGGAACACGTTTTCCAAAAACAAGGATTTCATTTTCTTCTAGTCTGTTATATCAGGAGCAAGAGCTACAAGCAAACGTATTTAGTATTGTGGACATATATTACTTCTAAGAAAAAAGATTTTAGAATTTAACACCTCTTGATCTGCCAAATAGTTAATGAAAAGTAATATTGTTATTATGACAACTAAACTCTAGGGTGTCATTTTCCTAGAAGTTCGAGTTGTTGAGGATTTCAGTGTTTGGAAACATTTTTAATCCTGCAGCAAGGATTAAAGACCTGGTAGACATAAAAGGTACAGAATGTG
The DNA here is from genome assembly GCF_036013445.1 of Caloenas nicobarica. NCBI lineage: Eukaryota > Metazoa > Chordata > Aves > Columbiformes > Columbidae > Caloenas > Caloenas nicobarica. Next base: position 26,464,291 of record NC_088247.1, read on the forward strand.
TGTGATAATCTGAAGGTACTTCAGAACATGTGTCGTTGTTTAAAAAATTTCTACAGAAAGTACTATCATGGAAAGCAAGAGTTCATCAGATTTTGTACCAGCTTATTGAGAAACTTTAAGTTTTCAATTAAATCTCTTGCTATTCAGATCAAACGAGAAGGATTTTTTTTAGCTAACTTTATGAGTCCTGCAGCATTTTGAATACTTATAAAAATAGTAAATACATTTCATGAATTATTTGCAGCTTTCTTAATGAGATTTTGAGTTGCCTTCTACGAAAGAAATCTGTAACTGCTTTTTTAACCACAATGTAACTGGTAAGCATGTTTATTATACTCAGAAGCCAATATAATTTATTTTTATCAGGTTTTGTGTCTGAATTGATATAATTTTCAAAAACATTCTTTGCTTGCATGTTTCCGGTGTTTAATACTCTACTTGTTATTTAATTTATTTATGACACAGAAAATAAGAACCATTGCAGACTCTGAGTGCCATGGCAGTATAATAAAACACAGTCTGTGGTTATTAAATAGAAATAACAAAGAAACATTAACAGATTATTTCAAATCTAGCCATCCAGCTGAAAAGATAATAAAAATCTGACTCTTACAAACAGAAAAAAAAAAAACAAACATCAACAAAACTAAATAACCTATTTTTTTTTTCCAGAAATGGCTTAACTTTTCCCTTTTCATAATATTCTGGGCTTTAAGATATTAACAACTGATGTTTGTTCATGTCTGAGCTTTAAGCAAAACAGTGAGGGAAATAATTGAGCAATAGGCATAAGTGTTTGATTTTTTGAAATTTTTTTAAAAAAGGAGTTAGTTGGCCTAAGGCTAGAATTTTCATTACATCAATGAAAGAAAGAAAACAGAAGCCAGCAGAGGGGAGTTATAGAAACTGACTTTATATAAACAGTGAGAAAAATCCTTTTCCATGGCCACCTACAACGTAGCCACTTTACCATCAGTATGACTTTTCTTTTACCAGTGGCAGAGCAGCCCGGGCCCAATCCTGCTGTTTCAGAGCAGGTTACAGTCCGGCCGAGAGGTCTGTCTAGCAGTTTGTCAAAGAGAGCAGAAAGAAAAGATTTTTCACGTACCTAAATTGACAAAGCTCATGACCATGTCAGCATCATTCAGAAAGTTGGTGTCGTGCAGGCTGGCTAAGGGAGGATTCTGTGTGGTCAGGGGGGTCATGCGAGATAATTGTATTCTCCGTGAATATCCATTTGGAGAGGCAGGGTATCCTTTCCGCATCCCTCTGCTCTCCCCTGCCATTGATTCCTTTAGTGAATAATCCAGCTCCTCCGTATCCTCTTCATTTGTCATGGCATTATACAGGTCCAGCATGAAGAGGGGTGCAGAAGAAGCCTGCTTTCCTGGTGAAAATGGTCTGGGTCTGTGAGGTAAACCCAGGATAGAGAGAATCTCTCTCTGAATCTCCCTTCTCTCATGGTTCCGCAGCCTCCTGTAAATAAAACTTGAATGGACATGATTGTCTCCTAAACTTCCCTGTGCGTGACCCGCCAGAACCCAGCAATTCCAGAGCAAGCCCACGAAAGCTTTGAGCACAGGTAGGTTCATCTTTGAAAAGAAAAAAGAACAAGGAAAAAAAAATCTTTTCTCCTACTTGTTCTGAGTTCCTATGAGGTCTGCTTTCCCAGTGGCTGAAAAACAAAATTTACCTATTCTTCATGTCAATGTCATCTCTAAATGTAACATCTTTGGTGATTTCTCTCCCCCCACCCTGTTTAAATATTATGGAATGTGTCAGGTTGCAGTTATTTCTAAGAAAGCTGAAATTCAGACTTCCAGTTTTCCACTGTTGTTATCGTTTTTTCTGCATTTATGGAGCAGAAGACCAGTATTTTGTCAGCTGACCTAGGCATTCCTATATAAACCTTAGATAACCAGGTCTTTGGTGGGGAGCTGTATTAGCAAGAGCTGTTCTTCTGACACATTGTAGTTCCCAGAGTTATCTTCCCTCGTTATTCTGAGTTCTTCGTACACCTTGCGCTCTTCCCAAGATAAAATCCTGAGTCACAGATTTGTCTTGATCTGTACCTTGGTGGTGTAACACATATTTGTCCAGCAGCCTGGTGATAACTTTAACATCTTTTGCATCGCTTGAGTGTAAAGTAATTCTAAAGCATGTACTAATCAAATTAATGTGTTGCCATGAATTTACTTGCAAAAAAAAACCTTCTGTAAATCCATTCAACCCTTTTCAGCTTCTGAACTGTTATTTCCAACTCTAGCAGGCACAAATATAACAGCTCCCTTCAAGAGAGATCTAAAGACTAATGTAAGCACAACCCTGCTGGGAAAGAAGAGGCTTCTCATTGTAATTTGAAACGGGTATAGCAAAAAAGTCCTTAACCCTTCTCTCGCCAGACAGAGCTTTAAACCCTCGCGCTCCCCCCTCTCCTTTACAGTAATATACCTAATTTTGGCTATCGACTGTTTCTTTCCTAACAGCTTGCAGAATCGATTCTAACTTTAACAGTTTTTGGATATATAGATAGCTAAAGCATGGCGTAATGTGGAAGCTCTTGTGAGTCTCCTTATGACTCTTTGGTTTAGTAAACTTGAATAGGAAACTCTCATAACAGACTAAAATAGCGTCTCATTAATTCGAGAAAAGTTTATATTTCAGGTAAGTTTAGCAAACAAAGGTGACCTTTTTAATAAACTCTGTAGGAAATTTGGTCAGTTAGGCTTGATTCGCTCTTTTTAAAAAATGTCGGGAATGCAATCTGACTGAAAACAAATTTATTCAGCAGGCGAGATTTCAAGTTGTGCATAGCCAAAGCTGTAATTGTGGTTATAGTCACAACTTTCATAAACTGTAATTTGCAATGATAATTTATTCAAAGTACATTTTGACTTATGAATCGCTATACTAAATTTCCCAGTAAATATCAAAAGCTAAGATTTAATCCCACAACCTGTTATTAACTAGGGAAAGAAACAGCTTAACTGAAGAAATAAGAAGTATTAAACAGACTTTAAAGCTGCTGCCCATGAATTTAAGGTTCAGCTTAGAATTTTAGGACAGCCAGCAACTGGTGTTTTCCTCTCACTAAAATGAAATCACAGTGTTAAATTTCATATTGCTCAGATTATTGGTCATCATTTTCCCCACTTCTGTAATTTGCCTTTGGTCTTAAGGAGACTTTCCTTTGATGAAGGGGAGAAAAAAAGGACAAAAAAGGTTAACGCATGACGCTAAGGAAAAAAAAAACCAACACAGATATATAAAATGCATCCCGTTGGGTTTTGCCTTATATGACTAGCACCTACTCAGTAAATCACACAGTTCTTGAGTAAACTTGGGAGTGTGACAGCAAGTATAGTCACACCTAAGAAGCCAGAAACAATTTATCTATGAAGCACAAATGAGCTTTTCTCATATATTGTGAGCCCTAGTCTACATTTACAGTCTAGTCCAGCTATCATTAAAATATAGCTGATTCTCTCTCATAAATCAGCACACGTAATAGACAATGCTTCTGCCAAGAGAGGCTTTATCTCATATTAGCCCTGCTGAATTAACACTGAAATTAATTACTAAGCTATCTAGCAAAAGTCTTGTTCTTCTCAGCAGAAGAGCAGTCAGAATTTGAATATTTTTTCTCTCCTCATCAAGGTTTTCCCTCAAAATCCATTTGTTACAAGAAAAGTATTATTTCCTGGTTTTGTTTTGCTTTCACTTGTCCTGCTCAGACAGTTGCAATGATACATGAGACTTTACCATACATACGTCTTTTCTGAATTTGGCCATCACATATTCTGCAAGAAGGTTTATTTCTCTTTTCCAGCAACATATTTCCTTTTTTTCCCTAAGCGTTCATAAAATCCAGTGGATTGATTGCTCAGAGGATTTAAGTCCTCAGTCCATCAGTACATCCAGCAATAGAAGCTTCCTATATTATCCCATTAGATTGTCTGGAGTTCCACATTCAGTTGATCTTTTCCCATTTAAATAGCCAAAAATGCCCTAAGTTCGAAGATGTTTTTAGGTAGCAAACATTTTTCCAGACAGTAACTGAGTAAGAAAACACATAAACTAGTAATCATATGTTTGACAAAACCAGCTCCTGTTATTTTCAGAGTCACAAACAAGCATGTAACCTAAATACAAAAGATTATTTTACATTAACCTACCCTACACTGAGGCACCAAATGTCCTTGACTTGAACACAAAGATAAAAATAATTTTTATTAATATAAACACAACGTGCTTTTGTAATAAGCCTGTTTTCCAATCATTGCTAACATGGATATCTCATACATGGGAGAGATAGCCAGCTCTAAAAATTAAAGCCTTTGCTAAAGAAATGAAAGGGATCTGTAACAGCTGATGGGTCCGATTTTGTATTTCCAGTACGAATCAATTCACTTCTAAAGAAAAAATAGCACATACAATGTCAGCATGTCAAGATATTTTATTTGATAATATACAAAACCAGATTTGCACAGATGTCTGGATGTAGTTTAGGTTAGGGTTCAGTTTCAGAGTCACCTTAGATCTAGGTTTCAAGTTTTACAACAAAAAATTATTCTGAGCTGTTTGCATAATACTGAAACTTAAGAGAAATTCCATGTTCACGCCATTTTTAGATGCACTCAAACCTAAATAACAATTGATGTCAGTATAAAGTATTGACCGATAATCAAAACCAGGGGTTTGAACAAGATGCCCCAGAGATTCCAGTTTTACCCTGCATCTAAAACTGAAATTTTGAAATATAAAACCTACACACAGACAGACCTTCTTTTTTCCCCAGATGCTCAACCTGGAAGCAACATAATAAATGACCTGAACAGCCCTAGTCCAGTTCTTTTTTTAAAAAAAAAAGAAAAAAAACCAACAATGACAACAACAAAAACGGGCCAGGTCTCAGAGGCAGGAGAGCAGCAGAGCACTGTGCAGGTGCCCCTGGCAGGGCCAGATAGGAAGCAGTATATGTATATGATTAGTGAATTCAGAGCTTAATATGTTTGTGCTAACCTAAACAATGTTAGAGCAAATATCATAAGGGACATAATGAAACCAGGAATCCAGCTCTCACCGATCTCGGATTCCAATGGATCATAATGCTGCAATAGTGAAAAAATTTATAGCTACCCAGCAGGTCACTGCAATCATGGAGGGTGAAATTCTTTTTATGAGCAATGCTCACTAGTCAAAAATATATAAAATCTGCAGACAGCTACTGAATGCAGAATCCCTCTTTCTTCTCAATATCGCATAGAGAGTGATTTCCTACAGCAATGGTTCTCTGTAACTGTCTGACAAAACAGACTAAAATGCAGATCCTCTCCAAGATATTGGCAGTCTAAATCTGAAAACTACACTTGTACACTGAATTATTCTGCTGGCTCTTACCCTCTTAATGACGAGCTAAATTTGGCATTTGGATCAATGTTATGCATAAACAGACAACATGGCATTAAAAATGTGTCCTCGTTATCTCTCTGCAAGGCTATTGCTGCAAAAGGTACATGGAGAAAGACTTTTATAACAAGGTTTCACGAAAGCAGGAAAATCGCTAGAGGTTAAAACTACAGATTCCCCAGCAAAAAGAAAGCAAATTGTCTGGACTCTGCCTGTGACAGAAGAGTTACTCAGACACCACAGGTAGGCATACCTGATATATTACCTGCATCCACATTGGATTTACAATGGTATGGACTGCATGAGGTGTACATTGAAGCCTTTGCTTGTAAGTATGCATATGTTCATATGTTCCAAATGCCCAATCAACAAAACATGTATGACATCTTTTACTCCATTGTTTGGGGTTTTTGTTCTTGTTGTTGTTAATTTAATCAACCTGGATGTTGTATGACAGTTGTATTCTTACCATGCAAATGTAAGAAAGAAACACAAACATACTTTTCTGTATCAATCAAAGAAATGTCTCCTAATGCTAAGGAAATTCCATTTGTAATGGACATAGTGTAAAAATTGGTAGAATTAGCTGCAGAAATTGGCAGTTGAGGCATAAATTGAGTACAATATTTGTAAATGTGGCATATTGACATAAACCTCTTTTATTCTGAATAATCTCACAGTGTTTGCTAATTGACAGACCGGATTCATTTCAGATGCAGAAACACTACCATTTTTGGAACAGAAAATTTGTTCAATGTTATTACTTTATTTAACTTCACATCAAGATGGAAAGAGAGCTGTCCTGAACCACAAAAACAGCTGTGCTTCTCAACCATGGGGGAATTTAAGGATAACCACTGGGGTTTCACCTGATGTCTATATGCTTTAACAGGTATTCCCCGGGGATTGTTAAGCATTATATAGCAAGAGTACTTCCATTTTATGCTGCAGGCAGAGGAAAGCATTGCAAGATAATACTTGCTATGTGGAAGTGTTCAATACTTAGATTACAGTGCTATTTATTAAGTTACCAACCAGTTTCCTGTAGCAAAAGAGTTTTTCATCCAGGATTTCAAAAGCTCAGGCAAAATCACAAATCATCCTAGGAGGTAAGTCATCAAGCATTTTATAGATGGCATTTAATAGAACACTTTGTTTAAAATTTACAGAAAGACCTCCAGCTTTAAGTATAATCATCTGTGAAGTTTGTTCTGTTCATAGTACATGCACCGTGTTGTAAAGCTATCAGCACAGAATAGTCTATAGCATTAAAAATACACTCAAATGTTAAGAAAATGGAGAAAAATCATTTTGCAATCTGCCTGAAGATTTTTTTTTAAACTTATTGTGTTTAAGGACTCAAAAAACCAAACAAAAACCCCCAAAAAACCTTGTTTCACATATACTCGTCAGAGCACATGAACCACAAAATATGCAATTAATAATATTATGATCCAACATCAGAGTGCTGTCATTTGCATAATTTACAAACTCAAAGAGCTCCCAGAAATCCCCTTTGGTTTACAATAAGCCTCTAATTAGTTTAAAAAAAAATAAAAGAAGGGAAAAAAGGAACTACACTGAGGCAAATACAAAACACTTGGACAAGAGCAACATTTTTAAGTGGCAAAGCATAGCACTTTTTAAGATTATTCTTGGCTCAGCTTGTAGAAGGGTTTTATTGTGCCCCAGTTGCAGACTGGTACCTGCTGGTCTCACCGCTCCCTGGCTGCAGCACAGCCACAAGAATTTCATGGTGTTGCTGGACTGGCCCCAGAGCTTTTTCAGAGAACCTCTTCTGCCTCTTGCTGCCTGTCTTTCTGGTTTCAACTACAGATATGTATAGAAATTCATTCCTAAATGGATGCCTTCTAGGTAGCTTCATCGCAGTATTGTTCGTGTCGTGAAATACTCTACCCATTTAAATGTAGGATTTATTTCTTCCCTTGAGCATTTGCTACTGAGTTCTATAGCTGTGGCTTTAGCACCTCTACTGGCAAGAGGATGATGCAGCAGTCTCTCAGTCTCTGTAAATGAATTTGGGGGGTTTTATACCTTTTTCCTGTGCTTTGTTTTATATGCATTCTCCCTCTCTCCTATACTTCCTCCCATTACGTCTCTACATTTGGTCTAACGCTTGGATGTGCTGTCTCTGATCCCACATGGCCTTTATTTTTCAGATTTTTAAACTTTAAGCCCTTTCCCCCCACCATCTCCATTTTCACATTTCTTCTTTCCCTCCCCACATATCTGTAGACAGATGTTATTTTCTTCTTTTAAAATGACTTCCTTTGTTTAGCAATGTTTCCCCTTTTGTAAGAGATCAGCTGGCCTCTCAGGCAGTAAAAGAGGAGCTGCTGCTCCAGTACTTTCAATTAAGTGAGCACTACCATGAATCATGCAGTCCTTGAGAGACCAGTCATCCCTTGCTGTTGGAGGAAGATTGCGAAAGAAAAAGATGTGCTTGGGACCATTGCTAGACTATGTGCACCCTAAAATCTTCAGTGTGTGCTGACTGATTTTCCTATGTGGAATTTTTCAGGTGTGGGGATCCATCAGGGAGGCAGCCCAGAGCCAGCTGAGAAACTGGCAGCAACCCAGCTGCAAAACGCTGTAAGGTCTTCACCATAAGGGCTTTTTCAGGAAAACAGACAATGCCAGCATCAGCTAAGAAGCAGCAGTACGATACCAGGGATTTTGTGAATTGTCCAGTAATATTAGCAAATGGTCTTCTGCTGGTACTATTTCCACACTAGCTCGGTCAGAAAGGACATTATTTGTATCCTATGTGTTTGTACTAATTTATCATCATAAGAACCCCAAAGAAGGTAGCAACCAAGCTGCACTGGGACAGGCAAGTGTGTGTGAACACATCACGGAAAACATTTAAACTCTCCAGGGTCTATTCAATCGGCCAACATGCAGTAGCAGTGTGGTGGGAACGTCCATAACACTAGTCAAAAAAACCCCTTTAAAATAAAATACTGGTTTCCTGAATTTCTCTCATTAGACCATACTCCTTTCTAGCAAATAATGCCTTTATCTTACAGAATGATTACAACTGGCCACAGCTGATGAATTTTCTTTAATCAACAACAGGTAATAGTTGCGAAAATTTACTACAGGTCCGTTCAAGCCAGAGTTTGTTAAGCTGGCAAAGGAATAAAATGAAAAGCCAGTTTATGCTGCTGGCCTAGAAAACCCCTTTGTTTTCCTCAGAGCTTTGTTACAGTGATCAAGAAAAATGAAATATTGGAGAAGGTATTCACCTACTTGTACTAAAATCTGTACATTGAAGCCGAAAGATCATTTTAGCTGCTAAACTTTCCTTTATGTAGCTGGAGGTCTGACAAAAGAATCTGCATGATGTTTAATAGTGTAATCCATGTCCCCCGTGAAACAGGCTTAGGCAAGAGGAGCATGATTTACATCACAACGTTTGTATCCAGAACAGCATTGTAATCTCAACATGGTAGACACATGAGCAGTCCTTCGTTTCTGCCTTTTTAGCTTTACTACCTTCAGCGCTCCTTCCTTAGCATTCAGACCTTTAATTTGGAACAAATGGTATTTCCTGGAGGAATTCTAGTTAAGCCATGTAAATTATAAGACAGCTACAGATGCAGGCTGCGACTACAGAGTGGTCTTTTCCTTTGGGAAGTCGATTCACAATGATATTTTCATAGGTTTTCCCATTTGTTGTTCAGTGCTACGCTTCAGAAAAAGTATCTGCCTCTCTAGAAACTCAGAATCTGATCATAAAAATAAACTGGATTTTGTTCATTCATATCTTAGAGTGATCCATGGGGAACTTATTTCGTTTACTCAGTCGTTATATCAACAATGCTCAACAGGTCCAGCTTTGTTCTGCACAGCCTGAGCACACAGGTGTACTTTCTCATGGCAATTTTTCAGAGAAGATACCCCATATTTCTGTGCTCATTTTCTCCTCTTTATCACCCTTTGGTGATAAAATGTGCACTGGGACAAAGTAGTGAGAATTTTCGATGACATTCAGACAGATATTTTCCTTATCCTCCTGTGAGCATCGCTAGAAGAAACAGATGCAATGAGCTGCTGGGAAAGCTTCAGCCTCAGCCTTGTTGTCCACCTCTGAGATGCTGTTGCCTCTGGCTCTGGTCAAGTCTTCATTTGGCACGAGAAAGGGGCTGGAAAGTCGAGATCAGCCCCATGGCAGAAACATTTACAATTATTTATTCCAAAGCTCAAGGTTAACAAATTTCTCTCTCTTCTCATTTCTTCATTGTAATTTGAAGCTAACCAGATTTCACTGTTTCCGTAAAGAAGGTGAATTTTGTTTTCTTCTATTTATGGACCTTCGAATAATTTAAATCCTCTCCTTCCAAGCCATGAAGGCTCCTCTTGATGCAGACAATAAAAGAAAATATCTTTATCCTACAGGATGGCCAGAAAGCTTCAAAACCATAAAACTTCTGGCTTCTTTCGTGCTCTCCTAAAAACCATAAAGATGACCAAACAGATTATTTGTTTTTAAAAACAAAACAAAACAAAACTTTTTGGTCTAAGAATTTCTTTGCCAAGTTTCAATCTAAAATTATTTTTTATGGCTGTGTTATAAATTGTTTAAAAACAGGGTTTATAATGGAAATGGTGACAGACTTAACTATGGCGGCACTAGCAGGCGCCAGCATAATTACAGTCTTCTCAAGACATAACTTACTTATTACAGGCTACACAGCAGAGCCAGTATTTTGTATTTTAATTAAGAAACCTGGATTTTGTTTGTAATAATTGACTGTTATGCCGCCCCTCTTGCCAGGACACTCTTGTAAAAGAGACTCTTGCCTCTAGTAGCCTTTCTTTGTTAAATATTTTAGATAAATTTTCTATTGTTGACTGGAAGATTGCATGCATTTTATGGGTCACTATTAACTGTCTTTTGGTGACTTCAGTCGCTCTGCACTTTTTAATGGAGACTTTTGTTCCTCTCATCTGCGCCCAGGAAAAGTTTACAGGTTAGGGCTCTGTGAAGTGTAATTCTCTAGTATCTGCGCTATCTGCTTTAATCCGTACCCCGCGGGCCAAGCCAGCTCGCTGCCGTGCCCTCCCGGACAGGCACCGCACGGCACCCGGCGGCACCGACACAGACCTTTACACCGGCCCGACCGCGGCGCCGCCGCAGAACCGCAGCTCCCGGACACGGAGCCGTGCTCAGCGCCTGCACGCCAGCTCCTCTTGTTCCGCGCGGCTGCGATGAGCGCAGGGCAGGCGGCGACCCGGAAACACCCGCAGCGGGCGGCGCGGCCGGGCCGGCCGGGGCACAAACGGGCGGGCGATGCCGCCGCGCCGCTGCCCCCTGCCGGCAGCGCTGGCACATGGCGGCCGCGGGCGGCCCGCGCCTCGCCCTGTCACAGAACCACAGAACCACAGAATGTCAGGGACTGGAAGGGACCTCGAAAGATCATCCAGTCCAATCCCCCTGCCAGGGCAGGAACACCTAGGTGAGGTTACACAGGAAGGCGTCCAGGCGGGTTTGAATGTCTCCAGAGAAGGAGACTCCACAACCTCCCTGGGCAGCCTATTCCAGTGTCTGTCACCCTCACTGAGAAAAAGTTTCTTCTGAAATGTAAATGGAACCTCCTGTGTTGCAGTTTATACCCATTGCCCCTTGTCCTATCATTGGTTGTCACCGAGAAGAGCCTGGCTCCATCCTCGTGACACTCACCCTTTACATATTTATAAACATTAATGAGGTCACCCCTCAGTCTCCTCCAAGCTAAAGAGCCCCAGCTCCCTCAGCCTTTCCTCATCAGGGAGATGCTCCACTCCCTCCATCATCTTTGTGGCCCTGCGCTGGGCTCTCTCCAGCAGTTCCCTGTCCTTCTGGAACTGAGGGGCCCAGAACCGGACACAATATTCCACAATATTCCCCCCACCTCGCCCTGTCCCCCCGCCCTCACCCTGTCCTCAAGCCACAGTTGCTGTCACGAACACCCCACGTCAGTTTTTGGGCTTTGCCTTTGCATCTCGGTTTCTTTTTTGTTCTTCCCGTTGCTGGAGTGCATGCACCCTCACAGCCAACAGGAACAAAAGGCACCAGCTCTTCATGTGCGTGGTCCTCAAGAGCCACCTGTCCAATTTTCGCAGGAAAGTTGGAGTGGTTATTAGGTATTCAGAGATGGACCTCGATATGCACAAAATTGAGTAGGTCACAACAGCATGTGTGGTTTAACGTGCTGTAGTATTAGCACCGCACAGGCACATACACAAACAAGACCAATAGAAGCGTTTAACATTTTTAACTGAAAGGCAACATACAAATTGAAGCAGTCCAGGACTAAAAGAACATGTCTCTCAATTTTAATTTTTTTTTCTATGCCTGATTGGCACTGGGTACAGCAAAGTCTTGGCTGAAAACATTGCTCACCGCTGCTTGCTTCTTCTCTGTTTGGCCTCAGAACGCTATTGCTCTAACAAACACTATTCAGTCATTTTCCCCCAAGACTATCTACCAACTGGAGAGATTATCAAAGTTAATTACATCACTTCCCTTCTTTTCTCCAACACACTCACAGGCTAAGAGAAGAGATAAAGGAGTCAGCCTTACCAGCAGATCTCTCCCTGCTTCCTCCTACAGAAGTTTTCCTCCTGCCAAGCAGACCTTCAACAAGTTTTTGTTGCCTTTGGATCTTCCAAGTGAAGCACAGGGAAAAGGACATAGGAGATAATCTACCACTGTATGGTTTGGGGGAAAAAAAAAAAAAAAGGGGGCAAGAAAATAATGGCATTGTCTTGTATTTCATTTTGGGTCCTGAAACAGCTATTGGTATTACATTACCAAAGACTTGTAACTATGGCCAAACAGCTGAATGAAATTGAAATACAGTATTTGTTTTTATTTTGTGTCCTTGGAGAACAAATGCAAAGTGAAGAGAAATTTGAGGGAGAAGTACACAGCAAGAAAGTTGATAAAATATGCACAGGAATTATATCACAGGTCTTTCTCAAATATCTATATTTGAGGTTTCAAATATCTCAGATATCATTCTTCACCGCTTTTTTTATTAGGTGGCATTGGTTTCAACTGTGTGAGGGAAAAAAAGGAAAAATGCTTCAGTGATAATGCTCAGGCAGAAAAACCTGCTATAAACTATGGGATGAATGGAAAGATTGAAGTCTGAGCCTAGGATGACTGCATCTAGCCAAGGTCCAGTAAAGTCTCAAGGAACAGCAAAATACAATTGATGTGGTGGTAGATCATTTTCTGGATCCCAACTTGCACTCTGCTTTTAATCATGAGAAAGAGGGAAGCTTTTAAGGTGAGGTTTCAAGCAAGTTCCAATCAGCTGATGCAATGCAAGGGAAGGAGCACTCTTGGCTGGGTTGTCCAAGGGGAGAGGCAGCCACCACTGCCCGAGCAGGGTTGTGGAGGCGAGACAAAGGGAGCAGGGTGGTGTGTGATTGAGGGGATTTAGAAAAACCAGTAGCTTGGAGGACTGATAATGAAGAATTATTGCAGTAAATGCTACTGTAGGTTCAGTTCCAGATTTTTTTCTCTGATTGGCTATATGCTAAAACATCCCTTTATCTGATCCTCCAAATACAGCTCAAGCAATATTTCATCACGCAGGAAATGAGAGGGACCAACAAACAGTCTGTGTGTGACAATGAAAAAGAAAGAAAACACCAGCCCCATCATCTGACTCCTTTATCCAAACTGACTAGACTGATTGCCTTGACATCATGTTTATCAATTCCACATGTTTGGGGGGCTTGGGGCCTTTTTCTAATTCCCAGAAAAGGATGCCTACAAAGGTGAAAGAAGAAACCAGTAGAGTCTATCTCCTAGGAGTATGTATTTGACTGTAGCACTTTTGTTATTTTGTGCTGTAGAAGGGAAGTTAATAAAGCATTTAAAAACAGAAAAGAATGTGAAAAGAAAGATGTATTTCAGAAATAAAATTTACAAAAAAGAAGGTGTGGCAGAAAAAACAAGTAGAAGAGAATGATTCTGTCTTTTTTGGTCAAGAGAAGGACAGCTACAGACACAGAAGTTCTTGAAAACCAGGAGTTTTTAATCTTAAAATGTTTGGTAATGTGAACTTGAGGGTTATTGTCAAGATTTAGGCTATTCAAGAGGAAAAGAGAGATAATAAAAAATACTATGGGGAATGATTGCTGGAAACCAGAATTAGGTGTCAATCTCACAAGACTGATACGCAAATACGAAACTAATGAAACTAAAAGTCTGCCATCAAATATCAATGACAGAAAAGAAATACTAAGCAGAATACAAGATTAAGGTTTTCTATTGGAAATAAAGTATTATATTTACAGGATTTGTCAAAACAGAACTTGTTCTACAAAATGTACAAGAGCTAAGAGCAAAAGCTTTGTTTTGTTTACCTGACAGGGAACCTTTTCTATCTCCTGTCATTGTGTAAATACAAGAGTCATTAAATCCAAGAGCTCAACAGGAGCTGAGCAACGGGATTATGTAGGATCATTAGCTATCGTCAATCCGTGTGCAGGTTCTGCAGTCATCCTCCATTTGTTCTCCAAGTGAAGTGTGGAGCATGACTGCTTCTCAGCTGGAATTGTTCTGATGACTTCTGTCATAACACTGGAATGATAGGAAATGTTGGCCAAATCATGCAGGCTTTAGTCAGGCAGTGCACCTAATTAAGTCAGTGGGAGATTTTCCCCTCATGCAAACTGTGGAAATTGGCCTGCTTTCCTTATTCACTTGCAGATCATGATTCCCGTCTCTTTTTCTGTGTGGCACTGGAGGATGTTTTGAACGCTGTCTGGGTGTTTAATACAATATCAATCCAGTCCACGATGTACCAACGACATCCTGTGTAGGGACGGAGTCAGATTTAAAGGTGCGTGTTACAGTGTGCGAGCAAATTCATTCTAGCTGGCAGTAAAATGTACTCTGGCCCCATTCCAGCAGAGCACTTAATCATATGCTTATCAGTTAAAAGGATGACTCAAATACTTCAAATTATGAACACGCTTTTTTGCCTTGTCGCATCACACCCGGAATGTTTGCACCATTATCCCAGATTAATATTAACCAGAGACTGAAAGAGATGAAATAAGAGAGAGAGGTTCAGAGCGAACTGAGATTCCAAACACTGCAACACATAACTGTGGTATTTTGATCTTGCTAATACTTTTCAAATGGTTTGTACAACCACCTGCTTAACAGATGAGATCTCTGATTAGAAACTTAAGTCTCTGATCTTCAGGAGTATTAATTTTTTTAAAAATCAACCTTGTTTTTAAGTCATCCCAAAATATGCCACTTGCATTTAAATTGCTCTCATCAGTATTTTGGCTTCCTGAGCTGCATAATGAGAAATTCCTAAGGTCCTTCCTTTTGCTAAAACTATTTCTCTTACTTACTGTGGGTGGCAGAGTATCCAAACACTCAGGAACTCCAGCAGTGGCATGATGCAGTCCCAGCTGCCCCTGGGTGATGACCACATGAGGTTACCAACAGCGTTGCTGATCAGACTCCAGACTGGCACAGGGGTTTTTTCGCAGCCACGTGCACCTTTTGCCTTCTAAACCACGGGCTTGCCCCATTTTTGCATGTTGACTTCCTTCTAATGGAATAATACAAGAGGTTGAGAAACATTCGTATTATAAAGTAGTAAAGAAATGAGTGCTTTGTATGGATGATATAAAATAAGTTAATTTTTTAGTTACTGTGTTGTTTGACAAAAGGTAATGAAAGGAATGTATCAAACCAGGTAACTTCAAGCAGTAAGACTCAAAATGAAACAGCTACAGACAGTTCCAGTTGCACAAACACATACACAAACAAGAAATAATGATAAATACAATTTCTTCAAAAGGGAGAGAATCAGGAGTCTGATAAAAACAGAAGTAGGAGTGAAAAAGGGGAGGGACTCCAAGGATTCCTAAATGAGAAGATGACATTGCATAGAAAGTGTTTCACTGTACCTCAAGAAAACACAGGGAAAGTCTGACCATATAAGTAATAGTTCAGAGTAAGTTTCTCAGAAAAAAAAATGACAGCTGATATTTTGGCACAAAGCTTTGCAGTTGCTATTACTCTGAAAATGTCAAGTTTAGGTTACAAACAGATATTTTTCGTACACCCTTGAAAAAAGGAAAGTTAGCAATAACTTGTAAAAGCAAGTCCTCACCACGATTTTTAGTGCTAGTATGAGGCAAATACTAGTGAGAGTGCGTTCACTCCCTTGCTCAGTAGACATATTTATCAAAAGAACCGAGAGTAAAAGCAAAGACAGCCACACACAGTCTTAATTAACTAATAAATGAGAAGTGAAAAAATAGCAGTTGGCTTTTATGTTACATTTATGCTTATGAATGAAGCTTGCACATATACCATCATTGCCATTTCCTATTTCACCTCCCAGTTCCAGCAAGGTGAAATACTTGCCATTTTATATAGATTATTGCTAGCTAAATAATCTACAAACATTGTCCATGACTTACATCTCCTCTTATTTCCCAGAGAGGTGGCTTAAACAACTGGAAACTGAGCTCTAATTTTTCCTCTTCACATCACCGTTACAGTGTCTGACTTGGTTTGACAGAAACATCCCAGTTCCCTGGTGATGACTATTAGGGAACTTTGTAGGACAGACAACAATGTCCACTGCTCAATCACCTGGAGGATATGTGACTTCTGTCATTGGATCATCATCTCTCTGGAGGTGGTTTGAGGTAGTATCCATCCTGTCTAACGGCAAGCACTCCATGAGGCAATGAAGCTGGTGAAGGGTCTGGAGGAGTCATGAGGAGCAGATGAATGGGTGTTGTTTAGCCTGGAGAAAAGGAGGCCGAGGGGAGACCTTACCACTCTTTACAACGACCTGAAAGGAGGTTGTAGCGAGGAGGGTGTTGGTCTCTTCTCTCAAGTAACAAGTGATAGGACGAGAAGAAATGGCCTCAAGCTGTGCCAGGGGAGGTTTATATTGGACATTAGGAAAAATTTCTTCACCAAAGGGTTGTCAAGCATTGGAACAGGCTGCGCAGGGAAGTGGTAAAGCCACCATCCCTGTAGGTATTTAAAAGACATTTAGGTGCTTAGGGACATGGTTCTATGGTGTACTTGGCAGTGCTAGGTCATCGGTTGGACTTAATGATCTTAAAGGTCTTTTTCATCCTAAGTGATTCTATGATCCTATTATGATCATGGAAAGGCTAGGCTGTTCACAGTCAAGAGTGAGAAACAGGTCTAGCCAGGAGGTATTTCATGCTTTGGGCATCCTCATCTTTCTCCAGGAGTTACAAGCCACTAGGATTCTGTGATCTGTAATTCTCCTAAAAGGACAGCACTGTTCCCCAAACACTCTTCACCTTTTCTGTCTAACAGGAGGTGGGTGTGTGAATTACTAGGCAAAACCAGTTGTGCATGGATTTCTATCAAGGAGCTGTAGGAACCTCCTGAACTGTGTGTCTATCATGTGATTCTTCCATAAATACAAAGGGGAATCAATGACATATACCATGTCAACGATTTGCAGTAGCAGAAAGCATCCATCTATCTGACTTTATCCAATACATTCAGAGGTAATTTTCAACCCATGTGTGCCATTTATTGCTCACAGTACAATTATCTATGTATATGCAATACATCATTCTTAGTTAAACTAACTGTGGTACGCTTACAAACTGGATATGTCTAGAAGACAGGATAGTAATGAAAATTAACAATCTCTCATAAAAGTCACTGACATTTTGATGAAATTAATTGAAGAAACTATTTACTAAATATCTCAGTGAATTATTAAACCAAATACATCAAACATCTAAAATCTATAAATAATGAATCTTAAATCTGTCAGAGTATGGGTTAGATATATTATATGATAAATATTATTCAGCCCCACTAATAAATTTTTTTAAACAATCTTAATCCTGCTTGCTGGTTTATGCTAGAATAATATATGGCAAGCAGTGGGGTTTCCCTTAGAGCTTGGTTTTGTACAATAACAGAACTCAACTTTTTGGAGAAACAGATTTACTATCAAGGAGACAGCTATATGACAATCTTGATAGAGAAACTGGTCATAATGTGGGCAAATTTAATAAAGAAATAAATCAAACAAAATAATTCTCTGAGGAAACTTACTTCATTTGAGGGAGAAATAAAGGTTCACCAGTAACCATAGTGAGTTCATATTATTGCCATTGTTTTCATAAGTTGTTGCCATGACTTTTTTGACTTTTGGGCTAGATTGGACTTAAAACACAACAGATGGCTACAATTATGTGTCTGTAACTTTTTTTGAGAATAACTAAACAGAGCACAATAAAATAAACAGGCTTATATTCCAAAGAGACTCTCAGTTTAAGAGAGCTATACATGGCTATTAAAAAAAAACAAAACCAAAAACAAACAAAAAAAACCCCAACAAAACAAAACAAACAAAAACCTCTAGACTCTCTATACAACAGGAATAAAGCATGAATGAGAAATTACTTTAAAAACGTGCTGTTTTCAGTAAGCATGTGATTCATTCCTGTAGTCTAATTTCTTTGATTAGCAATTTCAGGAGCACTGAGTAATCATATTACAGTTTTGTGATTATTTGGGGTCCAAGTGTGCATTCCTTTCAATGGTAGATCTTCCACTGGATTTTGTCTCAACAAGAATTGCTAGTATGAGTTTTTATAGGAGAGTTTTTAAATTCGTACAACTTAATTGTAGTATTTATTCTATAGAATGAGTGTTGAATTAGACTTTGGATCAACTCCTTTTTAGAAAAATAAATTTATTTAATTACCTCATGGTACTTCAATTTGTGTAGCAGTGGACTTTGTAAAAGACAAAAAGAAAGTTTAATAAGGAGAAAGAAAAAGGCATGAAAAGGAAGAGAGTATTGGCTAAACAGCACTCCACTAAATCAACAAATCAGTGTAAGGTGAGCATCGTTATGTCTTTGAGACTGTGTTATGTAACATAGATTAACACAAGCTACTTTGGAGATTGTAAATGGCCTCAACTATTGCACAAAATAGAGTATATCTGACATAGTTCACATTAACCTTTGACATTTCTAGCATTGTTTTTTAGTATTTTATTTTTAAACAAGTCTGTTTACTTTTTCTCAACAGCCTTTAATAATAATATATTTTAGATACATGTGTAGGTTACTTAAGACTTTGCGTTCTGTTGGCAATGTCTCGGTCATGCTCTGCCTGAGTAGGTCAGCAAGGAAACATCCATTAGAATAATTTTGGTTGAATCAGGATCATTGAGCCCAACCACAACCTAACTCTAGTACTAAACCACGTCCCTGAACGGTTTGAGGCTTTAACCAGGGCAGTAGTTTTTTTACACTTTTAACCTTGGCCCCAGCAAGGCAGTACTACCTTCAAAAGTGGGACACTCAGGCCTACATATTGAGCCTTCTGTTCCCTTTCACAACCCACCTTTTTTGCTTTGATGGAGCTGTTTTTGATGGAGGATGCAGGGTGACCCTGTCACCCCTTACCACCTCGCTCAATGTGGTAGTTTGGTTCTGCTTGCAAGGCCACATACCTACCCCAGGCTGTTAAATCCAACCCGTACAGCTCAATCCCACATTTCAGGTGCCCATCTATGACCCTGAGGCAGAAACTGTTTTTTTCAGAAATCGCTGTAATCCATTCAGTGACTACATGACCATACCTGAAAGACTGACATAGAATCATAGAACAGTTTGGGTGAAGGGTTCTTTAGAAGTCATCTAGTCCAACCCTCCCGCGATGAGCAGGGACATCTTCAAGACATGTCAAGCTGAAGTTTTGCAACCTAAAGTCAACAGCTTTTCCCTTATTAACAACATAGTTGCTAAACTCCATGGCCTGTGGCTCCTGTGGACACACGCACATAGCAGAAAGTTAGATTAGTCTGAAGCACCCACGCTATGTGCATGGAATCTTTCACCCCTCCTACAGAAAGCAACCTTTACTTGCCCAAGAATGGTACTGTGGGGATCTGGATTCCTAATGGAGCAATGTCTTCACTTCTGCATGTTCATGGGACTCTGTCCTCATCCTTGGGCACATTTAGCACATTTCCAAATAAGCTTGGAACGGACGTCACTGAAGGTTTTTTGACATGATGGTGGCAGCACACTGAAGGAACAAGCTGGTTTATAAATGCCTCATTACCTCAGAAGATAAGAAAGCAGTTTCTTGTGTTTGGTCCTATTGACCCAACAGTTCTGATTGATCTTCTCTTCCTTTGTTTATTGTCCCTGCTGTACACACCTTCCGTGGGACACATTTTGCTTTATAAAGTAAAATTTTACACTACTTATCAAGAGCAAAGAGAATTTTTAAAGTAGGAAATTATCTAAGCTGTGAAAGCAAAGGTGATAAGCATGAGAAACTTAGGAAGCATAATAGAAGTGTGATAAATCATAAGACACAAGCAAGATGTCCAGTTCAGCAAAGCCGCCAGCATATGCTAACCTTTAAACATATGCTGGAATTCACCGAGGCCAAGTCCTCTTAAGTACTTTATTGGATTCAGAATAAGTTGCAGAATACAGTAAGTAACAAAAAAGGCCAACAAACACATCATATTTTTCAAGATTTATTTCCACACATTTACTAAAACTCCGTATACAAACCAAGATAATTTTGCATTCACGGTGTCCACAGCTTTCAAGTTATTATGATATCAAGCTCACATTTGCTGTCACACTCTAATTTTAGTTAGAGTAAAAATCTTGTAAATCTAAATATAGACAATTTATTCAGTCTGGGTATATATATGTTAAAAAATGACAGGGAAATTCGGAAATCAAATTTTCTGTACCACTGACACTTTTTTCAGAAGTGTCATAGAAAACTACAAAAGGTGAGAGGAAATATCACTGTTTAAGGTCAGCTAGACCAAGACTGAGATGGACAGCGATTAAACTTAATCACTCCTAAACACTGGAATTTATAACTTGACTGACATGTTGTGAGCCTGATTAATAGAAAAGGCTTTGCTGAAGGATATTCACATACACTGTACAGAGTCGTTTTCTGTATTCAGTATTCCTTGAACTATGAAGAAGTATAGCTTTTGTTTAGTTTGGTTCATTCGCAGTTTAATACTGATTTCTGATGTATGGAACACGTTTTGTTTCTTACTTCAGTGGTTCCTTGAAAGTCACCTATTCATTTTGACTCTGGCTAGTTAAATGTTTTTAAGAATCTTTATAAGCAGTTGAGGACTACATGAAAAAACACCAAGGACACCACATGAAAAGAAAACTCTGCTCCAGTTCCTTCAAACCAAATTCCATCAGTTTCTGTTGAAATCATGAACTCACCACTTTCTTTACGAGAGTAAAGCTGACATTCTTGAACCAAAACATTCTCCAGAAGCTGGATTTTATAAGACCTGATGAAGGATGAAACAGTGAGGTCTTAGGTTTTTTTAACAGGTTAAGAGATATGACCACACCAAAGTGTAAACGGGAATAGCCAGGTTGGTGCAAAGAGTTTGCTTTCAGTCTTGCAGCACTATTTATGTGAGACTTCTCTCTCTCCTACAAGAAAACTGATGGGGGGGTTTTCTACAACTTGCTCAAACACTTCATGGAAAGGAGATTAGTTTGGCTTTAATGTAACCAACTAAATTGAGTGTTATTACTGGAAACAGCTCTAAGCTTTTCAATTCCCCTAATGAGGTCCAAACTTCCATGGATGCTATCACCTGAGACTACTGTAATATTTTATTTGGATTTAAATCTTTAACTTGGCAGGACTGCTGCGTCTCCATGGACACCTCTCATTTTAGTTTTATATTCTCCCAGGTGGTTGATTACTTATCCTCGTAACAGGATTCCTTTTCATATCAAGGAAGCTCTGACCACCATTCCAGCACCTTACTGAAATTTTAGCATAGGATGTTGATTTTATTTGTTTTGTTTCACTATCAAGACCAAACCATCCATTGTATTGGCTTTATTTGACAGATTTTTCAAGGCACCTTAATTTGCTGAGCTTCTATGATTCTTAATGTCATTTGGAACTAATCTCTTCTGCTAACATGAAAGCAAACTGAGAGCCAAAATTTTTATGGGAGACAGGAAACGTACATTTAAAGGAGTGCTGTGTTATCTTTTACAGCAACAACAAAGGGAACATAGATCCAAATATACCCCCAAATGACATAGTCGATTTTTTAACTGGTTTCAAGTGTAAGTCTTCTTGGAATATTTATATGGTATCAACGAGAGCATTAAAACCTTAGAACCACAACCACAAAGGAGCATTACTGGCTACCCTAACCTGCCCAGAACTTGAGCAGGTCTCAGATCAGTTGGAAATGTCATCAGACGTAGTTATTTTGCAGAAGGAATTATTAACACTTCCCTTTGTTTAACACTTTCGCTCTGTTTTATGTTTAGCAATAGAAAAGTAGAAAAAAATCATCTATGCAATCATTTCAATGAAATTCTTATATATATGTGTGTATTTAAACAACTTTTAATATACAAGAAAGGATATTTCTAGACCACGATGCTATTCTGTGTGACAGACCCCAGTGGAACAGTTCCCTAAAGCAGTGTAGAGGTGTAGCAGTGTAGGCATTATATTGTCCAGAGAATCTTCTTCTAATTTTGGAATAAAGTAAGTTTACTTAGACTAATTGGTCTCTATGAACTGCTGAGGACACATTGATTCCTACAATGATATTAAGATATTGATATAATAAACATTTCTCGAGCTATATGATTTGTGAAATAGCAGATCTAAAAAATGCTAGCTGAGAAGGCGAGGTGGAGCTCGCTTAAGAAATATAGTTAAGAGACAGCATATTGCTTCTACAAAAGACAAGAGTCATCAGTTAAAGCAAGGGAAACAAGTTTGACATTGTTTCTATTTTCTGCCTAATAAAAGGATGAAGAAAGGAGAGCATAAAAACTCCCAAACATCCAAAATAAAGAGTGAGTTTTAATAAGTTAAAAAATATCTTCCTTGTATGAGGACATCATTTCAGTAGTTTAAAATAATAAAATAGACTTCCACGAACTACACAACAGAGGGAAGGGTGTCCTTCAAAAAACCCTTTGTGTTTTGTTCTTCTGTAAGCAAGGTAAGAACTCAAAGGTTTTGGGGTAGTGTTACAGTAGTTTTCTCAGGCTTCACTCTGCACGAGACAATTCTTGCAAGAACACATTGTCCTTCCTAAGACTCATGACAAGCTGGAGAGAAAACAGCTTTGTTAAATTCCAGCAGCGTATCTCTGTCCTTTATTTTGGTAACTGTTTCCTTTCATCCAAATGAATCTTTAATCTTTTATCTTAAAAGAACAAAAGAGACTTGTTCCATTCTTAAACACTTGTGGTAGTTTAGGAGTTCTCGGGGAACAGCAAATTGTTATTCAAGGTGGACTAGCATACTCCAAGCACACCAAGCGAACTGCTTTTTTCAGGAACTGGGGGACAGGATTTTCACTAAGCTGCTGGAGCTACTCTGGGAACAGTGCCTGATGCCAAAAGCACAGAGATGTCTTTGGGTACTGTTAGAAAGTCTCTGTCAAGCAAAACAAAGTACCTGAAACCAATTTATGCTGAGAACATGCACCTTCTTTATGCTCAGCCAGCCCCAGTTTCCTTCTCCAGAAATGCATATCCTGTTCTCTCACTGGAGTTGCTGTATCAGATTCATCCAGATTAGAAATATATATATGTATGTCTATATATATCTGAGCTAGGTTACCCCACCCACTGGCAGCAGCTCATCTGGAGAGTTTAAGAGGTGATATGCATTGTGCCTTAGCAAGCCTCTACAGGGAGCAGCACACCGTGGCTGGTGGAGATGCAGACATCTGACACGGGAAGGGATACGGCCAGCCTGCTCCTTTCCTTGCCTCCAGCTGCAGTCCCGGGGACTCAGTTGCCTGCAAAACGTTGCACGGACCAACCTGACACACGCGGGAGCAGCCACAGGGCAGCGTCCTCACTCGTGCTGCGTGGGTGCTGCGTGCCCGCTCTGGCACAAGCGTGCTCTTTGGAGACATTCGCTGGGAAAACCAAGGGAGATTAAGCAGCCTGTGTGCAAGGAGCAGTTTTTCAGAGACCTGTAACAGATTTTCCCATGAGTAGCAAAGGTCACATTCTGACTTCAAATTACTGTTACTTTCCCATTCCTCCACAGTGTAATTTCAGATCTTAACTTCACAGCATCAGACAGGAAGAGTCATTCAAAGAAAGGATCCCAGACTTTTTCAAACATGGAATAAATAAGTCATTTTCCCTAGGCTTTCTTGGAAATGACTGAACCTTCTCAGCCAAAAATTTACAAAAACTTCAGCCTGAGGCACAGCCAGGATATAGAACTACTACCCTGAAGAAACGTTACAGTTCAGAAAATCATAAGGTGCTGAAAACTGGGAGTTAGAACTGCAAACATTAAAAGTATGGGTGATTCTATTAATCTCAATAACATACAATTTACATAATATCTAGGATATATTTTAAGTCACAAGGACAAGTTAACTAAGTATCAGCTAATTAAAGCAAACTAACTGAGGTCCAAGTGTTATACTATTTGGAAACTTTCTGCTGATACTCAGCAGTTCATCTGTTCATGCAAATGTTTTGCTGGAGTTAAGATCTTCGATACCCTTTTGCTTTCCACTGGATGTTTCAGAACCCTCAGCCTGAGAGGTAGCCAGGTTTTTCAGTTTTTCCAGCCTGCAGATGTTATTGAAGCCAAAGTTTTCTGGAAAACATTCACAGTAAACAATGGCATTAGCAACTGCAGTGTTTGCCTGATGGTCAGAGAAGCACTTAGGGAAAAATAAGTCAAAGCATAGATCGTATTTACATACAAGTGTGTATGCTAGAGAGAGGGGGATTTCAATGTCTATGTGCAGTGCATACTTGCTGCATTATTCAGTGAAGATTCCAGCTGCTGGAACTGCCAATGCTCTGGGAAGAGCTGACAAAACAAGGATTACTGCTTTGTCAGTGTTGTACCAGAGCCACATTAAACTGGACATCCATGAAAAGGTTAGTGAAAACTATTACTGGGTATAAAGCTTGCCACACAGCAATTCAATATGCTACCTAATATAAAACACTTAAAATACATATAGCATATTATAAATACAATCTCAAAACATGATACACGTTGTAAAGGAAACATTATAATTATAGTATTCACATCAGTTTCATTGCACCTTTGCAGCTTCTTTTGGATTAGTAGCTTTTTCTATGTATTTATCTCATACAGAAATTTCTAAAACCTGTGTATGATTTCAATGCCACAACACTACAAGAAAATTTTGTAATCAAACGTTTGTGATTTAATTTTAACATTTATTTTCAGGGAAAATGGGCCTATATACTCAAAGAAATCTGGGTAACGTATGACCAGATATAATTTTAATAAATAAAATCTCTGCAGTTGTGGGCAAAACTCAGTCTTTAAATGCAGTAATCGCAATTTTTGTATAAATTGCTGAATATTCTGTTCCGAAGTCTCTTCTGCCATCTAGTGGGCAGTAGGCCTCAGAGGCTGTCTTCGGGCAAGGTTCTTCCATGCTGCTCTGGGAAGCAAAAGATAAAAAAATCTTGCACTGATTGGAAAAGCAATTGTAATTGTTATGCATTTAGCAACAAAACAGGTTCATTTCTGAAATCTTCTTTAATATAAGTATTTCTTCAGAAAATTTTTCATTAATGTTCTGTGGATGAAGACTTTAAACACTGGGTATGTTTAATACCATAACTTTATCTCTTGAAGTACTTCAGGCTATACTTAAAGTTAAGCATATGAGGTATGTACCAAAGGCTAAAGTGCCATAATATCAGGCAATCTGAAGGAGGAATCCAAAGCAATAGTTTCCCTTTCAAGGAAAAGCCTGAGATGGTTTGCTATCAAATTCCAAAGGACTAAAAGACAGTGTACCTATTTACTGGTTAAAACCAGTACAGTGGTTTCAAAAATTCTCCCAGTTACTTGTAGATTATTACATTTAGGATGTCCAACTTAAAACATATTTACTCCAATATATGATGAGATGAGAATCTTAAAACATTTACTCCAAATAAAACCAGAAGACATCGTAAGAGTACAACAGCTGATCATTTGTTTTCCTCTTAGCTGGGCTTCAAAGGAATTTAATACTTCACATAAACAAATCTGAACTCTTATTGCTACTGAGTCATAAAATATCTCTGTCTTGGGTATTAAAGCAGTAATCTAGCCCTCTCCTCTGTGGTCATCTTGTGAGCTCTCTCTAATCCTGAATCAGAGACAAGAAAAACTCCCGAAGCTCCTGTTTCTGAACTTTTGTCTTTACATCCCTGTATATGCCACAGCTGTTCCTTCCAGGAGCAATCCTGTTTCAGGTGGCCAGGTAAGGCTGAGGGTTGAGGCGATTCACTGAGGGCACACCAGAAGATGGCTTTCACTAGCATTGAAGTCTAGCAGTTAACATTCAAATGAGAATTAGCCAAATGCCCTGCATGCCAAATGGAAAGAGAAGATGAAACAAACTGTCCTCTATTCACATCTAAACTTCACATCATATATTTCTCCTAACAGAAAATGAGCAGGAAAGAAAGGAAAGGACAGCCAAAGTTGCATTAGCTTAGGTTTCAAAGCCGCCGTCCTCTCAAGTCACATGGGAAGGTACACTTTCCACTAAGGAGCTTCTCAAGCAATTTACGGTTACTGTCATTTACAGATGTAACATTATAAAAAACACCCAATTCGCTAATGGAGCTCGAACTTACCAGCTTGTTCAGAGCATACTTACAGCCAAAGGTCAGCACAGAAATATGTGGGAGATTCATCTGGCGTGTGAATACCTGCTACAGCTGGCACAGCTCATGCTTGATTTAGAGCAGAGACTCAACTGCCAACCTTCCACATCCCTTGTGTTTACTACTATTTGCTATTTTTCACTGGCTGAAGAAAAACTAGACATTAGCTACCTAAGCATCTGGCCTGAATTAGGATTTTAGCTCCAGAAGAAATATAGATGAGGAGAGATCTAGATCTGGCACAAGCACAGCAGATTAGGAATAGCACCGTGATATTAAAGTTCTTTAAAAATATAGACCAAGATGAATTTACAGCTAACTCTACTAGCGAAACATAAAAGGGAATCCAAGTTTAGCATTAAGCCTGCAGAAAAATCAGTATTCTTTTATTTTTATCATCAAACTCATGAAGAGTTCTATTTGGTTTCAAATCCAAACACGAATGGAACTACCTTACCATTCAAGGCTGATTACAAATCTTCAACAGAGAAGCACAAACAGCCACTATTCACAGATAACATAACGAAGTAAGTAGATTAAAAACATTTTCCCCAAAAAAACTATGTAGGAACAAAATAATGGTAACAAAACAAAAAAACAAGCCTGAAAATAATAAAAACAATTAGTTTATTCTAAGATCTGGAAGGTTTTTCGGTTTATGCAGCAAGATTCTGGATGGATATGTCATTTTGATTTTCTGTGCCTCTGAGACCATTGTTAAATGCCGGTGTTGCAACCACGTCTGGTATGTCACGAAGCTTCATAAGATAAGACTTCTAAAATGTCTTAAAATTGACCAACAAGAAAAGAGAGAAATCAAGACTTCATGGCTTCCAGTCTTAGCCTTTGCCTCAGACAAAAAGGCAGCTCCGTGAGAAAACAAAATGTGTCGGTTTATTCCTTGATTAACTTGCTATGATCGCATGGGTATATTGGAAAAACACAGATTGCTGCCTTATTTTAAAATTATAATGTGATCATAGAATTAGAGATAATATTGTAAACCATTCTGATGAGGAAGCAGAAGATCTATAAAACTGACATTTTTATCTTGATTCTTTTGCCTAATCAGACAGCTTTAGCTTTTTCTTACATTTATAATTAAACAACACTTCGATTGGTAGCATGTTTTTTTCCTCAGCACCTCAGCAATCAGGTGCAAAGCATATTTAATAGGGACAAGATAAAACTGTCATAGCGAGATGGGGATCTAGGGAGTATTCCTTCTTTCATTAGGTGGTACAAACGTTCACTGATTTCCTGCACTTGTGCAACCACACCTTCATATCCTCATATGCAGCAGGGACTGGCTTCCTTAGAAGTATTAATTATCCCAAAACAGAATGTAGAAAAATCAAAGCAACTCCAACTCTATCTTTCTGCAGCATGTGCCAAAACATTTCTCTGTGTTGAAAATCACTGTCTTTTCAAGGGTCAGCTTTCTACTGAGAGTTTCAACCTGACTGCAGCAAGCAACTTCAGGAAGAAAAATGGGGAAAGTTTGAATATACAATTCACTAGAAGTTTACTTTAGACAATAATTTTTTGTAAAGGGACTGGAAGAACTGGTTTGTAGTTTTTTTATTTGTGCAGTGCTTACTCCAGCATATATGTAATAAATAGTAATAACCACTCTAAGTAATAGCATAGACTGATCATTAAGCTCCACAAGAGTCGTACTGAACAAGAGCTGGTCATAACTGTATTTTTAATTACCTTTTCTTTTTAATTACCATGTAATCAAACAAATGTCTTTTATAGTACTGGCCACATCCTCTTAAGCAATCAGTGCATTGTTTTATATACAAGCTTAGCAAAAAGGTCACAACAAAAGTAAGCCATTAAGTTATCACAGATAAGCCTGGAAGTAATTATGTAAAGCCAAACAAATCCTGACAGAGGAATTAAACAAATCAATGTTCATTGTTAGAAAGACTAGAGCCTGACCCAGTAACCTCATGTGTTTGTTCCTCAGATTCCTTGAGAAGAGAAAAAGAGGTCCTCAGAACCCAAGATAAGAAAGATTAGTATTAAAGATGTTTATTGGCATGGCAGTTCTTCATGACCAAGGGGAGTTGGACCCCATTGTACTAGGCACTGAGCAGCAAGTATATGGCCATTGTCAGAAAGTCCCACTATTATAATAGCTTACCTAAAATTTAACCAAACTTGAAATCATTTCTTTAAAAAAAGGCAACTTTTAAAAACTTCATTAGAATAATTTAAAAATCCTTTAAAGAGAAATTCAGAAGCAATCCCAAAATTAAGTTTTAAAGAGGGATTGCTCCCTTTCTCATCAGACTGGATGTAATTGGGTGTGTGGTATAGAGTGGGTTGTGTGGGGTGGTGTTTGTTTTTTAGACACTTTAGATTTTTATTAATGCTTCAGAAAAATATATGCATTTATATAAGCCTTTATTCTTTTTCCTTTTTTCTTTTCTTTTCTTTTTTCCTAATTTCAGATTTCCCAGATTTTTATCAGTAAAATCATCATATGATGCCTATCATGTGACAAATGTAATATTTGAGGAGCCGGTTTTACTAGCTTTCATAATACCATGATGACCCTAGATCAACCCTTATGGAAGAGACAATAACATAGTCTAAAGAGCTAATACAAACTCAGAATTGCTTATTATGAGACCAAATGAAAGTAACTGTTCAAAATCTACTGTCAATCATACTTTTTTAAAGATGCAGATGCAATTTGATCAAACTAGATGTTATGAACCAAGCATTTACTTAGTTTAAACCAGTGAAGCATCCTCTAAAATCTATAAAGTCTGGGATGAAGATCTGGCCCTCTGTTTTTAAACTTCCCTTTGCACAAGGTACAAACAGTTAGGATACTTCACCTCAGTGCAGTGCCTGTCTTATTAATATAAGAACAATTTAATTTTGTAGGATTATGTTCACTTTCCTCTCTTAGCTGAGAAATAAAACTATTTAAATGAAGTACTTCCATTGCATGAATTCACAAGGGTTCATAGAAGCTTTTACAACACACATTGAAAGGGACAGTAGGTTTTAGTTCCTTGAGGTCAGTAAGTTGAATCCAGGAAGTTAGTTTCAAATGATGGAAGATTTTTTGCTCAAAGACATATATTTTAAATAGTAAAGACAAATTCAAAATTTTGTACAGCAGATGGCAACATATTCTTAAAAATGGCTGTATGAACTGTTTCATGGAGATCATTAGATCACTGCTGCTTATTTTTGAGTGGTTTATTTATTAGACCATACTGATTAACTTGTCCCTGCAAATGAGACCAGCCCAGAAGACATTGATCCAATTGCTCTGATGAGCACATCTGACTCACCACCTGGAAGTCTCAAAGACCTTCTTTTCAATAGGGTAGAATTTCAACTTCCTCTTTCAAAGGGCAATTTCTAGTATTACATATTCCAACTGCTTAGGTTGAAATTTCAGATTTATATGAGCAGTTCCACTGTAGGCATTTTTTATTTGAGAATTTCTAAAACAGTCTAATGAAACAGGATGTTCAAAACAAAAAAGTTGCAGTAAAACAGCATTAGTGTTCAGCTGGAAGTCAGCAAGTTTACAGGGGTTCCTCTGACAACATTCAACCTTGTACTAAACCTTGTCATCCCTAAACTGTTGTCAAAGAAAGGTGCCTAGCAACATTCAACAGAAGAAGAGGTCAATGAATTGGTTTTAGCCTTGTTCTTCCAGTGGGGAAGAAAACTGAAATGAGTCTTCAAATACAGTAATGAGAACTAGACCATTGCCCATGGAGAGAAATCCAAACAAATATTTGTTCCAGCAACTGAAAATTCACCATCTCCAGACACAAACGTTCATGGGATCTTTGTCTCCCAGTAGCAGGGACTTAAGTGTCATCAGACATTCAGTGTGGATCCAAATTCTCTTCTAGAGTCTTGGTCAGATATCAGCTTTGTACAGCGATGGCTGAGAAACTTGGTGATCGTCTCTTCCATCCATTGTCTCTTCATCTTAGCCACCCAGCTGGAAGCCAGTACTAATCCTCCTTCTCACAACAGCTCTGTTCCTGTGCAATTGCACGTTCCTGTCTTTCACCACTTTTTATCAGCTTCACCTAGTCAGACCACAGCCTTGCTTGCCACAGATTCACAGCTTGTTCTTACATCTAAGAGTGTATACTTACCTCTTTTTCAAAACCCCTGAGGAATATAGTATGTACAACCTGAAAGTAGATCATCATGGCTATAGGGGTGGGGGAAATTTTATGAAGTTAAATCCACTGCAGAGGTCTGTGAAACTTTCACTCACTTGTAAGACCATAGAATGAATAACCCCCCAAAATAAGTTCAGAAAATAAAAACCTCACCAGCAACTGAAGTGCTCAGCTATCAGCACTTAGTTTGAAAAAGTCTAAATATGTAAGTCATAAATACATGTCAGAAATATAAGTAACTGATGTTTTTGATTCAGCAGCTGACCTCCTCCCTGCAGCTGAACACAGAGAGAGGTGTCCACCACCTGTTTTGGGTCACTCCTCATTTTGTTGCAGGGTTTTGTTCTCCAGGTTGCCCACCCTGTTTACAAGTCATGTTGCTCCTGGTGTGACTTTATGTACTAACAGAGTACCAGTCAGTCTAGGGATGCTGCAACAGATTGCATTGGTGGGACCCCAGCAGTTCTTTCTATCTGCATGAAACAGTTCCAGGTCGTGTGAAACTATCCTTCAACAAATAATAGTCAGAAAATCTGCTAAGAATGACAAGATAACCTTTCAAAGTTTATCAGATGCCCTCCAAATGTAATAATTTTGAGACTAACCTAAATCAGGGTTGATTATGTCTTTAAACTCATCTTCCTTTCAGAAGTAGTCAATTCCAGGAATAAGATACCAGGAACTGTTGTTAAGGTCATGATGCACCTCTCTCAAGTCATGACACATTTGTAGGAGCACCAGATTACAAAAAAAAAAAAAAAAAACAACAAACCAAAAAAAAAAAAAAAACCAAAAACAACCACCACACACCCCCCTCTAAAATGAAAAGCTATGCACAAAGATATCCACTATTTAAAAACAAAACAAACCCAAACTCCCAAGCAAAACCTTGTATTTTCAGAAACATGCTCATTTTCCTCCATTTTTAGCATATATTAACAAAGATGATATATTTTTTTTAACTATGAGTTGTATGGGATGCCATCTCAGTTTTGCTAATGCAAGCACTGATACTTACTGTTTACTTCAGCCAATACACAAATAACTTTGGATTTCACTGATATGAGGAATTATGTCTTACAATTATTGGCCTAAAAATGCATTTATGTAATGAATGATTTTATGTGCCTGGACAGTGGAAACTACATATTGTTTTCAGCTAATGTATACATATGTTGTCCATATGCCTAGAAGTCTTAAGCCTGTCCTGAACATTTACAAATATTTTCCAAGGAATCCCACACGTTATTCACCCTCTCTGCTCTTCCTAATAAAGGGATTCCATGATTTTAAATTAAAAACTAAATATTTTTAAAGTGTCAGTTATACATACCATTTCCTCCATGCTGCAGTATCTTTAAGGGATTTTTGATGCATTTTTCTCTTTAGATGTTTAATCAGAATTCTACCAAGCCTCAGAGAAAGTTCAGCCTCTGTTTTCACTGAATTACAAGTTAAATTGTTCAGAGATTTGACTTTAATGCCATAATAGGTGTTGTAATAGTTATTTATCATCTAGGTTATTTTCCAAACAGGGAAATAAATACCTGTTAACAGAAACTGAAAAAACAAGGTACACACAGTAAGTATCATGTGCAATTTCATTGCAATTCTACTGATTGTGAAGGACATCTAAAGAGTTTATGTCAAAGAAATAAAAGCTGTGACTGTTTTAACTTTGATCTAACTCCTTTGTCTTTATATACTTGTAGCAGTCCAGAATAAAATTTGACCAGCTACATATTACAGCCAGAGTCTAAACCAGTTATATTTTCCTTCCATCTTGTGATATTTCTGACCTAACAATATTTTCTTCTAGCCCTAACAAGTACAACCAGTACTATAGGTATACTGGTATATTAAGATAAAAACATTGCATAACTCACAGCATATTTTGGTTATGCCTACCTTTACCGCTTCAGTAGGACATTCTCGAGTCCTAACCTACTTAAGCACTTATCACAGTCAAACTGTAAAGACAGGGAGCTTAAGTTAAAAGGCAAAACCTGGCTGGGAACCTGCTTTAAAATGTTGGTAATAGATTGGTACCACCATTGCTGCTGTGGCTGAGGCTGTTATCGGTACCCAAGCCAATTACTCTAAGCAAGCTCAGCTGTGACTGCACAAATAGGCTCTCATTTTAATTGCATGAGGATCTTTAATAGTTTGACCACCTATTTTTAAAGTACTGGTGAATAACTGAAGAAAATGCTGAATGAAATTCAGTAAGCTAGGTTTGACAAGTTCATACTTGCTAGAGCATTTCTCCTTTTAAAATTTCACTCTTTATTCTCAGGTCTCCTCCATTTAGCTCTTCTTGGTGGGTAGGCTTTGCCAGAAATAGCAAAATACTCTGGCAAATAAACTTGCGGGGTCCCATTATTAAAGTTGCTCATGGCTCGGGTAACCTCCACTTCTGAATAACCGATTCAGAGCATCATAAAGTAACCTGATTTTCAGAAATTTTGTGCATTTACCCACTCCTGCCACTACAAGTCACTTCTTTTAAGAATCTGAAATTGGTTTTGAAGGATTATTAGTCACTCTAGAGAATATGGGCCTTTTGTATCAGGTTTTCTCAAATGGAGGCTTTGTAGAAGAGGTACAACCTGCCCCTTTAGAACCTGCCCCTATCTTCATTTCATAGCAGATGGTCATTAGGAAATTATTTTGTACCAAAGAAATTACCATCATCTGCAATTTACCTCAGCTTATGGTGATCAGATACAGTCTGCAAAAAGAGAAAACACTGTGTTATTAAAATGCATTATTTTAATAGTAGAGAGAGATTGTCTATCATGAGGCAAATGACTGGACCTATGTGTGCAGTGCCAATTCTGGAAAATGGTACTCAGCAATTTCCATTTAGATCAAACAATGTAACATTTCCTAAGTAACAAGGCTTTAATTATTTCAGAAATCAGATATTCAAGAAAGACGACGTAATACATTTAGCACTAAAAATGCCTGTTACTTTCCCAGTATATTTTAGGAAAGTATTTCAGGACTATATTGCACCACATTGTGAGTTGTAGTTCACCTATTCTGATGCCCTTGACCACTGCGTTTTAAAGGAGAAGATTTGTAAGCACAGCTCTAGAGCCCCTGGTGCAAGCCGGGCTGCAAACAACTGACTTCATTGCTGAATGTTTTACCAAC
This sequence comes from Caloenas nicobarica, assembly GCF_036013445.1. Classification (NCBI taxonomy): domain Eukaryota; kingdom Metazoa; phylum Chordata; class Aves; order Columbiformes; family Columbidae; genus Caloenas; species Caloenas nicobarica. Next base: position 26,497,793 of record NC_088247.1, read on the forward strand.
AAGAAAAAATTGCTAGTCTCCTTTGAAGCAAAAGAAGAAAACATTTCACTGGAAATTATTTTGCTTGTGAAATTTAAGTTAAATGGTACTGACCGAAGTTATTGCACTCCGACCTGCTAAGTTTGTATAAATCATAGCAGTAGGTTCAAGTGCTTGAAAAACATCTAGAATGTAGTGAAATCCCTCATCAACTGAATCCCACAGCCCACATGAATGCTGTAATTTCCCTTCCTTTTGTTTCTACATTATTCTGAATTCCCTTACCACCTGCAAAAGCGTTAACAACGCTTCCCTGAAGTGAGACAGTTCACATCACTAAACTTCAAGCAAATAGCTTCGTTTTGCTAACATCTGTACAAGTCTAAGAGAGAGAAACAGGCACCTCCAAAGCACAATTCTGAACAGGAGCAATGGGTTACCTCCTGTAGTAGTATCTCTCTTTGGCATGGGAGTTGAATTTAAGCTTCTATTTGAATTCCTTCCTTTCTCTTATGGTTTCCTACACATGGGAATATAGGGAGGCTGCCCTCTTACTTAGCTATTTGAGTGAGATGACTACACTTTGACAATGTGGAATGAGCCATATGTTCCTCCCTATGGTGGGCTGACCCTGGCTGGACACCAAGCGCCCACCAAAGCTGCCCTATCACTCCCCTTCTTGGCTGGACAGGAGAGAGAAAATATTACAAAAGGCTTGAGGGTCAAGATAAGGACAGGGGGAAATCACTCAGCAGTTACTGTCACGGGCAGAATAAGCTTGGCTTGAGGAAGTTAGTTTAATTTATTACCAAACAAATCAGAGTAAGATAACGAAAAATAAAAACTAAATCTTAAAACACTTTCCCCGCCCCAGCCCTTTCTTCCCAGGCTCAGCTTTACTCCCAGTTTTCTCTGCCTCCTCCCCTCCAGCAGCACAGTGTGACAGGGAATGGGGGTTGTGGTCAGTTCATCACATGTTGTCTCTGCAGCTCCTTCCTCCTCAGAGGAGGAGGACTCACACTCCTCCTCTGCTCCAGCCCGGGATCCCTCCCACAGGAGACAGTCCACCATGGACTTCTCCAAAATGAGTCCTTCCCACAGGCTGCAGTTCTTCATGAACTGCTCCAGCGTGGGTCCCTTTCACAGGCTGCAGTCCCTCAGGAACACACTGCTCCAGCCTGGGTCCCCTGTGGGGTCACAAGTCCTGCCAGTAAACCTGCTCCAGCCTGGGCTCCTCTCTCACCAGGGCCACAGGTCCTGCCAGGACCCTGCTCCAGCGGGGACTTCCCACAGAGTCACGGCCTCCTTTGGGCACCCACCTGCTCCTGCTTGAGTTCCTCCATGGGTGCAGGTGGGTCGCTGCTCCACCATGGACCTCCATGGGTTGCAGGGGCACAGTGGCCTCACCATGGTCTGCACCACGGGCTGCAGGAGAACCTCTGCTCCAGCTCCTGGAGCACCTCCTGCCCGCCTTCTGCACTGACCTTGGTGTCTGCAGAGCTGTTTCTCTCGTGTATTCTCACTCCTTTCTTCCAGCTGCTCTTGTGCTGCAGTTTTTCCCCTTAACTGTGTTATCCCAGAGACATTACCACCATGACTGATGGGCTTGGCCTTGGCCAGCGGCAGGTCTGTCTTGCACCCAGCTGGCACTGGCTCTATTGGACATGGGGAAAGCTTCCAGCAGCTTCACACAGAATCCAGCTCTGTTGCTCCCCTCACTAACAAAACTTTGCTACACAAGCTCAATACACTCCCCAAAAGATATTCTAGTAATATAGACTATTTCTTGCATTTTCATGGCTTCAGTTCAAGACGCTTTCACTGGCTAGGGATATTATGACATTCTTTGTCATCATAGCAATATATAATTTTCCTTTACAAGTAAAATAAAGTGGTTTTTTGGTCACAATTTGTTTCTATCGTTTGCTAAATAAATGTTCAATTTAATAAAAAGTGAAAGAGGAGATGACATTATAATGCAGGTATATCCCTATAACAATTTCATTCTAGTCTTCAAAACCCAGGTGAAAGAGCGACCTTCATCTACTTCTACAATAAGGTTAGTTCTTGAACCTTCCTCTTAAAAATGTGTAGGATTGCTCTGTAAATGTAAGTTTAAGCAACAAATATCTTGATATAATTCAAAATTAACTTGCGGTGGTTCACGAAAAAAACACTGAAAATGTATACTTTTCGCAATCTTCTTCTGGAACATTGCTGACATTTCCTACCTTTCAGGCACTGATTTCTTTGTTAATGTTGGGTTACAGTTGCCTACATCTGTATTTTGCTACATGAGTAAAAAGCCTAAGTTCTAAGCAACCAGCATTTCCAATTAAATCAGCATATTTGGGAAAATTTTTATTATGAAATAAACCATCTTTAGTAACAAAAACCCTGATCCTGGTGCTCAGGGGCATAGTTTGATAACAACACCCCGTGACGCAGCTGCTACTTCTGAGCTCTTGGCCAGGAAACATTGACCCTGAAATCTGTAACACGTTAAGTATACGGGTCAGACAACAATGTTTCTATGTTACAAACGCAAGTGTTTAGTGCATAATATATTAACTGTACATTGTTAAACAGAGCAATGGAAGCACGCATCTAACCACGTATGGTAAAATAGAGTTTATATTTCAGTTCATTTGCAAAGTAAGGGAAGAGGAAGAACCTACAATAAACACTTGTCCAGTTTGTTAAACATCATCAATAAATGACCCAGCAGTGCAGTTCCTATTTAAGGGTATAATGTTCTTATGTATAGTCCCGCGACAGAACAAAGTCCAATAAACTAGGGGCCACTACACACTTCTCTTGTCTCCTGTCACTCTTCTCACTGATGTCCACATATAACCACATTGGCCTGCTGCTGGGAACACCTATTGTCCGGGGTGTGATTGCTTCCCAGCGCAGCACAGAAATCAGTGTTATCACTCAGCAGAGAAGGCACTTTGCCCATAACAAGTATTTAAGAACCAATGAAAGGAAGTACTTTTTCACACAACACATAATTACATTTTGGAACTCGTTGCCACAGGATGTTGTTAAGGCCAAAAGCATAAACGGAATTAAAGAAGAGACTAGACAAATTCGTGGAGAAAGGGTCCACCACTGGCTATTAAAACATGATGGTCCAGATGCTGCCTCTAGCTCAGGAAATCCCTAAGCCATTGATTGCCAAAAACTGAGGAGAGAGTAAGGGACATACAACAGTAAGATAAGGCTCAGTACCGGTGTGTTATTTTTTTGTCTGAATGCTTATAAAAAAAAATCAGTCCTACCCACAAACTTTTGATCTCAAGGTAACCACAAGTTTAAAAAATTTGGCAAAGAGCTCATGAATTTGGTGGAAATAGGCATACCAACAGAAGACAGATTTTTTTTAATGCCTCTAAGCAGGAGCATCAGCTCAGCTTTTATAAAATATCTACCAAGACACAAATATGTAGGAGATCCAATTGCATTGAAACTCTGTTCACAGAGCTGTGTGCTATTATAACTTATAAATATTGCATAACCTATTGAAATAATTGCAACTGAATGAAAGCTGTAGTGAAGCATATGATGAATCCTTAACATTCAATGAAGATTTATGGCCACATTAAAATAACTAAATAATCCCAAATCCAGAGTTAATCCAGCTGCTGAAATACATATGCCATGAAATAAAGCAAGGAGACAAACCACTCTTAAAAACAATAAGAAGAAAAGTTGTTTAAATTTGATAGTCAAAATGTACATTTTGCATTACCATTCATTTCCAGTCTCATGCCATAAAGTCACATCTGCACCAAATGTTCTACTCCCTCTCTTTGGACTCCTTTGAAATGTTTCCTTGGTCTTTTTAAAGGAGTGTAAATATGGACTCAGACAACTAACTCAAGATCTGTTTTGTTTCTTGCCAAGATTTCCTTCCAGATAATTAAGAGGGCCTCAAAAATTAGCTAAACAAAATAATATTATCAGAAAAAAAATAGCTTTTCCTTTGAAAAAAACATGCTTTTTGTCAAAAAGGAAAGGAAACTGATACAAGACAAAGACAACAACCGAAGTACTTCCTTATAGAAATAGGCATGTATAAATGTCAACACTGACTCTTTTTAGTCAGCACACATAATAGGAAATTGTATTAACTCTTAATGTATTGTAGAGTGTATATGGCCAACCACTACAGATGAAAAAAAAAAAACCACACACCACAAAAACAACAAAACAAAACAAACAAACAACAACAACAAAAACCCCCCAATCAATCAAACAAAAACAACACCAGAACATTTGCAAAAGTCAATGCTGGTTTTTGACTTAACTTTTTATCCAGCAAAAGCTCCTCACAGCATTTCTGAGAGACCTAGAGAGTTTATAAAAGATAGAAATAAGCATCTTTCTTGTTAGAAATTATTGCCCATTGGGGAAACTCTAAGCCTGAACACAAAGCATGAGCATAGAAAGACTACAATGTTGGCTGGAAAACAAACATGCCTATGGGAATGCTTTTTGGATTGACTCTGACTTAAGCACATTTATTTCTGAATCCGAAAATTTCTAGCCAGTAACAGTCCAAACCCACAGTATCATCTTTTAATATTACATCAGAAATGTTTCATATACCACCCAACTTACAGTATGTTATAAACAGAAATAAATCAATGAGAAAGCCCTGAAGACCCAACTTATCAAATGGCTCAACCTTAAAGCTTTTGCTTGTAGTCTCACTGAGTTCGCTAAGGCAATTCATATGTTTAAGTGCAAAGGCTCAGAACACCCTAGGGAAAATGAAGAGTAGATAATTGTTTCTAACATAACATTTATGTGTTGTGAGCTATTCCCAACTGGCCACAGGGAAGTCTGTACTAATTTATGGCTTCAGACACAGAGAGGTAAGGAGTCTGGATACTAACCTGGCATTTGGGGAGTACTGAATGGCAAGACTTGCTTGAGAGAGTAAATTTTTAATTTTTTTTTTTACAAAATAATGAAAATTACATCTGCAATTGTCTATGTCAGACAATAAGAGGAAACTCTTTTCGTGGAAATGTAATATTGAAACTATTTTAGGAAAATAACCATTCTGGTGCCTGAAGGGGTCAGTGAGGGTATCACTATGTGTGCACAGGGCTGTGTTCTTGTGCCAGTACCAGCTCCTTCACACTTCTATACTCCAAAGCTGACATCCCCGCCTGAGTCAGAAGGAAATATTTAATTAGACCTCCAGTCCATTCACTCCTTAATATTCAGCAACAGCAGCACTTAGGAGAAACCACACATATGTCATTAAGATGAAGACATGCTAAGATACTCCTGTAACATTTTACATTTATTTCAAAAATAACTTCTACTTAAAGTAAAAGCCCATCAATTTCCAGTCCTCTAGCAATCATCTGATTGCCTGATGTAAGCCCATTGGAGTCTACTGGAGTCTTTCCAACTGCTTTAATATGCCTGGGGATGACATTTATCAACTGAAGTGACTAGGTAGTAACACCAGGGCAGATTGCCTGGGACTCCAGATGAGCTTCCCGACAGTTTCCCACAGCTCTCCTCCCCAGACAGGTCTCTGATTAGGAAATGGCAACAGCTGTACTCCACTGATTTCGCGTGAGGCAATAAGGCTGTGACTACTGTGCACACACTGTGAGCTGAAGGCTTCCTTTTGATAAGTGTTTGAAGAATAGTAGCTTAATTATTTTCCAGGGGCTTATGTTAAGAGCATAGATGAAGACATGGGAATAAAATATAAGTCCAAAAGGCAACAACAAGTTTTACGAGATTCTGTTTCTCAAATAAGACATTTCGCTAGAATAAAGGAAAACATTTTCATTTTTTGCCCTAATACAAATGGTTCAATTTGCTTGTCCTCACATAGGCATCTAGCGCCATTTGGGATATGCAGAAGTCACTGTGTGGTCTTGGCAGCAGAGCAGTATTCTTCCTTTTGGAATAAATAATGCATTTAAGATGACCATATTCTGAATTACAGAAGAATCAAATGTCAGAGTAACGTTTAAGCAAGTAACATTATCATCAAGAGGTAATCCCATCATAAGTACCATTACTGTAATACTGATATTGCTGAGACCTGTGCTGGAGAACAACTGAAGTACTGACCACCTGTACTTTCCAGCATATTAGTGCTGAACCTGAAAAATAATGCCCGCTTCCCACAGCAGAGGTGTTTTTGTAAACTATGTTCTAGAGAATAGAATATTTATCGCATTGCTGTATTTACCTGGCCAAATATTAAATTTTACCCAAATACTCTCTATGTTAATAATAAAACAGCAGCTCAAGTAACACCTTCAACAATTACATTTTAATTGCACCCTCAAGAAATCTTCAGTTAATTACTACAGGCCCACTTGAGGCAAAGTAATCTAGTGTACAGTTTGGGTGTGAATATGTGAATAACTAGGTAAAGTCATGCTTACTAATGGGGAAAAAATGTAAATTATGAAATTTTTCAGCCTGATGGGGCTCCATACAAATACTGAAGCCTACATGTATTCCTGAATGCATACATACACCTCTTCAAAATTTGGCTTAATAAGATTAAATTCAGTTGAATTTAAAAGTTTATCTCCCTTTTGTAAGGAAATGGTTACGTTAAATAATTGTAATTGCTCATTTCAAATATTCTTACACTGATTTTGGCTTCAGTTTGCATCCCAAGGATTGACTTTATTTAAATATTCCAGAATATTGATTGAATGATGATGACAATCCCAAAGCTTCAAAATCCTATTACGTAAGATACTTCCAATGAAATAGACCTGTCATCTTGTCAATTGAAACTGAAGCAGCTAGCACCACTGCAATAGATGTATGATAGTTAAAACTGATAGTATAACTGATGTGTTAGTATCACATACTGTAATCATCTTCGCAAAAGCCATTGTTCAACACTGATTTTGCAAAATTACCAAGTGAATATTGCATATACATCTGAGAAAAAAAATGTTTGTCCAGCAATTTACAAAGCAAACTGAGATAAAGTTTGTGTTAAAATAAACTCCTGAGAAATTTCCATTGTCTTAAGTCTGTTTCTGAATTAAACCGTGCTAAACCAAGAGGCCTGATCTTGCAAACTGACTTAACCTGGCAGACCAGAATCAGATACATTGACATCTATGCTACTCTTCATGATCCTTTATGTGTCCTTTGGCCAGCTGGTGTCTTTCATCTACACTAGTAGCACCCTCAAGTGCATACTGGCCGCAGCTCCACAGGTCCTTTTGTCTGCTCATATCCAGGCCTCTTCATCTCACGCTAGGCACATCATGGACTTTTACACAGACTACTCTTTAGACTTCTGGGTCTATTTTTTATTTCAGGAACTGTTTGCAGGCTGAACTGAAAACCTCCAGTGAGAAGTCACCCAGCAACTTATCCATAGGTGACAATATTGTGGACTTCTGCAGTTGCTCACCCTCCCTCAGATGTAGGCCTTTGGTCAACTTGTCTTTTGCTGGTCTGTGTGACCTCTCTTTGAGAGAGAAACATTTTAACACGCAAGAGCTAAACCATTTCAAATGTTATGTGTGAGAGAACTACATGTTCCACTCCAAAATAGATCTCAGATGTTTTCTAGCATGTGTGCTATATTATTTCTAGATAACTCTGGAGGATCATGGAGAGATCCATACTGATGGGGTAGGTGTACAACACATATGTTTGTCACTATAGGCACAGAACCATTTAAGATCACAGCATGATCCTATTAGAACATCATCTCAGTTTGCCAGAAAACTGTTATATTGCAATGGATCCTTGAACCTTGTTAATTTTACAATGTAGAATGGAAGAAAATTACTCGTCTCACTCTTTGCTTCATGGAAATAGGCAAAACCAGCTAGTACCTTCAGCTAAGCTGGGGGTTTTTTGTTGTTTTGTTTTGGTTTGTTTTTTTTCCATAAGCATATGCATTCATCAGCTTCAGATTCTAGTTACATGGATCCATTCAAATAGGATATAAAACTAGAAATAAAATACATACAAATCCACCGAGTTCTGGCTGAATCAAAGTAAGTTTTATATAAATATTTTCCCAAACTATAAATTATTCTCTGGTTTGAACCAAGTCCAGTTTCCAGAGTACTTAAAACTTGGCCCCAACTTGATGGAATGTGACCAAGAATCACCAAAACATTGGCAAAATCTAGGGAATCTAGCCTGAGAATATAACAAAAGCCAAAGCCCAGAGAGGCTCACATTGACAGGGTGTCAGTACATTTTAATGTCACCAAGACAGCGACTGCCCCCCCACATACTTGCTTTCTTTTACAGATTGTAACTTGTATACACCTGAAATACACTAATAGAAAAGGAATGCTAAATGTTATCATAAAATGCAATGTTTAATCAGAACAGGGTAAAAGTATTAATGTGATAAAAATACAGCTTGTTGCAGCTGTGATTATTTTAGTTACAAATGAAAGTGCCACGCTTGGAAACACGAGAAAACACAGCACATCTGGGATCTGAGTTATTTCTCTGTGCACAGCACTTTTAATAGAAGTTCTGGTTCCATTGGTTCCCACAACTCCTTCTGCACACGCCTGTGACTGACAGCGATGCCCAAAGCAGCTGCCTGCTGCAAATCCGCTGACTCAGACGTCTCTGCTGTGTGACACAAAGCTTCTGGGCATAGAAATCTCTTTTTCTGTTGGCGTGAATTCTGTCAATCGGGTACCTGCATTATTAACCTATTAATATCTAAGCAGGTCACAAAGACATAGTGTAGCTTTAGTAGTGACTGGATGGGACGATATCTAGAATATCTAGCAAATAAATGGCACTTTTTCATTCTTAGATTTTAAAAAAATCATAGCTAAGTGCTTTACACTGAAGAGAGGAAATTAGTGACAAAGTAATTCTAGAGTGGAAATGTAACCAGAATCTCTGAAGCTAAAGTCATGCACTAGTCATAGAAGCTGGCTGGTTAGGGATATGTTGAGAAAAGTATACGTATAAGCAGAGACTGACTTTGCAATAGTCCAGTAGTTAGAAGGACTGGCTGGCCGGAAGTCCCACTAATTTGGAAAATAAATGGAGTCACAATCAGAGTAGTGTGAGTTATTATTACAAAGAGCATCATTCCCTTCACCTTTCCATCATTAGGTATCCTTGCACATATTTGAAGAAAGCTAAGCAAAGATATGAAGTCATTTTTAATGCAAGATGAGATAACATAGTCTCTTCAGTTTGGACAAAGAAAACAAAAGGAATATATACTAGAGGTCTATAAAAACATGAAATATGTGGAGAAATTGAATGGAGAAGCACTATTCACTGTTTTTCTTAGTATAATAATCAGGGAGTACCCAATTTATTTACCAGGCCAAAAGTCTGAAACAAACAAAGGAAGTCATTTTCACACATAATTAAATCTCATGCAAAATTAAATTGTGGAGCTCATTATCACAGGATGTTGTGGAGGTCAAAAGTCCAAAAGGTTTCAAAAGGCATTAAAAGATTCTCATGGAGAATAGATCAGAGGCTACACAGCATGATAGTCCAGATGAGACCTACAGTTCAGGAAATGCCTACAATCACTGACTGTCATAAATGAAGAACTTATTCCAGGGAAATGTGCAGGTCAAGCACACTCTATTTCTATCAAATTTATATTAACTGTCTGCTACTGGTCACTGCAAGGCACAAAATAACAGGCATGATGGACCGGTGATCTGATTCAATATGACATTATGTTCTTTTCTGCTTGTTATTTCTATGAATGAAAAGTAAATACTGAGTGATTGTCATTTTGACTTGGCAGAGTCTTAAAAATAAATTTAACTAGATAAAAGACAATAGGAGGTACACAGTAATGATCAAATGATCCCTGGAGCACCACGACTGGAAGAGAGAAAAGTCCTAGTTTTCCTCTTGGTTACAGTTTTCCTGTTGGTTAAGAATTCAAGAGGAAAAATCTATGTTCCTTTTATGCTCCTCGAAAACAGCCTGAATAAGACACATTTAGAATGATGCCTAATTCCTCTGCCTAAGTCCACATAATCAGTTTCCTATAGTATTGTGTGGATTTTTCACTGTGGTAGCAGGGATTTGACAAGCTATTTATGTCATTACAGATTGCATCACCCAAATAATTTTCTTTAAAAGCAAGTTTTCCTCAAAGATCCTGATGACATTTATGAAAAACTGATGCATACAGGAGAGGGCCAAAATACCAAAGAAACCAAGTTAGCTGCATATTGCCATTATTGCAGGGAGTGGCAGTATATTCATAATTACATGTTAAAAAAAAAAACCACCAAACGAGTATATGTGAACTTAGCGCACATCAGGTTAAAATATGGCCCATGGCTATAAAACTGTGTCTTAGTAAGGAAGTTTCCAGTTTTCCTTACCATGTTTAAAGAAAGAAGTGGCATGTTTTGACATTAGGCAGAAAAGTAAGTTTCCATAGGCAATGACTGTAGCAAAAAGTGACAATATGCATTTTGGTAGCCAGCACATGTGGTAGTTCTATTAGCTCAGAATTTTCAAGTAAGAATCCCTGAAGATCAGCTACACACGGGGGGTGCTTAATTTTGTGTCAGCTACATGTACTTTTTTCCAAGTCAGCAAACCGTGCAAGTAGTTTGGCTAGAGATTAGATCGTTCCTGGCAATTTTAAGTGGCTGGAAGAACATATGCTAAGTAACTTTCTAGGTCATCTTGCCCTCAACGTACTTGAACAATTAAAGGGGCGGGGGGGAGGAAGGTAGGAAAGATTTAAAATATTACAATAAAATAATCTTCAGCATAATAGCTAATAACCAATTCTGATGAGCAAGGTTATTTACAAATTCTGAGGACTTGGGTGACTATAGTGGCCTTCTGAGACCACCTTTCAACTTTGATAGACTTATGACCTTGTTTTGTCCCTTCATGGCTAATTGAGAGTATTCTATGACCGAACTATGCTACTTCTTGCAAATTAGGTAGGATTCACATTGATTAATAATTAGAGACAGCAAAAGAAAACTAAATATTTTCCTGCCATGCCACCAGTAAATAGTTTTCCTATTAGGATACTAGCTACTGCTTTGGACAGCCCAGTAGCTACCAGCTTCAGAAGTAGGTCTGAGTACCCACTATGTTTTCATTTGATGTCTTGATCTGGCAACAGCAAAGCTAAAGTAGAACAGAACTAACTACATGGAATTCAATGCAACAAAAAGCATAACTGGTTTTACCAGCATCAAACATGACCATGCTCCAAATGAGTTTGTACAAGCTCACAAAATGTTCGTAGCAGATCCCAAGGCTGTTTTGATGCACATTTTGTATAGAATGTAAGGGGTGTGTGTATGGGAGTCCTTCTAGCGTATTTATTACTTGCCCAGGGCTATGCTCAACCTAGCCTTTCCTATTTTCCTCTTCTCTCTCCTCTCTCAAGAATACCAGAGCTAGGAAACTAGATCGTGTGAAGGAGCTGTGCCCTCTAACAATGCAAAAGGTCAATAAAGAGAAGCTTTCCCGATCTGTTATCATCTCTGTTTCTTCTGCCTTGATGGGTGCACTGGTGAGGAGTGGTTTTATAACAATAACTCAGCTTTTCTGTTCCTACCTTTGTCTGTTGCTCCTGGATGTCTTTACTGATTTGGTTTCTGATTCTTTGTACATCCTGCCTTTAACATACCCAGTATTGCAACCTTTTCACCAAATGACAGGAATCTATAAAACATTTCTAAAACTATACTTTTTAGGTACAGAAGATTAATAGAAAATAATAGCTTCTGCCATCACATGAAATAGGAAGCATTGTACATAACTAAAGGAACTTAATAAAACTGCTGATCTTATGGATCAGCTACTTGATCTAGCTTCAAAGTTGGATTTAACTTCAAAGTTGGCCCTTCTTTGAGCAGAGAAACCAGATGATTTCCAGAGGTCCTTCTAATCTAAATTAGTCTATGTTTCTCTGTCCTGCAAAGAGATCCTGGCTACTAACATTCACTATGACTCCCAAAGGATAGATCCATTTCTAATAACCACTTAATTGTACGCATTTCCACAATCACTATATTGCAAGAACATACTCTAGGTTCCAATAAGCATTTGCCTCTCTGTAACCACCTAAAGAAAAACATGGAAAAGTGGGAAGTGAAGAGGTAGCTGCAAAGCAGTTTCTTGTCGGAGTTACGGAGCAGGAAAATTAAGATCACAAGAATACGCAAGGACAAAAATGATTCAGCCTCAAGGTTTCATTGCACACATCTTCTTGGCAGAACTTCCTCTGCTTCTGTGTGAGCTGTGTGCAAACAGGGATTCCAATAAATATAAACACATACTGATTAGGATTTTTAAAAGGCTGGGTCTTACATCCACTGGAAGTCAGGAAGGAGAAGATGAGAAGATTAAAAAGTCAATTACAAGAGTTGCTGGTAGTAGACCCTCAAGAACAGCAGGAAAGCTTGAGAAGGAACTGTGCGGACTGAAACATGAGAAATTTATATTTGTATGAAGCAGAAGAAGATCTAGAAGCGTAAAGGCTCTAGGTTATCTAGGAAATCTGAAGCAGCTCCACCAGGAGAGAAGGAATGCAGCTGCTCCTTGGGCAGGAAACACTGCTTGCTTCGCCCCAGCAGCCAAGGCGGATAACCAGTTGCTATCTCGATGAGCAGCAAGGAATCTACCCTACTGATTTAATGCCCTAAGGACTCTGCTGCTTCTTTGTAGTAGTGCTTATACATTTCAAAGGGCTACTGGTGCTTCTGGGACTCAGTGCTGAGGAAGCTGGAAGAATGGATCTGCTGACCTGTGAAGTATCAGAAAGCACCACCACAAAGGGCCCCAAATCCACTAGAGAAAAGCTGCCAGGGCTCATCTGAATTGCAGCCTACCCCACCACATTACTAACCACATATGCACTGACGGGTCCTCTGGGACTAAAACTGAGTGGATCAGAAATTACTAGAGCCAGAGGTTCGGATTAGATTCTCCTCAACTCTTTTATATGTATGGAAAAGCTAGACAATGACTGACCTCTTTCGGATAATATGATGTATGTACATGCTTTCCGATACAGAAGGACAAAATAAAAGCAGTTAGCAGAGGGAAGATAAAACATACCCTACCTACATGCATACCTATTCTGGTAGCACTTCTTCTCTTTGCTGCAGATACGGCTGTGTAGAGATGGTGTGACACCAAAAAGAAAGAAAATAAACTTTTTGGATACAGTCATCTGAAACTCTTGAAGAAATTTCAATGATTGGTGGTATGAGAATCAGAAAAAAAAAGTCACTTGTCAAGTTGCTGAATACCTTACGTGGCTTCATCCTAAAGCAGAGTGCTAGTAAAATCTGGAAACCATCAAAATTATGACCTGATTAGAATAACAGAGATTTACTGGATATAGCTTTCACTAACATTTCACTTGTTCAGAACTAAAATACAGTAGGAAGATGATTTAGGTGTTACCTGATATTCATGGATATATATACTCATGTAGGATTTAGGGTAGAGGGAAATAGCGACAACACACATGGTAAGGACAACAGTGGTTGTCCATAGATACGCAAAACGGTAATGAGTGGACAAAAGCCTTTCCATGGGCAACCAGTGTAGATATCCAAAGCAAAAGAACTGGTACTAATGGGAGCTCTAAAACAGAAAGAGGAGATTAATGTTTCTATACCGGCAAACTAACGATTTATTAACTTCCCCAGGCAAATGAGTTAGTGACTTCCCTAGGCAGCAAGGTCAACCCATATGGAGCTGGCTGTGTCTGATGAACTCTCTTGACATTTAAAACATGGTGCCTACACGCAAATGTCTTAGTGAGAAGGTCTCTGGAGTGTTCTCACTCTGAACTGTACCTGGCAATTATCTGGGAGAACAACAGTCATCACGCCAAGGAGTTTTCCAGTAGTCCACTGACACAAAAATATTCACTGGCAGTGATTCACTTGCTATTACAGATTCAGCCAGAGAGTAGAATTTGTCTTGCCTAATTTTAATATGCTTCCAATGTAGATGCTACTTCCAACACAGTAATCCTTAGTATTCGGTGGATTAAAACAGGCACTTTTAAAAAGGATTTAATTTAGCCTAATTTGTACATGTATTTTAGGATGAGAAAAATCACAGTCTATTTCTCTTTCCTGACAATGGATTACGAGTTCAGATATAAATGTCCACAACGTTTATGTCTGCATATGGTCAGACGGATTTCACAGAGCACAAACTATCAAAGTGCAATGAGCAATTCTTGTATACAAAAGAAAATTACTGTTCTCTTATATTAGATTCCTAAAACAGGCAGAAGTGAATCAAGAGTGAGAAGCTAGAAAGCAACTCTTGTTTGGGTGACCCTGCAGTTGTTATACCAAGTCATCACTCGTATTGATTTCAGACTCTTCTTGCAATTTAGCAAAGTCATTTTGAATTGCAGTCATGTTTTCTCTAACCTCTTCCAGTTGGCTGTCTTCTGCAAATAATCTTGTTTTTCTCCAGTGCCACGCAGAGATCACACATGACAATTTAGAAGGGCACTAGACCCAGAGGTGCCTAGTTTCACCTCACCGATATACCACCTTAAGAGCCAGCTACCAGAAACATTTTTTGACTATGGGTCTCCGTACAGTTTTGTATCCACCTCACGGTCAACCATACTTCCTACTTTGCTCATGACGGTCCCACATGGGGCAGATCAAAAGCCTACATGACACAAGTTGTATCATAAATGCTGTTTCCCTTTGTCCATTAAACTATTTGCCCCACCAAGGATGGATGTCAAATTTGTTTGAGAAGAAATTATTTGCATTTTTATCAATTTACTATTTTCTCAGCAAATAGGTTCCACTCAAAACTACTTTTCTGCCTATGTTAAATGCAATTTCTTTGCCTTTTGCTACATCTCAGGGATTCCCCGGCCCTCCATCAGTTCCCTGAGAAGAGCACAATGATTCAGAAACTGCTTTGTCTTGTTCCCTAAGTAAAGTCTATAGTCTCATAGCATGATTTAGTAATTTATCAAAATATTCACTAGCTGACCTTTCTCCCTTTGTGTCCCATATTCCTATTAACATTACTGATAATAAGAATTATAATAAAACATCTAGTTCTAGCCAAACCTTCTATTACTCTAAATTTTCTTTTTTTGTGTCTTGATAACTTGAAGTCTATTTCAATCCTCACCTTTCTGATTTTACACCTGTACACTTATGCCTCACACTTAAGCCCCTTTTTAAACCATAGAAATATACACATTCCTGCTTTCAGTGGGATTTCTTCCATTTTCCAGTCATTGAAGAGTACTTTATATTTCCTGTATCTTATTGTATTTCTATTTTTCCTCTTAATAAGAATAGTAGCAGGTGTATCTTCAAAGCACAGAGAAAACTTCTGATATTTGGAGATAAAACTGACATGCCTTAAATATATCATTTACGGTATTTTATGCTTCACATTGAAATACGGAAGAAATAGGAAGGGTTTATTGTTTAAAGATGTTCTCTGAGACACTCACAATGCATCTGACTTGGATGATAACATTAATACTTTATAGTACACAAGGACTGTGTAACAGAAGTTTCAAAGTACTCCATGGAGAAAATCTTGTTTATTATTTTCATGCTTCCAACAAGTTTATATAACATAAAGCATGGGTTTGGGGGAAAATAGAAAAAATATGAAATTTTAAGCAAAACAAGATATAACTATGTGACTGCCAAAATCTAGGCAGAGAATCCATAAAAAACAACTATGGCGTTTCCTGAGTAATTCATAGGACAAAAGTCAAAATGCAGCTACAGTTAAATGTAACAAGCACAGTGTATATTCAGCATCCTTGTAGAATGGAAAAAAATCCCTCTCCTCTTCCCCCAGATCTGCTTCTACTTCAGCTTTATTGAGGAGAACACTTAAACAGGAGGACTCATTAAAAATGAAATAAACGGCTAAAAAGTTTTGCAGGTTTGATGGAGACATTTTAAACAGCAAAATAAATATAAAATAATTATAAAATATGATTGAAGATAAACAGCAGAAAAGGAGAAAATAAAAATAGTAAGAAAAACGAGAAAACAGTTTAAATAACTAAACCAACATCTAATCAGAGAGAAAAAAAATAGCAAGACAAGCAAAAATTATGAATTAAAGTGTGCAGATAAGAACGATCATTGGAATGTAGGATGCCTGATTTTTCAAAGCTTCTCAGCAAGATTCCTTGCTAAGCTGAAGAAAATAAATTATCACGTACTAAGAGAAAAGTCCTCTAGTAGATTAGTAATTGGTTAAAAGATAGAAAGCCCCGTAGAAAGAAATAAATACAGTGACATGGGAAGAACCCACTCTCAGGTCTTTTTTCTGCCCCACATTTTCAGAAGTTATGAGGACAAAGGAATAAATAATGAGTTCGGAGATATTGCCAAGTTCACAGAAGACACAGATGTACTCAAGATCATCAAATCTAAAACCAGCTGAATAGAGTAATAAAAAGTAGTATGAGTTACCAGGCAATTAAATTGCCTGAAGATGAAAGCTATTATCAAATAAGTGAAAAATTATCTATGTAGGGAAAAAAAGTCTAAACACAGATATAGAAAGGTGTGTCTGAATTTGTTATTACTCCTCAAAGATCTCATAGTTACTTTGAATATATTTGTTAAAATATTAACTCAAAGCTCAGCTGCAGCCAGAAGTCAAATCTAATTTGGAATTACTAAAACAAAAGAAGAAAACACATCAGAAAACAGTAAACATAATATAGTAAATATAAAACACTGCATCATGCCATGACATCATGTCTTTCAGGATGTAACACAACTAGGAAAGCTCAGGGAAGGAGGCAATGAGGATGATTTGGAAAGACTCCTACACAAAAGACCATTAAATACCTTAGGATCTGAAAAAGAGATATTTGAGGAAGAATGTGACAGTGACCTACAAAATCAAGAAGAGTATGGAAAAGTTGAGCAGTTAATCCCATAGATTTTAGAAAAGGTAAGTTCAGTGAGGAATCCATATCTGGTTTGGAGAAAATTTGGAAGTTGGAACAGGGAATGAAACAGCTGGGTGAGAAACAGGACACAAGTAAAACATTCTTTGCAGTTTCCATCACAGAAATTCTGTGTCTCATTGTCATATATCTATCATTTTGCCAAAAAAAAAAAAGAGAGAGAGAAGAAAATAACACCACAACCCCCAAATACTAAAACCAACTCTTTTTAATTTCTGTCTCATAATTAAATTTTAAAGTATTTTTCTATGCAATTTCTCAGCTAGTTTTTTGTGCTATGTTATTTAATGAAAGTTTCATCTGAAGCAGAGAATAAGGCTTTGGACCTTCTGACAGACTTTTTTTCTACCTCCTGTTTGTATAAACGTAAGTGTTTTATTTGTTTGATTGTAATGGGTTTTTCTGTCTTGTTACTTCCCCCCTGCTTTTGGTTTCATATCTTTTTGCTCCACAATCTTTCTTTGATTTTTCAGGAATGAAAGAACGTACCCGGTTGTGAACCAAAGGAGACAAAACAACTTAATAGCCCTTCAGAATGGAATCATAGTCAGGAGCAATTTTATGGGACAATTATAAACCTCGTGGCAGAGGTTTTTGGTTTTTATGTGTAGAGTAATTTAGGTCGTTTGGGTCCAAGCCCAGGACTGGAACTGGCCAAACTGACAAAACAACCAATTCAATGTTTCAGTTGAAAGCCGCGATGCTGAAATCCGCCTTCCCCAGCCCGGCACTGCGAGCTGTAGGGAGCAGCTCAGCCCCAGCAGTGCTGCACCTTCTCCTCTGAAGTTACGCAAGCATTTAGACACCAGTGATACTCCTAGAAATCAGATGTGAAGTTGATCTGGTGCCTGAATCCAAGTCCTGTCTTCACCATCCGTGCATGGGCACACCACCAAAAGGTTTTTGGCACAAAATAGCCTTGCTTGCCCCATGGCAGGGTCTGTACCTGGCCCAGCTACCTCCAAACATCTCAGGTGCCCTTGGGGCGGCCACCACGCTTTCAGAGCTCCCCAATCTGCCCCAGGAGGGGGGCAGAGACTTCCCCCCTTGACTACACGCTCTGTCAGCTCAGATTCTGGTTGTCTGGCAGGGGGTGTGGAGGTAGTGGGCTCGGCCCAAAGGACTCAGTAGGCTCCAAGATGCAGGGCAGCAGCGGCAAAGGACGTGCCAGGTGCCCTCTGGCACCGGCAAAGCAGAGAAACTCCACACACGACTTATTTCTCAGCCAGGAAATATTCCTGGGCTGGGTTGTCCTCTGCAGAAATCCTGCCCCGAGCCCCAGTCCAGAATCCCCTCTGCAGCCGGGTCTGCCACTCAAAATCTCCCCAAAGTTCCGCAACCCATCTGCAAGATGACTGCAGCAGCATCCATCACGGCCCAGGCCCTAAGGGAAACTTCTGGGAGTCAGGAAGGAGTTCCAGTCCTCTTAGCTTGAAGACACTCAAGTTCCCAGCAAAAACACCAGATTAAAGACTACCCGGGAGTGCTGTTGTTCCTTTCTAACTCATGCCACCCTGTTACTATTTGCACCAGGGTGGGAGCACTGTGTAGTAGTCTGACTTCTAAGACACTTAACAGCAAACACTGAGGTTGGGTCCCTTTTCAAAACTTGTTTCTATAGACAATGAGCATTCAAATGTGTAAACTTCTCTGGGAGCAGGAGTAGGATTTCCACCGTCCTACACATACCTTCTGGATAGATGCTCCACAGCCTGGGCTGCACAGTAATTCTCTCCGTCCTCTTCCTCCTTCTTGCAGCCCAGTTGAACATTTCAGTCTCAAGCAGGAACCAAATATTCTTACCTGTATTTTTCAAAACTAGCCAACTTCATAGGAGAGGGAAATTACTATCATCTTGGTATGTATCTAGAGAAAACCTTCATGTGCCTAACTTCAGACACACCTTACAGGACGGATGCTTTGCTCCCCCCATTAGCACTGAGAGAGTTGCCTCCTGGGCAGAATCCAAGGCTGTTCCCTTCCTAAACCTTTCCCTCTCAGCTCACTCTCAACAGCTATTCACTACTTCAGGAAATCCAGGTACCTCACCCAGGGTTCTGAAGCCAGCTCTGGAGGCCACTGGCTATGCTGAATCTGGCTCAGTTCCCTTCCACCCCTTAAGCCCCTTCACGTCAGCTCCCTGAGCATTTATATGCACTTTCAGAGTGGGGTGGCAAGTCCAGAAAATTTTCACTTCTTGGACGAGCTGTTTTCCTGAGTGCTCAGTGTCACAATGAGAGGGATTTCAAGCCTTGTCTCCAGTCAGTCTGGAAGAAATCTTTCTTCCAAATAAAAAACAACCCCTAAGACTTATACATTTACTCATAGCATGAAAAGATTTGTTCTTATTCCAAAGAATTAGGAAATACTTGGTTATTGATTTGCATCCTACCCTAGTTTGGAGAAAAATCAATTAGAAAACCAGCATAATAGCTTCATCTAGAAAGGCAAGTATCCCTTCAGACCTGGAATTTACCCTTTCCTTGTTGGACAGACATTTGTTCTAGTGAGGAACAATGGAACTATGCCTGCAGTATTCCTTCAGCCATAACTCTGGGAACGCTTGAACCACTACAGTTTCTGAATAGCTTTTAGCATGTGTGTTTACTCTCCAAATTTGGGTTATCTTTTTTTTAAAATGAAAGAATACACTCAGACCTGAACAACATGGATAGTAAGTTGCTACCATCTTTCAGCCAACACAACTTCACATGCATTGATTTGGATGCCATTGTGTGTTAAATGAGCTTTCAAATGAGGAAGATGTTGAAGAGAGAACTTGACCATGCATATTAGCACTGAATGTACACATTTTAGAGCTGAATTAACATTGCTGAACTGCTCAGAAATGTTTGCAATTTAAATTAATGAGCTGCATTTGTTTTCTCTCCTGAATGAAATGAACACTTAAGACACAGCGCAAACACGAGACACTGTCTTTGACGTCTGTGCAGGACTGAACTTCAAACATTTTAAACAGTTTGAGAAGTGAATTTTATGGCAAAGTACATAATTCATTGAATATTCACAGAAAGATGAACTTTTAATAGAGTTGAAGCTGAGCTCTTCATTCACTACCCCAGGCACAGCAAAGAGGAGACAGAGATGAGGCCCATCTCCTCAAATAGCATTTACAGGCAATGTGTACAAGTGCTCCTCATGGCACCAAAGTCTCTTGAATTATGTTTTGCCTGAACATATATTTAAATAGAATATCATGCTTTAGATGATAAAGGAATTTCTTCCACAATCACCTAGGTCGTGACCTCTGCTGGGAGAAGGGGAGGAAAACTCATCTTTCTCTATAGTATGGAAAATTGCTCACTAGAAAGTTGTTCCTAGCTTTATCTAGCAATGGCATCAAACAACTTCGCAGCTCCTTCAGAGATCTAAATTGCTAGTGACACTTTTGCTTATCCATCTTATTTTTTTGCTATGGCTGTTGGTCTGTAACATTAAGCCTAAGGTAGACTGAGAAAGTTGGGGTTTTCTTCCTTTAGAAAAGGACCTGGGGCTAAACTAATGTTTTGAAAGAAAAATATATTCTCATGCAAAATGTGATGTCTCAGCTATATCTGTAATTAAACATTTTCACCTAATTAATTTAACATTTTCAACATGGGTTGAATATAATTTGTTGGCAAAGATCACATGATAATTTTATCCCAGAAGTTTGTAAGTTTGACAAACCTGTTATTAAATACTGCTTCCTGTGTACAGCTCGTGGCAATATTTATTCCACTATTTAGAAGGACACAAATAAGTAAAGCACTTACACATGCCTAGTTTGAAGCAAACAAGTACTTCCAAGTCTAATAGCCCCAAGGATTTTACTCATCTACTTGCATGTGCACATGTGGTTCGCCAATTCAGTGATCCGATGGATGAGGAGTAATGAAAATAAGGAAAGGTCGTAATTTCTGAGGGCTCATACGTCTGATAGCTCTGTGAGAGAAGACCTCATTCCAGCCTCTTGCACAAGTTGCACACTGGCTGAGATTCAGGTATCTGCAAACCAACCATACACCACGTACAAAAATACACAATATGTGGGAAAGTGAATTGAGCCTAAGGTGGGCCATGGACTAAATGGATTTCTGAATCTAAGCAGATGTGAAAGACCTCCCAGAGGCCAGGCTGGTGCACTCCACACACACAAGAGTTGCAAACCAGAAGTTATGACTGACAGAAAGAGAGATCAGCTGACTCCACTTGTAATGTAGATGTGAAAGTAGAGAAATCCTTCATCTAACTTGGAATTTCTCTCATAGCCTTAGGGTGACTCTAGAAAGACCCAGAAGAACTGAGGCAGGGGGAAGTGTAGAAAATATCCTCTTGCTATTATACGTGCAAGGAAATTGAGCAGATGAGCCTGTTTGAAATCAATGTGCCAATGTGCACAAGTATGTGTCTTTGTTTTGATGATCCAGCATGGCAAATAAGATTGCTGACCATAAGGGATATGATGGAACACCTCCGATAACCATAAAAGAAGTTACTTTAGTGTACTTGCTATAAACATGGATTTCCATTTGTCAACACCCAGTGCCCAGGGCTCTCAGGGCACTTTAACTATGACAATTTGCTTAAACATTTGTTTTAAGCATTTACACAAGGGAACATTTTGTTATGTACATATAAAGTTCTGCAGAATCCAAGTATTTTTACTGGAAAATGAAATTTCACTTCTTCCAAACACAGTATTACTTTACTTGGCATATGGGCACAACAGATGGAGTAAATATAAGAAATTGCTGTAACACTGAGAAAAGGTTCCTCTCAATGTTGAAGAGTTCAGAACTGATGTCAAGGTTTTCCTGCTTGACTTCCTTGAAATCAATGCTACATGATTACATTAATGCATACACTGCACAGTCTTGCAAGGAATAAATGCTCATGTCATCTTCATGGATGCAGAACAGAGCAGTCTCCAAACATAATGACAGCTTTCTCCTTCCCAGGCCTCTCAGTATTAGAATTAACTACTGAGGTTGACCCATGGAGTTCCCTAACCTGGGATCTCCACTCAGGTTCTCTCTCATTCCCACAGTAATCATCTCTGGTTTTGAGTAGCTTGATATAGTGACTTTTTAATTTGAGGATAAGAAAACTAACAACAGCCCCATTATTTCTCAGATAACCTGCATTATATGAAAGGTACCTGCATTACCAGAAATGACAGCATTTTAGGAATACTTTTGTAAAGAATTGTTTAAAAGCAGTAGAACTTAAATATAGGATTGTGTGGGAAATGTTTTTCATTTCACAGAGATGTAATATTTCAAAACTATATTGTTTCACTTTCAGGTTGAATTTAAGAGTTTACAAATTGAAAGCACCAGCCTTTGCGTACCGCAGCCTCATCGATATGCTAGGAACTGCAGGAACTAGCATGGAAAACCAGAGATGACCTTGCACCAATTGAATATCATCAGTGGTTTCAACAACCCACATGAGAATGCCATTACAGAATCATTTATGTTGGAAAAGACCTTTAAGATCATCAAGTCCAACTGCAAACGTAGCACTGCCAGGTCCACCACTAAACCATGACCCTATGCACCACATCTACGCATCTTTTAAACACCTCCAGGGATGGCAACTCAACCGCTTCCCTGGGCAGCCTGTTCCAGTGCTTGCTGGGAGCTGCTGGCTCTCTCCTTCACACACACGAACAATACCATTCTTCACCCGACTGGTGAAGACCTTCGCATTCAGTTTTCATTTTGACAAGACATCTGTTTGGAACAAAGAAAAAAGCTTTTATTTGAAAGTATTTGCCTACCTCTGCTCAGTTTACTTTGATACAGCTCAGTTGAAAAATATTAGTAGAAGAAATTCTACACACATGAAACAAAATGTACAAGTTCTGGAGAAAATCAGTAGAAGTATTAGTATACATAGGCACAGGACTTACTCAAGGAGCTACAGGGAATTACTAGGAGCATAACATACGCTCCTGGGTTTGTTCCAGGCATTTGTGGCTCCACAGGCTCAGTGTTTATCCAAATAGAAAAATACATGAGGAGCTGGCAGCCGCCATAGGCTCTTCTGCCTGACAGAGACAAAGCTATTATCATTGTCCACTTGCTTTCCATTGTGGTTTACCTGCGGTCAGATTATACCCATCTGCTTGTACAGTAACACTGTCCTTTGATGTATTTTTCCCCTCCTTCCTGTTTAGCCCATCATACTTATAGAGGGCAACTACAGCCCTTTGCATGGTCTCTTTTGCTACACTAGACAGGCCAAAGTCTTTAGATTTGAAGGGATAAAGAGACTGTTGGATATCTCATATATTGCAATCCATTAAACTGCACCTAGTTGTATCTCTAGCCAACTCTAAGTTATTTAATACAAGGAACTATCCGCCTCAACTTTTAAGCAGTAAAAGAAGAGATACACAGCAAGGGTTTTGAGACTGACATTTGCTGTATGCACAATATAGGAAACTGAGTTCAAACAGGCAAGAAGTTTGTTCCAGACAGTCACTATTTTTACTACCAGATTCTCCCACCCCTAGTAACAGCTTCAACGTAGAAAAGACTGGTGTTCCCAGAAAGATGAGGATTTCCCTTGTCGGCATTTCAGAGCTCCTTCCCACCACACAGCTCTAGGTCCCGTACAACACAGGGTACGTGAGTCCTCCTGCTAGCAGATCTGCTCAGCATCTGCCGCCTCTTCCAAACAGTCCTCTCACCCAACTCAGCAACCAGATGAGTCCCAGGGAGAACAATCACATAGTGGTAATGGTATTCACACGCAGCTCTCAACAGCCAGGCTACAGCCTGTGTATCTTCGAGTAACTTACTTTATACCTCAAAACCCAAGGAAACACTTGGCTTTTGTACCTCCTATTTACAGGAGCATTG
Source organism: Caloenas nicobarica (assembly GCF_036013445.1). NCBI lineage: Eukaryota > Metazoa > Chordata > Aves > Columbiformes > Columbidae > Caloenas > Caloenas nicobarica. The sequence continues at coordinate 26,521,616 of NC_088247.1, forward strand.
CAAGCACGGCAGGAGAGACTGAAGTAGAAGGAAGATGTGGATAAAAACAAAGAGAGACAGTACAGTGTGACACAGCTTACAGAAAAAAGAAATGTAATTTAAAAAAAAAAAAAAAAGAGATTGAGATTTAAAAAAAAAAAAGGCACCATTTGCAGATAAAGCCAAAAAACCCATGAACAAATGAAGTATCTATCACACAAAAGAAATGAAAGAATATATTATAGGGACCGTATGAATGGACAAGTTACATGTGTGCCAAAGTAGACAGGCCATGAGTGTGGCCTGGGGGAGAAGAGCAGAAGGAAAGAGAGAGAAAGGCAATAAAAATCATGAAACTGCTATGGGCGGCACTTTGCAGGAGATCACCATACATATACCATGTACCCTTTAAATCGTAAAAAGCAAAAAAAAAATCCCAACCCAAAATGCAGACTGTATCTCCATTTTCTTTGACTTCACACTGTAATAGTATTATCTGTATAATGTTTATAATTTCAGTGGAATTTTCCTCTCTCATTTTAACATTGTCCCTACAGCTTTCTGCTCTGCTTAAAAGCTATGAGTTAATCTCCAAAAGAGGTGATCTAGATAGCAGTTCTTTTCTCTTTTATCACATCAGTTTTTCTTCTCTAATGATATTCCTATGCCACACGTAACTAGGAAAGGAGATGAGGCAGCTTCACTTAGTTTTTCTCCAGTTGATTCTGAGAAGCAGAATATACATTTCTACACATTTCTAATTTTGCTCCCGGCTAGACGGCTGCACAGCACTCCCACAAATATAGAGCTGATACTGTTCCAGCTGCTCATAGAAGGTCCAGAGGCAGAAAGAAAGCCACCATTTATTAGCTGCTATCCATTTTTTCAACTGGTCTATAAGGTCGACTAGTTTGCTAACAACTCAGGTGAAAACTAACTCTTCCACAAAAAGAACACTTGTTGAAAGCAAACCTGTCATAAGCCAAATAAGAATCAAAATTGTCCACATGCAGTCTTGTCACAGAGCCATTTTTTGTTGTCATAACCTTTTATCATTCCAAACCACTTAGTTCTGACATCTCTTTTCCAGTTTAGTGCTTTCTCCCTTTTTCCATTATAGCTGGGACTTGGTCCAGCTGCATTACATTTAGCAGCAACACCCCTCAGCCTGCTGGGAATTAATCTCTCACGATTCTTATCATGCGCAGGCTGAGTAAGGGCTTCAGCTTGTGACAGACAGGAGCTGGAGTCTCCCCCCAGGAGTTACCACAATGTTCACAGACATTATCACCCTCCCTTATCAAGCATAGCTCTGAGTTACTTCTCAGCTGATCACCAAGTATTCCTTAAAAATTGGCTTAGTCCATCTTCATACAGTTTTTAATAAATGATGTTACAGTGGTCAGGGCTACGCTATCAAATTCTCAACCAGTAGAACTTATCATAATGATTCACTAGTGAGTTATTATCAAAGTATTATCTAAGTTTTCTCAAGGTTTTGCTAGTATGCACGTCATGTGAAGGTATCCTTAAGGCAATGGTGTAATTATGAGGAAATATATTAATCTGCTTCTGTGTCAAGATTTATAAAATCTACCTTCTCATGGCAGACCCTGCCTGAGTCTATGCACCAAACAAGTGAGTTTTTCTACTTATTATCCACTGCACCTACCTGTTAAAGGAGTATCGATAGTTACTTTTAATAACTATTTACTTTTGCCAATTGGTCCTTTGCAGGTACCACCAGCAGCTGCCTACATAGCAGCTCAGAGGCATATATGCCAGTTGATATACGGCAGGCACCTCCAATAAACACTAGTGCACACAAAAGGTTTGATACTTAATTTAGCAGCGATCTGTTTACAATGAATACTGTTAATGAACACTGTAAATGAAATTTTGTGTTTCTGTTAGCCTGAGTAAGAAGGAACTGCCCTTGAGAAAGCTGCTGTGTAACAGCAGCTCTAGTGCAGGGGCAAAAAAGAAAGTAAGTACAGGGGATTTTATAAATGCCAGTTCAGCCCCTTCCTCATGAAGGGAAACTAACCCAGTTCCCCAGTGCAGATGGCTCTGGATATTCAGTACAAGATTTATGTGCCCACAACACACAAAGCCAGGATTCTTTTTCCTCAGTTCTAGGTTTGTTTTGTGGGTTTGTTTTTTTGTGGTTTTGTTGTTGTTGTTGTTGGTTTTCGTTGGTTGTTGGGATTGGTTTTTTTTTTTGGGGGGGGGGGTGTTTTTAGTTGGTTTTCTTTTTTCCTAAGAAGCATTGTAAAAGGACTTACTGTGTACATATTTTTAAAAAATCTCTTTAAACACAAACACTGTTAAATGCTAGCATTTGCTTGCCAATTTCCAAAGCAGGAGCCAGATAATATCGGGGTGGGACAGTTGTTATGATCTCTTGAATTCTCATCCAGAACTTTGGTTGCAGCTGCCAGAGATTCCTGCTGCTCAGCACTGACACATTCATCTGGAGCTTTCACCTCTGGGAGGTCTGTCGCTTCATGTCACGGGGACTGTTACACCCATAGTGTACTTTCTCATCACTTTTTTTGAGGACAAGAAGCACAATTCACGCAAAACATTATATTAGAATGGAAGAATAAAGTGAATGACCTTTTCCTTCTCCTTCATTTGCTATCCAGGCTACTGTACTGACTAAGGCAGATTTTTTCTTCAAGCTCTCTCTTGCTTACATTGAAGGTAGCGTTCACACCCACATTAATAAAAGCTTCACATACCTTGAAGAATCACGCCCCAGTTAGAATGGAGGGCATTTTTTCCCCCTTCATCTCTCAGGTAGCATTGTATTTTTCAGCACTTCAAGGAAGTTATTTCTCTGAAACAGTTTCTAGGCATTATCACCTTTTTTTGAATGATATTTAATATGTGATTTCAGTGTGTCACAGAGATACCACAAATTTTTTTCAAGCTTTGCAAAAGGAAAAACTGAAAACAACAAATGGAACACTCTCTGAAATTTATGAGGTTCCAACATGAGAAAGATTCTTTTTGCAGGCAATATGGACATATGATGCCATAACAGTCACATGGCTAAATCTGCTGCTGAGTTCTCAACTAGCTTTCCCTCAAGTGGAAGGGGACTATAGACTTTAATCAGCAACAAGAGGAAACTTGTCAAGAAGTGTCAGAAAATCAATACAGAGCACTTAAATAGTTCTTTTAGCCCATGGCAGACAACCAAGGAGCCTCCAACCTGCCAATATACCTTCCGGAGATGTAGCTGAGTGGCCAGATGTCACTTATGGAAAAATATCTTCTACTGCTTGCATTTTTCGCCAAGAAATGGAAGAAGAACACGGAATACAATACACTGGAACATCACCAGAATATTTCCTTGTTACCAAAAAGCACTTTATGTGAATTTAGTAAATAGTGGGAGGGGGAAGATGCTTGTAAAGAAAAGTCAGGCATCACATAGTCATGATTTCCCCATTGTAAAAATGTACTTAGATTCTCTAGGATACATAGGAGCTGTCCTCTATGAGAAAATCTTGCTTATCCACAGAAGAAAATAAACCACAAATAGTTTTTACATAAATTCAAGTTTTAAACATTTCAACAGCATCCCAAAAGGCCACAGTTCTTAAAACGGTTTATTGTCTCTACTGAGTATGGATTAATAAGATGTATTTTGATTTATCATCTACATATTCCCTCTACAGGAAAATATCATAGTCTCTTTTCACAGGCACTTGTTCAGTCTGCGTGAACTATAAAAGATATCCTGACGGTGTTCACTGCCAGGCGAGTCAGATGCACTGACAGGAAATTTCATTTTAACGCACCTTGAGTTTTCAGAGAAATGAAATTCTCTAGTTCTGAAAGACACAAAACTAGCGATTCTCAGCTCCTCCTCTAAGAGGCTGACCAACCTTGAAGTAAACTGGCTCCACCTGAAGCTGACAATGACACCATGGCACCAGAGCAGTAGCAGGACTGGAATAGTTCAGTTCTTACAAGAAGATGAGAATTTATTATTTTTCCTTTTCATTTTTAATTTGAAGACTATGATATCTTTCAGTTGAACAAAGGAAGAACTGAGAACCATACATATATACACATTATATATACATATATATATATTTTTTTTCACCAAATAAATCTGCGCATGTGGAAGCCATCTGTGACATTTGGTCTTGTACTAAATGATATGTATGTATGTATATAGACACACCACTCCGTATGTATTTACTCCAAACTTCCCTAAGAAGATGATGATTCTCAGAAGTGCAAATTGTTGAGCTCTATACACCACTAAGCTTTCATTAAGAAATTCAGTTCCCACAGCAATACTTTGCAATTCTACATCTTTATGTCCAAGTATGTCCTCATTATCTACGAAGCAATAGCAGTCAATCACCATAGTAAAGTGGTAAATTTAAAATCCATTTTAAACACAGATAGTATGAGTTGAAGCCGTATTCAAAATTTACTGCAGTGCATTGTAGTTCCTCTAGTGACACCAAGAGGTGCTAGACCAACCAGGGAGGGTATTTTTTAACTCATAGTCACACAGTAAGATGTTACTAAAAAAAAGCCTAGAAATTCTTCTTGCATCTTACCCTCTGCTTAAAAATTAGCTAAGATCCAGTTTTAAAGACTATCATCAGGAGAGTAAGTAAATGTCAATTAACAGTTTCTCGTAACTGTTTCCAGACAATATCTGGTAATAAGATGGTGACATGTTTCACAGTGACTTTTTTTTTATTCACAGCTTCTGATTGCAAATCAACACTCACGAGAACATCCTACAGTTTCTATAAAGAGTAAATAAGAGTCTCCTGTGAATCATTAATCTCCTAATACTTGAGTTTATACCATTTGTTTAATCTCTTACTTTAGAATTATTTGAAGATCTGTGAAAAATATTCATATTCTCAGTTAAAGGATCCAGTCAATATATGATCTTGAACACACCTACATTTTTTGCATAATCCCACTTTATCAAATGAAGTCAGAAATTTAAATTATTGTGAAGTCAGCTAAATTCTGGCTTGATAAAATCTTATCAGGTCCAATAATCTAAACCACAGGTTCCTATAACATCTACATTTCAATGGGATGCAAGACACTTGCTAATAGTTTCTGGCTATTTAATCACACAGAACTAGGTTTTCAAATTGTCTTCATTTAAATAAGCTACGTTGTTACTAGCTTTCAAAGAGACACCTGCACAGGTGAGATGGTTAGCACTTCCTCTGGAAAATTCCAACTCGTCAAAAAAAATCCTTTTTGCAGAAATGTGGCAGGTTCGGCAGACTCAAAACTCAGAGCAAAATACCAAAGATACAGCAGTACTGAAGCTCAAAGCATGAAACAGCTCAGCAGTTAAGACAATCAAATAGATTCAGATTAAAATCTCCTTCTTTTGCACATCAAGGGTTTGAAGTTTGTTTTACATTCACTGAAGCCTCTTAATAATTTAGTTTTCAAAGTTAGTCTTTCTCATGGTCTTATTATACAAAGTGAAATAACCCCAACATGAGATTTTGCTTTAAAGCTGTAACGAAGACATGCACTAGCTGAGACTGTACTCCTTGTGCACCACCAGACAGAAATACTCATGCTAGGCCAGACTAAGCTACCTTAGATACCAGAAGCAGTAGAGGAAAACTAAAAATCTCTCTTTTATTGGCATAGACAATAAAAAGATACAGGTTTCCAATTAAGGGAATAAGAAAATAAGGTAACTGAGAGATGTTCAAAGGGAAATATTGGCATAGGTAAAAAGTGGATTGCTTTGAGAATTGGGTTTTGGATTGACAGTACTGTTTTCTGTAGTGACCTTGACACAAAAAGTAGGAGCATGCTAATGAAGACTGGATTGAAAGAGAGGAGGATAGGAACACAAGAGGAATTAGTTTGGAATTAGAATAGTAAAAAAGCTCGGAAATGCAGCACTATGAATTGCAAGCTCATACGTTTAACAATAAGCACAGGTACTTTAAGTTGAGGTCTCCTCCAACTTGAATTACCCTATCCTATAGGAGTTCATAAACTACAAAAAAATACAACAGGGAATAGATTTGGGTAACTAGTTCATCAGAGAAGACCTACATGACTCTTGTAACTTACCCAGGAATTAAGCAAAGGAGAAGCTGATCCGAGCTATATGCTTTGAGTAAGTATCAACATCATTGAGATATGATTGAGGTTCACTACCTAGAATTATGGATGTATTCACAGAATGACTCATTCCCCCTTAAAAAGGTGAAGCAGAGAACTCCAAGGATGAACAGAGAGTGGAGAGCCTTTCAAATAGGTGGAAAAGGAAAGGCATCCTTGTCTAACCCTCACAGACAAAAGACTGTCAGGGAACTCTGGTTTTCTAAAAGATGCCAAAAGAGTAACTCAAGCCAAAGACAACATTAGCATAGGAATAAAGGTATATAAAATTGCCATTAATAGATGCAGACTGGAAATTACGTTTGGATCCTCAGTAACAATCATTCAGAAACAACCCTCCAATAGGACTAACCGGGCAAAAAACCCACCACTACTTCTAAAATTGAAGCTTGATATATGTGTGAATTTGATCAAATAAAATCATAACCTAAGCTAAAAAAATTCAGACTGGCTGATAAATCAAGACTTTTTCCTGTCAAATGCATTAAAATTTTTCTTCCTCTTGATAAAAATGAAATGTTTGGATATAGAAGGAAATTTTTTGCTTAAATGAATGAAAAAGAAAAAAGTGAAGTATTTCCAACTTTCCTGATGTGGAAGAATGCATGGGGTCTTTTTTTAATTATAATGAAAACAAATACAAGGATTTTTTGCAAGTAAGGAATTTTGGTTTTCTGTCTGTATTCACTGCAGTCAACGAGTCCTTTTGACTTGCTCTTTTTTTGTTTTTGCTTCCTCCCAGGCTCACCAGTCACACCACATTACATCTTATAGGAAAAGGAGTCTTAAACAGGAATTTAAATTAGCATGCAGTGTGGACAGCTCAAAAAGGTTCTACAAATGCTAGGATCCCGATTCCTTCCTGACTGAGCAACACGCTTCACTTCCAGCTCTCAAAAAATAAACAGTGCGAGATTGAACGCAACAAAATAAAGAGGTTTCTAGATTCTTTCTGCCATGAGGACAGGCTGTGAGAGTTCAGGTTGTTCAGCCCAGAGAAGAGAAGGCTCCAGGCAGACCTTATTGTACTTAAAAGGGGCCTATAAGAAAGATGGGGACAGACTTTTTAGCAGGGCCTGTTGCAATAGGACAAGGTGTAATGGTTTTACACTAAAGGAGGGGAGGTTCAGGCTAGACATGAGGAAGACATTTTTTATGATGAGGGTGGTGAAACACTGGCACAGGTTGCCCAGAGAGGTGGTAGATGCCCCATCCCTGGAGACATTCAAGGCCGGGCTGGACGGGGCTCTGAGCAACCTGATCTAGTTGATGTCCCTGCTCATGGCAGGGGGGTTGGACTAGATGACCTTTGAAGGTCCATTCCAACCCAAACCATTCTATGATTCTTTCTTCATTCAATGCATGATCACATGAGCAAAGTCCTACAGTGTGTACCAAGAACACTTGTCTGGTGAGGAAACTTCTTGCACACCTTTGTTTCTCAGGTCCATGTCAACATCTTCCAAGAATCATCTTGGAGGTTTTTAGACTGGGTTTTATGAGAAACTAATGATGGCACCCTGCTGTAACCAAGGCTGTGGTTTGGCTAAGCTCCTCCCTGCAGGGCCCCTCCTGTGGGCCGCAGCTGTGGGCAGGCAGCAGCCCCGGGGCACACAGCAGGGAGCCCAGTGGAAGGCACTGCTCCCACGGATGGTGCTTCCTCCAGAGGAAATGGAAGGACACTGGGGAAAAACGCACAGCTGCAAGGTGGAACCATCCCGCTGTGTATCACGGGCCTCACTTTTTTCTGTGACACCGGACACATGCGACTCTTGTAATGGCTCATCAAACCACCACAGTTCTTTACAAAATTTTATTTTACCTTGAATGTCAAGCATATTACCAATCTCTGATAGTAGGACGACAGAAAAACAACACATTAGAAAAAGCCACTTATAAAGCATCAGTTAAGTTCAATACAAGACTCTGCCTTAATTTAAGAAATGAATTTTAAATTCTCATGGAAACAGTGCCTTTGCTGTCTATGTAAAAGCAAGCAATACACCTCATTAGCAAAGCATACAATGAAAATTACACATAGCTTGCTAAAACTGAAAAAGGAAACAGCACAACAAACATTGCAGCTAGTCAGCCAGCAGTTAGTTTCTTCTTGTAAACCTGCTTCTTCAATTTGGCAACTGTAGTCCTTGGAGAAAAACAGCAAAGGGTGTATAACTTAATACTAATTACGCAGAACTGTTACATTAGGGTTGTGTAAACATTTTTTAAATTTTTATTTTTGTCAAATCATAGCTACAAGCCAGCTATACCATTTTTTGTTCTTTTTTGGTTTTAATGCTATTTTCATATAAGATGAACCACTCACATGGAACCTCTTGACTTTTTGTAGCTAAAAGTACCATCTTCAATAAAATCTTGGCCAGTCTTGAACCAGTAGGAGTTCTACCCTTGCATTTCACCTTGGTTTTAAGCAAAGAGTTGCATGGCAAAATAGGTGATATTACTTCCATAATAAGTCCAGATATTTCTCTTAATTTATAAAAATCTGATATATTCTTTCGCTCACAGAGCACTTGGAGCTATGACATACAAAATGTACACAAGCCAATGAGATTCACACACACATGAAGTCAAAGCCAGCCACATTCTTTCAATGTCATATACTGTATATGTCGGTTGCATGTGAAAAATTTCACAGTAATTTACACCTGACCGATACCATTAAAGGCCTAATCCTGCCCCAGTGGCTTGTCCAGCAATTTTGCAAAGGACTTCAGTGGTAACAGGAGTATGATAGGAAACTTAAATACTAAATAGCAAATATTATAGTTAATTTTATTCCTGTGATCGTTTAAAAACACTTGAGATTCAACCAATGCAAGTTATAAAAAAATATTGGAGTTTCTTTTCTGAAGAAATGTATAACCTTTGGGATCATTATTTATCATGTTTATCATGTCAGAGGTACTTTTGTTCTTGCTTATGGGATTATTGCTGGTCACCTTCCTGAGACTTGAAAGACCATAAAAGACAAGCACCATACCTATTCCTCTAAATCATTGTATCATAAATCAATAATTTGGTCCCTTTCTAAATGGGTCTCTCCCCACAATTACACTAAAACATAGTGATGGGTCACAAATTCCAGGGGGTCCAACCGGTCCTGGCATTCCCGGACTGCCACGATCTCCATCTTTACCAGGTGGCCCACGTTCTCCAGGACGTCCTTCTGTACTCATACCCGGGGGACCTTCAGGACCTTAACAACAAACAAGAAACAAATACATTACAAAGGATGTTTATTAAAATGAAAACCAGAGCAAGCATGAACCCACAAACCGCCCACTCTTTGCTGAAGTATGCAGATAAAGAAAACTTCATTTTCTGAAAGACAATTCTTGTTGCAAATTGCTTATATGTTTGTATAACCAAAGTGATACACTTTTAAGACTTTATTTTTAAAAAGCATGTGGAAAACTCTTTAAATAAAAATTGTTTTTAAAAGGAAATATAAAAATCAACTTTAGTACACTATTATACTTTATCATATAATCTGGAACCACCATGGCATGAGTCAGAGGCCTCCAATTTCTATTAGTTTCTCTGGCTTTGGATCAGGCCCTATTATCTTTTCCAAATGCTCAACTTTGCATGAATACATTGCTGCTAGGAAGAACACCTTCCTTCACTAAGCACTGCTTACAAGTCTCCTGATCATAGCAGGGCTCAGTTTTCAGACAATGGCTGACTTGAGGCTCCATCTATCAAGAGACAGCAATCTCAGGTATCAATCTCTACAAGATCTTTCTTATACTAAATAATGTATTCTATGACAACTTAAAAGGCATGCAAGAGACAGGCATTAGCCATAAAACATATACAATAATTAAGATGCGTATAAACTAAGTTTTTCCAAATTACATAAATGTTTTTTCTAAACCACATTTTTTTGGAAGTTATTAGCATGCACTGAATCTGCGTAGCTGAACCATCCCTCACCTGGAGGTCCTGGTGGGCCTTGGATCCCGGGAACCCCAATTCCTTGGTTGCCTTTTGCGCCGTTTTTCCCTGGCAGTCCTGTGAATTAGCAAACACACGTACATCTTTGCACACTAAGAATACTTTCATCCAAAGAAATAGGAAGTCAGCATTTGGTTATACTTATTGAATAAAAAAATGTAATAATTCCAAAGCAAATAATGGGATATAAAATAAGCACTTTCTTGTAACCTGCACAGTGTAACTGAGCTCTTGATTATCCTCAGTTCCACTGAATGAAGAGCTGATGTAGCACCTGTTAAGCAGAGAGCCACGATGAGTTGAAGGAATAGATCATAGGCAATTAAGAAATTTGCTGTCATTGCCTTTCGATTGGCGAAGTTTTTAAGAAGTCTTATGCAGGAAGTGTAAGGTACTCACCATAGTCTGTGTGGAATAAAGAATGTATAAATCTTCCACAACATATGGCAGAATTCATTCTCCACCAAAGGAATACTGAGAGGGGCAAAAGATGTGCTCGCTTACACCAGTACAACCCAATAAATTCGGTTTCTTCATAGAAACAGCTATCTATTTTTCCAACTCTACCAGAATAGCCAGAACCGTTAGTGTCAGCTCCAGAGGAAAACTGCACATTCTCCTATTGGAGATGAAATTATAAAAGCACGACAGACAAATCACCCGAACTGAATTTGACATGCTAGGTCACGGTTAATAAATCACAAAGAAAGTAGATATCTAGCAACTATTTGCCTGTCTACCCTTGGCACATTACTAGTTAGCTGTATTTCACACAGCTTTCCTGATTATTCTGATGCTATAGGAAACACAATTGCTGTTGCGATCAGTTACCAAATTAGGGACTTCATCTAGTCTTTTGGTCCAGTTCCAAACTAAATATATGCATATTTAATCTAAAGTCTGCAAATACACCACAGAAATCAGTTGGAATGCTCAGATGGATGCGTTACCTGAAAATATAAACCTTAGCTTGCCTAAAAAGAAACCTGAATGTTTAAGAAAAGCATAAAGGAGTAAAAATCCTTATGAGATAAAAAGAAAAAAAGGAGAAAACCCCAGGAAATTATAAGGGGTATAAGGGTGTTGCATGCCAAAAATCAGCCTCTGGGTAGCAGATAGTAAACAGCCAGTGAATAAATACTGTTCTTTGAAATAGCACAAATGAAGTTTGGAAGAAAATAAACCAGAAAACATGGAAATACATTGAAAGCCACATCTAAGCATATTTGATTTTAAAAAAATCATCTAAAAGCAGCTAAAAACATATACATAAGTCTAAGAACGCTCTAAAAAAATGTTTGACTACAGTAGAGCTGAACACTAGCTATCTGATTGTGTTCTTGTATTCTTATTCTGCCACATGTTCCTTGTAAGCAGTGAAACTCCGACATGGCACCACGTCCTCAGTCACACCTTGTGACACAAACCCAGCTGTTCCCTTACTCCACCCTGCAGTAACTCCATTCAAAACCGGAAGCAGAAAACAAAGTCATGAAGGCCATTGGCACCGTGACCCATGCAGGCAGTACCTCTTGTCCCACGAGCCCCAGGGCGGCCGGGGATGCCTGTCAGCCCCGGAACACCATCGTTGCCTGGCAGTCCAGGAAACCCTCTGGGGCCCTCAGGGCCTCTTGGACCTGGTGGTCCTGGAAGTCCCGGAGAAGCACTTTGGGATTGACAGTGGTTACAGCTTTGTAGCCTTCCACTCTGGAGGATGGCAGGCAACTGGGCTGGGAGAATTCAAACAGAAAATTCTTTAGAGTGCTGAAACAATAAAATAGAAAAGTATTTCCAGCGAGACCTAGACAGGCTGGAGAGTTGGGCAGGAAAAAATTTAATGAAATATAACAAGGGCAAGTGTAGAGTCTTACATCTGGGCAGGAACAACCCCAGGTTCCAGTATAGGTTGGGGAATGACCTATCAGAGAGCAGTGTAGGGGAAAGGGACGTGGGGGTCCTGGTGGACAGCAGGATGACCATGAGCCAGCACTGTGCCCTTGTGGCCAAGAAGGCCAATGGCATCCTGGGGTGGATTAGAAGGGGGGTGGTTAGTAGGTCGAGAGAGGTTCTCCTTCCCCTCTACTCTGCCCTGGTGAGACCTCATCTGGAATATTGTGTCCAGTTCTGGGCCCCTCAGTTCCAAAAGGACAGGGAACTGCTGGAGAGAGTCCAGCGCAGGGCAACAAAGATGATTAAGGGAGTGGAGCATCTCCCTTATGAGGAAAGGCTGAGGGAGCTGGGTCTCTTTAGCTTAGAGGAGACTGAGGGGTGACCTCATCAATGTTTATAAATAGATAAAGGATGAGTGTCACAAGGATGGAGCCAGGCTCTTCTCGGCAACAACCAATGGTAAGACAAGGGGTAATGGGTTCAAATTGGAACACAAGAGGTTCCACTTAAATTTGAGAAGAAACTTCTTCATGGTGAGGGTGACAGAACACTGGAACAGGCTGCCCAGGGAGGTTGTGGAGTCTCCTTCTCTGGAGACATTCAAAACCCGCCTGGACGCCTTCCTGTGTAACCTCATCTGGGTGTTCCTGCCCTGGTGGGGGAATTGGACTAGATGATCTTTTGAGGTCCCTTCCAGTCCCTAACATCCTGTGATTCTGTGATTTTATTGCCCTCTAACCACTAATACAAACACAGATTCCGCTCTTTAGAGAATATGATACATTTAGGAAACAAAATGGTACAGCACGGAACCTGTGGTGTGGAAATATATTTTCACACCTGTAGGAAAATAAGTGCTAAATCAGCAATATCAATCTTGCTTCCAAGAAAGCATCTTTATAATTATCAGGAAACTTCTTTAGCACTTTAAACAAGGTAAGAAGAATAAAGAGGTTTTCAAACTTACTTCTCAGTACATCTGAACACACCTGTCGAATAAATTCTTCTGAAAATTCTCGTGCCTGAATTGAACAGAGAACAGTTAATAAAACAGAAAGCATGCATTTGTTTGGGGTTTTTAAATTACCTAAAATGACAAGTTTGAGGTCCTATACATACGGGTTTTCCATCTGATCCAGGTGGTCCCGGGGGTCCTCTATCTCCTGGCTGACCTCTGAGACCAGGAGGTCCAACCAAGCCCTGGATACCGGATTCTCCTTTTTGCCCATTGATGCCTCGAATGCCTGGATCTCCTTTCTCACCTTTCTGAAAAGAAAACCAACGAAAAGCCAATCGTATCTTCACAGACCATTTGGAAGCTAGGTAAACATACTCTAAGAAAATTTTCATTGATGGTTTTCAGTATGTTGTCACTGAAAATTAACTTGATACTGATGAGATCTATTTCACTAAAATGTACTGAAGATTTCAGATTCATTAGTAATTGCTCCAGATACAATTACTTACCAAATATAACTAGAGATAAATTACCATTACAGTTTTTTAACTTTATGGACCCCTTTTACTTTCTAATTAATATAAAACAAAATAGTCTTCCTTATTAACATACGGAAGGAAAGGCTTTAGTCACTTTTCCATGAGAATGAGATAATTTGTTACGGTACGTTAAAATCCTTAGAAGGCTGGAAAAATTACAAGTGAAATTCTGGCATCTCTGAAGTTCTTGGCAAACGCACTATACTAATCAAGACTTTTACCCTATGCCTGTAATGCATAAGAAAAGGGAAAAAATAGTTTGATTTCAGTTAGGGGGGTTTTTTTGTTTTGGTTTGGGGTTTTTTTGTTTGGTTGTTTGCTGTTTGGTTTTGTTTGGGGTTTTTTTTTGTTTCTTTTGGGTTTTGGGCTTTTTTTTTTTTTCTGACTTCATTTATTCTCCACAATTGATAAAACTGTAGCCTATTTGCTTCACTGGAAAAGGTTAAAATAATACTGGAAAATATTTTGATGCATCTTCATCAAAGCAATGGTTCTTCTATGTACAGAGTTACCTACTGCAATAGTTCACGTGGAACTCCTCTACGCTGGAGCCAACAAAACATCAGTACAATGTAAGCTGGTACGTGCTCAAGATCGAAGTTGGTATACTATGTTTGCTCCCTGACGAGTTTTTTCCTTCCATTTTTGCACGGTTTCTGCATAATGTTATCAGGTGCCTCAAAATGTTCTTTAACCCTTTCCAAGTATTTTAGATGGAATCATGGAAACAGTGCAGCAGGATTACTATATATGACAAAACTTACTGGAGCAAATAATGCAAGTTTAAGAGGCACTCAGGCATACAGTCTTCATAGACTTACACTAAGTATTTAATTATGGTATTTATATTACTTTGTATCATTCTATATAGTACTTGTCAAAATAGTTTATATCAGAAAAATTCAAAGCTTTCTGGCTTGGTCTGAATTAATAACAACGCCCAGAGTTCTCCACATGAATTATTACAGAGTAGCCAGCTTCAAATTCCATAACTGCTTTCTCAGTTTTCTGCAGAGCACTAGCCACTAAATTAAGGCAGGTAGTTTTTCCTCTTAAATGAGCCAATGACAGATGTCAGTCAAGTGCCTCAGAGTGCTGCTGGAAAGATGGGCCACCATTAAGATGCCATGCATGAACTGAGCAGCAGTCCATGCCTTCTTCCCACTATGAAACTGACTTTTTCCAAGGTTGTAATTGTATTTTATATTCTTGATACTGTCAACGTGAATGTTGTAGTCATAGTGAACTGATACTCTTAGTTACACTATGTAGATCTGTACTTATTCGTTTCTATTACATAATTACAAATTTATTTTCATTTAACAGGGTCAGCAAGGCTCAGAGATAAACATACGTAGCATATGTAGCTGCCTGTGGCTATATTAAAAGCTGTACATGCTGGGATCTGAAAATCATGCTGTTCTTGTAGCTAGAAGTTCTTTGTTTTAATTTTAATTACTTTTACAGGTATGGAATATGTTTACATAAAAGACATCTGACTTGCAAGTTGATTTATTTGGAACCAAATATTAAAGGGGTTAGAAAGCATTAAAAACCATTGAAATACTGGGAAAAATGGCATCTATTGTAGAAAAAACTTAACAGGCAAGAAGCCAGTACAAAAACACCAGGACAGAATGCTGGAAACATCAGCACAACTGCCTGCAGAACGTGCCAAAATGCAAATGAAACTGCTGAGGGAACATTTTCTGCAGTATATCTTGGTCTTGTCATGCTCAGCCACATCGCATATGTGGCCTTGTTTGTTGACCCTTGCTATTGGCAAAGAAAATAAAAGGAAAAAAAAAAAAAAAGAAGGAAAATACCTCAATAAGTGCTGAAAATTACAGACTTGAGAAACTTTTCCTTGAGGAGTCAGAGTGTAACAAAAGAGAACATATTTTATAAAAAGGAAAAATAAGCTCATTTTATAGGTCTGATAATTAAAACAATTACCTGATTATATTTCAGCGTATTGTAAGAATATTATTAAAATGATTTTTCAGAAGAAATATATTATTACTATGGTTTACAATATTTAAAGAGGCTTTAATCTTTTACCAATTTCAGCAATGATTTAGCAAAACACCCAGAAATCAAATTGTCATTTTAAGTATTTCATAGAACTACAACAGCATATAGGGCAATTTATATGTTTAAATGCATAATATTATTTAATTATCAGAATTGAGCTTCCAATGAATATGTCCAGCTATTGATATGCAACAATGCTTTACTGAAAAAAGGTTCAACAATGAAATCTCTAAATAAAGTAGAAGGAGAATTCTATCAATGGGACAGAGTGCTCCCTGATTTCACTAAACATTGGGATCAATAAAAAATAACTATCAAAGTTAATATTTTAAATACCATTCTTAAACAATGTGCAACACAAAGATTAAAAAGTCTGGCCATAAATATATCTACATTAGCCAAACACAAGGAGAAAGATAGGACTTCTAAAAATATCCTGGAGAACGACAAATGAAGTTTCTGGCAGATCAAGGGCAGTCCAAGTGGGCTTCCCCTTATGCCCCTCAAGTCTCAGGCTCAGTTGAATTACTCCCGCACAAACTTAGTCACAGAGAGAAATAATTCTGCCTTGCATTTTCCGAGTCAGGCTCAAAGACATAATTCTCTAAAAAAAAAAATCTTTGTAAAGGCTTCACTATATTCCTTTTCATTAGCTTTGAAATAAAGGCACACAAAGGAATCTCACTGGCAAAGGTTAAACCACATAAGACAAATAGTTCAGTTTCAACTATCTCTCCTTTTTTGGTGGTGGTGGTGGGTTTGTTTTTTTTATTTTCTTAAATTATATACTTTATTTTTTTTTTAATATTTCTTTTCATTAAATATATATTTCACTATGTCTCTTTTTAACTAATACTTCTTTCTCTTTGATATTTCTCAATTCATTTTTCTTCTGTCGCTTATAGAGATGTGAGTATGGAAACAAGCCTATAAACATACATTTTACAGATAACATAATTTGCAGAAACAAATGGAATACTTTTGTAATACCATATTTGCCATTACAAAATGCTTACCTCTCCTTGTTCTCCACTCAATCCTTCTACTCCCTTTAGGAATTAATAGAAAAAAAAAAGTTGAGCCAAATTAGTTGGAATCCAAAAATAATATTTTTGTACTTTGTTTTCAAAAATTAATCACAAATGTCAATTTTTAAAGATTCTGTGATTGCTATTTGCATAATAAAAACCGCGTATAAAGATGAAAAAATGTATATCGTGAATTAACACTTTAGTAATACCTTCAATACCGTACAACAAGAGGATAAGTTGGGAATATATCATACATATTTTAAACCACATATTTTATTAGTGTACAAGAAGTGCATATAGACAAATCCTTATTAACTCTACAAAAGAGAAAAAAAAATGTGTTCTGGCAAAAGGAAATTCCTGATTCTATCTGTTTAATACTGTCTTACTAGACAGAAATCAAGCTCAGAGCCTTTGAAATACAAACTCAGTTTGTAAGCCAGATTTGCACGTTGGCAAATGGTTTTGGGGTCATTTCTGTGAAATGGTTCAATGGTGTTACTGATCGTCAAGATCCATGGCAAGACAGCAGGTTTTTTTCACTTTTCTGATACACTCTTATGGACAAGGGAATCTGTACTGTATCCTTGATAAGTCCTGAAGGCTTTAGAAACCTTGGAAGGACCTAGCGCTGTCTATCAGAAGTACTTAAAAGACTGATTTTTTGGTTGCTGACCAAACTAGATCAGCATGGGAAACAATTTTAGACCAAGTCTGTATTACTTTTTCAGCTTTCTCAAAAAAAAAAAAAAAAAAGCAAGCAACAGCAATCCAGTTGCATCATTCCATCTGAAAAAAGTTTTATTTCACTATCAATTTGTTTTACCTTATGATTAAAATAATAAATATATATTTTTTTCCATTATTTTCAAAAGGAAAAGCCAGAAAGTTTAACTTGCAAAATGTTGTTCTAGGACATTACATTTGATTAAAACCAATGATGGGGCTTTCAGTTTAAAAAAATGTTTTCAAAATATATTTTCTCAGCTTTACTACCAGAGTGCTGCCAACCTACATACCTCCGAGAGTGATAAAACGAGGCTAACATACAATCTAGATCTCCTGCCCATGCTCCACTGGAATCTGCTCCTTCTGGCTAGACAGGCAGCTGTTACTGATGTCGCAACTCCAAAAAAAACCAACAGCGACTTCCTTCCAAGTCTAGTTCTAGATATGTACCTCTAACAAATACTTCTCTGTTTAGACATGACATAGATTATGTAGTTAACGAGTATTTATAAATACTAACAGTTATTTTCTGCGGTATAACAAGATAGCCAACTACGACACAATCAGAATACATTGGCCCAGAGTTAAACGGAACAACTGGATCTCACTGATTTGCAGCTGAAACAGGAAACATCTGCAATTTATGAGCACAGAAGATGTCACTAGTGACTCCCAGTATAATCTAGGAGGTAATGAACTACATTAAAGTTTAGCATGGTACATGTAAAATCTGAACATCTCAAGCACCACTCTTGTAATCTTTACAAGCCACTTTGTGATGTTATCTGCCTTTTATATCACTTCTCTTTCCTGAAAATTTTCCATAATCAAGGATTTACTAAAATACTGCAAAAAATGTACTTCTGGCCTGTTTCTCCAGATATAGTATACCAGGACCACAGAAACATGCAGGCTGGAAGGGACCTCCATGGGTTGAGGTTCCTTTTCAGCACAGACCCAGCTGGAACAGGCTGCTCAACATCCTGGCCAGACAGGTTTTGTGCTACAATCTCCATGAGCAGCCTGCTCAGGTGTTTGACCACTCTCAAAGCAAAACGCTTTTCCCATATATCAAGTTGGGATTTCCTGCATTCCAACTCATGTCTGTTTTGTCTCATCCTTCCACTGCACAGCCAAGAAAAGTGGGGCTCCATCTTCTCTATATGTGGTGTATTTCTTATTTATAAAATACTACAGTTGTTTAAGACATAATTTATATAACTATGTAAACACGTTATATGTAAATATATTTTGCCTGATTCAAAGAATTATCAATGTTGATAGAAGTAATCTTAACAAAAAAATAGGGACCATGGCTCTCTTGAACTGGGATCACTATTTTAACAGTACCTGTAAGCCTGGATTTCCTTGTCTTCCTTTTTCTCCTTTCAGTCCCTTCAAAAAAGAAGCACATTTTTCTTAAAACATACATTTGTCTGGGAGACATAATTAAACTATCAAAAATAACACAAGGAAGTAAACCCCAAAATTTCATCTAAACCCAGGCCCAACCAGTCTGAAAACTTACTCTTCCAGAGTTCAGAGCAAAAACAGTGGAGAAAGACACAGTTTCTACTCGAGATACAGGGGAGCCAAGCAAAGATTTGAGTAGTGACATGTGACTCTTCTTTTTCGTGAAGGTATTTCCACGACACTTAGATAACAAGGAGGAGAATCCCACTGTGTCCCATCCCGGGACAGTGCTGGGTCATGTCCCAGCCCCATGGGGCAGCAGCACAGCCCACACCCCTGAGCCCACATGCTCCACACCAAATGTCAACAGCCTGCCCAGCCTCAAAAATGCAGCTGGAAACTCATACTGGGTAATTTTGCTTGAAGAAGAGTTAGGGCTCTTCAAGTAAACCATCTGTGGAGCTTAATCTTTAAAAAAAAGCTCCTGAATTAACATCTAAGACTTGCATTAATTGTGTTGCCAGGTGATTTCAATTAGAAACAAAGTTGATATACCTGGATACCACTTTCACCTTGGTTTCCTTTGTCCCCCTGTAAAATATCGGAAGAAAAGGCTACGTTGTAACATGATTAATCTCAAAGACATGTAGTCTGTGTTTTAAATGAACACAGTAAATACAAGAGAAGCATCTAATATCTTTTATTTATACTGAATGAAAACAAATCACTTTATCTTCATGTACGCAAACACTAAAAAAAGTACAGAAAGTTATACTACAAAGAGAGTCTGTCATAGAATGAGCTATCAAAAAGAAAAGTGGATACTCAGATACCAAGTTAAAATTAAAAAATACAACACGATGAGGTGGCAAATCCAGCAGGATTCTATCCACTCCTTGTATGGGAGGGAGCAGAGAGGATGTAGACAGGGAGGGGGGCAGTATTTCTGATGGGTTAAATTTCATCTGGATGCTAACCATTAAGTATGCTTGCCTTCTCCCACAGATAATACAGTATAAATAATTTCTGTAACACTTCCTATAAACCCATTGAACATAGAAGTTACACACGACACACCAAAGAATGGGTTTTTTTCATCAGAAAAAAAATCAAAACTGTAAGGACTAAATTCCACTTCCACCCGCTCCTTTTGACTTTCGTTGAAATGTTTATAGTAAATAAACATTAGTGGGGTGACTGGCAATCAGATGGTGCAAATGGTACATAAAAGGCAGGTTATCTAGGTTTATCGAGTTGTCTGAACACCACCTGATTGACAATGGAGACAAACAGGCAGCTCTTGAAAACTGTTCAAGCCAATTAATGGTAGCGGTATAAAATACGTACTCCCAGAATGTTTCTTTTCAATTGACTGAAGAGGAAACGTAAAGTTATGGGTGATGCCTCCTGCCCTAACTCTGACCTCTTAAATCAGGGTGACTCTGTTTAAAAAGACATGAATCAAAATGTTGGGCAGAGAACATCGCAACTCACGAAACGAAAGACAGATCTGGGGGGTGCGAAACTGCATTTAATAATTTAATACAGAAAATAATTAGGATGGAGCTTTTTGGATCTGTTTTGCCAGTATTCTTGTAAGAGCCAAACGTGTATGGTTGGTTGGTTTTTAAGAGAGAATGTTTAGTTAAATGCTGAACAGTAGTAAAGAGGATATTTTGTTCATGGCAAATATTTTCCTGATCGAAAATCCCAGAACATAAAAGGGTATTTATGCCAGCTGTATTTGTACTTCAATGTAAAATATTTGGTTTGGTTTCAAGTTTTAAAATAAGCTATAGCTGAAAGGCTTGACTTTTACTGTCAGATGCCCAAACCGCACTTTTTCCTGAATAATTCAAGAGTTTCTCACACTTATGACTTGCAACTCCAGTTAACCAGCGATATATATTGTGTCGTGCATCTTCATATAAAATAGATAATGACTTTTACAAACTGTCTTCATTTTAAAATGTACAGAGGTTCCATAAATTTTAACAAAATCTCCCTTCTTAAAATTAGTATTACTGTCTTGGCACATGTGCCTTACAAGACCCTTAGATATTGAAACTGAATATATGGTGATAATGAAACGAATTAAGCTATTGGTTTGACTCAACTCAAGTCACTCTTCCACTGGGCTTCAGAATATTTTGAAAGACTCAAGCCAGGAAATCTTTGTACTCATGTGCTCTGGAAACCACTGGTTTGAAAGGGGTCAGAAGACTCATTTTTCTACATCTTGTCTTGGAAAATGGGACTGTTCCATTATCACATTTAGCTGAGATAACCTCATCTAAATTTGGATCAGTCTCTAGTTTGTATTGACCAGGGACCTGCTTCAGTCGTCTAAACATTTACGATGCTCTAGGCAACCCAAGGCATCCCCATATGTGTCTACTGACATGTGAAATACTCTAGCATAGGTAAGACTTCCATACATGACTGGCATATATGACACCGGGCATACATGAAACTTGTGACCTTCTGGAGCAGAAGCTGAAGTCTAGTGGAATACCTCTGCATGGGATTTTCATAAAACTTTATATATAACACCCCCCTTCTTACTTACTGCTTCATTACCCTTCAACCTTTCTTTCCATGGTGAAGTACCTGATGAAACTCTTATTTTGGTAATGAGTTTATATGAAGAGCTTCATCCTTCAAAAGGTGGTTCTCCACACTGCTGGTAACACTACATAGATGCAGTATCATATTTTACTAACTGCTTCTTTCTACCTGACACCGTACATGAGCTTCCTTCGCTTTCACAGGATTTCCTGTTTATTTTGAAATCCATAATTTGAATATGTAATCAAGGAATCTTCGCTCTGGTTGAGACTCCAATATTTCCCAGGAAACATTGCTAGATTTCCAAAACAAGTGTCAGATATATTACCTAAAGACAATTTATTTCTATATAAATTTTTCTACACATTCAAAATGGAAGTTATTATTAAATCAGTTAAAATATAATTTAAAATTTGAATTAACCTACTAATTTAATTTGCTCATTTAATTAATTTAAAAGTAACATTACATTTTAAAATTTAAAATCTGCATTTAAATACTATATTTGGGATGATAGTAAATATAGCAACATTTTTAGCCTAGACAACTTGTTACTTGAATAAATATCTACTCTGAACAGCTGCACGTAAAGCTTGTTAGCTATAGCAAACTATATCCTAAAGAAACAAGGCATTCTGTAATAAAGATCCAAAGAAACACTGTAACACTAAAATGAGCTTTATACTTGTATATGCCAATTAAGAAACTCACTGTAAACAAAAACAGTGTCCTTATCATGTTTTCCCATAAAAATACAATAAAATATTGGATGTAATACCATGACTCATTATCTTGCAAAGCAATAAAACATTCGATTTTCAGGAGGTACGTGTCCAGAATAAGGAAACCTTAACTAAAATTTAGACAAAAAATGTAATTTTTAATTTAATTAATAATTAGGTCAAGCATCAATATGGAATTTTACCATGTTTTCACAAAACAGTTCTTCAGCAATGAAGAATTTCAATATAACCACGTCTATAGCAATGTTTGACAGATGTAAGGCTGCACCAAGAGATGGTGAGATCCTTGAAGGCAGGATCTTTATGAGAACTCACTATATAACAGGAACAAACATAGGTTCTTGCTCAAAAAGAAGAAATCATTTTCAACCTGTACAGTACAAGTAGGATCCATCTAACCTAACTTTTGCCATCTAAAAATTCAACATTAACTTAGCTATCTAGGCTTCAGCGACAGTCAAAGAATGGCAGAGAGGTGTGAATTAATGACTCCCCAAGGAGCTCAGAATCTCTCAGCTAAATATGAAGAGAACCCAGACAGCTTGGTTAGGTCAGGTAACACTGAATGGCTAAGACTAACTGAGCTGAATCTCTCCCAGCTGATAGGGTTAATTGCTCCAGTTCTTATGGGAGCTCCATAGAAGACATTGTACAACAGACTTTATAGATGTAGCACTTGCTATACGACCTAAGATTAAATAAATATAGAATCATGGATATAACATTATGTATGTACTATAATTCATAATGGAAATTTCATTAATATCTATGACATAGCATTTTTTTTTAACAGTTTCTCCATTTTGGCCATTCTCTCCTCCCTATGAAAAAACGATTGTTGTTTCTAAAGAATGGGCCTTCCAAAAGATACCAACTGTTCTCTAGTAATCACGATGTATTAGAGAAAAGGGATTTCCTTTAATAGTGATCACTTATAAGAGAGGCATTTCCCATACAAGATGCAATTAAGGTAAAACTGGAAAAAATACTTACCTTTATACCCTGGGTACCAGGAATGCCTGGGTAGCCTGGTTCACCTGGGGCACCCGGTACTCCTAGATCTCCCTGAGTAATAAAATAGCTCTGTGTCAGTGATGTGCTGTGTGTAAAAACATGGACTGCATGCTTTCTCAAGGTCACATGCTTTGGCTATGATATTTTGAAATTTTACAACTGAGGATGATTGAAATATCTGAGAATTTGTGAAGAGATGTTGAATATAGAGCAGCCATAAAAGGGACTCCTAATTCTTAACCTCAGTTTTCCAGTATCTAACTTTTTAATTGCCTTTTAATATATTTGATGTTGATTTTTCAAAATCACACAAATAAAACTACCTGAAGCAATGGCAATGTTTGCACGTTTGAACTTCATGAACAGCTGACTTACATTGCCTAAAATCTACTATAAAATTAATAAGAATAAGCCATCAAATGGATTCTGATGCAATTTTCTGTTAACTGCTGTTTTATTTTGAAATAAACTGCCTATAGCTAATCATGGAAAATCAGTAAATCACGGAAAAGTAGATTGATCCCTTCTTTAACTAGAATGCTTCCAGATTCGTACTTACCTTGGCTCCTGATGATCCTGGTTTCCCCTGTATTCCAGGTTCACCTTTATCACCCTACAGAACAACATAAGAGTATGGCTGATACACCAGTGTTTTGTCACATGTGGTATGACTAGAAAACATAAACAGACACTGCTGGGAAATTGGGTCTTAAAAAGAGGTACAGGAAACCTGAAGTTTCTCTCAGGAAAGGTGAGATACTGGTGACAAACTGGGATCTGTCAGCCTCTGCTCACCTGTCCTGTCCTACCTGCCTGACTTCCCTTGCCCAGTCATACCATGTCTGTGTGGAATGACATTTCCACCCTCTTTTTTAATAAAACTCTGAGAATCCTCTGGACTTGTCTGAGTCAAAATATTTATGTATGTTTTGGGTCTTATTTTAGCCTATGGAATTAGGCATATATTCAGCATCAGGATTTTCACTAAAATCTAAGAATTATTGATAACTTCATGATACTCTTCTGTAAGAATGAGCTTTTTAAGAATGATTCTGTAGGAATCAGCTTATATTCTGAATGAGAGACAAACATACAAAACAAAAACATTTTTCACAAATAAAAATTAAGCTAATAAATTTTCAGAGGTATTCAATCTTCTTGACCATAGCAAATACTGACCACTTTAAAAAATGTTACTTTCGGTACACGATTTTAAATAAATACATATGTACTTTTGGATACAAAATAATGTATGGGTGGAAATGAATCTAAATGTAAATACAAAGTTCAGGCACTGTATTCTATATTCTGAAATATTCGCTAGGACACACAATCCAGTGCTTACTAGCCAAAATTCACCTCGGACTAAATTAAAAGGTTACACTAACAGATCTGGATTTATAGTATCTATTTTTGTTTCTGAGAGCATGGGTCAAATTGATTCTTGCTGTAGTTGCAGTGCAATCAATAAAGTTACATCTGAAATAAATTTGGCTCCTCGGGTGGAAAAAGCAGCACGTAATGTTATTTAACACAATTAAAATATAAATAAACGTAACGTGGGCAGAAAGTTCTGATGGATACTGAGAACTGTCTGGCTCCCAGCATTGCAGAACATTTTCCAGGACTGTGCAGCTGAAACAAAGTCTCATCACCATTTCTGCAATTGTTCCAAACCTCGTGGGATGACAGGCACCATTTACCGAGCTATATTAAGCTCTCTTGAGACTGAGCTATCATATAAGGTAATATAGGAAAATCATCCAGTTATTTACCAATATTCAATATACTAAAAAAATAGCTGCAAAACCCTGGCATTTTGTCATCTATAAAGCAGCCATTTATCAAAGTCAAAAGTGAATTAACACAAATACTCACCTTAGGCCCAGGAGCTCCAGGTAGACCAAATGAGCCTTCTGGTCCCATCAAACCCTATTTATTTTCAAAAAAGGCAGAGACATTTCTGTAATAAGCTAAAGGAATAATTGCTTCAGTGCAGTGTATTAGTATTATCAGTATTATATTTCTATAGTTAAATAGACAGAAATATAATATCTTTCATCATATTACTCTACAGGCTTTAGCTCTGATACAGCACAGTGGATTATTTAGACCTTCTATGGCCTAAGGAAGGGCTACTGTGCAATGGAGAAAAAGAAAATCAGGAAAAAAGTGCAATGCTGTCATGAAATACTCCTGGGAGAAAAAATTCTGCAACTCAAAACCCCATCAGTGTGATCTAATCTTTGACATATCTTTAGTACGTCCTTAGCTATAATTGAAAGTGACACAAGAGTTTCTCATTTTCCATTTAGGGTTCCCCAAACCAGCAAATGTCTATGTGGTATTCTGTAATTCTCTTTCTTCTTTCTGACTACGTGTCCCTCTAAGGTTTACATGCCTTGAGTCCTTTTGCAAACTTTGTGGAGATTTACTGGGAGCAGTTACCTTTGGGGCCCCACCTTTGCATCTTCAGGACTGAACTGTTTATTCAAGAAGCCAAGAACTTCTGCCATGTCAGATTGTGACACTTCAGCACATGTACAAAACCAGAGCTGTGCCAAAGCCGTCCCTTGGATTCCTCTCATGGAAAGGTGTCGGTAAAGGCATATTTAGTTGTCTTTGTTCCATACATAAACTAAGAGCTAAAGGGTGTCAAGCCATCAAATTGCTGGCTTTCTTAATTTCTGTTTAAAGCTACTCTCAAGTATATATTAGAAAAGAAATGTTTTTTTTTTAAATCACACTTTCCAAGAAGGAATTCCCATTTAGAGTATTTTCCACATCTGGTGTTAATTTGTGTCTTTCTCACAATTTCATCTCACTTCTATTTGACTGTAGAACTGCATGCATCAATAAAAACAATATTATTGTTTCATTTGGACTTGCATACATATTCTGAAATATAATCTGCTACAAGAACATACTTAAGACACAGCATAAAAGCATAATAATACAGAAAGTCAAACAATTAAATAAACCCTGAAATCTAACTTGTGAGAGATGAAGTTTTATCAATTATTCTAATTGATAGTATTTTCTAAAACTTCTGTTATCATTATTTTATCTTTGCTTTCATAGAGATAAAAACAACCACCTCCCATTTATTACTAATGTTGGGGACTACCAAGTTCAACGACATTATCTCAGATTTCCTTCAAAAGTTACACGTGATCAAAAATAAATGTATGTCTAGAGCAATTTGTTACATGGATTGTAACTCAGTTTAGCCAAAAAAATACTAACTTTCTTTGCTAAAGTTAAAAGGATGGCTTTGTTTTTGCAGATGCAAGAGAAAATTCAGAATATTTGGAATAAGAAGTAATTCTTTGTAGCCAGGGTTTTCAGCATTTCATCAATTTTCTGGTATTTCACCTGTGTTTTACTGTTAACTGAGGCAGCATAGATTAACTGAGGTTTCTTTCCTATTGTGCTGTGAGAAAGTACTGGTCACCAAAACTTTCCATCAATAAACATAGCAACTTGCTGTTTGGGCTACAGACACTGGTCTGTGAATACAAATAAATGGTATCACACCACTAAAACCTGAGTAATTTTGCTGCCAGTTTTCCTCTGTCTCAGACTTTTCCCATTCAATCAATTGCACATGAAAATTCTTCTATTAAACTTCTATTAAAACTTCTACTAAACTTCAAAAATAACTAAGAACATCATACATCAAATAACTTTCAACACTGTCCTGAACTTTGAAGATTAGATCTGCTTGTTCTAACACAGAAAATCAGTCATTCTATCAAAGATGATGCAGCTAATCTAGTGTAACCTATTATTTGGTAAATAGAGGTTTGCCCTATGCCATTTCTTTCATGATTTTGGAATAGAAATTACCAATTCCTCTCCAGCTGGAGTGAAGTTTCTGAGGTCTGCTTCCACTCACAACCTAAGAGGTGGTGTATTCCCATTAACCATTTGTTTATGGCCTATATTCAGTGTCAGCTTTGTTACTGCAAGGGTAAGAAAATATCAATTTGGTTTTGGAACTTAACCTTGATTATATTAACACTGTCTTAATTCACTTGCACATCAGGCCTGCTTCTTCACTTTTTCTCTTTCTATTTACATAGCAAACCACGTTTTTTTAATTTTCATTTCACTGCAAGGCTTAATTCAATTTGGCTTTTTAAAATAAAATTTAATATTATCTACTGACGCCCTCACTTCTGAGATACAGCTTTCTTCATTATGTGATCTTTTTTGCATTCCTTGAAGGCTACCTTCCTTTTCCAAAAAACACTGTGAAATCATTATTTCTCTTCTCCTCAGATTCCTGTTCTGTGCTCACTACTAGCATGTTAATCAGTAGAGAAAAGCAAGCACAAGTTTGGGAAGGGATGAGAAATGTGAGCAGGGGATTTCTGGCTCCTTGCACATTGCCACCTCAGTGTAGCCTTGTGTTTCAAGTCATGTTAACAAGCAGAGAGTTTAACTCCTACCAACTCCATACCCCATCACATCTAGTTTATGCCCAACACCCGTCCATGGATTACAGAAGTGGTTAAATGTTCATCACAAATGTCCCTCAGTCATTTTTATCTCACAGAAGCTCGAAATACCATGTGTAGAGAAGAGTTTGTTTTGGTTTGTTTTTATCAGATATGTGTATATATCCACGGTGATCTGCAAACATATACTAGAGAAGGCACATCAGAAAATACGTTTAGTATAACTAAAGGTCAGGCATACATCTGCAGGAAAGGGAGAAATAAAACCCAGTTGTCCTGGCTTCTTTTCTGGCACTTTAATTACTAGGCTATATTTAACATATTTCATTTAAAAAATTACAGGAAGACAACTACACTAAATCAGTACGCTGTAAGAAGAAAATTTTCAGATGCAATATAGCAAAAGCTTGAGAACACTATCCAAAAACTATGGCATGTAAAATTAAAAGAGAAGAGCATGTCCTGAATAAAAATAAAGAACAATTCAAGGACATAAAATGTAGTGTTACTCCTCCATTTTCCAGAGCTGACACTATTTATGTGGCAGATATATTAATAAATTTCTGATGTTGGCAATGTAATAGGGATACTTATTACTGAAGAACTTGTTACTGAAGAATTTTCCCAAGGTATTAATAGACCATCCACAAGCTTTCCATCTGTTTTTTCTGGAACAAACATATTCAGTGTGACTAATACAAGGAAAATCCCACTATCTTTTCTGGTTGAAATTCCCTAATGCTGTATAATGCATTCAAATATTCCATGCACCAATTTTCTACTTATTTTATCAGGTGACAAAAGATACATTAAATGAGTTGACAGGAAACAATAAATTATTTTCAAGTGTACCAAGAACCAGATGTTATTTATCTAAATAAAATTTTAAGGAAACATGGTAGGTGAGTTGCTTGAATAAATATGTACACTTTGGAATCCCACGAGGTTTTATTACAGCTGCCGATACAGGCTTCCCTCCGGCATTTTGTTCAGCTTTGCTCAAAAAGAAACAGAGAAAAAATTTCCCACGATAGGCAATAAAAATGATTAGAGGCACAGGTGAGGCAACAAGTGTGCACGTGTTAACTAGGAGTATGGACATTCGAAGTTCCAGTTCAGGCAATGTTTCTTTCAAATGTGGTCTAAATTATGGTGATCAGGAAATTTATTATTTCCAGAGAAGACCTTTAGGTGGCTGAAAAAGTCCTTTAAGATCATGAAAAGAAAATTAACTAGTGTATTTACTCTATACAAAAGGGCTTTAGACAGCTGTGTTTTAGTGGTCATGTCTGTGGTAAAGTCTGGAGGGAGGAGCTGCTGGGTGGGTGCAGAGTCGCTGTATATTGTGCAGGAAATTCTGAATGTATTGGGTGACAGAGTAGCCCAGAATTTGTAAAACCTAAAATTAGTTTCAATCTTTCTTTTCAACCAGGGCTGCACATGATGCTAAACCATGTATCGCTCAGGAAAGTCAGAAGCATTTTAGTCAGCAAATAAGATAAAATTTAACAGCAAAGAAGGGTAAATATCTCAAGCACAAAACGAGAACTACAAAAAGACACGTTAACAGTGAGGATGATTAATAGTGGAACCATGTAAACATTGTTGAACTTTTTAATAAAACAGCATCATAAATAAGCTGTTTGCTGTGTTTGTGCATGTATCAGAATGATTATGAGATCGTTGATTCCACAGAGGACTCTTTCATCTTTACTTTAGGATTCTCTGATCGTTGAGTATTGCTTAGCCATGCGAAATTATTTTTTAAGGCAGCATATGTTCAACAAGTGATAAGGTTCCTACTAATTAATGAAAGATCTCGAACCAGTTTTAAGCAGCTGTCCCTTTTATTTTTAAAATTTCTTTTTGTTAAAGTCTATATATACTTGCAACAATTTTCAGAACCATTATTTTACTACTGTGATTTCTAAAGGATTATAAAAAACACAGAAATCACCCTATTTAGACAGTAACAATGATGTGGTAAGAAGGCCTGTCCAAAAACAACGAATTATTTTACATTTCCTACATTCTAAAATAAAAATCTCACTTTAAGCATTTTGGGAATTCAGTGATCACAGCTATTCTCCCAGTCTTTGTCAAAAGTGCACTATCACAAAAGCATCCTGAAGTTCATCTTCAGAAATCCATTGTATACTATGACAATATTTAATTTGGTCTTAACTTTCATAATAAATTGATGTGAGTACTTTCAAAGTTAATTCAGAAAGTAAATTCCAACTAAAGTGTTTGCTGGATTTGTTTATCAAATGTGCAGTCAGTAAATCAATTTTAAAAGTGGTTATATAATATTTTGAGGGGAATTCAGAGATTAGACTTAGTCTGGTCATATATGCTACCCTGAAAATGCTAGGTTGCTACTATATTTTCCATTTCTTGTTTATGACAATTAGCGAACAACAGCATAAGAATTATTTGTTCACAATAACATCATTTTGCAAACTTACAGTATCCCCTGTTGACCCTTTTGCTCCTGGTTGACCCGGTGGTCCAATTTCACCCTATATTTTTTACATAAAGAGAAGAGTTCTGTGATTAATGCATGTATAGTTAACAAATTTGTTAAATAATTTTTTAAATTATGCAGATTTACTTAGGATTATTTCTTAAAGAATTATGACATTAACTTTTTTACTTTTAAATTATTCATTCCTTCTGGACTAGTAGAAATAAAACCTAATGAGAGATTTTCAAACATGCCACAAAGAATTCAGAGCAGGTCTCCCTCCATTTGCAGCAAGGTTTGATGTCCTAAATCCCCACTACGAAAACTCTCCTCTCAGCACAGACTGAACCCTTACTTTGAAATGGGTATATATATGCACAGGCTTTAACCGTGTTAAATTATTAATAATACCTTCTGTCCTTTTGCTCCTTGATTTCCAGGGATTCCAGGAATTCCCTGAGGGGAAAAAAAATAAAACCTTTTACATATATGGAATAATTTCTCCAGAAAATAATACATAACCCTCCCATGTCCTCATAAATTTAACATTTGGCATATGATTGGGGTTCAAAATATGGGCAGGAAATGGAAGATTAAAAACAAACAAACAAACAAAAATAATATTTTTTTTAAAACCACATAAGAGCAAAGACCTTCAGCTGGAAACATGAAAACTACTTCATCTGGGGATACGATGGAATGTGAATGTTCAGTTGCTCCCCAGCGCTTTCGTGTCAGGAGCCCGTGTCCACCGCTGGGCAGGCTCATGTGCTCCCATTGCCCAGCAAGGGCTCAGTGTTGTAGTGAAAATCCCAGCTGACACGAGGAAAGAAACCACTTCTGATTGTCCGTAAGATTTCCCACATAAAACAGAGCACATCTTCCCCCAGCACAAGTCCTGCTCAACAGGACCATGAGTATGATGAATCTTGTTTTGCCATCTAAAATACAGTGATTGTAACAGAAGAGACAGCCATAATTTCATATTCGCTAGCTTCCACCTCCCTAAATACTTGAAGAAATCTGTCATTTCCTTAGCATCATTGCTCATCTAGCTCTACTATAGATCTCCACAGTTTTCTTATAGTGAATATTTAACTGAATATAATTCAGTTTTAAAACAAAACTTCATATATGCCTAAAATTGTAGTCTACATTAAGTTAATTTTTAAAAAAAAACCTTTTTTTTTTACTAAAACTACTCAAATTTATTGGACAGAGTGTTCTTGTACCACCATTAATCTGCAACAAGAATTTGGTTTACAGAGTACATTTTAATCTAATATTGAAATTAATATGCTGGAGTGAAAACAAGAGGACTGTTTTAGACACCATCAAAATAAATGCAGTCTGTGGGAAAAAAAAAAAAACCACATGAATTTAACAACCAGGAATAACCTGATAGTTTCCATATGGATTACAGCTGTGCAACTCAGGCTTGGAAAAGATAGCTCTATTGTTTTGTAGTTTAAACCCAGCTTCTAGTTAATAATGATCCCACCAAGCAGAAACAGTTCATTGGTCAAAGGCACATGAGCAAACTATGACATCCTGAGCATGTTAGAGATCATCAAAATTCCAATGTACCTATCATTAAAAGAAGAGATTGACGAATATAATAAAAACAACTGGAAAACAATGCCTCATCCTAAGCCTTCTATTCACATTGTGTAACATAAGTCTTCTTGCTAAACTTTAGTCCGAAACCACGTTGGATCTTTTGCACAAAGAAAATAATGGAAAACAGGACATATTTATTATCCAATT
The DNA here is from genome assembly GCF_036013445.1 of Caloenas nicobarica. NCBI lineage: Eukaryota > Metazoa > Chordata > Aves > Columbiformes > Columbidae > Caloenas > Caloenas nicobarica. The sequence goes on from NC_088247.1 coordinate 26,553,345, forward strand.
TAGGAACTTCCAGACCTGTCCATGAGTTCTCAGTATAATTACTTAACAGTTAATTTCTGTAGCTCTAAAATACAAAACTAAAGGACAAATATCTGTACCTGTAATATAAAACAGAATTTCATACATGCTGAAAAAACCTCCTAATAGGCAGCAGCAACCTTCTCATACTGAAAAGATATACCAAAGCTTTCCACGGTTACATTTCTATGCTATTTGTAGGGCTGAGAGAAGACAGTTCCACACACTTATCCAACACGTGAATGATTCACCACTATATAAGCAAGCCTAAAAGAAGAAACACAAGGTCCTGCTGAGCTGTGTTGAACTTTCTTGGCTAAAAGAAATCACTGATATGAGACATTTAACTTTACATCAGTGGCAAAGAAAGATAAAACTCAAAGAACAACGACTGTAAAACTAAGTCATTATTTCCTTTCCTCCCCCACCTTTTTTACTTCTAATTGACTCTGCACTACTGAAGCACATGGAACTCAGGTTCTTATTTCACTGGGAGTTGGTCCAGACCCTTAAAATTCTCTTATGGCTCATTGACATTTACTCAGCTAAGACTGAGTCTATCACCTATGCTAACGTGAGTGATTCCCAGAGTACACGGGATGGAGATTTTCACAGTTTTTCTCCACATGCCAGTTGGCACAGAAAAAGGAAAATGAAGTGGCTAATTTGGTCATAAAGAATGAGTTTTTCCCATGAGAGTTGTTTTTCTGTATAGCTTCCATGGTTCAGCAATTACAAAGACTAATTTCTGTAGGATCAGCTCCAGCATGCCTAAAAAACTAAATTTGTTTTCCTTCCCATTATCTATTCGCAATCTATTACTTCCTTTTACATGGGTAATCCCTGGTTATGCCACTTACAGTTATCTGCACTGTCCCAGAAGAAAAGGTTAGAAAGTAGTTTAGATAGCATGAGTTTCTTCCCTAACTTCTAGGTCAAAAGGCAAACCAAGCTTTGAAAATGTGTCTTGTTCCTAAACAGAGATTTCACATGCAGAATCTGAGCATTTTTTGTCTACCATGAGTAATAAGGCACTTTTAATAGGAAGTTATGTTTAACAGGGTGACATAACACTAATTGAACTATCAAAGAAACCTTACTCTAATTATCAAAAAATGTATTATTACTTTAAAGCATGAGGTGGAGTAACTAGTTTTACTCCATTTGTAAGATAAAAATGTAATTTTTGTGAAGAGCATATTGTAACTAAAATTATCACAAACGTCTGTGTTTAATCAAAACTTAACACGAAACAGATTCATCATGCAATTTTTCTGCCATTAAGGGAAACACAATGTTTGGAACTACTACAAATAGGAAAACTGCCACCCACTGGGAGTAACAGAATCAATGCTATGGAATAATTCATGATTAACTGGACTACAGAAAAAAACTGCCTTTGGGGATGTCCTTTGCAAAGCTACCAAGCAACATTTTGTTCATATGAAATAAGAAAAAGGGGCTGTAATTCTAGATTTTCTTTTCTTTGTCTTTCCAGATAACTTATTTTATATGGTCTGTATCTATCATACATGCAGTTGTAACACCAATACAACATAGCATTACATTTCTAGCCAAAAATAGCTAAAAATCAAAGCATCTACTGTGCTGTAGTGATTTCCGTGCTTACATGAGTTTGACCATCTTACATTTTTGAATAGGTTAATTTGTTCACCCTCTTCTTTTACAACAAATTTCATGTAAGGTTTATTCAGTGCTTTTTCATATATAAAAGCGAAGTTTATTGAAAGCCTTACCACTGCCTTCGTTCTTTCAGTATCATCAATCTGACCTTCTCAATTACCTTCATTTCATTCAAATGCCTTCCTCCTTCCTGTGACATTTTCCCTTAAATGAGAAGTCTTCACTTACTCCATAGAAGTCTGTAGTATTATCCATTGTTTTATCCTTAATCAGCAAGTGCTATAGTAACATGAAATTTAAAGCTAGCAAGACAAACTAGCAAACTTTATTAATAGGTTTAAAAACTTGTCTGTTCTTAAGATTCTCAGCTGCATTTTTAATCACACACTGCTGAGTTTGTGCCTAAAAACTAATGTGATCAGGTACCATCTGGCAGCTAACCAATATCTTTTATTTATTGAGACAATGCTGTCCTTACCCTTTATTCAGTCTCCTTTGCCTGTTTAATCATTTATCTTCCACTCTGTGTTACTACGTGTACCTAGAAGCCTGTCAGCTTTCTAAGCTCTTGTCACAGACCTATGCAAGCTTTGCAGGGTGCTCCCAGGACATCGAGTGACACTAGAATGCAGTGTAGGTAACTGAAATCGTCTCTGGTGTCACCAAAGGTGCTGTGGGTTAGCTGATTCATCCTTTGAGAAAGATGTCAGTCTAAGAACTGTGTCGTACATGCCAGATGTTGCAGTTGCCCTCATACATCTCAAATGGCCCTTGGGCCAGTGCCTAGGGGACCAAATCCCAAATCTTGATGTCTTGTTCTCTGGAGCAAAAATCAGATTATTTTTTTTTCTTTGCTTGTTTGTATATGGCTGGTATGATAGGTCTCTACAGGCTCAGATGACAAAAGCTTCTGACAAACCCTTCACATTTGCTAGGAATCACAAGACATGAAAATGTAAACGAGGATATTGAAAGGTAAAAGGAGCTAGGGGTACGCTTCACTTGCAAGAGATAGCAATGCTTCGCCATGGGTCTCACAGCTTCAGCACAGAATGAAGCTCAGCTGGGTATGTAACTAAATCCCTCGGCACTGTCTTCCTCAGCTGCAGCCCCCACAGCTGGGACTTCAGAACACCAGAAAGCATGAATTTGTTTCTGTTGTGAAGACGGGCTTCAATGATGACCCTTATACAATCCTATATAAATATTCTATTTTACTCCAGTGTTAGCAATTTAACTAAATCTTCCATTCTTTGATAATACCTGGCAGGTATAATGGATTTGACTGTAAAAGGAACATGGTTTCACAATCCCTGGAAAATCTTTCGTGTAGCTTTCATTAATCATGAAGTTTTGGTTTGGATGTTATTAAGCAGCAGGACTTTTTTCCATGCAGACTCACAAAAAATCCATTAAATAAACTGTCTGAGGCCTTATATACAGATCAACTAGGTGTAAGCATTTTTACTTAAGCTACAAGCTACATTTCTCAAAATACTTTTCCCATTTTTTCTAGCTAATACTATGGATTATCTGTACCTCCCTCAACTGGCTGACAGCCCCAGTATGGAAAGCAGGAGTTTCTAGACTATAGATAACACATCCATTATCATAAAATTCTATCTCTGGAAGATGCAAAACTATAGAATATTCCCAAAAGCTTCTCTGTAAACTGGTTTGCAGTCAACTTGCCAAGAAGATGGGGAAAGCATTAGTATTATTAGTTTTATTAGTAGTATTATTATCTTACTACTATCATATTTTCTTAGGGTAGGCATACAAAACTGTATTCTTTCAACATGCTGCTATAAATGGGCTCCTCACTGAATACAGCACATCTGGACTTATTTTGCAATGTGCCAAACAATTGACAAATACTCTCTAGAACAAATCATTGTGGAACATTTTTTCAAACTATCCATTCTTCTTTCAGCATCAAGACAAAAATACCTGAAATAATGTAATTTTTCTCGACTAAAAATGTTCATGATTTCAAAAGTTACAATTAAAAAAAATACTTCCTCTTTAAACAGTGAGACCTTCTGAAAAAATGAAAGAAGTAGTAAAATGTAAGGTAAGCACAGACCCTTTATTTCAGAGGTCATTATCTGAGGGAAAAAAATCTACCAGCTTCTCTACTACTGTTGGTGAATATTGGTAAATATTATGGTTAATTTTATGGCTTAAGATAGTATCTGCTTTCATATTTTATTTTTTTATAAGGATGTTCAGTGAGGTTATTTTCCTGTGACTCTACCTTGTTTAAATTATTTTTTTTTTAAATGGATCCATCGAATAACATTTAGAGACATTTGTTAAAAGATAGTCACATATTAGGCTGTTGCCGATTTACACAACAAAAATTCAAACTGTATCCCTAAGGATCATTCATAATTCAGGCAGTGAAACAAGCCTCACAAAGACTCCCAGCAGGGCACTGCGAAACTGTAATCAGAGTTTGTGTCTTAAAAAGTCCATAGACTTTTTAAGAAGTTTGCCAGAATGGTGCTTATTTTGATGCCACTCTTTCTTCAGCAGGGTAACTGTTAATCAGGGTCAGCTGAAGAATCAGATTTAAAACAGATAGAAGTCATGAGTCCTGATAAAAATATGGTTTTTATCTAGTGTATATGAGTTCTCTGCATTATGTTTCAATCAAATGGCTCCCTCCACTCTGAAAAATCTGCAATTCTGATTCAGGGAAGACACCAAAGTACATTATGTAAATTATAGCAATAGAACAAGATTCACGAAAGATATCTGTCTACCCAGATATTCTCATGATCTCTTTAAACACCTGGAAAATATGACTATTTATGTATTACTGATCCTTACTTGAAAAAGTATACTTGATGACACATGAGAGATTTACTGGAGGTATGTAAAAAAAGTAAAGTCAAGCCATAATTTGGACAAAAGTACAACAGTCCAGATACTTTTTAAAAGATTACTGCAAATCCCTGATAATCATAATAGAATGAAAGACACAAACCCAATTTGGATAACGGATAAAACTTTCTAGTGGGCAAAGTAGCAAAATATATGTTAAAGAAATTCAAAGAGGTTGTATCTGCTAATATTGAGTACTTGGAATTGATGGAAAAGAAAAATGGGCTAAACACAAGCATTCCCACAGCTATGAGCATCCATCGGACTAGCAAGGCAGCTTTAAATTAAATGCAGGAAAGGAAAAAGCATTACCAAGATCTTTGCAGTTATTAGATCAGAGTTTGCAAACTCCTTTTTTTGGCAAATCTGTTATTAAAAATGAAACACACATACATTAAATGTGGAACACAGTGACCCCTGTTGCATTGCCAACAACACAGAGCTTGGAAAACTATAATTTGAAAGCTGGAAATACTAACAGTAAATGGAATCTGTGTATATCCTGTCACAGGCTGAAACTAGTGTCACTGTTTCTTGCAAACACCCTTCAAAATAATATGAGTAACAGACTCAGTAAATCTTTGAGGATCCAAAGGTGGCCAGACAAAACCCGAGACCCCGCTGCGCAGGTGACAGGGCGATGTCCTCCCCCTGCCTGCCGTGCCAGGCACCAGCCCCACGGACTCTGCAAACCAACATCCACTCTGCTGAAAACGTTTAGACTGACTTCTAACAGCTGACAAACTGACCCATGTTTCACACTTGCATACAAACATGCTGATATTCAAGCAGTTACTTGCCTTCAAAATGTTTTAAAATTTCTCCACTGCCTAAATTATGGAGAAAAGCTCACGTGGGGTCACACAGCTTGAGCACCTTGCACACATCGGACGGCAGAGCGTCCTCGCAGAGCACTGCCTGCTGCTCTGCTCCTTGCACCCCACGCACCCAGCTGTCCAACACTACAAGAATTGCAGCTCTGGTCACACAGGTCACACTGGTGCAGAAAAATGCAATTTTCAGCCATTTCCCTGCCCGTAGTAAGGAGCCACTCAGTTACATTTGCAATCAGCAGGTTTAACAACAAATCATGCATTTTTTTCCATATGGTGCATACTGTGAAAATTGTCACAGGATGTAGCAAATGAAAACAGTAAAACTGTGTTCCAAAGGGGACTGTAAAATTACTAGAAAATTGGTCCATTGCTGGCTATTAAGTAGGATGGGCCAGTATGTATTTTTGGCTAAGGAAGTCCCAAAAGCTCTGACAGACAGAATCTGGCAGTAAATAACAGGAGAAAAATAAAAATCATTTTTCTACATAACCCTATCCATTGTCAGAGAAAAAGTTCAGCGATAATTCCTTTACTCTGAGTCTGCTTGGCAGCTTTTATTTGTGTTTAAGAAATAGCTAGTAAAAGTTGGTGCAGAGAATGGGATCAAACCCTTCCAGAGCACAAAGAGGGAAAAATCACACCTTGATTCATGCATTAATCACTAAGACTAAATTTAATTACTAAAACTAATTAGTCAAGCAAAAGTTCTTGAATGGGTTAGTATTTCTGTAGTACATTTCTTCATTCTTGGTCTCAGTGGATCCAATAACCTTGGTTTTGCTGGTCCTATAGTAAGTTTTTTCATATTGGTCCAATGATTAAAATGTGTCAAAATCCTAAAGTAAATTGTTTTGAAGCTTGACCTAAGAAGAGGATCCCATAAGCACTGCGTTCCTTGTGCTTCATTAGCCCAGAGTACTATTTGATTTGCAATATTTAATGTTTTTAGAACAATGACTAAGCACAAGTATACAATATTTTTAAATTACCTATCTGAAAAGAAACAAACACTGGTTATAACATACATAATAATGAAGCCTTCCAATAAAACAACATGTGGTACAAATGAAAAATCAAGTATTCTAATAATGGTGGGTTTTTTTTCAGTTTGCACAGGAGAGGTCTTAAACCATCATGGTATTTTAATCTTAGCAGAAACATTAAATTAACCTTCCAAATGGATTCAAATTCACTTTGAATAAAGATTTAGTTTTTTTGTTTCGTTATGTATGGGAAGCCAACCTGTATCCAGACAAGAATTTCCATAGCTTCTCTTCACTGTAATTTCAATATGTAAAGATAAGAAAAATGAATACACCAACTGCACCAAATTTCTCCAAATTCGCTAGCACTGTATCTACTTGAGTGCCTGAGATTTGAGTATCAACTTCTCAACTTCAGGCTTCAAGCTCTTTGTGGACACAGACTGTCACCATTGCTTCCTGAAGAGAGGTGAAACCAACTGTTCTCAGTGACAAAACTATCTTTATCACCTTCTTTAAAGCAAGAATATTGAGTATAAGCAAAACTAACGTGGTTTCTCTGATGAAAGGATTTTTAAGGCTGACAAATACTGCAGATCAGCCTTATTTAACTTTACTAATAGTATATCATTTCGTATTTCTACACTACAAAGTATGTGACAATGCCTTGAATACCTGGCATGACCCAAACTGAGCATTTTGCACAAGAAAAATGCAATGCTATTGATCATGAAGGACACATGGAAAAAACATAACAAGAAACTAGTTAGCTTGACAGCCTAGTTACCACTTGAACACAAAAATAACAAAGCAGCCCTGCTTTAAGTTGTTTGCTTGGTTTTTTCCTTCCACGTTTTCTGAAGGGTTCAATTCAACTAATCTAAAAATCTAAACTGTCTCAGCCAGTTAAAAGAAATAGGCAACTTCAGCAGAAAATGACTCCTTCTATTTCAGACAAGTATTTAATGATGGGATTAATAATCCTATGCAGATATTAGTTTCTTATCAGAGAAGAACCGTAACACAGAGATGGACTAAATATGTCTCCTTGACTATATGAGATGAAATAAAAATCATTCTGGACAATTATCAGAGTATAGACTGTAGATTAGATGCCCAGATGCAGCACTTAGAGCCCGGAAGGAGTTACAGCTCAGCTGCTTCGTATCACCACCCTGACCACAGTTCTCAAGGAGGCTGTAACTCAGAACTTCTGAGGACATAGGTACAGCAAATCTTACCTCTGGCTCATCCCATATGTTGAAGAATGATGACCAGCAAGAAAACTGGCTACCCTGCTACAACCCTGTTGAAGTTGGATCAGAAGATGGAAAGTCAAACATCCTTTCGGTAATCCTCTTTCTACTTGTGGTTCAGTAACTCACCATAAACATGTTGAGAAGCACAGAACAGAACAGCAATGTGTAAATTAAATCAACTGAAATAATAAATATTTATGGCTGCTACATTCTGAGTGTCTTCTTCATTCATAGCCTGCTGCCTACGTTTGGTTTCTAAGTATAGCAATCAGCTGAGGGAAGTTTCTGTTTGGTCTCCAGAGTCACTGGAAACTCCAGCAGATATTTATCTAAGCTGTAAATCAGAATGTTAATTCCTAGTGTTCATAGTTCATTAGGAAAGGAAGCTAGAAATACTTAGGGGATGATAAAAGCATCCAGACATTCCTTCTTTTGATTATTCTCTAGTATGAACATTAACAGACACAACTCATACCAAGAAGAGGGCGCTTTCCCTAGAAACCCAAAACACTACGTACCTGTGCTCTATGGAGCAATATTCAAATTCAACTAGGAATTTGTCCTTAAGCAATACTACTAATACTCAAATCAAACTTTATATTACCAATATGTCAAAATGCAATGGTACAAACCAGTGACAATCAATAATGTGTGTGCCTAAAAATGAAATATGAAATTGCACACACAAACAAAAATTGCAGTAAGGAGGATTAGCTCCTAATGGTATGGCCTGTGAATTACCAATGTACAGTTTAAAAAACTTGGTCTATATTTTGCATTTATACATCATAAATGTGGGGGGAAAAAAAAAAAAAACCCACAACAAAACCCACACACTCTGCTTTTATTCACCATAAATGATAACCTTAGAGCTAAAACTTTGTTGCCTGGCAAATATTTAAAGACTTAAAACATTTCTATTTTGCAGCATATGCTAAAACAATGCCAAAAAATCCAGATCTATCTTGATTTTCCATAGCTTGCTTCTGACACCTGACAAAATGAAAAACCCCAGTAAGCACAGTGCTTAGTGACTTCCCACTTAGGACTGGCACATATTAATTAAATATTCATGCATTTCACAGTCTAACATAGTCCGACATACATGACACTTCCTATGTGGTTGAACAGAGCTGCTGAGCAATAACCTTGAACACAGCTGCTGTGAATTACAGATGAACGCAATGTAAAAATGACGTTCTTATTCATAATCTGGTAAACTAAATTATTATGTTATATCCCTTGTATTTTTGCATAAAATCTACTGTCTAAATGACCATTTATTGTTACTAAAATTTTTTTAAATTCTATTAGTATAGATACTAGCAACTGAGGAATTTTATTTCCTACCTCTGTAATACGTGTGAGAGCAGAAACTTAGCACAGACAAATACTCAAATAAGAAACCTGTCATTGTTGCAAAATATTTAAACACAAATCGAAAAAATATCTTGCATATCACTTACTTGTAACTCCTCTGCCACAATCAACAAATGGGATGTTTAGTTCACTAGTTCCAAAATATTTTCTCCTTTACAAAATAACTTTTTTCATTTTTTACTCTTTCTTTCAAGAAACTGCAAAAATGTTACTTCAATGATATCAAATACTTTGTCATATCATATTTTGGTTAAAAGGTGATGCATATATGACTAAATCAGGCCAAACCCACGTGATGGTACTGCCACCCAACAGGCACTGTTCAATACTTCGGCTGTCAGAAGTTCATTCAAATTCTTAAGTATTTCACTATGCATATATTTATTTTTCTGATCCTAGGCATAATGTTTCTGTTGAGGAAAATAGAAAATCCTTTTGTTAAAGATGTAATTTCTAATGTGTTATCTATATTACGGAATGATTTGATAGTGTCTTGAAGTGTTCCTTGAAAACTGTGTGAGTTAAGAAGAAAACTATAAGGCAAGAATAATAGAGAGATGTTGCTGTTTCAAGATTAATCAGCACATTGCTCACTGGACATATAAACACCAACTTTTCTGGCATGAAAATGGCAGACATCAGCCCAATACACAAGATACCAGTCCAAACATTCTCTTCAAGTATTTCCTACTTCAGAAAACCCTGTCTTGGATGTATGAGACTTAGATGTATGTAACTTTCAAGATCTTTAGTGGTCATTCTCTTCTCAGCAGGGTAAATTAACCCACTATGCCTGGAAAGTATTAGATCAGATCAAACGATATTAAACACGTAAGCAAACACATAATTTCATAAACTTACAAGGAAAGTAAAGAATGATTCAAGAACCGAACTTTCTAACTCAGATCAACTACCCAGACAGAGCCAAACTGGATTCACACACACACATACACACAGAGAGATTATATAGTTCTAATTCTTTAATCTAAGACAATTTAGTAACAAATCTGATTTTTAACTGACATTCAGGAGTGAAGAAATTTATGAAAAAGAATATAGGATCAATTTACAGTTGTGTGGATCTGTCCATTCAATTCCTCAAAAATCTCCACTTGCTCAAGTCAGTAATTTTTTAGAATATTTTTTTCAGTCCAAGCAGTAGTATATTAGCTAATATACTTGAAATGTGTCTGTGCATCATTTGCTCAAAATAACCCATCAGAAATGCTTTCCAATGATAACCAGTTATGGGAAACTGACTTTTTCCCACTTAAAAATACATAAAAGTCATATTGTATAGCTATGACATTCAAATGCTGATAAACCATCTTTACAGGAAGGCCCACTGCAATATTAATACTAAGAAAATCTAATTTCTGTTACTCAGAAAAGAGGTTATGTTTGCAAGCATGTGCATACCGCAGTCTCTGCAACTGATGTGAAGATCTCCAGTCTCCTATATGTACAAGCATTTAAATGAGCAAACATTTATATGTATTTTCAGTAATATTACCACAAGAGGGGATATCTGATGTGTACTGTATACAACCATACTGCCAAGTTGATTCACTCTTAGTTTCGTACCAGCTCTTTAGACTCCGTCTTAGCCAAGCTGAGAACATGACAGCTGGAGGCTGAAGCTGGAGTATGAAGTTAATATGATCATTCCCTCTGTGGGAAAAGCCACAGGTGGAACAATGTGGTTTAAGACAAGAGGAAATGGCCTGAAGTTGTGCCAGGGAAGGTTCAGATTGGATATTAGGAAAAAATTTCCTCATGGAAAGGGTTGTAAAGCACTGGAACAGGCTTCCCAGGGAGGTGGTGGAGTCACCATCCCTGGAGCTGTCTAAAAGATGTATAGATGAGGCTCTTAGGGACATGGTTTAGCGCTAGATTTAGGTTATGGTTGGGCCCAATGATCTTAAGGGTCTCTTCCAACCAAAAGGATTCTATGATTCTATGTGTTTCACAGCTCTTACTCTACAGACAGTATCAGCTTATGCCAAAGCACTTCATCTGGGAAATAAAGCTCATTTTCTAGTACAGATAACTTATAATATCAAGTTTAAAGTCTCTACGTGAACATTTCCAGTAAATACTCAAAACTATTTTAATGCATAGAAGAAATTACAATCTTAAATTGAGTTTATGGGTTTGTGTATAAGCAGGCCTAGTTCATTCAAGTTACCTGTGGAATACAAATAAATAAATGCTACCACTGATTTCTTGCTTAGAAGATAGTTACTGCACTCTTTAACAAAGCTGCACCTTACAATGTTTGCTACAGGACAATTCTTTCAGAATCACACTGTTTTAACAGACTTTTTTTAAATTATACAAGATTAACAAATTATTAAGAGACACTTTAACAAATGACAAGCACCCGTTTATTGTAATACAGCTCAGAAAGTCAGCACGGAGATTTTCAGTTGGTACAACCTATTGGTCAGAGGTACTTCTATCACTATGCTTACAAACCAGCTGCAGTGGAGGAGGAATGAGCGTATGTAACATATCAGCACATGAATTACTTTAAAAATTGCCAGCATCACCATAAAAAGGTCACTACAGCATACAAGCATAAACCAGACTACTCTCAGTACTATTTATAACTATAGCACACACCATTCATGTCCATAATAGGCTTACAACCACAGTTCCTTTTGTATTTCCTCACATCTTTTAAGAAAATGCCTTTGTTAACATTGCATCTATAAAATAGCCTTAAAGAAATGGCAGCAAGTTATGCAACCTTTTCTCCACTTGATTTTCCAAAATTATCAAATTTGAAATGGTACTAACTGAAAAATCAAAAAATAGTATTTTTCAAAGTCTCTCCAGACAAAAGAAAAACAAGAAGATGCTATATAATTATAGAAAATTAATACAATTAATGTAATTGCATAGTATATGAAGACAGAAATTTAAAAATTAGAAATCATGAAGAACAGACAGAAATTGAGAATTAGATGAGAGAGAACTGTTAATTTTACAACTTAGAAAATCAGGCATTATTTTCCAAGTTGCATTAGGTCTGTTGGTCCAAGTTTATTACAGCATTTACTGTGGCCCCAGTCCAGACTGAATTAAATGGGAATCTTTCCATTGATTTCAATAGGCTTTGGATCAGCAACTATGCTGTCACCTCTTACATCATTTTTGTCAACTGGGAATAATAGAGTAGTTCAGAATAGTCTGCCTGAAGTTCCAGAAGTCTTTAATTACCTGTTTCTTTACAGCGCCAGTCTCATATTTATCTTCTTAATAACAATTAAGTCTGCTGAAAATGTACTATAGAATGCATTTAGTTAAAATAACGTGTCAGTAAGAATGAAGAAGATAGCCTAGGTTGCAAATAAAGTCTGTTAAAAATATGTACACCTAAAGTGGATCTAAAAGTTATAAGTAATAGGAAAACCTGCTTTCAGTTTAAAAAATGTGGTTGAGCTTACAGCAAGCACTATGTAGAACTATAAGAACTATCCCTGAAAGTATTGTGCTGTCAAAGCTGTCATGTCCCCCTTCCTCAAGTGGGAACAAGACTAACAACATCTGTTATAGTAGCTCCAGGAATCAGAAAGTCATCAGCAAGACACTGCAATTTCCAACAATTCAGAAATTGGAAGAAATAAAGAGAAACAATCTCTAAAAAACTACTTCAACTAACCAAACGTACTTGTAAAGAAATAATGATGGATGGCATATGCCTACCAAAGTCTTACTGCATCAGCTGTTTATGCAGAAAAAAACACCCCAGGTCAAAGTCAGAATTTTCTACGCAGAAATAAGGTATTATTTTGTGATGCACAAAACACCAAATTTAGAACAAATCCTAGTCCTTACTTCCCCTATGACTATAATGCTGACACCTGTGAAAGCAGGCCATCAGTGTTCAGAGTTCAGCTGCTACTACCGAGGATTAGTGGAAAAGCATGAATATTAGATTTGAAGCTAAGAATTTTGATAGACTCACAGCAACCAGTTTGCTGAGCCTCTTGATCACTTTTCTCTTAAAGACCAACAGGAACTAATTTATTCTAAATATATTACTTATACAGAGAGCACTATTTTATAGAAGTGCCTACTTTAAGGCAATATAAAACTTGTGTATTTAGTACTCTATGAAACATTTTCATATGTCTTAAATCGACAGACAGATGAACTTTTGAGCACTGGATATACAACAGGATTTTTATGCCTCAATTTACTGAGAGATTAGAAATAGAAATATAACAAAAATCAGACCAGATGCATTAAAAATAAACTAGGTAACATTTTCAGAAATAAAGATATTTTTCACAAGGCCTACTGCATAGATATAGTATAGAGATACTAGGTTTGTTTCTAACTGAAGTATTTCATAACTCAGTATATAAATGCAGATATAAATGTTGAGTAAACAGCATCTTATTAACTAAAACTGGTACAAAGCAACATAACATCAACAAAATGTGCATCGAGCAAAGCATATCACTGTGATCACTGAAAAACACATTTGTGCATATGTGTGGTGTTAAGTATTTCACTTCCACTTCTTAGCCAGCGGTCACCATCTGTTTCAATCAACACTACCACACTGCACTGCTCTTTCTATTTGTGAAACAGGAAGACAGACATGATGCTGCATTCTCAAATATGGTTGTTATCAGAAATAACTCTGCAAATACAGTTGATAAATACAACCACTAAAAGCACAAAACTTGAGGTATTTTATTGATTTGAATAGTAGCTTTCCTTCTAAACAGACTAGCATAGCTGCTACACTCCACTGTCTATTGCAAAGGTTTTGACTGTGAATTTTAATTTTCCTTCGATTAATAGCTTGAAACAATTACCAAGCTTTCTATTACTCACAGTCCCATTCTATTCCACAGGTAACTGGCTGCTTTCCCTCTCATGTGGTCCACCTAACTTAACCAAGATAAATGTACAGAAATCATGTTAAAATTACCTTCTGATTCTGTTGTAGACTTGAACACCTAAAAATTTGCACATCTCATCTAACTGCATTAAATAATCTTATAGAAGACGTTCCTCTTGACACATCATTTATTTGTGTCACGTTTGTCACTCAAATATAGTGCTTGTGGTGTTAATATTTCTCTCCTCAGTGATTCTCATGAAAATGTACTCATGGCTAGAGGCATAAAAGGATGCAAGTAAAGTGAAAGAAAAATTTGTTGCAGCAGGTAAACACATGCAAAATATCATTTTTCAGAATTAACTCCATTCTCAAAATCGTTATATATGTCAGTTTATGAAATGACAGTCGGGGATATAATATGTGTAAGGCTGTACTGAAGAAGAAAGTTCATTAGAATTAGCTAATTTACATTTTGATAAGTAAACATCATGATTTCCTATATTATTATTATGATTGGCTGCCAGGCATTTGTTCCAAGAACAGGATCTCTAAGGAATTTTGTCAGTATACAGACAAAACAGTTGCTAGTAGTTGTGTGTTTTCTGTCTGCTATTTTCGTAGTGCCCTATGCAAAGACAGCCAAGAGAGGCAACACTGAACACAAGACTACTTCATGAGGCATCTTGCCTTAAGCTGTTGCATTCTAAGGGTTCCACTAAAACCATTTGCTTGTAGGGAAGAGATCTGCAAAACTGTGTAATAAGGGAGAGGGGGGAATATTACATGGCACACAGAAGAAAAAAAAAAACACCAAAAATATTTTGTTCTGCATACTACCATATAGCTAAGTCAGGAATTTTCCTTCCTTGGTTCCTGTTTCTATTAATCTCAGTATGGCTACAGATGCACGAGAAGTACATTAACTTTAGGTTTGCTTTCCAAATATACAGGGTACGTGGCTATATCAGCTTCTGTGTTGTATGTTAAAGATTTCTGGTTTATGAAGAAAAACATAGCAACTTCTGTTGGAGATTTCTATATCCTTAGTGTATCTTGAACATGTTTCAAGAAGAATTCTGCTACCATGCATTGATCTAGATCTGGCCTTCCTGATGCAGTTGTAAGAGATCAACAGCTAAACCAGGAGCAGAGGAACAACAGTGGGAGTCAGGTCAGAGGCTGAAAGCCACGTTATGCTGCTATCGCTGGCACAAACAAGGCCACATCTGAGGTCTTGTGATGTGACCTAAATATTAAGGGCAAATTCTAGCATTTTAAGTGGTTGCAGCTGAAAAATATGATTTCTGGAGAGTAAACATGAGCAGTCGCAAATGTTCAGACATTACTTGTGGCAGGGTAGCACATGTTAGGCCTAGAGGAGTGCTGTGAGTGTCCTGCCAGCTTCACCCACAAGCACTCACTTCAGAGTTCCCATCTGCATGACTGTAAACACAGGAAGTCTAACACGGCTTCCACTGAAACCAAACCCTGACAAAACTCTACCTATGTTAAAAATGACGGCCAGACTGAAACTAAGGTCAAATAAATACTGATTTATTCTATCTTTCAGACAGTTGGCCCTTCGAAATAACATATTTCTCAAAACAGCCTGTCATCAGTAAGACACGTGGCCATCTGTTAAACTGTCAAAGTGACAGCATTACTGCACTTGGAACATGGCCTATTCTTGTCATCAGTAAAATGAGCTTGATTACTAGCTTTGCTACATGTTATCTAAATTATTCTGTCCATACTGTCAAATGTTTTTCTAACATAGAGTGGGTAGGACTGGGATGGCCTGCCTTACTTCAGTCCCAAATAGTACTTTTGAGGGAAAACAACCACATCACTTGGAATTATTTACTTAGCTTTACAACCTACTTTTTCCTCTTCATAAATTTGGGGATTAATAAGACTAATAACACACCAGAAAGTATGTTGCCCAGAAAGTAACCACGCCTCAGAGGCTGGAGGCAATGGGAGTTCAGTTCAGCTGGGCTCTCCATCCTTGACAGTTGCCTTTTAGATGTCTCAAGATGCATTCATTTCTCAACCATGCTCTTTTTATTTGCTAAAGTAAGATGGTTCATAAGATGGCTATTTTTAAAAAGACCAACGTAACAAATTACACCATGTCTAACACTAAGGTGGCTGAATGGAAGAAATAAAGCTTGTTTGCATGTATGTGTGGGTGGGGTATCCATGCAACATGCTGAGCTGTCCCAAGGCCACAGTTGCAGCTGGCTCGTTAAGGGTATGAAGAGAAACAGTTTCAACAGTATCATCCAAGGCCCATCTTGAGCTTAGGCAGCCTATCTGGCTATCACAGGGAGGGCACAGCAGAGTTTTGTCCCTCTCTCCCACATCAGTGCCCTAACTACTACGGTATCCACCAGAGGAGGCCACACTGAATTACAAAGAAGAAGGAGCAGAGACGCTTACGTGTTATACATCAGATACATGTTGGAGGAACAACAGAAATGACAGAAGCAATAAATTGCACAAGACATCCCTCACAGCCCACACGATCCAGCTCCCTTTCCATCAGATGAAGCCCAACTACCCTCTACTTCAGGGGTGTCAAACTCATTTTCACCTGGGGCCACATCAGCCTCACAGTTGCCTTCAAAGTGCTGAATGTAATTTTAGGATTGTATAAATGTAGCTTGTATAAATGTAGCTTGAAAGCAGAGCTCACATATCCTATGGCTGAGGATAGCTCTCATTTTGCACAGCCCAAGCAAACACTTTTACCACAAAGCTGCTGCACAGAAATGCCCTTTGCTCCTTCTCCAGGCTCTGACTAGATGGGAGCACCGTGTTTGCATGTGCACTCTGGTGCTACGCCAGCAACAGAGGCAGACGAGCAGGTATGACTTGGTGTTTTTCATTTCCTACTGGTTACCTTAAAGCAATTTCCTGGTCAGCCTGTAGATGCTCTGCTCTTCAGAAGAACCTCCACTGACTATAAATCAAGCATACAGTGCAATCTGGCTTGCTCTGTTAGGATTGTGTAAGTCTTTTGAAGTTGTTTACATATTGGAAGTCTTCCTCTATATTATTCTATGGTGATCTTAAAAGGCTTCATAGTGATTTTAATGTCTTAAATTTGCCACTTGATTTCTTTTTAAAGCAAAAGTATAGGACTTAAGTGATGAGTTTACATTGCTGTTTAAAATGTTATATTGTGAAGCATTTACATTAATTTTAACCAAAATACATTTCTTTAGTAGATATAGGTCAGACTCAACCAAAGCTATCAGATCGGAAAGAGAGCTATTAAAGTATTAAATAATTAGTTTTCCCTAGGTCAGAAATGCTTTCTCCTTCCTAATTTTTAAATTAATTTTTTTAAAATCATGATGACTAGCATTATTCCTAAAAACAAAAAGAGACAAAACAAGGCCACGGAAAATAACAGAAGTCTTGTATACTATCTCAACACATTTGTAATAGTGTACTAACAAATATACCAAAACCTTGTCACTTCCATTTTATGGTTTCTAATTAAAATTCACTTTCAGTCTTTCTTACATCTGAAGATACCATAGATTGTAAAAGGTTAATGCATCTCACAGTTATTTGGGACAGAAAAAGAGGAAAAAAGAAAGCCAAGTAAGGAATTATGTGAGTTCTTCACTTAATCCAGCCAAGTGGGAAGAAAGCCTCTTGGGAATGATTGCCCAGTGTTTTGCAGTCTACTCACAGAGTTTTTCACAGTTTTTGGTGAATATATAAAAAATCTAAATGAAAGACCTCAAGAATTTTTCAGCTGGGGGCATTATTTCCATCTCCTAGTTGTCCAGACTCTCTACCAGATTTCAGTACCATGCAACACATACTGCCTCTTGGTGTTACATTCAATACCACAAAAATTTCAGAATGTATAAAGCTGTACCTCCTGATTTTACAAATCAAAATATAATTCAGAATGTAATTAGTCTGGAAGGCAGTGTTCCACCAACTGAACTCCATTTACTGCTCTTGGGCTCCAGAAGAATACTGATGGTTTGAAGACAGCTGGCTCTCTCTCTGCACTCAAAGCTTTCAGCTATTTCTGCAGATATTTTGGCTCCTCTGCTTCAAGCAAAGCCTGGTGGCCTGAAAAGAGCCAAACAAGGAATCAAGGCAGACAAAGCCTATCGATCGCACAAAAAGAGCAGGAAAAATGAGCTGTCCAAACACCAGCAGAGGAATAATGTCTTTGGAAATAAGCAAAACAAAACTGCAGTAGCACGTTCGCCACCTAAGCAAGAAGAACAGAGATACAGGTAACAGGGACAGCATAAAAAGATGCAAGGAAGTAAAAGACCAATAAAACTGGACAAAGTGGGGGGGATGTAAACAGTGAGAAAACAAACAATTAACAAGCATATGAAAGAACATACACCACGTGGCAGAAATGAGAGTTAAAAACACCCAGAAGCTTTCCTCATGTAAGTAACTACCAGTATCTAATAATAC
Organism: Caloenas nicobarica; assembly: GCF_036013445.1. Classification (NCBI taxonomy): domain Eukaryota; kingdom Metazoa; phylum Chordata; class Aves; order Columbiformes; family Columbidae; genus Caloenas; species Caloenas nicobarica. The sequence goes on from NC_088247.1 coordinate 26,571,682, forward strand.
ATCCTAGCAATAGGGAAGAAGTCAATAAAGAGACAATTTTAGAACATATATACAAATTGATATATAACAGCAATATAGTTAAGAATCTTTTATTTTAAGGCATCTTTGACTTTAAAGGTTTATTTCTTTTACTAAATGGAAATTTAAAGATGAACACCAGAAAATAAAAAAGCACTTTTATAAAAACAGAAATATCAACTAATTCAAATCAACATGGATGAAACATGAAGTATAACATCCATTAACAACAACAACAACAAATCAGTATATAAGAATATATCAACAATTTAATGACTTACAGGCTCTCCTCGATGTCCTTCTAGGCCTGGAGGTCCAGGCTGTCCAACTTCTCCCTTTTTAAAATAAAAAAGACTGTTAAATACAATATTAAACAAAGAAACAAACTTCCTTTACATAATAAAATAATTACTTCAAATAGTAAATTATTATTTTTAATATAAGTAAAATGTAAAACCAATACACATGATCAAGGCTCCATCAAACATTTCTTAAAAGCAGTTTCAAACACCGTAAGTGTTGCCAATCTGGCATTCCCTCCTACTGCATCCAACAGACAGCTGTCAAACAGTTTGCAAAAAGAGATGAGAGACAATTGTCTTTCGAATTAGAACAGCAATTATTGTTTGAAAAAGCACATAAAACAGTAATAAATTGCTATTCTCTAATTGTTAGTACAACTAATAGTCTGAAAACTATTTCAAAGTACTCCAGAATACAGCAGTACCAGATATGATCAAACCTTTATGTCCTCACTCAAAATACGTATGATACCAAAAATATTCTGAAAATCAGAAGAATAATTCCAGAAATAAAAGCACATAAAACAAATGCAAAGATCAATTAATATAGATACAAAATAATCTGGTAATAATTAACTTAAAATTACAAACTGGACCTGAAATGACAATGGGTTCCAAGCCATGCTTTTTTTCTATATTCTTTCCCAGAATGAATATTGTATGAAAACAGGAAAGCTCCAGCAGAAATCTCCTTCAAAGACAGCTTGTTTGTTACTGCTCTGAATTTGATTACAGACCCAGAATGAAGCAATGTTTTATAGCAAGCAGATGTTGAAGTCAAGCTGACAAAAAGTTTGAATGAAGAATATGGCTTCTGTTAATTATTATATTCTAAAAAGAATAAAAACTAATGAGTTTGTAATATTTTTGTACTACAATAATTAAGAAAATAGTCAACTAGTGTCTTTCAGTTTAAATGTACACAGGTTCACAAAACTTACATACTGAATTATCTGTATATTGTTTACAAGGATAAAAACTCATGAAAATACTCTCCAAATTCATGCTTTATCCACATCATACTTCACTCTAAAGGGCCACCAGTGACAGTTAAAATTTTATGTTAAACAACTGCAACTGTTACCTGTTCATATTATCAAATACCAGAGAGGAAAAAAATCTAATATATAATTTTTTTTTTCCACTGTCTATAGCACCAGCAAAGGAATTTCTCCACCAATTTACCAGAGGAATCTGTGTGTGTATATAAATATATATATATATATTTTTTTTTTTTTTTAAAATGAGGCAGGATACATTTGACCTAAACTCATGTAGGTAATGGAGCTCCTGTCACAGCTAACAGAAATCTAGTCAAGACAATTAACGGAGGCTTGATTCAGCTGACCAGCCACCAAGAGTTCAGTTTCACTCCTGCACACAGACATTTGGTCACACTTAAGATACTCAAGGGTATCTTGTCTTAACGCCCACTCCAGAAAGGCACTGGCTTTCCACAGGACTTATATTTGCCAGCTCCCTTAGGATGATTTGGATACTCACGTATCTTAAATGCACCAGACACTTTTGTGTAGGTGAATAAATTGATCCCTACAAGTCGGCCTTCTCTGAGCCAAATTGCTCCCCCCACTCCGCTGGCAATACTGGTTAGACCTCCACCGACATTTATTGCAACACAGGTAGCTACTATGTCCATAGACACAAACTTAGCTGAGTGTTTTAAGAACCCCTGTTAAATTGTCTTTGCCCAACATATTTGTAGTGTCAGAGATACATGCTCTCATAGATATATATTAATAATGACAATTTGTAGGCAGGTATCAAAGGGATTTGAAGATCAAAATGAAATTAATGTAGGGATATTTAAAACTAAACCAAGTAACAAATAAATAAAAAGTCCTTCAGTATCACAGAAATAATCTGCTGTTGGTTGCTGTAGCTAACTTCAGAAAAGTGAGCAAAAATAATTTTTTTTCCATAATTAAGATTTATAACTTCTTTTACTAACATATTTTAAGGCTGTAAACTTAAAGCCAGTTAAAAAAGCAGTACAGCAATTTGACATAAAGTTATTCCATTACCTTTTAGCACACTCTCATTAGGCCTTCCAAAGAGAATAAAATAGGAAATATTGAGTTTACCTACCGTAAAAGTTAGAATGCATATGTACTTTTTAAAGGCTGTTATTTTAGATATGCCTGCCTAATACATTTTTGAATTGTAGGATGCTTTGTTATATATTGAAATTGGACAATTTTTAGAATAATACTGCTGTATTGTTGGATGTAAGTGGTAACTCCTCCCTTTAACTTCAAATTACGACACCTACATGTGTTTTTCTACCTGAAGTTGTCTGGAGATACATCAGGGATCTAAGATGCCAGTGAGCAGGGGCTTGATTCAGTTACCTAATCATAAATGTCTGGTGCTGTCTGCAGTGTATGCTTGTATATAAATTTCATTAACAGATCACAGAGTCAGAGAAACACAAATGGGATGAGAAAGATGAAGTATAAACAATCTCTGGTGAGCACTAACACACCCTTAATAAAAGTTTTGCCCCTGCTCACAAACCAACTGAAATTAATGTAGTCTGCCCATTGACTGCAGCAAACTTTGGCATTTCCCAGTAACAAACATTATTTCAATTTCCAGCAATTCTCCATAGAATAAACTGAGTGTATTTAGACCACTAGAAATGCTATTGAAGACTTCGGCAAGATATTATATGAATATACATCTGTACATACCTTGAAACCAGGACTTCCTGGTAATCCATCTTTCCCACTTCTGCCAGGGTCTCCCTATGGCAACAGTTAACAGTCATCAGTGGATGAGTTAACAAGCAAAAGTTAAAGTCAAATTGTCTTCACAAAACTTACGGATCGCCCAGGCATTCCTGGAAACCCTGTATCACCTTTCTCTCCTTTTGAACCCTGAGAAATACAGCAAATGCAAAGTAATTAGCGCTCAATGTTTATGCTGCAAATTCAGTATGTTTAACCTATAATTCATATATGTTATCTCTTAGTTTGAAAATGTATGGAAGATCTGTTTCTTTCTTAACACAAACAGTGGTCAGTTAATAACTACCACCTGTCATAGCTGTTATCAGTCTCACTCCCCTTATTCTTCTCCCTCTCTCCCTTTCAGTTAAAACCATAGTATAGTTTGGATTGGCAGGGACCTTCAAAGCTCATCTAGTCCAACCCCCCTGCCACGAGCAGGGCCATCTTCAACTAGATCAGGTTGCTCAGAGCCCCGTCCAGCCCGGCCTTGAACGTTCCCAGGGATGGAGCATCTACCACCTCTCTGGGCAACCTGTGCCAGTGTTTCACCATCCTCATCGTAAAAAATTTCCTCATGTCTAGCCTGAATCTCCTCTCTTTTAGTTGAAAATTATTACTCTTTGTGCTGTCACAATGGGTCCTGTTTAAAAGTCTGTCTCCATCTTTCTCATAGGCCCCTTTTAAGTGCTGAGAGGCTGCAATAAGGCGTCCCTGGAGCCTTCTCTTCTCCAGGCTGAACAACCCCAACCCTCGGCCTCTCCTCACAGCAGAGGTGTTCCATCCCTCTGACCATCTTGGTGGCCTCCTCCGGACCCTCTCCAACAGGTCCATGTCTTTCCTGTACTGAGGGCTCCAGAGCTGGACGCAGAACTGCAGGTGGGGTCTCACCAGACCAGAGCAGAGGAGTTATATGGTTCATGCATGTTTCTATGAATTAAAAAGCACAGACTTCTTTGCAATATAATTATTACATATATCCCATATTAAAAGCATAGACATATTTGCAAAAAATGTATTTATAAGCATTTGTGTTAAAATTATTTACATTGGTTCACTAACAGAGGCACGAAGGGAATTCCCAAAATAAACAAATAAGCAGAGAATTAGTTTAATACTACTACACTTAAGACTATCCAGTAACATCAGTGGAAATTTTTCTGATTTAGGACCGCAGAATTAAATTCTCTGTGAATACACCTATTGTAAAAGTATAAATCATATTGTATTGGGAAAAAGCAGGGTAGGGGGAAGAGGTTTTAATTTTTGTCTTTATCACTATTCAAACCTACTTCAGATGGCAATATATTAAATTCTTTTTCCCCAAGTTGAGCCCGTTTTGCCCATGATGGTAATTGGGAAGTAATCTCTCTGTCTTTATCTGGACCCACAAGCTTTTTATTTAATTTTCTCCCCTTGTGCTGTTGAGGAGGTGGAATGAAAGAGCAGTTGGGGGCACATCAGGCAGCCAGCCAAAGTCACTCCACCTCAGATACCAACACCATGTCACTTCGGTTTATGTTTATAATTTTACTTGCCTTTTTTCCATATATTCCTGGTACTCCTTGATCTCCTTTAGGACCCCTTTCTCCCTAGACAAAATGCATATGTAGAAGTTAATTTTCAAAATATAAGTCATTATATACATATATATATACACAAAGTATCTATCTATCTATCTATCTATATATCAGACATAAAATGAAGCAGGCAAAGAGCTCCATCAGGTACAAAAAATATATATATATACACTCAAGAAAGTAAATGCAAATCTTCAATTTTTCAAGCTCTCCTAGGGGAGGAGCCCAGAATATCCAATAGCCCTGGTGAGACAATCCATAGCTCGGAAGCTCAGTGCTACTATTCTCAATCAAAGACACTTTAAGTTTCTGCTGACTTCAATATAGGTAGGTACTTAACTGAACATTCAGCTCTTTGAGAAGTGCTACACTTTTCTGAAGACTTTATTTGAGAAGTTTAAAACACAAATTTGGAAAAACTCCTAAGTAAATTCAGTTGAGTACTGATATAGAAGACCAAAGATAAGGTTGATGATGTTCTGGCAAACAAACATGTGACATAAACTCACTGGGTTAGACCAGAACTATCCTTCAAAATGCTGTCACTCAAATTGAATGGCTTCAAGAAAATTATATATATATATATTTTACACATTATTTGTCATGAAGAAAGTTCTAAGTAGTAGTTAAATCAAAGTTCAAAGTAATTAATATAGAATCTCTTAGAACAAAAATGAAAAAACAGGTGGTTTCCACTGCTTTACATGTATGTAATGAAGTCCCATGGCATCTTCCTTCAGTTTCAGTATCCTATCTACTCACTTTATGTACATCATCAAATGCACTGACATAATATTGTATATAAACTTTTTTTTTCCTTTAAGTTAAACTATAGAGCAAGCTGAGAGACATGAATATTGTAACAATAAATATTTAATTTCAACCTTTGGTGCTGGCATCCCATGTAATCCAGGAAAACCAGGTAGTCCTCGGTCACCCTAAAAGAGCAAATGTATTTTAAATCATATCTAGAATAGTAGTAATATACTCTAATATAGTATATCAATGTATATATATAGTATATCAATGATCAACAAATACAATTAGATAACATTGGTATACCGACTGATGAGAGTTTGCTGATCTTTAAAAAACATTTAATAAATAAAAGAAAAAAATAAATAATCACTACATTTTTTTAAAATAAATTTTCTTGTAATCTCTCAACGAGGCTTATGGAGGTTCAAAAGTAGCAATTTAGCTTTGACAAGACAAAAAAAAGCTCTGACCATCTCTGTAAGAGCTGTGATAATCCTACCATCCATTCCGAATTCCTAAAGAATAAAGATATTCCCTGAATCTGGGATGGCTTTGCTCCTATCTCTTATTGAAAATATGAAAGACCTACAATGACCTTATCAAATTTCTCACCAGCTTACTCTGGATGAGTGAATACAGGTATCAAGTACTTTCTCTAAAAAATAAACAAAATGAGACCAAAATACACTGATAAAACAACTTTGGCACTTTGACAAATGAGCTAATTCAGTGGAACAAGGAATCCACTTAGGTAAAAGCATCTGGCAATTGAAAACACAAGCCAAAACATCAGTTCTTTCTATTGTCCTCATAGCTGTCATATATCAGGAATTCCAAAATTTTTGCTATGGGTACTGAAGATATTTATCTGACAATTTTTCTGCAAGCTCCATTGAGTCACTACTACAAAAGTCTAAATTATAACTTGGCACTACATGACTTCAAACTTTAAAAACAAGCTCAGTTGCTTCTTTCCATAGACTGGATCTACATCACTCAGGACAAAGAGCCAATCATCAAATCATAGTTGGGCAGTCACAGTGTTTTCTCTCTGTTAATATCTAACTTTACATTGAGCAATATATTTCTCAATCGTAAAGAAGGAATAGTAAGTTATGCTCAGGAAGTTATTTTAGATAATATTTCAAGTTCTAAGACAAAGGGTAAAAGATAACATGTCTCGGTATAATATTTATCAAATCCATTCATGTCTAAGCAGATTTGGAGAGGTCTGTCACACATTCACAGAAGACAGGAACAGAACCACAGGAATGACAGCTTGTGGGTTAATGCTATCAAAATATCTCTCAACAAATCAGTATTGAAAACAGACAATGCAATGGAGTTCAAAAAAAATCAGCAAATCTCATAAAATAAACACATCGTGCATCTATTGCTTCTTAATAAAAAAGAATGGAGCTTTGATTTCTGCTCAGAAGTGGTGATTCAATTACTGGATAAACTAAAACACTTGGCAATGGAAATAGTTGAAAATTAGTTGCTATAGAAACTTCACAAGCAGTGGGATGAAATTAGGAGATGAAAATTTGGGCTGAATCATCAGGAAAAAAATTCTAATGGCAAGACCTATTTTACAATGGAAGAAGTTTTCTAAAACGGTGGTGGAAGCCCTGTTTCTTGGCACATTTTGAACAAGGCTGGACTGAACATTAGGAAATATTCTGTCTGTCATAACCCTGCACTGCCAGGAGAATAGTTTTTCATCATCAGTATCCTACTTTCTGCACATGGTCCAATACTATCAGATTAATTAGATTAACATCTAAAATCAATTAGATTAAGATCCCTAAAGCTCAGAACACATAAGGACATTTTTCAGCTATAATCATGCATTTGAGAATTCTGCTCAACAGTGACGAATTTAAGGACTTGCTTTTAACATTGGGAACTTTACAAGACGGAAATTCTACAGTAAAATCTGTTTGGAAAACAAGTGTTCGTTTTACAAAAAAAGCTTTGAAGTTTTAATAAACTAAAACCAAAATATGTTTTTATCACAATGAACTTAGAACTTTTCTAAACATAGGGCAAAAGTGTGAGAGACGGGTCAACGCAGATATTTATCTATCAATGAGACTTGCCAATAGCCAGTGGCCAGTTAATTCACTGTGTATACCGGAGATCCAGATTCAAGTTTATCCTGATTACCAGAAGGGACTTACTTATATAAGCTTCCACATCTGTCTGCAGCTCCAAGCTACTGGCTACACCTCAGCTAGATTTTTTCCACAAAAAGCTTTGGTTTCGATTAGTCAGTGTTTTTTGATAGAAAGTGCCATCCAGAAATTCCTACCTAGCTCATCTGGATGCTCACTTAAAGAGGAAAAGGGTAGAAAGAGATAGAAAGAAACCATTCTGACAGATGTCTGTATTGTGTTTTCAGGTACTCATATTTAGATATGCCTTCTCAATATAAATTATTCAGTGCAGTAAAGGTGTTACTGGCAGTGCTAAAGCCCATATAAACTTTATTAAATAAAGCAGATCAGATTCATAATTGAAGTAGCATTCTATATTAAGGATTCTTACTCCTTCTTTATTACTTTTTTAGTAAACAATTCTCACAGAAGCTTCATGTGAAAATATTGATACCATTAACTGTACAACCAAAAATAAGAAATGGTAAAAGTAAAATATTTTTATCTGTTACTCTTTTCTTTTTTTTTTTTTTACCTTAGTCCCATCTTTTCCTGGCTCTCCCTTGATACCTGGTAAGCCACGTGGTCCCTGAGAGAGAAAAAATGAAAACCGGCTCATATACTTACACAATCTGGCACAGAAAGAGATGCATAAATGCAATACAACATGACTCAGGAACTGATGTGTCAGTTGATTCCTCACAACACTTTGGTAACTGGATTCAAAAACAGAACCAAGCATGAAATGTATCCAGCAAGTATGAATATGACACATTATCACAGCCCATGCCTGGGGAACATGAAAACAATTCTTTGCTCTAACCAAGGACCACCCCAGGGGAAAAGGACATCAAACAACCTGTCCAGAGATGTTCCTTTCCTTTCACTTGTCTATCAGACAGTCTTCACATATGCCGTGTCACAGACTTGCTCTCAGATATTTAATTCGACAAATTAATAAGTTCTCAATTATCCATCCAGAGTGGATCACGCCACAAGTAAAATACAGAACTGGTTTCCAATAACTGTCCCAGTAAGGGCTATTAAATTAATACAATGAAGAAAGAAAAACAATTCTTCTCCATCTGTCTGAGCTTTACCTGAAACCTTCTTAAGGGCGTGTGAATTGTGGGTAATCAATCACCATGACAAGGCTTCAGATCACTGTTACTGACTCATAGTAAAATGGAAGAAACTACTGTTTGGCATCTGGATTAAGATGAAAACGTCTAAGTCCCAGCTGAGTTCCACTCCTACAGGCCTTATCCAGCTATGATTAATTTCCAGCCTAATTATCAGCCTACCTACAAACCCCAAAGCCATGTGAGTACCAAAGTGATGGTGAGTACCCAAGGATGGCCCCTGACTTCATGCCATCCCTTGAGCCCTATTAATTGCCCACACATCAACCCTCAATGACAAACAATGGATATTGGGAGAGATCTATCAGGATTTGTCTCAGATTTTCATATTCTAGGAATGAAACAGAACTTACTTGAACCCCTGGAGTTCCTGGGACACCTGGAGTTCCTGCTGATCCCTGGTATCCCTAAGGAAAATAAACCAAGCATTGTGACTTTTCATAAGTTAAACTTACAAATTTCCAAACACCTATTTAAGGAAAAAGCAGTCCTCCAGGTTACTAGAGAACTGTTGTCAAAACTTTGTCATTTTAGGTCACAAATTTCAGTAACTGCTATTATAATCATACATTCGAGATTTAGATTCCAGATTTCAGAATCTATCATCTCTGCATCTTAAGTCTGCAGCCTCCAGACTTCAAGCTAAAATCCATTATTTTAGATATTTTACATGTGAATGTAACAAATACATTGTTTTATTCTCCATCGGAGGAAAAAAAAAAAAAGAACAACAAATTTACCCACATACATAGACACTTCTTTTTACTCTGTCTCAAGAAAAATAGCTGAAAAATGCCAGGAGTTTTAAAGGCTTGTTTCCAGCTACAGCAATAAGCTTTAACGAACAAGGCATGTTCTAATACATTATGCATCTAGTTTTATAATATCTCAAAATAATAAAAATTCCATTCTCAATACTAAGGAACTTAACTATGAACTTCAAGGTATATAACAGGCTGTGCAAGTAAAAAAAATAATTTGAATGACTGGGACTATGAAAAGAAATACTAAATAATTCATGAGTTGAAAAGGGAATTTCAGGAATGCTTTACTAGAAACCAATATTGGCAGAACAATAGAACCTTTACAGAAACCAGAATACATGCCTGTGGTGTTTTGGTAGATTGGATTCAATGAGTACAACAAAGACAGTTTTTCTGCAAAATTAACAAGTGCTTTAGAAGAATCTTTTAATGGAGGCAAGTAACAGAAGAACAGGAATTTTACCTAACTCCAGTGAAAACATGTCACTGCAATGGATAAAATGAGTTACAAAGAGGAGATTTTTTGAGAAAACATAGAAAAGAAGAAGAGAAATTGTCCTACAAAACTCTGAGGGTATTTGGCTCAGACTTGTCAACACTCCATAAAATGGACTATCCAATTTCAAATACCCAGAATTTGATCTTGATTTGAACTGAAAGAACTAATACTTCTAGTGCTAAATGAGATTCAGACTTAAAAGCTTAGCAGAAAATTTGATGGGGGGATTTCCACATTGGTAAAAAGGAGCTAATAGAAGCTTTTCAATAAAAAGAAGGCAATGTGTATGTCTGATTTCTTCTTTAAACCAGTCAGGGCTTCCTAGGAATAATAAACAGAGCTAAAATTATTTGCTGGGTTAGATACAAAAGAGTACTTGCTGTGCCCTCTTCCCAAAAGACAGTGGAGCAGATGCCCAACGAGCCAGCTGGTAATGTTTAGTATAGAAGTAAACAGACTTCTAGGTCTCTGTCATACATGGATGTTTTATCAAGCACTTCACTTTTAGTGCCCAAGGCAGTTCTAGTGCAATCAGCTTTAACTGTAAATGGTGTGGCATTCCCAGATTGCTTATGTTAGAGAAGTTTCTTCCATCTTCCTGGGTAGCTGAAACAACTCACCAAGCCAAAAAAAGGTCTTCAAATTTTTTCCTTTACTTCTTCTCCAGAAAAACGCAAAAAGTTTGTATGACTTCCTGTAGGACATAATTCTATATAAATAAAACTTTATTTCACATTTTAGATCTCTGAAATGCAATTTTCCTTCTTTCTCCTTCTAACCGAGTAGGGGAAGAAATTGACGAGGACAATTTGCTGGCTGAACTGAATTTCAAAATTCACAAGATGAATGGAGGATGGCAGAAGAGTTTTCATGTTACAAAACTGCATAGTTAGCTCAGAGCTAGATCTTGTAATGTGATTTCAAAGCAAATCAAACACATTGTCAGTTTGTTTGTTTAATGCAAAACTGGACCAGAGAAGATTCAAAAGGAAATTCATAGAAAGGCACAAAAATGAGAATCACTGTCTGGTAAAAAATAACATGGATTGTTTGGATGAGTCAAAAACACCTTCTCTGAATAACAAAAAAGAGCTTTCATAAAAACTGAGTATGTCTTCATATCACCACTCCTTTTGTAGTACAGATCACCAATCTATATGCTAACACCTACATATTTTTTGCACTAAAGTCAGTTCAAGTCAGCTCTTTCCCTAACCTCAAAGCCCTCAATACAAGTACATTTGTGACACACATACGCATGGTCCAAGAACAGCTGTGCCATAGCTGACATTTTATGTAAAAGGGACAGAAGTGAAAATTCCCTTTTCAATTGACACAGATGAGTTCAGGACTAAAGGTTCACTTTTAAATAAGGTGGAAGAACTAAATTTACTACTAAAAAGAACTCTTTTTATTTGGGCTTGGTCTTCTCTCATGAACTTTTCAGAAGACACACAAATGGTATGAAGTCTTACAGCTAACCCTAAATTTGATACGCAGTTTTGAATCCAGTTGCTTGAAGATAGGCAGCTCCTGCCTTTTGAGATTCCCTAGACACTCACAGTGTTAGAAGATTTGGGAGGTACTCATCCTTTTGAAGCAGCAGCGTGGGCAAGACAAAATACCTCACAGCATAAGAATCCCATACCTCTTGGGGTATATTAGTTAAATATCTCTTGACTAATACAAGAATTTATTATAGACGGCCAGTGTCTCTGTACAAATGTAACCACTAAACGTAGGTGTCTTAATCTGAATCCCCCCTATAATGTTACATCAATGTTGTTAACCAGCACTACTCCACAGCACTTTGTTTATATTCTCATTCATTATTTTACATCAATACAACTGAAATCAGGATTATACAAAATCTCCCTCTCTAATTTGTTGTGGATGGGAATGCTACTGATAAGTTCCTAGTGCGTGGAAACCTGTAAAGGTAAAATGATAAACAGCAAAACACCGAGATGCTTAGTTCTGTACCAGATGGCTGGGTATCAAAAAAAAAAAAAAATAAAGCCACACACAGATAAAATGTAACTTTGGAATATAAAGAAAATGGCAATAATTTATAAATAATTCCAGGGGTAAATGTTGAACAGACTTCTTAGGCCAAAGAACTTACATAAAGGACACCGACAAATTAGTAACACTATCATCATCAGTGAATTAGAGAGTTGCCGAAAAATGAAAGTTAGTTTACTTGGAGAAAAATTGAGCAAGAAGGACATATGACAAGTATTAATTCCAAAGAATTTTTAGGTGAAATAGCAGAGTAAATCTCAGAAGTACATCTTCAATATATTTGCATTCTTTAAGGACAAAAGTTCAGACAGCACTCATAGGTCTATCATATCAGACAAATTAAAAATAGAGGATGTACTGATAAGCCAATGACAACTGCACTGCACACTTTCTTACTGAAAAGGTTTTGGAGACGCTGAACAACATAAATGACAAAGGCGTGACAACATGACTACTTGGGAAAGACCAGGGAGAAGTAAAAAAGCTCAGTTTGGCCAGGAAATAACCAAGGATCAACAGTAATGGTCTACAGATATTTAAGGACTGTAAACACTAAGTAAACAGAGTTATTTAGGGTGATGTAACTAAGCATAATGGAATTCAACTGCAAACAAAAAATTTAACTTGGTGTTAGGAAAACATCCTGACAGAGAGGTCTGCAGACCTCTTGTGGAAGTCTCTTGCAGAAAATCTTCCATAGTTAAAGCACAATTATCCAAAGCATTAGAGCAGAAGTTTTGAAACCCTTTTTATAAAATACATCTTAAAGGGCAGAAATTCTTATAGCTATTCAAACATGCATCCACGCCCATAGTAAAATTTGCAGTCATGCTATGACCTTCTCTCTCATTGGCAATATGAATAAATAAAATCCTATGAGGCAACAGAAATGTTAGAAAGTACTTGACGTATTTGAATTAAGTGTTTTAGCCTTTCTCTGAGACATTGTTTATCATGTAATGTTTTTGCCTCAGGTGCTTCCTCTTCCTTTTCTCAAGGAGCCTTTTTCCCATCCAACCCCCAAACAACCTTCTCTAACACCTCACTGTGCCTGGACTCATCTGCTTACTGCTTCTCTTTCTCCCATCCCTTTAGACATGTGGATCAGTCAGGTGGTCCTCTCCAGCAGGTCTGTTTGGAGCCTGTACCTTCTTTCTCTGGGACTTTCTCACACAGTGGTAACTCAGGAGCTCAGAGCAGGTGCCATTTCCTCTGTCCTCCCTCTGTTAAATAGGACACCTCTGTAGAAGGACTTGTCATGGCATTGGCTTCTGCAGGCTACTAGAACTGTCTCTGCAGTGAAGCTCCTCTGTCTACACATGCCAAAACATGAAAATGAAGGACGCATTAAATCGCATTAGGACAGCATTAGATCACAAAGGTAACTAAATGCAGTTTTATGCACCAGCATACATTTGGGAGTGACTCCTGATCAAAGATTTGTAGGCATATGAACATTATTACGGAAAAAGTACAGAAAAGAATTTTAGTTGCCTTGTTCGTTGCCTTTTTTTTGCTTTGTTTTGGCCTGTTTAATTCTTTCTCCATTTGATTACACTTCCTTCTATTGGCTACTCCATCATCTGCCAAGGCTTTCACAGCTCAGAGCCACTAGCAGTATATTTTACCTGAGTATGATGTTCTGAGCTCGAATACCACAGAAGAATTTAAAAAAAAAAATCCATCAAGATTATTAAATACAAGGTCATGAATCCAGCTTTAAAAGTTCCCGAGCTTTAGACTTCTGGGAGATGGGATGATGTGCCAACGGAGTCTAACTTTCTGCTCGCCGCTCAGGTGTTCACTCTTATCGTCTGCCCTTGGCCTTTTTTCTGAAATGCACAGCTGTATGCAACACAAGTCAGCATCTCAAAGTCCTGATCTCAAAGTAGGTCTCAGGGAAGCCGTTACATGACTGTATTAGTCAGAACGGAGCAAACATGTTTCCTCTAAGAATAACAAGGTCACGGGGTTACTGAGGAACATGTATTTTTCTGGAATCGACAGCAGCATTTTACAGCTGAATTATCAGCTATGTTTGTGAAAGTTTCCTCAGAAAAGTAGCTGCAGAGTTTATATCAACTTAAATCCCCAGGCAAATCATCCAATAGCACAGGTGATCCTATGTATACATGAAACTATCACCTATTTTTATTCCAAAAGTACTGTTGAAATAGCCAGCCATTGCCATTATGCTAAGTTCATCATAAAAGATTCAGCCTTCAGTTAGTCACCAAATATTATTAAACTCTAGGTAGTAGCTGCAATAATGTTCTATAGGGTTGTTTGGGTTTTTTTAAGAAATATTGGAGTGATAAAAAATTACTAACTATGTGAGGCTCCCTATACCTTACAAACTCTGTATCTCGGTAAATCAGCAAAGTCACACTCATCGGATTACTTTGAAACTGCTTATTGCCTACAGACACTGTGAACACAAGGCAAATGGTTCCAAACTTTCATCAATGAAACTAGATGGAATACTGGAAAATTGTTCAGATTTGCCAAACACGTAGTTCGAAGTTCAAAAATGACAAATAAGTGTATTTTTTTCATTGCTTTCAGCAGACCAATAACCTATCACCTCTATTAACCACAAGTGATCACTGCATAGAGTCTGTTCATTTATTTTTCCCCTTAAATTGGGGTTTTCCCCAGTATGTATAAAGTATCCTGTGGAATAAAAAATGGCTTTGTGACCGCACAGTCAGGCTGCTGAGCATTCTCAGGGCCAGCAACCACTCCAGCTGCTTCTTTCTGATGAATAATGCCTATTAAAATGAGTTCCAGTTGAGAATCAAATACTATTTTTAGCCTTGTGCTTATTTACCAGTGCTGTTTCTCCTGGCAAGACCATTTAATCATTTCAGGCCCTGAACGACATTCTTGATCGAAAAAAAAATGTATTTTGATTGCTTATTATGCTTCTCACTTCTGCGCTTTTCTCCAGTTACTTCAATTGATCTTTTCTGTATGTATCAGAGTATTGAAAATAAGCAGAGGGGGCAACTAAAGGAAATAAACAAAGAGCCTATAAACAAAACTTTTTTTAAAAAAACCAAAGAATATTTGAGAATGAGTCATGTTTATGTTCACTTCCCCAAATATTACAGCAAACAATTTTATTGGATAACACCAGGTGAACAACTATTTTCTGGTGATATTGAAGATACTCACGGGAATTGTTTTGAATTTTTCTGGACTAAAACTAACTTTACATATTACAACACTCTAGCCAGCCCACAAACAATAAACTAAATTTTCTTTGATGTTTTACTGCAAAAATCAGTTACATATAGTAATATAAACGCATGCCTAAAACCTTTCTCAGAGGAAGAAACATTTTGTTGACCAGTTATACTGTTCCAAGAAAATGAATACCAGATAGGCAAACTGGAATAACTTTAGAGAAGAACATAAAAATGTGTTTGGGAACAGAAAAGACTGACTTTCCAGGAAAAGCTTTTCATGCAAAAGCCATTTGATTAAACAACACTGACTCCACAACTACCTGTAAATCTATTGTGCTTTCTGAACTAAGAGCTCGCTTTTCAGAGTTCCCCAAGGGATACAGCTAAAAAGATTAACATGAGCAAAGTAATCTCAAACAAGGAAAATCACTGACAGCACAGAATAAATGCAAGTCGTATTAGTAAACATATAAGTAAAACAGAAAGAAAAATCCAGAAAGAGGAATCTGTTTTCCTGTACAGCGTACCTAAAGGATCTCCCACCATTCATGGCTAAAAGCTAGCCTGGAAAGCACTCAAGAATCTACTGTAAGGAACAATAATGTACTGGCCAGAGCTGCAGATGATCTAATAGGTTTGCAATTATGTCCTTACAAAGAACAAGTGCAAAAAGCTACAGCTGATCAAAAAAACCCCAAAAAACTCCCCAAAAAAACCAACCAAAAAAGTCCATTAGAAAAGCAATAGGATTTAACTGTAAGCACTTCAAATAACATATAAACTTCAATTCAGAAAAATGGTAAAATTTCTCCTTTAGCAGTGCTTTTTTATTATCTTTTAATGGTCCAAGATACTTCTGTTAATCTTTTTTATGCTCAGAGAATGCCCATCTATGCACGTTATGATTCGCTTTCAGGGAAAAAAAAAAAACATATCTGCCAGATTACAGAGTTACAGAAACACTATGGTGTCAATTTATTTCTTCTCCATAATTCCCACTGTTACAAATTTCAGTGCTTATGGGAAGATACATAGCATTGAAGTGGAAACGTGTTAATAAATGTATGAAAAAATCATAACTAATTGTTTCTACAATACTGTTGAGGCTGACACTTCAGAAAAAAAAAAAGTCTTAATCTATTTTTTGAAAGAGAGAATGGAAACTGACAGTTCCCTACCAATATCCAATCCATTCCGGCTTCACTAAAGCTTCCACAATAACACTTTTAAAAAAAAAAAAAAATTGAGTTAGCTGGATTAGAGACAGTTCTGCTATGCCTATCCATACTACAAGTCTACTCCTAGCAATTGGCATCGTCAAACTGTGATGGACACCTTCTCCCATGCAACTCTGAGTTGAGATAGTCTGCATACCTGTCTCGGCAGAGGAGACCAGGACTGCTCTTTAGAAGCTTAAGCACCGCCATTAGTCAACTAAAAAGTTATTCTGATTAGATCACACTTCCCCAGCTCAGATTCTACCCATTCCTATTTTAAAACCTGTATTCTCATGAATGTCTGGAACCAAAATGTAGCATTTTATAGCACTGACAGATTAAATTCAGATTGTTTTCTCTATTTCTAGTTCCAAGACACTTTGAAGATAATAGTTATCAAAACACAAGCAAAAGTATAGAAATGTTTTTATAACACAGGAAAAATGAGGACCGTTGCTTGCAGAATTGCTGAAAAATGCACGTACTCACTGCTCTCCTGGGCCATCAGGGCTACATGGCCAAGTTTCTATTTACCAATCCCCATATTTTAAAAAAGAGGAATTTTCAATTTTTAGAAACAATTGTATTTCTTGTTTTCATTGCCTACTTTTTCCCTCCCAAATTAACTCTGCTTCCAAAAGGAATCACCACAACTAAATGAACCAGCTGCTGTCCCTCAGAAAAGGCCAACACGTAACTAAGCAACAAAATGGGAGAAATGTGAACATTTTATAATGTGAGCATGGAGCTTTCTCTTTGTAACCGGCAATATTTATTACCCTTACAGAATATACACTTCCTAAGGATCAATGTCACTGTTTCCATCTTTAGCTGACATAGAAATTAAATGTATTACTAGTATTAAAAATTGTTAACAAAAATAGAAGGTCAGGTGTTATTATGGAAGACATCAAAGTTGGCGGGTAGTGCCACTTTAGCAGGAATAATATGCCAGAAGTACTAAAATTGATAAGCAAGGGCAGATTTGGAAAAGACTTGTGATTAGTTACAATATCCTCATTAATCTTTCCACAGGACAGAAAAATTTCTAAGAGAGTGAAGCTGAAAGGTCCAATTCATCCCTTAGTTGCCCTTCTCTGAATTCTCTCTAGTTTGTCACATGTGGACCAAAAGGGCCCAACATAACTTAATATCCCCTAAGTCTCAATCTAACCCATAGACTATTAGTTCCCCAGTCCATAATCCAATGTTTCTTTCCTAAATGATTTTGTCTTCTCTGCATTCATACACTTATATCTTCTAATGTTTTGGGACATCTTTTTATACTTTTATTCTCAAAAGTATTTGGGACTCCTCCCTAATTGTATTTTCTGCGGATTTCAA
This sequence comes from Caloenas nicobarica, assembly GCF_036013445.1. Lineage (NCBI taxonomy): Eukaryota > Metazoa > Chordata > Aves > Columbiformes > Columbidae > Caloenas > Caloenas nicobarica. Next base: position 26,589,429 of record NC_088247.1, read on the forward strand.
GACATGATGCTTACCTTCTCTTCTGCTTCACCATGGAGATTTCAAAACAAGACTACAACCTAAGGACTCAACCATAAAATTTAGTCCTCACAATTAGAATGAAAACCTACAATGAATTAACAATTTCTAGTATGTGTATGCACTTTTATTTTCCTGCTTTTGGTACCCAAGCCGAGAACTCTTTTCAGAAGGAAATTACTTTCAATACTCCCAACTGACATTCTCCTTTTTTTTTTTAATATAAATAAAGCAGCTTCTAATGAATACAAAGCAAAATGAGAGGCCACATTCTTAGAAAAGAAACATGGGTGGTGAAGTGTCCCAGCTTTTGGCCTGCCTTCCCTTAACACACTGGAGGCACATGCACACCACCACTTTGGAGATACAGAGACTGCAGGCTGTTAACAAAACCTTAACCAACAAAGAAGCTTGGCTGTGAGTATCTTAGAGGCTTCCAATCATATTCAGAGATCTACTATATTTTTTAATGAAACCGTAGGCTATTTTTATATATTTGCTTTTACTACAATTTTATTACAATAAAAAATATTAACCATGAAGACCAGATGAGCTATTGCCAAATCTGTCATTTTTATTTTAGGAACATAGGTTATTCATCTACTTTCTTCCATATTTTGCCATCCATACTAATGGAATGCCAGCTTAAAAAGTAAAATCCAGGGTAAGAGAAAAACACAGGTATTTTTCTGAATTATCTTTTAACATGTAATTTTTAGAACTGTAAAATATCTATATTTTCAATATTGTATATGTATATCTACATATTTTGATTGACTACTTGAGACAGCCTAAAAAGAAATTAAAATAACCAAGCTTAAACATGAGAAGTAATCCTTAAAACAGAAAGGATTTTAGCTGCCCTGCAGTACTTTCTAATGCAAAATTTGTAAGCAGTAAAGATTGAAGGTCAGAAGGTGATAACCGCTGCAAACTGATGCAAAGACCAACAGGAGCACTCATAGCCTGTTCTCTGCTTTACAACAGTGCCTAAGTCATGCTATCACATTTACAATATTTTAGCTTGAAACAAAGCCACTGTGATTAACATATCCATAGAATTGCTACATTTAGATCGTGCTTAAGTGTGACATTCACAGTTTCAAAGAATGGAGACAAAATCATCTAAATTTGAAAATCTGATATCAGCGGTACATGTTTTTTCTCCTGTTAGTTTTGCATTTACAATATATGACTAAGTTTTTAGTACTCACAGGCTTACCATCTGGACCAGGCTGACCAGGATAACCATGATTCCCGGGCTGCCCAGGGTCACCCTATGGAGAAGCAATATGTTAATACAAAAGATAAGAAAGAGCATTTCAAAACTAGCACAGAGCAACCTTAACCCTAGTACATTCCACAGAACACTGGCTGCAAGCCCAGATACCTGCTATAGAGGAATAATTCCTACGGCAGAAAGGAACTCATCTTGTAACCCCCTCTCTGGGAAAATCCTCCCTAAATTCTTATGCAGGACTTGGAAACATGAGCCCACGCTAAGTTACAGCACAAGTTTAGCACATCATCTCAAGTGCTTTCAAGCTTTTTAACATCTTAAGCAACAGAAATAAAATCATTTTTCATCAAGTAGATGAAAAAAATCTTTATTAAAACCTTGCTAATCTCATAGTTCTACTCTGAAGAAAACTCCCACCTGCAGTGGCTCAGTCTAGTTCTTAAAGCAAAAGCACTAGAAAGGCAGGAGCCAGGATTAACACCTGCTAAATACTGAACAGCTCTCCACACACTTAGTGCTGTCTAAAAAAGATATTATTTTAGATTTCTTCTCATAAGGTCTTTGAAATTACTTTGATAACCTCTGTTATGATCATGTTTTCAAATATCCTATCTAAACTGAAATTTTATGCCTTTAACTTGAAAAAGTTAAAATATTGGTTATTTTGTTTTTAAATTGTTTTAATTTAATTAATGTTATTGTATTCTATTAATATCACAAACACACAAATAAAGTTTAAATGTATATGGTTCCAAACTCCAGTATTCAAAAGTTAAGAAATACTGTAACTAAGATCACCTATATAATCTTAAATTGCCTTCCTTTTCACGCTTTCTGCAGTCTTTTGTGTTAGGCAGCATCTTGTTGCCTGTATTACTCAGTTATCCCCAAACAAATATTATACTGCAATGCCATTGAAAGATTGCATATGAAGCAGAGATCTAAATAAAATTGTATAGGTCACCCTAATTCTGGCATTTCGTACTCCTTCATACTTTACAGGATGTGGGTTTCATTTTTTTTTTTTAATGATAAGTACTCTCTTCTCTCTCATTTTTCTCTGATATCCTAAAGAGAAAAGAAAAAGGTAAAAGACCACAAAAATTCTGTTATGAAACAATAATGATCTCCATCTTGTGGACTACAATTCCCTGATGAGAAGCCCTTACCGTTGTAGCAACAAGCCCTTTGACTTGAGGCAGCTGCAGCAGACTGTTAACCACTTATGTAAGGAGAGTAGAGTTTTTTTAATAATTTGCTTATTGAAAGTCAAGTGTTTTGAGGTTTTCTTATCTACCCTTATAAGGCAAGCTAGTAACTCTGGAAGCACTGCTTCCCCCAGCTATTGGGAGAGGTACTACAGCAAAGTACTGGGGATTTGAGTTTGCCATGTTAGACTGCTGAGACTCAAGTCTGGTTCTGATTTCAATCCTTCACCAACACTGGTCATCAGAACAGCTAAGGTGGAACTCTCCCCACAAGCACCTAGTCCATTCTTTAACAAAGAAGGGAAAAACCTCTCCATTAAAAGACTTTTATTAGCAAACCACCCTGTTCTCACAGTTCAAGATCGTTTGCTGAAGGGCGGCAAGGAAACACAATTTTACATCCATGAGCATTTTCTTTAAAAAGTAAAAGATATACTTGTGTTATTAGGAGTTATGGCACAAAATTCTGGCCTTGCGGATCCTAATCACTATATTAATGCACCAGAAACCAGAACTAGGAGAACTTGTCCCCCACCTTTTTAATCTGCCTGACCATGACTGGCCAACATAAGACAAAGAAAAAAAAAAAGAAAAAAGTCATGTATACTCCCTAAAACAAAATGGAAACTTACTTTGGGGCCTGGAGGTCCTTGTTTTCCTGGTGGGCATACGCAGGGGGCAGGCGTTGAGCCTACATCACTAGGGCCATTCATGCACTACCAAGAGTGAAACCAACCATCAATACACGTGCCAAAAGCATTTAACAAATGTATCTTAATATTATAGGAAGCTGATTTTCCTGAGGTTGCATAGGTCCTGGCTCTCACTCCTTAGTTCAGCTGGAACTTCTCCTTACCTGAATATTGCCCTCCAACTACTTTGCATGCATGAATTCATCATTTTACCCAGAAGAAAAATAAATAAAAAATTAAGTACTGATATCTGAAACTCTATTTGCTTTTCCAAAAATATATTGTCATAGTCTGATAATTTTCAATCTGGCAACATGCAAAACTCTTCTTCTAAGCTGATATTCAACATTTTTTTACTCATCATTATCAAATATAATATTTATGTTTGTAAAAATAATCTAATATATATTATGTAGAGTATAATGACCACAACCAGGGAACATCCCATAATGGGTAGCAAACCTGAAAACAGCCCAAGTCTCCTACCTCCTGGGCATGTGTCCCAACTACTTGAAGAAAGGTGAGGCACGGTTGCTACCACCACTTGCTATCAGTCACAAGTCCTGGCCTCCAGGGTGCCCATTTGGCAAAGACCAATAGGTCACCTCCTCCAAACTATGCTCCCTGTACAAACAGCAGTAAATACTAAACCTTGGCAGATCACGTCACCCTCTAGAGCTTATTTTCTTTACATGTCTGTTTCTCACCACTGAGACCACATGAAACCTCAGTGTTTTACCAAGGCAGGCAAGGGGAGAGCTACTAGAACAAATCCATTTGCCCAAGGTCAGGCACCCAAAATTTAGGTGCATCTGTACTAAATCTATGTGCTGAAGTCAGATTCAGTGAATTCTTTTTCACCCAGCAAGTTCTTAGAGCTATGCAAAAGCAAAAAATTAAGAATCCAAGATACAAAAAAGCAGATTTTCTATTTATTACCTGGAACACTTTCTATGACGATTTACTCATATTTTCTAAAATAATGCAGACTTTTTACAATGTTCTCTGAAAGAAATTCTTTCTCAGGGTCAAATGATTAATCAAAACACAAATCCACATTTCCTTTGCCATGGTACCGAGTGGACTTATGAGGATGGTTGGGGAAGTTATCACATTAAGCCTTCAAACAAGCTCCCTGTCAGGAAGCTCCCATTAGCATGATGCAGGTAAGAGCTACCTGACTGCATATGCCCATTCACTTTGGAACAGCATCCAGCCCTGCAAATAAGAGCAATTGAATTGAACCAGGGAGAAAGAATCAGGCCATTTATTCTAATAAACGTTTATTCAGAAAACTGATTTTGAAATTGTCTATTGACTAGAGTTCAGTTAATGAAAATCCAGCACTTTTAAGCTTAGTAAACCTCTATGCGCTTTTCAAAATGAAGTGTATATTCCCTAGAAAAATAAGAAGTTTATATAAAAAGACAAATACTACCTTAAACTGAGTTTGAGCAGTTTAGGATTGAGCCTACCTCTCCGTTCTGAAACAAGAAGAAACACAGTTTAAGAGTATAGCAATATTTGTAATAAGCAAAATCCATTCATTTGTTCACACTACCAAAACTAATCATAATTTTAGGGCTCCAACTGTCAAGGAATCATAATTCAAAATTTTAGACTTTCTCAGACCTATGTGCAGCTGCTTTCAATGCACATGAATTTTTAGTTCATTTCATTTAAGGATCTTTCAACAGGAGCTACCAGTAGCAGTTTTTAAAAGGCAATGACAAAACTGGAATTAATACTGAACCATGTAAATATTTATACACTAAATGTTTAGAGTTGGATCAAACCTTTTGCCAGGAAAAACTTCTCATCAAAAAAACTCCTCTGCTTCCTCATTCATGTCAGAGCGTGTACCAAAATATTTCTAAAATCTCTGTCTGAATCCAGCATCTGGGAAAATACACAGCAGCACAGAGACAAGGCTGGCTTTTTCTCACTTTCCTGTGTGACTGCATTAGGCTGTGCTATCAATTGAACTGAGTTTTCCAGTATCTGCAATATCATAGAACAATCCATCCCAATATTTCAGCATATCAACCATGAAATTATCTGTATGGTTTAGCAGCCATCATTAGCTGCACCGTGTACGGGAGTTTTCTAATGCACACAGGCACCACAGACTTCATACACATTCTGTGGAGAGACAGCTTCCTCTGTATTCAATTTTCATCTTAGGCAACCTCTGGAGAAGGTTATCTTTCTCCACAGATCAGACAGGGAGCTTAAAATTACTACGCAGCTAGGTATCTCTGGGAAAGGGGATGAATTCAGGCTGTAATTAGTACATACAACCCCTGCTTAGTTCAGGAGCTCTGACACAACCACACTGACAGAATACAACCACAAAGCACATATTCCTCCAACTTCGTTCCCTCCTTGGAGATCATCCAACATTTCTGAAGGAGTCCAGAATTTCATGGGTGAAGTCCAAATTTAATTTACAATAACAGCAAGTGAAACCAAACTGGCAAAAAGCAATCTTTTTGCTTGGACTTCTTGTCAACTGCAGAGAATGCAAAATATGATGGACTTTTTAGTGTTTGCTTTCTTTATGCAAATTTTTTTTCATTTCTCTACTTTTCATATCCTACTTCTATTTTGTAAAGAGCAAAAAGGTATGTGGTGCAGTTAAATAGCTAAATACTAAATTTACTTCAGGATTTAAAGTTAAATAAAGTTACAATAGTGCTCCTGAACCCATCAGTTCTTGGCACACACAGTCACATTTCAGAACAGCTAATAATCCAGCCATCTGCTCATTCCTTAAATGAAAGCTGTGAGTTTTGAAAAAGCTCTAATGATGGTGTTGATTGCAATAGACACACTGGCCCCAAATAAGCAGAAGAAAACCAGACTAGCCTGGGGTCTGTGGAAGTCTGACAAAAAATGATATATCTGGATGTTGAAGATTCACAGGTTCTACTGTCGAACTGGTGAAATGGTCCTAACACTAAACCAAATCACAAATGAAGAATATGCGTTTGCACAGTAAGACACTGGTGCCTGATCATCTTTAGCTCAATTTAGTTTAGACATGAAATGAAGGAGGATATTTTGAAGGAAACTGTACGAATAAAACAATCTCTTGCTTATATTTTGAGATGAAAGCTGAATGCTTTTGAAAATCTGGTTTCAACTGCATATCATGAATGGTTTCCAAATCTGTTTGCATGTATTTTACAATTCATTGCAGAATTAACTATAAGCAAGAGGGAAAAGAGAAGGTCAAAGCATACACATAAGCTTCCTACTTGTGTATGTAAATCACAAAATCCTGAAGAGGATTTTATGTGTGTCTTATCTATAACATAATTCATGAAATCTTAGCATCATTTCAGTGAATGGAATATTTAACATAGAAATCACCGTAGATACTTCTGATAGGAAAAGGTGATTTAAAAATATAGGTTTGCTGGGTATGTACAAAAATTTCAGAGATTAAATGACCTGACAAGTAGCAAGAAGTATATCAGGTAAGTTAAAAAGTAATATTTAAAGTATTTTAAACTGCTGTAACCTAGTAGTTTTATTCATTCATAATGTTTGAAATCTTAAACTGTAACAGAAGATTTGGAGATTCTTTTATATTGCTGTCATAATTTCCACCATCACATATCTAAACTAAAAAAACTTTTAAAATATGTTTGTGAAAAAATAAGGCTGAAAACAGACAAGTTCTGTGTCACTTGGTATTGCAGAGGTAACAAGCATTTGTTCGCACCAGCCGAATCAATGCAGCATTACTTATTTGAGAATTCATTAAGTCAGCTTTAAACAGTGATTTGTAAAAAACGCCAAGTAGTCCTCAAATGTTCATTTATCATACTCACAAATCCCGGGATCTCACACACTGTTTCTCGATTATTTTGCTCTGGGTCACAGTAGATTCTCAGTTTTTGTATATCAAACTATAATTCAAAACATAAAAGACTTTTTTAGAGAAAGTGTTAATAGTTTGACATTTAAACTATTCTTAAATTATGTCATTCATAAGTTTAAAAAAAATGGACAAAATATTATAAAGCAAGAGAAACTGGAAGCTCTGTGTGGCCACTACAGTTAAAAATCAAATAAAGATGTAGAAACATTTTTAGTCAGGCTACTCACAATGATTAATACGTGAAACCAATTAAACACTCTGTAACAGAAGTATTTAAAGGAAAATAATCAATCCAAGATTTTGTTTTCTAAAATAGGAGAAATCACCACCCCTAATCCTTGGCAATAAATCCAAACACACACAGCACAAATTACACTGGCTGCCAATATCATCAGGAAAGAAGTTACAACAGCAAAAGCAAAACCAACATTTTCCTTTTTACCTTAACAGTCCTGGGAAGATGTTTTTACACTGACCTGTCTCTACTACACGTAAGATTAGTAACTTTTGGTGAAGCATCGGAAGGCATCCTTGATGCTTGAAAGAATTTAGTTTAGAGTTCAGTTGTATAACGTAAAACTTTAAAAAGCAGCCAAAAAAAATCCCTGGCATCAGGTAGGCAAAAGTTTTTGTGTTGTCACTGTACTCCAGAAAAATGAAACCGATTAAGTCAATTTTTCTAGCATAAAGTACCATGACTGCAAAGAGAGAAAGGCCCTGTTGCACTTATCCGAAATCATAGACCATAAGTCAGACTAGCGGGGGAAGAAAGCACAGAAAATGGAGTCTGTTAATACCAAGCCTAGTAATACGTGGTTTCAACTTTAAAGTATCTACAATTCACACCACTTAAGTATGTGCACAAGTTTATCATTGCTATACTGGAAAGCACATCAGCCAGTAAGACCCTAGTTAAATTGAGAACACTTGCAAAATATCACTAGAAAACTTTCTTAAAGGATTTCAAAATACCTTTTCACGGAAAGGTGGTATGCAGATTCACTAAAATATTTCTCTATAATCATAGTTTAAGTAGAAATATCCTGGGAAAGTTTGACTGTTAATGCTTTGAAGAATGTGTCACAGTCTGAGAAAGCGGAGAAAGGGAATATCTTTTTTAGATTATAGAGATCATCTGGAAATATAAAATCGCAACCTGAGGCAGATTTTCTACTTTTCTTTTAGTCCACTACCAGAAGAGGATCTTGGACAACTTGACATTCCTAAAATGTTTACATTTTTATTTTAGGTAACATGCCTTGCTACTAACATTCTAACTCGGAAACTGTATTACTGGGAATCTACAAAGTCTCATTTCTGCAGCGACTTAAGAGAAAAAAACAAGACACAAAACCAACAACCAAACAACCCTATAATCCTAGAATGCACAAAACTGTAACAATGGGATGATCTTCTATCAACAAATACAACACACAGAGAATTTATTACAATTCTGAAATCTCTGCTTTCCTTGCAATAAGTGCCTGAAGTCCTATAAGAAATCTGTGGACAAACATTCAGTAGTTTCCACAAAGGGATGCTTTAGTATATGGACAGTGTTACTGCCAGCAATGCTGAGTCACATACAGACTGCACCATCCAAGTTTCCATGTACACTTTTAGAATTTTATAATAATAGAACTGAAGCCTGGCTACAAATACACAAAATTTGGGAGTAACTGAGTAAAGACATCTGAAGAGAATTAATGAAGACGATGTAACACATTAATATATTTTAATAGTAGCAGTAAGAATCATGAGAGTACAAAAGAAGCATAGCTTTCAAAATAACCAAAAATAATGTCTACTTATGTAATTTGGTATTTCTTAGTATTGCTTCCTCTAATTAGTAACATGATTACTAGATCAAAGGTAATAATATTTAGCCAATATCTGGAATGCTGTCAACATACCAGTCTTCACCACAGGTCTATACAGCCTTTACCTTTACAACCTGAAGTTTTAACCAGCTTTTTCGTGTCTGCATACAGCTGAAGTCAAAAGGAGCTTAACGTTCCTCAGAATAGAGCACAGTCTCAGTATGGGGTTTTCAGGGTTTTTCTTCCAGCACAGCAGGATCAGTTTGAGTACCAAATATTTCCAGTACAATAGAAATGGAGTTGATATGCTTTGTACTTTCTTGACAGCCAGTGATGAGAAAGTCATTTCCTCAGAACTGTTCCCTCCCTCTTGTGCCAGCATAACCCCATATAGTGATGGAAGCAAATTATACGCAAGTGTCCAGCACAGAGGAAATCCCCTGCTTTGAGACACTCTTTCCAAAATTCAGACGACCACATTGCATCAAATTCATGTTTCAGCAAAAACCAATGCCCTTGAAGTCAGTGAGACCAATTCAGCACCCATCGCACAGGACACTTCAGTGGTGCTGGTACAATTGTCCTCCAGACAATTTATGTTCCCTCTTACCTATTAAAATTTTGTATATTAAATTTCAGCCTAGTATAAATTAGAAGAGTAAGTGCAAGAAAACAGAAGGTGCCGATGCAATGTTAGCCTACGGTACGACTTTTGAATTACTGGGAATTTAGCATATGCTCACCTGTACAGTTTCCTCCTTTCCAGAATACTTTCCTATTTGCGTTAGGCCACTGATGTAAATACCTAAAACAGGATGTAATGGCTTCGTTTCAATTGCTTGATCGTCTATATACAATGTTACAAAGTCCTCTGTTACTAAGAGACGAATTTGATGCCATTCTTCATCAAACAAGGTCTAAGAAAAGTGAAGAAAACAGAATTGTTTAAGACAAAATATCTTCAATTTAAATAACAATAAAACTTCATTTCGGCACTTAAACGACTGTTAATGGTTGAGATTATCAATGTTCCAGGTTTTTTCACACAAAAAATTGTTAAACTGTATAGGCAAAAAGTATTTGCCAAGTTGAGAGCCAACTGAGAACAAGATATTTGGCCATAATTCATCCCTGTTTCAAACTTACTTTGTAACTCACATAGATTTTTTCAGTCTATGATCTTGAACATGCTCAAACTTGTATTTGTTAAAAATATGAACTTGGAAGCACTTATTTCAGCAGTAGTATCATGTCTCAAACACTTCAGATCTTAAATCATGATGAAAACAAATTGGTACTTGAAAGTCTTTCTACTTAATCTCTTATTAAAAAATCAGAAAGAGGACATTATATTGGCAGAAAGAGTCACAAAATTACAATGAATAAACGAAATATTACATTAATCATCTCATAAAACCTCAGTTTTCTAAAGCTTAAGATTTGGTTTAAACAAATAGCATAGTTCTGTAACTAACAGAAAATGAGAGACACTTTCAAAGTATTTCTCTCACCTACCTTAGAAATGAAATTCAACATGAGAACAAATGCCTTCTTCTTGAGCCTACCCCTTAATTTCAAAAACAATCTAGCTCTTTAGCCTAGCCTAGCCTAGATGCATCCCTTTAATATACCTAAATTTAACAGAGATTGATCTCACACTAAACGTGTGTACATAAACTGAAATATACATCTTTCAGTATGTTATACATCTTTGTTACCTTTTGTAGACATAATCAGAAGTTACTCTTACTTCAATTAGTAGTATACACCCTTAAATAGAGCCTCTGTTCCTATTTTATTTTCTTTTATAGATTGAGTTTTTATTTATTTACAATGGCTCTCATTACAAGATAAAATAAAAAACAGATCAGAATATATAACGTTTCCATTTTCCCAAGTAAAAGTGAATCTCTGGGCTGTGTATTCCTGCCACGAATGCAAGAGTGGAAACATTCAATCTCCTTCCCTCTGCCTCATCTGCAACTGAGACAATCTTTCTTACAGAGTTGAATACTTCACTGGAAATTAGTGAAAGAAGATTGAATGGGAACCTTCAGATTATACCAGGAAACAATAAAATTGGTTTGCACGAAGAGGTGGAGCCCTTCTTTAGAGAGAAAAGTAAGCAACTGAAAGGATTTTTTACTCAACACCGAACTAAACAAATCCAGAATGAACTCTCATTTTGTAAACTGCTATCTACTCTTCTAGAAAAGAAAGTAACTTCTGTCATCATATATCTTTGAATAATTTAGACACTTAACAAAAACTCTCTCCAAAAAATGGAATATTTTCATTCACATTTTCTAGTATCCATAGCAAAGGCAGAAAATACTTGCCAGCATATACAAAGCAAAGAGCTGTGTGCAGTAAAGTCTCTGTGATCTTCACAACTACCTGCTGGAAAACTGCAGAGTAGAAAGCACCTGCAAAGCACTGACAATGATTATCACTGTGGACACTCTGGAAACACAAGTGAAGTACCCACCATCTATTTTTAAATACCTAAGCAGCCAAGAATAAGATCACGCATTTTTAAAAAACAGAAAGTTGCTAAGGAATAATGTGTACTTAAATGTGTATTCCAGCATGATGTTGAATTACTCCTTACCTTTACATGAGGTGCAGCAAAAGTAATAACTTGTGTGCCATTCATCAAACTTGTTGTAGTGAATGACAATGTTTTCTCTTCCCCATTAATAGTGACTGCTATTTGTGGTCTCTTATCCAGACTTAGAATTCTCCACAAATCCCACGTCTTCTTTACTTTAAATCTTTGAGTGGAAACAAACACATAGGATGGAGGCAGACCTTCTGGAAACACATTCCTAAATAATGGGAAAGCGGGAACAAAAAGACAGTACTTGAACATTCATATAAATCTTAAAACAAGTCTCTCTCACTTTAAACAAACAAATAAAATCTTACTAAATTTAGAAGTGTATTTATAAACTTAAATACCTTGTCAGTTCTGACAGGTCAACACGTGAAGTGACTTCATAAGCTTTTGCATTAGTAGTTGGTATTTGAATTCTCTTTTTAACCTTTTTCTTCACACCTAATCCTACAAGAATGTCAAATCCTTTTTCATCTCGAGCTGCCACTGGAATTCTTGTTGGACAAACAGATTCTGCAAAGTAATAAATGCAAGTATAGTTCAAAATGAGATTTAAAACCTTCAAAAAGTAACCTCTCCACCTACCCAATTTTTTGTAGCTGCCTTTCCAGAAATAAAAGAATTGAGAACTGCCAGTTACAAGAGAAGTGTCATGCAGACTCCTCAGTGACAGGAAGCAAGAATACAGAGATGTCATATTTTACTGCATTTATGTTCACATACTATTTTGAATTGAGACTAACTGTAGTTCAAAGGTATTACAATATCTGATCAATAAAAATATTTAAGTTAATTTCTAAAAATGTATGGTCTCAAAATGCTACAAAATTATAGGTGCTAATTTCCACGACATACAATTTGGATTAACCCTCCCAACTATAAATCAGGTTGAAGATGGACAAAGGTAGAATTATCTACAACTTTTTTTTTCATCTTCTTTTGCTCAAAATGGACTCTGATCTATTTTGTCTGTTACACTGAAATCTGCTTGAAGCTATTCTCACTGGACAAATATTGTGTGATGTATTTTCTGCAGGGACTAAGGTTAGCTGAATGTTATCTCTGTTTAATTCTCTTTACACAAATACAATACTAGGCAGTGGACCTAAGTTGTTTAAAACAAAAAAGCGAGATAGCAGAGTGAAATTTAACAATAAAGCCAACATTGTATTAGAGTAATAAATCAATGAAAAGAAAGCAAACTACTTTTTGTTTTATTAAAGTTATGTTAAACTATTTACAATAAATGCATTTTCATTATTCATTTTCCTTTGTTTCACCACAAATAATCAGTTCATAGAAAGAGAGGAGGTTAGGAACACATTCCAAAGAAGGAGTGGAGAGTTCTCTCATCTCCATCTGGACCAGCTGCAGGCTGGAAAACACATGTCTCAGTGCCAGGGAATTATCAGCTCAAAGGTCTAGACTGGCTTCTCTTTATAATATGAGCAACGCTGCACAGCTTCTCTTTCTAGCCCAAGGGGCAGTCAGAGGCTACCCCGTTCTGATGGGGGAGGCAGGATATATAAGATCTAAGACAACTCAGCTAAGGGCAGACACAAACCATACATGGTGGGAAAGGGCAATCCATCCTAACGGGACATGCCACAGTTAACCTAGAGCAGCAGCAAGAAGCCACATACATTATCCTTGGTTTTCTTTTCCTCCCCACAGCTAAAGGTCACCTGACTCCCAAATTAAAAACACATTAAAAGTTATCTGCCTGGTTCTGTAAGAAAGAATTGCAAGAAGTCCCTGACCACATTATGGAAACGAAAATGTCTAACTTCTGAATACTGGGGGAAAAAAAAAAAAAAAGGCCAACACAACTTTCCTTTTTATTGTTTTCAAAACACAGATGGAGGATTTATGTCAACATACTTTTGATATTAAGTAAGAATAATAACACTTTCTTCTTCCAGGTTTCTTCACTGTGCAGTGTTATCGTGGAAGCATATTATAAACTCACATGTTTCAAAGCTGAATTAACAGTCATATTGCCATAAATACATATTATAGATAGTCATATACACTGACAAGACAATGAATGCAAGAATCTCTTGTCAGTTACAGTATTGCTCCACCACTTGAACACCCACAAGTCTATGGGGCCAGATGGGATACATCCAAGGGTGCTGAGGGAGCTGGTGGAGGTGATCACTGAGCCACTTTCCATTTTCTACCAGCAATCTTGGCTAACTGGAGAGGTCCCAGTTGACTGGAAGTTGGCTAACCTGACACCCATCTACAAGATGGGCCAGAAGGAGGATCCAGGGAACTACAGACCTGTCAGTCCGACCCTGGTGCCAGGAAGGGTCATGGAGCAGATCATCCTGAATGACATCACATGGCACATACAAGAAAAACAAGCAATCAGGCCCAATCGGCACGGGTTTATGAGAGGCAGGTTCTGTTTGACCAACCTGGTCTCCTTCTACAACAAGGTGACCCACCTAGTAGATGAGGGAAAGGCTGTGGATGTTGTGTACTTAGACTTCAGTAAAGCCTTGGACACCATATCCCACAGCATTCTCCTGGAGAAGCTGGCAGCTCATGCCCTGGATGGGTGTACTCTGCGATGGATAAAGAACTGGCTGGAGGGCCGGGCCCAAAGTGTTGTGGTGATTGGAGACAAAGCCAGTTGGTGGCCGGTCATGAGTGGTGTTCCCTGGGGCTCAGTATTGGGGCCTGTTCAGTTTAATCTCTTTATCAATGACTGGGATGAAGGGACTGAGAGCATCCTCAGTAAGTTTGTAGATAACACCAAGTTGGGCGGGAGTGTTGATCTGCTGGAGGGTAGGAAGGCCATACAGAGGGATCTGGACTGGCTGGATCGTTGGGCTGAGGCCAGTTGTATGAGGTTCAACAAGGCCAAGTGCCAGGTCCCACAGTTGGGTCACAACAACCCCAGGCAGCGCTACAGGCTCGGGGAAGAGTGGCTGGAAAGCTGCCTGGCAGAGAGGGACCTGGGGGTGTTGATTGACAGCCAGCTGAATATGAGTCAGCAGTGTGCCCAGGTGGCCAAAAAGGCCAACAGCATCCTGGCTTGTATCGGGAATAGTGTGGCCAGCAGGACTAGAGAAGTGATTGTGACGCTGTACTCGGCACTGGTGAGGCCCAACCTTGAATACCGTGTTCAGTTTTGGGGCCCTCATCATAAGAAGGACATGGAGGTACTAGAGAGAGTGCAGAGGAGGGTGACGAAGCTGCGGAGGGGCCTGGAGCACAAGTCTTGTGAGGAGCAGTTGAGGGAACTGGGGCCGTTTAGCTTGGAGAAAAGGAGGCTGAGGGGAGACCTGATCGCTGTCTGCAACTACCTGAAAGGAGGCTGTAGCATGGAGGGTGTTGGTCTCTTCTCCCAAGTAGCAAGTGATAGGACACGAGGAAATGGCCTCAAGTTGTGCCAGGGGAGGTTTAGATTGGATATTAGGAAAAAATTCTTCACAGAAGGGGTTGTCAGACATTGGAACAGGCTGCCCAGGGAAGTGGTAGAGTCACCATCCTGGAGGTGTTTGAAAGGCCTTTAGACGAGGTTCTTAGGGACATGGTTTAGCGACAGAATTAGGTTAGGTTATGATTGGACTTGATGATCCTGAGGGTCTCTTCCAACCGAAATGATTCTATGATTCTATTATTGGAAATCTGGTGTAAAATCAAAAATTAAATGCAGAAAAAGGATTACTTTATGTGAGGGGGCCATTATTCTGCATCATTGCCAAAGTAACTATTCCAAATCAAAACAATACAAATTGAGCATCTGTAAAATCATACATTAAGGAAGTATTCCTTATTTCCAATGGCACATTGAAAAGCTACCTAAAAACATTGCTAGGACAGTAGAGCTTTATTGGGTCTTCTGGATCATCTTCTGGCAAGAGTATTTTGATAAGTAACCAAGCCATTATACAGGATGCAGAAGTCAGTGGCAAAATTAAGAACTGTCTTCCAAGGGAAATGGGGTTGTGCTTCCCATCCATAGTATCAGTCACAGCAACTCTCTAGCCTATACTGAAATCTTGTTCCCTTTTAGTGTTTTATATAGTTTTCTGATGCTTGTTTTTCCTGTCCTGAAGTATGGAATAACTTTTTGATTTTAAAACCCATTACCTAATGCAAAGGAACTTTTCTCAGCATCCTCCAGGCATACTTCTGAGGTCTGCATTGAGAATGGTTTTTAAATGCATTCCTGGCACACCATCTTTTCTATATTCTTGCTAGAGAATATTACTAACAGAGGAATATTTGAGTTCCAGAATAAGAAACTTTAAATATTTGGGGAAGATTTAGCCACATTGTCCTTTCCGGATGACAGGTTCAGCAGGTTTTTTCACCCTGCCATACTCTAAAATGAACACTGGAGCTCCCAGAAGGCACATGAGAGCTGTTGGTAATTACACTACTTGCTACATGAACCACCAAACTTCAGCCTCCTTTTTCCAGAAAGGAAATACTGCCCCTAAGCTCTCAGATCTACGTTCACGTAATAAAGAAGTTAAAAACACCAAAGAGTGAAGGCTAGCATTTTTTTAGACATTAAAACAAAGATGATCAAGAGAGAACTGCAAAATTTTCAGGCAGATTCATATGGTGGATTAGAGACAAATCATTGTTGCTCTGCCCTCATGGAACTTCCTCTCCTAGAGTCCAAGTGAATCTTAACAACATGAATAAAACAATCCACCACTCAGATCTAAAATTTCCAGTCTTTGAGTTCACCTGCTAAAGACATTGTGGTTAGAAATGAAGCTGCCAACTGGCTCTGATCGCTCATTGAGAGAAGCATCTCAATGCTACAGCGAGGGAAGAGCACAACATCACAGAGTGGGAGCAAAGGGTCACTTGAAGTACCCTTTTGTAGTCAACATGCACACATTCCTTCTGTAGGAGTCAAATAGTGCAGCTGAATTTTAAAGGATACTAGTTAACTTAATTCTGAAAGCAGAAAATCCATCTTGATGAAATATAACGTCACTACTTCTAAACTTTATTTAAAGAAAACATCATGATTATTTTGGGAAATTTCTCCCTGCATTAGGTTTTATTAAAGAATTTAGCTTCACTTAGCTGATTTAATTTTTGGACTGACCACCTCACTATATCAGCCACAAGGAATTAAGATTTTTGTAAGTGTACCAAGAAATAAACACTATTAACCTCAAAATAAGTATCATATTTTTTCAATGAAGTTCATACTGAAAGTGAGAGCAAATGAAAACTATTTTGCATTCTTACTAAGTGCAGGAATATGGTACAAATGAAATATGACTTGAATCAATTCTTGGAAATAAAAAATGTACAAAATAGCACTGATAAATATTCACTGTATAATAGAGTCTTTCTGAGTGTTTTACGAAGTTATCAGAAACCTCAATGCAGTAATGTTACTAGCATTCTAAAGCTAAAAAGTCACTTTACAACATTGGTCTTGGCTGATTCTTCTATAAAATCCTTCTAAAAAAAGATCATAGCAGCTTGTTACAATTCGGGCCACTTTTGCCAAGAGCCTTTCTTCTGGGTTTTTCAATGCATGCTAGCGGAAGAACTCCTGTTTGTCATGATAGGCTATCATCTCAACTGTCAAGAAGAAATGCCAGATTGTAGATGTCAGCCACACCTAGGAAAAGGACAAAGCAAGCCCTATGTTCTCAGCACTATGAGAATTCCTCACCTACTTTAGGGTTTACAAACTTTACCAATGCAAAAAGTTTGGGGCTTGGGCCAAAATCTTATATACCAAAACTAAACACACACTGTGTTAACACGCATATACTTCCCAAATGTTGTTTAACGGAGAAAACACCATTTTGGGAGGGACTTCCGCAAACAAGATCTAAATGAAAGAAGATCATACTAAAGATTACCAAGTGCCTTAG
This sequence comes from Caloenas nicobarica, assembly GCF_036013445.1. NCBI lineage: Eukaryota > Metazoa > Chordata > Aves > Columbiformes > Columbidae > Caloenas > Caloenas nicobarica. The sequence goes on from NC_088247.1 coordinate 26,606,786, forward strand.
GTTACATTAATCATACATACTGTTTGTGAAATAAATACGCGTACTCAACTGTCTTCTGCACACCTTCTAAAATATTTTATGATCTCTTACTTACCTTCACAGAGTTTCTGCTTTATAACTTCTTTAATTCTTGATATTGCAATATAATCTTCAACATAAAATACGTAAGTTGATGGAGGCTTATTGGCAATGGCTTTAAGTTCATCCTCCTCAATTTCAGAGCCAACACCAATAGCAAACAAAGTGATTTTATTTTTCCTTGCTTCTGCTGCTACATCTTTGACGTCATCTTGGGACTTTCCATCAGTGAGAACAACTGCTATTTTCGTTAAAAATCTTGAAGATTTTGCAAAAAGATGGTCAAAGGCAAACTGAATAGCTCTTCCTGTTCTTGTATTTCCTCCCAAGTAGTGTATGGATTCCATTTCCCTGATGAGGTTCTCAGTGGATTCATGAGTTCCAAGGGGAATTTCAAGCACAGGGTAATCACTGTACTGGACAACTCCAACTTGAATAAACTTTGGCCCTATGTCAAAATTTCTTGTAATATTGACAAGCCAGCTTTTGATTATTTCAAAGTTTTCTGGGCCGACACTGTAAGAGCCGTCTAAGATAAAAACTAAATCTGCCGGAGCAGTTCTGCAACCTAAAAAAAAAAAAAAAAGAAAAATTTTCAATGAACACTTCCACTTTCTTCTTCCATAAGAAACATTTTTCATATCAGTTAATGTTTATATTAGAATCTACACTGACAAATACATTCCATTTAAAAAAAGGTCAGCTGAGTTTATCAGAGAAAACAAGATTGTTTCCATAAGCCACACAGATGCAGCTTGGTATCTGAAAACCATACCATTTTCTGGTTTTCACATTATCACCAGAAACAACTATGAACATTTCTGGAATTTAGTTCCTCAGCTGGCAACTGCATATCATGCAATGAGCAGAGAGAAATACATTTTGTTTTTTTCCATATCTCTCTGTCTGCACAGATGATAAACATAAAACCTTGTTTTTGTTAGCAAACCAAGCGCACTGCAGAGAAAGACTATAGTCTCAATAATCCAGAATTCAGAAGTAACATTGAATCCTTTTACAAATACATTTTAATTGACTTCTGACACTGCTAGACGGCACTTACAGAACTAGTTATTATAAAATCCTGAGTCTTGATTGAATGTTGCTGATAGCATACTCTGATTTCAGTAGAAGAAAAATGGTCAGCGAACAAGCTCAACCTCCAGAGTATAAGAACAAATAAGCATTTAACAAATACAATGTAACTGCATGATGATTTAGGCATGGACTTAGCTCTCCTAGTTGTAGTCACTTATAAATGGAGCTGTTAGACTAAATTGTCAAGTACAGGCCATGCACTGACACAGGCATTTCTATAGGTCAGTCATATCCCTCTTCTATGGACATCCTCAGACGGAGGGAATAACTCTAGAGGAGATAATCACCTTCCATCAACTGTGAAAGGAGCTTAAATAACCGACACACGAGGTTCCAAGGAGACAGCCAAAACCAGGAGAGATTATTTTGATCCCATGGCATCTGGGCTCATAGGGATTGCCGGGTGTTTCTGTGCTTTCTGCTTTGTGAAAGGCTGCAGCACCAGCACAGGAAGGAGAGCTTTGCCTTGTCCTGACACCTGCCTATGGACACTTCTGGTCAGGTCAAGATTTCACCTTCCTTGAAAGCACGTGGCCATGGTCTGCTGGAGAGATCATTTTGCAATGCAGGTGCTGAAGAGACACTGGGAGAAGGAGCAAGGGGCGAGCAGAGTGCATCACTCTGTAGTCAGGGATATCAATCACACAGTAATTTCAGTCAGAAGGGACTTTGGACCTGATGAAGGGACATTGGACCCTCCTGAAAGCAGGCCCAGCTTAGACCAGGTGGACTGAAAAAAATATATGTCTTTCTAGAGACCAAAAGGAATTTTCTGGAGTATGTTGTACAATACTGAAAATTGCTGTATTAAGAGCAGAACTGGAGAAAAAAGACCTATCCTGAAAGTATCACTGTGGCCAGAGGAAAGTCTTCCACAGTCTTTTTTTCCAGCTACTTCCTTTCAAAAAGCTACCTTGCTTTAACTTTTCCTTTTCCATAAACCAGATTTAGAGTATATAACTTGGTTTGGTGGGGTCTGAGATGCTAACTTTGAAGAATATGCAAGAAGGCCTGTCCCAAAGCTGAGGTTATCTCAGCTTCCCCTCACAGAAGCTTTATTTTTCTTATCTAGTTTCTCACATAATATTAAGCTATTCAAAACAGGACTCCTGAAGAAATGAAAATATAAATACTCAAGACACATGTTTATATCAAGACTGGAACTTTACAGTTCCACCTGCCCCCTTGGGCATTTCCAGGACAAAAAAAGAGAAATAAAGATATTCCCTTCCTAAAGGAGAAAGAATATATTTAAGTTACTTACCATACATTACAGGATTCTCACCAAGAAAATTACAATGGAAAAAAATCGCCATCAACAGAAGTGTGCATGTGGAGCTGAAATTGACTACTATAAATTCAAGGCATGCTTTGCCCTTATCTGAAATATAAAAACTTAAGACTTACTTGCTCTTGTTTCCCCATCTTCAGCTGAGATGTAATCATGAAGTAGCAGACTTAATAGCATCTGAAAAAATGTCCTGATCTGTGCCATGTGTATTGTATTTTCGAAGTCTTGAGACTAAACTAGATGGGGAAGAAATGAAAAGAAAGTATAGTGTCATTATATTACAAAGCAAATCCAAACTGCTGTGTTTAAAAACCTGTGCATGAGGAACAACTTTGAATCGAATCTGCAAGCCCAAATGTAAGGCCAGCCTGCAATGCACCACAGACCCCAAAAGCGTCAGTCAGGCACGTAAGCCCAAAGCTGAGATTCTAAACTCAGCGACACTCACCAGCTTTTCTGTGGAAGCTCAGTTGTCACAGAGGCATATTTATATGCTTCTCCTGCCACATACACACACAAGCAGGTTATGTTCCCAGTCCCAGTCACACTTGTTCAACCACCATCCCACTCTGCAGCCATTATCCAAAGACTTGACAGGTGCTGCTCCAAAATACGGCAAGTGTTTATGCGTCAGGTACTGGTGTGGACACAGTACTTCGGTCTCAACCCACATACCTGGCTACTTCGGGGGTTCCGGGACACTCCTCCTCCTCTGCCCTGGGCTGAGACTGCCACCACGGGCCCGGGTCCCACTGAGCCCCAGCCCCCTCCTAGCACAGCCAAGCCCGCTATGTACTGTAACATCCAAGATTATATCAATTATATTAACCTTCACATTTTTTTTTTCCTGTTTCTATCTCCTTTGTTACCATGATCTCTGAATTATATCCCTAAGAGCGTCCCAAAGCAAACATGCAACTTTGGCCTCATGTTGCTGTCACAAATACTATTTAACAAATTTAAAATCATAGAATATATCAAGTCAGAAAGGAACCACACTTAAATTAAGTCATAACGATTACTTCTGTTAATTGCAAAAAAATAGAATCATAATGGGAAAAGATACATTTTTGGAGTACTGTATTAAAGATTCAATCATTTCAAGAATATAAGTATACTGAATCTCTTTTGTTTTCTGTTTTCTCATCCTCCAATGCAAAATACAATTTCTCTAACTACATTTTATCCTCCACTGCAAAACATAGACACCCTAACAGGGAAAGGGAGGATTAACTGCTGATCTAAGTGCATGCACCAGTGACTGAGCACTGGCACAGGTTGCCCAGAGACGTTGTGGGGTCTCCATCCTTGGAGATATTCAAGCTGTCTGGACATGGTCCTGGGCAACCAGCTCTAGGGGCTGGACCAGATGACCTCCAGAAGTCTCTTTCAATCTCAGTCATTATGTGATCCCTGTGATTTCTATTAAACTATGTGAGGTGGTACTTGTTCATTTAAGCATAGATTGTGTCCATCGAATGTCATGAATATAACAGAGGACAGAATTTTAGAATACCCTACATCTACCTTTGTATATTGAAGAAACTTTTTTCCCTGTTATTTGGGTTGCACTCAGAAGAACATTGTCTTTGTGCTGCTCAGTAATTGCTCAACCAACTTACTGCTTTCAGATTTTCCCATATTCATGGGAAAATCTCTAAACCATGAAAAAAAAATCTAAATTCAGGACAAATTTTTAGTAACAGTTCAGGGCCAATTCATTGCATTACCTTTCAGTTTCACTAATTTAAGTATTTCACATCTGGCTAGAAGACTAAATATTCCTCTTTCCTCTTCAAGTGTTGCTTTGTTGGCCATGTTAGTACATGCTAGTTTATCACTAATAGTCTTGCTGCTTTTTTCAGCCCATTTCCTAGAATTCAAATGCCTTCCTTGAATAAGGCCAAGACTCCTTCCCTTTTCATATCTTTTTCTTTTCGACATAAACCTTCACTTATGCCCACCTCAAAAGGATCTACGCGCTCACTGAAAAAGTCAAATATAAGTGAAAATATTTAATATACGACAAAATTAAAAGTCAGTATATTGGGGAGGGGATGAAAGCTGTGTGTATTTGTGCTTTTTACATTGCTAATCTTCAATTTTGAACTCTTTGGGGGGGGCAAGGTGTCCACCACACTACCAGCAATAAGGTACTGGCAGGTGTTCTGAAACTTCTGTACCACTGGAAAATACTATTCCCCAAAAATATGCCAAAACAAAATTCAGCATGCCTATTGCAAGTGCCACTTAGGAGAAGAAATAGGTAAATGAAGATAACTAACCATTTTCTTTTCCAAGACTAGTTAAGGGAGTAAGCTGAAGAGAATCCCATTTAATCACTATAATATACTGAGCAGCCACCCAGCAGACAGTGAGCTGTTATCTGCACCAAAATTCTACAGTGGCTAAACACAGACCTTTCTCTCTAAACACGTCTATACCTGACACGATGTTTCAGGAAAATGATATGGGGAAAAGGGATTACAAAGGTGTGGGAGCAAGACAGTAACAAGGTGCGAGGTAGTAATTTCAATGTCAGGTTCATTTCTGGTATATTCGTGATCTGTATTTCCCAGATAGAAGATGAGTCACCAAATCAGCAAGTTGATTTACTTTGGCTTTTCAGTCAGCTGCTTTGTTTTTTCCACTGCTTATAGAGTACTCATTCCATTAAGACAAAAAAAATAATTATAATCTCCACAAATTACCTCAAGGAATGCACAAAAATCTATTTCCATGAAATGTTACTCCTACCTAATATAATCCCCCAAAATCAATAATGCAAAAACATAATTACTATGTTATTAAATATCACTTTCAGATTACAGCTAATTGCAAGGTAACACCAGACTTTGCTATTCATATTGCCTTGTGTCAGAATGGGTAAGAAACCAGATGAAGCACTTTGGGGTCTATGGAACAGGACATAAGATGCACTGTTCCAGTGATGCTACAAATACCGGGATGTCAATTTCATTTAAGTACATCAAGTGGCAATTTCTTGTCTCAGCTATTTGAAAAAAGGATATGTTTAAACTATGAAATTAAGTGTATAAGTAATAGGCATGTAATACATGAGAAAATCTTACCATAGTAGAAGTGGACAATTTACATTGATTATTTAAGACTTGATGCTTCGTAAGACCACAGACTACCATGCAGAAATCTAATATATACCAAAACTAGAGTCCTGGCCCAAACCAATTATAAAATCCTACAGACCTCTCCCACCAACGAGCTCAAAAGAAAAAGGTCCAAAAAACTGATAAGGAATAGTTGTGAAAAAGCCTGTTGAGGATAATATCACAACTGCACATTAAATAATTGTTGATGTTTGTCATCTCTGTGGATGTCTAAATGGTTATTTATGTAAAATCTATAGACTTTATGCAAAAGGAAAATAAAAAAGCAACTTAGTGACTTCACTGCCTCAGTCTTCACTAAAAAGAGTACAGGGACTGCTACCATTGATATTGCATCTTTTTTTTTATTTTTTTCAAAATAAAAAAGCACACTAAATCTAAAAAACTACTTTAACAACACACTCCCTGCAGCACAAAACTTGTACGTGCTCCGTGCCATACGCGCAGGCCCTTCGGGTCAGGCGGGGACACGGGGATGCTGCTCCTGGCGCGGCTCTCCTTGCACCAGCCCCTGCAGAAGCCATTAGTGCCTGCCCTAAACTGCACCGGCCCTTTCATCTCTGCTCATCTTTCCACAAACGTCTACCCGCTGGTACCATCAGGGATGGAAAGCAGGATGTGAATGCAGCATTTACTGGCTGTCCTGGAGCACTGGGAGTGTCAGGCAGCCTGGTTTAGGAGCAGAGGGGAAAGGTCATTTCAAAACCACTGCCAGTTAGGGATGTTATAGGGGAACCAGAAGTAAGGAAAGGAAAATTCATGGGGATATGCTGTGGTGTGTTCCATGGACACACCCAGCAGAAATGTGCTGTCCTCTGAATTTTTCAGTCCTGTGTTGTTCTATCATTCATTTGCATTCATCTCATTCACGCACATATCTTAAACAACAGGCAAAAATTAATGGCACGTCCCTCATATGACCCCACTGGTCAGCTCTCATCAAGTTGTCTTAAAACTCTGTGAAACAGGAGTCACAAAAGGTTAGAACAAGAAAGACGAAACGTTTGCAAGTTCCTCCTGGCCCCAGCCTCACTCACCCAAACTGCTGTTCACCGTGCAGCCCTGGCCTCGCATGAGGGGCATATCCAACCTTGGTCTCGCTCCACCAGTAAAAGAAATAATACTGGGAAAACCTTCACAAGCCATCAGGCATCAGCGTGGGGAAGTGCAGGACGGAATTACAGGGCAGGCATCATACATGTCACTTCTCATAGGGAAGAATTTCCATTCTTCACTAGTGAATGCTACAGCAGCTTTCAGTGCCCGTCGTTAAACTTGAAAGATGTTAAAGCAATGAATCTATCACATGAGAGCAAGATTTCTTTTGGTGAAAACCATGCTCCAACTTATATTTCTTAAAAAGAATCAGTAAAACAGTTGTTAAAACAGGTCTATCTCATTTGTAGAACCAAATTGTGTTCTCTCAACAGACCAGTTTTTTCCATCTATTTGTGAAAGTCCTTCTGTATTTAATTTACAATAAAGCCTGAAAACTATGAGATACTGAACTTGAGAACTTTGTTATAAGTATAAAGCCAAATAACTATTTAGTAGTCCAAAATGCACTTGGTTATTAATAGAAACCAAAAATAAAAGGATAAAGCCAAGAATTAAGCAATCAAAGAGGATTCCAGGAATTATCCAGTGTTCAATTTATTTTAAAGAAAATAATAATATAGCACTGCACTTTTAACAGTCAAAAGAGATGCCAAACCAACAACTTCAAAGACCAAACTTCGACACAGTAATTATAGCACAGGCAACAGAAGTGTACTTGAAATTACTTACAGAAAATAGTTGCCCAAGTGCCTTACTGCTATCATGGAGAGGCCACTATTAATATTGGCACATGACCTCTCCACTGAGGTTGCCAAAAGACAAAATTCATCACCGCTGATCATGTCCTTTCTACCTCCAGGTTTTTTAAGAGAAGCAGAGAGCGTTGTCTCTATGGTGGTCCATAGAAGTGCTCGCCGCCTTCTTCTCTACCCCTGAGAGCTCTGCCAGCTGCTACAAGAAGTCAGGGTCCTCACACCAAACTGCTGCTGGAGCTGTAGGAGCTGGGTCAGGGTGTGCAGGGAAGTGCTAAGGGACAGTCAGTCTGTCCCCGCACTGCACAGGCAGAGGGACACGGGACTCACACTTGCTCCTTATTTCCCCTGCAAACAGTAGCCAGGACTCGATGATCCTTATTGGTCCCTTCCAACTCGAGATATTCTATGATATTATGCTAAGTTCTGTGGAAAATAACTTAAAAAAAAAATTTCAATTAAAACTTTTAGCCCCTGTCATTTTCCAAATTATTTGTTTAGTTCGTGGTTTTACCAAATGTAACTAGGAAAATATATTTATCAAACTGCTTTCCCATCTCTCCATTATACCAAACCATTTTTAGTATACATATGTTCATGGAAGAGAAATCCACACAGGGTTACTAAAATGCACAGACACTGCATCCAGCTCAAGTAAAGAGTTGCTGACTGAGAGAGTATTAATGGAGAAATAGCATATGTGTTACTGTATTTTTCAAGGTATCCCCCATGGTTACTTCATTTTTCCACCTTAAACAGGGAAGTGCACACTGCACTCAGCGGGTTTGTAACTCTGGCACGCACAGGGTGGCGGGAGCAAGCCTTTTGCTATCTCCCAACTCCACAAAACGGATTAAAGACACAAAGGCCTATCAGACACTAACTGAGACAGGATACTGGGCTGGGTGGACCTTTAGTGTGACTCATTATGGCCATTCTTCTGTTTTTCACTATATGCTTTTTATCTTGTTTTTTACATGGCACTTTGATAGCAAAAGGGATGTTTAGAGTGAGTGCAAACAGTTCCCTGAGGCAAAATGGTCTACCTTGCACAGAGGGACTCCAAACAGCTTATATAAAGGCCTCTGCTCGGAGTCCCTCAAATGAGGAGTTACAGAGTACACCAGATTATTTCTGAGTATCTTTGAGACTTGCATCAAGACTCAGGCAAGCTTCTGTGCATCTCAGAGTAAACGAAAGGTAAAAACCATAGCAGTGCTACTAAACATCAGGCCCTTGAACCATGGCCCACAGGGCAGTAGTATGAGAACCTGTTGCCCACAAAAGCAGTTAGCAGAGTATCATTTCTACCTTCACTAAAGGCAGGAAAAAAAGAGGGTACAACAAAGTTGGCTGCATCAGCCCATGCCCTGTGATAAATTACAGTCTCCCCAATACACATTCAGGTTTTGTCATGTGTAGGAGAAAAACTCAATGAGGTTTGGAAATTGGTGACATACTGACTCACCTTCATGCTGTGTCATTTCAGGCAGCTTTAACCAATTGGATAGTTTTTGCAACATCTTTCTTGCTTCCTTCTGGGTGCTGCAATTTTGCTGTGCAGCAACATTTGCACAAATAGGGTCACTGAGCACCTCTGACCAGGAAGGAAATCGAACTCAGGTTCCCTACACAGTGGACATGTGGTACAGCCATTACTGACACCAACAGACTCTACTCGATTTTTTAATTAATTCAAGGCTGCCAGTGTATTAGACATGTCAAAGGCATGCAACCTCCAGAACATCTTTGCTATGCAGAAGTGCACAGAGATTCAAATGATAGCATCTTCTGTACGCATGCACAGAAGATGAATTTCTCATCCAACGTAAGTTTTCAGTAGGAAATTTAGGTGCCTAAGCACAGAATCATAGAATCATTTCGGTTGGAAGAGACCCTCAGTATCATCAAGTCCAATCATAACCTAACTCTAGCACTAACCATGTCCCTAGGAACCTCATCTAAAGGCCTTTCAAACACCTCCAGGGATGGTGACTCCACCACTTCCCTGGGCAGCCAGTTCCAATGTCTGACAACCCTTTCCATGAAGAAATTTTTCCTGATATCCAATCTAAACCTCCCCTGGTGCAACTTGGGGCCATTTCCTCATGTCCTATCACTTGCTACTTGGGAGAAGAGACCAACACCCTCCATGCTACAGCCTCCTTTCAGGTAGTTGCAGACAGCGATCAGGTCTCCCCTCAGCCTCCTTTTCTCCAGGCTGAACAGCCCCGGCTCCCTCAACCGCTCCTCATCAGACTTGTGCTCCAGACCCCTCACCAGCTTCGTCGCCCTCCTCTGCACTCTCTCTAGTACCTCCATGTCCTTCTTATGATGAGGGGCCCAAAACTGAACACGGTATTCAAGGTGGGGCCTCACCAGTGCCGAGTACAGCGGCACAATCACTTCTCTAGTCCTGCTGGCCACACTATTCCCGATACAAGCCAGGATGCTGTTGGCCTTTTTGGCCACCTGGGCACACTGCTGGCTCATGTTCAGCCGGCTGTCAATCAACACCCACAGATCCTTTTCTGCAGGTTAGGCAGTATTTCCACTTTGCATCTAAGATGCCTAAAAGCAGCACCTTCTGTATCTCAAAAGGCAGTTTACTGATGTACTTTCCATATGCACCTTTCCGGCATCTAAGTAAGTATATCACTTTACTCTTCCGAGGAATAACCTCTGAAGAAACTTTCCATTTAGAGCAATTTGGAATCTTCCAGAATCAAACATATTTGCTTTTCAGTGCAGTTTTGTCACTATCCAAACTTGGGAGTGGAGAGAGAAAGAAAAGATTTCCTTTCTCTGAAAGCCCTGGCTTCTCTGCTGCACGAAGATTTCTCACTGAAGAACTACACTAAAGAAATCCACTGAAAGTAGGAGTTCCTTCCTTCACTATTTCCCATTGCTAGTTACTGCCTCGGAAAGAAGCCAGGAACGGTATGATTTTAACCTTCTCCAGCATTCCGAGAAAATAACCAGACTAAAGGTTACATATATTATGGCACCTTCCAAGTATAAATTAACACTTCTCTCATATTACATCACCGTATAAACATCTCTTAATTCAACTAGAGATCGTTAAGTTTGGCTTACAAAAGAACAAATATTAAAACATTACAACAATAATGATTGAAAGGACATACATGAGATTCTTTGCATTTCCAAAAGTTATGCAATACTACAGAAACCGTACAGCAAGTGAAAATCAACCCTGAAAATCCAGATTTATATGCACTAAATAATGTGGAAAAGTAATGCAATATTGCATCACCTTCTTTTTATATTTGTTCTGTTTTCAAAATTAATGGATTTTACAAATAAAATGTTAGGGCAATTTACATCTTAGTATTTATTCCTAACTCTACCTTATACTACTAGTCCTCAGCATGCAAAAAGTCTGTGAGGTTACTCCAAGTCAGTTACTTTTAACAAGTAATACATCTGAATCTGTATTTATTTTCACTTGGATTTCAGTCCCATTCTGTTTCCATGTTTTCCACATATTGTTCCTCTTCATTTACTTTTCTTGGTGGGCACAATTGATGAGGTTATTATATTGCAAACATTTAAAAGAATAACAGCATTTCCTCAAAAGGGTGAGGCTGTGAAGACATTAATTTAGGCTCGGTTTACACACACATATATGTACATAAATGCAAGATTGTATATAAATAGACCAAATCTCCTACAGTGATGAGTACATTAGTATTCCCCATACCATTTATTTCTGTTGCTATGTTGCAATGAACTATCTTGGCATCATCACCGGTATAATTACATTCATGCCAGGAGCATTCTACAACATTAAATATATGATTACAGAGTAGTTCGGATGAGTTTTTATTAAGAGGAGTCAAGAAAGAAACTTACGTGTTTAAGTTACACATATTGTGAGCTCTCTGTATTTTTTTTTACTAGTTAGTACTAGTACAACAAGAATGAAAAGTAGTTGTAAAATGGTTCTGTTCTGGCTAAGCAATATCTGTCCTTAGTCTATACAAGAATACATGGCTATGCAAAGTACACAGAGTACAGAATTCAAAATACTGTATTTCCTAACCCTGAAATCAAGCAGAAAGCATTGTCTGAACTACCTTAAAAAGAAAAGGCTACTGGCACTTTTGCTTGGGTCCTCCCTCCTGTTCCTATCACCTTTGCTGTCTTTCTTTTTACAACAACGGGTAGGCTTTTAGGCTATCTCACAGCCAGACTAAAGAAGAGAGATCTCCAGCCAGTGCTGGAGAAACACGTGAAAGAAGTGAGGAGAGACGCAGGCAAAGGCCTGTTGCAGCTGAGTCTGTCAGTATATCGAGTTCACAGCTGCGGTAATGGGAGCTGTGTGGTGTTGGCAGCAAAGCGACCCGGGGTAGCTGAAGGTCAATGTCCAAGTGCTGCAGGAAGTGAATCAATTTTGGAGAACTCAGAGAAGCAGCAGCATCACCTGTCTCCGCATATACATCTGTGGTCCCTCAAGTATGCACTAGCATGGTCTGTTCCTGCTGCTCAAATGTTATTTGGGATTTCTCCCCCAAAGTTCAGTAAAGGCACTAAGTACACCAAGTTTATGTTTGAGTTTTCATTGCTTTGCGCCACAGCCACAATTTAAATCTCTCATTAAAAATGGTTAACTTAACAGACAAAAGAGTATTGCACAAACTATTGACAAAGCAACCCACTTCACTCTTCACTGCAAAAGACATTTTAGGGATAGGCAAGGAAAAAAATGGACTGGCAGTTTAAATGAAACTATTCTGCAACATAATCACAATTTCCACTATTAGCGGTGTTCCATAAAGTAAACCAACAAAGTAAACCACAGGAATTAGTACTACATGATAAGATTACACTCCACATCTATAGCTTTGATATATATACGGCATAAAGTATTATGAACATTATATAAAGAAGCAGAGAGGCTTAAAGAAATTATCACATTTTTGTCAGATTTCTGAAAGAAGTCTTTGTATCAACTGTACAAAGGCTTTATACCAACTTTAATGATGTACCTCGAAGACCAAAGTAAGCAGCTGACATGTATTACAGCCCAAGCAAGAAGATACATATTTCTGAAAGCAAGAATCTTCCTAAGTGGGATGGGCTGTTTATTTTTCACATGATTCAGTAAAGCACAGCAAACCCACAGACTCCTCCAGTCTACAGCAGAGAAAGTTTGTATTCGTGCTCCAGCATCTGAAGACACAGAAGACTCATATTTTTAAATCCAATTTATTCTGGCACTTTGCACTTTGTTGGATTAATTCCCATTCCAAGAGGATCCTGTGCCAGGTGCTGGCAATTAGTTATTACAGGTTAAAGAAAAAGGAGGTTTACCACAGCACTTGAGTTGCTTCACTGATACACAAATGATTGGAATAAAATATATGATGGGCAACTTACAAAAGCAACCACAGTTGGCAGCTCCACGTTCTGGCTGCAACAAATGAATCTGAGGTCTCCCTGGAAACCATGATTTCATTCCGTCTGTGAAAAGCCCATGCTGTTATTTCCCTCTTTATCAAGCAACTTGAGATTGCACAGAATTTTCCCTCCTTGGATGGACCCAAGGAAAACAAAACAGCTAATCAATAGGCTAAAATCTGACACTCCAATTCTACAGTTGAAATTGAGCTAGGATACAGTAACAGGGTTCTGCAGAAGAAACATCTGCACCGACTCCTACAGGAAATCGAATTTTGAGTGTGTATATGTATCTGTGTTACCAAACGGAAAGAGAAAACAATTTAATACAAATGAAAACCTGGAGCAATAGTTTGGGAGACCATTTTGTCTGAGCTAAGGAATGTAGAGTTCAATTTTTGGTAAACAGAAGGAAAACAGTCACTGGGAAACTTAATGCAATAACTGGAAATTATATATAACAACTATATATAATTATATATAATTATACATAATTTAGCAATGAAACTGCTACAGAAATTGGCTCAAGTCTGAGAGCAAGGTACAACAATCTCTAACAATGAATGTTGACAGAAAAAGGCGTAAAGGTAACATAAAAACTGAACCAATCCAAGTAAGCACTTCTAATCCAATTTAAAGACTACATCAAGATCACGCCTAGGTGACAGGAGATACACAGAATTGCTCATTGATTACTAGAAAATTCAGCTAGGTCCTGATATGTCAGATACACATTTCTGCCAATAGCTCCTCACTCACATCTTATCCCCTAACATTTCTTTTCTTTCAATTTTTAATTTTTTTTCTCCACTTCTGAAAAAGAGAGGGTAGGGCTGGCTTAGTTAAGATGTTATTTGCAATGTGACGACTGTAACATTTGTTGTGAAAACAAGAGAAAAGCAGTAAGAAATACACAACAGCCGATTTAAAATAAGTTTGCTATGCGAAGGAAAGAATAAGTGTATGGGTTCTGTTTGCCTCCTGCAAGTAAGGGCCACCATCAGAAATAAAAGCTATGTTTTCCGTTTTCCTATCTTTTTCTTCTGTTCATTTGTCTTGTTTATCCCTCAAAATGGATTCCAGTATAACAGATCAAAACCATTAGTGTTACTCATTGTCTTTTTCCACAAATAAATGCTATTCTCACTGTTAAAGTACTGACAAATGCTGGAGGGGATGAGAATGATCACACAGAGCCCTGCTTTAGCTGAAAATTTCCAAAATTTATTTGAAATTTTAGTCCTTTCCAATTCTTTAACTGTCCTCCCTCTTTTCCCCTAATTTCCAGAAACATTCTATAAAAGGTAAAACAGACTAATCTTTAAAAAAAAATAGGAACCCACAGCCATTGGAAAAGCTAGTTAAAGTCTCTATTTAAGCTTCAAAACTTGATTTTATTGTTTTACACTATAGAAAGAATGGATGTTTATTCCATTTAACTTTGTACGACAGGCTTTGGACTACATATAAAGGTATCATGAAGTAGACTGGCCTTTAAAACATTTGATTATATGTTAGCATTTTGACAATGACATATAAACTCACTGACATCGAACCAAGAAGAGTCCTATGAGATAAACAGACAGAAAACAATTTTAGGTTTTCCAATTCTGTGTTTTTAAATTATAGGGGTTTTTTACTTAGTCTTGTTTTTGCTGAACATACTGACAAGTCATTCAAAGGAGGCTGTGATCGCTGAAGGAATGGAAATAGTAGAAATTCTGTATGAATGTAGGACCTGAACTAGTGAAAACCTTGAAAGAAGGTTCTCTCCTCTGGCTGTCTTCAGTGGAGCTACATCAGACCCTTAATATTTTAAACAGTTTCTTGAGGGAAGAAAACAGAAATTTAGCACATTCATCCTCAAAGGGGAAAACATAAACATTTGCTGTTTCAAGTATTTCCAAAATCTGGTACTTTGAGAAACACTCGCAGTTCCAGATACAGTATGATCCCAAGCAAAAATTAAAACCATGCAAAATTCATCTGGTTTTCACCTGAAAGAAGACTAAAGATATTCCAGCAAGTATTCAAGCTCACTTTCCTTACAATGTGATGACTCTTACAACCTGTTATATGAAGACAATTTTTTTGTTACATTCATAAGGTACAGAACTTCTTCCTGGCCCCTACTGTGTGTTTTTCCTTCAGTCCACCAAGTAACTAAGAACACAGTAGCTGCAGGGTTGATTAATTAAAGAAGAGAAAAATCACACCAAGAAGGTTTTGCAAAGGCGGAGGGTGGGGAGAAGGCCAGGGCTGTGAAGCACTACACGACCCATGTCTATGAGGATACTCTCCCCAGAAAAATGCTGTGTATCCCTCCCTGCTTTCAGCTTTGTTTCACACAGGTAAATAGCATTAAGAAAAAATATGAAATAAGCCAGCAGGTACCACGCAAACCTCACCTGGATGGTGCAAATCACTTTGTGACACAGCAAAACCACCAGTATTTCCCAGTCCCCTGGACAGGCACCTGAACAAGGAGCTGTTTTCAGTTGCACATGAAAGCACACAAATTTAGAAGAGAAATGCCATTTTCAACATCCATACAGTTAAGTAAAAGTTTGTCTGCTCTGTCAAAGCCATTATGTGTGATTTTGGGAAGAGAAAGCATCATCCAGGATATTTTTGTCATCTAGCTTGACCTCATGTATGCATAAGCTACAGATATTTTATAAGAAACTGGATTAAAACGTGTTTTTAAGAAAAATATCTAATCTTGTTTTAATGACTCAAGTGCATCCCTGCTCTCTCCAACCTCCTTAATCTTTTCCACTTCTTAATCACCCCCACTTTTAAGAAACTGCATCTTATTTCAAAGATTAATTTGTCTGAATTTCCAGCCACTAGTTCTGGCTATGACTTCCTCAGCAAAACTGAAAGGTCCTCCCCCACTCCTTTCTATCTATATGTGTACACAATCCAAGCCACCACTCAGTCCTGTCCTTCATGTACTAAACAAATAGACCCTCTTGAGATTCATGTTGCTATACTTGCTTTCCAAATCCCTTCTCCTTTTTGTTACTTTCCTCTGATTTCCATTTCTGACATAATGATTTTGAGGTGTGGACATAGAACAGGGCACAATACACAATATTTTAGCACACTTGTTACTGTAAGATCCCAGATCAATTCCCTGTTTCTACTCAAAAGCCTTGTTCTTCACACATCCAAACATACTGGTCTGTTTTGTCCCAGCCCTGGAGCAACAGCCCATATTGAGGTGATTATCTACTGAATAGTGACACCAAATAAAACAATATATCTGAAGTAACCTACAAAGAATAAATCGATGACAATTATTCAGGATTATCTCAGAAGCACTGCTCTTTGTAGGTGTCCCTCAGCATCTGCTAATGAACCTGTTCCTAATTATTTAAAGAATGGCCTTTGTCAAAGCCATTTAGCTCCTTGGGGATGAGGAAGGGTGCGTGTAGCATTGCTACAAGAGAGAACCAAAAGGAAGGTCAGATGTCTGGGAGGACTCTGTAGGATTCCTGGGGCGTGGAGAGCAGCAATGGGGAAGCTGGATGCAGTCCTGGTCAGTTTTGTTCTGGGTCTGTGGGAGTCTAAGTGGGAGACAGGAATAAAATCTGGGTCTCTCCCTCTCTTCCCCATCCCCAGCTTCCATACCTAAATGCAGAGAAAGCTGCGGGGAGATCTCAGGGCAGTCTGCAACTACCCAGAGGGCAGGTGTAGAGGAGATGGAGGCAGGGTCTCCCCAGTCGCACAGTGGAAGGACAAGGGGAAATGGGCGCAGAGGAGCAGAGGAAATGCCAGCTCTGTGTAAGGGAAACATCTTCTACCAGGAAGATGGCCAGACACTAGAAGAGTTAGCAAAATCACCATCTTTGGTATTATTCACACCTGGACTGAATAAGACCCTAGCCAGCCTACGCTAACTGGGTCTGCTTTGACCAGAAGCTAGACGAGATGATCCCAGGAGGTCCCTTCCAACCTCCATGTTTCTGTATCTCTGCAGTCCCTTTCCAGTACCCCTCTCCAGAGCACGATTTCTAGGGCACTTGCCCTCGAGGTGCACTGTCCCCGTCCCTCAGGCATATCACCCTTCTCCAAGCCGTTTGCTTTTCTGAGCTATTCTATTGAAGAGCAGGGCCTATGAAGGTCAGAGGAGAGTGTGATGAAGAGCAGACTGGAGGAAGAGGTGGGACAGGGTGAGGAAAGCCGGCCCAGGCAGCCCTGCCCTCCTGCTGCCCCGGAGGGCAGAACAGGGCTTCAGGGGCAGCCACTGCCATTCCTCATATCTTGACCTCTCCTCTTGGCAACAAGACCAGCAGACAGCTGAGTAACCAGGAAACAAAGTTTGGGCATCACGTGCACAGAATATGCGGCCATATTCCCGCACGTGAGACGTCTACCAAACGTCTTCTGAAGTCAGCAACGACAAAATGGTATTTATATTATTATGACACCTCAGAGGTGCTTAAGAAGGAATTCCTCTTGTGCTCAGAGGCAAGTGGAGCCTTTGTAGCAGACATCCACCAGCTCTTCAGCTTTCAACTTTCAAAGTGGCCTTTTATTGCCTCTGACTCTTGAACAAGTAGGGGTAGCTTTCCCCCTTCCATGAGTAACTCCAGCTCTTCTCTTTTGCTGTTTAGGGGTCGGTATTTGAATTAACATTTTTCAAATGTTCCCTACATGCATTTGTGCACTTTAATTTTCACATGTGATAGTCTGTAGTTGGATACATAGCTCCATATCTGTATAATGACTGCCTAGCTATCACATTTTTGGTTTTGATGAGCCACACCCTTGGTGATACTAGCAGAACCATATGTACCACCTCATCTCTCCATATGCAGAAGCTCCTGAACCCTGTAATACTGCTATAACCATTTACCTCTGACATCTTAGCTTTTTCTTTTCCCTCCTTCCAGACAATCTGTGCTATTTGCCACTTGGTTAACCTTCAGACATTGACTAATCAGCATTTAATAGTACAAGAGGAGCACAACTCTAAATCTCCAAGATACCCTGAAGAGAACCACCCTCAAGTCTGAGACATGTTTGTTTTCACAACAATTATAACAGTCAGGGCCACGCAAGTTCATTATGCACTTGGAAATTCTCAAAAATCTCAGTGTTCAAAACTGGAAAATTAATCCTCAGTTGTCCCAGAGAATTCCCCGCAAGCTGGCACTGCAGGGATGGAGTGGGATGGAGGGCAGCATCTGTTCCATCTTGCCAGGCTACAGCACATAAGAAACAGGCAAATTCTTTCCTCCCACTCTATGAAGAAACCTCCAACATATGGGTCAGAGAGTCATCTGGCCCCCAGGGATGAGATCTGCTACTGTATCAGCAGTGATCCCAAAGAGTCATAAGCACTCATCACCCACACACCTCTTAGGTTCCCACCAAGGAACCAGAAGAAATAAGGCACTTTTTTTCCCCCTTTGAGCAATAATTAAATATCATTTAGCACAAAGAGCATGCTACCTCAGTCCACTCTGACAGATTATAACTTCTACAATATTATAGCTGACAGACTAAATAGCTGAAGGCTTTCACATTCTGCCCCCTTCATGCCATTCCACTTGTAACTTTTCTGCTCAAGAGGACAGAGCAAACAGTTCTGCCCTTTGTTTATTTTTTACATTAAGGGGCCTAGAATTTGTTAATAATTCAGGAGTACCACATTTCTGAATCAGCCAGCTTAATTTAAACTAGCAACAGGTGAATTAAATGGCCATTAGAGGTTTGAGGAGTTTAGACAACAGTTTTTCTTCCAAAAGCACAGATGACTTTTTCCAAAGTAGTTCCCATCTCTTAAAACATACAAAACGTATAACTTATTTTCTCTAGAGTCCATTAAGAAATGTCCACTGTCACCAGTGTAGGTTGCAAAAGACAGAATAAAACAACATGGCACACTTGTTGGGACCTTTGACAAATTGCTTACACTGCATAGTGACACTATCAGATAGGTTGGAACAAAGTACAGGTCATGCTTTTGTGCATAAACAGGTGTATAACTTACCTTTCAGAGAAATCCCACAAATTAAAAAGGCAGATTTTATATTGTCATAAATTCTAACACATGGCTTTCAAAAAAAGTGAAAGGAATACAATATGTTTTTTATTTGTGCCAGAAATTTGACATTTCTCAAGATGCCAGAATCATTTTCAGACATATTCCAGAGTTATTCACATTGAGAAAGGCTTTTTTTTTAATGTCAAACTGGTGCTCTTCGAAAAATGGGTAGATTTGGGGTTGGTTTCTTTGTTTGCTTGTTTTAAAAAGCTGAATTTATATACAAGAGAGAACTCTAATCTATTCTGTGTTCCCAAGAACACAAAATCTTGAGCGTCACATCCAGCATTTCAGAGCAAACACTTGCAGTGTTTCCAAGGTTTATTCTGGCACTTGAAGCTCAGAATTACACAGCCAGACAAAAGTACCACGCGTGCAGTCTTAGTGACTTCATGTAAAGAAGGCTTGTGGAGATAAGTTCATCTGTTAAATGTCAGTTCCAATTTGTATTTCTTACAGTAAATGAAAAGCCATGGTTTAAAAGCATTATTAGCACAGATTCTTCAGACCATGGTGTTCCACAGCCCCCCTTTTGGGAGTGATCCTTTTTAATTATGTCCAACCCTCAGCCTTCTGCAAGTGCTTCTGAGTTTGACCATTTATCACCAGAACACTAAAGATGCTGGAGGTAATAATAGCAGGTTTTTACTTTTTTTTTTCTCCAGTTGATTTTAAAATACTTCGTGCAAAGTTACTTACCAAATGAGCTGCTGCTAGTGCCTGTCATAGTACAAACCAAAACCTCCAGATTCACCAGATTTCAGTGCCTGAATTTATGCTATGGAGACCAACATGAAATCATTTGTTTTATATTTGCTCTCCATGATGCGCAACTTCCACATTCATTTCTGTAGTGTTATTAGAAAATATCTATTAGCTTTTAAATTGTGGTATTCATAAACTGTCAAAAATATAGTACATCAGCAGCATGAAAAAATATTAAACCAAAACAAGACAAAGGAAAAAAAAAAAACTCTACACCAAACTTATCCAACACATAGCAATAAATATTTTATGTTAGATAACATATACAAAAAGAGATCAAAATGGATCCAGATGAAGAGTTTCTAAACATAGTCCCTTTTATATGATGTTCCCTCTCTACGAAGACAAAGTTTTAGTAGACTGAATTAACATGAATACAATAACATGAATTTAGAAAGAGAGGTTAAAAAATGCATTAAAGCTTTATTTCTATATTTCAGTCCTCTACTGAGGTAAGAGGCAAGAAAACAACACGAGTAACAGGTGCTGAAACCTGTGTCCCAGAAGGTGAGCTGGTGGGGAAGGGTAGTCTGGAGTCAGGCACAGCCTTTGCTGGGCAAGTCTTGTCTGTGGGTGCCACAGAGCATCACCGAGCCAGTGTCAGAGACACTTCTCCAGTTCTGCTCAGAGACACCTTGAACAGGAAAATCCTAGAGATGCTTTTGAGCGTCCTATTGCCCAAAGCAGTATGAAGAACGTATTTGTGCACTTTACTTTTGCAGCTTTGCTTCTGTTACAGCAACACACACATAATATTTCAGTTATCCTTGATTAAATAAAATGGACTTTTTACATAGCTCTCCTCTTCATCTAGTAAGAGGCATAATCTCTACCATAACTGACACGCACATCTTACTTGGGTCCTGTGTGAACAACAAACACTTACTCAGTGATGCAGCTTGCTTTTGGAGGCAGATACCTGTATTTATAGCTCCCTGCAGTGCTGGCAAAAAAAGGGCTTGAAACACACAATACCACCCTTAGTTACACCGTACCTCATACTTCTCTCCCATTCCATCTCTATCCAAAAGCTCATCATTGAAACTTTTACGAGAAATGTAAAGGTAAATGCTTCAAACTGCTTCAGACTAAGGAAGGAACTAAACCCTGGTCTTCTTTTCTGACTAATGGTCTAACTACATGACATAAAGAGCAAAAAATACTGCTTTTCATGAAGCTTGTTCCAAAAACACATCTTAAAAATCCTGCTGGATTAGGATCCAGAGGTGGGACAGAGGAATTCCAACCCTGTAAATCTTTCTAGGAACTGGGCTTGTGCTAGATACTTACTATGCCACACAGTTCTAGGCATGCCTAGCATCAGAAGTGTAGGTGTATAGGAATTTTTATTGACAGAAATATAGGTATAATGACTTCATTTACCTCTGGGTTTGAGCAGAAGCAAGAGTGTCTATGGCATTTAAATGTTGGACCTGGGTACCTGGAATAGAAATTACACACTTGGCAGTGGTAGGTTAATGGTTGGACTTGATGATCTTAAAGGTCTTTGCCAACCTAAACAATTCTTTGATTCTGTTCTATATCAAATCCTTAGGCTTTTGAGGAATGATATACTCGCGACTCATTTCTGCACTTGACAGCAGCCTTTTCTAAGCCAGAACATACCAGTTACGCAGAGTGAAGATGCTCTGAAGTAGATTCTGTGCTTTGAAATGGAGACACAAAATTTAACTAAGGTGCTGGCTGGTTGCTGAAGCTGCATCCCCAGAAACCCTGATTTCACTGGTCTCTCCTTCTAAGGTTCATTCGTCCAATTTTCCTGTGTTCCCATGTGTCCCATGGAAACCTGAAAATCAAGTTCCCATCCTGTGACTTGGCAAATATCACTCATTTACCTTCAATTGCATCACTATGCTCCTCACTGTCTGCCCACAAGACCAGTTTTTAGACATTAGTAACCATCCACCCAAGGCACTTCACTGGTTTCAGTTCTATGCAGATTTCAATGATCCATTTAATAATGGTTCATTCATTAGCACAAGCCAACAGTAATATTACTTGACTTGCACAAAAGTATACAGAAAAATTTGTACAGAATTTAATACTAAGGGAGAGATGGGCAAATTCCTTTTCAGCAAAGTTCAATGTATTTTTATATAGTAAAGTATGCTGTGATCCACATTCTATGCTGAAGTATAAAAAATATGTAAACTATAAAAATGTAAAATAAATATAGCATCTGTAGGTTTAGATGAAACCAATCATTGTATAGACACAGTGCCACTCCTTCAATTTAACATAACTGGGTGGGCTGATGTTTACACTGGGGAAAAAAAAATTAATGGTAATCTCAATGAAACATAAAAGCTGTACCTGGACTGTAATTTGTTGCATTCAGGCCTAAATAAGCACAGCGCTGTCTGTGGGACTGGGAATCCAAATGAAACAAGTCAGGAAATCATCAAAATAAATAAGCTCACACATTACATTGTATAACTTGAAACTTTAAACAACAACTCTTCTATTTCCAGTTACAGAATGATGTGCCATGCGCCAACCTCCACCTAACATTGCTTTTCATGTGAAAGAAACAACTACTATGCAGGAAGCATTCTTTCAAATTCTATTCTCCCAATTTTGAAAATACAAAACTACTGCAATACTGAACACTATGAGAATACCAACTTAATACATGCAGGCACATTTTATAGAAGCTGTACTTGCCAGTGCAACAATGGTGGTATTTGCAGGTACTTTAAGACCACAATACTTATCTAAGTGGTCCGTGAATTCTAGATACTCCAGACAATAATTTCATATGTTTCTTTACCACTTCAGAATGACTATATATAAAAATGTCATCTTCAAAAAAACCAGTCTCATTGGAGGAATCTCTGGTGGATGGTATCAGCATCCAAAGATGGTGTGTGTAACACCATAAACTGTTCTCTTACTTAAACTCTAATACATTGATCCACTGTTTGACTAAAATGGATTTTCGTGCTTCTAAGCTTTATTTCAAGATATGTGATTATATTCTCTGTTCTTATATGGGCTGTATAATTCATCACAATTTACAATCCACTTGCAAGTTACAGAATTTAGCTATAATTTAGCCATAATAACTAGCAACTATATCATCATCCATAAGCATTGTTTTACATTTTAGATCTTTAAAATCAAATGTTATCATGTATGTTTTGGAATGAACTTGTTAAAGATGAACTTTACAAATTTGCACTTTTAAATATCCAGACATGTGGCTGTTGGTTCTCAGATAGTATTAAAAGTGAAAAAAGCACACACGCAAAAAGACAATTCCCTTTCAGCCAAGACCAAACATTATAAAATACGCTTACATGACAATAAAAATAGATTCAAAATGTCAACCAATGAAAATGTATAAGCAAATGAATCTGGAAAATAACTATTTCAGGAAAAAGTGGCAAAATGTCTATGTCACAAAAGATGATAGGATTATTTAATGATAATCACTGATATTTTCCATGGTATCAAAATATTCTCTACATCTTGGCCTATTCATTTTCAGGAGAGAAAGGCTACCTCCTGTTTATTCAAACAAGAAAACAGGTTAATGATTCAAAGTGATTATATATTTCCTCCTGGTGTCAATCAGCCACGCTTGAGTTCTATTAATATTTTGGTATTAGTGTAGCAGAGTTTTCAGGACAAGATCACCACATAACAGAACTTTTCACATCACTTTAATTTCTGAGCAAGATTTCATTGCCCGCAGTTGCCCAACTTTCCGAAGGCATCCTATAAATACTTCTGCAGGAGCAGAAGACATACATTACCGCAGCTGTATTTAAAAATCAGACAGAGTAAACCTGGAAACTACTTCAAAACTGCATGTGGTCAAGCACTGAGGAGCAGAGAGAATCGGGTGCTCTGCAAAGCACCAAAATTTTTGCAGGGGCAATGCTCTGTACTGGACAGCTCCAGGACAGTTCTGCTGAATGCCTTTTTCTTGCTATTACTGTTAGGTAAAAATCAAAGGTACTCATTACCTATAGAGGTTACTTAGCATGAGTGGGTATATGTATGTATACACAAAGAAGAAATTCTCCTTTGCTAGAAACACCTTTTCTGAGGGCGGATACCTTATCTAAATCCAGATTAGAAAAGAAAATGAGAAAACAAACAGAATGCCTTTATTCTTTAAGAAATAAAAAGTAAGCTTTTTCCTTGGTACAGCTTGGCTTCCTCGAAGACAACTGAGGGCTTCTGAAGACGAGGTGCAGCTGTCCTCTCTTTTGAGTTCCTTAGTGAAATCCTCTGCATCCTGGCTTCCCTCCCCTTTCTGGCAAAACTTGTCAATGTTCGTTTCAGCTGAGTCATGAGCACTCCATGACCATGTGGCCCCCTTGCACAGCAAATGGACTTAATCACAGAGGCATACAATTACATTCCTCCCTCCTCATTCCAAATTCATCAGGGAATAACAAACATAAAACTCCATTGTCCAGGACCTTAAAAAAAAAATCACTATTATTCCTATTCAACAACTCTTCCTCCCCTTCCTTACCCCTCATTCTTTTCCATGCTAGTAGAACAGCAAAAAATTATTTTATCACTTTATCTTCTATTACACTGCAAGAGTATATTTTTCAGTTTAATATATTGCCAGCATTTAGACACTTGTCATCAGTGACTTCTCACAATTTGTGCAATTCTACATAGGCTCTGAAAGATTTTCCATTTTACTTTTCAGGGATAGGAAGAATCTCCTCCAGATCTCTTAATTGCCATTATTTCTCTGTCCTTTTTCTCTCAACTTCCAGACAGACCTATTCAAAAAGCCATTTAATTTATTGGGTTGGTTCACTTAGGGTTGCCATTTGGTCCTCGCTTCCTCTGCGAGAGTTTCTGAAGGACAAAAAGGACTTTTTTCAGCAGGGGAGAGTTTTAGTTTCCTCTCAGTAAGTAAGATAATTAGGGGGGTTGTCTCTGAAAATTGCCCTCGACATAATATCACCTTTTATTTTTGCATTTCCACCTAAAGTTTCCTTTACGTTCCTATGAAGTAAGGGTCTCCACTCTTTACATAGCACCAGGCTTCTTGGCTGGACTTTTCCACATTGTTTTATCTCATGAGTTGATGGTGAATCTCACGGTATATCTCAAAAATTCTCTCACTTTAACCCTGCCAGTTCTGCTTCCTCCTAATGGAAACCTTTTAAACAGAACGTGATAACCATGCAGATACCGTTCCAATTGGTAAGGAACGTGTGCTCTCCTTTCCCAAGATACCGACGCTGGCTTCAGTTTGCATTCTGCCAGGAGTGTGATCTGCTTTACCTTTCCGTTCTGTGCTATCAAGGCCAAGATTTTAAGAGCTGGAGACTCCCATGTCCACCTCCCATAAGCAATCAATCCTACGATTAAGTGGAAGCCCAGCATTATGTAACTTTCCCCTGGGTTTTTGATTTTGGGCATAAAGTCTGATCTCAAAGAGCCACTTCCCACAGAGCGCTTTTTTTTGTTTTGAAACATTTCCCACAGCTAAGAAAGGAAAAAATCCACAACCCTAACAGTCCAGCAATGGTCCACTCCTGCTTCTTCCAACTTCGAGTCATATTCTGCATAATTCACACACCCTTGAAGTTATTGCACAGATGTGCCTGCCTCCTCTTCTCCACATAAGACACTGCAGCTACGCTTAGAGTGTTTATTTTCTCCTTTGACTTTTTATTTAACTGGAAATATTATTCTGTCTTCTGTACTTGCAATGAGAAAGGGGAAATAGTGGGAAACCAGGGTCAGATCCCAAGTGCGAGTAAGTAGGAACATGCTGATCTGGCCAAAGAGAGCTGCAATGAAAGGAAGACACATTTATTTAAACAGCCTTGCTTAGATCTGTCTAATGGAGCCTGTCTGGGCCAGAGCTCCAAGCGAGCCACCCAGGAGGTTAAAAGACTAAGAAAAATCAATTATTACATTTGGGGACACCGAAGGCAGTAGGTACTTTTCTAACTGCACCTACAATTTGAACTTTAAAGTGTCTCATATCAGGAAAAGAATTAAAGTGTCTCTTTGTACATCTTCCCTCAAACGTACGTATTAAACTGACAGTCTAGAAAGCCCATCATGGCACCGTGGGGTCCCTCCCTGGCAGCTCCCGTGGTAGTTTGGCAAAAGTTCACACAGTTTTCCACACTTCAGTGAAACAAGGGTCATACTACAAGATTTTAAACTGAGCTCAATAACCTGTTATTTTAATAAATTGTACTGCTGATACAAGTATGTAATATTATCTTGACCTCTCCACATAAGATACTGCAAGCTGTTGTGGATTTATGGAACCAATAGTTATAAGGGGGCGAGAACTGCAATTACCTACTGAGACCAAAAGCAGCACAAGGTGCTCCTGACAACAGAGAGTTCCCAAGTGTCTGTTAAAGGCTGAGCCTACGTGTGCTCCTGCTGTTACACCAGCTGCAAGCACTCATGTGTTTTCAAATCACCTTAATTTGGCTCATTTTTATGTGCTGCAACAGTTTTGAGGAAAAAGAAAACTTTTGGAAATCATTAGCTCTACTTAATGAAGAAAGTACAGACTGTTATAAAATATTTTGGAAAATAGAAGCTGGCATGCTTTTAAAAATGCTGGCTTAATCTCAAAGTAGAGCTCAGGGGGGGTTTTTTCCACTTTCTGTTGATGTAGGATATAAATTGAGTTCAGGCAAGTTAGAACATGTTTTATCATCACTCTGAAGATTTACACAAAAGAAAAGGGAAAAGAATTGACAGTTTAGATAATGCAAATCAACATTGTACATTTGATAAGTTGGACTAAATACAAAAAATACAGAGCTTTGGGTATAGTAAATGGTCTTTAAAATATACAAAAATGTTCTGAGCTAACCAAATACCAGTGTTAATGTAGACTCCAACCACAGAAGTTGGGACACTCTTCATTCCAATGCCTCAATTTCTCCCTTTCAAAGACAGCTTGGATGAAGACACTTTTCTAGCATGTTCCACAGATAAAATCTTTTAAAAAATACTACAAGTTTTGTCACACCAGCAAATATACAGCATGCTACAACCACTTCAGCTGTGGATATGCCATGCCCAGAAAGACACATTCAGAGCCCTCTCTGATAATCTTAACAGCCCAATTAAAACACACAAAAACCCAATAATCACTTCTTTTTTCAGGGTCTTTTACACCCACACACAAATCTGCCCACCTGTAAGCAAGTAGTCCACTTCTACCAGCAGATTTTACCTGTGCCAAAGAAGATGGGGATGGCAAAGCTACATCCCACACCACTGATTAGCATCTCCTGTTTACCCAGTACTTCTGCCACCACCTCTAAGGACAGACATGAGTGTATGTGAGGTGGCTGCAGGACCTCCCTTGCTCTTCAAGGTCACTGAAGTGCTGTCTTCACCTCTGCCAGGATGGTTCTGTCCCCTTATCTCTCTTCATATGTCCCTTGACCACCTTCTCAACAGCCAGAACAAGTGACACTGAGACCCCAACCCTTTTCCCAACGTCTGCAAGGGAGGGGGGAAGGTTTGCAGGGGTCAGTGAAGTGGGAAAGGAAAACTTTTAGCTTGAGAAAAAATGGATGGCTGCAGAGGTTGATAAGAGGCACCCACAACACGGGACAGTGGAGAAAACAATGAGAGCCCGTCGGGATGAAAAGTGTGAAAGAATAAGAGAAGTCCTGCTGCCACAAAACTCCCTCGAACCCTCGCTGTCCTAAAAATGTCCTGAGCCCTCCTCATGCCCCTGTCCCCGTGTCAGTTCCCAGAAGACCCCTGCCCATAGTCCCACAGCCAAAGGCGGGTGGCCCTTACAGCCCCTGCTCAGCCCCTCCTGCCCCAGAAGAGCTGTGGTTGACCCCAGCCCCTCCTTGTCTTCTCGAGGCAATCTCCAGAACCCACTCATTTTGCCACATCAGTAGTTTTTTCTGTCAACAGGGCCAAGAAGCCTCCAGCTTCTCCTTGTTACTAATACAGTGTCTCATGCCTCAAACCAGAGCTTCAGACCAAGCTACTGGAAATAATCATGGGACAAAGAAAAATCTTGGAATATAAAAGTCTGAATTATGAAGGGGCCTTAAAATACTAATATACAAGGCAGAAATTTAGATTTCCTATGTGCTAATGCAGTACTATTAACAGGCTTACTTTGAACTGACACGAGAATTCAAGTAAAAATGTAAATCTCTCACTGGCATGAACGATAGTTTTATTTTGCACCACATCAAGTTCAAACAAACTTCCCTGCAATTTTTGCATGTTCTTAGTTATAGAGAATGTGTCTCATTCCAGTGCCTGTGTGTTTTACTTAGAGCAGCTATTAACTTCTCACTATTTAAATCCTGTTTTATTACAACATAAAACACACTGATAAAAAGATCAATTACTCAATCCAACACTGAAACGATATAAATACACAAAATTCCAAAAGGTTGACATGTATTTACTTTGTACTCTTATTTCCATTCATATTATTCAGTATGATCAACACTGCTCATCTCCCTGGTTTCTATCTGCTGTTAATCACGAATAGAATGCCTGACATCTACCCTGGAAGGCTAAATCAATCAACACTGTTTTAAAACAATGTCTGCGCAGATTAATGGTAACTTAGAAAAGCTTCTTTTCTAAGTCTCACAGTATTGCAATACCACAGGAACTAAGAGAGAGAAAAAAGCCTCAAGTCATTTTGTCTATGCCCCCACAGGTCTAAGTTTTCTTCTACCACATATTGCTTTTTTTCCCTGGCCGGTCCAGTTCTAAATGAATCAACACAGAAACCTTGCAGGGCTCAGCCTATTTCCATGGGCAAGAGCAGGGAAGAAATGCCAAGCCCTGGTTATTATTTTTGATTTAACAAAGCCATATGTATTGCCATGGCGTAGCAACCTCCTTAACAATTTTCTCCTTATCCCAAAATTTTACTCCGCATTAGTGAGCTGGCTGCACACAGGCAGATGCTGGCTGATGGAGCCACCTTCAATGCAAAGTCCTGAGCACGGTCACTGCTGATACTGAAGGAGACGCATGGAATTCTGGCAGAGGATGCACAGGGGGCATCGGCCCCTACATGCTCCAGCACAGGCAAGCCAAGGACATGCTGCAGAAGGATGGGGTGCTGAACCACACATCTGTACCACAAAAAACTCTTCTAGAGACCTTGCTGTTTTGTGTAATTAGGGGAGATAACACTCTCTGGCAATCTCCTTGTGACCGTCACCCTGGGATAGATGGCAAAGTTCATCTTCCAGTCTCTGTAGGCTCATCCTTCCTAAAGCCCACGTATTCAGACACTTCAGATACCCACTACTGTGCTAGTGAGAACATTTCACACATTTTCAACATAAAATTTGGATCAGCGAAGCTTTGAAATTTGTCAGGGCCCTCACAGCACTAACACACCCTCACTGGCCCCTTCCCACAGCCCAGGAGCCCCATTTCAGCCCCATGGGGCTGCCCCAGCAACACCGCAGCCTGGCTGGTCTCCAGCTCCTACATCCTTCCCTGTCCAGCCACGGGCCCCACCAAGCCAGGCCTACCCGTGGGCCCAGGTCACAGCCTGCCACCAGGGATGTGCCCAATGCCCGCGGCTGGGGCTGCCCCGGTGCCCCCAGCCGCCCTGCTCCTGGCTGGGACAGTGGGATGGGCCCTGGCTGCCAGGCCTTGCCCTCATGGACCCTCCAAATGTGTCATTTCAGATGGTTCACAGAAAATCCCAACAGAGTACAGGGCAACACACTGACACCAGAAAAAACTAAATGCAAGACAATGCATTTTGTAAGGCGCATTTTGATTTCTTTGAGCACTCCAGACTGCTGGGAGACCGCGGGCGGGATGGGAAGCGAGGGATTCAGCTGAGGAGGAGAGAGAAGATGCTGCATGAACAGCGCATCTTCAGGGGGGTTACAGGGCTTAGCTCTGGTCAGCTCAGAGAAGACAAAATAGGCAGAAACGACATCTTGATAACACAGATGACTAAAAGCATTAAAAAGGACTGTCTTATAGACACTGGAAAGATCGAATTGGCTTCATTCAGCACCTCTCTGAGGTACTGAGGGCAGAACACAGGGACAAGAAATACTAACAAATAACCTAGAAAGAGAGGTTAGGCCTTGTCTGTTCCCGCTCTTATAAAATGTGCGTGTTAAAAAAAAATGAAGTGAGCCTTTTGTGGACTGTGAAGCTAATTTTACATGCAATCACCAGAACCAAAGTATGCAGCAGAATTTTAAAAATAATTAATCTGTAATTAGACATAAAGAATAACGCAATAAATAAAAGAATAAAATTTCAGCAAAGCAGCAAAAACCTCTAGGCAATGGAGGTAAGGGAAGAAAAACACCAAGTCTCATTCCAGACAGCTGTTTCTGTAATTAGTTGGGCTAATAATTGGACTGGACAAAAAACTTGTTTAATGCAGTAGGACAAACTACATTTTTCGAAGTATGTTTAAGAACTGAATGATAATCCAAGTAATTCCAAAGATTATGATCATAGGCAAGAGATAAATTAAACCAAAGTAGTCTTGCCTCATGGACTGCCTGAGACATACCTGTATTACCGAGGACCTGATGGGAACAATGTGATACAGTTTACAGAACTGTACTTTGAAACCAAGCTCAAATCTCCTGACATTTACCAATAAGCCCATTTACTGGTTGTGATGGTGCCAAACCAAGTTGTGATGTTCTTCAGCAGATCATCCACCACTGCTCTTAGACTTCATCTGTAAATGCAGTTCGAGCAGAAGTAAGAAGAATCACAAAACGTAGTATAAAAGTTAGGCATGTGAAATATTATAAACAGATGACCGAGCTGTGTTTATCTTACAAAGCTACTTATTTGATATGCATGATCGTCACCAAGAGTGTGAGTTCACAGGCTGGCCTCCTGGTAGGCTCTGTCAACCCTGGAGCCTGTAAGGGACCTGGAGAGGTCACACAGTGTCTCAAAACAGGAAGGCACGATCACGCCTGCCTTAAGCATTTCTGGTAAATGTTTGTTGCTACAGTGAAGGAGATTCCATACCCTACCTGGACAATCCAGTGCTCAATTACCTGTGCAATTAGACACATTAGACATTTAACCTAATCCCTCCTGCTGCAGTTCAGCATGCTGGTTCTTGTGGAGAACAGTTTGTTTCCCACCACTCGGCAGCAACCAATTACACAGTTGAAGATTATCACATCTCCCATCAGTCTGTGCTTCTCTAGACTACAACATTCCAGTTCTTTCACTATTTTCTCATAGGTTATGTTTCCCGATCTCTGATCACCTCGGCTGCTCATCTCATGCATAACTGCTAAGACTCTGCTGGAACCGTGGTGTCCAAAATCCCAGACAGTACCTATACCAGACCCAGACCCAAAGTCACAACTACCAAGAGATGCCATCACACATCTGCAACACTCCTGCAACATCCCAGAATGACATTTGTCTTGATTTTGCACACCTTTAATACGCTGCATCCTATCAAAGCCTTCATGCTGAAAACTGTCTTTCCTAAGGAAAATACTTAGCAGAGTTCTTCAAACAAATATTTTGTGCCCATTATTTAGTTCAGTATATTTGAGAGATCTATAACGAGCACACCCACAATCAATAAGGTTTGTGGAAAACTTCCAAGTAAGTTTACTGAGTCTAATAAACCCACAAGGCTTTCTCAGGTGCCTGAAACCTGGAAGACTTTTAGAATCAACAAGTGGACTCCTTTTCCAGCCTGTGAAATCCTTGAATTGGAGACCAGATCCTTTCAGCACAGTAAGTACCACGTACATCTAAGCATTACACAACTGAATAGTGGCAATCAGAAGTGGCCCACGAGGCAGGTTTTTCTTTCCAGGTACGGCAACGAGTATAATTGCAGCTACTACAAACCTTTCTACTTATTATTGTACAGTCCGAACTCCCATGCCACAAACTATCAAAGAAGTTAATACACACAGTCAGTAACTGGTTTCACCCCTGGTGCGAGAATAAAGCAGATTTTTGTATGGCACAGAAGGATATAATGTGATATAAACAATTTCATCTCGTGCCAATAAACTAAGGATTTCAAGCTAGTACAATCTGCCTGCGCGCACCTAGATCACATGAAAAAAAAAATAAAAAAGAATAAAAAAAAAAACCAACACCACACCAGTGACACAGTCCACTCCGCTCTCAGCTCCCCGTTAAAAAGGAGGCACAAATTTCCTTCCCCCAGACCCACAGCCACGCCCGGGCGCCCGGGGGCAGAGCGGCCGCGGGGTGGGGGCCCAGGTCGCCTCGATGGCTGCACCTGCCTGTCGCCCCCCGCGCTGCCCCTCCGGCCACCCCCCGGACGAGGGGAGCCCCGCGGGGGTGAGGCGCCGCCGGGGAGCTCGCCTCCCTGCCTCCGTTCCCCCGTGGAGCCCCGCTGACCTGCCGGCGGCCGGACGCCCTCCCTCCGCCAGCCGCGCTGCCACACCTGCCGCAGGGCTCCGTCCGACACCAGCCCGGCTCCGCCCGACACCAGCCCGGCTCTGCCCCACGCCAGCTCGGCGGCGGCGGCCCCGGTCCCGCGCCGGCAGCCCGAGCCCGCCCCGCCGGCAGCGCCGCCCCCCGCCCGCCTCCCCGCGGCGGCGGGAGGTGCCCCCCGCCCGGCCCCGCGTCCTGGCACGGCCCGGGCTCGGCCGCTGAGCAAGACCAGAGCCGAGCTGAGGCAGCCAGCTTGCTGCTGTCCTCCTGCGCCTCCCGTGCACCCCCTGCCCCCCAAAACGCGCGCCACTGCCATGCCGCCCGGCCCCCGGTAAGGAGTCGGACAGGCTCTCGTCGGCCCGGAAGAGCACCGCGATCGCGGGCTGTGTCTGGGATTAGCAAATTGTTTGATACAAGAGGGGCAGACCAGTAGTTTGAAGGAACTTGGTGATGTTACTTGTTTCATTTCAGAAGTATTTGGTTTGGCCATGCACTTGAGCGCTCCTGTTGCCCGTGTGGTTTCACACTTTCTCAAGTGAAGCTGTCCCACAATCTGCACCTGCAGTACCACCACCTGAACCAGAGCTCAAGTGCAGAAGCACTTTGTGTTCATGCAGAACTAGTGGTGCTTTTTGCCAAAATACTTCCCTCCACCTTGCCCTTTTGAACAATATCTGCTGCAAGGTGTTTTGATGCACAAATAGATCTAATTCTGCAGCTGCAAAGACAATGCCCAGATTGACACCTTGAAGAAAGTCCTGCCCATCCTCCTGCGTTTCTTTTTCCAGATGGAAGGAAGAGGCAGGACGACTTTTGCAAGCCTTGGCCTCAGTGACTGCTGTGTCCAGGAGAATAGCTGGTGAGAACACTGTGCCCTTGGGAAACTCGATGATCAGCCAGTGAGCACACGACTTACATTCACATGTGGAGAGGTGTTACCAAAGCCAGGAGCTGGTGTCCTTCACCGCCTTTACACGAACTTCATGGACCCATAGACTTGAGAGAGGTGTGACAAGCCTGGCACAGGCAAAGCAGTATTTAAGACTTCCGGAGCCATTCCCAAATTGTTCTTTATTCACAGGTTGTACCTAGGTGATGTTGCCCATGTCTCATGTCTTCTCTATCTGTCCATGAAGATCCTGGAGGAATTTCAGCGCTGTGCCACATGGGCCCTGTCCTCCTGTGAAGGAACACATACGAAGAAAAGCATTAATTAAATAACATGGAAGTGGCAGCTTTCACCAGACTGGATGCCTGGATGCCAGTGGTCTGAGGCTGGCAGGTAGAAGGGGAATGCAGTTTCACTAGTTCTCTGTGAGTAATACACATGTTCTCCCAAACATAAACAGACACGTACATTAGCAAGTGGTACGAATTCCAGCAATCCCAAACAGAGGCTCCTTGCTCTCGTACTCAAGGTCCTCACCCCCTCCGTCACTGCCATTTTCAGGACCTGAGGCCAGCTCATCTTCCTGATGCTAAATGTGCTTTTCCAAGACATCATGGGCTATTTGTACTGTGAGCACAGCAGTACCCATGACCACTTCATCTATTTTGTAGTCAGGGTGCACATTACTAAGAAATGTCAGCTTCTCTCTTCTCACAGATCCTTCAGGCTTGCCTTATACGCATGCCCGCGTACAAGCTTGTGTCTGCATGGTTCATTCAGCCAGGAGAGAAATCTGCATTCAGACATAACATCAATATGCTTTAATATGCAGTCTCTTCTGAGGATCGCTGAATAGCAGCAGATTTTTCTGAATGAATGAAGCAGTAAGTGTCTGTGTTGCACCCTCATACACAGGGACCAAGTGTAGGCAAACATCTCTACACTTGACAGAAAGACTTATCGCCTTCCAGTTAAAGTGCAAATAAGAAAGAAATAATAATTTTAAAAAAAAAAAATCAACCCTGCTCTTGTCTGGCTATCCAAACACAGCAAAAGATCAAAAAATGCTTTTTGTTCTAAATCATATCCCAGAAAGGCACTGTTTGGGAACATTTGAAATGAACATAATTCGTAGCAATTCCTCTTTTCCCATCCTCACTCTGACCACACATTTGGAAAACTGAGCAGCTCAGCAATGAAGCAATAGATATCTCACTTTGTGATGATGCAGTTTGATTGCTGTCAGGGAATTTATTCACATATATGTGCTTATATATACACCTAAGGACATGCACGTATGTGTATTTTGTGTATATTTTCTTTTTCCAATTTAAAAGAAGAGGCTCTAGGAGAGAAATTTTTAGAGGATTCTGCATATGAACTGTCACAGAGTAGACAACACCTATTTTTTAATAACTGAACTATACCTTGGACAGAAAACATAATAGCAAGTGCCAGCTCTAAGAGGGCTTAAATTTAACAGAACCAGTATTTTTCAGTATGTAGCACCTCTAGGCCGTTGTTTCTATGAAGAGAATGCTCCTATTAACAGCATAAACAATTTCTTACCAATCAAGGCCAGTGTATTGTGACCCCTTAAACATGAATCATTTGCAAGTTTTCATGACGATCTGTTTAACAAATCTGCTTCCTGGGAACCGCTTTAGAAATATAATAATACTACACACATAAACTTTGCCTCTAACAGAATCTACAATGAAGTCTGAAAAATTAGGGTGATAAAGCAGCAGTCTCAATCACAATTAGCTATCGTATGACTTAAATTAACCAGTGATCACCTAGGCTTCACTAATGATTCTTTTGTCAATATACACAAAAAGGTAAGTCTTGTTAGCCCTTAGGTTGGTCACCTTTGAAGAAATTATGCACAAAAGTGAATGTGAACACAGCCCCCAGTAGATCATTGTTTTGCCTGTATGTTTATTCACTCATTAGGATGCTCCTACCATTAAATTATTAAAATGGTGATTTTTTTGGCTGATTGTTTATCAATAATATTTGATATTATTTCCTAGACGCTGAGTATGAAAAGAAAAAAAATCTTATACAAAGCATAAAAAAAGGTATGGTGCCCAGCGGGGCCATGCAAAAGAGAAATTAAATGAAAATGCAGGCAGAAATCTAAGCATGAATTGTGTCCAAATTAGTCATTTTGAGGTCTCTGCTACATTCCCATCTTGCTTCAGGCAATCAGAAATTGTGTCATCCTCCTCCCACACTGTGAAAGCTCTCGATGTCTTTCTTTGTCTCAGGATTCTGCGGTTTCAAATGAAGTTTCTGGTTATTCTACAAACAAGTTACATTAGCCAAGTCTGTGTGGACAGAAAACTCTTTCATTGTGGAAACTCTCAGGAGTTACACTGAGCTAAATCCATTTCACCTAAACATATTGAAGATTCAAGCTTTATTGACTCAGATTAAGAAAAGTACCTTTCAAAACCTATTATTCTATGTCTCTTTTTCTCTTACTGAAAAACTAATCCCATTCTGCAGCCATTATTCTTCCTTTCTCAAGAAAAATTTTAGTTTTGCCATTTTTTTCCCTCAGTGAAGTTTTAAAGGACAGAATAAACAGCAACATAGCTTTGCTGTCTTAACTGAAGAGAAATGTTTAGAAAAGATAAAATTTACGTTAATAAACAGTTCTTTATGACATGGCTCTGCTTCTGTAATGACTTGCCCACTAGTAGCTTTACTCAAAAGAATTACATGGTGTGCATATCGGTGTGTGTACTAGTGTTTGCAGGGCATAGTGTCCTGAGGATGTGAGTCATAGAGATAGCATGACTCATCATTGTAGAAATCATATGAAGGTCAATTCTCCTAAGACCCATTTCACCAGCCACAAATTCCCCTTCTCCTTCCCTTGTAGCAGCAACACAGGGCCCTCTCCCATGCCCTTTGGTGTGGGACAAAGGGACAGCATGAAATGGTGGGGCATGAAAGACTGATCATGAAACAGCATCTGTTAAATTCCTCAACTGTCCTGCACAATGGGTTGAAAAAAATAAATAAAAAATAAAAAAAATTGGAATCGCAGAAGTTGAAAGGGACCTTCAAAAGTCATCTAGTCCTATCCCCTGCCATGAGATTACTTCCGATGTAATAATGTTCAGATCATGTAGTTTGAGAGATTTACATAAACTGCTGCGTTTATTACTGAGGATCACATTAAAATAGTGATATTTCAATGTATTTCAGAAGACTAGGCCACTATTACTTACACATTCAAGCTTAAGAATATTTTCTGCTAGCCTCAAACGTAATTTCCAGTTTTCGGGTTTGTCTGGCTTGAAGTTTCAGTGAAATTCTGTGCCAATGATTACTTTTCTCCATCCCTACAAGTTGGCAAGAAATATTAACAGTAGGAAGCCAGCGAGGAACCGGTAAGCTCAGACTAAGTGTTGATGCTGGACCAGCTCAATTTACACCTGTGTATGACAGATAAATTTCATGGGACCAATCCTCCTGCTAGTAAATAGCAGTACTACTTTTAACCTCAGCAGATGCCTAATATTTACGCTTCTAATAAACATCTGCTTGCCTTTGAATGGCAATATTTATTAAGAGTTTAGAGCACCAGGACCATGCTTTGCACCCTAATAAGGTCCAGCACATTTTAGACAGATACAACTTTAAGCTGTATATGAAGTCCCAGTAAATACAGGAGCTGTAGGAAAAACAGCACTTAGAATTTACACTATAGAAAACCAGCAAAGCAAGACATTTACTTATTTCTGCTGTCAGCAACCACACCATATTCTTAAACCATGTCTGCAAGATCAGATTATTTTTTAAGGGACAGAAGTTTGACAACCTTATTGCATACCAGCATTTTTGTATTTTACATCACTTCTCCAAGAAGTATACTTTGGTTTACCATATTGACATAGCCAATATTCTGAAATGAATTCTGCATTATGATGATGACAGAAGGGACTGGGAAAATAGAAACTAGAGCTAATGTATGAGAAATAAACAACTGGAAAATAGTAGTTGGAGCCCAGGATTTGCAAAACAGAAGTTTCCACTATCCCTGTCATTTAAGCCATTGCTTAAAAAAGCTTGTTGTTTGGAAAGTTGTATTTCCATAGTTAAAGTGATAGCTATTCACGGTTTAATGATGATAATGCAGGCACTCTGAGCAATAGGTACAAATGCCTAGGTTGGGTGTTCACTTTAGGAGCCCTGTCTCATTACACAAACACTGAAGAGAGACTTCTCTAAGATACACATAAGAACACTTAGCGGAGGTCTTCAACCTTCATTAATAATACAAATCTGGAATGAAGTTACATAATGTGAATAGCCCTCGTGGATGGAATAAGTCTTTCAAAAATGGGGTAGTACATTTGATTTTCATTTACTGTAATTGTTATCACAGAAAACAAGAGTATTTAAAATGCACAGAAACTTTAACTTGGAAAAAAAATTAACTCCTTGTACTTGCAGGATTTTACAGAAATCTTGCAGATTTCTATTCACACAAAAAACATGAATAAGAGCTGTCCTGTAACTCGGGCTATTTTCTTCTCTTGTGAATTAATATAATCCATATTGATCAGCTGAAGCTCAGGACTGAATTTAGACCTCCTGTAGGCAAAAATCATTTCCAATCTATTTGCCCTGGCTTACACCCAAGATTTTTTTTCTGTGATGTGATCATTAACTTGCAACAGCCCAATAACATCCAGGTCCCAAAATATTCTTTTAACCTTGTAAGTTACATAAGAATCATTCTAGGAAGCACATCCATGGAGAAGTATTTCGTTTTAGTAGTGGCATCACTGTTGTTGCCATGGAATTAAGAGAAGCAAGAAGAAAGTTCAGTCCTGCCTCAGAATGCTTCCCTGCCATTCAAAACAGTTGTGGCTAGTGGTTTCTACACACAAAAGAAACAACTACCAGCAAATCAGGTAAGCCCAGGATTTCTGACCTAGCACATTCAAGAAGAACCAAAGCAGTCAACAGCATTAGAAAATACTGTATATATGGAGTATGTTTCAATATTAGCCCTTTTGAATCTTAATTTATAGATGATTCTCAATATGGAAAGGCTGTAACTTTCATAATTGCCTAGCTTGCCATCGTTACTGCAGGCAGAAGACAGGATACACAGGAAGGCAGCTGGCTCATTGGGCAATTCCTGTAAATCTGCTCAAGGGATGGACTCTGAAACCCAAGTAAAAACTCATTTTGTAATTGACTTGGAAGGAATTCTATGATTTCCTGGTGAAGAAAGAGAACATAGTGCATAAAACGATGATCAAGAGTTGAAAGCAATGAGCAGAAACTGTGTCATGGAAACTTAATGAAAACTTTTTTTTTTTTTTTACCCAGAGGCAAAACATGAGTGATTGTCAACGTAACTGGGAAATACTGAGGGATTTCAAGGTGCAGAAATCTCACAAAAACGTCACTGGCCAGATGGGTGAGAAAATGTGTTTCTTAACTGGCTCCAAGCCACGTGGCATTTACAGATGGTAGAACAGCCTATGCTGAGGATCATCACCTTACAGAAGAAAATCTGGTGTTAGTGGAGGGCTGGTGGCAGTTTTTGGAAGGACCTGGGCAACCCCATGGTTCTGGATTTTCTGTAGCACTTCTCTACA
Organism: Caloenas nicobarica; assembly: GCF_036013445.1. Lineage (NCBI taxonomy): Eukaryota > Metazoa > Chordata > Aves > Columbiformes > Columbidae > Caloenas > Caloenas nicobarica. Next base: position 26,645,393 of record NC_088247.1, read on the forward strand.
GCCAGCCATGGCTGGGACATGGCAGAGCTGTTGCACAGAAGAAGCAGTGCTCAGGTGGCTGGGCTGAGGAAATTGTGCTTAATACTAGTCCTCTGCCACTGCAGAGAGGAGAGATGCAGCTTTGTGTGCTTCCTTTCACAGTAAAATGGTTTGTGCTGTTATAGTATTAACATTCCTAATCAAGATATTTTGGTAAAACATTTGATCCAAGTCTTGAGACTCCCTAGGGCACTAATAGAATAAGGTGGTTTGTGGGTAGTATTTAGGTACTCAATGTTAGCAGGAAGAAGTGTGACCTCCTGAAGTAATGGCCTTGCCTGCAGAGTGACAATGAGGACATTCTCTCATATACTATCATTCTGAGCAAGGGCTCAGAACAGTTAGAAAGATAATAAATCATCATGCAACTACATCTGTAAGGTTAAGAACCACTGTTTGAAATTGGGACTGCTGTTTTGCAGAACTTTGATTCAAGCTAGATGAAGGATTGAGCTCAAAGAGAAAGGAATAACTAGGAGAAAGTGTAAGTAAAGAAAAATCCAGCCATGGGCAGAGTGCACAATGAGGCTGATGGTTCAGAGCTTCTTAGAAAGACAGAACTCAAAACAAGTGGAGCAACCCAAGAACCAAAAAAATCTAGGAACAAACCCAACAGAAACCTCCACAGAAAGCAAGGAAAGGAAGTGACTAGAGCAATTATTTTGTACCTTGTGTTCTCCAAGTGTAATGGAACAGCAGCCTCACCACCCCCATTGGATTTTTTAGTATATCACATAGTAATTAAAAGGAAATCACATTTCATGCTAGAGGATGGCTTGAAGCAACAATCACTATGATCTTCCATAGCTGTAATTGTTTTAAACATCTGGTAGACACATGAAGGGACGTAAAGATTTCTGGTTATAGAAGTCTTCATTTACAGAAGGGCAACATCATCCACCATATTGTACAAGACACACTTTGGAAAAAAAGGTAAGGAGCAGAATATATTCACAGTTGTAATTCATCCAATATGTGGATATCCTTCAAGTTGAATTATCATTCAGAGATGAAGGGGAAAATAAAAACATCTGTTGTGATAACCTGTGGATTGCTTCAGTGGTGCAGAATTCCTTTTAGACTCTTGAATGCACCAGGGACATTTCAGATGTTTCTGAAGAGTATAACCCAATTTCTGAAGATCAGGAAACATCCTCACATCCTTAAATGACTTCATCTGTTCCTATAAAACATGGGTGGAACATCTGGTAGAAGTGGAAAGTACTCCAAAACTTTTTAAGAGCCAAGGTTTAAATTTGTAAGAAACAATGCTCATTTACAAAAGATCACACAATTTTCCTGGGACAAGAAGTCAGTGATGGTGGGCTAGAGCCTTGTGTCCAAAAATATGGGAGAGTAAAATAATGGAAAGTTCCTACATGTGTGAGGAGGGTGCAGTGACTTCTACAGCAGCTTTATATGAAATGTTGGACTTTGTGTGTTTGTTGGACTCAGTGATCCTTGTCAGTCCCTTCCAGCTCAAGACATTCTATGATTCTATGAAATTTTTACAGAGGAGAAAATACAAGCTACTCTTCTGGACTGAGAAATAATCAAAAGATTAATCCTGAAGGAGAAAGTGACTTCTAAATTATGCTGTGCCAGAATCATCCCAACTACTTGCCATAGACCTGTGCTAAGTCAAAGTTTTCTGTTAAGTTTGTACTTTGAAAAAAGTCTTAAATACCCATCAAGTTCAACAGGCACAGGACAAAAATTGTCCAAGGCCAAAAATCGGAGCACCACAACAGCTCATTTATTTGGTTACTATGGAGATCCTCCATTTTTGTCATATATTTACCTACTGGGAACAGAATTCACAGGAACACAGACAGACTCTGGAGTGACTCCAAGGATGTTTGTGAATTCACAACCTGCCTGAACATGCATTCAAATAATACCACAATGCTGGAAAGCGAAAAGTGGTTATTTATATATTCAGCTACAAACCTAGTAAGAATAACTTCATCCCAAACATGGGAATGACAGCTACTTTGTAAAGTGACTTTTCAGCAGCACTAGAGAAGGCTTTCAGCTGACCAAGTCAGATGTGCTACCTGAGCAGCTGTACTCTGTCTCCTCTGTAGGAAAGTCCATAAAGCACATGGAATCATTCACAGAATATCAAGCTGTATCATATCAGTCTCAGTCCAACAACAGGCAAAACCTGTAAACACATGCTGAACCTGATTGGGCAGATGAACATGGCTGCATGTGCCAGTTGGCAGACTACGTAGATTCCTAAGAGTTACTAAAAAAAAATAAAAAAAAAATTTAAAAAATCAAATCATTTGGGAAAAAAAAAATCCATTCATTATTAAAATGGTTAGTGAAAGTCAATTAAGAAGTCATCCATTACTGTTAATTCCTAAAAATGTTAGCTTAAGGCAAGCTGCGGGCATGGAAGTCAACAAACCATAAACAAGAAAAAAAGGGGGACTGGGGGGAAGGGGAGGCTGTCAAAAGCCTCAAGAAATCATAGTCCCTGTCCTGAATCATTTCCATGAGGTGTTTGCTCAAGTTACTCTTAAAGATCTCTAATAATAAAGAATTTCCACTTTTCCCAGGTGATCTCTTGTCAATTTTGTTTACTAGTACTGTTAAAAGCTTTTCTTCTTATTTAACCTTATTTTTTATTGCATGTTACGCTCACTATTATTTTATCCACTTTCAACTTAAAGAGCAGATCATCTTTAATATTTTTTTCAGTTTCCCAATTTTAAGACCAATAAAATAGCCCCATTTGCTACATGCCTTTTCAAATATCAAGTAAAAATCCTTGTGTGCACTTTAAAAGCAACATGTTTCTCATGCTAATTATGAATTAATAACATCTGAGTTATCATAGCTTATGTGCCACTGTCATTAAAGCCACAGAAGCCAAAGCGAGTAAAGCATCTGTGCAATAGCCTGGTCAATACTAGAAATTGATTCTTGATGTAGAGAAAGAATTTGTATGGATGAAACCTGGTCCTGTTGAAAAATCAGTGACTGAACTACCATAGGTTTCCTTAGGGCTCAGATTTCAACCAGGGAATGTGTTTCCCTGTCAATTACTTGATTTAAACAAAGAGTCATCTTCCACTTCCTTTCCTTCCTCCCCATTGTTTGTTTCATTTTCTTTGGTTTGCTTTTGTTTTAGGAGCCTCCTCTTCTTCTACGTGAATTATTTTGCTGCTTTTGCCTTTGTTCAGGTTTTTGAAATATTTGTAATTTGAAAGCAAGTGAAAAAAATGTTAAGCAGCATTACACTGCTACCTAAGTAAACTGCCAAGTTCATGCTCTAGCCTTCTGTCACGGTCCATTCAGTGATGGACTCGTGATGGTTCGTTTACCTTGATCTCGAGGCGCAAAATTAAGGCAACCAAAATGCCAAGGGGTTATAATTTAATCAAGCAGTGTTGCTTTATTAATTTGCCCATAAAGCAGCATGCGATAGAGAGAGAGTAGAGGAAAAAGGAAAGGTAAAAAGAAAAGGGTGGAATGAGGTTTGGTTACCACCGAACGAGTTCCAAAGGCGTCCCTCTGGTGTCAGGTCCCGTGAGAAGCGTCCTGCCAGTCCTCTGTCGTGATCCGGGATCCTTCGGTGGGGAGTTCTGCATGATGTCCCGTCAGGAATTCTCTTTTATGCTTCTTCACTCCCTCTTCACTCCCATGGATTGAGGCCGATCTCCGCCTTTGTTGCGCAATCCAGGCTTAACTGCACAGGCCCAAGAAGTCCTCGCTTCGCTTGCCAGAACCCATCTGCGCCTGCGGTGCCTCGGTTCAGGGGTCTCTTGCTGGTCCGTTGGGTGACCTCAAGACCCTTGGCGAGCCTCTGCGCCTACGGTGCCTCGGTTCAGGGGTCTCTTGCTGGTCCGTTGGGTGACCTCAAGACCCTTGGCGAGCTTCTGCGCACGCTCTTCTTCATTGGCCTTTGTTACAGGGAGGAGGTGGGGGGCAAGTCTGGCTCAAGCAACAGGTGAAAATCCATCTTCTGGAGAGCAATTATTGTCTCCAGGTTGGAGAGGCCTTCGTAACACAATTCCTCTCAGGAGGTCGGGGCAAGTTTGGCTCAGGCAGCAGGTGGAATCCATACAGCAGCCATTGTTACCCGTAGCCCCTAGGTCGGAGAAACCTGCACAACATGATTCCTTGCTTCAGGCCTCTCTCCAAGTCATTGTCCAATTCTTTCTATCAGTCCATCTGTTCTCCAAGTCCCTGATGGCGATGTTCAGGCAGAAACTGTTCTTCAGACCGACTCTTACACCTTCCATACAAAAGTTCTAGAATTACTAAATTATAGATGTATGTGAAAAGTACTCCCATCCTATTGTACAATCCATCAGATTAGGAAATTATATGTTTACTTTCTACTGAAAATGCATGTATCTACATAAGTTTATATCAAATAAAGTGCAACTCATGATTTCCAGTACTATAGATAATAGTGCTGGGAATTAATCAAGGTTTGCATTGTTTTCCAGTAGGATGTTTTACAACTGAAACACAGGCTTTTTATTCTTATTCCATTATTCTAATACTACATATTTAAGTACCCAGTTTTTATTATGCTCCTCTCGCCAGCTCCAAGAAAGAGAGCCACTATATGATTTTATACCTCTGCTCCTAAGAATGTCAGCCATTCACTTACAGTAATTTAATGAACATAAAGACAGCTGTCAAAGTGCAGCAAACAGGGGAATAACTATATTACAAAAAATAGATAATGGAGTTTTTTGTCAAAGGGTGTTACAGATTTAAGTTAATGAGAAATGCTCACCGTGAGTCTAAGATTCAGTGGATATTTTTAACACAGATACCTGGAAAGACTCCATGATATCAGACTTGTGGCATCTCCAGAAATGGCAGGTTTTCCCCCTCTCAGTCTGCCTATCACACACAAATTCCCACTAAATAAATGGATTATTCCACCTTCTATTTCAAGAGCTGAAACGTGAACACAGAGACAAGAAAACATGGAAAGCATGGGGGGAAGGCAGGAAAAAAAAAAAAACAATCAGGGAAGACTACATAAAATTGAATTGCATTTGAGGAAACAGCGACTCCTGAGCTGACATGCTGACTCAGTGCCACACAGCTGGCCTGGCTCTCCAGTGGCTTGCTGCAACATCTCCGGGATTTTCTGACTCCTGTTCAAGTCTGCTGGACCCTGGGTAGCCCAGAGAACAGTTATGAGTTTTCTTTCCAGTTCTGTCGTTTCAAGGGCTATTGCTCTAAGTATAATCAAGTCCATCCTGTTATTACACAAGGTTCAGCAATAAACTGGTGCAATAAAACTGTGACTCTAGCATAAAATCTCAGTGTGTTTGGGAAATTGATTTCTGGAAACTTAGGAAGTGGAACAACAATAATACTTTCCTTCAGGATCAACAGACATTAATATTCTTGTCATCATCACTGGTTACTGCCCTTTGGCATATGAGGAAAACATGACTGATCATGTTTTGTGTGACACTGAGCTATTTTTCCTTGGTGGTACACGCATCACGGTAAACCAGCACAAAATAATTAAAAGGACGGTAGCTGAGAAGTCAAAACTTAGTTGAAGAAACTTCAAAAAAATGCATTAAGATGAACCTTAGAGGAAACAGATCCAAGAACGAGCTTTTTTTGAACAAGTGTAATTTTAAACAGCAATACACTGAATTCTACCTTAACCCAGGGGAAGGGAGGGATAGTTTTGCATAGCAGCTGGGGGGAAAAAAAAATTTTTAAAAAGGAAAAAAAAAAAGAAAATGAGCCAAATGCAGGTGACTGCCGTTGCCACCTCTCAGCAGCCCCAAAGGGAGGGAGAGGAGGCGAGGTGCCAAGGTGGGACTGCAGAGTGAGTCATCCCAGGGTTCTTTTACTGAAAGGTCAGTGGGGAACGGGACAGGGACCAACCGGCATTACTCAATTGCTCTGTGAGTTAACGTTTCCCACACCCCGTCTTTTTTCTCCGATTCCAGCATGTCCTTCCACTCAACATTTTTAATTTGGAAAATTTGCACTATTTCCTTGGAAAATGTATATGCTCGAGTTACTAGAAACAGTTTCCTAAGTGACTGCACTTCCAAAGCCCATGTCAGCATCGTACAATGTCATTAAGACCATAACTTCTCCTGGACTAACAGCATTAGCCCATGGGTGCTCTGTACAGTTTTTGTGTAAATTAATTATATTCCAGTTTGGCTAAACTTTGTCTTAAGTTTCTGTTGTTTCTTTAAATAGCGAAGGGAACAACAACAACAAAATAGCACAGAGGGTAGTAAAGATAATTCTGTGCGTTCCATGAATAAAAAATAGTTCCATCCAAATAACTGAGTCTTAAATTCTAATTCTCCTTGCTACATAAAACAAGGGTGGAAAATAAACATATTTGACTGTGACATTTAAATACAGTAGGACACTGTGAATATGCTCAGCTATATGTTTAGAATTTAAAATTTAAAAAAACCCCTAAAACAACAGAAAACCCCACCCATCCACAATACCAAAGCTCTCTTCTTGTATACTTAATGCCTTTAAGGGTTTTTTCTTTCTTTTTCAGTCTATTATATTGGTGTGCTCCTTTTACTTCAAGCATATTTTGTGGGGAGCATTTTACATGCCATCAAAATTAAATATTGACAAGATGTGCTTGGAGTGCATTTTTGAGGTGTTTTAATAATATTCCAATTTCCATTCAGATTTTAAAACTGGGTATTTTCTAAGTGATATCCAATAAATTTCCCCCACTACTCTTCTTGTTTGTACCAGGATTATTACTGTTGAGTTTAAAAAAAAAAAGAAGTACACTACTTGCACATATATCTGTTTGCAGATATTTATATGTTTATATTTATTTACCACCTTCTACTGATCTTCAAATATGGATAAAGCAAGTTGTGTATAAAATTTGCAAAGAACACAGAATTTTGTACATTCCACCATGCATGTTCAGTGGTATCATCAGATCTTAGCTCAAAGACTAGATAAAATACAGATATATGCAGTTTTGTCTAAAAATCTATACCCTGAGGATCAGGAAAAAAAAAAACACAAACTTTTATAGTGCTGTGTACATCTAGCAGTGGTGTTCAAAGTAGTATAATACTGCAATAAGTGATTAGTTAAAAAAAGTGGAGTAAGAGTAATGCCAGAACAAGATTCAACAGTTTGTTTGTTTCATCCAATTCATTGCAGAGATTTCAAAGTGTGCTGTTGAATAGCTTGGGCCTGACATGGCTGACCTCATTTCAGTTATTACAACTTGGCATTCTTTGTCCTCTAAAGAAAGAGTGCTAGAAATACACTATTGGGAACTACCCCTGTAAATTAAAAGCCTTCCAGATCAATCACCCTACACGTGGCTAGACATAATCCTCCAGATGCTGAGCTCAGCCCATTCCACCGCATGCTCTGCCCGCCTGCCAGGTGGCACTTCTGTTAAAGCCACAGTCCTCACAGCCTCAGATAGTAAAACACACAATAAAGACATTCTTGGACATTCAGTTTAATAGGACTCACTGTACTGGTTACTGCATCTTTCCCCTGCCCAGGCAGTAGAAGAAACCAGGAGCACCAGAAAGAGTAAAGAAGGGGAACAGAAGGAGTTTTGAAGCAGGGCTGTTTGAAGGGCAGAGGTAAAGGACAAATTCTGGCAACAAGGCCAAATCCTTTGTAAAAAAATCCTAAGCAGTAACATCAATAGTTTTATTTCTTTCTCACATGTATTGTAGAGAAGGCATTAAAAAAAAAAATACAGGAGGTGAACCAAAATAGTATATTCTTCTAAAGCCTCAGGATCCCTTCGGTCAGTCTGAGGATTTGGGGGCTTTACAGTGGACAGATTATTTATGCCAAATTACTTTCCAAAGAGGAATGCTGTTCAGTTATGGTAACAGGATGCACACACACGCAAGAAGCATACTGGCTAAAAGAAAACTAACTTAGGCAGGTCTGCTTCTCACAGAAGCACATAAAACAAAACATGTAGGCTCTGTTTTAAATTTATTTTTACCATGAAAAATTTCAAGAAGAAAACTTACCTTTTGGTTCTTGATTGCCTTCAAAGCCAAGTAGTCCATAACCTCTGCCCCCTTCACCTCCATTTTCACTACACTCACCTAAAACTTGTGGGGTACTAACCAAACTGGTGTGAGGAGTTGGGGATGTTAATCACTATTCAGTTTATCAGCTCCTCTCTAATCCTCTTAGCTAATCACCTGCTATTTTACAGCTGATCCAGCTCCTCCCTTAAGATGGCAAATCTGCTTTGAGTTACAAGCTCAAGCAAGACAAAGGAACAGGTAAGAGTAATCAATGCAAGGACCTGGACCACCTGGGAATGTGTGCGCCTTGGGAAGGGATCCTCAGATCTGACAATTTTTTTTAGCTATGGCACCACTGGAGTAGGTGAAGGTTTAAGACACCTCCTCATGTCATTTTTCCAAAGCAGCAAGTTCTGCTCAAGGTGGGAGCAGAAGAAGAGCAGCAGGTCAGAGGGCACAGCAAAGCCTCCAGCTCTGGCAGCAGTGTTCTCCACCACAAGGGGTGGGAAGAAAAGGAGGAGGTGGGAGGGCAGCCCAGGCCTTCCTCCCTTCTGAAAAAGCTCTCCTGTAGCTGGCCAGGTAAACGGGAAAGAAGGGATGAGAATGTGGGCATGTGCAAGTCTACTTCTGCTTACATACAGAAAAGGGAAAAGAGTGGAGAAAAAAAAGCCTTTCCAATGTATTATCATCTCATCAGATATGTTCTTTTCAAATACATCCAGCTCAGGTGGAAGATTCATATAGTGCTGTTACAAAACAGTTTAAATGGTGGCTAGATTTATGCATCCCTCATGTTCTTTATGTTCGAGTAAGTTTTTTTCTGATCTCCTTCTGCCACCCAGTGGACGGCTCCTATGAAAACTCCCCTTAGGGTTTGTTTTAAAAGATTTCCTAGAAAACATGTCCTTGTCTGTGTGATTCTGAGCAGACAGCCAATATCAGGGTCCCAGTGAGCAGCCACCAAGCGTGAGCTTCCTAGGGTGAGTATCAGATAAAAGGTCTGATGGGCAGAACAGGGAGAATGGATTGTATAAAGATAAGTAGTCTGAAACATAAGTTTCAGGGGGTTTGGTGTGGTTTTTAATACTATGGTAGTGGCTTTTTTTTCCCACCATGGTCCTTTTATTCCTCAGTTTCACATCTGTGAGAGAGAGATGAAAATATTCCTTTGCCATACAATGTAATGTTGAATAAAACTAATTCATCTTTGTGAAACAGAGAGGGCACTCCAGTAACAGCTACCTGATAAAAGCTCTTCAGAAATTGATTTTTTTTTTTTCCAAACAGCAGCTCAAATATCATGAAATAAGAACACCTAGTTCCACATATCGAAGTCAGCAAAAGGTCTAAAATCTGTTCCTGAGGCAGTGTTATCTATTCTGTGCTCCGAGCGATTAACTGAAGTGCTATTATAATAAATACAATCAGGCTTGAATTGGTCTTTTCCTAACATTGGAAAATTCTACTTTCCAACATGGAAAATATTCTTATGAAGGACATTTTGGGTTAAAATAGAAATTACAATCATCTTTCATCTAAAAGGTTTCTTAAAACATATTAAATCTCATATAAAAAATGTAACAATCCAGGCCATTACTTTCTTTTCCACCATAAATACCAGATGTAAAAGAGGAGGGCATCACAGAAGACTGAACAAGGTCAGGCTCTGAAATCATCTCCTAGCTCAGCACATCTTTATGTGTGACAAGCCATAACTGTTGTGTGAACAATTTAGTGTTTGCAGGACTATGACTCACAATGAAGCTTATTAAAGGTCTCTCAAATATCTACCTGTTACACATTCAAACAGCAGATACAGAGGCCCTTCTATGGGCTGAACTTTTCTTCACTGGGACAGGGAAAATTGAGATGTTAAGATTTTATTAAACTAAATTATAAATGCATACCACTCTCGCTCCCATTCTCTCCAATGAATAATAGAGGACAGGTCTTTCAGGAGAAATTATTGATAACAGTCTGATCACAATGCATATCATTAATTTTGTTTAGATACATATGTATTCCTACAAAAGCTGAATTGATTAATGCAACTTTATTTTCAGTAGATCTTTATCGTTCATCAGTTGAACAGGTTGTGATAGTTTTGCAGAAGACTATGGTTATACTGCAAACCTTCAAGGCATGTTGTGCCTCTATGTTAACAAATAATTTTTCATCTTATTTTCTTCAGCCAACCATCACATCAAGCAGTTTGACTCATTTATAACTTTTGCTTCCAAAGTGGAAGGAATTTTTTCTGCAGCATTGCTGAAGTGAGGTTAAGATCATGAAATACAGTTGTCCTGGAAAAAAATGGCATTCAGTCCCGGCCAGTGCTAGCACACACACAGCAGTTCAGAGCAGACTACACTTTTATTAGTTGCTTCTCTGACTTCCACTTGACCCAGAAATAAAAATCTCCAAACCAGATAAGACAGCTTTGGAAAAACACTGAAACATCCTCACCTGTCATGTTAAAGCAGCTTTAAAACTCCTGCATTCACCAACAGCCCATCTGCTCCTGAACCAGCTGATCCTTCCTGCCTGTTTGCTCCTAATCCCTGTCACTCAGTCTCATGTCACTTGCAAATATGTGTCTCCAGTTTGCCTGACATCCCCAAGCAGAAAATTTGGGAATAGTTGTCATTCGCAGCCTTCTTCCTCCCTTGATAGACCCACTGCAGAGAGGGATCCTAATAAGACCAGAACAGAGACATGTCTGCTAGCGGCTAAAAGGATTAAACCCCCATTTCCCTTTGTCCAGCAGCTTCAAGTTTATGATTCATCAGGGAAAATCTTAATTCAAGCTGGAGGAAGATAGATCTAAAAAAAAAATGCAATATCTCAGCTATCATTTCCACAGCAACAGGTCTGGCAGCCAGAACAGTGAACGAAGTAATTATATGAACTTAAGCCTTGGTGAACCCCACAGTCTTGTTTCTGCAGATCTCATACACCTGTGTGTTAACAAGCATGAACTGCGTCTGGTCTGCTGTTACACAGCAGAAGATCTTGAGGAGAGTGGACAAAGTTTGGTGCACTTTGCAACCAAGGAATGACCTTTTCTTTTGTGTTTGCTGGTTTGTTCCACACCAGGATCACAACAGTCGGAGTGTGCAGGGTTTCAAAGACCAACTGGAAGAGCAGCTTTGATATTCTCTATGTGATAGGAAAAGAAAGAGAGTCAGAAATTGGTGGTTCAAATAAGACAGAACTCCAACTGAGGAATACAAAGTGGAGAGAGAGGCAGATTGGTCCTGGAGATACAAGAATATTACATAGATTATGTACATATTCTGCTGTATGTAAGTACTTTCCTTACAGCTGTAACTGAGAGTAAAAAGGTTGCTTTATAGAAGAGCTGGGGGACAGTGACCATTGTGCACTTTTATGTTCTTCTTGCTGTGAAGATCTGTTGGAAAGTATCATATAAATTTCATCTTACAGATAAGGAAAAGGAGGCCAAGAATTGGTAATAACTTACCTGAAGCCATAATTTGCTGGACTGTATCTGATACATGATAATCAGGAATGTTAAGAGATTTTCTGCTTTCCAGTCCCATACTCTAGACTATAAAGCTTCTCCAAAATAACACCCTCCCTGCCCTGATATGTACTGTGTTCTTCTCCCAGCTAACCACCCCCTGGGCCATGCGTAGAGAGTGTCAAGTAGCATAAGTGACATAGTTCCATGAAAATAAACACTACAAGCAAGGAAGAAGATCTCTGTCCTAGGGTTTCACAAGGTAAATAGTGCAAATGACCACCCAAATAGTCAATTTTGCTGTTGATTTCTCCCTGATATCCCAGGAAAAGAAATAAAAAGGACAAAGCTCAGAACAAAGAATGCCAAGCTGAATACACTTAGCATGGTCTCTTAACATTTATTATTCCTTATGGCAGTCCTGTGCTAGGACTTAACAGGGAACAAAAAAAAACCAACTCTGTTGTGTTTTGTTTGGGTTTGGTTTTGGTTTTTTTTAAGGAAGCAGGCTTTGCTGGGGGCAGAGGAGGGGGAAGGTACATCTTTCCTGAAAAAAATGGGGAGATAGGAGACAAAAAATTTTGACCAAAAAACACATCAGAAAAATAGGGCCGTGTTTGAGGTGGATTTTGGATAACTCCAGTTTCACAGTAAAATGAATGTATCTCATGGCTTTGGTAACAGACCATCATACAAGGCTCTTCTTAGTACATATATGTATACTAAGAATACATATATGTAAGTATTCTGATGTTATTTTTACATCTATCAATCGTTTCGCAACGCAAACAAAAGTTTTTGTTGTATAAGTCTGTTGACTCCTCAACCATCAACATTTCAAGAAGAAAATTTGCCTCTTAGGCCTTGCTTACCTTCAAAGCCAACTAGTCCAAAACCTTTATCTCCGTTTTCACCACACTCACCTAAACTGTAATGAATATAAAGATTTTAATGTTTACATCCAAGTGGAAAACAGTTCATTTTTCATAAACTTTGAACTTGAAATTCACTGAGCAGAAGACTATATATAAAGTCTTTCAAAGATATTCCACATTTCAGTCTCTGTTTTCCAGGATCACCAAAATCACCATAAAATCTTTCTGCCCCATACTCCCCATCAATTCCTCTCAACTCAGGTTTGCCCTGTAAAATTTTTGATGTTGCCGCAAATCCATTATTTCAGTTCATACTAATTCCTCCTTGATTAATTCCAGTCTGTAACATCAAAAAAAATAAATTATGAACAACAGTAGAAATTAGTCCGAATTTTCAATGTAGAAAAAACAAACCAGTGATTTGATTCTGTATTAGAGGTACAGCTTGTCTTTATTTATGAACTAGACTCTAAAAATGCTCCTTTCTTTACACAGGAGGCGTTGGAGAAGGGGAAAAAAAAAAAAATCAAAGAACGACCTCCGAGACCTGTAGAACTTTATAGGGGAACTTCCTAGTGTGGTTAGTTATACCTGAGAGAGCCAAGGATTCTTGCTCTGGATAATGATCATGTGAGAATAAGGGCCACAGCATCTGCAGAAGCCTGCTTTATGGGGAATAGTGCTTAAACTGTGACAGCTGAAAGCTGACAGTGTGGACCTGACCACGTCTTATTCTGTTGTGGACACGAAGTTCCCCAGTCCCACAGGCAGCAGTTCTCTGCATCACCTCCCAGCATGATTCTGTGGTAGCATGATTTCCAACTGGTTTATGTCTGGGCAGAGATGAAGTGAAGGCATTAGGGAGGTTGGGGGATGAATGATTGTTTGAAAAATGAAGCTTGAAGTTGTAAAGACATAGAGAAGACTTCTCCCTGAGGGAGGATAAAGCAGAGGGCCCACAGCAGCAGCATTGGAGAGGCAACACTAAAGGAAAAATCACTCAGGAAAAACAAAGGGATTAGAAAGGCAAAAACCGTTTAGAGCAAAGAAACAGCATAAAATAAACTCAGAGTTTGTTTAAAAGGACAAAACCAACAAAATCCAAACAACAATAACAAAACCTCAGACTTTTAATTGCATGGCAAGAAAACTGAGATAACATTGTGTGCTTTCAGTTTGGCACTGTGGTCTATGCATACCGAAATGTGTGTTAGGGGGAGTCAGAGCAAGAGGAGAAGAAGAGTTAAAAGTAGATGGGTACTTTCAGTCTTACTAAATTTCTTGTAATACAGTTAGGTTAATATCATGTTATATCTCTATGAGTTGGTAACCTAAAATTCAAGAGGTGAAATGAGGCTATTTTTGTATGTTTTCCAAACCTGCCATGCAATCCCCTATCATTTCATTCCACTTTCAAAGGTGTACTTTGTCTGTTTTTGGAAAGTATCGCTAAAGTTACCACATTACTACGGCATTTAACTCTAGATTTGGAAAATAAATCTTACTTGTTTAGAGTTCATGACACTGGAGGCAGTGGTCAGCAGCACGGTGACAAAGATATGCAAAGAACATATATGAAGAAATATGAAGGCAAAAAGAAATAACCCAGATATTTTTGCTGATAACTTTTTAAACCCTCCCTCTGCTTGTAGATCATGCAAGAAGGTTTTGGCTGCAGCACAGTAATGAACATAAATAAAAGATGTGTTTTGGAACTTACTCTTCTGAGGTACTTTTTGCTGTAGGTACTAGAAAATACTAATAAACTGTATATAATGAAATTATGATCCCTCAAAGGTCCCACAAGAAAGGGAAAGGTAAATTATGGTCCCTCAAGACCCTGTAGATCAGTGGGAGATCACAGAATCACAGAATCACAGAATGTTAGGGATTGGAAGGGGCCTCGAAAGATCATCTAGTCCAATCCCCCTGCCAGGGCAGGAACACCTAGGTGAGGTTACACAGGAAGGCGTCCAGGCGGGTTTTGAATGTCTCCAGAGAAGGAGAATCCACAACCTCCCTGGGCAGCCTGTTCCAGTGTTCCGTCACCCTCACTGAGAAGAAGTTTCTTCTCAAATTTAAGTGGAACCTCTTGTGTTCCAGCTTGAACCCATTACCCCTTGTCTTACTGTTGGTTGTCACCGAGAAGAGCCTGGCTCCATCCTCGTGACACCCACCCTTTATATATTTATAAACATTGATGAGGTCACCCCTCAGTCTCCTCTTCTCCAAGCTAAAGAGACCCAGCTCCCTCAGCCTTTCCTCATAAGGGAGATGCTCCACTCCCTTCATCATCTTCGTTGCCCTGCGCTGGACTCTCTCCAGCAGTTCCCTGTCCTTCTTGAACTGAGGGGCCCAGAACTGGACACAATATTCCAGATGAGGTCTCACCAGGGCAGAGTAGAGGGGAAGGAGAACCTCTCTCGACCTACTAACCACCCCCCTTCTTATACACCCCAGGATGCCATTGGCCTTCTTGGCCACAAGGGCACAGTGCTGGCTCATGGTCATCCTGCTGTCCACCAGGACCTCCAGGTCCCTTCCCCCTACACTGCTCTCTAATAGGTCATTCCCCAACCTGATTATGACTCACAGTTTGCTTTCAGAGTTCTCGAAAATAAAAATTCAAATAAAGTTATAAAACTGTTGCATATCATTCAGGGGTATTTTTTTTACAAAAAAGTTTATTAAATTATTGCTCAGCTTGTAATAGCATTAAAATGGATTTATCTAGTATTTTACTATAACTTCACTGCCTCTCAAGGCTAAAGTAATCCTCTCAAGCACTTGCTATGGGCATTTTACTTTGTTTTGCAGGCTTCTAATTTCTTCCATAGCTATTCTATATTTGTTTTCCCTGAAGGAAAACAAATTCCCCTGATTCCTATTGAAGGAAATGGAAAATTCACTTCAGCTTTAGTTCAGTGAGAATGAAATCACGTATAACATTACACTAAAGAGAGCCTTTCCTGTTCCTTACACTTCATGTTCCATGTCACTCAGTTCTTCAGCTACATTTAGATCTGTGAAATGGGCCTATTTTTCTCTCCCACTACACTTACCTCTTGCCCGGGATATCCAGGAATATCCCTAGGTCCTGGAGAACCCATTGGCACTGTTCTGTAGAGGGGCAGCTGCTAGCACATTTCTTCCTCTTGCTGTCTGCAAAAGTTGACTTTTTGCTCTAAGAACACTTTCACACACTTATAATTACATGAGTTTGTGGAAAAAGTAGTCCCTGTAGTTAAAGAGCTTTAGAAACATCAGGAAAATAAAGTAGAAACAGTTCCACCAGAAAATCCCACCGAAACACTTCCTAAATTTCCTGTAATTATCTGGTTAACAATGTTTGGCTGTACTGCCCTTTTCTAGTATCCAGCTAAGGCTAAAATGATGTCTATACTCTGAATATTCAAGCAGGGTTATTTTTACACATGGCTTTTACAAAAATAAGGAAAAATTTTACAAGACAATGTCTATGATCTTATCAGTTTGGATTAATTTTCTTGTAAAGTTAAATTCAGATTCAGTGAGCCAGAGATCTTCCCTAATGCATTTTCACTGACCTGAGGAATAACTTTTGCTAGCTTTGCTCCCATTCTGATCCTTCTGTGGTATTCATTATAATGATTTCCTGCTGTATTGGCTCAATTTCATATATCTCCTCCTCACCCTAACTATTTGATACCTTTTGTGATATTTTAGGTCAAAAAAGAACAGCAAGTCCCACAAGTGGTCCCACAGATGAGGCGATGCCAGGCAAATCACCGGCTCCAGGAGCATGTTTCTCCCTGGCGTGGTCTTGGCATCCACTTTTCCCTGTTCTGCTTCATTCATGGCACCTTCAAGCTTGTGCAGTCCTTTGTCTCCTCTCCTAAACAAATAACTCACTTTTAGTTGCACTTTGTATAACAAATTACGGCTTGCTGTAACACCATCAGAACAGTTATTTAGCTCTTCCTGGCTTTATTCAATTGTTTTTGCAAGGAGTTCGGGTCAGATGAATACAATAGAAGTAGAGAGAAAGGAACAAATGGATCCCAAACCATTTCTTTACTTGCAGTTCCTTCCGTGCCTTTTTCTTCCTTTAAAATAAAATACAAATGTTGATATTGCACCTAATTTCAAACCCCTGTTACTTCCCACTGGTTTACACACCAGCTTTCATTCTGTGATTATGTGTAATTATTACTTTACAGCTTATTAGGATCTTTACTGAGATCCAAACAACCTACAAATCATGCATTATGATGATGAAGGTAGTGGAAGATCACTGATATTTTTTCAGAACTCTTGGCTGTATAAGACGAAAAATATAATAAAAATATGTGGTTGACGAAAAAACCACAGAACAGTGAGTGTGAAAAGATAGTAAAAATTACAAACACAGAAACAGTTAAAACAGTATTTTAGTTTAATCTCATTACAAGCATGCATCTTTTAGCATATATATCTGGAGGACCAAATTTTCCCTAAAGCTAGAAGAAAACTTTCTGCATAGAAAGCATTTAGAAGTCTCCATAAATGCCCTTTTTTTAAAAAAAAAAAAACCACACCATAATTATTTCAGTCATTTCCACTCTAAATGACGTGTGCTTCTTCTCTGTGATATTTATTAAGATAAAAATTCTGATGGCACTTACTCATTAAGATTTTTGAAAACAATACATTTTTCTTAATATCTAAATAAAGTATCTAGCTCTTAAATAGCAAGTTTAATTTGTAAATATCATAGCATTTTAACATGTTCTATGTTTATATATTTATTCTTATTATTCAATATATCCTCTTAGATTCAATATATTCAATATATTTAGTCCTATGATATACACAGGAAAACCAAATCACAAAATGTTTTGGGGCTTACCCAAAATTATTCTTAATTCATAGCTGAGTGGCAGAGATAAAGAATTCTCGAGCTTTGGTTCATAATTGTTAGGCTACGGCATTATTTCAACAGACATTTGCTGAGGAGGGGCATTAGAGGACTACGAATTGAATTAAACAGACTGTTAAATATTCAGGATTGTATTATTCGATACTAAGAGGTATCATTCAGCCTCAGGCAAAAGATTTACATCCTACTTAAGGGTGTTACAGGTGTCTCTACATTGACGGCAATTCAAGGAAAACAAACCTCTCCACAACTCTTTTGAGCCCAGTTTTCAACTTACACTTTGAGCTGGGCCTTAGTGCACTGAGAGGAGCTCCAGATGCCCACGGCATTTTGAATGTGCAAAGAACTGAAGCGCTCTGAATCTTTGTTTCACTTCTCATCATCATAAGGCAAATAATACAAGAAGTTTTCCACTGATTTAAAGCCAGTTCCTGCTTGATTCCTACACATATCTGTCCAGGAATGAGAGGAGTCAGGAGGTTTCCCCTCGATGGACTCATAAAAGAGCCAGGAACAAATCACAGCCCTGGTGTACGGGCACCATTTCTGTTCCACAGAAGCATTTAACACCCTGAAGGAGGTGGGAATGACTAATGGGGGGTGTGGGACCCGCTAATGGCTCTGTGGGACCTGTGGGAGTCCAGGCGCAGCCAGCAGCGCTGACCTGCTCTTTGCCAGACACCACCGAGCAGCAGCAGCGAGCACATCCAGCTTTCCCGTGCTTCAAGGAACACTGAGTTTGCAGCAGAATACGTGCCAGAGCACATGCGTTATGGGTACAAGTTCTTCGTCAACAGTACAAGGAAATCACAGCAGCACTGAAAGATTTCTCTCTAAGGAGGGAGAAATAAAGAAAAAAAAAATCAATATTGTCTTCTGTATTTTATGCGATTTTTTTTTCCTACAGCCACACACATTCACACTCAGAAATCAGACATGTTTCCAAGTAGCTGCTAATTTGCTGCTTTGTTTTCCATATCTGTTTACCTCAGAAATACATTTCCTCTCCACTTTAATCTTAATTGCCCTGTTCTGACTGTACTGTTACAAAAAAATCAAAGTGTCTAATCCCCAGTTTAAAGGTAAGCCTCATGCGAAACTATATTTCTCAGTACCTTCTGTCCATGGTGTCCTGGTAGACTTGCATAACCCTGCAGAAAGCAGGAAATGAGAATTATGATAGTTCTATTTCTTAGCTGCTTGATGACTATCCATGTTAAGTTAAATCCCAAGTTTCTCATCCATCCATGTCAATTGCAAAATAGACTGACTTGATTGCATGTAATTAGTAGCAATTTAAAATCACAGCTGCCCCAGGGAGACTTAGAAGTCCTGGACTTCCAGGAATTGCTGCTGTTCCTTTTGGACCAGCTGCTCCCTGTTCAGATTCATATTTGGGAATCTGTCTCACTTCTGTGACCACCAGCTACCAAAGGAGGAAAATGATAAAGTTCCACTTAAGCACCTTTTATTGTGACTTCCCCAATGTGTTTCCATTTCACGCAGCTTTAATAGTCTATCTCACAATGCCAGCCAGTGTGCAAACAGTCCACACTTGCTTCTCCTCAATCTTGTCTCTATTTCTTCTAGAGCACATTCAACTCTAAGAAGAACTCTAAGAAGAGTCATCACCAAGTGCTCTTTCAGAAGGCAGCGGCCACCCTTTCACCTAGAGTATGCTATTAGCCAAGTCCACAAAGATCCCAGCCAAACAATTAATTATTCTGTATCTCTTAGCACATATGCTAAGATCCACTGAAAATTCGAATCCAGATTAAAAGAAGTATACACTAACGCATGCCTTCTGTAAAAATAAACCAGGCTTTATTTCAGAAGGGACAATCCCAAACAGATCACAGAAAGAAACATCTCCAAATAATGTCTGTCACTTTTGTTACATTTAAAAACCTTCAAGTAATGTGACCATCTGTTTGAGAAAAATGAGCAACAAACAGATGACAAGTGAAAATTAGTTCTTCCTCAAGCTGCCACAGGAGCTGAATCTACCCAGAGCATCTGCAACTCTCTGCTATGAGCAACAAGCAAGCGCAAATTTCAGTTTTTAAAGACTGGGGTAAAAGTAACTAGAACTTACTTGATAATGAGAAGGATCTATAACTTCTTTATGATCCCATTTATGATCTTGAAAAGCTGGGTGGAAGTAAAGATACTCCTGGATTTTCCACCACTATGAATCAGCTTCATTGGGAAGGATGGTTTGTCTTCTGTCACTGAGTTTGTAGACTCAAAGATAAAATGATAGGCATGTTCTGAATCACTGTCCAATTTACATTAACGATAGAGAATGTTTTGCCTTCTTTTTCTGCTCTTTCATAAGCTGTCAAAATAAGTTTTGTTTAAGATGAGTATTTAATTCATAATCAAATAAGGAAAAGTTGGCTCCTAGAGAAAAGCCTCAAAGACTGTGCAAAGTTAGGCTTAGTCACTGAAAGCTGTTCCCAGGCTTCCTTAGCATTTGCACATCCTCAGCATGGATACACAGCCTTTCCTAGTCACCCAGAGCTCTGTGGGTGCATACTGATTTCTATTTCGATTATTTCATAAGTAATTTTCAGCCACACAGAAGAGAGGATGCTGCCAGGAGGCAAGTGAAACCTTCCTCCTTTATGCCTTTCTGTTTATGACAGGCAAGAAATCTTCTTTCCGCTGCCACAGCTCCAGCCTCAGCCACAGAAAATGATGGGGTTCTGTTGCCCTCCAGAAAAGACAAATGGAGCAGCAATATTCTTCTAGCAGTTTTTGTGCTTTGAGTGACCACAACAGTATGAAATAAAAGAGTGCCAAAGAATCCACAGAATGGCCTGACTTCTGCAGCCATGACAGCCAGATTTCCTGTTTTCAAGTCCATCCCCTCCCTGCCCTCCTCTCAGCCTTTCCCAGTCCCACTGCCCTCCAGAGGAAGCTGACTTTGTGCCAGGCTTACAGGAAGTGTTAAAAATGTGGATGCCCTATAGATATAAACAGAGCTAGCTATGCAACCAAGGCCAATCAACCTCGGTGTTTGTTTGCTAAACTGTATGCAGAATTTGGTGGAGCTAATGTAAGACCCTAACAGAAGATACATATGGACTCCACTACCCGTGTTACTGGTTGGCGCACCTATACCTAACTTCTGCAGTGGCAATTGTCACTCCATACACCTCGCTTCTTAAACAGCTCTGCCCTACACACGTGCAGGCTGTCCCCGGCTGCCAGAAGGTGAGTCACCATGCCTGGAGGTGTTTAAAAGGTGTTTAGACAAGGTTCTTAGGGACATGGTTTAGTGCTAGATGTAGGTTAGGTTATGATTGGACTCCATGATCCTGAGGCTCTCTTCCAACTGAAATAATTCTATGATTCTATTATTCTAATTAAGTACAAATACAGTTCATTGCAAATACACAAAAAGAGATAGACATCTTCACTAAGACTAAAGAAATTGAGTGAAGTATTTTGGTACAACTGTCATATTACAGAACAGCTATATCAAAGAAGGGAAATTTTCTGTTATCCAAAAATGTAGCATATACTTGTCTCCTCAACATACAGCTTGCAAATGGTGAACCAAAAATAATATTTATCTTTGCACATTTTATCTTTGAAGAATCATCTTTGTGAATCTTCATTATTTGCTTTCACTGTCCCAAAGTCACTGAATTTTGTTCAATAGAACAAAGAACTGAGTGCTGAAGTAGGTGTATTTTACTTGAGCTACTAAGAAAAATAGAGGCTTGACAGTTAGGAACAGGGGAGGAGAAAATCCAATTAAGAACTGTCTTTGTATTCAAAATCTTCACTAGCTTTTGGCTCAAAAAAATAGCTTTGGCCTTAAGGACCAAACATAGATTTAGCAGCTCAGCACAGCTACAGAATACAAAAATGTATCAAATAAATTTTAGAATCAAAATTAAGAATTCAGATTTTTATTCTGAAAAACATCCTTAACAGAGCACTCAACAAAGGTGCAACAAGGGTAAGCAGACAAGGAACCTTGCAATACTTAATCTTAATGGCTAAGTTATTCACATTGGGAACTAATAACAGCAAGTTTTGAACAGTGAGCAATTCCTAGCTCTGCAGAATTTGTGAAATACACACAAATTTGGAAAGGAGAGAGGGAAATAGACTGCAATACCAAAAGGAAACATTGTGATTGTCCATTGGGACTTATGTTGTTGACTAGAATTAGGTTGGTTGATAGCACACTGGATTTTGAGCTGTTCTATCTCTATTTAGGGTTTTCCTGAGAGAAAGACACTTGCATATGTATATAAGTGTATGTACATATGTGTATATATATGTGCATATATATATATGCACATGCAAATATGTGTATGAGATACACATGCATGTATGTGTATACTGTCTGCACGGGTAAACCCAGCACTTGTGGGCAGCGTAAACCTGCCAGTGCAGACAGACTCTGACCTGTGCAGAATCTGTTCATGCAGCCCAAATTGGATGATTTTCAAGTCTGCCACATGCACAATGCAAAGTGATCTGAGCTCACAGCACCAGAGATAGTGACTTTGCAGGAGTTTCGGCTGGGCTGTCGGTGTCAAAAAGTCCCAGAAAAAGGGTTTTTAAAAATCTTTTGATTCTGACTGCACTAAATGCATTGTTGAAAAAGGAGGATATGTCTGGATTAAGTTGGATGTTGCTTGCTTTAACTAGGAGTTATTATTTGAGTATGGATTTGACAATGCCCACATTATGTACTAAAATATATAGAGTATTGCCAGAAGGATGCCATCAAATTTTAGCATACATTATTGCTTTGTAGGGAACATTATACATTTTGTTATAAAGTTTTAGACTTAAGAGCTTGGAATCCCCAAACTCCCATAAACTCAATTTCTCCTTGATCTCCCTAACAGATTGCAAAACAGCTACCAATATTAGACACAGATGTGTTACTTTTCCCCAGGAATCTGCACAAGTAATGTATCACACTGCTGTAGAGACTTCAACGCAATTCACATATCTTTACCTTCCTATAATGCTTTAGTTATACTTCTCTGGAGTTTTCAAATTAACACACACAAAATACAGCCATGATTGGATCACGTGAAGAAAGGAATGAAAAATGCCTCTACAACTAAAGACAGAGAAAGTTTTAGTCTTGCTTTTTCTGGGACAGAAAAACAGAAGAACATTCAAAAACCACAAACAGGTTTCTGAAAGTCATCAGGAAAAGGGCATCTCCAGAAAGGTGTCGTTCTACAAAATTCTGCAACAACACCAATTTAGTATTAACTCAGTGAGAACAGAGCTGGCTTTTAAGTCATTGGTATTACCATTTGCGTACCAAGGCTTACCCTGCCATGGGACTAGCACCTTCAAATTTGTTTCTCGGTTTTGAAACTATCATCAGTGATCCCTGCAGTGGCAGCGAGTCTTGCTGCAAAACAAATTTACCATTTACAATGTATCCAGACAAAGATTTTGATTAAAAGGTGACATCCTTGTCAAGTTACTCATTTTCTCTTTCAAAGTTAGCACAAAAATGTATTATACAAGAAGAACACTTAGTTTGCTTGGTTTTCTCAGGTGTCAGACCTTTAAAAGCACACAGAATAGAAAGCAAAAACTATTCCATCCAACATGTAAACTTGTCGGACCCTTTTCACCTTGAAGAAAAAAGTGTTGTATTTATTAAGGAAATCAAAACAAAAAATAGACACCTATAAAAATCTGCTAAAATTGTACAGTTGTGCCAGAACTCTGACATTTCCATACTCCCCTGGGTCACTTAGAACTCCACTAACAAAAAAATAGTTGCATTGTTTCATCTGAAGTGAATGTATTACTGCTGAATATTTTTAAATGACTGCCCTGAAACACAGCACTTTCCGTTCTCCTTCCAGTTACACCCTGAGGCAGAACATGTTGCGGTTTTACCCTGTTGCTCAGCACAACCCTGGAGGACATGGAGGTGTGTACAAAGAGCAGATGCTGCCCTTGCTCTGCTCCCGCAGCAGCCTGTATCCAGGATAACGCTCAGAGCTGAGAAACCAGCGTTTCTAGTGCAGGCTACAGCATCTGGCCAGAGTGACAGCTGAGCATGAGAAAGCTTCGCCTCACATCTGTAGCAAATGCAACAGCATGGCACAGATGAGACCGCATAACAAGGCAGAGCCTACCATGACAGCAATAATTAGAATCTCTCAGCTTCCTCCATGTACTTTTAGGTTTGGCTGCTAGGATGACAGCTTGCTCAGAGTGACACCAGAAAGCTTCGGCTTGGAAATTTGTTTTTCCCTCTCCAGGAGGATTGTAGGTGTATGCTGATGTCCTAATGAATGGTTAAAATCCCAAATCCCACAGCAGCAGTCCTCAGCAGGCTGTGGCCCTTGCTTCCTTCCCTCCGAGAGGAGCCAGACAAGTCACAGAATCATAGAATCATAGAACCATTTCAGCTGGAAATGGCCCTCAGGATCAAGTCCAACCATAACCTAACTCTAGCACAAACCATGTCCCTAAGAACCTCATCTAAAGGCCTTTCAAATACCTCCAGGGATGGTGACTCCACCACTTCCCTGGGCAGCCAGTTCCAATGTCTGACAACCCTTTCCATGAAGAAATTTTTCCTGATATCCAATCTAAACCTCCCCTGGTGCAACTTGGGGCCATTTCCTCGTGTCCTATCACTTGCTACTTGGGAGAAGAGACCAACACCCTCCATGCTACAGCCTCCTTTCAGGTAGTTGTAGACAGCGATCAGGTCTCCCCTCAGCCTCCTTTTCTCCAGGCTGAACAGCCCCAGTTCCCTCAGCTGCTCCTCATAAAACTTGTGCTCCAGACCCCTCACCAGCTTCGTCGCCCTCCTCTGCACTCTCTCTAGTACCTCCATGTCCTTCTTATGATGAGGGGCCCAAAACTGAACACGGTATTCAAGGTGAGGCCTCACCAGTGCCGAGTACAGCGTCACAATCACTCCTCTAGTCCTGCTGGCCACTCTATTCCTACTACTAGGCCAAGTTTCTAGAGCCCAGGTGCTTTTCCACAACCAGAGGGGAGAGGTGTGGGAAGGTGTTTGCAGTTTGTCATGAGATCACAGTGTGCGGGCAATCCAAAAATTGTGCTGACGGCCAGATTTTCATTCTTAAAAGGAAGAGCAAAACCGCACTGTTAACTGTAGCCCAGCACAGACAGAGGAAAGCAGCTGCACCCTGGCACCGCTGCCAGCTTCCCACCCTGCTCGCTTCAAAACCGGCTTGGTAGCAGAAGCCTGATACCTTGGTTTAATAATAAGACTGAAGTATATGGCTACTAGATTTATAACTCTGTCAGGCTGTCCTTTTTGCCTTTGTAGTCATATTAAAAGAAAAGTGGGGTTTGAAGAGGAATCAGCAGCATATCTATGCTGACATGAAAAGTTCCTCATGGACCGCACGTTGTGTTTAAAGGTTACCTGGTGGCCTGGTGCTCCACGTCCTTGCAGCTTGCTGCTGGCACGATGAGTTTCCAGAGACGTCAAGTTCAGCACTTTCTCCATGCTGGCAACAAAGATGTATTATTTATTTTCTAAGTCTTCATTTCTATCCAAAGGCAAGTTTGCCGGCAAATGAGTTTCAGTGACTCTGCAGGCAGGGGAGGGACAAGCGGGCGAGAGCTGGCAGGACTTTTCTTCCTTTGCATCTGGGAAGAAGATTTTGAGGACAAATCCTGGGCAGGCAGGGAGGAGGCAGAGGGAGGTGGAGAGAAAAGAACCCCCTGGCCGTGTCAAGTGCAGGCAGCCATCTGGGATTTCAATGAGCAGCTCTCGGGAATGGGACCATTGTCCTGGCTTTGGTTTTGATTTCTCTGTGTGAGGAACTGCAAAGCTGCTTCTTCTCAGTGTGCACTAGAAAGGCTGTAAAGTCCTATGACAGAGCTGCCTCTTGGCAGACACTATGAGTAAAATCACATAAACGGTACGGGGCTCCTGTAATTTCCACTTCACGCGGGACCTCCTCGGTTACTGCTGACTGGGCGTCCCACACATCCCCTGCACCCCTCAGGAGGTGACAGATGCAGCACCAGGCTGGTGGGAGCAGCAGCTCTGCTCTGTTCCCTGCTAACCATCCCCTTCTGACCCCCCTCCACAGGCAGCACACACAGCGAGCATTTTGACAAAAACCGTCTTCATTTCCAAATGCTCTCGCTTTAGATGCCGAGTGCAGCCTAAAGCTCCCTCCTTCTGTCTATTATCTCATTTCCGCTGTGCAGTCAAAGAAGCTGCGTGTTCTTAGACAATACAGAGAATTAGGGGGAACTGGCAAGCTAATATTAGGCAATCACCGGCAAGAGCAATCATGAGAGGAAGCCCACAGTGCCAGGAAGAGAATACAGTCTGACTCTATCGGGAAGCTCCCGGCATTCTTCCAAGCAGGCTTTATCTGCACTACAGTGTATTCCAAGTTGCTTTCAGACTAGATGTAAGACATATTAAAGAATTACTTTTAACTACACACAGTATGGCACTAACAAGTAAACAAATACACGAGCCAAGCAAACCCAGAAAACAGACTCCTAACCCCAATCTGCTCCTGGACACGGCTCGTCCCCACACCAGCACGGCGTGTCCATCAGCCTGGGGACGGCTGTTTCCACACTGTCTCAGACACTGGCCCGCTGCTTTCCCTTGTCCCTCCTTTTTTTCCCCCACCAGTTGGTCCTCACACACACAAGATTTCCGTTCCTGTGTAGAAGCTGTAGAATCTTCTAAGCAAATACTGAATAGGAGGCAATTACAACTCTGATTATTTCAAATTTTTTTGCCTCCAATAAATCAATTTTCTTTTGCAATTGCAATTTTTTTGGTCAAACTCACTGTTTGCAGCCTTTATCAGGAATAACCCTAATTTTCATGCAGCTGGTTTCTCTCCCTCTTAATTTCTTCCATTTAGGATGTACAAAACTATTCGAATTAAGACAGTAAACTCTTTCACAAATGCTAGGGTTGGTTAGTAACCACAACACTGCATTTACGTACAGAAAGGATGCCACCACTGTGCAGAATTGAGTGGCTTGTAGGTACAAAGCAGACAAACGCGAACGCCTCCCCTCTTCCTCAGCCAGAATCCCCACTAGAGGGGGGTGTTGCTTAAATAATACTATTTCATCCCATTTGCCGGGGCGGGGGGTGGGGGGGAAGAAGATATACTAGTTGTAAATAGCTCTGGAGAGAACTGCTTAATAAGAAAGATGGAAAACAAGTTTGCCACGTTTAAAAAATTAGTTCTTCTGCCTCTGAAAGTCAGGGTTTTTTTTCTGATATCTGTAAGACCACTAGATAAGGAAAAAAATCTGGATGGAGAGTGTTAAAATCTCTTAGTAAAAGCATAAATGTAAAGACTGCTTTTGGCAGATTTACAAGAAAATAAAAGATACTGACAGTAACAAAAATGAAGGCATGCTGTAAGAGATTACACAAGGAGCAGGGATGACAGAAGATTGCACAATTGTAAAAAGCTTATTTAGCAAATAAATTGGATAAATGCTTAGAAAAATAACCCACTAGCAAGTCTTACCAAGAAGCTTACAGGTCAATCCAGTAAGCATCATGCACCATTGGGTACCAGGAGGAAGCAAAGTGTGGCCCACCCAGATGAGCCTCTGTTGAACCAGGAGACTCAGCAGCTGATGGATTCAGTAGTAAAACATACTCATTTCTGCAAGTGATGCTTTCCTCACTTATTGGAATAGAACAGACCATCTAACAATCAAGCAATAATTTTGCATTAATTTCCTTCCTGCTCAGCACTATCTTGTGCCAAGAACCATCAAAAGCTTTCCTTGCAATCTGGAGCATTTAATCTGGTGTGGTATAGAAGAAACCCAGAGATTGCCTGCCTGTCGGGACATGAATGCCAACATGGCCTTCGCTGTCAGAATTGCTAAATTGTCGTAAATCCCACCCAAGCCGTGGATGGCCTTTCACAGCCTCAAAGGCTGCAATGATGGATTACTCAGATGGGAACCCATTTGGGCAACCCACACCATAAGGAGAATACATGTAATGCCTGTTAGAGTCTGCTTGCTGACAAATACAGAAAAGATGTATTCAATAAATCACATTTCTAGTGGTCTTCACATAGCTCTTTTAATGTCCCTGTAGTGCAGGAGAGACACCCACACCAAGAGATGTTGAGGAATACATTTTAAGATTAGTATTTAAAGGATTTGGCTGCATGAGGCTTCCTGATCCTAATTAACCACGTGTCTGGGGACTTCAAAGAAGAAAAGGTCACTATCTGCATTTTTATCTCGGGCAAACTTCTGCTGAAGACACCAGGGCCACTCTTCCTGTGGATCTGTGCAGCATTCAGAACTGAGACTACGGCATTCAGGCTGAGACTACTGGGAGGTGGGTTGCCTTCCAGCACACCCAAAGGGAGTGATCTCAAAGTGCTTTTATGTATATGGATTGCAATTAACACTAGTATTTGTTTGTTTAGTAGTGTCTCGCCTCTTAGGAAAAATAACAACAGAGAGTTTAATTTATAACTTATGTAGAGCTTTTCCTGTGCTATGTGGTAGGATTTCTGTGGTGGGTTACAATTCATGAGCTGGATTCTTCAGCTATGCTTGTCTCACTTTTTTCAGCCCACCTGAATCCCTGAAGAAGCTCAGACACTGCAATTTCAAAATATTTTCATTACACTCATTTGTTTGACATGGATCTGCACAAATTCACACTGGGTAGAATTTTCTGCCGATCTGTATGACTTCAGTGGCTGGGTTGCTCTTTAGAGACAGTCACTTGTGTAGAAATGCTGGTCTTGTCAATGCTGCCAGTAGAAAATGAAATTATTGTGGTTATTTCCCAGCCTATACTTAAAAATCATCAGGTTTGCCAACTCAAAGGAGTTCTTCTTTCAAAGAGGGTCTGTATGCCAAGAGTACAGAGAGTACTGGTGCTGGCAATTCCCCAAGGGGTGTTGGCTGTCCTGGAGGAAGTCAAACAAAAACAAAATTATGGACCCGCTTCCTCATTGCCTACGAAAACTGGAAGTTTACGGTAGTTTGGACTGGAGAATGCACAATCCCAGCTCCCCACAACTTCTGAATCTGCATCTAAATCGATCACTTGATTTCTCCTTTAAGAAAGCTCAATGTGATTTTTATTAATTTCCTTGTTTGGGCTACCTGGTGCATTCTACAGTAAACGCAATTTCAAACCAAAAGACTAGTTGGAAGGTATGAGACATTTCCTTCCCCTGGTCTAACAATGACTTCTTGCCCTGGGAAAAAATATCTGCTCTTCACAATTGCTTATTTTATAGCTAATTAGAAATAAAAAGTGTTTTGTCAGGAAATGTGTTTCTTATCCAGCTGCATGAAATACAATTGCATCCACTTGCTTAATTTACAAGTAGGCTTCAGTTGTGTAAGCCAAGCACAGCACTCCATATGAGTGTTTCCATACTGACATCCAACATGTTATTCCAGCTCAAGGAGATTTACGATTTCAGAGTACATTGAAGGACCCGTTCATAGATGTAGAAACAAATTTGGTGGGTTACTTTCTAAAATAGTATAATCTTTGGATGCAGAGTACATTTTTTCTGTTCATTTTCATAAGACAGAAAACCATTTTAAGCTTAATGTTAAATTGCATCCCAAATAAAGGTGCAGTTCAGGTAGTCTTTTAATTCTGTGTATACATAAAAGAAATAAATACACATAAATATATGTGTATCTTAAAAAAAAAGGGGGGGGAACACACATGTTCTAACAAAAGAGATGATTATTAATTCCATGAGCTAGAATATCACTTATTCAAACAAACAATCAATAAAACGCCGCCAAATGTGTTGTATTTTAATACTATTAATAGAATTTGTTGGACTACTTCAATTTTATAACATCATGGCTAAACTACTAAGAAAAAGCAAGGTTACTTCTCTTTTTTCTTCATCACGGCATGCTTGTGTAACAAAAGAAAGTATTTTCAACCAACTCCAAATTAGAATTTATGAGCTATGAGGAGAAAACAGCAAGAGAGAGCACTTCTATGTTTGCATACTTGTAGCATTGGTTAAATACAGACACAATGAAGTACTGAAGAGGATCAGCAGGAGAACTGGAAGAACCAGAAATTGCAGTTTGCGTTGTATGATATATTATATATGTATCTATATAGTTAATTCTGGTCACTATTAATAATAGTCCACTACTGACAATTAAGCATTAGGCTTGCGGTGATTTTTGTACAAAAAAATACATGTACAGACATAAAAAATAGTTGATAATTGTATAGGTGTTCTTATTTAATATACTCTGAATCTCTCTCGAAAGATTCTCTACCTCTACACTGAACAAAAAATTTATAAGTGCTAGAAATGTAAATATCTCGTCACTACATAAATCCATGGCTTAGAAATATACACTGCAATTCTTCTGAAAATTAAATTGAAGAATCACCCACAATAAGAAAGAGGCAAGTAGCATCTTCTACAGCTAAATTATTAGTATAGCAACTCCTGACATTTGTTGGAAAAGTAATAGAAGTTCAACTAAGGTGTATTAACAACATTCCAGATGTAGCGCATAGAAATAGTACAATATAACCCTCTTTTGCCAAGAAGTGAAGTTAAACATTGAATGTACTAATTAGAGTTTACTGTGGAAGTCTGCTCTAAGATTTCAGCTTTATGCTTTTCTACAGACTCTCACTAGATGATTAATGTAGGGGTTTCTTTGGTTGTTTTTGTTTTGGTTTGGTTTGGTTTGGTCTGGTTTTTTTCCCACATGGTTTTGGTGTTTTCCTCTTTCCTGTTTCCTGAATGTAATCAGTGAGACATGAATCGTGTTTTCTACATGGAAAGGTATGTTATTAGACAGATTTACTTCTTATTCCCACCATAAGATCTAGACCCAAAGCTACTGATCCCACGAGGAATTTTGCTCCAAACTTCGTTTTAAAAAGATAAGGCTCAAAATTACTCATGGCAAAGCAAATCTCAATTTGTTCTATTGCTACCTGCAAAGCAAACTTCTCCTTCCTTTGGGACTGCAGGGGGGTAGGGAGCAGGCCCCTGGTGAGAACACGGAAAGGCCAGTGTGTTTCCCACTGACCAACTGTTCCTGCTCTTTCTATGAATAGTTCTGATCGCCGTGAATTATCATCTGCAACCCTCCATGGACAGACTCACAGTGTTGTGTTTGTAGTGGTGAGATCCTCACCACAGAGGGCTAACATATGCATATATGTATATAACGTTTGCATGTGTATGTATCTCTTGGAGAGAAAAAGAACAACTGACCAATCCATCCCAGGAACACCCTCCAAAGCCTCCCCAGAGATGACACAGAGACGGATCCTTCTCTGACAGTGAGGTATTTTGGAGACCTTCCAGCTGAGTAACACAAAGTGCATCTGATCCCAGCCATGCCCTGCTCAGCAGCAAGCCTGCAATTCCGGGTTTTGCAGCTGCCAGCCTGCATTATCATCTTCCCCATCAGCCTGTCTCTCACCACAAACAGAAGAAAGGCAGAGGTGTAAAGAGATATATGTGTACTGACACACACAAATCCTTATCAAAACCAGGGTAACGGCATTAACCTGCTATTAGGATGTTGCAGCAATAATAACAACATGCAATTGGAGCATAGTGCTTTAAATATTGATATTCAAGTAAATAACAACACACTGAAATCGCTTCCCAAAATAAAGATCAAAGGACTACTCAAACACCATCTTTCAAAACCTTGCTTAAAATATTGCATTAGTATATGCAGTTACTTTTATATCTCTGTATATTTAATATAGGGAAATGTTTATTATATCACTCCATAGCTATTAAAAAGCCATCTTTGTTAAATTATGTGTGTATTTACCTTAAAAGACAGCCTGCACATTTCATGCTTGATACCTTGGGGAAAAAGTTTCTTTAACATTCCTATAATACAACGTTAAAAAAATTCTTACATGGACTGAAGTTTAACCCGTTGATCCTTTTTGTATTCCCATTATGCTGAATAAAATCACATGTTGTTATAAAGAAAGGAAGAGAAATAAAATGTAAAAATTCCTCTAACACAGTTAACTATTTGCTGCACTTTCACGGCAGCTGGGAAGAACAGCCACCTGGGATGGATGCCCTATGATGGGTAAAACTTGTGCAATACAGGAAAGCAACATAACAGATACAAGGAGGAAAAAGCACATCTCTGATGGGCAAGAGGCAAAGCTGCTGTGGGAAGTGAAAAAAGTCCAAAAGCACACATGGCGCACACAGGCAAGCAGGAAGAAATACGTAAAAGCTACAGATGAAAACAGACCCACAAGGCTCCCTCCCACCAAATGCCTTTTTCAGACCTCCGTTACCTTTGAGCAGGTTTTTTTCCTTTCCATTGCAGTGTCTACAAACTCTGCTTTCTTGCAGTAGAGTGGGATTACTAGGTCTGTGCTTCTCTTGGAAGGTCTCTTGCCAAATTGAGTTATCTGGAAAGTCTCACCATGGCTGAAAGATACTTCTGCATTGCTTTTCTCCCATCTGCCCAAGAGCTTTCAAATATATGACACTTTACTGGCAGGGTTAGCAGTGTAAACCAGCCTTCATTAACAGGTAAGTTCTGCTCAACCATCCTTGAGGCTCCAGATTTTTCAGTTACTAAGCCTTCCTTAGGAGATTTTCTTGTTCTTGTTTTACTTGAAGGTGAGTTTGTAATATTTCAGCACAACACTTACAGTCCAGCAGTAATGATATCTGATGAACCAAAATCTAACAAAACTTTTCTAGCTGCTACTCATATCTACTATAGAACTTTTTTCTGCCTATTCATTACAGAACACAAGAGTTAATAAAAGTCTTAATCCACTATAGTAAAAGAGATTGTTGCTGATAATTAGAAGTTACAAGGAAACATTTATTATTCTCCTTATTTGAGGCAATTCTATTCATACATGTAAGAATCTGTTGTAGCCTGTGAGACACTGTGTAGTAACAAGGTGCAATATTTTACAAGGACTTGGTAGATCCAAAAGAAAAATATCAGCTGTGGGTAGAATTTCCAAACGATGCTGATTGACTCCTAGAGATACCACACAGAAGAATAAATTATCAACCTTATAGCTGAGCAGCCCATCGGTAACCATTTATTAATTTCTCTCTCTCACACCACCTTTAGGAGACTCCACGGTGATGTTTTCCTTAGGCTACCCTGGAGCATCAGGACAGAGGAACGGGATATTCCATGGCTGACACTGGAATGAACCCAAAATAAGCCGTTTGTGTCCTTTTGCGGAGTCCCAGCCATCCCACCAAATTATCCTTGAAAAAATACATGAAAACTGAATAGTTGATGGTAATGCATCAGTTTTGAGTGTGTCTGGCTGTGTAACTAGCAGCAGCACCAGGGGACCAGGTAACTCTCACCAGTACCTGGGTGTATCTCCTCACTCAACACTATAATAAGTTCTACAATATACATGTGATAGAAATTACTGTCATCTTCTATCAAGACAAAATACTGAAAAAATCCTTTTAATCTATTATTTTTCTTCCCAGTAGACTAGATACTTCAGCGACTCACATCCAAGCCTGTTCTTCTGGTGACAGTTGCACACTCTGCCCGTAAGAAGCAATAGCATCTGACCATATAATTCACAAGAAGCTCCCCACTCTCATCCAGAGCAGAAATTTCCCTCCTACCCTAAGCAAATCTAGTGTTAATGACCTTCTATTATCTATCACCTGCATCAAAACATAAAATCATGAGGAAACAATTATCATGTTTTTAAAAAGTGATGCCACAATTGAGACTCCTGATTTACAAGCTTGAATGGAGTGCTTGCCTGCCTATTGTAACATTGG
The DNA here is from genome assembly GCF_036013445.1 of Caloenas nicobarica. Lineage (NCBI taxonomy): Eukaryota > Metazoa > Chordata > Aves > Columbiformes > Columbidae > Caloenas > Caloenas nicobarica. The sequence continues at coordinate 26,678,509 of NC_088247.1, forward strand.
CATTTGCTCAGTCCCAATGGAACTTTCATTAATTTCTTGACTCAAAACACTACAACAATATTTTTTTCCTGACTAGTATATTCACCCATATGTTTGAGGAGTATTGTTTCATCTCCAGTTGCTCTTTAATGACAAAATAGAGCTCTGTTCTGTTCCTCGTAAAATTATCAGATGGGAGTTCAGCTTCAGTCTGCATGTCTAAGCTTGCTTTAGATTTCATGAAACCTTTGTTGCAGGAGTGAGTACAGCATGTTTTCAATAGATTTCTTGCTATCTCAGGGAGAACTCCTTACAAAAATTTAGCAATACTTAAAGATAACATTTGGAGAAGTAGTGAAGTAAAACTTGAATTAGGAGAGTAGTGGCTTTCTTATAAACTGGCATAAAATAAATCCAGCATGGTAGGCACTAAATAGCCTTCAAACTAAGACTTCAGCTGTAACCTGATCTGTAGTAACTCTCTCAGCTCTAATACCCAGACAGCAACTGCAAATTACATAAACATTTGAAAAAAAACGCGGGTCGTCTGCACACAAATACTTTCAGGCTCTTCAGGCTTTGATTATCATGTGGTTCCTTTTTATTGTATGATAAGAATCACGCCTAATTTCTTGGACTGAAAACAAACTGATTAATGTTTCTCATTCTTGCTACCATTTCCTCTGTTTCATAGTAAAATGTCAGTACAAAATCCGTGATGAAAATATTTGTAGCCAAACCCAACAACTTTCCCTTGCAGGAGTGGTCCAGCTCTATCTGTGCTCTGCATTATAAGGATGGAAACCTAATGAGTTGCTAGGGAAGCCCTCTGCACTATCATGAATCAACCCCATGGTCATCAAGTCTCCCTTACACAGGAAAATTCCCAGCCATAGGTGAATATCTCTTCCAGTCATCTTAGTGACCCTCACACACCCTGGTCCTGGTGTCCATACTAGTCCGCTACTTCTTAAAATCCTTTGCAAATACCCATCTCTTCAACAGCTGACCTTTCTCCACTTTCGTATGAATTTTTTCCCCTTCGGCCCCCATGACTGCCTCCGTCTCCTACTTTGATAAAGTGATTCTTCAAGGCTATCCTCTCAAACATTATTCAAACCAGAAAATATTTCACTTGTAAATGTTTCTAGATAAAATACTGATTTTAGTCCTCTGCCAAGGACTACAACTGGTACAAAGCTGCTAAAGAATAAATGGCAAGGTCATCATGTCCTCATTGGTATAAAACACAGAAGTTATCTACATTAACTAAACACAAAATCCTCCCACAAGCAAACATTCTTGCAGATTCTTCATATTTATAGATCAAAATATTACAGGAGTGGAGAAAGGAGAAAATCTTTCCTATTTCCAGGTATCTATTTTTAAAACCTTGCTTCTGTGTTGTTCTTCTGTTTGTGGTAGAAAGAGTAAATCCCTCCATAGCCTGAACATGTAATAACTACAGGTCTGCACCTTCCTGGGTAGCAGACGGGTCACTGGTCTATCGTGCAGAGCTTCTGCGTTTTGCAGGTTAAAACCCAACCCACCTAATTTTCACTTCAGGTAGAGTGCCATGCCTCAGGTTTGAAGTAAAAAGGGTCTCAGTGGCACATGCGTCAAAAGGGGATTTTCTCTTGCTGGTCCAGTGGAGGGCAGCAAAATATTTAGTAGATTCCTAATTTAATGTCCTCATCACTGAGCTGCCTCAACAAATGGCTCCATAAAAACCTTGGAATAGTTCAGTACTTCTTTGTTTGGCTTACAAGACCTTACGTATTTGTTTATTTTAGTTAGAAGTCAGTTTTCAGAATATTTGAGACTATTTTTCACATCAGAGATCCTGCCTTAAGACAAACAATGCTTTCTGTATAAATAACTCTGTGGTGCTCCCATTCTTTCCAGAGCTAATGACATCCGTATCAGGAGGAGGAGGGCACTAATGCTCTGCCTTGAAGCCTGCTAGTCCATTCTCTGCAAAGCTTGTGTAAATTTACCACGGGTTTAAATCCAACAGCGTATCTCCAGCACAGCTGTATTGGCATACTGATCATCTTGCATCATTCATTTGCTATGAGCACACATTATTTCAGCTTTTAGTTTAATATAAAGGGGAGTCAGCAGTACTAATGGAATAGCTTGAGACTGTGTCCTAAGCTGGAAGCCAAATTAAAAAAAAGGAAAATATTTTAATGTATCTGTTAATAGAGTTTCTACAATTCTCTTTAGTTGAATCTGACTATAAAATATATTAATTTTACATTGATTTTTCATGAGATGTTACTGATAATAACCCTCCATGTGGGGACAGACTGTCTGCAGAAAGTCTACTGAGAATAAAATGCAGCATGTCTAAAAGTCTTCAGTCTAAATCACAGGAGCTGTAAAAGGTCTTTAACTAAGGAGTGCACATGTGTTTTATAGCCTGGAAAAAAACTCACTCTCTTTATCAAATGTTTAGGACATCCTCCTGGAAGCTAGCTTCCCTATTGATTTTTATAATGACAACAAGACAGAAGGCAGAACAAAGAGGCATCACATAATGGTTTGAAGCCAGGAAGGGAGCAAAGGCGGGTACTCACACTTTGCACCGAGCTGGCAGTACCTGCTCTGCAGAGTGGCCCCAGCTCTGGCAGGAGAGGGGAGGAGATGCTGTGGTCCCAGGGGTGACAATTGTTGCGCTTCTGGTGTTGGCTGTAAGCAGCCAGTTCAGGAGCTCAGGCTGAAATATTGAGGAGCACACACTGGGAACCATGCATTCATTACCATCAGAAATTTGAATAATGCCGGTGATTTTTTCCTGGCAAATACTGGCAAAATCCAGTGTTTTAAATTGTAACCAAAGCGGAGAGCTATTCAGTAGCTGCATAAAGGTTTATATCAATGAGTGCTTAGATAATGTAGTGAGGGCACTAGAGAACCCTTCTACCCTACAAAATGGGCTGTAGCGAAGACACAATAAAATTGTTCCCAGTTATACCACTGAAAATTCAGGACAGAGCAGTCTATGCAAATCTAGCAATACTCAGAAACAGAAAAGGTTTCCGCTGTGTTTCTCACAAAGATATTGTCAGCTGCTGACACTGTAGATACTTGACTGCAGACAGTGAAAGCGAAGAAAACCATCGTGCAACAGAACTGCTGAACTGCAAAGAACGAGGACTCCGGCGGGGGGATGCAGCAAGCTGCGGGGCTTTCCTGCAGGACTGCCATACAGCTAGCTCCAGGGAGCTGGCAGCTGAATCTTTAGAGAAGGTGGAAGTCTTGATAGCTCAGTGAAAATACAGAAGAGACCTGACATCTTCTAGTGAGAGGTGGGATCTCAACCAGGAAAGGGGAAAGCACTGACAGGGGCGGGAGAGGGGAGCAGAATTTTACACAGCATTATTCCTAAATTAATAATCTCCTAAAGTGGGATATCTTGACATAAAACAAATTACCAACTTCCTCTTGGAGCTATATGAACTATGTGTAAGACATACTTACCCACACAGGGTATAATGGTATGTAATACATCTTTACAACGCACAAAGTACCTGTACATACATATAAATTCTATTTGATGCTTGCACTTGGCTCTGGCACATTATTTTCACTGACACATGCTGTAGTTAATGTAATTACAGAAAGCACAGTGCTCATGGAGCAAGCACCAGCATCAGAATGGAAATCTTGCAAAAGAAAACTGCTCTGCTTTACAGTATGCAAGGACTGACTGAATAACTGACCCATACTGGCAATGTTTAGGAGGTCATGAAGGCCTGCTGAAGAGCAGGAGGACAACCCATGCAAGCTTCATCCAACACAGCTGGTCTCAACTGGAAAACATCGGTATTATTTATAAAGCATATGGAGCTGTCTTAAGTGGTTGTTTACAGTCATATTAATTGCTATGGAGCCTGATCAGGTGGAGATGTTGAAAGGAACAAAGCCGGAAAAGTGAAACAATAGCAAAGAGAAGGAGTGGCCCAGTGCACACAACAACCAGGTTCACAGCTGCTAAAAAACATCTCACAGCCCCTGCTCCCTGGGACTGAACCGTCTCGCCAAGGCTGTTGGAGAGACACCCTGCAAACACTCGAGCCGGTCCTTCCTTTCCAGGTTCGCTGGTGTCTCCTCGGGCCGGGGGGAGACGCCTCGTCCTGCTCACAGCCTGTTCCCCCGGCTTCTGCTGCAAGGCTGCCTGCTTAACCCTGGACCACCAAGCTCCACTGAAGAATCAGTAACTCTCTCTCACTCTTGACAAAACAAACCATTTATACCACCCGGATGAGAGTCAACACGAAGTTTCTTCACACCTGGAAGCCTGGCTATTGTACACCGTGGTGTCCCTTGCCTTGGCTGTTGTCTGGCCTGGTTCCCTAATATCTTCTCTGCCTGAAAACACTAGATTACCTCCACCTTATCCAAAAACATAAGCAAAAGAAATAATGCCTTTTACTCTTCTCCCATCTCCTTGCCCCTGTCTCTGCAAATTACTCATTTCTTTCCTCTTGTATTTCTGATTTCTATTTTAATATTTTTTATGAGGGCAGCATGCAGCTTACTTGGAGAAACAGCGCTGACCTGCGACATAGCAAATTGACTGTGTCTGTGATTTAAAGTTCATCTGGGAGCACACAGCAAGTCTGGTGGGCCCAGAACACATAAACCAAAGTCTAATCATACATGATCGCCTGACATCACAGACTTTCCCATATTTCTACCTGAGATTTTCCAGCACAAACACAGAATATCTGCTAAGAGTCTCCCTGAGATAACTATCCCTGTAACTGTGGTTGTAGGAAACAAACCAAGAAATATTATCAAATTTAGCACAAGGGTGGTTTATACTCTTTTCCTGCAGTGAGACATTAAGCCCACTGGAAAAAAAAAATACATTAGTTACAACTATGCCTCAATAAACAGCTCATGGAGAGCACAGAGACAAGCAGTAAATAAGGCAGAAATAAGACACATCTTGCATTTGTTGAATTCTTGGGCAACACGACATGGTTCTGTTCAGAAAAACAGAGTTTGCCTGTATGGCAAAGGGAGGTCCAGGGACAGCGAGGTCTGGGAAGCAGCTAGGGCTCCTGCCCTGGTAGAGCAGCATCTTCCTGCCCTGGGCTCCATTTCCTCATTAGGTGCAGCAATGGCAAAAGCTGCAGCTGGGAAAAGAGAAAAGCAGCTTGCCAGCAAGGGAGTGAATGATGGCTGGGAGCGAGACACCTTGCAGCTGGGACAAATGGTGTGGGTATGTGCAGAGAAACAAGAAGCCAGAGGCCACAGAGGGTGAGTGGAGGAACAGGACACAATGCCAGCTTTGCAGGGGCCTCGTGTGCTAAATGGTGGCCCTGGCCTCCAGACGGGAGGGAGGTAGAGATGATTCTCTAACCGCTTTTGTATGGGCTCGAAGGATGAACTGTAGAATGGCTCTTTTGTCTCAGCCCCTTGCTGGGCTAAAAGCCATGAGGCATGTGGCCAGATGGCCAGGGCCGCCTCTGAGGACCTACAGGGAGGAAAAGCTTCATTCCTTAAATTTGTACTGATCCCTGAGGCTTAGAAAACAAAACTCCAGAGAGCACACACATCAGGGAGTGCGTTATAGATGGAAGTTCTCAGACAGCTAGGAGGCACTTGCGAGGAAGGAGGGGAGCTGTGGATGCACCTGCCTTATGTGACACATAGTCTTAGCTGCTGAGACCTGCTTTATGAGACCTGTGTGACTTCAAAGTGCAGCTGGTGAATGAGATCTGCATTTGCTTGCTTACCATGCCATGGGCATGCCAGGAACAAATCCAGGTTTAAAAGAAAGCCCCATAACCTTATGGTGCCCTGAGAGCAGTCACTCAGGGAGCTTCCAAAAATAGAAACTGCGTAGTTGGTGCCAGAGGCAGTGAGGCAGCGTAACTAAGAAAACGGATGAAAAACAAGTGCTGAGCAAAGCAACAGAGAGTTGTTTTTGTGTTAACCCTGCCAAATGGATTATTTATACCCTAATCTTCTGCTGTTGGTATGACTGAGCTTTTTGAAGGAAAGCTGCAGCCAGCTTCTCCTGGTTATTTAATGAGGCAGATAAGCTTATACCTTAAAGCAATTCCACCAGCCTCTGACAGCCGTCCCATGCACATGAATTTCAGGATAATTCTTAAGTATGGCAGAAAGTGGCAGTTACAAGGAGATATGCTGGGGACAATGGGACATCAGGACTGCCCAGACTGTAAACAAACATCAGGTAGAAAAACTACGTCAAGCACTGAAAGTGTGTAGCTTCAAGAGAAACACCCCTGGCATGAAATGCTGATTAGAGGACCTGGATCCTGGCAAGGGACAGAGGTGGCCCAAGTGGACTTTACTGCCCAAGCGATGTCAGTGACAGATGAAAGGCCGGCAGGCAAGTACACATGAGCAGGACAAGGTGCTCCGGCTCATGGGAGCCAGGTGCCCTAGCATGACCACACAGAAGCCTTTGGAGAACAAAAGAAAAGAGAAAGAAGCTGGACTCCAGAAACCACCTTGAAAGATTCAAGGCAAAGTCATTTCTGTCTTGAACAGCAGCATCTGACTAGCAGCACGCACAGAGGTGACACCTGCCTGTGGCCCAAGGCCTGCATTCAGCTTCCTCCTTTTGTAAAGCCCTAGAGCCCCTCTTTGGCCTTACCAAATTCCAGGTGTCACTCCCTGAGTGACTGAAACCACTTACATGGGACAAGCAACAGCTTCTGCCCTTTCCTCATTAGCTCTGTTCATGTCATGGTGGAAGAATGGTCATCCTCAAGGGTCCATAAAAGACTATGCTGCTCACCACAGCTCCTCACTGAAACAAACCCTTCCAGACAAACTTTGAGTGTTTATACATTTACATACATAGTATGTGTGTATAGACATTTATTTTACAGAATTCTAATAATGGGGTCCTACCACCTCCCACTTCTCCTTTCAAGAACCGCCAGTGCTTGGCTATTTTTGTTATTAAAACAATTTGGGTTTCCTTAAAGTTTAACAGAAATCTCCTTTATTGCTCTTTAAGACCATTGCTTCTTGCACTTTGCCCACTGGAGCAAATAATTTATTCCCTTCTTCCTTGGAGCATCCTTTGAAATATTTTAACAAACACTGTTATCACACCTCCCTTCAGTCGTCTTTTCTCTAGACTAAACAACTCCAGTGCCTTCAACTCATAGGGCATGATTTTTTAAACTTCTGCCATTCTTTTTGTTTGCTTCTGGACGCTGTCCAACTGCTCCACACTTTCTTGAAAGTGCAGCATCCACAGTATCACATCTGAAACTTCACCAATATGTTAAATACTAAAATAGTTACTTCAGAGATCTCATTATAGGGTACTCTTTACATCTCAGTGCTGGACTTGCAGTTTTTAATTCCTCTGTTCCTTTTTTTTTTTTTTTTTTTCCCCCCCGCCCAGGCTTTCACAAGGGAAAAATACCATTTGGGATGTTACCAAGACAGTTCAGGATGTAGGATGGACTCCCAGGGCAGGAATCTGATGGCTCTGTGTAGAAGACGAGGCCAGATGCCAGGGTAGACTTGAGAGAAGAGATGTTACCTCTTATTAGATGATACAGACTTGATAGTGAATTTAAGCTGACCTGTAGTGATGTACAAAATGCTCTAGCAAACTATTTCAATCCATTGTGAGTGGCAAATGAGAGTATTTCTACTGCCATTACAGCACTTTTTGTGTTGTGGGTTTGGTTTTTTTTAACTAACTTCTTGACCACTAAATTAGTTATTGATCCAATGTTAAAAATTACACCAACAGAAAAACTGAGGAGTAGGAAGTACAAGTAAAATTACTTTTACACAAAAATGTGTATGCTGGAACAGATGTCTTAAGTTTCCTAACTTTGTGAGGAAAAACGTAAGATTATCAAATGACTGTCACTATAACCATCACAGAGAGGAAAATAGTATAATGCATGGTTTAGGACTGACATTTAATTATTTGCTCTGCCTAATTATCTAGTGGACTCTGGCAGGATCAACAAAAACTCTTCACTGGTTGACATTTTAATTACCTTTCTCCAATACTGAGATCTGCAAAAATTCCTCCACAGCTTGCAGTTCTTCTGTTTTTTCCTGTTTGGCATGAAATTTAACATCTAATGGGACTTCTAGAGTTTGGCTTATGAGTGCCTACCAAACTTTTTCTCAGAGCAGTTTCTGACTTGTGCAATCTGGCATCATCATCCCCCAACGACTACGCGTTTGTCTCAACCAGCCCAGGTCTAAAAAGCTTGTAAGGTGTTTCCTTTTCTTGGCTCTTCTTCTTCTGACTGATCTCCAAAATCTCCTTCTTCCTGGGGTTGTAAAAGTGTGCAGAATCTGTATAGCAATACCTAATAACCAACCTGCTCTTCCTCACAATACGTGGGCTATTGAGGATATTATCTGCTACTAACTAATGCTGCAACTCAGAAAACACCCAGAAAATTACCTACGTTTCACATCTTAAAGTATCTCTATTTGCCCTTATGAAAAGGCAGATCTCTCACTTGAACTGCTTCCACCTGTCAGCCAAATTTTTTGAGAACTTGCATCAAAACCATAAGCTTCTCCATTTTCTCATTCACCACATCTCTGTTTTCTTCTCAGTTTCTTCAATATCTGTACTACTTCCTTTCTGGTCTAGTTCACATTTGTGGTCTCTCTGGTCTTGGTCACATTTCTGAGGGAAGATTAATGAGGAGCCTGAGTCAATGTTTAGAATTAGCAAGCAGGTGGGTTAATGGATGCTGAGGAAAGATCCCTGTGGAAGGGAGAGGCATGTATCTGCCTTAGTCACACCATTAACATTAACACTATTTAACAACTGGTTTGTACCAGACTACTCCAGGAGCAGGTTAAATTTCTGCTTTTAAATGGTTGCATACCTTTGCACCCCAGCTTTAGAAACTGAATCAGTTACAAGATTTACAATCTTTTCTTCTAGTACTAGTTGTTTCTTCTACGTTTTAGAGAAAGTACATTAAATTCACACACAGCGTACAAAGATCTTCCAAAATCAGAACAGAGGCAGCACTGTAGTGATAACCCACCCAGGTCTTGCATCTAGTTCAAGAGATTTGCAATCATCTGGAGGCTGACACGAAGACTAGTGGTTTAAATTCTCATAGAATCATGGAATAGTTTGGGTTGGAAGGGTTCTTCAAAGGTCATCTGGTCCAACCCCCCTGCCATGAGCAGGGACATCTTCAACTAGATCAGGTTGCTCAGAGCCCCGTCCAGCCCGGCCTTGAATGTCTCCAAGGATGGGGCATCTACCACCTCCCTGGGCAACCTGTGCCAGTGATTCACCACCCTTGTTGTAAAAAAAGTCCTCCTTATGTCTAGCCTGAATCTCCCTTCTTTTAGTTTAAAACCATTACCTCTTGTCCTGTTGTAACACACCCTTCTAAAACGTCTGTTCCCAATTGGCCCTTCTAAAAAGGAAAAGGAAATGAAGGACTGCTCAGAAGAGTGAAAAGCCTAGATAGTGTGTGTGTGGGTAGAAGGAAAAGGGAAAGCGAGTGTGTTGCATGGACACTGAAATAGCTCGTGGAGCTGGCAGGGCTCAGCACAGCCAGCAGCAGCACATGGGTGCGTGCGGCCTGCCCAAGGCTGGCAGAGCCCCCAGGTTAATGCACCCAGAGTGCTGAAAGTGTGTTACTGGAACAACCCCTGGCTGCGCAGGCAGCAGCCGAGGTGCGGACAGGGTGAGCGGTGCTGCCTGCGGAGGAGGGGGTTTGGTGCACACCTCAGCAGGCTTCCAGCCATTCTCCCCCAGGGATGGGAAGCAGTCACCCAAGAAGCTCTGGCCCGTAGCCCACCTAGGGTTTGTTATCTTGCGTGGGTACAACACACAAACAGCTGATCCACTTCTGGGCCAAAAGAGATCCTGAAAGCTGGTGGTGGTGCCACTCTAACTGTGCTAACAGGCACCTTCAAAGGCAGCAAGTGTATCGACATCAACAATTGAAACCACTCATGAACACAGAACTGCCTAGGTAACGAAGGATGCCAAAAGCACCATAGGATGCACAGTCGGACCATTCCCCACCCATAATTTAACATTTCTACCTAGCTCCTAGATGTCCGGGCAGCCATCATAAGCGCAGCTTCCCAGGAGCAGCCAGTGATTTAGCATTGAGTGGTTCTGCTCTCAATCCTCTGGTAGCAAAGAGCAGCACTGCACTCAATCCTGTCATCCAAATTCTTCGTTGTTCTTGGAAAACACACCAGCATACCATGAGACCAGCTGGTCTAATTGCTTCCTTTTATTACCATCTATGGATGATTCTGTCAAGCTAACCTCCTCTACTGACTGGGCTTCTTTACAGCTCTTGACCTTCAGCCTCGTGAGAGGGTTTGAGACACGAGCTACATTGTCCAAGTCCCCCACAGTCTGTTTTTTGCTGCTCTCTGCCCTTCATGGTCATTCACAGTAGTTACTCTTTTCTACAACCCACCCTGCTGCATAGCATAAATTGCAGGTTTTCTAAAGAAGAGCCTGGACAGGGTATTTTCTGCTTCAAATAGGAGGCTACTGGGTTGTTTTGTTGTGGGTTTTTTTTTTTTTTTAGCTAGTTTCATGCTACTTACTTTTAAATTCCTACAGGGAAGAATTCTTCTTTGGCATGAGGTAGATAGGGCAGAGAAATCTCCAAAGTCCTATGAGTATCCTTCCTCATTCCCAGTACTCTGCATTGTTTTTAACAGTAATCAGTATCTAATTAATGTTTAGCAGATTATCTGTGACACCTGTGGTAGAAAAATCACTTCCCATGCAATATCATTAGAAACAGCAGCAGGATGACTGCAGAAATAGCACAGCATTAGGTCATTTACTGAACACACAGCAGAGTTAAATAGGTACTGTTTCTCCAGGCTTTGTAGTGGCCAGTGATTAATAATCAGCCATTGAAATTTGTAGAGTACAAATTTTATTTCCCTTGAGCTCTGTTTTTTCTTTTTTAACCCCAGGAGTAGACTGGTTTCAGATCCTCAGTCCAACAACACTGTGATCTGATTCCAGCAGAGAGGACAGAGCAGTCCCAGCAGTCAGTGGTTGTGACCTGCCACCATCACAAGATTGGTTTATTGGTGCAGAAGCCCTTGGCAATTTTATCTCAGTCCTTTGGATGTCAAGAAAAAAGCGTGAGTCTATCAAAGAGGCAGATTTCTCAGGTTTGTCTGCATGCCCATTGGATTTGTGCTTAGAAGATGCTTCTGGCAGAAAGGTTGGATTGCCCACCAGCTGTCATATCCACATAGACAAGCCAACGCTGCTGGATAATCCATGGAATAACCACAGCATACCCAGGCAGGACAGGATTACCTTTAGCATCTTTGAATAGAGCCAAAATAGACAACAGAAGGTAACCACGACCATTTTGGACTGCTAAGGACTACTTAGAGTACTTTCACCTGCACTTAGCACCTAAAACCTATAGCAATTACATTTTGTAATGCTGGAACTTTTTCAGTTTAGACAGGAACCATCCCAGAACAAGGTAAGTCAGTAGAGAGAGAAGGCATGAACTTAAAAAATAGATATAAGGAAAAAAAATTAAATCCACATTTGTGAAGAAAAGTCCTGGTTAGAAATAGACTTTGTTAGTGATCCTGTAAAACTGTCCATCTTCACATTTTTCACATATTCAGCTAGACAGCAGGTTGCAAACAAAAGGAGAATTCCTCTCATGAGACAAACCAGAAAAATTAACCAGATGGCAGAAGTTGAATTTGAATCCAAACCCAGTAACCCCCAAAAGCAGAGCCATAAGTTTCCTTCAGACAAGTATTTCCATTGCTTAGGCTGTGGAAAATTGCTCTATAATTAGAAAAAGAATGAACTGTGGTTTTACTATTCATGTAGAAATACATATTTTTTCTGATAAGAGCACTTGAGAGACCTAAAAAGTTTTTGGTCTTTATTTATAGATTGCAGGGTAAAGTAGCCTGACCAACAAAGAAGTATTATAAAACCAGAAGATTTTAGAACACTAAAAATATGCAGAAACTGTGAAGCCAATCCGTCTTGCAGAGTTTACATTCCAGCCAACAGCTTGAGGTGAGAAATGAATTGAGAGGTCCATGAAGAGGACTTTAAGGGCACTACACAAACTATTTTTGAGGGGAAAAAAAAAAAAAACACCACACAAAAAACCCCAATGAAAACAGATAATTTGATAATTTGCAATAAATGTCAGCTTGAGATAGTTTCTATTATAGCAGTACCCAGAAGCTTTCTTACACTGTTGTGTAATACACTCTGTAGTGTTGTCTTGTTTTTTCTGTGGATCTTAAGTTTAAGGTCATATATGTACTGCAGAGTAAATTGTCATTTTTAGCAATACCAGGGGGTGACAGCAATATGGTCTGGGTACAAACATCATTAGCCAAAGCATCTGCTGTTGGCTGGTGTCAGAGGCAGGATATGAAAACAGAGAAGCTTTTGATTTTGTATTGTAAGGCCAACGGGCTGCACGGAGATATTAGTTTGCGTCTGAGCAGCAGCTAATGCTGCCAGCTCCATTCAATTAATCTTCCTTTTGGGCTGTACGAGCCGACCAGGCACAGCCAGAGCCACAGCTCCCTGGAGCTTAAATCTCACTCACTTTGGGTAAATAGGCTGTGTGGAAAGGACCAGCCTGCGGAGGCCTGTAAAGGTGGCTGCTGCCTTCTGCTGTATGGGTGTCTAACGGAGACCCCCTTGTAGGAAAACGAAGTTTGGCAAGGGGGCTCGCTCGCTGGGTGACTGTGCTGAGGGCACTGTAAGGAAAAAGACACAGGGGAAGAGCAAGAAAAAGCATCAGCATGTCTCCAGACTTCTGTCTACTTTAAATATTAATAGAAATAAAATACAGCTTTCACAGTGGAGGTTATGTTCCTGCAGGGGACCGTGCCTTTCAACGTACTCATAAGTGGTAGAGAAAAAGCAGCGGCTTACCACAAGCAAAAGCAAAGACGTGTGAGGATATCACATAACTCAGTGACAGCGCAGTACAGCGAAAGATGAGGTTCAATGCTGGACAGTCAGAGGATTTCAGGGGGACAGTTTTCCATGAGGCGGAAAGCTTACGATCAGCAAGCGATGTTAAGCTGTATAATGAGGCTGGTGGAAGACTCTGATAAGTTCTGTTCTTACTTGTACCATTCCTGGGAGCACAGCAGAAGAAGGTGACAGTGGCAGAGGAGACCATAGCCGTGCTCTCAAATCAACAACACTTTTCTGGGTAACTCTAAGAATACAGCTGGAAAAAATAAAACAGTTATAAATCTGTCAACATAACAAATCTTATTTTTAGGCTGTTGTCAAAATACAATGTTTAAAAACATCACTGGTAATGGAAATTTCTTTATGAGACCCACCTCTGCCCTTATTCGTTAGCTATGTCAGTGGCTAGAATAAAATAATTTTTCATGGTTTTATTCTATTAAATTGATCTAGGATAGTGTGATTTTAATCTCTACTCTTCCTTGGTAACATCTACAACACATCACATGGTCTTATCTCCTTATCTCCCATTATGCTTTTGATCTTACTTTTCCAAACATCAGTTTTGTTTCCCCAGTCTCTGTTTCCTGCAGCAACCAACATTACTGCTCCTTCTGTAACGGCTCTACAAGGGAAGGATTTCGTATTCACAGGAAACACGGCTTCCTAATGCAAAATGTTTTTCCCAGCCACACTTAGGTAACCGTGGTGCAGCACCCCGTCAGGCAAAACACATTCTCTTCCATTTCAAATGATCTTCAGGCTAAAGAGATACACAAAAGTACTAAGTGTAGGATCCAAACACAGAACTTCAGTTCCTCTAACTATTATTTCTGAACTCTGTTGAAATTCAGAACGTCATTGGCAGAAATTACCATTGCTCACATTTTAACAACAGATTCAGAGTAGCCCGAGTCTTGAATGATTTGCAGCTGGATCCCCTTGTTTTTTTACAAACAGCTGGATCCTGGTACCCCTTGAACTTTGCAGGCTGAAACTACATCTAAGAAACACGCTTAATGTAAAGACAGCAGAATCTGGCAGGGATATACAATGCCACCTGCAGCATTTACCCAGTTTATTTGCTTTAATCCCGTATTACATGGTGCAAGGAGAGATATTGTAGTTATCCAAGATTCATTCTGGTATCAGAAAACATAGGAGTGTACGCAAGTCGCACTAGAGTGGAAAAACCCCCAACATTTTCCGTTAGCAGATGTGAAAACAAGTGCAACTTTTGTTTTCCGCTGAAACGGGGTCCAGATCAGGCTAGTTTATGTTACATTCCTGGAGGGAGCATGCTGTTGCAGCATGTCATATATCAGATCCAGGCATGAACCCTTGAAAACTAACACTTGCCACAGGTGTTATAAATTCTTCATTTTCTGTGTTCCAAGGGATTTTTTTTTTTTTTGCCAGTTTGCTGATAAATATTATCTGACAATGCCTGAAATCTAAAATCATCTGCTCACAGAGGAATGACACCGAGGGTGGCTACATAAGCCTCAGCAACGTGAAGACCTTCTCCCCTTTAGAACGGAGTGCCGTGCCCAGCTGGCTCCTGTCCTGGGGGCTGACCAGGCTGCTGAGCAGCAATAATCGGCATTTTAGGTTTTATCCTGCAAAAACTCCACACTGTGACCATTCAGCACAGAAGCACTGCCCCAGTAGCTGCCCTGTCTAGTCAACTTTGAAACTGTTCCACACAAGCTGAGGGACTCTTCAATCAGGATTTACCCTCCAGGCAATCCAGTTAGCTCAGTTAGGTTGTGGGCATCCCAAGGAAAACAAACTGTCAGGAGAAGGATGCTGCAAGCTGGGGAAAGAACCATCTTCCTCCAGTCTGCCCCTCCAAAAGAACCAATCTAGGATTACAAATTGTCTCTGCATGTAACAGCAAGACATGAGATGTGTGTCAAGCACAAGAAAAATCATCACCAAAGTTTGACATGACAGATAAACACAGAAGGCATTAACAATAGCCAGATTTTTCATAGCTTGCTTAGATCCTTTGGATAAAAGCAGGCACACGATTAACTAAAAATTGTAGTCAATAGCTGATGTTATTTCAGCATTTTTCAAATGCTTCAACTAGAACCTTGTCAAAATAAACAGTGGATTTGTGCTGTATGTGCTTATATGGCAAGGTTGATCCTCACTGATACTATTACAGCGTTGTAAAGCATAAAATCTAGTTAATGGTTTCTGCCAAACCATGAATCAGTTGCAAAATAAGGACCTGAAGTATGTTCTTTTTTCCATTCTCTAATATTTCTTCGCAGCACAACCCAAACAATTGCTCATAATTAAACTGATTGGAGGAGCAGACACTGGCAGGAAATACACTGCTGGCACTGGTCCGATAGCACTTCATTGTACTGAATTTAGAACAATTACATCAGTTCCTTTCATTTTGCAGAAAAAGAGGGGGGGCTGCTTTTTTATCCTTTGCTCACTACAAGCAAAATCAATGTTTATCAAATCTCCTGAAGCAGATTTGTATATTTTTCATGAACAACATAAGTGCATCCCTGGGTACCCTAATGCCTTTGCCCATTCCGTTTAACCTTCTTTATGGATGCTTTGTGTTATTAGTCATGACCCATCAGGGTTTTTTCTAGGAAAGCATGAGTAGATCACCTTTTAATAATGGAAGGACAGAAAATCAAACGTATTCTACAGCAAGCAAGCAAAGTGAGTGAAACTGAAGTCCATATTTAAAATTAAATATTGACTTGTGACTTCTTTCACATCTACAGAGCAGGAGTCATGCATATGTATTACAGAGCAGAATAACATCGCCCAGCACTGTAGGGAAACTAAAGCCAAATTTTGCTCTTGAGCACACCCGTCCAGTTTAAACGAGACCAAAGGGTATGCTGGTACCTATAGAGACAAACAGTCAAAAAGAATGCTGCGTAAAACCATGAAACTGTCCCTTCCCTTTCACAGTAGTCCTGTGCACCAGACTAGTCTTAATTCCCAGCATTTCAGGAACTTCACTTCCCTACACAAATCTAAAAAAATTCAACTCTGTTTGGGTACCTACAGCTCACACCTCTGTACATAGAGAGAAGCCATATTCAAGAGGTCCTTTAGAATATCAGCTGCTCTGTATTGCGCAGGGCTGAGCTTTCAGCTCCTGTGGCTGCCCTGGAAGAGCAGGCAGGGATTTGTTTTCATTCCGCAGTGCCCGGTCTACTGGGCAGCTCATAGAGAAGAAGAGAATGGGGTGGCCCAGCAGTGGTTTCATGCTCCCAGCAGAACATGTGCAACCTTGGCCTTGTACAGAGGCCAGTCACAACCAGGCAGTCAGTCAGTTACTCATGCATTCAATTAAAGTGCTTTTTCTCTCCCACATGCCCAGAGATGTAGCACTTCCCATGAGTGGCTGTGAATAGACTTTTGAAGAGGTTCTTGCAGAATGAATGTACCTCTGTTTCCCCAAAGTGCTGAATAGAGGGCAAACTTGGTTCAGAAGTATATTCAGTGTTAGTATATTTATAACAAGCGAGATCTGTGCATTCATGTCTCGTGCGTTACCCATGCAGACCTTGAAACAAAATCCAGAGCATACTTGGGGGTAAAAAAAAAAAAAAAAGGAGGGGAGGAGGGTTGGGGCTTGTGAATAGACCACTGTGCAGGGAATGAGGAAGATAAGGCTTGCAGCTTGCCTTCACCAAATCAATTTCTTTCCCCTCTTTTTCATGGTCCTAAGCCTTGCCTACCTGTATTGACAGCTCCTCAGGAGCCATAGCTGTAGTTGATGCTCCCAGATTCAGTAGTACTATAAATATCAAATACCATTAAGAGTATGATTTTGTGTGGTATCAGTCACAGAATCCAAGAACTGTCAAGGTTTGAAGTGACCTCTGGAGATCATTCAGTCCAACCCCCTCGCTCAGAGGGTGGCCAGAGCATGCCGCTCAGGACTATGTCCATTCAGGTTTTGTATGTCTCCAAGGATGGTAACGCTCAAGCTTGTCTAGGCAACCTGCTCCAGCATTCAGTTACCTTCACAGCAAAAAGTCTTTTCTAAGTATTCTTCCTGTATTTCACCTTGTGCCCATTGTCATTTCTCCTTTCACAGGATACCACTGAGAAGAGTCTACCTCCACCTTGTTTACTCCTGTATCTCCTCTGATAATATTACCTCCTCCAAGATAAACAGCTCACTCTCAGTATGTCTTTCTATGTAAAATGCTCCAGTCCCTTCATCATCGTGACTCTTTGCTGAGCTCCCTCCAGTATGTCCATGTCTTGTACTGGGGAACCCAGAACTGCATACGGCACCCTAGATGTGGCCTCACCAGAGCTGAGCAGAACCTTCTTTGCCACAAGGGCACATTGCTGGTTCATGATCACCTTGGTGTCCACCAGGACCCCCAGGGCCTTTTCTGCAAAGCTCTTCCCAGCTGGTGGGTCCCCAGCCTGTCCTGGTGCTCAGGGCTGC
Source organism: Caloenas nicobarica (assembly GCF_036013445.1). Taxonomy (NCBI): domain Eukaryota; kingdom Metazoa; phylum Chordata; class Aves; order Columbiformes; family Columbidae; genus Caloenas; species Caloenas nicobarica. The sequence goes on from NC_088247.1 coordinate 26,695,923, forward strand.
TCCTCCGGAGGTGCAGGACTTCGTGCTTCCCTTCCGTGAACCTCATGAGGTTCCTGCCTGCCGTTTCTCCAGCCCACTGAGATCCCTCTGAACAGCAGTACAGCCTTCTGCTGTATCAGTTTGTGTCATCTACAGAGCAAGGTCCAGATCCAAATAAACACGATGTGAATTGTAAGAGGAGCAGAAGTACGTTTCGACCTGTCTTCCTGGTGGACTCTCGTTGCATGGTTTGCACAGCCCCAAAGGTGCTGAGGCCACTGGGGATTAAAGATCACCCGTGAGAGGCACGGTGGGACCACTGTGCAGAAAGGCCATTCGTCTTGTTTGTGCTGCATCGTGCCATTCTCAGTCACGAGAATAAATCAATTACATGGGAAAATGAAGGAGAAATAACAGCTGCTTATTACAGAAGTGCAGCAGCTCTGAGATACAAGTAAAATGTCAGCGTTTTTTTATTGGATTTTTTTCATTTTGTGAACAATCTCCTTTTGCAGTTTATCTTTCCGTATAAGAAGGAGGGTGCCTACTTTCTATTTTTATCTTTGCTGGGAAAGATTCAGTGTTTTGATTTTAGTAGAACACTATTAAAACAGAAACATTCCAGGGTCCCAAACTGAAAGATAAACTCATATTCATGTTTGTATTCCCTCTAGCCTGTGTTCCCTACCAGAAACACTCAATGGGCACAGCGTAGTGCAATTGCTTGACTCTTACATTTGTACCTAGCGCACCTGATACCTTCTCTATTAAATTATCTATGAGTAAACACTGACATTTAACTATTTTAAAAATTAATCATAATTTAAATTTCCAGATAACCCAGAATGTCTTTTCAGAAAAGGAGGATTAAATTTAGGTTCCTAAAGAGACATAATTAAATAACAATGTGCTTGAAAGCGAGGGATGTTCTTTTCAGGCTGAGGACTAGATGAAGATTAGTGTGTGCCAAACCAGTTTCCTGATATGCCAGCAAATTTCCTGAATATTCCCAGCCAAATTGCTTAATCTGCTTCTCTGTTTCCTGTTTGCAAAGCTGGCGTATTCCTGCTTCCCTTCCTTCCACCCTGTATCTACTCTGGTTGTGGAAGGGTCAGAGCCGACCAGCACTCTGCAGAGGTGACAGATACTGGAATAAGGGACCAGAAGTGCCACCGTAACCACAGGTTTGTATCTGGGACACTTCCTACAAGGACTGAACGCTTCTGCCCTGCAGGCAGTTTCGGTACATGCTACCTTCAGCAAATGCTCAAATGCATCTTATTTCTCTTTGGGGCACATTGTTCAGAGCAATTCTAACTTCACCAAGAGATGTTTTTCTGTTCTCTGTCTCATCTGCTTTTTAATTTTAATCATCTCTTTGGAGCAAAACTTAGATAACATGTTATCTCTAACATAAGAGAAAGTTTGGAAGTACACAGAATACTTACCCCTTTCTAAATCAACCACCTATTGGCCTCCGGAAAAAGAGGGGCAGGGGGAAAGCGTTTCAATACGTTTTGAATTCCATTCTCCAGGTGAACTTTGTTTGTGTTATGCTAGGAAAAGATATGTATGAACAGGAAAAATTCCCTAAGGCAAACCATTGAGGATTAAAGCTAACCTGCATTTATCTGAGAGTTTTCAAAGTACTCACATACATTGACTTTTGCATTCTCACATTGCACTTCATTTCTTGGTTTCAGTCAGCACAGGGAACAAAAGTACCAAATGGTCATTATAATTTTTCCACCCAGAACCATGAAATCCAAGAACAAGAAAACCAACCCCCTATGAACAAGAAATGCCATGTCTATTTTTCCAGCTCCACTGGTCATTGCAGCCTTCAGTTTAGTGGGAGAGGAAAGGTGCTGGCAGAGTGCCGTAACCACTTCACCAGCCCAGACAACAAAGAGTGAGAGCTTTGAGAGGAGAGTCACCATCACAAGTGCTGAAAATAGAGTGTGTTCTATTATATTAATGTTTATTGGAAGCATAGCATCACCGAAGTATTTCTGAGGCAAACCAAGACTAACCAGGAAACTATCACATATGGTATTTTTCATATTTCCAGTAATTTGACTTTTTTTTTTTTCTTTTTTTTTTTTTTCAACTACAGAATGATCAGCAACACAAGTGCTTTATACTGGTGTCTTACAGAACTGCGCCAAGAAATACCAGCTCAAGAAATGCCCCCAATATCATCCAGCTTGAAACACTGGCTTGCTTCTTTACATCACTTTGCAATGACTCTCTGAGTAAAGGCTCTCCCGATGTTTTATCAGCTTGAAGAAGCCCTGTTCATCTTCTGCTTTACTGCCAGCGCGGAGTCCTGCCAAAGAATAGCTGCTGCAAGATATGACATTAAATCTGAGGCTCCTTGTTTTCTTTTGGACGGTCTCCCCTCCTGAAAGACTAACTGAAAAACAACGACAAAAAAACCCTTGACAGAAAACACAGCTAGACACTGGAACTTGATTTTTAGCCATCTTTCTCCAGGCTTGATCAAGTCAATCCCAAACTCAACCCCACACCCACCCGAACGCTCAGAGCCAGGAAAACAGTTTTGTACTACAGGACTTGCTGCTCACGCTTTAATTTGCAAGTTCTGACAGTTATTTTTGCTTTAATTGCACACTTATTTCAGACTTTAATTAGGCAGCAATGCTTTAATTTGCTTTTTCTTTGTTGTCCATCGCAATGGCATTTTATCACTGTGATATTGCAGCCTTGGACAGGACACACACTAGGACAAACCCTTTTGTTTATAGGCACATGGATTTCAGCCTTATTTCTGCTGTTCCAAGAGGTATGAATAAACTATGGCATAATTTTCTCTGACATGCATTGTTAATTAGATCTCTCCAGTGATAGACACAGCTGGTGCTCCAGCCTGAGACTACACATGTGAATTTACACAGTACAATTTATGGCAAAAGTGTTTTCTTGCAAGTTGATATTACAACAACAAAATGATGTCTTCTCTTCTTGAATCCAACCGATTTTATCTCTACTTCTACCTTCCCAACCATGCATACTTCTTTGTGTTGGACTGCAAAAGACCTCAGTCTGGTAAGCTCATAGATAGGTACTTAACCACAAAAAAACACCACCAACCCCCAAAACAGAACTCTCCAAATCATCACTTGGTGTTAACACAGCTGCTTAAAATATTGTCCATCCAAAAGGTGCTTCTAAACTTTTTCAGCACTTCAACAATCATACCTTACATAATTATTGCACAATTATATATTTTTTCAGAGTTGTTCTTTTTTAATGGTCAAATGACATCACTGTGCTTGAGCTCAAACTCCCTCAACATCATTTCAGTACTCACTTTAAAATATTTGCTTTTATTTATGTAGAGTTGGAGACCACATCTTATACCCTAGAATTCAATAACACAGCATTCAGGGCCAGAGTCTGACTGCTAATACATAAAGACATAATATAAAAAGACATTCCTGTATACAGCAGAACATATATCCAAGAAAGGAAAAGATGCCTTAATCTCTGCCATTTTGATTGAAAACTCAACTCCAGCTGGTAATTCCCCTTTTTAGTTTGCATCGCTATTTAGGAAATTCCTGGTTCCTAGTAGTGTTTCACTAGACAAGAGCAACACAAACCAGAGAATAAGTTAAGAAAAAAAAGGAATGGGTCTGCATTTTCTATCTGTCTTTTCCACCAAAATAGTTAAACTCAAATCATGGCTAATAAAGCCACAGGAGACCATTCTACCCCTTCCAACACAATGGCATTTTCTACAAAAAGAGAAATATTTATCTTTCTCAAAGACAGTCTTTAGAGGCATTAATTCTAAATTTCAGCCATATCCTAAAAGAAAATGGAAAACTTACTACCTTTCATTAGGAGAAGAAATGAATACATCTTCAACAGACATTCCAACATAAAAGTCACAGAGCTTTATGAATAAGGAAATGCAGCCAAGCTGCAACTCTCCACCAGACACAAAGTCCTGCCCTTGAGGTGAAAGAAACAACAACCTGTCTCTTACGGGTCTGAGTCCCACTACTCCATTACTCCTACAAGGTACTCACATGCTGCAGTAAGTAGTATGAATCCTGGTTCACCTCCATGGACCAGCAGGACACACAGGTGACAGCACGGTCCCACTGTCACCTCCTGTGGTTCGGAGCTATGGTTCAATACACATTTGGACGTGTGCACCTTCAGAAAAGGAGATCAGGTTTCCCAAATTCCCACCTGCCACTCTTTCCAAAAGCCTCGGGGGAGGACACAAAGAGATGCTCAGATTCCTGCCGAAGAGGAGACGCCAGAGCAGCTAACAGGCAACGTTGATATTGATAACTTAGTCCTGACTAAGTAAAGAGCTATTCAGCTGCAGACTTTGGAAATTACTGGGGCAAGTCCTGCTCTGTACATCACCAGCACTTCACGATACAGCGACCAACTGAAAGCAGCATCCAGCCCTGAGCATGGTGAAGCCACCTGGCATGAGAAAGAGGACAAGCCCATCATGTGCAGAACCTTCCAGCACCAGCGTGGTCCGGCTGGGGTAAATAAGGCCTCTTGCTGCTGGGGCTGTGTGTCTGGCTACTGCAGAAGTCTTGTTCTGGTGAAACTGGGCCCCCAAGCAGCTGCCTGCCACCCCCCAGCTCTGCCCACAGACGGACCCTCTGCCCATGCTGGCCCCACCGCATCGCTCCTGCCATGGGGAGAGAGGGTGGTGGCTGTGGCCCGATGACCCTGGGCCTCTACAGCCTGACAGAGGACGTGGGCTAGTACTGGCCAGGGTTATTTCAGTCACAGCAACGCTTTTGGAGAGTCCGACACACCTCACTGGAAACAGAGGGAGAGCTCAGAGGGGATGAGGAGCTCTCTCACGTGGAGAACTTTAAGCTAACGAACACTAAGTGCCCATTCAGGGGCTGAAGTTTCCGTCAGTAATTAAGAAGAGCTTTTCCATTAGTGAGAGCTACGTTAAAACTTTTCTGCATCATTAAGAACAAAACCCTCCTCAAAAATCTGGAAAGATTTAATAAGTCCTCATAAACTGGGAAGAAAAAAGAAAAAAAAAAAAAAAAAAGAGGGGGAAAAAACCCCTGAAGCGTGTGGAGATAACAGACTAAAGATTATTTATTCACCATTTCATCTCCCAGGCAAACGCAGCGCGTGTGTTTAAGAAGAAATCACATGGAGAAGTCGGCGTTGGCTGAGTGACCCCCTCAGCAGAGTTACCGAGGCTCTCCAGTATCTGAAAACACCGCGGTCAGGCTGACGATCTTCCCGAGCATCGTCGGGAACACCGAGCCGTGTCCTCCCGTCAGGCCGCCCCTCTGCCCGCGCTGCCAGGAGGCAGCCGTGCCTGCGCGGGGCCCGGAGCCCCCCGCTCCGTGCCGGGGGTTCAGCCCGAGTTCAGGGGCCGCGGCTCACGGCCCCTCCTCGCCATCTGGCCGCGGGAAGCAGCGCCTCGGCTTTTGTCACAGAGCCACCCGCGCCGGCTGCAGAACTCAGTTTGCTCATTTTAATAGGAAATGCTGCAGAGCTGCTGCGCGGGTCAGAGCAACAGTACCAAGTATTTGCAAATGTACTCTGCAAGGAAAAATCCAAAAACAGCGCATGAAAACAGCATTCACTGCTAGTGTTTTGCCTTCCTTTTGGAAGAGGTGTTAGGCTTGCTTAATTTATTTGTGGTCTGTTTACTGCATCTCGTTGTATTTTTACAGAATAAATTAAATTTGCTTTAAAATGTATGCCTACGTTTTGCCCTTGAGTTCCAATATAACAAACTGTGCTCTGGACTAATTTCTGACTGAATGGAGAGCTGTTCAAATAAACAGTTTTCAGTAAATATTCATCGCACCCAGAACTTAACACCTAATTATTTTCATTTTTCTTCATCCCAGAAAGAGCTACTTATGCATGGCCACGTTCGATTGTGCTTATTTAGAATGCAAAGAGAAAAAAAATACCGAAACCAACCACACCAAAATAACGAATAGCTCATGTCTTTTTGGAAAATCCCTTTCTGTTATCTTCCTCTGATCCACAGGACACTTGCAAGGAAGAGAAACATGCCACTGTGGTATTCTTATCAATGACTTTTTAAGTGGTTTGGATCCTGAGGTGCGCAAGGTCTGCCAGCGTTCCATGAAAGATGCGTTCATTTACACCGATGCCAGTGGATCTCTGAAAGCTCCCAGTAGGAGGAATGACTGGAGAACCCAAAGGAAACAGGATTTGCAGATGCCTTGCAGAGGGGTATGTGTGACTGGGAGCAACACGGTGGGCAACACGCTTGCTCATACCTGGTTTTGCTGCTGAAGGATCCCAGGAATGCTCAGAAATTCCTGAAGTATTTGAGAGGAATAATGTGACTGGATTATCCACCCACCTTACATGGTTTGCGTTCCTTAAATGTGACTAGAAATGTTGATAATTATATGATGCTCCATACTTCGCATATCCCTAAAATACATTTAGTGCATGTAAGTGATAAAAGCCAGCAGCAGCAGAACTCCCAAAGCATTTGTGAAAATCCCACCCTATGCTACTCTTAGCTAGAAACAGACTCATTAATTTGGGGTGGGATTCATTCTGCTTAAATGAGCCACCCAAAGGTTATTTGCCGAGGGCTGAGCGAGTCGCTGCGGGATCCTCAGCGTCAGCGGAAAGCAATGCACACCTCCCTCCCGGGAGGCGCGATGAATCACAGAAACGCAGCGACGCTTTTTCCAGAGCACCCTTCCAACAATGTGCACTTCAGGAACTTCTGAGCCAGCGTTTGCAGCTTTGTGTTAAAACCTGTCAAGGGCTCCACTGCAGACCTCTTCTGTTAAAACTGACCACCTTCTCCTACACCGTCTCTCCTAGCTTTTGAAGTGCTATTTAACCTCATGAAGACCTTTCTTTTGATCCCATAAATGCTTACTTGAGAATTTGTGGTGAAAGACCTTGCTGAATGTTTTTGGAAAGCCATGTGGTCTATCTCAACCTTTGTCCACACTAACAGATCCTTTCAAGGGATTCCAGGCAGCTTGTAAGGCGTGACTTCCCCCCAGAAGCTAAGCCAACTCTGCCATAATATATTTATTCAGGTTTCCGCTAATATATCATTTATTATTGCTTCTATCATTTTTTCAAGTCCAAACTGATCAGCAGCTTCCCAGAGCTTCCCAGTAACTTTTACGCAAAAGCTTGCGTCTAAGGTAGGCACTTTGCAATCCTCTCATGTTCACATGAGATGAGAGGACTCCGGGCAGCAGCTCAGCTACTTCACCCTTCAGTTCCTACAGCAGCCTTTGGTGAACACCACCTACTCCTGCCCGCCTTGTTTTGTTGATTTGGTCCATAAAGCTTCAAATCAGTGCTGCCAGAAGCAAAGCTACACACCCCCTCTCCTTCCGATCAGCAAATGTGGAGTTGCTCAATATCTGCGGTACTTACAAGCCTACTTTTTTCATCCTCAGCTTGAACTGACTTGTTCCCTGTGTTATACTTTGATCACAGGCTTTTGAATACGGAGATATTTATTTATCATATGGATGCGTTGCCTTTAAATATAGCCCAGACAGTGCAAATTCTTCCATACGTCCCCTAGGTCCCCATTACTCTGCCAATAAAAGAGGACTTGGAAGTGCTATGATCCAGCCCCAAAAAGAAGAAGAAGAAAAAAAAAAAAAAAAGAGATGGTGTTGGATATTTTTCTAAGCGTTGGAAAGATCATTGTGACCCCCACAAAAAGCTCCAAGTCAGCTTTTCCTGTCAGGACAGAGCTATCATCACCCTGGCTGCCTCCTCCCAAAGGAACAAAAACCACTGTAGATGTTGACAGGGCCTGATTTATGGTTTGGGGCTCTTACTCATATTGAATCATCCAAGTGCTAAGAACACATCTATTCACTTTCTCGTACATACTCATCCAGGATGCCAGCTAAGTTACACAATTCACCTTCACTGCTCTTTCCTTCAGCCTGCAAATACAGAAACACAATTTGAGCACCCTGAGCTGCAATTCAGACTATCTGAACAATTCCAGTTCAGAAGAACTACTTATTTATGAAACAACAACCCCCAAGACTCTTTTAGCTCCAGGTCAGATACCGCTACATTTGCAACAGTCAGACCCTTAACAAGTCTTAACAGAAAGACTTCAATCTGCATAAAAAATATCTCAACAGTATCAGCCACCAAGTGTTTTCATGCAAGTTACATGTAATTTAAGCTGCTGCCTCATCCATTATGTTTGAAGAGCTCCCTTTTCCTCTGCAGTGTTCCTCTTTTTAACATATATAACTTCTGTTTCTAAAGAGATTAACAACCTACCTGCATTTAACCTGCCAACACTACTAGAAAAAAAAAGCAAGCAACAAAGCCAACCATCTCTCCCACCTCCATGTCTGCAAACGGATTATTCAAATTCAGCCGAAAGAACAATTTTCATTAGGAAAGCACCTTTTCTTTGTTCTGCAAAATTCCACTCACCTTGCATAAAGATATAAACCTCCTAACAGCACCACTCCCTACTACGGTCTGCAGTCAGAGCGAACATCTGGCAAAATACCACCAGCCTAGATGAGCTCAGATGCTACCACAAAGCCTAAGAGTGGAAGCACCTGGAAGCTGTTAGGGCAGCTGTACTGGGATGCAGCAACCAGGTAATGCTTATTTTCCAGCCCTGTTGTTATTTACAGAACATCACAGCAAGCGCTCAGCAACGTGTCCTCTTGCCATGTACTGTGACTGACACCTGTGAGCTCTACGGCCCCTCTCTCATACACAAGCTGTGGGGGGTCGATAGTCTTGTTGGTCCTGTGGTAGACACAGGCACAGGTTCGAATGCCGCTGCTGGCTATGGTATGAAATAGCTGCCTGCATCAGGGTTTATGAAATGCGTTAATCTTGAAATTAAGATTGCACACAACCTCATCCCTCTGCTTTTGCGAAGAGATGTGCCACAGGTGCAGCTGGATTAGTGCAATCTATTATATTAGCATGTAATTAAGAGGCTCACCATATATCTAAACCGAAGAAGCTGAGGCTGCCTATGCCACAGGACACCACCAGCTCCTCTAATGGTGCATTTTTCACTTATGGATTTTATCTCCAGATTTCAGTAAGTTCTGTGGACACTTTCCCGTTTTGAAGGCAGCAAAACAGAAATGCAGGAAGCTGAAAATTGAGCCTAGAACTAAGCCAGTTTTTCTAAGTGCTAAATATGCATTATTCACTGAAGAATATGATTCTCACAGTCAGGCTTTCCATCCCTTCTTCCTTCCCCATCACCTCTGCTACTTCACTGCACAGGAGAGTCACAGAATATGCAGGTATAAGAGTCCGGGTCAACTCCTGTTGTTAAGAGGACAATAAAAGGGAGAAAATGCTTCTCTGATGAAGATATTCTATAAAAACTGATGTGACTGAGCAAGGTGGGGATTTCAATATAGGGTTGATCCTGCCTCTCTCATTTATGCTGGTATCAAAGAAGAAATATTTTTGAATTACAGGAAGATGGAAACCAAATACCACTTCTTTCTTTACAAAAAATTTTCACTAAGATACCTGTAACTTACTGGTAAGTCCACAATATGCCTTCTAATTCTGCTACTTGTCCTTGGGTCACAGAAGTGCAGAGGACCAGATGTTCATTTTCGGACTTCTGTAAGTATGATGTTTGTAGCACAGGGAACAGAATTTTGGAAAGTCTCTTAGTTTGAGGAATTCTTGGTATCATTCTAAGGCAGTTAAATCAGCTTTGGAAGAGGGTTATGAAGTCAGGTATCTTGAGAAAGACTTTAAACGGGGCTTTTAAACAGAATTCCTATTCCTATCTAATTTACCATTACTTGGGTTTCTGGCACTGGATGGTTCTCTCAAGCCCACAGAAACCCACTTTGTCCTTGCGTTCTTCTAGCTGACATTGGGTTTTTCAGAAGCTGGTCACAGGTCTAGTATTTCTGTAAACTTACAATGTAGCAACATGAAAATCCCATCAAGTTGCAGAATTATGAAATCTTACATTTAAAGCTAAGACCACAACATCCACACAAGGTGCTTCAGGTTATGTGCCAGCACCTCACGCAGAAAGAGCTGCTCTATCCATTTGGGATACAAGGAACTGAACTATGCACAGAATGATGCAGATTTGCCCTCCCTACCCCTTCTCCATCAGTCCTGTGGCTATAAAATGAACCAAGTTATCCACACAAGTGCCTGAATTCTACCCTTCTCGTTTCTCTTACTGACAAGTAGAGACGCTTCAGTGACCATCTGTAACTGCAGACTGCTGCTCTTCACCAAGGGGTGTTGTGGGCTTCCAGAAAGCGCTGAAGTCATCATCCTGTATTTTAATACTTGAGGAAAGCAATCACTGGACGAAGAGCAGCAACAGCAGAGGTGACGCAGGGGAAGCTAAAGCAGCGCAGCAGAGCCCGCTGCTTTAGGATTCAGTGAAGGTGTGCGCGGGTTCCCAAACCAGGACTGCTCCCTCCCCGCCTTCCCCAAACACACAGCTCCGTCTTGGAGGAAATCCTGACACAAGTGGATTTTGAGTGACTGAATAATCTTTTGAGTATTATTTTTTCTGTTTCTTATGAACTGATTGTGTGAGTTGGCTTGTGAGTCTGCAGGAAGCCCTTGTAATAACTCAGAAAACATCACCTTAGTAATGCTGCCAGTAAGCGCCAGCACTAAATGCAGGAATCACTGTCACCTGCGTGTCACCAGCTAAGCTTCTCCATTATCAGCAGCAAGCTAACGGACCATCCACGTGCCAACCTTCCCCTAAAATTCCTCTACGGCATTTCCTGCTATATGAACAGTCAGCTTTAGACTATTTGCCATGTTGGCCAAATTCTACCCGAGTCTTTCTGATATTATCAAAGAGCATTTTGAATTTCTAGAGATTCTGTCACTACTTACTACAGCATCTACCCAGCCATTCTACAGCACTCCCATTTGAAGCTGCATTCTTTCTCCACTGAAAATCAACTATTATTCATCCTTTCAAAGAATCCATGAATGGCAAAAATACCTCACTGACAAAAAGAGCAACTAAATTACTCCTTATGCATTAGATACGTAGTATATGAATGTCACAATTCAATATGGCAAAAATAATGGTCAACACACAATAATTACATACAATTTCATATGATCTGGTATGTGCAATTTGGTGGTTTATTAAACAAATACAGTAGCTAACCAAAATCTGATTGCTGATAATGGGAAATTACATTAAAGCCTATATTCCCATGGTAATTACTGGTCATCTGAAATGATACATACCCTAAAATGTAACGCAGGAAATTATCTTCCTATAAAATAAGAAATACGATAGAAATAAAGTTAAGGGACATGTTTATTTCGGAGCTTTCTGCAAGCAAAATTGCTTTGATACAAAATGAGTTCAATGATACAGTGCTACCATCCACTCAAGCAAAAGAAAACCTCACATTTACATGAATGCACTTTATATTGATATTCTTACAGAATAATAGTTCAGGTATCCAGAATGTGTCTGGCCGCATTGAAAGCAATGGCACAGAGACGCTGCAAGGTATTGGAGTATCGTATTACTGGCGAGTGCTTAATTAACTCTGTGAGTTCTCTGAGAGATGCCGTATAAATAAGGGTACTGTGAACGTGGGCTTGTATTCCTTAGTAGCTCTGACGTACATCCTTTAGTGTTTGTTTAGTCAGCTCAAACTGTGTAAATGTGTCTTTTGGCTTTTTAGTATTCTTTTTCTTTTGTAAAGAAAAATCATGAGGTATCCTTCACTGTTAACTAATGACATAGTGACAGGCCTATTTTTATTCAGGTTGCAGAGACTTACTGTACATTCAGTACACTGTACATTCGGCAATTATTTTTAGTGTACTTTCTACACGTTACTGTGTACAACTGTTAGTTTACATTAAAACTCTTCCCCCTTCTCACAGGATATGGCATAAACAAAAACAAATCTGACAAAAATTATACACATAAAATAAGAAGACAAATACACAAATAAGGCCATCTGCAGAATTAAAAATCCACCTCTTGTGATATTTCACAATAATTTCTACATAATATTTTACATCTTACGAACTTAAATACTTAATGCAAAAGGAAAAGACCTTTACGGAGCCAATCATATTATCTCTTCAAGGACCTGTCCAATTTGCTGGCTAGTGGCCTTCTCTGGGGAGTTGGAATTTTAGAAGGCTTGGCTGAGCCTGGCCGAGAACCTGCTCGGGGTGTCGGTCTGCTTGTAGCAGGAACAGTCTCTGACATATCTGAGCACACGGACTGGATTTCTGAAATGTCAAAGTCAGACGCATCACTGCCTCGGCGGCTACTTGACCTGCTGCCAGCCTTGCTTCCTGCTCTGCTTCCAGGTCTGCTTGGGGTTTTCCTGGTTTCTACAAAGAGAAAAGATATCCATCAGTGTTAAAGCTAAGGATGGAAAAGGTGTACAGGTCTTTGTCAACTCTAAAAATTCCTCATTGCACAAATTAAACTTTAGACTCTGCCAGGTAAGCTGGATGATGCCATATCTCCCAGTAAAGAGAAGGAAATATGAGATCAAACAAAGAGACACAGTTAATTTGTCACTAGCACATGTAATTAAAAACATATTATCCTGGTAAGTTTTTGTGACTTACTAGACATGCATTCCATATTCACCCAACAGCCGGAGACTCTCTTTCCCCTGCCATTTTCTCAGCTATTAATTGAAAGAAATCAGTACCTGCCCTCTTCAGCATTCAGGATTTCTCAATATATGTATCTTGGAGATGCTGATGAATATCCCAGTTTTTAAATGTGTACCCCTCTTTTTTTCTAAAAATCAAAACCATACAGTTGAAAGCTTCAAGTAAACAAGGAAAGAATATACATTCTCCCAAAGGGCTGAGCAAATGAGCTCTCAGCAAGCCTGCTAAAGTGAAAGCCTGCCCAGACAATGTGCCATGAAGAAAAAACCACAACAGAGAATCTTAAACAGAAAACCATTAATGTGGTTTTCCATAATTTTCCAATTACTTATGGAATATCTTTGATCTTGACAAATCTGGTTCCCTGTAAGTGTGAAGACGACCAAATTGAAACTGAAATCTCAGGTGGTTCATTTTCCAAATCACCTATAATTAAAAGACATGTACTCTTTGAACAGGATTTTCCAGTACTGCCCAGTATGCTCTGCAGAGCTAAAGGTTTGAGGGAAAGCCAGCAGAGATATCTTCTCTTCTAACCACCTAGCCCTCTCCCTTACACAGAGCTGCCCTGAGCATCCTGGAAGAGCACAGCTTCACCACTTTCTATTTGCATATACTGTTTCAAAAATCTTTATGGTATATTCCATTAATTAGGTCACCTACAGATGCTCCCTGCAGTTCTTCCAAAATAAATGGATGACTCAGGATTAAGTGACCCCTTTGCTCCATCACAGTAGAGCATAACTTGAATACTGTGAAGAACTGAATCCTTTATTCTTAAGTAAATCCTTCTTCTCTAGTTCCTTATGCAGATACACTGGAAAGACCACTGTCAAGAAGGTTGCAGTCATGAATTTGCACATCCAGAGCTGAACGTACCTGCTGTGCAACCACGTGAAAGGAGGACCATTACCCTGATTATGTACACCCTTGTGGAAACAGTAGGACTTGTACTTCTTCCCACTTTTCCGACATCTCCCCCACACGACAACACAACCCTAATTATTCAGGTGGGAAACCAAGCAGTAGATCCAGTTCTAAAGTCAAGACACTCACCTGCAAACTGAGCTCTAACTCTGGTAGCTGCAGTTGACAGGATGCCACTGTCTTCTCCAGAGTGGAAACCCTTCCCTGACAGATATCCTGGCATCCTGAGTTTACTTCCTTGAATTGGTGTTCCCTATGCACAAAAAAATCACAAAAAAAGATATGCTTTTTCCAATTGTCTCTACTGAAGATGAGGCCTGGTATTAGGTAGCACACAGCTTAGAATGTGATCATAACATTCACTGTGAAGCTGAAAGACTGGTTTGAGTTACTATGGACATTTTTCATCATGTGAAGTTTTGAACATTCCTATAGCAGTTAGTATTTGAAGTAATCCAAATGTCAAACAATAACAAAAAAAAATCACTGTAACAGTCTGCTTGATATCAGCATTTTAGCATCCTTTGTGCGTATTTCAGTGCATATCAAGAAAGAAAGCTACCTTCTTATAATTAGTCAAGCACGTAAGATTAGTTGATGGTACATAACTGAAATACAAGTAGTTGAGCTTTTATGTCTGCATAGCTTGAGTTTCCATCATTCTGACTGTGGTTATAGGTGGTGAATACATTTGGTTCAATTTTATAAATATTTTGATGGCAAAACAAAACTACCTAATTTCAAAACCTTTTGCTAGAAAAAAGCAGCAAAAAAGTCATAGGACTAACTAGATGACCTCTGAAGGTCCCTTCCAACCCAAACTATTCCATGATTCTATGAAAAAAGTTTTTGTTGTCAAGAAATTGTCTGAAATGTCTCTACTCCTGCCTGCTTTCTCATTTCTGAAATGAAACAAGTATTGATTTACAATCTGCCCCAAATGGGAAGATTCCTTTCAAAGCCACAAGAATTAAATCCTCAAATTTCAAAATGCATGTAACATACTAGATAAGAGGTGTATGCAAATAAGAGGAAAACTACAGTATTCATATTGATTTAATCAACACTAAAACACTAAGTAAATATCCAAAAAGAAATACAAACATTGCTGTGATGAATGTGACATACTGAGTGCCTTGGATCCCCAGATCTGGTGTTCTGTGCCTCTGACCCCCACACAGTGGGGCAGAAAACCCAAGATCCAGGAGTGTGTGGGAGCCACTTGGAGCTCGGACCACCTCTGGCACATCTGAACAAAAGAGAGTTGAGATGCTGCAGAGCAGACAAGCTGCTGGCTCTAACACAGACGGTCACAATGTTAAATTATCTTTCAAGCCAAGTACAAGTGCTCAACGTCCAACCAGCCACACCTTGGAAAATCTCTGCTGTACAGAGACTGCTTGGGAGGACAAGGAGGCAGGGAACACTCTCCATTACCTCCATTGAAGCTGCTGTGCTATGGGCAAGGCACTGGGATAGAATCACCAGTGCAAGAAAAAAAGGAGATCGAGCTTGTTCTTCCGTTTTAGTCCTAAACCCAAATGCAGCCTCCACGTAAAATATATAACCACTCTCTTGGGCAGAAAATGCTGCAGAATGCCTCAGAAATTCACTGCAAACTATACCACCCCAATCTTTCCATTCATAATCTTAAACCATGGTGGCTTACATACAAGAAACTCACTGAAACTACTGGTGGTTTTAAGAGCATGTGAGAAATACAGTGCCCCTATTTGAAACCAATGCCAACTGCTTCCACCTCGTTGTAATTCAATTGTAATTCAATGAAAACACCTTTCCATCTATAAACCCTTTAATGTGCCATCAGTTAATCTTACAATTCAGTTACCAGCTAAGAAATGAAAGAAAATACAGGAGTACATTAGAAGCTGACAACTGACTCAACTGTGTGCTGTTGTTAATCGTCGAAAGCAGCAGCCCCGTGTGCTGGAAGCGCTGCACATACACACGCCTGCAGTGCGCGTAAGGAACGCACCCGCTCGCACAGAAGGACGGCGTGAGAAGTTTGTTACGTATCTTTGAGCAAAGCCATGCCGAGGTCACGTAAACTTGGCACCGGCAGGTGTCAGAGGACCAGTGATAGGCATCGAGGGCAGATTTGTGAGCAGCAGATATAGCGGAGGCAATGGCAGCACAAGCTTCCCCTGGCCCAGGGCAGGAGTGACCCCTATGAGTGACACGGCAGCTGGCAGCCTGAGCCACCCGCCATCCTTCCACTGACTGGAGCGACAGGAGAGGAGACACTTGGGCTCCAAGCCCATTCAAATTCTGGTCCTACAGCTTGACTGCCAGCACAATCCTAATTGCTACACTAGCAGTTTCTGTGGAAGTCACGGGCTGGAAATAAGACCAAAGCTCGTTTCCTGTGAAGTCACCGAATACCTATCTTATTAGAGCGACAATTGGTCACTAACCCCCCTAAATAAAACTTTCAGTTGTTGGAAAGATTTATATATCACAGTGAGTCTTTTGTGCAATCTTCCTCACAGGGATTAGCTATCTCTTTATTTAGTGGTTTTGCACTCGACATCATAATTTATTGATCTCATTCCTGCAGTTCATTAATATTACGGTACATTAAGAACTCAAAGTAAACAATTTTAGAAAAGAAACCTGCAAAGTATATAAACCGCTTTATTAAAAAAAAAAAAGTACTTTTCTACATTTGTTCATTGCATACTGTTATGATTTATTAACCATTTTCACTTTAAACAAAAATTCCTTGAGGCTGAGTTTTCCTAAAAGTCAAACATGGTAACAAACAGAACATCAAAAAAAAAAAAAAAAAAAAGAGACTTGGGGAAAAAAAAGGAAAGAAATAATTTGACAAAGGTCTAAAATAACGACAATGTATTAATATGCAAAGGATGTTGCAGCTCTCAAGCACTGAAACTCTAGTGGCTGTTAGTGAAGTGACAGTTTTAGTGAAGGAAGGTCATTAGACTAGAATCTCTGTCCTTACTGTACCTCTGAGGATGACCCTTGATAGTCTGAGGATTCTGGTGGCTTAGGAGGAGTTGACGTTTTGCTGTTTGTCAACCATGGTTTACCATAGTTGCGTGTTAAATGATGGGGTGTCTGTATGAAACAATGGTAAATCAAAATATGAAGTACAGCAGATGGAAAACAATGTCATGGAGAAGGATACCCAGGCTTTCACAAGAAGATCAAATGTCATGGTAGAAATAAAAACTAAGGAGAAAGAGTTGATGATAAATGTTCTGAAACAAAGAGGTGGCAGAGCTTCTTTTTAAAAGAAATGGAGAGGTTCATTGCACTTTCAGAGGTTATTGCCACATCGCCAGTTAGCTCATGTGGCACCTTAAATCTAAAGAATTCTTCTATTCCTGTGCTGCAAACAAATGGTAGAGGAAATACATTGAAAAGACTTTCTCAGATCCTCCCCAGCCTACGAAATAAAATTGAGATACTTCTTCCCTATCGACTAGGGAAAGCATCAATATTGTTGGAGCAAGGGGAAAAAACGAAAAAACACAAAAGAAAAACCCCCAAAACATAACCTATTTGTTTAACAGCGCAGTTTTGTAGGTTTCTCCTTACCTTCGGTGTACTTGTAGCAACTGCTTGCGGGGCAGCTGCCTGGCCAGCTTGACTTGACAGAGAGGTGGATCTGTTGGGAGAAGCGCCCCTTGAAGAAGGTCGTGACCTACGGCCCCTCGGTCGGAAAGCTGCCATGCTCTGACTGGCACCATCTGCCAAAATGAACTTTTCACGCAGCTCCACATTTGTCCTCCCTTTAGCTGCAGCAAAGAAAAGGTGTTCATTTAATCAGATACAAAAATTGTCACAAGGCTGCTTATTGTCAGTTTTGCCATGCCAACTTCAACACATTTTAACAATAAAATGCATTACCATGTAATGCATTTATTCCGAACACAGAAGAGTTATGTGCAGAACTCACTTATTCTAATACTTTATGCCAGCAGGAATGAACCACTGTCAAAGGAAGTCAGCGTGATAATGGAATGCTCAGCGTGCTAAATCGTTGTTAATCAATCAACTCTCAGTACACAGACACAACCTGATGAGCAGTTTTGCTAACTCTACAGCTACTCATAATAAATAATACTTGCTTCAATGTTCCAGAAGAAATTGCTAAATACAGATTACAGGAAAGCAGCAAATATATTTATTCAAAACGATTAAGTTATGTAGTTTGGCAACATGCAATGATGAACACAAAATCCAAACGATGATGAGGTAATTGGTGGCTAAGCACTCACACACACATACAAACACACATATGAGAGAATATTCCGCAAGAATAGATGCAAGACATATTAGAATTTAACTGTCAGTGTGAATGACAATTGTTTTTGAAACACTCTAAAAGCGTGTCAAAGAAAATTAGCTTGCAAAGCACCAGCCCATGTAGGAACACATTAAGCTAAATGTGATGGGTGTAGCATATTGTCAAAAGTATATATTTTAATAAAGTGGGAAGGAAATGAAGAGAGAGGAGAAGAGGGGGAGAAGCAGACAAAGAGAGGGGTTTGCCAACCTATAGTAGGCTGAGTGGTAATTGAAGAGTTTGATTCCGAACGTAACATTTTACTCCCGTGATGATGAACTAGAAAAAATGACACAGGACACGGGTCACATTAAAGAAAATCATTAGCAGGAGAAGAAATCAAGTACAGCAGCTGCATACGCAAGAGACTCAGAGCACCAGGCCAAAAGACAGGACTCAGAGCAAAAGCTGTCTCTAAGTGCTCTGAGGCGAGTTCTCAAAGCTCTCCCAGGCAAAAAGGAAACAGCGCTTGGATAAAATCAGCTGCAGTCCCAAGTATAGTTTGCAATAGTATTTATCTGCTGACATAAAGAAGTAATATAAGCTAAAATTATTTTATATAACTAGGTCCAATACTTTTAAAGCCATTTATGACAACGGTTCTTTGACATATGATTTATCTGAATACACGAGAAGCCCTTGGTGGAAATGAAGATTTACCAGGTGAAGTGCTTAAGGAAAAGTCTGAACCTGCACCACTGACACCAGCGACTAACGCATCACTGACTGCAACAAGACCAGGATTAGGTACCATGCACAACGTCCAGCATCCAGATGACTTTATGGAGATCGGTATTCCTTCACGCTCCGCGTGTTGACTTACTCAACTGCTCATATATTTCCCATGAAAAAGGGATAAAGTACTACAGAAAATACTAGAGAGGTACATAGAATACAAGTTTTATTAAAGAAGAGTGGATAAAGTTCCAAAGGACTCTTAATCTGAGGACACTAATAAGGAATTCCAATAAATTAATCAGTTTTTAAGTATTGTATCTCTCAGTGCCAATCCAAGGAGGAATTGCAACAGCCTACCTGTCAAGAGGCTTGTGAAAAATGTTTGGAATACATCAAAAGTAACCAAGTTAACCCTTCAATGAAGTCAGATATTTTGAGGCACGTCTCATTTTCTGTTACCGTGCACTTTTGAGGAACAGGAGCAGAAAGCTGTAACATAAGGATGGCTCTGCAGGCATAAATGACTCCCCAATAGTAGCAGGTGCAGAATCAGGTGCTAAATTTCAGCTAGGCCTGTGGTCCAACACCAATAAATGTAACATTACTGTTACATTTCTTTAGTAAACAATGTAGGCAATACGTTGGTAAGCAAAAAGTCTATCTTCAATAGTGCTGAAAAACTCACAGATGTCATCACAAGGTTATGACAGCTCTTCTGTGCTACTCTGACAAGAAGTTTTAAGTGTACCTTGTAAGCCTTGTAGACAAAGATTTCTAGGCCTCAGTGGCACACTGTCAGCCCTTACGAGGTTTTGTAGTATGATTTTATTTAACATCCTTGACTTAGCAACATGATTGCTACAAATTCAAGCTCTCCACCCTCTGAAGGTCTGTATCAAACTGTTTAGAAACCTTGGTCCCAAAGCAGAAGCTGTGAGAGACAGCTGACACCAGAGTCAGGTCTACAGGACAGTTGATGTCTGTCTCCACTAGCTCACTGCTATCTCCTGAACTCCTCTGTGATGTTCTCACGCTATTACAATATCAATTATGATTCCATAGAACTCCTGATAGGTAAAAACGCAGTAAACATAATGCTGCTAGTTAACTGGATAGAATTGCCTAGTTAGAGGACATCAGCTTGCTCTGAACACAGTCATTATCATACTTTCCGCACTTCATGACTCTGGCTATTATTTGACTTGTCTTTCTCCCACTCCCTTCACAAATGGCATCTTTTCTATCTCCAGTTGTTCCTCCAAGAACAGTGCCAGAGAGCACCTCCTTTCCCACTACAGCAGCAAGCTCCCTGACAAACTATGATGTCATTACACTGCGTGTACCAATCAAACGAGGCATTTGATGCGGTGCCCTGGAGGGCGCGGTGACGGAATGCTCCCTGCTTCCCCAGAGGACAAAGTCCTCCTGACCACGGCATTTTCCACTTGCTTTGTAGAAGGCTCAGGGCTCTGCGAAGTGGTTTTGGGGAGGATGCCAATGAAAAGCCAGGGCTACAAAGGCAGAGCCTGAAAAGCCTGGGCACACCCATTGGCCAGAGAATTTTTTTTTTTGTGGTGGTATTGTTACTTTTCAGTTCAATTGCCTCATTTTGATTTATTGCTTTAAAGCTTCTCTCTTGCTGAGAAGGTTTTATTGGACATTTCTGTGTGCTCTTTCTGCCAAGTCATACAAGCAGCTTACAGGCCATAAACTCTGTCTGGGCTAAGTTCAGTTCTTAGCTACACCACTCTAACGCTGGAGGAGCTGCGTAGAAGACACCACAGTTATTCTAGACGTACACTAGTGCAAGTGAAGAGGATCTTAACCATGGGATTTAAAGTTTACAAAAACAGATCATTATGTGACACTTAGTGAGATGATGTTTACAGAACTGGCATTTTATACAATTCAATCTCCATCTTGAGACAATGAATGGTGACTGTATCCAAATAATTATCTGCATGTCCATTTTCACCGTGGTGTTACATACCCCTGCAAGGATCATTCTTCACTAAGAACTCATCAAGTGCCATCCAGCCACCTCCAACACGAACCATGACAGTACTTCTTAGGATACGAACAAGGCGTAGTTGTTGAGAGTCACCAAACTGCAATAAAAATCAAAACAACCAGGTTCTCAATCATTCAGATGCAGTTCAACACTGACAGGTTAAAAATCAGACACTTTAAAAAGTTTATTTTGATATGTAATTATTAGTAAATGCTAAAAAAAATCAGATTTATTTATGCAGATTATTAAAGCTGTTAAGATTTCAAATCAGATGGTGCTGCATTAATCCAAAGGAGATGGCGGGATGGTAAGAAAGAATCTCAGGTTTAATTTTATGCTTGATTCTCAAATGTCTGAGCTCATAAGGGAAGCAAAATTAGTAACACATTATTTAATTGGTTATGATTTGCATTTGTGCAAATTAACGAAGACCTATTTGCATTATTTCACTGTTAAAATCTTAAGCAAACTCTCTTCGGCAGCAGTCAAGATTTTAATGATGTCAGCTGGAAGGAAGGCAGCATCACTTTAAAATGATCAGCATGTGGGCTGGAAATTCAATGCATTGCAAGTGTTGCACAGTTCTATCAATTGATTCAATTATAGGGATATTTTCAGGTATAGCATTGACACTGCTCACCTATAGCGAGGTGCATGTGGGGAAAGGAATATTAAAGAAGCAATGAATGACTGACAGCTACCATCACTGTCCTTTGTTATAAACTGTTTGTCACTTCTCTATCTACACATCAAGGTTCTTCACAATTCAGAGATGCACAAAAACCTGTTTCATCCTAACTCTTGTACCAGCCCATTCTTCCTTTGGGCTGATGGCCAGGCCTAACATACATTTTGCTCTTGAAACCTGTGTAACAAAACCTGTATGCAGTATCTCTGTTCAACTCCGGATCAAAGAAGACATGACCAAAACATTGACCCCACAATCTCATGAAAACTAACCAGAAGAATTCCATACCTTTTAGCCAATGCTACTAAAATATTTATTTTGATATCAGATCATCATGACAAGTGCAATGCTCTCACATGTAAACATGCCGAGCACTCACTGAAACCAATGGGAGAAAATACACCTCTTTGGGACAACTTCTGACCCTTGGAGAAGGCTGGCCATGGTTCATCTGTACCTACTTGCTCTGGTGAGGGGACTCAAAATGCTTTAAATGCAAACCACACAAACGTGCTCCCTACTTGTTAAATGACTTTAGCTGTTTGGTACTACTTAAACCAAGAAGAGAAAGTTTAAAGGAATATTACTTTTAGGAACCAAACAAAAGCAAAGCTTGCTGCTTAATTCAATAATATTTTTTTGTTTGTTTTAAATAAGAATATTCACATGAGCATTATTTGTAAGGGCTTTTTAATAATGCATTCAATATGTGGTAAACAAAGAACCATTTTACATCTGTAGATCAAAGTTAAAAAAAGAAATGGCATCCAAATTGATGCTTGCTTCTACAGAGAATTTTTTTCTAGAGGGTCTAAGAATCCTCTCTTTTTTATTTTTTTCCCCATCCCAGCTTAATTCTTCAGTTAGACCCCATCAGGCAACTATACCAAGGGTCACATCCAGCATCCTTTGGAAACTGCCTAGCCAGGCAGTGGCTAATTCAGACAGTGGGGCTCCTGGAAAATAATACAGGTATCTATTACAATAAAAGGCATTTTTCCTAACAGTAACTCAGTCCATTTCCTTAAAATAGCCTGGACACCAACTTTCCTTGAATAGTATTTACCATTGTTTCAAGTAATCAGAGGTAAAAACACTGGAATAAAAATGCAAAGGAAGTCTAGTTCAAGCTCCAAAAAGGCCTGTTCTTGACAACAGCCATATAACATCACTGTCACTAGAGATGCCTCAGCCAAGTTGCTTTAGGTGATTTTTACTGTTCTGCACCAGTAAGAGTTAAGATGCTCTCCAAATATGCTGTATTTTTCCCAGATCTGAAAGTACAGATGGCAGATAAGAAGATTAACCTAATTTCAAATAGTCTTTTCAAATAGAGGCTTGTTCTATATGTGGAAAACATTTTAAATTATTACTTAGATATATTGCTTGAGGCATGTGGTAAGATTATCCACTGCTCTTTGTGCTTTCTTCTAGACCTCAACGGGCTTTGCCAATAAATAAGAATGCAACTACATTTTCAACAGCTCTAGACTGAAAATGGCTAATCCGTTAACACTACCATTTCCAGAATGGATTATACGTATTATTGCCTTTATAAGAGCATGAATAAGATACTAATGGTACCTGGTATCTGGCTTGTGTGAAGTATTTCCATTCTTACCAGGCAAATGTGACTTAACACTGTGGGCAGTGGTGTTATCAGTACGTCCCACAGAGGTGAGCGCTGGTGAGCATATCCCCCTGTCCCGCCGCACAGTGACACCTCAGCGTGACGCGCTGGTGACACGACTGACACAAACTGTTCTTAAACACAGCTCCAACACGTTATAGACCTGCCAGGGCTCTTTGAAAACACTCTGGGAGAGGGAATAGTCTGAACTGGAACAGCAAGTTTAATTTGCCTGTTTCTAAAATACGTTACTTAATGATTCACTGAGTTAGTATATAAAATACCAACAGTCAGCTAGGTTCTTAATCAGTCTGCTTGATTGCACAAGGATTTTTTTAATGAAAGTATTTTTCACCTAATCCGGAATAAATAACTGATCTGTGCTTACAGTGATTAGCCTTTAATCTGATAGTCTAAGAAATAAACCACAGAATTTTAAAACATTCCAGTATTAAACTGAAAACTGATCAAATAACAGTAATTCTAGAATTGCAGTTTAAATGCTCAAGATTTTTTTCTATGGGAATTGCTGCTGACCATTATCTGGTTCCTTTAAAAGTAATCTCCTTAATGAGGAAAATGGCCAAAGAAAGCAGGTGAGGGATTGAAGAAGAGGGATCCTGAAACAAGGAATGCTCCATAGCATTTAAAGAAATACCACAGCTGACCAGCAATGAATTAGCTGAAGATGTAAGGATGGCAAGAAGACTGACCACTGCAAGCTTAAATCACTATGCATTAGGAAAAAAAAAAAAAAGAAAAAAAAAAGAGAAAAAAAAAAGTAAAAGAAAGCTTCATAACACATTCCACTGGTTTATACCTGATTTCCCAGGAAGAACTGATAAGAAATGAAAAATGGAAGAAAGACACGATTAGTTTACAGGAAATTCTCTACATGACTCTAGAACACATGCAAACTAACACATTAGACATTCTAAATAAAGTATCTACTTCAGAGACGAGCAGGTAGCTAGCCATCCGGAGACTGAATATTGGAAAATATTCAAGGCCTTCATTTCCTTCCCATTGCTGTTTCTGTGGTCTTTTAAAATAATCTACAAGTATTTAGCAATCTCTCTTAGCCAAATCTTGTATACTTCACCTGAAGTTGTTCCAGTTATTTAATCTAGGGGTAGCAGATCTTTCTCTACAATGGGATATTTATTTTTCTGTGATCTAAAATTGTTCTTAGATATTTAATGCATTTCTTATACTTCTTCAGAAGGAACAGTGCGCTCCAATAAAATGACAAGGGAGGATAAAAGTGATTGAATACGCTTTGGTAACAGATTTTTGAAGTACAACACAATACCAGCCCCTGTTTTTATGAAGCTAATAGAAAATCAGCTACAGTTTAAACACTTTGGGTATCCAGGAAAAAAAAAAAAAAGTTTTTTAAGGAGCTGTTGTATGTATGTATGCATGTGTGTATGTATGCATGTATGCATGCAGTAAGCTTTTAAAAATTCTCACAGTGAAAACAGTTTCTGCAGTTTCAGCGAAAATAAATACAAGCAGCAGCATTTTCCCATATTTTTAGCCTATATGTTCTAACAAAAGAAAAACCACAACATTTAGATAAGCTTAAGAAAATATAACAATATAATACAAAATTTCTGTTAATTAATAGACCCTAATTCCTTGCATAAACCATGTCATATGAAGAATCTTCAGGCTGCAAGAATTAAAATGGTCTTTAGAAGACTTACCCTGTACTTGTTATCCCCAATCTGTTCCACTTGAAACCGTTTTGCACATTTACATTTAGCTACCTGCCTTGTAACCTGCAAAAAATCAAAACTGGATAATTACTTTACTGCTAATACCACAATCCTAAAGATTTGTGTAACTAGTAAACCTCAAATTATATAGAAGTGAAAATAAAATTAATTATTAGAGAACATGACCGCAGTAGAATGGAGTGCAATGTAAGAAAGCAGATAATGTACCTCATCTTCAATTTTGTCAGCGTCTGTGAGAGGCTTGTATGCATCCTTGTTTGGATGGAGAGCTGCTACAAATTCGTAATAGTCAATATATCCATCACCATCTCTATCAAAAATGTCTGCTACAGCACTCATTTCAAGTCGACTTGTTGGGAATTCTGCAGGACAAAGACAACAACAGAAGCTAGGTTTTTTAGCTTTTCAATACCACAACAACGAAACGCCTTATCGCAAATATTAAAAGGTTTTTAGGCAGTATGTGACAGAAAATGTTTATCAAAAAAACAAAGACATTCAAAAGCATGAAGGAATCTTTCTGAAAAAATAATCTGGATCTCCAGTGTTACCAAGATATTGCATTAAAATGAATAGCATGGTCTGTCTTGAAGAGAGACACAGAAGCAAAGAAGACACAGATTAAATTGTAAGATATATGTATTTTTTTAACATTTTGACCTTCAAAGTGCATAAAATACCACAGATTAAAAAGATAAATTGTTATTGAGGAAAGGTCAAGTGAGAATTTCACTGCTAATGAAATTTCGAATGCAAGGCCTTCCCACTGCCGAAACACATATGATGTTTTGTGAAATTCTTCTTTTAGATCAAATTCACAGCAGCAGAATATTAACCCACACAGAGATTCCTGACGAAATGGTCAAAGAAATCTTCAAGACGGTGAACAGGGATTATATTGTAAGTATTTAATAGTTATAACAAGTTGATACCAAGTTAAATAAGATGCTTAACCTCTTGGTTGTATCAGGTGTTTTTTTCATTAATTTCTGTCAGTTCATGCAAAACAGTGATGTGCACATATAGTTACTATTTTATTGCATTTCGGAAAGCAGGGGGGAAATACATAGACTACAATATTCTTCTATTGAATAACTTTAACCTGAGATGCTAAAAGCAGCCCAATTCTAAATCCTCTCTGCTCGAAGTCTCCATGACCTGAAGATAAAGGATTATTTTAAGTAGTAGGCTCTTATCTGTTACGAGTCAGTTGCTAAAGGGAAATGTGATCACACACAGACATGATGTGCAAGGCTTAACGTTACCACCAACTGGGCATACTGAAGGAATATCAATCCACCAGGAAAGCTGGGATAAGTCCCTTCCTAGTCTGATTGCTTGACATTTTGATCCTCATTATACAGGTATATGAACCTGGTCACAGTTCATGGAAACACTGGTTTCAGAAATTACATGTTTTCCTACTATAACTGAAACTATTCCATGTAAGTTCTTTAATAAAAATCATATGATCTTATGAAATTATTTTGGAAATTATCTATAGGTTTTATAAGGTATGTTTTACTATTCTGACTAATCAATGAAAAGTAATTGTTGAAGTGGCTAGTGTACTGTAAGAATGACAATCCAAGTCCAGTAAGTCAGTAAACTGTTAATTAGCCAATAACATAAATGTGAAATTCGTAATCTGATTCATAATGTAAAATAACTAGAAAGAGTTTCTAGGATCTAGAAATACTTTCAAGTAAAATTATAGTTTAAATTGATCATAATTCAGAACTTCAAAAGGGAAATCTGTGACCTTCTAACACAGTAAACCGCATAGTGTACACTATATAGACAATAAGACTTCATGAGATGTTCGTTCCAAATTCAACATTAAGTTAATTTTAAAACTTACTTGAAGAAAGAATTCCATCGATGAATTCCTGCCTTGTTATTTTTCCATCCTGATCTTTATCAATCCTCCTAAAGAAGTCCATCACACGAGACTTCTTATGGTTCATCCATCGCATGTATTTTTTCCTCCAAACATCAAAATCAAAGTTGGCAAATTCTCTCAGCTTAATTAAAAAAGAGAAAGAACTATTTTCAGTTGAAATCAATCGAGCAATCTAGACAATCAATGAGAGAGATACCACCTGCGTTCTTTTGAATAACTGGTTCTTCGAGGACCTATATAAACATTTTAAACATCTTAACTCTCCTCACATTTGAAATGAGAATGACAACTTCTAAAGCACATTAAAGCACGTGTATCACAGTTTTCAGTTACCTGTATCATCCAATATCATACAACAAATACGGAAGTTGTTTATAGTATTTATGGTATTGAGAATTTAATCCAGGGTGAACTACACAGAAAGTAGGTATATTCTGTACAGTCTTTTTCTGACCTCTTCAAGTCTGTCCAAAGCATCATTAAGTTTTCTTCTTCTTTCCAAGGCCAGAAGCCAGACCTGCTGCCATTTGCTGACTAAAAGGTTTACCCGGGGATTCTTGGTTTCGATTTGTGCCTGGGCTGCTGATGGATAAATGCCTGGTGTTGGGGAACGCTTTCCTGTTAAAGTATGATAAAACGTGTAAGTCTCACTCAGTTGAAACAAAACAAACACTGACATGAAGGGTACTTCCTAAACTACTCCTTCCTGTCCCCCATAATGAGCCAATACCCTGATATGATTCCATCTAATGGGATTTTTTTTTTTTTTCCCCAATTACTGGGCAACGACTACATGGTGGTTAAAGTATCTTTTGTTTAGCCAGAAGCAGCTCATAGTGGCTGCACTAGTGAAGCTACACAGGTTAAATAAAATCTTTGCAAATCTCTCAGAGAGTTGCAAAGTAAACAACCTGATTTAAGAAGCAGGTTCCATGTATGGGTAAGTATAAAATACAATGGGTAAGTATATCTAAAAATACAAAAGCAATTTCCTCACTTGATGATTCACTTCCTGTTCAGCTTCGCTGAACACACTTTCTAATTGAATCCATATAATTTCATAGACAATAAGACCAAAATTTTGTCTCTACTCCTTTATGTAAAAAGTTGTTTGCACTTTCAGATAACAGTACATTTGCAAAGACTTAGCATGTGAACACTCTTGGAAGCTTAATAGCATATGAAAGGTTTAAAAAGAGGCATTCAAGAAGTATAGGACAAAATGTAAAAACACAAGTCTGCTCTGAGAAATTTCCTCACAAAGAAAAATGAGAGATAATTTAAAAAATCACCCAAGAGATTTTCACTCTGTTTCACTAATCAAACCTATTAGCAATCCATTATCTTCATAGACAGTGCAATGGTGTGTGTGACCTGCCCCCAAACACTTCATTACTCACTTCCTGCTCTCCCCTTATCAAGGACAGGAATATGAGATTGTACTGGAGACGGTTCAAGTGCCTTTCTTTTATAGGTCTTGGTAACTTTATCCACATCAGGTTGTTTTCTGGTCATTTCCTCCATGAACGTCTGCAATCAGATAGAGGTGGTTTTAATTAGCCATACACAAAAGTGACCACAAGAATGAAAAACACAACAGTGAAACACCAAAGTTAGGAGAATGGCACAAGAAGACTCTTATAATGCCAGCCTCACAAAAAAAGACACAGATAAAGGTTTTATAAGTAAGAAATGTCAGCAGTATAAGCTTTTAAGACCACTGTGGCCTGGCTGATAGAGGAAGTTTAAATCTAAAAACCAGGCTGTCAAACTCCTTTATTAACTGTGTTTGGTGAGGTGATGTACAACAGAATTTTGACTCCGAGTACTCAGGTGTCCCTTGCTGTCCAGACTGCAGCTCACAGAAGTGAGACAGCTCTGGTGTGTAACATGGGGTAAGCCTGTGAGCACTCAATGCACCAGCAGCTCCTTCTGGCACTTTATAAACATATTTTTGAAATCCAATCAGTAAAACCAGACTGCAATACTAGTTCTAAGGCAGCAGCACTATCGTGTATTTCATGTGTGTTATTATTACCCTGTTCCTATGGGGAGTTGTAGTTTTTCTTTTAGCACAATGCAGTACTGAATTTTTCTTTGGTTTTTCTACCTCTGTGTTGAATAAACTACAAGCACATTGTGCACATACAAAAGACACAACTGAGGTTCTGATAAAGGATTCGATTATTAAGAGAGAAAGGTAAGGAGATTAACGCTTGATTACAAAGCCTCACTGAGTGGTAAGCACCATTCGTGGAATGTGTAGGGCACATGTCACTTAACATGCCTTACCTGATGTTCAGCTATAAGTGCTTTAACTTCCTCAATCTCCTGGGGGATAATCTCTTTATCTTTTTCAGTAAGCGTAGTCTCTGCCCACTGCAACCAGGACAGCAAGGCTTCCAGCAATTCCTGGTTAGCAATAAGTCCAGCCAGAGCTCCTGCCAATCTCTGTTGATGTTGTTTAGCCCATGCTAAGACCTTGATAAAAGAACCGATGCATGAGTACGTGCACAGCTGAACTTCTTTAAAATGCAATTAAAGGTGCCCTGCTCACTGTAAACCCAGAGCTTCCTCCCAGACCTATTGATGTTTATTATCAAAGGTGCTAGATGTAGTGGCTGATCACTAAAGGTGCTGGGGTAACTAGAATTCCCAGTTCAACACATATTTTTTCCACAGATATGCCAGATTAGGTGCTGTTAAATGCAGTAAACAGCATATTCAGGCAACACATTAAGAACTTCATCAAACAATATATTTAAGTTAGTGAATCATGCAGGATTTGGTGTCCGTCTTCCCCCGGGGCACTTCTGAAGCCATACTTTGCTAACACCAGTATTTTGTTTTTCTTTAAACTTAATATACACAGAAAATACCACCTTAGCAGTTGAGAGGGTAGTATACCCTCTGAGACCTACTTGTAGCCAATTAAATCATTTGGAAATCTTCTAGATTAAGAACATATTAGACTCAAATCCTCCTTAATGCAATTAGAAAATGCTTCAAGTTTGCTCTGTATTTTGTTTCCTTTGTAACTTTTAAACTTCTCCCTATAAATTATTGGCTTTCTTCACATGGGAAGTGTCAGTCAGTATTTCCTCTAATACATACAAAGAAGCTTGACCATCTGCTTTAGTTCTTAAAGCCCTGAAAGTTTTAAAATAAAACCTAGGGAAGCATGGTATTCACATCCATCACTGCGGGTATTTTAAATGTTTAGCTCTCAACAGCTGGATCATTTCCTCCCAGTGTAAGTACCATGGGAGTTGTCAGCTCTGTTCCAATCAAAGATGGACTGTAGCAATGAAGATGGCTTGACATATATACTGACCTCTTCAAACCTGGCTCTGATGATTGTTATCCAGTGCTTAATGGTGGTGATGGAGTCTGGGTGGCAGATAGCTAGGATAGCTTCTCCCATACCTGTTGCTTTATTCAGTTCAGCCTTTTTCTCTTCCAGTTTCTTCATAAATTCCTAAACCAGAGGTAATAATTTCAATTACATGTTGACAAAATTTGCAAGGGAAATCTGAGTGCATAACCTGGAAGGTCAACAAGCCTCTTGATTGCTCAAACAGGTTCAACTTGCAAGAGGCAAGTTTGTCTGAGAAATGTTAAAAATCCAGTTCCACATAAAGTACTAAGTGAAGCCCTAAAATCTTCACCGCAGCTTGCCACTCCTTAAAGCCCACCATATGGTAAATACTTGAAAGGTACATGCACTTATTAAAAAAAGAAGGAAAATCAGAGCATTTTAGAAGTGCTGTAAATCATCTATGTGATAATCACTGGCAACATTTCAGATGACTTATTTTGTCTGTCTGTTACAGTAATTCTTCATAATAAACTATCAAGCTCCTAGCAGAGGCTGGAAATGTCCAACTATAATTACATGCTCAGACAAGATGACAGAGGACTTCAGGAGCAGCTATACTAAACTAACACAAATGTGAAAACTCAGCAGCTGAGGGGGAGAAACACAGCAAGAACAGGGACAGAGACTGCTAATTAAACAGCTGTTTTCAGAGGCACTGCCATGTGGGAGAAGTCTTGTAAAAGCAAAAGAATGTTTACAGCTTTAGACATCCAAGCTCATGGCCACTGATGTTCCTGGAAGCCCAGCACAGAAAAGGGAGGCAAGAGCAGAACTGGAGGGCTGTGAGGGAACACCATAGATGGACAACAACAAAAAAACCCACAGGACTTTTCACATTCTTTCTACAGTTTCCATATATTATTATTTTTATTACTACTACCACTACGGTTTTACTATTCTGCCTATTTTAGTTATGTCTAAATATTGTGTAAGTCTGTGTGCCTCTGTGAGCACCCTTAACTGAACTCCCAACATCTCTCAGTGCCTAGTGGAATTGTTTGTTATATTTTACTATCTTTAATTGGGCTATGAAATGGAACCACATCGCTGGAAGTTTAGCTCTTCCTCTCTCCATCCACAATGGACTATTTTGGATCCCAGAAATTAAAGATTAGCCAAGTCAGGTCTTATAAAATTCAAAATCACCTAAACATTGTAGAAACAGATTCTACGACAATTCATAATGACATTATCCTGTGCCTTTACAAATTAAATATGGAGCTATTAGGAAACAAAAGTGTAAAAAAAAAAAAAAGCCTCTTTTACCATGCTCTAAAAGCCTTGAATAGGTAGGCTGCATATTTAAAGAGACTCATTACTAACTGATTTTGTCTTAAGCTTAAATTAATGTCATACTTTAAGACCCAATCACAATAGCAGTCCTCTCATAAAGACTCTAGAGTTCTTACAATATTTCAGTTCAAAATGGTTTTGGAAAAGTGGAAGTGGGTTGTAGTGAGAGATTACCAAAATAAGCCAGGGCCAGGAGGAAAACAAGGAACGACAACATTGTTTTCCCTGCACAACTGTACTAGAATATCTCAAAACCTAAATCTACGATATACCACATAGTGTATAAAGCTTTCCCTCAGTAAAGGATGTTAATTGTATTGAACTGTGTGGCAGTCCAGTGACATGGACACATTCACAAGAGAGGAGATGGGATGTTTCTCATTAACTAATGCAGTGCATTAACCCACTGCACTTCTAGCTCCCTAGAGAGGATGGCGAGTGACAGAAATGTCTCTGCCTGAGACAGTACAATTCATTATATCATGTGCAGTATTTGAGAAAAGAAAATCAGTAATGGGGATAAAGATGGACCGTTTGGATAAAATATCGTCCTGAAGAAACCTTTCTATGTGTAGCTGGATACAAATGCATTAAGACTATTTTACAAGAACGACAGTGATAAAAGGAAGATATGTTTTATATTTATGTAAATAATGGCAGTCATACATTTCTGATATTAACGTTGCAGCAATATAATACAGACACGGTGTTTAAAATTAATATCACATACTACATTTTCCCTTTTTTTTTTTTTCTTGAAAGCTAATATTATAAGCTTAAGAGGAGAGACCACTCATTCATGGAAGGTTTTGCTGTATGTGCTTATCGAGTGGTAAAGAAGCAGTGCCACAATCTTTCTTAGTGGAACAATTTCTGTTATTCTATTATTTGCCCTTTAAGAAGAAAATGCAGTTGGGAGAACATCTTCTAAATTCTACTAAAAAAATTTTAAGTACAGTATGGCCACATCTAACACTGAGGTTGATTGTGTTGTGCTAGTGATTCTTCTCCCCAGCTGGACAAGGTTTCTCAGAGACAAACTTTGCTTTGGTTTGAGCTTCCAAGTTATGCTTCAGCTTTGGCAGCACAATTTTGAGCTTTACTAAAGAAATATTTTGTTATTCTATCTACATTACAGAGGGAGATATTTAAGATTTTTTTTCTAATGATTTCAGTGGACCTAAGATTTCATTCAGACACTTCTTTCCCCTGTATTCAGAAGACCAAAAAAAAAAAAAAAGGGAACTGATGAAGCACACATGGAGGAAAGCCAGCTAAAGGACAAATTTCTTTGCATCGGAGACAGTAGGTTGCTACTGCCAGCATCAGTAAGCACACGTTGATGCATACATACACTTGGCCACTAAAGAACAGCACCCAGTTTCCAGAGCCCTAAATTAAATCTGAAAATGTCATCAAAACACTGCCGTCTAAGTACCTTAAAAACTCCATAGTTAGGAATCATTAGATAGCCATACTCCGCACACACTCCTCTGTGTAATAATATTCCCAAACTCAATTTAAACAGGATTCTTTTCCACTCTCCATTTCATAAGTTTTGTTATAACTTTCTTCAGAGCAATGATGAACAAATCCACTACTCTTATAATTTATTCTGTGATATTGCGGGCAATTTCATTTTTACACTACATTCTTGGTACTGTTACTACTGCATTTATAAGAAGAGTTTTGCATGGACTTAAATGTGCCTGTATGTAGCCTCCTGTTTGGAGAATGAAAATGTGACGGCTATGTTCCTTACTTAGCCATTTTCTCATTTCATTACTGCAAAGTTAGTTTGATGGCTTATAATCCAGTATCTGCAGTACCTATGGCACTGCAACATTTCAGTACCTAATGCATGTGAAGCGTGACAGCATGCTGTTTCACCATGACAGAAGGTTAATGGATGATAACATCATTCTGCTGACATTTACAAATGACCTTGAAAGAAAAGTATATGCTGGTTTGCTCAATGGTGCTAAGAAGACAGAAATACTTTTGCTACCATAGCGGTCTGTGTTGTAATTGTCAGAAAGTGTATATTCCACAGAGGGGTTTTTATCTGTCTCTAAATGTTTACAGCAACTTTCTAAAAGCCCATTATTTTCTTAGTAAGCCCAGATGACTCAAACAATAGCCCAGCACCAGTATGCACACCAAACTGTCAACTCCGTTAAATTTCTAGCTTCCCTATAGAAACAGTTGCAAAATCAAGGACTGGATGCTGGATATGACTATATGGGATAGACTTTGCCTCCTTTCCTTCATTCTACCCTCCAACAGACCTATTAGAACGAAGAGGACCCTCTTCATTTTCTTGCTTACCCTGTGCTGGTCTATCAGTGTACGCAAGGCCTCCTCATCATCTGGAAGGACCCCGTGGAAACGAAGAGCCTGCTCTGCCTCTGCCAGCCACTCCAAAAGGACATGGACAACAGAGTGGAATTCTTCTGCCTGTTAAAATACAAGAAATCATGGTCACTCATGAGAGGATCTGACAGACACACTGCAGCTCACACAAGGAGACTGAGCCCACATTTGGAGTCATTAATCACGCTGCAGTACTGGCACATTAACTTTCCATTAAAAAGTCAATGATATACAGTACTACATTTTCATAACCGTAAAAATATCTCATGCTTCCCAAAAAATTATACGAAGCCTAAAAGCCTGTTCATGCTTTTAGCCATCTGATTTATAGTGTATTTGCAGCTCAGTTGAGAATGTCATGCCTTTACGCTGACAAATTACACGGGAGGTGCTTTCATGGACCAGCTGGAGAGATGAGAATTATATTTTCTGCATAGTCTAAATCACTGGTTAAGCAAAATTAATTGACAGCCTGCTGGTGACTGACCCTTTTATGTCTGGAGAAAACAAGAAAGTTCCACCTTTGGTCACAGCCATATTCACACGCAATTAGTATCTGAGGTAGCTCAGGATTGTGCCTGCTCAGAGACCAGAGCGCTGGACAAACACAGTACCCTGGGAAAAGCAGGGCAGGAATATTGTATGCAGCGGATACATTGCTATTGCATCCTAGCATAAACTCCAGATAGTCTACAGAGTCTTTACAGAGCTGTACGTCTATATTATCTCAGGTTTGGAAACAATACAGATGGGCTTGTTTGTCTGGGATTGGTACCAGCCAATACTGAGATACATACACTGTTCTATGTCCTGAGTGCACTCAGCACAACTCCATTTTTTCTGCTACGTACTTCACTGTGCACTGCCATTGTGCCAATGTAAAAGTTTCCATTACACAAATTTACTTCTTTCCAATAAGGCATGAAGGGCATAAATGTGATTGCAATCTCCAGCTTCCTGTGAAGGGGGCATAGTTTTTAATCACCCTTCATGCTTGACTGTAACATCAGTGATTTCCTTAGATGGTAAGGTCTTCGAAACATTTGCTTTGCATTTGTGGTATAGACTAATAATAACAGCAATAATAAATGCTAAGTCATTATTTATGTCCTGTGGCAAAGGGATGGAGACAAGGTAAGCGAAGCATGAGCACTAGAATGAGTATTTTCAAACAAAATTAAATGACACGAAGTGAAAATGAAAAGAATTTTTTGGCAAATAGACTGCAGATATTTTCTCTGCTTCTCATAAAGTACATGTAGCACCGTAAGTACTCCTCTACCTGTCGAAGAGCCTGTTCCAGTCGTGTTTGCTTGGATACTGACAGGGCACAAACTGTCTCCCAGCGAGTGCTTAGCTCCTGCATTTGGACCTTGACCCACGAAGAGTCATCACGACTGCCTTCTATCAGCTCTCTGGCAGAGCGCTTCAGAGCCTGGACGCTGCTCGTTCTTTTTCCCAGCTCCTTCTGGAAAACCTAGGCACCACCAAATACATTTGATATGTTTAATTCATTAAGGAATAATTATGTAAAGAGAGACAAAAAACTACTGGTTATAAGAAGAAATTGAAATATGGATTTAGTTCAACCAAGAATAACTTCATCAAAGTGACTCAAAAGACATAAGTTGTGGTCATTAGATTCCATATATTTACACTCTATCCTATCCTAATAAAACTGGAATATGGCAGAAAACGTCAGGCAGATCCTAAGAAGCCATCCTGATGCAATGTATGGGAAATCCAGCCTCCTTACCACGCTGGCTTTACACTCTTTATCAAAGCAATTGATCTGACAGATTGGATTAACGTGCAAGATTGCCACAGCAGGAAAAGATCAGATAAAATGCTAACAATCAAGGATAAGATTCAAAATCATAAAAATGGAACTAAAACCCCATCTGGGGCTCTGAACATAAGGCTGTAGATCTTGCCACATATTCATATATTTATGTGAGAGTATGTTCATATTTGCAGATGGAACAACAATCACAGAATGGTTTGGGTTGGAAGGGACCTTAGAAATCATCTAGTCCCAACGCCCTGCCATGGGCAGGGACACCTTCCACTAGACCAGGTTGCTCAAAGCCCCATCCAACCTGGCCTTGGACACTTCCAGGAATGGGGCACCTGCAGCTTCCCTGGCCAGCTTGTTCCAGGGCCTCACCACCCTCATGGGGAAGAATTTCTTCCTTACATCTACTCTAAATGTACCCTCTTTCAGTTAAATGCTATTACCCTTGTCCTATCACTACATGCCCTTGTAAAAAGTCCCTCTCCAGCTTTCTTGTAGGTCCCCTTTAGGTACTAGAAGGCTGCTATAAGGTGTCCCCAGAGCCTTCTCTTCTCCAAGCTGAAAAATCCCAACTCTCAGCCTGTCTCCATAGGAGAGGTGTTCCAGCCCTCTGATCACCTTCGTATCCCTCCCCTGGATTCACTCCAACAGGTCCATGTCCTTCTTATGTTGGAGGCCACAGAGCTGAACACAGCACTCCAGGTGGGGTCTCACCAGAGTGGAGTAGAGGGGGTGCATCACACTTCTTTTGATGCAGCCCAGGACACAGTTGGCTTTCTGGGATGCAAGCGCACATTACTGGGTCATGTAGAATTTCTCATCAGCCAACACCCCCAAGTCCTTCTCAGAGCTGCTCTCAATCCATTCTCCACTCAGTCTGTATTTGTGCTTGGGATTGCTCCAACCCATGTGCAGGATCTTGCACTTGACCTTGTTGAACCACATGATGTTTGCCCAGGCCCATCTCTCCAGCCTGTCAAGGTCCCTCTGGATGGCATCCCTTCCCTCCAGTGTGCCAAATGCTTTGCTCAAGCTCCAGTTGCATAAAGGAAGTTCTTAAAAGCAGATATGACAACTACAGTATTCTCTGCCACTATGACTTAACTTGTGATGTGCAATGGGATTTCAGAAGCAATTCCATCATACTTCAGGCTAATTTTTATAGACAACCCATGTTTCCAAATATTTCTTTTCATGAGGGAGAAAACCTCCTCCTCACTAAACAGTCTTTAGATACTGGAAGTCACTGGTAGACAAACCGAGGGATCATCACCTCGTAATCCTCCCAGGCTCCAGAGCTCTGACTGTGTGTAGCCTTTGCAATACCAGCAACTTCAACGGCTGTTTCTTCTGACATACTGAACTGCAAAATGGGATTCAGAGGCACAGTCCTACATCTCCTACTTGCTCCCATCTCAAAAAAAACTTCAGTAACAAAATACTGCACCTTGCCAATGCAGGCTTCCTGGGCCATAGCCTAGTCGTGTAATTTTAGCATTGCACCTACTTTTCTCCATGAATATACGGCAGCCCTGCAGGTTTGAAAGGCTGCTGTAGTCATGACAAGTGCACTGAACGTTTGGTTAGCAGACGTACTAAATAAAAAGCCCTGTCTCCCCCAAGGATTTCCAGTAAAATAATTTTTCCCACCTCTTGCCCATATACACATATTCATAAATGCACACTTGTGATTTTTGACATGATATTCATAAAAACACAGGATAGCAGCATTAAATGGAATATCTCAAAGCTAGGTGGTGTCAATGAGTCACTAACAGTTGTTTTCTTCCATGTAGGTTTTAAAGCATTTCCCATTTTTGATGACATGTTTGTGTTATAACACTATTCCATGTTTCTAAAAATTACAGAATAGCCAAATAAAGATACCATTAAAATGCTACACTTATGAGCAGTCTAGTAATTAGAAAATAATATTTTTGGAATTACCTTGTGATTGTCAATCAGGTTCATCACTAAATCAATGTCTCCATGTACTGGCTGATCCTCTGCCAGCTGAGGTTCAATTTTGTATAACCAGTCAATGAGAGCTTGGAGAGCATCAGTAAATTGTCCCGAAAATAACAGGGCTTCCTCCAGTTTATTTTGTCTGAGGGAAAAAAAAACCAAAACGCAAAACACCACACACACACACAAAATAATCATTCATACTCTTTAAGAAAACATTTTCAGCATAAAATGATAACAACCAAGACCTTTTAATCAGTGTTTCCCTTTTTAAATAGTGAGACCATCACCCCATCCAGTCCTCTTCCATACCATCAGGAAAGGATGCATTTCCAGTATTCTACTACTTGGGCACTCTTAACTATCAAACAAGCTAGCCACTCTGGTTTTACTTCTACACAACAGAAGCTGAAACAGAAGCCAAAAGAATTCTCCTAAGCCTTTTTCTTATCTGCTGAATAATTAGTTTTAATTTACCTTTCCACTGATTTTCCACAAATTGTATCCCACTTATCCCTTAGTTCACTCAGCATATCGTCAAGTTTCAAATTGTCATCAGCCAAGGTGGTTTTCTCTTTCAAGGAGCGTCCAGTCCTATTTGTAGTATCATATACAGAATGTTTGGCACCAAGAGATTTCTGGAATTCCTATGTATATGGAATAAAAAGAAAATGCCCATATAACATTAACTGCTTACAGGGCACAGTTTATTAATTTTTGACATATTATTTGCAATGGAAATTGTAAATGTGGCTGCAAAAAAATGTTAAACTTACTGCAACATTTCTAGTCTGACAGTGCCACAGTGCACCTGACATTATATGGGGCTTGACACTAGCAGAGTCCCTGCCTTTTGTCCCCCTCTGTAGCTCTGTGTCTACTGGAACAACTCCTGGAAAATCCCTCCTTCAGTGACAGCAATGATTCCTGTCCTACTACAATATTCCTGAATTTGAGCAAGAGGCTGCACGGTAGTCAGAAGAATGTGAAAGAACTTTGGGACTTTGGGAGCCATGAACTCAGCAGTCTTCATACTACATTTTTACATACTGAGATTTCAAGCAAGTATAGAGCACCCCAAGGGATACAAAAGTCACTCTGTTTTAGCTCAGTATGGTGAAGCTGGGAAACCTCCAACCACAAGCATTTAACTCTCCTACGACTAAAGCATACTATAATTGGCAAGAATTGTATGCCAGAAATAAACAGATCCAGGCACGAAAAGCAGCCAGGTGACATCCCAGTAACCCAGTTTGGGCTGGAAGCCACGATCACAAGCAGGTTTCTGCGATCCAGGGACTCTGGAAGATGAAGGTGACACAGCAGTTCCATCCGCCTGCCAGCTCTGACAGCTCCTTCTGCACAGAGTCACTGGAAGCTTTTCAGAGGCACAGAAGAGCACACAGAATCGCAGCTCATCTGATACCGCAGAGGAGTTAACCAACTGACAGGGTAAATAATTAAATAAAGGAACACTGCCAAGAGACAAAAACAGTGCTACACAGCAGCTTTTAAATGGCAGCAATGCATAAAGTATGTTATTGCACACCTTCATGAACTGCTAGCAGGAAATCAGTTAAGGAAAAAAATGAAAATCACGAGCTTGCTTTAGGAAACTCAGATATACAGAATCAAGTTTGGGTTTTTTCTGGGTCACATAATAATACTAGGCCAAAAGAGTCTGTGCTGCTTTTATTTGATGAGGTTTATCAACTACTTTATTAACTACTTAATACTACAGGCATGGCTGCCAGAGAAGGATCATACAGGAAAAACAGATTTAAAGGTGAACAAAGGGCTGCAGACAATTCATTCTTTGAGAGACTGACTACACATTCTATATCATATCTACTTTCATTTGATTTCACAGAGGTGTAACGTAGATTTTGGTTTAAGCTGCCTGAAGCAGACAGGTAAGATGAATGGAATCTCAGTAATTAAGTATTTACCTTCCTTCTAAGGAAGATGGGAACATATAGATAAAATTAGCCAGGTTCATATAAATGCACTGTAAGGAACATTCAGCATTAGCACAGGAATGTATTGGGTGACCTAGTAAGGGTTTTTCCATTCCCGGCTTTTAAAAATGAGAAAAAATTGCTGATAAACAGACCATGAATAACCCCCAAAAGTCCCTGGCAACACACTAGATATGAGTGAGAGAGAAAACACATTATCTTGGCTTTTCTCTTTCAGGGACTTTTTTTTTTTTTTTTTGGCAGTAACAATTGGTAAAAAGCGAGTCCAAATTATTGCTTACAGCACACACAGCGCACACATTCAGTTTGGATAGCAAAATCGTTAACTAAATAGAGCAAGGAAACCTTCAAGGCTGGAGAGAAAAGACAAAGACACAGGGGGTATATGTGGGAGTGGAAGGAAAAGACTCAAAATGCAAGGAAGGACATTGCAGTGTTGGGAGGTTTGACAGCTCATTAAAAAACAATTGAGTTGATTTCTTGGGGGGGTTGTTCGAAGTTTAAAGTCACAAAGTTCACAAAACTCCCTCTCTCACACACATTCATCATCTTCCTCCAAATTGCCAGTTTCAATCCTAATATCCCTGTGCCATACTACATCCCATTCCTGGATGAGATTCAAGCAACTCAAGCAGCTACTCTCTGCAAGCATTTTATAAGAAAAGAAGTTGGCAAAAAGCTACTGAGAGAAGTGATGAGTCTGCCAATCCATGTGAGGCAGCCTCATCTCATAAAAAGTACTGCTGTAGGTAGAAAGAACAAGTGAGACTATCAAGTTTAACATGTCAGAAGAGGAGAGGAGAATAAACGTAGAGTCAAACCTCAGGACCTGAAAGGACCTCAAAGCACAGTCACAACATGTTGACTGTACTTGTGAGGAGTTTGAACTTTACATAAAGAAAAGAGAGGAGTGGAAGGAATAGAAGATTGAGAAAGTCACAGAAGACATGAAAGACTATCTGAACAGAAAGATTTTTTTTCCCCTAAATTCCCATTGCTGACTTAAAATTTTGGCAACAGCAGCAGTCCCAGAACAAACTGAAATTGCAGAGTTAGCATAACAGAATGTTAATGTAGATTTTATCTAAAAATTTTAACAGCAAGCATAGGTAAAACTATTTTTGCTTCACCAGCAGCCAACTTTCTTCTATTAAAGGAGAATATTTTCCTGGTTGATAAACAATACTTAAATCATCATGCAAACTGAGAGATGATAAAAATATAAAGCAGTCTGATGCAGTAACCAATTATTAGTATATGTGGCAAAACAGAGGTAAAAACAATCACCAGAAGCTACACTGAGCTATGCAAATCCTTGGGGATACTGTGCAGAATGAAAAAATAAAAGTAAATTAAGAAAAATAAAATGGACATGAAAAGTAGAAGTTAATGTATGCCAAAATGTAGAAAAACGAATGATCTTTCGATACTCTTGTCTCTGATGAAACTGCTCCAAGATAAATCTTGAATCACAGTCTGTCTCTGAAGATTCTACCACTC
Organism: Caloenas nicobarica; assembly: GCF_036013445.1. Classification (NCBI taxonomy): domain Eukaryota; kingdom Metazoa; phylum Chordata; class Aves; order Columbiformes; family Columbidae; genus Caloenas; species Caloenas nicobarica. Next base: position 26,736,776 of record NC_088247.1, read on the forward strand.
ACCCACTTGATCCTCAGTAATATATCATTCTAGGATTTTACAAAAGTAAAAACGAAGTAAAGGCTTCTTCCATCCTTCCTTTTGCTCTGTGATGGAACTACAGAGTTTTTACATCATTATTGTTATTTGTTTGAGAAGCAAGGTCTATCAGTGAGATTTTCATTTTCACCTAAAGTAGCTGGTTTGTGGAAAGCTGGTCCTGGAATTTTGAATCCCATAAAGAAAAACAGCCTTTGCTACTAAATGGTGTCATTTTACTTTCTAGAGGATATCATAAATATTTCCACTTGACATAAAAAGCAACTTCCAATCAAAATACAAGATTATTTTTCAGTTTTCAGGTGGTCCTGTAGTATTAAAATGAAAACCCTAACCCAAATAACTGGATGGTAAATTTGTGGTTTAAGGACTGAAAAAAGCCTGCAATAAAACCTCTTCAGAGATTCCTATTCTGAGATTACTTTGTTTTTATAGTTTCCATGGTGCTGTATTATTATATCTTTCTTTTTCATAGTTATCCATTCCCCCCAGATCAGGTAGTGTGTAATTTTTGTTTTCACTCCCCACCTGTAACACACCACCATTTAATTTGATGCTAATAAACACTCCATTGTAGTGAAGCCACAAACCTTCTTCCTTTGCTGATTGAACAGTAGGAGGCTGACAAGACTCACCTACATCTCACTGGGCACGCGGCATTTCCTCACTCACGACTCACCTTATGCTGTGCAAGCTGCATCTTTATTTTGTCAGGGTCATTTGCAATTTCAAGATCTGAGTCCAAAGATTTCTCTGACTCTTCCAGCCATTCCATAAGTTTGTGCCAGGCATCATGGAACTGCAGGAAAGTGAGATTTGCAAGAATTTAAAAATTCGCTGGTTCATAAAATATTCTGAAAACATTAATTGCCGACCGATTATCTACAGGCCACACAAGTACTCTGCAGACTTCAGAAAGACCTGGTGTCCTTTTACTCCCCTGTCTCTCACACAGGACTAGCCCAACCATGGACTCGGCCTTCCCTCTCCCAGGTGAAATAGCAACCTTTTACGTACATGATCTGCACACATAGTGTGTATCTTTCAGAGACATATTGATAACTCCTGTTGATGTGCTCGTCATTTAGATTCTTACATTTTTAGTAATGAATAGTAAATAGAGCAAGAATGGGGCTTAGTTATTTCTTATATGGGACTACAGCAGCAAATCACTGGGGAAAATTCCCATCTGGATGACTGCCCGAGATTTTCCCCGGGATGCTGATAAATGCTGTCATTAAATCACATGCTATCTTGGTGTGCAAGGAACAGATTCTTGATCTTCCTTCCTGTCTCAAAAAGAGCACTTTGGGGAAGGAAGCAGGGAAAGACTAAAGATTCAACCAGATTTCACTAAGTGGTATCCCCTTGGGATTCGATTTTTCTATGCTAGTCATTTCTCTCTCTGCATCTCTTTTGAAAATTTTTCTTGCCTGGGCTGCCTACAAATGAAAGCACAAGAAACGAGTCCAGAAACCTCTCAAAGCTCCTGGACCCTGTTTTTCAGGACTGGATCAGGCCTTGATACCAACACCTTTCAGTACTCCTTTCCTGCTCTGTAGAGATAGTTGTCATCCTAAATTAATAACTTATTGTTTTCAGCTCTGTCAATGGATATAGAGATGAAATCCAGCTCATTGCAGAACTGTTGTATGCATGAACTGCTGGAAAATAAATAACATTTAATTGGCTTATGGACTAATTAATTGCTCAGAGAAGTTCTTAACTCTATGAGCCAAGCAGCTGTAGCAGTGAATGTGAGAATGTGGTTTGGCTGTGAACATGACCAAATTTATTATTTATTCACTTGAATAAAAGCAAGCTAGAATTTTCTATTGACTTTTAAACATATTACAATCCTCTCATACATTTTGCATCTTATCATTTATGTTCCTCTGTGAGTGCAACACGAATCCAAGGAAAAAAAATGTATGCTCCTTGGTGAGGAAAACTGTGTAAAACAACTCTCCAGGATTTTAAGGAAATAAATGGAGATATATTACCACACAGAAGATTATTGGTCTAGTAACTAATAAAAGAGATTAAAAGAAGTGATGACTATTAATCAGAGCACAATGTAAACCCAAGAAGAAAATACTAAGGAATACTCCCACAGATTAATGAAAAGGGTTCATCACATTCTTTAAAATATAAGGGGTTGATTGTGAAACTTCTTTTTGAGGACAGATGGCACTAGTGCACATCTGGAAGCCATACTGCAACTTTCTTCTTTCAGACTATCCTGTACTGCAGACAGAAGTCACTGCTCGGGTTGAAAATGATGCTTTCACCTCCCAAATGAAGTGCTCTATGATTGAATCACAGAAATTGCTCCACTAACTCAAAAGTGTCTGTCACACTAAACACAGACTTACTTGAAAGAGCTTTAAAGCATCATATTCTTCAAGAGTCTGGATGTAATTACAGCTAAGTTCAAAGAGTTGTATAACAGCTGTTGTCCGATTACCTGTTTCGCTCTTTTCCTTGCATCATCCAAAGCTCTTCCCCTTTCAACTAAGCGTTGAACTACTTTTTCCCATCGACTCTGTACACTAATCAGCAGATTCTTAATAAGGACAACATCCTGTTTCTGGCTGAAATATTTCAGATGGGTTCCAGTTTTGTCCAGCTCTATGATCTGATCTCGATGAGAATTCACTTCTGTGGCAAAAACCTTGGAAAAAGGGGAGAAAATTACTCTGGATACTACATTGCTCAAGCACCGGGTAAACACTGAAAAAAACCCAGTTTGATAAAGAATGATCCAGCGAGAAAGAGTATAAAACATACTTTAAAACAAATTAAATGTTTCTCTGAATGCCAGCGTTACAGGATTCATTTGGACATTGTTAAAGTATCTCCACAGAGTGGGAGAAAAACGTTACACATCTGTTTCTTTACATACCTTGTGTTCATCAATTTGAAACAAGACAGTGTCCAAGATAAGACTTGGCCGAGAAGCTGCAGTTAGAGTTTGCTCAGCCTGAGTAAGCCAGTTGATGAAATCTTGAAGTGAGTTGTGGAACTCCATAGCTAAATTGAGGGCTTCTTCCAGTTTGGTCTGTAAAGATAGGTCATACTTTAATAACAGCTGATATTGTGCAGGGGCCTCAGCCAAGTAGACCATTTTAGGTCAGTATTTTGGAGTAAACCATTTTAGTTTAGCATTTTAAAACATTTTTCCAACTCCAAGTTTCTGACTTCTAAAATAACAGCCTGCATTTCAGCATATTAAAGGAGATGGACAGAAGAGTAAGAGTAAAATGATGTACAATAGATAAGTAGCATATACAGCACCTAGTATCAAGATAAAAATTTCCACATTAGAACATTACATCTACTACTACTTAATCCTAACATATGGATTTATCCATTTCAATACAAAACCTGTAGAATCTCAGAAATCTAAGGTGACAGCGCACTTGGAAGAGCCTCAGAGAGGTAATCTAATTTATTCTCTTGCACTAAACAAAGAATAAGTTTGCCTAGACCACTTCTTTTTAATAAAGCCCAATTGTCATTTTGGTTGCCTGAACCGAGACACATTTCGGACGTAGAATTTTTGTTGATCGTGAGATCGCAGTCAGAGATTTTCAAACAATTGCACTGCTGACCTAACTGAGCACTTACAGCTTCCTGGAAGAAGGTGCTCATGTTGGGTATTAATTAGTTTGACATTATTACATTATACAGCTACCGTAAGAGACACCAGCATTCTTACTTTAAAATATAACTAAGTTGTGAATTAAATATTTGTGCTTCATACACATCAGGGCTGTACAGAAAGTTCTTCTGTTTGTAATTATTTATATTCTTTATTGTTTGATTGAGGCAGAAGGAATTCGTGAAGGAATGAAAGCAAAATGAAATTAATAACAAGAACACGTATGTTGCGTATCAGTGAAATCATGCTATTGATCTACATTAGAACAGAAGGTAGTCACTTGAAGTAAGTGGCAGAAGGCCAAGCATTTGGGAAATTTAAGAAAAAAAAGGATAAAAGCTAGGAAAATTAATGAAGCAACTCTGTACTGAGAAGGAGGTAAACTTGAATGATCAAATAATCTTATTCACTCTCTCACGTCTATGATTACTGTAATAAAAAACAGAAGAGCCCTCATCCTACTAAATGAGCATTATCAGTATAAATGAACATATTTCTGTGGAACAGACTTGCACCATTCCCACCCATTCTCCCCTTCAATTATAGATAATCGACTTCTTGAATCCCGTTTTTCCCAGTAGTTTCTAAGCAAACAAATGAATTCTGCATAACTCTCTCTACAATTGATTCTCAATCTAGAAGATCAAGCAAGTAGACATGCATAAAAGCACTGAACATTAACGTCCTTAAATACATTATTTACACTTCTATTTTTTATGTAAAAACACATACCTTTCTTTCACTGAGCTTTGTTTGTACTGATTCCCATTTTTCTTTTAAGTTATTTATGTCCTGCTCAACATTTGTTTCAGCAGACTCTGGGCACCTTGCAAGCATCTGCTGGCCCTTCTGCATTAGACGCTTATATGTCTCTTCTTTGGCTTCAAAGGCAGCACAAAGTTCCTAAATAAAGCAAGCACAAAAAAATAAGTCAGGTAGAAATCTAATACTCTCTACAAATACTATTATGATATTTATTCCTCCCCCAACATTTAGCGGGTATGATTAAGACTAATAAAAGAAACATATGTAATTCATAAAAAGCCAAATGAGCAAAGAAAGGGCCCAGTTCTTCAGGAAATGAGAACTTGTATTGTCTGTCAGATATTTTCTCTGAGATCTAAAGCCTGGCAAAGAAAGTACTATTCACTTAATGCACAAGATTTGCTATAACTTGGTTGGTTTAAAGTCCATGTGTAGCTGACACACACAAAGTGTCAGCATTATACAGTGCGCTGAAAGCCCAGACCTATCCCAATACACCTTCAAAAGTGGGTGGAACAACTTGGGAGGGCTGCTTTATTGCACACTGTCTCTTTTGTTTTGCCCGTATATTCCTTCACTTGCTAGGCAAGAGCACTGAAGAGATCTTACACATAAAAAGAAAGCTGGAATAATAATGGTAACAGCTGTTTTACCTCCTAATTATTCTACTAAATATTCTTCTTTAACTATGTTAAAGATAAGGTGGAAAGAGACTGAGAGCACCCATGCATCCCTCTGACTCAAAAGGGCACGTTCAATATTTGTAATAGACCATCCAAAACGTATTAACATCAACAAAGTTGCTGCAGACTCCCAAACAAGGAACATCTTCCAGGAGATGAGAAGTAAGTGTCTTGCAAATAGGAGGAAAAGGACTTTTCCTCTGATCCCCAGGACAAGAGCCCAATCCCCCCATTTTCTTTGGGTTAAAAGATCCCGCACACAGGGTTGTACCTGAGCACAGAGGAGGGCAAAGCAGGAAGCAGGTTCAGCCATGAGCTAAGGCTTTAACAGGATACAAAGCTCCCTTGCTTTCTTTCTGAGGACTATGAGAAGTGGTGTCATCTAGCCTGCTTCCTCTGACATTCTCAACCTCCCCAAAATATTTCCGGTTTCCAGAACTCCCCAAAGCATCTTATTTTAAAGCAGCACAAGAACCCCTGCAAAGTAAACCCAAGGAGTGCAGTACAAGTGAGCCACGGCAAGGCAGGAGTGGCCCCAGACGCTGGGGCTGGGCTCAGCCTAAGACAGGGGCTCAACACAGTGGTTAATTCGGCAGTACGGTCCCGCTCTGAAGAGGGCAAGAGCAGTTAAAGTTATTTTAAAGGAGGAACTGAGAGAAATGATTGTTTTAAGAAAAGGAGAGGGATGTTCTGAGCAGTGCTGGGACAGCCGGAGGCATTTTTTAAGCCCCTTTCCTGTTGGTGCCCTGTAATGTCTCTTCATATCTTTTGTTTTCCTGAAGCTGCCTTAGCTGGAGATGCTGACCAATCTCAGCTCCATTTGTGAGCTGATTATGGTTAAGGGCTCTTTTATTTGTATCTGTAGAAACAGATTTTATACTCAAGAAAATGGTTCACAGCATTATTTTCAAAGAGAAACAAATCAAAATAAAGCACAAAACTTTCTTCTTCAGCCACAAATTGAAATAGGTTCTATCACTTAGGGGCAAGTTTGAATTTGGAATAGTACTCAACATGACAAGTGGCTTTAACAAAGAAAAAAAAAAAGAGAGAATTTACACATATCTGCACAGACAAACTGAAATCTACCAAAACTGAAGTCCTACTTTTTAAGGCTTATATACATTAAAGGATAACAAGTCAATGCCTGCAGTTACACAAAGGCCCACAGCACAGTAACAATCTATTAAAAACATCCACATATAGTTAGGAAATGATTGTATAGAATACATATTACTGGGGACACAATCACATTTGTTTCAACTTTAACACTACATTCAGTTTAAAGATTCTTTAATCAATCTGTAAGTAAAGTAAGTATAAATAATGTGTATAGTAGAAGAATCCGTGGAAAATTTTTTGGTCTTGATCTGAGTTTAAGTCCAGGATGAAAAATGGAAAGAGCTCCACTGACTCTCATGGAATTGTGATTTTGTCCCACCCACACAGGAGAGAGAGAGAGAGAGAGAGAGAGAGAGAGAGAAAAGGAAAAACAAAAAGGTTTGTTTGTTTGTTTCCCTTTAAGACAAAAAGAGAATGATTGGGGGGATGATCAAAATCACGAGTTTATTTCTGTACTTTATCCTAATTTCCTGTCATAACTCATTTTAAAACGGTAAATTACTTTTCTTCTCAAAAATAGTTATTGGTAAATTTTAGAGGAGAAAAGAAAAAAAACTGCCCTGCCCCATATTAGTGGGCAACGACCTTCAGCATCATTCCAAAATGAAATCTGATTTTTAAAGCTACGACAATGCAGTATTTCAATGCAAACAGTGTCAGGCATATTCAAGTTCAAGGACAGTTCAGTAAATATCACTGTTACATCTGAGCCAGGAGGTCAGGAGTTTAGATCACTGGGTCCAGACTTATATCCTGGCCTGACAGCACAGCACGATTTTACATAAATGGAGTACTATGAACTACCTTCCTTTGAGGTAGGTGATCAAGCTTAAGTGTCTCCTTCCAAGCTCTGTGAAATCCACAGAAAGTTTCTTAAAGAGAAAGGAAGGGAAGGAAGAGAATAATTCAGGCATGTTGATCAGCTTGCCATTTCTAATGGAAGTAGAGTCTCTATATGAGCCAGTAGTCCTTATTACATCTGTACTAATGATGACTTTAATGTCAGCTGTGGTTAGATAAAGAATAAAGGATCGAGCCTCTTAATTCAGGGCCCAATTAATGCGGATCACTTTTAGGTTCACCTTCATATCTTAGAAGCAGCATAAATGTAGTCATGGGGACAGAAGGGAAAACAAAAATAGGAATCACTGAAAAATCTGCAAACACTTTCTGTTTTTCTTTCTGAGACTAGGGATGCAAAAGTTCTTTTATTTCTCTCTCAGCACTACTAATGGTTCAGCTTTGGGCATCTCCCAAGTGACTACTTTTCCTACACTGAAAGTAACAGTGGTGTTTTGAAGGCTATTAAAATGTTTTAAGATACTGCACAGACATTGTGATACATAGAACATGCTCTGTATTTACCATAAACACTCTTGAAAGATAGTTAGTCCTGAAATGCAATTTGCAAAACATTCTAATACTGATCCTTACCATATGGGTATTAAGCTGCTCTCTTGCTGTTTCTGGTAAGCCTCCAACAGGTTTTGATGCCAACAGCTGACGTTCAGTGTCTGTCAGCCATTGCTGCAGATCTTCAACTTCACCATGGAAACCTTGGGCCTAAAGGATACCATATCATTTTAGAGCTTACTTAAATGTTCTTTGTTCTAAAACCAGCTCAGATCCAGAAGTATAATGGCAACATATTTAACCAGATACTTGCAATAATCAAAGGTAATGAAAGGAAAAAACCAAACCAAAACAACACAACAAACCACACACAAAGGAAAAAAACAACCCAAAATTTAAACTAGCTCAATCCATTCTAAATTATGAAAGCAAAACCAAAAACCATGGAAATCTTGAAAGCAGGCTAGAGGAGCAACTGTGAGATCAATGCTTTTCCTGAATAATACAGCTATACAAAAATTTCAGCCTTTAAAAATACATAGGCCAAAAGCTGAAGTCTTAATTCAGCACTATAAAAGCCAGTGGATTCAAACTTTCCCCAAATTCAGCAGTGTCTGCATTATGGCTTTGATTTAGGCCAACTTCTAATAACTTATCTATGTACTTCATGTAAAAAGATACTTTTTTCTGAGTTATCTCTTTATTCGATCATTTCCTGTTCACCTGGATCAAGGCACTGTCCAGCTGCTGCTTCCTTTGCTCTGTTTTTTCCAACACATTTTGCCAGCGCTGATTCAGGAGTTCCAACTTGCTCCGTAAATTACTTGCTTCTTCAACAGCACTTGATTCTATCAGGTCATTTCCTGCTTTCTTAACTGCTTCCACTGTAGACTGATGAGCTAAAACATCGTTTTGTAGCACCTACAATTATAACACAGTATATATGACTGGCTATGTTGATACCTTATTGAATTAAAGCAATCACAGCAACTGAGCTACTTCTAATCTAGTGACAAGGCAACAGTTCAACATCTGCACATGTATTAGCAAATAAAGCAAGTAAACAAGGTCTCTTCAGTCAAAAGCAGTAACAGACGATTCTGCTAAAATGTTACATTTTATTTTACATCTTGGAAGAAAAAGAATATATTCCTTCTGAATACACATATTTCTGAAATTACGAAAGTTTTCTAGCAGTGCTAGTTAAGAATTATTTCTTCACTTTCTTTCATTTACTACATACTTTTCTTTATTAGGAGTTTTCTTTGTTTTTGAGAGTAAGGTGTGGAAACAGTGCTTGAGGAGCAGTAGTCTGAGAAGAGAGAAAGGAACAAGAATACTATGTGCCTGCTGTGCCATCCAGCCACCCGACTGCCGCCATGTCTTTTCATGCATTGCAGCTCTACAACTTGTTTCATGTTACATCAGGCTACCAGGAAACTTCAGCTGCACTGAAAGCCGGGGAATGACTGTAATGCTAACATCACGAGACCTCCTCCATCTGTTTGAAAACATTATCACCAGCCACGGTAAAACCATAAAAGGCAAAAAGTACATTTGGGAAATGGATGCTGTTTTCGGAAAGATTAAATTTTTAAAAAAGCTTTAAAATACCAGAAATAAATAACAGAAAAAGAGAACATGCAAAATGGTTGGCAAGGGAATGGTAAACCCCATCTAAGAAATTCAAGTTTATGTCTGCCATCTTCCATGGGGTCTGGTTCAAACTCACCTCCTTCAGAATGCTAGCGTACGGCAAAAATATAAAGCTAAATACGAAGGAACTGTTAAATAAACTCTAAAGAGCACCTGATGTCACAAGTCACAAGTAGCCTTGTATACAAAACACGCGTCACATTTGCTTTAATTCTTCTCAGCTAAGGACTGGAAGAGATTCTTTATTTTCCTAACAGGGTGAAAAAAAGGGATATTCACAGAAGCAGATACATCCTATCACTTCCTTCCTGCTAAGGCTCGCTAAGCACAACTTTCCAAAGTTATTCAAGAGATGGATGTTTTTACAGGCTACCACAGGATGCACTACCGCGTGAACTTTCTAACCTATAAACTCTGTTTTATGAAAAGGAAGTAGATTCATTCATGTGTTTGCTGAACTCCTTTGGCACTGAAGGTAGATGAAGTCATAAACGATGTGTGGATGCTTCTTCAGTAGTAAAACACTTCTATTTGATAAGTATATAAAAGGTTCATGGAGCAGAAGCTACATTTGTCATTTTTTAAGGGCCTGTTTATAACAGTAGTCACACAGGGCACGTGGATATTTTACTCTGCTCAAGTTTCAACTCACCACACAAAAGGCTTCAGAAGCTGCATAGCTGCATTAACACAAACAATGAAAATGCCTTAATTATCTGTGTACTGTCAATTTAAATCAATTCTAAGACCAAAACCAACTCTGAATACTTCTCACATCATATGCAGGCCAAAAATTAAATGGCAGATTTAAAGGAGAGGATTTTTGAGATTACACTGAAATCTTCAGGCCTAGAAAGAACACATCATCATGAACAGCACAGAGTCACACAAAGAGGTAGAGAAGATCTCTAGCTCCTGGGAGATACTCTTCAAAATAAAGGCACAACGGAAGCATTCTTCCATGGGCTCCAAAGTCACTATAGTCACTAAAAATACTAAAACAAAAAATAAAAAATTAACCCTACATTCTATGTAACAAAGAGAAAAAGATGGGGGCATGGATACCCCTAAAGTTTGCAGAGACTTTCAGAGAAGCATTCTCTCTGTTAGTTGGACCCAACTGAAATACAATTTTGCAGAATTCAAAACAACAAATCACTGTTTCCTGAGCACAAATAAACAAGTACGAAAGATGTATAACACTCGTGCATTTTGTGAGACCTGCCCTAAACAAGGAGTTTACTCCTTCAGGGAGAGCAGCAAGTTCAATAACTTTTGAGTTCCCTGGGTCAAATGAAGGTGAATAAAGGTGTAAACTAGGGTGAGCTGCTCTTTTTTGGCTAAAATGTATGCCACTTGCATGGCATATGCAGGAAGGAAAGAATACAGAAGCTACATTTCAGCTATAATCTGCATCTTGAAAATCTCTATAGGGAATTATTTATCAAGTGCTAAATTTTACCACAAGACTCATCACTAAGATAAACATCAAAAGAACATTTCAGTTAATACTCATTATAATCACATACATGATGTTTGGCGAGTTCAATTTCAATAGCCTTGGGGTCTCCACCCACAGGTTTCTGTTCGTTCAGCAAGTCCTCTGTATGCGTCAGCCATGTCAGTAACTCATCCAGGGCGTGCTGGAACTGCCCCAAGGCTAACAAGGCACCTTCCAGCTTGTGCTATAGTAAAAATAAAATTAATAATACAATGGTTTCACAATGCTATTGAATTGGCTTATATTACCATTAGTCACCACAATCCAGAGTGGAGTACATGCATATGATAGCACAAAAACCAGGGAGAAACAGTTATCCAACACAAACAGCTACTTTATAGTTAGAGCTGAGCGAGCAATTCCCTTGTAAAGCCTTACATTCCAGGCCTAAATTCCTGACCTTTGAATATCCCATGTAACCAGAGCAGAATCAGAGAATCAGTAGTTTTTCATCACTTAAAACATAATTTCAATGTAAATGCCATTTGCGCATGATCTTTGCCATGAAATGATTAAATTTAGAAAAAAAATACACTTCAAATCACTGCATCTTTAAATCTTTCACTTTGATAATTTAAGGAAAGAGCACTGAAACAGTTTAATATTAAGGGATTTAAGAAACTAAACCAAACCAAAAAAACAACCAGCACTTATTATTAGTTTTGCACATCTTAATATGTTTTGAACTGTTACTTAAGATGTCATCAAATAACCAAAGTGAAATAATAATGATTCAACATGGCACTGCTGACTGAGGAAGTGACAAAAAAATACTGCTAAGGGTTTAAAAACCACAAAAACAACTCAGTAAATTGTAAAATTCAAATTCTATCACATATGGTTCTGTAATTTCCAAAATAAAAGGAATAACTGTGTAAATTAATACAAACATTACACATAACGAAAAGTTTTTCTCAAAGTCATGAATAAAGCCCCCATCTTCGAGTTTATTTACCTGTCTATTTATAATTTTTTCTTCTAGGCTGTCCCACATTAGTTTGAGCTCTGAGAGAGGGTCTTGAACAGTGTGCTTGTCACTCTCTTCTGTTACCTTCTTCAGCAATAATTCTGCCTGATGGTTCAATCTTTCCATTTCTATCTGCTGCTGATAAGCTTCTGTCTTAAATTGCTATGGTGAATAGAAAAAAAAAATACAACTAAACATATCACAAGCAACAACCTTATTGAATATGGCATAGTACAGCAATATTTACAATACTAATCCATCAATGTCAACTCTCATAAATTTGAGGGTTTGTTTTCCATGGTCAAAATGCTTGTAAGACACTAATAACCAGATAGTCCCAGCTAACTGAAAATATGCAACAAATCTTACTATTCTAGCAGATATTGCTAACTGTGACCACTGGGTGATAAAGATGGCCAATAGGAAAATATTCTGTAATGATCTCCCTGGTCTGTAAAAAAGGTAGAACATATCTGGAGTAACTTCTAGCTCTTGTGGTTCAAATAGAATTATTCTTCAAAAGAGCTGAAAAGCAAATTTTCTTTAGTAGAACGCCCTCTTATACACGCAACTTGGGCAGCAGTCTGAATACAACGTGCATATGCGTGTTCTTCTGAACTATGTGAGATTATGGTTCATTTGAAGTTATAAAATAGATGAACAACCTGCCCACAGCCAAAAAAGAATGTACAAGTGAGCAACGAAACCAAGGACATTCCCTGTTCATTACGCATCCCTGTTTTTTATATAGAGCATAACAGCCTACCAATGTCAGAAGCGCGATCAGCCATAAATCCATACAGACGAGCTTCTAAATTAGCCTGAAATTTTGATTTTCAGCTTAATGATGTATTGGGAATGTTATGATCTGCGAGAGCATTTACATAAAGCCTGTAATGGCAGAAGTGAACCTCTGGAGGCATTTTCTTGGGGCCTCAAGGAAACCGTTCATGGCAGAAACCAGAAAACGTAAAGGTCACAGTGAAAGAACCCTGTACATAATAACCTTATAGCCTTCGAAAGAGAAAGAATGCTATTAGAAGTATTTGTGGGCTATCAGAACATAGTCACAAAATAAAACGTAGTCTCACCAAAGTTTGGAATAGATTTTAAAATGAAACACATTTTACAATGAAAAGTTTGCAATGAAATGTTATTTGAAATTTTCATACAGATTCTTTTTTTACCAGAAACTGAAAATGAAAATTGCTTTTGACTCTTCAGAACTACTGAACAACACAGAAAAATGCAGACAGGTTAAAATACAAATGAAATAAATTGCTAGTTCATACCTTAAGTTCCTCGGTTTGCTGCTTCACTGTCTCCAGATCTGTTCCAACTGGGGACATAGATGCTAACTTGCTGCCAGCAATGTCTACCCAGTCAAATATTGCCTGAAAATCACAGTATGAAATTCAAACATTAGCGGAGAAACAGCGTCATGTTTGAAAATTGTATTAAGTAAAAAACCTTTTTTTTTTTTTTTTTACTCCAGAGAACAATATTGCTGTGCTTTCTGAAAGGAAATACCTTTCTTCAGCAAAACCTGGGTTTCTTTACAATACGAGGGATCAAATATTAACTAAAGTATTTCATGTAATAGTTACAAGAATGTACATGCTGGAAGACTGAAATTCTATTAGCAGCAATATTCTGCCAGTACTATTCAAGCTGAGTAGCACTCTAATTCTTGAGAAAACTCAGTAATTGTTATGAATGCCCTGAAAAATAAATACAAGACAAACTGTGCTGCAGTCCTGCGGTGTGAAAATGGAAGGAGGTAGCTGAATGGTGACACACTTTAAATTATGACTGCAAACAAACTTCTTTTGAAGGACAATGTTATCTGTGTAGGGAACATGGAACACCACCCGTTCAGTGTATATTAGGTAGTGAAGGGCCATAACTGAGCTTGACCGAATCTCCGTAGGGTAATGCAGCTATAACTTTAAAACATAAATGAAATCTCTCCAGTTTGGAGGCTTTGTGGGTACTTCTTTTGCTCCCAATATAATGCAGAACAACCTCAAGAATTTCTGCTTAGAGATTAAGAACAGCCATATTAATGTTGGTAACTGCAGAGGGGAAAACACACCTCTGCTGGGCACTTTTCCTCCTGCCCACTATCCGTGGTTCATTACAGAGAAGGGCTTAGGACGGCTTCTGGGAGCTGCTCCCTGCTCCAGAGCTGCCTGGGAGAAGTAGAACCACCCCCAATACACTCATCAGGGGGAGACAGCTGCTGCCAACAACCTGCCCATGACACTTGCACATTGTCCATTGAAATGAGCATAAGAAAGCATGTAAATAGATTTCTTACACAAAGTACCAAGCTTGTAGGATGTACAACGAACAGCCGTAGGAAATACAAAGTACTTAAACCAACGGCAATGTTCCTAATGTGGTCCTACAAGTCAACAGCTGTGCAGTACAAACATAAGAGAACGTGGAGAAAAATACATAGTGAGGGTGCACTGAAAACAGGCATGTTGCATTATTATTGAGTGTTCTGTCCCTTTATCCGCACCAAACACACAAGCAACTGCCCCCAGTGTCATGTGAAACACTAATTTTAAAGATTTAATAAACCAAGAGAGAGAATAATTCCACTGAGAAAAAAAATGTGCAAAATCTGACCACCTTTGGAATCTTTTCAAATGTTTCAATCTTCTAGCCATTCACTGACAAAAATATGAGGCATGCCACACAGCCAAAACGTGCAAAGAATATGGCAAAAAAAAAAGTACAGCACACAGAGAGAAAAGATACCTTAAAAAATTGTTGGAAAATTTACCTACAGATTAAAAAAACCCATATTCTATAGTAATTAGATAAATTATACTAAGATTTAGTATAGTGGTCCAGCATCATTATGCTGATAATATTTTTTTGCTTAAAATATTAAAACTTAAATGTTTCACTTATAAAAAAGATGGAATAAAACAAGTTATTTGACTGTCCTTCATTCAAAGAAAATAGCAGCAAGTGAGTATATGGATCTGTGTTCTGTTCCTTTCAGGTCACATAAATATGTCATAACTTCAACCCATCTATCATATGAAGTACTAAATATCACAAGAAAAAGTAAGCAGGATTACCATGAATTTGTGTGGTATCAAAAAACCTCTGATCTCATCAATAAACAAGGGGACATTAATTTTGAATCTAAACATAGTGCAATATATGAACTACATGAAGAACCCAACAGATTTATTCTCTAATGCAAAAAAATCCCAAACGAACAAACAAACACACACCCCCAAAACCACAAACTGAATTAACCTCGAGAGAAAGTATCTGCCTACTGAAGAAAACAGTCACTATAATCAGGGTGATACATCATTTGTCCCCCACCCAATCACAGGACGTTTTTAACCACAACCACATTAAATCCTATTGACTGAAGTTTGGGGTAGGTGTATCACACCATCTTACCTGCAGCCCATCTTGATACTGCACAGCTGCCTGCATGGCTTCAACAAGCTTGTCCACCCGTTCTTTCCAAGTTTTGTTTAAGGCATCCCAGGCAGAATTCAGCTGCAAGTTAAGTGCAATTTACTCCAACAGACAGAAGAATTTTACTGCTGTATAATGTGCATTCACTAATTATTCACTGATCAATAACACCAATAAACTAAGCATAAATAGTTCATATTCATTCCATACGAACACTCTTGTTCTCCCTATCACAGCACAGTTAGTTTCCTTTAGAATACATTAGAGGTTCTGCAGTATGAAAGCTGTAAACTTCAACACTGATTATTGAATATTTCTATTAACATAGGGATTGTAGTTAATAAAGGAGATATTATTACTAAATCATTTGGAGTTACATCATTATAATAAAGGTAGTTTAAAAGAAACATACACTGCTGAACATCAGAAAACTTAAGAGTACTTTGTAGTGATCCAAACAGGACTGTCTCAGTTTTCTCACTTGGCATAAACCGGATATCTGAAATTTATTCTAGCATTAATTTCCAAAAAGTAGCCATCTACCTTATTAATACATGAGTATTTTTACAAAAAATCTGTCTTTTACAAAAATTTTCATGCATAATCAATAAAATAAAATTGTCTGTACATTCTAATCTAACCTGAGTCAAGGTTCATTTACCTGAAAGGTAAACCTTCCTTTACCACAAAGGCTTCAGGGGTGTTTCAGTTTTGCCACATTTTTATTTTCAAAATTTGTTGGGGGTGGGGAGGATATACCAATTTCAGACGAACTAGCAGCTAACACAACAGATTTCAGCATCTGCATTTCCCATACCTCATCTATACTCTTGTTGACAATAGGTTTGTCAGGCTCTCCACAAGCAGCTCTAAGCTCAGAGCCGAGGCTTACAACTGTTTCTAGTTCTTCTTGTAGTCCATCAATTTCTTCTTTAACAGCCTACGAAGAGAAAAAAATTCAACACTGCTAATGCTATATTTAATAATATACGTACAGCTTGCTTTCAAGACAGAACATGGCAGGATTCCACCTTTGTTTTCTTTAAAGTCACTTACACTTAGAATTAGATGCTTAAAACATAAGCATCCCTTTGCAGCGTCAGAGTGAAATCAACTGACATCAGTCTAAATTATATTAATGGCTTATGATGTCATTTTGCATGAGACAGAAAAAATAAACAGGAAGTTTAAAATTACATTTCTTTAATCAGACTCTTCTTTTTCAGAGGTTACCATTCAACTTTCAAATCTTTAACTATCAGCATAAATAATTACAGGCTTAGAGCATAATACATCTGTACATCTTTCATTTAGATGTTACGTGTTACTCCGGGAATCTAAAGTATGTGTAACTTTTAAAAGTCTCAGTGACACGCTTATTATATACATGTTTATAAACAGATATGTAAATATAATGACAGGCACATGTTGCATGCTCACTGCAATTAAGCACTGATACATGTTATTTACCATAGACTCTTGAGATACCATTATAGTAAATTTCTATACAATTATCCCTCTTGGTCTCTAGAAAAATATTGTCCTGTGGTATTTCATAGTAATTCTGTCTTTTCTCTGCCTACTGTTAATAAAATACTTCAAGTCAACAAAATACTTTCTACTGACCTCAGTAGCTTCTTGCTGTTGCTTCACTACAGACGGGTCAACTCCAGGTCCCTCCAGTTCTCGAATGAAGTCCTGAGTATCTTTAATAGTAGCTACAAGAGCCATATGATCACACCAAAACTTTTCAGCCAGTTCCATTACATCCAGCAATTTGGCCTCCCTTTCCTCAGTTAAAGTCTGGATGTCTCCCCAAATGAGGACCATTTGGTCTAGTTTATCCTGAACAGCTAAAGAACAAAGGAACTAGATTACTACCTTGGCAAACAATTCTTGGCCATAAATCTCTCCACAGTTCTACAGCAGAACCATATGTGTACATTTTAAAATTTAGACTCTAAAATTGTTTCTTTAACCTATAATGTTAAGTGGAAACAACCAACACAGCCTTTAAAAATAAAACAAAGGTCACATCCATGATGAATTATTTTAAACGAATGCTTTGCTTTTATAAATCTTTAGCCACTTCTCCAGGAGAACACAGTCCCCAGATCAGTGCTCATCAGAAATGAACATGTTTATATGCTGCAGTTTGCTGCATTTTCATTAGATGAAACTTTCCTCAATCTATTACCTTTAGCAGATATATCCTTATCAGCTCCCTCTGAGCGAGCAATCATTTCCTCCCCTCTCTGTTTAAGTGTCTCATATACTGGCTGAAGCTTTTCCAGATCCACCGACACATTCTTATTTTCACTGATCTGCTCTTTAATCTTCTCAACCTCTGCTGAGATCGAAGGTGGCTGCCTCAGACGTTCAACTATGCGTTTCAGACTCTCAAGAGTTGGATCTATCTTGTCATGAAACTGGGAGGGTAGTAAAGGACAGAAAGAAGTGGCAGAGAAATTAGAAAAACAAACCAACCAATCAACCAGAAAAATGGCATCTGAAATTCTCTTGGAAAAAGGTACTTTAAAATTAACATATTTAACATCTCTATCCAACATACATTTGTGCAACTTGCAATACCCCCCTCATGGTTATATCCATCTTTAATATCTAAATTACAAAAATGACCTTGTGAAATGGTACTTCCTCTCAAATTTAAAAATCTTACTGTGAACTCTGGGCTTGGTCCTGAGACACTCCATCTGAAGATACTACACATAACGACAGCATTTGCATTTGGTCCTGTGTAATTCACACAGTAGTCTGTACCCTATTTTAGAGAGCCACAGCTTTCTGATTTCATCATTTTAGAAAGATGTTTACCTTAATATTAAATATATCCATTTTCATATCAGGAGGAACATACTGGCATACAACCACCAATTAAGATTTGATGTGTAAGGTCATTCAAAAGGACACTTGTTAGTGCCCAGGTGATGCTTAGTGCAGTAAAGGCCTGTTACTGTCTGCAACTAAAAGCACTCAACAGCACGTATTACGTTCACCCACATTTGACTGAGCCCAGGTAGGTGCCCAGAAACTCAGTTACAGCTGTTTTAACATCGTTCACCCTCTGGTCCAGGTCCAAAGTTAGCCTTTAGTGTATGCTTTTGGATCCACAGAGATGCCTCAAAATATCTCATCACTACATCCCTTTCGAATTGGAGAAATTAATTAATTGTGGGTGCATTTAATAATCCTCCAGGATCTACAAAAAGCACTCCTGACTACACTTGTGAAAGGTGCTAGGAAGAGCACGGCAAAACAAGATTACCGTATGTGAACAAATGGCTACATCCTTTCTATTCAAAGGAATAAAGGCAATACAAATGTAATTACTTTTTCCCACCATACAACCCACTTCAAATCAGGCTCTCTGACTAATGTTACAGACTCAGTGTTTTTGTTAGAGGTGTGAATATCACACAAGCCAGCAAAATGTGCTATGAAAGATAAGTAGCCTTCCCACATTCAAGACTTCGGCAGAACTGATTGTGGAAGCAAAAACTTCCATAAGTGATAAAAACTGAAATTAAATTGGCAACATTCAAGTCTAATTTTAGGACATATATATCGCATTTTTAAGCTGTCAGTGCATTCGGTGGGCCTCCTTGTACTCATACTTCAATGAAGGAGACAAGGTGTTTGAGAACTTAAAAGGAAGAAAACACAAGTCATTACAACCTCTCATTCTGGCTCCATAGGTTACATCCTGCCTTTGATACATAATGCAATTTAATATAATTTAAAAGCTGAAGAGTTAAATCATTATTCTTCCAGGACTGTCTAGACAAACATTGACATAGCCATCATAATACAGAGCCCTGATAATATATGTTTATATATCTTAATAAAAAAGGAGATTATATAAAATTACATTCTGGGTGTTACAATGTTTCACTTTGCCATCTACATATACATTGAAGTATATAAAATGTACCTTGAAGTACTGTATAAATAAGTATTTTCTCAACATATGATTATATTCTAGCTGTTACCAAAGAATGCATTTCTATTCTTGCTTTCAGTACTTAGCCAGTACAACATCTCAATGTCTATCACACATAAAGCGGGGACTCGAATATTAAGTATCTTGATTTTCAAATGAGCAGGTCCAAATAGGGGGAGGACTGAACATTCACGATAAAGAAAAACACTGAATCTAAATAATCAGGCATCTTTCAGAGGTGTGAGTAAGGAAGTATTTTTATTCAGGTTTTTGTACACAGTTTTATTAAGGTCTTTTCTGAATTTGGGGTTGAGTAAAATAATTTCAGTTTGGGTTTAAGGACAACTAACCCAATATTTAAAAGTCTCTGGAATGTGATACCTAACAATATTCTATCAAGGTTCATTGCATAGGCTGATGAACCCAAGATACACAGCTTTTATGAACTTGATCTGAATTTTATGTTTCGATGACATTTTGTGAGGTCTAACTTTGTTCTCCGTTAACAGTTCAAACATTAGTTACATTAAGTTCTTGTAGTTCTGCAACAAGGAACACATGCTATTACTATTGCCAAACTACTTTCTAGTTCCACTGGCAGCTTTAGTTACAGTCCGTTACCAAGTTCTAGATATAACTATACTGAACTTAACTGATCAGCACTGACATCCATGTACAAGCAAAGCATCAGCTAGTAACAGACCAGCAAGAGAAAACGGAATAAAGTGGAAATAAAATCCCACATTTTTAGACCAAATGTTCCTTTTTTTACTTTAAACTTAAGCAGCAATAACATTTTTCATCTGCAGCAGAGTCATGATACTGACCAATATATAAAATTATAACCTCTCAAGTACTAGAAAAATCAATGCCATATAGCAGTGATATGAACATTCACAGTCCATTAAGTTGAAAAATCCAGATAAACCAGCAGTTTAGTCTTGATATATACATGTAAGATGATGATGTCTGTGTATCTTTCCATTTGAATGAATCCAATTATACTTTAAACTTAAATTCATACCTGGGTACACTGAGAAATGGCTTCATCCAGTGCCAGTGCTCGCTTTTTGACATCTTCCTTAATTTTACTGTAAAGCGTGTCAGCTGCCACATATTTCTCTTGGATAGAAAAACCTTCTCCTGGGCTCAGCTCCAGCAACTGAGGCCCAGTTTTGTTCATCTTATCTATATGAGGCTTGTGCTCAGCGATCAGCTCACGCAGTTGCTATAACAAATGAAACAACTTATCAGTTTTTTATGCTTGCACCACCACATTACAGCTGTCCACACTTCTAACACATCCAGCTGGCAAGAAATTCCAAACAAATACCCTTCATCCTAATGTAAAGCACAAATAATATCAAACAAAGCCAATGACTCCTCTGCCCGTGATTGTTCCCATTCTGACAGTCACCCAGGCACGAAACATTACACTTGGAGATACACTGGGAAAGTCTGTGTGATACTCTTGTAGGACATATGATTACAGGCAAAATATAAGATGCTAACTATGCATATGATTCTGGCAACAGATACTCCTTATCATATTTAGTACCTATAATGACAGAAATGGCAACAATATTCCAGACGTGTGTCTAACACTACCATGCATATACTTTTCGTGTCGATATTTGTCACTTGCCACAAAGCCTTCCATTGAAGAACGTCACAGAAAGAGGTACTGGCATTGCAAGAATATTAAGTCAAATTATCCTTGACTTCAGAAGAGGAAACTAGCACAAGGAAGGGTCAAAGAAATCAGTGAAAAGGACAAATGGACAAGACAATCGATCAGTAGCGACCTAACAACCTAGTTTAGCAGTCTCCCCTTTGGCCACAAGACCCTTCTGACTTCACAACAACACTACTACTTAACTGACACAAAGTTTAACAAGTAATTAAAGAGTAAATTAAATTTCATCTCAGCTGCCTACTCCCTCTCATCATCCACCCCCAAAGTAATTCACAACCGTGCAGAAGACTGTGCAGAGGCTGGTGGAAGTGAAAAGTCACAAGGTGTCTTCCAATTTGCCTAGGGATTTTGGTTTTGTTTACTTGCACTCATAGATCTGACAGAAAGGAAAAGGTTTTTTTTGTGGGAGTAGCCTGATCCTTCCCTTCAGTTTTATTTATTTTCCCAGTTCATCCCTCCCTTTTCAGAAAAATCCAGCTGCCTTGTGAGGCACTGTCTCTCTTGCTGCTGTGAACTCCATGTGTTTCTACCCTATAGCCCCTGCTCTGGAACATGAGAGGCACATAGTCCGTTCCTCCCAGTGCAGAGTTTGTTTAAATTACGAAGACGCAGGAAAGGGCCTATATCAGTCTCAGTGTAAATAAATCCTCTTCTCCTCAATTAAGGTCCTTCCCTTAAAAAGAAATCCTGATTCTGGCATGCTTACTTGTTCCTCCCCAGAAGACAAGAGGTTGAGAAGACTGAAAAGACGGTTGCCATGACTCTCCACTGTCCCCTGATGACAAAACACCAACGAAAATACAAAAAACCCCTCACTCTAGCTACATTCTGAGAATGTAACTCTATCTGTATATCTTGCAACAAGAAAAGGAATGTTGATTAGCACAGAAGAGGAAAAGGTGAAAGTAAGAACAGTTTGAAAGTTCTTAGAAAATAACTTTGTGCATTTTGGTTTTGTGCTCAAATAGATGATCTGACACAAGCCCACAAGAGCGCACATTTCTGGGTCCAAACCTGATGCTAGTACTCTGCCTACAGTTCAGTTCAAACCAAACTGACTGCATGTTATTCACACAGAATCAACTCAATGAATTCCATGACTTGGAACGAAGATAGTCATCAGTAAATACATCAGAACAGAAATGTAAGGGAATATATAGAACTGTTTTCAATTCATATTCAGAACCTTCTTACTTTTTTTTTTTTTTTTTTTTAATAGAGCAAGAAATTATTTCGTCTTCTCCATGACCTACTATTGGGTAAAGAATTCCACTAAACAAGTATTTTGGATCAGATTATGTGTGAAAACTGCCTGGCATTAATCTTCTACTTAACAAACAAATCTCAGCTAACACCATAGCCTAGGGAAAACTCAAAAATAGCTCATCTGAAGGGTCTCTCATGCAAGTAGGGCGATTAAAGTAGATGGGGAACGATCCTGTAAGTAAAGCAAGCATGATTTGGTTCACAGTGACTAATCAAGATAGTTCGTAAAGCCCATGTCATAGAGCTAGTCTTAGTAGAGCATGTTTGTTCATTGTGGACATAAAAGAAAGACAAATGAGTGAAGCCAGTGTTTACCAGTTCATAAAAGCAGCACATCTTCATTAACTACTCTAGAGTAAACAAGACTTTGAAGCCAGAGTTCATCCTATCTAACTTGAGTCACTTAATTGAGGCAGCTAAAATTTAAAAAAAAATGAGTTACTCTGTGCTCAGTAGGGAGAGACAGGTATCTCCAGTAGCCATATGGGCTTTGCACGTGTCAAAATATGCTGGGTTTTCACCTTGCTGGGATATATCTGATTCCAAGTGACACTAATAGCCATATATGAAATGTACCCATTTTTACTCCAGCTGATTATTCCTCCATGTCAGAAAGGCCACATGGTGACCGGCCTACAACATTGTTGCCTCTATTTTGTGATGGTATAGTAAACAATTATTTCTTTTAATTTTTACATGACAAACATACTTGACAGGATAAATGATTACAGGATTGGCTGGAACTCAAGCAATCAATTCTTGGCCCTCTTAACCGTCCACCTTTCTGGCTCAGCTAAGTTTAGTTGCAATGCCACCAACAAAACAAAAGCCACATTTTTTACATGTACATAAGATCAACATGTGTGCATGTTTGTATACAGACTGTACAAAAAGGCAGCATTTCACTTTCAGCACACTGACAGCAGGCACTCTAGCTCTCCAGATAGTCATGTTTTATCTTCTTTTGTTTCTTGCTACAACATCCCATGTCTGTTCTTTCTGTTTATGGGTTTGCCTTGTTCTAATACTGACATAAATGTGTACTTTTAAATATACTTAACTATTAATTTTTGTGTGCTCATTTCTCTCACTACAACAGCAATTTCTTCCCCTTTAGCCCTTTTTGGGAAACAGCAGAGGTATGACTGAAAATGTATTTATTTTGTATTATTATTTTAAATAATTATTTTTTCAACAGAAGTATAACTGTCTGGGTTTTAAGCATTTAGCAGAGTAACCCACAGTTCTAAGCAGAATATTACTGGGCTTCTGACACTCTGCTTTTCAAAACTGGCAAAATGCTTACCCTGTGCTCTTCTTGTTGTTGCTTTAAAGTTTCATATTCAAGGGCTGGAGCAGGAAGCTGAGAGATGATCATTTCTGTTTCAGTCAACCATGGCCAAAGCTCTTCATAAGTCTCCCAGAACTGGTTAACCAGGGACTGAGCCCGTTCCAGCTGGAGGTTTCTCTCGGAGTTCATTTGACAGACTGCATCATATTTCTGTAAAAGGCTTTCCATTTTTTTCTGTAACACAATATTAACAAAAAATAACAATGGATGTTTTTGCCACGTCTATTACCTTAATTTCTAAACAATCTTTGATAATTATAGCACCAAACCCCAGTGAACAAAATAACGATAATGTCTCTACAGTATCTGTGTTTAAGGTGAATAGAATCAATAATGTGGGAGATAGGAATTTGGCAGACTACTTTCAAAGGAATTAGAACATTTAATGATACTGATATTTACAAATAACACTTTGTTCATAGGGCTTCCAGTCAAGGTGCAAATGACTTCTGTGCAGATCTTAGCCCCACTTCCTTACTGAAGACACTCATCTCCAGTGACTCTTGGCAGAAACTAAACTTTCCACAGCATTTCTGAATCAAAGTATCATGAATCATACTTTTTTTTTTTTTGATCTGGCAAGATAATAGTGTATACTCTTGTGCTTGTAGCTTACAAACGTGCAACAGAAACAACAAAACATTATTTTCCAGCTTAGCATACACTAATGAGGATGTGTTACCATTAATAATATGACAGAACTACAAGGTTTAAACATTACAAATCTACTGTAATTGGGCATGTGATAATAAAAGAAAGTATCAACTAGCTATACATTTTTTCTGTGGAAGACTGCCCATGTTATCATTTTTATGAAATATTATATGCTGCAATGCACATAAATGCTAACCTTGGAAAATCTAGACATATAAGCAAGCCATAGAACGTGAAGTAAAGAATCTTTCTTGGCAGAACAAAATATCCTTTCATTTGTTATGTCTTGCATGTAAATTAAGTATAGAGATGCTATCCAAAGGACAAAACACAGCCTAACACACAGCTATACAGTATTTTTGACAAATACAAATATTTCATAGAGACTCACATAAAACTGCTCTCCCTTATGACTACAGTTTCAAAGACAGAATCTCTCATCTATTTTAAATTCACTTAAGAGTAAATCAAATTTATTCAGAGATCGTACAGCAAAGCTCAATTAGTGAAACATTGTTGTTCAAGGAGGGCGGTCACTGGAAGGACTACGTTTACTCAACATATCCAGCCTCACGATATTTTAGCAAAAAACCCAACCCCACAACTAACTCATTCTTAAATGCCAACATGAAAAATCTCTCTGTATATAAACACATATATAGCCCCAACATCACGCCCTGTGTGTGTGTAATAAACAAAGGCATAAGAATGCCTTTCACGGGCTGTGTCAGTCAACAGGGTGGAAGAATCTTAGCAAGCGAGGCCCACACTGAAATCAGCAGAAATGACAGTCAAGATTCACGCCGAGGTGCAGCACCACTGAATCTGGCACAGCGATACACACGCCCAGAGCATCACTGAGCCAAGAGAACTGGGGAAGATCAACAGCCAGATTCCACACACACCACCTCAGGTGACTAATACCTATTCACTCCATCTTCCATTGGCTAACATAGTATTTACCAGGGATGAAGATGATAAATGGGGCTCCAAATTAGCGTCAGGCAATGAAGCAAGTACGCAGTGTTTGCTCATTGAACATCCTGAAGGATGAAGAGTGATACACAACAGCATTTCTTCTAGTATTACACTCCTCAGACTAGAAGAAGCTGTAATTAGTGCTTTTTCATTAGTATTTAAAAAAAGACACTATAGGAACCCTTCTATTAATACATTGTCTGCATCTCCACTGTTGTAGCTGCAATTTAAGGAACTTTACCTTCATGGTCTGCTTCTCTTCTTCAGTGCACGTATTCATAATCTTATCCCCAGATTTAACAAGTTCGTCTATAATATCTTTGTGCCTCAAAATCTCCATGGTAAAAGCCTTCAAACACAATAAAAATTGGTCAGCAAAAAAAACAGAGTGCATGGAGTGAAAACTATTTTTGAAACTGAAAATTAAATAATGCCAGTACATTTTCTAGATGGAGAGTGTGCCGGCCAATAATTAACATGACAGTTGGAAATGCATTTCTTTTACCTTTTGAACTTGTAGCTGAGCTGTGGTCTGGTCTTGCTCAAGCCTAATATCACCCAGAGACATTAGTTTCTTTTCTGTTTCTGCAATCCAGGCAAATTCAGCATCAGCTGCTTGATCAAACTAAATGAGGGAGACATGAATTAGTTCAGCACTTCTACAGACATGAAATTAGAATGACTGTTTCAAAAATTTTAAAGAAGATGAAAAAGCATACTTTTGAATTGTTAGAAAGACAGGAGCTCAGTTTCCATATGAGGTTTTTAAACAAATGAAATACAAAGCCCAAAATGCTTCTGAGGGATTGCAATACAAACAGCTTAATACATAACTGTGAGAAAGCAACAGAAGCAAATATATTTTTCCAAAGCCTAGAGTTCTCTAACTGACGTAAGAAAATAAAAAGGGTTATAATTTCAGAATTCTAACTAGACTGTTTATTTTCATTTTATTGTTCTTTCACGTGTCTTCTCCTTATCTATGTTTATTATTACTGCCAGTGTTGCAATTATCCCATGAAACAGTTGTTTGATCTTATCCTTTTAATCTTAAGAGCTGCTTTGGTATTAAATGATAAAGGCAAAAGAATCACATTTCAACGAAGTCAGTGGAAGAACTTCACTGAATTCAGAGAAGACAAAACTTCACCCAAAACTAGACCTTGGATTAAATGAAAAATTTCTTTGGGGCATTTGGGTGCAGCCAGTCCTTTTTCTAAAAGATTAACTTTTGACTACCATTAGTCAACACTTAAATGTTTCAGAAATTACCTCAAAGCACTAAAATAATGAGAGGATTTAAAGTATGTGTTTTTTACTAATTTGCAAAGGAAAGTATGAAATTCTGAAAAGTATTATGTGGGGATCTAATACTAATTTGATAAATGGCATGTATCTTAGCACACACGCTCTGCAGCACTCAACAGGAACAGCGTTGAGCTTAAGCCATAGAGAAATATTACATGGGAAGATCAGTTGCACAAAACAGTCACGGTAGAAACTACTAAGAACTTATTTATTTATTTTAAACTCTGACCTCTGCTGCAATTAGCTGAACACTAATACGGCTCTGAGTTATTGTGACAGTCTATCAGGACATTTTAAGCCAGAACCTGTTACTTGTGTTGTTGATAACTACACTTTCCTCAGAAGTCCCTTTCTGACCCCACTCAGTCCCTCTTTTCTTTTAAACCTGTTGGCCTGTGCCTCTGCGGCTGTAGAGCACGGCAGCCCTGCTCCTGTAACATAGCTGGAGTTCACTTCAGACACTAGATCAGTCTTGTCTTAGTGGTTAATCATGAGTCATACAAAAACAAAAGAAGCAGTTCTGAGATTTCATTCTTTATGAGTCAATCTTTTTCAGCCTTTATAATCCATTTGTTACATGAAAGAGAACACAAACATTCTTTTTCACTGTATGTCACTTCTCATTTAAAGTAACAGAAGGTAAGTTTTGTCCTAAATATTGTGACTTCCTAATAGAAAGGTATGTTCTGAAGCAATCAGTACGGTAAACATTAGCACGAAGCACATGCACCAGTGGTAGTTAAATCTTGGCATTAGAAACTGCAGTTCACAACCAAGCTCTTCAGAGCCCAGCTATCTATGGTCCAAATCAAGGAAACGAATGTGGTGATTTCAAATATGTCAGATGTACAACTTAACTGAAATGTGCCTTCCTGACACCTAATATGCGTGGGTATTTAAGTAATATTGAGCAAATATTTAACGGAAATAACAAAATCAAGGCATGGCAGTGAAACTTCTAAAACTTCTAGGTTACATAGCATCAAAGAAAGACAGGCCTCTGAACTCCATTTCCTGAAGGTATAGGATTTCCAACTTGTGCTGTTCAAATATAACATTAAGAAATAAAAATCACAAAATTGGTACTCTCTGCATCACAATTTTGAAGTGTTTTCTTCCCATGATGCACGACAGTTATTTATAAGCCCTAAGTGTCACTTGAGCCACTACAAAATCACCTGTTTCACCACCACCAAGTTTAACCAAGCATAGTGCATTGTGGTACTTTTTCTTCCAAACAGGAGCGATTGACTTCTGAATATGCTGACACTGTGATTTGCTCCATGAATGCTTTCTAAAGCACTCTCTGTGGCTACTTTAGAGTGAAGAACGAGTAAGCCAAATGTAGAATATGACCTGTTTCTATGTAGCATCCCCTGCGCTATGGTAAGACACGGACCAATGCCTTCACTGTTGAGAAACAAAGACTAAAACAGGTAGCTGAATTTAACTCTAAGGTAATTCTATCCATCTGGTAGCATTTTGTCCAGGTTGAGCAAAACAGGATGCTGCATTAGTCTATTAAGCCTTCCAGCTTCCGTTCACAACACGAACCAATATGCTTACCTGTTCAGGTAGCTTATGGCATTGGTCAGCCTGGCCCAGTAACATCTGGCACAAACACCACACTACTCCAAGGGAACTCCCACGTTCTTGGTGGCTTTGTCCTCCACTCACGACTTTTTAATAGTACAGGCACTTAAACAAGTTGCCACAGCATAAGCTTACAGAGCACTAGCTTCTCCAAAAATATTCTTTATTTTGCACGGTCTTTCTCTGAGCTAAATGGAAATTAGCTTATCTTTCACTTGAAGTGTATTAAGCCACTTGATAATTTATCACAAGATACAGAGTGCAGGAGTATATCGCGGTGATGGGAGTTGGGCTGAAGTGGAGGCTAGGGGTACACAAGACTAGCATGCAATGTGTCCTCTTAACGTCAGTTAGTGGAGCAGCAGCTCTGGACCTTTCATGCCTGGACTTGAATCTGCTAAACTTGTGCTAGGGGATGCAACATACTTGCATAGTTCAGAAAAGTTGAAGGAGAGCCAACATACACTCTCTTATTTCACCTTATCACTCACCAAAAAAAAAAAAAACACCCTTCATTTTTGGGGATTTGGTTAATGACATGAGATAATATTCATAGCAAACTCCTTAAAAAGTTAAACATGGAGTTATTTTTAACCTTGGTTATAAGGAGATCTGAGTTACTGCCAGCCTCTTTTAGTCAGCTTTCAACAAACTTTGAAAATGTCACACATGCTTTCTCCTTGTCCAGTTACAACTGTTTATGGGAACGATTAGCAGAAACAGAAATCTCCACCAATATTTTTATGCCTGAACTGCAGGCAGACACTGGAAAATGGTGTCTCCACGATGCATTTTTAAGCAAGGAGTTTAAATATGGGACTATTTAATGATGAAATTAGAATGCCAGTTCTTAAAGAGTACCCCTATATATACATCTGTGCATGTCCAGAAACCTCCACATTTTAAATTACTCAGTTTTTGAGCCCCAAGAAGAAAAGCATTGTGGATATGAATAAAAGCAATTGTTATTTAAAACCTCCACGACAGCCTGAGCAAGATGATCCAGCTTTTAATTGTGGAAAGTACAGAGGAGCTAGACAACCAGCTTATGCTAAAAGGTGTGGCAAAACTGGCAGGGGATCTGGACCATATCTGACAACGCGATCTGCAAAAGATGGACCATTCAGTTCTTACTTAAGCAAACTCCCACTTAGGGAGCCACAGGATAGTTACAGCAATTTTAGCTTCAAGACTGATGTTTGTGTCAACAAAAAAGCAGACAACTACAACAGTGTACAGATCAGCTGAGTTCTGGCATTCATATCTTAACGGTGGAGTCCCATTCTACTCAAATAGCCTTTTGTTGCACAGGCACAACGAGCGTTTGGCAACATTATTAAAGGACATCTTTTGTCCAGGTACAAGTTGTTAGAGACTGTTTCTGCCCCAAGAGCAGTTTTCAGTACCTGCTGGGATCTCAGGATGGCAGCATCAATCTCATCCACCTTCTGAGCGATCGTGTCACTCACTAATCTGTACCGTTCGTTGTCCTCCGTTATCATCTTGTCAAGCCCCTCTCTGGCCCTCCATGGCACCAGCTCCAGGAAGGCGCTGCCAACTTCGTTCAGAGTGTCCAGCAAGCCTTTGTTGTTCTTTGCTTCTTTTTTCAGCTCCTGAAAGAAGCATTTAAAGTAAACATGCCAGCATATTAGCTGGAAACACACAGCTTGCACATTTCTTTTTCTCTTTCAACTACTCCATGAATCAAGAACTGAAATGATCTCCATGCAAACCAAAGAGGTAAATCAGCACACCTAATTTCAGCTCAGTTATATTAGCTCTTTGATACTCTAAGTTGTCTGACAGAAAAGTGGGTGATTCTTGATAAGAATTTTCTACTGAATATATCTCAAATGTATTTCTCCAGTCAGTATGGCAGTCTGAAATTCTTTGTAATTTTGTCAGAGTTGGTAATACTTAATGAAGCAATCAAAGAAAATGAAACTAACAGATAATCTTTGCCACCTGCAACTGCACAAGGGACTAATTCACCAGCAAATGAAATCAAGCACACAATAAAGAATATATGATGAAATCAAGTGACTTCTTACATGAGCACTGACTGGATTAAATTCCAATCAAATCATCACATAATACTTCAGAAATGAGCTTTTACTTGTACAGAAACCCCCACCGTTTCATTTATTTTTGTATACATCAGAAATTAAATGGAAAGATGGGGCTTTTTGGCTCCCTTAAAACACTGTCTGCACCATTCACTTTATACTGCAATTTTTCTTTTGAAATAAATATTGTTAAACGAGATTGGTAACATGTATTTTAAATGCTGACTCTTCTTATACTTTACAGGATTTTATCCATGTCACAACTAAAGAACCAAAATAACTTTGTTTGACAATCTAAGAGTTTTCCCAGGATTAGGTAGCTGCTTAAATAAAAAGGAAATGTTGTGCTTCTCTTGTGCTAAAAATAAACCTCAGCCCAATTTCATAAGTGATTTTAACAGATGACTCTGGAAAGTGAGTTTGATTCTTAACTACTGTTACATTTAGTCAAACGATCTGATGTCAAAATTAGTTATCCACAAAACATCTTCATGCCAAACAGAAGTTCACAAAAACCCTAGCTGAATCATACAGCAATAATTCACAGGTTCTAAAACCTACTTTTTGTCTTTCTTGTACTTGGCTTAACTCTTCACCCGTTGGTAAATGAGTTTCGTAGGACAGTAACTCCACCTCCACTTCGTCAAGCCATTTGCAGAGCTGCTCGTGAGTTGAGTGCAGTTGACCTGCAAGCTGCAGAGCCTGCTCTAAGGTCTTGGATACATCAGAACACAATTTTGTAATGTCTTTGTATCTTGCTTTAATGCCTTCCAATTTATCTTGAATTATTACAACTTCATCACCTAAAATATCAGAAGAATGTTGTTTCCTGTGATCACAAATATTTGCAAGCAAAAAAAACCCCCCAAATCCCAACCCCCACCTATTAAAGAAATCTCAGTATTTATTTATAAAACAACTCAAACAAGTTGACAGGGTCAATCCTCAACTGTTGTAAATTATCTTGCCATCACTAAAGTCCACAGAGCTCCGAAGTTTACCTCAGCTCAGGATCTGTCCTTCTGTCTTTCTTCTGCTTTACTGAATTATTAGAAAGTAAGAACTCAGATCCAATATTTAATACAAACTTTCTTTAAAAAAAAAATCCACCCTTATATTCACAATGCTTATTTTACAGTCTAAAAAGAACAATTCTAGAAGGGTTATTGAAAATGTGAAAAAAAGAAAAAAAAAAAATCAATAAAACACTAACTAGATTTTCAAGTCCAGCAATATTTGACATCACTGTACACCCTCTTTACTATCAATTTGAAATACAACTCAAAAGGCTAAAATAAAAACAACCTACTGAAATTTATCAGCGTATATTCAGACGTCATAGACTATGCATAATGTCCAAGTTTGGAACAGAAAAGGATACCCCCTGCCCCCAACCGTATGTGTGTCTTAAAGAGTTCAAGAACTTTACAAGTACTGGAAAATCCGGACAGATGTTGGTCTACAGAACAGACACGTTGTGTACAACTGGAATGCAACTTTTCCCACAGTGTTAGCTCCAGTGGCCGAAGCTTTTCTCTCGCAGTAAAAGGTAGTCTGATCTCTCGCTCATCTGTGGATGCCTGCGGGGAATTGACTGCGTCCACTGCCAAACAGGCCTCCATTATGAGTAATGGCCAGAGCTTGCTATTAGGAATGGAATGTAGGTTCACTAAAATAATTTTCCACTAAAAATAATAAAGGATTCAAGGGCCAAATTCTCTCCAGGCAAAAAAAGACTTTTTCTCACTTATATTAACAGTAAAACTGGCACAAAACCATAACCTACCTTGACCTCAAACCTTCATTAAAATAAACAACTACGACTGCTTTAACCAGCAAATATAGACTGATATTTACAAGTTCCACTTTAATTTGCTCATAAGCACCTAAAGTGCAAGAAAAAAATCCTGATGAATCATAGTTTTATATAAGCTCTCACCTGTTGTTTGCTTGAGAAGCTCTAAACCATTTTGTATAGCCAAATCAACATTTTGTTTTCTAAGAAGAATCTCTTCCTGAAGATCCTAAGAGAAAAGGCCACTTGTGTTAGCAGACGTAGAAATTACATTATTTTTATTTGGAATGATTGCCATTTTAAACAAACTTTATTAATGAAAAATAAATGAAGTATGGAAATATAAATCAAACTCAAAAATGAATTAAATAATAAATGAATAGAAATGAAAATACCAGTAGTTCAGAGTGCTGTTTCTCAAGCAATTCTGTGTTGCAATCTTGGACTGACAATTTGCTCAGTTTATCATGGACTTCATTCAGCCAGTTCATCAGTTCAACTTCATCCTCCCCAAAAATCTGAGCATTGCTGTAAGCTTGCTGGAGAAGTTCAGACCTGCTGTTGCTCTTCTCTTGAATCTCAATGTATCGGGCCTGAGAAGAATCTAGCTTTTCCTGCACCATATCTTTATCTTCCCTGGAGCTCATAGTCTTTAGAGTCTGACCAGTGCTAACGGCCTGATGTAAACTCTTACTGTGAGCTAGGACATCATCTTCTAGGGCCTATATTTTTTTTAAATAATGAAGAATAATGGAAAAGAAAATCAGAAAAACATAAAAGCAATGTAAGTGGAACTCAACAAAAACTGAATGAAAAAGGACATGTTGCCAACACAAATACATAAAATTCAAATTACAGAAAAAAAATGCAGTATGGTAAACCATAGGTATATCGCAACAGCTTTGTCAGTTGTGTTGTACTTTACAGAGCGTCTACAAAGAATGACACAAGCAAGTGTATGGGTTGTATCTTACTTTATGCTGAGCAATTTGCTGCTCCAGTTTGGAGGCCTGTGTTCCAATGGGTTCTGCATTTGCGAGCCTCTTCTCTGTGGCGGTCAGCCACTCCACCAGTGGCTCCAGAGCTTCATGGAACTGCTGCGCTACCACTGAGATGCCTTCCAATTGACGGTTCCTGTCAACATGCCAAGAGAAAGGTTACTTTTGTAATGAAGCAAGTGTGAACCAGTAAAAAAAAAAAAAAATTAAAAAAAAAATCCTTGAATACTTTTCGAAAAAAAGAAATAATTCTGTCTTACTGTAGGAACCAGTCATCAAATGAAATAGAAATGTATCTATGATACTCAATCACAATCAAGGTAAAAATACTTTTAAAACCTCCAAAGTTGTTTGAAAGTCTTTTAGCCAATATGCAAGTTTTGCAAACAAAAATAATATTACCTTATTCATACACTTTTTGCTGAAAGCATTCTAGCACTCAATTCAGCAAAACATTCTTTTATACCCAATTTGTATTGTTCTCAATTTTCTAGCTGTCTTTAAGTATAAAGTTACATTCCCTTGACTATTATACACGTTAAAGTTGGGCAAAGGCTCTACTGAACCAGAACATGTTGTCATGCTTCCTCAGCATTGTAAAATATCTTTAAACATTTGCTCAATGATGTGAACAGAACTCCTTGACTGTACTTTTGCATATCTTGTTCCGGATAAAAGCTTTCAATGAAGTTAGTGAGACAATGTTAATAAAGCACAGAGACTTGACCTCCAAAATAAAAAAGCAGTATATGAAACATTTCTGTTTCAGATTATTACATTTCAGAGAAGGCTCTTGATGACAGCAACCACTGCTGAACAAATATCACTCAAACAGACTTTTAAGAGAGATTTGCCCTACATGAAAAACATCACAATATTGTCTCTCAAATGAGGATCTAATTCCAGATAAAAGCTATGTTTATACGCGATTCCCAAGGCTTATAAACAAGGTAGACTTGACACAGCCACAGAACACTCAGTGAAGTACTCTGCATAGTTTTCAAAATCACCCTCAAATCTCTTCATTTCTAGAGACTGGTCAAGGAAAAATGGAGAAAAGCTTGCAGCTAATAGATGGCCTGGGAAAAGTTGCCATTTGATTTTTAATTAAATATCACCAGCCTGAGAGAATAATATTAAATTAAACATGACATCAACATTTACCCCAGGTAATGAGTCAGATTTCTTCAATTAAGAAGAAAAAAAAAAAAAAAAAAAGGAAATAATGGTCTATTAATGGTTGACTCTAATGAAATAATTGTATTATCAGTATGAGGTAACAAAAGAGGTTCTGAGTAAAGGAACTAGAGAGGCGCTACCACAAGGACTAAAAGACAAAAGAGGTGAGTTCAATGCTACCCTAAGCTCCCAAATCTCAACACGTGCATTTACTCTTCATTGCAAAGCTTTGCTGTTCACTGAAATTCCTTTTCTTCAACTTTCCAAGTACTTTCTTGCTCTCAATAATATGTCTTTTTCAGGCCACCTCTTGTGCACACTCTTCTCTCTACTCTGAACAAGGCCATCCTTTTCCAAATCCCCACCCAGAAAACATGTTCAGCCACCCTTTCGACACAGATTTCTTCAAAGGCACTTTACAGTTCATAACTTCCCAGGTATTTTACACCTCGACAACAACTCGTAAATCTATGTGTGTGTGTATACACAGATACTGTGTGCATGTTTTTTGTTTTGTTTTTTAATTGGAACTTGAATTGGACTGCAATGTCTTTAAGAAACAGTGTTTTCTGTGTTGCTGGAATATATCTACATATTTGGACGGTGCTTTTTCTTCTTGAGAACCAATAGAGCTCAGCACCTTGCATAAGTACATCAGCAACTGACAGTATGAGGATCTCCAAGTTGTAGAAACAAATTATATGGATAACACCAAACAGAAAAAGAGAAGAGCAGCTGAATGCCCCCTCATTATTATTAGTTAAGTGTAAAATTTGCACTTGATTCTATGCAAAACAGGTTCGTACATCAAGAAACTTGCATTCTAATGAACTAACAGAGTTAAAATATTCAGAAGATACATATACAATTAATCCTAGCAGATTGTAGCATTTTAGGCTAAACTTTTAAAAAAAATTTTTGGTCTGTTCAAATCACTTCTCTCCGCTTTTGCTTCAGAGGACCTACTATATTAACATCAAGGCATGATAATGTAATGTAATAACAAGAATGATAGTAATTACAAGATTTCACACTACAGAGTTCCACATCCTGCTTCTAATCATCTATCACATGCTACATCTGTATTTTTCAAATCTATGAAAGAATTTCAAATACCTTGCTTCAGCTTTACTGAGCAATGCATCCCATCGACTATCCAGGAAACTCAACTGTTTCAAGATTTTCACTCTATCGGCAGGTTCTGCTGACTCTGCAATTTTCTCCCCTTCACGTTTGATTACCTCAACAGTAGGCTTGCGGTCATCCAGCAGCCTCTGGAGAAGCTACAGAGAAAGCAACCAGGCATTAGGTTATTAATAAACACTGTAATAACACAAGTGTGAAAACACAAGGAGCTAGACTTCTTGAAAACCTGCTAAAGCAAAAAGAAGTAAAAAGCAGTGCCTATATTGTGACGAAAGTGTGAATAATGCTAATCAAAAAGAGACACGCACATCAACCCCTCCCCCCAACATATGCTCATTTTCTTTTCTCAAGTGTTTTGCTATGGACAGCAGTTTCACCAAGCCCAACCAGCCATTCTGATATTTATAGAGACAGGAAAATAGATGTAAACACTCTTGCATAATTGACTAATCACTTGTTTGAGATACAACTGACTTCACTGACCTAGTCTAGTAAATTAACTTCTCCATGAAGAATAACACACCTCTGTCTAAAATCCTCCCTTCCTCCATTCTCTGATTGCCTTTGGTAACATTAACATTTTGGCTCTGCAGATATTCCAACATCACAACCTGTATTGACCATAACCTTATATTAAATCTCTGGGTGGCAGTGGGTCACACAGCATGGACTGTATGTTTCATGAGCTACATTATGGTTCTTTCTTCTATAATCATTATGAAAATTTGCGGAAGTTGACAACACCGATAGCACTTCTACATTAGCGCAGGCCATTTCCCAACAGCATTCCAACTAATTACCAACAACAATCAGATTACAATTAGGATCGAGAACCAAGTATTTAAATCCATAATCTACAATTCAATTTACTTTGGAATTATTACGATGAAAATTTACTAGTTTTCATCTTCTACTTTCCAAAGGGTCAAACGCTGTTTTTATGCTTTCTCTTTTTCCAATGGACCTCTAAAAATTCTTTCCAGATAGTGTTAATAATTCTAACCAGAGCTCAGGTTGCACAGTGTCACTCTTTGTCTTATGTCCCAGAAGACGAGCATCTCTGCCAATCCCGGACAGATTCTTCAATATCGAACAGATGACTGCTTTAAACACCTCAGCACACTTCAATGTAATATAATAAACTTGAACAGATTTTATGCTTTGCCAAAGACGGGGAAATTATTCTCATTGATCCAGTGGAAGGAGAGATTTTCTGAATGCATCTCACTTACTTTCTGTTCTTGTATTTGGGCCTTCACGACTTTGAATTCAGCAGATGGCGGTTTCTGATTAGCCACAAGGTCTTCTGTATCAATGAGCCAGCTAAGCAGAGATTCAAGGGCATCCTGAAACCTCCCACAGTGAAGGAGGGCCTCCTGCAGCTGTGCAGCACGCTGGGCAACCTGGAAACAAGTACAGGATTGGACTGTGCTCACCTTTTCTTTTTATTTCTGTGAAATAAGTAGCCAAAAACTGTAGAACATCTGGCAATGTCACTAACAAGTACTCTCATTTTCCTAGCTATTCATAAAAGCCCTATGGCACAATTTAGCATTAATCTCTTGGGGCTACAGATATGCAATGAAGAGGTAGACTGCCAGTAAATCAGACTGCTCTAGTAGTCCTTTGCTAGAGATACTCCTGTTTTATATAACTGCAGTATTATGAAACATACTGACAGGACATGTATGTTTCAGGCAGTCTTTATTTTCCTTATAGAAAGACCAAGCCAGAAACCCAAAGCAGCAACTCTTAATGAGAGGCAATAATCCCTTCAAAGGAAAGAAGGAATAGGAAAGGAAAAGGCCAATAGGTGAACCACAGGTGTCTGTGGTTCTGCTGCATCACTCCTTCAGGAAGACAGACCAGGGGAAAATAAGCACTGGTTTTACTTCCCACCCTTGCCATTTTCCAGCAGCATCCACCACTGGAAGAGAACTCTTCAAAAGCAAAGAAAAACATCTACGGCCAGTTTCCCAAGGCAGTGGTACCTTCCAATGTCTCAAGCAACACAATCCTTAGGGGGCTATAAAGGGAAAGTGCTGCTGTGCACTGCGCAGGTACAACAGTGCACTGCCCTGTGCAGTGCACAAGTACAACAGTGTTCATGAATGAACACAACAGAGTGAAAAAATGTGTAAAAACTGAAGAAGAACTACTTGAAAGCGGCTGGCTACAAATGACATAGCTACCTTTCCCATGAATGCGTCACAATTTCAACCTCTTTGATTGGGTTACCAGAATTCCCTGTTCTGCTTAAGCAGGAAGGAGCACATAGTCCTAGAGGAGTCTTTCCTGAGTAAAGTCCAGGACAGACCTACAGAAAGTCTGACAAAACCTCATAAATCATAGTAATACCTCTGGCTATAACTGATATAAATCTTATCCTCAGAATTACCAAAGTGATTGTGTAAAGTAATATAATTCATATTCTTAGTGAATGTTTAATTTCCTGTATTTTGAAAGACGTCAGCAAGTCAATAATCAAAAAGTAGAGCACAACAAAAGCAGAATAGTATACAAAATAATAACCTTCTTATTAAGAGTCTTCCATCGGGTGTTGACATCTTCAAGGTCATGTTCGAGGTTTTCTGTGTTGGTAGTTTTAGCAGCACTTTGAATAAGGCCTTGACCCAACCAATTTACCTCCTGTTGTTTTACTTGAAGGGGTTCAATTTCTTCTTTCTGGAATACCTGCAGTTGAAATACAAGACACTCATAAAACATTTTATCTTCTGACATAAAATGCATCTGGTGGTTACACCACAGCACACAACAACAAGAACAAAAAGCTGAAAATTGGTGTCTAGAAGAAAGGAAACCACTCCTCACCAACACACTCCTAAAAAAAATAATAATAATAATCTGAACAGAACAGACTCAATCTAAATGCAATACATCACAGAGGGAAAACTACATACATTTCTGTGAGTAGTTTTAGACAGGAAGGAAAGGGAGAGAGAGAAAAGAGGGGAAATTTTTGAGAAAAAAAAATTAAGAAAAAAAAGACAGAATTTCCTATAGAGGAAAAATCTCAAGACTGGAGAAACTCATCTGTTTACTTATCTATCTACAAAATCTACCAAAAACTGGCGCAGAAGGATTGTTAAGCTTCATCAAATAAACAAGCACACACACACCAAGAGACACAACCGGGCATTTTTTTTCCAAATTAGGATAAAAGCAAAAGTTTTAAGTTAAAGAACCAGTGAAGGAAGAGATATTTTAAGGTAGTTTTTAGGAGAATATAATGGTAGCAAGCGAGGAGGAGGCACTACAGATGCCGCTGAAACAGTATCCCAGCGAATGCCCAGGAGAATGGGTTTTCATTCAGAGGGATATTCTTGCAAATTGCCCGGGCTTTGACGGTACCCAAACAGCAGTTTGAGCAGTTTTCTGTTTGCTTTATTTTACTCTTTCAGGTATTTAAGCTTTTCAGAGCCAGATTATTACCATTAGCAACAGCAATGTAAATCTCCATTTGTATTCAACTGCATTAGGCTGCACTGACACCAATATCAATGAGATCAGAAAATGGCCCGAAGCCCCTGAATTAATCACACAGGCCAGTGAAAAATAACCAATGAATAAACAATGCTAAAGAATGCTCAACTTTTGACCCTAAGTCCTTCTATTTCTATAGCAGCATTCAGCTATTCAAAGAAACCTTTCTCAGCACCCCGGAAAGCCGGGATCACTTGGAACACACCAGCGACTCCTCCTTTGCACCGAACACAGTGTGGCAAGTGAGCGCTTGGACAGCAGCAGAGCTCAGGTGGCTGACCACGCTTCCACCAGATTGACAAGTCAATCTACAAGCTAGAGCAACTGCACTAA
This sequence comes from Caloenas nicobarica, assembly GCF_036013445.1. NCBI lineage: Eukaryota > Metazoa > Chordata > Aves > Columbiformes > Columbidae > Caloenas > Caloenas nicobarica. The sequence continues at coordinate 26,775,810 of NC_088247.1, forward strand.
ACACAAGAGGTAAAACAAATTAAGCACCCTTAAGAATTTTGTTCCTACGGATAGAGAAACCTGGAAACTGTAGGACTGAAAAGAGTTGCACCGAAAGAGTGCAACCAGCTGGCTGCTCCCAGAAAAAGGAAAACACTTGTGTTTTTCTTGACTGTAGGGTAGGGAGGAGGCAGAATAACATTTCCACACAGAATCAATAACAAATTCTTCTTTTATGTTCCATAAAGCCTCATCTTTTGAGAGCAACGTCCTACCACAGGAAGGACTGATCTCCATAATCTGCCCTTTAAAAGCGTGTGCATGCTTTGCAGAGAGAAGCTTAAAATAAATTACAATTATCGTTGAGGCCAAAGTTTACCAGAACAACTTAGCAACAAAGCTTGAAGTATCTCAGATTTCAACCAGAGTGGGAAGAAAAAAATTACAGACCCGACACAAACACCCTTTCCTTATTACAAAGCTTCGCTTTTTACTCTCTTACCTCATTCACCACGCGCAAAGCGCTGCAAGATCCTGCGCTTGTAAAATACTACTGTAACGTCAGATCTGCCTTCTGGCACGCAAATGCAAAAGGCAGCTTTCAGAAGAGGCGGTGAGCCTTTAATCTGCCTGCTTTGGAAACCACAATGATCTGATTTTGCTGCTTATACCTTGATGAGCAAGGCTACACGGGCTGCAGCTGCCCTCGAATGGCGCGGCCTGTGACCGCATTCCCTGCAAAAACCCAGCACCGACGCGGGTGCATGGGGGAGACGCTCCCGTCGGGAGTAACAGGCACCAGCTGGGCAATACAGAACGCTGCCCCGCACAGCTGGAACTGATCAGCCCTCTCAGAATTTGCCCCCCACTCATTTTCTGAACTGACCATCTCACCTATTTTGGACATCCCACATGTGCAAACGACACTGATTACTGCAGCAGCTGAATTAATTAAAAAATGACATTTTTGCGACCGCAGCAAAACTTAAAAAAAGCTTTAAACAAACACCTTTAAAGTTGTGTTACAATTATTTCCCAAATCTATAGATTTTTTTCTTTTTAATTACCTTGTTAGACAATAGGCCATTGCAGACTGTATCCAAGGTTTCTTGGATGCCGGTAGTCCAGATATTGCCTTTACTTCTCCCTGGGACAGCTTTTGGACAGTTTACAGTACTATCTAGCTCAAGCTGTTCAACAGAAAATGGCATTTCATTTGAGCCTGTACATGCTATGCTGGATTCCTCTGTATCAGATAAAATCTCATATTTTGCTAAATCCAAGTCACTAGCATTTACAGCAACATTTGCATAATAAACATCTATGTGATGATGTGCATCATGCACATAATCCTCCTCTACTGCTATAACTCGTGTTTGAATTTTTTCATGAACTTCATATGCATTTTCCACTTCATTTTTGCGGAGGGAAATACTTCTTTCATCACTTTGAAGAGGATTTTCATGTAACAGAGTTTTCTCTTTGAAACCTTCTAAGTGAGAGTGTTTCCCACCCATCTCTTCCTGATCACTCTCACATGTCTGTACATTACTTTGTCTTACTTTTCCAGAGGGTAAAATGTCATGCAAAGTCAATCTGCAGCTTTCTTTGACAGGGACACTACTGCTTGCAAGCAGTGGGGTTTGCTGCTCTCTGCAAATCGCTGGGAAATAGGGTCTGAACTGACCTACTGCATGGATATCTTCTGCAGAAGATAAACTTTGTATTTGAGCTTGCTCCCCTGCTAACAGTGTGTCCTGTTTTTCTTCCCTTTCTGCTGGAGGGCTGCATAAACCAGAATCATCCTCTTCCGAGGTAAGAGAATTGGTACCCCATTTGCATTTGCCCGATCTAGCCGTATCTGACATATCAGCAGTTTCATTAAAGGAGGATTCGCTTTTATTCGTGTAATCCGAAAAGTTGGGCGGAACAAACATTCTCCACGATCGCCGATGCTCTTTCTTCTCTGTGTGAGACTTTGCTTTGGGTAACCCAGCTGACCGAATTATATCGCTGTTCAGTTTCAGAGCATCAAAGATCATTTTTTCATCTAACTTGTTAGCATCACGGCTTCGTAGCTCAAAAACACTGGAAGAAGTAAGGGCACCATTGGAGCACAAAGTGCTGATGTCCAGTGTTCTGTGACTGTAAGGTAAGGTCCGGTCTGTGAAATGCCTCGAGGAGAGGCTGCCCTTGGAGCCCGAATCGATCTGTTCATTCAGCCGCACAGTGTCATAGATGGATCTCTGGGGAACGTAGCAGTCCTCAATATTTAGATCTTCATCTTCTTCCCCTTTCCCAACACAAGGAGGATTCTGTCGTAGACAGTCTGGCCTGCTAAGTGGCTTCCCCATCCTGAAAGTATTCGCACAAGTACACCACTATACCTCTGTTTTCATGGATACAGGAGAAACATTCAAAAAACACTAGCACTCTGAAGAATTACAGTAAACTTGCCCTTAGCATAAGATGCATAGATACAAAATATACATCATAACTTATGAGGTGGCTGAGGTCATTCATAATCAGTGCGTCGGTTCAAATGCAGCTTTACCTGGACGTGAGGTTTCCCCCCCTCCCCAAAATACAAAGTGCTTCAGTAAGAAAGTAACAAAAATCTTCCAATGTCACAGAAAAGCAAAGTATAGCAAAACCCAGCAGTGGCTCAAATATTTCAAACACTCCACAGAAGGCTTCATTTATTTTTTCGGGTCAGAATCTTTTTTTGAAATCTCCCAAATAAGCCTTCCAAACGAACAAGCACTACAGAAGGCTGGACATTATCTTCTGTAGGTGATGGCTTAACTGTAATCCATTTAACCGGTTTGCAGAGTCCCATCTCCTTTATAAATATAACATGGTGTGGCAGCTTAAAAAGACGGAATCCACAGTGGCTGTGTACGGTCCAGACCAAGGCACAGAGAAACTCTTGGGGGGAGGGAAATAAGTTAGATCCAGAGCAGTAAGACTAATAAACCAGCCCTTTACTTTTTTGGCAGTAGCTATAAATAACCTTGATCCGAAAGGCAGCTTATCCTCCTCTTGTACCAGGCTTGTCCGTGGTGCCTCCACAAGTTCCACAGGAAAGCATCCCTTTCGAGCAGCCAAGCCAACGCGTCCTTGGAGCAGACAGTGGGAAAACAAGCGTTTTAGGCCGATTCTCCCAATACCATCCCGGCGAGCTGTGTAAGGCAACTGCAGAGCAGAGCGAGCGCGGCACGTCCCCCCGAAGGCACGGCAGGTTTACATTCAGCAGGTCCCGACTACAAGCCGCGGTCCGTGGGCTGCCCTCCCTCCTTCCTCCTCTTTTCTGAAGCGCAGCTGCGAGGAAGGAGGCGAGGCAGGGAGGGAGGGAAACCCCTCTCAGGGAGCGCCGGCGCGCACCGCCCGCCCGGCCCGCCCCGCTCCCCCGCGGGCCGGCGCTGCCCTCCCAGCGCCGAGCTCTGAGGAACGCCCCGCTCCGCTCTTCAGGCAACATCTGCTGCCGGCGCAGCCGCTCCCGCAGCGCCGCTCCGGGGGCTCCCCCGCTGCCTCCTCAGCGCCGCCCGCGCCCTCAGTGCTGGCGCAGGTTGCGCCGGTGCAGTGCGGCGGGGGCGGGCGGGGGCGGGCGGGGACCCGCCGCACGCCTCAGGCCGGCCGCCGGCGCTGGGGAGGCGGCTGAGGCGGGAGCGCGGCGCCCGGGGCCGGGACTGCCCCGGCGAGGTGAGGCGACAGCGCTCCCGCCGGCTCTTTCCTGGGAGAAGCTCTGGCCAGGGCACGCATTGCTTTTAACCACCGCCCGCACGCAGCACCCCGTCTGGTAAAGCTCTGCTTTACATGGACGCTTCCGCACAAAAGTTCAATTGAAAGTACATCTGTGTATTGTTTTTAAAAACCCCAAACTCGTCTTTAGTGATTAGGTCTTGGAGCAGTGACATTTTACTCTGTTTGACAGGCAAGGAGAGACAGGGAGTCCGATTTTGATTCTCTTGGTTCTCACCTCCTGGCTCTGAGGCAATGGCTCACGGAGGAACACAGCCACCCCCTCCCACTGGAACAAGCGTTAAAATGTTGGGAGAAAAAAGTATCGATATTTGGAAAACTTTTTTTTTTTTTTTCTCTCCCACGGGACTTAGACTTAAGGACAAAAGCAGCCTAGCAGGACAAAGGCTCAGGTTTTGGACATTTACGTCTTTTAAATACTGTTCAGCACTTTGCACCTACGCTTCTAGTTCATCCTCACGTAGATGAAGGGTTGGGAGGCTCCCTGGTACCTCCCCAACACTACGGAGAAGCTGTCCTGACCAAACTGCAGCTGCACCACAGAAACCATACCCTGAGTGACCAGAGACCCGCACGGCTTGTGTGACAGCAGCCATCAGTCACAGTGACAATTCAGACCTCAGTGTAAGGACAGCATATGGCAATTAGTGCTAAAACTTAACACACAGCATTAACTGCCATCAGCTGGAGCTTTCTGAGTTAAGCAACAAGCAGGATACACTGTATGCAAGAAATACACGACACTTCTTGTTCATTTATTTACTTGATATACAATCAGCTACACATCACAGAATGTCCTGAGTTGGAAAGGACCCACAAGGATCATTGAGTCCAACTCCATATAATGATCCTTTCACAAGTTCACCTATGGAAACCTTTTTATGACACTTACTTCCTCTAGATGGTCAAGTTCGACCGTCTTCTTGACACTCCAGCAGGGCCAGGGCTGACCCACCAGGGTCGAGCTGAGGACTTCACTAAACCATCCAAATGGTAGTAGTGAGGGGTGGTGCGTACAAAGGGCAGGGACTTAACGCGAGCTTATGACCCAAAGTTACTGGGAATTCCTCATTCACAGGGAACCCCATCACTAACAGGGTTCAATGGGCCAGAGAAGGGCAGGCACAAGCTGAGCCACTCAGTGTAGCACGCGTGCAGCCCCGGACATCCAGGGGCATCACAGACCTGTTATTGCTCAGTCCCGGGTGGCTGAACACTGCTTGTCCCTCTAAGAAGTTGGATGCCAACAGCCCGGGGTCACGTAACTAGCTCACATGCCAGAGTCTCATTTGTTACTGGAATTAACCAGAGAAATCACTCCACCAACTAAGAACGGCCATGTGCCACCACCCAAAAAAAGAGGGGAACACATCTCTTCCAACTATACACACGGCACTTCTGGAGCTGTCAGAGGCCCAGCGTCAGTGCAAGGCTGGCAGCACGAGCCTCAGTTTTGGCACGCAGGCAGGAGTCATTCCTCATCCCCAGCAAGCAGGAGGCTGTAGAGGAAGATGATGGCATGCTGGTGGTCCTGCTGAGTCTGCCGTGCCACCAGGTTGGGTGGAAGGCACAGGAGGAAGCAGGAGAACTGGGTGGCGATCATGGCGACACTGACATTGTTGTCTTCTGAGTATTTGAGTAGCTCTCAGAGGAATTACATTAGGTACTGGAACATGCTGCAATGGCAACGAGGCAGCTGAAAGATCACCTGGTGGCACAGCCAGCTGTTGTGCAACCAGGTGAGGCACCACTGATACAGCTTGTAGCAGATCACTGGCTCTGGCAGGGCCTTGAGGAAGATGAGGAACACTTCAGCCACAGAGTGGTTACTGCCCAGGATTGTCTTGGGGATACTGGTGTCCAGGCAGTCAATTATTTGCTCCAACTCTTCTTGGATGCCTGGAGCCTGGAACAGGTCCTCCTGGTGGCATGCGTGCTTGAACAAGTGGTTCACCGAGAGCCAGATCTCCTTTGGCACCTGCAGTGGCATCCAGCTTGCATCCTCACTGTCCAGGGAGCCCATCTGCAGAATTGATTTCTCCTTTTCTAAGCAGCTTTCTTCTCCCAGGTCAATGAGTTTGGTGACTGGAACTTCTCAGATCAGTCATCTCATTTGGCATAAGGCCTCCAGGAAGGTGCCAAAGCAGCTGGGCAGGTAGGTCCCACTGATAGTAAGGAAATAGTCCTTCCCTCGGTCCAAGTGAAGTACAAGAATATCCTCAATTGTATCCTCACCAGAGTTCAGAAGGGTTACTGAGTCCTTACTGACATACATGTCCAGGGAGATGTCTGTGCTCTCGTCTGGCTCCAAGTAATCTTCACAAGGCTCAGCCTGAAGCCATGGCTTACAGTAGTGGCTTATCATTGAGCTTTGGGATGAAGGAGAAGTGGCAGGTGACCTGCCTGTGATCTCGTGATCTTGAACTTCTGCAGCTGACAGAAATTCACATTCTCAAACTCAGATTCTCTCCTGCTTAGCTCCAAGTGAAGGAAGAAAGTCATTCTCCATTCTGTCCACCATGCAAACAACATCTTCAAACAACTTCAGATACTTCTGCTCATCCACAACCTTTACCCTGATGTGGAAAAGTGTACTGACTGGCTTTTTGTCACTAGTCTTCAGGTCCATACGGCTGCAATATCTATATGTGGGGATGAATTTAATCTCTCGGTGAAACCTGCAAATGCTTTCTTATGAGTGCGCTGAATATTCAGCTGGTCATGTCAGCAATTTCTGAAGCTCATTCTTACTGATAAGGTTTTTCACTTCACTGGCATCAGGGAGACAAAGCCTGTAGTTCAAGTCTCCTAGCCAGATGACATCGTGTTTCATGATGTTAAGCTGAGGTAGACTATCATCAGGGGTTACAAAACTAATCTGAGCACAGATATCCTTATACTCCTGGTTTCGCCGCTCAAAGTCCTCCACGTGAGCAGCAAGGTGTGAACTGACAATGCACAAAGTCGCATTGTGGAACACAAACCCCACGGCCATACCGCCCTTGTTGCCCATCTTCCCCACAATTCCTGTGCCCACAGACTTTGTCGTGATCTCTCTGATATTGCTCGGCTGATCCTTCTTAGCCAATATTAGCAACATCATCCCAACTAGACGGACCATTTGCAGTTTCTTACACTTAGCCTGAGGGTGCATGGACTTCTCCACAGCAGCCAACCATTCTTGCTCCTTTGCAGAATCAAAGCACTAAATACCTCAGCATCAAAATATTAAAGTCATGCGACACAAATTCTCTTTTCCTTTTCTCTGGTGAGCAGCCGTAACATTAAAATTGTGCCAAACAGACACTCACCTCTTGATTCTATAGCTGAGAATATATACTATAATGGTAAAGAAGAGAAAAGCATTTTTTGGCATACTGTCATCTGTGGTTATTCTCACCCAGAACACCCACAAATAGATCCTTACTGAATTCAAACAGTGCTGCACCATTTTGTAGAGGAAGCATAACTGAAATTGGTCTGTATTTGTTCAACAGCAAAATGATTTTTATTAACATTTTAAACATATTTAGCATTTTTCACTATATCTGTTGAAGATTTTCATATGATGCATCCGTCACTTTCAAATACAATATCTGAAAAAAAAGTTTAAACACTTGCTTATTTTACCTTTGCTTTTCAACACTTCCAGTTTCTTACTGAGCACAAAGAGAAACCTCTGATGATTCTTTCAACATTATCTGCCTTCAAAGTGAAAATCAGAGGACAGACACCCGCTACACAACTAACATAAGCCAATTAAAATCTTAGTTCAAGCTCATTGGCAGGAACACTCAGGCTAGCTAAAAATTCCTATAAAGTCCAATTAGAAGGCAACCACTAACGACTACATCTACTTTTGTTCCAAAAATAAAAGCAAAAATCAAATGAACCATACATGTACTGATGAAATCTGTAACAGTGCCATGTCAGTTTTACTAGGAATAATGCCTTTTAATGGCAGTACAAAGAATTGTGCAAAGGTTTCCAGAAGTAAAATAATTAACTTCTGGGGTTTTTCTTTCTCTATTTCAGAGAGAAACTAGCTGCAAGTACTGCTCCTACCATGAACAACCCAGCACTGTGTGGCTACCCAAACCCAGGGCGTTCGGTTCAGCCCATTTGCACAATTCTTTTGTGTTCTGCTCTTGAAGAATGGTGGCGGACTCAGTGTACCTCAACAGACCTAATTCACTGAAATTTCCTTTTAGTACCAATGTACACATTGGGTACAGACTTTGGGGAAAACTGTCTAACAAAGCTGAGTTAATTAGTAATTGATTTTGTGTGGTTTATATTAATTGAGACAAATTCATCATTTGATTATACTTCCTGGAGTACTCTGTGAAGCAAGTGTCATGGTTCTACTTTCAAATGAACTCCACTGGAGATTTTCATTTACGGAAAGCAAACTTTATATCTGCATTGTAAACAGATATAGTTTAACACTGACAATGAATACTTTCAATTTAATACTCTATACTGACTGGAATAAGTAGATTACAAAGCAGGAATATAAACAAAGAAGTTTCTATATGTATATATAGAGATATAAAAATACAACTCAAAGCCTGTTTTTGTTTTTTTTTTAAATAACTATGCATTTTAATGTAATGCCAAAAAGACACATAAAGCTCTAACTCTTTGTAACATAAAAACTGGTGAAACCACAAAAACCACCTCTGGCCCATTACAGGAGATCCTTCCCTGAAGACTGAAGATTTCATGGGAATACATCTATCTACCAAAGAACAACTCTTTTGCTTTGCTTTTGAGGAACAGAAGCTGATTGCACTTGACCACAGAAGTTAAAGCCATAAGGAGCTGGACTGTGGTTTTGTGGCCACAGCCACATTTTCAGATTGTGTGTGTTTGTGTACGTGCACAAACGTGAGCAAATACACTGCGAGTGGAGCAGGATCTGGGGGAGTCAATTTCCCCACAGTTTGCTGCCTCGGGTAAAACTGCTCTCTGGAAGAGTAAAGAGTATGAACAGGTACATTTCCAGCTGTAATTTTGCTGTGCTCCAGTAGCACTCACACCGAGTATCAGGAGAGTAATCATTGATCCTGATCCTCCTGCTATCAGTGTCCCTTTGTGACCTACCACCCTCACCTAGTAAAATTTCCCATTCTGGTCTTTCTACTTCCTTCCTTCAGAGGCTCCCCACCCTGCTGCTTTATTCCTGCATTTGCTCTTCACTTACTTAAACAATCCCTTCACCTTTTCATCATTTTTCACTTCATGTTTAATGGTATTGTGTTTTTGCTCATAAGCAAAAGCATGGCCTGAACTAGTTGCTTCAAGCGAACACATTTCTAAGCTTACAAACATCTAACATAAATACAGTCCTGGAGCAGCCTTCTGGATATAGACATGGTACCATCACTGTTCTCCTTTACACCTCTGCAGGTTTTTTGGTCTTTTGACCATACAAGCTCTTTGGCTGCAGGGACACTCTCCCCACAGGTCTGCACAGACCAAGGAAGGCTCTCATTCCCAAATTGTGCAGCTGGTGTGTCTTGTCTGATGCCCTGACGAAGCACAACACTGAGACAATGCACAGGGAACTCAGTTCTTCTGTCTGCTCATCAGGCTATTTCCCCCTAAAAGCGTTGTTCTTTGTAGCCATAAATAGATAAATAAATGCACATAGATAGCAGCAAAGACTTAAAGCTGCATCTAATGTTTGAAAATGCAAGAAATGCAGCAAAATCAGAGATCACAAATGGGCTACAACTGAAATCCTGTACAGTCAGCATAAGCAAGAGCAATCACAGCAGCAGCTTTTGCTATCTTCCAATATCCAAAGTGTTTTTCTAACCATATACAAAGAAAAGCCATTTGTTTCTCTTTTAAATTGAGATAGACTTGTTAGGACAGACTGGCCTACAATTTTAATCCTCTCAGTCTAATGGAATCTCCTCATAATGTAACTATTTGTTCAATATTTTTGTCTCTATTTATGCATTCTGAAAGATCATCAAAACTCACAGTCACTTGCATCCAAAATTCCCACATTAAAGTTTGAGTTTAGTTTCCCTTTCTAATATGGTTTAGTTTAAACAAGCGAAACGCACCCTCTGTTGGGCCAAGCCTGTAATGACGTTTTTCCAAGGTGATCTTTTTAATAGCATGGTTTATCAAATCCTGTTATGAAGGTTTATTTCTATGATTAACTGCGAACTAACGTACAAGTCATACAAACATTTGACTCAAAATTAGACTGAAATGAAACCAAAGCAGCACAGAATATCCAGTGCTACTATAGAGCCATTAGATTTATGATCTTTTTCAAACACTGCTTACACCTGTAAGATTTATATATATTTCCACTGAGCACTGAAAATTCGTTATTGTAGCCTAAAACAAGCAAATATCTGTACTTTATTTCAACACCAAAGCACAATTAACACTTGCTATCACTGTAATGCATTTTTTTGAGCTGGGCAAGGATTGGTAACTGGCATATTAAAAAAGCTACGCATAGAAGCACCAAAGTGTGTTTTGGATAAGGATGATACAGATATATTCCCAACATAAAAGGGGGCTTATTTTACCCGATTTCTTCTTCCTAGGATGTTTCTAGGTAAGAGTGGGATTCAGTGAGGTAAAACTGGCCAGTGCATTAGAACAGAAAACAGCAAAAGGTAAGGTCTTAAACCTACATATGCTGAAGCCTATACCCACGTGAAAAAAACTGAACTACTCAGATGAGCAAAGTGAACATGGGTCAGTATGTGAACACTGGAGTCTAAAACTCACACCACAGTGAAGAAGAAAGTTTGTGTAACACATGGACATTGACACAGAGATAATACACAGTTCTCAAAAACAGAAAAGGTAGAGGGATCGCATAAGGAAACAAGATCATAGAATCATAGAATGTTAGGGATTGGAAGGGACCTCAAAAGATCATCTAGTCCAATCCCCCCGCTGGGACAGGAACACCCAGATGAGGTTACACAGGAAGGTGTCCAGGCGGGTTTTGAATGTCTCCAGAGAAAGGAGACTCCACAACCCCACTGGGCGGCCTGTTCCAGTGTCCTGTTGCCCTCACTGAGAAGAAGTTTCTTCTCATATTTAAGTGGATGGTGAAGAGGGAACTGGGGTGCAGTAATTGTGAGCAGGGATGCAAATTTACTCATGTCTGCCAAGCTGCAGCCAAGGAAAGCCTCTCTGGAGCATGAGACGACATCCCATTTAAAACAGATAAAAAGCACAAAGGTAGAACTGACTGCCGTGAAACAAGACTCCTCCAAGGTCAGCAATTAATGAATCCCTTTCACAACGATATTTAATAAAATTGCAGTGTGGTAATAAAATACTTTATGTAGCAAGAAAGGACTCTTCCTACCTTGAATGTATCCAGCTGCTGATTAATAGTCTCTGTTTCCATTCCAACAGGACCTTGTGACTCTTCATGTTCTTCGGCTCTCCCAAGCAGACTGGAAAATTCTTTCAGCTTACTGTAAAACTCCTCAACACGGCTAATAGTACTCTCCACTTGATCTTCCCTGGCTTTTGCTCTGTCTAGTAGCTTGTTGCACTGTTTATTTAAAGCTTCCAAGTCTCTTTTTATCCCAACAAGATCAGGAGAAGCTTCAGCTTCTGTGGCTAGCATCATTTTACAGTTTTTATTAGCATTTTCATTATTCATTATAAGATCCTCCAGCTTTTTCAGGAAACATTTAATGTCCTCTCTCTGTGATTGCAATACCTTGAGATCTCTCCCCACTGGAGCCATGCTATCAAGTTCATCATCGAACTCTGCAAACTGAGAGAACATCTCTCGGATGCTGTTTTGGAAATGGCCGATTCCCTGAAGTTTTGTCTCTAAGAAGGAGCATCTGTCTTCAACCTGCTGGTTCACTGCAGTGTATTCTTGCTCCAAAGATTCAGCTTGGAGCAAAAGGTCAGAAACACCTGCTGAATCAGAAGCCTCTACCACCAGATCTTGGGCAAGCTTTTTTGCTAAATCAACATGAGGCTTTAAAGCCTGCAAGGCTTTCTGCTGGGCCTGCATCATCGTCAGGTGTTTGCTACTGAATGACTGAGGTCCAAGTGAGTCGTGAGCTTCCAGATGCTCTTTGGTACTTTTAAGCTGTTTTTCAGTTTCCCTGGTTGATTCCTGAAATTCTTTCAGCCTTTGTGCCATATTTTCCAAGCACTCTCTCTTCTTATGTAGCTGTTCTGTAACCACATTCACTTTCTGATTCAGCACCTTAGTTTCTTCTTGAACTATTTCTTTATCTGTTTGACTTGCACTGAGCAAACTTTCAGCGGTATTATTTAATAGCTCCACTATCCCATGGTGTTTATCCAGGTCCTTCTGCCAGGCCCTCACCTGAACAATAGAATTCTCTATTTCAACAGGGTTTATGCCAACTTTTAATTCACACAGGTTGCTTTGACACTTCTCTATCCACGGCTGCAGGTTTTCTACATGCTGTTTGTATTTGAGGGCTTTCTCCAGACAATCTGTTAATTTATCTTGCCTTTCTTTTACCTGATTATTCATTTCATCCCAGTTACTTCTGAGTGTGGCAATTTGGGATTGTAGTGCTGCTTTGTCAGCTCCTTGAGTCTTCTGTAAGATACTTTCTCCTTCTGCAACAATTCTTTCATATGAACTAATCTGATCAGTCATGGTCTTCTTAAAATCTTTCTGTTCTTCAATTAGTGAGTGCAAGACATCAAGTTTGGCTGATACAGGACGAGCCTGGTTCAGCTCTTCTTTCTTTTTGCCTAGCCAAGTCTGGAAGTCCTTAGACATTTGCTGGAACTGATGAGAAGTGGCATAGACTGACTGAAGCTGCTGAACATGGTTATCTACAAAAGAGAAGACAACACAGAGGCTCATTATCAGAACCTGCTAGTATTCGGTGAAGAAATAATAATAATATTGATTGTATTATGAATGATCATTAATGTAAGGAAAGCTGTTCCTTACAATGAAGGCAGTTGGACATGAATCAAATGAAGGGAGCTTACCCAAACTGTGCCTACATGAACCCCATTGAGGCAGATTTTGTGGGCAAAATACACATAGTCATGTTTCATAATCTTACAAAGTGTAAGCACAGGAATATTAAGTAATCTAGCCTAGCAGTGTCTAACTCATGACATGCAGGCAATATGTGTTCTTCGGGAGATCCTTCGAAGTTTCTGGAGACCAGAGGAAATAAAAAAGCTAAAACTGAGGCTGTTAGGGCAAACAAAGTATGATATTGCTTGCAATGTATTACTTGCTCAGTTCTGTTCTTCATAGGGTAATGGAAGGCTGCAGGCTACCAGCCCCCTTCTGTCACAGGCAGTTTTATACAATTACCACTGCGTTTTACCAAGCCATTAACTGGTGCTTGCCTAAAAATTACAATTTTGAGTTACACTCTGCACCTATGTACTTAGGTAGCTCAATGAACAGCATCCTCTTTTAGTATTCTAATTCAGTGAAGAGGCACCTGAAGCAGCCCTGCTGTTGTGCTTCAAATTGTCTCCCAAACTGTTCACTAGAGATCCCAAGTATTGTTTTTACCTTTTCAAGGTATGGGGACTCCCTTAAATTCTAATGCACAACTGCTTGGGAGTTGGACTGGATAGAGAGCTGGCATGAGGCTCGGCTCACTCAACATGTCTATAAAGGCAAATGACACTACCATGCTCTACTTTATGCCTTAGCTACTATTTTTCTTTAAATAAATACTAACCTGATTTTTGCTCAATATCCTTAAACGATTTTAAGATGCCATCTAACTGTCTTGTAAGTTCTGCTTTCAAATACTCTTCTTCAACCAGTGCTGACAGCTCTTCACAAAGAGCTTGAGCTGCATTTATGTTCTTCATTTCCTGTTCTATTTCCTCCTTCATTTCTCGAGCAATTTCCAGTTGTTGTTTCACAGCATCAGGTTGTGTACTCACAGCCAGGCTGCTGCTCATTTTGCTATCCAAGGCGCTTAATTTATCAGACAGACTTCTGAGCAGACTTTGATACTCTGTGCTTTTTACAATGGCTTGGTCAATTCGGTCACATCTGTTCCTCAGCTGGCCAGTTAGACTGTCCCATTTTTGTGCCACGGCTGCCAGTTGCTCTTTTACAATTTCATGGGAGGGTGGATGTTCACCAGGTCTCTTCAGAATCCCTTCACCAGCCATAGTTAACTGCTCATATTGTGGTTTTCTAGTGTCAAACTCTTGGAGCAGAATCTAGAAAGAAAGAAAATTTTTAAAGCCATTTACCTCGTGAAAAAAAAAAGCAAAGCGCTTCTGACAAAAATCATGTAGAATTTGTTGTAGTTAAGTTCTCTTATTGAGTAATCAATCTCAGAGCTTAAAAGCCAGTGAAATAATTGCATCTTCTACTCTTCTAAACTGTGCTGTTTCCAACTGTTTACATCAAAGAACAAGAAAAAATGAGGTTAATTTACACTTCATCTAATTGAAATTCAATCAGCAGATACAAATAAACAATGGATCCTGTTAATACTACAGTAATTAAGTAACCATACCAAGTAAAATAATCACTGTTTAGTTTCAAGCAGTGTCTTCTTTCCTAGACAGTTTCGGTAAGTATCTTAAGACAGCACTTCAAAGAAGGTATATTCTGACATAATCTTGCAGTGTATTATTAGAGCAGAGAGAATATTTGGATATTTCACAAAATGACAGAATGTGTACTGTAAAACCTTTAAAGTTTATATCACTGATTGCCAGGTTGTTTGTTTTTTTGGTTTGTTTTTTTTTTGTTTCGTTTTTTTTGACAGTCACAGTGCTTGCAGAAGAAGGGACAAATATAATGGTTTTACTTTACAGAACATTCCAAACCCTTTCTTTTTAAGTCAGTTAGGTTTAACTTTTAAGGACTGTTAAGTAATACATTATAGTCTTACGCCAGCTGTCTAGATTTTTGAAGCACTTACAAACCAATATTAAGGCATTTTCACATAGTACTACAACATAGCTTGTGTTTTAAACACTTCATTTTAATCAATATTGATATGCCAGCTTTAATAATATTTTTGCAAAATAATAGTTATTTCTCATCACAGTTTAAAATAACTGGCAGCAATAGAAATGTTTGAAATTAAAATTTCTAGTTTCTGCAACTTTGTCTGATTTAACTTTTGTTTCTTTTGGCTGCAGTTTGCTGTACTTCTGCAAGTAAACTACTCCACCTTTTCATTGGACGTTTTCTTCCGTCTTCCACACTATTGGCCCCATATCTATTCACAGTACTGCATTTCACTTGCCTTCATATTTTTATTATTATGGTACAGTCAAGTGAATAAAATCTCTAAAAGGTAGTTCTACAGCATAGACTGTACATGAGGACTGACCCTAAAATGTTACATACACACTCAAATTAATAAAACTTCAAAAGAACATTTTCATTCAAATACAGAGAAACCACAGTGTGGTCAAGACAAATAAACAAAATGTATCAGAGGATCAGTATCTCCTCAACATTTTTTTTCCTTTAGCTGTTCTGGTCTCTCTTCACTCTTACGAACATTTTTTCTTGTAATTACCATAGTCAAGTATGACTTAAGCTGATATTTGCTGAGAACAAATGTAATGGCACATACTAACTGTGCTGTACTCTATCTAGAGGTAATATAGTATTCGCCAATAGCAAAAAAGCAGAAGAAACTTAAATCAATAATGCACATGGGCATGACTCACCTGAACCTGTTGCTTTTGCGTATTCAGCATATTAGGATCAATCGATAGCGGTCCCAGCACGCTGACCATTAGCTCCTTCTCTACAAGCCAGTGCTTTAGCTGAGCTTCTGCTGTCTGGAACTGGGTCAGGTAATTCGAAGACTCCTCCAGTTTTTGTTGTCTCTCAGATGTAACTTGATTGAGCTCTTTCCATTTGGAATCTAACAATGATAATGTTAACGTATTGCATGCACGTTCTAGCAGATGGATTGTCAGACAGCAGACTATATATGAAACATAAACAGAGCTCTCTAATAGGGCTTCTTGCTGATTAACTCCAGATGCCTTACTGCAGTGACTCGGCAAATACATCTTTTAACAGTCAAATCCATAGATACTTGGATGAAGGTCTGCAGGTCAGCACAGCCACGTCCAGAATTTTTAGAGAAATGTATATATAACATGTAATAGCATTGGAGTAGAATATTACTAAATGAAATACCACCAAATTTAGGCTCTGGTCTCTAATGAAATAAAAGCCAAAGGGTTGTACTCAAGTAATAACTCAGGTGCCTGATTTAGATAGACAAATCTTCCTGCTTATTCAGTAAAAAAGAACAGATACCTTTCCAAGGGTGTGCAGAGGCCCTAATTTAAGCTTCTACTCTGAACAGCCCTCTGAAGGAGCAAACCTCTTTCAAATGTCTGTATTAGGAGCCTGTGGAGACTAACTGCCTCATTTAGACATCTAAACCAGGCACCTAATGACAGGCAACAAGAACACTTCTGCACATGGGTATTTCAAAAGTGCAGCGTGAGCTCAGGTTCACACCTAGGCCAACCTATAGTATCTTCTACTTGCAGTAAGCGCTTCCAGAGCAGCCATTGAGTCTTAAACTCTTGTAGCCTCCCCCCGCTTCCCTCTGCGATACTGTCAGTCCTCACTCAGCCAGCTCTGATATTTTGCTAACTCTCTTTGCCCCCGAGTTTCATCCATGTTTTTTCAATTTCTTCTGCCACTTCACTGTCTTTGACCTCTGCTCATTCTGTGTTAATTCCCTCTCAACGCTACTCAAGTTCTCTTGGAGACCTTACCTTTCAGAGTTTCACTTACAAACGGGACAGCTCAGAAAAATTCTCAGCTTTAAAATTACTGCTGATGTAGTTACAGAAATACCTATCGGTATGAAACAAGACTGACCTATGATTGATTTAAAATATGACAAACCTAAGAAGAATTTTTAAAAGCTAATGACAATTATGCACTGCAGTATCTCAAAATCTATTGTCCAAATATGGTCATTTCCAATTTTTTTTGGCAAAATCTATGGAATCAGTTTTAGAAAATGACAAAAGACCACCAAAACCACAAAATAACAAAACCCACTAGTGCATGGGAAAAAAACATGCACAAGAGCATTACCAGCAACTCATATTAAACTAGAATTCATATTCTTCATATTAAATTAGAATTAACTTAATTTGTTATATTTTGTAAGAACAACAACATATGTATCTGGAGTAGTAGCTGATCAATCAAGTTTTAGCTGCACACCGTTTAAAAAGACAAAGCCCTCTCAGACGGGGAGTCAAGCTATAGCCTCTCTCAATTGCACTGATACGAATTCAAAGCTCATGGACATCAGTGGAATTACTCCAGATCTACTCTCCTGTAAAAGGGGTTACTTCCACAGAATTTAAACGGTAGGAGGGAGCAAGATATTAAAAATACTAGTGATTGCAAATACATTTAAAGGCTCATAATAAAACAACTTCCAAATCAGACTGAGTTCTAATACAGCTTTACTTAAGTACCTATTTTATCCAACATTTGTCTCCACTTGGATGCCTCAGGAGAGTCAGGGTTCTTCTCCAACAGTTCTGTCACTTTGTCCTTTAGCTCCTGCACTTTATTCGCACTTTGCTTCAATTCTGTTTCAAAAAGCTGAAAATTCAAGTGATAAAATAAATATATATGTAAGAGAGTAAAGAAAAATAGTAAAGTATAAAGTTTGAAGGCCATAATACTGAAGCATGAAGATAAACAATAAATATCTAACACTTACATACTACTTTTCTGCTATGACTCTCAAAACACATTGTAACAGCATATATTGATGGTCAATTTCCTTTGGAAGACATAACCAGACAGATTTAAACTACATTAATAATAACAATTTTTATTAAATTTGAAAAAGTGACAGACCCAGTAGAATTCAAATAAATAAGATCCACGAGGTCCCATCATATCCACATATACTTAGAATCTGTTCTTGTACAGAAGGCAAACTGACTAACACACAGAACGCTTCACAGTAGAAGCAACCCAGCTAGCACCTACAGAGGAGTGCGGTGTAGCCTCATTTACCTCCCTAGAAGTCTTGCTATCACACATGGACTGTTTGTTGTAGATCATCTAGAACTATAAAGGGCAGCATAGCTGAAAGTGTAAACCTAGCAGGAGACTGAGATGACCCAACAATCCCTCAGTCATGCTGTTCTTACAGACAGAAGCGAACAGTCATTATGCTTGGCAAAGGGCTCTTACATGAATATTCTTCAGTAACAAAGCTCGCCCTGTGGAGCTGCATTTTAATTATCCAAAACCCACTAAAATAAACACTGAACAAACCTGTGCTTGATTTAGAACTTCTAGTAAAAGGTCCAACTGCATCAGAAGGACGACTCTTGCCTGAGCACTCAGTTTTCCAACTATATGTGAATACTCTTCTACGACTACACTGGGGGTAAGATGGTCATGTTAGCTTTGCACATTCTTTATTAAAAAATAAGAAACTAGTTTTCTTCCACATGTAGTCTGAGTTTTAGGACTGAAGGGTATCCAAGTCTGAGAAAAGTCAGTAGCTGTTCAAGTTAATTTTTAAGGGTGACCCGTCAAATATAAAAGTAACTGAGTTGAAGCAATTTCTGTCCTTGTTTATCCACAATCACAGGCAAGGAAAGAATTTTCCCTATCCATTACATTTCCCTTTATAGAAGAACCTTTACATGTGCAAATATTGTCCTTCATTGCTAGAGAAGCATATATCTCCAATGCTGAAACAGGACAGAAGCTTACTGCTGATTCAGTGGTTTTCTCATATCAGCTTAAAAGCGGGGAGGAGACTGTTGTGCAGCTATATAACTTAACAAGCATGACAAAGCTGCTGAAGAGAAACACTCCCTTGGAACAGGCATAAGCCGCTGCAGCTGCAGAGACTGGGAGGTCTGTGGAGTGTCAGTGAACCATTGGCTGCAGAAACAGCTTTTGGATAGATACAGCCCTTCAGATCTCACAAGCAATCCAGTATATACCTCTAAACCACTAAGGAAATAAAAAAAGTTTATTGCATAATCAATACAGCCTCACCTATTTAAACTGGCCACCAAAATTATTATTTTCTGGCCTGCACAACTCCCTCCCTCTGACACAGTGGCCCTTTTACTCCACTGACACAGTTTGCCAGATTTGCTTTAAGTCTGACTGGCATGCTTACTAGGATCGTTTAAATACTCTCTGCAACAGTAAGCTAGGCTGAGATACCAATTGTTCAAACAGAATTTACCCAATAACTGCAAGAAAGAGGTTTTTTTTGAAGGCACAAAATACCTTATGTTGCTCAACCTGGGCTTTAACTGCTTCACTATCAGTTGGAGCAGCTTCCCAATCTGATGCAGTTTTGTCCATTTTTTGCAACCACTGCATCATTGAGGTCGATTCTTCCTGAATATTCTGCATTTTTGAAAGCATACTTTCTAGTTCTGAAATCTTTTCCTTCAGTAAAACTCCCAAATCTTCATAACTGTGATTTACATCAGACATGGCTTGTTGAACAGCTGTCAGTTCTGTAAAAGGAGAGATGCAAAAGGCTCTGTTAGAGGTTACGAGCCCTTCAAACAATACTTAAGACTTCAAGAACTACAAAACAATACTCTGAGTTACAATACCTAATAGTTCCCCAAATAAGAAGTCACTAAACGTGTTAGAGTTATTTCCAGTTAACTTTAAACACGGTAACACTACAGCTGAATGACCTAGTGTAAGTTCCTATTTGCAACAGCTTTATATTTCACAGAATTAATTACTTTAATACACACAGGTACACAAATACCACAAATACCTTACAATCTTTCCACCCATTGTTATTTTAGTATTTTAAGGAACAATTCTGTGACACAAGTTACTTATATGACAGCCTAACATTACTGCAACAATATTTTGCTTACATTTATGTACCATTATAAACGTGTTTTATCACTGAGAGAGCATAGCAGGCAGACTGGGTACCAGACAGGCTGTAGTTCATGAGAATGGACACTGCAGACTGGGGACATGGTAGACGGCGATCCATACACACATATCAACTGCCTATGTAAGCTCCTTTGCTTCTCTAAAGGGGTTGGTCACATACAGGGATACAAGTGTATGCAAGATGGGTATTTTTGTATATGTATGTTTGTGTATGTGCATGTTGTGAATGCCGGTGAGTGTTAAAAATTTTCAGACCACATACACACGTGTTAGAATTTTCTCCAAAGCCATGCATTATATTAAAATGGCTATCTCCATATACATTTACAGAAGTATATATGGATTCAGAAAACACAGCCAGATTTGACCTGTCTTCAAAGAAAATATTGAAGGTAGGTATTTTTGCAATTAATTTTAGTATTATCTCCTCGTAAATATCGTTTCCTTACGTGATGGTAATGTGAAATTTCAGTCTAGTAGTGACTGCTACATGCAGATTTATATGCAAAAAGTTAAAAAGACATATTTAACAGTAACTAGCAGTACATCTCTTTATCACATCCTGAAATTTTTACTGACCTTTATTTTTCAGGAAATCATGAGTTCCTGGAGCTCCTCCTTCACCATTTAACATTGTGCCACCTGTGGATCAAGAGAGACCAAGTCCTATGCTTATCCTGGCCTTTTCATACCAAAACCCCAGCATTTCATTTCCTCTTCAAAACAACATGATACATAGCTCTCATTATAACATTAAAGAAGTATCTGAATGCTAACCTTGTAGTAGCAAATATTTTATTTGAACTGTTTTACATATTTTAAGGGATTTTTTATGTTTTAAGCTGCTCTGGCCTGCTAGTACCATAAGTGGTAGCACACAGGCACAGCAGGTAGGTGTGCATATGGATGTACATGTAAGTATGCGCATATGCATGACATATAAGCAGTCCTACCACTTACAATACTATGCTAAATAAACAATTTTATTGGACAAAGGTCTGTGCCCTAGCTGTGAGGCCTGCTCACATCCATATGGCTAGCATCACCTCCTTCCTCTCCCCAAAACGAAGCTGTTCCCTGCTGCTTACTAAGAACATGGCTTTGCCCAGCCATGCCTGGGTATGGCCTGGGAGAGCGCTAGCTGGCAAATCCTCAGACTCTGAGGAAAGCGCTAAACGTTAAACAGCGAAGAAGCCCACTACAGACACCACAACCAAAGGCACTGCTTACTCAGGACACCTTCACCCACCCGGAAAGTGGCTGAGTCCTAATCCTTGGAGGTATAAAAACAACGTAGACGTGGTGCTTAGGAACATGGTTTAGCGGTGGCCTTGGCAGTGCTAGGTTAAGGGTTGGACTCGATGATTTACATGTAAGAGTCTTTTCCAACCTAAATGATTCAATGACTAAGCAGCACCTTACCTCTGCACAAACAGCCCTTTCTACCAACTGGACAAATTCCTCCCTCTTGTCATGAGCAAGCCTTAAGCACGTGCTCCATGACAGGGATTGCAATGTAGAGTCCTTAATGCTACACATGATGTCCTTAATGTCACTCAGAGGCAGCCACTCACCCAGGCAGCTCTACTAATTAAACATAATTTCAAAGCCTCTGGAACCAGAGCTACATGGGCTTTGTAAAACACCATCAGACCACAGAGCTGGGGCACACGGTCAAGCCAAAGAGAACTGCAAGGAGAATCACTTCCCGCTCTCCTGCACATATGTATTTCCAGATGAGCAATTAACAGAGAGAGATTAACGGTCGCCTTGGAAAAGGCTACACAGCCACCCCACGGTACCAGCTGGAAAGTGAGGACCACATTAGTGGCAGCTGGAGGATGGCAAGAGAAAATAAACCAGATAAGAGAGTCACAGGCCCCAGCCAGAGCCTTGTAAATCTTCATGGTCTATTAGCTGGACTCCGGTATTTATAACTCTGATTAAGTGATACACAGTACAGCTCTTGTCTAGGAGGGCGAATACTCTAGTCTGGAGGACTACAGCTGCTCTTATATGCTAGTTATTTAATGATTTTTCTATTTGGATGCATAGGAGCAGTGAAATGAGCAGAGGAAGGAGCTCTAATATCCCACATAAGGTTCCTACATGTTCTGTGAAAGGTTTTTATTTAAAATTCAAAGAAGAATAAAACCAAAAGCAGCTACTACAAAGAGATGTGAAAAAGAAAGTGCTCTGCTCTTGCCACACAGGCATCCTCTGGCAGTTCCCATCCTCCCAGTCCTTTGCAGATGACCAGTGAAGGCCAACACACTTGAACTGATTAGGTCTGGAAATAAATTCAAGAACTGACTGTAAACATGCTTATGGCCATTAAAACGCCCTTGGAACCACATATGCCTTGAACAATGGCTTGAATTATACTTAGCAGAATTACTGGTTTCTCTAAAACAAATTAATATTTAAACACTAGAGTACAGAAAATCATGGAAATAGATTTGCTGTATTAAAACCAGATTACTGTTAAAAAGGATTTAGCTGAAGATCCATACTGGAAACACATTTTGGCACTGGCAAGTCATTCTGGGATATGGAGCTGATTCCCTTCTGTGCTGTTGTTTCAACTAAAATATTGACTAGCATTAATTATGCTATCATATTGGGATGGGAAGGTTCACATAGGCTCACTTTTTAGATAAACCGTGTCCTCATCATCCTTCTAATAAAAACTCCACGACTCTGCAAACCTTTATGTGTGTGTTTGGCATCACACAGAATAGCCTTGTGGCCATGAAAGAGGTCTCTGTGTGGCAGCAAAGGTCTGCAGGTACATCAGGGTTTGCAAAAGCGGGGTTTGTTTTTGTCCTCCCAGCAGACTTGGTGGATATGTAAAGCACTGAGCACTGATCAGAATAAGTTGGTTTCTCATTATCAGAACTTTTCTGGGATGAGGTGAAGGCAACTGTGATATAGTTAATATTGTTCATTTATCAGTGAATTACATACTGAAGTAACAGCTTTAGGACCTGTTAATCATTTACATCAAAGTGCTTTTACACTATTTTGGCAGTGTAAAGCAATCAGAATGTGAACTGAATTACTACAGCAGTTAGTTTAAATGACAATCACAGCAAACGATGGTCAGAACAGACATGGCTAACTGACTTCTCACAAGCCACAATATTCAGAAAGCTAATCCAAGGGTGAAATATTTACATTTTTGTATTAAACATTTTAAAACCTGAAATGTTAGGCTTACCTGATTATACAAATGCATACCTGATTTTGCAACTGCTCTCAGTTTGGCAGGAGAAGTCACAGCAGTAATTAGATTACACAGCAATGTTCCTCTGCTATTCATTTTCTGCAGTTCGGGTGCTTTCAATGTCCATTCATCTTTCAAATTCTGGTTAAGAAAAATAATCATTTGTTCATTACAAAAACAGATTTCAGACTTATAAGATTTAGTGTAGAGAAAGGAACAACCTTGCTACTTGGGAATCCCCTGCAATACATCCAAACATGCAAAGGAAATGGGAATGTAAATGTAGACTATGAGGTCCCTAGTCCCAATTACTGTGACTGCTTATCCCTTAAGTCTGTACTTTTATGTTACCAACAGATGCCCGATTTCCTTCAGCCATCTTCTCATCTACAACATCTTACCAATGTATCTTCCAAAGGTTTCTTTAACTCCTCTGTATTCAGAGAGGGTTGTGCTGCTGGAATTCGTTCTGTCATCTCTTTTATCCATTTCTTCAATGATTCTACAAGAAGCTCGAAATTATCCATTTGTTTCTGACAAGATGATACATCCTCTTCTCTAGACAATTAAAGACAACAAAAGAAATTGAGCACTGAATGTCAGTATTCCTTCTGATAATTAAACCAACAGATACCATCAATCTGATATTGCTGTTCCTAAACTCAAAGAGTCGCAAAACCTAATCTTATGGATGTGAGCTGAATGTTGAAAACCTAGTCTTGCTATTCAGGTAACTTATATGGAAGCTCTAACAATTTCTCCAGTTTTTCTTTGCAGCCTGATTCCAAATGGTATTCTAAAGCAATCTGCACAAGCAGCAATTTATATTCTATCAGTGAAGGGAAGAAATAGAGTCTTCTTAGAACTGACAGAACTCCTGTGAATGGCACAAAATTTGAAGAGATACTTGTCTTTACAGCCAACATTAGAGCTCCTGAACTAGAAAGACCAACTACAGAGGCATTTCTGAATGGAATCTCTTTTTCTTTTAATAATAAAAAAACCCTCTCTAATTTGTGGTTAACTGCAATCCTTTGAGATTGCATGCAAGAGGATAAGTCATCACAACATTCACGTATTATTAGCCAAGGCAGAAACACTTTAATTATTCAACTTACTTTTCCTTGACAGTCTCCTCTACCTCTCTGAATTTCTTTGACAAAGCATTTACTTTTTCTAATACCAATGCTTTATCTCCAGGAAGAGCATGGAATGAAAGTTCTTCAAGAAGATGCTGCAAAACTTCCAGATCCTTCTTATGTTGTGCCAATTCTACACTAGCTTCCTGCAAAACAGGATTACATTCTTCATATTATAGTTCACAATCACTTATTCAAAATTAAATTATTGATTTTAGCTAACCAACCAAAGCTGGGAAACAAGCATGCCTTATTTGTTGTTCAATCACTTAGACGGGTTAGACCAGAAACGTGCAAGATATACAAATGGAGGGGTACAGTACCTGCATATATTGAGACACTTCACTAACATCTTTTCTTGGTGCCTCTGTCTCACTGAGTGCCTGGTTTTTCTCATCTAGAAATGACTGAAGCTTTTCTGACAGATCTTCAAATAACTCTACTTTAGTCTTCAACTCCTCCATTTTCATAAGCTTCGCTTTATGCTTGTTACTTGCTTCAGAAAACCGTCCTGCAAGTTCACTCATCTTAGCTTGCAGTGTGGATGCAGTGGATGGATCTGCCGTTTCCATGAACTTCTTCACTTTTTCATTCATAGTGTTTATACTGCTTTGGCGACCCGCAATGTCTTGTTCTAGCATCTGAAACAAGCAAAGAATACTTTGTATTGCTTATATTAATAGCTAAATTTTAATAAGTGACGCTGGTCCACCATATGGAGCAACAAATGAGTACAGCTACACCATCAGCGCAGATCTAAGCTACAAAAATCCTTATGTGCAGTTTCACTTCATGCAACAATCCTCTTTATTAAGTATTCTGAAACCATTAAAGGTGCCAAACTAAGATTTTCAGCCTTTCTCGAAATCTGAACTATCAGACAAATGTTTCTTCTTTCAGAGAGTGCTACTTACAATGCTTTTACTAATAATATCCTGAATAGCAGCAGAATTCAAAGGCACTTGATCATGCTCTTCAAGACTCTTTTCAACACCTTCCATCCAATCAAGCATTTCATCCAAGCCATCCTGCACGCTCAGGGATCGCGTCAAAGTTATTTGGAGCTTCTCGTTCCTGTCATTCACAGACTTGGATAAATTGTCATATCTCTCCACAATATCATCTGATAAAGAAAAAATATATTTCAATTTCGTCCTTTAGCCAAACTAAGCTTTTAACTCATTTCCCCAGTTCTCACCAGGTAATTGTGAGTTAAAACCTGCCCGCATCAGAACGAAGCAAAAATATCAGCTTTATTAAGTAGAAACACACAAGCAAAGATCAAAATCTCAAACAGAGCCCACAAGACAAGTGAAATGAGGGAGCAGGTTACAGCTGTGCTCCCCAGCTTTTAGAAGCTGGTTCCCATGCAGCTCTAGCTTATGCCAGCTGCTGAGTGTTCCCACGAAATAAAATAGCAGAGTATTAAGATAGCTCTTCCGCAATTATGTCTGTTATTGTTAGAGCTGAAATGTTCTGCCAGGTGGTTCTTCATTAGACCTGCAACTCTTTTATTTGGCAACAAATTAAATTTAATTTTCCCCAAGTCGAGTCTGTTTTGCTCATGATGGTAATTGCTAAGTGGTTGCCCTGTCTTTATCTCGACCCACGGGTTTTTCTACCCTCCTGTTGGGCAAGGGGAGCCAGAAAGCTGCTGGGTGGGCATCTGATAGCCAGCCAAGGTCAACTCATCACAGACAGTTTCTTGAAGTCAGAAGGAAATAGTTCCTTGGCTAAACAAATTTCAAATAATTGCTTGGAAACAGATAGTTGGAGTCATGTTCCTTGAACCTGAACATGCTCCTTCCTACTGGAGAATTTATGTTCCTCAGGAAATCATTACCTCTGTTTGGCATGCCAATCTGTAACATGGGAATTAAACATAATCCCTATTTCTGAAGAAAAAAAAAAAAGACAGCTTTTAAGTGAAAAGCATTTGGATCAATCTAGGAGACAGACCAACAATGAAGTTACTGTGTTGCAATAGCTTATGGCTCAACAAAACATGGACTTGAAGAGTGACACAGGAATGGGGAAACTATATTTTGTCTCTTTCAGTACCTGGATGCAGACACAAGTGATAAAAAGAGGTGTTAAGAAAAGTAGACACTTTACCCAGTGTTTTCTGAATCTCATCTTTGTCTGGTGTCAACTCTCCCCTTGTATCCAACAACACTTCAGCAGCTTTTTTCAGTTTTTCTACAGCAATTTGGTGGTTAGACACTTGTCCCTGAAGAACCTATAAAATTCCACAATTATCAGTTATGCTTTTCAATACAGCTAATAGTCACATATGCAAGGCTGAGATATGCCGTACAAACTAAACTTAGTGTTGGGAATAAACTAACTCATTTTATGACCTCTCTTTATGAAAAATCTTCAGCAGTGGCTATAACTGCTGTTGATCTTCTGGCTCTTGTTTTAGTTTGTTCACCCTCTTTTTTACCTTCTGTTTTACAGTACTTCTCTGACTCAACTGATTTCTCGCATGCAGCTTCAAAAGGTGTCTTTCGACTAATTGTTTTCAAAGACTACTTGTACAGACTCATATACTATCCAAAAGAGAAATAAACGTATTTTTCAACTCAGAATCAGAGAACAATTCAGGGGGAAAAAGAGTCATTAGCAGTAGTTACACTTTCACCATCAGTTGTATTGACAAAGGATCAGGCTGATATTGTAGCGCAAACAGGAATATCTTGAAATAAGATTATCGCCTTCCCAGTTTAGGAACCTCCTGGAGCCAGTGTCACTGATTTTTGCCTGGGTTTGTCATCTAACCGAAGAACACAGGTTTACAGCCCAGCCCAGCCAAGACTTGCTCCACAGTCAACAGACAGCAAGGCTGAATGAACTTGTGCAAGCAGCTTTCTCTCTCCAGTGTATAAAAGTACTTTATAGAGTGAATAGTCATTAAATTATTTCAGGCCTCTGTGCTAGTGTATATGATGTATCCGTTAAACTGTACAGTCAAAATGAAGGAACTTCTCATTTATTTTTTCATGTACCCTAACTTAATGAAGATATGACTCAAAAGGCAATCCTATCTGCCCTGCCAGGACAAAAAAGTCATGTCACTGCAATAAAACTCAGACCCAAAGAAGAATTTTCCTTACTGTACTTGTGGGAAAAAAAAAAAAGAAAGAATAAGTGAAAAGATGTCCCAGAAAACCTTGCATGCTGACAGAAAGCAAGCAAGCTGACGCCAGAGGCACTGAAGAATATTCTGAAGAACAGTTAATCCCCATAAAAAGATTAGACCCCACCATGCTGCCAAGGTCTGTGTCTAGCTGGATTATCAGCTGCATGTGTTGGCTACAAGGGACAGCTTTAACTTGCAACACCTGACTTCTTCAGCAATACTCTTTGTTTTGCTTTCATTAATTGGCTTGCTTTCTTCAGCCTCCTGTTTTTTCCCTTCCTTTGAATCTTTTGACACTTTGCACCCTCTCCCTTCTTCCCAGCTCATATTCATTGAGTGCTCTTTTGTGTGGCAAGTAATCCATGTAGGCGTTACATAAAAGAACCCCAGTACTCACTCCTTTTGTATTACTTGCATGAAAATTGGCATTATACAGGATATAATTCGTTTTGGCACAACGAACAAAAAGTCTAAATGAAGCTTCAAATTGTAATTGGTGTTATTCCTACTCTTCTAGTTCTTGGAAGCATAAATGTACCTAAATTGTTACACTGTTAGGAGTTCAAAATTTACACTTCTACTTTTGTTGTATTACAGCATTGCTGTGATTTGTCTCCTCTGACATGTCAGGCAGCAAAGTGTTGGGCAATTTGAGTGGCAGACGTGGAAGACACCATGTGATAACGGTAACTACTGCTCATATAAGTGAAATATATAGTGCTGATATAAGGGAAACAGTTAAAGCACATAGTATTCCATTGACTATCATTTGACAATAGTAAGTATATCAGACCTGCATGGATACTCCACATAGCACAAATAAAACAGGGAGGAAATAAATGCCCAATCAATAGCCTTGCTCACTGAAAAATAAATAACCTGGAATTTTAATTGTAGTATAGATGTTCGTGTTTATGAAAATATAAGAGTCAGTTCAAAGACAACAGACTGTATGAAACTATAGAAGTCACCTTACACTTGGGTTCCTAAAACCTTCTGTAAATCTACGTTTTACGCAACTACCCAGAGATTTACCTTCACAAGCTCCATCACTTCTTGTCTCTACTAGGGAAAAAATAAAGAAAACGGAAATGGCGGATTTCCCTGCAGCACAAATTATGTCACATTCAGTCTCTGCAGGGCAGACCATACTGGATCCAGCTGAAGCAGGCAAACAGACTGGTCACGTCACACTGCTTACCCAATATGATCCCTGGCATAATGCAGTAACACACATATGTGAATACCAAAAAAGCAAGAGTCTCGGACAACAAATAAAAACAGTCTTCTCTATCAGAAGTCCAATCCCAAACCCTACTCTGATAGTAAACTGTAATCACTAAACCCTTAGTTCAGAAACTTTCCAGATTTCACCCTATCATTTGCTAAGTGATATGAAACACATCTTGCTTTCACCACTGCTAATGGCATCTTGGTCTCCCATTTCTTTTCACCCCAGTGCTTTTCGGATAACAGTCCGAAAAGCTGAATTTCAGAACTATAAAAGTTGCATGTCCGCATACAAGGCAAGAATTCGGCCTGCAGCCACTTGGACTGTATCAGATTATCCTGTTTTTCAGGCAAAAAGCAGTTCTTTTTAGGACAAAAGTACTTCTGCTTTTCAAAGCTTTTCACCTTGGTTTCTTCTAGTTGTCTTTGGAGATTTTTGGGATCCACTGCAATTGGCTCCGACAGTTGTTTGTTCACAGCTATTTCAGAGGCCTGGAGACCTGACAGAAGTCCAGATGAGGCATCTTCATAATGCTGGTATTTATCTACCAGGTCTTTAAGGTTATTTCCAAGGATGCTACACTGAAAGAGTAGAAAATAAACAAGCAAATACGCAGACATTAAACTGTGAGCTGCATTTCATACCAAGGCCATACTTTCCTTCCCGAAATACTGCAGAATGTTTTCCTATCATCATTCTACTGTCTAACCCATTTCTGAACTAAGGCACAGCAGCTGGATGAGCTATGCAGGTGTGACTTAGGATCAATTCACTGATGCAGCTGGGAAACTGGAATCTAACCCATTGTACTAGAACAGGAAAAGCTTTAGGAAGATTTTTTGATCCACCAACATAAAGATTCTTTGTCAGCATTCTGACACCAAAAATGTAGAAAATTAAAAAAAAAAAAAAAAAGAGAAGATACATGTATGTTCATTAACATACAGACAGCAGAGTACTGCTTTCAGAAATGCCTTATCTGCATAGCGAATCCAAAGTGACATGGCTCGGTATGGCACATACGCTTTGCTTTGGTCACTTAGGAACGTCATCTGACCAAGATCCTCTTAGTCCTATATGTTAGCGTACCCCAAAATACGCACAGTGAATCATCACGTAAAAAGGTCAGTGGAACTCTTTCAGTCTTTTTGGAGATGGTTTCTCCAGCAAAAATTGATTATATCAAGTCATAATATTTATAAGCTGTTACTTCAAATATTTATATTCTGAGCCTTCCATACACTGAATTTTCATATTTACATTTGGTACTTGGTCTCCATCTGGTGGGCAAGTACAGAATGCACTCGTTTACATCACCAATTAACTCCAAACTGACTTTAAGATCCCTTCAATATATAAGCATATAAACTCATTGTGAGTGCAAATATATATATAATAAAAACAAAAACAATATAGACATTCATTAAAAGCAAGAAGCATTTACAAAAGGAAAAAAAGGTTACTACGAATGCATTTACAACTTGAAGATCTCGCTTTTTAAAACTCTATCCTTCAAGTTCTTAACAAGACTCAATATGAGAAGTCTACTTTATGTTGGTTTAGCTCTACATATTGTTGGTCCAACATTTAAAGCATGTCTATAATGTCTGTGCTAAATGTATATATGGATAGGATAGAATTTGGCAAGTTGATTGATTTGAGACCACCAATCAAGCCATTAGCACAGGATTTTGATGTGCTTAAAAATAAGCTCTCTGAAAATTGTGCAATGAAATCTCTACATTCGCACTCAAACTAATCCAATAAATCAACTGTTTCAGTGTTCTTATAAGTAGGAGAATGAGCTTCTGCAAATGGAAAGCGTTCTTCACAAACTGTTCAACAGAGTTTACATTGTTTTTGTAATCAAGTGATCAAACCCATGACTTTACAGAATTTACATTTCTGTGCAAGAAAACCTTAAAGGGATGAAAACTCTCCAAGATGGCAACTGCTGCAGACCAACACTGTATCAGTGGACACTGAAGCTCTGCTAAGGAATCTGAACCTATGATCTTAGAAAAT
Source organism: Caloenas nicobarica (assembly GCF_036013445.1). NCBI lineage: Eukaryota > Metazoa > Chordata > Aves > Columbiformes > Columbidae > Caloenas > Caloenas nicobarica. The sequence goes on from NC_088247.1 coordinate 26,806,227, forward strand.
TATGAAATGGCATAGCCAAAGCATACAGTAACTGCCTCTTAAATGGTTCAATTAATAACTATCTCAAAAGTGTAAAATTTCAGAATATTATCAACATCGAACAACACTTTCTTTGTTTTTTGAAAACAGCGGAAAAGTCGGCATGAGACCAGTTGGTGAGGTTTGTCTGGTTCTACCAGACAGATCCCATACGTGAACATGGCACAGAGAGCTGCATTATCTTCCCTCTCTAAGGTACATGGAGAAAAGATTTTGCACTGCTAAGTTTCCCATTAGTTAGAGACCAGTCTCAGAGGGTTAAGGATAAAATGTTTATTTGGCAGAGTAATGGAAAAGACTTGCTACCCTCAAATCAGTACATTTTTGCACGCCTAGTGCAAAGGTCACATTGGGACAAACTATTTCAGGACACAAATCAAACTGAAATTTTGAATGTCAATCTTGGCATAGTCTCTTTCTACACTCATTTTATTAGTAGGAAAGCATGTAAATAAGCTCTTGTGGAAAATATCACAAGGAAGATAAAGAAACATTATCCATCTATAAGTCTTACAATTTCTTTCCACCCCAAAATGTTATTCAGGCATCCTGTACTGTCATAAATTTGAGTCTGTTTAAGGCTGGAAAGAGTAATGAGGAAATCTGGTCTGACTTCTCCCTTATAACACAAGGCAAAAAACTTCATCCATTTAGACCTTAAATAGTTTGGCACTTGACTAAGGCAGATCTTCCAGAAAAGCATCTTGTTCTGTTATCTAACTTTAAGAAACAAAGAATTTACAACTTCCCACAATAATTGTTTCATCAGTTAACCTCTTTTCACACAAACTGCCAAATCGATTATAGTAGTCTTTCCTTCCCAGTATAAATAAAACTTACCTGAGTATAGAGAGATTTGAAACGATCTGAAGCACTATCCAGTTTATTTTGCACTTCAGCATATGTAGCTGAAGTATCAATACCATCTTTGTCCACCTTCACACCATCTCTTTTGCTACATGACCTTGCAGCATCTAAAACTCTTTGTCCAGAAATTGTAATATACCGTAAATCACCTTTGTGAGATATAACATCTTCTGAAAAACTCTTTTGCCTTTTCAGTTTGAGCATAATACCATTGAAGTCAGAAGCACCTGCCTCCAAATTTCCAAGTTCTTGTTCTGCCTGCTGCAGCCAGGTTTCAAATTCACTATAGTCTGCATCAAATTTCTCAAGTTCTTCTCTAAGAGAACGAGTCAACTTCATTTTCCGTTCTGATTCAGCTAAAGCAGCCTCATACTGAGCCTTCAGCTCTTTCATGTTCCTTTGCATCTTATCTTTTTCTTCAGGGGAAAGGTAGTGCCCTTGTTTCTCAAGCAGTGCCTGAGCAGACTGAGTTGCTATTATGACAGCCTGCTGCTGCGAAATAATTTTCTCATGTTGAGCCTACAAGAAAAAACAATAAAAATTACAACCAGCACCTTCTCAGATGGTTCCATTAGACCATTATTGTCTTGAAATCTCTGCTGAATTCTATGTAGAAATGATGAGTAAAACAAAGTCCACCAAAATGATAAAAAGCTTTTCTTATTTTCATAATATTGGTTAAAAAACATTTTGTGTTTAGTTTCAGTGAAAGGACGACTCCTGGTCACCATATTTCCATACAGTTTCTGAAGCCTTCAAAAAGTGCTCTGCCCATGTGTTAAAGTCACAGGAAATTAAGATTACAATTTCAGCAAACCACTGTTTGCAGCTCTTGGTAATCAGTGTTCACAGAGAATTGCAGGGGGGTTGAATCATTTGGCTACTACAAAGATTTGTGAGTAAGTCACATAAAGCTTATTAATTGATGTTGCTGCTTTTTGAATTTTATTTACCTTCATTAATTTCTCTCTATAAAAATTAAGAACAGACTGACCATCAGGACTCTCAACATCTACCTGTAGAATATGTCCTTTTTCTTAGTTTGCAGGGAACAACCACAGTAACAGCAAAAAAGTGACAAATTTGCAATACATTCTAACTACTGAAATTCCTACCACTGTATATCACTAACTTCCTAGGGCCTGTTCCAAAGTCTATGACAGAGAGGATGAGATTGAATTCACTCCTGTTGAATGAGGACTGACACATTTAGCACCTAAATGTTGAATAAACCCAGTAACAGTACCTTGACTTTCTGATACTGCTGGTTCAGATTATCTTCTGTGCTTTTTACTAGTCCGTCGACCCGAGTTTCAACGTCTTGCATTTCCAGCAGATTACCATTGACATCGTCCTCCTCTCCTTCCAAAGCCTTCACATCTCCCTCTTCAAAGTGTGTTCCATTCTGTTCTATCGCCTGCTTGAATTTCCGGCCATGCTCTGCTTCTTTATCCACATTTGATAACCAATCCAAGAGATTTTCTATTGTATTTTTACTTTCTTCCAGCTGTTCTATGGCTGCAACCTACATTGAAATTTTAAAGTTTCAGTTTAGAAATCTTTAGGCACTACAAAATATTATATGCAAGCGAGCAATTTAAAATACAGTAAAATTAAATAAAAGGTTTTGATTGACATAGATTTTGTTTATTTTATAAAGAAAATAAATAAGCAAACATCTTATTTGTCATCCAAATGAAATACAATTTTAATCACTCCACAGCATATCAACAATAAGTTGCAAGACTAATCCCCTAAGACACATTAAAAGTTTGAATAAAGATATGAAATGGTTGCCTAAAAACCTTTTCCGTTTCTTGCTTAATTGCTGTTGTCATAGCTTTATCCAGTTCTTTTTTAGACTCTTCTGCCTTCTGGCTAAGGAGCAAACACTTTGTCTTAGCTTCATTCAGTTTCTGTTCAAGAACAGTCTTGTCTTCTTGTGACAACTTTTCTCCACTCTCTTTCAAGAAGGTTTCAGTATTTTTCACAATCTCTGCCAGTGTCTGGGCACTCATTCTCATGTCTTTTTGTATCTCCTTTAGGCAAAAAAGAAAGCAAATAGAAGTAAGTAAATTATTTACCAGATCTTTCCAACTAACTTTATTGGAACTACCTCTGTTCTATGGGCAAGCACCACACTGGTCCTTTCTAACTTTGCAGAGTATGTGATACATTACTAAATTGCAGACAGGATTATTTAAAAAAAAAAAAAAAAAAAAAGGAATAAATGCAACATCTGGCAATGTTGCTGCAGCTAAATATTTTTTTTTAATTTCAAGTCTGCTGGCTTATTCTCCTATTCAGAGTGAGGCCACTTTTTTCCTTTTTTTAACAGCTCAAATATTGTATTTCCATGTACACAGAAGAAAATATATCTTATTTTTTAGATATCAAGAGATAAAGTAAATCTGCTACAGTGTAGTTAGTAAGGGAGTCTCCTGACAAACTCCATTCCATTACTATCCTAACAGAAAGCTGCAGAAAATATAGCGACTGAATAAAAGAGACTTGCAGTTATCTTTCCCAGGTCGAAGTTTTACCATATTTCTTGGTTTTGTTCAAGCCAGAAATGCCATAAGAATATTTTGATTTAATTGTTATCGATCAAAACATTTCAATCTCTAAAAAACATTAATTTTCATAGAGGGCAGGCATTTAGTTTTAGTTTATCCAAAGCAATTTGCCTAGTCCTGTGACACAGTGAGATAAAAAAATCTGCCTCTCAGTTATTTGAACGGAGCTTTAATTATAACAATAATTATGCTGTTGAATACATTCACCCAGTTACTGAAATAATGAAGGGGGTTTTTTCCTTATATGCAGCATAACACTCCTGAAGCTGCAAGACAAAACATTTGGAGCTTATTTTAGACTACAGATTTTGCAGCAATTATAGTTTTGCAGCTAAAACTGCAACTTAACACTTCGGTAAGTATGTTAGAAAGATTTTCCTGGGGACACTATATCAAGACAAGATTCTTCTCTGACAAAGATCTCTGTGCTCCTTGTGGATGAAAGCTCTGACTTGTTCTATAAAAGACCTTTTTTAAGCCTCCACTCCCCTCCTAAGATACATTTCTGCAGTGGTGTCTAAAAGAAATCAGTCAACAAATAAGAACTAGTCTCCTATGCAGTCACAAACAGCTGATGGGAAAAAAACCCAACAAACATATGCTATCTCGGTTCTTCACTCCCATGAGTACCCCACTAGGCCATAAATTCTTAAGACAAGTAAGTGATATTAAGAGGTAATCCAAGGGTGTCTGTATCTTTCAACTGACTATTAAGAGAATTTTGACAAACTAGATGTGTTACTTCAAAGCAAAGCAAAGCAAGATGAATAAGTAAATTAATGCCTTTATAGATTACTAAACCTGATCTGGAGCTCTACAGTATTGTAAACTACTACTAGGAGAAGGAGAAGAGGAAGAGTACCAAGTCCTTTACAGAATCACAGAATGGTTGGGGTTGGAAGAGACCTCTGGAGATCATCTACTCCAACCCAACTGTTAAAGCTTCACCTAGAGCAGATCACACAGGAATGTGTCCAGGCAGGTCTTGAATGTCTCCAGAGAAGGAGACTCCACAACCTCTCTGGGCAGCCTGTTCCAGTGCTCTGGCACCCTCAAGGTAAAGAAGTTTCTCATCATATTCAGATGGAACCTCCTGTGCTTCAGCCTGTGCCTGTTGCCCCTCATCGTATTGTTAGACACCACTGAAAGGAGTCTGGTTCCATCCTCTTGACACCCACCCTTGAGATATTTATAAACATTGATGAGATCCCCTCTCAGCCTTCTCTTCTCCAGGCTGAACAGACCCAGCTCTCTCAGTCTCTCCTCATAAGAAAGATGCTCCAGACCCCTCATCATCTTTGTAGCTCTCTGCTGGACTCTCGCCAGTAATTCCTTGTGCTTCGTAAACTGGGGAGCCCAGAACTGGATGCAGTACTCCAGGGCAGAGGGGGAGGATAACTTCCCTCGACCTGCTGGTCACACTCTTCTTAATGGACCCCAGGATACCCTTGGCCTTCTTGGCTACAAGGGCACATTTCTGACTCATGGTCAACCTCTTGCCGACCAGAACTCCCAAGTCCTTCTCCACAGTGCTGCTTTCCAGCAGGTCAACCCCTAACCTGTACTGGTGCCTGGGGTTATTCCTCCCCAGGTGCAGGACCCTACACTTGCCCTTGTTAAACTTCATCAAGTTCTCCTCTGCCCAGTCCTCCAGCCTGTCCAGGTCTCGCTGAATGGCAGCGCGGCCTTCTGGTGTGTCAGCCCTTCCTCCCAGTTTGGCATCACCAGCAAGCTTGCTGAGGGTGCACTCAGTCTCTTAGTCCAGGTCACTGATGAACAGGCTGAGCAGGACTGGACCCAGTACTGACCCCTGGGGAACCCCACAACTACAGGCCTCCAACCAGACTCTGCACCATTGATCACAACCCTCTGAGCTCTGCCATCCAGCCAGTTCACGATCCATGTCACCCTGCATTCATCCAGCCCGCACTTCCTGAGCTTGCCTATGAGGATGTTGTGAGAGATGGTGCCAAAAGCCTTGCTGAAGTCAAGGTCTGCAACAGCCACTGCTCTTCCCTCATCTACTCAGCCAGTCATACCATCATAGAAGGCTATCAGGTTGGTCAAACATGATTTCCCTTTGGTGAATCCATGCTGACTACTTCTGATAACCTTCTTTTCCTCCACATGCTTGGAGACGATGTTCAGAATGAGTTGTCCCATCACCTTTCCAGGGATGGAGGTGAGGCTGACTAGCCTGTGGTTAACTATCATGAACACAGTTAGCATCAGTCAGGACAGAGTAAAAGCTTACAGGTGACAGGATACAGCTGAAAAGTTAGGTCTCAGTAGGAAAGCAAGGAAACCAAGGAGATTGCAAGCAACACTAGAAAAAACAGAATTCAAACCAAAACAAGAGTGAGGCAATGGCAAGCCTTGCAGCAAAATTCTTCAAAATATTTTGAACAGGAATAAGCGCTCCCTCATACCAGTTTAAAAGTTGATTAAATGATTTTTGCATAATTAACAAGTCTGATTTTATCATATCTAACAGGGACAATCTTCAGCTAGAGATTCATATACCAAATTTCATGCCTGCTCCGAGAGTGCTTTTTGAAACGTCTAGTACATTTTCTAGTGTCTCCTGCTTTGAAAGCTTTTGTTCGCCAGCTGGCACGTACTGGAGTGTATTCACAGGCAGCAGTTTAAATGCACGCCATTAAGCCTTTACTTTTGGTAAGTCAAACAAGTCTATTTTACTCTCCTCTCACATGACAGTCTTGTTATTCAACGAAAAAACCTAGTCACTCTCCTCTGCACTCAGTCTTCTTTATGTGACTGGAACTGTGCATACCTCCTGTTTGGTCTGGTATTGTTGTAGCTCAGCCTTGCTGTCTCCAATAACAAGAGACTCTCGCTGTCCGATGAGTCGATTTTCAGTCTGTGTAAGCAAATCACAGATTTCCTGCAGTTTCTCTTTGCATTCCTGCTGCCGTTCAGCCACATCCTAGGTTAGAGCCAAATACAATCAAACAGTAAAACAAAAATGTCCTCACTTCAGCAACCAACAGACATCCTAATAGGAATTACCTCTGACCATCAATATTGCAGAGCAACCATTTAAAAAGTATGCTGTAAACATGATAGCAGTGGTATGAAGAGCAAGATGAACATACAGAAGTTATGGATAAACCTCAAGTATGTTGTAAGTAAGAGAGACCATGTTTGATGGAATTGCCCAATAGAAGTCTGGCCATGCACATATGTGAAAGATGAAATCTCCAAACAACAGGAATGAAAATCCAGTCTCAACCGCTGAAACCTGCGATAAACACTATTCTGAAAAAAGGATATCAAAACAGAGGTTAGTTGTGATTGTGAATTAGGCTCTTGTTGGTATGTATAATGTTACCTGAATAGAAAATGTTGACTTTTTAAGCAGTAGAAAAGAACAAAACATGCAAGCTCATTATTATTACTAAATTCTAGAAAAGTATCTATGCCTCTCTTTTACTCAATTTTACGTTTCTTTGACAAAGCATGGTAGAAACAAATTGTAAACCAACACAAAGTTCTCAGAATGCTTAACCACCTTTCATTATGCACAAACTGGGGGTTGAGGTGGTGATTCTGAGTCTTAACAGTGCTTCTGTGAGAGAGGAGGAGATGCAGTTACACTGCAGCATCTTATCATCCTACAGCTGCAGCCATGCCAGCTGAAGAGGTAACTGCCCCAACTTGACCCATGGCTTTCCCAGGGCCCACACCTAGAATTGCAAATATCTTAGCTGATTTGCTCATGTTTGTCCCTCTAACCCATCTCAGTCAAAACAACAAACATGGTAGCAAGGATTTGAACAATTCTGGACTATAAAGGCCTAGAAAAAGATCATATAAGCAGACAACCTGGGAAATCAGAGGAGAAAATAAGTCTTCAGCAGGACAGGAGTGATGAGCAATGGTGGGATAGTAAATTCATAGATTAATTACAGATGCAGCCAAAAGAGATCACTGCTTTAGTTATTGATATAGCTGCTAAACAAACACCTGTGAGAAACCTCAAGTAAATTTCTCTCATTGCTAGAAAGAGTAGACCTGGTCACCTCAGCCTGTACAGATCCTAAAGCCCCAAACTATGTCTGTCCATAATCTATTAATAACATGCTGTTTTTGTGACTGTATCAAGGAGAGACAAAAATGACATTTCACCAAACTTGCTCAACACCATCTTTGTAGTAGTATGAATGTATCTGTAGTAAAACTGAGAAGATAGGAATACACTTCATAGTGCATGCTGGTATTAAAATTCCTTGCTCATAGACAAAACCGCTCAGCACACATTTGCACAGAAAGGCAAACCTTCTGATCACCCAGCTCTTGCGCTGCCTGCAACTGAGTCTCTAAAGTTTCCACTTTAGATATTATCGCTTCCTGTACTTCCTGAAAAGATTTCTGGGTGGTATTTAAGAGCCTCAGTAGCTGTTTGCTCTGATTAGGAGAAAGATCTTGGGCGTGTTCAGAAATGAAGAACTGAATGTCGAACGCAGTGGACTCCAGTTGCATTTTTTTACTGCCAAGCTCTGCAGCACTGTTCTGTAAATGAAGAGAAGGAAATGACTAGCAAAGAAGACAAATTCAGTATAAATTTTAAAAAGTATTACTACTCTCTTCTCTTAGCCCCTGTTCCAAAATGTTTTTCAGAGACACTTTAGCCACAATAAATCAAAACTCTAGGTCAGAATCACTCTGACACATTCAGATATGGCATTTCAATTTGAGCATGGTTTGCCTCTGGGTCAGTCCCAGTCCAAGTAGTAGATAAGATGACCTTGAACATCTCTATTTCTTTGCTCTCTCATGGATGTCTGAAAACTGGCTGACCTTCAGCTCTGAAAAATTTATGGCCGGTTAGGTTTAACATTTCTAGGTTCTACATTTGAAGACGCAGAAATGTTAAATATTTACTTGAAAGCATTCCTATTCTTAACTCCACAGCAAGAAGCCCGATTTCCAGCAGTGTGGCAAATTCTGCCCACAGTTACACACTGTGCAGCCCCTATGACATTACTGTGCATACTGGAACCCTAATAAAGCACAGTAAAATAATGGCGTTTTTATCATTCACACATGAACTTCACTAAAAACTTGATCTGTTTTTCATGATTCATTTCATGGAGTGTGTAATGAAGAGGCTTTTTATCTTTCCCCATCTTCCATTCTCACGTGTAATTGATTTAGAAGGTAAATAAACTTCAGTAAAGATTCTGGATCTTATGCATAAAGATCCAATTTTAATCACCAAAACATTTGCATTATAAATCAGATTTCCAAAAAGGGTCATATTTTATTGCGACGAATGTAAGCAGAACAAATAGCCTTCTTAGTAAGGTAAACTCTATCAAAATTTTTTTCAAGATAAAAAGCAAATCAAGTAGTTGTCTTCTTAAGTAATTAGTTCTAGCTGTCTGTTTAAGTGATAGAAGTTAATGTACAGGTATACAAAACCTAGTTAATACTTCATAATAAGTAGTAACATTTGGCAGAAGCACCAACACATGCCATAAAGGATACTTACTTTAAGTAGCTGTAAGCTTTTCTTCATCTCTTCTATACCATTAGTATTCACTATGAAGTCATTTACAATTTCATGGTTTTCTGCAATCCAGTCTGAAAATCTCTGCAGTTTGCTTAGAAGTTGCTCGTGTGATACTGCAAGCTTAGACTAGAAAGGGATGTTGTATATTTATTTGTATCCCTGGAGCCTAGTCACATTTTTTATCATATGAAATAAAATCATAAATGTATTTTTATATTAAAACAAAATAAAGCAAAACCAAACCCCTTCTTTTTAGCCGAATTACCTTGAAGAAAACCAAGACAAAAACGTACACCGATAAAAACGTACCATTTCCAAGTCAACAGCACAGACTATTTGCTTTGCTCGTTTTGAAGATGTTTCACAGACAACCAAAAATGCTTCCCGCAAACAGTCATAGCTTATCTTTAGCTCTTTAAGTTTCTCTTCAGGAATATCCCTGTGACAAAACTTTAAAAACTCTTTGGTCAACTTCATGTCCTTTTTTAGGATAATTGCAAAGGTAGCCAGTCCTGATTCAAATGACTGCAAAGAGAATATATATAAAATGCATTAAACTGCTAAGCAAGCAAGACATTGAAATCTGAATTACTTTAATGATATTTGAAATATCTTTTTTTTTTTTTTTTTAATCTAAGGGCTCTTCCTAGCAACCGTCACTGAAGTACAAGCATTAAGAACACAGTACTTACCTCTAGTTGTTCTAGTTCATCTTTTAGTATTTCCAGGTTGTTACTAATAGGCTGCTGGTTATCTAGTTGGCTTTTCATATCTTGAAGCACTGCCAAGTGCTCTTGCATTTTCTCTGTTAACTTTAAACATTGCTGTACTCCATCGACCTGAAAATGAGTTTTAACATTAAGAAAAGATTTTCCAAACTGACAGATTTGAAAACAAGCAATAGAAGTCCTTGTTTTAATTATAATTTATTTCAAGTTTATAATTTTATTTCAACCATTTTTCCAGTTTATTTATTGTCTCCAGCACTTGAAAGGATTCATATAATTCCTTTAACACATTTGTTACTTACCGTGCTAGGGGGGGTGTCTCCCAGGACTGCTGCTTTTGTTTCAAGAAGAGGCTCAGTGAAGCCTTTGGCCAAGCTCTCTGTCTTTCCATGCTCCTGATCACTTTTCCAAGCAATGTCTGTGCCATCTGCCAGTGTTTTCTCTTTAGCAATTTCTGATCCAAACTCTGATTGTTCTGTTGAGAAAAGAGTACAAAGCCCATCTACTTTGCCTTTACCCTCCTGTTCTGTGGTGATATCAGCAATTTGTAAGCTCGTAAGCAAACTGCTTATCAGCTCCTCTAACTTGCTTGTACTTTCAGCTCCAGGTGAGATTTGAAAAACCTCCGTAAGTTCAGAAGTAGTAAGTTTTGGAAGAGGAGCTTTCATGCCTGTTTCACTCTTCCTTTCACTTGAATCATCCATCTTTTGCTTGCAGGATTCCAGCTTCAGAATATCACGAAGAAGATCAGGACTTCTGCAATCAGGCCAAAGGGATGAAAGAGCATCACTGTCCTTGGGCTGTGGACACGGCGTGGTAAGCGTTAATGCAGTTCTAACAGCATTGCTGATTTGCTTGAGATTTGACTCACTAGATATGTCACTCCCAAGGTGGGTGCTTCTCACCATTTTAAGTAAACTTTCCATTAAAATTTTGGTATTGGAGTAACTTAGGGGTTCACCCTCCTGTTTGCAAACATGTCCCATTTTCAATTTCCTTTGTAATATATTCTTTAAGTCTTCCATTAGTGTGTCAGACATTTCTGGTGATTGTGAAATACATTCCTTTACTTGAAAATCTTTGCAGGGTCCCGTTTCCTTTTGTAATGACTCCACGGACCTTTGTTTTTCAAAACCATTTCCAAGGGAAGGGGTCTCACAGGCCATGACATTTTCTCCCTTTGTGTTTTTCAGCAGGACACTCCCATCCCCTGATTCTTTAGCATCCTCAATACTTCCTAAAGCATCTGCTTTTACTGGGGAAAATTCAGTATCATTGCTGCTCTTCTTTTCTGAAAAGTCTTTGAGAACATTGTTAGTATTTTGACAGATAACTCTCCCTGTTTCTTTAGTTATGCTAATTTCCTTTGGTTTCACTGTATCAGTTGGGGGAAAAGCGTAAGTATTAAATTCCCTTGAATGTATTTCATCCATATTTAGCAGAAAATCCTTTTCATTCTGTATACCCTTTTCCCCTCTTTCCCTGTCTTCAAAGCAACAGGATTCAGTTTTAACCACTTCTGAATGGCTACCTTCTTTTATGTCCGTTGTATATAGTTTTAAAGAAGCGGAAATGTTAAAATCTCTCTTAAATTCACCTGATTCCACATCACCTCCAACATTAAGCAAAGCTTGATCAACATTTGCTTTTTCCTTACTTGAAATAGGAGTTTCTCCACCAGCTTTAATTACTGATGCATCAAATATTTCCCCAAGGCTTTCCATCTGAATGGGACTTCCACTTAGCCCCGTGATACCACATTCCTCCATAATATTTACTCTAGTTTTATTTTCTGTAGGAATTTCAAAATCTCTTCCTATTTGACCATGTTTCCTACTGGTGAGTGGATGCACTTGGTCACTGAGCCAACTATCACCATCACTCACATAAGGCATATCCATAAGGACTTTACTGTCCATTTGGGATGAACTTGTCTGAGTACTTTCATCAGCTTTTTTTGTAATTAGGAAGGCTGCTGCACCAATGTCGGATGTCACAGTATCATCAAGAAGCTGAGAACTTGGAACATTAAGCAGTGTTTTATTATTTTCTTCACACTTACAGGACATCCATTTAGTACCGAAGGTATTTTCAGACTGAATAGGCCCATTAGTATCTTCTGACATGTGTTTACTTTTGATACAAGTCCCATATTTATCTTTGGTTTCCTGCTGTCTGTCTTCTTCATTTGGAAGACCAATACATCTTTCCTCAGGAACATCTGACGCAAATTCAGATTTTCCTGAGGATAGTTTTCCATTTTCATAGTTAGACTGGAATTGCAAAGTATACCCTGTCTTGTGGCCTGAAGGATAGCAACAGTCATCAATATTCTGATTATTTTCATCGTCATCTTCTATGTCTCCTAACGAAATTAACAGTTGGTCACCTTTGTTTATACATTGATGGTGTGCGTTAAAAACACCCATTTCTTCATCACTGTCAGAATCAGTGTCAGAGTCATCATAACTATCATAATCCTCCTCATAATCTTCCTCCTCCCATGTTCCTTCAGATTCATCTTCATCAGAGTTGCTTTCTGGTTTCATTTCATCTTCCTCATTTCTGTTTTGTACTTCTGCTTCATGCTGCTTCTGTAAAGAAGTAAGGCCTTCCTCCTTTCTTCCTTCAGTCTCCAGAGTAACCGGTAATTTTTGCTCCTTCTCTCCAAAGCTCCCTGTTCTTTCCCTTTCCTCCTCAGGGATTCTTTCCATAGCTTCAACACTTGCAGAAGCTGTATTTATGCTCTCAGGTGGGCCTGTCAGACTTACATGGACACCCTCTCCAGCATTAGTTGCAAGTTCTTGAAAAGAGCTAGTGTCTTCTCTCGGGGTTATTAGACCACTCTTCTCTTCTGAAAAACCCAATGGAACTGATGTTCCAGATAATTCTGGCTCTGGCGTATCATCATCCCCCAAATGCAAGGTATCAAAACCATCATCACCTTGAGGAGTGCCATAGGAATCATCATCATCAATTTGTGGAGTATCATATACATCACTATCATCATCACCAACCTGAGGTGTTTCATAGGCATCATCGTCATCATCATCGAACTGAGAGCTGCCATCTTCAGAGGTTACCTCACCACATTCATGCTGCAAGCAGCTCCTTTCAAACTGTGGGATGCCATCACTCCCTTCTGCTGATGAGTCAGAACTACTGTCACATGGCAGTAACTGGCTGAACGTAAGACTGCTTTCTTCTGCTGTTAGCTCTTGTGCCGTGCTGTTGCTGTTCCCCACGGGTGGTCCATCCCGTATAACAGTATCATCATCCAACAAAGGACTGCAGTGCACGTCTCCACTATCTTCTAGACACAGCTTACTCTGCAAATCAGTGCAATCCTCCAAGGAGGGCCTGCCATGTATATAAAGATAGTCCTCCAGCGATGGCCTGTTATGTAAATCACTGTAATCTTGAAGAGGTTGCTCACTATACCCATTATCTTCAAACTGTAGCGTGTCACCACATAGTTGAACCAATTCTTCTGGAAATATGTATTTAGTATCTGCACTTACGGATGAACCAAGACTTCTCTGAAAATCCTCTTTCTTGCTGCTATCCAGTACTGTTCTGCTATTTTCAGCTTGCTGTATGTGAGGCTCGTATTTTGTGCACCTTTCCAGCTCTCTCCAGGTTTCATTATCTGACAAATCATTCGCACTCAAGGAATTTTGTAAGGTTTTATCATTCCTTTTTTCATTACCCAGACTGTCTGCCATACGAGTCTCCTCCTTCTCTGTTTCTGAAATAAGATTTGGATTTGCGTCATTTGGAAGATAGCCTTCAAGGTTTTCTGAATTTGCCTTCTGCTTGTTATGCTTACACAGTTCTGTCCACTCAGAAACCTCCAGAAAACCTCTGAGTGCATTTCTGTTCATGGAATCTTGAGTGCTACTTACTATTTTTCTAAGTTCTGTAGGGTTAGTTGACAACTGTATATATTCTGATTGCTCAGTACCAATAGCATTGCAAACACCTGGTCTACAAACATGGAGATCTTCTCCCTGTAAAGATATGTAGTTGCCCAAATCTTCAAACTGATTTAATTTCCTGTTATTAGACACATTCTCAGCACCTGAATGGTCACCCTGAACACTGCCCATAACATTATTAAAGTGGACACTGCCAGCCGATTTTAGGTTAAGTCCTTTTGGGCTTATGCATTTGTTATGGAACTCCATTTCTGACACATCAGCATTGCACACAGCACCATCACCTTCCAGCAACATATTGACGGCTTCTTGCAGCTGTCCATCATATAATAAAAGTCTTCCTCCAGTGTTTGCATCCATATAACTATTTACCATCAGATAAGATATGAATAATTTCTTAGCTTGATCTAAATTATGACATACAGGGTCTTCTGTGCCAGAATCTTCATGTTCCTCCTCACGGCCATGACATAGAGATGGCAGGAATTCATACGTCGATAACCATTTTGCAGCATTTTTACAAGGGGACTCTAATTCTCCTATATTGGGCATTTCATCTGGTAAAGTCACATTGGTTAAAAGAGATACAGTATTAATATCTAGTATCCCTGATTGTGCAGCCTCATCTAGACTGACTATTTCACAAGTTTCTGGAATGTAAAGTGCAGCTATTTTCTGCCTATTATTTAGTATTTTGAATGCCAGCTCATTTGTTATCATCTCTTGGTGCAAAGACGTTGATATGGGGAATATTTCACCACTGTGAGGCCAAATCAGTCCAACAAAGCCTCTCTGTGCTTCTAATACCAGCAGAGCACTGGTAGATGATATCAAGTTGCATTGTACAGCTTCATCGACAGTCAAGCGCTCTCCTGAATTTGGACAAAGGATTCCACCAGTCTGCACCTGATGTGTGAGGATCCCACAAGCAGTGTCCTGATCTATCAGCCCTTGTCTCATGGCCTCTTCCACAGTCATTCGCTTCCCTGAGTCAGGGTCAATTACACCTCCAGACACTAACTGAGCACCTAGCAGCCTGAACATTGTTTCCCGATCGATGAGCCCTTCATGGGCTGCCCTCAAAATAGTTATCTTCCTTCCACATTTGAACACAATTCTACCTTGTTCTTGTGGTTTTACAGGTAGGAGTCTTAATCCCGTTTCTTCATGTATTATGCTTCTATGAAGCATCTGTTCAAGTGAAATCTTCTCAGCACAGTTGGGGTCTATGAGATCTTTACGTGTGTCTTGTCTTTCCAGAAGCTTTTTATATAATGTTGGAGTAATCAGGTTTCTCTGGAAAGCAGTCTGCAAAGTCAGGTTTTCTCCAGTAGATGGTAAAATCAAGTGCCCACTTGAAAGCTGATTCTCAAGAATTTTGATGGCCAAAGGTTCTGAAATCAGACCTTGTTCTAAAGCTGACACGACTGGAAGATTTGATAGTGTTGATTCTGAAATAAGCTTCTTTGCACTACTTAATTCCTGCAACTGTGACAGAATCTGCTCATCAATCAAGCCATGAGCTTTAGCTTCTTCCAAATCATAACATACTCCTAATTCTGGAGAAATTATTCCAGAAAGGATCAGCTGATTCTCAAGCAATCTAATTCCAGTATCATAGTCAATAAAACCTTTTAAAATAGAGTGAAAGACAGAAAGGACTTGTCCAGTTGTTTGATCAATGACAGCAGCAATGACTTTATTCACCTAAAAAGGAATATAAAAGAAAACCTGTCACTATTTTCAGGCTGTATATTTTACGTTTTCTTTTGATTTTGAATGCATGGTAAGCATAAAAACATGTACTTACCAGGCCTGGAGGAATGCTGTGAATGTTAGCAGCTCAAATGCGCAAGTGATCTATGTCATTCATTCAACAGCACACGATGTGATAAAAGATTTTAAATCACATGCATCTGTGAATTGAAAACCTATGCTTTGCACACATAAATAGGGTTAGTGAAAGACAATAGAAGAAATGATTTCAGAGTGAGCAAATAGGACATATACCTGAAAGGCAAATTTTCATGCTCTAAATGTCCGTGAAAGGTTAGAATATTCGGAAACAGTACGTGATTCAAAACAACCATGCTATTCATGTTTACAGCATACAGCACTTCTGTATATACGCTCAACAATACGGAATCAGATACTCCATCACCAAATATTGCATTTAGTTTGCATGGAAAGCATGAAGTCAGTTTGGCAACATTATTTGAACTAATTACACAGACACTGTCTCTGTGTAGATGAGAACACTCTTTCGCAACATAATTTTTGAGAATACCATATTTAAGATTCATTAACAAATGTATTTGTAGTGTTTCAGAGCTAATCACGTTAAGTGCTCCCATTTTCATATCCAGATAAACTTTAAGAAAAACTGAAAGCACATATTTTCTAGAACATTTCTGAGTGATATATGGGAGAGATTAACATGTTATTTTATGGTGTCATTTTTGCAGCAGAAACACAGACTTATCTAGCAGTCAAAGAATGGCTTTGAAGAAAAGAGTTAAGAGATGAATGATTTATCTTTCTTCATGCAAGGCACACATTATTAAGACTCCTTATAAAAAAAAAAATCTGATGAGCAGAATGTTCATATGCACAGGTAAGGTCACACACGGTATTCCACAGCAAATACACAAAACCTTCAGTCAGATAAACCTCAAAGTCCTTTACACACAGTTAAATGCAGCTTCTTTTACTGATCATTTGTGATTCCCAAACCATGCAGTAAATCTCAGAAGAGACTGAAATCTAAGTTTCAGTCTTGTTACCTTTTCTTCCATCTTTTCATCACCCAGATACTGTTCTTCCTGCAGCTGCTTCGAAGCTTCATTGGATAACAAGCTGTAGCTCTCCTGGAGGGATCTGACTTGCTTTTCCATTTCACTTCTCTCTTCATCTGTCATTCTATTAAGAAAAAAAAGAGAATAAAAATGGAAGAAGGAGATCTCTTTGAGTAATATGTAACCTGCAGGGACTGATCTGCTTACCCCCTTAAAAAAGGGGGGAAACCGGTAAAAGCAGTCTGGAAAAAATGTAGCCTAATTAACAAGGATGTTCAGGAAGGCTACAATCTGCTTGTAGTTATTCAGGAAAATAAACTACACTAATCTAGAATTTATGTTGAATTATCGCTAAAGCATTTAACCTTTGCATGTGCCTTTATTTATTGAGTACCAGTCAAGACAGGTAACACAGCCAGCAAGGAGTTACATCTCAGCAATTTAGTATCTTAAACAGTCTCATCTCAAATACAGATGAAACAAACTTGTGACATATAGTAAAAGTATTAATTTACTACTAATTTGTTAATTATCGTGACTTCAAATGAAAATTACTATCTAATGTTTTTAAGCTGACCAGAGCCAAATCCGTGAAACTGCATCAAGCTTTCCAAACGGGAAGAGAAAATTATAAGACTAACAAAAAAACTTGATATATTAGTACATGAAATGTAACTGAAACCATAAGATGAGGATACAATTTCTTTTTAAGCAAACAGTATGTACTGATTCAATTCATTACATTGTTTGAAAAATATAAAATGGCATACTTGTCACTGTGCTTAGCTAAAAATGACTGAGTAGTCTGCAGAGCTTCAGCTATTTGTTCTTTCTTGGTTGACATTTCATCCAGGGAAATCTGCAAAATAAACAACCCCTGTTCAAGACTTAACTATGCACATATATAAAAAAACCCCAAACAAACAAAGTATATGGTATTTCTATCCAGGACCAAACTCAATAGTGAAAGAACTTGATTTTTTTTCCTTCAAATAGCTGCTACTCTTAGAGAGATATTATTTATTATGTAATTGTATCATTTACAGATAGATAAGTCATTGTGCTATGCCTTTTTTTAAAATAAGTTATATTAGAAAACTATTGGGTGAGACAAAAGGAATTTATTTGTTTGAAAATTAACCAATCATTTAAAACCACTTCTTACAATTGGTACAGTGTAAACCAGGTTTATAAAGATACATGTACAATGGTCACGTTCAAGAAGTTGCTCACCAAGATGAGAGAAAACTTTTTAAAAAAACATATCAAAAGGCCACAAACCTTTGTGCAATTCAATGATGAGACAAATGCAATATCAGACACTTGAAAAAATTAATTATTTATCAATACTCTCCCTGCTATCACTTCTGTGTTATGCCCACTAAGGCACTTGTTCTGGCAGAGGAACTTCTGAGACTTTAATCTTTTAACTTTTGTGAGAAACTGTCTGCAGTCTCTTCAGAGAAAAGCACTCATTTGGGAATAAAAAAACCCAAAGTATCAAAGGGGAGTCTAGGATGTCATTAGCAAGCCCAAGGTACATCCAATGTCTGTGCTAAGAGAACTCTATCAAGGTTGTTTGGCCCTGTGTTCACCTGGCTCCGGATGCAACCAATTCTGCCCCGTGTGCACTGCGCCAAAGGGCCTGAGCGCAGTCTCGAACAGGGTATTCGCCACCAGCAAGCCACAATCCCACCACTTGCACTGCTTGGGCAGAACCCAAGAGAGCAGGCACTGTATGCACTGCACAAGAAGGTGACATGGGCAGGCTGAGGTAGCAGGTGTGGTCATGAGCTCCACTTTGCTCATGGAATTGGCCTCGCTGCAGCTGCTGCCTGCACCTCGTCACTACTGGCACCAGCTTCTCCACCCACGCCATGGCTACACCCCACAGCTAACACTAGCTATCAAATCACTAGTCTATGTGTTTCTACAAAACTTGTCCAGACACCTGTGCTAGTCAATGGAGACACAAAACCAGGCACCTTTGGATGATGCCACTACCTTGCCAGGCTGTTTTACAAGGGAAGGAATCACCCTCAGCAAACGGCCCATCTCCCACAGGCTGCAGGAAGCCAAGGGGTCTAACTCACAGGTTTCTCGCTGAGGGCTCAGGATGGAGGGGGGCAATGCCACCCATAGTTGCTGTGGGAAGCTGAAATGCTCTAAGGAGTTGAGCACTGGCCCAACACTGACAAAGGTTTGCACTGTTGTCATTAACAAGGCCAGAAAGAGATTAGTGTTGAATGATTTTGCAAATCCTGATCCTGACTACTAGTGATTTACCAATTGATATGTTCAAATCAAAACAACCTCACTTCCTTCTATAGGCACAGGGACAAGCTCAGTAACGGAACTAGCCCTGATTCTCTAAGACCAAGTGGTGTGCTGGGACCAGTGGCCACTGGGACTGCAGGACTGCTGACTCGATTCATGGACATGCTGCTCCAGTGGCTCTAACCAGCATACATGACCAAGGCAAAAGGGCAAGAACAGCCTGCCAGGAGAGCCAAAATCATGTTTGCGTGACCACACATTCAGCCCTGTACCAACGGATGTGGAAAAGACACTGCTCTGTTTCTCTGCTCCTCAGTGTGCACGTAGACCTTCATCTACTGAGATCTTTCTAGGTGTCACCAAGCTATTTTGTGGGCCAAGTCTAGCAGGGGTGCTGTTAGACTTGGTAGGAAACTTCGCAGATGGAAATTTATGGTCAGAGTGACAACTGTACCCAACAACAATGTACCTGTTGCATACAAAGGTGTGAAAATGGGCCACTCCAGCAGCCTGTGGACTTGTGATAATAAAGAGGGCACAGTCAACACCTGCTGTATTCCCAAAGATTTTTGACTATCCCATATGAGGACCCCTCAAAAATAACTTTTTTGAAGTGAATGAAAAGAAACCTGGCCCTCAGGCCTCTCCTGCAAACTTCCTCCTTCCCGGTGCCAGGGTGGAAGTTACCAGATTTAATCACTGAATTACCTCAGGCCAAGGGGACAGACCTACAACATGCTGTCCTGCAAGGATGCACTGGCCCTCTACTAAGGCTGAGTTATGGTCTGCAGGGTCGAGCTTCTCAAACTGACATTTTGCGGTGTCAGAATACATCAAGCCTGTAAAAAGCAGCTTGCAATTTTTCTTGAGTACCATGTTTGTGTCCCTAAACATTGGTGTTCATTTATTCAGCCCTCCACTCACAACCAAAGGTGGAAGTATGTCTTGAGTAAAATGTGAATGGTAATTTGGATTAAAAAAAAAAAAAAGAATATTTTGTCATTTTAATCAACACAAAAAACTAGAAGAGGAAGCGGTATTTTACTAAGACAGATGTGTACCTGGTGCTTAGGCTTATCTGTCTTTTCAGCCTTTTCTCCTCCTTCTTTGCTGAGTGTCTTGCTGAGGTTTGACACCCACTTCAGTAAATCCCCAGCTTTCTCAACATGTTCTTTCTTTTCTTCTTCCATTGACTTCTGATGAGCACCACAAATTGTAAAAAAATATATAAATGTAAATTGTTGGAATATTTAACATTAGCGTCCATAGTAACACAATTCTACCACAATGGCAGTATTACCACATAAACATAAAGTGATTTCTTTTTATTTATCACCACATGCATTACTATGACACTTTGATGTAGGAACAAAAATGCCACATAATTATAGACATTAACAAAATAATTCCTCAAATTATTCATAATTATGATTACGGTGCTTATTCATAGACACGTACATTCATTTAAAAACGATCGATATTAAGAAAAAGCACAGCTTCCCAGCCATTACTCAGCAGATAAAAATCTAAACATTTGCATATAAAGTATCTTTGAATTGCTGCCTTTGCATTACCCTCAAGTGTAGATATGTACAGCCAGCATAAGATATTGCAAGCTACACACATAGATTACTAAATTACAATTAGGAAGAATACACTGGGTTTGTGTCTACAGAAACAGGAACAATAAAACTAAAATTCTGAGACATTTCATGTTTTTCTGCACAGGAAACATATATATATATTTTTTTTTTTTTTTACAGTAATACAACCTGTTAGTAGTTCAAAATTCATCAATACTTAGAAAACACGCCTAAGTCCTTCCTTGCATCACAAACAAAAATGAAAAAAAGTTATTTCAATCTTTATTTTTTTACTTGATATGTGAATGTGATTCATTTGCCTATTAGAGCATGAAAACAATTCTAAAAAAAAAAAATTTACCTGAAGTGAGAGAAAAAACTAGGATATGTAACTTTATGATGTGAGCAGCCCATTAATTTTAAACGAAATACCAGCGTGAGAGAAGTTACTTACACACATATGTTTACCTGACCAGATTGAACCCCTGTAAACTTGTTTGCCACTTTTGTAAAGTAAATTATATCTGCAAACTAATCTGTAACATTAAATGAAGTAATCAGCTCACACGGAATACTGCGCTGTCTTCATTCACAAAATGAACACCTATTTTGATTTTTAATATAAAAATCTGATTCTTGTCTCACTGAAATCTACCCATTTTGCACTAATGTTAACTTTACCAACATCAGTATAACTTGCGATTTATAGTACCTACATATACTATCTTAAAATGTCAGATAAGGCCTTCAGGTAAAGCCTGAACACATAGTCTGCATTTTGAAATCATGAATCTAAGTTTATCTAAAAATTTCAACTTTATAACAAATAACATCTAATTCCAGGTATCATGGTTTATAAAAACCAGTTTTAGAGCAACTCACAATTACATTAGACAACACCATTCATAGTTTTCCATAAAGGTCACCACAGATATTTTCCTTGACTTGACTGGGTTTTAAAGCAGGTCCCAGAATGAGTACTAATGTCTTTGTTCCATTATGAATTATAGTAAAGACTGGAAATTCCCATTTTCAGGGGCTGAGCTGCTTCTAACAATCGCAGCCCAGTGTGGCAATCAAAAACAGCTCTCTCTAAAGCTTCTTTGTAGGTTATCTTCTTCTTCGTTTTGGGGCACGTTATAACCTTAACATACGAGTTTTCATCTTTCATCTTTGTAGCTGTGACAGCATCAATAACGCCATTCTTAATTGCATCTTCCATTGTTAATCTACAATGAGACTTTGGATCTACCAACCCACCAGTCAGGTACTGATACTCCAGGCAGCGCATACCCATTTCTTTGTCTACGGCATTTAAATGCATGGCTTCTACAGCTGACATCACCGTGTTCCTTACAGGGTGAATGATCCCAGTAAAGATCAGCTCACACTGCTGGATTTGCTTGGCACAACCGTCATCGATTAACTCTCTTTGCAAAGCTTCTGAAACACTGTACTTTTTCCCAGTAAATGGGTCAATTATGCCTCCTGTACTAACCTGAGCTTCAAGACACCGGAGGGCAGTAACTCTATCTACCAAGTTTTTGCGTGAGGCTTTTAAAATTGGAATTCTTTCATTGGTTTCAGAAAGCCAGCACCCTGCGATAGGACTGTTTAAATCTTTATTTGGCTGGGAACTGCTAACTAAAATATCACCAAACTCATTAGCTGTGATTAAACCCTCCTTATATTTATTGACTAATGCCCTACAAATTCTACCCTGATTTAAGGTCTCCTCGATATTAAACTGTACACCGGTTTTAAGATCTGTAAGCAAAAGAAAAGAATTCCCATCAGAGTCAAAACATGTAGACTCCTTCCAATCAAATTCCTGTTTGGAAAGCTCAAGATATGTAGCTTTATCAACACAATTTTTTTGATAAGCCTCATATGAAGTCATTTCAGCTCCTGTTTTGATGTCTACTACAGAAATTTTATGACTTTTCTCTGCTGACGGGCTGCTTATTTTCCTTTCACCAACCGGAAGCAGAAAGCATTGACTGCTTACACTGAACAAACACATTTTCAGCAAATCACAGTAGTACATAGCTTTCCTGTTATTTGGATTGTGAAAGCATTTTGCATTACTAGAAGGTTCGTGCAAAAATTTTAAAATTGTGTTATTCAGCAAGCCAAGCTGCACAGCAGTTTCTGGAGGTACTCGAACACTTCTTACAGGATCAATGACCCCCCCACTTGCAATTTGAGCCTCAAGGATATTTTTACCTTTCTGTCTTTCTAAGAGGTGAGCTTCCATAGCCTGATACACAGAGATCACTTTCCCAGAACAGCAATAGCCCAGAACAGCTTTCTCTGCATCAAGCAATCTGTTCTTGAATTCATTATCTGCAAGTCCTCTAATGACAGAATCATCAACAGAGAATTTCTGACCTGTCGTGGGATCAATAATGAAACCAGTAGCTGCTTGCGCCTCTAAAAACGCTAATGCCGATGCTTTTCCGATGATTCTTTTCTTTGCTGCTAAAGCAAAAGAGAGGATCTCCTTGCTGGATTCAAGATACAGCCCAGCTATAGCTGTAGGTTTAGTTAAAAATTTTTCAAGACTTTTCTGAACCGCATCAATAGTTTTCTGCCCTGAAAGGAGCTGCTCAACTGTGAGCCTGTCTAGAAGTTTAACTTCAGCCAACTGTCTGGCAGTTACATCACGTCTAAGACCTTGAAATTTAATGTCGTCATATTCCTCTGTAAAATACTCCAACTGAGCAGCATCAGTTTTCAAAATCTCTTCCCCTAAGAAAGAGCTCATCTTTGCAAAGTCTTCTCTCCTAAACCCTTCGGATGTTTTGTATCCCTCAAACATCCTCTCTTCATTACCAAAAGTCTTGTCATTTTCTTGGTTTAATGTTGTGACTTCAACATACATGTCATACTGCTTGTTCTTCACTATCTGTAAATAGGAATTTTTTGAGTGAGAAATACATCTGCAGAATTATGCTGTACATAATTCACTCCTAAATCCACCACCAGAGAAACAAAGGGGAGAACGTGAATGTAAGTCAGAAAGAACTGCTACTAGCATTGGAGAGCAGAGAAATACAGGTAGCTAGAGTTTTAAAGTGTATTTGATATTTCAAATAGTTACTCAATAACAGGAATATGACTAGACTAAGCAACAAAAACTGTTGTCACTATATGAATTCGGTTCCATTAATCAAAGCTTATTTTAACCAATAATGATACAATGGTGTATGTGAATTCTCATTTCCAACAAAAACTTGTAAAATAATGTGTTTCTTAGATATTAATAAACCTGCCACAAAGGACTAATGAAAAGCTTTTTGTGTCATGTGAGAGCGAAGTGGTTCCCTTCACCAAGGCAAGAACATAAGAAACATCAGGGAGAATACAGAATAGTGATAAAGTATAATTAAAAACAAACAAACAAAACAGAATAGTAAAAACTAGCATTAGGAAGGCAAACCCTCACAAAACTTAGTGTGTACCTCCAAGGGATGCAGTTTTACCACTCCTAATTCATGTTTCACGTCTTCTTCATGTCTAATAGTTTGTCTGGAACTGTGTAGGTTCCTGTTTCTCAATTTATCCCTTTCAGATGTTTCAGAGATTTGGCTTGCTTTATCAAAAGTTATCTGGAACTGTGTACTCGTTTGAGAAACAAACTCTGTAAAAGATGGTGGGCTTGCATCTTCTGCTAGGGATTGGTTTGTTCTTGACATCTGGAACTGCACCTCTCTCGGTATCGTATCATCAGCACTCACATACAACGTATTTTCTTCTATTTGATCAGATTTAAAACCTGATCTCTCTTGCTTCCGCCTTAACAGAGGTGAGCTGGGTTTTGCATGTGGAGGAAGCTGCTCAAATTCTCTAGCTGCAGTGTCACTCAGGTAATTGAAATTGTTCCCTCTTCTCTCACAGCTCAATTTAAATCCAGAATCTTGGAGTTTATTATTTTGCTGAAGTTCATTCTGAAACAAAAGAAACCTGTGTTCACTCTCCTTGACCTGCAGGTCCATTTTCTGCTTCAAGCTCTCAACCGTGCGCCTCTGCACTTCCAATTCTTCCTCAAGTTTCCTGCACTTCTGGTGATACTCCATTTCAGCCCGCTTCCCTTGCTGGAGCTGGTCGTGACATTTTTTAAGCCTTTCTTGCAGATCTTCCATTTGTATCTTGAAAAACATGATGTTTTCCTCAGCCATTTGCTTCTCCTGCTGAAGAGCAACACATTCTAGCTTTATGCCAGAAATGTCTTTTTCTGTGATGCTATGGGATTCCAGTAATTTTTCAACTTTTTTCCTAAATTCCTCTGCAGAGTGTTTAAACTTAATGGATTCTTCCTGAAACAGAATCATCTTCTTCCGTGCCATTTGTTCATCCAGAGTCTTCTGATGGAGTTCATCCTGTAGTTTTTTTAATTTACTACTTAGCTCTTGTATATGAGCTTGTTGTAGTTGTATCTTCTGCTCATTCATTCTCTTTTCCATACTTAGAGCATTAATTTGGGCATTTAGATTTTTAACCTCCCGATCAATGGTTAGGGTGGAAGCACTTTGTTTGTCACATTTTTGTTTATATTCACTAGCTAAGTCTTTTGCTTTTGCTAGATCAACTTCTAGGCTTTTGATTTTACATATGAATTCTTGCTCAATTATTGTTTGCTTATGCAATTGTTCATTTGTTGTACGCAGTTGCTCTTTGAAACCATCTGCTAGGGCTTTTAACGCATCATTTTTCCTCTGAATACTTTGTTTTTCCAAAGTAACCTTCTCTGATTCAGACTGAATTTGCTTCATCAGTAGTTTTGTTTCTGTATTCCATTTGTTAAGGTCCTCTATCTTTTGTTTCAACGTTTCTGACACCTGATGACTTTTGGCTAATTCATTCTTCAGCATCTGAATTTCCTGCTGGTTTTCTTTCTCTACTTCCATTTTTTGAAGCAACTGTTCTTGAACTTTCTTATATTGGTCTTGAAGATTATTTGCTTCTCCTTTGCATGACTGTGTTCTGTGTTCAGCTGCCAGCTTCTCCTTTTGAAGAGAACTGATTTGTGAATTTAAGTGTTTGATAGTGATTTCAGTTTTTGTCTGTGATCTAGTTAATTCCTCTAATTCTCTTTTTAGCTGTGTCTTTTCTTGCTGAAGAGACTTCAGCTCCTCCTGATAGTTCATCTTAATTTTCTTAAGATCTATAGCTTCTTGCATCACCTCTTCAGCTTTACCTGTAGTTCTATGTAGCTGCTTGTCCAGTTCTTTCAACCGTTGCAAATACCCCTGCTCTACTCGGTCTTTTTCCTCCAACTTAATTTTTAGGCATTTAAGTTCACTATTGACCTTATCTAGTTTTTCTTTTAATAAACGAGACTTTTCTTCTGTTGATGATTTCTGAAGTTCAATTTCATTCAGTTCATATTTCAGGTCTTTAATAGTTTTACCTGCTTTTTTGTTAGCAAGGGTTAGCTCATCTATCTTCTGTTTAAGCTCTTCTATTTTTTTAGCTTCTTGTTTCTTCTGGAAACCTGTAATTTCATAATCAGGCCTACAGTGGCTGCCTTGCCCAGCCGTGAAAGTTGGCAGGGAAGTTTCTCTAGTTACAGAGTACCTGCCTTCAACAATCTTCCTTCTGGTTTCAGTTTTTTCTTTTTCTTGCAGCTTTATTTCTGATAGATTTCCTTTAAATTCAAGATCTTGTTCCATTTGCTTTATCAGTTTCATAAGTTTCTCTTCTCCTTCTGTTTTCTTCTTCAGCTCCTGCATTAAGGTTTTTTTTTCTTGCTCTAAATCATGAAGATTAGTATCTTTTCTTCTTAGATGCTCTTCAAGGTTTCTTCTGGTAAAGGTAATTTCTTCTATTTGATTTCGAAAAGCACGAAGGTTTTCTTCCAGTATACTTCTTTGAGTCTCTGCCTGAAAAACGAGCTGCCTTACACACTCCAACTCCTGCTCTGCATCTGCTTTCTCTTTCTCAATGGTCTCTAGATCTATACGACACTGCTTTGCCTCTTGCTCAGCCTTGGTCTTCTGCAGACAGATGTCTTCCATGTCCTTTTGCTGCTTCTTCCGCTCTTTTTCTGCAGCTTCCCTCACTTTAGGGAGCTCCTGTTCCACTTGCAATTTTTGTTTCTTCATGTCCTCCAACATTTCCTCAAGTGTTTTTACCTTTCCCATGAGTCTTCTGTTCTCATCAATTGTGCTGTTTTGTTGTGCCATTAGGTCTGAATATGCCTCCCGCACTGATGCTTCCTTATTCTTTAAAATCTGCAAAAGAACAAGACAAGTTGGAATGTACTTTTTGTAATAGAGCATATGAAACATATTAGGCTCTTTGAAAAGCAGAATGGAAAATACTTACTCATATATAAGCGGTATGTCCAGAAAGTAGGATGAGCAGTTCCCACCACCATCACCTTGTCTTGACACAGCAAGCTTCAGGAAGTTACTGTTAGCCAAATAGGAAACCCTTCAGAAAGATTTCCACAAAGCGAAGAAGTTGTGAAGCCTTTCACTTCAGTCAGATGCCTCTTAGCGGTAAGCAGTGTCAAACAATAGCTTGCATGTGCTTTTTCTCCAAACAAACAGGTAGAGCAAACAGTGAGCCAAACACTAGGTGCAAGAATGCCCAAGGAGAAAGCAGCCTGCCATCTCTGGATCAGTTCAGCAGGAAACAGAAGACGGATTTTATGTTTGCAAGCACAAATAACACAAGCAAAGTTTGAAAATCCCCTCCAAGAAAAGAAACAGTATCTAGATTTAGAGCCAAGATGCATCAGTTCCAGAAGAAAACAGTATCTTAACCCCAGTACATCTATGCTGTCTAGTGTGCTCCGCAGTCCCAGTACTCCCACTGGTTCAGCTGGGGCACTGGTAAGAGCACAGCTGTTCTGCAGTGTAGACACAGTTTAGAAGTATAAACATGGTAATAAGGAAAATCCCAGTGAAAACCAGTTGGCTAGAAGTCGCCCTATGCTGGCAGACCAAGGGAAACTCTTATAAACAAGACATGTACTCACCAGTAAAAATATGGTTGAAACCAGACACACCTTGTCTTCATTAGCATTATTATGCCATTAGTTACCAAATGTGAGCTAACATGAGGTAAGAACACACCTATATTCCTATGATCATACAAACATGGCATGAAGGGTAATTACAGCAACATTTTCAAATAAACAAAATGTTGATTTAGTTCCAATTTACAAGATTTACTTGATTTTTCAGATGATATATGAAACTTATTTCCTAAAAGGCTAATGCAAAGGCAGCTTCTTCAGTTCCTATCCATATTTCCCCTATGTCACAACTTTGAGCAGGCCCCAACAGATAGAAAACATTTAAATTGGTTTCTTATCAGATCTCCTTTTATGCTCCCATAGACGCAAAATCTAATGTTAATGCTTGAAAAAGAAGAACTAAAGATACACAGTCACAAACTGTATCTTGTTAGCTTTCATTATTTCTAATCGACATGGCTGAGCATCAGCTGGGTGGAGAAAGAGATGATAATTAGATAGTAATACAAAATGAACAAAAATAAATAAGAACTTTTAAAATGTAAGCATCTCAAAATGCCAAGTAATTAATATCATTAGCATATTCATTGTTTACGTTATAGTCAATCAACTTTAAATCACTTGACCTTGATCAGTTTGGAGATTCGAATGTTAATTTAGATTGATTTAGAATCATTCTTAAAATCAACTGTTTTGCTTGCACTGCATAAAAACTGTGGTACCTTAAAAAGAGTTGTTCTCCTTTTCTCTTCATTATCATTGTCTCTTTTTTTTGGCTTTTGTTTTTTTTCAAGTGAGGCTTTTTCCCCTGTTTTTTCACAGAATGTTTTCTGGAGTTCAGTGTTTTGTCCAGGTACCTTTGTGCTATGACCCTTATCTGTGCTGTTCATTTCTGCAACTAGCAATAAATCTTTACATTTCTGACCCTGTTTTAACTTGTCTTCTCCACTCTGCTTCTTTCCACCTATATTTATATTGTCCAAGCCACAAATTTTACCCTGTGATATTCTCTTCTCATTTACTTTCTCGTCATGACTCAAAAGTTTGTTTGCTAATCCATGTTCTGATAATGGAAAATAATCCTCTCCTTCAAAATTCATTTCTGAGAGGGCTATATTTGCATTTAAAACACCAGCATTTCCTAACAATTCCATACCTAAACTTGGATCACTCTGTACAGGTGACACTTCAAAATCTAATGGATAAGATTCAGAGACTTTTGCTACATACTGATTCCCTGAAATATTTCCTGAAGAAACAGCCGACATTTCTCGCATTGTACTCTTGGCATCATTTGGATTTAAAATTGTTTTTTCTTGGGTTTCACTTTCTGCTATGAAGTAACACTTATCCAGAGACGCTCTGTGCAGTTTGTTTGTATCCCTTTCAACACTACCAGAAACATGTGGATTGCTCACAGATTGCAAATTTAATGGTGTTTTTTCACTTTCATTGTGCGCTGCCAGCTCTCTGAAGGAGGATGCAATTTTCTCTGAAGGTGTTGCATCACTTACGCCTGAAAGAGAGTCGCCTTTTTCATCACGTGCTTGAAACTCTGAAGAGTTTAAAGTATTATGGCTATTACTTTCTGCAAAGCAATGCTCTCTATTCTGACATTCAAAATGAGTTCTTGGTGAAAAATGCTGTTCCTTGTAAGGGCTGATATCCACGGCATGCTTTCCAGATTTTGGAGTAACTACATCTTTTTTCGTTGTTGGCTCAAAATTGGTTTCTAATTGCATCTCACATTCTTCCTTTGTTGGAACATCACTCCCTGCCTTTCTTGAACAATTTTTTCCTGCGCTTTTGTGTATCATTTCCATTTCAGGCAACTTCTTTGATACTCCCTCTGTTTTCTGCCTCTCTCCATTAACAATTTGCTCATTTAGCATTTCACCAGGACCATTATTCATACTCTGACAGGCTTCCGCTGAAACAAAATAATCTTTTCTACCATTTTCTTCTTCTTTAGTTCGATTATCAAAACCAATTAAACTCTCTTGTTCTGTATGTAGCTTATTTACTCTGTTGCCACTGGTGCTACTTTCTTGACCACTGACATTTAAACATTGCTTTAATGTTCTATCACTTTTGATTTTATCATATCTGGCTACATCTAGTTTTCTTCTATCAATTTCTGATTTATTTTCTGTGTGCTTAGGTTTACTGGAAGAGTTATCTTTTTGCAAATATTCCACATCCACCATGCTTTCATTAGGCGTGTCTTCCTCTGTGAATTCAACAGCTTCATTACATCCCAAACGCTGAAAGACTTCAGCTGACTTCACAGGTTGCTGGAGTTCACTCTCCTCTGGTAAGCTCTAAGCATGACAGCATACGAATTAAACTGAGGTATCATGGAAATGATCTTATTCTTTCCTAATTCTGTGCATTCTTAATGCCATTACTAAGAGTTAGGAAGAAAGACTGGTATGGAAGAAAATTTTGGAACAATCACAAGCTTCAGAGGTCTGATCCCAGAAGAAAAAAAAAAATAATTTCTCTTTTGAAAAGGATTATTCATTTTCTGAGTTGCTACCCTGATTACAAAGAAAAAACCCATCAAATCACTTTGAGACTGGAAACCTACTTAGATTATCTTCAAATAAGCCATCAAAGATTTAGCAGGCTGCCAGAAGGTAGAGAAGGATGAAAGATGGGGGCATTTGATTTCCAAAAAAGCAGTCCTGGAGATTCAGAGCAGACTGAAACTCAAGAGGGTTTAAAAGATTCCATTTGCTCTTGAAGAACGTGAAACCTCTTGGCAATCACAGGTTTCTTGATCCTTGTTTCAGTTTGTGTTCTTGGTTTCATTTTTTTATCCTGGATACCATTAGCATTATTAGTCATACTAAATCCTCAGTTATAAAGGCTACTTATCACCAAACATGAGCTATTACCATCCATATGCTCCATTTCATGATGCACTAAGATCCATGTTGTTAGTGTTACAGTTTGTCCAGAGGCAAGAAAAGCCAATGAAGACAAAGCCAGCACCGGAATTACATAACATCCATGTAAGAACTCTGATTTTTTTTTTCTTTAATAATGTTAACATTTATACCCTTATGAGAGCATTCTCCAATTTATGCAATTTAAATAGGACTACATTTAATAAGGGCACAATTAATTACAGGACTACAGTTAACATAGGCATTATTTGAAAGATATGCACTGCGCTGTAGTCCTTAAAGAATGACTATGCAATCTCTTTCAGAAAGGAACATTTCCAAAGAAAGTGAAGAGTTTAAAAGTTTTTTTTCTCAATTATTCGGAAGGTTGATTCTGCAGCAAGCATGTATTTTGAGTAATTTGTCCAATTTCAGTAACCTACTCTTGTTAATAAGATTCAAAGCTAAGCATAAATAAAATGTTTGACCCCCAGGAATCAGTACAGCAGAAAGGTAGAAAGAAAAAAAAAATTAAACATGTCAAAGAAACTTAAGAAATTAATGAAGATGGCATTGCATCTCCCTGTATAAAGAACTCCCTTATATGTTTTCAAGTGGACCAGAATGTACACTATGGAATATTAAGGCCTACATAGGATATCAATGGTGCATGCACACTAAGTTTGCCCTCATCTTAATGTCTGCAGTTATACAAAAGATCAAACCCTAGAATATTAAAGTATTAAAATGTACTGTTTGTAACTACATCTCCATCATAATTTAGTTAATCATATGATCCTTCTAGCTGGAAGAACTCATAAAATGTATGGATAGTATACGATTTTGCTCATCTGAACAATAATGGTGTCATTTAACGCTCCTACATTCCTGTATGAAGTGTGCTGTATAAGGAATTTCAGTCTTTCAAATCTGCTGCTAACTTTGTAAATAATTCCAACAGGTATATTGCTCTGTTTGCCTCGCTGTTCTATTTGCTTGGTTGGCAGCCAAGGGAAGACCTACCTCTTCCTCTTCCAGTCTTTTCAAAGAGTCACCCGCAAACTTGATATATTGAGTCATCAAGGTCACTAAGGCAGTGTAACGAGTCCGTAAATCCATGAACTGCAGAGAAACAAAGGGGCAAGGGGAAAGGGAGGGGGAAGAAGAGAGAGGGAAACTCCATTAACCTTCCAAGAAGTGACAGACATAGCTCTAGAACCTATCCTGATCTTGATCCCAAAACCCTGATTGTGGAATCCAAAGTCCTAATTTTGATTCCAAAGTTGAATGCCATCAGCAGGATGCACTTGCACAAATAAATCCTAAGGATCTATGAGGAGATTTATAAGGAGAAGAAACAGAAGACAATGTTTTAAATTCACAGTTACTTAATTCTTTCCCCCTGTAAGACCAGGTTATAAAAGTGGCAAGCAGTGCTGGTTGCTGGTCCTCTCTGTAACAGTTATCAGGGAGACAGATTTCTCTTTCCCACCCAAATGAGGCTGGTTTGCCATGGAATCTCTCAAAGTGTCCACATCAGGTAAGCTTTACCATAGCAAAGATAAAAGCTCTCACTATTTACTGTGATCAAGATCCAGCCTAGAGGTCATTCTAAACAGTTTTACTGAGGTACATTTCTCATTAGTTTTTCATAATTTGGGGGACTTTTGTTTATCAACAGCAATATACCATCTCGTTATCTAAATACTACACAATGACCAACAGGACATCTATCACATCATAAATCTATATACGAAAAAAATAACCTTGCTTGGTTTATCCTATTTCATCATTAATAAATCCTAATTCCCATTCTTGTGTTTACTCTGTTTTAAGTAAAGACTCAAAAAATCCCATGTTTTCCTGTCGTAAGAAATCCGTTTACCTCTTGAATAATGAAGTCTGATGAGCTTTGCATTCTTCGGCGTTTCACTGGAGATTTTTGTTGGGAGTCAACCATAGCTCTATAGGTCATAGTCTGCAATTCGTAGTCCTGTAAAAAGAGAAAATACACAAAATAATTGGCATTCCACATTATACTGACACTAAAAGAAAGGATTCTAAGTACAGCATTATTTATTACCTTCACAGCAGCTGAGTATTGTTCTGAATACTTCTGGCATTCATCTATTTTGCTTTGTTTCATTTCAATCTCAGAAACCAGCATCTGTAAAATACAAAACTACATCTTCATCTTAAAAAGTTATTTTTATTACTATTACTATTAGCATTTCTATTTTATCTAACATCATGAAATTTACATAATACACTCATTTCCGTGTGTGTACAAGTAATTACATGCTCAAGCCCTGGCTTTGTCAGGCTTACAGAAGCAGTGAAAAAACCCTGCCAGGTTTAATAGCTCGTGAGTGAACTTAAAAACAAATTAGGAATATACACCTCATGCATATAATTGGTTACTCTGTTTTTTATTTAAACTGCATTTCCTTCTTGCAGGAGAGAGTTTAGCTCTGCCTCAATGAAAATGTTTCTACCTTCAACTACCAAGAGCAGTACTGAATAAAAAATTATGTGATAAGGAGAGTCCGGAATTGTAGGCACTCTCTAAGGTTTTGCTCTTCTTGCAGATTTGAAGACCAAAACAATCTCGTATACAGGAATGGCTATAATTGGTGAGTGATGCATTAATGATATTAGCTGCATTGTAAACCAAAAAAAAAAGAAAAAAGCTGGTGATTATTTGGAATTTTACAATAAAGGCTGAGGGACATAAGCACATCCTATCAAAATATAAGACTGATATGACTGGGTTCAAAAGATATTTTAATTCTTTTTCAGACATTCAGTGCTTTCCTGCAATGAAATTCCCTTTCATACCTTATGTTGGTTCAGCTGTTTAGCCAACGCTTTGCTATTTTCAGGATGGATTTCTTGAATCTTTCGCTGAGTATCTTCCACTTGTTGAATCCATGTGTCCAAAGAATTATAAGTATCTTTGTAATACTTCAGAGATTTATTAATACCTTCTAAGTCACGCAACCTGGTTTTATTTTAGAAGACATGCCAAAGGAGAGAAGATGAATATAAAACATAAAAGATACAACACTAAGCCAAATACAGCCTTAAAGGCTTCGGATGTCTATAGTTCTGATTACAAACATATTAAAATAACACTAAGCAGGTAAATTAACTTCGCAAATGTCAACATTCCCAGCTTGAAGAAACCTTTTCATCTGTCATAAATGACACCCAGGAGAGATCATACTACAGAAGAAACTGTGCATATCCCTCATTAGTGAGCTAAACTGCTTGAAAGTCCATGAGCACAGGAATCACCAGGCAAGAGTGCTCTGCAACAGCAGTTAATTCTCTTATAAAAAGTTAGAGTATTTCAAATATGACCTGTGTAAATCAAGAAAGAAAAGAGCTATACTGGAGGTTAAGCAGCAGTTCACCATACTCTGTGCCTCTCACGAAACAACAGGCTTTACACTAAAACCAAAGCTTTTAAGTATTCTAATATGCAAAAGCAACCGATCCTGTTGGGCAAGTCCCTTTTTCAATCATGGTTTTGACCTGAAAAAAAGAGTGCTGCGGATTTCCTGAAAGTTGTTTCCATACTGACAAGAATACTGACAATTTTTCTTTCATGGTCTTTACACTTGAAAGATCATATAAATACAACTAACAAAATGCCACACGACTATGGACAAGCCTACTTATTTAACAACTTTTTATAGTCTGACTTGGAATTAACGGTTAGAATCACACCAGTGTTGTTCTCAAGATGTGAAGAGGAGACTGAAAAAGAGCAAGCAAACGCAACAATATTGCTCAGGTTTCATACTTAAGCATGTTTTAAAGCTAATAACCATAAAAAAAGAGAAAGGATGATGATAACTGGAGCGAATATTTGTACATACTTTTCATATAATGATCATCAGTGTCAAGCTGTTAAGAAGCAGCAGAGCAAACATTTGCAGAAAGCAGCTTGTTTACATGCTGCAAGTGCCACAATCTGTCCTATTTACCCTAGAAGCAACTATGTATTAACAGTAGTTTTTCAGGATATTCTGCTCAGCATATTGCCCTGTGAGGAGAGGATGTGGTTCATATTTGCCCTCCAAAGAAATAAGGACACTTCAGTACCTCATACTACTACTGTTTAAATCATTTAAATTCTGTCATGCTACCAGACGATGAAAAATCCGAGGTGGATTTAAAGCTAGCCACCCTGCAGTTGCTTTAAATGAGTCAGCTTTTGCCCACCTCCCTTTCAACTCCTAGCAATGTTAAACAGAGATAACTAAATTTGGTAATTACAAGTTAATAACTTCAGTATTACACCTGTATGGATATTCGCCCCTTAAAAACCGAGGACAAAAACGTGAAAGGTTGTTGTGTGAAATTTTACATGAAAAGCACTGTATTTGATGCTCTTGTTCAGGTTATCTATAATGACAAACTAAAGTAGATTTTAAAAGAAATAAATTCAGGCTGTATAGTACAGACTTCCTTAATTTGCACATACTTTTTCCTTCAGTCTCTATAGTTTTGTTTCCTTTCCATACAGGAAACAGAACTATACAGATGGAAGAAAAAAATATTTCTAGGAATGTCATTTATGGACATCTGCTTCAGAATTACAGGTAGGTGTGTTCTGCTGTACCTGTACATTGGTGTAGGCATGTGCATTTGAGTAACACTCTCCAATAACATAGTGACAGTAAATACTGAAGGGCTGAATTCAGAGCACTATTTCCATTGGGTATTGAAGCTGCACAAAAACAGTTGCACACCAAAAGGAAATACTGGCACTTCACCAAAAGTTATTGTGACAAAATTATCACAGAAGTCAATGGGAGCTGAGGACTTCCAGACTTATCACTTGTGTCATTAAAAGCAAGTTAACATGAATCCAATCACAACTGATGAATCAACTCATCAGTTTAGCCTGTCAGAGCTAATTACGTGGAGAAACAGATGGTGTTTCCATAGGACAGCAAGCCATTTCTGCAGGCTTTTTTTAGAAAGAAAGAAAACAAATCATCCCTACTGTTTCTCAGTAAATTTTAAGTAAATAAAATTTCTATATCTTGTTAATTTTTTGGTGCTCAGTCACAGATGTTTCCTATGGAAAAGATAACGATGTCAACATCACAGAAAAGGTAAGAATCCTCAATCTTAGCACTTTTCACAAATAGTTCAGAAAACTATTCTGATCTATTTTAACATTTATTTCTGATTGTTTTTTCTCAGAAACAACAAAACCTGCATAAAACATGAACAGACTATAATAAAAAGTTATACAAACCTATTTTCAATTTGAGAGTGAATGCTTTGCCACCTCTCAGCTAACTGATCAACTTTTTCTTTATGCCAGTCAAAGTCAAGATCGCGTTCCTTGTGCATTTTAAACATCTGGTCACTGATCATCTTTGCCTTCTGCAGTTCATCCTCTAAGGCGTGGAACACTTGTCTTTTCTCATCTACTTCAGATCTCCATTGCTAGTATGTGATAAATGATAAACTGTAAATAACTCCTAAATTATTACACTATTTTATAAATCAGTATTTTACATGAGTATTTGCTCAAACACTGGAACGGCACCAGAACGCAGCTATGAACTGCAGAATAATTCTAAAAAACAGCATCCCCCCAACATATATCAAAACAGAGACAGCAATTTAACACGCTAATCTTATAAACTACAGCTTTCAAAAAAATTCTTAGGTAGATGTCAATCATTCTCTCTAGCACAAAAGCATTACTAATCATTTGCAATATTAATATGAGGTATATGGAGCACATAAAAAATGCTGAACTTGAATCTTACCCTTTCTCAAAGATATCTGCCAAACCTCCCAGGAAACCCTGATCAGTGCATGTACCACAGCATTAGCAAGAACGTTATTGTGGCCACATTTATGTAACAATATATTTATGTTATCTTAAGCATATGTTACCTTTTGAAGAACCAAAAAAAAAAGTTTTACTGCAGCATTGACAAGTGCCACTCTTGGAAGTTTCAGATACTGCCATGCATTTCCTCAAAACAGGAACACACTTGCAAACAATCTAATTCCTAATGCTCCAAAGCTGTCACTTTTTTCTGACATGTCAATACTAATACAGAATTTCCTCCAAATATACAAGCCAACTTTTGATACACTATACAGTACAGCATAACCAAAACAGGTGTTAAGAGGTAATTTTCCTATTATTTTTTTATTTGCCCATGAATAGGTGCCAGCCAACTCTTACCTTTAATGTACCCATCAGATTTTCAATATTGTTTTTGTCAGCCGTTACTGCCTCTTCTTCACACAACTTAGTTTCGTAGAGTTTTACTAATGATTCTGCTCCTTGGGTGCTCTTCAGCACCATATTTACAGTTTTTAATCTGAAAAACAGTAATCTCCTGTTAAGTGAACCATCAATAAAAACACTCAACAAGCGTCTGTTTTTCAGCCTGTTCATGTCACAGGGTAACCCTTTATACAGTGGTAAAATTAGGTTAACTGCCTGTTCTTTGATCAGTATTATCCATACTAATTCATTTATTTTGAAGAGAAAACGGTAAACTAAAACATATTATGGGAGATGGCCTATTACATACTTATCTATGTAAATGGAAGACATGGAATAAACTTGGTTCATGTTCTGAATAACAACATTGAGTTCAGAGCGCAGAGTAGGGACTGAAGGTGAACCAGCAGCTTGACTGAAAAACTCTTCACATTTATGTGTGATGACTTCCAGGTCATCCTTCAGTCGATCCAGTTCTTTCTTCAATTTCTGTAAAATGAAAGGTGATTGATAGTGCTTTTAATCTACATCAACCTCATGTATATTCTACATATCATTGTCAGTACAGGTCTGCTCTCCTTTGCTTGTTTCATGTAGACACCATTAAAAATTTTTAAAAATAAATGTACGTATAAGAAGGAAACTAATAGAGTTACCATTTATTGGCATCTTTTTTCTCACAAACACAAGCTTAAACTTTGACTCTTGTCCTTTCAAGGTGCACCACAAACTTTGCTGGCTACACTGAAAACATCTGGATATATTTGTTTTAAAATAAAACTCTTCTCCTAGGTAAAACAGCCTTTTGCAAAGGCTCACCTCTTGCTCTGAAATCCTGAACACACTTTCACGTAGATCATCCCTTTCCATTGGGGTTCGGATTTGCCGTATCAAGCGCTCCTCACAACTCTCCAGCTGAAGTCTGATATTTCTGACTTCAGAGATGTATAGATTGTAAATAGATTCTTCCTGCTCCTCTGTTCAAAGAAACGAGGCACACATTAGCAAACAAAGCCACCACGTCATTTCCATCATGCCTTTTTAAGAACACTTTTAAAAAGTCACCATTCTACAGGTCTTTTCATGATTAGCTGAAATCCCATCAATTTCCATTGGAATTTCGGCTATAAGACACATTTTAAGAACCTTTATATAATATATTTTTGCTACTATTAGATCACTTCCTCACACATGAAAAATTAGCATACATCTTTGATCATCCATCCCAGGCACAGCCATCGCCCCTCACACGGACACTGCTAAACTTAGTGACTGATACTTTTTTTTTTTTTTTTAATCCTCTCTTTCAGATAAACAGGGAAACATATTTCCTTAAGTGTAGTGAATTATGCTACGCAGTAATCAGCTTTGCACTACTGTATTTCTTCAAGTCATTAGCTACTTGACAGTAAATCAGAGCAGATATTTTAAGCTTTCAGTTCTTACTGTATACAGAGTTGCAACTGCAGTAACTACAGGCATTCAGTAGAGCTAGGAAAATATCTAGGACACTTCTTGCCTTAACACTGTGAAAAAGTTCTAATTCTGTTAGGAACTCAACAAAATAATCAACTTACATTTCCTGCATTCAAAAACAAGGAAGGCGTGACTAACCAGTGAGCTGTAGTGCACAGAATAAATTCTTGGGTGTAAAACTTTTTGTAGCACTCCATATATTAAGTAACACATCAATATTTCTACATAGCTCAATATATACAAAGTTAAAAAACCTTAGAGCTTCTGTACAATGTAATTGTGCACATTGTTAAAATGATGACTTTCTATTTGTTCAGAAGAGTTGGGCATTAACAATATCAATATGATAAAATGGGTAATTCTCTAGAACTTTTTTCACAGAGAGAAGTTTTATCAAGAACCACAATATCTCTTACAAGGGCATCTTTCTGCTTTCCTTGGCCAAGTTTTACCTCTTTCTGCAGATTTCAGAAGCTCTTCATAGTATTGCTTGCAAACATCAACTTCCCTCTCCAGCTGTGCTGTATCGGAGCTGGTGAAGATTTTGGACTCCTGGCTATCTTCCACAAAATCATCAAAGCGGGACTGCAAATTGCTTAGAACCTGCTGATGTTCACCTGGCAACATCGTCTTTATCTGCAACAGGTTATAAACCCAAGGCACAGTTCGCAAAGATGCATCCTTCACACAGTTCTCTGTAACACTTTTTATCAAAAAGCAATATTGACCAATTACTCAGATGGTAAAAATCAAAGAACTGAGGTTCTGAAAGCTCGTTGCTCCTGTG
Organism: Caloenas nicobarica; assembly: GCF_036013445.1. NCBI lineage: Eukaryota > Metazoa > Chordata > Aves > Columbiformes > Columbidae > Caloenas > Caloenas nicobarica. The sequence goes on from NC_088247.1 coordinate 26,844,979, forward strand.
CTTTCGTCCACTTGACAGGTATCGGTACAACAACTCATAGTTTACACACTAAAATCCTTTTCCATCTTTAATGCCAGTAATGGGCTATGTTAAGACAATCCTACATCAGACACCATTTCTCCATCTAATGCCATGTAGCAACAGCCAGGAAGCCAGCAAGAGTCATGCAAGTAGGAACACTTCAAGAATTATCTGATTCCTTCTTTTCAACAGCAACAGTGAGAAATTAGGAGTGAAAAAATGTCATTTTGGGTACTACAAATATTATTGCAGCAGTTTGTAGACAGATATACACCAATGATGTATAATAAACTATTATACTGAATCACGTTATGCTATACATCTAAGATTGTGTAATTCAGTGACCTCATCCACTATTTTAGCCAGGCACATTAGTCTTTCGATATATATCACTACTTAATTTCTGACAAATTGATCCTAATTAGCTATTTAACATTTCAAGTTACTGACATGTATAAGAATGAAATGATGCATTACAGAGGAACAAATGTTCAGCTGCCTTCAACTTGAAAGACTAAATGTTGCTTCACAGTTACTCCATTTCCATTAAAAAGTTGTAGCCATAAGGAAATAATGGGGGTTTTCACGACAATTAACCTTAGCCTAATGAAGCAAACCTTCAACATAAGTGAAGAAAGGTAGACTCTTCAAGAACAAAATTCAGATTTAGTCACTGTTCTACTGCTTTTGGGAGATCTTGTCCCTCTGCTGACAACAGCAGACGTGAGAGATGAGCGCGATAAGGCTACAGGTAGTTTTCATAATACCACCTCTCTGCTTCTTCCTCAAACACCCCTGTGTAAAGGCGCCTCAGATCAAGGTAGAACGTTGCACAGTGGGAACCGGCATGGCCACTGCCAGCTATTCCCTCAAGGAAGATAAGGATTGCTGGAAATTGTTAATTGTACAATATTTGTGGAAAGTGTAGTCTATGACGTCCCAGCAAAAGGCTGAGGCCCTTGCTAGACATAGCACATACCGAGGCAACATTGCCAGCTCGAACAGCTTCGATTTCATTTGTCAGGTAATGCCAGGACACCACACTCTTCATGTTCACATGCGACTCGTGCCAAAGGGCCAGAACATTCTGAAATTGCTGTTCAATCCTGAAACATAAAAAGATTCCAACTTTAGATCAAAGTAACACATGGAAAGGGAAAAAAGTTAGACATTATTTTAACCCAAGCTCCATATAAATGAATTTTAAAAGAAAATGGGTGGTTTTATTTTGTCCCTACCTGTTGGCTGTATCTATTGCTTCTTTGTTCGGTGGAGGAACTGTAAAGCACACAGACGGAACCATGGCCTCATTACCACTTGGGCTAATAACTTTCCATTTAGCACGATGGGAGTTGTTTGCTAATACACACTCATCATCTTTGTAAATAGTTATCTAGTATTAACAGAAAAGCAGAATAATCTAATGAGATAAGCATTACCAAATACTTTTACAAAGCACTTCTGCAAATAGTGTCAACAAATATAAAACAGAACAAGAAAAACAAATGTTCAACACAAGGATTTGCTCTTGTTTATTAGGGTGGAAGAAATTTAAGAGCCTAGTGTTCTCCTGGAACATCGTAATTAATGAAACTTTAGCTGAATTCTCACGTCTGTAATTGATTTGAGGAAATTCAAGCTTCTAACCTCAATTTGTCTATAGTCACAGATGGCTTTAATTGGGATGGATGTTTTGAGTATACAGTCAGGGTTCCTTGGCTTCAGCTGAATTATTGCCTTTGCTCTCCCCACAAGGCCAGCTACTGTGCTCTTATACTGCAAGAGTTGTTCTTTTTCTTCCTAAAACAGTTAAGAAAAGAACACATCATAAGAGATGGCCAGAATACAGTGCTGCTGCTTTGATCCTGTTAAGCTTTTTTTCCCTGACTTATTTTACTGTGTTTCTTAAAAGTAACACATTTTACAAGAACAAAATATCTTGCTGAAGTCACTGGTTTCCCACAACATCTGCTATTGTAAAGATAAAGAAATATAACTGTATTTTAAGCTCATGAAAAACATTCATTATACATGCACAGATGCCATTATTTAAGTTCTAAGAAACCAAATCTTTTTATATTCCTTCACTTCAAATGAATCATTTAAACACATGTATTTTAAATCCAACTATAATCTACACATTACATTAATAGTATCCTTGAATTCTTACCATAGACTCCTGGACAAGGTCTTCCAGTCTATGAAGGCTGCTTGATCTATCACAACTGTATTTTCGGTATATGGTATCTTTCAAATTCTTTAAATATTCCATGGCTTCTTTGGCATCACTGAAAAACTAGGACGAGACAAATATCTGGGTTATTTTTAAACAACATAAAAGTATACAGACACCTACACTATGAAGTTTTCTTTAAGTGCAGCCTTTAAAAATAATCTTTTCTAGTAGCCTGAAGTGACCACTGTACCACAAAACACTATTTGTGATCTCATACCTAAATGTACTGTTCAAGAAGGCACACACTGTAACATCAGTTATTCTTGGTACTATCTACATGCCAAATTAATTCAGCAATTATTGAACTTCAGTTAATTATTGTTCCTGCAATGGAAAAATTGTCTGAAGTTATTCTTGCTTCCCTAGGAATTACAATTACTCTCATATATAAAGAACAGACAAACCTACAAACTGTAGCAAGCTAGCTGCAAACTTCAGCAGGCACACCAGAGTAAACATTTTGTGCAGGAGTGGAAGAGAGTGGCCACATTTGACAGTTCTGCATGGGTATCTGCTCCTCCCAACTAAGGTCCTGGTGAAGCATGACTGGGAAGGGATATGTCCTGCGATAACCCTCACCTCATTCTGTTCCCGAAACCTCATTTCTCAAATCCAGAATTCCCATTTCTTCCCCCTATCCCTACGAAACTAAAATCAATCAACTATGTCTTCTCCAACGTCCATTTCCTAACTTCGGGCTCACACTCTTCTCAGTCCAAATGCATCTCACCCAAACATCACGCCCCTTCCTCTTCAACCACCCAAGCCAAGAAAACACTAAGGATTAATCTTTGTAATTTAAATAAATATTTTTTTAAAAGTAGACTTTTTTTCCAAACAAAAGACTCTTGAATCTTCGTTCATCTTGCATATAACTGAGAAACTCTTAGCTCTTCAATCCTCATGCACGTAACTGCCTACTGCATCATTTGCTGAGTATATGGGTGATAATCAGAAAGGTGTTTCGTTGGACATCTCTGCTGTCAGGGTGTTCTCTGCTCTGTTTTTATTAGTTATTATTATTATTTATTATTAATGCCATACATTACATTTGTATTTGGGTAGTCCTGGAAAAAGCACCTAGAATATGTTCTCCTTTGGCCAGCATTAACCACCCTCCATGCTACATCATCTGCAAAAGCTGCATTGACAGCAGTTATGCCTGACAGGGACAGAACATGGCTTCGTTCGCAGAGTCCCTACTTGCAGCTGCAGCACTCTGGAAAAAAAGTCAGGCCAGATTTTCATCTGCTGGGAACGGATATAATTGTAGTGAGGATAACACAGGTATAGAACACTACGGGAGCATGGTTCATCGTCTCATGATTGCCTATGACAAATGTCAATTCTACAACTACCGTGAGAGAGCAACTAACACTTTAAGTGAAACTTTTTTCACTATGGTCCTAACAACATTTCGCAATCTTACCTCAAAATATGCAGCATTTTCCCTCAAATGTTGTTCAACACAGTGACAGAGCTGAAGAATCCAGCTCCATTGTGTCTGCATTGCAGCTCTATAGGCCTTTAAAGGAAGACAAAGAGATTTTACAAAAGGAAACAAAAATTACAACATGAATACTTCTACAGAATTTAGGAAACATAAGAGTAATGTGGCAAACACAAGCATCTAAGCCTGACTTCCTCATCCAGGAAAAGCAAGCTGCAGCAAGGAAAATTCCAATTACACATGCGAAAAATCCTGTTGCTACAGCACAGTGATATCAGAAAACTTGCCCAGAGAAGCTGTGAAATGGCCACATCCTTAGGCATGTTCAGAATTCAGCCAAAGGAGGCCCTGACACTGCTTTAGGCAGGGGCTGGACTACATCTCTGGAGGTTACTCCAGTCTAATCCAGTGTGTGATTCCGTGCCTTTATTTATCCATTCAAAACTCCTGGATTTTTCCTTGGGTACAAATCAGACATTAAAGTAACACTGAATGCATAATAAAAATAATTAATCAGGACTTACTGCAATGTATAATTTTGTGTAACAGTTGCACAGGAATTTAAGGAACAGAACCCTACTCGAGCGATGCCTCCTGTACTGCCTTCAGGGTGCTGCCCCTGCAGAGGCACCGCAGGAGCATCCACCACCAGAGGGTACTCTTGACTTTGTGAAATCAGCCGAAAGTCTCGACTTTTCAATTCCCCGTGACTCTCAGGGAATTCAAGAGTTTTTTCATTGGCTTTAGTGAATTTCAAACTGATGCACTAATGTGTAGATTCTTATGTAGAAAAGGCATAAATTTGTCTTTTTTTTTTTTTTCTTTCTTAAATGTCCCAATACAGCATTATTTTAGACAGCATAATCTGCATAGTCATCTTCACTGTGGTGGCCTGGTTTCATAATATGTATCTTTAATATATTAATATTTTAAGTATATTACACTGATAAGAACCCATTAGAACAGCATATACTTTTTAAAGAATAAAATTCCTCGCATTACAGAAAAAGTCATTTATTATTCATAGTAAATGTCATGAGAAGGATGGAAGGTAGGAGTTTTCTTCATCCTTCCAGTTTACTCACTGAGCTGAAGAATAATAAAAATCCATCCTGTTTTTTCATTCTTATATAATAAAACCATTTTTTATTGTTTCCTTTTTTACCACTCACTGTTTGTAGTTACTCTTTCCTTGAACTTCTACAGGGAAAAGTGTTTTACGTTCTCCTTTGGAAACTTGTTATGACCCCACAACAGCTACAATAAATTTCCTGTAAACTGTTTACCTATAATATAGAATGTGATTCAAGCCTGAAGTAAATCATATCACCTGGTCAGATTTTTAACATCCAAACAAGTTTCATAATTCACTGACAAATAAGTTATGAAACCAACTCTAAACCATAATAGGAACCTGTACCAGTAAGTGACTGAAAAGCTCTACTGAAACTTCTTTCAATCCAACAGGAGAGAAACCACCCAAGGACTGTTCTGTGCCCTCTGTTTGCCAATGCAATTTTTATCAGTAACTCTAGAAGCTGCATGCACAACCAGAAACATCTGTACAGATCAACTCTGGAAATTTTGATTTTAGACTTCAGAAGGATTTTATCTAAACAATCCAAGATGTAACCATAACTTTACAAAAGTGTTTTTACTTTTTGGAAACTGGAAGACAGATACAAGAGATATTCTGAAGAGGGGGGAAAAAAAAAGGCCCAATTATTCAGTGTTGTTATTTAACTTCCTGTGAGTTAGCACCTCCCTTCTTCCCCAAAATCTAAAGTCTATTATATCACAAAACTATTTTCTTCTTTGTGTGATGTGCTTACTAACTTACCTCAATGGTTAGCCTGGCTGGGTGATTTTCAAGAAGCAGTTGCTCAGCTATTTCTTGTACTGACTTAATAACTTCTTCTTTTTGATCAAGTTCTCTCATTAATTCCTTTTTCCAGATGAAAAAAAAAGAAAAATATGAGAAAAAAAAAATTGAAATGTTTTAGAAATCTCTTCAATTCTTAAAGAGGATTTAATTATTCCCTCTGGATTAGATTAGCAATACATACTGCATGGTATTCCTTTTTTCTTGCTATATTGGGGTTTCTTTCACTCCAGTCATATGCAACCTCTTCCTCTTCTTTCTCATTCAGCCATATCAGCTCTCTAGTAGCACGAGACACAAAATTGTGAAGAGTATCTAGATGTCTTTCCTGATTTCTCGATGTGTTCTTTATTAAAAAGAAATATTTACAAAATCAGAATTTGAAGCTCATGCCTTATCAAACATGATGTACACTGAGAAGCTGAACATAGAAAAAGTACTGACAAACTTACCAAGAGTTTTGAATACTGACTCTCCAGTTTGTGCAATTTTTCTGCATAACTGAGTTTAAGAGGAGCAGTCATCTGGATCTGTATTTGGTACATGAGGTCAAAAGACAACAAAAAGGTTAGATGTTAAACCATTAGTCCTCCTGATTCCATGATATGTCAGTCAAAGATGAGAAGTAAAAGTAAGACTGTGAAACCCAAACACAGTTCTGAAATTCAACATTAGTTTATGGGTCACTCAGTAAGAAAGTAATGGAAGAAATAAAAAATACAGTGCTGTACCTCACTGATTTTAGCTTCTTTAAGGCTGGATTCAAATTCCTCAATAGCTTTGTGGACATTCTTGTGATTTTCTAAATGGCTTTCAACACTTGGTAAATCTGATCCCCATTCTGCTCGATCAAGTTGCACCTTATAAACGAGAAGGAAAAATTAGTCATGATCTACAAGGAGTAAGCATTATAATTAGAAGTGGACTGTTTCCATAGAGATTGATACCTGCATTTCTTCTACCCAGCACAACAGGTCCTGGACAAATTTCATGTTCACCTCTTCTTCTGTTAAATTCTGATCCACAAAAGCTGATTTCATAAGAGGTTTTCTGATTTGTGTCAGTTTGAGTGTTTGCAGAGTCCCACTGTCTACTCCTGTCACATAGCTTTGAATTAACCGTGGTGGGATTCCTGGTGTGTAAGCGGGAGTGATGGTTGGGGTCAGTCTGGAAGTAAGACCTGATGAAAGGCCAGAAGTCAAGCTGGAAGAAGTCAAACTAGGTGTTAAACCTTGGGTCATTGCGGCATTTAATTCAGGGGTTAGGTTTGTTGTAAATCCTGAGTTTAAGCTTTCAGTTATTCCTGATATCATCAGCTTTGTCTGCTCTGTTGTCAGTGCATGCCCCTTGTTGTACATGGAAGAACATTCAGTCCGTATGACCATCAGTTCATCACGAAGTTTTGCAACTCTATAAAATAAATGAAAATAAATAAATGAATAAAAATCCTTTCAATTAATGCTTATGACCAAGGTTTATCATGCTGAACTGAAGAGCAATATGAATTCGCAAGACCTCTTGCACTTTAGGTGTACTTAAATATTTATAAATAAACATTTATATGAGAAAGTATAGTTATATAAATACAGATAACAGATGCAGAAATCGGGCAATGACTAGAAAATCAGCATGGAATGGGCACTAGCATGCACCACACACAATTGCAGGGAACAATCAGCAAAGCAGAAATCTTACAAGATACTACATGTAGATCAAACACTTGCAGTTCACTGCCAAGGGGCTGTTATGTGCTTGATCTCACCCAGTCCAGGATGAATCCTGAAAAACTTTGGAGCCACTTCTTCATAAAATTGACTTATGCTGTTTAAATGCATCTTTCTGCCAAGACCGTACACATTGCCACATATAAGCTAATGTTACTCCACTTATTACCTGTTAAGATATCTACAGCCATCATAAGACATCTTCGCCTCCATTTTTAAAATCAAAGGCAGTGAATTCTGAAAGCATTTTAGGTGCAATAAAACAAGCTAACATCTTTGCACTCCAATAGATGGTAAACATTAAACATTTACATCTCATTCTGGTGAACGACATCATTTTCACAAATGAGTACAGACAGCTCCTCTTGTCTTCAACAATGTTTGTGGGTACTGTACCCACCAGAACACCTGATAAACTTTATTTGAGTGCCCAGTGACAGATTGAGAAGTTTATCCACACACATAAAAATTTGAAAATGTTGTCCATAATAGGTACCCATATTTGGGACATTTATTTATTCATATAAATACACTACAACGTACCTTTGCACAAGCTGATCTGCCTGATAGTATTTTCCATCAATAAGAATTTGAGCATCAATCACTTGCTGGCGGAGGAGGTTCTCAGATTCAAGAAGATAGCCAGCTACCTCTGCTTCATGTTGTAACTGGAGCCCTGACTCTAATCGCTTAGCATCCTGAATAAATACGAGAAAGTCATTAGTCCTGCAGCTAAATCAAAGAGAAATAAGCTGTAAGAAATCCCAGGTTTTTTTGTAAAAGCTTATTCTTATCTTGAAACAATTGTGAAGCATTTTATCTAACTTGCAACAGAAAAAATTAAACAGAACCCACTCTAGGCAATTTTTTATATTTTCTTGAAGAAATTGTAAATTAAAAATAAGGGTACAATGAAAATAAAAGTAGCAGCTATTACGTACGCACTTAAAAAATCCTAAAGAATTTTTCTGAAGTAGCCATTCCACTGTAGTAAATTCACGAACACAGACAAGTAAAATCACCAACTGACTTACAGAATGCAGAGCATTCCGGGCAAGTATTAGTTTGTCCTCACAGCTCCGGCTGTCCCGCTGAATTCTGTTTGCAATCTGCTGCAGCATTTCCAACCTAGGTGATGCCAGAGCATTTCAGAAGAACAAATAAGTATTAATGTTATTTATATTTACTATATACATTGCATGACTTTAAAAACAAACAAACATGTAAGATCTAACACAAAGCACAAATACATATGCCAAGTTACCTGTTTCCTTCTAAGGTGCCATTACCAAAGCTTATACAAGATTTAATCAGCGTGGGACCACAATTAACAGAAAGGAAATTCTCGTTAGAGTCAACGCTGGTTCGAGCACTAGTACTGTTGCTAAACAGAGAATCACTGCTGTGATAGCTATAACTACTGCTATTCATTTTTACATCCAGAGCACAGTCCTGGCTGTTTACATTTGCTGAAAACTGAAAAGATAAAACTACAAAATGTGCAGCTTCTAGGGATGAAATTTCACTACTGGCTTTTGATACACCCAGCACTCCTCCTTTAAATAGGCTTCAGCGCGCCTATTCAAAACCCAACAATTAATATTCTGCCAGCTCTTCAAAGGATTTCACCTGGGGCTACGTACACTACCTTGCTTTTGGCTTCCTTACATTGCATTAAGGCTTTGCAAGTACAGACTAGACAGCAACATTAGGGCGTCTCTAGGAAACAGACATGCCAAATATTTCATTTAGGTGTCACTAAATGTCTATATGCCAAATAAGAACTTAAAGAAGACTTTGCAGTGTTTCTCAGACTCTTCAACGAAGACTTTCAAAAGGGAGGGAAGTGAGAACAACTCCACGCTCCACAGTATGGTACAAAACACCTCCAGGTTGGGCTGACTCCTTTTGCTTCAAATGGAACTGCACAAAAACACTTGGGGGAATGTCATGGTTAATCAGCTCATAACGATTTAATTTGGGACACCTGCACCCCATCCAACCCACCATTATTACTCCACTGTCCAAGTATGCATGTTTACTAACTGTCCTGTCCCACTAATCTGTCCTCCTGTAAATTTCCCTTCAGCTTCTTCCACATTCAGAACTAATTGCTTCTTGCTGTTTTGACCGCAAAACAAGTAAGGAAAACCTGACCACTGCCCTTAAGTTTACATTTTAACTCAAAATTTGGGTTCGGGGTGAATTTTTCAGTATTTCCCTGCCTGCTTTTAGGACCTCCTGAAAACCACACCCACACCACAAGATGCCTGTTTATGCGGAGGAGCACAGCGAAGGCACAGACACACCCTGCAGCAATTCCAAACTCTGCTGGGTTTGCAAACCAGAGCTCAGTTTGGCACTCCTCACTGACATCATATTAAGTTTCAGTACTTGCCAAATTTCAATATTAACTGAGGTCACTTTTTTTTGCACTACCAAATCCCACCCCAGGAGCTGTATGAACACCTCATATTGGTGAGTTGCACTAGTAACCAATGCAACTAACATGGATCAAGTACTTGCATCCAGATCAACCAACTATTTTAACTTGATCACTAAGCCAGAATCACTTAATCAAGGCTTCTCTCTCATTTTACAGTGAGCACCACACATAGTGACCCTCACCATACCCAACCCTGAAATATGGGAAGGAGTTTATGTTTATTTGTATTTACCTGCGCTCAGTTTCTGAATAAGAAAGAAATAAACTATTGTCATTTATTCACAGTCTAAACAAAGATAATCCAGCTTTCTGCAAGTATAAATAGGATTCCTTTTGGCGAAAGCAGGCACTAACTTTGCTTTTTGCAGGTCAGGACAGATTAACCTACAAGATGAAGCAGGCTGTATTTCTTCCACTGCTTTCTGCTGTTCTGCCCTGCACGGTGAGGACAACCTTGTATTCCTCTGTAGACACTTCTTTCACAGCAGGATGCTGTGAATCTACACCTCCCATTGAATCTGCCATTTCAGTCATGCTCTTACACCTATTTAATCAACTCTGACGACACATATTTAATCAACTCTGACTGTCTTCGTGATCTTCTCTTGCTAAAATCTGTCTTTGAGGAGTTCCTACACAATGGTCTGGATTCTTCACAACTAATTTCAGGTACCTAAACCAGAGAGAATGATCACCCCGTTGTCACCAGAAAGTCAGTGCCAGGATTCTCTAGAAAGCAATTCAGATCTCAGGTGTCTCCTTTGGATGCTTAAAGTCAAGCGGAATGAATCCGGACCCAGGTGTCTATACCTACCTGCAGGTAGAATCCCTAAGAATCATTTCACTTTGAGTTAAAAAAGGGCTTTTTAAAAATAATGGATAGATAGAACCTGTGTCTGCCACAGAACTCAAAAGAGGTACCATTAAAAAGCAGAAATGCTCTAAGACTACATCAAGATTTTAAACACCCTCAGTGTGTTATTAGTGATGTACAAAACGGTCGCACATTCTACTACTAGGGAAGACTACTATGAGCTTTGCACTTTTAAACACTTTGTGTGCCCTTGACTACAACCAACTTTTAAACAACCTCGGAACAGGACATTAGCCCACAATGCTGTGCACCAAGTGAAATACACATTTCATGTAAAGGATGAATGTTACATATAGGAAATCAAGTCCAAATGAGACAGTGTAGCGATATGAACCTAGCTCTGACTAACTGTACAAAGAAGTTGTTTATATTGTAGTGCTTTCCCAATCTGAGGCACAGATACTATTTATCACAACCTTCTGAGACCACTGAAGTTATTTCCATCTGGACCTGCTTCTAGGAAGTATGTAAAGAACTCAAGGCAGAATTACTTGATCTAGAAAAATAACATGGATGTTACCACAGAAGACGACATTTAGAATTTTCAGTACAGGTTAAAACAACAGAAAATATGTTAACCAAGCCTGTCAAACGTTCACTAGCGTACCTCTCTACTTCAGGCCGAAGGATCTTCTCCCTTTCCAGCATGGCAATAATAAGCTTTCCCCATTCCTTTTCTATATCATTTGGATGATAGCCTTGAGGAAGTTTGATGCGTCCAAATTCTATCCAGACCTTAACAATTCATACATATTTGTTATTTGAAGCCACAGAAAAGAAACTTCTATAAATTTCAATGCATGTAAAAACTTACCTCTAGCAGTTTATATAGACGTTTAATTTTTGATTTATCTGTTTCTTTTGGTGGAATTTCTGTTTCTTTAAACTGCAAATATTGATTATAAAGTGCCTACAGAAACATAAAAACCATCATCAACTTTATCTTACAGTGAATATAATCTTACTCTCAACTCTCGCCTAATATAAGCTTACAGTCTTATACTGCTCTACTTCTACAAAAAAGATCAACAGCTAAAGATTTGCTTTTGATTGTTCATATATTAGTACTGCATTTATCATACTTTGAAAAGATTAAGGAGTAGTTCTGTTCTACAGTTGATTTGATTGTATAAATCAACAAGCACTTCATTTGTTCAAGCATGCTTTGAGTCAGTAAGATAAAATGTCATTCCAACAAGGAGTTTAAGACACCACACCTCACCTTCAACTCCACAGGATTGTTGGGAAATGTTCTGTCAGACATTATCGCGACATGGTGTCTGATCCACTGCATGAGGTAGTTCACCATATTCTGATATTCAACCCATTTGACTTCCACATCCTACCAAAACACAAACCAGACTACAGATCAGAAGAAAATAATCCAAGAGCTCATTTTTGCTTTATCTTTGAAGTCTGAGATCTACACACACATAGAAAAGAGATTACAGCTCACTTAAAACTTCCAAATAGATTATTTCACTCTTCAGTTCTCATCCCAAATAATTCCACCGAAAACACATTTTCTCATTTAATGAAAGTCAAACTGATAAGAATCAGAGAGGCACAATTTATAGGTCTATGACTGAAAAGTAAGAACTTTGACTCCATCTTTCTCCAACTTATGGCATATTGGTTTTAGTTAAGCTCTTTGTAGGAATATTTTCACGTCCAAAACATGAAATAGCTGCTAAACCGCTAAAAGCTCAACCTAGAGAAAATCATGTCAAAGAAAGGTGTGACAGCAGTCCCATGGAAGATCCAGCTAACATTCTGGAGCTGAAATCAAGGATCGTATTAATGAAGCTCACACACTGCACGAATATTTTTCTCCTACTTACATTTGCACTGATGCCTTCACCACCTTCTGGTACTTTGGGAAATGCATCATAAAGCGATGACACATAGGTTATTACTGACTTCTCATCAGGTGAGGAAACATCAACATCTAAAAGCACAAGACAGAACAGCACTTTATCACGTAGTTGTAAGAATGCCCACAAATACGCTACAACCTGCAGGCAGTTTGGATTTTATTTTAACATTAGAGTTTTTGCAACAAAGCCCTTTGCAGCTGTCTTACCTTCAGGATCCAGAAGTCTGGCAACACCAAGTTTTTCTGCTACAAAAAAAGCATGTTCTAAATTTGCAAGGTTGCTTTGAACAGCAACGGTATTCATGTCTATCAGGTCCGGCCTGTCAAGTAAAAACAGTAACACTTGATTACAACTCTACCAGTTTTAAATCACTGCTGTATTAGTTAATCAAACCAAGAGCACAGATCGATACGGCAATGGAGTTTTCATTAAAAAAGGATTTCATTAAAATCATGTAAACAAGCTGAGGTCGGTACTAAGTGATAAACATAAGTAGTGGGCAAATACAACACTGTCCGTTCTTCTTCATCTACAAGCTAAAGTTTCTAGCCATACCTTTTATATATTTTTTTTTTCTTGTGCATATTTATTCAGGTGCATTGCCATTGTATTATCGCACCTTGTCCTTTCCACTGCCTTTGAGGAGGTTAAACTCACTTTTCTCTCAGGACTCATTTACCTGAAGAAGTTCCTTTCTACTGCCTTTCCAAGTTTTTAGTCATTCTGCATCAAAGTCTTCAGCACATGCCAGAACCCATATGGAAAAAAGTTCAGTCGCAAAACATCTCTTTACCCTGGACAATGAGTATTCTTACTGTGCTTTAAAGGAGTGTGGTTCAGGCTGCGTTGAAGCCCTGCTTTCAGATGAACGCAGCAGCCAGTCCCTGCACTCACACCCACGCCTCCATCCTGCTCAGCTCCACTGCCACACACAACACCCTGGTTTTATGAGAATACTCCTCTTAAGCCAGTCTTACCTATAAACATTATCAAGGCCCATAAATATTATCCTATACCAACATCACCACTTTAATGTTTTAAATCAATGTAGAACTTCAAAATTAATATTCTCCTTCAGTTTTACTATGTGGTGCCTGCCTTTTAGATCTTGAGGTTCTCGGGGCAGACTCTGCTCCTGTCTGCCAATTACACCACCGGGAATCCTCTTAGCCATAACAACTAAAAGGAAGAAGGGATTTTCAGAAATGCTGAAATGAAATCTTATGCTACTGAACACCAGACCCACACTGCAACAAAAATAAAAAACCCCAAAAGAAAAAAAATATAACATATAAACTTTAGTGAACAATTCAGTCCTTAAGTTTTCTCATTTTTATTTCTAGAGAAACTATTTTCTTAGTTTTACCTAGCAGAACCTTTAAATAATTGCAACAGAGAGAAATAAAACTGTTAAATATCACATTGTTCAAAACAAATGATAACATTTCACCTGGTAACACCCCAAATTCCCTCGATCACAAAATGGTATTAACTCTGGGACACTCAATACAATATTGTCTTTGAATGAACTGCAGGGGCACTGAAAATAAAAATAAATGTATTTCTTTTCAGCCATTTAGAATCACTGGTTTCCTTGTGCTCTTTAGAAGCCAAGTCTACAAGCCAGATAATAAAACTGCACCTATTATTTCTTGAAAGAACATTTAATTAATAATAAAACTTAGGCAGTATAAAAAGAAACATAATCCTCCTAAACCAGTGGGACTTTCCACTTCCAATATGCTTCGCGGGAGCATGATCAAGTTCATGCCATTCTTCTCTGAATTTCAGTGTAATGAAAACAATGCAATGAAACCAATATCGTCTGTTGCTATTGGCAGCACAGAAAATCCATGAAAAATAAAAGACAATACTAGAAAAGGAAACAGAGCACTCCAGTCTCCCGTTTCAGCCACAATAACAGAGATGGTATGAATAATAGAGACTACTTTCACAGCATGGTTTAGATGAGAGAAGTGGGTTTCTTTAAATGTACACTGTTGGTTTGGTTTGCTTTTCTTTTTTCATCTGCCTTCTTTACCTTTGTTTCACACTTGATAAAAATGGCCCAAGAACCACGTATGCTGCCTGTTTGATTGCCAGCTCTCAGAACAAGAAAGGACAAGTTGATGATTTGCAAGCTGCAGAGCCACCAACACGATTATCTCCTTAGAATAAAGCTTTTATTTAGATGAGGAAGAGGTAAGGCTTTTTTCGCAGTGATACGGCAAGAATCAAGAAAAACAACTCCTGTTGTGTAGTACATCATTTTACATCACTGCTGTGGCTTCATCCCCCAGCTGAAGGAGAGTCCACCCTCTGAGATGCCTCCCCCCTTTTAAACATCCTTTCCTATCCCTGCAACTCCTACCACCATAGGGTTATTCCAGTTCCCCTTTAAGAACAAGGGAAATTTGCACCGAATACTGCTGTTTTCGGTTAATTATACAGATAACACATAGCATACCAACCTAGATTAACCAGTCTTTATTTGCCTAAAGTCTTGATCTACCAGAAAATATTACAGAAGACAGCACTTGCCTCTGTCTTGATAGCGCTTGCCTTTGGTTTTCTGAAGCAGACAGAAGGCTCAACAGCTGACTGAGGACAAGCCCACTGATGGCTTATAGAGAGGAAAAGACAGGTATTATGACTTGAACGCAAAAGCACCTGGTACTGGCCATGGGAAACGCACCCTGCTGGGGGTTTGGGGCCTCCCCGCTCTGCAGGTCACCTCTTCCCTTCCCAACTGGCCATGGGACACGTTGCAAAGCCACAGAAAAGGGAGTTTACTTCTCACAGCTCAGCACGGGCTTCTTTTAACCCCAGAAAAATGCACCCAAAAAACATGGCTTAGGAAATCACTAATTGCCACATGGTTCTTTTTGTTTAAGAGCGTTTTCTCATGATTTTAAGTAAAAGTCAAAGTAGTTTTTATCTGCTGTAAGCTTGCAGAGATACCCACCCACTAAGTGGGTACATGGGAGAGTTTGCAAGTGAGCATGCCCAGGCAGATTTCAGGGCTGTGATCACCGTTCACCACCCTCCTCTGAAAAATCACAGGAATTCAGTCTTACTGAGCTCAGGTTGTCCACAGCGAGTGTTGCGGGGCTGTATTATAAAGGTTCATAAATATTTTCTAATATCTAGCATTTAATGTCTCCTTTAAATTCTGGAATACTACTAACTGTTTAATTTGCGGTTGTGATTAGTATCCCTCTAATGTGTGTTTATTTAACTGTCTTATTTGAAGTAAATGCTAGATTTAAAAGCATCATCCACCACAGCAAACACTGTAACTTTTAAGGCTAAAAAGAAAATACGCAAGTTTTGTAGAGGGCTGTTATTTGTCATTTACTATAAATATATTTTATATCAATTTGCATAGCATTATTAAGTGGTTTTATACATAGGCAAGAACAAATTAAATTAAATGGACATTAAGTAAAAGACGATGACTCTACCTTCTGTTATAATATTGTGAGTCATCTTATGGCAGATTTGTCAGTGGGCTGGGCCCTTGCCATGAAAACACACACATAAACATCCCAAACACCAGCCGAGTTGGAACATTCCATGCAAAGGAGATGCTTCTGCTGCAGCCACACCTAAGTCAAGGGGCTTGGCTCCTACACTGTGAGCCATTAATCATTTCATTTATAGAAAGATTGGTGCCTGCTATTCAAGAACTTAGTGTAGGTGTTAGAAATTAGACACAATTTGTATCAGAAGTGAGGGGAAAAAAAGTGTGTGATTAATACCACTTTAATTAGGAAGCTGACAAAATTATGATCAATTCAAAAAAACAAATACATAGCACCACAAAGAGAAGCAAATGATCAACATCTGCAGAACAGCATGAAGAAATGAAGGGGTTTATAATGCAAGTTACACAGATCAAATGCGAGCTTTCTACTCTGCAAAGACTCCTTGAAAGAGTTGTGCATAATAAATAAAGTTAAGCACATGTAGATTTTCCCGTAGCCAGAATCTAATATCTAGTAAAACAGTTCAAGATCTGAAATAGCAGCTACAATATTTGTCAATTACAACAAAAAGTTAGATTTGAAGGGTATTTCATACTTCAAAGTGGAAAAGGGTATTTAAATGAATCTTTATTTTCCCAGTCAACAATCAAGAAACCACATCCTCCTCTTCACTGTTCCTGGATGACAGCTGCTCAAGTTACAACAATGTTTATTTAACTTTATTAAAACACATATGCATCAGAGTAATATTCCACATTAAAATACTGTCAATGAGTTCAGGAGGCTCACAAGTTTGAAGTTATTTACATGAACCATTTAAGATGTTTAACCTGCACAACTTTGTTTCAGTCAAAACTCTGGCTGCTGCCTGAGTAATACCTGATATTAAATGGGTATTTCTTTCTTGGCTTATATTGAGCAGAAATATTAATATAGTGAATTTCAAGTAGAACTCTCAGACAAAACATGACTGAAGATGCAGACTGAAGTGTATGCGTTGCTATAGTCCACTTAGCGTTTCCACTGCTCTGATTACAAAATACCTATAAAAAATAAACAAATTCTTTGCTTCATTGTTTTTAGACAATTGAAAAGGATGAGTTCCAGAAAGACTCATGCATTTTTCAGGGATGGGAGGACTACTGACACAAATTAAAGACCATGCCAGAATACACAGTCATAAAATAAATTTTTAAAAAAAGAAATGAGTAGAGAAACTTCTCAAACAGATAGGATTCAACACATATTTCAAAAGGGAGCACAAGAAATATATCATCATCTGCTTTAAAGATTTTGGTTAATAGCAGAAAGACCGCAAAGAAAGGAATCAGAAGTTCAGAAAAGTCCATGTAAAAAGTCTCCTGCTACTTTCCCAGGAACTCTACAAATGAGATGATGAAGCAAAATCTATTTATTACTTAATCTACTATACAGTAACATCTACCATTTAACCTACCGCTTAAGAGAGTTTCAAAAGCTCTAAAAAATATTTACAGCAGCTTATCTGCATAGCAAATGTCTGAGAACTTTTTAAAGAATTTGTCTCCATGTCAGGTACAAATCTAAGCCTTGTTCAAAAGAGCTTGCCAAAAGCCAGCTTAGGAAAGGCTGAGGCATCAACACCATGGGAATGACTCCTGGACTACAACTAACACGCACCGGCCTTGTGGGCATTTCTATTGATGCCCAATGTTGGCAGACACAGTGCTCTGGACGTTGTCATGACCATGAGATACAGTTGTAGCGGAGATACCCTTTGCTAATGCATATGCCTACCATAGTTAACTTGCCTGATCTTTTTTTTTCTATTATCACGTGGGAGCTTCAACATAAAGGATGCCATGTCTCAGGGAAAAAACGCCATATAGGACTAGCTGGGTTCAGTAACCCAGTTTTGGAGAACCTGGTAACCCAAGTTTCAGGGAAGAGAGCAATTCCGATTTCCTTCCACATAGTCTGATCACTTAGAGAGGAGGAAGAGAAGCGTTTCTACTCAAAAACGGCAAGCAGGCATGACTTTGTGGCCTTAAGGAGGAACAGATCTCCTCCATCATCAGAATCAAGAGCCACAATATGGACACACAGCACAAGGCTCTGCAGCAGGTTCCTTGGTGTGAAAAACCCCATGCTGAAGAGAAGAGGTACAATGTTGACTCCTGAGTCAACACTTACCTTCCACTATACCCTTGGCTACCCAGCTTTCAGAAGCTCTGAACTCCTTACAAAATTGTCAATTTGTCTCAGAAGGACCTATGGGCAGCAATCACACATGAGGGGTTTTTCTAGCTTCACTGAGTCTCTTGCTCTATATTGGGAAAGAACCCTTCACTCTCAGACTTCAGCACAGAAATGTGAGCACTGATCTCCGTGCCAACATCTGCAACTGGCAGGAGTAAGTATCAACCCAGATGTCCGAACCAGGTGACCTTTTCTACCTGAAGCACTTTGGCACCGGTCCTTGAGCTCTCATGTCTGCTACATGGATAGTTTTGCACCCTAGTCACAAACATTTGAGTAGAAAAGCTAGAAAATTAAACATGAAAGATGCATCATGGACATAAGTGTGACGGAGTATCTCAACAAAGAACTGGCTGCAACTGTCCTTCAGAGGAAATAGTCGGTCAAAGGACAGGCAAGACTATTAATCCCTAGGTACAACACTATTCAGTCTGTATGTATTTCATAACAGTCAGTGGAAATCTGGCCAACACACCCAGTGCAACCTATCTAACAAACTATCCAGAATCTAAGAGTTACTCTAGAGCAAGCCAAATCCACTGACTGTACCGAGTAGAAGTTTAGATAACTGCAAAGCTGTCATGAAATGTGCTGCCTCCCTGAACATACGTTTTGAGACTGACACTTGCAGAAATGCAGAACTGATGAACTGGCTCTCACAGACTTGATAACAATGATTACTGCAGATTTGTGTAGGACTTCTTGAAGACTTTATCATTCTATTAACATGAAACAAATTCAAAAAAAGCTACTAAAATTCTACTACCATAATTAAGGAGACACGTGGTATGTCATGTCTGGTAGCTCAACATTCAGCACTTGACTGGAAGTCTAAAGGTAAAAGCAGGTGAAAAGTACTCCATGAAATCCTTCTATCTTGACCTATTGGTACGGATTATTTGAAGTAAGTTACATAAATATTTGACTACATTTCAGAAATATCTTTGGCAGAAGGAGATACGGAAAATACTTCACATAATCTCAAACGTGAGACTGAAATGGCTGTTCAACCAGAGACTTCACAACAACACGTGACATGGTGACACAAAAATTACCCAATGCATCAAATCCCTGGTGAAGCTGAGAAGTGTCATCACTGAAGTTAAGCAACACTTCAGAATTCAGGGGAAATGCAAAAAATTTTCTAACTGAAAACCATCATTACAGAAAAGTTTCATCCTTAAAACTGTGACAGACTGAAAAGCAAGCTGCTGAATACAGCTCTGCATATTGTTTGTTGAAGTACGTGGCAAATTGTTTTCTCAGGCTCCACAGGGCCCCAGCCTCAATGACACACTGTGCTAATGTATTTCACATGATCATTATGACTTGTAGAGTCTTTTTGGTTTTGTTTTCTCTTGTGTTGGTATGACAGGAATGTCTGTACTATTCATTATTTGATGTGCCTCTACAGATTTCATTCAATGTCTCTCTAAAGATGAACAATCATGCCTTTTTATTCCATCAAGAGCTGAAAAGTTCTCATCTGATCTGAACTCTCCAGTCCTCCTTTGTGTATCTCTCTCCTAAATTTCATACAAATTTTCAGATACAGTGAATAATTCTGAAAAAAAATATTGCAAGTGACAGTGAGCTGGAAATACTGTAACAAGGGCACACTATTCACAGATACACTTCTTGTCTATTCTTCAGATATTCCAACATGTTGTAGCAAGACCTCCAATAGAAAAAGAATGAATGTTTCAGCTGCACTAAACATAAGGGCACATGAGGGCTTTTTTTCCCCTAGGTTACTAATTTAGCCCCTAACAATATATACAGCTAATTCAGATAATTCCATATATCATGTATGTCCTTGATTTGACAAGCACTGAGTTTAATAAACCAACTAAAAGCCTCCTGTCCCACCTTTGTTAGCACAGCAAAACTTTACCTGTAACTTCCCATACCAATTTATTTAGATAAAGACACAATTGAGGCATTGTAACATCAAAGACCTATTAGCTAAACCCCGAGTTCAGCTTTAGCCATGCCTAACCAAACCTAACCACAACTTGGCAGTAAGTTTGCAATGTAGACTTCGAGCTATACACATGAATGAAACTGAAAGGATCTTAGCCCTTTCACCACCTTCAAAACCAGATTTTACATTCACTTTGTAATAACTCGAGATGCTTTTGTCATTACAAAACCAGTACTGGTATAGTATTATAACTTTGCCAATTTTTTGCCTATGATAAAAGTTAAATAGGAGAAAGCTGTTAACCTCAACCCACACTGTGCAGTCTACAGGGAAAAAAAAAAAAAGACGTAAATAACGGTTCCTTGGAGCGTTTGAATACCAAAAAGACAATGGAGAAACCAAATCAAATTATTTTTCTGTTCTGTTCCGTGAGAAAACTCCTTCCAGACGCCAGCAGTGACTGCCTGACGCACTTGCTTTCCAGTGCGATTAACACGGTTGCCAACAGGGAGGAAGGGTGAGGTACCACAATGGATTCAAAACCAACGTTTCTCCTTGTGCCATCCTGCCTTGGAGGCAACTGTTTCGCCATGTGCCACAAACTTACCAAAGGCACTGTCGGCCAACCAAGACCTCTCTCCCTGTCCGATTTATCATGGGCACACACATCACCACTGCTCAGTCACCATATGCTTTTGAAAAAACACTTCTGACACCCATAGGTGTCCTGGTCTTTTCTAATCAAAGAGACAGATGAAACCCAAATTAAAAAAAAATGCCTTTCAATTCAAAGCTTTATTTTTCAGCTAATTTCCAGCTGGCTAAACAAGAAAAAAAGCTTTGAATTCATCCCAATATTATTTTTCTTCTCAGTGCAAAAATAACACTGTTATCTTTCATTCAGCTGCTACTTAGCAGCAGGATCCAGCACAACATACACAGGGATCATTTTAAGTCCAGATCTGAAATTAATCAACACAACTGCCTGGAAATCTTCCATTTAATACCCACAACACAAGATGTTAAAATTGCAGGCCTGCTTCCAGTACTATTTTAATATAGTCTTTACCAATAGCCATCAGAATTCTGCTGAGTGCATTCAATTAAACTGTAGCTGAGGTTACGTGCTATTTCTAAACCCATTAGCTATATGTATGTGCATACTCAGGCAAGTACCATTAGAAGCATGTCTGCTTGTCAATATTTTTAATCATCCTAAACCCTGTTTATCTTTTTCCCAAATTGCCAATTCTTAATGCCAAGTTTGTTTCTTCTACATAAGAAAAACCGTTGAAAACAGCTGAAGAGTTGAAAACTGTTGAAAATCTGAAGAACACAGTGGGTGGGAAGTGGGGCACAACACAACCAAACACACATTTTCTTTTTGTTAAAGATGGATAACAATAAATTACAAGCCTCAAAACGGCAAGCCAGAACTAGCAGACCAAACTAATCTCTTTATTTAAAATATATCCCCTGGCATTTTAAGGCTTGACACTGTGTAGTATTTAGTTTCTTTCTCATTCATTCCCCAAGGGTGTTCAACATGTTCCTGCACATTGAGGCATCACTATCCCTCCCCTTGAGGAATGTATTCATGTCAGCACCTGATCAGCTGCAACATGTTGTAACATCAGAGGATGCCACCTGCACTGCCGCCCAGGAGCTCAGTGTTAGTTAACTACACATACATGGCAAATCACACTGGGTAAAGCTGAAACAGCTTGCTCTAAACCAGAACAGTTATTTAGCAGGCAGGAATCTAGCTTGCTCCCTGCTATACCACACTCCAAAAAACATCCACCTAGTAATTCTGAAAGCATATGGAGTTATTATAGTAATATCTCAAAAGAAATGTGCAGTGGCACTGGCAGATTTGCCTCCCTCGCTTTAGCATTTGTGGAGCTGTCAGACTGCTCACTCCTTTGGGGACACACTCTTTGCTGGAGCTTCTATTCCTCCTCCTCCCACACGAAGCACCCAGTGTACCTACTACACTCGTCCGGTGCTGCATTCACTGTCAGCCTCTGCTCCCCTCTTGTTTGGGGATAATAGCTATTTTCTCCTCGCTCTCTCCCTAAACTGTATACAACTTAAAAGTATAGGCATTTTTAAGGTCTTGCACAAAGTTTACCAGTACCGAAGGCTCCTTTGGATCAGATCCCCACATTTCTTTAACAATACAGTAACAAAAATTTTTCTCCAAACCTATGCTCCAAATACACCCCTTTGAAATCTATCACCACTTTCCCTCTCTGCAGCATTTCTAACACTTATCATTCCTGTTAGGTGGTACCAACATTTGTAGACAACTGTCTGCATGCGGTCTCAGCAAGCCTTAGTACAGCATTACACAAAATAACCTTGCTCATTGCTTGTTCAAACCCTTCATGTGTGTACTGTAGTCCTGCTTGTTTGTCAGGCCTGACCTAAGCACCATTTACCCATGTAGTTTCCTAACCAGTGTCTTTCCATTTTGCATGGCTGCTGAAATTCACCTAAAAGTACAGACATAGCTGGACATGGCTATGCTGAAAGTGTGCAGAAGCCCATGGCTCTAATTCGTGGTCATTCCCATAGCATGACCATGGCCATTGCAACTCACTCCCTCCCAGGCAATACCCGCCCCAGTCCAAGGGACAGGAGTGACCCAGGACGGCTCTGCAGGGGCTGCACCCTGTCCGGGGGCAGAGGGGAGAGTTCAGCCCCACAGACACAAGCCCTGCTGAACCGCTCACCCACCGGGCCAGACAGCAGGGGCTGGACCCACTGCATGTACTAGAACAGACCCAAAACCTGAGACTAGAACTGCACAAACCTGGCTATATCTGGGAACTGAGCTTGCAGGGCTTCCTGAACACATGCTGGTTTTTACCATACAGGCACCACTGTGACTACTAATTAAATGCTATTATCTAGTTACACAAGAACATACTGCTTGTGCTGGAATTTCTTTTGTAAATGCTAAAAGCAAAATCACGTCTTCATTATAAAAATTGTAATACAAAAATGTAGACAGCAGTGCACACATTCTTACAAAAAATATGCATGTCTGCTGTTAATCTTCTTTTACAATCCTCCATACTTCATTTTTTTCCCCTTAGAAAGTAAGATGAGCTGGTCTGTAACCACACCTGTGTTTTCTGAGTATCAGCAGCCATTGTCCTTAACAAAGTGTTTATAGATACTATTAAACTGTAGACCTTGCAGCTATTATTTCTGCTATCGCTGAAATTCAGTTTTCAGACACTTTTTAACTGAAATCGCCTGCAGTCCTCATACACCAAAGGTTCAGGGCAGTCTGAGGTCAAAAAAAGCAGTTTGTTACTTTGGCATAAATGTTCATTTTATTTGTTTTGCTTTACAATAAAATGTATTTGCAAAGCGTAATGTAGATCTACAATTAAGATTATTGGCTTCGATCTGGCATGCAACTCCTAATGAAAGAAGAGTAGCCTTCATTCTCTATAGACAACTGTTTCTATACATTTTAACAATGGGATACACTTCTAAAAAAAAAAAAAAAATGAGTATTTCTTCTCCCTTGGCAAAAGGCATGTACATAAGAAAATGAAAACACAAATCAAGAGCATTTACCTAAAACACAGCATAGTGACTACAAATACATGAGGTGATAGAGCTGCAAGATGAAGACTCCAGCATGCAGAACGGTAGTATCTCTGGGAAAATCTGAGTGTTACAGCCTCCAACATTGAAGTCTGTCTTACAGGTTTTTGCTATGTATGATATGATGGTATGAAAGAAACATAATGTACTTTTTAAACTGCCTGAAGTCAGATTTCTTCCAACACAACACACTAAAGTAACACGTCTTCAATTAAAAATTAAGCTATAAAAGGCTGATTACATAATAGATGAGACATACAGAATATTCTTGAACCTCCGGGGTGTACCTGTAGCTTTCACTAATGGACCCGATCCCACATCCAGAGAGAGGTGTGGAGGTTCAAAAGAGTCTGAAAGATTATATATTTACCTTGTTTCCCCCAAAATAAGACAGGGTCTTATATTAATTTTTGCTCTAAAAGATGCTTACTTTTTTACATGGACACTATTTAAATTGACTTTTTAAATGAATTGTAACTAGGGCTTATTTTTGGAGTACAGCTTATATTTAGAGCATCCTCAAAAAATCCTGAAAAATCATGCTAGGGCTTATTTTCATAGTAGGTCTTATTTTCAGGGAAACTGTAAATAAAAATGTACAAATAACAAACATGGTTATGTTCAGTATTAAAACTGACTTTTTAATCTGATCATTTTATTTGATATTTCTACGTAAGAACAAATATTCACACAGAATAACAACACGAAAAGCAAAATCCTGGGCCTGCAATGGAGCCCCCTGAGGCAGTTCTTGAGGCCAGTGGGGAACCCCATCCATTTCCCAGGATTTAACCACATTTTATATACTCTCCAGAAGTTCAGCTGAGTAAGCTTCAATCTTACATTATAAACACAAACCACTGGAACCTGCTGAACACATAACCAACCTTCTTACATGAAAACAAATTACATTTTCCTAAATCTGGGGGGGGGAAAAAAAATCCAGTGGTATACGGAGCCAAGTATCTCAGAGTAATTTTTTCCTCTCATTTCTGTCATTCATAAAATTACTTTCATTTAAAGAACACTGCAAAATCACTGGAAACTCATTCACACTCATAGCAGAGGTAAGAGAGAAAGTGACTGAAGGCCCTTTCAAAAAGCTCTGGCAGCCTAATTTGTGTTGAGAGGAAAGGAAATAAATATCCCGCGTTTGCTCAGGACAGCAGGTGATGGGCCTGTGTGCGTGTGACCCAGCACCTGTGTGCTGCCCGCCTGCCCAGGCTGGGCGCTGAGGCAGATGCTGCCTGCACGGCTGTGGGTGCCCGCAGGGCAGGGGACAGGCAGGAACCCGGCTTGCCCAGCCACCAAACACCGGCCTGCTGAGCTCCGCCAAGATGCTGCACGGGTACTACAGTTGGTCATGTTGGCCCTTTCCTGCTCCTCCCAGGCACCTTGGGGAAGCAGGGAGCCATGGCAAATCCATGTGCTATTCCCGCAGTTCGGCATCGTAAATCTTGGCTGGCTTGCACCAAAAGGTGCTGGGATCCTCTGCTGGGCAGAAAAAAATGGAGATGACTACAAGCGGCCCAGATGAAACAATTCTCTGCGGCTGTTAAGCGCAGCCAGGCTGTCCCCACCGAGGGGACAGGCTCCCCGCCCGCCAGCAGCTGATTCACAGCCCAGCTCCTTGCCCAGCCCTATGCAGCTTTTGCAGTTTCTTGATGTATTGAAGCTGGTGTGCACTTGCAAGTTAAAAAGTCACTTATGCCCGGAGAGGAGGTAATTATAACCTGCCACTCCCATGCCCTGTCACCCAGAACGGGACAGTCACATCTAGTTATCTCATGGATGAACGACTATAGGAATCATGCTGGACCTATATGGCTTGTGTTCTTGATGACATATCCAGAAAGGACCGCTCAGTCATGGTGTCAGCGCTGCGAGTACAGGGTTTGCCTGTCTGTGCGGAGGTTCAGCTCACAGACAGCGTGGCTCCTGTCCTTTGGGAGCTGCTGGTGCTCTCATCTCTGGCCCCAAGCCCAGCGATGGCCCCTGCAGTGGTGCAGTCCACCTGTGGGCCCATGTCCCAGGCCCAGCCACAGCCCATCCCCAGGGACGTGCCCCACGCCTGGGGCTGGGGTTGCCCCAATGTTCCCGGCTGCCCCATTCCTGACTGGGGCACTGAGATAGGCCCTGGCTGCCAGGCCCTGACCTGACAGACCCTCCATGGGGGGCCCCCACCGCTGTGCCCTGACGTGGGTATGTGCTCTCCATCCAACATGCAGCTTATTGTCGCTCAGTACAACTGCAATTCTAGACACCAGTAACACGCCTGGGTATTTCTGAGCCTTCTGGTTATTACTATCATAGCACTAAGCGTCATCCCCTTAAAATTAGGTCTGGGCACATTTAAATCCTTTCCAGGACTGGCAGTCATGTTCCTGATGACAAGCACTGTCCCCACTCGCAGAGAGCAGATAATACTCCTCCTGGCCCAGGACGTGTGGTACTTCTGTAAGGAGAGGTGTCTCCAGCCAGCACAGCATACCTGGCACAGGACAGGCTGCCACGCTGCACCGCGACTGACAGACGTGCACCCACAGGGGTGCTCTGCGGTGTCAGCACCCCAGACCCACCCTACCGCCCGAGCAGGAACGCTTGGTCATCTGCCCTGGAGAGCACACCAGCTGGTGGCATCTGCAGGATGCTCTGCCCAGCTCCTGAGAACACCTGGGATCCGCAAACTGGGAGCTACTAAAACAGACAAACAGAGCGTATGGAGAGTCACTGCTCGAAATGTGCACGTTTTGTTAGTGTTTAACCTACTTACTGCGCAGAAGACAAACCAAGCTTTAAAGGAGCTCCCTGGAGTAAAATACTGCAGTTAACAACACCAGATGACTGTTTGGAAAGACCATTCCTATCTTGTGAGCAATACCTGGAAATTATTATCTCTGTTTTAACAGCACAAAACAGCAAAGAAACATAGAAGCTCACTGAAATCAGTAGAAGAATCTCATTGATTTCATCAGCAAGATAGAGTCCAAGAATTTGTAACCTCTCACAGCAAAAAGACATCAGATAAGGACGGTAAACATTCCTGGGAAGGACACGGGATCCTTAAATGCAGAAGTTATGTTTACAGGAAGAGAATAAGCTAAATGGAAACCGCCACAGAAGCACACAAAACGCGGACTCTGCTCTTCAGCCACTGAATCATCTGCTTTGACACACTCACGTCAAAGGTGCCTGTGCTTCCTTGCTGAAATGCTGTGAACAAAAGTCAGAGAGTGCTGCCAGAAACACTGTTCCAGCAAAGCAACTGCATGTGCTCAATCATATCCCAAGGCACTAACATTTGCACAGCCAGAGGACAGGATTCAAGGTTTTCATTATTTATGAACTTATCTGTACCACAACGACTAGCTGCTGAGCTGTAAAGGCTACACTACTCTATGCAAGTGGTACAAGGCTCTGAAAAAGTTCTGGGAAATATTTTCCACTATTCCATCTCATCGAGCTCCTTCCTTTTTTTCTTCCTCTCTCTCTGTATCTTCCAAATAGTTTATTTTTTCAAATACCTGCCTGTGCTATGTTCATTCTCTCGGCTGCTCTGTCCTGAAGTAAAACAGCCCAGTCTTTTGCCAGCTATTTCCCTTTGTCTTGCCAATGTTACTAAAAGAAGACTTTCTTGCTGGCATGCTCCTCCTCCCTGACCGGCTACCCAGAACAGAAGCGTTAGTGAGAAAGAGAACTCATTGATTCAGCTGCAGCTTCCTTTTACCACGGAGCTATGCGCTGCCACAGCTACCTTCTCTGGGGCTCAGTACACTATGTGTCATGCTTACAGCCACTCTACACAGAGTGTGAGGAAAAGGCTGCATCTGCCTGACTCGTTGCCCATTTTACTTCAGTGTCCTGGTCCCCATACGGTGTGCGTGTTGGCTCTGCCTACACTTCTCTCTGTGGTGAGCCAAGTGGTCCCGCAAGAGGAAATCCAAGAAGAGAATAATCTGCTCCAGGGTCTGTTCCCTGGAGCTGCATTAAAACGTACCAAATCTGTCCCTCCCTACTTGGGACACTCTTTTGGTATTATACCAAGGAAATAATGTACCCTCAAGCTTTGTTATGATATGCCCCAGCGTATAAAACACAAACTCTTTACTTATGCTATAATGAAACCCAGAAGTTGCAAGCCTTGCACAGTGAGGGACAAGTCAGCACACATTAGTTAGCCCAGTGGCCAGAATACTCTCCCATGTGGTCCTCTAAGACACAAACCTCTTTATTCAATTCGGGAAACAAAAAATGTACAAAACCAGAGAGATGCTGCCAACCAAGAGAGAATGCTGAGCACAGCAATGATCTTTAATCTTGTTCCTCTGTCAAGTTTTGATGCCAAAGTTGGCTTTGTCAAAAGAGACCTGTTTTTACTTAGAAACTAGAATTAGAAATCCTCTCTCGTCAGTAGACTTCTTCAACTGTACTTTAAGAAAGTTAATGTAGTGCAACCTTTAGCTTCTAGCCACAGCCACCAGAAGTTCTACAAATGCCTGTGGTCACAAAAGCATTGAAAGGGGGAGAAAGTAGCACACTTCCCTTCTCAGACTGAGAACATTCAAGACAACTGGTCTCATTTTTCATGAGAATACCCTGCCATTTTACAGGAGACATCTCAGAGTAGATCCTGGCTCCAAGCAGAAACACCAAAGAAGCTCTAGGCTTCAGGGGCATGGTAAAGTCACACAGGGAAAAATAAGGGGCCCTTGGGCATATCTCGGGTCATGCAGTAGCTGATGGACTTCACCAGCAGCGCAGTTTGGGACTTTTGTGATCAGTTCTGACTGTACTTTGCCTATACTTCAAAATCAGAATGACCAAAAAGGACTGTGACAAAGACTGAAACCCAGGGACATTCCACTCAGCAGCTTGGAGGTGGCCAAAAAGAGATGGGCAGGATTCATGAAGATGCTCCTCTGAGGAAGGAGGGATACATAAGGGCTAATGAGGCGTCCTTGGTCTGCAAAGAGCAGGGAATTGCTCAGGAAGAGTCAGCATCGTCTCAGCAGCTGCAGTGCTATTACAGGCATAAAACATGGAGTCCTCTCTATGTATATTAAACTGCTGTAATTAATATTTTTCAAGGGAACAAACGGAGTACTTACCTGTATTTATGAATGATGGCATTAAATAATCTTCCATCACGCCAGCAGGTAGTGAAATTTTCACAATGGATTCCAGCATAACCCTCGGTTGTCTGCTGTGACCACAGGAGCAGCCTCTCTTTAGCAGACATGTCCTCTGACTCTCCAGTAACATGGATATCAGATATCTAAAATACAGTTAATATAAATATTACCATTACATTTAACCCATAATAATGTTTAAAATATTGCAGAAAACCACTCTGCATTATTGAAGAATTTTCTGTCCGATACCTGTATACATAAATATTTTGATTATTAATCACTGTATTAATACTCTTTCATGTCGTATCCTTACACACTCTTAGTATCCTCAATATGAAATACAAAATTCATAGCTTCACAATTTTCTTCAGTTAGCTAGTTCTCAGTCTCTTAATTTCTGGAGACAATGTAATACTATTAAATGATGAAAAATACTTAATATATCTACTTTATGTTGATAATGTGAATAATAGACTATTTTATGTATTACACCTATTACACATAAATATTATATAATTACATATAAATATGACATTTTATACGTATATATTCACAACTTATGTAATAATGATATTTATATTACACTTATTTTATTTTGCTAAAGTGTTTCTCTTTTAAAATAGGTTAAATTGTAATATAAGCTGTTCTGGAATTCAGTAACAAACCAGTCATTTACAGTGAAAACTGACAATAATGGGTTTAGAACAAAATTCTCTGAGAAGCATTTCAGGAATGACTGAAAGGTTGAAGGATGATACACAACAATTTTTCCTGATATTTGTTTTCGATTTATCTAAGCATTATCAACTTCATGTCAGACAAAAAAGGAAATCGTTGTTAAGTTTACATATAAGTACTACTTTCTAGTACCTTAAATTCTCCCCTAATGAAGTTCAGTAGTTTGCTTAGAAAACTATCACTGTATGAATATGAAACAGACATTTCCCTAATTTGCATGTGTACTGTTTGCAAGTTATGTGATAGAAACTGTATTGAATGTGTATCTGAAATGCAAGACATAACAGAGAGACGACATGCCTTGATAAAGAAGTGGTATCACAGGTTGTCTTTCTTCTAAGTGGCCACCTTTCCCCACTTATTCTAACAGTAGATGGTATAAGATGTTATTATGAAGAACACTAAGAACCCAGGTACCAAGAGGCACTGCACAAGGACCCAAGTACTGTAGCTCAGATATTACAAAAAGCAAGCTGAGGGCTCAGGCAGAGGCAAGAGGGCTTGAGACAAGGCCAAGATTTGCGGGTGGACACCACGCACCCCGGTGAGCCCATCTGGAAGAGGGCCCCACGGCACAAGCCTGCAGCAGCCCTGTGGGGAGAACACGGGTCTGCTGCGGCTCTGGAGGCAGCGCAGGGCCAGGGCTGAGGGCAGGTTTGCCCACAGATGGCTTTGGGGGAGAGGTAGGTGCTGAGTTAGCTCCTGAAGAGGCTTTACTCCAGAGCTGTGACAATTCCAGCAATCCTGTTCTAGTGTAAACCAGAGCGCTACATTCCTGAGGTCAGACGGGACAGTCATAATGATGCCTCCTGGCCTTGAAACCTCTGCACACAAAGGTATCTTCTGTCTGGGCTCTTCCTGGGGGAATTCAGACAGGCTAGGCTGGGAATCACACGTTTTTCTCACGTTAAAGCCACACAAAACACGGTGCCAGGAACAAAGAGATGTAGCTTTCCTACCGATGCTGCCATGTCAATGCCTGACAGGAGGCGGTGGGCAGCACCAGCAACTGGGGGACCAAGGAAGAGCCTTGGGCTGCCAGGGCAACGCAGCTGCTGCAGCGCCCGCTGCAGCTTCTGCTTAACCACCTCTCACACTTCCAGGGGACAATGAGCATTTACAGACATACAGCAAACGTGAGTAAATTTAACGCAGGGAACAAATTAATTTGCTATGCAAGCATCCACAAAACAGCAAGTTGTGAAAGCAGTTCTTCAGATACTTATCACAGGCCATCATATCCGCTGGCTCTAGGTAAGGGAAAGATAGAGGCACCGATACTAGAAAGCGGAGCAGTTTTAACTGTCCACCTAGCGCATAAAGACCTCCGAGGATCTGACAGCATTTTTTGCATCCTATTGTCTCCAGCTTCAACACTGCGCATTTTTAAGAAAAATCAAAGAGAGAGAGAGAAAAAAAAAATCTTTTTTGTTTAAGACACCGAAGAGATACACGTGCAGCTGTGATAGTTTATAAATTTCTAGGTATCAAAATCCTGTAAGGAGTATTTACTACATGAAATGACACAAAATGTCAGATGGTATGAGTCCTGTATGTGAAGACAACAGGGAATCCAATGTGGCAAAAGACCAACTTAAAATCAGTCTGAAAATTTTATTGTAAAAAACTAGGGAACTCATCTGTAGTGTAAGATTTCCTTTCAGTGGGTTACCTTTATTCTTTGGTATTTCAAAGCAAGAAAGCAAACTAAATATTTTTTCAGTAGCTTTAGTTTCTATTCATCACAGAACAACCAGACCACAATATAAATGCAGTCAACCATTTACCACTTATCTGGACAATGCTTCTGAAAGAGATGATGTCATCTGGAAGTGCCAGATGTCTAGCAGAAAAACTCCTCCAAACCTATACATTTTCCCCTGTCATTTTCAGTAAGTCTTCTATGTATAATCCTTAAGTATCACATTTAAAAATATATTCTAACTCAGCAATCTAGCAATGTAATTTGCTAATGGCCATTCCTTACTGCTAGGTTGAAACCTTTAGCCTCCTGCACGGCTCATTGCCCAGCAATGGCTGTGTACATTTCAGACTGCAGAGTGCAAACGCAGCATATCTGAGGACACAGTAGATTCCTCTGGCAACAAGCGTTTTCAGACATCAAGGCAACTTCTGAAGGTCCTACTTTTATGTGTTGTTACATACAAACAACATTGGTAGCTATGTACACAACACAAGAAGAATATTTCTTATTCTGAACTTGACGACTAGGCAAGCTTGCAATCCAAGTTTAGGATGGCTAAAACAAGAATTTAGCTCATTACCCTAAGATGAACAGCATTTCCGATCCAAAATCTTCCAAGCATCATTCAGCATCCTAGTTGGTGTTGCGGTTTAACCCCAGCTGGCAACTAAGCCCCACACAGCCACTCGTTCACTCCCCCCCGGTGGGATGGGAGAGAGACTTGGAAGAGCAAAATTGAGAAAACTCATGGACTGAGACAAAGTTTAATAGGTAGAACAAAAGCTGCACAGGCAAGCAAAGCAAAACAAGGGATTAATTCACTACTTCCCATGGACAGGCAGGTGTTCAGGCACCTCCAGGACAGCAGGGCCAGGGCTCCATCAACATATCAGTTACTTGAGAAGACAAACACCATAACACCGAATGTCTCTCCTTTCTCTTTCTTCCCCCAGCTTCATATGCTGATCATGACACCATTTGGTGTGGAATATCCCTTTGGTCAGTTGGGATCAGCTGTCCCAGCTGTGTCCTCTCGCAATTTCTTGTGCACCCCCAGCCCACTCGCTGGTGGGGTGGTGCGAGGAGCACAAAAGGCCTTGGCTCTGTGTAAGCACTGCCCAGCAGTGAAGAAAACATCCCTGTATAATCAACATTCTTTCCAGCACAAATCCAAAACATAGCCCTTTACTAGCTCATATGAAAAAAATTAACTTTATCTCAGCCAAAACCAGCACAGTTGGTCATCTGAAGAAAAAGCAGTAGACTAGATTGGGTTTAAAAACTGAAATTGCTTTTCACTCGTGGAGGTAGCCTATTTCAGTGCTGGTTAAGGAACACTGACATTAGCCTGAGACCTGAAACAGGCTGAGCACTTCTGTTCTCTAAATACAGTATTTCAGATTTCATGGCTAAGATTTCAGACTTCTTCCTAAACACTGAGTTCATATTCAAAAAGTATAAAAATACGCTGAGGGAAATGGTGAGTCAAAGAGCTGTATTTTGATGAGCTGTACTTTGCAAGATGCCCTATTAACTCGGAACTACTTAACAAGTAAAATACGACCCCCACAAAATAAGGTGTCAGATGGAGAGAGCGCACATCTTTCCTTTGATGACTTCGCAAGGACAATATAGATATTCATCTACTAACTATACATCATCGATATTTAAAACATCACTTGCCACAGGGAAGAAGAACAAGGACTACTGAATTAGGAATACTAGAACTGAAAATAAGAGGCAATCAAATCTTTTACTGTTCAGATTTTGGCCTTCAAAGCAAACAGTTTGTATGAAACGTTCATTCTTATACTCCACAAGACTATCATTTACCCACTATCATCTGTTACTAGAGGACATTTGTTCCTGGAGTATGGAACAAATTATTGAGTTTTCATGAGTTTGAACAGTTGTTTGCTCGAGATCCAGTTTTCCAAATTATCTCAAAGCATATGAATTATAAGGGATGCAAGAAAAAGTGACAGAAGTAATTCTCTGCACAGCCCTAACATCTCAGGTTCAAAGTCTTAATTGGCACTAAATACTCTATTTCTTGCTTCTAACTGGGAGAACCAGTCCACTTCTGCTACTGCACGTGTTTTTTCTCTGCCTGTAAGTTTTCTCTGCATCATAAAGTATACAAAATCCATACACCAAAAAGCCTCAAGCTCTTTGCAGTGATTTCAGTGACGCAGTTTTGAGTCCAAAGAGCAGAGCAGATCAGAGAACACTTTCCAAAAGAGATCAACGGTGCTGCTGGATTTCTGTGGCTCATTTTTTACAGTGCGAACAGAAGAAGAGCAAGACTTTTATAGTAAATAAGGAGTATTCCCTCCGATTTCATCTTATCCCAAACGTTTTGAAGCAAGTCCAAATTTGACATAATGTACTTAACTGCACGAAAGTACATAATGAGCTAGAGATGTATAATGAAATATATTCTGATGTCAGCTAGCCTTAAACCAGAAAAGTCTGAAGAACACAAAGAAATAAGAGCAAAAAGAATATGCTACTATGGATAGATTTTGAAATGCTGTTTTCCACCTAAGCTAAGTAGTTATGTGTTGTGTTTGAAAAGGATTGTTGACAGCATGTTGAGGGAAGTATAGTTATACGAATGGAATTTGAACTTGCATGTGATCACAAGAAGTCATCTCCCCTGACGTTACAGTTGGACTTTGTGAGTTTCCATTTGGCCATAAATTCAAATGCTCCGATTCAGCTCTCACAAGGCTCTGTGGAGCTGCAAGTCCAGCTTTGGGCAACACCCTTCAAGAAATACTGCATCAGCTGGAGCAGATCGAAAGAGAAAAACAAGAACAAAGATCTAAAAATACATGACCTGTTAGGAAAGATTGAAAAATTAGGTTTACTTATTTTAAAGTAGGGAAAACTGAGGGGAGATGTGACAACAGTCTTCAAATACATAAAATGCTGCTGCAAAAAAAGGTAACAAATCAACTCTTCTGGCAATGGGAAGAGAACTAATGAGTTTAAAACTAGCATACTTGTTTTCAGCTGAAACCAGTTTTTAATAAAAAAGACAGATAAGCACTAGAATAATTACTCAGGAAGCATGCGAAACCACCAATAAGGCAGACATAGAAGAACAAGAATCAGTCAAGAACAGTTTCTATGAAATTATCGTGCCTTCACGTACAGAGATGACCCAGATGACCTGTCCAGAACCTTTCCAGCCATGGTTTTGTAGTTCCATCAATGATTATAGATCTCCTTCACCAGCATTTAAGGTGGATTGTGTCTGCTTCTTGTGAATGTTACAAGGAAGTAAACAATACTATGCCAATAAAGCAAAACTGACTTTTGCACCTTTACTGTGCTAATCACATTCCAGAAGAGCAACCAGCATCTATCCTCCCTCAACTGTACTATATGAATAGATAATACAAGATTCTATGTTGGTGGACATAGGTGGAAGTTGTCTTGTTATCTTACAATTATTTGCAATAATAACTGAAATAATAAACGTATGACTATTTAGCCGAAAGTATTCTGCTGAATATGCAGGTTACAAATATTCTACATTTTTTATTTAAAAGCAAGTGTATTGCCTTCAACCTGACTCAAATATGTGTTTTCCTTTTTTTTGTTGCTTTTGGTTTTATTTTTTTCTTGTAGATTATTATTAGTACTGTAAATAAGAAATCCACTGTATCAGGCACAATTTAGATGCATGGCAAAAAAAACAGCTGAGGAACTTGCAGCCAAGACAACAGTCGAATATTGGAAGTAGAATAGTTATTCTGTTTATATATTAGACTTTTTTTTCTAGAAAACATGTACATCCATAAACCAGAATTGAAACTACCATGAACTAGACTGGAAAAATAATGATAATGATTGATAATGTGATACACACAAGTCATTGGTTTTGACACAAGCTGACAACCACCAAACACTGGTGGTAAAACCAGCTGGTAGCTATTTTTTGCTGATAGTGAATCAAAACCATGGTTTGTTTCAACACAGGAGACATCAAATATCACCACAGCAGTATCTCCTGTAGAGAAGCCAAAACTACAGCCTTGATTTTCTACTCTACCTGCATTGTGCTAAAACATGACTGAGAAGGGCTCTGCTGCAGGAAACCTCCTTCAGTCTCGATTCACAACTTCTTGACCTCAGTGCAAACTGCCATCTGCTCTAGGACAGCTCCGAGTCAGAACAGTATCAGAGCGTATCTTGCTCAATGTTCCTGCATTAGGAGCAAAGGGCTGCAGAAATGAGGCTCCACCAGAGAGTAAAAAAAGTTTTTTCTCAAAGCTATTAGTGAGCAGTCAGGAACGAAGCTTCACAACACCCCACTTACCTGAATTTTACAAATACGAAAACAGAGCTAATGAGGTAGCATGTATTTGAAAATGAAAACGTAACTGGTTTACATGCATAAGAAGATGTACTGCAGAAAGACACTCAAGGGACGTATTCGAGTAGTGGGGACTAAGCCATTTCAGAGGGTAAAACATGTTACAGTGCAAATTAGCCAGCTGTACCAATGAGTTTCCCCTGTGTGCCTCTCTCTGAGTTTGAAAAGCTACCACATTTTCAGATATCAGCCACATCTGGGGCACTGTGGAAGCTGAGAGTACATTACAGCATGAATAAGTTGACACGGTGAGTGGAGGCTACTGATCTCTGTAATTACAGTAAAGAAAATGGTAAAAACTGAGATGGGTAACTGCAAACCTTGTGTATCAGCTCAGGCTGGTAACAGGAACTTTGAGGATAACTAACAGCTTCACTGTTTTATACTGAAATACAAGACATGCAAATACTAATTTAGTTCTCAAAAGTAATCAAAAGGAAAGTGGTCATGACTTAAAATAAGCTAGAGTCTGAAATCTAGTCTTCTTCCTGCATTTGTTTTCAGGTCAAAGCTAGGTGGTCTTAAAATTACTCATACTCGAAATCTTGGGTGGAGAAAGGGAGCTGAACTGAAAACCAGACATTTCAGCAACTTGAGCATTTAGCTTGACCTGTTAGCAGATTTCATATTTATACCATCACGCAGTGTTTTATCAATATCACCAGCACAGGCCTCAGTATTGATGTAGGTGCTCAACAAAAGCCTCATGTTTCCCCCCCTATTCCTGTGGTAACAAGGGTTGTATGCCTGGTTAGAGTAATAACTGCAACAATATTAGAAGCTGTATTATTCTGATTATAAAGAAAAAGCAGCCATGCTTGGCAGAACTGACAAGGCCTCATACTCTTTTACTCAGTAATGACGTTTTGTTCAAATCAAAGAACATCCCTAAGCTGTTCCTGAATTCCAGCTAAGATTAGAAGGGCAAAGATCTCTATGTGTATTAGGAGGCTATTTGCACTAGTGTGTACTGTGTGATGTAATTTGGTCTGTTATCTGTATTTAAAAACTAAGCTCAGAAAAATATAATATGATTCCTGTTACAAAAGTAAATTATGTAAACAACAGAAGTGCAGTTACTCTTTGCTGGAAAGAGTACCTTTGGCACAAGTCCATTCCCTCTGTTCACCCAACTCAAAGCTCAGACGTCCACATTGAGCAAGGGAAATCAGTTTTGGACCAGTACCTGGATTCAGCATTTGACCAAAACTTACAGATGAGTGGGGCAGAACTGGTAATATGGATTGAATTGGTAAGCATGGATACCAACAGGAAAAAAAAAAATTGCTTTTCTTCCAATATTCTGCAACTAACCTCATGCTTCGGTTTCTTTTATTGTAAAAGGAAAATAATCCTACCCTCAGAGGAAGATGGAATTTCAATAATTACTATTAATAGGCCATACAGACAGTTTGGGGAGAAAGAGCTTTTAAAAGAAGTGTAGAGAGTTATTAACATGATTTATGATCACTTTTTCTATTTCAAGCTGCCTACATACTTCTATCTTTCTTCAGTTCCTATTGGCCATACTGAAAAGAATTAGAAGTATTCGTTTCCTTGATACAAGACCCGAAGGAATTACAAGACTATCAAAAGTTGATAAAATTTACCGCAGACATTAAATGTGAACTTAAACAACTCTCTAAAATTCACTCCACCTTCTAGAACCATTTTAACATGGAAATCTTTTTCCTAAATTAGGAAACAAATCAAACTACAGACAGCAAAACAGCACAAGAATACATCAACACTCTGGAAGAACAGAGATATTACTTAACCTGTGGAAAAGATGAAGTAATATGTCCTGTCCTATTACTACCTGTAGCATCGCAGCACGGGTAAAAGGCTTATATACAGCAAAGATATTTTTGTAACAGCAAAAATACTGTTCCGGTATTTATTCTTACTTAACTTTCAAATATTACATACTATGCCAAAATATTTACCTTGTTCCTGTTTGGTGGGATGCTAAATAATGTATTTTCTTTAAACAACTGGGAAAACACAGCATCAGAGGAATAAAACCTGGTTTGTTCAAGCAGCGGATCTCTTTTGCTTTCAGAAAGAAAGTGATGCAGCTTTTCGGATTTACTGCTTTCTGGGACATCTTCAACAACTCTGAAAGAAGTTCTGTTTAACCCAGTTTCGTCATGTTGTCTACCTAAAATGTGGATAGCAGAATCCAAGCTGGCTGCTTTTCCATAACAAAGACAACTAGATTTCTTCAGGAATGCAAATTCTCTCCTTTTGTCATCCTCAGAGCATTTCCTCTTCCGTGTACAGTGTTTCTCTGAACTCCTCTTGCCTTGCTCCTTTAACCATGTCTCTGTTTCATCAGACTTGGAGAGCCTCTGATTATCACCGTGAAAACTGTCCTCACAAAGAGAATCACTCTTTGTTTCATCCAGTACAACTTTTGCTTTAATAAGATCAGCTGAAAGGTCTGTACTCACGGGCAGAGCATTACCGGCCACTGTCACTCTCCGGGGGAAGGAATCAGCCAATTCCATACCCTTGGGATGTTTCTCTGTGTTTTCTGAAATCTCCACTTCATACCGGCTTCTTTCTTCATTTTCTTTAACCTGTACTGAATCTGGTCCCTCCTCGATTGACTTCTTTCTCCTTTTTCTTCTGAAATATCTTCTTCCAGGGGAATGTTTAGCTGGACTTAAGGGAGCTTTGGCGGGATCTAAACAGTGTTCTTCTTTTTCAGCCCTCACACATCCACAGACATTCCCCATTTGGCTTTCGGTAACTCACGCTCGCACAGTCCCATTCATCCCCGTATATTTACATACACTTAAATCCTCCTCAGAAAGTTAAGAACTGCCATTTGCACCGTAATTTCTTCCAGACTTCACGTCCATCCTCCTCAGTACGTAGCCATTTTGCTTATGAGAAATGCACACGCAATAAACGTTGTGGCAGGGTGCCCAGGCAGGGCCTGTGTCTGATTAGACACTGTGGCTTATTTCTGGCCACCAATCCTCTTAAATAAACATCACTGCTTCAGCGCTGGGCTGTAACGCCGATGGCCTTTCACAGAGATGACATAGCACTTACGAGTAACAGAAAATCCTCGCCTGCATTTTAACTTCCCGTTTCATTTAGTAACTCGAGCAAGATAAACTAGAAAAGTATGCAGCAACCTTTGAAACTATTAGCTACACTCCAAATCCAAAAGTAAGCAGGGCAGCAAATAGCAGGGATTTAGCTAGCAGATTTGGTTTGCAATTCGTGTTTTTATTACGTATCCAATGATCCCACAGAAGGGAAGATTAAAGTGAAGGATCAGAGATTGCTCTGACAGCTTGTTGAGGGTCAAATTTTTATTTGTATGTGGAGTTTTCATAGCAGCTGATGTGATTTTTCACTGATTTGTCAGCTATAAATAACCTGCTGCTTCGCTACTATCATATAAGCATAACAGCTTGCTCAGGGCAGTGGTGCCATGTCCTGGGGGCTGGAACTTTGGAACAGATTTGAACCTTTTGGCAGATAAAGGTGAAACAAATCATAAGAGCCAGTCTGTCTAGAAACTGTCCACAAAGTTACAGTTTATAAGAATGGAGCTTTATCCTCCTCCCATGCTCCTGTTCTGTAAGCATTTCTGTGTAGCTCTAAATAATAACATCTAAGAAGCATCTAACCACACCTGAAACTGGGTACAAATGTACGCTATATTCAAATGCAAGTCTAATCACCAGCATACTTTGGAAAATATCTTTTCAAGCTTCCACTTGATTTTTGTTACTGATATGCAAAACCTACTAAAACTAACACACATCAGCAGGGGTCGGTGTGTATGGTTCCTCATGCCAAGAAAGAACAAGCCAGTGACGTGCCAAGCATTATCAGGCATTACCATAGAGTTTTCCTTGAAAAGGAATTGCAATAATGAAAGCCAGACTTTATCCCCAGGGGCCAGTTCCACTGAAGTATTCTATGAGATTTTACTGATGTCTGATTCATCTAGAATAAATACAACAACAAAGAAGTAGGATCAGCCTACAAAGAATTTCCAACAAAATTTTATACCATAACACTAAGGGGCTAGGAGGCTGTCAGAGAATACCCTGTACAGCGACAGACAGGCAGCTACACACAGGCACAATACCGACATGTTTCTTTTCAAAGTCGATGCTTATGCCATGACCGCACTCTTTCGCAGCCTCAATTTGTATTTGCATTTGTAGTACACTTACCATACAGGTGCGGTTGTGACATTAGCTCTCTTTACTCACAGTACAAAGCTGTATTCCAGTCAGCTTAGAAAAGCGACTTTCAGTCATGGCCCAGAGGACTCACTGATTGAAAACACACATCCACATGGGACTGAGTTGGGTCCTGACTTGTCCCCCCCTTAATTAATAGAAAAGCACATTTTTAAAAAGTCTTTGGAAATGACATTGCTCTGTTTGTACAAACAAATGGCTTTTACACTGGAAAATACACTTCTCTTTCTCCTCTCTCATCAGAAGATTCAGGACTTCGCAGTGCAACAGATCAAGACCGAGTTACACACATGTATAGCTTCTGGTTTAAT
The DNA here is from genome assembly GCF_036013445.1 of Caloenas nicobarica. Lineage (NCBI taxonomy): Eukaryota > Metazoa > Chordata > Aves > Columbiformes > Columbidae > Caloenas > Caloenas nicobarica. The sequence goes on from NC_088247.1 coordinate 26,885,274, forward strand.
AATAATATGTCTAATAATAATATATGGTAAGACATATTATAATCATTATGAAATATTACATTATGCACTCATAAAAACAGACTTACTATGGCTATCCTGATAAAGTAGAAATTATGTAAAAGGTTAAAGACAAGACTGCCAAGCATTTGAATGAAAAATTGCTATACTAATTCTCTAATCAAAAATGTATTGAAGTAAATATAGACTAACACAAGTACACTACCAATGTTGTTCTTCACCCACAAATTTCGTGGGAGTTAAGAATTTGTTTAAAAATAGTGCACATTTTTATTTTCCAGTGCAAGTGGCATACTTCAGTTAAGACACACAGGCACTGAGGTTTCTAAACAATAATTACATTAGACTGAGTTCTAATGGAGTGTGATTTACTATATTCCTTTTTAAAAACTGTTTACATATTTAACAATCAGCATGATACCATGTAATTCTAAAGAGAAAACGTCCCTAAAGAATTCTCTGTTATTTCAAAACTCCTGTTAGAGTTGGTGTCAATCCGTCATAAAAATTTCAAATCAAATCCAATTCAAGATAGGTCAGAAGAAACACATAGTTATTTTACAGCTGACAATCTGTGTCTTGTAATGTAATCAGTAATTTAGAAAGTCTCTGATTTTGCACATTCTCTTTCATATATACCTTAAATCGAGCTTTTTTGATTTTTTTTCTTAAGAGTAGGTAATTAACTTTTTCAGAAAATCAGGTGCTTCTGAAGCAGAATTTAAAAATTGCAGTAGCAAAAATACAAGAATCAGTTCTGAAACACTGGTTACAAGTTCAGTGCTCTCAACAATCCTGGCTTACTGCTGCATATTCCAGGTCAATTTAGTTAAATGCACAGACTATATCTGCAACTATTCATAGAATTTTACCATTTCTAAATATTCACTAGGAACAAATGCATTCCAAATAGATCTCTACAGATTGCTAGTAGTATTTGTGCCTTTCTGTCTTAGCTATTTCTAGAAATAGCTAAAAAATATGTATTTTTGATACTTAATAAGCAATTTAGCAATACTGACCAGCTGTTCCCTGTGTGAGATGGCTATCACCTCTATATTAACAATTCTTTCTACTGCTCCTTGTTTTTCCATGAACCAAAAAGTAACTTTATAGTCACTTTAACTTTGTAAGTTACTTATGCTCTTGAACCAATGAAAAGATCAAGGACAAAAGAATTGACAAATTGCATTTACATCGGTTGTATTTTTTTAATATGAAAAAGCCTATGCAAAATCATATTCCCTGTTAAGGGAAGATGATAAATGAAAATGTGAGTAACTAAGGGCAAAATAACCGCTTTCAGCCCATTTAAATTCTATTAAAGTCATAACTTTGGTCTCAGCAAGGAAAGAAACAGACACAACAGGATTACACTGGAAAGGGAAGTTGAAATTCCCTCTAAGCCCTGTCTGTGAGCGCAAAGAAAGATGGCATTCTAAAGCACCAAAAGAGACTACCCCTGAAGGCAACGAGAACCACCACAACATGGCAAAGACCTGACCGCACCAGGGGCTTTGTCTCACGTACCTGAAAAGACCCAAATAGCACTGGCTAAAGCCCAAGATCCAGATCATCAAAGCTGTTAAAATACTATCATGGATTTGTTTTTGTTAACAAAAGACTCAAAGATACAAATTTATACCCACCAATGCTGGAAAGTTTTAGGGGGAGATTAGCAAAAGACTTTTTCTGGCACATAAACCCTTAAGGAGTATAACATGAATAAAGAATTAGACCGACACTTGTCTGCAATTTGATCTGCCTTAGAGGCTGCTTAATCACAAACAAGAGGTTAACATTAAGACATGGCAAACAAAAGATTAACATTGAGATATGAAATAACTCATGCAGATTTGTTTGAGTCTGCATTTAACCATAGATTTCTGTAACTTGTCAAGCACGACTGTGAAATGCATTATGCTCTTAACAAGAGATAGGTGTATTGCACACTGAAGTGGCGACATTGTTGAATATCTATTTGTTAGTCTGCAAAATACTGAGACCTTTCGCCCTTTGTGCCCTGCTAATTTACGCTTTATCATTGGTTTCATACAGTTATCAAACATCATAAAGGAAAGGTTATTCCACTTTTTCAACTCAAACCACACCTGGTATCTTTTGCCCTAGAATAACATAATCAAGAGCCTACTAGGAATGCATTTCAGGTAGTTTTGGATCAAAGATCTCTTCCTCCTCTTGTTGTTGTTGATGCAGCACAGCGAAAGCAACAGAAGCTTTTGCATAAATGGGACATCATTTCCTGGTACTAAAACAGCACATTAGATCACCAGCAAGCATTTTGTTGCACAGCCCAAAGATCACATGCAGAATGACAGAGAGAGAGACATAAGCCAAAGAGAAAGTGAAAAGTAAAGCAACACAAGATAAGAGAACAAGACAAAAAATAAAGGCTTGGCAGCACACAACATAACAAAGGTTATATTTGGAGCTGTTTGAGCTGTCCTGGCAACCACTGCTCAAAATCTGAAAGAGCTGTTCAGCTTTCAGGTACCACTGAGGTACCAAAAGTCACGACCCTGAACAGGAGATGTTTTATACCCAGGGAGATAGCTTACTAAAAGAGGAAATTGTTCCTTGTTGATAGTTTTATGGGATTAAGGACAAAAAGAATCAAACGGATGAGCTAACTGTTCGTACATCTTATCCTGCTGCAGATATCCCGCTACTTGTAGAGATGACGTCTAAATATGACTCTGCAATGAGCCTTAATATGCCTTTTGTCCTTGTAATTCAGATGAGTCCCAGAAATTCCAAGAACTCCACACTCATTTTCTGAGTTACCATTTATTTTTATTGCTGAAGAATTCAGGAAGAGATAAGTAGAAGCTCAGTTGAGGAATAAAATACAGGAAGAGTATACCCATCATATGCTGAATGACAGGTCTGCTGCAATGGCTAATGACTGGGAATCGCACCTCCTGGGTGGAATACAGTTTCCCCTATGACCACTTATCATCAGAGATTAGACAACTGAACACATGGCCCCATCTTCAGATCTTTGAGAAGATCAGACCTTGAACTGTTCTGGCTATTTTAAAGCAGAGGCAGATTAAATTTCACTCCTTGTGAAGGGAGAAGAAAAGCAGGCAGCATCTCTCACGTAGTGACTCCATCACAGATTTATCAGAACAGAACTGAAGCAGAGGATGGTGCATGGGTCCCAGAACATCCCATTATTCCTCTGCCTTCTGCATGTGATCTATTGGAATGGGCCACCACAGCTGAGCTGTGTCCTCCTCTGGCCACCCTGTACAAAGGCCACAACCTTCATGACCAACCCAAGAATACTTCAAAATTACTACCTGCCTTGCAAGCTCTGAACCCTTGACTGCAGTAAGGGGTATCAGGAACTTGAGAAACAGCTGCATAGTCATCTTTTATCTCAGCCAAGTCATCTGCAAACAAATGCACCCTTCTTACCTTTTTGCCCAACACAGGCGGAAGTTTAACTGCTGATCTGCTGGACCAAGCAAACAGTCTATAGACTGCTTCGGAGTAGACTGACAAAGAAAGCATTTTGCTCGATGGTTTACGGGAAGTCAGCAGCAAACAAAAAGTATTTGCTGGCTTACAAGAAAAACACAAAGAGGTTACATATGCCCGAAGGAGGCCTGAGAGCAAGCAGCCACCTGGCCAGAGGAGCTGGACTGTCCTGTAACAAAAACAATATCGACTGAAGCCTTGAAAAGCAGCACCCTATAAAGAGGCCTGACAGTGGGGAGCTAGGGAGGGTGGAAGGAAAAGTGTTTCACAGCAGTTCCTGAGCTGCAAAATTATGATGAAACTGAAAAAGTCTATTGAATCATGACTTAGAAGCTCCAGAAATTTTTTAAGGTCTGAGTTTACAAAGCCCTGCTCTTGGATGCCTTAAAGTTTGAAGTTTCAAGTTTTGTCTCTCTTTTTTTTTTCCCCCCAAATCACTGCAAATTATTCCAAATATTTAACATTTGCTAAATTAAAGAATGTTTGCAGTGGTTTGAAAATAAATTATGACAAATTTTCACAGAAATTATCTTACTAAAATCGTGGTTATTTACTGAGGCAAATTTCTGCTTTCATTTACAGTTGCTTATCTCCAATGTCATCAGTGAAAATACACTGGGTGTTGAATGAGGAGTCCAAACAAGCATTAATCTGGACATTTATACATACAGCCTATAATTATACAAAATACTGCAGTGTGATTGAGCATGTTCTACAGGTGCCAGGAAAATAACTTACAATAGTTATTGCATTATGAAACTTAATTTTTAAAAAGCCACATATTATTAAAAGCATGTGAAACATTGAAAGCTTGCCTAAATCCTAATAACATACATCTCAGAGATTTTCAATATACACAGGACAAATTATTTTCTAACACACCCAATTCAATAAACCACCGGATTTCCCATTCCATCTTTCTTATATCTTACACATAATTACTTGGGACACAGAAGAACGTACAATTTCTGGACTTGTGCAGCTGCAAAAGTAAGTGGAATAACTCAGAACAACAGCTATATTTATCTAATTATGGGTACCAAGTTACAAAGCCATAACCATCTCTAGACGTAATTCAGATGCAAGAGAAACAACCCTCAAACGTGTATCATCTTTTGTTCATCATGTCTTTCCCCTAAATCATTCCTAAATTCATTCCAATACTCAGAAGGATTTTCTGTTTTGAAGAAATATTATCCTCCACATAAGTGTCATGACTCAGAGAAACAAGCAGCCACAAACAACAGCCAAAAAAAATCCCTGGCATCTTGACTACCTCCCAGGCTGCAGTGTTATCAGAATACACTTAAATAATGGAGCAGCAGCAGTAACATCACACAGCAAATAACTCCTTAGACTCACTGGGAAGTTAAACTATTCTGCAAATGCTAGGAAAACTTAAGGCACAGTTCAGATTAAGACATCTCAATGTAGGTGTCTACATATACATGGTTACGTGCTGCCTATGTCTTGAAGAGCTCATTTTATCCAGTGGTGGCAAGATTTAAGTTTCCTAAATGTGACCTTCTAGAGCTCTCTGAGATACCCTGCTGTATCGCAACCAGCCTCCAGCTGCAGGTCTAGAAGAGCATGGGTCTCTCATAGATCTGGTGCTCCATCAGAGAACCCCACACATATGTCCTGGATATTCTAGCACACCTCAGATGTGCCTCAAATGTCATCTGTCTTTGGAAAACTAAATGTAAAACCCTGGAGATCTAGTTAGTGTAATCAATGGATCTTGAACACCCTGAAGCAGAGACATAAGAAGAAAGTCAATTGGCCATCTAGAACACGTGAGACACTTAAAACTGCCCAAGATATCTACATGGGGATAGCAGATACTGCATATTCTACTGGATATGATGTGTCCTCTCAGATCACAACAGTACTCAGCAGATACTCTACGTACCTACTACAAGGGATTGGAATTGCTCCAGCAGCCTCACCCACTGTATTGACTTGCCCTGCATGTCTCTGACCTGTTGCTAAACTCGTTTACAACCATTTCAGATGCAGTTTATCCTGCCTGATCTGTCTCTTCCCAGATGATGATGGGTCTCCCATAAAACCTATGTCATGTTTCTCACACTCAGGTGGGTATCTCATCAATCTCCAACACCACAGATGTTTACGTTCAGTCAAATGGAGCGAGTCTCTAGTTGCTGGTTGGCTGACTCACTCTCTAGGCTGTACTAGCTGTGTAGACTAAACCTCTGCCACTCAGATTAGCAGATTACAGGGACAATTTAGACACTTAATGCATATGAACACAGCTCCCCATAAGCACCTGGATTTAGGTGTCTTAACTTCAATCTGAATCTCACCATAATATCTATAGGATTATAGATAACCACTATCTATAGGATTACTCCATGCATAAACAGTTATTGCCATGAAGCTTCATCCCTTTGTGAAGATTCTGCTGTTAAGACTTTTCTGTTCAGACTTTTCTCTCATTCAAAACTTAAGTGAAGCCAAAAAAAAGTATGTGAGGTGTAAGCATACATATTCTTTTGAACTTCCTTACACATTCTGAAGGCAAATCAGCCATAAAAGGGTGTCGATGACATTAAATTGCCATTACTTCAAAAGAAGTGATGCACCCGTAAATGCCAGGGTAGCACAGATTAGCTCAGAGGGTGTCTCTTACATCACCTTACGAATCCCTTCTGCATTCAGTGTAGGTACAGCAGCCAATAATAGCAAAGTAACAGAAAACATTTTTTAAAAAATCCTGTTCTTCAGTTATTTCCTATTTATTAATGAGGCTTAATATTTAGTCCAAGAAAAACTATTCATTCTTAAAATTATTTTAACACCATTTTTTAAAGATATTATTTTGAAAAAAATAAAAGCTGACAGCTCTGCAAGATCTAACTTGCACTGATAAAGATTTAGTTGGTAGTTACTGGGGGTCAGGACAGAGAAAAGTGTGTTTCAGCTACAATTTAAATGCTTCTACACATTTCATATGGAGCTGGATATCTTACAGGGGAAAATCATTGTCACAGCAGTTCACCTAAGTTAGTTACTTTATATAAATGTTTTTCCTTCTCATAGTGTCTTACAGCTATAACTGGTAACACTAACTTTCTTTACTTCTTACAAGCACCCAAAATTGTGTCAGAAGTCCTGTGCTTCAGCTAGTGAGAAAAACTAACAATTTCATCCTGCAAAAACTTGTTAATCAGGTTCGGAAAGATAAAACATACATCAAGTCAAGGCTAATTTCAACTAACAGCTTTTATTAGTAAGTTTTTAATAATCTTTACTTTTTAAAACACAACAACATGCAATCACTGCCTACTCTGTGAGTCATGCTTAAATATGTTTAAGCCTAGCCTTCTTTCTCTGTATAACCATATGGGAGCAAAGACTCACACAACAGGGGGGACTGATGGAACTTCAGGTGCTCACTAGTAGTGAGCAGTTAATGGTTTCTCCTTTACCCTGTGCACTGGCCTGGCCTAAACTGTGCACCCTGTTTACACCAGGGCCACATTGGCTCTATTCATATCTTCTGCTCCTCATTAGGATTTGCAGAAAGGCAAATTAGATCCTAGCAGCCTTTTTGTTTTGTTTTGAAGGTTTTTAAAGAATTTTTTTCCCAGTCATAAAATCACGTGCTTTTTCTGTATGATCAAGTAACTTTCTGATCATTTAAAATGCCTGCACAACAGGGAGTTTATCACTAACAATGCTGCAGTCACTAAATGGGAATTATCTGTCATCTGAATTACATCATCTACAGTCAGGGCCATCGTGAAAGCCTCATTTTGAAGAGCAATTTAACACCACACACTGTAAGGCTGCATTATACTGTACACAATCCCACCAGTGTCCAACAACCAGAGTGCCACCTAGTGTGACCCGCCTGACCAGTGCTGGAGCCAAACAGCAGTGCCCAAGTGTGAGGGACTGCTCAAAAAGGCTGAGCTGTGTTCGCTAACATACTCATATCAGCAGAGAAATTCGGATCCAGAACTAAAAAAAATATTTTAAACCTTTTACTATATTTTAATACTCATCAAAAGAAGTCTGCAGAATAAAACAAGACTGCTTTGTCCAAGCGCTGGAAGGAAAACACCAACTTTTGTCTTTAATCATGTTCAAGACCCAAGGTATTTTTCCCTCACTCCAGACAGGAAATTAGCAAAGAAACACCACCTTCACATTCACTTCACCTCACAAAATACAGCATGGAAACCTTCAAATACACATTAGAGAAGAGAGATAATCTATATTTTTGCACAGCTTCTATGGAGTTCTAAGTTGACACATTCGTCATAACCATATGCAAGAATCTAACCCAAAACATACCATCAAGCAAAACTGGACTTACCTGAAAGTGCAAAATTATGGTCCATATCAACCCCAAAGTCAATTTGGGATTCCCATCTGTTATGTCATCATTTCTAATGTTAACTAGTTTCACCTGCCATGGCAAAAGGAAAATACAGACAAAATTGAAACACATGTCACAAATGCATGCTGCATTACACAGATGCGACTATAAAGGATGCATTACTTCCCAAATATACTCTGTTGGGTTTTTTTAATTCTCAAAAGTAGAAAGGAATTGCATTCTGGCTGTAAGCAGCACATCAGGAATCACCCTGTCCCACCGACACCGGGCAGATACCTCAGCTGTCACTATGCTGGCAGGTCCGCTCCCCATGCCAAATACCCTTCCCCTCAGCCCGTCTCAGAGGGGGAAAGGACAACAAGAATACGATGAACTAGAACTGTGGTGTTATCAGTCTCAGGCAATGCTGAGACCTGGGAAGCTCTCACCGCCTTTCTTCCCCGCCAAATTCTCCTGCAACAAAGCAACAATTCAGCAGCAGGAGAACTGGCCTGCTATAATACAGCAGCCTGGCTTGATAAAACCAGGAGGAGTTTAGTGTCACATTTAAATAACCAATGGCTTAATAATGTCAACAGTTACTATTGCTTCTTCCACTGTACTCATTGACAGTGCTACAAACATGAAATGGTTAACAGGATTAAAACAAAGGCTGAGATTTTTGCTGTGGCAATAAGCTCATATCCATAGTGAGTTCAATAATTCTATTTTCTTTGTTGTGTTACTATTATTAGTTAATTTCTCTATATGTATTATGTATCTGTATAGCCTAGCAATTAAAGATGACTCAGCTAAAAGGTGGTTTTTTTTTCCCTTCTTAGTAAAGTTATATACACGTGCTTTTCAACATATGCTCTGTTACCAACACCAAACAAGCAAAGGTGTGTCCTTTTCTTGATCTGCAGACATAATCTTAACCATTAGGTAACAAAAAAAAACCCACAACACAACAACACAAAAAACCAAACCAAAACAAAACACACCATCACACACAACAAAAGCACCACCGTAAACCAAAAGCACTGTCTCTGGGAGAAAATGTATTCCACAGTTCAAAAAAGAAATCATAAACAAATACAAATGTTTTACTCCCACTGCATTATAAAAACTGTTTGTGTTTGGCAAAACTCTGCAAGATAGTGAAATATCTTTGTTTTTTACTCTAAGTCAGGCTTCAAAATTATCAATATATAGGATGTCTCTGCCTTACAACCACAACAAAGCATTGTATTTGGAGGTTATACAGCCAACCTGAGGAAGTTCTCTCCTCAATATGGTTTAGAAACACCTGACATGGGGCTGAAACTTTCATCAAATGCAAGTCCCTCTACCAACTTGCCCTACAAGCATTTTGTACAGTGGAGCACAGACATCTTCACAGAACTGCGAGGCTAAAGAGAGCACAAAAATCCTCAGATCACAGTTGACAGCTGCATGATGGAGACCTGCGGTTCCCAATGACACACACACGTTCATAAACATGAGGATGACCTGATCCTTCATCTCCTGCATTTAATATGTGTGGTCTGTCATGCATAAACAAGGCATGGTACCGCACAAGTCCAGAGGTCTCGCTGCATAAAAATGCCATTGTGACTGTCATTTCAAGTAGCCAGTCATTTACTTTACAGCATATTTGTTCGGTGGCTCACTTCGGTTAACAGGAAAAGTTCGCTTTGAATTCAGCAAAGCAGGATTGAGTTCTCAGTGCACACACACTCAGTGACCCAAAAGATGGTTTGCAATTTCACTCAGAATATGAAAAGACATCTGTTTTTACAACCAAATTAAGTACCTGTCTATGGTTTGCTACCTCATATTTTTTCAAACCTTTCAAATAGCAAATTATATGTAATAAGTAAATAAATCAATAAAATCAACTGATCAGAAAGCAAGTTTCCAGTATCAACTCGTTTGGATGGGATGGGTAAGGAGGTAGTTCTTCCTTCCATCCATGTTTTGGCCATTTTTTAATATTGACATTTTGCAAAAGGAGAAAGCAGGAATCCTCTGAGTGTTTAAAAGAAATTTAAAAGTGGAAAGAAACTTGCAGCACTGGAAACCATCCAGCAGTGTAGATTTCAAGTGTTTGGCTTAAAGGTGAAATTAAGCCTGAATCTTCCACAGCCCAGGTGACTCTGCTGCCTTTCTAGGCCACCGGTTTTGCTTTCATCAGGATCAAGGCTTGAGAAAGTTTTCCCAAAAAAACCATAATCAAACCAAGGAACTCCCACGCAATGTTCTAATTTCTGAATCTGCATTTTGCACTAAAAATTAGATTGTGAAGCAAACTTCATACCAGCTAGTGTCTGGACAGCATGAAAGATAGTCAAATCTACTGTAAACAACTCCTGAGGATCTTACCCATAATTTTCTCATCTTATAACATCATATACCACATGAAGTGTGTTAATGTTATTGTTCAGACAAGGGTGACGTAAAGTTACCTTTCCCACATCTCTCAACCATCTCAAGCCTCAGATCAAGCCAGGCCTACACCAGCAGCTATTACACAACACGTACAAAAGACCAAGTAGGACACTTATTTTCTATTAGCTACAGGTGACAAAATTTTCAAGTTTTTTATTAAACTTTTCACCATACCTGGCGTTTTTTCAAATAGTCAAGTGCAATTTGGACGTTCTGGAGTCTGTGAAAACGCATCCGACCTTTTTCTCGGGGCTAAAATTATAAAATAATAATTGTGAGATTTTCTCATCAGACAAAAGAACAAACAGTCTCATTTAAAAGACACCACATAAAACAATTGAGGCACTACATTTTTAACGAAGCCAATACCTTTGGTGGAAAAGCGTGCTTTAAGAATTTATTTTTTTAAACTGTAGCTGAAATTTTTCAGCACAGTGGATAGCAAGAGAGACCAGTGGTCCCCAGCTGCAACTTTGATCCATGCAGGCTGGTAGTTGTTCCCCTGTGAAGTACTATTAAAGCCAAGAGGGCTAAAAAAGGCCCTACATGAATCTACCTACCGAAACTAAACTGTAATATATTATTATTTAAGATTTACAACATATTAAGCAAAGCAAGATATAAGCAATGTCATGGACCTTTATGTTGCTCTGGTAAACTCTGTGATGGAAAAGCTGACCTCTGTACACAACTTCATGATTTAATGTTGTTTATTTATGGTAGACTGCATAATCATTATGATATAGATATATATTTATTTAAAGCATCTAATGAAGATAATACCTTCCTCCAAACAGAAAAATACAACATATACAGCTCTAGAGTGTAAGTTTAAACTGTTGACTTGGGTAGAACACTGCAAAGCGTGAAAAAAAAAAAAAAACCTTAACAAATCACTCTTCTCACAGCAAAGTCAAAACTAGCAAGAAGAAACTGTAAAATAAGCATGAGTGGTGTGTTAATGGAAAGATGGCAAAACTGCATGCAGTTAGTATAAAATCACCAAGAAGAAGAATCACACAGAAAAAGCATATTTTACTTAGCTGTCACAGATCAGCAATGGGAAAGCAGTTAAATTTATATCATCATCATCATATCCAAATCCTTCTATTCTTCTTATTTCAGATTTTTCACAAACTTTCACAGCAATAAACTGAAGGGGACTATAATTGCTAGGGATCACCCATGAATATGAGCATTTCCTCAGTGAATCACTGTGAAACACACAGATACAAGCCCAAGCCTTCCTCAACTGCCTTTTTTTTTTTCCCTGTGGAGTATCCGACGCTTGCCAAAAGAAAACATGAGAAAATGAAGTTGAAAAAGAAGCATAAACTAAAACACAAAAAATTTTAATTTGCATTATAGAACCTTCAATTTAGCTCCTTGTATTTCATACAGATAGCCCAGGATCAAGCCCCACATCCCTCGCTAACAAGTCACCTCCCCAGATGGACTGAAGGACTGCAGATCTGGTACCTGGATTCCCACAGAGAGGGTATAATAAATCCCAAACTATATAGTCAGGTATAGCATCTCAGAGGGGAAATATTTTTTTCACCGTACAGCTACAATGCAGCATTTTGAGTTATATTATGCCCCAGGAAAAAAAAGCCCACAAATGCCACCGAATTTAAAACTGCAACGCAACACATGGGGAGCCCAGAAGGCACTCGGGCCCTATGACAGCGAGTTGCTTTAGCAAAGGCAAATAATGCCAGGTCTACAAAGGCATGAAACAGCTCACTTGGCCTAACAAGCACTCAGCATTTTACACTTTATAAGTAGATATTTCCCTTCTGGATGGTTAAAACATAGTGAAATGATAATTCAGCATTTGTTGCGAGAAAGATAAACCCTGCAAACAATCCGTATATGTAGCAGCCACTACACGGAGCTGTCACTTTGCTTCGATAAAAATAACTATTACATTTGATTAACAACTAGATCTGCACATCTGAATTGCCTCATTTCAAAATATTATCCAATATTATGTCAAATACATTTGTGTTTCAGCTGTTCACAAAAAAGCTGAATAAAAATTCGTCTTTATCATATGTTTATCACAAACATATGTATCCTGGTTTACCAACAAGAGTTTTTTTGACCTTTCTACAGCACACTACTGCAGCACACCAAACTAAGAATTTACAAGAGCAGACACCACACTTCAAACGCTACGTTAGTACAGTTATGGGGGTCGGCACCTACCCCCTTATCCTCATCCTCCACATCCTCATGCTGTTCATTTGCGCATGCTTCTGTAGAACTCACCAACCGTAAGGTCTTCAAAAAATCTCGCTCTCTCGGCTAATGAATATAACAGACGGGAGACAGGACAGCAAAAACACAAGACAGACCACAAATGAAAAGAAGAGCATGAAAAGAAGAACATAATGAAGAGAACAAATACCAAGCAAGGGAAGTAATGCTCACAAAGAAAGGAAATGACACCTGAGAAGTGTTAGACAATTTCAGGGACATTTTATCCTTGCTATTTGTAAGTTACTCCCTGGAACGCCAAGGGACTTTAAGCATCCAGTACTTGTTAAAAGAAAAATTGTAAAGAAAAGGGAAGAACAGAAAAAATAGCGCATTAGCCTATTAAGAAAGGAAGTCTCACTGACCACAAGAAATGAAGAGAACAGATTGTATTCCTCCACAAAATTCAGAGTGGGATATTTTACCGACAGAAATACAACTTGTGTCTTTGGTATCAAGTCACGGATTTTGTAAAATGTCAAAGAAACCTCCAGCAGTCAATACCTAAAGAGTTAACAAACAGAGCAAATGTATATATAACAAACTGGAACCACGTATTCTTATGTAAAAGCTTACCAAGGTGTCTCCAGAAAGGACTTCTAAAAGGGAGATCAAGTTATGTCCATCTCTTAGGTCTTCATACAGGTCATTCACATGCTTTCGAACCTACAGAGGTAAAGACAAAAATTACATATAAGACCACCAGTTATACCTGAGAATTCACACTCTCATTAACACACATTCTAACACACAGATAAACCTCAGATATACCTCAGCATGGCTTTTCAAATTTATTCACTTTCATGACAAATTTACAAACCTAAATTAATCGTAACAGGCAAAATTCACATCTATGTCTGTCTGCACTTGCACAGTTCCATCACATTTTCTTTCATTTTACTGAAAAGGAAATAAAAAGTAATACAAAGTTATGGGTAATGAATGCACGTAGGAATGAAAAAAACCTGCATCTGACAATTTAAACATTACCAGATGCCCACCTATTTTGACCTCAATAATGACTGCTAACAGACAACACTAGCTAGATCCAATGAACTGTAAAAAAATACACATGAAGTATATATCATCCTCAGCATGCATCTTCACTGGAACCAGGCCAAAACTTAAAGCATTTTCTGGCCTTAAGCTTACTACTAATCTAAGCATACCATCCACCAATTAACAGCGTGTTTAGTTACCTCAGATTTCACAGAACTTAGCGAGTTTTCCCATTTGCTCACATGTCCACCTCATACACTATACCAAAGAAATATGACGTTAGGTTGATCTAGTGAAGCTGAGGATGCGCACAGCCCTTCCCACCAGCCGTGTGGGTGGCAGAGCTGAATTTGCCTACCGCTCAGCAGAACCACACAACCAGCAATCACCAACCCAGCCATCCCGTCCCCTCCTGTGGTGGCCCTAATAGATGTCAGCCTTTGCCAGCTGAACGCATTCAACTAATGTGGGCTGAGAAGCACTGATAACCAGGAGACCCCACAAGGCCACCCAAGAGCAAGGGAGCAGATATAACGAAAAGAGAGACAGTTGAAAGCCTAACTTTTCTGACAGGCACAATAAAGCTGGGAGATGTCTGTCCACAAGCCAACTTCTTGTTTCTTAGCATTAGCTTAAATACAACTTATTTGAAATTTCTTTAATGATTTCAGCCAGCTACTCTTTAAACATGAAACAAAGGGTCTCGTTTATCAGAAGCAGAGATTTTTGACATTGCCAGCCAAGGCAAAGGACTTTCCAGCTACAGTTTCACATCAGTTCCCTGGCATTCCCATCAAGGTGCCAGATCAGAAACTTCCTAAGCTTGCAGAGGATAAAATACAACACCAGGAATGTCTTCTGAAGTTATCACCTCTACTAGAGACAAATTGTACTTCTAATATGAGATCTATGGGACACTCCTCTGACTGCCAACATTTCTCTGTGTATGATGAGGACAGAAGGAATCGACCCTGATCTTCAACTTCATACAACAGCTCTGTTTCCCTGACTTTTAGGGCTATGTCTATATCAATCCAGTTGAATAAATAACTGTCTCCATACTGGTGATTAGCTTCATAAATACTTTTTAGTTCAGGTTTTCTTACTTCAACTTTTAAGCATGACCTTGCCTTGTGATGTGTTTTCACAAAGACCATCATCTTAACTGAGAATAATATTAGGGCATATTTATGCTCATGCAGAACACTAGCCAGAACAAATCACCCAGAAGACTGTTCCATAAGTAATTACAACTGATAATATTTTCCGAAACGTTTATGCAGACTCTACATAAGCAGTTGAGTTACATACTAGTACTCATACATATACATAGCTTCATACACTCACACACATACAAAAAAAAAAAAAATTAACATTTAGGTGTGATTTTAAAATAATCCTGTAAGCAATTCATTTTAGAAAATTTCCAAGAGAAAAATTCTCTGGTAGTATTGAAGTACCATGAGGCTGAACAAAGAAAGAGAACAGATGTTCTGTGGTGAAAAGAAAGAAAAGGGAAGCCACATAGGTATCATTAAAATCCTTGATAAAAGACTTGACTATGCTAAATGCTTTAAAGATGAAAAGTACAAGGGTCTTTATTTTTCAAGCCAAAACAACTGTGGCTTTTTGTTTTTCTATTCAAAGAACTATGCTGAACTGAGTGCCAAAACTCTTTCTAGCAACAGCAGGCAATTTTTCTTTACAACACAACCCTGTGAGAGGGCTCCTCACCCCTCCAGCTAGGACGGGCCGCTCTCCACTGCCCTCAGGAGAGCAGAATCCCGAGGCAGAGCAGATCCACAGTGCGGGTTGGTGGCCAGAGTCATGGCAGAACATCAGGTTAAGGACAGAGAGATGTGCCTCTAACAGACACTCACCAGCACAGCTGAAGAGCTACCTGGGCAGCACCACGTCAATGCCCACACTCTTTTCAACACAGAACTCATGGCAGTTGCCCAACACGCAGGTATCTGAATTGCAGGATGAGAAACACTACCATTTCTCATCTGTCTGCTTGTATTTTCCATTAGATAATTTTGTTATCCTCCTGGTCTGTCTCTCACAACACACATTTGTTGACCTTCTGTTTGTTTCTTATACTCTGAGGTTTCCAAAGTATTACAGAGACAACCATCTTGCCCAACTTATCTTTCTAGAAATCACAGATGCTTCAGAGATGAACTCATACGGTGGATGAAGAAAGTGCCACAGAGCTGTCAAAACAGGAAAACCAGCAGTACACCTCAGACATCTATCTTAGTTCTGCCATTGGCTGACAATTACTGAGAGGATTAATTATTTAGGACATACTGTATTGGTATGCTGGTACAGGACAACATAATAAGGAAATTCCAATATCCTGAGCAATGGATGTGCACCTAAAAAGATGTATTTGAGCAACTAACGTTCAGCAAGCATGTTCACCCGAAGCAGCAGATCACTTCATTTAAAAGGAGCACCTTGGGGTGGATGGAGATCATGCATTGCCACTTGAGAAAAGCTTGCAAAATCATCTCTGCTATCTCTTGGGAAGGTCTCACCTCCCAACATATATAATGAACTCTTAGATCTCTAAATGCACAAGAAACAAATATTACTATTTCATCACTGTTTTGCCATCATCATATGCAGTCTTCCTTCAGAGCACGTAGTGCCACAAGTACTAGATGCAGATGGGGTTCCTGAATGGATCTGTGGGATCTGCCCATGTCATTAAGAGTTCTTGTGGCTTGTCCATAAAATAACTGAATTGTCAGTCTTACATTTTGCAAGGTTCATGTGCAAAGCAGACTATGTGCTGCCTCAGGCAACTTTTTGCAATATACCCACTTGAGCGCGGCAGATTTGAAAATTTGGGCATGATAAGCGATTCTTTAAGGGAAATGTGAGAGATGCTGAGGAGCATCTGACAAAACTTAAACAAGAGCAGCAAAATGGCTTCATCAGTCAGAAGGAGACCAGGAGAATTTAAGGCACTGTTTCAGAGGCAATTCCTCTTCCTATCTTCATCTTCTGGCACATATACTATGATGTTTGTGGCAAGTAAAGCTCATGTGGCAAGCATGAGATATTTTTGTATCATACTCTCCCAGTAAGCTTAAGCTTTGCAGTCTAGTACCTTGGGGAGAACCTCACTACCACCAGTAACAAACAGCTTTTAAAACTGCGGCAGTCACGGAGCTGCAGTCTTGCCCCTGGATGGCAGCACGTTAGGCACTTGACAAACGAAGACCGTGAAGCTGGCTGCCACCTCCAAAAGCCAGCAGCGTAATACCCCAGATAGCTCGCATAGCTTTATGATACCGTTCAGCTGACACATCTGGTTGTCCTTACAATCGAGTTGCTATCGATTCCACCCTCACGTACCATTCTGTTTCTGCAGTTAAAGACCCTGGCCACCAGGCCTGGCTTCCTCTTCTGTGGCTGGCATTGCAGCAAAGCTGTCATCACTGCCTTCAGTCTGCCTGGTTCTCATTTCCATCAATAGAGAACAAAGCCACGATTCAGCTGCCCAAACGCACACCTACAGGGCTGGGTTATGGTTATGTTTAGGGAGTATTGCCACTTAGCCTTCTCCTGCTTCTCCAGAAGGACTACGGTTTGCTTAAGTCCTGCCAACCAGTCTTCCACAGTCCTCAGTACCCTTAACACATCTCTAACAGCCCAGGATGTCCATACTTAGGGAACTGAAACTGCACACAGAGATCTCTGGTTTTGCCATGAACAAGCCATCTTCAATAGCAAGCCTGTTTCTTACCATTTTTCTTGATGTTATTAGTTGTGTTATGCTGACACTGGAACAAAATCTATTGTTTTACACAATAAAACCATAAGCTGCTTATGCTTGGTATGGGTAAAAGGGGAAGGACAGAAGATGCACAGGCTGGAATACAGTAGGAAGGTTATGCTAACACTGCCATACCTTTATGAAAACACAGAAGAAACATCCCCTTTTTCTTACTCAGAAGTAAATCTGGCAGGAAAATAGGGTTGTGGCCCTTTCTGTGTACACAGTGGGTGCACACCCAGCATATGCGCAGGGAAACCTCACATTCATGTTACGGTACATATTCCAGACCGGCACCTAAAATGTGAGGGATCATGTTCTTGACTGAAATAGTTTAGGAAGGAGCAGAAAAACATTAATGTGCTACGGGATCTAGAGTTGAGGCAAAAGAGAGTTCATAATCAGACTAGGCAGGAATAACTACAAGTGACTCTCAGGCCCCGGGGGCCACCAGGAATTCCCCCAAGGAAGGCAAGGAGGCAGGCGCTGCAGCCCCGGCAGGCTGCCAGGCTTGGAAACAAGGCAGAGTTCTGTGCTTGCACGCTTGCAAAATTTTCCATTTTTACAGGGTGAGGAAAGCAGACTATTGTAATCGAGTATCTTTCTTAAAACATGTGGAGTCTCCTGATCTGTATTATAATTAAGCTGAACTGATCATTACAAGAACGCACTAAACTAGATATTTTCTTACATTTTCCAGAAGAGGCAAGATTAGAATCAAATCTGAATCACATTTGTTTTGAAAAACTGATGTTCAGCTGACAAGCCTTTATAAAATCATTGTCATCCCCAGTCATTATAAAGTACTACAATACTATGGATCCAACAGAGGCTTTTCAGACCACATAGCCTGGGAAGGTCTTTTCAAGTACCACTGTCTTTGCTTCTGGAAGCAAAGTTAATTAAATGCCCAGCACAGACATAAAGCATTACCACTTTTCCAAAGGAAAATGGGATAAGGCTCAAAAGTTAGAACTGTAAGGGGTGTGTTTGGGAAAAAAGTGTCAGGCCTTAATTACCACTGAGGTCACCGATAAGTCCAAACAACAGCTGGCACAAGGCCACCGCAAGTTTCACAATGAACTTCAAATTTATTCTTTAAGAATCTGATTCGGTGCCCATGGAAAAAAGATCCCCTAAGACTCCCATTCACTTCAGCTACAGTAAAAGGCTTTTCTCTGAGACAATAGACACAGATAGTTAAGAGCCCCTATAATTACACTGTTCCACACAAAATGCCATCAGCATTCAGACCTCTGCAAAACTGGTGTGGTGACTGCATGAGACCCTGACATCCTGATGAGTTAAGCTTGTTTTTAAAGGACAAATTGTATTAAAAGCGCTACTGATGAGGAAACAGTTTTCTGTAAGTTTTGAAAATTTGTATGCTTTAGTCCTTTCACCTCTGAAAATTAAGGAATCATAAGTGGCAGTTCTAACTGGATGATAGCAAGTAAATCTATGCCATGAGTAGAGAACGAAAAACCTCTCATACATAAAGTTATATTTATGTACAAAAATAAAGGTTTACTATGCCAATACATGCAGCATGATTTATGAGAAACACTCAAATTCTGAACAGGTTGTAACAAGATCCATGCAGCACGTAATTGCCCAAATATCAGATTTCTCAAAATATTCTCACGTGACTGATCTGCCAAGCAAGGCTGCCTCTTCAAACACCTTCAACACCTCTTATTTTGCTCTGCAGACTTCTTAGATTCGCCCATGTAATGCACATGAGTGTTGCTCGATATGCTGCAAGGCCACTCCACCTCAGGCCATTTCCATCCCAAGGGGCTGTTTAGTGCAGCGAGGCGCTGAGCTGTGGTCCGTGGACAACCTGACGTCACACTGAGAGAGCAGGGAGCCAAAGCACTGACACACAGACTGACGTCCTCTCCCTGAGCCTCTCATGTTCTTTCATCTCCTTACTTTAAAACCAAAATCTATTTCTGGGGAAAACACAAACTGCAAATACACACCCTGGTCATGATGTTCGTTTTATACCGAATCCTATAATAAAGTGCACCCATTCTGTTAAAAATAAACAAGCGCAGGAGTTCTGGCAGGATGCAATCACTGGCTAAGCCTGCAGCAGTGACCTCTGGGCACAGCTCTCCCCAGGGACGGGCGCGGGGTGCAGGCACCCGAGCGCTGGGCTGCCGATGGTGCTGCTCCCCAACCCCAGCGCTGGACACCCCCCGCCCAGCAGACCCCAGCCTGCTCCCCACAACCCGACAGCACAAGGTGCAGCCAGGGACGGCCGTGAGGTGGCACAAGGGGAAAAACTTGTGCCCAGTCTCTCCCATGCACCTATTCACTCGCAAGTGAAGTCTGCTGAATCCAGGTTTAGGTCCAGTGGTCTGAAACTCACTGTTATTCTTTTGCTCGCCAGTCTGACAACCCACTCTGCAGGAAACATTTCTTGCAGCTCACTGAAAACAAATCATTCTTAGTTTCATACTCAGGAGTAATTTTCTAGCTGTTTGAGTTTGGATATTAATTTTCCCAACTAGTATGCACAGCTAATGCTACTCCATTTTGTAAAGTCCCTTTACCATTTCAAATACTTTTACCGAGTCACCTTTGAACAAGTCTCCCACACAAAGTGAGTTCAACACCCCTGATCTGTATTTATAACAAATGTTTCCTAACAGGAGGTTCATCCTTGGCTGCATCCTTGGGTTCATCCTTCACTTTCTCATCTGGCCAATGCTTTATACTCTATTAGCATGAGAACTTTGTGATTTGAACACACTTTATCTGTTTCACTCCTCTAAAGCCCTGCCCTTGTACCCAAGCTTGGATCAGTCACAAATATATGTATTTTTTTTTTTAATTAAACTTCACATCTCTTCCAGACAACTCAATCGTCCGATTAACCCATTGCTCTTACATACTCCGCTTTGCATTTGCCACCAGGCTTTGATTGTTCCAGATGTCTCTAGATAACTCTTAATAAACTAACTTCGTTACAAAAAAAAAAAAAAAGATACTTGTATGGCTACAAGGGAAATATACTGTTGCTCAATTAACAAAACCAAAAAAAACCCAGGCCACTGCTAAATCTTGTCCTTACATTTCTCTCCTTATATTCCTATGCTTGATTTCATGAAATGCATTACAATAGTGTCCTAATCCCCAATCAGCAAGTATGCAAGCAGGTGCATAATCTTACATTGATATAAAACAGTAGGACATAAACATGCACATCCCTGAGTCCTTATCTGGATTTCAGTAGCTGTGCGGTATCTGAAACACCCTTATTGTGCAGAACAAGTTGAAATAAATGTCTTATATGTAAAAATCTGCCTTTTCCACCTCCTACGGAAAAAAATAAATTTTGTCTCCATCCCAGCTCACACATCTCAAATCTTTTTGAAGTAATGGGCTGAAATGTTCTGTTCAACCAACACTGGTCCAGCCACTCACAATACCCCTACGTGTCCTGTTCTGCTTATTCACTATGATTATCACAGCACCACCCTCACTGTTTCAACACTTGCAGTCTTGGTCGGCTGCTTGCAACTTTACATATCAGGATCAGCCAGCCCATCTGAGTGGAGCCCACGCTGTACAGATTCACAAGCTCAGCAGAAACGGGTATCTACTAACATAAAATTTGCTACAATTTAAAGTCCTAAGATATTAATTTCAGTTACAGAAATATCCAGCCAGCTTTATCATCTATTTCACCAAAGTAACCTTCATTCTGGAAGCCCTCAGTGAGCACAGGGGACAGATGCTATATGTGGCATATGCCACGTGGGGTTCCATGCGACTCCACACATGCTCCCTGCCCATTAACACTTTTTGCTCCAGTTGCAATTTTAATGCACAGCATGTCCATCTTTCTCCCCTGTTTTGCACCTCAGTAACCTTTTATGATTCTTCCTCAATGCAGTACTTTTTGTTCAAATGCTTTTATATATTAGACTATATAAATATATTTATAAATCTTAGAAAGACCAAAAAAAAACCCCACGTTATAAAACCCTCTCTACATCTCTATCATATTTTCTAGCAGTTAGGAGATAATGCCTCAGCACATATTACTGATGACAACCGAAGTACAATTCACAACCTGCTTAAAGCCTTATTGGTGACATCTATCCTGTCCTCTTTTTAAAATATTTTACTTACAAAGGCATAAATACAGATTAATGAAGAATACAATACAAACAGCACTAAGTTTCACTTTACGGGGTAGCTCACTGACAGGGCATTCTCACCGGAACTGTACGATTGATACAGACCGAAATGACTAATTTAATGAAAACACAAACCTTAGTAAAGAACTTGGCACGGATCAGCTCTAAGACTCAAAGCTGAATATTATTTTGACAGAGAAGGGCTCAGCCTTGCGAGGCTGTCACAGAATACTACAACTGTAAGGCTAAAAAGGGCTGAAGAGATCACTTCACATAACCCAGCGCAACGGAGCAGACTGAGTTTGGCTAGAACATGCTGGAGATGCTCCTCTGATTTTTTCTCGAAAATTCAAATGAACGAAATATAATATGTAATACATATACGTCAGTGTTTTACTACACTTGCTTGCTTTTCAAAGATGGGGATTTTATCCTTGCTGATCTTCAAACTGAATCTTCTTCTGTAAATGAAACTGAATTTTTTGTTGCCTCTCCCTTTAGAGCCTGACCAAAGAAAAAACTTGTTCACCAGCCTCCGCATAATCACTGTCCTACATAGTGAGGACACATCATCACACATCCCTTCAGTCTTCTCTGTTTCAGACTAAACAAACTCAATTATCACAACCTGTCCTTGATCTTTCAAGACAACTTATCTTCTTACAGCTTTATTACAGACAGCTGCAAACCTCTCATTGTCACAAAGATCAGGAGTTTCACAACTGCATGCCCACAAGCACGTTCACATGTCTATGAAAAGGCAGAATTATGAGCAGTCTCTCCGTCTCCCAAACACCATACTGGCCCACAGGCAGGGTGAAGAGCTCATTTGTAGCTCCTACGCAGCCCAGTGCAGGTGATGGATCCTGCAGGGTTAGTGGCAGGGCAGGGGTGACACTGCTAACATGATAAAAGGCCTGAACCAGAGAACGGTACAGCCCCAGCCTTACACAGAGGTATCACTACAAGGATGAAGTGACAGAGCTTGAGTTCTCACTTGAGGATGTGGCACGGCAAGGGCAGCAGGCATGTGGGTGCCATCTGTGGGTGTAAGAGAGATGGGTCCTTGCTCGGGCATGTAGCCTCCCCAGAGCCAGAGGATGCTGCTGCAGCACCTGATGGCAGCCACCACAGCAGCACCAACCCAGGGCACTGGCTCTTCCTAGTGCCAGCCCCAGCTGCAGCTGGTACTGTGGAGTATCCAGGCAAACTATACCTAGGATCCTTTTGTTCAAATTCGTGACAGTAATCTGCTGATGAGATTACATGTCAAAAAATGTAGATACACCACATACACCATTTCCCTTTTGCCCACTTGCTTTCACAAACCAGCTGTTCCACAGTCTTCCCAAGGACAGAAATTACCCTCTGAGGTTGTAACTCCCCTTCTTTTCTTTCGCTTGGGAGAGAGCTATCACAGCTACTGTAACTGCAGACTCCTTGGAGTCCCCTGTCCTCTCTGAATTCTTACACAGAATGATAAAATGTTACAATCATTTCAATTAGTTCTTAACTGTTGGGTGAATAAAGCTGTGCAACCATAAAGCACACAACTTACCTGAATATTCTTCACCCTGTTCTTTCTTTATCTGAATTTTACCCTCATCTTGTTAAAACATATTTCGTCAAGCTGGTATTTTGTAGACTAAAGAGGCCAGAATAATACAGACTTTTCTACACCATTCCCTGTTTTGGATTTGGATTTTTTTTTCCCCTTGGTAATGCATCCATACTTCTCCTTTCTTCTTCATATCCTGACATAATTACAGAATCTTTCTCCTGTGGACTTTTATGTCACACTCTTACTGTAACTCCCTTCTGAACCTTCTACTTGTCTGATTTTACCCCATCATGCTTTACTAACTCCTTTATACAAATCTTTAGTCCTGCTGCCCTTATTTTCACTTCTTGTATAGCTCCTTTGTATTTCACAGATCTCTTAAAAGCCGCAGTATGTTCTATACGATGCCTCTATCTGCCCTGCCTGTCTGCAGCCTGCCTTTGTGCCTCCAACACAAACGCCTTCGATGACTGCCAGATCTCTTGCATTCCACCCTCTCCTGGATTACTTCCCCAGGAGACCCTACCTATTGCTTTCCCTACTTCTGCTGCTTAGAAGTTCATTGTCCTTCTTCTACTTCTCACTTCTCTCTTTTCTTTGAAAGGTGACCCTGGCATTTTGCAGTCACTTACGGTTAAGTTACTTTCCCTCTTTAAATTTTGCAGCAGTCACTCCCAGTCGGTCCAGACCTAAGCAAGTAGGAGTTTTGCTAGCGACTTTCTGAAGCCAACAGGCTGAAGGTCTCTCTGGCGGCCCCTCTCTCACAAGACACATCCACACCGGGGGCAGCCACCCCAGCCCCTGCGGTGGGCAGGGAACAGAACAGTGAGTGTGCCCTAATCTGGTTTGCACACTCGCTGGGCAATGGGCTGGGCTGTGCCACGGAAACGCCTCCTTCTCACACAGGCTACAGACGGCACCTGTGCAGGTGTTCAAATGCAAACCTCCACATCTGCTCCTCCTGCCGCCTACGAGGATAAATTATTTTCCCTGTTGCCACACGGTCCTGTCCTTCCGATGCAAGTTAGTAACCAAAAAAATCTACTGTCAACCTCCTTCTTGCAGTTCAACACCTCCAACTGACAACAACCACAGTCACCTTTTGTGACTTTTTGTTTATCTTTGGCCAGAGACATGCTGTGGTGTTTCAGCTACACAGTGCCTCCATTCTTCTTCACCCTTCATGCTTCCAACTCACCCTCTCCTTTCTAGCCCTGTACTACATGTCACCAAATACATACACCTCGCCAGGGATGAATGGTGTAAAGTATGCAACTGTAATCCTAATAACACGAAACCCAGCCAATACATCTGGCTTTCATAGCTTAAAACTACAGGGATACACTTCACTTGGACCAAAGGCAATACACTCCACACCTGCCTGAAGCAGCTAAAATAAAAGGCTGACAGACGTAACATCCTTCTGATTAGAGCCAAGGTACTGTATTTTAGTAGGTAGATGAGGATTTTTAGCATTATGTCACTATCTACATTTCTTTGCTCAAAGCACAATAAATGCCTTTAGCAGACAATACATTCTCTACAGGAAAAACATGTATTCCAATACCTTCTTAGGTTCCCCTGTAGTCACACATCTACATTACCTCAGGGCAATGGCTTTCCAAAGTATACAAAAAACCCGTTGTGGAATGAAATATTTTGGTAACATTTATGACTGAATGTTAGAGGTTGCTCACTGTCTGGAGTCCACATATTGGGACAAATACTGTGCCCACTGGAGCCAATGGCACAGTTACTCTGGCCCCAGGGGAGCTCCATCAAGCCAGAGCACTTCTAAACTGATATAAATATTATTATTAAAGGTGGGTACATCAAAAGTATAGAGATAAAATATAATTCCATGCATAATTTAACAAATAATTTAAAAGCTGGCACTTAATTGCAAATGGTAGAGTTTTCTCTCTTGTGATCTCTAAGGAATAAATACTACTAAATAAAATCTACGCTGAGAGCAAATTGCAAACAATGAACCCACAAAAAGAGAATGAATTAATATATTAATATATTAGCCTACCATAGGAAACATATTGATTCTAGTGGTTCTATTTCATCATACAGTAATCTCATGGTAGATTTAATTCTCCTTATACACATTCTTTCATATATGAGCACCCTTATAAAATAATCTTTAAAAACTCAACCACCACAATAAAAAGGATCATAAAACATACACTCAACTAGTTCAATAGCCCTGCGTGCCACAAAAATATCGATGCACTCAAGCTATCGCATATTTCATGCATATTTAATTTACTGTTTTCAATTATTCTGTTTCCTGCTCCCAATTAGTCATGAAGTCTGCATGCATTAAGAGGATCAAATAAACTAGAAATCTGTGGCATGGTTTTTATTGACTTGGATTTATTTATTTGCATGCAGAGAGATTTTATGATTCAGTCTAAAATTAGCCTCTGGAACTTTGTACAAATCTCCTCCTCTTTTTCAGCTTTAACTTCTGGCATTCTGTCACTACTTTTCCCCACTGTCTCCTGGTTACCTTTCTCCCTCATCTGAACTTTGATTAAACACCAAAGAAGTCCTGAGTTTGCTTGCTGATCTGCTTTGCAAACAGCTATAGATTATACTAAGCAGATAAAAGAAGCTGTGGGGTTTACTTCCAAGTGGAAGATTTTTTGAAAATTTGCATGCAATGTAGTGTGAATAAACTATAATTGTGCACATTTTGAGGGATAATAACAAAATCAAATACTTCTTTACACCATTAACTGATGATCTTCTTCAAGAGTTATAATTCTACATTTTTCTGAAACAGCAAGTCTCAAAGAACAAACACTTCAAGACCTTTTAGAATAGTCCTGAACAAATAACAGCAACATTTTTAGGAGAAAACTGAAACATTCTTCCGTCTACCAAGAACACAATAGGCCTTTCTGAACAATTGAAAACCAAAATAGAGGAGGAAATACTGATACCTCAGCTACATCCAATGCCTAAAGCAAGCTGTGTACCATGTTAGAAGTGGAATTTTACAGGATTTACTCCCAGCACAGTATGCAGCAGCTGTCAGAACTAACTAGGAGGAACATATTGAAGACTCATTTAGATGCACCAGCACAGCAAGCAATCTTCATCTTATTTTCCTTAACACAGCAAAACAAACCCAAACCATGCTTTTCTCCAGTATGTTTCAAAAACGAAAGCTGTTAAATTGAGACTACCATTAGTCTAAACATCAGGTGCCTCATCTCTTAAACAAAAATGTAGAGCTAAAAAGTATTCATTTCTAAAAGAAGAGGAGGCAGAGAATTTTAAGTAACAGATTAACTACATAGCTAAAAAGATAGTGCAGAGTAGTGTTATCTGAAATAATAACCACTAGTGCCAGTGAAGTGCCAACTTTCAGCAAGGGAACAACGACACTATATCAGGAATGACAACTCTGCCATTAAGCGCATACCTCAACATTTCACAAAGCAATCGACCTAAGTGGCCATCTACAGACCCTGTGCTGCCTCAAGGACGCACAGGAATCAATAACTTCAGGTTTCTAGTCTGAATTATTCATACAGTCTTTGCACAGCAAAAAGCTGCTCTCTCTCTAATGCGCTCCCACTGCAACACAGCACAGGATTTTGGCCCTTTAAACCAGCAGTGTTAAAAGCATTTTGCCCTGCTGTTTATAAAAACCTTCTTGCTCATAGTACCTGTAAAAGTGACTTTTGGAGCAAGTGCTGCCTGTGCAGGGATGCTGCCCATTGCTCCCATGACCAGTGGGTTCTCCCAAAGCCCAGCTGGCCGAGGGTCCCAAGCCCATCTGCGATGCAGGGACACGAGGTGGCCAGGGTCCCTGCCAGTGCCGTGGGCAGGACAGCTTCATCCCCACCTCCAGAGAGCTGCCCAGACACCTCAGAGTCCAGCATTGCTGATAAAAGTTCAGATAAGACCCTCTATAACTTCTTATTCCATGAAAAGGAACAATTACCCTTGGAGGGGAAATACCTGAGTGTTCCTGGTATTTTCCCATCAGAGCACTGAACTACCCAGTCTCCGGCTACCTTGCCTTCAGTCCCATTTTCAGTACGCCATAATTTCTGATAACAAAAACTTTTAAGTACTTCAAAATATCCTGTTCAATCTCTCAAGACTAAGATCCAGCATTACAAAAATATTTTTCAATTGCTTTGAAAAAGGAAATGAATGACAAGAGCGTCTGCTTTTACTCCTTTCTCATCAACAGCTTTCTTTATTTTCTGACTTTTATCTCATTTTCCCTCTGTATTTCATACTTCTCCCATTCTTTCCTTAGGTTCCTTGGTCTGGGATTCAAAGAAGTGTCAGGAAGAATTTCTGGGTTTTAGCAGAAGTTGGATTTCTCTTTGGATGCTTTAAGACCATGCAAACACAAACCCCTTTCTTCCATAAATTTACCTGTTCTTGTTACATCAGGGGCTACTTACTGCTCTGACAAGTCCTAGAATTTAACATTCTATTTTGACAACAGCAAACACTTGCTGGAAGCAGAGGCATATGAGTTTCTCCCTGGAAGCTCATTCCACAGCAGCAGGTGAGTCTAAAGTCCAATATCTCGCCTCTCCAGCCCATGTGTCAACAAGAAGGAAAAGATAATGTTGAAACTGGAGCCCCACCATCAGACATTAAACACTAGCCTTGGCAAGCACAATGCTCTAATCAGTCCTCAGAAAATCTACTATCAATTCAGAAGAAAAACTTCAGCATTTAAAAAATGTCGTGACAGTCCACTCGATCTTAAACTGAGCAATTCAAAGGTAACTTAACTGGTTGAATTTTGCAAATAACACATTAAGTACCTGTCTCTAAAACCAAGTAGCTCAAGATCATCTGCAGGAAATATTTCTGCAATGACTATGTTTCTAGTTCAGCAAAGTACGCAAACACATGCTTAACTGGCCAATGGATCTGACAAGGGACTAATCTTATACGCTGAATTTCATATAGTACACTTACGTGCTCTTAATCCAATGTAACTAAAAATGGGCAATGGAGGGCAGAAGGGTAAATATTTCTCAGTCATCCTGTTGTTCGTGGTTACTCAGTGAATCTCATAAAAACAGAATTTAATTAGTAGAATGACAGCGGGCTTCCACGTCATCCCCCAACAAATTGATAGTAAACCATAAAAGTATCGTGCTGTTGACCTAGAAAAAACTCTTGAATATACTGCTATAAAGGGATAGAAGTCTGGTTCTTTCCCAAGGACTGCAGGAAAACAGGAGATTAATTAAAACAAGCAACGAAAGAACTACGCAAGCAGGGAAAAAGTATAAAGTGAAAAGGAAAACATAAAAATGTAGAAAAGAAAACCAAAGAATAAGCAAGAGACAGAGAAAAGAAACAGGTAAAAGAGAAAGTAAACAACATAAATAGAATGGAAAAAAAGATGAAAGAAAAATGCAATCCACCCCCGTGCCCATAGCGGGGTACTGTCCACACGCATGGTCTGGTGTTTTCCATGTTCTCTCATAATTTCCATGATCACCTTCAGCCTTCCCGCTTCTCGTTGAAACTACACAATGACAGGTAAAGCACAGTGATCTCCTTTTTCAGCCGGTGCAAAGAAAGCACTTCCAGAACACAATTATCTCCCCCTAAGGAAGGCGCCTTAGGGGTACAATATCTACTAGGTTGGTGCAACAAGAACTGCAGTTTTTGCATTGCTCATGTTTGCCATTTGATATTGGAATACATTCTTAAATAAATGTGGTTATGTTATACATCACTTTAATGCACTTTTCTAGTTTTATGGTTTTTTTGCTACTGACTTATCACTTGTTTATTTTATATTTATTTTAGACTATGGAAATGACATCAGACAAAAAGCAAATTCGAGTGATTTTCTTATTTGAGTTCAAAATGGGTCATAAAGCAGCAGAGACAACTTGCAACATCAACAACGCATTTGGCCCAGGAACTGCTAACAAACGTTCAGTGGTGGTTCCAAAAGTTTTGCAAAGGAGATAAGAGCCTTGAAGATGAGGAGCATAGTGGCCAACCATCAGAAGTTGACAATGACCAATTGGGAGCAATCATGGAGGCTGATCCTCTTACAACTACATGAGAAGCTGCCAAAGAACTCAACGTCAACCATTCAATGGTTGTTCGGCATTTGAAGCACATTGGAAAGGTGAAAAAGCTCGATAAGTGGGTGACTCATGAGCTGACCAGAAATAAAAAAATAATTTTTTAAAAAAAATCATCATTTTGAAGTGTCATCTTCTCTTATTCTAGACAACAACAATGAACCATTTCTCAATTGGATTGTGACATGCGATGAAAAGTGGATTTTATACAACAACAAGTTACGACCAGCTCAGTGGCTGGACAAAGAAGAACCTCCAAAGCACGTCCCAAAGCCAAACTTGCACCGAAAAAAGTCATGGTCACTGTTTGGTGGTCTGCTGCTGCTGCTCTGAGTCACTGCATCTTTCTGAATCTCAGCCAAACCATTCCATCTGAGAAGTCTGCTCAGCAAATCAATGAGATGCACCAAAAACTGCAACACCTGCAGCCAGCACTGGCCAACAGAAAGTGCCCAATTCTTCTCCACGGCAACACCCAACTGCACGTCGCACAACCAATGCTTCAAAAGTTGAACTAATTGGGCTACAAAGTTTTGCCTCATCCACCATATTCACCTGACCTCTCACCAACCAACTACCACCTCTTCAAGCATCTCAACAACTTTTTGCAGGGAAAACACTTCCACAACCACCAGGACGTGGAAAAGGCTTTCCAAGAGTTCGTCAAATCCAAAACCATGGATTTTTACACTATAGGAATAAACAAACTTATTTCTCATTGGCAAAAATGTGTTGATTGTAATGGTTCTTATTTTGATTAATAAAGATGTGTTTGAACCTAGTTATAAAGATTTAAAATTCACGGTCCAAAAACAAAATTACTTTTGCACCAACCATAGAAGGACCTGTTCTCTCTGCAATCTGCAAGAGAAGTCTGGGTAACTAGCTCAAATAAAGCTATTGAGATGCCTGAAGTAAGTCAATTCCCACCTTTTTTTGTCTGCAACAAACAGTGAATGGGCAAATAAGAGTTGCATGTCTTTTGTATTAAATCCAAGGTAACTGAAAACTAGAGCTCAAATTGAACTTAATGCATAGACCAGAACAGGTCTAGTGACTCTGCTACAAATGCACTCATTCATAGTGCTGCTTTTTCTGCATTCCCTCCATTGGATAGTATTTTCTAAATATGGCCTTGTGTCTTAAGAGAGAGCATTTGAAAGATTAATTTTAACTCCCATTCAAGTCACTGTTCTAGAAACAATGCTGTAAGAACAGAAATTTGACAACTGTATCACCAACTGCTTTCAAACTGCATATTTCCAGAAGATAAAGTTGAGTTGCTACATAAATTCCAAGTTAACGGAAGAGCTATAGTCAAACTATATTTGTGTAAGTCATCGATCCTTAACTTGAATTCTAAAGTGAGAAACCTGACATGAAAAATCAAGGCCAGCAGTACACATACAGACATACACGCACACATATCTATCTGTCTATATCTACCTCTACAATCACTCACACTGAGAACTATTTGAAGACAAAGGCCTGAGGCCACTGACCTTGGCAAAAAAATCAAAAGGATTTAGTGTGAACTCTTTACCCTGATTTCCTTACAGGTTTAGAGCCTAAATCTTTTTTAAGCTACTCCCAAGAGGTTGACAGTATGGCAATGACGACTGTGCATGTTTTAAAAGTGTATAAAATAACCATGTATAGATATAAAATTTTCAATACACTGCTCTTCTGTAAAAACAGGCATTGTTTTTAACTTGTATTAAAGGATTGCTCTCCAAAAAGGTTCAGAGAAGCTTTTCCTCATTCCACAGAAAATTAAAACTGCATCTTTAATACATAAAAAGACTAGTAGCCTCTACAAACATGGTAACAATTACCATCAATTAAAAGAAGAAATGCCTGATGGTTAATTTGGAGATTGCGTTTTACTGCCAGAGTACTGGCGATCTTCCTGCATGTTTTTTTCTTTAAATCTAATTTGTCTGAAGTACTGGACAATAAATATATTTCTTATACTGTAAATTTCAAGTAAAATCCAGAAAGGGAAGGCCACGGGTCTGCAGCCTCCTGTCTTTACTCATTAGCAAGTAAAAGACTTCTGCAAAGACATGGGGCCACTTGGGTATTTCAGGATTACAGTGAGGAGGTGTCTGCACAGAAGAGGTTCTGGAGCAGCTGTTCCTACACCAGTAGTAAGTCCACAAAGGAAGACCTATTGGTATGAGCAGTAAAGGTTGTGTGCTGCACTGAGACTGATGTCAGGACCACTCCTGATGGATCTGTCATGGTGGGAAGGACCAAAAGGCACATTCTGGAAGACAGCTCACTTGCTAAAGACAAAATTGAGACCAACATGATATCCAGGCCTTGTTAGCTCCCTATATCATGCCATTTCCAAGAGCTTTTAAAATATGTGAAACCAAAATTCTGTATCTCCTAAAGCTCTGAGGAGTCAAAAAAAAAAAAAAAGAGTTGATTTTAAACATTCCTGAAGAAATTTTGTTCTGCCTCAGTGTCCAATATTTCTCAAATACCCACAAGAGCAGCCACAAGAATCAGACAGATAACTAAGTTACCTCCTAAAAAAAAAAAAAAAAAACAAACCACACACACCACCATATTTTTCTCTAAATACAAATACAAGCAGATCTTTCCAACAGCACCTGAACATTATAATCATTAATTAAATCTCAACTCTGACAGTTTGCAGATACATTTTTATTTAATGTGACTTTTACATGAATTCAACCTCTGGAAAAAAAAAAAAAAAAGAAAAATCAAAGCAAGTTACATGAAGTAATTATACAATCTGCTTCTCAAGAGAGATGTCTGGACTAGACAGTTGGCTCTGAAACAGCAAATTAAATTTAGAACTGAAAGGCCATGCAGTGAAGGAGAACTCAGCTTTTAGTTGTCTGTTGACTAAAAGCTGTACATGTTGTTAAAACAACGTGCTCTGTCCCTGACACAAAGTTCACTGCTACTCAAAGAAAGATATTGAAAAGCGACTTTCGTCTCTAGAAAGCCTCTATTTCTAATCCACGAGCAGCATACTGATGCCACAAGACGATCTAGAGCCATCCTTCTCAAGGTCATTTCCCTGTCCTCAAAACGATATTTAAAAAACACCGAAGCATTCTTCATTTGCCTTGCCTGTGGTGCTACAGCCATGACACTCTAAAGCCAGAAATGAGTCAAGTTTTGTAGAAAGAAATCATGTCTCTTAGGTTTTGGGTCATTTTAATTTCAAATTCAAGTATTCAAATAGATCACTTTGGGATATCAGACAGCAGCATTTCAACTCCCCCATGACTCCTCAAAGACAAAGCACATGCATAAATCTCACAATTTAAGGTATTTCTTATTACATGTAACGCAGCTGCATCCTGAAATCAAACATTTAGTAAAAGACACAATCACTGCTGAAGTAATCAGTCATCCAGACATCACAAAAATACCAACTGACCTTCATGAGATGCTGATTTATCCATTTTGTGAAAGTCTTCTTTTGTACTTTGTCCCGCTCATCTGTGGGTAAAAAGGAAAAATAAAAGGGTTTAACAACTCTATAAGCAATGCAGATGATTTTTTTTTTTATGAATACCTTTATAAAATTAGCATTCTAATAAAGTTTAAAAACAGAATAGCCTGTAACATCTCTGAAGTGTCTAATCAAAATAATAGCACACAAATGTTTTTGCAGTATATCACAGCACGTCATGAAATTTTCTTGAGCAGAAGCTCCAGGCAAGCTCCTCCAGGGCGACAGCCCCGCTGGTACAATAGCAGCCCGACTACCAAAAACATAACTTCCTAGGCGAAGTCAGATGTTCCCTAATGTACTAAAAAAATCAAGGCAAATTTTATGAGCTATAAATACTGCTTATGGTGTCTAAAATCCAACTAGTTATTAAAGTATTTAGCAACAGAAAAGCTCTTACTATATGAAAGCTAGCTTTTTCAATCATGATGCTTTTTGACTGGAATATCACCCTTGTTCCAAAACGCAAAGATGAGCTACAGCTTCAGTCAGAGAAAGGACTCTCTTGCTTTTAATCCTCTCTAACATGAACAGGGATGTGCATGAAGCCAGATACGGGACCCAGCCACGACCTGCAGTTTGCTTGCTGGCATGGCAGTTAGCATCAATGATTGCCCACAAAATACTGAGAAACAATAAAAGCAAAAAACTCCATGTAAGAAAACATCCCACTTATGGATGGGCAATATATACATGTACTCTAGAGAGTAACGTTAGAGAAACACTGACAGCCACTTCAGAGCCAGAGTTATCTCCACAAACCTGGGTATGGTCACTGGTCAGTACAAGTTCTACAGAGCCCGTTTTCAGCCTGGAGCTCAAGTCGTGGTGCATAAGGAGTGGGACCATCTGTGCAAGCCTAAAATAGCAAGATCCCTTAAGACCCTGCACAGCACAACTGCAGCTGTTTCATTGACTCAGGCTATTTGTAGTGTGGCTGAGAATGAGCAATGACCTCAGGTAGCAAAACAAGACTCCTTCTGCAGCTACTGCGATCACTAGAATATTGAATCAGATCCTGTGTTTTACATTAAAAATACTGTTTTCAGCTTGGGCAAAGATGACATAAATAA
Organism: Caloenas nicobarica; assembly: GCF_036013445.1. NCBI lineage: Eukaryota > Metazoa > Chordata > Aves > Columbiformes > Columbidae > Caloenas > Caloenas nicobarica. The sequence goes on from NC_088247.1 coordinate 26,919,037, forward strand.
TTAAAAAAAAAAATCATGGAAGGTCCATACTCATGAATTTTCAAGTCTCTGGTGTGATACTGAGGTCTTTCGAAATGGCACGAGATCATATAAAAGTCCATCCTGAGTACTGAGAAATGAGTATTTGGGAACAAATGCAAAAACAAGACAAGCAAAAGCCTGTGAAGCCTTTGTAATACTCCTCCCTTATGTGACTCACAGACTGTCTACATGCTTATACATATATTTGCATGTAAGAGTCATAGATGTATTTTTTTCTGGTTTTTTTTTTTCAATCCTTTCATACCACACCTATAACTTTTGCAGCCACAGTTCACTGTGGCAATGAGTCCTTCAAGTAGTACATGCAGTGTACGTGTACATGTGGCTCTGTACAGAATAGCTGCTGTTCCCTATATGCCTCTTCCATGCCACTCAATGTCTTCCAAGCTTCTGGAATATGCTTTTTTTCCCATTTTGCAGCTGTACACCTTCTTATTCTAGTTGAGGACCCAAGAAAGAGGAGTAAGAGACAAACTAAAAAGCAAAGCAGCACTACCAGAGAGAAGAATCTGGCAGATGAAGAAAACATTTTGCTATATATACATTTCCCTATAGCCTTATCTAGCAAAACAGTGTTTCTGGCATCAGTTGTTCACCCTAATAAGGTAGAAGCTCTGGTTGGTAAAGAACAGAAAATCTCAGAAATAAAAGAAACCCAGAAATACTTTCACTTGTAACTGTTCTCTTACAAGTAGCTGTTTTAAAAGGAACACAAGTTGTGCCAGCCACAGAACTAAATATTCCAGCCCACAGGTGTACAATGTGTCTTTTTTCCTTAAGTTACCTCAGCTAGTTTGGACTAACTACTACAAAATTTTACACTTTGGGAAATGCTATTGTGACACTAAAAAAAAAAAAAAAAGTTTTTAAAAAAGCTTCCTTTTATCTTCTTAGAACATGCAGTGACTATTAATTCCAAACCTATTTTTAATTAAAATGCCAACCTACATAAAAGAAGTGATGCCTACTACCTCTGTTCCTTTTATATATGTATATGTTACACATAGACTCACAGGAAAACTGTGTACCCAACATATACAAATGTGTAACAAGGAGGAAAGCTGCCACCTGTCACGTCGTGAAAAACGCCAGGATAAAAAAAAAAAGCCACCAAACACACCACCGTGATGTTTAATAAGAAAACCAAATGCTTCCAGAAAAGCAAATGCGCACTAGGAGGAAACCAGTGCAACAGTATTCAGTATGCTCGAGCTCCGAGCAGAACATACCAAATCAAACTCCCTAAATGAAGTAGAAAACAGCTGACCACAAAGAACCCCAAACTGCAGAAGGAAACCCACTCTGGGGAGCAGGTTCCCCCACGGGGAGCTGCGCTCGCTCCCACGGCAGCCCGGCCACCCTGCCAGCCCCGTTACTGACCCATGCAGCACATCCCTGCCACCAGCTTGGCACTCTGCTCCTTTTCATCTTCAAACTGTCCCATTCTTCCCTTCAAAACTTCAGAGTTTCTTTTCTTTTCAGGGAAAGGAGAGCCAGGGAGCAACCAGGGCTTCTCCTTAGCTGACAGAAAGTAGCAACTCCCCTTTTTAAAAAAAACGAGCAAACAGCCCGTCTGCTGTCACGGCAAGAGAAACTGCGAGCCCTCCGGATTTTGGACTCACAGTAAGTAGTAAATTAAGCATCTGTGTTTCGTTTTTGAACTTTTAGGTGCATTAATACACATTTGAGTACAAATGTTGAGCTTTTCAAGCCAGGAAGTCTGGGGTTTTTTTCCTCTCTCTACCAGCAGTGAGTAGCAAGGAAAGAACGTCACCACAGAACGAGCTGCAGCCGTGCTGCTCAACCAAGGTAATTTAAAAATACAGGTGAGGCAGAAGTTGTGCAAAGAAAACACATCTTCCTAGATCATCTGATCTGTAGATTGTCACAATAAACCCTCAATAGTTAATTAATCAAGTTGAGCTTCTCTGCTTATTGCAGGCACACATATTGCAGATATTATTCTGATATATCAAACATACAAACTGAAAGCCTCTTATGCATTATATGTCTGCAAAGTACTGCAACAAAATGCCTCCAGTCTTAATAGATTGACGCCTATTTTATGAACTTACGACACAGCAGCAAGGTACCATCCATCTAAAGAGGCTCCAGATTAGAAAATTTGGACTCAAAAAGCTGTTGCCACAACCAAGGCATCTCATTGCACCTTCTTACATTCCTCAATCCCAAGGATGAATTCAGGGGCCAGATTCTTCCGACACCGATGCCCCCTTCCAAAAATCCCTATGGCTCACATGTATTGCGGTGTCTGCAAATTAGAACAGCTTCTCTGGAAGACAGGTTTGCTACCAAGGATTGCTCCAAAGGTGGCACATGGCATTGATGCCTCTTGAACGCTCTCCTGGGCAGAAGCTGCTGGGCGGTGCTCTCTGCTGAAGGCCACCCAAAACCATCCCTGAGCACCCGCACCAGACGCCTCCAGCTTGAAGGAGCAGAACAGCACGTCTCACACTGAGGAAAGGCGGAAAGAGCGCGGGAGTACAAAACCCCTCGGTTTTCTAGCTCAGCTGCAAATTGCTGAGCTTTTTTCTTCATTCTAATGGTGAAAATATCAAAGTTTGGAGTTCCTCCACCTAATGACAGACTTCCAAAAATTCTCAGTTTCTTAGGCAGCTTTTTGCACTGCTAAATTATATCTGCTTCTCTGCTGATATTTGTTTGCCTACATGAATGGTCAGATAGGCAACAGGTTTTTCTGCATTCACCGAGGTATTTACAAAAGCCCTGATACATGTTATTCTTTACCCATGTACAAATGCACTAGTGTTTTTGCACATACTGTTTCTATTTACAATACCTATTTATATTAAATTCAGAAGGCTGTGTTAAGGTTGCAAAGTGAAGTACTCAGAAGTGGAGTTAAAACTGGATTTAAAACAGGCTGTGAAACCTTAAGACAACCTTCTTGGGAATATGCATTATGATATTTAATTAAATGATCACTTATCATTTTTACAAGACTACTGTCTGCTGCATAGAAGGGATGCTATCCCTTTACAGAATAGTTATTCAGTAATGTATTTCACGTTGTTGTTCGATACAGAGTACCAAACCTATTCATGAATCATTTTTCAAGCTCTGAAGACAAAATTTATTTCACAATAGGTTTTCCTCTGGTATTCCTAATATGCCTTCTGCAAACTAGACCCTGATATCTCAAATGTCACACTCCAAAAAATGGGAGCATAATTAGCATATGATCTCCTGGAAAAACCTTTGTTTTACGACACTCACTCAGAATCACAAAGTTAAATAAGAAACAGGACAAATCCAATTCTACAGTCAATGCTGAACACCTTATCGAAGAGGCCTTGACCTCTGCTCCTGCAAACTCAACCTTTATTTCTCACGTGCCTTCCATGTCTATACCAATTATTCATTCTTGCTCATTAATTAAGAACCAGACAACATCCAGTAAATCTATCACAATCTGAAACAGTCTCCAGGAAGGTAAAAATCTCAGTTCACACAAGTCTAGTTCGGAAAGTTAAAACTACAGGATTTTCCATAGGGGAAGGCAGAATAACCTTACTAACAGGTAATCTACCAGCTTTCAGATCATTTGGGGGTATTCTTAATTATAGCTGGGTTTAAAATGTCCCTGCCTGTAGGCCATGTATATCAATTTGGACTATTTGAAACAACAATTCAGTGAAAATTACTCCTGTTATGAAGAACTGGGATTATCCTTGATACTGTGTAGTATCCTAAATCAGATAAACTTAAAAATTAGTAAAATAAAACTCTAACATCATGCAATAAAGCATATTAGTACAGAGCTCTGCTATGAACTGTGTGCTATCCCGTCAAATTTACATTAAGACATAGGTTATACAAAAGCCTACATACTTTTGCAACAACTTCCAATAATAAAATAAACACATTCCTTCTGCTACAAAAGTATCAAACATCCTTGTTTCTAACATGTTGACAGCTGTGGTGAGGTCTTGTAGAAATGCTGAAAAAAATTCTGAAAAAAACTTAGGGGCCTCATATGAGGATTTCTGCATAACCAGTCCCACTAGCACAGTCAAGAGACACATCGAGTCTGTAAGTGTTACAGTTCCAGGACCTGCTTTTGTGGGGTCAACATCTACTCTATCAGAAGAACTATGGGAAAACTGCAAACTCCCGAGTTATTTTCAACAGTTTCTAACATAAAAATAAATAAATTTTTAAAAATACCATACAAAACCAGATATCTATGAAATACTTAACAGTTTGGTCACTCAGAACTAGAATGGCAATATACATTTACTGTTTGTCATGAAAGATTAGCGTCTCATCTAAAGGATCTCTCCTAAGTTCTCACCTCCCAAAAGTCCTGGGTAAATATGACAATTATGTCAGAGCAATCAGCTCACCTGATAATCCAGCTTTTTCTTAGAAGTTTGCTTCCTCTAACAGAAAGTATTTTGCTATATATAGTGTTTAATGGTTTATATTTCAAAATAATACTTCATGCATTTTAATATATAGTGGTGCTATCCTTAAATCAGTTGTTCTTAAAGAGCAGGAGAAGTTTGTCAAGCTTAAAAGCAACATTTTATATATTACCACCTTTCTCTTTTTTTTTTTTTTAATTTGATCAGCTTCCCCTTGGATTTATGAAACTCATAATATTTCTTGTTGATGTCCCTGTTGGTGTTCACATATCATGACAGCCTGGGGAACAGCACCAGCAGCTTGCAGGAGCTTGCCTTGGAGACAGCATCACATTACTTCTTTTTTTAGAAAGACTGAATGGAGGCCTTGTCAGCCAAATACAAAATAAGAGGATAACTGGAGACAGACTGGTAAGGTAGAGAGTTCAGACAACACAGAGGAAGAAAGACAGTAATGGCATGGAGCAAGAGACAGACATGGTCCACACATGAGAAGTAAGAATTTTTAAAAATACATATGTATTGTATACGAGTATTGATAGTGAATTCTGGATAAGAGAATTCAGGATAGACATAACGATGGGGTTTCACCCTACTGGAAGAACTGTCAGAAAAATCAAGAGGCAGCAGGATAGACAAGGATTCTTATAAAATGGATATATCCTACTTAAGAAATGCAGGCAAAAATGAATACTGTTAGGCATTAATAAGTAGGGAACAAGCTCTTGGAATGCATTTCTTGCTTGAGGCTCACTTCTTTAAAATCATTAAAATCTAAAACCTTCTTTAAAAGTCTTATTAATTCAGGTGAAATTCCTTCATTTCTCTTTCCCACTTCCTGCTTATTGCCATCACTTCTTCCTTTGTGACAAACTTCAATTCCAACTCACCTGGCTCATAAATGTGGAGTTTCAACTACTACTGACATGTTCCATGCATACACAAAGGGGCATGAATGTTTCTGTCATTGCACATATACAAATGTAGCTTTTCCAAGAAAAAGGTGAGGCACAAAGTGCTTCTTTCTCACTATGTTACTCCCAAATGTGTGGAACCTTGAACTGATGCACCGGCACAGAGGAAAAAGTTAGGTTATGCAAGAAAAATATCCAACAGCAACCAGGAAAATTTAGGGAAAGTGCTCAGATCCAAAATATTTATTATTTATGTTTAAACCTTGTAAGAAAAGCTTGTATTATGAACTGGTGCTCCCATCACTGTTCGCAGTATTTTTAGCTACACCATCCAAAGATGGGAAAAGTACCACTAGATCCTTCTCCTGCTTCTACCCAGGCATCCACCACCAGCTATTGTCAGAGAAGGACACTGGTGAGGCAGAACTCGGGCCCTCCCCAATATGTCTCGCAATCAACTGCTACACTCACAAACAGAAATATTTGGTAACTGGTATCATCTGACCTGTATTTTTCCAGAAAATGTATCCCACTCCCTTAGTGTCTCCTCTGACAAGGTCTGCATGGATATGGCAAGGTTCTATCAAGAGAGTGGCTCTTCTTCTGCATGCTCCTATCAGGCAAGCCATCAACTCTTACAAAACTGCGTTTCGTATCTCATATCAGATTATATACGCACATAGTTATTTGTTAATTTAAATAGCAATGAAATACGAACCTCAGTTCAGGTCTTCTCCTAAATTTTCTGGTTGCTCCAATTATTCTGTGAAGAATTTAAGTTTCCCTACACTTGAGTGTCTTCTCCTCTGAAAAACACCCAAATTTCTAACACACTGGGGTGAAAGGTCACATATACAGTTGGTCTGATTACGAGGATGAATCAGAATAAAAGTTCTTCCCATTTATTTCTAAAATCTCATGGCCCTTTGTGCTCCACTTTTATTAAACTGTGGACTACAGGCATCAGGAGCTGAGGATGAACTAGAAACTAAGTGTTTTTTCCTGGAATTACAGTCAAATAAGACCAAACTCAGACCTCACTGAAGTTAACAGTTAACCTTTGCTAAGCCCCCAGTTGGCTTCTATGTCATTAGGGTTCAGCCTTCATGACATAAAAACAATCAATGTTTTGGATCTCCGATATATTTTTCAACAGAATATTTTTATTTCTCTTTCACAAAATAGTATTGCAAATTTTACTTGCCAAATCATTTATATAGCTATGCATCTAGCTGTAAAGATGTTTTCTGAAAAAAAAGTTCTTTAAAGAAATGAGCAACATAATTTGTAGGAAGAATGTGAACGAAATTTGACAATAGACATAAATGCATCGAAGACTGGGAAGTGCTCGGTTTTATAAAGTTGCAGGAAAAAACACTAAAAATGACAAAGACTGAAAATAAGCTGGGAAACTTCAGCATTTTTGCATTACATTGTCATCCGTTCAGTGGGCTTCCCAATGAAGTTGTCTTGACTGCAACAGCTGCAAACAGAATCCAAAGATATCGCCCTTTCATCTGTGCTTTACTTAATGCAATGCTTGTTCACTGAATTCCAGTGACCCGCTTCAGCAGCTCCTCTGCTTTGCAAGTGAAGTAATGAAACAATACTGCAGATTCATTCCTAGAGAGAGGACTTGAAATACTACAGAAGTTTAAATGTTATGATATGGAACAATACTTATCTTTGAAACTCTGCAATTCTTCATAACTAAATACCAAGATAATCTGTTTGATTAATAGATGTATTTATTAAAATGGATAGAACAGACCACAAAACCTGAAATAAATTGCTTTGATATGTTAGCAGTATACTTGCAATGAAATTAAGAGGCTCACAAAATAACGTCTTTAGTCACACATAAACTGTTCTATTTGTTCTGTCGCCGGCCCCTGTAAGAGGCTTCACAAAACACAACGTTCTGTCTGGAAGATATGTTGCTACCTTTCTGTAAAATGTAATGCAACATTTAGACTCACATCCCCAAAACAATCTGTTATTTGATTAGATGGGCTTATCAGGACTCACATACAGAGTCACAATAAAATCATAACATTAGCTGCACTGTTCCCTCCAGCCATACACACACTAGTTGTTCATGTATTGTTTCTTAAACAAAAGACCTGATTCTACATCCAAGCCAATAAGCAGTTTCCCTGAGTCTATGCACGATGAAGATCTAGCAGAACTCCATGAACCAACCAGGAGGAGAAGACTCCTCTGGAGTCTGGGGAGCTCAGGCTGCCCACATGGCTTGGGCGCACTTGGCTCCTGGCCCCACAGAGGGAAGACCTCAGGCTCCTGCTGACCAACCTGGACGCTCTTCAACGAGCCCCTTTGGGTAAATGCAGCAAAACTCCTGCACCTGGGAGCTTTCATTCCTACTCTGGTCTTAGCAAGACTTAGGCTGCTCTGTCTAAATTCAGTTTCGCAACTCGTTGCTTCCCAGCTATCTCATGCCATGCATGACGCAGGAGTGTCAGACGAGTTTGATCGTAACATAACATTCATAATCCAGGCTGATCTCAAGAGATATTTGCCAAAACAGAAAGATAGAGGCATAGCAATGAATATTGTTCTCTGTTACTACCACAGTTTGCCAGAAACAAAATAAGACTTTTTTATATTTTTGGAGGTCAGAGTTTAATCCTAAATGCAGATGAAGGAACAATCATAAAATTCCCACTGACTTTGACAGAGCTATGACCACCTCAGAAATAGAAATTAAGACCACATGCAGACAAAACCACACAAAAAAAGATCTAAACCATATGAGTGACTGGCTCACCATTTAGGCAGGTGATATTTTGTAATGCACTGCACATCAACCCCACAAATGCCACAGAACACGAAACCACAACAGACAGTAAGTAAATGCTGTGTGCCCTGAAAATATTCAAAAATTTGCTAATTGCACACCCATCTGGCTCAAAAAGAAACTGCACTTGTCAAATTCTCACTTGGACCTTTTTTCTGCCACTCTTTTTTATCTGTGCTTGGAGCAGGATGAAGAATTCAGCCGCCCTACACCTGAAATACCTGGGGATACTCAGCTGCATAAAGCCTCTGCAGGTTTGCCCAGGTTTTCCATCCTATGCAGAAGATGCTACATATATCATATCTTCGACTACTGGAACAACCACCATACTTCAGATAGGATTTGCAGGTATGTAAATTAATAATACATGAAATAAGCTCGAAAAGCATTTTTCTAGTGCCTTCCCATCCCAGCAACGAGTGCTTCAAAAGGTTTAGAAACGCAAATCAGAGTACCAGGCCCCCGAAAGTTTACAGCTGAAGTATAAAACAAGGCATCAACCACTGATACAGAGAGGAAAAATACAATGAAATAATGAAATACCTATAGGCCTGTTCCAGTTAAGAAAAAAAAGTGATATAGCATTCAACTTTCTGATCTAGGCTTTTTTAAAAAGAAAAAGTAATTAACCATGTCAGATTAACTAAAGACATGTAGAAAATGCCCTTCGCAGTGCTACAGATCCCCACGTCTGGTTCCTTTCTGACCAGAAAAATCACTCCTGGGCAGCTACTGCACTAGCACGATATCCGGTGAACAAAATTCCTAAAGCTCAGCATTTCTTTTTTGTGAAGCCCCCTCCCTCAAGCTCTATAGCAGGACAGATACCTAACACTATCACAAAGAGCCCAACAAAGCAGAAAAGTACTTGTTTTCCAATTTGTTCTTGTTTTCAGTATTATTTGATTTCTGTCTTTTATGAGAGAAAAGATCCACTTGAAAACATCACATCCAGCTACCAAGATAAGTAAAACCTGCATGTAGTCAAAAAAACTATCTCAGCAGACATCACACTGCTGGGAGGCGTACCACAGCACCTCTTGACTTGTGGCTCTATCCCCTTACATCACCACCTCAAAGAGCATCTAAACTATTTAAGTGAGATATCACTACAAATCAAAAATGGGTTCCTACAATGCCATATGACAGCTTATACATTATAAAACGTTGAAGCAAATTTTAAAAGAAATCCCATACCAGAAAGATGTGCCTAACCAAACAGTCGAAAGCTTATGAGACTAAAACCTTCTTCATCAATCTGGTGCAAACCCAGGTCACAGCAATAAGCAGCATTGCACTAAGAAACCCACAGTCATTTTCCCCAAGCCCCTCAGAAGCCAGGGGAGATTTACACTGACTCTGTATTTCTGTCCTTTCATCAAGTCCTGCTCAATTTTTTACATTCTCCCTTGGAGAAAAAGCACAGGGATACATTCCAAGAAATCCACAGAAAGGAGAGAAGACAACTAGAACAGTGTTCCCTTTGCAAACTGTTCAGGCAGCCTTTGAAGTCCTGTGCTTGCAGAGACCGCATCAAGTCCAGACTGCCACAGAGAATGAATAACTGGAGGGAGGGCAGCAGCATCTCCATGTGACACACTCAGCCTCCAAACAGCAGGGTTTACATCGCCTTTTCCTCAATACAAGCCAAGACTATGAAACTTTAATGCAGTGTACAAAGTACATAAATATTCTCACAAAGCAGAGTCAAGACAGCTCGAAAATAAGGGACGGGGCAGAGATCTGTGATGCTGAGTTTGGCTAAACCAGTTGGTCTTGCCCTCCCCTCTCATATTCACACACTCCAATACACTTACACTAAAGAAAATTAATGCAGTTTATGTGCGGTGTCAAGATAACCAGAACAAGAATCGGAATCACTGGGCATTTAAAAAAAAAAAAATCCACCTCACCAGCTGATGTTTACACCACAGACATATATGATATTGCTCCTCATTCATCTCAATCAGCACACTCACCCCTTGTTCTCCCTTCAGTTTTACAAACAATAGAACATTCTCCTCCCTAACAAAGAAATGTAAAATAACTACTAGGATGTTTCCTGTGTTATGGGAAGAAAAGAACATACACACTCTGAAATCACTATCAGATTGTCAGAGATTTAATGCCAGCTCACATTAAAAAAAAAAAAAGTTAAAAGGAGTTATTATTAAAATGAAAAGCATTCCATCCAATTTAACAGTATAGTATTTAAAGTATTCCAGCCAATTTAATTTGAAGACCTGGCCTAGAGAACACACTTTATTTTTAAAACAAGCCTACAATAATTTAGAAATTTCATCAACTACTTTCCTTGATTACCACACAAACCCAGAGTCAGAGTTGAAGTGTTTCAAAAGCATTTTGTGTTTCACCAGGAATATCTACAGTCTTAACCCATTTCACAGAGACTTATTAACAAAGCAATTTTTTTTCACTCATGTAAAGAGAAATTAGTTGATTGAACTGTCATGCTGAGATGTGCAAAATTATGTTGAGTAGGGAAATAAGAAAATTATTTACTTGAAGAATGGCATGTGACTGCTTTTCAAATATAGTGTTGCTATACAGAATACACACCTGTACAAACATCTGGAAAAACAGTGGAAAGCAAGTGGAAACTACATGTGTGTTTAAAAGCATGCTAGGGGTGGGAGGACACAACAGCAAAGCAAACACAACCACCAACACTTACCTGGGCAGGCAGGTGGCCCTGATCATCAAATTGTCTTTCCCATCTTAAATTCTTATTCTAGATTTCATAGAGTCTAAGGCACGCAAACTTGCTGAGCGTCTAACCAACTTCTGTATCTCCCCATTTAACACAGACTAGCAAACAAATTCACAGTCTATATCAAAATGCATCTCTGCCTTTAACTTTCACAGAGAGCTGTGAAAGCTTCATATGAGCTTTAGTATAATCACAAAATTCCCACTCCTTATGAAACAAACACTCTGCCTATTCCAATAAAGGAAGTAAACCACATAAATACTCTATGTGGCTACACTGGTGCTATTAACTTAAATGTAACAGCTGTGAACTCAGGATACAGAGAACAGAATTACAGTGCTAATTTAATCACATTAAAATTATCCTGAAATCACTCTTTCTTAAAGTAAATTTCCACGTGTAAACAACCAATTAAAATGACATATCTTATTCAGTGATCTGTTTCCTTCCCATATTCATGGCATCAATACAGTATCACTTGAATCGCCCATGATAATGATGCAAAAATGACTTATCAAGTCCTGTAACAGTCCTGAAGCATATTGAACAAGGGGTCAGTGGGGCTTGGGGATGACGCGAGTAAGGGCAGGTACCCATTTCTTCATTAAGCTTACTAAGCACATAAATGCCCCTTCCCATCCAATCTCACTGCACCACCACAGACAGACAATTAGGGATTTTACGCTGTGGTGCAGGTACCAAGGCAGTGCTAGAGGAGCTGGGACACCTTTGCTCTCCTGATCCCCTGGAGTCTGGGACCTCTAACGTCACTCCAATACATATTTTACTCATACTCAAAGGTCCAAGGATCTCTGATGACTTCATGTTCATAGCAGTCCCATGCTGCAGTACAGATAAGAGAAGTACCACCATGGATGGAGATTTTAAGGTTTCAAGGAGAAGAAAAGGTCACTTCCAAGAAGGCATTGCCAGGCATAAAGAGCAATACAAGAACAACATGCAAAGGGAGTTTTGACAATGGCACTGTAAGAAGAACGGGAAAATTTAAGGAATGAGAAACAACAGGGCAGAGAGAGCTGTGAGTGGTACTGAAGATAAAGACAAGAAGTGTGTGTGTTTTACAGGGAAAGAGGATTCCAGGACAGCAATATAGGAAGAATATTATTTTAGTGAAAACATATGCTGAAGTGCCTGGTTAAGCTCAGCACCTGAAGCAGCATAAGGATGGATCCTATGGCAATCAGTACAAGACTCAGACCTCTATGCAGGACAGCTCATGCTGCATGTGCAGAGAGGCAAAGTTTCAGAAGCGCTCTTTAGTCTGAACTACAGAATAAGACTCCAAGTGAGGAGTCATGCGTTTCAGCCCTAGTGACTGCTAAGTGCTCTCAAGCAATGAGAAAAAAATAGGATAAATGGTGATTGAACTTGAGGAATTTTGTGTATGACAGGGAACTTAATTTTGGCCGTATTTCACCCAAGGGGTGGCAAGGCAAACAGGCAATACAAATGAGATGGGGCAAAACACAGCTTTGCTACAGCAACAGATGAAATCACGAGGACAAATCGGACTGCCCAGAAATACCAAATGGAAGATAAGACCAACAATGGGCCATCACAATCTCAAAGGAATAAGGAAAAGAACGATGAGGAGGACTCCCTTCAAGGAAAAGCCATTCCAACAAACAAAAAGGAGAGGAAGAACAGGGGAAGAAGAGGAGTGCAGTTAACTGCTTCAGAGTCGTCACAGAGGTCAAATAAGGTGAGGAAGGATTTAAAAAAGGAAAGTGAATACAAAGCTCTGAACGTGCCAAAACATTCCACCAGGGCGTTAAACAAAACAGTCACATGTAAAAATCACAGCTAAATGCTGGATTTTCAATGTATGTTATTTAAATATAATTTATAAATACAGTATTTAATTCTTTAAACAAAGAGCTAATCAGTAGGAGCACATTGTTCAATTTTTCTTATTTTCTTACGTTTAAAGATGAAAGGACTGCAAACTCTAAAAATTATAACTAAGTGAAATACATCGTGAGCAGAGAGCTGAAGCATGTTCCAGAGCAGAACAGCTACAGGTGAATCATCTGCTAACAGCAACACTCTGCTTCACTAAAGCTCCTCAACTGCAATGATTTCTACTGCCAGCAACACTTGGGTTATGGCTCAGACTGCAGCTGGATACTGGGGAATGTCCCTGCTGTCACTCTAACACTTTTGTACTGGCACTTCTCAACCTCCCTCCGTAAAGAACTCTTGCTCAGGGACACTACTCACAACTAACCCTGCTGGGAGGGTCAAAGCGCTATCTCAAAAATATTTGGGTTTTCCAAATGAGAGGCAAAGGCTTCTTAAGCGAGACAGAAAAGCACAGCAGCTTCCCTGCCCAGGCAGTCTAACCCTACCTTTTAAAAACTACACAAAGATAATAAATATGTACTTCCATGAGCAGTGAAACCAGGGACAGCTGATTTCCTGTAAGTTGACTGACTGTGGTCTGAGAAAATGCAAGATTCACTTGACGCCTCCCCTGCAGGCGGGACGGTGAGCAAGGCCCTTTCTCCCTTTCCCTCCCACAGCCTCACCTGAGGCTTCTCTGGTGTCTTACAAATGGAGCCATATGTACTCTCTAACACCTGCTTCCAAGTCCTACCACTCAGATTAAACACAAAGAATTTAAAAAGGGTTTGTGTGACCCTAAGGAAGTGTATTTATTCATTAAAGCTTTTTGGATACTTAAAGCTGTGGGAGCTCTCCACCAAAGAATCCAGCTACCACAGGATCTCTGGTGTGTCAGAGCTCCAAAGATTTGGATCAAGCATCTACACATACTTTGTTCGTGCTCTACTTTACTATTCATGTCTACCTAACTTTAAGAAATTCCTCCTTTTGAATATTTTATTACCTATGCTTTTTACAGCATAAACACTTTTTGAGCTGTGTCATGGGCAAGATCTTTTTCACCAGTACAGAAATAAAACCAGCAGCCTCCCCCAGCAAACAAGCAAAAATGCCCTTGTTACAAAGTCTGCTGAAAAAAAAATTTTAAAAAAAAAGTCACATGCATAACTCTCAGCCCACTATTTAGTGACAAAATTCATCTTCAGAGTTTACAACTTTCTTCTCTACTAAAGTAATCCTTTGCAAAGAGAAAGTTATTAAAAAAGTAGCCACATTTCTGCTGTAACTGAAGAAGCAAGGTGGGGAGCTCTGTAACCTGAGGTGACCTACTGAACAGAAGAACTAACACTAAAAAAAGGCATAAAGTACATTTAAAATAATGCTTCTGTATGAATAACAACTGCAGGGCTTTGCTGTTTTTCTGAACGATCCAGAGAGTTTTGAACCAAGAACATAAACGAAAAATGATTAGCAAAATACACATTTGTGTACATAGAGACACCATTTTACATATGGCCATAAGGTTCCTGCCAACCTAAATCACCTCCTCGCGTGTCATCATATGAATCTACAAAAAGCAAGTGCCAGGCTGATATTCTGCACTCTGAAATTTAGTAAGGGCATTCTGAATCTTGTTTGAAGCACTGTACCTTATGGCACTAAATGAAGTGATATATCTAAAACCTTCTTCAAAATTACATTAACATCATTGGTCATAATTGATCCCAAATTCCAGTAGGCAGAGTAAAACACCCAAGATTTTTCCCTCCTAAGACTATTTCTTAATACCTCTGCTGTGGATAATTTTAAAAATCAACATGATAGAAGCATGATCCATCTCGCCTAACTGCAGAAGTTTACAATGCAGATTCATCCAACTGAAGGAGTCATAACAGAATTTCTTTATAAGCAACAGAGAAAAAAACCAAGCTCTTTCATTACTCTCTTTTCTCCACTAACCACAAAAAAGACCTATACAGCTAGCTCTTATTAAAATATTTTCATCTGTTTTCATGAACCCAACAACAAACCCAATGGATACTCCAACTACTAACTGGAAGTTAGTTAGCCTGGAAGAAAAACACTTAAACCACTTAAATCTACAAGCTTTTGGTTTTGCAATTTGTACGATTAAATTTTTTAATCCATTTCATATCCTTTGTTACTGTTAGCCTTAAATTACTAAGCCATTTGAACATTTTCAGTAAAAAGCAAAGTCAAAAATCAGCAAACTTGGTTCCCAGACACAATGGGTACAGATACTACATTTTTTCAACTGCAAAGCAGCCTCCATTATCTAAAATGCTTTTTCCCACAAGCCGGCCATCCACGAAGCCAGAGTTTGAAGGAGCCTCCAGCATCCTTCAGATCTGGATAACCAGAAGTATACAAATGTTTGTGTATCTTGTCATACCTTTACATCATACTTTGACAAATTCCAGTATACACTGAACTGATACACTAGCTAATGCAAGCTTGCTTTCCAAAATCATTGTACTGAAGAACCCAAAAAGTCCTTCTTTTGGATGTAGCTACCTAGCCAGAAGTGTGAAGGTACTCAGATTTCATACCAATTATAACACCAAATGAATGCACTTGTACAACACCTCTCTTCTGGAAGTGACTGTACTCATTTATGAGCTCCACCTCCTCCTGCTCTGAAATAATGAAGCCTTTTGAGCCCTTCATCCCTCCCTAAAGGCTTCAAAAGATTACTGTAGCCAAGTTTTCAGTTACTGTCTTACTCCTGTGTTTTAAAAGCCATACTCCATATTCTCAACTCAGGAAAATATAAATTACTCACTAAAACCTTGATGGCCAATTTCTGTTCTTACAGGACTAAAAATTCACATTTGCTGACTTCAGTGGTACCTGATTTTCTTCAGCCCTGTAATTTCAGTTTGTGTTGTACTTCATTTAATCTCATGGGAGGAGGATGGTAAACAATATGGTAGAACACCGAGAAACACAGTTTTCTCTTGGAACTCTGAAATATATAATAAAGCACTTCAAGCTTACAGACAGAAATGACTTTGTAGGTAAAGAGAAATAAGGAAAACGTAACTAGAATGCAAATATTTCAGAAAACTCTGAGTCCTGGGAAAGACACTAGATCAGAATATAGATTGATCTATAATTTGATTATAAAACCACCACTAACTTAGCCTCTGTGATGACTTTATTCCATGCTTGTCTGTCTCTAAATCTTTAAAGATCTCTATTCAGTAGGAGATTTCTGCCATAAGAGGAGATGAAATACAAGCTTAAGAAGCCTAACGTACTCTGAGACACAGAGCGCAAGCACAAGAGAGAAAGGATAACAGTAAGGGGGGCAGACTGAGTGACATGCCACCTGCCTGTCCCAGGCAGAGGGATTGATTACCACCACCGGGGTTGCCAGACCAAAACTTGCCTCTCCATCCAAGTTAGGCTGTTATTTTTAGTCTTTGCAAATATTACTGGACTATAAACGGATTTTGTTCTAATAGCTTTTTAAAATTATTGCAATATAGAATTAACAGTGTTTTTATCCACAGAGATTTAATATCCTAAAAGCAGAAATCTTATGCTAACTAGGAATGATCATGAAACCCCACGAACACTGGTTAGCCCATGACCTGAAGAACTTGCACACTGACACATGCCAGCCAAGCACCAGGTCAAGGAGGGTCCCTGGCACAGGAGGTTATGTGACAGAACTGATGACAGACACCAGGTGACAGAAACAACCACAGGGGCGAAAAGGGGCTCCCAGAAGAATCCAGGGCAGGAATTGTCCTAAAGGAAACTGACCCAAGCACTCAGCTGTACCTGCCTTCTCACCTATAGTGCTGTTATTCAACCGGGAAGGAAACACAGCCCCTATGACAGCCAGATGGACAAAGTCACCCACCACGACAGAGCCAGACCCACTGCCCAAAACCAAGAGCACACTTCAGCAGTGGTTAACAGCATGAGGACTGGGCTGAGCAGGTCCTGTCGAGCTTTGCTCCCTCGTATGTCACCATGGTATTTAGGGACAAATCAATATCTTATGTATGCAGCGACATGCACAAGAAACACCACAAACCAAGAGAGTCTGTTAGGCCAAAATGGCTGTTTTGCCCAAACTACCTTACTGAAAGCAAGTTCAGGTGCCACCAAGAAGAGTCCCTACAAGTCTCCCAGCCCTTTAAAAGGAGGAGCTTTATTTTTGAAGCTAAGAGCCCAAAGCTTGGCTTGTAACCCTCAAATAGTTACTGTCTGAGATAAAAGGATCAAATGAGTTACTGTCTGAAATTACTGTAACGAAATAAGATACAGTCTGCCTAGTCACAAGATGCTGACAAGATGTGAACTACTCGATTTTACAGTACTGCAGTAGCAGTGTGACTACAACTTGGGGTAGAGAGAAATTTATTTTCAGTTGAGTAGGATTTTGTTAACAACTGACTTGTTCTACACATCAGATTTGTTCTACGCTTCCTGCAACAAATTCAAACTCATGAAAATTGTATTCTTTCATGTAAGGTACAGCTACAGAGAAATAACAAACCTGATTAAATGATCCCCTACATAATCAGCAAGATTTTCTGCCAATAAAAATGAAGAAGGTATGAACAAAACTCATCTTTGAAAGTGCTCCACGATTCACATACAGACGTGATCCAGCAAATTCACAACACAGAGATCTCCTGGAACTGCCTCCCATGCCAGAATGGGATTATGTATTTCTCCCACCTAGATTACCACAAGGAGTATCAATTTCTGTGAGATATGAGATCCACAGTTATACAGATCATAAACCCAGAACAAGGAGTAATTGGGACAGATGCTGTAGCAGTGGTCCATGACTTACAAACCAGCAAGATGGACAAGATCCTTCAATCGAAAGCCCAGGATGCCTGTGCTAGAAGAGATTTTTGAAACACTACTCTTTCATGACTAGAGAAGTAAACATTACTGAATATTAATAATCAATAGGTGAAGAATGAAAAAGCTTTATAACAGGCAGGCTTGGCAACCCTATCTTTGCATAGGCAAACATTTTACAGGCCAATGGCTTACTGAGTTTGTGCATCATCACACAATAAAAGCAGAAGTGCAATATTTAGTAACATTACAAAGCTTAAAGGTAGAATCAGAGATCCGTCCCCCAGGCAGATCAGTACTTTGTTGGACCAATTACACAGCGCTGAGCATTGACATGACACTGCCACTGAGGAAGAAGTTTGTTCAGAAAACCAGGATTTTGAAAAGCATTATTTAGAATGGCAATCATAGCAGAAGTTCTGGCTTCTGTGGAAGTATGATTATTCATGAAGGAAAAATTTCTTAAGATTGGCTGCAACAATATTCCGAGGGATGTTAATTTTTTTTTTTTTTTAAAAAGTGAGCACAGGTCTGTCTGTAGTTGTTTGGTTCCATCAGTCCAGTGAAGACCTGAAGCAAAGCAGCAGGACTCAGGATGTGTTTATTAGCATAATTCTGTCCACGAGTTTCAAGGATTTGCCTTTTTTAATCACACAGCTTACAGCAGAGACACTCCCTGTTTTCAGGGACACACAGGCACTGTAAGTGTGAAGGATCCTGCCTCTCCAAATCCCACCCGGAACAGCTGCACAAAGTGCACTGACTAATCAAGGGCAAGAATGTCACCCTCCATTAACAGCTCCAGTTAGAACACAACAATAGCAATTGTTAAAATACTCAATTCTAGGCAACCTGCTGTGTTACAGATATGTAACCTAGGTTTCCAAATTTATGGTAAATAAAGTGAAAAACTCAACTGTAGGAAAAAAAAATCAGAATCATTTTGGGGAAAAAATACATTCATATTTGCAATGTTAAAAATAACATGGATGAGTCATGGTTACCAACAGCAAACAGAAGCTCATGCCCTGTTCAAAGTGGCTAGCTTAGACAGCTTCCGAAAGAAAAACTATAAATATACAAACACACCCACATTCAAAATAAATCCTCTTGAAAAATTAAAAAAAAAAAAATCTGAAACTTAAATCAGAAATAAAGTGAAGATAAATGAAAAGCAGTAGCATACCCATTGGTCCTTAGCTGTACATATTTAGGAAATTACCAGTACAGAGTACTAGCTAGTAGTCACATTAGATATTCTTACAGTATTTTGTAAATACACCGGAAAATCTCTAACTTGCATTGAACACAGCTAAATAAATATGTAGTTAAAACTAAGTATTTTTATATGAAACAGAATACCAACAAAGGTACCAAAGCTGTTCACATACTTCCTTACAGTGTGTCCTGTGCTCAAGTCTGTGGGCGCTGGATAAGCAGCTTGTTACTGCACTGGGACAGAAAACTTGGCTGCGTCTGCGCCAGTGCTTGACTGGGCCCTGTGGCTGCACCACAGCATGAACTGCATTTCACTTCTCGTCTTCACATAACGATGTGGTGCAAGAGAACGTTAGGAGACAAAAGGCAGGAAATATTTCTTGTATTTCTTTGTTAGTTTGTTTATACTGTGGTAGTCACTGACAGCCTTCCATTGTGCTAAGTACTCAAAAAACACAGGAACAGACAACTATTGCAAACATTTTTTTCTTCTTTTTGTTTTTCAATTTTTTAGGCAACACTTCTGCAAGAATTGTTTTAAATGAAAGTCCCCCCCAAAGAAAAGGTTAAAGGAAGTAAATGAAAACAGTCTTGCAGTTCCATTTGTACTTCTCCTTGTAGCACCCACCAGCAATGAATACAGAAAGCAAAGCAAGATGAAACAACGTCTGCCCAAGAGCACATATATAACACTAAATATACATAATTTTCTTCATGTATATTTAATATAGACTTAATATAAATTAAACAATTATATATATTTATCTTTTAAGTGTAAAATTGCAGGTTATAGGATGGGATCATAGGAGAGAAATATAATTTCAGAATGAAACAGCCAAGCCCCGTCTCCAGAGAATTTTCCCAGTGCATCTCCCCCTCCAACACTAATTTTAGCAAAGGATTTTATCATCCTAGTAACTGTAGTGCAAGATTCATAAACAGAAGAAAAAAAAAAAACCACTACTGGTTTGGGAAGGAACTGAGACAGAAAGTTGCAGCTCAGCCACATGCCCATCTTCATTCATTCAGAAGGCACCTATAAGGCCCACGCTGCCCAGGAGTCTGGGACGATTCCTCTGAACTAGCTCCTAGCACAAGTGTTGATTTCCATTACATTACTGGGAGCTTCGCTGTAACTTTTTAAAATTGGCAATTCCAGAAATGCTACTTTTTTTTAAAAAAAGTGATATGCCTAATTCTCACAGCTACTGAATCAATTCAAAAGAGGGAGTACTTGTTCCTGAAGCAGTCAAGAAACAAGACAAATTAAAAAAAAAAATTTAAACTAATCTCACCTAAATCGGTGAACACCATTGCCTTATCTTATTCCAGTTTAAACTGAATGGACAGACAAACTAGATTACAGTGGATTAAGATCAATAGAAATAAACGGTTCTTCTGAAGCAGCCCCTCCACCCAAGGAATCCTGGAACTACAAGTATAGCCAAGCCCTTTAAATCGTGCAGTTAAATTTTAATGAGTGCTATTAACACCTAGTTAGTCTGGTTTAAAGGCTCACTCTTGTACTTTTTTTGGCCAGATCTAACTTAAATTATTTATCTTACTTAAATTCTTATCTTGGATTTGCAGCTTTAATACTACCAATTCCTATTCCAAGCCAGAGTGCTTGATTTGTAACCATATTGTCTTTTAGCAAGGACTTTTAAATCAAAACTGAGGAAGAAAAAAACCCAACTATTCTGATAAGGGACTTAGGGCCTGTTCTTTCTATTGCTTGGCTGATTAAGTAAATGATGACAACAAAAAGGCCTTTATCTTCTACACAGAGGAGTCACAAAAAGCAGATGACACGCTGTCTGCAGCTTCAGTGTATTTTTGGACAGAAAAATTGTGTGCAGACCAAGTGTTCTCGGGCTTGACTTCCAGGGTGTATTCTCCAAAGCCCTTTCCTCCACCTATTACTGCAGCTGTTCTCATTCCTCTTCTGCAACTATCTGGCCTTTTGTGGATCTCCTGCCTTTTCTCCCCCCATCTCCTTCTTCTAAACACCCTATTCTTGGTCTGCTCCCTTCCACCCTACTCATCCCCATTTCAGATTTTTGCCTGTCAATCACCATTCCTTCTTTGTGTTTCCAGCCTTTTGATGCCCCTGTACACTCTTCACTTTCACCTCCCTCTTGTTCCTGTATTAAACTCTCCATTCACTGCACTCCTTGGCTAAATAGGATGCACCCCTTTTCCTCCATGTTACATGAGGGTCAGCAGAAGGACTGGATATGCAAGAACCAACCTTGCTAATGTGATGGAGGTGAGATGCTCAGCATCTAAGCATCACAGCTCCACCTGTAAAACACATTTAACCACATGTCCTAGAGGTGTGTGTGAGAATAGCCTTGCTGTGCCAGAGCCAGAAAGAAGCTCTCGAAGACAGATGTCGTATCTTCACTCTAATCTCTATAGCCATGAAGTTGTAATTTACAGTAATATTTTAATTAACTTTTAATTAGCTGCAGCACAAAGGCTCATTTTGAAAGGCGGCGTCCTCCACTTATTATTAATGGTTTATGTGTTTACAGTAGGTTAAATTCATCTCTTAATTTTAGTTCACTGCAACAGAACATCATCTGGCTGCACATACACTGTTACTAAAGATTACGGCAGCAGTATTTACTACTAGTAAACAAACGAATTTGTTTATATTCCTTCTTTGACACAAAAGCTTAACTAGTTTAACTTATAATCAGTCAAGTCACTCAAACTCTCCAAACTCAGCTCCCCTCCTTGCAGAACTGAATAACTATTTTATTTGTCTTTTCCAACAGCTTTTTTTCTGTAAATGCACTTGTAAACAAGAGTTACAGTTGTCTTGCACTTTTCTAGTGATGAAAATAGCCTTCATAAAGGGAAGGCTTCTGCCATTGCTCCTTCTGTTGCTCACCATCAGAGGATTAATTAGCACCATACCGATCCACAGCACCTGCAGCATCGCCCATCCAGTGGTCTGTCAAGTCACATCTCCAGCGCAAGGCAGGAGAGAGTAAAAGGTAATGGCCCTGCTTGGGGTCCAGGAGTGATGAGGTGAACAAACCACCCAAGAAAGATTGAAAGGCTTAAGAGACCTTTGTCTCGCTGCAACTGGAAAGCATATCATACCTGGCAGAAGAAATTAAGACAAAGAGAAACCTGTTCTAGTTGAAGTAGCCCAAGAAGAAGAAATGACTTTATCTTGGTGCCAGGAAGGGGTATGACAAAGAACAGAGACCATTTGAATGATCATATCAATCTTGAGCAAAACAAAGAGGGAACCTAGGTGACTACTGCAGCATTTCAGCATTTATCTTTGGCTGTCCAACAACGCTGCAGTTGAACAGTTTGCCAAAGAGAAAAAAAAAAAAAAAAATCAGGGGAGAAGGTCCTGGTGCTTTTTTCTTCCATTTTTTTCATGTCAGGACACAGCTGGAGCCAGCAGCAACCTGGGTGATGGGGGCATCAGGTGCTGCCCATGGAGGGGTGACAGGGCAGGGCCTGGCAACCATGGCCTGTCCCACCACTCCAGTCAGGAGCAGGACAGCTGGGGACACCGGGGCAGCCCCAGCCATCGGGCACCTCCCTGGGCATGTGTGGGCTCATGTATGGATCCTTCTCAGCAGGGCCCATCTCAGTGGAGCCCATGGTTGGGCAGGCCTGTGGGGAGCTGGAGACCGGCCCTCCTGAAAGCCCTGGGGGGCTGATGTGGGGTCCAGGGCCATGGGCAGGTGGGGGAGCCCCATGGGGCTGGGCTGGGACAGTCAGGGCTGTCAGTGCGCTCAGGGCCTGGTTCACCATGTCCCAGGGGATGCACCCCAGTAAGCTGCAGGTGAAAGGCTTGAACCACATATACTTTCCATTTCATCAAAACAGTTTTAGCATGTCTAAATACACTATTCTGCAAAACACAATATCAGAAACAGTATAATTCATAGAGAATAAGGTAAAACCAGAAGCAGCTGTTTAGCAAAAATGAGTAACCACACAGGCAGCTGATGTGACATTAGCTTCAGTTTCACTAACTGGCAGTGGTACGTCTGGGAGCTGCAGAGAGAAGGCGGCTGAGCTCAGCCCGGGCTTTCCACAAATGGGAAAACCAGACCAAGTCCTGCTGCAAAGTAGCCAACAGACAGCTGGGCACACGGACCCTTCTTGCATTGTGGTAACCACCAGTGCAATGGGGATTTGTACTGGCAGGGAATCTACACGACCACCCGTACATACTCCAATAGCCTCCTACAACCTTAGTGTCCTAAGAAAGATTTAATTTCCTCACTGCTCAAAACCTATTGAGGCTGATAATTTAGTAAGCATACTGAGGGTAATTTTAAGACACCACTGGAACATCAGCTGGGTGCACAGGTCCAAACAGAATTACGCTCAAAATTTCACCCTAAGAGTTAAGCATCACCACATGTGCTAACCTTCCCATTCATGACAATCCAGTAAGCAAGGATAAGGGATTCACCTGCATTCTCACAGAAAGCCGTTTTGCTAGGATTTAGGCAATTGTGGCATTCAGAAAAAACAGCATATACTCCTAAATCTGGAAATCATTAAAAATTACAGCAGAGGTCACTTTTCTTTAAAAGTATGTACTGTTGATGTGTTAGTATTTATTTTCTATTCTTCTTAAGCAAACTACATGGTGTTCAGTGGGGGGCGAGGAAGTGTGACAACTGAAGTAATTTAGAATATCAAATATTCAAAATAACTAGGATGAAACACACTTATTCAAGTAGGACATACATAGGAAGCAATTCATGATTTAGTAACAATTAACAAATTTGTATTCTAGCAAATACTACTCAAAGCTTTACATCATTTTTACAGAACAGATATACCTTTTTTTTTTTCCTCTTTTATGCCCTCTTCATGCTTATGGCCTATCTAAAAGTCAACCACGTTGTTGACTTTCTTTTCCCAAGCACAACAATACAGCCTTGAGGCATACAGAGTTACTTAAATAACATAAAACTAACTTAGTTTCTGCATGCACATTAACAAACGGCAGAAAAGGGAGGAAAAGAGAAAGTGGGGATAAAGGAAAGACAAACTGCATGTTCTGTAAAACAAAGTGCTGCCTTTATGAAGAACATTACACACAGTACTGCAAACCGCTGGGTTCGATTCCTTCCCCCAAAACAGCACGATGACCTTTCCGTGTTGCCTAGCAGAAACACTGAAGCTTCCTCAGCTGACTCTGAGCCAGGAATGGAGGGATCCAAACGCCTGGGTCCCCTCTAGAGCCCCGCCAGGGAGAGGAGAAGCACCCCCATTGTACACAGATTGCCTCCTGACACTCAGAAAGGCTGCGGCAAAGAAAAAGTTTCCAGAAGAGCTGCAGTGAGGAAAACGAATGTTCTTCCCATCCAGATAATTTTATTACATTTCCTAAGGTTTTCTGCTAGAGTTAGCTATGAGTGGTATTGAAAACTGACAGAAATGAGCAATAACAAGGCAAGAACGCTATCTAAAAAAGCATGCCCACATTTTTCCTGTAGTTGATTCTGAAATATATTTGGTTTTTATTTCTAATGTGTGAACAAAAGTAAGAAAAAGTCACATCGCATGAATGAAAAAAAAAAAAAAAAAAATCAAGGCAAAGAATTAACATTTCCAAAGAAAAAGAGATTGAGAGGACAGTTATATATTATTATATTCATATGATTTTCTTAGTGTATACAATCTTCTGGTCAACCAACCTTTTCATTTGGTGGCATCAGGCTGATTACAACTAATAGTGCATGCCAGAATGATGTGGAGAAAGTTTTTGTGGGTTTTTGTTGTGTGTTTGTTCTTTAAGAAGTCTTATCTTCCAGTTGCTACCTGATTTTAACTCTCCATTAAATATTCTGAATGAATACAAAAAAACAGCAAAAAAGAGTAATACTGATAATTTAACAATAATTGGAAAACTGCCAACTGATATTTTTTTTGCATACTAACATTAAAGAGCTTTGAAAGCACAAAACCACTCCTTACTTCAATTTTACATTAATTTCCACGTTACAAAGCTGTTGCCTGTGGCTTCTGAGCTTCGTGGTTATTAAATACAAAACACAGGATTCCCCAGGTCTCAGAAACAGTGTAACTGGTGTACAAATACATAAAAAGGGGGCAAAATCAAGTGTAACTTATAACGCATACAACTGGAAGACTTTGCTCGATGAGCAAGGTCATCTTCACTAGCAATATAACCTCTTGTAAGAGACATTTTAAAGTTACAACTGAAATATGTAAGGGTATTTCACATGGTGTGTATATGAATTTGTGTATTAACGTAAGCTATTTATCATCTGCAATCACAGAATCACAGAATGTTAGGGATTGGAAGGGACCTCGAAAGATCATCTAGTCCAATCCTCCTGCCAGGGCAGGAGGATTAGTGATTAATGATTAGTTACTTTTTATCACAGGGACTATCAGAGCTTACAGAAAACAGACCATTTTGATGCTGAAATGTACAGAAATGATAAAGTTACAGAGTTAAAATTTTACAATGTACCTACTTCTGTTTCCATTCAAAAAGATGTCTTGGTTCACACACTTTCATAAGTGTGATTTACATGGACAACCTGTCAAATCTTCCTAGTTCGCTTTCTAAATTGTCTTTTCATCCCATCACTCCATTCCCATGCGCTTTGTTTCCTTCATACTGGACACAGCTCCATCCTCACCTCCCACCCACTCTAGTGGTACTGTAATACAAACATTTCAGCAGTACCGATGGGTGGGCCTCGCATCCACACAACTCCTTTGGCAAAGTTAAATCACCACTGAAGTTGAGGGACTTGCACCACTGTTCAACCGAAGCAAAATAACAACAAACCAAGCCAAAAATGATGAAAAGAAATGGGCTATCATGTTCTGGGCACAACTAAGTTTTTCCCGCGCTCTCACATAAAAACATTTGGAAGATTCATACATTTATTAAACTATATTCTCCTTTGGTAAGGTCGTGTCCTGCATCAGCACAGGCTCTTACTCTCCATGTCATACATTCAGCACTGTGTAAGGAACATACTAACCACAGTCAGCTGCATTCTTACTCCTCTGTGGCAGGTCCCAGCAATATTTCACAAGATGCATTCACCACATTTATCATACAGGCTAAGGCAAAGCCATGCTGTAGCTATTACTTTTGAACTGTTCTTCCCTAACTTGTTTAGCACTAAATGATTTGTCCAGCACAAAGGAAAGATCTCTGTAGGTCATCGCACTTGATGCATCACTCAGGGAATGGTTCGAGATTTGTAGAAAATCTGAATGCACACATCTCTGTAAAATATGAGAGATTTAGAAGAACAACAGAAATTTCTTCTTGGTGGCAGCTGTCAATTCAGCCAACTGAGGTTTAACAATGACCCTTACTATCTTAGTGCTGATTTTAGCCACAGTCTCCTGAGCTGGTCACAAAGAACTCAGGAGTCTGACAATATCCTCTGCTATTCTAGCAAGTAAACCAGAAGACTTCTCTTTTTTTAAGAGAAGAAAATACACTCATGATTATTAACTTCCTTTCATTTTTCAGCAACATCTTTAAAATACTGCTCTACAGCTTAGATATTCAGAACTCAGGTCATAGGACTGACACAGAGATCAGTGAGAGTTTCATCTCTTAATCTCTTTCCAATCATCTGTTGGAGGTGCTTTTTATACTATTAATATAATCTTTTTTCCATCAAATGCTCAATAAACGCACTGAGTCTACCCTACAGTGCAGGCTATAAAACCTCAGGCATCCCCTGCTATTCAAATTATCTGCACAGTTAAGTACTCATTTTAGATAAGACTAATAATAATATAAAATATTCACTGTTTCTCTAATCTCTTCCAACACTGCCAGTTTTAGTTATTTGTTACAAAATGGAAATACAATCATTTTGGTCCTAAAGTTATTGAAGCAATACCTGGCACTGCAAGTACCTTTGGTCTTGCTCATCAGCATCACCAAACATGCCCTCTGCCAAGCCCCGCCCCCCTCACCTCAACTTTAAATTGTCCTGTTACACAAACGCTCCACAGACTAATCTGGGCAATCCCTTTTTTTGCTGTGTAACCTGAATCTACCAGTAGAAGCTGCATTTGGGAGAGTTTGGGGTTTTTTTCCAGTAACTCTTTCTAAGCCATTCCAGCTCCCTGTGACCTGGAAAGAATCTAGCTTTTGAATTTCAAAATCTTTTTAGATTTCTTAAGTTCTGCCTATTCTCAATACTAAAAAATAAAGAATAGTTTAAAATTTGAAAGGTTTTATTGTTGATCTTGTTTTTTAATAGCCTCTCTTCAGTTACTTTCAGCTCTTGAATCTTTTTTGAATCTAGTATTCCTGCTACCAAAATTTCCTCTGTTAGCACCCAAGCCAAAAACTTACTCTTTCTAATATAGACAAGGGTTCTTACGAAATCATATAAAACCAGAAATCCAAGCTTTTGTAAGAACAGCCAGTCTTGAAAGGCACAAAATCAGATGATTGTTGATAGTACTTTATTTAGTGGAAGACATTCTGAGAAAACCCAGAGAATTCTCATGTCAAAAATGACACTTCCTTGTTCCACCTTATTGTATTTGTGTGACACAAACAGTAGAAAAGTAAAATATTAATTACTCGATTCTATACCACAGCTCATCAGTTTTACAGTGGAATAACTTCAGTGCCATGACAGCTACCCAAACATGCTGCACCACTACGTAGCATAAGAATTTTGTTACTTGATTAAATAGTCAACAGTGGGGTTCAAATCATCTGTCAATACTAATATGAACAACTAAATCCTTGTATTCTTCTATCTCCTTAAAAACCTCCAGTCTGAACGAAAGATCCTACAATCCAAGAGGAATACTTCCATTAAAGTCAGTGAGATCCAAGACTGGGACTTTACTATCCTGTTTACAAAACCACTGCTGAGTGGAGCTGCCTGTGATCCAGAAGAGGAAAGTACCACCGTCCTTGTAACAACAGCTGTGCAACCACCAAGACTCAACTGCTCAGAGGCAAAACTCCACTCCCATGGTCACGGTATGATGAGCATCCTAAAATGCTTTGACATTTTTCAAAAAGGCCACTAAACCCAAAGATATGGGCCTGATGAAATAAAGGGAGTGACCAAGAGGGGTAATGTGAGAGTCCAAATTCCCAGCATCTGACTTTAGTTGCATAAAAGTCCTAGGAAAACAGAAAGGTTTAGCTATGGCTTTCAGTTACAGCCAATGGAAAAGGCAGATTATAACAAGCAGTAATGTTTCGGAACAGGAGTCATATATAAAGTGAAAAATAATAGCACCAATTTTTAGTGGTGCCCTTTTGAAGTAGCTAAGAAATGGAGTGATGACTAAGACAATAAAAAGCAGCGACAAGTATAAATCCCCCATGGATTTCAATACTATATTTAAATTATATTTTTATGTCAGTGGAATACTACAGATGAAAATGAAAATCTTTTGTATCGACAGCTGCAGAGCAAGGGAAGAAGTTGTATCTCCCTAATAGCGAAAGTTAGAGACCTAAATTTGAAACCTGGAAGTTTCAAGTCCTTCGGCTTCCAGTTCTGCTACATACACATTTGGTATCCCGGGAGACAGATGGCAAGGAAGCAGCCAAAACACTTTCTGACAAAGAGCTTTCCCTGCACAGGTAGGTATACATCTCCAGCAGCACCCATAGGAGCTTTACACTTCAAAACCAGAGACTTAGCAGAGAGAGGCCTTCTGTCATGAGTATTTTTCGTAAGTTCCTCTCCTCCTTCAATTACATTTTTTGTGAATTATTTTGCACACTGTGTGATTCCAAATGTACATTTTTTTCCATACAGGCAGACCACTATCTTTGTGTACCATTAAAACTGGTATTTGTCTCAATAATCAGCTCTACAGTTTTCACAGACATTTATCACAATGAAACAGCAGCGGTGGAAATGAGAACAGTCTGTGTTACCCCTGCTCTTCTGGTGGGGGAAAATGCTCTCCTCTGTTACAGGAAAAGAAGATTCAGAATAATGTAGGGAACCACTGTGATCTCTTTATACTGAGTCAACTAGCTCCATCATACATCCCAGCTTAGAGACAGATATAATAAAGACAGGGGAGAAAAGGCTTGGGAATGCCCTGCTCAATTGTTGCTCTGTTACTACCAAAACAAGTATCCCGCTAGGAAAAACGGAGGCATCCCAGTTAGACAAAAAGGGCACAGCAGACATCAGCAAGAAGCTGCATGCAGCAGAGTTGCCCATTCTCTGAAGTGAAGTGTACACACTTTCCATAATCATCTGAAACAACACATAAGGAAAACAATTATATAGTTACCTGTGCCAGATCAACTACTAGTTCACATCAGTTTACCTTTCTGGATTAGCAGACAAGGAGCAGGCAGCACCTGATGCCATTATTGACTGATGTCACATTACCACAGAATTTGTACCCGTACATTTTTGCACATAAACAGTTAATAGATGTATAGGGTTCATAAATGTACAGAAGCCATGTTTGGAATCTGCTACAGCAGCCAAGAAGGAAACAGAATTTGAAAGCAATCTTGGAAGATTTAATCTTCAGTATTTTTAAGCCTTTCATTTGAGTATCTAAAACTTGGGTGCCAAAGCAAGCAAGATTGATTCAGCAGTTGGATTAAAGAAAGAGCCAGCTACCTACACTTCAATGTATATCTGTGTACCAACACAATGCTTAAATCTTCAAAAAGCCCTAAAATACTTCTGGGAAATACCGACACCACAGGTCAACTGAATAAATTCACCTTCTCTTTCATCAGTCTCTGCACTGTTCATACATTAAATATTTCAAACAACTAAATATTAATTAACAAAAACTTCTTTCTTAAGTTTTACTATGAGGGCAACTGCCAGTACACAGTGTTATTACAGCAAGGAATTACTTTGTGAATAAATAACATTTGTTAAATTTATTTTTAAAAAATCCCTAAGCCCTCTAATAACCATTAACTACTACCATCTAATAACATGTTATTCCACTCACTGTCTCATTTTTTAGAAACGAGATCCAAGAACACTGCTCAACATCTTTAATGTATTACAGAAAGCTGGGAGGTAGGGCTAATATTATTAGATACTTCTAAATTTTAATCCAGTGGAAACCTGGCATTGATCTGATACAGTTCAGGATGATGGCCGGGATGCAGAAATAGCCAGAGAATGAGATTAATTCCATGTCCAGGAACCTGATCTGAGCCTCTTGAGCCATATGTGAAGTAGCAATGCCAGAACACAATATTCATTCCCACCAAGAAAATGGATTTAGCATATAAATAAAACAGACGTTAAAATAGCCAACTTCAATTTTTCTCTTCCAGGGATGAGAAACTGGAAAGTGCTAAAGGATTTTGTCTTGTTACCTAACTACTTTTTAGAGGCATCCCATTACAGAGCTTCTAGAACCAGAACTGGCATGGGGAAGCACAGTTTTTACAGGAGCCACGTTGCTAGCAGCAGAAACCTTACAGCTGTGCAGCATAAACAACTAGGATATGTTTTCCCAGGCTCACCAGCTTCTTCACTTGGATTCCCTCAAACATCAGCCCCAGACCTTGAAGACCACCCTCCCAAAAAGTAGGGCAGGTGCAAATGGGGACAAGACCTGAAGTTTCAGCTTCTTCTCTTCTGTTTTTATTAGTATTCGAATTCTAATCAAATTGCTATCAGTATTCTAAGTCAAATCGCCAAAAAAAAAAAAAAATCACCTTAGTGAAAGTATGTGTTAATAATCGTTAGGAATTCAATACTACTTCTCGCTAAGCAGCAGGGTACCACAAAGAGCACCCGCAATAGCTTCAAGCAGTCTTCTAATGAAACTATGTTTCTAAGGTTAAAATAAAATTTTAAAAAAAAATTTAAAAAAGGGAAAAAATGCAGGCCTCCATGATAAACGCTGATGAAGAGTTATGCTATGAAACAAATGACTTCACTAAACGTTTAATTTTGTGTTGTTTTCTCATTTAGTGTGAAGATGTATTAACGATAAGCTTAGAATTAAAATCACAAGCTGATTCCACCATACGAAAAGTGAACTGATAAAATGGACTATCACTGGAAAGTCAACCAATTCCAGATGTGTCAGAAGGGGGAGGAAGCCATCTCCACCATCCTGCAACACAAAGGGCCACCAGCAGCCCCCAGACATTCACAGTCAGGAACTGGTACCATGACTTGACCGGCTGAACGCAACTGCTGTGTCAGGTCACACTGAAGAGGCAGCTCAAGCAAATGCCATCTACATCACTTTTGAGTTTGAATTTCTGCACTCTAAAATGTACCTGGAGAGGAACATTCAGTCTGTCCAACCTTTGTAGATTTAGGACAGCGTTCCCTAAATAGCCAAGTTGACTGTTTAGCTATCCTAAGCAGAGAATTAAATATTCCTCAAGCTGGAAAGAGAGAAAAAGCCTGGCAAAAGACCATTTCTTCACCATACTTGAAATACTAATTAAAACAAACAAACACTCTATATCCACAAATCCTTTTCCCTCTTTGAGGAATTAGATTTTTTTTTCTTTATTATTCAATTATATTTGTATAGTCAGTTTAAAAAAAAAAATCACCTGGTAAAAATTATAGTCAATATAAAAGATCCTCTCATGACAACCAGTACTCGTGCTCTGCACTGGTTTAGCTGATGGCTGGTGTTGTTTATTCAGATCTGTGCAAGCATGTTTGGTATGTGTAGTTAATCAACGTAGTTAATACACAGGTCAAACTGTAAATATGTAAAAGTGCCATGATATTTTTTTCTATTTACTGCACTTCAGCACTAGCTCACAGTACATTACTATTCTGCTTTATAGTTACAACAATTTCCATGGTAAACTGAGTGTTTTTTCCCTTTAATTTCCTGTTTAGAATGACTGACAGGAATAACTTACCTCCTCCATTCAATTTAGTCTCCCTGATTTTGTGCCCCTTCAAATAAACTGGAAAAAAAAAAATCTAACTGAAATAACAGAGTTACTTCACCAGTCATAAGATCATACTGTTCTTGCATTACACCAGTAGATACTAGGCACTGCAAAAAGATTGAAAAAATTTAGTAGTATCATGAGATTGACAAGAATAATTTACAAGCCCAAAATGAAAAAACAGACCAAGTTTGGTTTGGACTTTTTGAAAGTATTATTCTGCAATTCCATTTGTGTGGTTGCCACAAAGCCTAAGCAAACCTCTTTGCAAGGTGTTCATCCATAGTCCGACACAATGCGAGGAGCCAAGGTCCATCTGGGACACAAACGTACCAAGGAAATGGAAAGCAATAATTTAAAAACCAGAAAAGGCTGAAATATAAGACGACAAAAACCACTTTAAGCCTATGTAATCATCAGACTCAGAACAAAAAGGATGTCTATCACTGATGATTTTCTACATCCATGTTATTTATTGTGCCTTGGCCCAGAATGCAAATCAGTTGCAGAGGCAGGAACATTCCAGTCTCTGGACTGATGGTAACAGGCTGTAAATGAATTCCCAGATGCAATGAGAATGTATGACTAGATGCAATGCAAAATTCTGAGTGCTTTTTCCAAAGGTATGAGATAGGTCAATTCTCCTTGCCAGGAACCTCTGCTCTGGCAGTCTCCAGCCTTTTCCAACTCTCTTTTAGCCAAGAGTAAGGCCAAAATAAATTTGTCATCTCTACCTGCCAGCTTCTGCCTTCCAATTTTCCTAGATTTTTCATTAGCATATTGAAAATTCATTACTGCAGACAGCAGAATGGGAAATGTGAATGTCAGTATCCTGCTTACCCAAAAATGCTTAGTCTCAGTGTGCCACAGCAGGAGGTAGCGACCTTTGCCATTCTACACTGGCACAATAACATGGTGTCTCATACTTATCCCGTCAGCTTCCAAAGTTACTCTCTCAACCAAAAGTTACA
Organism: Caloenas nicobarica; assembly: GCF_036013445.1. NCBI lineage: Eukaryota > Metazoa > Chordata > Aves > Columbiformes > Columbidae > Caloenas > Caloenas nicobarica. The sequence continues at coordinate 26,951,767 of NC_088247.1, forward strand.
GAAAACGTACATATACGAACCATTTTTTTCCCTTAAGCACAACCTGGGAAGCACAGAGAACTGACTTGAAAGCATTTTTTTCATGGACATGAATCAAATTGGAAACATTTTGATCCAATATTAATGAAACATTACAGCACGTTTCTGCGAACAAGACCAAGAGACTTCTCACTGAGGAGGGAAGAGAAAATAGCGATGGACAGGAAACAAACATCTCACCCAGCAAAAGCTGTTTTACTCCAATGCTGTCAAACCAATTACGAGAAGGGAGGAGCTGTGATCCCAGCCTCAAATCTCGTGCAAACCAAGCAGTTAATCAACACCAGCACGTAGCTGTAGTACAACTCATATTGGCAAGGGGCCTGTCAGGGTTACAGGAGGTAAAGGTGTTTACTCCAGGAGTGCAGGCACTGGGGGAGGCCTGCAAGGCCTGACGCCTCGATGTGGACCATACAACTCTTTCACCTTGAGAACATTTGACCAATTTTTTCCAGTTTTGAAAAGTCAATTGTTACTGTTCTCAAAGTATGACTACTCCGCAAACTCTATATTAATCAACACCTTTAAATTAGTATTACTTTTAAGACGGTAAAGAAGACCACAGCTTCTTGTAAACAGTCTTAGCAAAATTAAGGAGTATCATCAAGGATTATCACAACCAGATGAAATATGGACTAAATAGGTCAGTATAGTGCATGCACTCTCTGCTTTACTGTACTCTTTATTCTTCACTATGAAGTTACTTTCCAAAAAAAAAAAAAAAAGCTAACAGAAATATTCTTTCCAAGTTTTCCTATTCCTTTTTTCACTAGAAAATAATAAGATGAAAATTTTACTCTTTGGTCACAGGTATCTGGCAAACCACTGGAAAACACCTAAATGCATGTGTGGAACAACTCGGCTTTTATAATGAAACCCAAGTATTTACAAGGTCAAATTTCAACTTCAAAGAAGGAAAATAATAACTTGTTTTAGCAGGGATTATGGCCCAGTAATTGTTTTTACCCAGTACAAAGCAATTGCACTGTAACACAATGACTACAAAAACATATAGGAAGTGCATTACTCAGCAGGTCTCAGAAAACTCACCACTAGAAAATGACACTCCTCTTTCAATAGAGTTTGAATTTGAGATGACATCTTCTCCTTTCACTAAGAAGGTTTCTCTCCTTTTTTTGTTTATATCTGCTTTCTTCTCTGCTTGGGACATTTGAGGATTTTTTTAAAAATAAAGTTTATTTTAGGAAAACCAGATATAACTTTGGAGTGATACGACTAAGCTACTACTCTCCCATGAAAGACAAGTGAAAATATTTAAGTAAACAATAATGAGCACACATTGTCCAAAGTCTGTATTACAGATGGAAGAGGATTTTAGTCACTGATTTACGTATCAAACATGTTGCCATGGGACCCTATTAGAAGGAGATTTTGTTAGCAAAGAACATTAAAGGTCCTGGTAATTTTTTCGCTCTGACAGTTAATGAATAATTATTTTCAGAATGAATTTAGCAAGCCTTTCAAACTTGCTGAATCATGCATCTGTGGAAGGATAAGTGTTGTTCCCAGGCCCAGCAATCTCCAACTGGATCCTCAAATTCCCTGGACTGCAGATGCTCCAGAAGATTAATCTGCAACATCACTTAACTTTTACCAACCCCTCACATTCCATCTGTGCCTATTAGATTTATGTGGGTTAATTTTATATCTCAGATAAGTTTAAAAGTAACACATACTATGAAAGTGGATTTAAAAACATCATATGGTAAACATGGTAAACATTTGAGTGCAAAAATTGTAAACGCTCTTATAAGAGATGTCTAAAATAAGAAAGCACAATTCTAAAAGGTAATTAGCAAGAAGCATCCATCAGTGTGTTAAAGAAACTGGACCTTCCCTCAATATTGGACCACCAGCCCTGGGGAACCTGGGGCAATAGTTGTCTACTTGCCCTGTCCAATGCCAAGCCTCCACTCAAACCATGTAAACATTTTTATATTTGAATGATAAAATATATAACTTTCTAATCCAAAAGTATTTATAAACTCATGTCACCTACCAGATAAAAATCAAAAATTCTGTCAAAATCACTAGGTTTCCCTGTTTCCTTTTGGTAACCCATTCCAGACAGCCGGAGCTTACACACCTTTTTACTTCCATGAAAGGAACAGAACAGTACTTACAGGTATTAATACATTTTGGAAATCACTCAAAGTGAACACAAATCTCAAAAGAACATTCACCACATTTTTCCTCGATATTTGTCACAGAGCTTGAGGAAAATTGAAGTAATGTGAAAAGTATAATAGTTAATGAAACTGATGCTAATAATAACTAATGCCCAATAGAAGGGGAGTTCGGCATAGAATAGTAGTGACACACAAGCATATTTTACTAACTATATTAGTTGTGCTTTCTTCTGCTTCAACAAAGTCACCTATTTTAAAGTTTTATAATACTGAAATTCTCACAGGGCTTAATTCTACATCCTCCCAGAGCACAGGTCCCTCTGGGAAGGAGCACAAGCACCTCATTCACAGGCAAAGAAAAATCTGGAAGCTCTTAGCGGTACTGTAAATGTGAGAGTGGAAAACCACAAACATATAGCTTCTTCCTTTGGAAATAAATTTTCTCAAATTGCAAAAAAATTTCTGGTTGTTAAAATTTCTTCTGAGTTTGGCTATTAGATAATTTTCTAATGCTTCGAGATTGAAAAAATCTAGTATTCTTGGAGGCTGAATGATGCAAGAGTTTTCTTCACAAAGCGTATTTCTTCTACCGCTAAGGCACAAAGAATCATAAAAATGAAAATACTATGTGCAGCTCCAGGCAGGCTCAAGCTCTTTTTGTTTCCATCTTACAGTTTTCAAAGAAACTGGGTCTGGCATTACACTGTTGGAGGTTTTACAGAGATTGCCTTGCAACATTTACATCATCCCCGCCCCCCACCAAAAAAAAAAAAAAAAAAAAATTTAAAGAGGGAAAAATGTCACAGTCATACGATTTCTGTAACCATATCCTACATTTTCTGTATTTGACACCACAGTGGATGATGTTTTACTAACCAAAAGACAGGCTAGATCCCATCAGCAGTAACTCCTGTGCAAGCGTCATCACTTCAGAGTGGTTGTACTGAAAACAAAAATGCATACTCACCAGCTTGCAAACGTTAATCATCATCCATACTTCTATTCTAAAAGAACTGATCAAACCGTGGGCAGGACAATAATGGATTTTCAAATGTTTGTTAGCACTTTGCAAGAATATTTGGCAATTACAAGGTAAGCTGTAGCATTCACAATTGCCACTGGTACTTAAAAATACAAAGGTTTTTAATTACATGAAATGCAAACCTTACCAAGATCTTTAGAAATATGATACCTCTTCATGTAAAAGGGAACGTGAATATGAAAAAACATATGCGCAAGTATGCACGTTTGCCAGCAGTATAGAGAGATAGCATTCATAAGGAATAGTGGCAAAATTATCAGTCTGAGGTGTTCAACTACTTTTCTCCCACATGTATGAGCCACAATTATTAAAACTATCACAGGAAAAATTTCAAGGGTAAGGTGGAAAAGACAGTATTCACAATTACAGGCAGATTTGTTTCTCAGGAAGGAAGCAAAAGCAAATCTGCTCAGGTTAGCTGAGAAATATTATCCGGTTTTCAGGGCTGGAGTCTTCCGTGTTGGACAACTATTTCTTCATATTATGTTTCTATAATACCCTGATGCTCTTTGAACATCAGCTGCTTCCTGTGCTTAAAATTCACCATCACCACCTACTTCGACAGTCCTCTAAGTTCATCATCCTCATGAAATAAGCTTAGTAGACATCTGCCTTGACCATCCTAAGTGAAGCACAACCATGCACTTGTGTTACCTCAAAAATAGCATGTGAGATCACTTCCTCAAAATAAAGGTTTTGCTCTCCCACACTGTTACCAGCAGACTGAAAACAAGTGCTGTTCAGCAGCCGTTTCAAGGCTGAATCCACTGGTTCTAAAAAGGAAATAAACCCTAAAATTTTGGCACCAGATAATCTGAGTGCATGGCTTTGCAAAAAGGTAAAACAGAAGTTTTTTGGGTTTTCCGTCTGTCAAAGTCATTGTATTTGCCTCCGTTGTGTCACACCATCTTGGTCACGACCACTCTTCTGTTTTCAGTGGAGGTCTTGACCCATCAAGATGGGTCATCTGCTGATACCTCATCAGCAGACTTCATTGCTTTTTAAGCTACACCTGCAATGCAGAGTATCCATGTTCTGCAACGAGCTGTAGATTATTCAGACCGAGGACCTGATTTGCAGCTTTCTTCCACCTTCATGCCCTTGTTTCCTCTCATTGGAAACCCAGATTCAGGCTTAAAGAAAAAGCAAAAGAAGAGAAAAAGAATAGTGTGTGGTCAGGGCTCACCCCAATATTAAATCAGGACACAGGCTGAGAGGCAGGACCTGGAAAGTGCTCCTGAGTTCCAAAGTTCAAATACAGGCAAATCAGGAGAACAGCCTAAAAGCACAGGTCTCCGCTTTCATCCCACTTAAGTACTTCACCATTAAACACAGCTACCTTCCAATTCCTTCTGTACTCAACAGACAGAAAGGGACATGGCCAAAGCCTAGTTCCAAGTTGAGGTGCCACCCTGCTGATGCTGACAGCTCAGTGAGGTAGGATTACTCTTGACCACAATGTTTCCATCTTAAACCTCTGCATGGCCCTCGGCATGCATCCGGATTAGCAAAGGGGGGAGGTTGCTTGGCTTTACGCTTTTTGTTTTAGGGGTTGTTTATTTCTTTGGGTTTGTTTTGGTTTTTGTTTTTGTTTTTTTTTTTTTAGTGGGATTTTGTTTTGTGGCCTTTTTTAATACAACAGTAACCACAAGATCAAGCCTTGATCACAAAAACTGACATCAGACGTAACAGGGTACTCATACTGTTTAAAGCGTCACTCCCTAGCACTCTGCCAAAAATATGCAGACGTAGTAGTATAAATATCCAAGTGACTTTTAAATACAATAAAATATGAATTAAATGTCCTAAGGGAAAAAAAATCTGTAATAGAATGATTTAGTATCAGTTCTTCTTTAACACATAGATATTTTTAAAAGTCCATGTATGAAATACTGCTTATGTAGTTTATTATTTTTTTTATGAGTAAGAGCCTTTAAAAACACCTCTCAGCAGCACTACTTAACATACCTTCCTCTGAAAATGATTCATGCAACTGAGTTACATTTTTTTTTTTTTTTACCAAAGAGCGTATATTGTGGAGTACTCTTAGCACTAACAGATAAGAACAAACAATTCTTTATTATTTGATAGAGCAAGAGCAGCTTTGGCCACCTCAATCTTAAGCTATGCATCACAGTAATCAATTGCACAGAAATTTCAAAGAAAACTAACAATTTTAACTTCAGCTCAAATACCATCTATGCACCCTAACCAAAACACTTTTCCAGAACTTCTCCTACCTACACAAAATCAGCCAGCGCTCAATGACCAGACGGGGGGAGGTAAGCCACGTTTTGAAAGTCTTGAAATGCTCCCGAAATTCCTAATCTGTTATATAATCACAAAGCTCTTTTAAAACACCTAGCAAAACCATCAGTTTGTAGAGGTATAAATGTATGTTGTCATGGCCTGTTCAGGAGAGAAGAGAGCAACTGTTCTTCTCTCCCCTTCCATTCTGTAACAGCCGCCCATGGGCACTATCCCTCTCTGTAGCCCTTTCCAGAAGAGCCAACGCAGCCCAGATTGTCAAACCCACACCAGCTCGGGGCTACACGAAAGCTCTGCTTCCATACCCGAGAGAGGAAGGGGAAGCAAAACACCTCCCTTTCCTCAAACAAAGAAAAGCAAAGCAAAACTGCTAAATCTGCCGACCTTCCATACCATCTCCTCCCTGAGGCACAGATGTTCTACCTTTGCGTTATCGGGCACTTTGACAGTCAGGACAATACAAGCCTGCACATACATGCACACCTATACATACACAGCTTCATCCTTCCCATCTTTTAATTCTTTGTTGTAAAGCCTTCATGCAAAGATTTTTTTTTTAACCTTTACAAGACTTGTACTATGATATTTATCAAGGTCTTCAAGTGATGACTGAATTTAAACACCTCATTAAACACCTCTGTTGAGCCCCAGAGTAGGAAGGTGCCTATGCCACCTGATGACTGATAGAGCATCTTTCACACCTCCTGGTGAAGCCAAGTGCTAGGAAGCAGAAAAGCACAAGCCAAAATCTATTTAGAAACTCCCTCTTCCTGAAAGCATTCAAGTCTGAAGTGATCACATAAAGAACATGTGCACTTACAGAAATTCAGATTAGGTGGACTAGATCCCTGTCCTCATTTCTAAAATCAACTTCGTGTGCTTATTCCTCTAAAGCTTTTAAAACCTTTTTATTCGAGAAACTACTGTGTTCTTTTTCACAGCTTTATTTCTCACATGAAAGACTCCTATATTGCATGGTTACTTACTTTCTCTTTTAAAAAGAAAAATCTAGATGAATAAGAAGAATTATTAATAAGAAGAATTATGGTCAACTATTTTTCCCTTTCTTTCTACAAACTTCTAGTAACCCTCCACAGTGACCACGCCATAAAGATTTTTTATTATGCAATGTAACCGTAACTCCAACATGACAGAAAAGTCACAAAGAAAATAACACTATTTTAATAGTTTTCTCCTTTCCACCAAAGACATCAGCTCTCCTAGAAGTGTCTGTAAATCACTTTAACGTGAGCACCATTTCAGCAATCAACACTGGGTTGCACAAAGTTTTAGTCTTCTGGGGCTCAGTGGTCACACATGCTCTCACATGCTCTCAGAGTATTTTAGGTTAGGAAGAGATTAATTGGTCAACAGGCACATTCCTCATACTTCAAAAGGTTAACCTAACCCATATAAAAGAAATGATTGTGACTTTTGTAAAGTAAGTACTGCCTTTGATCTTATCTGCTACAAATGCAGCACCTCTGGAGAGCCTGTTTTGTGCTGCTGGGACCAGAAAAATGAGGATTTCATGTGATCTCAGCATTTCTACTGACAAGTGACCCCTGCAACTTGGCTCCCACAAGCATTTGATGCTATTTCAGATTACAGAAAAATATTGAGAAAAAAAAGTAAACACTGATTTAAAAAACAAAAGAGGTACAAACTTAAGATATGTATTACTTAATAATGTTAGATCTCCCTAGTCTGCCATATTTCCAGTACCGTTTAAAATGGTTCTATTATTTTACTGCTCCCGCTGTATACAGCTCTATAAGCATAATAAACATTCCACAGTAAACAAATCTTTTCAGCATAGCATGATATTCTGAGCTCAGATCTATGTATTAGCTACAGCTTTCAGACCTTTTTGTGCTCTTTTGGTCTTTTAAATGCATTCTGGTTTGCTGAAAAAGCAATACTTTTTATCTACTGTCTATTTACATTTTCATTTCCTGCTGATTTTGCTACATCTTTACATGACTCCAACTGGCAATTCCATCTAATTAATTCAGTTGCCTTTAAGAAGATTAGTATACTAATTTTCCCAAAGTCAGTAAATCAATCAGCAGCATCTAGAGCTGGAGGATCAGATGTTTCTGCATACGACCTGAATCCAAATTCGTCAACCCAAGATCTAGACACCATTACTGTTCACGGTTTTGATGTGCTAACATACAATATGCTCTTTGCTCATCTTTCTTTTTCCCCTTGCCTCTACCACAGAGTTAACTGAGGCTGAAATTAGTGTTAACCCTAATCATCATCCTGTGCATTCACATGTTTTCTTCTAAGGGGCTGATGTTCACTATTCAACTTGTCTAATCTGTCAGAGGGTACAATGCAAACCAGTGCAACTCATTAGCTGCTAACTCATCATCTTTGTATCACAGTGCAAACAATGACTGAGCAGTAATCCAATTTCACTCTTCACCTCATATGTTATTATTTACAGTGGCTGGTCTCCCTTGAGCTAGGCTAACTTGCCAAAAGGTAATGAGAGTAATTTAATTTTTCAAGAAAGATATAACTGGGGACCAATGCACAACCTAAGACAAATTAAATGTGGCCAAATGACTGAGTCAGAACTGAAAGTTAGGTATCCAAAGTTAATGTAAAGAAAATCTGTATATCCTACAGATGAACTAGACAAATACGGTACAGAGTACTATACCATATACCAGTTCCAAAGCAATGACACCAAACAAGTAAAATTAATAACTGGAAAACATGCACAATATATATATTACACACATCTAAAATAAGAAATGTCAGCAATCAGGCCAAGCACATCTACACCTCACAAATCAAGTTCCACTAAGCACATAAAAAGTAATGACCATGGCGTAGGGAGCAAAATCTTGTATTAACATATAAGCAGTATTAAAAAAAATAAAAATACATCCACACAACCATGAGAAGATCCGTTCTAGACCTTTCCTCAGCTACGCCTGGTGACAACACATTTGTAACATGCACTCTTTTCTGGTCCCCTTTCTTTAAAGAGTAGGTCAGTCCTAAAACAGACCATTTATCCATCCCACTGTGTTACTTCATGAAGTAGAACAAAATCTGCGTGTGACATTTGTTCAGTTGTTCTTGTCTGTGGTGCCGATGGACTGTACGCGATCGGTGAGACAGCACACCGATTCCCCAAAGATACCAACCACCGCAGATGGACCACAGAGCACTGACTTGCACCACTTCTACAGTTTAATACATCTATTCCAGATCTCAGTAAAAATAAACCCATCCAAAATCCTCAACACGTACTCACCTCCAGAGTTGAACACACTATTTATGTGGCACTCGGACGCATCACAAAACCCCATGAGAAGCTGGAGCATCCCACTAGAAAGCGTGAAGTGGTGACCACAGCCCTGCAGAGCACAAGAGTAGCCACGTTTCGGGAGTGCCCGTGCTCCCCATCAGACACTGGAATCCAAGGCACATTCCTGTGTCACTTTGGAAAGGTCACTGTCCCTCAGGCTTGGTGCCTGAAATCATTGATGGGCTACCACAGGATTTCCAACTTGGTTGATGATGGACAGTCATGGTCATGGCTCATCCTGTGTCTCTGGCAATTCCTGAGTACCAGTGACAGGCTGGTTGGTGGTGCTTGTTGTTGGTTGGTTGTGTTGTGTTTTGGGCTTTTTTTAGCTTCCAAATATTATGTAAATTAGACTACTTTTTTTTTTTTTTTCCAAAATACAGATGCCATTTGGAGATTTTTTTTTTCTCTGAAGAAACAGAAAAATCCTTTTTCCATAAACTTATCAATTTAATATTTGGAATATATATGGACACTCCATTTTAAGAAATCACAATTTAATGCTGCACATGCGTGGCACATGTTTGTGTGTACACAAGCACACAAATAAGTGCACTCTGAAGGACTGCTGAAGAAGCCTTGAATCAGTTATTCTGCTGTAAGGAGATAAGCTATTTTTAGAAAAAAAAATCGTCAGTTTTGAGAAAACTAATTTCTTCCATGTGAAAAAGGCTTCCAAAATCCTCTTCCATACAAATCACTGATATTTTTTAGAAGTAACAAGCCTTGCCTAAGGGACCTATATTTTTCACATTTCATACACTCCTATTTGGAGCAAACAAATGAAGAATACAACGATCCATCAACCCAACCAAGCAAAATTACTTCTGCATTTTTCATAGTCAACTCTGCCAAAGGCTACAGGAGCACACAACTGACAGCAGCACACAACTGACAACCATTTCGCATTCTCCCAAATGTTTACTATGTTACAATTTGGCAAACACTGATCATATGTAAGGTTTCAACTTTTAACTGTGTTGTAGATTGTTAATTATTCCCTTTTCTCCTCTAAACTAGTAGGCATGTTTCCACTGCACTTAAGTTTACTGCAGTGTGGACTTGACATATCTCAATGTTCCAGTAACTTTTCTATTACTAATAGTATCAAAATCTTACTAAAAATATATAAAAGCATTACTGCATACTCCTTGCCCACGTTGTCCGCTTGCATTCTGGAAAAGTAAATGCTGCCAAGACAAGTGGGGTACTGTGAGGGCAGGCAACAAGGGGACACAGACCGTATCAGATATATCATGGTTACTTCGAAACAAATGTCAGATGTGCCTAGAAGCACAGTGCTGGTCAAAAAAGAGAGTTAGCTACAACCCATTTCACCACCAAGCATGAGGAAACACACAAGGTAGCTGATACAGATTAGCTAACGCTCTGTGAACTCTCATTTTATCTTAGTCTAGAGCAACTTGTCTGTTTTGCAACACCATACAGCAACTACGGATGAAGACAGGAGGCGCATAAACCCATGGTGCTGGTGAGGCTGGGCAGCTCTGAAGAGCAGCAACGATCACATGCCCTGTGTCGCACTGGATGATGGTGTGCAAGGCTGCTCAGACCCTGTCATGAGTCAGTACGGCTCCCACTGCACACAACTGGCCAGCACCATTCTCTCCAAGATAGGCATGGAAGAGCCTTTTCAGCTGCCTTGGTCAAGCAGCAGGCAAAATGCTGCCCTCTGAACCAAACATCCAACTCAGTTGCCAAGTCCAAAGCACCATGCTTGTATTGCTTGTCTGTTTACATCACATTGCTGCTGTTCTAACTCACCTGTGCTTGAAGTGGGTAGAGGACATAGCAACTGGTCTCCTGGAGCAAGCCCTGATGTTCAGCTGGACAGAAAGGTTACCAGACAGCTGGTACCTTGGCAAGATTAACTAGGTTGTGCACTTTAATATCATCTGTGAAGACATAGCTGTGGCTCCTTAACTTCCTCATACCACAACAAATAGAGGAGGCAATAGTCAGTAAAAGAAATCAAAATCTTGGGAACATTAAACCAGTTTCTATTTCTCCTATACTAAATGTGGTTCTGAAAAGAAAGGACACTTCAGATGAAAATCATCATTCAGAAATTAATCATAGGCAAATTTCACAGTCCTGGTGAAATGCTGTTGCTTGGAGATTCAGGTAGAAATTTGTTGCTGAAATAACAGCTACCAAAAATAGCTGAAGTGATATTTGACTCGATGTAAGGTCACAAAGGTGACATTTGGAGATGTGATGGAGGATTCATAAATTTCAAAATCATTGGATCCCAAACTGACCTCACAGCAACAGACTTTTTGACAGTTAAGAAGAGTAGCTTTATTGTAATGAGACAAGGTCAAGATACAGAAAATCTGTACCACTGGGTGGCAAGCTGAAATGTAATTTAAAAAAAACCCAAACGCGACTATATGCTTCAAATACAACAAATAGTCAAGGACTGTCAGTGACTAAGTCTACATGAGACTTTGCACAACCTTGCGAGAATCTCTTCTGTACTTCAACTGTACATCTCTAGTATGCTACAAAGAATCACATTTAGCAGATAATCCCCTCCTCTGAACCAAACCATCCTGGGACTATAAGGAGCAGTTCCTGCCCGGAGTACTGAACCAGACAACCACCACATCCCCTGCCGCAGCAGTTGCGGCAGGGACTCAAGGTCTGGCTGGAGCACTTCCCCCGTTACAGTGGGACAACAGACCACAACAGGCAAGAAAGCACATCCGTAGCCACAGAGAGAGAACAAATGCATTTTCCGTTCACCTGCACAGCTCCAACCACCATAAACTTCTCTTTGCTGAGCAACAGGACACTGCAAAGCGGTCTCAACAATATTAGAAATAACGATTCTACAGAGAAGAAAAAAAAAAAAAAGACATCGTATGGGGCAGGGAGGGAATGAGCGACTCAGTGTGTGCAGCTAGACTCAGCAGCAAAGCGTCCATTAGCCCGTGCTGAAGGGAAGCCAGTGATGGCACTACTGGAGAGTGGTCATCTTTGGCGATTCTCTGAAGGCCCCCGGGCACATCCCAAACCATGTGAGGGACCCGAACTACCAACTGAGTCTGCCCCGCTCCAGGGCTGTGGGGCTGGGCCAGTGGGCAGGGTCTCTGCCAGCCCAGTTATCATACTGGGCTCCCAGTCCCTCACAGAGCAGCCAGCCCCCACAGCTCCCCAACAAGTTCCTCAGAGTTTCCATTCTCCCATCCAGATGACAGATTAGAAGGTATTATGGAGAAGGGAAATCACAGGTATCTCCCAAATCCTCACTGTTGCTTTCATAAAAACTGCTCCACCTGCCTGCCACAGCCTGATTCTGCTGGAAATTTTATAGAGCTCCCTATCACAGATTGCTGTTTGGATCCTGCTCTCAACGGAGTGGAGGACACCGTCACTGCTTTTGATGAAGACATCTACATCCCTGAACGGCAGTGTCATAACCTCTCTTGGTATTCTTGATGTTGACAGCTTTACATTTTATACGGGTTGTCCATGTTGAGTATGTTAGTGGAATCTCTTTGGCTCTGGTTCTTCATGGAACTGTTACCACACAGTAGAGTCCAGCTCAGTGTTTCATCCTATTCTTTGAATTTTGTATGAATATAAACATCAGTGAACAAAAAGCAATGACAGCCCAAGAGGCAAAGACCAGAACCTATACTTTCCTCTCCTGCACACCAACATATAACTTGCTCTACTTTCAGCCCTCTTACTCCTACATCATCACACAATAACTCAGTTTTAACAGAAAAACATTATATTTCTACCGAAACACCCAAAAGCTTGTGGCATTCTCGGTTCCAGATAATCAAAATTCTTCAAGCTCAGAGAGACCTAAAATTATGTCTAATTCTCAGGCGAATACTCAAATCACTGTTATTCTTATGCAAATTCACACAGAAGCAGCATTCGTTTTTGGATTAGGTTTCCCTGGTTAGTAAACCAAAGAAAACATTCAGGCGGTCTGCTGTCTGACCCTCAGCATACAGAGAACCCTAGGCAGAAAATGAGCACGTAACCCCTGAGAATGCAATATTTCTGAGAAGGCACAGATACCCAAGGGCTTTTTAAGCCAAACACTGAGGCTCCTCATAAATTCAGATGCCTAAAGAAGTTGGCAGTGGTGGAAAGCAGCTAAACTGGACTGCTGTATAGAACATTCCAATTTAGGCAGGATTTAGGACTGGATTTTGCCCTCTCTTCTATGTGGTCTTGCTACATACACCCTTATTGCTAAACATCACTGAGTTTGCATTAAGGCTTTAGTACCTCTGAGCCTTCATTTCTTGGCTGCACCAGACAAAGGAGTTTTCTGTACACTGGGTGGTCTGAGGAGTGGGTATCAAATCAGCATAACACCACAATGCAGAACACTTCTTCCAAGGATCATAGTATTTTCCAAACGTTAATTAATTATTTTTCCAATTAGTGATAGATATGCAAAGCATGAGGCTCTCGTAGCTACTAAGAGAGCTCTCTTCCCAGATCCTTAGTGTCTGTTAAAAGTTACTTCTCAGTACCTCTTAAGTTGTGCACTGAACTTGTTCTATAGCCCTTCCTTCTCCATCACTGGGTTGTTAGGCTGAAGTAATTAAGCCCTGCTAATAATAATAAAAGGCATTATCTTCAAGAACATGTTTAATCTTCCTGTCAAGTCCTCATATAAAGGCTATGCTTTTATCTTAGTTCTTCACCTTCCCTCTAGGACTTTCAATGTTCCATATTTTCGAAAGACTTTTCCAAGAGCTACACCTCCTGAACAAGCTCTTTTACTGGTACTACATTTTAGTCCACTCAGAAATGTGAGGGGGACCAAAAAAAAGGGGGAAAAAAAAAAAAAAAATCAATGCTAAATATACAGTCCATCACATTTTAAGAGTAAGTGAAGAGTTTCTTCAGGCATTGTGTAACTACTCCTACAGTACCAACAAGTAACAACAGCTACTTATTTCAGCTATGCTCCTCTGAGCAGACATGACAGCTGCTGATTACTACTCCCATCTGTTCTGAAATCACTGATCAGCCCTAAAACTGAATTTCTCCGTACTCCTTTCTGATTAAAAGCTCAAAAGCGCGAAGAGAGGGGTGAGACCTATTTTTTTTTCCCCTCAAGTAAACAGACATTCATAATTGAGTAAGAACGATGGAGATACATGTCAGAAAATGTGAATCAAAATCTACCAAAGCTGTATAAACAAATTAATTTTACGTTCACAGAAACTGCATCAATAATACTGTCTTAACACATCACTAAAACGTGTTATTTTCACGGAGCAGTTTCGAAACTACACCAGAATTTCTAGAATGGCCAGCACTAAAGAGCACATGATATAATACAGCTGGCCAGGAAGGTACAGACAGCCAAGCAGGTGTAAACCAGACTCCAATATGAAAAGTTGCCATGCATGTATCATGAGGCCAGGGGAAAAGACAAAATTACAAATAAATACATTAATTAGTAGTGAAAAGGTAATTTAAAGAGAAACCAGGTGAAGCAAAAGATAGGTTTGCAGAGAACTGTCACAGTGCAACGGAGACCGGTGGCTCCCTGTGGTCAGGGTGCTGGGGCAGCAGGGGCTCCCCATGGAGGGTCCGGCAGGGCAGGGCCTGGCAGCCAGGGCCTGTCCCACCGCCACAGCCAGGAGCAGGGCAGCTGGGGCACCAGGGCAGCCCCTGCTATCAGGTGCCTCCCTGGGCACAGGCTGAAGCCAGGCCAGTCCGTGGGCTCATGGTCAGGCACGGCTGTGGGGGCTGGAGACCGGCCCTGCTGTTGCATTGCTGGGACTGGAGCTGATGGCCCTGGGGGGCTGATGTGGGGTGCTGGGCTGTGGACAAGTGGGGGAGCCCCAGAGGGCTCATTACTGCCCTCAGAGCCCAGACGAAAACTAGCTAACAGCAACTGTGATACCAATTAAAACATAAAAATAGCTTTACCCTGATGTCAAAAGTGAAAATGGCCCAAGGGGTGAGATAAAAAGCTCCACTTGCAGATAAAACCTTTGTCACACTAAAAATATCAGCAGCAACTGACACAAAAAAATTCCTGTTTACAAACTTCACAGGAAGAGGCAAGGCCGATCATGAGGGATACCATTCTTCATAAAGCTGCCAACAGTATCCATCAGGAAATGTTCAGCATGGGGAAGACGAAGCAGGAGAAGAGGGAAAGATAAATACGTAGTTACAAAGGGTAATAAAAATGGCGTTAGTGCCTTCCAAATCAGAAAAAATATATTGCTAATTTAAAAAGGTTAAATCTTGAAATCTTCATTCAGTCTTTATTTTCATTAATCGCCTCAAGATACAATTTAACAGATACTTATCTGCACGATTACAGAACACACTGTCAATATTTTGCACAAGACTGAGGATCACTTGTTTTTAACAAAGAGGAAAACACTACTGATGTCATTGTGTTCATTTTTCAGATAAATTTTACAAGCTGAACACCTTATTGCAGTTAAGATTTCAAATGTCAGAAGTGCTGTTTGATTTCAAAAAGGCAAATAGTAGTATCTTTAAATTACTTATATTAAAAATAACCAAGATTTATAACTATAAAACAGGGCAAAGCATAATAGCTAAGTCAAAGGGAAGCAGGAGAAACTAAAATTAAAGCAACATTACTCAAGTACATACAATAACACAAGAAAACAAAAAAGCATTAGGTGAGGGAAATTTTATTTTACAAGACACACATCCTCTTATTTTTCTAAAACTTTCCCATTCTATACAAGTACCTTAGACAATGTTAGCTAATGCAAGTATGTTATAAATGCATTTTTTAAAAGGAAAGAGTGCAAGGTTGATCTCTTTTCACATCAACATCATGGAGTGTAATTTACTTTGGTACCAGCAGGCTAGTAATTTAAATGCCCAATGCCAACAAGTAAAGACACTCATGCTATAGAAGTTTGCTGTGCCAGAAATGGTTGCACGACAAGACAGAAGCCCTACCCAAGCAATGGCTGGAAAATCAGTATAACGAACAAAACAAGATACATAGTACCTATCAAAAAGAAAAGAGAAATTTGTTACAAATCAGATAATAATAAACATTTTCATGGATGATCAGAATGAGGGAGGCAGTGAGACTAGGCAAGTCACTGCAATGGTTAGGTATCTGAATAAACCCTTTACAGAGCAAGGACCTGGTCTTCGAGACAACAGTTTGTCATTCCTTTCCTCAAAGCCTCCTTTACAGAGAAATTACCATGTTCCATCACAGGAACAAATCTCAAAGAAGAAATGAAGTAGCTGCACAGGAAACCTAAACACATCCACCTACAAGCAGCTTACATAGCCAGCTACCATTGCCTTAAAACAAATTAAAAAAACCCTTAAGGTATCAGAGAAAAAGGCTGCTTTTAAAAATTTACACTAAAATACATCACTACTATCCAGATTACTTGCAAGAAATAAATGAAGCAGCTTGAAAAATTACTGATGTAGCTCTGATTAGTTCCACTAGGAGTAACTGGAAAGTACAAATTAAACCAACAACAAAAAAACCCCACCACACACTGGGAAAGATACTAAGAATATAATGCCAGATCGCCATCATTTCTGCAATGATAAATCAAATTTCTCTGTAATTGTTTGTACTCCTCAGAGTTAAAAACAAAAATATGTGTATACATATAGGTAAATAGAGGGAAAATTGATGTATATTTCCAAAAGCTGACTAAAAACAACTAGGATACAGCATGTAATTCTTTTGTAGCCTGAAAAATGACTTGGAGAATAATAAAGTATTGAATTTTGGCTGCTTTCCAACATAAGAATGGTGTGGTTTTCCAGAAATCATCAATGCATTCTGCATTTATTAAAGATTCAGAGAAGGCAGTAAACAGAAAAATGAGATCTTGTCTGATGATACAAGTGGTTTCAAATTGGGAGAGCTCAAGAATTTTAACTCAAAATCAAAGCTATTGAAACTTGAAATGTTATTAGACAATGACAGGATAATTAAATATAAACAAAAAGTAAAAAAAATATTAGGAATGAAAAACAGAAGCTAAGCAACTCTGAACTACCAAGACCATCAGTGGAAAACTGCCGGCTAACTGAAAACAAACAAACAAACAAACAAAACCAATAAATCTTATACTTGGTATTCTAGAACTACGAAAAAGAAAAAAAATTGCAAAGGGAATTCTGAAGTACATATCAAAGACATATACCAAAAAACAGTAACGGAAAGGTACTGCAGACAACCACACTGTCTCATCTCACAAAAGTACATCAGTAGTAGGAGCACTGAGGTGCATGTAGAGTCATTAAATGCTTTAATACTATGGCAGAGAGAGAACTTAGAAGCATAAAGAGATTGTACAAGCTGAGATTATTAATCATGAAATACAGAACTAAAAGCATTTTAACTGAAGTACAAAAAAATTATGAAAATACCAAAAATGTTTTTCAGATTCTCTTTCGCTTATTTGGTAGCCTGACCAAAAAAAAAAAAAAAAAAAAATTGCAAGCAGACTCCATTATCTCATATAGCATCTAAGCCATTTGTCAACACTAACTGCTAGTCATTGAGATAAATACTGTGATGGCCTGTTTATTTACACAGAAGGAAAAAAAAGGCAAATAAAGTAACTTAAAAATATTTATCAGCTGAGTTGTTAAGACAATACATGGAAAACAAGCTTGGGGGATTTCAAATGCAGTCAAGATACAGAAGACATATTAGTGCATTGCATAATTAATTAATTTGGTCACGCACAGCAGGAAGGGAGCATTTGCTTTCATTGGCAGCAGGAGGTCCAAGCACAAAACCAGACCGACACTCTCACCCTGAACAGCAAGGCTTGCACATCCAAGTGCAAGACAGTGCGCTGAGACCAAGAGCTAAAGAAATACAGTCATTTCAAATGAAGTGACAACGTGAGTGTGTGTCCCCTGGGCATCCTCCTCTCTCAGCACTTTCACTGAGAGGGATTAAACTCCACACTTGAAATGCTCTCACAGTCGGACACCCGCACGTCAGCTCATGAGCCGAGACTAAAGTCCTAGTTGGGCTTTATCCCGACTCCAGGAACTCAAGTTCACAGCAGGAACCAACACATGGGCATGCAGCCTGAGAAATCTCATTCCGCACACGTCTACTTTTTACATTTGATCACGACAAGGAAAAGCTCAAAGGTTTCTCCACAGCTTCAACTACGGCTCAGGGAGTGAGGCCCGTGCTGCTCCCTAGGACCAGAGCTAGTGCTCTGCTGGAGCCCTCGCCACAGCGGCGGGCAGGAGACGGGAGACAAGGTCTCCTCTTCTCCCACCAAGACCGGGAAGGGACCAGTCTGCAAAGGAACTATGATTCACTCCTCTGCAAACTGGGTACGGGCGTGTGCAGGTGTGAACCACAAGAAGCCTCTCACAGCAAGCCAATCCTCTGCACTGTGTAGCTGCTGCTGGCCCAGAAGAAATCCAACCTACAGCTTAAGTGCAACTTGGAAGTGATGGAGGAAAGAAAGAAGAGGAATCAAGGGTAGAGTAACAGGCATCACACTGTATCTTCCAGATGCCAGGAACAAAGTCCTTTTTTTTTTTTTTGGAAAAAAAAAAAGCAGCTCTTTTTTTTTTCCTCTCCCAACTTGAGGTATTTTTAACTAGGAACACAAACGAGGACATGCAACCTTCAGTGAAGAAGTGCACCCTGAAGGTGGAAAATGACAGAAGATCAGAGGTGGGTAGACTCAACAAAGCAGACAGGTTGGGTAGAGAGAAAGGAAAAAAGTCCAACATCCAATACAAACTGCATGAAGATCCACCAACATTTTAGTCATATAGCTAAACCTCCAACACACTGTTCACAATGTTGGTCACTGAAACAACTACAAAAATCTAGGCATCTACTTGTAGCACCAAATTCAGAATACATTTAATGCTTAGAATAAAGACAATCGCCCACTTTCTAATGTTATTTAATCAAATCCATACATTCGGTATTAAATTGCAAATTATTGCAGAGACATGCATGCTCTCAAAGTGTTAGCTTAATTCTTCAAATTCTCTGGAGTATTATGTGGTTCCCAAAGCCAAAAAAAAGGCTTCAGAATGTGAGGCGAAATATCAAGGCATAAACATGTGTTGTTTCTAGAACACTAATGTAATCTTTATAAATTAGATTATAACTGAGATTATAAAGGTTTGATGCTGATCAGTGCTACTGCAAACCCACTTTAAACGGCATGTTGGATGGCTGGACTAATTCAGTGTAATACAAGATCTGACGGAAACATATCTGTGAGAAAGTAAAAATAAATATACAATTTAAGTAGAAACTTGTAAGGCTCACATGAATCAGTTTGACTTCATTTAATACAATTTGCAACAGAAACAAGCAGAAAATTAGAATTTGGGTTGTTATTCTCATAGGTAGGCTAGATCCAGCCTCACAAGGACTGTATGGATTAACAAGGGCTCTACTTTAAAACATTGAAACAGAACAATGCAAAAGTATCCTGTTGAGTATGGTAAAATTATAAGATAATTTCATCAAGGGACCTAATCAAGTTTGGCTTTCTTTCTGTAGCTCATCTGTGTCTGTTCTTCTCTTCTTTAAATAGATACTGAGCCAAATGCTGCTTTAACTGTACTGTAAACTGGATGTCAACAAAAATCATCTGCGAAGAAGAAAAGCAAAAACCTACCCCAAAACACAACAAATGTTTCTCAGCAATTCTTTTGTTACAAATTGAATGAAAAGGGTAGAAATCATAAAGCCTGAAAAAAAAGGTTTGTTTTACAATACAAAGAAAATCTCAGCATGTCTCAAAATGTTGGTTTTAATTCTGAAATAAACTTTCTTTCTAAATATGATGATGAATTAATTTCCCTCTAGAGAAGATTTCATATGTAAAACCTTTCAAAAACTGAGTTTTAAATGCAGAACTAACCCATAATACATGGTATTATAACATGGTTTACAGCATCAGGTTATAATCTGAACAATGTATAGTCACCGGGAGAGAATTTCCAAGGCACAAACAGCAGTGAAGCACCTAATTTCTATTAAAAGTAATTTGGGCTAGCAATCAAACTGTTATGTGTGCTTTTGAAAATATCCTCCTCTGAAATCAGAACTATCCTAGCAGCAATACCATATTCCCAGAAGTTATGGACAACTACACAGCAGTGGCTTCTCCTGACAAATACTCAAGTCATTTCCTAATTTCTAGGACATAATGCAAATCCTTTGTCTCTAGATTAAAAATTTATCTGAAGGCAGAGTAATTTAAAGCATTAAATATTTATAAGCATCAATAGCCAGGTTCCTGACTCCTACCAAAATTAACAGAAGTTTTGTTTGAGTAAAACCCACAGCATTGCAAGTGCCACTCCTCTCTCGAAAAAGCTCTTTTGCTAACTGCTCAGGATGCTTTATTAATATTATTACTGTAAAACTTCCATTTAAATGACCACACACATTTTCTAATGCTGCTTCCACTGTGCCCAAGAGACTCTGTCACATGAGGAACACCCAGCCTGTAACCTGACCAGACAGAGGAAACGTCTCCCAGCAGGATGACAGGACAGGATGACAGGATTCCCATTTCAGTACCCAGCAAAAGACTTTTGGAGACTTCTCTGTTCACCCATAGTCTCACCTGCAAACTGCCTGAAACATGCCTCTGAAAGACATATAAAGACTCAGACTTTTAGCCATTTTGTGAATTAAAACATATACATATCTCCCTGATCCCAGTATAGAAGAGCTCTGCTAATTTTAGATCCAAGTGGTGCAAAGTGTCATAGCTGTCAGCTGGATACCTGAATCTCAGGCCAAACTAATATAGTTTTCCAACAAAATCAGGCTATGAACCTCACTTAATTGCCAATCTGTATTTATATGCATTGTAGAACGCATGATTAAATACTGTAATTTCACATATTAACTATGAAACTGAACAATGCAAATATATTTAAAAGCAAGCCAAGTTCAAAAGGGCCATGTGGCTATAATCAAGAGCAGATTTTGGCCTATGCTACTGAAAAGCCCATCAGGGGCCTAATCCTCCTTGTCTTACAGAAATAGTTACACTAATTGTGTAACTGCAATGTGCAGAATTTAACTCTCAATATATTTGCCTGGCATTGTTTTGCTTTCACAGATTTATTCGCAGCTATTGTCAATTTGTTTAAAATGTATAAAATCCAAAAAGTTGATAGATCACACTCCACAGCAAAACTATGTATTCCCCAGGTACAATAAAATTAAATCCCAAAACACACTAACTAGCTTTTAATGCAGCTAAGACCAAATCTGAATGCCCCAAAGGATGACTGATTTCAGCAGGAATATGCCTTATTAAAGGCTGAGCTATCACTGGGGCCCGAATCTTGGGAAGAGGCTTGTGGGGGTGGATTTCTGAAGCCAGTGTATTCCCACAAAAGCACCGGAGTCAGCCTACACAGATCAACTTGTAAGATCTGGCTATTAACATGCCCTTCAGGATTTGACCCGCAGACTGAAGTGTCTTTGTAAGCATTGTTTCACCTGTTTGAAAGCTGGGCTGACTGAAAGCATTCAGTAAATGAATATTTTCACCCACTACGGAAAATCAAGGCTTTGTTAAATTAAACGGCTTTAATGATGTTTTACAGAAAACATTTCAGGCATGCAGCAATAAGCTGCATTCATATTTGACATTTACAAAACTTTC
Source organism: Caloenas nicobarica (assembly GCF_036013445.1). Classification (NCBI taxonomy): domain Eukaryota; kingdom Metazoa; phylum Chordata; class Aves; order Columbiformes; family Columbidae; genus Caloenas; species Caloenas nicobarica. Next base: position 26,973,274 of record NC_088247.1, read on the forward strand.
TTCTTTTAAGCCTGAACTTATAAAATACTTGCACTTAACTTCAAGCATGTGAATAAGCCTATTTTTATTTTACAAAGCACTTAATTCCAAGTACATGTTCTAGCGAAATGGTGGAATAAATTCCTCAAATCATGCATGTTTTAAACAGTATAGAGGAAAAAAAGAATACATACTCTGGTGTTCAAGCAAAATACCACTAGAGATTACCAAACTAAATCACAGCAAACAATTAGAAACACTTCAACCAAAACCATAAACTGAGCCAAAACAAGCCTTTTAACAAAATGATGACTGAAGTTTATTCTCCTCCCCTCCCCACCACTTCACAACTTCCTGGTTTTGGCCATAAAAAAGCAATTATGGAATATTCCTGGGAGCTCTACTTAAAAGATGTTGCTGACTCAATGGGATATTGGGAAGTACCAGAAAAGCAATGAAACAGACCTCTGATCTCTGTCCCAGTTCAGATACCAAAGATACTTGAATCGATGGCCAAATTCTGCCCGCCTTAGTCATCCAAACAGGTATATTTTAAAAAGCCATGGAGACACAACTGTAGTTTATTTATACCCTGGAACACAGTTTCAGAATCTGCTTCCCAAATCTTTAAGCCTTTACACAGACAAAACCTCGCTGAATTGGCTAACATTCAGGTTCTCAATATTTTAGTCCAACAAAATTAAGACCTCTTCAATTTAGCTCAAGTGAAGTGGTCACACAAGTCAAATCAGGAAGATCTGGTTCATATTTAGGATGAAATGCACTCAAAAAAATCCCATCTCCAAATAATCTGGAGGTGAGAATTTTCTGATTAAAGAGAAAGGAATGTTGAAACAGAGTAAAATAGCAGGTTTTAAATTTTTACAAGGTCCAAAGAGTCCACTGATTTTGTCTGACTTCACACAGCACAAATGCCACTATGTTTCCATTTCTAATTAAAGGCACTTTCTGCTGGCTAAAATCTGTGGTTCCCAGGAGGCCAACCTGCCATGGGAAATGCTCTGGGAACAGTGGAAATGACAGTGTTGTCATGCTGAAGACTGGCATGGTGGCAAAGAAAGGATTAGGTGACATGCAGCTGGATAATCCACACGTACCCTCCACTAGTCAGCAAAAAACCTGTCCTGTTTGAACAAAATGTGATCAATTCCAAGGCTAGATACTACCATCCCATGAGACGAGGTTGAAGAAAACCATCCAAGGTGGAAATTCCTTATATATCCTGCAAAACTAACACCTATATGTCACCAATTTTTGTTATGCCAAAGGAGAAGGAAAATAAATGAAACGCATCTAATCAATTATTCCAGTTTTTCAAAATCAGAAGCCCTGAAGCAGGAGATCCAATTAGTTCACAGTTCAAAGCCCAGAGGAGCAAGATTCTGCAGGCTGTAAATTCAGTCCCCTGAGATCAGAGCATAAATAAGGAAATTCAGAAATTCACAGATTCCAGAGCCAGGGGCATCTGCAATGGCCCCTCCTGCCTTCGCTCTATGAAGCCATGTCTTAGGAAGAATATCCCTGGACTAAGTCTGATATCAAACACATTTAAGAGACTCCAAATTCCTAAAATGCAGCAGCTTCATTTTCGAATGTACAAAAACCATTCTGAGCGAATGGTCCCTTCCTGAAGTCAGCTCAAAAGAGCTTGGTGACAGGCATCTTTTTGTTTATCTTAATTAAAAAACTGTACCCAAACAATGTCAGAACAGCTTTACTTGATGCTATCCTCAATCAATCATTAGAACAAATTACATTGTCTCTGAACCCTACACGGGCAACAAAATGCATCAGATGACCTGCCAGCTCTCATCCATCTCTAAGGTCTTTGTTTCTCAGAATACAGAATCAGAATTGTTTGCCGTGCTTCAGCTGAATGTGTAGTATGACAGATCTTTTTAAAGCAAGAAAGAAATGCCAATAGTGAAACAGAACGTACAGAAATCTATAAACAACCCAACCTGAGTTTTGCTATCCCCAGTCCCAGACTTGCCCCTCCTTCCTACAAAGACAGAGGCCATGTAGCCAGCCCCAGGGACCCTACAGAAGCAGCCATCAGGCATCTGATCCAAATAATACACTTATGTGATACCTTTCCTATCACTGATGACAATTCAGCCACGTCCCTGAACCACAAGGCTGTATTTTTCACAGGCAGTCACCTCAGGTGAATTTTCTAATAGATCAGTTTTGTAAAGAGCCAATATCCACAGCATTTAAGAGGTCTGCATGGGAAAGGTAACCCTATTTAAACTTTGTTCTTACAGTCAGGTAAGCTATAGTTCTTGAATAACTGTGATTTAATACTTATCTCCAAGAATTAGCTCGTTTTCAGAGACAGCAATCACAGTCATTAACAGATGTTCCCATTGCAATAATTATGTCAAAGGGAGGCAACTTTGTTACATAATTGTTCAAAATTTTGCAGGAATAGAAGGTTGTTGCAATTGAAATTTAAATAAATTATTTACTACCTGAACTGAAAAAAACAATCTTGGAGGGATCATATACGCAAGTCTTAATCTTGGTGTATTACTTAAAATTTATACCAGAGTAAATCTAATGAATGCACTGTACTTAGTGTTGTTTAAAAGGGTGATCTTCAAATCTTTAATGCTTAAATAATGTTGCCATGGAACAATGCATACCTACCCCATCTGATAGATATGACATTTAATATTTTTTAAATGAAATGTATATGAAACACTATTGAATATTTTCTTATTAAAAAGTCAGAAGGAACCACTATTTATCAAGAAGGCTGCAGTTAACAATAATTGTATTAATTTTTGTTCCCAGGCAGTGATGAGATAACTTACAAAGCAGCAACACCAATTTGAGTCTTTACAGCCTCCTAGAGAACTCAAATGTAGTTTTGAGATAAAGTTGAACTGTTCATCATATTAACAAACACTGTATGATTTCTCATCTTCCTATTCTGTCACAAGCAAGATGTGAGATATGTGAAACATTTCAGATTAAACATACCAGGCATTTTATTGCCACTATCTCAAAAAAGTCTTTGCCTTTGAATTCCTAGAGGTGCTACTAACAAAGCAGCATTTTTTCCCCTGAATAAGTAGCTTCATTCAACATGATTTCTAAATCATCTGAGATAATGTGACTTTTTTCCTCCACCAAAATGCTTTAGAAATACTGCCAATGAATTACAACATGAATCAAGAAAAAAAATATGACAGCCAGCAACTGAGCTGACCAGGAATCAGAAAACAACACCCTCTTCTCCCATAGCAAACAGCTCTTCTGTGCCATCTCAGACTTAGCAAACAGTTGCCTAATTATTTACTGTCACAGCCAGAGACATGGTCAGCAGACAGAATTTGGAGACGCACAAATATCCTGGTTTTAACTGTTAAAGCAACAAGGTACTTGGTATCGTGCAGCCTTCAAGATCCGCAGCCCACTTTGGGTGCGGGAACAGATGAAGAATAACATCTCACTTTTCTACATTTAAGAAGGACTGCTTTTCTTTCCCTAAATCAAATGGCCTGAATGTCTTAATGATATGGCATCATATGATCCCAAGCCCTCAAAGACAGGCAATGAATTTTGTACAGCTGACTCTGCTAGTTACAGTACTCAACAGCTGGGACATAGATAATTTGGCACCTCCATAATGTCCTAGATGAACACAAGAGCATTCTGCAGACTGTGAAAAAAAGAAAAAAAAACCCACACAACAACACCACCACCACAAACACTATGGATTGGAGCTTGTCTTAAAAAATATAAAGTCAATATGGTTTGCATTTGATTAAGAAAATTATTAATGGCAGTGTTTACAAAACTGAGAAATTCAGAGAAATGGCGCTCCCTCTTCAAAGCCTATATTGTAACAATTCTTTTCTGATTAGATCAGCTCCCATAGCAAGTCATCAGAACAACAATCGCTGTAGTGAAGTCATACTACTGGGACTCGGATGGGAAACCACGACCAGCTTGGAAACACATTTTAAAAAATAATGTGTTTTCCAGGTTTCCAATATATCTCAATTAAAACGACTCCAAATTTTTACCTTTGCTCCCAATGGCTGAATTAAGTTCACCTCGAGCAGAAAACCACAGCATACCAATATACAGAACACGACACTAAAAACCGACAATGGAAACGGAATCCTTCCAAATAATTTCAGGATTTGGCTGTCACTGAAAACAGCACATGAATGGACCCGATGTTACTGCCACAATGATATACTCAAATATTTCAAGAATATGCTTTATTTCTAATAGCGATGTTAATTAATTTTAGTAGTTTATTTTAATCAAAATCCCTTTTCCCCCTGAAGACTTAAAACGAAAATCTTTCAGTCCTTGTGCTGATAAAACTCTCGCTGAAATAGGGGAAATTAGGCCTAATATCTTTCCCAGGTTTTTAAGCAAGCAGATAAAACTGGTATTACAATGAACCTTATTAAGCCTCACTCTAGCAGCAAATCAATAGTAATCTAAAGCAGAATAGTATTAGTTTGGATTAGAAGCAGAACATAACAAGTTTCCTCAGTGTTTTCATTATTTACAAAGTAAACATTCTACTTGCTTTAAAATTTTGCAAAAATTCGTTCAGCTACATATAATGTAATTGGTGACAAAAAAAATATAACAGAATGGAATAAAGATGTGTTTTTGAAGATGATCTATTACAAACCATAATTATTTCTCAACCTATGCATTTCAGTACAGAAATAGTGCACATGCTCCACAGCTGCATTGACACAATGGGCAACAGACACAAAGGAGTCATTAGTCAATACTGTTAATGACACACGAAATTGCAAGTGACACAGGTATAAAGTAGATTCAGAGCTCACAAGTTCTCATGTCAAAATCACCATCTGTAGGGGGTTTATTTTTCAAAATATTACCACTAACAACCCAGATCAAATGAAATCAACTCTCAGTATCTTCAAATCAAGCTGTCTTAAACTATGCCACTCCCATTCCCGTCAGTGAAAACCATTTAACCAAAACCTTTAGAACTGACTGGAAACATACTGCTGAAAAATTGTAATCCTTCAAAGTAAAAATTTCAGATACAAAATCTAACTTATCTTTTATCCAAACATCACAAAAGGACTCAGCACTGCAAATGTCAGCATATGCTGTGACATGCTGTAAAAAGCTATTTCTGGGATGAATATTCAATCTGAACAGTTAACTCCATCCCTTTTGCACTTGAAATAAAATCAGACCTGTAACACTTCTGATAAGCATTTTCAGATTTAGTATTAGTGAACATACTGAAAAACAGAGTAATGAGTCATGTCTCCCAAACCATATCTTCCATCTCAATCAATCTATGAAAGAAAGGTAAGATAAATTTAGCTGTGTGCATCTTTGTTATGTATAATCACCTTTTCGGCATATTTTCCATATTTGATGAAAAAGCAAAAAAAGGTCAAAATAAACTGAGGCTTTAAAGACACATCGAAATGTAAATCACCCTGTCCGCATTTCCCTCGAAAAAGATTTTTAAAGACAGGAAAGTGCGTTTCACCCACTGAGGAGGAAGAGACGGTATTTTAATTTATCGCAGCAGCCGCGGACGTGCGCTCCCCGGGCAGGCACCACGCCGAGCCCCGGCCCTGGCCGTGCCCCCCCGGCGGGCCCGGGCGCACCTGCCCGCCCCAGCCCGCTCCGCCGGGGCAGCGCCGGAGCCTCCGCGTCCGCAGCCGCCACGCCCGGCGGGGCAAGGGCAGGCTGGGCGGTGCGGCTGCCCCGCTGCGGGGAGCGCTGCCCTACCTTTGTATCTCTCCAAGACATCTTCGTAGGCCTGCAGGTACTCCTGCTCCTCGGCGTAGAAGTACGCGCCCGGGGAGAGGTAGCCAGCCATGGCCACGGGCTAGCCCTGCCCGCTTCCTTGCGCGGCTCCGGGCAGCCAGAGCCCTCGGGGCCGGCACAAGAAAAAACCCAGCGGCTAGCGGGAGGAGGGCGGAGGGGAGGGCGCTGCCAGCCCAGCCGAGGAAACGCCCTCGCCGGCCGCTCGGGTTTCGGTAGCCGCCCCTCGGAGCGCGGAGGGGGCGGCCCCAGCCCAGCGGCAGCCGCCGCCTCTCGCCGCAGCCCCCCGGCTCCAGCCCCATCGCCGAGGCACCGCCTGCGGGGCCGGCAAGCTCTGCCTCCGCGGCTCAGACCCTGAGCCGCCTCCCGCCCGCCCCTCGTGTTTCTGCCCCGGCCGCCGCCGCCGCGGCGGGGAGGCGACGGCCGCGGCACAGACGAAGCCAGCGGGGGCACCGTCGCTCTGCAGCGCTGGCGCTGAGGGGCCGCAGCACGGCGGACGCTGACGGGGTGGGGGCAGGCAGAGTCCCCGCGGGCAGCCCCCGGCGCTGCCAACTGGCCGGAGCGGGACCTCCCGCTACCCAGCGCCGTGGGGCCGGGCGGGCCAGGCGCGGCCGCAGGTGTCACCGCTGCTCACTCGCCCGCGGCCACGTCCCCACCGCGCCTGCGCCCCGCCAGCGCCTCCCGGCCCTGACCCCGGCGCCGGGCCCGCCCCCGAGCGGTCTCTCCTGCCCTGCCCACGGCACGGCCCAGGCGCCGGGCCCCCGCCCCGCACACCCTGCCTTTGGGGGGCGGCGGTGAGCCCCGCGGGTGGCCCGGCCGGCTGCGCACCCCGCCGCCCTGCGGCTCCATTCAGCGGCTGGCGAGAGCCCGGCTCCGCAGAGCTCTACCACCGCGTCCTCCGGTGCCCCCAATAGCGCCGTTAAGATGCGTTACCCTGAGAAATAGTGTCCCAGGAGGGGACCCACGGAGGTGCACGCAAAAAGGGGGGAAAAGGGGCAAGAAACAGCGGTGTCCTAGGGGAGCACCGAGGAACGCCGCATCTTACAAGGATCCATTTCTCGGCGGTTTCCAGCTTTCGCCGGGGAGGACGAGACCTCCGCCCTATTTTCGACATCATTTGTCGCTGGGCCGCGGACCAGCGCCCGTCCGCCCTCTGGCACAGTGAACGGCTCCGTCCCGCTCCCCGTCCCCCCAGGTCGCGGCCCCAGCCCCGCACGGACAAAGACCGGCGCCTCGGCCCCGGCACCCGCAGAGCATCATCAGCGGCCTCCACCGCGGCCTCTCCCTGCCCTGCGGGCGGCCCTGCACCGCTTCCACCCAGCGAGGCCGAGTGCTCCCGCGGCCCCCCGGCCAAACACCGGCACCAGCTGAAATGGCTAATGCCGCTGCTGCAGCCCCCGCGCCGCTCATGCGTTTTCACATGGAAGTTTAATGGGCGCACCTGCGCGTATTTCGCTTTGCTTTCCCACACGCGTCAATTCACCCAGGCGGAAAACGCGGCTAAAGAGCTTAGTCACCACCCGGAGGGGCCGCGTTCAGAAAGCCAAGGGACGGAGGTCCCTCTGTTCCCCACCCGCTCCCTCCCCATCAGCCGCCGGCCGCGCCTTACCGGCGATGCGCAGCACGGCCCTCTCGGCGGGGTCCAGCACGGAGCCGCCCTGGATCTTTCGCTTGGACCGCTCATGTTTGGGCAGGTTCCAGGGCAGCGTGTCCCCCGGCGCCGGCGAAACTGTCCCCGACCTCTGGCTGAAGTCCTCTTCGTCGGAGAAATCGGCGGAGGACGACATGGAGCATCGGTAGGATGCGTTGCCGGAGCTCTGCACGGGGAGACAGACAGACAGGGTGAGTGGATAACGGCTCGGGACGCGGGGCCTCCGGTAGCACCGGCAAGTACCCGCCCCAAGTGGCGTGGAAAAACATCTCACGGAAAAAGGAGGGGAGGGGGACGCCGCTCACCATTGCCGTGAATTTAGGGGGGAAAGAATGGTGCGTGTGCGGAGCACCGAGGGTGAGCCTCCAAAAAAAAGCCGGTCTTTAGTGGGAATGCATTGGGAGGGATGTGTGGGGAGAGCCGTGGCCTGCGGGTGGGCAACCGGCTCGCAAATGAGCCTCCCACTTCTCCAACAATAAGACCAGCAGCAGCAACAACAACCAAAAAAAAAAAAAAAAACCAAACCAAAACCTTCCGGGCTACAAATCGATAGCATTTGGCTCCCCCAGCAGGACGAGGGAAAGATTTGCCATCACGGAGCTGCTGGTGGAATCATTCGTGCAAATGGTCCCTGGGAAAGACCCCCGCCCGCAGGCAGCCCACAGCGGGTCTTTGTGAGCGCCGGGCCGAGCCCCCCGCCTGCCCCGCTCTCCCGGGAACAGCCCAGCGCTGCTGGCGGGCGGGGAGGGAGCGGGGAAATAAATACGATTTCTCAGAGCAGCCCCTTTGAGAGGCCGGCAACGACAGGCAGCTTTCGCTCACGCCAAGGCGGCTTCGGCAAACAAACGGCTGATCTCGGTTAACAGACCGTGTTCAGGCTTCCCAGCTACCCGAAAAATGAGCACGTCCAGAAATGTAAATAAGCACTGATGCAGTGCAGAGATAGGGCTGCTGGCGTTGCTGGCTTCACTGTTCAGGGTGGAGTTCAAAACAGAGATGTCTGAATGACAACACTTCAACGCCAAGTTGAGAATTTAGGATACAACGTTATACACGGGTTGTCAGGACGTGATGAGGGGCAAGGTGCTATTTCTCTTCCTCTGCATTTTGTGATTGGAGAGACTTGTGGTTTCTCCAGGGAACCTGACTAGCAAACGGTGGGTTTGATTTGTGATTTCATATGGTACCTACTGTGACAGTCGTTTAAAAGTAACCTGATGCTGATCCAGGCATGATGTTGATTTTTAGGGGTATGCTATTCTCAACTTGTTATGTAGAGACAGCCGTTATTCAGCCCATCTAGATTCCAGATTTTTTTATACTAAACCAGCTATTATTTTAGGCTTGTCTTGTAGTCCTTTTTCTTTTTTTCTTTCTCCCTGAGGGACTTAAAATGTACCTTTACGTACAGGAGAAATTTGTACTGTGACTGAGATCTGATAGAATTCATTGCTGCTGTCAGAACCTTTTCACTGTCAGTTCTCATGAGGTGGACAAATGGATCATTATTATTATATTTGGGGGTATTTTACCCATTTTAAAACTCAAAACCTGCATAATCCAGAGTAACAACGTATTGCACCTTTTGCTATGCATAAAACTGCCAATAACATACAGTTAAATAATCTGCTAAGTAAGAGGAGATCTCTTATTAGTGGTTGCTCCTCCTGACCTCTTTCACTTCTGTCCCAATCCTCTTTTCTCTTTCTACAGTACTTCATGATGAAGTTTGGCAGGGGAGAGAGGGAGGGAATGAATGCATAAAACCAGTTAACTGAATTCTTGTTCAATGTATTGTGATGTGGAGAGAACAAGAGGTTAACTGCAGGAAAACAAACATGTCTGATTCCAGATCTGATCGTCTTCATAATTAGTTCTAGTGCCAGGAATATTTTGCTGCCAGTTCATATAATAAGCTAAAACTATCTGCAGAATCTCAGAAAGCAGGGTGGTCAGAGCCAGGTCTTCCTGATGGGAGCTGAAGTGCACAGCTTGCAGCAGGGCAGGGAGGGCACTTTGCTGTACCAGGTGGGGCTAACAGGGCCCTGATGTGCTTAGTCCGGGATTAGGTTTCTCCTGGCCTGTCTTTAGCTCCAGATTTTGCCAGAAAAGTGAAAGTGTTCCCTTTAATCCCACCACTGAACATCCTGCTTCAGGCCTGTATCTGCTATTGGCTGCTCAGCAACCCTCAGTATTTTTGGATCACACAGACCCACAGAGACAGATTTAAATTTCTTCACCTTCTTCATTTCTAGTTTATAATATGAAAATTAGAAAGAGCCCAGATGTGGTGTTGTGAGGGTGCTATAGCAATATTTGGTGGTGTTTATGTAGCAGCCTGGAATATGCAAGGACAAAGTACAACAGCATACTTATTGAAGCTTTGAAGATCTCTCAACTCTTAGATTAATCTTTGAAAGTACGCTCCAATTTTTATCCAGTAGGATTTCCTTTTCTCAAAAGAGGCCTTAATAGCCCATTCTTATTTTTTATAATAACAACAACTTCTGTAGTTCCTCCTACCCATAGAAACCAAAAGCATTGTTGGGTGATCATTCCATATACACCACTGAATGTGTTCTCCATACTCTCTATTGAGATGTCAGTTTTAAGAAAAAGGAGACTGTCCTGGCCAGCTGTGCTACACTACTGGAAGATAAGCTATGTGAAGAGATCCCACTCCCATGTTTTTGAGAGATCAAACTGAATAGGCAATGGTAAAGCAATCTTTGGCATCTATGGGTATTACAACTAGCTATCGTCTTTTAAGTTGTCCTTCTACCTTACTTAATGCATGCATTAACAAAATGAATGAACAAAACTCACTTTAGCTTACTAACTCTTCAGGAATTATGGTATCTCATTTTCAGAACAAGGTAGAAAGCTCAGAAGGGAATTTTTTCATAATAGCAAAGTCTAGCAAACTGGCATCTGAGAAATGCCAACTTCTAACTTAAATACAGTCTACTTTTTTATTCAGCTTGGAGATGCTTCTGAGTTATCTGTACACAGAGCTATTGAGCCCACAAGTGTTTTTAAGAACCTCAACTTTGCTATTCCAAAGACGCTTATAATGGAACTTAGCAACTGTTTTGCTTCAGTAAAATAATAGCTTTGATAAGAAGTCTGTAATTATCTTTTTGCGCAGCCACTGTTCACAACATGCTTACCACTGGATTCATTGTTTCTAGCAAATACGTTTTCCGTACCATAGCTCTAAGTCCCAAATAAGCATTCCATTACTAAAGCAACATATTGACTGGTTTAAAAAATACAAAATAATGCAGAACGTCTGTACTATCCTGAAAACGGTTCCTGGTCAGTTAGGACAGCATGTGAAAAAAAATCAGTTATATTCTGTTCAAATCAAAATCTGTAAGGCACTTCAGTTATTTTTCTATAGAGCACATTGCTGTAGGCAAGTGAAAAATATAACAGCCAATAATATGCAACATTTTTTTGGGTTACGTGAGAGATGTGTCTTTTATATCCACTAAAATATTGATCAGACACATCCTTACTTAGCCTACTCCGGGATTTAGCAAGGGTCAAGGCTTGACCCTGCTTAGCTTTAAGGCCCATAAGGTCACAGCTGAGATGCTGCAGCTGCTTATTCTATGCCTCCGATTATGCATTCCTTCTGCTCATTAGCCTAAAGACTTATCTGTAGCCTCTATTGTCGATCAACAGGAACTGTTGAATTTGCATAGTGGTTATGCATAGAACAGCTTGTGCATTGAAGTCTGTGGGTCATACATAAGCAAATCTAAGAGGAGTTTTGTCTGCATTCGGAGTACAGGATTAAACTTAACGCATGATTTCACTGTCAGTACCACAGGGGGGTGCAAACTGCACACGGAGTCCTCACCGCTGTGTCTCAGGAGGCAAAGTGCTCAGGACAAGCATTTAGGAAAGCAGAACTCCTGTCTGCCAGTGTCTGGGGTTTTCTCTGTGATCAGGTGATTTGCAGCAGCCGCCTGGGAGTCAGACTTGCTGCTGTGCTATAAAAATGAGCTTGTTTCCAGTAACGGGGATGATTTCAAAGAAGTATTTAGTGTATTTCTTGTAAGAGGGACTTGGCAAAGTACCACGTCATGATTTCCTTTGAGGAGGGAAAGAAGGAGTGTGTGTCACAGGTGAGGCACTGCAGATCAGGTGGAAACTAGGTGGAAGATGGTGTAGCTGGAAAACGGTATAAGGTAATGCACAACCCCATATATCAGATAAGCCGCCACTAAATAGGATCTGATGCCCTCAAGAACACGCGTGGGTTTTGCACTGTCATTGCTCCAGGCAGACGCATTAGCAGAGGTTGGGTTTTACACTCGGCCAAGCAATCCAGCTGGCAAAAGCTGCGAAGAGGCAGATACCAAATTATTGTTGTATTGCAAAAATTCCCCAACTTTATGACACGTTGGAGATTGTGCTGGCCAACTGAATTCTAACCAAATATCTCGTACTTTCACATCTTATCTTTGAGAAGACTTTGCACTGCACTGAGTCCTTTCACACTGGGTTTGGAAGCTGTTGGGAAGTACAGGTCAACATTGCCTGAAATTTACTGTTCAGTTTAGTAAAGAGTTGTTTATATTTCACTTATACTAAACTATCTCAGAATTCCTGGAATACATTTTATTTCATTATGTTCATTGTGTGCAATGGATTAATACTAACAGAAATGAAGTGTTAGAATCATGGTTTTACTGAGTGTGTTCCAACAAAACTCCTCCTAATTTAGAATATCAGTTGAATGTAACAGGCTATTTTTGTCCTTTAACATCCCAGATTGAATGCTATTAAAGTAGATCAACTTTTAAAGTAAAATAACTTAATAAAGGGAAGACAAAATCTAGGGCAACTGAGTGTTCCCATTAGTAAATCTTTACCACTTTAACCTGATTAGATGATAATTCAATGCAGAATACAAAACATCCAACTTATGTAATCTGGCTATGCAAGTCCCTTGGGACTGCAAGTTGTCAGAAATGATCAAAACTCAAAACAGACACGCAAATGAAAGTACAAACAAGGGCAATATAAAACCAACTATGCTAAGCTTAAAAAAAAAAAAATCCACCAGTGGAGACACAGTCATATTAAATGAATGTTTTTCTCTTGTTCTGTGCCAGTCATTTAAGACAACGTCCACACTTGAAAGTGGCTACATTTCCAGAGCATACAAACCAAAGCTCTGACTCTAGGTTAAACTACCTTTGCGAACAGGTAGATTTTTTTAAACATCAGGACAAATTATCACTTTGTAGAGAGAATTTACTTTTTTTCTTTCTAAAGGTAAGAGAAGATGGAAATAAGCACTCGGGGTTTATTTTTTCATATGCATTTTGAGCCTGTAATTTTATCTCTACAAGGAAATTCTGATGCTTTCACAGCCTTTCAAAAGGAGATGGGATTGTCTCTGGATGCTAGTAGGTCAATCTCCACCATCCCTCCACTTTGCAAATAACCTTAAAGAGGCAACTTTCATGAAAGAAATAGGTTATTTGAGGACATGAAATTCAAAATGGATAAAAGGCTAGATCCATGTTTCTACTTGGACATTGCAACACAGTTTTGTAACATCAAACTATATTTACTGGATAACCATCTACTTACACATCTAAACTGATGTGATGCAAAACTGAGTTTTTGGTAGGAACTAAGCAGTCAGAAAAGCCTGGTCACCCAGGATGATGCAGCATCTCATTCTTCAAGGATATAAAACACCCCAAACTTTCTCCTGAAATTGGTCCTCAGTCATCCTTTCATAACAGCAGAGAGCACTAGTTTCTTTTGAACCATCAAATAACTGCAGCAGCTGTTTGCCTTTTCCTTATTGTCTTAAGAAGCTTGAAACCTAGGCTCAAACCTTCATCTCCCAGCACCCAGCCAGGAGACTATTGCCGAAGTGCTACAGTTTAAAAATAAAAAAAATATATAAAAAATAAAGAGTTCAAGATTCTTGGTGTCGAAACAGAGGAAGAGGGAGGGTAGCACTCTGCTCTGGGGAGAAGGAGTGCTGTGCTCTGATCCTTGCTCCAATGACTGCTTATACATTCTGCTCTAAGTATTATAGCAATTGGGTAATATACTGAAGTAGTCCCTGGATGAGACGTGCTATGGAGGCAACAGAAACCACAATGTAGTTTGTGTACCAATTCTGCAGAGATACACCAAATCTCAAGTATTTATTGGTCTGAAGCAATACCATCTTCTAGTAGCTAAAAAAATTAATCAATGAATATTATGCTACAACAAGTAGTTTCTGTTTCATTCACTTCATTTATTGGTGATCTCTTTCAGGAGCAGAATGTTGAGAGATGCTCTGCATTTGTAAATGCTTGTTAACCATGAGATGAGCTGAGGGATCAGATACTGCCAAGATAATCTCCACAGATCTCAGCAACTTCCAGCAAGGAAGACAGTAATCATAGGAGAAAAATAGTGTTTAAAGTATGTTGCTATGCAAGGAAACCCTGCTTTTGTTTTTAAATGAATACACTGAAAAACAAGGCATACTTCACTCAGTGTGACCAAGACCTGTATATAAGTGGAGCCAAATAACATTCAGCTTAAACTCACCATATTGTGCCAAAACATTGGAAAAGCTGCTTAGTAAAAGTATGCTAACAAAAATGTGAATTCTTTTTGAATGTCACTTGAAAATTGATATCATTGATATCACATGACAGCCCTGATATGTTACATATTTATCCATTCCTTTATTCGTCATCTATTTTCTCCATTTAGTTTTTCAATATGAATTGCAAGGATTTAATCTTGAAATCACTTAACCAAAATTATAGAAGCCAACAGAAAGGTACTGAAGGTTTTACAGGTAGGAAGATAATATTTTGAGCTCTGAGTATCTGCAAAGCTACATCATGGGGAAATAGGTCTTTTAGTTGAGTTTTATGCTAAAACCATCAGCAAGATAGAAATGGTATTTCCATTATAATTATCATTATCTTGTTGCAAAATTAATGCATCATAGATACTAATATCTAAAATGTCAAGATTTCATGGTCTCAAAATTATTATTTCTGTAAAATAAATGCATGTACCTTAGATGACTGCTGTATACAACTGTTGCAAAAAAACCCTTCCCATTACCTAAAAATAAATTTTGTATTAATTTTTAATTGCAGCTGTCTTGCGTCCATTCAGATCCCCCCTAATCTGCCAGACACAGAAGAGAATAACATGATAGAACAGCTAAGGTTTGAGGAAGGCACAGTTTTATCTGCTTGCTATGCCTACAAGGCCAACCATGTAACAGAGGAAGAGTCTGGAATAAGAAATGATGTAGCTTCAAATACTTTACTCAGCCTTCTAAACTTCTTATTGTAGATTGTATTATATATATGTTTTAATAGCAAAGCAAATTACTCCTGCCATAAAAGGTTTATCAGAGTATGGAAATGCCCTGGACAGCAAAGAGCAAATTTAAGTTCTAAGTAGCTTTTGAATCTTTGATGGGCACAGATTGTTTTCAAGAAAAAAAATAAGAGGAGCAGTTAGAAGAATTTTTTAAAATGACGTAATGAAAATCTAAAACAGTGGTATTCATATTCTGCTTTTAGTAACAACTGTTAACATTCCTGACTGATAAGTTTCCCTCATTATAGAATTCAACAATCATGTATTCTTTTTAAACTGTTTCAATTCCTTGTTTTAAAACATTTCAATACTTGATGGAGCAACCAATCAACATTTAACTATTTGAAAATACAGATTCTTATAATTACACAACACTAGTAATACTGTTAATAATTATCAAACTGCTTTCTCTTCTAAAATGTATGGTAAGTTGCCTTATCTTATGTTTAGTTGAAAATATTCCCTGCTCAAGGTTGAATTGTCTTGAAAATTTTTAGTCACAGGCTGACTGAGAAGCCTGACAGCAAGGTGATGAAAATACCCAGTAGTTATTTGTCAACAATAAAATATATCCCAGTGATCTTTTCCGGGGACAGATACTTCAAATATAAGTATCCTTTAGGATACATAGGCCTTTTGCCATCTTTGTCAAAAATCTGTCTATGTTTGTCAGAGTGGTAAGTTTTTGAGATTATATAAATATCATCTGCTATCCCTGGCATCAGGGAGTATAAAGTAAAGTTTTTAAAGTTTGCGTTTGATCTCACTGCTCCGATGAGAAACCTGCTTTAGAACCTTCTGCTCTCTTGATTACAAGTAATCTTCCTCTAGTTGCCACCTGAAACTTATTGCCAGTCTTTTGGGGTTTTTCGTGATAACAGTGTTCATTTCCTTAAATGTATTTTTTGCTTCCCTGATGCATTCATAGCCTGCACTGTACCTCCTTCTCAGCCTTTTTTGTTTTTCCTGAGGAATTCAGCTTCTTTTAATCTCTCCTCAACTGCTAGCAGTCCTTCTTTGCAAAGTTAAATAGTTTAAACTATTCCTAGTGCCCCAGTGACTACCAATGTGATTTTACCGGATTTTTTTTTTTTTTTTAAACACGGCTATATTTGAATTTATCAACTAAAACGTCTCCAATGTATCAACTAAAATCTCTTCAGATTGGCACCCGCTAAACAAAGCCCCTCAAGACTTTCAGGGTCTTACAGCTGCCGGAACAATGCCCCACCATCACAGACTGACCAAGCAAATTCCACCCTCGTAGCTCTTACCTTAGCTCTCAGGACACCTACTGTCCCTGCCGAGGAGCTGAGCATGATCCGTCCAGCTTGGAGATACGGAGGCAAAACTAATCTTTCCATCTGATAGTTACCTGCTGTGGTTGTGGGCTGATGGCAGTGCAGGCAAGAGGCACGGAGAGCAGGGGAGGGCAGGCACCGGACTCAACAGGCAGGAGCCCATTTCTTTTATGCTCTCCGTGACTCGCTCAGCCGTGCTTAGCCAGCAAGAGGAAGAAGCCCAACAATCTGAACGTAGAGAGGACAAACACAGGAACTGGCGCGCTGGAGGAAAGGGCTGGAGAAATACACTGGGACTGACAGCCTGAGGGACAAATACAGAGACCGGCAGAGTCTGGGAGCTGCAGCTGAAAAGCATTCAAGAGAGCAGCAGACTCTGTGGATAAAGACTAGAGGAGACATGGACCTGCAACATAACAGCTGGGACTAATAATCATCAGCATTGGAAAGAGCGGATTGGGGAGAGCTAAGGATCCGATATGCTGGCATGAAACTGGTATTGCCTCAGTAAAAGGCTTTGAACAAGGTACTCTGAACTAGGAGGCTAGGAACTGTAAGGAGGTGGTCTCCGAGAAGAGAGACAAGCACCAAGGAAGGTGCGCATGGAGTGTGCAACCAGAGGCCATAGGGAGTCACAGAAATCAAAGAAACTGGTTGAGCAAGTGCCTCAGAGCAAGGAGGTGACTGACTAGGTGAGCCTGGGCAGGGCTGTGCCAGGGAGCAGTGCTCCAAGGGCTGCCAGAGTGAGCAGAGAAGGGCTGAGCTCAGCAGAGGAGTGGGGACTGGGCAGCGAGGAAGGAGCCAGCGGTGGCTCAGGAGCTGGAGGAGATGGGGCAGAAGGAGCCACGTTTGGGGAGAATGAGCACACAAAAGCACGTCCCCCTCAGAAGCCTGGCAGGAAAGGGAAATTTCACCCCAACTCCAGCCATTAGCAAACATCTGAGAGTTCCTGTTACTGATTCATATGGAGAAATACAAATATTGTCAATCTCTCCCTCAAAACCAATAGCAGAATCTTCTGTGTTGTGGTTCAAGTGTCAAAACCTGCTGATGAGCCACACAGGGGTGCTTTGGTTTTACGTTTACTTTTTTAACAACAGTAGGAAATTTAACACAAAGTTCTTGTTAAAATACTTTTCTTACGATAGCGAAGTCAAGCACTAAAATGTTACCAAATCCCAGATTCAGGATTCACCATGCAACCTTAGTTCAGCCTGTTCCTTGTACATTATGAAGCAGTTGCAATGTGATGATATACTATTACATCCCCAGTTTCTTGCTCTTATTTAGTGCAAATGACGGGTGACATTCACTCCATAAACAGTTGTTCAATATTTTGTGTGTCATCCTCTGTTCAATGGGCAGCCCCGGAACTTGGTTTGTTTCATGCTATTCAACTGCAGGTGTGAAGAAGAAATTATTATTTCATAGACTGTTTTGTGGTGCAGTAGTATCTGACTGCTTCACAAACACTACCGATCTTTCCCATTACACAGGATGCAACTGAAATCAGGAGTTCTATTTTGATACCTAGGTCAAATTGAGATGCCAGGGATCTGATTTTTTAGAGTTATTAGAATTATGTTTCAGTAACAATCTAGACTACAGCACACATGGAGTCCAGTGGTGACTGGCAGCATGAGAACTTTTATAAACCCAACTACATGCTTTGAGTCAGGCACTTAGAAAATGGAAAATAAAATGTGTTTTAAGGCAGTTGTTCAGCACGTTCACAATGACCTTGTGCCCACCCTTCACTCTCCAAGGCAGCACTCACTGCTTTTTAAAGGAATAAAAGATTCTCTCCCTGCAATCTCCTGTTTTATTCATTTACACACTTTACAACT
This sequence comes from Caloenas nicobarica, assembly GCF_036013445.1. Lineage (NCBI taxonomy): Eukaryota > Metazoa > Chordata > Aves > Columbiformes > Columbidae > Caloenas > Caloenas nicobarica. The sequence goes on from NC_088247.1 coordinate 26,991,246, forward strand.
TCTGCAGCAGAACTCCTACACATAAGAGTCATCCTAAGAGCACTTCCATCCTACGATGAATACAGAGCATATCCTGTGAGAAAACAGTACACCATCCTACAACTAAAGTCTATATGACAATGCAGATGCATAATCGACTGAATTAAAGCTGCATGTGTAACCTTAATTCCAGCACTTCCTAATGTTCTAATACTTGGCTTTGCCAAACTATTCTTTTATAATAACATGTAATGTTATATATAAATAAGAATGGATAAGGGAGTCCCTTGCTATAGAAAGATGTGCTGGTTTTGTGCCACAGTAGGATGTTACACAATGCAGCTCTGAAGAGTGACTCCTGTGGCAGTGAAGGAAAAGGAAACATCTGCATTTAGACTCTATAATTACTATGCATTTATGAGACAATTACTGGTCATTTTAAGTTGTGCAAACACCACCATCATAACAAAATCAGAGCTGATTAATATTTTTAACCTTCCTTCAGCTACTGTACAGAATTTGCTATTTGTGGTTACTGACATGAAGCATTTTTTCGTACAATTAAGACCGCTAGCACATTTTAGCAGCTTGGGTTCATATTATTACCTCTCAAGGAAGGATATTGAGATTTTAAAATGAAAAATTCTGAACAGTTCAAAATCTAATTTCTTAGTGAAGCTACACTGCATACATGTAGTACAATTTTATCAATGAACACAAATCCCAGTTGATACAAATCATGGCAAAATGACAGTGGCCAAAAAAAAAAGGTATTAGAGATTTTTCAAGCCAGATTTTTACAACTCTATTATTTGATACAACAGTTGAAGAATATTTTATCTCATTCACTTCTAGTTTAGTAGAAAGTTAGCTTCAGCTCTGAAGACCAGTATGATGCAAAGTCAGGTTTATCATGAAGCTATTGCAATCCGAACAAAAATAAAATCCACAGTTTAGAAAGAGAAAACCACCATACTGGCAACTGATGTCAAATGTGTCTATTTGATAGTAAGCACTATTTTTTACATCAAAAATAGTGTAATTTGCTATGCTTCTTGCTTTTTTCTCCCCCCAAGACTAGCTACACTGCTTTCTTCTCTCTGAGCTTGTAAAAGAGAATAGAAGTCAAAGTCACATCCTACAAGAAAGATTGCTGCCTTAGCTTCATGCTGATGGCGCGCTTTGACCCTCTTTCAACACTTCAGATCAAACAGACCCAGGCTGGTTTAAGCTGTCATCCAGTTTTCACTAAATAAGCATTTGCCCTGGGAATGAAAATTGATAGAGAAAATAAAGATTGTATGGAATCAGCTTAGCTATCAAGGCAAAACCTGTCATATTAGAGGGCTTTGCCTACAGGTGTAGGATGATTTGAAACTGTGTATAGAAAAATAACATAGATTTGATGCTATTTGCAACCACAGAAGTAAATCTAAGTAAATACACTCAAGCATGATCATGCCACAGGGAGAATTAATTCAAATGACCTTAACTTCCCAAAGAGCTAGCCATGAAAAGTCAGTTAAAGTCCTCTAAATGTGGATTTGTACCGTTACTGCTATGCTTATTTCTATGGTTTTTTATGTATTTGTGTCATCAATAATTATTAGCACTATTGCAATTAACTGTTTCTCTTGCACTATGCTTAATAGCTGTAATAACCCATCCATAGGGGGAAAAAAAAATCACTAGAAAGACAACTGAACAACAATTTTAAATCTCAGATCTAATTCTTAACATATGACCATTGTGTTTTAACAAAAAAGTAGTTGTAAAGACATCACCTCCCTGGCCTAGTGAAACTCATGGCAATACACCTTTAGGAAATCCCTTCAAAAATCTGAAGTGCCTGGAGCTGGGCAGGAGGAGTGGAAGAAATGGGCAGTTGCTGCAGCGCAATAGATGAGCTGCAGGGTGGAGAGGGAAAAGCAGCCAAGAGGAAATGGGGAGCAGGCAGCAAGGGAGGAGGTCACCGCAGCTCGCCCAACAGCGGGAAAATGGAGTCTTTGTGCAAAACTCTTTGTGGAAAATTTATCAGTGAGGAGTTATTTGCTGTAAGAAAAGCAATAAAACACAGCAGTCCAAGAAAGAGATGTAAACAGTCTCTTGGTGGACTTGTGTTTGGAAAGAGAAGAGGTACCTTTGAAGTCAACCTAATGGCCACTGAAGGCTTTCTCTTTATTTCAGAGGTGACTGGATTCAGCATTTATAGTCATATTTGCAAAGATCCTACACACCTAAAATAGGTTCCTTGAGGTATTTTAAAAAAATGTTTAAGATAGCTAGATGCTTAAATCTTGTTAAAAACTTGATGAGTCCATCACCTAATAAACTTACAGGTGCTTCTCAAAATCTCCATCAATATCCTTCAGCTCTTACTGCAAAAAAACCAGTCCTTGTTTCCCTTTTTATATTCATTCACATGTTCCCTGCGTTTCTTCATTGTGGCTGTGCCACACGTGTGGACACGTGTGTGTGTGTGTGCGCGCACATGTGCATGTAAAGTCTGGTAGCTCACAACTTTGTCACACGTTTTCAGAACAATAATACAATGTTAATAAAAATACTGAAGGTGAAAGATGATATGATAATGTTTTGCCATATTTGCTTCTAAATGTGATTCACAGGAGACACAATCCAACACAGGCAGATGTCTCCAAAATAAAGAAGCTATGAATGCAATTTACAGATAAAATAGCTAATACTTGGAATCAACTAAATCTTGTGCAGGGTGATGAACAATTTTTGTATGTCATCTGTATTAGGTCATTCAAATATCACATAAAGTACATCATGGTATTGGAAAACTAGTAAATAACACCAAAGTAAAAATAAATGGAAACTAACAAAATGACAATTATTTAATGAGACATATAAAAACTCCTAAAAATCCCTGTAGAACAACTACATCCATATGAAAAATTTTATTGCAAGTAAGCTGTCAACTTATACACAGACTAGAATCATAGAATCACAGAATGTCCTGAGTTGGAAGGGACCTACAAGGATCATCGAGTCCAACTACTGTTCCTGCACATGACAACCCCACAGTTCACACCGTGTGTCTGAGGGTCTTGTCCAGTCTCTTCTGGAATACTGGCAGGCTTGGGGCTGTGACACCTCCCTGGTAGACTGCTTCTATAAATTATTTGGCCTCAGATGTTTAAAAAACTCCCTAAGTGTTTTTCTTACAGAACTGTAATACTGTTTTTCTCATAAATGTTAGTGCTTAAACACATAAAATTAAATCCAGGATAGCTGAATAAGACCATGGATGGGACAGTTCATGGTTTTACATGCATCAGAAAATTAACTTTGCTTTGAAGCTTGCATCATCAGAGTCTTTATAGTGCAGGCTTCACTTCAGTCATGGGAACAGGCTCAGTGAAGCCAAAAGAAGCTGCTCACATCAGTAGATTTTTCACGTGTGTCCTGCCAGACATCTGACCATCCTCTCGGTTCCCTTGTAATGACTTGTAGCAATGCTGCACACACCCCTAAGGAGCTAAATTGCTTCAGCAAGTGGCAGTCTTTAAATAATCAGAAATGGGTTCATTAGGAGACACTGAGGGATACCTACGAGCAGCAATCCTTTCAAGATTATCCTGAATAATCATTATCCATCATCAGTATATTCTTTGTAGGTTACTTCAGAGATACTTTTTTTGTTTTCTTTTCTTTTCTTTTTACACTATTCAGTAGATAATCACTTCTAGATATGCTGTTGCTACAGTGCTGGGACAAAATAGACCAGGAACTTTGGATGTGTAAAGTACAAGGCTTTTGAGTAGTAACAGGGATTTCACATCTGAAAGTGAAGGCACCAGGTTTATTGATGCCCCAGTCTCCATAACCTCATCTGCTGCACATCTTACAGTGATCCTGTTACGACAAACTCAAGTGCAAATTTTGGTACTACACCTCATGATCTTACATAATCCTTGGTGGCTTCATGAGTCAAGCAATTTAGGAGCCCTTCACACTGTTTAACAACGGAGATGTCAAAAGACACTGCTTTGACAGCATCTCTTTTCGACTACGTACTTAGACATATAGGTGAAATTAGAATTTGGCAGAACTGTATGTCTAACTGACCCCACAGCTCAGGAGCCAGATATGTTTACACAGACTCAAGGCCATTTTTTGGTTCCAGGCCAGCACAGGAAGAAAACCTACTAATAATTTGTAGTGGTTTATATTTTCGCTTCAGAGCAGACCACTATTTAAAATACGGATACTTGCAAATGCTTGTAAATGAAAACCCAAGATTTTAACAGTGTAAAATTTGCCCTGGAGAAGTAACTGTAGACAGCAGCGAGTTCACAACAGGAGACATTTTCGCACATCCTTCTACACCTTCAGAAGTTTTAACTACCCATACAGAATCAGCTACCTGATTCTTGAAAGGAGTGATATGTAACGCTCCTTTGACTTGCATGAAGTCATGCTAATTTAAAGAACACAGTCCTATTTGTTCTCAAGAGTTCTCCATTGTGTTCAAAAATTCAAAGCACATTTCAGTAATAGGTATCTGTACTCTTCTTAGTCTCAAACCGATATAAACCACTCACCTGTGGAGAATGTCAGCACAAATAATAGAACTACCAATGAAAGGGTGACCTATGGGGCACAAGACTTAAGAAGATGCCATCAAAGGGGTGAGCTACACACCATTATGTTGATGTTGCACTGCAGTAAGATGAATAAAATTAAGTGAAAATGGCTATGAACTCTGTCTGGTAAGGATCAGTAGCAGGATGAAATGTATTTAATATCTTCATTAATGACCTGGAATGTGTAAAAAAACCCTGAAATTTTCAGAGAAAACTAATGTTCCATTTCTGCAAACATCTGCTCATGTAGCTTTTCAAGGGGAGCAATTATTGTCTTCAGCAGGATTACTCCCATACACACAATTACACCTAATTTAGTTCTGACAAGATCAGGGACAATAGTGGAAAGATCTGAGATTGCTATGCAGGAAGTGAGAAATAATCCAAGCAAAGTCAGATAATTATAGCCATGGCTAGGAAACTGCAAAACAAGATTTAGACAAACAAAACCAACCAAATACAAAATAGTCTAAATTAGCAGGAATAAGAAAGCTGAGCATCTAGACATCCAACAATTTTTTTTAATGAAATGTCTGAAAGTCTTTAAGCCTATATCTTAAGACAGCAGCAAAACAGCCTAACGTATTTTAGGACTGATTACTAAATTTTCCTAGAGCAAATAAAAAATCTTTCCATAAAGCTATCTTATAGTTACTTTGGAAATACCATTCTCTATCATCAGAGAATAGGGACAAAAAGCATGAGCAAGAAAAAAGCAACAAAAATGATCAAAAGAAGAACTGTTTTATGAGAAGAAATTATGTCTCCTAGGTAGCAGACATCATATCTCTCTTTTTTTCAAGTGATGACTAAGCAGGATATCGCCATAGCTGCCTAAAAATACTTCCATAGTGTAAACATCAATAAAACAGATTATTTAAAGTGGTTCAAGTGGACAGAGCTAGGAATAACAGGAAAAAACAATGGAAATAAATTATGTAGACTAACAAGAGCACTTCTGGCACTGAATCATGTAAAACCGTACAAAGATAAAGCCCAAAAGTCTCACCTTCAAGACATTGAGACTAAGTGGAACAAAGTTGCGTCAAACTGTGGGATGGACAACATTGTGACTGCATGGAACTTCGCAATGCTGCAGTGATTTGTCATGGCATGAACCTTACTCACCCTGTCACCAAGGCATTAATAATACATTCAGAATAACTTACAATGTCCATGAGAAATGAAATCAGTGACTTATGTTTTCTGGATTGTAGTCTAATAAAGGTAATGATTTATGCTTTTTTAATGGAAATGTGAGTTCACTGAGGCTGTAGAACGAAAAGCTATCAAAAGAACTATATAACTTCGCCTAAAAGATATACCGCAAAGGCAATTGCAGGGTAGTGACGTAATGGTGACAGCACTGAGAGAAGTTTTCTCTAAATCTGGGATTTATTGTTGTTTCAGTGGTAGGTCTTGTCAGACACAGCATAGACCCATGAAATGAAAGGAAAGTGAAGTCATATAGTCACACTGCACATTTTCTAATCTTATACATTTTTTCTTTGCTGGTCCTGAAGTCCCTGATGTGTTACTGACTTTGGGGAAAAGCAGAGCTTTCTCAGCTTCACTAATCTATACTTCAAAGCCTGTTTTGCTGCTTACTCTATTTCTACTGTTTTAGCTCTATTTCAGCACTACTGATGCTCTTTTTGCCATGCTGGTAATCAGTGGCAGTTGGTAACAGCCTCAGCAATTACAGGCAGGCTTACCCTCAGTATAGGCCTACCATGGAAAAAATTAAGAATAATCAAACAAGAAAGGGAACCAGAAAAAAAGGAGCGGAATGGCAAATAATAGAGGAGATGATGGAAGAGATGAAGGAAGGACAACAAAGCAGGGAAAGGACCAGAAGCAAATAATGAACAGAGGAGAGCCTGGTGAGAGGCTGGAGACCTGGTAATAACAGTTAGACGAAGTAGTCTAGAGAGCAAGACAGGGTGGGAGCAAAAGGGAGACGACTGAGAAGAAAGGAAGAGCAGATTCTCTTAAGAAGAGCAGAAGACAAATCCATCAGATCAAATTAAACCACAGGAACAGCAGCATAGTGAAATAAATAACAAACAGAAGCATGAGAGGACAGAGGAAATTGGGGAGTAGTGAAACGAAATCAGAGAAACTAAATGTATCAGCCAAAAGGTAAAAATTCTGGCAGTTGTTGACAGCTCTGGCTTTCTTTTCTGTGCACAAGTTTCTTGCTCTCTCAGACAATGTACTTCCACTGGGGAATACGCTTTCACAAACTTCAGAGCTCACTGATAATTCTTGGTGCTCAGTTAACACAAATGTAGGAAGGTACACTGAGGTTGGAGCAACCTCAAGATAATCTTTTTTAGGGTATGCACAATAGTTACCTCTTTAATAATACTGGATTAACAGAAGTAGTTCAAGCCCCTTAACATTGGCACAGATAGGTTAGTCAGTAAATACATCAATGCAATGAGCTCTCATTCAAAAGAGAAACGCGTTATGCCTGCAGGAAGTATCACAGAATCATAGTTTGGGTTGGCAGGGACCTTCAAAGCTCATCCAGTCCAACCCCCCTGCCACGAGCAGGGCCATCTTCAACCAGATCGGGTTGCTCGGAGCCCCGTCCAGCCCGGCCTTGAATGTCTCCAGGGATGGGGCATCTACCACCTCTCTGGGCAACCTGGGCCAGTGTTTTACCACCCTCATTGTAAAAAATTCCTTCCTCATGTCTAGCCTGCATCTACCCTCTTTTAATTTAAAACCATTGCCCTTTGTCCTATTTTCCACACACATTTACATTAGGGACTCCGTAAGTGTTTCAATGAATTGTCATATTTCCTCACTAAAAGTAGGTTGTCAATATTCGAAGAACTATGTGTAGATCAAGCTGAGGAGCAAAGAATGATAAGAGTTGATACAAGTTTTGTTGAGCAGAAAGGTTGTAAATACTGTATAAAGCAGAAGAGACCTCAAAATTGTATCTAGTAATGAGATTTAATAGAACTTTGCTTCAGTACATAGAATCTCTGATAAATCTGAGTGAGGAATGTCAATAACAAACACATCCACTATAAAAACCTGTTAAGTAATATCACAATAAAACTATCAAATGAAATATCTTACTTGACTGTTGACTATAGACGGAATATTAAATAAAAGGCAAAATTAAAAAACCCCTCTTCAGAACTGGATTTTTTTTTCAGTTATGCATGAACACTAAATACAGTCTAACAAATTTATACCTGGATTTGCTGAACATGAGAACTGAAAAGGTTTTTAAATTGCGGAACTGAATATGGATGTCCCAAAAATTAGAATTATATTACATGCCCCTATAATATACTTCGAGTGCTATTTATGCCTAAAGGAAGATTACTTACAGGTTTTCGAGTTGGGGTAACTTGAACAGAATGATAAAATTCTGGTTGAACTCTACTGCTTTTCTTGATTCTTCTTTTCCTTACAGAAGTTTCCTGCTCACTTAGGTGGTGAGCTTCCACTAGAGGTTGTGTTTCCTCAAGGCGAGGCGCTACACGCCTTCTAGCATGACGAGGACTTGATCTAAAGCCCTGTAACAGAAAAAGCAATCATTGTGTTTGACATCTCCCAGAATGGAGCCATGTAACAACAGAAAAATCATACAGGATCTTAACAACAATTGAGGTACAAGCATGCTCATCTTTAATGAATATAATGTCCATATTTACTCCATGTAACAATAAGGAGATGTTGCCAAGTGCTGTTAATATCACATTTGTTTTGTATTTCTCAATTATATGCATTACTGACACAGGTAGTAGCAGTAACTCCTGTTACTTTTCTTTATAAGCTCACACTTTGAGTTATTTATAACTAAATAGTTCTAATTTAAAATTTATAATTAAAATTTTACAGGTTAATTCTTGGCCTCATGAGAAATTGTTTTAGGGAGCATGAGCTGAAAAGGTGCATTTTTTCCTGAGAATGAAAGTAAAGAAAAATTGGTAGCTGGAAACCCTTAATTATAACTAACAGATCCTATTAAGAGTTCTGATGCTGCTGGGTTTGAGGGGAGACCTTACCATCTGGAATAAAATAATTAAGAGTGAGTGCTGCCTTTTGCTATCATCTGAAAAATACATGTATATTTGGCCAAATTAATAAACTGAGGAAAAGGTGCCCTTCACAAATGCTTTTTAGAGGTTTGCTGTGAAAACCTCTGAGCATCATCCCGAATGTCTCATAGCCTTATGGAATTTCATTCCTTTAATGGCAGCATGTGCAATGCTGTCCCTGTATGGCTACCTGCAGAGCATTTACAATGAGCATTCTCTCATTTCACTGAGACCCTCATGCGCGTGCATGAGCCTGCTATGCGTCATTTGTACTGAATACCATTTTGGTTGATATTAAACTTGGCCAGGTTGTAAATAAGAGTTTCCTTCACTTAGTCACATCAGCTTTCAGAATAAGTGAGCCAAATCTATTTCCTTAGTGACAGGCTGCAGTTTAAGGACTATATTCCCTTTCAAAATAAAGAATAGATGCAATAATTCCTGATTTTCTACCTTATTTTTTCTTCTAGTAAAATATCTCCACTGAAGCCCTTATGTGACAAACCCAGCACTCAGAAATGACTGGTCCATATAAAGAATCAAACTTCTGCAAGGTGAGATTTTAGCTAAAACTGCAGAAATCTATGCTGTGAATCTAAATATCCTGAGTTCCTGCCAGCTGAAAACTAGTGGGAGCAATACATTTCCATATAAACCTGCTGTTCTTTTTTCTCCCTTCCCTTAGCTTCTAGTTTTGGTTTTTGTGTTTTGTTGCTGTCGTTGCTTTGTTTTAATTAGGAAATCAGCATAGAAAAGCTATGCTAAAATGTTGTTATGTTGGTAAACATAAACAAGGTCAGATGTATGGCCCTGTGCAAATTGGATTTACTCCTCTAATGTTCATGAGACTGCAAGGGAAGAGCGCTCAGTCTGTTCTGGGCACTCACAGAGACAGACAGCTATTTTCATTATTTAAAGGTATGTGCTCCATTAAGTAAATATACCCCTAAACAGCCAAAACACACAAACATATATTTACATACACATGCTAGTCATTGCTACAGATATACACTGCATGCAATAGATGATGTGAAAAGGTTGAAGTGCCAAGGTGAAGTATCAGGTGAAGTAACTTCCAGGTAGCAACTTTCTACTCCTGGACACTGGACAGGAATAGAGCCCAGCTCTACTTAGCCCACCTGGGAGGTTCACGGATGTGGTGCATCAGGGCTATGAAATACATTTCATGAAAAGATATGGCCAAAATTTCCTGAATCCCTTTTTTATGATTCATCCTATTCTACTGAAACAATAGAGTCGTTCAGACTACAGGTAGGCCCAGACTTGGACTGCCTGTATCTTAATGGAAGCAGGACCCTGTCCTTATCAACCAACACAAGCAGCGTAGTGAAGGCCACTGCAGCCAGCAGACCTGCACAGATTTAAGAAAATCTCTAAGCATTCAAAGAGGTAAATCTGTGTGATAGTCTGCCACACTATTGCAGTGGGAGAAGTTATTGCCCCTTTTTCTTTCTATATTTCGAAATAGCTAAGAGATACTTGTAACATATTATTCAACGTGATACTAGGACTGTTCAGGATGTCAGGGACAAAATAACACAGGAAACCTACTGTAACAGAACCTCTTGTGGAAATTTTCTTTTACAAAAAAATGTTACTGTGCATCAGGGATTATTCCATAGTAAAAGAAAATATTCTTTAAGAGACCAAAATACCCAGCAAATCTATTCTGAGTTCTGAAATCAGAAGAGATTTTCTAAATGTTAAATGCATCATGATTCATTTACAGATGATGGCTACTGGCCGAAGCCTGGTTATATACCCTGCGCTGCAGCCGCTCCCTCACCACACTCCCATCCCCATTAGCTGGATAAAACTCTTCGGGAAAGTAAGTTTATGTAACAGAAGAATTTGGTAGAAGCTAAGCAGCTCTAAAAGTGCTTAGAGACATACGCCAAATAGGGATTTAAGTATGTGGGTCTCTCTCACTGAGTGAGTTCACCTCAAAATACTTCCGGGTTTACTGATTATTATGTTTTGATATGAAAAAGTCGCTGTGACTTCCAGAAAAGTCTGGTTATAGACAGTGCTTCTCCTTCGTATTTCATATATTTTTCTCTTTTGCTGTTTATTAGTATCAAGAAAATGGGATCTTTATCTCTTTAAGAGCTCATCTGCCTCTGTTTGCTGAAGCTTATTCTTCGCTTGAAGTTGTAATCTGCCTGCAGTATCACAAATGGTTGCTCTGGGGAGGATTATAATGCAATAAAGGCAGAAGATCATGATTTCAGGTGGAAAATTAATTCCATATCAACAAAGGTAATGTTACAAGGGCAGAGTCCTCAGGCCAAACCCCAAAATTCTTACTAATTCCTGCAATGAGACTTTGCCAGAGCAAAAACCCAAATCTGGAAAATTTCAAAATTTGCTAATCAGAAATGAAGACAGGAGTCAAAAGTGATGTAATATATGGGAGCTAATACTCCTGTGCTCCATGCAAAACTAGAATGGCCAGCAACTCCTTTTCAAGAGCAAAATGAACAGATGCTCCTTCTGTCATCTGTGTCATTTATCCTTCAATTGAACCCCAAATTGAAAATATATCATACTAATATAGCAACCAAAACAAACCAAAAAAAAAGTGAAAATGACACTAATTTCTGTTTGGCAAAGATGGCACTATTTTAGATATTAAATCAGCGCTCACGGAAGAACAGGAAAGTATTGCAAAATATCCAGGGGACACAGTATGCCACCAGAGAGCAAATCCCTGAGAAGACACTAGAGATTTTTAAATCACAGGGGCAATACAACAGCGTTACTCTAACACCATTAAGCAATTTGTAGTTTCCGGTATCAAGCAAATGCTGTGTCACCGGACAGTGACAAGGCTTTTCGTGGTCTTTGTGCTGACAGCGAGTTACTCATTCCCAGACCCTACTGCCTGACTCATCTTTATGCCTGTAAAATTCTGAAACAAGGCAAACCAAACAAGACTTCAAATACATATTTTTAGAAAAATCCATCTTCTAAATACTAAAGGAACTGCATGAAGGTTTACAGTATGAAGTATTTTTCCTTAAATAAACAACTCAGATGACCACCAGAACCAGTTTTAGATATCACAGAGGAAGACATGAGGCAAACTCAACCTGGGATTATCTTCTCTCAAAAGCATTCATGTGCATCGTTCCAGTTAAGAGTCTTTTTGAATCCATGAAGACTGATCTTCCTGGTCATAGTGTCCAGGCAGCAGGAATAGAGAGGTGTCTCTGGAGGCTGATGCAGAGCCAAATCCTAGTTCACCTATTCTCAAGGGAGCTTTTCTGTCTGTGGAAGGAGGCTGGGGAGATCAGTCTCCTTCAGCTGAAATTCATCCTTTAAGTCTTCTCTGAAAGTTTTGGTTGGTTGGTTTTGTTTGTCTGGTTTTCTGGAATGAAGTGTGGTAATATTGAAAGGACCTACTGTGTCTCTCTTTACACCCAACCAACAGTGAATGTTGCAAACCTGGGCACTGTGTGCCAGAACACACAACCCACTGGTTGGGAAAAATGACTTCCACGGTAAGAGGTTCTGTAAAAAAATATCTTCTTATCCAGCCAAGTTTTAACTTCACACCTCTGAGTCAGTGACTGATTTCTTGTGTATAGAAACATGGTGTGGGTTTCCTCTGACCAAAGCTCAGCAGACCTCCGCTCCCTGCATCCCCATTTCAAGTCACTGAGGTCAGCAGGTCAGAAGAACCATTCCCTAGTGGCACCATTGGCCATAAAGGGAGCCCAAGCTGACTGTTTCATAGACATCTATACTGTAAGTATGCAAAATAAGATAGGAGGGATCAGACCCAGGATGACTTGGTTTTGGTCTGCCTGCAGTATTAATCATTCTGTATTACAAGCAGATTTCCTCTTATTTTCCTCCTTCTACATGAAATAATTCCAGTGTCTTCCATCACTTTTTTTTTCCTGAGAGTTTTACATGACCTTATTCACCGACATCACTTGTGCTAGATAGATCCCCATAGTTCAGCACAATACTCTTATAAATTTGTATTACTGATATATATATAATAGTGTAGCATGCTTTTCCATTCTGTTTAAATATTTCCCAACCCATCTTCTTTTCTGATCAGGCTGTGTATCCGAAACAGGTCTTCAATTCATTGTCAAGAGTAATTCAAAAGGCCCTTTCTGGAGACCATAAACTTAAAAATTAATGAAGTGGATAAACGACTTTTCTCTGTAACATACCCAGCCATGTCATGTGTGTTCATTTGCCCCATTCTTCAGAATTTCTTCAGTATGGTCTGGTAATATTGAATTATATTATTGAATTATATTGAATATTTGATAACAAGTTTGTGATACTCTGCAATCCTTGTTATGTTTTTGCCTGTTCCCATTCCTAAACTTCCTAAAAAACTTGTCCAACATCTGCTTTTTTTATTTACAGATGAGGACATTTTGGATAATGTGTTGAACCTTTTTCTTTCATTTTCTTAATTTTTCTGCGTTTCTTTTTAATTCTTTGTCTGATCCTTTAATATTAGCACATGAATGCATCAGTGCTATCCTATGTATGCATTATTGCTTTAGTGACATGGATCTTGGACTCCTCCATTATTTCAATGTGTGATTGTATTAATTGGCCAGATCTTTCTCTTCTCCATTCTTGTTTCTACTATCCCTACTGCCTTCATCATATGTTATCTATTATTTTTATGCTTGATAAGAAACCATATTCATTCTTCATTTTTTTCCAGTGTGTAAACACTTTATGTAGAATATATTTGGTGTCAGAATTCTAATTTTGGAATCCAGCCCTTCCAGGCAGTATGTGTTTTCAGAGTCACTAAACATTAACTGCAAGAGAAGTAAGACTGCATTATCTGATGTCCAACTGAAGTCAACACAAATCTTTGCATTAACTTCAGTGGGCATTGGGCTGCAGCCCAGTTTACCTTCAGTAAACCCCAGAAAAAGTGCTAGGTAGTGTTAAGCCACAATTCAGCATATGAGGAGGAATGACAACAGAACTCATCTGTGTTTGCAAATGCCTTTAGAGATATTTGAGTGAGTCCCACAGATTAAATGCACTTTTGCAGGTGCACTAATGAATATCAAAGCCAAAGGAAGCTCAGATAGGATATCCAACTTCATGTGCTTGCTTTTAAGCTTTTTGACATTGGTTGTGTATGCATGAGAATTGTCATCTATTACGATTGTCAATTAATGGCCTCAAGAAAGAGTCTTTAAATTGTCAGTTACTGCCTGTTTAAAGCTTGGAAACTTTCATGTATATGCAACCTACAACATCTTAGGGCCTGGAGACATGAGTATGCATAGTATCAAAACCTCAAGATACCAGAGTTCTCAGCTGTTTTGCACACAGGCTCAAATAGAATTAAACCCTATAGCTGAAGTACCTACTTGAACTAAAAAGGCAGGTTTAATTAAATGACTTTATTGTATCAAATTCCCCTGCAGAATGAGATAAATTTGAAAGTCTTCCTGCTGCACATATAAATATATATATATATGCATCTGTATTGTAACAACAGTTTTAAATTAAGTGTTAATTAAAAAAAAAAAAAGTGTTATCTCTCCTCTTCTCCCATAGTGACTTCCATCCCAAATATCCTCAGTTTACAAAGAAACAAAAAAACCCCCACAACATTTATTTAACTGCCAGTTCTACAAGTTCAACCCAAAATCCAGAATTCAAGTTAAGTCCTCCAAACTACTTATACACCCTCTCTAATAGTAAAGATTGCTAAGTAAAACTAGGTCTTAGTTTTGTACAGCAGGAAGATTACCAACATTCACGCAGTACATTACTTCACAAATGCACAAGGAAGAAGCAACTGCATTTGCTCTTTCTTGGTTCTCTCAGGTCTCAAAAAATAGACTTGCAACCTTTTATTGGGGGGTTTTCTGCATGATTTTCTTTTTAATCTTAGATAAGGGTTACTCCTACAAAGATCTGAATCAAGATTTAAAACATCAAACGTGAGATTTTACAATCCATTTCTCATTCCAGTCCCTCATTAACAAGCTTTCACTGATGCTTCTTTGCATGCCTTATGTTTATTTTAGGAGATATTATTCTTATCTTCTAAAACCTAAACTCTAAACAGTGCTAGAACCATATATCAGATATTGAAGACTGTGATTTGGCATGTGTCGTATTCCGAGATAAATCCACACATTCAAAGGGATTAAAAGCAATTGTCATAATCTGAACAAGATTACTTTTCCAACTGAGTTCATGAAATACAACATCAATAACTTGCTTTCCAGATCTTAAGCGGGCCCCCAAGTGTATACATACAAGCCCTTGTATGAACCTAGCGTTTAGATGTGAATTTAGAATACAGTTTTTTGTAACCCATGCTGCATTACACTGCTGTTTTAAACAATGTGTTTCTTTTTTCCTATCATAAGGTTAGGATTCCTATCAAAGCAGGTAAGCTGTAACACTAGGAAAATCTGTTGACATGTAAGCAAATAGCCAGTGTCCGCAGTCATGCCTCAAGATACCCTTTAAATACTCTTTCCTGTCCAAATCCATAAACCACAGAAGCCGGCCTGTTCTCCAAGCAGTCCTATCATAATCTGACAGGGAGACTTGCAACCCTCCACGGCCGCCTTGCCTTTGCGATGGCTTGTCCCAGTTCCTTCCCCGTTACCTCAGGGCACTGCAAGCCTACGGTAGGAACGGAACAATTATTTAAGAACAAAAATAGATCAGGGTACTGCTTGATCAGTGGTCTGCAAGGGAAAGTTTAATTTAGAATATACTAGCACGTTGCCCAGGTATGTCCCTTTTCCACCCCTGCTTCCTCCGTTTTCTGTCTCATCACTTCTCAGCTTGGGCAGTGCATGGTATACATCAGGAATCAGCCATAAGGAATTAATTTCAAATATTAAAAATGCAGTAGGAAAGAAAATAAGAAATAACACACAGATTGCTAAACCATGTAAATGCTGCCAAACATCTAGTACAAAGAAATGACTCTCCTCTGTCCCATGTGCTTGTTTGAAGTGCAAACTGGTGAGAGAATTTACACCACCACAGCATGTGAAGATAGGTCTGCACTTTGTCAATCATAGAATAGATGCGTAACTGCTGAGAGACTTAACAGGCATATATATAAAAAAGATACCTAGAATAGAATTCAGATATCTATTAAGATACCTAGATTCACATACCAACAACATATCTGAATGGGTCTCTCCTTCAGGAGCTCCTAGTCTAAGCTCTTGTTATAGCCAATGATGTAGTCAATATACATTCAGTGAGGCTTGAAGAACTGTTCAGTTCATCCTGAAGCAGACACCTACACTAGGTCAGCTGAGTAGCTCTGGAGACTATAAACTGTAAATGCTTACAGCGAGCTGATCTGGCTGTTTGAGAAGATGCTGTTTTTGCAAAGTCACTTTCCGATTCTGGCTGCACTTCATGTGCAGGAAGGTAGCAGCAGCAGATCAGAGGGGAATGATGCCTCAACCTAGTTGTAGCATTTTCTTTTCTTTAGAACAAAGAAGAAGGATAAATATAATGCCTCCAAGCTGACATGATTATGCATTTCAGCATAGTTAGTGCTATCGATTTCGATAATCATAAATTAAGTCTTGTAAGAACTGTGTTTCACTTCCAGTCTGCTCTTCTATTTACCTTGCCATCATGAAGCCGAGTGCTGTATTTGAGCAGCAGAGTGGACAGGGACGATAAAGGACATTGGGACAACTGGCAAGAAACGTGTCTTTGCCCAAATGCAGTTAGTTTCTATAGCTGATACAGTGTTTCCACACTTCAGCCATAACTCATGTTTCATTCCCTCCATGAGTCAGGAACGGAAAACCACTGTCTCTCCTTGATGCAAAGCAGGAGGGCATGAGGTAGCACAGCAGGGGCTCAGACACTTTGGATGGCAGAAGAACCCAGATAACGGGTACCCAGGCTCGCAGGTGAACTAGATACACAAGGAATCAGCTCAAAACCAGACAGCTTTGCTGTCACTAGCTCAAGCCCAGCCATATCAGCCTGACAACCTGCTCAAACACATCTGCAGCACAGTGCCGAGTCCTTGCCCAGGGGGCTGGGGGGCCTGAGCGTGCCTGAGAGCCCTCCGGAGCACCGAGCACGGGGAGCAGCTGAGAGGCTGCAGCTTGGATGGTACCTGCTCACATTTGACACGGCCAGGACCAATAGCCCAGCTCAGCTGAATTGGATCCTATATGAAAACAGCAAGGTGACTTCACCCTGTGCCCTGCATGGTTCTTCCACAGCACATCCAAGGTGCCTCTCCTTAAAACAGTCTGGGAGAGGAGGAGAGTGAGAGTGATGTTCCCATGCCCTAGGAAAACACATGCAACAGCCCAGGAGCAGAAACAGCCCCAGGGGTTGTACTACCCTGTCCATGCGGTGGTTTCTTGCATTTAACAGCCTCAGCCTAAAGTGCTGAGCTGTTTCTGAAGGGCCATCCACAACCTGATCTGCCACCCTAATAATCTAACCAGAGTAACTGAGAAATGAGTGTAGATGGTTAAAGTTTTCTGAGCCATATGTGATCTACAGACCCCTGCATAATCCATTCTGTCCAAGCACAGTTTCTACGCAGATGTGGTAATACATGTGCTCACCACAAGTACGACCTCAGCTATTTTAATTCACAGTTTCAATCTGAGGCTAGTTTTCGCCAAAAGACAGTTGCTACGAATTCCCATTCTGTACATGTGTACAATGTGGCTGCTAATAGACGGATGGCGACAAGCCCTGCTCCACCTGGATCCCCTTGAAACCAGGGCTCTGCTTGCTTGCAAGCAGCTGCCTGTGTGCACCAGGAGTGTGCGCTGTAAACAGGCATATAACGTAAATGAAGCTGAAACCTCATCTAAAACGCACATTTCCAGAGATAACAGTAGATACTGAGAAGCCTGAATATGTACATATTGATATGATAGCTAGGAGGTTGTTGACATAACTATATCAATGGGAAATTAACATAGTAAGAACTTTGATTATGTACCAGATCTTTACGCAGTGGCTATCCCCATCCTGATACAGAACTGAAAGGATATGTTCATTTATAATGCAGGTCCCAATCTACAGTGTATTGAGACCATGCCTTACCCATTGATGTGAGCTGTGACACAGTGTCAGTACTTTATGGGGTGATTGATGGAGCCAGAAGGAGATCCCCTCAGCATTTGAATGCCCTGCACACTGTTGATACCAGAACAGAGATGCAAGTGACCAGGTGGCCATAGAAATATGGAGGGCATTTCTACACTGCACTGTAGCAGGGAGTAAAGGTACCCAAGTAACTCTGGAGTTAGCTCAAGAACCCAAGTGGTCTTGCTGCAGCAACTGGGGAATTGCCATGTATTTTGTGATACAATTGCCAAACAGGCTGTTTCTCAGCACAGACCAATGCTTGCTAGGCTGTCTAAAGGCAGCACTGCAGTGAATAAAGCTGACAGTGAGGGACAGAGGACATATAGTAAGCAGAATCTCAGTGGTACCTAGTTTGCCATTGAACAGCTCAAGGTAACATACTGTCTGGGCCACACTCTTGGACATGTTACGAAAACTAGGTAGAAGGATTTGTCCTTATACAGTGCAACCTGTATTTATAGCGCTCCATTCATTCCTGTACATAAGTGCTTTCATACATCTAAGAAAACAATCTATTTTTGCCTCTGTTTTATTTTCCCCTGAACCTGTTCCTTAACTGTTAAGACAGCTAATGGAAAAAACAGTTTAAACATCCTGGGGGGAAAGTACATCAAATACAAAGGTAAAATATTTTCAGGCTGATTCAGCTCCACAAAGACAAAGAAAGATCCTTTGAATAGGTGAATGGATGTGTTTTTCTGCCTAGTCCTGTACATTTCTGTTGCTCCTTGAATGCACTGCTTCAAATCAAACAGAAGACTCAAATTCAGCTTGGAGGGTCTGCTGATTTCCCTTTCACTTGAGCTGTACATACATATCTGGAGCAGTTTATAAATAACTCTGCAATGCCTGGGATGAATTATGGCACAACTCTTCAAAGACTATTCATTATTGTTTTGTAAGATATCTAGAACTGTATTTTTAGGCAACTGTCTCACAATCAGAAGAGGGACAATTATGGTAAAGGCAGGCTTAGGGATAAATTTATGAACACTTTTTCTGGGCATCAATCGTTGGCAAAGTCAATATATACATTTACTTGAGATCGTTGCACTATAGTTTTGCATCCATTGTACCACAATGGATGATCCAGCGAATTCATTTGCTCTTAAAAATTGGCTTCAGTCTCGGCTGACCTATTTCACTACCAGTCTTGTCACAACAATAGACTGAATGTATATAACCTTGTAGTGACTGTTCAGTATACTAAGAAGAAAATGTGGGGTCTGCAAAACTCAAATGACCAAATGTTATTCCTTTGCTACAGCTGTGGTTAATATATGCTGCCAGGCCTCCCAAAGAGTCTTTACATCAAGTGTCATCTCCTGTTTGCCTCACTGGTGTGTCTAGTCCCACCAGACATGCACCTGGGTTATGTGAAGTCAGAATTTACAGTGGACTGTAAAACTTCTATGGATTTGCTTCCTAGTGGGTTTATACCAATAGGTCTCAGTGGAAGCATTCACAGGAAACTTGCCCAAAAGATGTGTGTCAAAATTAAATAAATACAAAAAGATACCATGTTGCTCGTGACTGCCCACTGACACCGATACCTTCAGTTACTGAGATCATACTATTTCTAGTTTAAAAGGTAAAATAAGGGAAAAATGTAAAGCTCAGAGAAAATTGCAGGCAAAAGGTTTATAAATCTGGTAATTTTTCCCCCCAATAATATGAAAATCATCAACTACTGGTTTAGCAATTAGCACAATTATCCCTTCACCATCTCATTAAAAAACACCATTTAAAAATTTTGAATGAGAACCTTCCTTTTCAACAATTTTTATGCCCAAATCATGAGATTTTAAGAATTATACCTGTGGATTACTTCCTCCCAGCCTAAGGGCTAGAAGCTTACTTCCTTTTTAATTGAAAGGTAAAAACCTCACATAATCCCATGACTCCAGATGTTTAGACAATAAGGAAAACTAATTCAGAAAGAAATTTAAATCACAAGAAATAACAACGCCAACACATTAAGCAATGCCTTTAAATTGTAAAGTACAGAAGACACTCAAACCTCTTCATAAAGCATAAGAAGCTAAATGTTTAAACACACCAAGCCCAAGCCCTCAAACTACTCAGAGGAAATTCCTATACTTTATGAAAAACCAAACTTCTACAGAGAGCAAAAGAAGAATTAAGTCAGTGAATCACTGATAATATTAAATTTTTTGAATATACAAGGAATAATAATAATTTTTAAAAACCCAACACAGTTCCTATTTTGGTAAAACTCTCACCAAGTTATATTGTTACTCTGGTGTGGTTTTGCTTGAGCACAGACATTTCATTCTACAACTGATTCTCAAAATAAAGAAAGAATAGTGCAAATAGCTACATCAAAGTCTGATTTGTCATGTAAGCAATGAATATTTCTGTTGGAAATTTACTTGTTTTCTTTTTACAGCATGGCATATCTAGGTCTCCCTCAGATTAGAAACATTAACTATTCTGGGTGCAATTCTGATGTGACTTCATGGAGTATCTATAGCACCCGAGGGATGGAGGGAATCTTAAGAACAGTTATAGTCATAATGAACTTAAAGGACTGCAGTTTAAAAAATATATATATATAAAAAAATAGACCTGGCCAACTTCAGATGGTATTAAATGAATATTAGTGGGGAGGAAGACACACTACTGTATTATCTCAGGAAACCCTCTCATCTTCTTGCTGGTTAATTTTTCTGTTATGGAGCACCCCAAAGACAGACTTTAACCTACTTTATATTCATAATGATTCATGCAAATTTGCCTCATTTTGAGGCAGGGGGTCAAATGTTTAAGTTCATTCCATAATGAGTCTGCATAGACTTCTGCAGTATAATAATGAGACATGTTATGCAGAGACATTCAAAATCAGGACCCACAAAAACAAACTATTCACTTTCGCCAGTGGCATATAAAAATCAGAACAGAAGAGCTGGTATGGATCATAAATACATTTTCGAAAGTAGTATTTACCCTCCCATAGTATGGTATCTTATTCGTTAATGTGGGGTTCAGTACTAAAGAAAAGGGATTAAATATTTCTCACTGTATATAGGCAAAGACAATGTAGGCATGCACTGTGAGAGCTGTGGCTCTGGCAAAGAACCTCAACATAAATTTGCTACACATCTATTTTTCCAAATATAAGGCTTTCCTGGCAGGCAGCCAATCACGCAGGAATTGCCAACCGTTCTGTAGATAGGGCAATTACAATTCTCTGTGCAGTGCCACTAGACCACCTGCATCTTCATGCGTGATGTAAGCCAGATTTGAACCCAGCTCTCAGGAGATGAATGCCAACCCTCTACTATGTACTATCAACCCATTTTTCATTATCTTTTATTATCGTTAAGAAACACCATTTATATCTGCATCTGACAAACAACTAAGCATAGTGGAAGCTAGTAAATGGACCCTGTGCTACAGAACTTGGAGTTGAGATGTTATGTTCATTGGGGGTGGGTGTGCGGAATTATGCAAAGCCCATATTTTTACATGTCATGCTTTGCTTTCATCAACATCTTATTGGAGTTGGAAGTGCATAATGCTTTATGCTGATATACAATGAGAATGTCAAATTTTGTTTCTGATAATCCTGCCAATATTTTTGTGGGAATATGCCTGTAATTTGTTAATAATCAATTCAATTAGATTCATTAAAATAAGGTTTTACTTGAAAGAAAATGGAAAATTAAAATTTAATGATATCATATGAGTCATCATTTTCTCTTAAGAATCAAAAATCTATCTTTAGATAACAAAGGGGAAAACAGCTCCATCACTTACTTAAAAGTGCAGTTTAGACCATTAGTTGCAGTGTTATTCTGTCTAAACAAAATATAGAAAATGATGAAAGAATATAACAGTTCTTAATGGTTTATTCCAGCACTTTTCAGTAAATGGAAACTTCTAGGAAATATTTTAAATGTGTCTGCTTCTAACTGGGTGATATGCAAATGACCACATGCTGGATTAATAAAAATAAATTAGTCACTTTGCAAACTTCCCTTTTAAGAGTCACCGTACAGGACAACATGTATTTCAAAAGGGTGTAACACATTAAAATTCATCTTTATCTAGGCTCAAGAGTGAAAGAATTTTACATGGAAACCAAGTATTTCATATTGGAGGAACTAAAAAATGAAAAAAATATTTTGATTTCCAGAGGGACACAATTTTTTTCATTTACTGTACCACTGTTCACTCAATAACAAAACCAGAACATTCATGGTTTAAAGACAGGACACTCCCTATGTCGTCATCTTTTTGTGATAGTGCATACAAATTTCAAAATAGTTAGGAGTTTAAAACTAATTGCCAATACCAACTATGTTGCAAAATTTCTCCCATACGCACTCTTTAAAACATTACTCATAACTGGGTAATTTTCTCACCCACAACTGGGTAAGGAAAAATGCAAATAAATTAAAACAAAAGATAATTTTAGTGCAAAACTCTCAAGGCCTCCAGAGTAGCAGGCAATGGCACGAAGATATACCTTAAATCAATAGCAGGAAACCAAGCAACAGACATATCTAGACAGGAGCTCCACAGAGCAGCATGGAAACAAAGTGGATGCTAAAACAAGTATTATTTTCCATATTTTCCCAGCAATTCTGCTCCTCATCCAGAATCCCTACAGAGTGACTGGGTTTAAGCGACTGAGTTTTGTGTTACACTTTTACCAGTGGCATGCAAGAATTTTGATTTCCCTGCCCTACGAATAGAGAGTCACAAAATGAGACACTTGCCAAGCAGGCTTGTGGTCTGGATCCTTCTGGGATCTCCCACGGCAGCATCCAAGCCCAGTGGCAACTTCTCTGACACAGAGCACAGCACAGGTGAGAGCTGGCAGCAAAGCAACCGAGCAGAAGCTCTGCAGTCGCAAAACCTACCAGCTCTGCACATATTTACACTGCGGTCAATAACTGGGCTGAGGGTTGCTTTTTGGACAGAGGGAGGTCTGGCATGTACAGCAAGCACTGCTTTTCTTGAAGTAACTGATTGCTTTGGAAATGACACAAACCAGCAGGCCGGTTAGGGTAATACGAATGAAGAGCTGACGTTTTGTGGGAGAAAAAAAAAAAAAAAAAAAAAAAAAGAAATGAAAGAGGACATTATGTCTTCCATGCAAAATGAAAAGTTTGCTACGTGATTTCACAAACAAAAGACCACAACGGTATGTACTCAGGTAAATAGAACAATTTCTGACCTTGAAATTGCGTGCTAAATAAATTACCTCAGAGCGAAAGTGATGAGTTCTCATAACAGCATCTGTAAGGGAAGCAGAAAGACACACAGGCTGCATCCAGCTCCGCCTCAGATTTCGCCCTGGCTAACGGGTTTAGCTAATTGCTCGCCCTTCAGCGCATATTCCCGGACGGGCTCTGCCTCTCCCCGGCGCAGCCGGCAGCTCCGCCCGGCATTTATATTTAATTCATCGGGAAGAAGTTGAGCATGAAGTTCTGCTGCACTTGAGAGACCGGGAGGGCTGGGGGGTTCCCGGCCCCTCACTTCCCTCCCGCGGGCCGAGGTTTCGCTAAGGGATGGGTGGAGACAAGGCTGCCGCAGTCCTGAGCTCGGCTTCGATTTTATTTAAAGCCTTTGCCCGAATAAACGGAGGCAGAGCGGCCCTCCGCCGGCAGAAACCGCGGGCTGGGCCGGGGACACCCTCCCTCCGCCCTCGGGGGTGAGCAGCATCCCTTACCTCGGCTCCTCGAGCGACCTGAAAAGACAGATTTGATGGGATGCCTCCCTTTCTGGAGCCTGCGGTGCCAGCAGCAGAAGAATAAAATCGTGGCGATGGTCCCCAGCAGCAGCAGGAGCAAGAAGAGGGCGCACTGGATGCTGTAGGGTCTCAGCAGGACCAGGAAAGCCGCGGCAATCATGGCTCAAGCGCCCGGCTGCCCCTGTGCGTGCGCGGGTCTGCGGCGAGCGGCGGGGGGCCGGGCAGCGCCGGGCAGCCTCTCCCCCCGGCAGCGGGGCGGGCATCGCCGCCGGCACCGCGCTGCTGGAGCCGGCAGCCGGGCGGGAGGCGGCGGCGCGGGGGAGGAGGCGGAGGAGGGCGGGAGGAGGGGAGCGGGACGGGGTTCAGGCCGTGACTCAGCAACCGCCGCCGCGGCGACGGTTACGCCGGGGCTTCCCCCTCCGCGCCCGCGCGGCAGCCGCGAGCGAGCAGCGCGGCGGGCTGAGCGCCCGCGGGCACCGGCGGGAGGGGCGGGCGCGGGGGCGGGGCCCCGCGTGCAGCCGCGCGGGCGCGGCGGGGCGGGGCGCGGGGAGGGGGAGGAGGAGGAAGAGGAGGAGGGTGCCGGTGGCGGTGCCGCCGGAGGGAGGAAGGAGTGAGCACGGCGCAGCCCGCCGCCGCTGGCACTTGGCCGGGGCGGCCGGTGACATCACGCGCTGGAGCTGCTGCAGAGGGAGACGGAAAATGGCTGCTGCGAGGTACCGGGGGGCGGGCGGGGCGGCTTGGCTTCCCCGCGCGGGCCGGGGACCCCCGGGAGGAGCGGCGCAGAGCCCGCCGGCCGCCCCGCTCCGCCCCCGCGCCTGTCCCCGCCCGCCGCCGCGGGGGGCAGCGCCCGGCGGGCCGCGGGGTCGCGGCCGCGATCGCCCCTGCGGGTGTGTGTGCGCTGGCGGGGGGCCGCGGGGGCTGCAGGCCAGCAGAGCGCGGGCCCGGGGCACCGGTCGCGGCCGGTTTCGTGCCGAAGCCGCCGCAGAGGGGGAAGCGTTAACGTGAGACATCCTGCGAAGGCGATCGGGGTCCTTGCGTCGCGCTGCCCCGTGTCTCTGGTGCTGGGATCTAGGCGGCAGCTGCCAGCGGGAGGGACAGCACCAGCCCTCGTCCGGGCTGTGCACTGAAGCACACGCGGCGTTTGCTGCTCGTTGGTTGCGCGGGCGGTGCGTGGTCCGCACGCCCGCCGGGACGCTTCCCGGGTGAAAGCCGTGCAGAAGGCGGCTGGCGCGGGGTCGCGCTGCGGCGGGAGCGACCCGAGGACAGAGCCAGCGTGCTGCAGCAGATGTCAGCTCCTCTGCCCTTCTTCACCGCCTTGCTGGAGCTCATGCGTCGCATATACCATAAAAATCCCGGCGTGTGCAGGTTGCTAATGCAGATAATAACAGGAGTTTATCTCCGCCGCTTATTACTACCCATGTAGTTCTCACTTTGCTGATACTCCAGACTTTCAAAGATTGTTTCAGAGGTCTTTGAAAATGTAGTTTTTAAACTCCCTTGTACTACTACTACACACACACACACACATACACAATCACATGCTGCAAATACATCCAGGTAATATTTTCCAACATATTGTTGTCTGTGTTACTGGGGAAAAAAGTTGGGGTTAATCTGTGATAAAATTCACACTCTTTTTCATGTATCTTTTACACGAGCACATAAATGAGAGGAACATTTCCGAAACTTTACAGAAATAATGAAAATCTCTGTAAACATTGGAATAACACTGAAATGTTACTGCTTTACCTGACTGCCATAAAACTATATAGAAAAGCATATGTGCAAATTTAAATTAAACTACAAAATATGCAAGCTGGAAGGACAGAGAGGGAAACATATCTATTGTAGCTTAAATAAGGTCAGGAAAAATGATCTCTGGAAGACTAAAATTCATTTATCTCTGAACTAATAACATTGTAACACTTTACCCTTAATGACAGAGAGATCTCTTTTCATTTAACAATTCCCTTGACATGAGGTTTGGGGGCTAAGTAAAGAAAGAAAAAAATATGTTGGCTTTTATGTCTCTAATATTTTATTTTAGGAATTTTGTATCACTTCATAATATATGCCAACACAGTGAGCCAAAATAGTCTGTCGTATTACTTTGTAAGATGGGAAGTTGCTTCATTGCAGCCTTTGATTTAAAGCTTTCCCTGGCTGCCTAGGAACTGACAAATGCAATAAGGTTGCGTTGCATCATGTGACGCAATATTGAAATCTTTCCTAACACCGCAGTACACTGCAGTAAAATGGTTTTAATGCAGATTACCTGGAGATCATTCGAACAGTTCACGTTACCTCACTGTTACATGAAGCAAATTGGTGTGATGCTCCACCGCAGCATATTGCAGGAGCAGGAAACTTTTCGACGCCTTTTGCTCTGCACTGATTTATTGTTTTAGAATGGAGTAGTAGAGAAAATGTAACACAGCAGTGACTGCATAGTAAATTGCAGAGAACTGAGAGGGAGCAGTTATTTTCACATTGTTCTCCGATAGCAGTGCATAGAAAACATCTGACTGACAAATCTCTAATGTTAGCTTTTTAGTTTAAGGTTTATAGCTTTCCCCTTCTAAGACTTAGAGCTCATTGGTGTCTTGAGGATAATATTTTGCCAAAAGGATATAATAAATTTCATGACAATGGCTTAGTTTTGGTTTTGTTCTCTTTTTTTTCAAATGCACAAGATAATACAGTTCAGCAAAAGAAATGCTGACATGCATGAATTTTCAGAGAGCTATTGCTCCAGGCTTCTGAGCGAACTGTTTCACATGTATACCAAACCACTGCTGTGGCTTTCAATATATTCATTACTGCTCTGTGTTGGTTAAATACTGTGAGGTTGGGTAGTGTGGTTAAAATATTACTTCCATGGTCAGTAAATTTTAAGTTACTGAAGTTATTTCACATTAAAAGTAAGCAAAATTTCTTTCCTCAAAATAGTAATAAAGAGAAATTAAGTTTTATGTTAATAGCATTTTTAATATAAGCTTTTTTGCAGAATGTTTTTTGGGGAACTTTTCATAAATCTTAAGGATGATAAACAGAGAAGAGAAAAGGAATGAAGAGAGAAGGTTAAAACAAAATCGTTGGCTCTCAGCTGAGATTTGACCTCAGAAGGAGAATCCAGGAGGTGAAGCTATTTCAGAGAAGAGGAAGTAAAACAAGGTAACGGAGTCTTGATATTAATGGTGGCAAGAGTGTGTGGAATGGCGAGGCAGGTCAGAAGAGAGATGTACATGGTCGAGAGGTTGAACCAAGTCCCAAAGGGTTTTTATAAGCTAAGAAAGTCGCCTCCGAGCCTGAAATAAATAAGGGGTACTGCTACCATTTCAGGGTATGCATGATGTGGCTTGCACTTTTGCAGAGATGTGAGAAGATGGGAGGTAGCATCGTACAGATGAGTCTCACAGGGAAACAGAGCAGCGACAAAGTCATGGGCATAGCTGAAGTTTTGGGCAGGAGGCTTGGAAGCAGCCTTTCAGTTGAGCAATGCTGAGGGAGGAGGTGCTGATAAGTACTTGGGCAGAGGGATGAAAAAGGAAAGTTCTGCTTCAGAGACTCCACAGAAAAGAGGCGACCAGCAAACGTTTGCAGTGGAAAGGGACAGGGCAGGAGGGGAGGATGTTCCTCTGGTTGCAGTCACTCTTGAATGCAGTTGTTTACCTATATTCCCAAGTTGCATTAGGGAGGGGAACAGCACAGTTACTATGTCAAACTTCTGCAGTTTAATGGAAGAGTTGAGCAGGGAATGTGTTGTAGCAGCAGTAGCCCTCCTGCAGGGACACCAGGCAGTATTGCCCTAGAATATTCTTTCAGCCAGTCTCTCATGGTAACCTGTTCTGACTTAGCAATCTTGCCCAGGAAAGCTGAAGGCAGAGATACTTTCTTCCCTTACTTTTGCGCTGTTTGCAGAATTGCAGTACAATCTATGGACTAGTGCGTATTCCTTGATAATTTCCATAAGGTTCAGCAACTCTTTTTATTATAAAAGAAACTAAAAATTCTACCTGAGTACTATGGAAAGGAGAAAAAAAAATATGCAAAAAGAAAGTACGGTGGTGCTTGGAGTGGAGAAACCATGTCTGCAGAGAACTGCTGACCTCCCCCAGTATGAGCTATGGGATTTGAGGGCAGTCGACTCTGAGAATCCACCTCTCTGCTCCTACAGATTGAGGCCTTGTGGACCTCATTTTACAATTGTAAGACTCC
Source organism: Caloenas nicobarica (assembly GCF_036013445.1). Taxonomy (NCBI): domain Eukaryota; kingdom Metazoa; phylum Chordata; class Aves; order Columbiformes; family Columbidae; genus Caloenas; species Caloenas nicobarica. Next base: position 27,018,986 of record NC_088247.1, read on the forward strand.
CTGTATCAGTGAGCCAAAGGAAAGAGGTCACATGCTAGATCTGGTGATGTGGACATAAGAGTAGGATAAGATACATGATATGATTTCAAAAGAGTTGCTAAGTAAGCAGAAGGGTAAGATAATTTCCTTTCACTGGTATGTAGGTATGCTTTGAGTACTGTGTTTCTACTAATTAATTAAAATTAAGTAAAATATTCTGCTTAAATGACTACTTAACTGGTTAGAAGGGTTCTCTAATAATCTAATACCTCTTAACAAAATATCTGGGGTTTTCTTCTAATCAAAGTGGAACCTAAGTAAATGCAGTAAAAAACAAAGCAGCAAGCAAAGTAAATACAGAAAATATCGTAGTGTCTGAGTATTATCAACTTCATTCAGTGAAAGGTCCCCTCCAACCCAAACTGTTCTATGATTATACGATTCTATAAAAAATTGACTTTCCCTCTCAATACTCTAATGCACAGGTTATATGCTGTCCTCAGTGTGCTTTTTAGCAGTTTAAGATGATGTATGAGAAGATGTTGTATGAGTTTCTAGTAGATGATTAAACCTTATAAAATACATTCTTCAGCTGAAAGAATAAGAATTTCCAGCTTGATATAGGCGTCACATGAAAAAACTGTTATACGAAATTGTATGTTCTAAATTCAGCAAGGTTATTGCAAATCTTTGTTTTGCAAAACTTGTTAATTTGTTTGCACTATGCAGTGCTTTGTATGTTTGGAAGGCACACTAGCATTAGTTAATTCCCACAGTATCCTTGAAATTAGATAAATATGTATTATTATTATCTTTATTATATATATATACACTACATATATATATATATAATATAATAAAAGCGAAACTGCAAAGGTTGTTTAATTTACCCAAGACCAAACTGTGATTCCAGTACTGCAGACTAGAGCCCCCCATGACTGGAATATTTTACCATCTGCACGTGTCTTGCGTGACCATGTAAAACCAAATTCTGCCTCCTTTATGTATATAGAGGTAATTGACCTTATTTTGCAGGTTCGTCAACTGGCACAACTTGCATGTTTTGATTACCTCTGTTGATTAGACTGAATGTAAATCAAATGGAGTATGAGCCATGCAGTTAGAATCATAGAATTATGTAGGTTGGGAAAGACCTTTAAGATCATGGAGTTTCACTGTTAACCTAGACTGTCAAGTTTACCTCTAAACCATGTCCCTAAGCACCTCGTCTATATGACTTTTAAACACTTCCAGGGATGGTGACTCAACTGCTTCCCTGGGCAGCCTGTTCCACTGCTTCACAATCCTTTATGCGAATAAATTTTTCCTAATATCCAATCTAAACCTCTCCTGGTACAACTTGAGGCCATTTCTTCTTGTCCTATCACTTGCTACTTGGGAGAAGAGACCAACACCCTCCATGCTACAGCCTCCTTTCAGGTAGTTGTAGACAGCGATAAGGTCTCCCCTCAGCCTCCTTTTCTCCAGGCTGAACAGCCCCAGTTCCCAGTTCAAGACTTGTGCTCCAGGTCCCTCACCAGCTTCATTGCCCTTCTCTGAACTTGCTCCAGCACATCAACGTCTTTCTGGCAGTGAGGGGCCCAGAACTGAACACAGGATTTGAGGTGCAGCCTCACCAGTGCTGAGTACAGGGGGACGATCACTTCCCTGGTCCTGCTGGCCACACTATTCCTGATCCAAGCCAAGATGCTGTTGGCCTTTTTGGCCACCTGGGCACACTGCTGGCTCATGTTCAGCTGGCTGTCAATCAACACCCCCAGGTCCCTCTCTGCCAGGCAGCTTTCCAGCCACTCTTCCCCGAGCCTGTAGCGCTGCCTGGGGTTGTTGTAACCCAACTGTGGGACCCGGCACTGGGCCTTGTTAAACCTCAGACAAGTGGCCTCAGCCAAACAATGCAGCTGGTCCAGATCCCTCTGTATGGCCTTCCTACCCTCCAGCAGATCAACATTCTCACCCAACTTGGTGTCACTTGAAAACCTACTGAGGCTCCACTCAATCCCCTCATCCAGATAATTGATAACGAGATTAAACTGAACTGGCCCCAATACTGAGCCCTGTGTAACACCACTCATGACCGGCCACCAACTGGATTTGGCTCCATTCACCACAACTTTTTGGGCCCGGCCCTCCAGCCAGTTTTTTATCCATCGCGGAGTACACCCATCCAGGCCATGAGCTGCCAGCTTCTCCAGGAGAATGGTGTGAGAGGCTTTGCTGAAGTCCAGGTACACAGCATCCGCAGTCTTTCCCTCATCTACTAAGTGGGTCACCTGGTCATTGAAGGAGATCAGGTTGGTCAAACAGGACCTGCCTTTCATAAATCCATGCTGACTGGGCCTGATCACATGGTTGTCATGTACATGCTGTGTGATGTCACACGGGATGATCTGCTCCATAATCTTCCCTGGCACCAAGGTCAGGCTGACAGGCCTGTAATTCCCTGGATCCTCCTTCCAGCCCTTCTTGTAGATGTGTGTCACATTTGCTAACCTCTGGTCAATTGGAACCTCCCTGGTTACCCAGGACTGCCAATAAATGATGGAAAGTGGCTTGGTGATCACCTCCGCCAGCTCCCTCAGTACCCTTGGGTGGATCCCTGTTGTGCACTCACGGCTTATGGCATTGCTGGAAAAATGCTGGCAGGAATTCTGTGGGCATCGATTTGCTTTGCAGACAGAGGCTGATATTGAGCCTAGATGGAAATATACTGCTAAAGCTTCTATGGCTTCTTTTTTTTTTTTTTTTTTTTTAACTATTACAGCAGTGATATGCCCTTTTGTCCTGGTTAAAATTTGCTCTGTATTCATTTTTGGCAGTGTTTAATGTAGCAGTTGTCAATCTGAATGTGGCCTTGCATCCCGGAGGGAATTGCACTTCATTTGTATTTTATGTATATAATTGGAAGTTCCTTAAGGATTGTTTCAGACCAGTATACAACACTGGTCGTTGAGCTCTTATATTAATTTATGAAGTTAGATTGAACTACACACACTAAAAAGACATTTAATTTTGCAGGAGGGAAAAAAATAGCTCTAAATAAGGTTTGAGGTTGTTACCCTTGCAGGGAGGATGCCTTTCTGTCAATTCTCCTTAGTACATGCACAACCACTCTTCGTTGCAGTAATATTCTCTGGAGTAAGAGAATGTGTATGTTTCTTGTTCTAGCTCATGACCTTTAATAGTAATGCAATTTTTTTTTTTTTAACTGGAGATCATCAAGTTCACCCCTCCTACCAACATGCTGCAAAACCAGAGCAATTGAGGAAGAGCTTTGGAGTAAAAGAGCAGGCACTTTGAGTATTAACCAGGCATGACTTCTAATCTATTATCACTCACCTATGACAACCAATAAAGACACGAGTAGAGATAGTTAAGATGCCACTAGGTTATTAAATACAGACCAGAGCTCAAGCCTGGAATTTCCTTAGCTGCTATTTCACTTCTGTGCTCTTCGAGTTGAAGAGAGAATGTCACCGATAGTAATGCTTTGAGGCAGCACAGATTATCGAAAGATATAAGATAGTTTTTGCCACCTTTAAAAAAGAGTAAGATGTCTTTCTTATAAACTTTCCCACCAGGTTATCAATGGGTTTATTTCAACAAGTCCAATTTGAAACTACGTTAGTTGCATATGGAAAGTACATCTAATATTTTTTTTCAGCCTTCTAGGAAAAGGGTGTTTGAGAGCTTGGCTGTTATATAAAGTGCACAGTTTTTCCACTTCAGCACAAATTCGCATGTGGTCAAACTTACCCCTAGTGATTCTGCCTTGCCATAAACATCTTTAGGCAAAATATGCAAATACATCACTGGTCTTTAACCTTCATAATTTGAGAGCTCTTAAGATGCATTGCGTTGAATTACCCAAGCCAGATCAGAATGAGGGTAGCCACGTGGTAGACTCCACAGAGCCATGCTGACTTGTTTCTTCTCCCAGGCTACTTACTGCTTCTAAGAGTTTGCATATGTGAACCTGCATGGAAATAGCTTTCACGTGATATTCAAATTCCTGTAGCTTAGGTATCTCATCCAGTTCAATAAATAAAATTATTTTTGTTGGTCTGCATGTTAATACATTTTGTTGTGCATGGCATTTGTGAACAAGCAGGTGAAAGTGGGGATTAGTTTTCCATCTGTAGCTGTGCAATAGCTATTTAATAAAGATACTAATCTACATTGTAGAATTAAGATAACTTCCTGCATCTTATTTGGCATCTTGTTATCTTTATGTGGATCTTTCACTGAGTGTAGGATTAAAACACAGATAAATAAATGTATGTAGTTTATAGGCATGTGAGGTATCTAAGCTCCTATTTAAACTCAGCTCAATCATTGGAGCCTGAAGAACAATTTGCTTCCCTAAATGTATGCGTTTAGTGCCGTTTGAGGTGTCCGGAGTAAGTAACCACTCTCATGAACCTGGAGGAGGGTCTAGGCCCTATGTGAGATATGTTCAATAGGGGCTTGACTCTTGTGACTGTTGGGAGGTGCTCAAAGCTGAGACATCTCCAGAGGGACAGCAGTTGTGATAAAGACCTGCGGGAGGTTTGCACTTCTGGAGTAGCAGCTGAAGGCAAAGCATAACACCAGAGGACACTGGTGGTAGACGCCTACATTTAGGAAGCCAAATTGATCCTTAGATCTCCACTGATTACAGTGATAACTTAGATACCTAGTGCACCAGTGACACCTAAATGTAGGCATCTAAATCTAGAGCTGAATCCTGTCCTGAAAGTCCAATAATGATGCCAGGTTGCTATCTTGGAACTTACTGAAATGTAGGCCATGTTTTACCGTTAGTTTAATAAATTATTAATTAGAGCAAAAGTTTAGTACTTCTAATCCTACTAAATATACACCTGCTTAATAAATTAATTATTCATTCTTTCCTATCACTCAGTATTACAAATAAAATCAATGGTTTGGTGCAAAAGTCAGGGCTTTTCCAATAAACTTCTTCAAGCTTTTGATTTAAGCCACAGTCCTACAAAGGGCTTTGGTATATTTAGGTGTTAATGTTATTTTATAGAACTTCTGGGTTGCTAAAACTCTCAGCATGGGGGGCACTACTGTGAAAAATAGTAATGGCTTCATGAATTCCTTGGGCCACTCAAATCAATTTTAGTATGTGAGACAAGGTATAGGCCAAATTCTGTGTATAATCCTGTGGCTTGTAAATGCTGCTGAGGCTTTGAAGTCAATGAGATAATCTGCGTACATAAGGGCAGAAGATGGTGCTTTACCATGAATTGCATAACTTCTTAAAAAAGTACCTCAGATTATTTCATAGCTAGTCACAGCAGGATAGCAATCTCCAGTCAGGAAGTGAGCTGTTTGGTATCAGTAATAAAAATCATGTAGTTCTATTCTTCCTGTGGAAGTGAGATTGTTTCTGTGCAGTTATAGTCTTGAAAGTTGCAGTAATGTTCTGATAGATGCTCCCCCAGATTTCCAGCTGAATTTGGAACACAGTGATACTGATGATTCTGGAAAATCTGTACTCTCTATTTCTCAGCTGAAAGCAGCAGATTTGTGCTTTTAAGTCATATTTTTTCCCATAAAATGACTAAGGTATCACACTGTAAATCTTTTGAGCGGTAACAACACTTCTGCATTCTTCCAACAGTACCTAATTCTAGTGAAATCATTAATAAATCTTACACTGGTTTCAGGGGAACAAGATTAGAACCCACAATGGGGCATGTAACGTATTTAAATATGGTCATGTTTTCCATCATAAATTTGTTACAGAGAGCTGGGAATTTAGAGACTTCAGTGTAGCCCAAGAGTTTTACACCAACATTGTATTTTTAGGTCCTCACAAGTTCAATGTAAAATGCCATAGTCAAAGTAGCACGAACCAAATCTGTGACTACCACTCATTACGCTGTATTGGAAATAAATAGTTTGAGTAAGATAGATTAATTTCTAGCTTAGTAAAGGTGGTGTGTCTTGTTTTGGTTTTTTTTCCCCAAGGAAAACTGGGATTATTGAAGGCTGAATTTACAGGATAGACAATACAAGATATTAGTACTTTATTATGGATCTGTGTTGCATGATTATGGTACAGTTTTATAGAATCGTTTAGGTTGGAAAAGACTTTAAGATCATTGAGTCCAATACTTAACCTAGCACCGCCAAACCCACCACTAAATCATGTCCTTAAGAACCTCATCTACAAGAAATCCATGGCAAAGCCATATTTTAAACCATGGCAGAATTGGACCCATTGACTAGGCCTACAGTCTCATGTTGTAAATTCGTAATACTTTACACTGCGTTTACTGAAAGGAAAGAGAAATAATGATCTCAGCATGCCATCTGCCACCTCTCCAGCTGAATGGAACAGACTATGTCAGGCAAAGGGTGACATATGTCTTTAAAAGACTTTTGTATGTTTTGTTTTGGTTTTTTGTTCTGGTTTTTTTGAGTTGCTTAGTAACTATTCTGTGTGCAAATTTGTAGCATGTGTGCAGAATGTGAGGTGTTAACATATTTGTAAAAATTAAGAGGCCAGTTAATGTTTCCTTTAAAATTAAATGGTTCCTTCCTTTTTTTGCCCCTTCTACAAATTACCTGCTTTTAGAAAAAGATTTGTGTCTTAGAACAGTGATTAATCATAAATTTGCATTTCAGTACTTTTCAAATAAGTAGTTAGTGTTTTCAAATGGAGAGTATAACAGAATTAAGTAACTTGCAAAACATAAGTGGCTTTCAAAGGTCATGTAAGTCTGTCTCTGGTTAGTAGCTGCACACATACATCTTCCAATTAAACCACTGAACAAAGCACTCAGTAGCAGAAATCTTACTTGATGACTTGCGAAACTGTGTAAGAAAGATTTAAAACAAAGAACTGGATACGCTTTAACAGACTTCATACTCCATCCTCTTGGCTTCCTACAGCAGAAGGTCTATAGGAATCTATCCTACAGCTTCAAAACAGAAAAACTAATACAGGATGGGTTGGACCAAGCCAGCTTCTATAAGGAGGCATACCTCCCCTGTACAGTCACTGAATAGTCAGTAGAGAGAAACAGGCTCTCCCAGACAGTAAGTCATCCACTGTCTTGTAGATACGTGCCTCAGGGTGAAATGAATCACCTCTCTTTCTGCAGTGACTGAGCAAAACATGGCTAAACAACCTTTCACTTTTAAGGCAGTAAAAGTTTGGTGAGATTAATCCCACCCCAAGATTTTTTTTTTCCTGATGATACAATATATTTTGCCTTTGATCTGTTTTGGCAAAGGAAATAGTTTAGAGGGAGGCATCTGGAGCAGTCCTTACTCACACAAGGTTCACATTGACTCCAGTGGGAGAAGAGGGTGAGAAAACACTGCGGGACTTCTCTTCCAGTAAGTGCAGTATTTATTTTAGTGTTCCTTTTATTCATTAAAGACATTTTGTTCTACCTTTCCATTCCCTTTATTCACTTGCTAGATGATGCCAGCAGACAGTTTGGTATTATCCCCAAGGCCCATGGGTTGTCACAATAAATTCTGTGAAAAGACTTAGTTTGAATAATGTCTCTTGGGGGAGCTGAAGCCATAGCTCCATAACAGAAAAATACTACTAATCAACTATCGCACTCTGTTCCTTTTATTTGGCAATGTAATCGTTCCATTATTTTATGTATAATGCGAGCAGCTGAGGTGATGCCCAGCAGAGCCGCAGCAGGAGAGATGGGACCTGGCCAGTCCCTGTTGCTGCCCCACAGCTGCTTTCCTGCCTCGGTCCCTCCAAAAGCAACAGGAGAGACAGGACCGAGCACAAGCCTCAGAAAGCTGCCGGGAGGGTTCTAGATTCCTGCTGGGAGCTAAAGGAGTGATCTACCCCATCCCTCCTCCCATGATTATTTGTGAAATCCATTCCTTATGTCTCTCGGCATTCTGTGTAGCTTATATTTTAAGTTGGCAGCTGTTAAGACTCTCGGTGAAGTCAGTTTAGCTGTAGCACTAGTACACCCTCCCACCGCAGGCAAGAATCTTCACAGCTCAAAAGAGCTTTATAGATAATGTAGACAAATTGCTGAGCTCCGAGTCCTGCCATGACCATGGTAAAATTTGTCCCTGGCTTTGGGTGGTGGGATGGATTTTCATGGATGTAGGTGCTTGTCTGGCGTAGACTGTGTGAGGGATTTTGCTGCCCCTGTGCTTCACAGTGTCCACCAGTGGCACCAGGCTGCTGTCATGGGTTCCAAACATCCAAAAGTTCGCGTGTCCATTGACTTCATCAGCCTGTATAACATACATGCAAATCTGATACCTCCCAAAAATCTGTTGGACTTGCTACCAATGTGCAGCATTGGCACAGTGTGTGTTTGTGACCAGCCCCTGTGCTGTGGCAATCATCGCGTACCCTCCATGCTGCGAACAGCCTGCGCCTTCAGCGCAGCCCCGGAAATCCCGGGCTGGCTCGCTAACCCTGCACGAGCACAGACCACAAGCATGTCCCATGGCTCAGAGAATATTTGTCTCAATACAAAATCAGAAACAACATACAGACTGTTAAAGGACTGCAGGGAAACATAAAAAAAATATATAGAAATCAGTCAATCAGCTTTTAGTCTTAGGACACTGGTAGCTCAAACTTTGCTGCAACTCTGTTGACCTTATGTGGGCTTTTAGGAGAGTAATGAAGCAGCTCGCAGCTGCCAAGGGCCAAGGAGGGGAAAGCTCCAAGTACTTCATTTGAGAATCGAAGAACCGGGTGATGGGGATTGCTGTGCTGGCTTGATCAGAGGTAGAAGTTAACATCTTCGTGCCAGATACAAAATGTTAAGCTGACCGGGGTATATACTCAAAAGCAGTTTGAAAAAGACAGAAAAATACTGATGGTCAATGTGGTTGCACGTACGAGCTGCTTTAAATTGTTGTTAGAACAAACATACTATTTCAGTTTGGACCTCAGCTATCCCTAGTGAGGTCAGTACCGAAACTTTCCTTCGGGTTCTGCTTTGTCTATATGTTTATTCATCTGAATGATCCCTGTCTGTGGTATGAGGATCCACTCAGCATAGATCGGTGGCAGAATGAGGCCTCTGGTGATTCATACTAGGCATAGACATTCAGGCTGCTTCCTCTCCAGAATTTACATGGAATGGATGTTTCCCAGTCTTTCTAACTCTCTTTAAAGAAAATTAATGTGAATTCTTGCAAACACAGTCTCCTTTCTTCAGCAGGGCAGTACTTAACAAATCCTACTACTATCACACTGAACACATTCTGCATAAATGCATGATTTAATACTCTTTTTAATGGCAATTTTTAATGCTGCTTGCCTCATTGTATCAGTAAACATGTTGACAGGGGTGCAGCTGTCTTTCGCAAATTAACAAGTTCACCCCTGTGTGAAAAGCCAGCTCTGCTGAGGCGTAGCACAGGCACGGTGAATAGTGGTGAGCTGGGCTTCTGCGGACAAATTGACGTTGCATCTTAGAGCACTGCAGCCAGATTTTCTCACTTTGACATAATACCCCCATGTAATTCTCCTTTCCTAGCTCTTGAGTTACATTTTTGACAGCCTCTGCGTGAGTCAGTAATTTGCCTCCGACTGATTGAGGCCAAGTAAATCACAAATCATGCTGTCACATCTGGGAATTCATGAGGTTTCAGCTCTGTAAAAGTCCTTCACCTCTGTGAACTGATAGGCTAAACCATACATTTGTTGGAAAGAAGATCAAGGTTTGACAAAATCAGATTTTTTATTAATTTGGTTTATGTGATTTAATAATTTTTAAAGTAGAAAATATCTTCTCTGAGTATAATGGAAACATTTAAATGAACTTTAATTACCAGTAGAGTTTTATAGTTTATGCTACATTTCACACTTTTGTGTAAGGCATATCAACTTCATTAGAGAAATAAAGCACGAAATATGACTTGCTCCCTTCTCCCAGTGTAGAACTTAAGTGCTTTAAAATCCCAGAAATGGTCCTTTGCTTTAAAAAATATTGTTTTCTGTAAGCAAAGGATTTAGCTGTATTTTTGGGTTTGGGTTCTCCTTGTTGCTGTTATTCTTCATGAAGCAGCTCAGCTCTCTTCCAGTCCTTGGCCTGTCATTTCTTTTGTACGTCAAGTTTTCCACTGCCAGAATGTGTCACACCTCACCTAGTCAGTTGTTCTGAGTTGGTTTTCTGTGGTTGTACATCTTGCTGTCCGTGAGATGAATAGTAGAGCCCAGTAAGTCATATATCCCTCTTCACAGCACGTATAACTAGGGCTTTCCTTCATTCTAGGGTAAGTTTTCATCACACCAGTATCTTTTAGCTAGAGGCTAGACTGAAAACTTCTATTGGGGCAAATGTAGCAGTAACAGAGATCCCAGCCCGGAGATGTATTAGGCATGGCAGTAATAGGGAAGCAAGGGCCCTGCGAGTGAGAGCTGTTTTCTCTGCATAGTTCTGGAGACAACTGTTTGATGTGCATGTATTGAGGAGACTGTCTCCCAGCTTTCAGGGCAGATATAACACGCTGCTTGCCTGGTTTTCCTTATCCGGAATATTTTCATGCAAGGAAATTACCAAGATCCAGGAACAGGAGGGTTGTTTGGGGCTTTTTAAAGTATTCTTGTAACATTCCTGTGGCATGACATGGTAACAGCTATTTTTCCTATGATGTCCTACAGGCAGCGTCTGTGTGACAAGAAAACCACTTAACAATGAAAAAATTCACACTGTTTGATTTTGTAAATGATAATTCACTGCAAATTGGAGAGACTTCATGGATACAGGACCTTCCCAGTGATGACAAAGAACTAGAAAGACTTGTGAAACCAAATGAGCACGTGCTAGTAAACTGGCCTGTGGGCGAAAGAAAGACAGAAAAGCACCTGGTGAAAGTTGTGTATATGAGTGGTGAGCACAGTTCCAAAGCATTTGTCTGATGTGAAATTTTAATCTAGTTGTAAGGTGATTTTCTGTGCTTTGGTCTTTTTTTGTTTTCATCACTGCAGATGACCCTCAAGAGCTGGTGGAAATGATGCAGAAGATATTACAAGCAGATGAAATTACAAAAATACAAGTCCTTGGAAAAGGCAAGAGGAAGAGGATAGAAATGATATTCTCAGAAAGTGAGGACAGTGACCTGGATAAAGAGCAGGTGAGTTTCTGTCTTTATGTGCTTGATAATGGTAGGCCCATAATGGAAGGAGAGAGACTATATCTATTGATTCTTCACAATATAATACACAAAATATGTATAGTAAAGGTAGGAATGCAGGCAGTCTTCACATGGTACTGCAGCACAATAACTAGACAGGCCAATAGATTTTGTCCTACGCTATTTAGAGAAGTGTTATCTAAGACCTGGGATGCTCTGTAGCTCCTTTACATTTTCTCCCATAAGACAGAAATCTGACCATGGCATAAGAAAGAGAAGGGATCAGGTTTTCTGAGCTTTGCATTGTGCTAAGATCTGCAGTGACAAAACGTAGGGAAAGAAACTATAAACTTAATAATAAAATTACAAACATATTTTTCAAAAATAATATGAATATTGAGTGCACAGTGAATAAGTTTATGGTATACTATAAGATACTGTATGAGATAATATGAGATACTGTAATGAAAGACTCTACAGGAATGCAAAGGCACTATTATGCTCTTGTTTACAGGAGAAGATTATGAAGCATATAAAAAGAAAGAAATCATTGCAGGCATCTGCTTCTGCCAACATCCTGAGTCAACTTGAAACATCTTTAATTAACAAACAGGTAGATGTCTCATCTTGAGCAATTTTAATGTACTAAGCAAAGGCCAACCAAAAGGTATTTGTTTAGGGGGGCATAAGAGATTTGTTTTAGTGAAGTTAATGGTTCTGAAAGACACTACCTTAGAAAATTCGTGAATAGAGAACAGAGGGAGAAATACGTAACAGCTATGTATTACACTGATATTTTTAATGTTAATAGAAACGGTAACAGCTATGTTTAGTAGCAGCTATTATTAAAATAGACTGAGTCTATACATTCTGTGTACAAAGAGAATATTGTGATTTAGCCAGATATTTGAATGTTAGTTTTAATGCTTTAATTTTATGTTGTCGTTGCTCTAGATAGCATGGCTTTATTTTTTTTTCAGCGAGAACAGTATTCAGGAAGCACGTTTCTGTACAGTGAAAGTAGCAGTGATGATGAAGAGCCTTTATTTCAACTATCCAAGGTAGAACTGTGTGCCAAAATAAAAAGTCTCAAGAGGAAGCTGACAGACACCATGAGAGAAAACTGCCGTCTAAGGCAGTCCCTGGTGATGCTTCAAGGTAAAGTCAGGGGAAGTATTTTGATGACGAGGAAAGCCTGAAGGTCATGAAAAGCTTGATTTGTAAGAGACTATTTGGATGGTAATTATGGATGCTGAAGCACTTGACATGGTCAAGGCCTGCCATGAGCATCAAGCCTTTGATGCATGGCAGCATTTAATTCCAGCAGCACTTAGAAAAAACTGTCTTACACAGAGGCCATGCAATCATAGAGTTAGAAATGGAAAAATCTGTCTAAATGCTGTCAGTTGTTCCCAAGAGAACATTTCTGTATGCTGTAAATAACCTTTGGCTAAGCTCAAACACTCCGATGACCAGTCCAACTAACCTCATTTATTACTAGTCTTTCTTGATCTACCAGAATTTTCTTTATTCTGGAATGGTTTCATTTCTAATTAGTTTGGTATTTCCTCATTATTGATAATCTGAGTTAGTCTCAGGTGCCACAAATTTAGCCCTTTCCCAGAGGTGAAGCATTTTATTCTTTTATAAATGAATCCTTCATCACTTAGTATCACTTAGTGATCATCTCTGAAGCCCCTCTTACTTGCCCTGTCCCTCACTATGGGGCAGCAAAGACTGAATCCAAAATTTCAAAACATTAGTGAATGAATAAGGTTTAAAGAGCATTTGCTAATTCCCTTGCCAGCTGCATCATACCATCCCTAGACACCCCAGTATCTCTTTTATTTTTTTTATTGTCATATGATTTTGCAAGTGCTTATCAGGTCCATTGCTCACCTGATTCTATTCCACATATTGTTCCACTTGCTTTGGATCATTCATCTCCACCTTTTTGAATATTATTTTGAAACATTTTGTTAGTGTCTGTCAACTTCTCTTACATATTTGAGTCCATTTGCCTTGCATCTTAAGGACTTGTATTAGTATTTTCTGTAATTTAGTGATTCTGTACATTGCTGATTCTTTATCCCTTGCATCCTTTTTGCTCTGAATTGATTCTTCTTAATGGATGCTATCAAAGTTTATGTTTGAAAATAAATATTACTTGGAGCAAAGGTTAATTAAATTATATTCTCTTAGACTGAAAAAGAGGAAAAATGTCTGTGCAGTCTACGTAACTTATTTGAAGGGAAAAAAAATCATAACATTACTTAGCCCATATTCAATAACTTTACAGACTTGTAGAGATTTTGAGATAGCAAAAAGAAAAAAAATACAAATAGCCTGCTTAGTGCCATGATGGGTGTAAACTAATGATTCCTCTTAGCCTTGCAGAGAACTGATCTATTCTAGAAAGAGAGGCCAGATCTTCACAGATGAGGCCAGCAGAATGGCAGGAAAACATTTGAGAGAATAGGAAAAAAGCACATTGAAGCATCTTTGCTGACTACTTTGACTCTTTCGCATTATGACAGGAACATAATTACAAGAATACACATGCTTATGTAATTAGAGTCTGAAAGCTTTGATTACTATTTTAGCCCTCATGTTCCATTTGATTTCAGTGTTGCCACAGGCAGTCACCCATTTTGAGGAGCTGGTAGGGATGGCTGAAGTGCTGCTCAAAGGAGGAGTGACATCATCTACGTCCAGTCTGCCTTCCCATGCTGTTTGGAAAGCAGCTGCCAACCCGTTAGCAGATTCGTATGTGGCTGTGCATAGTAACGCCAGCTCACCAGTGACTTTGAATGTGGAAGACGAGGAGCAACAGGCCGAAAAACAGGTCAGTTAAAAGGCATAAAAATTAAAACTTTATACAGTACAAACTTTACTGTTGTAGTATAACAAATATAAAAAAATAAGCATCAGTAAAAATCATTTTATCATCATTCAGTTGATGACGTGACTAATGAGCTCCTTTTATGCAGAAAGGTCTTTCCATGAGAAACCAAGACTTAATTCAGTGTGCTGGTACATTCTCAGACTCACTTTGGTTTCGGTGGCTTTACACATCAGTGACTAAGGGCAGAATGCTGATGCATGAAGAAAATACTGAGACCAGGGATAACTACCAGCCTAATGCTTTGGATGCCAGAGGGGAATGGTAGTGCTTCAGAGATAATCTAAGAAAAATACCAGCAGTCTGTTTAAACTGTTAGTAAGTCCATCGAGGATGGTATGATTCTGCTCTTGTTCCAGACACTGGCCAGCAGTTAAGTAGAAATACATTTATAGAGAGATACTGAATAAAGATGCTCCCGTTTTCTCTGTAATTATAACAGAGCATAATTAAGAAATCTCAGGCATAAAGGCTGTACATGGAAAATATAAAGACCCAACCAAAAGAATAATGCCAGCTTCTGCACTCGCAAATTATATAAAGATTCTTATGCACCAAGTCATGCCTGTTGTTGGAAATCATTCTTGTGCGTTGTCATGGGGTCCCCAAAACCAATGAAATCTATGGAGAATTATCCAGGTATGATGTTTTGACTGAATATTGCAATATACAAAATCTGACCTAACATCTCCAAAGAAATAAAAAGAATTAATTTTCTAAGCAACCGAGCCTTATTTAATAGAGGTAGCTGAAAATTGCGCATTAGGAAAGTTCATATGCTTAAGCTGTACAACTGCTGTGTGTTGAAGTCACTCTCGAAGCCCAGGACCAGATGTCACAGTTCTTTGGGCACGTCTGCTCGGAGGCAGGAATATTAGCTTGGGCGCAGCGCCACGCTCCCAAGGTTGTACGGATTCCAGGCCAGCACTGGACCACAGCCAGCCCACATGGGGTGCGAGCAGAAGGTTTTAGATATGTCTGAACATGTCCTGTCTCCACGAGTGAGTAATAACGATTGCTTGGTGAAGTGTTCGCTAGGATGAATAGGGGTCCTTAGTTTGCCCCACACACGCTTCTGGAAAAAAAAAAAATCAACCTGCAGCTACAGTTGCAAATGTTGAGTGGTATGCAAATTTAGCATTGATCTCAAGCACTCAGTTTGCAGAAATTCCTTTGGAAATTGTAGGGGTCTTTTTGTAAAAAAGAAAATTGTAAAAAATATATTTCGGAGGTAATACTATATAATATTTCTAGAGAACTGCAATAGTTATGTCTGTTACCAATTTTATTTTCCAGTTCAAGATCGAAAAGTGGCAGATTGCACTTTGTAACAAGAGCAAACCTCAAAAGTTTATAAATGACTTGATGCAAGCACTTTATACACATGAATACATGGCTACACACAGCCTCACAGGTGCAAAGTCGTCCTCTTCAAAGGATAAAGCGGCGAAACCAGCAATGAATCAGAATGAAGTTCAGGAAATCATAGGTGATGACTTGTTAACATTACTGAACGTGGCACTGACTTGCCAGAGGGCTTTCTCTGAGGGGGGGCTCTAATGCTTAACAGCTGGTCTGCTCAGGTGATGTGCAACATGTTTTATATTTCCTTCTTCGGCTACATACTTTACCCATCTGTTACAAATAGTGTCAGTGAAATGCTCAGTAGTAGTATTTCTGTTGTGTGAAATTTGTGGTTTTTACTTGAGTGGCTACTCAGCACAGTGATATATATTTTTTTAGCTTTTGAAAGGTTGATCTACAACAGTCAAACTTGAAGCATGAGAATTAACAGATAGGGGAAGGTAAAGAGAGGACACACTTGGATCAAATGTGAAATAATGTCTGCTATATTCTGGAGTTAGCGAATGTTATGAATTCTGACATTTTAAATAGTGCTGGAGGCAAAATAAGACAAGAAGTAGAGAAGACAGGAATAGTGATCAGAGAAGCAAACAAGATTCATTTTATGCCTAGGTTAGAGGCAAAAAATGTTTGGTGCATAGGAAAGAGAACAATTTCAGATGGAAGTAGCAGCTTTAAAGAAAATAGTATTTTGTTAGCACATGAAGCCTGATTTTCGTTGGATACACACCTATATCTTAATACTTGAACAACATAGCCTAAATTCCTGTACTAGAATCCCTCGCCCATTGCCATTCACCTGGACTTACCCAGTTCTCTTGGTTCCTTTCCCAGCTTAGCTCCAGTTCCTGTACCTTGATCTGGTTTTGTTGAAGTTGGCCAACAGTTTCAAAAGTTATCAGTTGTGGAAACCTCTTTTCCTAAGAGCCTAGCTAGAGGAAAAAGGCCCAAAGTCAAGAGAGAGAAAATGAAAGACTGTGTAAGGTGGTGAAAATAGATTTAAAGGCAGTAAGATGATACAATTTCAATTGTATGAGAGGAATGAAAAAGATTTCATGGGATGAGAAGAGCGGTTGGACTCAATGATCCTAATGGTCTTTTCCAACCTAAATGATTCTATGATTCCAAGAGCTGCTAGTGACTTTTCTAAAAGTGGATTCTGCGTAAGGGTCTACGCAAAACTGAAAACCAAAGCAGAGAAGATCATCAGGACACTGAATGCAGCACGGTGCAGAGAATTCAGTGACAAAGGGGACCCTGTAGAGAAGTCAAAGAAGTTTGTTAAGGGAAATGAGAACGCTGCTGAATTCAAATAGAAAAATGTCAACATTATACAAGAGAAGAAGAAAAATAAGATGGAAGGCTGGAAGTTCTAGGACTGTAGAAAATTAGTTAGTAGATCAGATTATTTAAAGAAAATGGGAACTATAAGACTTCAAAATGACATGAAAGTGGGGGGAAATCAAAGGAAGGGAAGATGATGGAGAAAAGGAGACCAGGAGTCACATTCCTGATATTAAGTCCTGTTTGGTTTTTTTGCATTCAATAAAAGTTAGCCTGGCAAAACAGAAGGGAATTTTTTAGGGAAGGATACATCAGCTGCAAATGAAAATTAATGAACAAAACCTGTAAAATAAAGAGGCGTGAGGACTTACGAGGATGGAAATAGGACTCTCTGATCAAGAACAGAACAAAAGGAGAGGAGATGAGCAAGCACAGATCACTCACTACGGGAAGCCCTTGTGGCCCTGGAATTCCCGTGGAGCTTGCCAAGAGCAGGCACAGCAACATGGAAGGCAAAGAGAAAAGCAAGAGCTAGTGCACACAGTATCTATGAAGTAGTGTTTGAAGGCGGTGAAGTAACTAGAGCTTAAGCTGAAGTAGCTGGAAATTTCAAAGATGCAAGAAATGCATTTTAGATCATTCATCTATTGTTTCTCTGAGCTGGAAGCCTCATCTATGTCATCTCTTTATTTTGCAGGAATCACAAAACAGCTGTTTCCAAACACAGATGATGCTTTAATTAGGCGAATGATGGGACAAAAACTGAACAATTGCACCAAGAAGCCAATTTTAAGCAAAGATCTTAACTCAGGTGCTTTTCAGAAGCATAGCTTTTGGTAAGTCTTAAAAAAATCATAGCCTGCAATGTGTAATTCTATGTGTTAACCTGTGGTAACAAAATCTAAAACCAATGTTATCATGAAGATGCATGTTCATATACGCATTGCCGAATAGATAAGTATTTTTATAACCTTGTACCAAACGTACGTAGTACAGAAGCAGTCCAGCTTAACATTACATCACAAAAAGATTTGTTCATTCTAGACAAAGCAGCATGTGGCTATTAAATTACAGGAAGAGAATCCAGAAGTAAACACATGGAGTTACTTTGATCAATATATCTATTTCAGATTGGGTATTATTTACTTTTCTTCTTATTCTGTGTAGGCTCTCCAGAGACCAGTGAATTCCTTTTTCATGTCACTTGTGCCTCAATTAACCCACAAGTAAAAATAAAGAAAATCACAGCTCTTTTGTACCTACTGTTAAAAGTACTGTAGGAGAGCTCAATTAGCATTCTTCTACTGCCAGAAGAGTCTAAATTATTGTGACAGAGGAATTATTAAATAACATATTGCTTAGTATGGGTGTTCTTACCTTGTGAACAAGACTAGTCTCAAATTGCTGAACTCATCCCTAGCATTAGTGAAGTCAGCTATTTGCACAGCACTGTTTCCATATATACCAAAAGTATACATCACAGAATAGCTGAGGTTGAGAGGGACCTCTGTAAGTTGGCAAGTCCAACCCCTGCTGCTCCATGCAGGGTCACCTAGACCAGGTTGCTCAGAGCCATGTACAGTTGGGCTGAGCATCTCCAAAGATGGAGACTCCACAACTTGTCTGGGTAACTGTGCCAGTGCTCAGCCACCCTCACAGTGAAAAAATACACATAGATAAAATCCCCTTGAGCCTTGTTGAGGCTAAACAGCTCCAGCTCTCTCAGCCTCTCCCAGGGATTAACAAGGAACAGGATAAGAGATTAAAATTAGTGAGACAAGGAGAACGGATTTGTCCTTACTTAGACTTTCCATACTGAAGTAATATTTTACTTCTTCCTAGTTCAGTTATCTCATGCATGGTTTAAAATCCACATTTGCAACTGTAAGGCACTTCATAATGACAACAACAGAAAACCCCACCCCAAGATATTTGACTGTTAGGACACAACTGTTTGAAAAGCATTAGTAATAGCAGTGCTTTGCTGTAAGAATTCCTCTCTAAGCCACCTGGAAGTACTCCATGGGCCACCAGTGGTCTGTGAATTACTACTTGAGAAATACTCAGATAATATCTGTTGGAGGAATCCGCAGGTTTTCCCATCTGGAAACAACAAACAAATGTACTAGCCTGGCTAAAATACAGTTTACTATGTTAATGCTTTTCTCCTAGAGATGAGAAGGCTTCATAAAACAAAGGTCCTCTGTATTTGTAATATACAGCGTGCACTGACTCACTGTAGTTTTTTTCCTTGTCCTTGACACAGATGGTAAAAATAACAGCACAGAAACATAGACCCTGTCTTCTTTGAAAGTATTAAATCTTAAATATTTTAAATGTTTCTCTGCATCAGATGAATCCATAAATTATGTTAATTCCTGAGTCTTCTCATGTACACAATATTCCTGAAGCCTTAACAGGAGGATCTTAAGCTAGCACTGTAATAATTCTGGGTTGTTTTTTAACACTGCCTATAGACCTTTCAGTTTAAACTTGATCTCTTAAAAACATCATTATGTCTGTTATTCATAAGTGCCTATGTAAAATCCAGTCCAACATCCATTGAAACCAATGCAGAATTTGCCTGTGTAGTGTCTCTTGAATGGAAACTTGTTAGAATGCATTTATAATGGATTAATTTTACATCTGTTAAGAATTTCCTCACTGTAAAAGCATTTAAGCACTTTGTAAGTAATCAGGCTAATGGTGGTGATTCCTTTAACTCAGATGACACAAGTTTTCTCGGTAAGAAAATTAGAAGAATTTCAAAGTGCTCATGATCTCACCGTTCCTCCTTCAGTTCACCTTCCAGCAATGAAGGACAGAAGAGGGGTCAAGAGGAAATCCTGCAGTGCAGTACCTCTAGTAACAACTTACACACAAGTTACTAACTTTTAAAACTGGCGATACTGCACTTTTGATCTCCTCCCTTGCTGCTCCTCCTTCCTTGCCCACCTCCTCCACCTTTCCCCTGAACATGATTGCAATTCAAGAGATGGAATTTTGAGCCAAATCCAACAAGACAGACAAGTCACCATCTCAGATCCATATGGCTGAGGTGAAACAAAGAAAAGGGAGTAAGTATGAAGAAAACTAGTTAACTGGCTAATAAAAAACCTCCACCGCTCAAAAACTAAGAACAGTAGTAATTGCACATTTAATGTTAGTATCTCAAGCTTAGTTATACATTCTCTCAACAGTAGTTCAACAGCTGCTCCTCAGGGCATCATCTCTTCTGCTGTTCCTCCCAGCACACAAGACCAGCAGGATGATGATTCACCAGCTGCTATTGCACAAATTCAGCAAAGTGACAGCCGTCCGACTCCTCCAGCCCCCAGCACACCAGGTCAGCAGGAGCGCTTCAAACCCACCTCCAAGGTGGAGTCTCACCTCGGCAGCAGCTCCCCAGCGCCCTCTCCTAACCAGGGCTGCGCACAGGATCTCAGGAATTTAGACAAAGAATAACAAGGTATTTCATACCACTTCAAATTCTCAACAGAGATTAAGGAGCGGTAAAAAATAAATAATATCTAAATGGGTCTAGCAACAGTGAACAGAGATACTGCAAGCAGAATAGAAGTCTGAGAACCATTTTCTCAAGCAATTGAAAATCCCACAGCATAGAAAAAGATGAAGGCATATTAGTATCTTTGGCTTTAAGATATTATTAAATATATGCATGTTACACGGTAAATCAAAAAAGTATAAACTTGTTCTGAAGAATATAAGAGTTCCCCTTAGATAGAAAAAAAACCCAAAACAACATTATTTAAAGAAATACCAAAAGAATATATAAGAGGAACCTTAATCCCCTTGCTTTCACCTTGACAGCTGGTAGAAAACTGCTTTACTGATCAGAGAAAGTTATTGCATATTAATACAAAAATATACAGAGTTATGAAAAGAGAATAGAAAAATTTCCTAGTGAAATGAAGACTATGACCAGCACTGGGTTAGAAAGCACAGAAAGCCACAGGAGCAGAGAAGAAGAAATAAAATAGGTATTTAAGGATGTTGTTAACTTGGGAAACAGAAAACATTCTTAGAGCGATGAAACTGCCACTCTCAAGATGTCTGCAAGAAAGAAGCAGCTCATTTTTAACCTCTGAAAGCTGGAAAGGCACTGCAAGAAGCCATGTTCCCTCTTAGCTCAGGGAAGGGTCTTCCCTGATAGCCTGTTTGGTTGTGGGGGCCATGCCTTCTCCCACAGGTCTGCTGCTGCGGTTCCCGGCTGGTTCGGCAGCTCTCACTCTCTCTTCTTCCCTGAACATCAGGTCCATAGGACCAGCCCAATATTTCTGCAAACCTAACTGTACTAGAACAATGCACTCATAAAATGCACTGTGGAGAAGACTTCTGTGTGGGCAGGGGTATGAACTAAGTGATCTGCAAGCCTTTTTCATGTCTCATTCCTTGTAGATTGGATCAGGAGAAAAGCAGGTATGAAATACGATTTAAGTTCTATCTCATGTTATTAACGAACATCCGTAAGATGTAACAGAAGGATGTTTGCTATTATATATATTTTGTATATGTACCTGTATGTACAGCATATAAGAATGTATATATTTAATCATATTTTTGAAGCAACTTTCTATCAAATAAAATGAAATATTACTATGTCTTAGCTCTATTTTATTGTCTTTATTGTCTTGTGGGCCTTTCTTACATCAGCCTCTAATATGCAAGGTGGGGGTTGTTTTTCTCTCACTTTTTTTTTTTCCTTTTTCTTTATAACTGTTCTGAAGCCAGCTTCTATAAAGCTCGTAATTTTCAGCTGGGGAAGGGGTTGGCCCACTTTACACCTTAAAGTTGTCCTGGTTGATACTGCACAGCTGCAGCTGTTGCGCTGTTTGGGAGGTACAGAAGCACCTGGGCAGGTACATGGAGCCAAACACGAGTGGCTGCTCTCCCCAGTGCAGCACCGAAGATCACACTGTACTACACGCTCTTCTACTCTGCTGACCAGGTGAGTTGTCAAAGGCTTACCGCAAAGAGAAAAGGAGGATTTCCATGGTAGGGTGATGGGCCAGGGAGAGAGATGGGTGTTCTGGACAAAAAGAGCAACATAGAGAAGGTGACATTTTAATGTTTTAGCGAAGGGTAAAGAGGGAGCAAGCTGTAAAGAATCATTCCTTTCTCCTAGAGCATAGGACTCATCCCACTGGATAAAAGATGATAAATAGCTTTTACGGAACTACATGGTTAAGAGAAAACCCATACTCCTTGCAGTGTCACTAAAAAGGAAGAAAATATGACCGTTTTTTCAAAATGACCCTGACAAGCTTTCAGATCACAAAACTGAAGACTATATAATCACAAATTATAAACTTCAGAAGTAACACAAAGGGAGAGTAGACCAGAGCAGTCTAATGCTGCTTCTCCTAAAATTTGCACTAAAATAAAAAATTGGTGATGTGTAAATATGTGGTGTCACAAAGTGCAAAATTCTTCTGATACAAGTGACAGAGGACGCATTATTTGCGTTACTCAAAATTGGAGAAGGCTGACAGCTACTACAGAAAAACCTAACAGCTGTATGACTGTACAGCATTGAGTAACTGGGGATTTAGTACTGAAAAAGTAAGCCATACAAAACCTAATAATTTGAACTATTTGTTTCTACTACTGCATTTTAGATTTAATTCGAAGATTACCACGGGAAAGCATTTGGTCATTGTTTATTATGAACTGCTCAGTAAGAACACTTGCTTTCCAAGGAAGAATATTGAGATAATGTGAAGAACGGCATCAAAAACTTGCTGAAAAAGTATTCTATTGAATAAATCAGGGTTTTTAATGCATCTCAAGTTCGTGTCCCCTCTTATTATGGTAGCTAGATAGGAGTCAAAAAAACCCAAACCACCAGATGTCTAAATGTTCTACATCAAGAGGAAGTGGCAGTATGCAATGTTGACACAAGAGGGAAATCAATGGTTAAAAAGGCAATGTTTCACTCACTTTTAGGAGTAAGGAGAGAAACAAGGATGTTGAAATATGTTTCAATTCTATAAAGTAAAATAATTAAGGGCATATAATGAATATGTGGAATTGGTTGCTAGAGAGCGTTACTGAGTTTATGTAAGACAGTCTGGTCAGAAACAGTTTCCACATCCTATGTGATACCCAGACTTCCTTTGGAGGTTTGGGCTTGGAGATCTTTGCTCATGAAGAGGAGACCATGAGTGTCCCCTGCTCTCCTAGGCTTGTCTGCTCCTACCTTGGACAATCTACTGCCTGTCTTTAAAAAAAAAACCTGCTTACCCTCTTATCAAATTAGATGGTGAATGTGCCTTGTGGGTGGCCCACCAGCCAAGAAGCCCAGCAGACTACATCTTCTGTCTTCTCTATGAAATGTAAGAACTTTCCCAAGCTGACCAAACCTGGGGAGCTTGTGTTTTCCCAGGAATTAGCTGAAATACTCAAATTTTGGAATTCAGAGTTTCGTTAGTATATTGTAAATGCTCACATGATTCCATGGCAATTCCCTTACTATTTTTTTTTCTTTTTAACTGTAGTGTTTAAATACAAGGAGGATGTTTGGATGGGTCATTACATGAGCAACCATTTATGTGAATTACTGATGAAAAGTTCATATTTAAATGAGTGCCATTTTCCTAGGATATCAGAGTTTGGAAAAATAATGCCACCTTGCTGTTCTAGTAACTTGTTTCTATTGCACTTTATCTATCCTCAAGAATCAAAAGTAATTAAGTGCAAATGCAAGCTACAAATAGAATGGCTGCTATCAATGTTTTGTTAACCAATTTAAGTTATAAATGCAAAATACTAAAGTATTGTCCAAGTGATAGTCAGGTTTCCATTATTTTAATAATGAAATAAAACTGCTCATATCGGGATTGTTTATACAGCCCAACAATAGTGATTAAGTTGTACAAATTGGAACCAGCATATATAATTAGCATATCAGTATGTCTATCATAAATCTATTTTTTCATTCATATATAGAAGGAGGCTTAAAACTAACATCAGTAATAGTAACTGTGTTTACAAAAAAACAAGTGCACTAAATTAATGCTGACATTAAATACCACGTGGTATGTTATTTCTGATAGTTGTTTACTCATACATCTCCCGTAACATCAAAATCAAACATGCAATCCTGAATCCTTTCTCTCCTGTGTATACAGGATTTGACCAGCATACATCAGTGACAAGCTCTGTTTGTGTGCAAGCAGCTTTTTTTATATAGACACACAATTCAAAGGTGACATGTACGCTGTTTAACTTACTCAAAACCAACACATTGAGTAAAGATGATTCATACCAACTTTCACTTTGGGTGGCTTGAAGTAACTATATAATGAAGCAGAAGAGCAAGAATCATGGGCATGGGGGCTCTGGTGATGTTTCCTCAATCCTGCCAGTGAGGTGAAGGGCACTAACAGGACAAGGCAGTAATTGTTTGCAGAACAGGTGTTGGTGACAAGGTTTTGCATGACCATGGGACCCTGCTTGCAGATCACCATCTGCTTGAGAGAGATGAGGTCCGTCTCACTGAGCAGGGCAATGCTATTTTTGCCAGTAGGATGGCTGACCACATGAAGAGGACTTTAAACTAAGAATGAAGTGGGAGGGAGCAAATAGCAGCAGCCCTGTGAAGGAGTGATGGACATAGTCCAGCAAAGGGCATGGGGTGATGTGACCAGACCAGAACACAAAATGGGGCTTAAATGGGGTCACCTCCAACACTTGAACGTCAGCAAGGAAATGCCTACAAGGCATCATGATGGAGAAATGCCCCAATCCCTTTCTAGGGAATCAATCTGCTGCGGTGCCTCGGTAAAGTGCATGTCACAGAAGCACTCCAAAAATCAGTTTAGGCAGGTGATATGATCCAAACAGACTTTATTCTAACTGGAACTGTTCAGCAGAGAAACAGCTAGAAATGGGGTTTATCCAAAATGATTCAGCACTCCAACATTACAAAAACACAGATTCTGATACTGGTTAGGAGTTCAATTACTACACAGCCAATTCAGACTCAAGGGATCCCAAAACTCTAGAATAATGATTCAAAATGCGCATCTTCCCACTCATACAAAGTGAGGATTCTCAAGGGTACCCAGAAGATCACTCACCAATAAGGCAAGGTGTCTCAGTTCCCCAGTAAATTTCCTTAGATGGCATTTCAGTCTAAGGAGGAGAGTCTTCCACTGCAGACCCACTGCTCCAAGAAAGACCAACTCAACAGGGGTCTCTGATGGGCTCCATTTTCTACTCAAGTTGAATCTGAGCTATGCTCATTTATGGTTGTAGTCTAGAAACTTCTCTCAACTGAGGTATTTCATTGGTCAAAGGCCCTGTCTTTTGACCAAGGGGCATGTGCATGACCATACTGGTCTATTGGTCTAGAAGTTTCTGGTGCTTGGGAGTGAGGGGGAAAGTGCATGACCATACTGGTCTATTGGTCTAGAAGTTTCTGGTGCTTGGGAGTGAGGGGGAAAGTGCATCTGCCACAGTGCCTGATACTAATGCATGCAGCATGGGCAGTAAACATGATGAGTTAGAGATCTGTGTGCATTTGGGAGGCTAAGACCTTGTTGGGATCACAGAGATGTGGTGGGATGGCTCCCATGACTAGAGTGTTCCAGTGAAGGGATACAGGCTGTTTAGGAAGGACAGGCTAGGAAAACAAGGAGGGGGAATTGCCCTTTATGTGAAAGAGCAGTTGGAGTGCATGGGGCTCTGCCTGGGGATGGAACAGGAACTGAATGAGAGTTTATAGGTGAGGATTAAAGAGAGGACAGGTAAAGGTGACATTATAGTTGGTGTCTGCTGTAGGCCGCCTGATCAGGAAGAACAAGCAGATGAGGTAGGCAGATACCAGCAGCTTCACATTGGCAAACCCTGGTCCTCATGGGGAACTTCAACCATCCATATATTTGCTGGAGGAACAACAAAGCAGGGCATAGGCAATTCAAGAGGTTCCTGGAGTGCACTGGTAACCTCTTCTTCCAAGGCATAAAGGAGCCAACAAGGACTGATGAAGAGCAGTGCTTTGCTGGACCTCGTACCAACAATGAGGGGCTTGTTGGGAATGTGAAGCTCAAAGGCAGCCTTGGCAGCAGTGACCATGAAATAATGGAGCTCAGGATCCTGAGAGGAGGGAGGAGTGTAACATGCAGACTCATAACCCTGGACTTCAGGAGAGTGAGCTTTTGCCTTTTCAAAGATCTGCTTGGAAGAGTACCACAGGATAAGGCCCTGGGGGGACAAGGGGCCCGAGAAAACTCATTAATATTCAAGAATCACCTCCTCCAAGCTCATGAGCAGTTCATCCCAGCAAATAGGAAGTCAGGCAAAAATTCCAGGAGGCCTGTGTCAACAAGGAGCTCCCGGTCAAAGTCAAACACAAAAAGGAAGCCTACAGAGGGTAGAAGCAAGGATGGGTAACCTGGGAGGAACACAGAAACATTGTTGAAGCATGTAAGGATGAAGTTAGAAAAATTAAAGCCCAGATGGAATTGGATCTAGCCAGGGACTGTCTTCAGGAATCCCAGGTCTCAGAGACCGGGGGAAAGGCTGGAGTAAGGAAGATGCACGCTTGGTGGAAGAGGATCAGCTTAGGGGATACTTACATACGTAAGTCCATGGGCCCTCATGGGATGCACCACGAGTGCTGAGTAAGCTGGCAGATGTCACTGTGAGGCCACTCTCGATAGTCTTTGATCAGTCATGGTGACTAAGAGGTGCCTGGGGACTGCAGGAAAGCATCACCTCTATCTTCAAGAAGGGCAAGGAAGAGGATGCATGGAACTACACGATCTCTGGAAAGGTGATGGGGCAGCTAATCCTAGAAACCATTTCTAGGCACTTCAATGACATTACCAAGGGGAAGTCATGCCTGACCAGCTTGATAAACTGTGATAAAAGGACAGCCCGGTTAGATGAGGGGAAAGCAATGGACATTGCCTAAGGCACTTGATACAGCGTCCCGTAAGATCCTCACAGACGAACTGTTGATGTCTGGGCTGGATGAGCAGTGAGGTGGGCTGAACACTGGCTGACCGGGCACACGGGACGCGGGGCTGCACCCCCGGCCCGCCCGAGCGGCCGCCCCGGAGCAGCCGCCTCCCGCAGAAGCGCTTTCCCGCCTTCGCCCCCTCCGCTGCCAGCCCCAATGGCCGCCACCTTCCCCCTCCCCCGGAAGCGGCGTGCGGGTTTTCCTGCTTTGAGCAGGAACTCCATGCCACCCAAGCACAGGCGGAGGAGGGGAGGCAGTTATTGAGGGAACGAGCCCCGGACCGCCGCGCCATGGCGTTGTGGCGGTAGCGCCGGCACTGCCATGGGGGAACAGGAGGGGGAGCGACGCGAAGCAGCCGGCAACTACAAATCCCGGCAAGCCGTGCCGCGCTCCCGCCCCACCCACCGCCCTGCCGCCCCCCGGGCTGAAGAGGAAGCGGCGGCGCGCCGCGTTGGGGTGTTGCTGTGCCCTCGGGGTGAGCGGGGCCGGGGCCTGCGGCGGGGCCGGGCATTGTGAGGGGCGCGCGGCCGTCGCTTAGCAACGCAGCGCCCGCCGGGCGAGGAGCGGGGGCCGCTGCGGCGGCCGCTTGCCCACCCGCCGCCCAGCCCGGGCAGCGGCGGCGGGGCGGCCTGGCGGCGGCTGTCGTGGGCCCGGGGCGCCGGTGCGGGCGCAGAAACGTGAGTCAGCAGAGCCGCCCGCCGGGGCCGCGCTGCCGGGGCCGCCGTGGGGCGGGCGGCGGTTCCGCACCGCGGTTCCCGTTTGGCAGGGCGGCGCTTGTCTTGAAGCAAGAGGCTCAGCCTTCTGGCCCTGCCGCGGTCCTAAAGCGGCATCGGAAATACCCGCGGCTGCCGGTGGTGCGGAGCTCACCCGCCGCTGTTACTAAACCGCGGCCCGTTGCGCTCCAGCAGAGCCTTTGGGCTGCAGCTCCCTTGCTGGGATTTTCGGATTTAATCACGTTATTGAACGCTGGCGGTACGCTATAGCCGTGGCTGCTGGAGGAATGTAGGTGTGGGGATGCCTGGTAGACGAGGCCACGTCTTGCATATTTGGAAAAATACAATAACGTGATTCAAGTCGCAGTTGTTATCACTTAATCTGCTATTACTGGTAATTGTCAGTGCATGATATGGAGAGACTTGTTGAGTGCAGATAGGCTGTGAAGCCAAAGTAGGCATGAAACGGAAATGCTATGTAGTTAAAGAAAACTACAAAATGAAATGATGAAGCATGTTTTGGTTTGTTTCTGTTTAGATAATGGAGTCTAGTAGCTCTACCACCATTCATGGGAGCACATCGTCTACTTCTGAAAGTGAAGATGACATTGAGTTCGTTAGAGTAAGTAGATCTTGAACGGGAAACATGCTGCCTGTTCTGGTAAATATGCACACAGTAGCCTGATACAACAAGAGGGGGGGCGGTCTTTGTGTACTCCGTTGATGACCTTGATTATATTTTGATGGCGAGCATTACTTTCGGATTTAAAGATAGTTTTATTTTTAAGTCGTTATGGCAGATAACAAGTCTATCTTAAAGGTGTATTTCCCCTTTTTTTTTTTTTTGAAAGGTTATAAGTTGATGTGAGTTGGTCCTATAGTAGAATATAGACTTGAGTATCCCATCAGGTGAGTGGGGGATAACAGTGATCAATGAGGTATATGAGAAGTCGCTGTAGATGACTTTTCTGGTAATCATATTGCATAGCATTTTGCTTCATGAATGGTCCCACTGAAGTTAATGGAATAAAGCAGTATTTACTCTGCAAAACAATGTCAAAACCACTATACTTTGTTTAGAATATAACTACTCCTACATTTATACAGTCCTAAAATTACATTTGGCCCTTTGAAGGCAACCGCGAGGCTAATGTGGCCCCCAGTGAAAATGAGTTTGACACCCCTGATTTAGAAGAGGAGGAAGGAAATAATAGCTTAGAGGCCTTAAATGGTTTTCTCAAGTTGTGAAGCGCTGTATAATAGCTACAGTACACCACCTAGTCTAATGTTGACATGTGGCTTATGTGAATGTAACTTTAAGACACATCTGTTGACTATCCAAGAAAAGCAGAATGTTTTTCATACTGCCTGTATTCTGGCCTCAATCCATCATCAGTGAAGTGGTGCTGGATGGCAGGGACATGTAAGAACAGAAAGAAGCTCTTCCTTAAGGAACATGTCATGCAAATAAAATCAAGTGCTTAATTGATGCCAGGAGTAATAATGGCTTGTTTCCTATAGATTTATCTCATTTTTAATGATGTGGTGAGTTTTTTTCTGTTTTGTATGGTGTTTGATTAAAGCCTAAGCTCAATGTACAGGGTATTTAGGTGCTTCAGTGTGAGGGACATGTATATTTTTGCAAAAAAATACAAGTAGTTGTTTATCTCTGAAACTTCTTGATCTTTTAGTTGATTTAGTAAAAGTCTGCTAACAAGTTCAGTGTTCATTATATACACACACATGAGCATTCATGTACAGCATGATTGCATAAGCTTGATTTTCTTGAAGCACTGGGCAAAGAATGAGGAAGCTAGTATAGCTTTGAATGTGCAATGATTGAAGGGCTGCTGGAGTATCGAGAGCAGTAATTGAAAGAAAAGAGACCTACTAAAATCAGTGCTTCTGCTACCTTTATTTTTCTCGGGTTTCACCTGTGTTAAGATGGAGCCTTTCTGGCCCCAGTGGCAATTGCCTCTGAGAGAGGCTGCTATATATAGGAAGGTGGCTGCTTAGGCTGGTTTGTGCAGGATTGGTGTCTTGGGGTGAGGAGCTTAGTGTTGCCATTGATAAATATGAGGGCAAAGACGTGTGACCCTGGCCATCATCTGCTGTTGGCAGAGTGTCCTCAGATCTCCCATTTGCTTCTCTGAGTAAGGGTGAACTTAGTCTAGAAATCCTTCTGCAGAGTCTATTTGGCTAGGTTTAGGTCATCGTTTCCATATAATAATGTGTATGGATAGAAGTAGATAGGCTTCATAAATGTTGTGTATGAATGCTGCCTGATCATCCAAGTGCTATTTTCTGCATGTCCTGAGGAGCCAGTGCCCCAGGTGGTACTGCATGAATTGGAGAAGCCACTTGGATATCTCAATCTGTGCTCATTTTGATAGAAAACTAATAGTTGTAGGCCATGTGATCTCTGCGGTGTGTGTTTGTTTGAGTTTGGGTTTGGGTGGATTTGTTTGTTTATATTTTTTTTTCATTTATTTCCTTGAAAGTAGGGTGGTTTTTTTGGTGTGGGTTTTTTGATTGGGTTTGGTTTTTTCCTGTTTCAATCACTCATCTTACTGTAGGACTATGACAAAAAGTCTTTACTTCATAGAGTAAAAGCAATTTCTGTTGCTGCCAGACTTTTTGAGCATTTACTAGTCAGATTGACCCTCATTCAGGAAACTTCCAACTGTTCTTCCATAATTCCCATCTTTTAATTCTGCATTGCAACATATTTGTCCACTTAATGATTAAATTCTAAATTTTGCTTATCAGCCAAAAGGTATAATGTAATCTGCAATGCAAGCCATTATTCCTGATGGTTTAATTTCTTAGGATGGGATGGTCTGGCCCCCATTCTGTTTCCTTGGGAAGGATAAGGCAAGAGTGAAGAGATTCACAGGTCTAATGGGTTCTGTAGCACTTAAGTAGATGTATTATTCAGGTTTCCACAGTCTACACTGAAAGCATTGGATGTTGAATTCTTTGTTTCTTCATGGTATCGATCTACTCCTTTTTTTTTCCTTCTAATTTTTTTAAAGATAAGGGTCATTATTATGCTGTTCTTCTAAAAAATGTGTTATCCCTGATAAAGCTGGTGGCTTTCATAGACAGGAGCTCTTCTTACCTTCGTTACTCTATGTGGAACCTCAAAGTAATATATAGTTTTAGAAAGTGTTTACCTCCTGACTTCTCTGTGTTACAATGGCAAACACTGTTAAAGAGGGTATTTATGTTTATTTTCTGTAAACATTTGTTAAGTACATATAAACATTATGTATCCAAAATAAAACTCAATTGGAAAATTGAAGATTCATGTATTTTAAAGTTAGTTTCATTTTCTGATGCAATGTTACATTTGTGCCAAGTTTTCTTCACTATGGGTGACTTTGATTTCAGAAGTCAGAATTCAAAGGAAAACATACTTTCATAGGCCCTGGCTTATTCAATAATAATGAGCTCTACGTTGATTTCAGGTTGACATCCAGGAAAAGCAAACTTACTTCATATACTTTGCAGCTTTTCCTTTTCACAATGTTTTGGCTGTACTTCATAACAAAAGCTACAACCCTCTTCTGTCTGGAAGAGTTGGAGCAGCCACTTACTTTCTTGCAAATGAATGTTTGTTTTTATTTCAAACCTGAAGAGGACTTCTGGCCTATTTTGAGAGGTGGTGATATTAGAAACATTGATTCATTAAAAACAATTGCATTTCTTTGAGTTCCTACAGAGGTCTTAAGGAGCAGGTTAAGTTTTTTGTTTTCCTTGTAATTGTTGTTTTCCAATAAAATGATATCTGAAGAACACTTGGCCCTAGGGTATACCAAAATCAAGCAATTTGCTGCAACGTGATAGTTACCATTTAAAAGTTTTCTTTCCTTTCCTCCTGAGGTGTTAGATATATATTTGTGTCTCTGGCTTTCAGTTGCATCACAGCAGGAATGCAGTAAAATTGTAGAGGTGTTATGGAGCATCTATGACTTTTATTTTTGCTCCCAACCCAAGTCAGCGAAGGACTTGTTTTTTTGCATTTGCTAGGTTACAGAAATCAAAACTTTTAAGTGCATTTTTGTTCATAATGTTGGTCAGTTACTCAGCAGTCTTAAAGATGGAAATTTGCTGGGACAAAGATTTAGAGCACAAATAATATAATTTGTGTCAGATTTTTTAATTTATTTTAATATAAGCTTATTCTGTGATAGTGTGTTTACATGTGCATACACAATTATGCTTGCATAATTATTTTGTCAAAGGTGCGTTAAGTCTGTGGTCACATATACTGAAAGCTAGTTTCATGCTTTCTGTCTACTAGTGTGTGTATAATTATGCAAAAGTTTAATTGTGCTTTTTAAGTAAACTGAGTATTTGGTCACAAAACTAAAACCTGAACAAACTAACAAAAAACATGATGTATCGGCGGATTAGGTGTCTGTTAGCTAGGCCTGATTACCCAAAGATTGATGGAAATGAGGGAGAGGAAGAAAGTGAGACTACAGTTTAGGACTTTCTGAGAAAACTTCTGGCAGCAGTAAAAATGAGCTGCACAGAGCTTCTCGAAGAACCTGACCTTGGAGATTAATATGAGGCTTCATCTTTACCAGCCACCAATTAAGCAGATTTGATTATATTAACTGTTACAATTGGTATTTTGCATAGCAGAGTGAAATTACAGTTTTGTTGATTTAATGCTCATGTTTTCAGCCAAAGCCATGAGTAACAGCAGGGACACCACAGCTGCCTGGAGACTCAAGAGATAATTTTAATTTGATTAAAACCTAGACATTTTTCTGGTGACCAGAATAGCTGTGGTTTGGCCATTGGTTTATTGCTCAGTGGCATGGGTGTTGATTGGTAAGAAGAGTGGCTTTCAAAGGTTGTTTAGAGAAGTCATTAAGTGGAGCATGAGGGTTTTTTGTTTGGGTTTTTGAATGTGAAGGATCTGCTTAGGAGATGTGCAGACTGAGCATATCCAAGTACCAAGCACTGATGGCTTTCTGGGTGCCAAGTTTGCCAGTATAATCAGCTAGAGAGGCCACGACTTTTGGCTGTTGTTTGAGTGCATGTCCATGTTTCTTCTATGATCTCAGGCTCTTGTGTGCCAAGATACTTATTAGCTGGTGGTGTTCATCCTGTGGGGACATCTGAAGAGCTGATGAAGCTAACTGATCCTCAGCTTCTCAGCTCTCCTGCAGTAATTGAATCCTCAGGGTTGGGACTGTCTTTGCATTGTGTTACTATTTAGTTTAACCAGTTGGAGAAAATAAAGTAATTGGGCTTCTCTTAACTTTCAGTTAGCAAAAGCTAGATTCCTGATGTTTCCCTCCATATGGTACTGGAGTATTAATTGGGAGTCTTTGCTAGCAATACCTGCTCTCTCTTGCTGGAAAAAGGATGTGTTTTACCTGGCACCACTTTTCCAATCAAAAATAGAGGAAGTCCATCAGAAGCTATGGCATGCATGAAATTCTCAGAATACCTCTGTTAATGTTTAAGAGGGAGAATAGTCTTAGACTTGGCCTCCCTCCATGAGGATGATTTTTATTCTGGGCCACTGAATTAAGAGGTTTTGAACTTTGGCTTTCATTCTGGTTTCAGCACGTTTTGGCAGAGAGGAGCACTGCTGCGAGGGTGAGCCCAGCCTCAAGTCTCTATGCCTTTAGAAGTAGTGGTTGGAGTCTTTTTGATGTGATGACATTCAGCTGGGACAGATCTAAACCGCTGTTGAGACATTTAATGATGGCTTTCAATCAAGGTTTCTCATATATTGACTTGAGCAGTTGCTGAGTGGCTGTACTTGGGAGAGGTTTATTCTGTTTTCCCCAATTCTTATACTTTCTCAAAATCATCTTTTCTGGCACACTTGAGTTCTTGATCGGACCCAGGATTGTAGTTCTCACACTATTAATTTCAGTAATTGTATTGAATCTTTAGATAAAGGTTGAACTACCAACCAATGAAACACAAACTAGCCTAAATAAATGCTGCATTTGGGACTTGCATTATTATTCAGAAGTATATATATAGGCAGATGGTGTGGTGGTTTGCTTCTTCCCCCCTCCATTTTATTTTTGTGGAAAATAAGGGTCTGTATCTTTGAGGAGTAATTTTAAATAATTACCATATTACGCTTATGTTCAAATTGTAGTGCAACCCAAAAAGTAGTACACAAAAATTGTGTAGTAAGAGGCACAGCATTCAAAAGAAAAAAAGAACATTTCATGTATGTAAACAACATTTAAACAAGTGTAATATTACTTGTGTTGAATTGAATGTATTGTTCTGGTCACTAGAACTTCCAGGCTTGAAAGCAAGTTACTCTGCTTTTCAGCTGCCAATTTCCTAACTTTTAATTAGTTGCTGAACCCAGGAAGTAAGTAAAAGAAAAGGAACAAACAATATTTGAAGAAACTACAGCTATTAGTGTCAGAGTTGAGCATTTCAAAACACATAATTGAAATGATTGGATGGTCACTGTGTGTATCTTTGAACTGTTACTAACTAACACCTGTTGTTTAATAAAGACTTAATGTCTTAGAAGTTTATAGAGGTTGCCAGTTTCTACAAAAGCAAATCTGTAATGGATTTTTTTGTTTGTTTGTTTTAGATTTTGTTTAGAAAACCATGTTCTCTTTATTTAATCACAAAAAAGTTAAGCATTCTTTTGGGGTAGTTTGAGGCCTGCAGCTTGATTCATTATAAGCTTTTGTCATCTGTCCAAGATCTCATCCCTCTTCCTCCCCAGTGAGACAATGAGGAGTGTTTATGCCTGACCAGCTGAGCAGTTTTACAGCCTTGAAAGGTGGAAGAATGTAAAGAGTGAGATGCAGCAAGGACAGCAGAGAAAATTGCATGCTGCTGTTCTCTCTGCTGCTTCTCATGAGGCAATAAATCTTCCTGGCCTGCCCTAGTGGGTTGATTGTTAAGTCTTGAGGACACTGCCAAATACATGGCAGAGGTGATGGATATAGTACTGCACTTCTTAAAGAAGTCAGTCTGCTGACTATCGTAAGTCCTTCTTCTGCTTGGAAAACTTAACTTTCTACATCTCTGTGGTGTCTGCCAGCAATACTGCCAGACAAATGGCTAATACTGCAGTTTAGTCAAAAACTGTGTCATATGTTATAGATGGCACTGCAGGTACGGACATTAAAAAGAAAACCACCACCTCGTCTCGCTACCGAAAACTTACACTGTCTTTGGTTTTGGTTTATTTACTTTGAGGTTAGATAATAATTTTCAGTATTTGGATGGGAAACTTTTTATGGCATGTGGCATATTTAACTTTGCCTCTCACTGAAGATGTATACACTTGTGACCATGGATGTGAGTTAGAGTCACTAGGAATATTTTTGTTTGGTGCATATAGATGTACTCATACTCTCTCTGAGGAAGACAATTTTATGCTTTTGCGTATTTTTAATGCTTTTTTCAGGAAGGACCTTTAAGACCTGTACTTGAATGCATTGATCTTGTCAGTAGTGAGGATGAAGAACCTAACAGCAGTTCTTATGTTCACGTGAGTATGGTGCAATGTATTTTGAGACTTCTCAGTTGAATCAAATAATTAGTCTCCTTTATTTTTTCTATCGGTTACTCTTAACAAAAAACTTGTCAGAGGTATTTTGATTTTAAAATATTAAAATATTTTGGTTTTTACCTACTGTGGAGTGGAAGGCAAGAATGCCAATGCTTCATTTTTTCCAGAGCCATTTTTTTGCCTACTTGAAATGGACTTAGAACTTTTCCTTGGCTTTCAGTGGTTTTGGCAAGTGTCCCAAAAAAAAATGTCACTCTACAAGTGACCTCAGAAGTCAGCGTGTCCAGTGTCTAGTCTACCACTGTATCTGGCCTACTTCCAGGCCTTTTTTATTCTAAAATAACTCTTTAGGAGCAGTTTATGGGTTGGAGGACCTTATTCTGATGACAGCCTGGTATTGACTAAGCCTTGTTCTTCGTAATCCCTCCTAAGACACTATGAGTCAGAAGGAGGCTGGTGAATTCGTGTATCCCCGAAGCTCATTGTGGCTGCTCTGCGGGGCCTTTGAGAGGGACAGTGACTGAGTGACTCTCCTAGAGCTTATTTTTGGCAGCAGCAGCCATCTCTTGACTACAGTTTTCCAGTGTTGCAGTAGAGGATGTGTGTGATAAACCTGGTTCTTGAGGAAAGGTGGGTCTTCTGTACATGAACAGGCTCACTCCAGAGGGATGATTGCTGGAGCTGATTGTGTAGCAGGAGCAAACTACAGTGTGTGGCTTGTCCCTCATGCTAGAAAAAGCTAACGATCTGCCTTACTGAAGATACTGGGCAATGTTGTCTTAGAGCAGGAATGGTAGTGGTTCTTCATTTTTCAGATGGGCCGCATGTTGGCTTTGAAGTATTTAGGAATTTCGTTTACCTACTTGAAAGAATTTATTTAATTTTTAATTTGATGGAGACTTCCGGGACACCCAGCACAATCACGCGTGTTCATTCTAGTGTTTTGGTGAGGCTAATGTTGATGTTGAATTGCCTTGAATATGTAGGGGGGTGATGGTTGATTGATTTGTTTGTTTTTTTAACAGAAGTTACAGATGCTATAATAGTAAACAGGAAGAGAAAATTAACAAGGCAGATCATGGAATTTAGGACTGGAGTATCTGTACTGAGTTATGTCCTGATGCTTGGGTGTCACTTTTCACCGTGTAAGTGCCTGCTACATAACAATTACCAAATAAAAGCTTAACTTTTCAATTGTAGAGAAATACTAAGCGTAAAGATCACATCGACTATCAGAAAGAACGAGTTGCATCTACCTTGGATCGTCTGGCACGCCATGTTGAAGTAGAGAAACAGCAAAAAGAAGAGAAAAACAAAGCCTTTAAGGTATTGCGTGTTTGTTTTTACTACTAAGTAAATAAAAAAAAATTGGTGAGCCAGACCTGGAACTAGCAACTAGAGATTTTTGCTTCTGGGGCATCGTTTGAAACACAATATGGATTTTGTCTCTTTAGTGGCTTTTAACTGATCAATTTGCTACTCTTATTGCAGTTCTTAAAGGGGGAAATAAACTTAACTTCATGCAAGCCAATAGCAAAAACTTGTTCTCTTGTTTGTATATAAAGCAGAGGGACCTTAGCATCAATTATTCTGGTTAAATAATTGAAAAATAAGTTATCACAAACCACCATGCAGCAAACCTAGTTATCTACCTGCTTTTGTCTGAGATTTTTGGGAAGCCATTTGCCACATTAAATCTCTGTATCAGGTAATATTTTATAATGGGATAAGATTTTCTATGTATAAGGCATAATTATGAAGTTGAATCCTATTAATTGTATTGTGCAGCCATTAAAAAGTCATGGATTTTTTATTTTATTACAAGCTGGGAGGTGCAGTCAGTAGGCTTAAGAGTAGGGCTGCTATCAGTGGGACCTGAAGAGCTTGAGGGAATGGGTTTACAAGACCCTCATGAAATTCAACAGGGGCAAATGCAAATCCAGTATTTCTGGAACATACTGACTTTCTGGCCTAATTTTCTGAATGCTGTTTATGGCGTTTAAAATAATTGTACTATAGTTACAGCTTGTTATGGTCTACAATGGACTATGCAACTGTAATGCAACAGATTAAAAAGCTGTTATAGTCCAAGGTAGCCTTGAAGTCCAGAGGCCTGCATCCATCTCCTGTCTCCTCCACTTAGGATTTGGCAATCTTTTAATATCTCCACATACAGTTTTTCAACTGTAAAGTGGAGTCAGAGATAGCTATGTAGCTTTTAAAGTAGTCTGAGAATGATTGCTAAAAAATCCTTTTGTTAATGATGAATATTTTCCTGCTGGGTGGCCCCTCACTCCTCATCAGGTAATGGCAATCTGCAGAGTTAAAGTTACTCTTCAAAGTGAAACTGCCAAATCTTTTTTGCCTTGGCACTGGAACAATTTGACTCTTTAGTTTCAATAACTATTTTGTGTTGCTTTAAAAACAAAAAAAATCATTATTATTTGTTTCTTTTCACAATCTCAAAAATCTTTTTGATTCTGTACGTGCTTCAGAAACATCAGTAGATGCAGTAAATTAATTGACCTAACTTGTAGTTTTTATTTAGGGCACAAAAATTAGTACAGGGGTGTTTTTTGTTACGTTTCATCTATGTAGTGTTATATAGAATTTAGTCAACTTGTAAGTTGTGGGTTGTTTTTTTTTCTTTCTCTCTCTTTCCCTTTAGGTTTCTGTGGTTTGTTTTTTGTTGTTTTTGTGGTTTGTTGTAGTTGTTTTTCGTAGGTTTTTAGAGACCCACATGTAAGTTTTGGTATATATCTGTAATTTTGATTTTTATTTATTTATTTTAAATTTCTTAATTTCACTGCCATCTTGCCTGATATGTTTTTCCCTTCAGGAGAAAGTTGATTCCCAGTATGCTCATGGGTTGCAAGAACTAGAATTTATTCGGGAACGCAGTGACACAGAAGCTGCAAGATTATGTGTGGACCAGTGGTTAAAAATGCCAGGTAAGAATAGGAAACTAAGTTTCAGTGATATGTTTTCTAAGTCCTGCATTGCAGAATAGAACATGTGATAATTGCATTGAGCAATACTGACATTGAGCTTGCAGGTGCCTCTTATGCATAACCGAATCTTACAATATTAACTTTGCGGGAGTGTGGCATTTGAAAGTTCTTACACGCTCATGTCCATAAAAGCTATTCTTCTAATGTTTTGCTGCTTAGAAAATTTGATATACAAAGTCTAAAAACCACTAAGGCAACGTTAACTACTTTTGTAAGCAAAGTCGGTAGAAGGAAAAATACTACTGCTGAACTGGTGCTCAGGGAAATGTCTATATAAGTAAGTAAGTAAGTTCAATCAATTTAAAATACTGCCCAGAGGATCTGGAGGAAGGGTGTCCAAGTGTTTGAAAAGTAATCCTACTGGGGATTAAAGAGACAGATTCTTCAACTGAAAGAGCAGACTTGCTGTAATAGGATTGACTTACAACACAGCTTGCTTTTAAGAATAAATATAACTTGATTTTTAAATGCTTTAGGACTTGTCTTATTTTGTTTGTTTTCTTAAGCCTCTAATTCAGAGTCTGGTTAAGTGCTTTTTTTCATAACACAGGTCTCAAACCAGGCACCATTAACAGTGGGAAAAGGGGTTTTTATAAGAGGGCGGGTGAGACGAAAGTCAACAGCAGTCCCATGTCTTGTCCTGTGATGCATTGCAACAGAGAGTTTGATAATGGACACCTTCTCCTAGGTCATCTTCAACGGTAAGGACATAGTGCAAGAGCTCAGTGCAAGAAGTGATGATGAATGAATATGCTCAGACTTAGGACATCAGTGTCAAGTCTACTTTAAACTGCCTATAGTGACAAGTTCCATTTGTAGAGCAGATTAGTATGTTACAGATTTTATACAAATGACGTGATGAACCTCCTGATTGGTTGGGTTTTGGTTGTTTGTGGGTTTTTGGGTTGTTTTTGTTTTTGTGGGTTTTTTTACTTTTAAAAATATTAATTCAGCATTGATTTCTTCCTCTTGAGCATTTTTTAATAACTGGGGTTTTTTGAGAAACAATATTTCTGTTCTCCAGTTCTGTTATTTCTTCATCCAAACTTGAAAAAGAGCAAAAGGCTAATGTATGCAATTTGATGGTAAAATTAAAAAAAAAAAAAAGCAAGCCCCAGGGGAGGGGAAGAGGAACAAGAGCTTTAGGCCAGATGTGTTCATGGCTGATCATTGCTAGTCAGCACTAACTGTGTCTGGGGCCTTTTGACTGGTGTGTCATGGAGATGATGGTAGGGAGAGAAGCTGAGGGGAGTGTTGTGGGTTAACCCTGGTAGGCACCTCAGTCCCACACAGCTGCTCGCTCACCCAGTGGGATGGGGAAGAGAATCAGAAGGGTAAAAGTTTAATAAGTAAAGCACAAGCTGCACACGCAAGCAAAGCAAAATAAGGTATTCCCATTGACAAGTAGGGCTTTATCACACAGAACAGCTACTAATGCTTGGGAAGGCAAATGCCGTCACTCCGAACATCCTCCCTCCCTCCTTCTTCATGCAGCTGTTACTGCTGAGCACAGTGTCATATGGTGTGGGATGTCCCTTTGGTCAACCGAAGTCAGCTGGCCCAGCTGTGTCCCCTCCCAGCCTCTTGCCCACCCCCAGCCTACACACTGGTGAGACAGGGTGAGAAACAGAGGCGGCCTTGACACTGTGCAAGCACTGCTCAGCAATAGCTGAACCACCTCTGTGCTATCAACACTGTTGGTCATAAATCCAAAACACAGCACCGTACAAGCTGCTACAAAGAAAATTAACTTCATCTTGGCCGGAACAAGTGCAGGGAGGTAAAAATAAATTTTTTTGAATCCCTCTGTAGGAAATCGAGGCTTTGTTAGTTCTCTTGCTTTTAGAAACAGTGTTATTCCTTTGCAAAATGGCCATTATAACAGGTAAGCTGCAGGGTGAATCACCTTTGTACAGGATACTTCAACTGACACAGTTAATGGTAGAAGAAGTGAGGAATTTTACAGTTTAGGTTGATCTATTGGGTTTTTATCCAACAGCTTCAAAAGACATGATTTTTCCAATTAAAAACCATTTTGACTATTTAGAGGAGACTAGTTTGTTAATTATTTCTTCCTCTCCAGGTTTGATCATTCTCCTTGTGACCCAACGGTCACATTACATGGACCCCCAAATAATGCTGTTGCCTGTGTGATATGCTGCAAAAGATTTGCGACCTCTCAGCAGTACAGTGATCATCTTTTATCTAAGGCAAGATCATAAGGATAAGTAACTTGCAGGACTGAATGTAGTAAGGGGTTTTCAAGACACATAATTAAGCACCGATACTGGTTTTTTTTCCCTTTTAACCCTATTTCTCTCTGTTCTTTTAATCTTCAAGGTAGTTTTTCTTATTTTGATGTGTTTTGAACACTTGGTGTATCCTGACAGTACTCATGTTAGATGTGACCATTAGGTTGTACTTTCCAGCATACTTTCAAGAAGACCATAGTTCTGTCTTGTATCTCTTATCTCTCTAGTGCTGTCAAATGGTTTTCCCTTTTTTGCGTTCCAAAACTGTGAAAGATAAAGGCAAGAAGTTAGGGTGAGATAAGTGATGGTAAAGAGAAGCAGCAGAAAGGAGATTGGGGTGGAAAAGAGGCAACAGAATGAGAAAAGAAACTTGGATGATTTGAGTGCAACTGTTTCTTCTTTGTTTCCTATCTCTCAAATAGATTTATTTGCTTCTACTCCGTAGTTAATTTACAGAAGGGAAAAGGATAATATAACTTTTTGAGTTTTGAGTATAAGATAATGGTGTTTGCTTTGTTATTGTTGTTGTTCCTCCCTATGTCCACTCTTTTCACTTTTTTTTTGATAATGCTCTTTCTTTCCCTTCTGTTCATAATTTACCACTGTAAAACCTCAGTTCAGTGACAGATGCCCAGGTGTTCTCTTCTGGGTGCGTAGTTTTACTTAAGCAGCCTGCTGTTGAATTGGATAATGGATGTCATTTTCAAAGTTTAGTGTTCTAATAGCAAATACTGTTGTATACCCACCTAGTCTTCAGAAGCTGTGTTAAATTCAGGGTGAGTTTTAGATACTCTGAAAATCAGACTACTTTTAGCTAGTAGTAGTAACTCCTGATGCATAGTCACACCTGACAAGCTCGAAAGATTGCTTCATGGTTTGTCCCTGCTCTTTTTCCATTGCTTCCAAGTTGAGTGCTTGTGGTGTGTCCAGGAGGGTTAGCAGGAGTTGCAGACAAGTTTGGGGAAGGGGAGTGGCTCTTGCAGCAGGCAAGAAAATGGGATTACTTTGGTGTGGAAGGATGGGGAGATAATCCTCAACAAAACTACGGAAGAAAGCATAAGCCTATAATGAAGATTCTTTGAGTGACATAAGAAAGGAGTAAGCAAAAATGTTAGAAGCAAAATTAAAGCCTCTTTTCCTTGAAGGAAGAGATCTGAAGTTAATACACAGGGCAAGGGGGGTGCAAGAAGTTGACTTCGATAAAAGTCATGGGCCTGTCAGGCTACTCAGGAGCAGCATTTTGAGAAGGTTAGCAAGATAAGGGAAGAACCAACATGAGGACACATGACTGCTTTAGTGACAGAGGAGCTTCTTCTGAGAGCCTGGGTAACGGGACTAGCTAAGAATTGATGTAGCCCATAGTTCCTGGGGGAGGTGGTTGCTCCCAAGAGGGGAATGGAACAGCTGTTGGTGTAGCAAGGATGAGTAGCTGAGTCTGGCAGTGGCAGTTTGGCCAGTCCCTTGCATCTAATGAGCTAAGTGTGTAGGGGTAAGGCTGTAGATAAACATAGATGTTGTAGGTGACAACCGAAAAGTTAAAATATTACCCCAGAAGGGAGGAAGGAGTGGAAGGACATGAGAACTGAGACTGGTTTCTCGACTTAATATTTATCTTAACTAGATCATTTTCTCTTCCAGCTGAGTGAAAATGATGGACATAAAAAAGATCTCCCTCCACAGCATATTCCATGTTTTGCATGCCCAAACTGCTTCCTGCTTTTCACCAAAAGAGAGGAGTGTTTGCAGCATATGTCAGGAAATAATCACTTCCTCCAGGTTTCTAAATTGAGTGGTATGTTGCTACTAAGTTTACTGCTTTTCATTACTTCTGATAATTGATCCTTACGATATAAAATTACTTACATTTTTCTACTGTGTAAAAAAAGCTTAAGGCTTTTAAGATTGTTTTTAATGAATTCTTATTTTTCTTTTGAGGTCTGTGATACAGTTCTGTAAGAGGAGATGCTTTGAAATTCATGGTTTTGTGTAGCAATGATTCCTCCATCACAGTTGCTGTAATAAGCAGCAGACTTGCTCTCCGTGCTGTCAGGTGTTTCCCATCCTCCAGTTACTCTGTGCAACTACTGTCCTAAATAAGTTTACATTTAGCATGTTGATAGGAAATTGGACCACAATGCATATACTTATTTTTCAATTCCAGTCAGACCTGCTGTGATGTTCCTTCCCCTCACTGTGCTGAGGTCTGCTGGAGGCTATTTTTCTTGTCAATGTCCTTGGTGTTCCTGATGGAAAAGACCTGCGAAAGTTTCTCCTCCATATAGTTGCAAATTTGCCTTGCTTAGGTGGAACAGTGCTGCTGGTCGGGTGCTTTGCACTGGCCATGTTGCTACTGAAGACTAAAATACTGGTTATGTTGTGACCTGGTAACATCCTGAATCATAGTTATTAGATGCCACAGAACATATCTGTCTGATTATGGTCTTGAAAACAGGGTTAATGACTATCATAGCTGTACTAGCTTTTTAGCTTTGACATAAACAATATGCATTAAAGCATTTACTTTAATGTTAGGCAAACAAAGGGCTGAGACAGG
The DNA here is from genome assembly GCF_036013445.1 of Caloenas nicobarica. Lineage (NCBI taxonomy): Eukaryota > Metazoa > Chordata > Aves > Columbiformes > Columbidae > Caloenas > Caloenas nicobarica. The sequence continues at coordinate 27,061,683 of NC_088247.1, forward strand.
TGAGATATAGATGGAGTTGACTTCTTATTCAAAAAGTTGCCATACTTTAGATAGTGTAGTTTTCACGATAAGCTTCTCATTGTCATAACTGTATCTTCTGCCCTCCCCCAGAGTGGCCGCAGAAGTGTACAGTACAGACAGGCTTGGGAGGAATCTTCCTGCAGGTCGAGTCAGTGCTGCCATCTTCATGGAAGTGACAGCTGCATGGTTCTGAGTTCTTTTATGTATTGTAAATCTAATGTACTTTTATTCCCACATAGGTTATTAATGCTGAATGTGCTGACTGTAGATGCCTTTAAAATCAGGCCATAGGTTTTAAAAAAGATTACTGGTGAGCTATTGCTTTGAAAAGATTTAAAAGCACGAAATGTGTTTTCTTCTGTAGAGATGGATAGCACTTAGCTCAGAATGAAAAAAAGTGTGTGCTCCATTTTATCCTTTGCATTGCTAGGTCTTTGTGATTAATATTACCAGCATGGTCTGTAAGATCTGGCAGTGAAGTTAGTTGAAAGGCATAACCTCAAATTACTGCCTGCTGATCATCATATCTTAGTAAACAGAAAATTCCAAGAGAGTTTGCCTCCTAAGATGCAGAACATTAACAGCAATAAATAATTCATAAACCATTTCCCATTCTCTTTTAAAGAGGAGATTTTTTTTTTATTCTGCTGGTACCTGGAGTTAGACATGGAGTATGTACTTGGAACAACAGAAAATCCTGCACCTCTGGCTTTAAACGAAAGTGTGTATAGCAAGAGTAGGCAGGTGGTGATAGATGGAGGGAAAGAAGGTCTGTAAGGGCCTCCCTAAGAGACATATCTGACCTGACATTGTAGAAGGTGGAAAAGGGAAGTAGAATTGGTCACCGACTGTGAAAAAGCAAGATGCAAACAGATTTAGATATGAGATTGTTACAGAAGTTTAAAAAATTAATGAAGTTTTACTTAAAGCTCCCATTGCACCTGTTAATGTGACTCAGCTGACACATAACTTGCTTTCTGAACGCTGTGACAAACGAGTACAATTTTAACTATGTCATCTGAGGGCTGGAATACTATGAAAGGACTCTTAACATGTGGTTGCATTTTCTGCCATTCTATATTACAGATGAAATGAAGGCTGGGCTTCCTCTACCTTTCCCCTCCTATGCAAAGAACCTTCTGATATCTCTGTGCAAAGAGGTCCCTTTCCAAGTGAAGTGTATATCCTGCTACCAGATACTACGCTCGCATATGGAATTAACGGCTCACTTCAGGTTTGTGAGAGACAGCTGTCTTTATAACGTGAACATCCATAGATCGATAACAGGTACACAGACGTGGTCTTAGTGATACTAGTGGATTTCAGGGCATCTAGGACCATCCGAATCTTGACTTCCTGAGAGAACTATCAAAAAACTACCCTCTTCCTTTGTCTTTTACACCACCATACCCCACACAGTCCACTGCAGAATACTGATGGATGTCTGTATCCTTTTTGTTACTCTCTGTAACAGCACAACAGAACTTGGTCTCTATTCCACTATTTCTAAGTTGGCAGCATTTGATTTCAAAATGCACTGAGTCAACAACATAAGTATCGGTGTAAGTGATAGATTTGGAAATTAGCACCTAATTCCCCTTAAAGTACAGAGACTAGATAAGCATTGCATGCTTTTGTCAGCAAGCTAGTGGGTGGGTTAAAATTATCAGAGGACACTTTCCACACTACTAGGTAATGTTTCAAATGTTTCAGGTTATGATACAACCTCTTGATTTCTTTTAACCTATTCTAGAACGCGTTGTTGTAATTCTGGGCCCGTGGCACTGTCAAAGAAGAGCATCGCCCAAGTTGCAGAAATATTTAAAACAAAAGGTTACTGTGAGAACTGCGACAAACTGTTTGCTGATAACAATCAGATCACTGAGCATAAGCAAGCCACTGAACATAACATTAAAGTTCTTACTACAATGGAAGAGGCCATCCTGATGTTCTGTCATGTCAATGGAAAAAATAAAAATCAGTCTCATTTGTGCCATATTGTGGATCGGTCAAGACCACTGCTTAAAAGACATTTGACTTCGAATGAGTCTACCAGTGGAAGGGAGTGTGCTCCTTCCAAACGGAAGACCGATGTAAAAGATAGAAATGAAGATCCTGTAGGAAACCAAAGTCAAAGTACTGCTTGCAAAGTAAAAGCCTGGTTTTGTGAATGCCTTCAAAAGTTTTTTACAGAAGAGTCAGTAGAAAAGCACATTTTATCAGCAAATAGGATCTGTCACAAGTGTGCTGTGTGTGGAAAGCTTGCCGAAAATTCAAGCATTATCCGCCTGCATATGAGTCGATTCCATGGGGGAGCACACTTGACTAATTTTCTTCTCTGGTGCAGAGCATGCTCTGTAGATCTCAGAGAAGAGGATATTATGGGACATGTGACTGAATTTCATGGCGGACATAGTTGCTATTATGAGCAAGAAGCTCTGGAAGATGAGCCTATGCCCTCTGTTTCTGACACAGCGTGCATTTCTGTAGACGAAAAGAGAGACTGCATTCCTAGTCCTATAGAGCTCTCCCCTGAAAAAAGGCCTGTTCTGGGGAATTGGCAGTGCCGCATTTGTGAGGAGATGTTTGGATCTGAAGAGAGCGTTAAACAACATTGCATGTCCTTAGAAAGCCACACATTTCACAGATACTGCTGTGGCTTATGCAGAAATCACTTTCGGAAATTAGGAACGCTACAGCGACACTTCCAGGAGCATCATAACCAAGAGACAGAGACTAAATACTTTTGTGGCCTTTGTGGTAATCTCTTCTTTGACACAGAAGAAGAATTTCTAATCCATTATAAGGAGATTCACAGCATGGACTATGCATTTGTGCCTGAACAGATGGAAGTATCAATTAAAGAAGAGGATGACTTCCTCCCAGTAGAAAAAGGAGACTGTTTAACCTGTGGTTGCCGGACAGCTTATGTCTCCAGAATAAACAGGAGGAACGATTATTTGAATTGTCAGAAAGCCATGCTGCAAAAAGGAAGCTTATGGTTTCGATGCTGCTTCTGTTCTGCAACCGCACAGAATTCTGCTGATTTGTACAGACATCTCAACAGTCATAGGTCACCGAAGCATAAGGAAGAGATGTATGTTGTTAAATGTGCTGCGTGCAACAAGAACTTTGATGATCTTGGGAGTGCTCATCAGCACTATCACATGAAACATTGCTTCTTGCAGAAACCTGATCTATCAAGTTTTGCATCTGAATCAGAAAATACAGTATTTAAGTTCACAGAAAGTGGGGCTTGTGTGGACAGAAAACCTCACAAGCTAAACTTTCAAGCATCTCCATCCAAGACTCGGGAAAGACTACAGTCATCTCCTCTGCAGGGGACAATACAAGGAAAGAAAGTAAAAAAAGAGACTTTGGCACACTCCGAAGAACCTGGTGAAGGTTTGTAAAATTTTTTTTGAACACTAGAACAATGCTGGTGTGTTTAACACACTGTTTAAATGTTAGTAGAAGTATGTAGCGTATCATTTGCATACATGCAGTCAATAAATTGGCACAGAATTTAATATTTGTTAGTTCTCAAAGCTGCACTTTGAATTCTTGGTATTTGAGTTTCCAGAGCTTAGACTCAACAATTTATTGCTATATGCTGTATGCATGAAGTCCTTAAAAAACGAAATTAGGCAGCTGTGAGATGCCTGGTACTGAAACATTTAATTTTCAAATTTTTTGGGAGCATAATTTGGTGTTAAAAAGAAGAGGACAGTCAAGGACCCCAAATAGAGATCTAACTCCTAGAAATGTATAAGTGGTCTATAATACACACACATTCAAGAGAAACTTGCCTTCTTTGTATGTATAAATATTTATGAGCCTGGTAGTGCTTTCTGTGTGGGCAGTCCCATCACAACACCATCTTCTCTGTTTCCTTAGTTTGCCAAAAAATAATTTCAGCTTAGAATATGTATTCTTAGTATGTATTAGGGGTTTTTTTGCCTTGAGCATACAAATATGGTTTTTTGAAGTTCACATCCCTCTAAGAATGACATCAAGAATGCTGAAGGTGTACCGCGTGTTCAAAAATCAGAAGTGTTTTTATTTACTCATGGTGTCAAAATGCTTTTGATTAAAAGGTCGACATTTATGTTAGATACACAACAAAAAGTATGTCTCTAAACATTTTATTGCCTTTATGAATGTAAGCAATTAAATGTCAGAGACTTGCCTTAGTAGGGGGTGCACCATTGAATATTAAGTGGACTATTAAAATACCTCAGTGCAGGACCACAGCTTTCTGTGCCTACCACAAAACTATCCAGCTCTACACCATCGTACAGCTAGATTCTGTTTCCCTGTGTCTAATTTGTATGTTACTAAATGCTACTTAATTTTAAAACAGTTAGGTCACCAAAGAGGGTCATGTTTTGTAACTTTTAGCTTATAGAACAGTTGAATACATTAATTTTTAAAAGCGTATCTTAAGTTGATGTATATTGGTTGACCAGGAAGTCAGGTAAACCTTAAATGCATCCTTTTTATCCCATTGAAGATGGTGAACTTCCTGATCTTGACTACCTGAGTACCATGACTCACATTGTGTTGGTGGATCTGGACAACTGGGGAAGCTTATTCACGCAGCTGCCAGCTAACCTGAACCAAGGGACATTTATCTGGGGCTTTCAAGGTAAAAAACGATTGGAGGAAATAGGAAGATAAGATTAACGAGTCTACATAAATACTTGAGCGGAGTTTCTTTGAACTGGAGAGAATGAAGAACAGGAACAAGCAGCCCCTAGGGCTTCTCAAGTCACACTGTCATAGGCACCATGGAATAGAAATGTTCTTGAACTTTTCTAACTCTGTCTTAACCTCCTCCGCTCTTATTCCTTCTAGAACACTGTTCCAGAGTTGCTGAGCTGTTCAGGAGCCTTTTTAGCTTCCCTGCTGAAATAGGCTGCATTATACTAGGTTTTCATAATTATCAGGACAACCTAATACTCAGAGATTGTTTTCTTTCTAACTCCCAAGTTCTTTTCATAATGTTCTTTTTCTTTTTAGTTCCAAAAGAGGTAGTTTTACATTCTTGTGCTTGAATTTTGTTCCATCTCTGGCTTGTTCCTTAAAGATGTCCCTGGTCATCCTGTGCATCAATAGGTGTATCTCACATCTGGAAGATACCCGTAGTGGTACAAGGTGATTGATGGGACTTGCATTGTTATGGGTTTGTAAGAAAACTTTTTGCAAAGTCTACCGATAGTGTTCCTTTAACTTCATACTTTTCCTTACCTGACTATTCTTGAACTAAATTCATGTCCACCTTATGCTTTTTCTACTGGTTTTTTTTCTGCTTCTGGCTTTACAATTATTTTGTTTGTGGTACCTTAAATACTTCAGTAAAGTCTAGGCAAGGGATCATTTCGGAATATTTATTGCCCAAAACAGGGGCATCATCTTAACAGACTTCCAGGAATTGTCAGGTGTGTTTTTACACTTAGTAAACACCACTGCACTGCATTTCTTAATGTTCTTGATTATTTCTCCCTTTAAAAGATAATCAAGAACATCATGAAAGCTGAGAGTTTTCATGCTGCTGAGGTTCTACAGAAAGGCCTGTTGATGCCTGGATCACTTCCCCCCCCACACACTTTGGAAACAAGTATTCTAGTTAGCTGGTGAAGTCAGAGCAAGTATGTCTAATGTGAAGTGTCCAACCAGCTGTGCTTCTGGACGTGTAGTCTAATGTCTGGTGGTTAGGCGTTCTAGGGACAAATCCTCTGGTCTTCTCTGTTAAAGTGGGTTGTTTTCCCGAGTTTTATGTTCTGCTCAGGCACTACTCCTATATTGTTACCTGTATTGTCATTACCTTGCCTTTGGCCTCTCTGTATGGTAACAGTATTCTTGCACATGCACACATACGTGCACAAAGCCACAGAAAAGCACAGATTTTTGAGGGTTCAGATTACACCTAATCATCCTGGTTTTCCACTTCATCCTCGCAGCCTGTCTGCTCCATTTATTTATATTCTCTTTTCTATATGGCTGAACAACCTGTTGTTTGTTCCTCCTATCTTTTTGTCAGGCTTTGCCCAGCTTGACTTCTGGTCTAATTTCACTTCACTTCTGTACTCCTTGACTTCTAAGGCTATTGTGATTTGGGGTTTGGCTGTGGTTTTTAATTGCTGAAGGTTTGTTTATTCCTATAGTTATTCAAACCACTTGGCCCTGGAAAAACTTTTTTTTTTCTTCAGATAAAAATAAGAAACGATTAGGAATCTGACTTGAAGAGATGGCAGGCCTGTTTGATGTTTGAAGTCCAAAGCTACTCTGTCTTGAGTTTTATAAAGAATTATTTAATAAAGAATAATTTTTTACAGTTATGCCAAACTTTCCCCACTTGAATTCAAACACTTGCTTTCAGTCATACTTTGTTATTCTATTTAAATTACTCAAATCTTGTTTGTCATTAATTAAGCCCAGCTCATTCATTATGACAAGGTCTTCTGTGCTGTTACTATTTTCCATGGTTAAAATGCCCTGTTTTGATCCAGTAAGAAAAAAATCAATTGAACTCAGGAATTTCCAAACTGTATCGTTGTCAGAAATGTCATCTTTGGCCTATCTATGGAAGAGAAATAATCCATAGTACAGTCTTAGTGTAACTAATCTGTTGTTAGGAGCCTCTGTTTATACGATGACCTTACCCAGTGGCACCTCTGTGCCGGTTAAGACGCTGTGCCCAGGGCTGTCCCAGACATGGGCACCTGCTGGCACGGCCCAGCCCGCGCCGGTGCCGCTCCGTTCCTGGCTTCCCGAATGGGGCTGCCATACACAGGCTGCCTCCTGGGAACGGCCCCTGGAAGCACTTGAACTGAAAAACCCACGCCAAAGAGTTAATGGTGATTAAAATGAGCCATATTCCTATCAGAGAACACTTCAGTGGTTTTAGTGTCAACTATATTGTTACAGAGCCTGGGAATGCCGAGGCTCCCAGGCACATCTGGATTTACTGTTGTAGGCGCCCTCTCATAATAGTGGTTTACAGAGTTAGGTGATACATGCTATTCTTGTTTGTTTAGCCTGTGAAAATTTAGCGACATCCTTGTCTCTCCTGATTTTTTTTTTCCTGCATTTCCCAAAAAACTTTTTTTTAGAAAAAAAATTATGTGATACTTTTGCTTTATTTCTGTTATTCCTATTGCTAATACAGCCTTAGCTTTGTTTCAAGTTCTTCAATTGTATTGCCCAGGCTTTGTATTGTTTCTGTTTTCAGATACTCAGTTGTTCTTCACAGCTCTGCCAGAGTAAATACAGTTCTGTCATTGTTTTCAGCTGTCCTGGTCAAATGTTTATGTTGTACATTGATGCAGCCAAAAGCCAGGGTTGGTGATTGCAAGTCTTTCTCAAACAGCAGTGACCGAGGTTGTCACAACAGATGATAATGACTTGCAAATACTATTTTTCTCGTGACAGATATCCCTAAATCATTTCTGTATAGTCTGTTGCTGAATCTTTGGGCTTTGAGTTAATTTTCCATACCCTCTTATAGACAGTAAGCTGGAGGGGAAAAAACAAACAACCAAACCAACCCCGCACACCACAGGAGAAATCTGCTCGAGGTTTCTCTACTTGTTTGTCAGACTGGGGTGGGCAGGCTGGAATACACAATCCTCTGCAGCCTGTTTACTTGAGCTGTAGTTTCACATGTACTCACATGAAGTGCCATCACTGACTGCTTTCACTTCCCATTCAAAATCCTTTCTTACACCCAGCCACTCTTATCATCTGGCAGATGAAGCAAGATTTTTTTCCTCCCCATTGCAGATCCATTATTTCTTAGCAACTGGGAATGTCAAGAAATTCTTACTCACTTCAAATTGTCCTTCCATTTGCTTTCCTTTTTATGTTGTCATAGTAACTGCAAGCTCCCCTGTTTATCCCCTCTCTTCTTGAGACACCGCTCCTTTGCTTTCCCTTGCAACCTGCTTCAGCGTGGTATTCTTTTTACCTGTAGCAGGCCTGTTACTCAGCTTATCTCTACTATCCAACTATTTTCTCAGCCAGTAACTACATGTTTTAGGATACTGTTGAGAAAATTCCTGCACTTTTTTTTTTTCCCCAGTTGTAGCCTCATTTTGGTTATCTTCGATGGCATCCAAGTGTTCTTCAGGACTCTAGTGGGTTTTTTTCAGCTGTTGCTCCAGGTCTTGGATCTTCTTTTTAAAGAGTTCTGACATGTGCTGTGTTAGGCAGTTATGGAATCTGTCGAAAATAATCTTGAGCATTACAGTAATACCGTTACTTGTACTACATTCCCAGAGCTCCTCTGCTTCTGTGTGTTAACCATAACTGTGCTTAAAACTGTAAAAAAAATACATCCTTGTGTCTAAATGCACACGAGATCTAGAAGATAAGTTTTTCAGGGTTAGGAGAAAGTCATACAAAATGGAATGAGCAGCTTTGTGTAGAATCAGGCTAGCTACTTTTTCCTTTTTTTGCTTTCTAACCCAAGCAGAAGGGTTCTTCTGGGATTTTGTTTATATGTTTATTTTAGCTTTCATGTTGGTCAAAATAAATTCTGACTTGAAAGCCAGATTTATGTTTGCTTTTGACTTTCTGCATTCTTAATTCATGGTGGAATTTCTGGTTTTGTTTTTGTGTGTGTGTGTTGTGGTTTTTGGTGGTGGTTTTTGTTTGTTTGGTGTTTTCCTTCTTCACTCTTTAGGAGGATACAGCAACTGGAAACCTCCAGTACAGTGTAAGCTTTACAACTATCTTAAGAGGATTGGATGTTTCTTTCTTCATCCACGTTGTGGTACCAGAAGAGAAGCAGCAGACTTTGCTCTCTGTCTTCATGTAAGTTAGTGCATGTTTTCTTTATTGTTGTGTTTCTGTACCCAGAGAAGAGTGACATGATATCTGCAATTGATGTTAATTACTAATTACAGATGATTCTTACATGGTTCTTACATTCTTTCGTTCTCACATGACTTCTATGTCCACTAAATAGTATGGAGGAGAGAACTGGAAAAAAGTGAAACTCATGGTTTGAGATAAAGGCAGTTTAATAGAGATAAAGTAGTAATAATAATGAATATACAAAACAAGTGTTGCACAATGTAATTGCTCACTACCTGCTAACCAATGCCCAGCCTGTCTCTGAGCAGCAGCCCCCAGCCAGCTTTCCCCCCGGCTTATATACAGAGCATGATGTCATATGGTGGGGAATATCCCGTTGGTCAGATGGGGTCAGCTCTTCCAGCTGTGTCCCCTCCCAACTTGTTGTGCACCCTCAGCCTCCTTGTTGGTGGGGTCATTTGAGAAACATGGAAAGCCTTGACTCTGTGTAAGCACTGCTCAGCAGTAACTGAAACATCAGTGTGTTATCAACTTCATTCTCATCATAAATCCAAAACACAGCACTACATCAGCTGATAGGAAGAAAATTAACTCTATCCCAGCCAAAACCAGGACAATCAGTTTGAGAAAACTACTTGAGAATCTAATTGCAAAACAGAGTTTGTATATTACATTACACTTAATGATTCTTAAAATGCTCTGCACAAATTACTTGGTTTATGTGGAGATGGTTCTGAAATCACAGAATCACAGAATCACAGAATGTTAGGGATTGGAAGGGACCTCAAAAGATCATCTAGTCCAATCCCCCTGCCAGAGCAGGAAAACTTAGGTGAGGTTACACAGGAAGGCGTCCAGGCGGGTTTTGAATGTCTCCAGAGAAGGAGAATCCACAACCCCCCTGGGCAGCCTGTTCCAGTGCTCTGTCACCCTCACTGAGAAGAAGTTTCTTCTCACATTTAAGTGGAACCTCTTGTGTTCCAGCTTGAACCCATTACCCCTTGTCTTACTGTTGGTTGTCACTGAGAAGAGCCTAGCTCCATCCTCGTGACACCCGCCCTTTATATATTTATAAACATTAATGAGGTCACCCCTCAGTCTCCTCTTTTGCAAGCTAAAGAGACCCAGCTCCCTCAGCCTTTCCTCATAAGGGAGATGCTCCACTCCCTTAATCATCTTTGTGGCCCTGCGCTGGACTCTCTCCAGCAGTTCCCTGTCCTTCTTGAACTGAGGGGCCCAGAACTGGACACAATATTCCAGATGAGGTCTCACCAGGGCAGAGTAGAGGGGAAGGAGAACCTCTCTGGACCTACTAACCACCCCCCTTCTAATACACCCCAGGATGCCATTGGCCTTCTTGGCCACAAGGGCACAGTGCTGGCTCATGGTCATCCTGCTGTCCACCAGGACCCCCAGGTCTCTTTCCCCTACACTGCTCTCTAATAGGTCATTCCCCAACCTGTACTGGAACCTGGGGTTGTTCCTGCCCAGATGCAAGACTCTACATTTCCCCTTGTTATATTTCATTAAATTTTTCCCCGCCCAACTCTCTAGCCTGTCCAGATCTCGCTGGATGGCAGCACAGCCTTCTGGCGTGTCAGCCACTCCTCCCAGCTTGGTGTCATCAGCAAACTTGCTGATAGTACACTCAATTCCCTCATCCAAGTCATTGATGAATATATTGAACAGTATTGGTCCCAGAACTGACCCTTGAGGCACTCCACTAGATACAGGCCTCCAACCAGACTCCGCCCCATTGATCACAACTCTCTGGCTTCTCTCCTTCAGCCAGTTTGCAGTCCACCTCACTACCCGATCATCCAGTCCACACTTCCTCAGTTTTGCCGTGAGGATGCTGTGGGAGACGGTGTCAAATGCTTTGCTGAAGTCAAGGTAGACCACATCCACTGCTCTGCCATCGTCAATCCACCTTGTTACGTCTTCATAAAAGGCTATGAGGTTGGTCAAACACGACTTCCCCTTGGTGAAGCCATGTTGACTGTCCCTGATGACCCTCTTATCCTTGATATGTCTTAAGATGGCACCAAGGATAAGGTGTTCCATCACTTTCCCAGGGATGGAGGTGAGGCTGACCGGTCTATAGTTGCCTGGGTCCTCCTTCTTGCCCTTTTTGAAGACCGGAGTGACATTTGCTTTCCTCCAGTCCTCAGGCACCTCTCCCGTTTCCCAAGACTTGGCAAAGATGATGGAGAGCGGTCCAGCAATGACTTCAGCCAGCTCCCTCAGCACCCTCGGGTGCATCCCATCTGGACCCATGGATTTATGGATGTCCAGATTGCTTAATTGCTCCCTAACCCAGTCCTCATCAACTGAGGCAGACTCCTCCATTGCCCTGCCTTCCTCTGGGGCCTCAGGGGTACGGGGCTCCTCAGGACAGCCTCCGGCAGAGTAGACAGAGACAAAGAAGGCATTCAGTAATTCTGCCTTCTCTGTATCTTCTGTCACCAGGGCACCCACCCCGTTCATCAGTGGGCCTACATTGCCTCTGGTGTTAGTTTTATCTGCCATGTATTTGAAGAACCTCTTCCTGTTGTCCTTGACCCCTCTCGCCAGGTTTAACTCTAAGGAGGCCTTAGCTTTCCTAGTTGCCTCCCTACATCCTCTGACAACAGCCTTATATTCTTCCCAAGTGGCCAGCCCCTCCTTCCATGATTTGTAAACCCTCCTCTTCCACTTGAGTTTGCCCAGCAGTTCCCTGTTTAACCACGCAGGTCTCCTGGCTCCCTTCCTTGACTTCCTGCGCGTCGGGATGCACTGATCTTGAGCTTGGTAGAAGCAGTCCCTGAAAGTTAACCAACTATCTTGGGCGCCTTTACCTTCAAGCAGCCTTGCCCACGGGATTCCCTCCAGCAACTGTTTGAAAAGGCCAAAGTCGGCCCTGCTGAAGTCCAGGGTTGCAATTCTGCTCGGTATTCTGCTCCCACCACAGGAGATTCTGAACTCCACCATCTCATGGTCACTGCAACCAAGGCAGCCCCCCACCTTTACTGCTTCGACCAGACCCTCCTTGTTAGCGAGGACGAGATCCAGCAGCGCACCTCTTCTAGTCGGCTCCTCCACCATTTGCATGAGAAAGTTATCGTCAATGCACTGGAGGAACCTCCTAGACTGAGGCTGGCTGGCTGAGTAGTCCTTCCAGCAAACATCAGGGTAGTTAAAATCCCCCATAACAACCAGAGCCTGTGACTGTGAGGCCACGCTCAGCTGCCCATAGAAGGCCTCATCAACTTCCTCACCCTGATCTGGTGGCCTGTAATAGACTCCCACAATAGTGTCACCCCTGCCAGCCTGCCCCTTAATTCTCACCCACAGACTCTCAACTCGCTCCTCAACCGCACCTGGACAGTACTCTGCTGCTTTTTATGAATGCTGAAATGCTGCTTTATGAATGCTGAAATGCTGCTTTTTATGAATTTGTTCCATACTCCATCTATACTGTTCTGGTAGCCGTTTTGTACATCTGTTATCATATGTATAGAATAAATGCAGCATCAAACTGTTGAAATAATACCTTTCATAGTGGTGTAAAGTGCATTGGACCATAAAAGTGGAGGTAAGTTGCTGCAGAAGGCTCTCTTACGGAGACCTGTCTTACAAAAAGCTAGGCAAACCCCACGAGATAAAAACATGATCTCAGGTCAACACTTGTCATTTGCTTCCGTACAGGCTGGTCGTCTGGATGAGCACCTGCCCAAGCAAATTCCTTTCACTATACTATCTGGAGACAAAAGCTTCCTGGAACTGGAAAATCAATTTAAGATGACCCAGCGGTCAGCTTGCATCCTAAATCCTCACCAAATTGATGGAGACATGATGTGTGCCTTGCTAAACAGCATTTCAGATACCACAAAAGGTAGAAAGTAAACATTAAACGCAATCTTTCCCGTCAACCAATAGCTCTTTCCAATAAAAGTATGCTTGTGCTGGTAACACAAGCTGTTGCTTGATGATGCTTGTATTGTAGTGGTATTTCAATGAAATACAGATCAGAAAATCAATTTGCCTGGGGGAAACTTTGAAACCAGACTTAATTAAGCATTTTTATTGGGCATAACAAACTCTGTCCTCCCCGTTTTCTTTATTATAGCAGGAGGAAAACTGTTGTTTTGGTCTGAAAGCTCCTTTCTAGTTAAAGAGAACCTGTTTAAAGCATTCTTGTGTGCATATTTGTCAATTTGTATTTAAATCTGCTTTGCTTGATTTGTTCTGGGTCTGAAACAAACATGAACCTGCTGAAGCATCATTATTTCCCAAAATGCCTCTGTGTTTTAACTCTGATTGTTCTCCTGGTTACTTCCAGTCACTAGATGAATGTCTTCACTGGCACATGGCTCCCACATCCATTTGGAGGAAAAATGTTGATGAAAGCTTTTAAGTTGTCTAGAATGCCATATACTAATTAATGGCACACTGAAACGATAACACTTTTTATATAGGGTAATCCAAAAGGTTTGAGCCAGCTCATTTTTGTGCAAAGGATAGCAGAGCTGAGTTTTAATACTTCTCAGTATTTTAAAAATACCATGAAGAAAAGTTTTCCTAGAAGACCTGACATTTCTTTCTAGACATGTTATTGCATTGCCTGGCTGCTTCTTGTGGTTTTAGGGGCTTGTAAATTCAGTGCATATTACAGAAAGTTGCTTCCGAATTAGTCCTAAACACCGCTAGTCTTGATGCAGGTGTATGAGAGCTGTCACATGGCGCTGCTGTCACACGGCACTGCTGTTCTACCAGGAAGATTGAAGCAGAGTGCTAGCACTGAATGGTGAATTGGCATCGATTAATTAAAAGGAAAAAGAAAGACAGAATAATTAAATGGTTTCCTGAAAAAAATGATCTGTGGTTAGCCGGAATTGATTTATGTGCTTCTGATACAGAAAAGGTGCTTACAGAATTTTCTGGCCACCCCAGATATTTTTCAGCTGGATTATGGAGATGTGATTCCCAGCCAGAAGCATCCATAGCAGTAAAATTTCTTGGTGAAGTTAATTACAGAACTGTCACTTTCACTAGTGCAGTTCATTTTGCACAAGGAGTAAGATGACATTTCTCCAGTTACCTGTAAAGCTACACATTGAATCATGGCATTCTTGCTATGAATGTTTTCTTTGTAGAGCATATTGAAATTCCTAGATTGAAAGACCACTCCTAATGTAATTATGGCTGTAAGGATATATTAATGTGGGAGGCTCTTTTTGCTTCAGGATCTTTGCATATCTTTGGGAGGAAGAGCTGGAAGAGAGCTGTAACTTGCAAGCAGTCAGTTTAAGTCAATGTAGCTGTAGGGGCTTCCTTTCTTGTACAGTTGTTTGTGCAACTTAACGATATGAGATGGCGAGGAGAGGGGAGTGACTGTTCTGCTACGTAAGTGTACTTCAGCTCCTTGCCTGCCTAGTTTTGCTAGTATAGCTTTATTCGCTGGGGTATACTGGCTCAGAGGTGATGGCTTCAATTTAACTCTTTTTTGTGTATACATTATACTCCAGTATTTTTTTTATATTGGTTTTGCTTTCAGAAGTTTCTTAATTTAAACCTTCGTTCGATGTCCTTTACTACATGAATATTTAATTTACTGTTAGGGCGATGGGCCCTACACCTTCACTTGCTGGCTGGCTGATCCTTGTGCATCCTACTTTAATTATGCATGTGGTTGCTATCTTAAAAAAAAAAAAAAAAAAAAGGCAACGTTGAGCAGGAAAGTGATGGAATTGTGCATGAGTCCTTTAGCTGTCCCTGGCAGATAAGTAAGGAACAGAATTATCTTGAGTCCTCCTGGGTCCCCTTCTCTGATCAGTGTCAGCAGGTGTGGACCCAGATAGCGAGAGCTGCCTTTGTCTCCTGTTCCTGGATTAAAACAGGACATTAGCAAATAATTGATAATACACCTGTGTTCACTGTGTAGTGGAATGATGTTGTTACGAAGAGTCTATGAAGTTTTTTTCGAAAAGATAAAGCCACTGTGTAATACACACTTCACTATGTGGCCCAGGAGCATCAGCAACATTTGCAAATCTTAGTGTGGCAAGAGCAGTATCAGAGGGCTGAGATGCGAAGTCATGCAATGTATCATACGCTAGTATAACCTGTTGTCCTCTTACAGAAATGCAGCTGAATATAAGGAACTCTAAACAAGAATTGCTTGCTTTGTGACTTTCTCAAGGCTATGTCTGTTGTCCTGGAGGGAGAAATAAGTGAGAAACAGGTACCACAGAGAATCGTGTTGAAAAATACACAACAGTTGTTGGTATTGGATGAGCTTTGAAATGCAAAAGCTATTTCCTTGAATCACCTTCACAGAGTTGTCATTAGCTTGTGAGCAGCTGAATTGTGTTTGGATTGTGGCAGCCTCTGACAGTTGCATCTTGTGAACTATTTTACCATGTCAGCAGAACTGCTGTGGGAACTGTGGTACATTCATTCATTTTAAATAAATAAAAGTACATGCATGTGTTGCAATAGGATATCAACTCTATGTGATATTGGGAGACCATCGGCTGTACTGGATGCATGAATTTCCTTTGGAATATGACAAGAGTAGGCAAGGCGTTTACTCTTTTATTTGCTGCTGCTAAACCTAGGTTCATAAATACAGAAGAGTGTGGGTGTTTTCTTTTGTACTGAAGATTCATGCATATTAGTTAAGTGGTTTGAGAAAGGTAGAAGAGTTTCCAGTGTCTCCCTCTGTCGTTCCTTTGCAAAGAAAAGTTTGTAGCATGCGGAAAACCATTATTCCCTTGTCTATGTCTTGACACTAGATACCTAGTCATGACAGTACTGCTACAGCTTATACTCTTAATGAGTGCTGGACAGTGTTGACGGCAAAGCTGATGGTAGGTTAGGGGTCCTCAGACCCATCTTGACACTGACAAGAAGGCCACAACTTCTTGGTTGACAAAAGTGATTTTTTGGGGGGGTAAGTTGATGGCTTTGGCTTAACTGTATTTATCACAGTCATATTCAAATGAGATCCTTTATTGACTAAGCTTTTTTTAACAATAAGAGGACCAAGATTTTTGGAATATTTCTTTTAAAGAGCCAGGCTGTCTTATGATTCTGTCAAAATCAATGGTCAATGACCTATTAGGTTCATTTCCACTGTACCCAAGTAAAGTTGTCAGCCTGCATCTTCAGTCTGCTACTATTGCCTGAAGTCTTTAAATACTATTGGATGCAGTTTCTATGAGCGTTTATATTTGGAAGAGCAGGAGTTTGGTTCATTTTGATGAATGCTGCTAAGCTTCCTAGCTCCCGCTATCCAAAAAAACTTTTGGTTTACATACAGCCAACAAAAGAATTCAGGAGGAGTTAAGAATTAATTTGCAGAAGAGATTGAGAATAATTGCTTGCCTTGCCAGTAGTCAAGTTGTTGTGGGTGTTGAGGTCCAATATGAATACCACATCTGACCCAGGTCTCTGCTTTTTCCAAGCCTTCAGTTAACACAGACCCCAGATGTCAGAAGGTGGGTCACAGCCTCCAGCCCCTGCCATCCAAAGGCTGAATGTGAAGGGCATGAGCATCTGCAGTGTGATGCACCATGAGTGAATGATAGTCGCTCTAGTGAGAACCTATTTCTTTATGTTGTTACTACAGTGGCCATAGCCTGTTGCAGTAGGGAGTGATAAGAAAGTCACTCTTAAGTTGTAGCCTTGTGTTTAGCTACAACAGGAAGTTATTATTGGCTTTGGTATGTCAATGGTATCTCTTGTGCATCTCTGAATATACATATATGCCCCAGGGAGAAAGTAATGTATTAAGACCTAAGATAATGAGTCTGAACAAGAATCGTAGCTGAGTGGATGAACTGGGAAGACCTCATCACTCAGTCCATACAAAAAGAAATCCTCAAGGTTTAGTTTAATCTGGTTGTGAATTTTAGAGGGGTTTCTAACATGAAGGTTAAATGAAAATCTGAGTGACCTCATGGTATTTGCGGCAGTTTCCAAAAAATGCAATTGGAAGATGATGAGGGATTGAGAGCTTCATTTTTAGTCATGCTACACTTGAATGAACAGACAAATGAGCAGCTATAGGGAGAGATACATAGAGCGAAGCTTTAGTTTGCAGGGAGGAAGAGAGGTCTTGTGCATTTGTGAACCCTCAGCAGGGAGCAGCTGTACTTGTATTTACAGATGATTTTACCTTAGTGAAGAAATAGAGATTAGAGCAGTAAGTGTTAGAGAGGAGTATGTTGGGAGAATCCTCCAGGGACATATTAAAGAAGGAATAAAGGAAAGGATCCTGGAAGCCAAGGAACAGTATTTTAAAGGCAGCATGATCAAACATACTGAATGTGATTGCTAATGAAGGTAAGGATAGGGTACTGATCTTAAGTTTTTGGCTAAGTAGTTACGAGGGTCCTGAATGAGGTAACTTCAGTGGTATTCTTAAGGGGTAGCACTTAACTTCAGCCATCAACTGTAAAAGGAAAAGGGTCAGTGGCTGGAGAGTTAAGTGTGATATTAATGTTGCCATACAGTGGGATGGGAAAGAGGCAGATGAGATTGGGAGTTACTGAAAAGACTAAAAGCACGAGCATTGTAGGAGAGAGAAGTGGAGCCAGGGTGTGAGACTGCACAATGTGTGAAGTGGTCGGGAGGTGTGTTAAGAAGTTGTGCAGCAAGTCGGGGGGACTAAGACTGGGAAAGGGAAATTGAGTCTCTGGTGAGACAGATGAACTGGTGAATTTCATGGAAATTATTATGGGGATGGTGGTAACTAGGGAGGTTGCAAGAGAAGAGGATCAGGTATAGGGGGGATAATGCTGAACCATGTAGGCAGCTAATCCAAATTCAAGCTGTGGCGCTTTGATGTCAGGACAGTGGGTGGCGCTTGCATTCTATGGAAGTTTAGCAGTCTCTTCCCAGAATAGGTTTCTATAAGAGACTCATGAAACGTCAATAAATCGCTATAATGCCTCCCATCTATAGGGTTAATCTTTCTGGTCTCTGAGCTCAATATTCATCCAGAATTTCCTTTCCTGTTGTTTTTTTTTGTTGTTATTGTTGTTCTTTCAGCAGGAATTTGGCACTACATAAGGATGATAGTGAGCAATAGGATTTATTTGAGAGAATAGGTACGGTCATAGTTTCTTAGCTGTTGTTTATTTAACAAAATGTACTAGAGAAGAGGCCATATCTTAAGATCTCTTGGCTGAGAAACCGAGCAGTTGCTTTTCCTCCGACCCCAAAGGAGTTGGGAGCTACAGAATGTGCTAAGTATTTTAACAAGAGAGACAGGACGTGCCTGATTTCTCCAAATTAAACACGCTCATTTACTCATCATGCGAAGATACCAGCAATACCAAGAGTATATGCTGATGAAGTGTGGGCTGGATGAGCAAGCCGTGAGGTGGATTGAAAACTGGCTGAATGGCCAAACCTGGAACATGGTTATAAGTGGCATGAAGTCCAGCTGGAGGCCAGTAACCAGCTGTGTAGCCCAGGGGTCAGTACTGGGTCTGGTCCAGTTTAATGTCTTCATTAATGACCTCTGTGGTGGGGCAGAGTGTACCCTCTGCAGGTTTGCTGATGACACAAAACTGGGAGTGGCAGCTGAGACACCAGAGAGTTGTGCTGCCATCCAGAGGAACCTTGACGGGGAGAAATGGGCTGACTGGAACCTCATGAAGTTCAGCAAAGAGAAGTGTACAGTCCTGCATCTGGGGAGGAACAACCCAGGGCACTGATAGATGCTGACCAGGGGTCAACCAGCTGGAAAACAGCTTTGCAGAAAAGGCCCTGGGGATCCTGGCAGACACCAAGTTGACCACAAGCCAGCAGTGTACTCTAATGGCTAAGGTGGCCAACTGTACCCTGGGCTGCATTAGGAGAACTGTTGCCAGCAGTTTGAGGGAGGTAATCCTTCCCTCTATCTAAAGTTCTGAGCTCCCCGGTAATATTCAAAAGCTGTCTGGACATAGTCCTGGGCAGCCAGTTCTAGGTGATCCTGCTGGAGCAGAGGGGCTGGACAAAATGACCTCCAGAGGTCCTTTCCAACCTCAGCCATTCTGTGATATTTGTATAGAGCAGATTGTTAACTGGGATCCAGGATCTCCTTTAGAGCAGAGTTCACTCACAGGGTACAGCCGTGCTACAAGCAACATCAGATCGAGGGCTGTGACCTGTCCCCGTGTGGAACAGCAGCCTGATGTCTTCTGACTTGAAAATGCATCTGTTCAATCAGTTGGCCTTTCGTTCTCTTTGGTTTATAAATGATGAGATCCACACTAATAGTTTGTGCTGTTTAGCCCCTAAAGGAAGCTGAATTCCTGTGTCCCCCCCCACTTATTTGTTGGAGCATTTCTGCCTAGGAAAGATGGCTGTTCTTCTGACTCTTACAGTCTTACTCCTGATTCCCATAGAGCCATATCAGAACACCTTAAAATTCTCGTCTCTAGTGCTTTTGTGCCTTTAGACTTTGTGTAGAGTTGGGGAGTGTGGGGGCAGGGGAGAACACTGAGCACAAGCATAACCATGGTTTTGGTTTTGGATAAGGAAAGTCTTAGTATAATTTGAGATACTGACAAGCCTTTGCGTGAAAAGCTCCTAAATAAGATTTGGCTCTTTGTTAGCCTCTTAATAAGTTAACTTTCACCAACTCACACATTTCGGAGAATCCAGTAATGGCCTTCATGGGAAGTTGAATGTGCATTAATACAGTTGGGTAGAGGGGAGAGAAGTCTTGAAAATAATGACTAGTGAAGGTGGAATGTAGCTCATAAGACTTTTAACATGCTTCATAACCACATCTGACTGCGCTAATTTTTTTTTTCCCCTCAAACTAACAGAAGATCATCAGTACTAATGGTTTTCAAATTTCATACTTCCTGGCACTGGAATGGTCTTGTCTTAAACTATGCTTTAAGCAAACCTGTTCGCTGTGATGTTACAACTATCAGGAATATTTAGTTATTGCATATCAGGTGCAGTGACAAATCATGGGGCAGGCAGCTTGTTTGGGGAAAAAAAAAAGTTTAAATTGTTTTGCATGTCAGTTTGCATATGCATCTGTTCCAATATGAGTGGGTACCCCGTGTTATTACAGTGGTGTAATTAAGGTGGTGTGACTAGCAAAATATTTTGACAAGATGAGGCCTGCATTAATACATAAGATGAATCCTAAGCTTTCTTAATGAACTAAAATAATAATTCTGCCTAGCAATCCTGTTTTAGCATTCATAACCATCGTCATTAACAGTAAAGTCAGCTTAGCTGCTGATCTGCTGTATTCTGAGAAGTGAGTGTCAGGTCGGGCCATTGCGTGGGTGGGAGAAGCCAGGAGAAAGCAGGACAGTGCTGTCCTCTGATGGTGTGTCAGAGGGTTGCCATCATGGCTGCTTCTGTAGTCAATGCTAACTGACTCTGTAACCAGTTCCAGGAAAGTTGGTGGCTTTAGACAATATCTGAAAGAAACTCCTGGATTTCTGGCTACTCCTGTCCTCTGCTGTTTAACCATCCATGCAAGATGACGACAATCAGAGGGGTATTGCCTTGCCCCTTTGCCAGCATCTTCAGTCAAGTTGCATACCCATCCCCCCCACCCTTCAGAAAAGTGCTCTTAATGCACTTTTATTTGAAATGGTAGCAAACCAGTGACTCTTTTGTACTGTGCCTTACTGCTCACAAGAACTCAGTTCTTCCATTATACTTATGCCAAGAAACGACTAAGGGAGTGATTGTTTCAACCATTACACCTGAGTCTGAGATGTCTTCTAGGCTGGGAGACTTATTAAAAGGATGGTTAATAGGGCAGAAGCCACTTGTGCAAAGCCTTTTCTTTGCACTTCTGCATTCCTTTCATAAGTGACTGTAGTGATATTTTTATGGGTTGTGTGGATTTTTCTTTCTTTTGCTTTATTTGCTTTGGAAGATGATGTAAAAAAATAGTATCTCTTCTGCCCAGAGATAGTAGGCAGCTCCAAAAAGAATTCACAGTCAGTTTGCCAAGTGACTGGAGAAAGACCACTTTAACTACAGTGTATATCCAGCTATTTCTGGCATCTTTGTGGGCTCCCGATCTCTGTTTGATACCAGCTGTTGGAGTTCATATTCCTGGAATTGGGAAAGTCAGCAAACGAGGTATATGTGTCAGAGACTTGAAAATAAATTTTAGAAAGTGTACGTGTCACGTTGAAGTACTAACTTGGGTCATTCAAAATGCCAGAAGTCACACAGTCAGTAAACTAGATGCCCATATCGGAATGTTCTTTGCCAGTAAACATAATCAGAAATATATTGAAGTACTAATAAATGTGATGACTTTGAGGGAAGTGCTTCTGTTGATGTGACCGTAGGTGACCTAGTTGATTGTGAATACTACAAGGCCTCATTACAGAGACCATCTCCCAAAATAGCAACAGCCTGTAGCAGGAGAACAAATACATCATGTGACTCCTTGACTTATTTTTTTAACCTATAGTTTACTGAGACTTTCTTTAAAACAAATGAAAAACAAAAAACCCCCTTAGGTACACCAGTCTCTACTAGACACTTCAAAACAGAGCTGTCGTTCTGGAGCTGGAAACCAGCCTCATGAAGAGCATTATTTAGCAAGGGAAGGGTTGGGGGAGTTTTAGCTGGGCTTGGCTGTGATGGGTTAGCAGATTAAACTAAGTGCATCAACTGTTTTCCTCTGTGAGAGCTGAACAACATCTGCTGAATTGCGCTGCTCAGTTGAGTTATAGCACTCCACTGGTCACAGGGAGTATTCAGGCAACAAAGTACAGCTAAGATCATGTGTAGGCAGAGACACGCTGTAGCACTTCTTCCCGTAATTAAATCCTTGAAATATTTTGTAGAAAGTGCGTAATGTCTTTTTGTAATAACTGAATATTACAAAAAAGCAAATGCAGTAGATAGTAGCTTCTGCCCCTGTTATTTCTTGTTACTGCTTTAAAATAATTGAAGCAGTCTGCCTCTAGATTTTGGGGAGAAAGGTAGCTGAAAAATAACTCTTATCTCTTGAGTTAGTGTCTTAAACTACTAATATAATGTATTTTTTATCTCGATTTTTCAGATCATAACAAGTGTATTTCTTCAAATCCAGCCTACAATGTTGTTACAGTAAGAGAAATGCAAGAGGGGACTGTTAACTTTTTTTTTATTAGAAGCAACGTGTAATTTCTGTTTCATTTGTGCATTTAAGGTTCAGATAGTGAAGAGGATGAAGAGATCAAACTAACAATGAAGAGGAGCTTAGAAGAAGCAAAGAAACAGGAAGGTCTGTTAATTTTCACTTCTCTCTGTTCAGGAGTGCTATTAATTATGGAAGATACAGAAGTTAAACTTGAAATCAGTTTTGTGGCAAGTGACCTCTTAGGAATACTCCACAAATTATGCTGGACAATCTTTAATAGTTAAGAACACTGTGAGTTATAAATAAAAAATAATTTCCTAACCTCAAAAGTATGTCAGCAGACACAAAATCGGTGTCATTAGTGCAGCACAGGGTATTATGCAATTAAAGACTTGACTGAGCTCACTTTGTACCGCTTTAATATGACTGTATTGACTTGGAACAGAATACCTACTAAATAGCTGAACTTCTGAACAAAAGTTCAAAATCAGGTATTCTTTCTCAGCAAAGCACTCTGGTCTCCTAAAAGAGCTGTAGATGTATGTGCAAGTTTGAATCAGCAGTACAACTGTCTGCTCACATCATATCTTACCTTATTTGAAATTGTTTTCATCCTTTTGTTGTTGTGCGTAGTGGTGGTGTTCATACAATGTAGTCACTAGTTTTTTGTGACAGACAACAGTGCACTTTGAAATGAATTTATTGTTTAAAGGCTGGACTCTGCCCTTCCACCTGATAGAAATCAAACAAACTAAAAAAAAAAAAAATCAAATTATTTGTACAAGGTCAGTGATAAAACTGGTAACTGAATCTTATATTCCCAGAATTTATTCAGTTATACATTTAACAACTGTTACTAAATATTGTTATTAAATGCCCAACATATTAATCTGCAGTCCTGAGAGTGTGCTGTGCTCGGCTCCCCCTGGCACTGGGTGTTGCCGTCAGGGGCAGCAGTGGCATTTAGTGCATACGAGAGGCAAAAAAAAAAAGCAAGTGTAGGAGGCAGAAAAAGCTGCTTCAGTAGTTGCAAGGAGTTCATATATATAGGATGTCCTTGTGTCCTCCTAAAGCAGAAGATGCATAATTCAAGGATGGCAATTTTTCTAAAAGCTGCTTTATTTTTTCCAACAATATCCTTGGTATTAATATTTACTGTACATATAAGCCTTGTCTAACTTATGATATTTAATTCACTAACACCAAACAGTGCCCGCAACAACCTAAATGTAATGCAGAAACAGAGTTTCTTTTTGAGTACTACAAAAGGTGTTTAAGAAAGGTTGTTAACAAGTCAGATGAGTGCAGCATAGTCTTCTTCCGCACCAGCAAAAATGTTACAGCCCTGATCTAGACTGATTTTCCTGTTGATGTGACTTCTCTACTTCTCTCCGGCTTTCCTGGTAAGAGTGATGACAGTGGTGCCAAGTCAGAATGTACATACAGGAATATCTATTGATAAGGAACTGGAATGAAAATACTGAAACCTCTCTGCTTGTTTTATGTGTCTGTATTCTTTCTTGTAATACATTCATTGTTTTTCTTGGTGCATACATATCGGTTCTAATCTTGGTAGTGTTATGCATTATACTTTTAAACTAATCATTGGGCTGCCCCTAGTTAATATGGTGGAAGGTCGTAGGGATTGTTCCTATATTTCTGAAGTGTTGAAAAGACAGCATAAGATGGAAGGAGGGAAAATACTTTCATTCTGTTTCTCCACCTTTTTTTGCAGTCTACTGACATGGCCCACAGAAGTAATTTGTCGCTTTATGTAGTAATGTGAATATAGTTGTGTTTATGACTAGTTACCAACCATAGTTTGAGATTATAATAGGGGTTTTGTATTTATACAGAGCAAGATGCAGAATTGGAAGAAGCTATCAAGAGAAGCCTTGAGGAAATGTAAATGAAGATACTTCAGTACACTAACACCATGTCATCAGAGCTGCTCACAAAAATGGAAGCTTGTTCATCTATTTACAAAGGTTCAGAAATACCACTTCAAAAACACCTCTGTATCTTGAATTGTTAGATTAATAACCTAATGTCCTGTCCTCTCTCACGCTGATGAACAGTTTATGGATATCCTCTGCAATATGTTGTATATTATAAAAATAAATTTTTAAGCCTTTGTATATTCTGTTTCTAGCGGGTGATGACTAAGTCTCTCCAGTCTAGCTGTATAAATTGTTGCCTAATTAGTAGGCTGGTCTTACTAGGTATTTTGGAGTTTTCAGTTGTTGTTTTGGGTTTGTTTGTGGGGGTTTTTTTGTGTGGGTGGGGTTTTTGTGGGGTTTTTTTTGTTCTTGTATTCTTGTATTTTTCTGTCACAAAATGTCTTTGCCTTTATTTACTTTTTTCATGTGGTCTTTGCAACAGATAAAGTAATAAACTCCAATTATCTCAGATTTGCCTACCTAATGCTGTTATAAAGAGAAGCTTAGATCCCAGGTTTATAAATTGAACGTATGGCCTAACTTGCCTGTGGCCAGTCTCGCCTCATAGAATGTAATTTTGTCAGTGTCTTGTTTGTTACAGATGTCAGAATCAGAACCACAGGCTGTACAGTTAGTTTGTTAGCTTTATTTTTATAAACGCATATGTTTTTTCAACAGTAGCACGGTAGAGTGTTGGGTTTGATGGCTTAAAGTTTGATGGGTTGGGTTCCTCACCCTGATCTGAGGCTGAAACAAGTTTTTAAGGGAACAGAAGCTAAAACTTTCTAGTTCCTGTTTTGGATAGATGTGAGAGAATTTAAGCTGTATTATTCCTACATACTATTGTCTTTGCTCCCTTGTGTTCATGAAGAGGTAGCCTTGGATAAATTAATGTAAATGTGTTAATTATTTTTGTACTGTTCTTATTTTAAGATGTACAATTTCTGTGTTTAAAATTGCTATCTCTGCCACCTTTTTCAGTTCCTTCATTTAAAACTAGCTATGCAAGCTGTCCAGCTTTACCAGCCTATTATACTTCAGTATATACTGCTGTCAGTAAGTAACAAATCTCGATGTAATAAAATGCCAGCTTGATATTTTATTATTACTCATTAGCCTGTGAGTTTGCTTATAACTGCTGTAATTCTAAATATTTGTTATGCAAGCAAATACTTTTTGTGGAGAGTAAGACAAGGGGAAGGCTACATTTTTCTCACTCTGGATTCCAGGGAGTCAGAATAACTATAGCTGTGTGTCATCATGGTTGGAAAAGCTGGAAAACTGGCACTGGTTTATTTCCAGTCATGATTCTGTTTGTTTGGGTTTTGGTGGTTGTTTTGTTGGGTTTTTGTTTGTTTGTTTGGGGTTTTTTTTGTTTGTTTGGGGGTTTTTTGTTTGGGGTTTGTTTTGTTTTGTTTTTTGGTGGGGGGGTTTTGTTTTTGTTTGGTTTTCTGTTTTGTTTTTTCTCAGTGCAGATCATAAAGTTGCAAATTCCTTTCAACTTGAGAAAGTTCTTTGCTTAGCTCAACGAGTGTTTAAAACCTGTGTAGATGGTCATCTCCAGGGTCTGCTATGTTAGATTTTGATCATGTGCTTTATTTCTCATAATATTTCAGTTCTGTCATAAATGTACAGTTTTTTTTGTACCTGATGGGCCAGTCAATTGCATTAAAAAAAGGGGCCATGTGTGCACACATTCTCTATACTTTGAGCCCCAGTAACTAAACACATTGTGTTGGCCTCCTCATCTGCTTACCAAAATAAGTAGCAAATCCCAACCACTGCTTCTGTGGCTTTTATAGAACAGCTGGAGTTCTAGTCTCTATTCATGTTAAAATTAGTCTCCAGAATTATTGATGTTCTGAAATTTGTCCTCATTTCTTTCATCTCTTCGAGGTTAACTTTGAAATTTTTCTTTGGAAAGTTTTCTGCCATCACAGGCTTGAGATACTTTTGTTTCCAGAAAACAAAATTGGATTGTTAAAACACTGCATGTACTGACTTGTTAGCAGCATCTCATGGTATTGCAGCTTCTTCTTCAGCTGGAAAAGGTGTCTTGTAAATGGCTGTGTTTCAGAATTTAATGTTTCTGGCTGGGGAGTCTTGTTTAACTGGCTGTAATTTTTGAGGTTAGTCCTGTATATGCTGAGAGGTTTGTCTGTGTTTACAAGCACAACTCACCTGTTAAAAGAAGCTTGCCCAGCATCCTTTACCTTTGTTCTATAAGTGATTTGTCCAGTCCTTTTTAAGAGACTTTGCTTTTGTGGTGATGTTGGAGTTGACCATTAGTCTAAAGTAATCCTGTTTGCTTTTTTGGATTTATCTTTAATGAGGAAAAAGTCTAGTCTCCACCTGGCTGCCACCAGCTGTTTGTTAATGCTTTCATTTCCATATGGTGCATGCGTAACTTTTACAAAACTGAAATCATGACAAGTTGAGATTGGTACAAGGCTCTTACCTCTTTGGTGCTCTGTGTGCCATATTCCTTCATATCAAACAAAACCCCCCTTGCGGTCATATTCAGAGATGAGATGCCAAATAAGTCAGTGCAACTATTCTGAAAGTCACTGGAGCACTAAAATACCATGCCTGCCTGATTGCTTCTGTAGTTTAATAATATAAACTTTTTTTTTTTTACTTGAGATTGGCTTACTGTAAGTTACTTGCTTTATATATGGTCTTGGGTGGTGGGTTCATTTCCTTGGCTCTTCAAGGTATACAGAAATGACCACTACTGTCCCTGTAACAGTCACAGAATGCAAACCTTTACTGAATCTTTACCAAATATGGTGAAGTTTATAGAGGTATGAAGTTACACCATCTTCTTTCTTAAAAGGAAAGTGTTCTATCATCTGTGTGTGCTGTCCTAGCAATGTTTACAGTGACTGCTGTAAATTGGAAGGAGGTGAGGGAGATGGATGATGAATTGTTTCAAAGTTAATTTAGAGAAATTGGCTGACATTAATACAAATCAATACAAATACTGACGTTCTGGCAATTCTTTCCAGCTAAGTAGCTTTAAAATAAAGTCTGCATCCGCGTATTTCTTTGCTTCTAAACCTCCTTAGGTTTCCTGTAGGAATTCTGCATTCGAGTGGTTTAGAGCTCAGTTGTAACAGTCCACATCAAATAATATGACCCGAGTTATTATAAAAGTGGATGTAAACAAGTTAGAAAACTTACAAGTGGCAAGCACATGAGAAGCGTGTACTCAGATGGCAAAGCTCTGCGTGCTTGGAAATTCAATGTAAAGTTCACTTTGTAGATCTGTGCAAGTTCACTTTCACTGACTGTAGTATCTTAATTTTTAGGAGTCCTTCCATTTGTTTTTTTGCTCAGAGCTCCTTTGACAATCGGCTGAACATCTGCAGCTGTACAGAATTCACTGGCTCATTTACCAGGCAGTTTTCCTCTCCATGAGAACGAACTGCTGCGTGCCCCGAAATGGTCATACCAGCTTTCAGATTGCTGCTGTGATAGAGGACTTCAGACTCCTGACAGGCTTGGGACCTCAGGGCTTGCCTACACAGTAAAAAGACTGCGACGTGTCCAGGCAAACCCAGGGCTAGCTGTAATTATCGTTGGTAACAATAGCAGCAAAGACACCGTAGCACAGGTTCAGCCAGTGCTGAGTGAGGGGGCAGCCTACTGTGAAAGCAGGTATGTATTTGGATTGAAAACTTGATCGAAACTTGCCTTGGCCCATCTTTACTGCTCGTCATGCTGTCAGGGAGACTGCAAGCTGGCTGTGGTTGGCTGGCCCAAGCCATGGTTGCGTCCTTCTGCGAAGTATGGGAATGGCTTGTGTTTCCATAACACCTGTGCCTAAAGAAGGTTCTTTGGATGGATTTCCTGTAGTTGAAGGGAGGGAAATAATCCAGCATGGCATTTCTTGGGTGTGGACTTTCTCTTTGATCCTATTCCATGACGGCTCATGTATAAGCGTTAGGGCATGTGACAAGGTGTGTATTGGGGTTTGGAATATGGCAAAGCTGGAACTAAGGTGCTGTTTAGCAATATGACAATTTGTAGTGCTTGTGGTATAGATCATCTCCTTGGCTCTGGGACTTCTACAGCTACATCAGACATCCAGGGCCTGGGGAAGTTGCTGTTTCTGCTATTTCAGGGGACCTTGTGCATGTGAATTAGACTCTGGATGTTACTGTGTTTGCAGTGGCACACACTTTTTACAGTGCTGTAGTTTAAAATGAGAGCCTGCGGCTTCACTGCTGAGGCAGGAGTGCAGAAACCATGAGATGCACACCCACCCTCTCCTCATGTGCTTCTCTGTGGTGCCCACAGCCAGAGCAGGGCTGTGCAGTCCCTGTGAACACAGCTGTGGAGAAGAGGGGGACACACGTTGGGCAGCATCCCTCACTCGGCCATCACCCCTTATTCACCACAGAATGCAAGGAGGAGGATGAAATATCTTTTTCAGACATGAAGGCCCTTCCTCCTCCCTTTGCTTTGTGGCCCTGAAGGACCTAATTCTCACCTTTTGAGTCCTCAAACTTCTTGTCCCAACTGAGCTGTGAGCCACTTCCCTTTCTCCAGAGATGGACTCCTGTCTTCCCAGATGTCTGTTATTCTGGAAAAGTGGTGACAACTGCCCCTGTATGTACCTCAGCAGGAAAGAGCGCAAAGGGAGCAATGGACACCTCAGGAGAGCAGGAAAAACAGTTTTCATGCTCCTTCCAAGTTTCTAAATGGGAAAATATCCTGGGTTGCATAGGGAGCAATGTCAAGGCTTGTTCCAGAAGACCATTTTTGCTTCTAACCTGTATTTTTGTTTAATAGTTTGTGCTGTTCTCACTTTCAGGGCAAAATGCCATTTTGTTGTCAAAGAGGGTAAGTCACATATATGTTTGGACACAACAACTACAGTGCTTCTGTGCCTCTGTCTCGTTGCAGCTGCTACCTGTGTGGCTTAAAACCCTGTGCAAGGAAAAAAAAATGTTCAAAACCATTCAGCTAGTTTGATTTCTTCTTTTTAAAGCCAACCTGATACTTGATAAATTGGCATGGGAAGAACAGAAAGATCCTAGGCACAAATGGCTGCAAACTGCATGTCATGGCTACAAATGGTTTCTGTTTGCAGATATTTGTGGTGGGAAGCGGTTTTTAATTATCTTTACAAAGACCATAGAGAGATGGATGGAACAATTGTTCAAATAAACTTATTTCCATGAGCTCACAGGCAACAAGCCTTACTTATCCAACTATGTAAAATGAAAATATAGGCAATTAATTTAATGAGAGCACTTGGGACATGATATCATTCTGAATGGACAAGCCTGAGAAAATGGGTATTTTGAATCACAACAGGATAGGCATACAAAACAGTATCCCTGTGCAACAAAATCCCTCTTAGCAGAGTGCCAAAAATTGGTCTGTTAGCGCCAAGCACTATTTGCCCAAACCTGGACTTTCGGGATAGGCAAATTCCTTTTTAAATACTCACAGTAGTGGCATGTAGAGCTTATGTGTGACTTGAATTGCTGGAACCAACACTCCCAGCAGGAACCTGGAGCACAAGAGGTTTCTCTGTCAGTTATTTAAGTCGGTACGGTGGGCGCTTGTGAGAGTGAAGGTACCACTTTGTACAGTCAAGTTAAACACCATCTCGGAACAAGTCATTACCAGATGTAGATCCACTACATTAGCTGCCGTGAAATAGATATGTTTTTTTCTTTTGACATAGAAAGAGAACATCGAACAATATTATTTTTCATAAGCCTTTTTGTATTATCTTGGACATTAAAGTTGGTAGAACAGTTTCTCTTCTGTAGGTGGCCAGAGGGCTCTTAGAGTTGGCATCGGAAAGATGTGCCAGCAGTGGCAGTATCTCAAGTATCCTGCTTTGTGGAATGATGTTCTGCTTACAATAAGGACTGTCTGTCGTTTAGCGTTCTCCAGCTTTTCTCTCCTCTCAAACAGGCTTCTGGATTTTTAAAGCGTTTTGTTATCCTCTTCCACTTTCCTGCATTTTCAGGTGTTTCAGCTTTGTAGCTCACTTTTTTGATAGCTTAATATAAAAACAACAGTTGGGGGGGTGGGTGGCGTTTTTCTTCCTTTCTTGAATGAAAAAGCAAACCAATGACGCACCCCCACAGCACAGTTTTGAAAGGTATTCCTCATGCTAACGGCTGCCATCTCAAACGAGGTTCATGGGGACTGAAAGCCTCGTTCTCCTCCTTAGCTTCTGCTCATGCTGCCTGTGTCACGGAGGGGGCCGGGGCAGCTGAGGGCTCCGGGGGAGCCGCGGCGGCGCTGCCCGGCGCCGGGTGCGTGCGGCCGGGCCCCGCTCTCGGGCACCGCCGCGGCGGAGGGTGACCCGGAGCGGCTTCAGTCCCCTCGTGTGGCCCCTACCCCCGGCTCGCTGCTGAATTCCGCCCGCCCGGGCCGCTGCCCTGTTCCGCCGGCGGCGCCGAGCCGCCCGCGGGCGCTGGGGGGCGGCGGCCGGGCCGGGCCAGGCCGGGCCGCCCGGCGCTGCGTGAGGCGGCGCCCGCGGGGCCGCGTCCCGGCGCGGGGGCGGGGTGGCCGCGGGGGCGGGCGGCGGGGCGGGCTCCTTCTTTGGCCATGAGCGAGGTGCCGGCATTCGGCCGCCGCCGCCGCCTGCGGGACGCGGGGAGGGAGCGGCCGCAGCGAGGATCCGCCGGCGGCAGCGGGCGGGGGCTATGGCCCAGGCCAAGATCAGCGCCAAGGCCAGCGAGGGGGCGCAGCAGCAGCAGCAGCAGCAGCAGCAGTCCGGCGGGCAGCTCCGAGGCCGCTTCTACCGCTCCACCTCCATGGCGGACCGCTCCAGCCGCCTGCTCGAGAACCTGGACCAGCTGGAGCTCAGGTGGGCCCCGCTGCGGCCGGGCAGGGCCGGGCGGAGTGCAGGGGAGAGAAGGGGAAGGGAGGGGAGGGCAGGGGGCCGCCTGCTTGGCCTGGCCCGCGGCTCCGCACGGCGGCGGGCGCGGGGCCTTCCCGCAGCGGGGGGGAAGGGGCCGGCGCCGGGGCGAGGCTTCCTGAGGTGACGGAGGGAAAAAGGATCGTCGGGGGCGGTGGGGGGGACGTTCAAAGTGGCAGCTGCTGCTCTGAGGTGAGACGGCGTGGCCTGGAAATACGCGGCGATAAGAATATGCATGTGAATGTATGGAAACGTTTTTCAAAAGAGGCGCAAAAGGCTTTTTTGGATTTGTTCCCCCTTGCGGTTTGGGGAGGCTTTGGCAGAAGGGGCACAGGGGGTGCTGGCGGTGCTGGTGCGACAGGTGATGGTGCGACAGGTGATGGTGCGACAGGACGTGCCCGAGCCCCGCGGTGGATGTGCCCGTCATCCCGCCCGGCAGCCCCGCGGCCCGTCCCGCGGCTGCCGCCGTCCCGCTTCGCTTCTCCCCAGCTTTGAGCAGACACAACATCCCGCACAGCTCGTTCTGCTGCCGGAGCAAAGAAACACTCCTGCTCTGGCCAGCGCCCCTCTCTGCAAGCACAAAAGCTTCTTCCTGAGAGCAGTGGGTTACAACACTATATATATACACACACACACGAAATATGATTTTAGAGCATCTCCAGAGCTAGAACATTTCTATAGCCTCTGCTCGGTGCCAGGAGCAGAGGGAGGTTTGGGCTGCAGCAGGAGCCCGTGAGCACACTGTTCACCAATCCTGGCCCCAATGAGGCTTTCCTCCCACCTCCGCCCAGCTTCCAAGCAGATTTGGGTAACACTAGATGACCAGGATAAATCACAACACCCTGGGAGCATGAGAGCTGGCAGCTCAGCAAAGGCTCCAGCACCAGCAAGTTGGATGGCCCCAGCAGTGGCTGTGCTAGCCACATCCAGCCGTGATGCTGGGATTAGCTCTCAGCACCCTGCTTGGAGTCAATAGCACATCAAAGGGAAGGGAAAGCCTTCGATGGTGAATACATCTGTGAATACACTGCTGCCACCGTCCCACCATCCCACTGCTGTCACCGTCCCACTGCTGCCACTGTCCCACTGCTGTCACCATCCCACCGTCCCACTGCTGTCACCGTCCCACTGCTGTCACCATCCCACTGTCCCACTGCTGCCACTGTCCCACTGCTGTCACCGTCCCACTGTCCCACTGCTGTCACCGTCACACTGTCCCACTGCTGCCACTGTCCCACTGCTGTCACCGTCCCACTGTCCCACTGCTGTCACCATCCCACTGTCCCACTGCTGTCACCGTCCCACTGCTGCTACTGTCCCACTGCTGTCACCATCCCACCGTCCCACTGCTGCTACTGTCCCACTGCTGTCACCGTCCCACTGCTGCCCCTGCTGTCACCGTCCCACTGCTGCCACTGTCCCACTGCTGTCACCATCCTGCAGCTGCCGGGCAGGATGCAGGATGCAGGATGCAGGAAAGCCAAGGATAGAACGTGGTGTCGTTCGGGCCTCGGAGGCTCTCGCAAGCCTTTAAGCACCGTGCTGAGCGCTAGTGTATGAGATTTCGTGTCTCTTAAACCTCACTTTGCACTTACTGGTCCAGCTATGGATGTTCTTGTTGCCCATGTTTGTGTTCACT
Organism: Caloenas nicobarica; assembly: GCF_036013445.1. NCBI lineage: Eukaryota > Metazoa > Chordata > Aves > Columbiformes > Columbidae > Caloenas > Caloenas nicobarica. Next base: position 27,094,091 of record NC_088247.1, read on the forward strand.
TTCTCTCTGAAGTGTAACAAATCACGTAACTATAATGTGAATAGCATTGCGTTCTGCAGCTTAGGTGTGTTTTTCCGGAGTAATCGTGAATACGACACGTATTTCATCATTGGGCCAAAACGTGTCCTGTCTCCTCCTGCGACTTGACACTCCCCAAAAAAATCCCACTTGATTTTTTTTCCCAGTTCGGCCACATGACAGACAATTCCTTGCCTTTAATCATCCTCCTCATCCTCTCAGCTCTGCCTAATTACACAGAGTCTTCTCTGAGGTGGATGGATGCGCAGCGTGCCGCGGGTGTTCCACTGATTCACCTCTTGCTGGTTCGGTTTCAACACACCCTTTCCTTCATTACATCTGCATATTGATCAGCTGCTTTCACAGAACCACCCAGAATGTTTCTAGGACTTTCCTGTAATTAAAAGAGTTCTGTGGGATACAGGAGTTGCATTTTCCCTTTTCTACCTACATTACTTTGCACTATTCAGGAGTGGACTTTACATGCTATTATATTAGCCTTTCACTTAGCTTGATTGGATCTCCTTGAAGTCCTCTGCAGGCTTCTCCAATTTGACTAAACAAAATCACTGTCTGCAGACAAGTCTTGCTGCTAGCACGTGAATATGTAATGACAAAATGAGCAGCAGAATATGCAAAAATGTGTTTTAAATTTGCTGAGCGACTCTGAAGCAAAGCAGATGGTTTGGTTAACCAGAAATTAAACCCCAAATTAAACTTCCCAGTTTGCTCTGGGTCTTTCAAACAGGCAGAGTTCTAAATGCGGAACAATTATGAAAAGAGAGTCAAACTACTTGGATTAAAGTCACTCAAGTGTTATTTTTTTTTCCATGCGCAACTAATCAACATGCCTCATTTCAAAGTTATTTGAATGACAGGAGGAAGAGTTTCCACACTTCTTCCTTCTCCAGCCGGTTTAGTTCAGCTATAGACCCTTGAGATGTTGCTTGTCAATATAAGTGAAAATTTGTCAAAGTGAACTACAGCCTTTAATTAAACCCCTGGACAACCCTCAGGTCTCAAGTTGCTTCAGGTTGGCTGAACCTCATGAGGGCAGCCCTCATCCCATCGGAGATGCTCTGCTTTGCACAGCCTCCCCTTTTCTCCCTTCCCTTCCACGAGTGCTGCTTTTGGGGTGTTTCTGCACCTCCCTGCTGGGTGTTTGTGGAGGGAGTTTCTTCTGTCAGGACAGTGAGTGGGAAAGGGGAGTTAATTTGGGTGCGGGGAGCGAGCCCCCCAGCCGGGGCAGCAAGGGGGCAGGTGGCACTTCTGTCCCCTGTAAGGGCTGGGACCTTCGTGCTGCCCTGGCTGCCGGTCAATGCCAAGACATCTCAGGAGCAGCTGGAAGCAGGACCAGAGTCTCTGTTTATGAGTCACTGTGTTCTGGCAGTTGCGTTAAGTGAACATGCAGTCCTAATGATATATAAGTCATACTCTTGTTTATTTTTTTTAATCTTTAGTTTTTGTACTTTTCCTCCCGTTCTCCTTCAGAACAACCATATTCGCCCACCGTTCCATTTGTATGCTCATGGGACTGCTTACTTGGGAACGCAAGCTCAGTTTAAGCAGCTGAGGATGCTGAGGTGAAACCTCTGTTTTGTCTTCATCCAGTGTGCTCAGCACCATCTCAGGAACAAAGCCGTACCATCTTCAGATGTTTCTTATTTCCTTTGAAAACATGTCCGCACCTCCAGTGCACAAGCTTTACCAGTGAGCTGTGAGTCAGTAGTTTAAAGGACAGAGTTATTGCAGCTGTCATAAGAAAGCGGGTATCGAGTTTCTTGTCTGGAAACAAAAGCTCAGGCTGGTCCACCTGTTCGTGGGGAGCGCTCTGCTCATGCCAATGGTATGTAGGAAGGAAAGGCTCTGTGCGGCTGGCCACTCTTGGACCGGGGAGAATCAGAAGTAAGGAATGTGGTTTTTTTAGTGTTAGGTAATAGATGGAATATGTAGTTGATGTTCAAAGCAACAAATACACTTCAAATAAAAATATGACTGGATGTTTTCATCTGTTAGAAAAAGACCATGCTGCTGCATGAAGATGATTGATAATTGGGCATTAATGAGTATTTTATGTTCTCTTTGCCTTCTCTTCTTTGGTTGGTTGGTTTTTTGAGACTTGGACTGTATCTCCACTCTTTTCCATGGCAGTCGTCTGCTAGAGGTTTATCTCCTCCAGTTGTTTTTTTCACCCCCTACCCCAGGAAGGTAAAGATTTACACAAACCTATCAAGTCAAAGCACATTTTAGGAAAGAAGCGATGAGAGCTGACTGCGAGGTGCGGACCTGACGCTCCTGCAGCGAGTAAGAAGGGAAGGGCTGCAGTCCCTGCCGGGCCAGGGGCCAGAGGAGCCGCCGGGACCCACCGGTGGGAAGTGTCTCAGCTTGATAAAGGCCCCCAGCATCTTCTCTGGAGCATTATGTTTGTGAGGCTGGTGTGAGCACTTTCCTTGGGTTTGGTTTGTTCTTTTTTATTCGCCCCCTCCCCAGAGCACTGTTCTAAAGTGACCCTGTCCTGTTGTTTTGGTCTCCGTGCGATCCGGTTCCCCAGCAGCGACAGCGGCTGCTCCCTCCGCTCCCTTGTCTTGCCTTACTCCGGCCATTTCTCCTCATCCTCTCTTGGTGCGTGTAACTCCACCGCTGCTGAGCTGCCGCCTTTGCTGCCCATCTGCTGTGTTATCACACGGTGCCTCCACCCTGCCCTCCAGACATCTCTCCAAGGAGTTTTATTTTTTAGGGTTATTTAGTCCCATCACGCTGCTCATAATTGGCCAAGATGCACATTTTTTGAAGGGATGGCAGGGGGCTGGGGGAGTCCTGACGTGCTCTTCCCTCTGCCCTCACCCCAGCGGCAGGACCCGATGTGCCTCCTGCACCCACCGGTACCTGGCGCCAGGGTAGGCGCTCGTTTTGACGGCCGTTTATGGAAGCAAATGCTAAACTTAAAATCCCAGTGGATTTTAGTTGTGTGGCACTCTGTATTACAGTTGAAAAAGTGGTTAAAATAATCCCCAAGAAGCAATTTTTGCAAGTAAAACACCAGATTTGGTTATATGACTTTCTGTAAAATAATGTCAGTCAAAGCAGATGGTTTGGTTAACCAGAAATTAAACCCCAAATTAAACTTCCCAGTTTGCTCTGGGTCTAGTTGGTAAATTACGGTGGGTTTTTTTTGCTGTATACAATCATTAATTCTGATAATTTGGCTTCTGGGTCCTACCTTGCATATCAATAGCGCTTTTGGAAGCAGCGATGGCTTAGGCATCCTCTTTTGTATTGCACCAATTCAGGATGCATCTCTGCAATGCAGTTTTTCCACATTCTTCACAGGACCCAGCAAAGCCCGTGGAAATCACGGATTGATCCATCTGGATTGATCCATCCGCTGGAGCCAGACCTTTAGTTTTTAAGTCAGTACAACGATATACTGAATCTGATTTTAAAACACTATTAAAATTGAAATTCTACACTTCTGATTTTTAATTTTAAGCTCTCCAGTGACCATAATGCATTTTTTAAATTGTGAAAATACTAGTTTTTTAAAAGAGCATGGCAGGGCATTTATGAAAATATTGCTAGACTTTCTGAATTATAAAGTGCAGACATCTGAAGTATGAGATGACTGCACCTGCCTCGTTGCTCTTACTAACCAGCCCAAAATAATAATTAAAAGTGTTTGCTCTCGGCAAGAATTTGCATTGCATTAACTTTTCCCACTCCTCCTTGGAATGAACATTAAAGGCAAGGCCTGAAGCTTGTGCTTTCGCTGGCTAAATTAGGCTAAATATTTTGTAAAACAACCATTTTGTGAGCAGGCTGCATGGGAAGTCTGACTATTTATATCCTCAAATGCCCCCGTTCTGCCTTTTTTTGCCCTCTTTTCTGTTACTGCTGTTTCTGCCAAGTTTGCTGCCCTCAGCCAGCCCTTGAGGAAGGAGCAGCAGCTCCACACCTGTCTCATCAGACAAGCCCATCTCGGGGCAGCGGCCAGTAATGGTGAAGAGCACAGAGCATCTAAGAGGCTTAACAATGTTTTGGTTTGTTTCCCCTTTTCCAGCCAGGTTTAATGTACGTTTCAGGATAGATGGATCCATGTGCTGCTCACACCAGCTCGACCTCCTGAGCTGCGCGCCGAAAGCCTCCATCAGCCAGGTTCACCCGATAACGCTGTTTCCTGTGGGCTGTGGGAATGCGGAGCTGACTTTTTTGGCACAGCTCTTGCAGCCAGTTGCAGCTTGGCAAGCCCTCTGTGAGCCCCTGCCCTCCAGCCTCCAGGGCAAAGCCTGGCGGGGGGGACGTGTCCCTCTTGTCCCCGCTCTCCGAAGTAGACAGGTCCCAGATGTGCTTTTCCAGGTGACTCCACTGAATGCAAAAGCCCTCTCCCTACAACTATGGCGGGGAGTAAGATGTGAATTAAGGAACTGGACTCACATTTCTAGTGTGCCATTTTCACACCACCCGTGGCCAGGTGGGCCTGTCCCCTATGGCACGAGAAGGAGGGCAGACCGTGGGTGCGCAAGCGCGGAGCTTACCGAGACCAAATAGTCACCAGGGAGAGCAGCTCCGGATGGGCCTTCCCCTTGCCCCCACCGCCTCCTGGGTGAGCTTCAGCACAGCGAGCAAGACAGCAGTAGGGGTCCTGTTTCGGGAGAAAACGGGTTTTGTGCTTCTCCGCAAGCCCAGAAATGGGAGCTGCTCCCACAGAAGCTTCCCCACCGTGTGAATCAGAGCAAGCGTCGCTCTGTGGAAAACACCAGTGACCGGGAGGGCAGGTGGTCAGTGTCTTCTCCCAGCGACCAAGTCACACCGCTCAGGGGGAAGCCCTTGTCGCGTCAATAAAAGCGCGTGACCTTTGTCCCTCCTGCCCATTCTTCTCCCTCATGACAGGAGTCGTTCGGCTACAAAGGTGGTGTGTGAATTTTCCGGAGCGTTTGCTGCTCTGTAGGTGGGTGTTGGTTCTGCACTGCTGGCCCCGCGGGGGAGCCCGGCCCCGTGCTGCCTCCGTCCGAGCGGCTGCCACCTTCACCCCCAAGTTCCTGATGGGCACCTGGTCAGGTTCTCTTCTAGTGCAGCTGCTGGCAGGAATTGCCAGTTAGCTACAGGACTTGTGCCACGGGGCTGTAGAACTGTCACGCTCTGGATATGCAGATTAACCATGGAGTAGGATAGAAAAGCACTGTCAGTAAAATAAAATACTTAAGTCTGATCGAATTATTGTTGGTTTGGGGTTTTTTTCCCCCGTTTGTTTTAAAATTATATTGAGTCTTGAAAAGTGAAGCTAAGATACGGGAGAAGGTAATGAAATCAGAGGGTCTGGCTCATGGATAATTAAGAACTGACTGTACTTCTTAAGCTGAAATTTAAAAAAACCAGCAGTTCTGGGCAGCTACATAGGTGAACAGCTATTTCAAACGTTTTGTTTGGTTCAACCATGTTCAGGGTAGAGGCTTTCCGTGACGCAGCGTCTGCCATGGAACAAGAGAAGGAAACCTTGCTCGAAATGATCCACAACATACAGAACAGCCAGGACATGAGGCACATCAGCGAAGGTGAGCAGCTGCTCGGCTGAGCGCCCAGCCGACCCGCGGGCAGAGCAGCCCGAGCCTTGGGCAGCAGCTCCGTTTGGGTGCCCGCTGCTGGCCAGGGGGGGACACCGGAGCTGGGCAAGGGTCCTGAGGGGCCACCCCTTACCCTGGGATCCCCTTTTTCCTGACTGCGAAAATTCATGTACCATTCAGCTGGGTGTTCTACCACGTACTGTGTATGTGAAATCCCAGATTTATTTCCAAAGTCGGGATTAATATAGCTTGGCTGAGGGCAAGGAGTTGATCCTAATGGTGATGATTAGATATAGTTGAAAAAACCAGCATTTTAATGGCTTTGACTACTGGACAGGCATGAGTGCTACAAAGCGTACGGCCTGCAAGAATCTGATGATGAAGATAATTGTCATGGTTGTGTGATACATGGCTTTAAATATATTCCCTAAATCTGTATGGTTTATATTGGGTGTTTTAAATTGCTGGTTTATCGGCTCTTCAAGACCTTGTATGTCAAATGTGTTGTGCCCATATTTTAGGGGGAAAAAAAAAGTTTTCAGAAAATAGAAAACCATTTTTTTCATGGCCCCTAATTGCACCTGGTAGTCAGAAATCTGTTTTCTCTTTATGGCCTTTTGGGGCACTGTCTAAATTCTTCCCTCAGAGTGGCGCAGAGGATCTTTCATGTGCCTGCTCTGTTAATGAGTAACGTTTCCTGATAATATTGTCTGCTTTGCTTTAATGTGACACAGCAAGCACTGTGGCAGCAGCAGAAAAGCATTACTTCAAATTTTGGTAGAGCTTAATGCCTCATTTCACATCAGAAGCTGCAAGCTTGTGTGAAATCAGTTGGACTTGGGCAAATGCAAAAAATTCATTTCTGGCCCCTGGAAGTCTTGTTGATTGTCACTTCCTTAAAAAAACAACCTTGTTTATTGCACAGTTGGAGCAGTTTCATTGTCTTGATGATGTTATTTGCATGGGGAAGTATTTGCCTGTAACCTAGAATACTTTTTGGTTTAGGTGAGAGAGAAGAGCTTAATTTGACTGCTAATCGCCTGATGGGCCGAACCCTCACTGTGGAGGTTTCTGTAGAAACAATCCGAAATGCCCAGCAGCAGGAATCCCTACAGCATGCCACAAAGATGATCGACGAAATCGTCAATAAACTTCTAGATGATCTGGAAGACGCCAAAATCCGCTTAATGTCGCTTTACGGTGCGTGCACATCTGACGTGCCAGCAGGACCCATCGATCAGAAATTTCAGTCTGTGGTAATCGGATGTGCCATCGAGGATCAGAAGAAAATCAAAAGGCGGCTAGAGACTCTGCTCAGAAACTTAGAGAATTCTGAAAAGTCAATCACGTTGTTAGAGCACCAGAAATCATCTGTTCGGCAGTCTTGCAACAGCAAACAGGATTAAACTATCCTCCTGGCTACTTCTGGCAAATCACAGGATGAGCAACTCTCCATAAAAAGCACACAGAAGCTAAGAAAAAAAAAAATCTCTGTACATGCACACGCGTATATACGCATGCACATGCGCCAAAGTCTCTTTGATTGCGAGGTGCGAGCATTTAATGGGGTTTGGTAGCATTGGCATCTTCTTTTGGCAATAAAGAATGCTATCGGGAGTTCTCTAGAGTTGATACTGCTCTGTTGCAAATTGTAATTGTGCTTCTGCTGAACTATCAGAAATCATCAAAATCCAGCCTTTCCTTCATTCTCCTGTTTTGTTTTTTTTTTTAAACTAAATTTGTTTTGTCATATAGTGAGATTTCAGCTTTTCTCTGCTGTATACATAGTGTGTGAACCAGGCTTTTGGGGAAAAAAAAAGACAAATTATGGCAATAAACCAAAAACATTAATAAACTGTATATGGTATTTTCATAAATAACTCACTGTCCTACTCATTTCCTTTTATAATTTGAACAAATTGGCACTATTCATCAGCAGATCACAATCCTTTCAAGAGACAGACACATACCTCCACGTTGTATCTACAGAAGTGCAAAGTGACACGTCTGTCCAAAGGTCACAACCGAGGCCAGAAATGAGCTCCAGCACCATTCCACATCTGCCCAGGGACCCATCCTGCCTCCCACCATCTAGCTGTATTTTGAGGTTGCTATTGTGAGGGGTTTTTTTTAATAATCTAAAGGGGAATAGTATTTTTCAGCTACTATACTACAAATTGGTTTTGCATTATTATCCGTGACTGAGAGCAAAATGGTTGAATTCTCAACTAGCAGATACCATATTTGTTTCTTGTGTAGGACAATACTACGGTTTTAAAATTTAACATGATTTACTCTTTGAGGGAGGTGTTTTGGTTTTTTCCTTCCACCTCCCACCCCTGATAATTTCTGCTTATCATTGCCACGCTAATTCCCCAGCTGTTGGTCAAACATTGCAGATTTTGGGATGCACTTGGAAGTCATCCTGTGAAATAGTTAAGTTGAATGTTAACTTACTGATGCTTAGAATATTCTTTCAATACATGTATATTTTTAAGGCCATTATGAGGTTATCCAGGCCAAGAGCGTTAGGGGTTTTTGTTTTCTTTTTTAGATCCTCTTTGTTGTACCAATAGCTAAAAGTATTTTTATTTTTTATAGCACTTGTACAAGTGTTTTTGTTCTCTGTGACAAAAAACGAAGTGATTACAACTTGTGTATCTACAGATGAGTTAATAGGGTAGATTTGACTTATTTTGATCTAAGTTAATGGTTTATTTTTAACATTCTCTCTTTCGTTTTCCTTCCACTTTCCTAGACCCTGTGTCATCTGACCCGCAGGTCTTCAGAACAGCCACCACTACCCTCTCCTACGCTTGACGATTGCACACTGACAGGCCACATCCATTAAAGAGCCCATAGGTTTGAATAATCTCATTTTAAAAACGGCAATATTGTCCTTAAAGTTTCTTTCACACAGTCATACCTGTAGGACACAGCAAAAGACACCTTTTTTTTTTTTTACTGTAGTTTCATACTGGGTGTCTTAAACATATACTAGCGTGAAAAACCACCTAAATGGCATCAAGGCTTCAGTATTGTCAAGCGTAGTTAAGCACTTCCCTGACCTAAAAAAAGGTGACCATAAAAATGTGACTTTTCTCACATTTCTAGACTTTTTTTCTTGCCAGAACACGGCTAATTAATCCCTATTGGGGTGTTAGGCAAGCAGATTGTTTTTCTGTGTGAAAAACTGCCTGCATGAGGAAGCAGGAGTATATTACTGCCCAGACTCCTGAGGCACCTGGGTAGAGAGGCAGACCCAGATGCTGTGAGGCATTTCACTAATTAAAAAATAAAAAACCCCAAACCAACAGTGACTTGTTACCTGTTTCTTTTCAGAAAATGCATCAGGCATCTTTGATACATTAGTAATATTTTAATGCCACTTGCAATGCCTACAAACATTCACTTAAACCTTAGCCAGACCAATCACGAAAAACAAAATGACCCGAAAGAGCGGAACAGAATCCGCATTTTGTATCTGATCAGTGTGGTGCAAAAATTGGGGTACCCACAGTTGCTCCTCCGGGGGTCCCAAACCCCCTGCCTTGGATGCCGGCTCTTCGCCACACAGGGGCTGGAATCAGGCACTCTGGGTTCTCCAGCAGATTGAGGTTGCACAGCTACAGGGTTACAGCAATTTTGACATTTAATACACTGACAATTTAATATAACCACAAAAGTAGTGACCTGTATCAGACCAAACAGTAATGAAATCAAGATGTTTAAATTGCATGACACAACTAAAGTCACTTACAAGAGAACAGCAGAATTAACTCGTAAGGATTTTACAGGAATGGCATATGCAGAATATTCAGTTTTAAACATTTATTTTCCCTCTTGAGGATTACTGTACATTGTCTTGACTTTTTCTTCCTTAAAAATATATTACATTTACTTGAGATCATGATGGTGATAAAAACAGTTATGTACATTATCTGTTTTAACCATTCAGATTCACATGAACTCGCAAATAAGAGTAAGTCATCTATTAGTAACGATGCATCTTTATTCTCGCAATGGGAACGGTATTTCTCCTGGTCTGGATTTTTACTTCTTTTTGACCAACTTTAGTCGGTTCTGCTGAATGTTTATCTCAGGAAGAAAAGAACGAACACTCACTCCACAAATTATCAGTATTACCTGACTACTAGAAACCTGAGAGTGAGTCTAGTTCAGTACCAGGACTCCCCTGTGATGACATTTAGAAAAGCAGCAGGGGCTTGGGTACCATCACTGGAATCCAAGCAGCAAGACTGAATTCCCACAAGGGGGTTCCACAGTGCAAACCACTAATTCTGTTATTACCTGGTAGCCATCAACTTGAACAGAGGAATTAACAAGTCCAAAGTTCACCGAGTTCTGCACGTACCCCCTGCGTAACCTCCAGGCACTACAACACCGTAAGATGCTCAATTCCCTTTAGTATAATGTACATCTACAGAAGTGATGCAAAGGAAAACTATGTGTCAGACATGCTGTAGCCCAATAACGGAGAGAAAAAACAAAACCAACACAAATTCTACTGAAGCATAAAAAAAACTCCCAGGAAATCAGACTGACAGTATGGTCATCCAGGCATTTTGACTCAAAAAGGTAGCGTTACCTTAAGAAACACTGAAAATAAGAAAGCTCCAAAATTGTCTTAAGTGGAATATTTAACTTAAAAAAAAAAAAAAATTAACCACACACACACAAGCGCAAAAACCTTAGTGTGATCAGTCTTACAACTTTGAGATCTGTTATTTCCAGTTGGAAATACATCCCCGCTGGCATTACTGCTTTGCATCAAATGATGCCCCACGAGCTGGGAGAACACCCATTCACTGAATGGACACAACACGGAGCCACAGATGCCTCCGTGTCACACTCTTTAGTAAACGTTTATTTCACCAAGGCATTAAGAGTTACTGAAGTTTTTCTACTAGTGATAGCATTACCGGCCAAAAGCAAAGAATTTTGGCAACATTCAGATAATACATCCAATGAGCTACTCAAGAGATATTAAGAGATAAGAGAAGTGCAATTAGCTTTGTCTAACGGAAAGAAACTTAGTGTCTTGTAGGAAAATCTGCTGCTCCTAATGCAGGATGGTGTGACAGCTGCATCCCCTTCCATGCAGTCACGCAGATGCACAGAGAAGGGCATTGTTAGTACCAGCTCTGCAGCTGGAGGTTTTGGTAACTAAAACAATGATATTTTAATGAGATCACTTTGAGTGGAGAACAGGGAAACATCCGTAATAAAAATTATTCACAAGGGACAAGGCGAGTGCTACGCGTTTAGGCATATCTCTTCATCCAAAAGGCAAAAGTTACTCCTGCTGAAGAGTGACGAGACTACCTAAGGATTCCTGCAATGTGCACGTCATCTGGTTTACATCTACGCACTAACCCCAGTAAGATAAAAAATAAACTTTCGAGCAGCGTGCATGCAGAGCACTCTCCAGAAAAATGCTGATTTGGACAGTCTCCATCTCAGTCGTATTGGAGATCAGGCACTGCAAAGTCACAACAAAGGAAGAGCCACTGTAGACTGAAGACAGGAATTAAATTAAAACTCACTGTTACCCAATGCTGCAAATATATATTCCTACGTTAAAAGTGTATGTGTACTAAATTCCAACATATCCTAAATTTAGTAAGTCTGTCAAGTCTCCACCTATGAAAATTTCTACTGAGTTTTCAGTCCTTAAAACAGAGGTTTATAATGACAGACCTTAAATACAAATGGCTTATATAATTGTACAATGTCTGCAGTATAACACGTAATAGTAGAAATGGTCATTATATGTAATAAAGACTTACTTTTCAGTACTCTGTACAAAGTCAAACAAGGCAAAAAAGATGTTTCTGACACTTTTTTTTTTTCAAGAAAAATGAATCAAAACCGTGAAACCAACAGACAGACAACAACATGTAAAAGTTTCCATATTAAAAACAGTTGTCAAACTTGTTCATGCACACACTCCGTCCTGCATCCCGATGCTGTAAGGTGGCCCCACGATGTACAATCGCTACATCTTATCCCAAGTACCTTGCTTCTTAAATTGCTAAGACAGATAGGACTTGACTCCATTTACACACACATACAGCGATTAAATGCACTTGTTAAAAAATAAAGGCCTTTATCCAAGAGAAAATACAGGAAACATTAGTGACGAACACACAGTTTTGCTGCAAAAGCAAAGGGATGGAGCGCCCTGACAGCCGCCTTCTGGCCAGCAACAGGAGATGCTCTAACAGCTCATCGAGAAACAAAAAAGTCTAATATAGTAAACGTAAAATACAGAGTTCAGAGATCTTTAGTGTTCGTACATAACTTGCCACCCACTTCTCCCCCTGCAGACAGTGGGAAAGAGTGCCTTTCAGTTTTCGTACTCATTGACTTAGAGACAAAGTAAGTCAAGCCCCCTACGTGAATTCACACAGTGAAAAGTCCTTCTTCCAAAAATATACAGCATTGCTCAACTCATTTTCATTCTCATACACCATTTAAAAAACTATTAAAACTCTGATTTTTTTTTTTCAAGCAGCATATTTTGCATTTGTCACTGGCAGGTTTGTTGTAGAAATCCTAGAAAATTAAAATTATGCTATATACTATACAAAACCACGTAAACAAAATGGATATTTTTTAAAGGCATGCATGCTCTTAAAGAGGATTAAAAAGTGTTTATTTTTGGTTAATAAAAGATATCTTGCTTAGCATTTTTAAAAGCACCTTAGTGATTCAGGAGCCTAAGTCCAAATAACTTAAATTTAGATTTGAGCTCCTAAACATCTAAATCAATTCTGTGAAATCACTTAAGCACTTGGAAAATTTTTGCCATGTCTCTGATCTTGCAGAATTAGATTTTCTGTAACCAGCAGCTAACTTTGAATCTGAGGCAACAATCACAAATGTCTCATAAACATAATTCAATCAGCTGCATTTTTTTTGGATCCTCCATGTCTTATTTTATGGTATCTATGAACATTTTTCCAAATAAGATAACAATTTTGTGACACCACTTTGCAAATTCCTTTTTCATAGACAACACAGGATACAACAAATTTGAACAGGAATGTGATTATATGTTCCTTCTGAACAGCTATTAGTGTCAAAGACTCTGTTATTTGTTCAACCTGTTAACACTGAGAAAAACAAACTTACAAAAACATCTGTAGCACAGCATTAGGTAAAAAGGAGCATTTTTGGCACCATACATTTTTAAATCTAAGCTTTTAGGCCCAAAGTATAGCAAGTTAAATGTACACAGTGGCAGCTGGGAAAGCCACATCTGAAATGTAGTTAAGTATTTTATGGAAAATGCTATTTTATGATCATTAACTGATCTCCAAGTAACATATACGCTAGAATTTAGCCTAAATATTCATACCAAATGTTTACATATATACCTTAGCACTCATATATGTTACACAAGTACCACCAGAACTGCCGGAATCCATATTAATATAGTCAAGCATAAAATGTAATGTCTTCTTTTCGCTCTTCATTTATCTTCTTAGTGTCCCGACCAACTACTTCTAACATCTTCTTTGAAATTTAGTTGCAAGGTTGCTATTATACTTTGGGCCATAGTGTCATGGTCTGTACCTATACTTGTGTTATCCGTACATTAAATGTGCTTTGCAATTCAGCAATATTTAGCTCATAGCTCTGTAAATAATTCCCTCAAAAGGAGAAGCTTGCCTAATTTTTACAAAGTGCACGGGGCAGCCCCGGTTCTGTGTTTTGCCACCAGGTGTCTCACTCCACACACCCCAAAACGCTGCGATCAGCGAGTTCATATAAACCCGTCCTGTCAAGGATCCCATAGGCACGAGATTTGCTAAAGCACTGGTAAAAATACCTCTGCAGCTGGCTTTGCTCTGTATCCAATTGCACAACTTCATCCAAGTCACTGGGTTGTTTGTTCGTTGTTTTTGTTGTTGTTGGGTTTTTTTCCTCCAAAAGCAGTCTAAGGTATGCTGCAGTTGCTAAAAAGATTTCTGGTCTTCTTGGTCCTCTGTTTGTTCGGTCTAAGGTTGATGACATCTCCACCATTAAGAGCGCTAGAATTCTGGTTGGAGTGACTTCCACCAGCTGTGTTAAAAACACCTACAGAAATTAAAGACAAGAAAAGTATTTGTTATTTCTTTACTTCCTGCAGCATAATACATTAGGACTTAAGACACAACACTTCAGGCACAGTAGTGCCCCTCACATGCACACTCTAGTTTTTAAAGGCTTTGTCTATTTCTGGGTTGGTTTTGCAGCTGAACATGAATGAAGTAGAGCCAGATGGGATTACCAGCCCGGCAGTATTTAAAGCTGGTCTACAATACCTATGCAACTGAAGGGCTGCATATGCGTCCATCTGCCTATGTGTATGCTACTAATTGCACGCTAACAAAGTTATGGTTAGCTGAGTAATATAATAAAACACAACAATTTTAGAGTTAGAAACTTTGCTGAGATAAAGGTAAGGAAAAAGCCTGAATTAAAAGGGAGTGGTTTAAGGAAAATATGTGAACTGACTCAGAAATGCGTTAAAGAAGGACTACAGAAGTTCAGTGTTCCCTTACAAAAGGCAGATTACAAAGACATTCTTATTACATGCCAGATTCTTTCACTGTGAGTCTCCTGCAAATCTGCACTAAGATGAGTAACACTAATTACATTTAAAAACCCCAACAAGCATCCTTTCTCAAGTCCTTACACAATGTTTTTTTAAACAAATTTAATACACGGTCACTTCCCAAACGTTAGCTGGAAACTTTAGTAAACTGGTTTGACAATCTTTAACTTTACAGAGTCACAAAGATATTTTACAGAAGGAAAAAAGACAATATCCTAAGGTGGGAAGGTAATAATTAGACCCTGATTCACCTTGTATTAACTCCATACTGAAACAGATGAGACCATAAGCTTTGATAGCACAAAATACTGTCTTCTGGTTTGTTTTTGTTGTTGTTGTTGTTGGTTTTTTTTTTTAAATACAGTATACATACCAATCTTGTTACTGCTTGTATGTACTAGCTCTGGATCTTCAGATGTTTGTTGCTTGAGCCTTTGAAGATATTTATCAGCCAAATACTTAAAAACTAGAAAGTTAAAAAGAAAAAAGGTACATCAGAGTATGCTTAAAAATAATCTTCATATCAATAATAATACCTTCACGTCAAAATTCTGCGTGGTGACAAAAGTGCACTCGACACCACAGGTTTAGCACAATCTGGTAAGTGATTCTCTCTCAGCTCAGTACCTGAGCAGAACCCACATTAGTCCAGAGTCTACCCAGATTTACCATATGTGGGTCTTGCACAGCAGACAGAAACATCTCAATACTCCTGTAATAAACCTGGCACATACTGCCAAATGTTCCAATTCATGCAACTTGGAACTTTTTAAAATTATGAAGGAATTTTATATATATGTGTATGTATATATACACATATATATATTGCAAGAAGCCTTAGAATAGTATCAGTCATGTAAAGTAAGGCTATTAATAAAACTTGGCAGCAACATTCTTCTAATTAACTAAAGCTAACCTCATTTGTATCAGGGTATAGAAAGTCTACCTAGGATTCTGAAAAAAAATCTACAATTATTGAGGAATTTTCAGGACCCATATATGTTGTGATTATTTACATTTGTAATTGATAACTCATATGAAGATGATACAGAAACATTTCACATTTTCTCTCATAGATTTTTTTCCAAGGTGAATGACAATAACAGAAGAGAAACAATTAGTTTACTATTAAGTTGGCCTGAGTAAACAAAAGTTATCAGACTACAACTCATGATTATTCAAACCTACCCCACAAAAGATAGTGACTGAATTTTATAACAGGACTCTTACTAAATGAAATATATACATCAAAAAGTGGTACTTGGGAACTAGTAAAATATCATCAGTAGATGAAAGGCTGCAAGAGGTCTGATCTTTTAATGTACTTCATTTAAATATAACCAAACTATGAAATAATGGTTTATATCAATTGTTTATCAACTATTAATAATTACAAAATAATCTGTTCAAGAATTTGTATGTTGCAATAATTGAACTTCTACGTATAATTTTTTTAAAAGCTCAGTGCTTACTGACAGTCATTAGAACTAAGCAGCCCTAGCACATTGAAGATAGGCACTGTTTGTGGAAGAGAAAGGAAAGACACTGATATCAAGTGATTTTAGCCATGTTTGAAGTGTGCTGCTAAGAAACACAGACAGGATTGCCAACAGCACGCAACACGGGAAGCACTGGAGGGACTCTGAGCGCACAGAGCAGCAGGCAGGACAGACGCCGGCTCCGCTCCATCCCCTACCTTCCGTCACGTTCAGGTCTTCCTTCACAGACGCTCTGTAGAACCTTAATTTTAGCTTTTTTGCCAGTGCTTCTGCCTCTTCACTGCACAAGAGAAGAAGACTTTGTAAATACTAATTTGTATTATTTGCCAGCATTTGTTCTTACAGACAAAATGCTTCGTGCTGAGATAAACATGGCAAGGTGGGTTAAGAAACTCTGACAAAAAATACCTGATCCTTGGTTTCTTTACAATAGCTCCACTATAACAAGAAGGTATTTTACATACAGTTTCTGTATGGCCAAAAGTAATTCCTTCTCAATATTTATTGACTTCATTAACTAAAATTTCCCAAGGGTTCCATGACAGGTGTCAGTGAAAATAAAAAGGAAGGAGGCTGTAATTAGCAGCACTAGAATCAAAACAATTACCACGCAAAGTCAAAACAACAACAACAAATTAATCTATATGTATATTTTAATAAAGCAGTAGACTATGCAATCAGATAAATGTAGAGATTAAATAAAGAATTGCTTTTTTTCTGTGAAGGGAAAGAGAACCGGTGCTAAATTTTAAGGAAAAGCTGACGAAACTTATGGAAACTTCACCAAGGCAAATCACATCATCAGAAAGATGAAACTACTGAGGCAGATGGAGTATGCTGAGAACAAAACCTAAGGAACATACCATGAATAAAGGAGTTCAAATGCAATTTTGCTTTTCCTTTGAAAAATCCTCAGTATTCTTTGCAGAGAGAGTAGAAGCTGATTTATGCAATCAATGATAGCAAACAGAGAACAAAGAAAGCCAGTGCAGGAAACAACAAAAAGAAGAAATCATTTAAATCTCTCAGGAAGATGTAGAAATAAAGTGGAGAACGATCAACTTCATCATGCAATATTTTCTACATGTTATGCTGTGGTAAATAAAAGTTAGTTTTTGTTAAGCTGAAATTCGCCATATATACAAAGGCAAAATGAACTGACAGTAAAATCTGTAAAGAAAAATACATTGAAGGATTAGCACCATGCAGTTCGAGAATATTAACAGACACGTACTTCTGTAGAGTTATAATGTTTTTATAAAAACAAGCACTAAAAACAAATTAGGGAAAAGCAAAGCAAAGCATATTAAGATATTTTATCAAACAAGCTGTTTAATACTACTTCTTCATTTCAGCAAGCATTCACTAGCCAAACTAGGCAATAGCTTCACTGATGCACAGCACAGCTTAACAGGAACTGTCGATTTTAGCAGGAGAGAAACTTTACAGTTTTAGAATTTCTGATTACAAAAAAAGATAAAATCATATTATGGCGCAACCAAACTCTTGATGCTATTCTATTTTTTTGGCTGACACTTCAAAAGGCGGCGTGAAGCAGACAGCTCCAAGCTTGGCAAGCACATCTCCCCGAGGAACTATTATACCCTCATGCAGCAATACCTGTCACTTATGTTTCTGGGGCACGTTTTCATGCAGGGCATGGGTTTGACAACTTAGATATCATATGTCTTCACCAGAAACTCCCACAGATTTTTTTTTAAACGTGTATCTACAGGGGACATATATTGTTCTTTAAGCAGCAAGATAAAGCTCCTACTTCTTTATGCAAGAGTCATCAAGAAGATCAATCTTATTCTGCACAAGAACTGTGGGAATGTCTCCAACTTCAGTCATGACTTTGTCTTTCCAGGTAGGGATTGCTTTGAAGGACTCTCTGTCAGTTGTAGAAAACACAAGAACACAAGCCTGGGCTCCTAAAAAATAGACAAATCCATTACAAATACAAATCAACCAACCAACATTAAAACAAAACAAAACAAAAAAAGAAACAAAAAAACCCCACATATAAAGTATTTCAAATATGAGGGATTTTTCAAGTTTCTCCCATGAAAGTGCCCAGCTTGTGTCAAACCAATGGTCATAATTGCCATATTATTCTGATCGTTATACCCACTCTTCATGATGGCTACGATCTGTTACCTTTCAAGCTATGTCCAGCAGGGTGAATGCACGCAGGGGAAACGAGTAGGAGGGAGTGTGGAAAGGCTGGAAAAAGGGAAAGGGAGGTTTGCTTATTGCTCACTGTTCTCCAGACAGCTTAATGGAGGCCAGAAGGCAAATATTTTTCTGTATGCAGTATCTGTAAAGCACACTTCATGTTATTCTTTGTGCTACAGTAATTTGGATTTTGAAGAGCAGAAAACTTAGTTCTCAGAGAAAGTTGTGATTCTTTCAAGTAAATTGTCTGGTAGCTTTTTGGAGAAAATAGGTGTATTTCTAATTCATACTCATTCTATCACAACACTATGATAAATTATACAAAATGTTTTGTACCATTTTTGTTATGGTTTTGTAACAGCCTTAACGATAGTTAAAACCCACAGATACTGAGAAGATACTTCCACAGTTTAAATATTACTGAATGGCCTTCTGACTGTCCAGTAGCCCTTTGTTATCTTCAAGAAACTACTTTTCTTTGCATATAAACACCTGGAGAAACACTTTATTATTTATATGCCTTTAATATATTTGATAGATAGTAACAGAGTGTAAAAGGGATAGCCAAGGTGTTTGAGACTCTAATGTTACGTTGTGGTGAATATCCCAATCTAATTACAAATAGCATAAAAAATTATTCCATCAGTATGAATTTTCTTTTATCTATGACTTTCACCAAGTATCCCCCATTCTTGTATTATTTCTATCTTCATATTTCTTTCACACAAAGCACTCAAGTTCTTTTATTAGGTTTCATTTTATTTAGCTTTTCAAAGCCAAGTTCACTCTATCTTTACAAAATTTTCCTATGCTCTTTAACATTCTTTCACATATCATTAAGACCCTTCTGGATAGTTTTATACAGAATAACAAGAACTGCCCTCAGAATTTCAAATCAAGCTCTAGTAGCAATGTAGTCTTCCAGAATTTTCCCTATTATTTATGTTCTAAAATTTTGTTTGATTCCTCTAATGTCCACAGCATTTATCCTGATGCAGTTCCACTTGGGTATAAAATTAATTATTCTTTCCAAAGCGTTTATCAATGCTGAATTTAAACAACTGTCTTGCAATCTAGCTTAATAAAGCCTCTCAAGTTCTTCACTCTACTGGAGATGAGAATGTTTATTAAAAGACTATCACCATTTGTAAACATCATCTTGTTCCGTTTTATGACTAGGAATTCTGTTGTAAAGTTTCCACTCTAAGACACTTTCAGTTCATCTCTCTCCTTTCACTCATTCCTTCTGAATGCTCAAACACGGAGATAACTTTGCAAGAGTAAGTTCAGAGGGAAAAGTCCTAGCATGTGGTAGGTAAAAAGGGGATGACTTAAAACATCAGACCTCCTTATTCAATTTACATATAATGCACGTAGAATGCACTGGACAGAGACAATAAAAATAACTCAGTTTGGCCACAGTGCTTTTTAAAGAGAATTATATTATAGGCTCTAATTAGAAATTAAACCGAAATATTTTTTAGGACCTTCGAGATTCTGACATTTAAAGGTTCTCTCCAGGAAAATTAATAAACAACGATAAAAGAAAGCATAACCAACAACTACAAATTCTGTACACTAATGTAACTCTGTATTTCCGAATATCTGCTGAAGGTTTTGATCACCGGATTGTAAGAAATATCATAATTTACTTATCAAATAACCCTGCAAAATGCTTATTTAAGAAGATAAGAACAAAAGAAGTACTCTTCTCATGCTCAATTCAAAACGCTATCAAATGTGATCTTCCTGAAAGTATGCTTTAATATGGGGCAGAACTTAGTATGGCAACAGAGTTCAACAGAAGATGCTGCAGAGCAGAGATCTTCATTGTCTAAAAATATTGCTAAATACTCAGTATTTTTATTAAGAGCATAAACAAGTTTAAGAAATTACAATGTCCATGTAGAAGCTCTAAGGAGAAGAAACAAAGACAAACCTCAGGATTTAGGCATGTAAACACCTTTCCATATGCAGCGACTGACAGTATTCAAGAGTCAATAACATCATTAGCACACTCATCCACTGCAAATGGAGTCACACACCACCTCTGCCGTACAACACACCGTGTACTACGGACACCAGCAGCAAAGGCACCGGAGTGTCAGACACAAACAGAACAGCTAAAACCAGGATGTTCTCTATGAATATTTTAAATCAAAGTTCTTTTGTAAGAAGCTGTTTCATAAAGCTACCTTAAAGTACTGAAGAAAAGGACACTGGATTTTTTGTGTGCAATTACTGCTTTGATAATCCCTTTATCTTCATTTTAAAAAGGTTCCAACTGGCTGCAGAATCCATGATATGATATCCATACCTAGACTAATTCAGTAAAAAAATAAGATAGTGCCAGCATTCTACTTGGTTTAAGGAGAGCATACGCTTGTCAGCTGCATAGGTCTCAAAGATCTTCAGCAGACTATCCCATCCTCATAGACTGTAACCGCATTTTCTCCTTTCATAATGGCACAAAGCCTACGTAATAGAAAACGTGTAAAGAAATTCCTTGCCACAAGCAGACTCAAACAGGGCTTTACATCTGGCAGCTATTCATTTTGCTCTTCTATGCCTGAACTTTTCCAGACTATGACAGAAAACACACTTTCACTGTAAAACTGATGGTGGCTTGTTGAATCTTAAACTGAGATCAAAATCAAAGGTCAGTGATATCACTCCAGAAGTTCTTGTTTACTGTTGATAAATTCCGTGGATTCCAGCTGTCTTTAACAGGCTTCGCGGGGTGCCAGGTCTCACCAGCAGTATCCAAAAGAGGGCTGCCTTGTTCCAAATTAAACTAGGAAAGTCTTGCAGCCCTCCCATTACCATAGTTACTACAGTCAAAAGTGACTGACAAGAGCAAGTTAGTGCAACGTTACGATGGCTTGTGAAATATGAAGCCCAACTATTGTGCGATAAAATGAGGAGCCTGAGAATTTGACTAACCAGCAAATGAGTAACGGACCAATGAGCAAGATGTCTGTTTTCCATCAAAAACCTTACAGGGGTCTACTCAAGATACCAGTGGTAGTGGATGGAAGAGGATGCATGCACAAAGAAGTGATCAAATACCGCTGTGAGAAACATCCGTAACATGGACAGAAGACACGCTGCTGCTAATGACAGCTGCTTATGTATGTGCTTAACATATGAACAAAGTACCTAGCCAATCAGAAAATGCGTGACTTCCATCAGATGCTAACTGGTAAGAAGATGCATGATGCAATATAAAAAAGAAATTATTAAATACATACAGAGAGCTTCCTTCAACTCTGTGAATTTAGGCTGCTGGACTCCTTGCGCTGTGTGATCATGGCCATGCAGCTACACCCACTGCACGTACTCACCTATACATAGAAAACCACATGACAAATTCACTGTCAGCTCCAGTTTTGTTTCTCTGCAAGGCTGAATAAATTGGGTCCCTGGACAAGGAAGGCTCAGAAAACACACTCTGAAGCATTCGTTGTGTGACCATTGATGAGCAGGTGATCCCCAAAGAACTGACAACACACAATGTTGCAGGAGAGTACACAAGACCTAGTGCAGTAATAGTGGGACAGTGACCTGTGGGAGAGGCAGACCTTAAAGTAACAGCCAGCATCTACCTTACCTATCTTAGAGGGGTCCTCCCCTTATCAGCAATAATTGGCAATGAAATCCTTGTATTTCCAAAGTAATCTTGACTTTCTGCTTCTACAATATTGTGTTTGCAGACCTGACGCTAAAACAAAATTGCGTTCCAGGTTCCTGTAATTACCATTGTCCTTCATGAGTCAAAGTCCAGTGCAGAACAGTCACTGTATCTAATAGCTTGAACTCTTAATATATCCGTCATGCTGTCTACAATGTGCATCCGCAACATGACTATACATTCTACTTCACAGCAGCCTCTTTGGTATAAAGATCATGAAGGTAGAGATCTAACTGCACAATGCTGGGCACGAGCCACGAGCAAGATTTCAAGATACTGATGAAGACTTTGGTTTTTTAACCACCAGCTTGCTTGTGGTGAGGCCAGTAAGTGTACTTGAAAGTTCTTCTGAACACTCCGTATTTTAGCATATCAGTCCCAGTAATTAGGAGAAAAAGGCTTTGGCTTGAAACAACTGGGGAGAGCAAAGCACCCAAGAGATCTGAAGGCCAGGAGAGTAAGAAGGAAGCTCCAACAGAATCAGGTGCTACCTTCTAAAATGCGTATACTCAACTTGTCAGCTGTAATATAACAGAATGGCCTATTTCCACATGAGGATTAAAAAAAAAAAAAAAAAAAAAAAAAAAAAAAGGATCTTTCTCTGAAAACACGGTAATCATCAGTCAGGAGCGACAACTAGAAATACTACAAACAAAAAACCTATTAGTTGACAAAACAATCATGAAATATAAAAAGGTCAGAGGACTACACCACCCTGAAACAGCACAGCATAACTATTCTTTTATCTCTAAATGAGGTAGTTTTATAAACATAGCAATATGTGTTTCCCAGCCATCAAGCAATTAGTTTGACAAGAGCTGAATGATGGGATCTTTGCCAAGTCATTCATACCTGTCATGTTGAAAAGCAAAAAGGAAAGATTTTTCACAACCATTGTTAAATTATATGCAAAGAAAGCCGAAGTATGCAATTTGTAACTGGCTAAATAGATGAAATGCCTTTATATGGCTGAATAACACAGTTTCTGTTCTATGAAGTAAATACCCCTTCCTTGTCACTCTGTTGTATTAACGTGTTTGAGGCAGTCTGTACTAGCAATACTGCCTAGTAAACTATCTTTCTAAGAGGACTGGTGGATTTTTTTCCCTTGGGTTAATTTCTAAGTGCCTCGGCCACAGTTTTTGGAACATTTATAAATACACGTCCTACGGAAAAAAACACTTTTAGAGGGAAAATATAAATTTGCATTTGATTGTTTGAATGGCTACATTCAGTGCAGTTTCTGTGCAGATATTTGTCTCATATTTTTCTATGTTTTTGAAGGGCACTACCAAGCATCCTGCATTAAGTGGCACTTAATTAAGGCAAGGAACTTGCATGAAGCGGAAAAATGTTTAAGAACTGCAAAAGGTGAACTAAACATAGTTTGCGCATGCATGAATTAACCAAAATTCTTAATACAAAGACAGGAAAATATCTTAGAGATGTGCAGACCAAAAACCCATCACCAACTACCAAATATTGCAAACATGGTATTTTCACCTCTGTAGTAGGCCTTAGTTATTGCATCAAATTCTTCTTGACCCGCAGTATCCCACAACATCAGCCTGACGTCTTCATCATTAACTCTGAAATAAATGACAGTTTTGTCATCAATACAGCGAACAAGAGCAATTCAAAACAACTGAGACGGAAATACTTCCCTGTCTACAATATAAGAGTAATCCAAGTCAAATTTTACTCGATTTAAAGATAATGTAACTTAATATTAATAGTGGTTCACCTCCATAACTTACTATGGCAGTAGTCCCTCAATTACGTTACATGCTCTTTACTGACAATCTGTATTACATTTTCCTCTACACCTCTTCCTCTACATTTCCCTCTATAAGGAAAAACAATATAGACATCAAAACTTAGGTGTCTGAATAATGGTTCTTTTGCCTTTTTAAGCAGCTTACAGAATTTACAGAATTTTCTTCCTTCTCATTCCCCTAGTATTTTCCATTTTATCAAACATAATTGGCTATTATCTGCTTATATTGCATAGAGAGGCTAAATCTGTAGCATATTTCATTATTTTTATCTATATTGGCTAATAAATTTGTGTAATCATTTTATCATAAGCACTTCCACTTCTTCCATATGAAATTACAAAAAAAGGGAAAGTTGTCAAAAGCTTAGTATGATAGAGGTTCCAAATTTTATTTATAATTCTACATCTTGGATGAAAAATAGAGTGATACAGTTTTAGCCCACAGTGCAAAAGACAAAACAACTCCCTTTGCCGTGCTTCAGAAAGAGCAGGCCTTGTCTTCCAAGCCTTCATAAGTCTTAGGATTACAACAGAATAAAGAAATAAAGTTAAAAAAATCAATATTATGGCATCTGTTTAATACATACTGGATTTGTCTTTCCAGGAAATCTACACCAATAGTTTTCTTGTAGTCTTTTGTAAAAATCCCCTTGCAATATCGCTGAATCATACTGGACTTCCCAACAGCTCCATTTCCTACTACTACCACCTTGATGGCCACCTCCATATCTTCTTCCAACATCTCTGCGTCTCAGGTGACTCTCTGGCTTATCAGGAAACTATTGATTCTTTAAACAAACCAAATAGCTGTGTTTATAAAAATGCTGTGAATAGAAAGCAAGAGGAAAGATGATCACACATCAGGATTCACACAGATAGAAGAATTTGTTTCTAGCTCTGCCATAGATCGCTCAAGTGACCTCAGGCAATTTATTTAACCAGCCCACACTTTGATTTGCCACTTATTAATTGGAAATTAATGTAACTGTTCACAAAAAATATCTTCCACTGTACAAATGGATGGTCATGTGTTGATTATGTTCCTGATGCTCCACTGCTAACATGTACAAGATGCTCTACTGATCAACCCAGCGTGTATCCCGAGCCTGAAGTGCGGCAACTTCTCACTTCAGCCACTGTTCTCTTACACCCAGTTCAGATATCATCACCTGACACCAACACCGGTGCTTTGAAGACATAAACCTTTTTATTTCTGTGATTATATCCTTTTCTCCAGTTCTTATGACCTTGTCTAAATTTGCCTTTCTGGGGAAGTACATTTAAAAAAAAAAAAGTGAGCCTTTTTTTTTTTCTTTTGCGTGTGAATCAAGACGCTAAATGTATTAACTATAATTGGACAATTCTGAAAATTATGCATTTTCCAAAGGCGATTTTTTTTAAAAAACAAGAAACTAAATAATCCAACTGTTTTAATCCTTTAGACAATTTATCTTATTAATAATACACAAGTTACTGACATTTTAAAAGTCTGTACAGTATTACGTGTGACCACAATCCCACATCACACAGCTACTGCAGGGGAAATACCTAATTTCTCTCCGATTTAATTTTACTCGCACTGGAGGCAAAGCCAGGTCGCTCAAGTATACAAAGCTCACACTGCAAGGGGTTACAGTGGACACGGAGATATTTATATGAACTAAAATTCCAACGTGCAAAACTTCAAAATAATATATTTGCGTTACCGTAGAGGTATTTCATATACGTTTTGGTGGTGGGCTTTTGTTGTTTGGTTTTTTTTTTTTGAGGAAGAAATGCAGGCGCACAGAGAAGCCAAGTTTCCCCGGCGGTTCGCTGTGCTGGGCTTTCGGCACAGGGACGCTCCGCATCTGCGGGGCAGCCAGTTTCCTCCGGTGAGGGACAAGTCACCCCCTCCACAGGAGGGGACGGACACCCCTCCACCGAGCACCCCCCCCGTGCTGGGAGAGCTGCGCTACCCGACACCCCGCCCGGCTCACCGGCAGCTGATGTTTTATTCAGAAAGGATTGCTTCAGTTGCATTCAACGTTAGCATCCAGGCCATTTTAAGCGAGGACCTACGCGCCAGGAGACACCCGCCCGGTGGTCTCGGCGCCAGGAGCCCCCGCGGCCACTGCCGGCCCTGCCCGGGGGCGCCGCCGCGGCCAGGCTGAGGGCGGAGGCTCGGGCAGCCGCCCCGGCCCCCTCCCGCGGCCCCGGCCCCTCCGCCGCCCGCCCCGCCGCCTCCCCGGCCCCGCTCCCCGGCAGCCCGCCCAGCCCGGCAGCACCTCCCGCCCCGGAGCGCCCGCAGCCGCCGCTGGGGCCCCGCTGCCCTCCCGCCCGCCCGCGGCCCCTCTCACTGACCGCCGGCGGGAGCGGGGCGGGCGGCGGCTCCGCCTCAGCGACCGCGAGTGAGGAAGGCAGGGAAGCGGAGGAGGGAACGCGCGATGAGACCGCTCGCTGGGGCCGACTCAACCCGGACGCACAACCCGGCTCCCCCCGCCCGGAAACGCCGTCAGGAGCGGGGGCGCCGCTGGGGAGGTGCCCGCCCGCTGCTCCCGCCCCGCGGCGGCGGCCCCGGCTGGATAGGCGGCGGCCGGGCCGGGAGCCCCTCCCGTGGCGCTTGGCTTCGGGCCCATCGGCTGCCCAAACTGGGGGAGAGGCGGTGGGTCGGAGCTGCCTGCTTGTGAGAGGCTCTTGTCCGCGTTTCCGAGGCGAAGCCTGCGCAAGGCTGATCTTCCCGCCACCGGGTGCGCTCGTCCCTGCTTCATTCGCTGCCCGGCGGCCTTTCTTCCGCACCGCGTCTTCCGTGGAAAATAAAGCTCCGTGTGAGCGTCCGTGGGCTTTCCTCAGAGTTTCACAGCCATCGCTGAAGGCAGCTGCCGTTCCCGTGGGCAGCACCCAGTTTTTTGACCAAGGCGTGGCTGTGCCAGGTCTCACTCCCATCACCGTGGCACGTCACCTGCCAACACCCACACTTCATATAAACGCAATACGGTAGGTTTTAGCATAATTGTAGACATGATAGTCTTAAGATCTGAAGTTTGGGTTTCTGAGAACTGCTTCACACAACTGAGGTCTCCATCCCTGTCCCAGGCATCCCAAGGCTGCATCTTCACTCTAGAGTCAATTGGTGTTGCCTGTGCCTAAGTAAGTACCTTTTGGATGAGCGCATTTTGCAGCTACACCTCAAAAGTATAGCTAAATTTTACACGTGGTTTTTATTCTGAAATTTTTGCTTTCGTTTTGTTAATGCTGACCCCAGCGGTGAGTCTCAGAGCCTGTCTGATGCCAGGGCACGTGTGTGCCAGAAGGCCTTGAGTTAGGGAGCCCTCCTATGAACTCTTAAGAGAAATTTGTTACCTGCCTAATACCAAAGTAATTATGTCAGAAATGCTCCTTATTGTACTTCCCCAGTTTCATCATGGGAGCCGTGAGGTGTATGGCTGGGATTCATCTCGCCTAATACCTATGTTGTAAACACTGGGATGGAATGGTAGTGGCAATGCACAGACCCCGGCAATTCAGAGATGCTAAACCATTCCAGCATGTCTTACAGGTATATGGAGAACAATTCAGGAAACATTTATCATGTCCCACAAGGAAAGAGAAGAATGGAAGAACAGATACATTCACAGATTTCAAGGTTTTAGCATATATGTGTTGATGACTTGTGATGAGATCAGCCAGCTGTATGACTTGTTCGCAACTCAAAAATTGTATCACTTTTCAATTTGTCTAAAGTAAAGTTCGAGTCACTGTGTCCTACTACATCTTTTCATGGAGACTGACTAGCACCTACTCTTGGATGTCTTTTCCATTTACAGGTACCAGGATGCACTAATGAAATTAGCTGTGAACATTCTTTTCAACAAACTGGATATCCCAAGCCCTGTAAGACACCTATCACAATGCTAACGTTTCAGCATCTAGATCACTTTCTGTGACATTCCTTTGAACACTTTTCAGTGTTCCAATATTGTAAGTAGATACACCAAATTAGGAAGCAAATTATATCAAAATAGTTTTATAGTAGTAGATGTACAGAGGTGAGGCAGCTACCTACCTTCTACTTTGCATTCCTCTTTACAGACGCCCAAAAGTTGTTGCTAATCCCTTTTGCTATACCATTTCACCAAGCTCTCCTATTCGAACAGTTTTCTGCATGTTCTGATGTGATTACTGCTTTCCAGGGCTTTTTTCTTAACATGAACATATAGCCCATATTCCTTTTTTTCCAGATGTACTATGGTGCAGTTAGCTACAATGGAATTATTTTGTTTGACTGCAAGGCAAATCAAATTGATCTATAACAGGAAAGTAATGCCGCCCTCTATTAAAGTCATCTGTTAATGGCACGCTTTACATGAATATCATTGTTCGATTAATCAATAAAAATGTTAAATAATCTTTCACTAAGAGTACTTGGGAGTCCCATTAGAGTCACTTTAGTTGCTGATATCTCCTTAATCATGACTATGTTTTAAAATCTCTCAGTGAGCCAATTTAATGCATCTGCTGCATGCCCTGTTTATTCCACATGATATATGTATTTCAGTCAATGCAATCCTGAACCAGAAGAAGAAAAAAAAAAAAAGGCAGCAACTTCTTGAAATAATTTGTTTTCCGTGAAATTAGCTGCATGCTGGACTTCTGGTCACTGTATCTTTGTTAATGTGGTGAAAACATTTCCATTTATATATGTTTATATTATCTTAAATCCCTTTAAAGTTGGATTTTACTGTAGTTGCTTATATAGAATACTTAGTAGCTGAACTGCATACTAATAAGTCATTAAGATGATACAGCTGAAGCAGAACATGAGGGTCAGAGACACAGGTGAATGGCGATGTGCTCTTTTGAGTGGATGACTAAGATCACCAGTTCCCACAAGCCCCTAAACTTAGAGGAGTGACAGTGGACCTTGCCATATGATTCTTTGCAATTCAGCATCTCAGACTCCTACACAGAAGCAATCCAGACTTTAGGAAAGGTTTGGAACCCAAGGTTTGCCTCCTAAATCTACCACCGCTGATATTCTTAATTATTTCTTTTTCTCTTTCTCTCCCTTCGCATTACAAAGCCTTGCAACCCCGACCTGCCATTTTCTTCTAACCTACCATTTCTGTTGTTATCACTTATTTTTGTAGACTGTAGGTATTTTTCTCTCTATGATATCAGAAGAACTAATTTTCCAAACAAGGCCTGTAAGGAATCGTCTGAGTAGCCTCAAATAAAAACGATCCCAAGCTTTTCATTAGATTCTCTGCTTGCACATCGTGCCCAATATAGTGCCTTCTCAAAGTAGTTTTATGTTTTCTTTGTTTCATTAAACACAATCTTTGCCTAAAGTTGGAGAAAAAAGATACAGCCCAACCACAGGAACATCTAGATATGAAAGGAGCCAGTCATTTGAATGCCACAGTGTAAAAATGTCAGTAGCTATATGGTATTTTTTTATGGGAAGCCTAACTGTGAAATACAAAGTCCCAGTTTTTAATCAGTATTTGGTTGCATTTTTGACACTAAAAATCTATTCTACAAATCATCCAGTTTTGCTTGGCATCTAAATGAAAAACCAGGCAAAAAGAAGTTCTTAGAAGCTGCACCATTTTTCATTGCCATTTATTTTTAGTTTTCATGCTTTCCATTTGTATATCATATTCAATTTTAGTTTGTTTCATAAATATATAAAAATTAAATTTTGAGTTAATTTTTTTTGTATTTTTTGAAACTGATGTTATATGATACAGTCTGATGTCGTTTTGTAATCCCAGGGCTAGGGCTACGTCAACAAGGTCAGAGAAAGTGAAATATGTTGCCTTGAATTATTTTTATGGCTATTTTTGTAATTCCAAGCATACTGATGTTTAAGACTGCAGTTATTAATGCATTGTTATGTAAATCTTAAATATGCCCAAACCAAATGTGGTCCATGAGTAGAAGTTAATGAGTCTTGAGATGTCAACAGTTCTAAAGATGTTTCTCATGCTGAAGGCAATAGTTTCTATGCTTAGGTGTAAATGAGGTAAATAAAACAAGACAAGTTGCTGGCAGCAGTGCTTTCAGCCAATTTCAACCAATATACTCAGGGATGCTGTTGAGTTCTCAAGAACAAGCAGTGTGTCATGCAATGAGAAAGCAGAATTTCTAAATCTAGTTATTTCTTTTAACTCTGTAAATACTGATTTAAAAAAATACCTGTCTGCTGTATGTTTTTTGAGTAATAAAAATGTAAAGAGAAATGGAAATAGTTGAGCACCACATCAGGGTTGAAACACTGAATATTAGCTGGTTCAGCTATGTGTATTGAAGAATCATGCATAGTTTTAGCATTTGCTATAGTGTACTTCATCTGGAAATACATTTGCACAAAGAAATTGCTGAAAGAGTACAAATTTGTATGTATTCAGAGTTACCAACAAATCGATATTAGCAGAGTTGTTTGTAGTAATGGACTTGCTTCTCTTTTCCTGCTCTTGCTACTTTAAATATGTATCCAGTGGATGAAATGTAATGGCTGCTTGAGAAAGAGAGGTCTGGCACCACACAAGAAGGAAATGAAGGTATTAATCTTAAGTGGGTAATCATTTGAAAGTATTTCCTGGTAGCACAGAAAATATTTATTTAACAGTTGGCAGGCAATGAAAGTGCAAAGACATAGACAGCAAAGGAGAGAAGAACTGAGTCAAAATTAGCAATAAAGAACTTGACATTAAATGTGTGCTATTAGCACCATATTCCCCTGGAAAGGCAGGTTCTGAATACTACTTACCAATCTGCCATATGATGGATCTTCAACATTTCAATGACCAGGGGGCTAAATGAAAAGCACTAGAAATAGAAATTATTTGGGGATAAGAAAAGAAACCAAACACTCTTCTGATTAAAATTTTCTGCTGAAGGTAGCTGAAGAGACCTGTGTTAATGATGATCAGAAGCGTTAGGCAGTCAGATATTTTTATTACTAATTCATTCACTTATTTATACAGACTGTTCTAAAGTATTTTGGAGAACACAGTGCTTACTATAGTCAAGAAAGCTATTGGCTTATTTTTACTTTATTTTCAGGGAATGTTGTTGATTGGAGCATTTAATCTGAATTTCCAGAATTCACAGAATCACAGAATGGTTGGGTTTGGAAGAGACCTCTGGAGATCATCTAGTCCAACCCACCTGCTAAAGCAGGTTCACCCAGAGCAGATCGCACAGGAATGTGTCCAGGTGGGTTTTGAATGTCTCCAGAGGAGACTCCACAACCTCTCTGGGCAGCCTGTTCCAGTGCTCTGGCACCCTCAAAGTAAGGAAGTTTCTCCTCATATTCAGATGGAACCTCCTGTGCTTCAGTCTGTGCTTGTTGCCCCTCATCCTATTGCTGGGCACCACTGAAAGGAGTCTGGTCCCATCCTCTTGACACCCACCCTTGAGATATTTATAAACATTGATGAGATCCCCTCTCAGCCTTCTCTTTTCCAGGCTGAACAGACCCAGCTCTCTCAGTCTCTCCTCATAAGAAAGGTGCTCTAGGCCCCTCATCATCTTCATAGCCCTCGCTGGACTCCCTCCAGTAATTCCTTGTCCTTCTTAAGCTGCACAGTGTTATATTTAGCCACCTGAGTTCATCTAAAACTATGTGAGAGAGGCTACAGGAATTTTAGATATACTGAGGACTTACAGTTTGCCTGGAAATCAGCGGACCTGAAAAATCTCAGTAACCTAAGAAACTTTTAGCTGTATATGTACATGCATACATACATATATATGTATGTACCTTACACTCCATGAGCATGTTGACTGAAATATCTTGTGAAAATGCTTTTTTTTTTTACTTCTGTGTATTTTGTGAGTAAACATTTTGACAGCATTTCTGGGAAGAATTAAGAATACAGAATAGAAACGAGATACAAGGAAGGTGACAATAATCCTGTGAAATGAAAATTGATTCCAATTAACTGGTTTATTAAAACTGTGAAATGTCTAGTAGGGAAAAAAAAAAGAAATATTGGCAGCTATCATTACCGTGGAGAAATCAGTTTGCTATTTAACAGGATAGAGTCAAAAGGTCAGAGGAAAACAGACATTTCCATTGCTTTAGTCTTGAGAGCTTACATACATACATACAATTACTTCAAACAAAGCTACTCGCAGAGCTAAGCTGTAAAGAGTTTTTCTTGCCACCCACTGTCATTTGTAAGTGCTGTTCAGACTTTCTACAGAGCTGTATTTTAATCCTCATGTGAAATTAGAGGAAAATGTTCCTATGAAGGGCAAAACCTTCCTAATGAGAAACTAACACCATTCAGGAGCTGGGATCGCCAGAATGCAATAAGGTAAGGTTGTTCTCGGAGGCAATTATGGGTTTTACAAATACATTAACTTGCTTCTTTTCTTCATAGATACATTGTCATTCATCAACATTTAGTTTCCCCCACATTTTCAAGTTCCCATTTGAGTCACTGAAGACTTTATAGGAAATAAAATATTTGAGAAATATCTTGTGTGACCTTTTCTATTTTGTGGCCCTATCGTGGCAGTCAGCATGATGTACTTACCAGTGTTTTAAAACCTGCAGTGGCAGGAATTAGAGGAAAAAATCATACACATGTGGATCCCTGTAGCTAGGCAGTCATGTATTTGCCTGGTTGCCACATTTTTATTATTTGAGAAATTTTTCAGGGACTGGAGTCATTTGTAGAAGTGGGAAAATCAGCATTGTGTACAATGAGTCATATGTGTGCAGACTATTTTTGAAGTAAATTAACATCTTTTGTGAAACTGATGGAACCTTATTTTAAACCTGCTCTGTTACACAGAAGGTGTTAGTTTACTGTATTGAGTAGTAAGCAATTTTGTATCCTTATTTTTGGAAGCATTAGTTCTCCACATTATAAATTTTGCATGCTGATGGGTGTCTCTGCAGACATTCGTTGCTAGAGAGCAGTTAAATGTGGATTTGGACTGCCACATTGTGTGCTGTTATTCCAGTTCAGTCTGTGGAGTTTAGCCCATTTCAGACAGAAACTACCACCAGACCAGCTAAATGTTTGAGATTATCATAAACCAATTTTGGTTTAGGACACGTCTTTTGAAATGAAGAGACTGATAATTGCTGTCTGAATAAAGCTTTGAAATATTGCACCACTAGAAAACAACACAAGAATTTGGGGAAAATGTTGCTATGATCTGCCGCAGTCAGGGAAGGACTTGTATTTACCATATATTACGGATTTGTCCATGTGATATCTCATCTGGTTGCTACTGTGAAATGCCATCTGTCTTGTACTCAAAATATATGGAAAAGTAACCGCTGAGCTCTGTAACAAAGAGATTGTGGATAAATATTTTGAGATTAGTGAAGATCTGTAGGTATTTTGTATTATTAACTTCATATATTTATGCAGACATACAGTTAGCTTTTAGAAGAACATATAACAAAATGAAAGTATACAATTATTAAGATGTTACCCTTTTCATATTTGCAGTTAAAGGAGACCTGTAAGATATTTGTGATGCTGTGACCAGCCACTGGTAGATCATATGGCAGGTGGTATCTAACAAAATATTCCATCTGCAGTTACGTCTTAAATTTCATAGCACTGTGAGATGAATGTGTCCTAATATACAAGTTTATACATGAGAATGTTTTCTATATCAATTTGGATGCTTTCGGCAGAGATGAAAATGCTCTACTTACATCCCCATGGTTAAGCCAGAGAAATTGTCTGCAGTTGTGTAATGGTTTTGGTGATGTTGGACTTCAAAAAGTTGTTTCCTGAAGTATGTCAGGACTGAGTTTAGATTGATTTTTAGATACTTTTGTAAGGATATTTACAAAATTTAACAGCATGTGTTTTAAGAAAAACCTGAATTCCACTTACTGTCCTTTTCTTTACATAAACACAAAGAAAACTGTTAAATACAGGTAAAGATGCCAAAAAGGACACTCTACAAGAGTGAAGCAGGATATTTTGCATTAGAGCAATCAGAAAACTCTCAGGCAGAATTGTCAAGAAAACTGGTGCAAGTACAATAGGTCAATTTGCTATGGAATCTATATAATTCACACTGAATTAAACTGAATAAATCTGCTGCAAATGAAATGAAACCTTGTATTTTTTAAGTGTAATAAGTACCAAATGTTTTGACTTTACTCAGTAAAAAACAATGTTAAAATAAACAGTTAGTATTTTTATGTAAGACTACATTACCTTCCTCCTTCCTTCCAGCTTCACTTGTGGCTGACAGTGTTAATGTATGGAAAAGAAACTGCTGAACTCTATAATGAAGAAGTTGTGGATGAATATTTTAGTAGGCTCTGCCTCAGCACTCTCCAACAGAGACCTAATTTTCTGTGAAGTTCCCTTAAACTTTTACGGTTTGAACAGTGGAGCCTGAGGATGGAATGTGTTAATTCCTGTGGGGACAACAACTTTAAGTCAATTCTTCACCCAGACTGTGTGGCCTGACCAAGGCGCACCCTGTGCAGTGTTACTTGTGGGCATCCAACGTGGGGTGAGGATGAAGTGACCTCTTGGGATTGCATTCCCTTGTTGGAGCCACTGGAGCAGAGACTCAGAAACCACAGGGGGACCTTGTGGTATTGACACTCTGCCTGGGAAACTGAGGCACAGATTTGTTTGTGGAGCAGAAAAGAGGGAGGAGAGCTAGAAAGTATACCTTGGCTGCATGTAATTTTATCGAAAGCTTTGCCAGATATGTGGGGTGCGTATTTACTAAGCCTCCAATTACTTAAGACTAAATTTTTGGTGACTAAAAGTGCAGTTTGTAACAACTGACAAAATGCAAAAATATGGAAAGTTGTTAGTTGTACTATAAAAGTAACCTAAAAACTTGTTTTCTGGTATTTTATTTAGTGTTTTAATCAAGAATGGCTAAAATTCACTCATTCCCCGTGAAGGAGTGAGATATTAATAGAAAAGTAATAAATTAATGCTTAATAAATATACAGTCCTGTATGTTATGATTCTTTGTATGCCTACATAGTTATATGTATTGTTCTCAACATATTGTATCTCATCCCTTAAAATGCTGTAGGCTTGTTTGAAATAACTGCCGAAAAGTCGAGGAGTGTGAGTTATTTTATAAAAAAGTTGATTCCAAAGTCCCAGTAGCTGACCTGTCTTTTGTCCCTCCTCCATAATGCTGGGGTTTTGTACATTTGCCATCAAGTAACTGTAGATTTCTTAGGATTTTTTATGTTTATGATCGTATAACATGATGAGCTTGGAGGAAAATGTATGTCTGTTGAAGTTGGTGTATACGTTTAATCAAAAATGAACTTTCATAAGGAAATAATTTGCTGTGGGAATGCATTAACGGAGATAAAATGTCATTTGGTCAAGCCTTCTCTCTCTGCCCAAGTAACTTGAATCATATTTTGACCAATATGCTGGAAGGACACTCTGGAGCCATGAAAGATTTGACTCAAATTGGACAGAAGAGGAATGTGAACTAATTTCAGTTTTTCAAATTATAACTGTAAGCACTGGGCAAGTAAGCACAAAGAACTGCCAAAATGCTGCCTCATGCTTTGCGTGAGGCTGGAAGCTCACCAGATGATGACTCCTAGGGCAAGTGGTGCAAACTGCTCTTGTCTCACCGTCCTTGGAGGCAGACAGCTCATATAACATGATGGCAAGAGTGGTCTGTGATGTGACAGCTTAACTCTTCACCCTTTTCACCCTTGTACCATAAAGTTTTTTGGCACACTTTCTGTTTCTTTATCACCTGATTGGCATGTGCCCCCTGACTGTATCACCATATTCTGCTTAAGGGGCCATAACCATCACTGCCCCTTGGCCTCTAATTTACCCTTGCTGTGCCTGCTGCCAGTGAAGCTGGCCAAATTTCGGCTTTGCAGGGCTTATTGAGGACTGTGAACATCCCATAGGCTTGGGCAGATGGGTAGCATTTGGCATCACAGACCTCATCTTCACCCAAAACACTGAGCATAACCAGAGCTGTTTCAAGACGAGACAGTGCCCTTTACGTCCTCCACTGGATAGTGGCCAAGGCCAATGTCCTCTGTGACCAGGTGACAAGTGCATCCTAGCCCAGACTTTCTATTATCCAACTGAGGTTTTGAGTGAGGAAACCAGCACCCATTTGTAGGACCATATGGTCTTCCGTTTTGGAGATGACAAGTGCTGAGCTTAGGAAAAGAAGGGCTGTGTCCAGAACACTGTACCCACTGCCCTGCAGTGATAGCACGTGTCCATCAGAGCTGCTGTCACATAGTCATGAAAACAGGACAGAAGCCATCATTTTCTATGGAGCCTAGCCAGTCCAAAATGTCTACATTTTAGCTGGGGGCTAGATTGGTGTCAGCTAATCCACTGCTGCTTTAGAGTCTTTGAAATCATTTTACTGCTCTCCACAGACACACATTCAGAAAGGAAAGAAAATATATAGGCAGATAGGTAGGTAGAAGACAAGGTCTATGTTATGAAATAGGCATGTCACCATGGCCATATCCTTTTTTTCGCCTGCTCCTTTCCTGGCCCCTTCTTGGTAGTGGATATTGAAAAGGGAATAAAAAAAGTGATATGAAACCCTTGTGAACTTGTTAAAAGACTTAGATGTTGTGAATTCAGACCCTGTCCAGCTGCAATATGACTGAAACTCAGGGTTTCTCAGGTCCTGACTGAGTGCTCAAAAATTAGACCTTTTTGTGAAAGACCTTCTTTTCCAAAGACACCTGATTTTTTAAAATCCTGAGTAAATGAAGACACTTTAAAAGAGGAACTAATTTTGGTGTCTAAAGCAGTTAAAATAGGCTCACACAGGAGAAAATGGTTTAGGTACACCTCTTTCTTTGGCCTTTGTTACTGCCTGGTGCAGCCATCTCACCGTGCTGGCTGCTGCAAATCCTCACCAGGCAGCATTACCCTCTGCCTAACTCTGGATCATTTCATGTGTAAGGTTAGGCAAACACGGAAGTTTGTTTTGGGTCCTCAATCATAGACATGGTGAAAGAAAGAGGATGAAAGATGGAGGTGCACCCTCAGACTCTGCGGCCTTGCCCGCCATGCAGGGCCTTGGCTGCCTGGGCCGGAGGCCAGCTCTGGTTTGGGCTGCATGTTAAGCTGGGATCAGGCTGCTGGGGACAGAGCTTTGGGAAAGAGCTGCGAGGTGCTTCTTTTGGGGGTCTCCTCTTTGCCTGGGAGCTGTGTTTAAGCTCAGGCCCTCGACTTTGGTTCTCGCCTGAGCCACGTTGGAAGAATGTCTGTGCCTGGCCCTCATCCTGACCTTCTGACATGACCTTAGACCTGCCTTGTTACCAGGGGCTTGCCTGGGCTGTGACCGACCCTGGTTGGGGTCACCAGACCTGCCTTGCTCTCCTTGCTTGGGCAGGGTGGCACTGTCCCCTGGCTGGGGAGGACAGTGTCCTGCCACCTCGCTGTCACCCTGGCGAGCAGCCCCCTCTTTTGTTCTCACATACAGCTTACAGAAGACTTTTTTTTTTCCATCTCGGACTTTTATCTTTTTTAACCTGTACTATTTGTTGGGACTTCTGCTGGAATGTTTTAAAGTATCTAGATTTTATATTGGTCTAGGACTGAGAATATCTCTAGCTGATTTTAGGCAAAAAAATAACAATCATTCATAAAGTAAAATTATACAGAAGATTTGTGGTCTATGAGCAAAGTAGGTCTTTTAGTGCTTTTGGAAATACATGTCCAAGAAATCAGAAATCACTGTGGAGGAAAAAACCAACCTGAAACCCACGAATCTGTAAGTCTCTACTGAACATTAGCTCAAAGACTTACTCTTCTTGTTCTCTGTTTCACATTCATATGTTGCTTATTTATATTGTATGGCTGGTTACAGCCGAGAGGACATTAGAGGTCTTACCTCAGTATTCATTTCAGGTGTTCATGTGCATTGCCAGATTACTACGAATCTCAGGAAAGATCACAAGTTATTTCCCCAAACTGCCTGTTGGAGTCAGCTATATAATTTAACCTTTGGATGGAAAATATACATTGATAAAATTGATGTAAACTAAAACGCCACTGAAAAGAGGAGGAAATGACTGCATAGCCTTTTACTGCGAGGCATGGTAACCTGGCAGAGCACTGCAGCTTGCTTTAACCAAGCAGATTGTCTATAGCTCCTGTCAACAGAGGGATAGATTTTCTCTGTGAACGCCTCTGTTGAAATGAATACAGCTCATGCTTGACTTCCTAGTGGCACAGTGAGTCACTGAACTTCTGCTAAATGAGCCGAGCACAGCTTCAAAAGAGGCTGTAAGTAACTAATATGTGGAAATCCAGCTTTGACTGACATGTCAAAATAATTTGGACTGAAAAAATTAATTCCTCCCTGATATCAGTTAGGTTAGGAATTGTATTTAGCCAAGCATAACTATAAGATTATTTTGCTAGATTAGAGATGAGATTTCTTCATCTTGAAAATGGGAGGGTTTGTACATGAGGGTATCACCAGATCCAAATTCCAAGTCTGCCTCGCAGCAGTACTGTTTGTTTGGGGATACACTGCACTTCTTAGCCTTTCCTAAGACCACAGGAACACAGCACCCAGATGGCATTGCTTACCTCTACCATGAATTAATTCACCTTTGTAAATTCTGCTGTCAGAAAATGGAAAGAACCTGTTCTCTGAGCCCAAGTTGTATATTGAGACCCCGCTGTTAGGCTAAACCCCTTTCTTCTGACACGGTATCCATTACATCAGGTGCCTGTCCCATATGGGCCCAGTGATAAAATAAAAGCCTTATATTTTTTCCCCCTCAGTTCCATACATTCTTCTTCCCAGAGTGTACTGAGGGTTTTTGTTTTATTAGTGGATTATTTTTCAAGCTTTTCTCCCCCTAGAAAGGCTAATAAAACTCAGTAAGTGCCAATGTGGGTCTGGAAAGCCTGAACGGTTGGGATAACTAATCTACTTTCAGGTTTGTCTTTTAGAGCTTTGCTGCACTACGGCCTTCAGCAATGCGAAGACATATTAAGCTCCATAAATAAAATCTTCTTAAAAATCAGTAAAATGTTCTTTAGGAAAAGACTTTTTAAAGGGGCAACTCTAACGATGTTATATTGAACATCTCCACTCCCCCAAAGGAAGAATAAAAGTAAAATGTACTAGCCAAATGGCAAGGTTCAAGAGCCCAATATATCTCTTTCTCGTTACATGAGGTTTTTAAAAGGTGACTGGGAGACTAGGAGTGCATTTTTATTGCAGAATGGCAGGAGAAAATTTAAAAAATATCTCTATAAAACCTTCTCATTAGTTTAATTAAAAGACATATAACAAAGCACTTAATCTGACTGGCTTTTACAGCCAAT
Organism: Caloenas nicobarica; assembly: GCF_036013445.1. Classification (NCBI taxonomy): domain Eukaryota; kingdom Metazoa; phylum Chordata; class Aves; order Columbiformes; family Columbidae; genus Caloenas; species Caloenas nicobarica. The sequence goes on from NC_088247.1 coordinate 27,132,743, forward strand.
GGCAATAGTAAGTCTTTTTAAAAGAGAGTGAAAGAGAAAAAAGGAAATATTACATCTACATGTCGTGTGTGGCATAAGGAGAATTGATTATCTTGAAATTTCATGTGTAGGAAATTGAAAAGATTATTTTTGGTGGCTGCTTTTGACTTACAACTTTGCTATTTTATCCTGCAATCACATTGATTTTTGTGCTGCGAATTTTCCTGTCTATATTACTGATACTTGATACCTTCAGATAAATATCAATCTTCCTTGGTAACCTCCTTGTGCTTCCAGCATGCATATTCTTGCTTGTCACTTGGACACCACTCACTAAACATATCTAGTAACAGTACTGACTGTCTTTTCATAATGATTATAGATAAAGAAGAATCTTTGACAACTGAAGCAAAATATTTACATCACTTTAAAGACCAGTAAATGCATTAGAAATAGGTTAAGGAAGTTAGGGCAGGTTGCGACATGTCTGCAAAGAAAGAAATCCGTGAGTTACATTTATACGATAGATTAAAACAAAGGCATTATTCTGCAGGAGGTGGAATTAGGAAGGCGGTGTAGGTAAGCTTAACTTGGATGGGAAGGTTCAAATCTGTTAGGAAAGTTTGGTTTTCAATATCACAAGGCAGAAGGGAAAATATGGAATCTGAAAAATCTCTTTTTTAACATTGACTCTTGCTCCTGACAAGAGGTTTAAAACAGAGTTTATGCATTTAGGTAGGTACAGACTGTCAAATGTAATTATCAATTGGAAAAAGACCAAATTAAAAAAAAAAATCCAAAAAGATTACAGAAACATAAAAGGTATTACAAACATGCTAATAAAGTTGTTTCATTGGCAACCCCCTTTTTCTTATGTTTCATCGTGTCAGTGAATGAAGATTTTGTTATATTCTCCAATGTTTAAGTAAATTGAGGACTGTTAAAAATGAAGCATATGTGAGACAAAGAATCTTTGTTTTACTTAAATATTACAAGGATTATAACAAAATCTTCAGTCATTTATTTAAGGATTTTCTTCTCTGGCGTACTCTAGAGAAATAAAGACCATTATTTTGACATTCTGACGGGCTATGTTTTAGCCCCCATAATGCAGAAGCTCAAATTGTGTCAGAGAAAAGACAAAAAAACCCAACTTTTATTCAGTGGGCTGATGAACATTAACTCCTCGAGAGATCAGTGGAAGCTGAGCAGGGACTCTGCTTCTGATGAGCTGTCTGCTATTTCTGTTCTTCATCTCTTGGCCCAGATGCATCCCCTCCTACCCATAAACATGGACACCTAAACCAGGAACTCTTTGTACAGGTGTCAGCAAGACACAGACTTAAAGGGAAAGAGCAATTCCAGTAACATTCCATATGGTTCTGTGGGTCCGCTTACTGCCTGCGTTGAGTACTGAGTCACATCATGGCTGAGGCTGGAAGGGACCTCCAGAGATCGTCTGGTCCAACCTCTCTGCCCAAGCAGGGTCACCTAGAGTCATTTGCCCAGGACTGTCTGGGCAAGTTTTGAATATCTCCAAGGATGGAGACTCCACAACTGCTCTGGGCAACCTGTGCCAGCGCTCAGTCACCCTCACAGGGGAAAAGTGTTTCCTGATGTTCAGATGGAATGTCCTGTGTTTCCGTTTATGTCCATTGCCTCTGGTCCTGCCCCTGGGCACCACTGAAAAGAGCCTGGCTCTGTCTTCTTTGTACCCTCCCTTCAGGTATTTATCTGCATTGGTGAGATTCCCCCTGAGCCTTCTCTTCTCCAGGCTGAACAGTCCCAGCTGCCTCAGCCTTTCCTCAAAGGAGAGGTGCTCCAGTCCCTTAATCAACTCAGTGACCCTGTGCTGGGATCTCTGCAGTGTATCCATCTCTCTCATGTCCTGGGGAGCCCAGAACAGGACTCAGTGTTCCAGGTGTGGCCCCACCAGTGCTGAGCAGAGGGGAAGGATCATCCCCCTCTACCAGCAGGCAACACTCCTCCTAGTGCAGCCCAGGATACCATTATCCTTCTTTGTGGCAAGGGCACATTGCTGGCTCATGTTCAACTTGGTGTCCACCAGGACCTCCAGGCCCTTCTCTGCCAAGCTGCTTTCCAGCTGGGTGGCCCCAGCATGTACTGGTGCCTGGGATTGCTCCTCCATGGGTGCAGGAGTTTGCACTTCCTTTTTTTTGAATTTTATGGAGTTCCTATTGGTCCATTTCTTATTTACAAGAAATTTCTAATAATCAGACAAATAAGAAATAAATTTCTTATAAATAAGAAATTATTTAGATAATGAAAGATTATATAGAAAATGTATATTTGTTCTATTTCCCTAGGGCAGAGCACTTATGCCTCAGTAACTCCTGATAGGCATTTGTCATGTTTATATTTAACACGCTCCAGTAATGTAAACTTGGCAAGTAGCCCCAGGCTCTTCTTTACTACCAGAAGGTTTTTCTCATGTCTACCCTGAAATCTTCCTTGCTGTGATCGTTGCTTTTCCTCTGTGATGGTTTTTGAAAATCATCAGGTTCCCACTCTTCTATACTAGTCTTCTCTTTACTAAGCTAAACAACCACACTTTATTTTCATGATTTTTAGATCTTTGATTATACTTGTTGCTGGACACTCCAGTTTTTGTGTATCCTTCTTAAAATATTATGACTGGCTGCAAAAAACATACTTGTGGCCTCAATTGTGGACTTTTGGTTTGGGTTTTGGTTCTCACTGAAATTTCAAAATTTTAAAAAAGGGGGGAAAAAAAAAAGAAGCTGAACTACCTTGAGCTGAATAGCTATGCAAGAGACCCACTGTGCTCACCAAATTCAGTGAAGCTTCATCCAACTCAACTTTATCCAACTTTCATCATACCAATGCAAAAGACAGAGACCTGGGGTTTTATTTGATTTGGAGTAGAAAATCTCAAGTTTGCTTTCTCTATCTCTAAAGTAATATGTATCAACTAACTGTGATTTCAAGCTGTGTCTACGTAATGTTTTTTGCAGTCCATCTTCAGAGGACTTCAAATGTACACCGCATAAAAGCAAGGGGGGCATCGAGTTCAAATTTATCATATCTACTAACTCTGTACTCAGCAGAAAGAGGGAAGACTCATGGAGGATGATTCATCTTGAGATAAAGTAATTATCAAAAACACACTGGAGATATTTTGCTCTCTGAGACCTCTCTCTCTCCAGTAGCCACTGAGACAGCCAAATCAATCAGCTTAAATTAGACACTTAACCTTTAGATGAAGGAAAGTAATTAGCAACAATTTTTTTTTGTTTCAGAAATTCTCATTACTACTGAAAAAATACTACTGCAGAAGGATCACCTCATGAAATATTAGTCTGCTGACTCTTTTGTCTAGTGTAACAGAAAAAAAATGTTTGTAAAACCAAAATAGGTACGGTTGTGGGCTATCATCTCAGTAAACCGTATACACAAGTCACAACTAATGACCTGTGGTGAATCTGCTAAAAACGCCAAGGGTTGAATCACTGCAGTATGAGCAAATCGAGTGGTAAGAATTCTCTACTTTTGCAGAGATAAAAAATAATATAAAACATCACATTGAAAAAGATTTGCTTCAATCAGGCAGCACTCTCTCAGAAATGTGCAACTTCTCTCAGTTTACACAATCACCAGTGTTTTATACAATACATAATCCATTAGTTTGATTATTCAATAATTACTGATGTTGAGTCCAGTAGATTTCAGAAATAAGCAGGCATCAATCGTTACGGTCCCTATTTTGAGTTGGTTTGTTTGGGCACATGTAGCCATGCCCTGTGATCTTCTACAAGTAGGTTATCCACAACTTACAAGTACTAAGCAAGTGTTTATTGACTTACACAAAAAATAGCTTGGATTTAATGACCTCTTAGGTTAAGGATTAATACACTCAGTGTTCTGGATATGACACCCAGGGTCTGTGCTGCCCAGCCAGGCATCAGCCATGGGGAGGAGGGCAGGGTGGTCCCACAGCTCCCCACAGGGCTGCTGAGCTGCCACCTACCACCAGCTCCACCGACACTCATGACACTGGTGACTCTACCCAGTAGCTTGTGACTAGTGCCCAGGCTGACAAAACTCCCTTTCTTTTTTGATTTAGGACCATATACCTTTCCATGCTGGTGTTTTCCCCCTTGAGTCCTTGAGCTGCCAACAATTCTCTCTCACCAGTTCTAGCTCCACCTCTAATTTTTCTTTTTCCTGCCTCTGTACAGACTCACAGCTCATTTTCAGCAGTCTGATAGAGGTTGTGCAGCTGTGGTGTCAGAGCTGGCCCATGGAGCCTTGGTACCCAGACTACTGAAGCTCTGGTGATGAGGGAAGCTTGCAACAGGGTACAGGAAGAAAGAGAAAGGGTTCACTGAACAGGGTACACATTATTAAGGTGATGGGAGAGAGTGAATTTGGAAGGGGTATGAGATGCCATTCTTCAGGGCATGCACCAGCTAAACAGCAAAATTAGAAACAAACTGTCCTTATATATCAGTTCTTCTATGACTGCTTACCTCATGAATTCTGTGGAAATTTACTTGGAGCATCTAGTACTGATCTCTGTCAGAAACAGATTGCATTAAGTAGATGCTAGGGCTCCTCCTGTTTTTGCAGCTCCTGAACTTTGTATAGATGCTTGTCTTTTTTTTACTTCATTTGTAGAAGGTTATCTATCTATTCACATTTATATCACATTTTTATGTAATTGATGTCCTTGGTGATGGTTGCTATGAAGGAATATTGGCACTTTAATCCAATGTCGCAGTTATGAGGCTAGCGCACTGTGGTCCTCTTACTTTAGATTTATATTTTCCATTTTAGTAGCTTTAGATTTCTTTCAGTACCAAGGCTCTTTGCCTAGTGAGTGGTTATCAGTCACCTTAGCATTGGTAGGAGCTAATTTTTATCTTTCCTATTTATTATGTTGACTTTCCCTTTAGAGCTTGTCTCTCTTGTATTTGAAAAATACATGGAACTGATTTCTCTCCTAAAAATTACACAGCTCAAACTTTTTTTTTGGAAAGAAAAATGTCAAGACATGTTTTTGTCACTTAGAAAAATTATTCAACCATTAAATGTGCGAATTTGTAATAGTTAAAGCTAATGCTACCCTCAAGGTAGCATAACTATGGTGATGCAAAAATGATGCCTATGAGAAGCCCACTGACTGGCTTGAGTTCACTTTGCTGTGTCATCCAGGGAACTCCCTCGTTTCTCAAGAAGAGGTTTTCAGAAGTACGACTTGATCCTCTTTATTTGTGACTTTTCACTTTCCTCTTTGCCTCCCTACAAAGAGGAGTTTATTATTTATTATCTTCAGATTGAGATAACAGTAATGAAGGAAACACCTTCATGCAGAGGAGAGTAGACTCTTGCTGTGAACCCTGGGAAACTCCAGGCTAGAACAAGCCTCACACAACGTTGCTGGGCCTGACTAGGAAGATGTGGTTTATGTATCATGCAGGTGATGCTAACAACCAAAAATCCGGTGGCCTTTTCTATTTCCTCGAGCGCTGCCTTCAGATCAGCAGGCTCTACACTACTTTGAGGTAGCTGTGACATGTGGATATCTTTGATGAGATTGCTAAATAGATGTGGATAGGCATACCAAGGAAATTAAGAGGATCAGCTCTTTGGAAGCTAGGACAAACAGGTATGGTTTGGTAACTAGAGCTGAAGATTGTTTGAAGGTGGTGTTTTGGGGCAAAGACTGTGAGTAGGCATGGAGGTGCAGGCTGCTAAGGCTCCTGTGAACTGGAAATTCAAGGGGGAGTCGGGTTCAGTTGCGGAAGGAGCCTGAGACCTCAAGCTTACATTGCTGCTCCATGTTTCATCTTGCAGCTTCATGACAGGGATTCACCATGGGAAGCAAGGAAACACAAAGCATTTTTCTATTCATAGCAGCTCCACATACCTTGAAAATAGGTAAGTGTATGTAGGAGCTTAACATTTGAAGGAAACACTCAAGGTAATGCTATCCTCTTCCCTGTGTTGTGCCTCTCACTCAGTTGCACTGGAACAACAGTTTGCTCATAATGTAAACTGCGTTATGAACCGAGCTGCTGTTAAAGAAACACTAAGGTGTTTTGTTTTGTTTTTCCTGAAATCGAATCAGTTCCCTGATCTGCTTCACAATATGGCACATCATCATACAGGGATAAGCTAGCATCACTGCTGCGTTTATCAGAATGTGAAACTATGGTGTGCGATACCATGTGAGATATTGAATATTCTATAGAACTGAATTCTGATAGTCATCATTTTTAAGGATGTTATAATAAAATAGCTTCTTCTGTAAGACATACAAGAGAACTGAGAAAGCAATATTGTGGCCAAAAGCCTTGCTTTTCCTCATCAGAAACAATGTGCAATAAGTTAGCAAGACGGGCACCAGATCACCTACCAGCATTGTCTCCATTCCATGCAACATTGCGTGGTGAGGACAGGGACTCACTATTTGAGCAGCAAATACTTTCCACACAGCTGATCTCTGCTGACTGCCTTTGCAACCTAAGACACTGCAGTCTGTTGCTAATGTAACTGCAGAAGAATTCTCTATTTGAGTTGGCAGCTGGTGATGGAGGTGAATGATTCCTCCTAATAAAAGTAGATTCCAAATAATATAACTAGAAACCAAATAATATAGCTAGATAAACATTGCAAAGAGGGTAAACATCCAACATGTTGCCTGAAAATTGGCAACTAAGTAGATGAAAGAGATCTAGATAAATAAGTGTGTTTACCAGAGGCAAGACAGCAGAAATCATCTGTCACTTCTGACAGCCTCTACTTAGCTAACCAGCATCCAGGCTATGCTCAGCATGTGTACTATCTTCTTCTGGCAGGGAGGAAGAGAGGAAGATCCTAGGAAAAAAGAATGGGGAAGAGGGTGAGGTTGTTGTGTGTGAAACGGAGCAGAGGGTTGTTGGCATGCCAGGGGAAAGAAAACACAGTGATCCGCAAAAAGCCAAGTTGTTTGTGCTCTCCCAATCAGAGTAAGTGCTGTACTTCTAATGCCATGGAGAGTTCAGGAATTACACCAGGTTCCAGGTACTTCAGGGAGATCTTTACTCAATGACCTGTTCCCACAGCCTGTGTGGGTCACTCCATTCCCAGCTGGAACAAAACTACTCAGAGATCTCTACACTGCAGGGGGCACAGCTATAGTAGCTTAATAGCTACACAGAGCTGGAAATAATCGTTTTGTAACATCTGTGTGGAGTAATGGGGTTGGAAATGAATGGATAACATGGCTTGTTATCTTTTCCCTTCTGCTTTTACTTTATTTAAATTCTCGAGTGGACCTAAAATGCCAGAAATAGTTTTATAAATGCCTGTAACAAATACAAGATACACTATCTTGTCCATGTTTGCTTTCCTCAACTTTTGGTCTACTTATCTACAATTATAATTGCAATGAATAAGCCAAAACCTGAGATGAGAAACTGGGCAACCCTTTAATGAGCTGAAACTGGTTTAGATATGGTATCACTGGTAAAACCTCAGCCTGGATATGTGAGTGTTGCCTCAAAATGTTCTTCCAGCTGACTGCCAAAGGCTTTTTCTGTTTTAAATGAGACTCCCAGTGCCTGATCAATTTTTTCATAAATTTCATTCCTGACATTCTGTGGCTCACGTAGTACTGCTTTTATCACCCTAGTCTCTGTGTCTGTAGTCCGAAATAGTCATAGCTTGTCTGTATGATTTGCTTTAAATGTTTCTGTTCATGAATCTTATATTACAGAAAAAAAATTCCTTAACTATGTTTTTAAACCTTTCAGGAATTATTAAAATAGAAAAAAAAGGTAAAAATGTAATTTATTCACAATTAATTTATTCTTTACTTTTCTTTCATGCTTAACAACAAAATTAGGTAGGATATATCCACGGTAATGCATTAAGGTCTTGCTGCAATCTATGAGGAACTTAAAAGTAACCGTTTTTATTAGTATGGCAAAAGAGATAAAAATGATGGATTTGTAAAAGCTTAGTTTTGTAAAATTTGTTTCAAATTCAGTATTTAATTTGACAATGTTCTCTAAAGACATTTTAATGCCTTTTTCCTTAAAAATAATGTAATGTTCAAAGGTTACAACTTCAATTTTTGAGATGCTGGTGAAGTAAAGCCTCATAATTCAAATCACTACTTAAAATAATACCAACCATGAACTGACACTGTGCTTCTTAAGCTCCTACCACTGTAAGTGCGTGCAATAAGAAATAGCAATGCTTTTCCTCCCAGGGTCAGAATGTCGGTGCCTTTACAATATTACTCACAGAACTTATTGCATATCAAATCATTTTGTGTGCATTTTGAGATGTTGATGCCATGACATCTTTCAGATATGCTGGTTTGTGTGTGGATGATGAATTTCTTCTCCAAGAGCATGGCTCCTACACTCCACTGCAGTATTAACAATGACAAGGAAGAAACAAAATTCGCTGCCTTTATACAAATGTTCCTAGCAAAAAATGTATCCAGCATACATAAAGTCTATTCCTTTTTTTAAAAAAGCCAGTTTCAGATAGTTGAAGAAATGTGAGTAACTCAACTCCAGTCAGGCTTGTGCAGCAAGCACAGCTGGACTCCAGACACTGACTCATTCTCCAATTACCACTATCCAGCTTTTTTTCCAACAGGCTCTCTTCTGCCAATAAATCTTCCAGCTTCCCATAATGTACTGTCAGGCTGAGGTCATGTCAATGTAGACATAAAAACTAAATCTATGTCCACACCCATAAGTAGGAAAATAAGGCAAGAAATTTAGAACTAGCTAACAGTAATAAAAGCAGGAAAAACCCCAACAACTAGGAAACATACAATTTTAGAACTTCTTTGTACAGATGACAGTGGAAATATTCTGCATCTGTGTTTACCATGCCACCCTCTGTAAGTCTTCTGTATTTCTGCTGCAAGCAGGAGAGGAAAGCAATTTATATTCTTGAGAAAAAGGGTTGTCAGACATTGGAACAGGCTGCCCAGGGAAGTGGTGTAGTCACCATCCCTGGAGCTGTTTAAAAGGCTTTTAGACGAGGTTCTTAGAGACATAGTTTAGTGCTAGAGTTAGGTTAGGTTATGGTTGGACTCAATAATTCTAAGGGTCTCTTCCAACTGAAATGATTCTATGATTCTATGAAAAGCTACCCTTAGTTAAAAGAAATAAGAACTAAATTTGACTTTGCAAGATGTTACAGTCTTGCTGTCATATGTGAAAAAATAATTATTGATCTGAAGGACCACTTCCAATGTCTTGCTGCAAATTTCAGATACGTAATATGTTCTGCGTACTTGTGACTACAGTGTGTGGGTTTGACTAAGTTCTGGAAAAAACAGATCTCCCCTTTACTTCCAGATAATTTGCATATGAGTTTAATTGAAAGATCCTAAGATCTGCTCTTCCCTAAACCATGTCTTAGACCAATTTTAGTTGTATGGATCCATACACTGAATGAAATTCCATGGCAGTTTAGATATATTCCTTCTGGCCCTAAAATTTATTAAAAACAAGCCAGAAAAAGTAAATCATAGAGCATATCTTATTTTTTCTAATTGTGTAACCAATCGCTTTCTGTAGGCCACCAGAGAAGACCTTACAGTTAACCCATCATCATCAGACCACAATTTAAATAGACAATTGCCACTGATGGAAAATGATCTGTTAATCACAAAAACAATATAGAAATTGTACTGGTGAATTTCCAGAGGTATTTTGTTTCTGAGGAGTTTTTACAGATATTCAAAGGTTCTAGCCAACTGACTTCTTAGACCCACACAACATGGGAAAGATAATATCCCAAAGTAAAAATGTGGCTGACAAACTGGTTAGTAGAAAGTTCCAACTGCAAAACAAAATTTTTATAAAAACTTGATTAGTTTTGCAAAATCTCAGCCACGTATGTTTTTCAGTCTTTTCAAAGTTCAGAAATGTCAGAGAGAATGAGTTTCTGACATTTTCTTTGTCTGTTACTGAAAACTCATCTATATTCAGGCTGTTACACTTGAACTTTGAAGAGTCTGTCATACTAACCTTAAAAAAAAATTAACGAGTCCAACTTTAGCTTACTGAGAGAGAGAGGAACCTCATAGGTGAATGCAGGTATTTTTATGCCGGATTCTGAGGACAATGCTCCATAAAAATAAAAGAAGTAAAACACTATGAAGAAGGATAAATGAAATGGGAAGTTATGCTAGTCTTTTGCCTTCAGAGCCAATGATCTGTATGAGCAAATGTATCTGTAATTATCTAAAATGTCATTACCTCCCCTCTCTTTTTTTTTATACATCGCAACACTGAATTTTCAGGAAATCCCTTTGTCCGATGTGTTTCTTTGAACTTCAGTACTCTCAGGAGACTGCACCAGGAAGGTGCAGCTGTGCCGCTGTTGCTGACTTGGCCGGTGCCCACGTTTGGAGGGGTGAGAGGTGGGAGCTCTGCTCCTCTTCCTGGGACAGCCTGAACTCCTTGGATGGCAAGGCTGAGATGGAGCCAGAATGAAGAACAGGGTCTAGATCACTTCAGCTGTGCCAGCTGAATGGGGAAACGCCTGGAGATGCAGAATGAGCAGGTTAGTAAGTCTGATGCTGGTGAAAAGAAGTGTGGAAAGAAATAGGGCTGGGCATGCGGCTGCGAGTGAGGGAAATAAATGAAATATGGTGGCATTATCCAGGACACCAGCCTGGTATGGAATGGGGTTACTACTACTGTTACTCCAGCTACCAAGTTACTGCTACCCATTAGTGAGGGACGTCCAGATATTCAGAGCTGGGGAACCCGCAGGCACTACCACAAGTGCTGCCTGCACAGGAGACAGTTTGAGAAGGAAATACTGGGGGAATGGGGAAAATGAGCATCACAAGGTGCTCGGGCCCAGAAACTGCCCAAGTGGACGGAGATGTTGTAAGTGAACTGGGATGGCAGATGAGGCAACTGAGGAGGTTGGGATGGCAACCTAACCAGCATACTCCTGAGGACACCCGGGACTGTCCTTCCCTTTTTGAGATTGCCTGCTGTGTACTCCCCTCGCACAGCTTTGGCTTTCTCGGTGCCGTGCGTAGAATTTGCAGGCTGCCACGGGCACACAAAGCAAAACCGAGACGTTCCCAGGCCTGTAAATAAATGGACGCTCTTGGCTGTGTTCCCTGAGAGTATCACCTGCTCCCTCCCACAAGGCAATGAGATCGGTCGGCGTTGGATGAGGAGGTGTAACACGGAGACTGTGCTGCCTCTTGCCACCAAAGGGCTACTGGCAGCTCTGTCACTGCCATAAAACAGAGGGATTTTTGTAGGAAATTCTCTGTTCACCTTTGTGCAAGAGATCCCTGAGAGATGATACAGTGGGCTTTTAAACCCTAAATGTGAGTTACTGTCACAGAAGAGCACATTTCCAACTATATGATTTTCTCACTGTCCTTCTCATTCCATTAAATCTTCAACTAATTGGACTTCTAAATCAAACCCAACTATAATTTTTCTTTCATTGCTATTCTGGTGTATTTAGTTTTTTCTACTAACAAATGTATTATTGTTGTGTGGTACCTCTTTCTACACTATAGAGGGTTTTGTTCTATGTAGTTTCTTGTACTAGCCTAATCTCTCTCCTGTGTGGACAACTTGTAGGGATACATGCAATATTATGAATTTGTTCCACATAGTTGGTTCTTTCTCTCGTACTCTTACCAAAGGGAGGACTGTATGGGAAGTTTATTGTTTTCTTTCTGCATGTTATTGTTTTAAAAAGCATTTCTATTCATTTAACAATTTGTATTTATGATAAAGGAAGGCAAAGAAATTCTTGCACTTGAAGTGAAAGCATGAAAAACTGCTTCCCCAAGTCCCTGTTGTCTTTTACCTTGTTAGATAAATGCTTTTGGAAATAGACTTTATTCCCTAGGAACAGAATTACTGACCTTAATCTTAGGTGATCCTTTGGCCATAGAAGTTTGTTTGTCCTCAAAAGTAAGAGAAAGACTTTGTGTTCAACAGAGAGCCAGCACAGGGGACAAAGAAAAGAAAGAAACTTTTGAAAATTAATAAAACATCAAATTTGTTGCAATACAATGAAGAGATCAAACTAAAGCACACAAACCAAATCACTCTGAGAACTCTTCATGCTATGTGACCCCTCAGCTGTGGACTTTGTAGAAAAAAATGTCCTGTGTTGCCTTGAAACTTCCAGTCTTTAGAGTTCTTGAAAAAATCTCTGAAATAGTAGGTGATTGTAAACTACAGCAGCTCTAACAGACGAATTTTCTGTTATTCTAAAACAAGATGTGGCTTGCACTCTGAAACAGAAATTTTTTGCTGCGCTATTGGCCATTTTGCTGCAGTTAAACTAAGCTCATTTTGGTTTATTTCCATGCCCTGTAGAACCTGCCTGTAGGTGCCCATTGCTCAGTAGCTTTCCTCGCAGGGTGAAGGTGGACGAGCGTGTGCACTCTGTGCCTGAAACTGGGAGAGGGAGGAGTTGGGAGAATATTCAGGCTGCCAGAGAACAGCAAGAAGAGCAAAGAGAAACACTAATGGTGATTTCTAACCGTGACGACTGCTATTGTAACCATTGTACCTGCCTGACCCATCTTTGTTGTACTTTTAAAGTCTGCTTTTGCTAAATGTCTGGATTAGAAGACCTTGGAAGAACTTTCTCCCCCTAGCGTGGAGTATGAAGTTATTGCAGAGGTCATCATATTCCTCATAAATCAGTGAGGCACTCAACACCTCCCCATGTACTCAACACTCAATATGTAATTATGTATCTGCCATCATTTGTACTCATATTTATCTGTATACAGTTCCTTGGGCAGAACTACAGGCATCAAAGCATGTATACCATGCAGATATCCATGTAAGAAATGGGCCCATAAAGGCTAAATATGTATCAAGAGAAGACATTCACTTTTGAAAGCATTTGGGAAACTATATGCTAGAACAAGTGCTGCTGCTTTTATTTGCAACGCACCAAGACCACCTAAAATATGACGAACTGGATTAATTTAGATTCACTGTGATCCACCCTTTCAGTTTAACTGTTACCGGATTTGTTATAAAAATGCTAGGTCTTTGATATATCTAATAACTGTGTGGTTTTGAAAGCATTATGTGTAAAATAGCTGTGTAACTGATAGACTTGGTTTCCTACTTGAAAGTGTAAACACAGTGATGTCTTCCACTTAGTGTGGCTATATATTGTAGGCGATTTTAACCATTATTTAAAAGTTATTAGGATGAGTCTCAGCTTTTGAAATTTGTTATGCAAAGGTACCATGTCATTTTCCAAACAATAATGTGTGTACCAGATTTTTACATATTCATGTAGGTGATCTGAAGAAAGATTGCAAAGATATTGGTGCCAATTGTTATTCTGGCTCTGTAGTCTGACAACAAATCAACAGTTTTATCGGCAACCCCTGAAATTTAAGGAGTCTTACAGTAGGAACTGATGTACCCAGTGCTGGAGGATGTGATTGGGGATGTACATTCTGAGGCTAGATTCTGCTTCCAGTGAAACTAATGCAGTTTTAGACAAGACTTAATGGGGACAGGGGTCTTTATTTGAACTTTTCACTGTTACTTTTTAATAAACCCGTCAGTGCTGCTTCTTTAGCGCAGTTTCCACAAAGCCTCAGCCAAAGGAAATGCTAGAACCAGACAAAAGTAATATAAAGACAAAATACTAAGAAAATACTAAGAACTAAGTGTGCTGGTTTCAGATGGGACAGAGTTAATTACAAAGGAATATATTCAGTTTCCAGTAGGAAAGCGACTCAAGGATTAGCTAGTATGTTAATCATCTTTATCTCTTATGTCTTGCCCAGACAATTTCCAGTTAATTTTGCTTGCATAAGGAATATAGTGGTTACCTCTAACTCCTTATGCTGGTATAATTTCATGACAGGGAACAGGACTTAGTATTACATGCAAGGGAGACTCTTTTCCCCTAACTTGCAAAAATGGTTAACTTGCAAAAATGCTTAACTTTTCACTCCTGAGCAGCACTTATGTTTAAAAAGACCACAAAACTGAAACCTAGAAAACAATGAACCAGCCAACCTCCCACCCCAACCAAACCTCCCAAAACCAAGCCAAACCAAACTTGAGGAAAACAAATGGAAAAAAATTCAGCTACCCAGACACCTAAGTTTAGGCAGGCTGGATGTCCTTTCAGATGCCAGCAGGATACCTACTTCTTTCCAAGTATTCCAGGGACAACTATTCCTTTTAAAAGAAGAGCTTAAAAGGAAGGTGCAGGTTTAGTGGCTAGATTAAGCAGACTGTGTCTCCTCCCCTTGGTGTTTATTTTAGGGGTTTTCACTTGTAACAGCAGAAGTGCTTTGGGTAAGTCTAACACAGAGATTTCTGTGCAATTGGAAGGCAGCTGGCGACTTACATTTAGATTGGAAATTTGCAGACTGTTTTACACAGCGACTGGGTATTTGAAAACTTAGTCGGTACCGAACGGGACATTTTTTCATTATCAAGTCATAGGCTTAAAATGGGAAATCTGCCTGGTTAAGCCTGTATTATTCAATAGCCCTAAATAAACACCAGAAGGCTGAAGAAAATCCTTACACTGCAGTGGGTTTATTTTAATGAACATGGAATAATTTTTTTGAATTTTCAGACAATAAGAGGTCTTGAATCCTGACAATTATTTTTTATATGATTAAAAGAAAAAGATAAAAACTCCTAGATACCTATCTATGTCTAGTTTGTATGTTGGATAGCAAAACTTTCAGGGTTAAAGAAAGTTTTCAATTATCTACAGATTACTTGATAAGAAAGAATCCTATTCTTTACTGCTATACAGGTAGAAATTCGATTCATCTCAAGAGAGTATCTGAAATACACAAGATTTTAAATGTTATATGTAACAAAAGCTTTTTTTCTTTCAGATTAGTTTAATGGTAGTCATGTTTCCAATAAAAGGAAACATCAGCATCTGTACAGATAGACAGACTGTAAACTTCTCTATGTGTTTCAGAGGCTCATGGTAGATAGACATAAACTAGGAAACAGAAGGAGATCCTTGTGCAGCAGAATACATTAAATGTACAAATTAATTCCACTTTCTTAGTCCTGATGCTCAATAGCTCAAATCTTCCCCTGTCTGTTTGTTCGGAGACGTCGGAGCAGTGGCTGAGCTCGAGCTCTATTCATGCGGCTTGATGTTTGTGTTGACTGCCTGGCTGCTGCTGCTCCATGCACAAAAGAGCCCGAGTTCTGCTTTTCTTTCCTATGGTAGAAATCTGAATCTCTTTTTGTTACCCAGGCTCTAATTTCTCCCAGTCGCGAGTACTTCTCTTCGATGTTTCAACCCCTCTCGCTAACATTAATCAAATGGTCAAAAATTATCAGAGGAAGATTAACAAGAGGAAAGAAAAACAAACAACCAACCAACCAACCCAGGTCAAAACTCCCCCCAAGCCGCAGAACGGCAGGCAAAAATATTTAAAGCATATGGAACATCTTGTGATTGAGGACAAGAGTGGCATCCTTTCGGAAAAGACTAGCATAGGGACAGGGCAGATTCTTCCTTGATATGTAGCCTGGAAAATTATGCTAACGGATTCAAAATATGATATATAACGTAACAAGGATGCTGTGAGCATGTTCCCTACAACAACCTAAACATATGGTATAAGATGCATGCAATGAGAGGCAGAGGTGGACGACAGACCTACCTGTCAGAATAAATTTAAGAAGAATGTGAAGATCTATCTAGATTTCCTCCACCTGTGTGCTAGAGCTTTGGACAGGGAACTTGGGGAACAAATCCAGGATCCAAAAGCCCTGTATGAGTGGAGCTAGGGAGACACAGAGTGTCACAAAGGATGTGAACATCATCACTCCCCCCACTTAAATAAATGAACACTGAGAGACCAAGAACATATTCTGACTAAAATAGCCTCCTGAACCTCTCTTCACTGCATGAGTCACTCCCTTCAGAGCCTGCAGGAATTTAAAGGCCAGCTCAGAACATTTACCCTGCTATTTATAGTAAGTACAGAGGTATTTGTGCATCATGGTCAGAAAAAAATCTTGGTATAACCTGCATGGCAACTATTTCAAGCAGTAATAAAAAGCATGGAGTGGAGAACTACAAAACAGACGTATGAAGAGAAGTTGGGCTGGCAACAGCACAAAAACACTACAAGCAAAATGTAAAACAGTCGAGACTTCTGGGAAAGCCAGATCTGTAAAGGAATTCAGTTAAATGATGGAGAAATCAATAAATAAACATTTCGAATAAACGAAAGTTTTAAAAAAATCAAGAAGAATATTTTAAGAGGCGAAAACATCAAGAAAGCAAGTTATGAAGACAATATGTGTAAAGGCTGAGTTACGCGAGAATTCAGTCAGGCTGATGATACCTGCAGTAAATAAGATTGTGGGTAAATTAATGATGAGAGCTGAAAAGGAGCTGGAAGCAGGGAAGCGACATTTTGTGCTAATTCCTGCCATCCACAGTGATCTAAGCGTCCCAGACATGATGGATGAACGGGGCAGCTCGAATGAGAGACCAGATATCGGCATCACCAGGTTTACCCTCCTATTGCCAGTTCTAGTTATGCAAGTAGGGAAGAACTGGGCTCCAATAGCTTAGCATCAGGCACTCTGCTAGCTGGTATGACAAAAGTGGGAGTAGAAACTGTGCAATGATATATTTTTAATGCAGATAAGGAATATGGTTTTTGTTAATTAGGTAGCAGAACAGTCTGGGGTATGCTGGATTGGACTGTGTTTGGATGGGATGATGGGCACAGTTTGACAGCTGACCATATGGATGTTGTTGTAAAACATTTGTGAGGTGGGTTGTTGCAACATCAATGATTCTGTTTAAAAAATACTTCAAAAATCAGTCCCCACTGGTAATATCACTGTGGAAGTAATGAAAACATACATGGTAAAAAGTAACTGAAATACTATCAAAACTGTCTATAGGTTTCAAAAAATATGTCAGTAAGAATGTTTGGGTTATGAAATTGTTTGAATTGTGGTTTTGGGAGTTTTCCACCAAAGTGATATCTTTTGACTTCTTTGTCTGTTTTCTTTTCCCAGTAAAAGGATTTTTGTGTGAAAGGGCTGACAAACCCCTCGTAAGGCTTGGCATTGTATGATTTATTAGAGTCTAGTAATACAGATGTTTATTTTGCTTCTTAATATCTGCTGAAGTGATCATATTACTTTTTGCAATAAGGTTAGTGTAAATGAAATTTTAAAAAAAAAGAAACAGGGTAGGTCTTTAATTAATTTCAGACAATTTGAGAATCAGTATATAGCATTAGGGAAAAAAATGAATTAAACAAAAGAACCAGCAGATGTAGACATAGCCGCTGACATGGTTCAATAGAAGAAACAGTGACAGACAGTAAACTGCATACCATGGTTTCTGAAAGTGTGGTACCACTTCTGTGCCAAACCCTAAACCATCAATTGAAATGAAATTAAAACAAAATAGATTGCTGGTTTCTGCGGCGTGCTCCTCAGCATTGTCGCACTTCTCCCCCTCCGGTCCAGGCCGGGTACAGCACTGAAAGCACACGTGCGAGCTCTTGTCTGGATGGGGCACGGCCAGTCTCACTAACATCTCCTGGGTATTAACGCACTGGTCAGTCAAAGGCAAAAGCTCTGCCTTCTTGCAACTGCTAGGTGGATTTTGTCTTATTCACTCCTACTCCTGAGCAACTCATGTAGCAGCCGGGTAGAGAAGGGAAGAAACTGTGCAGGTGTGAGCCCTGGCTATTCAAAGGAAATTGCTTTGGGTTAAAGTTGTTTTATGTATATATATAAATATATAAGGTTGCTTTGGGTTAAATATATTACCAAAAAAAAAAAAAAAAAAGATATTGACAATATGCTTTTTTTCCTGCAAAACTACAGAGCAGTCCTGGAGAGTCAAATTTGATTTTCCGTCCTGTTAAACTGTTTGAATGGTCCCTTAGCAGAGGCTTGGCCCAGACCAAAGAGCACACTTGAGAATTAGCACGAGCACAGGAATATTCTCCACGGGCAATCTGGATGTTGACACCTTGTTTGGAAAGGTAATCGGAATGGGTTATCCCCTGTCAGTTTAACTCGGCACCATCTTTAATCTGCTAGTACAGAGGCAGGCTGCAGGTTTAGGCTGGTGTCCAGCGTCAGTGTTTGTTAAAGCTGCAATCAGATTACTCGGCAATGTTTTAGGTGTTGCCCGTGAACATGAGACCACTACATGTCCTGGTCCATGATCACTTGATCGTTGTTAAGAACCTGCCAGCCTAAACTGCTGATTTTCCTCACTTCATGGGCATAAACTGTATTTCCATTCTGATTGATCTCTCTACACCCTGAATTTGTTGCAAGATCATTAACCAACTTCTCTGGTTGGGGAAAATCAGCAAATAAGTGGCATTTTGAGGCAAGGACACAAAACATAACATAACCTCAGCTGTAGCAAAACGATCAACCCACTGGTAAAAATGGCAAATCTTGTAAAAAATGGCAGTTATCTTGGAAAAATGACAAAATTATACAACTGTAGAACAATGTAGAATTTATGGAATTGAAAGGAGATTCCTTGGAGTTTGAATACCGTGCTGAACATTCCTCTTTCAAACCAGCTTAGCACCATCACGACACTCGGTGACATCGTGACCCTTGGTTTTGGGTACTGGAGCTGTGCAAGATGCGGATGGTAACGCCGTCGCTAACGCGAACAGGGGACAACACTGGATGACGGATGAAAAACGGTAGTTGTGCCGATCCCGAGGACAGACAATTTTGCTGAATGAAAAAACCAGTAAAATCAATTACACAGATTCATGCCAGTTTCATAGAAAACAGGAAGAGATAAGGATGAACGTCGCTTCAGATGCTCAAGCTCTTGACACTAACGGAGGAAGGGGAGCGCAAGAACGGGCGCCAGGGCCGGGCACACGGCGCTGCGGAGCCGCCGCACTCCGCTCGCCGGTAGCAAGCGCCACCATCTTGGCTGTGGGCACCTTTCCCTGCGACTCCGCCCACTTCTCGCTCGCCAGCCAATTGCCGCGCGGGAGGCGTGGCCCGGGTGGGCGAGGCGGGGCACAAAGCGCGGCGGGACGGAAGTGGGCGGGGCTGGCTGTGCGCGGGAAGCTGGGGCGCTGGGCCGGCAGCAGGTAGGGGCTTCGGCGGTGTCGTGGTGGGGGTTGCCATGGGAACCGGGGGTCGGTCACGCCCCGGGGGGGCCCTGTCTGCCCCAGGGGGGCCCTGTCTGCCCCAGGGGGGCCCTGTCTGCCCCAGGGGCCGGCGGCGGCTTTTTCCCCTCCCTCGAGGCTGAGCGGCCGTGTCTCCCGCAGGCCGGCCGGGGGGGCAGATGCAATTCTCCAGCGCCCATGCGAGGGGGAAGCACCCGTGGCTGTCGGGGGACCGGCGGCAGCTGTACCCTCACAGCCTGCAGTTCTACCTGGAGCCCCCCACGGAAAACATCTCGCTGGCGGAGTTTGAGAGTTTGGCCATCGACCGCCTGAAGCGTGAGTTCCGCCCTCCCCCAGCCCCCGAAGCTTTTGGTTGTTCTGTCACGGATGTGTGTGTTTTTGGCGGGCTCGCACGCTCTCTTTGCCTGTTACTGAAGTGAACTGGCTGCCTGCTCATGCTGAAATGAACCTCTTTTAAAGGAAAACGTGTTGCTTTGGGTATTTCAGGGCGCCGTGACTGATTTCACAATGCACGTTTGGGGCAGTCAGGGCTGTATAGTTTTGGTTTACACTGGTGGTTTTTATGAGCGTGTTTCACTTTCTAGATGTTGTGGCATATCTGATGTCTCTCAGTACAGCGGCTCAGATCGCTGTGGCTGGGAGCAAAGGTTCCCCTGAACTCCTGAAAGCCACTGAATCACAGGTTCCCGTCATTAGAGTGAAACCCGCTGTTTAGAGACTGATCCATCAAGAGTTGGCTGTCTCCCTTCCCTCCTTGACTGTGTGGAGCTCAGAGTCGGGGGAGCTGTTCAGGAGTTGTGGGCCACACCATCTCTTCCATATTTCTTGACCCTAGGCTCCCCATACCACTAAAACCGATTCCTGTGGCCTTACCCCAGTTTATGCATTTCCCAATACATGATACAGTTAGATTTCTTTTCAACATTTTTTCTCTAACGTGGACTTTTTTTTTTCCCAGTGCTGAAAATAGTTGAAAACCTTGGTGTGACCTATGTAAGAAACAGTGATTTATACAACAGTAAGCTGGAGTCTGAGCTCCGGAAACTCAAGTTTCCCTACAAAGTAAGTGACAACAAAAAAAGGGAACTCTTTTGCACTTTATTTTCTTTACACCATTCAGGAATTCTGAATAAAAGTAGAAGTGATGAAATACTATTCCTAAAACTTAAATTTAGTCATTTTGTCAGAGAAGTAGTTTTTCTTTGAGAATGTGGGTTTCTTTGTGTAGGACAACTCCCTTGTATTGGTCAATAGGCAGCTGAACATGAGCCAGCAGTGTGCCCAGGTGGCCAAAAAGGCCAACAGGGTCCTGGCTTGTATCAGGAATAGTGTGGCCAGCAGGACCAGGGAAGTGATTGTCCCTCTGTACCCGGCACTGATGAGGCCCCACCTTGAGTCCTGTGTTCAGTTCTGGGCCCCTCACTGCCAGAAAGACGTTGATGTGCTGGAGCAAGTTCAGAGAAGGGCAATGAAGCTGGTGAGGGGCCTGGAGCACAAGTCTTGTGAGGAGCGTCTGAGGGAGCTGGGGCTGTTTAGCCTGGAGAAAAGGAGGCTGAGGGGAGACCTGATTGCTGTTTACAGCTACCTGAAAGGAGGCTGTAGCATGGAAGGTGTTGGTCTCTTCTCCCAAGTAGCAAGTGATAGGACAAGAGGAAATGGCCTCAAGTTGTGCCAGCGGAGGTTTAGATCAGATATTAGGAAAAATTTCCTAATGGAAGGGATTGTCAGGCATTGGAACAAGCTGCCCAGGGAAGTGGTGGAGTCACCATTCCTGGAGGTGTTTAAAAGACATATGGATGAAGTGCTTAGGGACATAGTTTAGTGATTGGACTTGACAGTGCTAAGTTAACAGTTGGACTTGATTATCTTAAAGGTCTTTTCCAACATAAATGATTCTATGATTCTTTAACGATGTTGCATTTATTGTCTTAAAGATGAGTATTAATACATGTTTGAACAGCAATGAAAAATTAATTACAGATTTTTAATCTGGGAGAGATTATTTCTCTGAAATACTAATAATATGTTCTGTAGGCTTTGGCTGATGATGATTATGAGGCAAGAAGAAAAGACCATATATCTCATTTCATACTACGCCTTGCTTACTGTCAGTCGTAAGTACTTTTTGGATTATACTGTACACTTACTATTCATTTTAAATGTATACAGATACTACACTGCTTTATTATAGACATAACAGATATTATAGAGTTGCCTGGCAACTAAACAGAGGGTTAGGCTCAGAATTTTATTTTTTTTGCTAGGAACCTGGCTTCAGCTGTGATGAAAAGGGGTACTCAGGGTCAAAATTAATATCCAGATTTTGTAATAATTAAATGTATAAACATTTGGGTTTTACCCACAGAACATAGATTTGAGTCTCTTCCTTTTGACATATTTTTTTGAGATTAAAGCACAGCAGTATTAAGTGTCTGTCAGGCATTTGCAGTGATAGATAATTTAATTTAAATTAACTGCTGCATATGCTTAAATTGTTCATTACTGACCAAAGACCTCACTATGTAAATAAGCTTTATATTATTGCCTAAAGAGAGGGCCTGGTTTCTGGAAAACTAAAAATACCATCTGAACTTGAGGTTTCCTCTACTGACTTTGCTTTTCTTTCAAATTCATTGCTGTGGATGGCTGCACAGCAATTTTTTGTGTGTGTAAAATCTCAAGCACAAAGTTGGTCCTGCCAAGTGCATTTCTTTTGCTTCAGCTGTAGTTTTCACATGAAATTATAGAGGTTGTCGGTGCCTTATGTCTTTTAGCAGCTTTCTTATGCATCAGTGTGAACTCCTGACTTCTTGCCATTGCAGTCCCTTTTTAGAATGAAAACTGGCAAATGTGAAGTGTGTACTGTTTTGAATTGTTAATTCAATAATTGAACTTTAACTTGCAGTCTAGTTTGTTTAAGTTAGCTGAACGTGGTAGAATACATATGATGATACTGTGATAGCTGACACGACTGAAGTGCTGCTATGGATGGATACGGATTTGTAGGCAAAAGCGGACGGGGAGGGTGAGTAGGAGGGATTGTGATCCAGGCCAAGACAAGGAGCTGGAATGGATGGGGCTTTTCCTTGGAATGGGTCATGACACAGTTGAGAGTTCTGGGGCAAGTGGTGGAGAATAGTACAAGGTGGCTGACATCATGGTAGGTGCCTGCTACAGACCATCCGATTAGAATAGGAAGTAGCAGAGGCCTCAAAAGCCTCCAGATGGAGGAAACCTCACCATGACAGGCCTTGGGTGACTTTAAACACCCTGAAATCTTCTGGAGTATTCACATCCCATCATGTTGCCCTTTCGAAAGACACCTGGGCTGTGCCGAAGGCGGTTTCTTGATGCACGTGATGGATGAGCCAGCTAGATCTGTGGTGCGTTACAGCAAGGAACAGGTTGTGGGTGTGGAGGTCAATAGCAGCCTTCACTGCAGTGACTCTGAAGGTATAGTTTAAAATCCTGAAAGAAGGGAGCAAGTTGAATAATGGAATTACAACTGGAGTTCCTTCTACCCTTCTCTATTCTACATGTATTATTTGTGACTATGAATAGCAAATGTATATTGGTTTTCTTTCTAGTGCTTATGTTTGTTGTGTGTATTGTTATAAACTCCCTTAGTCATACTGGTCCTGCTGATTTTTACAAAAAAATATCTTGCTTTACCTATATTGTAAGTTTCTATCAAAACCCTCTGAAAGGTAGTATCTTTCAGTAGCTGGGAACTAAACAGCCTCTGAAAACTTGATGTTTCTTATTAGGCAGCTAGTGGAATTTGGAGTAGTCGATTTGTTTTCCATTACTCTGTCTTCTAAAACTTAGAGCATTTAGTTACTATTTAGATGGGACAGTTCCTTTTCTGTGGGAGATGAGACACTTTGAGGATGTTGGTAGTGACACATACAAAGAAAGTTGTGTTGTCTAGTGGCAAAAATCTGATCTGGAATTCAAGAGGCATCTATTTTTGGTTGGTCTGTGGCTTCAGGAAAAATAAATTTGGGTCAGATTCACAGAAGGCCACACAAGCCATGCAGCAAAAGCCTGAAGATTAGGTATTTGTTTCAGGAGTGGAATTCACTGAACTTTGTCCTCTGTGCTGAGAAGGGAGGAAGGCATCTGTGAGTGACGGTGGGCAGTATGCTGAGTGAAAGGCTGCCTCACTCAGAAATAACCAGGCAGGGACTTGGCTCAATATCTGCCTCTGTCACTGACGTGATGTATTTTTCCCCCTGCCCTGCATCTCTATCATGGCACTGGAATCTTCTGGAATTCATGATAGATGCAGATAATTGGACTGCCTGCTTTTTCTCTGCAAGCTATCTTTTTTAAAAGAAGATCCTTGTCTTTTGTAGGAGAACTTATCTGACTGCGGTGCTTACTTATGAAATACATGTGAGACATGTTTCAAACCCTGTGTTTCAGGGAAGTATCTTAAGAATTAGACTGTAGGCAGGGCAGAGGTGGGCAGCGTGTTTAAGGTGAACCACCGTGCTGGAATGAATACAAGCTATTTTGGGCCACAGAATCAGCAGGAAAGAGCCTGGCATTGTAGTTTAGGGGGAAAGACCCCTTCTCGGGGAGGAAGAACCTTGAATGGGGCTCCAGGGCACTCTTTTTAAACTACATGCAAATGTATTTTTGTGTTGCTGTTTATATACAGATAGTTTGATGCGATGTTTCAATAAGGTGGCTTGATGATCTGTTTCTGCTTAAAGTAACTTTTTTTTTCTTTGAAAAGGTGGACTTAGTAATAACTCATAAAATGGAAAATAGCATCTTAAGCACTGTGAGGTGACCCTATACCCAGGTATTCTGTTTTGAAAAGCAGCTGTTTCAGGGATGAGATATTTCTGTGCTCCAGAACTGGGATCTTCCCCAAAAGATAAAATTGAGAGGCAAATAGAATATACTGGTTTTATCATACTAGGTCAGAAAAATAAGCTTGGCACAAATCATTAGGTTAATTGATGAAAGCTAGGATTATTTGGAAAAGTGTACTTAAAAAGACATGATTGCAAACTAGCTTGGATTCGGTTCCCTGTGGTCTGCCAGGCAGTTGTGTTTACAGGATGGTTTTCCTGCAACACTGCCCTAAATCTTCTAGTTGGCCAACAGTGCCACCCAGGGGTAGGAGTTTACATCAACTTTTTTTTTTTCTAGTTTGTATTAGTCCTCATAAATTGGATTGTTATGTTTTTTTACATGATCTGAAGTCGCCAGCTCCACCATTCTTGTCAGTTAAATTTGAAATGTAGTCATCTCTTGACTGTTCTTCTGCCTTCTGAAATCCAACACTATAAAGCTTATTCCCTACTTACTATAGTTTTGAGTGATATGCTGATGCCTGGGAATCTGAGTGCTGGGATGTTAGCAATCCAGTATGCAAAGAATAATGTGAGTTCTTAGAGACTGGCTTCAATGTTGTTTTTCTTCTGTGCCATCTACTGACTCCTGTCTCTGTGTTCATGTTTATTTTTCTACTGGCTCACCTGCAGTTGCTAAACCCTTTTTGCTCATTTGTCAGGTGTTAGATGTTATCTTTGTGTTCCTCACTCAAGTTTGTTGTCATATATTTTCCTTTTGCCTGGTTATTTTTTGGCTAGCACTATTGTTACAGTATCTGAGATGTGCGTGTGTTCCTGCAGCTGGAGATAACCCAAAAATTAAAAGAAGTAGGCTTTGTAATATATTTGCCTCATCAGGTTAATTGTTGACATTAATTGTATGATGAAGTGGTATTGTGCCATGCTGAAGAAACAAAGCTGTCCTTTATGTGCTGGAGGAGAATGTTATCCACAGTTGGTTATTCTTACCTAAAACAAGTAAGAATTAGTGACTTCCATTTAAAGGGGAGTAACAGCTTTCGTTTCTACAGAGCAATTTTTAATGTTGAGATTTACTACCTCTGTTCTTCCAAAACATCTGCAGTCGTGCCTCTTTGTGCATTGTCTCTTCAGAAGTCTTTTCTGATTGAGTGCTCCTTCCTGAAGGTTTCCTACCTTCTCTTCCAAGTTCCTCAGTTTGTGGGTCCCATGCCGAAGGCAGCACTACAGTTAATGCCGTGTTCACTAGGTTTTACATTTAGTTTATAAAGAAAGAGAGAATGCATAATCATAGAACATTGTAGGTTTTAAAAAAATTATTATTTATTTACAGTGAGGAGCTCAGGCGTTGGTTTCTTCAACAAGAAATGGATCTCTTTCGATATCGCTTCAGTCAACTAACTGACAGTTTAATGCAGAAATTCATGGAACATGTGGACTTATCTTTTGAAGCTGTAAGTATGTTACGTTCTGGATTTGTGTTATATAGCACGTGCCTGATGTTTTTTAAAATTCTCATTAAGATAGTTTTAGTCTTTCATGTGGTTTTTTTTGTTTGTTTTTTTTAAAAAAAGCTATTTGTGGCTTTAAAAAACAACCACACAGAACTTCCGAATGTGGAGAATAGTCATGCCACGGAAATAAAAAGGAAATTAAAGGAGAACATCTATTGCAGTTCCCACATTAATGATTTCGCTAACATTTTTGCATTGCAGATATGAACTATTTTGTTAGAAAGCTCCAGCTTTGCTTGTAGCTCTCAGAGTAAACTTAAAAAAATCATGTACAATCGTCACTCTACTGAAAAAACTTTCTCTTGAAATGCTGCTTAGTTAGAAGAACTTGAATATTCTCAAATTTGTGACTGACATGCATTATATGTTGCTGGATTGAAAGATCTGGCTCCAGTGCCTGTTGATGATGAAAGATGACTTGTGCAGTGTTGAGAATGAATTTGTCTAGCTAAATAGTAACACATTGGCTTTCTTGGGTCTTTGAGAGACTGTTAGAAATGTCATTCTTTGGTTCAACAGACCGTTCAGCAAATGGTGTGTTTGTGGAACTGTATTTCCATTGCTTATTCCCCAGTCTCATATTGTCCTGTCACAGTTTCAGCGTTCAGGCTTGTGAGAATAAATTAATGTTTGCAGGCTGCTGGAAATAGCTACGAGTATGGCTTCGTTCTGTGCTATTCAATGTGCCTTCAATATGTCAAAATGATTAAGAAGGTATTTCTTTCTTACGCCTATTGAGGCAACAAAGCGCCATTTCATTGAAAACCTACTTCCCTGCTTCTACTTTTTCTCTCCCTTCCAATTCCGCTAGGAATTTAAGCGAAACTAATCCTTTCTTGCACTGTCATGTATAAAACATTTGAATTACTAAGGAATTCCATACGTATCTGGAACGGGTCCAAACTCTATTGTGCTATGTAGGGGCCACTGTAAAAGCAGTATTTGTTTTCTCAGTGTTGTGTTTGTAAAAGCCTTTAAAAGGGAAACGAAGGCCAACTATCCCCTTCATACTTCTCGGTTTGAAGTTACAATGTTTTTATGCCTTATTGTGCATAAAACAAGATGAAAATCAAACTTTGTGCTCCACCTGTTAGGAAAGTGGATGGTCTTCTGGAAAAGAAATTAAATTTTGATATTACAATTCAGTTTCTATATTGGTAAGCAGATAGGATATCTTAAGCAATTAAAATCCCATAGTAGAATTCCTAAGAAATTTAGCTAAGTTTCTTTAAAGAGAAGAAAAGTGCCTTGCATTTTTTAGATAAAGGTTCTGATTTTCAGAATTATAATCTGAGATATTCCAGAGCTGCTGAAGTTCAGACCTCAGTATAGTCTGGCATAGTTATGTCTCTAGTTAACAATTCTAAGAAGTGGTTCTCAGTATTTATTTAAAGAACTGGTCAACCTTTTTTATGGGAGGAGGAATAAGTGTATTGTTTAGTACAGTTTTGTCACAGTTGTCTTCATTTACAGCACCAACCAGGTGAACGTAACACTGAGAATTCAATAACTGTCACTTCTCTCCTTTACATGTTTACTTATATGCATGAGAAAGTGAGACATATTCATTTAATTTTTTTGCATGGGCTTTGCAGGCTAATTCCTGAGATTTTGTGAATTATGGATTGAGAATTATTGCTTTAGAGAATCAAGAAGTCTTCAATCCCACTTACGGATAACACTTAAGCAGCTGTTAAGATCTTACTCAAACACTTCAGTGGCAAAGACCTTATTTAGCAACTCTTTGGAAAGAATGAAGTTGTTAACAACTAGAAGAAAAAATATCAGACTTTGAAAGTTTTTTTTATATGACAGCTGCACAGAGTTTGAAATGATAGTAGTTCTGATCTCATGATTAAAGATAATTTTAATCAAAGAGCAACAGCTTTCTGAAACTAAAATATAAATTACATTTAATTAAAATGAATGTTGCAACTTTTAACTTTTGTCCTGTGACTGACATTTGTATTGCTGGTGGAGCAAAATACATGGGCAAGGGTTTATTAAAATAAGTAAATACTTCCTCTTAGGAGTTTTACCTGATTGTAAAGATGCCCTTTACTTCCAAAAGGAAGGCTATAAACTGTTCAAAGTATTAAGATTAAAGATGATGACTTCAGTATAATTGATTTGTGTTAGAACGTGCATGGGATTATGATAACTCAAAATTTTTGCTATGTTTGTGAAAATAACCTTCTTTACATTTAGTATAAATTGTGGAATTTTGAAGCTTAGGTAAGTTCTTCCTTGAAATGTTTTTACAAAGCTGTCACCAGATTGTTAGTCCATCTTTAGCATTTCTGTGAGACGCCTCTGGAACCTGGACTTTCTGAAAAAAATGGAATTTTGCTTTGAGTTTATATTTGGGGCACTTTTTTAAACTACTAACAGGTAGATTTCATTTTAGTCACTTTTAGGAAATAGCTTTGGCCAGTCTGTTTCTGGCATAATTGGAAGATGCCTGGACTGGTCCTGTTCAGCCTACTGGAACATTGGTGCTCAAAATTTTACAGTACTCTGGAATATTAGTGTCTACATTATCATACCAATTTATGCCAGCATGGACAAGAGGTAGAATATCTGGTATTGAATAAAATGTCAAGAAAGGAAAAGGGTAGAAGGAAAGCAAGAGTAAAAGTAGGGAAGGGCAAGAATTTATTCTGTGCCCAAGAATAGAGACTGATGAGAATTATTGGAAATTTTATTATTGTTACTACCCAGTTTGAAAAATTCAGTGATCTCAGCTTCTGAAAGGAGGCATTCAACATCTCTGACAATAAATCTCTGACAATAACTTTGGCTTTTGATTTTTGGCTAGAGTTTGGGACAGTAATGAAAAGATTTTCTTTTTTCCTTTGAGTTAAAGCATTCTGTGTAGTGTAATGAGTGTCAGGCTCTTAATCAGAACACCAAACCTCAACTTTTTTTTTTTTTGGGGAAAAAAAAAAGGTATTTTAATGAAGTGCTGTTCTGCCTGAACATAGTACAAAATTAATACACATCAGCGTACTTTATAGTATCTGCGACTAGTTGTCTTAACTAGTTCATTTCCATAATTTGTTTTCAAATTTATTTTCTAAGCAGGTTTAGATCTGTTGGTATTGCATTAGAAATAAATGATTTATGATCTGTGCCATTCAGACACTTAATCCTTTTTAGATATCTTTTTAAAAATTAAAACATTCAATTTTGAAGATGATTTCTACACCTTTCAGGAGTAGCTCCCCCCTCAATTATTGTATTGAGAACTGGAAGAATTCAGAATTTAGCCTGTGTTTTCTCTGAAATAAGTTGTGGTTGAACCATGGTGTCAAAGGTGATGTTTACAATATAGTTTCCTTTCTAATAAATAGACAGACATTATGGAAATTTAACTTTTGAACTTTGCCTTTGACAGTAGTTAGAACATTTGGGACAAACAGAAATGATTTTATAGACACACATACTTACTCTGTGGTATGGTATTTGGTAGAAATCCCTTCCATGTGTTTTCCTGGAAGTGGTTAGGCTTGAATTGGGAGGAGTTAGGCTTGGCCTAAGCAGCATTTATTATGTGTCACTTTTACAATAATAACTTTTAGGAAATAACATTTGACAACCTATTAGGATAGATACTTACTAACTCATTTAAGATGTAGTTTTCTTAGAGCGGTGTCATCTAATTGATACCCAGTTGTGGGGTATTTCTCTTGGTGTTACCCGTTGCCTGGGAAAATGGCAATTTGAATAGCATTTGTTTCATGTTAGTTGAAATCCTGCTGTCTCACAAAAAGCATCTGGTTGTTCAGCTTAGAGAACTGGACTTAAAGAAACATTTGCTACACTTCATATTCAGTGATTCTGCAGTTGTCTTGTTAAGTAAACCTTATATTTATCCTTATTTGACACTTTAATTTCTGGACCTCAGTCTGTAATCTTGTCTGTCTTGACTTTTTCTGTAATACTTCATGGGTGGCTTGCTCTCAGGTGCCTACCAAATTTTGGGCAACTGCTTAAGGGACAAGAGCCTGGAAGACTGGTTAATAGTCTTGCCTCAAAACTAAACTTTTTTAAAAATAAAACCACTACACATGGATCCATGGTTCACTCCTCTTTCACCTGATCATATATATTTGTGTTATTTTAGTGTTATGTGGTTTGTCAGCCTTTGAGTATGTTCAGATGTGGGAGTTTGTCGCTTTTGATGTTTCCTTGTCCTGAAAGGAGAGAAGTACTACCTTGCCTTTTAGGACACTTTATTATGGGGTATTCAACATGAGAAGAAGATTCTGATATGATGATGTTGTTTTGTTTTGGTTTTTTTTAAATGAATAAGAAATACTTACTAATCTGTTCCCTGTTTCTACGGCTTGCTTATTTTTAATCTATACTTTACAAGTATTTTCCCCAGATATGATTAATGGTTTTCGGTCACAGTAACAGGAGAATTATAGAATTGTTCTGAAGATATAGACTAGACTGAAAACATTCTGAAATACTTTATGTACTTGAAAAAAAAAAGAAAGAAAAAAAGGTTTTTAAGGGACAGTGCTATCATTATCCAGATAAATACTGAAGTTTTCTGTGTATGGCATGTAATTCTCAGCTCTCAAGGTACTTTAAATAGTCTATGTGCAAAGTCAGTCACATCAGGAGCACAGGAAATCCTTAAGCACCATCAAGAGAAGCAAATGCTGACACTTAAGGTGACAGAGCCCATCACAGAGAATCTACACACACATATGTGTGGTCATGATTTACATTAATTTAGGAGATTAAAGCATTAAAATAATACTATAAATGAGTGCAGCAATAATGCCTGATGATTTCTGGCAGTAAAAGCCACTAATATGATTTTTTAAGGTATTTAAAGTAAAATATAGTGAATATTTTAAATATTGTAGTAATGGAAGAAAACATTTTAATCTCTTAAGTTTTTCAGTATATGAAGGAATTATATAAAGTAAATGGTATTACAGGTAAGTTACACTTGGGCTTTAACTAGAAGATAATTTTTCTTTCTTGCCACAAGCTCTGGGCATCCCATGTTTTCTTTTGTATAAGTTGAAAGTGCCTGATTTTATTTCTGCCGGATTGTTATACAACAGCTGTTTGGAGTCAGTTCACGTTGTGCCCAAGCCCCATCTTGTCATGTAACTTTATCAGAAAGGTTGATTGTCTGTGTGGTTTTCTATGTGCCCTGCTACAAATATTCCCTCTCATTCATCCTCCTGTTCCTACCCCAACCTTTTTACTTGTCCTTTTCCCTTTTTTCTTGTAGCTGGTTATGCGTGCCCATATTGGAAGCCCTTGAGAAATGGCTCTACTTACACTTTTTTGTCATAATAGTGTTTTTAGACTTGCATAGCATGAGAGAAATCCTAGTTTATCGATTCGACATTCTGATAGCCTTTTTGACATAATCAGAATATTTATGGTAACCGCTGCAAGTTGTTATTGAAAAGCTTTCAATGTGTCTGTAAGTTTGAGGAAAACTGCAAGATATCTGGGTCATTGGTGTTCCTAGAAATTCCTGAATTAAGGTGTTGAACTTCTTATTGTTCCTGTATTTGGTGTTACAGGACCTAACACTGGGGAAGTAATTAATCACGATGATGGTGATAACCTGAAGCCATAAAAATAGAGTAAATTTATTCTTTCCTTCACTCTGTATGCTGCTTATCTTTTTCTTGCCCTTCAGGGCTGTGTCTATGTATGTCCTATTGCACAATAACTCTTAGATCTTAGGCTGGATTTTTGCATGCTTCTGAAATATAAATGGGCACCTCTAATATATTTTTCTTCTTTCAGCAGTTGTTTTAAGATCTTTTGGAAAAGTCATGAAAGTATTCTCTTTAGAGTTTTATCTACACTTCCTTTTTTTTCTTCTTATATATGCCAACTTGTGCTTTATAGCATTGAAGGAGAAATTGGGTCAAATGTTATGTAATCATACTAATATCGTAGCTTTGTTTGGTAGTTAGAAGTGGAGACCCTTGGATTGGCAACTAACATGGCAATTATTGTACATTAGTGTTTTGAGAAATGTTTCCTTAAAAGGAAGCTCTACTGGCAGAAGTCTAAATTATCTTTCTTTTCAGTCCTTGTGAATTTATGTGTTAATTTCTGTAATTATTAACACTTCCTTCTTTCCATGAATTTCACTTTTTCCTCAGCTATTGCTCAATCCTTCTGTTCCCTGAAATGACAAAGAACAGAACTTTGCCCTTCATTGCCTTTTCATGGGTTACAGTTCCTATACGAAAGGTTCTATCTAATTAATTTTTAGACAACTGCTACATATTCTGAGGCCTTTAACTTCTAATTCCTGGAATACGTCTGCCATACTCATTTTGCTGTTCTATCCTGTTTCTTAAAGCAGTCTAGTTCTCCTTCTCCTATGACAAAGGAACCATTTGTAACTCTTCCTTCTCAGCATCTTGGATTCCTGCTTCCTGTGTACAAATCTCAGCAGAAGCAAAGCCTAATTTTGCTATCACATTCTAGGAGATTCTTCCACGTCGTGGTCCACTCAGTGAAGCTGATAATGCTGTTAAAGTGTTCATAATCTTTCTTTTGACAGGATTTAAATTTTGAAGGAAACTTAACAATTCACCACCTGTTTTCAAGTAATGAGGTCTCCTGCCAATATTGCATTTAGTACTTCAGCAGTAAATTAACTGTACGTAGCATTTCTAATGCTTGCTTTTTCTTTGCCCTAGTTTCAACTTCGGGTCCTTCTGGTGTTTCTCAGTTATAGCTTTTTCTTCTTCTACTGAAAGTAGTTTCTACTCTACTCAGTCATGCTTCTCTTTTCTCATTGTGGATGGCTGTGGATATTTTGGTTATTTTCTTTTAAGTTACCCATTCTGTTTCTGTGGTGAGGGCAACAGGATTCAGTTCTTCAAATTTTTTTCTTTTTCATGAATGTGTGATTTCACTGTTACTATGATTTCAAGCCTTACCTGATAGTTACAAATACTTTTTTGCTGCTAACTCTTTGTTTTGATTTGGTTTTGTGTTTCCTACTTTCTCTTTTGGATGTTCTCAGCTTATATTCAGTGTGGCAAAGCTGTACTTTCCCTCAGAACACCTTTTACTACTTGTCACTGTCAGAGGTATCTCCTTTGAAGCCCTCAATCGGAGAGTTTCGGGCTCCTGTCTGCTTTGCCTTGTACAATTTTGACTGTCCGAGATGTACCACTTGTTCATAGACATCAAAGGACAGATGTGTCCTTTCAGCATCTGCAGCTGAAGGTCTCTGGAGGTCTGTGATGTATCTTGTGTTGATTTGGAAGAGACTGTGAACTTCTGATTCCTTTCCACTTGCTTCTTGTGAAAACTTCTTTACTTTACCCGCTCAGACTTTCTCTGGAAGCTGTTTAACGGTCTCTCTTCTGTTCATGTGGACCAATATGTTCTGTTGTTATTTTCAAAACACTATATATTTCTTTTTTGTGTGTTTAAGTCTTTCAGTAGCACTTTGTAGATGACAGTTGTTTCATTTGCCTTGTACATGAAAACTACACAGCTTTGCTTGCAAAGTCCCTGGCACCTGTACGTTCATGTCTCACAGTGGTGGTCATCATTCTGCTGCTTTGTTTCCTTATAACTTTTTTCCTGATGTCAAACCTAACTCTGCCTTCCAGTAATGCAAGTCTGTTTCTTTTTGTTCTATCCACTAATTGAGAAAGGTGAGCTGTTTTTGTTTTCTTCCTCTGTGTATATGCCTTCTACATTCAAGATAGTTCTAATTATACTTTCTCCTTCTTTCTTCTTTTAGCCTTTTTTTGTGTGTAATGGTTTATCATTTTTGTGGGTGTTCTTTCCCATTTTTTGATGGGGCAGTGTCTTTTTTTCAAGTGCAGTGTCAGCTGGTCAGAATATTCCAGCTGAACCATTACCGATTCTGAGATGACATGGAGATTATATTAATGTATTCTTTGCATTTCCCCCCGCCTCCCATAGCGATGTGATATAGCAGCTCCCAAGCTGGAGATAGAAAGGTCTCACAACTCCTTTTCTCAGTGCCCCTGGTTAGTCAGCTCTCCCTCTAATTGTTGGAACTGGCTTCGTTGTAGAACCTTGTAATGTCTCTGCTGAAATACAGCCTTCAGTTTTAGACCCGATTGTCTTGTCTGATCCCTTTCTCCAGAACCCCTGCAGTCTCTGCAGTCTCATGGCATTTGAATATGTAATCTGCTCCTATTTTAATGTACAAACTAGTAACTAAAATATTAAATTTTATTTTAAAATTACATAATCATAGAACTTGGCTTAATACCTCCTCCTGTTTTTGAGTTAATTTCTTCCACGTATGGCTTTTCTAATTGGCTTTGTACCCAGGTTATAGGACACTCAGTGGAACTGTTTTATTATTCGCTCATTATTTGCTGGACCTTTCCAGGGATTTAACTCGATACACTGGAATGTGGAGTGGAATAGAATGTAAAGTTTTATCCTAAATTTATTTTTCAGTGATTTTTTTTTTTATCATCATCTTGACTGCTCCGATTTGCTGTGACCCTTCCTTCATCTTATCTTCAGATTGTTAATTCCTTGAAATGGACGTATTTCCCCTTTGTTGCTTCCACAAGAAATGAAAATTGATAGTTATTATCATATCTGTGGTGTAAGGGCGAAGCAAAATTGAGTTTAGATTCCATTCAGTGCTTCTGTTCTGTGTTATCTTTCTGCAATATGCAGAAGAAATAGACTTCAAAGCGTATTATGTTTCTGGAATACATCTTTCTGTGTTGCTGTTTTGTCTTCACAGAGCATAAAAGATCCTGTTTGAATGATCTTAGAATTTCTTCAGCTCTGAAAAGCCTCTTGAAATTTCAAAATATTATGAGATTTTTTTAATAAATTCCAGGTTAGATGCCTTCTTTTGGGGTAACTACCAGTGTTGCAAAATTAACCATTTTATTTTAATGCTGTTATAAAGCACATTATTTTAATAAAATGTTTTGGATCATAGTAATGAGGAAGGAACAGCAGATGGGAATAGTCAGCTGGGGGAGCTAATGCTCTGTAGTGCATCTGCCAGCATGTGAGAGGAAAGAATAAGAACTGCAAAATAAAAGGAAAGAGCAAAATGCATTAGTGGAGTTCATTTTTTTTTTTCCACAGTAGCTCTTCTTTGATGTTGCAGTTGAAGTACTTTTTTAGCAGCTGTAAGCAGTAGAAATTAAACTTCTTTAATTTCCGTTTCTATGATCAGAGCACTCCTATGAGAGACTTCCTGATATCACTATTATGCTTTCTTCAAAAGCATTTATCTCCATAGTGGGGCAGTTGTATAAATATTTGTAGTTTAGCTTCTTGAAAAAATGTTTTATGACTCCCTTTATTGGGTGTGGAAGATCCTAAAGTCAGATTTGGATTAATGAGGATGGAAGTAGTTTGTCTTTAATATGGAAAGATACAGATGAAAGAAAATACTCAATATCATGTCTAACCGCTCGAAGGCCGTGACTGTAATTACCCTTTTTGGTACCAGGTGTATAAACAAAAATGTTCTTCTAATTGAGTTTATGGCTTTGCATTTCAGAAGCATCAAATAATATTTCTTCCTTTCCCAAACAGGATGGGAAGAAGCTGTTAAAAGTGGAAACTGTCTGGAGCCTAATTTTACTGTGTAGAAACTTATGCCAAGTTAAAACAGTAATTATGTCCACGTGGGATGAAGTTTGCATTTGTGAATGAAATGGTTCTGAATTTTATCTTAGTTTCCGGCTACTTGAATCTTACATTTATCCCTTTGCTTGAAAAACCAATGATGATCGTGTTACAGGTGACAACAAAGGTT
Source organism: Caloenas nicobarica (assembly GCF_036013445.1). Lineage (NCBI taxonomy): Eukaryota > Metazoa > Chordata > Aves > Columbiformes > Columbidae > Caloenas > Caloenas nicobarica. Next base: position 27,168,023 of record NC_088247.1, read on the forward strand.
GGAAGTGATGCATGTCTAAGTGGGAGATAGTGCCTTATTGCCAAAGTAAGCTAAAAATACGTATTCTGTCTTTTAGCTCCATGCTTATAGTCATAATAGAAGTAAATTGTATGCAGAAAGGCTTAGGAGTAGGGTTTTTTTAGTGCTAGAATTTCTTAAATAAGACAGCAAAACATTTATACCATTAGCACTTTAAAAATGTAACAGGTTACTCTCATCCTAAAGAACTTAATTTCAAAAGAAATTATAAATTTCTCAGTTTAATCATTTGCGTTTCAGAAGACAGATTTAAGTGAAACCATGTGACGGCTTTGTCACATAATTGTTCCATTTTAAAAACTTTTTTTTTCCACAAAACGAAAAAAACTCCATTGGTGTCTAGGTTTGTGGGTACCTCTTGTAGTTGACTGTAGTTTTGTGTTAGGGGAAGAAAACCCTGGGGAAACCTGTTTCCTCAGAAGTACCAGCAGTGTGGGAATCCAGCTTACCCAGTAGGTAGTTCTCCTTAGACCATTGCACTGCAGCCCCAGGATTTGGTAGACCAACTGGCAGGTCCTTTTGCAAAGTGATGCCTTTTGCAATGCTGTCTTATTCACTGGCTGCAACCCAAAATATCTGGGTTCGCTGCAAAGCAACCTGAGTGTTCTACTGAGCTAACATTGGGGTGACATTTGACTAAAACATTTAGGCTTAAAATGTAGTGTTCTCTTACAGAGTTTTTAAATAAAGCTTGATTCACAGGGGAATACTAATGCATCTCATGGTTCTAAGAGGGAGAAATGTTGGTTGGAAGGAGGGACAATACACATTTACCATCTTTTTGTGCACTGACAGGATGGATAGGGAGGGGTCTTTATTTACCCTTCTCTAATGGATTGAACTGTAAGCAAGACTCCGTTATTAGTCATGCAGAAAACTAGCATTTTGCCGCAATAATTCTAGTCGCATGTATTTTCTTGCACATATGGTGTTGGTGATGTTCTATAAAATTGTGGAATTAAGTAATAAATGTGATTGAAGAATACATGGCTATGGGGGATGTCCCTTTTCACCTTCATAAACATCATGAACAACAGTTTGTAGATGATGCAAAAGGTGAATTAAAAGTTTTAATTTGGTAATCATCTCGGTTTGATTAGAAGCAGATGCTGACAATCTGCAGAAATAGAAATGGACCCTTAGAGGAAAGCTTTTATTGCTTAACGTTGACTTGTGAAACTGAAGTCAAACCAAACCGCAGGCTGTACAGTCACTTATGCCACCCTTTAGTGCACTAGAGCACTATGATTCTTACTGAATAGCTTTCTGCGGTTCATCGTTTGAGTTAAATAGGACCTTTGGAGCCCACTGTAAGGTTGAATCCTTCTGTACTGGCTACTGTACACGTTCTTCTAGCTTGAAGTGCACCGTCATCCTGCTTTGATATAGTTACGTGCTTTGAAATAAAAAGTGCAAAAAAGGCAGCAATAAAAATGAGGTGATGAATAAAAGCATTCTTTCTCTTCATCTAGCTGAAAACAACCAGATAACATTCAGAATACAGTTTGAATCCTGAGGCAGATGTTTTGTTGTAGATCTGGATTTCTAAAATAATAATAACTGGCAGCTGTACCAGAAAGGTAGTGGAGAACAAGTATTTCCTATACCATGTTCTTCAGCTTATGGCAGAAAAGGAGGGAAGGGAACCCACACTACAGGGATGATAATACACTTTAGCACTGAGTGGTTGGCCAGCTGACACTTGACTGCCGTTAATGGCTTGGAAATGATGAAAGAATAGCAATTCCTAACCTGATCCTTGTAGATCTTCAGTTCTTAGCAATTGGGAATTTTGGATTCCTGGAAGAAACTTAGTATAGACAACAAGAATGACGTCAACAAATGCCCTCTTTTTCTATAAATATTTTAGACATTCATTTGGGGCATAAGGGAGGAGGAAATTGGGAAATCAATAGTGTATTTTTAAAAAATTATATACATATGTTATTCAAGAAGAAAATAAATTCTTTGGATAGTTGAGGTGTTCTTTTGTAGTGGTTGAGGTTAAGAATGTCTTCAAAATGAGTTTATTTTTCACATAGCAGTGAATGCAGTACCTTTGGAAATGTTTATATTGTTCCTTAGCACAGCAGTGTAAAAGCTGACAAGATAGTTTGTGCAGGATGTAATTACACTGCAAGTAGAATTTACTAGCTGCTGTTTTGGACGTAAACTTCATAAAATGGTCTGTAAACACTGAAATACTCTTCCCTGCTAATCCTATGATTGAATCTATAGAAACATTTGTTAACAAGTCTCCATAAAATTGAGCCTGATGTTGGCATCCTGATTTGTAAATAGAAGAAAACTTGTTGCTGTATTTCTCATAAGGGTGTTCTGTTAGCTCTTCAGTCATGTGTGACTCTAATATGTATGTGGTGACGTTTCTAGAATAATCTGTAGTATTTTTTTTGTTCAGCTTCCCTTTTCATGGATGTAGGGAAATGTTTGTCAGGAATCTAGGAAACTGGACTCTGTGGTTGTGGGAATCACGAATTAGCTGCGTAGTTGAGGAGGATCCATAAAATGTCCTTTCTGTGCCCACTGCTGAGAAGAAGTCCAAATAACATTTCAGTCGATGGATAAGAATACATAATAATTCCAAGTGCAGCCCTTTATATTTTCGGGGATGCCAGCAACTTGAGCTAAAATACTAAGTTGTATTACCGTGGGAAATACACTTTTTTTTTTTCTTAATTCAGTTTGTGTCTAGCCAAAATGGACTTTATGTCTTAAGAAATGTTATAATCAGATTTGTGAACAACAGATTTGTGGGTACGTGGAATGTTGTGTGTCATGGTTTTGTTTGTTTGCTTGGATTTTTTGGGGTTTCTTTTTTTGAGGCTCTTCATGCTCTTAATTTGTAGGACAGCTGGGAATGATGTTCTTTCCTAATCAAGCTAATATTAATTAACCAGCTGAATACACCTTATATTCTTAAATTTAGTGGTGTCTAGGTTAATATTCTAGTTGTAGCTTAGTTTGTACTGTGCTTTGTGGAGATGGGGAAGATTGACTAAGAAATGATTGTTTTGTCTCTTTGACACTTAAAATTGCAATACAGTGCAGTATTGAGAGACTGATGCCATCTCTTTTTTCAGAATCGTGTTGTGCCTTTTGAGTACCAGCTGATCAGTGACTAAAAGCAAGTTTTAGAAAGTTCACTTTCTAAGGACACCAGTGATGTGTGTCTGTAAATACCTGAAGCTGAGTCTTGGAAAAGGAAAGGACTCATGCAAGGAGTTCGTGTTCCTTACTGGGAGACACAGAAACTACAAAATTAAGTAGCTGTGAATGTATAGTAGTATAATGTGTGCATGCATCTTTATATCTTCATTAGAACAGACTAGGGATGTCCGATTTATTTTGGAGTTTTTGGACTGCCTCTTTGCCAGTGTTTGTTTAACCAAGCCTTATGTATTAAATTATTCATATTTTAATCTAAATTTATGTGTCTTTGTGTTTCCAGGACAATTCTGTGATTAAAATCAATGAGTAAACTGTGTATAGGAAGCAAGAAAACTAGAAATAGTGCAACTTGTCCCAAATCCTTGCTTCCTTCCTTTCCTCTCATGCCTTCCCTTTTCATGTCTTCATTTTTCTAATTTTTCTAAGTCTTGAAAATGTATGATGAGATGTTGAATTGTTTCAAGCTACGATATGTGATCCACTGTCACTGGAAAGGGAAGAGCCTTTTCCTGGTGTTATTGGTCTTTTCTTGTGCCTTGGATGCAGCATCTGTTGGCAACAAACTAATGAGGCAAAACTAGTGAATTGTTCTCTGTGGAGTAAAAAGTTGAATCAGTTCAGTGCGGAGGGTCAGATAAGCACCAGATGACACCCTCAGAAGAATTCTGTTGTATTTTTTTTTTAAATCATTTGAGTATCACAGTATTTTATCCGGTGAACAGCGAGTGCTGTCAAAAGTTAAGCAGTCTGTTTATCTTTCCAATCTTAATTAGAATGCTAAAAGCTGTATTTAATTGTCTAATTTTTAATGATTACCAGAATGTGTTCTTGCAGGTGCTATTTTAGAGACAAAATTATTAAATGTACAACCTGTAGTGTTCTTGTTAAAAGAAAAAAAAATATTTTACAGCTTCCATGAACCAGGAAAAACTGGGATAATGTTTCATGATGCTTTGTATACAGAGGTACAGGCATGACCTAACTGAAAGCTTGAGTCCGAATTTAGACTATAAGGAGTTTATTTCTGTTGCATTCCATCTTCAATCAATTTCAGTACTTAAAAGGGGCTTTTAAGATGGGGACAGGCTTTTTAGTGGGGCCTGTTGGGACAGGACAAGGAGTAATGATTTTGAACTAAAAGAGGGGAGATTCAGGCTAGACATGAGGAAGACATTTTTTACAATGAGGGTGGTGAAACACTGGCACAAGTTGCTCAGAGAGGTGGTAGATGCCCCATCCCTGGAAACATTCAAGGCTGGGTTGGATGGGGCTCTGAGCAACCTGATCTAGTTGAAGATGGCCCTGCTCATGGCAGGGGGGTTGGACTAATGGGCTTTGAAGGTCCCTTCCAACTCAAACTATTCTGTGATTTTTATGTGAAAACAGTGAAATCCCTAATGCCAATGCAAGGTTATTTTTAAAGTTCCAGTCCTTAGGGAAGGAAGTTTTATTTTTAAACGCATTCTGGAGTTGTCTCCCAGCTTTCATGAGGGGCTGGGGATATCTTTGTTTCTTCTTCTTCTCTCCATTAGCTGGAAACATGAAGGCAATGGGAATTTGGTGAAAAGGCAAGGAGCAAAGTGTTTGTAGGGCTGCTGAAGGTTTGGCTAACCTATGAGATACTTGAGGCTGTAAAAAGTAAATTATTTAACAGCTTTGTAAATATTGTTTATTTATATGATAAATATTGTTTTGCAATAATATTTATGTTTATTTAAAAAATACAATTTCTGATTAAACTGTATTTTCAGTAACACTGTCCGCAGTCTTATCCAAATCTTTATTTGTGGCCCATTAACCTATTTTTCTGGAGGTTTTACTAGCATCACTTTTACCCCAACAGTGATAAGTTTTTTGCTAGTGAGATGCAAGAAAATCTAAAAATCTTAATATCTGTAGAAGACTGACATGGTCGAATTGCTAATAAAGAAGGATCTAGACAGATTGTGAAGTTGGAGTCAGGATAATTATTTTATGTGTATATATTAAAAGATAAAAACCCCTTGAAATTAAATATAATACTGAATAAAATGGTTTTGTTGATGAAAACAAAATAATTGTTTTTCCAAAAACAAATAAGCAAGGAATCCTTGCCTTTACTTCGCATTCTCCCCCCAATATTGCACGCCTGTCTATAAAACAGTCACTGGACTGTTTTAATGGCTTTCTGTGTAAAAAAAAAAAAAAAAAAAAAAAACAAAACAAAACAAAAAACCATCAAAAAACCCAAAACAAACCCACAAAAAACCCCCAACAAACAACAAACAAAAACCCCAAACAACCCAAACCAACAACAAACAAAACCCAACAACAGAGATATCGTAGAAGAACTACTGCAATTGTAACCCCTATAGCTGTACAATATGTTGTACTGTTTTTATTCAAAGGTAGTTTCACAGAGTTTGGAATGACATGGTAGACTGGGCTCTCTTAAGCAGTTTCTACTGAGAAAGCATAGAACTGTTAAATTTGGAAAATGGAAATGACTACTCTGGAATTAAGATTAGAACTTTGGTCTCTACAAGGTGAAAGGAAAGCTTGCAGGCTCATCTGCTGACTTTAAATTTATACTTATTTAAACAAGAAGTACCTCATCTGGAAGAAGTAGTTGGGTTTGGGTAGCACTGTGTGAAATTTTTATATAGTTCCAGGGTCTCACATTTGAAAAGCAGGAATCTTTCAAAGAATGAAAAGAATAAGATTGTTAGTGAGAGTCTTTTATAGAAAGTGTTTTCTCGTATCGTTTACTTGAATCCATGTAATGTTTTTGATACAACCACTTTGTTAAAGAAAAATATTTTCTTTAGAGGCTGTTTTTCCCTGAGCATTAGATTTTAACATGCAGAAATATAATGCCACTGTGTATTTACTCTGTCTTCAAAGTTACATGCTTCTGCTTTTCTGGCAGCTTTGTTATTTTTTAAGGCTGATTTTCCTGAGAGAGTACTACAGATTACATCAAGATGCAGACAGGGTAACCATAAACCTTTTAGACATTGCTGCCTTGGCCATTTCATGTGCATCCATCAAATCACTTTCATAGAGGGGATTTGCTGGGTTACTTCTCCAAGTTTGAAATTAAAGAGTCCTATCTATGACTTCCAAGAAAAGTGTTTTTGTTTTGTTTTGTTTTTTTTTTTCAGTTTTTCAACTGAGAAGAAGGTAAACGACTTTTATTTAAATGCCCATTTAACTGCATAGAAGTGTTAGTCAACAAATTAGATATTTGGCCCCACTCGGAGAAGAAACTGAACCGCTTATGCGCATCCCTTTCCATGGAGAGGAAGGGCGAAGGGACACCAAGTGCCTTTTTGATCTTGTGTTTGGAGTCTGGGTATCTATTGCCTGGGATGGCCTTGGCTTGCATCCTGGCTGGTCTCTAAAAGCTCTCCTGACCACAGCCTTGTATCACCTCTCCATGTCTTGGGGGACACCTCTCCATGTCTTGGGGGACACCTCTCCATGTCTTGGGGGACACCTCTCCATGTCTTGGGGGATACCTCCTATTGATGTAGAGCAGTCTCGCACAACGTGTTATACTTTGACATCTGTGTCCATTGATGTTTTGGGAAGGTTTTCTGTGTTCCTGAATATTTAATCCCTTCCAGTCAGGGACTGCTTCTGTTATACTTTATCAAGAACATGTTGTGCAAGTACTTAAGACTCTTGTTGCATGTAGTTAAGTTATTAGGTATAATTGCTGGATTACCAGCATGTATGATCTGTTTTATCAGAGTGGATTATTTATGATTTAGAGTTTTTCTTTTATTGATTACCTTTTTCAGGTTTTAAAGCCTGAGCTTAATTATGATTTAAAGCAGAACTATTTGATTTCAAATTTGGTGTTTAATTGTTTTCAGTTTTATAAAACTCTGCAATCGTTTGTTATTATACAAGGTGCTAATTTTTAGTGTGGCTATTCTGCTGTATTTGGTGTGTTATTAGATAGTCAAAAAGCATAATATATATTTATGTATATACAGTATTTAAGTTTTTATATCAGGAAGTGTAGCATCATCCATGATTTTTCAAGCTAGAAATTTTGGCTTAAATACTTGGAAGTTGTTAAATCAGATCATTGCTGCTAAACTTACCTGTTTCAAGAACTGGGAAAGCATTAACATTTAGAGAACAATAAGTATACCATTGTTCTTACTCCTGAAAAAAAGGCGAGAGAGATCAGTCTATGGATATGAGATCATACATCTTGTTTTTTTAAAGCGTGGTTTGAAAACTGAGCTGAAACTGATGTTTTTGTTAAAATTCTGACAGAGTTGCTTAAGTCCTTACTAACTGCCATTGAGTCACCGTGCTTTGTTTTAATGCGTACAGTAAATCTAGATATGAGCAGAGATTGTCACAAGTTGTTTTGAAGAGGTTGACTTTTAAAAAGTCTGGTTTATAGTTCTTGTGTTAGTGTTTGGAATTATTATATTTAAAATCTGCACTACTGCTTCAGAAGGGAGGTTATTTAACACTATTTGTCACTAGTGTTTTGCTCGTTTCTGATTAGTTATTAGTGATCACTTGCTGAATATGTAATTAATTTTCCCTTGTCAACTGAAGTGATGATATATTTACAGATTATTTAATCTTTTAGCTCATGTTAATTAAAAAAGCACCTTATTCTAAAGTATTTCAGCAGTTTTAAAACAAGCTCTTAATTTTAGATTAGTGAAGACCTGAAAAATGAATTGGCAAGTGAACTGGCTACATCAACCCCTGGCGTCACTATGTCTAAAGTAAAAGAACAAATGTTCTATAAGGTAAGTAGAAATTGGGAAGTTCCACATATTTACATTTATTCTCTTTCAGTTAAACTTAGAGTTATTAATTTTAAGTTTACATAGTACTCTTGCTAACCATTAATCAAAGTATCTAAATTAACTGTGACTTATGAGAGTTCCTCTTCTTCATGTCAGTATAAGGGTAGAGGGATGGACTGGGAGAACAAAGGGAGATTTAAACTACCATTAATGTCTTCTGTCCTCTTTTGACATCCTTTGTTTTTTGCTACAAAAACAGTTTTAACGTTTCCCAGACAAATGATGTAACTCTTCTGGCTGACAGACTGTTCAGGATAGAGACACTGTCAAACATCTGTTGCTGAAACTAGGTTGGGGCTGATTGTATTAGTCTGAAATACTTCTTGCAAGAGAGCAAGGGGAGAGAAAAGAACTATCTAATGTAACCCACTGATTCTTCTTTGGAGCAAAGTTGGTTGGGTTCCAGATGTGTTTCCAAGACCTTTTATATATAGCTGACATTAATTAAATATTTCAGGATGTCTGAAACAGAAGGCCAACAGAAGTCCATTTTCAAATATGAAATCAGTAAGGGATGCAAAGCTACATAATTGGGCTAATAACCATAGATGCAAGCTTTAAAGTAGCTTATTTTGCCTGGTTGTATGACTTTCTATAAGTAAACAATGCATTTTCACCAAAATAATGATTGGCTATTCCAAAGTCAACATTTAATTTCAAAATCTTTGTTTTGCCTGCATAGAGCTTTGTTAAAAGATAGAGAATGACTTAAAGCTTTACTGGTCCATTTTGAATCTTAGGGTTGTAAACGTTGTTACTGCCTTATTTTGCTATTTCATGGTGTGGGTTTTTCTTCTATTTCAGGTTGGACTTGCAGATGCTGTGGATCTATTTAGAGCAAGAAGAGTGTTTATTAAAGATGGCTTTGCGTATGTGCCATTTAAGGACATCGTTGCGATTGTTTTGAATAACTATAGAGCAAAGTTATCTAAAGCATTGGCGGTAAGTTTGAAGTCTGATTTTTAGAACTTTTATTGCATTGTTTAGTGACACGCTTGGACAGTAACCTTTTGGATTTTTAAATTTATCTGCTTCCATCTTGGAGAATACCAGAAACCCTATCAAAAGTGCTGACATGACTAAAAAAAAGTTCATTATGAGCTGAGAGTTCATTGATTTTTTTTTTTTTACATGAAATTTATTATGTGATGTGCATTGTAAAGCAATTTGTCCTAGAGGATTTTAAAATTGTTTCCCATGTAGACAGTAATGTGACTTTTTATTCAAAATATTAGCCTCATACAGATAGCTGTTTTTCTTCATATCAATCTTTTCTCACACATTTTGCAACTTTTTTTTTAAACGAGGAAAATAGTGAGTTGTATTCTTTTTTTCTTTTGTTAGTGAGTTCTGAAATGAGGATAAGTCAAAACATGTCAAGTAAAAATAAAATCTTCATTGTATGAGTGTTTGAGGTATCAAATCTAGTTAGGACACCTATGGTAAATACTGTATATGAATGTTCTTCTGTTAGTAATTTGGTGATCAATTTGGGAATTACTAGTTTTACAATATTAGATTCTTCAGAGTTTAAAAGTAGGTGATCATGTATGTTGCTTAGCATTTGAGTCCTAGAAAATATGGTGTTGAATAAATGAAGGCAGTTTGGATTTATTTTTAAAAATGTTTTCAAAGCCTTATGTTGCTATGTCACATTGATATCAAGGTTGACTATGAGTGTTTAGTAAACAGTATGAAGTAAAAATTAGTTCCTTTAAGAAGCTGCCAGTATGCAAATTTTCTATTTTGTTAATTTTGAATACAACTGGAGTCTGTAGTGACTGCAGTAAAAACCATGATACTCTTATGTAAACATTTCCATTAGAACTCTTTGACACAACTGCAACTAGAGACATGCTTATTTCAGTTGATGCTTAATGTTCTTGCTGGAAGCTGATAACACGTGTGTGGGATTTAAAAGCAATGAATGTGTTCTATAGAAATGTGGCTAAGGACCTGGGTTATCTGCATCTACTTAAATGCTTTTGAGAAGCTCCATGGACTTCTGGAACTTGCCTGTTGTTTGAGTAGCTGAGGAGACATCTGAAAAACAATAGACTAGAACAGTAATGAATAGGCCACCTGACTTGTCAGTTTGAGGAGAAATCTGCAGCTTTTTCTTACAAACATATGCTATCTTGTATATAATTCATTTAACCCAGATTACTTTGTTAAAGCCAACAGTTGCTTGATAATAGAAAAGTACTTCTTTATGTTATCCTCTGTAATAAAGATTTAGAAATTTTAACACTCTCATGAACTTGGAAAACCATCTTCTGTAGAATTTCTAGGTTTTAAGTTAGTGCAGTATTTCAGGTTTGCTTTAGTTTTTAGTCTTAATACATACACTTTGTTTATTGAAGTTCTGCATATTTTCATAGTAAGGAATAAAAGAAGATTAGTAATTTCTGTCCTATTCCAAAGTTCCTAATTGAAGTTATGGGGTTTTGATGACTAATTTAGTCTGCAAAGCCACCTTTAATAAATTGTGCACAGTACACTGCTGAGAGATTATTAAATTGAGAATATTATTAAATTGAATCTTTTGGAAATGAAGACCAAAAATCCAGCATGTTCTGCAGAGATCAATCTAACGTTATTCTCTTGCACTAAACAGAGTCATAACTGGAGTGTGACTCTTGGAAGTAGGATAATGAGTGTAGTTTTCACTGGAACAAAACTGTTATCATCAATTACATTTCAGTGAAACTATAAGAATACACTTTTAGTGAAAGGACTGTACGTAAAGAATCTTCTGAAAGTGTAAAGATGGTAACAGTTGCTGTTCTGCAATTTACAGATTAGGAGGTTAATCTTTAGTGAATTACCTCTTATGACACAATGGCACACTTCCAGGATTGTTTGTGGAAAGTAGTTGTTGAAATACTATTTGGTCTAGGCTTAAGTTCTGCAGGTACAGCTGCTTTAGTATTGCTTGGTAATGCTTTTACAGCACATGGATGTTTGTGTGTGTCTGCTGCAAAGGAGAAATCAATTGGGAAATGTGCTCAGCCTCAGGCACTATGATAGTATAGAGATCTTCATGACTTTGCACAGTTGTGCATCATGACCAAACTTAATTAAGAAGTAATAGAGCCTTAAACAGCATCACTGATTTGTTATTTAATTTGTCTTTTAATGAATGTATTTGATAACATTACCACTTTGGTAAGCATTACTTATATGTGCTTTTGGGAGTATGTTTCAGTGTTTTTGCAGCATCTGGCTATTTACGCTTCATTCTCAGCAGTTTCTAATGGGCAATCCTTGTTTTATTAGAATTGTAGAATTAAAGATCTTAATGGTGTGATAATCCAAAATAGGCATGAATGCTATTTCTAAAGAAGGGGTTTGTATCTTCACAGGACCATAAAATTAGGCTAAATACTTGTACTTTCTTATGGGGTAGTTTGACTTTGGTCAGTACTTCTGGTTTTGACAGCCTGTTTTAAGCTTCTAAGGGGCAAAATATATAATACCTGAATATAGACAGTGGAAAGACGATCTTTCAGGCGTGTAGTTTTGAGGAATCTTTCTTATGGCTCTAATTAATGCCTCAATTCTTCAATGTTAAAGCAGCATAGTTTTTCAAGTGTGAGGTTATTGATTATTTGTGCTGTGATGCATGTTTTGCCTCTTGGAGGTTGTTTGGTGCTACTCCAAGCCCAGGTTTTTGGAAGGAGTTATCCCTGCACAGGAATGATTTCCTGGTGAAGGCCTGTCCTGTCTTTTCCAAGGTGCTCGGAAGCTGTTACACTTCATGGGAGTGTGCTTGTGCCAACGATACTGTTCCTAGGCCTCTAAAGCATGGAATAATTTGGGTGGTTGCCCAGCCTTGCTATGTTGCTCACTACGTTGCAGGCTTGAGGTGCCACCGTCCTGCATTACAGCGTGATTCTAGTTGGGCTTATAGAGGAGGGATATAACGAGAGTGAATTGTGTTGATACTGAGCTTTGAGAGCACAGTAAATAATTAATAGTAGTGACTCTTAAAAAATGTTTTATGTTGACACTGGCACAAATTCAGTTTAATCAGACTTATGCTTTAGTTGCTTACTAGTCAAGCCCACAGAAAAGTCACGTGTTTTGCTTCATCCTCTAAAAATGTTTGACATCTCGACTATGTTGCTATTCTTTGAGGCTCAATAATAGGGGGAGTTAATACTATTCAAGCCTTCTTGGCAATTTCAAATGCAACTGAAGAAGTTCATTTTATGTGCAAAATCAATACTGCGAGGACCTTCTTTCCCTGTCTGACCCATTCGACAGTAAAAAATTTCCTTTGTGTCACTAACGATTATTAAACTGTAGAAATCATAGAATCACAGAATCACATTTTCCGTAGCTCATGTAAGTTGTAATAGTAGCTCTACAATGGTTTTATAACTTAAAGCAAACTTTTATTAATTCAAATTACATTATATTTTATTCATAAGTGTTTCACAGTGTTTACACTAATACACAAACATTTCTGCAGTAATGCTATGCTGCGTTTTGGTAATTTCAGTTATAGCCATGTAGTGAACTTAGGCTGTGAAATTCTTGTTGTTATTAGATCTCCTTTATTGATGATAATTGTTTTAAGTTTTGATTTCTTGAAATCAGAAGATTTGGTTTAGTGTGGCGGTTCAGACCCATATCAGAGCTGTGTTATACTGGGTACCACGCAAAAGAGGATTGCTTCAGAGAAATCTGAAATGGGACAAAACAGGGAAAGAGAGAAGATGCTGCCGGATCATTGGCTGGGACTTGCTTTTAGGAGCAGTGTCCTCAAATAATTGAGAAAATGACTTAATATTATGCTAGCAGTTGTCTGACTTGTTTGCTGCCCAACGCAAACTCCTGTTCAGTTGACTTCCACAGTTCTCGCCCTGTGTGGTCAGCTGCAGTGGCCGTAGGGGTGGACAATGTCTCCCACCTGCTGAAAGTGTTGCGGTGTTCAGTGTGAGCTTCCCTGTGATGTCTGATCGCCAGAAGTGATGTAATTTACGAGCATGCATTTAGGTTTTTTTTAACTACTTCTCTTGCACTGAGGTAGGTTTTCATAGCACCCATGAGGGCCCCACGCTGGAGCAGGTAGAGAGTTCCTGAAGGAACTGCAGCCTGTGGAGAGCCCACACTGAAGCAATTTTTTTTTCCTGAAGTTCTGCAGCCCATGGGGAGAGACCATGCCAGAGCAGGTCCATTAGAGAGCGGTGTCGGGGAAAGGGACCTGGGGGTCCTGGTGGACAGCAGGATGACCATGAGCCAGCACTGTGCCCTTGTGGCCAAGAAGGCCAATGGCATCCTGGGGTGTATTAGAAGGGGGGTGGTTAGTAGGTCGAGAGAGGTTCTCCTTCCCCTCTAATCTGCCCTGGTGAGACCTCATCTGGAATATTGTGTCCAGTTCTGGGCCCCTCAGTTCAAGAAGGACAGAGAACTGCTGGAGAGAGTCCAGCGCAGGGCCACAAAGATGATGAAGGGAGTGGAGCATCTCCCTTATGAGGAAAGGCTGAGGGAGCTGGGGCTCTTTAGTTTGGAGAAGAGGAGATTGAGGGGTGACCTCATCAATGTTTATAAATACATAAAGGATGAGTGTCACAAGGATGGAGCCAGGCTCTTCTTGGTGACAACCAATGATAAGACAAGGGGCAATGGGTATAAACTGGAACACAGGAGGTTGCATTTCAATTTGAGAAGAAACTTCTCAGTGAGGGTAACAGAACACTGCAACAGGCTGCCCAGGGAGGTTGTGGATTCTCCTTCTCTGGAGACATTCAAAACCCACCTGGATGCCTTCCTGTGTAACCTCATCTGGGTGTTCCTGCTCTGGCGGGGGGATTGGACTAGATGATCTTTTGAGGTCCCTTCCAATCCCTAACATTCTGTGATTCTGCGTGAAATATGTGGGTGAGTCGGACCAACCATATCTGCCCCTGCCCCCTGTGCTGTGCGGGGGGGAAGTGGAGGAGTCTGGAGTTGAAGGAGTAAAGTTCTGCTTGGGAGAAAGGGAAGGAAAGGTGTCATTTTGGATTTTTCCTCCGTTTCTCACTACCTGAGTCTGATGTAATTTACTGTCAATTAAAATAATTTTCCCCAAGTTGAGTTTGTTTTGCCTGCCGTGTAATTGGTAAGTAATCTCCCTGTCCTTATCACAACCCATGAGCCATCTCATCCTGTTTCCCCCTGTTGTGTTGAGCAGGGGGAGTGGGTGTGCATCTGGGTGGGAGTTTGGCCCTTAGGTTGCAGTGGGTTAACCTTGGCTATTCTTTGAATTTTTGGCCTTTATTGTGGATCTGAAGAGCTTATTTTACAAAGACTTGTAATTATGGTTTATAGCATAATTGAACTTTCCATTCATAGTCTAATGGTGGTTTTTCAGTAGATTTGTCATGCTTGTATTTAAGTCCAGCCCCCTTTTCCCCCATCTTGAGTGTAGTAATCAAGGTAATAACTTGTCTGGTCTTTGTGTTATACCTTTACTGCAAAAAGTTGCTTTTGTGAAAATACTTTGTTAGAACATCATATCAGATCTGTCTGCAAATAATAATAGTAACTGAAAATAACACAAACTGGTACCATAAGAAATCAAGATTCCAATGTTAATATGTATAATTATGATAGCATGTGTTTCCTGTTAATTTAATGCCTACACTTTTTTACTTTGCAGTATGATCTTGCATAAACTGATAAAATGTCTACAAATCAAATTGTTTGGGTTTGAGGACTTAGCACAAAAGGAAGACCTCACTGGTGTTTTCTAATTTTTATGGATTTTTTTTTTTTGTTTATTCCTTTCCATATTTTGGATGTAATCTTCAAAATTGTTAGAAATGGGGATTGAGTGAGTTGCTTGTAGCTTTACTAATATTTGTAATGATTTCTCTTTTAAAATTAAATATTAGTCAAATATGCTATTTTGGTTGATTTATGTTATATGTTCAAAGAGCCTGCTAATTTGGGAAAAGTATCAGTATACATGGCGCTACCTGCAAAGCATTTTCTTCCTAGAACACCTGCTTTTTCAAGCAGTGAAGCAGAAGGCTTTATGTAGTGGCATTAATGTTGAGAAACTATGATTGATGATGGTCTTGTCACTTGAAATTCATTTCAGGTGCTGTGTTCCCAGTGTTAACTTAAAGTAATTCACTGTAACATAAATGGATGATTTTTGTAATATGTGCATACAAGGTTAGTAAGGTAATAACTTTGGCAGTGCAGGGTAAAACATGATTACGGTGACTTTGTCCTCTGAGTATCTCAGATGAAACTTTGCTGTGATAGTTTTGCAGGGAAGCAGCTGATCTTCATTGCTGAGTAATATTAGATTGTGAGGTCATTGTCCAAGGCACTGGTCTACTGAATAAAATGGTGCTATTTTGAGTGGGAGAAGTGAAATCAAGTGAAGTGACTTTGAGTGTGTGTTTGTGTGTCAGAGAGGGCTCAAGCCTGTCTGGGGAATGGTTACCTGCAAGACGGGGAGACCCATTGGACTCTTTGTGGACCTTCTTTTTGCCATGACCCTTTAATTGTCCCATTGTTGGCTATTAACATCTCTCTTATGAGGGGCTTTGGGGGGCTCCCTCCCCAGTTTCTTCATTACACTTTAGAGTGCCTGCCTTTGCATTTGTTTTTCAAAGTGATTCTTTTCTTGCTTTGCTCCCTTTCTAAAAGCTGTTTTGGAAGTAAAGAGGAGAGGAACTTGAAAACTTTGCAGTGTAGTCCTAAAAAATTTGATGTGACGGAAAAAGCACAAACAATGCAAGAGTAAAGGCACCTGCATTCACCATAATGATTTTTCATTATCTGTGTTTCATTGTTTGTAACCCTTGCTTCTCATGATCCTTGTTTAGATGTTAAATTCTGGCAAGCATGTTGCACATTTTTATAAATCTACTCTACAGATATAAAAAAAATTGCACCTTGTTTATAAATAAATAATATTTTATAGCACATCATATACAGATACTCATAGGACTTGCTGTTGTGAGTAGCCACAATGAAATCAGTAGCAATGGGTGAGTGTGTCAGCAGTGAGTGTCAGATTAAGCATTCCAGAACTGGAGTCATGCAAGTTATTTTTAGACCTAAATTAAGCTGTAATATCTTAAGTTATGATTACAGTTCGAATCAACAATTTGGATTAACAGCAAAAAAAGGCTGTGAAAAATATGGAATGTGGAAGGATAGGAAGAGGATATGTTTAAAATATTTAATGCAAGTTTAGGGAGCAGACAAAAAGAAGTAGGTTGAATCACTAAAAATTGTGATGACCACCTTTCCAATTACATGATTTTTTCATTCATTTCTCTGTGAAATCCAGAGAGTGGCTGTCTCCTCAGTAAAGTTTTACAATATGCTAAGCCAGTGAATGTACATCATGTATGTGATATTAACATGTTTTTGCCATTCCTACAAATGATAAAGATTGCCTGACTATTGGGGAAGGACCAAATCTTAAATCCTTTTTTCAATCAGAACGAAAAATGGGAAACAACTGTCAGTAGCTCAAAGTCAGATATGAAATACATTGAATTACTGATAGTCATATCAGGTGATGCTTGGTTAATTAATGTATAGAATCTTTATAGAGGTTGGAGTACTTCCTTAAGCAGCAAGTGTAAGAATAAAGTATGTACAAGTCTCGTTTCAGAAATGCCTTTGCCAAGACATATTTAAAAGAAATCCTGCTGTAAGACTAATTAAAAAAAACACACTAATTTTATTGATTACATAACTCAAGTGTTTTGAACTCTTTTAAGAAAAACTGTAGCAATATGCTTTTTAACTTATTGAGTATTTATCTTGAAACTGGTTCAAATACAGATGAAGTATTTTTAGACATGGTAGTCACTGTCGGTGTTGCTGCAGCTGATTTCTGGGTGGTCTCATTGTATGACTTTCCAGTTTACTGCAATTTCTCAAAGGGAAGTTCATCTGTTAATGTGTTTCTTCTGCAATTAATTGCTAATCTGCATATTTATGCTAGAGAGGAAGGGAACTTTTTTTATTATAGTTCTTGTAAATGAAGACTATTTGTCATATTTTTTTCCTGATAATAAGAAGGCAGGGTATGTTTCAGATGCAGTATAGTTGAACAGAATTTTTACAATAAAAACACACACATGTCTTATGTGTGTCACTGAAATCACTGCAATGTTGTCTTCCTGAAATACTAGAAGCGCGATTTAGTTAGGCTGTAAACATAGGGCTAGGTTGGTTAAACCTGGCTCTGGTAGTGTTGTGGCACACCCTCCCTGGCCCATTCCCTTTCCCAGCTGCGGTTTCCTTTGGCAGCTCTGGGTTGTGAAGAAGCAGATCCGTATTTGAATGATGACTTGTCTCCAGGAGAGCATCAGGTGCCTCTGCATCGCCTGTGCTCCTACTGCAGCATTGCTTGCTGTCCTCCTGCTGGCCCGCAGCTCACCTGCCTGAGGAGGGCACTGCTTTATCCCTGAACACTTTGAGTGCAGGGATCCATTTTTTAAGTTGGTTAATCAGTGTCATGCTCAGCTGATGTTTTTAGTTGTTTCCTTGTTAAGTTTCTCTTGGCTACCTGACATGGATTTTGAAAGTTGTTGGTTTTTTTTTGGTTGGCCGGATTTTTTTTTTTAACTTGCTGCTGAATTATCTCTGGTTATTTTATAGTTCACCTCTGTTATTTTTTTCTAGATTTTCAAATTAGTGACCTGCAAGGAAGTACTGACCCACTGATGCAAGCTACCTCTCGCTAGGGAGCAGACTTTCTAGTTAATTCTACATTACTTATTGAGGAGTCTAGCCTTGCATTGACGTGAGAGGTATACTATGTTGTATCTTCATATCCAGTTATCTCATGCAATCTGTTCAGCTTTAAGAAAGGTATAAATCAAAAGCTGGGTGTGCAACATTACGGTGTTAGCTTTCCTTAAGAGATGCCTCCATGCTGCTGTGTTCCACCTTTACGGGTCTACCTTGATCTGTCAGGGTTTCAAGCCTGCTTGGACTTCTAAGCGCTGGAGTCCTGAAAGATGACAGTAACTTCACGTGGAGCACTTTGACATTGCTACGAACAGAAATTTTTTTTTATCTGCAGTGGCTTTCTTTTCTCTTGAGGTATGTGAGGAGGTGGTCTAGGAGCAATAATCTCTTAAATTAGTAGGTATGTCTGTATGGTCTTACCTGGGCTGGTTCTTGTTATTCCTTGGATCCTCTATTACTATGAAACAGAAAACCAAGAGAAGTCTTTTCCATGGATTCTACATGGGTTATGTACTTTTGGTATTGGGTCAATTTTAAGTATATACACAAATGTTTTGTATAATCTCATCTGTCTGTTGATGCCTCATCTGTCTGAGGGAGGAGGCACAAAAGTACTGTGATGTAAATGTTTTGTAGTAAAAATGGATTTTGAAAGGCAGTGATGGATTTATTCAACATCCAGGGTCACAGGACGGTCTCCAGGCATAAGTGAAATTTTGTAAAAGCTTGTGTGTGTTTTTTAGATTTTGAAAGGACACTGAATTAGCTGTTTAGTATCTGAGCTGTAGAAAGGCAGAAACTAAGATGAAGTATCAGGGAAAACAGACCAATGAAGATACACAGTTTCAATTTACATGTAGCTTGTGAGATATTTTTAGCTATAAATTTATTTTCTGTATATATGTAAACAGATTCCTTTTTATGTAAATACTAGTATATTTCCATTTGTAAGGATTGATGTTTAATTTAAATTATCTGTAGTCTTGAACAAATATCAAAAAGCAAAGGTTTTTTATCATCTGTCATGAATTAAGCAAAATGACATGGTTTATTAATGACTACAGCCTTTGTTTATATATGTACATATGAAAGAAATTGATTAAATTTGGGTGTAGTGCTTAGAGCTGCTTAAGTAATAGAAAACCTCAGTAGTTTTCCTTCTTTTCCTAGTTGTGCTGCCAACATGAAGTAGAGGCTGTTCTGTTACCAGCTTTGTTAATGCTGAAGGATTTGCTTTTCTTTTTACTCCATCCTTTTGATGTATGGACAACAAAAATAAATTAAATGTGCAAATACCAACATCCCCACCCCCCTTTCCCCTTTAAAACTGAACTGTGAATCAGAAGAAACATTTTGGAGTACATCAAAATGTTGAATAACCTCTTTAAAAAGTGGGAAGAATTCCACAAGTTGTCAGTGAATAAATAAAAATACTAATTGGTTCTTATTCCAAATTACAAGCTTTTAAAGTATTTTTTGGAGGACTTGAGTCTCCCAGGTACGATTGGAGAATGCTAGCTGCGTGACACCCTCGGGTGACAGAAAGAAAATACCTGTTTCTCAATAAGTTGATGGTATATCACATTGCATGAA
This sequence comes from Caloenas nicobarica, assembly GCF_036013445.1. Lineage (NCBI taxonomy): Eukaryota > Metazoa > Chordata > Aves > Columbiformes > Columbidae > Caloenas > Caloenas nicobarica. The sequence goes on from NC_088247.1 coordinate 27,187,390, forward strand.
CAAATAAGTAAAAGAAATGTAACAGAGGATGTAGGTTATGAATTAGTTTAGACTATTTTTAAATTTAAAATCAATGTCTTGTCTGTCACATTAAAATATCTAACAAGGCAAGATGTTATTGTGTAAGTGGAATTTTAAAGGCAAATTACACTGTTTCTTTTGAAACATGCTTCTAGACTTTACTGATTTTTTTTTTTTTTTTTTTTTAATCTAGGTGGTTTTTACTAAACACACGAAAATCTTGGGTTAATCTGCTTTTAAATTTGGTATGTTCTCTGTTGCTCCTGTATGAGAAACAAGGCGCGTTGGAGAGGAGATGTTTTGATGCTGGTAGTTACTGTCTCCTTTCACCGTTCAGAACTTCATCAGTCATAGTACAACTAGCCAATTTTAGAGTAACCAGTTTTAAATAGTAAGTCCAGCTGCAGTTCTGATCTGAAGCTATTTTGTAGGAATTAAGAGGGTCGTGCTGTGGATCGCTTGATGATGTGCATTTGCCTCAATTTAGGCTGGGGAGTAACTCCTGATTTTTTTCGTGATCAGTACACTTCCTAGTGGAAAACTTTTAGGCACTTTTATATTTCAATATAGGGGTAATGGGTTCAAGCTGGAACACAAGAGGTTCCACTTAAATTTGAGAAGAAACTTCTCAGTGAGGGTGACGGAACACTGGAACAGGCTGTCCAGGGAGGTTGTGGAGTCTCCTTCTCTGGAGACATTCAAACCCGCCTGGACGCCTTCCTGTGTAACCTCGTCTGGGTGTTCTTGCTCTGGCGGGGGGATTGGACTACATGATCTTTTGAGGTCCCTTCCAATCCCTAACATTCTGTGATTCTGTGAATATATTTTTCTTATGGAGTAGGATAATGGCTGGTAGAGCCTGCAATGAAAGCAGAGAAATGATCAAAGAAAAAATTAGAGAGACAATAATAAAAAATGCTTCCAAGCTGCATGATTTTGAAACCAGCACTGTTACATCTGTGACTGTGGGGAATTTGTTGTGATTCAAATATGTAGTGGTAATTCTTGTGGAGTCCACCTGGCTCTTTAAAGAGCTGTATTGTTTCATGTGCGGATGTGGGGATACCTCAGTTCAACTGATACAAAGAAGAATACATCAGACAATGCATGAGGGATTAAAAAGTAGCTGTGAAATTTGGGGAATGCAAGCTCCCGCTGTCCTGCGCGGGGGGCTCTGCCAGCACCGCAGGCACGTCTGTGCAGAACCTGCATGAGGGTCATTGTGAGCACTTCTTTCAGGCGGAAGCCTTTCCTATTCCTCAGCCATGAATACTATTATGAGTAGTAAGAGGATATGAGATACTTGCAAAAAAATAAATCCATTTTCTCATCTTTTTTCATAACGTCCTTTGCCTTTGTGACAGTATCTGGAAGCCACAGAGAAACCTCCCAGGAAGAGAAAAGAAGAGGTTTTTGCTTGTGTGTATGTGTGTTGTCTGTAATGGGGGGGTGTGTTTTGGGGTGATTTTTTTTTTTTTTTTGGTATTGTTAACCTTGGAAATTTTCTACTTTGTATAGCAGATGGTAACATGCTGCCATCTAAGAAGTGATTGCTACAACTTTTTTCCTTACATTTTCTTCTGAATGTTGAGTAGCACTATTGAAATATAAGTCATAGTCACCAAGAACTTCCCTGACATGTTCTTTCAGCCACTTAAATGACATATTGAGACAAAAGCAGCCACAATGGGATTGAGTATCTGAGTTTGAGGTGATGTACATTTATGTGATCCTGTTTCTTAAACTTCTAGTACAAGCATTACAGTTTGGATTCAGTATGGTTCACATCTAAGCATGCAGTAGGCTCAATGTGAGCCAGCGGAGCACCCTGGCAGCAGAGGTCAGCAGTATCTTGGGTCGTATCAATACAAGTACAGTAGGTAAAAGGAAGGAATCACCATTTGCTTGACACTCATTAGACCACATCTAGAATACTATGTCCAGTTTTGGGGCTCCTGGTAAAAGACAGATGTCGATAAACTGGGGCAAGTTTAGCAGGATTCTAACCTCTATGCTTTCTGCCTGTCTTTACTGACAAAGTCAAGCCTACTCTTTACCAGATCTTCAAGTGTTTTTCCAGAAGAACTGTTCCTCGAGGAGCTGGCCACCATAGTGTACCAATGCAGGGGTATATTTTGTCATGGGTACAGGACTTTTCAGTTGTGCTTGGTGAATTTAATGGGGTTCTTGTTAGCTCATTCCTTCACCCTGTTTAGATTCCCCTGAATGGCAGCACTGCTCTTCAGTGCATTGACTGCCTTCCCTGAACTGGTGTTTATGAACCTGATGAAGTTTCTAGGTAATTGGTAAAGTTATTAAACAGCATTGCTCTCCAGATAGGCACTTGAGGAACTCCACTTGTAACTGGCCTCCAGGTAGTGTACAAAACATTAACCACTACACTTTGGGCCTCGTGACTATTTTATGTTGAAAGCTGTTGGTCTGTTTTGATATTGGTAAGAAAGGCAGTCAGAAGCAGTTAACTGTTGCTTAAAATGCCATTTTTTGGAGGTAATAGGATAAAGAGAAGATAGTACTCCTAATCTTTTTCCCTTCAGGTTGTGGGAATTCAAGAGTTGTGGAGCACAAAATGAGCCACCAACCAGGGCACAGATGCTGTCTGTGAAAGATTACCCCATTTTGGCCTTCTGAGTTCTTACAAGGTTTTATGTTCATCTCTCTATGTGTTCACATGAAAATGTGTTGCCTTACTTTTAAATAGAGACAAGGGCATGCAGGTGGTGCAGTTGTGGGCTGGAGTTGCCCGCAGGCTGCTTCATTGCAATGAGGCACTGAAGTTTGTCCTGCAGCCAAGGGGTATGTGTGGCACAACACCAGAAGACCAACTTATACGCACAGTATAGCACAGCCCAGGTCTGTGCCTACTCAGATTCACTGTTAAAGGGAATCCCTAACTCCTTGATGCACCATGATCTTCTGGTTAGGATCACTATAGTGATGCAAAAAGCTTTTCACCCATCTAGTAGGTGACTGGACTATTAAGTTGCAGCTTAGATACAAGGATATTGTAGAATGCTGTATCAAGTCTTGTTAAAGCCAAGGCAGATGACATCCACTGTTCTTTAGTCACAGATCTACTCATTTTGTTTCAGAAGGCAGCCAAGTAGGTTAAAAATAAAATAAGAATGAAAAATAATTTACCCTTGGTAGATCAAGCTGGCTATCCCTGATGACCTTTTCCATTGTGTGCCCAGAAGTGCATTCCAAGAAGACCTGCTCTGTGACTTCCCCGGGGTCTGGAGTGAGGCTGACTGGCCTGTTGTTCTGCAGTCATTCATATTGTCTTTCACAAGGTGGGTGCAAGACTTGCCTTGTAGTCATCAGGAGCGTCTCCTAATTGCAGTGGTCTTTCAGCAATGACGGAGAGCAGGTTTATAATGTCAGCTCACTTGGCACCCTCAGGTACATCCCATCAGGTTCTGTGGACTTGCATAAGAGGAGGTTTCTTGGTAGATCCATTACTCAATCCTTTCTGACTACTTGGTAGTTCTTTGCTTACTTGAATAATCTCTGCAAGGCATAAATGCCTGAAAAACTGTCAATAAAGATGGGCAGAAAATGTGGAAGGTAAAATTGCTCTCTAACTTGCATTTATATTAAATTGTCTCTAATTTGTAGTAGTACTCTTTGAAGCTAAAATACTTAAGATCTATTTTATTTATATTTACTTTTGGAAATTTGAAAAGGAAATGTAATATTGCTTTTTTGTTTACTGTGGCTTGTCACTTAGCAAATGTAATTAAACTAAGCAGTTTTAGTATTACTTGGAATTGGTACAGCAATTTTATTTTGTTGACTGCATGATTGGACTCAAAAGTTCTCTATTTGCAGGATATGAATTGCAAAGTATGGAAATTGTGAATTGAGGTAATTCTGTCAGTTTTTTATTTAGCTTTTAAAATATTTCCTGATTCCCCACTTCCCTCGCCCCATCTTTATTCAGCTTTTTGTAAGCAAGCTCTGTGAAAGCATCTTTTTCTATGTTGGGTTTGAATTCAAGAAACCTTTCACTGTCAGAAAAGCAGATACAAACCCAGACAAAATACTAAAAACTAAATGCTATGTAGCAGCCTTGTTTCCAGGTTGCTGCAGCTCCACGTCTTATATCATGCAGTCTAATTGGACGTTTTGCCTATTGTGTGTGGAGTTTGGAGCAACTTTATCAATTTCATGTTTTCTAAGTTGACTCTTTGCAAGCTACGGTGGCAGTTTTAGTTCTGGTCAGCACAAAGTCAATGCGGTGAGATTTGCAAGAAGATTCTGGCTTGCCATTGCATCTAGTCTTCCTTAAAATCAAATTGCTAATGCATTTTTTTTGTTTCTTGCCTGATCCGTGATGCTCACAATGTGTGTGTCCAAATGCTTGACTGGGCTGAGGTTGTAGCTGCACCTTGTAGGCTGGGCCATCAGAGGCACCATGAGAGCGCTGAACGAGGTGGGACAGGCCTGAGATGCAGCCTTTCTGTGCAGCAATGGTCTTTCTTTAAGGAGATGAAGATGTGGGATCGAGGTCTTAATTCTAAAGAAAAAATGTGTTGTATTCAGTCTACTGTGGAATGCATGTAAATGAGGTTGATTTTATTCTCTTGGTATACACCAAATGCAAATAAGCATTTCACTAAATGTCATTAATTTTTAGTTCTGTGATTAATCTCCCTTTATCTGTCAGCTTGAACTGATAAGCGAAAGTTAAGGAATGATCAACATTAAAAATTCTGATGTCTTAACAGTAGGCTCATAAATCTGCTTGCATATGTGTGGTGGGTTGACTCTGGCTGGACACCAGGTGCCCACCAAAGCTGCTCTATCAATCCCCTCCTCAGCTGGACCAGAGAGAGGAAATATAGTGAAAGGCTCGTGGGTCGAGATAAGGACAGGGAGAGATCATTCACCAATTAGCATCAGAGGCAAAACAGACTCCATTTGGGGAAATTAGTTTAATTTATTGGCAATCAAATCAGAGTAGGATAATGAGAAATAAAATGAAATCTTAAAACACCTTCCCCCCCCACCTCTTCCTTCTTCCCAAGCTCAACTTTACTCCTGTATTCTCTATCTCCTCCCCTCCAGTGGGAGGTGATACCACCATCGCTGATGGGCTCAGCCTTGCCCAGCAGTGGGTCCATCTTGGAGCCAGCTGGCTTTGGCTCTATCAGACATGGGGGAAGCTTTTGGCAGCCTCTCAGGGAAGTCACCCCTGTAGCCCCACTTGCTACCAGAACCTTGCATCGCGAACACAAAACACTTGAGTAACAAAGTACATTGGTTTGGAATGTGTTTATCTGCTTCTGCAGTTGTCTGCTCTTGTGGCAAGATAAAGCAATAAAATAGCCTTGAAAAATATTTGACACATTTTCTCACATAAATTTTCCGTAAGCATCACTTTTTCTATAGCTCGGTTTTGCTTTTTTCTCCTGTAACAAAGTTTTCTCCTGCAGTTTGCAACAGTGTTTCTCAAAGTAATAAAAGTAATAAGTAATACTTACTCAGTGGTAGAGATCTGACTTAAAGTGCTAACCATAAGATGTTAGTGATCTTTAGATACTTTAGATACTTTAGTGATCAACGTTGTCTCTCCTGTGTTTTTTGGTTAGCTACTTGCGTTTATAAGCCTTGTTTGTGAAATCAGAGTCAGAAAAGCAGTGTACTGCATATACTTGTGTGCTGCATTGAATTGAAAGTATAGTTTAATCAACTCTGTCATTGTGAAGGAGGCAGATTCATTTAGTGTTTGAATGGTACTTGCCTCACCAATGGACAAGGTGAATGGTGACAATAGTTTCAATTTCTGTTTGCTTATTATACCTTTTCAAGTTACCTATCAGTCCTGTGTACTTTTCTGAAAAAGGTGAGGACTTACCCAATCTTTATATCAACTAAGTCAGGTATACAGTCCATGTGTACATTACCTTCTTCATCTGGAGTACTTTACAGATGCAACTTTCAGCAAAGAACAACTGAAATGGCAGCAGATGGCAGGGATAGAGCTGGAGTGCCTCTTTCTGAAAAGAAAAGGTATTGGGTTTTATGTGGCAGACAACTACCTCTTGCTAGATGATGCAGAAGAGCTGCCCATCTTGAATAATACCACTTCCCTGGTAGTAAGGTTTTTGTATTTTGTGTTTATATATAGATTATTTCATTGGAGAATATAGTAAAAGCTAAATTAATTGGTAAAATAGTTAATAAAAAACCTGCATGACAGCATACCATTAGTATGCCTTTTTGAGCACTTAATTAAAAACACTTCTATTTCCTAACTAAAATGCTGCACACTGATTTTGATTTACTTTCTTCATTTCCCATCCACCCTGCAGCACTTGGCAGGGCTGGGTAAAGGAATTGGGAACACAGGCGTGAAGTTGAGCCTGGGAAGAAGAGGGGGGTTGTAGAAAGGTGGTGTTTTGGTTTTTCTCTTAGTTTTTCACCATCCAGATATATTTTAATCATTAATACATTAAATTACTTTTCCTCAAGTTGAGTCTGTTTTGCTCGTAATGGTAACTGGTAATTAACTCATGAGCATTTTCAGTCTATTTTCTCCCACCCTCTTGTTGAGGAGGGCGAGTATGTAAGTGGCTAGGTGGGAATTTGGCCCACCCACCAAACTGTTTTAGGCTTTCTATTTTGTGACCAACTCGCACATTGTGACGAATAGAGAGTCACAAGTTGTCTGGTCCTCTTGTCAAGCTGTAACTTGTGTTGACTCTGAACAGGGCACTTCAGATGGTCAAGGGGTTCGGGTCTCGGCTGGTGGTCTGGCTCCCGTGCTGAGTGCTTCCCCTTGGGCTCAACCTTTTCCAGCGTTGGATGTTTGTGGATGTGTCACCTCATCCTAACCAGAGCTATTATTTTTCGTGTATTTATTGTTTACTAATGTAGACACTTGACATAAGTTGTTAGTGGCCTGGTTGGTGATGGTATCTCTTTCACCTTCTCGGTATCTTAAGCCCACTTACTGTTGATACCCGAGGTGCTATCAGCTTTTGGATTTCTGACCCAAATGTGAGAATGTAAAGCTGTTAAGATGTTATCTGTGCTGCTTTGGTTTTGTCCTGTGCATATCTAAACCATTAGAGCAAGGCAAATATAGTCTTTTGAGCAAGCTTACCCCCATATGAATTATCTGTGCTTTCCTCATTTTTCCGCTGTATACTAGAATCATCTAATGAGTTAGAGCTGGACAAATTCAGTCAAAGTCTTATTTTCTGAGTGATACTTCCAAGCAGGCTCAGACAATTCAGTGCTTTTTGTTTGTAACTTATTAAAGGCATTAAGTGCAGAAAATTTGAAATGAAAAAAAAAATAAAGAAGTTTATGTTTTGTTGCATGTGTCCTTGCATTTTGACTTACTGAGTTAACCTTAAAGTGCAGAGATAATCTTTTAGACAAATAATTTCCCATTAATGCCTGCTTCCTAAAACAATGTCATATATGAGCTGTGAGTGACCGTGGTTGCTTTGGCATATTAATGGAGCTGTTTTCTGGTTTATCCTGATCTCTTTGATTGTCTCTTGTACATATTTGAAAACAATTTTATTTTCCCAGCCTCAGTAACCTTATTGTCCTTGTCTTAGATAATTTTTCTCCTGCTTGAATATTCTGTACAGGCTTAGTCTTGGTGAGGTCACAAGTTAGTGTGAAAATAAGATAGTCTTCTTACGGAAAATGGAGATTAACATTTCACATGATTTTTCAGTAACCATGAGAGAAGATGTTGTAAAAAGTGAAATTAAAGTTTAAGAGCTGCATAGATTTGGAGTTATGGTTTTTGTGGTCATAGGGATGATGGAATATGTTGGATGCTTTGGAGGTATGATTAGTAGGACTTGTCTCTGTGTGTTTCAGGAAATAAGAAAGTATTTAATGAATTAAAAAAAAAGTCACTCAGCACATCACAGTTTAATGAGAAGATCACTAGAGTGTTTTTGGTGTCTGAGTGTTATGACAAACTAATCTGTGAAAGAATTAGTTAGTTGACTCTCATTGACAAGTGATTATTTGTTATTACTTGTTATTGCTGTGTTGATAAACCGAGAACAAGACTGATCCATATTTGTGTCTAGTCACTTATAAAAAACCAAGGTCTATATACAATTTATACTATATTTAATAATGGCTTTGCTGAACTATGTATAAGGTAGCTTTTTATGTACTTTATGTAGTCTTCCTCTACATAGGTTATTTTCTGTCATGAGAGTGTGCTGCAAGTCATTGTGAGCAGCTTAGATCTTTTAAGACTTTACAGTTACTCAGCTGCCATGGCAAAGCAGGTTTGATGCCAGCAGCAGGAGTTCCTTGGCTAATACAAACACATGAACTAGTAAACACAGCCTCTGATCATCTGCTGATAGTAATTACATCATGTATTCCTGTGCGCCAAGGGTGGTGAACCGCCGTAACTCAGGAGGAGCCAAACTTCTGCTGTATTTTGCCATCAGACACTTGGCCAATACCCGTTTTGTGTTCTCGTGGTTCCTAATGGATCATAAGCTGTGGTTTGAAAAATACTAGAATAATACAAAGAATACAAAGGATATTTACTCACTGTTTTTACCTTACAATATGTTGGTCTTGCTTTAGAAAATTAGTACTGAATCTCTTCAAAGGCTAATGCTTGGGGAGTATGTTCTTCATAAAAACTTTGATTCCCCCTTTATTTGAGGACATTACAGTGAAGTAGCTTCTCTCCTGAAATGCAGTGGTAGTACCTGGTCTGACACTTATTTAGGTTGAGTACTTTTCTTTTGCCTGTCCAGCTGGCTTCAAACAGCCACTTAAATCTTTCAGTCCCGTACACTCTCGGTTGCTGGAGTCCATAGTCTTTTTCAACCCTCACGTGGCAGTCGTGTGCATTTGTTTGTTCAGTGTCTAATTATTTCATTGGTCATCTCACAGTAAGTCAGATGCATTAGCTAATAGGAGCAGCTTTCAGACTTTCAGATGAGCAGTAGTCAGAAAAAAATACAGGCTGGTGAGAGTCATGGTCCTAATAGTGCCCTCTGATATTCTGCTAGTGTCCTGTTCTTGAAATCTGTCTTTGAAAAGTAGTAGATACCCCTCAGTTACTAGTTAACTGTTTTATAGCTGTCTGCTAATCTTTTTAATTACGTTACTATCTGAGCAGGGGGCTAGTTTCTCGTGATTATTTTGTTGTTTAGGTACTTCAGAGTGTAACAGACTGAAAACTCTGAAAGTTCTCTTGTAATTGGCATGTAACATTTTCCTTGCAGGCTCTTTGCTGTTCTGTACAGTTCATGTTCTTTTTTTTTTTTTTAGTGCTTTTCTTTCTAAGAGATAAGTGTCTCTGACCTAACATTTTTTCGCATGAAACTTGTTAGGACTCAGGGTCTTCAGATTCTTTGCTCTATCAAATGTGGTGAGATTGGCTAAGATGGGCAGAAGATATTAATTCTAACACTTAAAGATGAATGTCAATAGCAGGATCACTCTAGCCTCATTTTCTCTGGGAAAAATGTGCAAAATAGTTGTCATGGTGGTTACTTACCTTTTTGATTTTCTAGACCTATGTTGATTGAAAATGAGCTTGTCTTTGCCAGTGAAGCCATATTAGTTATTGTCCAGAGGGGGCATGGAGACTGAAACATACAGTGTCTTGATGATACTGGATGTAATACTTTTCATAATAGTCGTCTTCTGGAAAGCATTGAATTGCCTTTATATTCTAGTTAGGAATGGATTTGCTAGCCTGTATATAAGATTCTGTTAAGGGAGGTCATTCTGTTTACTTCTCTGTGCAATTGCTTTTTTTTTTTTTTTCTAGAAAAGTCATTGGATTTCAAGCCCAGAGTGTTTTCTGTTAGGTATATATTTGAATCTAGTAAGAGGCTTACTAAGAAGAGTATGTATAGGATGACAGTATCATGTTGGACAGCTGAAATAGTTGATGTTCATCTTTGTCTTTTACTAAAGGTCTGTCTAGACAAAATGAAGTATTAGCGATGTGCCCTTGTGGCAGAGAGTTCTAATGGGACTGCACTGGGAGGAACATTGCTGGTGTATTAAAGGAGGGGATTCTTCCCCTCTACTCAGCACTGGCGAGACCACACCTGGAGTACCATGTCCAATTCTGGCCTCCCTAGGTCAAAAGAGATGGACCTGCTGGAGAAAGTCTGGCAAAAGGCCTTCAAGGTGATGAAGGGACTGAAGCATCTCTCCTGTGAGGAAAGACTGAGTGAGCTGAGACAGTTCAGCCTGGAGAAGGCCTGGCTCGGAGAGGTCTTATCAATGTATATAAGTACCTGAGGGTGCCTGTGTGCTGCCGCATGCTGCCCGGAGAGGTTGTGGAATCTCCCACCTTTGGGATATTCAAAAGCCAGCTGGACATGGTCCTAGACAAACAGCTCTAGGAGACCCTGCTTGACCATGGAGATTGGATCAGGTGACCTTTGCAGGACATCCCTTCCATCACCTCCAGAAATGTCCCTTCCAACCTCAACAGATCTGTGTTTTTCGTGATTAGGTAGAAAAGTAGTAGGAAGAGGTGGCAGAGCTGGTCCCTTTGACCGAGGGAGTAAATCTGCCATTGTTATTATAACTGATAACTTAATGGAGATTTTTACTTTCTCAAATTCTCTGTCATGGCTCTAGCTATTCGGGCAGTCTTTAGGACACGTGTATGAAGTACAGTATTTGCCACTTTACAGCATCTTTTTTTTGTGTACAAGATGTCTCTTCTATACCAGATGTATTCATGAAAGACAACTTGGTGGGATAGGCGTTTTTGTCATGAGTTCTACAATTCATTACAATAGCAGTGCATGCAGGCCTAATTTAAACAAGCCGGGAGAAGTTATTGTACACAACTTGTGCTTTTCCAATGTTCATGTGTTACTGGGTACATGCTTTAAGATCCACACAACTTTGTCATGAAGCAGTCTCAGTTGGTGTCCTAATGCTTCAAGAGCTATAATTGAGGGTTGGTGTCAATCTGGACTGAGCTGGGCTGTAGTTTCTTACTACTCTGTTCGCTCCTTTACCTAAACTGGAAGCGGTCACATTTTTTACTGGTTCTGTCAAAAATAGTGCTATTGTTATTGATTAACATCAAGGAGTAAAACATCATTGTTGAATGTGGGAAGCAGTCTTACATTCCACATATCCTTACACAAGCATATCTGGTTAATGGCTACTCAGCATGAAAAACTAGGACAGAAGACAGGACAAGTAATAAATTAAATACTCAGATACACAAAATCTGGAGAATGGGAGATAATTAAGAAGATACCAAAGACTGACACTATCAGACTGTAGGTTGGTGGATCATTGAAGGAGCAGCTCAAAGCCTTGAGGCGAACAAGATTGTGTGTCTAATGGAAATGAGCAAACTTACTATGGGATATTTGAGGGAACTTGTGGGATTGTGTAAAAGTTACTACAGATCATCTGGGGGAAGAGCCAAAGGCAGGAAAGGGGAGCATAAGAAATCTGCTGATCGTTAGGCTTGTGCCTAGTACCATATCACTGCAGTGATAATTTAATAAGCAAATCTATTTTATTAAACACTATTCCTAATTATTTTCCTGGTTGAGCGTTCTCTCTGTTCTCTGTATGTGTGGTGCAGAGGTCTGAGAGCTGGAGCCCACGTGTCTGGGGGCAGGATACTGGAGAGAGCAGAGGGTTTGGGAGCCAGTGGCTGGAGCGGCTGATGTCCAAGCCAGCTTCCAGAAGGAGAGTCAGGACTTTGAGCGGCAGCCTCTGAGGAGACCGCAGTTTGTGGCCGAGCTACAGGGGGCTCATGTGCATGAGATCAGCCACCATGTACAAACAGATCAGATCACTGGTATTGTTTATGCACGTGCTGTTTGTGTGTGTATGGTGCTTGTTCTCGTGTTTGTGACGTTTTTCTGGTGGCCCGCGGTGTCTGTACAGTGCGTGTGTGTATGAGGGGTACACGATCAGCCTGGCCGCTAGCTGGGCTGGGAAGGAGAACATCTCCGGGCCTTGAAGCCCACCAGCTTTGGCTTCACTGGAGCAGATTGCTCTGTGCACTTCTGCTTTTATTTAAAGGCACCAAGCCACAGGCCTCAAAAGGGGGTCAAATGGAAGTCCCACTGCCATAGTTAAGATGTAAGGCAACAATATTATGTTTTATAATTAAGTAGGGTTTTTTTGAAGGTTTGGTTTTCCGCTTCATGAACTTGAGTCCTGGGGGAAGTGCTCTCAGGTCAGAGTGTATTTTTATTCAGAAGTAAAATATTGGTAATAATTGCAAATTTAAATAATCCAGGTTTGAAAAAAGGGAATAAAAAATTGCATGTTGTTGGAGTTGCTAGTGGTTTTCCTTAATGTCAATGTCCTTTTCTGTTTTAGAAATAAAATATTTAAACACTAACTCTTACTCATATTTGGGAAATGTTATTGCTGTTGCTGGCAATTGAGAGCTGAGATTAAGTAAAATATTTGAAAATGATAAGTAGGCTCAGATTAACGCTGGGTTTTAGCAGCATGAAATGTGAGCGCCTGTCATGTTTTTATCTCTATTCACTGAGGATAAAAATGTAATCACTGGTACTTGAACATATGGGAAGCTGGGGCTTAAAACTCTTTCCAAGATAGGCAAGATTTGATTTTACTACTTAAAAACCCCTCCACAATATTGAAAAATATGCATAACTGAGCAAAAGTATTCCAAATAGCTTTTTACTTTTAGAAGATGGATAGTTCCTAAGTCTTAACATCAACAAAAATATTTCCAAGCAGTATCACATGTTGAGGGAGTAAGACTCTGAAATTCAAATGCCTTTGTTTGAGGTTTGAAAGTAAGAGGTTGGCATCACACAGACTGTTGTAATAAAATCTTTTCTATGTTTGTTGCTAAAGATCAAATATGGAATTCTTAAAGATTACTTAAATTTATTTGGACTTGTATAGTAACTTTCTCAAGGAAAGAAAGCCAGTATATGAAGATTTGACAGCTCATTAAACAGAGAAAATGATTTGCAATAGGAACCTTTTTTTGCTTAAATGTGAGTGTCTTTATGTTAGTGTTTAAAGAGTGAATAAGAATATAGCCTTGGACTGTGGTGACTGGTAAATAACCTTGGTCCCTAACAACAAGTATTTTAAAGGTTTTTGTTAATTATATTTCTCTGAAAGCAATCTAAAATTATCTTGTTTCTAAAAAATCACTTCATTTTGTTATAATTCCTGAAAAGAGATTTAACAATCTTGTTAGAATTAGTTTCTAATTGCTAATCACTAGTAAGTTTGAAAATTTCACTATATTGCAAATGAGAATGTGGGCTTTTGAGGACATTTAGAGAATGGAAGTTCTTGTACGGAAAATAGGAATGCTAGTAGTTCTTCAGAAATACTGGATATCTGTATTACGTATTGTGCATTTGATTTTACACAACTGTGATTCTTTTTGACCATCTTTGATAGTCGGGCAATTGAGATTAGAAGACTGGCGGAACTTGTCCTGTGTTTTTTCACAGAATCACATCATGGCTGAGCTTGGAAGGGACCTCCAGAAATCACCTGGTCCAACCTCCCTGCTCAAGCAGGGTCACCTGCTGGTTGCCCAGGCTTAGGGCTTTAGTAGTAAGGTTTGTCAAGATTAATAACTATATAACAGTTAACTCAAGATTTTTATGATGGTCTACATTGTAGAACAATAGATGAAGCCTCCTAGTAGTAATGAAGGCTATGGAAAACGAGATTTTAATCAAGGGAATTGTATGGGTATATAGGTGCTTGTTCTCTTTTTGACTGCATATTGGGGAAGTTTTTCTAGCATGATTATGGTTGTTCTCAAAGCAATTTTGGAAGGTAGCATTAGTGATAGTCTGAAGTTTGTGATGGAAGAATCCTACCATGGTTTCTGACAGTGACATTGAAGGTGCTTAATGAAGCAATAATGAATCTTTCATGCTTTCTAGCTGATTGCTTCTTGTGTGGTGTTGGTTAGTAACTTCTACCAAATTATGCAGAGATGGTGGTTTCTTAATTTTTTTCTCTGGAATGAAGGGAAGAGGAGGGGGAAAACTTCAAAATCATAGCGTTAAAACCTTGGAAGTTGCTGCTATCTGACCTTCTCCTCCTCCAGTAACACTCCATTGATGCACGTTAATTAAAGCAGCAATGTATAGTTGAACTGAAGAACAGATTCCAGGGTACCTTGGAGGACTGGAATCAGTATTTAGTCTGTGAACCTGGGAGGAAGACAGCAAAAAATAGAAGCTTCTGTTTGTAAATAATGCCAGAAAAAGCAGCAAAAGATCTGCATGCAGCCAAAGAACAGTAAGCGGTATAGAAGAGATGAAGAAATATTTGCATGTGTCAGAAGTTGATGGTGAAATAAAGTAAATTCTCGTTTTCCAGGCTTGCTGTGAAGACAAGTCTTCCAATACACTGTTTACTTAGTTTTAAAATTACTAGGTATCTGGAACTAGATACAAAAAACTGAGGACTAAATTAAAAGCTGAGAAAAGCTATTGGTAGAGGTCAAGTCAGTGGTGAAACAGATGATAAAATCACTGAATAACCTTCACCATTAGGTGAAGCAGTATTATTTGACAGAAGATTTGGATTTTGCTGACAAGGTGGCTTTCTGAGTGGCTACTTCAATCTAGATGTAATTGAAGTCTGAAAAACTCTATACAGTATTGTAAGAAAGATGCAATTAATAATCTTTTTTTGGGGAAAAAAAAAATCTAACAAGCATCTTGGTAACTGTCAGCTTCATATGTTAGAATGCAAAAAAGTACAAGAGATGAGTTCATTTGCATACTTTGACCCTAATGTGCAATTGAAATGAGTATATCCACAAGTGATAATGATGCAAAAAACCAGCAACAGTTTACTTGCTGATTAAACAAGGTTTAATTATTGAAAAAATTTGCTTTAAAGACTAAATATTAATCTTCAATGCAGATGTTATTTATACCTCAATGTGAATATGAAAGCTAGACATTTCCAAATGGAAAAAAGAAATCAATTACTTTCAGAAGTAAATGCCTCAGGAAAACATTTAATTATTATTCTGAATGCATTTGACAAATGCTGAGCTGAAATTAGTGGAGTTCAGTTTCTTCAAAGTTCTTAAAGTATTAGGTAAGTATCTAGGACATGCAAGGAAGTTCTTCACAACTGTTAATTTTTTTTTCTTCTGCCATGGAAGATTTGTCCTTTGGCAGCTTGACTTAACTGACTAAATAGAAATATACATTAATTTCATATCTATAATATATATAAAATTTATAATAGATGTTTTGTAATGCAGTTTATATTTATATAGAGCTTTAAAATTGTTAGATATAGCAGTTAAGCAGCATTGATGATAACTGTTGTGCTTGACCCTTTAGAGTCTAAGAAAAGAAACTTGCAGTGCTAAGACTGTAACTTGGATTTCTTTGTTTAAATAAGTCATGAATTAGCTGTTGCCTTTGACTTACTTTCCTAAAGACATAAAATTTGTGTTTTTGTGAAGGGAGTGTGTGAGAGCGAGCAGCGGGGAGTTTTATTTAATTAGAAAACCAAAACAAATGAAAACCCCCCACAGAACCAACTTCAGCCTTGTATTGGTATTTATAACAACCACTAGAGTTTCACGAGAGAAATATTTTCTCATCCTTTGAAAGTGTCACAGAGTTGTTACGTTTGTACTAAGAGCCCGGTAATGCTAATCTGTGTTATTTGTTTCCTTTCTTTCATATATTTGGTGGTGCTGTATGAAAATAATCTAAATGCTTTATGTAATAATTTACATTGGCCCATTGCAAAAAGCATTTAGTAATGTTGAAAAACATTTATGCTTAAATAGTTTTGTTTTGAAAAATGTTCGTAGAGATTGTGTACACTTAACATGGAATGAATAGATTGTTTGCTTTATTTTTATTGAATTTATTTCAGTGTAAGTGCTGCTGAAATAACTTTTAATAGCTGAAAAAGCCGTGGCAAAAATTACTTATTAATTTCGTACAACACTTTGCTGTGAAAGGTTAAAACCCAACTTTTTTTCGAAAGCAAATTGATCAGCGCGAAAATGTCAACTGTCTAGGTAGAGCAGCACACGGGCATGCAAACACTGTGCTCTTATTTCAGGTTCCCCAGCTGCACAGCATTTGCATTGTGACATTTTCTTACAACATTAGCAAGATAGCTGATGTTTCAAAATCAATCAGGGTTTTTTTGGTATGAGGCAGCCTGCAACTAAGTTGGATGTTGAAGTCATTTCTCTGAAATGTAATTAAATTGAATTCTTGGGTTCTGGCAGTATCTGCATCTCATGACTTCTTAGTAGTGGCTGCAAAATCGTACAGTTTTGAAGACCACAAAAGATTATAAATCTGAAAGTCTTAAAAAAGAAAAAGCAATATTAAGACTTTCTTAGAAGTACAAAATTTTTCTAGACATATTTTAAATTTAGGGCAATTATTTTGGTGCCTGATGCATTAAAATGGAAGACAGAAAAATAGGCTTCCTTACTGGAGAGTTCATGTCCTCTAATACTGCTTTTTAGGGAGTTGCTAGCTAAAATTCAGGTTTTGTTGAAAAAAATTGTTTTAAGGCTTTAGAATTCCTATTCATCAACAATGCTTCTAATCAGAGAGAAATGTATTAAGAATCCTTTTGTGACTATTACTTCCCCCACAGGCTGTATTCTGGAATAAAAGGTACATTGAAAGTAGCATTCATCTCTGAAGATGATCAGATAGCATCGGGAAAAAGATTTTACATGAGCAATTTATGTTTGAAATTAGATGTCAGTATATAGTGGAGTCTCCTTTTTTAAGTAAAAGCTTGGGCTTGATTATATGCATTGAGAAACACTCGTAGTTGGACGCAGGATAAGGGCAACTGGGATTTAAATGTCTGTTATTTACTGTGATTGTGCTGGGTATGTGCATGGTTCATGTTGATCCTAAACACTACAAATATGTAAAGAGTACTTTCATGTGTGTAGTGTATCTATAATAAAATGGTGAATGTTATGACACAGTCCTTAAGTAAGTAGAACCAAGGTCTTTCTACAGCATTATTTTTAACCTGTTCTGTATCTTAAAATGGGAGTGAGAGGGAGAGGAAAGCCTCCCAAATGGTTTTGTAGCATCTCCTGGACATTGTTTTTCCTTTTGATCAGGCAGAAGGATTACTAACCTAGACAGTCTAGGGATAAGGAGAAAAAACCTGAATTAAGGTAAACTTTCAATGAAAATATCTTGCTGCCCTCTCTCATTTTTCCGATAGCCCCGGTGAGGGGGGAAAGCTGGGATCTATTTCTGGCTCTCAGATATGTCACAGCTACCAGGCTGTGAAGAAAAAAAAAGCTTATGTTTAGTTTTGGTTACACAAAAGCTGGTACTCTGTAAGAGTGGTTACATCTGGAAAATAATTTAAGACATTGTTGGCCAAACACATCTTTGAATAAAGCTTGTCTGATATTAAGGAGTTAGTTGTCACAAGTGTAATGCCTAGTCATGTTAAATAGGTATTGCAAAATATAGTCACTCTTTCAAAAAATTAAATAGAAAGATGTGGATAGGTAGTGTTAGATTAGGTAGTGTTAGATTACCAGACTAAAACCATTTCATTTCATTCACAAAAAATATTTTCTGATTGCTTACAGCTACTCTGGATGTATTACTGCTGCAGTACTACAATGTTATATTTTACTTGTATTTTTGTTTCCATTTATCTTTTAGCTCATCTCCCCACTGCGCTTCACTTCTGTGCAGGCTTGTACTCAGCATTTAATGGCAACAAATAGACCATAGTCAGAGGCGTAACCAGGAAGGCTTTCTGTTTCTAGTAGACATACAGCATAATGATTTTTAATCATTATCTAAGAATTGAATGGTTCGAGGAGTAATGCAGTTAATATCATCTCTGTTTTCTGCCAAAGTTCGTTTGTTAGATAAATAGATATAAAATTCCTGAAAATAGGCTTGTTATTTAGTCTCTGGAGATGAATTCTTCATATTGGGAACTTTAACAGTAGGTTTGAAGAATTTCAGCAAAAGCTGTTGTTTGCATGTGTACTGCAAGTGAAAGGAGTTGCCCCTTCATCTGTCTTGCTGGTCACCAGGTCATGTTCTGCATTAGCTCCAATCTGAGCCGAGTTTGTTTCTGACTGATCACAGAAACATCCCTGCAACAAGTCACTGTTTTATTAAAACTTCCAACAGGGCGCAGTGTCAGCACCTTGCATGGTTAAAATTAGGGTAATCTTAATGTGACAGAAACACGGTGGCATAATGTTACCTTCAGAAGACTCCCATGAAGTCTATATCCATATAACCACATTCCTCTCATTTTTATATAGTTCATGTAACCATTTTCTACTCACTTGTTAACACCGATTAAGCTATGGTATAATTGCTATTGTCTGTAGAAACAAAGCTTTCAAGTTTGTTAGCATCAAGATTTCCACTTTTTCTTTTGTTGCGCAGATCTCTTGGGGAAAATCTGGTAAAGGTGTAAGTTACCGGTATGTTTAAACCTGCTGGATCGTAGTAGGTGTATTGTTTTGGTTTTAAATGCCCTTTACAAGCCATTTTGAAATAGCCCACACGTTTAATATCTTTTTCCTTGTCTGCTCCAACCCCAGTCAAAATCTTTCTTGTATAACCATGGCAATAAGTTTGCAATATTGCAGTTCATACTAATCAAAATCAATTCTAGCAAACAACCTAAACTTTTGTGCCTTTGTTTTCCTTTTAGACAATGCACCAGGCCACTGTAACCCTGTGAGCTAATAGCTAATGCTTTTCTGAGCCATCACATATGTGTTGAGTCCTTTTCAGACTGACAGAAAGAATTATCTAACTCAATGTTTCAGGGCAACAGTGAATAGGAAACTCTTTTGGGGGGGTTTAAGAGGAGCAAACAAAAAGCAAAGGTCACAATTAAGACACTTTAACAAGAAGGGCATGTGCTGTGAAGTGGCCTATTAGAAAACAATGAAACAAAATCTGTAAGTTATGGTTTATTCCTTAGGCAGCAATGAGAAACTGAAACAGATTTTTCTCTTTAAACTTTTGAAGTCCTAACCATAATAATTTATGTCTGACCAAAGTTATTGGCCTTTTTTTCCCCCCTCCATTATTAAGGAAGCATCTTGTGATGTTTTCACTCTGAAAATTGTTGATGTTATACAATGTTTCTTTCCTCTCTTAAAAATATTACTTAAATTGCATGAAAGCTGTGAAGTACAATCTAAAGCTTTCACTTGGTAGGCTGAAATCGAAGTTCTGATGTTCAAACTCATTTTGGTTTTCTTTGTGCTCTCTCCTTTCTTATTCTAACAACTGGGAAGCAGAAATGCAGGAAGGGGTTGCCTGTAGTGCTAAAGGCATTGAACTGCATGGTAGGAACAAATAGTTGGTGGGAGAATGGACTAAAGAGTACAGAATACAGCAAAAGAACATGCTGGTCCATGGTTTGTTTCTTTGTTTTCTAAACAGAAATTTCCTCTCTATACTTAACCTTTTAGCAGTCTAATCCTTCATTTTTCTGTTCTTCAATAAATGTAATGGGAAGAAGCAAGTGCTTTTGCAGTGTAAATTTAATCTTCATAAAAATGTTGTCTGTAACCTGTGGTGTAAGATTCCAGACACTTAGGATTTTGTTTCCTTTCTAATACTCTTATTTCTAATTTCTGTGTTCTTATTGCTTTCCAAAATTTGCTTGCTCATCTAATTGAAATCTAACAAAAGCGTAACAACTGTAGTTTTTCTTTGCTGCATCAAAATCACTGTTAAAGAAATTTGCTGTAGGTGTTTTTCACTAATGCATTAATGATACTTAGGTGAAGAGCTAGAGCATGCAATATGGGACAGTTATTTCTATATTCTTTAAGTCAGCATACAATACATTTATCTTAGAGGGTTTTACTTAATCTACTGGTTTTGTTACTGATGCTACAAAGATGGAAAGATTTGGAATTGAGCAATGAAATTTTATAAAGTAAACTATTTCCATACTCTTCTGCTTTTCTTTTTTCATTTGTGAGCTGCTGTTACAGTGTTCTGTTATTTCTTGCTACTCTTAATAGTACAATTGCTTCAAGTCTGCTTCATTTTTTTAAAACTTCTGTGAGTGGAGAACAGGTCTTATGAACCTTTGACTGATTTTCACCAATACTTAGAAACTGTTATACTAATGATATAAAAGATTTGTGGATGGTATTAAAGACCATACAATTATCTTGTAAGTGTCTCCAGTAGCATTTAAAACGAGTTTTGTTGCCAATTTGTTTAATTAGAGCAATTAAAAATGAAATGGAAAAGCAACTAACCTGGATGTGATCTCTCCAACTTAGAAGTTGATAAAAGTTGAAGCCCAGCAACGGGGTAGTGAAATGTTAAAATGATTGTACAGGAAACTTGTAGGGAGATGTGCAATTGTAGGGAAAAATTAACTAGTATGTAATACTACTGATTGTAAGCACAAAGTCTTCCTGCATTTTTCTTTGAGCTTTTTGGGAAGAATATTAAAAATGTTCTTGAAATTAGTATATTAAATTTGATATTTAAAAATAGTATAATTTATTAGTACCATTTCAAATGGATATGGTGGCTATGCTTATTACTTTTGGAGGTGACTTCTGCAGGTCAGATCTCTAGATTACCAGGGAGGCAGTTAGGAGTGGGGAGTGAGATTCATTTTTTTTTCTGTCTAGATATGATCAACTTTCTGGTTTTTAAAGGGATATAAAAGACTTCATTTATAGCGGATTTTCACCCTTCGTGTATCAGTTTCTAGTAAAACAAATGTAGGGGTTTTTTTTTAACCTTTTTAAATTTATTTTTTATTTTTCCAAGTTTGGAATAGAGTCAATTTTTTTTAATTGCCTCTGTTAATAGGGAAGATTTGCTTTTGCGTGTTAAAGGTAAAAGGTGGTAGTATAAAAACACTCAGTAGATTTTGTACAAACCAGTAGCAGCTCTTTTTGGATTCCTGTAAGATGGGCGACTAAGCTTTCCAAATACTGTGAAATCTTTGCTTAACCTCACATTTTACAGCTTCTTATTGGTGTGAAATGATTTTATTTATATATGTGGTGGATTGGCCCTGGCTGGCAGGAAAGCCTCTCCTCATCCTTCCTGAGGGATGGGGGAGGTGTTCAGGATGGGCAAAAATAAGAAAACTCATGGATTTGAGGTAAAGGTGGTTTACTAAGCGAAGAAGAGGAAAAAGGAGGAAAGCCACAAGTGGTGTGAGCCCCAGCAGCCCGGTGCCCAGCCAGGCCCTGCACAGGGGCTGCTTTGGGAAAACTGCCGCTCAGTTTTACTGCTGAGCGGGATGCTATATGGGCACAGGCGGTGGGAGGCTTTTGCAGATGGCAACCGTAACTGGCCTTTTCCGTTTGTTGTTTTTTGTTAAAACCTTTTATTTGGTTTTTATGACTGCCTTCATCAATTTCTACTCTATTTCATCTTTGCATTTGGATTAGAGCCAATCCCTGGCTGCCCAGGGAAGTGGTGGAGTCACCATCCCTGGAGGTGCTTAGAAGGCATTTAGATGAGGTTCTTAGAAACATGGTTTAGTGCTAGAGTTAGGTTATGGTTGGACTCAATGATCCTGAGGGTCTTTTCCAACCAGAATGATTCTATGATTCCTTCACACCCTCTGTTAGTGGTGGAACTATCATAGCAGAAATAGACAAACATTCTAGGAAAATCTCATCACCTGTGCTGCAGAAGGCTCCCAAACCTGTGCCTGGTCTTAATCCAGACCTTGTATGGGGATGATGTTTGTTCTGGCACTTCCAGTGGAGATACAGCTTAAATAACAGGGTACTCCCTCTAGAGAAGTGCCTGTGTTTCCCAGAACTGGAGAGTGCCAGCTGGCAACCGTGGGCTCACCAGGAAAAGTACTGTCTATTTTGGAGGTGTGTTTAGCACTTGATAGAGCAGTCTTCCATTCAACATCTCTGCAAGCCTCCTTTAAGTAAATTTTGTTATAAAGCTTGGAGTTATGAAGGAAAAAATTTTTTTGGGGAAAAAGCAAGGTAACTTTCCAGGGACTGAACATTTTTTGAGGTACCCTGTCAGACATATTCACAGTGCAGCCACCCTCCCTTTGAAATACAAGTCTCATATGATGTAATCCTACCTGTCTGGGTTTGAAAAGAACTGAGGTGGCAAAAGCACACTAAGCCTGCTTGTACGGTGTTTGTTAAAGTATGAAAAAAATAGCATGAATGCCAGCACAGGTAGTTCAAGGTTATTAAAAAAGTTGAGTTTGGCAAATCACAGGCTGTGGATGTGCATGTGGGCAGCAAGCCTCCAGACACTTCGTGTTGTTCTAGGAGTACTTAGCAGTTGATAATGAAATGATCTTGGTAATAATTTACATTTTAGGTTCTCTAATGTGCCCTCCGAATGGAACGTTTCTTTTTTTGTGGTAAATCGAAGAGCCTGGAGTAATTCAGTAGCCTGCCTCAGCAAAAAGTAACCTTTGCCACAAACCCCTTCTTTCTGTGCTTTCCTCCTAAGCCTTCCATGTAATTTCTCTCAATAGCATCCAACTTAATGAGATTTTTGGAAAAAAAAAAGTATTCATCAAATAGTCTGACAACATATTAAAATTTTCTTGTGCAATTCAGCTAATTAGGACATCTCATTTAGAAAGTAAATTCTTTGTGAAAATAAAAATTATCTTATCTTTTTGTGCAGAAAAACACTTAAAGAGCAAATAACTCTTACATGAAAACCTCAAAATCAAGAAATGCATGCACTCCTAAAAAACTGAGACAAGTTAATTGAGCCATGATAATCTTGTGCTTAATTGCTATGTGTGAAAATGTCATTGCCTTCCTGGTAGCATGTGAAGCTGCTACTTAACTTCAGGCTTTGTGTCAAGTTAACTTGTTTAAGGTTTATACTAAATCTTCAGTAACTTGGAATTTCATGTGCTCATGTTTGGATGGGGACAAGAAAAACAGACTAGTTCTTAGACATCAGCCAATAGCTCGACATCTTCTTACATTCTTTATTACTTGAAGTACCGCTGCCAAATCTTAATTCTAATGTTCATGTAGTTTTCCAATCGTCACGTGCTTTCTACATTCTCAAATTGTTACCTCCTTCATGCCATATGCAAATGCCCTGTTTATTTGCCACAGACGCAGCATCATGAACACTGCAGATGCGATTGTTGCATGGAAGTCAATACAAAAGAACAACTCAGATTCTTGCTCTTCTTCTACAATACTGCATAAAAATATCATTGAATTTTGTCAAAACTTTAGAAAGCTTGCTTTTTGAAATACTGGTTACTGATAATGAAGACTCTGGTCTGATTGTTTTTTTTTTTTTTTTTCCCCCCTTCCAATACTTGTGCTTTTTTTTTTTTTATACTGTTGGCAATCTGATTTGTAGCAAATACAGCTGGTGACTCTGGTATTAAAGCCTAGTGGATGCAATGAATGGGTGTGATCTTTCAGGAGAACCTTAAACTCCTCCATATTCACGCAGTCTACCTATGAGCTGAGGGAGTTTGGCATGGAGTTTCTTATGGTTACAAGTAACCTCCCTGTACGCAAACACTGAGCGCAGCTTTTTCTGGGGTATACTTATTTATGGGTTATAAATAGAAGTTGCAGCCTGCTAGTCAGTCCTGCTTCAGTGCCTGCCTTTACTCCTTGTGTGTTGAAGCCAGTAAGGTAAAGCTACACTGTTGATGCTAAAAGGTGTTTATTTTTTTAAATAAGATTTTTAAAGAGTATGTGTAACTGTATTCATACCATTCTAAGCTACTTGTAAAATACTGATTAACTTGGTGGTAATTTATACAATGTGGAATATGTTGAAATTTTAAATTTGTACCAAGGTAGTTTTCAAAATACAGCCTAACTTGGCAGCAATAGAATAATAAAATGCATGTTATTTTAAATATTTTATAGTAGAGGTATATCAGCAGAACTACTATGCGTGTACATTTTATAGGTGAAGGTAAGATACCTACTGATATTAAGCAAATTTAATACTTTTTTCCAATTATTTTAGTTAATACATCAATTAACTAGTATTCTGCAATAGTGTGACATGTACTTGTTGAATTATAGACAGCTAGGTTTATTTTTTCAGAAGTACTGTAATGTTTTAACTAGCCATATGAAACAGTTACAAGAAAGTATGTATTTAGTTTAGAACAGTAAAATTACAAAATCCAGGTAACGCCCATTAAAAAAAACCTGTACACAGAGGCATGTCTGTATAAAAGTCATAAAGTGCAAAAATATGGAGATTTTTCTATACCAATTTGAATTGTATATAATATGGCTTAATGGAGTATATTTACATTATGTGATTGCTAGAAGGTTGTCTAGGTAGAATATAACTTCTAGTTAAAAAGTATACCACTTTCAATGGTGTCTTGCTGTTTAATTCAAATAACGTTGTAATTCTAAAAAAATTTTCACTGTTTGACTTTGTTAACTTCTAAATATTTCTGCTAACTTCAGATTCTGGAAGGTTGTGCTTAGTTACCTTCAACAGGAGAAAGTGTGTCTTATCTAATGTTGAGTAAAGTTGTATGAACACAGGGTGATTTCTTACATCATTCCTTCTTGGTGTTATTAAATTTTTTTGAAGTTAATATTATTAATTGAACTTCTGTTTTCCTGTAGCTGACAGCACGATCGCTGCCTTCCATACAGTCTGATGAGAGACTACAACCTCTGCTTAATCATCTCAGGTAACAAAAACTGAAAGTATGAGTGTGTTCTTTCATATAGATTAAAATAATAGTATCAGTAGAATGTTTTAGCTACAATTTTTTTTTTTGACATCATCTGTGCAATTTGGTTTGACTGGAAAAACGAAACAACCCTGAAAGTATCCCTTCAACTTAACAAAAGCTTTACAAATGATATGAAACATAATTTACAGAGCTGGTGTTGCTTCTAAGTAACAAGTAAATATTTCTAGCTTTTATAACAACTTTTTCCTTACTATTAAAAAAGTTAAGTTTCTTTATGAACAAAACAGATTCCAAATTATACTGCTCAGAGTACGGACCTTCCTTGCTGCGAATATTTTATGCTCTGTGGTCTTTTTGGAAGATTTCTCCATCACCGTCATTGGTGAATGGAGTCCTGTTCTCTTCTTTTAATGGACCTAAGGAGAGAGCTGGAAATGTGAACTCTTAAGAGTGCTCTACAAGACCGCTGAAATAGCCCGCCTTTCTCTTTGTTAAATACAGTACATAGAAGCTTTCTACTTTCTTTGAATGTGTTTGGGGGTCAAGAGTAAGAGAAAAAAACTTTTCTGATGCTCTTCAGGTTAAGCATAGATTTGGTCTCTTTCTTATACATGTGATTGCTTTTTATCACTTTGTGTTGTTTGAGAGAGTTTTCTTACTACGGTAACGTGTAGGACAAAGATCTTACAATGAGAGGGAGGTGCATTGACTTAAAATCACCGAATAATTTAGCTTGGAGTGAACCTCTAGAGACCATTTAATCTAGCCCCCGCTCAATGCAGATCCAGTTAGATCAGGTTGCTCAGGTATTTATTCAGTTGAATATCTAAGGGTAGAAATTTTCTCAAATATTGAATGTCAGTAATGAAAGCTCTGGTTTTGAACACATACAGCTTTGCATTGAGGTCACTGAAGTGATGTTGGATGAATTAGGAATGGAGGTCATTAGGCTCTATTGTGACTGTACTACACCAGAATTAGGATGCAGATCTAGTTAGCATGTTCTTTATTTCTTATGGTGCTCTACTGCTTGAGGTACCTGTATCCAAAACCTGACTTTTTTTTGAAATGAAAAAAAACTTATTCATTTTTATTACATAGAAACAGTTTCATGTTTTATTGTTTTTAGTGTAAAACGGAATAGGAAAAATAGCTTTAATTGTATTTTTGCTTATGTATATGTGAATGAAGAACATACTGCAGTTTAACTGTTGGGTAGCTGGTCGGGGATATTTCTGAATGCCAGTAACCTTCCATGTTTTTGTTACCATACATCCTACTGAGATTAAAAAAAATACTCCTCAGTGGTGTAACTTTCTCCATTTGAAGCTAAAGAGCAATTAGGTTAGCTTTTAATAAATTGTGCTCAATAGGAATATTTACTGAGAAATTTGAAATTTCTTTCGATATATGTTGTGCAACTATGTATGTGGAACAGCCTTCAGTATCACAGCAGTCGCAATCCTCTCTGTGCTTCCTATGCTTTTTTTAAAATATGGGAAAAGGAAAGGTTTTAAAAAAAGCTATTTAAACAGGGATACTGTATCCTGCATTTATACAAAAATATTTTTTGCACATTCTTATGTTAACTTGCATATGTATGTTTAACGACTGGTAAGTGATTTTTTTTTTCTTTTATGAAAACGGAGGGGCTGTTCCCAGTATATTTTGTCACCAACTGAAAAATTACACAAATGCTTCTGAGTTGCCTTTTTGGAAGTTCCCTTAAAATAGACAAAATACATCACAACTCACAACTTGGAAAAATAAACTCTGGCAGTGAACAAACAGATGACCAAGTAGGTCTTCTCTGTTATTTATTTCTGTGAATCTGTGATTTGGTTTTGCTTCATCTTGCTCATAAGAGGAGAAAGTTAGTTGTTGGCTTTCCTCCACCTTCATTGTGTGAATTCTTGCAGCACTATTTTATTTTTGGCATAAGTCAATAAAGCTTTATCAGGGGACCAAAAGCTTAGATAGAAACGTATGAAAAGAGCACGGAATTAAAGGTTACGGAGCATCGTTTGGTTGTTAATGCCCTACACATTCATATCTGCTTGTGAGTTTTAAATTAGTCCTCATAAAAGGTCATTTTACTGTACTGTCTGCATAGATATTTTAATCCATGCTCACTTTTTAAAGTGCACATAACATGTATTTTGTAATTGGAGTGTTCTGGACTTAATATGTATTTTATATGTCACTTAGATCCTCTTTTTGTCCTATCGTGCTTCATTGGTGCTTTCTAATAGTAATTGTACTAGACCAAAAAAAGAACATTTTTAGATAAAATGTTAAAATATTTGATACAAGATTGTGCTTAGGGATTTCACATACTCACAGTAGGCTACAAGGAGATTTAAATTGCTGAAAGTTTAGCAGTTTAATGGAAATGGAAACTTTATGTCTAAATGCATGAGAAGAACACTTTTGCAACGCCTGCTTTCAAAGGAGTTTATACGGGGTTTATGATGGGGTTGTAACATTCTACTGTTTAAAATCCTCAGCAGGAATAATTTCAAAGATAGACAAAAGCTGTCGTATGTAATCCCATCAAACTACTATATCACTGTGCGTGTACGTGAATTCTAAGGAGAAACTGAGCTGACTTTTAGTCTGGTGAAGAGCAGGCTTAGGGATGATCAGAGAGCAGCCTACAGCTGTTGGAAGGGCAAACATCACAGCACTGGGATTCTTGATGGTGTCACAGGATATAACAAATGACTGTGGTCACAGGTAGCTGCTTGGGAGGTTCAGCTCGGACACTAGGAAGAATGCCTGTGCTAGAACGGTAGGTGCAGCAGATCACCCAGAGATGTAGAATCTTGGTTCATGGAGATTTTTAGGACACGGCTAGAAAAAGCTGTCTCTCACCTGACTGGTGGTGGTAGTAGTCCCAGCTGAGGTGGGGTGTGGGACTAAATGGTCTAACATCCTTTACAACCAACATTTTGTATGATTTTGTTAATTCTGTCTTCAAATGATTGTTCACAAGGTTGATACAAAACCTGAGTGTTTTGCAAGACTGGATTTTAAGACGTAACACAATACTCATGCAGACATGTTCACCCTCCTTCTCACTTACGCTCATCTCACAAGCAAGTAAAGAAGAATGCACACCTTACTGGATTGGTGTCAGTTACTGTTCTCAACACCTACAAAGTGACCTTCATATCCTTACTAAATTTCACGATATATTAACACATCTGTGAATGATACAGTATTTATCAGAACAGTCCTACAGCTGTTTATTTGAAAGACATAGATCCCACTCTTGGAAACACTGATGGAGTGGAGGTTTCTTCTTGGTCCACAGTGGTGTGAATGTATATATTGATCTTTATTTGCAAGATATGTTTAGAAAACTTTTGGTAACTAAGATTTTAGAGTTTTAGAAAGAGAGCTTTTTGAGTGATTGAGTCAGGCTGAATGGTGGGAGGCAAGAATTTATATATGGAGTTAAAATAAAACTTTTAAAAAGTGAAAAGTGAAGACATTGCTGCTTGCATTCCAGTAAAACACAAAAAGAAATTATGAAGAACTGTAGGTATTTCTAGGTGAGTAAAAAGCTTGATCAGGAAGTAACTTCAGAAGCTACAAGGAATAAAAGAAAGGATGAGTCCAGAGTAAGAGCTAAAACTGGAAGCAAAAAAAAAGAAGAAAGCTGGGTTAGTTTGTGTTGTAATGTGTTTTCAAACCAGCAGTTGGAAGCTGTAAAGTATTGTTTTCTTGCGATGAAATCAAGGAACCTGGGGAGTCTCTGCTGTAGAAAATCAGATGGCCTGGCACCTAAAATGACAACCCCAAAATCTCTAGTCCCTTGGGCTCCTTGGAACAGGAATCCAACAGTGTAACTGCCTAAAGCCACATGACCAGTGCTGGCCATTTTATGCCCAGCTCCAACCCGGCATGTATTCTGGATGGATAAAGCATTTTCAGAGCACAACGCTTAAAGGCAGTTTGTGAGGTTCAGCTCTTTGAGTGGTGTCAAGTACCAAGACACTTTGACCATGCAAAAGTCACATGCTAGTTTTTAATGTAAAATAAGGAAACACTTATGAAAAACTTTCTGTGTTTGCTTACCGTGCTGAGAATATTTGAGATTTTCAGAGCCTGAAAAGTATTTCTGTTGTCTTCCCCATCAGATGAGATGATAAGCAACCTCCTGTAGTTAACTCTACTTTTAGCAGGGAGTTGGACTAGGTGATCTTCAGAGGTCTCAGCCTCAACAGCAGTGCCATCCTGTGATCTGAATTCTGAGTGACCTCTCATCACTCCTTTCAGATAAAGCGAGGGAGAGTTTCTTTACCGTGTTGACTGCAGTGCTGAATTTTATGAATCTTAATTACTTACATCACTGTCAATTATTGTTTTCTTGGTTTTGCCTGATACGAAATATTTGCAGACCTTAATTTGTAAAATAATGCATTTCTATATTTGTAAAAAAAATAGTTTTGAACAGTTTTTAATGATGTTATACTGTTTGCTTTGCTCGTCAGCCATTCTTACATTGGCCCAGATTACAGCGTGCAAAAGAACACCGGGAAAATTTCTCTAGAACAGATCGATGCTGTAAGTCCTTTGCGTTTATTGAGCTATATTGTACATTGATACGTAACTTTTAGAATTCAAATACTCTATGTACAGACAACATATAAAGCCTTTGTCTTTTTTTATTCATATTTGCTTTGTAACTCTTGAAGTACTTGAATGAAATTGTGATAAAGTTTAAAATGGAGCAGAATTAACTGAAACTGAATCTAATCAGGATTTAGACTGGAGCTATAATGAATTGCTCAATTTGCTGCTTAATGTTGTGTACATTCACAAATACCTAACATAATTATAAACAGAGTTTAACAAAATTTTCTTATTTAATAATTTTACAGCCCATGGTGTTTAGTTTGTGATTATTGTGTTGCAACATTAGTCTTTTCAGTGGTGTTTTTTGGACTTTAGACATACAGAAAGGTTTTTCAAAGCAAAAGGAATAAAATAAAATGGATTGTAAAACCACCTCGGTGGTGCAGAGACAATTAAAACCACATTACAACTCCTTTATCTGAACTTCAGAAATTGTTTTCAGCGTCCATCTTAGCAATGACAGTGTTCCTTTGGTAGTGAATTCCACGGCATGACTCAGCTGTTAAAATTAAAAATGCAAAGCCCCATTAAACTTGAGCATCACATTTTTTTATCTTTGAGGTCTTGCTTTGTAATAGTATTCTTCAGGGAAAAAACCTGCAGGTCAATTGTAAAGGATTCTACTCCTGCATGTAGTTTTTCAAAGATGCTTAAAAAACAAACAACCCCCCCCCCCCCAAACAAAATAAAAAACCCTAACCAACCAAACAACAAAAAAACCACTAAAACAACAAATAATCCTCCCCCAGAAAACTCTTAACAAAGGTTATGTTGCCATTCTAGAGGTTAAAACAAGGAAGAAGAAAGAAACATTGTAATGGAACTGTGGATATATTTTTCATGATGGCAATTAAACCTCTCTTGCTTTGTAACTGGAAATATTCTTGTGACAGTTCTAATATTACCTACCACCTGTGTTACTCTGTCCTTTGGATTTTGTTCTTGAGGTGGTTGTTGTATGTGATCACTTAAGGACACACATGTATTATTGTCAGTCCCAAGGTGCTCTGCACATGTGTATCTTTTCATCCAGCCATGGACATTTTCAAGTAGAGCTAATTAATAATCACAATAAGCATATATCCTCCAAAATAAATAATCAGTATGCCTTAAATGCAATTTTTTCTTGTGGCAGCTTTCTGTGAAATCGTTCCCTCTTTGCATGCGCCAGTTGCACAAAGCCTTACGTGACAACCACCATCTCCGGCATGGAGGCCGGATGCAATACGGGCTGTTCTTAAAAGGCATTGGCTTGACTCTGGAACAGGCACTGGAATTTTGGAAGAAAGAATTTATCAGAGGAAAAGTGGATGCAGACAAGGTAATTCAACAAATGAAAAATATCTACATATACGGATGTGAGGATGTAGTTAATGTGTACGTTGCGCTACATATTTGGATAGATGCTTGTTAAAGTAGGTAATTGGGCAAAAGGCACAGTAATAGCTTTTAAAGGTGTGGGGTTTTTTTTCTCTCTTTGCTTAGATTTTATTCATTTTGTCATTCTCCCCAAGCATAGGGAAAACAGGCAAGCCACAAAGAAGACTTTTATAGATGAGAACTAGAAAAATCTTACTTTACCACTAAATCACTAGGAAAGTGACCACAAACAGTACTATCTGAAGGGCAAGGTTAACCTTTTTTGTTGGTTAATTAGAAAAAAAAATAATTGGACAGCTGTGTGTGAGGATAGCTTGCCTTAGCAAATTTACAGTCTAAGAATAAAAGAAGAAACTGGAGATGAACAAGGACAGAAAAATATGTTCAAGAAAATGCTGTTCAGTGCAATGTGCAGTATTATTGACATATTAATCATTGGTCTAACCCTTGCTAATAGTTTTGAGAGTGAGAAAAGTGTTACGTGTGCCGTCTCTTTGGGAGCATGAAAAATGTATGCTAATTTTTGGAGGTTTGTGACCTGCTCCTTACCTTGACCACCCTGGATAGAATCAAACAGGTTTCCCCTCTCATTTGTCTCTGCCTGGTCTGTGGTGTGTGTTACAGCACAAGTTTCAGACTCATGTCAGTTTTGTTTGGACTGTGATACATTGCCTCTAACATTGTGAGATCTCAGCTTTCTCGAGTATTGTGAAGTATTTTGGAGTGTTTGGTAGGCAGTTGTTTGTTAGCTTAGGTTCTCTGGGACATGGCTATTTACACAAGATATGGGGCAAAAAGTAATGCCGGCTACAATACTTATGGTACGTGTATCTCTTTCATGTCCCGGAGGACAGATCAACTGGTCTGCAGATTTTTTTGGGAAGGAGAAAGGGATTTGAAGATATGATTTGAATGAGTACCTAAATCTCTGTAAATCTTGCTGTTTAAATGAGATATGATTTAAGAGAGGATATGTTTTGTTAAAAAAGAAATCCACAATGCATTCCCTTACAAAGGTTTCAAGAAAGGATTTGAAGAGAGGTAATAACTTAAATTTTGCAGTTGAATGCCAATTAATTACTAGTTAAACTCAAGAAAGTGTAAACTTTTCAGTTGCTATTTCCCGTGCTTAAAGGAAATTGAAAGAATAAAAACAAGCTATCAGAAGTAATAAGAAATATCTAGATATAATTTCTGTTTTAAAAAACATGTGAACAGGCCTGATTCCACCTACTTGTGCTTTGACCCTAGGTGTATGCACATGTGTGAAGACATGTATATACCTTGGATCTTGTTTTCAATCACAGGGTTATGACTTTCTGCTATAGCATCTGTCTTGATAGGCTCTGGAAATAAATGAAGTTTTATGATCCTGTGCTTATCTTTGAATGTTAGAAAGCATATTGTAAATGAAGCAAGGGTGTTGTAGTTACTGCATTTTTCACAAGCAGGCTGCTATTTCCATGTAATTTGCATTCTTCTCAAGTTGTAGATAACCAGTTCAGACTTCGGTTAAAAAAACAAGCTGATTTTTCACACCTGTAACTGAAGTCAGTGGCCTGTGGTTTTTCACAGTAAAATGTCATACCATGTCCTGAAAAAATGAAGATTAATACAATTCTTATTGGTACTTTCTTCTTTTGACATTTTTATTTTGTGGCACTCATGCTATTGTTTCTTTCCTGTAGAGTGGAGATAATGATACTGTTTTGTTTTACTGGAGCATTGTGAAGATGTGTGTGTGATACTTGCTAAAGACTAAGCTTAATTATTTGTTACTGACTGGTGCATTGCAAAGAGGGAGTGTTCAATTTGCTGCAGATGGTTGTGGTTTCAAAATTGTGTGTTCACATTTGTCTTTAATGGCTGCAACATTTACACCAGTTCTCGATCTTAAAAATTCTTGGCAGACAACTTCAGTCTTCAGCAGGAAAGAAGTTGCCTTGAACACACCAGCGGCACTGGGGTGTCTACCACCAGCCTGAGCGTAGGCACAAGGAAAATTTGCACCCAAAAGAACTCCTCCTGTGCTCTGAATCATTGATGTACCCCAGGGCTCATTGATAAAACCACTATAGAAAAGTTTGTAGGAAACAATATTTTACCTTTAGAGAGAAATCTGTGAAAAATATTGTAAATGAAGTGTGAAACCATCTATTCAGTGGAAAAATAACCAGGTAGTGCCTACAAAGAAAGCACTGGAACTGGTAGAGATGCTTTATTGCAGGGAGAATCACAGAATCATTTTGGTTGGAAGAGACCCTCAAGATCATTGAGTTCGACCATGACCTAACTGGCACTAAACCATGTCCCTAAGAAACTGGCATGATCGTAACAAAGACAAATACAAAGCACAAAATAAAATGTTTTTTCTTTAGGCACTGTAGTTAAAATTGCTCTGCGAATTACTGGGCTAGGAGTGCCTAAATGGTAAATTGTTTTTGTTCATATGATAGGATCAGCTGCCAAATGGTGGTAGATGGGTTACTTCTGACTGACTATGCCAGTTGTCTTCATAACCTCAGTGTGGTGTTTTTAAGGCTGTTTTTTTTTTTTCTGTAAAATGTAGTCTTACTCTAAACTGATATTAATGACTGTAGATTTTTCCATATCTTGTTCTTGTTGCTTAATAAATAACTCCCCTCCCATGCCAAAAAAGAGGGGGGTAACTCCAGTATGTTTTAAAATACTTGAAACAAGAAACTAGTAAGATGAATCAAGACAAATTAATGACAGCACAGTTGTAAAAATGCTAATTAGTTGAAAAGAAAATCCTCTTATAGCAGAGTTTATTTGGCGGCTGTTTTCAGATCTATTTGTATTACTAGCCTGTGAATGTGAGGTTGACAACTTGAAAGATGACACAGTATTTAGAACAAAGGAGAGAATGAACGCTGGATCAGTTTCTTTAAGGCATTCTTCAGTTGCTTCTTTGGCTAATAGCCCGGAATCGGGGTTTTGATGTGGATGGATGACTAAGGTAACCCATCATTTTCTGCTTTCCTTTGCTACATACATGCTTGTGATATATATTCTTTAGCAGTATTTGGTACACGGGGGTATGAAACACTCACTTCTAGTACTCTGATTATTTATCACTTTTTACAGAATAGGCAGTTGCTAGTTGTGCTGTGTTGAAATGTAGTTCCTTTGATATTGCATTCTGATATTGCACTGATTTTTATTATTTTTGTATATACTACTGAAGTGCATCTGAAAATTGTGCAAAAGTGAGTTTTCTTGATTTGTTTTTTCATTCTTTTAAATGAATCTCCAACACTTAAGCATTACTATGTTTATTAAATTATCCTGATAGAACATCTTTCTTGTCCTTGTGACTTTTCACTAAGACGATGACATGGCTATTTAGCCTCTGTGTTCAGGGACTCTTTCCTGGGGCTGTAGTGGCGTTCAGGACAGTGAAGTCTCTTATTATTCCTGACTTCACTTTCGAGATCATCTTAAAGCAGTTTCATGTCTTGTTGTTTTCTGTAGCAGTTGGTTACAAGTGGTGATGAGCAGGTTGTTTTCTTGTTGTCAGAGGTTCCTGCCTGAGATATGACTCTTCATCCCTTTCCCCTGGTGAAGGTCCTCATGACAGATATTCTCCTGGAAGAAAGAAGAGCCAAGTTTACTCAGATGTAACCTTGCTCAGGGTCTGTGATTGGTAAAGAAGCAAACCCTTCACAATGAAGCCTTTGAGCTTCAGTTGATTATTGTTATAATATATTCTAGGTGTTTCTTCCACGCAAGATGATGATGTGTGAAACTGAGGACAGACAACTTGCCAGCCATATACTGCATCAATATGTAAAGGAATACATCTCCTACTCTGTTAAGAAGTGATGAAACTTTGGGATGAAGATACATCCTAATGAGATAGGTCCAGTGATTTGATTTTTCCTGGCTCTTCCATTTCTTTTCCAGATGATCTTAGGAGAGTCTGGATTCAGGAGTTGAGGCTTCACCTTGACTGCAAACAGCTGGTGGTGAATGTTTCTATCAGGGCCAACCACAAATTCCGTGAGCGGAGCTTGGACTAGAGACCTGGGGGGCTTTCCGGCTGAATTATCCCGTGATTCTGCACACAGGTCTGAATAGGGGTAGAGTATATTTTCGTGAGGGCCAGCCACTAGAGGGAGACAAGATCATAAGGAATAAACAAATATAATGTAGCGATGTAAATTGGAGGTGGTTATGCTATAGAGCTTTGTAGGTCTATGCAATTACATTATTAAAAACCCCATGTATTTAAATGAAAATAGAAATAGGCACTTGGTACAGGGCCATACTTCTAAGCAGGAACAACTATCCCCAGTGCAATTTATAATGCATGAATGATGTGGTGATTCTTTAAAACAACCTTTACCTCCTTAAATCCACAGAAATATTTTCTGTATCAGTCAGTTGGTTACCTTTGGTTTTGGTATTTTACTGTCTCATTTGTTTCAGATTTGGGAGTTGATTTGCAGCTAGATTCTTTTTTTTACTTGTTTTCTTTATATTTGGTACTGGTGCCTGCTGTTTGGAGAATATATTTTGATTCATAAAGCTGAAAAGGATAGTTATTCTGTCACATTTTTAATTATAATTGTCTAACTTAATGCCATTTACTACTTTTATTCTTGAATTATTTAAATTTTACAAATCTTCAGCCTAGACTGACATGTTGAACAGCAAGCCACAATATTTGACATCTACGAGATAAAGATGTAAATATAAATTACTCTCTGCAGGGTAAAATATGATCTTTCTTTAATTGTACATCAGTAGGACTCTCATGCAAATAGATAGCTAGGCTTGAATTCTCCTGTGATGTATTAAGGCTGCTATAGAACTTTAACAAAATGTTTGCTTTCTTTTAGGATATAAAAAAATTTAATAAAAGTGCAGTATATACTAGCTGTAAAATCCCCCTGAAATCTGTGGAACAATATGTCATGGTAACAAAGTATTAGTATAGTTAAGCGTATTGCCTTTGCTTTTGTTGGTTATCAGGGGTCTAGATAGTCAAGTTTTTGATTTTTGTGTTAAACTTATCATTAAATGAAATAGATTTTTTCTCCTTCCACCACTGACTGTAAAAACAAGCTTCAGTAGAACCACTTACTACCTGTATTTCTCTTTCATTATTTGGAAATTATAATTTCATACTCTAGTTGTAGTGAGATAGAACAAGCAAATTTTAAAGATTTTGGGTGAATCATTTTTATTCTGTATTGGCAAAAATGACATTCTATTCATAACATTATTAAATATTTAATGACTATGCTTACCTAGTATAACTGAGCATAAAGAAAGTCAACATTCTCTTATGATATGTTTCCAAATGTTTTTTTGTATTCTACAAAGTTAGATCTTGAGGTTGCTTTAATAGCAGGCTAGAAGTGATTCAATTGTCAGAAGACACATGAAAATGCCTTTTCATTTACATGACTCATTTTGATTTCCAAACTTACTATTGAATTTACATGAAACCTTTTCTTTAAATGCAAGTTTGAAAGGAAAAAAACCCACTACTGTGCAAATGTTATGGGGGTTTCAAGACACTAGGTGCTCCAAGTGTACCCTAGGCAATTTTGGCTTGAAGTAAAAATTAAGATTCAATTTGAATTTCAACCCCAAAGGCTAAAGTAAAGGACTTTTGGATTTCACTATTCCTGAGTTCTTTTGTGTGGTTTTGGTTTGGGGTCCTTTGAGCGTTCATCTGAACAGCCAGGTTGATGAAATTAGAATATTTGTGCAAAACTGTGAAGTGAATCGACCAAGATGCTGGTGGTTAGGAGCTGAACAGCCTTTGCCACAGTGATACACTGAAAACCAAGTTAAAAATGTCCATAGTAATGGTGGCTTTCAGGAATCAGCTTTATGGCAGTGTGTCAATCATCAGGAAATCTACTCCTTTCATATAACTTCCTTAATGTTTTGTTTTGGTCTGGGCTTGATATTTTTTGTCTGTTTGTTTTGGAATTTTTGCATATACGTTGAAGCCTGGAGGTTAATAGGTGCATTGTGCAAATGGGACATAACCGTTGTTGAAGATGATCTTCATGTCAAGAGAGATGGCTGCTGAGATCTATTAACTGGCATGATCTCAGCTGAAGAGGCTAGGCTGGAGTTTGTTTTATATTTTAATAAACAATATGCAGAAGAGGTGTTTTGAGTGAATTTGTTTTATAGTCAAAGTTTATATAACTAGGCATGACAATTAAAAGCATGACTAGAAGCTGTAAATGCATTAATTGCTATTGTTGCATCTGTGTCAAGCTGGATTGTTGGTTGTAGCTGGAAAAAAGATTTTGTTTTCTGTCCTTTGGCCATGGCCAATTTGCAGCCGGGAGGGGCTGGACCAAATAACCGGAAATCCTGAGGACTTGCGTTGTGGATAGCTTTCATACTTAACCATTTGGTTCCATATGAGCGGTTAGAGTTGAGCCT
This sequence comes from Caloenas nicobarica, assembly GCF_036013445.1. Lineage (NCBI taxonomy): Eukaryota > Metazoa > Chordata > Aves > Columbiformes > Columbidae > Caloenas > Caloenas nicobarica. The sequence continues at coordinate 27,224,569 of NC_088247.1, forward strand.
GAAAACTAGGAATTTCTTGCAAAACATCTGTTGTCTGACCATGAGAGTTTAGTCTAAGGAATCATATCCTTCTTTAGCTGGATGGAAATAAGCTTCAATTGCCATTAAAATTGGGTTACTTTTGGCAATAAGTGTATCACAGTAAGCATGTTAAGGGCATGCAAGATTCTTTCTATCATATATTATCATATTTATTTAAAATTGTGTTTTATAGATGGGAGTTTGTCGTTTGTGTCTTTCGTGTCCTTTGTACATTTATTTATGCTTGCTAGCATTCTGTTCCCTTCTCTTGTGAAGCACTTAAGAATTCTGAAACGCTCAGATGAGTACCGGTGGCATATTACTGACATACTGGTCTGCTTGGTTTGATATCATCAGTTTGTTTTGTGTAGCTATTCACTAAAGCAGTAGGAAAGAGATCTGTGAGGGCTTCTGGCAGGGACTGAGAAAGCACGCTCACAGGGGTTGCGTTTGATTGTATTCCAAGAAGTATGATTAAATGTGAGTAACTCCTTGCAGACTCATGTTGAATTCTGCAAAGTCATAGGAAGGAGCTGGGATAAGATTCCTCACCAACTGCATCAAATGTAGAGAATATTAGCAATGCCTGCAAACATCTGATCCTGGCCTGTGGCTGAAGGGAAGTCACTGCCGGTGTTGTCAGTGTTACTTCTGTTTAGTGTTGTGGACACAATAATTCTGGAAAGACTGCAGAAAATTAGCTGATCTAGTTAGAGCTGGAGATAGCTGCTGGCTTCCTTCATTAATTAATCGTGAGATCAAATCAAAATAGTTTAGAGTTGTTTGCATCAGATGGAGATTTTTATTAGGACTTGGGGTTAAATAGCAGTATGGAACTGTTGTTGTTAAAATAACATGCCATGTTGTATTTATGGACATTATTGCATGATATGATTAATAATATAAGTTTTGCAAAGGAGTTGATGTTATTTTGTCTTTCCTGTAAACAGGAAATCCTGAGTTTGCTGCCAAGAGATTTACCAGTAACATCTATGTTGTTCACAATACTCCCGCAAATGTGTGCAAGTTTGTAGGTGTTCTTGTTCTGATCTCTTTATTAAATGAAGAATATAGATATGTGTTCTGTGGCTCTCTCTCATAGTTCATTTTACTTTTTTTTTCGAAATTAGGCAAATAAATGAAACACATCATAGGTCCAGTTGACAGGTAAGAAGCTGGACGATGAGGAATCAGATGTAAATATAAGATTAGTTTCTTTGTGATACGTGGTAGAAATGTCCTACCACTTCAGCAAAATAAGACGAAAATATTCAGTTTTCCACTATTTCTGCCCATATGCCATGTGTGTAATTATCACTGAAAAGGTACTGTTAACTTACAACTTTATATAAATAAAGAAATGAATATATGTGTAGTGTGTAGGTATATAAATTAGCCATGTTCACTTCCCCTCTTCCCCTCCTCCCCTCCCCCATTTTTAGATGCTGCATCAGTTTGCTGTAAATTTTTGTGGGGAAATAATCTGTAACTTCACTTGTTTTCTTTTAGCGTGCATTAGAATTTTGTGTTGTCTGCCACAGCTGGAGTTCTAAACACTAGAATGAATAAAACCAAACTAAAACCTTTTTTTACCCTTTTATTTGCAAGGATGTATTATACTTTAAAACAATATCGCATGACCTTCTAAACCTGAGGCCCTTGCTGGTTTATCAGTAAAGTTAAGTATACAAAGCAAAAGTGTCTTTGGGACATAATTATGTAGGTTTAAGAGAAGGATGTAGTTTTAATTATGGCTGGTACCTAATGTCAATGCATATTAAACTCAGTCATGCTTCTGTGTATTTCCATCTGAAACTTTTTCTCAGGCCTTAAATTACTAAGCAGCGTGTCAGTGTATCTTATAGTTATCTAAGCTTACTGAATATTGACAGGAATGTATTTCACTATTAGTCATTTTATTTTTTAACCTTTTTCTAATAAGACAGTATTTTTTATACAGAATATTTTTTAAAAAAACCTTAGAATTAAAAAAACCAGTTAATTTTTGTGTAATAGATTCAAAATCTTAAAGTAATATTTCTTCAATGAAATGGAATTGGTATAAAACCATTATTTTTCCCCATATTTTTGCTTCATGGCTGTTATTCAGATAGACCACAACTGATGATGGTGTGCTAGAAAACATAAAATAATTTTATACTATTATATACCGGGAGGTTATTGTGTGGGCACAAATACTGGAGGAATCACAGTAAAAAGTGCTATCGTGAAAATGTGTGCTCTTTCACTCCAAGCACAATCTCTTTTTCAGCTGCTAGCAGATTTATCAGTTATATTCTTTTAAAACTGGAATTCTCCAGTTTTTATTGTGAAGCCAAAGTTCTGGTGGCATTTTGCTATGATTATTCACTTTAAAGTACTTTAATTTGTCCAGTCTTCTTTTAAACCTGTTAAAAATGTGTCTGCCCTTGCTTTTGATTTTCAGTGTTCATCATCTGACTTACATTATAGAGGAAAATTTTAGACCATCTTTCAGCCTGTGGCGTGTCTTAGAGAAGAACTCTAGCTACATCATCTCTCTTCCAGGATATTAATTGCAGTGCTGGTGTAGTTTTAGTGATATTTTTAACTGTATTAGCTACCATGAAAAGAAATAAGATCAGTTGTCACACTCGTTACATATTAGGCACTGAAATCAGTATTTAGTAACCTAGTGTATGAGCAGGTTGGTGGAAATGTTCTTGCACTGTCAAGAATGAAAGCAATCAGTATCTTTCCTGTACTAAACCTAATTTAGATCAAAATCTGGTCTCTTATGACTTGTTTTATTCTCAGCAACACATTTTCTTTCCATACCGTAGTATTTTTTTAGAATTGTATGTATAAAAATAGATGTTAAAGCCAGACTTTTAATTTTCTAAGGTTCCTTTTGTAGTCTTGAACCACTTGTCAAATTTGCACTTTATTATCTCTGTAGAAATACTGTGTACTTGTCAGAAGAGGCATTTGTTTTATTAGCAATCGCAGCTGCAGCAAGTCAGTCAGTCCATGACATTTTAAGAAAAGAAATAGATGGATTTGTCTGTCTGGTTGCCTAATTTCTAAGTTCAGCAATTGTAAAGTATCTGAGTGTCACTAAATACGTTTTTCAGCAGGCTCTGTCGAATACCTTCTTAACCATATAGCTCTCTCTTTATAGCCATCTGCTGGAAAATACCCGCTGTATGTTGCCACACGCCACCAGTAATGTATTTAAGCTCTGGTTATTTACCCCACGTTCTGAGATGGGGGCAACTGTTTTCAAGATGCAGAACTGTTCATCCATATGTTTTTATTAGCTTCCAGGACAAACTGAATAAGATAGGAGGTCTCTTCCAGTTGTGTTCCTGTGCTTTTTGAACACAAAAGTTTTGATAGAATAGTTTATTAATCTTAATGTGATTGTTTGGAAGAATATTTTTAAATTATTATATTAAATGTTCAGATTTCCTTTAATTGTATAAACTGACTTCCAAAACAAAGCCTAGATTCCCGTATGCTTTGTCTTGTCTTCTGATAATGTCCATGTAATTGTTGTAACATCGTGTAGCTGTCACATTCCGTCTGTCTATATTCAGCCAGCTATATTTCATATTCAGTCATCCAGAAAAGCAGGATGTTGTATCAAATGTGCACTCTGCTGATATACCACATAGGCACTATGTACATAAAAATGTATTTTTACTTTCAGAATTGTTTTAGCATTCTGCTGCATGTCTTTGAAATCTATTGAATCTCATGAATAAAGACAGGACAGCTTTTTATACATTAATTGTGCTATGTACAATTTATGTTTCAGAAATTTAATATGTTGATGTAGGAAAGTTGAATTACTATGAGAAGGCTTAAGTATTTCGGCATAGAGGTTACAACTTCTTGAAAGAAGTTTAGATTCTGATTTTATATTGAAACATACAATGCTATTTGCTGTGAAACTGAACTATGCTTAATGTGGTGTGGTCTGAGCTTCTTCTCATCTCCCTGTCTCTTAAGTTCACTTACACAAGGAGAAAACCAAAATGTCATTCAAATACCTTCCTCCCCCTCCCCTGCTGTACATGGAGGAGCAGGAGCTAGTGGTCTTTATAGCATTTCATTGTTTAAATTCCAGTTTGTTTGTTTTCTAATTCATCTACTTCATAGAGTTGGGTTTGGGGCATGAGAACTAGGGCAATACTAATGAAACTCTGAGGATTTTTTTTTTTCCCCAAACAGGAAAGATTGTTTAAGATGAATTATAGTAGTTGGGCTTACTAAGCAGAATTGGAATGTTGGATAATGAGCCAGACTGACTTGGATTAATTCCAGTATCCTCTAGAGGTCTTTGAAATTGGGAACACCCTAGCATAGGTGAATTGCAGCCCATGCCAGCAGCAGCGCTGCTTTATTGCTGGTTTGTCTTATAACCAGGGTCCCACTGGATACATTTCAGGATTCTTCACAAAGTGATGACGTGTCTCCATGCTGACTTCAGTTTTCTCTTCTATTTCTTCCCTATATGCTTACATTTTTATTGTACCTGCTGATCTAGGTTACAGTATATGCCACAGTGTAATAGAGCATGAGCTATATGAGACTGTAAATGCATTACATGTTCACTGTGCTCAAAACTGTAGAACATCATATGAGAGTACTCTTGTTTAGAGTATTGATAGAGCTTGGATAAGCAGTGGGAATTTACTTTTTGGACTTTGCAGAGGTCCCTGGCCAGTTTTCATCCATCTTCTCTGAAAACCTGTAATACATGCTGCAGTGGAATACATATGAGTATGGATCTCTCCCAAGTCTGATATAGACTTACTGAATTTCTTTTTTTCTTGATGTACATAATCTTTATACTGGGATCCTAAGCTGCCATTATGATCAATAGAGATCTAGCCTATACAGTCAATAGTGTCTAGAGAATGATTTATTTAATGAGCCTCTAGGCGCTTACATTGGGGTAAATTCAATTGCTCCGCAGGCTCCTCTGATTGCATTGACCTCCATTGACAGTAATGGGAGACGTCTGGATTTAGATGTCTGGAGCTGAATCTTATGCCTATCGAGGCACACAGTTAGTTACTATTCTACTTCCATTTAAGTTTCTTAGTGTGTTTTTATTATACCACATGCCAAATTTCTGCCTATTTTGCAATCTGTTAATGCTCTCACATATCTTTCAGTGATAATGCTTTCTGTGTTCTGCTTCACCATTGAATGTTTTGGGTACTCTTATTCTGTGTCAGCCACTTCTAATTAAATAAATCACTCCCTTGATTTACTGCTTACCTTCTGCCTGAAGATACACTTCCAAGTTACATCAGTTAACTCCTCTGAATATTGAAATGTGAGAACCACTGATGGAAAAACATCAGCAGAAAAATGTGAAAGCCTTTGGTGTCCTTGTGATTTGTGGAGAACCGGAAGTGCATTGTGAGGTTTTTTTTCTGAACTGAATGAGATTCCTTGGTTTAGAAATTGATTATTGGACTTTTTTTTGTATCTCATTGAACTTTCTAAATGAGTAGGTTATGGAATAAATATGTATTAGAGGAGTCAAGATTGTTCTGTGATATTAGAAAGACTTAAGAGTTCCTTAATACTGCAGAGCACGGTCTGCAGAAATTTGTTGAAACTAAAACACATTTAGAGTAATTGGCTTCAATGAGTCTTCATTTGTTATTTGAAGGAAAGTACCAATGTATTTTATAGGTACTTAAGAAAAGCACAGTATCTCTTACAGTGCTGTCGAATATTGCCATTTTAAACAGCTGTTTAATTTATGTTTAAAATAAGATTTAATATTTTCTACTGTTTAAAAACAAAGCATCAGCAGTTGTCATCACCCGTTCAGTATTAATTACCGTCTGAAATATTTATTTTCTTGCTATAATTTCCAATTTCCTTATAATTCTTCATTATAATTCATGAACATGACTATTTCTTGACTATATAAAATGGCAAGGAATTTACACATCTATGTTCAGTTACACTCGGAACTGCCAGCATGAAACTTTCAATATTTTCCATGAGATTGTGCATTAATTTGTTAGTGGAATTCTGGTATGGGTGAAATTGTCGCCCACAAACTGATCTTTTTGCCTTAAAACGCCTGCTCTTTCACTCAGATTTTTTTTGGTAGTGTTACTCACTGAACATTTTGCACTAGGTTAAGCAAATATTTAGAAAAAATGATTCTTGGGAATATCAAACCGGTGATATTCATATGTACATAGCATTTTCATCTCTTTCTATGTTTGTAATTAGAGAAAATGACTAGTGTAATTAGTGGAGTACTATGTGAAATAACTTAGGCATTGTAATCCCCAAAAGAATTAGGAGTTGGGTGCAGAACAATATGGAAAGGACTTATTTCTTTCAAATGTATCTATCTTTTTATCCAAGAACAGATGATATTATGCCAAGACGACATTATGCTAAAGCAATCATTTCATGTTCTGTAGAAATAATCTTTAAACAAAGACTGCCGCATCGGTCTGTAATCACAAAGACAGTTTACCAGAAGTAGAAATGAATCTAATAGTATCATAAAAATAAGTTAATATTTTTTTCTACTCTTACTAGTAAGCATTAAAATGAAGTCGCAATTATACATGCTCTTAATTTTGTTTAAAGTAGTTTTTAAAGTAGTGTTTACCTTAAAGACTGTTATTCCCATGGAAACTTTATCTCAGTGGCAGTCTGTGAAAGAACATCTTCCCTCTGCCAGTTTCTTGATCAGAGGCTTCAGTTTGTTTGAAAGCAACTCCTTCATTGTTTGCTCCAAACAATCGAGTCTGAATCGAAATTTCTCTTCTTTGACCTTGTTTTGAAATGCATCTTCTGTATCTGAATTTTTTCAATAGACTATATGTGAAACATCAAAGAATTTAAAAAAAAAAGTATCTAACTTAGATATAGAAAGAAATATTGCTGTGTCTTGAAGTACCTAATAAAGTATTTTGTAGATGACCAAGCTTGTGCCTAAGAGAAATCGTGTAGTTATGGGAGATGGCTTTACCATGTGTTGTGCTGATAATTGGATGCAGTGTCTTAGGTAAAAGACAGCCTGCTGTGGCTTATTTTATACTTTTCCTGGTTCAAAGTCTTAATCCGTGTAAATGTGTGGAAAAATTGTATATATAGCTATAAAGCAAGCTTGGACTACTGTAAATAAAAGCCTACATTATTATATTTTGCTTGAGCAGTACAAAAGGAATTTGACTGATGAAAACTTTTTTGATTTCTTTGTGGTAGATGGAGCCATCTCCAGGGCAGAGCAGTTCTTGTCTCATGTGGCCTGGAAACGCTGAAATGGGAGGGGAAGAGGGGTTTTTTTTGTACTTGGTGTGAGTTGGTCTGTGATGACAGCTACACAACCTATTAGAATTTTCCAGTTTGCTTTTAGCTGATGTCTCTGATCTCTACCTTAAAGGTAGAAATCATGCTACAGGTTGAGAATTTAGGATAAATTGAATTTTTTTTGGCATTAGCAGATGCAGAAGCATTTATTTGTGCTCATAAATAACAACCATGCTTGGGAAAAGATAACCTCAACTTGAGGTTATTTTAAGAGTGAGGTTAAAAAATGAGTTGCTTAGAAAAAGATATGCCAACTAAGCAGTGTCAACAGTAATGATTTCAGTGACTGCCTAGGAAATGGCTGAAAGAGTCCACCAATTATTTCAGAAGATACACAAGTTTGTGCGATAAATTTATGAATTTGAAGCTGTTACTCATACAGACTCAGCCATTTTAGACAGGAAATTACCCAATGGCTCTTTAAAAAAAGGTGTGAAACCATTACTACTTTCAATTTTGCAGAGTTGGAACTAATCTGGTGGTCAGCCAAGAAGCTAGACAAAATTACTGCAGTCGTTTTGCTTAGTTGTTAGAGTTTTAAATAAATAAATCTCCCAGTACTGTAAGAAATAGATGCATAAAATGCTACATGAGTATATAAAACTAGTTAAACTGAAACAAGAAAGTTTTGCGGAAGTGTGAACCTCAGCATGCAGGGCTTGGAAAACCTGTCAGCAAATTATTTTCTATCCTAATACACATTTTGTATCTCAGAATTGAAAACAAAATTAATGGATGACCTAGTTCTATTTCCAGATACTAATCTGCAAATATGACAAGTAATATAAGGAAAGTATCTCTCAGTGATGATGTTACTTACTCTGCAGTGGCTGGAATGCCTTGGGAATGTTGTTTGTCATTGTTCTCTTTGGAAATCTTATTCAGTTGTATTGAATTCCTAATTATGAGGCACATGTGACTCATCCTTCCCTGCTTTGACAGAAACTTTTCTTCAAAGAAGAGCATATACATCCAAAGATTGTGTGTTTTATGTGATCAGATTTTATGGAAAACAACATTTCCGTAAATTCCTCTCTGGAACATAGTGGTCTGATATTAGGTTATGCCAGCTGCAGACCTAGAGCTTATGTATGTTTTTAAAATATCTCTTTATTCGTGCCTTACTTACACCCTCATTTATAACTTGTATGTCTTCTAACGAAGGCTGTCTAATGCAGTATGTGTGTCTGAACTAACAATTAATCTGCATTAGTCTGATACTCATGCGAATATACCACTTAAAAGCAAAATGTAATTTCCTTGCTATAGAACACTTGATTACTTACACCTTCTTGATTCTGGCTTTGGACAACTAATCAGTGCTAGGAGCTTAGTTTCTTATAGGGAGAAGAAGTCTAAGAAAGCCTCAGCGTCCCCATACACTGGACACCTCAGTTCAGTGCAACAAATACTGAGGCATAAAACCTCCAAACTACCCACTTGCCATCAGCAGTGGCACGACAGACCAGGCATCATGGGCATCCCGCAGCCATGCCTGGAGGAAAGAGAAGTCCTCACGAAACTTTGTATCTTCAAGGATCAAGGTAAAGCTCAGGCAGTTGACTTTTAAAACAAAAAATCACTCTGCTGCTAATGCAAATATTTGCGCATTCCAAGGTCAAAGCAACAAATTTTGAGAGAGATGTTGTTAAAGGGTTGTCTTTGCCTCAGCTTGTTGGTTTCATTGTGAACCACTTCATTGCTTAAATGAGAACATATTTCCATTTTTTTCTATGATAATAGTATTGGTTTTTGCCTTTGTATTCTTTAGTCTCAATGGAAACTGTCACAGAGTACAAGGGAAATGTACGCACTCCTGCAGCATCATTATTGTTAAGCGAGTTCGTATCAGGCTTCAGTAAAACCCTCAACAGTTCTTATAGGGCCATCACCAAAAAACTGATTTTTTTTTTTTTAATCACTTATTCAAGTTTTGACCTCTTACAGTTTTTTGCCATAATGACCTCGTAGTAGATTGCAGTTTGAATATACCGTAATAGTAGTTCTACAGGCTTTTAAACTGTTTTTTTGAAATAGTTTAAAACCAAATAATTTATAAGCAATTAGAATGACCCTGCAAACACCTACATGCATGAAGTGTGCTGCACATAATTTGTTTATTTTGTTCGTGGAACTGTGAAAATTCTACCACTTCAATTTGGGCAGTAGAATAAATAGGAAGGGACAGTTCCCTACCTCCGCTTTCTTGTTTCTGCATATTTCAAAGGCATCTAATTATACTGTTGTTTTTGCTGGCAGGAAGGATTGATCCTGAGGGGAATTTCATTTTGTGCACATCCCAGAGCAATGGTTTTGGGAAAGAGTGAGTCTGATTGAGCTCAGCCCCCAGTGTACAGAGAAATAAATTCTGAAATAAAATGCCACAACTCATGGTTTCTTCCCACTGAGGGTGACCACACAGCCTGTTGGATATTGGCCCTGCTAAAATCCTGTTTGCTTAATTAAGGATAAGTGCTGAATCACAAGATGAGAGCTCTTACTGAAGGCCGTATCTGCATGTGCTGGCTTCAGCATGTAGTTGTTATTCTTCTCCGCCATCTGCCACCACAAAAGCTCTCAGATCCAAACAGGGTTACAAGAAAGCAGTGAGAAAATATCCAGCCGATCCCAAGGCACATTGTGTTGTTATGTAGCTGTTATTTCTATTTACTGCAAGATCTGTTTCTCAGCATAAAACAATGAGTTACATAGTAAAAGTAATTTCTGTGGGCATTAAGGCAAGTGATGTGAAAAGTGCAGTTCAAGATTTTAGTACACAGAATTGTTGAAGAGGGGTGTTAATTCTCTGGCAAACTAAGCAATACATGCTGAAGCATTCAAGATTTGTTTTTCCCTTCCAAAAAACTAATTTAGCCTAATTTAACTGCGTGCTCCAATGTCCTTTGTTAAGCAAATGAAATATGCTTTCATTTTCTTTTGTAAAGAAGGCGGAAAGGTTCCAGAGCCTCTGGGTGGAAGAATAGGTGACAGTGGGATCACAGACTCCATCTTCAGTTGAACAGGTGCACTCAGGAGGTTGGAAATAAATACACACGTTTGCATTTGCTGGTTGCCATTTCTCAGGAGTAAATACGGCGTGTGCAGGAGCCGCAGGAGTCAGCCGCTGCTCACCCTGCGGAGCGGAGGGGACCTGCTCCCCTGGCCCTTTCATGACAGCAGATCCTCACACAGGCTTGCTCTGCTCTCTGAGGAAGAGCTGCTAAACCCAACTCCCCGTTGCAAGCTAAAGTACTATTGGTTTACTATTCGACCAACCAGTTCTTTTCTCTCCTGGTCAAAAGAGTTGAGGTTCACTCAATAGGAATATTCTCAGGTGCTGGATCCTGCTTGTGGCTATGCTGGAAAATACAACACTATCTAGTTTCTCCCTCTCTATTTTAAAAGACCGGAAAAAAAAAAAGTCAACTTGGCAAATGCACAGTAAGGATTAATTAGTAAGTGTTTGTTCAGAGCTTTGGATGTCTTAAGCCTTATTTGGAAGGAATGCTGAATATTAGTATTAATACATTGACTTGATTGTGACCAGCATCTTAATAGAGAGGTTTTTTTCACCCTTCCAGAATCAGGCGCAATTTAGGAGTTTATTCTCAATGGTTGTGTATATCTTTATACACACCTATTATGTATTTATGTATTATGTTATAGATTTTCAATTATTTATATTTTTCAGAAATATTTGTCTTATATGAAGAAAAATATACTCATTTTTCTATTTTAATTTAGATATGTTTTAGCAGCTCAAAGTATTTAATTGATATATGAATATTCTGAATTACTGTTTGGAAGTCCACAGGCCAAACAAGGAACTACTTTTACCTGTAGAAATGAAGAGTGTTCATGTAGGGTTACCAGTTGTACGCTTCAATGTCTTTTCTCAGTATATTACATTTTCTTATATTAGTAAAATATCAGTGTCAAAAATTATTTTAGTGTTTTTTGAGGAAAAACCCCATAAATTCTTAGGGGGGTTGTTTAATTCAGACACAGAATTTTACGTAAGATTAATGCTAAAATTTTGAATTCAGCAAGAGCACAGGTTTTTTCTGTGTTTTTATAGCTTTTTTGAGGAGAAAAGAGACTGAGGATGTGTAATTCTAAATATGATTCTTCATTATTTTATCCTATATTGGAACACATGTTCCTTGATCGCTTATAGTAGCTAATGCAATTTAACAGAATTTGGATGTTAAATTATCAGATTCTGCTACAAATTTTATGCCACCTATTGCCACATGTAAAATAACATGAACTCATGTCATTGTATATTCTCTACAGGATTTATCTACAATGATCTATTGATAGCACTGTGCTCATCCACCAAGATAAATATTTGTTTATGTCTGTATTGCTTTAGAAGATTTCATTTTATTGGAGGGATTGGTAGTCTGTCAGTAGACAAAAGGGATATACTAAAATCTTCTTCTTTTGTACAAGTGAAGTGTATTCCATTTTAGAATTTAATGAATTCAACTTCAATGCTGAAACAAAACATAGGTGAAGCATTATGCTTTGGGAGAACAAGAATGTGAAACTGAGTAAAGAAAATTTCTATTGCCCTGATAAAGCAATCAATTTATGGACATTTGTGTAGGATTTAAAATGACTGTGTTTTCTGCATTTACTAACATTGTGGAGTTCAAAATTTTGGTCTTTAAATCATCTTTATAGTGAGTACTGCATCAGGTGAAAAGACCTTAAATCAATGCAGTTTCACACTTCTCTTGTGAAATGTCTGTAAAACACATCTATGTGCACATACAAGTCCGTGTAAGGTAAAAATCAAAGCTAGCAGCAAGCAACTCAATATTTTTCTCAGTTCGAATATGTTTGTAAGGTTTAGTTTGTTATTCAGTATTGCAGAACAGTTAGAATCACTGGCACAGTATGTAAGAATTTATGCTTTTGTTTTTATTTAGTTTGACAAAGGATATGCTTACAGCATTCGCCACAGCTATGGGAAAGAAGGAAGGAGAACTGATTATACCCCATACAGCTGCATGAAGATTATCATGTCCAATCCACCAAGTCAAGGAGATTATCATGGTGAGTTTCTTAAAAAAAAAAAAAAAAGTCGGAAACTGTCGACAAGAGAAGTTACTCCCTCCTGTAGTCTCTTGAATTATGTATTTAATTTTAAGGCCACAGTGGTCTTGCACTGTACTCTTTAGATCACACTTGATAGCTTCTGGTTTTATATACATTATGTCGTGCAGTGCAAGGAGACTTTAAATGTACAGATACTTTAAAAAGTGACCAATCAAAGGTGTTTTGAGATATGAATTCAATCATACAGAACATCTGAAGTTTGCTAGGGTATTTTAAAACCTCCTGCCTCTGTGTGACTAAACATGGAAAATCTCCATTGGCTTCGCTGTTGTTGTTTTAGTACTGAGTCGTTCATCCAGTTGTGTCTCAAAGCCAATTCTAGGACAAAAAGCCCCACTTTTATTTAAGGGGGTGGAACTTTCTAAGGTATTTCTGAAGTAATATTTTTTAAAAGGACTATGGTTTAAAGACCAGTTGGCTCTCGTTACTTGTCTTTTCCTGCTTTTTTCCAGTTATTAACTGTACTAGCGCTATTGGTGTTAGTAAGGAACTAAAACTCTTTTCCTGTCAGTGAATGAGAATTGTCACCTGTTTACATTGTCATATTTTATGTAACTCTTGAGCCTGTGGTGCCCTGATAACCATGCAGTGGAGTAATTATTAAAAAAGAAAAAAAGTAAGAAAAAAGTAAGCAATTGTACACATGGGCAATTAACTTTCTTATTAATAAGCTGTTAGACAATTAGGAACAGCTTAGCTGGTCTCTTGAGTGTCTTACTGTGCTAACAGCCTTGTTTGTGAGCTTCCTTGTTTTTTTACTGTCAGGGTGCCCATTCCGCCACAGCGATCCTGAGCTACTGAAGCAGAAGCTGCAGTCATACAAGATCCCTCCCAGTGGAATAACTCAGGTAAGGCCTATGTTGTTTGGGTGCTTTCATTAATAAGGCACTACTTTTCAATTTTACTTTCTATTTGTGTAGGAACGCTATATGCAGTTTGTCAGTATGTATTGTGAATTATCTCTTTTTATAAAAGGTTTAAAGCAGAATCCTGGCTTTCTGGCTCCAGTGCTCCCACTGATGTGTTGATTATCGTAATCTACTTTTTATTGCTTAATATTATGAGTTGGTTTATTACTATGGTGGATACAATGTAGAATTTTGTTTTACTTTGTTTTACTGCACTGTGATAAAAAAAGGTTTAAATGAATCTGACAATATTTTAGATAATTTATTTTTATTTTTGCAGTGACTTGTGGAAGACTCTACTGTGTAGTCAGTACACATAAGTAATTGCTTCCTGTAAAAAAGACTTCTAACAAACATACATTCTTAATCATCCGTGTTGTTAACATCCCCCAAACAACAAAAGGACATGAAATGCCTAGTGAAATTATCTTATATAGCAAGGGCAATGCAGAAATTGGAACTTTTTGACATGTATACTGGACTGCAACCCAGACTTTTTTTCTAGGAATGTTTTTTCTTTTTTCTTCTTTTCTCCTGGTTCGTATAAATAAACATTTGGCAGTCTTCCATATATCCGACATGCAGCAGAGATACTTTCCTTTGGCTTTTTTCCTTTTTATATGCATCAAAAATTGATGCTGCTCTGAGATTTTTATCCTGCTAATCATTGGAAAGATTGGTGAGGATTTACTGGTTCAGCTGCTTTGCTATGTGTGGGTTGGTTTTAGTAAAGGTTATTTCTTCAGTCAATTTGCACAGTGGGGCAGTATCTTCATATTTAACGTAGATCCTTACTTGATGTGAATTGAGTTTTAGGTTTTGTGTGTTTTTTCGTTCTTTTTTTTTCCCTTGTAAAATAATATTAGGATTCACTAGAAGTCTTAAAAAGTGACTAGGAAAAACCTCCTCCATCAGTGTCTGCTTTGCCTGGAAATGGACATTGTGCTGTCCATTAATTCTGTGGTATCAATGCAAGTGCAGTTGGGGTACAGAGCTCTGCAGTGGCCACTCCTAGTGTTAAACCAAAACAAAACACACTCTATCTGAAAAATAATAATAATAATGAAAAACAAGAAGTTGGCTGTGGCTGGGTTTTCAGAAACTGATCTTTTACAGCAGACAGTCTTTGATATATTCAGTAGGAGGAGGACAAAAAGGATTGGTTCACATCTGTCCCCAAGATTTCAAACAGATTTTATTGCTACCACTCCTCATTGCTACATTTGCATGGTCCAATAACATTTGCATGACTGATAAGAGTTCAGGATCCTTCAGTCCAGGCCATGTCTTTTTAGAGTCGTCTCTGATGCTGGTGACAGTTGCTGAGTATCAGAAATGTTGTTTTTCCTTTAGCTCAGTGAATGGTTATTAGAGATGGATGGTTTGTCAATCTTTTGAAGCCTCTGATACAGTTGCTTTTCTAGTATCTGGACCTCAGGATTGACATTCACTCAAACTGTACCTTTTGAGTCTGTTAGACCTCCTGTTAACTCCAGATCAAATGAGAGCTTCCTTACAACCTGACAGATTCCTGTTCTTAATGAATGATTCAGAGCTCAACCTTTCAGCTATGTATTTCTGTGGCTCAGGGCCTCTTACACTTGCTTCTTGCTTTCTTCCAAAATTCTTTTGCCATCTTCAAATGTGACTTTTAGTGTCTTCTCTTGCTCTAGATGTTCTAGATAAGGAGGTTGTACACAAAGTGAAAAATTCCCTTCTGTGTCATCAAAACCAGTTCAATGTATGTACCTAAATGCTTTTTCAGTTCTCTCTGCCTGGTTTATGGTAGAGAGAAATGTGTTGTTCTGGACTGAGGGGACACTCAAGTGGCCTCATGCACAGGGCAGTGAACTTAAAAGGAGCGGGCATTTTACATCAGTTTTCCAGGGTTATGAGCTGCCTGCAAAGAGTGGAAGTCTCACATCCACTTAATGAAAGTCAGCGTACAAAGTAGCTGCATCATCAACAAATGTGTGTCAGGGTGTTACAAGCGAGACAGTAAATGACAGCCTGTAGTAGATCTGGATACTGGTTTGATTTAGGGTTCTTTTATTTGTTTGTTTTAAGAATCAAAGGGATTAGAACTGTACCCCAGCTTGATTGTCTCACACAGTCCCTGTCTTGTTCCCACCCTGGTGGTATTTACTGAGGTCTCAACTTTCCTTTCCAGCAAGGGAATCACTGCTGGTCTGGGAGGACAGAGCAACAAGTCATGTCAATGCCCGCTTTGCAGCTGCTTGTGGTTAACAGTCTTGGGCATTACAGGCTGTGATCCCAGGGCTTTCCCCAGCATTCATCTCCCCACATTTCTGGTCTCCAGCATCATCCACAACTTCCCAGGATTTTCACCCTCATCTTTCTGGGCTTTGAGGCCCCATTTTTCTTCATCTAAATAGTAAATCTTCAAAACTTGTGGTCAAGTTCCTAACTGGGAGTTCTGGGTCATGTTCCTTTATTAATGGGGAGATCAGACACTTTTGTTTATTCCAAATGTTACCAAAATTTACAGCCAGTCCATACCAGTTGCAGCTAGCTAGCAGGTTCATGCTTGACTGTTTGAAAATTGTTTTTGATGTTTTACAAGCCTCTATATGAAATCTGTGCAAAAGTAACCTGAACTAATGGTTGTTTGCTCAATTGTTTCCCAGCTTACTTCTTGATGGGTGTCACTGAGGGAGTTAGGAGACCCCCTGCAGTGGTAACAGGTGTCAGATCACATGAACAGTAGACTTCTGCATTCTACCTTAGTAGTGATGCATGCTTGTCTGTGGCTAAGGAGCTGCATCAAGGAATTCCAATGAAAGCTCAAGACTTGCACTCCCTGTTGAGTGCAAATTACAGTATTCTGGAAATCCCATTGAAAGGTCACACCCAGGACCTTCTGTTCCTCAATCAATTCATCGTTTCAGACCTCCCTGCTTATGGCATGTGTTATATCACTACCAAGTTCTGTATCAGCAAAATAAAATACTACAAGATCTGTGAAAGTATGCACTGAGCAGTGAAACCAAACATTTATGTGAGTACATAGACTTACCTATTTAATGGATTGCAAGCAGTGTGGAATGGTATCTTAGAAGTCACCTTTGATAACTGGGGCACTCAAAAATTGAACCGTCCATCTTGGAATCTAAGAAGAAATGCTAATGTTTCTGTTCCCAGGATGGACAGGTTGTGGGAAAGCTATTCTGTGCTTTTCCTCTGACACTTCCCTTCAGCAAGAATGTTCCTGCTGCACAAAACAAATCCAAGACAGTTTGATATCAGGATACTTCACTGTGGGATCCCAGGATTCAATCACTATGCCGAGACCTTCTAATTCTAGAATCTGGTCAAGCTTGCTATCCAGGTCCTAATTCTGCTTGAACTACCTCATGACCGACTTTAAAAAAATAGGGTGTTCCTGCTCATTTCTTAAGAGGATGTCTGACTAACATCAGGAAACATTCTGCTGAGCATAACTTGTGGCCTGGGGTGTTGCTTTTTTACTTGGTGTATATCAAGGTTACTACCCTCCTAATAGGTGATTTTTACTATAATGTATAGTAATTTGCTGGACTTCAAGAGATGACTTTCTGAACTGACTCAGCCAATAACTGGCTACATAGAAATCCTTCACCTTCAGACATAAATGCTCTTATTTTTATCATTTTTTTCCGAAGATTTCCCTATGGCATTTCCTCTGTGAGAACCCAGTCTCCCAGCAGCATCTCAACTTAGCTGTTCTTTATTTTTTTTTAACTAATGGGCACTTGCTTCCTTTTTTGCCTTTCTAGGAATATGACCTTTAGGTGACAGTAGTTGCAACAGAATAGTAGACTTTTTAAAAATTCGGTTCAACAATTCTATCAATTTTGAGATAATATTAATCCTTAAAATATATTGTAGGTTTTTGCTTATAGTGTTGTTTAAATTTTGGAAGATTAATCTTTGGTTTTTTTTAGTAATATATTTTTCACCTAAACTAAATGTTTTCAGGGCTACAGGTTATTTATATGCTATAAGCATAAGGCATGCTTCTTTTTGAGAATGTACCAATATCTATACCTGGAAGACCTCTTGGGTGGATGGTGTCTGCCCTTTAATTTTTCCTACATTTGTCTGTCAGTGTGTGAATCTATTACATAGCCGTTGTCATGAAAACAAATGAGATTTTTAAAAGACTTCTTCATGCTGGGTCTCAGGAGCATATCTGTGCTCAAGGTCATGAGATCTTCAGAGCTCACACCTACAGTTCTCCTAATGTGCTCACCAAGTGTTTTCTTCTTGTTGGAACTTCTGTACAGTTGTGTAGTTTTTGTGGAGCAAGGTACTCCAGGGCACTCTTCTGGGCAAATGGTATTTGTGAGAGGAGTACCTCACTCTTCTTTCTTTTCTTTCTTCAGGTGAGCAGTAATACATGTTTCTCTCCTAAGCTAAGAAGTTCGCTTTAAGTCATTGAAAGGTCAACAATTTCTGTTCCCGACTGAGATGAAATTCTCATTCTGAAACAGAGGTTGACTGGATCGGAACTGTTACTATTAGAGTTTTTGCTTTCCATTTCTTCACAACATTTTAAATAGTCATCAGGGTCTTGCTGACAAAGTAATCTTGAGGACATTTTTTTTTTTCCTGATAAGAGTCCCAGAGGTTATCATAGGACAAGGCTATTTTGAGGTTTTATATGTTTCTTTTCAATGATGTTTGTGCTGTCTACCAGCAGAAAACCCATGGCTTATTCCTGAATATATTGCGTTCATCAAGGGAATGCAGACCCCTGAGAGGTGGTGGTTTATCTTCCATGAAGTTAGTTCACAGTCTTTTAGACCATCAGAAGGTTTGGATTTCTAGTACATCAGCAACTACCTAAGTCATTCTTTTTCCTAGTTATCCCATAATTTTCACAGGTTATCTCAAGAGGTCCTTGCGTTGTGAAATCCAGGCCACTGTCTTGGTTGATTTCAAGTTGATTGGCAATTGCTTCAGGTGGATTTGGTTGTTTCAGGAAAAAATTACAAGCAGCAACCCATTGGTTTGGATGTGTTTCCCTTGCTGTGTTTTGTGTCTATGCTGCCTGTTTCTATGGGTTCTTTCCATACTCGTGTTCCACCTCTATTTCAGTTCCGTTTCCAGGGCTTTCCCTGTCTGTCCATTCAGAACCTGAGGCCTTTGTCTGTTCCTGGAATTTATTCTTAGGACTTTGATCAAATGCTTCAGTTGTTCTTGAGACTCTGTTTTCCATTGTAGATGGCAGTTGTTTCTCTGTGGTAAACTGCATTTTTCTCTGGTCAAGGGTTTGGTTTTGTGTTTTCAACAGCAAGAGTGTGTACTTCTTTCTAGCACTGTCAGAATACAGTTATTAATGTTATTTTCAATCTTTTTCCAGTGTTTTTAGCTTATTTTTGGGTATTTCTTGGATTCGAAGAATGTGGAGCTTTTCTTCAGCTTCTTAAGTACTGAACTTCTGTGTCAAAAATTTTAGTTTATCAGACTTGTCCATCTTTATGTGAATGATGCATAGTTTTCCAAGCATTTATTTTGGATTTAGCTGTGTAGTCATGAATTGGTCCTCCACTGGGGTTTAATCTGTTGTTTTAGGGTACTTGTATGTCTTCCTTTCAAGCCCATGAAAATGCTCCTTGCTGTTTATGGAGCTTGTTCCTCATGACTCTTACATGAGCCACAATGTGGGCTGGGGTCAAGCGGTTTTACCCAAATCGGTTGGTTTTCCAGTGCTGTTCTTAGTCTTCTCTTTCTAGGGCTGTCCTTCATACTCTTGAGATAAAGGGGTGTGCCTTTTCCTTTTAGGTTCATAAGACCAGGAAGCCGCGGAGTTTTTTCATGCAGATGAAGCATTTGGCTGGTCTGCAGTGGAAGCAAGCCGCAGCCTCACGGTGCTTTTCCAAAGGATTCTCTGTGCATGGGCTAGATGGGGAAAAAAAGGAAAGTTGGACCTTGGGACGATGGTGCAGAGCAAGTACTGCCAGACCTCATGGCTTCAGTAATCAGTCTGAGCACTGGATGGCTTTCATTGCAGTCAGTAATGAAAACAGTGATCAAAACATTTGCAGATGTGAATCTGCTTGCTGCGAGGTATCTAGATCCAGCCTGTTAGCCCCGTCCAGATTTTCTGAGGCTGTGTCTCATTTGGGAGTTTGTCTATTGAAGTCATTTTCCTGAGGTAATGCAGCAGATGACTTCCAGGTCTTTCCTAGTTATTATATAGCCTCAAGCAGAAAGAATTAATCCTGATGTTTATTCCAAGAACTAAATTATTTAACTTGTATTTATTTCACATTTCCCTTAGGTTAGGCTATTTCTTTATTCATGATAGTAGCTTTTTTAGTTTGTTTTAAAAATGCTTCTTGGAAAAGTAGTACAGCTAGCTGAGCATCTGATGTGCAAATGTGTGATTGTATGGCATTTGAATTTATAGTCTATTTTGGATCACATTTCATTTCTGTCTTTAGCATACTGCTAATCAGGTGAAATCTTTATGAAACTAGGTTTGACGAGAGCTAATCAATTTGAAGAATATAGAGATTAAAGCATATGTTAAGATGAATGCATCTGTTGTGGTGCTGTACTAAATGCACTGTAATGTGTTGCCTACATATCTCAAATAGAAAAATAGATATGATAGGCTTTGAATTAGAGTTATTTCAAAATATCTATTATTTGTTTCTGAAACCTTTCTTGGAGAAATTACCTTTTTTCCAATTCACTTCTATTGCAGTAATAAAAGAAAAAGGTAGTAAAAATTTCTGGTTCTACAGTCAAGAGAAATAGAGTGTCTAAGACTCATCCTTTTTGCTTTTGCTGCAATTACCAGTTTTTCTTTAGGGAAGAATGCTTATGTAAGTGAGCAGTAGATAACTTCAGAAGAAAGAATGTTCTTTCTAGTAGAATTGTTCTCTTCATTTGAAAAACTCCTTTTTTCCCCAAATTGGATTAAATTAAAGCTGTTGATTGAGCCTTTGAACTTTGGCCAATGTTCTCTAGCAACTTTAGTGTTGTGGGGGATTGCAGAGTCTTCACAGAGTTGGAAATAAGTAAGCCAATCTGTGCCTAGGTCTCTGATATGACTATATGTTTCCATGAATGAAAAAAGAAACAGAAAACCAAACAAAATACTCCCAAACCAGGAAAAAAAAAAAACAAAAAAACCATCACAGTGGGGAAAAAAAAAAAGACAACCCACACTCTCCCTTCTGATGATCTAATATTAGAAAAGTTTTAGATCATTGCTGGCTGTAAAAATATTTTCCCTTACAGCTAAAGAATTCAGCCCTAATGTCAGTCATCTTCATGGTAGTGCTTTTGTAAGCTCTGATTAGATAGTAGCAAGTACTGTTTAAGAAAGAGATCTTTTATTAAGTGATTAAATAAGAGATCTTTCATTAAGTTAGTATTTATTGTGAAAATATATAAAATGGAAATAAAAATACAAGAACAATTAATGCCGAGAATTTTTTAAAGTGTTAGACTTTGAATCCAGAAGTTGTACATAATTCAGACTAAGACCCCTTGTTCATTGTGCAAAATCTGTTATTATTGTACATCAAAACCTGTAAATGCTTTAAAATCATTGAATCTTTCAAAGTGGACAATGTAAATCTCAAAAGTGTGATTATTCAAGGAAACATCATAGTGAAGATAAATCTTTGTGGCACTCTGGTGTAGATTTGTGTGAAAAAGTTTCCACATGTGTTCTATAGATGGGGAACATTTATCGATAGGAGACAGCATTCAGCTTTTCCATTATTTTAAGAGTAATAGTTGTGTGTTAGGAGTATGTCTTCCCCATTTTATCTGAGATTATACTTTCTCTGGCTGACTCTGCAAACCCTGTATTTTGACACTACATTTCTATGGTTTCCCAGCTACAATGTGTGCCTTGTTTAATTGTCTTGACTCTGGTTTATTTTTAAAGCGTGAACAGGCTCATTGATTTCACTAGGACTACTTTTGCATGTAAGCTGAACAAATACAATCACAAAATTAACCAGCCAATACTAGGCATTCTTTTCTGATATTAAAATTCCCACCTTTTCTGTCAACCCCGATGACTTTTTTCATGTGTGTTTATTCGTGCTGGGGTGTTAATATTACTGACACCATCAGCAGGTAGAGTGCTGTACAGTATTAACAGGATGTGGCTTTAACATCTTAAGATGACATGACATCCTAACATGATGTAGCTTAAAACTAATTATTTTTAAAATGTGAGTGTATGTGAGTATTCCAGGCTAATTTTCCAAATCTTTATTGTTAAGTGGAAACAAGTACTAGAAATGACAAGTTATATCTGGCTATTGTCAGGTGAGATTATGATGCTAGAGATTGTATGTGATTAAGTAAGAGTGGACTGTTCAAAAATCTGAATTAAGTATTGGTAAGGAAAAAAAATGTGAATGTTGACTAGTGACTGATGAATGGGCTTGTGAGAGTAAAACAAACAAAAAGCATGGCAGAAGAAAACTTGAGAGAAAGAAGAAAGATGCAGAAACACGTTGAGAAGCACAGCTAACCTGCTTGGTAATAAAAACTATAAGAATACAGAAGAGTTTTAGGGTATGTGCATAGATTTTATTATACATAGAACACAGTTGAAAGTACATAAGGTAGATGGCTGAACTAGAAAATGTATTTCTAATCACCAAAAGGATATAATACAAATGTACGGTCAGGTGCTATTGAGACTGTTTACATTGAATCACAATATGGTTGAGGTTGGAATGTGCCTCTGGAGGTTTTCTTGTCAAACTCCCCTGCTCCAGAAGGATCGTTTAGAGCTGGGTGTCCAGGGCCAGGTCTAGATGGGGTTTGACTGTCACCAGGGATGAAGTCACCACAACCTCTCTGGGCAACCTGTGCCAGTGCTCAGTCAAATGTGCCTTTTAGAACAAATAATACAAAAAGTAGAGTTAAAATGCATATTTTTTTTCCCCCTGTTGTTAAAGAGATGAATGACATTCATTTCAGCGTGTCCAATTTAGAAATACTTAAATTCATTAGTGAAATCTCAGACTTTAGGTCCATGAGCAGTTAATTAGTCTAAATGGGCCCTGCTGGTGTGGAAGGCAGTTCTGCCCTGGGGAGTTCCCATTACTTTCCTTATGCTGGCCTTATGACTGCATGGTAAAATAAATTTTTTAAAAAATAATCCAACTATAAGCATACCTGCAGAAGGTAAGGAGGAAAGAGGTTCATTTTCAGATGGCAGGAATGGGTGGACAGAATTAGGGGCTGTGTCTTCATACTTCAGCAGCTTCAATTCATGGTGTATTAAACTACTTATAAATTTTTTATTTAGAAGGGAAAGAAAGAAAGAAAAAAGTACACAAAAAAGAGGGATAAACACAGAGGCTAGGATGAGAAAACAGATAAAATGCACTAACATGAAATAAAAATATTTCAGCTCATTGTTCTTGAAACAGTTATTGGAAACTTAAAACGTACATGAATCAAATACTTCTTCGTTTATGTTGTAACTTTTCTTTTCTTAATTGTACTTGAGATGCTTGCTTTCATATTTGATAACGGTCCAGGCTTTGACTCAGCATTACAAGAGAGGAATGTGGGTTATATGTCATCTAAAACCAGGCATGACTGTCTCTTAAAATAGGTGACTGTAAACTCATACAGGATTTGTCAGTTAAATGAAAATGTGTCACTGAAAAATAGACCAAAAATTTCTAATCATAAAATGTATATTTTTACAGCGTTGTTTTGAAACTATGTGAAATCAGGGAAATGAAATATGTTTTTTGTTCGCACCATTGACTTTCAGCAGATGACTGTATAAAACTTCGAAAAATAGCCCGCAACCAAGCAAACAAAACCAACTATTTTAGCATTAGACCTATTTCCTCTTAAAATGATTAACTCAGTTGAAACTAATGTCTGTCTTCATTTAATAAGCTGCCCGGGGTTCCTGCAGCAAATATGGGGCACATATTGACATATTCTTTTCATTCATTCACTTTTTAAAGTTTGTAATGATTACCTTACTGACATACATAAAATAAGAACTTCAGTCTAGAAAATCTACACATTAAAAATGGAGGGAAAATACGGGTATTTTTTAAGAGACGTTAATAAAATACCTTCTTTGGGATCATGACTGCCTCTTTCTTTTACACCTTTATGAAGTATGCTAGAAGACAATTAGCTTTTGTTGTTTGCCAGTTGTGAGGCAAATTGCAGGGGGGAAATTGATCTGTTAGTATGCCCTAAATATTACCACGTGCCATGCTGAACACTGTGCAGTCAAGTACGCCTCACTACAGGTGACAAGTCAAAGAGTATAAAGGGAACGAGAGCTCTGGCAAAGCTGTAACAATTATTTTCTAGCCTGTGGGCAAAAGTCCCTGTGGGAAAACAGCTTAAATCTGAGAAAATTTACATGTGTGTGTTATAAATGTGAAACCTCCAAAATCACTTTAAAACACAAAGGGAATATCCAAAAGCAGTCAGAAAGGCTTACTGATGAGGTGGTCAGAAACTGGTCCAAACCAGAAGAAAACTGGACTGTGTTCAGATCTGCTCCAGCAGTTCCACCCAATTGTATCTTCAGTCACCTTTGAAATAAAGTTAGAAATGTGTCATACTTCACTGAATCTATAGTAGAAAGATTTTCATTTTGAAAACATAAGTGAATTCTGCAAATTTCAAAATGAAGCAAACTAACTTTGAGTAAATGAAAATAACAATGGATAATTGCAGAGCCTAAACTATCCTGCGATGTGGTGTCTTAGCTTTTGAATGCTGAGGATCTACAAAGCAGGTGGCTGCACACACACAGCTGCCAAACATCATCTTCACCTCATTAGTAGTCAGTAAAACAGCATCAGAAAAGCAAGTTGCAGATGGAAGCAAAACAAAAGACACAGAAGAACCAACAAGAAGAGTCCCTGTGTATGTACCTTTCCTCGCAAATAAAGCAATTTAGTGTAAATGTCTTAATATATGTAGAGGCAAAAGGTTGCTGCTGTGAATTACAGTGGTTTTGAGTGGAGGTCTGTTTCTGGGTAATGCTAGTGAAAACCAGCTGCAAGCTTGCTTTCATTATGTGCACAAACCTAGTAGGAAAGATAATATTTATTATGAATTATAATTCTGTTTTGCTTAAATAGGGGATTGTTAGTTTCTCTCACACAGAGGACTCCTTTCTAGCTGGACTCTATTCTGTTGCAATTTTAACCTTTTTTTTTTTGTCTTAGCATCTTGTTCTGTATTAAAGCCAGTTAATCTAATAAACCTGTTCTTCTTCGGATATCTTTAATCTCTTTTATTCCTCAATCCCATCATATATGCAGAAGGTGAATCTGGTCCCCTGTGTCTTGGCCAGTTAGAAGTTACATGTGCTAGTTTGGCTGCCTCTCTGAATGGGTAGGAGCTGAATGATACCTGCTTTTCCCTGAACAAGCCACTAGTGTTGGTCTGGCTTTTCTACCCAACTACAACTTGTAATCAACAGGTAGGAACTGTATGGCCTTGTCATCTTTACCTGTCAAATTTGACTGAAATTAGCCAACCAGTCGAAGTTGGGAAGGTGATGTGGTGGAGAGCAGGAGTAAGATGATGACTACCAGTGCAATCATATACATTAATAAATTTAACTAACTGGATGGAAGTCTCTGGTCTGTTTTGGTCGACATTCTGTTCTGTGGAGCACTCTATCAGTGTCAGGGAAAAGAAGCGCTGTGAAGACGTAGTTGCCAGAATTCACTGGACAATATTGGTGGAGATTCCTCTAACAGCTGTTCTCCAAGATGTATATCTTCCTAGTAGTACAGCAGCAAAATCTGTGTGGTGATCTAACAGCTGCTCTGAGAAGGAGTCTAGAGGGAGCAGGACAGCAGTTCCTTGGTGAAACTGCAGTGCAGCTGGGCAATACCCATCGAGCTGCTGTGATTGCAAAGTTAAACTGCAGAATGACTAACCTTTTAACTGGTCAACTGTTTCGAAAGTTTCTTAAATTACAAGAGAACCTTGATGCTTTTAAACTTTTGGGGCTTACACTCAAAATTTGTCCATACTTAAATTTTTGTTTGCTCACTTAAGGTTCTGAGAATTTAAGTATATTTACACCTGAATTCAGAGAACTTTTTACTTATATTAGGTGTAATCTTGATTAAATGAAGAATAATTTTAAGAAAACCTAAAGTATTTATGAACTAGATTAAATTAGTTGACTTATTTCAGCTGGAAAATTCAGGTTTGAAAAGTCCGAATGCTAAGCAACATTAGAATGTTTATTTCAACTCACAAACATACATATATGTCTTCTTATCATTACTGCAAATTCAATGAAAAATACTTCTAAAAAAAGTACATGCATACAGCCTGGTTTGCATTTACCTAAAAACAGAGAGAGCTCATTTCCATGGTATAGATTTTGTAGTGAGGGACAGACAGAGTAAAACATAAGGCAATATATGATCGAAGTGTTTAGAATAAATTACTTTTCTTCAATCCTTATCTACTTAACATGATGCTAATATTTTCAGTCAGTTTCAAAGGAAGGAGGAGGTAAAAAAAAAATAGTCACACACACACACAGAGATAGTGCCAGATTTCAGACTTTATTGCTTAGTTGGCCTTGGCCTTGATCTTTTACAGAAGATTTAACAGGAGGTGGCAAGAGGGATAGCAATGTAATCACTTGGGCTGTTACAGAGAAACAACGTGACTAAGTACTTTCCTGGCAATGTGTTGCTGGTTTTTTATCCATTCAGCAACTGTAATTTATTTATACGTCTGTCAATAAATACAAGGCGGCATCCAGTAATGAGTGCAGCAGGGACCTAAGCTGGAGTGTATTGCTGTGTTTGACATAAAGGTCAGCCTTGGGAAAGGGGCTTGAAATTAACATTTCCTGAAAACTATTTTTCCTTCCACTGAGGCTGTCTCTTAATTCCAGCAATTTTCTCTGATAAGCAGAGCGCATACATTTTGATTATATAAAGGAGTGAGGAGGTGATGAAACTTTAAAAAAATTTCCACCGGCATTGCATTCTGGTGATAAGAATGGGACTTTATGCAGCACAGAAGAGATTACCTGAAGTAGGATTGGGAAGCAAATTGTATTTACAAGAGATGGCATGATTTTCCTAAAAGGTGTTCAAAACAGCCTATTCACTCACATATTCTGCTGAGCTTGACTAGAAATAACTTCATTTCAAAAACGACAAATCTGATTGAAGGTAAAAGCATTCCCCTCTTACAGATACTTGTTCAAAGGATTTGCATTAAATTTTCTTGATAGGAGCACAGTAGTATTTTATTCTGCATCTGCATGAACTGTTAACGTGGAAAATAAAAATACAAATTGTGTCCTTGATTGCTTTATGCTTCAGCCACTTGAATTACCAGATTTATGTCTGCAATTCTGGAAGAGGTTGCTATATGATAGTTTGACAATAACTGTCACCATCATATTACCAATACATAGATTAAACTTATTTTTGAAGTTAAGAGTATTGAAATCACATTTTAAGGACCAAGCGTATCTTCCTGTGGTTTTATCGTGTTTTGAACGTAGCCAGGATATTTTTAAAGAATGTATGTATAAATGTTGTCAGTTATTAGTAGGATACACACGTGTCGAAGGTGTCATGTCCTGCAAAGTTCCGTGAAGTATATACAAGCCTGTTGTGCAATACCTTGCCATGGCAAGTATCAACAAGATGTATATGTACTGCTTCTGAATCTGTTACATTTTTCTCCTTCCGTATAGATCCTGGAATTGGTGAAGGGTATGCATTACCAGCTGGCCTGTCAGAAGTACTTTGAGTTGACACATGATGTGAGTAGCTACTAATTTTTGTTAAACTCTAATCACTGTCTTTGTCTTGAGGAAGGCCTTGGAAATCATGCATGAAGTCCAGAGACCATTTGCAGTTCTCACATCCATTATTAGCTGTCTTACCTTGTTAGTTTTCATTTCAATAATTTAAAATATACTTCAAATCTTTTGTATTTTTCCACATTTATGTATTGATGCAATTAATACCCTGAACATTAGAAGGTGTAATACAAGGTTATGGTTTCTTCCTGAACATGTCAATATTCTTGAATTCTCTCTATTTCAAGCCATTTAAGTTTTTCAGTATCCCATTTTTAAACAAATTGTGGGTTTTAAACCATTATGCAAGCTTGTTTAAATTTTTAAGATATATCACAAAATACCAAAATGGGTCAAACAAGTTTAACTAAAACTCTTATCTTCCAGCACTTACATAGTTAATATTGTTAATTTTCACTTGATACTTTTTCATGTCTTTGATCATGTGTGGTTACTTTTAAATTCAAAATTAACATTCTCAGAGCTTTCCCATTTGTTTAATCATAAGCTTCTGTAACATATTGAAGTAAGATCCTCCACGAAATTGTAAGATAGCAAATGGCTGCAGTCCATCTCTTAATGATTTCTTCAAATAACCAGTTTTTGCATTGGTTCTTTGTTGTGAATTAAAAACAGTGGAGCATGGCCCATCTTATACCTTTGTTCTCTCCACAAGTCAAAAAATTAAAACATCCCTTTTAAAGATCAGAATATGGAGTAGCCTTGCTAAAGACAGGATGAAGATTAGATCACCTACCCAGAGACATTTACCGTTATGTTTTTTCTTCTCACTGGTTTTCACATTTGATTTAAATGGACGTGTTTGTCTCCCCAGATTTCCAGCAAATAATCATATGTGTGAATATATAGCAAAGGTATACTCTGAACTCCGTATCCAGTGCTGTTTTGGCAGCTGTAATTAGAGAGGAACACTTTGTCTTACAATCTGAGAAAATGATAAAACAGGAAGTACAAAATTATATATAATTGGAAATTTAGATAATACATGCCCGAGGTAAGGCTAAGTCAGTAGAAATAATGCTTTCCTGAGATGACTACAGACCTCAAGGTCAACATTCACCAAAGCATAAATCAGTGCAGTGCCAAAGGTCTGTTGTGTTTTAGGAAAACTGTCTTTCCATTCTTCTGTGGCAAATTTCTGAAAAGCACTGGTTTTTTTCATTCTTTTTGAAACATAAATAGCTGTGTGTGCTGCTTGCCCTGAGAGTCATCTGTCTGCTTTGCTGCTGCAAAGTTGTTACTTCAGTGAGAGAAACCAGAATGCACAGAAAAGCACATTTCATTCAAACTGCAGACAGTGCCTATGAAGGCAGGTTTTTTAGAGAATTTAGCTGCTAAACTTGTTACCAACCTGCATATTCAGTGTAAACTGGGCTTATTAACTTTAATGCCGCACCTCTCCTGAACTTCGTTTCACTATCTCACAACCACAGAACAAAAGCAACTATCCTTTGTGTGGTCCAGCGCACTGTCTTGTGGCAGGAACCAATGTTGTTACTGTTGTTTACATGAATTGCTGTATTAGTTGCTTGTTGTAGGTACAGCTGTAACAGGTGATTATTTATATATTGATATTTATCTTGAAAGATTTTATTTTTGAGTACTGATATTTTACAATCTTTGTCTGTTTTTGAGAAGTAAATTAAATCTTACACATAGCAAACCTTCTGGGGCAGAAGAATCACTTTTGAATAATTTATTTAAAAACGTGTGCAAACCCCATTTTTCTTAGTCCTTTGTGATCAAATCGCAGGAACACTGGAATTTGTCTTTTTTAAAAAAAGGGATGTGGTTAATTGATATCATTTACTGTAGCACCATGGTTGTTCCACATGTTTTTTTCTGTAATAGCAGCTGTAGCATTATCAGCTGTCATTTTAAAAGTTCTTGGTTAAAACCCAAAGATACTATAGCTACAACAGGATTGCTTCAGGTTTTTCAAAACAATATTTGCTATAGCAGAAATACAAAACAAAGTTTCTATGAAAACCAGTATGTGCAACGTGTTGAATCCAAGAAAAGTCTTGTGTTGATATCATCTGCTAGATGGAATGAACAGTTCTGTCTGAAGTTACAAACCTTTTCGTGTGGATCAGTATGTGTTAGAAGCTTAAATTTTTGACTGCACAGAAAATACATTTTTCTTTGGGCATAGTGGATTCCAGATGGGTTTACAGGTATAAATGGATAAAGCTGTTAGAGAAATCAAGTTTATCTATTTCTGGTAGTAAGTCTCAGTTAATGATGCAGCTTTTAAAATTGATGTGTGTTGACCTGTATTACCTAAAAGCATTGTAAACCCATACAAATTAGCATGAGCAATCTAATACAAAAAAGCCAAGAAATTTGTGTATGCTTCACTTCCATTTTTGTGGTCAAATTTCTTGTGTATTTCCAGCCAGAGGAGAATATTTTTGTTCAGAGAACCTTGTTGGAAATGACACAGAACTGAATCGTTTATGTATCACTATATCACAAATGAAGATGATAATGATGAACAAAAGTTCTCCTTTCTCTCTTCAGGCTCTCCAAAAAAGGTGATAAAATGAATGGGCAGAATTATTTTAATTAAAATAGGATTCATGGAGTCATACTACAACTTCAACTAACCTGTAAATAGCTTTTAGCCAGCTTTTAGCCAGTCAATTGCCTCTGAAAACGTGCCTGATGAGCTGTTTCTATACCTGATTCCAATTTGTTGGGGAGATAGGAGTTTAGAACAAAATTAAGAGTTAAAGTGAACCTTAAATTGGTCTGAAGAAAACTGAGATTTTTAAGGTAAAAAAAAATAGAACTAATTTAAAGCTTCCTCTAGGAAAGCTAGCTTTTCACTGTATCACTTATTTTTAAGCCTTTTTAGTGTAAAGAAGTAATTTAGTGCTCACATAATGGAAATTGGTGCATGGATGAAAGCTGGCTGGATAAAACTCATCCAGATAAGACTGAAATGAAATTCAGTGGTGGCTTCAGGCTTTGTTTTTGTTTTTGTTGTTTGTTTGTTTGTTTTCTTTGTGCCTTTTGAGTTCCAAATTAGTGTGCTAGGCCTGTCACTTAGTTTTTGGATTTTTTTCAAGCAAGGTCACTTACTGTAGTTGCTAATGTCGTCTTCATGTCTGAATTAGTTTTTTGTTCTATGTGTTGCCATTTTCTGATGGAGCTCAGCTAGGCGGTGGTAATGCATTGAATCAGGGTTCCATTTAAAATGCATCTTGATTCTCTGCTTTATGATTTTTCACAAGTGGCTGAAATCTAAACTGATGGGTTTTGGCATATTAAATCAGTATGTGTCCTCATGAGACGCTGTGTATGTGCAAAGTTGCCTGTTATGCTTGAATTGGTCCCCTCCCTCTGGGAAAAAGGAAAGACAGTGAAAGCAGAAAATTGCCAGTACATGGCTTTTAGTCTTCCTTGGCTTATGGTATCGCAGGTTTGGGAATTTTTCCAACCTTATTTAAGAGCAGAATTTTTCTCAAAATATTCTTAGTATTTGCATGAACTCTGTTGAAATATTTGATGAGCATTAATTGAATGTTCATTTAACAAATAATTACGGAGCTGAAAGAATGTGCCTGCTAAGTGGAAAGGAGCAGTAAAAATATGCTGCACCTTATGCTAGTTTTCTGTATTTTTTCCACTGGACTCTTTGTTCTTTGGTATTGGCTGTGCATCTGGTGGCGTTTCAGGATGCTAATGTTGTCACGGATGGAGCAGAGACAAGCTTGATCTATTGAGCTTCTGTCTTGTAGATATTGCATTTGTGACTACTGAAGAAAATGGGCAAAGAGGTGAAGCTACCCATTTCCATTCACAGTTTCACGCTGATACTTAACATCTGGACTTATTTTGTGCAGTTATTCCAACTTTTAGTAGTATTCTTGACTGTCATTTGCACTCCAGACCTCAGTCCCTCTTTCGTGTAGGTAAATGCTGTTTTAAGGTGTAGGTTCAATTGTCCTACATCTGTAAAGGTATGCCATTTTACTTATATTGTTTTATGTATCTTGGGATTTTTTTTCTTTACTACAGCAAAGACAATGTGAAATATTGTTTGAATATGCCAAAGCAGTTGGTTTATTTCTAACATGAAGGAGGAAACTTTGTGATGAAAGTAAATCTGTATGTTGCTAATATTTACTGGGATAGTATTTACAAACTGATGCCTTTTTCTTCAACAAAATTGGAACTTATTAAATTGCTAATTAATTTGTTCTTGAATGTGAAAAAAATGACTTTTTGAAATAAATATATTAATTTATTGTTCCTTTCCTTTTATGTGCAGGTTGATGACATTGGGTTTTCTTTGAATCATCCTAATCAGTATTTTACAGAGAGTCAAAGGCTATTAAGTGGCGGTAGAGAAACGAAGAAGGAAGTAATTAATTCAGGAAACACTCAACAAAAAAATAATAGTCAGGAAAGCATGAATTCGAATTCTACTCCCACCTCTTCAAATACAACAACTGATGCAGAACTGGAGGGACTGGAGGCATACTTCACTGAAGACTAAGCAGCTGTGTTGGTGGTTTTGTTTGTTTGTTATTTTGTTTTGTTTTCTTTCATTCTTTTCCCATCTCTAGCCAAATTTGTCCCTATACTAAGGAGTATGCACTTCATTACCTGGAAGACCTGTGTCATTTAGTGCTTTTAATAGGCTGAAGAAAAGAAATATAATGAAGCTGTAATTGCATCCAGTACTTGTTCTTGCTGCTTTAGGACACTGTTTCATATGGCATGTTGAAGGATGGGAAATGAAAGCTCCTTCCCAATTATTAGTTGATTTTTGTCTGACTCAACTTTTTTGGTTTCCTTCAAAATGTTTAAATATTTTTATCCCATTTTGTGGTCACTTTTATATATTTCTTCTTAATAAATAAATTGCAAATGATCAAACCCTCTGGAGGAGTCTGTCTGTCTCTTTTCTACAGGAGGAGCTGCGGGAAATCAGCTTCCTAATTTGTGTACCTCAGTGCTAAATGTAGAGAGCTGGTTTTGGTGCTTGAAATAGAAAATAGAGTTTGGACACCTGTATGTAAGAAAGTAATCCAAAAAGCAAATTATTCATCTTGAAGAAGCTAAAATCTTATTAGCATATATTCTTTTTCAATTTTAGCATTTTCTCTATGTCTGAACATGGCTGGAGCCTCCCGTGTCCTGCTCAGCTAAACAGCCATCTGAATGCAACTTTGGGTCACCTGGATCCCACCTATTCCCCAACAGCCCAAGTCTCCTGACATGCAAACGTCATCCACTTGAGCAGCTGCCACTGAACGGTGGGTGGAAGCTCCAAGTAGAGCTGGTATTTTTATATCATGCTGTTGGAGTATTCTCCAGGGGATTTGGAAGGCCTGAATTTTATTTTATCTGATGCTTTAGGGGTTTCAAGACAACATTACCCCTTCCCTGGAGAGTGACCTAGCTACTGGTATAGCCCTATAACCACAGAAACACAGAATTGTCATTGCTGGTGATTTGTATTAACTCTGCAAGACCTCAGCATGAAGACTTACTGAGCTTGATTGATCTAGACTTATCTTGCCCTATCTGAAGCTTTGTTTTAGCTGCAAAAGCAACGGTCAAATGACAGCCTAACTTTGTACTATTGTGTGATGTACTGCCTATGTTTATAGTGATTTTGTTATTTCTGTAGCTAATGGCTAGTGATAAGTAGTTATCTTGTGTTGAATCAATTGATCTATGATCTTAGGTGCCAGAGGCCCCATGGATATAAACAAATCAGCCACGACCAAGTGATGATCTTGAAAGAAATACAACCTGAAGAGTTGTGCAAAACAGGTGTTTAGGGATAGGAGAAAACAAATACGTAACGTGAGTAAACCACACTATATGTTTGGCTGTCAGGTGGAATTGCCAGACCAATGAAGAAAGAACACCATGAGTAGAACATATTTGGAAACATGTAATATTACCCAAGGTGGACAGGAGAGAGAAGAATGAATGATCCCTTCACCATCAGTATCCTGCTGTTCCTGATAGACAATGTGGGACCCCAGCCGTGCGCTGTTGATTCCAGGACCCCAAGGGGCAGAGGAGAAAGGTGTGTGGAACCAAGGGGTAGACACAGGCAAGAGTGTGAGTATGTAAAATTCGCTAGTTATGTTAGAGGTTGTATTTTCTCTACAATAATTGACTGATTTAGACTATTAATGTTGTGACTGGACTAAAGACTGTTTGATTACGGTTAAGATTTTTGGACTAACTGTAAGTTTTTGTCTTCTCATCTGCAGAGTGTACCTTTAAGGGTATAAAACTTGTGCAGGGCTAGCACAACATTGGCTTTAAAAATAAAAATAAAACATGTCTTTTGTTGTTAAGGAGCAGTGAATCCTGGCAGATCCTCTTCTTTCTTTTCCTTGAATTATTCTTAATTTATTTAGCGACTGCTTTGTGTAAACTGCCAAACCTCTTATTCTTTTGGATGTCTCGTATTCAAAGGATTTGTAGAAATCCACCCTGAGCAAAGACTCTTGTGTTCTGGATCCTGCAGGGCGGTGGGTGTTCTGGGCCCAAGGAGCAAAAGGGGTTCTGAACACCCATGGGCCTGGTTTCTCCTGTTGGTTGAGCTCCTGGCAGCACCCCACCTGATGTGTGGAAGTCCCCTGGTTGTATTGGGTGGTTAAGAAACTTGGCCTTAGGGTTTTGAAGTGTCCTTGCAAAGTGGTGGCCGTCCTCTAATTTTGAGTTACTGAATTGGAGGTGCCTTAGTGGACATCATGGATTCTTTTAGTAGAAGCGCAGTGAAACTTTTTCAGACCTGCAATGAGATTTATGTTCCAAAGTGAAGCAGCTGGAAGAAGAATGAGGTTGTTGAGACACTGAATGCAGCTAAGGCCCTCAAACTGTAATTTTTTGATTCAATAGAAATGTTTGTTACGCCCTAACCCCACCAATGTCAATATTGTCACTTGCTGTATGAACGAAACTCCCAGCACTGAGCTTTACATGTGCTTTTATGTCACATTGGGAGTAGCTGCTTGTTCACATAGCCTACCTTGGATTGCTACATTAGCAGAATTAAGTTATTTCTAGGACTTCAAGCATAGAATTTTAAAATAAATATCTATTACAAGAAGGAGGATTTGTGCAGATGTATTCTCTGAATAAAATACATTAATCTGAAGTGCAACAAACATAACAGTATGTGACAAAGCCTTTGTCCTGCATTGGTTTATCTAATTATTGTGAGTTTACCTCTCTTGATTAATAGCACTATGAATTGCTTTGAACTATATTTTATTCCCTTTTATTACCTGGCAGGTGGACTATAATAAAATATGTAACAGAAAAACATACAGATTATGGCATACAGTTACAAGTAACTAGCAAAGGATTGAAAAGAATGCTTTTGTTGCTATTTGAAGAGAATGACAGTTTATTTTTGTATTTCACACATTTTGGCCATTTTGAATTTGATAGTGTCAAAAAATCTAAAATGAGAATCCTTTTGAGCAGCTGGGTAGTGAGGAATTATTTGTTTTCTAGGGATTTAAAGTCTTCCTGCTTTATAGTTTCAATAAAAATCACTTACTACTTGATTATAGAGCTATTTGAGACTGGAAAGACAAAATCACTAAGAATATGTAAATCATTCAGTTGAACATATTTCTTGTAGTAGTGCTATTAAATATATATATATATATATATATATATATTTAGTCAGAAGATAAGGATTGTGAAAACTAGGTGATCCTGATGCGGTTATGCAGTAGTCAAAAATAAGAACCAAACCAAACAAAAGACCCCAAACTTACAAGTTGGAAAGAATATGTATTTCTACAATAAAGCATTGCAGATGGATCTGTTTGGAAGCATCCGCTCTCCTTCGAAGTGGCTTTTTAAAGTAAACTTTTGTTGTATTTTGCAACTTGAAAAAAAAAAATATACAGGAGACACACAAACATCTAAGGCTTGAAACTCTTCTGGACAAGACACTTCTTTATTCTGGGTCGGTAAATGAGATATTAAGATAATGTTTGGCAGGATTTCTGAGGGGCGCACACAACCGTGCCTGTGTGTGCTGTACCAAACGCTCTGCTGAGCTGGGGGGCGCTGCCCCGGCAAGGGCTGTGGTGAGAGCAGCCGGTACCGGGGCACTGTAGGAATGGATCTGAGGAGCAAGACTTTTGATGCTGAACACGTGGCATTCCTTCTGTGCACGTTTTGGGAGTTTTACTTTGGACTAGCTTTAGTCTTGCAGCACGGCTGGAGTGGTCATCAGCAGGTAGAGGAGCGTTGCAGCCTGGTTCATGTCAGTGGATCCCTGATTTTAATAGATCCTTTTGAGACTACTAACCTTTCCACCTTGATCTGTACTCTTGCAGTACTTTTGGTAATGGTATTATCTCAGCATCAAAGCTTCTACCTTTGGTATCCGGTTGACAAAAAGAAGAATAAAGACTTTTACCCCTTAGCACACTTATCTGCTAAGGTTTAAATCCCTCAAATGCTGAAGGATCTATGGCATTTGAATTGGACAAAGTTGTGATCAATGGGTGCAATTCAATCCCCCAGGGAAAATGAACCATTTATGTAGGCAAATCAATTGGAAAACAAATATAAAAATGTTTGGAGTAATGTCAAGAGTGAATTGTAGCTGGGAAATATATAGGAATAGGTACCTAAATACCAACTTGTTAATAGAGGAAGCACTGGAAAATTTCATAAGTGGGCTAGGGAAGATGAGATCAAATAGCTGGAGACAAGGAGGTGATATCGAGATGGTGTCGAGGGAGAGCAGGACTCGGTGATTAGGCTGTGAACAGCAGGAAGATGCGTGAACTCTCAGTATCTTGAAACAAAAATGATGACCACAATGAAGGCATCACAAGATGCTGGTTTCTAGCTGAAATGAGAATTCCCTGACAAGCTGAAGATGTCATATAATCATAAACCTTAACTGATGGTCATGAACATGGGATAATGAAAGGACATTAGTATAGCAGAAGCAGATATGGTGTAACCTTAATATTTATTTTTTAGAAGAACATTGTGTTCTACTCAGGATCAGAGATGTATCGTGGGAGGTGTTACGCAAACAGAGAGTCTCTGCCATGCTTCATGGCAGCATTTTTGAAGTGAACTTCAGTAAAACCCAAGTTAAATGAGAAGTGTCTTTGCTCAACCTGAACTAGTCAAATTGATGCACAAACTCCTGGATGGAATGTAATGGTCTGTGTTGTACTGTTCAAAGTAGATGATCTGACTGTCCCTTTTGGCCATTAAAGTGTGTGACACTGGGATTTATTTTTATGTTTACTAAGACTCTAATCATCCAAGCTGCGGAGTGTCCTTGGTTCAGACAGCTGCTCCAGTGCTTTTGGGTAGAATATAGAGGCAATCTACGCAGACAGACCTAAGAGTTAGAAATGTGTGATTCAGGTACACAATGTTCAGGTCTTTGGAGTGTCAGTGGTTTGGTCAGCTACCGTTTTCAGAGAAATGGTTGGCTGTCGAAAAATACCAGAAAACCTGCTAAATGACATTAATTCTATTCTGATGTCTCATGTTTAGAGCATAATTAAAAATAGGTAAATTTCTTAACGTGCTATAGGTAAGGAATAGTTATAATTGCTGCTGCTGTATGATTTTAAATGGAAAAGGGGAGAATCCTTGACACTAGGACTTAGAAAGGAATTTAGAGGTTTCTTAGACCATCTCTCTGTTAAATCAAGAGACACTGTCGAGGTTAAGTTTTACATACAACTGATCACATTTTTCTCTAGTTTACCATGTCCTGAGAAATGATTGAAACTGCACTTTTCGGGATCTAGTATTAATAGAAATATCGTTTTTGTCAGTTGAGGGAACTTTTCACTTGGATTTATATGTTCGCCTAAGGTCTTGCTTCTCACAATTTCATCACTCTTACATGTTATCAAGAAAAACTACAAATATCTAAATCAACATACAAATAGGAAAAGTAAATTGTGTGATTTGAGTATACATGTTTCGAACCAGTTGTAGGGTGTGTAATAAGAGGTGTAATAGTTGAATATGTTGTTAGCACAGCTATAGTAATTTGCTGGATGTAAACATATATGAAAGAAGTGCAGTCCTCCTCTCCCTGCCTGTTTATACTCAGTATTTTTAGAAACGATCTTTGAAAAAATAATCCTCACATTAAAAAAATTAATTAAAAAAATAACATTTTTTAATTGTAAACATTTCAAATGTATTACATGGTGGAAAAATACATTTGAATGTCCTCCTTAATTTAAACACTGATTTTTGGGGACTTTCTGCCTATTGCCTCTATATTTTGGGTTAAACAGATTTTTATGAGATATGGAAGGCCTTACCTTGACACCTCAAGATTTTTCAACTTTTGGATTAAAGAATGCCACTTCATTTTTCTCTTCGAGCATCAGCTAGAAAAAAACCCCTACACAATAAAAGTTTGAAAGACCTTCATAGGCCATATGAAATAAACTCCTCCCTTTGCCCTTGTGAAGTTCCCACCAAATGAGAATCTAAGTAGATTTTCCTCTAACGCATTCGACCAACTTTCTGTAGAAGTTCCTCTCTTCCACCCAGGAGGCCTCCTGACAATATACTTAAGCCAGTTCTAGATGGGATGATTTTCTTTTGATCTCCAAATTGTTCTGGTGCATATGTGAATGGAACTTCTCTGCTGAGGGAAAACCAAACCAACCTCTCTCTCCTTACCAGAAATAAAAAATATAGAATAATAAGGCTGCTTGGTTGCTTCCAAACTGAAGGCCAAAGCTAGTCTGCAGCACAGCCACCAAGCTGGCCTATCCAGATTGGTTATTTAGCAGATGTGATGGAATATTCACTCTTTTCAGCTGCTATGTGGGCTCCCAGCACATACCGAGTCAGATTGCAGAGGAGAGAAGAGCCACTTGTTTCCTGTGGGCAGCTGAAAACTATTTTAAAGCAGTTCACCTGTGTGACACTTAGTTAAGGTGCTTAAATACAGATCTGAGAGGGAAAAATCATATCTCTGTGTGCTGTATGACTGTAAAACTGGTTCAGGTAAAGTGTTTTCGATAAATGGTTTTTATGGCTGAAAAAGTAATAGCTGTGATGGTAGCAGACCTTTCATATATTCTCACGCAGTGTTCTCATCATACATTGTTTTATCACGTGATAGGTTCAATATATATTAAATTATCTTTTGTGCAGGATTTAAAACACATGAAGCCAAGTTCCCAAGGAATGCTGCTTTTATCTCTGCAGTAATCTCAGCTGCCAACACCCTCAGTTCAGACCCAGTTTCTCAAAAGGCTAGTTAGTAGGCAATCTTATCTTTGAATGGGTAGCAAACTGCAGACATTTTTTTTCTTTATTATCATTTAGTGCTGTTTCAAAAATTTTACTCCCTCTGCCCATCAGCCGTAGTGATCCAGTATTTCTAGGTAATGTTAAAAAAATAAACTTTTAAAAAAGCTTTTAATCCTATTTAAACTCTTTGGAAAAATGCTATGTTTCTTAATTATAGTTTCTGATTAAAGTTTCTTAGAGTCAGTTGGAGCTTATTGCTCATGATGAAGTTTGTTTTGAAGAAGTTACCTCTTTCCCTTTGTGTTAGTAGACCTAAACCTGAGTCACTGTTTTTCCTCATTGATTATGTCTGCAAGAATCATTTTCTGTAACAAAAATTACCTGAGGAGTGTTTCTGTAGCCTGCAAGAACAATATCTTACAACAGAACAAGATATAAAGTGACACACCTATACACAGTGTTATTTGTTCCATTGTCACCTTCTTAATCATCGTAACTGTAGAGAACATTTAATTGGTAAGATGTGATGTTGTCCATAAACCTGAAGAAATGTCTAAATGAGCGCATCCCAAGCTTTAGTAAAGACTAAATAAAGTATTTTTAACAGACATTGTTAATCTGACTTTATAAAGAAGTGAATAGACCCTTTCTACAATTGGTATCAACTGATATTGTAACAGAGCTGTGATTTGTAGCAGCAGACTGAAGTGTTCATTGTTCATGACTTTTCTCAGCTGCGGATTATGAACGCGGGTCTACCAGGCAGTGTTACCTTGACCAGCTGTTTGGAAAACTCAGAGATTTTATGTGAAGTTGAATGCTCAATATATAGCTACATGAGGAGATAATCAAGTGGATTAGGACTAATCTTTTAAAGTGTATGAACTAAACTTAAGTGGTAAGAATATACTAGAGGTATCTTATTTCCTCTCCCTACCAGAAAGTTGAAGGCTCTTGGCATTCCTTTCAATTCCAGATGTCTTAATATTTTAATTAAATCCAAACAAACATCGCCACCACACGTTATTCCTGGGTGGTTTTGAAGGGTTTTAATTTTCAACTGTTGCTGAATGATTGTTTTGGGAATGAAGCGTTGGTTCTCCTCTGCATTTTAAATAAACAAAAGCATTCAGCATGTCTTTTGAATGTATCATTATGTTAATGTCTTTATCATTCACTGTGGTGAGCGTCTTGCATGCAAATCCTTGAACAATGCTTAACCTAAATTTAGTCTCTGGAAGTGGGTTTTTTTGCTGGTGTGGATAATTTGCAGTGCTCTGCTGAGCAGAATCTGCAGCACGAATTAGCTGTATGGCCGAATTGTGCCTGCGGAGGGAAAATGATGAAAGCCATGGGTCACTCTGCATTTGTTTTTTCTGCTCAGTGGAAGACCGAAGTCTAATAACATCTGCTTCTCAAATAGTCTGTGTGGGATGTTTGTAAGTGACTGGTAAAATCATGACTTCCCAGGGGTGAAGAAAGGAGCATGAGGTTTCTGCTGGCAATCGCTCCTGCTGTCGCTCGCGGTTCAGAG
Organism: Caloenas nicobarica; assembly: GCF_036013445.1. Classification (NCBI taxonomy): domain Eukaryota; kingdom Metazoa; phylum Chordata; class Aves; order Columbiformes; family Columbidae; genus Caloenas; species Caloenas nicobarica. The sequence continues at coordinate 27,264,617 of NC_088247.1, forward strand.
CAGTTGTCAGCACTGAAAAGAGTCTGGCCTAGTCCCTGGATCACAGGGCGGCTTGGAATAGGAAAGTGAGGGATAAAGGCATCGACATGTTTATTTTCTGGGTGGATGAACTGTTGTGGAGCAGTGAGCTAAGAGGGACGTGGGCTGTTGGCTGTAGGCATCAAAAAGAGCCATCAGATCCCTAGAAAAACAAGAGGTCTTATGGGTGACATCTGAGGGACTTTGACTCATGTTTATTAGAAGACCAGTATCTCAAAAAAAATTCCTGTATAGATTTTAATTTCTATGAATGCAGAGAATCACACTAGCGAAATAATTGTGACACTGAAACTGGTTATTTAATGTACAATAAATAAAATTACCACCCCTCCCCGCCTTGCCCATAAGCAAAATAATATGAAGTGATCATTTCAGGGCATAGAGCCCATGGTTACAGGCTGCTGTTACTATTCACAGCTACTGATGGATGGGTGATTCAACCCCAAGAGCTTTTTTGCTTTTCTTAGGCAGGCAGCGGGCCTTTCCGTTTCTGCATTCTCTGAGGAGGGTTTTGGTGGAAAACACTCCCTAGATGGGCTTTCGATGTCAGGTTTGCTCTTCAAAAGAGGTTTGGCTTCATGGAAACATTTAGACCAGCTTCGTGTTGTCATTATCTTGTTTCACGTATTCTGTGTTCAGGGGATCGGGAAGAAGGGAAATATGCACCAGGAGCATGCGGAGACCCATCTGCTTCCTTCATCGGTCTGTGGAAAGCCAAAGGTTGCTTAAATGATAACTACTCACCAGAGCTGCAGCATTTTGCTCAATAGATGTGGTATGAAATAATGTTTTTGGTTTGGTTTTGGTTTGGTTTTTTGTTTTTTTTTTTTTTTGTTTTTTTCCCAAAGAACACCACCATTTCCATTTCTAATCTTCAGCGCAATACTGAGATGCCATGTACTGCGGATTGCTATCTTGTAACTTTAGAGCATCGACAGACTGGAGCGTGACAAAAACAAGGAGTCTTTCCCTGAAGGACAAAAACTGCCTGAATTAATTTAATCCGCTGCTGCTACAACAGACTTTTCTCTGTGGAAGATGCATGCTGTGGAGCGCACGCCGCAAAGTGCAGAGCAGCGCTGCACTTGGCGTCTTGTTCATGTTTGAATGCAAATCAAACAGCAGCTTTCATTGGTCTGCTTTAAAAATATAGGTAAAAATATGCTTCAAAATGATAAGGGAATGGTTGGACGGTTATACGAAGTTTATTACATGTATTAATTTCCAGAGGAGCTATTGTGGCAGTGGCTCACTGTTCATGGTCCCATTGGACAAGAATACGCAAGACAGAATATTTTTTGTTCTCAACAGCTTAAAATTTAAATTATGAGACGTTGTGATGAGTGCGACAAATATGAGGGGCAGATGGTAAAAAAATGGGAAGAACTGTGACCAGTTGATGTGTTGTTGTATAAATTGAAGGTTTTAGGTGGGTTTTTTAAATAGACACGTTAATTACATCCATAGACTCAGCTGGCCACTTGCCTGTCCAATATGAGTTGGCAATTTACCATAGCTATTGTGGCAGAAATGGGCACTGAGGAAGGATTTGAAATCAATGAATACAAAGCAGGAAAACACATGAAATCAAATTACATGCTAAATAACCCTGAGCTGAAGTCTGTGCCTCCCTTGCTGCTCGAGTTCTCTTGCTGTCCACAAACTTTTCAGGATCTTTGATGATGCCCAAGCTCCTGTTTGAATAGAAGCCCTCACTTTTCTGGCTCTTTGTTATGTGTTATTGATGTGACATTGCAGTGATAACAATAGGTATGAGAATCCTGCCTGTTCCTTGAAACCAGTTGGATGTATCTGAATTTTAGGCAGGTGCGTGGGCTGAATTGCAAACTGTTTGCACCTTTCCAGCTGGTGATAACAACCTTAAGGACATTCATTTTAAAGTTTCACTAAAGCACATAAATGATAAAAAATCCGACAGCTTGCCTCTGTCGTGCGCAGTGTTGTTTCGTAGACCTGATTTCAATTAACAATGTCCAAGCAGTGGCTGAAGGAGGGCAACTGCTGTCCCTGTTGCTGGTCTGGTCACTCGTTAGGTGAATGCAGAAGCCTGTGAGTGGCAGCAGTTCAAAAACCACTGCCTGGCAAAGCTGCATGAGCTTTTCTGCAGCTGCAAAACCAATGCAGATTTACTGATACCTGCTTGCAGAAAGGAAGAGTTTAAGATGTTTAGCTGAGAAGGAGGTACAGCCAGCAGCAAATATTGACTGCTGATGGAACAGAAGGTAGAACCAGGTCTAAACTCTCTCTTTTTATGTTTGTTTGTTTGTTTTTCTCAAGAATCATTTCCATACATACTATTCCATGTACTGTACCTCTGTTTCACGTATACCTACACAGGAAGGATGCTTTGGTGTCTCAATGAGATGTCCATTCATGATGTTGCTCTTCTCAGAGCTCTACCTATTCCTCTGCCTGGGACCGCTGGAGAAAGAACAGCCCAGTTATTTGTTTTATCGTTGTCCAAGTCTCTTTTACCCACATCTGTAATCTTTTTGCCAGCTTATAAAAGATCTTTTTATTGGTCTTTGTTTTGTTTTCTAAAGACACGCTTCTGTCACGTTAGCGTTTTGACACACAGCAGCCCTGCTCCCATGTCCAACATTAATCGCACATGCAGGCGATTTATGGATTGCTCCAGAAGAAATGCTTTAGAGTCAGATTTCTCTTCAGAGCTTTCAGCTGTACCTTCTTCAAGGAAAAAAAAATCCAGTTGCTGGCAATTCTAGTTTGATATGAACAAACTACATTAGCTTTTAGTGACACTGGGCTAATGCACATCATGAGATGACATTTTTAATTTGTCATTTCAGCTGTGTTAGATCTGAGGTGTCAGTTCATAATGATTTACAAAGATTATTTTAATGTATTGGGTTGTAGTGCACTAAATTGCATTTATGAGTGAAGCCAAGGGCATCTAGAGCCTGGATTTCTTTGCTTCTTTCAGTCCAGATAAAAATAAGTAAGTACTACACATGCAAACTAGTAATGATTCCTCCTGTTTTGGAAGGCCTTTGTTTGAAAGAAGCGCTGTAATTCAGGCAAGAAATATTGGAGCTGCATGCAATCTCTCAATTCCAGCTCTAATTCTCATAGCATAGAATGGCAATAATAAGCTTGATATATACTTATTGCCTGTTTGTTATATTGTTTATTGTGACTGGCAAATCTTAAATTGTCATTGTTATTGCTGCTGCTTTGAACTCCTTGAGCGTTTTGAATTGCTGTGGGTGCTTTCTACCTAATAAAGCCAAGCGAGTGAATCCTGTAGCTTCCTGGTCCGTATCTCATCCCTGGCAGCTGTACCTGGCTGGATGCTCAGGAAAAGGAAGCGGAGAAGTGGACACTGATCCTTCTCTGGGCAGTCCATGAATTTTTAAAACAGTTTTTGAAGTAATTCATATTATTTGCTTTTTCGTGCTTGTGTAACAATACTTACCATTATGTGTTTATGTATTATGTGAAAAAAACCTTCCTTTTTGTTAATTTAAACTTGGTGCCTGATTGTATTGTTATATTGTATGATAAGGAACAGCAGCTAACTGTTCTTTCCACCTTCTCAATATAACAGGTCCCAGCTCTACTCTTCCTCGGTTATTGCTTTCCTAAAATGAAGAGTCCTCCTGTGTTTAATATTTCTGCACACGGATGCTCTTCTGGGCCTCCGATATTCCTTTTTCCTCTGTCTTTTTTGTGTGTGGTTCATCTCTAGCCCAGACTTCACGTTGTGTTTTCATTGCTGGTGCTCTGGAGACTTGCTCGGGCGCTGTTGCGATGTGGCTAACGAGCCTCGCGACGCGTCCGGAGGCACCAGGTCACGCCTCGCGTCGAACCTGCTGCCAGCTCGCCCGGCTGTAATTGCGTACCTGGTAATTTCGGCTGGGGGTAACCAAAGGTGACTGAACATGATGCAGGGAATATGACCGTCTCCAGAGTCTGAGATGTCTCAAACATCTGCCTGATAACGATCTGTGCTTGAGACTGACCTGTGTGAATATTTATTAGGGTGTATAGATCAGTGGATTACCGAGGCAATGCAGTTGGAGCAAGTAATTCAGTAACTAAGAGTTTGCAACAGCACATATTTTTTCTAATTTAATCTCTTATGTTGTTCTAATATTTACCAATAAAGGAAACAAATATGTCTTGTAATTAGAATATTTATGTTGAAAGAGGCAGTCAATTAAACAGAGATAATAGGAACGATTTTTCATAATACTGTTTTTCATAACAAATCTGAGGCATTTTCAACTTTGTCATACTTCATGATGAACGTTGAGATTAATATAATAACTTCATTTATATGAAGTGTAATCTAGGCCACTCCATGAAGCCCAGAGTGCTCTGTTTCGAACACTTCAAACATCTGCCGTAAGCAAAAGCTTCAGCTGTAGTAAGAAATCTACTGCTAAAAAAAAAAAGAGGTATATTAAAAAAAAAAAAAAAGAGAGGGGGTGGATTCTGTCTTCACTTCTAGCTCTCAGAGAAAGGATAAATATAGGGCATCTGTACATTGTTACATCTTTTGTTTTCAGAAAATTGGTTGCAGGTGTGACGAATATGATTTATTGTCCCTTTGGACTGCATACAGATACTTGATTGATTTCAGTGTTGCAAAAGCTAAAATAAACCCCGTGTTTTATCACCGTAATCTTCTATGAGAGATCTTGAAGATGAGATGAAATGCCCCAAATATAAACTATTTTTACAATTACCGATCAACCAAAGGATAAGATTGTGTATAATTTGTAACACTGTCTCTTGTTCTGAGCAACACGGATCTCATAGTCTCTAAAACACAGCTATTTCAGGTTCAGAAATGTCTTTGTATTTGAATGCTGTGTTTTGTATTCTAGACTTGTGATTTTACAGCCGGAGTAAAACTCTGACTTCTGCAAATTTCATACACTAGCTTACGTGCTGCAGCAAATGATTTTGGATTGATGCCATAAAAATGGTCTATTTCATATTTTAATGATTATTTTATAATCATAAGTAACTATTCACGATTTGTAATATGGAAATTATTACACAGCCAAAAAACCCAACAAAAATATCTTTTGCTTGGCAGGTTTGGTTGACTAAGGAATAAGAAAACTTTGGCTCCTGTTAGTTTAAATGCAACCTAATCATTTATGACAAATAATTTTTGGATAGCTGGATATCCAAAATGGATACTTGATTAATTTCTGACGTGATGACTGAACTAGCTTCTCCCTTGTAAATATGTTCCCCTAATAGGTTAGAGTTAAAGAGATATGCCTGGAACTAAGCAAGAAGCATATTCTGTCTCCTGCTCAGCTCTTCCTACCCACAGAAGTATTTATTTTACAGAGCTGTCAGTTGAATATGTTCAATATATTTCATGAGCATTGAAAAACAAGCTCAAAACAGTACTCTGGTCACTTTATTAATTTCTTTCTGCCATTCCAGGATTTCCTTTAAAGGAGAGCATTTTTTTAATAGTACTTTCAGGAACAGAAGCTTGTTAGAAAAACGGAGTTGTGAAAGGAAATTTATGATCCTTGAGCATGCTCCCGGTTGTTTGGCTTTTACCTTGTGTTTCTGATTTGGAATGGGTGATTGAAGTGTTTCTTTGTGTTTCTCCACAGGTAGTTCAGTAAGCAAATGCTTTTGTTCCTGCCAAAAGACTGGAGAAGAATAAGAATTCGGTTTCCTGCCGTTGCTTTTTAAGCTTTCAGTTCCAAGGACACAGCATCGAAGAGCCTAAAAAGATAACAAACAAGAAAGTCAAAAAGGCAAAATACTTTTTTGACCTTACTCCCTTAAATAACACCTGAAGTCTACACTGGAGGAAGGTGTTTCCCTCCTCCGGGAGCCTTTGTGGGAGACGAGTCTTTCCTCTGCCCGCTCAACACATCCAGGCCGGGGAGCTGCTTTGCCTTTGACCAGGGCTGCTCCTGTATGCAGAGTCGGTCACCAGATTTTCCTTTTCAGAGCAGGCATATATTCTTATAATCTCTCCTCATTTGGAAGAAGTCAATTTTCTGTTTTGCAGAACAGGTTTTATTTGCTCTCCGCAGCTGATTAGCATACGAAGCACACCGTTCTCTGGCGGATGTTCTGTCTTCTGCCTCATCCCTTGAGTTTTAGTTGTGGGGAGAGGTGCACCTTTGGGAGCTATTCCCCAGTTGTTTGTTTTTCTTAAATGACAGGGTAAGAAGCTGTACTAACGAGGATTGCCCAGGTCACGCCACTGGTGGCAGCTGTCAGGTTGCACGGTGAGCCACAGATGGTGGCTCAATACAGTCAGAAACAAATGATTTGTCACAACAGACTGTGGGCAAAACTTACTGCTTTTGTGTTCTGCCGTATATATTTCTCATTTATGTGCCACAAAATGCCATCTCTTAGGCACCAGTATAGGTAAAAGCAGTCACAAAATATCACTTTTTATTTGTTTTATTCAGTATGAATAATGAAAATACTCTAGGGCCTGGAGGGGGAAAATGGTTTTATCTACCTCTGTTACAAAAGGATACAAAATGGTTTGCAAAGACAGTAACGAAAATCTGCAGAGTCACATCTTCAGGCCGTACCTGTGTGAGCAGGTATGGTATTCAGCTTGCATTCTGAAGTGTGGTAAAAAGGAGATAGGTGAGTAATCCTGCCATGAAAAGAAGCTTCATGTCCCATCAAAGGTAGGTGGAATAGGGTTTTGCCTTGGTGAACTGGGAGATGATGAGAGGACCATTAAGATATTGATGACAAAAACATTGTTTTGCCTGCTTTCCAGAAACTGTCAGAGCTAAATGCCAGATGTGAGCCTAAGGCCAAATATTTCCAGAATTTTTTCCCTGATTGCAACCCCTTCTATCCATTTACAGTGAAGTTTTGGCGGGGCTGAGCCTGCATCTAGATTTCTCTGGTCATACCTCTAAAACACCTCCCCAGGAAGACGTGGGGAAGGGTGCAAATAACACGTTTTGCTGTCTAAAGCTCTGAAGTGGCGCAGCTGCAGTAACAGATTTTTTCTGTTGACACCGGCTGTTCTTGCTCCATTAATCTCGCCATGTGTCCGTGATACTTTGAGAAAACGCACGGAGCTCCTCTTGCTGAGCTCGACCTGTGCGGGAGATGGGCACTGTAGGTAGGGATGCACAACTGCTGGTGGCAGGCAGGGGACAGCTGCCAAAGCAAGCGGTCCTGTTTTGCTTTCGTTTCCCTCCAAACTTGAATTACTTGATATTTAAAGCATAATGGGAGCGAGTGAAAAATGAAGGCCTCTGCTTGCTGGAGCCTGAGGCTCAAAATCTTGTGGCTTTGGTTTGTGTATGGAAAGCTGGTAATTTCACAATGCTTTTGCATATGTCTGTTTTTCCTTTGAAGTGACAAATTCTAGGAAGAACTTGACATTATTAGAAACAAAGAAGGGTTGATTGCAGGGCTGGGAGAGGAAAACTCTTTCCTACTAGGTGAGGGAATAGAAAGTGAGCAATGGAGCCATGAGCTCCTGTGTGCCAGCAGCAGACAGAGAACCCTTGTGTGGGGGCACGCTGGAAATTTTGGGACAAAAGTGAGTGAAACGCATTCATTTTCCCTTCCTAATAAATGTACCAGATTCGTGCTGGCTTAGCAGGCACAACCCCATTGCTGCCGTTAGCGCTGGTCCACTGAACGTCACCTTTGTTGCCACTCAAAGACCACGCTGCAGAGCCCAGGAGAGCTTGTGTTCAATGTGACATGTGGCCGTGGTGATCGATGGCAAATTGCCTACTTGCCTCACCTGCGAGGCAGGGGGAACCATCCCTCCTTGCCCCAGCTCTGGCTCATTTGTATCGGTCTATACCACGTAGATTGGGTCTCCAAATTTGTGTAGCATATTGAGAGGATTGTCTCAGCTGGAGGCTCTGAGATTGCCTGCAGTGACAATGAGCAATGACAAAAGCACTGTTTCCAGGCACTTAATGTGTAAAAAAGTATTTTACTTGAGCAATAACTGGATTATAATAGAAACAAATATTCTAGGTGGCCTCCTCTATCATCCTGATGTTAAAAGTTCTGGGTGTTTGAAGCACTCCTAGTTGCTAATCTGGTAATGTTTTGGTTTCGTGTTGGTTCTTGGATGCTAGATTTCCATCTGCCATTTGATATCACCTTCAGATCTCCTGTGCTTCCAGCAGTTCACCTGGAGCTGTTCTCACTCCTCTTTCACAACGTATCATCTGCTTTTCCCCTAAGTGCTGTGTATTGTCCATGTGTAAGGACTGCAACATGGTGTACATAGAGTAGGAAATGAGAATTTCCTTCTCGCTGCATGGGTGGTGCAGGCTGCTCTTGGCTTGCGTTCACTCTTCTGCTCCCTCGTTCACTCTAATAGTCTGTTCAGATGCAGGCTTGACAAGTCTGTCAAGAGCAGCTCTGTCCCACTCCTTCAGGGTGTGAAAATCCCCTATTTAATTTATTTACAGTGTTGTGGGTATCAAATTGTTTTGAACGTGCTGGTTATCTGTGATTGCCTTCCTTCCCAGCACAGCCGGCATGACTGTGTCTGAAGCTCAGGGAAGAGAATCCCAGCTGGACGCTTTTGACTAGTTCAGCTGTTCTATTTATTTCTGTTTCCAGCACAAAAGCTCTGGAAGTTGGTTAAATACTTCACTAATTTCTTCCCTACCCTAATGAGAGGTGCAGGGACATGTAGGTCAAAACAAGAGTTAGGCTCAGTGTGTGGATGCCAGCCTTAAATGTCTATAATGACACTTATTTATACATGTGCGAGACTTAATTACTTAAACTAAGTTAGTTTAGCTAACTAGCTGAACTAAACAACCAGCTAGGCTTGAAAGGGTTCACAAGGAAGAAGGGAAAACTGGTTTTGTATGGACTAGAAAGAAATCATAGTGAAGAAGGGCCCGAGAAGGAAAAGTACAGTAATCAAATTGGGACGTGATTTCCAAAGAGGAAAAAAAAAATAGATCTTAGCAGACTTGACTGACATGGGCTGTAAGAGAGGGAAGAGGGAGCTGAAGACGACCCTTGAGATATGGGGCCAAAAATACAACGTTGTGGATGTGACGTTTCTAACAAAGAACTGGGAGAGAAGACAGAGGATGAATGAACGTTTTGACTTTTTTTGCACTAAGCTTGCGACGTCAGGGAACCTTTCAGAGAGAGCTGACAGTGAGACAGCACAACCTGCAAATGTGAAAGGAACTCAGTTTTTTAATAGCTGGAAAATTTCTGAGTCAATGAGATGGCAGCAACGTTGTTATTTATGATGTCTCTGGTGCGTAGTTCAAAAGAAACTGGAACACAGCTATGAATTCACTGCACTTACAGAGGGGGGAAAAAAGCTAAGAAAAAAAAAAAGGAGCCACATAGCTTCCTAAAATGATGCCCTGGGGCCTTCTAGTAGAGCTTGTAACTTGCGATCCTATATTTTGCCAATTTTGTTAGGAAAACTTGAGACTGGTTGTCGCCTTGCAGACTGCATGATGTACCCAAACTCAGCCTTGGTCAGTCTTGCTTTCTCCGGTCCTGAGCACTTGGTACTTTTTAGAGGTTTAATTGGGTTTATATTTCTCTTCGGTGGTTCCTGAGCACTGCAGATGCGGCATCTATTTGTCCTTTTTCTCCAGTGCTGTTTGGCATCTCTTCTGCTCAGTGGGAAAGCAGGAGGTTTAAAATGGATTAAAATTGGATAAAGTGCCAAGGTACCAATAACAAAAACAGGAAAGAACAAAACTTTAAGATGTAACTCATGAAAAGGTGAGGTGGAGAGTAGGGAAATGCAGCTGTATTTTTGGATGGAAATCCTGACAGGTCTATTAGTCAGGATGAAATCTCACCTCACACCGTGTTTGTAGTCCAGATATTTCCCCTAATTGCTTTGCTGAAATCCTTACAAATTGATCTGCAGATTACATTGAAATCATTTCCCTCTCGACTAAAATGTCATTTTTGCTAATAATGGACATTTTGAAACAGGAAATGAATAATGTGCAATCCATTTGAAATTTTAAAGGTGAGTTCATGGAGGCAGAATGTAATCTGCCAAGCAGAAGTGAGGTTGCTACTCGCACTCCTCTGATAAATGTCGCGAGGTGTTTAGCAACCATGGGAGGGCAGATCTCTGTGGTGAACTCGTCCTTGTGGATTCAAATTGATTTTGAGGTGTTTGCATCAGCGTTTGTCATATTGTGGGTTGAAATTCATTGCCCTGCAGTCCCTGGGCAGGCTTTCCTCGCCTCTGTCAGGGTTTGCTAACATTAGGCTAATTGCTTTCTTACTGCTGGAACAGGGAGAATGATGGTTTTTAGGTTTTTATTACACAACTTCCTGGAGCAGGACCTGCTGTGTGGGGCTCTGGAGGGACCCGCTGCTCTCTGACCGACACCAAAAGCTCTTCAGAGAACTCCAACAGGAAGTAAACACGGTCAGTTATGACATTAAAAGGCTCAAGCATCCAAATTTTCTTATGCAGCATGCGTATTAAGCTATCGGCATCTATTGAAAATGTGCTTTTTTATAAAACGCATTTCAGAAGACCAAACTTTTTTCACAATTTCCAGTAAATAATTAGAAAATTACCTAAACCACTTAAATAGGCCACAAAATATTTCAACTTTAATGAAATGGCGGTGTAGAATCCTCAAAACTTGGTTATGTTAAAGACATGGGCTGTTGAGCTTTTCAATAACAGCAGCATCAACAACACTCAAAATACAAATAATTAGTGAATTTACAGACACTTGGCTGAATTGCAAATTTAATATAATTTCATTGATTCTCTGCATAGCTAATACACGCTTATATTTATTGGAGCAGAGATGGGAGAGAGAGAGCAGAGTTGGGAAACCCTTCCCTTAAAGTAAGTCAGATTGATTTTTACTTAACTTTCTCAAGGAATGCTGAATAGTTTAGCAGGAATTGTACCCCAGTGATTATGATGAGAAAATAATTGCGCTATTAAAAATAATCACCTCCTGGGATTTATATTTGAGAGTTTGCCTTATGTGGGCATATAAAATATTCTGAACAATGGAATCCAACCTATAATTATAGGTATTTAAGTACAGTTATAATGAAACAATCGCTTAAATGTGAAATCAGACCTTACAATGTTTAAAAAGAATATATATTTATTCTCATAATAATTTATGATAATTCTGATCGGTTATAATCTCTCACTATATGATTCTCCCTCTCTGCTCCACCCTCATGAGACCCTCCTGCAGTACAGTGTCCAGCTCTGGGACCCCCAACATAAGAAGGACGTGGACCTCTTGGAGCAAGTCAAGGGGAGGCCATGAAGACACTCAGAGAACTGGAGCACGTCCTCCGTGAGGACAGGCTGAGAGAGTTGGGGTTGTTCAGCCTGGAGAAGAGAAGGTTCCAGGGAGACCTTAGAGCAGCCTTACAGGAGAGGGACTTTTTACAAAGCCATGTAGTGATAAAACAAGGCATAATAGCTTTGAACAGAAAGAGGGTACATTTAAATTAGATATAAGGAAGAAATTATTCCCCATGAGGGTGGTGAGGCACTGGAACAAGCTGCCCAGAGAAGTTTTAGATGTCCCATCCCTGGAAGTGTCCAAGGCCAGGTTGGATGGGGCTTTGAGCAACCTGGTCTAGTGGAAGGTGTCCCTGCCCATGGCAGGGGGGTTGGAACTCTAGATGATCTTGAAGGTCCCTTCCAACCCAAACCATTCTATGATTCTGTGATTCTATACTGAGGCTTGTTCAATTTTCCAGTTGAATCATCAGTTTTAAGCTTACAAAACACAAGAATTGAAGTGCTTTGTGCAAGTACGTATGCATGTACTTATTACAGGTGATTGGCAAGTTCTTGATGTTGGAGAATTCTTGTCTGTTGAAAGTAAAAGTTTTGGGCATATGTTTCAAGGAGGTGTCTGTCACAAAATCTCTTCAGATTCTGGCTTTGTGTGTGCAGCAAAAAGATTGAGGGAGCTCTTGATGGCAGTGCTTCTTGCACTGGTTTTATGAGATCACAGGTTAAGCCTCATGATTTTGATGATTACTGCTCCCATTAGCCTCTACATTTCATTTAGAGAATTCCAGTATCCAGCAATTCGTGGACACCAAAAAACTCCCCACCCAACCATATGTGGAGTATAGGAGCTTGCTTTTGGAATCCCCTTTCTTGGACAATTTAAAAATCACTCCATGTCCTCCTTAGGGGTCTAGAAGCTGCAAATTGGAAGTCAGTCATTTCATTTATACGTGCAGAGGGGAATATTAATCGCACAGTATCGTGGCTGGGGAACTGGTGGGAAATCGGGCATCTCAAGTAATGGTGATTTAGCACTGGATATTCGCAGCAAATTATCTTACCACCATGGTTTTCTTCTGTCCTTTCCCAAAGCCGTGCACAGTTGTTCCAGTTCATCCTTACAACAGGCAAAACTCAGGAGTGAAATATGAACTATTTCGTTAAGCAGAGTTTTTGTTTTCTGGCCAGAAATGTTAATGCTGCATATGATGTACCCAGTAACAGGTACATAGGAACAGGCAACTGCTCATAAGCAGATGTGTTTATTTTCATGGTGTTACAGCTGGGTTATTAACATGGTTTGTTTTCTGGATGACACCAGGGTTACAATTCTAGCCTAAGGGACATTATTACTTACTTGCTGATATTTATTTACTGAAAAGGATCACAACTTGAGCCCAAAATGACAGATGAAATTGTTGTTTATATATAAAACGGGTCACATTATTGTCTGGAAATTAGCATAACAGATATGAAACTCCTGCTTGAATTTCAAAAGGGAGTTTGCTTTTGCAGCCCCCTGTGGATCACATTTGCGGTCGTTAAGTCATTAGCAGGCAGCTAGGAAACTAATTTTGCTTTTCTTCAACCTAACTATTCCTCTGTGCAGCTACTTTTCTACTCACATTGCCACTTCTACTTGAGTTGATTACAAACACGATCTCTGAATAAACCTACTGGTTATACAAGAAAATATAAGAATCTGAGTAAAGCCGTTAAATCTACGTTTATAAAGTCATCTCCCTGGACTTAATTATCACTATCCTGCTGGATGCTCTGATCCTGCACTTGCTTATCCCTTGACTTGGTTCTCTTGTTTGATAATACAACTTCTCATAATCCATGTAAGCCTTGCAATATATTTCACTCACATGCTGACATTTCATTTTGTTGTTGATATTCATCACTAGATATCCCAAAAATGCCTGTCAGTTAATCAGTCATCAGTCTGCAGAGTGGTGTTAGAGCCAGGGACTAACCACCCGGCTTTCAAATGGCACAGAATTTATCAATTCATGTGACTCTCACTATGACAAAAGAGAAATCATACTGTGTCATTGCCAGCAGCCTTTAGGATGGTTAGAGTACAAGGCAAACTCTGGACCAAATCCTTCTGGAGCTTCTTTCAACTTCAGTGGGTTTTCGCTCCTTCTAGCCTTACCCGTTGCGATCCACCAATTATTGTGTCTCATGATTTAAAAAAGTCTGCAAGCCAGTGTGGCCTTTAAAAGCCATTTTAAAAATTATAATTGCCAGGAATTTTAAGAATGTGAGTCGGTTGAAGCTACTGCAGAAATATTGTAGGTTAACTTTTCTTCAGGCTTTGGAAGAAATTAATAACTGAAAAGCCACCTTTTTTTTTTTTTTTCTTCTTTTTTTTTTTTTTTTCTGGCAGCAGCCTATTTCTGCAAGAATGAGCAGGCTTCTGAAAAACAACAGTGATGATGACCATGTGTGAGCACAGCACAACACCTGGGGCAGAGTCCTCCTGCTGTTTTCTTCCACCAGACCCAGCTTTGTCAAAGGAGAAGCCAAGAAAAAATTCCTCTCTTGTGTAAGAAATATCAAAGTCCTCTGCTTAACAGAGAGCAGCTCCCCAGACAGTGGGTTACTTTCTGATCTCCAGTCATCTATTTGCTCTCAGAACGCCAGGCTCAGGAGTACTTGAGAAACGATTGGCTTGAACTGAACAAGGTTGTCCATATGTAGTAAATATGTTTTTGTTAGTCAGCTAAACATTGGTGTTCTCTGTCTGTGTTCATGGGAAGTGTCATAATTACTGCTAATATATTTCCTTCACCAAAATGCATTCCCAGCTGTGCACCATCCAAAGATGTAACATGTAGGCAACCAAAGAACCACTATGCTGGGCCTGTCCAAACATGAGGTGGAATTTTACTCTCTATGGTATTTAATGAGTAATGATATTCAACAAATACTTGAGCACTGGTTGCTGTAGAGATGGAAGCTGAGTGCAGGAATCAAGGGCAAACACAACGCTAGTCATGAAGTTGTCAAGAGTGAGGAAGATTAGATGTGTAATTAGCAGAGGTGTAATTCAAATCCCCCCCCAAATCTTCAGTGCTGAAGTGTCAAATTTTTATATGCATAATAACTTTTTGTCTGTTTTGTACTGTATCGATTTGTTTTTAGGCAGGTCAGAAGTGCAGAGTGAAGGGAGGTGGCAGTGGGCAGTGAAGTGACCGTCACCACTGTCAGGAGCTACTGGGGACTGTGCACACCCCAGAAGCTGTTGAAGACTGTGGCCATGGCTGGAGCCAGGACTTGAGAGTCAGGATATGCACAACAGACACACGTTATCTATATGTATGTACACCCATGCATACAGCCTGTGTCAGGGGTGATTTATGCTGAACGCGATGCTGCTGCAGCAGCTGTGCTGGCACGGTGTGTCTGCTGAGCCCTCCAGTGAAGGTGTATATACAGATGCTGCATTTGTAACTCTTCTTTCCTTGAACAGCCCAACTGAGCTGATAAAAGCCTATCTGTACCTCCGCTTGGTGCTCCCCTGGCACAGAGAAGCTGGCTTTGAGATAAGATTTGAATTTGTTTATTTATTTGTCATCCATAATGAACATAGTTGTTCCAGCAAAGCTTTACGGGGTAGCTCTAACCTTAATAAAGACTGCTGTACCGCTAACCTCTGCACAGTGCCATATTTTAGGCAGGGCTTACTCCATTCTTCATGAGATGTTCAATGTAACGTAGTACTGCAGTCTGTCAGTCAATAAAAATGTTATTTCTTCCCCGGCCTATACGTGTACTCACCTGTTACGGTGATATTGAAACGATGCCAGTTGCATCGTGTTTGTAAACAGTGCCAGATTGGGACTGCATGCTCCATTCTGTAGGATCATGTCTGTTGAGGGATGTGGGCATCACTCAATTAACCAGCTCCCTTTGTTTTCCTTGGATTTCTCCTTGGCATTTGTTCCTGAGGAGGCAGATTCTGCAGGCAGCTTTATTTGCAGCACAGGAAAAAGACACACTGTAACGCATACACGCTGTATTTATCACCATCTTGCCCACCGTGTGAAGGAAGCTGCAGACATCATGATGGATGGAGGACGACTCGACCAATTTTGCGGTGGTATCTGTAAGTGGCATTCTCTGTCTTTGGACAGAGAGACATGCTGTAATTTCTCGTGGCTGTGCTGCACAGCAGAGCTCTGATCTCTTGCTCTTTACTCCCTCTGCAAATGACCATTGCCTTTTAAAGGAGTTTTGCCTGATCAAGTACTAAAATGGCTGTGCTACAGTATTCGGCGATGGTTCAGAAGAGAGCCCTCTTGTCACCCTTCCCAGCCCTGGTTCTCTGAGGGTAAAAGTACTGCAGCATCAGGTTGGGGTCAGGTATGGTATGAAGCCCCCAAATAATTTAGTTGCAAATTAGATATACTAATTTAGGGGAGAGGAAACTAATGAATTCACATTAATAGAGAGCTTTGTCATTTAAACTGAGCTCTGGTAACAGCTACACCTTATTTGTATTAATATCATTTTGAAATGATTCCAGTGCATTATCATTAAAGGGACACATTGTTAGATAAGAATATTAACGTGCTCCCTGAAGAGCAGAGCTCAGTATTGTCTTCTTATTTGTTATCCCGGTTCACTTCTCACCACAGATTTATTCTCTCCTTATCTGCCTCGTGTTGCTTTTAAACAAAGCTCCAAATAAAGAACTCCGGATAGATGCAGCTTTCCTCTGGCTCGTCTGTGGCGATGTTTCCTGGGTGCCTGTGGCGAGGAGGACCAGCTCAGCCCCTGGCCGGCTCCCGGCTCTGCGGGAACCGCGCTCGCCGTGGGCTCGGGGCAGTGGCCGTGGCCAGGGCTGGCCCTGGCGGACCCTGCTCTGGGGGTGGTGGTGTGGGGGATGCAGCTGTGCAGGACCATGCCGCGCATCGTCTCCTGCTGGAAGGGCTGCGTGGAGTCTGACGGAGAGCGGTGATGGGCCTGATGACTCAGCCCATGGTAATTTGGCTGAATGTGTGGCACTAGGAAGTGACTTTTTCTCTTTAATCAGATGAATGAACACAAAATGTGACTGTTCCCTACTGGCTACGTTGTATTAAGTGCCGAAAAACCGCCAGAGACTAAATAACAGCTCCAGAAATCAATCTCACTAGCTACTTATTGGGGATTTTTTTCCTCCTTTTAATATGCAGTGCAGATATAAAAGCCTAAAACTGCAGTAAAATAGTCAGAAGATGAATATTCTGCTTTCAGACACCGACTTTCATTCATTTTTTTGAAGAAGGAAATTTGTGTATATAATTTAGAGAACTGTGTATTATAAAATGACAGTGAAGTAACTTCGGCAGTAGAAAAATAACTGGTGTGCGTTTTATTTGTTCTCTGCTATTCTTGGTTAGGGAATGAATCTTCTCTTTTCACCATGAGGCTCGGCTACAGGTTTTAACAAAAATAATTTGAGATTAACTCAGAAACAGCAATATCTGCTTGCAGTAAGGAAATATCTCCTAATCAAGAGAGCAAGCCATGGAGAAAATCCTGATCTTTCTCAGCTTTAGAAAACCTGCCTTTCAAGATGTTTGATAAAATCGGTGACCCTATGAAATTAGCTAAAGAAGATTATAGATTTTGGGTTAGAACAGCCTCCAAGATTGGTCTAACCTGCACCAGAACTGGGCACAGCCCCTTTGTTCCCCAAAGTGGGCTATACAGTGTGCATTGGGTATCTTTGTGCCCCAGTGTGCCAGGCAGATCAGGTCTGATGGAGAAAATCAAAGCCAAGCTTTCTCCCATCATTTTTGAAAGGTTACTGCCCCTTCAACACTAAACATGTTGCCAGATGTGACTAGTGGCTGTTAATTATGAGCTATTTTTATTTCCCACCTCTTCCTCCTCCTCCTTCTCCTCAAAAAAAAAAAAAAAAAAAAATCAACAAAACCCCAGGCTTATCTAAAGAAAACCAGAAAAAATGTCAGTCTTATTATGCAGGGAGCAATGCTGGATAGGTGCAGTGCTCGGTCGATTTGTTCCACTGTGTACAGTAATGCTGGTGGCTACATGCAGGCGCTGGACTCATCCAGGCAGACGTCCATTGGGTTCATCTGTTTCGTGTTGACATAAACTCAAGTGCTCTCAACAGGGGCTTGTTGTGCTGAGACTGTCACCTTGAGTAATGGCTGCTCATGTGGTAACTCAATGTAACTCTTGGATAGTGAATGACTTACTGAGGCTTTTTCTCGAACCACTGTACAGCACAAATTCAGGTTTTAAGAAATGAGGACCGGTGTCTGTTACAATAAAGCACAGTATTTTTTGATCCCTGTACTTCCAGCATATTTAATTTGCATCCATAATCAGACAAAACCATTGTGATTACAGACTTATTGTTGCTGTTGAAGGTGGCGGTAGTGAAATGCACCTGTAATGATCTTGCTTTCAAAACTCTCCAAAATTTCTCGCAGCTGTCCCAGCAGCAGCCAGTTGGCCAGCACATCACAGGGCAGGGGCTCAGCCCCGCTGGCCTCAGTAACAACACGCCTGCTGCTGTGGAAGGACTGCCAAGTTATTGTTACGGCTAAGGAATGAATCTCGCCTTGCACGGGTATGTCCTTTGCACTATGTAAAGCAATAGGTTGCACTGCTGATTTTGGAGCTTTCTCCCCAAGTGCTGGCCTTTGGAACCCAAAAAGCAATGAGGAGAGTCTTGCAATGAGGGGGGATGCGCAACGAGCAGGTTCATGGTCACGGAGGGATGGAGTGGGTTTGAGGAGTGACAGGACTGAGGCCTCAAAACAATTCTGTCTCTCTGGTCCTAATTTCTGAGTAAGGGTTGCACAGCTTTTTCTTTTTGGGCTGTAATATGGTACCTTTTTCTAGTTTTACTAATGTAAGCTGGGTAGATTTCTTTAGTAGCAGTCAGGATACATGCGTTTGCTTTCTCCATTCGACGATGGCCTTTTTACCGCACTCCCTAATCTGGTCTGGAGGCATTATAATTTGCACAGGGCCTTGCACAAATCATCAGCAGGGCGCATTCTTCCTGTGGTGTGGTTGGCAAATCCGGTTCATATGGAGAGTAATAAAATAGCTCTGGTGTGTCTGTTGCACTGGCAATGGTGGAGTCTCCAAAAATGTAGGCTAATTTGCAGTCTTAGGTATTAATTTTGCCAAAGACTGTGCTAACAGCGAATGATGGTGTCACCCACATTTCTAGGCTAGTGGGATACTGCAGCTGGGAGCGCTGGGCCCTGCCTCTCATTCATAATGCTACGTTTGGGGAGTGTTTTTTTGGTAGAGAATTTTGGGAAAGGAGGCCTGGACAGCCTGATGTGCAGGGCTGCCACAGGCTGATGAGATCATGCTTTTGCCCCACGTGCTCTCTCTGACTCCATAGAAATGATTCTGCACGCTGGCAACAGAGTGGGTTAGGCGGAAGAGGGCACGAATGTTTCATCTTTGAAATTCTTCTATATTTAACTCTAATGGCTTCTGAAGAGCATTTGCTTCCTCCAGGCTTCTTCCTGTGCCTCACTTCTATTGTGATGAGGGGAAAAGACTGTTTGTTTGTTTTTTTTTTTTCTTTTCTGATTTACAATGGGAAATAACTTGGTTATAGTTTAGTGTTACTTCTCTCATTTCATATGATAGTGTTTAGCAGAGGAACACTTAGCTCAGCACCTGAATTCACATCACACAGTCCATAGACCCCAGATCTGGCATTTTCAGCAGTTTTAGATGAAATACGTTTTCTTATCACCCACATAGTTTTTCTGCAGGAAGTTTCAGTGCAGATACTAAGATTTTTGGTGCTTCACAGGTGTAAAGCACTGGTTTTCTTCAGCTCCACTTCAGAGGATTCATGCAGAAAAGTGTTTTTAGTACCCAGTACAAAGCATGAAGTTTGCACACAAAGTTCATCGATGTTTCTGAGACTTATTGATGCCAACCTGATTCCCAGCCATTTGTTTGACACAGGTAACGTGGGGCGAATGACAGCACAAAAGACTGTAAACCAGCTTCCATTTTTTAATCTGGCTTTTCTACAAGGGGAGGGACATTGTTTTCTGGCATTCCTCCACAGCTCTGTGCAGCCTAAAATTAAATTACTAGAACACAGCCCTAAGAGATTTTTAATTTAAATTTCAATAGTCCAAAGTGGCAGTTAGTAAATCTTCTTGTTGGCATAAGCTTCAGGGTCTCGTTAGTCACTGAAGTTTTTGTTATTGGGGAGAAACAGATGTTTAACTTTTAAGGTTTAAGGTATAATCTTTGCCGTGGAAGGGTATCAGCACAGGAAATCTGCCCCTCTGTTAGAAGGGTTTTAAAAGTATTAACCCACAGCTTTTGACTACCGCCACCTCAGCTGAGCGACACAGGAGGGTCAGACTCGTGTGACCCAAGGTGTGCAGAGGAGCACCGCACTCCCCCCTCCCCGCCCATCCTCACCCCACCTCGTGAGATTTATTAACTCATTGGAGCCAAAAAAAGGGGGACAAAAAAAGTCAAGAAGTGTAGTTTCATGCACAGACAGAGGAGGCAGGTGCCTAGGAAATCAGGGATGTGACCATGACCCTGCTGCCAAGCTCTGTCTGCTGCAGCAGCTCCAGGGCTGTGTGTGAGAGGGGCAGCCCTGGCCGGACCTTCCTGTCCCTGTGACTCCCTTGTCCCCTGTCCCTGCACCAAGCTCTCCAAGGCTGCCGCTGTTCTGGCCCTGCCTCCCATCACCAGTCCCTTTCTGTCCTCCTGCCCTCTCCTTGGTTAGTCCGCTATCCTGTAAGGCTGCATTGCCCACGTTGCTGAAAGGCAGCAAGACAGCTCCATGCTTTTGACAGCCTGGACAACCTTAAACAATGTGTTTTATGCTGAGGTTAGTGCAAGAGAAGGTGTAGCAGTTGGTGGAAAATACTGAGACGTGTTCACAGCATGGGTGGCACAAGGCATCCAGCCCACTGTCCAGGCAACTGTGAGAGACGATGCTGCGGTGAAAAAATGGGTCTGTCAGACAGAGTGAAAAAACAAATTACTGTAATGGTGAAGAGAATCAGTCCCTGGCTTACTGCTGTTTAAAAGAGGCCAGAACGGTGGTTTCTGTAGATCTTTTTTTCCTTTTCGTATTCTGCCCTTTCACAAGGGAAACTTTCTCTCACTAGGCGGACCTCCCCAGTGCAAGGAAGATGCTGTGAGTATTATGGTCTGACCGGACAGTGGCTTTTCCAGCCTGTGCCTGTAGTCTCCATGCCAAGGGAGGAGCAGATGTGTATGTGGCCCTGACAACACCTAGGCTGTAGGGAAATGCTATGGTGTGTGAAGCCGCGACACCTTTATCTTCAGAAGTCTTCTCCTTGGACTGTGGCATATCTGGGACTTGCTCCTGTAGACAGTAGGTGCAATGGATGCCTGTCCCATTGCAATGTCAATATCTAGAGGCGCACTCAAAAAAACATGAAAAAGAAGAGAGAGGACATCCCAGTAAAAAAAAATCTTTTAATAAGGTTAGTCTGGAGAATCCCACTGCACAGCACTTCTGTGGAGTTACTCTCTACCTTTGTTGCACTATTTTTTCCATTGGTAGGAAAAACATACTGGAATTGTGGGGAATGAAAAAACCACACACCACCTTCCAATGAAACAATGCTAAGCAACTCTCACTTGGCATCAAAATTACTTTTGATAAAAGCAGATGAAATGTTAAAGTTGCATTTGCATAAACTGAAAGTGCATGTTAGATGGGAGACTATGCATCTGAGCATCAGCACAGCATTTTCTCAAGCAGAAACAAAAAGGTAATCTCCAAGCATTCATCTGATTAGGAGCTAAGAGGATCTGATTTTCCCACTGAGTATGCTGTGACTTTCAGGGTGTTTCACTCTTCCTCTCTCCTCTGCCTCCCTTTATGCTTTCTCTGTTGTGCTCTGTTGTCCTTCTTTAACTGGTGTTCTGTGCCTTTTCTTGAAAATAAAAACCTCAGCCTCATCTCTCAGACCCCCATGTGCACCACCTGCTCTGTGAGTCCCACAGGGTGTTTCTATGTGTTGGAAAAATCACCTGGGCTGACAGATGCAAGTGAAGTATGTTCACCTTAAACCTAAAACCCAAAGCCCCCAAACCTAAGGAGGAGTTCCTTCATCAGAACTATTATTCTTTGAGGGTCTCCTCTCAGATTACCCTGGGAGCAGCTACAGATGTTGACACATGCCATAAGGACTATATGATATTACAAGAAATTGAGGCAGGTACCATGCACAGCTTACAGTAAAGAAGTACCTTGGATGCTTAAAAAAATAATTTTATAGCAAATGGATATATGAGGCAGTTGTTGACCTCTGACAGTGTGGATCTGACTCAATGCTTGACAAATGTTTTAAGGTCAGTGGCTGGCTTTGGAGGAATGGAGCACACAGTCATGTCAAGCATAAGCATTTTTCTAGAATAACACAGAAGTTAATGTGATGCAATAAAAGCAGCTGTTTTGTTTAATGACCCATTTCATCATGTAATTCCTGCCTTTAGTTATGAAATGCCGGCAGTTTTCAAGAAGGCTGTGTCCCAGCAATGATGCGCCTGTTGTATTCTTTATCAGGGAAGAGAAGACGCAAACAAGAGCCGTTAATTCCACTGATGCTGGAGTTGTCCTCTTCTGACTGAGCCTGGCATACCTGCTCTCAGGACCTCTCTCATGCCAGGCAGAAACCTCTTCCTCGCCCCTTTCGCTGGTCCCCACTGCTCAAAACTATTGTGTGTTTGCAGGTAAAATGACAAAAAAATTTAGAAGAGCCCTGGTGTTACACTACGGACTCTGCAGGGCAGCGCTGGAGTTTCACGCCACACAGGGTGAGGAGCGTCACTCAGCGACGCTGCTGTAACACTTGTCGCTCTTCTTCATCCTCTGCCACAGAGAACAAAAATTGAGGAGCTCTGCTTATGCTCTTACTGTCCAGCAACTAATCTGGTAAATAATAAATGGTGATTATAAATTATGTTTCTTCATGGAATATACTGGAGCAGATGTTGTTGCTTGTGTACAATCACACATGCTTCTTATTTCTCCAGAAAAAGGGTATTAAAAGAATGAGATAAAATATAATTATTCGGCAAGCGTGACTAACTGGAAGATAATGCAATGCAGTTGTATCTTTTGTATTTAAAAATGAGAACAGTTCTGCTTATTCTTATTCAAAGTCATCAAGTGAATCAAGCTTTTAGTGTTGCAGAGCAAACATGCTTCCAGGAATGTTTCTAATTTGCACATAAATGTATTTCTTTCAGTCTTGGGGTGAGCAACACTTCATATACTTTTCTAGCCTGTTCTTCATAGCTGATTCCTTCAGACACTGCTTTATGGTCCTGCCTGGTATGGGGTCAGTTCAAAATGGCCATAGCAGAATTCCTAACGGGTCTAGAAAAAATGTGAAGTGTTCAAAGCTGCATAAAAACCATAAAATCCTAAAAGCTGGTTTGCAAACTGTAGCATGCCTAAGCAGTTTTTACAGCCCTAGTTGGGGAAAAAAATAGAAAAAAAAGTTTCAAACAATGAGAAGTAGAGCCTGTGACCTGTCACGTGGCTCACCTGGGAGGGTTATTTCAGTCCGAACCATTTCTATGATGGAGGAGTTGCGGAGAGTAGGGGCGGCCATCACCCCCAAGTGTCACCAGAGCTGCTGTGCTGAGCCACCCGGGCATCAGGGGCTCCCCAGCTGGTGGGGACCACCAGGGATCCATTTGGCAGTGGGAAGTGATCCACAGCTGATCCTTGGAGTCACGGTAAGTGGTCAAACCCATACTTTTCGCAGGTGAGTGTGCTTGTAAAACTGTGAGATAATACATGATACAAGATGAAGGCTGACTAAAAGCGCATAGCAACCTCTAATCTAGTTAAACATATAACTTTCTTATTGGATATGCTTTTTACAGTTTAAAATTTAGTCTGGTAGTTTTTATGATGTCCTGTTGTTACACTCTGAGGAATTGGAAGTTTTTTTTCTCCATTAATGCATTTCTATCAAACAGGCAAATATTTTTTTTCCTGCATGCTTTTCTCCCATGTAATGTCCTCTTTTTTTCATCTTCCAGCTTGCTGCAGTCCCCATGAAAGTCTCTTGTGACCATTACATCGGATCCAAGTTCAGAGTTCGTCACCAGAGCCTCTACTTGGCCTCTTGTTCATGTGCTTACTTGTATACACTAGGTAGATAAAAGCTTTTTTTTCCTAGAGTTGTTGTTTATCTGCTTCCTGGTTTACCAGAACCTGGTAATAAAATAGTTTTAGGTTACTCTTCTTTTGTAAGTAACACCATACCCTTTTCTGCAGTGACGGGAGGTGCAATAGCCTCAGGATAAAGGAAACCCAAAATACAAAACATCCCTATTATGCTGACATGACCCTGAAGGGGATCCCCTTTATCACTAACTCTCTCTGCTTTTGTGTATGGGTAGGGCTGATAGGGACAGTAGAAGCAGTGTGTTTATTTTCAGGCTTTTAGTGCCCAAGGTGAGTAATTGGAATTTCATTCTCTCATTGCTTACCTGTGATGTCCAGAATTCATATCTTAAAAGTAGTTTTATCTCTGGAGAGCTAATACATAAAAGTGGTACATTCTTATGGAGCAATTTCATTACCTGTGTGCATACAGATTTAGATTTGATTTTGCCCACTGACGATGAATTTCCTAAATTTTTTTCCTGCTTATTTTTCCTCTGGCTCTTAGCTCTGCATATGCATCTGGATAGGACTGAAATGGATTTTCTACTAGCTTTCCCAACTCGAGAGAACCATCAAATAAATTCTGGTTTGTGGTGCCAAGTTGACCTCCCACTTACATTTGTGGGAGGACACTAAGGGCAGAGCCTGTAAAAACTTCAGTGATGGAGGTGGTGTGTGAGGCAGGAGTAACATAGAAGGAGCTCTGGGTTAGCTGGAGTCAGAAATACCCATCTCCTATTTTTTGTGAAATGAACAACTCTCATGTGAAGTCATGAAGGCATGACAAACCCTTTGACACTGTGCAGTGTTGGTTTGCAAAGTTGAGTTGTTTTTGAAACAAGATTTTGTTAGAGACATACCACTGAGACCCCACCTTGAAGATGAAAAGAACTTCCAGGCACGTGGAGGACACTGCTTCGTGTATGACATTTTCCTCTGCAGCATGCAATAATGTCGTCGTACAAGTGAGGGTCAGTTTTAAAAGCTTTTAATCTGTGCTGTGAATAGCATCCATCAGTAAGAGGAAACGCAGGGAACACCATGTTTCCCCTTGAGTCTAGCTGTCGTGGTCACAGGTCCATAGTTTCTGGGTAAGAAGTGTGAAGTCAAAGACGGTGAGTGTTTTGCTGTATACACTAAATACCCTTTTCTTTTATGGGGAAGGTTTAATATCATCCATGTCAATGGAATGCCATTATTCCCATGGGCAAAGAAGAGCCTCCATTGCTCTAGTTTCACACCTACAGGGAATGAAAGAGTAAAGCAGCATTAGTACCATAAAGCAGACCTTTGGTCTTCACACAAAGTTTGCTGGTGTGCAGGGATCACTATAGAAAAGGAGATATTTGGCAAGGCTAGTGAGAAAGGAAATTAAATCTGTGTGAGCCTCTGGAGTTTTGGTTTATTTTAGGTTTTTACACAGCACGGACTTAATAGGAAGTTTTGTAATTCCCTCAGCAAGCAACTGGTTTGTGCCACAGCATTAGAAATCAGGTATACAAACTACTAACAAACATGGATTTTATTAGCCAGGAGAGTGTATGTTAAAGCATGTTTAAGGGTCCCTTAAAAAATATAAACCATGTTATTTAAGCTCCTGTACAAAATCTTATCCAGTCACAGGTATTAGAGCTGAAAAATGAAAATGTGTAAACCTTTCCAGGCTTATCCGCAAGCTCTCAAAGCATTCAAACTCCTTTGTTTTCGATAGAGAAAATTACTTATGAAACTTGCTTATGAAAAAAGTTGAAAACTGAAATGCTTGTAGCAGACTTCTGTGCCTAGGGGAATTACTGGCTTCTCAGGGCTCTAGATCACTGTAGCAATAAACAGTGGGGCTGGGCTCATTGATTCAGCTGGGCAGAGGGGAGGCTCAGGTGCAGTTTTGCTCAGCTGCAGCCCAGCAAAGCCAAACCTCCCTGGTCCCTCTCCAGCCCACCCCGGACAGGCTGCAGAGATGGGAGAACAAGCCACAGAGAAACTGCAGGCTGATCTAGCAGAACCAAATGTCTAATAACAGAAAGCGTAGTGGAAACAAGGGAGGAGAGCAGGTGGGAGAGGACTCTGTGCATCCCCTCTCTGCCAGGCTGGGATGTGGGGCTGCCCTGCCTCCCCCAGTGGGAACACAGGCACACACTCCTCCTCCTGACAGGGGGCACGGGGCATTTTCGGCTGCGTACTCAGCAGCAGTTTTTCTGGCAGGACATGCTGAAGTTCTCTTAACTGTTTCCCCAGAACAGAAAAATCAACACAGGGATTTACTTTCCTCTTCCTGCCCTTCCCAAGTTAAGCTGGGCAAACCTGTGACCGAAACATCGCAGCCTTGAGGGCATTTCCAGGCACAAGTTTTGTGAGGTAAACATAAAGCCCCCCTGAAAATTACAATTCTAAATACATTTTTCGTCAGCATAATGCCTCCCTTAATAATGACTATCCTCTCATTAACTTTCATCTATGGAGAACTGAAATAGATAAATCTATATTCACCTGTATTAACAACAAATTGGCTACAAGGTGAGGTTGCCACTACAACTTCGTTAGAAAAATATATTTTTTTTAAGGTTTAAACAACATGGACATTATCTTTTTGAAAAGAAGTGGTAGACACTATTCTGCTTTTTCTTGTCCACATAGATATTGTACTACTGCACTACACAATAACACTGCTATAGATAAGGTTTTCTTGACTGTTCTCCTTTGTATTCAGGTACATTGCACATAGTTAATGATGGCCGACACTTTGCTGCTTCAAAAACAAAATGAGAAGCTAAAATCTCTAATTTTCCATATCTATTTCCAGTGATTGAAATGGCAAGGACAAAAATCCACCTCACGCCGTGAAAAGAGCTTGCATCAAATAATTAACAGAATGTTTGCTGCATAGTTTATTGTACCTTCTGAAAATGCTTGTCGGTTATAGTGACACAGTAATGATGGATATGACAGATGAAAACCCACCAAATCATTAAACCTATATTTCTCAGACAAAACAGCAGTGCTAAAGGACAATTCTGAGTTTAAGTCTCTGTTCCATGTCTTATTGCAAAGCATGCATAGGCATTCTGTCAAGCACTAAGTTGTGAAGGGGTTTGAGATCATTAGCTAAGGAACAAAACAAAAAAATTTAGTAACTTCTAGTTAAAATGTTGTATATACTCTCTGAAGCAGCCGATCATGATATAACATCACTCACTTAATAGAGCTGGGTGCTGAGAGTGTCCTGTACTGTGCTGTATTTAGGGGAATAATTTGTGTTGGGGGGGTGCATGTATCCATGATGACTTGAATAAAGGTGTTATTTGATGTGTTTTTTTCCAAGTAAGAATTCTGTCCGTCACTGTTTTCTCCAACAGCATATTCCATCGGAGGGCCTGTGCCCTCCCAGAGAGAAACCCATCCCCGGGAACTAACCACAATTCAAACAGCAGAGGAGTTTCAAAACATTACAGACTCCTGCATATTGGCTGGCTGTTTCTCAAGGTAAAGATTTATGATACATTTCATATGGATGAAAACTGGAACCATGAGTTTTACACTGTTAATGGAAAGAGCAGTAGATCTGTGCAATCAGCTAAGGTCACTTGCTGTGCACCATCGGGAAAGAATAGATTCAATATCATTCAGATCAATGCGCTTCAGTATATTCTCTGAAAACATCCCAATGTCCAGGCAGCCTGTAAACTCTAGCCATTTTCTGAAGCAACTAATGAATGCAAAAGCAAAGCAGAGATGAAAAGAAAAATGAAGTATCAACTGTAAAACATGGAGTAAACCTCATGTCACTTGTTGCTTAGTCATAGCTAAGTGCTGTTAATCATCTACCCTTTGCAGCATTGTCAGGTGAATGTCTGAGATTTTAGGTGATTTATGTGTCCGCTGTTCACTTTGCAATGCAAATGACTGGAAGTGCATGTGGTCTGTTGCCAGATGTCAGCTGGGAAGAGGTAACCTGCAGCTTTTTCCATTGGAAAATTCGAGATATTTCCATTGGAAATATCTCAAGCTCTTCTTGAGTCATTCCCGCAGTATGTATAACCTTTTTCTAATTTGATCATAGACATCTGGTTGTGTAAGCATCACCGTACTACCAGAATATCTCATCTTTCCAAATCCTGTAGCATACCTCCTTGTACTCTAAGTATTTGCAATAACAAGACCAAGCTCTGTGGCCATGCCTCTGGTGATATGGCTGCTGGCGCTTACAGACCAAGTGCTGGACATAAGCATTTTGTACAGCTTAGTTCAAATGTGTTTGTTTTCGAAGGAACAGATTTAAAAGAAGAGCAAAAAATAGACCCTGACTTCCGCGTGGGCAGACAGGACAACGCAGAATACTCTTGAAAAGGGAAAGACAGCGTGAGTCCTTTCATTTTTCTTGTATGAGCATTAATTAAAAATGTCGAGCCAAATGATTCCCTCAGTGACTCTTCCAAGTTCAGCAAGTACCCTAAAGATCATCTCTCTATTTCAGAAATATCTGTAGCAAAGCTCAAAGCAATGTCTGGGTTGAAATGTGGATGTTTTATATATGGTTATAAGCTGCTGATCATTAGATGTAAGTTCAGCCTCTATGTTAGAAAAAGGAGCTTGGCCTTCATCCTGCCATGGGGTAGGGAACTCCAGAAGCTGCTGGACTGAAGCCTCCTACTGCAATCATCTGGTGCCACAGAAATGGCTTTAAAGTGATATTTCCTTCAAGAAGCTAAAAACCTTTGTGAATGAAAAAGGTGAAACCTTCAAGCTGTTGTTAGTCTTTAGGTGTTTTCTCTTGCAGTTACCTTTATGTCTTAGGTAGAGACATTTCTCTTCTCCTTGAATTTCATGCTGAACTTGTGTAAAACCCCAGACCTGTCTCAATGTCTTTCACGTTGATTCAGCAATTTCTGGGTACCTAAGGACAAAATTTGTGAATCATAATAATGCCAAGAAATATCTACTTGTTCCTCACCAGTTTTGTTTGATTTTTTTTTTTTTTTTTTTTTTTTTTCCTAGTATTGTGTTCTCTTTAAGCTTAGAATAATCTAGTGCTCCCTTAGGTAAGAGATAGCGGTGTACGAAACTTCTTGCAGAAGGAAAATCTGTATGTGGCTCAGTTGTCTGCTGCCGTTCGGCACTTTACAATATGTTGTCTTTTAAGAGAATAATGCATTTTGGCAACTATTTTAATGGGTGAATGCTGAGCTGCTCTTGGAGCTATGTATTTTCTCTTCTCTCAGGATAGTGTTGTTTTGCTGTTGCCATCTACTTTTTTGTTTGCATTAAATTATTTGTTAAAAGCATGAAACTCTTTGTTCAGCTGGGATGGGTAGGACTAACTGGCTTTATCTGAAAAAAGATGTCTTGCTATGAAATCCAAAATTTATTGCCGTCTGGAACAGTGATGATCCCCAGAAGATGAGATGTGCTGTAAATATCACCTTTTTACAGTTCAAGTAGGGAGGATATTTTCATTTACTTTTGGAAAAATGCATATTCATGTCCTATCAGCCTGCAAATCTCTGTGCTTTTATGAAGATTCCTGACAAATTTCATCTTACCTTTCTATATTTTCAATTTTTTTAGCAACCAGTGTGTATACACTTGTAAGCTTCTTGTAGGGAGGGTGTCAATGACTTGAGAAGTGTCACTTCCTGGATGCCTGCAGAGTTCTCTATATCTTTTCTGTTTGTTCTTTGTTTTTCCTGAAGCTTTGTCAGACCTTTTTTTTTTTGTTAATCTGTAGTAGATTTTCTATGTTCTTTAATGTTTTATAAGCCTATTTAATCAGTCCATTATACAGCAGTATAAAAGTCACTTGAATGATATGTTCTCCAATAGTCATAACTTGGCTCAACACCAACAGGATAAACGGCTCCATAGATCTTTCTACATCACCACCTATTTATTCTTTTCGCAGACTTGACTCATGTGATAGACTTTATTTATTTCTCTATATCTAAACAGCGATGCCATGTGCATCTACTTGATTAACAAGTCTGTGTGACTGCAGAGCTCTTCAGTCATGCTTTGATTATCTTTATCTTCAAGTTTTTCACTTCATGTTATCTTATCATACACATTAAGGGTTGATCTAGGGCCCATTGAGGTAACCCTGAGGCTTTGCACTGACTTTAGTGAGCCTCATTTCTGTCCCCATGGGAACACCTAAACTTTTATATGATAAAGATAAGTTAGAAATAACTTTGTCTGTTATCTGTTAAGTAAACTCGTAATTCACGTTTATTATTTAAAGTAAAAGCATGTCATCCTGACATCTAGTGAATACTATGTTCTAATGACGGAATTTTTTATTAAGCTGACTCTTGCCATTCAGAGAAACTGTCTTAAATTTTTAAATTTAATTTAATTAATTTAATTCTCCACACTGCTGCCTGAATTGTAGTAATTTATTAAATGAAAGTCTGTTTTCTTCACCATCAGCTGCTGAGATTAAATGTGTTAAAATTAACCCATCATTACACATTTCAAAACCTGACAAATTAATGTACCATTTTAAAGAGACTTGCACCAGTTCATATATATAGATGGAGTTCATATTTGTTCTGCAAGTAATTTCTCACTTCTGCAATTCATTCCCTGCTATGTGCAAAGGTTGTGTTAGGTTTCTGCATGTGGTTTCAGATTTACGGCTGCAGTGGTATTGCTAATCACAGGAGGCAAGTCTGAGAGGGAAAAAGGAGATAGGAATAGTTGGCAGTTTCCTGAGAAGTTATATTAAATGTTCAGGTATGAATCATTTCCATGAGGAGGAAGTGCTATAAGAAAAAGGTTAGCTAAAAGCAAATTCTAAGTCTAAAAAGAGCAGATGTGGAGATTTGGTAAAGTTACTAAGGATGAATTGTAATGAATAAAGTAGGAACGAGTGAAAAAATTCATTAAAACAAGGCATGCAAAGATATGCAAACCAAGAATGTGCAGTATAAAATGTATAATTATGTAAGTACAACAGCAGGAAGGAAATCCTTCCACTCAGTAAAGACAGAAAGTTATAGGCAGATGAAACCTAAAATATAGAAATATTTAAAGCTTTCTTGTCTTCATTCTTCAGATCGTCACTTGGCCAACTGCTATTTAGACTGGCAATAAGTGAATGAAGGCTCAGGTTAGACCAGTGGAAAGACAGATGGGAGAACACTTAAAGCAGTTTAGCAGATTATCTGGGTCATGACACCTGTGCCAGGATATTGGAAGAACTGGCAGAATCAAGAGTCATTATTAATCTTTGGGAATTTGCAGACGGTAAAAGAAATTTCGAAGAAACTAAAACTTGGTGTACCTATCTTTATCTTCTTAGGGGGAGAAGGTTTTTATTTTTATTCTGAATAAAGAAAAACATCCCTACAAATATTTTTTTTTCTGTCTGGATAAGACAAAAAGAGATGGACTTTCAGTGCAGCAAGGCAAGTTTGTACAAGACAGTAAAACATAAAAAAACCCCCTAAACCTTTCTAATGTTAAAGGGGTAATCATGCATGGAAACTTGTTGCTTGGGGAGGTTTTGAGAGTTCCATTGTGGTGCATTGTTAAGATTAGGTTGGGCAAGCATCTGCTGGGAATAGCGTAGGTACATTTGATCTTACTTTAAGGTAAGAAATAGATTATATTGTCTCTTGAGGTTTCTTTCAGATTAGATGCCTGGTTTTTATAATGTTGTTATTGAAAATGTATATTTTTTGTGTCTCTGTATCTACTGTTATTTACCAGTATATAGAAATTCTTACAGCTAAACTCTGTTGTATTTTCACGTCTGATATTACATATTTGAAAACCAGACCTTTTTATAGCAACCACTTGGTTTCCTCCTCCCCAGTATCATCTGAATACATACCAAAACATTGTGGGAATGCCTTCTTTGAATGATTAAAAGTAAGCAACACCAAAAAAAGCCATGAAGACATTCCCAAAATAAACAGGGGAAAAAAACCATAGAAACGTGTAACTAGGCAGGAGGGTCTTATAAAACAGGTAGAAACAAGAATAATCAGTAACAAAAGCAGGCCAGCAATTAAGAGCATGTTTCCAATAACTATGCAGCTAGCACTTTTACCTAGTATAGTGTCTCTGTCTGAGTCTGTAAAATTAGCATGGACAATACGAATGCACAGTGTGTCAGGAAGGATGACCCATGAACACCTTGACCTGCTCAACGATTTTCCAAGGGCTGCATTTCTTAAAATGAAAGAAAGTCAGCCAAATAGAACAGGTTGCACAACCATTTATTTTCTTTCACCTTTCTTAAGCCTTTGATACATCCAAAGTGCTAGTCAAAACACCCGCTCTGCCAAGGAAAATGTCTTCAGTTTATGCTCAATTAGATAAAGGGCATCACATCTCCAGTTATAGGCATAGAACAAAAATATATGCAAATTATGAAGACCCAAAGCAGAGTTCTTAATCCAAGATGTCTGTGCGGACACACCTGTACGTCTGTGCGGACACACCTGTACGTCTGTGCGGACACACCTGTACGTCTGTGCGGACACGGCTCTGCTGCCTGCAGGGAGAACGGGGCAGCAGCAGTGTCCTGGTGTGAGGTGACGGGAGCTTGCGGGACCTCCTCTGCTCCTCAGCTTCCTAACAACACACAGGCATGTGATGTCCATAAAACACACTTTTATTGCTGAATATTGCAAAATGACACAAAACCGTAGCTTTTTTTTTTTGGTTTCTCACCCCAATGTATTAATGCTTCAGCACTTTCCAGGACAGTCACGGATTTCTGCGTAGTCTATTTATTAGTCTGTTTATAACAGAATGCTGGTTTTAGTTACTTTTTGTGGACTTAGAAATATCACCATGTTAACCATGCAGTGTAAATGATGACTGCAGAGGGCAGTCTATTTTTGTAGTTAATAATGGTCCTTGTGTTGTGGGAGACCCAAATCAGAAATCGTTGTCCCATTCTGCTGACTAGAAAATTACCAAATCTTCATGTAAAAGATAGCCTGAAGGATTTATAATCTATGTTTTAAGCCGGTGGAAGGACTTGACAAGCAGATGGTGGGCAGCGTACCATGGATGATTATGTGCGATTAACCTGACAGTGGCGGTCATAGACCATCTTCTGTCCTCCCAGCTTCTGCTTAACCGTGGGCTACAGCTGTTTTTAACAATGGGTCTCAGATTTTTTTACCCCTCAGGTCTTCTTCTTTCTTCAGAGGCATCTCCAGAGCCTTTAATTTCCTTTCTGGACTTTTCAATATCTTCCTAAATCTTCTTCATATATCCCCACCGCCTTTTTACTGTTTTCCTCTGATATTCATGTACTTTTTGATTTACCAAAGTAAAATACCTTAGAGTTCAAACAGCGGTTATGGAAATAATCACTATTAACCTTTCATTGTGCCCGCTCTCTTTTTTGTTTGTAACATTCTTGTTTTCCTTGGCTGCCTGTTATCTAAGTTTACGATTCTCATGGAAGGGATTGGGATTTTTTGCAGTGCCTGTTAAAACAGGATTTAAATCTGTTGGCAACTCAATGCCTGTATAGTCCTTTGTCAAATGATATTAAAAGTAGAAATGCTAGAAAGCTTTTGGATTTGAATACATGAAGTTGCCTGTATAGTCCTTTGTCAAATTATATTAAAAACAGAATTACTAGAAGGCTTTTAGATTTGAACACACAAAAATCAAGCTGCCTGAAAACTTACTGCAAAAGCATATGGAGTTTTCTTGGGGAGAGTAAAGGAAATATTCTAATTGTGCTTGATGTTGGACAGAAATTTAGGGAGTTTTCCCCATTATTATAAACCATTATGCTATGTTTGACTGTGCAACAAGTTGATCAATAATTTTAGCTTCATTTAAAAAAGTCCTAAGAATGGTCAGGGTGCATTCCAGTTTGAACTGCATTCATAAAAGTGGGACTAGCCTGAAACATTTCTGAATGTTGAATTTAATTGATCTTGAGTGAGTCTTATAAAAGCAACACTTAAAGGATTCATGCCATGCAGTTCAGGCTATATATTTTGCCTAAGTTGAAGGTGTATGTATGTGACATAACAGATACGTAAGGGCTTCTTTTTCTTCTTTGGTTTAACTTCTATCTCATCAGCACCTAACTAAAACCAAAAAATATGTTTTAGAAACGTCCTTATGTGTCTTGAAGCGCTGCTGTAGTTGCACTGTTACCATAATCCAAAAGATTAAACCTTTCAAGACAGAAAGAAATCAGTAAAGGCCTTCGTACAAGTTTTGGTAGTGTCAATCTGTCTTTTATTTGGAAGCTAGGTCCTTCCTTCCTCCCTTCCTTCCTTATGGTTAAATTAGTTTATTATTCTCATATTTCTCACTGTGAGCATATTAAATATAACACAGGGATGCAGGGATGATCAAATCATCTGAAGTTTAGATACTGCATTTCCTTGCCACCCATTTATAGCAAAGCAGATGTGCATGCAAATCACACTTATCATCTTCATTTCAGAGATCACGATCTCAGTCAATTACTTTAAAATAACTTCTATCTTTGAAACATAATATGTGATAAAGAAGCTTTAATCTTGGATAAGGAAGGTGTCAGTAACTACCCAATCAAGGGCAAGACTGAAACATATGGTCACATTTTCCAGGTTTTCATTGACCTCATGGGAGCTCTCAGTAACAAATCAATGACAAGGTCGTCTTTGTAAGAGTAAGAATCCTGTGCATGTGTGTCAGAGGTAATAAAACATGTGTCTTGTATTACAGATGATTTACTTTCTGGGCAGATAGGTTCTAAAGAGCATGAAAAACAGTGTTTTCTCTACCTGAAAAAAAAACGTACAGAAGTGACATTTTAACTGAAAATGCATCAAAAGAAAAACCAAACAACAACCAAAACCCAAACAACAAAAGACCAAAACATGGTTCTACACGGAAAAGCACAGAGACTAAAGCATCAAGTCCATGATACTTTGTACGATTGATTTTTCCCCTTTCCTTCACTCACTTATGCCAATTTTGTTGCAGCCCTGTCTCTGTAGAAGCCCCTTATACTCGTGTAGTTGCACTTCTGCTTTCTAAAGTTCGTGCAACCTCCATTAATCTCAAGAGACCATCTCTCCTAAAGAGACCTATCAGAAAAGGCGCTTGGCAATTCTGACAAATAACTGTCAAGACTTTGATTTCACAGAGTGGAATAATTTGTAGTCATAACCTTTCAATTGGCAAGTCCCGTTGCCTGAGCCCTCTTGTCCACAGTTGTCAAGCACGTATATTTAACCCACGATTCTTCACGTGGCCGACAGTGTGATTAAAACCAGGCTGAGCACTAGCTGCTTTCAGAGATCCCATAAATGCTTGCTGGCTTCTAATATCATTCTTACCCTCTTCTTGAGGGACACAGAAGTTCTGCTGCAATTAGTACCACTGACTGAGAAGGGGTGCCAGACTATCCCAGCACAATGAACCTTTTCGCATACTGGGCAGGAATAATTCAGTAACAGCAGGATGATTTTGCTGTGGGAACAACTACGTTTCTGTGAGAGCAAGCCTCCTTGCATGGAGCTATATGCAGAATACTCAGACTGCCAGTGCAATATAGATGCATCATGAGCCTAACAGATTACATTTTTGGTTTTAAATTATATTTTAAAGTCTGTAGCTTCTGTGTCCTTTTAATCTGGTACCTCTTTGCCCTGTCCTCTCCCTTCCTTTGTTATCATAATTACAGCTAGCTCTACATAAAATTTTTAACATCTTTCCTTCCTGCTGAACGTCGAAAGTATTGATTTAACACATGCCCTCTGTGTGTTTCTTTTCTTGTTCCAGGGTTTATTAGAAAGCAGATTGGTAGTTAAGACACTTTTTTTTTTTTTGTTCTCTGTATGCCAGACCCTGATAGGACACATAAACAACAACTGCTGCTCTGTTTCTACTGAAAATAAAAAAAATCTTGCCAAGTCATATTCCAGTTATATCTCTTCCACAATAACCTTCCTCAAGCATTTCTCTTTGTTTGCCAGGTGCTCTGAGTAGGAAGAATTTTTTGCCCCCTCACTTCTTAATATCTTCTCTTTTCATTTCCTGGGTTTTATTTGCAAGTAGTTTGATGGTACATTCTCCCAAAACCTGGAGTATCATGCTTAAATGGCTGCTTTTAAAAACCACTAGGTTCTGATAAAGGAGATACATTTAGAAGCCCAGTCTGGTGTCCACAGTGGATCTTTCCAGTGATACATCATCGGTCACCTGTTCAACAATGGACGAAAAGGCTCCCAGGAAAAGGCTTTTGAATAGGAAAAATGCTGTGTGTATATCTAATAAAACCCACTTCTGAATAGTAAAACTATAGTGCCTGGTGATTTACACATGACGTATCTCCCTTGAAGAGAGTATGAACAGAGTTATTCTTCTATAGCTTTAAGCAAACCAGTAAAAAGAGCAGTTTCAGTTTGCTATGGTATATATACAGCTTACTACTGTACCTGTACCTCAGCTGTTTATCTTTGATTTTTTTTTCTCATCCTATTGTTTTCTGGTGAATTTATACACGTACTCATGCATTGTCATAATGACTTTTTCTTGTTTTATTCTCACTTCTTGTATGTTTTAAATGAGTTAAATACAAAAGGAGAGAAAACCTCTGTGGTAGATTTTCCTTCACATTATCTCAAAAGAAAGTAGTTCATTGCTGTGCTAATGGAGAGCGCGTGGCACAGGGTAATTGTTACAAAATATTCCTTGCAGACGTCTTTCATCTTTTATTGTCAAACACAAAATATTCTGCTCACAGTAAGGATGTAATTCTCTCTGGGCGATATGACACCAAGCTTCATGCTACTTCGATTGGAACCACCCTCTGCAGTGTTTAGCCATGGTGGGGCATGAAGAGAATCCACTCTCAATAGATCACCATGCTGCAGTGTGGGTGCTGCCAATAACATGTACTTAGCTGAGGAAGGTCAGCTGTGAAATGACTTTATAAGAGAGATTGACAGTTCACAAAATCTCTGTTTCGATTCTAACAGGGCTGATTTACTTAGACTGTGTGTATGGCGTGTGTTCGTAGAGTGTATAATGTGTAGTAAGGGTAAGGATATAATACTGCTTTACAGAAGAGAGAAATTTCCATTTTCCAGGCAGAAAGAATAGTCTTGTATTATCCACAAGGTCAGATTAGATGATCATAGTCACTCCTCATGGCCTTAAAATTTATGAGTAAAAGCAGAGTGGTCCACAAAACCTACGAACAACTTAACTAGGCAGACCTGGTTTTCCTTGCAAACATTTCTATGAAGCAGTAGTGGCTGCTCTTGAAAAAAAAAAATAAAATAAAAGGACCTCTTGAAGCTCCTTTGTAAAATGGAAGGATGATAATCACTCTGAACTACCCAAAGGTGTTTTGGCTTATTTAGTGCTTTCACTGCATGTTCAGGATTCTCCTGTAAAATGCACTGATATGAACAAGTGCTGAGTATTGCTATTATTAATAAAGGGCCATAATGGTTCTAAATTTAGAGTTATGGTTCAATATAGTTTAAGCTCTTTGCCTGGGTTATAGCCATGTGGGTCTGCAAGTAAGCAGTCCTTGTCAATTACCGACAATGACATATGTAAGATAGTGCCTGCTTGTGTCTCATTATTTTGATTTGAAGACACCGTAGAAGGAACATCCAGAATGCTAAAACACCAAGAGAAGATGAACATGCTGATAACAAGAGCATAAAGCTGTCAAAGGCAGAAAACCTTGAGTGTGTCTCCACGCAGGGCTATTGCCAAACCACAAGCTGAACATGCCCTTTGAACACTGTAACATACATTATACTCTCTATCTCAAGCATACAAATGCTAGCAAAAAACTCTGATCTGTAAAAATGTTAAAAATAACACTTTCTGCTGTGTTTTTGTATGCTGTATATTTAGAACAGCCATCTTTTGAAAAATGTAAAGGTTAGCTTGCTTATGTTGGCGATCAAGTCTACCTAGAAATGTAGGTGCAGCATAAAGATTTTTTTTTTTTTTTTTTTTTTTTTTAATTTTGTATTGGGCTATTAAGTATTTATTAGGCCACATGTGACTACTGCTTGTTTGGTCTTAACTCCAGTGTACACAGCCACTGGTACTGGTTAGGACCATGAAATTCCCTTAGGGTGCAGAGAGATGAGAAGGCCCTTGAGTAGCTCGGGCAGCAGGCAGGCTGTGGGGGGACAGGTCCCACGGCTGCCACCATCGTGTCCATTGTGGTGGCCTCACTGCTCTCCTGGGCAAATAAGAAGGATGCCTTCAGGACAAGTCTGCCCATTGAGTGTAATTCCGTACAGCAATTCCTGCCGTGCAGGGGTGAGAGCCGGAGGACCTCCCTTTTAGCACAAGCTGAAGGGATGTCTCAGGATCGCTTCCAGTTGTATTTTCTGCAGATTTACCTTAGAGTAGCTCATATGGATTTGAAAGGCTAATCAGAGGTATCTTGAAAATGTGGTTAGTGCTGATAGGTTGTCACTTGCATTCCTCTGCCAAGAACTTTCAAGTCAATCTACTTAAAGGGAATTAAAATGACCCTTCCATGTGTTTGTGAGGAATATTATGTTTGACAGGGGCCAATGTACACCAGACACCAAACAAACTGAAAATATAGCTTCTCCTGGGAAAACAGTCAATGAGACCATGTTTAGCAGTCAAATCCTTTTCTTGTTTCATCAGGCTCTTGCGTAAGAAGAGATATGTGCCCTTCCATCCTCTAATTTATTAGAGGAATAGAAAAAAGTATTTGAATAGCATAGATACTCTTCTTTAGTGAAGGTTAGACATGCTGTTAACTTACTCATGTCCTCAAAAATAAGTACATGTATTTGACAACCACTATTTTTCCCCATAAAAGAAACATTCGTGCTTTTATTTTTGGACTTTACACTTTGACTTATCCAATAAAATAAAAATAAGCACTAGTGCAGCACACAATCACTGCGAGAACAAAACACTGTCATGAAAGTGATCTACCACATAGGAACCTGCTGTTACCATTTCTTTACCCTGCAGGCTCATGCTGCTGAAAAAAAAACGTGAGTGAAGCCTAACTCTTTGCAATCAGAGAATAAGATGGTTGAATTATTTAACATATGAGAGACTGAAGTGATATGAATGCAGAAGGCCAGCAAGTAAGATCAATTTCAGTGCTGAGGAGTGTCGAGAGTTCCTAGTTCGCAGAGACATTTGTTAAATCCTGTATCCGTGACAGTGATATACCGTTCATTTAGGTCAGCGTGCCAAGTTAAATACATATTTATGTATCTTACATTCCGGGATAAGCTTCATGTCCAAAACGACATCAGGAAATCTGAACAAACACATGGTGATAGTATCCATTAGCTTTGTGGTTACATTAATTTTGCTCTTAAGGCAGTTCATTTTCTCTATTTAGGTATGCCCACTTGCGTACCTTGTTTTCAGGCTCATGTAACTGGCTTTTCTGAGGTGTGTGGCTGAACTCACCTTCAGTCTGAAGACGCTGGTGTTTTGCTAGAAGACTTTTTCAGGCCAGGCTTTCTGGATGCTTCCTGCGCTCCATGATTTCTTCACACTCAGACATCACAAAGACCAGCCTTTGCCAGGGCTCCTGCCTGCAGGGTGGCACAGGGCAAGATGCTTCAGGAAGGAATTTCAGGGTGCTAATGAAACAAAATATATATCACATTAAAACGAATGTCTGTAAAGGGAGGAAAACTGCTTTTATAGTGCAGGACAGACCGGGGACAGAGAAAGACAGTCCTGCCAAGAGGTGAACTTCCCTATTCCTTAAAGAAATGAAGCAAGTGATTTTCTGCAGATCTTGACCCTTCTCTTGACAGCTGTGCCTGTCTCCCTATTTTCTCAGGCTACAATTGGATCAGATCTCCAGCCTGCTTTTTCTCTGTTAAGATTAAGCTACTACACGCCTTTGAAATTGCTAGAAAACCTCCGCTGTCCATGCAGGGCAAATAAGCTGTGGCTGTCTGACGATGCTCTGGAGGTCAGCTGCAGCAGTCCTAAAGCAACTGGGAGTGCCTTCATGTGTAATAACAGTGATGTAGGTTTCATCTTCCACTCTCATACCTTCGTTATGCACACACACAGCTTATATCCTAAGGGTCATCAAGTTGCAGAATCACCTAAAAATAGAAAATACCAAAACTGAAGCTGAGAGAACCGTAAATTAGGGAAAGGACAAATTCTTAGGTGAGGGAACAATACTGCCCTGTAGGGAGAAAATCTTTCCTGGCCTCTGCCACAAAACTCCCGGCTGTTGCTTGTCCACTGATTTTTCTCAGATGGTCACTGGCTGTAAAGATACATTTTTTTTAGCACCTGACTGGTGCTAAATTGGGTCTCAAGAGTTACTTTCTAAAACTATTTCCTCTTCATTGACTTAAAGAGAAGGCAGATGGCCAGCTTCAGAACAGATGCCTACACCAAGGGCATCAAAGCCTGGATGAGTCCCAGCCCCTTGGTGCTTGTTGTTAAACAATATTGCAGCATACAAGGCCTGGGCATCACACTGAGCAACTGAAACAAAATGTGTTCATTTAGGTGAATACTGTTCACTAAGTGACGTGGTAGAGCCTTTGAAGAACATGATGTCACATAATCCTGTAGTTATTAACTGTATCATGGTGAATGAGCACAAAGTGATGCTGTCTGCAACACCTTAATTCTACCATTTTTTAACTTTTATAACTTTGACCTTGCAGCCTTACTGATTCTTCAGAATAAATGCCTGTATATTCTTGGGTTTTCAGAAGTCAAACTGAAAAAACCCCAAAATTTTTACTTGAGAAATTGTCGATTGACTGGAGCCTTCTGTGGCACAGATCTTTGTCACTTTGGCAGCAGAATAACTGATAGCAGGTTGTCATCACCTGTGCTTATTAGAAGGAGAAGGAAAAGTGCCATTTCCAAGGTACTTTACAGCCCATGGGTGATATCAAGAGAATGGTGAGGTTTAGGAAGCTGGAGTTATGCTCTGCATTTTGAAGAGAAAGTTCCTTTTGTGTTTAGAGATCCCTCTTGACTACATCTGTTACAGTATCTTCCTCAGTCCTCAGAAGGTAGTCCTCTTTCTCAGCTAATTTCAGTCTTATTGGCTTGTCCTGGCTTCTCATCAGATCTTTAGGCATTTCTTGTCCTAACCTAGTCTTTCTGTTGTTTCCCGATTGTCCCGTGTTGGTTTGTTTTGGGTTGTTTATTTTTTTTTTTCTGGTGGTCATTGTTCCTTTCCTATTTTTTTTTTTTTTTCATCAGGTAGCAGTCTTCTCTTTGCTCACTGGGTACCAGAGCTGGGGATGTTTGAGATTATTGAAGGCCATGTGCTGAGGTT
Source organism: Caloenas nicobarica (assembly GCF_036013445.1). Classification (NCBI taxonomy): domain Eukaryota; kingdom Metazoa; phylum Chordata; class Aves; order Columbiformes; family Columbidae; genus Caloenas; species Caloenas nicobarica. The sequence continues at coordinate 27,305,396 of NC_088247.1, forward strand.
TTGTTCTTGTGTTTTGAAATGTGCAACTGATAGCTGGGCAGAACAGTGGCAGGGGAAAGTGCAAGTTTGGAAAGGATCAGTCTCATCTGCTGTGTAAAAATGTGATAACTGCAGGCAGGCTGACTGCAGTCATTTTGGGAAAATCAGCAGTTCTTTAGGGAGAGGCAAACTTTGTAAAAGTTCTTCCCAGTCTTCAACAAAAGGCTGCTTAGCATGCTTAACTTGTGGCTGTTTGCAGGCTCTTCCTTGTCATGCTCGCAGAAATAGGAACAAGGTGTGCAAGGGATGGTACAGGGAAATACATGGACATTGTCACCAGCTGGCTTGAGATCAATCCTGTCAATGGATTGAGGACATATGAAAGCCTGAATTAGTCTTGAGAAGGCTGAGCTGGGCTTAAGGGCAGTTTCTGTCCTGTGTCAGAGTCTGGGTCTTTACGGTGATCAAAGTATTGAAGAGCCCATGAGAAGATGGCAGAAAAAATTCAAACTTACTTTTATTTGATACAGTGGTTTCAGGTGCAAAATTCCTTTAGGACTACAGTAGTTCACACAGACTTTTTCAGGAGGGCTCTCTGCTGCCTTCCCTAACCTCACATGGGTGTACTCCTCTTGCCAAACAGTTAATTTCCCTTGACTTTCTGAGTCACTGTGCACAGTACCAAACCACATCAGCTGTCTTTAGGTGCCCATACACAGACTTAAGTGCCTCACTTGTAGCACACCAATTGGAAACTTAGTAGCCGGGCCAGAATTATTATTAGAGCCATGATGTACTTAACAGAAAACAAAACAAAACAAAGCAGTAAGGTTTTATAAGAAAAGCATGATACTCTGCTGTTTTTGCATGTGCCTTGCAGCTTGGTGATGCTACCATGGAAGCAGTCTTTGCCGCTTTCCATTGAGCTGTCTCTGTCTTTGTGGTCTCTGTAAGGGTGGGGCATCTGGCACAGCAGCCAAAATCTGTGAGAAAACATAATATATTTGGGGGCTCATGTCTTAAATGTGTTTAAATGTCAAACTGTTCAAATCAGCTAAGAAACAGTCCGTCTGCTCTGCCATTGGCTTTCCCAAGCATCGTAATCTGCTGCAGCACCATGGGAGGAAGATCAGAGCAGCGAGGAGAAGTGCTCACAGTCCTGCTCCAGAATAAGGCACAGGAAACTTCAGATTCTTCTAGATCACCTCCAAAAAAGTAATTCCTGAAAGCTTTGCTTTAAATGTTTCTTATGCTGTGCAGCAAAAAGTAGCTGCCAAACCATTGTCAGGCTTGGTGTTGAACAGCGAACTTAAGCTGGGAAGGGGCAGGTCATTTAATAGTGACAGTACATAATTTGTTGCCACTGAAGTCCATATTTATCCTATTAATAAAGAGTTTGGTATTAACATTTTGTGTAAATGAGGACAATTTATTAAGTGGAAAAAAAAGAAACCAAGGAAAACAGATTGTTCCAGAGAGCAAAGAAATATATCATTGCAAACATACATAATGAATGCAATTTATAAATCACTTTTAATTAAAAGTTTCTAACTTGAATTATTTCATTTGGTTGCAAAACATGAGTGTATTTTAGTAAGCCAAACTTCTCAGTTGATCTTTAGGCCCCTTTTAAGAGAAAACAGCTATTATGTTTATATTTGTCTGTTTGTCATTAAGAAGTTGTTTGTTTATTTACAATTTACCAAAGTGATATAAGCACAGGGTTTAGGGGCTGTGCTTTTGTTTGTCAGTGTTTGCCCTGAATTCGTTTCCAGCTACCTAGGCCTTTTAATAATCACAATTATTCTTCTTTAAAGGACTGGTAAGTAGTACCAATACTCGCTTCCTGCTTTTTATAACAGACTTGAACAACTATCCCCAGCTTGGGAACATGAATGCTTACTGTCCCACTCTTCAAACATATGCTATACGTTATCATGTATTTAAATACACACATAGAAAAGATGCATCTGCTACTATGAGCTGCCTGGTGTCTTCACGTGGTTGTTGCTTTGAGCGCATTAGTGAAGAAGTTTGTCTCACCTCTGTCTCATAAACCCTCCAGTTTTGCAGAAGAGCTTGCTGCACAGACTGAGGCAGAGCTGCGTTCCCAGCTTGTGAAAGCACTGGGCCACTGGAGAGGAAGTTTGGTACCAATGGCAAAGACAAGTGTTTTCTACCTTATGGTCTTCACTGCTACCACCAACATGGATCTATCTGAGATGGAGCCATGGACAGCTCTGGGAAAGATCCACCTCCTCCTCTGCAGTTTTAAGGTTCAGTATCAACAATTCAGGAAAGTCTGGGGCTTGAAATAGGGGTTGGATGTCCAGTCAGAATATTGACTTGATTTTGCTTTGAGATACTAAGCTTTAATAGATGGTAGAAAACATTGCACTTGAGCAGAGGTTGACCTACTTAACTGGCTTTTTCTCCATGTGCATGTGCTGTGTAGCCTCTCCCTGTAGTTCTTCCTGAACAGCAAAACAAACTTGTTCAGTTGATTTTTGGGTAAAGATTGGGAAGTGGTAGATGAGACATGAACTTGTAGCAAATTCCCACTTACTAATATTCCCTCCTCCTGATTCCAAGTAGACTTAGACATTGATTTATTCCCCAATTAGCGTAACTTTCGGAGCAGGATCTGGGAGATTTAGCTTGGAACCAGAGAAAAACGTTTTTCTTCCCAGGTTTAATGGAACTTAAGGTGCTTTCCTACAGAAGCACCACAGTGAGACTTGCTCAGGTGATTCTTCAAAGGCTGAAGAGCAGAGGGACCAAATCTGTCCTTGGAGTGTCATTCTGTACACCCACAGAAGCCAGTTTCACTCATGACACTTTTTTTTAGTGAATAAGCAGAATCTATCCTTAAATAACCTTTAAAAATGACTAATAAATAAGGTAATTATAAAAATAAAGGCCTTGCATCTCTGTCAGGAAAAAAAAAGGTGCTAGCCCTTGCTGATACCTGCAAATACCTCTTCTATTGATGTATATTAGAAGTTCTATTTGGCCACAAGAAAGTGAAGGGAGCTGTATAAACCAGAAAAAAAGAAGAGGGCTCTTGAGAACCTTTTTGTTGAAGTTTGGGAGTGAGAAAATTAATTCTCTAACCTTCAAATTAGAAGCCTTCTGTGCAAATCTTGAGAGTTTGCCATATAGCTTTCATGAAATACAGAATTTGCAGCTGCTTTGTGAGACATTAAAGTCAGGATTTCTCCCAGATTCCTTTTTTTTTTTTTTTTTAAATTTAATTTAACTCTAAGACCTCAGTCTTTCCCACAGACATAAACAGGTTACAGTTTGCCAGTTGGCCCTCCTCCTTGTTACCAGCATTTCTGCTTGAGTAATCTCACAGCTTGAAAAACTGGCATAAGTATAATATAATTTCATTTGATATTGCAAGAGTTTCTTTCCTTTTTTCTCCATGTAAGTTCTGAGAGTCAGGGAGCATTTTATGCTCAGTGATTTCCCTCCTACATCATCATTTTGCACTGTCAAGTGTGCTAGGAAGCTGTCTTGGTCCTTTTGTAGTGCTGATAATCAATGTGCTGCCCTTTGCGAGGCCGTCGTGTTCAAGCGCAGGATCCGACACCTTCTGAAGGAAACTGCCAGCACTCATCTTTGAAATGCTTTTTCTCGCTTCTCCAGACAAATGTTGACATTGCTTCTCTGGCTTTTTTAAGGACACCACAGTCTTGGCTATACTGATGTAAGGAGCAAGCAAAGCATGGATGTACTCAGACTTTCTTACTGCAAAGGCTGCTCATGCATGTTTCAAAACTTCTCTCGGGCTACTGCACTGAAGTTTCAGAGTGCTTTGACTTTCAGATGACAATATGTGATGTGGGGAGAGCTTTTGGGCTTACTTCACCCTCATCCTTCTGTGTCAAGGCCATGAGTCTTGGTGTGTTTATGCCTCATCTTGCTCCCTACCACAGTGCCCTGCATTCCTTCAAGGCAGCGACTACTGTTTAACCGTCACTCCCAAATAGCAGGGACATATCCTGGTACCAAAAGACTATTACAGGAATTGGAAATGTTATGACTAGTGCGTGGACAGCATGATATTGCTGACTTTTTCACAAGGAGATCAGATTTTTCTCCCTCCTTTATTTCACAGATGTCTGGAGTTAGGCAGCTGCCAGGAGGTGGTGCTGGTGCACTCCTCTTGTTCAGGACCTGCGTGGTGCCTCTGAGCACACTGAAGTGAGAGACAGTTCGATTTTGGCAGGCACGCACAAGCTAACGCTGTTTGGTGACGTTCTTACGTCAGTCAAATTTCATGCCGTGGAAGCTACCTGCAAATATTGTGCTGCTGTATCGACTCTGCTGTGAGAGAGGGCTGGACTTTGATCTGTCTTCTGCTTCTAAAACGCATCTCGCAGCCTTCCGGGTACCAGGTTCCTCATCTGCGGGATGGCAGTATTGATATCTAGAAACACCCTAAGAAAAGCATTAGAGATTAAGCAACCAATGTTCAGGGAAGGCAACAAAGATATGAACTGCAAGTGCGAGTTGCTCATCTTGTGAATGCAGATAGTTGTCAGACTGACGTATGTCAGCTTGAATTTCATTCCCTGGGAAAGCTGGTGGTATTTGTTTTGTGCCGCCATGAGCCGGTGTGTTCCCATGGGACCTGGAAGCTCTTTGCAGCACACTGTCTGCTGGTGAAGCAGACAGTGTTTCAAGTCGATGTAATCAGGGCCAGCATGATCTTTTACTGACCTTCAATAGTCCAAACACATCCCTGTCACAGGCTTGTCCTGGAAGAGTTAAAGTCCATTTTCTCCACGACCATGTCACAGCTCTTTGGCCCTCACCAGGCTGCTGCTTTAGGCCCAGCTAGTCTGTCGCAGCCCCTAAGTTTGCTGCTGTGGCTTCAGAATATATCAGCCTCACCTTGGGCATCTGGGTGGCGATCAGGCTTTTGCAGCTCTTCTTGTTGATGTCCTCCACACTCAGCCCAGAGCACCAGGCTCCTGCCCCTGCAGCCCCCATGAGCTCCTGCCCACCCTACTACCCTGAACATCTTTTCTGCTGCTTAGCTGCTGCTTTCATTTTTACCTTTTTATTTCTTTATTTGACAACTAATATACATGTATAAAAAACCCAACTACTTGTAGAGCTTATTCTAGAGAAATTTGGCCAACAACTTACAATTGCATTGTCAGATATGAGCTCAGGAGAAGTGACATTGAAGAGCCAGTGATTGCCTGGTGTATCAGCTCTTCAGGTTCTCCTTAGACGATCTTCAAGTAGACCTGGCCCGCATTTCTTGATGTACAGCTAAATCATTGTTGTTTCTCCCCGTGGCTTTCCTTCTGTCTGTTGTTTAACATCTGACATATAACAATTCTTCATCTAAGTATGTTTTCTTGTGCATCTTTTCCTGTAGGCAGAACTTATCTTCTGGCTGAAGGTCTGCTTCACATCATGCTCTGAGGCTTGTTGTCTGTCTTCAAAATAGCATAATCTGTAACAAATGTACCATGTAAGTAAGTTAAAAATACATTGATCTTTATTCCTATTTTGTCTGTGAATGCTTGATAGGCAAAGAAATACTCAGGGAAGCAGCATCATAGAACTCTTGTGAGCACGAAAACTAAACCGCCACTGTTAAGCCACTAGCATAAATGACTTGACCTCGTAAGGACAGATAAATCTGGGTATCACATAAATTCCCTCTCTGGACGTTAATGCTCAGATTCACTGCTTCCAAGTATTTCAAAATTTCACAAATGCTCCTTTTTCTTTCACATAAAGGTCTGTCTCAGCATGACATCAAGGAATTTACTTCTTCCCTCTGTTGCAAGTCTATACTGAAGTTAACTGCAAGTTCAGTCTTGCAACTAAGTTTAACTTGCAGAAGAATACATACTCTAAAAGGAAGTTTGTGGCATTTTCTGAGGTTTAGGTCTCTTTCAAATGACCTCATTTGAAATACTAGGCTATAAGGCAGTCTTGAGCAGTGAAACTCATAACCTTTCATGTTTCTGCATGGACGGAAAGAAGCTCATACTCTGATTGGTTTCCTACACAAGTCTCTAGAGAGCTAAATACAGCAAGGGAAACAGCAAAGACCTTGCTGTACAATAATCTGTTTCAGTAAAGTCTACTCTATAAAAAGGATTAAAGAACTGTGACCAGGATCAAGTAAAATATGAGCTTCTGATTGTTAGATAGGAGAGAGGCAAAATTGCTATGACTGGTATTCTGCTGAAGCCTAGAAGAATTCACAATATCCTCTGGGCTTCTGTTGCCATGACCAAATGACTTTTTTTTTTTTTTTCAAAACTCTGTTATTTAGCTTAACTTGGTGGTTACCCTCCTGCACTTCCTCCAGTGCCCTTTCTTCAGTAGATTTAAAGCTTTTTTTTCATAAAGGTATTTTTTTAATGAGATTGGGCTGAATAAATGCAAATAACTTCATCCCTTTTGGGTCTGACTCACTGATGAACTCAAATATCTCCAAATAGTTATGTCAGGAAATATTTCCATTAAAACAGACTTAGTTTCTCTTGTCATGGATCATCATCAGACCAAGTTTTCCAAGTCATCTTCTCAGGTTGTTTCGGACCATACCATGTAGGACTTCTACAAGTTAATCACTAACCCTAAAAAGAGGTGTTTCCTTTCTTAGTAAAATTGGCAAAGCTTTCTATCCTTGCCTTCTTGCTGGATTCTGTTTGTGACAGTCCTGTTTGAAAAGTCTAAGTCTCAAATTGTTTGGACTGAGGCTTTATCTTGGAGCATGACAGAAGTACAAAACACGATCTCTCTGGAACTAGTAATTTATGCTGAGGTTTAATTTCTGCTGAGAGATCAGAATAAATTAGTATAATTTACATCAGGAGAATATTCAGTTTAGATATCAGGAAAAGCTTTCCCTCTAGGGTAAATGCAACATACACAGTTTTATAGCATCTTGGGTTAAATTCAGGCAAGCAAATTCGGTATTTGGAGGTCTGGAGACAGGGACCTTGTCTTGGTACAAGGAAGGATAGGGTAGATACGAAATTTTCAGCCTGGTGTCTGTCTCTGGCTTGCCCAAAAGCTCATTCATAGGAGTGAGTTATTCTGGTGCAGCTGCGGTCTGCTCTGCACCAAAGTCTTCCTCGGCTCGCTCTCACTGTGTGGGTCCAGGGCTCCTGTAGAGGCAGAAGGAATATGCTGTGGGTAGGTGCAGCTCATCCCGTGCTCTGACAAAATGGTCTTTCTGCATCCATAGCCTCCATCCCCAAAAACCAGGGGAGGTGAGACAGGATGCCAAACTCCCCCGGCCTCAGAGGAGGAAGTTAAATGTCCCACTGAGGGCTGTCAGATGTGACCCCTTGAGCACCTTCTGCTTCTGCATTTCAATGATTCCATTACACAATAAGCCAGGAAAAAAACCCCTCCATAAATACATCACCTATGACCCTGGAAATGGTAGTTTTGCAGAACTACTTCCCTGTGTTTTTCATTCAAGGCGCACTGTGCTGTTCATTACAGTATGTCAGTGTGACAGTAGCATTATTCTCTTATTTACAGTTCTTCCTTTCTCTTCAGCAGTGAAAATGAAAAGGAAATCAATGCCATTAAAGAGAATAATAGCAAACTCACCTCCTGCAAGATCTGCGCTCATTTATTTTTTTCTGAATTCTCATCTCTGAATGTACTTGTACAGATGTGATGGAAGAATGAAGGAAAACTCCAGGAAAGCACCACTACAAAAGAGAGAAATACCATGGTAGGTCCCTGCATTTGCAAAAGGTTGAGAACAGTCCCATGTCCTGCATCCCTCTCTGCCCCTTGGCCTTTCCAAAAGTCTGCTATATGATTAGAAATGTCAGGGAAGAAGCTCAAGAAAGATCAAATTAAATGACACAGGAGACAAGGGGAGCTACTACAATTCTATACTAATCAAACAACACTCAAACTCCAGTAACATCTTTGTGTCTTTCAGTCAATCTGTGCATCACACTGTGAAGCCTCAGATCAAAGTCCTGTTAAAAATTCACCAAGGAAGTTCTCCGTCAGGCAAGAGCCTGTGGTCTCTTGCAATTTATTAAGTCAGAGCAGTACCTAACACTGAACTGTGCCAGCAGGACAGTATTTCATTGTCCTTTCTGCACAATTCTGAACTAAAATCCTTTAATGAATTTCCAGATTGTGAGCCGAGTGTACAAGGAAAGGTACAATGTCTGGAAATCATTTGGGCTTTCAGAAGGGAGAAGGCTGCAGCGTGACTCTGTATGCTCTTTAGAAACCTCGTTCCTCTGTGCTGTGTCACTCAGTGAACTATATTGACTGCTCAGTTCTTCCTAAATGTGAATTTTACTGAGGAATGAAGCAACAGGGATAGAAGGCTGTGTATATATCCAGCACGATGCCTTTGCTGTAATAAGTGGGGCAGCCATAGAGCATTGAGAATTGCTGACTATAAAGGATGAAATAAATCCCATTTACATACTGCTCTCAGGGAGGGTTTTTCATTAGTGAGGTTCACCCTCTTTGTACTCTACCAGTCACTACCTCTGAAACAACCCTGCTGGGCTGATGGGAAGCAATTTAGATGGGCTCAAACATGGTTCAGTAAGATGAAAATTTTCAGTGGATAATTACCGGGCCAATATTTCATAGGTCTGACTGCTTGCTAATTAACATACCTTGCCTAGATCTGCCTGCAGCCAGAGTAGAGCCCATTAAGGAGAGAGCTACCAAATTATGTAGTAAATACTGTGAGGTGACTTCATCCAAAGACAGGCTGACTATGTGTGATATGGCTTGGAGGTGCTATATTTTGTCTGGATGAAAGGAAATCTAAACTAAACTGAAAAGGAGAAATGTGCAGAAGGTGGCTGTATGACTGGGGAGCTGAACACTGATCACAGGGAAGAGCAACATCAGGGCAGATGGTGATGGGTATGGGCTGTAATCTGAGGTTAAATGTGGAGAAGAATACCTAGAGCAAATGATGGTACTGGCACAGGAGCACAGAGTGATAGATTTTGGCAGGGTTCACAACCATTACAGTAAGGAAGCTGCACAGTACGGTCCCGGCAGGCTGCATGCACTTTGCGGAGTCAGGACTTCTATGATCCCCGAGGGACAGAGGAGCATATAATGGGCTGCTGTATGCAAAACGTGTGTTTGTGTGAGGCAGAGAGAGAGGGAGAAAAAGGACTTAGCTTCTCACGCAGAGAAGGAAAATTGCTGTTGTCCTCCCTGTTGAAAGAACAGAGTCTGCACTTGTCGGTGCAATAATTTTATTACAGCATACTCAGACACCTGGTGGTGATGTGCCCGATGTACGGAAGCTGCACACCTTGCAAGGGAATTTGTTGAGACTTTCCTAGTAAGCACTGCATCCTGTGTCCTCAGCACATTTAATAAATCACGGCTAGTTTCCCCTGGGACAAAATATTTCTGTTTCAGCGGCACTGCCCAAGAAATACACCTGCTCCTTTATGTAATCAGCACCATCTCTACAGAAGAGTAAATAGCTACACATTTACCTGACACTGCAGATGTTAAACATGCTCGTAAAATGGCAAGTAAAGACTGAGAATTAGCTTTGCAAAACCCTCCATAAATGCTATAAATAAATAAAATAGGTAAAAGACACAGCTTTGTGCAGTTTTCTTCACTCATTTGCATTTGTTCTCCTTGTGAGTAGCAGAGTCCTATTTAATCTGTGCACCTGTAGAAGTGTATATGTTTTTATGCTTTTAATGCTTTTAACCTGTTGTCCTAAACTCCCATAGAACCACTCTGTGTCAGGTATGCACGTACATATTAATAAATGTAAGGGGCGATAAACTGTGTGGTGTGTAAAATTGTCAGAGGAGGAGGAGAGAAAGTAGATTCACTGCAACTTTACTCCTGCTTTTGAAACATTTTCATTGCTACCTTTGAAATGCTGCCAGTTCTTCAATTCGATGGAAGACTTTGCTGAGGAAGAAGACGGGGGAGTCACCAGCAGCTTGGTGGTGCCTTGTCTCTACGACAGGAAGTGCATTCCAGCTCGCAGTATCTGGAATATTAACACATTCATATTACAGAGAATATATAAATACTGTTTGTAATTTTGTATGTACAGTATATATATGCAATGCAATCTTTTAGCTATATGCACATGGACTTACATTGGTGTGCATACCTGCATCATTTTCTAAAGACTGGACACATATAATTTTAAAATAAAAAATTATAAATGTTTCGTATTTAAATAAAAAAATCTATTTCTGTTCTGTAGTGTATAATGTTGATATAGATGATACCATAGGTCTCCAGAGGTATATGTGTTGTGATAGCTCCTGTAAAAACCCTTGCCTTATATAAGGCATGATCATAATTTTGTATGTGTGTATAACATAATTCTGTAATGCGGGAGTAATATACATTTATATATATAGAATCATAGAAACACAGAATGGTTTGGGTTGGAAGGGACCCTAAAGCTCACCTAGTTCCAACCCCCCTGCCATGGGCAGGGACACCTTCCACTAGACCAGGTTGCTCAAAGCCCCATCCAACCTGGCCTTGGACACTTCCAGGGATGGAGCACCCACAGCTTCCCTGGGCAGCCTGTTCCAGTGCCTCACCACTCTCATAGTGAATAATCTTTTCCTTATAGCTAATCTACATCTACCCTCTTTCAGTCTAAAGCCATTGCCCCTTGTCCTATCACTACATGCCCTTGTAAAAAGTACTTGTAAAAGTCCTTTTAGACTAATACCACCAGACAGCAGGCTAAGTTGTTTTCAGCAGTTGGATGCTAGTTTGAAAGCTAAGGCACTGCTTTATGCAACACAGCTACTATAGGAGAGAGAGCTGATGTTTTAAAACTGTAAAAAGATGCTTCAGCAGCTGTGCTATCAGCCGGTGAGCGTGGCATTCCCTTGCTGCTGCCTTCAGCCACAGAAGACCATAATTCAATAGCATGTGAACCCTTTGCTGCCTGAAGCAGCCAGGCAGCAAGCCCAGAGGTCCTTTCAAATCACGGTTCTTACAGTTCTTCCTCACCCACAGGAGATGCTGGTGCTCTTCTGCTTTGTGAAGACAAGCAAAACTGCAGCAACACAAAACTGTGGGAGGAACAGCTCAGGAAGAAGCTCAGCATAGCAGAGAAGTGGGGATGAAAGCCTGCCTGTTACATTACTAAATAGTGACACAAGTAAGACAACAGACGTGGAGACTCTCACCATTTCTTTACTGTGATGGGGGGGAGGTTACTGACCACACTCACACATGATCCTGCCTCAGCCATTTGAGGAAGAAAGGGGTTTAATACCCTTTTCTGCTATTTCTGCTCTCAGATGTGTGTTTATCCATGTCTTGTCTGGGGATAGCACTGGTCACTCAGCTCCCCTGTTGCCAAGGAGGAGTAGGAACCTCTCAGTGCAATATATCCTTGAAGAGAACCGTATCTTCATATGGGGTCAGGAGGGAATAGCCCCATCAAGGCAGCAGAAACTCCTTTTTACATCCAGGCTGCTTTTTTGAAAGCAGCAACCTCTTTTAATGGTTACCCTGCTTTAGCTACCCTTATCTGTGTTTTGCAGCCCCTTTCAGACTGGAGAGGAGCAGGGACCCATTACCTTCCTGCACCTGCTCCTCTTCAAGGGAAATTAATAAAGCCTTTTGCATCACTGCCATGGTCCTCTAAGTGAGGTGCCTCTCCAAGTGCTGTGATCACATGTTCTTATAAGCATATTCAAAATTAATTTGCCTCCCCCATATTTCTGACAGGTTAAATTCCTGTTACTAATGAAAAGAGCTTTCTGTGCAGCTAGATGGAACCTTTAGTTTGTGCTCTGTTTACTTAAATAACAGGTTAAAATGGTTATCTAATAGAAAATACTGTATTTTCCTTTGTCTTGTATCGCAAGTCATTATTTAGAGCCCAGTCCAGCAATGCAGGAACTCTTGATACCCCATTAGGAAGGCAGAAGTAGCATTGCACTGCTTGTGTGTTGAAAGATGTATGTGTTCCTAAGTGATCTGCCTGGAGAGGTACCTTCTTTGCTTCACTGGGAAGTGGATGAAAAACACTGCTTTTGTTTGGCTGCGTTACATTTTGCGTGAATGTAAAAGATTGTAGAATGCAGAGAAGTGTGGAGTCGGAGCCATTCTGCTTCGTTTTTCGAAATCTTTTCTGTGTTTGAACTGTGGGGTACAATGCTCTAGCACTTGCATAAAAATCTGAAAAGAGTATGGTCTTGTGAGTTATATTTGTGTTTCAGCATGATTTAAAATCTCTCCTCTACCAACCAGTTGAATAACTGCTACCATCCATTAGCTAAACTAAAGTACGGGATGATCAATAAAACATGAAATTCTGTAAGTACCTCATGCTCTGAGCAATTAAGGACATAGCAGAGGAAGTGCCTGTGACAAAAGACTGTGTGTTTATGATGGAAGTTTTTTTAAAAATACTGTTCTTATAAGAAATAGGCTCTGATTCCTTCGTTCTCCTTATAAGAGCTCGTGACTGCTGGACACAGGGCTCTAAGCCTTTGTGCTTGGGGATTTGTTTTTGGTTTTGATCATAAATTCTTGCAACGCACTGTGTTCTCCCCACCCACATGAAAGAGCGTTAGTGCCGGGCTGGACCAAGCACAGAGTGAGCTGTCCGCCATCCGCCTGCACAGCACAAAGCAGCCCAGAGGGTCTCTTTCTGCAGTGCTCAGGGGCTCAACCACGTTGGTGTTAGACAAATAACAATAAATCAGGCCCAAAGAGAAACATATGTTCTAGATTCTCTCATACTCTCCCCCATGCTCATCCTAATGCTGGCAGGAAAACCTACTCTATCTTGGCTTTCTAGGGAGGCTTTCTTTGGGTATGACTGTTGTAACTGTTTCTTGTAGATAATAGGTTTAGATGTGTCATAAGCTTTGTATTGCTGCAATGTGCTCCAATCCTTTACAGGAAGATTTTAAAGATGCATCTTGACTCATTTACTCGACTGGATGATCACAGACTGAAGAATAGGGAAAAAAATTCTGAATATTGATGCTTTGCTCTATTAGATATTGACTGAATAGGTATTGCCTGTTTCTTCTCCTCTGCAATGGGATTTCTTTGTTACTATAGCATTTGGATTGTGTACTATTTTGAGTTTGGACTTGCAGGGCTCTTCAACAGCAAAATCAAAATACCTACTGGCTCTTCTGCCTGATCGAAGAGCTACCATTAGTACGATTTTAATTCTTCAGTTAAAAATGTGGAGGGAAACTATTAATGGTCTGCATTTTCACTAGCATGCAGGTATATTTTACAAGGTACTAAAAAATACTTCTGAAGATCTCTGGTTGGATATCGACTTTTCAGACCATTTCTTAGACTCAGGAAGGTGCCAGTACACTCCAACATCTTGCTGCGATAATTTGTGGCTTCCTTTAATAGACAACAAACAGCCTTTTGTTTTACTGGGACCTGGCTCTGCTGTGCCACCCGCCAGGACATATCGTGCCCCTCAGCTCTTCACCTGACCTCATCTTAGCAGCCGGAGAGCTCGGCAGCTGCCCTGCAGCAGGAGGGAAATGCCAGATCCAGGAGGGGTCCCTGCTCCTTCCCACTCTCCATCAGCTGTGGGTACTGCGTGCTGTGTTGCAACACAGTTGAAAGATACCTGCTGATAAAATTGCTGACTCCTATGGAATGTAGAGCTAAAAGTAAGGCAGACACAATTTTCTTGAAGTCTCACCAGAGCATGCAAGCTCTTCCACCAGATGCTGGATGCTTGGAGAATGAGTTTTCAAAGACTTGACTGAATGTTGCCAGCTCTGCTCCAGACAAGGAAGAGTGCCTTCAGTTTTCAGGCAAGCCTTCAGTTTAATTGGAAAGGCCCAACAAGCTATTACAATGTCATTTCTTCTAAAGTCGCACCCAGCCATGCTTCCAGCTTCTACTGGAATGCAACACTTCCTCTATTTTCCAGGGGAAAGGAAAGCAAATCCAAAGTTTTTTTTTCTTTTTTCTTTCTTTTTTTTTTTTTTTTTTGGTGCTTAAACAAAGTGACTGTGAGATAAACCTAAAAAATGACAGAGTCTTTGAAAAGTGTTAATTCACTCATTTAATTTTCTGTTTGGAGTATTGCACAGGCCCATCAGTAAACAATTGCTCTCTGATTTCAATTTCTATTGTATTCAACTGCATAAATTTTATGAAAGTCACACAGAGGTATGTGTACAACAAAGTGCCTCCATGATAGAAAATATGAAGAATCAGAAAGACTAATGAAATGGTGAAGTATAATACAGTGCCAAAACTAATGGTTCTTTGAATGTGTTTAACAGATGAGTTGCTTGTTCTACAGTAGTTGACTGTATAAGGCTATTTATGCATAAATCACTTAGTTCAGCCTGACTTCTGCATTGATGGGACATAATTGATCTTTGAAAGTTTTATGAAAGAATCACAGACTGTGAAATTAAAGGAGTTTCTGTTGTTTAACTTTGCATTTCTATCAACTGCCAGGAATATCACAGCAGGAGAAAAATACCTGTTTTCTCCTGAAAAGAACATTTTATAGATAGTATTAAATCTGTAATTATATTAATTTATTACTGCAAAATATTTAGTACTATGATATTTTTCACTTTGTATCTGGAATTTCTGGAATAAAACCCAACATCACTGCGATAAATTGATTCACTTTCAGGAGGAATGATAGTAATACTGCATCAACATCATACCTGAGTTGCACGGCTCTGCTTTCAGAATAGCATTAGATAACGCAGGCATTGGAGAGATCTGGGGTTTGTGCCTTTGGACTACCTGCCTTGCAGACTTCATGTGGTGTTATTTAGGAAATTGGATTTGGTTAGGTTGGGGTAAATGGAAAAACATTTTGCTTGTTTGCATCATTTGGGAGCAAATAAGAGAAGAGAAGAGAAGAGATGAAGAGAAGAGAAGAGAAGAGAAGAGAAGAGAAGAGAAGAGAAGAGAAGAGAAGAGAAGAGAAGAGAAGAGAAGAGAAGAGGACAGGGTAGAATCACACTGCTCTTCCACTGGCCAATGTGGCTGTCATAATTTGGCCCAAATACACTCCAGCAGTGAAGCCCTTTGGTCTAGGAACTAGGAAGGAACAATAGTCTCTGAACCACAGCACCTATCCCACAGTATTCATGCCAGTACAACAGCACTTTGCCATGGACTGTGTCCTTGAGACAAAATGAAGCCATTAGTTGTTGCTGTACTAGAGATGGTGATTAAGGTGCTGACAATAGCTTGCTACTACCTGCAGTTTTAATGAATGCATCAGTTTCCTCACCTCCTTTTTCGTCTTAGTTTTGAAATAATTACTCAACAACTTAATCTTTGTTTTCTAGGCTTTTGGTAGGAGGGACTGTAATGAGTAGTCCCTGAACAGTCACCCTTTTATTCCTCCAGCTGCTTATTTTGAATTTGTGTCAAATATTTCTTCTGCGCATTTTTTCGAAGATGGCTAATGCTTTAAAAGTGGAAAACCAGGCTGTAACCCAGCCTGTCAATGGCTTTAGCCATGTTTTATGTGCTTTAATACGTATCAGAGATGACCAGAAATGGAGAAGGAGAGGGAATTATTCCCAAGGCTCATGTACTTTCATGGATGCGAAAAGTAAATTGCCTAACCTAACCTTGCCTCAGACCCCAGCTGCAGATGCAGGAGCCCTTCCTGTGGTGTGAGCTGACTCGGTTTGCAGTGCCTGCTCACAAAGTCCTCCAACAATTTGTTCTTATCCTCTTCCGTGATACTTTCAATTCCCGCTGGGCCCTCCTTGTGGCTGATGTCCTGGTGATCTACTGCTTCATCCTTAGCCCTCTGTGCAGGGCTGGGAAAGCCAGGTTGTGGAGTCTAAGGAGGATTTGCTGTGCAGCTGAAAGGGAGCAATCTAGGGCCAAACATCCTGCAAATGAATCTTGAAGGCACTGCATACAATTACTATAAATTATTGACACAGAATAGGAAAAACTATGCTTAATGCATCAAATGAAACAACACAATGAAAACAGCTGTCTCCTTTCCTCACGCTTGCTTTCTTATTCCTGTCACAATACAACACGGAGTGCCCATTGCAGACAAAATTACAGCGGAAGGACTATTTAACCTAGATGGTAGTTTGTGTATGCAGACATCACAGTGTGTGATGCAGTGCGATCCACTGTAACACAGATAGTTCTCTCTGTGGTTAAACCTTTATGCTGTCAGATTGTATTTCCCTACTTTGCATGGTAATTGTCTGCTAATGTTGTTAGGTGGCTGCAATACCCAGTCTGATAGTTGTGTGATGTGAGACACTTGCTATGCTGTTCTCTGCTGCAAGAAAATAGTTTTAGTTTGGTAGGATTCCTGCAAAGGCTTATTCTGTGCAATCATCTAGCCAGGCATATGAGGAATATGCCCTCCACCTTGCTCTCCCAATGAACTAGTGTTGGTTGAAAGAAGAATCAGAGGGTTTTCTGTAGATCTCCAGAGAAAGCCACAACAGACCTCCTCTTGAAATTCATGACAGGTACAAAATACATGTTGGCAAGACAGTTAAAAAAACCTTAAACTGTCACTCTAGTGGGACTGGTGACTCAGCTATGGGAAAAAAAAAAAAGATGATGGCTCTGTAAATAGATGGGATGAATTATAATGAAAGCAGGAACACGGGCTGTAGAGGTACTGGTAGATTAATAGGTGTAATTATCATAATTTTATGGGAATCAGCTGAGTAATGACAGTATCTGTCAGGTAAGTGCAGAAGATCATTCCTAAGCCATTGACAGGGATCTAAGCAGCCTGTAAAGGAGTGTCCAAAAAGGAGGAAGATGGATCAGATCAAAGAGAAGTTTCAGTACAATTACACTCAATTGAGCGGACAGTTATGTGTAGAATATTCGACTGAAAATCTTCCTTCCTCCCCTAACTAAATCCTGTGGCTGTATAAATTGTAGCCTTGATGTTTAGAAAAAAATCACCGCACAGCATTTCAGCATTTCCTTCCTTAACCAGCAGAAAAAATAAGTGACCTGTTAGTTTTTAATTTTATAAGATCAGGAGAATGGCCAAAATAGGTGGCAATGCTCGGGCTGCACACTTTGCTCTTAGGTCCATGATGCTTGCAACCAGCTTCCTGTGCTAGTTTTGGCTGGGGCAGAGGTAATTTTCTTCACAGTAGCTCGTATGGGGCTAAGTTTTGGATTTGTGCTGAAAAGAGTGTTGATAACACAGGGGTGTTTTAGTTACTGCTGAGCAGTGCTTACACAGAAGCTTTTTCTGCTTCTCACACCACCCCACCAGCAAGCAGACTGCGGGTGCACAAGGAGGTGGGAGAGGACACGGCTGGGACAGCTGACCCCAACTGACCAAAGTGATATTCCACACCATATGATGTCATGCTCAGCATATAAAGCTGGGGAAGAAGAAGGAAGGGGGGGACATTCAGAGTGATGGCAATTGTCTTTCTTGAACAACAAGCCGTTGGAATAATCTCCCCAGGGAAGTGGTGGATTCCCCAACAATGGACACATTTAAGATTCACCTGGACAGGGTGCTGGGCCATCTTGTCTAGACTTTGCTTTTGCCAAGAAAGGTTGGACCAGATGATCCTCGTGGTCCCTTCCCACCTGGTATTCTATGATTCCCAAGTAACTGTTGCACACGATGGAGTCCTGCTTTCCTGGAGATGGCTGAACACCTGCCTGCCCATGGGAAGTAGTGAGGGAATTCCTTGTTTTGCTTTGTTTCTGTGCATGGCTTAACTGCCTATATCTCAACCCATGGGTTTTCTCACTTTTATCCTTCTGAGTCTCTCCCCCACCCCATTGGAGGGAGTGAGTGAGTGGCTGAATGGTGCTTAGTTGCTGCCTGGGGTTGAACTTTGACACTTCCTAAGAAGAACCGGGTGTAACACTTTGATGTTGCTCTTTCAGAAGGATTTCTCAACATGGACAGGTCGCGTTTAGGGAAGTGAATGAGAGGATTGACTTGGCAGAGAATGGCAGAGTCAAAAGACGTATCATAGGTGTCCTGTCAGATAGGAAGGGAGAATAAGACAGACACATCCAATTACTGCCCAACATTGGGGCTGTAGGAATACTTTCTCACCAGCCACATGCTCCAAGCAATGATCCTGTACACCCTTCATCTGTTCAAGTGGGTGCTTTAGCATGGTGAATGCTGAGCTTTATCTTGTAAATGCATCTTCCTTCAGTCGCTGGCATTGGCACATTTTGTTGTTGGCTGTGATCGAGACTCAGTTAAAACATGACAAGCTTTGATAAACTGCCTCAATTGCTTTTTTCTTTTCTTGATAATACCTATTGCATTTTGCAGTACTCTGTAAAAAATGAAGGCTGGCTGATGATAGTACAAACCAGTCAGAAGAGAAACATGACAAATACAGAAAATGGATATTGTTTATGGTTTTGATAACGTTGGCTCAAATGTCTGCATAAAAAGTTCCCTTTTGATTTTTGTCAGAATCACAGTCACATCAAATGGCTTGTAAGTTCCACCTCAGGTAAATTATTTACCTCATGGACTTTGCCAGAACTTTTAAACAGGGGTAGAAAAAGCAGAATTTATGATCTGCCAGAGGAGGCTCAGTAAATCACAAAGGAGCTGGTGCCTCTTTGAATGCAATGCCTTTTCAGCCTTTGTTTTCCAGGCTCTGCTTTCTGCTTTCTAATTTGGTAATTTCCTCTATACAGTTCTGGTTTTGCTCCGCTGAGCCTGCACCATGGAAATGAATTGGCTCTGCTTTCCACGCGGGCAGGCTGGAATTTCCTTGGAAAGTGTGGCTGGGAGGCACTGACAGCACTGCAGCCCACGGTCACAGCATCCCCACAAAGTGCATATTGCTGTTCTCACTTTACAGATGGGGAAAGGAAAGCAGGGGAGCGAAGGCATTTGCCTAAGGCCACGTAATGAATCAGTTGCTTGTGTCAAATTAGTTACAGCTCAGGACTTCCCTGCTGCCAAGCCTGTGCTTGCTCCAACAGACTGCACCGTTTCCAGTGCCACAGGGAGACTCAGGAGCGTTTTTACCCTGCTAGTTTAGAGGACATGCAGGTGGTCCTGTGCATACTCAAGATCAAAAACAAGCCCGCTGCCAAGTGTTTTAAGAGACTGCTCTCCTAACACAAGGTGGCAGCTCTGGAGCAAATGGTGTCTGCTTGCATGGTTCTTGACACTCTGAACTTTATGTCATTGCACAAAGATTTTAGTATCTTAATGATGTTTCTATGATAACACAATATGGGTTGACAAAAATGTACTAGGTTAAACTATGGAAGTCTGGTTTTCTTTTGATGTTCTTTATTCAGACACAAAAAGTAGAAGTGTACGTGTCTTGACACACAAGCCAAAAGCTCAGGTAAAAGTAGACCCACCCATCACACAAAATGAGATAGTTAATAATATCATGTAACTTAACTGAAGAGAACTGACACAGAGCAAGGCAATCATCCTACAAGTGCTTCCTCCTGGACATATGCCTGCATAGCATCATAGAATAGGTTGGGTTGGAAGGGACCTTTAGAGGTCATCTAGTTCAACCCCCCTGCAATAGGCAGGGACTTCTTGGTCTTTGGTGGGCTGAAAAGAGCAGTAAAAATCACTAAAAGAAAACTGGTCTTATTTTTAACAAAACCAGGACAATCGTACAGCCAGCAGTGCGTGTTTAGAGCACCGTGCTCCCAAACTCTTCTGTCTCCATCAGGACAGCTGTGCGCTTGCTCTAACAGCTGGAGAGGGTTGCAGGAAAGGGTGTATCTAGGCACTTGAACACAGAAAAACTGCTGTGCTTAGATGAAAACAACAGAAATTGTGAGATGTACATGTTTTGACAAGAAAACCTATAGCTAGAATGCAAGCAGAGCTGCCTTTGACGTGCACTGGAATATGTATCTAAATAGAGCACATTTCAGTAGTAAGTGGGCAGCAGGGAGAATCCATAGAGGTGGCAGAGAGGCAGCTGAGGACCCTTAATGCCCACCGAGTTCAAAGGACGAAGGAAAAATCCTGCAGTCATGTCTACGTCAAGTTTGAAGTATCCTAAGTGCTCCTGAAATTTCCTTTTTATACTTACTGCCATTTCACTGTAAGCAGCCTAATGCAAGCAGATCCACTGCATTTTTTTTTCATCTTATCTTTGCAATGCTAAATTGTTATATCTTTCTGATCATGTGTTCTGACAAAGCTCATCCAGGAGTGTACAGCAAAAAAGGTGACTTTTGCTGCTGTCATTTTTATTACCTCAGTGAATAATATGAGAGAGAATTTTCTATCCCTGAAACCCTGTTTCTGGCTGGCCCACATAGTAATGTCAGCTCTGTAATGTTGTGCTCCGTAAGAATGACTTTATTAAAATATTCAATGGCTTAAGGAGGATTCTCTTCATGGTAAGGATGCTCCGATAAAACACCTTTCTTTAGAAGTGCTCATCATCAGGTCCATAGAAATATTTATTATTGTTTGTACACAGGAAAAACACAACTACTCAGACTGCATGATAATTTCATATCCAGGATATAAAAGATTGAATGTTCACCTATGTACATAAAGAGTGAAGTCAGCTTCTCTTGTGACTCTTCCTCACCTCTGGTTCAGCCAGTGGGATGTGAGCAGGGAGGGTGGGATCAAGCCCTTCAACAGCGAGAGGACTGGTGCTGCCACATGCAGAAATTTGATTTACATTGTTCCCAGCTAGAATGGTGTGTGTTCTTCTCTGCCTACAGACAAGTGGTCACACTGAAATTGCCTTGTTACATGTGCTTTTTTTTCATAGCAGTGAGATAACTCAGAGCTCTGCATGAAAAACAGCACTCCATCACACCTGTGTGGACTTGTGACACTATCAGGATGGGTTTTGTTTGTCAAGAAGTCAGTGCATTGCATGGAGGCAAAGATACATCATTCTTGGCAGATGTAATCTTGCTCTGCAGTCCTGTTTTATGCAGAAGCAAAAAAAGTCTTCATTGCCATTACCGAACAATCTGAAAAAAACAGAAACCAACCAAACTCCTGAAAAGTCCATGTGCAGGGCAGCGTATGATTAGTTGCACAATAATGTAAGTTATTTGATGAAAGGGGGATTGAAAGGCTGTTTCTTCTAGTCTCCCTTGATGTCCAAAAGCTTCTGACTTTGCATAGGTGGACTGCAACATGTTGATGGCTGCTGCTGCTCTGACGCAGTGCACGTTGTTAATCACAGCCACTTCCATGGCACAGGTGTGGCAGAAGATCTGCTGCCATTAAACATATGAGATCACCTGACACAAATCCTTTTGAGGTAAATGTCTTCTACTATATATACCTGCGGTACATCATACATAAGTGCAAATATACATATGGATAAAATTACATAAATATATGTATATGAAGCTACGAAATGCAGTTTTTGGAAGTGATGTAATTGTTATGCTTTAATTAAAGTCATGTCAAAATTAAAAGTCATGCAATTGATTACTTTACTGTAAAAAGGTAATGATGACCTCAATATTACATCAATTAGGTGTCCTTTCCCTTATATATTATTGGTTTTGTATTATATATGAGACATTTTTATGAAATGGTGTTAATTCATTATGAGCCAATTAAGTTTATACATGAAGCACTATTTTAACACAATGCGAGCTTCAGATAGTGGTATTTATACTTTGGTAGGAATTTCTAGGGATCCTACTGTGTGTTTTTTTACACTTTTTAAAAACAAAAATGGAGTTTCTTCACAATTCCTTTTTTTTATAAAAGTCTGAATTCAGGATTTGGGCACAGGCCACCTTCTAGCCCCAATGTGACCGTGGCTTTCTTAAGTATGCTGCTATGAACCACTCTGATTGCCAAGTCTCAACGTGGAATTTATGCTGAGGGTTGAGTTCAGGCAGCCCTCTGCTGCACAGAGCTACTGACAGGTTTAGGTTAAACTTTTTTTTTTTTTTTTAGGGATAGTGCTGTATTTTGCCATGGTATCTCACTGCTGGACTACTGTTTCAGGATGATAAAGCAGGGAGGCTAGAAAATTATTATTATTATTATTATTATTATTATTATTATTATTATTATTATTATTATTGTTATTGTTATTGTTATTGTTATTATTATTGTTATTATTGTTATTATTATTGTTATTATTGTTATTATTGTTATTATTATTACTATTATTATCAGCAGCCCCACAGAAGTCTAAAGTACACCCAATGCACTTAATGCTGTATTTTCAGAGGCACTAATATTTTTTGTCAGAGGCACTTTTCTGTCAGTATAATTGTCCTCATGGTGGTGAACAAGCTGCACTCAATCAGTCTTGAATACTCGACGTATTGAAATAACAATGGACTGGAGCACCTCTCCTGTGAGGACAGGCTGAGAGAGTTGGGGTTGTTCAGCCTGCAGAAGTGAAGGCTTTGAGGAAACCTTATAGCAGCCTTCCAGTACCTAAAGGAGACCTACAAGAAAGCTGGAGAGGGACTTTTCACAAGGGCATGTAGTGATAGGACAAGGGGTAATGGCTTTAAACTGAAAGAGGGTAGATTTAGATCAGATATAATGAAGAAACTCTTCCCCATGAGGGTGGTGAGGCACTGGAACAGGCTGCCCAGAGAAGTTGTAGATGTCCCATCCCTGGAAGTGTTCAAGGCCAGGCTGGATGGGGCTTTGAGCAGCCTGCTCTAGTGGAAGGTGTCCCTGCCCATGGCAGGGTGCTTGGAATTAGCTGGTCTTAAAGATGCCTTCCAACCCAAAGCCGTTCTATGAACAAAGTAAGGGAGAAAATGAATAATTTTTGCAGGTGGAATGAAGAGCACATCTTAAAATTGTGCAGACAAGCTAGAATGAAACAAATAGAATAGAAAGAGTGAGTGAACATCACCCACATATTGTTCTAATACTATATCCACCTGAAAGGACACGTAGACAAGTACCTATACTCTCAAATTTATTTATTTTTTAGTAATATTTTTGTGGTGTTGATACTGTATCCAGCCATGGTAGCTTGGAGATATAAGAAGCCTGAACTCTAGCTACTCTATGGCAGAGAGTATTTTTCTTTGAAGTGTTGAAGACATAACACGAATGTTGCTGAAGGGGAAAGTTATTGTCTGTGGCATTTTCTTGTAAGAGGCAGGATCTGAGATGAGTAATATTGGAGAATTAACACTCATTAAACTCCAGTTTTGTGGCAGGGCTATTTCTAATATTTGGAGGGGAAAGTTAGGTATTAAGAAGCAGGAGGTACTGAGTGGAAGGTATCCCATGGTAGTGTTAAAGCAGTATCAGATGTCTGCATACTCAGAGACACTGAGTTTTGAGAGTGGGGAAGTGCAAGGGATCTGAAGCAAGCAAGAAATATATGTGAGTCATCTGTTGCCTGTTGACATTTATTTCTAGATTTTGTACAGTTGATTCAGAAGACTATTTCCCATTCTGTTCACAATTTCTATATGTTAGGTTGAATGTTGTAAGCACGTAGAGAAACCTGTAAGTATAACTGTTTCCTGTCAATAGTTTTTCATTTGGCAATGTGTGTGATCTTCTGTGGAAATAATTGCTTGAGAGTGTTTTTATAGGAATGGTTTTGTCTTATTCAGTACTAAAGCAATTATGATTATTGCTGGAAACTTCCTAACAATCGATTTATTTAAAAGGAATACATTGCCCTTGATGGGATTTTACACAGGCTCTGAGAGATATAAATGATCTTTGAGAGCAGCAAGTGAAAATACTCTGTCTGTATTCCTACAGTTTCCTACTGCTCATAGTGGTCTGTTTGCCCTGGTGCAATAAACACATCCAAGTCATAGGACAGTGTCCCAAATAATGCAGTCTTTGGTTACATATTCAAATCACCTTAAACACCCAATAGTCACTTTAGGCACTGTCTTCTGAAGAAATAACAATTACTAAACTCTCAGCCTTCTTCCAAATGTGTAGTGCAACCTGGAGCCCTTCTTGTGTAGATGGTGTTATAGAGAGTTATACAGAGAGAAATGTTAAGCCTGGGAATGTCTGGGTGTGGAAATACTGAGGGCAAGTCAGGAGAAGGGCTGTGAGAATGGTGTGTGTTGATGGCCTGCAAGATCCTAGCACACATCTACCTGCAGCTTCCCACCAAGACCAGGAGACAAAGGGCAATGAGCAAATCCTCATGGAGGTGGAGATGGGAATGAAGAAACTGACAGTTCCTAACAGGTACAGAAAAGTATATCTAAAACTAGCGGATGGTCACCAGCATAAAAGGAAGCCAGATGGGAGAAGGATTTGACAGGTGGTGTCCCTTGTCTCTCATATTATTGCAAAGTCTCCTAGACACAGCACTTGCATATACATGGCCTCTTGCCTGGATGCTGGACAGATGACTTGGGTTCACACATTTTTGTGTCATGAGTATGTGGATATGAGATGGTAAATATGAACGAATAAAATTGATTTTGTTTAAAAGTAAAATCACCTCTTCCTCCTGTAAGGTCCGACATTGTGATTTCCTATGGGGCTGCTACAATATTGCAACACTGATTCCTATAGTGTTGCCTGCTGTTCTGCAGGATTAATTTATTCTCCAGATGAGGAGAAAATCAGACTCTATATTTAAAATAATGTGCTTATCATGCCTCTTCTTGCAAATTACATATTGCGGTTGATGTGTAGTGTACTTTTTTTTTTTTTAATTGTATTTATAGAGAACTCTGGAGGAAGCCATAATGACTGTGGGTGGATTCTGTAGGAGGTGAACTAACTACATCTGGTTGTGGAAAATGATGGCAACATTCTTCAGTACAAAGATACAAGGGACAGAAAGCAACCTGAAGAACAAGACAAGTAGGAAGAAGGTGCAGGGCCAGTTATGGCTGTTTGCCAAGGCGTGACACAGAGTGTGGCTGGGTTGATGACAAGGAAGACCATGCAGAGAACTGCATGTCAGAGGGATGTTGAGAATACACCACACTTGTAGGGGAGGTAGTATTTCACTGTATAGAGGAAGCACAGGAAGATACATCGGGAATGGCTGAAATTGATCAAATGGACTGAAATGGAGATGTCATGGTTTGATCGTGGGGAGACAGTCAAAAACCGCGGCAGATGTATTTTCCTTAACCCTCTTCCCCCCTCCTGTTTTCTGCCCCTCCTCTCCTCCCCCTTTTTCACTAAGGACAGGCGATTTTGAGAGGAAAGGAAAAGAAGAACAGAGAGAAGAAAGCTGGAAAATTTGAAAATGTTTTACTAACGCTACTAAATAAACACAGAGAAAAAATAAAGCAGAACAAATATTATAGAACCAGTCTTGCAATTCCCAGCAGCTCGTCAGGCAGGATCCTTCAGCCAGCCAGAACTAGATTCAGTTTGTCACGAGGCCTCAGCTTGCAGGAACAGCCACGAGGCGTCAGCTTGCAGGGACAGCAGAAAAATGCAGAGACAAACCAAAGCAGCAGGAGACCCAGCAGAAGAGAGAGAGAGAGTCCTTCGGGTCCACCTTTTAAATCCAGGAAGTCGTGAATGGGATGGAATACTCCAATTGGTAAATTCGTGGTCACCTGACTCAGACCACCTCCTCTCGTTGCCCCCCCTCAATGACTCAGGACATTAGGTTGATGACAAGGAAGACCATGCAGAGAACTGCATGTCTGAGGGATGTTGAGAATACACCACACTTGTAGGCGAGGTAGTATTTCACTGTATAGAGGAAGCACAGGAAGATACATCGGGAATGACTGAAATTGATCAAATGGACTGAAATGGAGAGAAACCATGGCTTGGAGAAAGGAGGAGATCAGACAGCTTTGCAGAACCTCTTTTCTGTGGTTCTGTGAAATAAACCTCACTTGCTCTCGGTTAGGAGAGGATAGGACACGTGTACGAACAGAAAGAGGGACAATAAATTTTTGGTCCCAAAAGAAACATCCAGGAAAACTAAAGACCACTGAAAGAATGATAATTTATTTGGAGGGGAGACGAATTGAGGGGAAAGTAACTTTTTAATGTAGAACCTGGTTATAGGATTGAATGTAATATGAAGCAATACCTTGTACTTATAGATGCATTATATTCTTATCAAGAGTGGACGGGGGAACTGGGGTTGTTCAGTCTGGTGAAAAGGAGACTCAGGGGAGACCTTATCACTCTCAACAACTACTTGTAAGGAGGTTGTAGTGAGATGAGTGTCAGTCTCCCAAGTAACAAGTGATAGGACAAGAGGAAATGGCCCCAGGTTGCACCTTCACAGAAAGGGTTGTCAGGCACTGGAACAGGCTGCCCAGGGAAGTGGTTGAGTCACCATCCCTGGAGCTGTTTAAAAGGTGTTTAGGTGTGGTGCTTAGGGACATGGTTTAGTGGTGGACTAGGTTAAATGGTTGGACTTCATGAACTTAAAGTTCCTTTCCAACTCAAATGATTCTATGATTCTGTGGCAGAAATATCAGTCAGTTTCTCATTCATAAAGGTGAAACAGCATGAGGCTTAAAGGCAATACTAATGCTTCCTTCCCAGCTCTGCTGAGTAAACCCTAAGGTACTACTACACTAGGATCTAGGTCTGCATGTTTGTTTCTGCACATGGCTTCTCATTGACGTAAATGCATAGTGTGCCATTTCAAGCTTTTGGTCATTCAGAAGCATCACGAAGCAGTGAATAGATTGGATCACAGGGAGACAAAAGTCACTGCTATTTTGGCAGCTGTAGTTTTCCCGAACAAGTTTCTTTTATGGTAAAATGGAAAGGTGACATATTTTTGTTTCCATTGGAGCACTGATTTGCAACTTGAAATTCAATGATCAATTGCCTATGTCTAAAAGGATCTTAAAAAGACAGAAGAAAACCAAGATGGAATAGGCTTAAAATTACTCTACAAGGGTCTCCACATTTCTCTGAAAAGTGTTTAGGGCTTTACAGGTTGGAAACATTCGACTTAAAATGATGCTGTCTAATTTTTCCCTGGGATTTGGAAAAGGAGTCCAAATAAGGTTGATATATCTGCACACTCATTTGGTGATGACAGGAGATTTTATTTTTCAGTGGTATACCGGGAAGGATTGAAATAGAGTTAGTGTAAGAAAACCTGCAAAGCTTCTTACATTCATTGTTCTGGATGGTCTGGATACATAACGTAAAAATAATGTATCTTGGATTTCTATTATTTTCAGTTACTGGTGGCTTACACCTAGCATCATGGGAAGGACTGAATAGTTAGCAAAAATACTAAAATGTTGTTTTCCAAATCTCCTGCTAGATACAATCAAGCTGGAAGGGAAAATGCAGGTCATTTACTTTACCCAAGGCAATCTGATAATTTCTGCTTTTGTTTCTTTTCTAGTTACCTTACTCTGCAGCTACAGCACAAAAATACAGGAACATTCAATTTTGCCACTCTCTACTTTGGTTTAATTCTCCTTAGTGGAGATAAGATTGTATTTAGAATTAAGAACAGGTGTATTGTTGCTCTGTTCTGGCCATTGGACAGATTCATGTTCAAGTGTAGCTAGGTATCCTGTCCCTGTGTTACCTTTTAAATCTGTCCTCGTAGGTGTATTTTCTGTTTCAGTGAATGTAATGCCTATGGTGGGTCAATTATTCCTAATCCAGATGAGTTTAAATCTAACTGGATTAGTTTAATTTATGACTGAAGGCAGCTGAAATGGATCTGGATGTCTTTGTCCTGAGATGGACTATTAACCTTGTCATGGTTTGTTTGGCACGTCCGTCTGTGGGGATAGGCACCTTGGCCATGCTGTGACCTACTCATGCTGGAGTCGCCAGAGGCTGCTTGATTACAAACTTATTAACAACAGTGCATTTGTAAGCACAGCTTCCTGCAGTTCTGCATCAGAGCAACTTACAGATACTTAGGCTGTGTCTATGCTAGTAAACTGTGTTCGGGACTGTTGTCCGGCACTGAGACCGACTGACTTGAAATGACCTCCTAATGATTCACTATTAAAATCTTTCCTTCACTATCCAGTGTGCCCAGCGAGCATCATTTTTGGTCTGTGCTAGTTCCTGATTAAGCCCAGAAATCATCTGGGAGCAGAGGTCAGATCTGTGCTGGTTCCAACAATTCCTCACAGAGATATAGTAATAAGAATTGAGTGCCCAGCTGTATTTTCTGGGATCACTGGTTTTACTAGCATAAGTGTAGTGTAAAGTGTTACACAGCTCTCCTTCAAGGTGTGTCTTTTACAGAGAAGCAGTAAAACTGTGCAGACACCACCACAAAAAAAAGAAAAAAAAAAAAAGGCAAATCTGAGAATAGAACTCAAGTCCTGGCCATAACACTGAGTAGCATTTAAGTGTTTTGCTGTTTGTTTCTACCCTGTTCGTAGTTTACAAAGAGTTTTCTGCTCTGGCCGGAATTTAGCTGGGAATAACTGTGAAGACATTTTTATGTCATCCACACAGGCTTCCTTGCCATACACAAATTATTTCCTTCTATGTGATGTTGCAAGTCTCAGATCTAAAAATATTATATTTTTTTCACATAAAACGTCTTCCTAGCACTGTAGCTAATTTCCTTAGTCTCTCGTGATGTTGGGGATCAGACACAACTACTATCAAAGTTCTACTAAGTTTTTATTATTTTTCTGATATTTTTGTCAGGATTCAATAACACTTTCACTGTCAGTCTGTACATTAAAAAGGTAAAGGAATTAGGGAATTAATCCTTCTTTAAATTCTTTAAAGCCAAATAGAATTGTAAACCCCATAACTAGTGAGATAACTATTCTTCTGGGGTTTTTTAATTATTTTTTTTTTTTTACTTCTGAAGTGTTTGAGGTATGCATGCATCACGCTGCTCCACTGGATCATTTTTGTGTTTGGGCATAAGACCTCACCCAATACGTGTTTTCCTCTCTGTGTGATGCGGGCTACTGGGATCTCATGAGATGGAAACCACCAAGCGTGGGTGGTTTCAGAAGCTGGTTTCGGGTGGGTGGGAGCTCCTGCCCACCAGGCGTCACAGCCTGCCTTGGGGAGAGATGTCCTCCAGGAGTGAATCCTGGCTATCGGTTGTTGCATGTTGCTGAAGCCAGCGTGCAGACGGCGGATAGATGTGTTTGTGTGCGGGAAACACTCTTAGTTGTATGGGCTATCTTGAATCCTGCTGTTGACCTCATCTCCAGCCTGGCTCCCTAAGCCTTGCTCCTCTTCCAGCTTCAAAACTCTTTATTTTGGCTGTGATTCCTGACCTGCCTAGAAACACATACTCCTGCCTGTTGACCCTTTGCAGGGTACCTTTGCTTAATGTAAACAAAATCTGATTTCTTGAGCTTTGGCCAGGCTTTCAGTGATTCCCTTGGTTTGACCTGCCACATGTTGTTCCTGGGCTGCTGATGGGGTCAGGGGTCCCAGCCGTGGCATCTGCCTTCAGGTGGGGTAACCAGCCAGAGCGGGGGACTGTGGCCTGTCCTCTATAGCAAGCACACCTACCTGTCCCATATAGGCTCCTCCTTTGTCATGCTGCATAGATAGGATGGGTTTGCTAAATGCACTATATTTTGATTTTTGCCATCTAGGATGGTGTGGGAGAGACAAGCTGGCAGATGAATGTGTGGGCTGCAAACCACCTGTGATAAGCAGGTTTTGTGAATCTGTCTGGCTGTGTTAAAAATCCCTGGTAGCAAAAAACATGCCCTTCCATAGCTACAAGCAAATTATTTTTCCGACTCCAGAGTCAGGAATCTGCTTTCCAGTGACACACCGGTTCTGTTACTAATCTGGCTGTGCCTGGCACCATGGTCTATGAACAGCATGGGAATTCCACACCATGAAAACCTGGCACCAGGCCAACACTGAATCTTATCTAGTCGGGACACAATACAGTGATAACTCTATTGGGGGGTTGAGAATTTCATCTGTTGTTGACAACAGAGAGATTTCTTAAGATGCCTTATGTTTAAACCAAAATCAGAAATCTAAATTCAAGCTATGAGCTGCTTTTTGCTAAGTTTTTAAATTGCAATATATTTTTCTTTTTATTTAATTGCAATGTATTGTTTAATTTTATTAGTATTTTTCAAAAAGACTATGAATTCCCTGCTTTTACGGGAAGTCTTGACATTTGGTAAGTTATTTGGTGAGCAGATCCCAGTGCTGGTGAAAATTTGCCTGAATGTAGGAATCTTTTCATACAGTCAGAAGCTTTTCAGAGTTCTGTGTCAATTGGTAGGTTTGGACATGATATGATCCAGTCTAAAATTTTCCCTTGAGAGTCTCCTTTTTTCTCAGGGAAAATGTAATGTCAAATATCAGAAGTGAACAACACTGCCAGACATCTTCCTCCATGCTCCCCACATGTCTCCTGACAATGTCTGATGACTGTAAAAGTTACAGAATCGGGCTACAGAATACC
The DNA here is from genome assembly GCF_036013445.1 of Caloenas nicobarica. Lineage (NCBI taxonomy): Eukaryota > Metazoa > Chordata > Aves > Columbiformes > Columbidae > Caloenas > Caloenas nicobarica. The sequence goes on from NC_088247.1 coordinate 27,335,674, forward strand.
AGGAATACGGTTACTCAGACAATTGTTGGTTTCCTTCTATACACAGTGATATGATCTTCAATTACATAACCATTGATTAATGCTTAAGGGAGTAGAGCGTTGTTTTGGAAAACTGGGTTTTATTCCTGCCTCTACCAGAGAGCTGCCACATGGCACTGGGTAAGTCAATTAAATTATTAGGCCGTGAATATGTTCCCAGTGTGTTACACTGAGGGACAAAGCTGCTAAAGCAGATAATGCTTGACATCTCCAGCTATGCCTGCTGAACTGTTCTTTGAGCCTGCACAAAATATGAAGGATCACCCTCCTATATGGCTGAACTTGGCTATCAGCAATTAATGAATGCTTTTAACAACTTTAACTTGAATGTCTGTGCCTCAGGTTGCCGACTATTCAGTGGAAAAGAATAGCGTCTATCTCACAACAACTATTTTTGAGAAAAATTAAGTAATGCTTTAAAAATGCTCAAATGGAGTTCATCTCAATGGAAAAACCCAGAAAGCAATAAAAAATTTTGTGATCTGTGCAAAGCTTTTCTATATATATTTAATAAAAAAGGGAGAAGAATAAAAAATCTTAATCATAAGATGAAAAAGAAAGTTAAAACAAAATACTGAATGACAGCTGTGATGCAAAGTGATAATGTAATTAAAGATTAACAGACAAGATCAAAGGGGAACATGCTAAAGCTTTTTAAATATGTGAAAGACTGATGTAAACCCCTGTTCTTCAAGTTGGGATGACAGGAGAGGAAAAGCATAAAAAAAAGCAGCAAAGGAGATCGAGATTGGTACAGAAAACTTCTAGATGAGGAAAATTTTCAAAACATAAATATGGGGAATATACAGAGTCCCACTCTCCATGTTCTTTGCTATTTTCATCCCAGTTTGCACCTTGGTTTTTTCTCTCTGCTTGTCATGCTAAACTTTTGGTTTTGCCTGTTTTAAGCTGACCTTATCTTCATTTTTGGATACCTCCTCCTTGTATTTGAAATCCAGAGAGCACTCGTGATTTAGCCATATCAGTCTGTTAGCTATGTTTCTTTTCTTTCTTCTGTGGTAGGATTGTTTGTGTATTCACCCTTAATACAGTTTATTCAATGAATTTAGTCTCTTTAACAGGTTTCCACCTTGATTAGCCTTCCAGGAGGCTGTATCTTGAAATTTCCTCAATACATTGAAATCTGTCTTCCTAAGTACTGCTGATTTATTTGTCTGTTCTCCTTTCTTCTAAACATGTAATTTCTCTCTTTTTATATATATATATACATTTCCCGCCCGCCCCAGATGCCTTTTTCCTTGGTATTTGCAATAATTTCCCCCCCTGCTGGTTAGAAACTCCTAATGGCTTTCTATGCTATTTAATTTCAAAACAATTATCAAAAGAATAATGAAAATATAAATTTCCAAAAGAAAATATCTACTTCCTGGTTTGGCTCTGTAGGGAAAGCTCCACCGTTACAGTATCTGTGGTCTCTTCCCCTTTGAATGACACCTTCCAACAGGTCAGTTTTGTTGGTGGATTAGAAAGATAACATCTTCTACATTGCTACATACAGTAGTCCTGTGATGTGAATTAGCCCACAAAGTCTCTTATTTCAGTTAAATGATGTGTATCAAGGGAATTGGCTTAACTCCCAGTTTGTATCTCTTTCCATTCTTGGTGCATATTGTTATTTTCTTTCTTAGTTCAGGAACATTTTGTAATTTTTCCTGCTATTGAGGGCAACCTTTATTCTAGCAAGAAAGGGAAAATTATCAATTGTTCTCTGATTTCTTCCAAGTAAAAGAGAATAAGAATTTAAAAAAAACCCCAAACAAACCACAAAACAAACAAACAAAAACATTGAGAGAATGAAAATGTCAGTAAGTGGGTGGAAAGTGTGAGAGGAGTAAGAAAACATGGTAATGATTAGATCTTGATCATGCCAAGAATATACAGGAAATCACAGAAATGTATGTCCTCTTCACCCAAATTGTGAAATTTGCAAAATCCTTCGTTTGAGCTCATGGTGTAAAGAAATGCCCTGATATCAACAATACGAAATAAGGGCAAACACAAAGTACTGTTCTTCAGAGGGAAGTATCAAATACAAATAGTGAAAAGTGGAAATAAGTTGAGAACAGTACTTCTGATAATGGCGGGGGATTATAATGCAAGATGCATATAAATAACGCTGAGAAACAACACTGTTGCCAGGAACCTAATCTCATTCTAGAATTATTCTTACAACGAGGAGGTTATGTCAGACAGGGGAGGTAATTATTTAACTCCACTTAGTGCTAGCGAGGTTATCTGGAGAACTGTGTCCAGTGTTGTGTACCGAACCTCAGAAAGGTGGAAACAAATTGGAGACCATCCAGGAAAGAGCATTAGTAATTATGAGAGATTTATGAAGGCCAAGCAACAACAACAAAAAAGGTTGAAAGAACTGCAGCTGTTTTTTCGAAAGTGTGGAATACTAAGGAGGGACTGGAGCGATTTTCTGAGATGTTAAATGTTTTTATAAAGATACCTGTGATCAATTATTCCACACAGTCACTGGGAAAAAGAAAAGAAGAAAGCAATTTAATTTGAAGGAAAGATGGCTCAAGGCGGATATCAAGAATACCTTCCTTGTTGTTAAAAATGTAACAGTCCAGAGGCGGCTGTGTTAAGGAGCTGGTGACACTGGAGATTTTGAAGAACAGCTGAAACAAACTCTTGCTAGGGATGGTCTAGGAATGCTTCAAAATATCCCACTGGGTTAGGTTCTTTCCAGCCCTCCGTTTTTATGATTTTTGACTGTGTCTGCCACATGTAGTTAGATTTTGTAACTTTAAAAGAAGGATACAATATCAAATAACTTGCAAAAAGACCCCATTGCATCTAACAGTACAAGGCTGACCATCTCAGCACTGGATGGGCTCATGGGAGCCCTAATTTATTTTTGAGAAAAAAAAAACTTCAGTCATCTCCAGCTAGATTATTCCTATTTTACAACTCAGGATGAATAGTTCTGGAAGCAGAAGTTGAAAGTAAGATCACATTCCCCATGTGCCCTCCAGAATCAGAATTCCTCTCTCCTGCTCTCCATGGTGTTTCTCAGCTCTTTGCATTTTGCTGCAAATGAAACATGAAAAATGCATTTAGGTGTTTTATAGTGATGTGTGCAGTTTCTCTGTAAGGGAGAGGAGCAGTGATCAGCACCCCTTTAGACTGGTGACTGTCAGAGGGGTGTCACTTCTCTTTGCTTCTGGGAGGTATCCCAGTCATGGAGCTGCAGCAAAAGGAAGGCATCACTCCTTTTCTTTCATCGTTTGCCTATTTTTAATAGCTGTTCTGCAGCAGAATGGAGGATAAACTTATTGGATACTTATTAGATCTAGTCGCTTTTGTGCTTGGATTCAAGGCTATTCAGACAGACTTCAGTTCAGTTGAATAACCTGTTCAGCCACAATGACAGAATTCCTAAGTAGTAAAAGAAGTGGGCATTTGTGTGCAAGATTATAGTCAGGAAACTTGAGGGTTTTCTGGCGTTTCAGGTATATGAACGTTACTTTGGCTGACACCCTTACTGATTTCTTTTCTTTTCTGTACCTTGCAGCAGCTAAGACAACATCTCCTCCTGCCATTTCATGTAGAAGGCCTGTTCATGTATGCAAGCTAAGGGCTGTTTTGAGATTTTCCCTTTTCTCACATTAATGTAGCAGCATGCATATAACCACCTTTCTAGAAGAGTACTTACATCACCCTGTGTCAAGCTGCATAAATACATTCCGCAGAGAAGGGAAGGTGTCAGCTACAAGCAGCCTTTTTTGTACTGAAGTATAAAACACTCAGTCTATAGTCTTAAATGGCCTATCTTAAGGGTCTGGGAAATATTCCCAATTTTGCTTAAATTTTCAAGATTACTGAGTGTTTGATATGCATCACTTGTATGTGGCATGAAATCATTCTTTTAATCCTGGAATGACTCAAGCTATTATTTTATCTCATCTTCCTGTAAAATTCCTGGTTTTGACTGTTCGACTGTTTGACTGAAGGAATGTTCACTATTGTTGTATTTGAGGTAATAATAATTACCATATCATTTTAGTTAACAAGAAAATCCATTAATAGCACAAGGAGCTGTTTTCTATTTCAAACTGAATGAGAGAATTCAACCCTAGATGAAAGGAAGGTGAAAAGAGGTATTTGTAAACCAGTTTTCTTAATCTCTGAAAGCAGGCTTTACATCTTTAGGTGCTTAGAAAATGTATGCCTACAACACTTTCTAAATAAAATGAATGGGAAGTCTTAATATGTATTACTAGGAAGCAGTAATTTTTTCTGTGTTTAAAGAACAGCTTTCAGTTGTAAATCAAAATAATAGCTACAGCAGAAGAAAGGGAAACTGGAAACACCTTGGAAAAATAGGTAAAACTAATAAAGTAGATTGAACTTGTTTGACTGTTTGGGTAGTGTATAAAGTCCTAAACATTGCAAGGAAACATCTGCTGACAGGTAAAAACCCCTCCAAAACTGTGAGACCCTGACCTACTAGCAGTAGAGCACGGTCCTGCATTCAGAATAGCTGGTTCTGAAAATCTTGTTATTAATATATGCAGAAAGAACCTCTGCTATCACTAATCTCTTAAAAATCAAAGTCGGCACTGCAGTATCAGAGTTGCAAAATGTGTTATTTCTGTAGAGAGCTTGGTCAGTTTTTTCACAAGGCTTAAAGTCTCTTCTTGCTAGGAGCTAAATCCAGTGGCTTCTAGCTGTGAAATAGTTCTGTGATAAATTCTTACAAGATTAGAGGGACTGCTGTGATACAGCACTTTATCAAATTAATACAGTGACTATTGTTTCAGCTAACGTATTGCATTATTTGCTTCACTTCACTCCTTAACTCTTCCTTCTTTCTGAAGGAAAGCTAAGCTGTATATTACATCAATTACAACGTGGCATGCACTGTGGTCTTGTGTATGGGATTTGTTTATCTCCTTGTTTTTCAACACTTAACCTTATGGCTCAAGAATCATTATGTGCCTAATTAACTTTGGTTTATATGCTCTGTGTGTTTTAATTCTGCAGTGTTGTTTCTCTAGAAAAATTACTTTTCTACAAAGCTGTGATCATTTCAGCCAGCATAGGCCACACTGAGATCTGGAAGTTTATTACCTTATCATGGATCAAAAGAGAACAGATGTAGGTACTGAACATAGGGTCGAGAAGGGACAGATTTGGTTATGGAAGATAGTCATACCTTAGCTTCTTTGAGAACGTACCAGATACTTGAATGATATTCAGGGACCTTTAAAAGACAGAAATAATCGACATTATTTTGGCCTTGCACCTTTAATAATTGGGACTACATGTTAAAGGCTCTCAAGAAATTAATAAAGTTTAGTGCCTCTAGTTTCTTTTGACCAAGGATCTGTTGAGAAATCAGACTACAGAAAAGTACCCTGTACATAAAGCTATTTATTTTTCTATTTTCTCGTTCACTGTGTATGAAATACCTTGCTAAGATGATAATGCTTTAAAAAAAATATCATCTAGGAACCCGTAAATACAACTTTTGGATTTTTCTGTTTCTGCTGTTTCAACACGGTATTGTGAAATAGTCATTATCTGACCATTACTCGGGTTTTAGTGAGATGGTCTTTACTTGAAATATATAAGTAACTTAAAAAATGTACATTTGTTTTGAAAGTTGCAGTTCATTATGCTGTCTGAATTTATGTATTTATTTAGATTTCTGGAACACTAAAAGGCATTTTCTGCATATGCACCCAGAACTTTTGACATAATATAAAACTTATACTAAGCGCAGCCCTGAAAAATCATTCCTTTGAACATTTTTAGTCTCCTCTATCCTATTATGTACAAAGTTCTGGAAAAAACAGGGTTGTGCAATGTAATCTGGAGGTCATCAGAGCTGTGCTGTTTCAAGCAAAGAAAAAAGTATGGATTTCAAAGGCATGGGGGCCTCACTAAGAATGGGCTGCAGCATCCACCTTTAGTTTCAGTCTATAAAGCTCCCATCTGAATCCGCTTACCAATTCTACATGAGCAAAGGTGGCCTGAGGGAACAGAGAGTCTCCTCAAGTAAGCCTACAGTTGCCAGTTCATTTGAGTACCTAACTTAACCTAACCAAATGCAAAGCCCTACCTCTAGGCTATTATACCACCACGGCTTTTGCTTTTGGCTAGTTGTAATTAGGAGAATGACCCTGTATATAGCTATGCTTTGGGATTATTTCACAAGAATTGAAAGACCATATGTCTCTCCTTTTGAGTGGAATGCTGGAAACGTAAAGACTGTCAGTACTCAAGTGAGTAGCCTTCTGCCTGAGAACAGACCCATTGCAGTCAGAGTCAAGCCAAAATTTGACTTCTAATCTGTAGCGAGACATCCAGCCAGAAAAAATAACCAAATTACAAGGCACCTCCAGATTTTCTTTTTTCCCCTGTGTGAAACATAAGGGTACTCAGACCAATAAAGTGAAGATTACATGTAATGAAACTCTCAGCTAAGAATATGATAATCCTTTTAATGCAGCAAAGAGTAAGCACATTAAATGGTGTAATAAGTCGTAATCCCAAGAGAATATGTGTGAAAACTCATGGAAATGTGATAATGAATTCTGATGCTGATGTATGAACACCTTCTGAAATGTATAACCTCCTCCCCTGCCATGCAAAGAAACTAGTGATTATTACATGTTCATGAAACAGATGTGAGTCTCAGCAATAACACACTTTTGAAATGTGGTTAACTGCTTTGTCTTTGCTTATACACATCATGATTGGTTGTTTTTTTCAGTATATTGGAAAAGTCTGTCTGAGGCTACTGTTTAAGTTAACAACGAAAGATGATTGTTTAATAGAAACCACTACTAAAAAAGGACTAAGCAATATGGTGCCAAGAACAGTGCGACATCCTCCAGTATAGCTGACGTAGTTAAAGACCAGAAAAAAGGAGTTCAAAATGTGACTTTGAAAGAAAGGAGGTAGGGATTTTTAGGCAATGAACTCACTGTTGAGATCAACATCAGGGTTTCTCTAAGGAAACAGCCTGTTAACAATTTATTTTTCCAGTGTTCAGCAAAAGAGGATTCTTTTGGGGGAAGTATGGGAGTAGAGTGCAAAATGAGTGGGGTTACATCAAATAAATTCCTGAGTGACACAGTAAAGTTCTCTTCTTAAATGCAAATGGCTTTTCAAGGTCATGAATGTTGATAAATAGCATGGACCAGAGACAGTAGATTTTTGGAGCTCTGCAAGATAAGGGTCAAATTGCTGATGAGCCTTTTTCTGCTGTCCCATGTTGAAATGTAGTGTGCTGGGCAATGAAAAATGAGGATATGTCTCTTGGACAGGAAGCCTTGGAAGAGGAAGTCTATTTTTTCCCCACTCTAGACCTCTCTGGGATCCTTCATAATGTCCTACAACTGATCTGCATCTACAATTTGAAATAATCTATATACACAGCTTGGGCACTCATAAGCAACTTTTCTTAATGAGGCAATAGTGAATGTCCATGCTTGCTACTTTTTAGGGAAAGGTCATTGGAGAAGAGGTGTTTGTCTCAGGCCTAATATAGCCAAGTTGCAACTGGGCAACATGAACATATGGCCACTGCAGAAACACAACTGCGAATGTCCCAAATCCATGGAGAACTCAGATCCATACAATTTTCCTATAAGAAAAAGGTCCACAGGCCTAAAACAAATGATGAGAGAGAGTTATAACTAGACTATCAGTATAGAGTTTACCGTATTGGGTTTTCAGTAAGAACTGTTGTTGCAGTGTGCAGGACCATTCATACTACCTCATTCCTGTTTAAGCCTTGGACACTTCTTCAGCAATGGGAAGCTACCAGGCTCTCTGGATAGATCATTCCTTTAGGTAAGGAACATAGCAATGAGACATATCTTTGAAAAGGAAAAAAAAAACAACGTGGCACTAAAGAAGTAAATTTTTTGTGACATATGCTGAGTTTTGAAGATGCAGAATGTTTTACATTCTAACTGAATGCATACGAAGACATTTTCTAAGTCTAAACAAATAGGCAGTCTTGAATTTTAAGTACTAACAATAATTAAAAACCAATTAGTGGTAAACCGAATTAAAACAAACAAGTGTGAAGAGAGGATAAGTAGGAGGTTTTGTACTGCAATCATCCTACATGGCAAAGTTGGCTTGCAGTTCCTTGAGAACTGATTAGTTCTATAAAGATTTTTACAGTAGCAGAGCACACATATTATTAGTTACAGATTTATTTGAAACTCAGCTCAGCTGGTGGAACTTATTTTCCCAAAATGACTTTTTTTTTTTTTTTTTTTTAAATAAAAAATATCTATGGGGTCTCCTTGTCCAAAATTACTATGGTAACAAAACAGGTCTCTGAGCACAAAAGCATGTCTGCAGTAACCCAACAGAACAGAAGCTTACATGTTCAGCATGGAATTTCTATCAAAGTCTGACACCATGGGCATGGGTTTCCACATTCACATGAAAGTAGGGGCTGCTGTAACAGCAGCAAACAAGCTAAACCACACATGCCTTCCCTGTGGAGTCCTCAGTCCTTAGCACTACAAAAGAGAGAAGTCTTACCAGCAATGCTTGTTTAACTCTGCTGGAATACAGAAATATAACAAAATCCATTAATAACTATACCCACAAAGAGAAAGCGATTTAGAATGTTTTCTTTCCTTTTATTTCTCGTATTGGAGAGGAGGACAAAGTGAAAACTCTGTCCATAGAGTCACAGATTTTGACCTCAAATTGGTCTATATCAGACACGAAATCTACTTTTCCACATAACCCAGACTATACCCACTTATTCTCCTGCTAAAAGTTGCTGTGGGGAAAGTTGTTTTATTATTTTGTGCCACTTTCAGAGAGAAATGTACTGAGCCTGTTATCTTTGGTTGAATGAGTAAGCATATCACTTGTGGAACGATGGAGAAAAGAATAGAAAAACAAACTCCATGCCAATGAAACCATTTAGCTGGGCCCCTATCTTGTGCTTTCAGCTTCTGATTCTTGCTCTCTGCTAACAGACTCCTTTTTCCTTCTGTCTGTGCTTGCCTGAGTACCATCCATTTCTTAGTACCAGTAATTTTAATCGCCCTAAATACATTTCCTCTGTAAGAGTTGGCAGGCGATCGCAGAGTGTGGATAATTATGTCCTACTCCCAAGGGTAGATTAAAAAAAGAGAAGCTGTGGAAGTGTGTTTTTCTCTTCCCCTTTTCTTTTCCTCTTGCTGTTGGAAACTTTCTAAACTAAGTCTGTCCATCCCTAGAGGGAATGTTTCTCCAAAAATGCAATATAGATAATTCATCAAGTTGAAATAGAATAGCACAATAAAAGTGGGAGAAGAATATACTGTAATAGAATGCAGGAACAGCAGTGACATGGTGACATTATTCATATAGACAGACACTAGTGAGACGGAAGTTTAAAAAGCTGTCTCTTGCTGTAGGCATGGTTTAGTTTGCTGTTCAGTACAGTTTTCCAGTGTTTTTGTTGTTGCTGAAGAACCATAACAAAAATAGCCATTAGAAACACAGGATAAAAATAAATGTTTTAATTTTTTTTTTCCCCTCTGAGAGCCTTACAATACCTGACCTGGAATAGGATCAGTCAGGCCGTATACCTAACTATTAAATTCTCTATTTCAGCTGTGCTTTGTTGGGTTCCTGCAAGGGTGGTTGTGCATGTATGTAGGCTGCAGCGAGTTAATTTTTTTTATTCCTTCAGATGCCTAGGTTCTGACTTTGCTTTTAGTTTGGCCCCTGAAGTGCTATGCTATTATCCTCTTAGCCTCTTTTCTTCTAGCAATATGATTTCAAGTTACTGTATTAGGTTTCTGTCAATCCACAGTCTAGTATTTCCCCCAGGAGAGAGATTTCCCATTTACTTTTGCCGTTTTCATCCACGCTGTCTGACAAATGTGGTAAGATCCAACAGGCGAAGTCTCGCCATCCCGTTTCCCCTTCCTGTGCTCAACCTCCTACATTAGTGCAGCTGTAGGTGCTTATGGCTGCCAGAGAGCCCGTATCTTGCTCCACTCATCTTTCATCCTTGTTTCTCTCCTGGATAAATGATGGCAGAAGGCCTCTGAACTGTCTTATTGTGTTTACTCCCCTGCTTATGTCCTCCAAATATCCTTGAGGACAGAATATTAAGACTGGGCATGTTTGCAAGTTTATATTTAAGCCCTTTTAGAAAGCTCTGTGTTTGAATTTTCCTGCTGCCATTATCACTAGTATTCTTTAAACTTCTTTTTACTTCTCTGTTTTGCTAAGAAACTTGGAAGTTTTGCCCTTCCTAGCTCTAGGGGTTTCAACATCATTTCTACATTCTGTTTTTTTGGATATTGAGAAGGAAGGAAAAGAGAAGCAGAAAACAACATTTTTAAATTCTGAGCACCCTCTTCACCTCTCCAAATGATCTGAGAGCCTAGAAAGACAGCTGTGTTATTTCTGTGGAGATTTGTTTTCCATTTGATCAGACTAAGATCAGTCAGGGTGAGCAAAAGGTATCTGAGAAGTAAAACAAAAGTTAAACCACGCTTTTATGTGAGCTTTATTTTTTTCCTTGAGGATTTATTTTCTTTCATATTGTGAAGCACCAATAGTGCTGTCAACTATAAAAGATTAGATCTTGTGGTGCAATGTGCCAGGGTTTATATAGGATCAGGCAGGGCATGGTGAGGGTTTTTCTGGTCACATTTTATCTTCATAAATTCATAGCATTGGCTTTCTGTTCCTGGCTTGAGCAATGAGGGCTCACAGCTCCCACTGGATTCTCTCTAGGAGCAGAACAGCCAAGCCTTTCACTATCCTTCTGCTGTTTCCCAGCTCACATTTTCAGGTGAAAGACAAGTTGCCAGAAGGCTCTATGACATCCCCTTGTTGTCTTTTATTTACCGGAATTCAGTCCCAAGGATTTGTCAACTTTGGTTTTGTTCGGTTATGAAAAAGCAAAATTAATTCCAAGTTCAATGTGATAGCGTTTCTCTGCTTGTAAATATTAATAACAAAGCTTTGATCAATAACATGTTAAAGGAGCTTGCCCAGATACAGTGGGCTGGCTTCTACTAATTCTACTGAAGATTTGAACACCAAAACAGTTCAAACATGATACATGTGGAATTTGGGGTTCTGGGCACAGTATCTTCAGTGTCAGTGGAGATTAGTGGCAGCATGATGATTTTCCTAATCTCAGCTCTGTCCATCTCTTTTATAAAGATAACACAAAAATAACACTTTTGGAATAAGAAGGGGTGAGAAGGCACCAGGTGCTCCTAGTGTGGGAAGGAGAGACTGGAATGGCTTGACATATTCAGTAAGAATCTGGAGTTGTGGGGACACTTGATGTGCTGGTGAGGGAGTAGCATATTCATCCTTTTTGTATGAGGAAGGTGCTGGAGGTTACTGGATCTCATCAGCTTCATGATCTGGGGGATTTTTGCTTCCTGGTCCACTGGAGCCAAATTTGCTGGCTGTGGGGATAGAAGGGATCCCTCCTGGCCAATTCCAGCAAAGCCAGACTGCATCTGTTCCCATTTGTAAATTCAAGTAGTAGTGAGGCTGAGTATTTTTCCCCAGAAGACTTCCACATGCACAGGCCAAATTACCATGCAAATCACCACAGATGCCAGTGCTTTTGTCAACGTGAAAACAAGAGGCACCCACGTGGCCATGAACAGCAAAGACAACCCAAACCTGTTCCTCCTTGTTTGCTTATTGGGGCTGAAGTTTGCTCTGTCTAGAAACTGATGTTCTCCAGTTGCTGACCACCAAGACTCTTGAGCCCCCAGGCTTATGGTTTCACCTTGGTGGCTGGCACTTGGACCTCATACCCTGCTCAGTGTCCAGTCTGATTTGGAGGTTGCTAGGACTCACCCACGCAGGCTCAGAAGAGGGAGTTCACCCACAACGAAGACAGTTAGAAGAAGGGAATTTAGTAATAGCAGAGGAGAGATCACAGTGATCATGCACAGGGCTCAGTCAGGCAAGTGCAGTGACCAACGGCTGGTTTTTGTGTGACTGGTTTCTTTCATCCCCACTGCTCTCTACTCCTCCATGCTTCTCTCTCTGTGGTTTACATCAGTTCCTGGGAGAAAGGATGGAGCACCTGATGCTTGAGCAGTGGCTGTGGACTGTGAAAACCACAAAGCTCCTGTATTTTTAGTCAGGAAACTTCTACCTATCTGAAACTCATTTTTTGTGCCTGGTCAAGCAGGCCAGGAACTAAAGGGCACTTAGTGCTGTCATGGTGAATGCTGCCATTTCTGTGCTGTGTATCAGCTGGGATAGCCTTAGTCCAGTGTCCCTTATATCACACAGCTGGCCAGTGGTAGTCAGTGGCAGTCATGCCAACATGACCTCCAGACTGGCTAAACTTCTTGCTGCTGGCAGTGTACCCCTGGGACAAAGCAGTTGCTTTGTTTTGTTGAGTGTATCACAATTCTACCCTCTCCCTGCCTCCTCACCTTTTTTGTCCTCAATATGTTTGCGAAGGCGAACTTATGGGACTTCTAGATCTTTTTCCATACAGAGAGTGTCTTCCAAAGAGAGGCTTTTTTGAGTAAAGTGAGCAGAATAAGACTAAAATTATGTTGTCTTAATCTATAACGGTAATCATAAGTGAATAATGATATCAGTGTATGGTGATAAAATTCTATTGGAAGATGGGAAGCAAATTCTGTCCTTTGTTTATCATGTAACTTTCTTTCATTTAAATGCAAATAATCGTTTCATATGGATCTACAAGGTTAGGAAATGGCCTAATGGCACTGTAAACATGAAGACATCTATGCCTGTAAAATAGTTATCCTTTTCTCAGACATTTACATATATTTACTAGCAACACCTTACAATTACCCTTTGAGACACTTTCACGTGTGTTTGACAGAACGGGAAACAGATAAGAGAATGTGAAAGAATGCAAAAAGGACAGAGAATGAAACTCGTGAAATCCTGTGCGTCCCTGTTCTATCTTTCTAAGACAATGACCTTCCCTATGTCCTTCAAAGCAATCCATAGTCATTTTACTTGTATCTTTAATGTTTCATTCAACATAGTGTAAGGCCATGAATAATGAAGTTTACACTATACAGGGAGGGTAGCTATTGATTTACACAAGGTATGTCTCATTTATTAATCTGTAAATACTATGCAAATATATGCATGACAAGAAATTAAATCAATGCCTGTCACTTATTCTTTCAGTCTGCATCCTTTTATCAGTATAAATTTGACATTAATATCAGTTTACAGGAATATACTTGCTGAGAAAGCAATGATTTACACTGGTGTACAAATCACTCATATGGTCTGAAAGAGAGCTTTCGAAAATAGTGTGTGTAACCTGGACCTGCTGTCCCTTGAGTGCCATTTTGTAGATAATCTTAGTTGTATTCATTATACAGATTATTTAAGTATTACATTTTAATTGCTCACTTTTAATTTTTTAAATGGTGTGATTTTGAGGCATGGGACTGAAGCACAGAACTGAGGGTAAGAAACGTCATAGAAATGAGGCAAGCAGCTTACCACTTCTCAGATAAACTATCATTAAAGTCCAACAGTCCTTTCAGCCCATTTGAGAGGTGAACAAATGGATGTCTGAATCCTAAACTAGAAGGTATAACAATGTTATTACCATGTAAAGTTTGCAAATGAAAGAACTCCAGTAACATCTTCTTTACATGAACCATGAAGATCTACTCCCATGTTCACACTTCAACTCAGCAGCTGCTCTCCTGCAACTGCAATGTGAAGTGAGGCATATCCACGCTACCCTGCTAGTCAGTATGGGAATGAGCCCTGCCTCACCTTATAGGGCCTGGGAGTCCTCAGCATTTCTCCAAAGTTGCTCTGCACTCAGAACCAACATTCTCAGCTTGATGTTGGAGAGGAAACTCTTATGAATCTACTTTTCCCTACTAAATCCAAGAATTACTTAGATAAATTACTGGCACGTGTAGTGAGGGACAGGAACAAAGTGTCCTCCTTTGATCAGCAGTAGAAGGCAAACAGGCTTTAGAAAGGTGTAATGAGAGACGAAGGAATCCTAAGCACAGCTTTACGGGCAAATGGCAGAAAGTCCAGAAATCTGAAGGTTGAAGGATGGTGCAGAATACTAGAAGATGGAGACAGGCTCCTCACAGTGCTGTGTAGCAAGAAGGTGAGAGACAGCAGGCATAAGCTGAAATTAGAGAGCTAGATGAGGAACAAAATAAATAATGAAAAAAATATTAAAAATAACAAATAAAATAAGAATTCAAACTAAAAAATATATGAATAAAAGCAAAAAGTTTTTTGCTCAGAAAGGTGGTGCAGTCTCTCTCCTTGGAGGTTTTCAAGACCCAACTGGATAAAATCCTGAGGAACCCCATAAATGATCCTACTTTGAGCATGAGGGTAGACTAGAGACCTCTTGAGGTCCCTCCATACCTTAATTATGCTATGATACTGCTGTCTGTTAGGATGTCCCAGCAGGCTAATAACAACAGCCCAAACCACACAAAGTAACCACTTGTATGAGATGTTGGTGAGGGTTTATATACTGAGAAGAGAATCTCTTGATGTTTGGATCTTGTGACGACAATAGTGATGACAAGAATAGATGTTATAATGATGGAAAGGGAAAACTCACCTATTGCTTAATATCTTATGGACAGTCTCTTAGTGGAAAGGGGGAAGAGTTAGACATTAGGGTTGGGCAGGAGACATGCATCCATTAACCCATGACAGATAGGAAGTCCTCCAGATATAACTGTAGATCCTACAAGTATTCCCACACAGTTTGGGAAGTACTGCCTGGTGGTGGTGGGAGGTAAACATCTATAAGGAATTCTAGGAGGAAATATTTGGAGGGGTCTTCCTCTCTCTTTGTTAGGTAGCTTTGTGCATTTCACTGTTTTCAGAATGCCTGGTGATTTCTTGATAGAAGGTGGGACACTGAGAATTTGTGGGCTATGCCTGAGTAATAATTTCATTATTTTGGTGGTAGTAATTATAACATTTTGCTTACTGGCATATTATGAAAACAGATATTTTCTGTATCTCAGTGAGTCTGAGCTCAAGCAGAGTCTGATACATGTTTCATTTGAGAAAATGAATGTTTTTCTAGATAGTTGTATGTAATGGAACATCTGCTAAAGGATGGCATTGAGCCATCATGTGATAGAAATAGTGTGGGCAAATTTAAGATATTTGTTCTTAAGAAATGTATGGTTTTATTTCTCTAAGTTGTTTTTTCTTTCATTTTTAAATTGTGTTTCTACCTTGGCCATCTTTACATATCCTGAACCAAGCAAGACGAAAAAGTCCTGACCTGGAGATTGTGCTCTTGGATTTTTTTTTTTTTTTTGCATTACTATGAGGTGGAAGTATCACAAGAAAAGAAAATTCCCTGTTCTCATGAAAGACATTTTTTAAAACACAGCTTCGAAGACTCTAGAGGTTCATATAAGCATGCAGCATGAATATCTGCAGGTTTGAATCTGTATTGGGTTTGCGTGGCAAGGTTTTGGTAGCGAGGGGGGCTACAGGGGTGGCTTCTGTGAGAAGCTGCTGGAAGCTTCCCCCACGTCTGATAGAGCCAGTGCCAGCTGGCTCCAAGATGGACCTGCCACTGGCCAAGGCCAAGCCCATCAGTGATGGTGGTAGTGCCTCTGGGGTACCGCATTTAAGAAGGGGGAAAAAAACCCCATGCGTGACTGCAGCCAAAGAGAGGAGTGAGAATACATGAGAGAAACAGCTCTGCAGACACCAAGGTCAGAGCAGCAGGAGGGCAGGAGCTGTGCCAGGCACCAGAGCAGAGATTCTCCTGCATGGTGCAGACCATGGTGAGGCCACTGTGCCCCTGCAGCCCATGGAGGTCCACGGTGGAGCAGAGACCCACCTGCACCCATGGAGGAACTCAAGCAGGAGCAGGTGGGTGCCCAAAGGAGGCCGTGACTCCGTGGGAAGTCCCCGCTGGAGCAGGGTCCTGGCAGGACCTGTGGCCCTGGTGAGAGAGGAGCCCAGGCTGGAGCAGGTTTGCTGGCAGGACTTGTGACCCCATGGGGGACCCAGGCTGGAGCAGTGTGTTCCTGAGGGACTGCAGCCTGTGAAAGGGACCCACGCTGGAGCAGTTCATGAAGAACTGCAGCCCGTGGGAAGGCCTCGCACTGGAGGAGTTTGGTAGGGTGTTTTAACATTTGTTTTTTATTTCTCATTATCCTGCTCTGATTTGATTTGTAATAAATTAAACTAATTTCCCTAAATTTAGTCTGTTTTGCCCATGACTGTAATTGGTGAATGATTTCCCTCTGTCCCTATCTTGACCCATGAGCCTTTCATTGTATTTCCTCTCTCTGGTCCAGCTGAGGAGGGGAGTGATAGAGCAGCTTTGGTGGGCACCTGGTGTCCAGCCAGAGACAGCCCACCAGAGAATCTCAGACTTCCCTAATGTGATGACCCCATTTCATTACAAATTGGTCTCTGTACTCAGCTGGTTGTGCATTAGTTAAAATCAGCCTCTTTCTGCTAAAAGCCCCACTTCAAAAATTCCTTCAGAACTTTTCACACTGCATACATTTGCAACTGTCAGTTCACAGGAACCTATCACAGTCTTCCTGAAACAGAAACATCTGAACTAACTGTTGATGGGGTTTTATGACTTACTGAAGCTCAGCCCTATAGGAAACTGGCTTTAATTTCTAAAAATCAATAATACTTTTAAGCACTGTGTGCCTCTGATAGTCTTCTTAGCCTAGTGGAGAAGAAAATGTACTCAATATAAAAGGTGAAAATAGATTTTCATTCAATTTTAGGCTGAAGTAGTGTTTCTGAATATAGCTCTGATAACAAAGCTCAGTTGTTGTGTTTAAGGGAAACAGTTGTGTAACACATTGCAGGCATCTGAGTCTGCTGCAATGGAAAAGAACCTGACCAGGGTTCAGCAGAGAGGAGTTATGATTTCAAAATAAAAATGAAGACTTTCTGGAGTTGAATCACTTCCTGATGGGCTGATAATGCCATGAAATTTGTTTGGTTTAAATATTGCCATTCTATTTTTCCCGGTGATATATGGAGCCTATTGTGTGCCACAGTCAGTCATTTGATGGTGTGTGAGTCACAGCACAATTTCCTTCGCACTGCAAGTCTTTTGTGGCAGTCAGGGGAAATGAATAACAATCTATCCCTGGGTTTGTATTGTCCAGTTTATACCATTTTGGAAAGCTACAAAATGTCCTGGATAATACAGCCTGAATGAAGATTTTTCATAGCTTTTTCAGATACTGCAAGCTTTTCATGCAAATCCAGTTTCACAAAAACAACAACAAACTCTATGTAATTGAAGTTCTACCCTCCCTACAATGAAAAATACAGCAAGAAACATATATACATATAGATATAGACATAAATGTCACATTTCAGAAGTCTGCATTTGCACTGTTCATTCCTCAGCTAAAGAAAAGAAGCACATTCTTGGTGTGCTTCCCTCTTTGGTTTCTACAACGGTGAGAATTAACGTCACTGTGAGCTGCACTCACAGGGTGGCTTTGTCCTTGCCTATCCTCATGGTAGCTTTCAGCCCTCTGTTACACGTCCATTAAACCATCCTTCTTGCTTTGATGCCAAAATAAGGTTCTCAATTTGCCATGCTGTCGGTATTTACTTGTTAGCCTGCCGATAGCTTTTACACTTTTAATTGATTTACCACTGACTCTTCATTACCAGAGGAGTGATAAAACATCACGTGAATACACTGTACAAGTGAGTTGTGTCGCTCCTATAGTATCGCCTCTAGGCACTGCAGAGGATCTCAGTCTGTCTGCAACATGTACATCTAATAATTAGAACAAGAATGTTGCTAATAACAAAACCTGGTAATATAACATGAAAATATCACTTTTCCAAGGTAACACAATTTTTTTTAGGATATGTTTCTAATCTTCAAACTAGTTGACACGAAGTAATTACAGAAACAGTGCAAAAAAGGATGAAGCTAGGGATTGTATTTTTTTAAAATGATGTTTGACTTTGTCTTATCTTTAGATGTCACAAAAAGAACAATGCTGCTATAGCAAGACAGAACTTGTGTTTACTAAGATGATAAACAGGTTTAACTACAATCCTGTGAATATATTTTTGCAAAGGAATCACAGAAATTCAAAACCTGCTGAAGAAGTCAGAAGATAAAACTGGTTTGGTGCAGAGTTAATTTCATTACTCCATTAATCTTATTTCTGAGCTTGTTTAACAGAAGCAGATTTGCAAATGACTTTGAATTCAGCAGGAAGATAATTTTAATTTTATGGGGCACTCAGAAGTAGGCATTTTGCAGGTGAAAGCATATGGTGTTGGAATTCTCCTCATCTGTCATCAGGACCGGATGATGCCAGCCCACTCCAGCCTTCAGATGCTACGGTACTTTGTAGAATTTCTGCCTATAAATAACACACTTTCTTACAGAAGAACTCACTAAAAGAAGTCAGACGCTGTGAAAAACGTGTTATTGGATCACAAGGAGACTAATAACTACCCTTGGCTATACCCAACAGCCTCTCATAGCCACTAATGCTTGCGAGCTTAGACTAGGATTAGCCACTTTCTCAGGGGCCTTTGAAAGTTCACAGTCAAGAGCTGTACGTAATTTTGTGTGGACAAAATACCAAACACACTTCCCTTAAGATGCTAGGATCTGGTTTGCAAAAAACCAGCTACAGAATAGAGCTGTGTCTCCTCAAAAGCTCCAGACTGCATGATATTCAAGACATACGAAGGATTTCTGGATCAGTTCCCCATCTGTTAGAAGGAGCAATTTTAATAATGGAAACACTTAATGGAGCCTCCAGATCTGATTATTCAGCACCATATTTCACTTACTGGTTCATTCATATTTTTAACAGCAGTTAACCAAAAAGTCCTCACAATCATGTTCTTGCCATAATGTCAGACCTTTCTTTTTCTGCTGAAGTAGGAAAACGTAGGTAGCTAGCACTGGAGGTGCTGTAGCTTCCTCAGATATGGGGTTGCAAAGCAGATTTACTCTTGCTCATAGTCTTTGTAAAAGCTGCCAAGATGTGATGCGTTGGGTAGTTTGTTCTGCAATTCTTTATATTCTACTGTAGTCTGTTCAGGACCTGTGTAACATGCACATGGTATAGCAGCAAATTTCTGCTATTCTGTTCCTTCAAATAAAGTAGAATACTGAGAAGCATTACGTGCATCTGAATTAATCAAAAGAGTATGTTTTATGGATATGTTTAATGCTTCATTCATCAATGAAGAATTCCAGATGCTGTGGGATCTGTACTGTATCCAATTTAAAGTTGTTCTTAAAGATGAGAATTTGTTTACTTCTTACATGGACATTTAATCATGGTAAGCTGATTATGGGATTTTTTTCTGTCTTTTCCAGTTAGCTAAATCTTACCATTATCACTACTTCTCAGAACTGTAACAAAAGCTGCCCTGGCAGATTCTGCTGTTCATGAGAAGAATTGATTTCACCTGTACCTTCTAATTTTTAAAATCAGTATGTATTCTTTATTATCTATTCTCTTATATGCCAGCAAAAATTTTCATTAACGCTATTTTTAGTAATGCTACAATAAGACGAGTCACTGAGACTGTGATTTAACCATAAAATATTACATGTGTATCCAGTATCCTGTTGGAAACCAACATCTATATCTTTGCCTTGACTCTTACGGAACCTACATTTGTCTACAAAAAAGTCTGGTAGATATTATATTGCAGCTGCTTTTTCAGTTACTGGTATCAGAATGACTGATATTGTTATCTGGAAGTACAGAGCTGTTCAGTTCATGTACTAAATTTTATCTAGGGTATTTAAACACGTTAAATTTCAGCAAAATCTATGAATTCATCAGTTTCCTTTATGAATTAGAATCAAATATCAAAGAACAGCTATTTTTCTAAGGATCAACTTCTATTATTTTTAAACAGCTCTTATGTATTTTATCTTGAAAACAAACAAATGAACAAACTCAAAATGCAAATAGATTTTTCTATAAATTTTGAAAAACTTTCTGTGATCCTTGCCTAGATACTTTTGTGAATACATGAGGATTCAACGACAATGAAAAGTAATCATCTTCCTGGAAGAGAACAATTTTTTCTGTGTCTTGACTCTAACTTGTGTTCTCACTTTTTGTGCCTGTGGAAACCAAGGTGTGAGTAACAAAGACACCATACGTAGCATTTTAGTCACTACTGCTCCTGGTAAAACACAAAAGATTAATTTATAATAATTCACCTACACACTTCTGTCTTTAGTGATTTTAATTCATCTTTACTCAAGTGAGATCTTTTATCCTCACATGGATTGGCGGTTGGACTAGATGACCTTTTAAGGTCCCTTCCAACCCAAACTATTCTATGATTCTATTCTCTGATTCTATGATCCTGAGGAAATCTGTGTCAGAAGATGACCACATATTTAAATGGGAGCCATCA
Source organism: Caloenas nicobarica (assembly GCF_036013445.1). Classification (NCBI taxonomy): domain Eukaryota; kingdom Metazoa; phylum Chordata; class Aves; order Columbiformes; family Columbidae; genus Caloenas; species Caloenas nicobarica. Next base: position 27,356,137 of record NC_088247.1, read on the forward strand.
TTAACTTCTTGTGATTCACAAAGCAGTTTGTACAGCCTGCGTTAAAGCACACTACAGCGATGCAGGAGGTGATTACAGTTGGTGGTAACCTTTTGAGTGTCTGTTTTACTAAGACAAGTTGGCCTTAGTTGGTTAACCGAGATATCAAAATGTTAAGAGTACAAAATTGCAGGTCATATTTCACCAACTAGAGAGATACTTTGCTGTCATATTTGCTGTTTTCCACATTTGCATACACTTGGTGGGTTTAAAGTAAGCACCTCATTATGCAATAATAAATAAGGGATAAAGTAATCTCTTTGGCAAAAGCTCCTGTATATCATTCTCTTCCACTTCAGCTTTGCTAGGAATTCAAGAGATGTTTTGTTTTGGCCATATGGTGGCAAATTTTTCCCTAACAGTGTTCTCTCTTTCTCTCCCTGACTGATCAGCATCTACCAGTTGACTAAGAAATACTGTGGTATGTTAGATACCATTGTGTGGCTACTGATGGTAGGTGCTGCCTGTTCATCAAATGTTACTGTAGCTGGTAGCTTTGCTGGACATTCATTGAGGTTGGCTGTGAAGTTTTTGGTTACCAAGGAAATACACTGTGGCAAAGGAAAAATTAAATTCTAATGGCAATATTGCCTTTAATGGAGAAGAGGCAAAGCTATTTTCTAATTTTGTGATGAAACTAGTAGAATAGGAGTAGTTACATAGTTATTGTCTCATACTGTATTTCCACACTGGAGAAAGCAGCCATGTTATGTTTCTTCCTTTGTCTAAAATAGATGACTTCAAGTAAAATGGATTATTTGCCTCCTACACTGATTTCAGTGGTGCTGCTTGCAAAAGACATTGCTAATCGGCATGAGAAATGGTGGCAGAAACAAGCAAAAACCTATAACGCCCATGAAATTATTAGGTCATTTTGCAGCTTGAAGAGAGAGACTCTTCATTCGAGTGAGATTGGGTTTTAAATTCTGTGTTATTTATAGTGATTCTTTCCACAGTATGGTGGGTTTGAAAAGAACTGCTTATTAAAAAAAAAAAATCATGGAGATACAGTACACAATCTGGCATAAGTAACTCCCAGTTACAATAAACAGAACCCTGTGGGTAGGAGGAGAAGAAATTAAAAGTGGAGCAACTTAGAAAAAGAAATAAAATGCCACTTTAAAGCAGTCAGATACTAATGCAATTAAAATTACTGACCTGAAATTAACATTCTGCTGAGGGAAATAAAGTAATTTAAAAGACTAGATCATTTTTGGTCATATTAATAGTGTCACATGGTCATGAACCATTCCCTTATCTAATATAGTAACATTCTTTCAATATGGAACACATTTGCCTTTTTAATTACTTAGCTGTTAAAAAAAAATTTACAATTTCATTCCCAGAGGATGGTTAACAAATTGTGATTTATGCTTTGCTTCATTAGAATTGGGTAAACGTGACCTTGACATACTTCTTGCAGCTTCCTCAAATGCACTCATGGCAGAGGAAGGAGTTAATGACTGTAACTTGCTCTGTGAATTCTCCAGCATCTCCCAGAACCTTGCAATGGGCAGATTATTTTTTTTACCTGTTCTGCCTGTAACTGACAATTTTTTACTTTTGTACTTCATATGGGGCAACTCTAGCTTGGGCACATTAAAGGAAAATTTTGTGCAGGAAAACAAGGTTATCAGGGGTAGTCAGCATGGGTTCACCAAAGGGAAATCATGTTTGACCAAGCTGATAGCCTTCTATGATGGTATGACTGGCTGGGTAGATGAGGGAAGAACAGCGGACATTGTCTACCTTGACTTCAACAGGGCTTTTGACACCATCTCTCACAACAGCCTCATAGGCAAGCTCAGGAAGTGTGGGCTGGATGAATGCAGGGTGACATGGATCATGAACTGGCTGGATGGCAGAGCTCAGAGGGTTGTGATCAATGGTGCAGAGTCTGGTTGGAGGCTTGTAGCTAGTGGGGTTGCCCAGGGGTCAGTGTTAGGTCCAGTCCTGCTCAACCTGTTCATCAGTGACCTGGATGAAGAAAATGAGTACAACAGATTGAACATGAGTCAGCAATGTGCCCTTGTGGCCAAGAAGGTCAATGGTATCCTGGGGTGCATTAAGAAGAGTGTGACCAGCAGGTCAAGGGAGGTTATCCTCCTCCTCTACTCTTCCCTGATGAGGCTGCATCTAGAGTATTGTGTCCAGTTCTGGGCTCCCCAGTTTAAGAAGGACAAGGAATTACTGGAGCGAATCCAGTGGCAGGCTACAAAGATGATTAGGGGTCTGGAGCTTCTTTCTTATGAGGAAAGACTGAAAGAGCTTGGTCTGCAAACTCCACGAGTGCGTGAATACTGCAGCCTAGGCTGTCTCCAATCTTGATGTCACCAATTAGCTCACTTGCATTGGTGACCATCAGGTCCAGTATTGCATCCCCGCTGGTAGGCTTGTCTATTACCTGGCTGAGGAAGTTATCCTCAAAGCACTCCAGAAGTCTCCTGGATTGCCTACATCTTGCCATGCTACTTTTCCAGCAAATGCCAGGGTGGTTGAAGTCCGCCGGTAGGACAAGAGCCTGTGAGCACAATGCCTCCTGTACCTGGAGTAAGCAGGCTTCATCAATAGTCTCCCCAACTGGGTGGCCTGTAGTAGACACCAACCACAAAATTTCCTTTGTTGACTTAGTCTCTGATTCTCACCCATAAACTTTCAACCTGCACATGGTTATTCTTCAGAGACAGCTCTTCACACTCTATCTATCTCTTGATGTACAGGGCAACGCCTCCACTGTTCCTTCCTTGTCTGTCCCTTCTGAACAGCCTGTAGCCATCGACCATCACATTCCAGTCATGGACTCATCCCACCAAGTTTCAGTAATGACCACTAGGTCATAGCCTTCTAGCAGCACAGTGGCTTCCAGCTCCTCCTGTTTGTTGCCCATGCTGCGTGCATTGGTGTAGAGGCACTTCATCTGGGCTGTTGGCTGCATCACCTTTATAGAAGAACACCCCTTAGTTCCTTTGAAGCATTTCACCGGTGTTTTCCTGTTGGCCTCTTTTACCTCAGGACCCTCTGGTTCATCTCCATAAGACTTCAAGTGTGCTCCAGTGAGGCCAGCACACCTCAGGACCACTGGCTGAGGGTCTTTGCTAGTACCTCACCCCTCTATGCTTGGCATCTCATCCCGCAGCTTGTCATAGGCGAGCCTGATATCGTTCCTCTTCCCCATCACGTCTAGTTTAAAGCTCTCTCAATGAGCCCTGCTAGCTCATGTGCAAAGACCCTCTTCCCCCTTTAAGAAAGGCGAACTTCATCCAATGCCAGCAAATCTGGTGCCATGTAGGCCATGCCATTATCAAAAACCCCCAAACTGGCTGTGACACCAGCCACAGAGCCATATATTAATAGACTGCGTCCATCTGTTTCTTGTAATGTCACTGCCTGCAACTGGAATGAGAGAGGAGAAAATAACTTGTGCTCCCAATTCCCTTACCAATCACCCCAATGTCCTGAAGTCTCTTTTGATCGCCCTTGGACTACAGGTCACAACTTCATTGCCACCCACATGGAACACCAATAATGGGTAGCAGTCTGAGGGCCATACCAGGCTGGGAAGTTTCCCGGTGATATCCTTAACCTGAGCCCCGTGAAGGCAGCAGACATCCCTAAGAGGAGGGTCTGTCCCACATATTGGACCCTCTGTATTCCTCAGAATGGAATCACCTACAACTATAACTCTTCTTCCTCATGGAGGTGGTTGCTATATGGGGGGTAGGCCTTTCTGATCCTGTCAGCACCTGTGGTGTAGATGTACCTTCATTTTCCTCAGCCGTTGTCTGGCCTTACACATCCAGAGCCTCACACCTGTTGTACAGAGGCACCTGGGAGGGTGAGCTGGGCAAGGGGAGGTTTCGCCTGCCACCCCAAGTGTGGACTTGCTTCCATTCACTCCTTTCCCTTGATCTACTGTCTTCAGTCTGGTGGCAGAGGGATATAGGACTCCCTTGATCTTGTTTTTTTTTACCGGTGGCCCCTCCTGTCTCAGGGAGGCCAGAGCATGATCCTACCAGTCTATCTCCTTCTCAGAATCCCTGATGTTTCTTAACTTTTCTACTTCCTCTCTCAGCTCTACCACCAGGCTGAGAAAATCATCCACCTGGTCACACCTCAAGCAGCTGTTATCTCTACTGCCATCCCATACCAGTGAGAGGCTACTTGCTGACTTGGCTTCAGCTGTAAGTCAAAGATTTCCCAAGATGCAGCATAATCTGCACAATCTCCTCTGATCCATGGGATACTTCCCCAGCTCCATTGCTCCCAAAGTATTTCTGTCCCCTCCCTCCTCCTTCCAGTAACCTGTCAGTGTCTCTAGTAGCCATTGCTGTGCCTCTCTGATTGTTTCTCCTTCTCATGTCATGCAGTTCCTCTGATCTTCTCTCCTTGAGCAGATGCTGAAGGAAAGAGCAACCACCCCTTCCCAGGAGGCTTCTGCCCTACCCGGTCCTGCTTCTTACAGGAACAGCCCGTGAAAGTTGAGAACAAGGTACATATGTCTTTCACCGGAGAGTTCTTCTAGGAATGTTTTCTTCCTTTCTGATTTTCCTTACTACTTTGAATCTTTCTGTTGATGTGGATGTCTAGCAGCTTCTAACCTCTGCAGCACTATGATTTGAGTGACTTCTTTCTGTTAATCTCAGAAACTAACACGGAACAATGTTTTACGCCACAAAACAATGAACATCCGTCACCGGATGGCTGGCATTTTGGGGTTTTATTAGCTTGGAATGTACTAAGAGGTGAAATCAGAGTTCCAGTACCACTTCCAGGCAGATAGCTAAAGAACTGAGATGACATACAAATAGTAGCTTTCTAAAAGTTATAAATGATCTCTAAATAAAATCAGCAAAGTGACATGCTGTGTTGAAGCAAAAATTGGTGAACAATTTGCTAAGTGCTATCTACCTGATAGACTAACCAGTAAGTGGTTTTACTCCGGAAATCTGAATTTGTAGGCGGAAAAATGTTCCTAGTCTTTTATGCAAAAAGAGGCATTTAAAACTAAACTACCAATATGGTTCATTAAAAAAGAAAAGTCAGAATGTTTAAAATGCTATTATAAGTGTGGATAAGTATGAAATCCATTTACAGATACACTAAACACTTGTTTCATTTATATTTCTCTTTGAAGATGTTGGGAAGTAATGATTAGATTTAAAATCCAGATTCTAAAAATAATTGTAGACTTCTTTTATGGCAAGACGCTGGGACAATATTTGGGGTTTGGTTATGGCCTCAGCAAAGAACTAAGTTGCTTTACAGAAAGAGAAGCATACTCTCAGTGCACAGCGGGAGCCGTCACCTCCCTTGGGTCAGGTACCAGGAGCATCAGGGGCTCCCCATGGAGGGTCCATCAGGGCAGGGCCTGGCAGCCAGGACCCGTTTCACCACCCTGGCCAGGAGCAGGGCAGCTGGGGGCACCAGGGAAGCCCCAGCCCGCCCTGTGTCAGGTGTCTCCTTGGGGATGGGGTTAGGCTGATGCCTCCAGGTGGGCCCAGCTTGATGGGCCCCATGGCCAGGCAGGGCTGTGGGGAGCTGGAGACCGGCCCTGCCGCTGCATCACTGGGGCAGGAGCTGGTGGCCCTGGGAGGCTGATGTGGGGTCCTGGGCCGTGGAAGGTGGGGGAGCCCCAGGGGGCCAGTCAAGGCTGGTGGTGCTCTCATGACTCAGACACATAGATGGAGTGATGGCATTGTGTTCCCTGACCATTCTGGCTGGTCAGAAATAACTAATGAAAATAAAGCAGAGACTTAACATTTAGAAGTTCAAGGAAAAATTAGAAAAAGACACTCCTTAGTCAAAAGATGAATGGGACAAGCTGTGTTTAAGGACCTAAATGTTTATTGTGACCACCGTGAAAAACAAACACTTTGCAAGTGCAGTAAGGTTTGGTATACATACTAATGCACCAGAAGTTGTAAAAAACCCCCTAAAGGTTTCTTAATGGAAACAATCTAAAACAGATTACAGTTGTTTGCAAATTTATGTCAGGCTGGTAAATGTTAGATATGAATGGTACCAGGCAATATATAAACTTTAAGAATGCAGATTAATGTGAAAACTGGACTCAAAGAGTCCATTCTGTAATGTCCTATGTAACAGAGTGACTTTTCATTTCCTCACTTTGGTAAGGGACACATAAAATGGTGTTGGTACAGAAAGAGTTAACTATTGTGGATATTTTATTTTCTTGAGCCCCGGAGATTTCAGCTGAGTTAGAAACCTCAATTAAGCATTTATGCTTAACTTTGTCAAAGAAGTCAAGAAAGCAGTAGGTTTATCCCATTCTGACTGTAAAATATGTCAGTTAATAAGAAACTGTAAAATTGAGACTTTCCATCAGCTCCTAAACATTAAAATTCTTAAAAGACAGACAATACCAAAGGGTCATAAGACTTGACAGAGAAAAATCACTACCACTAAGACCTTGTCTACTTAGGAAAGCAGTTAAGAACATGCTTAAATCTCTGCAAAAGATTCAGTGCAAAAAATTCTGCATTTTGTCTGTGATTGTGTACATACTCTGGTCATACTCTGAGCTGATGACTGTTACCAAAAATTAATGAAACCATTGTCAGGGTTCCTCTTTATTCAATGAGTTTGGATCAGCCAATTTAGAAGCTCAGAGTATCTATGTACTATTGGAGAAACTCAATGAAAAATTATCTTTTCTGATCTTTTTCCCTTTTCCTTTTTACATGAAGTACTTAATCTAAAAGGTTCACTCATATGAGTAATACTATTGTATAGCAGGCTGACTAATGCATAATGCAATTTTTCTATCAGTATTGCTGTTTTTCCCATGGAACTTCTGTATGGGTACAGTGACCTGTGGTACTAACCTGTATGCCAGATAGTTCAACATCGTAAGATTTACTTTACTTGTAACTGAAACACTACTTCAGTGTTACTGAGTATGTCTTATACTAGTGAATGTAACTTTTTAGACAATAAAATAAAAATTACAATAAATATCAGTTTAAGTATGATCAAAGACATGATATCTGAAACAAAGAAGTTCTGGGGAGTGAATGTATGAGTTGTTTTCCAGAAGTCTCCTGACCTCACAAACCTGGGACTTGCTGCCTTAAGGTTTAAAATATATTTTAATCCTTGTCCATCGTACAATGTAAGAAAAAATGAATTTTTTAAGATCTACAACTTCATCTGTGTACAAAACAACCGCAGACAGACTACTGTGTTAGTATGAGAGACTGAGACACTAAAGCTAAGATCTTAAAAATAGTTCAGCACTAAGGGTAAAACCCACTTTCCCTAATTTGAAAGTGCTTTGTGAGCCAGTATCTGTACCTTAAATTCCTACATTTTCTGTGCATTCAGTGAAGAGGAAGGTATCCTTTGTGGTCACCAGAGCAAGATCTGACGGCAGATCTCCATTGGAAATTAAGCAATATTTTTAACAGCACCGCCTCCCATTGCTAGTCCTTGTATAGTAATTTCAGTCCTAGTCTGAGAGATGGCAAAGAACAGGATGGACTACAGAATACTTTTTAATGTTTTGAAGGCACCCAACCTGATGAATAATGCCAGCTATTAATAAAAATATAAGTAAAATCATACTGAGATTTCACAGAGAATGAGAACGAGGCGATCTGTTTTGCATTAGAGCACAACGTGCCGCACACAATAAGGTGACTTGTTTCAGCTGATCAAGAGAAATGAAATACAACTCCATCTGAGATGACTTTGGTTGTCCATTTTATTCCTACAGGGTGCATAGGTGGGAAAGAATGGTAATTTGCCTATCAGGAATATAATATCAGAAGGCTTGTCTTAAAAAATATGGATAGATTGATAGATAGATAAAAAGAAAACTACAGGGGACAAGAACTACCCTAGGTTTCAAACTGGTTTTGCCCTTCTTAGTCATGGCATGTCTATGCTGGAAGGCTTTGCATGTGGAGGAAATTACTTGACAAGCATAAAAAAGGAGAAAAGAATTCAGAAATCCCTGTGTTAAATACAAACTGACAGCATCCCTCAGATGATAGGTTTGAATTAACCTTTAGTCCCTTATAAAAAGGCACTAGTTTCTGTACGCTGTTCTGAAACAGAACGTTTACAGATCTGAGTTCATCCGTCATCAGAGTAAGAGGTTAGAGAATAAGTCACAGAACAGCCAGAATTCAAAAGTACACATCTTGGTCTTTGAACCACTTTGGTATCAGTAGCGTGGGTTTTCACTGTAGTAAACTAAGAGTTAACATGTGTTTTTAAAAAAATGAATATATGTTTTCATAACACGTAGAGATTTCCATTGATGAATTTCCATAGTGATTAAGTCAGCGTGGCTCAGGAACTGAAACAGAACCAGATCGTCAGCCAGTGGCAGTCAGTGGCTCTCTGACTTTACTAGACTTGGTTGTTTGTCACTAGCTGAGATATAGAACTTTATTCATTTTGTTTCGCGGTTTAATGTAAGTTTAATGCAGGAATCCTAATCATGTCCAAGCTGCATAAACAATTATTATCCTTTCTTGTTGTGGTGGGTTACCCCTGGCCAGCATCCTGGTGCCCATCCAGCTGCTCACCCACTCACTTCCCCTCCTCAAGAGGACAGAGGGAGAAGATAGGATGAAAAAGCTCATGAGCTGAGATAAAGACAAGGAGATTGCTTGCCAGTTACCACCACAGGCAAAGCAGAGTCGACTTGTGGAAATGAAATTAAATTTATTGGCATTTAAGACAGATTTGGGTAGTGAGAGACAAATTTTAAAACAGCACCCTCTCCCTTCTTCTTATCTGACCTTGTTGTTCACGCTACTGTTTCTCACTATTTTTCTTCCCTCCTCCCATGCCTGTGAGGTATTTTCTATCCTTAGATATGTTATCAGAGAAGTACTGCTATCTTGGCTGAGGGACCTGAATTTGTCCTCTGGTGGGTCCATTGGAGCTGGCTGGAACCAGTTGTGTCCAGCATGAGCATTCCCTGCCACTCCTCACAGAGAGCACTCCTGCTGTCCCCTGCTACCGAAACCTTGCCACCTACACACCATGTACTTACTCACAAAGCTTCCTTTTGATGTTAGTTCCGTCATCTACAGTTAACTTACTGTGTCTTCGCTTAACTGACCAATGTTTTCCTAAGAGGAAAGGTAGCTATTTGCATCCATTCCAACTTTGAAGAGTACACAGTTTTCTAAGATGTGTTACAAAGATAGTCAGAGACATAGAGCATATGGCTTTTGAAGAAATGTGGAGAAAGATCAGTTTATTTAGTCTCATGAAAATTAATGGATGATCTGATATCTGTCTGCAACTATTTGAAAAGCAGTGCAAACCATGAAAGAGTCAACCTCTTCTCAGTACTCTCAGGTAATGGGGACGTAAACCTGTGGCTTGGAAGGTACCAGTTGGACTTAAGGAAGCAAATTTTCACCATAAGGATATTGCAGCATTGAAACGTTGCCTAGAGAGACTGTGAAACTGCGAAGTTCATTACTTGGCTAGACAAAGCCAAAGCTGACCTGATCTAATGTTGATAGAACTGCCTCATGAGGGAGGCTGGACTACTTGAGATGCAAAGGTCTCTTCCAACAAACATCTCTGTAATTTTCTGATTCTTATTTTTCACCCCTTTGTTGATCTAAAAAATTAGCATTGGATCATACAGATCCACGCATACATTCAAAGACTGAGTGAAAAAAACAATGACTTTGCTTAGTCCATTCTTCTCAAGTAGACCTCTGCTCGCTACCATAGAGCCTTCATCAGTTTTATTTTTAAAAGACATTAATTTGGGAAAGACTACAGAAATATGTACTCATGGATGAAAAGCGTTCTGTAACTGTTATTCTGTACCCCTTACTATTAAAAATATCCCAGATGTATTTATACAATGAAGATTTTCCTGAGATGGTAAGACATCAGATTGCTGACTGCAACTGTCCACATACCAAACATTCCACCTCCAATAAATACTCGTCCCTGGACAGAGCTTCTGTATCTGTCCTCATAAACCTCACTGCTGAGCTATCAGTAAAGTTTCTCATTTGGTTTGCTGTAATCTGGGCTATCTAACATTTAAGAAGTCTTTCAGCAGGTATGAATTTTCAGAATACAACAATCAAATAAATATATATATTCAATATGCTTCAACATTTAATCCTGTTTTGGAGAGAATATTTATTTTAACTAATGTTTTAAAAGGAGTGTAATCTCTCTTAGCAGACAGAGATATATGAATAGGTACATACTGCTAAATTAAGAAAAATTTACCCACAAAAAGTGCTGTGAAAACCAACATTAAAATAGATTATTTCTCTCCATTATTTTTGTGAGTTTTTTCTGCTGTAATACTTTTTTCACTGGCAAGTCTCAGGTGTGTTATCCTCTACAGCACTTCAGAAATGACTTTGTAGAATATAAATGTGACAAATCTTCTATTCTGTCCCATATGAGTAAATGCCAAACAACTTTGAAGTTGTCATGACCTCCTTTTGCAAACTCTTTGAGATCTACAGATGAAAAATACTATATGATGTTAGATTGATATTATAATCTATTTCTTTATACACCTAGGGACAACTAGCATTTATTTTCATCTTTTTGTCACATCAAACAATGTTTAAATTCCAAATTTGCTAAATGTTCAAAAATGGTTTCCATCTGCATCATTGAAAGTCACTCTTTGTCTTGGAGCAATATTCTGGAGAATTTCCAGAGCCATGTGCTGACATAGACAGCTTCAATATTTAATTATATTTTGGCATTGTTTGTGTGTAACCTCTTTATGTATATAAATCTATATAGAGAGAATTTTTTGGTAAACTGATTCATGTTTTAACAACAGCTTCTTTTCAGTTACCCGCCTGTAATATTCTTCCAACCATATTCACTGCCTGAAAAGTATGTCACTTAATAGTACGGTCTGTCCAGAACAGGACTTGATAAAGAAATGAGGGTCCATATAGTATCACAAGCATGTTCTGCCTATATGTCAAACAACAAAATGCAGACAGACACTACTATGCAATGCCAAGTGTGGGTGTATTATCTTTGACTCAGCATGGCACTAATTTCTAATTAAAGTTACACCTTTCTTGATTGAAGCAGGCTAATATCCTGCTGTTTTGGCAAATGAGCAAAGCAAGCTTGGGATGATTGTGCACAACAACCCTTGTAGGTGTATCCTAAATGCTTTTTTTTTTAATGGTTATGAAAGAGCAAGGAGCTGACTTCCCGATTTGTAAGGCAACATATGAGACAGGGAAATGTCTGTCATCTCCTATCCTTTAGCTATTAGTTAGCAGCACCAACTAATAACTAGCTGGTTAGTATCTGGCTAACCAGAACATAGTTTGCCAGAAACTTTTTCTGCTGCATGAGCTTTTAGTAGGTCATTCTCAGCTCTTTTATGCCAAAGAAAGAAATAATCTCTAAATTCCTAGTGTTCTGCAGAGTGTGTGTAGCCATACCCAACATGGGAGTAAGGTGCAATACTCTGCCTAGCCTCCAGTTTTGGAACACAAGTGATACCCATAGCTGTGGACAGACCTGCATGGCAAAATGTAGGGATGGCAAATCAGGTCAGGACAGAAGCCTTCTGGGTCCAGTCTGGACAAAGCACTATATCATGTATATTCTGTCTTTCTTGTGCTCAACACGGGCAAAGCCTGACTCTCAGGCACGTGATGTGGACACACTCGCTATGTGCAGGGTGCAACACATGGTGCAGATTCTCCTCTCTGGGCTTTCTCATCCCAATGCAGTAACTACTTCACTCTGTATCAGTGACTAGCAATGAATTGGTACATATTTGCAGTATGGATAACCATAGCACTAGCAATACCAAAGCAGAGAGAGGATCTGTTTGGAAATACAGACACAGTTACACCACTTCTTGTAGCTTGGTAAATTCATTTAGTACTTTGTTCTAGGTACCTGTGAAACACTGCATTGTACTCTATAGATATTTCCATTTCAAGATATCTTTATTTAGAGTGGTCTACAATGTTTATACTATTCTGCTCAAACACTAAAGGAGAAGGCTTACTTACTGTCAGGATCTATATATTCTGCGGTATTTGCTACTGTACTTTCGCTAAGTTAAATCTCTGTTATTAAAGAGAAGATGTTATCTTAGGCTTTCACTGAATGATATGGAAGTGTCGTTGCTAAAGAGAGCAACATTAGGAGAATGGATATTTCTAAAATTGTTTGCAGAGTAGCAGAGAGCAAACAAGAAGTTGTTCTGCCATTATTTTGTATATAGTACGTTTTATTTCCAAAAAGAGGATTATGAGATCACTTGTAATTTTCTTATGAAAAAATAATGGAACCTTTAATGAACCCCAAATGTAAGGCCATCTGTTTTTTTGTGTGAGAAAACTTCAGACGTTTTGGCGCTATTCTAGAATTTGTTGGGAAACAAAGGCAAATACTCAGCTAGTTATGCCATGCATTATTTAGTAGAGAAAACAAAATCTGTTTGTGGGAAATTAAGCTACCATTTAGAAAATAAAATCAGATGAGGCAATTCAATTGCCTAAAGTCCAAAAAATGCTGCAATAAATGTAAACAACTACCAGTAAATTAGTTGAAGCATTATCAATGTCATTTTTTATCTTGCAGCACAGGTATAACATCTGTTTTTGAATACTATACCCATTCCTTTCTAGAATTTCAAGCCAGTAGTGATCTGAATTTTATTGTTCAGGACACCAGATGACAAAAGGTAACTTTTTGTTAATACTGTGATCCCTTTTATCATAAGCACTATGCAGCTTCCTGCATGATGCACCTTGAGCTCTCAGGTACTTCCACACTATGTCTACATACACTGAGGACATAGGTCATGAAGAAAAAAAAGTAAACTGGGAGGCAGATCCTACACAAGTCCAAAGAGAAGTAAGCTGGTGATTAATAGATCTAAATTAGAAAATAAAAATGATACCAATAACTGAGGAAATTTTTCTCCTTTGTTTACCCAGGGCCCAGGTGAACGTACAGTTCAGTCTGTTTAGTCAACAAAATATAAGACCCTGTGTGGGATGACTTTAAAGCTGCAGCAGGCAGTAAATACCAAATGGGGAACAGGGAACTATTTGAACTCCCAAACACTGCAAGCATGTGAGCAAATAACTGAGTGAAATTCTGGCCTTGCATCAGAATGTTTTAACAGCCAGAAAGGGAGTTCTAGGGCAGCCTTCCTTTTGGAGCAGTGGAGACACAAACTGACTTAATATTAATTGTCAGCTTGATAAACTTATGAAAGAAATTACACAAATACTTGTCTGTGATTGCTCTGTGATCTCCTTAGTGAACTAAGGGACCTCATCTACTACTGTGTATCTTGTGTATACCTCCAGCTTCTAAAAAGTATCAGATTGACACCAAATTAAATTAGCCGTTTTTTTTTTTTTTTCTAATTAGAAATTTTCAGTCCAAAAAACTTACATTGTAACTTGACACTGTAAGTTAAGGGTGAGAGAATGCAATGGTTACAGTGCACAATAAGTGCACGATGTGGATAAGAAACTGACATGGTGAAAGAGGCATAGCCTGATACACAAGAATTTAGACATCTCAGTCTGGGTCTACAAAGCACAGTGGGATACTGTCTAGAGAAAACAATACCAAGAGAAGTAGAAACACATAGTGTGGGAAAGAGCCACTTTTGTGTCTGGGCCCCAAAAGCAGTACAGCCATAGTAGGGACTTGCCACCTATGTCTATACTGCAAAAGGAACCAGTCCAGAGCCACCCTCTAGATTTTGAACCAAATGGTACACCAGGGTTTGCAGAGTACAGCTAGACTCTGTTATCTACCAGAACATGGTAGCACGTCCAAAGTGCCTCTTGAGAATGCTCCCTCACCCCTGCAAAAGCTCAGATATATTTTGGGGTTTATCTGGAAAAGTGCTGGCTGGCCCTGGGCCCCATGCCAGAGACTGCACGCTGAAAACTGGGTACATGTGCTTGGTCTTATTCCCTAATTCTTTTCAGCTTAATATTATAAATGCACCCACTGGGACTAATTAAGCTGAGCACTGTGCTGCATTGATATATCTGTAACTCTTCCCACTGAAGTTCCTATAAATTAAGAAAAGCTTCGTATCTCTTATATTTCTGACAGAATTTCTGAACATATTAACTGTATTAAGAAACTGTACTTTTCAGAGCATAAACCCCTTCTCCTTCTAGGTAGTGTTGGGACAGTTTTTGATAATGAGATAAGCCCAAAGTTTTGGATTTCTTTTGTCATTATCTCAGTTTTTGTTTCTGATATCGTTGCATCTTAGCATGTGGAGAAAAGAAATAGCAAGTGCAGAAAAACAGTTGTAGTTTTTCTTCAGTTAGAATCTGTTTCACAGAAACATTCACTGCTTCATTTCTGGATTGTGGATATCCCAAAATGAAAGCTAAGCAGTTATAGCAAGACGGCCTCCAGGAGGCTGTAAGGGAATGCTCAGTGCTGTCTGCACTGAAGACTCTGAAGGTTGATGGACGATTTCAGCTACTTTCCATCTGAACTATATTTAAACAAGTGTTGTGGGCACCTTCCTGACTTCTCCATCTAGGCTACAGTGGGTTCACAGGCCCTTGAAGTTAAGAAAAAAAACAACCAACCCTGTTTAGTGCACAGGTTACAGTTTGTTGGATATCTGAATTAAACAGAACTTGTGTAGATGTATCCTGTATTTCCTTTGAACTGCTATAGCTTCCCCAGTGGCTGCAATTCCTGTTGTGTAACACCTGAATAACATCAGAGTCACAGTTCTCTGCCTGTTGTTTTCCTGTGCTTCGTTTCAGCAACTTAAAGATGAAATTTAATAACATCACTTCTTTGAAGACTCAGGAAATTCTGGTGCTTTTGATTGCTTGCCACCACCACTTGCCCTATTAGGATGTCTTTGTAAGAAATATATTGTTACTTAATGTTGCTTTGGACAAGCTGGAGATCAACAGAAGGTCTCTGACAATCTGAAAAACATGATTAAGAGACAAATATCTTTGTTTAATTTAGGTCCTTTTGTGTCTGAGTAACAACATGAGATTCTTCAACTGATATAAGCAGAAAACAACAATGCATTTGCTTCTGAAGCTTATCAAGTAAGGTGAATTTTGATTGATGAAGCAGAATAGAAGCATGGTATACTATGAACAACTTTTATTGTTTCAGTAATTTGCTGTATCTCTAAATTTCATAATAACTAATCCTGTTTTAGAAAGACAAGTATTTAATTATTTATGTTTCTGAGCTTATTGCAGAATTTTACTTTATTGATATGTAGAATGTTTATATTAAAATGTATAATGTATTTTTGATACTAATTCAACATGGCCAACTTTGACTAACAAGGCAGGATAGAAGATTGTTGCCTTGTGAGTTTATAATTTTAATCAAAATATGCTCATCTTAAAATGTCATTAAAATCAAGCCAGTATTAAGAAGACAGATCTTAAAATATTGATGTTTTCTCTCTTTGAACTGAACAAAACTATTTTACCTCTGTTTATAAAGTGAAGAATGAATTTTCATCACTTCATAATGCATAGGCACCAGAAAATGTGCAGCACTGAATTACAATGACATAGAGTCTCCTCTGAGTCATTGTATGGTATATCATCAAATGTCATGCAGTAGCTCCTTTTTGCTTTAGGGAATCGTTGCTCAGTCTTATAATTAGAGGGACCAGTAAAGCTGGCGTTTCTGGACTGGAATGGGAAAAAGTTAAACTTATTCATGATAATTGACTGTTTCAGTGAAAGCTGAACTTCATTATCAGCAGATAGTCCACAGCTCAGTTGTAAAAGAAATGTGAAAATATTGGTTGGCTACTGGAATATATCTGTATTTTCTATAGGCAAGTGTTGGGGCAGGAAAGACTAAAACTTCTTTGTGAGTTACTGTATTTTTTGTAAAATCCTTCAGCAAACTCAGCACAGCAGATCCACTGCAATGAGCATTTCAGCCCACCTATAGAACAGACTAACGCCTTGCTCCATGAAGTTCACACCGGCCTTTGATTCCCGTAAAGACTGGCAGACTTCCCTGATGCACAGATTCTGTAGGAATTTAGGTTTAGCATGTATATCTTGACTGTGAGGTCAAATGCAGATAAGCAGGTATAAGTTCATAACTTCTTCTGCTAACCTGGGACAACTAATGACCATCAGAGAAAGAGCTGAAGAGGGTCTACTTTGTCAGCAAGCTTTGTGTACTACCAGAATCCCAGCAAACATATTACCATCACCACAGGACTTCTGAGGACTCTAGAGGGAACTGATGGAACAAATGAGGCTGCCGCCTAGCTGAACTCACCAGAAAAAAAAAAAGATTAGAGGAAAGACTAATGAGATGATTCCAGATGCTCAAATTGAGCCTGCATCCAGAGTAACTGTTTTGTCTGACTGTCAATCCAGAGTCTGGATTGCTGGCAGAAAGATTAGCCCTTTCAAGTCTTGCAAATGTCAACAAAAAGCCATATTTTCCAGGCTGCTTCTTTTCCTCTATTTTCTCTGTGTATCTGTTTTGTTAGAGCAAGATAGCAGCAGAACTTAAAGGTGCGTTAAACATCCTCCATTAAGAACTGTATGACAAATCAGACAACTCTAATGGAGATGTCTTACACAAAGGCTTCTTCAGTTCCAATAAATTGGGAATTGAAAGTAGCTTTTACACTGGGATTTATCATCCAAACTTCAATTTCTGAGAGTAATACACTAATACTGCTAAATTTAAAAGCAAGAAAGCAATTCAATTTCACTTGCTGTGAACAGCAGGCAATATTACTGTTATCTGTTGGAGAGAGCTCAAGGTATTCTCAGCCTTTCAGTTTTCCTCTTATCTCCCCCAGATTTTAAGCATACTCCTGCTTGTAAAACTCTTCAACTATCCCAGAGATGGACAGAATTTTTCCTGGCCTGCCCTTCTTCTAAGTTAGGTCAAGTTTCTCCTTTTTTTCTCCATTTGCTCTGTTTAGTTTCTTACTTTCTGGGGAATTTTGGACAAACCAAGAAAACTGCTTCTTCCAATTTGCAGAGCTACAGAATGCAAAGTCTTGTTCATATTTTCCTTCTGGACTAAAGAGAATTGAGGTACAGGAAAGGTATTGCTTACCAGTCTCATTTCTTTATATGTCTTCTACATTATTGATCTGATTTCTAGACTATTGCTGCAGTTTACCCACTTGTATTTTTGTCATCTGCTTTGCAAGAATCTCACGATAGCAGAGATATCGTTAACAATATTTAGGTTATTTTCTTTCAGAGAAGCTTTGAAGGAACCCTAACCCAGAGATATGATTACAGTAAATAACAGTACACGGAATTACATCTTACACTAACACATATTTGCATATGGTACTGATATATATACAGCTACAATTTCTTTAAGCAGTTAGACTCTACGAACACCCTTCCGGGAGGCTCCTACCTTTTACTAGAAGTACCTTTCATCTAAAAATGATGGGACTTTGAGATGGTGGACTGACTTCTTTTACACTGCCTGTTTTATTCTCAAAATGTTTTATCCTGTTTTGAGATAGTTTCATCTGTAAATTGTGGTCAAATCAGTTAAATGGGTGAATTGCAAGTAACATAAAATCTTTATAAGCATGGAAATTCAAGACCCAAATGGGAAAAGTATAGTGTCAGGATTTCTCAATGAAGACAGTGACAGTAACTATGGGAGGCTGAATATGAGTAGAAGCTAAGGAGAAAAACATAATAGTGAGATTCCATCTACTGTTATAAATACTGCATAGAAATCACTTTTCAGGTGTGAAACCAATGCAGTTTTCCAGGTAACATGAATGACAGCTTTGCAGATCTGGTTTAAAATTTACTTTCGAAGATCTCAATAAATAGCTAGCAATTATCTTTTCAGGAGTAAAAAAAGCAATACAGCCACTGTGGCAGTACTGAATTTCAAATAGAAGAATTACATTAAAAGGAGAGAAACTTCTAGAGAGAAATGAAAAAAGGGAGCCAAAACTTCAAAATGTTGGCAGACAACACATTAGAAGTTAAAAAAAAAGGGGTACTATTTGCCAAATGTTTCTAGAAATATCACAAAGAAGGAAGTCAGTGTGGCTGAACAACACAATAATGGAGGCTATTTAAAATAGTAAGGCATATTTCAAAACCACTAAATTGTATAAAAAGAAAAAAGCAAGTAGAGGAGGAAAAAAATAAAAACAAGAAAAAAAAATATTTTCAGTATAGCATATGGAAACATATAAACACCTGTATGAAATCCTTGTTCAAATATGTATTTGGTGAGGGAATCCCTTTCAGGGATGCCTTTGAAGAGATGGTCAAGGTATAAAAACACAGCTCAGAGAAGACCACAGCAGACATATGAAACGACTCTTTCCATCCAAGTTTACCGGCAAGCAAGGTAAAGCTTAGAGAGGCATCTGACAATCCTTTTTTTATAAAAAAAAATTAAAAAATTAAAATATTACAGAATTTGTCTATAACTGGACTGACAGCAGAAGGTGAGCAGTCTTTACCATGTTTGGTTCATGTTATTTTTCTTCATTTTTGTGGACATATTTTGTGGACACCAGCTGTAACTGGCCTGAAGTTTCCAGAGTGGGGAAATGCAAATTTATTTCCTCTTTCTAAATCTTGCATTTTTAAGAATTCACTATCTGAACAACGGCCATTTTCATTTTTTTTAAGATGCTTTTACAACTATACTTCTTTGAATGGTGTGATGAACGTTGTCTTTGTAGCTGTTTGAGGAGAAAACAAGGTTGCCCAAGCTCTAAACTAAAAAATTTGCTACTTAACAAATGTTAAGCAACCTTACAGCCCTATTTACCAGAGATACATTGAATCATAGCTAAGCTAATATTTCTTTGGAGCAGAAGGCTGTCCGAATATAAGCTAAGGAAAGTGCAGTGAACTGTTGTTTTACAAGGTTTGGGAATCATTTACAGCTGCTTGTGTTGTGGCTCATAATAAATGACGATGATCATTTAGAAACAAGACACTAAGTGCAGCTGATCGCAGCCATGCTTCCCGAGGGTTGAATTGATTTCACCTGCTATTAGTCTTCTAAACATTAGGCATCATGTGTAAACTACCAGTTTAGACTTTCTCTATACCTCAAGAGGTGTTTGTTCAAAGGATGATTCATCCTACTAGTCTTACTATGAATGAATGGGGATGCACCCATCTTGCTCCTCTTCAGAGCCAGGAGTTAATTCCAACATCTATGCTTCTAAATTTTAGTTGGAAAAAAATTAAGTTGGATAAATCCAGGCCTGACTGATTCATGAACACCTTAAAAAGAATTTTTTCCTTCTTAATACAGGAGGTACATTTGTCTGAATCAGATAGAGAATCAGAAGTAAGGTATTTTTCAGAAGTGTAAATCATGTCAACACACAGTTTTCACAAAATTTACAGTAGCTAAATCCTAGTATCTCCTGGTTTTGAGATAAAGCGCATTTAAAGCAAATGGAAAAAATAATGGAGGCAACAGTTTATTGAATATATTAGATTAGACTTTATATGTAAGTGACTGAAATATTTTCACACTAGTTTTCATGTAAAGGAAAAATTCAGGTAGTGTAATGAAGTATAATCCTGTTTGTCTAGGTATGTAATGTGCATGTATGTATAAACAGATACATTTATGATATCTTAGAAAATGGTAATGATAAACAGTCAACAACTGCCTTCATTCTCTGGATATTATTTAAAAGTTGTTCTCTGGACTATTAAAGACTAAATGTTTTGTTTCTCTGTATGAGAAGGCACATATCTGAGAAAGCTGTACTAATATTTCAGATTCATTTTGAAAATTGGTATATGTGATTTTACTTAAATTTTTCAATTATGTTAAAAAAAAATCTAAACAATTCTAAACCCCTATCTTTACTATGGAAGAGAAATAATGCTTTCTCTTAATTAACTTGTTTATACACATGCCTTTTTCTTGCAACAAGATTGTCTTCCTATAAAGCTGATGGGTTTATACACCAGCTCTACAGATGGGGCCAAGACTTTCCCCTGAGCTAGCAATGTAGAAATCATTCAACCTGACAGCTTCAACTAACTTGAATGTAAAAGAACAAAAACACAAGCTTGTTCATCTCTGCTGATGTACTTAAGTCAGAGCCAACACCAGTAAATTTGCTGTTCAAAATGCTCTTCTGAAAGACGAGTTTAACTTTTTCTTAATATGTCACAAAAACCTAGTAAGAAATGTGACAGAGGGGCTTAAAATGAATAAACAAACAGGTGTAAGTCATGTGTTATACTAAAGTTAATGTCACCGTGCATGAATTCAGAAGTACTATGATAAAGAACCATGCAAAGACATGATTCAGTTACAAGAATACAGCTCTCACAAACATCTGGAAACAATACCGCTATTTTCACACCTTTTAGCCAGTCAGTTCTAGTTTCTCACAGAAGTCTCAAGTGGACCTTAATTCCTTAATGCCATAAATTGTTTTTTAAAGTCTAAACCTAAAATACACTAAGATTAGAGAAGACATTCAGTGACAAAGACTTTGCAAATCCCTTGTGTTGGTCTTTTGTTGGAAGATATGGCAATTAGGAAGCAAGAACCAATACATCAAATAAAATTCTCCTCTTAAGTTCACATGCTTTTAAGAAAACTGTCTTGAACAATGGTCCATCTCACCAGGTTGCTCCCTGCCAAGGAGGGATGTACACCAGCCACAAAACAAATGAAGTCTAGCCAAGAATTGGTATTATTTGTAAGCAAGATACTTCCCAAGGACTGACTGGTTTCACGGTAGCTATCGCATTTCAAGTACTTTGTCTAAGGCAGACAGGTTTCTCGGAACTGCACAACAAGGGGATGCTGGCCAGCATTTCCCCCAGAATTTCAGGGCTTCATACCTGTGGTTATAGCACAAAATAAGCTTATAGTGGGCACAAATGGGCCAACAAGCACAGTGTTGGGGAGGCGGGTGGGAGACAGAAAGCAACTGGTATGTTTCATAACTTATTTAGGTTTTTAAAATATTTTGTAAGAAGATTTGGCACAAAAGATCAATTCTTGCTTTACCTAAACCAGTATTAACAGATTAAACCTTGGGAAAACTTTCTAGAAGTAAGAATAATCAATCACTGGTATAATTTGTCATTTCAGTAGGGACATTTCGATAACAGAAATTGGAGGGTGTGATGGGTTCTTTAGTTTTGTATGTTCAGGAACAGGTAAAACATAAGTCTGCCAGGAATCTTTTAAAGTGTTGGTCCAGCTGTGGCCCATGAGAAGGAACTGTGACTTTCCTTTCAACCCCATTTCTTACATGAAATTCATTCCAGAAATAGTTTTTCTTCATTTTAAAGGTATTGGAGGATAGTGATAGAAAAAGTGGTTCTTCAGCATCTTATAATTGTTAAATTTCATTTCATGACGATGAGGTGAAACGAATTTCTGCTGCAAAGGTGGTTTTACTAACCTAATTATTCTCTACCACAGATATATATATAAAGTAAGGCAACTATGATTGTTTGTAGTCAAGAACATTTTGTTCACCTCCTTGCTGCTACTATATATATCACTTTTCAACTTTGTTTAACTTTCTATTTTTTCCTTTTTGTTTAATTTTCAGTTTGGTTTAACAAAAATTGCAACACAACAATATTGGATGCAAATGGTTCAGGCACCTTTTAAGAGCAATACATATTTCAAAGAAATGTTCCAAATTTACATTCTGGCATTATCAAATAAAATTATGTAATACTTTTATTGCTTTTGAAAATAAATTTCCCCGTGTAAACAAAATCTAGTAGATAAATATGCTGTTCACTTAAGTAGATTGCACATAGCCCCTTTAAGGCATAGATTTACACATTTCTTCTGAACAGATGAGATATTGATCCAAACACTTTGTTATTATTATTCCCCCTAGCAAGTGGCAAAGATGTCCCATTTCACCAGACAACAATATGGCTGCAGATGCACAACAGGGAAGATAAGCTGAAGATGGGGATTTTGATTCATGAAGGTAAAAGAATACAATGGACAGATAAAATGAAATGGAAGATTACAGAAGGGAAGAACTAAAAGCTTAATGGGGAGTGGGTGGCATGGACCACAGAACACCAGCCCAAAATAATCCTTACTTGTCATACTGGGAGGTAGAGAATCAGTTGTAGTCAACTCAACTCTCTCTCTTACTGCACAGTACTGGGCATATACCCTTAAAATTAAATACCATGGAAAATGTCCAAGGAAGACTGAAAAAAACAGCCCTAAATCAACAGGGCTTTCTTGTTTTCTTTAGCCCAGTGGCACTAGAAGTCCCTATCAAAGCAAAGAAGAAAAGAAAAACATAACTAAAGTCTTAGAAAAGCAGGTCAAGGAAGAATATTAAACAGCTAGGGAGTATATATCTTACCACTTCTCTTGTTTTCTATACTATTCTTAACAAAGTTCCTCAACTCTTTTAAAATAATTTTCTTGTTCATTTTCTCTTTGTTTTTCCTTCCTTTTTTTTTTTTTCTTCTTTTCCTTTCCCTTCAGCATGGTTAATTTTTCAATTTGAAGAGCTATTGGTATAAAGCATGCCTCATTAGCTTTGGGAGGTAGCTAGTCCTCATTAATTCAGTTCTCACTTCATTTGCTTTGCATACAGTCATAATTAGCTTCAGAATAACTTTGGTAACTTCAGCAGATTTATAGCTTCAGTTTCATTCTGCATTTGGATTTTTCTCTTGTTTCATTGTGTTATATGAATTTTTTAAAATCAAGAACAGTAATGATTGCTTTAGAGAATAATTTGATGTTGCAATTTTTAGAGTGACAATCTCTCTACACCCCTCTGTCTGCTCAGCTACATAAACAGTTAAAACTCCAAGCCTTATGTAGACTTAGATGATGTTTTCTTACAAATAGGCAGAATTTCCCCCTTTCTTTGGCAGAAGCAATCCTTTCCCATGTATGCCAATCCCTCACCATGATGTATATGACAGCAGAGGTGTCCTCCATGGACACCATTTGAGAAGTGAGACGGTCAGAGCACAGGGCAAGGGCAGGAGTTACAAATAAAATGCCAAGAGCAATGCTGCAAAGGCTGAAATTTTCCTGGTTTAAACAGAAGTCACTCACAAAGCTCTAGAATCTGTGTACATTCACTGTGTGCTCAGCCAGCATGAACTGTTGCACTTCCTGCAAATCCCACCGAAAACTCCTCATTCCAATATTTCCCACAGAAAACCAGAAACCAGTGAGTCAATGCTCTGTAGGCATTATACTTTTCCTTTACTTGAAAAGCCAGTTGTCACAGTCTAAAACAATATGAGGTTCTGAGGAAGTTTTACCAATAAGCAGCAAGTGGATCAGTTCATGCTAGAAGTGGTATTGTAAATGTTAATAACCTGCAAAATTCCTGTTAATCACTCTGCATGGACTGCTAAGTCATGCCTTCTCTGTCCATATGCTGACTTGGAGATACATGATCTTGGAGAACAAGTCCCCCTCATGGTTAGCCAACATGTGAGCAGGTGGTGTTGTTTAACCCGAGCTAGCAATACAACCACAACAGCCGCTCACTCACTCCCAACTCCACCCCCCCAAATAGGGGAGAGAATCAAAAGGGAAGGGGGAAACCTGGATTGGGATAAACACAGTTTAATAAAACAACAAAATACTAATACGCTACTAGTAAATAAATATATATAATAGAAATAGAAAATAAAATAAAAGATAATCAAGGCAATTCCTCATGAACTCCGCCCACACCGAGCAGCCAGTTCCAGGAAACACCACCTGGTCCTGAACAGCCGATCCCGGAGAGAGAAAAGAGGCCTCTGCAAAATGGTAGGATGGCAAGAAGGCCAAACTAAATGCCCCAAACAGAGTTTCCCTGAACAGGTCTCTGAGAGCAAAGAGAAGACCAAGAGAGAAAGGGATCAGAAGATCCTCGCTCTCCTTAAATATGAAGCATGATGCTAATGGGATGGAATACTCTTATTGATCGGTCTGGATGTCAGTCAAGCTCTGCCACATCCACGCCCCCTTCCTTGATGCCTGACACCTGTAGGCAGAGCACTCAGAATGTCCTTGGCTCTCAGACCAGAGCAAATAAAAACGTTAACTGTTCTGGGGTGTTATCTCTTGTTCTCAAACTAAGTCCAAATAATGACAGTGCTAGCTATGAAAAAGAAAGGTTTCTAACTGCATAAAGAAAATTAACTCGTTTTCAGTCAAACCAGCACAGCAGGCCACTGACCCAGGCTGATGGGGTTCCTGGCACACTCCGTACATCTCTAAGAAATGCTTTATTTGCTCTGCGGTAACATCTTCACTGTAGTTCAAGAGTTAAGCTCTCAGGAATGCGATCAGTCCACTGCACCTGGCAAGCCCAAGCCCAATACTTAGCAATATTCTTATATCTGTTGTAAAACCATAGGTAATTTCACTCTGGATGCCCACAGGAATGATTAAATTACATCCTTTCAACAGCAGGCCACCTTTCAAAGCAAATTGTTGACTGGAATCCAAACAAGCAGCAAACCGGGGTGACTTGTATATGGAAGCCTAACACTCCTGGCAGAGACTGGTGAGCAGAAAGTGTGTTTGAGCACTTTGCTGTGCTGATCAGATTTCAGGCAGCTCCTGGCACTCACAGGAAAGCGGCCTGTTTTCAACAAAAGCTGCGTCACCCATCCCAGATGGTTGACTCTGTGATATCATCTCTCTCATACAAGACCCTTCCCTGAGAAGCCCAGTAAAAGAATTGTGTATCGTATTGGACCTGCTACACTGTGAGTACAAAAAAGAGTCAAGCTATACCACTGAGGAGATGAGTACAAAATCATCTGTGATCAATTTTGATGTAGAAATCTCAGAAGTTGCTAGTATGCCTGGGCAAACACAAGAGATTTTCTTTCTGTTGGCACATATTCTTTTCTTATTTGTCCTGGATGTAGCTGGTGCTAAGATTCTCCTGTCTACAGAACACCATAGAATTAATTCTGATTTTATTCTCATTGTGCTCTAACCTTTTGTGCTACAGTCTTACTGTGCTACCAGGCTTGGCTCCCATTACTCCAGCATAAGCTGCAGGTTTCTTCAGCTGGCAGGTACCAGGGTTCCCAGTCAGCTTTCAGAGCTGTCCTGTCACTCTGAAAGGTGGCTGGTGGTGACACTCCTCAGACTTCCTAGTACCCAATGCCACCAAATATTCAAAGGGAGACAAGGTGCCATTTTTAACCTCTAAAAACTCCACATGATATGCCTATTCGCAGTATGAATGCCCTGTGAAAGCTACAAAAGTGTAAATAAAAGAAGATTAAAGAGGGGTGAATTTAAGGCTACATGTTGGCATACTAAACTGTACAACATCAGGTTGCAGTCCTGTCCTGACACATGCATAAGAATAGCAGAGTACTGAAAGTCCTTATGAAAAATACTTCTCAGTTCAGTACCTAATAATGTGTGTTTAAAATATGTTCATAACTGTTGCATACACTATGGGTATTTTTTCTCTGTGTTTAAAGTACAGCAATTCAGGGTCATAAATTTTTTGAGTCTGAGAACTGTTACTCAAGATCTGCAAAGGGAATGCTGCAGGGTGGCTTTTCTGCAATATCAAGAGAGTTCACAACAGGGACAGTGTTGTTTTCCAAAATAAATGTATCGTTCTGTACTGGCCAGGGTGAAGGGGGAGAGAGAGTGCAGGGCTCTTTCATCATGTCAGTAAGAAAGGCCTGGCAAGAAATGGAATATTAAAATTGCTGCTTTTAAAAAATAGAATAAAAAGAGAAGTATAGCTAAAAGTAAATGTTATGTCCCTTCAAATGCTTGGAACCTCTCCACAGATGGGATCTGCACAGCATGTGATGGGGAAATCCATCTGGGGTCCATCTGATACTGCATGAAATCAGGGTTCCCAGCACCTGAAGGTACGTAAGATTTAATCACTATTTATATCCGTCTTTTTGTTCTGTCCTCCCGAAGCAGCTATTTTACTATGTCATTTGTTGTTTGGCCTTTCTTACTGACACTCAGAAAGAAACCTGTACCATCTCTCCCACCACATCCCCTTCCACCCTCTGTGCAGAACGTGTATTTAGACAACAGTTACTACAGAATAGCTGGGATGCTTTAAATTTGTAACCTACCTTAATGATTTCCCTATGCAGCTGTACCCTTCTCACTGACATACTCAGCACACAGTCAGAGGCTGCTGTTTGCAGTACAGCAGAAATGCCTGAAACCAATTTAAGAAACTTTAATTCCTGGGTAGCAGAAGCTGGAACAGCTCTTTGTCAATTTTCAGGGTGGTGATCTTGCTTTTATCATCCCAATTATCCACCACACAAATGGAGAGGTCTTAGGTGAAGTATCTAAGGTTGCCCATGCCTCAGTCTGATGTGGAACCTTTCTTCTATAAACAGTAAAATAGATCATGACAGACCTGGCAGGATATGCGGACTAATTGTTGAAAGAATCCATATTATGAACTGGGGAAAGTTTTGAAAATTTTACTAATATTTGAAAAATGCTATTTCTCCCTGCCTAATGCATCAA
The DNA here is from genome assembly GCF_036013445.1 of Caloenas nicobarica. NCBI lineage: Eukaryota > Metazoa > Chordata > Aves > Columbiformes > Columbidae > Caloenas > Caloenas nicobarica. Next base: position 27,382,678 of record NC_088247.1, read on the forward strand.
TACTGTCTCTAGCTCTCACACTTGCTAGCTAGAACACAGCAGTGAGATGCACAAAACCATCAGCACATATTTTTAGCTGAATTTTCTCCAGCACTGATTGTTTTCGACTTAATAATTCAGTCAAAAGACTTTAAAAGCTTGCTATAATAAGGCAAAGACTAGTGAAACAGGACATGAGTTTGGCAGTAGAAAACTGTCTCTGAGTTTTTGAGAGATGCAACAAATTGCTTTAAAAAAATCATAAGCAATGCTGTGGAAGTTCCAACATCTGGGAAAGGATTTGTATTGCTAGCTGCCATGAATAGTCTCTAATTATACTGAGCATCTTTACACCAAGAAACAGGGTTTATTAGCACCAGACGCCAGGCTGCAATCAAACGTGCACAGTGAATTCTAGCTCCAAGAAGTTAAAGATGCATTGAAAAGTTGTAATGAAGTGTACAATTGGAAACATTTACCAGTAATTCTGTCCCAGTATGAGTCAAGCAATTGTTTGAAATCACTGGAAGCCAGTCTGTTGGCTATTCAAAGTCTAGACTGAAGAGCTGATTGAGCTTGCATATGATTTTTTTTAACTTAAGCTTTCTGACTTCAAACCAATGGGGATGCATGCTGTATGATTGAGAGGAACTTTGGCTAAGTACATTCAAAATCTGCCATTATGTCTTGACGTAGTCCAGCTTTTGAACACTTCAGGCTTGATTTCTGATTCTAAGCAGAAGACAAAAACACGACTGGAGGGCCTGGGGCCATTTTTCCTGTGATGTTTTGTTGTTGTTGTTGTTTTTGTTTGTTTTTCATAATCTAGCATGAAGCAGAGAAATTTCAGCAAGAAGTTTGGACCCAGGTCCCCATGGTCTCTCAAATCTTTTCTAGTTGGTCTTTGTCAGTGGAAAGACTCCAACCATATCCTCAGTTGTATTTTGCAAAAGTGTTGTCAAGACACTAAAATCATTACACTGCCTTTTGCCACTCAGACATATAATTTCCTGATAGTCATATACACTTCATGTGTCCCTCTTTTGCTGTTATAAAGATCTGTTACATGATGAAGAAGTGCAACATTATTTTAGTTCATCTGTCAATTGAAAGCATCAATCTAAACAGAGTTCCTTCATTACAAATCACTTTTTACCATTAAAAATTGGTATCTTGTCATTATAAAGAAGCTTTCATGCAAGAGGGAGATAGAGATAATGTATGGGATATCCTCAACTGAACATAAGTGTATCTCTTAACTGAGAAAATGCCAGCAATTTTGCTTGAATACCAAAAAGCAACGGATACATAGGAATGGAGATTACCCAATAACTGTTCATCATTTAATGGAAAATGGGTGGAGTGATCATCAAGGATTATTATTTAGAAGGTGATTCAATTTCTAGATTTTTAAAACAAGAAAGAAGACACTGTTTCATTCTCATAAGCGATCTGGATGATGGGATCAAGTGTACCGTGATGAAGTTTGCTGATGACAGCAAACCGTCTGGGTAAAGGGACACTTCTGGAGGGAGACCCACCCTGCAGGATGACCTGGGTAGGCTCGAAGAGTGGGCTAACAGGAACTTCATCAAGTTCAATAAGGACAAGTGCAAGGTTTTGCACCTGAGAAAACTTAATCCAGGATTGCAGCACAGGTTGGGATCTACCCAGCTGGGGAGCAGCTCTGTGGAAAGGGACCTGGGGGTCTTGGCGGACAACAGGCTCAATATGAGTGAGGAGCGTGCTGCTGTGGCAAAGAAAGCCAACAGATGCTGGGCTGCATTAGCAAGGGCATCACCAGCAGAGCCAAAGTCATGATCCCACTGTACTCAGTGCTTGTCAGGCCACATCTGGAATACTGTGTTCACTTTGGTCCCTGCTATACAAAAAAGACGTGGACAGGCTGGAGAGGGTCTGGAGAAAGGCCACAAAGATGATCAGAGGACTGGGAAGCTGTCATATGAAGAAGGCCTGAGACAACTGGGCTTGTTCAACCTTGAGACAAGAAGGCTTAGGGGACACCACACCACCATGTTCCAGTATTGAAAGGGTGGCTGCAAAGAAGATGGAGACTCCCTTTTTACATGGAAAAGACAGAGTAATGAGTACAAGTTGCTCCTGTGGAGATTCTGATTGGACACATGAAGGAAATTTTTCATGATGAGAACAATAAACCATTGGAATAATCTTGCCATGGAAGTGGTGGTCTCCCCAACATTGGACACTTTTAGGATTCAGCTGGAGAGGGGTGCCGGGCCATGTTGCCTAAGGGTTGTCTGTGTTGTCAGAAAGCTTTCACTTCTGCCTATCCAGCTAATGGAGAGGACTCCTAGCAGGAAACTTTCCAGCTGTTATGAGTTCTTCAAGCTAAGTGAATTGAAACAGAAAATAGTGCACAGAGAGCTTGAAACAGGCTCTCAGGGAGCCATCCATTGACTGGAAAATCTTTCCTTCCTTCTGACCCTGTCCAGGTGCAGCTGACCCCATCTTCTGGCTATGCAGAGCTGAGATGTCCTGATGGAAGGGCTCTTGACAGGTGTCTGTAGGTCCCAGTTCAGCACCAAAGCCACTTATCACTTTCTCCCAAAGCCTCGTAAATGCTCCTCCTCCCAGAAGGCTAGGCAGAACATAGGCCTTACAAAAGCACCACGAAAAGCCAAATGATAAATCGATGTTCTTTCAGTCTGAAATTAAAACCTACGTCAGTTGTAATGACACAAATATGTGTTTTAAATTGGACTCAAATTGCTTTCAGCAAAAAGACATTTGAAAGCATCATGAGCAGACTGAAGGTTCCAACAAAACAGCAGCTGCCAACATCACTAATCCCTGGAGTGCTGCAGAGAACAAAAGAACCTCTCCCTTTGAATTTTGCCTGCGGAAAGCCACTGCAGTCTGGACTGGCTGGATGTGTGGAAAGCACATATTTTGAAATGAGAGTTAGGACCTGAGAAGGTCAAAATACAAACATGAAAAAAAGCTTGGTATTTCAAAGAATAGGAAGTCTACCAGTGCAACTGAATGCAGCCTGAATTACAAAGCTGCAGATTTTTGCCCTGCCAGAATTCAGCTCTACGAGTGCTTAATCAGTCACCCTAACAATAGGACGAGGCTGTGAACTGCTTTGCTTGCTCACTGGAGTATGTTGTTGGCATTATCCTGTAATGACATGACAGATTCTGTAGAAGAATTTTGCTGCAAAAGCAATTTCTCTCATTTTCACCTTCAAAAAAAACCTGCACAGTAATTAACTTCACAGCAGTTCCATTTGGCAAATACAGTACATAGAATAAAATACTAATTAATAATTGACTATGAAAACTGTAGTTAAACTATGTTTAGCTAATGTAATAGCTAACAGCTATAAGAATGCAGAGGGCATGGTTCTTTGCAAGAGCAAAATATCTCAATCCAATAGTGTTTGAGAGCGAATAACTGTAGTAAAACTGCAGAGGGCCCACTACAGAATGAGAGGATTACTGGGGATACAGAGAGTACTTTGTACAAAATCTTGACCCATAATACAGAATATTTCCAAGAATGAGATTATTGATAATTTCTCCAAACCCAAGTAACGTATTTCTCCTCAAGATGTATAAGGGACAAGCAATGGTTTCTTTTCAGTGAGGACTTAAACTGAAAGGAAACCAAACTGAGCTACAAATAACAAAACGTGTTAGCAACATCTGATGACATACAGTGGAATATAGAATGAAATCTCTGATAACTGTCCGTTGAATCAAGCCTTTTGTTTCCATGCTAAAGCTCTAGTCTTAGCCTTTTACATTGTCCTTCCAGAGTCCCTGCAGTTCCAATTTGCAGTTCCTTAAAGGGAAATGAAACATAGTCCTACCTAACATGTTTGACTGTGATGCTGTTCTTTCTGTTTCTCTCTTCTTTATTTGCATGTATGAAAATTTGCTAAGTAATTTTTTCTGCCTGAAAGAGAGCTTGAAGCTCAATAGAGTTCCTGTCTAATGCTTCAGCTTTCATATGTTAAGAGTCTGCATAACTTTTAGGCAGAAAACAAAATATTTTTTCCTGAGCTGTTTTTTTCCACTGTGTAGCTCAACTTTCATAATTATTCTAACCATGCAGCCTGACTTATGGTGGAAAATAAACCAGAAGCAGAGAATTGATATGTCCTTTCCAAAAAGAAATGTATGAGAACTCCAGCATGCAGAAATAGACTTGATAAGAAGGATAAAAACACACTTTTAAGATTGTCTAGTTTCTCCCAAGTGATCAGATTTTCCAAGACATGAGTCTGAATCCAAGGTCATGCTTTCTTTGAAACTTCAACATATTAGAAACTATGGTCCAGATTCAGACCTTTCAATAGATGGAATGGCCAGGACTCTGTTTGACCTTGATTACAGACACCTGATTTAGGTGTCTACAGGCACCCTGGTTGTCTAAACCCTCCCTTGTAGTCCACGGAAACAGCCAATACAATCAAAATTGCCTATAGAGATACTGGGCTGACCAGCTACAAGGGGATTAGTAGAGTTGCTCATGCACACAGATGCTTCCTGCCATGTCCAAAATTTGCACCAACTGGCAATATTATGCAAGGCCTGTAAGAGAGACATGAAATTAAATGGTGGTCTGTATGTCCATTTTGGATGAGGTGAATGACTCTCCAGGCTCCCTTGGCTGGGAGAAGAATCCAGCTGCCAACATCACGGTGCGTCCAAGAAGCCACAGGAGACCCGAGGCACTTGCGCAGGATGAATGGACATGATGCAGGACTCACAAGAGCTCTTTACCTTCTGGAGAGCCAGCTCAAGCCCAGGCAGTAAACCTCACACAGTTAAGTACCACCAGTTGCTACAACAAGGTAGCTGAATCCCACACTAGATCTTCACACAAAGGAGTTTAGATAACTGGAGGGCTTGTAGACACCTAATTTAGGTTTCTTATTTTGCATTAAATCCCATTGTAAAAGTGTGCATGTGAAACCCAACTTCCCCAAGTCTCGAACAAGCTCAAAACATTCTGATTCACAGTATACACTTATCACCACAGTAGCAAATAAGCAACCAAAGTGTTCATACTGAATAAATTTAAACCCCAAATCCCAAACTTCTCTCTTGCCTTGACACCAGGCGTGTATCCTGTTAAAAATCTCTGTTCACATCTGTGCATCTGGTGTTTCTCAGCTAGAGATGTATGAAATCTTTTACTTTTTTTTTTTTTTTTACCGTGAAAAAAGCAGTGACATTAATCTCATTAGAACCAAATACATCCTTTCTTTTTTCCCACAGGTTTCAAAACTCCCAATTGCAAAAAGATAAAAAATAATTTCTACAATCATGCACTAAAAAATAGATGTTGCTTACTGAACCCAAAAGTTTCATAACTGGCACTGAAAGGACACATTCTATTCAAATTCTTCTTCGGAGATCAGTTCCAGCTGCAAGGGCAATGAGTACCATATGTAGGCTTCATAATGGTTCCATGTGATTATTATAATCACATTTCTCCCTTAGATCTTGCAAATTGAAGGAGGAAAAAAAGAAAAAAAAAAGACTTAATTCACTAAAGGAAACACAAATATGTACTTGTACTTTGGGGGTTCTAGGAACTCACATACACAGTCTAGTTACATTTTCAAACATAAATTAAAAGCACTAGAGGTGACTATCGTCCAGGTCAGGGTCAATTTTCATAGCAGAAGAACAGAAGGTCTTTAATAGTACACAGAATATACAACCATTTTGGAAGTAAATGAGAGCTAAATTTCCTACTGGGAACATGGGATGGATGTAGATATCGTGTTTCATCATTATACTGACTATTAACTAGAATCCTTATTCTCAGAAACTATCTACAGTCTTTTAAAGGCTATAAGTAGACAGAACGTCTGTCACTTTCAAAAGAAACAGTTTCATAATAATAGCAGAATAGAGGAATAATCTGCATTTGTATATATCTATCAACTTTTCTGAATTATCATCAGATTACCATTCTATGAGAAAAGGAAAAAAAATCCTTTCTATTTTTTTTTTAAAGCAAATAGTCAAAGAATAATAAAAAGGCCAGGAAATAGGCAGTGCCCTGTAGCTTGGTAGTTTTATAGCTCACTACCAAGAGAAAGTTGCTGCTACACCAGTGAAAGATTCCCAGAGATACTCAGCTGATCTTCCCAATATCACCTAAACCCGGTATAAGGGTACAAAAAAAACCTAGAGCAATGAAGAATGTAGGCAACAGAAACCTTAGGTTTTTAAGCAGTAACTAACACTTGAATTTCATCCAGTTGAACGCAGAGCTGCACAGAAGTGATCTTCACTAACAGGGCAAGTAGCATTATTTTGCCTTGAAAAGAAAGCAGAGTGGATTTACTCCAAAGGGAGTTAATTTCAACAGTGCATCATCACTACGACTTTCACTTGTGCACACTCTCTTTATACATATGGATTTATGTAATTATTTTGCCTGTGAAAAGAACAATTCACCTTCAGGTGTTTGGGTCTCTTGAAAATGTATGTCCATACTTCATAAGCATGTGAAGTAGTTTTGTTTGCATATTCTCCCTCTCCAGTGAATTTTGTTAAGACCAAGGGAGTAGAACATGCAATACTAAGCTCCTTTCCCATTCTTTTTCCCTCTTAAAAAGAAGACCTTGTTTCTTCCCATTGCAATAGTTACTCAGCACGGTACGTAAGTCCTTTCAATTCTGAATGTTACTAAACTCTGAACAAAAGATGATGGGGTTTTAGCTTATCAAATGTCATTCAAAACCAGCTCAGTATTTAAATAACCTGTTACTGTGTCTCTACAAGTCTGTGTGCTGTATGGATGGAGAGACTTAAACCAAATAAGCTAAAGCTAACATCTTCAAATCCAAGTGATTAATCATCATTCAAAATTATTTGATACTCACATCATCCATGGGCCTCTGTGTGTACCCAGTGCACCACACAGAAAACCCAGAAGCACTGTGCAAGGTGAACAACCACACACACACAAACATAATGCGTGTTTCTGTTCTATTAACTAAGGCCCTCCTGATGCTCTTGAGATCAGGTTTCTTGATGGGTCAAAGGCAAGGCAGAGTAACAGCAATAATTTTGGATCGCGTACCATCTGTATGCAAACACGCAGAAGTCAATCAACAGAGGTATTTACTAGGATACAGAATATTCCCTCAACTGAATGGATCCAAACACTTTCTTAATATTCCATTCCAGATCTGTTCTTCCTGACTAAACCATTTCTCTTACTGCAGGTCGCAGTGCTGGCAAACTTCTGAGGCAGAAGGTGTTGCCCAGCCCTGCACAGGAAAAGCTGATGTTGGGCTAACACTGCCTAGCCCAGCCATAAGCATTTGACAGAAACACAGTTCAGAGCAATTTGGGTTTCTCTTTGGAGATGGACAGCGTTGGACCTTCTCAATCTATTTTGCTCCCCTAGTTCTGCTATATGTAGAGCTGATTACCTCCCCAGCCTAATGTCGGTTTTCTGAAAGGATCTAAGTATTGTCCTTTTCAGAAGTGGGTCTTTCAGGGAAAAGGGGATCCACAGTGCCACCGAGATACTAAGGAGGTGAACACTTTCAACACTGAACTAATACTGGAAAGATGTTCCTGCCTACTCCATAGTCAATGCTGCTTAGTGGAGGTGAGAACAGCTGGGTGAGGCCTTGCTGTGAGTATCCCAGGGGCAGTCCAGCAAAATGGTGTAATCCAAAACAAGTGAGCGTGCTCCAAATAGTCTACCATTCTGGTGTCCATGTGCTGGTGTGAGATTGGTCTAAGCAACTGAGCACCTTTTAAAATACATAGGTCTGCCTAGACCCGGAGTTGCTGTGAAAAGGGCAGGATCCTTTTGTGTAGAATATTTACCCAGCCACAATTCTGTTCATGTAACAAACAAGATTGTGTTTACCCACATACTTCAAACTTGCATTTTGGGGCATGCACAGATGAGCAGGTTCCAGGAACAGTTGCTGCTGACTAGCAGGTTTCCAGGCATAGATTTGAACTCTTAAGGAAGTTTTTGGCATCCTAAGGTCAGCTTGGTTTTTGTCTTTTAACATTCCTCAATATGCGATTAAGATATTTTTAATAATATGCTCCAAAGCTTCACTGAAATCCTTGGAAGTCCATATATTAACCAGGAATGTGTTATCAGAATTGACATGTTGTTTATCAATATCTGGAGGCTACCTGAAGCAGTGTGCTCTGAGCTCCCTGTCATCTCAGTACAACAGGAATGACATCTCCCCCTGGGGACTGGAAAACAGTATAAAATGCCACTGCTGAAGATGTGATCAATCCATTTTTAAAATCCTCAAAGGCATGCTCATACAATTTATCCCAGATGGACACAAAGCCTGTTCTATGTAGTTCATAAAGAACTTGGTCTTCTGAGGAAACAGAAGGTCTGAATTTGCTACACGGTATTATCAAAAATCCACAGAAATTCTTATGTTTTAGTAAACAGTGGCATTTCATCTATATGTTTTATCTTGTACCAGCTCTGCTCTCACATTTATCAATCACATGTCCTAACTAGCATGACAAGGTTTCTCACAGCATACATTTTGCTGCCTTTAATTTTAGACTTGTAGCTGCACTTGTTTCAAAGCTTCTTTTGATATTGCATTACATTATTTTAGTCTCCTGGGTTTGTAAAATATAAACATCTTGGGTACTAAATTTCAAGAGTCTCATATATTTCATGTCTGACATCTCATTCTGTTCTTGTGGTAATGAATGGAAAGTAGCAGAGGAATCACTGGATTAAATCTTGTCACTTTGATGTGATCAGGTCAGGGTAAAATTCAGAAGAATATGAAATCTGCATCTACTCAAGAATTTTGGTCCATCTACTGCTAACCTACTCACCTTATATCATCCAGATGATGTCTCCTCCACTAAGATGAAAGCACAGCTCTCTCACTTTATATTTTTTAATTACACACTACCATACTACATGCCAACACTGGTTTGTTAGGTCATTCATCTTATGCCATTCTTGTTCTCCATCCAGTACAGTTGTACAGTTTTTTTGCTTTTGAAAATCTTTGACTATAACCCATTTGGCATACTTTTCCTTCTTCCAACAAAATCTGTGTTAGCTATATTTGTAAACCACATTTGTGCACACCATCATCTCCTCCTCTTGCATTTTGTGAAGTTTCACTTCTGCACCTCTCTTTCTTTTCTGCGTTTGTTAATAGTTTTCATATAAGTCTGAACTTCCTTGTAGGACAGAGGATGTGGAGTAGATTTCAAAATACCTCCTTTCAGATGAATCTTTGATCTAGGTTATTTGCAGTTGGTATTACTCTACAGTTTTCTAGATAAGCATTATTAGGATTTTTGCTGTCTTTCCTGTTGTCTGAAGAAGACAGGTGTGCACCTAACATATATTGTGTTTCAGGTTTATATGCCCTCAGAAGTCACACAAATAATCTGCTGACTAGGTACTTACAGACCTTGTCTGCCCATTCCAGGAATGAAACTGTCTGTACCAGCAGCATTAAAGCAACAATGACAACAACATCATTAAGAGAGTTTGGGGAAAAATGAAGGAGTAGAATTTCAGAAAAAAATTCCTCTCTGGCACTCACAGTTTTTACTCTCCAGAACTGACTCTAATATAATTTTATTATTCCATCTGTCTACATATCCTATGTGTGAAGCTGGGGAAAACTTATTCGAACTAAGTCAGTGTTGTAGTAGCACAGATGCATCTGTGGGTGAAAGATCACGAAGGGGGATTGGACTAGATGATCTTTTGAGGTCCCTTCCAATCCCTAACATTCTGTGATTCTGTGTGATTCTGTGAATGTTTTCACCTCTCTAAGGCTTCCTAAGAAGTAGGTTTCTTCCTTTATCCCTGCTTCAAGAGCCCTTATTGAATATCAGGCAGTGTTCTGAAATCCTGGCAACAAAAATACATTTTATTCTACCTCAAAAGACAGCAAACATGAAAAGCCTATTTGGAAGACATGAATGTTTCAAAGTCTGGTAATATTTCATGTTGTCAGCAAAGTTAAGCTAAACAGTTCTTTTACAAAGTCCTTACCTCAGTTAAAATGACAGCTTATAATTGTGAGGGTTTGACCCAGAAAAGACACAAGACCCAGCTCATTTAACAATAAAAGTACAATATATAGAAGTGAAATTACCTCTTTATTGGATGCATTTGTCCATCACTGTTCCATCAATAAGGTTTGACTCATTTTCCTGGTTATAAATGGGACTTATTACTCCTCTGTTATGCACAAATGTTATAATTTGGAGGATAACATATTGCAAACCTCAGTATTTCTGTGTTCCCTTGGAGACATCCCAGGCAAACTAATGATTTTCATTTCAGACTCTCATTTGACTCTGCACTTTTCATTGCTATGAGGGCTTTGTGGCGATCACAAAGTGCTTACCCAAACAGAATAAAACTAAAATTCATCTAAGGTACCCAAAAGTCTACTATACTACCCTTGGAAAATGTGTGTTATTCTTTTCAGTATTGTTTGCTTAATGAAATGTGAATGTATAACCCTCTTACCTGTTGTTTTTTTTTTTTCCTTTTTCTTTTATCCAAGTTCATGTGACCAATAGCAATACAAAAGCAACATTTTCCGGTCCAGAAGCAAAACATTCTGCTTTCTCTAGCTAGTCAAAGTCAGGTTAATAGTCAATTTTTAAGCCAAAATCTGTAGTATGATGTCCTATAAAGCAAAATTTTTCATGTACTTCATCACACATATGTGCCATTTGTATTTCACCTCAAAACAGGAATTAGTATACAATTTCTAATTTTTGCTTTATTTACCAAATGCTGACTTCTGATTTCCAAATGCTTTTGAGGTAAAGCTGTCTTTTACACGTTAAGATTTTTACCAACCTTTTCTCATTCACATCCTTCCATAATTGCATTTTCTACTGCATCTTTAAATGTTTCTTTTTTAAAAATATTGTTTTAAATTTTAACATCAAAAAATGTTGCCTGTTATGCACTACAATTGATGTACACTAACATACATTTCTTAATTCTGAAACAGTGTTTTTTCTTATGATTTCAACATGTCAGGAATAAATCACACAAAACTGAATAAACTTTTGATATACAAATTAGTTCATAAAAACAATTACAGAGAAGTAATCTAACTCAAAAAAATTAACCTGCTCAAAACATAACAAATCTTCCTCTGAACCTTTAAACAAACCTGTTAGTATAGCAGTTAATGACTGTGACTTTTTTAGGTGTGTATTATTTCCAAGTTTGTTATTAATACTAATAATGGCAAATCACAGACAAGGAATACCTGAAATGGTATTACAGTTGTTAGACTAAATTGCTTCCAAACCTTATCAAAGGCAATTCAACACATGCTCAACACAAAAATGGGTAGTGGACACTAATATTGTTATAAAATTAGGGTACATATCCAGATAAATTACTTATGAACATGCTGTGAAAACTGTTTTAATGAGTGTTACTGCAGTATAGAAAAGTCATATTAAGCCATTAAACATTGCACGGCAACTGTTTATGAAGATGTCTGTGACAAAACAAGAGGCCTTAATTTAAGCGCCCAAGCTACCTCTATGTGTGTCATAAATAATGATGAGAAAATAAGCATGAAGAAGAATAACTCCCTTATACGACATATGCAAATATTCCTTTCTATGAAGGAATTTATCTGTAATCTCTTTAGTGTTGATAACTTCTGAAAAAAGTATCTAACGGTTGCAAAATAATATAAGAAGAATAATAAAATGTCCTTCTTACCAACTTCAGCATGTGTGTGGCAGAAGGGAGAGTCACTTAAGTGAGCACTGAGACAGCAGCAAGTAAGTATTACATTCTGAACAAAATCAGCCATTAAACCACTACTGAAAATACTGGTGTTCTGTTTTCCCTCCAGTGTAAAATTTCACTCCTGAAATGTGCTGTCTTCTACGTAGCACAATTTTTAAAGCCCATACACAATAATTTGCTTGGCAGTCACAATTTAGTGATTCATTAAAGACTTATCTTTAGGCTCCAGTTCCCTAAACTCATCAATCAAAGCTAAAGCAATAAAAGCGTGCTGAGGGCAGGAGGTTTGAGGCTTATTTTCAGAACACCTGAGCACCCTCAGCTGTCAAAGTCATAGCTACAGATACCCAGAACATTTAAAAACAAACAAACAAACAAAAACCCCCCCTGTATTCTGTTGGTTTCTTTTACCTGCAATGCCACTGAGCAGAGAAAATTTGCTTTTGTGTATTTCCCAATAAATCAGCTCTCACATTTCCACTAGTAATCTGCATGCCAGTTTGTTAAGATCCGAATCAGTCATTCAGCAGTAGTAACATATTTTGCTTGGTTACAGCAAAGAACTTCCAAAAACTAAAGTAGACAAGGAAAGAACTAGGACTAGACAACAAACGTGTGCCGTCATGAAAAGGAGAGTTCAGGATAAAATGGATAGTCACGTCTTGCTGCTGAACCAGCATCCTTCTAGGGGAATAGCTGTCAGTGATTCATGAAGAAACTGTTCTCATCAGCATTGAAACTGTGGGTTTTTACTTCAAGGTCTGAATTTGCATTAGGAGGACTTAGAATTACAGTATTTGCATTTGCATTTCAAATATGTCATTCTTTTCCCTACAGATTTAGAACTGTTTACACCTAGGATTACACCTTAAACCAGTTTGGACATATGAATCATGCCTGACATTCAGATCCAAAACTAAGAACTGTAGTTCAGAGTTTGAAAATGTCTTGATTTAGTATTTTTATTTGGAGAACCTGCATGGTTCCAGACCATTCCAGCTACGAACGTAGCAAGCTGAATGCATTTCGCCAAGGCCTGAGATGCTACAAGGAGGCTGAAGATCTGTTCTGGTCAACTAGTAAAATCTTCTGAACGAGGAGTTGTGATGTGATTGCCCAAACTCCTGAGATGCACACAATATTACAGTGTTGTCAGGTCCCTCTTCGTTGCTGTTTTTCTCATGATAATAATACTTTTATTCAAGCTCCAGCTCCTAAAATGAGAATTTTCATTTTCATGATATAAAAACCAGATTTCTGGTTCTTTCTCTTGCAAGGTGAAGTTTTAAAATAAGACTCCAGAACACCCTAACATTTTAGAAACCCCAAAACAAATATTGTTATTACTTGAAGTTTTTGTATTTTGATTTTTTAAAAGTTATTAAAAATTAATCTGAGGAATCTGATTGTTTGTTAAAGCATAAGAATGGTAATGATGAGAAGTACACAGAAGGTCCCTCATGCAGGTGAATGGGACACCAGGACAGATAGAGAAGATTCTTAGAGAAGACATTTTGGTCTTTTCTGTGCAAGGGTAGCTCAAAACTAGTCAGTATAAACTGCCATTGGAGAGACAGCTGCTGTGACCTGCCTTCACTTTGTTTTATTTTCCTTTCAGAGCAGAAAAGAAGGCGTACATGGTAGGCCTGTACAAACTGCACAGCTTGCATCATATATGTGAGTGGTATAGTCCTAGGTTGAGTCTAGCTGGAAGACAGCTAACACATTGGCAGAGGACTGCAAAGGGACATAAAGTCACAATCGATTTGTTAACAACAAACAGAAGCATAAAGACAACAAACTCAAAGACAATAAATTGTTTGGTCTCTTAGATACCAAATGCCAGGGTAACAAGAAGGGTGAAGTGGAAATTCCTGTGGATAAGAAGAAATGTCATTTAATTGGCAACACTAAATCCAAGAAGAATAATTCATATAATTGGAAGGTTAGAATCACTTGGGTAGGTCTGGAAAAGAGAGATGAGTGGGAGGTATGGTGTGCCACATAAAAAAGAAAATATTTCTCTTGTAGTAAATGAGCACTCTGAACAGCAGGTTCTGCACATATTGGTATACGGATCTACATGATAATGAAGGTCAAGAGAGTCTAATAACAGGGTGTGCTATGGACCACTGAAATAACCTGCTGAATAGGATAAGTCAATCCCCTGTAATTAGAAAAAACAAAAGTTGTAAACAGAGGAGCTTTGGTTGGGCAGGACGCCACAAGCTGCCAGTGGCAAATGAGATTAGAGCTACTGACAAGTACAGATGATAAAGGCCCAGCACAAACTCCACCACGGAAGTTACACAAGTTAGGTTCGTTTTGTGTGAAGTAATGGTATAAAGGGATGAATGAATCACATGCCTGTGACAGAGGCACTCGTCTATTGCTGGCTGTCAACCTGGTGAGACCCTACCTGAAGTATGGCATCCAGCTCTGGGGCCCTCAGTAAAAGAAAGACATGGACCTGTTGGAGAGGGTCCAGAGGAGGCCACCAAGATGATGAGGGGGATGGAACATCTCTGCTGTGAGGACAGGCTGAGAGTTGGGGTTGTTCAGCCTGGAGAAGAGAAGGCTCCAGGGAGGCCTTATTGTGGCATTTCAGTAAATAAGAAAGATGAGGACAGACTTCTTAGTAGGGCCTGTTACAACAGGACAAGGGATAACGGTTTTAAACTACAAGAGGGGAGATTCAGGCTAGACATGAGGAAGAAAATTTTTACAATGAAGCCAGTAAAATACTGGAACAGGTTGTCCAGAGAGATGGTAGATGCCCCATGCCTGGAAATGTTCAGGACCAGGCTGGAGGCGGCTCTAAGCAACCTGATCTAGTTGAAGATGTCTCTGCTAATGGCAGGGAGGTTGGACTAGATGACCTTAGAAGGTCCCTTCCAACCAAAACTATTCTATGATTCCATGATCTGCTGGCAACACTCTTCCTAATGCAACCCAAGAACCTGTTGGCCGCCTTTGCTGTGGGGGTACATTGCTGATTCACATTCAACTTGGTGTCCACCAGGACTCCAAGGTCCTTCTCAGCAAGTCAGAAGTCTGGCAGAAGTCAGCATAAACAACATCTGCTGCTCTTCCCTTGTCCATTAAGCTTGTCATTTCACTGTAGAAGACTATCAGGTTGGTCAGACAATCTTTCCCTTCATAAATCCATGCTAAATACTCAGTTACATCAGTTTCTCTGTTCAGACACAGCTTAATCCTGAAACCACCCAGGTCTGTAGTCACTTTCATTTTTCACCATGAAGTTCTGCAACTGACCATATCTCAGCTTTGGAACTGCTTTGGAATCATTTCTGGCTTGTTAGGAATTAGTCAACTTTTACATACTTGCCCGGTATGTACAAAGCACTAGGATCTTTTTAATCAGCATTCCTCCTATCTTAGCTCTCAGAGCCATGTTTAGTGTTTAGGTCACTGGCCCAGGATATAAAGTACCTTGATTTCTTATTTTTTTCTTCCTAGGTAGAAACCAACATTTGCTAAGTCACAGCAGAATGTGCCAACAAACTGGCTGTAGCCTTTGAAGAGGAAGGAATACTCCATGTCCTCTCAGTTTCTCAAGGCAACAGAGAAACCTCTGAAACCGTAATTTCAAATTCTACAGGATGGGTAGTTGTGCTGACTCACACACCTAGGAAAACTGAACTGCTTTGTATGAACTAGAGGTCCTAGAAGGACATGCACTAATAAAGATATTAAATGTTAAGCCTGATTTTCACTGGAGACTGGGTGGTAATTTATATAATTCCTTTTGTTAAAGAACACAGGTAAAAAGAGATGTATATCAGACTAGAGAAAATGAAGGAGAAACAAATGAGCTTAATCATATTCATCAAGTAAACAAGCTGCTCAGCTTAGCACTTTTATCTTAAACTTTACTGCTCCCAGTAGGCAAAGGTGATTTAGGAAGTGTGAACAGTAATCTAACAGAGGATCAGATACCTCTGTTTTTCTGTTTTACTCCTTGTGTACTAGGTTTCCCATAGATGGGGAGACAGCCTGTGATCAGCAGGCTAACATAGTTCTTAGATCCTCAGTGCCCCCTCGCTGAACAAATATGTTAGAAAATATTGGATATTTGGTTGATTAAGTAAGCCCATACCTGAGATTGAGCTATTTGTAATCTTCAAATTTCACAGGAAAATCAATTCAAGAAAGATTATAGTGGTCCATTTTTTTTTTTTAAACCAAGATAATAGTATTGAATCTGCATAGGAATTCCTCTGTTTCCTATGTAGAAGCATCCAAACATTTTCTGTTCTAAATAAAGGTGACAAGCTAATCAAAAAAAAAGTAATTCAGGATCCAGAAGATATTCCTTGCTGGCCAGCTTGCATGACAAAAGACAGATTTTCCTCTTTACATCCAAAGACAGAAGAAACAGATCCAGTTCAAGACCCACAGGGAACAGACTCTATGTGTCAGGTTTCTCTGTTGAATTTCATGACTCAACAGGAGGCTGGGTTGCTGTCTCAGACATCATATTAGTTCCCAGGGCAGCAGTCTGAGAGGGGAGGTGAAGAAAGTTCCAGCACATAAGCTGGCAAAACAAAATTAGAAGCATTCCATTGGGATGCCAAGGAAATTGGTATTTTGGAGCTGTTCTGCCAGGAATGGCCGGAATTTTTGCTACCTCAGTCTTAAATAACTCATGCAATTGCTACTAAAAATACCTACTCTGTCTCTCATCTACAGAAATTTGATTTGCATAATGAAACCCCCACCTATGAACTGAAAATATCTAGAACCTCATTCTAGCTGAAATAGGCAACAGGCATCATTGATTTCCTACATATCTCAAAGAAGACTGTTATATGCATTCAAAAGATAAAGCAAATGGAAAAATATCAATTTGTTTATGATTTTTAAGATTGTTTAATAAAGTGTTTGCCATTATTTTGTAATGCACTCTTGCATCTGATTTTAATGTCTATTTGTAAGGGTATATTTTAAATGAAAATAGAAACAAGGCCCTAATGTCTACAACTGAGTCTGCCACACTGTAGAAAGTAATCCTTCTGTACCATTGCAGAAATAAGACTTACACTAATATTGCACTTACATAACCACAACACATAATGTCTCCCTCTAAATATTCCAATAAATTGTCCTGGAATAGCCTGGATATTTACAATGAAAATGGCTATGATAATGTTTTGCTGATTAGTGTATATTTTTTCATGTGTTATGTTTATTAGAAATATTTGAGTAGAATTAAGTAATAATTATTTTACTTTTGGCATTCTTTTGTCTGCAGAATGAGCAGCTTATTACGTAAAAAGAATGTTTTCATTCTATATGCTAGACTACTTCAGTTTACTATATAAAATATTGCTTTAGGTGAATTCAGTACATCTTTGCAAGCTATTTCGACTTTAAATTAGGTCTTAAAGACTTAATAGTACTTATTACTTTAAATAAACCTAATAAGAACAGGCTTTTTCAGTGTAATTTTATTTGAAGTGTATTAGTCAGTTATCCAAAGCTGACAAGGACAAATGAGTTCTGCTCAGGGCACTCTTTCATCTGCATTGATCCATGCTAAAAAGACTAATACAAGTTCTACTGGAATACGTTGTGGGCCTAAAACCAAGGAGTAAATATAAGATAAGGAGTTTAGCTGAGAACTGTTACCATTGCTATTGTTTAGGCAGTTTTTGTGTTTTAAGATGTGAGCACTAGAATTAAGCCACGAGTTATTTTAGTACTTGTTTATCTCATAAAATGGTTAGCTTTTCCTCTATTAAAAGAGATTTTGCATTGTGTGGTTCAGCATCTTAAAATGTCAGTAGCCAGTTTCGATGGAGAGATAATAAGCAAAAAACATAAATTAATTTTGTTTCCTTAAGTCTAGCAGGAACAAGGAGAAACATTAGGAATAATTGATAGCGACAGGATGAGAGAGATAAAAAGAGATGGACTGGGAAGTATTTAATGACTCTTTGTGGTATTACATCTGTCACACTTTTTGTGCTACATTAAAGTTTCATTATTTTCATATTTCTTGTGTTCATATTTTCCCATCCCCTTCTTTCTGCTAAATTTACCAAGTAATACAACGAAGATAATAGAAAGCTATTGCTGCAAATGTCATTGAATCTGTTACTGGACTGAATAAAGTATCTCAGCTATGCAATCCTTTTCATAATACATTTTCAATTAGTGGCTTTGTAATTCTATACAATATAGACTCACTCTTTTTTTTTGTTTTCGTTTTTTTTTTTAATAATCACATACAATGCTGTGAGTTCTAAAAAGAGCTAGAAAGACTTTCATTATGCAACTATTAATAGCCTGCATCAATTTCATTTGCCCAGAGAAAATAATTGCACAAACCTGTTTGCTGAAGAAGTTTATTCCTCTAAGGGCTTGCCTTGTACTGACTTTTAAAACAAATGGATTAATCCTGCTCATCTGAAAGATAACAAATATAATCAGAGGGACTGAGGTTTCCCTTTTTTCAGTCTTCTTTATTCAACTTCTGCTCTTTTACAGCCTACACATGCAGCCCAGCGCTTCAGGCATTTGCAAAAAATGCAATGCCTATTCCTAGAAGCTTTAAATCTTATGTATTGTTCAGGAACTTGCAAAAGGCCCACCACCTCTGAGTGGTTGGTTGGTTGGTTGGTCGGTCGGTCGGTCGGTCGGTCGGTCTAGAGAACTCAGATAAGACAACATCCTTCTTCAGCAACAATACCAAAAGCCCATTTTTGTCTCCATGGGTCTTTGTAGTCTCCACCCCCCTGGTAATCTAGTCGTAATTGAACTTCTAATAGGAGCCATATGTTCCTGCCAGTCACTATTAGGACTAAATGGTGCCTGCAGCACATCTAGCTGGGTCACACCCTAGCCCATCCAGTGGCAGCAGCGGGCACCTCTTCTGTTTGGTATGAGAGTGACAGGCTGCATGGGGCACTGATGTCTGTGAGGGCTTGGTGGAATTCGTTATGCTGGGTCCTTATACCCTAAATGTTCAATAAACACCTTTTCCTCTTTCTTCCTTCTAACTAGAGGTAGGGCACTCTCATTGCAGGAGCTGATTTCACACAACTTGCTAAGCAGTTGTTTATAAAATTCTCTTGAACTGAGCGTAGCCCCACAGCTTGCTTTAGTGGCTGCTTCTGCTTTCAGCTGCTCCTTGATCTGTTGTTTATCTCCTTGCCTTGTACTGCAAGCTTAACAGCTGGGCTTTGGTGCCACTTCTCCATTTCTTCACGAGGATCTTAGAGCCACCTCCAAAATTTCTTCAAAATGGGGTCAATTTTCATTTATCTTTTGTTTCTATTTAATGGGTTACTGCTGCAATTTATTGTGATTTACCCCACTTTGCCATCAGGTAAGGCTTTGCTAATATTGTTGTTAACCAAGTCTAACCTATATCAGTTGCCAGGCTTTAGCAGAGACCTGCAGAACCTGTACAACACCTGTCCACCCCCTCTGTCATGGGCAGGAACATCTTTCACTAGATCAAGTTGCCCAAAGGCCGACCCAGCCTGACCTTGAACACTTCCAGTGGTGGGGCATCCACAATGTCTCTAGGCAGCCTGTTCCTGTGCCTCACCAACTTCATCATAAAAAATGTCTTCTTCATGTCCTAAATCTACTCTCTTTCAGTTTGAAACCATTGCCCCTTGATCTGTCACTACAGGCCTTTTGGAAAAAAGTGTCTCTCAGCCTTTCTTGAAAAGACCCTTTGTATATTTAAAGGCCATAATAATGTCTCCCTGGAGATGTTTTTATGACAGAAAATGCAAACTAAGAAGCTGAACTGGAAGGTAAAGTCTGGTTTGGGCTGAGCACCAGACTAGGCTAGTACCTCTGCTGTTGTGCTCAGATGAGTGTTGTGTACCTGGCACTCAGAGGTGCTTACACCTTCAATCCCTAGGCGATCCCAGATAGACGTGCAATCTAAAATGCAGTCTGTGCTCTCATCAGCAATGTAACAGATGACTTTTCATAAATACTTTGATGGAATTTTATTTTCTTGTGCAAATTCAAGACTTAATGCTGGATGTGCCATTCCTTACACAGTCCTGTGGCAACTATGGCTACCCACTGCCCTTAAATGTACAGCCCTGAATCTTTATTGTAATTCTGCATCTTAGATCAAGACTATGTTTGTTGACCTTTATGGCTTACCATAAAACTTATTCAGGTTTTTGCCTGAAGATGTCAGTGCGAACGATTTATAATGCTTGTTCTATGGGGTACATCTGTACTAATTAGCATTTCTCAGTATGTCAGATTTCATTGTTATCTATGCTATATGTGTGCTTTGAGATTTAATGATAGAAAGACATTCATAAAACTCACATTAAAACAAAGGTTTCATTTGAGAGAACATGTGCCAAGATTTGTGGAATCTTTATTTTGCTGGTATTATTCTCTTCCTAGATTGTAGTTGTTTTCCTAAGATTTTAAAATTTCTGAAGAAAATGTCTATTATTTCTAACAATGTTTCTCTTAGCAGCTTCTGATTATTGACACTCTAAATGTGCTTCTGTTCATTACTGAAAATATTGGTTATATTTTAACCTGGGAAAACAGAAATCTGATTTATTAAATAAATAATACTATATGTAGATTATGGATGCATCAGAATTTGTTGAGAAACTGGAATGCACATGAAGTACATACAGCTAATAAATGGAACAGCATACTTCACTGCCAACAGGACATAAAATAACTCACTCAGATAAGTATTGTAGAAGGTTGACTGAGATAATAGCACTGGAGGCAGAAATCCAGCCTGATGGTCTCCTGATCATGCTTTTTTGCTTCTTCCACAACAAAAATAAAAAGAAAAAAGGCTCTTTTCTTTTTGATAATTATGAAACATGACTCTTTCAATGATTCGCTGCAGTTTCCTTTTATCTCAAATTTTTAATCTGGCAATGCTCTGAAATGTTAAAATACATCCCACATGTAAGTGCCTTTTAGAAGAGAGAATAGAAAGCAATACCCAGAATTCATAAGAGCTGTACTAGTCATATTCAGCCACAGAAGCTGCATCATTACTTGTACACACTTCTTTATGACTTTTAGGTTATAGCTTTCTCCTCAGTCCATTGTCCATGGAATACATAATTTCACTTTTATGGCTGTTTTAATCATTGTATTTCAAATTATTCCTCTGTCAATACAATAGTGTCATTCACTAAGAAAATCATTGGTAATGCTCTACAGTTTTGAACAATCTCAACGTGCACTCATGCAAACATGAGTAACATAGACAAAGCTGTTTTTAAGTATTGCAAGATTACATCCACTGATAAAGTTGCAAACTCTCTAAATTACAACTCCAGGAGGAAAAACTTCCCTTTGCTTGATAGGTAGCATTTTAGATTGCAATTTGTGTGAAGCACATTAATTTACTTAAAAGATTTGCTGACACCACTGCTTTTGTAGTTGTTTTTATAGATATAGTACAGAAGTGTTTCTACACTATTATTTACAGACATATCAGTTAAAGTGTTGTCCTGGCATCATCTTCTTTGGAAACTGTGTTTTTAAAATGCCGTTTTCTTGAAAAGAAGAGAAACAAAGGGGATGTTGATAGACAGCCAGCTGAACATGAGCCAGCAGTGTGCCCAGGTGGCCAAAAAGGCCAACAGCATCCTGGTTTGTATCAGGAATAGTGTGGCCAGCAGGACTAGAGAAGTGATTGTGCCAGTGTACTCGGCACTGGTGAGGCCACTTTTCAAATCCTGTGTTCGGTTCTGGTGTGTTCGGTTCTGGGCCCCTCACTGCCAGAAAGACATTGATGTGCTGGAGAGAGTGCAGAGGAGGGCAATGAAGCTGGTGAGGGGCCTAGAGCACAAGTCTGATGAGGAGTAGCTGAGGGAGCTGGGGCTGTTTAGCCTGGAGAAAAGGAGGCTGAGGCGAGACCTTATCACTGTCTACAGCTACCTGAGAGGAGGTTGTAGCATGGAGGGTGTTGGTCTCTTCTCCCACGTAACAAGTGATAGAATGAGAGGAAATGGCCTCAAAGTGTGCCAGGGGAGCTTTAGATTGGATATTAAGAAAAACTTCACAGAAAGGGTTGTCAGGCATTGGAACAGGCTGCCCAGGGAAGCGGTTAAGTCACCATCCCTGGAGGTATTTAAAAGATGCATAGATGTGGTGCTTAAGGACATGGTTTAGAGGCAGACTTGGCAGTGCTAAGTTAGTGGTTGGACTCGATGACCTTAAGGGTCTCTTCCAGCCAAAATGATTCTATGATGCTAGAAAACAAATGTGGCATTTGCAGTTTACAGGGGTCTCAGTATAGAAACCCTTCTGTTCAGCGGATACATGTGTAGCAAACTTTTCCTTAGAAATCTACCTTTTCTCTTGACATTTGAATTCTCTCCATTTTTACTTTTCTTTTCGACTGCCTTCAGTTGCCTGGTGTGCCAAACATTGAGAACGCTGGCTCCAGAAAATCACTTTCTAGCAAATGTGATTATATGGACTGTGTATGGAGCTGTGTGTATGAAGGGTGAGTAGAAGCACCAGTTCCTTACAGTCACATAGAGACACCATCTGTAAAAGATTTTCACAGTGATTTTTATTTTTTTCCTCTCAAAATTCACCTTCTATTTCTCTTATGCTTATCTCCATGGTTCACCCTGGGTCAGACTGAAGATTTAAATCTTCTCACCACAAGCCTAACAGTTCCTCTGATTTTCAGTGATTATAATTTCATTTCTCTCAGTAATCATTTTTTAGTTATTCAACCTATTTTTAACAACTACAGATGGAAATAAAATGGATCTGAAGAAGAGACATTCATTAGCACGTAAGTATTCAGGGATTAGAAAAGTCTGTCTGATTCACAAAGCAGAAATGGCATTTAGTATCCAAGTCTCCTTCTAGACAAAATTAGCAAAGGCTGCAGTGAAGTTAAAGCCTGCTGGTTGCAAAATTGGAAATTGGTTTCCTGGGGCTCTCTGTAAACTCTTCATTACTTTACTCAATCATGGTTCATTAGCAAGTTAACAGACAGAAGACCAGCACACATCGGGATATGTTCAGAGCCAGCATTTCCATCTCCTTGAACATCACTTAAAGCTTGAATGTCACAGCAAATTAGATATTGTGTCAAACTGTATCTTCTTGTCAGCTGCAGTACGGACAGCACACAGATCATGGCCACTTAACCTCTTGAAATTGTCAGGTGCTTTTTATCACGCATTTCAAGGAGTACCACATGGGTTTTAACTCAAAGTGACTCTGACGGAACAAACAGATCTCAAAAGGTGCCTAAGAACAACATTAGTTAAAAAACACTAGTTAACAGTTTAATGTAAAATGGCTTTAATTTCTCTTATTAACTGAAATCTAATTTGCTAGAAGAAAACATCCAGAGGTGATATTATTGCAGTAAAATGGAAAGCTAAAAATAGTTATTAGGTTTCTGGGAAATGTTCATATTTTAGCTACAATGTAATTTTGAATTACAGCTGAGTGCCAATTATCTAGAACACCACCTGAGTGCCTGAGTCTCTGTTTCCTACTAACTACTACTGTGTCTTTCTCCAGTGTAGCCTGATTTTCCAGAAAAAATATTTGCTCTAAATAGTTCAAGTCAGTGAAATGAACTGTATAAAAGTTATTAAAGAATTAAAATGCTTCTGTGCAGCTACTATTTGTATAATCTTTTCATGCTTTAATTTTTATGAGCTTACATAAATTTTGAAAAGAAAAGTTAAGCTGGGCACTAATTGAAGCAAACTGTTGAAAATTACCTGTGGAGTTTAGCTTCTTTGATACAATCCATTCACCGTTTTCAGGGTTAATGGGAATAATTAGTGACACTCTTGGTTTTGTCACATTGCAACAAGTGCTGATCACTGCAATGGTCTGCATTTCAGCCACCTTATGATGATGCTTAAATTATGATTTGGACCATTTGCTAACCAGAGGTGCCAGATCCTCGATTCCTGTGCAGTTAAGGGAATAAATTCATTACCATGCCCAAAATAGGAAGAGTGGTCGCTAGAAGTGCCTAACTGGAGCACTGTGACTAGTTGTTTGCATTGACAGCACAGGGAAGCAGCGTAAGGCAGGCCTAACAGTGTGATTGCACATTGCTATCTTGAATGTCAATGCTGCTGCAGCCTTAGTACCTAAGTCAGGCCCCTGAATTATGTCATGTCAATATGGCTACAAAGGTGCGTGAGCTGAATTTTCAATTGTGTCTTAGGTAAGAGTGATGCCAAATGGTTGACGGCCTCCAGACAGAGACTGATTACTTCTGAAGTCCTTTTGTGAGCAGCTTCATTTTTAGGGGGCTTTTCTGGGGCTATTCCCTGGAATTACTCTATTTGTTGTTTTCAAGTACCATGTATGTTCATTGGACCCCTAGGTTGGTGGTTGAGTGCTCTGTTGGTTCTTTCTGCCTAATACTAAACAAGGGACTTTTGGCAATCTGAGGATCAGACTAGAACGACACAGGGTCTGGATGAGTGTCATGGTACACCCCAAAATTTTCAGCCCTTTGCACAGAGTCCTGGCCACGACACACCACAGCTCCTTTCCAACCTGAGACTTGATGTGGGAATCAGGTAGAGAACTCATGTGTGCTTGGATCTCTCTCTGGGAGTTCACAAAGAGATGCAGGTGACATAAGACTTGAAATTTTAAAGCTGATTTGTTCATCTGATCCTTGGCTTGTCTTCACCTTGCCTTGGCAAATCCTATTATCGCAGCAATTGACTGTACTGTGGTTCCATTGCCAGTGGTATGCCACCTCCAGATGACTGTTACTGTCATCATGAATTCAGTAAAATATGTCACACTGCAATTCAGAAAATATGTTTCATACATGGTGCTTAAGGGAGGAACAAAATATTCTCATGCCATCATCTGTACAATTTTCACATAATTAATTTGTCAGTGTACACATGTGCTCCTCTCTTCATGGGGTTCTAACACCTGTTTGACGGATGATAACCTAATTTACTCTAAAGAGGTCTGACCTGCTGAGGGTTGGCCTTCTGTTAGAAATATTATCAAAACAATTAATCACTCTCTAATTTATTACCAGGACTTCAGTTGTTCACATGTCTGGCACAAAGAAGTTGCAAGTATTGTAATACATAGAAACTAAAAAACCGTCACAAAATAAAACCTGTTGAAAAGATACATTATCACAGCACTAAATAGGAATGAGGGGGCTGGGGACTCAGCTGAAAATTTGAAAATCCAAAGTCTCATAACTATTAGCATCTTTTCATTAATATGCACTTCAGACAACATGCATAATCAGTTAACCTGTACAAACTCAGGATAAGAGATAAGTGAGTGACAGGCAGGGCACATACTGTGGCAGACAGGTCATGCTGTGGGCAGTCATGTTGTAGGGAGGTCCTTGGCTGAGAACCAGCTGCCAATGGAGATGTCGGACTCATGGAAACTAATGGGACACGTAATAAGAGGGTTACATTTCCTTTTGTAGTGCATGTAATAGGACTGAATTAAAAACTTTATACAGCTAATCTATGCATTATGTGCCTGAAAATTTCTTCTTACGTAAGTTCATTGATGAACTTTATATACAAGTCAAGTCATGGTTAATACTATTTTACCTAATGTAATTATTGAGCAATATTTTGTAAAGTACTTGATTTGGGGATTATGAATGTGTAGACAACAATAAGAACTTAAATATGTAGTTTTGAAAGTCATAGCTTTGTCTTTTTTTTTTTTTCTTTTAAATTTGATTTCCTGCCTATTGTTTTGATTTTACTGGTTCAGTAGTGCACTATTATAAAAATGGCGTTTTCTCTTAGTTATGAATTGATCATGATTAGAATAAAAATTCAGGTGCCAAAAATTCTACATTAAGAGTTCATTTTCATATTGGATTAGGTATAGAAATCCCATATTTGTTTCTCCTGCAATAGTGTACAAATACTTGAGTCTTCATCAATTATTGTAAAAAAAAAAATCATAATTATATTTAGATATTTGGATAGGAGATTGCTTCAATTCAAACCCTACAACTGCTCAAATCTAAATGAGAAAGGATCTGCAGCTTAAGTGGTACAGTAGACTCTGGTAGGCGTAGATTGCTCTCTGTTTTCTGTATCAGTTTCAATGTTTTGCAAACTCCATATCATAAATACTTGCCAGAACTTTTCCTGATAGTCCACACAGTTTTCTACCTGAACATCTCCCAGGATTAATAGTACTGGGTGCTCCTATGGTTCCCACTTTTGAAAAACAGGATAATGAATCAAAGTTTCACTGCCAGCATGTCAATAATTAGTATAACACTGAGGAGCAATTACGGTTGACATAAATGTACAGCTTTTGGGTCAGCATTAAAGTGAAGCCAAATTTGCAAAAATTATTAGAGATCCTGTAGCCCTTAAAATAAAATCCCTGATGCTCTGACCTGCTGTTCTCCTGGGCAAAGTTCTCTAATTTAGCAAATGCTAGGACAGGTTAATCTGTTTTAGTAAAAGTGTTATTGGATGCAGAGGAGGTATTCAGCTTTTGAGTGATTACTGTCACTGCACTATGGGTCTGGTGTATAATTTATCCCTGTGGTAAGCACTCCTGGAATAAAACATAAAAATATTGAAGTCTGCTTGGGTAGGTGTTACCTTCATGTGGAAAGCAATGATTCTTTAGGCTGGTCATATTTTACACTTTACTCATCAGAGCAGCAGCCTAGGCTTGGTAATAGTAGAATTGTTTACTGAACCTGAAAAAACCTTTTTACATTATGAAGTCTTAGACTTTGAGTCCAGCATTTAGGATTCCGTATCAGCCTTATGGTCAATCATTTCTGAGGTTTTTATTTTGCAATTCACTAGCTTATGTCTTGAACAAATGAACAATTAAAATCCTAATGGAAAATTCCATTTCCATCCCTGTATTACTTAAAGCAATCAGTTACTTTGCACTTTGTCGCTTTTGCAAATTAGGGTACTGAAAATGGAAGCAGGTGGCAAAATAAATCTTTTGCTGTATTAGAGAAAATAGGGTAAATTTGTAGCTACACTTGACGTGTGAAGTGTGAAAAGCAGCATAGCCCGATACAGGATGAAGACTTGCATAATACTGCTCATAAAATTATATTCTGAGCTATGTAATTTTCTGTTGGAGATCAGCTCACAAGGACACCAGGAGGATGGACAACTTTGAAGAAGAAAAAAAGAGAAAATAACTTCTTAAACATGTTCTGTATCTTAGCAGAAATTATACTATCTTACAAACCCAAGGCTGCACATTACTATTATCACTTCTCTCCTGACAGCTGTTTAATATTTACAACTATGGAAGTATTTACAGTCATAATTATCACCAAAGCATCATACTGGAGAACTGTTATGTGTTCATTAGATTACTCAATTTGTGTAAGTTCACTTTATAACAGGACCCTGATAGCCATTATAAGAGGACTAATCAAGTTGTCTTCACCAAAAATTTCTCAGAATAGCATGGCCAACTAGACATGGCTGTAACCACTCTTCCAAGGGAGCTGTTCAGCCACCATATGTGAGTTCATGAGAACTTCCTTTGCCAACATCTTTGTTTCTTTAAGATGTGTGCTGGGGGTTGCTTTTTTACAACCAACAATCACATACATTGTCACAAAGAGCCAAACTCTATTAAGCCCAACAGAAGTGGCATCTCATTGGGTGATGTTGACAGCACCATCACCATGTCTATATGCCTGCCATTAAACAGGACAAGAAAATATTCTCAGGATAACATTTACGTGTTCAAATACTTGATGTCTTTCAATTAGAGAGAAGTAAAACAAAATAGTTTTCATATATTTCCTGCTGTCTTACAGTTACTTTTCTTGTGTATCGAGTTGCTTCATTCTGAAAGGATGGAGAGTCCTGGGCCGGCTGATGGACATGCTATCTGCTACTGAAAGGGGACAATCCTCTGCTCTTGCAGTTGGTCATATGCACCTACGTCTTTTCTAGTGTTAGCTCTGCTGTGTATAATATCTCAGAGTGGGGGGATTCAGAAAACTCCACTTTTTTTTCATCGTGTTAGTTAAGTGCAGAGCCAGATTATTTCCACTGCTGGGCCAAGAGGTCAGTGCGAGTGTGGCTACAGGTAGGGAGAGGGAAGGGCGAAGAAGACAGCTTCTGCAGTGGGAAACCTCTCCTTAAAGAATGACCTTTCCTTCAGCCTGACCTGTGTCCTTCAGCTTAGTTGAGAGTCAAAGTAACCTGTGCTTGAAGTTTCAAATATATTGTTTTTAAATCTCTACGTTTTGAAATCTCTGTGTCCTTGAAAGCAGAAACTGGGAAAAAACATCACAGTCCATACACAGACAGTATGTTAATCAGGAATGTGACCCTGGCCTGGAGCTAATTCACAGCACAGAGAATTGTCATTATAGGTGATTTAGTTGTCATATTGATTTGTATTTTATTAACAATTCGTTACTTGCTATATGCAAGATATTTACTTAGAATGTATCTTATGACACTGATGAAAGAAAATATAAGTAGCAATATTACTTGCTTTTCATATTTGAAATAGTCCTTCAATATAATTTGCTCTGGCTGAAGCATTAGAGTATAATAGTTCATATGTGCGTTACTGTATAAAAGACCCCCTTAAGTCCTCAAAAAACACTCCTGTGTCTTATGTAAGACAGTATCATTTTAAACACATAATAAACAATTTGGCCTTCTGAGGATAAAATAAAAATTAATTTGCTGAAAAATGTAATCTTAGCAAGGAGACAAACACTTTCTATTCAATTTTTAAGAAATGGTATTTCATCTTCTGTTTCCTTACTAGCGTGAATGACTACTAAAATCTGAGATGCAAGTTTTGAAGAGATTATAAAAAAGTTTTGTGGTTATGTTGAAGTAAGTATGTTATTAGATAAAAGGAAACATGGCATAAATATAAAGAAAATTGAAGGGAACAAAATCCCTTTACTTGAAAAAGAACTTTCGTATGTGAAAAAAGTATGCAACCAAGCTTTGAAGTGTATTATGCAGTTAGAATAACAAGTTGTGCAATGTTACTTCATGAAGTTTAGATATATAGCTGCCACAGTAAAAGTTGCTTGTGTATTACTGCTGCGTGATGTTCTGTTTCCTGAGAGAATCTGAAAGTCAAATTTCCTCTAAAAGAGATCTTAAACCAGCAGCTCTTTTTGCATAGCTTTCCGCTGAAGCTCTCTGTACTGCAGACTGCTTCCCAGAGTCTTGTTTCTGAATGAACACAGGGGTTAGTTGACAGCACACCATTTTCCCCAACATCTGAAGGGTAGGAATAAATCATGGTCCCTCTGGAGGCATGTGTCTCATATAACTAGGCTTTGAATTTTTATTTGATGAGTAACGGAATTATGTGAAATACTCATAAGAAAATCTGAAATCACTTGGAAATGAGGAGATTTCAGCTATCAAGATAAGTCTGCTCGCAAAAGTGAAATATCTGGCAGATTTAGTCTGTGCATTTTTTTTTCCTGAGTTCAGGCAAAAAAGTCATATGTTAATAAGGTTCGAACAGGTTTGATCACAAACCTCAAAGAAAAACATACCAAATGCTATTCTATGCAAAATGAAATATAAAATCCTTATTTTTAGTATACCCTTTTACATTTTGATTTTCTGAATAAGTTTGGAGAGTATGCAGTAGAAGTATGGACACATAGTCAAGTCACTCAGTAATTTAATTTTTAATTTACAAAGGCAAAAAGATATTGTCTTTTATGTGGAAACACATAAATGGATTTTCAAGAAGAATTTTTTTAAACTTTAAGGTAGGATCCTGACTTAAGTGTCTTCTTTGGTAATGCTTACAGCTATCCTATAGACTGATGTGTGAAAATAAAGCATGTAAATATGCATATTTATATTAGAACCAGAAATTAACATTCATTGGGTTTGTGGGTTGGTCTGCTCTATGCTGTATGTGCAGTGATGCACTGAGACAAGTAGTGTTTAGTCATAACCAACACCACATAATAAAAATATCAAAGATGTAGGAGCAAAAATTTTCATGAACCAAATATCTGAGATAGGAATCTGGAGAAGGAATTAAGAGTCACTGTAAATATATTGATACCTGTCTGGCAGTTGAGCAGCTCATTGCTTTGTCATGTTTTACATGAGGACAGCAGATGAAAACCAGTCCTGAGAACTTGTTTTGATATCACTGCAGGTGCAAATCTTGTCTTCTTTGCAGTTGCGTCGCAGACTGATGTGACCTCTTGAGCATAAGATCTGTAGCTATTGGACTCAACAGGTTGCTAATTTTGATCAACAACCCTGGAAAGAGATTCTTGTGGAAGGGCCTGAATGTACCTGGGGAAGAAGGGAAACACAGAAATGTATTCTGTCTGCTTACCTTACAACAGAGCACTTTTGCTGAAGTTGTGAAAATAGTGCTATATTTATGAAATCTTTGCCATTGCTTTTGTTATTTTCAATCTGCCTCTGCCCAAAGTAATAGCAAAAGTTAAGAGCATACTGTTAATAAAATTGGACTAGATACTTTTGTATCCCAAGCTTGTGAGTAGTGAAAGATTAAATAACTTCCCCCAGAGCTTTTCTCTGTTTACTGAAAGGACAAAAGGTGTAGAAGAATATCAAGGCACTGTGCTTTTGAAAGTACTCAGGACAGTCTTTAAGTTCTGAGATGTACAAAGTAACAGAAATAGTAGAAATTGCTGATTTGTAGTTTCTATAGTGACACAATATCTTATAATATCTTCTGAAATCTGCAAAGGTCCTGTTGAATAGGATATAGAAGATCTTACTGTGCTTTCGCATAGGAAATGTCAGCGCTATCTTTTTATACTCTACAGGGTATTTGTTTTCTGGCGTATCAAAAGTTAGAGAGAATGTGTTCAGAATATTTTTAAAGCGACACAAGACATATTAGAGATTGAATATGGTATCGCTATAAATTTCTGTTGAAGCCACATAAAGCATTTGCTAAAAATTGTTCTCAAAATGAAGCTGCATTTTATATCATGAAAAAGAAAAAATGATTGGAAGAATGAAAACGAATATAAATTTTTTTGCTTTGGATTGTTCTCATAACGCACAATATTTCAATCTTTTTTAACGCCATTGTTTGCCCATGGTTTGTAAAATAAAATACACATTTGAATACACCAGGAAATGCACATCACCTTTTTCACGTCATAGAGAAGACTAATTGCAGAGATAATCTTTACCTTGATTTATCTGCTGTTGATTAGTGTGCCCAGATGTAAGCACAAGAATGCTACAGTGGATGAAAGATATTAAATAGCATACATATCCTATTCAGACTTGAGGAAACTGGAAGAAAGCAGGCCTTCAGCAGAAGTCACAAACATGTTCATAAAATGTAATGATGGAATAAATCCAGAACAATTTTGCAACTATGACTGGAAATATTCCAGCTCACTGCCAAGAAGTCAGAGATGCTTGCTAAAAATCTTTATGCTGAATAACTTCATATGAGCTTTTTTCCTGCCTGCTGGACATGCAGAAGTGCTTAATTTTCCAAAGTTGTGTCAAAACTCATTGAAGTCAGTCAAGAGCTTAGCCATTAAGTTCAATGGAGTTTGGATTTGGTCTGTAATGTTTAAGTATTTCAGTGTTAATGTCTCTACTTTTAATCTGTTGATGTCCTTATTCATTCTAATCAGAGAAGGCTACATTTTATATTGATGAAGTCATGTTTTGTACTTCTCTCTGGGACAGTGGGAATTGACAGTCTTGTCCATCTCACCCTGGGGAGGGTAGCTCTGTAATATTTTCTTATTTGTGATCTTCAGAAGTGTTACTGAAATGTACTTTGGAACTGAAGCACAGCGTAGGTGGAAATTCAAAGTGGGTACAGCTGTATGATGAGTACTAGTGATGGGAGGATGAAGAAAGACCAACTATCACAGATTCTTAAGACAATTTTAAGTACATAGAGAGGAAGAGAAACTATTGATTCTGAGAAAAAAAGCTTCATAAGTTTTGGAGATGAGAGAGTGTATTAAAAAAATTCCCCACGAACACTGGTCAGTGCAGTGTGGTGATAGTGGAGTTGTTAAATAGAGATTGAAAATGGCTCTTTCTTTTAAAGAAGAGTGCTTTCCAGCACTAACAAGTCTCACAGCTCTCCCTGAAATAGATCTTATATGCTGACTTTGAAGTAAAAATAACTTGTCATTTTTGTCACTTCTAAAATCAATTAGGGTAGTAGCTTTACTTTACAAATCAGTCCTTTTAATTGTAGCGCAGTTACAAGCAGCATCCTTCTGTCAATTACTGAGTTATAGCATCTGGGTTAGAACGAACCAGTTTTCAAATTTGGATTACTGTTCCGATATATGTCAGGAGGAAAGAAATGGAAAAAAGAAAGTTTCAACTCTCATCTCTAAAAAATACCATGTATTAAATGAAATCCTTTTATTGTGTCTCAGCCATCAAGTAACAGAAGAGACAATAAATAAGAAGTGATAAGCAAGGAGTGCAGACTCAATTACTATTCTGCTAGAAAAGCTTCCTCCAGAGTATGAAACGTCTCCTGTCATGGTCACCACAGTCACTTGTTCTTTATGCAAATCATAATCTAAGCTAGGTCTGCTCTGACTCTCAGATATTTTTAGTCAGATAGATATTATTTTTACTGAGAGCTAAAAGCAAGCTATTAGTTTCATATCTGATCTGTCCCCTGGTCAGTAGAAAGTATGCTGCTTTTGAAGGCAGATGGACTTGACAGTTTAATAAGATTTTCTTCTCACTAGCTAAAATAATGCTCCGAAATAAATCTTTCCATAAACTTTTCTACAGCAATTTCAGTTAATGAACCATAACCATCTTAGGCTTAATGTTAGAAACATGAAGTCATCGATGGAGATGAAATTTCTGTTAGGTTTCTTGTGATTTTTCTGTTGAGTGGCATCAGATTCACGTTTTTCTGCTGCTTTTAGGCATGCAAGTAACCTATTGGTCTCATGCTTATACCTGTCTTATTTTGACAGTTTGCTTACAAGATTCTCCCCTCTATAATCTAAACCTAAAAATTATTTATGGATGCTTTAAGTATTAATATTTTTTTAAGTTTTGATATCAATCTAAATGCAAGTTGTCCATTTATATTTTAGAATACACTCTTATATCAGCTATTTTATTTCAGTGGGAATTTACTGGTAAAATACTTGAAAGAAATATAAAAATTAAGCATGAGTCTTATTTTTTTCAACAAAAGATGAAACACCATCTCCTCGGTAACCAAGTGTCCCAGGGTTTGTTAAATGACCTAGAGCCTCTTCTATACCTTCTGTATACTTAAATTCAGACCTGTTCGTTAGAGATCGTAGCTGTCACCACTCAGCAATCTATGTGAGTTGACTGTGGCAATGTACTGCTTGAAGATGTGAACCATCTGTCCTGCAGTCAGTGGGGCTAATGTAATCCGGAGTAAGATGGACTGGGTTGTCATATTGATGGTCAGACGTCAAGAACTTCACAAGGGACACCCTAGAGTTCAGCAGAAGACAGCTCTAGCAGCACAGGGTTTGCTCCATCCACCAGACCCATAGCTGTGGGGCTGCTGTGGCTCCCTGTGCTCAGGTGAAGCCAGGAGCATGACCGAGTGCATGTTCCTGATAGGCATGTACACATGCTTGTGCACACACACAGCCAGCCACACAGGTCAGCAAGACACAAACCAGTGACTCACTAGCACCCCCATAAATGTATAGGTCTTGCACAAACATGGACAGCATGGAGCGCCCAGTTCTGTTGCTCTCTTCCAGCTGTTCAGGACTGAAGTCTGCTGGTGGAATATATATGTACGTATATATTTACACACACATACACAACACAATTGCGTCTCTCCAATTGCTGACCTCAACCACTTGATCAACCCAGTGGGTGGCCCCAGATCTCTGGTCTTCCAGTTCCTATGTCTGCACGTTTGAACACCCTGAGGTTTGCAGCCTCACTCCAGCTGCTGGTGCTCAGACCGCTACACATGTACAGAGTCATATGTTTCCAATAAATGGTCCCAGATCTATGATACCAGAAGCAAATGAGTTTCTTTTCCATTTGGATATGGCCATGTGATTAATATTTTATGCAGTAGAAGTACAGCTAGATAGACATAAAAAGCAGCTGAAAATCCCCCCAGATTTACTGTGAATAATTCCCTTGCACTGCGAAGTGTACCAGAATATGGAGTTCTCTGCTTGCCCAGAACTGTAATCCTGACAGTGTTTCGAAAAAATTCCTTCTAACATGGAACTGTATCTTGCTAAAGTGCTGTGAAGCAGCGTATTGTGGAAAGCTGAAATACAAAAAAGGTTATAAACATGACCCTGCCATTTAGGTATCAGTATCTGATACTCAACACAATATCTCGCAGGTCCTTGTCCACAGCTAGCACAGCAACTGAACCATATTTCAGAGATTAGACATCCCCATTCTTTCAATGCCGTGCCTAATTATAATCCTTGTGACTGGTGAATTTGTCACATTTTAAAATAGAGTTGGCTCATCTACTTGCAAGTCTGGATCTTGCTTCTCACAAACACTGCGAAATAAACTCATTTTGAATTGGCATAGTGTGTCACAGAAAAATGTAAAGTGAATACTAGTGAGTAAGCAATAAACTTGAAGTGGCAACTTGATTTGAGCAGTATATCATGTATTAGGAGGTTTTATATGCTATCAGTGTATAAGCCTATATATTCTTTGTCTCCCTGTAAAATGGATTTTACCCCAGTAAATTGGATTATGGCAGCATATGATTGGTAAGAAGGACATACCTTGTTTAGTTATAAACTGTCTTCTTGCATCATTTCAGGGATAAAGTACAGAAATAATGTATACTCAGCAGGCTTATTTTATGTTATTCTTCAGCAAATCGTTTACAAGCTGATGACCTTTCACAACTCTTTTTTTGTCCTTCTACATAACGTAATTTTAAAGAATCTGTAATAGGTTAAGACTAAGCAAGAGCAAAGGACAAAAAGAAGGCCTTGGAATGAAATGGATATTGTCACATTTCATTCAAACGAAAGTATCAGGATTTCTTCTGTTCATATTTCAGGCATTAATGCTCCCATGCTGACATGAATTTTGTCTCAACAGCCTAGGAAGATGATTTAATAGAAATAGTGTAAACAATAGGAACTCAAATGAGAGTATGTTTCTCTTGTTGACTCATTGTTATACAATGACAATACTTTCATGTTATTTTGCAGCTGTCTGTTAAAGCATATCTTTTTACTGACATGATTTTGCAAAATTTGACTGGTTTTACGAACATAATTAATCAGACAAATATAATTTTTTTCCCATGGACAAGCTGTATTTATTTACCTTTCGTAAGAATGGGATACTACCTTACTACTTTTATCAACATGTAGGCTATTTTGGTTTGCTGCTCCTTAAGCAATCCTATGGGGTTTTGCCCTTAAAAATTTTGTGAGAGCAAGGTTCAGTTATGAGTGGGTACGATTACTACATGCTATGGCTTTCATATAATCCTTTATATCTTTTAAGTTAATTGAAGTGAAATAAATGGAGTAATTGAATCTTCTTCGTCATTCCTTTCCTGTTCTTTTCATTTCTGTGGTTTTTGCTGTTGTTGTTCTTGTTGTTGGTTTTTTTTCCCATTTCCTCCCCTGTTTTCTCCCTCTCTGTTTAACTGATCACATCTAGTCTTTTGCTTCTCATCATTCTCCTTTATTCTCCCTTTATATTCCTGAGTTTTCCTTCCAACTCCCTGTTGTTGCGTTTGTTGTGTAGTTGGGTTTTTTTTCCCCTCCCTCTTTATTTCTCATGTTGTTTTGATTATGATTATTAAAGTTTTAGTGATTTGGGGTTTTTTAAAGATATTTGGCTGACAGAGAGTGCAAAGACATTCAGCTGCCTGAGACTACCAAAAAGCTATCGCTAAGGACCCTGACGTAGCTCTACCACAATGGCAGTAACATGACATAGTACTGAGACAGACTTTGGTGAAAGTGTCAATAAAGACAATGCAAGCTGAATTTTTGGATACAAAAACCTGTGTCATCAGTTCATCTCACCCATTATAGATGCCGTTCTAGCTTGTCAGCTTACTAACCAGCTCGTTTTGAGACTAAGATGGGATGAATCCCATCTACCCTATTAATATCTAGGTGAAAATTAGGGCACAATGTCAGAGCACAATCACACTCCATGTTACCAGTCTTCCTATAGAAAGAAGCATTTAAGCCAATGGTGGTGTGAGTTGTTTCCTGTACTCTGAATTCCATGGAAAAGCACATTTTGTGCCCCAGAGTACACTTAACTAAAGACTTCTATAAATGTAACTTGAAAGTACCTAATGTTATTACTGGGGTAAGTATCATTATCTTTCTATAACGCTCGCCTGCCTGTTTTTTACTTATTCTGACAACAAAGCACTACCCATCCTGTCATTACGTGAGACACATCTGTGGAGACTCGTGCAGCTGGAAACAGCTGCAAAGATTGCATGAACAATTATAGATGTATTTGAAGGCTGGTATTTCATTAGAGACTTTCAAATGCAACTGTAGCTGAACCAGGAAATGCGACCAATCTTATCTAAGGAAATACATTGATCTGTACAACAACCAACATTTTAACTTCTTTTCCTTTGCTGAATGCCTGGGAGAGCCTCTTGAATAGGTTTTGCCATGATTGAAACTTGAATCACGCTCTGATATATTTGGAAGATCTGTTCATTTGATTCTGTGAATGTGATCAGATCTACTATTTGGATTTTAGTTAGCTGTATAGCTCCTTTTCTTCCTTTCATTTTTAATTGCTTTTTAATGCAGCAAGAAGTTGTGGTTAGGGCTGATATTTAGCTATGGTTTTAGACCCCATTTGTGCATGAGGTGGCTGTGCATGACGTAATAAAATGTCTACTGTTCCCATAGTTGCTTAATAACGAAAATTGTGTGATTCTTTGTGTTGTGTTGTAGGAAAGAATAATAAAGTACAGAGAGTGATTATTGGTGTATGTGTATGCATCTTTGTGTTACAGAAATCAATGTCTCTGACAATTTCCATTACAAGATCTGATTTTCAGTTGCTTTTGTTTTTGCTAAATTTTAGTTATTTAGGATTAATTTTCCATGTTGGACATCACAAATAAGACTTCTCTCTGAAAATGACTGACTGCATCATAAGTGGTTATTTAAATTAACATTTTATTTTGCACTGAGGAAGATTATGTTCACGTATTTTATGGAGAAATAACTTCTTGCTGGAAAGAAATTCAGTTATTAAACTATAGTTTGCTGAATTTGTAGTCTTCCTGCCTTTATGGAATAAGTACCTTACTGGAGTGCATTCCCAGCAAAGGTGCCTTGAAGTTGGTGAATGGGACAGTTACTTCTGAAATAATCAATGAACTGATATCTCTTTCCTGGAAATACTGAAGGCAGTAGGTGAAATTCGTGTTGATCCTTTCTTCTATTTACTTGTTGTTGTCATCAGTATAAGCCTTGCTGTGAAGGCAGTTCCAAGAATATTTGTCATGGATAAAATCATAAAAGATGTTTTAGAAGATGCCAATTTCAGCAGTAGTAGAGAATTTCATTACAAGTCAAAATTGACCTGCACTAAAAAAGTTGATTTTTGCTGTAGCAGCATGGACTTCCCACTACTAAGGAAAATAATATAGTTAAAGAGGGATTTGTTTAAAGGTCTAGTTAAGATAAAATACTGCAAGGCTCTTAAAAGCAATTGTAGTTTAACATTTTCTTACTTCATTCTCAAGAAGAAATTACTTAGCAGTCAAGAAAAAAATGCTTAAACTCACTAGAAGGTGAACATAAAAAGGTCCTAGAAGTGAACCAGATTTCTGCAGATTAAGGAGTAAATTGATTTATCCCATATATAACCAGATTTATAGTAGCAGAGCTACTACACAGACCAGGGACCTAGGAACAAGGAACGAGAGCGTTCACTTGCCATGTTTTGATGTGAGGGTGAGCAGCAAGAACAATTACCAGGCTGATATTTGCAGGCTTCCTAATCTTTTATCTTCTTTTTTTTTTTTCTCCCTGGTGAGACAGAATCCAGGCCTGCCTTCGATGCCAATGGTGCCCAGTCCCAGCAAATAGAACCTGTCCCTCCACTTCTGAATCTGTGTATTTTAAATTTACACCAGAATTACTCCGGGTAAAGCCGAAATTACGCCAGGGAAACTGAAATTACTTGAAGTTCACCTGTGTTATGGGAGTTGGTAGTGAGAACTGAAATCAGGCCAAAGACCATTTTCTCCCAGGAAAGATTTTTAAAAGAATGTAACTGAGACACTGATTTGCCAGTACTATTTCCAGCATTTAATGAAGACAATAATTTATTTGGGTAGCTGACATTCCACTCGGATCTGTTTTTCAGAATTTTTTGCTTATTTTAGCTATCTCAGTAGAATTTTTTCAGTATCCTTTTCCTTACCAGATAGAAAACTGGTGGCATAGTCCCAATAACATTTGTTTCAGTCTTACATTATTGTGACATCTGGGTACACGTACCTTTTAAACACTGCAGAGATATTGGAAATAGCTTTCAGTGACTAGATTGCTTTGATAAGCAAGTAGCAAGTGAACTCATTAGAAGGAAGGTAGCCATAGAAGCAGAGAGCTCTTATTGCCTTTGCAGAATAAATGCCGCAGTGTAGCATTTACACTGCTTCCAATACCTGAGATAACTCATTTAAAATGAGGTCGAGTCATTCCAACATTACACTGCAACCTAGAGTAAAAACATATGTTTTCATCTATATCAACACATACCATAGATTCTGCTGGCTGGACACTTTTTTTCAGGATGAACATCTCACTGGGTTTTCTGATCTTTTTAGCTGCTGAGTAGCTCTTCTTCAACCTTTGCAGTTTAATCTGTTTCACAGACAGCGTTGTTGATCCTCAGTAAACTTTCTAAGTAGGATCCAGCCACCTGTTGCATTAGTTAATCAAGTGTGGTTTTTTAAATGTCCTATGTCAATTGTTTTTGACAACACTGTGCAGCATGACATTCTTTCTCCTGTGTTTTATTTCAATAATAAATTTACAAATAGATTTTAGTCATATTGGAGCCTATGACTTATTTACAGGTTCTACCCCTTCCAGCCTCCCCAATCACCTGTTCTTATTTCATCCTCCTCTTTTTATTCTATCTTGTAATTCAAACACTGTTGAATCAACATCCATTTATCAACCCTGCAGTTTCTGGAGGTCCTAGACTGACATATTTTCTCTAATAGATTAAACTTAATATTTTTCTCTCTTCTACTGTCTCTATGATGCCTACAGCATCATCACAAAATTTCCTAGAAATGGGTCCAAATATTTCATGATAAAGACACCAGATATTTTGTGCAACTCCTTTGCAATTGCTATAAGAGTTGCAAAACTGCTTCTGAGTCATTATCTATTTAATATTTCCAGTAAACAAAATCTGATGTAGCCCTAGCCTGTCTAATCCTCACAACTTTTAGTTCATAGAATGACCTTCTTGCTGTACTGGAAGCAGTCCATCTCCTGTGCCTTTATCATTCAAACAGTAGAAAAAAAATAAAAATCCAAGCCATAATACAACTGATATTTTTCATTATAACGAGGAAATATTCTGCTAGGTAGTAGGTTTTTCATAACATTTATGGCAGGACAGTTTATTTTTATGTGGCAAGCTGGTCTTTGGGAGATTGCTGTAGAGCTTACATGGTCTCGCTGAGAAATTGGTGATTCAAAGAGCTTTCATTTTTAGGATAATGAAGGTGCAAGACTAAAGCAAGCAAATTAGTTTCAGAACTACAGAGTCTCCAGGCTACAACACTAGGACAAAGCTGCCTGTGGACAGAGATCTGTAAAGTACTGCTTTGGACATAACAGCTCCCTATAGTGCAAAAGACTTTACAAACTTGGGGTAGGACGACTGTTAGAGCATGTGGGTGTCTTTATTTTCGTCTTGTTCATATATAGATTAATGTGTTTGTATTTCACAGGTAAAAAAGGCTTGGGGTCTGAAGCAGAGAGTAATTCTGCCAGCTGCTTACTCTTTTGGCCAAACCATCCATCTAGAGGAGGTACTCTTCCTTGCCAGGCAAAGCCTGAACATGCGCTTCCAGAAGACATTCCTGGAGATGTAGGTGCAATGGACACTGCGGGAAGCAGGCACCCTGGAGCTTCCTTATACTTGTAGGTGTTTATCTTGGGAATGCACAGGAGTTTCTTCAGAATTAGCTGGGACTTCGGAAAAGCTGAAATTCGCTGTACTACAAAGCAAGGCTGTAGAAAAGAGTTTACCCTGCAGAACTCCAGTGGGCAGAAGGGCGATTCTGTATTTTGGTTTGTCTCACCCAGCAGATCAAGTGTAAGAATGAAAGTAGGCATTTGTGTTTAATTTAATCTAGCTTTAACATTGAAAGCTTCAGAGACAGGCCTATGCTAAAGGCTGTAAAATGTTGAAAGATAATGGCTTTTGTATATAATATGGGATACATACATGTGTGCATAGA
This sequence comes from Caloenas nicobarica, assembly GCF_036013445.1. Classification (NCBI taxonomy): domain Eukaryota; kingdom Metazoa; phylum Chordata; class Aves; order Columbiformes; family Columbidae; genus Caloenas; species Caloenas nicobarica. Next base: position 27,422,917 of record NC_088247.1, read on the forward strand.
ATATATTTAATTATTATTTTTATAATTTTAGAGATATAATCTAGAAATACACAATGCTCAAGGACACACAGTGAGTTAGTGACAAAGAAACAATATTAATATTTTCCCAGTCTTATATAATTTCTTATGTTTTTACTGTGTAACAGTAATCTGGTACAGTTACGTTGAACTAGTCGTTTTACTATCATAACTTATGTACAGAAAAATTTACTAAAGGTTAATGATAAGGGTGCAGGGAAGAAACAACTTTGAATAAGCTAACTAGCAAAGTAAATAATAGAAATAGGAAAACGTAAAGCATATCTAAAACAGGGAAGTTCAGCTGGTGGCCTAGGTGTTAAACTTCACATAGATCAGAGACGTATTTGGCCTCTGGAACATATTCAGTCAGGAAGACAAGCAGAAACCCACCTAGACAGAGGTATTACAGTTAATAGTACTCATTATGGTTCCACTACTTTTGTTAGAAAAATAAGAAAGAAAAGGCCTATTTCATGGTCAAAAATTAAAAAATTTAAAAGCTCCTGGGCCTACTTTCTGTAGATTGCTAAACTGAAATTCCACAGTTATAAGTAAAATAAATATGTATTTTGAAATATTTCCCGTTAAAAATTCAACAATAACCATATGAACGTTGGCCCACAGTAATGCTTGTCAGCAAAGCTAGGCTTCAGCCCATTTCACTTTTAAAGAATAGTAATCTATGTAGTTAGTTACTCTGTATGTTGGATTCAGCTACTGAGCACATCTATTTACATCGTGATAAATGGATGCCATTCCATAATTACTTTATGAAAAAATCCCATGAGTTTTGGAAGGTATGGACCTGCTTGTGCTGATTCCATGTCTAATTGTTCTAATAGACAAGAGGAGTGAGTCAGTCACTGACTCCTTCTACTTGAACGCATTGGCCATCAGCTCTCTGGTACAAAATGACCCTCCCTGGTTGGGTGGTCAAAATAGGGCATAAGCACAGTGAATTTTCAAGTCTGTAAACCTAGTAATTTTGAGCCATTGTTCAGAGAAATTCTGAGAGCAAAAGATCCTAGAAATGAAACAAGAAGTAGAACCCAGATAAAACACTCAGTGAAATTGTATTTTGTACTGAAACCCTGATGCAAGTGAGTTTTTTGGTGGGTTTTTTGTTGTTGTTGTTGTTGCACTTTGTTAGAAAATTTATTTATGCGCACAAATTTCTCATTCATAGAGCAGGAAGCACTTTTCAGCTAATGTTAATTGTGGGCCATTTGCCAAGCATCCTCGATGAGCTGATCAGGAAGAGCATTCATTGTCCCTTGGAAGCAACATAATTGTAGGCTCATTAGGGCTGTTGTTTTGCAGAAATCCAGACACTATCTGCAGTCTGGGTGCTTTAGAGAGGGCTCTCAAGGAGCTATCTCTCTCAACTGAGACACTGCATTCAGTTTGGGTGTACCAGAAGTGCTCCAATCTGCCAGCATGGTCTTCTCAGGAGAAATCCACTTTCTGTGTTCATGTTCTCAAGCAGCCCAATAGATGAAAATTTGTCTTCAAACCAGACACTGTGTATTTATAGCATCATTAAAATTTGTCTGAGCTTTAGTTGGGAGACTGATGTCTGAATTCTCTTAATTTGCCTGGACTTTCAGATCCTTCTCTACACAACAGGATCTTCATTCTCCTTTCTGATTGATTGTTGCTTTTCTTTGTACCTGGAATTTTCATTTCAATTCAGCTCTCTTGGACATTTACAGCCCAACTTAAAAACATTCATGCTGTAGTATGTTAATGGAAGGACACATTTAGCTGCATGAGTTGTAGATTGGAAAAGTCTTGCTAGACTTTGCTTCATTCCAGGAACAGGAGTAGAAGGCACAATTTGTGCTCCTTCTGACCCTGGCCACTAAATAATCCACGCTTTCCCTTGCCTTTTTATCACTTAATTTAAAGAAAAGGAAGGTTCCTATTTCTTCTGTTCTTATGTTCCTAGTGATATAATTGCAGCTAAAAGCAGCTGTGATTATTACAAGATTTTTAATGTTCAATATTATCACTGCTTTAACTATCAGTTATTCTTTGCAAGGGAGATTAACTCAAAATTTCTGTACATAGTTTTGTGTCTAGCTTACTATACAAATAATTGCTATCAACTAATAGCTTTATTCCTTCCATGGAAAATCTAGTTTGTTATTTGAGAATTTGGAAGCCTACAGTCTCTGCTATCTTGTATTAGAACATCTATTAACTGCAAAGTTTTCAGGTCTAATATCTGACCACTTTAATTGTCACTGTAATTGATTTTACCTTTGACTTGTCATGGTGGTTGCTTTGTAATTTGTTGATGATTAATGGCTGTCCTCTGGTTGTCCTGCTTGGCTAGACCTAAGGCACAAACCAGGCAATTGGTTTGCTTTGACTCTGACTTGTCCTAGAAGATGTCAAAAACTATTTAGTTCAAATTTATCATATGGGAAAAAGGAGACTCAGCACATTCTCAGCATCCTCAGCCTCTCAGCTGAGCAGATGGTTGGCTACAACTGGCTTTGCAGAATGCCAGTTTTCTTTTTTGAAGAAAGATGCATAGGGACTTAGCTTTTCATGCTTCTAGGGTGGTCAACATCATTCATCTTGCAACAACATTTGGCACAGTGGGAAACAAAATTTTTATGGATGAGCCACAGGCAAAGATCTAAGATCTGTGCCCTTTTTATACTTCTACATGAAGTTCCTTTTTTGCCTAAAGTTGAGATGTCAAAGTTGACAGTGTAAGACTTGAGGCTGATCTTGAGATTGAACTGAGATTTAGAGCTGAGAATGATTTTTTAGTTCTTTTTTGTTTTGTGGGGTTTTTTGGTGCTTTTTGTTTGTTTGTTTGTTTGTGGGGTTTTTTGTTGTTTGTTTTTGGGGTTTTTTTTGTGTTTTTTTTTTTTTTTTTAATAGCAGCAGATGAATGTACTCCTGGGTGTTGCATTTCAGATTAATATCTTTGAGCTCTAAACATAAGGTTTATGGAGTTGAAAGGTGGGTGCTGTCTTTTTTTCTTTTCCAAGTCACCGTAATGGCCTATTAGAAGAATTAGAATTTCCTCTGTGTTAGGAAGTCGTTCTTGTTTCTCACCAGGTACCCCAATTATAAGCGTTCCTTTTCTTCCACTTCCTACTTCCCTGTATTTCAGTTCGAGAAAAATATGATAGCAATATCCTTCAGTGTGCACCTTGTTTCCCACCTTAAACTGCAAGCTTAGAAGCAGTCAATAATCTTCAGTGGTTACTCTGTAGCTGTAGCCATCAAAGAAGTGGCTGACCCCCCACAAACGGATTATCCACCATGGAGCATAATTCTGGAATATTTACTGTAAGATCTGCTCAAGCCAATCAAGGCACTTGTCAGACTGCTAGCATAGAAAGGGCAGATATGTCAACATTCTTTTGAAGGGCTTCCAAGGTTTCACCGCATTGACATGCAGTTGGATTTAGCACTTTGCAACTTGGTTTGTGGAGTTGTTTATTATCTCCCTCCCTTCTCTCTGAGCACATTGCTAATGAAAGCAAGTGTGGTGCAGGTGCATGTGCTTTTACCTGGAAAGAATCCCAGTTGTTTGGTTAACTTGGTAGCAAAGCACACAGTGAAGCCTTAGAAATAAAACCCCATCAGAGAACCAGGTATTGCAATACCAAGGAACCACAGAAAAAAAATCCCCAAAATGCTTTTTTTCCATTTAAATCTTTTGGTTTGATTTATGTGACTACAGAACCAAATGTAATGTCTAAAGCACTGACTAAATACAAATCAGAACACACACGGATTTTTATTTCTAAATTATTTTGAAGAATGAAGCCATTCTGCTGCACAAATATTTACATTAGGTGTAACACATGTTGAGATTTCAGTTATGGGAACTGTAATAAGTAAAACAACAAAGGTCACTGAAACCTTTGCTGCCGATTCCCAAATGTGCAGGTTCTTCCATATGTAAAGTCTTCCCTCAGTGGCCTGTACCACAACTGCAGGTGCAGTTTCTGAGCACAAATGTGAAAACTAGAGAGAGACACACAGATGTGGCCTATTCCTGCACAGACTGACGTGAAGGTTTGTTGATACCCAGCAGTCTGTCTGCAGCAGGGAGAAGCTGTGGTGGAGCTGCCTTTTGGGCTAAGGAGCATCCAGGAGGTGCGGACAGCCAGGACTCTCCAGCTGAGGCCATAAGGAGCCTGGTACTGTCTGAGCAAACCCACGGGGTGTAAAAACTGCAGGCAACAACAGTGGACTGCAGTCCCCTCCTTGCAGAAAGCACTGGCTTGCCTGGGGCACCCACAAGAGAGACCTGCACCCCACAGGCTCCTGCCTCTCATCTGTGGGTGACCCAGAGCCCTTCTAGCCTTGTCCCCTTTGCAAGGAACTTGGAAACTGCTTCCCATGCTTCTGCTTTTCCCTGTCCCAGAGACTGGCGGCTCTCCGGACCCTTTCCCAGCTCCATATCTTCCATATCTTCCTCCACTGCAGAAGATCTCTTGGGCTTTCCATTGCCATCAGAGGATCCCACTTCTGTAATCAGTGGGGCAAGGAGAAGAGGAGGTTGCGTTGCCAAGTCAGATATGATCATGCAAATGTTGACAAGCACTTATAGGTAACTGCACCTAGTTCTGTGTTGGATTATTTCAAAATACACAGGAGTAACTCCAACAAAGCAATTGAGATAAGCTGGTATAAAACCTCTGCAAATGCTGAATCATGATATTCAGTGACTTTAGAAAATGCGTGAAATAAATAAAATTTCCCCTTATAAAATAAGAAAATCAATGTACCTTATAAAACCTGGGTTTTGTCTTTTTAACTCGTGTTCTAACAATGTTGAAATCTTTAATGCCAAATGTCATATCTGTAAAAGTGGTGAATTTCAAGACTCTATTAAAAACTTAGGGGACATTTACTTTCAAAATTATGTATGACGTGACCTTCAACTCTTCATAATTTAATAAGAATGCAAGGCTAACTAATTAGACTTCGAAATGACAGATAAGTGCTAATTATGATTCCTGTCAAACAGACAAAAGAAGGTTTTAAAAATAAATGTTTTAGAGAGTTGGCAGGACTTTGCTACTACTAGCAGCAAGACAATGTCTGCTAAAAAATTTCTTTTTCTCCTAGGCCCACCTAGCACTCACCGTCAATACTTTCAAAAGAACTAGTAGATGCAGCTCAGTTTGAGCCCAAGATTAAGTTCTAGCAAATACTAAAATTAAAAAATAGTCTTATTGTTTTCTCATTTCCCAGTTAAAATCTTACACAAAAATTTGTTTTTATGTTGTTATTAAATCTAAGCTAATACAGTGGGATTCCAAATATGAAGAATATGATTTTTTGAAGTTTTTTTTTTTTCAAAACAAAACTTCCTTACAAACTATTAGATTACTCTGTACATCATATTTCTGTAGATAAGCTTACAAAAGCTAATCACTGTGTAGGAGAGTTTCTTGGCTTTATCGCCTAGAAAGATCTTATGGCCAGAAATGTACTTGTTAAATTTGGATAACTGAACTTTTAGATTAAATTAAGCAAAAATATAAGCTCTAAAAAAAAAAAAAAAAAAGAAGAAATACAACATCAAAACTTCTCACATTAATGGAGGCAAATGAAGGAAACAGAAAAATAGCAAAAGAATTTACATAATATTCTGCAATCCCATCCTCTTGGAAAATATTCTGGGGTAAACAAAATATTAGACTGCTTTGTCAAGTCAGCAAAATATTATTCTCCTTTTCTCCTTTCTTGGTTTACCTCCCTGAAATCTGTGATGATGAATAATGCTTGCCTAAGCTCTTCATTAACAGCATAGACGTTTGTCAAATAGCAGAGAACAGCATTTTTTTTTTTAAGAGTAATTTGCACTTGCCTTTTATTTTGTGTTTCATGTTTCTAATGGGTATTTGCTGATTTTTCCTTTCCTGTGCCTTGCTCCACACAGACAAAGAAATTCGCCAGACTGTGCTATTTAGATAACTGTTTTGCCACTCAACTACGTTTTTAGGATTAATATATCCTCCAATGAATGCCAGAGGAGCAAAATGTGAAGAATTCAGAACAGATTTTTGGAACTAGCAAGAGATGGTTTTGCTACCACCTACTAGACTGACAATCTGAGAGGAAGTTTTTATTTTCCTTTTTCAAGTATACAGTGCTGAAACTGGAGAAGAATTTGTGTCTATATATTCCCTGCAGTGTACCTGGAGTAAATATGGAGAAACACTGGAAGGAAGGAAATGTTGAGTGAGAAAGTATAATATTACTCAACAGTGCACAGAGATTCCTCTATAATTATTTTTTTATTGTATAATAACATAACCCCACAAACTCATAAACCATTGATGTCATATCTGATTTAGTTTTCTCTTGTATGTGAACTCATTTTAAATAGATCACCATAGGTTTCTGTAGATTATATTTTAGCAGAATTCTTGTTCTTATTAGATTCCTCTCCTGCTTTTCCCATGTTACAAACCTTTTTCCATTTACCTTCACATTCATTGCTACCCTTTTCCTCTTGTCCAAATCTGTGCCAGAAATTATACGACTCACTATTTCTAGCTTCTAATTTATTCCCATAATACTAAGTTTTTGCATGAGAAGACCCTCTTTGGACACCCCTGAGGCTGTTTGAGAACTCGCTATGTGTATCTAAGCTGTCATATAACGTACTTCCTTGTTTTGCTCTTAATCATCCGTGTCTCATACATACTGTGTTCATACTGTACTCTCCTTCACCGTTCCTACTGTACTGTCCTTTGGAACATATTCATTCCCCTCCTGACAAAACCAGGATGCATTTCTGGAGCTAGCTGTGAGAACTGTGTCCTGTAGAAGTTCGCATTTTCCAACCCAAATACCCTGCACACCTCAAGCTCTTTTTTGGTCAAAAGTCCCCAGGGCATATAAACCACATATCCTCAGACTAGTACTAGAACAACTTGGCTATAGTGACCTGCGGTGTAAACCTTTCAACTTTAAAAGCTTACAGAAAATGATCATTAAAAGCTTTGGGTGACCACCTTGGGAAAGGAGACTCACTCTGAGTGCTGAGCTGTGTGGAAGTGGTCAGTCTCCCCAAACTGGGTCTGGCCCCCAGTGGTCTGTACACGAGTGACCCTGTACAAGCTGGCCTAGGATGTAAACAAGGTATCAGAGCAAGGGCTTTTATTTGTGTAAATAGAGGCATTGCATCCAGAACAAACTGATGAAGAGGTGAGGAGAGAGAATATTCAATGTGAACTAACAACAACTCATACAAATATAATAAAATGAATACCAAACGGTTTTTCCCAATTTATTTCTTTTGTGACTCATGATTCCCTAGACCTTTTCTTCATGTTGCCATCATCATCCTGTTCTGAGGAGCCCCGTACTCCTGAGGTCCCAGAGGAAGGCAGGGCAATGGAGGAGTTTGCCTTAGTTGATGAGGATTGGCTTAGGGAGCAATTAAGCAATCTGGACATCCATAAATCCATGGGTCCAGATGGGATGCACCCGCGGGTGCTGAGGGAGCTGGCTGAAGTCATTGCTGGACCACTCTCCATCATCTTTGCCAAGTCTTGGGAAATGGGAGAGGTGCCTGAGGACTGGAGGAAAGCAAATGTCACTCCGGTCTTCAAAAAGGGCAAGAAGGAGGACCCGGGCAACTATAGACCGGTCAGCCTCACCTCCATCCCTGGGAAAGTGATGGAACACCTTATCCTTGGTGCCATCTCAAGGCATATCAAGGATAAGAGGGTCATTAGGGGCAGTCAACATGGCTTCACCAAGGGGAAGTCATGCTTGACCAATCTCATAGCTTTTTATGAGGACATAACGAGGTGGATAGATGATGGCAGAGCGGTGGATGTGGTCTACCTTGACTTCAGCAAAGCATTTGACACCGTCTCCCACAGCATCCTCACGGCTAAACTGAGGAATTGTGGTCTGGACAATTGGGTAGTGAGGTGGACCGCAAACTGGCTGAAGGAAAGAAGCCAGAGAGTCGTGGTCAATGGGGAGGAGTCTAGTTGGAGGCCTGTATCTAGTGGAGTGCCTCAATGGTCAGTACTGGGACCAGTATTATTCAATATATTCATCAATGACTTGGAGGAGGGAATAGAGTGCACTGTCAGCAAGTTTGCTGATGACACCAAGCTGGGAGGAGTGGCTGACACGCCAGAAGGCTGTGCTGCCATCCAGCGAGATCTGGACAGGCTGGAGAGTTGGGCGGGGAAAAATTTAATGAAATATAACAAAGGCAAGTGTAGAGTCTTGCATCTGGGCAGGGACAACCGCAGGTTCCAGTCTAGGTTGGGGAATGACCTATTAGAGAGCAGTGTAGGGGAAAGAGACCTGGGCGTCCTGGTGGACAGCAGGGTGACCATGAGCCAGCGCTGTGCCCTTGTGGCCAAGAAGGCCAATGGCATCCTGGGGTGTATTAGAAGGGGGGTGGTTAGTAGGTCGAGAGAGGTTCTCCTTCCCCTCTACTCTGCCCTGGTGAGACCTCATCTGGAATATTGTGTCCAGTTCTGGGCCCCTCAGTTCCAGAAGGACAGGGAACTGCTGGAGAGAGTCCAGCGCAGGGCCACGAAGATGGTGAAGGGAGTGGAGCATCTCCCTTATGAGGAAAGGCTGAGGGAGCTGGGTCTCTTTAGCTTGGAGGAGACTGAGGGGTGACCTCATTAATGTTTATAAATATATAAAGGGTGGGTGTCACGAGGATGGTGCCAGGCTCTTCTCGGTGACAACCAATGATGGGACAAGGGGTAATGGGTTCAAACTGGAACACAAGAGGTTCCACTTAAATTTGAGAAGAAACTTCTTCTCAGTGAGGGTAACAGGACACAGGAACAGGCTGCCCAGGGAGGTTGTGGAGTCTCCTTCTCTGGAGACATTCAAAACCCGCCTGGACGCCTTCCTGTGTAACCTCATCTGAGCGTTCCTGCTCTGGCAGGGAGATTGGACTAGATGATCTTTTGAGGTCCCTTCCAATCTCTAACGTCTGTGATCCTGTGATCCTACATTCATGCTATTCTTGTCACTGTTTATTTACTTTTTCTCCATATTTTGCCATATAGCCTTCTGTACAACATAAAAGCTAGTTACAATTAACTGAATTCCTCTACATACATAACATTTTTGAAAGTGCGTATGTTAAATTGGAAGTTTTAGTCAAACATATTTTTCACTGAAGAAGATATGTAAATCAGTTTTTGCAATTAGATGTATTTGACTTTACCACTACCCTAAACAGTCTGAAGTAAAAAGAAAAACCCACAAAACCAATCCCTAAAACCATCCAAAGATGTAATAAATAATATGAATTTATTTTTAATTTTCCTGTAAAAGTGAAACAATGCTCTGTGTCTTTTAGGGACATTTCTACAATAAATTCAAGGATATTTTATGTATAGAAGCCCATTCTAAAGATACAAAAATATGTAACGTCTTTTTATTTCAGCAGAAAGCCAACAATTTGACTAAGAATGAAATAAACATGCCTGATATGTTCATCCAGGAAAAATATTCTGGTGTTTTCACACAGGGTATTGCAAGAATTTTATGCTGCAAATCACTTATACACTGAAGAACAAAGGAAAGAAGATTTAAGATGAGTGTGCAAAATTAGATCGCCATGACAGAACAAATAATAGAGCAATCCTTCTGAAATTTGCAGGAAATGGACAGAAAGGAATGAAATATTGGGAGAGTGGTAAGCTAGACATGAGGCGAATGGAAAGAACCCATAAGCCAACCTGAATACCAGCAAGGAAACCTGGAATTAGAACTACAAGCAAATGGATTCTGTGAAATGCAGTAAAATGTGCAGAGAAATGGAAAAAACACCCCAAACCCACAACATATATCTGGCCTAAGTTTATGAGGTATTATGTAAAATTATGTTATGGTTTCTAACCTGAATTTCTAAACATAGAAACCACATCAGCCTCAGAAATCCCTCCAGTAGAGATCAGTGAGATGGGACAGCACACAGGGGGATACTGTGTGCTCTTGTTCTGTTGGTGAGAGCACGGCTTTATAGTGTATTTAAACTGCCACGAAAAGTTTTTTTTTCTGTTTGCAATCTGGTTTTAGACAAACTGCAATTGTTTCTGCAAACGATAAATTAACCGGGAAATGTAATGTGATGTGTCATGAATAACAGCTTTCACAGGTCACTACACCCACCCGCCTCAGTTCCTCCTCTCGCATGTCAATTAAATCACCTGCGCTCTCTCCAGAGGTAGCATTTATCACCTCTGATGGGCATCTACAATCACTGGAGAAGCAGTAGAGAGCACTTACAACAAGAATGATAATGAGAGGCTTTTGGAGGCTAACAAAAGCCAGTACCATGCAATTTACTCCAGTCTCATACTGCTCTTGGCTTTTGATGTCTGTGAGTCACAGTAAACCCTGCCTTTAATCTCTACACATGTAGCTTTAGCAGCACTTCTTAGGCGAACATAAATTGAAAGGGGAGAAATGCAATACAGGGGAAAAAAAATGAACCTGTGGCTTACAGGCTCTCAAGAGACCAGGGGTACTAAACAGGTTGTTTTACATGAAGAAACAGTGCATGGGAGCAGTTAGCCCGTTAAAGGGAGGTCCAAGATAAGAATTACAACACGTGTGGGAAGTTGTTTTTTCTGTGTGGTGAAGTCGTGTCGTCAAGGCAATGGTTGTGTTCAATTATTGTTGCCTGTGTCAGCGTAGTACCCAATGCTGCTGCAAAAGTGAGCAGGCAGGCCACAAATACCCTGGATATTCAACCATTCCCCAGCTTCACTATGAATGCTGTCATTCAGAGGCAGTGGAATAGGTTCAGGTTAAACCTGTATTTGCATAGCAAATGATTTTGTTGTTAATAGCACCAATGCAATCTGTGGCAGTAGCAGCCAACCTGTCTGTAGTACTACATGAAAATGGACAACAAAGGGCAGAAAAAGCTGAGAGTCAAATGGAATTGCTATCCTTTAAAAACAGCAGTGTTTTACAATTTGCTCTGCACTGGTTTTTTTAAGATCCTTTGTTAGGGTATACATATAAAATTAAGAGGACTTTTTCTTTTCAGATCAATAATAGACTATCTTGTGGAACAACAAAATTATGTTTTGGGCCAAGTCAGGAACCAGGACACCAACATTTCAATTTCAGAATAATAAAGTATTCTGTATTCAACAAAAGAGGACTATTTTCATTGTTTGCACATCTTTTTCCTTGGAATAAGGTGCCAGGTTTGAAAATAGTCTTTGTGGTTTTTGGTTCATAATCAGTATTAAAAAAATATTTCTCTCTCTTTCTCTCTCTCTCTCAAAAAAAAAAAAAAAAACAACCACGAAAATAAATGGCACGGTTCTGCCACTTACATCTGTATTTCCTTCTGAAATGAGACAAAGTTTTGTCCTGACTGTTGCTGGAGTGTTGTCTCCACCATATTGTGCTGACATGGGATCAGCAGCATCCTTGGTGGGAACACCAGGCACTCCAGCTCAGTATGTGTTTCTCTGGCTCATAAATCTCACTATCCAACTGGCCTACACCTTACCAACAGAAGCATTCTTTCTGAGAAACAAGAAAACAGGTTCTAGAAACTGAGGTTTCTGCTTTTCATCACATATATCTCCAACAGAGATAAAATTTAGTCACTGTGGGCCTAATTTCTGGTTTGGGTGTCTAAACTGTCTAGCTGCAGCTACATAAATAAATCAGGTGTGAATATGAGCCAACTTCTCCCTGAAGTCACAATTTTTATGGAACTGAAATGATTGGCTTGATTTTATGACCACTGTGTTATACATGAATGACTCTTCTTAAATATTTCTAAGAATAGTGCAAACACTTTTTTTTAATAGAAATATTTGCCATATTTCAATGCTGTCTTCTTTGGTCTGTGATGTGCTGGTAAAATTATTTTGCGTTCTCCAACCGATATTTATTGAAGAAATAGTTACATACAACAGCTATTACAAAGTTAATGTTTTATTACAAAGTAGTTAATATTAAAAAACCTGTTTTTTTGTTTAATTGCATTTTATAATTTATTTGGATGACATTGATGGAGTATTTACATTAGGAAATTCTTGGAGGCTACCTTCCAATCATATTTATAAGTAGTTTGTCCTTCATAAACAACCTTATGGAGTGGGCGTTAGTTTGCAGTGATGCAAAGGCTTTGGGGAATTACTTCTCTGTAGCAGACTTTTGATTGCATTATTATGCTGTCAACAATATAAGTTTGAATGCTAAATTTGCTATTTTTATGTTTTTGAGTGGGTGCAAGCATCAATGTATGTATCTTATTGCAGTTCAAGTGTCAGTCACCAGTCTCCTGTTAAAAAGCTTTCCTTTATGGATGGTTCTGATGAGCTTAAACTGAGAGATAAGCAACATTTTTTGCTTCTCCAGCTCCTCTTCACCTCTCTAAAAGATTTAGTGATATTAATGTTTTCTGTTAGGCAAGGACAAGTAGGAAATAGCACCCAAAGGATGCAAATTAAATTCATCATAACATGAAAACCATAGTGTAGCTTTAAAGAGCTATAAGGGACTCATTTTCTTCAAAGAGTATCTGGTTGCTTAATAACTAAATTACAAAACTTGCCTAATAACTGAGTTATTAATGAGAACAGCAAATGGTCAACAATACTTAGCATGGGGTTGTAAACTTTCCAATTAGGTTAAAAAAACCAAATATCTTAAAAGTCTGTCTTAAAATACTTAAAATCCTTCATGGTGCTGGGCATCCTGACAGGTGTAGCTTGGAGAACTCAGGTGAGACTTGTAGCTGTTCAGACTCCTGACTTTCACTGATTTACAGGGGAGTATCATCCATATTTTAAAAAAATATTTAACCCATTATATCCCATTATGTTTCCCTATAGAGGCATTCTCTCTGGCATCATCATGGATTAAAAAAGACCTTGGTGTGTCATCTGCCTCTGCTGCTTTTCTAAGTAATAAATATTCCCAAAGCTAGTTTCATTCATATTGACTAACACAGCTGAATGGATGAAAAATAGGCTGAAGGTAATATTCTAGTTTAATTTTTGAAGCTGTTGCTGCCTAGATTTCCATTTTCTTTTTAGAAACAATTTCTGGAATGGCTGTACACACATAACTGCAAGTGTTATACAGCCATATGGCTGTACTGCCAAAGAGGTGCTGATGAGTGGTAGCAGCAGCTCCTGTGGCATGACTGGATCATGTGGTTGTGTCTGTTGTATCACACCATCTGGTAGATGCATTCATGTCTGCAGCACAGGTGAGCAGAAAAATGTCTGGGATGCTTCTGCTCCTTACCAAAAACCTCCACCTCTGTATCCCAAGATGCTGGTAGCAAGGAGGAGTAACTGCAGGTTTTTTTCTCCCACATCACCATGGAAACTCATGAAGATACTGTGAAACTGAATTACAATTTCTTCTTCATCCTGACTGCTGGGACAATATAGAAATGTCCTGTTCAAACCTCTAACTTAAGAGTGTGTTGGCAGGCTCTCTTATTGACCTTCACCTCCTGGCACTTGCAGCTCTGATCCCCGTTCAGGATGGAAGAGGATGCTGTTTCCAGACCAAGCTGCTATATGGCCTGCTTAGTGATAAAGGTGACATTTACATTCAGAGGAAACACATAAGAAAGGTTATTCTTCTGGGAATAGCTCAGGGGAGGCTTCTGCAGCTGATTTGTATTCAGATGCTGGCAGGTAAAAGCTATGGGGAAAACCATGAAGGTTTTCACATATTTAATTTTTCCAGAAGATGTGACCGTAAAGCAATCATGCTATGCAATATTGAAACAATGTCAACATTCAAATGTCACTGCAGTATTTAACCTCTGCCCTAATTGTTCATAAAGCTGTGCAGTAGCCAAGCCTCTGTGTGCCTCTTCATTGTTGCCAATTCACATGCACTGAAATTTTATTGCGGAAATTACTGAAAGGTCTAAATTTGCTATATACTTAGCCTCAGAACTTGAATATCAACTTGAATCAGTGATTCAAGGAAATCAAGCATGAATGCACAAGGTGTTCAGAGTTCATTCACTCCCACTGAAGTTCTAACACTGCATTAAAATCATGTGGGAGCAAGAGGAAAAACAGTGAGAATGGGTCCCTCAAAGTGTCTGCTTCTTTATTAGTTTTATGCACCTGTTGAACACAAATAGTATTTTTCCCTTTTAAGCTGTTTCTAATGGATATATTGTTTCTGCTAAGATACTTCGAAATACATAGATCAAACATTATAGAAACGAACTTTTACTCTCAGCAAGCTTGCATCTAATAGGTTCTGTACGATTCTTAATAATGTATTGCAAATCAATCCAAAAAATGTTGGTAAAATCAGACCTGTTTTGTCTCCCATACTGCTGAAGTGTGTCATATTAACTGATACTGCTGAAAGGGCCTTGGACTGTAAAGACAAGGAATTTAGACTTAAAATCAGATCTGCTCTAAATTTTCTAAGAACTTCAATTATTAAGATTTTATGAGAGAATTTGCTCATCTATTCATATGATTGTCTCATAGAATCAGGGGACTGTAGGATAATTCAGATGTGGAGGGATCTCAGGACATCTCTAGTGCCACTTCCTGCTCAAGGCAGGACCAGCTATGGGTCTAAGTTGTGCAGGGCTTTGTACTGTTGGGTCTTGTAAACTTCCAAGAACAGAGAGTATGTAACCTCTCTGGGCCACTTGCTCCACTGCTGAAGCGTCCTTATGGTGAAAATTATTTTCCTCATAGCCAGTCTGAACTTCTGTTTTCATCTTGTACCTACTGTCACTCACACTCCTGCTGTGCACTGCTGTGAAGAGCCAGGTGCTGTATCCTCAATATCCCCCCCATAGGTGCTGGGGACTGCTGCTTGGTCCCCTGAAGCTATCTTTCTCCTAGTCTGAACAAAGCCAGGTCCCTCAGCCTCAACTGCCTTGGTGGCCTTCATAGAACTTGCTCCAGTTTGTTGCTGCTTTCCTGAATTGGGCAGCCCAAAGCTGTTGTATTCTGGATGAGGTCTAATGAATACTGTGTAAAAGGGGATAATATTTTCATGCTATCTACTGACTGTGATTCTTATGACACTGAAAAGCCCAGGACACTGTTGGCTGTTGTTGCTGTCGAGGCATAACAGCGCCATATCAGCAGCGCTGCTCCCCAGCCAGCTCCAGCCCATATTCTTGCAAGAGGTTCTTCCTTTCCAGATGCAGGACATTTCATGCTTGCTTTTTTTTTTTTTTTAAATTATGTGAGGTTGCCCTAGCCTGTCTAGGTGTCCTGAATAGCAAGCCTGTACACAAGAATACCGATAGATCTCCCATATCTCCAGTCTCCCCAGTTTGGTGTCACCTGCAAACCTGATGAGACCCCCCCTTACTCACCTCCTGTAGGCCATTGATTGACCCAGTAATCACTACCCTGAGCACAACCACTGAACAGTTCTTTTGCTTATCCAGTTGTCGTCCCATTACACCACAATGTTGTAACTTGGTTACATTGGACATTGAGGGACACTGTGTTAAAACCTTGCTGAAACTGAGGTAAAAGACATGCTCCTTCTTGTGCCTAGAAATGTGTGCCAAGAGGATTCACTCTGTGGTTTTCCCAGGGGCTGAAATGAGGTTGACTGTTCCGCAGGTCTCCAGACAATCCTTTCAGCTTAGGTGCAACATTTACATTTCTCTGGTCACCAGTGACCTGCCACAGGCTTCATGGCCTTTCATAACTATGCATAAATATATTGACATTGCTGAAATTGTGTGAAAGGAGAAATTTGTATTTTTTAATCTATCACAGAATCACAGAATCACAGAATGTTAGGGATTGGAAGGGACCTCAAAAGATCATCTAGTCCAATCCCCCTGCCAGGGCAGGAACACCTAGGTGAGGTTACACAGGAAGGCGTCCAGGCGGGTTTTGAATGTCTCCAGAGAAGGAGAATCCACAACCCCCCTGGGCAGCCTGTTCCAGTGCTCTGTCACCCTCACTGAGAAGAAGTTTCTTCTCACATTTAAGTGGAACCTCTTGTGTTCCAGCTTGAACCCATTACCCCTTGTCTTACTGTTGGTTGTCACTGAGAAGAGCCTAGCTCCATCCTCGTGACACCCACCCTTTATATATTTATAAACATTAATGAGGTCACCCCTCAGTCTCCTCTTCTGCAAGCTAAAGAGACCCAGCTCCCTCAGCCTTTCCTCATAAGGGAGATGCTCCACTCCCTTAATCATCTTTGTGGCCCTGCGCTGGACTCTCTCCAGCAGTTCCCTGTCCTTCTTGAACTGAGGGGCCCAGAACTGGACACAATATTCCAGATGAGGTCTCACCAGGGCAGAGTAGAGGGGAAGGAGAACCTCTCTGGACCTACTAACCACCCCCCTTCTAATACACCCCAGGATGCCATTGGCCTTCTTGGCCACAAGGGCACAGTGCTGGCTCATGGTCATCCTGCTGTCCACCAGGACCCCCAGGTCTCTTTCCCCTACACTGCTCTCTAATAGGTCATTCCCCAACCTGTACTGGAACCTGGGGTTGTTCCTGCCCAGATGCAAGACTCTACATTTCCCCTTGTTATATTTCATTAAATTTTTCCCCGCCCAACTCTCTAGCCTGTCCAGGTCTCGCTGGATGGCAGCACAGCCCTCTGGCGTGTCAGCCACTCCTCCCAGCTTGGTGTCATCAGCAAACTTGCTGATAGTACACTCAATTCCCTCATCCAAGTCATTGATGAATATATTGAACAGTATTGGTCCCAGAACTGACCCTTGAGGCACTCCACTAGATACAGGCCTCCAACCAGACTCCGCCCCATTGATCACAACTCTCTGGCTTCTCTCCTTCAGCCAGTTTGCAGTCCACCTCACTACCCGATCATCCAGTCCACACTTCCTCAGTTTTGCCGTGAGGATGCTGTGGGAGACGGTGTCAAATGCTTTGCTGAAGTCAAGGTAGACCACATCCACTGCTCTGCCATCGTCAATCCACCTTGTTATGTCTTCATAAAAGGCTATGAGGTTGGTCAAACACGACTTCCCCTTGGTGAAGCCATGTTGACTGTCCCTGATGACCCTCTTATCCTTGATATGTCTTAAGATGGCACCAAGGATAAGGTGTTCCATCACTTTCCCAGGGATGGAGGTGAGGCTGACCGGTCTATAGTTGCCCGGGTCCTCCTTCTTGCCCTTTTTGAAGACCGGAGTGACATTTGCTTTCCTCCAGTCCTCAGGCACCTCTCCCGTTTCCCAAGACTTGGCAAAGATGATGGAGAGCGGTCCAGCAATGACTTCAGCCAGCTCCCTCAGCACCCGCGGGTGCATCCCATCTGGACCCATGGATTTATGGATGTCCAGATTGCTTAATTGCTCCCTAACTCAGTCCTCATCAACTGAGGCAGACTCCTCCATTGCCCTGCCTTCCTCTGGGGCCTCAGGGGTACGGGGCTCCTCAGGACAGCCTCCGGCAGAGTAGACAGAGACAAAGAAGGCATTCAGTAATTCTGCCTTCTCTGTATCTTCTGTCACCAGGGCACCCACCCCGTTCATCAGTGGGCCTACATTGCCTCTGGTGTTAGTTTTATCTGCCATGTATTTGAAGAACCTCTTCCTGTTGTCCTTGACCCCTCTCGCCAGGTTTAACTCTAAGGAGGCCTTAGCTTTCCTAGTTGCCTCCCTACATCCTCTGACAACAGCCTTATATTCTTCCCAAGTGGCCAGCCCCTCCTTCCATGATTTGTAAACCCTCCTCTTCCACTTGAGTTTGCCCAGCAGTTCCCTGTTTAACCACGCAGGTCTCCTGGCTCCCTTCCTTGACTTCCTGCGCGTCGGGATGCACTGATCTTGAGCTTGGTAGAAGCAGTCCCTGAAAGTTAACCAACTATCTTGGGCGCCTTTACCTTCAAGCAGCCTTGCCCACGGGATTTCCTCCAGCAACTGTTTGAACAGGCCAAAGTCGGCCCTGCTGAAGTCCAGGGTTGCAATTCTGCTCGGTATTCTGCTCCCACCACAGGAGATTCTGAACTCCACCATCTCATGGTCACTGCAACCAAGGCAGCCCCCCACCTTTACTGCTTCGACCAGACCCTCCTTGTTAGCGAGGACGAGATCCAGCAGCACACCTCTCCTAGTCGGCTCCTCCACCATTTGCATCAGGAAGTTATCGTCAATGCACTGGAGGAACCTCCTAGACTGAGGCTGGCTGGCTGAGTAGTCCTTCCAGCAAACATCAGGGTAGTTAAAATCCCCCATAACAACCAGAGCCTGTGACTGTGAGGCCACGCTCAGCTGCCCATAGAAGGCCTCATCAACTTCCTCACCCTGATCTGGTGGCCTGTAATAGACTCCCACAACAGTGTCACCCCTGCCAGCCTGCCCCTTAATTCTCACCCACAGACTCTCAACTTGCTCCTCAACCGCACCTGGACAGTACTCTATACATTGCAGTTGCTCTCTCACATAAAGAGCAACTCCACCACCTCGCCTGGCTGGCCTGTCTTTCCTGAAAAGGGCATAGCCATCCATGACCACATTCCAGTCATGTGAGCTGTCCCACCATGTCTCTGTAATTGCCACCAGATCATAATCTCCTGACCGAACGCAGGTTTCTAACTCCTCCTGCTTATTCCCCATGCTGCGCGCATTGGTGTACAGGCATTTCAGGGAGCGAGCCGAGTACACCGACTTCACCCTAGGGGCCTGGGGGGCCTCCCGGTCTTTATTGATTCCAGTGTGCTGCCCCACTGATGCAAGCCCAGCTACAACCCCATCCCCCTTCAAATCTAGTTTAAAGCCCTGCAAATGAGCCCTGCTAATTCCTGTCCCAGCATCTTTTTACCCCTGTGGGATAAACCTTTCCCACATATCACTGACCGGACTGGTGTCTTATAAAACCAGCCGTTATCAAAGAACCCAAAGCCCTGCCTGTAGCACCAGTCCCGAAGCCAATCATTTACGGACTCAATTTTTCTATTCCGTCCCACATCATCATCCGAAAATGGAAGGAGGGAAGAGAAGATAACTTGAGCCCCAGACTCTTTCACCATTTGTCCCAAGGCCTTGAAGTCTTTCTTCATTCCCCTCAGACTACGGGATGCCGCTTCCTCCCCATCTGTCTGGAAGATCAGTAGGGGGTAATAGTCCGTTGGGCGCACCAGGTTGGGGAGCGCCCTGGCGATGTCCCTGATCCGAGCTCCAGGTAGGCTACAAACTTCCCGATGCTGAGGGTCAGCTCTGCATATCGGGCCCTCCGTCCCTCTCAGAAGGGAATTGCCTACCACAATTACCCTTCTTTCTTTTTTATCGGAGGCAGTCTTGAGGCGTGGAGTCGATCGCCTCTTCCTATGTGACTTCGTAGGTGGCCCTTGCACCACATCCCCACCTACATCTTCTTCAATATCCAGGGCCTCAAACCTATTACGGAGGGGCACCCGGGGAAGCAAAGCAGGTAGGGAGGGGGGTTGCCCGCGACGCCTAACTGAAACTCGCTTCCAACCCTCCTCAGCTGTTTGGCCCCCTACTTCTGCCCGACAGCGACAGGGCAGGGGCTCTCTCTCTCTCTATATGTGCATCCTAGATAGGCACTGCAATTCAGTGCTGTCTTCTTTCTTACAGGATACATTTTTGAAAATATTTTTGCAGTTTAGGCACAGAGCCTATGATTTATAAAAAATAGTTACCATGCATCCATTGATTTTTAAGAAAATACTTCTGAAGATCTGGATGTAGTAGATCTTTAGTTTCACTAGAAGCATAGAAGGATGCCAAATAGCATGAAGTTCATCTTCCTTCTTACTTTAACCTCTGCTGTGAACCAGCTACCAATTTGACTCTAGGTTTCATACATGCATTTTACATAGAATCTGTTTTATCTAGAATATCATATGATTTTGCTGCTTTCCATAGTGCTTTTTCTAAATAGAATACCTTCAGAAAGTCATGGAAATGAGCAAACACCTCCCTCCCTATTCACATTTTTGTCCTTCGTCATCTCATAGTGAGTACATCCAAACAGCATCTGATCTGAAACTATACTTTTCCTCTACAACTTCCTTTATAACTTATCTGAATCTGTTAAAAGTCTCAAACTTCATATTTGGTGGTTTTATTTGTGTTTCGTTGTTGGTTGTTTGTTTTGTTTTGTTTTGGTTTGGTTTATTTTGAGGTTTGTATCTGTCATTGTAGGAGCTCATGTAGGAGCCTTATAGACTGAAACAGCTGCTGTGTTCACAGAATCACAGAATGTTAGGGATTGGAAGGAACCTGAAAAGATCATCCAGTCCAATCCCCCTGCCAGAGCAGGAACACCCAGATGAGGTTACACAGGAGGCGTCCAGGCGGGTTTTGAATGTCTCCAGAGAAGGAGACTCCACAACCTCCCTGGGCAGCCTGTTCCTGTGTTCTGTTACCCTCACTGAGAAGAAGTTTCTTCCCAAATTTAAGTGGAACCTCTTGTGTTCCAGTTTGAACCCATTACGCCTTGTCCTATCATTGGTTGTCACCGAGAAGAGCCTGGCTCCATCCTCCTGACACTCACCCTTTTATATATTTATAAACATTAATCAGGTCTCCTCTCAGCCTCCTCCAAGCTAAAGAGTCCCAGCTCCCTCAGCCTTTCCTCATAAGGGAGATGCTCCACTCCCTTCATCATCTTTGTTGACCTGCGCTGGACTCTCTCCAGCAGTTCCCTGTCCTTCTTGAACTGAGGGGGCCAGAACTGGACACAATATTCCAGATGAGGTCTCACCAGGGCAGAGTAGAGGGGAAGGAGAACCTCTCTCGACCTGCTAACCACCCCCCTTCTAATACACCCCAAGATGCCATTGGCCTTCTTGGCCACAAGGGCACAGTGCTGGCTCATGGTCATCCTGCTGTCCACCAGGACCCCCAGGTCCCTTTCCCCTACACTGCTCTCTGATAGGTCATTCCCCAACCTATACTGGAACCTGCGGTTGTTCCTGCCCAGATGCAAGACTCTACACTTGCCTTTGTTATATTTCATTAAATTTTTCCCCGCCCAACTCTCCAGCCTGTCCAGATCTCGCTGGATGGCAGCACAGCCCTCTGGCGTGTCAGCCACTCCTCCCAGCTTGGTGTCATCAGCAAACTTGCTGATAGTACACTCTATTCCCTCCTCCAAGTCCTTGATGAAGATATTGAACAACACTGTCCACAGAACTGACCCTTGAGGCACTCCACTAGATACAGGCCTCCAACCAGACTCCGCCCCATTGACCACGACTCTCTGGCTTCTTTCCCTCAGCCAGTTTGCGGTCCACCTCACTACCCGATCGTCCAGACCACAGTTCCTCAGTTTAGCCGTGAGGATGCTGTGGGAGACGGTGTCAAATGGCTTTTTTTTTGTGTCAAATGTGTTTTGCCAGTCACTATCACCTGCCCTCAAAAGCTTAGAGGATTGTACTTCCAATGCTTTGTTCATGCTTGTCCTTCTAGCTATTTACAGCTCAGCAGTTACACTGTCTGCACCATCCATTCTCCTTTTCTGATCTATATCAGTGCACCTTCTGCCTCCTTTTTCTGCTGGCAGCATAGTGCTCATATCCCTTCTGCCTTGAAACCTGCTCTGTCCTTCCAGCATGCCTGGGCTGTTTGGATCTGAATGGTCACTTGGGATTAGCACTTTGTCAAAATGTTCCTTCTATCCTGCCGGCTTTTCTTTAGCATTTGTTGTCACTTTACAGTTAGCCTTTTTTTTTTACCAATTGTATCCTTTGTTTGACTGTTTCCAAATAACTTTATCTTATGCATATAATTTTCATAGCTTGTATTCTTTTCTTGTTTTTGATTGAGCCTTTTACTTTCCTAAAACATTCTGCCTATTTTTTAAAATGATTTCTTTAGTGCTTTGTGTTGTTGTTTTTCCCCAGTAAAATGCTTCTTTTATTATTTGCCCTGTTTGTGTCTTCTAAGAACTGTCTGCAACTCGACCGTATTTCTTCCTCAAATATTTCTCCTTATCTCTAGAGAGATTTCTGTAAAGAGATTGGTCTCAGGCATCCTGCAAGGCATCATCTTGCTTCCTTTCTCACTGCCTGGAACTGTTAGAACAGTTCTCATACTACTTGTTAGAATCAAATTAACCTCGTTACATCCATTTTTTGTTGGAGTTTTATATGAACTTAATATTTTTCCTTATGTAGCACACAATCTTTGCCATACTAAGTAATTTTATAGATACTGATATCTAATGGTTAAAATCTGTGGCACTGCCTTGCCTAGGTTTTTGTCAGATCGTTTGGTGAGATTTGCATAATGACCAGTAATCTCACCACAGTCTCATAACTTTCTCAGTTATTATTTCCATGATAGGCTGTAATGCCATATGTAAGGTTCGCATTTTCACTCATTTTCACACTCAGCCAGTCAGGCAATCAGATGATTTCCAGATTTTGGAGGCAATCTTGAATCTCAAGGTACCTTGATGATGATTTGAGCATCTGTATAGGTAATAGCATGATCTGATTGAAATTCCAATGAATAACACTTTGTGGGCGCAGAAAAGACACTAGAGAGAGCTAAAATGGATGCAGCTCAAAACTAGGGAATATTTCTGAATGTGACAATCTTTTAGAGAACAAGAAGGGATGTGCTAAGAGACAAGATGAAAAGTTATTTTTGCAAAGAAATGCTGCATAGGTTATACTCATAATTAGCAGAAAATGAAACATAACTATCCCCTGGCTTATAGTCTTCTGCTTCTTCTCACTAGAGAAACTGAGAGGGACATGTTTAACATGTTTCATGTGGAATATTTTAAAGTAAGAGGAGGGTGTAGTTGCTGATGGGGGTATTGGTATGTGCAGGCTGCATGCAATGAGACATGGGAGCACATTCCAGCAAATAGAACAACAGGTGACTGAAACAGAATTTGCCTCCTTTCATCATGTTTGGACGTTTGAAAGCAGAGCCTTACTCATTATTATGCCGTTCTTTATATCCACAAGAGACACGCTGTGAGCAGAAATGCCTCAGAAATTTTCCCCTCACCTTAGTTATCTTCACTTCTTGCCAGTCGTTACCGTCTCCGTGCCCTGTTTCATAAAGGATTTCTTGCAGTTCCCTGACATCTCACTCTCCTTACAGCTTGCTGTAATCTATAAAAAGACAAATTTGTTCTAAGGAGAAGGAAATGTTGAAAGCCAGCTGTGATCGCAATGTTTCCTTTCTTTACCCCTTAAACTGGATAAATGGCCTTAATTTTTACCTTCTGTTTACAGAGTAACTCTTCCGTATGTGTTTCCACCTACTTAAGACAGTTTTTGAAGTACAGTCAGTATTTACTTGCTATTATTACTGAGTATATTTAATTAAATACCAACAGAGAATTTCAGCATTGACTCTATTATGTTGCTGAAATACTACCTCTACTGTACTTCAGATATTTCTATGGCCAGTTGCTACAGAGTGAAAGTGGGATTTGATAAAATGAAGGCTTTCTCTGGAAGAATTCTGTTCTCACAGACCAGTGAAGATAATAGCAGACCATGGTCTTGCACTCATGAATGCAAACAGCATCATTGACATGAGTAAACTGCAGTTAACATTTTCTGTATAAAATTATGTATGAGAACGGTTAAGAATATGCACACCATATTCACCAGTCATTATGTTCAAAAATAAAAATGTATATGAGGTTTTTTAAATTAGGAAACATTTTGAGGCAGAGTACATCATTCTCACCTAAAACCAGAATGACAGCTTTAAATAATGACAAAGCTGTCTGGAAAATCAGCCTACAGTCTTTTAGCTTCAAGCTGCATATTTTTTCCTTTTAATTTAGGCAACTATTTACTTCACAGGTGTTTCCAGGAACATACACAAAGCCTGAAATACTTGAAGTTGAACTGATAAGAAACACCTCTGTAGGAAGAGCTATGTTTTGGAGATCAGCCTCCCTGAGACAGTCTGGAAAGTCTTTTACATAGCTAAGTAGAAGCAAGGACAGACAGACTTACACTAGTACTATTATTTTCATGTGTTCTGTTTCAAAAGAGCCCTGTTTATTTTTTATTTATTGATATTTTACAGTACTGTGTTGATGGAGATTTATCTAGAAACCATTCTCAGAGTCATTCTGTGATGCTACTTCTTTCCTGGCTGTATTTACCTTTTTGGAAATATATTTTCCTCCCTTCCTCCCTCTCTCCCTCTCTCCCTCTCTCCCTTCCTGCCTTTCTGCCCTTCTTCTTTCTTGCCTTCCATATTTCCCTATAAATTTCCTATAATCCTTTAGGTGGTCATTTTAAAGTGAAGTAGTACTTTTTTAAGGAATGGACACAAACATCTCCTGAGGACAATGATATTTCCATATAGTGGGTTTATGGAATGTCTTAACTTACAGCTAAAATTATATAATATTGTAAATATTCTGCTTTGAAATACTGATTTTAACTTAGATTCTTCTTGTAAACTAATATCTGCTTCAAGTAGTCAATCATCAGATTTGAATACACCATCAACATTTATCTCCAAGACCTAGCCTGAGACAGCTAAGATTTCTGGGGGATTGGAAAGGAGCAAATATAGCAGTACCTATTCACAGAGAAGTAGAATCCAGAGAATTATAGAGCAGACAGCGTAAATTCAATACTAGAAAGTTATTGGAACAATTTATTAAGCAATCAATTCGAAAGTGCCTAGAGAATAATAAGGTGGTAAGAGACAGCTAATATGGATTTGTTAAGATCAAATAATGACAAACCAGCCTAATTTCCCTCTCTGACAGGATAACTGGTTTAGAGGACAAAAGGGAAAGCAGAAGATGTGATAGTTCTTGACTTGAGTAAGCCTTTTGATGATATCCCCTATGACATTATCAGGGAAATATGATGATATTATGGGTGATGAAATTACAGTAATGTTGATGCACAAGTGGTTGAAAAACTGTAATGGGATAGTAGTTATCAACTGCTGCCTGTCAAACTGTAAAGGTTTATGACATGCAATATGACAAAATCCTAATATGAGTTCAGTGTGAGTGAATATTTTCGCTAGTAGTTTGGAGTGCTGAAATAGAGAAACCATTTATTTTCAGCATCCCAAATGGCCTCACAAACACATTCAAAGGCATGGTAAAGTTAGCTGGGCTGAGTAGTATGAACAATGCCACCTCCTTCTCCAGCTTTCCCTCACATCCTCTTCTATTCAGCACTTGTGACGGCGATTGATATTGAAAATTAAGTTCTTCATCTAGTGATATTTTTCAGCTCGCACACTATCTTTCTCAAGAAATAGGCTTCACGAGTGCTGTACATTGGAGCTCATTTAGTCCTCTATTTGGAGGTAAACCTGGAGCAAGTTCTTTTTCCCACTTGCCATTACTTTGCTTTAGCTTTGTATTCATTTAACAGGTGAATTGAAATCAGGAAAGTGAAATCCAACTGCAAAGTACAAAGTGGAAGAAGAAATCAGATGAACAAATGGAGAAGGTCCTGCAAAGCAGCAGGGCTGGGTCTGGGTGTTATGATGGATCAGAAAGTGAAAACAAGTCAAGAGATGTGGTAGGTACTTTTCCAAATAGCAGGCAGATGATATTCTGAAGTATTAATAGAAGCTTCATATGCATGATATAATTATTCTGCTTTAGCAGCAAAAGACTACTTGCATGCTGGATAAATAATTTCTGATACGGACTATTCGATCTGTAAATCAGAAAGTCTATATGAATCATGTCAGAAATAAATCTATCATTGCTGTTGTTTCGTGTATATTGACACTCTGTCACATTGTACCCTTTGCTAAAGTTCTGTTCCAGTTTTATACATCATGGGGACCGTGTTACCAAAACTCTTAGACTGCAAAGTGGACTCAGCTTAGTGTTCAGGGCTGTGCATATTGATCTGATGTGTCAGTTTACTTGGTACCTCTAACCTGAGACAGCATTTTGCTGTGTGACCACAGCTTGCAGTTTCTATGTCAGCTTAGTACACAGTCTGTGAGACTGTCTCTCATTCGCTCTTCATTGGTGTCAACAGGTACTTTTAACAAATATTCAAGCTATTAGCTTTTCTGGTGTATTTTCTCTCATCTCTCCGTTACAAAAAAATAAAAATAAAAAATTAGAAAGCCTTTTGGTGATGTGTGGCTTGCTGGTGAAGCCATTCTGGCTTGCACTAGTATTTTGCATAGGCAGTTAATGGTCTTGATAACATTTGAAAAATGAAGCTTCTTATGAAAGGTGTGTAGCTTGACGAAAGGACGAAAACAGTGAAGTTTAGCTGGTTTGACCAATACTGCTGAACACGTTTTAATGTTGTTGCCCTTATTTGACCTAGAGTGTCATGCTACTTGGATGAAGAAGGCAAAATTAAACTAGTGTAATTTCCTAAAGTAGACAAGGTATTTATGCTTCTGCTTTTATTACCCATTCTGCCTTTTAATGTACATGCTAAATAAGTCTATATTAAGCTACTAAAGCAATAAGAGAGAGGGAGATATATTATAAGCACTTTGAGAGCATTACATGAATGGAGCTTTCAAAGAACCAAATTAGTTTAAAGGCTTAGAATATGTGCACAGTACTGAGTTTCAGCTGCTCTGTGGCAACTCTTCACGTTCACATGCTGAGCCTTCAGCTAATGGGAGGCAACCCAAGCCGTGGTAGCTTGCTTTAGTTGTTCACATTTGGCATGTGCACAGGAACAGTTACCACTGACTACTCACCGTGCAATTGCTTGCACAGCAAATTGTGCAGGAAATCCACACAGATCTGCTGCGTATGTGTGGCAGTTCGACAGCATGGTCCCAAATAATTTGTGAAATAAAATAAATGAGCAGCAATCATTTTTGAAAACTACTCAGCAAAACTGTCCTTAGGAATATGGAGCCTTAAAAAGAAGAAAAATGTCCTTCCTGACATCCCTTCTGAAATACTACTGTTCCTCAGCTGAAGCAAGAACTTCTCCCTGCTCTCATTTTATCAGTGCAAAGGCCACTTACTTACACTGCTCTTTGTGACAAGTAAGTCTTGTTATAGAAGTAATATTGTATGAATATCAAAGACTACATAAGTCACAATGTTATCTGAGTAAAGGGAAACCTGAATTCACTTGCCCTTGAGTCACCAAGTCCAGGCTACTGCCTGAATTCTCTCACAAAAACTTTGTATTGTCACCTGTTGAACACATTTTATTTCTTGTCTATTTAATTGTTTGCTTTAAGTGGTCTTTGTTCACTGGATGATTTCTAGAACAGAGAAGAATATCCACATCATGGTCTTTCCTTGAGTTTTTATCTGAATCCCTTGGAGCTGACAGGCACATCTGAGGTATGCATTACACAATTTTGAAAACAAGATGTAAACTCAATATAGTAGGAGTGCTTATTCTTGAAATAACCTCCCAAAACTGGTCTCCAGAATGGATTGATTAAAACCCTGCTTGAATTCATGACCTCAAAGTCTGAGGGAGCAATGATTTGAACCACGATGTGCAACAAGCATCCTTCTTATCAGTCTAATTCTTTCTTTAGAGATCTCTTTAAAGATGTCCAGGTTTTTGGTGGTTTTGTTTGTTTGTTTGTTGGTTTTGTTTTGGTTTGGGTTTTTTGGGGTTTTTTTTGTGTTTGTTTTGTTTTGTTTGGTTTTGTTTGGTTTCTTCGGATTTTTTTTGTGGGGGATTGGTTGGTTGGTTGGTTTTTTTGTGCAAAAGTATGAAACCATTGCTAAACATGATCTGTTAAAATTATTTCTAAATGTTCAACTAGGTGTTTATTAAGTATTTATGATGTCCAGAAATGATGAATAAACTTTGATGAACACATTTTCAACTGGCCAAGTGTTTTTAAAGAAAAATTCCTTAAATTATTTCCCATAACTCTTGAATCCCTTTCACAAAGGAAAAACTGATTAACAAATCTTGAACATTTTCTAGGTGAAATTCTCATATTGCATTTGTGTTGGGCAGTTATATTTTCTACCTGACTGAAGGAAATTGGTTTGAAATAAGTGTATGCATGCTTTAGTTTACAGAAAGGTGCACAGTGGACGGAATGATGCATAAAATCTTTGTGTGTTGGTATAGCTGTCATTCATCAAAAACATGCAGTATTATAATGTTACCATTGCTTTGTGGAACAGGAATCTTTGTAGGAGGTGTTTCCTGCAAGTGATTTGTATGACCTGTATTAATTTATTTTTTCTCCCTCCAGCAAACTAATTATAAGTATGAAAGACTCTCCATTGCCTTGTAAAAGCTTTTTCTAATGGAACAAGAAAAGACATCTGAGGATCCATGACCTGCAGTCTCTTTACGCCCTGGTGACACCCATAATTATTGTCTCCTGCCATTGATAAGTCTTGCGTCAGACTATAAATAACTAGTGGGGGACATTGTCTTTGTCCAAAGTACAAAGACTTTCCTGAGCTCTGCAACCAAATGAATTCCAGTGCTGCTGCTGATGAATTGCACTGCTGCTTGGCAAATGTTCTGAGAGACAGACTAGGTACACTTCACCTGAAGAAAGAGAGTCATCAGCACAGAGATAAGT
This sequence comes from Caloenas nicobarica, assembly GCF_036013445.1. NCBI lineage: Eukaryota > Metazoa > Chordata > Aves > Columbiformes > Columbidae > Caloenas > Caloenas nicobarica. Next base: position 27,451,391 of record NC_088247.1, read on the forward strand.
TGAAACAACTTCATTGAGAATAAAAATTGCTGCTGCCTATAACAACGAGAGGAGTAAAGGGCACAGAACTTTGCCAAAGAAATGTATAGAGTAACAGAGCATGATAACAACCCGATCAAGATCAATAGCTGACCAGTGTAATGCAAAGAAACGACTTGAACTGGGAATACGTGTCCAAGGAGAATGAGAGATAACTAACAATATCCATAAATTAAAAATATCCACATAAATAAAACCAAATTAGAAAGAGAATACGTAATTAATTTGTCTGTCTACAAAATTGGTCAAATGTCTTGAGGAGTGTAAAATAAAAAGTCTGTTCACTGTGTATGGTAGCATCTCTGCGAGCCTTTGGGCTCCTATGGTTTCTGCTGATGCCAAAGCAGGCAGCTGCAGCACCCGCACACACCGTGTTCACTGCAGCCTCACTGTGAGCGTGTTGAGCTGGCAGGTACCAGGATTTGTTTTTCAGATGGGAGAAAATCCAGCATCATTCAGCCTTGGTGCACAAGTGCGAGTGTCCAGTGCACACCGGTCTGTCAGTCACATCCAATCCAGGCATACCCTCCCATCTCTTCTTCTGTACGGGCTTCGAGGAATGGTCATGACAGAGGTGAAAAGGAACTTGTTACTCTGCCACCCCACCTTAAAACTGTATTTAGACAGGAAAATGGAAGTTTCATGCTAAGTTTGTTCAGATGAACATTTGTAAATGCTACAATATGTAGCTAGTGGAACAACGAGATCAATAGTGTCGTAGGTTGTCCCCACAGGTGATCATAAGAAAATGAACCTGCCTGAATTTTTGAAGAGTATTTCTGTAGTGTCGGCAGGAATTAACAGTGTCAGGGGGCTCTTTTGACCTCTTTTAGCCGGGAGACGAGTTTAGATTAGACTGACTTATTTTGACCTTACACTTATTCCTTTACTTTAAAAGATTCTAGTTTTAACAAATTCACTTTCATGGTGCACATCTACTCACCTGCGTGATCACCTATCTGCCTACTTAACACTTAAGTTGGGAGAGACGTTTTTGGTGAAAAGATGTTTTTCACAGATGTTTTCCAAAGTTACCCCTTCTCTGTTAACAGCACTTTGGGGATCTGTAGTGGTTGTGAGTGTTTCCTTATACCTGCCATGGCCATCCTTTTCCGAAGCATGAACTTTTGCACCACGATGCTTTCGCTGTGGGCCTGAGTCAGACTGACATAGACAGCGGAGACTTCCGCAAGTCCTATCAGGTCATTCTATGTCTTTGTAGTGTTTTATCGGCTTCTTTGGGTACCAAATTCAGCAAACCTGGTTTCATACTGGATGTGGACTGCTGGATTGCAGGTGCCATGTGAAAGACCCAACAGCTGTGGTGGTTCCTGGAACAGCGACCCTAAGACAGAGAGAATAAATATCCCAAAGGCACACAACTAGTCAAACCTCTGGCACTGACAGTCTTCGGCTTAGACAATTTGCACTGTTTGAAGAACATCTAAATAATGGATCACTACTCACCATTCGTTTTCTGGAAGTCTCCTTTAAAAATTGGGGGTTTTTTGTATGTGTTTATATTGTATGCAAAATGTATATATACCTTTTATACTATATACCAAGCAGTGGTACATACAGTAGACACTTGCAAGTCACCATTTCCTTTATAGTGCACAAGCTCCATAGTGACATCTCAGACTGACTACTGTACATCTCCAGCTGTGCCCTTGAAGAGTTAACTTCTTGGAGGTTTGGGTGTCTGATAGCTTTATAATCATCCTTGCTGCTGAAATGAATAGGTTACAGGAGAAAGTCCTGGTTTTACATGACCTTGGATGTTACGTACTATGATAAAGTAAGTTTTATGTAGAAATTTACAATTGTGAGAGTATCATAAGCTTGTATTCAGTTTCTGCTCAGAAAAGTTTAACAGTGATTAAAGATTTCCCCGGATTTTGCAGAAAATCATATTGATTGCCTAGAATAGGAAGGCGCTTCCTTTATCATTCCAGCTGCAGTGTGTTTTTAGAGGGGAATCATGCACGGTTTCCTTGATGGTTGTAGTGCCATTGTATGGTACTAACTGTCATATAGACAGTGTAGTTTTTCTTCATCACTTTCTACTATGCGAAATCCTTTCTTTAGACTAAATAAATAAAGTGACAAAATGTTTTGGGCACACTGGTATTTTAACTGCTTATATGAAGATAATTTAAAGGTACTGAGATATTCAGAGTTCTGTCTAAAAACAAGTGGTTATAGAGCACTCAGTTAGTTACAGTTCATCCATAAAACAGGATTCTTACTAGTTATAGGCCATTTTGAAAGTAGGAAGTTCACAATAGAGTACTCAGAAATGCAATGCAAGGCTATTCCTTGAACTTTGTCCATTAACCATCTGACTACATCAGCCAGTTCCATATTATACACCTCTCACTACATATTATCAACTTTCTGACTAATTTAATGTTTTATGCCTGTGGGTAAACTCATGGTTCTCAGTGCATTTTTTTGTCCTGTAAGTTTAACTGAGATAGATATTCTGAACATTGCCATAATCCTCCCATTCAAGACAAAATTATTTGCAGGAAATCTTTCAAATATTAAGCTATCACACAAGTTAGGTTAGAAGTGGGGTAGGATGAACTGCAGAGAGGATTGCTTCCATGCCAAATGCGTAAAAACAGGTTGAAAATCAAACACAAATCATAGTAGGCAAAATCACAACATACTATAAAAATAAAACACCAGGCATGTTCTGAAGAAATACAACAGGGAGTTTAGTTCAGCTCAGAGTCGACATATTTTTCCAATTAGTTGCCAGGCTTTTTAGCAAGAAACTATTCTGACCTTCACCTTTTCATTTGATCATTTATACAGTATAGATTTCCAAAACCACAGCATGTTAAGTGGTGGTGCTGATTTCATATTGTCTGCATTGTAGAAAAACTGAAAGTCAAAAACAATTAAAAAAAAAAGAAAAAGAAAAAGAACAACTTTGAAGCATCCTCGGAGAGAAATGAGCTAGCTGAGGACTGGATTTTAAAAATTTATTTATTTGTTTATTTATTTTTTCTTTTAGTGAGGCTTCTCCTATTTAACAGCTCTATTTGGAGTATCAAGCAGTGGCTCCAGCTGATGCATTTGTCACTTCTTAGTTAAATTTCTATATTTATCCTGTGTAACTAGTTTATACATGTCTGTATGGACTGATCTCTCAGTAATATATCAGGTCTTTTTGTGCATTTGAATACACTTACCTCGGAGATTCCTTCCACTCCCAGGGACTTCTCTAGTCTGCCCGTCTGCATCATTTGTCCTTGTATTACTGCTGAGCCTGGTGTGCAATGAATAGTTCGCCCCCCCTTTTCAGCTTAGCCCTAAGGAAAAGATAAATTTGTAATCTTTCTCAAAGTTGTATCTTGAGTGCTGCTGCTCCTCCTACCACTGTCACTTCTCAGGTTTCAAGCCTCTTCCAGTTGCTCAGACCATGATTTTCTGCTGCCAACTCAAGGGTGTTTGCAAACTACTTCCTCACTCATATTCCTGCAGTGGCCCTCGGTAACAGAGGATGTCTTCAAAAGTGTGAAAGAAAGGGTTTTAGCCCATTGGCGAGGTGAACGTGGTAGTAGTAATGGCAGCAGGTAGCAGCTAGGTCCTTGCTCTGAGAAGAGCAGCTCACCGTGGTTACCATCGTGCATTTTGCCTGCAAGGTCAACACTTGAAATTATGTCTTTCAGTTATTCGAAGAACAGGAACAGCACAAGAACCTGATTTTTTGTAATGCCACCATGTTGGTATATACTGGTCTTACACCAGTCTATTTAAATCCTTTTTTGTTTCATGCAGATGATATATAGACTACAAAACTTGTGCTTTTATATGCCTCGTGTAATGACTACTGGAAAGCATCTTCTTGGTTCTCTTTTATCTGGAGTATCTGTTTGTTTTGTTTTGTTTTGTTTTGTTTTGTTTTCCATAAAAATCTCAGTAGTGTCATGCTTTATGGGAACCTGTTTGCTGACTAGGGGTTTCACATTCTCCTGTCATTGAAATAATTTTGAGAACCATAGCTAGGGAATGAGGAGGCCTGCACATGAAATAATCTTTGCTGGTTATCTACAAGAAAGCAGAATTTGACAGGTACTATCACTGATAAATAAATCCTTCATAAAATACATCACTGCTGCTTTGTTCAGGGCTGCTCAATATTTTTTTCTGTTGTGTTTTCTCATAATTAAAATACAAGTGTTTATTAATTTGTGTGTATATATTCGCCCTCTCTCACAAACAGCTTCTTTAAACAGCGGGTTTCTACCATGTGAGTAAGTGGCTGTCCTCTGTGGAAGACTGCAAGTTCCCCAGAAGTCTGTCCATTCAATTATTTAACCTCGATAATGAGAAAAGGTTGATATAGTTAAGGTTAATGAGCCAATTATTTGAGAATACCAGCCATCAAGGCACTTTTTTCTAGTCAACTATACAAATTCATTAAAGTCATCCCAGCCTTTTCTTTTATTGTTGTTCTTATCAATAAGCCATTATCAATAAGAGGCCTAATTGTTCAAGAATCAAAACATCTCTTGCCACCTAAAATGTCTGGGTTAAGTAGTTCAAGCTACGTGTCCTTTTTCCATCCAATTACCTGGTATCAGCTAATTAATTATGATCTCCTCAGGCAGATGGCTCCTCAAGCAGACAAGAAACAAAGACACTATAATAGGGAGACACCGGTTCTCCATGAAACTGGACATGGGAGCAGTTTTTCGTTTCACATCCCCCTGGCTCTCCTTCCATTCTCCCTCTCTACTACTCCTACCTACCCCTCGTACCTACACGCAGATCCCTCCTACCTCTTCTGCCCAGGCAGGCAGCCGTGGACGCCATGGGAAGTCTGCAGGCTGAGTGTGTGCTGAATGCACAGCCAGTAAGCGTGAAATGCTCACGCAGCTCTTCTTTCTGGGCTATGACATGGGCCAAAGGAAAAAAGGTGAGAACAGAGGTGTTCCTGTTTTTTCCACTCTCTGTTTTTCACTCAGATTTTCATGGGACTTTTAGGAACCTCATATACTTTGAAATTCCTATTGCTCTGTCATGTTACCTTGAAATTGGCTGCACGTTTAGAATTTTCTGACAGACACAGAAACCGACAAAAAGATGTATCTATAAACATGTACATAAGTTCACACGTACTAGGCCATATACAAATGTGATTGTATAAGCCTCAAACCAAAAGCAAAGCTATTGGTGAAGTGTTTGGGTTACTGGAGAGCAAACTACCTAGGAAGGTTATATTGTCGCATAATGAAAACTATATATACCAAGTCTCAGATGTGAAAAGCCAACAAGACTCTCTGCCTTTACATGCTTCCAGCACCGCTGCATGAAGCACCCTTGTAAAGCCTAAAATGAGAAATAGGTAATACATATATAATAGATAGAGATAATTGAATAAAGTAATGACTATAATGACAAGGAATTATCATGTGGGGGCTGCCTATATGCTGACTTCTGTCTCTGGCATACAAAACACTTCAGTGGAGGCAGGAAGAAGAAATATGATGGTGGAGCCTGCCTCAGTGTTGATGTATAAACTGGATGTATCCTTGAATGGTCAGAAAATACATTTTTCAGCAAAGTGTTTCTCAGACATATTGTGAGTCAAAGAGTACTGGTGCAGAAGTAGATGACAATTTTTCAAACTCCAGTTTACTCTGGTCTTACAAATACGTCACAAAGCATGAAGTACAGGAAACAATGAAGTCTGCAGAAGCATGCTCACAGCTAAATGAAAAATGCAAATCAGTTTTGAAATATTAAATTCTTTTTTTAAAGGTCGGTAGTTATATTAGTACTTTTTTACAAGCTACACGTCTTTTAGTTTCTTCAGTAAAGGTTACTAGTTTTTGCTGTCCAAGATTATTTAACGATGAAAATGTACCCATGCATATGTTTTGAACTTCTTCTAAATTGTGAAAGTATTAGTCTCAAGTGATTCAAGCCACAAATAGAATAGCTAAAATAAAAGTTCTTATTTATCCCATGTTTGTTTACTTCACAGAAATGAAAATAACAGACTAGACAAATTCAAAAGGGCTTTTGTACAAATAGCTTTATTGATTGCCAAAAAGCAAATAAACTGGAGAGTAGAATTCAGTCTGCCAAATGACAAATGCATTATAAATCTCAAAGACATTCTTCAGCTTGAAAGACTGCACTGTAGCTCCTGGAAAATAACAGAGAACGTTGACCAAATTATTTTATCCAGTAGCATGTCATTTAGCAATTATTCTGATCTCAAACATGTTTAAAGCAAATAAAAAAATGTCTTTGTTGTGTTTGCATTAATATTCCTTGCTTTTTCTTCTTTTCTTGTGATTAGAATTATTATTGTTCCATAAGGATTACTGCATTACTGTTTTGCAGATTGGTAACTCCTCATTTCAACCATTCATTATGTTGTTATTTTTTCCTCTACAAAATTTAAAGTATTATTACACTGCAAAATACTATATATTTAAATATATTGGTAATAAATGTATTACTGCAGGACCAATTGGATTTTAATTAAAATTGCACAAAAACAAAAAAAAAGATTTTTTTCTTTCTCATTATGGGATTCATTTGTATCATTTAGGTCTCTTTCAAAGATGAGCTCATCTTTATCCCTGTGTCACAGTTTGTGATGACTAGGTTTCTGGATAGTTGCAATACCTCCATTAAGAGATAAACATGGTTAAGAATAGACTTGGCAGAAAACATAATGTGGCAAGGAATTTTAAAACAAAATTGGAATTCCTAAGTATAAATATCATATTTCAAAATGTAGACAATTTTTTTTATGCACTCAAAAAGCCTCAGCTTACAGTTGCAGATTCATATGACCCAAATCACTGAATTATCTACTGACAACGGGTATCTTACTCTGTCTCTCCATTGGAACCATTTGTAGTTTGGGTTGGAATGGACCTTCAAAGCTCATCCAGTCCAACCCCCCTGCCACAAGCAGGGCCATCTTCAACTAGATCAGGCTGCTCAGAGCCCTGTCCAGCCCGGCCTTGGATGTTTCCAGGGATGGGGCATCTACCACCTCTCTCTCTGGGCAACCTGGGTCAGTGTTCTACCACCCTCATTGTAAAAAATTTCTTCCTCATCTCTAGCCTGCATCTGTCCTTCTTTAGTTTAAAACCATTACCCCTTGTCCTAGTGCAATAGGCCCTGCTAAAAAGTCTGTCTCCATCTTTCTCATAGGCCCCTTTTAAGTACTGAAAGGCCACAATAAGGTCTCCTCGTAGCCTTCTCTTCTCCAGGATGAACAACCCCAACTCTCTCAGCCTGTCCTCACAGCAGAGCTGTTCCATCCCTCTGATCATTTCTGTGGTCCTAATGAACTGCTTTTAAATGCAATATTATGCAGGGTTTCTTAAATCTGATATTAAGAAATCTTTTCAAAAGCAGAGGTAAGAGAGGTAAAGGATCTGACAGTAGTGATCTTTTCCTTGCTGTGGTTAATGTATTAATGCTTTTAACAGAGGAAATCAGGCCAACCAGACATGCCTTTTCTGGCCTCTAACGTTCCTTGAGAAGCATAGACATGAACATGAGAATGCCTTTACTGGCTTTGTGTTTTTTCTCCCTATGTCTAATCGCATGAATCTCAGCTGCTTGTGGAACCATGCTTATCATGCATTGAAATGAAACTTTCCCTTCCTTGGCTCAAATATTTATTGCTACAGAAAGCAAATAGAAGCAGTTCACAAGTTTGAGTTTTATGCATTTTTGTAGAGTTTAAAGTACAGGTTTTTGATTCAATGAAGTGTTCAAGAGCTTCTTTAGGGGAGCAGTCTTTCCAAAGAAAGTCCTAGTCTTGCAGCTGACAGTCAATGGACATATATTGAAGGAACGATTTACCTTTTTAAGCACACTTTCAGTTTCTGTTGTAGTAAGCAAGAAAGGGCACAGGGTTCCACCTGCACATTGACATCCCAAACACAGCAATGCATTTTACATACAACTAATAAGATTTACTTATGAGTGATTTGGGAATAATTAGGAAATGCAATTGAGTTTGGAGCTGTTGACAAGGAAAATAGAAAATAGAAATATGCCCTAAAACCATATAACGAAATAGCCAGGCTTGGCATTCATGCTAATTGCAGTTTATTCACTGAGTTATCTTGTTGAATATGCCATGATTACAGTGAGATACAACTGGGAGAGAAGGTACTACTCAAGAAAAACACACACATTTAGAATCATATTGTACAAATCTACTCTAATTGCTGTCTAGAAGGCGTGTATGTTTACTGCTTGATTATGAAAGCTGCACATTGTAATCATTCATATAGCACAATACCGAAGATTTTAAAGTATTTAACAACTCTTTGTTATTTGGCAATTTTATTCAAAAGGAGATGTGAAATTGCTGAAAATCTATAAAGACATTTTTATCTTCTTTCAATTGTGTATTGTATGTATCCCATGATTAATAACCCACAAATTTAAGTTTGCTTTTTCTTTTAAGGAGGGCTTTTTCTCTGGGATTACCATCGGGCCAAATTTGTTAGAATCGGTTTTGAATTAAATTTAAATCTGTTTGATTTTTTTAAAATTGAAAGCAGAATGCATCATCTCATGTAGAGTACATATTTCTGGCACAAATACAGCATTGTGAGAGATTTAATATAAAATGACAGCATTTCCCTATGTTTTACTGCTGTATTGTGTATTTGGTACTAATTAGACAGCTCTTTTTTCACAGAAGAAACAAAAGGGTAAGAAAATGCTAAGTAGACACTGTAGCTGCTAATCTGATGAAAAATACGCCCACAAGGCAAATAGAGCATAATTGAAAATCAGTAGTCTCCACTGAAAATGTGAGGTGAATTTGTTCTTCTGGAAAGTCCAAGTGAGCAAGATGAAGTGCATCCTGTTCTGCTACGTCCTGTTGTTATTTTTACGTGAGAGACATCAGCCAGGAGAAAAAAGTCTCAAATGCCAGGTGTTCGATGTGATAATCACAGTATATCTGCCCTGGATTTGCTGAGGAAGGTTACTACTTGTAAAATAACGTAAAACTTCTGTTTCCTATGTATTTTTCTGGTGGACAGTTCTTGTTCCTAGAAGTTTTACTTCTCTCATCCCTTAGTTTTAAAGATTTCCCAGACTTGGTGTGCTAGGAAGAAAAAACAGTCTTGCAACGACCTTAACTCTCTTGTCTTTGAAGCCTGGATGATGTATTGTTTTCAGTGACTCTCAGATTGTTCTCACAATGGCTGGAAATGTATGAGAAAACTACCTATATGGCAGGAATACCTAGCAAAGTAGATAACTTTTTTTTTTTTTTTTTTTGGTCTGATTCAATGTAAAGCCTCGAACACTGTATGAACCATCCATAAACTCTGCTGCCGTCTAGGGCTAAGAGAGAGCAAATTTTCCTTGTGTGAATAGAATTGTCCTCACGCCCTGGTAACAAGCAGATGGTGTTTTCTCATCGTACAAGGCTGACCAAAGTGTTACCACCCACATGGGATGTCAGTCTTAGATTTGCAGCTCACTTTTTAGTAGAAAGCATTACAGTTTCTACTACTTTCACCAACAGTTTGCCTTCCTGGTTACTGAAGACATGGCCAAATCTGAATATGAACCTGCTTAAAGTAATTTTCCATCTGAATCAATGTCTCTAAACAAGACGTAGTCCTTGCTCTTCCAGCTCAAGTTCATACCATCTGAAATTCGTGTCACATGGCACAGTGAAGAGGGTGAGAGATAGACATAGTTAATGGTAACTCCTGTGTGTAGAGATGGTGTCTTTAAAGACCTCCCCAAATATCTGATGAGTGTAAGAATTCCTCCCTTAGAGTGGCAATTTTACAAGGTGACCTCGTTATGAACTATTTCTTGGCTGTCAGATTATGAAGAAATTTTGAGTTTGAGTTAGGTTTTCAGTTTTCTGGAGAAATAGTGGGGAAGGTGAAAGTCACAGCAATTTTGTACCAGCCACTTCCCAGTCACATCACACACAGGCAGGTTATAAGGTAGCGAGGTAGTGTTCGCTCTGCCTGTTTGTGGTTGCTAAGAACACATCTGTGAAATGACCTTATAGAGCTCTGTTCACACAGCTGTAAAAGCTTTACAGCAGATATTATGTCCAACAAAGCCAACAACTATCCCCTTAAGAATGAGGTCATGGGTTGGACTTGGCTGCCTAGGTATCCAGTGCTCTTCTAGAAGCCCTGGAAGATGATGATGTGCTGGGAATCCAGTTGCTACGTTAAAGAAGCACCAGTTTCTTGTAGATCCTGTGTCATGTCTTCCAATCCCATGTCAGTGTCCTGGATGGTCTATGGCCTCGTGCATTTAATCCTCTGTGTACATGTTACCTTGAGTCATTAGTGCACAAATAGCATATGGAAAATCACTGGAGGAAGAAAGACAAGACCTTTAGCACTACGGATTATATTCTTTGAGATATCCACAAGCACATTCTGTGAGCTGTGTTCTTTCTCCCCTCCCCTATCAGACCACTATCTTTCTCATGTCCAAAAATCCTGTCTTTTATGACATTTGGTGCAAAGCTTTATAAAGAGTGTGTTTGTGCCATTATGGGTACTACTAAGCCTGAGCACATCAGCACAGAAGAAACATCATTACCGTAGCAGAACTCACAGCTTTTTGTCTTACTTTTTTCCTCATGGTTTCCTCACAAATTGAATTTTTTGCACATTTCCTTCTATGTCATTTTCACGTAAGTCTCTTTGTCTCAAGAAGGAAATGTCCAACCTGCCTTGAGTCTTCCCTTCTTCTCTTTTAGCACTGAGCTATCTTTATATTTATCTGCATCAGATTAGCTTTTCTTTCAGTATACTACTCTGTTAGCTTTATTCTCTCTTGTCATGTTTTCTTATTTTTTCTTCCCCATTACACCTAGCTCTTTCATTTGATCTCTTTGTTTTAGCATATCACATCGACCAACCTCTATTTCTCCTTTTTGCAGCTTAATTTTTTTCCTTAGCACATTGTCATATTTTTCCTGTTTCTCCTTTCTCACCCCCGAGCATTTTTACAGTGTTCTTTGTCTCTGTTTTTCTGTCACATTAGCCTGCTTCTGCTCTCCATTTTCTCTGGAGGGTCATTTTGGTATAACAGAAATTGTATTGCATGTTATTTATTCTCTACAATCTGGGGTGAATGGACCTGCCTGTATTTAGTGACACATTTACACATAGTATCCTTCAATTACTTCCCAATTGTTACTATAATTTCAAGAATACACTGTATTTATAGTGGTTGAATTCTCCAATGGTTAATGTACTATAAATCTTTCAGTCTTATTTATTCATACTCTGTCATAAAGACGCATCATTTGAATTTTCTGTTTCTCACGTGGATACTTTTAATGCCACAAGGGCAGACTGCAGCTAGGTGTAAGGATGTGCAGGTGTGTAATTGAGGGCAATTGAGTTCTTAATCACTGAGCTCCCAAAGTACCTGGACAGGAGGAGTGCTTGGCTAGTAAAGCCAGCAGCACCGACACATGGAAAATACAACTGGGGTCATCACTCTTCTCCATGAGGTAGCAAGCTGCAGCTGGCACAGAGAAGGTATATGTAGTGCAGGCTTTTCTGATCCAAATACTGCTTCAGTTGCTACTGATCCCATAGGGAAGTTGAGAAAATCCTGAAGTATCCCTTGAGGCCTTTGGTTGGTGCTGTGCTCTGCAGGGAAGAAGCCCCTGGGGTCTGTCTCTGGAGTGGCATTTGTCAGGTATGACAGTGCCTCAGAAAGGCTCAAAAATTCCATGTCTGGTGTAAAATTAAATGGTGTCACCTTGCTACTTGGTAGAGTGGCTTTGAAATACTTTTTCAGATGCTGTGAAAGAAAAGCTAAATTTTGTTGCATGCTTCATCACTGAAAATGTCTAAGATGAGAGTGTTTGCTGAGGAGCTGAAGTTTCCTTGAAAATATCTAAGATGAAAATATACAGAAGCAAGGTGAAAGAATGGGTATAGGGTTTAGTGCACACACACAGAAGCATAATTTGAAGTTTTGTTCTGCCTTGAAAAATTCAAGGTTTTTTTTTAAACAGGTTGTTCTTTATGCATCTGTTCCTCTGCATGTATATTTCCTAAAACAAAACTCATGCTCTTGCTGAAGAGAGCAGGTAGAATACAATAAAGAGTGTGTCCCATGCTGAATGGAGTGGGAGGATGACATTGAACACATCTCGATGTTAGTCTTTTTCATGACAGCATGATGTAATTTCACATTCAATATTTGACATACTGTAACTTCCAGACCCTTTTCCAGAGAACAAAGAAGTCATTCTGCAGCCTGTGGTCAGTTATTCCCACTTCACATGCTAGATTATTTTTTTGGAGCTATTTATCTACTTTGTCGAGACCCTTTTGAATTGCACCTTAGTGTCTTACACACACATAGTCCCACCAGCCTCCTATTGACAGCAGAGATTAAAAAAAAAAACTAAAACAAACAACACTCTAGTCTTTATTTTTTTGGTCATGAATGGAATTGTTGAGTAAAGCTGAATGCAGAGCAAAAGTCTGAGGAACTTCTCTTCATGTGTCATTCTGACAGCAGACCTCTTATAGAATGGTTTAATCTTGCACATGGTTTCATAGCTTGCTTAAAAAGTCTCACGTGAGGCTCATCATATACAGGATAAGGATAAGCTACTTCTCTTGAATCCACAACACGTTACATTGGTTTATAAGAGTATTAAGTTGACTTGCCTTTTTTTAAGTAGTAAGCTTGTATTTCCAGTTGACTCTTTTTTTCACTTGAAATTCAAGTTATGCTAATGGACCTAAAACTCCCTGCTCTCTATTTGCTTCCTTTCTGTCTTCTGTCCTTCACCTGCCATACACCAATTCTTAAAGATAACTGCTGTAAATCTGAGATTGCTTTTACTGTGTCTTTATGAAGTTGTTTGATTTTTTTTTCTTTTTTTAAAGTTAGGATTATATTAAAGCATCTAAATTATCCCAATAGTTTGTAAACCGTTCATTTCGCGTTCTAGGATGATTAATATATTCTTTCGTCAATAGCAGAAAGTGTGATGAGGACTTCGTTCACTGGAATCAGTTGTGAATTCCCACAGGTTATGAGAATCAACAACCAGCGGGGATGTTTTGCTGGCCACATTGCTCCTGTGTGTTGTTGGTAAAGGGCACTGTACTTTGCACTAACCACCTTCACCTGATGATCTGAGAAGGCTTGAAACAGACTGGGTAAACCTAAGAACTTCAGGGCTCCTGTTTCACAGGAGAATTGCTAGCTATTGGTTATTTTTCTATGCTATTGGAAACTTCTTTATTTCCTTTTGATACTACCCTTAATTTAGATACACCACTGATGTCAGGAATTGCCACAGCATGGCTAAACCATCAGACAAATAAAAGTACATTACTCTTGTTCACAAACATTCATGGGTCACTTCATTATCTAAAGTGATAAACATCTTGCAGATTTATTTTCTGCTATGTAGTATACATGTTGAAACAGTGGGACTAGATAGACTGAAAGGTTATTTCAAGATCATGAACATGGTGAAGTTTGAGTCAAAATCTACCAAAGTCAAAAGAAATATTGCTTTGGGTTTTAGCTCAAACATTTTTTCCTTAAATTTCACAGACAGAAGGATATTGTATTATCTCACTTTCTTAAGGAAATAGTGTTGACTACAGAGAAATTAGTGCCTATTTTTTTTTTTAATCTACCTATAACTTTCATCTAGGCACACAAACAATTAGGATGACAAATGTTTTTTATATTTACAAATTAAAATTTATTAAAAATAAGCATATGCTTTCTGTCACTGGAAGTACTTAGAAAAACTAGAAGGTGGGGCAGCCATGTGTTGTGTCGTTATTGTCAGTAGAAATCAGGGTAGTATTGAGACCTGATATTCAACACTATATATATTTTTTTAAAGCAGCAGCATTCTAGAAAATAGAATTTCAGTGATATGGAGTATAGAGGTGAAGTAGACATCATTGTATTTGTATTATCTAAGATGGAATTAAAGGGAAGTTGGTGATCATTGAGCAAATGACTTGCTTTGCAAGTTAATTGTGTTCGTTTGGTTTGTTTGTTTGTTGGGTTTGTTTGTGGGGTTTTGTCTTTTTTTGTTTTCTTTTTCAATTACTCTCTCACTGTGATCTGTGTATGTTAATTCTCAGTACTTATAGTCAATGTTATTTAGGACAAGAAAAGAGAGGAAGCTCTGTTAGGAATTTTGTGCTAAAAATCTGCTAGCTTATGGCTTGAAGGAGTTGTAGATGAGTGCTCCAAGATGTTTATTTTTAAATCCCTTGCAAGCCTTGTGGCACATTACACTACGTCCATTTCCTATGAATGAGCAGCTGTTATTTTCTTTTGTTCACTAGGATGTGATATTCCTATACTGTTGTGTAAATGTGTATTTCTTCTTTGAAGCCTGAACATTCAAAATAGAGGTGTTATTTCATTTAATGCAAAATGTTTCACTCAACTTTTGAAAATTTTCCAGGGAAGAAATCAAAGTCTACCACATATAAATATTTATATTCAAGTTACTTCTCTTCTACTGCAACCACTATGAAATGTAGAGTCCTTTGTGCCAAGCTGTGACCACGTTTACAGTGTAAAGTGACACGGGAGAATTTGTAATGAAGAGAAGAAGAAGGTGAAAGAAGGAAATCAGTCAATGCAGTTTCATTTATTTCATCCTGCATCTCTTCCTTCAGGAAAGTGGAAAGGAAGGCTTTGCAGAGGCTTGCAGACACTTAGAAATTTGAATCAGAAATGTACCCAAAGTGGTACAATTCAAAGGCTCATATAAGAAGATCAAGCATACTGCATAAGCCTCTTAATATATTTCATTTTTTTATGCTTTACCAGTCTTCTCATACACTTGTTTATGTGTGTTTGTTTCTCTTATGGAGTTTTATATATCATTAGACTGATAAAAACTTCAAGCTTCTCACTGCTAGCTGATACCAATTTTTTTTTTTTTTTTTAAAGATATGTCAGAGGAGAAGCTCTGGTAACATAAAGTAGACATTACAGATAGATTTAGTATGTAATAACACTACATGCTGAACAAAATGCAGCCATTTACAGTATAGAGCATATATGGCAGTCTAAGGTTTGTCTACCTCATTTACAGCACAATTAACTGTTGTACCAACATTTAGAGTGGCAAGACATGTAACCCCCATGTTTAGTCAAGGGTTTGGGGCCTCTGTAAGACAGGCTTTTAGTAAGTGCAAAATAACCTCTGATATCATTCATTATAACATGAGACATGTCATCATGAGTTTATGATTAAAATAATGTCACCTGAACTATTCCAAAGAATAGTTCCATAAGATACAGTTTCATAATGTTAATAATGGGTAATTGATTATATCATATGACAGTCCATGAAGGGCTAACACAAAAATAAGTGTGCCAAGCACTGTATTTAACTACAAATTTATCGCATCAGTTGTTTATTTAAGGTCATCTAGAAATAATGGTAACATTTCACTAGTCTAAATAATCTATTTTCAGTCAAAAAAAGCAAGAAATGAGTTGAACTTAAGACATCTAAACTGAAACTTTCATGAGGCTGAATTGCTTGTACACATACAGCAGGACCAAGAACGGGGAGAGTGCAATCTTAAATCTATCTGGAGGAAGAATGACTTGCAAGGCTTTTTTGTTTGCTTGTTATACCAGTTCCCAATTTAATCATCAGACTGCATATGTTCTGAGCCTTTTTTTGTCATAGCATAAAGATCTGCTTATGCAAAAGCATTAAATTCATTATATTTTCTGCATTTACTATATGACTCTGTCCTTTTGTCATAGTAAGGAGGATGACAATACTCATTAAGGACATATAAGACATTAAAGGCTCGTGGTATCCTATTGTGATGAACATCACAAAAGTATCATGGAATGGCCATCAATCCAGGCCTGAGGAAATCTGAGGGCTGCAGAGTGAGCAAATCTCTCTAACCTCCCCTCTCTCCAACTATTCATCTCTTCTCTTGTCAGTGAATGTAATGACAGTAAGAACAGTACAAAAATAACCAATTCCTCTGGTATTTTTAGAAGTGTGATTTCAAGGTCCTTTTGAAACAACCTTATTACCTTATTCAGGCCCTCAAAATGACATTCATGTTCACTCTTTCAAATTATTCTTTTTTCTTTCTTAGGGCTGAACTGGGGATTTTACAGATCCAGTCTCCATTTCAGTACATATTCATTTAAAAATCTGAATTAGTACTGCTCTTCAAAACCAAGGACACATCACTATAATTGCTTCATGTTTCGGCACCTTTGCTTATCTATGTAAAGATACCCTGCTTGTTTAAAAGTCGTTGTGGTGGGAACACTATAGACTTATTGCCTGCAAGTCTTCATGTTTTCTTTGTAAAATGGATTAGAAAGGGGTTTTGTTTGCTTATGGCTTCTTGCTTTGATAAGAAATTGCACTAAAATCAATCATCTTTATTGCCCTGTACCGTTCTCATACATAACTATCATGATGTCACCTCCTTCAGCTCCAAGTGTCATTTTAATGCTGTTATCTAGTTTGCTTGTTGGATGCAAGACTTCAGTGGATATTTGACAGTAAGGAAAGCCATGTCCAGACTTTGATAAGCAAGTGCAAAACATATAGAGCCTGACCGGTCTTGTACCTTTTCTTGCAATTATAATGCTTTTGCTCTATGCTGTTTCAGCTCTCTGTTTCCACAGTGTTGTTTGTTTGTGGTTTTGTGTTGTGTTTGGTTTTTTGTTTGGTTTTGTGTGGGGTTTTTTTGTTGTTGTTGTTTGGTTTTTTTTACAGAGGATAATCTCTTGGCTGAAGTTGAGTACTGTAAGTGCTATAAAATGCAAATAATAATTACATGGGGTTTTCTTTGCAAAATAGGAACTATTCCATGATAATGTGACTCTGTGTTAAACAGGCACAGACTGATGGGGCTGTAACCTCTTAGCTATTACTGCCAAAGAATAATGCAGACTGCTGAACTTATCACAGGAAAAAAAGCTGTGCTATGTGAATGTTGTCTCCCTCCCAAACACATACTCTTTCCCAGTCACGGTATTACAGCAGAATCAGCCCTTGTGTTAGGTGCTGCATGAATATCTGGAAAAACATCAGGATTGATTTTCCAGAGGTCCCAGCACAAAACTGATAGTTCAGGTGATGCATAGAGTAAATTCCAGTAAATTGTTCTAATCTGTTCTTTGGCAGTATATCTGGCTTTAAATTTTACTTTAAAGATAAGACAGGAATGTTCTTGAATATGTCAGGACATAGCTTAAGAAAGCACTTAATTTAAATGAATTTTGGTCTATGAAATTGCTTTTTCACTGTAGATGAACCCTGAATAGGGATCAAAAAGGATAAAAAAACCTCTTGAATACAAGAAAAGCAGCTTGTCATTTGTTCCAGTCAGTTTTCTGTTGCAGGCCAAGATACAGACAAGCTGATGAAGGGAAATGTAGTTAAATAACATTTTTATATGTATTACACATAAATAATATAAGGTAGTTTTGGAATTTACTTTGTCATAGTGATGTATATTCAGTATGTTTTGCTTGCAGTTGGTAAAAAGTTTGATGCAATAATACACCTGCAAATGGTAAGTGATTCCTTCCCAAAAAAGGATATTTTTAAAACCAGAAAACCAGTCTTAAATTCAAGGCTCTCTTTCCCCAAATCTCTGTAATTGCTAACGGTTCCCTTACCAGCAAATGGAAGTTATTTTCTCTTCAATGAAAAAAAAGGTTATGTTTTTAAAATGATATTTAATTTCCTTATCTAATTGCTTTGGTATAAACAAGATACAAAAGCTTTTGCTGCCTAAAAACTCCTCACAACTTCTATTTTACATCAAATTAAAGTAGCTTTGAAAGGAAATAATGCATCTGCAGATGGTGCTGAACTGCATGAAATTAATTACTACATGTGCAAGTTCTCAGTAGTTGAGGCCTATAAAATCCATTGTGAACTGAATTACATGCTTTTTAGTCTTTCCTTTTTACCTGAAAATTGCTGTATCATATTTTAAGACAAGTTAAAAAGTCATAAGGAAAATACATTGAGGTCATCTAAGAAAATGCATTAGACTTTGTCTTGCTCACAGTATAAGGACATCAAGCTGTTACTAAGCTTGTGTTAGTGCAGTGACCAAACACTTCTACATTTATTTCTGGGAAGCAATAATCTGCTACTGATGTAGTGAACATTCAAATTTACTGGGAGCAGCGCTCAGTCCCCACATAGATTTTAATACAGCAAACACAAAGATTGTGGACTTCAGCACTTATGACCACTTGTAACAAGCTTTTCATGTCTTGTGTTAGGACAAGTTGGGAAGAAAGGGGATGATTTCAGAGCATATACCCTACAGATCTGATGCTACAGGTAAGGCAGACAAAACAGTGCTTAGACTGTGAATCCTGGCAGTGCTCAAGTGTAAGCCAAGTGCTTGACTGATCAAATTGGAAACAGACCTTACACATACAGGAGAGACGTTAAGGAGCTATATAGAAATATCAGTGTAGTTTGGAGCAAATTCAGGGGGTTGAAAGGGATTTTTAAGGGTGGAGATTTTGGGAGGATATGGCTAACCTCACCGCTAGACCTCTAGCCTGGCTTGAGAAGGAAGCTGTAGACAACATGAGGAAATTCTGATCGTGGTGGCTTTGCACAGGCAGGGAGGCCACCAAAAAAAGCAAAAAGAGTTGAAAACTCCACAAGCTAATGATGATCTGCTTCCTAGTCAGATAAAACCTGACTAGCCTGGGCTCAGTAAGGACAAAGCTCAAAATGAGTATCACGCTATGTAAAACCTCTGAAGCCAATGCCACACTATTTCCAACCAGCTATTTGGTCTGTGTTCGGTCTTGTGAACAAGCCCCGTGCCATGTCAGACATGGCCACATTAGCTCATTGTGCTTTTGTGAGGTCTGTACCAGTAGGGAGGCTACTTGTCTAATCTGACTGTACTGCTTGTGGCAGCTGAGCTAATTCACTGTAGGATAACTTGGGTGCAACTGCATGGGGCTACGCTGTGTCAAGCAGACGTATATTGATGTACATTCTTTTTGGCAAAAGTTTGAGACAAAGGACTAGTTTGAGCTTTCAGATTTACGGAATTTTGTCTCTCACTAAAACAGACTTTCTGGGACTTTTTTCTTTTTTTTTAAAAAAGAGCCATGTAGAAGAACCCTGTTACAAATTTAACAGTAATATTTTCAGCACATTTGTTACCTGATTGTGTTACTCAATCAGGGAAGTTCCTGTAAATCAGGACATTTCTGATCAATATGTGGCTAAAGAATAGATGGCCTTATTGAAAAACCAATAATACAAACAACTATCTCTATCAGCTTGAATTGAATTTTAGCTCGTCTCAACCTTTATTCCTTTTTACATTTTATGAAAATCAAATAGGAAGGAGGAGCTAGGTTTCCAGGTAGAATTTCTGGTACGCACAGTAAGTAGGTGAGAAGTAAATTTCTTGTGCTCTCTGCTACACTGCACTTAAGAATGTGACAAAGAAATGGGTAAAACTGTCAGTCTCCAAACCTGCTAACAGAGGTTGATACCTTAAGTCCAACACTCCCTTAGAAGACTGTAGGTGGAAAGAAACTCTGAGAAGGGAACAGTATTTTCTCTGCCTCAGGCACTGAGAATACGTGACTCGCTGGCCTTTCTGCTTTTTGCAGAGCCATGGTACGTGTGCTTCTGTAACCTTTTGGTCCAGACAGCAGCTGGACAAATGCCAAGGAAAGCATGATCTGCTTTCTAATCAGCAGACAGGCTACTGCATGAACAAAGCCAGTCAAAACCAGAAGGTATTTTTTTTCTTCTATAAGCCCAGTGTGCTGGTTTAGTAACAGACAGTATATTGATTCAAGTTTGAGATTTTTCTGTGAGTATCAGATACAAGACCCATGTAAATCATGTTTATCTTTTCTTGGCTGAATTAAAGAGTGATCATGTGGTTCTCTCAGATTAGAAGCACATCATTAAACTGCTTCTAGTATTTCAATAACCATCATGAAACACAGTTTGGATATCCGGATATCACAGACTTCTAGGAGCAGATTTAAATCTTTTCGCCATGTAACTGATAAAGAATGTGGTCTTGCTAAACATGAAGTATCTGCTTTAACAGCTATTTATATTAATGGCTACCTTGTTAAAGGCACCTATATGCTCCTGACATGCAGTGGACTCCTCAGCCATGACTTATAGACTGTGCCCTGAAGTTCAGCCTGCTTTCAGCAGGAAATAATGAGAAAGTAGGTGACTTATCCCCAAATAACTTCGTGGTTACAGTATCGCATTGGAAGATCAGGATAGGGGTGGACTTGTTTCTGTGTAACTTGGAGAACAGACAAGAGCTCAGCTCTCCTCATGCTCCTGAGAGCTGTGGTGCACCAGGGGCTCAACTTGAGTCAGTCTTTCTTTTTAGAAACGCCTAATTTTCCAGAAACCATTAATATGCATTGAGCAAAATAAAAGAAACTTTTTCAGTCTTTGGGCTAGTTGATAAATGACAGCCTAGATTGTGGGAAAATGTGATTTCAGATAATCGTAATAGCAATTTATACAAAGCGGGACTGATGTAACAGTGAAGACCCATTAGCTTGCACACAAATGTTTTGTGTACTAATACTGATGTCTGAGTTTCTTCATATCTGTCTACCTGTACCTGTAGGTGCACAAATATTTATAGGACACAGGTTGCCTATGCTAATGAAGATGATGCTGGGAGATAAGTCACAGTATTAGCTTCTTAGTCTCCTTATAAGGAGACTAAGGATTTGTCCATAAGGATACATCCTTGAACAACGCTTTTGTAGAGCATTATATAGCATTTTGAAAATGTCATTTTGCACCTTGATAGACTTTCATTGTTTTCCCCTTGAAGATTTAGTGGGTTAAATAATAAGTGCTTAAGGGTTAAATAATAACTGCTTAATTTTTTGCTTATTTTAATTTAAATGTCAAAATATTCATAGCAATACAAATAATTCTTGAAACTTACAACTTGGGATTTAAAACAAACTAAAAGTTAAAATAGGCCTTCCCCCGCCCCGCCCTGATCATGTTGTTTGTTTGCAATATGACCTTGTGCAAGCTATCTAAGCTTCCTGTACTTTGGCTTCCCCATCCACAAAATATTGATAATCATACTTGTCTGGATGACCTATTTATCTTGATTAACAGTTATTTATCTTTGTTAACATTGGAAAAGTGCTTTGAGGTCCATGGTTGGAAATGTGGATACAAGTACAAAGTATCTTCTGCTTCTAACTAATCTATTTTACCAGAATCATGAAGATGCAAGAGAGAGATGGATGCAGATATACGTCTGTATAACAGCAATTCTGGCCTCCTGGGAGCAAGTTAACATTTTTTCCTGAGAGGACTGATCTGTTCATAGATTAGATAATCAAGCACAGACACGTTATACCGACAAGGTGTTTTAAAGGAGAAGCTCGACTAATAATAAACATGCTCCTTGGCCATCCTATAAACACCACCATGACATGTGAAAGGCCTTGATAAAACTGAGGATTAAAAATAATTTATTTTTAAAAATGTGAGGGTGACTATAATGAACCACATTATGCTCTCAGTGACACTGATAAAAAGGCAGGAGTGCTACATTTTAAATAAAAATGCTTCGCAGAGGAGAACCGCTTGATTAAAGCACATTTCCTAGATGAGGTTTCTGTGGGTTTATACCCCATAAACTTGAAAACAGAATCTGGGCCATATATGGAATCTCTTAAATACTTTTAATTCTTTCCTTATGGAGATGGAAAGAAGGCCACAGCTATTTTTTTCCAACGAGTAATTGCTTTCTGAAAGTGAAATCTACCCACTTAATGAATCCCCAAATAAAGCATTTTAAGATACAACCATAAAACCTTGTCAAATAACTTCTTAATATCACCTTTTCCACATTGCTTCTAGCCGATTCCCCTGCTGCTCATACATGTGGGCACCAATGATCTGGCCAGGGGAGACCTGGAGGACATCAGGAGTGGCTTCAGGGTCCTGGGGTGAACCTGTTGGCAATGGGAGCCCTGATGGTATTTGCATGATCTAAGAGAAAGGTTTGGGGAAGCACAGGCCCATCCTGTAGATCAATACAGATGTTTCACAAACACAGAGACCCCTTTAAAGGCGGAGAATGCGAGCAATGAGATTCACCTGACAAAACATGGCAAGAGCCTCCTTGCCAACAGAAATGCAGGGGAGGACCGAGACATGGTGGGGCAGATCACAGCTAGAGACCTGCAATGGTACAAGCACTTCAGGAAAGATTGGCAAGGAAGGTGGTGGTAGAGGAGCTGGGAGAAGTGTTCTCTGCGTGAAATAGCAGCTTAAATGTATGGAGCTCTTGTAAAGATGGACGACAGGCTGGATGAGAGCTTGTGGGTCAAGACCAGAGGAGAGGCAAGTAATAGTGGAATTGTGGTAGGAGTCTGTGGTGGGAGACCCCATGTCTTGGGTGGGTAAGCAGACAAAGCCTCTTTAAAGAGCTGAAGGAAATTTCTGGATTGCACTCAGTGATAGGGCTGCCATTCAAGGGACCCCAGACAGGGTGGAGCAGTGGCCCATGAGGACCTCATGGATTTAAAGGAAAAATGGAAGGCACTGCACCTGGGAAGGAAAAACCTGTTGCAATGATACAGGCTGGGGCTCCTTGGGGAGCAGCTCTGCTTAAAAGGATGCATGTGAGCCAGAAGTATGCCCTGGCAGCAAAGACAGATGACAGTGTCATGGGCTATATTAAGAGAATCACAGCCAGGAGACACAGGGAAGAGATTATTGTCCTCTACTCAGCACTTTTTAGACCTCATCTGGAACACAGCATCCAGTTTTAGGCCCCCAGTACAAGAAAGACCTTGATTAACTAGGATGAGTTAGCTGACGCCACTAAAACATTTGGGGGCTGAGCACTTGCCCTGTGAGGAGAGGCTGAGGAAGCTGGGATTGCTCAGCCTGGAGAAGAGATGGCTTTGGTGGAACCTAACAGCAGATCCTAGTGCCTACATACGAGTTCGTTGAGGAGACAGACCTAGGCTCTTCACAGAGGGGCCTGGTGGGAGGATGAGAAGCGAAATTGTAAGCTGAAAGAAAGGCTCAAAGTGGCTATAAGGAGAAGCTTTCTTACTATGAGTACAGCACAGCAGCAAAGCGGGTTGCCCAGAGATGTTATGCAGTCTCTTTCCCTGGCAATTTTCAAGACCAGACTAGGTCCTAAGCAATCTGGTCTGATTCCTTGCCTTGCCCTGCTTTGAGTGGGAGGTTGAACTGGGGACCTCCTCAAGTTGTTTCATACCCGAATTACACTGTGAGTCTATGATTCTAATAGAGAAATTGTAGAGTGAATGTCAGTCTTTAAAGCTTTGGCATATTTTATTTAATCTCTGTAGGTTGTTCTATTACGCCTCTCATTCTGGAAGGCCTTAAAGTGACTTCAACTAGGGCCAGGCAGGCATACTCTCCAGTGATTCAAGTGCCTAATTTCCACTGATTTCTGAGGGAGACAGGCACTTAGACACATTTGAGGAATTTGGACTAAGGACCCTACTTTTTTTTTTTTTTTTTTTTTCTTTTTTTTTTCTTTTTTTCCCCCAATATATGCTAGATGAAGAAGCAATTTTTTCTTAAAATGAAATTCTAATACACCTATGGTAGTTCTCCTTTGCTCATCTTTCTTAAGAAAAGAAGCAGATGCTAAGAGGGAAATCAGCTTCCTAATCCTACAGAACTCTTGAAGTAGAAAAAAGAAATCACAATAGCTCTCCCGAGCACTTTATCTTTACCATACCTCCACTCTCAACCAAGGATTCAGAAAAAACTGATTCTCTAAAAGAAACTAACAGTTTTCTGTTGATTTCATATCACAGCACCATGTGCAGAAAGAAGACTCATTCAAAAACACAGGTATCTGCCAAAGTGCACCCCATCTATTTGCTGCTCTTTCTCCTACAGGCAAAGCAATCGAGCCATTTACTAGAGAAAGTAGTTTTGATCTTGTCATCGATATTAACAGGAACAGCTTAAACTATATCTGCCACTTTGTAGGAGATGAATGTAAAGAAAATAAGACCAGCAGCAAAATGGCAAGACAGCGATAGGAAAGCAGGATTAATTTTCTAAGTACTGCCATGCATTTACATTAGATACATTTTATTTGGGGCCTGCCTGGGAAGTAACTCTGTTGGGCTCAGAGGTCATCGTAGGTGAAAGGTCATAAGAAATTTATTGTGTCTTGCAAGCTCCTTGGAAGTTCACACTTTAAAAGATATATTGCCATTTTGCCTAAATCTTTTAAATTTTTGCCATTATTAATGGATTAAATATGCTTAGAAGTGGAGAGATGGCATGGGGAAGGGTACACATAAAGATTCAAGCATGTCTAAGTTCTAGAAGACTGCTGTTCTAAAAGACAGTATAAACCTCCACATCAAAATGTGAATAAATGTCATCGCTGAACATGAAGGTGAATACAGACAGTTGTAGGAGAAGGATTCTGCTTTTCCTGCTTTTGGCAGATGAGAGTAGAAGCAGCTTCAAACAAACAAACAAACAAACAAGCTTAAATAGACCTTTAAGAGAGAGGCTGAAAGACACATCCTTTCTTAACATTACAATGTGGCCCTAAGAAAAAACACAAAAATAAATGTGACTGTACCAAGTGTAAACCTGATGGTCCAAAGTTTATTTTTCTTTGGAAGCTGACTCCTGCACTTAGGGACTTTGCACATTCTTTGTAAAAGCAGCAGAATGCATCAAATAAATCAAAATTAGTCAGCCCCTAACTTTTGCTTCTAAATGCCTTGTTGTGAGCATGCGTTATGTTAATTAACATTAAATTAACAAGAAAATGTTAATTAGCATTACACACCAGTCCACTATTTTGGTAAAATGATTTAGGTGTGGGAAATTATGTTCCCTGTATGCAGGTATGACCAGGGACTGCTGAGATCCATTTAGACAATGAATGAACTTGCTCCTGGCACATCTGAGAACTGTGGTGGTGCGCTCTCCGCAACCCCAGCCTGACCTTTTCCCATAACCCTGCTCCAGCCATAGCCACCAGTGGCAGTTGTGGTGGATGTGTCCAGCTCAAAGTGAATTCAGGGGAAACAGATAACAACACAATAGCCAGGGTCTAATTTATGACAATGAGCCCACCTAGCCAAAGTGGTGGTCAATGTCCAACTGAAGCCAAATTTGGAAGAAACTAATGTCTGCAGTTGCTATGCAAATATGACTCTGAGTCAATCATCTTATTCCATAGATAGTGGACAGCCCAGAGCCTTTTGCACTTTCCTGCATGGCAGTAGGCTGCACACCAGGACCTCCCCTTGAGCAGAGAATGCCTCTCAAGGTTACTCCTCAAGGCTGAGAGATTCCTGTTTGCTACAACAAATCTTAGGTAAGTGGCTAACAGCATGCTAAACTTTGAAATCTTAACTAAGTAACATAAAGGATTGATTGTGTGTAGACAATCACTTAGACATAAACCATTGTCAAAGTTTGAGACTAAGTCTGGATCCAGCTGCACCTGGAATCCACTCTGAGAAGAAGTTTAGAAAGCAAGGGGGTCCTCTCTGAACCTCAAGACTCAACATATGGGTCTCTCTGACAGTTTTGTCTGACCCTGTCCTCTATGCAGTAAATAATCAAGTGTACCTTGCCATCAATCTTGTAAAACCACTGTTATATTTATTATTGAACTTTGCTACCTTGGTGTTTTATGTCAATAAATTTTATTGTTGTTTCTCTCTTATGAGTGAAGTGTATCCCTCTCACTCCATCCACAACAAGCATAGATCTCTGGCTAGTTTAACCTGTCCTGAAGGTCAGAGAACTGGAGAAAAAAAGGCAAATACCATTAGTGTCCTGAAAGACTCTTAGCAACCTACAAAACTGGAATACAAGGAAGAATCTGGAGTGATTCATTCAGACAACAAACATCTTCTGCATCTATAGTGTTTTAAAGTTTGTAGTCATAGATTGGGGCTGCCCAATTAGTTTGTTCTAGATATAACAAGGTCCTAAGACATTTCTTTACTGCAATTTAGAGGCTCAAACACTTAGTAAGAATGATCACTGCTGAAATAATGTAAACATGCTAAAGATTACAGTATCATTAGTCAAGTCTGGTTCTGTGTATATTACGTGAAGAAAACTACCACCTACAGCTGACAGAGGGACTAAG
This sequence comes from Caloenas nicobarica, assembly GCF_036013445.1. Classification (NCBI taxonomy): domain Eukaryota; kingdom Metazoa; phylum Chordata; class Aves; order Columbiformes; family Columbidae; genus Caloenas; species Caloenas nicobarica. Next base: position 27,477,637 of record NC_088247.1, read on the forward strand.
ACTATATTTGTTAGGGTGTCTTTAGTTAGATAACTATTGAATCATCATAGGTTGGGCAAGTGATGCCACAACACTTAATAACAGCTGACCAGTAAATTTCCCAGCACCAAATATATTGCAGTAATACAGTAAGCCTGTAGGAAGTGACGTTTTCTCTATTGGAATATTTAAAGCAAGCCTATTCCTAAAGAAAAAAAAAATGTTATTCGTGTGCCTTGTGATCATATAAAGTTAATCTACCATGTTGTTTTCATTTAGATATGTTGAAAGTATGCCATTACATATTTGTATTCATGACAAAAAATACATAATAAAACTGCAAAATATGTCTCCAAGAGATCTGAATAATGGTGAGACATTTTTCTTATGGGACGTTTCACATTAATTGATGACCTTACAATCAGCTGATGACCTTGACCTGGAGATCAATAAACCCATTTTCTACTAATGTGAATGATCATGATAACGCTGATGGAAAGTGTCGGTGGTCAAGAAACCCTGGAAACAAACCAATAAAAACGGCCTCTTTCAAGCACAGGTACTTTCTGCTTCCTTTTTAAAGCACTTTCTGCATTTGCTGATTTGTCACAAAGACTTCAAAGATGGGCATAATCCAATATGATGAAGTCATTAAGAATGTGATGAGATATGCTTTGGGTAGGAAAGGTTGACATGCACTTGGTCACTAACAGTGGCTTGCATTATTCTGCAACAATAGAAGTTCAGGAAAGGACACATTCTTCTAAAACTTTTGTAGTGAAAGATGGGATGCCCCCTTCTCTGTAAAGAATGGTTTGGTACTGCTTTCTTCCCTAATATTCCTTCTCAAGCTTATCATGGTCACCACCAGATCTGGGTGGTTTTCAAAACCCTGTTCTTTCATCTAACCCAACACCATTTGCATTAAAGGAAAATAATGCAGTAGGTTGAATTTCCTCTACTTGTTTTTGACATTGCACTTTAGAGCATCCCAGTGCTACTTACCCATCTCTCCTCAATATTGTCCCTAATTAAGACTATTGCAGAACACTTGAGGCACATGGTGAAATACTGAAAACCCTTAATCACTTTTTCCTCATCCTCACCTACTTTCTGGATTCATCCAGTTCAGTAGGGTGCTAATATTTAATAGTTGTACTTAGGTGAAAGAAGAATGACCTGTGTCCTTCTGTGAGAGAAGATTAAGACTGGTCAGATCAAGCAGTTCCTGTACCATGCTTTGGCCAGCAATCAGGTTTACAGAGAGTGCTGAAGGAGATAATAGAGAATTGGAGACTCCTGCATTGGTGTCCTGAGCTTACAGCTGATTGCTTGAAGGAAGGAGTTTTCTCACCCTGTTAAAGTAGCGTAATGATTTCCACCAGCAAACACCTCTGAAGAGTTTATATTAGCCAGGAGGGACATTTGTCCACCTTCTAGGCCGTATGTTCAGTCAGTGCATGCTATTACATAGAAATGGAAAAAAATATGAAGGACAGTGATGTGACAGATGGCTGCTTATGGCAGAGAATGGCTTGAATGTTCTGCCACAGCTTAAAGAAAACAAATACATGAAATGACTTCACTAAAAGAATACCATAAAATACTGCCATCTTATATCATATTTTCAGTAAGCCTTTTACTCTTGTTTATGTTTCTTTATTTTGGGTTTTCTGAAGTTATTAATTAGAACTAATGTGATCTGAACCTTTTTAGAATAAAAAATGTTAAAATAACTGCTATCAGGAAAATATTTCTTGTAGGATTTCTGTTAAGAAACACATTTTTCCTTTTACTTTTAGAAGCATTGATCTGAAAGACTCTTAGCTTTTATTCTACACAGCCAGTATGTTAGAATCAAGTTAGGTAGAAGAAAACTGTTTCCATATCCACATTCATTCTGTGAGTGTCATGGGAGTTTCAGGACTCCAGAAAGAGGAATGAGCTTTTGTGCAGCATTTTATATTTGGAGTTGCAAAATACAAATCTGTGTCCAAAAGATCACAGGTCTCTAGACTTCTCTCCACTGATTTTGCTTGTGCACTTGCTGTAGTACCTGTTTCAAACTGACTGGCTGTATTTATACCCATAATAGTTCTTCCTCAACTGTGCTTGTGATCTACATACAAATAAACGCCCATTCTTGTGGAACAAGAACAACAGAAAATCTCAAAATAGTAATCTTAAATGAGAAGAGACGAAAATTGTGCAGAGTTTGAGAATTTGAAGACATAACCAGGTGGATAGACGATGGCAAAGCAGTGGATGTGGTCTATCTTGATTTCAGTAAGGCATTTGACAGAGTCTCCCACAGCATCCTTGATGCTAAACTGAGGAAGTGTGGTCTGTACAATCAGGTAGTGAGATGGACTGTGAATTGGCTAAAGGAAAGAAGCCAGAGAGTTGTGGTCAATGGGGCGGAGTCTGGTTGGAGGGCTGTATCTAGTGGAGTGCCTCAAGGGTCGGTACTGGAACCAGTACTAGTAGATATATTCATCAATGACTTGGATGAGGGAATTGAGTGTACTATCAGCAAGTTTGCTGATGACACCAAGCTGGGAGGAGTGGCTGACACACCAGAGGGCTGTGCTGCCATCCAGCGAGACCTGGACAAGCTGGAGAGTTGGGTGGGGAAAAATTTAATGAAATATAACAAGGGCAAGTGTAGGGTCTTACATCTGGGTAGGAACAACCGCAGGTTCCAGTATAGGTTGGGGAATGACCTATTAGAGAGCAGTGTAGGGGAAAGGGACCCGGGGTCCTGGTGGACAGCAGGATGACCATGAGCCAGCACTGTGCCCTTGTGGCCAAGAAGGCCAATGGCATCCTGGGGTGTATTAGAAGGGGGGTGGTTAGCAGGTCGAGAGAGGTTCTCCTTCCCCTCTACTCTGCCCTGGTGAGACCGCATCTGGAATATTGTGTCCAGTTCTGGGCCCCTCAGTTCCAGAAGGACAGGGAACTGCTGGAGAGAGTCCAGCACAGGGCCACGAAGATGATGAAGGGAGTGGAGCATCTCCCTTATGAGGAAAGGCTGAGGGAGCTGGGGCTCTTTAGCTTGGAGAAGAGGAGACTGAGGGACGACCTCATGAATGTTTATAAATATGTAAAGGGTGAATGTCACAAGGATGGAGCCAAGCTCTTCTCGGTGACAACCAATGATAGGACAAGGGGCAATGGGTATAAACTGGAACACAGGAGGTTCCATTTAAATGAGAAGAAACTTCTTCTCAGTGGGGGTGACAGAGCACTGGAACAGGCTGCCCAGGGAGGTTGTGGAGTCTCCTTCTCTGGAGACATTCAAAACCCGCCTGGACGCCTTCCTGTGTAACCTCATCTAGGTGTTCCTGCTCTGGCAGGGGGATTTGACGAGATGATCTTTTGAGGTCCCTTCCAATCCCTGACATTCTGTGATTCTGTGAACTTCACAACTACCATACTGTCGATGTATGCATTATTGCCTTCTTTGGTATGGTAGCTCTCCTTTCGCCAAATAGAACATATTTTTGCCTTTCTCATTTTCTCATGTAGATATTATCCAACAGATATAACATCCTTTCATGGATAATTTTTAGAGACACTCAAAGAAATGACAATTTATTTTTTAATATTGCTATTTGAAGAATGACCTGGTGGATCTCTGTTTATGTGCTATTGTAGAATTATACATTTACTATTGAGACTCTATGTTTGTTCCTTTGATGTTTTACACATATGAGACTTGTACTGTAAGTGTATTTCTTTGGAAATCATCCTTTCTGGTGGTAACTCATATTCACTTACTAATGTGCAGTGCCCTGCTGCATTAATTATATCAGACTGCTCATGAAATTTGCTTGATTAACCCATAGACAATGTAAGCACTGTTGTAAACACATGAAGCGGAAGTGTGGGATATTTTGAATTCAGACAAGTTCATAGTTTTCTCCTAAATTAAAATATGACCAAGTTTCAATGAATCACTGGCACTGACTGAAGGCTTAAAATGGAAAAAGGATTATAGTACTATATGGAACAACTGTACAATTCAGAGACCAGATGTAAACTGTCACTTTGACAGATGCTTTCCCCCAGTCTATTATAATGATAATTTAATTGAGAAAGTAAAGATCCCAGGTTTAGTTCCCTGATGACTTGCAGGATTTCTATACTGTGACTAAGAATTTTTTTTTAGTAACTTGTTCTGTATTTACAGTTCTTAGATCCTGTCCTTAAGACTTGGAATGGAGCTTCTGAGAGATATTGTTCGCATTTTTCTCAGCAGTATGCCAATTTATGCTATACACCTTTTGATAGTTTCATTCACCAAATTGGCTAGAATCATGTCTGCCAGAAGTGTGGGCTGAACATTATTTGCTCCTAAGTGTAACCAGTGAAGCCCTCACCTAAATACAGATTTGTTTCTCATCCAGTTATCTGAACTGATAACATTAAATGTGATCAATGCAAAAATAAAAACAAACTACCTGCATTTCCAGACCTATTACTGTGTCTGAAGCTCTAGAACTTGCACATAATGTTTTGTTTTCCTTACCTGGTTCCTTCCTTTCCCCAGGAATCAATATTGGCACAGTCACTTTCAAAGGTATAACTGAAGGTCCCTGGTAAGGAGTGAAAACTGGTCACTGGTGCCAACCTTTCTAATGTTGGGGTAAAATGGCAGAAATTAACAGATTCATTTTACTATGTAATTCTCTTATTCAGTCCTTTGAAATCTCTACTACTAATGTCTAATTCATTCACGTTTGGAAATAATATCCCAAATACGCTTTCATATTTCTTCATGGGCCTGTCTATCACAATTGAGATTTGCTTTCAAATTTGGAGGAATTCCCTCTTAGGTGTGGGACAAGCTTAGCACATAGATTTTTAAAACAAAATGTCAGGAGCTGTCAGATAAAGGATGAAACCTATCATAACAGGAAGGTGCTTTTATGAAAGTGTATGTACTCCCAGAACCCTAGCAAACTGTCCCCTAAACTTCAGCCTGGTTTAGAAGATCCCACGCTAAAGTTAGTCCTAAATGTTATTAAACTCAGAAGGAAATTAACGTAAATTTGCCCTCTGTTTTGTTTATATTATGCTGCTGATGTAGCTGTGATTGATTGTTTCAGGATGTGAGACAACACTAGTCAGAAAGATAATATCTTGTACCAGAGAAAGACGTACAGCTGGAATAAAACAGAGACCTCCCTACGGTCTTCAACATATGAATTGTGGAACAAAAATTTATCTTTTTTTTCATAATCATTTTTCATATCTAGTGGATACTAAATATCAGGAACTCAGCAGAGATTGTAATTTGTTAGCATATTACAACTTGTACCATGTTAGTTCTAACACTAACTTTACAGTGGCTCATAACCAGCAGTCACCTGTTTCTGTCTGTCTGTCATTCCAGGGTTAATGGCATTCTCCACTTCCTCCCTTTCTTCCCTCTTCTCCCCAAGTTCAAATCACCTCTTTCTCTCAAACCGTCTAATTATTAAGGTAATCAATCTAAGCTTAAACTAACTCAAGTGTAAGGCTTCTGCCTTTGTTCCAAACCCAAGGAAGAACTTGTCTGCCTTAGAGCCGTCTTTTGTCCCAATTATGCAAGATTGTTTTGTTTCGTTTCGTTTGGTTTTTGTTTGGTTGGGGGTTTTTTTGGTTGTGTTTGTTGTTGTTGTGGTTTTGGTTTTTTTTTCCCTAGCAAAGGTGATACTTTCCCAGAAAATATTGTGTCTCATGTTATTACTACAGTACTGAAAATTCAAAACAAAATAATTTCTAGATTTTTCCTGTTTTACTTCCAAAGTAAATCAATGTGTCTATTTCTCTCTATTCCTAGTTGCTGGTTGGTTGGTTGGGTTTTTTGGTGTGGTTTTTTATGTTGTGTTTTTTTTTTTTTTTTCTTTGAGGACAGGGTATTTTGTGAGAAAAACTCAAAATGATTTCTCAAACTAGAGGCAATTTGATTTTAACAAAGGCCGCAGGCACACTACTACAACTTCGTTTAGCACTGCACAGTGTGTATAATGATCCTCGAAAATTCTACCATTCTCATTGGTGTTTCTCCTATGAGGAAGTGGGGGAAATGAGAAAAGCAGGTTGTTTTGATATGGTTTTGGTTAAACCAGTTGTTGTAATAATAGAAAACAATACTAAAAAGCATAAATATCTTTACATAATCTATGATGACTTGCTAATAAATCTGCTTTCAATAATCTTTAGTACTCTTCTCAGTGTATAGCAGTGTTATTTTGACAATTAATAGCAAACATAAAATATTCTTTTCTTATTGGCAAGGCTGGTTTTGGAGTTGTAAACACCTTTACTCTTTCATGAGAGGCAACATTTGTCTTTTAAAAGAAAGTGCCACTTGGTCCATAAGAATTATGACTCCATGTGCATGATGAAAACTTAAATCTTTGCAATTGACCTTTGAAAATAAATTATATCACTAAGGTATTCACACCATATAATACATACATTGAAAGGATAGTTCCACTGTAGGGTTTCTGATATAGTAGAGAGAGTCGTGAGTTGGATCTTGTGCGACTGAAACTAATGGTGGTTTCATTAATGATTTTTAAGATGAGAGCATTGTTTTCTATGAGTGAATTACTAGCACCACTTTCCAGTTAAGAAACTAATACTTGGAACTGTTTTCTTATCTCTCTTCAGCCTCTCCACCTAAGTGAATACGCCATACATATTTTCGTTTTATTCTTATCTTAAAGCCTGATTCTGGAATTATGATCTAGCTGTGTATTATTTGGTAAGCATCACATATTAATCTTTCCCGAATTTTTGTAATGTAGTGATATAAATTATTCTTCTGGGTATTTAGTGGGTACCATCTGTCTGGAAGAATGATTACATATAAAGCAATGAGGTTTCTGTTTTTCTATTACATCGTATGAAATAATTGGATGAAACTGCAGTTTCCAAAAGCAAGACAATTAGATACTTATAGTAAAACTTTTGCCAAGAAATGTACTGTAATGAAGTAGAAGAAGCAGTAAAGTTCATTTTATGGAGAACTTAGCATTTGCTAAAAGTTGTTAAAAAAGGCATTCGCTCTCGTACTATTTGAATACTTTACATGGATCCATTTTTTTCATGTTCTCTTGCCAAATAACCTGAAGCAGTCAATTAATTCCTTCTTTTACATCCTGATTTTAATTTTTCAATATCTGTGTTTTGAAGTTAGACAGTGAAAATATGTAGTGGCATAATCACCTGGCTGATGATACACAATAAATGTGGCATTATGGGATTTGTCTCCACCCATTTTATTATGCTGTTGCACAAATGGACTTGTTTTAAATCACAGCCACCAACATTTCTTAAATTAAAAAAAAAAGTGATTACACTGTATTAATCCTGTAACTTGATTTAAAGATTATTTTACTGAGCATACAAAATGTTAACTAATGGAATGTAGAATGATCCTGTAACCTTCTGCAGGACAATAGACAATGCTAAAAAAAAAATTCAACCCTGAATTTAAAACTTCTAGTTCTTCTTCCATGTCAATATAATATCCCATTAAAAACAACAAAGCAGGTAGATAAATGGAGTGTTTTCACATCATATTGCTCAAATACAAGTTTTTATCAAAATACAGTCTCAACTAGTGAAACATTTGCAATACAGAGGAAGCTCACACATACAAAAAAAAAGACCTTGAATGCCTTGCCTTCCTGGGCAAGGAAATGCTAGTTGTAATATTTTTGCTTATTTTTACTTATGTTATTGCAGATAACACATATTAAACCTAGGGCACAGTCTAGGATTTGTAGGAAGATAGACTTTTACTAGTACATACCTTAAAAAGAAAGGAACAGAGAAACTCTGAAGGTACAGGAATGAAACTAGGATGCTTCTTATCCATTACATACTCCTGAAGGTCAATGTGAGAGAAAAGTATCCTGCAGTTTTCAGTCAGGCTCCTGGTTTTCCTCTTCTACTCGTTACCTTTAGGCAATTTAATTTGTTGTAGCAGGGGTCTAGAAGTGATCCTTGAAAATTTAGCATGCTAGATTGTCCATGCTGAGCTTGTTTCAGCATATTTGAAGAAATATGTCCTTTTCTTTAAGTGTCAGGAAGGGTCAATTTTAGTTCAGTGGACAGTTTGAGCTTCACTGAGGAGTAGTTTGGAGACATGCATCTTTTGGTTATGCAACAGTTTATGTGGGCTTGTCAGAGAAAGTAAAATTAAGGAAGTAAACACTGACATTAATTGTCTTAATACTTGTGGCATGACTAATCATGCTGTAAGGTAAGTTACATTATTGCTCAACAGGAAGAGAGCTTTTTGTCAATCACTAGGGATAAATTTGGGTGGAGAAAGAGGAATTTCTGGACAGACAGAAGTAAGGAGTAAAGCAACTGAGATACACTCTGAGTAAAGCAGCTAATATGAATGACATCGTTGGAAATGAACAAGTTTTCAATTACTTGAAAAAATAGTTCTCAGTGAACTGAACTACTTATTTTTTAATGGTGAGATTGTAATTATTATTGTTCATCCCTACAGCATTAGCTTGACGAAGTTTACTTTTTTCCCTGATTTATGGAAATACTGTACTTAAAAACTGTATATCCATCCAAGTAATTCATCTTTGTACTTGCATATAATGCACAAATAAAAGCAGAAACATTAAAATTAAATATAAATGAGGTTTTATGCTTTTAGCAATGAACACTCATTTTCCTTCCATGGACTGAAAGCTTATTACTGCTAAGTAAACTTAAATTGACCTTATCAGTATTTTAGGTTTTTTTCAAAAGTATAGCCTTGGCTCTGTAGAGCAATAACAAGTCAGATATCATATGCTGAAATTGGGAAAATTTTAGTTAAACTGCTTATATATCTACCACTTCACAAAAAATAAAAAAACCCTTTCATTCAAAAGAAACAAGAAGTACTTTGGAGCTCAGGTGCTATTACATACCTTTTTCCTGTGTAATTGTAAAAATGCATGCAGAAATAGAATCTGACAACTCTTGTTTAGGAAGTTAATACTGCTTGTCTTCTACCTTTGATCATATAGTGACTTAGATGTTAATTAACCCTGTTTTATCTTAAGCTGTATCACATATACATGTATATAAACTTTTGTTCATATATATATATATGTATACACACTTTTGTTCATCCTTCTACAAACTCTATTTAGTATCTGGTAACCTCATTCATTTCTTTCCAATGCTATTGAAGTTTTGTTATCGGAAGTTTTCGTGGCCACTTGGGAAGAATATAAGGCTGTTGTTAGAGGATGTAGGGAGGTAACTAGGAAAGCTAAGGTCTCCTTAGAGTTAAACCTGGTGAGAGGGGTCAAGGACAACAGAAAGAGCTTCTTCAAATACATGGCAGATAAAACTAACACCAGAGGCAATGTAGGCCCACTGATGAATGGGGTGGGTGCCCTGGTGACAGAAGATACAGAGAAGGCAGAGTTACTGAATGCCTTCTTTGCCTCTGTCCACTCTGCCGGAGGCTGTCCTGAGGAGCCCCGTACCCCTGAGGCCCCAGAGGAAGGCAGGGCAATGGAGGAGTTTGCCTTGGTTGATGAGGACTGGGTTAGGGAGCAATTAAGCAATCTGGACATCCATAAATCCATGGGTCCAGATGGGATGCACCCGCGGGTGCTGAGGGAGCTGGCTGAAGTCATTGCTAGGCCGCTCTCCATCATCTTTGCCAAATCTTGGGAAACGGGAGAGGTGCCTGAGGACTGGAGGAAAGCAAATGTCACTCCGGTCTTCAAAAAGGGCAAGAAGGAGGACCCGGGCAACTATAGACCTGTCAGCCTCACCTCCATCCCTGGGAAAGTGATGGAACACCTTATGCTTGGTGCCATCTTAAGACATATCAAGGATAAGAGGGTTATCAGGGGCAGTCAACATGGCTTCACCAAGGGAAAGTCATGCTTGACCAACGTCATAGCCTTTTATGAAGACATAACAAGGTGGATTGATGATGGCAGAGCGGTGGATGTGGTCTACCTTGACTTCAGTAAAGCGTTTGACACCGTCTCCCACAGCAACCTTGCTGCTAAATTGAGGAAGTGTGGACTGGACGATCAGGTAGTGAGGTGGACTGGAAACTGGCTGAAGGAAAGAAGCCAGAGAATCATGGTCAATGGGGCAGAGTCTAGCTGGAGGCCTGTATCTAGTGGAGTGCCTCAAGGGTCAGTACTGGGGCCAGTATTACTCAATATATTCATCAACGACATGGATGAGGGAATTGAGTGTACTATCAGCAAGTTTGCTGATGACACCAAGCTGGGAGGAGTGGCTGACACGCCAGAAGGCTGTGCTGCCATCCAGCAAGATCTGGACAGGCTGGAGAGTTGGGTGGGGAAAAATTTAATGAAATATAACAAGGGCAAGTGTAGAGTCTTACATCTGGACAGGAACAACCGCAGGTTCCAGTATAGGTTGGGGAATGGCCTATTAGAGAGCAGTGTAGGGGAAAGGGACCTGGGGGTCCTGGTGGACAGCAGGATGACCATGAGCCAGCACGGTGCCCTTGTGGCCAAGAAGGCCAATGGCATCCTGGGGTGTATTAGAAGGGGAGTGGTTAGTAGGTCGAGAGAGGTTCTCCTTCCCCTCTACTCTGCCCTGGTGAGACCGCATCTGGAATATTGTGTCCAGTTCTGGGCCCCTCAGTTCCAGAAGGACAGGGAACTGCTGGAGAGAGTCCAGTGCAGGGCAACGAAGATGATGAAGGGAGTGGAGCATCTCCCTTATGAGGAAAGGCTGCGGGAGCTGGGTCTCTTTAGCTTGGAGAAGAGGAGACTGAGGGGTGACCTCTTTAATGTTTATAAATATATAAAGAGTGAGTGTCATGAGAATGGTGCCAGGCTCTTCTCGGTGACAACCAATGATAAGACAAGGGGTAATGGGTTCAAGCTAGAACACAAGAGGTTCCACTTAATTTGGGAAGAAACTTCTTCTCAGTGAGGGTGACAGAACACTGGAACAGGCTGCCCAGGGGGGTTGTGGAGTCTCCTTCTCTGGAGACATTCAAAACCCGCCTGGACGCCTTCCTGTGTAACCTCATCTGGGTGTTCCTGCTCTGGCAGGGGGATTGGACTAGATGATCTTTTGAGGTCCCTTCCAGTCCCTAACATTCTGTGATTCTGTAATATCCTTAGAACCTAGGAAAGTCTTGGTCACCAGGAATCCTGGGGGACCAGAGGAAGGTCTTTTAAAATGCATAAACACTTTTCTAAAATATATGCCTGAAGCTACATTATATTTTTTTCTGACTGTTTTCAATCTCCCATGTGTGCTGTTAGCTTGTAAACAGTTCGTAATTCCATTATAAAACCAGGTTAGCGGGAGACCAGGAAGATCTGACAGGTTAAATCCGAATCCCCATTCACATGCTGATCCACACACATTGCTTTGCAGAAAAGGCTTCTTTGGTGCTGCAAAGCGAGCACTCTAGCTGCCTTCTAGGACACTTTTCCTTGTTGAGTATGCAGGCAACATTTTCCTGTTCGCCAGAAGAATGAAGTAAAACCAATTAGATTTGTTCTCTGTCTGGGAGCAGGAAATTAACTTTGAAAATGATTTAAATGTCTTGCCTAGGGAGGGACTTTTGCCACCCTGAGTTCAATAGTTCAATTCGACAGAATTCTCTGCCAGATTTCTAATGCATAACAGTTAGGTGTAAGGGATGAAAATGCGGTGGAATTTTTACACTATATTGTCCGAATTCTTATATTTAGGTTCCTATGTGTTTTTTTGTCTACTGTTATCAGAAAAAGCTAGTCCAAAGGGGAATTATGGCAAATAAGGCTATGCCTACATTAGTGTGCAGTATAGCAGATTTAAAGAAGGATACATTTAGGGATGAAGACCAGATGTTCCCCAGGTGTTTTGGGGATTTTCACTTAGGACTAGATTTAGTCTGGTCCTACGGATGGAGTCTTTTTACCCATGTTTCTGTATTGCCATCACAAGCAAATGCAGATACCTTATCATCCAGATCAGTTTCATTTATGCTTGGGTACAGAAATTTTGAGTTTATTCAGCTCCATTCATTATAATCCCATGCAACATGCTGGTCTTGAAAAACAAGCAGTATCCGAAGACAAAAAAAGTATAATCATAGAATCACAGAATAGTTTGGGTTGGAAGGGACCTTCAAAGGTCATCTAGTCCACCCCCCCTGCAATAAGCAGGGACATCTTCAACTTGATCAGGTTGCTGAGAGGCCTGACCGACTTGACCTTGAGTGTTTCCAGGGATGGGGCATCTACCACCTCTCTGGGCAACCTGCTCCAGCATTTCACCACCCTTTCAGCCTGTCTTCATAGGAGAAGTGTTCTATCTTTCTGATCATCTTGCTGCCCCTTCTCTAGACCTGCTCCAACAGGTCTATGTTTTTTCTGTACTGAGGGTTCCAGAGCTGGACACAGTATGCCAGACGGGATCTCACCAGAGCAGAGCAGAGGGGCAGAATCACCTCTCTCCACCTGCTGGCCACACTCCTTTTGATGCAGCCCAAGATATGATTGACCTTCTGGGCTGCAAGTGCACATTGCCAGATCATGTCCAGTCTTTCATCCATCAGTACCCCCAAGTCCTTCGCTGCTCTCAGTCCCTTCATTGCCCAGCCTGTATTGATACTGGCGATTGCCCTGACCCAGGGCAGGACCTTACACCTGGCCTTGTTGGACTTCATGAAGTTAACATGGGCCCACTTCTTGAGCTTGTCCAGCTCCCTCTGGATGGCATCCTGTTCCTCAGGCATGTCAACTGCACCACTCAGCTTGGTGTTGTCTGCAAACTTGCTGAGAGTGCACTTAATCTTACTGTCTATATCATTGATGAAGATATTGAACAGTACTTGTCCCAGTATGGACCCCTGGGGGACACCACTTGTCACTGATCTCCATCTGGACATTGATCCATTGACCACTACCCTCTGGATGTGACCATCCAGTCAGTTCTTCATCCACCAAACAGTCCACTCATCAAATTCATACTTCTCCAATTTAAAGAGAAGGATGTTGTGGGGGACCATGTCAAAGTCCAGATAGACGACATCTGTAGTTCTCTTGTACACCGATGTAGTCACTCCATCATAGAAGGCCATTAGCTTTGTCAGGCAGGACTTGCTCTTGGTGAAGCCATGCTGACTGTCTCAAATCACCTGCCTGTCTTCCATGTGCCTTCGCATAGCTTCTAGGAGGATCTGTTCCGTGCTCTTCCCAGGAACAGAGGTGAGGCTGACAGGTTGGTAGTTCCCACAGTCCTCCTTTCTACCCTTTTTAAAAATGGATGTGGTGTTTCCCTTTTTCTAGTCACCAGGGACTTTGCCTGACTGCCAAGACTTGTCAAATATCATGGAGAGTGGCTTGGCAACTACATAAGCCAATTCCCTCAGGACTCTGGGATACATTTTATCAGGTCCCATAGAATTATGTATGTTCAGGTTCCTCAGGTGGTGACAAACCTGATCTTCACTTACAGTGGGAGGGACTTTGCTCCCCCAGTCCTTACCTGGCTGTCTGTCCACTCAAGAGGCGTGGGAAGAGAGCTTGCCAAGTGAAGGCTGAGGCAAAGAAGTTCTTGAGTTCCTCAGCCTTCTCCTCATCTGTTGTTACCAGTTTACCCATCTTGCTCATTTTGAGGGAGATAAGTTTGATGTTAACTTTCTTGAGCTTTGACTGAAGTTACATACAGCTCCAAGTCCTGCATTTAAGAGCACTCCTCTGTGATTAAATTGTAGGATAATCCTAATTATATTTCTATAATGGTATGGCTGGTAACGTAACCCCATTTTGAAACGTGGTTTAAGTGTGGATTAGTAACTTATAAAATCCAGCTGTTCCAGTTACTGAACATATACTATGTGCACCACAAAAACCTTAGTCTGGATTCCTCTCCAGGGACAGGACCCTATGTCATGACCATTTCAGTGTTTGACTTTTAAAACCTTCATTCTACATTAGAAAAAGCTGTAGAACAGGAAGACGACATAGACAGCAGTGGACGTCTAATATAATCAGATAGGTTCATCACCCTCTACTCAGCTTGCCATGTCCCCACTTGCCACATTCTGAGAGAGGGTTCTGACCAAGGAGGAAGAGGTGCTGTGCAGTGAGCTTGCTGAGCTGCAGTGCCAGTATTTAGAAAGGGGCAGACAATGCTTTATCTGAACTCAATCTCTTTAAACCCAGAAATATTCCAGCTTACTTTCCTCCAAGTGTTAAACACAAGAAATAACTATTTGAAGAGCTAATTTGTTGTTCAATTCATTTATCCCTTAACTAGGTAGATTTTCTGTGGATTGTTCTGCCTTTGTATCACTGATTAATTTTTAATGTGTTTATGCTTCATTTTGCAAATACGCAATAAAATATGTTGTGTGATAGGCAAACCCCAACACTTCATATTTTCCAGCTTTGAGCAATGCTTCTGATATGAATGAAGGCACTTCACAGAATTTCTGGGTCATACAGCAGCAAAGCCACTTTTACCATTAATAGGGATGAGACTGTAAATTCCACTCTTTCATATTGAAAAATTTAATAACCAAGAAAAATACATAAGGATACAAGGTTTGGAGGAACAAAACACATAAATTGTGATGTTTTCTTTCAGAAGGAACATGGAGGAAGATAAAACTCTGGTGTTACCATCAGAAAGGAGAATTTTTTCCCTCCTGTATGTGTGAGGTACACTTACAGCACTATTGCACAGTCGGAATGTTTTCTTTGTATTTGAAGGATAAAACTGCCTGGGCAAGCTTTTGTTCTAAAGGATGTACTTAACAAAATATACAGACTGGAAGGAGGGGGACATATTAAAGTCAACATGAGGGAGTAAACTAATTATGGCTGACTGGATCTTGAATATTTATAACGCAGCCAGTAGCAGCTCCCTTTGGGCCACTTGTTTACCAAGTTTGTTGAATTTATATGCCCTGACAGGACACACAGCTCTGAAAAGAGCTATGTGCATAACATCAGATATGGCTGGAATACTTTCACGCTGTAAGGCTTCATCCACTAAAGCTGTGTCTTTCCTGAAAGAGACAAATTTGGGTTGCTTTTCCTTCTGAAAGTGTTCAGGATAGATATCTAAAAAGGAAGGCACAAGAGGCTGAAAAATGAGACCTAACATTTTGACAAAAAGGTTGACCTTTGCTCCCTGGTATATGCCAAGTTTTATCCTGGAACCCATTTCACTAAGCAAGGCACTAATCCCCACAGCCTGTCAGACCCTACATCACATTTCTGTCACTTTTCCTCTTCACTGAAACATGATGCAGAAAGCAGCGTTTTGTCTTCGAGGGACAGTACAAAAGCAGGGTTTGCATCAGTTGTAATGGCAGAAACAGACTGAAATGAAATTCTGCCTTTGTGTGGGATCAAGCATCACACACCTGTGACAAGGATTTATGAATGATTGTCCATCCAAGTGGCAAGTGAAATCTTTTTTCCCACTTCCCTACTATCTATACAGTAAATTGACAACAAATCTTCCTGTGCGGCATTTTAAAAGTAGGGAAGATCAAGCGGGGCAAAAAAAATTTAAAAATAACCTTTGAAAATGAATAGCTTTGAAAAATGTAGTTGCAGCATGGTTGCACAATAGATTCAATTCATATGAGATTGTTCTGTCAGAAAGTTCTTTTGCTCGTGGCTCATTCAAATAGTGTCAGGCCAGAGGTTGAGCTGGGGGAAGTCAAACAGATGTGAAAGGGGAGGAGTATTATTTGCAAGAAATTTCATGAATGACCTGTGCTGATCTAAATTTCTGTGGCGGGAGCAGGGGCTGTGTTATGGTGGCTTTGGGCTCATCACCATGCCAGGTCCCATCTACAGGGTGGCTGATGAGGGTGTCCTATTTGCAATCCATTTGATTCATGTCTCTGAGGAGGTGAACAGCACTCCAGCCTGTGTCGCACAGGTAGTGAGTTGAAGAGAAAGGAAGCAGAGCCTCCTGTCTTTTCTTCATCTCCTCCTCAAACCAGCCCAGCAGATGAGTGGAGGTCCTTCCAGGTGTGAGTGATCTACTCTAGATGTGCAGGGTGAACTAGTGGTGGGCAGATACAACAACTGCCAACAGACATGGACTGGTGGTGAACAGCATCTGTCTCAGAGCAAAGGAAGGGTGAGGAAGGGCTGTGGGGAGCAATCAGCTTTGGTGGGCTTTGGGGTGACAAGGCAGTGTGCTGCTGCCCATCACAGGCTGCAGCCCCAGAGCTGCATGTGTGGCAGAACCAGGGATGAACTGCCACGCAGTGCAGGCTTTTACTGTAGTTTAACAAGCACACTGGGTGATTCTGTTCTGGTTTTGTACATGTGCCCTTGGAAATGGGATTTTTTTCAAAACAGCCTTCAGAGAAAGTGCTCTGTCGTTCAAGACTTTTATATTTTTACTGGCAATTACAGAAAGCCCTTCAACTGAAACAAACAATACTCCGTCCTTCACGGGTCTAAAAAGTGGGTGAAGTAATGAGATTTTAAACTGATTTTGTTTTAATGATGTTTAAAAAGAGAACAGAGGTGTACAATCTGACACAAACAAATCTCTTATGCTACCAGCATTGTGAAAGTAGTATGTAAGTTCATTTTCTTGGAAGAAGGTTCATGAAACATACTCACAAAGAAGGAAATAATTCACTACTTCGCTGTGTGTTAAAAAGGCTGCCTATTCTTTTTCTGATTCATTAAGATAGCTCAATGAACAGGGCTATCTGATAGCCTAAGACTCAGGCCCAGTCAGTACACTAAAAACTTCTATGAGCAGAGGGGGAAAAAATGAGCCAAGAAAAGACTATGAGCATTGCTAAAATTAATCCTTAATAGAGAAGAATGTGTGCCCTGCACAGCTATGTTGTGAAAGACTTTTGGCAGTAGCATTTTTCCTTTATGCTTTGTTAATGTGACATCACATTTAAATTCTGCTAAGCATGCAATGTAAAATAGTTTACATCCAATATGAATACAGACCAACACATTGGGAGAATCATGCTGGATAAGGAAATGACCCCAGGGCTCTGTGCATTAGCTGTATGGAGTTCTGCGTGATTCTCTGATTATCCTGACATTTCAGTGTCAGTATTGGCCTGCTACATATGGCTGAGGATGCATCTCAGTGGTTGTAAAATCAAACTCTTTACAGAAGGCACTTTGGAAACCATTATTCAGATAGTTCAGTACTTTTCCAGCTTAAAAAAGAAAGAAAGAAAAAAAAGGATCTAAATAAAAAGGAGAGGGGAAAAATGAAAAGCAATGAAAAGCAGAATCATAATCATTGCTTATTTGTTTGGGGAGCAGTAAAGAGGAAAATGAGACATACCTTCCTAATGGGATAAGCAGAAGCATCAGAGACAGAAGCTATCTCAGATTACCTGTGTAGTACAATGTACCAGCAGAAAAACCTCTCTTTTGCATTTCACTGAAAGTGGAAGGAGGTCAGCACTTCTCATGAGTGGGTGTGGAAACCCACAGCCATCCAGGAGCTAGGTTTTTTTCTCCCAAATTACATTTTCCTGCATAGAACTAGAGACAGTGTGCTGTAACCCAGTTAAAGTATGGGGGATTGTAGATGGTGATGATCCTACCGTTTCTGATTCAGAGACAGATGCCTACATGGGCATGGTTGCAACCACCTGAAGCCTCGGCTCTGGTTGATGCTTGGTAGTGCAGGAGCAGCACACCAATTTGCAGTATTAGCAGAAAGCTCAACTATCATATAGCAAAAGAAGATAGCCCACACTTTCACTCAAGAAGCGTCAGACATTTCCAGATTTGGAAAAGAAATTTTGTATTGTTTGCTTAGTCTGGTTGGTTTGTTAGCCTTGTTCTCCAAATTTTCCAGTCCGTAACATGTATATAAAAGTGACACAATTATTTGTTTACTCAAACCACGCATTTCAAATACTACCACACCTTGTCTGCTAGTGTTATCATAATAACAACCTTGTTATTCTACTCAAGATTTATCCCTTCCCCAAAAAAAGAGCGCGACATTATATTTTTACTGGCTATTCCAGCAGCAGAAATCAGGCAGAACACGTGAAATTGTTACGCTTTTTGAAATATGTTAACTATGGTGCATTCTGGATTTCGTTCCACAAACTACACAGGCAGACTCCTGTACACTCTTCAGAGAAAACAAGGCAGAGAATTGCTTGCTTCTGAAGCACAAAGCATGAATGCAATGCTTATTTTTGCTCTCATTTTGCATCCCAGGGGTAAAAGGAAACTCTTCAATCCATTGTTGAAGTGTGCAAGATGTTTGTTTACCTTGACTGGATGAAAAGATGATATTTCAAAAGTGTGTACCCATATATTCCAATTTCATAGAGTTTCTGATGCTGAAAGAGTGTGGCTTTGGGGATAAAGCAAATAATTTTCTTTCTGCTTAGCTGTTTATCATTCATGCAGTCTCACATTGTTAGAATTCCTTGAACCAACTAAGTGTTTATAACTGCTTATTTAAAACTGCTTTTCAGAGTCCTCAATATAGAACATGAATATGTTATGGTTCTGACTACTCTAATACATTAGCTCGTGAATGTTATTATGGGTTGAATTTTTTTAATATGTTTTTTCTTTCATCTTCTTCAGCTGTGTCATAGTAATTTCCAGTTTATTTTCTAGGGATTATTAGACGACCTACCGAGATAAGACTTAGTGAAGTTAATTTTCATTCTAAATGCAATACATTTTAAAATGCATTTCATTTTTTTTTCATATGGGGAGAAAACAAAGCATAGTGCTTTCAAATATTTTCAAAATGTAAAACTTCACACAAAAATTTCAGAATGCATCCCTAAATTTAGAAACAAAGTATCTGTCTGAGGGACTAAATTTCAGAGTTGTCACATAACTATTTCACTCAGTAAGATAGTATATCAAGATCACCCAGATATCAAGATCACCCAGATATATAAGGAAGACAAAATTATCTGTTCAATGAGTGTAAGAAACTGTGGCAATATTTCAAGATCAAGTGTACTGTATCTATCATACCTCTGAAAAGTTACACTTTTGCTTTGCATATTTTCTTCTTGATCTATGCTTATTGTGTTGTATGGCTCTTGAATATTCAACTAAATGGAGTTTGATACAACTGTAAATAAAGTTACAGATATAAGGTGCCTTTTTCCTGCTGTACCATAGTTGTACACTTACCAAATGAGCTTTAGTTAAAACCAAAACGTGTACAAGCCCCTTTTTTATAATTTAAACCCCAACCTTCTCACAGGTGCTTATAAGTAAGACACTTCACCCACTTGTTTTCAGTTGAGGAAATACCATCAAATTAACAAGTCAGGGTACAAAAGGAGAGTTATAGCTTGGTGTCATACAGGAGCTGCAGCCAGTAAATAACTTCATTCTCTCCTATGTGTTATATCATCTGTGCAGACATAGTTAGATTGGTTGTCATAGCCCTAAATATCCCCTCCTCATCTGTTTGCTAACATTGCCAGGTTTGGTTTATGTTTTGCTGTTTAAAATCATGTTTAAACATACTGTCTTTTTTTTTGTCATTCAGTTGCATGCTATTCCATACTAGGAAGAGTCAAGTCTTATGGAAAATCATTGGGAAATCAGAGAATGTCACAACAAACCTCTTTCCTTTTCAGTGAGAATATTATACAGTTTCAGTGGAAATTCTTCAAGCATGAACTTTCCCAAACTCTATGCTTTCACAGAAGACATTGTAACTGAGCTGTAAGGAATTTTTCTGTCTGTAATATTTTAGAGAATTTTTAAAAGTCTCTTTGACACCTGTACATGTCATGTACATGTACATGTTCATGATAGCTGAAGACACACTCAACTAGTAACTAACAAAGATGCTAGGTAACCATCTGGCAAGAGTATTTCTGAGTTTTGGGTCTGTGTAAAATAGATCAAGAGTATCTGCAAAAAGCATTGTGGAAAGAAGAAGAGCAGAAGATCCACTGGTTCAAAGCAACTGAGTAGAAAGGGTGTAAATGACCAGAAGACAGATGACATGGAGTTCAGTCTAAAGGTCTATCTCTGTCGGTAGTGAGATGCATAAGGAGATGCATAAGAAGAGTATCTAAAAGATGGCAGATAAGGAAGGCTCTTTCCCTTAGTTCACTTGCTTCTGGCAAAACGGAGAGTAACTATCTTTACCTCACAAAAGGAAAGCTTGGTGATAAATGGATAAAGTGTCTTTCTGATAGTCACAGGGAAAATTCTGGTCAATTCCATGTCAACACCAGAGCCAAGGGTGATGCTTCAGCATAGTGGTGGGTTCAATGTTTACCCAGACTTGCAGCTTTCATTGCTCTTCTTATCTAGGGGTGGAGGCTGGAATCAAATAAAAATAGCAAGTTAGATTGCTTCAGTCTTATTCAGCTGATACCAAAGATGACACAGGTTTTTTAGACTAGTACTGTAATAGCCAAAGAAATCCTACTTGCAGCTCTCTTACTCCTTCTTCAGAAACTAACTGAATTATGGATCTTCTGGAGACATTTTAAAGATTTTGTTCAGTGTGTACTGTTGGCATTGAAGTGACTTTAATACACAGAAAAGCTTTAAAGATTTTTTTCTGATTTTTTAACTAAAACAGAATCCAGCAGCTCTTTGTGTGGATAATTACATGGAGCAGGTTTGTCTGAACGATTTCTTAGAAATAAAATACTCCTCAGATAACACTTTATTGTCTGCAGTTTTTGGCACTTTTAGCTTCTCTAAATGAGATGCTTTAATCAGAAATATGTAAACCCAGTGCTTGAGAGCTCCCATTTTTAATACATAAAAATAAATTATTTTGTTTAATGTTTAAATGAACAAAAAATATGAGAATTAATTGAAAAAACAGCTTTACTGACCTTCATTTTTTAAAGATAATAAAAGTAAATTTGGCCAGATTTTACTGAGCATTGTAATAAAATTTTGCTGATCCGTGGAAAATAGTACTTTTTAAAGTAGCAGAGAAACCACTGATGCCACCATTAGCCACTTATTTTGCTTGGAATAAGAAAGAAGAAGCAAAATTACTTCTCTTTTTTACAATACCCGAGTGATGATACCCCAGACACAACTCATCTACACTGGAAAAGCAGAAGCCTGTTGAAGAACATGGATGCAGGAGCCTCAAAATTGCTCAAAAGCAAAAAATAAATGTTGCCTGGCTTCTTAAATGCACAAGTATTTAAGTAATATTGTAAAGGAAATTTTAACGGTATTGCTTTTTGCATAGTGAAAATGTGAATGAGTGCTACAAACAAAATTAGAGCCACGGAGATTCACAAAATAAAGAAAAAAAAATCTATTATTTTCATTTCCTTTAAGGAAACGTCCACCCTAAACAAGCAGTGTTAACAACTCACTCCAGCTCTGGTCTGCCATAGTCAGGGCTACTGCAGGTCCTACTGTGCACTCTAATGGCTAAGAAATTGAGATTTAAGGAAGATTAGGTCTATACAAATGAAAAACTTATGCTGTTTTGGGGATAGGTAGAGTTTAATTTCATTTTTCTTCTTGTGACATGTAGTAAAAGCCCTCTAAACCACCACAAGCTACTCTGCTTATTATTCTGGACATCCAAATGATGTACAGATACAGTTGCAAGAAGTTTTGAGCTTAGAGGAAATTATTCAGTAAGATCAACACGATATAGTATCTGTCTCCATCCTTATGCTGATCATGATGCTGGCTTGTCATATCTCCCTGATTAATAACCACTACGGTTTTAAACATCATTTAAAAATACTGCAAGGGTCATTCTAAATGATGGAAATAATTGGAAAGTTGCTGAAGTGCTGACTGATAATTCAGACTAGATTGGCCTTTTGTGTTGGTCTTGCTGATTGAGATCGATTTTTTTCTGGTAGCTTTTGCAGACGACTCTCCTATTTAATACAATATTTTTATATAAAAATTAAATTGCTGTGTATGTAAGTTAATAACTTCAACTTCCAAGAAGCAGACTTTGCAGTGGTTGACATAGGACAGGAAGGGAAAGTGACCAGTAAGTGTATGAGTAGTATCTGCTTCATACTAATGTTGACTATACTCATCTGCTTCCTCCTTACATCACCTTAGATCATTGCCGGGCCCCTATTTCCAGGCTGAGGCACAAAGACCTGCCACTTGTAAACTTTAGAGGAATACAGTTAGGTGATGGTTTTTCAGGCCCTTGTATGTGAGTTGAAGTTAATGGAACACATTTCTCCATTAAATTTTACAATTATGCTAAACTCCCAACAGAAACAATAAGTGATTGATTTGTTTTAAAGTATGATATTTTAAAATATGGTACTTGTAAGCAAATATGATACCATTTCATTAGCTAGCCACTGTATCTCCCAAAGTAGCAGGCTTTATCACTAAATCAAACTGAATTTAGTATCTTGTTCTCGAACATCAGGGATGATATTTCTGTTTCAGATCTTGTGATATTTGCAGTTCAGGACAGAGTAGCTGAAAGTACTGAGTCATGTATTTACTGATTTTGCTCACACTCAGCACAGAGTGCACTGTTAGAATGTCAGAATTTAGTGGGTCAGTATTTTTAATTAAAAAGTAGAGAAAACTTGAGTATTACAAATGTGAGTTGGGCAGCTTAAAGTTTCTTAAGAAACATAACATAAAAAGTACAAAGGATTCTGACATGTGAGAGACTCAAACTTTCAAAGTTTTGAATGTAAATCTTACGACATTGTAATTGTTAGTTAGAATATTAAATCTAATCCAGTCATGGCTTGATGATGAAATAAGCCAAAAGGTCTCCCATGACTGGGAGTCAGGAGTCACAGATTAAAAAATAATTACAGCAAGAGACTGGTAATGCAAGACTTTTTCAGGAACTTTCTCAATTTTTTTTTTTTTTTTTTTTTCTGGGAGAAACTGCAATATGTAAGACTAGCAGAGCACAGCAAGTCTTTACAAAATCATTTTCCCTAGCTAAAGCTTCTGGCACTTGAACTGGTAAAAGGGCAGCTATAGCTTAGCTCACAAAGCTGCTACATTTTAGTCAGGAGGCAAGGAAATATGGAGAGATTTAAAATAAGTAACAGGAATTCAACATTTGTGGACTGGATTATACCAGGCACATTGAGCCTGCTTTTTATTGCTCAGCTCAGTGTCTGAGCATTATATATAAATAGGGATGCAAGATAATTTCTGCTCTCTGCATGGCTCAGGTCTTTGGGCAGGTAATGAGAGCAGTGTGGGATATAATCCTGAAATCCCATCAGAGGCTGGTGGCTGAGGCAATGACAATGAAACTCCCACGTTCCTAGATACCTTCAGTCGTAAGTCTCTATAACCTATGGAAAACACTTACATCTTCATGTAGCCACACGACCCTGTTAAATTTGAAGCTCTGGAATATTCCTTTGACTCACCCATAATCAGCCTGCTCATGTGTTTGTCGTGTTGCAGACAGTGTGGACCTGCCCACAGACCATGGGTCATATGCAGTCAGCAGCATGCAGGTCGAGGCCCATGGGCTGGGTATATTTTTAATATGTGGTCACAGCATGGCAGAAAGGTACCGTGAACTGCATTTGGAGTCAGTAGCAGAGATGCACAGAAGTCTTTCTAGCAAGCACATTTATGTCTCTGCTGCAGCCTAATGGATCTGGTATTCTGTCATATGAGATAATGTGTGTAAATTGTCACACTGTACAACTGGATGCAATGCTTTTTTGTGTGTGT
Organism: Caloenas nicobarica; assembly: GCF_036013445.1. NCBI lineage: Eukaryota > Metazoa > Chordata > Aves > Columbiformes > Columbidae > Caloenas > Caloenas nicobarica. The sequence goes on from NC_088247.1 coordinate 27,501,282, forward strand.
TTGGAAAGAAAAGTATCTCCTCACTTCCCAGTGATATACATGCAAACCTTCACAGTTTTTAGCTTAGGCTGGGAGCCTCGACCCCCTGCCATAGCACCTGGAGTCTGGAACACCACACTCAACTCCAGAGACTTCTGAGTCATGAAAAAAACGGAACTGGTCTGGCACGTGGTCCTGAGTACTGGCTTGCAGTCATCTGTGATGTGACATTTTTGGCATGGTACCCGGCATAGGCCTGGGCCAGGCGAGCTACCATCCTTCCTGACAGCGCCCAGGCCCAGCCCATGTGACAGCGTGAGTTTGGGACCTAGAATGTGGTTTGGGATGTAGACACCCTTTCTGATGTTGCTAGCACAAAACTTCATGCGATCAAATTCCGCTTGTTTTATAAACAGTGAGTTGGCACTTGTCAGTGAGCTCAGCAATGTCCAGACTGGCCAAGTCCAAATCCTTCTCTCCTCTAGAGCAGTCCTGAAAGGTGACTGTGGATGGCCAAGGAAGCTCTCTGCAGGCAGACAAGCCTTGCTACTTCATATTTGCATGCATAATTTGTCTTAAGAACAGTAATGACGATAAAGTACTTGTTATCATATTCTTTCCTTCCCAAGCAAGCTATTTTTGGAAGTTAATGTGCAGCTCAGGCTGACAGTCCCTGCTGCCACAGTCTGATTTCAGTCAAAGGATTTATCCTTTGTATTCCCAAGTCCTCCTGTCTTTTTCAGTTCTACCTAACGAGAATGCTCTTGCAGCTAAAGGCAGGAAGAAATCCCTCACGTACACGGCTCTCCTTCTAGCACTGCCTTCCCCCTCTCTTTGTCTCGCTCTCTCTCCTTTAATTGGGATAGAGAGAAAACATTTAGCAATCTCTCTCCCTCTTTCCCCTCATTAGGCTAACGATGACACATTCTTTTTCCAGAGTGTCTTTAGGAGTACACTGTAGCAGACACTGCTCATTATTAACACTGGAGGAAGCAAAAGCTGGTGGCTTGATCCTGAATTTATGTAGATGCATGTAAATGAGAAAACATTTCCTTGAAAACAGATGTAATACAGCAGTGAAAAATCAATGGGGAGAGATCAGAATCTGGCTCAGTGGTGTTTTGAGCCTCTTTAAGTGCTCAGGTTATTTTATACCCTTATTGATTCATATAAAGGTAGGCCTCGGGTACAATGATACAAACAGATAAAAATAACCTTTTCAGTCTTTTCTGATATATTTTACCTGACTTTGTCAATTTTCTAGTTTGGTTTTCTCACTTTTATCTGTATAGTACAAAGTCATGTGTAACAAATTGAACATTTTTTCCATACACATGAAACTAGAACTGTTCTTTTTTTCCTTTTTTCCAACCTCTATAATTTTTTTTTGTCTTTACTTCCTTTGCTTTTTGTCCTGCCTTCCTGCCTGCCTGCCTTTCTTCTATTCAGAAAAAGGTACTAATGAGCTCTAATAACCTCTCCATACTTCAGTTACTGCTGTTAATTGCAACCAAATTTACCACCATTTTTTACTTCTTTTTATTACCATAAAAAGATTCTCAAATGCTATAGTCACATTATTGACCTTTATTACGTATGTCTATAGAGCTAAAAAAAAAAAAAAAAGGTGATAATTAACCCACAAACAGTGTACGTTTCTGTATACCGAAGGAAAATTAGTTTCAATTGCTGTTTTGGACAAGGCAGGCTGCATGGAAGAGGAAACTCTACTTAATATTCAATAGAGTGAATGGAAAGATGGGTAAATGCAAAATGGATACATTCAATAGTCATTGCCTACAACTCCTTTAACAGGACTATTAAGAAACGGAAGTACATATAAATTTGAAGCCTGAGTTTTAATGTGTCTGTTGACTTCCATCAGAGGTGTTTAAATACTTCAAGGCATTGGTTAGTTAGAAAAGCCTCATATCATGTCTGAGAGTGAGATAAACACAATGACCCTTATACAAAACAATAAACTGAGGCATGGAGGAGTAAAGTGGTTGCTAGAATCACAGTCACATCCAAAATAAACTAAAATTGAGAAAAACTTGGATGAAACTGGAGCCCTATATGGGTCATGTGTGGCTTCTCCTTTACATCAAGTTTTGCTTTCATCTCATTCAGTCTTCTTCCACTTCAAGCCTAAGAGCACAGACTCTTCTGTTAACCAGCATCTGTGGGCAGGCCTCAGTGTCCCTGAGAAGTGTCTAACCCTCTGTACAGAGCCATCACCTCCAGAGAAATGTGCATTCTTATAGAATTTATAGGCAAATAGAGAGTGTCAGGACCTGACCGTGTTCCTCTGAAATATGTGCAAAACTAAGCATGGCTTCAGTGAAGGAAGAGCTGAGCCCAGCATCCCACACTAGAGGTGCTCGCGGGGCAGCTTCCACGCCGATTCAATCCCTGGCCTTTCTGCTGAGACTGTCAACAAAGGTGTCAATTAGTGCCAGTTGTGACGATGATTTTTGTGATGCTGACACCTGTCCACTATGAACTGGACTGTGACCACCATCACATTTCCCATTAGATGTTGAGCAGCTGTCAGGTGGTAGCAGGGCTGAACGATGTATTAGCTTCCATGCATGTCAGTAAATCAGACAGGCTGTATTGTCTCTAAAATGCCTTTCATGTCAAACTATTTTAATCTTTCTTTAATAATGCAACTGACTTTGTTCCTTTGATTTTAGAGTGTTTTCTAGCTCATGGATTATTTATTCATATAATATCTAGTAACATTGTGTAACAAAACAAAACAAATTCAAATGAAAGTACAACCAGATTTTGAACCACGGGCACAGAAAGCACACTTGCAAAAATGTACTTACATAGCCTTTTAAGAGCATTTGTAGGTATAAATCGTGTAATTATAAACCTATCTAACTTCCTGCACAATTCCAGCTTGACGGACACAGAGACTTGAACAAAGGAGAGTTTTCAATAGACATGTACAGATTTTTAGTGTAAGTAGATCTGAATACAAGGCACTGGTTCACTTTGGAGCTCAAATGGAGCTTTTTATATGTAGATGCAAAGTAAGCATGTATGTATACATATGCAGAGATCCTGAGCAGAAGACCATTGTACCTGGAGGAGTTAGTGACCCACACAGCAACTACCCTGAACAAGCATAGGCCTGCACTGTGCTGTGCACACAACATGACCTTCAGGTCTGTGTTGTGCCGTGCATGTCCTCTGGCTGCAGGACAAACGTATCTGGCTATTGGCAATGACACATCCTGTGGGCAGCTGCCACGTGGTTCCACCCATTGTACCGCCTGCAGGTCCTTGCTTTTACCTAAAACAGCAGCAACAAATTCTCACGTGCACATCTTTTTTTGTTTGAGAGTGAAAAGATAAATGGAATTATTTTCTTTTAGGAAAACCTAACAAGGGCTCAGAATGCTGAAATATTGGGTAACCTTTACATGGACAGGATCTGCACAGGATGCTGTGTTCTGCTTGGAGGCCCAATTGATGGTGCTGGGGTTCCCAGCATCTGAAGATTACCTGTGCTACCTTTTTTTCCTTTACAGTGTTAACTGCAATAAATGATAGTCTAAGCAATACTTCAGAGTCTGAGTGCCCTTCTTACTGGGACTAAAATGGTGCAAAATCTGTGTGGGAAAGTGTGTGCTGCACATGGTCTGCTGTGTCTGGATGTCTCTTGTGATTTTGCTTCAATATGACATTTTTTGCATCAGCCACATCCTCCTTTCATGTGCTGTTAATTTATTGAATTTACTTCACAGAAGATTAGATGATCCTTCGCTTTGAGATGTCCTCATGTGTTCACAGGTCCAAGAGTTTACATTCCACTTTTCACCTTCCTCATTAAAGAAGGACTTCATGGAAATATCCAACCACCACATGATTTATTGAAGACAAGTGATAAAAGGAGGTGCCTCTTAAAGATTAACTTCAAACTGGCGTATTGGTTCATAAGATGTACCTGATTATTTTGATAATTTTTAAAAAAATAATGACTGTGGAAAAAATACATTTCATGAAATAAGTAAATAGGGCTGCATAATTTGTTCAAGGCAGTCCCCATGTTAAATAGTGTGTGACACAGTAACAGCATTTCGCATAATCATGAAAGAACTGAAAGGAGTGTAACAAACCCCACTATCTTCATCTGATAGATTGGACTCACTCTCTGAGAAATCCTGGATTTGTTTGTGCGACTATACTTTGAGTCTCCTCAATACACTGGATTCTCTACTCAGTCGTTCCATAACTATGACCTTTTAAAAAACGGATACAATGGCATTTATTTTATTTTTTTCATAGCAAAAGTATATATGGTCAGAGTTCTTAGTAATTCAAATTTAAAAAATTTCTGGATTTCTATTGTGAATAACACACAGGAACTGAAGAATTAGTTTTGTTATTTTCTGTAGGCTGCATACTCAATGGCTGATATATCTACTTGGGAAGCAGCAGATAGCTATTTGCAGTCATTTTGGTTTCAAGGACTGTCAGTTAAATCACAAGGAACTTGATAGAAACTTTATCAGGTGGATTTTTTTATGGACACACAGAATCATAAAATGTTCTGAGTTGGAAGGGACCCACAAGGATCGAGTCCAACTCCTGTCCCTGCATATGACAACCCCACAGTTCACACCATGTGTATGAGGGCATTGTCCAGTCTCTTCTTGAACACTGTCAGGCTTGGGGCCGTGACACCTCCCTGGGGAGCCTGTTCCAGTGCTTCACCACCCTCTGGGTGAAGAACCTTTTCCTAATGTTCAACCTAAACCTCCCCTGGCACATCTTCCTGCCATTCCCTCGGGTTCTGTCACTGGTCACCAAAGAGAAGAGATCAGTGCCTGCCCCTCTTCCTCCCCTTGTGAGGAAGCTGGAGCCACCATGAGGTCTCCCCTCAGTCTCCTCCAGGCTGAACAAACCAAGTGACTTTAGCCGCTCCTCACATGGCTTCCCTTCCAAAACCTTCACGAACTTTGTAGCCTTCTTCTGAACAGTCTTTAGTAGCTTTATATCTTTTTTATCCTGTGGTGCCCAGAACTGCACACAGGGCTGCAGGTGAGGCCACACCAGTGCAGAGCAGAGCAGGACAATCACCTCCCTCGCCCAGATGGCAATGCCGTGCTTGATGCACCCCAGGACACGGCTGACCCTCTTGGCTGCCAGGGCACACTGTTGGCTCATGTTCAACTTGCCGTTGAGTAGAACGCCCAGATCCCTCTCTGCAGAGCTGCTCTCCAGCGTCTCATCCCCCAGTCTGTATGTACAGCCAGGGTTGCTGTGTCCCAGGTGCAAAATCCGGCAGTTGCCCTTGTTGAACCTCATGTGGTTGGTGATTGCCCAGTTCTCCAATTTGTCCAGATCCCTCTGCAGGGCCTCTCTGCCCTCAAGAGTGTCAACAGCTCCTCCCGATTTTGTGTAATTGATGAACTTACTTAGTATTCCCTCTAGTCCTGTGTCCAAATCATTTATGAAGACATTGAAGAGCACTGGCCCCAAGATGGATATGTGCGTAACCCCACTAGTGACTGGTCACCAGCCCAACATAATCCCATTTACTAGAACCCTTTGAGCCCAGCCCATCAGCCAATTGCTCACCCACTGCATTGTGTTTATCCAGCTGTATGCTGGACATCTTGTCCAGGAGAATACTGTGAGAGACAGTATCAAAGGCTTTACTGAAATCCAAAAAGATCACATCGACAGCCTTCTCCTGGTCAACTGGGTGGGTAACCTTGTCGTAGAAAGAAATTAAATTTGTTAAGCAGGACTCTCCCCTCTTGAACCCATGCTGGCTGGGACCAGTGACTGCGTTGTCATTCAGGTGTTTTTGAATAACTCCCAGAACAATCTTCTCCATGATTTTGCCAGGCACAGAAGTGAGGCTGACAGGCCTGTAGTTGCGAGGGTCATCCCTGTTGTCCTTCTTGTAGACTGGGACAATGTTTGCCAGCCTCCAGTCAACTGTGACCTCTCCAGATTCCCAGGAGCATTGCAAAATCATGGAGAGAGGTCTCGCTATGACATTGGCCAGCTCTTTAAGTACTCTTGGATGAATTCCATCAGGCCCCATTGACTTGTAGGGATCTAGCTGGAGTAGTAAATCCCGTACAAGTTCCAGATTAATTGGGAGTTTATTGTTCATGCAGCCACGGTTCTCTAACCCAGGGCTATGGGGGCCCTCTAGTCCATCTTCGGTGTTGAAGACCAAGGCAAAGAAAGCATTGAATGTCTCAGCTTTGTCTATGTCCCTGTTTATGAGGTGACCATGCTTATCATGTAAAGGGCCAAAGTTATTTCTGGCTTGCCTTTTGCCCTTAACATATTTTAAAAAGCCCTTTCCATAGGCATTTATGAAATGAACATCCATTAGGGATTTTTGTCTGTAGTTCTGCAAAATCTTTGAAGTTTCAAAATAGGTTGCACATTGTTAACGCATTGAAAAAGCTATCCTACTTTATGGCTGCAAAACAAAAGATGAAAAATACATTTACATTCTCCAGTGGAAAAAAAAATCACCTGAGGAAAAGAAAAACACGCACACACATCTGTGTATATATATAAATATATATAAAAATTATATATATAACTTGAGACATAGAAAACATACTTTGGATGCGTTCACTTTCTCTCTCTTGACCAAAGCACAATGGTTTTTTTCAGCAAGATGCTGCATGTAATGTACCATGGAATATTCCTTAGATGGTGCGGAAAAAAGAGGTTTGATATGATTTCTACTTGTGAGCTTGTGCAAATCCATCTACTTCAGTCAGCAATACTTTAAGACATGTTTTGGAATAATATAAAGTGTGTTCTTTAATAATTATGAACATCTTTAATATATGACTCGTTACATTATTATGTAATAGCAGACTTCTCATATCTCATGTGGAATGAATACAAGTAACTAATGAGGGTGCACACCACATACCGATTTTTTTTTTTTTAAGCATACCATTTGCTTGGTTATCATAATAAGATTTAATATGAGCACCTTGATGGTGTATTTTAGCGTTAAAATATAACATCTCAAGTTCCAGAGATCTGGGGGTTTTTTGTTTCCTTAGACCTATAAAGTAAGAGTCTTCATGCAGATGATTTAAGGAAGCAAATTATGAAAGTTCCTTATATTAATCAAATTTCAAACAACCAATACGATATACTACAAATTCCTTTGCCTTCAAACAGTTCCATACCTTCAGGGACTCTCCAAAGCAGGATATATGCAATGTGTTGTGTGTTGCAATACATTATCTCTGTTCTTAGGCCTATTCAAACAGAAGCTGAAAAATGTACATTGTAAGCAATGCTGAGGCAGAGTATTCTTTGTTTCAGTTCAACACAGCATTTGCCAAAACTCATTGCACTGTGTACCTTCTGTTAACATGTCTTCCCAACTTTTAAACTAGAAAATATTACTGGAAACTGGGTCTTAGAAGCCGGAGAGTGTGTTGTAAAGGACCTGAAACACATAGTATGTGTGTTGGCTCTTTGGTTAGCTTAAGTTTTTGAAATCTAGGCAGGATCTACAGCCTGAACATTAAAGTAGAAAGAGATTTATTCTGTATTGTTTCATCATCTTGTTACAATCTTTGTCATAAGAAAGGAAGAGGTAACCTTGTGCCATTTTCAGTTCTTGTTTAATATCTTCTTCACAGGAAAATGCTGCCAGGATATTAAACTCATCTGTTCTCTTGGATAATAAGGATGTAATGTACCATTTTGACCTTTCCAAATGCTGTGTTTCAAATTGATGTTCATTAGGTTTTTTTTTTTTCTTGATTAATGTCTCACTAACCTGTAGAAACAGAATGGAATAAGACCTAGTCAAGACACAGCATATCAAGCATGATCAAAACAGAACCACACATTCGTATAGCTCAAGGGCTACAACAGACATTAACACTTTTTGTGCTATAACATTTCTGTGTTCACTCATAACAAAGAAGCTAAAAGGATGTTTATTTAAATTTTCCTAATGACATTTCAGAGTCTCAAGCTGAAGAGCTTCTATTTGGTTCAAAGTTTAATTATTACAATAAGAAAGACTATTTCTGGGATCTGTAGAAGAGCTTCAGAGATGAAGTCATAAGAGAACTGAATTATAATCCTCAAATAGAAATGTAATTAAATGATAAAATATATATGACTGAGGGCCAGATTCTGTTAACCTTATTCATCCTTGTTGATTTACAGATGTTTAAATTCAGAAATAGATGTTAAGGGCAGAAGAAATTGTACATTATTGTCTAGTCTAAACTCCTGTGTGGTCCCTAAATTTTCTCTACTAGCCTCTGGAGTTTCTGTATGAGATGTAGCATATATTTCAGAAGGACACAGATTGCTCCAATAGTTAAAAGCTCCCATTGTTAATGTTCCTCCAGTTAATTGTATATTCCTTCCTCCTAAATTAGAGAGCTCTTAATTGTCAGAAATCCTTTTTGCCTGTAGGTACCTGAAGGCTGTAGTCAAGCTACTTCTCAGTCTTCTTTTGACTGAATTAATTTCTGTTTCACTATTGGTACATTTTCTCTAACTGTTGTTCATTTCAGAACTCTTTTCTGTACATTTTTCTGGTTTTCAGCATCCTTTCCCATAAGTCACAATGGCACATGGCTTTCCAGTAAGTTTCACAAATGTGGAAAAATAATGGTGTGCTAATTTCTGAATATGGTTTACCTATTTACTCTTCAAAGGTTATATTTGTCTTCAAATAGCATCCCACTCATAGTTCATATCCAACTTATCTATAGTGACACTGTGTCCTTCTCAAAATTAATATTTTTCTGGCTAACTCAGGATTAAAACAGACAAAAACCAAAATAAACTATTAATCAAAACGAGACACAAGCTCTCTCTTTCTATACAATTAAAAAAAATACTACACTGCTCACTTGTGTTCACAGTTTGGTTCTGCTGTCTGTAAATTCTTGTATTAATAGGACTTTAAACTGGAAGTTTAACACTTTTGGCTAGTTTCCACTTTCTTTTCAATAGCAAAATGGTTTTGTCTATAGCTAACCTCTGACCGGGAGAACTGCCCAGCATTGGGACTGATGTTACAGAATTACATACACACTTGGTGGTCATAAAATGACTGTTAATGGTGCTCTTGAGAGAGAATAACCCAACCTTGATGTCAATGTTATGAATGCCTCCATCAGAGACATTTGTAAACTGTTGTTTATTTCTCTCTATAGATCAGCCACCATTTTAAAAGCACTAGGTAAGAATCTTTGTATAAGTTACAATAGGAAAAATATATTGGTTTAAGAGGAAACCGCCTAGTCTGGGCAGGGAATTTCTTTTAAGTGGCTTGTATCACACCCACAAGTATTAAGAGATGAACATGGGGATGCAATGACAGGTAACAATTCACATGATTCTCTGTAGGAAAACAGATCAGTGTCATCAACAAAGCAATAGCTTGAAGTTCTGTGTATAGCACATTTACCTAGATATATTTTTTCCTGAGTCTAAACATTAGTATTAATGAAAAACACATTTCCCCAGAAAAGAAGCAGAATTCCAAGAAGTAGTTTTAGCTGCAGGTTTTATCAATTGGTCTGTGCTATAATGCTGGGTCCCAGGAGAAGGCAAGTCATCAATCAGGAAGGGTTTACAATGAAACTAGGTACTGTAGTAACTATTTTCTCACTTTCAATTTGTATAGACAGCTCAGTATTAAAAGGAAGGAGCAAAGCCAAAATAAGTCATTTAAGATCCTTTCAGAGATCCAATATTCATATGGATGCACATGTGGGTAGCCAGGCACATGCACGCACACATATAGTACCCAAAATGTGAACTTACAATCTCTTCTAGTGTCTATATATTTGAAATGGCACATCATCATTGACTGTGCTGTTCTGCAAGGGGATATCTTCAGAGGTATTCATATTGGAGGCACTAAAGACTACAGGTATGTACAAAATGCAGTAGTCTGACCTCAAGTAACCACACAAACCATGAGAACCTCCTGTTGAATCTATAGATTCCTTGGAAGAAATATTTATCCTGTTTCTTGATAAACTGCAATCCTTGACATGCTTTCCGAACAGGGCAGCACATGGAAAAGACTGGAACTCTACAGCACAGTGCACGGCTACTTTACCCATCTACGTGAGTAATCTGAATCTCTTTAATGATCACTAGTGTTTTGTTCTGAGATATTATAAAACCAGACACCCATAAAATGGAGCCATATGGCTCTTCCTCTTCTCAGAATGAGATTGCTGTCACTTACCCTACTTTAAAGTGCTACATGGAAAACTACACAGATGTATCCTATTGACAGTGGGACTAGGCACTTTCATTTTTTGCCTAGTATTAAGCCTACATAAACTTCAGCATCATTGATTTTATGTTTTGTTTTCAAGGGACTGTGAAAAAAGAGCCTGGAGAATAACAAATGCACAAATATAATTCAAAACGAGAGGGAAGAAAGAGTGAAGTCTAATTAAAGAAGCATGAACAGTTGAGGTATGATATTTTGACAGCATTAACTAGACACAGCTTAATTTTTTCAGGGCACTCTGGATTTTAGTTAGAAAAATAGAGTTTAGGTAGAAACTTCACTTTTCTTGTCAGGCCCTTGAAGAAAGGACAGAGATTTTACATGACATGAAACCTCATTGTGTTTATGAAATATTTTTGCGTGCCCCCAGGTATTTTACCAGTAAGCCAAAGCCAAGAAAGCAAATTTAATTTTATCAATGGATTATATCATTAAGGTTTTTCTTATTTTTTCTTTTTTTTTTCCCTTCTGCTTTCTTTTCTTATTTTTTAAATTTTTGTTTTTAGAAAAGTCGCAACATTTTCTCAATGAATTAAGTAACTCAGCCTCTTCTCTTAAAACATGAGCTATACATGTATCCTACAGGAAACAAATTCCCTGGTAGCTGGAGAGATTTCCTGGTAGCAAGACTTTTCATAATAAATTTTTGTTTTAAGTTAGATGACAAGCAAGTTTCTTCAGACCCAGTTCTCCAAATACCACTTTATGCTTACTTGTGAAGCCATTTGGTCTTTGTATCTACTTTTATTTAATGCAAATTTCCTTTATGTTTCATAGGTAATGAAGCAGTCCATAATCACTGACCCATTTTGAAGAAAGACAAGCCCTTTAATTCCTGCAGAGTGTTTCTTAACCTTGCAGTATTCATCAAAGTGGCATGCAGATACACCTTATGAATACAGGTAGATGAGCCACACAACAATGATGAAGTAAACTTGGCTATTTAAAATACAAATGATTAAAAATTCCCAGATACATTTGTGATTCTAAGAATATTCTCCATAGATTTTTTCACAAAAAATGTGGCTTCGGTACTCACAAAAATAACATTCACAAAAATACAAACAGCAAAAACAAAGTGAAAAACTCTGAACAGATCCTACTAATGGTGGCTGTGATCATGTATATTTTGTGTTTTGAGAAATTAGGAAGAGTTCTCTTTTCTGTGCAAGAATTACAAATATCATTCTACAACAGAGACCAAGCCAAGGTTTGGGATGCTCTTTGCCAGTATTGTCACTGGCACAGAGAATCTCTCAGATCAAAAATCAAAGGCTTTTTTTTTTCACCCATGTTTGTGTCCTGCTTGCCTGTCACAGTCCGTGCATGACATACGGCAGTGTTCTCAACTCCTACATACATTGCGTGACTACAGTTAAAGAAGTTCAGGTCTTATTTTTCTGGCCTTTCTTCAGGTGAACAAGTAACTCAGTGTGATAAAATACAGAAAGACATGAATATATGACAATAGAATAATAAAACCAAGGATCAAATGTACTACTGTACAAACTATAAATACAAATGCACTGTACTATGTCAATTCTAGTGTTGAGGCAGCAGCCATAATATAATATGATTTTATATTGTTTTCTAAGACCTTTTTGGTAAATGTGCAGAAAAACTAGATTTCCCCTGAATCGTATCAGTATATGGGTTATTTCAAATTATGAACATTAAAAGTCATAACAACTGGAAATAGCTTTTTCTTCTGTTGGCAGCACAGAATAGATCCCCAACAGCTAGAATTTACACAGCTTATCATTTAACATGGCAAGAGATACTTTCCTTTACCTCAGGGTTAAAATGATGTCTGGTAAAATTACATTCTATTTTGAAAAAGGAAATAGGTGAATATTGACACGAGGATTCAGGCCATGTTTTTTTATACTGCCTAGAATTTTGGATTTCTTATGACAGGGTAGGAATGAAAGCAAAACCCGCATATTTGCATAGAGAAAAAGTAATTATTTTGATAATTTTTAAGTCATATAGAAATCCTAATGCAGATGCCTAAAATTTAATACATAACCTACAAACAAATTCAAAAAACTTCCTTTCTTCTTACAGATTATAATGAAATCTGATGTGCCCAGAAATTAACAGAATATGAAAACAGAGCATGAAAAGGACTTGTTAAAACAATTAAAATTGCACTTAGGGGTATTTTACTGAATTTAAGTTTTATTTGTAGCATTTTCAAAGCATCAGTCTTTTGTATGTGGACAATCCCAGTCTTTCCTTAAACTTACTTAGAGTTACTTCACAGCCAAGTAGATTTGTTGAATCAAAAAATAAAAGTAACAGACGCTGAGGACCTGTGCTAAACGTGTGTAAAACTAGGCAGAATCCAGTGGAAAAGTCACTGTTTCCTTGTCATCTTGCCAAAGGCAACGCCAAGTGATCACCTCAGGCTCCAAAGAGTTGCTGGTTCAGAATGGTCACTGCCAGCTCCCCTTTGTACTGACCAACCCACTACTTTTAGGAGCAGAGGTTGCAAGAAACACCCTCACCAGGCAGATTGACCTGGAGCTCTTGGTTCCTTGTCCTTCTGCCATGGAGCTGGAGGAGCTCCAACAAGTTTTAGAGCCCTTGGCATAAAGCTGGGAGCAGCAGCTGGAATGTGACTTGGGAAGAGGAAGACTGGAAGCCTTGAAACCCCAGCAAATGTTGATTATGGATTGTCCTATGGGGATCTATACAGCTTGAAAACCGCAGCGCAAACCAGAATGCACAGGACTTCCAAGATCTCTGCTTGTGCCTCAGGTCCTGAGCACCAACACCTACAACACAGAGAGTACTTTCCTCGCCCTTCTCCAACTTCTCAGTGCTCTCCACTAGCTCTGTATTTAATCTTTTCAAGAAAAACCCTGTCCAAAAATAAACTACTCTGGAAAAGAATTTCAAATTTATTCCCTCAGCATTAGGGTTTAAGCAGTTTGCTCATTGTTATAGCTTTAGTTTGTACAATAGACTATTATGTATATCTGCATTCTGTATTTAATATATATGTACTACAGATATGACAGAGAGCAGTTCCAGGTCTGTGCTGAAACACTTAACAGTTATTAAACACTTTGGTGCAATGGAATGCTAAAACTTTATATAAAAAATCAAATAGATTTCAATGACAGCACACACAAGCTTATGTTTATATTTCCTCAACTTTTTCCAGTATCAGATGCATCTACTCTTTTAAATGAGGAAAATAAATATTTTTTTATTACTCTGAATCTTAAGAATATCAAATCTCACTTGCTTCACACTACATCATGTGTAGCATTGAACTGAAGGGTTGATTTCAAATCTCCTGAAGTCAGTGAGCTCCAGTGAGGGGCTGGATTGGCTTGAATTTGATCACCACTGTCCTTTGTGGTCACTGTGGCAAAAAGCCACTGCATTTCCAGTCCTGGATAAACAACACTAGTCATGCACATAACACTGAAAGTGAAAAAATATGTATTGGGAGGTCAACAACAAAAATGAGGCTTTCCATTGTTTGTTAATCCAAACATTTGTGTTTCTGATTTAGGGATTATGGCTCAGCAGATGCCAACTGTTTATATTTCAAGAAATGGTACCTCTGATACCTATGAAGGGCTCATCCTGAAGTGAGTCTGCTTGATCTCTATAAATATTTGGATGTGGTGTGCTACTTTAATGGAATTAATAAAAATCATGGAGATTTTCATTAGTACACAGACTATACTCCACAAAACACCATTGAAATGACTTGCTGTAGCCCATTTATTAATCTGTCTTCTGTACTCTTATATTTAGCACGGTATAATTTTAGATCTTACAACCTATACACCTATGATTAGACCCACCGAGGTGAACAGGATTTCTCATTACTGTAGTAAGATATGACTTTTTAAAAATCATTATTTTTTACTTTCTAAGTCTGACACAAGAACTTCCTTACAGATATCAATTCTTGGAGTTGTACACAGTTACTCAAGAGCACTAGGAGAGAAAGGAGCATTTCAGAAACCACAAAAGGCAATTATTCATAAAGGCTGATGATTTAATGACATATTTTATAGCTTATGGTAAGTCAGTTCTTTGTGGTTTTAGTAAAAAGCTCAAATGAGTTCTCATATTTATTTTTCAGGGTTATTACATTTATCACTGTTAACTGTCCTTTGCTTGGATCAGAATCACTCAAATATTTCTAAGTATATGCTGAAATATATTGTTTACTTTTGTGTTGCCCTTTACTCTCTTTTTGTCCTTGACAAAATCAGTTTTGTTGTCCCTTTTCCACATTCTCAGAGAGAACTAGTTTATGCCAGCCAATTTCCATGTGATGGAAATACCTGCCCTTTTGTTGATAGGACAGGCATATGCAGTATTCTACTGATGTATGTGTACCTCTGAAGCATAAAAATTACATTCTTTAAGTGAATTATTTGCCACGGTATTGTTACACTTAGCTCATTCTGCCAGCTGAATTGACAGATACCGGGATGAGCTGAGTGCTTGTCTACACTTCACAAATATTTACAAAATAATTGGGTTTTACTCAAAAATATATATATATGAGAATGCTAACAATATTGCAATATTACAGAAAATATTTCTGGGGTACAGAGAGTGTAGAAATGCTGAGAAAGAGAGCTGGAGCACAAGAGCAGTAGACACAGATAACATTTTTCTATCCAATCCAGGATTCTTTTTCTAGTGTTGTCATTATATGATACATTAGAAGACGCTGCAAAAGTCTCACAATACTTGTACCTTGTTCCGTGGTGCTGTACAGAGACAGACTTATTTCTGATTTCATAGACAAACCCTACAGGACCTACACAGTGAAAATGCTTTCCACTCAACTGCCAATTAAAAACAAGCAGCTGTTACAAAAAATCCTGCTCTCTGAACTATGTCATTATTGTCATAACTTAAAAATCTCTCCAAACAAAGACTGATTGTGAGAGGGTAGGAAGCTGGATGAGGGTCTGGTAATAAGCAACAGGAATGACTGGAAAGCCATATTAGAAGACTAATATTGTACGACATTGGTATTCATATAAAGATTGATGTTGACTAAAAGAATATAGCTGAAAGTGAAATGTCAAAATAGGAAGTACAGAAAAATACAAGTAGGGTAGATCTAAAAAGACAGTTAAGAAATTTCAGAGACGATGCTAAAGTAAGCAACTGAGAAAGACACTGGTATGCCAACATGGATTTTGACAAAATGCAGAATGATGTACTTTGGAAATACGAATACAATTACATATTCCTTGATTTTCAATTCATTGCATTCATTGAAGAGATATAGAAGTCATTGTGGCCATCTCAATAGAATCAGCTGCTCTATGCATAACAGATGTCCGAGTAACAGCAAATAGTTGAATGTGAAGTGCAATTAGAATATTAGATTATTTTACAGACCAAAAGTGTGCTTGAATCTTCATCTAAAATACTTGAAAAATTCTAGTGACTAAAAAGTCAGTGCACCCTGATGAAAATCTTACCGTTCATTTAATTTAGAAACAAGCAAAACCAGAAGGGTCCAGAGATAAACATTTCACATTTTTTTAAATGTAAAATGAACTTGAACAAGTCACTAAGCCAAATTATTAGTAAGCACTGAACTAAAACGCTTTTAGTATATATCATAAATATGTGTTTACGGGCAATAGGGACAGCCCTAATCCTGGTGAAAACACATCTCCTACCTCTCAAAAAATAACTAACCCACCAAACCTCACTTTCATCTCCCAGAGGAATGCTGGTGTTGAACTCTCTTCTGTACATTTAACTTAAAGATTAAAAAAAAGATATATATAAAGGGATGTAAATTCTTATCCTTTCAGGCAAAAATGAGATATCAAATTCCTGAGACTGGGGAGGAACTCTCTGTGCTGGTAGTTTTTGCTCCTGGGGAATCCATCACTATTGTTACAAATGTCTGATATTCCCAAGTTTTCACCTAGCTCAGGTTTGCGCACTGGCTAGCCAAGAGGTCATCTCTTTTTGGGTACATCCCTCTCCATCTGGAATTACACTGCTTATCAGTGTAATTGCTCATTTCGCCAAATCCACTATGCTGAAATGGAACACAAAGCTGAGCGTGCTCACGACACAGGCAGTATTTAACCCCTGCTCCATTTCCTGAGACATGGGGGTGGCTCATGCTCACGGTTTTAGTTTTTAAAACCTATAAAAGTATGAGAATGACCCGGGTTATTTCTTATTTACATAAACACTAACAGTTTGTTGCTTGATTTAGTGTTCTGGAAAATGATGCATATATTACCAGCCCTTACTTGACCTTTGCTTACAAAGAAACAAACAAGCCAAAAGCTAGGTTCAGTTTGGAGGTTTTAGCTTCATGTTGGCATGATGCTAAAGCTATAGGGAGTGCAAAATCTTTTGCCCTGGGAAGGAAACTTCCTGTGTTAACATCTGCTTTTCTGCTCAGGTCTGGGATAGGAGTTTTCAGGAGCTGCTCCAAGTCATCCTTTAAGTCTGCATTGTCACTTAATTTTGGAGCAATAGATATTCCTAGACCCATTATGGATAGTTTCTATGCAGATGCTGTTAAGATCCACACTATATCCCATGTCCCTGGCCCGAGTTTCTGTTGGTCATGCTAGGCAATATCTGTGATTCACAGCTTTTTATTTTTCGGAGAAAAAAAAGTCTTCCATCTTCTCTCGCTTTGTGTTTCCACTTCCGCTTCCATCTTGAGATTCTTGCCCTTCTAACAGTTCCCTTCATTCTCTTAGTGCATTTATCTAGGGAATAACTGAGAAGCCTTGTATTCAGGAATTGCTGTTCTAACTGAAGTCTTTGAGCTTGTGATTGTCTTTTGAAAGTCCTTTACTCCACCATCTATGTTCAAAAAAGTTTTATGTCTTAAAATGACAAGTATAGAAGTATTCTAGGGGAGACATTCACAGCATGCAAATACATCTGTGGAGATGCATATTGAACCTTTCTTTACAAAAGGATGAAAGTATGTGGAATGGACCTCCAGCTTGGATTGGGATTGTAACCACTATCTATTCATGCCATAACATTCATCCTTTTTCCCACAAAGACTGCCATTTTTAAGTTGCAAAAGCCTACCTTCACCAAAATCGCTTTAATACATCTACGTGCAAATCTCTGATCAGCTCCACAGGAGCAAAAGTGGGGTAACAGAAAGGACAGGAAACTGCAGCTGAAGTACTCTTTCAGTGTGTGGGACACCGGCACTTCAGAAGAGTATCTGAAAGACAAGTTTGGATTTACTGTTTTAGCAGTGGGAAAGTCAGCTCTTAAATAAGGCCTTTAAGAAAAAGTCTGCTTCTCTAATGGGTGGTCCTCTGTGCAACAGTGAAGACTTTGGAACTGCATGTGTTAAGTTAGTGCCCAGTTTTAGAAATTCCTGCACAGTGAAGTTCAAAATAGACATTTTAATTGCAAGGTCAGCAGACATCTCATGGAGTATCCGTGCCTCATCAGAAAGACAGAACGGAAGTAAGAAAGGTGACAACATCGGATTAAGAAATGTTAGGGAACTGATGAAAACCATGATGGGAGAGTCACTTTCAGTAGACTGGAAAGTAGAAATGAAAAGCTGGTGAAATGACACACCTTTTCCTATGATCAGCAGAGGCTGTACTTCTCATATGGGACGTTGGAAAAATAGGTCCTACTTTCTCAAATTGTAACTGACATGTCATCTGATTTGTTAAATTTGAAAGTTGGGACTGCATTGAATTTTTAGCCCTGCCAGTGCAGCAAAGTTATCACAGTCCTCAGAGGATAATTTGGATACACACAATGACCATATCTATGTGTCATGTTTTGCTTGAATATGGGCTAAGAGTCTCTATGGACACTGCCCATGCTTAGTCTGTCATCCCAAGAGCTCCTAAGGAAAGAACTGGCATTCCGTCCCATTTCTAGCAGCAATAATTTGCTGCTGCAAAGTCTTGCTCTTCTTCATCTGTATTAGTCTTTCCTAGAGCTCGTGCTCAGCAGAGTGCATATGGAAGGTGCAACATTTACCAGTTTCTCCACGACAGTGTTCAAGTTCAGAAAAGAACCTGTAAAAAAGGTGTGTGTGTTTGCTGTTTTGTTGTTGTGGGGCTTTTGTTTGTTTGTTTGTTTGTTTTTTCCTCATTTCTCTGCTCACATATCTAGTTTAAAGTATGATTTATTATTCTGGGAAATCTGTACAAAAGTACACATACACAATTGGATTATCAGACTTGCCAACTTATTCCAGTGGTGAATGTAAACACTACCTGTACAATTCAGGAGACAAAAATAATAAGAGAAAGGGGCAACTGAGGCAAAGTATGAAGACTAGAGGGCTGTGAATGTACAAGGGAAAAAAAAATACTGGCCTGCAGAAGCATCCATTTAGTGATGAGGCATAACCGTAAAAGTAGCCACTTGATCTTCAGGCTGAGGTTGCTGGACTGGCAACTAGAAAATTATCTTTTTACCTCAAAGCGGATTACCTCTGACTGGAAGTCACCAAGGGACAACAACCTGGTGTCTAAGTTTGTTGTGGGTTTTTTGGTGTGGTTTTTGTTTTTTTGGTTTTTTTTTAATGAAGTCACATTTCAAGGAAAGCTGTGATTTGAAACGCAACATTTATTGCTACTTTTCAAGGTGAAGCTGAAAGAAAATCATTCCATATCTTCCTCAATAGCTTTGATATTAGCAAATCATCATATATTCAAGTGCAAAATTACCATGATACCAAAAGAGAAGGGGTTCTTTAATTTGCTGTGCTGTTTTGAACGTCTAGTGACCTGCAAAACCTAGACAAAAGCCATTGGTCTATTAATTTACTAGAAGGCCTTACAAAAATCTCTTTGTTTCTATAGGAGTAGTGAAATTCTGTGATTACTTCAGACGTTAAGAATAAACAGTGACACCTCTGATGTGCCTTGTATATGATAACAAAAGATCCAAAAGTTATTGGACTGTATAACGTCCATGACTAACCTGGAGCAAACTTAGAATCCTATGCCATGGGAATAACAGAATGAATGGAAAGCAGCTAATAGGATTAAACCCACTGTACACAGATGTGAAGAATAAAGCCGTAGTTAATGACCCATGATCTCTCTCCCCCCGCTCCCACCAATACAGCTTCTTTATTCCTTTTTGATCTATGTAATTTGGGTATGCACTTGTCATCCAGCAGTACATGATCTTGTTAATGTATTCAGTCTTTTCCTTAAAAACTCAGATGATGGGAACGTTACTTTTTTTAAACAGCAATGAAATATATTATAAATGTATGAAGGAAATGGAAAATATTATTCTGAAAGCAAAAGACAGAGGTCAGTTCGAACTGTGCAACTCGAAACCAGTGACTGAAGTCTGCATAGACAGCTAGTAGAGCTGACAACTATGTGGAGTTAATCTAGTAACAAGGTGCTAAATTGTTCTATTCTTCTTAGTGATACAAATTCTCAGATTATTCAAATTGCTATCACTTTCTTGGCACTAGTGCAATAAAGTGCTGATTTTAAACCCATGACAATTTACCTCGGTAGTATTGCTGTCTACGAGGTGTCATACTGTTTTGTCAGTGTCTTCTGAGCATGATACTACTTGGTGTGAGGAACAATCATAATTTAAGGATTAAGAATTGCATTGTGGTCTTGATAGTATCTTTAAAAAGCTGAGGTATTTTTCTGCCAATCCTCTTGTTTTCTTTGTTACTGTCCAAAATGCACAGGCTCCTTTCCCAAACTTGGGAATCTGCAATGCATGTGGTTCAATCAAAGGACATCAACTTTGCTTACAAGGATGGAAATAAAGATTGCAGCACAGTATCTTAATGATTTTCTAAAAGAAGGTGGGTTTTGCACTTCAGGAAAATGTTCAAACTCTACAGGAACTCCAGATGTGGAGGTCTATGGCAAGAGTCTTGCATACAGTAAAAGTCTTTCAGTCGCTCATATTCCAGTCATTGTCTGGAGACAAATTCAGAAAGGACTGTGTTGAATTTGGCTGTAAGTTTGAGAACAGTCACAGAAGAAGGAGGGACGAGCAAGGCCACACTCTGCCCAGATTAATGGTTGGTAGTCTGCTCATGGACCTGCCAAATGTAACTATGCAAGGTCTTCTAAAAGCAGGAAGCAGATTTGATAACAAAAGCTACATACAGGCAGCGTCTCTCAACTTGGGGCTTATGTAAGTGTGTATATATATATATATATATATATATATGTATGTATATATAAAATATATATATATAACAGAAGCGTCTAGTTAAAACCAGCCAGTCACCAATTCTCCTGCTGAACTACGGTGTGTCTTCAGAGATCCTTATTCAATTATTAATGCATCTGCTGCTAATTTCATCATGCAGAGTGCGAATTTGTCTTTCTACATTGAGCTCTAAGGGAAGTTCGTAAGAAATATAGAACTTGTCAGCACATGAGAGTCAGACATTACTGCTGTGCTGCAGCCATTTATAATGAAACTAAAATGAACACTTACTTGTTTGGCATTAATTTAATGTCCCACTTAGCTCCTATCAGATGTAAATAGCTGCTTCATCCATTTAAGCATTTCTGTTCATGCACATAATGAAGTACTCTGTACCTGTCAAGTAAGCAGAATTCATAACTGAAGTAAGAAATGGATGAGGAAATTCAATGTTCTTAATATTTAGGCTCTGCAGGGGCAGCATCAGACTTCTTTATCCGGCCAGAGGTATCGCACTGTAAGGCTGACCATTTTTTCCACTCTGCAGAGACCACAAAAAGACATGACATGCATACATGTTAGTATGCCAAGAACATTTCTAAAAGGAATAGCTGTTCAACTCATGGCACAATTAACAACAGCTGTAGTTGTCAAACACACTCAAAACAAAACAAATTAGCTAGCCAACCTTTTGGTATTTAATTTTTTTTTCCTGTTCTCTCTTTTAGAAAAAACAGTTTAATTTTAAACAGCTTTCTAGTTATGAACATCCTCTCTTGAGGAAATTTTTTATGAGAATGAATGGAGATAATGACTACCATTAGTCACTGTCATTAGCATAAAACATTAGAAATGACAATATTTATAACAGGCTATCACATGACAAAATATGACTTTCTAGCACTTGTGTATGCTTTGGATACAGCTGGCTGCTATTTTCTAAAGTTAAACTGATACAAGTCTGGTAATGATATATTTAATAGTATGTTCATCATCAGATCTAATTGTTTTGCACCACGGGGTATGGAGCTTTATGTCCTCTATCAACCCAAAACAAACAGCCATACTGCTAAATGGTTGTTCAATTAATGTTTATGGTGCTACTTTTATAACCTAAGTTACAAGACAAATAAACTCCAAGAAGCAATTTAAGAACCTCAGAAGCTTAATGGGACTTCAACCAATACTGAAAATTGCTAAAATACCTATGGGGTCCCACACTTGAAGATGTGAAACAGAAGACATTAGTCAGAATCAGAGAATTCTTCCAGGACAATGGTATAATTGCCAAAGGAGGGAAAATCAGACCTTCACGTAGGGAAAGATGGCTGAGAGACTGCAGGATGACTGCCTTGCAATTGCTGTTCATGCTGGGTTAAAACAGAGAAGACCTGTTCATCCTAAGTCACATAAAGGTCAGACTCTGTTGCTCAAATTGCAAAGTTATTCCCTTGAGTGTGATTTACCTGCAGTAACCTAGATGCTCTCCACCTACTCATAATTCTTTCCCCTATTTAGCAGAGCTCACACTGATTAAAAGGAAAGAATAGTTCAAAGACAGGTTTCTCTGTTACTGCCTTGGTGCATATTAATTTTTGTCTCTCCCTTTTGTACTAAGTCTGTAGAAAGCAAAGTAAAAGTACTGTAAATATGTTTTCACTGGAGAAGTGTCATTGTTCTAAATTATGAAAGTAAATGATTTCTGGCTCGTGCTGTTAATTGTATATAGCAGTATTATATTCATTCAGAGCTTCCCATTTTAATTCAGACACCCTGATCTTTGGCTTTTAACGATGCATTACAAGCCTGTACTTCTCTGACACCTAGGCAATTAATCATTGAGACTCCTCAGTCCCCCAATGTAGCTGGACACAATTAGACAAGAAAGAACCAGACTTGATGGGTGGTGAAAATTTCTTTTCACGAACTACACATTTTTTCACACCATAAACTCTGCTTGACATTCATTGCTGCAAATATATTTTAATAGAACTGCTGTTACTCTGCCTCTCCTCCCAGCCTCCCAGGAGTGTTTGTAGATCAACATGACATTCAGAAACAGGCAAAAAATGCTCTGCGAAGTTTAAAGGCTGTCAAGCCTTCTTGGCAACTTCTCTGCAAGAGCACGGCTGAGAAATGACAAACTTATCACTTCACTGGTTGGTGTTTAAAGCTGACTGCTTTTGATTAGGAACCAATGAACCTTCCATTCTGGAGTTCATTTTTTGTTTCATAAGTACCTCTTCACTGAAAATTATGCAGTTGAACTGATTTGAATTTGATTAGTGTAATGCTACAGTTTTATTATTTATAGTAAATACAGGCATCTTTTATAGTGTTACTGCACATTTAGGAGAATTTCAGGATGGTTACAGAGTTACTTTTATTTCTCATGTATTACTGCTTGACATTTAAAAAAAATCCAATCATAATATCTGCATGTGTTGCCGTTACTCGTTGTGCATTGCTCCATATGTACTCACACTCAACTTCTTCTCTGCTCCAGTGGGAAGAAAAGGAAGAACGCAATCCTGCCTACTCAAGGACAAAGTGCTGTGTCCTCAGCAGGTAAGTTGAGCTAGAAGGAAAGTTACTGTGAACTGCAACAGCTAACTTCTTTAATGGAAAATTCCTGTATTAAATTCTGTACTACCGCCTTTGTGATTGATACTTCAACAGCTAGTGCCGTGGAAGAGCAGAGCCACCAGAGGTGCATGCATTAAATGCTGAATTGCTCTCTCAATGTCATCCGACTCTATGAGTTGCAATGCGAATGCCCTGGGAAGCTTGATACACTTTTATCTTCTGACAGCCTTTCAATTACATGTCCTTTCACGTCACTATGTAGCTTCCAACAATCTGCACCATGAACCTCAGTTATAAAAATCCATTTCATGTCTGAAGAACACAACTTCTTTGGTCAGTCAGTTTAGATGTGGAGAAGGAGAAGTGCATTTGACCAGAAACTAATGCTGAGTGGAGTCAGCTGGTCATGTCAATAAAAGCTAAAAATAATATTTGACTTTGAGAGAAAAGAGAGTCCAGGACACAGCCTAAAGGCTAGATTCAGCCCTAACTAAACATTTATCTCTGTATCAGTGTTAAAAGGAGTTCTTGCCTACCCAAACCTACATGCCACAGAGCAGTTACAGATGTAGCTACAGAACTCACCAGTACGATCTATGATTAAATTACAGCTTAATGTACTTATTACTAGTATAGTCCACAGTGTCTTGTATCTATTAGCTTCAGGCTGAATATTCTCCAGCATTTAATTCTACCTACCTTTAGAAAAATGTGTATACTTATGCAATTTATCTTCTTATTTGCTTACCTGTTTTCATAGAACATCGCTACATTGCATGAGTACAGCAACATATCCCAGTCATTAGGGCTGCTTTTAGAAAAATAAAGTAGGCTCACTTCAGCTGCAATTCAAGCTACTAGTGAAACAGAAGTCTAATAGGTGCATCTTCAGTACTTCTCTGGCTTTCATTAATACCAGCTGGCTGTCACAAAATCCGTAATATATTAATTTCTTCAGTATCTGTATAAAGATGCAAGACGAGAAGTTCAAAAAAGGTGTTTTGGGTGAGGATGTTTAGATCTTGTGTGCCAATGATGACTCCTGATTTTTGAGAACCTGAGGTTGAGGCTGGTGAAAGCTACAGGCTTTCAGCACTTCTGACAACAAAAGTATGTCTTCAGTGCTCAAATAGAGATGGAAGTTTCTAATCTATCTTATGAAAAATGTTGAGGGTTATCAAAAGAAGTGCCTTCTGCTAAGCAAATCCCATTTGTTTAATAAACGAGCACTTCAACGGCAAAGCCGCCAGGTGAAAGAATTAGCAAAGGTTACAGAAGTACAGAAAATCCACTTCTGGGAAAATCCATGGGCAAGTTTCCATGAGGTGAATGCTGCGCATGGAGAGCTCAAAGTGAAGGCCTTGAATGGCGCGTTCTATCACAGCAAAGCTCTTGTGGATCAGGCCGTGCTTCTCCATGGCCACTTTTCTACCTCTCGCTCCACAGCAGAGCAGCGGGCCCAGAACGGGCTGACCTCAGACTCCAAGGACAAGCGTATGTGTCAAGCCTTCTGTTCCCTCAGCTCTAGACAATTTAACTGATGACGTGACACACGCAATCTGTAGCTTTTAATGTAAGTAGCTGCCATAACTGAAATTTAAAACTCTGTTCCTTAAAAGTTTAATTATTAAGTTTGGGAATAATTTCACCTAACCTCAGTTATCTAAAAGCTCATCCCGCTTGTTTTTGACACATACCTAAAAAGGGGCTAAACTGCCCTTTGGATCTGAATTGAGTATATATGCACATATATATCGATATTGCTGAAAAACAAGATCATCAGAAAATGCAAAGTCATGAAAGCAGATGAAATTTGCTATTTTACGATGAACTTCTGTCTTGCTCAGGATGAGAAAAAAATCAGACTTCTCTTTCTTCCTCCACAGATTTCTGTTCACCTTCTAGAAATATAAGTAGGATCCTCCACCCTGCTTAAACACTTTTTCACTTATTAAAGCCTGAAGTTATAAAGCCAAAAGGAATCCCTACTCAGAGTTTTTGAGAACATTAAGTCATTTTCTTTAGGCAAAGAGTGAAAATGATCACCTACTTCCAAATCTAACTTTTAAGCCATTTTGGGAAATGTAGTCCAATGGTTAAGAGATTGGGCTAGAAGCAAAGGTATTTTGGTTCTGATGAATAGCATTCTGTGTGATACAGAACAAACAGCTTCCCCCTTCTCCTTCCATTTGCTATGTGCAAAGCACAAATAATAACAGAGGCATCGATCTTCTTAGTCCACATTTCTATAACATGAAAAATATTTCTAAGAGCCCTACATTACTATCTACAAAATGTTATCACACTTAACTATAATGTAAGTAAACTCTTAAGAAAGCTGCATATTTTCACCAATTCCTTTATCTCACTCATAGCCTGCTTAAAACTGGAGTGTGAGTACTGTGACCTAGGGTTTATTTCCAGCTTCAGCTAGGAGAAGGAATCTTGAGAAATACATTGATTTTTTCTTCTCAGGTCTAGAGACGTGTTAGGTTTGAATAGCTTTTGGCCACATTCCTTCAGCTCTTTCTCTGTAGAGGAAAATCTAAATCTATAGCAAGGCATAGTTCAATTTTTTATCACCATTTGCAGAAAGCAAATCCAAAAATAGCACAGGTAAAAAAGTCTCATTACTTTCAAACCACGTGATCACAAGGAATGGAGTCCCGTAAGAGGACTTCATGCTGTTCTGCAGTGCAGGACACTAAATTTCAGGTCTGTTTTCTGCTGCACAGCCAGAAGGAGCAAGGGAAGGACTGTGGCTGCACCAGAAGGATGGGAAGTGATGGCATGTACAGAAGTGAGGTGGGTATTTCTGCTGCCACTGTTCATCACCTGCCAGAGCAGCCTCAGAATAGCCCCAGATTAGCTATTGCTACTACTTCTGCTTGTTACCTGAAGCCTTCTGGACATTGCTAGCTACCACCAACAAAGACTGAAAAAGGTCTTTTGTTTCACATGCTGTTTGCTGAATAAACAGGTTCATTTCTAATAACTAAATGCAATAATTGTATTTTTATATGACAGATGGCTAAAAATAAACTTATTATGGAAAAATACAACTTCCAAAGAAGTAGTCTGGATATTTAGGAAATGTTAGATTTATACTTTCCAATATAATTAGATGATGTTCTTTAGTATATACAAGAGGACAGAGCCTTTAATTACTGTACCCTTTGCTACCCTTGTCTCCACAGGACATAATTATTTCTGGATATGAGAATGAATTAAATATTTGTATCTCTTTTAAACACTAGCGTTATGACTCCTTTTTGTTTACTGTTTTCCATCCAAATGTCTGCAGCTGTACATTTATTTACTTTCTTACTGGTTTTCATTGTCCATAGTTTGTAGCAAAAATGCTAAAGTAACTGAACATTATAAACATTATTAAGTATATGTTCACAACAGCTCATGAAGGTACCAAGATTTTTCTAGATGAACAAGTGGAAAACAGAGCAAAAAACCCAAGAATCTGCAAAATTTGCTTTTTAACATGACCATCTCAATGAGTTACCTCACCCCAAGGTGAGATAATTTCTCCAAATACTTGGCTTTTTAAAAAACTATTTCTATGTTCAACATGTTGTATAATATACTTTTTTTGTTACTTCTGTGACAAAGATGATTAAATATTGTATTTCTTTACCATAAAAAGAGAGCACAAGAACATAGATACATTATCAAACTATCCTGCCTCAAAGTAACAAGAATCATAGGTATCTGTGTATGAGCTCTCATCTGATAGCAAGCATAGGGTGAACTAGTTTAAAATAATCCTATTTTTTGCAGAATGAGGTAAGCTGAATTGTCTCACATTTGACATAAACTAGAAACATACAGATAAAACCACAGCTCACCTGATAGACTGGAAGATCACCGTAATTCTGAGTGCTGACATGTCCTAGGGAGGGTGATAATGGCAGGTCCAGAACACAGGGCTGTGGAGAGTCCCAACCTGAGGCTCAGTCCTTCAGATCCCACTGATTTATTGCAAATGATGTTGAACACTCTCAATTCCCTGAACACCGTTCAAAAGGTACAGTACTTCCCTAAGGGCTGCAAAAATCTGAAAATCAAGACAAAGTTGGGCAGACATTCACTGAAGAACACAAAATTAGCTGTCACATTAATATTTTAGCTTAAATGACTTATGTAGATTCATACAGCATCTCTGTGACACAGGGTTAGTGTGGATGACAGAAAACTCTTAGAAGACACTACCTTCCAAATTCTGCAAGCTATGAGATAAAGCAGTTAAAAACAATAACAACATAATAGTTCTGACACATTCCTGTGCCCTGCAAGAAACACAAGTAGAACGGAAGAGGGTCTCTAAAATAATGAACAAGCACAACAGAGCAAAAATGGGGAAAGAGAACAAGCTACTGCCAGTTCTAGAATTTTTTTTTAACTTTTTGAACTTTTTTTGGTAAAGTTACTGCATGGAACTTCAGTGACACCAGTTTAGCTCAGCTTTCTCATTTAACTTCTTACTTTTTAAAATGCTACAAATGTATGGAGTCCTGCCTTTAGTACCTCTTCCCCACCTGCAATCATCTACTTGAGATGACGACTCATGGTCCATGCATAGTAGTATGAGTACGCTTTTATCAATGTAATGAAAAAGGAGGTTTGTGGCAGTGAATTTTATGAAGACCACACTCTTTGTGCAGACAATACCGCAGAGTAATTATATTCAGCCTGAGCAAATTATTTCTGAGTGCTGGTATGGATGAGAATGGGAACTTGTGAGAACAGGTTGGGTTGGAGTTGTGTTTCATTTCTTGATAATATTAACATAATCAGGTCTATGAGAGACTAATTAAAATCCGTCCTTATTAAAATCAATGGATCAGGAGATAATTTGAAGATTTAGGCTGACAAGGGAGGTATTTTTTTTAACACATTAGTCACTTAGTCTCTTCAACCAACTAACAGGAGAGAAGGTACATCCAGTGTTTTAGAGTGCCTGGGTTAGGTATTCTGGATTATTTTCTGTAAGTAAAGACTACTCTACTGAATGTATAAATACCTTAGGTACCTGTAGTGGCAACAGCTAGGTATTTGAAGCTATGTAATGAATGTGCTCAATATTTCCCTAAATGCCACACACTAAGGTAACTTCACATTTTGTAAATGACTGAAATCTTATATTTTTCTGAGCTGTTTGGTCTTTTGGCCAAAATCTTTGGATTGAGCAGATACCTACCATGGAAAATTGAATTTGAAGTGGACAAAGTTACATTTATAGAAAGTACTGGGGATCTTAATCGTAGATAGTATTACCAGCCCTGTCAATAGTACATTTCCAAAATAAATGACACAAATGGAGGCATGACAGATTAAAGTCATATAGCTTATTTTGGGGTTCTGTATTTATCTATAAGAGCTGTGAATGAGAATGAGTGTGAATACAAATAAGTCTAGAAAAAGAATCTAGTATAAAAATTATTTGATATTAAAAACACAAAACTGTTTTCTAGATCCTTGAATATATTTTTGGTTGACTATGTATTGCAAAACCTAGTGTCATATTTCCATTACTCTAGCTGAGTAGAGTCCAAAGTAGAAAAAACCAAAACAAAACAAACAAAACCCAAACAACTCTGAGTCTAAAATTTGCCCTAAATAGGTCTAAAATAGAACTTCTGTTATGTCTGGAATTGTCAGCACTAGAACGATCATTAATATGTAGATTTTTAGAGTCCAAGCCAATTGTGCTCGGTGCTATAGGGAAGGCATTGGGCATTAGCAGGAGTCTCCAGCCTTTCTCAGTGTTTAAAGACACATTTCTTGTCCATCAAAGACACGCAGCATGAGAAACTTACCATGGCAACAGGTGTTGCAGATATAGAAAAATACAGCTATAATGCTAATAGAAAAGGATAATAATAAGTTTTCTTCAATGTAAATTTTGCATATATATGTATGCTTACTACATGCACAGTTTGCTATAGCTGCTTCATCCAGTTGCCTAGAAAAGCCCAGCAGGCTTCAAGTGATGCCAGTATATCTCCACTGTGGATGAGGGAGTGCACTTCTCAAACAAATCGCAGCTCTGAATATATCCTTGGTTTCATTTCCTGATGCACCTTCTTACCCTCGCCTGCTGCTTTGCTAATTGCACTTTATTACATCTCTTTGACCTGCTGAGTGACCTTCGCCAAATCATTCGGCTTCACTGTTTTTATAATTCTCCAGTACAAGGCAGAGGTTAAAATATGTGCTTCCTCCAGTGAACATTTTGAGTTCTATGCAGATTTTTTTTTAAGTTCTGTAGGTGCTACTCAAAGTTTGTAAGAGCTTTGAGGTATTCTTGGTGTTACAATAACAGATAGGTGTCTTCCTTTCTTTTGAATGAGCTCTGTATTCCCCGAAGCACATATCCCCCAGGCCTTCGCAGTCTAGTAGGCAGCCCATTTTTGCCTTAGATCTGCAAACAAGTTCAGTAATACTGTCATTAAAGACTATGTGAAGAAAAATATTGTGCCTCTGTCCAAAAGTTAGCTGTTAGTTCTCACTCCATGAAAATAAAGTAGTGACTATCATAAATTGATAAGCTTGGTTGCCAAGTTGAGATTTGGAGTGACAGTCCCAAGCAAGTGCCTTCAACTTAGTATTTTTCTTGCACATGGGAAAATTAGTTTTGATGTCATCAAAAGTAGAATCTTCATGCTGGTGATGTAACTGAAGTACTCTTCCTGGGCCAATGTTATTTCTGCTAAGCAGAACTTTGACTGGAATGACACAATCCAGTCCTTAACAGATATGTATTCTGTTTGAATTTAATTTTAAAAATGACTGCAGATTAAATTTTTAATTTCATACTCCCTTTTCATTCCTTAATGTCAGCATGGACTTCTAGTGAATGAAACCTGAGTAAGATCTGCAGGACTGAATTCTCCATCAAAATGCTAATTTGCTTAACTGGAATCCAACCTAATAGGGCACTCCTGTCAGTTGTTTGTATCCTTACATGATGGATTCTAATAGAAATATTTAAAAGATATATAAATATATACACAGAATAAGAACCCTAACCATTTTAAATACTCTGAGAATACTAAGCTGAAGTCCTATATTATCAAAGAATAGCAGCATTTCGTTTGAATGAGTGTGTCCTTGATTATCTTTTCAGCTAAAGTAGGCATATGAACAATTATGTTCTTCTGGGAAGAACAGGGAAAAAAAGAAAAACAAAACAAAAAAGAAAAAGAAAGAAGTTGCATGGGTAAGACCTTTCCACTGAATTTTGCCAGTGGTTGTACAGGTTTGTTATAACGTTCAAGAAAAATATAATGAGTGAACATATTTTGTACTGTTTACTCTGCAGAAGTAAAGAAAAAAAAAACA
Organism: Caloenas nicobarica; assembly: GCF_036013445.1. Taxonomy (NCBI): domain Eukaryota; kingdom Metazoa; phylum Chordata; class Aves; order Columbiformes; family Columbidae; genus Caloenas; species Caloenas nicobarica. The sequence continues at coordinate 27,531,670 of NC_088247.1, forward strand.
CCTAGAATGCTAAGAAGTCATAAATGAGCAGCTCAGCAGTTTGCACCCCTGACTTGTTAGTGGTAACACAGTGTGAAGGTCCTGTAATGCTGGGGCATATAACAAAGGTAATCACTGTTTTCCAGTGAGTGAGCCATCTGTCATCAGCTAATGCATCCAGCATGGCAAGAATAGTGCCAGACAGGACATAAGCAGCTACTCTCACAGTTTGTAACAACACTGTATTATAAGAATCTATACATCAATAAAATCAATAGAGTACAGCAGCAATACAAAGAAACAAGAATAATTCTCTTCAGAATTACTTCTGCCCTTATCAAGGCACTGAAGCATTTCCACTATCCTACTTGTACACCCAAATGTTGCTGAGAGATACCAGAAAGTTTTGACCGTTGCTATACAGCACCTTGAAAAATTATTTGGGCATACACTGGATTTACAAATCAACTACATAGCCTTTTTTTTTTTTTCATTTATTTTTCTTTTTAATATGTGAATGATGACCTGTACCATTACAGGAAGGGTGTGATCTTCCTCCAAAAAGCTTTTCTTCTGACTTACAGATCTGAAATATGAAAGCTTGAAATTGCTTTCTCAATAACTCTTGCTATTCTCTGGTACAGCATCCTAAATTTCAAAGTTAATTAAATTATTTTAGGAAAGGAGGCATTTATGTATTTCGATAAGCACTAAACACAGCCCTTTATTAGGATTTATATAAGGAAAGCAAACCTTTACAACAGTGACATGTTTTTAGTAGAAGTTTAGAAACCTGCATTTCTTATGCTTAAGTTGACAGAGATTGCTTCTGTTTGAGAATGAAAAATTTGTTCCAGATATGCATGACTTAGGAATGTATTTCAACAATTTTAAAAAGTTCTGCTGAGTGATAGTACAAATTATTTTGTCAATCAGAGATCGTGAAAGGACAGAAAATCTTTCCTGTACTTGTACTGGGAGTCATAGTCCTTCTTTAGATTCCACTGTTTCAGAAAATAAATACTGTAAACAGCATCTCTTCACTAAAAGGTATCAGCATGTTAATGATAAAAGCTCATTATTTGTCTAATAACTAGGTAGATCAGCAAATCTTTCGGTGGGAGTAATTTTCCTTAATGTCTCCAAGTGAATGTTAGCATCTAACCTACAGGACCAGAAACAAAACCAATAGAAGAAAAAGGAAATGCTTAATGATTTCAAAGGTGTCAGTCAGGTCCCAATAAAAAACCTTAATGACTAGAAAAATGTAATTAGCTAACAACAGAGTGGAAGATGGTGATCACCTCTGAAGCCAATTGGCCTGAGAAGGTTACCTGTGTGCCTTTTCTGTCTCCATAGATGAATACAGTGAAATAGATAACATGTGACACTTTTTTTGATAACTCTTGGGTTCTAACAACTGATGGAGGTCACAGAGTGAATCTAAATTTTTCAGAAAAAAACTTCACAAGATATTTGACTTGGTTTTCTGTTTAGTATTCAAATATCTTTCGGCTTTTCCTGTGATTTTACTTATTAATTAGGGCTCTTCTTGTACTTTCCTTAATCTGTTGACAACAGATGACTTGAAATAGTAACAAATATGATCTTCATTCTTTTGACATGTCTTTAACTACAGCCAGCCTTTTCAATCTTTGTAAACTAAGATTTTTTTTTTTTGTAAAAGCTTTGTGATCTCTTAGTAAAATTATTATTTTTTTTATTCCTACCTTGATAAAATGCACCTACAAATGAACTCTGACCACCTGAACCCTCAAAATACATACATTCTGATATAGGGATAAGTGGGTTCTTTGTCACATAGAATGTATTTATAACCTATGATTCTGACTGTTTGAATATTTTTCCCAAACTACTTCATCTTGGAATCTTGAGCCATTTACTGAAGTTCTACAGCATTATAAAAGAATTCGAGTAATACTTATGAAAAAACAAAAACGAACAAAAGACAAACCCCCAAAACCACACCACAATGATTTCCTTTAATATCTTTGCTAGAAAGTTTTTAGTAAATAGATTCTGTATGGAGATTATAATGTTGTTTATATTTTGTATTTGTTTCACAATATTACAGGAAGACAATTTTTCCGTCTAATTTTGTAGCTACTTAGGAAATTCAGGTAGAGTTTTCCATTTATCTTTTCGTTTTAGGTAGTACTTTTCTAAAAAAGAGGGGAAATGTACCCGTAAACTTTACAGAGTGTGAAGTATCTCTAAGTAGTTTGTATGGAGAACACTGATATCCAGTGATATTCCCATTTAATCTTTAAACTATCTTGACTTAACTTGCTTCTGCAAGTCAATATAACACAATATGGAAAACTTTCTAGGACTTTCCTTCCTTAATGGATCATATTCCTCTTTCAGATGTTAACAAAGACTTCTTCTCTCTGATGTTTAGCTTAGTCTATGACCTTCCTTCACCACCATTTAAAATTTTGTAACTGCATTATTTGACTCTTGCAAAATGTTGGACTTCTTAAAAAGACAGTACACAAAACAACACTCCTACTGTTAAACATGAAGGAAACACATCACTAACGTAGAAGAAACTGGTTTTTATTTGAACACAATATATTGCTTGCTTGTTCTTGATTTTAACGTCCAGGTAATAATCCTGGGTGATATTTCATAAGGACTACCATAAATCCATATTATCATGATAAAATGCTAAGCTTTTTAGCTGACGGAGTCATACATGTTCATTATTCTGATTCTAACGGTAACTTGGTTGCTTTACTAAGTTCTAGATTCTCAGCTCAGTACCTCAGCCCTGGCTGTGGTCTGGCAGTCTGACTCTTCCAGCCTTCCATGTCTTCACATCCCTTCCTTCAGAGCCACCACAGACACAGTGACCTGGTTTGCATGCACTCACTCACTTTCACTAACATTGATGTTACTGAGTTTAAAAGTCAGCACATGTTCAAGTATAATGGAATATAATTATTGCTGGGTTGCGGACTGAATGCGGTATGTGCAGTAAGGAGTATCTCCTACCTTTATGGCTGCAGCTCTGTTATTGTGAATGGAGGCCGAGGACCTCATTGAGCTAGAAAAACATTGTCAATAGCCTTTGAGGTGAGCTCAGGTATACTGTACTTCCTAAGGTTCTTCATTTATTCATATGAAGATTTAAGATCACCTTGTTTAAACAGCGTAAGATAAGCTGTATAGGAAAGACATAGTTACACGGTGCTACTCCTTTTGCTGATAAAGGTTGTTGCTCTAAGGCTATTTTTTTCAGTTAGAATTACTCTTGAATACATACAACAACTCTGATAGACAAAACAGTCCAGCAGTGCAATTTCTCCTCATGTGTTCCTTTTCCATGAGCTTGTCCCTGGTGGTGCAGCCCCATGGGTCCTGCTCCAGCAGGTGACAATGCTCCTGGCCCCTTGGCGCTTTCTTCCTACTCTGTCTCTAGATGGGCTTGGAAATTGCTCCCTCCTCACAGAGTGAATTTCCAGCAAGAGAAACAGAGTCAGGAATCACTCGTGCTATCCATGCCCCTATCCAACCCCCATTTCAACAATGCGAACTGTCAAATGTTGCATAAACCACTTCCAGAAATCTCCACTTTCAAAACTGGCTCATTGATTCTATTCCTAACAAATACTTTTTGGAATGTGCACTGTTTGCATTTATAATGCAATAGCCTACCTACTTTGGGTAATGAGGGTTTTCAAGCAGGAGTGCATATATTAACTACTATCTCACGAAAGCAAAGAATTTCTCAAAAATAGACAGCTCCATTTTAAAAAGAAAACAATGAAAAGAATATTTAGCTTGATGCCGCAGAGGTACGATTAAGAATATTTTAGTGCAATTCTCTAAAATAATATATTTTGCTCTTTTACCTACTGAAAATTATAATGCACTGCTTTCTTTTAAAGATCAAACTGTTGTATAGATGAGGTCAACCTGGACAAAAAAAAAAATCTTAGAAATCTTTTAATAGAAATTTTGCTTTTTCAGCTTGGGTTCTCTTTTTCAGTGTTTCTTACTCATTGTTTTGATATTTTATACTAGCTTTTCTTCCTGTTACAAACAAAACTACATGGTATGTGAATTCATCCAAACTGGAATTACCTCTAGCAGAAGTGAAATTCTGTGTGTTCTGATGATGCCTGTAAGTTTTCAGGACCTTGGAATTATAGCTGGCCTGACTGGTGGATATGTGGAATACATCCCAGCTTTTCATGGAAGACCTAAGATGACTGCTAATTAGAATAACCAGACTTTTGTGTCACTCTTTCACAGACTAAGAAGGTGGATTTTTTTATTAGGATATAGCTGACTAATTGCAAGACTTCTTCAGAAACTGATGTGAAATATACTTTGTAGTTAGCACAGAACAGCACATGCAGTCATGGGTAATTTTTCATATTAATTTCCTGAAAATCAATAGAACAAATGTTTGCATAAGCACTTGCTTGCACTGACTTATTTACCTACTTTTTCTAAATAATTCTTTCATAAAAATATTTCACAATGCATCACTTTCCTGACATATTCTTCATTTTTTTTTAATCTACACATTTAATGGCTGTAGAGTAGACTTTAAGACAATAATATTAAAGGACACTGCTCTGCTATAAAGCTGTATTTATTGGAGTCCCTCCTCAAGGCGTTCACACTAGTTACCCTCACATAAAAATTTGATGCACAAGCGAGAAATTAATTTTATTTACTTTGTCCTGGATCTGACCTACATCAGGTATGACCTGCTCACAGTTTTGTGTGATTAATTATTTCAGTCAGACATACGAGCATTTCCTGAAATACATATATAGTAAAATCTATAATGTATAATAATCTCTAATCACAGTTATACCAGTATGGAACTGTATTTTTATCAGTGGTGTGTGTTTTTCTTGTTTGTATAGATACAACATTTACTGACTGAAGCACATTTGTATAATTATTTGCAAGGTGGAGAGATGAAAGCTTTTTACTATAGTGGTACACTCACATTGACATGACTAATATGCAGACAAACCTTAATGCCATATTAGATCCCTTTGGCCTGTAGGGTGGTGGTAGCGCATAAATCAAACCAATCTGTAAAGATCTTCAGGCAACCCTTTGGAAAGGAAAACGAAGCACTTTATATCTTGTTACACCACACAATTTGTGGTTTGTAAGTAACTGTTGAATACACCAATAGCTGGAAAATGTTAAATCAGCCCAATCAGAATCATGGGAAAAGATGCCAGCATAATAAATGTGTCTGGGACTGTGTATTTGTTGCACAACATCATCAGTTTGGTGTATTAACTGTTATTCAGTTTAACAATCAGGACAAAGGAAAAGATTTTGTGCTTTTTAAATTGTGATTAGGTTGACACTTCTGAGCGAGTGGACAAAGTCGTATCTGAGCTGAATTATATTTTTTTTTTCGTTTCCAGTAACGATATTTGTCTTCAATAAAAAAATCTCCTCTATTACCTGAAGTCTATATAAGAAGGTTGTCCAAGATACACCCTCATGTTTAAATGTATTTAACAGAGAAATATAGAAAGTTATTCCTTGATCCATGCCATTGAATGCTAGCATCGTTAATGTCTCTGCCATTCTAAAGCATAAAAAAGAAAAACTTACCAAGCAAAAGAATAAGTAACAAATTTCCTGTCTCTCTATAGATATTGTTGTCATAGGAAGAAATGATACATATTTTGAGAAGCAAAAGTAAGCCAGTATTGTATTTTTTTTGTCATGTGGCTAGTTTGCTTCCAAAATGCAGACACGCTTTTAATAAACACCAACTCTTGTTTTTAGCAGGAGCAGTTATAAAGTATACCATCTTAATATTTACCATCAAAAGGCTGGATGACAAGACTTCTCTTATTTAAATGAAAGGTATCATACCATATAAAAGCAAATGTTTTGATTGCCATTATACCATAATCACTATCCTGCTATGCAGAGAAACATTGCTGCAAAGAATTATTTATTTTAAATCTCTACCTGAATATGTTTCTGTGTGTTAGTAAAAAAAAAAAATGCACAGATAAAATAAGAAATAGGAAAACCCCCTGAGATGCGGCAGAGCTTACCTGATCACTCCTCAGCAGATCTGCTGCTTTGCTGTCCAGTGCCTGAGCGTCCCTGAAATAGGGAGACAGAATAAACTCAATGTAACCATCATGTAGCCTAATCAATTCATTTAACACTTCAAACGACAAAACATACACTTCATGAACTATTAAAAAAGAGTTAGCATGCAACTCCAGCTGCAAGAGATTTTGTTCACAAACTGAACAGCAATAGGCCTGTACTTTAGTCTCATCAAAAAAGTAAACCAATCACATTGACAAAAAGCCACTGTAAACAAAAAGACTGTACTGTATCTAAAGGATTAACAGTTTTGGCATCCCTACTATCAAGTCTTCTGTGGTTTTGTTTTGGTTTTTTTTTCATCAAAATTTAGGTTATATATTTGTTGTTAGCAAGAGTTGCATTACTATTATTGTTAATTTTAGTTCTGTTTATTACCTTGAGGGTTATATATTGTAGAATAATTTTGTTGTCACTAGTTAATGTTAATTAGCTGTTTTAATAGCCTATATACCTATTTGTTATCTTTTGGTAGGTTTACTTTTTTAACTATCAGTAACTTAATAACTGAGAATATTTAACATTACTGTTGCATATTCAAAATTACAGAGTTACTATTAGTGTTACCTGTTTAACGTTTAGTCATCCTTTGAGTCCTGCGACATATTTCCTTAATAATCATCAGCCATCAAGTCTGATAGTCTCAAAAGAAATATCAGCCCTCTAAACTGCCTTCAAGGGCGGTGATATTTAGCACTGAAAATTACAAATAAAGTTTTTGAAGTTGAGTATCAACAACTGGGCAGTGACACTGATGATTTGTTTATCAAGACAAATTGTTATATACTACGAAAAATGCAGCCAACGCACTCTTCTGAGTGAAAACAAATAGGTGAATCTATGCAATGCTTACATGTTGAATGGGATATTTAATGTGCGGGGAAACTCAAAGGTTGAAGAACTAGCATTTAGACAGTCTAACAGTGGTAAGTGGTAATCTTACCTCTTTAAACTCCATTACATTCTCACGAGAGACATGCTAATACAAACAAGTCAATCAGAGTTTGTGTTTAGCAAGATCAAGCTTAGAGGATAGTTTAAAATCCATTTATTGTTCTAAAGCATTTTTTTCCATTAACATGTTATACATTAGTGGATACTAACCATGATTCATGAAACAGTTTAGTTTGTTAACTTTTAAATTATTTAACAACCAGAAGTTATTAATACAACTTTTAAAGTCTTACACAAAAAATCTTAAAACAGGCTTGGGTTCATTTTTGTAATTTTTATATAAAAAACATTTTAGGCATCTCTTGAAAAAGAAATAAAGCAGGCATTTAAAGCTAGAAAACAAGTAATTCCAAATTTAATTTGTTACAAAAGGTTTCAGCTTTATTGACAAATTATGGCAAACATATTTGACAAAATTATGGTTTCCTATTTAGAGAAGCTTACACATGGAACTTTATGTGATTTTTTTTTAACAAATACAGGTTAAAACACTGAACAAATTCAGTTAGCTACATACATACAGTAGCTGCTTGTTTTCAACCCCATTAAAACAGCATTTAAAATTAAATTTACAAACTTAATATCGAACATCTTAATCTAAACTAACATATATTAAAAAAGACAGGTTAAAACATCTTATCTACAGCTTGATTATTGTCTGGTTAAAAAAAAAAAAAGGAAAAAAGAATCATATTACAGTCTTTCAGCAACCCTAAACAAAAACTCAGCCTTAGCTAGTATGTAGAGAGACTCAAGATCTGTAACAGTGTCATGCTTTTTAAGTTACACACAGCAATGAATACAACCAACAGAACATCATCTTTGAATGGTTTATAGACAACGCTTGCCAAAGGATTTTGTCTGGGTTTTTTTTTATAAGTCCGTGTTATAAAATAATACTAATGCCAATGTCACTCCATTGTTATAGGAAATACAAGTAGTACATAGGATAATAATGAGCAGTGATCCCTAGGATAGAAAAGAAATGGACTATTACTTGTCTTGTTGCTGTTTATGTGGAGACCACAGGCTATTAATTGTCTTTGAGATGAGGTCACAGATGAGGAGGACCTTCAATATCTACCATAGGGGTGTTCCCTGTAACCCCCTCTGGCTGACCTTGGAGGTGGTGCCTTTAGGCTGGAACGGGTTGTGGCCCATTCTTCTTGTGCTAAAAACAGAAGAGAAAAACATGTTTTGTAAATATCTAAACTTGAAAGAGCAAAGTGATGCCACTGCTAATGGCTGTCAAAATTCTCCAGGGTTTTGGCTGAAAGCTTTACAAAAATAAAAAGAGGCTGGTGTCACGAGCTATTTCTTTATCCTCCCACAAAAACTTAAGGAAAACTAACCCTCTACTTCTCTCCACAGGCAACCTGTCTATACCAGGATGAAAAAAACCCCAAACTTACTCCTTTACTTTCAGCAGACAAAGAATACCTAATATTGTGGCAGTACAGTCAGCTCTGGAAAAATCATTGCAGTAGTCTGTCAGATCAGAATTTATTTGATGTTTTGAGCTTCTAGAATTTAAGCTAAAGCACCAATGTGAATAACATTTAATGCAGTTGGTATGTTAATAAGACGAGGAATTCAATCATGAAAAGATAATAGAAATACAATTGATTTTTTACTTCCGTTTGAGGCCTAGAGAAAGAAACAATGGAAGAAAAATAATCTGTAGAAATGAAGGTACTACATTAAGAAAACTAGTTTTGCCAACTAGTTTTTAGATTGCACTATTTTTAGAATTCTTTTTCAAATTTGTGTGAATGAAATATGCCTGGAAAGAATAAGTTAAAAACTGTAAGGCTACTTCAGATTTTATAAAGCCTCTGCAAAGCTTTTTTCCCCCCCACCTCCTTTTTTTTTTTTTTTTTTTTTCCCCCACAAACAAGGTGTTTCTGGAAGTTAAGCCTTCCAAAGGAGCAACCTACACTTGTGGTCCTGCACTGAACTCTCTCCTAAATCACCTAGTGGACTGTCAAATGATTTCTGGTTTTGTCTCCTACTGACTTCAGCTGATCATAGACACAGTGATTAAGATGGAAATGCAGAAATCGCAATATGTTATCTCTTATATCGCAGCACAGGGCAATGTTACTCCTGTTACAAGAATCATGGAACACATCTGACACACACATGTTCACCGGAAAGCTTCGAAACCTCTACACTCATAGCTTTGGTTACATATAAGAGGTGTATTCACAAAACACTTTTCCGGTTAAGACACAGTCAATGACCAAGTTAGTGTAAATAGTCTATTTTTTAACGCACAGTAAACCACATTGACTTGAAACAGTGCTCAGGGTCAGACACCATGTTTCAGTTGAGAAGCAGTAACCAAAACCTGAGAACTTGTGGAATAATATAAACCCCAGCAAATGCTTTACTCTGGCAGTCACCAAAAGAGACACTGGGGACTGCAGATATTGCCAATGATGAAGCATCCATTTTTTTCCCCCCAAATCATCAAACCGCAGAGCATGCTTTATACTATGTAGGGATTGCTTGGGGTCAGATTGTTTATGAAAGGGAATTTTAAGTGCAAATGGTCAGTCGATCCATTAGATCACAGACCAGATCCAGGCCCACGGCCCAACCAGCAGCGTAGGCACACACAATATTATCACATGTTGGTGTCATGTCGAATTGTGAATGGCCCCAAATGTAGGTTGGAGAGGATGCTTATTTCCTTGTTCTTATCTTCGGATGACTTTCGGCTGCTTCTCTGGGTACAGGTGTTACTGGCCCACTAACTTCCTCATCTCATATATGCCTGCATGGAAATCAACTATGTTTCTCAAAACCAAGGGGTGAATTTGCCCCTCCCATCACATTAGAGCTGTCAAAGTGTTCAAAGTTTTATGACACAGATTTCTTTCCAGTTTTGGCTTAAGATAGTAAACCATTAGTAATGTACAGGCTATTCTCCTAGAGTAAATGAAGTATTATATATCTACTGGCCCCCTTATTGTACAAACTTCATTTTAAAAAGGAATAAAAATATTGTTGATGTTAAGAATTAATTCCTCCTTGACATTCACCTTTAAAGATTAAAAATTGCCACGGCTTATTTTTTATTTATTTATACCATTTAAAGTCTTTCAAGATTTTAAAAAATTCCTCCTGAAAAATAAATGAAATTAATTATATATACACTTTCGTTTAGTAGGAAAACAGCAGAATAGCCCCTTAGAAAATCAGAATAGCTGGCATTTTCTTACCCGACTAATTGGGGTATCTAATCTTGCTACACATCTATGAATGCAAAAAATTACCTATATTCCAAAGACTCCAGGGGCGAGCAGAGGTAACAGAAAAAAAAGTTTGAATAAACTGAAGCGTTTTAGTTAATGAGCCTGTTGGTTTTTAATGGGCCTGGTTTTATTGCTGGTTTCTTGCTTTCACTTATCACTGCTGACTTTTGTGGCCAGTAAGAAAATAATTAACTGACTCTAGACTAAAATACCGAAGGGTTAAAACGGGTATGAAAGATTCCTTTTGTAATTAGGAATTACATAAGATAACGCTACGTGAAAACAGAAAAACGAAAATATAAGACATAAAAAGTCGTTAAAATTCTGAGAGCTATTTCTTCTCTGCAAGATATATTCTATGCAACTACATTTCATTATCTCATTGCCTTGGGGTATGAGGGAAAAGCTTGGGGAGAGGGAATATCAGCTGCAGAGCTGAAGTAAGACTCAGGCTAGCTCTTATTAGGAGTGGACATCTCTAGAGAAGATCTGGTAGCAGCTGCTCTTGCTATGAAACAAGAAATGTTCCTGTTGTGATTTTTTTGGTGCATTCCATTCATTTTCTCTGAGCTGCACAGAATGTTCTCTTGTTGAATATCAGGGCTTTTATGGTCACACAAAACCAAAGTTAACTGTGGAAAGCTAATGCCTAGAGGGTTGAAGAAGTGGCAGCCAATATGATATAGTTTTAAACCCTCAGGTCTCTCATTCCTACAGGGAATCAGTTTCCATACAGTGAATATAAAAATTCTGCCTCAGCTGTACGTTTCACTACACCCTTTAAAAGTGGCATTTTGCCGTAAATGTGCTGCAGCTTCAATTACCCTTTGCTGAAGTGTCACTGCATTTGCAGAGAGACCTTGGGGAGAAGTATGATTTAGACAAAAAAGGAGAAGCTTTATTTATATAAATGAAAACAACCAGAGTAGTAAAAATACTCACTAAATGTACAACACAAAGACAAACAAATTTCTTGTTCCCTTCAAGTACCCTCCCCACCTCTGGACTGAAACACCTTCATACAAAGGTGAAATGTACGGTCTTTCTCCCAGTACTCATATAGTAAAAAATGACTTTATATTACCCATTGGAAGAAGCTGTTTTTCCTTGACTAACAGTGTTCTTAAAGTAAATAGCTGCTGTGGCTGTACCAGCTTCTGATACAGAACAAGAACAGAAACCTAATTTGTGGTACAAGCCTCTTATGCTCTTTTTCCAGTATCATGGTGGACCAGTTTGCTTGATTTCAAACTTTAACAAGGTCACAATGGATTTGTATCTATTTTGTAATAGCATCATCAAAATATGAGAGGATGGTTGACAACTAACAGCTCTTCTTGATATCGCGCGATAGACCCTACTGTATTAACAGGGGAATCTGTAGCCAAAGCATGGATGAAAGTTTTGGGATTAGAGTCTTCAAGTGGAAAACCACTGGCCTCTGCCACTCATAAAGTGGCAGTAAAGGATTATACATTTATTGTGGAGAAAGCCAGATGAAATGAAGCAGCACTATGAAGAGTCTCTGAACCACATGATGTCAATAACTTACAAGATGCAGCCACATGGGGGAAACAAAATCAGATTATCAGTGGTTTTTTTCTACAGGGAATTTTAATAAACAATACATCTGAGTCTTAGTAATTAAGGGTTCCTTGATGTGCAAAGCTGCTCTTTCATATCTCAGTTCCAGAACTTCAAGGTAATCTTTTTTCTTTCAGCATCGAGGTGGGCTCCTGAGAACGGAAAGCTCTGTCTTCAGGAACAGTCTTAAAGGATTGAAGCCACACAGACTACCTCAGTAATCACACTGAGATTTGGTAGCTCGTTGGGTAACAGAAGGGTCAAAAGACCCTTCACCCAGGCAGCCAGGTTCCCAGGCTGAGTCTCCTTGTGTTTCAATATGAGCTTCTGCTCATCGTATTTTATTGCATGCAAGACAGACGAGAACGGAGTAATTCCTGATTCCTGACTGCTCATCTCCTAGACCATGGTTCTCCTCCAACTGGTGCCTATCTGCTGTATTAAATATGGACTGTGTTTTCATCTGTAGTGTATATGAACATTTCATATGTGGCAGAACTAAAACAAAAGCTAAAATTTGCTTCTCGGTAGAATTTCTTTCTACCTATTTTGGGTGGTAGATTTGCATTTTCTATTTAGGAAGGGAATAATACAAAACTATTTCAGCCTTGCATCAGCAAAATATGTTGCAATTAGCAGTCCTAGGGGTGTTCAACAGACATAATTTTGGCAGAGCATTGGCACAAGGGGAATGATCTTCTCCTAAATGACAAAGCCAATGATCTATCTGAATGTCCACCATAGGTATCTGGCAATCAGCCAGAATCTGAGACAGCAATTAGCTAGCAAAGGAGCATGCAGTGCCTTTTTGTGCAAGTCACTGGTAAAATCAAAGATGCTCCAGCACATTCTGCATGGGAAATAGCAGACTGTGCAGGTGATGTGAAAATGTAAGCATGGACAAGAGCAAACCACTAGCTTGTGTCTATAGTCAGTTTCCTACAGCATTTATGGAGGCTGTGACCATACCAGCATGTCAGTTTAAAATCCATCCTTCCAGTTAAAACTGTCACTTAAATTGCTGTTATCAGAGGCAATCAGCAGCCTTGGCTTATGATTGAAATTATGTATTAGTATTTTGTTTTTTACAATTCAGATACAATTCAGATACTTCCAGTATCTATTACAGACTTTATTGGTATATTAGCTGAGGCTATATTTCAAGATTATTGTTTGATCAATTGCTAGTAGACTCAGTAGCTCTGTTTAAACAAAGAATTTATGTTATTTATTTTTTCTCACTGGAGGGTCAGAGGGAGAAAAGGTCAAAGTATTTTTAACCTAAGAAATTCGTTTGAATGCAGGGTCATTAAATGGACTAATTTATAACAGAGAGAAATACACTTAAAGTTGTTTGAGTCTTACTATTTTACCTATGCAGTACTGAGAGCACAGAGCAATTCATAGTCGTGCATCTACTGCAAAATTCTACCCCGAGCAGTGGTACCATCACATGCTTAAGTGTCTTCTGGCAAAAGATTCAAGAAAAGCACATATTCAGAGGACTTTTTTCTTCTACTCTTCAGTCAGCATTTTGCAACCTTGTCATGGAATTTTCCAGCATTGAATGAAACTCACTCACAAATGCAAAGAGGGCAGCACTACAAGCAATTAAAAGGCAGATCATATTAATGGATGCTTTAGAATAAAAAAATACATATTAACAGTATGTTATTTGCATATGAATATGTTATTTCTTAATAATTCTTACATTTATATTCATTGCTTATTTCCTGTAATAACAAAGGCCTGATTCTTCTTCTTCCTGGTAAATTATTTAACATCTGAATATTGCCCACAATTCTTGGGCACAATTTTATTCCTATCTGGTTAATTATTTTGGGACAGGTGGCTGGGAAGAGATAAAAAAAAGCTATTCTGTTTAAATAGTTAAGATGTATATAACAGCAGTTAAGGTAATGGCTAAATTTGATTTGCCATTTAGCTTTCAGTGGCATTAGAAACACAGAAGCTGCTTTTAATTCAGAGTAAACCAGTTTTCTTTCCTATAAGGAAAAAAAATCTCTGCCTTCTTTGCAAGGTCATTATACTGCATACATTTGGAGAGAGCACATTGCACTAGAGATGGAGTGTAAGTGGAATTCAGGAATTGTGATTACTAGCTCTACTCCTTGTTTGCTCAGTGACCTTGGATAATTGTTTAATATTTTGTGGTATGGCTTCCTCACTGGTAGAATGAGACAGGAATACCTACCTCCCTGGAGTGTTCTGAGATGTAATTAATTGCCTGAGCAGTAAGGGAAAAGTGCTATAGATCTGCAGAGCAGAAGACCCAATAGAAACCAGACAATTAACTTTAAAATGAGAACACTGAAAATTAGAATGACTTTCTTTGGATAAGTCAATTTGTGCTGTCTTTCTAGTAAGCCTCCAAACTTCTCCCTCCACGAACAGATGGGTGGAGACAAAGTACTAAGCAATGATTGGAAGCTTTGCCCTAAACAAGCTAATGACTAAAGTTCAGCTAACATTGACAAAGGCAGGATTTTGCCCCATAAATCCACACAGAAAAGACAGTTGCACTTTTCTTCTGTCGTAACTGGACAAGTAAATATTACTTAAGACAAAAATATTCAAGAACGGGTTTTGTCTTTTTTGTTGTTGTTTTTAAGGAGAGCAATCACTTTTTTTTTTTTTCCCCTCTTCTGCTCTCTTTTTGCTTGTCTGCAAAGCCTACAACATACACAGGATCTTCTGACTTGATATCTATGCATTTTATAATTTTGTCAGAAGAATACCTGAAGTGGCTATATCTCAAATCACAAATGGTAGCTTTCTTATTTGAAACGTGGAATCTTGTCAGATGACGAAAAAATGGTTTTGAAACACAGGCTCAAACCTGCTATGCTTACTTTTGCAGTGAACATCTGCCTCAGAGAGGAAAGGAACAGCATCAGGGTACATAGGTAACTAGTTTGCAAAACTGCAACACAGGGGGTAGAGCGGGTATTGTCAGTGTTGCTGTGAGGTGGGTGTGAATAGGACAATGTGCAGGGAGTTTTATTTTTCTCTTATTTTCAGTAAAAATTAATTTTCTATTATTTTATGGTAATACAGTATGAAATGTGCAGTGATATACTGTGTCTTGTATTATACAGAGGGTCAACACTACATGCCTATCAGTATTAAAGGACTTTCGTCTTAGATTCTCCAACTCTACGGTTCCCATGGTGAAAGGCAGTGAAATTACCATTTGAAATACTACATAGGAAAGTTTTGCATGATTTACTTATTCTTATTCTGTCATAGAAAATGATTTGTAATTCAGGAGTAATACAGGAAGCACAACAAGTCGCTATAAATTAAAAGTACTCTCTTTTTGTGTGCTACATACAGATTTTTTTTTTCATTGTTGTACCATAATAACTGAAGTACAAAAGTTTTAGGATATACAGTCTGTTAAAAGAATGTGACAGGTTTAAATATGGAACTTTCTAAAGAATTATAGCCTAATTAAAACACCGATTTGACAAAACAGCAATAACTTTAGTATCATCCCCACAGTAGCTGTCATAGCTGAATTCAAAATGTGCTCCTTTTCCTGCAGACTTTCAAAATCACGCTCTTATGAAAATCATAAATCTCTTCTGAGGGAATGAATACTATTTGGGAGAGAGCTAAGGTGATTCCTCCAGTAAAAGAAATGATAAAATTTTGCAGAAAATCGAGGAAATGCTTCCACAGTCCATTCTGTCCCCCAGAGCAGGAACTGGATCTCTGGTACCCTAGTAAGTATAGGAATGACTGAAGTGGAAGATTAAAGGAGGACAATCTATTTGATATATCTTCTGTCCATATGTAGCAGAAATCTTCAATGACTCCTGTTTCTGGTGGAAGAAAAATAGAGAGCTGTACAGGAAGACTCAGGAGCACTTTTGAGCTCCCAGGGCTAAGTGTACACCTGCCTCGTGCTCAGGGAGAGACCAGATGCCTCTATCACCCCAAAATAAAAGTGGTCATGCAGGCCCATGGCACACTCTGGCATCTTTTGTGCCAGAACCATAGCACATGTAGTAAGGTGGTTACCCTGGAGGCTGGGGAGGCATCAGGACGCCGGTGCTATATCAATATTAGCACACGGTGCATACAAACAGGAATGACCTGCAGAGTGAAACGGCTGATGCTGAGGACCTGATGTTCACACTTTATGGCTTCTAGAGATTTTTTCCATTTCAGACTGGTCCCACTTTGAGCCTCTGAACGGAATTCTCACAAACAGTTGGGAGTGCATCTTCTGGTTTAGCTTCAGACTAAAAGTCATGCACCTTGAGCCCACTCAGTGATGTGAAAAAAAGAGTGATATCTGGAGATAACTGGAAAATCTGACTCAAAAGAGCACCCCAGGTCCTATGCTAGTTTAGAAGCAACCAGCATGTGCTAAGCTGCCTGCCAGCTGCTGTCAAGGCACAGCAGAAAATCTCCACCACATTGGCACAATCTGTGTCCTGTTGCCTCTGAGATGCTTAATCGATGCTAAGATACTCTGAGACCTAGAAACCAAAGAAAAGTTTTCTTTGGTATGTTGCCAGTGATATTTTCTATCAGATACCAAATGTATACACACAGATGATATAAATGAACTATCAGTGCACGTTAGTAAGGCTTTATTACTTAGTGTTTGTAAAGATCTTGCCTGTAAGCACAAACTATGTGAAATCAAATGAGAATCAGACCTATGTCTCCTACATCTGCATATCAGTCACTACTTTATCTGAGCACTTGATTTCCTACATTTGAAGACTTAAATGGGACAAGGCTAGAAAAATAGCATAGGAAACCCTTAGAACCCTGAGCCTAGTGAATATTAGGACTAAAACTCTACATTACCAAAGTTGTTATTAAAAAGGAAGAAGAAACTTGGACTTGAGAGCTGAACAAACCTCTTACCTTCACTCGATGAGCAATTCCTAAGAAGCGCTTTTTCAAAATTTGCAAATATTTTCCTGTATACATTGCAGCATGGCTTCATCTGGCTTTGTCACTGCCACAGATTAATCAATACAGCGTTTATTTCACACTAGGATGGTAGTTACTTAAGTTTCTCCATGAAATGAGCATCCTTATGTCTCGTAATGAAGTATGAGAATTTATGTTTCCTAAGGCAGCATCTCTTCAGTCAACCTTTTTACCAGAATGCCTGAAGTTTGAGTCCTCTGTACATCCTTCTCTGCCTCAATTCCATCATTTTATATTTATTTTTACTTTTACTTGTTCAGCAGAAACTATTTATATCATTGTTATTCTAAAAAAAAAATTACTAGATAATACACTCTTCAGGAGAAACGCAAAATTAAAAAATGAACAAGATAATTAAAAAGTAATGGAACATAGCTGTACATTTTTAGTTGTTAGAATGTGTTTATAAAGTGCTGTCTGTATAGAGCATTACTTAGTAAACTAATTGTCATCACAACTGCAAAGCTCTTGTATTGAATAATTGGCAGGGAATTATTTGTGAAATAGTCAGTTAAATCATTGTGGTGGCATTTTATAACCTAAATGATGACTTACATTAAAAGGAATTATACCGAACAGTTACACTCTCCAATTTTAATTACATATGGAATGATCCTAAACCCAAATACTAGTTGTTTACAAGTGGGCACCTAATGCTAAACTGGAGTAGGATATGCACTACAAAATGTGTTAATTAAGAAAATGCGCACATTTAAAAATTTTTGGTGAAGACAGAACATATTTAAGTCTCCTTGCAGAGCGTCACAAGCTTTTCCTGGAGAGCAGTAGGAAGGTGAGTGGAGTTCACTTACGTCTTCCCTCTTTGTGCGGGAGACAAGGCACAGATTAACCTTCCTAACTCTTGCTGAAGGCCTGTGGCAGATGGTGTTATTCTAATTTAATTGTGGTCATTTAAGAGGTTATAGACTTTAATCCTCTCCTTTCACCCTCTACCTAAGGTTTCTGCTTTTTTGTAGTAGCAACAGAAGTCCAAGTGAACTGGCCTCTAGAACACTACGGTTCATGGTCTGGCATAAAAACACAAATCACCATCATTTTCAGGTAATACACAAAGCAGTAGATCCACCAGGCTCTGAATTACAGAATCTGACCATGGGCACATTCTTATTTTCCTCCATCCTCACTATGGCAGTTTCAGCCTTTGGAAGTAGAGGCAGGAGCCTCTTCAGCCTCCTGCAGCAGAAACTGGCAGAGCTCACCTGCCACAGGCCCCAGCCTTTGGAAGAACTGGGACAGAAACAGTATCTGATCAATAAAACCTTGCGTGCTCTCTTCAGTGCAAGGGAGAAAAAGGATTCAGATGAAACAACTGTGAGGCAGGTATTGGATGTGCCTTGCTAGCAAGTCATGCTATCTCTGGTATCTTTCTAAAGTGGCCTAACACAGCACAACACTTCTATCGAGAATGCCAGTTCCTCTAAAGACAAGGAAAAGGAGAAATAAATGAGAATGTGAATGGTTTACAAAGGGCCTTTCCTTTACGGCCGACCTGTCCAGTGAAGGTGCTTTTTGGACTTGGGCAGGACATTACATATGGGCGGGAAAGGTTCTTAGTTATCAAGTTTTCAGTTGTACATTTTACCCTAATTGATTTATAGGACAAATCATTACATTCATGTTTTCAATAGATACCTCCTCAGATAACAACAGTGCCAGAAGAAAAAACACAAAATTATTAAACTATAATGAGAGAGCAATGGATATAAACTCTGTGTTCACTAATTAATCCAATTTCATGCCTTCTGTTTTGAAACACAAGCATCATCATCAAGTTAAAATGGCAGTCACCTTAGACTCCTAGATTTACATTCATATCTGCAGGTATCAAGACCTTCAGTGACCTAAGTATCATAAAGTTTACTGAGTGTGAATTAGAGGTGAGGGTGCTTTACATGTTTGAAAAGTGTACAGTACTTTAAGTGACTGGCCTTTTAATTTTAAAGTGCCTGCTAAAGAGATTTCTTTATTACTCACCTGAGGAAGCCTATAAGGGCTACATCCACAAGAAGATTTTCAGGCATATGTCCCAAATTTATATTCCTCAGCCCAGAACAGCAATCTTAAAAATTCTCTAGCAGTAGCTGCATAATCCTGATCCTATCAAAAATCTGTAGGAATCTCATAATTCCTTAGTAGAGTATTTCCAGGTGCCCAGAGGCTGCTGCAGGGAATGCTTTGAAGTGTCTCTACTTTGATCCTGAGAGACTAGGTGGCAAGCATATCAAATCACAATAGAGTTTAAGTGTCTAACTGTATGAGAAGGTTCTGTGCTATGAATTTTCATTCCCTAAGTAATGGGAAATCGTGGGATTTTACATATATCCCTCTCAGCTGACCTTTCTATTGTCTTGTGAGGTTCCTTGGTTGGATTTGGTGGGGACTGAATTCTCAGGAACCTTCACATCAGAAATTGAACAAGGAATCAAGGCAGTCAACTCAATTTGTCTATTTTACAGCAGTGAATAGTGTGTAAGAATTAATCTTGCCCAGCCTCAGACAAGTGACATAGGTCCTTTCGTGTTTAGTACTTCCATCTACTCAAAAAAGTGACAAACTTTCTGAGAATGACATGGTGTTCAGGTGGGCTCTGCTCTGAAACAACTCTGTGATTTCTGCCACCCTACCATGAACAATCTGTAAATACATAAATCTTAACAACTTCTGAGGAAACAGTGCACCCAATCAGACTTCTCCATAAACTCTATTAAAAGTAGCATAAAAACCCCATGACACAAATCCCACCTGCTACTTCTCAGGAGCCCAGATACAAAAATAAGTCATAGCAGACAGATCATATAGGAGTATTGTGGTGCTGTATAATACTTAACAAACTACAGAGAGCTTTATATTATACTGTAGAAAAATAATGTAAGTACAAAGTAGCATTGTTATTTGTTTGAATCTACTTCATCAAAGAGAATAAAAGAAAACCTTCTTGGTATTGAAAACCGTCCTCCCTAAAGATAAATTGGAACCAAAAGGATGCATGCGAGAAAACAAAGAAATGCCAAGCTAGTCAATTTTTGATAATTCAGATAGCATTATTGGAAGGGATAAGGGTGAAAAGACAAGTTGTTACACAAAATGTCTAAGAGACAATAACAACAAGAAGACACCAATTCTATATTCATGTACCATTTATGTGCTCTTATTCAGAATTTGGGGGGATTCTGAATTACAGAGGTGTGCCAGAAAGAATTGTAAAGGAGGAATATGGCCTTGTTCTGGAAGGTAAAACAAGGTGTGAAACTGGGCTGGGGTGATTTCTGCAGGAAGGTGGAAAATGAAGAGACAGCTGATTTTAAACAGTGGGATAGACTCAGAAGGCTCACAATGAATTGCAAAACATCCAGAAAAAGAAGGACTAGGAACAGTTCTCTGGGAACAGATAATTAGGGTAAAAGTTCCACAAGGATGAGGAGTGGCGCCAAATTGCTTACTGGCTAGGTGGTAGGCACTGAGAAAGCCAGATATGGAGGGAACATCAGTATACGTACCAAGAATTTAGAGAATGAGGAAGTTAAGCACATATTCTATAGCTCCATATATTCAGATTACCACCTCAGGTAAATGGTAGTGACTTTGGGATGAAGGAAGTTCACACACAGGTTTCCAGAGAACAGAACTAGCAAACTTATTATTCTGCTAAAGTGAACCAACAGGAGCACAAATATCCACATATAAAAATGTCTGATTTCAGAAAGTAGAAAAATTGCGGTTTGGAATATTAGTTCATTTTTAATTTTACTCCAGGTTACTGGTAAAACTATTCCAGATCCTTGTATTCAAATGCCAGCTCAGAAAACAGTTTAAGCAAAAAGAAACTCCACAACTATCGACGATATATTTAAAGACAAGTCTAGTAAAGCAAACCCAGGCATTCTGAGTTTGTTTCAGCTGCTGAACGGAAGAAAAAAAGGAGCTTCATGCAGTGCATAAATTTAGTCATGATGCCATTCCTTGAACACTTTCTAAGCCTTAGCTAATTAGTCAATTCAAAACCCCTGCTGGGAAAACAAGTAATATTCTTCTAGTTTTACAAATGAGGGATTGGAGGAAGAGTGACATTACTTTAAATGTCTTGCCCAAACACACTGAGATGCAGCTTGGGGGAGTTTAGTTAAAAGTGGGTAATTCTCACTGCTGAGCTCAGACTATGCCTTTCTGCACAGCCCAAAGCCTCAGCAATGCATTTGGAAGGAGAAGTGGAGAGAGGGTCTGTAGACGAGAGGAAAGGTCTTTCACTGCAGGTATTAAAAGAGTACATACAGAAAGGAAACAAAACAAAGGGTAACCGAACCACACACATTCATATAGATAAGTTGTTGTTATTATTATTACTTGTTTAGCACTGAAAATATGCTTCACTGCACATTGTATTATCCAAATGTGAGTACTGATTATATAAAAAGTTATTTCTGATGATGCAATGAAATCATTTGGAGAACATCTCAGTAATGTCTCATGATTTCTGTACAAATACAAAGGAAACTGCAACTTTGCATTACAGGGACAGTTGCTTCACAGCTGAATGAATAAAATTATTTCTTTCGAGCAGCAATACTCATGTAACTCCTTACTTGCAGTGTCATTTCCAGCAGCTCTCATTTTTGCAATGCTTTGGAAGTCACCATGTAAACTTATGATAGTTTATTATTAGTAGTAAATCAAGCATGACATCTCTGCTGGGTATACTGTGGTCAGTCTTTAATCTGACAATAGTCAGCTTTGCTCTGTTATGCCAGTGAAAATGTCAGAGTGAGATTCACTGTGCCATCTGACGGTACAATGTACTGAAAAAATACTGACTAAGAGGAAATTGATTAGATTCTAATTAGTTATTGTAACATCACTAAGATCAGAAAAAAGACCTAGAAAATGGGCCGTACACATTGGAGCAATGCTTTCTTTTCGCCTCATGAGCTCATTTCCCGTGAAGTGCAACTATTTTTGCTCAGACACAGACCCGCTGGGGAGATGCGGAGAGTGCAGCGCTCTCTCTTCTCCTACTGCCCCGTGTGGCATGAGATACTCCTCTGTCACGGGGCAGAGGGGGTTCCACGGTGGTACAGCACCCTCCCCTTCCACTTTGACTAGGTCTACATTTCAAAATCTCACAAAACTTGCTGGTTGAAGTGGTGCATATGACAGTGGCAGGTGCATAGTATTGTTGGTACATCAAGCAGACTGAAACTTAACGCTGTGAAATATAGTCAGGCGCTAATCGGAAACTTCGGTGTTGCTGTTAAACTGATCTGTGACTGTGATTAATTGGCTTTGTAATTTTGATCAAAATTGATCTGTCCGATTTTCTGGTCCTACTTCAATATGTCAAACCTCACCCTAAAGTTACACAAATCCATTTTGTTTTGTCTTTGCAAAAGCAGAGAAAGAAAGGAAGAAAAGTATGTGGAAATAATTTCTGAGCTGTCAGCGACAGATTTTTTCTTCTGATTTCACACTTTTGCTGAAGATAGAATAGACCTTACCGTAGCTGTCATAAGCCTCTTCACTTGTTCCATGACCGTAGTCATAATATTCAGGCACGCTGTAACAGATTCAGAGAGCCATGTCATTATTATCATAGGTAACCAACTAAAACCAAAAACAGAGCATAGAAAATGAGATATGTTTTAGCACTTTTACATGATAGCATAGTACAGCTAGTTTCAGGGATAGTGAGAATTTAAAAAATATGAAAGAAAATGTATCAGTGACAATAACAGCTATTATACAGCACATCACATTTCTTATCTATTGAGGATAAAATGAGTTTGGTTCTAAATATGTAAACCTAGGCAACGTGACAAACACTGACAGAAATTCTATTTGCAAAAATAAGGTCTGAAAAAAGACCATCCACTTTATTATTCACTATTGTTAAACTGCCAGAAGAGGTCTTAATCTCATTTATCTGTAATTCCAAACTTTTATGCGTTTTCAAACTCAGCATAGTTCATTTTCCCCAAAGCTGACTGTACTGTATTGTGTGGAACCTGTAAACTATTTATCTTTAGCCAAAACACTGTCAAGTTTTCAGCTTTTCTCCTGAAGAAGACAGTATGTTTCCACTGCTTGTAGAGAGAAAGCTGATTCTCCACAGCCATCTTCCCTTTGCAGTTATTGGACACCCAAGGAAAGTTTTATACAGTAATCAATAAAATGCATATTGAAAGTACCGAGGGTCAAGGAGTGGAAAATCAGACTGAGAGCCTCAAATAGACTTTTTCACTGCTTTCTGCTAATTGACAATAATTATATATGGTGATATTAACATGTTATCCAAAGATTTCAGATCATAGTTGCATCCTGATAATGAGCAATCCTCCGCTATCACCTGGAGTGGACACCCAGAAAATTTGACCTCTAAGACATAATGAAATGGAAATGGAATCATTCACACCTTTGCTTGACTGTTACTGTTTACGGTTAGCACTGTGGTTTTGGTAGCTGGTACCAAATTCAAGATCAGACTACTGCTGTTATTAGGTACCAGGTTAGACATAACAAGAATGAGTCTCTGCCCAGAAAAACTTAAAAATTCCATGAATTCTACTATATTGTATTTCTTCTGACTGCAGTGAACCAAGAAGAAAATGTAACATGTTCCCTATTGTTAATTTTTTACTGTCACTTTTGCTTCTTTTTCCTTTTAGACTGTGTGAGACAGACGCTTGCGAAATGAACAGAAGCACGCAATCAGCTCAATATTGCAGTATTTATAACATTATTGCTCAGACAATTTTCCATATTGGATTACCATTTAAAAAATATTAGTTTACACTTGAAAGAGAAACTTAGTTGACAGTGGACCATAAGTAAAATCATTTCACAAATGCAAGAAATAAACAAGCAATCTATAACAATTATTTTCTTAACTAATTTTGACGTCTTTGTTCACAAACTGCCTGTAATCAGATTTTTAATTTCTCAAACTTCAAAACTATCCATAACTACTCTTGGAATAATTTATGATAATAATTCATGTGCTGTATCTCACTTAAAAGCACCGATTGCTTGTATCTGAGAACTGACAGTCAAGCTGTTTTGATTTGGGACACGTCATCCCTTGACTGGCTGGGCATGGCTCTCATAGGCAGTTTTCAGCTACACACATCTGTGGGGTTTCTTTGAACTGAAAATGCAACTATAATAGTTGTGCATTAATTTAGTAATTTAGCCAGAAGTCACTCATGTGAGTGGATAACACACTGACGTCACTATCTCAGACAGATGAAACTCATTTGCTAAAGCAGTTGCAGACAGTGGACATAGGAGTGACATGAATGAAAATGAAGTTAATACTTCTAAAGATTGTTTCCAATGCCAACCAAGCTCTATAAGACATAATCACTGCAGAACATTACTTTCCAGGACAATGGGAGCCATCCAGTTGTTTGAAAATTAGTTATCTAAATAGATACACTCTCCTATTGAAGTGGTGCAAGAAAAAAAGGAAGGATACCTCTTTTATTTGTTGAACATACTAAGCATTCTATATTTGCAATGATTCTAGTAGCCAGTTGAATAAAATTATAGGATTATGTTAGGTGAACTAGAGCACTGGCAGCATCAGGGTTAAATCATGTATCTAGTTATATCTACAGGGCTCATGGCTTAGACCTAAGAAATTACTTGAAATGTTCAGAACAGACAGATGACTTAGCACCCAGATCTGGCAGACAGCCATATGAAAAATCTACTGTAATAAAATTTAAGCAGCTGCATTTTGGCATAATGCCTGCTTTTCTGGGTGGAGGAGGGTGTCAGACTAGGGAGTGGAGTTACAAGAGAAGGAAGCCCAGAATTCCCATCTTCTGTCAGTAGATAAGATGCTAATATTTCTTCCTGATTCATTTAATAAATACAGCATCTGCATCCAAAGGTCAGGTTTAAAAGCAGCACACTTGGGACCCAATCCAAAGGCCAGTAAGTTATCAACAGCAGTCCTGCTTTCAGTGGTCACTGAGTAGGGCCTTGAGCTACTACCATCAATATAACATCCAGCAAAAGGCAAGACTGGCAACAACAAGTAAAAATTCACTGCTATGTTTTTGTTGTTGTATGTTTTTATTAGAGAAAAAACACACAATCATACAGACAATAACAATGTGAGACAAAAATCCTGTACAGGGAACATTCTGAACTGAAATACATTATAAATAGAATACAAAGTTAATACACAAACCATTAAAATAACAAGCTGTATTGCAACTGTAGAAATAAAGTGATTCGTTATATACTGCATATTTGATGTCTGTAAGCACAATACTTAACACATTTCTGAAAACACATAATTCATAGTACAATACATGATTGTGACCTAAGTTCTCCAACTTTATTTTCCTGAATAATACACATTTTTCATAGATTTGAGCCAAAATGGCATTTCAAATTCCTTGCCAACTAATATTATAAAGTTTTTCGAACAATACCTAAGTGAATAAAATTTATTTCTTAGTTTGAAATACCTAATTTAAACTCACATTTTGTGAGCTAGACTGCTTATTCATTAGTCTGCTCTATTTTAAACCTTTCTGAATATTCACGGTAATCTATTACATGCATGTATTTGTAAACATTTTCCTCTGTTTTTTAGCAAAGTGAACAACAGATGATGTTTATAAAAAATGAGTGATAGAATATGGCTTTA
The DNA here is from genome assembly GCF_036013445.1 of Caloenas nicobarica. NCBI lineage: Eukaryota > Metazoa > Chordata > Aves > Columbiformes > Columbidae > Caloenas > Caloenas nicobarica. The sequence continues at coordinate 27,557,236 of NC_088247.1, forward strand.
TATATATAAGATCTTTTTTAGATTATTGAACTACGAGAGATGTACTTCATTTGCATCATGCCCAGCTGAGAAAGGAAATACTCAACAAATGCATTCAGCATAAATAAAACTTGTTTATTTAATTCTAAAGTTCTGAGACTGTTCCTGGAAAATACGGTGATCATGAGCTCTAGAAACCTCAGGCTCTCTTGGTAGTGCTAATTGGAAACAAGACATTATTATCTGTCATTACCATTCATTACTTTTAAGCTACATGAGGTGTAATTTACCTAAGTACGTGCGCTCACCTGAAAGCAGGATGCAACACATTTTATAAAGCAGGTAAGATTATCTCATCATCAGCTTCTTAGCTTTTACTCCAAAGTTTTCAGAGCATTGCACTATAATTTAACACCAGACTTCTGAAACATAGAGGTCTTGATGTGCCATGACTTAGACTTCAGTAACTTTTTACATGTAATACTCATGGAAGAATTGATATACACGGGACTACAAAGCTTACAAGCAGCTTAATTCCTTTTATATCTCAAATGGCTTGCATTGGGAGAAGCTTTGATGTAATTTTTCTCTATCTATATGAAACTTTTCCAACAAAGATGTATGATTCTGTCCTTGTTCCTATTCTGTGGGCAAGAAGATTAATACTACACATACTGTTAATCTTCACAACAATAACCTATTTATATGTATTTTAAACTTTTGAGTTTGGCTGGTGCTTTTAAACCTATTACTTTTAATGATTTGGGATCGAAGCATCCATAAAATTGTGATGTCTTCTTTTCATGCAGATAAAGCAAGATCAGTTTAAAAAAACAAAACAAAACAAAACAAAACAAAAAAACAAACCCACAAATTATGTTCCTTATTTGAGAGATAAAACCCTCCTGAGATGTCTTCCAACCTGTATTATCTGGTGCTCCTGTGGTACGAGAAATGCTCAAACACGGAGACTCTCTATCTAAATAGCAACCTTAAAAGCCAACAGAGGCTTTTAAGCTCTCATTAACGGGAACTTTTTCAAATTGAAATTAGCTAAGAGAAAACGAACCCCGGTTTGACTCTCAACGCCCATGGGAAACCACACAGCGTGTTATCCAAAAGGCTGTAGAGAATGGTGCTTTAGTGTGGTTTAAGCAGAGAATAGCAAACCGAAGACTCAAGCCACAAAATCGTGACTCTTGGGTCAACAAGCCACCTGGGGTCAGGGTGATGTTCACCACTCAGAGATCAACATCATTAGGTATAGGAAATCATGACATCAATGAATTGAGTGCATTAGCCTTTGACCAATCTCTTCCTGCACCTGCAGGAAGCTGCTGGCAAGACACCCTGGGTCGGCAACATGGCCATCTGGTTCCCTGGCTGCTCCTACAGCTTAATATAAAGCAGCAGCACGTTGCAAGAAGTGTAGAACCTGAGTACTTCTTGATCCCTCATGTTTTTTGTGGGATTTTTTGTTCTTCCTCTTTCTCTTTTTGTTCTGTGCTTTCACTTGCTGAGAGATGCATCTAACTTTTTGTTGTCTAATTGTGGAGCACAAAATATGGCTGCACACGTACAATGGGCCTACTAAAGGCAAAGCTGAAAGGGACAAGAAAGAGTTCGTCGTTCATCTGCTTTAAACTCTGCTAACACATGTATCTGTATAGGTGAAGTGTGTTCTATAGTCTGTCCTGAAAGATCCTAAGAAACTGAAAGCCTTTAATTAAGACCTGATGATCTAAATTTAACTTCTTTCCCCCCAACCTGTGAAGACATTATTATATCTTATTTTTCTTTCTTAATGGTTTCACTTTTTAAATGAGAGAACATATTCTAGACTATTATAGGAATCTTTTATTATGAAAGGTTTAGGAAAAAGCTAGTCAATTTAGAAAACAAGCTTTTGATCAATCTTGAAGTTGTAACTCAGCCGTTAGGTAATAATTGGGCTTCTTTCGTAAAATACTTGAATTGGTCCAAACTAGAGATTCAGCTCGTGCCAGTGAAGTTCCACAGTTCAGATTCATAATCAAACAGATGAAAAACTTCCACGCTATCCTTTGAAGAAATAAAAATAACCCTCTTTGTGTTGTGTCACTCAACAATATGAGAGTGAAACAATATCGTGTATTAGGATTGGCACTCTTTTAAGAGGGATTCCCAGCCATCATCAGCTTGCAAACAGCATCGATACTTTAGACAGACACAGATAAACGAAATCTTAGCACTCCGTATAGATATATCCCAGTTTGGGTAGCTTCCGAGAACAGATTCTTGAGTCAAGCTAAGACCCAGGATAATTCAGGAGGATCTCTAGAGGTGGGATTCAATATTTTAGACAACTCTCATTCTTTTTCACTTCCTCAAATGGATCCTTTAAAGTCTTGTTCTATCTCCCATTATCACCCTCTTTCTCAGTAGCATTTCTGTTAGGTAATTCTCACGAGTTTACAACTTTCAACATCGATAATAGATACAATCAAATACTCAGCTCCTGGGCTCACAGGATCCTGTCTAATGCTACTGCACTCAGTTTATGTAAGAGTGCGTATGTAACGCTACTCCCTCCTACTTGAGGGAGGGAGCCAGCAGGATTTAACACATAGCTGGCCATGAAAGAAAAGCTATTTACACAAAGCAGTATGCTTGTGCTTGGAAGACAGATGAGCAAGACGTGCATTCACATGAATTGCCATTTTTGAAAAATAACGTTACATAATATTTCATAGTGGAAATGAGTGAATAAAGAAATAATCCTCCTGGGAATCTGAAACTTACTGGAACGTCTATACTTAATAGAGCATTATATCTATAGGAAAGACGAGAAATCTTTTGAATAAAGGAACTTCTTGTAGGATTCAGCCTTAAATCACGAATATAGTCCTTTACTGAATAGATCTTTAGAACTAATGGAATAACATGAACATTGTAGTGGATCAAGTCTCCCTTTCTCTGAAACCTCAAGTCTGATTGTACTCCCTGGATTTATTTAGTAGCTTACAACATGCCTGAAGTTAAACTAGATCTCATCTGTCTCCGCTGTCTTCCTATGTTTGATTTCATGCTATTGCAAACCTGAATTGAAAAAATAAAATAAATAATGAAGACAGTAGAGTTATACAAGCATAGGAGTGGAGAGCCATCGTAATTGGAAGACGACTTTGGGTTCTGAACTTCTTGCAACATCTGAAATAGAAAATAATCTACTGGTGATTTGCTACAGCCACAGGAACAGTGCCATTTATATTCAAATATTGTCTATTCCGCTGTACTTTTCTCACAGACACAGAATTATGACTATTTCAGAATATAATACAAAATGCCTGTTGACACAGTATTTCAAAGGGAATGATGCAGAATTTTAGGAATCCTACCCAGTTTTAGAGGAAAAACTTTTCTCTACTTCAGAGTAATGAAATTTGATTCCATTTTGCTCATCGAATCAAATAAATGAGAAGTGGCATTTGAAAACAGTTTCTGATGATGAATGCCGTAAGTGGATTGCTGTGAAGATACATAAAATGTCATATTCTAGGCTTCTTGGCTTGATTGATTTCAACAGTTAGGAAATAAAATACAGGGAAATCTTTATTTATGAACAGGTGGATATAAGGGCAAAGCCAAAATGAAATATGGCAAAGTATAAATATAATGCGTACTGGTTAAAAAGTGAGTGCACAGTAGAGAAAATAAGAATGAATATCCCATTTTACAAAGAATGGTATAACCACTCTACCTATTGCAGCTTGGATTATATTTATGTGTCTCTATATTTTACTATACGGTAATATTTTGATAGTGAGAGAGAAGTGAGTAAACCTCTGATCATAACAGCAAAAGATTTAACCATGTGATAATCTACTAAAAAAATTAATGATTATTCACAGTTCTGTCTAGCCATCATTTTTAAACTAAGGACAAAATTGTTTCATTTAACTATGGATAGTTCTCTCCACAACTAGTCTGCAGGAACTTTTCACAAAGCAAGCAGTCAAAAACAGTGGGACTGATTGATTAAATAAAGGTATCTGATCATTGCTTTAAATACCTACTATACTCATTCTACATTCAAGGAAGATCATTGACCTCCTTCGGTGTTTTCCTTCTGAATGCATCAGAACATATGAATCTGAGAAATGCCATTTACAGAAGTTCCTCAGCAAGACATGACGAAAGAACGCAATTGTGAGTTTCTCAATGGCAGTTCCAAGTCTCTGTCTTAGGACTGTTCAAAAATATTTGCTCTGTAGTTCTTTGGTATTCAATTAAACAGCCAAAGATGTTATTTTTACACTGGGCATTTCTGCCATCTTTTGCTTTGAAATCTCTCCACAGCATTATAACTGGAGATTCCACTGGAGAGAGGGGAGATATTCGGACACCTCAGGAAACACTGAACTACATTGCAAGTGGTAGGTACAATCACACTAGAGACACTGGCAAGAGATAGGAATTTACTAGAAGTCTGCCAGGCTTCTCTCCCCTGCCCAGATGTCTGTAAGGAAACTGATAGCTGTCATTTGAACATTGAATCCAGAAATAGGGATCAGAACTTATCTGCTGTACAACAGCCATTGGCTACTGGCAATGGTCTTCTCAAGTAACTGTTCTAATCAGATTTTGATGAGTTTTCAAATTAGATTTTCCTTTAAAAAAATTAGCACAAAAAGGTTCTGCACAATATAGGAGTCATTTCTGCCATGCAGGTAGAAGCTTTTCAGGGATATTGACTCAAAGATCTTTGAAGAACGCATAAGTTTTTCAGTTGTAGAACTCTAGCACAGTAACGTGCTGATCAGTTACTTGGATTTGTAGAGTTTACAGTGATGCTAAAGTTAATGCTGTTAACATCAGTCACAAGGAAGAAGGTGGCCTCTAAACTGGGTGGCTCCAAGACATCTGTGACATCAGTAAAAACAATGTAAAAAATCTGAATGCTACTGCTGTCTGTCCCTTAGGCCCACAGCAGAAGGTTTTTAGCAATTCATTCTTGCAGAATTGTGCAAGACTTATTTACTCTTCTAATGAATAGAGATGTCAGTGAGAAGACTGACAAAACAGGTTTCATGTTGCAATTTGCACTAACTATTGTTGTATATGCCCTGGCACTGTTGTAAGAAGTCTACATCAATACTTGAAACTACAAGGAGCATCTAAGATAGTTTATGCTTCACATGAGTTAGCCATGATATTGATTTTCTTTGTAGTGGCAAATAAAAGTAGCATAACTCTTCAGTGTCTTGATACTTTTGCATGTAAGATTTTTTTTTCCCCCTAATGAATTTGGCCCCTTTTCAGCATAAGGAGACAGTCTAAACCAGAAAGTTCATCCAGCGTTGCATTGTACTATAGATGTGCATTGTACTACACGTGCTACAGTCTTCAGTTTGTGTACATTCGTGTATCTAGATGAAAATGCTACCTCTGAAAAATTAAGATCTAATATCCTTATTATGAGATAGCCCTGAAGGAATGGACTAGAATTATGTACTGTAACTTAACAAAACATGAGAAACATATGAAAGTCAGGATCCTACTCTATGAAAAATACATTTACTTTTTTAGTGCTTGAAACATCAGATTTACTTTAATTGTTCCTAAAAGGATTTTTATCAGTCATAAACACCCCGCAAATCAAAATGGATTTTGAAAATTGGGTTACTTTCTATTTGTAATAAAACAGCTTCCTTAGCCCAATTAGATTATCCTGTGTTGTTATCTTGAAGTAAATGTAGTCATGCATGAACAAAGAGGAGAAAAGGTAACAGAAAATAGAGCTAGAAGTGACCTTAACATGTGACCTAGATAATTTTGTCTACCTATAAGAACACAAATTTATTTACATGGCTTTTCACTGAAATTTTTCTAACGTGGTTTTAAAAGCTATGGTGATGAAGATTACCAAGCACTCTAGATCTGTTACTGTTCTTCACTCTCTCCTAATATTAACACTAAATTTCTGTTACTGAAACATAGGGCCATCATTTTTTGCTGAATCCAAATGGAGCTTGGAGCATAGAATAGTCCACCACTGAAATGATTGTACCATAAGCCACAAAAGTGATATGGGCTGAATGGTGGTACATGTTATATTCCTTCTTATCAGATCAGAAATAAGTGATCTCTAAGTCCCCTGTACTAGCAGCCCATACTGCACAAAATGGAGCTGTAATCACCAGCTGTACAGTAGACAGAATGAACTTAACAATGGAAACAAGAATAACCAGGAAAACAAAGTTTATTTTCAAAGTCAATAGTTTGTCAATTGTTGAATATGTCCTTGAAATTTCAGTGAGTCCGAATAATTATAAGAATGTAAATCCGAACTGCAGAGCCTGTTACAGGTTGAAGTGATAGGTATCATTATGAACATATAGTTACTGGGATATTACTACATTGATGTGATTATAGCAACTATCTGCCATAGCAGGAAAGTGAACATAGGCACCATATATGCCCTGAAACTTCTTGTTATAATTTTGTTACTATCATTGAGAAACAGGAGCCCAATGGGACTTTGCACATGACAGCATAGCTATAGGTATGAACTACAGATAATTATATCTTTTGAATTAAGTATAATTCAGTTAGATGAAAGCTATGCCAGTCAACTTGAAATTCTCTGATACTGCACCTTTCTGTCTTTTTCAGTCCTCTAAGACACTTTCATTTTGGCAGTTATCTAACATAATGCTGTGGAACAGGGACATTATATCAAACACAAATCTTAAGCTTCAATGGACAGTCATTGACTTTGCTTTTCCCTGTCAAGTGCCATTGTTTACACTACATATGGCTGGTCAGGTTATGCACAAGCGCATTAAATAGAATGTACTCTTCATGGTTCGTCCTGTGACTAGCCTGTCACTCCCAGATTTCCTTAGTATCTCTTTTGTCTGTGAGACATGGTACCTTTGAAACGAAACTGCTGGTGTTGGCAGAGACACAAAGGTCAGTGGAGATGACTATAGATGTGGTAGCAGAGCTGAAAATGGCTCTCCTGGCCATCGTAGTTCTCAGCTGATTCACTTGCAACTGATCCACTGCCACAAAATCATTCAGTTGGTCTTGGCTGAGGAATTTGGCCACACTTTGCATGCAGTACAGTCTGATTCCCTACCAAGCTTCGAGTAACCGGAGAGGCAAATCTTCTAGATTCCCTCACAAAACTTTTCATTCTTTTCTCCTGGTGATTTAGTGTTCCCAGCCCATGAATCCTGGCCAGTGGTGGTGGTGGTTCAACAGACTTAAAAGTTCCTGCTAAGAAGATAAAAAAGTGTATTATATTTTGAAAACTGACAGGATTCTCCTACATCATCTGTGTTACAGCTGAGTTGGAAATTGATACTGCTACCATTTTTGTGTTTTCTTTCATGGACTTGCCTGTTGCCCTATAAAAGTCATATTTATTTGTTTGAATCAATATCTGAGTGGGAATTGAAAGGAAGAATGGTTGCCATGACATGTTCCAACATGGTTTGAAGGTAAGAAGCCATTGAGAATATCAGTGTGCTTGAATTGCTAAGAATCATCAAAAAGTGGACAAGCAGCATACCTTTACAGGCCTGCACAGGAATGACCTTAGCAATGGAAATTGGGCAGCATCTGACAGAAGGGCTCACAGGTGAGAGCTGAGTCTACCTAAACACCTGTGCAGTGAGAATAATTTTTTTAATGTCAGAATTCTGTAAGACAACAAGAATATATTTCTTACAAGTTTTTATGTAGCAAGTGCAAGGCAAGTGGAAAACTTAAGATTGATATTAACTGGTTGCTGAGACGAGATGTGGCTTTTTGAGAACATTAGGTTAATTCTTTGCCTTACATCCCTGCTGTGCCTTATCATTGACACAGGTGAACAGGCAGTGGTGAGGAGCAGAACTAGCAATCATATTCAGAAAGGGATTTTTACTTCTGAATAGCATGTCTAGGTTTTATATTTTTAACCCAAGTTGTCAGACTAGAGACTCAGGAGGTAAATCTAGCTGGCAGAAAGGGTCTGAGTGTTCTCTGCCTGACTTCCAAGTGCCTGGGGAGTAATGTATAAACTTAACAACTACTGCATGTCTCTTGGTGTGTCTGGGCAGGCAGATGTACTTAACACTGAAAGCCATCTTCACACCGTATGGAAGTGAGAGGAAGAGAGAGGAAAAAGAGGTTTCATCAAGAAATTCGAAGTGCAGTGCAACTTTGCCCATGGGAAATATGTCAGATCTGATGTCTTCTCCCACCCAGTGAAATGGTTGTTTCCTTGTTCTCTTTGACACTGGACAAAGCCTTCATTCTAATTACCTTAAAATCTGTATTTTGACATCGGTATGAACAAATTTCTAAAATGAGCAGGTTTTCTAAATGTCCTTGCTAAACCTGTAGTCTTTTGTGGAATCTTATAAATAATGGTTATAGACACAGTTGGGAAGGGCAGCCAATTGTTCATTTAAATCTTTGTCCTAAGGTTTCATCTTGTGTTCTGGGTTGTCATTATGGGACAGGATGGTGAGGAGGGAAAAAGGTGGCCTTAGAAATGCAGCTTCTGTTAGTTAAAGCAAGATATGTCTCATGCAATATAGACTGTATTTGTCATAGCCCAAAATTCTCTCCTTCCTAAAATCAGTCACCCCAAACATAATAAGGCGCAGGTTGCACTTACCATAGTGAGAGTCCTGCTGTTCTGTTTCTTCAGGTTGCTTATTGTGTCCGTGTCAAAGTGCTCTTGAGGAGCCTCTCAGCTCATTCAGCCATGCAGACTTATTGTGGGTTTCATTCCAGTTTGGTCCCAAGACTCTGTCACAGTCTCTTCCAAAAGTGATCCCATCCCCCTATTTTCAGCCTAAAAATCAGGCTGCTGTCATGAAGGACAGAGCTCTCTGTCTGGAAGGATGGCAGTTGTAGAGTTCATTAGAGAAGGGCCTATATAAAATGTGTTGCTGGGCTGGCAACACTGCCCCTGACCTTTAGGTTCAGATAATTATCTTCAGATAATTGTGCACAGAAACACAGCATTTATCTCTACTTGTATCTGGATGATCTTAGGGCTTGGTATTTTTGGTGCTCCTACTAAATCATAATCCCGCGTTGTAGCACCATGGTGTATGTTGATAGTGTGCTCATATTCTCTGATTGGCAGAGCCTAATTTATAAAAATTCTAAATCAAACCTCTTTGGCAATGAAGGACTAGGGGCCCTGAGAAGGAATATATACGGGCAGAAAGCCTCTGGTGAGCAAATGGGAAGCAGATATACGGTCTGGCAGACAAGGGTATAGGTAACAGGGGTGGTGGTGGCAGCCTGCCCAAACTCTATCTTCACTCTGTGCATCGGGTGAGCGGGGGAACAAGGCGCGACTTACGATGTGCTCAGCTCGAAAGCACTCTGAATTCAGCTTGCATCCAGACCATCCACCCATCCCATCTGTCTGTGCCCCCTGCACCAACACATTCTTCTATTTGAAACAATTAAAGTCTACAGGCTTTGTCAACATGGATGGCGAGACAGACAGACGGGCAAGAGCTTGTACCTTCTCTAAAATTTCCATATTGATTCCTCAACAAGACATAAAAAGCGAGTGAAAACTCTGCCCTTAATGTGAACAGGCACTAACTACATTTTTTTCTTGTCTCATGCTTTAGAATTTCAGTCAATCCCTGCAGAGGGCAGTAATAATATTTTTCTCACTGACTGACTGATCACAGACACTGACTACAAGGTTGGTGGTGTTTTTTGTTTTTGTTTTTGTTTTTTTTCCTGTAAATAACACGTTGGATGAGATGAGTAAGTACTTTGAAGCAGTACTACTTATCTTCTTTGTTTGGTGTGTGCATGATATGTCTTGCTTATATGATTGGAGTAAACTAATAACCAAGATCTGAGACTGGGAGAAAACTTTTTGATATATGTAACCAAATATTTTGGTCATACTATTTCATTGTCTTTTATTATTTTGGCTCAGTAGGGAGGCATTTCTGTAAAGCTAAATGGTCAATAAGGTACAGAAATCCAAACTGCATATCTAATGGTCCATTTGTTCTTTAAATCTCTGAAATGAGAAGTGTGTTGTTTTGAAAGTGCTCTCTTTGAAATCAATCGACTACTTTCAGCATTCAGTGGCACTCAACATGGACATGTGACTGTGTGTCCTGCCATATGTTACAAATGCAAATGTTTTAGTGGCAGACTTTAAATAGATTAGGTATCGTGGAGGTAGCCCACGTTAGTAGAAAATGTATCTGATGACTAAACTTAATAGCTGTTCAATTGACAAAATTATGTGACTCTTATAAGTTTTCTTTCTTGAGTCAAATTATCACTGCCAGCTCTAGCTGGATTATAATACACTCCGCATAAACTTGATATATTTGTCATTTAGTTGCCTGGAACATCAACTTGCAAAGAAATTACAGGTTAATTCAGATGATATAAAGCAATGTCACAGCAGAGAGATTTCCAACTAATTACTATTTTTACATTGGAGGCAATATCTCCTGTGACAATTCACTATTGTAGCAAAAGATGGGCTGAATTCTTTTCAAATAAATTGGGAGAACATTTGACAACAAGAATATCTACCTACATAATCACATGATGGGTGCAGCAAGTAATGTATAATTACTTAAAAGTCTTGTTAAAGTATACTTGATGGTGTTCACATTTAGGTGTGACAAATCCCTTTAAATATACTTCACTGGTTATAAAAATACTTAGAAAAAGTATTTTTTTATCAGCTGAAGTGCCACTCACTAGAGCAGTTCTGGAGCTGAATGTACTTCTGACAGGCATTTTTATCAGCAAAGCATTCAGCAAAAAAGACGGTTAAACAAAAAGCAAGTTTAAGGTCCTCTGGCCTTTGGAATGAAGAGCTGTGCACATGTACATCGCTTTCTTGGCCAGTGAGAATCACACTAACTCGGTTAAAATCTGTGTCTTTTCTTGTTAAACTTTCATTTGCCCTTCCAGAGACTTACATGTACCCTTAGCAACCCACGAGGGTGATTTCTGAATAATTGGCTGAAGAACCCTTTTATCCTTCAGTTTAACTGTTAAAAAGATGTTATTCCATATTTAATAAACATGGATCAAATGTTGAATTAATATATGAGTGCATGTGGAGTATGAGTACATAAAAAGTGATCATGTTGTTGCCTCATTTTAGTGACACAAATCGTAACACACGTGAATGTAATTTTCCCCATTATCACACAAAGTAAGGACATAAAATAAATTTCCAAACTGGGTTGCTTGTACCAATTCTAGAAGTTTCCGAGAAAGTGCCTTGCTGAAAACAGATAGTTTCACCCTTACTTTAGGCATGCAATTCCCTTCTACAGTTTACCTTGATGGTGGATGCCAACCAGTGGCACATATTTACCATCACAATTATTTTTTTTATTTCCCTCTGGTTTTGCCCAAAAAATTGTAAAAGCCATAAATATGAGATACCCTTGATAACTTCGCACTACTAGAGGAAAAAAAAAAAGAAATAAGTTCAGAATGACGTAAGATAGTAAAATTATGTAATCACTTGCTTTTTTAAAAAAATACACCTAATTTGCACCAATTTTAAAAGTATAGCTGCTAGCATTTTTGCTTCATCTAAATAATTCTATATATAAACCCTGCCATTAATACTTTTTGACAGCTTTTTAAAGTACTGAGAGATTTTGCAGACTTTAATGTGGAAAATAAACCAGGAAATTTACATGAGAAGCTAAAAGAGAAGAAGTGTTCCTAAAAAAATTAATGTAAAAGTACAAATGCTTACCTTTGTGTTTGGGTGGCATAACTGTTATCATATGCCTCGTAGCTTGGATCATCATATTCACCCCCATATCCGTCATCATATCCCTACGGAAAAAGTAGAACACCACAGCTTAGAAGACTGATAAATCAAAGCACATTATCAAGCTGTAAAAGTAACTCGTGTCAACATATACATGCTATTTTTGCCCAGTATTATGTAGGATGGCTCATACAAACGCTCAGTCTGCCTGCGCCAGAGACACAAGTAACTTCAGAAGGTGGTTCAGCTTATCTAATGCCCGAATCTTTTACTGAAGGACCCATGGGCAATTATCACCCATTGTAGCTGCCTTTGAACCGAAGAGTGCTCAGGAACCAGACAATGAATAAACAAAGAGATAATCTAGGGGATAACTTTTGATATGCTCTTTTCATATGACAGGACAACAGAGTAGGCAAGAAATGCTGTACGGAAACACTTTTTCTTTTTCTCTATGAATTGTAGGAGCAAATATGTCTAGTTAAATAGAAACTGAACATTTCATAGCTACGAGAAAAAAAATCCTGTTATGGGAAGTCCTAAAAAGGGGGCTTAAAAATCTTTGACTCAATATTAATTACAGCAGAAGGTAATTTCTTTTTCTTTCCCACAAGCTATGCAAAGTTTAGTTAGGTTGGGATAGAAGGGACAGCATGAGACAGCTCCAAAGTAACAGCAGTCAAATAAACAATCACTCTGGTACACTACCAAAACCACACGAACAAAATACAGTGTTAGTTTGGTACTTCATTATTTCTGCTAATTAATCTACACAAAGGTATTGAACTAGACTCCACTAGTAGCCCTGATCTAAAGAGAAGATTCAAAGGAAGAAGCATTCAGTCTCCCGAGGTCAAGCATGTTAAATTTGCCTGTCTTTCTGGTCTCCTACCCATCAGCAAGGGTGAGTACGGATTCCAGGTGGGAGACTTCACCCTGGGGTGCTGCATGGCCTGAAGGAAGAACAGAACTTTGGATGGTGACTCCATTTCTCAGGCACCCACATCAGCTTATCTGGGCAGGAGCGAGAGTCCCATTTTCAGACTGGGGAACAGCCTCTCCCAGAATGTGAAGTCCACACAAACTTTGTCATCTTCCATTTCAGGTGGAAGTGCACCGGTTTGACTTGTCTTCATTAGTATACACTCGCAGCAAAAAGACTATAGTGATATATTTAACATTTTATGGCTAAATACACAACTTGTTTCTGGGAACAGGAGAGAAACAATGAACCACAGCAGACGGACGTTAGTCACATCAATTAGTGTGCTACTGGGAGGGATCCTGTTACTGTGAACACGAGGAGATGCAGGTTCCTATATAAAGTTGAGTAGCAAGAGGAAAGACATTTCAACATGTTTACCTACCATACGAGAGAGCAGGAAAAGCAACCATTACAAATTAGTTCTCTCAGTTTCTTGACGCCTGAGGCGGATCAGCATTCAGCATCAGCAGGGCAGAGAACACTTGTTAATATTTGACATTTCTGTGGGTTCACGTTACAGCTTTTAACAGCCTCCCTAAAGGCCAGAGCAGGTCAATACAGTCCAAATAATACAAGTGGAATGGTTAGAACACAGCAAAAAACCACAATGCACATTAATAAAGAAGTGTTTTCTAGACAATGTTCTCTTATTTGTGTCAATCTGTATGAGAATTATCTTCTAATCCTACAGGTGAACTATTTATATAAGGTACATCCAGCATTTTTTCAAAGTTTAATATGGTGTATTGTAGCCAGACACCATCACCCTAAATAGGCCTTTAGGCATCTGGAATTGAGATTCAAAATAGCTCCTTTCACATCCTTGAAGTGTCTCAAACTCACTGAGAATTTTTCTTCTCTTTAACCTTCAGCTCCCCAGAATCTACACCTTTAATATTTGAAAGTATTTCTTCCATGCGTGTGTTTTGACACGAAACACCCAGCTCCTGTGTAGACCCTATTAAGATCCAGAAGCTAGGAGTCTGAATATGTTCAAATTCATATAGTCTGTGTACTGAGGATGGTGCTCCCAAGAGCATTTCTGTATAAATCCAGAGGTGAGAACCCAAGATGCCCTTTTCAAATGCAGCGCAATCTCTTACTGAGCAATAGAATCAGACTCCTTCATGCACTCTCTCTGTCTATTACTCCTTGCATTAAAAACAAATAAACAAATCATATTAAATTGATAAACATTCTGTATATATGTTGATAGGAACAGAGATGTCCTCTTAGAGAATCTAAGTAACGTGGAAGTGCTGTATCCTGACCTCACTGAAGGAAAAAGGGTTGATTATCCATGCTGCCAGTGTTGAATATGACATTTTTTCTTCTATAATTTCTACAATTTAATTTATTTCACCAGAAATCTTCACATATGTGTATATAACACTGAGTCCTTCCATCCTGTATTTAAGTTCTAACACCTTTTAATTGAGGTCTGTGCTTTTCAAGCAGGAATATCTCAGATAAAGTGATTTTGGATCTGATCTGATCAACGTTCACCACTGGAAAATCCATCTCCATGCTCATCATAATATTACAAAACTTGTATGAAAAGCTGATACGGTCAAGCCACCCAGTTTCAATGAAGGGGAAGAAAGTGCTTCCCTAAATCTTCAGAGCTCTTTCAAGATGTTAATGAGGGTGCAGATAAGCAGGACCCAAGGGAAACAGGTTCCTTTGAACTCCAAAAAGTTACTGACAAGGTTTCCTTTTCAAGGCTATCAGAGGGACTGGGGTTGGTTGCCTGGGAAGACTCTTTTCCTGTGTGAGGAGTCTTTTTCCCCATGGTAGCTGCCACTATCGTTCAGAAGAAAAAGCTTATGGGAATGAACTGAAAAATATGAAACAGGGAAACTATTAGAAATATTCAGATTGATAACCATTTCTAGGCCAGGCTTTTAGGCCAGGGTATCTTTATCTCAGGTATTTCTTAACAAAACATCTTTCTAAAACATCGGAAAAACACCTCTTTATGTCAGGGAAAAGGAAAGTGGATTTTTCAATGACTAGGATTTGCTCTGGCCTTACAGTGATACATCCCAAACCAGAGGTAAAGGAACAGAAATACACATCTGGAGCTGCAGTGGGGCTAACACTGTTTGTAAACAATTATGGATGACTTTGAGGAGGTTTGGTATAGTTTAGCGTTAAAAAATAACCAAAGGAAAAGAAAAAATTAAGGAAAATTTTTAAATACAGTTCAATTCAATAAAAGACTAATTTGAAAATGAATATAATTAAGTATTTAGCAGTCTTTCTCCACAAAGTGAAGTTAAGAAAAACTCTCAGAAGAATCTCAGAATAGCATAGGAAATTAGCACTGGGAACACTCACTTCAGAAGCAAATGCGCACTACTCTACCACAGATAAAGAAAATTATAGCCAGGGACAAAAACGGTAGAGGAGAAAAAAGGGACATATTGGAAAAAAGGCTTATATTCTACTGCTAGAGAAAACGTTAAATATTAACATGATTCAACACCCAAGATATCATTGAGAAAGATTTATGTTATTTATTTAGATTTACTCAAATCCTCTTCAAGTTTCAGATGCTGAAAGAAATATTAGAAATACAAACAAAATAATAAGCATCATCAGTAACAAGAGTATCATAATCTAACGTAATCCGATCTGTTTAAACTCGAAGTTCCTACTTAAATGCTAAAACCCCTATTTCAAGAAATAACAGCCCACACTCAAATGCACCAAGTTTAAATCACCTCTTCTCTGAATAGACTTAGAAAATAGGATTTTCACAGCGTGCTCTGAAAAATGGTAGGTTGCAGCTCTGGGAAACCAAGAAGAAAAATAATTCTAATACTTCTAATGAAAACTGCCCTACTCACAATATTTTATGTATGTCCTGGTAATACATGATAAAATACATTGTAAGGAAGTCAAAACTAATTAGTTTTTTACAGAAGATAGCCCAACTCTTTCTAAAGCAAAAACCTGCAAAATATCTGGACTTTTTTTTTTTTTTAAAGCAACACAAACAACAATAAGTCAAAGTAAAGTAAGTTATACAACTCTGTATTTTACTTGGCAATTATGTGAACAAGAAAAATGTCTGCAGCCAGAGAACCAGTGTAGCCCTTCAAATAAGCTGCACCCAGCGGTACATAAAAATTACTACTATACCACAGAAAAGGTGAAGGTATAAAAATCAACCTCTAATTGTAACTCCAGTAAAGTAAAAGTAAAACCAGTTGTTTCCCAGTAAAAGGGCCTTTGCAGAGTTTCCACTATTTTCTTTTCCTTGCTTCTATAAATCTACCAATGCTCTCTCACTCTCTTTTCTATTGTGACTTGGCCACATCCATATTTTCTCATGCATTCATATCACTCTAGCTTGGAAAGCTAAGAGCTACTTGTCTACAACTAACCTTATCCCACATACTTTTGACACTTATTTGAGGACGAGTTGAATTGCTCTCTAAATGGATGTGTTAGAGTTAAGTAACCAACCTTTATGTATTGTATGTTAGTTAGTTCATCGTTTGAAAGAATTTACTGCTCAGAGAAAGCTGAGCTTGTAAAAGTCAGTGCTGCTAGGCTTAATTTTGAAGCGACTGGAGACCCAGAATGCAATCGGAAGGCTGTGAATGGTGCACGGGGACGAGTGGACAGGTTGGAAGAGCATCTCAAACAGCCAGCACTCTGTTCAGAGAAGATCTCGGGTTAGACAGTCTGGCGTGCAACTGACTACACACCTGCACTCAGGAAATGCTAACAGCTATGGAAAATCTTATATCCCACTCCTTTTACCGTATATGAAACACTGGAGAGAAAATAGAGACATACATCTGGGAGGCCTTCTCTTTCCACATGTATGACTCACACCCTTGGCTAGTCATGCTGCCTGTTTGGCTTAATGAATCTTAAAATCTTTCCTGCGAAGAGCAGTTAAGGTGTTAGATCACGTCAGAGAAATGGCAATTTTAACCAAAGTTAAAAGCCATCACAGCTATTATAATTAGACCTGTACTGCTGTCACCTCCTTCTCTATTTGTCCATCGTTGTGTGCTCACGACCTGGTTGCACTGAGCTGGTTGAGCCTCTCTAGAGCGCTGTAATGGGGAGGACTTGCCTTCTGTCGCAGTCACACTCATGAGTTCAGACTCAGTCCTCGAGTCGTTCTAAGGTACGGGCAGCCCTGCGTGATGTGAGGAACACATCTCAATATACTAATTTTACATAATTTAGACAAATGGCAATTTATCCCTACTGACTACAAAGAGGGGTACAAACTGTAATGAACTTAGGTTTGGATTATTCATTGTTGAAAACCTGCGGTTTGAGCAGACGAATCTCACTGAAGTACCTGGAAAGTTAGTCTGTTGCTGTGTAAGGATTCTCAGAATCATAATTTATGCTTAGAAACTGAAATTCTGACTAAATTATTCCATAAGCCTGCATGCCTACTATCATAGCTGGTCTTGGATTCTTCAGCCATACCTCCAGGATCAGAAAAAAGAGATATTGTATAACTAGATATTATAAGTTTTTTGAAGATGATATATATATCCCCCACACTAGTGAGATCTACCAAGTGTTTTAAAGATGACTGGCACTATCTCCTATCAAAATGATAAATAGAAGTAACAATAATAAAAATAATGCTGAAATTAAAACAGTAATACTAACTGATTGAATCAAGTAGAGCTCTATGTTATGGACTTCATAAATGTCATATATGAACTAGAGTCTCTAGTGCTGAAACAACCCAGAGCAGATGTGCTTGCCAGAGGCAACTAAATAAACTCAACACATCTGACCTCTTAACAAAATTGGCCTTATTTTTCAAATACCAGCAATGGGAAACATGTTTATAACTGAATGGTAAAACATATAGTGGTGAACATTTTTCACACAGTCATGGAAATATATAATAAATAATATAATTAAATAATATAATTGAAATTTCAGTATAATCACAGTCACAGAATGACACTTAAAATACATTTTGATGTACTGAAAATCAGAATGGGATGAAACTGTAAAATAAAATCTAATAGAAATGAGACTTTTCTTACTCCTTCCAAATTTGCAAGACTAGCCTACAGCATAATTTGCTGCTGCAATTATATTACAACATTCATCTGGCTCACATCTTTATTTTTTCAAATCCTTCTGCTGGCTCTCCTATGCCCATGAAGTCACATTAAGAATTCTAATTAATGAGTCAAAGCTGCCGCTTACACCCATTTTAACTTCTTGTATTTTCTCTGTCCCCTAACCTTGCTACCAAACTGAACTTCTGAAACCATTTCCTCTCCCATTTTATTTGTGCTTTTTTTCGTATTCCCTCTCCTTATGGGATAGCATCCTAACCTCAGTGTCAATCCTTTACTCAGTTCTTATTGCACAGAAATGTCTCACAGAAAAATTTATTTCTTCCAATATCAATAGAATTACTTACTTTAGTAATAAGCAGCAAGTGGAGATGAAAAATAAACCAAGGTATCTTCTTCGTGTATCTGCAATAAATTTCATTTTTGCACTTGTCTATGATTCTGAGATCCCCGAAGAAAGGACTTTCCATAGAATCATAAACTGTTTTGGGTTGGAAGGAACCTTAAAGATCATGTAGTTCCAAGCCCTGTGCCGTGGGCAAGGGCACCTTCCACAACACCAGGTTGCTCAAAGCCCCATCCAACCTGGCCTTGAACACTCTGAGCAACCTGTTCCAGTGCCGCACCACCCTCATGGGGAAGAATTTTTTCTTTATACCTAATCTAGATCTACCCTCTTTCAGTTTAAAGCCATTACTCTTTGTCCTATCACTACATGCCCTTGTAAGAAGTCCCTCTCCAGCCTTCTTGTAGGTCCCCTTTAGGTACTGGAAGGCTGCTGTAAGGTCTCCTCAGAGCCTTCTCCAGGCTGAACAACCCAAACTCTCTCAGACAGTCTTCACAGGAGACATTCTTCATTTCTAACTGCTATTTTTACTGATGACTTGTACTGCTTTACATAGTACTTGAGTGATAATATATTACAGTAGCAAGTTGCACTGGTGACAATATATCACATAAATGGCATTTAAATGAAAGATTTATTTTTCCCATGAACTGAAATGAATAGAGTAGAATGCAGCCTTTGGCTGCCAAGGGAGGACGGGTTGTAATACACCCATTATTAGTTTAAATCTCTTTATCATATCTAATATTTCTCTTTCCAAAATTTCAAGCAAAGCAGATGGTGAACTTCTTGTGCATCCTGATGCTCCCCCAGCTGCATAATCGATAGATGGAGCTGGCATAAAATCTAGCCATGGAGCAAGTAAGATGTCTTGTACAGTATATACAGAAATCATTATAAGCCTCTAGTACAGACTGACAACTCTTCTGAGTTTAGCAACTTAATGATGGTTTAAGCATTTGACAACGGTTTGAATTGCTAGACACGATGTCTTAAAAGTAAATTATTTCAACCTTAAATAAACTTTATAATAATCCAGGAAATGAAATTTCTAGGTCTTGAATGGTTGGGAATTCCAAGGAATTCTCCTTTTTATTTTTCAACCCTTGAAAACTGGACCACAGGACTTCACATCTCAGAGCTTGTAAATCTGCAAGTAAATGCTGAGGTACTAGCAAAGAGCAGAAATAATTTGATAGGTGTTTTACAGGACCTTGAATTGCATTTAATTTTAAATCGAATTTCACTCTGATGTATTATGAATGCTGGAAGTAGGCAGATTAAATACAGCTTGGCCAAATGCAAGATAATTTGCTCTGGTAAATACATCCTCAAATTCTATAAACTGCCCATGTCTCTGAATTTACAGAATTCCCTCAGGAAAAGACTTGCAAGAGTCATCGTAACTAACAGGAGATCTTTCCAATTTTACCACACCATAAAACAAAAAAGCTCAATAAAAATAGCCTTATATTTTCTATGTCAAGAAAAGCCAAGAAAATACATAGGTTAATTCTATGTGAAATCCCTTGGTTTTGATCCATTTTTATGCTCTATTAAAATATATCTAATCATTAAGGATTCCATGAATTAGTAACGCATAACAGTAACAAAACTTCACAGTAGAATTAGAGACAAAATTGTTTAAAGTGCTTAAAACACAGGGCAGATAAAGATTTATTTATTTATTAATCCTGAAGCAGGTCCAGATGAGAGTTCAGGCATTCTTAACATTGCAATCTTTATATCCTAATCTTTGCTGGACACCCCACACCTTTTTCATAAATGACACCTCTTGCTGAATCAAACTCCATATGTCCTACATTGTTACACAGATAGTTCATCACATATTTCCTAGAATCTAGTTTCATAGAAAAATATTTCTGAAAAAAAATGTGGTCAGTGAATTTTAAATCGTCTTGTTTATGTAATTTATACATTTTGCTTAACTTCTGATGCTTTATATAAACATTGTGACTCTTAAATCGATTTTTCTTATCTTATAAAAGACCACAAAGCAGTACTCGGAAGACATAATGAAAGTAAATCTTATTTGGTGTTGCTTTAAGCCATGCAGCTAAACAGTATTTCACCAGTTCCATGATACCTTTGATTTAATTTTTGAAGTTGCAACCTGAATAGTGTGTCATCAATTTATACATTTGAATTGAACAAACTTTTTTAAATTCAAACTTCAATTTTGAAGAGTTGACAAAATGAAACTTACTATGAAAAATATGGGAAGATTTTTAAAGTTACGAAAATTTACCTAGTACTAGTGTAACAAAATGTTGAGTTGGTATCGGTTGCAGAAGAGACTAACTCATTTTTTTTCTGCTTACGACAATGATTAAACTTATAATACAAGTGCTGCTTATAGTGAATGCAGCAATGTTTGCACTGCTGCTAATCATGTTTGAATAAAAATGTTCCTGGAAATTCTTCTTGGTCCTGTTTACTGTCTGGGAATAAAAAAAGAAAGTGCCTGCTTACAGTATCTTAACGGTAACATTTCATTTCCTAACAGATATTGTCAGACTAGGAAATACAGTCTAGTATGACATATAAAATGCAAGGATTAGAGGTAATGCAGAATTTTCTTCTTGGTTTTAAAAGAAATGTGAGAAGAGTGAACTTAACTAGCACAATCTTGTACAGGAATTATTGCAGAAAAGCCAGGTATAATTAAAAGCAAACATAGAATGTGATGGGGCTTCTCATTTTTGAAAATAATAAAGAGCAAAACAGTAAAAAGTGGTTAATACTTATTGAGATACATAAAGGTAGTATTTAAATTGTTATTCTCTCAAGTCTGAACAGGCAATTAGAGAAATTAGGGATGGAAATGAACAGATCATCTATTAGGAACTCCTGTCAAATATGATTGCTCCTTTCAGCACATTTTCTAGTGCTTTCTCTAATCGAATTCTAAATATTGCCAGTAGTAGGGATTCCACCATTTCTCTTGGGAGACTGTCTGACAGCCTAATAGATCTTTGTGTCAGACACCTCTGCTAACTTTATCCTATACGACTAAATATATGTCACTGTACCAGTGAGATGTATTCTCCCAACTCAGTATTCTCAGTATTCACCAACGTCTATGTTATATTCTTCTGTTTCCTTTTAAAAATAATTCAAATAGAAAGATCAAAAGTCAAATGCAACCGTGACGCAGAGATATACTGATCAGCCAATAGCACAGCAGGAAGCCAGAATCCCCAAATCTTCATAAAAACCTTAAACAGATCCCTACTTTCACAAATCCCTCCCTTTTCCTTGGGTCTAGCAAGCAGAGGTGCTGGAAAAGATGTCCAGCCATCTTTGAGTGTGGTGGATCAAGAGTGTCCAACAGTATGGCTGGCCCCCTACAGAGAGAGCCTTCTAACACAAGTGGCCCGCAGGTGGTAATAGATGATGACTTGCCTGAATCAAGTCCTTAATGTCTGATGGAGTTCTATTGCATTAAAATCCACCCAGAGAGTCACGGGAAGTCCGTACAGACCTCAGGATATGGCTTCCGTAGCAAGACACGGCTTACCCAGCAGGCCTCATGCTGTGCACCAGATCGAATTTGCAGATTTTTTTCCAAGGTGATCAAAGTGATGCAAATGTGGATCACAGTAACAAAATCTATACTAAACAGAGAATGAAAATCTTGTTATTATGTATGGCATAGTCCTAGACCGTGGTGCAGCCTGACCGTCGTGCCGAAAACAGGGATGCGTTGTGATCCCAGACTGTGGCGGAACACAGGAGGGAAGGAGGAATAGTAAGAACAGTTTCCTTATCGAATGCTACCCTCTCTCTATCATGCAGCTTCGATCACTTTGGTCTGGCTCAGTCTTTTCCTGCCAGCTAGGATTCATGGTTGAAAACTCAGAAAATGGACCATATGTTTGATATATTAACTGAGTTAAGTGCAGTAAAGATACAGAATCAGGTAAAATTGACATACTGAAAACACCACCTTGTATCTCTATGCTAATTCTTCTAATGCCCGTCAAGGAATAAAAAGAAACAATAAGTATAAGAGAAGGTAAAAAAGGTCAACACCCCTGTTTATTGTGAGACTATTCATCTCAGAACAGTGATTCTGACCTTTCCTGACACAGCCTGTCAACAAATGAAGAACAAAAAATGATTAAAAATGTTAACGGACTGCCAAACAGTCCAGTTACTACTAGTACTGATTCTTATTTACCATACAGAAGTAGCAGTTTACATCTATCTACTCTAAACGCTGCAACGGAGACACTAAAAGCGGAGTTCAACAGCCTTCTCAAGTGTGTCTAGGGCTGGATCCAAAGCTGCACAGACCATCCTGGGCCACGACTGCTCCAGTCACTCTACAGCCTCCTGGTGGTATCCAACAGTGTCATTGAAAACGGACCTGGAGAATCTCAGCGTTTCTTCCAGTCCTTCTCTTCAGCTCATAGTTTAATTTTTTAGCAGTATTTATCCATTAGTTTTCAACTATTTGTTTTAGTATATTTACCAATCAAGAATTAACAAGATGTTGAATATAGGAACACTTTAACATGCACTGATGCATAGAAAGCATAATCATACCAACTTCATTCTTCTACTTTACACCCACCAATGTTTTGGGAAAGGTGCTATTCTAGATTTTGAGGAGCTCCTAGGAACCAAGAGCAAGGCTTCTAGCTGACCACTGCAATCATAACATCTGATATAGTTACAAAAATACTTTGCACCATAGAAATCTAAGTTTTTGTAAGAATCAGGTTCTTCTCCTGTACACTATATACTAATACATTAAGGAATATATCCATATATCTTGCTCTTAGGTAAGAGCAATATTTACATCCCTTTCATTCAATTACGTTGTAGGACTGCACATGGTTTTGAGGCTCACTAAAAAGGAAGAAAGGGAGAAAGTTATGTTCACTTTAACTTAAATCTCTGTTCAGAAGTAATTTCTCATTCCTCTTTTTAACAACTACATTTCATAAATAGCGTCAAATGTGACAGTCTGACTACCTTCTAAAACAAAAAAAGTTTGAAGAGATTATTCTCTGGCCATAGAAGTAGAAGCACAATATAGACTGCAGGGAACATTTGACTGATGTACTTGAAGCCTTGTGTTGTTGCTGTTTTTTTGAATAAATAAATTTTGCTGTCATTCCTTAGAATTTCTCACTAAGCTCAGAACCCTTTTAGCTGCATATTCATCACTGAAAGCAAAGCTGTATGCTTTTAGTTCTTCAACAATTTAAACTTTAAAGCTTACATGCAAAGCCAATTTGCATTAATCTTCTAGGGAGAACTATGTGTCATCCCATCACTGCCCTGCAACACATACAAACGTACACACGTGAGCAGAAACTCGTGAAAGCAAGTCCTACACAAAACTTTTATGTTATCTCTTCAGCTTTCTAGAAAGAAAAAAAACAACACGATTTTTATAAAAAGAAGATTTCCATCATGACCTACCACTCAGGCCATATCCTCAGTTATTTTATTTCCCTGTATGTCATAAAAGACTCTTCGCTTTAACCTTTGTTTATTTTTATGGAGGCAACTTACAGGTTTTTTTGTTTGTTTCTTTTTATTTTATTTTTATACGGGGATATTTTTACAATATGAAATACAGATTGCAATATATCTTAATTCTACTTCAAGAAGACAAAGTTGGGCAATGGAATGAAAAGATAATTTGTTAATTTCTATTTCCTGTTAAAGATCGTTTCAGCACTTTACAAACTCACCTTTATCTTGTTTATGTTGGGACAACACCTTGCCTTGGATAAGATAAAAATCTACTTGTGTCTCAGATCTTCTTTGTTTTAAAGGGCAAAAATGTTAAAAGGAATTTTTAAATTGATTTTTTTTGAAATTTATATCAAGTCTTAGGCATCAAGTTCAAAAAGTCACTGAGTCAGTTTTGGAAGTTCTGAAGGATGGAGTGTTCATAGCTAAATAATGAAGTCAAAGAGGAGAAGTTGGCACTTATTCAGGTAGAAAAGGAGAAGCATATGGATACATTTTTTCACTATCAATTCAGAGAAGAGGCCAACTAACTCTTAGACTCTGCTTGAATATTTTTAAAAAATGAGCAGAAGGTTATTCTCATCTTACAAGCTCTAATGACAGAGATTGAAGATATTGTCACTATTCTTTAAAGCCTCAAAAGTTTCTAAAATAGGATGGTTCATACTGGTAATGTTTCACCACTAACTATTCATCTAGTAGACCACTATTCAACAATTGCAGTATTATCTCCTCATTGGCATGTCCTTATTCTCTTAGTGCACTGGAGAAAATAAAGACATCAATTTAGCTGTGATTGTAATGGTCAATGACTGAGGAATCCATGTACAAAAAAAAAAAAATTCTCAATGATTCACAGAGGCAGTGTCAGCACTTTATATAGTGCTTCATTACAGTATTCAGTTGGGTTTTGAAACAGAAAATCCATGGGACAGAGTAGTGTTTGTGTTTTATTTTATTTGTTTTGTTTTGGTTTGTTTTTTTTCCCCCTATCCAAGACGAGGAATTAGTCTAGTGTAAAAATATACACATGATTACTTAAAACATCAAGACATTACTTAAAATTAAAAAAAAATTATTTAATTAACTCTATTTTTTCAGTTTAACAAAGCATTTGTTGCATAAGTTTGTAAAACTCAATAGTAAATGCTGAAGATACTGAAGGAAGGAAGTACATAAAAATATACCTGATGACTGCAACAAATTGCTCACTTAAGGGGATATAGATTTAAAGGAAGCTGACTGTCCTTGTCACTAGTGATTCTTTGTATTCAAATTTTATCATAAGAAATATCCGTGCCAGGCTCATGAAAATATTTGACACCTCTGAGTCCCATCATGCTGAGTCCAAGAACTCCACTTGCAGGAGGATGGAGCTGATTAGCAAAACAACAGCTGGAAGTTCATTGTCTTAAGACAAAGCCATCACCTCTACCAAAATCTCACTCTGTTAATTCATCTAAGAAGCAAAAGAAGCTGACTTAACTCTGATGCTGATTTTTCACAAGATATCCCTCTAAAAATATAAAAAATGAACCTCTCTTCCTGATTTCCCTATTTCTGTACATACCAGTACCCAGCCAAGAACATAGATTTCAGTCAGGTGTACTAAATATTGACTTGTCTATTTAGCATAAAATTTAAATAGGAGCTAAGTCACTGAGGCTCGTGGTACTTGTTCCCTTGGTAAAAGGCTTGGAGCTGTGTCAGTAAAGAGTGATCAGTAAACTCCTGAGCATCACCCTGAATACCCGGGAAGCCTAGAACCTGGCTCAGAATTATAAAATGTAGGGAGGACTTTTACAGCACTTGATTGCAAGTATTGAAATAATACTATATTATTAGTATTCAAATAAAGTGTTGAATTACTGGTGATCAAGCCTTCAGCTTGAAAATTGTAGTCACCTTGCCAGTTGAAGAAAGCTGTATCTCAATTTTGACCCTGAGGTAGATTGATGAATATAACTGCAGTCAACACAGAAGTGAATATCAGAGTAGCCAGACAGAACTGAAAACATTCCTCGTAAAAATTAAAACCAGCATTTTTCTTGTCCATTTTGCTAACGGTAGTATCTGAGGATCCAAGGGGTTCTTGTATTTCAAGATGTGGAGTGCAGAAATTTGAAGTAACGGACAACATAAAAGTGACTTTAGGTTTAAGGAGAAAATCCATATTAAAAGGTTGAGATTGAAGTCCATTTGGATAAGCAAGACAATTTTCTTTTTGGAAACAGGTCTTTCTCATTAATGCCTGCTGGGCGTAAAAGGCACAATTTAGTGGAGTTGTATAGTTTAAGAGTAACTCATTTTGGTGCTAGGTGTGTCACATCTGACCACAAAGCAGACAGTGAGAGCTCATTTCAGCAGCTGTGCAGTTATCTGCTGTCATTTTAGACATCCTAATATATCATGCCTGGCTTTTGCCTTCTAGTCCAGCAGGGCAGAGGTCTCACCTGGGCCCTATGTGACATTGTTGGTCCCCTGTGGGTGTCCTGAAGGCCGCAGGGTGCCTCAAATGGCATGAGAGCCTGTGCCCAGGCAGTCCAACAGAACCTGAATTGTACGATGAAAGGTTTAGCTACATTAGTGTTCTGAGCCAGGAGCTATCTTAATCGAGCACTGATCCTCCAAAACTGAAGCTAATTGCCGATATGTCTAAAGTCCTGAAGCACCTAAGATTTTGAGGTTTATAGTCCTAAAACTTTTCTTCTGGGCAGGCTTGTAGCTGCTTTGATCTTGGCAGAAAAGAAGAGCTCAACAACTGTATACTACTAATGCCTAATTAGTGTCCACTAAATATTATAGAAGTTCTCCACTTACCATCCAGATAGGTTTTGAGCCAGTTGGCATGCCCCAAGGATATCTAATGCATACACCCATGACTAGTCTGTCCACAAAACACAGGTGCTACCACTTCTTTCTTTCAAAAAGAGCACAATACCACAACACTGCAGTGAAGTGCCAAAGCTGCTTCAATATGTGTTTCAGCCTGAAGTCACATTTCTAGTGAGAATGGCTATTGCAACAATTAGGCGTTAAGATATTCTGTGATATTGGTACTCTTACATAATTGTTTGGGGTTTTTTAAAAATTTATTTTAAAGATTAATCCAGGACAGAGAGGTTGCCACAAAAAGCATTAATATCCAGCTTTGTTTTGGGGATATACTCTTGGAGCAGGAAGTTTTAGATTGCAGTCCATTGTCCAGTAATTATTCTGAGTTGTATTTAGTTATTTTAAAACATGCTAACATCCTTAGAGCAGAAACAGAACACTGAGGTACCTGTTCTGCACCACTGGCATTTTATAAGAAGTATATAGCTCCCCTTTATTCCTTAGCTTTCTAGCTGCAGAAGAAGATTCAGGTCTGTAAATCATAATTATTCCCAATGGACTTCATAAATAGACACTTACATGTTATTTACTCATAACTGAGCAAAATTCAAGCATGCTATATCGAGTTTCCATAACATTGCAACATAACATTTAGAAGTGTTAATGTAACTAACATGCTTAAAATCAAGGTGAAAATCTGTGTCACAGCAATGAAGAATCCTCAGAATTACTTGGATCATATCATCCCCTTCCTAAATGCTATGAGTCATTTCTTGCTTACATCAGCTTTAAGAGCAGATGAGATATTGATGCTATTGGAAAGGCTGTTTTATAAACCTTTTATGAGTATCTTCTCAAAAAACTTCACCAACTCAAACACTTTAAGATCCATCATTAGAAGTCCACAGCCAATGATAGATTTCTACCATCTTAGAACACATAACTTATTCTTGCAAAGAGATGTTTTAAAATTGCACTGAAATACATTTCTGTCTTGATGAGCTTAAGAGTGTGGCTTTGTTCCTTACAATCCACCCTCATAGAACTCTCCCTTTATCTCATAACACCTGATGAATTTTCAAATTTATTCTTTAGGCTTTGAACAGTTTTAAGCTAACTTGACAGACTTATTCTTTTGTTTTGTCAAAACATTTCCTCATCTGATTTCACTAAGACAGAAAAGGTGTAGGCTGCCCTTCAGACCTTCATTTAATGTTCTTTGATCACACATTTATAATAACAGCACAAGAAAAAAAAATGAATAAGATTGCAAGAAGATCAAAAAAGTTAGTATACTGAGTGACGTCCATCTAACCTTTCTGTTCATGAGAAAATTATGACTAAGGTACCTAAGTATAACTGGTATTTGAGAAAATGTGGTTTTAGGGTTTTTTTGTTTGTTTGTTTTTTCAAATTATTTCATCCAAAACTAGTGATAGTGAGGAGTTCCCTGCCAATACTGTCACTGGACTAACCTTTGTCCTATTAACTTTTTCACTGTCTCACGCAGAGAACTATAATATTTTAGAAAACACAGCCTCTAGACAGGCTGCACTGATTTTCCCTGAGTACCTCAGGCATATGCTTGTGTCAAAGCTTGTTCATGTATTAGCTTCATTGGTCAGTTTGGTTCTTCAGAATATCTATCAGTTTTCCAGTAGAAAAGTCCAGTTTGCTGACCTACAGTTCTGCAGGTTATTCTAAATATATTTTTAAAACTAATTTTATTTACAATGTTTCATTAAAACCCCGGGCAGGGGGGAAGGGGGGACAAGGGGGGGAAGAGGATAATATTGTTTTCAATCCATCTTTAGCATTGAATTTGTGATCTGTTCAGCTTCTTTTTCTCTGATCTCTTCAAAATTTTGTATAACTTGACTCATCTTTCATGTAAGCAGGTGGATGCCCCTTTCTACTTCTGTACCCGATTATCTTTCAGGGATGCAGCTACTTTGGATAAATGTTTTATAACTGCCATGAGGAAGTGAGCTGCAGAGCAAGTCTTGCTTTTGACATACCTTTAGGTCATACAGAAAACTGACAGATAACAACATTTCAAAGTTAATTTTTGAATTTCCAGACTGATAGTTTCACATAGAAGGTCTTTAAGCTTATCTATGCTATGCATCTTCACACAATGTCCATCCTTCCTGCTCAGCATGGACCATAAGGCCTTGAAGCTCAAGCAAAGTATCTGTGCATGTGTATGTTTGAACATCATGGATATTCAATTGTGAGATATTTATGTAGTGCCTCAAAAACATCCTTGTCATCTTTCTGTAACTGTATCTTACATATTTTCTGCAAAAGTGATGTCCTCTTGTTCTCCTGGATAGAAAGCTTGAGAGCTAATTAAGTCAAATCATCTTGCATAACAACATGAGACAATTTTACATTCAGCTTTGATGTATGTTTCTTCCTTGTTCTAAAATGGTGCTTCTGTGTGCTGCAAGGAATTTCCACAGAAATATTTTCTCTAGCTAAGGTAACTTAATTAGTTCCTTACTGTTACTGAAGGTATATTTGTGCCTAACCTATGTGCTGGGGTTGAGGAAATTACCTATGAAGGAGTTGTAAAAAGCTCAGATGCAATAGGAAAACTTGTTCCTGGGGGAGAGCAGACCCGCTATCTCCTCCTGGCAGGCACGCTCGTTACCCTGGCATGGGAGGAAGAAGCAGGTTGGTGGTTCAGTTCCAGCTCTGCATTTTCCTCCAGAGTTGGCTCCACGGAAGCCAAGAAGTTGACAATCCCAGCCAAGGAAAACTGCAGCACAGCAAAATGTAGCATTGCCTCAAGTCTTTAGACTATGCTATACTTGCCTCACAGTATACCCCTCTCCAAGGCACATCCCACAAACTTCAGCTTCAGACAGGCGTACAAAACACATCAAATTCAAATTCAAATGCATAAATGTAACTCATGATCATAATTCTTGAAATGCACAGAGACTGCAGGTTGTAAAAATAGTGAACGAAGGAACTAACTATAAATAAACTCCTGTCAGGAGTGAGAAACATATTAACTAATATAAAATGCAGGGAATACGGGAATATTCCTGTGTGCATAATATAGCCTGATTCCATTCGGACAATGCTTGCTTGTCTATCTAGACGGATAAGTGGCTGCCACTGCTAACATATGACAAGCATATAAGAAAGCATTTCACAAGAAAAAGATGAATCTAGCAGCAAAATACTAAGAGCAAAACTTTGAAACTAGGTATTTGCGATTAACTAGCAGAGAGTCCACACGACAGTCCTGTGAAGCTGGGTGCAGTTTTTGCATAGCAAAAATCAAGGGAATTGAAGACAGAGCCCTGTGCGGAAAGCTGAACTTGCAGAGTATCTGGAAAGGAGTTTGGATGGCATCTAGCAGTCTGTCACACATCAGATTTTGTCCTGAATTCAAGAAAAACAATTTTGGCTTAGAAAAGGTTTCAGCTGTTTGGTTAGAAAAGTTATAACCCTAAGAGCATAAAGCTATTTTTTCTGGCCAACCTACATCTGCAGTTCATGGGTAGCTCACTGTTTCACTATTTCAATGACATTAATTGTCCAATAGTCTCGTATTAAGTTCTGCTCAACTTTATTTCAAATGGCCACAATTCATGCTAGTATATTCCTAAGAAAAAGGCAAAAGTGCATGGCAGTGCACAGGAAACAGGTCCTCTGAGTTTGTGATTCTAGCTGACCTAGCGAGGGCTTCTCTCTACTCTCTTTGGCTTCTTAGAAGCACAGCACTACTCTAAGTGCTGACACTAGAATTACATCAAAGGTTAAGTGACCAGAAAACAGCCCCTTAGTATCTTTTCTATTGATCATAAGTCAGCTTTTGTGTCTGTAACAAATGCTTTTTTCCCCCCTTTTTAAAAATAATAACTAAACATTGTTGCTTTCCTAAAAAAAAAAAAAAAATCAATATTTTCTCTAGTTCTGTAGATGAGTCAAAACAAAACCTGATTAACATTGTAGGGGAATTAGCAATATAAAGGCAGAAGAATCAAGGAATTTGCAACAACAACATCAAGAAAACTGCATCTTTTTGACTGAGGGTCCTAAGATCTAAAGATAAATAACTTTCTTGCAGCAAAAGGAGCTAACCTAAGTTTACTGAATGCAAAAATAGATCACTCAATAAACACGGACTGCTTATGGCAATCATCATGGTAATCTTGCCCTTGTTCTTGCACTGCTTTACATACAGGGCAAACCTATATTTTCCTATCCAGTCATGCTGACTGTAGCTCAGTCTTCCACCTGTATTTTACTTTTATAATATATTCAAACGAACCTACCTAGAAAGACAGAAGATATTAAAAAAGATATTAAAGTCTTCAGTTTTTCCAGTCACTCTTGTATCACTTGGTATACTTTAGACTAGTTTTATTAGGATTGTACTTTGGGGGCAAATTTCTCAAGCATATCTGGCTATTAACTGTGATAGTGCAGACAATTTGTATCTAAGAGGAGTAAAAGTAGGTCCTTAGAAGCACGGTGAGAGTTAAAACCTCAATCTAACACAAGCTGGATTAGAATTGTACCGAAATTGTGGCAAGTGTTTTGCAGGATTAAATATATTTCTTATTACTATAACACATCTAGCATGACTGCTAAATCAGCACCCAGAACAGGCATCAAATCAGCACAGTAGGTATCCTATACAAAGAAAACTAACTACTTTTATGTAGCGCTTTTTTTTTTCCTTCCAAAAAAGAGACAAACATGTCTCGCACAAATACTGTTGAGGGAACAGCAAATGGAAATCTGAATTTAGTATAGAAATAGAGATATGAAAAGTACTGAGTTTTAACTTTAGGATGAAAGCTTAGTTTTCAGAAAACAGGTCATCTATAATGTATAAACAAAACAGCCCACATAATGCTGTATAGTCAGGGAAAATTCTCTTAGATCTACATGACTGATCTTAGTTGAGATATTCAGCATTTCCTCAGTATGCAGAACTCACACTGATATCAACAGGAGGCCCATGGAATCAGCAGGGGCACAACAGCAGGATCAAATTTTCTTGCAACCCAATTTAGATTCTTCCAGCAGCAATATATTATGTAAAGCAGATGTAAAGAAGAGTGTATCTGTGTGGTGTTTGTACATGAATAGGAATCTGGGGAAAAATATTTGTGGAGTGGAAACTTCAAACTTCCAGAATGTAGGTACATATATAGCCATCCTTTAAATTAATTACATGTTTTAATGTTCATTTAATGCATTTAAGAATAATAAATTTTATGAAATAGCTTAAAATAAAAAATGTGCTTTGATATGAATCTCTATTGTAGATTTATGGAACAGAAAATAGACATTTAAAGATTGAGGGCTTGGGAAAATGTTAAGTTACTTTGGGTAAGATAGAATGTGAATTCAAAGATGGCTATTCCATAGCAGTTACCTATGGACGCATGCTCACACTAAATATAATCTCAAGTTTGTTTCTAGCTATCAGAGAACTACAAAAATCTGGACATTCCATGCATCCTTGCTGCTCTCAGGTGGACAAATCCTCCTCCTCACTATCCCAGCCAGTCCTTCCTAGACAGCCTGCATCCATCCACTGCACCACTCCAGTTGTGTGAGCTATTCCACCATGTCTCTGCAAAAAAGAAAACTGTAGCCCTGTAATGGTACTTTAATTTCTCCTGTTAGTTCTTCATGCCGCATGCACTAATGTACAAGAACTTCAGAGAGTCACCCAGTTGTACTGACTTATCAGAAAAGGGGAGTTTTCCCTGTAATGCAGCACCTGTTATTCCTGAACATACAGTTGAGTGTGGGTCTCTCTGCCTTGTATTGTTTTCAAGGTCTCTGCTGTCCACACCACTCCCTTGGTGTGCCAACCTGCTCTACCACTTCTTCACATGATTGTCGGTTTTCCCCTCCCTCCTCCATTATTCCTAGTTTAAACCTCACCCCACCTGCATGGCCAGCCTCTTGGCAAAGATGCTTTCATGCACTTTGTCAGGTGGATCTCATGTGTTCTTAGCAGCCCTCAGTTCTCAAAAAGGGTCCCACAGTTGTAAAAGCTGAATGCCTGTGGGCACCAGCTGCACAGCCAGTTGTTGACCCACTGGATCCATCCATGAGTCTGACTTGAAATGTCATTGCAGCCCTCTGACAGCAAGTTCTGATCTCAGCTAAGCAGTAGCCAGCTGGGTTTTCAGTCAATAGCTTGGGTTGGGTCACATGAGGGTGGGGAAGCTCATGTAGATTTACAGAACTGACCTATAGGCACTGTGAACTGAAGGTAGGAGAATACAATTAGAAGGCGAGGGAAGTCAGGTTTAAAGGTGAGACTTGACTTTAGATTTTGCAGAAGCTTTACCTTTGTGCTCCATGAACTGATTGGCTGCCTGCATGGAACTGAATTATTGAATGCACAGGTAAGTTGGAAGAACATCACAAGATAATAGCTCCGTAAGTAGTATATAACACACACGTATTGTTTCTTTAGTATCTATTCCCTCAGATGTTTATATTTATTATACAGCATCTTCAAATATCCAGTGCAGTTTGTGTTAAAGCTATAGATGTCAGTCTGTAGATCTTTTGATGTAATTAAAGGAATCTTTCTTGATAATAGTATTAAATTAGCTCTCTTGTAGTAGGGATGCAAAGAAGAAATTAAACTCCAATTCGGTCTCTAAAAAAACCTCTCTCACTTGGTATAATGTCTATTGAGGGAGTGCTTATCTCAGTGGGCAGGCCATTCAGAGAGAATTTGGCTTTGAGTAGCTAATTTTCTCCTTATTTTTTGCTTGTAAAAAGAAATATTGATTTAATGGCTGATATTTGACCACCACTTAGTTTTAGCGTGTATATATTTGCTTTTCTTAAACATTAAATGATTTTCATGTGATATTCACACAGTTTGCAGACTTCCCACTTCCGCTAAGCACATACAAGTTTAAAAATGAAACAAACAAAACCCCAAACCAGACAATATAGAAAAGACAAAGACAATGCCTTAAGAAGGAAGCTTTTGTTAAAATATACAATTCATAAGTTAGACAATTCCAAGCTGTCTTAAATTCAGTCTCAGTAGTATTTTAGGTCTAATTTCTGCCTAGACTCAGTTTAATTACAATTAAATTCCACTTCAGCAGTCAGTTTCAGAAACACTGTTGACCAAAGAAAAAGTGCAATCTTTATGACATGAACTGCTTATTAATAAGTATAGAGCTATATAAAAGGTTGCAAAGGAGTCATTACAAATATGTGACCACTAAGATAGATGCTTATTAAATGTAAGAGAGAACAAAATGGTGAAATAAAGAATATAGTCTGGACGCTTCCTCAGTCTCTGAAATGTACATTTTTTTCCAGCCAGCACATTAGATCAATAACTAGAACCTTTTATTCATTTTATGATATACAGTTCTTATGAAGTGATTGTGATGGACACAGTATGCACCTCATTACCCCTTAAACAGCTGTTTTTTGCAACTACTGGCAGGGAGGAAGAGTGCTATGGAGACAGGACTTACTGCTTCCTTGAGGCCTACCTATTCTTTGCAAAATGAAGGCCTCATTAACAGTATCTCTTTCTTGAGCCCTCATTAATTGGGCTTGAACAAAGGCAGGGTCATTCAGTGATCACTGACCAGCTAGGGGAAATAACAAATCACTAGCCACCCCTAGAGGGCCAACTGACTCACTTCTGGGCACTTGGGGCACCACCGACTCATTTCTGGAATGATCTCCTTAATTAGCATGAGGAGTGAGCAGAGGGAGGAGATGAGCCACCCTCTCCTATCTTGCATGCAAATGAACCAAAGTATAAAAAAACCTTCTCACTCGGGACACCAGAAGTGAAGTCTCATTGCACCCACCACCAAGAGAGCTGCAGAGATTGTTGCTGGATTGATGGACCTGTGAAGTGGTAAAAATCTTACCTTTCTTCTGATATCTTAATCTATCTCTCTAATTTCGTTCAGGGCACATAAGGCAAATATCATTGTGAGTTCTGTTCTTGAAGTCTTGTTAAGTTTTATGATATAGTTACAAACTTACTGGTGTTTTTAGTAAATTCATGATTTAACTGAACCTCTTGAGTAACTGTTGTTACTCCTGGCTACTGCACAAAGTATTTAAAAGCCAACTCTACCCTCATCCCACTGAGTGGGATGGGACAGTGATAATTTTTTAAGTTTGCAAAGTTTGGGCTTTTTTTTTTTTTTTTTTTTTTAGGTTAAGTTCATGGTTGAAACACTATGTTTAATGGAGAAATTCAGACATGCTGAAGACAACACAACAGCTAACATTAAAATACATAAAACCGAGTTAAGTGCACAAAACTAAGTCAAGTGGAAGGTAGCAACAACAGGATTTTTGTCCAGAGAACATCTTACTTTCACTGCCAATTAAAAGGTTGCAGTGCCAGATACCTAAGAAAATGGAGAAGAAAACAATTTATAATCTTCCTCTAGAAGTAAATAAAAGTGTCTGAACACCTCAGTTCTCCAGGTCTGGAAACTTCAGGTTAGTGAACTACCACAAAAATTGCAAAGGGTTGGTAGGTTTGAATCTTACAGTTTCTCTTGTACTATTTCCTTGACCATGACTATATGGATATATAAGCACATAAGCTTCATTTACTGACAAGACTATGGAAGACTGAAATTCATTTATATACTTCTGCCACAAAACCTACATGGATGTGCCAACATGTAGTAAACAGCTGAAGATTTTTTTTTTTGTTTACATAGGCAAAACTAGCAGCAGGTATACATTAGAAACACCTGTTTATCCCCCTCATTGTTACCTTATGTACAGCTTATTTTCTTATCAAATTGAGCCGCTGCTACACATCACTAATCCTTGCTTGGACCTTTACTGTTATTAGTAATAGTATGAGATTTTGTTTTTAAACATATAATACAAAAATCCTAAAAGAAAGTTACTGAGTGTTGACTCATGAAAGAAAGAATTAGACAGCTTCTTTGAAGTAATGTTGAATTTACCAAACCTTCTAGTTTAGATAGGGTTAGAGAGTGATGATCAGCACAGTTTCTGCACAATTTTTTACAACTTGCAGATATCACTTGCTCAAGATCCTTGCCTAACTTTGAGACCTAAAAATGAAAACAACAATGCAAACTAACATATGTTCAATCATTCACGTGACTGAAGTATCTTCTTTCTTCTCTTCAGCAGTTTCTGATTTATATATTTGACTGATGAGTGAAGGTGTTTAATCAATTGCTGTTGATAGTGGTGCCTTCTTTACTGATTTAGGCAAATTGGATGCACAGGCTAATTTCCTCATTAACTGACTCAGCCAAACCTAAGGCTCATGAGAGAAGATTCTGATCTAAATACCTCTTCAAAGTGCAAATGAATTTTTGGTGAAGCTACTGACATTTAGATGCTGTTACAGTTAGGAATTTGTTGGACCACATCACTGCTTTGTTGGCTCAAGGCAAATCAGGAATGCTACAATATTTAAAATATGCTGGAATCTTAATTTGTCAAATATTTGGTTAAAATAATTCATGCCCCTGTGTCTGACTAGTACATGCAAGCAATGTACGCAAATGATATATCGGTTTATATAGCTAGCTCTGAAGGGAAAATATGATTTACTCTATTTTCCACATGGCGATAATTGCAAAGACTGTATAATTATGATAAGCAAAGACAGAAAACAGACAATCAGGACATAGTTCCACTACAGATCACTGACCTTAAAGATTTTGACAGCATAGCAAGGGATATTTAGAATAAAATAAAGAGAAGTTTTTTATACCATTTTCAAGATTGAGGAAGGCTGCTTGAAAATATGTAGCCTTGTGCTTCAAAATTCAGAAGACATGGATGAAATTAGAGCTGTTGTATATATGTTGACATTCATTCATAGCTCTTCGTGTATCTTTGCAGCTTTTCTCTAGATCTTAGGAATGAAACCGTATTCCTAGTCAATGACAAACTGAGCAGTATATCTGTATATATGAGGAACAGGTAGTCCTATACAGACACAGAAATTGTTGGGAGCACAAATGTGAGTTTGTGGAACAGATTACTTCAAAAGACTGCCACTCAGTATCAAATAAGGACAGTGACTGATGGAAAGAAAGAGATATGTTACGAACAGCAGCGTTTCCCTTTTTTTGAGATTACCAGAAGACATGGCAACAAAGTCCTTAAACTGGGGTACCCTGTCATAACTCTTCAAGAGCCATTAGAGAATGTTGCAAGCAAAAGTTTATTCAAAATCAATACACAAAGTTTGCAAGGGAAGAGAAAATGGTCATGTTAATTTTTGTTGCAGGGTCATTTTTCCTTTATTTGGACTGCAGAAAGGCAGAAATCAATTGTTTAGTATATCCATGGCAAACATTTTTGCATTACAGTTTGGAAATTGTCATTACTATTCTGATAAACTGTGCCTGATTCTGCTTCTTCAAATCTTCTGATTCTGTTACTGCTTTTCGCCTGCTTGATAATTTTGACATTTACACAATGACAGTTATGCTACAGTGTTCTTTCAAATACAACATCTATTCTGGAATTTCTTTCTTTATTGCTTGTAAGCATATATGACTTATAAACACAAAGGTTTCGGCAACAGTTAGACTTCAGCAGTCAGTCTATTCCAATTTCTAGCATGTAAGCCCAAGGCATTGGCATGAGTTAGTTTGAGTCATGACCATCGTAACCTTCCGTGTCTGTCACCCATCTCTAGCCACTCAGGTGGCTATGACCCATCTCTTTGGGCTCTGCTGTGTGAAATACAACTGCTAGAATAATGTCATGGATTTGGGGAGGAGGTCTGTCAGGTAATATGCCTCCAGATATCTCATTTTCAACATGCCCAAAGTTATTTTTCTGACGGATTTGATGGTTTGATATCACCGCAACTTTCTTTTGCAAGACTTTCACAACAAGTTTCTGCCATATTTTTTGTGAGCAGTTAAAAGAAAAAAAGAAGCACTGAGTTAATTTTCATAGGTAAGGCAAGCATCTGAACTTTCACAGGAAATTGTAAGCTACTACTCACCCATATTGCTCTTCAGTTCCCTGATCTTAAATTCTCTTGCCAAGTCAGATTTTCTGAGAAATTAAGAGCTGTGGC
Source organism: Caloenas nicobarica (assembly GCF_036013445.1). Lineage (NCBI taxonomy): Eukaryota > Metazoa > Chordata > Aves > Columbiformes > Columbidae > Caloenas > Caloenas nicobarica. Next base: position 27,594,841 of record NC_088247.1, read on the forward strand.
AACTGCCTCAGATCTCTTTCCAATACAGACAGGAGATGATTCAGATACTGGACACTACGTGTATAGTGGTAAAAAAAAAATTTCTCATTGCTTTGAAAGCTGTGTTCTCTGGTGAGGAGCATGAGTCCAGTATATAGTGCCAAGGCCCTAGGATCCCCACCTGCTCTGAACCTTAGAAAGTCTTCTAATTAGGCAAAGGTAATTAGTTTATATAATGAAATAGTTATCATTTTATTAATGGTTATATATATAATTAATGGTTAACATTATCAAAGACCCCACATCCTGTGTAATTCTTCCTACTATTTCTATGTCAAGTGGGCACCCTCCAGTGTGTGATATTGACACCCAAATATCCTCGCATGGGATAGGGCTGGTTTCTGCACTATCTAGCATGTCCTTTAACTCAATTCAACTTTCTTTTCAATTCACCTTACATATGTGCAAAGACCCTGTTGCAGCTAAATGAATCACAGACAATCTTAATGCTGTGGATACTCTTTGCCAAAATGCAAAGTAAAATTTATGTAAGAGGCGGCTTCTAGAGGCAGACCTCACAAGGGAATCTTGCTATTGATTTCATCAGTCAGTGAATCACCACTCATTTATAATGCAGTTTTTTGTGCATATTTCTAATTACAATTTGCACTCAGTCCTTGTAAAATCTTAATTGTGCCTTCGTTTTCCTGTCCAGGGATTTTATGAGCATCTTCTAGTAGAAATACTTATTTGATGTTTCATTTCATTTGAGTAATTTCTCAAAGAACATTTATTATATGGGAGCTATTGCAACTAGGCATTTATGACAGTTGCATATGACTCAGTGCTTGGAAGTACAGTCTTGTCCTTTTCATGTCCCAAGAAAAATCTATGAATGTTTAGCATTGCTTTCTCTAAATGTCTCTCCCATTATATTTTACACACAGTGCAAGAGAAATATTTAGGTTATTATAACAAATTGTGTGATAACGTAAAATACTGGCAGAACTAAGTTTTATAAAATGCTGGCAAAACTAAGTTTTATAAAATGGAAGAGGCAACCTTTATGACATTACTAGCATTTTTTTAAAATTTCATGCGCCTTTTTTTTCAGATCCTTTACAATGGATTCATCAATTGACCTTACTGAAGACTGTAGCTGATACTTGCGAAAGGGAAAAACAAAAATCCAGTTTATGTGGCAATGCTTGTAAGAGATAGTCTTCTTGTATGTCTGTGGAGCTAAGATATCAAAACCCACAAATATCTGACAAATGTTTTGCAGTCCTTTTGGGTAGACAGCAGTAAAACAGGCATGATAAATCAATACAACAAATTGTCAGGCCAGTAATGTGGCTTGTGTTATGCTGCTTCTCATTAAATGCAGCAGCGATTGAGGAAAAGCTATTACAGCATTCAGCATTGTTAATGAGACATACTACCACAATTAGTCTGCTGACCAATTACATAGTCTGCAATTTGGCTACCCTAAACATTTTTCCATGTAAGCGCTCCCTCGTCTTTTCCACGTGACTCCTTGTAGAAAGGGAGTCTCCATCTTCTTTGCAGCCACCCTTTAAATACTGGAACATGGTGATGAGGTCTCCCCTAGGCCTTCTTTTCTCAAGACTGAACAAGCCCAGTTGTCTTAGCCTTTCCTCATATGACGGCTTCCCAGTCTTCTGATCATCTTTGTGGCCTTTCTCCAGACCCTCCCCAGCCTGTCCACGTCTTTTTTGTACAGTGGGGACCGAACTGAACACAGTATTCCAGCTGTGGCCTGATAAGCACTGAGTACAGTGGGATAATGACTTCGTTGTCTCTGCTGGTGATGCCCTTGCTAATGCAGCCCAGCATCCTGTTGGATTTATTGCCTCGATAGGAATTATAAGAGGTTCAAAATACCTGCCAACTTTGTTTCTTGAATTGAGATATTGCTATTAGAAGAAGGAGGTTGCTGAACTCCAACAGAACGTAGGTCACGAGAACAGGAAATTATGATTTGTTTATTTGTGAGACATTTGATGGTTTGCAAGATGCTCAGGAGGAAGCTTTCAAACAGAAGGAAAGGACTCAGCTTGTTCCCTTTTATGAATAAAGAAAGTACACTGGGATTGTGAAGAAATACTGTGATCATTTTAGATAAATTGTGAACATCACATGAAATGGATTACCCTACTCTAATATATTTAGCTTGATTTTTTTTTTTCTGTTTTTTTTTTTTTTCCCCTAGGCAGCTTAACTTCCTCTTTAAAAAAGAAAAGGCAGCAAGGGTCAATTATCAGATATTAACTATAATTTGTAAGGAAAACAAACTGTTTTAAGTTGTGGTTTTGTACACAAAGCTGCAAAATATTACCCTCTAACCTTTACATGGACTGACAACTCAGTGGTGCATAATAAGTACAGCCTCCACTTAATGAAGCTGGATCTTTATATTTTTAACACTCATTTGGAAAACCAATTAACTCTGGCTCTGTTGAACAACTTGAATGGGAAATAAATCAAGTTTTCACACTGCTGAAGAGCCAGACTTTCTGCAACTAGACTACTGATGTGCCCAAGGCTGACTATGTGGTGTGCAGCCTTACAGATTGACAACTTCAACTGTCCAAAGCAATTAGAATTGTATATGTTCCCTTTGTTACATGTGCTAGCATCCAGCAAAAACACTGTATCATATTTATCCATCCAACTTGGGTTCAAGTTCTTTATGATTTATAAGAAGCATAATATTCCTTCTTCAGTCTAGAAAACTAAAGTCGTTCTTTGGTTTTAAATTACATTCAACCTGATTATTCTGCAGGAAAATGTACAGTCTGTTAGGTGGGAGACCGCATAAATTTCCTACGCAACATTAACAGGTTCACTGATCACAGGCAATGTTTTCAATGAAATTGGAATTTATTATGGCAAGCCTTACAATATAGTTGCTATGACTTTCTTTGCTTTTCCATATTACTTGCACATATAAAGGAAAAGACTTTATTCAGTCTTGGGAATCAAAATCAGCCATAGCACTCAGTATTTCTCCAAATGTTTAGTATTACCTCTAGACTTTATTTGGTCTGTTCCAGCCTAAGAAAGGCAGATGTTGGAATAAAGTAGAACACCTACACTTATCACGACTATCTGTTCCCATTGACTATCAGGGATTCTGACTTGGCTTAGGTGGTGGTCTGAGTCATTCATCTGTTCCTGGAACTCAGACAAAAAAATATACATATATATATGAATAAGATAAGTGTCTATAATGACAGGTGTCTAAATACAATCTTTATACAATCCTTAATAATTTAGACAAAAAATGGTGTCCATAAATTATACTTACTATGTCCACGACAGCGTTTCTTGGTGTGCACATATTGAATCTTAAATACTAGCTAGAAATCTTAATTAAAGATAATACGGGTAATTTCTGTTAATAAATTATACGTGAAAAGCCACATGACCGGCAAGTTGTGTTCCAGAGAAACATCTCACAATCACAATACAGTACTTCCACAAAATATTTCAAGCAGTGGAGCTAAACACAGAGAAATAAATCTCATAAGTAACCTAAGAATTAATTACAAATTGAATTCCTTACAAATTCAGGCTCAGGTTTGCAGTGACTACTATGATCAGAGATAGATGTGAGAAATCTGTGGCTCTATACTTGGTATGTGAGTAGTTGATAGCAAGAGGCTCCATCTCAAGGTCCATTACTGTGCTGTTGTACTTGGACTCTGAGGTGCTTGGAACGGCTGGGTGGGTGGCTGAGTTCCAACCAGTTGAGTTTCCATGGGAAAGAATCAAGTGCTTTGGCAGCCTTAGCAATGAACTGTAGAAATGGAAGACTAGTCCCTGTCCCTGGACTGAGGCTGGTTTAAATACATCTGGATCATTCCTGAGATTTTGTCTGATTATTCCTCCCGAATTATTGGCCAAATGCTACAACAGAACTTTGAAAAACCCAACAACCTGGAAAATAAATTCTTCAAGGAGTGGTTGCAAGCACTTCTGATAAATTTGTCAAGCTGGGGATGGTACCCTATGCCAGGAACATAATAAACAGAACACTTACATTAAAGAAATGTAATTAGAAGCCCATTTGATGCAACATCAGTAAGCTTTGGAGTACATTGCAAATGAAAATGTAATTAAAGTTTTGAAAATGAGTAGAAGAAGGATAAATGTAACAAAGGTTTATGACAGATTTACTACACTGCAGTAATAAATACCTAAAGCAGATCACCTAAGAAATCCCTTCCACTGCAATGTTCAGTGGGTTGGACAAGCATCAGGTATAGTTAACTACATGTACCAGTTAGATCTGGTTCACACTCCCAGCAGTTTCTGAGCAGTTACTGGTGCTATATGCCTACCAAAGCTTATGTTTGTTTGTTTTTCATAGATCTGGCATGATTCAGAAAAACTTTGAGCCAGTTTTAACTTTGGTTACTGAAAATTACTGACCAAGGGTGTTTCTCTGCTTACAACATCCCTCAGGGGATGAAGAAGCCAGATGGTCTGGGGAAACTTGCTGGGAAACAGCTGGTAGTTCCTTCCTCACCTCAGCAGACCAAGGTATCAAATTATTCTTTAGAGCCTGCTACAAAGGTTGCATGGGTAAATATAGCTAATCTTACCTCAAATATCTTGAAGGCACTGTTACATATTTGTGATCTAGCACAGACAGGGAAAGACTTTTTGATACATGTTTAAATCTACTCTGTTTTATAGCTAGATGCACCTCACATGAATAACTTCAACTGAGTTCTAAAAACTCCTCGTTTTGACCACATATCACGCACACCTATTCAAAGCTGAAAATACTTTATCAGTTGTTGGTGAACAGAAGACAAAATCAGGCTTGAAATGGAAAAAGAAGCTTTAAACACTACAATTATTAAAACTAAGAACTATTTATAAAAGATAAGAACCTTGCCTAGTAGAATAAGATTTTATTTTTGAGAAGACTGAACAAATGCAGATAATTAAGATAACAGGCAAAAGTATCAGTAGATGCAAAAATCCTTTTTGCAGGCATAAATAAAGGATTTCAGCTGCTGAAAAGAACAAAGAATCTAAGAAGCAAGGTTTGATTCCACTCTTCAGATTCTATAGCTGAACATCATACACATGCATACATGATAAAGCTATTTGATATATAGGTGTTTCAACTATGGGACTATGGACACCAGGAGGTTTTTTATTCTGCTTATGATTTCTTTTCCTCAATGATTTTTCTAAGCACAGAAAAGTCATTGTTCCAGGAACAATGTGGCACTGAGGTTTTTCAAAATTGATTGTAGACAAAATTTTTATTCTCTCATTGTCTTTTATAATTGAGTTTTCTCCATGTCCTCCGCATGCTAAGTAATTACAGCATACTGGGATAAATATTTTTGGCACTCCATTCTTATGAAACAATGTTTGCTTTAGTAAGAGATTGTATTCATTTTCTGACAGCTTAGCCTATTTTAAACTCACTTTGTTCAGTAACTTTCAATGGGCTCCGAGTATCACTTGCTCTCTCAATATTCAAAACCTCCTTTTCCTAATAGCTCAGTCTCCAAAAATATCTCAACTCTCTGCAAGTAAAAAAAAAAAAAGTTGGTTGTAATATTTTTGCTAACATTCCCACTGATGCAAATAAAACATTATTTCACAGACTTTTGTATCTTATACTTATACTTGTTTAATCCTTGATTTTTAAGTTCTGTTGCAGGCTGAGCTCAGTTGTTATTTTCTTCAGAAGCAACTACATAATCTCTGAGGATTTTATTTATTTCATTCCTAAATTTAAGACAAATTTTAAATTTACCCTTTGGACTGCATTTTTGCATTTATTGGATTTTTAAAAAAATATTCTGTATCACATTTTCACCCTTCAGTGCTGTATCTGTTCTGAGATGGCAAAAAATACTATAAGTTGATCATTATTATTTAGTAGCAATGTGAATTAGCACCTACACACTACCAAGAAGTAAAAAACCAACTTCTTATTTTGTATGCCCTCAGACTCACAACTGCAAGCAGCAATCATTAACACTAAAATATTTCTTTTTAGATTCTGACTCATTGTATCTCTAATTAAGATCTCTGTCCACTGACTGACATTTTAATTCCCCTACTCTAATTTTTTAACTTTTCAGATTTGGTTATTGGAATTCGTAGGTTTTACTTTTGACAATGGCCCAGAATCTTTCTGCTTAATTTTAGGTATGTGACTGATATACTCAGCTTGAGAACACTGTTACTTTACATTTCTCGTACTGTTAACTGAGAAAAAATGGCATTTTTATAGATAATTTGGTCTGTGTAAGATCTGACTTGCCCTTTGGTGGAGTTGCTAGGGAAACACATCTGATAAAACAACAGCTATTAATCTAAAAGATGGGTTCAGAAATGTTGGAAAAATCAGAATCGCAAGAACAATCACTACGAAAATAGAAAGACACAGTAAGAGCCACAGGGCTTTATCCCTGGTCTGGTGCTATTCAGTATTTTATTTAATTACTTGGGTAGAGTTATTTAATATATAGCTGCATAGATGACTTCAAGATGGAATGGTAATGCAAATATGTTGGAAATTCAAATTTATTGTTTGAAAGACATCTTGATATATTGGACATAATTTTAAAAATTTGTTTTCTAAAGCATGCCTGTGCACTTCAGGTTTCTGTAATAATATTTACTTAAATAAAAGATTACATACATTAGCTGGCATCTTAACAGTTCAGACTTTATTTCTTTCAGAAGTCTTTTATCACCGTTACTATTTTTATCCTCCCTCCTATTGTACATGTATGCACTGTTTTATTGATGATTGAAAGAAGCAACCTTTGAAAATGGCTGTAATGTCAGAAGTGGAGAACACCACCACAAACAGTATGACTCAGAGGAAGAAAACGAGGAAAAGGGGCAAGAAAGAGAAGTAGATATGAAGTACACTGACTTAGGACATCAAAGATGCATTATAAAACGTTATGCTCTTAGAAGTAAAGATGAGACATTTCCAATTAATATGAAAGTACACACACAAAGGGAAAGGATTCAAGGAGTGGGATGATATTGTTGAAGATTCTCGAATATTTATTAAAAGGATTAGCACTGCAAATCCAATTTCAGCTTGTATGATATTGCTGAATGAATTAAAACCGTGTAGCAAAAATACACCATCCATAATGTCTGATGCAGAAAATGATTAATTCAATCCACATTTATTATGCTAGGAGGGAAAGCCGATAGAAAATAAAGAATAACTTAAGAACACATGTTTTAAGTGAGGTTTTGCTATCTTTCTTCATGTATGTGAAATGACTGGAACTACTATTAGAATTTGCACCTCTTTGCATGATGAAAAACTTCTGGTAATATTGAAGAACTACAAAAATATATTTTAAAAAATCCCCTTTCACTCTTCTACAAAAAACTGTAGATACATTTGAAATTAGAACAGAAGGGTGGGGAAGATATAGAAATCTCAGCTGAAGCAATTTCAGCACATTTCTGTGAAGTGGTTGGATTTCACAAAGATGACTGTAATACACTAAATAAGAAAGGGAGCAAATAAAATTCAAAAGATGAGATAGGTAAGAAAAAGGAAAGAAGGGCAAGTATAAGGAAGTGTCAGTAGAAAAGAATGAGTGAACAAATGATATAATTAATATTTACTTCTATTCTTTTAGTACTTCAGATTCATATTTGAGATACCTGGGATAGCTCAAAGCTTATAATACAGAGTGTAACATAAATTAGAGCATGACCTTCTTCCTACCCAAAAGAATGGCATTAAAGAGAAGTATTTTCATCTTTAATATGAAAGCAGAAGTGTGTAAGTTGAAGAATAGACAATATTTCCTCTCTGTGAGAGCCATCAGGCAATAGGTTGATGCATCAAGGGAAATAAATGAAGCTCCACCACTTAGTGCTATTTCAAAGAGCTAATCAGACACAGTACTTGAGCTATTCAAGTAGATTATAATTTTGTCTGAACAGTGAGGTCTAGAAAAAATGACTGAAAAAAAAGCTTTCTTAACTTTTATTCAGTAGTGGTAGTGGATAGGATTTTGTTTAATATTTCTAGATTATTCACCCTACCCCCTGTGCACCCCCAGTGAGAATACATTCATGCTTGTTGTCAGAGTTACTGAAGAGAATGAACTCATGGACCAGGACAAGTGGATTAAGGTGTAGGGATGGATTGGGACACCTCCACCCCTCTCCCAACAGTATCCTGAGGAGATCAGGGAGCCAGAGCGAGTGTGTGTCTGTAGGTACAAGGGCCTCTGAGGGCTTGTTGTTCAGGAAATCAGATCTGACTGCAAGAGCACGGCCGCAAGTCATCTGTCCCTAACCATCCTTGCGCAGCATTAATGGTGTCAAGAGAGCTTCTGCAAACAAAAAAAGACACGGAAGGTCATTCTTAAATATGCTTATCAAGGAGCACAAAGGCTGTTATTTGTGGAGATTTTTTAAACACTTCCACTGAATTCCACAGTGATATGTGATTTAAAATAAACAAGCATATCAGATGTTGGCTGTGAGGTTTATATCCAAAGCTAATTTATTTCACAGATTTAGGCCAATGCATATTTTTTAAAATGAATCACCTTTTCTTTACCACAGCCTATAAAATACACTTAGAATTCATGATCACATTTGGTAATTATATTTAATTACCAAATTAGTGACAAGCCCATTTCTCAAGGTTGTAGCGGCACTATCATTTACACTGCTGACATGATGTTTTTTAAAAGTGTCTTTCACAAACAATGACCCATTATTGAGTTATTAACTGATGAGTTCTTTTAATGCCTTCTTGTTACACTTTAAGTGGACTTTAAAAAATAAAAATTCTTTGCTTTTTGGACACAGTAAATTACTGCTTTCAATAACTTAGTGGAAATACTAAATTATTTGGGGTTTGGAAGTGTCTGCTCTTTGGAAAATGCAGTCAGCAAGTTTAGGCTGTTAATAATATAACAATGTACCAGAACAGCTTGTCAAACAACTTGTGCAACTTCTCTGCTGTAGTTATTAGTCATCTATCCAAAATGTTTGGACCATCAACTAAACATGTGGAGACAGTGGAAATGAGATGGCATTAAGTATCAAAATCTGGAATGATCTGGAAAAAGTACCAACTGTATCTGTTAATTTCATGAGTATTGAAAGAAAATATTATGTACTGAAATGAATTTGAAGAAATGAAAGCATTCTCAAAGAACTGCACCAGACGGCTTCAGGATTGTGTCATGGAACACATGGAAGGTGGGGTTAGGAAGTTTATGTCTGATCCTAAGGAAATTACTTTGGATGCTGTAGTTAACAACAAATTAGCAGCAATTCATGTAGTCTCTGTTGCCTGAGAAACAGAACTAAAGTGAAAATCATCAAGAAAAATTTATTGAAGGAAAATGAAAAATTTTCTGAAAGTGATGGGGGGAAAAAAGAGATATATTAGGGAGGAGTTTTCTTGAAAATCTCAAATCCTCCAGACTGGAAAAATTCTGCTTATGTTGAGTGACACTTTGATTGAGGACGCATGTGCTGGCAGCTTCCTCAGTCAGTGCAGTATGTAGCTCATCTGGGGTGAGGACAGCCGCACTCAAAGAGTTGCGGTCAATGGCTCGATGTCCAAGTGGGGACCAGTGACAAGTGGCATTCTTCAGGGGTCGGTAGTGGGGCTGGTGCTGTTTAACATCTTCGTTGGTGACATGGACATGGGACTGAGTGCACCCTCAGCAAGTTTGCCGATGACACCAGGCTGTGTGGTGCAGTCCAACACTCTGGAGGGAAGAGATGCCATCCAGAGGGACCTTGACAGGCCTGAGAGGTGGGCCTGTGCAAACACCATGAAGTTCAATAAGGCCAAGTGCAAGGTCCTGCATATGGGTCAGGGCAATCCTAAGCATAAAAACAGGCTGGGGGAGACTGGTTTGAGAGTAGCACTGAGAAGTACTTGAGGGTGTTGGCTGATAAGAAGCTCAACGTGACCAGGCAATGTGTGCTCGCAGCCCAGAAAGCCAACTCTGTCCTGGGCTGCATCAAAGAAGCATGACCAGCAGGAACTAGATGATCTTTAAGGTCCCCTTCAACCCAAACTATTCTATGATATGATTCTACAAATGCTGCTTTTTCATAAGCAATCGGAAAAAGTACTTTCAAAGCCTGACTTTCTGAAATAGTCTACCTCAAACTAAAAAAAAGGGTTATCAAGATAAGTGGTACATGGGCAGTAGGGTTAATAAGGAAAATGCTTGCATGGTGAAAAGAATTCCAGCCACTAACTACACCTGATAGCTGATATTGAGAAGGTATCGCTACAAATGTAAAGTCATGAAAATCATTAGCATGACCATGCCGAGCTCAAGGGAGTATAGGTGCAGTCATAAGCACTAATAGCACTTTCTACAGGGCTGTCCAGGGAAAAGATACTTAATATTTCACATGCAAATGAAAGCTTTTCAAATATTCCTAAAGCCTTAGAAATTAATTATAACCAATAAAAATGACAGTAATGATGTTAGAGAGATGTCTAAAAAAATCTGAAAGACGTTAACTTCATTGGAAGTAGCTAAATTGAGATGACTTATTTCTGGGTACTAATATCTTGCTGTTAGCTTTGAAATTGTGGCAATTTTATGAGTTAGCTAACTTTCAAACGTTGTTTATCTACACTGCTCAAAGACTTTGGACAAAAATAAACAAATTTACAGCCTGGAGGAGAAACTCTGTCCAGTAACGAATAAAGTATTTTCAGCTCTATGCATCCTAAATCTCATGATTAACCTGTATCTTGAGACAAAAGTATTATTCAAATGCAAACAAGGCTATTTTTATTATTCAGTAATATAGACTCAAAAAGATATTTGTAAGAAAGCCACTAATTAAGTATACTATCCACATAAAATCAAGCCTGCTATCATCATTCACTGCTGAAGCTAATTTCATGAGTTATAGTCAGAATAGAAAACTACTGGTTGGAAAACTACTTCCAGATACACATAAATATATCAAATGATTAAATACACAGAAACACAGCACATTTATTAAACAACTAAATTTTATCATGTTAATGGATGTATAATCAACTGGAGAGTATAAATTACCAAGTCTTTCCAAATAAAATAAATTTTTAAAAATGGGGGAAAGGGCTGGACTATTAAGTTAATAGAAAAATTCAATTCCTTTTGATTTTAGTGACAGGTTTACCTTCATGGCAACTGTGGAACAAGGTTGTAATATGGATAACTTGGAGCCTGCACACAACTGTGTCAAGTATATTCACTACCCTTAATCACAAGAGATTTTGTGGATCTACAGAATTATTTCACAAATTAGCTTTTGTATTATATATGTTAGGGTCAACTGGATATTTGCTTAAGAAAGGAAATGAAACAAGATTAAGTCCTATTACATAAACCATGCTTGCTTTGTAATGCTGTATTAAGTAGGGGTAAATAGGATTTATGTTAATCCACAAATTTGTATCATTAATCCTATTTTCCAATGCATTTATTTCTGAGGTTTTTTTATCTATTAAATATTACAGTCCTTTCAACATTTTACGAGTTTACTAGACATTGATGTAATAAAATAGCAAGGATGATTGCTTGGATTAAACATCTTGCCCGATCCATACAATTACAATTTGTATGGTCATTACCTAACACTAGAATGAGTGATGAGCATTTGACAAAGACATGGCAATTTGTTAGCATTGCCTGCTGGCCTGAGTGACACTTTTATATGACCTCTATTTTTCATCCTAGGATCTTTTCAAAGCTTTGGTTTCTGATTAAATCCCAGGACAGGCAGTCACTGCAGCCGCTAAAATATACTTTTGAAATAGCTTTGATAATTTTGTGTCATTCATATATTCTGGCACATTCTTTTCTACATATTGTATGTTCAACTATTTATGTTGTACCTCTCTGTTCACAAATCACTGTTACTAATAACATTGCACAGCAATCAAAGGGCTGCTTGTTTGCACAGCACACGGTCACTAGGTATAAGATACTGTCTAAAACCAAATTAAACTAAATGCTAGCATATACTTTTCTAACAATAATCATTTAGGTTTCTCAGACAAGGCCGCTATTAATGACACAAAAAGCAGCCACTTTGGTCTGAAATTGTTCTGTATTCTAGAAATCCCCTTGACGTAACACAGCCTGCATTGCAGCTGCGCGCATCCCAGGCTTCGCCCTTAGCCAAAGAGCAGCCTGTGGAGCCCAGGTACCGTGCACACACACACACACCTGCACGCACATTCCCTGAAGTGCGTGGGTGTTGTTCTGGAAGCAGTAATTTTTCCGTAGTTGCATATTCATACAGTAAATACCCAAAGACTCTGCACAACGCAACGTGTCCTTCCTTTTCTTGTAGACAGGGAACTTGCTTCTGACGGCGAGTGTAATGGCTTGGTCAGCATCAGTCAGGCAGTTACCCCAAAGCCACTCACACTGCTGAAATCTTGTTGCCTTCCATCGAGTTCCCTTCTGCACAGCTGCCTTTGCATCCCAGCATTGGCTTTTGATGTGTTTTCAAGATGTATCTTCAGATTATAAATATATCACAAAGTACCCAGTGGCATCGTGTCCTTCCTAAGACAGATAGGTTGAGGCCTTAACTGAATAGAAAACCTTCAGGGAAATCTAGGTGTTGTAGAGAAAAAGGTGATAACAACAGTAGCCTCTTATAATGCATTTATGGCCCTTTTCATTATTTTTCTCACGAGAATTTTGATCGTGTCATTTACTGCCTAAAATTTCTTATCTTGCTAAACTTAATACCTTACCAATGCTTTACTTCACAATTCTTTCTGTAGGTTTTAGTGGGATCATATATCAAGTAATATTATGAGAACATCAACATCTGGCCCCTGTTTTTTTAGCATGGATTAACCCCTTAAAACCAAACCGAGCAGGAAAAATTAATCCTGTGATTTTACTCATCTATTTTGTACTTGTATTGTCATGTAATGCATGAAATAATTTTCATATTTTTTCTATTAACAAAATCTATAGATTCCTCTTTTTGTACCTCTACTAAAATGATGCATGAATTTGATTTCAGTCTGGCTTTTTTTGTTTTAGTATTAAACAAAGAAGAATTGCTAATGAAGTTGAAGCCTGTTATTCCTAATATTCTAAGTATTAATATATGTTCAGCTTGAAATAAGTTCAGCAAATTCTTGCAGTTCAAATCAAGCTCCTCCACATGCACATTTAAATAAGATGGTGTCGAGGCACACTTTTTTGTATAGCATATAATAAGCTATATTTATTGTATTTTTTATTGTCACACTGGGACTTCAACTTGGACTTATGCTAATTGTATTCTTCTTAGACTAGTAATTAAAAATTACAGTCTATTCTGGTTTAGTGTGTTTCATTATAAAAAATACAGAACTCCAACATAACTTCAGTTTACACTCATCTCCTCACAACAAAGCTAATGCTTAACTGTCTGTTGCACTGTAAAGATCATAATCATTATGAGAAAATGGAACAAATGCTAAACTAAACCTCCTGTTTAAAAATATTCTTATATATGAGTAATTCTTTGAAAACTAAACACATAAATATGTTCAGATTTAATAGTTATTGTTTTAAAAATATGCTGCTCAGCATGTAGTATGTCTAGTGCTAACGATGCTTTGCCAAACACATAAATAAGAGGTGTGAAATGTACATACAAATACTGCAGATACACATCATATATGTCAGTAATGACAATGCCAGGAGCTATGGAGACCATGATAATGAGAAAGGCCACTTTAATCAAAAAAAGAGTTTTGTGAAAGACATTTTAAGTACGATAGGTTGAGCATTCAGGAGACTCTTTACATTAGTTCATAGTAATTGTTGAGATTGTCCTGAAAATATAATAATTTTCTATTTTTGTATTTGTAAAATGTTAGTTAGCAACTTATTTTATAGCCTTATTTACCACTTTTTCCTCTCCTATCCTGTAATAGCTGCCTAACTGCAAATAACCAACAGTGTTAAAACTATAACCCACAGAAAAAAGAGCATATTGCCTTCAGTGATTATAAAATTTTACTGCAGCATTGTCTCCCTCTGATTTCTGACAGTTTGCAAAGACTGTATGGCCTGCTCTCTGCCATGTTCTTTGCTCCGCTCCATCTGCACCCAGGGGTTCCCTAAGGGCTCCTCAGGACTCAAGAGGCCGCAGAAGATGCCCCTCAGATGTAACCTTTACAGAGCATTATACTGGATCTTTGCTCCAGTCTCCTCACTAAAGCAGAGCTGGATTTCAGCTCCGTGCTGGGTCTAAGGAAACAAACAGGTCTTTTCCATCATGATCCCTGTTTTGCTCAGTGATATGAAGTAGATCTTGTGTGCATCTTGGGTATATCTACATTAGTGAGCTGAGGTGCTGTCATGATTCCACCCCAGCTGGCAACCAAGCACCACACAGGTGCTTGCTCCTCCCTCAGTGAGGTGGGAGAGAGAATTAAAAAAAAAAAAAAAAAGCCTTGTGAGTTGAGATAAAAACAAGTTAATAGCAAATGGAGAGGGAATAATAACGATAAAAGAATATATAAAACAAGTAATGTGTAATGCAACTGCTTATCACCCGCTGGCCGATGCCCAGCCTGTCCCCGAGCAGCGATCCCCCAGGCCAGCTTTCCCCAGGTTTATATACTAAGCACGATGTCATATGGTACTGAAGTCCTTGACTGCTTAGCAACAACTAAACCACCAGTGTATTATCAATATTATTCTCATACTAAATACAAAACACAGCACTATAACATCTACTAGGAAGAAAATGAACTCTATCCCAGCTGAAACCAGGACAGGTGCCTGGGTAGCTCCTTTGAGGTATGAGCTTGCCTTGTGCTTTTATTCAGTGTCTGGTGGTACTCAAACACTAATGTAGATGTGGTCATTGTTTATTTTGTGTTCTTGCTTTGGCTGAGCAAGTCACTGCAGAAGATTACATTTTTCCTTATTTTTTCTTCAGTAAAATGTCACCCTCATGTAGATATATTTTTAATAAGGATAAAACACATGAATTAATTCACTCTCATAAGAAACCTGAAAAAGATGATGTTCATACTCCGATTTTTATCTTTTGAGATTGAATGTCTCAGAATGACTTCCATCTCAGTCACATCAGTGGTAAGCTCCTCCATTCAAACAACTGCTCTTTCTTGATCTTCAGAGGTTCCTACCCTTCTTAGATGACTATAGAGGGTTTATATTTTTTGGAAGACTAGACCAAGTGGCAGGATGAGGAACCCGTATTTCAGGCTCTTATAGCTTTGTTAGGTGCCATTGTGTACAACACTGGATCTAAGCCTAACTCGTGATTTATCTTTCGCTCTTTGCATCAGATTCAGTGATAAGGAGTCATCGTCTTATCATCTGCTATGCAGCTGCCTGAAATTAATGCTGACCTGAAACCCTTCTTTCCAAAGGTAAGGGAATTATTTAATCTTCACTCACCACTGTCTGTGTACTTGGTTTCAGCAAGCATAAGGGGAAGAAAATGCCTAAATGTGCAAACAGAAACTTACTTTTACCAGCCTTCTTGGAACTTTAAATCTGGAAATCTGATTTCAAAGACACTAACATTTTGTTACTAACTGGAGTTCATAGTTACATATGGGGAGAAAAGTAGTTGTGATTATAAAAATATCAACACTTTGACTTCTTGCCCATGCCAATATAATTGTTTTAATTCGCAGCAGCCATTATTTGACCAGTACCTTTCTACACAAGTTCTTATTTTTGACGTAGTTAAGTATTGCGGCTCTTGATCTTGTAAAACAGACTAATACAATACAAAGCAGTGATTTAGTTTCATTACTGGAAACATTTCAGTGCATATTTCCCATGATTACACTATATCACACTATACACCACCTCAGTCAACAGCTTTGGGATTGTATTTATTAAAATGGTAAAATACCAGCAATTTCTCTTTTAACTATAAAGTACCTTGTATGTATGGTCGAAACTGGTCTCTGTAGAAAATATATTCTTTGTGGAGAAATAGCACAGTTTAACATTTTCTTGGCATCATTTTTCCAACAGAAGATGGCTTTCATTAAAAAAAAATCTAATATAAAACTAGGATAGAATTCTATTTATCTCCATGTGGCAATTAAAATACTGCCAAGACAATACAGTCTGCTTAAGACTACTAAAAGTTGCAAAAAGCAGCAAGTTTTAGAAGTTGCCACTGTCCTCCACAGCAGGGGATGGTCCTGCACAATGCTGCAGAATATAAGTGTTCCTCTTCCTGAGAAGGAGGGCAGGTGGAGTAATTAATAAAAGCACAAGATAATTTGATTTAATAACATGTCTAATATGAAGTCTAGAATCCATAAACAGCCAACAAAGAGAGATAGTGATCCTGAAAATAGGTTCTGGTTATTTATTTCATTGGTATCCAAGGAACTGCATGTAGATGAACATTATGGAAAAGAAATATGTCGCATAAGACTGTTTTCACCTCTGAAAAAGATTAATTTTATGAAACCATTGCAAACAGTCTCAGTTCTCTTTCCTGAATTTTGCTCTGATAAACCCTTGCCTTCACTGGAACTATTCCACACTTACAAGACTGAGAACAGGATTCAGACTCCAGATATTTATTTCATTGGCAAAGAGTCCCCCATCACTGCTCTATGCTCTATCGTATTATGTTCAGTAAAAGTCGATATAACTATCAGCAGTGATAACTGGTAAGCTCACTGAAACCAATTGGTTTCATATATCTAGAAACTGTTACAGATGTACTGTCTGCAAAGCACGCCTGCTACAGCAAAACCTCAAAAGGCAGCAATTTATCTTTTAATAAGAAAATACAATATATATAAG
Organism: Caloenas nicobarica; assembly: GCF_036013445.1. Taxonomy (NCBI): domain Eukaryota; kingdom Metazoa; phylum Chordata; class Aves; order Columbiformes; family Columbidae; genus Caloenas; species Caloenas nicobarica. The sequence continues at coordinate 27,611,676 of NC_088247.1, forward strand.
ATCACGAAGTGGTCTCCACAAAACCAAGTTTGGACTAAAAAAACATGCTTTGTATGTTTCTTTGATGGTACTCTCCCAAAAGAAGTCCTTCTTCCCTTATTTCAGTCCTGCTCATTTTTTGGCAAGAAAGCTTCAAGACTCTAAATGTTCTGGGATAAAGAGTTTTTCATCATACATAACTATACTCTAAGTGTATCACAAGGTATTTCTGTAGTCCTTGGGTACTACTAAAACACAAAAACTTTTAAAACCAGTGTTGATGGCAACTTGGCTTATGCAAATGTCTTTGTACGTAAGCCAGACGTTTGCCAGAACAGTAGTAGAAGGGCTGTATGCTGCAAAAAGAGGGTGCTTTGACTAATAATACTGACCTCTAAATACCAGGGAGTGGAACAAACATAAGATTTTGATCAAAAGACCTTTCATAGCCTTTGTATAAAATGGCAAGTGTATGAGATATTTCACCACCACTTTCAAAAGCCCTTGATGTGAGATTAGTACTCCCTAGCCTGTAGATTTCTTCATTTTTTCTTTTCTAGCAACAGGCCTGTTCTGACAGCTTCCTGATGTGGTTTAAGGTTTTTGGAAAACATGACTCATAGCATTTGAAAATACCTCAGGTTGCTAACACTTTGAAGACATTTGGGATTACAAGTCTGCATAACTGCCTCTTTAGACACTCAAGTCTAAAACTCAGATTCTCAAAATTGCTATTAAATATGTAAGCTTTTATCACTAAAATTCTTCAAATGTCTGAATATCAGTTTCTGGCTGTAACCAGAATTGCCTTAATGTTACCTTCCTGATACGATAAACTCCAGACACTACCCACAAGGTAAATCCTTTACCTGCAGCACCCAACTCAATGGGTGATTCTAGAGATTCCCACCTCACCAATTCCGACTAACAGAGAGGACATTTCTCTTATTTAAGAAGGCAGTGATTAGACTGACTATCAAAGATGTGGAATACAAAAATTTAACTCTTTCCTGCTTGGGGGGATTTACACATCACAGCAGTACAGCAAGCCACCGGGGCTCAGTGTGCCCCCTGCAGTGCCCTGTGCGAGCGCCCTGCGCTCCTCGCTCCTGGCTCCGGGGGTGAGTGGCATGTGGCACTGTGGCTCTCTTGTTTGGGGTCGAGGTGAGGTGCCTAAAGTTAGAGTTATGGATACTAAAATGAAGGAAAATCTCGTGATAGAGAGTGGCTCCCGAGTCCTGGAGGGGTACGTCATTTAAAAAGGGCTGATCTTCATATGCGGTATGGAAATTTAAGTGCCTCCTCTGAATTTCAAGGAGCTAGTTATATCTGCCTAAAGCATTTAAAAGCATTGGTCATTATCAATCACAACAGAAACTAGCAATAATTAATGGTAGAACCACCAAGCTTTACCATATAGCCAGAATAATACCATTTTGTGGACGTGAACTCCATCTTACTTGAATAAGCTAGCCATGTACTCTATTTCTTAACCCATATTGATATGAGGAGACATAAATTTGATCAGACCCTTGATTACTGTGCATGGTGTACTGCAAACAAACAGGCATGACAATGTAAAAAAGTGTCGTGAGTCATGCTGTGAAAAAAAACACACAAGGCATCTCAGCTGCAGAATTTCTCTGGGAAGATGTTAAACAGCAAAGAGAAGCAAGTTTTACTTAGATTTTTCCACAACACGGACAATTAAATATAGTCAGCTCACATTAAAAGTAATGTAATTTGGAAGCAAAAAGACAATAAAAAGATGCTGAGCACAAGCAACATGGGAATTAAAGAATCATTGTGCAAGTTTCAAGAACCCCCTATGCTCTGCAGGTACAAGCCTGCTGGGTGTGGGGCCATGAGATCAACATGTTATTGCTTTGTTACAGCCGTATCGTTACCTGTTTTATTCAAAATGGCAACAAACCAATCTGTGGTTCGAAAGGTCTGAGGTGTTGCTTACCATTACTGTCTCTGTACTGAAGGTTATTGGTATAGTGATATTCCTGTGTGATATTATTTGGTTATTTACTTATGTGCATTTGCAGTACCCAAGGTTGGCACTATCTAGAAAGGGCTGGAAATAAAAGTATTCTGGTTCACACTTTCCCACTGCAGATACAACTTCTCGGTTACAGCATGAATCATTCAAAACTGTTAGCACTGAACTGCAGACTTACTATAGTAGCATTTATTAAAAAACCACGCTCATTTGGATCAGTAATTGTTCTGCTACCAGGGCACAACCCTTCATAACATCCCTTTAACAGTTTTTTTATGAAGATAGAACTTTAATTTTTCCAGTAGCTGCAAAGTGTAATGCATGAGTACCTTTCCTCATTTGTTTTTCATCATGTATTGCTACCCAGAGGCTATCATTAGCTAATTTGCTGATTTATGGTTGCAGTTTATGAGCTTTAAACAATGCTAAGCCATTATGGTTCCATTCTTAGTGCCATGAGAGAAAAATAACTGTTTTTTTACTCTAAGCTGCATAAAAAAGTCCTTCAACCTATGTGCTCCCAGCTTCTCTCACATCTGAAATTGTTGTTATATTGCCTTCCTTGCTACAATTAACCCTAAATGATGTTTAATCTACTGCTTCCTCCTAAACTGCGGAGAATTCCTATTCTGCTACCTACCACAACGCAGGGATGGAAAATGAGTTTCTCACAGAAAGTAAGGGCTATTGCTTACACAGTATCCCAGTGAAATTCATGTTGAAAAGTAAGTGGTTGCTGCTGGTTATTTCGTTTGTTTTTTTTCCTTAGCTACCCGAGAGCTTTTTTTTAGCATATTCTAAAATTCAAGAAAATGATTTAAAGTGTAGCACATCTGTTTAATTGCCCTAATGACTATTGTTAGGTAATACGATAAAATGCTCCTCCACATGCTAGCAAAGGAGCACAGGTGGGACAGCCCAGATGCCACCCTGCCCAGCTCCCCCCAGCACAGGAGGGAGCATCCACCACCAGCTGCTGGTGGGCTGTATGTTACTGGAGGGACCGTGGGTCAGTGTGTGTCTGTCTGTGTGTCTGTCTGTGTGCAGGTGTGTGTAAAGGGCTCTGAGCATCAGCAGCTGGAGAGAGGCAGCTGAGGTGACCTCAGGAGCTCTTACGCCTGGGTGCCAGCAACTGGAGAGACTGGGACCCAGGGGCAGACTGAGTGTTTGAGCCCAGCTGCTGGGGGATCCACCTTGTACCTATGTATGTATTTCCTTCCTGGACCTTCACTCTCCTCAGCCAGAGAGGGGAGCAGGATGGGGCCGCTGGTGCTGCTTGTGTCTGTGTGAGTGCTGAGCGTGCCTCTCTGCCTGTTCCTTATGGCTGGTCATGTATATGTGCACATGTATTTGTATGTGTGCCTCCTGGGAATGCATGCTCAGCCTCACTATTAGTCTGTCTTAAAACGGTGGTGGTTCCAACATGTTTTCTGTAAATATGCCATGGGGCAGAACAGAGCTTTTGGCTGACAAGTGATACTGCGGGAAGGAGATCATCCTCTTGATAAAGCATCTTGGTCAAAATTAAGGCCTATTGTCCTCAGTATATTCCACGTACTGCCTCTAGAAAGACCTAAGAATGAATTAAGCAGCTAGAAATTCTGACAGAGTTTCTAAGTCTTTCTGTAGTTATGACTTAAAAACCTCTTAAATCTAATTTAAAATTTACTGGAATACAAGTTTTTCTCAAAACCAGGTGAGTGGACTGAAGCTCTGGTAGCAGAGCAAACAATATCTAAGAAAAAAACATCTGGCATTACAGTTTTAAGGTGCAATCCAAAAAATCGAAGTTGGAATTTTCATTTGTAATCTAAAAAGAACATGTATTAGGCATGTATTATGAAGCTGTGCCATCAGACAGCTAAATTTTGTGCTACTAAGTTATAAAAGATCTACCTCATCCTAGCTAACGTGTTCGAGTTACAGATATTTCAGCAGAAACTGTGAAGAAAACCCTCGTCGTATCTGCAGAGAAATTTAAAATGTTTAAGAATCTCAATCCTAACAACACCACAGCATGTCAATGAAACCGCAGTTCATTTAAAAACTGCTCTGAGCCAGACTTTGACCCCAGGTGACTGCTTGAGTAGCAAAACAGGGTCTGGGTTGACTTCAGACAACTTTACCATACTGTCAAGTGGGACAGTAACAGCCAGTAACTCCAGCTACAATTGCTGGGGGGTGAGGGAATATCTTCCGTATTTCTACTTTAGTGGAGGACCAGCTAAGCCATCGGTCTTACCCCTTCATGCAACAGACAAAGATCTGTTCCACTGCTGATGGGCTATTACGTTCGGTTCTTTCGTCTGTGTTTCAAAAAGCACATGGAAAAGGGGTCTCAATGACACAAGAGGTCAGACAAGATGTTCCTAATGATCCCTGTCTATGCACTTGTGAATTTTAACACATGTAATATGTTCTCCTTCAACTTACATCAATGCAAACCTTCCTTTGCTTTGATCAAGCAGTTTAATATTTTTGCTGCAACATACTAAATATTGCTTCCACTCTAACTAAATATTGCTCTGCATTATGTGATAAAGCTTAGTGCCCATATGAGGCCCACTGGACTCTTCTGTGTGTGAGAAGTCCCCAGGCAATCCCATATTCATTCTCTGATGGTTTGTACCAGATGATCTGTCCTTAGTTGCTTAATAGGTGCTCTGCAGCACATGCTCTGTTAACCTTGATGGCCTTCACGGATTCAACAGGGACAGCAAGAACCGAAATTGGTTGCCTAAATCAATTCAAGAACCAGAGTCTCAGCCCCAGACAGACTGTACTCTTCTTTGAAACCACTTTTACAAAACACAGTACAGATCTTAAGGTTTAAAGGAGCGAAAAGTTCCCCTAGAGGTCCAGCCTCCAAAGCCCATTTTAAACCGCTGCAAGCCAGACCTAAACCACTGTAGCACACTCCAACAATCACACACAGTCCTCTAATGAAACATGCACACACATTTTTTTTTTTTGGATCCCTGATGAAGAAGTAGTAGGTATTTGATAAAAAGCTTGTTTTTATGCAGATACAGTGAATGTGTCTTGAATAAGGGGAAATTTTCACTGCACTTTCTTCATTTAAAGGCATTTAGCATACAATTTAGAGTTGAAAAATGAAGGGCTAAAATAAAATGATTGGAAATGCAATTTAAACTATAGTCTGGGTATCTTCCAACTGTCTTACAGAACTTAAGGAAATAATACAAATGCTCTGGAGAAGGGAAAATAGCAACCTATAAATCTGTCCTGTTGATGAGATACTGTAGTAAAGGAAATAATTTAAGTTAGTGAAAATTTACACATTCTTACTTAAATTAGCTATGATGAAATATATTGTGACAGCATGCTTAGTTTCATTTTTAGATAATCCTGAAAAATGGCACCTTCCTGTGACAACACCATATAAATTAATTTAATGATGACTTGTGGAATGACATTTCATCTAAGGCAGAGATTTATTTTGAGGCTTTTACATTGCGGTGTTACATTAAAAAAAAAATCTCTGGACATTGTGTTAGCCATAACTAGTTGAAAATAAACAACGTTTTTAAAGATGATATTATTTGACATTTTTCGGAAGGAAAAAAATTGTAAGACTGCAAAGTATTGCTTTGGTCGCTATTGTTACTGACCAGGATTCTCTTCAGACTATCCCCTCTGTCAGACAGCTCTCATATTTTCTGGAATGTGCCACTGTTAGCATATTTGTTTCCTTGCTAGTGCCAGGCCTTCTCAGGAATTACTCTGATATTACTGGTGTCATTTTGTGCAGCATCCTAAGAATGTCACTATTTCTTCACCTGCTATTTTAAATAATCACTTGAAATGTACTTAACTTCTTGCACAAGAAACAGTCTAGGGACTTCTCTCACCATTTACTTGGGTTCCCTCCCTTCTGCAAAAATTTTACCTTCATCCTTACACAAAACACATAACAAGAACCACCAGTTCCTCAGTCCGTCTCCTCCTGAAACTCTTTTAGAGCCAGTTCCTAATATAATCCTCTTTTCTCAAATAATAGAAATGTACTTGCCAAGACTTACTCTTGCAGATTACTACAGCACTGATGATATATGTAGGAAATCAGTCTTCATCCCAGCAATTCTAGCTGTTGGTACGTGTAGCACATTACCATCATCAGTATAACATACTTTAGACCACTATCAGAACTAGGGTGATCTGCTCGATATTACTTCAATGACTGAACATCTTCATGTGCTCCCACACATATTCTGGAGGATGAGTCACTACCTTCCTTAAGTCCTGCAGGGGAAAATGCAGAACTTTGTTGTGAAGGATTTCTTTAAAGCCATGCTATTTACTCCCTCCTCTGCATATGATTAGGTAGTATTTTGAAAGTAACTGTAAAGTCAGTAAGAAGCGTGAGGATGCCTGTATCTGACTCAGTAGCATACACTAAGATGAGCTTTAGTGCAATGCTGCTCCAACACTGCCACAGGCTTTCAAATGGCTCAGAGCACAGGCAGAATATTCTCCTACTAGTTCAAAGGCTCCAGAATTTAAATACGTGCAACGACATCCAAATAGGATTTGCAAGTTCATGTGAAAATACTCAATGTTGCTATTAAGTGTTAAAAGTGAGCCCAGCAGAAGAGCAGGTAAGTCCCCACCTATCTCCAGTGCTACTTTATTTTGCCATTCCTACTGCTGGTTGGTATAAGTTACTGGAAAACAAGGAGATGCTAGTGGAAGTAAAGTGCTCCTAGAAATAACTGATGCTCAAAGGGCTAAACTGCACATACAATAATTGAATAAAATTTTCAGCTGTTCAAAGAGCTTCAAAGGTGGGGTTTTTGTTTTCTTGTGTGCCCGGGGCTTTTTGTGTGATCACTACTACCAGAACTGTTCAAGAAGGAAGATGTTTGCAACCTTTCCTGTCATATCTTGACTCCTGCTAAACTGGCTTTGTTTTATCCTTTCGATTCTTCCATTTGCATTTTTATGTCTGTATTATAGCTCCCCAACAGAAATTGAAGTAGTCCAGATAATAGTTGTGCCACTTTGTTAAAATATGTAAATAAGAAAGTAATAATATTCATCAAGTTTCTTCAAGTTGCCTCCCACACTCGAGTCATAAATTGAACTTGGATATTGGTTTGAAGAACAAGGCGAAAACCACTTAACACCAAGATGGTTAGTGTTGGAAGTGGGAGGATGACATGCCTGATAAATGAAAATCACTGTTTCAAATACTCATCTTTCCTGAGACTTCATTCCTTTATTTCAACGCCATCTTTACATTTTTCTCTGAAAACTGAAGTTTGCTGCCTTTGCTCCCCCTGATCATCTGCTTTCTTTATCTTTTATTGCTCCCTCATATCTCTTTTCCCTTCTTGTCGCAAGTTTTCCTTCAGGTTATTTGTATTGTCTAAACCTGATTCAGTACACGTGTACCAATTCAAACCCAGAATAAAAAAGCTGGTCCACTGCCTACTCAAGATGTATTCTAGCAATTTCCTCCTACATTGTATCATCTGGAGGTTTATTTTATTCTTGCTGATTCTCTTTCAAAACACTTTAATTATCAGTGAATGCACAATTTGTATGGATGCAAAACCAGTCTGAGATAGTCTTGCAACTGTACACTTCTTGAAGTATCTGTTTACTACAGTTTTAGGAAACAGAATAATTCTGAGGGAAAAAAAGCAGTGCTGAATAATTCTCAGGAAAAACCAGTGCTGCTTCCCAAGCTGGAAACAGTGTCGCTCTCAGCATATGTCATTGCTTGCAAGATATAAATACTACTCTTGTGAAACTAAGCTGATGCACTGCATCTGTATTTTTTTTTCCTTTTGATTAAACTACAGGAAAGTTTATGCAATTTATTGTGGTTTGATAATACTACATAATAAGTCTGTATAGAACACTAAGTGTTTTGGGAGCCAGCGTTTCTCATATAAGTGACCTTTATTCTTTGCCAGTATTACAGAAACACACCAAAATGACTGATGAAGATCCTCCCCCCCCCCCCCTTTTTTTTTTCCCCACAGTTTTCCTTTTAACGATGCACTTAGTGGGCTGTTATGGTATTGACTGAAATATGATGAAGCTCAAGTCTGGGGCAAATACTGAAGACTGTGACATCCTAATTGTGAATTCTGATTCTTACTCTTTGTTGAAGATTTCACCCCCCAAGATCCAACCCCAAATTCGCAATCTGTTCTTTAATATTTTGATCACTATTTTCATTGTTGCCTTCCTTTCATTTGTTTTCTACTTTATTATATAATTTTAGCTACAGACATGACTGTCGAGTCACTAGAAAATGCGTCCTTTGTACAGATTAAGTATGACTTTTCTATTAAGTTTTGCTGCTTAATGAGTTTACCTATGTGTATTTTCATACAGAAAATGATGGATTTTTGTATCTAGCTGAGGTGCAATTGGCAGAAAAAAGTCTGTGTAATAACTGGTGTTGACATTAACCTACATCAATTCTTTCATTGCAGTGCAAGAAGAAACAATTCCACAGGAATATCCTGATGTTAAAGTTAGGATCATCATTAATTCACTACAGCTAGCTTTCCTTATTAATGATTTGGACTACAATCAGAGACTTTCAGAATCACAAAAAGCTTCTATTCAATTTAGATTTAAGATCTGTGATAGTTCAGTGGATAGGGAGAGTTGTCTTTAATTCAAAGCAAAACCACAATTTAAAATAAGAGAATAAAGCAACTTTGGGCCCAGTGTTTGATGAACAGATTCCTTGAAGAGACTTTTTTTAAAGTTAGTTCCTAAGACACTTTCTAAAAGTCACGTGCATAAGTTGGATTTACTTGTTGCAAAATATTTTAAATGTCTTGGCTCTTTTGTATCAACTTTTCAACCAACCGCCCTTCCAAAACGAATACCTTAAGGGCTGCATCTTGATACATATCAACATCAGTGAGCTTTCACTTACCCTTCCCTACCTCAGCCAGTGGTACACACTTTGTTAGAAAGTAGGTGTCCTGGCCAAGGCTTTGCTTTAATGTATATTTGCAAAGTGTCTACTATATACTTGATGTCATATAAATAATGCATGATAACTACAATGTTAATTCTAGGGTTTGGATTGATAATCAAGAGAATGCAATATGAAAGGTTTATTTGTTTTTTGGCTATTTTTCTTCTCACTCTAAGCTGCTTTGGTACCAAGAGCTATTTGTAGAATTTCTTACGTATCTTGCTAAGAACGTCTCATCTGGCAAGACGAATGTGCTTTTTAATACCACATTCACTACAACAGTGGTGACATACTGCCTACAGACTGCAGCTTGCAGACACAAGTCATGGATTCAGAAGAGATTTCTGTATCTTCTATTCCACTTCTAAAAGCTCAGATCAAAGATACCGAAAATTAGATAAGTTGAAAGAGTAGAAAGCTTCTGGGTGAGAACAGAGGAAGTGAAACAAAAAACTGAAGAATACAAATCATGGCATTGGGGCACGACTGAAGTCTCCCTCACAACATAAAATAGCTTTTTATTAAAGTCAGCAGTACCAAGAATAAATCCAGGCCAAGCATATCAAAAGGATCAACATCCAGATAGTAATGTGTCGCATGAATCAGCAATATTTATAGGGGATGACTGCAACAAAGGCTACTCTTGTATTTTTGTTGTCAGGAATCTATTGTGAAGGAAAAGTTGTATGTTAGCAGTAAGTCTGCAATGAAAAATATCAAGCTTATGGCTATCAGTTTCTGTTTTGCCTTTTAAAACATTAATTACAGATACAAATTGCTCATTATTCATGTTGTGGTTATTTGCCCAAAAAAGAAATTCTGTGCACTTAATATAAACATTTTTTTAAAACAGTCAATCATTATGCTAATAACTTTCATGTGCAGAGTATATGACTCACAGAAAGTGCAGGTGTGCAGGAAGCACCTCAGTGATTAGAAAATATTAAGACAATTTGTGAATAGAGACCTGAATATATTTTCATTGCATTCCCAACTACTTCATGTATAACAACTTTTATTAAAAACCTATATTTCTGAAAATGGAAAGTTCAATAGAATTTATACTTCTGTAAGAACTTCTTGTGGCTTTGTTAGTGACTATTACAAGTGTATCTGATAGTCTAGCACATCCTGTTCACAGCCATCAGTATACTCTGATTAGCTCTAGTTGAGTATTTCATAGTTTCAGAGCTCCGTCAGCTATGTATTCTCTATTAATATAAACAGGGTGAGAGAACAGGCCTGAACACTGGTATATGATGCCATAACGTGGCACATCTGCCTAAAGATATCAGTTCTTAGCAAAATCTAACTACTAACACATGTAACATCTAAGTCCTCATTCCTCTGCGTAATTTATATCTCTCTTACTCTCTCTAGAGATCCTCAGAGACGTTGAGTTTCATATTCCAGATGCTGAGTAGACTGAAAAATCTCAAAGATCTTCTACCAGTCAGAGGCTGGCCGAAAAGTTCATTATCAGGAAGAACTGAACTTTCTATAAGGAATTAAATCTTTGCAGCTTCTAGCATCCACACACAATTATGTCATGACTTTCGTGCAGGGTCTGGTATTGCAGCTGTAAATCATCAGGTGAAGCTTGCCCTGTTCCTGAGACAGAAACTCCTCAGAGACCAGTCAGAGATGATGGAGGGAGCTCCACCATGAAGCTGTCACAAGCTTTTCCTGCCCTCTTGCTGCAAAGAAAACGTACTAATTTCTCTAAACAGATACAAACTAGTTTAAGTGATGTTCATACTTAATGGAAAGAAGGATTGTATCTAAAAGAATCAGCCTTATTTAATGTGTTCCTGTAAGGCGCTCACTCCCCATGCTGATGAAGTTAAGGACCAGCATATCACTACAGGAAATTCTTACACACAATGAAAACTCTTCGAAGAATGATGCTTGTTTGTGTCTCATATTTGTACACTATCTAAGCAACTCTGGAATCTGAAACACAAATAAATAAAATCGTAGCACTTTGCAGCTGGTTGGAACACTCTGGTTCCCCATATCTGAGTAAGAATGATTGGGAATATTTTTAACATCTCATTAAATAACTTGGTTATGACATTCCATTTCTTTCCCAAGCTGCTTATGGGCCCTTCCCATCTATCCACTTTGAAATGGAGCTAATACATTACTTTGGACTAGATTAGTACTTACAGTATCTTACAATATCTATCACGTGTATTATAGTTTAATAGGATTGTTAGTCTTATACCTAAGGCATGACATTTAAAATCACATCACCATTTTATTATTAAGTAAAGAAATGATAGTCATGTCCTGAAGTGACCATCAAGGTGAGGCTGACTCAGTTATCTCCAAGGGATGACTTTATAGCTTTGAGAACTGACAGATTGTTATGTCATAGAACTCATGCAGGGCATCGTATTGCGGCTGTAAATCACAAGGGCAACTCAGTGGCCAGCATCCTTTGGAATAATCTTTACATTCCTGCTGTGTTCAATAAGCCTCTTAGTTGAAAGATTACGCATGATGAGGTTTTTTCTCCAGGACTGGTAATGGATAACTCCTGTGCCTTTGACAGCTGCTTGCTAAAATTTAAACAAGGGTTTTTGTTGGGCATTTATCTGTACTTGTACCCCACCAAGGACTGTAAAGGACAAGCAACTCTAATCCAGAGTCAATTTGTCTTTTGGGATTTGCTTTAGGCGTATTTAAATCTAAACTGCTAATCTAAAATCCTGGAAGCACTATATCAATAAAAATAAATAAATCAAGCCATTACAGCTGGATTGTACTAATATTTAGGCAATCTATTACAGTTTCTACCTTGCTCCTGCTAACTGGGTCTATTCAGAAATCTTGTTGAAAGAGCAGGTTGCAGCACAGTCCTGGGGAAAGTCCTTTCCTGCTTGGCACATACTGAAATGTTACATTCAAGTCTATAGCTTCCATTGCAGCCCCAGTCTATCTGGAGTGAAAGATAACCACACACATTTCAGATTCCCTCTTCTCTTGATGTCCAGCTACACCTAGGGGCTTCAGCTCACTGTCCTAACTCCATCCATGAAAAAATGAATCTGCTTTACGTTAAATCCTTATTGATTTGCATAAGGACTGAAAATTGTTACTGCTACTCCCAGATGAGAGGTTTTTTAAGCCTATTGCTAAATAGAATAAGATGACATAGTAACTTTTTTGACAATTTGCTGGGTGACCCAACCAGAAGTACCTCAGGGGACCAAAGCTTGCTTTAGCCCATCCAGCAGTAATTTTCTTGGAATATCTAATTTTCTACCTAGAAATACAACTGTGCTCACTTTGATCTCCATCTCATTTTTCAGAAGAGCCACTCTGGATTTACAGTGATGCATTCATGGATTTTTGACTTATTACATTTCTTATACTTCTGAACTCTGCTGAGGAGATGGAATACAGACTTGCATGACCACCTGCCAACACAAACTGCTGACTACCTCCAAAAGCCCAATATATTTGTTGGTTTTTTAAAATTCTTTATTTTTTAAAAGTTTTTTTAATATACGGTCTTAAGGACCATGATAATTATAGATCCTTATAGATCCTTATAGATCCTATATGTAAATCTGTATGCATCCTGAGAGTTCTGCTGGTTCTGTTAATTTGGTGTTCATTTTCTTTGCCTCTGTACTCTATTCCTCCCAGTAGAAGAAGTAGGCTACAGCAACACTTGGTCTTTTTTTACAGCATTTTTTATGTTGACTTTCAGAATTTTTTTTACTTAAAAACGATAGATAAAGCAGTCATAAAATTCTAGGCTGCATCAAGCAGGCTTCAAGAAATAAATAAGTATCAGGTTCATAACGCTTTGAACTTAGAAAAAAAAGTATATCCTTGGATTTTTCATTTTGTTTTTCTAAGAAGGTCAGCAAACCTCAGGACGGTTCAAGAAGACAACCTCCATTAATACAATAAAACTGACAGTGTAAAATTAACCAGTATTTTTAGCAGAGCAAAAGTGTTCTTTACCAAACAAGTTATTATGTCAACATGCATGATTTTGAGAGGGCAGAAAATACATGAATAATAACTAAAGGTAATTCCTTCTCCAAGATAATGTTCTAGTTTTTTATCATAGTTACTCAACATCTAAGTTATACAAGTTCATACACTCATACTTACCTTGGCAACAGAGCTATACAGCTTAAAGGAGATGTTCAACAAGATTATCTCTCAACTAGGGAAGTGAAAGCCTCATGTTACTGAAACTGGGAAGTTTATTTTAATGTCTTTCAGCTTTCATTAATTACTTCTGCTCTACAGAATGCTGAACAGTTTCTCAGACTGCATCCAGTGATCTATTTGCTTATCCCCAAATATATAAACTCCAATCAAGTATGGATGAATTGGTATTTTCCAAACAGAGTGGAAGCTTAGTTCTTCACAACAATTCCTTTCCTTCAACACAAACAGCAAATGACTGTGTACTCTGTACGCAGCTTGACTGAGGTCCTGAGGAAAGAAAGGAGATCCTTTAAAAGGCTTTTCTTTCAAAATTGAATTTCACCTCAACAATGTCCTCATTCAATCAGGGACTATCAGAACAGTATTGCTTCCTTGTCACACTGTAGTCTGCTTTCCTCCTAGGAAGATGATAGGCTTATCAAAGAAGATAGGTAGGTGTTTTTTTTTTAAAAAAAAACCTAGATTTTTTTTTTCCCCTGTAAGTTTTCCACAAAATGAATGGCATGTAAAATAACAAGCTAAGTTATTTAGAATTGAAGTCCTGTTTTCAGAAGTAATTTAAGGACTTAGAAGCCTGCTTTGTTTGAAAACTTTGTGTGATTTAGGGTCTTAAATTTCTGGATCCTGGATAAACAAAAGAACCATACTGGAATTAATGACATCCAAGATGGATGTACTTTCTTGTATGATGTAGAGGAAAAGTTAAGCAACTACGAATGGTACCCCCAGTGCTGTACCCTCCAGTACCCTTTAGCTGTCCTCTTGGAAAGGGTGAAAACAAAGCTTTGCATAAACCTTGGTCCTCTCCAAGATTTAGGTGCCGTTGTTTGGGCTGCAGGAAGGCAAGTCCTGCTCTCGGCACTCAGACCTCTCTGGTGGCGAGGTGTGCACGTTACTGCTGTACAAATTCTGCAAGAGGTCAAGTCTTTCTTTTAAAAAGAAATCAAGAAGAGTAGAATAAAAGTAGTCCTTTCACTCTTTTTTTTTTTTTTTTTTTAATCCAGTATTTCATTCATCCAAGATGTGAGACACTGAATTCCAGTTTTTCCTCTGCCTTTAGGGATTGAAATCTTCATTCCCGACTCTAGTGGATACCACAAGATTGGGCTGCAACAGATTCTGCAGGAAGAAAACACTCTCACTCCCTTTCCTATTGCACTGTGCGTGGAAAGAAATAGTACACATACCAACCACTGATTCAGCCATACACTTATTGACTACAGCTACAACTGATGTTGTAACCTCACTTGTAATTATACTCCACTACTACACGCAGTAAGACTATGCAAATACAAGACAAATCACTTGCATCAGCAATTTTCTACCCCTTAGAAAATAAACAATTGAAACCTGAGTGAAATGAATAAGACACAATTAAAATTTGTTGTTTCTTCGTTTGTTTTTCTGGTTGCTCTGTGTTAAGTTTATCACACACAAGACACCTCCGCGGCTTTTTCCAAAATGGGTACTTATGATAGGTACCTCAAGAGAAATAAATTAGAAGTGCTCCGAATGACTTTTTGGATTTATTTGTTTAGGGTGTTTGCATGAACAGTGGCCTTGCAAGAACGTGAAACAGCTGTTCAAGGTAAGTGAAAAATGACCCAAGTATTGTGGCTTATAATTTATTTGATAGATGCACTCAGACTCAACAGCTGTATTTCTGTGATCCTTTCCTCTCCCCTTTCCCTTTCCCTTTCCTTTTCCTTTTCCCTTTCCCTTTCCCTTTCCCTTCCTCCTAGCTACATTGTCCACATTTAAATTTGGTAAAATTTAACTTGAAACAAAACACAGGTCCCTTCTGCATCTCCCCCACAGCATGATTTACATGACCTTGACTTACTTGTTTATAAGCCCTTTTCTTCTAGTTAACTGATGCAGTTCTGTCAAAAATACTTGGAAATCCCTATCTCCAAAATTCTGTTTCAGTTTAAAAGCATTTATTCTTTTATTATTACTGATAATTAAATAAAATTCAAACAACATGGTGAGCTCTTACATACCTGAGCAATTTTGACAATAAAAGCAAACCAGGTCACACCAAACCTGAAGCCATTGTTTGCAATGAGATGCAAACAGATAATAAAAATGGAGTTATATATTCTTAAAGTAAGATTTGTTTTAAAAGAAGTAAGCATACATTTTAACTCTGCATGTCAGTTAGGTAGTATAGGCAGTGTTTGCTCAAAAAGTAGAATGACTGATGGTAACTGGTTGGTAAAAGAGAAAGAAATATAGTTTGAATTTCAATGTATTTTCTTTTAAATGCATGTTATTTCAGAAAAATCCCAGCTGCAGCACGTGTAAGGACTGGTATACACATGTAAAGTGTTGATGAAGACAAGTGCATGGGCTACGTGTGATTGTAGAAATCCAGTCATGCGTAAAATGGTTCAGCAATTGATTTGCTTTGACAATCTTATTTTTAAAACATCCAAATGTGTACTTGTTCATTGCATAGTTTAGTCCTCAGAAAGATTAATCAATAGTGTTAACAAGTTATTTAGAGAAGTTTTGAAGGAAGGAAACTGGGAAAAGTGTGTGATTTTAATACAGGGAAAGAGAAACTAAAATATTAAAATACTACAGTACATGAGTTTATATATTGCCCTAAAATAAGACTCACTTTTGGGACTTTTTTTTTTTCACTTCAGCTTTCTAAAAATCTGGATGTCTGAAGTTGCAAGGACGTACAGTAAGAGACAACAATCAGGCACTGGAAAGTCCAAATAAAAGATAACAGGATATGGACTTTCTAAGCTTGAAGTTGCTGTGTCCTCATTAGACTTAAATAATTTGCATTTGACGGACATTTGGTGATCAAAAGAATCGGCGGTAGTATGTTATCGAAAAGGCTTATTAATATTTTCATTACAGAAACTCACTAATTGGCCCAGGAGAGTTGGAGGACAGCATGAACACCAAAGCTACAGCTAAAGCATCTATCAGGAACTGATAAGCAATGGTATGTACTCCACTTGGACAGATATACTGATTTTGAGAAGTATTTAAAGGTAGTTTTGCTGTATTGCATAGGGTAGTACAGGGGTATGTTTGCAAGTGTGTCCTTGGGTTACTAATGTATTCTTATGATAGCAATATATACAGAGTATTTACTTACCTAATTCCTCTTAGCAAACATTGCACTCTTTATGATTTTAGATGTTGCACTCCACAGATTTTACAGCACAGTAAGAGCTACAAAACAACAGCAGGTAGTCAAAGTGAGCTATTAGCTGTCTATGAGTAACAGCACTTGTAACAACTGTAGAAGCTATTAAAATGCAGGCAATCATAATTTCATCAGGAAAAAAAACAGGTCTGTATGGCAAAAGAATATTTTTCATCTCTGGTCTTGTACTTTATTGTCCCAGAGCCATTACACTGCATCTCCCTCTTCTAGTGATTGCCAGACTCTCTAAGAGCCCTATAGGTCAAACTCACGGTACTGTGTTTCATAACAAGATCAATTTTCTCAACATTTTTGCTACAGTTTAAAGACGCACACTAAATCTGCACCTTTGATAAAATACAACTGATCTGATTGTTTTAAAAATGAGCATATCTGAAAATGACATTGACCTATTTATCTGACAAAGAGGTATTCATTTGAATTTCCCAGTCACTTTAATACCACTATTGCTAAAGAAGGAAAAAAAATGTGTACTTCATACAGTTCATCTGGTTATACAAGTAAAACAATTTTTTTAAATACTTGTTAGTATCTTCTTCCTTTCTATATTTGTTTTCTACATTTACTTTTTTTTTTTCCAAAAGTGTATTATTAGAGAAGAAATTACACACTTTAAATTTTACTTCTCTGATCCTTCGGACTGACTCCTTACACAGTTACTCATGCACACTGCTGGCTGCAGAGGAGCTCTGTGCAACATAAAGTGCTTATAAACAGAGTGCTGGAAGAAGTGAACTACATTTTTCTGTGCTGTAGCTACGGATAACATATACGCATATCCGTATCAGAATGTAAGCACATATCTCTACACCCAAGTAAAGATTTACTGGAAATGCTAAGGCAGTTGGAGAGTCATAAAGCCTCCTCCTTCGCAAAGCAGCAGAGAATTGGATATTCACATGCTGCCTCTGGGGAAGCAATCACTGCCGTGTGTCTCTGGATGGCCTCCAGCCAAGGGACAGCTTGAGCCAGCTTCGTCTATAACAATATACCCGTGGGGTATATATAGGCATTCCTATGTGCATGAGAATCTAGGCTCACATATACATTTGAGCCTCCCTTAAATACCCAGAAAGAACAGGCATACTGCTGGACAGGTGCTTCTGCAACCAAATACATGAAATAATTCATCGACCACAAACCTTTTTCTTCCTATGTATAACTGAAATTCAGAGTTGCAAATACACTGAACATAATGAGGGAGAAAAGATCACAGGCATGTAGGACTATTTTTCAGGTCTTTTATTGTACCAAATACAAATCCTCTTTTTCAATTATCCTGAGCAAGCACTAAGTGTATGGATAGAGGCAACTGGCTAAAAGGTCCATCAGCCACAAAATGAAACAGAACTGCGCTCTGTAATATTTGTCTTTGATTTTAAGTGCAGTTGATAAATATGTATCTCTGCAGTTCCATGCAGAATTATTTTTTGCAAGATGACAATGTCACAAATGTACCGAAGAGAAGAATACAGATGAAGTCTTGATGAAAGCTTCCTGCAACAGGAAGTATCTTTTAAATACATGCCATTTAAATTCCAGTAAAACTAAAATACTACTTTGGAGCAATCCATAAAAGTTTTCCATTAATATAAACCAGTTCCTGAACTGTGCATTTTCCTACATTAATAAAGCTCATGTTTCAGCTACAGTGAAAATTCCTAATAAATAAAGATAATACACAAACCAGAAGTACTCTAATAGCTGTACACGAAATCTATTGAAATAAAGAGCACGGTGTTTATCTACTGTAATAAAGTCACTAATCTGAGTTTACCAAAATGCTAGACCGAAAAACACACGAATAAAGCTGGTATGCTAGAGGCAGGGCTGGTGTAATAATGGTAAGTGCCACAGCATCTTACCATCCAGAGCCTTTCCTGAAAGCAGAGCTCAAGGCTTCTGTAATTGCCTGGCACAGCTGAAGCCTCTGCGCTTACCAGTCTGCAAGAAACAGTAGCCTGCACCGAGCTTTTCTCATTACCACTGAATTTATATGTGTCTGGCTCCCCAGGAACTCACCAGTCCAAAACTATTTAACTTTTTAATACCTTGGTGGACTAAATCTGGGTAAGAAACTTTGAGAAGTGAAACAGAAACCCAAGCCTTCCATCTGAGCTGAATTCGCAGAGTAACTGAACTCGCAAGAACTCTAATTAAATTGGACTTGTCCCAAACCTTTAACAATAATTCCCTAAGTTTGTAAGAGTTTGTAAAAAAACCCAAAAGTTTATAACTCACCTTTGCAACTTGTCATAAAAAGGACAACATGGGTGGAGATACAGTCACACGACAATGCTTAGCCAGCATATACCTACGGAAATATTTTGTACCAACCAAGACTGTTGTCCATCAGATAAACAGCCAAGTGACAAGTTGTGACAGATCCAAGTGACAGTAGGCAAGTATTTTTGGTAACAGGTTCCTGAACAATCACACTGTTTAATGATCAAATGGTGCAGTGCACGATGCAGGCAAATTCTGTCTCTGTGGAAAATACCGCATATATTTTTTATGTAGGATCTTATGAATATAACCTCATACACCATGAATATTTAAGGACCATATGAAGGCTGGATGATCAGTTGAGAGACGCCCTTCACTTAGATCTCTATATAACAAATATAAATATTTATTAGGTTGTAGTTGTACTACCATCGTGTCTAATACTAAAACATACAGCTGCATCAGCATTTTATTTTATTCTCTATCTAGCATAGAAAATAATTTTGAACTGAAAACTTGGTAACTGATGTCAAGGGGAGAATTATTTTTGGCAAGTAAGGAGAGCATGAAGGGGATAACAGAAGGGCTTATCCTCCACAAAATCTTTCTGCAGCATTTTTAAGTAGATGATAGAGTTTTATGTATTTTATGAGTAAAGTTTAACCCACTGAATAACTATGTTTATTACAATCAAGTCAAAATGAATCAAGAAAACAATATAATAAAGTATGCTTTAGAGTACATTGTCAATTTGTGAGAAATTCATAGAAGTGATGAATCTGAAAGCAGTATTTGCATTTATTGATGCATTGCTCTCTGGACAGTTCCTTTGGTTTCATGGGGCAAGTCTGATTTATTCAGATATCATCTATAAGACCCAAACTACAGTTTGCACAGGTAAGCAAAAAACTCTAGAACTGCAGGTTCCCAAACACTGAAGGTTTAATGCTGACTGTGAGTTTTGCTCTCAGAAAAACATGAAAAAGTTGCTACTACTTTAATTCTGCGTTTTTTTTCTGTATTTTTTGCAATAAGTACATATATACTATCAATGGACCAAATTCTCTGAAGTTTGAATAACTAACAGAAAAATTCACTCTACCTTTGTGAGACCATAATTCACAGTATTCATCTAAAGCTCAATAGAGTCTTTCAGATAATATAAACATTAGCCTGTTTATCGCTATTATGGTAAAAATAAAATTTGATTTTCCAAGTCACAGAAGATGTAAGTTGAATATAGCTTAGCTCTTTTTCTAAGTGCCTTGGGCACAAATAGGTAATCAATCATATTTAATCGATGTGTTGTTCAGCCATGCAGATTCCCATGTCTATAATTCCAGCTTTATTCAAATGCTCTTTAGTCTCAGTACATTCTTCATTGATTTTTTTTTTCATCCAAAAGAGACACAGAAATAGATAGGTGGTGTATCTTAAAACTTGAAAATATCAATTTAGGAAAAAAATTAAAATAATCCTCTTTGACCTTCATTATGTCCAATATATTTCACTATTTCAAGGTTTGGAACAAGTCTTCTTAGTTGTCTGGGCCTCACTCTCACTGAAAATATCTTACTGGGACCATAGGAATGGACTTAAAAAGTAGCAGAATTAAGTACCAATTGCTCACCTTAACATATTCATTAAAGCACTAATACAGGTGCAAACATGCCATGAAGAATAAGTGTAGGTCTTCATACACAATTTCCATCTACATTCGGAAGCAGCAGACAGAATGAATTTAAAAGCCCTATGAGATCCAGCTTATAACAGTAAACAAAGCTCCGCAACCACATTTTTGGGGACCACAGTCACATGTAAATGTTAATTATCCTTTTTAAAATGTTAAAGTGTGACAAAATGCCTCTTATTGTCAGTCTTTTCATTGTCTAGGTTGGCACTGCATAAACATGAGCATAGTTGTTTCAGTTTGTTTGAAAACTATTGAAAAATGTAAATAACCATTGAGCTTAGAACAAACAGTTGAATGTGGCATTTGCTTTCATTTTAAATAGCTTGAAATGAGAGGAAGAACAGCATGACATTAAAAGCACAATCTATCTTATTATGTGGCTCTTTTCCAGTGAGTTTCTAAAAGCATTGCTCTTCACTTATTCCAGAAGATATCAAGAAGCTGCATTTGGCTAGTTTGATCAGTGAAATGAGAAGTGAGAGAGAATATTTGCATTTAAAATTGCTCTTTAATCTGGCTGTCCTAGACCTAGGAGCTGTACCAGCTTCTCAGTGTCTCGACAGACTGGCCTATTTCTTGCAAACAAATTATGCATTTCTTTGTAAATACAAGAAGCTCGTCTAAGTATTCATATTGAATGGCTTTTTGTGCAAATGTCCCCTTTTTTATCCAGAAGTATAAAGTCTTATTTCTTATCCGGGAGCAAAAATGCAAAATATAAAAGCAATGTGTGTTTTAGTCGCAAATTTATTCTGTTTTGGTAATTCTTTGCATCTGGGTTACGGGAAGAAATGCTAAATCACTTCTAGACTCACATTAGGCCTCTTAGAAAGGCTCACTGTAGCTCTTAAAAAACGCAAAGAAAAATATCACTGCATAGTTCACTGCTAGCTTCTGATTCAGAAGGAAAAATACAGCTCCAGAGTCAAATGCCTTCCAAAACAGATCTGAAAGCAATGGTATTTTTGGCTTATATTTGGGTTAAGCACCTTTCAACTATTTAGCTTTAACCTTAAGTGAAAAAGTCTGCATGTTCAGATTAATATATATTGTGCTGAACATTGGCTTTACTGCTTCAATAGAATGTTCCTTCCAGCAGAAGACCTACTCAAACACTTCTGTATAAATCATGAACCTCAATCAGTCATGTCTATTGCCTGTTTCATAAGTCACCAATAAGACCTTAGCCTTTTAGAGTTCCTTATTCTTGTTAAGAAAAGACTCCAGAAGTCTCCCCTCAATCTGTAAGGATGGCATCAGTGTTAATTTTCCTTACTATATGCTTACTATGTTACTTACATATTCGAATTGATCATAAAAGTAGATGTCCGACCAAACAAATCTTAACTTTTGCAATGAAAAAAATGGCACGAAATCAATCTTACTATTCTCTTTGTCAATAAAGGTGATGATGCAGGACTGAAATATTGAATATTGACCGATTCTTTGCACTCATTTTCATTTAACATCTCCTATCTTGGTGCACTGATACAGAAACAGTATACGATTTGTAGATGGGACATCAGCTGCCTAAAAAGACAAAACTAACACATCAGACCACAACTGTGCAAGATGTAAGTTTAAAAGAGGCAACTAAAATGCAATTCCAGTACCGTTCTCTCTACTCAAAACATCTCTGCCCAGTGCAATGTAATTTGCAAAATTCATGTGATAAATCCCAAACAGCCATCTTGCCAGTAGTTCTAACCAAGGAGCTGCTGGCGTTGCTGCCCTCCCTACCATCCACTGCAGCGCCCTGGGAGTGACACCACAGCTCAGTGGTAAATTTGGGCTTCTGAAAAGTTCCAGACTGAGTCATTGCTGCCAACTGGTCATGGCATGTATGGCTATATATGGAAAGAAGAATTAAGCAATAATGCAAATTAATTTGTGTACTGCATTTGTGGAAGTAGTAGGAGTATGATCCACAATGACAAACCACACTGCGTGGTTTTCAGTAAAAAAACCAAACCAAAACAAAACAACCAAACAAACAACAAAAACCCCACAATGGAATCTGAGGTCCAGGAGACTGTTTTTTAATGAAATTCTGAATGCTTTTCAGCAGCTAGAGACATCTTCAGTATGCTGGTGTTTGTGGACTAGAGGTGTAAAATTATATCTCAGAGAGTTATGACAAAGGGCTAAGCTCAGCTTTGTGAAAGAATCTTCCGAAGAAAGTTCACAATGACCAAGTCAACCTTGTGCTCTGAACTGCACTCTGGTGGACCTGCCCTTCATCTGCAGGAGCACATACAGATTGGTCACACTGAACCAAGAATAGCCACTTTGAACAGCACTCTTAGTCACCAGGTTACAAACCCAGGACCACCTCTCTGATCCCAGAAGCTGCACAGCAGCTGTTCCAAATTCACACGCAATGAGCTTTTTCTAAAGCGAGGAAGGTTCACTTAGTAAGTATTTCTTCTGTGTTTATCTTCTAATGGCTGTACCTCTTCTTCCTGTGGGTAGTCTTCTGAAGTTCCTCTGAGATACTATCTATGCTGCACCCAATAAAAGCTATATATCTGTTTCATAAGCAAGTAAAGAAAAAGGCATGAGGTGTGTCACTCCCCCTTCCCTCTCTAGCCCTCTTATTTTCTGAAAGTTCTCCTAAATTATTTTCCCTTTTGTTATGCTTGACATTCAAAATGTTGAATGTGAATATATTCACAACGACAAGACTTCAATTGTCTTGAGAAACTTTTAGACATTTGCTTTTATGAAGTCTCAGAAAGGCCATCAGGAAACTTCAAAATATTTAGACACTGGATAATTATGAAGGAGTGATTCAAACTTTTAAATGCTTTTCCAAACTGATTTGAACAGTGAGGTGTTTCAAGGTCAAACAGTCAATACAAGCTCTGATTAGTAGTGCTGAGCAAATATCTAAAGATTTTGCTCAGGAAAAGCTGTTTAAACATTTTTAAAAAATCTGCTGCAGCCATTCTATTCTTTTTCTTGAGTTCACTTTCAGCTCAGCCTTCAAATGACTATATTCTGTTAGAGAAAAGAAAAATCAAAAATATGGATACTCACAATCAATGACATTGCATTCATGTGCGCAACTAATCAAAGCAATGGTGCTTGCATATAGTAGGCAAAAATTAGAGCGAAATACTGTAGCAAAAATGAAAAGCATAAACACATAAAGAAATTGTAATATGCTGGTGGGTTGCCTAGAAGCAGAAAATGAGACAATGTAAATTGGATAAATTATTCAGTATAAATTAGTTTTTCATCTCTAGGATTCAGTGTGAAAGAACAACAATTACACATGACATTTGTTGCTAGTCAACAAATAGATCCACTTGCTTTTAGTATCCGGTCAGATATGTGATGTAGTGGTGTATTTGGGAAGAAAACTGCAAAATTAAAAATATTTTATCCTAAAATATTATTTACAAGTTCATATATAGATATATGACAGCGAACTTTTCCTTCTATCTTCACACCATCAGTTTTAATTATTATCTTAGTCCATGAGTAATTTTTGCAAGATGGCAAGAGATTTTCATTGCAAACTGATGGATGACAGCAGGTCAGGGGAAGCTCCTATATTCCCAGCTGTGGAATACAGATGTTGAAAGGACACGGAAGATGGAAGGATCTCAGAAACATCTGATTTTTTCATATAAGGCAAGCTGTTTCTTGCTACTATCTAAGTAGGCAAAATAGAAACACAAACACATTTGCGTGTTTTTACTGGAGTAACCTATCGCAAACTAAAACGACTCCTTTAATTTTTCGTATATTTTGTGCTCCTGAGAGTGTCAGCATTTTGAAACAATGTGGAACTGGCTGAATGCTTTCCTAATCTTGATAAAACAGCTGCCTCAACTTCTCCTCCTGCTTTCCACATATTTACCATTCATAAAAAGTGTAAGAAACATTCCCTAAAAACTGCTTAACACTCTAGGACATTTACCAGTACCGTAGATGGGAAAAAAATTAAAAAAGAGAGAGAGATGATTTACCTATAATCTTAATCTTACATTACAAGGATTCTGTTTTGAAATTTGTCACTCATGGATTAGGAAAAGACACAGCGCTGCACAGAAAGGAAGGTCTCATATATTTTGTTACTAAAAGATAATATACTATCTATTAAGGAAGGGTATATTTCTTTAATTTTTTTTAGCAGGCCTTTTAATCTCATTTAAAGATTGAAAATGTTGAAGTAAATAACAACAAAGAGTGACTTTCTTCCCCTCTTTTGCAGCTGTTGTTCAGTTGTGACTCTTGGCATCAACAAAACCTGCATCCCTGATTCAAAGTGGCCATGATCTAATCTCTACCCTGCAAATACAGATGGCTGACTAAAGCTTTACCAACAAAGATTAATTTCTGTTTCAACTTCCTTTCTTCTGTTCTTGGAAAACTATTAATTGAATAAAACTACATCTTCTCAATTATAGTGTGATAGGATTACGGAATGGATGGGATGTGCATCTTACCCTTGGATTTGCCACCGCTGGAAAAAGTCAGACATCATGTTTGATGGTGCTTTCTCCTCTACTTGGATATCTGTTGTTATGGTGATAGTTCCAGGAGGGAACACTAATGAAGATCACTTGAAAGCTTTGATGTTTACAGCACAATTATTTTTAACACCTCATAAGAAAAGGTGACAGATAGTACTGCTCCTTGCTAAATATGCATCATTGTATCAGGTTTCATGAAAATTACTTGAATTTCTATTTGTTATGTAACTATAGCACTATGCTGAACACAAATATACATATATATATTTATAGGTAATAAAGAACACAAAAACCCCTGTTTTCTCGCGAAGGATAAAATCTGTTATTCCTAAGAACCTGCCTACAGTAACAAGCGGCTTTTAGTTATAATATAATCTTGAGTATATCTGTATTGCTCTTTTTTGATGCCCTGAGACCTACCCAGCACCACCTTCTCATATCCCAAAGTAAGCTGTGAACAATTCCACGGACCCCCAACACCCAAAACACACAGGTCTGCAGACACACCGCCGCCACTGAGACTATAATTCACCAGCAGGAGGTAAGAAGCAGAGACAGAGCAATTATTGGCCTGGAGTCTTCCAACCCAGAGGCGCTTGATGTTCACCACAGAGTTTGGCTCACGTATGTTATAAACGCACGTGGTTACTTACATATTCCTCATAGGCCTCATGTGTGGGTGGCGGGGGTGGCCTGTAGCCCGGGACAGCCGGGGCACCCCTTGCTCGAGGGGTGGGGACACCCCTTGCCACCGGGGGGACAGGGAGGGCTCCGCGGGTCACCGGCGCTCCTCTGGGAGCTTGGGCACCTCGTCCGGGTGGCGGTGGAGGAATCGCACCCCCACGTCCCCTGCGGGGAGCAAAAAGGAGTGATCACTTCAGCGCGAGCAGCAAGGAGGACATACAAATATTACTCCATTCTAAAGGCCCTTATATTTCTACTACTCTTTAAAGTATCGTATAACTCTAGCATTTTGGCAGCGACAATGTCAAGTGCTTTTAGGCAATATCTCAGGAAGAACTCATATTATGAAGAGGCACTATTTTTAAGCCACCCAACGTCTTTTACACCTGATCCTCTTGTTGCTTGTACTAATGAAATTCTAGATTATCACGTGAGGAATTTCTTCTGTTGCTCTCAAACTATTTTAGAAGAGCAGTCATCACTCTCACTCTAGTGTTTATTGGTGGGTGGGAGAAACTGACTGGCAGAAGATGATGCAGGATGACAGAAACTTGCAAGGCAAAGTAGAACAACTGTATAAAAAGAGAGTTTCTGAGCCTCTAAAGATTTTGAGTGGAAGATGGTAATGAATGACAAGTGTAAAAAATCCTGTGTATGTGCATCATACTAGTGATAAAAAATTCCATTCAAAAAGAACTGAGGGAAAGCATGATTAGACACCTTCAGGGGAAAAAAACAGAGAGAGATCACAGGCAAGATCAGCCAGTTCAATTACCAAAGAACAACTCCTCTGTCGGCATAAAATAAGGTACCTCCAAATCCCATTTCCTAGAAAATAAAAGTGGATTTTTTAAGACCCATCCTGAAATGATCTCTATGGATGCCTAGAAGTAGCTGGGTAACTTAGATGCCTGGGGCAACAAATTTCTTAAGGGTTCACAGTGAAAAATGAGTCTGAAAGACTGTATTAAGATTATACACTGGCCTTAAGAACCAGCAGAGCTATCTGTTCCCCTTATATGAAAAAATACTTGGAAGAATTCAGGAAACGTTCATACACCAATGTTTTTAGATGATGCCAATGAAATTGATATCAAACTCATAACACATACAACAAATAATATACAATGCAAAATATTTTATATATATTATAGATACAAAACGCATACAAAAAAGGTAATTATTTGCAACTAGAATTGCATGCGGACTACGTAGCCTCCTCTGACTACGCTATTTTATTGACCAATGATTTTATGCTACTGACCATACCAATTCTGTACTGGCATAACAATATTCTTTCCTAGAAACATCCTTGCACTGGCTTCATAATCTGCTCTGATTTATAGTTTGATACTTGTATATCACCCACTGCAACCTGTGAACTGTAGTTCAGAGAACCTGGCACAACACAGACCAAACAAATTATAAGAAGAAAAACATTTTGATTTACTGACCATGATGTGTATATGAATTTTTTTTTATCAACTATGCTTATTTTCCCACTATTTACACTTTCTAAAACCATTAACATAATAGATTGGGCTACCACACCTTGAAGGAGCTGCAGGTGGCACACGGATCCCTCTTCCTCGAATGCTCCGTCCACGTGCTGAATCCTCAGAACCATTCAAATACGACAGTTCTCTCAGCTGCTCCTGACGAATTTCATCATTATAATCCTGAAATGCAAAAGGTGAAACTTGCTAAAGCTTTGTATTTTGGCTGAGCTGCCAAACCACCCACACCAGAAGTTACAGGGATGGTATTTGGGTGAATTGCTCTACATTACCACCTGTACGCTGAAAAAACATCCAGTGGGAGTGGACGACTACCTATAATACGTGGACAGATAAATTTATATGGGTAGTTAAGGTGGCCATAAAGAATATGTACGCAGAAAATAAACGCACAAGGCACAGAAGGCACAAACACAAAGCAAACACCAAGAACATATCTGTATACAAGATGCAAATGGACTTTCACATACAAAACGTAGCAATCTCAAACAGCTTGAAATTAGATGAAAAAATTGCATTTTATATATATTTTTTTTTTGGCAGACATCCCTGTCTACCTTTATGCACTCAAAACACAAATTCCACCTTGTACTGCACCTTACCATGCAAAATTTACACTAGATTCATCTGATTGGATTATTTGATCCAATGCCAATTAGCATCATTGAATGTAGCCTTCAGTTATCCTGCATATGCACTAAACTTCTGAAAAGAGGTTTCTCTTTAGGAGTTATAAGTAACAAAGCTATGTTTACTACATAAACTTTTAAAATGATATAAAATAGGCTCACTGTAAGGCTGCAGGGTAAAGCCTCTAGCACTGCAAGCTTCTGCTGGCTCAGTAAACAGAACATCGGATGAATTTCCTTTTCTTGCTGATACACAACACATAATATTGGGCAATTTTTACTTATTTTGCAACTTTTGTCTCAGACAGAAGTTCCTTTTTCTTTAGCTTCCTCCTTTTTGTATTCAGCTCTTTGGCTGCTGCTTAGGCTAATAAGAGGCCACTGCAGTAGTTGGGTCTGCAGCAGCAGAACTGTGTGGAAGTTAATTACTGTTTCAAAATAGACAGGATTATTGAATATCAGCCCTTCAGTCTTTCCATCCTCCCATAGGCGACTGCCATTGACTGTCATGCAATGGTCCAAAAATGCTACAGTGCCTGCAGCTTTTCGGGTGGGGGACTGTCCAGGACGCATTACCAGTGACACCTCTTTTTAGCCAAGTTTAAGACCAAGTGAGCAGTGAGTTGGCACTGGGGTATTGCTCATTCTTTCTCTTTCCCAGCTTCCTGGAGTCATATATATATATATAATAAACTTCTTTTGTCAGCAAAGTGGGCATAAGAAATTTACCGATGTTGCTAGCAGTAGATGGCTGACACACTGAACAACAGAGCTGCAATTTACAGGGACTTTGAGAAGCTTGAAGGACCAGTGTAAACCTCCCGTGGGTCAACAAGAAGCTGCGCAGTCTTCTGCCCATGGGCTGGAATAAGCAAGGCCACATGTGCTTAGAGGCTGGGAATTAACAGACTGAGTCGAAGCATTGCTGAAGATGATCTGGTGGACACGTGGTAGAATATCACCCAACAAGGTGCTCTCCTTTGGGAATCAGGTACTTTTTGTACTGGGCTACATTAGGAAGAGTGCAGCCATCAGCTTGACAGAAGTCACTATCCCATTATGCAGTGCTGGCTGGGTCTCAGATAGAGTATTTTGTCCAAGTTTGGCCCACCAATTCAAGAGGGACATGGAGAAACTGAAGAAGGTCCAACAGAGGACTACCAGAATGGCCAGGGGACTAGAGGAAAGACTGAAGGAGGTGGGCTTGTGTAGTCTGTGGAAGAGACTAAGCAAGCACTTAAAGAGGAGCTACACAGCGGTGGAGTCAAAGTCCGTGGTAGTGGCAGTGAGGGGCAATAACTGCAAGAGGTGACTTAGGAGATTCAGGATGCCCATGAGGAAGAAGTCCTTCACCAGAAGGACAGTGCAAACCTGGAAAAGGCTACACAGATAGTTTCGAGACTCAACTAGACTAAACCTTGCCTTCCCTGGTTTATTGTTTTTTGGTGGCAGTAGAAGTGCTTGGAGTGGGAGACAGAAGTAGATGACCTCTAGAGGACCCTTGAGACAGATATTTCTGTGATTCTGTGAAGTTGTCATCCATCTTCCCCTGTGCCCAGGATACCGTTTATAGAATCCCCTGTTGAATAGATGCTGTTGCTGGAAAGGAGGGCCCTTTGGTAAATCTGATTTATGAAATGAATCAACTTATTCTAGAACACAAAACCCAACTCTTGCGTTAAACAGTTGAGAAGGTGGTGGACTGAAGCAGGTGTGAATGATGAAGGAGCGGAGAAATGGGAGAGGAATGAGAGGAAATTTTCGGACAGCTTTGCTACCAGTGTGTTTTTTGTTGGTTTGCTTGTTTGTTTGTTTGGGGTGTGTGTATGTGTGTGTGTGTGGGGGGGTGTGTGTTTAATCTCAGGAATACATCCCAAAGAGACTTCACAAAAGAGCTAATCTTCTTTCTTTCCACAAAACCAAATCTAAGGTCCAGGAAATATGTTTGAACATACAATGCTGATCTTGTTGTGTACTAAGACAGTGCAGACTTGGTTGTAATTTCCCTTCTAAACTTCTACGGAGTGCTGCTGAAATAACATATACTAATGAAATTCGGAAAATAACTCAATTTATACAATATAATACACGATATTTACAGCAGAATCATAATTAAAAAGCAAATCCATGATTTGCTAATAAACCAGGTAATGGCTTTCAGTTCACACCAATCCCCAAATCTTTTTCACTTTTTTCCTATCATTCTAACAATAATGTGAATAAGCCAAAGACATCTTCCTAAATCAATGTACTCTGTAAAACACAGAGGGAAAAACACAGATAGAATCAATCAGGTCACGTTTACAGCAATAGCTGAACAGGTACCATCTACTGTGCCTTGATTAGTATCATTCGTTATTCACACTGGCTTTACAAGGATTAGGACTTCAAACCTGCTGATTGAGTTTACTCTTCACATTCCACACTGGTGCTAGGACTGAACTTCATTAATAATGCAAGTAAATTTTCTAGGAAAAAGACAGGGGCAGGGGAGAGAAAGGACCTGCAAGGGACAGAAATTGGAACTTTCTGTGTTGCTGCTTTAATCCCCCTCCTTTGTAACATTTCTGTATAAATGAATTTCTACCAGAAATTGCCTCAAAGCTGCTATTGCTTGCTCAGATACACAGATCACTTAAAATCTTAGTATTGGCCGAACAGAAAATCCAAATTAAAATTATAAAATACAGCAATATGTAAATCTGCACCATTTTGTTATGCAATGCTTAGTTTTTCTACAGGTTATTTACTGCATGCCCAGCTAAGAAGTATGTACAATGTATTTCGAAATGGCAAGGAAAAGACAGCAAAGTACATGGATGACTGTAATTAAGGTGCTGCGAAGGGTACCGTGAAAAAGAAAGGTTTCAACTAAAAAAAATCCCAAACCTCCATATAGGTCATTAATCTTACGTGCCCTTTCAAAAGCATAATAAAAATAATAAACTTCTAAACCTGAAATCTGAACTTATCACTTCACCTCTTTCATTAAACAGAAACATAACACTGAATTAATCTTTCAGAACTGCTACATGAGTCTAGCTAGAGACAGAGTATCCTGCTGAATATTTAATTGTAGCTGAGTTCAGAGCCCAGCACGTGAGCAAAATTATGCTGCTGATGTTTCGGATGTATCCAGTCCCAAGAGTGCATACAAGATATTGCAAGACATACCTGTACTAAAGAAAGCATAATGAAGTAGCTATACACTGCAGTGGTATATTGTGTTTCAGAAAAAAACCCTATTCCTCATATTAAAATAAACTCATGAGAAATGTTCTGTACTTCTTAGTTTTTCTTCTAGCTCTCTAATAGTTTTATAGCTATTCTTACAACTGATAATCTACATTAACCTCAATGCTTTGCTCTTGTTTATATCCTTAAAGACATCATTACCTGTAAATAGCTTTTCCATTTACTGATGATACTAAGGATGCCATCTACTTGTATCACGGCGGTCAATGTTTGCAAACAACCGCTGTAGGTGATCTAACCACCCACGACTATTCACCTAAACATGCATCTTGACTTTAGAAACGCCCAGGATTTACAACCTCAGCAAAGTCAGAAGCACCCAGGGCCACCATAAATTCTAATGTTTGTGTAAGTGCCTAAAAACCAAATTACATAATTAGATAAAATTTTCAGTGTTCTAGAGTACATAAACACATTTACCCCAAATTACCAAAATGATGTTTATTAATGAGGGTTGGGAATTGTTAACTAGGTTGGTTGCCTCAACTGCTCCAGGAAGAAAGGGAACCTGTTGGTGTCAGAGTCCGACCGGTGGCTGCTCAGCCAGGGATCTCCTGGCAGCGGTGGTAGAGAGAAGCAGGCAAGAGGAGAAAGTGAGTAAGCTGCTGGAGAACTCAGGAAAATGTTTTGGTAAAAAATAGCAAAGTATGATGCAAGCTGCAAAACCTGATCTGAATTAAAAAGAACACGTACTGACAAGGGAGGAGAGCTAATAAAGAAATCAAAGAGTAAGGCATAGACAGAGGGGATGGATTTCAAGAACATATATCTATCATTAGCATAACAAAGGCTCATAGAAGTCAAGGATAAATCAGTCCCTTAAGGACTGTGATCTCCTGCCCTGATGCGCTTTGCATGTTTAAGTTCCTTCCGTGTGTATGAATGATTTGCACTATTAATAAATATCATTACTCTTATCTGTGACAGCTGCATTTCATCCTACCTCCATAGTTAAGGGAAGAGTAATTTAGGTTAAACACAAGCTACCTAAAAATGCAGAGTTATGCAAGTCAAACCTAAAATGATAATCACAATTCTTCATATCGACAATTTTGAAGTATGAATAGGGCTCATTCGGTCCCTTATACAGATTAATTTTATAGCATACACACATTCCTTACACAGTTAAGCTAGCCATCATCATGCAAAGAGCAGCCTATCCTCCACGCAGTGTTGCTACTACCAGGACAGATTTACAAGTATCTTAATTCTACAGAGAAACAATCACATATTAACACCTTCTATTTAAGTAATCAAATTCCTTGATTTTACCTGAGTGGAAAAGCAGTCACAAAAATAAATGCTTTTCTTGTGGTTATTTTCTCTATAACTCTTAACGTGTCTCCCAAAGGCCCCGAGGCATCGACAACTCAAATGTACAGCTGGCCTATGGAGAGGTCCTATGGCCATGGAATGGTCTACACTCCTGAACTACAGAACACTCCCTCTCAGGCACGGAATATTCTCTGAAGCCCTGTGTCGCCAACAGAGAGCACCACATTCACAGACATACGTATGTCTCAGCCTGTGATCCTCTCTTCCCACGCTCCGGTAGCAGAAAGGGAGCAAGATGGATTCAGACTCCAGCAACACTTCTGCAACCTGCCCAGCTCCCAGCATCAGTAAAAGAGCTCCGGAGCTCCATGTATTTGCACCGATTCACTGAAGCTAGAGTATCTCCCTTAAATCCTGATGTTAGTACCTTGCGGCTATTTTCAGGCAGCTTAAATTTCAGTTAACCTAGAATTTGTATTGAGACCATGCTTCAGGAAACCCACAGCCAGCCAACAGCATGCACAAGTCCCAGTGAATGTTAGGTGGCACTAGGTGATGTGAACATGGTCCTTTTTTGGTTCGTTTTTAGATACATACTAATTTGGGGCACTAAAAGAGACATCATCCTCATGCTCCCTTGTTTATATGGAGAAGCACTAAGTTTGTGAAAATAACTGGTGGTGAGGACCTCCCTGGAGTCTTTGTGCTCACTGTGCCTTCATGAGAGTGAGCTGTGCTATGAGTCGGCTTCAAAGCATGGTGAGAACCACTCACCTGGACTCACGGGGTCAGGATCTGCAGTTTATTATTCTGAGGAGGCCAAGAACCCAGAAATCCACACTTTCTAGATGATTGACTTAATATCAGACTGTTACAAAAAAGAATAGCAC
Organism: Caloenas nicobarica; assembly: GCF_036013445.1. NCBI lineage: Eukaryota > Metazoa > Chordata > Aves > Columbiformes > Columbidae > Caloenas > Caloenas nicobarica. The sequence continues at coordinate 27,644,676 of NC_088247.1, forward strand.
TGGCTGCTCAGTACCAGAAGAGTCTGGGAAACTAAATCCCAAGTTTATAGAGATATTTGGTGATTCCTGTTATTTCTTTATAGTCTAAGATCCTGCTCTAAGACTCCAGTGCATTAAAAATATAAACATATCACTCTTTCCCCTGCACATATCCAAAGCCTCTTTCTATCCCTCTCTACTTAGGAAACTTAGACAATTGTGCCAGGTAGGTTAGATAACCCTCTCCATCACCTAAAATTTGGGTGAGACAGTGCCTCAGCTGGGCATACAAATTAGGTGGATGCAACTGCATCCTCAAACTTTGTTCTTTGTCTCTCTGATACAAATTCCAAGTCCATTGCAAAATGCGAGATTAATCTGTAGCTGAGACCGTGCCTAACCAAGTAACTCCTACAAAGCTCATCAGAACAGTGGGTGCTGGCTCTAGCCCACCCTGCGTGGGTGTCTGATGGGTATGGCATATGTTCGCAACAGTATATGGAGAAGCTCAAAACTGACAGCTGTTTCGATGTTCCTAGATGAGACCCGTGCTCTCTGAACCCATGTTTAATGTATATGCATAGTTTCCTGGTTACCTACAGTCACAGCCATCTGTTAAGATGGCTTTTTGCCCATTTGCAGATTGGTCTGATTATTTCACTAGAGCGTAGGTGCCAGGTAATGATAGGTTTAGATGGACAGCCTGTAGTGCACCACAAGTGACAACGCTTCTGCCAGAAGTCCTCCTCCGTGACTCCCATATTGCATTAGCCTCTTTGCCTCTTTGCATTTGCCCATATATACTGGCACTTACATTAGGCCATTTGTGTGCATGCAGTTCTCTGGCAGCCAGTAACACCAATAAATACATAAAAAAATAAATATAATCCAGCTGAGTCCAAGAAAGAAACGTTTTTATCTAAGTGATCAGCAGCTTAGCCAGATCCATAGCCATAAACATTATGCCCTTTCAGTTGCCACATATGCAAAAAATGGCTGTCTTTACCTGCTTTTAGTCTGTCTGAAAAATAAACCTTAACTGTGTGGGTCACCCGTAGAGATTGAAACACATAAAATAGGCCATACATTTCTCTCAGTAGCAGTCCAAATGTGTTGCAGCCAATACGAGTTTCAGCTTATAAATGCCTATGGGCAGAAGTCAAGCAGACATAAGCTTGAACCACGTACACTTGCCTTTGAGGTTAGTTGACAGCTGGGGGATTTGTCAGCTTGCCACAGAGAGCACTAACCCAAGCGTGGATGTCATTTTTCTCTTTGAGCATGCACAATTAAATCTGCCTGGCATCATCAGCATGGGGCACCACACTCTACAAGCAGCATGGAAGGGAGCGGGGATGTCTTGCTTCTCAGCATCTGAAGAGAAGCTGCCAGTCCCAAAGCGTAAATTGTGCATACACAACTGCTATGAAGCTTCAACACAGATATTCTAGTTGTTGCTAGGACAGGGCAAAATAAGTCTTATCTAATTGTACAGTAATTTTTTTTTTCCATGCTAAAGAGAGCTTTCATCAGAAGATTATTCCAGTTTACATGGAAATGCTGTTAGCCACACAGAATAACCACACTGAAGATGGGTGCATGCTGTTTGAAAAACTTGCAGAAACCTTTATTAAATTTCAGCCATTTGCCCCAATTTGTTCCACCCCTCTTGCTCACAGGCCCCCAGAGAAATGGATACCATGGTCTGTAATTCATTCGAATGACAGCTACAACGCCACAGAAGTAGGTTAGCTGACAGCTCCCTATCCCTGAATTTAATTCTGAGTGAATCCTGGCTGCCAGAGCTTGTGCTTATGTACAGCTGTCACTTGAATTGGTAATATGAACAAAGGGCATATAGCAGGCAGCTGGGCGGCTGGTGTAGCCACCTACTCCTAAAGAAACACTGTGGATTTGCAGTGGGTGTTTATTTTGGCTCCTAAGAGGGAAGGAATGTGATATGGCTCGTCTTTCTCTGGGAAAACCCAGTTGATTCAAAGGAGGCAGGAGACGGCCATGTGTCTTCTCCAACTGTTTATTGGAGCTCGTCTGCTAATGAGACCACTAATTACTCTTAAGGCTGGAGTAACTGTCTACTATAGTCTACATTAAAGCCAACAAAAGTAACAAGGTATACATAGTACCTATGCATCTTGCTATGCCGAGTGGGACCTGTATTGCCTCCTGCTAAACCGCTGCTGTAGGTTTGCAGCCCCCTTGTCAAGGATAACAGGAATGGCAACAGCAGCCAGCAAAATTCAGACGCATTTACTCTTGCTTAGTGCTCCTGTCTCATCCAGCCTGGCTACAGCTGCGTCCCACATGGCACAGTAAACAAAAGATGTTGCTTGACCAGAGGAGACTGGAAAGAGCAATGAAGGATGAGAAGTCTGGGCGAGAAAATATTTGACTATGGGTTTGTTGAGTGCCCTTTCTTTTATGGCTTCTGAATAATTTTAGAACTTTTAAAAATCCCATTAGGTGATATTCTGTACAAACTGATCGCACATAGTACATCAGGACTGAACTTCATACATGACACAGGAATTAGTTTTTAAAGCAACATTAGTATTTTTTTGTCTTATTGCAATATATGGTCAAGATAACATGGGCTGTCCTTGGAGTAAGGACTGTCTTGGTAAGCACTACGTCTGTTATAAACAGAGAGCACAGGTGTTCTTCATAATGCTACTAACATATACCAAAGTCTGTTAATAACTGTGGTTTGATTCTAAGTCAGGAGATAGCAGCACCAGCAGCATCGCTGCCTGGCACAGCCGCTGGGCAGAGAAGAAACCGGTGGCACAGCCTGGGGCAAAGCTGGACTGAGAGAGAGAAAAAAGGATGAAGACTTTCTTTCCTTTGTCAGTCGTAGCAGCAGGCATGGAAACTCCTTCCAGAAACCTCAGGTCCCCACCAGGGCTTGGCTCTGGAGCAGCAGCCATGCCTTGGCATTCTCCCCAGCCAGAGGTCGAGGCAGAAAACACAGAATCTGCACTTCTCGTGCACTCCAACACAGAAACCTGACTAACCCAAACTAAACAGCACAGCACATCCTCCCCAGAGCCAAGACTTTTTTGCATACGAAGGAAAAAAAATAAAACAAAACATGCTGGGAAGATGGTCTGTAATGGCACCATAAAAATACAAGAGCAATTTTCACTGCTGGAGTCAAAGATATTTTAAATCTGCTTGGTTTGAGCTGCTATAACCTGAATTAGTTTCAGTATTGAAAGATTTTTGGATAACCAGAGTAATGATACAGAGGAAAATCACAAGAGAACAAGCAGGAATGCGAGGAGTCCCCCGCTCCACACCAAATTCAATAAGAATGAGGAAAGGACTGTGAAAAGATGCCGTTATTGAATCTCAGGGTCACCACCTGAACTGTTACAGAAACTAAAACTATTAAAATAATTTAGACTTGACTTTCTGAAGTTTACACCAAATTAAAGTGAGAAAGAGTGCAAATATTGAAATAAATAAACAAAAAATAATTGAAAAGGAAGAAACATATCGAATAAGAAAAGTGGAAATCATGCCATTCGAAAAACAGAATAAAAAGCAAGCCCAATAAATTGGCAAAAAGTAGTTTCTCAAGTACATTGATTTAATAATTCCATTAGGTAGGTATGCATCAGGTATAAGATGCTGTAAGTTTTGTCTTTTTAGAATAAGATTTGAGATGCAAGGAAAGATGATTAAGGAAATGACAAGCAGTAAACAGAAAATAGAAAATAATTTACAAAGAAAAGCTTAAACTATGTACCCAGTACAGATATACTCATTCCCAAGTGTCTCTCCACTATCTTTAAGTACATGGTATACGAAAGATTAGGAATTAATTGTGTAAAACTGAGCAAGCAGTATAATTAATTCAGCCAGATATAGGTGAAAACATTGTCTGAGTTTCAAGCTCAAGAGTTTAATATATAACATGATAAAAATATTATCAATTCTCTATTTGTTATTATTTAATTTGAATATGTTTTGTTATTGCATAAACCCTTGTAAATAAGATTATTCACCAGGAGATATGGCATCTGTATTTATGATGTTTCCTCTTCTGCTCTGCAGCGTGCATTAAAGAAGATTTCAAGTACTCTAACCCAACTACCACTGCTTGCCTTTTTTTTTTTTTTAACCAGAATATCAGCTAATTACTGCTTATAACCAGGTAGTAAAAAGTTCTGCCTCTCAAAATCTTTTAGCTTACGTTGCTTCACGGCTCGTGCATCTAAGCCGTCCCTCCCCAGGTGGCTGCACAAGAAGACTGTCTTTAGATCGAACAATCTGGGCTCAAGAGGAAAAGTGAAATAAGCTCCACAGCTGAAGGACCCTCTCACTGAGAATATCTAAACAGAAGCAACCGAAGATCCAGATCAGGCACAAGTATTAACCCAAGGAGTTCCAATGTAGTGGAGGGAGAAATGTAGGCTGTCATGTGAAATGGTTCCAGAAAACTTACAGGTAAAAACCTATTTATAAACAGCACCCAGAAGTGGAAAAACAGTTTTTAAACAGATGCATTTATAGCAAGATGTTCCATTTAGTATATGAGATTCTGTATTTCATCCCAGCTGCTGCATACACTTAAGTGTTGCTCCAAATATGGTTTATTCCTGCATCAGGTAATCTGGATGATATGCATTGGACATAGGAGTAAACTATTCTCAAGAGGAAAACCTCTGTTATTAATGGAGAGATGCAAGCGGGATAAAAAATAAAAGTCAGGCTTAGCTATCATATCCTTAGATAATACTAGATTCATTAGAATGACTTCTTCAACCTTTTTTTTGACTCACAAGGCTAGTGGTGTATTTTCTTATAAACTGTTTTTTCTGTTTGATTGGTTGGTTGGTTTTTTTTTCTTGTTTTTGTTTTTTTTTTTTTTTTTTTATAAATAGAAACACAACATAAGTACCACATAAACTGAATTTGCCAAGCAGATTTCCCATTCAGCACAAATGTGATATGTCTATTCAGAGCCCACATGTGGGAGTCACCGACTGCACCTGCGCTCAGGACCGCTACTCCACACAAACCAACCCCACAAACACACCCAAAACAGGCACCCAGAGCCTTGCTGGCTGTTAGGACAACCCTTGACGGTCTCAAATCTCACTCCTGGTTTTGCTCTAGAATCACTATTAGGGGTTTGAAATCTCCCCCATGTTCTTGACAAAAAGATCCCACTGATTTCAGTGCTTTTCTGTCACAAAAAGCTGGGGCATGTAGCAAGTTGTGGAGATACAGGGGTTTTAGTCATATTACTAAAAATGTAAGTTCATTTTAATCTAAAAATAATAGCTAGTGCTAATAAGCCTTAGCTGTGAAGACAAAATTATTAGCTGAATGACGCACCGACTGTTGGTTCCTCACCCGTCTTCTGTGTTGCTAGAAAACCTCTGGTGAGCTACCTTAACACCAATGGAAGAAATAGCCAGCACCTTACATGTTTCCCAAGTCAAAAACTATATAGACTTACAGTGTAACTATTTGAAACTGAATGCTAGTGATTGCAAAGCAAATTAGTTCCAAGCTATTATGTAACTATGATTAACCCAGTTCTGCATTATTGATTTTAGAAGTGTGGAAATCCATGCTAGACATTCCTTCTGCTTTTCCATCCAATTCAAGTAAAATGTCCTAAATTTAATTAAATGTGTCAAGTTGAGGACAATTAAATACCTCGTCTTTCAATATAATAATTCACCTCATCACAGAAAATAAGAATGGACACTAAAGAAATAACATTAACTCCATTGCTGTTGTTTTATTGAAGGAGAGAGTGTTATAAATAGAATTAATTGAGACTAGTTTATTTATTTTTTTCATAATTCGAATGATCAGTTATTTTAATTGAAATGTATTTAGTTACAACTAAAATATATTTAATTAAATTGTTAATTTCTGCCACTCATTTTAATGCCAAATCTGGATAGGTACAGGATATCAAGGTCTCATTATACATTTAAATTCAGCATAGCAAGCCAAGGCAAACACATATGACTTCATCACACCTCAGGGTGCTGAGTACTCTCAGCTTCTGGTGGCTGCAACTAATCCTACTTAGCAGCAAAGGTAGATTATTTTATTGAATTTAAGCCTTCCAGCCCTGAGGTTTATGAGATTAAATTCTCCGTTCCAGCTCTCTCCTGGGCAGGTCTGACTAACCTGCACTGGTATTTACGCCACTGCTCGGGCTAAATGGATTGGGTAGAAGTCTCGTGATTCTCCCAGATTCCTAAAACCTCCTATAAATAACCTGGGTCGAAAATTTCTGTCTTAACCTGAAATTTTGAAGTCCAGTCTTTCATGCTGTCATCCCAGAGCCTCAATAAGGAATTCTGAGAACTATCATACCTGATATTGCAGTTAAAAACACAGATTTTTTCATCACTGCACTTCATCAACTCAGTTTTAATATAGCCATCATAGGATTTCAAAATGTTGCCTTTTTTCCTTTTGTTTTTTTAAACCAAGCATCTGAGGGGAGCTCAGGGACTGGTTAAGGACTCAAGCATAACTTATTAGAATAACTCTTCTTTGTCCTATTGGGTCTTTGCTTCTTGTAATTTCTGAATTTTCTATTTCCCCAAACATAATTCACAGTTAGGAGAAACTAGTAATTTGAGAGCTTCCAACCAGAAAATTCTTCAGGTTGTTCCAGCAATGCACTAGAGAAACCCACTTTCATTCCTTCTCTTTTATTATTTCTTTTCAATATCCACATCTTAACAGATGTTCTGGTTCTTATTTTGCAAGAGGTCACAATATCAGTGAAATTCAGCAGTGGAACAAGAATCCATCCTGATTAAAATCCACAGAAGTTTTGGTGGCTAAGTCTTCCTAAATTTGCTACGTCTTAGGATTGTTTCTTTTCCTTACTTTACTAGAATCAGTTGTTATTTAACTATATTTTTTTTTCTGCTTTTGGAAAAACACTTCTTTCTTTCAAATTAATTCCAACTAACCTCTTTCTTTTTTTTTCCTTTCAATCAGGGCCACATATCTGAAGATTTGGAAAACAGAATTTCCACAGATCACAGCAAAAAAATTTAAAAATTACCCAAAACGATAGGTTCTCAAGCACTGATGAGTAAGTAGAAAAAAAGTTTTATAAAGATGTCAGCAGATAAACTTGTCCTACACCTGGGGAGGAATAACCCCAGGCACCAGTACATGCTGGTGGCTCCTTTGCCTGAAAGCCGTTTTCTGAAGCTTTGCAGAAAAGAGCCTGGGGGTTCTGGTGAATAAGCAGCTGACCGGGTAGCAACAATGTGCCTTTGAGGCGATGGTATTTTGGGCTGCGTTAGGAAGAACACTACGAGCAGGTCAAGGGAGGTGATTATTCCTGTCTACTTAGCACTGGCAAGACCACACCTGAAGCACTGTGTCCGGTGCTGGGCTCCCAAGCACAAGAAAGATATAGAGTTACTAGAGTGAGTGCATCCTAGGGCCACTAAGATGATTACGGGACCGGAGCACCTCTCATGTGGTGAGGCTGTGAGAGCAGGGGCTGTTCAGCCTGGAGAAGGCTCAGGGGATCTTACCAACATGCACAAACATGAGAGAATGAAGAAGAGGAAGACAGACTCTTCTCAGTAGTTCTCACTGATAGGACAAGGGGAAATAGGTGCAAATGAAAATGTATGAAATTTGATCTGAGCACTTTTTTTTTTTTTTTTTCCTGTGAGGATGACTGAACACTGACACAGGTTGCCCAGAGAGACAACTATCCTTGGAGATATTCAAAAGCCATCTGGACATGGTCCTGGGAAACTGGCTCTTGGGGAACCTGCTTTAGCAGGGAGGCTGGACTAGATGACCTCTGAAAGTCCCAACCTCAAAAACTCTGTGGTTCTGTGAAAGGAAGCCATGTTATAAATTATTTGGCAGCTTAAAAACAAGTTTCGGGTTCATACTAGTAGCCCATATAAAACTCTGCAGTTACATGACTCATTTCTTACGCTGAATTAAACACTCTGAGAACGTGGGCTGAAGTCACTCTGAAAAAGAATCTGTTCAACTGTCATCACACTCTCCTGCAAATGCAAATTAATTCTTATTCACAGCATCACATCCACCTCCCTTAAGATATAATTTAATGTTCATAGTAGTTCTATTTCTTTCAGGTCTGAGATTTTCTTGCCATGCAAGTTCCAGATCATCACAGTAGGACATGCCTAGCTCAGACTAGCAAGAGTCTATCTCCACATTGTTTTTTGCACACATTCACAGCCATATTTTCAAAGCACATGGTTGGCAGCCACAAAAGATTGGAAACACAAAAACTGTGTTTGCACAGAGTTGTAAATCTACTAGCTCTATGTGCAATTGTGTGTGCCTGTATTTGTACTCATCTTGTATTCACAAACACAGATTTTGCAAGGAACAGGTGTTCATTACTCTGAAAATGCATTTGCATTTCTAAACATGGTACACGTTTCTTAACTATTTTTAAACACAGTCATAAGTTAATGGAGTACCAAACTTTTTGACTTATTGTAGGATTTTTTCTTGTTACCGAAACTATACCAATGAAAGGAAAAGTATTTGTTTTTCCAGTTCAAAGGGCCATTTCAAAATGCAGAAATGTAGATGAGTCATGTTACAAGCATAATAAGTTTTTGAAAGCACATCTGTCTACAGTTAAAGGCAAGATTTTAAATGAGAACTTAGTTTTTCACCTTTGAATTTTTACATCTTTCAATTATATTGTGGTATCACACTTGACCATTTCTGTCCCATGGCATACAAAATCTAAAAAGCGTAAGTGAACTCACACACTTAATGCATGAAAATTAAAAAAAATCAGACAATAAAATATTCAGCACTGGATTATGCAATTTGTTTCCTGGGAGTAAAATCCTTGGATTTTTTTTTTCATTCCCCAAGTGATATGTAACCCAGCTGTGAATATTTCTTCTTTGACAGTTAGTATATAAATGTGTTAATTGATCCTCTGTACTGCCAAATATTTTGTCTTTTTATTAATATGGAATGGAGTTGTTTTATAGCAATTAAGGGTTATCATTCTGCTTTACAGGAAAGCTTTGGGGCACGAAAGTAGAACAGAATAAATATGTACAAAGTTTTCTGTATAAAATTCAACAAGTAGCTTGCTAAGTATAAAGTCAGTGCTCTGAGCCTGTAGGCTAGTATAACCAGTGCTAGAACCTGATTTTCACAGTAACCTAGGATAAATGTTAGGTTATTTTTTCTCCCATAATGACAATGGTTTTGTCTTTCATTGGTTACAATAGCTTAATTATCTGCAAAACTTTGTAGTTCCTCCTCTTTGGTTATTGTAAAGCTCCATGATTTGACTTGCTTGCTATTCATCAGTGAGTGCTGATGTGGAAAATACAATATATTACTCCAGTGGAAACTACGGAAACTAGTTGTCACCAGTGATATTGCAATCTGCCTTCTAAAACAGATGTTGGATAATGAATTCCCTGGATTAAGATAGCAGAGTACTGCAGCACGCACTCAAAGTTAATACACCAGATGTGTAAGTTACAGAAAGATGCTCATCCATTTAAGACACTGATGTGATTAAACAGGTTTTTAAAGTAGAAGTAAGATGTAAATCATCATAGATTATCAGTACTTCTCATTTTGAGACAAGTACCAAGCCTGATATAAAATTATAGTCCATATATTTCACGTTCACCTGGCACAGACCAAGAAGATGCAATAACAAAGCAACTCATGAGTTCCTAATTTAAAATTATTTGTATGTATCTAGGGCTGAGTACTAGCACAGTCCAGCTCTACAGAGGCTGAGAAAGAAATGCACGATACCACACATTTTTTGCCCAGGTGCACTGTTTTATTCCAAGCACAGTGTACACCTGTGCTGAGGATTCATCAAGGTTACAGGGTGAAAGGAATACAGATCTCAAACACACTGCCATCCAAAATGAAAACTTCATTGCAATGGCTTCCCTCTGGATCATACACCCAGATTTTTCTTTCTCTCATAATCATGCTAGAAGGAAGGTTTTTCATTCGTGTGAACCATTCTGTAACAGAGTGGGGTTTGTTTTCCTTTCATAAAACAAAAGATGAAGTGCTATATGATGGATAATATGGTAATTATTTTAGAACATATCAAATATAATAATTTGCATGTCTTATCAGACAAATTCAGCTTTTACACTGTCACTCAACCCTGAATATAATAACATGATAATGATGCTTTATGGTATTACCCTGCATTGCTTTATGTCCACTTAGGCCTTCAGATAATAAAATGCTTAAGGAAGAGATTTTCTTCACTGTTTTAGCATTTTGTACGCATGACTAAGTGCATATGATTACACCATTCTACTGATTGATTCCAGTTTAGCATGAGGACATTTCTTAGCAATTATATTTCGCTAAAGTATTAAATATTACATGTCTTCCCTCTAGGCTGACATTGCATCGCTATTTAAAAGCTGGAAAACATCAAACACAATGAATACATATGTATGTGTGTGTACATATATATACATACGTATGCATATATGTACATGTATTTATATAGAAAAATACCCTTATATTTTAAAAGACTTCCAGATGATTTGTGTGTTACAATGGATATACACTCTTTTAGAGAATTTGTCTTGTCCTCACAGTACAAGTAAGAAAACTGAAAAATAAGAATAAATTTTCCACTATGTGTTGTTAGTAAGAGTGAATTCTAATGACTTCATGGTTACTCTCTTTCCTAAAGCCATAAAACCCATTTTGTTTTAGCTCTCTGCTTCTGGCATTGTACTTAGTTAAAAGAGGTTTTGCAATCATATTACCCATATGCAGCTGTCAGTTATTTGAAGGTCAGCGTTAAAAGATCATTCCGTATCAAACACAACAATTCTATGAGAATTGCCATAATGGGGGAGGAATCTAGAAATCATTACTTTTTGTGATGAACACTGTAACTTTAAAAGTTATTTCAATCATCTGCTGTGTTTATTTATATCTATGAAATGTTCACATTCTTCCTTGTGAGGTTTATTTTAGTCTTTATTTTCTCAGTTAGTTTTTCTCTGAGTATTTTCCAGCTATGCTAACCTGCTGGCGCTGTGCTGCCCCACAACAAGTGAATGGTTACATGCATATTCTCATGGGCACTATGTAAAGCTGATGCTACGACTTGAGTTTATTCTTTGAATTCATGTCCCACCGTATAATGTATACATTTATACAATTCAAAACTAAGAAAGAAATACAGTTAGGACTCATTGACAGATCTCTTCTGTACAAGTTTCTGTTTAAAAATTGCTTCCAGTTTTGCAGGTATTAAAAATCTCACTGAACACGTACACAAAGGAAACAATTAGCTAAGCAACGTGTGGACTGCACTATGCAATGACTGTCTCTGCCTAAAAGTGTAAATTATGGTTGACTGCAGAATAGAATATGCGAAAAATATGAGAATACAGGAATGGTTTTGAGATTTGTCCCTGAGTAGGGATGTTCACCTGAATTTGGAGGAATGTTTTATAAGGAAGACAGGGAAATAATAGACAAAGTCTTTTGGGGATCACCTAAGACTGGACAAGAGACCGCAGGGCAGAGGATGTCCTCACATGAGGACAGATATGCAGTACATGATCTATCAGCTCATTTTTTTATTTTGGTTTTGGTTCTGATATTTTTCTGGTTCTTTACAGTATCACAGGCTTATTTAAAATAGATCAATTTGTCTGGTATTTAGTGGTAAACCATCTGTGGTGATTTTGGTGTCTTGCTTTTTTTTTGCTTTTTTATTTCCTTCAGTATAGCAAAAAGCAGTGGTTTATTCTATAATGGTATAGGAAAAGTGTCAGCTATACAGCATGCTAGCCATCTAACACAACTAGATTGCTCATTCATCCAGATCTTTTAAATCTATTACCCTGACAAGAAAGGTACTTGAAGGCTTTCAAAGGCCAAATTACTAAAATTCAAATACAGTTTAAATTACTGAACACTTTCATGTGATTTACAAGTCTACTGGGCACTGGCCATAAAGTGACCTTGGCAGAGCTATTTACAGCAACGTTTTACATGCACAATTTAACCTGGAGCAAATAAAAAGGCATTTATCACATCAGAGTCTGCATAAGTAATCCCTCTTGTTCTTGGGCTTTGGCATCCACTCAGTAAAGATCACAAAACCATCACAAAGGTCCCATAATCATGGTTTCTGTTGCTCAAATGGTTTTTTTTACAAAGTAAAATGTTACATCTGCATTCATGGAAACGTCCTAATCAGTTGACAAAATACACTGTTTGCTATAAATATTTCATAATTGTCTTAGGAGGACTGCCACATATTTGTTATGTTGTAGAACAGGAATTGTTATTGGTATGATACAGGCACAACAAATTTATGTCCTGCAGTATTGTAATGCTCTTCCTTTGCTTACTTAAACACCTGAGCAGCCTCCTCACCTAAAGCCAGACTAAACCACAAGTTTCTTGATTTTTACTCTGAGGCCGATGGAATATTCATCACTGTATTAAATATGGCAGAGAAAGAAGCTGCTTCTTTATATATTCTATAGAAAGCAACACCGTGTAGCATTTGTCAGGAAAACATTTCTATTCAGTGCTACAGTAAAGGCTGAAGATTGGTTTTCATTACAAATGTAATTTATTTTTCTACCCAAGAGAAAAATATGAGGAAAGTAAAGCCAGGGAAAATAGACGTCTGACTTCAGTGAATTCTTCTAACAAAAATCAACCTGAATGCCTCTAACACAAGTTTGAAGAATAACCTATCAGAAGTTATTAAACTTTCTTTTAGTAACTAAGTCGGGCTGTGCCAGTTCCAGTAATCATTGTCTGGAACATCAAAGAAATCTCAGAGTCATAACTTCTTATTTGAAACGAAAATGTACCATTTTTATGCTTTTTCCTCTGTAAAGATAGAGCTCACAGTGTAATCTGATTGCTGCAGAGGCATGTCAGTGGAGAAGAGTGTGTCACTAAAGGATTTCCTTCCCACCTCCATCAAAAGGCTTGTGAGCAATCCAGTTAAGAAAATCCTGAGGAAAAAGAGCAATGTGTCTTCCTTTAACTCGGTCTTCTGTTCTGTTTGTGGGAAATGCTACCTTTCCAGGACTTAGATTTCTTCCTTGGGTCCTCTCCCACTTCTTTGTCCTGAACAGCTAAAATCTGTTCACCATACTCAGGCCAGGAAAAATTTGCACTTACATGAACAGAGGAAAGGAATTTAGCCTGAAGCCACTGGAGATCGTTCAATGAGGAAAGGAGAGACAAAAAAGTCGGGGGGATTATCTGGAGGAATGAAGAAGATTTATGGAAATCAGAAAGAAGATTCCAGAGTAATCTGCTCCTTGTATTAACAACACGTGAAATCACCTGCACTGTCAGTTTATTTGCTCTGATTTTTCACACTATCCAGGGGCTATGTGTGTGAAACTACGGGTATGCATTTATAATCAACGGTGAATAACCTTGCAATATCTCTGGTGACACTATCGTCCGGTCTTCTGCTTCCCATTTATTATGTGGTAGAGGTCTTTGACAACTAGCACACAGCCTGTCGTAGCCGTGTATGTGCTCAGGTCTGCTCCTCATATATGAACATAGTATTAGAAGATATGTGTTGTAGTTGGTTAACTTAAATCATAAGCAGAATAGTAAGTAACAATATTGTTAATGAGTTCTTTCATTGATTGTGTGCGCAAACAGTTCCTGGTTGATGTTAAATATATTATATTTAATGCCTGATTACTTGAATTATGCTATTTAATCCATGTTTATTTGAAAGATTTTTGAATTATGTTGCTAAGAAATTTTATATATTGAAAAAAACCTCTTTTGGTTAGTCATGTCACTGTTTTGAAAGGCATTACGAACATTAGAAAGAATCACTGAAGGCATCAGATGAAGAGCAAAATTATTATCATTAAACCTGTCACTAAACCTAGAGACTGTCAGTTATAACTGCTATCATCTGCGTCGCACTTTTTATTAACATTAGTAAAAGAGAAGAAAGCACTGATGCGGGGTGCTGGAGCTGTTGTGGTCAATGGCAAAGCACCGCTGGCCTCCCAGAAGCGCAGGCTCCCAAATGCCAGTTTGCTCTCCAGACCTTCTCAAGCGCCTCCCTCATCCAGCTCTGTGACCAAAAGGCAACATAAAAGTTTATTTTCAAGTGCAAAAATGTGCTGTTACAGCTGTTGATCTCTGACATACAGAGATTTTTTCTGGTTCCCCACCCTCCCACTGACACTGCTGTCCTTCAGCATTTCTGACATCTTAAGAAACAAGCTATTCTTTAAACACCCATCTCAGCAGAAATTTGTGGAGACTCACTGTTCTTTCTCTGTTCTGTAAAGCACATCACTTCTGACAATGACAGGAGCCTGCATGACCCAGGTGTGGAGCAGAAAAGAAATAACTTGCTGACGTTGCCTGTAAACTTGTGTGCGTTGTGATACTCTGCTTGAAGGACACAAGTACAGCCTCTTGTTTCACTGCTAAAAACTGCAAGAAAATGAGTCCAGAAATATCTTGGAATTCTCGTTCAGAAAACCACTACTCAAGACATTAAAGGACCGGTGGCAACAGTATTGCTGACAACTCTGCAACTGCACTAGGAGGTGAAGGCAGGAGGGTCCAAGAAGCCAGGCTACAAGGATGGCAAAAGGTTGAGGTGGTACACGAAGTACTGGAGCTTGTGCCCGTCATGATGAGCTATCGTATGGTGGACTTAAAGCTGAAAGTGGGCATGAGTTTTCAAACGAAAAGCTCTGTAGCAAAACGGAGGAGGCAGCTGTGATTCCCATTTTGACAGCGCACCCTCGGCAGCCCCCTGCAATCACAGGGACCTGGTGGTGTCCATGGCCACGACCAGCGCTGGGCTGTGGGCCCTGTGCAGTGGAGACGAGAACTGGAGCTCCTTCTGAACGGCCAGGCGCCCACCTTTCCTACAGCTGGATGGAAAGGGCATGTGGCCTGCATCTTGGTTAAATTACTTTGCCATTTATAGCAGCATATAGTAGAATTGTATTACATCCAAAAGAGTTATTTAGGATTTACAATAAGGGTAAACAAGAGTGAAATCTGGCCATTTGTCTAAAGGTCTAAGTAAGAGCAGGCACTTAAGCTCTGTGCTAATCAAAATCCAAGCTATTTAAAATACTAGATGAAGAGTATACATACATATTTACACTGAACATGGCTTATGATCTTACAAACAGAAGAAAAAGCAGAGAGGGAAGAAACAGATGGTGTACAAAACATCACAAGTGAATAAACAAGACATAAGGAACAAAGTTGCTGCAAAATCAAGAATTGTCAAACAAGCACCGACCGCAGCAAAGACACACTCGGGCAGACACGGGCTCCACAGGAATCTCACGGTACCATGGGGCACATTACCAAGACACAGGCTTTGTCAGGATGTCGCTCTCTTACGATGACTCCAGCAGCACCTGCTCGACTACCTCCAACCTCCCCAGCCACTGCGCTCTGTCACTGCCACCGTCTGTCTGCCCTCAGTCTGGCCATGCATTTCGAAAGGCCATGGGTGAAACCTGCTGTGTAGGAATAATTTTCCTTCCTTTTTCCAGTCACCAATCACCCTGTGATCACTCCTTGTTTCTTGTTTCTCAATCCCATCTTTTTCCCCTGGTCTATTTATACCCTGTCATCATTTTAAACATCATTCAGCTTTCACTTTTGTTATTCTGGTTCCACCTGATATTCCAGTCGTGTCATCATCATCAGTCTCACCTCTTTTTCCAAGGAGATATGATTTTTCTCAGTTGAAAATTAAGAGGTGTTTGCTGAAGAAAATAATTAAACATCTTTTCCACCTTGCGGCATCTAAAATGGACAGGGAAGAGCATCACTGTCTGCGATCAGCGGAGTCCCACTTACAAACTTGTAACCCATAGCCAAGGATGAGGACACTCCACCACAGGACTATGGCGTAGAAACCGGGCATGTAGCTATTTTAGCATGGATTAATCATGTTTACGAGAAAGGACAAGTGAAAGGGAATGTAACAGAATGAGGGTACCCGAGGATAGTCTTAAATTAGTAATCTCTCTAAAGGCTCCTTTTCCTAAAGCTTCCTTTATTCTTCTACAAAAGATTCACTCATTTTCATCTCCTGAGAAAACAGTGGGCACCATAAGGATAGTATGTTCAGTTCCTGCCCAGTACTTCTTTTTCCTCTTTACAGCCTTTTCTTTTCCCCGACGTGCTGGATAAATGACCTGCCAATATTCAACTTGTAGCTAAGTCTATACCCTTGGGCTACAGACATCTTAAGAAGTCTGTTACGTTTAGTATAGCCATCTGTCTGTTGTTTCTCATAGTTATCATTCTTTTTTCCCTGCCTAAGTGGGTCACTTGTATCATCATCATCATCGCTCGCTGTGCTTGTTTGATCTAGTCTGTCCAAGCACACTGTTTCCTAGCAATGAATCTTTGCTGCACTTCGGCAACAGAAGGTTATAAAATTCTGCGTACCTGTACAGATATTGTAGCATGTTGCTAAATGATGTAACATTTCAAGAGGCATTGCTTATTTTACCATCTCAGACACTAATAATATGGTCAAGAGCCATCCCTGTCTTTGTTGAAAACTATTTATGTCAGCCAGACAACAGAATTGCAAGTCATTACAAAGAAAGGAATTTCATGTAATTTTCAGTGTCTTGCCTTTTTTCCTATTTTGATGCCATTTTCTGAGTTGTTGCCACAGATAATTTTCTCACAATTTGAGAAGGCTCTGATGTAGATATGTTAAGCTCCATTACGGCAGAAAAATCATTACTTAACGCAAATCTTTCTCACACATTCTTTTGTTGCAGTTTCTTCATTATAAGTTGAGGTCAGCAGACTGAACAAGTCGATCATATTATCCACTTACAGAGCTTTTAATATCTCAAGCTCTTATACCTAATTTATCTTCATATTCCCCTATGAAATAGGCACAGTAATTAAGTATGATTATGCTCATTTTCCTAATTAGGTATCAAGTTGCATCCATGTTAAATATCTTCTGCAAGGTTATACAGTGAACTAAAAGCAGGAATTCTTACCTTTCCTTAGCACTTGACTACAAGTTCATGGGCATCTGGGAACTCACTTATAAGTTCATAGGGAGCTGATCTGATTTTTCTTTATGAGGAACATATTTAGTCATCAGGACTAAAAGGGTCAAAACAACATCACCATTAGCACCCCCTTAATACTCCAAACATTCCTAGTCATGAGGGACTGACCCACTCTTGCCCTCACCCAAACTATCTGTCCTGTCCATTCCCAAAGAAAAAGGTAAACTATGCACTGAAAAGTTTCCCCCTGCATGAGCAAAATGCAAAATATGGAGAAGCTGAAACATATGTACAAATAACTACGCAAAATACATGATTTTATTTCTACTAATTATCACATTAGTCTTTTTTTTTTTGCCTTTTTAGCATACTTATAAAAGTAAATACTAAAAGGCTGGAAACAGAAGAATCCACTCACAGAAGCATAGTTTAAGCATCAGAATTCCTACATCGAACAGTGGGTCAAAACTATCATTAGCATAATTACAGAACAGCCAGTGGAGCTTTCACAAACGTGAATAACAGTGTAAAGGGCAGGTACATTACTTATAAATTAATTTCCCCTGGCCCTGAATAAAAAGATAATAATCATAAAGGGCTCATTTTTCCTCTTCATTCAATCATATCAGTTAAAATATCAGTTTACAAAGCACATAAAGTTTCATTTAGATTCAACAGAAAATAGCAAGCACTGCTTGCTCTCCTGGACTTTAGCTCCCTGGTTTCTATCATACCATTAATAGGTCTTAAAGCCAATCTGTGTTTCCAGACTAAAGTTTTACAGGGAAACTCTTCTCGTTCTCACATTGCTGAATTCTGGGAGTTTGTGGCCTGACTCACACATCAGTCACACGTATCATAAAGATGAACACACCAAAAGTCCTTTTTCAAGAATAGGAAAAAGAACATATGTAACATCTCAGTGAAGCGTAGACATGAAAAATCATTTTTCATAGAAGAAATGGCCATCCTATTTTCTACAGTTCTATGTTTTCTTTTTAAACAAAGTTATGTGTTAGCCATTTGTTAAAGGGATGAACAATAGGGAAAAATTTTTGGGACATCTATCTCCAGATTAGTTAATATCAGATATTTTGAATGATTCCAATAGAGATAAGTGACTCAGTTACAAAGCTGAATTCAAGAGACAAATTCAAAATAGCATTCTAATTTTTAATGGTATATCCTATACAAACAATTCCTGTTATGTCTCTGTATGATACAATAAATGATGAAACAAACTCAAGTTTGATAGAATTGTTAATCTTACTTCTATGAAGACGTTGGCCTCCTGTGTTAAGCCACACCAGTCAGACGCCAAAGAAGCTGAGGACAGAGACTATGCAACACCAAAATCTAGGAGGAGGAAGAGTTTCTGACAGCAGAATGGGTATCAGCTGGTGGTTGGAGAACCCCCTTGGGCTTCACTTCTTTTCCTGGCAGAGGGGATTCCGTGGTGGTGGTGCTGCCACACAGCTCTTGCTACTGGGTGCCTGTGTCCCAGTATGCAAAGAAAAGTGTTTACCTTTGCTGCTCATTAACTGTCACTAATGAACTGTGTAAAAGAAGACAGGAGTTTGGTGCTAGGGCATTCAGAGGAATCAACTCCACCTGTTTCGATACTATTAAGTTGTAGAAAAGCTTGTCAACGGTCTTTGTTTTTAAGGTCTAAAACACAGACATCCCCATTTCTCTGTTGTGATTCTATTAATTATTTTTATCCTGAGTCTTTGATACTGAAATGTTATTCATACTGTTTTTCTCATGTGAAAAACCTTTGTTCACAGATAAGACAGAGTAAGCAAGAAGCTCCTGGCCTTTGTTGGTGTTTGATCCTTTTCTATACCTACCTAATCTCTTTCAGAGGTAATTTTTATCCTTACTTCAGAGGTACTTCTGAAGACAATGTGTTGTTAGCTTCAGAATGTACTAACTAAACAAGCAGCTGTAGAATCTCAGAAACTTCTCCTGGGCCAATATGCTTTCTGACTGCCCTGTAGCGGATGGCCTCCATTTGCACAATGATTTCGTTTTCTATTTATTTCAGAGTCAGGATGAAATGAAAATACTTGTTAGGATACTACATTTACCAAGCCAGGGGATGACAGGGACAATAGATGGGGAAGAGTTTCCGCTAATGATACGACCATTCTCCCCTTCACACAAATATACAATGAGGAATTGTTTCCCCATTAAAAACAAATAGAGTGCTACAAAAATAAGAGTTTTATTTAAATAATCTTAACAATGATAACTTTGTCCTTGTGAGTATGTCTTCTAAACTTGTCTCTTGTCAAAAAGCTCTCTTGTAATTTAGGCACAACCATTTCGCTTAAACTCACCATCAGGCAACAGCGGTAGCAAGAAAACTTACTGATCATTCTAATTAAGTTACCCAATAATGCTAAAAATCAGTGATATAGGTCACTGCTGTATGATAACTGTTTGGTTTTTTTTTCTCATAAAACTATGAAACACACAGATTTATGGATAGAGCAACCACCGGTTAACCAGGTCTGATGTTGGTTAATAAAATCTGAAAATAATTAGAAAAAATATTATCCATGCCAGATTTCTTTTGGCATGAACATGCAGGAAAATTATGCTGTGTAGTTAGTGCCAAGCTGGATAGCTTTGTACACTAATTCCAAAATGAGGTATGGAGTTTATGACAACCATCTGCTGAGATTTCTTCCCTGTCCTGCCCAAGTGAAATTACAATATTGATCAAAACAGTTTCTTTGCGAAACTGGAAAATTGCGTAGTAGAGTTGTTACCTATACTTGCATATTACAATGTCTGCCTTCTCTTTATAAATTGTAGATGACAGAGCAAGAACTTTCTACGTGTGAGATCATGCCTTCCTTTTTCTTATTCAGCATTCTTGAATACTGAAAGCCATAGACACCAAAATGGAGATTAAGGCAGAGTTAGCTCTAAAGTCGTAACTACAATCCTGAACTTTTTCCTGCTCAGATTTATCTGATCTTGAAGGCAACAAAATGTCATAGGTTACCTATACTTTTTTTCCAAAGTTGGCTAGAGCATAGATTTTTCTTCTGGCAACCATTCCTGACCGCTGCAGGCTTAAAGGGTATGAGCTCTGCAGCTTGATTTCTAAACTTCAGGTCTACCTTCATTGTGGTGCCTTGAGAGGCTCTATCTAGTGTATATACACACACATGCCCAGGACACGCTTACGGCATCAGAGGTCTCAGGAACTGTTCTCTCAGTGTTGCTGTCTTTAAACCGCAAAACGTGGCAAGAGAAAACATGGCACTTGAAGCAACCGCTTCCCTCTTGGAACTTCTGCTCTGGGAGTCTGAGAGCAGCTTTGCTTGACAAAGTTCAGAACCACATTTTGTCATTTCCCTGAAGTACATGTGAATCATCAACTCATACACCAGACGAGCAGCACCGTATGGAGAAGACACATCCCGCTCTTTCTGTTGCACTAATACAACCTGCAGGTAAGAATTTAATATCCCCTAAGCTGAGGACTACTCTCTGGATGGGTGTTGTAACTTCAGTATTTAAGTAGCAACATTAGCTAAAAGGTAATTCTTATCCTTGTCAGTTAGAATTAAAATTTCTTTGACAAGAGAATTCCTGTACTCTGGCTTATGCTTTCAGGATTTTTAATATATTTATATTCAACAATGAGCCCAGAGTGGAAGGAGCATCCTACCAACACTCCAGACTTCATGGTCCTGTCAGAGCTTCCTTTTGTCTTCATTTGGGGAATATTTCCAGTTTCCCTAAGCTTGAAATACAGCATGTAGAATAATGAAATACCTGTCTGTATTTCTGGACTAATATAAAACATCCATAGCTTGTCTACAAGCAACTGGCAGTGAAGATCTCCAAACATGGTAGCTTTACAGAATACAAACGTGAGATAATATTATCCATAGTAAACTGAGAAAAGAGAAGTTAGATTTCTTGTAATTTTCTCTAAATAGTTTATTAACTATAGATGCGTGCAATGATTTAAAATTTCTTTAAGAATTGCCAGAGAACAAGAGTGGAGAACAGTTACTCACTGACACGAAGAATACAAAGAACTGCAAACAGTCGATTCTTACAATTACTTGATTCAATTCTCCCCAAGGGATTTCACAGCTGCCAGCAATATTTTGACAACATCGTAAATAAAGAAGTATGGGGCGACTTCCATATGTTCTCAGTATTCTTTAATGGTAGATATAAGAATTTTAGAGGAGTCTACAGTTGCTAAACCGGTATTCATATATGTTCAGTAAAGGACAATATTTAATCACAAAAGTAAAAATAGGCTTTTAATGCATTCTGGAAAATCTGCAGACAAAAAGTTCCATATTAATTAACTAGCAGTTTTATTTAATTTCTATATGCATTTTTAGTTACAGTTGAAAGACAGGAAAGGTATTGGCCTGTATTCCTATGCGTTAATTTTGATTGCCTGCAATGCTTTGAAAATAGATACTTTACATTGATTTTAATTTGTCCACAGACAGGGCAGAAGAAATGACTGTTTCAACAAGAGCTCCTGCCAGTCACTGTACAGATTTAGCAGTGCTCAAGGTATCTTGTGTACTGAAAAACACTGATTGTAAAACGGCTGTTTTATCAGCTACAGATGTTAGGAACCACACAGCGAATGAGATGGGAGAGCACAGGATAGACAGATCGGTTGGACTCGGCAAGTCAGCTCTGCCAACTCTTGTTCTTAGCGGTTTCAGTTTCCAAACTGTGATTCCCAGAACTTGACTTAATGTCATGCAGCAATCAGAACTGCAATCAAAGTCAATGAGACCCTTGCTACAATGAACAGTGTTTTCTCAAAACACTTGATGTTGAATTCTCTGGTCAATGAGGTTAAAAGTATCTCAGATTAAGTACTCCACGGGAGGGAAAACATCAACCCTAATATACAAAACAGCTCAATACGAAGTGACAGTTAAAAAGCCAGAAAAGCTACAGGAATAGTCAAACAGGGTACTGAGAACAAGACAGTAAATTTTACTTCTTATGTAAATCCTGTGTATCAACTGAAATTCTCATCTGCCCATGTCAGGATGGATGTAATGCAGTTACATGGAGGATGGATAACCGTATGAGTATGTAATGGAGAGATGGTACAAAGGAAGGTAATTAAAATGAACCAGAGGATGGAGCAGCTGTATTATGTGAGACTTCAGACACCTGGCCTCCTGGTTCAGAGGGGTGAATGTTCACAGAATCACAGAATGATTGAGGATGGAAGAGGCCTCCAGAGATCATCTGGTCCAATCCCCCTGCTCAAGCAGAGCCATCTAGAGATGGTTGCCCAGGGTCCTGTCCAGACAGCTTTTGAATATCTCCAAGGATGGAGACTCCACAACCTCTCTGGGTAACCCGTGCCAGCGCTCCGTCACCCCCCCAGTAAAAAAGTGTCCTCAAGTTCAGAGGGAACCTCCTGTGTTTCAGTGTGTGCTTTTTTCATGAAATAAGTTGATCATGGATAAACTGACTAAGGAACTGACTAAGGAACCAAATCTCTCTCCTCCCCATGCCTCCTCCACTCCAGCCCAAGTAGCAGAGGGCAGTCCACTGACCTTGCAGGAGTGAGGTTTAAATAGGTGAGACAAAATATTTTACACAACAGGTAGTGAATTTCTATAACTTGTTTTCAAAGGAATGTGGAGAGGCACATGGTATCAGCAGATTAAAAATGGGATAAGACCATAATCCATTGCTGCAATTTGGAGTTGTCATTAGGAGCTGCTGAAACTCGGACTGGTTTATTTCTTTCAGGATGCTGAAGAAAATTCTAAACAGTACTGCTTGTAACTGAACACAGCAATATTTTTAACTTGAATTTCTTTTGTTACTTAAATGCAAAAACATTTTCACAAGCTACAGCCAGAAACAACAAAACAAATTTAACGTCACTAATTTTGATTCTTCCGTATACTATTTTTAATGGTCCTTTTACAAGACACGTGGATGGTTTTCACAAGAACAAGTCAGCATTGGCAAGGGGATACAGATTACCTGCATTACGCTCTTCCATCTCTAGATCCCATGAAGTTATAATTAGCATGTTAGTTTTCACATTGAGTGTCTTCCAATTGATGGTATTACTCAAACAAAAAAAAATTCAAGGTAATTACAACCAGGAAAAACTCCAGGTTTCTACGAGATTTTCCTTCTAGAGCACTGGCACTCCTCTATCTTGCCTTCAGAAGTTTCAATTTCAGGCATTATGCCTTATCCTTCAAAAGTTTTTCTGTTTTTTTTCTTGAGTTTTTGCAATTCATACAGAACTTCGCAGCTAGAATGCTTGGAAGAGGCAGGACTTTTGAACACTGATGTGCTCTAACAATCAATATAGCAGTGAGAAGAAAGAAAAAAATGTGTATAAATTATGTGCATACAGCTAAAAGAAACATTTCCATTTTAAGTTGCCTTGCATAGTTTGCTTGCACAGACTTTGTCTGTGAGTACACGGGTCCCTGGCTAATCTTAGGCAGGTTAATTCCTGAAATTCTGGCTTTGGTAATTTCATTTTTTCATATTCACACCTTCAGTCATTGTCATCAATATAGCTATACAACACATCCAGTCAACAGAAAATTAAGTAAATCCTCTTTTGCTTCATCAATCTTTAAAAAATAAAATAAGTAATATCAGTTGAATGTTGATTCCTCACTTCTGAGGATGATACATGTACCATCTATAATCCTTAATCAAAATGTCCTGATTTGCAATCTGGATTTTACATACTATCTAAGCTATGAAGAACTTAAAAATTTAAGTGAATCTTGAGACCTGGGAAACCTCAAGAAGAAACATGAATGAAAATGTTTCGTCTCAGCTTGGAGAGAACGACAAGAGTGAGGTTCATCTGCTTTCAAATTCTGTGACAGTGCTGAAGGAGCACTCTGGAGAATTATTGTTTTTTTAATATTGCCTTATTCAATATATCCCAAGTGGGTCTGACAGAAAAGTCACAGCATAAAAGACAGAAAATGAAAATTTCATTGTGACAGAGAAATTTTTCACTTGGGAAACATTTTCAAGCTTTTTCATTCCCAGCTGGGTGGAGAGAATTATAAGTTATCAGAAACCTCTTATGATACTATCTATTGTTAATGTTTTTAATATCTCCCACAGTAAAATCTGTGAAAGCAATCAAGTTACTGACATTTTCTCTCCTCTCTCACTACTGCTTTTATCTTATTAAAACATAAATAGAGATACCTAAGCCATGCAGAAAATACAAAAAAGCATGTTCTTTTTTTTCTCTCTTTTTTTTTTTTTTAGGGGGGGTGGAGCCTGTGCACCTCCTGATTGTTTTGATTATTATTTTTGCACAATAATCTTCCTTTGCTTTATGCTACACTTTTAATATTTTAGGACTGATAGATTGTTTTTTTCTGGCTAAGTGCAGGGCTTAGTTCTTATATATCGGGGTCCTCATAACTCAGCTTGGTCATCACAGAATGTTAGGGATTGGAAGGGACCTCAAAAGATCATCTAGTCCAATCCCCCTGCCGGAGCAGGAACACCCAGATGAGGTTACACAGGAAGGCGTCCAGGCGGGTTTTGAATGTCTCCAGAGAAGGAGAATCCACAACCCCCCTGGGCAGCCTGTTCCAGTGTTCTGTCACCCTCACTGAGTAGATGTTTCTTCTCAAATTTAAATGGAACCTCCTGTGTTCCAGTTTATACCCATTGCCCCTTGTCCTATCATTGGTTGTTACCGAGAAGAGCCTGGCTCCATCCTCGTGACACTCACTCTTTATGTATTTATAAACATTAATGAGGTCACCCCTCAGTCTCCTCTTCTCCAAGCTAAAGAGCCCCAGCTCCCTCAGCCTTTCCTCATAAGGGAGATGCTCCACTCCCTTCATCATCTTTGTTGCCCTGCACTGGACTCTCTCCAGCACTTCCCTGTCCTTCTTGAACTGAGGGGCCCAGAACTGGACACAATATTCCAGATGAGGTCTCAGCAGGGCAGAGT
Source organism: Caloenas nicobarica (assembly GCF_036013445.1). Taxonomy (NCBI): domain Eukaryota; kingdom Metazoa; phylum Chordata; class Aves; order Columbiformes; family Columbidae; genus Caloenas; species Caloenas nicobarica. The sequence continues at coordinate 27,669,726 of NC_088247.1, forward strand.
AGAGGGGAAGGAGAACCTCTCTCGACCTACTAACCACCCCCCTTCTAATACACCCCAGGATGCCATTGGCCTTCTTGGCCACAAGGGCACAGTGCTGGCTCATGGTCATCCTGCTGTCCACCAGGACCCCCAGGTCCCTTTCCCCTACACTGCTCTCTAATAGGTCATTCCCCAACCTATACTGGAACCTGGGGTTGTTCCTGCCCAGATGTAAGACTCTACATTTTCCCTTGTTATATTTCATTACATTTTTCCCCGCCCAACTCTCCAGCCTGTCCAGATCTCGCTGGATGGCAGCACAGCCTTCTGGCGTGTCAGCCACTCCTCCCAGCTTGGTGTCATCAGCAAACTTGCTGATAGTACACTCAATTCCCTCATCCAAGTCGTTGATGAATATACTGAATAATACTGGTCCCAGTACTGACCCTTGAGGCACTCCACTAGATACAGGCCTCCAACCAGACTCTGCCCCATTGACCACGACTCTCTGGCTTCTTTCCTTCAGCCAGTTTGCAGTCCACCTCACTACCCGATCGTCCAGACCACAGTTCCTCAGTCATGGTCAGATTGCCATAAAAGAAGATGCTAAAAAATGTTCATTCAACAATTAGAGTTGCTGAAAGTAGCAGAGCTCTCTGAGGCATCCAGGAAAGCTCCTTTCCACCAGCCAAGGCCTCCTGGTACCCACCATGTCCATCTGAGAATGGAAATGGCTGTGGGTTTATGTGTTAGGTCCCCAGACTATTTTGGAAACCTGTTTTTTGTGAATGACAAATGAATGACGTATGGGATTATAAATAGTCACTATGAAAACCTCTGCGTCGCTGAAAAGCTCTATCTATGCCTATTTATCACATGCTGGCAGATTTAGGTCATAACTCTGCCAAAACAGGGACAGTGATGGATTCCCCCCAGTCTATGATCACCTGTTCAGAACTGAAGAGCAACTTTGCTTGATTTTAAGCCCGTGTTGGGCAAGTCAGTGAAGGTAACTGCAGTCATAAAAAGCTTCAGAAAGGGTCTTGGGTTTATTTGACAGCGAAGTACAGGAAAGTTCAGGCCAGTCAATTAAGATGTAATGACAAGGCACAGAAAATGTCTGGGTGCGGAATTGTATTCAGCTCTTTTATTCCCGATTTAGAAGAAATTCATAGAGGAACTTCACTCTGTACCTGTAATGGATTCACCTCTATCTCCTTCTCCAAATGTTCCTGTGTAGTCAAGATCTGAGATTCTTGGATGAAAATAATTATAACATTGTAATTAGTAGACTCAGCTACATAACATTACAAAGGCAATACATTTTACTTACAATACAATCTAATCAAAAGGGATATCTTAGGCTTTTAATTTCTTCAAGTGCTCCCTCACCTCCAAATGACTTCTATCGTTATTTAATTTATGTGATGTGACGTATCAGGGTCATACCTCACTGGGAGGCAATTCAGCTTCATGTTTATTTGCACCTCACAGACCCAGGGAATATCTGAGAAGTCCTCTGTCAACAAACTAAATCATACCTTGAAGCATAATGACTATGTGCTGAATATAATCTGAATGCGCTTTGTATGGCAGAGACCACACTCTTTCGGATACATTCTGTGCCTAATTCGGTGTCCAAATATATTCAAAAATATGGCCCCTTAGCTCATGTGAGTCTGTAAAAACCTGTTGAGTTCAAGAAGCAATGGTAGCTTTCACCAGCCAAAGTACTAACCTCATGGCTGCATCCAAACTGAACAAAAACTTCCACCTAAAACAGGACACACAAACACCTCTGTTGCCTTTGTTTATAAATAACACTTGCTTGGCAAATCCTCCTGAAATAATTACCTCTTTTGGTGGCCCAACTGAAATTTAAGTCTGTAGCTACTAGAACAAAAGCCCAAAATGGGACATTCATTTTCTGAGAACATGACCCCCAAACCAAAAATTTGGAAATTTGGTTTTAAGAAATAATATGAAAATGCTCCTTTATTAATACATGCTGTACTAGTATACTTCACTTAATCAGGACGTATATAATTAGGAAATCTGGTTAATTGGGACTTTTCCTAGGGAGCTGAATTAAACGAAATGAGTTTTGACTGGCAAGGGACAATGGTTAATTGGGATGATAATTCCACTTAATTGGTGTGCCTGCAGGCAGTTAAGTGGCCTGTGAGGCTCAGAGGCTAATAACAGCCTTTCTTCCCTCAACAGCCCTGTGCCTGTCTAAAATCAGTAAACCAAAATTATTTTAATGCCCCCACGTAACATTAAGCATTGCTCAAAAGTTCACGTTCTTCAAGAGGTCATCATTGGAAGACTTTTAAGGAACTTGGTAGTACTAAATTTTTCCAAATATGTTTAATCTCAGAGTAAATAAATACAAGTCCAAGATTTTTTCCCTAGTGGTGGGATATTTAACTGCCAAAGTTTATTTCAGCCACCGGATTTCAACATTGGATTTTTAAAAAATTTTTTTAAAGAAGAAAATCTAGTTCTTCTAGTACAAATTGCATTTGTCGTTTACAGTGATCTTGCCTTGAGATAATAAAAAGCAATCTTCATTATTCTCTCTAGCAGAAGAAACATAAGACTTGGTTTCCTTTGCTCCCCATGGAGTTTTGCTGAATGAAATCCAGCCTTGCCGACTTCCACCAGAAACTTCACGATAAAAGCCCCAAGGGAGCTCTCCCACATCCCTGGCCCCAGAGTGTCCTGTTTGTCACCCTTCCCCAAAAGATTGGCTGCTTCACCTCGGATCCCTCCAAGGCCACCAGCCCAGCTCCATCTGCACTGCAAGCCTGGCTCAAGTGCCTTCACCACTTGGCTTATAAAACGGCAAGACAGATTTGCTACCGCTACATCATGTTGTTTGGGAAAGTTAAAATGTACGAACTAGAATGTTTATCTCAAAAAGTTTTGCCTTTCCTTGATGAAGGAAGGCTCCTTCCTATTTTAAGGCTCCTCTTGACCAAGAAACCAGTTTTCACATAGCCTGTAGACATCTTTAAATCCTGTACTCCTTCCAGTTGTTTGAAATTTTTTTATTTCAAACTTTCTGACACATAGATGACATAGGTGCATTAGCATAATTTCTTTAAATATATAGGTGAAAAACACATTTCTTTATTTTTTCCCCTTATTATATCACAGCAGAATGCTTCACTTAAAAAAGAGAAGATAAAGACTTAATGGTAAGCTAGGCAAGCTTTCACATAAACTCCATCTTTTCCTTGAGTGTATGAACTAACAACAGAAAGTCAGACAGAAAAATGGTAAAACAATCACTGAGTATCTGAAAATGAAAACACTGCAATTTGTATTTATCACACTAAAGAAAATAATGAAATTATTAAAAGTAAATGTTCAATATTTAATCAATGTTAGAATCTAGTTAAAAAGACAATCGTTATCTCTTATTTGTTTCACTAATAACCTGCTGCTGATACACAATTTTAAAATACCGACAACCATAAACATCCCTGCACATAAAGGGAAATACTGTTTCCACAATATTCATTTATTTGGGGCATTTGTATAATTTGGACAATTCTGTATTGGCCAATCATCATCTGGAATATGTTTCCTACACCCCTTTGGTAAGTACAGTCCTACAATTTGAGCTAGTGCATTAGTGCGCCATGGTCTTGCTCTGCCACTTCCAGATCTAAGTCTTTTAAAAAAGGAACCATATAGACTCTTACAGAGATATGGAAAGTATGTGTGGGTAGGGGTTTATACTTTCTTTCCTATAAAGCACCCTATTTCTTTGCAAGGACCTTTTTGGGAAGAGAGGAAATAGGAGACAGTTCCCAGCCCCAGTCACATAAACTCCATGAAAACAAATGTCATCAGCAGCACTCTCAGAAACCTCCTGAGGATATAATCTCCAAATCATGCTTTTTAACTGGAAAAACGACTGTTCAGTTGTTTACTAATTTATATTTATGGCCTGACAATGTGTAAATTTAACTAGCAATTTTACAAAACGAGAATATACCTAAGCAAACCCTATCAAAGTAATGAGACAAAAAGAGTGCTTTTCATTAACATGAGCACTTTATGGCAATATCAAGCTCCGTCTTTTCTAGCTTAACCTTGAAGAAAATAAATTGCTTCTCTGATTTCAATTCCACAAGTTACTCTCCACTAAAATTTCTCAGCCCTAAAATATCTAAAGCCTTGGAGGGGATCTTGTCTCCATCTGCAGATCTGTTCTTTGTAATGTTGACTGCTTCTCTGAGCACAATGAGTGCTCTTCAAAGCACGAAAAAAAATTGTAATAGATCTCTGACTTCTGGGCTGCTTATCAGTGCTATGACATCTGTCCGTGAACACAAAGTAGTCACTTTTATCCCTTATTCATACATATAAACCTGGAAATCCTTTCCTGCTATAGACAGTCCATGGTCAAAATCCAACACAAAATAAAGCAGTCTTGTATTTCCCTGGGACATAATCCCAGGGTCTCACCCTATTAGCACTGTTATCTGAGGAATTTGTACTCAGTGGAACTTCATACTGACCAATTACCAAAAAAAAAAACTCTGGTATGATCCTAGGTCAAAAATCTAATTTAGTTGTTCTCCTTCTTGTCCAGTTTCAATTATTTCCCACAAACTACATGTATCACCAAGTAGCTTTAAACTGCATTACACTGCTTGGAATTGCATACTTTCCTTACTATTTTCCCCAGGATCAACAGAAGTCAGAATTGTGTTCCAAAAATGCAGTGAGACCCTAGTTTGAGAAGCCTTTCAAATCCTCTCCTTTTCTTCAAAAAAGCAAAAGACCCCCATGGAAGACCTAGATAAAAATAAATGTATATGGAAACACAACAGAGATGATCAGTGAACTTCTTAAAAGACCCCTTACTCAAATCGCCATTCCCAGGAGAAGAGGGAATTCTCATTCATTCTCCAAAATCAGCTAAATAGCAGCATTACTAAGGGCTGTTTCTGCTGATAAATACTCGTCGTAATTTCCTTGATTATATTCATTCTGAATCATGCTAGCTAAATTGTTGCAGACTCGTTTTGAACCAGGAATCTCTCGCAAGTCTGTCCTGCTGTGTTCTCCTTTCCTTTCCTCTGGCAAGCGGGAGCACATCCTGCCGTGCCTTTCATCTGGCTATTGAAGGGGAAGCTCATTCCAACACTCTCCTTTGACACTGAAAGCATTTCTTCTCCACCTTTGTTTTAAACTTTAAATTCATAGCCTCCCCAGCCTGCAGTTGCCTAGAGGAATCTCTGAAACAATTCTGCAATGGTGAGTCATGGCAAGAGTTGCTTCTTTGCAGATGTCCTGAAAAGACCCAAGCAGAGGCCAGCAGGCTTCTCTTGCCAACACTCACCTTCCACCTCGAGTGCACAGAACTTCTGAGCTGCTTCTCATTCCGTTGTATGGCCTTTAGCATTTAGAACTGCAAACACATGACTTAGTAAACAGATACTTCATGTCCAATAACCTTTGTCAGAAGTTCCTGCTCCTTGAGTTTAACTTAGACCAAGTAATGATCGGAGAATGCTCTACCTTGTTCCCAAATATTGAACAAAGTTTTGCAAACAAATACCCTAGACAACTGACTACCTGTTTGCTACTCCCTGTCCTTCATGACAAAGCCTCTGAAAATCCAGTAATTCTGTGACATCCCAGAAGCATGAAGATTTCATTAGCATTAAGGTTTTGAGATTCTTTTTTACTCTTCCGGTGGCTAGAATTAAACAAATAAATCTTACCATAAGACAAACGTCATTATAAAACCATCAGCTTGCATAGTAAGATCTTTTGTTGTGGATCATCAAAACCATAGCTCTCCAAATTACAGAAGTGCACCACGGTGAGAAGAAAGCCACAGGCTCTGCTCTTCATTAAGAGGATTGCACACAGAGCTACTTAAGCGTCATCAGAAAAAACTCAGGAACAGCCCTGGGAACAGGGGCTCTAAGCCAGGAATTCTTCCCGTAGCACCATGCCCCTTGTACCGGGTTACAGCATCAGCACCTTTGGCATAATTTTTCCTTTGCCCTCTCAGATCTTGTGTTCAGAGTGACAGCGCTGCCTACTTTGGACAGGACAGAAGGGGAACAGCTTGAATTTCAGTCTTTCCTGCAGGATGGTGGCTACAATTGGGCATTCACACTGGATAGCTCTGAGAGCCCCCCATTCTGCCTTCCAACCTGCCAACTTTCCATCACTCTAGAAGAAATGATCTAGTCTTTCTCAATGGCTAAACCTGCCTAAATTCTTAAATGTTATTTTCTACCATCCTCATACAACTGCTCACATATTAGATCCACCATTATTGTTTCCGGGGGCAAATTTTAGCCATGAACTCAGTGATGATTTTTTAAATTATTTTTCTGTCATTATCCTGCTGAGATAATTAGAGAGCTGATCTTTAAGTGCATAACTGTATGTACTTGATGTATGCCCAGATTATCAATAGTAGTATTCTGGAGTGGATAGTTGATGAGTTAACTGAAAAGAATGAATGCATTTGTAATGGCTGAGTTGCAGCCTCTCCACACTTTTGTCCTGGAGCATAAATTAGTGGGAAGAGCCCAGACCAGCTCTTGTGACTTTCTGTTTTGTAGCAGCCAATGCATTTGTGTGTGTGAGTGTGTGCAGCTCTGTATATCAATGTGTGTGTCCACAAGGTTAACACAATTCTTCAAGAAAGAAATACTTTCAGAAGAGCCTTACCGAAGTCTTCTATTAATACTGTTCAAAATGTTAACTGCAAGACCAATAAATGTTATTTTTGGATGATTATGAGACAATTTGTTAATTAAAAAAACCCCAGGTACTAGCATTGTGCTGAATAAAATTCAGATTTATTTCCCAACTGCTACAAACTATAAAGTATTTGTATACATTACTAACTTTGGTCCCTCTGAAACCTTCGATATATGACAAAACTCCCATCTTATTCCTGATAAAGCACTTGTGACCTCACTACAGAATTTTCTTTAGAGTAAAACTGATCTGTTCCATTTAATATTGATGTCTATGGAAAGAAATTAGAAAATGCCATTTAGTGCTTTTCTCTCTGAATCACCTGATATTTTCTATTGTGCGTTTGATCTTTCCTGCCAGCTGTGCTTATTCCTGACCTTTCACCACCCCTGCTGTTCTAACCTTCCCCCCATACCCCTGACCTTGCTCAGTTTTGTGTTTGTGGTGTGTGAGTGTGGTTTTTTAAAATTCGTATTTTATTTTATTTTGTTTTATTTTTTTAAATTATTATTTATTCATAAATTTTACAGTTAGGGCCAGTTATTTCTCAGCCAACACTCACGAAAAGGTCATGTTGTCATGCTGGCCTTCTCACATTATCTTTGCAGGTATTAGGACATTTTAAATAGCTTTTCAATAGCAATGAGCAAAAATTCAAATGGGAAATTGGACCCCAGCTAGTCTGTCGGTATCAATGAAATTAAAGCTATTAATATTCCATCAAAAGCGTGAGCACGCTGTAATAATTGATCAGAATTTCTCTTTGAAATAAAGGATATGCAATGTTTAATATATTAATGGCAATGTGTAATTTTTATGTGTAGTTTACCAGTTGTTCCATATGCCCTCCTATGAAATGCTTACATCACGCTTAAATGAAAAACATAAAAATAAACAATATAAACAAGTCTTGTTTTCTCATGGATTTTGGAATTCATTTTTCATAACTAAAAGAATTACAAATATTCATGCTACAGTTGATTTAAAAGCTACTTTCCCTGAAAATTTGGACAAAATTTAAGGCATCTAAATTTTTCAACAATGCTGCAACCACAGGTAGTATATTTCTACTGCTATTAACATTTAAAATTATTATTAATTTTATTTAATTTTCTTTATTCCCTTTGGTTTTCCTTCCACTTTCTCATTCCATTATTTTTATTTTCTCTATTCTTTTATGCTTTAAATGTGGTCCCATCTCCAGATGGGAGAGATGGGACAAACACCAGATTAGAGGATCTCAATGAGAAGCTCACTGGTCGGATCTAGTACAGTATGTAACTGTACTGAAAACAAAGTGCAGAAAAGATCCCCTTTTTAGGCGCTATCTAGTGGGAAAGGAGGAGACAGGAAGATGGTTCTTTACTTCAAGGACAATGCTCATAAGAGAAGATTCAGGCCCTCAAATAATAGAAGTTAGAGCTTTCTTCAGGCAAAGGACAGAGGATAGGTGTGCATGTGGTACAGACCATTTCATCTGTGGAAGAAAACACAATGTTCCTGAAACCTCTGCTCTTACTACACAGGAAGAAAAAAATTATAATGGGACTTGACTTCATCTTGCAGATATCTGCTAGGCATCTTAACCAGACATTGAAACAAAACTACAGGGTGCTTCAAAAAGATGGACCCAATTTGAAATCACTACATCTCTGCAACCGGGTCTACCTTTTTGAAACAACCTGTATAATGTTGCTGAAACGGGCTAGGTTGTAATTGCTTAAAGAAAAGTTCAGTGTAGGTCAAGTCAGTAATGAAACTATCCTGACAGTACAGGCTCAACTTGAAAATTACTTGATGCCCAGGTACAAACAGATCTTGATATGTTTTCTGTAATTTTTGTATCAGAAATACATTCAACATTTTAAAAGGGTCACCTTTTTCAAACTTGAGTTGTTCTTGTCATACCTATCTGGGAATGTGAGTCTGCAGCCAGAAATGTTACTGAAAGCTGGGCGCTGTGGAACAGCATCCTGCAGGCTGCCCACATATCTCAAATGCCACAGGTATTAACAAGGCAGCACTGGACAATAAGCTATTTTGCTAAAATGGCTATTTCAGAACCAAAACAATGTAAAAATCATAGTAAAAATTATGGACAAGTATTTTTTCAGTGCAGGTGACTGATAAGGGAAGCAAAATATATCAGTGAAATGAGAGTGATCAGTATGACTAAGGGCAACATACAGGCATTTGAAAATAGAATATGGTTACTCCCTTCAATTTTCCTCCACCCTGCTCCAAAAAGTAGGTCAAACAGAATTATGTTTCTAGATGAAGTTGTAAAGACTGTTACAGAAAACACTGAGACATTTAACTCATGTTTTGGTTCTGTATTTGCAATGGAAATTGAGGTTTTATTTATCCCACCTGGTGTGGATAAAAGTTTTACCTCTCTAATAGGACATGAGACTGTTTCTACTGTATGCAATCATTGCCAGATCAAGCACCTCAGATGAACTTTTTATCAGTTAATGCCTTGATTTAAAACTGAGATCGAATTAGCAGGGTTTACACTGAATAATTTGCAGACTGGTATTGTGGTATAATTATTATTGAGAGAAATCAAAATGCAAAGCAGTGTCCTCAGAAATCGCTTCTTGGCTCAACACTAGTAAATATTCTTACTATTTGGACAATTATATCAACTCTTTTTTTTTTGTACTACTTTGTAAACTACTGGGTGGTAAAACTATAAAGGCTGAACTACTGTCACTAATCTACATGGCTCTTCTGACTGCAGGGTCAGGATTCAAGAGCTGACATGAGAGAGCGGTCAATAGAAAACCAAACCAAACCAAACCAAATGCCTTATGAAATGAGGTTTAACAACAATGTTCTGTTTACTGAAAAACTGGTTTGAGGAAACATCTGATTTGTTTGACACTCTCTCTCTCTCCGGAGACCCAAGGGGATAACCAATACCTGGAAAGAAGAGAAGGTGCTTTTAATGTGGCAAAGGCACAGAACTACTGACCAGAAGCTGATTAAGGGCAAAAAAGCACCAACCTTGAAAACACACACAGTTTCCTACCAGTAAGGGTAATTAAAGCTAGCAAGAAGATTATGAATTCCAGATCGTCTGGAGAGCTTGAAACGAGATTTGATATCTTTCCAAAACATATACTTAGCACAATTTTTAGGAGAAATTCTACTGCCCTGTGTGGGCTGGAGCTTCAAGGGAATAGTCGTACTTCCAGGTGTCAAAATCTGTGTATCTATACATTCTCCCTGATTTCCTCTTTGCAAGTTCTGGGGACACAGAGCTGCCCAGATTATTCCCATCATGCTCAAGCCATGCCTAAAGATGATGTGTGTAAGCGGCTTAGAAGAGTCAAGAAGCTCTTCTGATGCCAACATGATACTGGGCAGATGCATTCTTTCCCTGTCCTTATAACTATTTTGCCTAGAAATAGTTGTGAGCCACAAGAAACCTGCCACCCTTAGAGACAGGACACCAGTCAGTTTCTGCCAGTAGAGAGAAACCTCTCAGGTACATCACATAATGCTTCATTCCTGTATGCAGAAGGAAAACTGCCAGGGTTAGTACCAAAAAGGGATTCTCCCTTCCTTAATAACTCTCAATCTCTGATCACACTGGCTGGAAAGATTCATTTTTCCATAAACAAAAGTCCTCAGCTGCTCATTCAGGTTGTTCTCCTCACCTGCTGTGGATGCCAGGCAGTAGCGGAGCACATGTAATGCAGAGCAGCCGGAAGACCTGAGAGCAGGATGCGCCGCTAAATCTGGGGGTTTTGGTGTAAGGGTCACTGGACGAAATTACAGAATCACAGAATGGTTGGGGTTGGAAGTGACCTCTGGAGATCATCTAGTCCAACTCACCTGCTAAAGCAGGTTCACCAGAGCAGATTGCACAGGAATGTGTCCAGGCAGGTCTTGAATGTCTCCAGAGAAGGAGACTCCACAACCTCTCTGGGCAGCCTGTTCCAGTGCTCTGGCACCCTCAAAGTAAAGAAGTTTCTCTTCATATTCGGATGGAACCTCCTGTGCTTCAGCCTGTGCCTGTTGCCCCTCATCATATTGTTGGACACCACTGAAAGGAGTCTGGTCCCATCCTCTTGACACCCACCCTGGAGATATTTGTAAACATTGATAAGGTCCCCTCTCAGCCTTCTCTTCTCCAGGCTGAACAGACCCAGCTCTCTCAGTCTTTCCTCATAAGAAAGGTGCTCCAGACCCCTCATCATCTTTGTAGCTCTCTGCTGGACTCCTGCCAGTAATTCCTTGTCCTTCTTAAACTGTGGAGCCCAGAACTGGACGCAGTACTCCAGATGCAGCCTCATCAGGGCAGAGTAGAGGGGGAGGAAAACCTACCTCAACCTGCTGGTCACACTCTTCCTAATGTGCCCCATTGGCCTTCTTGGCCACAAAGACACATTGCTGGCTCACGGTCAACCTGCTGTTGACCAGAACTCCCAAGTGCTTCTCTGCAGAGCTGCTTTCCAGCAGGTCAACCCCTAACCTGTACTGGTGCCTGGGGTTATTCCTCCCCAGGTGCAGGACCCTACACTTGCCCTTGTTAAATTTCATTAGGTTCTCCTCTGCCCAGTCCTCCAGCCTGTCCAGATCTTGCTGAATGGCAGCGCAGCCTTCTGGTCTGTCAACCCTTCCTCCCAGTTTGGTATCATCAGCAAACTTGCTGAGGGTGCACTCAGTCTCTTAGTCCAGGTCACTGATGAACAGGTTGAGCAGGACTGGACCCAGTACTGACCCCTGGGGAACCCCACAACTACAGGCCTCCAACCAGACTCTGCACCATTCACCACAACCCTCTGAGCTCTGCCATCCAGCCACTTCTCAATCCACCTCACTGTCCATTTATTCAATGAACACTTCCTAAGCTTACCTATAACCATGTTGTGGGAGACAGTGTCAAACACCTTGCTGAAGTCAAACCAGACAACATCCATTGCTCTCCTCTCATCTACCCAGCCTATCTAACAGCCTAACATTATATAATGATAGACTACACTACATTATAGTACTATACTTTCTAATAAGTATAGCAATATATATAATTACACAGAACACAATACATACACTATAATAATATCTAATAATATAGAAAAACTCAATGTAGATTCTCTGTTCCCCCAGCATTAAATTAAATAAAATAACTTCTAGCTCAGAACTGATTAAAGGGCTGAAGTACAAGTCAAGATTTAGTTGATATACTGTATAACTAGCCTTCAACTATGGCCCCTATAATTTACATAAAATCAAGCTAGGATTTGGCAGAAAATGAAATACATTCAGATTTTGCCTGTTTGCCATTTTAATAATAAGGACATGACTCAGATAGCTGTTTGGTTTGAAATGTGACACAGGCAAAATTATTTTTTAAGTGATATTGCAATACATGATTGCACTACAAAACAAAATGGTATTTTACGTTCCAGCAGAAAATATTATTTCTGACCACGCAAAACACTGAGCTCTAAGTGAAGGCTGATTAATCAAATTAAAGCAGAGATCTCTTTAAACATATTGCAGCATATTCAGACTATTTGGGAGACAGATGGAGATGGCAAAACCACATTCTCGTTCGGGTATGCAATAACATATCTGGGACTCATACCATTTTATGACACTAATCACAGTACCACATTGAAGATGTTGTAGTAAAACAGACTGTCAGGATTCCCATTACACAAACATTTTTCACAGCTTTATAAAATATCACCTCTGTTTTTAACTGCACCTGCTTTCAGTTTGGTAAGCAAGTTCCTGCCCTGGATGCAGCGTGTTTTACATACTGATGTAAATCTATTAAGTGCTTTTCAAAGCAAGATACACAGAGAAGTGTACACCAGCCAATATCCAAGGCACAATCTGTCTTTCTGATGTGTTTATAGGCAGAAAAGAAATCTCAATCAAAATCAGAGCAAAATCTTTGTTTCATTTAGCACTGGTTCCTTTCACTGATTTTCAACTGATCAGTTTAAGGATAATGACTGGGCAGCAATTATACCTGCCTACTCTGTAACTCAGCCCTCTGTTACATATGTAATTGTCTTTTTTGGCACTGAGGGGATTTTCTTAGCCCCTCTGAGATAATAGCTCTTCTTTCCTTAACCTGCTGTAACTAATGCTATTTTATACCTCTTGACTGCTTTTTGCTTCTGTTGTAACTCGGTGGCCCACGTGTGTTTGGCACCTAAGGAAATCCTGCAGGCTAGGGACTTGTAAATTAAAACATCTCAGAAATAGTGTCCTTAGAAGAAAGCATTATTTATTCACTTCCTCAAAAGTAACAATGACGTAAAGCAAATAACGAAAAAAATGAACAGCTATTAATCGTCACTCTAAAAGTGATTTTTTTTTTCTCTGCCAAGTTCTTCATGACCTTTTGAAGTCCCCACTGCTCAGAAAAAATCACCTTTTGCCTGTGTTTCCCTGCTAGTTGTCCTACTGACAGTTCCTGGACACTACATGTCTATTAATTTAACTCTAATCTTAAAGGCTAATTAAGAGCCCAGGGACAACTACTGTTCAAAATCTTGGTTTTTAATTTTAACACAGTTTATGAAAGTGAAGAAACAATCAAAAGGAAAATTGTGAAAAGCACATTCCATTATTTTCAGTTCCTTCTTGTACCCTCCTGCTCAAGCTAAGTCTTTGGTAAACAGAAGTATAGGTATGCAACTTAATTGCAAATAGCCACAGATCCTGCCTAGCTTGTCACACTGTCTGCTTCCAAAAATTTCTCACTTCCTCCAGTCTGGCCCTAAAAGCTCTGATTTACAACAGTGTTGTAGCCAAGTTGTTACTCACCCAGTCATTCACAAGTTATGCAGCTATGAAAATCATGTTCGAAATCTTGTTCTAGCAGGTCTAAAGGAGATAGCTCCATTTTTTTCCTGTGTTTAGAGGTGTAAAAACAAACTGCATGCTTCAAAGAGTTTTCAAACAGCTGAGAGAAAGTGGCAAACAAGCAGTTAGATTGTAATGGTACTCAAGTCATTTAAACAGGAAATATGAGATTTTTTCTTCTTGAGCATGCTTCTGTTGACTTCTGCATCCACCCTCAGCCTTCCTCTCTGAACTCCTGCCTCTATTCCCAGCTGACTCCCATTTGCAGCTTTGGGTACCAGACTGCCTCACGCCTCTTTCTCCATAGGGTCTCCAGTCAGCTCTGAACAAAACTGATCACTAGACTCTAGTGTCACCATGTCACTCTTCAGAAAGATTATGCTTCATATAGACTTTCTTTTCAAAAAGGCTTATGTACCTATGAGAGTTTTATTTTGTTTCAATCCAAGTCACCAGGAGTTTCCCTTTGTAGTCAATGGACGATGGGCAGCTCCAGAGAATGAATCCTCTGTTATTAAAACCCTATTGTAGTATCACATTTACTTTACCTGGAGGCATGTCTCTCATCTTGAGAGATCCCACGTAAAGTGCCTAAACCTAGCAGGGAAGCAGGATATAAGATGCATCCTATGCCCCCCTGCAAGTCTCACCCAAAGGAACCTGCTGTGTTGAGAGAGAAACCTGCTGAACTGAAATAACCTAATATCAAGATGCAGATCTCAGTCTTCAAAATTTGATTCACAAACCAGGTTTGACAGAGAAAGAAGTTTCTCATACCAACTCTTAAGAAAATTGCTATAGACACATCTATTTAGGGAAACTTTCTTACTAAGAAGTTCTGAGCCCTGTCACATCACAAAAATGATGGATTTTTACAGGAATATCAGTTGTCACTAACACAATTTTATCAAACTTTTGTATTGAACATGAAATCAAATTTGTTGAAAAAAATATTTTTGTCAAGCCATAAAAACATTAAAGCAGTGATTATATTCTGTGCTCACTTTTTTTTTTTTAATAAGTTGCAATCTTTCCCAACTATTCAGTGAAGGGCTGGTGTCAGGCTGGCCACCACATCATCACCACACAGTCACGCTTCTACCGCAAGGTTTTCTTTCACTGGCCACGTTTCTATTCCACTGCTGGTCATTCCAACCCAATTAACTTTTGAATCACTGGTCAAGTCCATCTGTATCTGACAGATGTCCTGTAGTCCTAAACCAGTCAGTCCTTCCCAGTTTCATGCTTAACCAGAAGGGTGAGGAAGACACTGTCAGTGCGCTCACATGTCAACCAAAATACCCCCAAAATGAATGAGGTTGTGAATGTCTGCAATACGTAAAAGTTTCAGACAGAGGACACACCTCCTACCTGACCCCCAAAAATCCAAACATGAGACACAAAGTCATTCTGAATCAGCCTTCATTAGCTGTGCTGCTCACAGAACTGCTCTCAGGACAGCACACTGTGAACCCTTCTCCAGTTTCCTGGCTTTTTTCTAACCAGGTTTTCTTAAAATTAACATGATTGTACTAGTAACTGCAAAATATCACGCCATTTTGGTAAGATACAACTAAATTATTCTGTATTTTTTCCAGCTACACAACTGATATTTATGGAAACCGGATCATTAATGTTATTGATAAAGTTACCATCTCCAGGGATTGAAGTGTATATCTTTTTTAGGATTCCTTTTATTTATAATGTTCTTTGAGCTCATTTATATTATCATTGCATTGCTGGGCACATATTTCCTTAACAACTATTCAATTAAACATGAATGTTTTATTTCATAAATTTAATTGCTATCAATCTGTTTTCTGCATCTCTTCCTGATTTTTATACAGTGATTGTTTATAAGTTCTTGCCATCGTTTTATCACTGAGGCTGAACCAGAAATATATTATACTGAAGTTATAATTTTTTTTGTAGAAAGCTGTTTTCACAGTCAACCAACAATCTCTTCAACTTGATATTTGAACCTATTTTTTCTTTGAAAAATCTCTCATGCCTATGAAGATTTGTCGTATTATTCCTTGCCATTAGGACACTTGAAACTTTTCAAAACATCAGGAGTAAGTACAAATATATATCCTTTATTTACTGGATCCATCTCATATTTGCACATACTGAATGTATTCAGGCTGTTGTCACTGGTCTTGTAGAAGTCCATTCTGTGGACAAACGTACCTTTATCCTTCATACAAATAATTTCTCATCAGGTTTATGTCACATGGCATGGCACAGTGCAAATGAGACATCCATTTTTAAAGGTCTCCATGGATGGAGACCAAAACTCTCATCAGCCACATCAAAATTTGTTAAAAGGTAAGAGAGAGCACCTTGTTGATTAATAATTCTCTCTTTGGTTATAGGAGAAAGAATACTAAGAATAGCTTGGCTTTTTTACTGCAAAGAACTGCTGAAAGATTTCATTATATATACTCAGTTACTAGAAATAAACTGGAAGAAAAAATGGGTGTTGATAAATGAAAAATAATGCACATGAAAATAATTAAACTGAAGTATTGATAAACTTGAAAATACTGAAAGTAAACACCTCTAAATTAGTTATTATCATTCAAGAAAGACACCCTGGATTTTTTACAAATGGCATTCTGACAACATCAAATCAGTGCAAATGGAAGAACGGTAGGCAGTACTAGGAAGAACCCTGACATTAACCCAGAAAATATCATAAGAACCATTTCAGAAGTGTGCCGTCCTGGACATTCCATCCCAAAAGAAACAAACAAAAAAAAGGGTAAGCAAAGGAAGACACAGAAAGATGTGGAAACAATTTTCAGAAGTATGCCACAAGGTTAATCAGAGGTACCTCAGTTTCTGTACATGAAAAGATTAGTAGCATAGAAAAGAAACAAATCCAGAGCAATGCGAGTGATGAAAAGGTGCAAGACCATCCGCTGCTTTTAACCAAGCATGAACACGAGGGCACTCATGCAGTATCAAGCAGCTGCTTTAAAACAAACAAGAGAACGCAGGCTTTTGTTTTCTTGTTGTTGTCTTTACACGCGGTGCATAATGAAACTGTGGAACTTGTTGCCACCTGATGTTTTCCCTGAAGCAAAAAACTTAACTAAGTTTCAAGAAAGCATTGAACAAGCTCAAGGAAGAGCAGACAAATCTACCACAGGTTATAAGGCAAGATGGTCTGGATACAGCCTTGAAAATATTCAAATTTTGACTGCTGGTAACTGAAAGAACACAACAGAGGAAAGATTAGTCTGTATTAGTTCTTTTATGCTTTCCTAAGTGAGAAAAACTCGGTATCCTCAGAATTTGCTACACTGACCTTTGCTACCCCAAAAATAAAGTTTAAAAATGCCACCAAAAATTTCTCTCTCTCCCCTTTTTTAAAAACAAAGAAACAAAATCCCCAGCCAAAACCAAAACCCCAACACACTGCCTGGGTATTATTTGCAGTATGCTTTTCAATTTGAATCAAAGCAGGATATTTTTTTTTTCATTGGAGTGTAGCTCCACAAATGAATTAAACCTCAAAATCTTATTGACGTTTTGCCGAAATAAGTAAAACAGAGATAGAGTAACCTGGCTAAGCCACAAAACAATTCCTTGAAAGAACCAAAATAAATAACTCTTAGCTCCTTGCTTCCAGTCTTATGTGTATAATCCAAATATTGTCCTTTTCTTTCCTCATATCAATGTCTGGAAAAAATGAGACAAGTAGACACGATGGGGAAACACATAACAACATCTTGCACATCTTTTTCCTTTTTCATTATTATGAAGTAATTTTTTGCATGAAAAACAATTATTTTAGACACATTTTTCATGCCTATTCTTACACAGAATCACATGGAATTTTATTTTCAGACCATGAAGTTGTGGCCTCTTCATTGGGTCAAATACCCAATCTTTATTGATGATACTGGCCAAATTCATATTCACACACACAGCTCTTAATTAAATGCCAGATGTGTAGGAGGATCTGGTGGCCCCTGTGAGGCGAAGGGGTTTGTACAGTGAATACAGTTCAATACCAGAGCCAACTTCTTGCTACATATTACAAACCTTCTGTTAATATACTGGGAGCAATACTGTAGGATTCAAATTTCTCTGCATGAATTTAATCACCTGCACGCAAATCCTTGCTTCTTATCTGTCACTGGTGAAAAACCTACATCCCAGCAAGAGGAAGCAGCAAGACAAGCTTATAAAATTGCTGATGCATATAGACTGACCAAGCAAGCTGTAAATATCTCTCTACAGCCGTCTCTCAATAGTATGCTCAAATTAATCATCAGTGTAACATTCCTGATCAGGTTAATGTCTCTGGTTAATCTGAAAAGCAAAACAAAGGGCTGACTCTGGCAATAAGGCTGTGCCTTTTTTATCGATTCCTTTGTGTGTCAGACACACATCACAAAGGGATTGCTTTCACAAACTAAATATGTCTCTGGCATATCTAAAAAGGTCTTAATCCACTCAAGAGCGGGAGTATCAACATGAGGCTGTGAAGTAGCTACACCACCTTGAAGCAGCTGGGAGCAAAGCTGAGGCAAAAGACACTCTTTGCTCTGGGATGTCAACAGGAGATCCACCCATCATCACACGAATCTGAAGACCTTTGAGGAATTACGTGCTCTTTGTGTTGTTGCCCATCTTATAGCTTCACAGCAGAAAGAACCAGTAGTCTATATTGTATATTAATAAGTAAATAAAAATTCTGTCAACTAAGAAATCCACCATTTTAAGTTAAAAGGCCCGTTTTAATGTACGTCTCCACCCCCAAAACTTCACTTTGAGGGACAGCTTTAGGGTTATTTTCATTAATCTTAAAACAAGTGATTTAAACTATGCAAGTGCTGCTGCTTGATTGGCCAAAACTGTGGTTAAAAACCTCTCCACGGTCTGTAAAAAGTCAAGAACCATGGTCCACAAGTGATGATAACTCTCTTGAGTGCACTTCTGTTTGAACGGATTTTTAATAATTTGATTTGATAAGTAACGTTTAGGAAAAAAATCTGTGAAGAGGTAAAGTGCTATGACATTTTAGGCCTTGACAGAATCTGTGATTTTTTTTCCTTGATTATCAAAACTGGAACGTGACGTTGTCCAAGATGTTGCACACTGGGAAAAACAGAATCCAGCACAAGATGCTCAAATAATTTTCTAATACAAGTTTTTAAATTATGACTGTAGTAATTATTTATTACTGCAAGTACCTTTGTAGAATGTGCAAGTATAAATTATTTACTTTGACAGGTATAAAAGATATCTATTCTTAGAAATGGAGCTGCGCCTCCGCTCACTGTCGTAGTTAAGGAAATATTTCACCTGTTGGGATACCCTTGAAAGAGACTGAAAAAAAACCCCAATAACATAGGTCATTTAGAAACAAAAGTAAGATTACAAAACCACAGAGCGTGAAATCGTATGTACATAGAGATTTAATATTATACTGTAGCACAGAAGAAATTCAGATGACTAATAAAAAATGTGCAAAATAAATGTCATACACCTACACATACTTTTTATAAGTCAAAACGTTCTTTTGACAAAAGAATTGTTACTATGTGCTGTATATACTACAATTTAGCCAGCACAACATGGCATAACAGATCATTAGTAACTTCGGTCTGTAGTATTTGTGACTTACTACATATACAGCAAACATATGTCTATGGTACAACAATTTCTTTTGAAATATTGGCTAGAGGAAGACCTTATAGAATCACAGAATCGTTTTGGTTGGAAAAGACTTTTAAGGTCATTGAGTCCAACAGTTAACCTAACACTGCCAAGACCACTTCTAAACCATGTCCCTAAGCACCCCGTCTACACGTCTTTTAAATAAATCCAGGGATGGTGACACAGCCATTTCCCTGGGCAGCATGTTGCAATGCCTGGCAATACTTTCAGTGAAGGAGAAGGTTTAAACTCTAAGATTATTTAATTGTTCCCACTGAAACAAACTGGTATCAAAGTTTGTTTACAATTCCTCCCAAATCTTGTTTTTTTCATTCTAACTTCTGTTATGAGTAACTTCCAGTATGAAATTATTAACTTCTCTTTTCACTGAAAAGCTCTTTTTCTTCAATATTTTTCCATCTTTTGTTAGGAAGACTGAAGAGCTGATGCTGGAAGATGGATCAGTGAGAACGCTTATTCTTCTTAAACTATTAGCAGGCAGATTATTTCATCAACGGTATGAAGCAAGGTGAGATAAAAGGATCAAAGTTAGCTATTAAATAAGAGATTTAGGCATCCTCAGAGAAGACTGGGAGACATTGTAGCTTTAATTCACAGCAACAACATAGAAACCTTCATTCACCTGCTGCCTCATCGCACTAATTCCTAATAAAGGAATTTGATTGGATTGGATTGGATCTGATCTGATTAACACCTTGAGAAAATACTGAGGTATACAGTCAGATCATCGCAAGCAATCACCCATCAACTAGACTGCATTAAATGACCATGTGTTTTATTCACAGCCTTTAAGTGTTGCCAGTATGCCTCAATTTAAAGCAGTTACGAGTGGCTGGGGAAATGTATGCAAATAATTTCAAGAGTAGCTCTCAATGTGGTAATTGGTTCCATTTCTGATCATCTGACCACACAGTTGTAAACAATCTTTTTAAAGTGGTTGTGTCACCACAGCTGCAACCTGCCCTCTACATAATGGCTCTCTATTACAGAGCACTCGCACATAAAATGAATTATCACTATCTGCTTCTCTCCTCATCCCAAGGGATGCTAACCGTGTCAAATAAAAATGCCCTGCTTACAGGGATAAAAATAGTTACCAGAAAAAGATTTTGCATGTGTTAGGAAGCACAGAACTCCTAAAGACAGTATAGACCCTTCATGTATGGAAATGATAGCATGTCCAGAAAATATATTTCTACATTTTGATGTAAATCAGAATGATATAGTTGTATCTGAAAAGAATGATGTAGCATTTCATTGCTCATTAATGGCGAAGAAAGTTTCACAGCATTCACTAGCTATGAACCTTTTAAAACCACTAGAGATTGAAAAGCTGCTGAGTTGTCTACCTCCCCAACGCTGGTCACTTTAAACAGCTCCCCTTCCAGTTCACTGACCTGGCATCCCGTTCAGAGGCAGAGCCAGACCCGGACCCAGGTCCCTGGATGTTTGGGGTCACAGACACTTGGCAGCCAGATACTTACAGATTTCACTGATTCAGTGTTGGCCACAGAGGCCAATCTGCAACACAGGTGTCCTCCTCCTAAGCATCCCTGCTGCTTGTACATAGGTAATGTTGGATTACTTATAGTATATTAACATCACTTCTAAATTTGATTTTTA
Organism: Caloenas nicobarica; assembly: GCF_036013445.1. Taxonomy (NCBI): domain Eukaryota; kingdom Metazoa; phylum Chordata; class Aves; order Columbiformes; family Columbidae; genus Caloenas; species Caloenas nicobarica. The sequence goes on from NC_088247.1 coordinate 27,690,603, forward strand.
CCCTAAAATCTAGACTTGGGGGAGGACGTTTTGGTTTTAATTTTTACTAGATTGAAAAAAAAAAAAAAAAAGTGGAGCAGGCAGTTGTGTTTCACAGCTCTGAGGTATTAATCACATTTACTTAACCATTGGTCTTTTGACCCACCATATTTCTATTATATTCAAATGTTCACAATGAGAATAAACATCAAAAGAAAACGGAGCATAAACTCTAGCTGGTAATTTGATATAAGACCCCCCAAAAGCCAAAGTTCTGCTTAAAAAGCACAAAAGAACTAGCAAAGTCAGCTGCAAAAGTACGTCTTATCCCCCCGGTTAGCAATGCCCTGGCGGCAGCTCCCGTGCAGACCTCGAACCATTTCCCAGACGGAAGCAGCAGGCAGTAAATGAAGCATCTCGGTCAGTCGGCGAACTGCCGAGGGTTCAGTCATTCACTGAAAGGCCTGTTGGAGGGATCCCAACACACCACGTAAGGCCGAGCTGCCTGCAGCCTCGAAACGTGTGAACACGTGGAACAGCCGCGTAAAGAGCAGGAGTTGGTTTCTACCTCCAACATGGGAGGTTCAATCTTCACTAGTAAAAATTTTGGCACTATTCTTGGGCAAGGTCAAAGGTGAGAATTAAGTAATTACATTTAAATCAAAAGTATTTGTTAATTAAAATTTTGCTTCAGTTAATAAATGTTTAATATTTTTTCCTCAGTCCTATTCTATATTTTTCTCCTTGTCTGTTATTACATTTTCTAGGCATTTATTTTAAAATTAAGTCTCATTAAAACTTATGCATAAAATATTAAAACATCCTTCCATCTTACTGAAACAAACAATCAGTATAATTTCTGAGGGCAATATTTCAGTTAAACTTCACAAAATTCATAAGCAATGTGAAAACTCATTTGAATAGTTTATTACATTCTTGATTTGGTATAAATAAAACTGTTAGGTTCTATTGCTTTCATGCCTGTCATACAACTCCAGTATTCACTGCTGCAATAAATTAGGTCTTATAAACAACAAAACATCATAAAACAAACTCAAGAGATGCTGTAAATATGGAACAAAAAGGAAATTATCTAGTGCAAGCTTTTTGAGTGTAAACCCCTTGACACATGTCATAACCAGCCAGTTAATAATTGCTTTGTAAATTGTTGTAAATCTGAAATGAAGCACGGGGATAAAACTAACAAACAAGTCATAAAGAACATTTGCTACTTGTTTGGAGTGATTATTGCCGCTGCCAACAAAGTTCAAAATCTTGTAACAAAGAACCTGTTTTTATATTAATATTTCCTCCAGTGTAGCTATTATACTTGTGCTGGAAAATACATATAATCCTTATAAATAAATAATGTGTCACACAAAATCTATGCTTGTGCAGATGTTCAATATTTACAACAGCATCATGCCACAAATTTTAAGGCTGCTCTCTTCATACACTTTGCTCTCTCCCTTATTCACCCAGAACAGATTTTCTCAGGCTGGGCAGAACGTGTAGAGGGCACGGGAACAGGGTTCCCAGAATGGAGAGGACACACAAAGCCAACTTTAAACAGGAACCTTTTATAGAAACAAATCCAAGTTTGGCCAAGTCATGAACAACTGTAAATAGGGTTATCCAAAGGACAGATACTGGCAATCTTTGTAGTTGGCCCTGTTACCATTTTCAGCTATAGCACTCCTGATTTTTCAGGAACCTAGAACTTAACTATAATTTTTCATTCAGTGTTACAGCTTGGCAGATCCTCACCATCAACTTGCAGCCAAAATGTCATTCCACGTTATGTTGCCAGCATTATGACACTGACCTAATTTGTCCCCCATATTGTATGCTCAGCACAGAGTCAGAAATCACAGAAAAAAATGCCTTCTTGTCTCACAGTTCTTTCCCAGCATTTAAAATAGTATTTTGTTAAATGTGTTCCCAAATTGGAAGCATAATGGGTGATGAAAAGGGAGAATCAGAAAGATAGCGTTAACTTGTTTAAAAAGTAGCTTATTTAAGGGCACTCATTTGGCGCCAATAAACTTTATTACTGAAAACAAATATCCACCTGTTTATTTTTAATAATTTAAAGTTACTCATTTTGTATTCTTAAAAAGAAGTCTAGTTGTTCCAAAAAATTTGAGCATTTTAAATACTGTACTTAAATACTGTACATGTAATGTATTCTCTCCCGCCAAGAAGACCCAAATAAAATGTTTAAGTTCTGTTATGCAAATATACATGTGCCTCATCTGAACATCTCTTATCTTGGCTTTGTATCACTTGTAACAAAAAGGCATTCCTTGATGCTTTCCGTTACTGCTGAGAGATATGGGCAGTTATTGTACCTCATTTTTAATCACAAATAAAAATGAGCTCCCATAATATTTTTTTTTCTTAAGGAATGCAAGTCCTGAACATTTTTAGAGTTTTAAATCATCTCAGGATAGACCTCAGATGATAATTCATGTAATTCTACTACTACGCAAAATGACCTTTACTTTGTATTTAGTATGCATATGCTTAAATTCTAGGGAAAATTTCAAGTATGGAAATATCATGGAATATAGTATAAAGGTGAAGAAAATCAATTTCAAAGAGTTTGATGCAAAATCAATAGACTAAAAGGTAAATATCATCAGAAAGTGATATATTTAATGTAAATCAAACTGCAAACGTTCCCAGCTTTAGCATATGTTTCTGTGCTCTCCTAGCTGACTGAGGACTGTTAAATTGTGGTCTGAATCATGACTGGCTGGCTGAGCAGAAATGTCTGAGGAATGTTTTGCTCATGCTCTTTGTTCCATAAGAAATTCATTAACCTCATTAGCAAGATATTTAGATAAATCCCTACTTACGTAGAAAATTGTTTTTATAGACTAAATATTCAAAAATCTTGAAAGTGTACTCACATACTAATGATGAATTTCTGCAACAAGAAAAAAAAAGTAATCCACCCTTCTCTTCAAAAACCAAGAAAGGAAAGCAAAAAACAATGACAAATGGAAAATCTAGAAATTAAATCTAGAAAGTATGTCAGGGGATCAACTGTGACAATTAATGGCCTATTTGGAATCTTCCCAAGATGAAAGAATGAAATACAAATGTTCAGCAGAACTTTATTTTGTTGTCTCCTTGAGCTAACGGTGCTTAAAGAAGACACAAATTCAATGCAGGAAAATCCCAACCAGTCACAGAAGAATGCTATAAGTTACTTACGGGAACAAGGAATTTTTTTATTTCTTCCAAGGCATGACTCATACGAGAATACGCCTCCCCAGGTGGAGCAAACACTTCAATTAATACATGAAGCTCATCACTCAAGTGCGCGTATTTGGCTTCTCCACTTTTCCTTAGTTCTTCCTCCTGTGAAAAAAGGGTGCGGTTCTTTTTAGAACTTGGAATCTACTAATTTTGCATTGATTTAGCATTTACAGAGAACATGACAAAAGGACATAATATAAGCAGACTTCTAAACCCTTTGAGAAATAAAAGTCTAGTACAAGCCACTTAAAGATTTAAAAATCAATTTTGAGTGTCTGAATGATAAAACCAGCATAATTATCATCTACAACAGATTTTAATCAGCACACTGAAAAAATTCTAAATGCTCTAGAAGCGTGTCCTGAAATATTAAATCCATAATGGAAAAGCTGTATTAATCAGTCTGAATCTTAGCTATTCACAAAAAAATAACATATACATCCATTTAACCATTTTGGAACACTTTAACAAATGCTATTGTTTATTAAAGTCTTTAAGCTATTTAATGAATATCTGCACGCTGTATATTTTAGATTTATCTTGCCAATCTTTGGGTCCCAGTTTTCCAGCTATAAAATAAGCCTAATAATCCTACTTTATGTTAGTTAATGTTCTGAAACATCAACCCACTTTCTTACACAAGGCTTTGAGACAGCGAATGTAAATTGTAACACACATTCATAGTAGCTAACTCTGCATAAAAAGCAAAGATATAAAATAGTGATGATGTTAATGGCATTGGCTATGACAACATAATGAAAAATGTATGTCATTACTGCACAAGATAGCAATAAGTAATGCTGAAGGAATGATGAGTTGAAAACTCAGTCTTCAAAAATATTTTGAGAAATATAATTTTGAAGAAAATATGTATGTATATCCACATTTTATAGATTGAAAACATCTAGAAAAAGCAGCAAACTAATTTGCCTAAAATTGGGTAAGAAGTTATACCTTTTTTTTAGTAAATACTAAAGTAATACTTTATGAACATTAGAGGTCTACTTTATGAACATAAGAGATTTAAGACATAAAAATTGTAACAATAGATTACAATTCTCATTTAGTTAGCGTATTTAATTCTGCATTCATTTATTTTAGCCTTGCTTAACTTACACCATTGCTTGGCACCAAAAATATTTGCATGATGATATGCTTCAAACAATACACATTCAGTTCTTTTCATGGAGAGTAGAAGATCTAGCACCAAGGATTTTCTGATCTCATACAGAATACACAATGGTTACATCCTTTGGCTCCAGAGCCCTAGATCAGACTCCATGATAACTCAATGTTTTGCAAACACTGATAAAAACATAACTTGGTAAATGTGATCCATTATTTGATTTTAAACAGTTGAAAATTGATATAATTGTTTTCAACTAAAAACTAAAACTTAAGCAGCACAGATGGTATAATATTTTTATCTTTACAGTTAAGACATCTTTGGCATTTTAGCTTATTGCTGAAATCTCATTGAAATGTCCATAAGAACCGGTGCATAATATAACAGTCTATCATGAGATGTTACAGTACTTTTCAGGGAGAAACAAACAAACAAACAAACAAACAAAACCCAATCAACCAGCCAAACGAACCCAAAATCCAAAATCCACATTTCATTACAGCTTCTGGATTAAATTGACATAAAGTATTTCAACAGAATTAAGTTTTAATAGTTATAAAGAAACATCCTAGCAATTGCTGAAAGTTTCTTACATATTGCTTTTTAAAGATTCTTAGAGAAAACACCAGAAAGCCCCAAAAGTTGTCAGGAGAAGACTAACAACAATCTTTGTAAAAAATATAAACTGGATCTTTATTTTCAAATGTAGAAAAAGTAAAAAATAATGTTTTGCTCATTATTTTGGGGAGGATTTTGCACAGCTAAGACATCAGTAACATGATTTTCTAACACAGACCAGTCTTACAGAAAATTCGGTATATACTTCTATGGTAACAATGGTAACGTTATTTCTCTTTTATTTTCTAAAAAAACTCAGGAATTCTTAAAACACATCATTTAATAACCTTCCTCCCAGGTTCAGCACATCCTTTCTGTCACTACTCAGCAGTAATTTCTATAGCTGTTACAAACAGCAGGCTGGGGCCGTGAGATCCTCAACATTTCTTTCTGAGGATATCTAATGATATTTTTTCTCATGAAATGCATGGGGTTAAAGACTGAATTTTCACACAGTACCTCTTCCCACAACAGGGTAAAAAGTCAGAAAAATGCTTCTTTTATTGCAAGTGTGTGTACTGATAGAAACTCAAATCACTTCAGGAAAAATACGTAAGAGTGAGAATTCATAGACCACACGAGCACTGCACCAAGCTTTGCTTCCCGAAGCTAGTGAACAGGACTGAATGTTTTAGGACTGAATGTAGCCTTACATTTAATTGTATGTCAGATATCAGGCATTTAACAAGCAAAACAACAAACATAAATCACACCGTTGAAGAGACACTCCCCAGTATGGAAGGTTACACCTACTGGCAGGTAATACAGCTTTCCAAGCACAGTACAGATGAACAGGCTCTCCTGGGAGCACGTGAAGTTGGACAACACCATTGTAGAATCATAGAATAGCTTGGGTTGGACCTTTAAAGGTCACCTAGTCCAACCCTCCTGCAATGAGCACGGACATCTTCAGCTAGATCAGGTTGCTCAGAGCCCCATCCAGCCTGGCCTTGGATGTCAACAGGGATGGGGCATCTCCCACCTCTCTGGGCAACCTGCACCAGTGTTTCACCACCCTTGTAAAAATTTTTTTCCTTTAGTTTAAAACCATTCTTTTAGTTTTACTCCTTTAGTTTAAAACCATTACCCCTTGTCCTGTTGCAACAGGCCCTGCAAAAAAAGTCTGTTTCCATCTTTCTCATAGGCTCCTTTTAAGTACTGAAAGGCCACAATAAGGTCTCCCCGGAGCCTTCTCTTCTCCAGGCTGAACCACAACTCTCTCAGCCTGTCCTCACAGGAGAGGTGTTCCATCCCTTGTAAGTCTTCATTAGCCAGCAGCACAGCCCAACTGCACAGCAAAATGGTCAGAGCTGTGGACCCAACATCCACACTACTTACATTTAGGATTATAGCACTACCCCTTCTCTAGCATTTCAGTGAGTTTTTCTTCCTGCTAATTGTAGCCTGGTTGCACAAACTGAGTTCCCATTAGAAGTCAGAGAGCCTTCCTGGAGCCCAGCTTTGGTTTAGTTTTGTAGGAGAGGGGCCCAGTCCACTCCCTGAGGTCTGCTCACTGTTAGTAATGGCCCAGTCATTGGGAATGACCAGAAGGCTTTCCTCTAAACTCCGATTCTGATGCAAACTAAAGCACTAATGGATAAACACTCCATGTAGTACTGGTAAGGACCGAGACTGATTATCAGACTTTCTAGCATCAGTTACACGAAGGCAAAATGAGTGAGATAATCATAAATCTATCTTATATGGTGTTATTTATAAGGTTGTCTGGGTGCTGTCGGACTTGCAAGACTCTGCACTTCTAAAAGTCTCTAATGCACCAGTCCAATTATTAATAGCTACGAACTTCAGATGTTTCTCATCTAATTCTGCCTTGATCACCTGTGAGGTCCAGCTATTCCCCATGGTGCCCTCTGTAACTTTTGTCAGATTCTCAGAGCTTTTCATGTTCTACAGTTGTAACTGCTTAAGCCTACTCACGTAGACATGAACTGAATTGCAGTGAAAGACAATGTACATTGAAAGCCTGATGGATTCACTGTAGAGAACTACTCTGAAAACAAGCAAAATGCAGTTAAGTCTTAGGCATTGGATCTTAGGAAAACAAAACAAAACAAAACAAAACAACACAATGAACCTGGGACCTGATCAGTTCTGATTTACAGAATGAATGGAATAGATTCCCTGGGCTTCTGGTTCAGTGATGGCAATCATCCTTAGTACTGATCCTCAGGTTAATAACATGGTTCTTATTTACTGCATGATGATTAACTCCACCGCAGGTTGAGCACAGCTGAGGAAACACACACACACCACCCTCCAGAGACAACAGTCCCCTTGTCCTGATCCTCTTACCCTCCCTTCTGCAGGCCAATTCCTTCCATCTCTCAAGACTGATGGTACTATACTCTATATCTAAACCCAGCTCCCCTCACACTCTGTGCTTCAGGCTTCCTTCAGCCTCACCTGCCGCTTCACAGTGTGTCCGTCACACGGTGCTGAAGTCCACCTGCCCTTAACCTGATGCATGGCTCTGTAACCCACTCTCTCATAAAAGAGAACAGATATTTTGAAACACCTGCTGTGTTTTATATTTTACAGTTGACCATAGCAGGGAAAATGAATTATAAAGTCTAAAGCAGAAATCTGAGGAGCACTGACCTCTGCAAAAGTGAAGTGTGTGAGAGATAAGAACATAAAGGACAAGAAAAATTATGAATTATCTCTGGATGAGAAAGCAGCCTTACAATTTTAAAAGGATGTGTTCCGGCAGAGAATAGATTTCTGGCCAGAACCCTGACCAAAATGCTTGAATAAAATTACTGGAAGGAACCTGAAGGAACAAATGGAGTCCACATAGCAAAAAAAAAAAAACAAAAACAAAACCAAAACCAAAATACAAAACATGATCTAGATTGATGAAAAAAAAGTGTCCTAAAAAACCTGAAATAACAGAATATCCAAGAATAATAAAAGAGAAACCTTCATCAGGAATTCTGTACATCTCAGAGATAAATTTCACCAATACAACACACGGAACTTCCTATAATGTAACAAATACAGCTATGAAAAGAAATGGGTACTTGAAGAACAATATGAGAATTGCAGTGGATTATATATCTTTCAAGAATTTGCAAACAGAAACATAGCACAGAGACGAGACAAAGATGATAATCACAGTGCTGTTCCTACAGAGGCATTATTCATAAGATCAGTGGACAATGCTACAGAAGAAAATTAATGAGCATGCAGCTTGACAAATGCAAACCTATTAATTTTTAATCTGGACATAAATGCAAAAACCAAGGTGTTGTCTGAGACACTGATTGTAGTAAAAGTAACAAGTGAACTATATGGTAACAATTAAATCAGAAGATATAATTTCTCAGTGGTGCCTGGTTTGGGGGTTAGAAAGCTTTCAGGTCCTAGGTCCCAGGAAGAAATAGTGTTAACGGAGAAAGAGAGACCAAAACCAACCACGGAACAACTGCAGAATGGATGAGAAGGAATGGGGCAGTTCTCGGCAGAGCGCAGAGCAAAGCTAAAAGAGCCTAGCTATCCCTTGACTCTGGTTTGTAGAGAAGTTATTCTCACTTCAGGAAGAAGAATAAAGAAGATGAAGATGATGAGTACATGAGAAGAGCTCACACAGCAGAGCTAAGAGACTGGGTGTACTCCACTCTCTTTAAAACACCTGCAGTCAGCTACAGAGATCCCATAATGCAATACAAGCATGTAAACATAATGTTGCTTACAACAGATGAAATTTTTGGAGATATAGATGACAACAATTATTTTTCTATACTTGTTGCATCATCAAAATTCTTGCAGTTACTTTGGTGAAACGAAGAAGAGAATTGTGTACATTCAGTACTGCCTTTGGCAAACAGACCCTTCAGTTCAAGGGTTCTTTATTTCCTAATGTTTTTTATAATGAAACACAACACCATCTTAATGGCAAAGAGGTACAAAGTTGTACCTAGGTCATGTTTTTGTTTAGACAGGTGAGAGGGAAGACAAAGACAAATCACTAGAAGAATGTGATGACAATGCAACCATTGCATCACTATTGAAAGAGCCTGAATGCCTGGGATGAATGTTAGATTAACAAAAATATAAATTCTGTGAAAAGAAATAAATGTTTAGGAGAAAGGGTAACACATGAAAGTGGTATGTGCCAAACCTGAGGTTACAGCCAGTGACTACTGTGACCAATAACTAGTGATCTATCTGCCAGAAAGCTGATAGTGCGGAGACAGAGTTGGTAAACCTACAAATGTTCCTACACTTGCACAAATCTAAGCAAAAGATAAAACATCATAGGCAAGAATCATCTCGTCATTAGACAACTGCTGCTAGAACTAAACAAGCCAAAGATGTTCAATGAATATAAACAACTAATTTCAATAAAAAGTTTGAAAAGCTCATGCAGGAAATTAAAGAACCTTAAGAAAAGCACAATTGCCATACCTAAAGATGCTTCCTAAAAAATATTACCTTCATCTTTAAACTTATGATCACAACCAGGGAACACTGCATTCAGGGTGCATTCAGAATTAGCATGAAGACTGACTTAATTAATGAGAGTACAAAATGTCATGTTTTTATTTAGGAGAGGCTAATTACCAATTTGTTGCATCCAAGTTACAAAGTAGGCTGTTTGAACTCCCACCAAGCTCTTACACTCTTACTATGGGGAAAAAAATATACCTTATATGAAGTGTACTATTTTTTTTTTCTCTTAATGTAATTGTAAATGTCTAGTCAAAGAATCATTAGTGGTCTAGTTCCATATTAACAGTTGCAGCTCAAATTACATGCAGGTAAAATGACATATACACAAACTTTCTAGTCTCTGAGCTTTCCCTGGTGTTATGCTCACCCTTGCACTGTCCTGTGGGGTCCTAAGGTTAATGGCTTTGTCTGGGTGTGGGGGGCACTGCTGTGAGTTGGCATCATCTTGAGTCCTTTGCTACAAGATGTACAACACTGATGGTGATAGTTTCTTCCTCCTCTCTCCAGGAAGCACTTGGGGTATTTTTTAGGTTGTAAACATGCTACATAAACTGCTCTTTTCCCACCATTCTGCAACACCATTTTCAATCCAAATTCACTATATATGCTAAGTTTTACACATGCTGTACACTTTTTCTTTGTTCTCTTTGTTACTCACGAAGTGATTTTAACCCGTGCTCATTTACGGTCAGTAAATGACCTTGATGTCAATTCCCTGTTTACATCCCCAGAGCCTTCCTTATCATCTCATGCTCCTGCTTTCAAAGTCTCCACTTCCATCCCATCCCTGTGCTCCCCTATGCTGCATTTTTGTTCTAGGGCCATAGCAGTACCCTCTATATAGAATAACGACTACCTATCACTATCTGTCAGTTACAAACATACTACAAATCTAGGCAAAAGCTGAACCAACACAGGTAAGAAGAAGCCAACCATTAGGCAACTGCTGCCAGAAGTGCAGAAGCTCAAAGGGAGCTGGGGGCAGATGAGAGCAAGTCTGGAAGGGCCAAGCCCTTTTGAGAGTGTGGGAGATATTAGAAAGATTATTTCTACCATAGGGAAAATTCTGGAGGGAAAATTCCGTATCTAAGCTATTTTACATACAAGCAGAATGAAAAACTTATGTTTCCAAAGAGTGAACCAGCAGAGGGCTAATGTGTGCACTTACCTTTGACTATGAAGGAAACTGAAGCTTCATTTTGGGAATTAATTTATTTGTATATTTAAACCCAATTTCATGATGAAAACTCTAAGTACACACTTAAAGGTAACTACTTGCTTAACCACCCATTTGATGAAGGATGCCTTTCCAAATACCAGCCTAGAGAATAAATCCACTGAAGCATGTAGGCATTACTTCAGTGCCTAATTGCTATTCTAGGTGCCTACATAAAGAGATTTCCAAGCCTTCCTCGATCTAACTGCATAATCTATACACTAACTTACAGCTGCAAAATAACTTAGTGCCCAGGATTTAGGCATGACTATGACCCTAAGCCCTAGGTTGTGGCCATATATATTCTTGTTCAATAGCTTCCTAGCCCTGAAACCTATAGAAGCCAGACTCGTCCACAGTAATACTTCTCAGACACAGAAGTGTCTGACCAGCAGTGCCACAGTACAGTGAAGGAGACTGGATACTTATTGAAGGTTTAAGCTTCTCTGGGATTCATAAAGTAGCGAGGGACTAAATAAGATAAAAGTTCTGAATACAACTGTACTGAATAAAAGAGTGGTACTGCTGCCCTTTTCCTTAATGAGGTAGCAGCTGTAGTGCTCATCAAGTTACATGTTATAAAAGTGTCCATTTTAGGTAAGTTGCTACATAAATCCTACAAGAACTATTTGGGGACATACTGTGTTAAACTATTCATAAGTGATCTAGAAAATGAGCTGAACAGTAATAAAAATTCTCCAGTGATAAAAACCAGCTCTGTGTGTACTATGAAAGGCTCTAGATAATGTTATTTCAGGAGTAAGATCTTAGAGGCTTTACATTCCATTCTGCAGAAAGAATTTGTTTAGTGTCCAACCGCAATTAGAAGGACATCCACTATTAGGTATTTTAAAGAAAGGAAGAAAAATGAAACATCAAACACAAGCCACTGCAAAACCTGTACTATTACCCCACCTTCAATACTGAAGACCATTCCGGTGCCCCAATTTAAAAAAAGTATTAGAGCCAAAAAAGATAGAGATGAAAGGATGATTTAAGGATGGAATATTTCCATATGAGAACCTGAATGCGAATGTCTTGGCAATCTTGTTGTTCCTGCAGTTCAGGATGTCCTGAGACAACTAATTCTTGGAAGACCTCTCAACTTCCACTAGTTCTTGTGTTCTTACCCAAGCTTTTAGTCCTGCAGCTTGCAGGAGCTGCAGAATGAGCCAGTTCTTATGTTACTCTGTCTCACTGGGAACTGTAAATGCACAGAATCATAGAAATATTTAGATTGGAAAAGACCCTTAAGTTCATTGAGTTCAGCAGTTAACCCAACACTGCCAAGTCCAACACTAAACCATGTCCCTAAGCACCTCATCTATGCATCTTTTAAACACCTCCAGGGATGATGACTCAACCTGACAACCCTTTCCATAATTTTTTTTTTCCTAACATCCAACCTTAACCTCCCCTGGCGCAACTTGAGGCCATTTCCTCTCGTCCTGTCGCTTGTTGCTCGGGAGAAGAGACCAACACCCTCTATGCTACAACCTCCTTTCAGGTAGCTGTAGACAGCAATATGGTCTCCCCTCAGCCTCCTTTTCTCCAGGCTAAACAGCCCCAGCTCCCTCAGCTGCTCCTTGCAAGACTTGTGCTCCAGGTCCCTCACCAGCTTCATTGCCCTTCTCTGAACTGGCTCCAGCACATCAACGTCTTTCTGGCAGTGAGGGGCCCAGAACTGAACACAGGATTTGAGGTGCAGCCTCACCAGTGCCGGGGACAGGGGGACGATCACTTCCCTCATCCTGCTGGCCACACTGTTTCTGATAGAAGCCAGGATGCTGTTGGCCTTTTTGGCCACCTGGGCACACTGCTGGCTCACATTCAGCCAACATCTAGCAGGGCGTGACATGTTATATACATACAGAATAAAACAACAGGAAAATCTGATGTGTTTTTGTCCTGTGGTATTTGTAATTGCTTGCTGAAGTGTTAGGTGCATCTTTTTTATAAACAACATGTATAACATAGACATGTACCCTTAAGGCAGTCATGTGTTAAATATGGAACTCACATCTAACAGCGTTTCTCCTTAGGCCACATATTTTGTCTAAAAGATCCTGTTACTACTTAGTATTCAAATGAGTTCAATTACAAGTGCTTCATCTACAAAGCCAGGCAACACTTCAGCCGCTCTGATTGCTCGTTATAATCAGAGCTGAGAGAGTGCGGAAGAGAGAGTTCTACAGCTACTTTCGGCTGCAAAGTCAGGAATCACGACTGCTGCAAGACACGTGAAGAAGCCCTGGGGTGGCTGCCTCCCCCAACCCTCCCATGCAGTGGGACTTCTTGAAGGATCACGCTGTTGTGTCTCCAACCAACCCTTTGAAGTTCAACTGGGAAGCCCGTGCAAGTGTAAAGTTTAAAAGCTAGATTGGATCACCCCATCTAACTCCTCATCGCTTTTTCTAGCGAGTCTCCACCATTGAGCAGGTATCCATGTTAATGATTTGTACCCTGCAATGCAATGGTACCCATGATGCGGGAAAGGTCCTTCCTTCAGCACTTGGGATAAGGGAAGGTACTTCTCCCTCATGGCCATATTGGCCTAGGCAGGGGAATGGGGATGGTATGGCTTCCAGCAGTTTGAAGACCTGGCTGATAAGCTGTATTTAAAAGTTAATTTTCTTGCAACTGGGCTGATTGCCAATAATTATTTCCTAAAGGCTGTCCCTTGATTAACCACAACATTGCAAACAAAAGCAGCTAATGGATTTGAGGATCCTACCACCAAATATAGAAAGATACCACTGTTATCTCTATCCCCTTGATTCTCAAGCAGTGATGTGGAAACCACACTGGTGGAGGGAAGCCACGCTGGTGGAGGCAAATTGAACCCTGGGGAATGAAAAAGGGAAAAGAAACTCATAAATAATTGGCAAACACTGTAGCTCTAATGGCATTTACACAGACTAAAACGTTTCAATATCTGAAATTACTTTAAAAATGCACTATTATCTTCTGAAAAAGTATTTGAAATAACAGAAAAATCAAATATCTGAAAAACCAACCAAGTGTGTCACTTTTTCACAAACATATCCTTTTTCTGAGCTAGAATTTTAACATCTCACAAATGAGACATTTCATCTTACATGTGACAGTCACACATGACTTTGCAGGTTGCACTTGCTTTTTCTTTCCTTGTAAAATCAGGTGTTGCATAATGAGAAAGAAAAGAACATGCATTTCAATGGCAAAATTATTTTTTCCTCTATCCAGAAAATCTAACTACTCACATCATATTCATTTAGACAAATTTTACTGAGAGTGCAAGTTCTTGGAAGATTTCTTACAAAAGTGTCAGAAGTAGTTAACAGATGAGTATGTTACAGAAACACTGCATATATCATGATTTTATCTCTGACAGATTTACTGAATGCAAATAAAATTGCTTGCAAATAGTTTCTTGGTCATCTCAGCTATGATAGTGATTTGCTCTGCAAAGATGGAAGAACACATTTTCTAATCTTCTCATAATGGAAAACTCTAAGGATATTAGTCCAATATAAGTTGTAAATGAGTCTGACTAAAAACCCTGAATTTTTTAATGAGTAGTGATTATAGCAATTCTAATAGCAATTTACTAGAAGGCTCATTTTCATGAAATGTGCAGAGTACTCAGACCATGGACAATTCAGGTAACATCCAGCTCCTTGGCTGTGCAGTCTAGACCTGACCTGAACTCTGAACCACAAGAGAGTGACTTCAGAAGGTACCACTCCTAAAGCAAAAGTAAAGGAAGTCAAAATGTGTTCTGACAAGTTTATCTTAAGATAACTTGGCTGGGGGGTGAGAAGGGATGACGGCAGCTTTCGGTTGGGGTAGCTTAGCCTGTGACTCCAACAGAAATGCCAGTGTTCCTCACTGTGAATTTCTACAATGAATTATTTACCCAAGAAAAACAAAGATGCATCCTCACTGGAAGGCACACTTACCCCTTCGGCAAGCTACACAAAATCCTAGTATCACAAAGAAAGAAACCTGGAAGAAGACAAGGACTTTCCTCTGGGAAGTATAATGTTCAAAATTTCATGTTGTTCTTCGTAGTGTCCCACAGGAAACACCAGGTCTGCACTGACCTCAGAAGAGCTTACCTCTGGCTGAAGGGGTCACTGGTACCAAACTGGCCTGGTCAAGACATCAGGGACTAAAAGCAGAGAGGGCATTTCCTCTAAAAGCTCACAGCATGCTGCTGCTGCTCCTCTCCCCAGAACCTCTGATGGTGTCCAAACCAGAACGAGTTATCACAAACACGCCAAACAAATGCAAAATTGCAAGAGTAAAATAATTTAAAAATTCAGTTTAAAGCAGATCACTGTACTCCAGAAAAGGTTAAGTACCATAATCTTCAGAGTCAGCTAATTTTACTGCACTAAAAATTAATATTCATTTTGCACTTAAGTTTTATCATCCAGATCATCCTTGGCAATTTAAAGCACTCCTCCAGCCCCTTTTATGCTCTCAGATTTATGCAAGAAGACATAACCTTGTGCACAGGCTTTGAGTGTTGCAAAATTTTCGTTACACGGTAGCCATATCTCAGATAATCACAAAATATGCAGATTACATTAATCAATTATAGTCAATTCTGCTTAATGTCACCATCAGTTTACCACAAAATTTCCTTCTGTTAAAAGCTTTTTCCCAGGAAAACATCGTAACCTGCCTCTGGCAGAAAAATGAAGCATTGCATTTGTTTTCCAGTTCTTTAGTGCTTTAGCACCTGTGGTCTCCCTTGTTGCTCATTTTCAATACCAGCACAAATGAACGTAAAATAAAATTGAACAGCAGCCCTGTTTATGGCACAATTTATCTGTAGCTTTGAGACAAAAGATGAGGGTATTTTTATTGTCATATGAGCATCCTAAAATGTTCTGACTGATTTTAAATGCTGAAAAAAACACATTTCCTTTCTCCCCTTCCCTTTCCTCCTAAATCGAAAAGAGAGTAAAATAAAAAATAAATCCTAAATCAGGAATATGTGCATCACAAAAACTCAGCAGAGCTTTGGCTCCTAAAAGGCTCCTTGTGCTACATATTCCATCTGAATTTTTGGTTTTCATTGAAAGTGTGCAAAGAGCAAACACCTCAATTTCTTTGAGGACATAATCGAACTCCCCATGCTGTGTTCAACTCCACATATTTGCTGACAGGCCAGATCTGAGATAAAGGTCCCAGTCTGAAAAGAGAGGACAGCTGAACAGTTCCCTGCATAGAATTCATTTACTTTAAATTAAAGTCCAAAATATAGACATTTAAGCCTAAACTAGTCATGTAGAGCACTATATAGGAAAAATAGACACTTTCACAGCATGATTGATCTCAAGTTGAGGTTGGTGTTCAAGATGATTTGAGACTTTAGATGAATACATCAATTTAAGGATCTGAACATCTTTTTGGATCTGCCAAACTCATCTTAATAAAGAAGCAATCAAAGTACAACTGGCAACTCTAAAAATGTGAAAATCAGGCCCAGCATCGGTTGGTTTATTATATAAAAATTAGTAGCATGAGAAAAAAGGATAAAAAAAAAGGTACTGGAGTCATGCTAGACAAATTTAAATACTGCTAGGCATCACTTTTCAAACTGGCTGAAGGATTATAGACAACATTTTAACTAATCTGGAAAAATGCAACAGAACCAGCATGAATTTGAAATACTGTATATACCAATTTTCTCCTTCAAACACATATTAAAGTGTCACCTGTTTTTATTGGGCAAGTTGGATGAAAGTTGCACTATTTTGCAAGTAACCTACACGTTCCACTGTTGGTGCCACGGAAAGCAAACAAGGAGGTGGAAAACTAAGCAATTAGGCAAGTGCTGGTTGAGATGTTACTGTTACCAGCTTCAAACATATTTTTCCTGCTGCGTGGTGTAATTTTTATTCCACTCAGAAACAGTTGGCGATTGGATAATCAAGAACAGATCCTAGTATGATTTAAGAGGAATGATAAAGGTAATTATGAGAAACTCCATTTGT
Organism: Caloenas nicobarica; assembly: GCF_036013445.1. Lineage (NCBI taxonomy): Eukaryota > Metazoa > Chordata > Aves > Columbiformes > Columbidae > Caloenas > Caloenas nicobarica. The sequence continues at coordinate 27,707,272 of NC_088247.1, forward strand.
TTTATTTTCATTTTACGTAAGTTACAGAGCGGTTTGACAGTGACGGAGTTTCCCAGCAGAAAAAGCCACGCGGTGTTCAAGCTTTGACCTTTCTCCTGGGACCTGTGGGAACGCTGCTGTGCAACACCAGCCGATTAACTAAAGCTCTCTCAGCTGTGGTTTACCCGTTATATACTTTCACCACCAGTAAATCCATCACACAAGGACAGGTTCTGCCCCTCTCCAGTCTCAATAAGAGCACAGTGGCCATCGTGTAATAATATATAGTATAAATTCTAATAATATATAGTGTATATATACAGGCAATATATATGATATAGTATGTATAAAATACGCTATATAGTATTATATATAAGTATTATATATAAATATTATACATAAAATTGTATTACATTTTTATATATTTATATATATATAAAGTACATATATTTTATTATGTGATAGATATAATATATATAGTAATATATTACTGCAAGGACTTGAGATGCACTGAGCTGTCTGGAGAAGGCGCTTGAGAGGCCTCTCGGGGAACCAGAACGTGCCGTCCTTTCCATTAACAGCGCTCCTTGACCGTGACCGGGGCAGGGGGCTGCTGTCCCCCTTGGTCACCTGCCTCCAGCTTTGGCACTGCACCCCTGGGTCCTTGCTCCCTGTCCCTGAGGCTGTGCGTCCTCCAGCACCAGGCTGCAGGTGTGTTTCTTCCACACCCTCATGGAGAACACTCCACCACCCAGGGACACATGTGTAACGTGACTAACAGGAAGGAAAACGCCTGCCTTTGTTTGTAGGGAAAGGGTTTTTGTTGTTTTATATATATATTTTTTTAAATGTTGCTATTAGCAGGCTATGTCACAGCAGCTCCCTGAATCCCGTTCTGCCAGGGGCTGTTTCTATGCTAGAAATGTTCAGCGGCGAAGAACTCCTCTCCTCAGCCGTTTCTCGCTACCTCAGTTTTGGCAGACTGCACTCCCCAGTGCCTGCCTCTGCCTGTCCCCGCTGCCGCCGCCACACAGCCAGCAAGGCTGGTACATACCCGGAGAAAAAGGCACAAGGGGTGATGGAGCATCTCCCCCCGGGCCACAGGGTCCCCGAGTGTCCACTTCTCACAACCGCTCTCATCCCCTCTCATGCTGGTTTTCAATCTTCCTGCCACCGTCTCCTCAGACACATGGAGGGTGAAAAATGAGACAAACTGTCACGTTTGCCACAGAGACAGGAGATGTGAATCTTCTGTGTCTGTGGAAATGCAGATCAGCAACCGTGGCAGCCTGATGTGCAGTAAGAGAAATTCAATGCCACTTCTAGGTGGATAATACGGAAAATAAATGTAACCAATCATCTGCCTATAATGCAGCAATGATCCTGGACTATCTGAATGACAGCTTCATACTGTCAGCTGAATTAAAGCCCCAGAGCTGTTGGTTTTGTGCTTAGCTCTGTGGTTAGGAATTGCTCTTCTTTCATTCCTACAGTGTGAATATGTTTGACTAAATGTTGCCAGCACCTTCTATCACACAGGATGATACACAACTCCAGACAATGCGTAGGAAGAAGTTGTTAATAAAATGGACTTTCCTAACTGAGGTCCCCCCAGCTTTCCTTTGCATAGAAAACAGAAAAGGCTATTTTTTTTCAGATTATGCAGCTATCAAGAGATCAGTGGCTGGACAAATCTTTGCAACTGTAGGAATGCAGTTGGTTTACCTGCAAAATTCAGAAAGAGCCCTTTTCCCTATGTCAGCACATGTGATTGAAATACTTGTAACTTTGAGGAGGTCCAGTGTGCTCCCTTCTCGCTTACGTCATGAAGCCACACTAGTAGTAACAATTTGGAAAGATTTAAGAGGTTAAGAAACTGTAACTATACGGTGCATATTTTATGAAATGAATGTAGAGTCAGATGACGCTATTGCTACGCAATATATCGCATGCTATTGCAAAACGTATTTCTGAAAAAAATAATTTAAAAAATCGATGCTGAGTTGGCAATACTCCCACAGGTTGAACGGAAGGAGGAGACAGGCTGCCTGCCAGACCCAGCCACTCCAACGCCAGCTCAACAGCTCAGGGTCCCTGAGGTTCTGCAGAGCCACGGGAAGCCTCGCGAGCACGTGTTGATGCGATGGGACGGATTAGCTTTATTTTAGTTTGTGAACATACAGGACTTAGGGGGATGTATTGCTATAAAGTGCTATGCATTCATCTTTAAAATGAAGGATTTTCCTTTGTCTTTTAGCTTCCCGCCCCAATACACAAAATAGATTACTATAAACTACAAATACTGTCCAAAAAACTGAAAGCATGGTTTTGAGCATTATTTCCTTCAAGGCTAGAGCACAAAGAGTCACTGCAGAAACAATGTCCAAGATGAAACAAATCATCACGTTTGCCAGTACACGAGGCCTGTGACTGCTGAGTAGTTTTGCAATATATCTGTGCCGTATCTTTTGAGCCTGCCACCCACTGTTTCTATCACTTTTTGAATCTAAGCACAGCATGCAAGTGTTTTAATTCAGACTTAGTCTTCTGCACTGAAAAAACAGAATATTCTGGTTTTGGATCTGAAAAACTGTATCGTGTAAGTTTACTTTTTGTGTTAACTTTATGGAATCTGAATGACTGATGAATGCTGTATGCATAGCAGTTTCCTTTAGCATTCCCAGTATAATTCATTACAATGCTCATCTAAAGAGTGTGGGTTGTTTCTTGCTTATTTTCAGTAGACTGCTTAGCATTTTATTTCTCTTCTTTCTGTTCATTCCTTCTACCCAGATGGGTCAAACATATTTGCAAACATACATTTTGGAGAATCTTTTTAGCTGCTTCCCAAGTGTGTTCATAAAGAAACAGATGACTTGGAAACAGAATCCTTCTGTTCCGTGCTCACAGAAAATCAGTTCTCATTTTCAGAAGAAAAAGAGATTGAGGGCTAGAAGGAAAGTGTTCATAAAACAGTATGCAGTAATGAAGGCAGGAGATAATACCTTTCTCTTTTTTTGGTACATTGTTTGTTTACATTTGTACAGGCTATGAAGGCCTGTAAGATCTTCATTGCTGATTTTCTACTGCTAGTGGATTGGCAAAGGGATGTGACTGTGCTCTGTGTAATGGGTAATGGCGGTTTTAGAGGACAGCATGTGATTTTTTCCCATATTTATTTTGTCTTTTGAGGAGATAACTAGCTACTTCACTGATGCTCAGTATGAAAATTAACTGTTCTGTTCCAGTTTCTGACAAATTGAAAACCATAAGACTTGATCAAGCACAGCCATCAGGCTGTGCAGCGCTGTTTTGCTGCCCACTGGCTGTTATTGCGCAGGCAGCTCCGTGTCCACAGAAGCAGCGTGGCAGAGTCTCCGTGGCAGCCTTGGAGAGCTAGCTGGAGACCAAAACAGTGATGGACATACCTGTGCCATCAATAGCACTGCCAAAAAACCTGGGTACAACAGCTATGAGAGCTGTTCAACAAAATACAGTCTGTGCTGGATTCGGTTTATGCCTGCTGGTGCCCGGATATTTCACCAATCGTTATCAGATCTGGTGGCACACTTGACATCACTCATTTGGGCTACAGGGGCGAACATGTAATTACCATGTTAACTAATGAGAGGTTAAAACCAGCGGACATACAAGACACCTGAATGGAAAATGAAACAATCCAGTGTGTCTTTTTTTTCCTGCAAACCAGTGGAGTACCCATTTGCCGGCAGCTAGAGGTCCCAGTACCCATTTGGCTAGAGCTAGAGGTCTGTTTGGCTCCCAGCAAAAGAAAAACAGAGGCAAGAGACAAAGCAGTCATGTATCTTCACAAGGGAAAGCCTAGAAAAAGGTCCTTCTTGGAGGTAGGTTCTTTAAAGGAAAGTTTGGGTTTCTGAACAAGAAAGCTATCTGTCTGCTATTTCCTACGGTGTTCAGGTAAAGTGGGTGTGCCACAGATTATTCGTGAACAAACTAGAGAAATGCTACTTATTTCCTCCTCTAAAAGAGGCAGAGAGTGAGGCCCAGTATTACCTAACTAAGGAGCACCAGTAACAAAGTCTAGAAGTACTAGGAGAGTTCTCATTGCTGTTGGTGCAAGGATAGACATCAAAAGATGAGTTTAAGAAATAGCCATGGAATACTGATAACGAGTTACAGCGTGACTTCAAAAATTTGACTCTCTAATGACTTTACAGAGTTTAAAAGGCTTTTAAGAATGATTTTCTATTTGAATAAGCTTTCCTGCCCTTTGTAGTCTACCATAATTTCACTGAATATGATGCCATGAATCTTCATAAATCCGTAACTATGTTTGACAGCTGTATCCATACATTTGCCTTCGTGCTTTTCATCTGAAAAATCATGTTTTAAGCTCCTGTGTCATTAATGTCACCTTTATTTGAAAATGAAAGGCAAGGACACAATGAGCTATGTCATACATCCAAGGTCTCAAAAGAGCAGTTCAGGCTATACAAGCTGGCTTCTGAAGGCACCTGAAATCACTAGGGGAAAACAGAAACTTCTTTTCAGAGTGACCAGGAGGCACAATACATCCTCCCAGGAGTCACCTTTTCACTTGGCTGAGGAGAACGCGTTTAAATGGTGTGCCCTGCCCACAGTCCGAGATGAAGACACATACATCAGCTGAATGCCAGAAGCTGCACAGCTGCAATAAGCACAGCACAGACCCCGTGCTAATACTGTCTGTGGGCAGGCAGATGCATCAGCTCAGGCTCAGCACAATGCTGGTGTTTTCCGTTCAGAGTTCATTTCCACTAAGTGTGCAGAGCTGGCATGCTGCTTTTTGAACAAAAAAAGAAAAAAACACAAAACCCACAGTCACAGTCAGTCTTGGTCTCTCTTGTTCTGTCTCTTTCATGGCACAATTAGAGCATCCTTTCTTTCAGAGTGACACAGGAGAAGCAGAAAAAAATCCTTTCCCTCCTTAGTTTGCAAAGCTCCTCAAGCATAGAATCATAGAGTCACAGAATTGTTTAGGTTGGAAAAGACCTGTAAGATCATCAAGTCCAAGTCCTTCTAGTTCATAGGTACATGACTTTTCTAAAAATGCACAACTGTGAGTTTGTTCACCAAAGTCAAACTATACCCATACTTCCCAAGGGCCACTATTCTTTTCATTCAGAGTGTCCTTACTCCTTCAAAGAGAGCACAGCATCTAAATCTCAACTGGACAGAAGTTGTGAAACCCCACATCTGACATGACTTCAGACATTTCAGTGTGCCCACTGTTGCCTTCTGTCTTGCTTTAGCCACCGTACCGCAACCCATCCATTCCTATACTGAGAACTGAAAAATACAGAACAGATTAGGTTATCTTCATTTTCCTTTGGAGGCCTGTCCTGCCTTCTTCATTAATTATATATCAAACTCAGGCTCCTGAATTAAGTGCCCACAATCCTCTTGATGTGACTGGGCGACTACTTTTCAAAAGTAAACCATGGTATGTTCTTTAAAGCACACAATTGGAAAATGGACTTATACTGTTGTTACTGATTTAGCCCATCTGGGAAAAGAGAGTGAGATTAAGGAGCAAGAGGAAAGTGGATCCACTAGAACCATCCAGGCAATTGGCAACGTCCACTCCATGGTCGTGAACTGGATATGAATTAGTAAAAACATTTCAGATAGCGAGTGATAAAAGAGTTACACTTCAGGTTCTACCACAGCTTGAATTGCTTTCATTTTGAATAAGCCACTTGTGCTAAGGTTTAATTAAATGAAAAAAGATTTGTAAACCGAAAAAGATCTAAATACAGAAGCAACAGAGAGAAATCACAAAGGCCAGAAGCAAAATGTGCTATATCCTCTGCATTATTCACTGACACAGCAGCCGCTGGGCTCGGGATCACAGCGCTTAATGTATTAATGCTCTCCTGGCCAGTCCCTGAAAGCATCTGTGCGCTCTGCATACAAGACTAAAAGGACTTATGCAATGCTTTACTAGGCTTATTTAGATAAGATGAGTACACTTTCTTTCTCACCCAAATCCCTCTTTAGGCATTGCATCTCTGAAAGCATATCTGAAAAATGAACCCAACGCAAAAGTAAAGCTGCAAGTGGCCTCGGAAAATACAAACGTCAATACTCAAGTCTGGAAAAGATACATAATATTTTACTAGATATATTGAATTAATAAATTTATAGCTTAGAAATACTGGAACTCCCAACCAACATTATACATCATTAAATCAAATATTTTCTCTTTTATTCTGAATTTCTGAATATCAATTACTGTGCTCCATGTAAATTATACTGTATTGAAAAATAAGCATTTTTGTTTAGATCCTCACTTGTATTTTTGGTTGCACAAGCACTTAGTCTTTTCCTTATATCCTTGGACAACGTTGTATGTAAGTGTTAGTATAATCTGTATTTATGTTTATAAACCAAATAATAAATGAAATTAGTTGTTCATTGGGCTCCATAGTGAAGTTTGTTTTTTGCAAAGAAAGACATATTGAACAAAAATTATTCCTTGAAACTAGCTACTGCAGCCAAAGCGGCATGGATGAGCTTAGGATTCAAGCTGGAACAGGTACAAAGACAAATGACTAACTAGCATGTTCCCAAGTACTGGGACTCTGTTTTAGGAGATGAAATTAAAATAGCTTGGGCTTTTTGTTTGACCAAAGCCAAGACTTAAAAGAGACATATGTTCTCCCTCTCCCTCTCAAAAAAAAAAAAAAAAAGGAAAAAAAAAAGAAAATACATTGAAGAAGGAAAATAAAATCGAAGGACTACCAGAGACTATTTTTGTCTGGAGACAGTGTTCAGATGCCAGTAATGGGAGCAAAACTCTGACAATGAGTTTAATCAGGTCATTAAAATGGCCATATAATACAATTATAGACAGAGCAGGATCAGCAAGTCCCCTTCCAGGGCAGGGAAGTGCGATCCTCTGACACAGAGTGGTTATGCTCAGTCTCAACTTCATCTCTCTTGGGTTAGCACTTCAGCATTAAACATATGCTGAAGCTTCACTGACTCCCTGGAACATTCACAATCTCTGTTGCCTACCAAGACAGTCAGTCAGAGAGTATTTGGAGCTTCAGGCTAATGTCTGAGACAGCTGCTGTATCCTTTTTTGTAGAAGCACTGCATTGCCAGAGTGCTGGTAAGTAACTTGATTATTATTACTGACATGTGAACTGCTTAAATATGAAATGCTTTTGTTAGGAAAAAAATAAAGGCCAGACATACGGATTTGTTTTGCATTTTTCCAAAATATCTGTATTTTTATTTCTTCCTGTATTTGTATTTTGTCCAAAATACAAGAAATACATATATTGCTATTTTTTTTTTACCATGAAATTTCCTGTCACCTCAAAGGAAAGAGCAAAATGGATAGTATGGCAGCAATATTGTTAAAATATACAGTGGAATAAAGTGTAGAATGAGAAACTCTAGTAGGACCTTATGACTGATGCATACAATTTTTAAATTTAATGTTAATATTAGAATCAAATTCTTTCCAAATATTTCACCACAGCATACTTAACACGCACACACAAATATAACTATAATTAATTTTTTTCTGATGACACCAAGCTGGGAAGAGTGACTGACACGCCAGAGGGCTGTGCTGCCATCCAGCGAGATCTGGACAGGCTGGAGAGTTGGGCAGGGAAAAAAATAATGAAATATAACAAGGGAAAATGTAGAGTCTTACATCTGGGTAGGAACAACTCCAGGTTCCAGTATAAGTTGGGGAACAACCTGTTAGAGAGCAGTGTAGGGGAAAGGGACCTGGGGGTCCTGGTGGACAGCAGGATGACCATGAGCCAGCACTGTGCCCTTGTGGCCAGGAAGGCCAATGGCATCCTGGGGTGTATTAGAAGGGGGGTGGTTAGTAGGTCCAGAGAGGTTCTCCTTCCCCTCTACTCTGCCCTGGTGAGACCTCATCTGGAATATTGTGTCCAGTTCTGGGCCCCTCAGTTCCAGAAGGACAGGGAACTGCTGGAGAGAGTCCAGCGCAGGGCCACAAAGATGATGAAGGGAGTGGAGCATCTCCCTTATGAGGAAAGGCTGAGGGAGCTGGGGCTCTTTAGCTTGGAGAAGAGGAGACTGAGGGGTGACCTCATTCATGTTTATAAATATATAAAGGGTGGGTGTCACGAGGATGGAGCCAGGCTCTTCTCGGTGACAACCAGTGATAAGACAAGGGGCAATGGGTATAAACTGGAACACAGGAGGTTCCACTTAAATTTGAGAAGAAACTTCTTCTCAGTGAGGGTGACAGACACTGGAACAGGCTGCCCAGGGAGGTTGTGGAGTCTCCTTCTCTGGAGACATTCAAAACCCGCCTGGACGCCTTCCTGTGTAACCTCATCTGGGTGTTCCTGCTCTGGCAGGGGGATTGGACTAGATGATCTTTCGAGGTCCCTTCCAATCCCTGACATCCTGTGATTCTGTGATTCTGTGAATTTGCTGTGTTCATTACAGGACCACCAAGTGCCTGGGTTTCCGTGGTCACCCTCTCCCCCTCCTGTAACCAAAACCTCCCTGCCTGGAATTCTACTGGGCCAGCTTCCCAGGGATGCCAAAAGCGCTGCCCGCTGTTTGTGATCAACCTCGCGGCCTGCTGTTGTGCCGATCAATCTCACGGCGCATCCAGAACAAAACTGACTTCACCCTGAGGGATGGACGCTGCTCAGCTCAGGGCCAGCCTGTGCTTGAGTGGGGTGGTTCACTCTCTTTCTCCCTATCAGTGACCAGAAGTGCGCTGTCATTTAAAGTGTGCCCTGATGACCAAACCATTGTGCATGCACCGTACACTTATTCTCACATCTGACTCCTAATGAATTGGTCAACTATATGCACTGAACATAAAATGGACATAATAGGCATGTCTCATCCAACCATTTAATTTTGCTACTTGTTGAAAGTGTGAATTCTGGGATTGTCCTATGCAGGGACAGGAGTGGGACTTGATGATCCTCGTGGGTCCCTTCCAACTCAGGACATTCTATGATTCTGCGATTGCTTTAGTAATATTTCTCCAGCCAACAGCCTGAGAAAATAGGCACTGGCAGTCAGTACTTGAAATTAGCAGAAACCAAAATGCTCAAGTGCCTTTAAGCTTCATATTAATTTCCATGAAAAGATGGCCAACTAGGAAAATATGGCAGCAGTTTTAAAACGTTGAATCTGAATTGAGTACACCTTCTCCTACTTTAATTTTGCTTATTTAACCACATTTAAGTATCAAAGTAATTCTGTACTTAGAGCAAGTTCCTGCATAGTGTCTTTCCTCAGCTGATGGTGAAATAGCTTCTTTTCAATCTTTTATTCTTCTATTATTTTGTATTACATTTAAAGATTACATTCCATTCCATTTATACATGGATGTGTCATGTTTTCCTCATTTCATTATGTGTTGTAATGAATTCAATGTGAAAACAGTGTGCTGCTTTCTTGCTTGCTTGACTTCATTTCACTTCATCTATTACAGAGCAGATTTTTTTTTGGTGTGTGTTTTTTTTTTTTTTTTAGAGTGTGTGTACTCTAGCTTAGCTGTGACATGAACTTCTTTTCCGGTCTTGCACTAGTCATTTAGCGAGGGGTGATGGATTTAGTCAACCTGAACACAGCACGCACCATAAGCTGCTTCGGTAATAAGAAGAGCCCCAAGAAGGACTCTGCCTCAGAGACTACTTCTGAGACCCAATTTCCTTCTCTGTCTTCCACCCCAGGAAGGAAATGCTTTGATGTTCCCCTCCAGCAACAGCAAACCACGACACCTCTGGTTTGGATTCGGCCGAGCACCAGCCTGGAGAAGGCTCCCTCCAGCCAAGGGGACCCAGCTGGGCCACCTGCTCCAGGGCCAGGGCAGCTCTCGGTCTCCCGACCAAGCACACACGAGCTGATGAGTTTGCTGATGTCGCATTTCCTCACTGGTTTTCATCAGATTTCTAATCCCAAAGGTAAAATACTAAATAGTGTGGCAGGAAAATGAGGGGTGTAGAGGGTAATTTAAAATATGTATTTTATGAAGAGAATTTTCAGTGTCTAATATCAAAGCTAAACATTTTCCTTACCTTTGCAATTTTAAAGTTTCCTTCTTTAGGAATCCTCTACTGTTGTCTCTGCCTGGTTTGGTAACACCAGCAGGAACTGGTACACAAAACTGTATTTCTTTGAAACAAATAAATTGGGTCCAAAGATTTCAAGTTTGCAGTACTGCAAGGAGATGTAATTGGCCATTTATATTTCACAGTCTTTAACAAAGGGTTCTTTCAACTAGGAGCTGAGGAGTAATAATTCCGTAACTTGCCAGTAAACCAGCAGACTGCAAAATATCCAAGAAAATATTGCATTTTTATGGAGAATGACACTTTCAAGAAATATCTGTGAACTAGCTTGAAATATAGGTATTGAGCTCAATTCCAGCAATGAAAAACAAGTCAGTATAAATGAAACCTCAGCAAAAATCTCCTAACCAAAACACATTTTTAACAATGACAGTCAAAAGACTAGGGGGAAAAAAAAAGAAGCGAGAGAAGATTTTGAACTAGAATACTTAATGCAGCTATTAACGACATTTAATAGCAAACAACTTAGTGAGAAAAGAAGCATTAATATCTCCTCTTAATTTGAAAATTAGCACTGCTTTCATTTAGAGGCAGTACTAATATAAATGTGAAGACAATTTACTTCATAACCCACATTAACATTGTCTAAGACATTAAGTCAGCATCTCACAAAATGTCTCGAACAAATAATAGGATCCCAGCACCATGGTCCACACTGCTATAATGTACAATAAATACATTGTTATGCATCACTGCAAACCTCCAGCATACACCAACAATATAACCTGAACAACAAAACAATCAAGACCTTTCCCTTCTGAAAGTAAGCAAAAAACCCAAAACAAACACAACTGTGAAAGAAAAAGAGCAATATGATTGGGAACACTCACTATTTATCCTTTTCTGTTCTGATGATGCTCAGAGCTCTCATTTGGATTAATTGCCTTGGGTGCTGTATTACGAATGCCCTCGTTAATGTGGACTCTAATGAATATGTACAACTTTAAATGGATAAGAATCCCTTGGAAGTCCATAGGATGACTTGTATTTATGAAGTATATAAAATCACCTCCAACAAAAAGAAAGAAACAGGGGAACATTCCCAGCTACTTTGTTACTGAGATTCAGAAATCCCTTGGAAACCACAATAGAGAAGAAAACCAAAACAGGACACAGGATCCACCATATGGCACAAATTTAACCTTGTCCACTTCCATCCTTCTGCCCACAGCCTTCTGTCACGGTGATTACTTTCTCTCAAATATCACCAGTTTTCTATACTTGGTGGAAAAATTCATCGTACTGGAACAAAGCATGCAGGTGACGATAATGTGTGGAAGATTAATAGAGATGACAGGCTACGATCCTTAGGGGAAATAAAATTGCTGTTGCACAGTCTGTTTTTTGTTGAAAGGTAATGGGGAAATTTTCTGCTTGTACGTGGAAAAATAAAACACAGGTACTCCTTAAAAGCACATACCACCAAAGAAAATACCACGTAGCACATAATGCTTACACATTTCATCTTTAAACAATGCAAAATGAATCAACGCACACACTCTAGGTGTGACTGCCTCCAGTAGAGACCCATCTCCACCTCGGGAGAGCTTTCAGGTTTGGTTGGGGATGGTCTGAGAACTGTCTGTGGGGTGAAAGCCTGGAGGAAGAGTGGCCAACAGCAGACAAGGCAAGCGTCAGAAATACGAAGTGGCAAGGAATAACCGGTAGCATTTTTCATCACAGAGTTATTTTCTATATAGTGAAACACTGAAGAGGGGATACAATACTGGGTGCTTTCCAACAGACTGCAATTGTTCCTTAGGTTATGCACAAGAAGATGATGCATTCTTGCTTCTTTTAGAAAGCTTTTCCTACAAAATGTTTTAATAGCAAAAGTGTAAGTGGTTTAAGAAAATCTGATAATGAAAATATGCAGGTTTCCCCATACCAGTGTAGAATCTGGGTAGTACTGGGTATGGCCTGGCTATGGGATCCTATTTTTCCAGAGGTTATTAAGAGAAAAGGTTATCATTGACAGCTTATTTGAAAGGTAAAACCAGTTTGTAGAACTGCCGCATGACAGGCAAACCTCTGCACTGAAAAATTAATGAAAAAGAATAATCCTAAATAGGTCAGTTATTGATTCTGTAACAATTAGTTATGAATTCGATTATAATTTCTTTTCGGACTCTTACCATCTGAGCCCCCAGGGAGCTGAGTTTTGCCACGGCCAGGCACAGCCACCAGCACATGGCACAGAGCCGGAGCGCTGGCAGCGAAGGCGCTGCCTGCTCTGAGGAGGCAGAAGGAGCTGCCGGGGATGGACGACTGCCCGCTCAGACAGCCCTGCGCCTTGTCTGTACTCCTGCGTTCAGCCAGAGTCCTCTGGGGAGAAAATCTCAAAGGGCCATTTGCGAAAATAAGCGTCAGTATGACCACAGTGTTATCCACCATAGCATCAGACAGCCATGGACTTCAAAAACGCTCCACAGACCGCTTCTGCCCTTCATCTTCCAGTCTGCTCCTCTCCTCCTCCTCCTCATCCAAATACAACTGAATTGTGCCTTAGGGTCACGGAAAAAAAGTGCCACTGAGGGAAAGTCCCATGGACTTTGCACAGTTGCCGTGTCCCACAGTGCTGGATATCTCAAAATCCTCCCTATGAAATGGATGAGAAAGGAGCCAGCTCTAATCCAACTCCCTCCCCTCTTTTTTCTTTTTATTTCTTTTTACTTTAGATCCCAGAGAATATGTGTACCGCAGAACTAAGTTCCTTGGACGAAGGAACTCCAAGATGACAACAAGGTGAGTTGGGACAACCTGGTGAAGTGCAGACTGGGCTGGTGTCAGTCTGGATCTAGTCTAAGTTGGATGCAATGGCACACTGGCAAAGCTGGACTGTGTACACACATCAAGAGGAGAACTCTCCATGTCACAGCATGCTGGGTGGGCTTACGGACTCGGGGCTCTTGTCACCTGAGACCTTATGTCATGATGCTATTTTCCAGAGGATAAATGCCATTAATTTTTTGTTGAGAAGTTTTCCTTCCTTTTGAGAAGTGAATGGATCCATACTTGAAAGGTTTTGAAATTAATATTCTGCTTTTTTGTAAAGTCAAAACCCAGTTACCTTCTAAGCACTTAGGAAAGACTGATATGTTAACTGCTGAGAAGCTCATAGCAATTTAAATACTTAGGGGATAAAAAAACTCTGCTTACACAGTTAACCTTTCTTACGTGGTTTCTTAAGTTGCCTGAAAGTTATCTGATCAGTAGAAGTGCAAGGAAAAAGGAAACAACATACCAAGCTGCACCAGAAATAATCAACGAAATTCCACATGCAGAAATTTTCAACACAAATAGTATGTTCCTGGGTTCACCGAAAGCAGGCTGGACAAAGGAAAAGCCTCCTTTAGACACCACAGGACTTAATGGCCTTTCAGTTTTCTAGAAGGATTCTAAAGAAAAGGAAACTATTACTATTCATGTCTGAAGTAAAATTAAAAAACTAAAATTGGACCTTGTTGCTCATATTATGTTGCATACACAAATATGTTAACATGGCAGCAATGGCACAGATTTTTGTTTGAAAGGTATCTAATTTATAGGCAGGAAGTACAGCTGTGTAAATAATCTGGAATGAGTATTTAATTTACTGAATTTTGACCTTTGCTCTTTCCTCCCAATGTACTTAGCAGCAGACATTTTGATGTCAGTACCTTTTACATGAGATTAGCCAGTGAGCTGAATTTCCCTTGTTTTTATTGATCACAGTGTTATTTCATATCTCTGAGTGGACAAGCATTTTAGGCACAGGGAATTAGCAAAAGTGGACTACCAAGAGTATTTCTGGACATGATTCTAAAATTTTCTAGCAAAACTTGGTTGTTCAAATACTAAAAAAGCTAATAGAAAAGGGATGAATACAGAAGACTGATTAACTCACCCTGTGCCTGCCTCCTGGCTCACGTTTTAAATAAATATGCAGTCTACTTTTGCCCAGCACCCTGCCTTGTACCCTGGCTCTCTAAATCCATGTGCTTTCAGGGACATATCCAAACTCTGAGCTACCCCTGACACTGCTGGAGTGCCATCGGCTTTCTAGAAATTAAGTGAATGTGGCCCACGGTCATTAACTCTTCTCAGTTTATTTTTAAGTTATGCTCTGACTAGTTACTTTCAAAAGGTAAACTTCTCTTTTTACATCATGTAAGCATTCTTAACATGCTCATTTCTAGGCTCACAAACCTTTTTTTCTAAGTCTCACACCTTCTTTTTGTTCTCGAGGACTCCAAAATCTACTTGAAGACCCAATGAGAAAAATTACAGAAAATGCAAGGGAAATGATAGAACAGGCACAGCGTTGCAATGGACGGGTCAATGAGCCTGTCAGATGATCTGTGGAATGGAAGGAGATGATGGGGCTAAAGTCCACCTGGCAGATTTACATTAGAAGAAAATCAATGAAACAAAGAAAGGGATCTTCTGACCTAAGTGTGCTTGTGGTTTGAGAGGAGCTTTCTCTGAAATTATCCCTGTATTAAAACATGTTTCAAACCACCAGGAAAGGAGGGTCAGGAGAACACATCTGAGTCTTTCCTACAGCCTTACACCATGGCTGCAAAGATGCAGCATGTAAAGCCAGCTTCTAATATAAATATGGGATATTGTGGCATTAAACTTTTCCCCAGGCAAAAATACATCTCAGTAAATGTCAACAGACATTAAAAATCTCTTTCACCACCTCCCATTTAGAAAGAGTGGTTAAAAATCAGTAAAGATGATTACTTATATGAATACTCTGACTGACTGGAAAAATACAATGATTTTATCCACATCACTCAGACTGGAAAGCTAGTATACTATCTGATGCATGCTTGAGGAGAAGAATTGTTCAAAACTAAAGCAAGCAGAAAAATGTTTAATTCGCGAGAATGGTTTATCGACTATGCTCCCAAACAAGTGTCATGAAGATTTTCCTGACTATGTCACTGCTGGATATTCTTTGATAGCTCTTTCCTGTTATTCCATTTAGGTGAAAATAAATGAATAAAGAATTTCATAAAAGCTTTGAAGTTTTTAGGATGAGCATGTGTGGCCAGGAACTGGTGCATGCCTTCTATCTATGAAAAAAACAAAATCCAAAATATGTAAGAGCTCATTAGTGGGACAGGCTCAGTCAGAAGACGACACTTTTTAATATTCTCGTTTTGTGAAACAGTGCCTTGTACCTACTGAATTACATGACTTCAAGCCATCATCTCCCATTTCACCTTTCCAGCATTTCCAGAATTTCCCAGTGTGATTTTTATGGCATTGTGGACTGCTCAGGAGGCTGCAGGCAACTCTCTATCAGTCTGGCTACCCCTTCCTCACCAAGCAAGCCAATCCACACCTCTTTTCTGAAGCACCAAATTCTTGGAAGAAAATCTGGGCTCCTGTGTAGAATATTATGCTTTAAGAGGCAATTTTATATATGTTCACTTCCTTGATGGAAGTACAAACTTCACGAACCACACAGAGCCATCTCTTCTTGCATATGCTTTGGAAGACAGCCCCCTCGGGCCAGGGAGAGGAGAGACGGCAGAATAACGATGGCCAACCCCCAATCACCACTGTGTCCGCTTTCATTGACATCATGCTCACCAATGCCGGGTTTGCTAATGAAAACACTGTGTGCATGGGAAAAACATTGAGCTGTGCTTCCTAACGCTGGCGGTGTTCTCCACAGCATCCTCTTTATGAGGCTTACTCAGGAAATCAAGACGGACAGCTTGTGACAACTTGGCACCATGCCTGCCCTTCAAAGCCCCAGGCCACCAGAGCCCAGCGATTAGAGAAAAGGGCTTTCAAGCACAACAAGAAAGGACACAGCAAGTAAGACAACTGCTGTGTATACAGTAGGAACGCTGGTGGCCTGAAATGAATACTACTGAATAGCTGGCAAAATGTTTAGGTGACTCAGAAGTTCAGTCCAGCAGCAAAACTGGGGACTGAAAACACTGAGAAAATGCAGAGTCAGATATTAAAGCAACTCTGTTTAAATATCCACAGGTGATGAAGCTGGCATTCATAGCATATATCAGAGGTATAAAAAGGATTTAGAAGCTCCATATTATGTTCCAGCTAAGCTGCTTCTGAGTCAGAACATTATATGGAACAAAGTTATGCCCAGGAAAGAGTAAACAGGCAAAAAATAAAAGCTAGCCAGAAGAAATTCAGAAGAATTTAAGAAATTGGGAAAAGTCACAGGAGTAACACTAACCGTCTCAGTTTTAAAGAAATGCCTGTTCCACAGCCATACCCATATACCAAAAGCCATATTGTGCACATGACACGTAATTATTCAGGCAGTGTGAGGCATGTAACACAGAGTGTGCCAGGTCACCCCAGTTGGTTTCTGAAGGTTCACAAACATAAAGGGTGGAAGGCAAGGGTGCATCAAGGTCCACATTCACAGTACAGGGCAGGTGAGACACCCCAGGGCACTTTAAATGGCACTAGACACCCATGTTTAAGCAAACCAATATTCAACACTGTTCAAGGAGTCCAGAGAACAAGTCGCTTGCCTTAAGTAAGACATCTGGATTTGGTCAGATGAAGAGATCTTTGCATCTCAGTGATGGTGCTCATGAAATCTCCACCAATTCCAACAAGAGTTTACACATTTCATTTCCATGTAGACATCTACATTTATGCATATGAACCAGGAGCTGTATTCACTTACAGCATGGATTTAAACAAGCTGGCCAAAGCTCTGTGTGGTCCCTGTCTGCAGAAGGCGGACTGGTGAAAGTAGAGCAGGAACCCAAGATAAAAACCATGGTCACAACTTGCATAGCCTTGGCAGGTAGAGGGATGTTTATTTTTTACCAAATTATACACTGTCCTGTCTCCAGTAGAGAGCATTTTTTTTTTCTTGGATGAAATCCAGATACATTTACTAGCTTCATTATATAGGAGGACTTTTTTTTTTTTTAAATCTGTGTTCTCTGTTGTACCATGTCAGAGATAACACTGTATTAATTAACTTATTTCCTTTTACTGTGGCTAAATATGTTGGTCATGATAATTCTTTCAAAACTTTATCTTTAACAAATGATGTTATTAAGAAGCTGATTATTTTCCACTTTCAGAAACACTTTTGGTTTCAGAGTTTACATACAAATTCACAAGACAATTATACGCTGTTCTGCAGAATACTTGATACCATATTGCAATCTGCATATCCCCTAAAAAATATCACTTTACTTTGTATTTCAGTGTTCTCTTTATGTTGCACAAAATACGCTGTCATTTTTACAAAAGCTGCTTGATAAGTCTTTATCTGTGCCAGAACTAAATTGAAATGCAGTATTTAAAGACTGTTCACTTGAACAAATAGCCTGCCAGAAACATGTTTATGAAATGCCTAAGAGCACCACTTCAACCACTTTTGAAATTATATTCATATTCATAAGATTTTGGGACAAGAAAAAAATAAAGGCCAGTGATGCAATTAGGAATGGAGAGACAGAACATATTTCATTGTGTAAGACAGTGTAAGTTAAAACAAGATACAGTTAGATAATAAGGTATAATTATGTAATAACAGCAATGTGATATTTATTCTTTTCTTTTACACATGAACATAATCAATAACAGCCAAGAAGTCTGTTTTTTTATTTTTGGATGAAAATTTAGAAAACTATAAACAACAATTTAATATTTATGAACCATTATTCTTACTCATCTTGGTAACTTCGATCTTAACATCTGATTAACGTAAGAAAAAACTTACTATTTTTTTGTACAAAACCCATGTCTTTCTCAGGCTCAATAAAGAAGTTTTCTCCAATGATGACACTATAGCCTGTCAAAAATTAATCCTACCCAAACCTCTTAATGAGATTTCGGAATATATATGGATACATTGAGAAACTATGGAACAGGACAAAACAGTGGGAAAATATTCTGGAAATCATAATTAGTTATATAAAAACCACAAGCAAAACCGAAAACTATACTACGGATTTTTTTCAAACAAAAAATCTGAGACAATAGAGATTTCCCACATCATTATCTATTTGAGCAATAACAGTAGAATACAAATAAGTGACATCGAGATTTTCTTCTACTCAACCTTGTCCAAAGTCACAGAAGCAGCTATCTGACAATACCTAGACTTTATTTAAATATGCACTTGAATTTGAACTCAAGTTTCAGCATATGCCTGTGAAGTCTTTGGAGCTTAAGAAGGTGAAAACTTCATGCTCTTACTATCCTTTAGGATAGAAATCAACATTCATGCTGAATGTTGCAAGCCCAGATATCATTATACCTGCTCAAATTAAGTCTGCATTTATATCATTGAACCAAAGAATCACAGAATGGTTTGGGTTGGAAGGGAATTTCAAAGATCATCTAGTCCAGCCACCCTGCTATCAGTACGGACGTCTTTCATGAGAAGAGGTTGCTCAAAGCCCCATCCAACCTGATTTTGAACACTTCCCATGACAGGTAATCTGCAACTTCTCTGGGCAACCTGTTCCAGTGCCTCACCAACTTCATCATAAAAAAAATTTCTTACGTCCAACCTAAACCTACCCTCTTTCAGGTTAAAACCATTGCCCTTTGTCTTGTCACTACAGGCCTTGGTAAAAAGTCTTTTTTATGAGCCACCTTTAGATATGGAAAGGCCACAATAAGGTCTCCTCAGAGCCTTCTCTTCTCCAGGCTAACCAACCCAAGCTGTCTCAGCCTGTCTTCACAGGAGAGGTGCTCCAGCCCTCTCATCATCTTCATGGCCCTCCTTTGGACTCCCTCCAACAGGTCCATGTCCTTTTTATGTTGGGGGCTTCAGAGCTGGACACAATAGTGCAGGTGGGGCCTCATGAGAGCTGAGTAGAGGGGGAAAACGATGTCCCTTGAGCTGCTGGTCACGCTGCTTGTTATGCAGCCCAGAGTACGAATGATTTTCTGGGCTGTGAGCACACATTGCTGGCTTAGATCCAATTTTCAGCCATACGTTTTATTATACCCTGCAGTGATGTCATATAACCATCGCCAGGCCAATGAAGCAGCTAGATATCGTTCCTATGAAAATTTGACGTTGTGTGCATCAAAATAGTGTTCACACCACGTGGTTTCAGGCATAGACCTTACCTACCTAAATGAGAAGAGTGATGTCCCCTGGGCTATAGCCAGCAGAGACTCGCAGGCTCTCCTGGAGGATGGCACAACAACAAGGAGTTCACCTGCAGGGACGTGAATAGCAACACATGGAACAACGTGAAGTTTCCCCTGCTTTTCTGCCTGAGCTGCCTCAAACTTCCGAAACATGCGTGTCCTCTGACTTGTACAGTACTGAGTGTCTCCAGGCCAGGCCCATATGGGGGGGTTTGCAGGTACAGAGAAAATAAACATCTAAAAGGTCAGAAATTGTCCATATTTAATAACTCGACCTCCCTGAACTGAGAATAGAGTAATAAATAGGACAAAAATAAAATCCTACATTAAAAAAACCCCCACACCATGCGGAAATAACTACAAGCATCTCAAAGATCTAACTAATGACTACAGCAATCCAGACACCAAAGGCACCTAAACAAAGTAGAAAAGAATAAATTATATAAAAGTATGTCTTCATTTGTAGTCTCAGCATTTTTGTTGTTATCCTCTGAGATGCCAAAAGCTGACAGGATAATTTCTAGCGTTTCAGATCACTCAGATACACTCCTATCAGTCCAGAAGCACATTCATCTTCTTAATGACACTCAACTGTGGCCTATTCAACACATAATGAATGACTTTTCTATATTTAAAATTAAAATGAGAGCACACATCATGAATGATTCACAGAAATAAAAGAACAAACTATCACAAATATATAATGGTGTATGGAAGAAGTCCCAGTTTTTCATGCCCCATAATATTTGAGTCTTAAAGCAATGATGCTTCCTAGAAGTCTATAAACCCTTTTCTCGAACTTACAGAAAATGAAAGAAATAAATCAAACTCAAGATACGGAAACTCGTTAGACTGGTATCACCTCTCAGAGCTTTGTTTCAACTCTTAGATAAACATATTTTCCATAGATTTTCTTTCTGGTATCTCTTCTAATATTTGCCTGCAATACTCTTGCCATACTTTCAGTCCCACACACATAACCTATTCCAAAGACAGAAAAGATTTTTCTTTTTTTCTAATGACATTTCTTGATACAATGCAACAAGAAATCTTCGCACAAATAGCTTAGCAAAATTTAATTAGGCATGCTGAATGGAAAAGCATAACATATGCTTCTATGCTAGCTAATGTATTGTGAAGGGTCATTCGATCTTGTATTTCATGGTATAAAGCGATAACTTACGCGTGATAGAAAGGAATTCTCTCTTCAGCCGTATTAGCATTTTCAATTATCCAGGAATATTATTTGCCTCTACTTCTCCCCTCATAATTTTCTAAAACACTGAATACTATTTCCAGAGCCAGGAAATAATGCTACACGAGTTAATAGTTCAGTGTAGTATGACAACTCCTAGATTTCAATGCTGTAGTACATTCTACAAATAATACAATAAAAAATGTGAAAATTTGCCCTTATTTCTGTATAATAGAAGCTAATTTTATAGCTGAGCCATGGAGAAGCCCAGTTTGGAGATAAAAGTCCATACAACAAATAATGTGGTCTATGATCTGTCATGAGCCCTATCTCACTGTAGCCCACCTGTAAAAAAGTAATTTTGCACAGAAGGGTTTATTGCTGCATTCTTAAGCTACATAGGTAAAATTCTTTTATCCATCTGTGATTCTAGACTATCCCTTCATGTATAAATTGCCAGGATACATATGAAATATATTTCTGTATATGAACTGAGCCAAAATTCATATAATCTGGATGATGAATGATGCCTTGTTCACTATATTTGAAGTACTGGATCTGACCTCCCAGACATGTGTGAACAGTTTAAATCTGTTTGTGAAAAGACTTCTGAACCTTATTTATAAACTATTCTAGCAATTCTTAATACTGATGTACTTGAATGTAATGAATGTAAATATTTTCATTTAATCATGAATTTGCATTAAAATTATTGTATCTCAATATGCATCAATAGGTAATAATACATTTGTATCTGGTAGACCAAGCAGGAAAGTAATAAACAACAAACCCTAAAGAAAGAAAACTAGCAGTTACCCTATGTGAATCTCATTAAGACAACCCCATAATTTATAAGTTCATTCCCTAAATAATTTTAATTTTGATGCAGAATATTTAAAATATTAATATTTCATCTCTCTGAATAATTTTGTAGGGGTTTTTGTTTGCTTGCTTGTTTGTTTTTTATTTTTAAATTTTGACAATAGTTTACAGTACCATCTGTATTCTCTAGTAGGAAGGGACAGTTTGCAAAGTGCTGTTTCATATGCCTATCTGAACTGAAACACCCATTAAATATTTTCCGTGAATTCAGTTAACCATAGGATTACAGTGCATGCAGTCTTACCTTCTCAAGCTGTACAGATGTAACAAATATGTAAGAAATACACATAGGTAGATGAAATTAATGAAATTCCTATTTACACATGAAGGAAAAAAAAAGCTAATTCTAAAACGTTAAAAGACTAATTCTGCCATAAAATACGAAGAAAAGCAGATTCCCAGGAGAAATGCTTTGACATACACTTTCCTTTTTTATTGCTAGAACTTGGAACAGAATTGGCTTCCTCAAAGTGATACAGGAATTTTGAACAGTTTCACTCCCTCAGGGACTGTGGGATTGGCCAGTATCCATCTCACATACTTTTATAGAATTATAGAATCATTTCGGTTGGAAGAGACCCTCAGGATCATTGAGTCCAACCATAACCTAACTCTAGCACTAACCATGTCCCTAAGAACCTCGTCTAAACACCTTTTAAACACCTCCAGGGATGGCGATTCCACCACTTCCCTGGGCAGCCTGTTCCAATGCCTGACAACCCCTTCCGTGTAGAATTTTTTCCTAATATCCAATCTAAACCTCCTCTGGTGCAACTTGAGGCCATTTCCTCTTTCTTTCCTCTTTTAGCTCCCCAGAAGTCAGGTGTGGAGCCTAAACTAGTTGTATAAGTCAGTGAAGGCCACGGGATTCATCCCATCTATCTAGGAGATGTATATGTCGAAAGAGGGAACATGCTGCCTTTTAGAAGGTGGCTGACATTTGCTGTACAGAGGGCCTACAGAGTAACTTGCATTAGAGAGCTAAAGGAGGAATCTTTCTCCCCATGTACGTTCTGTGATATTGAGAAGAAAGAGTTCACAAGTGAGAGTTTATCCATCTTTTTGTGCAGTAGTGCTGGGCTACAGCTGCAGGACAAGCGAAGCACTCAAAACTGGAATAATGGAAAATTAATGATAAGAAATTTCTCTTCCAAAAATATTTGGTGTATATAATAAGCGTTATCCACCTGCATTGTTACTGAGAGACTGTCCATAATCCAGCTAGCACAGAGCCAGCAGTGTGGGACACCATTTTATTCCCTGTGATAGCTATCGGCATCATGGGAGGAGAAAGCAAATCTGCAGATTCAGTACATTGCTCTGCTCATGTAATAAGAAAGAGGAAAGAGAAGATGGCAGAAAACAGACAGAACCAAAGGTAGCTATTTCTAGTAAAGGAACTGTAAAAGATGGAAACTTGTATGATCATCATTACAAATTATCTGAGGTCTGGGTCATCAAGGGGACAAAAAAAGAAATATTTATTTTTTGATTCAGACGTTCAATATCACATCATTTTTTGCCATTGACTTTTTAGGAACACGCCTGAGCCTCCTACTTAAAACTAGTTGGAAAAAAACTTCCTATATTTTATTGTGTGACAATTGCAAGAGATTCACTTCTGTGGAGCATGTTTTAGCAGTCGGAGCTAAATCTTTGAAAGAACAAACTAAAACATTAATTCTGTTTGCAACAGTTGACACCAATAGTTTGGCCTTAAAACAGTAAAAGAGAATTAATAATTTATTGTCAAACTGTTAAGGAGTACACATTTGCTACATCCATTTAAAGAAATGTGAAACATTATTTTTGGATTTACATATATACATACGGATCAAGTCTCTTAATAGCCAGTGGCTCAATATAATAACAGTGTTACACTAGATTCGAGAGAGTTATATGTGTGGTTAATTATGTTTTTAATTAAGGAAGTAAGGCTTGCTGGCCATTCCGTGTATTTCCCTACCCTATAAATGGACCTCTGGAGAAGGATTCACAGCATAATACAAAGGAAACATCTATTTTCTTTCCCTCTTGTGCCAGATAAAAAGCATTTGGTAACAGACTTCTTTAATATAATAAGAGATTAAGTGGGACCTGTAGCTGGAGAGAAAAACAGAGCAGGTTGGGTTTTTTTTATTCCACTTCAATAAATGACTCAAGTGAATTTTTCCAAGTTTATAAATATCCCCTAAATCATTCGTCTGCTGGAGCACCAAACACACAACACGCCGCCATTGACTTTCAGAGCAGGGGGTTGCAAGCACAGGAAGGGAGGACTTGTCTGTAAGAATCACAGAATCACAGAATGTTAGGGATTGGAAGGGACCTCAAAAGATCATCTAGTCCAATCCCCCTGCCAGAGCAGGAAAACTTAGGTGAGGTTACACAGGAAGGCGTCCAGGCGGGTTTTGAATGTCTCCAGAGAAGGAGAATCCACAACCCCCCTGGGCAGCCCGTTCCAGTGTTCTGTCACCCTCACTGAGAAGAAGTTTCTTCTCACATTTAAGTGGAACCTCTTGTGTTCCAGCTTGAACCCATTACCCCTTGTCTTACTGTTGGTTGTCACCGAGAAGAGCCTAGCTCCATCCTCGTGACACCCACCCTTTATATATTTATAAACATTAATGAGGTCACCCCTCAGTCTCCTCTTCTCCAAGCTAAAGAGACCCAGCTCCCTCAGCCTTTCCTCATAAGGGAGATGCTCCACTCCCTTAATCATCTTCGTGGCCCTGCGCTGGACTCTCTCCAGCAGTTCCCTGTCCTTCTTGAACTGAGGGGCCCAGAACTGGACACAATATTCCAGATGAGGTCTCACCAGGGCAGAGTAGAGGGGAAGGAGAACCTCTCTGGACCTACTAACCACCCCCCTTCTAATACACCCCAGGATGCCATTGGCCTTCTTGGCCACAAGGGCACAGTGCTGGCTCATGGTCATCCTGCTGTCCACCAGGACCCCCAGGTCCCTTTCCCCTACACTGCTCTCTAATAGGTCATTCCCCAACCTGTACTGGAACCTGGGGTTGTTCCTGCCCAGATGCAAGACTCTACATTTCCCCTTGTTATATTTCATTAAATTTTTCCCCGCCCAACTCTCCAGCCTGTCCAGATCTCGCTGGATGGCAGCACAGCCCTCTGGCGTGTCAGCCACTCCTCCCAGCTTGGTGTCATCAGCAAACTTGCTGATAGTACACTCAATTCCCTCATCCAAGTCATTGATGAATATATTGAACAGTATTGGTCCCAGAACTGACCCTTGAGGCACTCCACTAGATACAGGCCTCCAACCAGACTCCGCCCCATTGATCACAACTCTCTGGCTTCTCTCCTTCAGCCAGTTTGCAGTCCACCTCACTACCCGATCATCCAGTCCACACTTCCTCAGTTTTGCCGTGAGGATGCTGTGGGAGACGGTGTCAAATGCTTTGCTGAAGTCAAGGTAGACCACATCCACTGCTCTGCCATCGTCAATCCACCTTGTTACGTCTTCATAAAAGGCTATGAGGTTGGTCAAACACGACTTCCCCTTGGTGAAGCCATGTTGACTGTCCCTGATGACCCTCTTATCCTTGATATGTCTTAAGATGGCACCAAGGATAAGGTGTTCCATCACTTTCCCAGGGATGGAGGTGAGGCTGACCGGTCTATAGTTGCCCGGGTCCTCCTTCTTGCCCTTTTTGAAGACCGGAGTGACATTTGCTTTCCTCCAGTCCTCAGGCACCTCTCCCGTTTCCCAAGACTTGGCAAAGATGATGGAGAGCGGTCCAGCAATGACTTCAGCCAGCTCCCTCAGCACCCGCGGGTGCATCCCATCTGGACCCATGGATTTATGGATGTCCAGATTGTAAGGCCTAAATTCAGCAAAGCTTTTGCACATCCATAAGCTAAAAAAATCCCAACCATGTTCCTACATCTTCTAAACACATTTTACGAGATCAAGGTCTGATGTTAAGTTCCAAGGTCACTTCTAAAGACTTGGTTTCGAAGAAACTTCTCAGATAGCGTGAAAGGCAAAAGATGACAGAAGATGGGAAGGCTTTGTGGACATATTTTAAATGTTAACTGCTGCCCAAACTGTGTACAAACGAAAATTCATTCTTTTTTTGGATTATAAATGGAGTTGATCTGATTTAAACCAATAGAATATCTGACTTTATAAACGGGTAAAATATCATACCACTACAAGAAAGGTAAAAGAACTTGAAAGCCTTGAGCACAACCGCAGGTGTCCTTAGGAGCATGATGTATTCTGCAGGGATAACAGCTCACTCATCTGAACTCAGAAAACTGTGAATTTAGTGCAATATCATGCAATGTTTGCAAAGAGATTTGTAATTATCAATGTGTTAATTCTCTGTAGACACCTCTAAAGTAGATGGGCAAGAACTGTTATCCTTTATTGTGGGGAAGCTTAAGAATCTAGGAAAGCAAGCCAGAGCCACACAGTGATGGGAACTAAATGCAAAATTTATATTCCTCCTGACTACAAATGCCAGCTCCATATTGGATTGAGTTCATCTCCAAAAAAATAAAAGAAATAAGAAAAATAAGGAAAAAAATCAATAATACCATTTGCAAATTTAATACCTTGCCTCCTGATTTCATTGCATGTTCAAAATAACGACTGTCCAGAGCTGCACACATGCCTTACTTTAGCTATGTTTGATAAGAGAGAAATGTATTTCATGCTCAAGTGTTCTTGGAAAGGAGCTGTTGGAAAGGAGCTGTATGTAAAATTAATATTTCGCTTTCTCAGGGAAGATGAAGAAGGAGGGAGTTTTTTTGGCAATATATGGCTATAAGCTCAAGTTAAATCTGTCCAGATTTCCTTAAAGCTGTTATTCAGAAGCTACAAATTACTGCAGATTGCATAACAACCGTACCACGATGAAGTTATAGCTCTAAAATTTTATTGATGTTGGGTAGATAAATGAAAAAGGAATGCTACATTACAATAGTAATCAGAAAAATAAACCAGAGACTAATCAATGTCTCTGAATAAGAGAACATTAATCCCTGATGGAGATATTACAAACAAAATAATATCTATCTTAGCTATCTAAATTCCACTCACCAGCTTCTCCTGTTGTGTTTATCGTAGAATTGAATTTCAGAGGACTGCAAAGAGTTGTTGCTCCAAGTCTGATTTTTTCATTATTCTATTTAATTGTGTGCACTGTAATTTAATTTACTGTAATGCTGCCTCTATTGTGGTAATGCAAAATTTCTTGTAACAGTAGCCCATTAAAGTATATTAAAAGTATTTATCATGATCCTCAAGTGTAGAGATAACATTATGCACAGAAAACTGAGATTTAACATAATTGCTGCAAATAATTCAAAGCAGTTCTTTTTGCATTTATCTATATGTAAAACAGTAAGAACAAAAATCATAAAAAAAATCTCAGCATGATTGGACCTGGTCTTTATGAAGCCACATGTAGATAAATAAAATACTTTGGAATACATATCACTGTTCTGAAAGAGTATAGATGGGAAAAAACACAGTCCCCCAAATTGCTGTAAGCCATTGAGTTCATTTACTTAAAATTTCCTTGTCTCTTTTTTTTTTTTCCTTATCTTCCTCTCTCTGACACATCTATGTGCTGCTTTTGTTCTTTGAAAGCTTATTTATTCAAGAAAACTTATTGCCTGCTCCAAGCACACTGATGTCAGTGCCAACGCTCATGCTGACAATGTTGTTCAGGTTTGCAGATGCCATGGGCAGGAGGAGGGGATCTCCCAGCTGACCACATGGCCAAAGAGAAGAATGTGTCCCACTTTTTTGAAAACAGCAGTATAAGTCTTACAAATATCCTGCTAGAACTAAGAAATATGTAAGTCTGTTTTAACATTGGACACGAGGGAAGTGATGAAGACATTTAATATCACCACTGTGCTGCATCAGTAATAAACCAGGAATTTTTCAGCATCTGTTTGAGGTCTGATATAATTCTTTTGTGAGACAATGTAATTTCCTAAACTATCAGCCTTAGAGTATGAAATTTTTAACGCAGAGTTAAATTGGTCTCTTGGTTATTCCATTTTGAAAATGCCATCACTAATTACATGGAAGTATCATATCACTCCATGAATCAAGTCAGCAGGAAATACTTAAAGTGATATATCTGGTTGAATCTCTGCAACCATTCTAACGTCTCACTCTCTAGACCAGGACTTTAGGCTAATAATTAATAGAGAAATATTTGGAGATTGCATTTGAATTTCATTCGCTCACTCAGCAAAATACTAATAGTGATTTATTCCTCTCACTGGTCATTAGCAAAACTGCCACTGGCTTCAGCAGTACAATAACTGCACTTCTGGGATACTGAGACTATTAGAGGAGATCTTATAGATTTCCTTAGGAGTCCAAGGAGATAATTCCAACAATTTTCAAATTTTCTTTGAATTACAAACATATTAAAAACGTAAATGAGTATCCAATTTTCCTGATTGTTTTAACCTGCCTTTGAACGTAACCAACCTATGAACTTTAATTTTTCATCAGTTATTGATATAGGTCAAGGATAGGAAGATATGGTAATCTCAGTTTTACTGCCATCTTTCCAATTTAAAATAAAACATGTGTTCCAATTTTCCATGTGCATGCAGAAACATAAGTCTTTGTTATACAGTAACACATAATTTCATAAAAAAACAGCATACCAACAAGGTCAGAGGCTTCAGTTCAGTTTCCTTTAATAAGCACACAAGCTTGCACAAAATGCTTAATATTTATAGCTTTTTCCAAGAAATCACTGGTGAGTAAATTACAGAATCAATGAGGCAGACTGTTTCCAATCTTTACAGTCCAAAATTTATAGTCCAAAATTTGTCTCTGAGAGACAAAAAGGCCATAAAGTTTTGGGTTTTTTATTTCTTCAATTTAGGATTTTCTCTCCTGGGGAAGATACACTGAGTGAAACGCCAGCATAGCAGTATTCACCATCATCTTTTTGTTACTGGTGCCTCAGGGAGTGACTGGCTGAGAGATGGTCAGAAGATAAATAAGGTGCTTCTACGACCCAGCAATTCCTGATGGCTAATTCTTGACTGTGATGGTAGGCCAGAGCTTGCACCAGTGAAAACAGGTTCCAGTATTGAGAAACAACAACTACCTCATGACCTGTGTCCCTTTTCAGGAGGGGACATAGGTAACTATCTAATTATATGAAAATAAACTGCAGTAACTTGGGCTCCAGCTGTAATATTGCAATACCTTTTTTTGTAAGTAACATGTAAAAAGCCTGAGAGAGTAGGAACAGGTTGCTTCCTGAGAGACATAAGTGACTTCTCTAATGGGACAACAAAGTCACATTCATGTACTCCTACAGTGACCAACCAGAAGATCCAGAGAAGAACTGGAACGTGACTGGAGAAGCCAACAGGTGGGCCCACTGCCCGATCTTCAGATCTAGATCATGAAATCCAGGTCAGAGCTGACAGGCAGCATAAGCCACGAGCCACATCTCTAGAAAATAGTTTTTTCTAGAACTTGGGAGACTCAAGCAAGGCAGAACTCACTGTGGCAGAGACAAGCAGCCACAGTGCCTCATACACAAGCAGGGAATGGCAATTTGTGGGGGGTTCGGGACCTAGAACGATACTGGTATCTTTCTCTGGTATAAAGGGTGGTTTGGTATTGATGCTTCTTCTTCACCTGCTGCAGGAAACTCAGAATGTAAAAAAAGGTGACACGTCATCCACATTTAGGACATGGAATGGTCTAGAGGCTAATTCACGTATGTCTTGAGAAGACAGTAAGTTTTATACCAAAGTGAAAGCAACACTGTTGAATAATTTGGTGATAATCTGAGAGTAATGCTACTTTAGCTATATCCTTTTAAAATGGAAGTGGTGTCATCTACTGGGAATTTCCTACAAATCTCTAGAAACATTTAGAACTGGGTTACAAAACAGTCTTGAAACCTTGAAAGCAATTATGCATCTTTTGGAGATAGAAGAGCTGAACATTAAATAGCATGGGAATTTCACATTTTTGATAAAAGATGTGCATTGCTAGTCAATATGCAGAAGACATCAGGAGGAACTGGCTAATATAGAATGACAGGCTCAACCATGAATCACACACGTATCTTTTTCTCCCTCTATACATATACATCCAGATAAAAAGCTTTTAAAAACCTTTCCTCCAGCCTGCTCCTCTAAGAAAGGTCAACATGGTTGAGCCATCCAGCCAAAATGAAGGAGACCTGTTCTTAACCCAAGACAGAGCAGGGAAACGTCTGTTTTCTCTGCAGCAAAACGGGCTCTGTAATTAAATGGTTTCTAAAACTCAGAGAGGGAAGTCAGATAAAACATCTGAAATCTTCAACATCAATATGACAAACCACCTTCAGAAGGAAAAATCTGTACTGCAAGGAAACAAAGAAACTTAACAGAAACACAAACAAATGGACTTTCCCAGAATTTTATAGGACAAATTGAAACGGCCTGGGGTTACTATATTGCAGAACATTTGAAACTGTATACATTGAAGGATAACAGTCAGTTGATCTTTCCAGTCAGATTCCAAATCCAGTGTCACTGATCAATGATATTAAGGAGATGCCTGTTAATATAGATGAGCTTTCTGATAGTTGAGAAACTACCTATCAGAAGGCATCTCATTGATTAGTCATGCAGACAGGACCATCTGAACATCAGGAAGGGAAGCATCTATCCCAGTAGGGCCAGTTAACTGTGTCTTGGCTTTATGGCCTCATATTTTTGAGTTTGTTCCCACCTCAGCCAGAGGTAGCCAGTGGGAGCTGCAAAAACTACCAAACAAAAGATGCTCCCACCTGCCAGGAATGTGGTGCTAACAAATGATCTGGGGAAAGACAACATTCCCACAGAGAGCAGGGAGGCAAGAGGCAAATAACCCAAAATACACAGGAAATAATAAAGAGGTTATTGACTCCCCATCTAGAAAGATCCTCGCTGAATAAACACATTCTTTTTGTGCCAGAGGGAAGATATATGACTGAAAGCCCTCAGTTTACTGTGACATTAAATTTTACAAATTTAGTTAAAAGGATGTGTCTGGGAAGCAGAGAAGATGACTTGCTTTTCTTGGTTGTTGCACTCTGAGTAACATGGAGTCTTCTGGAAGGAAAGAGAAGTAAAAGCTTTCTGTGAGCAAGTCGGTTTGCACAGCTCTGAGGAGCTGGTGAAACATAAGAGGGGTAAGACAGCATGTGTGGACATCATGAGACATCTAAGGGAAGCAATGAAAAGATGAGCATCTGAACATTTTTCTTCAAAGTCCCATCCATATGAGTTTGCATGAACTGATTCTATAGGTATCTGTAAGTTTTGATGGAGATAGTTTCAAGAAAGAGAAAGTATGTGCAGAGAGGGTGGCATGTGAAAGCTTCGCAAGGAAAGGTAAGCCCTGGAGACTGTTGGTGCAGGTGAACCTGCAAGAACTTACGTCTGAAAACACCAAGAGGCTGCCGAGCACCAGCACACGCTGGTGTCAGCAATTGCTTCCACAACCTGGCCCGCATGCAAGGTGGCTGCTATATGCAGATGAAGGCTATGGGATTCATATGCATCTGATGAAATAAAGGACAATCTGATGGTCTTTCTGACCACCTACCATTGACCTGCCAGGATTACATTCTATTTTCTGAGTATATAGTTGGAGTTGGCTTCCCAAACGTTGTTCTAAACAAGTAATCATGAGAGTGCAATTCAGATGTCAGACTGAATAAGTGAATATGCTGTGAGAACAGTTACTTGCTATTAGTAAAAAAACGCTTAAAGAATAAAAGCTATTCCAAGAAATATTGGTTGTGGTCTGTATCTACCTCAAGCTCCCTCTCCTAAGAGGGCAAAAAGGAGTTCACAACACATTAGAGGTGATACATAGAGATATTTTCCAAAGAAACCAGGGAGGTTGAGCAACTGGAAGATGCTATAACATGAGCAACACTGGAGGAAACAGTGATAAAGATGGTCCTTTCTTTTATTCTGTGCCTGCCAACAGATTTACAGCTTTTCTGCATAAGGAGAAAGTATGTACTTCGGAATTTTTTTTCAGGTATAACCTAGCTTTAGAGTTTGAAAGCCCGTGATACCTTTTGACATGCTCATGTAAAGCAAAAACTGAGAGAATGCAGATTACAGTGGACTTCAAAGAGTTAACATCCTTGTTGCAAATGATCCTTTAAAGATTTCAGTTTCAAAGTACGGGATGTTCTGCTTTTTGTTTGTTTCCTTTTCGTTGCAATTATCTTTGTTGCTGGTGGTTTGTTATGGTACTTACAGCCCCACAGCAGTCAGTATCAGGAAACTGGAGAGATTTAGGAAGGGAAAAAAACTGTGTTGCAGTGGCGGCAGTGTGCTGCTGTAACTTCTGCTTCTATCTTGAAGGCAAGCTGAGGGTCTAATCCTGCTCTTGGTCATAAACTCCTCTGTGGGGTAAAATGGTTGTAAACTGTGAGGTACCGTAGCTACAGAGATAAAAATACAAAGTCAGTACTACTACATACAGCAAAGGAATTCCTAACAGAAAAGGTTTAAATGGGTGAGCAACAATTAGTGACTTAAAACTAGCCATTGATGCTTCTGGATGTGAGCCAGTTTTCTAAACACAATGCCACATGCCACACGTCGCTCTATCTTTCCGCTAGAGATTTTACAGCTAAAGGTGATAAAGGAGCACTCCAATGAAACAGAAACATCTTTCCTATGAAACAAACATTTCAGGGATTTTGCATGAAGTCCACCTCTCAATTCCCAGCAGGCTGGAAGTAAACCTACAGGTTCTGTTTTAAAGAACTAAAATAGACTTTTTATTGGAAATTATCAAATTTGTATCTCCAACTTCAGGAGCTGAAACCTCACGATGACACACTGGGCTTCACTACCATAGCCATAAGCTAGAGTGAGCAACCTCACCGGCACGAGTGGAGTGGCACCAGTGTAAAATGTGCTGCAATGAACCACTAGGTGATTTTTTTTTAATTTTAACTTCTAGTGCCTTTTGTAATTTCTTTCAGAAAGTGTGCAAAATAGAAATTGGTGTTGACAGGATTTCTCTAAGTAAAGAGTAAAAATTTAAATTTGGGTGGCAATTCTACGTCAGTATTCAGGAGATTTAACTCAAGCATTACATTTCCTTCATGTGTGGCTGACAGCCCATGTGCTACTGTAGTAATTGATGTTTTAGCCTTCTTTTGTCTAATATATAGCCTTGTTATCAGGCAATAATTTTCCAAATCCTGCTTTATGTAAGTAAAGAGTGGTTCATAAAGATGTTTGGGGTGCCTGTGACTTCTGCAAAGATAATGTGATCCTCTTCAGCTTAAACAGTTTAGTGTATTGCATGTGATGAACAATGAGTTTTCAAGAAAAAATAATCAGGTTAAAAATCGATTTTTCATATTGTTTAATAAAATAAAATGCAATCAAAAATCTTCCTTTGGCTAACACTCAAGATGTTATGAAAGCAAAATCAAAACATTTTCTTGTTCTTAGGTTGTTCGGCTCTTCCAAACATATTCACTTATGTTATTTTTGAAACAAAAATGTTCTTTAAAAAAAAGCACAAACATTTTACCCTGAAAAAATGTCAGCTACAACACTTACACATTTTCAAGATTTCTCTAACAACCCTTTTTTTTTGTTTGTTTCAGAATTTTGGAGCCTCCACATGCTTCTTTTCTACGTAATTCTGTGTTCACTGGAAAATTTCCATCATCCTTTTATTTGAATGTTCCCACCATATAGTTAATGGGAAAGAAAAAAGGTAAAATTCTGTACAAGGTAGAAATTTTTCTTTGGCAAAAGATTTATACCTGCCATTTTATTTTTTTTCAAGCCAATCATCTTCCCTTTCTCAACATGTTTTTGCTTTTCCTATGCCTTGTTCACCATTTCAGTTATTAATCTGGGCTCGTGGCATTCATTTGCCCTCTTTTACCAGCATTATCCATATCCGTACCAATTAATTACAGCTTCTATGTAGTCATTCCAGCCGCACCGTATACAGCCTCATCTACCCTGGTAGAGTTAAACTCTGAAAAAACCAGAATAAAAACAGTTGAAGTCTAGTTGCAGCTCAGTACCACGGCTGGACTGTGATTAACGCTGTTGAACTGTTCTCACTCCTGTTATTAAGGATGAGGTCCCACCTCAGAGCAGTGTCCCTCTGATCAGTGTTTTCTCTCCAGTCAGCAGCGGGTTCTTAGAGAAACATGGAATGGGAAGAGTATGTTTTTGACTCTTCCCACACAGTCTCCCCAAGCTCCAGCGATCTGCAGTCAGGTCACGCAGCCCTTAAAAGCAGTTGTAATGAAACCAGTGGGGTTATTTTCTCTCTGGTCCTAAATATTCTTGGTTTTCCTACAAAAATTTTCCTTTCACTCCCATCTGCATGAAATCATCGCCATTTTGCTTTCTACAGATGATGTTCTGAAGTTCCACAAAACACAAAGACCAAGTTATGTATACTATCTAGTGCATGTTTATTGCACACTGGTGTATAATTAATCTGAATTTAAAAATACCACTCTCATAAATAATCAAAACCAGAGAGTATGGAGAAATGGCACAAGCCCCAAGACTGTGCTCTTTCCTACAGAATTCTGGCAGGTAACTAGCTTAAGAAATAGAAGTGTTTAAGAAACATTGCTACCTATTTTTCTACTTCTTTTAAAGAGAATCCATGCTCTTACCGCTATAGTTTATGTCAAAAAAGCTATTCCAGCTCACTGCATACATTTATTTTTTTTAATGCCACAGTGAAAAGCATTCATAGCATGGTTCAAAAGGACAAAGTTTGCATCTATGTATGAAAGCAATCAATTCATTCCACTTGTAATGAGATTTCCCCTGTCACTTCTGTTTGCTTGTTTACCTTTACAATTGCCTCCCATGCTGTTTGGAAAAAGAAGATAAACAAATGGAAAAGAATCAAAAGCAAAGCAACTCAACATGACTATGTTTAAACTCACCCATACCTGTTCTGAGTATTTACATATTTATAATATGATATTACTACAGGAATGACAATCTTCAGTGGAAGCATGTAAGCCAACAAGATAGTGAGAGCTCAACTGTGCTGTGGCTGTGCTCTTATGGTGGGCACAATTCTCAGTGGTCATGGCTATGCTCAACATGTTGAACAACACTTTCTCTGTGATTTAAATAGGAGTTTTTCAGACAACAAATATTTCAAATTTTAACTACAGTTTTGCATGCCAAATCAAAAGGAAGAAGTATGTAAAAGCCAGCATCACCTTCTGTTGTGTCTAGTGGACTCTCCATGTTCCATGATGGTGCTTGTTTTTCTGTCAGAATACTGTAGGATCTTTCTCCTGTTACAGAAAACTAAACTTCTGCTAAACCAGAAGCATTAGCTTAAGCACAGAGCTTTAAGCACTCACATTAGCCATGCTGCTCTGGAAGAATTGTAAATTTTCTTTATATCCCAAATAACATTCTGCAAAACTGCTGCAGTTACACTTAGGTATCACACAGCTCTCTGTGAAACATATTTAAGCTCTGTGGCATTTAGTGCATGATTGGAGTTGTTCATAATACTCATTTTAAGTAAGTTTCATTGTCTTTTCAAATTAATCTATCCTGTTCCCACACTGTAGGTACAGTGCATACTCAAAAAAACTGAAGTCACTCTTAACAACTGTCCCCTGAGGCTCTGGAAAGGAAGAGTCCCAATTCTCCAGTCTCTGAAATTTACCCACAGATTTCTTTTTTAAAGATATGAAAATTCTGAAAAGTAGATATACCTACCTTGACAGAGTCCGCTTCCCAGAACTGGAAACTGCCCCTCCATACGCCCAAAATTAGAGAGCTTGGCCACAATCGTTCATTGTAGAGCCAAGCATTTGCCTACTGTCATTTTGGTGCTAAAAAACCCCAAATCAGTGGATCAGTTCTTTTCAAACACTAAGTTCATAAGGGTTTATGGCAGAAACCTATTTAGTACTTTGCAGCAGAAATTCTATTTCTGCTGCTCTGATGCAGCTCAGCATCCAGCTGCACTGGACTGGAGGGGAAAAGCACATGTGCCTGCAGTCTGCCTAGGAATTATTATGGTTCATGGCATAATATAGACAGTCCTACACAAATTCTACTTTATGGAGAGAAATAACATAGATTTTTCTTGAAAATTTCTCCAGAAGGAAGACTCATTCACCAATACACTTAAACTGATTTCTTGTATGGTACAAAATAACTACAACAAGCCTCCAGACTTCAGTAACTGGTATTTAAATCAGTAAAATAATCCGGCGTAAATGAGACTAGTGGGCTTATTTTATGCCAAGAAAATTGTTTTAACCAGAGCAAGTTGCATTTACTTTAGCAATATAGGAATTCATGCTGTTATTTATGCTCACAGTCAAAGATATTTTCTTTAAGTTTTACCAGTATCTCAAGCTAGAATATCCTCTCTGAAAGGCTAATTGGAACTATTACCCATCCCATGATCATTCTCAGACTCTTTTGCTAGGAACT
This sequence comes from Caloenas nicobarica, assembly GCF_036013445.1. Classification (NCBI taxonomy): domain Eukaryota; kingdom Metazoa; phylum Chordata; class Aves; order Columbiformes; family Columbidae; genus Caloenas; species Caloenas nicobarica. The sequence continues at coordinate 27,743,041 of NC_088247.1, forward strand.
GGTAGAAATGATGTACACACAATAGAGAATTCCTCTTTCTCACTGTAATTGCACAGGGATATTGTTTTCTTTTGAATCAGTCATGTCTAAATTGGATTAAGATAACAGTCACTTATGAGGCCTTCTCTACAGAAGTTACTTTAATCACTGCCATATTTAATGCTATTTTACTCTAGAACTTCATTTTTTAAATCATTTTCATATGAATGAGTTTCCATGAAGTTCATACTTCAGATTACGCTCAAGGACTAAATACTCTATAAAGAGGAAAAAAATACCCTGAATTATGTTTTTGCTGACATATGAGTGAACACAATAACTGTCATTCTGGCACTATTCTTTGTGATCCAATGAAATTTAAATGATATGATAAGAGGAGTAACTGATCTCCAAATCAGAGGACTTTTTTGTGTGTGTTTAAACGTCTTTAGCTGGTGACAAGCCCTTCATACTCCCCTGTCTGGGCAATTGCTGCTCTTGGCAACAATAACCTGAGTGGGTGGCTGAGAATGGAGCTGTCAGATGCAATACTGATGCAAATTACTGGTACTCAGAAGCACATCCATTCATTCATCCAGGGAGGCATTTTTTGTCATTCCAGAAGTAGAGCCAAAGGTGATAAAATATTTTACTTGTCAATAACCAGAAATAAAATCTTTAGTGTATTCAACATCTATTAGCATAAAATACAATGCTAAATAGATAAGATAATTGAAGTGTCAATATGCCCAATGTCATAAAGAAATCTCTGAAAAAAAATGAAATACATTCTGTGTGCCTAATTTGTCTTTTTTGTGGCTTCTTCTTCAATGTTGTAATTGGAGACCTCGTAATGCAATTGTGACTGCTGATATGCACTATCAAAACTGAATAATACCAGCCATAAAATCCTGATTAGCCTTTCCCTTATTCTGGCATATTGTTTCTTTCATTATTTTAGCTGCCGAGATGAATGACAGAGGTGACAGAAAGGAAAGCAGAACAAGGCACAGCATTACGGAAGGCAATATACAGTTCAGTGAGATTAGCAGTCATTATTTCTGTGTTGACCATAATACTGATATTCTACAGACTGTAAAGTAAGATGTCACAATGCAATCAGCACTTGTTCTTTGGATCAGATACATACGAAGGTGCCTTACCTTACAAATAAGTACCTTAGTGCATCAATCAGGAAGTGATTCCAAACGCAATATTTTTCTTTTATCTATAGCGCATTTTTACACACATTTAAGCAAAATGTCCACTTTGTTATCTCTTTTAGAATTATGGTCTGAATAAATGCTCAACCTTTTCAAAAAGTCTCATCTCTAAAGAAATGATAAACAAAAGCCAAAACCTATTTATGCACGCAAATATTACAGCAGTAATCTATACAAGTTGTACTTTTTTAGGAGAAACGGACTTCTCTCAGAACAAATTAACTTCAATATGGTTTCTCTTTTAGGTTAATTATTTAAATTACAGTGGTACTGTAGTGATTGTGGTGGTCTACAATTATACGACAAGCAACCTTTGTGTAGCAGGAGAAAAATTGCACTTAAGCAATTGATGTAACTTGAAAGAAAACAAATAGGCCTTGGAGTCAGAATCTATTATAAGTCTATTAATTGAGTCATTAGTAAGTATACAGGCAATCTAAACGTAACAGCTAATGCACAAATGCATCGACGCTAATTGCAACCAGCATGCAGACACAGTACCTTTGCTTTATCCCTCATGGATCCTTTTCCCAGGATGGACATTTTTGCACCTGTTTCTTCTTGTAACCTCTTCAAGGAGTTTCCTCTCGGTCCAAGCAATTTCCCGACAAAATTGAACTAGAAAGCAAATTTAAAAAGTATTTTAGATCAAGAGGTACTTTAAAAAAAAAAGTAATAAATCTTTACAAACAAGCTGCTTAAAAAAGTTTTCTTTCCTTTAAAAAATAATAGTCGTAATTAGTTCTGAGCCTAATTCTTTGGGAAACAAATCCAGAGAACCGAAGTATCCTCTTACCCAGCACGAAAGGTAATAAAAACATTCATGGTTTATTTGAACCCCAGAAGGCTCCTCTCTGGGACAAAAAATGGCCAGCGATTGGTTAGGTTTAGCTAACAGCTAAACAAGATCTTTGCTTATCAGACAGTATAGGTGAAACCCAGAGAATGCATACATTCTTAATGCATACATTCTTTACTGAGTTAACCAGCTTTATTGGCAAAGTAATATATTCTGCAATGCTAAAGCCTTAGATGGATTTGTAAGAATTGATGGTTTACACATTGATTTTAAAGTAAGCGGTGTTTTGTGTATTGGCTTCAAATATCTGTTTTGCCAGCAATGGAACAAATCACAAACAAATAGATCACTGTAGATATTCAAGGCTATTTTCTGAGAGGATTTTAAAGAGTGCTGGGCTTTGTTTGACATGCTACTATTAGGTTGATGCAAAAGGAACTGCGTTTTTTGCATTGTTGAAATTTGCCATTTGATATTGGCATACACTCTTAAATAAATGTGGTTATGTTGTACATCATTTTAATGTGCTTTTCTTGCTTTATGGGGTTTTTTTTTGCTACTGACTTATTACTTGCTGTTTATTTTGTATTTATTTTAGACTATGGAAATGATATTAGAGACAAAAAGCACATTTGAGTGATTTTCTTATTTGAGTTCAAAATGGGTTGTAAAGCAACAGAGACAACTTGCAACATCAACAACGCATTTGGCCCAAGAACTGCTAACAAACATACAGTGCAGTGGTGGTTCAAGAAGTTTTGTGAAGGTGACGAGAGCCTTGAAGATGAGGAGCGTAGTGGCCGGCCATCGGAAGTTGACAATGACCAACTGAGAGCAATCGTGGAAGCTGATCCTCTTAGAGCTACATGAGAAGCTGCCAAAGAACGCAACATCGACCATTCAATGGTTGTTTGGCATTTTAAGCAAATTGGAAAGGTGAAAAAGCTCAATAAGTGGGTGCCTCATGAGCTGACCAGAAATCCAAAAAATTTTCTTTTTGAAGTGTCATCTTCTCTTATTCCAGACAACAATGACGAACCACTACTCAACTGGATTGTGGAACCACTACTCAACTGGATTGTGACAAAAAGTGGATTTCATATGACAATCAGCAATGACCAGCTTGGTGGTTGAACCAAGAACAACCTCCAAAGCACTTCCCAAAGCCAAACTTGCACCAAAAAAAGGTCATGGTCACTGTTTGGTGATCATCTGCTGCTGCTCTGATCCACTGCAGCTTTCTGAATCCCGGCGAAACTATTCCATCTGAGAAGTCTGCTCAGCAAATCGATGAGATGCACCACAACCTGCAACACCTGCAGCCAGCACTGGTCAACAGAAGAGACCCAATTCTTCTCCACGACAATGCCCAACAGCATGTCACACAACCAACACTTCAAAAGGGGAACAAATTGGGCTAAAAAGTTTTGCCTCATCTGCCATATTCACCTGACCTCTCACCAACCGACTACCACTTCTTCAAGCATCATGACACCTTTTTGCAGGGAAAACGCTCCCACAACCAGCAGGATGCAGAAAATGCTTTCCAAGAGTTCATCAAATTCCAATGCGTGGCAAAAATTCTATTGATTGTAATGGTTCCTACTTTGATTAATGAAGATGTGTTTGAGCCTAGTTATGATGATTTAAAATTCATGGTCCAAAATCGCAATTACTTTTGCACCAACCTGATAATATGCTTAAACACTGCACAGTTCATGTGACACATATAACGTTGTTTTTCTTCTGTATGAAGAGGAGAGATATCTACATGGAAATCAGAGAACAGAACACTAAATAAATGAGATGTGAATGTTATGTTGACACAACCTAGCAAAAAGGGGGAGTCTATTGAATAACAGTAATTTGTTTATTCTGTAATCAATAATATCTTTTTTCATGCTTTCAAAAATATTTCTAAAGCTCTATGACATGCTGTCTTCGGAAATTGACTGGGAACCATCAGTACTTGCTTAGGATGTTTCTGTTTTAAGTCTGAACAGACAGCACTCTGGCCTGGCATTCAACAAAAGAAAAAAGGTATGTAATCGTATCAGCACTGCCTTGTTTTTACTTCAGAAATAAAGAACATGAGAATAAGAAATAGCAATCAAGAATATGCTCCTGTCAAAAATACAGCTGAATGTCTAAAAAGCTGTTATAACACACCTTGTTTTGCATTACCTTCCATTTTAAAAGTGGTAAAAATGGGGAAATATCCTTGTTTTCACTTTAGCCAGCAAGAATTTAACAACACAAATGCATCAGCCATGTTAATAACAACCAAACTCAGAATCAAGGCAGATATCCCAGAACCCAAGCTGGCTTTCAGTTCAGTGTCCTAATTATAAATAATTTGCAACTTCCTTCAAATATTGGTTAAACCATCAAAGAAAATAATATGTAATCACAGGAAAAATGTAAGGTGAAATCTACTGCCACCTAAACCAAAATAACTGATTTCAGCAAGATAACATATATAGGGAGAAGTACTAAGTGGTAATGTTGCAGAAAAAAACCCAGCAAGCTTTGAAGCTCAAAACCCAAAAATTTCAAGCTTGTGTGCTTGCATTTTTTTTCCAGCTCTATCTGTTGATTTAATAAAAGTTATCATCTCTTCAGTAAATCCTACTCCATTTGGGGGCAGGATTTAGAGATAATGCCCTATCACAGCATCAACAATCCTATTTCTTGAAACTGTTGGCTTAGAAGTTGATGGCTTCAAATTGATTATTGCATTTCATAATAAAATCAACCAAACAGTGAGGAAAGAATGGCAAGGACTGAATTGAGTCTTTAATACTACACTTTGGACTTAATCTATTGATCGAAATAAGTTTTCAAAAATTATACATCTAATGTATGTGAAAGTTTATTAGAGATGGCAGAGTAAACTGCAGAGCTTTCATTCTTCTGCAGGGACCACCTCACCTGCAGAATGGCTGTTCACAAGTTACAACATCAAATCTTTCGTGCCACTTATACATCACCAGTCAGACAAGAACCATCTACTGCAGCAGCCTTCCAGTGTCTCTTAATATTAAGCAAAGCTGCCCCTCAAAAGCTGTAAGAGCTATATTGCTATGTAAGTTTGGAGGAGACTATGGAAAGGCCAGCCAAGGTTCGACTTCATTTGTTCTCTGAATGGAATAAAACTATTAAAATACACTCTATGAAGATTTATGCTGACCATTTATATTTAAGCACTTCATAAACTGTCTAATAATTACTTTGATATATTGCTCCAAAGGAACGGTATGGCCAGCATAGACTATGTACTAAGTGGATTTTAATCACTTCACAGGAAATAAGGGGCTTGGGATTTTAATTATATTGATTATGTAGCAGACAGACACTCACATTTCATCCACCTTCTCAAAAATACATATCAGGAAGCAAGCAGTTACTTACAACTGAATAACTGAATTACTCTTAATTTGGTTTTGTCTGAAGTTGCAGAAAAGCCAGTGCACTATATCGGACATTCAACCATCGTGCTCAGTCTTCCCAGCGTCAGCCCATGGCCACTGCCTACCCTCAGCACCAGCCCATAACCACAAAACTCTCCAGAGTCTGAAAGTACTGGTAGAGTAACTTTGACTCAATAACTTATGAAAAATTAAATCCTTTATGTTCACATGTAGGTAAACCCAGCACACAAGTAAGAGAAGGTTTCAGTGAGCAGCACAAATTGTTTCAGTGGGGAGGAGCCCGGCCTGACAGCTGCAAATGGGGCTAATGGAGCTGAGCAGATAGAAGGTGTTGACTTTCATCACTACCTCATTTCTTAATGCTGAGAATTGTAATCAAACACTGACCCTCACCTTGGTTATATACACAGGACTCACTTTATTTTCCACGTGATAAACTGTCCTTTGAATAAGCAGACAGCCATACAATGGTCAGTTCTCTTGTGAGACCCATCACACCAGTGGGCTGGCACTGCTGCTCTGCTCTCGCATGCCAAGGCTCACTGTGACCCTCCCAAGATTTGGGACACAGGCTGCAAGGTTCGGAGGGGTGCCGAGGGGTGTCTGGCAGGGTGTTCCCCGAAGCCGGCAGCAGCGTCGGGCTGAGGACCGTCACATACACTCGGACACCGTCCTGCCCGCCCAGCCACGTGGCACCATCGGAAGTACACCAGAAGTTATTCTACCATATAGCAGCTCTAAGTGCTCCCCATAAAAACCTCTCCTATTTAAAACTACACCTATCTTTCTCCCCTCTTCCCTTCTGCACCCAGGGCAAGAATGCTGGTAACCAATTAAGCAAAGAATCATAATTTGCTGTGATATTGCAACACAAAGCCCCAACCTGTGGTTCTTTCAAGATTAAAAACTTAATTAAATATCAGTAAGGATTTTGGCTGTCTTAGAACAGCATATAATACATATAAAAAACCCTAATATATAGTTTACAGCATTAACATTTAAGCCTCAAACTAAATACAATGATTAACAGAATATGCATGTTTACATTCAGAAGAATATTTATTTCCCTGTTTGATGTAGCTCAAATATATCCCTACTAGAACTGTAACACTTATTTTATAAACACTATTTTAATTGGGTTTTACAAGCAGAAACAAAGAATATGCTTGCCATTCAGAATACATGTTTGTGTCAGTGACTGTTTCTGTTTTATACACAGATCAGTGTTCAGAACAATAACAAAACCTAGATAAATAAGGAATGGGACAGATAAATGTTTCCAGCTGTAAGATAAAGCAGCACAAAGCCTTGAAATGGGAAAATAAATTAATTTCCTCTAGAAACAGCAAAACAGAAATACCATGGGCTTGGCAACATGAAATATGCTTGTTATTTCTTAGTATGTTTTGTTCATCATTGCTATCAGCTCCTTTGTGGGCTAGCAAAGTGTCTTTCCATTTTCAGAGCTGCTTATCCTCAGAAAAAACTTTCCTTATCCATGGAAAAAAAAAATCCTTCGAAATTCAGTCATGTGGTAAAGGAAAGGGCAGGAGACATAGATATTATTCACCCCTGAATAAAACCTTACTGATTCAGACCTCCTACAGTTTTCTTCTGGTCCTATTCTAGGACTTCTGATAGGTCATTAACTTTAGAATAACAGTTATTTTAAGAGTATCTCACCTTTCGATATGCACAAGGGACTTCCCTCCATCTTAAGGTAGTACTGGATGATTATGAAGACAAATTTTCTCAACACCTTATAAGCATGACAATGCCTGCAACAATGTACTTTAACTTTTTGTCAGTCCTGAATTGGCCAGGCAGTGGAACTAGATGATCGCTGTAGGTCCCTTCCAACTGGAACTATTCTTTCTATTCTATTTCGTTCCATCCCATCCCATCCCATCCCATCCCATTCTCTAGCTCAGCAGATACTGCAGAGTTCAAGTTTGCCTCCCTCTGTATGAAGCTGATTACTCCAATACATCTTCAATATCTAGTACATTTTTGTGTTTTGTTTTTTGTTTTTTTTTTCAAAAATGAACTTAATATTCCAAATAAGGATACAATATAATTTTTTATTACAGTGATGTGATGTTTGCTGTTTCTGGAGAAGAGTTTCTGTGAAACTTTTTGGTAGGACTGAATTTTGTAAGGCTCTGCTTCAGCAAGGCATGTGTGGTGGGCTGGCCCTGGCTGGACACCAGGTGCCCACCTAAGCTGCTCTATCACTCCCCTCCTCAGATGGACAGGGGAAAGAAAATATAATGAGAGGCTTGTGGGTTGAGATAAGGACACGGAGAGCTCGCTCACCAATTACCATCACAGGCAAAAAAGACTTGACTTGGGGAAAATCAATTGCATTTATTACCAATCAAATCAGAGTAGGGTGATGAGAAAACAAAAACTAAATATTAAAACACGTTCCCCCTAACCTTCCCTTCTTCCTGGGTTAAACTCTACCCTCAAATTCTCTACCTTCTCCCCTCCAGCAGCGCAGTGTGACAGGGAATGGGGGTTGTGGTCAGTTCATCACATGTTGTTTCTATTGCTCCTTCCTCCTCAGGAAAGGACTCCTCACACTCTTCCCTGCTCCAGCCCGGGATCCCTCCCACAGGAGACAGTCCACCATGGACTTCTCCAACATGAGTCCTTCCCACAGGCTGCAGTTCTTCATGAACTGCTCCAGCGTGGGTCCCTTTCACAGGCTGCAGTCCCTCAGGAACACACTGCTCCAGCCTGGGTCCCCCATGGGGTCACAAGTCCTGCCAGCAAACCTGCTCCAGCCTGGGTTCCTCTCTCACCAGGGCCACAGGTCCTGCCAGGACCCTGCTCCAGCGGGGCCTTCCCACGGAGTCACGGCCTCCTTTGGGCACCCACCTGCTCCTGCTTGAGTTCCTCCATGGGTGCAGGTGGGTCGCTGCTCCACCATGGACCTCCATGGGCTGCAGGGGCACAGTGGCCTCACCATGGTCTGCACCACAGGCTGCAGGAGAACCTCTGCTCCAGCTCCTGGAGCACCTCCTGCCCGCCTTCTGCACTGACCTTGCTGTCTGCAGAGCTGTTTCTCTCACATATTCTCACTCTCTTCTGACTGCGCAGTTGTTTGGGGTTTTTTTTTCCCTTCTTAACTATGTTATCCCGAAGGCGCTACCACCATCGCTGATGGGCTTGGCCTTGGCCAGTGGCAGGTCCATCTTGGAGCCAGCTGGCACTGGCTCTATCAGACGTGGGGGAAGCTTCCAGCAGCTTCTCACGGAAGCCACCCCTGTAGCCCCCCTCGCTACCAAAACCTTGTCATACAAAACCAGTACAACATGTCAGGAGACAGCAAACAGAAGCAGAAAATTAATGTGCTCCTTCAGAGAGGCTCTGGACATCCACTCCAAAGGACATGTGCTAATGCTTTCTTAAAGTATTGCACCACTGAAACTTCACTGCAGCGGTCCCAGAAGCAAAGGAGGAGGCTGTGCTTTCCCACAGAGCTCACTGGGTCTCATCTCTTCATTATGCTTTGAACAACAACCCGATGCCAGGCCGTGGCGAGAAAAATGGACTCAAAATTAAATGCTCAAAGGGAAAATATGGATTCCTGAAAACTCTAGGCTAAATTAATTTCTAGTTTAGGTCAATAGAATTACCTCAAGAATAAATTAAATCCAAGTAACAAAGAACCATTAAATCTACTGTGACTAGAAGATTTACCTAAGAAATAAAAAACTTTTATTACACATTTTTTTATCTTTAAAAGTGCTGGGAGTTCATATTTACTGTGTGCTTGAAGAAGATGCTACAATATTTGTCTGGCTACTCACTAGCTCATAGCAAGCATCTAAATCTACAGTGAAAACACATTTTTGGCATAACTCCATGAAACAGATGGTCAGCAGCTCCAGAAAAACATCTTCCAGGTAGAAGTCCACATTGAGATAGCAAAAATATCCCTCACTTTTCATTTTTAGAAGTCTTCTGTCAGAATTTGGTAAAAAGTTGTGGAATTTAAATAAAGCAGTTTCAATGAGCCTTACAACTAAAATATATTTTTTTATTAAGACAAAAGTTTTGTGTCTGATGTATCTTATTCAGTTAAACTTTCTTAACTCAGAAAAAATTGAACAGCTATTTCTCTAATACATGCAGTAACAGTGCAATTTATTATAACCTCCTTATCTGTCAGACACCCAAACATTTTATTTTGTGTTATTCTGTTTTTAACTCTGACACGAGGTAATTGAGGAAAAGCCAAGGAACCAATTAAAGTTGTGGATCTATATTAAATCTGCAATTAAGAAGTTTAAGGGTTTTATTATTTTAATTGCAGAGATATCCAGAGAGACTCCTCATCAATGCTCTGCATAGACATGCAGGAGGAGTTGTCAAGTGTATTAAAAAATCAAAAAGGTCTTGTTGAATGTATGTGGCTACTATTGCTTATTTGGATGGTCAGAGAGTGACTGTAGAACTTACTGCCGTTAAAATCACTGGGCTCGGTTATGAAAGTAGGTATTATTCGAGGTAAGTGGAGCAGGACCAGGTTCTGCTGGCAGGAGGGCCACACCGGAGCCTGCTTTCTCAACTCAGAAATGGGAAAGAGGATCCTAGCGTTCCATTTTCTGCTTGTTTTTTTTTTTTTCCTTTCTTACAATTCTTCTGCAACTTGGAATACACTGCTTTTTCCTAAGCTTATCCCTGTGTGTCCAGCCCAGCTGGGTGGCGAGGGAGGCTGAGGGCAGGCAGCAATGGCTCTCAGGCTGTTTTGCCCAGGCTGGGGAGGTTGGAGCTGTGAGTGAACCTGTCCCAGATCAGGTCCACAAACGGTCAGGATGTTCCTTGAGGGCTGACTGCTCTTTAATGAAAACCTCTGTTTTAAAAAACTGCAGAGTTTGCTGAGCTAACAATGATTTCAACCTTGTATTTAAGTCATACGCTATTGAATAAAGGGCAAGGACCCTCTTTAGGACAAAAAGCCACCTGTCTTTTAACATTGATCCTAGGCAAGACTGAAGTAGTCAACTTTTACTATATAGAAACAAATAAAAGAGAAGGTAAGTAATAAAGAGTTCTTGGAATTGTGTATCTAAGACTGGCTCATTTGAAGGACGTTATCTAAAATTATATTTCTACGAATGCTAACAATTCACCCTGCAGAAGTGCATCACTAAGCTTTTTTCAAAGTGCACAATTAAATAAGTTTATATTGAGCATATGCACAGGTATGGAAATAGGTACTAAGACTACAACACCTAAAAGAACAATCAACATTTGGCTAATTGGGCTTATTACTCCCACAGATACACAATTTATTGGTCACAGTAATAAACACCATCTGCTCTTTGCAAACTGGCAGCAACCTACCAACTTTTTTCTAACTTGAAGAGTTTGGAAAGTAAAAAGAAGACGCAAAGGAGTTATAATACAGTGGGATTTCGAAGCACATCCTCTCACTCTTACTGAGCTGAATAAGACTTGAAATTAGGTGAAAGATTTCTCTTTGCCAGATGCCATATTTGCAAAGTTAAGTTCAAAGTCAACAACAACAAGGATAAGTTAGTATTGAATACCCGACCACAAAACTAATATATTTTTCCCATATATGATAGTGATACTGGACTAGTAAAAATGTAGCATGAAACTCAAATTTCTTTTCAGTCAAAGAAGCCATAACAACAGTTAATTCAGACACAATACTGATTTAACATATATGCATATAGTATCTAATTTTGTAGACAGCATGATATTAAATCACAAATGGTTTATGTTAATCTAATTTAAGACTCTGTAAGTGAACTTGATTTTGCCTTTCATTATTAATTATACTTATAGCAGCATTCATAAATCAATTTACATACACTGAGCACTATAAAAACATTAATTTTATTCTCAAGTCACGTTCACAATCAAAGCAAAGCATTACTTTAAATGGATTGACATATACAAATTCACATAGATCCATGGAAATTAAATCAGCCTGTGAAAGCACTCAAAACCATTTTACAAAAATCTGGTTCTTTCTCCCTCTTCTCCCTATATTTTCTATACCTTTTTTTTTTTTTTTCTTTATTACTAAGGACAAATGCATGAAAATACAATCTTTCTTCCTTGGAGCTCATTACCTTTTCCTTTTTCTATTCTTAGAGGGGAAAACCAAGTATCTTTTGACATTTTTTAATGAGGACTTAGCTGATCTGAAGTGTTAATGCAATATAATATTTTAACAGGAGCAAGGCATTCCAGAACAACATTGACAAGGAGAAAACAGTTAAGTAATACTGTGTTAACTCAAATACCTGAATTTGTGCTGAACTCTGTTCCCAAGGTGTTCATGGAGGGCATCCATCTGATTCACACTTAAATGCCAACTACGCTTCAAGTGAAAATTGTACAAATTTAAGACAACAGACACTGTCCTCTACTTGTCCGACAGAATACAAAATCAGACAACGTGGAATAAATACTGTTGGATATATTGCAACTGCTCATGAGCTTATTCTCAAAAGCCACAGACTGCAGCACTCTGTTCCAAGAGTAGACTGCACACCAACTGAACAGACTCTTAGTTTTTTTGCTCACCGTGATGAGCCTATGGAAGGAAAATATCGAGCGTTAACTCAACACCTGGCACAGATGGCTTCCCAGTGGTTTCCACAGGAAACATACCGTGTATATAAAGATCCCCCCATTCTCCTACCGCATATATAAAGATCCCCCATTCTCCACAGTAAAACTACCCTGCCTTCCTCTACAGTGTGCAAACCAGAGGGTCCGCAGAGCCTCCTCCTCCACAGTACACAGGGCTAATTGCAGTAGTAGTAACCAATGCAAGCTGATCCCTGAATTTACATTTCTTTGTACACTGCTGATTGTGACATCTAGCTTAACATATATAGAGTAATCACTCTACAATTTGATATAAATGTAACAGATTTGCTAACTGTGAAGAATCAATCACTGTGTTAAATATAGGGAATGTGATTTTTTTTTCCCATTATCGGTATTTGTCAATGTTTATAATTTGCCAAGTTGATAGCTCATAGTACTCACTAATTGCCATTTGGAATACTGACTCGGTTTCGCCACAAAACTATAGTTTTATAACATTTGATTGTCAAAAACATCTAAAAACCTGAGACTAATTTGTAATGCTTTACTGATGGCATCCCTTTGCAATCAGCACACTGTGCTTGAGACTTAGTTAATGTAAGAGAGAAAGAAAGTACTTTCAGGACAACACTTTGAAAGAAGAACACACCATATTGTATGTGACAAATGAGCTGGCGAGCATGAGCTGGAGGGCCCAAGTGCCTTTGAATAACACAGGCAGTAATATCTAACAGTATCCAGGAAAGGAGTCTTTCCACTGCAATACAGCAACTGTGAACAAAACTGTGGCTGGCATGTGCCTACTTGGTAAAATATGAAATGACCTGCTCATTTGTTTCACTTGCACTGTTTTTCTTGTCTCCACACCCCAAGCTGAGATCTGATTCTCACTTAAAATAATATTGAATTATCCTATAACACAAGATTATGAAATACCTTGGGTATATTTAATAACTATCCGGTTTTAACTCCATATTTATTCCATTGTATAATAATTACCCTGCTTCAGCGCATCTGTGGTCTTCAAGATGGATGAACGTGTTTGCAAAATATATATTAAATATATCAACCAACGGAAACAAAGATCAGTGAATATTTTCCATCCACCTTGTCAAGCCAGTATGTCCCCAGCCCCAGCTGTTCAAAGGAGCCAGGAGTGTTCTCCTGGAAGGGCTGAAGTGACAGAATTAGCCATACCAAAGTAATTACCATGGTATCTAGGAAGATGGTTCAGGCTTTGAAGCTCACTTACATGTCCTGACCCAGCTGGGTGGCTGGTGTCTATGTCTGCTGAATTTCCAGCACATTAGTCCCATTCAACGCTGTTGTCTGCCTTGAGGTTCAGTCACTCAGTGGAGGCTGCTGTAAATCTCCAGTTTGCTGCCTCATTCATCTCATTAACTGCATGAACTTGGGTATCTCACACAAATCTGTGAAATTCATAAATTCCAGGCCTGGGGCTAGGTGTTCAATGCCTAGATCCTTCACAGCCAGAAGAGCAACATCTACTCTTCCCGCATTCAATTTCCTAATTGGAATCATAACTGATGAAATGTTTTGAATTCCAGCCCTCAAGCATTTACACCCCGAGTGATCCCTTATATTTGTCTGTCTGCAAATGCTGTAGTCACTGAAATGAACTAAAAAACCCCACAACAGCCATGACAAAAAATACATTTGAAACAATAGAGGAAATTAACTTTCAACAGCCACTGGGGGAAAATGTAAGCGTAACTCTACATGTAACTTTATATTCTGCGGAAATCTCAAAAGTCCTTTGAAGTTCTTAATTTAATAAAGACCATAAATGTCTTAAATCATTTAGATTATAGTAAAGCAGAGGAAACAAACTGATACATTCTTAAAGGTAAAAACTAAGGATTTGTTTCACACATGTAAGTTTCTGGGAGTGTTTTCTGACTGTAAATTTATTTACACAACAATCCTATTCATCTTAAAATTGAATACATCTGTAAATAATATTGCACCAAAATAAGAGCAGATCAGGGCACTACAACCTGCAACAACAAAATCAGTAGGCAACTGCTGATTGATGTGACCTTCTCCATTTAGAACTCTATATGATTCAAATGGTACATATTTTCATCATTAGATTAAGATGAAAAACTGCCTTATGGAAAGATTTTAGTTAAAAGCAGTACGTAGCTTTAACTTTCATTTAAAGCATCTACATTCATAGATATTTGCCTTATATGACAACTTCCATCTTTGCTAGGTCTTTTCTTATGACATGTAACATCCTGTGTTTTGTGTTTTGAAACAGATATTTCTGAATGTATTTTAAAAGCATAATTTCCAGATTAAGGTTTGTCAAATGCTTGTAGATGTAGAACACAGACATTGCATGTTGTCTGGTTGTTCTTAGGCTTGTCCATCCCACACTTTGAATAACAGAATGTAGCTTTTTCGTCAATCTTTAGCAAATACAAAACAAAGGAACTCCAAGCACGCCAGCAAACACAGATGCCCAAATCCTAAAGGGGCTTTTATCTGGTGAATTCCAGCGTGACAGCAATCAAGCCTGGTGAGCCTAGAACTTTAGTATTCTTTAAGAAATATCGCAGAATATTTATCACATGAAAGTTTCTGATTTAGTATATCCACACAGAAAAAGTACTATGAGAAGAAAAATGAAAGGATGGGAAAAATGACGGTGAAAAATAACAGCAACGAATCAGGAAAATGATTGTTCTGTGAAAATCTTATTTCCAAACCATGGAAGTATGAAGGAAAAACAAACAAACAAAACCTAAAAAAGCCAACAACAACGGAAAGATGTTATCTTGGACGTCCATCTACAGGCTACAGTGGGAAAGAGGACAAATTGTACAAATTGTACAACATGCCATGTTCCAGCTACCATGACATGGACAGAGACCTGTCCTGGTGGCTCCGAATAGAACATGTGTCCTGCGGACCTCACAAGAAGTCTGTGTGGACACCAATGACATACTAGTGGCAGCGATTTGCAGCCTTTACATTAAAAAAAAAAACAAACCCAAACCTGAGGAATGCTGGAGAGAACTTCTGGAGGCCAAACGTAGGTTGTTTGGGAGCTGAAAGCTGGGACCTGCACAGCAGCACTCTGCAGCATTCTCATTACACTGTGTGCAGATTCAGAGAGAAGGGGACATGCCAAAGCAGAACTGCTGTCACGGGCTGAAATAATGGTGCTAGGAGGAAGAACTGAGATCCACCTGGAACTGAGGACACATCTAGGATAGGGAGAATCTCTACAAAAGCAAAAAACCTCATTTGAAGCATAAAGGATCAAGCAAACAATTTAGAGAAACTATAAAAATTAAAAATAAAATATTTTCCAAAGACTTGGAAGCCAGACAGAGAGCTGCTAGGGCTAACAGCTGTTCAGGCTATAAAAGGAATATTCAGGAAAGATGAGGTCAGAACACAGAAATGAAATGTTTTTTCTCAGTCTGGGTTCATAATGGAGGAAACCGTGACAGGTGGTTGAGAGGAAGGTAGTGCAAGAAAAAAATTTCTAAGAATTTCCAATTAAATTACTAAAAATCCAAATAAACTAAATCAGTGAATAGAAAATAAATGCATTAGAGAGGTGACAAGCTGACATGGCTATTTTAAAGCAATCTATCAGTGTTCTCCAAAGAACAAACATGGAAGAGACAGTAAGCTGATACCATACACCTGATTTCCAAAAGACATTCATTTCACAAGGTCCTTTAACAAAGGCTCTTCAGGAAACCAGGCTGATATGGGATTAGAAGGAAGACCCTCTCATAGATCAAAAAAGAAATGTTTAAAGGATAGGAAAAATTTGGAGTAAGTGGTCAGTATAGACACTGGGAGGAAGTCATTAGTCGAATCCTGAAGGGGCCCAGTGAGAGACTTGAGCTGGAGAAAAAAGTGAACGTCGAGAAGACAAACTGTATTGATGATGCTAAGGTAAGTCAGGGCTCTGAAGGCAGGACTGGCTATACAGAGCTGCATGTTATGATACTTGGTGATAAAATGACACCTGAAATTCAGCGTAAATAAGTGTAAAACACATTGAAAAACATCCCACCTTTATATTTATAAATCATGTGCTGATTCTAACTTCTCAGCAATTATATTAGGAAAAATAACAGGTAACTCAGTGCACAGTAGTAGTAAAAAAAGCAAATTGTATGTGCTATATTACGAATTATCAGGGAAGGAGTAAAGGAAAAAACAGAGAATAGCATTATAAATTATAAATTGATAATACCACGCCACCTTGAAGACTTTACAGTTATGGTCACCCGATTTTAGAAAGGCCACAGTAGGACTGGGCAATTTGGCCAAAAAACTACATTTCTGTATAAATGGTGACTAAATAGGAATCACTGAGTAAGTCCTGTTCTTCATTTTGGAAAACACAATGGAGAACTACAACAGATCCCTAAAACCATGAGGACCAGGAAGAAGGTCAGGTGGACATGATCTCCCCCCCTTTAATTTAAATCACATTCTATTTTCATCAGGTGTATGGTCACCAAATGTTACTGTGCAAAATTCACTAGAAACAAGAAAAGCAAAACCATTTCCTTCATATTGTATTTTACTGCAAAAGTAATTATGTTTTTATGCAATAGTTGACTTCGAGATGTGACAGGATATTCTCTTTCTGTACTTTAGGCATATATATGGAAATCTATTTTAGTCCAAACATAATGGTCTTAAACAGATACAGTAAAAAAATATGTACTTGGAGTATGCTTTGATCAAATATTAGTCTCTAAAGATGCAACTTTTTGACAGTTTGGTGGAGTTGTATCTACAAGATTTTGTTGATATGCAAAGACAGCATTTTGCAACAGTGAGGGCAAATAAATAAATTACATTCTTCATTTAAAAAAATTACCAGCCCTGACAAATGAATTACATCCATCTATGGCAGGATGTTTCCTGCCACTATTCAGTAGGAGCTGTCCATGTGTATTTTTCATTTCATGCAGATAAAATGTGACAAATAAATGGATTCCTTGCATTTCTTCATATATAACTAGGGTGAAGACCTAATCCCACTTCCCTATTTGTTTTCAGAATTAGCATATTTTTCTGAATAACAAATGATGTAATGTAACTAATATGGATGTAACTGTGTCACAGAATTATTGGTCAACACTCAGATTCTTATACAACTCCCACAGCCTTATTGCTCTGCTTCAGATGGAAAAAACGAGAGTGAAGAATGGGTTTCTCCCTGGTTTTTCTTACTGATTTACTAAAAATTCAATGATTAGTTGGTCTGATATATACTTTATAAGAATTAATCTAAAAAAAAAAAATTACTATCCATCTCTTGTAAATATGATTTTCAAAGATAGCAGTTTATAGCCTTGCCATGTAGACAAAGAATTAATAGCTAAACCAAAACAAATATATTTGGGAACTAGCCTTTTCAAGTAGTAACATTAACTAAAATTCCGTATTTTTACTTTGTCATTTATGATATGACAGAATTCACCATGATAGAGTAAAGAAGTGAAAATGTAAGGTTTATCTGTCAAATAGATTTATTTAAGATTTATTTTATCTTTATAAAGTTTTGGAGCAATTCTAACCCATAGGCATGAGGTAGCTGGCGAACTCCTTAATAATTATTTTTGAGAGGTAGTTACAATGTGATGAAGAACTGGTTATTACTAACATTGAAAAAATCAAATTGGTTTATATAAAATTATAGGATATGAGCAATGAGTCAAAAAGAAAATGACTCAGAGATGTTTACAGCACAGGATACATGGCAAGTCTTAAGAAACATGACAAAAATAGCATTTCACTATCACAATTACTCTTAATTTGCACTATCTGAGTGTACTGTATATTTGGACAAAAATATAGGTCATTGAAGGAAATTAATCAAACGTTCAACGTAGTCAGTTTCTCCTTGTTTTTATGTAAATAGTTTTAAAGTGCTCTGATGTAAACTGCTAAATGACAGCTTTCAGAGCTAATCGATATTTTTCGTTTTATACTAAAATAAATTTTTTAAATGCCATTTTCAGTAGACCCATATGTATACAAACAAGTCTGTGTATCTTAAATGAACCCCATCAAATATATTTTACTGTAATTTCTCAATTCTTTATGAGCAGAGCACAGCTCCCATTGACCTGAAGGCTACAGGTAATCAATGTGCCAGTGTCTCCGAGCAAAATTTAGTACAGCGTATCTGAAAACAAATACTGTAAATCAAGCACTAAGCAGAAACAATATTTTATTAGGAGCTATAAATATCTTCCCATTCTATACAAAATGGTTCCCTATAACTGAGATTTCCCTGTACTTCTGGAAAATGCAAGACAGAAAAAAATGTACCAGTTAAAAATATATTGGGTATGTTTCTCCTTTCAAGCAGTTTCTTTCTTAACTCTTTGTCTTAGCCTCTATCATTAGCAATTCTATTATGTTTACCTAATTACTACGAATCCTTACTTAGTTGAAGTGACTGTACACAGCCAATCAGATCAGTTTCCTTTTACTTGCAACTGCAATTTCAATCCCATTTTTGCATTAAAAATAAACCCCACTACATATTAAAATTATTAAAATAGAACACTGTTTAGGACAAACTTCAGGAATAAAGACTCTGTTCTAGCCTTGCCAAACAATCAACTTCTATTTAATTTCATTAATTCCATTTTGGCACAACCCAAATTAGTTCATGTAAATGTATACAAGGAAGCTAAAAATTGCCAAAAGTTAGTGGGCTGTATTATACCAGGGAGCAGTGTCCCAAAGCAAATTGCGTAAGAACTGTAAACTGGAGAATTTCAACTTCAAGCTGAGTAAAATATACATTATACAGTGTCTCATGTGCAACACGGGACTGTTTTCTATGTTTCAGAGATTAATGTTGATGAGTTCTGGTTAATTTCATTCAAAATAATTGCAATGTAATGACCATATTGTGATTTGTATTATGTGTCTGCATAGATTTTAAAAACCCGTGTTTACATCTCTCCGCACTAGAGCAAGCGGGCAGAGCCCTGCTCTCGGTCCCACAGTCAAGCAGTTCTTGCTTCTGCCTTGGCTGGACTTTTGAGGTCATTAAACCACTGAGCAGACGAGGATGCGCGGGCTGCATATTTGCACGTACACAGTGCCAGGAGACAAACACAGCGCTGCACTTGGGCATCGGTGCTGCGAACATCATGCCACTGACCAGGCAAGGCTTTGGACCAGTCAACGAGCCCTCTCCCAAGCAATCTCCAATCAGCCCTTGGGAATTAATTGGGCCAGGCACGATTTCTGATATGCAATCTTTATGAAGTCATCTTTTTACAGAGGATTGGAGATTTAATGCAAAGGACATGGCTAGACCATAACAGCTGCTCACAGAGCCTAAAAGGCACTGGTGGTGCTTAATTTGCCAGTGTAGATGCAGCCACGCACACTGTGGTTACAGTTGAAACCCAAGAGTAAAATATTTATTGTTTCTGCTGTACTAAAGTCTCATCCTGATTAATGTTATAAGACTCTTAAAACCCTGGGACATCTTTGCATTAAAATAGAATTTCCTATACACAAAGCCATTCAATGTTTAAAGTACTACATGTAAATATTAATAACTTAAATCTCTTTCCCTGTAAGGCTGAGACAAGATTATCGATTACTATTATACCCCTACAAGAGAAAAGGCATGAACTCACTCCTTATCCTAAAGCACTTTTCAAAAACTCTAAGACAGGAAGCATAAAATTCCAGATAAATCTAATTAAAATGTTTTGAAGGAGAACAAAACATGACTTTCCCCTTTCTACCCAGCTAAGTAAACCATCATGTTACTGTGAGCTGTAGCAGTAAACTGAAAAAACAACTTGGAGTGCATCACCCAATCTAAGGAGTTTTGTCAAATCACATTTTGCAACACCTGAGTAATAAAGTACACTGTCTCACTAAAAATGTGCATTATGTGAAATGAAAAATATGCAGTTCAGTACAAAACACAAATAAAGGCAGAGATTAATAGTTCTGTGGATCAAGTGAATGTTAATTCATGCATTTCGTAAAAAAAAAAAGTAACATTTCACAATGTCTGAATGATGCATCATGGAAACATATTTAAACTATTAGAAATATTTTAAATAACCTAATATGAATATTTGAATGATTCAGGAAAACTGTGGATGAGTGTATTTTGCCCTTCTGGATGTGCTGGGTGTAGGCACTCTCAAGAGGCTAATGCAGAAATATTAGAAACTACAGTATGGGAGACGAAGTTTGTTGTCATGTACTACATGCAGGTCAAGAGTTAAGGAAGACAATAACTTGAATAGGTGGACGGCCCCATGCCAACATTGAGTGTTTTGCTACAGATTTTGTGTTGTACAAATCTCTTAGGCAAGGAATCACAGAATCACAGAATGGCTGGGGTTGGAAGAGACCTCTGGAGATCATCCAGTCCAACCCACCTGCCAAAGCAGGTTCACCCAGAGCAGATCGCACAGGAATGTGTCCAGGTGGGTTTTGAATGTCTCCAGAGAAGGAGACTCCACAACCTCTCTGGGCAGCCTGTTCCAGTGCTCAGGCACCCTCAAAGTAAGGAAGTTTCTCCTCATATTCAGATGGAACCTCCTGTGCTTCAGTCTGTGCCCATTGCCCCTCATCCTATTGCTGGGCACCACTGAAAAGAGCTTTAGTTTAGTCTGGAGTTCCAAGGGAACACAGAGAAATTCTGGCTGTGTCAGGATAGCTGTGGGAAGTGCCTCAGCTATGGAGATTATGGCTTTTGCTGTTATAAACCCACAACAGATAATTGTGGGAAGCATATAGATAAATGGGAAGGCTGAAAGCCATAGGCAAACAATACAGAAAGAAGACTCCTGGGAACAGCATCCTGCCAGCAGGCTGCAGGTGGAGGGTAAACCCAGCACCCACGAAGGTGGCGTAGGTACCACCCATGGAGATGGCATAGGTACCAGCCATGAAGCTGGTGTAGGTAGGTCAGGCTGGCCCTGGTGTCACCCAGGTGACAAAAGCCTTCACTGCAGAGAGGGCTGCCCAGCCACACACCTGAGCGTGGGGACACCTCACAACTCAGGATCACTTGCTGTAATCACATCTTCTCCTTATTTAAAACCCAGTACAAACAACTGTTGGATGCCCTTGTGGAAGGTGCTAGTTAGAAGACTGAGGTTTTGTTTAAATAGTGGTATTAAAAAATTTATTTAAAAAAATTTATAAAGTGGAGTAGTTAAACTGCATTTAGATCTTGTTTGGGCATATTTACTCAAAATTGATGTGGTATTAATTCGAAATAATCTCTGAACCAAATTAATAGAGAGGACAAGAAAATTCATTGCACTTAATTTTCCTAGGAATCCCACGGTAACCATGCCCCTTTCATGCCAAAAAGTGTAGAAGACTTAATCTTCCATCTTCTTTTTTTCTACACAGGGACATCAAACACCTTATAAACCCTTCCTGACACTGAAATTAAAGCTGTCTTATATCCCTGTTGAGAGGAGTTGATTATTTTGCAGTACTGAGAAATAAATTAACAGTGTTATTTTGAAGACAAAATACAACTTTCCACTGCAGCTAAATAGGATTTTTTTCAGCCAGATGGCATAGGTTTTAGAAAGTTATGCTGTGTAACAGAAAATATGTGGAAAAAAATAATTACAGCAATCACTGCTGCATCAACTGTAGTGTTAGTCAGATTCTTTAACATTTATTTCATATTCACCATATTAACCTCTCCCCAATACAGAAGCATCACATATTTTGTTTAAGTAACAAATACCTATTACTTCAGTGAAACAACATAATTATTGAGACAAAGACACTTCAACATAAGGCAAACACAGTGTGAGGATATCAAACAACATTAACACAATGTTTAGGAAGAAAGAATTATTTTCAGTAAACAGTCTTAATGATTGAGCATAGAGAACTACAGCTATGATGCCTTAGGCTCAAAAAATACACCATCTCTATTGCAAACAGCACATATGACACTAAGAAACTGATTACCTGTATTGCACTCCTTAAAGAGCATGGTTTTCATTACCAAGCAAATTATTACGAATGACTTCTGTCTTTCACTTCTGTATCTTCTAACCTAGGCAGGTTCTGTGAGAACAACATTTGGCTCTGATTTCCATGTCTGGTACACCCTGCACAAATCTCTGGTCCTCAACAAATTCCCGTATCTCAAAAGTATTTCTGACAATTGGCTTCATTCAGAGCATGGCAAAAGAAACGGGCTCCTGGGGAAGCCGTCAAGGACAGCTTATGGGAACATTGCCAACGTGGACATTTCTTGACCTTTTGCCATCCTTCGACTTCAGAGCCCTTCAGAGCAGCATCAAGTCTCTGCCCATCATTGCACAGTTTCAGGCAACCTGGAACAACCTTGATATAACGTTAAAAAGGAAAAACATTATTTCATTGAAACAGTTTTTTGAGAAGATTTTTTTTTTTTTTTTCCTGAATAAAAAGTTGTATGAGGGAAAGGTAACATCCATTCTTAGTGATGCCTGTTCAGAGAAATCAGTGCTCTTTCAGATGATTACAGAGAAGTATTAAGCCATTTCCTTGAGATCATTTCTTCAGTTTCAAGTAAAGAACTGGCAAAAGAAATAAAGACTAAAATGTAGTGCAGAGAAAGGGTCTCTAATATCTGGAATAAATCGACAAGTCAAATGGTGCAAGACAACTAACATCACAGCTTATCTCTCTGCCAGCAGCATGTTTTATGTCTTCCAACCCAGCAAAGTTAAAACACGCTGCAGAAGCTTGATGCCTCAAAGCATCAGATCTTTCCTTTGAAAACTGTCCAGAATAGCTGGTCTTGCCATTCAGAAATGCTAATTCCCTTCCATGAAAGAGTATCTTCAAAAACTTTTTGGGTATTCTTGAAAAGCACGTTAAGCAGATAGTAGACAATACAGAGGCAAATAGTTTGTGAAGCAATTCCTTTCCTGTAATGCCAATGATTATTTTAATACAGCATTACAAGATAAAGTTCCATCATATAAATGCACATCAAACAGACAATCAGCTATTCGTGGCCATTAAAATGAATTCGTATTAAGCAAAGATCTTTCACAAGAAATCTGTGAAATATTACTTCTGTAATAATACATGGAGACCCTTTCTAAAAGAACAGCAGCTGTTTGTGCGCTCTTCTTGCCCACATTTCAGCCCAGCGCTGCACTTAAACGTGTTATCTCCGAACACTAGCCGGTTGCTACTGATCAGTCCAGGGGTGATGTCATTAAACAGCGTTGCAGATTTACACAGCACAATCTGGTTCATCCTACACCTGCTCTCCACCGCCTCAGTGACCTCTGGGGAATCATCACTGGTGAAATCCATCCTACGTTATAGAGTCACTGAGGGGGTAGGAAAGTACTGAGGAGTAACCTTGGCCCATCCTGCAACTAGTGCTCAGCAACGAGAGCCCTGGCAGAACGGGAGTATTTGCTGTCCCTCAGCACAGCAGCGCTATCTGCTACAGTTCGTAAAATGAGAAAGTTAAGTGGCTCCAATGCTGAAACTGCTATAGACACACCACAAAAATGATTCTAGAAATCCCAGTGAACTGAAGCCAGTACTCGAGGAATGCTGTTAGGCTGAAAAAGTGTTTCTTAATTAAATACTCACCAGTCCTGATATCATAAGGACACTCTTGAATTAAGATATGATCTATGTGACCTTTTAATTCCAATGCTGTGTGTTCCTTACGGAGAGTTCCATTCACTCTCCTGTGACTAGATAACTAAAATTCAATAACTGAATGATTGCTGGCTTAATTATTTGTAGTTTCCAGATTTCTGAACAGTTTGAAGTGAAGTATAATTGAACTTTCTAAAAAAAAAAATTGTCATTACTCTGTGAATTATGTAACTTGCCTAAACCCCGTGGTCCTATACTGTATAATTAATTATTTTAATTCTATCCTTTCTTTAACAAAACGGTTTGGAACATCACTCTTGAGAGTGAATCTTGTTTCCCAAACTAAACTGACATGCAGACTTCCTTGGCTTTAAAGAGGACCTCATCTCTAAAGGTACAGTTTACAATATCATTGAAATTATAATATAGACATATATACATTTTATAATACATATAACATATAGATAACCTAACAATATATAATATATAAAATGTATATATAACAATATAAATAACATTACATATAATACATATACAATATTTTTCTTACAACCTCCTTCCAGTGTTCTACTGCTCTTTACATGTTAAGTCCTTGGCTGTGAGTTGTATCAGGAGGGCATCTACAGAAAATTTTCAAGATGATGACGATGATCCACGGCTATAAGGAATCAATTTGCACAGTGTAATTCCCAGACCTCTTTATCCTACAAGG
Organism: Caloenas nicobarica; assembly: GCF_036013445.1. Lineage (NCBI taxonomy): Eukaryota > Metazoa > Chordata > Aves > Columbiformes > Columbidae > Caloenas > Caloenas nicobarica. The sequence continues at coordinate 27,767,437 of NC_088247.1, forward strand.
TGCAAAGCATTTTACAGCATTACCCCTACAGATTTATTGTTCCTTCATCATTTTAATCCATGTGTCTTAGTGGTATCTGATTGGATTTCAACGTACATACAAGCTGCATTACTGTTCATACGTATGAACATATGCGGAAGTGGTTAGTGACCAGACACTACAACTAGAGCATTCCAAGACCTCTCTAGGGTACTTCAATCTCAACTAATGAAAAGGGTGGGTAGTTGGTAAATACCACAATTATTATTACTACTATTACTTCTAATAATTCTACTATTACAATATACGATCTAAACCATTTTGAATTGTATTCCCACAGTATTCCCTGAGAAAGAAATGGTCGGGGACATTTATACAAATTCATACACAGAGCTTGAACCAAAAATTTACTCATGTACTCAGCACTGCATCGAGTCCTCCTTGGTGCTGCTTACAATACAAAGATACCGTCTTGCAAAAGCACCAGTTTAATGCTCTACGAGTCTGCATTTAAGGCTGTGACCTAGTTTAAGGTGCAGTATAATGTCAATCATGTGACAACTGCATTTCTACAGTCATCACGAGAAGGACGCTGAGAAGGCTGTGGAAAGCTGCTGGCGAGCACCTGATGCTCGGTATGTGAAAGGCTTGATGCCTCACTCAGGCCGGGCTGGCTGGAGCCAGGCTCGTGTTTAGAGGGCTCTACTGTGGTCCAGAATCCTTACGCACTGGGTATTATCTCCTGTATATTCTTCTACTTCCATTCAGTCTTTCATTTGTTGCACGAGAGCAACAGTATCACCAACGAAGACAACCAGTGATTATTGGAGTCAAAAACGGAAACTGCATAGAAAGCAAACAATTTGATCAACAAGCTCCTGGTCTAATATACTACCGCTATGAATGGACTCACAACAGAAATAAAATTTCTTGCAATTGTCTGCTGTAAAAAAGCATGTCTGCACACATATACACACGCGGAAGTAATACCTGCAGATTAACCAAATTTTTAAAATCTGTTTTAAATATGTGACCTAAAAAAAAAAATAGTTAGCAGTGATATGTAAATATTGGAAAAGCTATATATCAATGCTGAGTTTTCCCATAACAAAAGTTTTTAGAAATAATTTTATAAACAGTTTTAAAGCATTACTTTATCTTTTTTTACACTGAAGAAGCAGTTTAATTTTGCACATAAACTGGAGACTAGAAGATAAAGCCTTGCCACAGAAGGCTTTTAATCTGATAAAAACTAATCAGTTTTATGGAATTTGCACAGAATGCAAACCTAAGAAATCTTTCAATATTTGTCAAATTGAAATTTAATAGAATTTAAATTTCACTGTAATGTTGTCCTGTTTGGGAAAGTGAAAGTTGGCCAGGTCAAAAACAAGTCAGGGAACATTTGAGAGTTTAACAGTGTGGCCAGTTCAGCCCTAGTGCCTGGCAATATCCTCTATCACTTACTCATTTAACAGACTAGTTCTGGCCTAAAGGACGATTCCTACTCTTGTGTCTTAAATGAGTCTTTAAGGTGTTGCAGAGGCCACTGGCTAGAGGTGATGGAGGGCCAAATTCAGGATGAAGAAGTTGAAGTTCAATACTTCAAAAATTTCATGCTTAACCTTTGCTGAAATTAATCAAACTACCACTAAGAATCTAGACCATGGGGTTTTGTTTGTTTGTTTGGGTTTTTGTTGTTGTTTTTACAGAAGAGATTTTAATTATAGGATAAGATGATAATATAAACATACAAACACATAACACTGAGAGTTTTGTTAATAATCGTTCTCTACAAAATTCCATTATTCCCAAATAAGCAATTCAAAATTCTTCTCCAGCAGCAACAATATGTATAATATGCAACAGAACCTCATGGTAAAGTGTTCAAAGAAGACTCTAGGCTTTTTATTAAATTTCTTTCTTTAGCATAACAATAATTTTCTCCTCATATCCAAAAGGTGTCACCTTCAGAAAAGACACTGATGTAAACATGATTAAAAATGGAAGATACCAAGTAATTTTAAGTGAGAGTCTGCAAATGACACCAAAAAAGTTCAGCTTAATATTCTTGTGCTCAAACTTGCACATATCCCAAGATCCTTCATTCAAAATAACTGAACAGTTAAAAATTAAGAGAAGCCCTTAATCTTTTAGAAATCAAAGAATACCAGAGCTTTCTTTAATATAAGTTCAGTAGCTCTTTGTCTGTTTCAGCAAGAAACACCCAGGCAAACTTCCTGACTCTATTTTCAGGTCAAGTTTGTTTGACATGTTCACAAATAAATTAATTTAAGGTCTGAAGTACTGCACAACCTAAGTCTGTTAACATCGGGTCAAAATACGTGTTGCACAGTACGTATTAAAAATCCATCTTGCAGATTTGGTTAGTGACTGTCTATTATTTCTATTATCAACTTACCTTAGCTTTTCTTAACATCTAAAAATGTCTCATCACCCCTTCTTCCAATGAACCTATATACTAATTTTCATATGTGGTTAATAGATCTCACGTTCCCATGAGAAAAAGCTTTGTTCAAAACCAAGACAATTCTTCAGAAAAAAATAGTCATGAAAAGATGGGAACTAACAACTCCACACACAGAACACTTTAAAAAAAATATATATATTAGATATATACTGTCTGATAGACATGGTTTTTATGTTTAACTAATTAAGTACTCCACAAATGCAAAAGCAGAGAATAAAACAAAGCATTTAGCACCTTTTCAGGCAATACTGATGGCAAGGTTTTGAAAGAAAAATCTGCATGTGCACTGTTATTTTTATTCATTTATAATAATCAACAAAAGGAAATAACCTGATCAGGCAGGTTTTCATTTCAATGTTTTTTTAACAACAGTTTGTTTTTTTTCCATTATAAACTGTTTTGGATTTTTTCCAAGCACAGTAAAAGAGTTGTCTCTGCCAGTCAAGCCATACAGGTGATGGACAGTCACCCATACATAGCCCTAGAAACATCCACCAGCTGTGCAAAAACCCTCACACTAATAACTGGAACCATCTCGGTACAAAATAATCATTCTATGAAAACTTTCTCAAAATGATTTGCTCGCTGTTGTTCAGATGGAAACAGTTCTGCTCTGATTCATTAATGATTGCATGGTAATGCCTCAGTAACTATACGGAGTACTTGTAAAATATTCACCTGCCATTTGAGGCTCTTCTATGACCAACCATACAACTGTGTGCAGAGTGCCTCACAGTTCAGGTTGCATAAAACGATAATCTAGATTTCATTAAGTAAAATCTACCAATAAGTGAATGACTGCTAAAAGCATATATTGTTGCTAATTAGAGGTGCGATATATATTAGACATTTTTTCTAACTGGACACTCTGGTTTTTTGAGTCGTACTTACTTTCCTTTTACTTACATAGCTTAGAAACATCTTATTCAGAGGCCTATCTAACAGCAAAGTCAGGATATATGATAAAACATGTCCAGGATAATCTTTAAGTTACCACAGAGGACATGAGGACTGGAAAGCTGATCTCTGGAGATGCTAGAACAGCATGTAGGGCATAAAGCTGGTGAAGTGACTGGCAGGATATGAAGCTGGGTGATCATAAGTGAAAGACTGTCCCTTCTTGCCAGTTAGGGAAGAGTAAAAGAATTACCCCCATCTATGACTTAGAGCTACTCCAACGCTTAAAAATCACGTAGGAGGATTGAAGTAGAGATAACATTAGAAGCTGTGAGAACAGGGCACACCATGGAAGTCCTGACCCTATCCTTTTTTACTGGATAATGTGAAGAGAGAGAAATTATAAGGTAATTAGAATATCCTTTAAACAGGATTAACCAGTTTACATCCCACGCATTGAAGAAAACAGGATTCAGTAAAACAAACCTGGTTTTAAGAGCATATTAGGCAAAAATCTGTCAGTACAGATTAAGATACAGCTAATGCTGTCTTGGAATAAGGGTACAAGACTGGCCTCCAGGAAAAAAAAAAAAAAAAGCCAGCACCACACCTAATTTTTTTTTAAAAAAGCTCATAAAATTTTAATGTTATTAGGAATCTGAAACAAGTAAAGAGGAAAATAGTCTTCAGTAATAGAAACCAAAAAAACACCCTCAATTTTGTTAAACTGAACACAAAAGGTTGAACACAAAAGGTATAATTCTGACAGGTAAAGCCCTTTACCATGCTGTCATTATGGTGATGCTCAAAAAAAGTGCTGATTGCTTGGCTCCGCACTAGTACTATCACTGTACACTCACTGTGTATATGAGGATCATCACAGATAAGAGGAAGAACAATTTTCATAGTATGGAAAACAAATTACTGATAGGGCAGGTCACTACAAACTATAGTAGGAGTGGTTTCATGCTGCTGGAATTTCTAAAGAGAAACCGACACAGTTCCAGTGAGAAAGTCTCTGATATAATGTGAATTAATAACTTACAAGAAGCTATGAAAAACACTTAATAACATCTTATTACACTAGATTACGCTGAAAATCATTTTTTAAACATACAACATGACAACACATAATGTGCATCTCAAGCTTGCCAGTTCTACACTATTTAGTCTATTCTAAAACAGGCTACTAAGTAGCTTCATAGATTTCTCCGTGGTAAGGTAGAGAGAGAAAGCTATATGGGCTTAAAATACAGTGTCTCTACAAACAAGCTGCCTACAGACCTCAATAAAGCACCAGAAAATAACTGAGCTCTTTGCTCAGATATTAAAAAGTAAAAGAAAAGCACTTGAATGGGTGAAAATCAATAAGAAAACCATTATTTTTTTCTCATTCTTATGTTCTAGCTGCAATAGTCAAATATCTCATTCTCAGTCCACTGACGCACAAAGGAAAAACTAGCTTTTGTTCTAAATGGAGGTTTATGATTCAAAGGAAAGCTGATAAGAAAAAAAAACCCAAAGCATTATGTCTCTGGCTGTTTGGTAAAGATTTCCTTGATTGTTTGTTTTGTCTTTGCTCATTCAGATATTGCTCCTGACATCAATTCTTGTTTTTCAGAATCAAAGAGTTAGTAGACCAAAATCCACCTGGAAGACGGAGTTCCCTGCTTAACTTCTAAAATCTGCAGATACAAATTAGATTGAAAGTGAATACACTGAGAAAACCCTGCTCTTAACAGCTTTTAAATAAAAGTATACAATAAAGATGACACAAAATGTCTGAACTAATTATTAGCCATCATTTTGTTGTTTTGACCTGCAAATGATAAAATAGAGTTAAAATGGCAGTTAGGTAAGTGTCTATGTTATTAAAGGAAAACATCTGTGAGTTGTTAAGACTTTGAAATCTTCTACATAGCCATCAGCTTCGAGCAGACCAGCAAAGTATACCTAAGGATTTACTATGTTTAAGGTTTCCAACATCAGGAATCCCTAGACGCACAAACACTTTGAAAAGCCCAGCAGGATACCGACATCTCCACTGCTGAAAGTCAGATAACAAAGCAAGATTTGAAAATAAACAAGTGTGACTATTCCACTGTTTGAGGAACTAAGTCAATTTAGGTAGTGAATTTATTCATCTGCCTCAGCTGTACCTTGGTGTGTACCCAGTACAGCAAAGTATAGTCCTTTCATGCAGAGACTTAAAAGTCCAATTCTACCTCAGTTACACTGAATGACAATTTTGAGTGGTGTTGCATACCACTGCCAGATCCTGACAAAATAATACTGCCGCACAGAAACACGCCATCATTCAAACACAATTTGCAGTTCTTAGCTAACAAATAGGTAAGCCATGGGAATCCTGCCTGTGGGTATTGGTGAGGACGTGGGATTGAGATGCCGGAGCACAGACATCTATGGACACTTAAAACTGTGCATCTTGACTGGCCTTAGGCTGCCTCTTCAGAAAGGCAGGCACCTTCACCACTGATTCAGTTTTATTCTGAAGAATGCCCAGAGCACCAGCTATGGCGCCAAACACCTGCGGTGAGGCAAACCAATTCCACTCGGGTCCTTGCTCATAGGAGTAACTGGTGACATTGAAGGAATGCTGGCCATATTTCACACCACAGTTCTCCGAGCTCATGTACAAGAACAATGTGACAAACACTTTCAACACTAAAAATCCTAAAATAAAACCCCTCTGTCTTTAGAACTTTGCATAGTAACCTGTGTAGTCCATTTGCTTCTTAGATATGTGCGCAACTACAAAGAAAAATACGGGAACGTGGTGTGGCATTAGTATATTACTCTTTGTTTTCCTATAGTGTCAAATTTAGTTTTCAATGTAAGAAGTCTAATTCAGGGCAAACCCACTACTCTATAAATTGACAAATAAATTCAAAATGTCAAGTTTTTTGTTCATATAATTAATGACATTTAAGTCACATAGTCCCACAATTTCTGATTTGAAGTAAGTAAAAAAAAAAAAGATTGCCGTTACTTTTTTGGAACAGAAATAAACGCCTCGATATGTACTTACTCAAATACTATTGAAAGGGTATTACAATGCACTGGTGTGTGCATTACAAGAGCAATGAACACTTTTATAGGAAAATTGGCAGGTACTTGCTAAGTGGATTGCTTTTGGACAGTTACTTGGACCAAGAAAAAATACCACAGTTAATTTTTGCACACTGGTAATACTAATAATTTTAAATACAATTGTTCCTTCTTATAGTGTGGACTGAATCAACATTCATGTTTACGTATTGTCAGACATTTTTACATTAAATCAAACTCTGGTAGGGTTATGTACTGAATTTTATTATGTAATATCACCATCCTGCCAAGCTGATGGGTAGTCATTGGAGAACTGAAACGTGCATGAAGAATAGTACTTGACCTTGCATTTACTAGAAAACAACAACAACAACCACCACCCCTGTTCAAAATCACTACAAGTTAAGCAACAAAAGAAAAAAATCCAACCAAACCCATCCCTTAAGCTTGTTTCAGTTGCAATGTGGATATTCTTCAAGGTCAGCTCAAACGCGCATCACCCCCGTAACTCCGCACTGGTGCCAGCTGAGATAAACAACCTCATGCACTGAGTGCCAGCAGAACAAATGAAAACAGCTCAAAAGCTACATATTACTTGAACCCTTCCTATTAAAATATGTCTTTTTAGTAAATGGTATTACTTAATTGCTGTGCTAATTCCTCTATTTTTTTCTTTCTATATCCAGGGAAAATTTCAGATTTGTTATAACCTAATTCTACAGAAGCTATGTTACGTTGTTATTCTGTCCAAATGAGGTGAAAATCAGTTTTAATACAAGATCTTCCAAAGCTTAACTATGAACATGTAAGGATCACTTCTGCTGGTTTTTTGCAGAGAATCTGCTTTCCGTATTTTTTCCTCTATCAGCTTCATTGGGTTACCTACAGAGTTAACAGCAGGGAGCAAAAAATTGACAAGATGAAGAATGGATTCACTACCAGGGAATTTACATACCCCTAGCTCATGCATCACCACGGCTTACACAAGTTTTAATGACTCTTCTGAACTGAGAAGACAAGGATGCTCCCACTCTGTGGGACTAATCAGAACCAGTGAAATGCTGCAGCGACTAAAATTGGACTGAAGGTTGCATAAGTGGTTATCTTGCCTTAAAGACAAATGAGGATAGTGGGAGTTCATTTAGTTTCTCTCAATTACAACATCCACTGAAACAGAAAACCCTGTTAAGAAGGCAATGAAGGCATGAGGAATTCAAATGAAACAACAGAAGAATAATCTTAGCAGAAAAGAGATCTGAAGTTTATACAGATGGACTGAACACCATGCAGAAATGTCCTGCTTCTGTGTCCATCCTCCTGTATTAACAAGGGCTCATACAACATGGAAATTTCTATGAAATGACAGAATGTGACAGACTACTTGTCAACAAATCTTTCCAGGTTCAAAATTGGATGAGGACGGTTCGTTCTTGTTGTATGCTCAGCGTTATCACGTGCTGAAAATTTATCTTTATTTCTCCAAAATGAAACTATAATTCATTTGGTATAACCAGGAAAGGAGTAAGAATTATGTCAAGCTAGAAGAGGTTACTAAAAATATACAAAATAAAGATACGAATTTCAAGGTTAGTAACTGCTCAGTGTACTAGTCTGCTTGGGAGAAAACGAATTATTTTAGTAGGCTTAACAAGCAGGAGTCACCAGCTGTGTGACCAAGAGTCATGAAGCTGCTCAGAGGATGGGAAATTCATGTTAATGGCTTCTCTCTACCAGTTAAAATATCTCTATAGCCACATCGTCATTTTCTCTTTGATCTGCCCTGCCTAGAAAGACAGGAACTTTTTAAGTCACAAAATCTTTATGTGGCACTGAACTGGAGAGATAATTTTTGGCTGACCTCAGTTTCAGAAGGCACATACGCTAAACCCATTCAGGTGCATCTTGAGCAGACATCAGTGCAAATTGCAGGTGCAGTTAAGAAGTGGCATATGGCCCCTTATTATCTCCACAAACATGCTGCTACTGCAACAATAAATCTTTAAAAGACATTGCTAGCTCTGTTTGAGGTCTTAGGTTTATCGATTGTTTATAAATCCGCAAGGTTTGATTGAACAAAATATATTATTGCTGTAATCTCCAACCCACAAATTACTTCCCATTGAAGCAATATAGTGATTTCTTTTCCCAGAACTGTAACAAACTTAGGGAGCAATAAATCATATAAAAATCCTATCTAGAAATTCGAACGCTTTTTTTTCCCCCTCTTTCTAATGCATTAGAAAACAATACCAAATGTTGTCACCCCTCCCTGGGAGAGCATAGGTTATCTGTGCAAGAACACCTGGTTAATCATTATGGAATTAAAAGGGAAAAATCCAGACTGATTAAAAAATGGAGAAGTGGGTAGAGCAAACAGTTTGACCTCACATTCCCCCCACCCTGACTGCTGCCACATGTTAAGGTGCCTTCTGGTAATACTAAATAGATCCAGCTTATATCCACATTTCAATAAACAACTTGGTCTAGTCAGGTTGCAGAAAAATAGTTCTTCAGTCATCCACTAGACTCTGAGGGGTATCCTGCAGTGACAACACAGATGTCTGGTACTTTCCTCCCATGTATGTGTAACTCGCTTGGACAGCAGGAGTCAAGAAGCCACAAAAAAATTTTCTTCTGAACGTAACATGAAACATGCAGCTATAGTACATAATGCTGCAATATAAAAGCATTTTGTAACAATTCAAGACCAGAAGCACATTAGAGAGACTGATATACAAACACATATACATTGCATGTACTGTACTACCTAAATTAATATAAAATTAAATATGTAAATCAAAACAAGAAATAATAAAATAAAATGCCTATCATAGTGAGCAATCCCACCAGCACAACACATTTTTGGCTTTTTGATACTTTTGATTTCATGTATATTCAACAATAAGCAGCAGTCATTTCCATGGAAAAAAGAGAACAACAACTTACATACAAAATTAGATAAATTAATGCCTTCTTGAATATTTATGAAGTAGACAGATATAACAACCGTACTCTTATAAAAGTATTTGCTATTTGCATTTTATAACGCTTTTCATAGCTTTTTTCTGCAACAATTTTCCACTAATAATCTTGAAAAGGCATATTTAATTACACTAATTATTTGCATGCTTAAGTGCACGTAAGGTTTTTTCCCATTGCATTTATTTAATTTCCTGTGCTTTAAGTGAAAGAACATCAGTTAAACATGTAATGATAACACAGATCCTCCTCTAATGATTTTGTGAAGTCAGTGCTGTTTTAAGCGGCCCGTTAGCATTGACATATGTAGTGGAGATCCACAATTACTGCCTACAAGCAACACACCTCATCCTCAGGACATCCATACGCTTGGCTCCAAGAATCGCTACATCTTGATGTGCTATCTGATACAGCAGGAACAGGCCAAGAAGCAAGCAGGATTTCTTGGGAAGAAAAGTGCGGTTTCTGAATATGCAAGATTTCAACCCCAAGGATGAGATGCACATGATGAAACCCTGATGGTCACAGTGGCTTCTGTCTGCAGGACCTAATGCACCACCTACACACAGTTTGCCTAGAAACCCTCAAAATGCCAATTTAGCAAGGACTATGTTTACCAAACAACTTTAGTATCTTTTTACAATTAAGGTTAAATTTTGAAGAAAATTATGTCAAAAAGACATTCTGACAGGGAATACTTAACTTTCATTTCTAATATATACAGTTTACCTTGTATATGGTGGGAGGGAGATTTTTGAATAATTCAGGGGTGACAAGCCTCCATGTGAACAGAAGGATGAAGGATGTGAGGAATTAGTAAGAAGGAAAGAAGACATGCATCTCTCAGGGGTCTGGCAATGCCAAATCCAGTGATGAACAGAGTATAGCAGCCCACTAAAGAGTTGCATGGACCATGCTCTGGAAAACGAGAAATATAGTTACTTAACAGAGGATGCATAAAATACTATTGCGGACAACGTGGGAGCAGAGTCATAAGAAAAGCTTTATGTTGTATTACTATTCAGTATAGGTACAAATGCACAGCTATATCCATGGATTAAGAAATTCTTTATTCTGTAATTTACCACCAGTAGCTAGATACAAAAACTCACGTGCAGAACCTGCAATATTAGCCCCTATACATAAGAATTTCTGAAATATCCATTTCCCCTTCCTGTTACAATGCATTACTAAAACTTTTTTTAACAGTGTACCTAAAAAGGACTAATGTGTCAATACTTAGATCATACACAGAAATACTACATATATACAGTCAGGACAGAACAATACATATAGACAAGAACCCCATCATCTGTTTGTTAAGGAAATACATAAAAGAGGAGTTAGGTACTATAGAGAGATAAACTGGTCTACCTGAAATAGATGGGAAGACAAGAATGTGTGAGGGACAACCAACAAAAAACCAGGCAAAACAAACACATAATCAGGTGTCAGCTATATAATGAATACAGAAAGTAAAAGGGCAACACCTGTTACACAGTCTGGTTTCTATAAAGTTTTACAACCAGCAAGAAGCCACGAGAAAAATGGTGCCCTTGATGTTAGTGAGACTGCATCTGCTGATGACTTGGCACTTCACATGCAAGACGTGGCCTTGAGATTGTGCATTTTGCACATGTAATTTGCTATGCACAGGTACAGGCAGGTGTCTCATAGATTTTCAAACACATCTGAGGAAGCAAGGAATAAACTCCCTTTAAAGTGACAGAAGGTTACATATAGATCATTTCAGGCACCTAAAAACCCAGCAGACACCTAACAGCTTGGAAAACCAGTCATACATACTCATGGTAGCGGCTTTCCAGCAAAAATACCAGCTATCAGACAGAACTACACTAAGGGATGCTAAGCAAGAGTACAGAAAGGTCTGCAAAGTGAGGGACTTGCAGTGGTTAGCTCTCATCTGCTCTGCCACTGGGAGAACGATTGCTGCTTTGGTTTGCGTGTCCTGTAACTTGGGACAGCTGATAAAAGGTAATACATTATGTATTACTCATCATATATAATTTATAATTTCAGGTCCTGCTGAATTCTACTTTATGGCCTCAAAAATCGCTCTGATAATTAATGTCTTACTAAAGAACTGGCAGTAGCAGCGGCCGATGGGAGGTGAAGCTGGACCGCTGCTCCCACGCAGATGCAGGGAGTGACGGCCTCACGTGTGCTGCGCTACTGAAAACTCCCGCAGGTGCGATGCTTACAGCTGGCTCCAGTCAAAGGCAGCCGTGGGTTTGGGGGAGAAGAACGGTGATTTTCAGTTTCCAGTTCTAGATTTCCCTAACCAGCGAGAAGAAAGTATGTGGGGAGTTTTCACAGTCACACAAAATCGAGGGCCGTGTAGATCATCAAGTCTGAATGCAGACTTATACTATATGGTAGCCCACAAAATTTCTGTTTCTCCTACACATGCCAAGACACAAAACAGTCACCAACATGCTGTGGCAGACTGAAGTTCTAGTAAAAAAGACCAAGAGCCAGAAACCATGGTATGTACAAGAGACGGAAGAAAACAAAAACTCTCAGAAAATTCAACCATTAGAAAGACTTTCAAAAAGATTTTTAAAGGATCGCAGAAATGATGTTGCCAGTTCTGCTGTATCTCCTTTTAGCTCTCCATTTTGTACTAAATCTGTTTTCAGCTCTAAAAGCTGAAGTCTGGCACCATCATACACGTGGATGACTCCTAACTTATGCTGTATGTTGATAACCGAAGTTAGGAAGGCTACTTTTATAATACATAGGCTTGCTTACAGGAAAATAGCGAATACTTTTGATGCTTGCATACCTTGTCATCTGTAAGTTCAAAGCCTGTCCATTTTTATGGAATGCAGCTTTAAAAAATGTCCTGTTACACATCTAAGGAAGAAAAAAGACACTGGCACACTTCAACGCTTTTAAGAGGTAAGAAAAATAAATATGGAGTAGCAGTAAAGTGTTGCTACTCTTCTTTCTGCAGAACACAACAGCATGAACAACAGTGTTAGAGAGCACACCTTCAAAGAGGTGGGAAGCTTTAAAAAAGAACCTAAATTCAAGCTCTGTAAGACTTAAGGATGTATTTCACTGTTAAACACTTATAGCTACCTGTTTAAATGTTCTGTGCTCCTCCAAACTTACTCAAGAGTCTAGCCTGGGATTTCCTGACTCTGGGTAGACTGTTCAGCTTAGTAAGATGAGCTCCCAAATTTTTAACATTTGTTCTAACATGGTTTCCAATACTTACAGAAAAAAACTTCATCCATCAGTACAATGCACTGAATGAATTTTCAAAGGAAAATGATGGAAGAAGTGCAAAGAAGGGGAGGAGAAAAGAAATTGTCTTTCCAGAGAAAGTAATTTATGCAATCAACTTATCATTAAAAGTAAGGATTTGAATTCTTCTTTCCTTCCTTGAAGAAAGACAAGCAAGATCTAAAGGCAGAGGTAAAACATTCAGGAATCCTCAAGAGTTATGCATATGTATGCACAAGATAAGGTTGGACAGAGTATGCAAACAGGGGTTTCTAATATTTTTGTTGTTGTTGTTAAAATAATAAAGTTATTTCATTTGTATATCAGAAGGATAGTCCTGTAGTCATGATTTCTGCTTCCTTCAAGGGGCATATGAGTAAAATCACATTTGAAAGTCTGACCCAGAAGTGAAGATCATGCATTTCCCACAAAATAATGTTATAGATCAAAAATGAGTATTTCACTAAATATCCATAGTCTTGTGCTCCCAGCTAAGTGATAACAGATCCCTCTCTCCATGTACCCTGGTTTTACATATCAACATGCTGTACAGATTTCAGAGAATAAATACTGTGATAATATTGAACTACTGATCATTTATACTATTAAAGATTATTTGAAAATACTATTTCTGTACCCTTGCTGCACAGTCCTTGTACACTTTCTACAGATAGCATGAGCACATCTGATGTTGCAAATCAAGTATATAGTTACGCTAAATTGTTTTCAGGCCACAGAATTCATTATTATTGACCTAGGCAATCACATATGCACACTACACATCTATGCATTAAGAATTTACATTCACTACTTACACACACTATAATTTGTAAAGTATTAACATAAAAGTTAGAGACCAACGTTTAAGCTTCTGTAGAAGTTAATTTTATTTTTCACTTTCTTGACTTATTTGTTCTCTATAATTACTATGCATATCCTCAAAACATTAACAAGAGACAACTCACTCTCTTACAAGAATGATAAATACAATGCATGTGACTCTATCACCTCATGATTAATAGGGTCTTCTTTATTCATGAAGTTAGATGTCAGACTCAGCTGAAAAATGTGTATCATCTTATATGTATTTATTCCAAAGTCTAGTAAAATTCCTTCACACTGCTACAGATGGATACAATAACAATCACTTTTCACTGTTTTTCAAATTAACACAAGATGTATGTCAAATGATGACCTTAAACTTCCTGTGTTGGAAATTTCATTTAAAACTTGACAAATATACTGGATGCCAGAATAGCATAGTAGTAATGATTCACATGAAATCTACTACATCTTCTAACCACACTCTTAAAAAATATGCTTGAAATTTCAAAATAACCATTGGCCTTCTGTACCCTGGAAAGAAAAACCACACAATACCTTTTTTTTTTTCCCCCTCATCATCTTTTCAGTCCTTCTCTCACTAGACTGAGAAATTTACTTTTAATTTAAGACCAGTACACTCTTTTCCTTTAAGACTTACTGCAAAGTTAGTTGATAATAATTGTTGGAAGTACTGTTACTGTTATTCTTCTGTAAGTTTCAGGGAATATTCCTCCCTTCATCTAGTGAAAAAGATATAGGATGCATCCAAGAGCAGCATCCCACCAAAACAGAGCACCTCATTCTCCCTATAAGTTATATAGCAGAGTAACAATGAGTGTTACAGAAATATTTTAATTGAAAATTACCTAAAAATCAAAAAGGACAATTAATAGGTATATTACAATATCTCCTGAGTAGTATACTTGCTGGTTTTCATTATAAGCCATTGTGCTGCCTAATAAACCTCCAAATTTTTCTTAGCTCATTTCTTGAATAATTAATAGACTTCAGAGGCCATGAGATCAAGTAATGTAAATGTGAAGAAAAGTGACGTGGTACGTTATTGAATCAAATTCTGTATATTTTCACCATTCAGGCTCTGACACACCTGTTACATACAGCTATAGCACCAGACTGAAATAGCCTGTTTTCTTTCTGTTTTCCTAGTTATAAAAGTATGAGGGAGGCAAATATTCGGAAAACGAGAAACAGCATACTAACTGAAGAAAAAAAATTAATTGTAATTTACTTATTCATGTTAGAGAATATACTTTCCCATAGATTTCAAGTTACCTGAGGTAGGAAAATGAAGGCTTTGTTGCTACAGCTATTTATTTCCAGGCTGCAACTAACTGTTGAAGAGAATATGTTCACGATGAGCTTGAACAGTAACTTAATGTGTTCGACTTTTAGGAAAGCAGCTTTGTACAGATATTTTTCAAATACAGCAGACCCTACAATATCACCTTTTAACTTTCCTTGCGATAAGTGAAGTCTTTGTTCTAGAAAAAAAGATAATATATCTTTACGCATCCTAAGAATACTCCCACTATCTTCAGTTAAAACTAAACAAAGCATGTAAAAATCTAAAATATATGCAAGTCTTTGCAATGCCACCATCAAATTCATGATATGCCATTAATCTCAAGTTGTTCTACCAACACATAAGAACTATTTATTTTTAATGTCACTTCAGATTACTGTCTGTTTCCAGAGAAATCTCATTTGGACCAAAACAAAATCCCCCAAAACCCAATAAACTTTGTTATAATAGAATCATAGAATAGTTTGGGTTGGCAGGGACCTTCAAAGGTCATCTAGTCCAACCCCCCTGCCATGAGCAGGGCCATCTTCAACCAGATCGGGTTGCTCAGAGCCCTGTTCAGCCCGGCCTTGAACGTTCCCAGGGATGGGGCATCTACCACCTCTCTGGGAAACCTGGACGAGTGTTTCACCACCCTCACTGTAAAAAATGTCTTCCTTATGTCTAACCTGACTCTCCCCTCTTCTAGTTTAAAACCATTACCCCTTGTCCTGTCATAACACGCCCTTCTAAAACGTCTGTCTCTGTCCTTCTTATGGGCTCCTTTTAAGTACTAAAAGGCCACAATAAGGTCTCCCTGGAGCCTTCTCTTCTCCAGGCTGAACAACTCCAGGCATTGTCAAAAGAACATCTTTAGGAAACAAATGAACTGGAGAGGCTTTTCCAATGGTTTTCAAAGGTTTTGCTCAGGTTCTACATTTAGGTAGTACTTCTGAAAGTAAAATAACCACATTTTCTTAGGTGGTTTCATTTCGCTAACTTTAGAGCTGAAGTTGTCTGCTTTCTAGCCAAGGAAGACAAAACAGTGCTTTTAGGAAACCTCTTTACGGCTGAACACTTAGGATTAAATTAATCACCTCAGAAGAGGCCATTTTTTCTCTTTCTTTAAGTAAGCTTCTAGTCTTACAATGATGAGGTAGCATTTCAACCCCAATTATCTACAAGGAATGTAAGTGCTCTCAGGAAAAAAAGGTGCTCTTTTACTGACTGACTCCCTCTAAAATTGCACATCATACAGCCTGCAGACATGTGAGTTTCAGGGGGGATGCAGGCGACATAGTTGAGATGGAATCCTTTCTAGGATGATCCCTTCACTCCTTTTCCTTCCCTCTCAGACTGAAGGGACTTGTCCCACTCTTGTTCCAGCACTACCTTTAGCTAAACTGGATAAGCATAAAAGGGCAATGCATTTGCACAATCTTTTAGTTTATAAAGTACTTTAATGATTGATCACTTTGTTCAATGATAAAGTCAAAGTCAAACTGTTATCTCAAAATGACTTCTGAATCTCCTTCCCCAGAACATATCTTCCTCTGTGGTACCAGTTAATTCATCCCTTATGATCCCATTTGCAGTAGAAAGCTCACATGCATAGATGCCTCATGTTATTAGCATTCATCTTCTTGTCTGACTAAATAGGCATTTTGAGATTACAGTACTCCTAATATACCAGAAATGCAAATTAAAAAGTCATATATTATTTAAAAATAGTCTTGTTTCTTCATTGCACTGAATATCTGCTATGAAAAGTTATTTCTTTAGCAGTTTTCTCTTGCCAGCTGTTGTACGAAAGTAACCAGGTCCCTGCAACTGCTTATATAATAAGGCTCTTCTTTTATTTGTATCACTTTTATTAGTTACTCTCTCTGTTCTGAATGCTGCTTTTTGATAGTGACAGAAAAAGATTTTTTTTTCTTTTCTTTATTTCTTTGGATCATATGCTGGGCTTCTGTATAGACTAAAACCCTAACATAACATTATCCTGGACAGAATTAAGAGCATTTCTAAGTATGTAACAGCTGTGGGCACTTTTGGCCATACCTAAAATTACCTTTAAAATCACTAACTCCTTACTGCTAACAATGAATACACAAAAGCACTGAAGCTGACCTGAGCTACTCAACCCTCTCAGAAATCTGGGTCTGCCAGTTGGCGAACCCTTCCTGAACTCTTGAGCTATCGCAACTAGATTATTATGAGGGAAAAACAAACAAACAAACAAACCACTACCAAAAGACCCAACAAGCTAATTTAAAGATTGTTTGTATGTTTTAATGAGCTGCAGTCAAATACTATTTGAATGACTTCTAGCTGTACAACCTCCCTGAGCAACCTGCTCCCTGCCTTCACTGTCCTCATGCTGACAAAGTTTCTCCTTTTACCCAGTCTGAACATTCCTTGTTTCAAGCTATGCTGCTTGTCTCTCATCCCCCAACCATGCACCACTGTGAAGAGTCTCCTCAACGCCCTCCCTGCAGACACTAGCGAGCCTGCTCTTGGGTCCCCTGGTGCCAGCTCTTCTCCAGACTTGTTCAACCCAGATCCTGCAGCCTCTCCACAGAGATCCAGTGCTCCAGCCCCTGATGATCTCGATGGCCCTTCACTGAACTCACTCCATTTTGTCTGTGTCTTTCCTGTATTTGGAGAACTAAAACTAGATATAGGCATGCAGATAATCATTTTATATTGGCAGCAGATGGACACATTAACTGCCACATCGTCATTCCCTTCCCAGACTACATATCCCTTATTTTGAAAGTGAAGAAAATCTTGGTGCTCTCAGTCTAGAGCAGATGGAGTCAACTTGCTTGCCAAGCAGACAAATTCAGCATCATGAAGCACTGATGCGCACCTGTCTCTGCCCCTGCCCCTGCCCCTGCCCCTGCAGGTACAACTGATTCCATGTCTTTGGTCTGTGAGCTTGAGCCTAACCCTACCAAAACACAGCCTTGCAGAGACATGGCGTGTTCTAGTAACTAGTTCCCAGGAAAAAACCCAGAATTTTATCTCTCCATTGAGGAAGCAATCAAGAGAGGATTTGTAGAGATTTCCTCTTCCTCATATCTCATACTTCAGGTACATCCATGAGAGAACATATTTTCTGTTCCCATCATTCCATAGACTGTTCTGAAAAGAAACCCTTAAAAAAAGGCGGAAGAAAACAGAGAAATTATCAGAAAAGTAGAAAGCTCTTTTTTCCACATTTTTCCTTTATCATCTCTTCCTTCTAATGATACTATGAACATGATATGAAGTGCTTTGAAAGTCATCTTGCCTTTTTACACTAGTATGACTTTTCCAATCTCAAAAAATATGACAAATGTAATTATACCTGAAAGAAATAAACCATCTCTTCTCACAGAGGCTGAAGTATTACTAAAATGTGATCTGTACTATCACTAATATAATTACAGTGACATCACTCATGCCTCTAGAATTCTGTTAGTGTCAGCGCTTACATTATGAACCACTCACTTCAGGGGTTTATAACTGTTCCACACGAATTAGCTACTCTTATGGGAGTGCACAACACAGTAGTTAATGGCTTCATTAGTGACATTTTCCTAAAAACGGCTTAAATTTCAGTTTGAAGTTTCGTAACTCCCTTGTCTGTTACATGGTATAAATCACAAGCAACTTGTGACTAAAGTAAGACAATGCACTATGACAGTGCAGTGAGACAGAACCCATCCAAAATGTGATTTATATGTTTGAATTTTAAAATCTGGATTTTGCAGTGTTTGAAGACAAGTGTTGCTGTATATACTAATCACCTTCACTATCTTTACACCTAGACAGGATATCAGGCATTTCTGGAAAAGAAGTGAGGTACCCATGGAAAAAAACATTAATACTATCATCAGTAAGAAGAGAGTTTTATAAACACTAGATGTCAAATGAAGTTTTGGCAATATAGTTATCATACATCAGTTTTGAAAATTTCATATATAAACACATTCACCTGGCAAAAATCTGCTGTGCTTTCTGGTACCTGTAAAAGTACTTACAAACTCTGGAAATCTGCAAATAACCTGTCTATGTAAGTATGTCGGTTATTTTAGGCAACATGACAAATTCACTGGAAACACCTGAGAATGCAGACTCGGGTCTGAAAACTAGCAAAACAAAAAGCACTGTCTTGTGTCATGCTGGGACATGACATAGAATGTTGTCTTACATTCTATCCACTTTTTTATTTACATATAAAGCTATGCATTTACAGTATCTAGTGCCTACATGAGTAACTGAGCTGAAGTTTCAGAGCTTACACACACACACACAAAAATTGTTTCTTCCAAATGCCACTTTCACTCAATCAGAAAATCAGTATTTAAAGCAAAGTGCCAAAGTCCAAAGCAAAGTCCAATTCCCCTGCCAGGGCAGGAACACCTAGGTGAGGTTACACAGGAAGGCGTCCAGGCGGGTTTTGAATGTCTCCAGAGAAGAAGACTCCACAAACCTCCCTGGGCAGCCTGTTCCAGTGTTCCGTCACCCTCACCATGAAGAAGTTTCTTGTCAAATTTAAGTGGAACCTCCTGTGTTCCAGTTTATACCCATTGCCCCTTGTCCTATCATTGGTTGTCACCGAGAAGAGCCTGGCTCCATCCTCCTGACACTCACCCTTTATATATTTATAAACATTAATGAGGTCACCCCTCAGTCTCCTCCAAGCTAAAGAGACCCAGCTCCCTCAGCCTTTCCTCATAAGGGAGATGCTCCACTCCCTTAATCATCTTCATTGCCATACACTGGACTCTCTCCAGCAGTCCCCTGTCCTTCTTGAACTGAGGGGCCCAGAACTGGACACAATATTCCAAAAGACAACATGACAGAAAGAATTTCTTGCTCCTAAAAGCAGTAACAAATTGCCCTCTTTCAGAAATAAGGTTTTTTTTCTGGCTGTCTGCTACCCACCAGTTTCTTTCGCAATAAATGATGGAGAAATCGATCATTCAAAACTAAAACTAAATTTCCTTAATTTCTAAGAAACAGGTTTATTATTATTATCATTATTGAATGATTCTCTATACCCTGTATCATTTTTCTTTCAATATTTAATTAAACATTGGTCCAGTGAATTTTCCTCGATTAAAAATAACCAACTGAAGAACATTTAATTCTCTCTTGCTGAGTTGACATAAACAATAAACAGTCTTTCTCACCAGACAGTAGATTGTCTATCAGCTTGGAAACCAGTGATTAGTGAGGAAATGTTGTGCAATCATGCTATATATGCCATGGTGTACATTTCTTGCAGTAGAATAATTTATATATGATAGTATTTACTTAGTGCTGCTTACTCCTTACCTAGATAACAGGATTACGATCTCAGTAGGTAGACAGAAACATATCTTGGGCTGCTACAAAAGGAGCATGGTCAGCAGGTTAAGGGAGGTGATTCTGTCCCTCTGCTCTGGTGAGACCCCACCTGTAGTTCTGCATCCAGCTCTGGAGCCCTCAGCACAGGAAAGACATGGACCTGTTGGAGAGGGGCCAGAGGAGGCCACCAAGATGTTCAGAGGGCTGAGACACCTCTCCTATGAGGACAGGCTGAGAGAGCTGGGGTTGTTCAGCCCGGAGAAGAGAAGGCTCCCGGGAGACCTTATTGTGGCCTTTCAGTACTTAAAAGGGGCCCATAAGAAGGACAGGGACAGACTTTTTAGAAGGGCGTGCTACGACATGACAAGGGGCAATGGTTTTAAACTAGAAGAGGGGAGATTCCGATTAGACATGAGGAAGAAAATTTTTTACGAGGGTGGTAAAATACTGGCACAGGTTGCCCCGGGAGTTGGTAGATGCCCCATCCATGGAGACATTCAGGGCCAAGCTGGATGGGGCTCTGATCTAGTTGAAGATGTCCCTGTTCATTGAAGAGGAGTTGGACTAGATGACCTTTGAAGGTCCCTTCCGACCCAAACTATTCCATGATTCTATAATTTTATGATTCTGATATCTTTGCCATGATTATCACCCATTCTAAATCTGTGCTGTTGGAACAAAACTCTGATTTCATATCTAGGAAAAGTGATGGAAGAAATGAATCCCCCCACCTTTTTTAAGAATGTATGAGTGACAGAACTGTACATTGTTGAATTTCTTGAAATAAAAAGAGGGCATGGTTTCCTCCCAGTTTGTAATATTTTCTTTCTGACTCCCAATCCCAAACCATGCAAACACAATAGTTTCTGAATAAACCGTTGGTTCCACTGCTAAGTGAAAATATAAATCTGTCATCTGAACAGGCTTACAACTGATATCTTTGAGTTCCTGAGAGTTTTAACATACTGATGCTACTACTGAGCTGAAAATGGAAGACATATTTTTAATACATTTTAATAAAACACAATAAAGTATATATTCTAATAAGCCCCTGAAAGATATATTTACGAAGCAGATTTCTTCAAAATTAGCACACATCCTTTGCGTGCACATCACATGAAAGCATCACCTGTTTATTTATTTTGCTCAATGTGAGTAAAAACAAAACAGGAAAGGTGCAGGTTGAGGTCAAACAGACTCTAGGCTAAACAGCTGCAACTCAGCAAGTAAGGGAGCATTTTGAACCTAAACTCATTTTATCACATAGCTCTCTATATAGCAACACATAAATATGTTTTAAAGATCCCTGGTGATATGTAGGGAGATTGAGAAATAGGAAAAAAGCCATCAAAATCCTTGGCAAGTTGCAATGGAGTTACAAAACCATTCAAATGACAGTCTTGAAGAGGGAGGAAACACTTGTCACTAAACTAACTGGTCCAGGCAGACTCACAGTCACACTGCTCAGGGTTCAGTGGCTCTGGAGAAGGCTGCTCATGTGCCTTTGTCACCATATTGGGCCTAGGCAAGGTGATCATGCATCTTGTGTAGTCTTTTTCCCTAGTAACTAGTGATCTCATAGGCTCACTTCCACTCATTTTGACAGAGGAGGGTATTTTGAAAACAAGTGAGATCTTTGAAGTTTGGGGATAGCACGGAGCTGCATAGGACACATCCAAACCAAGGGGAAGCCTGTGCCATAAGCTCATGTCATAAGTGGTGTTTAGTTCCAAAGAAGAGAAAACTTTTCTCACCATACAGCCACAGCAAAAACCTCAAATCAGAGCTCAGAGCAAACCACAGGGCACAGATGTGTAGAAACAGCTTCCTTAGCTCCAGTGTTCAAGGAACTGCTTCTGTCTCTAGGTATTGCTGAAATCTGAATTGTTCAACAGTGAGCTGTGTTGCCTCCTGACAAATGATTAGGTCTATTGCAAAGGGACCAATGCAGAGCACTAGTTTTCATGTAAATATCTTATTTTATAAGCAATTTTCAAAATTTTTAGCTAACTTCAGCTGAGAGTTATTATAAATTGCATTAATAACTACTTCAAAGTGACCTTGTAACCCACTTGAACAGAGGAGAAAAGCCCAAAGAGACAACAAACAGATCTCATCTTCAGCTTCAGGAGGCACAAAAATTCTTCAGGAGTGTTTGTGTAAGGAAAAACAGTACATTTGACTTCAAGAACTGATTTGTTGATGTAGATTCTGCACTTAGAGCACATTTGATCAGTTTAGACTGGAAGAGCAGAGGCATATAAAAAATGACCAGCAACTACCTCTTGCAGCAATTCTAAAGTGTGCATTGTGATTTTTTTTGCTTTAAATACTAATTTTTTTTCAGTGTTCGCAAGGAAGTAAATATTTATTTTATTACTATAAGTAAGTTGCTAAGACACTCTTTACCATACTATTTCACTAGAAATTATGAGTTTACTGCTCTTTAATTCTCCACTAACACCCAAATAGACTGATTGCATATAAGAGAAAAAAAATAGCATATGATATGTATATTAACCTAGATTTCCTTAATAAAAACATTACTATTAAAAATATTTATATGAAGCAGTACTACAACTGTCTAGGTTGGAAGGGAACTTAAAGATCATCTAGTTCCACAACCCCTCTGCCATGGGCAGGGACACCTTCCACTAGACCAGGTTGCTCAAAGCCCCATCCAACCTGGCCTTGGACACTTCCAGGGATGGGGCACGCACAGCTTCTCTGGGCAACCTGTTCCAGTGTTTCACCACCCTCACAGTGAAGAATTTCTTCTTTATATCTAATCTAAACAATGCTGTAAGACCAACAGATTTGACAGGCAGAACTTGCCCTTAGTGAAGCTATGTTGGTTGTCACTCATCACCTCCTTATTTGCCATGTGCCTTAGCACAGTTTCCAGGAGGATCTGGTCCATGATCTCGCCAGGCATGGTACTGAGACTGACTGGCCTGTAGCTCCTTGAGTCTTCCTTTTTTCCCTTTTTAAAAATGGGGATTGTGTTTCCTGTTTTCCAGTTAGTGGGAACTTCACTGGACTGCCACAACTTCTCAAACATGATGGGCAGTGGCTTAGCAACTTCATCCAGCAGTTCCCTCAGGACTTGTGGATGTGTCTCATCAGGTCCCATGGCCTTGTGTACCTTCAGGTTGCTCAGATGGTCTCAGACCTGATGTTCTCCTACAGTGGGAGGTTGTTCATTCTCCCAGTCCCTGCCTTTGACTTCTGCAACTTGGGCGGTGTCACTAGAGCACTTCCCAGTGAAGACTAAGGCAAAAAAATCACCGAGTACCTCAGTCTTCTCCATCTCCCAGGTAACCAGGTCTCCTGTTTCATTCTGGAGGGGGCCACACTTTCCCTAGTTTTCCTTTTATCGCCAACGTATCTACAGCAGCTTTTCTTATTATCCGTGACATCCCTGACCAGATTTCATTCTATTGGGGCTTTAGCTTCCCTAACCTGGTCCCTAGCTGTTCAGTTTCTCTGTATTCCTCCCAGGCTCCTTGTACTTGCTTCCACCTTCTGTAGGCTTCCTTTTTGTGTTTGAGTTTCTCTGGGAGCTTCTTTTCCATCCATGCATGTTTCCTGGCAATTTTGCCTGACTTCATCTTTGTTGGGATGCATTGCTCCTGAGCTTGGAGGAGACAGTCCTTGAATATTAACCAGTTTTCTTGGGCCCCTCTTCCCTCCAGGGTTTTATCCCATGGTACTCCACCAAGCAGATCTTCGAAGAAGCCAAAGTCTGCTCTCCTTAAGTCCAGGGCAGTGACTTTGCTGTGCGCCCTCCTTGCTGCCCTAAGGATCTTGAACTCCACCATTTCATGGTCAGCGCAGCTAAGGCTGCCCTTGAGCTTTGCATTCCCCACCAGCCCCTCCTTGCTGGTAAGAACAAGGTCCAGCATAGCACCTCTCCTCATTGGCTCCTTTCTCACTTGGAGAAGGAAGTTATCATCAACGCATTCCAGGAACCTCCTGGCTTGTTCCTGCCCTGCTGTGTTTTCCCTCCAACAGATATTAGGGCGGTTGAAGTCTCCCATGAGGACAAGGCCCTGTGAATGTGGAGGGCCTCATCCAGTCAATCTTCCTGGTCAGGTGGCCTATAGCAGACCCCCACTATAATGTCACCTGTCCCTGCCCTCCCTCAAACTTATTTTATTAAAGTGGTGTTATGAAGTATATTTTTCTTCCTTTTTTTTTTTTTCCTCAAACGGGAATAATAAAAGAAGAATGGAGAGGCATGCAAGAGTTTTGGTGGCTTAGAAAACAAGAGACAAGACCAAACTTGCCACTGTTGAGTGGCCAGGACTAGCCTGGCCACCCTGGACTGTTCCACCCTGCTGCTACCAGCTGCCATCTCTCTCTTGCTGACCTTTCTGCTTGCCTCATTTTCTAGTTATGTTGTGTTTTCCAGCCTGTCAACTCCCTGGAGCAAGACCAGCTTACTTATTGAGCGTGTTGAGTACAAAGAGTGCCTCCAACTTAGTTTTGGCCTTTGAGTGCTCTGCAATATGAAATGTTAAATTGTAAGTACTCCAAAAGCCTACCTTGAAATATGGAAGGCAATACTGCCTTCCACTATAACAGCACAGAGTTAAGTCCTTGTAAATCACAAAGCAGCAATTTAGTTCCCGTATTTGTAGTTTTAAGGATGAGTTCAAGGAAGAAAATAATAAAAGCTGGAGGCTGAGCTATATATCTGCATATATAAATAAAGATACTCTGCGAAAAATCATTCAAAAACCATATCATTAAAGGGGAGAAGAAAAGTCCTCTGATGTTGGGAATATTTTTTGTGCCATTTGTTTTTAATTATGTTGCTGTTGTATTAATTACATTGCTAAAGATTTATACAGCCATGGATGGTTAAACAATACAGAGAATCTCTACAATGTTGTCTGGAATAAATGTTTTTCTATGCAGTCAGAAACAATTTTATGAAGCAATTTATGCATCAACAAGGTCCTCATTTCATTACAGCAGTATAAATCACAGTTTGAAGCCCTGGCTACTCACTGAACTGACACACTAGGTCCCACTTGCCTTAGAAATTTTATATTTTCTTGTCCATCCATCTAATGGACATACCACTATATCATTTTACTCCTGTCTTACATAAAAGGGAATTAAACACACAAATCACCTGGAGATGATTAATATGACAATTGCTTTGAAAGCAGAAGAGCAATTGTCAGGTTTGAGAGAAACAAAACATAAAATAAGGAGAATGCTAAATAAAAATAATCATATTCATTGTCTAAGCCCTACAATAAAGACAGAACAAGAACAGAAAAGCTCACCCTTCACAACAGATTCTTTAGCACCAGTGAGTTCGTATGAGTTATTTGCTTGAAATCATAGGTTTATGAAGTATAAAATGATATAAACAAATATTATTCATTGCTATGACAACTTTTGTTTAGTTTTATTTGAATCTTTAAAATAGTAAAAGATGCACTGCAATTTAAAGATTCTTTCATATGCTTACTGTTTATTTTTCTGACTTGTCAGAACACTTTATGTATCTACACTTACAGAAAGCAAAAGCAATGAGCAAAAAAGCCATGCCTTAAAGCACAAAAGGGGCAGAATTCCACCAAAGTCAACATCATTTTAACTTACACTGTGCATTAGACAAGCTTGAAAAAAAAATCTATATTATGTGCTACATGAAGCTAAGGTTTTAAACAAGTCTCAAATTCTTAAGCAGTACAAAGGAACAAACTTGCAAAGCCACGTTTAGCAGTTCCTTAAGTGCGTTATCACAAAACAAGGAAATGACTCTACAAAACAATGAAAGCCAAACTACTGGTTAGTAAACGGTAAAAATATGTTGAAGGAACTGCAGAAATTGCTCACAGATGCTTAGGTGTACAAAGCTGCTTAAGTCATACTATTTTTAAAAACAGCACACTTGGATGAATTTGTCTTACACGAGATCAGTAAACGATCCGACCAAATGGATTCTTAATATACAGAGAAACATACATGCTTGAAAGTACTATGCCAAGAGAAAAGTAGTTCACTCTGGTTTCTCAAAAGTCTTTGTAGAAGGAACCAAAACCAAAAAATTAAGGAGGTCAAATTTCTTGAAAAATAGCATTTTGTTTGGCAGCAGATATTAATCAGTAGATAACTGCCTGCCAGAGAATCAGCATATCCACCAGTTCAGACTGGGCCCTACACCTGCTCCTGACCATTCTGTTAATGCAGTAATTAATTGCTCTTTTTGCCTTGTCTTTGAGTTCAATAATTTCACTTATCTTACTCTTCCTGTCTCTTATCTCTTTTATGTTCTTCTTCCTAATTATTTCCCCATGCACGTAAGGTATTTCCTTTTTGTGCATCAAATCTTCTGTTCCGTCCTCCAGTTTATTTGCTCTTCCCTCCATCTCAGGCATGACTACACTTTTTCACTCTCTCCTCATTAATGAGGGTCTTCTACCAATAACATGACTGTCCAAAATCTTTACCCTGTTTTCTTTCAATTCTCTTACCATATTTTCACTAGTATGTGGCATCTTCCCCTCACTATCAATTGTATTTTTTCTTTTGTGTTCACACCTGTAATTAAACTTCCAAATATACTGAACAGAATCACCAGAGATTTTGTTTCTCTGTTTAAAATAGCACTGAATAAAGTACACCAAGAAAGTGAGTTCTTTTTATTTTTAGGGAGAATAACACTCATAGATCTGCCACAGCTAGGAGTCTTCTGAATTACTTCAGAATTTTTTTTTGCTTGTATATTTATAATGTAGAATTGACACACTACAAAATACAGTATAATGGGAGAAATTTCAAAGACAAATCTCAGCTCGGTTAATATTTATTTTTTCATCCTGATAAATTTCTGCTATACTCATACAGACAGCCTCCTACTTATACTTCTAATGTGATCTACATAACAACATATATAAGGGAAGGATAGACATCATACACACGTGAAAAAGAAATGTTTCAAATTACTGAGAACCAATGAACTTTATTGATTTAATGAATTAGTTACTTGACAGAATTGAGAAATGACAGATCGAGTGCTGATAGCTGCCTTACTGCTGGTACCTGGACAGGTCTTTCATTAATACAATCTGTGTGTTCAAGGTCATTGGAATTATTTGTAATTCCACAGGGGACTACTTTAAACAAACAAAATAATCCCACTGACCAACGCTAAATTTATTAGAATGAGGAAAAGTATAAACTCAGTTCTTCTCCTGCAAATGGTTATTTCGTCCAAAAATTTGTTTCAAATGCCCTCCCCCCCCCCACCCCCCCGCATGCTTTGGCGGGGGTGGGTGATCTGTCCCCTCATTGCCTGTCGCCGGGCAGGGTCCCCGCAGACCCGGCCCCCTGTAGCCGGGTGGAGTTCCCGTCGCGGCGTGTTGCTGGGCGGGCTCCTGGGGAGCGGTGTCGCGGCGTGTGGAGGAGCTGGGAGCAAGCAAACTTTGAGACAACTCAAAACGTGGTCTCTGACAAAGCGGGGAGATTCACTCTGAGGTGTATCATATACAAAAGAAACATAGGGCTTTGCTGTTCAAATCACCTGTGAATTCTGTTTCAATATATTACAGAGATTAAAATACCTTGCAAGATTTTAGTTGAACAAATGCATTTCAAGAGCAGTGTCTCCAACCTGACATGTTACATGCTACACAACCGATTTAAAAAATGACTGAGAAAGGTGAATTCAGTCAAGTCACTCATCATTCAAGGAACCTTCATGAGACATGCAAAACAATATCAAGAATCTGGAATTTAAGTTAATTTACAGTACACATCAGAATTAGCTTGCCTTCCCCAGAAATACACTCTTAAAGCAGAACTACATAACAGATATACAGATTTACATAGCAGATCCCCCTTTCAAAGGGAGAGGCCTGGTTTATATCCTTTTTGTTTTGTTTTGCGGTTGTTTTGTTTTCTTTTGTTCCCCCCCCCCCGAAAAAAAAAGGTAGTTAAACATCGAGGAGGAAGCCAGCAGGAGGTAGGAAGTTCAGCTGAAGCCAGACCGTCTTTCTGAACATGACCATTACTGCCCATCAGCTGGGCCTTTGTGCAGGGAAAAGGCTTCCTGACAACGCATCCTCTGAAGACAGCGCCTCACAGTTTGAAACTCTACGTCATGGAAGTGATTCAGAAGAATCTATCTGCTTGTCATCTTTGTTACCCCTACCAGATCCTGGCAGTTAGTGGAACATGCCTCCAGTATCTTGCATTTTGCTAGTTTTAACTATCTAGCAAACCAGTAGAGGGAAAATAAAAATGTAATTCTGTACTTAAACTGAGATTTTGTTTTAAAACTTTCTAACTGTATGACTCACTCTAGCAACAGAGCAAATTGTAAATAATTTAATTTAGTGTTATATTATTACGTATATAATAAATATAGCATCTCTTTTATTTATAGACAACTCTATCCTTATTCAATAATATTATAGGAGAATTATTAAACACAGTCTATTCTTCAGAAAACATTGTATTGATTTCTGTCCCTTACTGAAAAAAGGAGAGTTCATTATTTCCATGTGTCATCACCTCCAACTTCACTGGATCTCCCCATCTAAGTAACTTGGAAAATTTTTTCCTTGCCTAACTATTGTTTGTTTTGGTTATTTTTTTAAGAACGTGCAATTTTGATGTATTTGAAATCTGATAAAAGCAGAATTTTTTTATCTTGCATGTAGAGTGTCATACAGTTAAATAATTTAGCTCAGCATTTTGGCTGTAAGTTATTCTGCTATTTCAAATCCATTAGATTTAGACTAATTTTCCTGTTGACAGATCAGAAGAAGAAGAAATACCTCAAACCAGATTTAACCAAATAAGAATTTAATTTCTAGAAAGAACAATGGGAAAGAAATCATTAAAGCTATATATTTGAAGTAACTTGGGTTCCTTCATCTCAAACATTCAATAGTGGTTTGAGGAGTTGATGAGGTAGTAACTTGATTTTTTTTTCCCTAATTCACATGAAGAGAAAATTCTTACCAAAAATCCAAGGATTTCCAGAAAAAAAAAATCATGACAGTAAGCAAAGGTGTAAGTTACACGTGTTTGGGTGTTTGATCCTAAGCCCGTTCAGTAACTCAGACTCTCTGAGAGCTGGGCATTGCCATGCAAATGACAAAATTGCCCATCAAGCCTCTAAACTGTGGTTTTGTTTTTCAGCAACGAGATCATTCCAGATGTATGTTTGCTTGTTTTTTTTTTTAATAACCCATTCTTCTCTCTTAATTGATGTATCTGAAATACAACACTCAAACGGTAAATTGTGAAATCTTTATGAACAAGCCCTATGTATTTTTATGCAAGTTTTATATTGAGCAGCTACTAAAGCTGAAAAATGAGCAAGTCAGTAACAAATAGTTTTCTGAGTATTTTTTTCAGTCTGCCTTAGCTGGAATTCACATATGATGAAAGTTAAAAAAAGAGCTCCGTGGCTGAGCAAAAAGCATCAACAAACACAAGACACTGCATCACTGTTTCAGGAGAAATTCTGAGGGCATTAAAAGTATCTGCTGCATAGAGGAGTGTGTGTAAATGAGAGGCTGTTTTTATGTGGGCTGCTGAGATTTAAAATAATAATCCCAGAAAATATCATTGCTGAACTATCAAATAACGCTATTATCTGTTTTTAGATCTCTGTCTTACAGAGATCAAGAGAGGCTTCTATCTTTGACAGAGTTGGTAACACAAGACAGCTGTTGCTAATCACAGCCTTTGATTTTATTTTCCTGTTGTCTGCACCAGCAATTTCAGAAATCAGACCATAGACACTTGAGTAGAGACAATTTTGTAATACTTATTCTGCAACTTCAAGAGCCATTTAGCAGCTTGTTTAGCCTTTTGTGTTCAGTTAACTTTTGCTCAAACCTCAAAATGCTGCTTCTGACTCTACAGATGTCAATGAAGGGATCTGCCCTCACTGAAGCTTAACCTACAGACCACATTAAACCTTCAGGCCAAGGGTTCACTTGGAGTAATTTGTTATTTCTACATGTAGCTAAAATAAGAGCAAATGTCTTTAAAGGATTTCTCTCATTCTTAAGTAGAGAATCTGTAAACCATGGACTTTTTTTTTTTTAACTGGTTGGAATTTTTTTCCAAAATTTTATGCTCATGGACACTTTATTCATATTTACAGAACCTTGCTCACTCAGCACTGCCCAAAAAAGCTTATCAGCAAATAATGAATGGATAATTTAAAATAATGTTCTTTCAAATATAAACATCTCTCAGGTTATATTATACAGCAATTCTCTTAACTGTATATAAGTACAGGTCTGATCAAATGGTCTTATTACCATATTCTGCTAAATATATAAAATTATTGTTTGTTTCTTTGCTTTTTACCCAATTATTACTTTTTTTGGTTATTTATAAAGCAATCTGAAGCAACCACTGTGTACTGATTTTGACTATCCTAATGTATACAATTCATCAAGAAAAAAAATGACACTGGACCATAGAAATCAGCAGATTAATACAAATGGCAAATGCAACCCTTGAAAGGCAGTTACTAGATGGTAGCAGGAAACCTGCAGTTCTGGGAATAATTCCATGCCAAGCACGGAATATTGCTAGCAAATCAATTACAGAAACTTTCCAGGACTGCATTTTGCATTACTGAATAAGTATTTCACTTCCACCAAACGGATTCTTTTGTTCCACTGCTCAAAACCTGTAGAAATGCTTTGTACCTTTTACCACTCATTAATATAACAAGCTCATTAAAGTAAATGGAGCTTAATTTAATCATATTTGGGCACTATATTGGATAGATTATTGCATTTGTCTTTTAAATAGTTTGTCTTTCATTCTACTATCTTCATCAAATAGTATTCTGAATAATTATCACATTGCCATTATGAAGTAACAGCACTATTACATTCTTGTTAAGAACTTGAGGTCACCTATAGCATTTACACAAAATACCACAAATCTAGTCAAAGCACCTCAGGCTATGCAGCAAGAAAGTAATTCCCTATAGCACTGTGTGCATTTCTAAGGTCTTTACCATTGGGATGATTACATTATCTCAGTTTTATATTCACTAGTCAGGAGGTAAATGTCAGCTGGCATAATTGAATCTCATTTTTTTACACCTTTCATTTTGTTTGATAGGCTTTTTCCACATTGTAATTTATTGCTCTTACTGATGAAGTAGAGAGCACAAAGCTGTGAGTGTAATCAAGGCTAACAGTGAACCAAACACCATGTGATAATAAATCAGCAAGAAAAAAAAAAATACTCTAGAGATAAATGCAGATGTTTACCATTTCAATTTGAATACTATTAAAACAACTGTTTATGTAAACTATGAAACTGTAAACAAAAAAAAAAAATCAACAGTATCTTCTTTCCTCTAAAATATAAACTAAAACTTCAGACAACCAGGTAAATTTGGGGCTCTTTTGCAATTAAAAAAAAAAAGCATTTTTAATCACAGTATGTAGCAGTAAGGAGAACAAAACATAATATGCAGAAAGTAAGTAGAAGAAAGACATTTGAATTATATAAACAGGGGCATACATTTTCAAAGTCATAGCTTGCAGTAATCCTGCTACTTTGTCTTCTAAAACTTAACACACCGGAGAAAATCTGGCAACTCCTACATGAAGAAGCTGTAGCACAATCACGTTGACTTTTCGGAGTTACTAAAATGTTTTTTCTCTATTCTGATAGAACGTTTGTTTGGGGTTTTTTTTTGTTGGTCTTTTATTTTCTAAAAATATGGTACATGTGAAAAAAGCAACTACTCTGTTTCCCTGAAAATAAGACCTACCCCAAATATAAGCCCTAGCATGATTTTTTCAGGATTTTTGAGGATGCTCAAAATATAAGCCCTACTCCAAAAATAAGCCCTAGTTACGATTCATTAAAAAGTCAATTTAAATAGTGCCCAGGCAGCTATACATGTAAAAAAGTAAGCATCTTCTGGAGTAAAAATTAATATAAGACTCTGTCTTATTTTCGAGGGAACAGGATATAAGAAAACACCTCAAGAGGTTGCCCAAGGACAGCTATGAAACCTACTTGAAGTAAAAAAAAAATCTCATTCACTTCAATAGCTTTTCTGAAAGGCCTCGAGACAGAATTTAGAACACATACTAGCTAATAATGGGTAAATTCAAATAGGACCTTAGATTCTAGTTTTTGTGGGGTTTTTGTTTGGTTTGTTTTGTATTGAAATATTGCAAAGCCTGCATAGTAAGTGTCAATAAAAATGGTTAAGTGTATGACCTTTTCATCATTCTAAAAAGATTAAAGAACTGTTAGACTATATTTACAGTACCTTTGGATATTGTTTGACAGGGATCAGAACTCTTTCTGACAGCTTTATGTTTTTGTTGCTGATAACGTCAAGATATTTCTTTTCTTCATCTTCCTTCTTGCCTTCAGAACCCTGAAATTTTTCAATTTCTGAAAAATATTAAAAAAGAGAACAATCAGTGACATGATATTATCATCCTCAGAAAATTTAAACTTACACATTATAATACAGACTGTGCACTGAACACTTCTGCTGTCTGCACTCATGTGACATGTACTGTTATCTTTGAAAAAACCTGGACTGTCACCAGCACTAGAGAGACAGAGGTGACAGTTCACAGGTCATACTCGGAGATTAATTTCTCCTCAGCTGAAACTGAAGCCAAATGACCTCAGTAGGAGCAGGAATAGATGAGGCTTATGATTCTGTCTATCAGTCTTTTGAAGAGGATCACATCATCACAGCTTGATGCTATTTTATAAATGTGGCCTGCCAGAATCAAGTCACATTCTAAATAAAATGGCTAACTTTCAGTAAGAGTAGTAAAAAACTGAAGACACTTCTTGATGTTACTGACCTAAATTCAAATATTTCTGAATTATGTAAAGACTCAAATGCCTCTGTTATAAGCTCCTTTAAAACCTCTCTGAGAACAAACTTAGAAGAACACAGATGGGATACACCTTCCCTAATTTACGATGAAAAAGTTAAACAATTACTAAACACATCTGGAGGACAAGTTTCATTTTTCTAAAATACTTTCATATACCTGGAAAAAATGTGGTAAGCTGCACTGAGTGGGAGCAAGAATCCATTAAGCATGAGCTTACCAAGGAAATATTCTGCAGTAAAATACTTGGCTCAGGCAGGTTTAGTAGATAGAAAGTACTTTTACGATATTTGTAACAAAATCATACAAAGGTTTGTGTGATGGGGTTGCAGAGTGGAGAGACAAAGGTGAAAAAAGGAGGGAAAAGTGTTGCAAGGGCAGTCAGTATTGGAATTAAACGAATTAATGAATAAATGAATGAACGAATGAATTTCTCAGAGGCATTGTGAACACCAGTAAGCAAGGCAAATCTCAAAGACAAGTGAGGAAAGTTATCTATTTGTACACATAAATTAAACTAGAATCATAGAATCTTTTAGATTTGAAAAGACCCTTAAGATCATCGAGTCCAACAGTCAATCTAACACCGCCAAGTCCACTACCATGTCCCTAAGTACTACATCAATGCGTCTTTTAAACACCTCCAGGGATGGTGACTCAACCACTTCCCTTGGCAGCCTGTTCCACACCTGAAAACCCTTTCTGTGAACTTTTTCCTAATATCCAATCTAAAACTCCCCTTGTGCAACCTGAAGCCATTTTTTCTTGGCCTATCGCTTGTTGCTTGGGAGAAGAGACCAACGCCCACATTGCTACAGCCTCCTTTCAGGTAGCTGTAAACAGCGATCAGGTCTCCCCTCAGCCTCCTTTTCTCCAGGCTGAACTGCCCCAGCTCCCTCAGACGCTCCTCGCAAGACTTGTGCTCCAGGCCCCTCAGCAGATCCATTGCCCTTCTCTGAACTGGCTCCAGCACATCAACGTCTTTCTGGCAGTGAGGGGCCCAGGACTGAACACAGGACTCAAGGTGGGGCCTCATCAGTGCTGAGCACAGGGGATGATCACTTCCCTGGTCCTGCTGGCCACACTGTTTCTGATCCAAGCCAAGACCTTGCTGGCCGCAAATGACATTAAACTCTTTCTCCTAAGGCAGTGTTGAAGAAACTTGGAAGTCTGCGTGGTCACTAGGCAAGACGGACGGGAACTAAAACTGGGGAAAAACAGCTCCCCTTCATAACTCACACCAGCCCCTCTGATTCTCACATTCCCAGTCTTGCGCTTTCTTTTTGACTGAGAGCACGTGGAGGTTCTGCAATAAGTGGTGTCTTTGCTCAAGGGAATGGAAGACTACTTCAGCTGGGCTTTTCAGTCATTACTACTGTGTGAATGAGAGCTCAGGGCAGAGAGGATCTGCTGCATGAGGACACTGGCCAGGGCCCCGGGTGCTGGTCCCGACCTGCCGCGCCCCCACGCTCAGGCTGTTGCTGCTCGGAGGCCAGGAACCTCTTTCCTGCCTCCTCAGTTCTGCCGGCACGTGTCTTGTTTGCAGTGCGACATGGCGTTGGAGGAGGACTTGCCAAGAGATGGCACCTCTTCCCCTGCTGCCAGCACCAGCCAGGAGCCCCAGGCCACGCCACTGGATGCTTCTGAGAACCTAATGTGCCCAATCTGCCAGGACACCATTCGTGACCAAGCTTCCGTGAGCTGGTGCGGGCACCTTTTCTGTTTTGCCTGCATTTTGGAGTGGTCCCGCAGAAGAGCCGTGTGCCCCCTCTGCCGCTGGCCTTTCTACTACATCTACCGCAAGGTGGGAGACGATAACTACGTGGTGTACGACGTCGCGCCCCACGCCAGCTCCGCCAGCCACGCTCCAGGAGGGACACCTGGGCCCCGCTCTGCGGAAAGGAACGGGCATCATTCCCCAGGCCGCCAGCCCCGCAGCCACCGTGGCGGCAGCCATGCCGAGGCCCTAGAGAGGGGCCGAAGCAGGTCCCCGAGGCGGCACGACAACGGCCCCAGCAGGGTTCAGCACGCCCAGGGCTACAACCCCTCGAGCAGCAGCACACAGCCAGAGAGCAGGGCTCAAGACACCGCTCGTGACACTGCTCGTGACGAGGGCCGAGCTCCAAGGCCTGAACGGGACGTCCCAGTCGCCTCAGGGAGGAGCGGCCGCCATGAGCGGGGGGGCCGACTTTCCGTCAGGGAACGCCAGGCGACAAGGAGCCGGTCCCGCAGCCCTTGGCGCCAAACATGGCAGGAGCAGGAAAGGAGGAGGGACCACCGTCAGGGGCGAGCTCGAAGCCCCGAAGAGCAAGTCCCAGCTTATCCCAGATGGAGCGACCGCCATCAGCGGGAAGGAGGAGCTTCTGTCAGGGAACGGCAGGCGACAAGGAGCCGGTCCCGCAGCCCTTGGCGCCAAACATGGCAGGAGCAGTGTCACATAGGAACCCCAAAAGTCAATTTTAGGCAAACAGCAAGTTCCAAAACAGACTTTATTACAGCTGGAAAAGTGTAGCAAATAAAACTACTAGAAACAGGGTTTATACAATTATTTAGCACTCTAACATAAAATACAGGTTCTGATATCAGTTGATGAGATTCTTGGGGTACGACAACATAAGAATAATGAGGATCCACAACGTGCACTCATACACTCACAAGAAACGAAACCAGAGACCTCTCACTCCAGGGTACCCGGAAGAAATAATCACTCGCCTGGGTTAGGTGAGGCCTCACACTTGCCTGGTTTAGGCAAAGACTCATTCAAGGATATATCCAGTAAATAACCACTCATCCAAACGAGGAAGTGAGATGCCCTCAATCCCAGGAAGTCTCCTTAGACGGTGTCCCAGTGTAAGGAGAGGGCCCCAGTTCACAGACCCGCTGCTCCAAGAAGACCACTCAAAGGGGGTCTTCGGCAGGGACCCCGTTTTATAGCCTGGTCAGATCTGGCTGTGGGCATTACAACATGGTCAAGAAGCTTCTCCGCTTCTCTGGGCACCTCCTTTGTTGAGGACCATGTCAACTGACCGAGGGTCCCACCCCTTCTGCCCCACCAGCTGGTGGAGGTGAAGTCACCCTGCCCCGGGGTAAGGGAGCATGTGACTGACAGCACCTTGGTACCACCCTAGGTGTGTACGTAGGGACAAGCACAGTGGGGCACAAAAGGGGCTAAAGAACCATCAACTGCCCTGTTGAAGGCTCCAGATCTCAGGGGGATGTGCAACTGCCACACAATCCACCTCGTGACCACAGTCATGATCTGACAGGCTACTTTGGAGTGGTGGTGCAGTCACCTCTTGCCTCCAAAGTCAAAAGGGGGCATTCTGTTGGTGAGTTTTAATGCCCACTGTGGATCATCATACCTGAAGTGTAATTTTTTTGTTATACATTATCATTACAATTCAATTTACTAATAAACAATAGA
Organism: Caloenas nicobarica; assembly: GCF_036013445.1. Lineage (NCBI taxonomy): Eukaryota > Metazoa > Chordata > Aves > Columbiformes > Columbidae > Caloenas > Caloenas nicobarica. The sequence continues at coordinate 27,803,883 of NC_088247.1, forward strand.
ATGATGCAAATTACAACAATTACAGTTATTACCAAATATTGGAGGAGGCTGGTTAGCCATCCTGATAAGGAAAACAAATGCATTGAAAGTTTTTTCACCAGTTAGTCCCCAGTACAGCAACAATTGCTCCTGAGTCCTCTGTTATTTGTCCTTGTAGTGGTTCTTGAAATGGCACCCAGATGCTTGGGGCGTACACACAGCTTCCTGTATATACCTTTTTCCATCAATAGGATCAAGTGCAATATGACCTGGCTTTGGACAATCCTTCTGTTTTCATGTAGCTGATGATTTCTAGAGCCTATGTGGTGTCATGCATAGAGTTCATTAGTGTTTCCAGTTGCAGGCTTCGCCTCCTGAATGATCTGTTGGTGTCAGCCTGGTGTGACCCTCATTCCAAAGACTGACTCTAACTACCACCCAGTCTCAGCTGGAGCTTCTTCCACCCTGTCCATATGTCCCTTGGTAGGAGTGGCAGGATCGTCCATCTTCCTTGTGTCCTGCAAGAGAACAGAGGCCTTGGTCCCTTGGAACCAGGCTTTGGGAGTTAGAAGTCCAGGATTATCCACTGGACACTAATGTGGTGGGTTTTCCATTTTCATCAAGGGCCTCCCAAGCATATAAGCCTCTAGATTTTGATAAAGTCATGGGTACAATAGCAATAGAAGATAGTTTCATCATAACAGGCCGGCCCACTTGTGTCATTATTGGAGGCTGGTATTTTCCGTTGTTTGCTATAAAGTCATTGTCTATTAGTGGCCTCTCAGGGCAAGATACCCTGATTTTGGGGATTTCGTTTTGCTGCACTTGGCAGGGGGCATTATGGAGTGCAGGTTGCTTCAACTGCATCAGACCAGGAGCAAACTAAAAGCAGTTTCCACCCTGCAACTCCAAAATTAAAAAAAACTGTAAACTTATCCATTTCAGCAAAGAAATATGTACATAGGGCATTGGCAAGAATTCACTTAGCAGCCTGGGGAGGCCTGAGGTCCCAATCTGCGGCTTTTAGTTTTATAACTCATTTTGTTCCCCTTGCAGGTTGCGAAAGGGTTGATATTCCTTTTCTCCGCAGTCTGTGGGAGGCAGTTGCCGGCATTCTGCTTGTGTTCTGGGTTTTCCCCTCCAGCAGTTCCACCAGCTCCTATATATGGTTGGTGGAAAGCTTGTGCAGCAGCACTCGGGGCAGCCCCAAGGCGAGTGCCTGGCGCCACAGGTTGCCTCACTCCACTCGGCTGGTCCGGTCCGACTGCCCGCGGGAAGGGCTCAGGTTCCCGGGGCAGGGGGCGCGTCTGGAGAGAGGCTCGAGGTTGGTTTGCCGCACCCTCCTGCTCCCGTCTCTGCCGCCGCCCGGGTCCACCCATCCCATTTCACGCCCGAAGGTCACTATATCGATGTGCAGGATTTCAGCCCAGATTAATACATGTGCGGACGGATTACAGGAGGTTTCCTTGTTACGGACTATAGCCTCCTGAATTCTCTCGCTGAGGGACCAGACATGTATCTTTAAAACGTCCGGCAGCCCTCTGATAAGCAGCCAAAGGTTGGTCGCATTAACCAGCAAAGACATGGGGATTCCTTGCCGCCTTCTCTCATAAATTGCCTGAATACAAGCAGCCTTTTGAATGCCCTCAGCCAGCTCCGACAAGTCTCTTATCCTAATGGTGACAGGCTACCCATGTTCCTTGGGATCCACGTCACCAGGCCAGTAAGCCACATGAGATGTCATCGGCTGATCACCAGCCAGACCATCACTTAAAAACACACCACGTACCCAAAATCCAGTAGCTACCTGATGACTCAAAAATATCCAGTCTCCCCCATCCAGCCCATAAGTGAAAAACACCCAAGATATTCAGTTTCTACTTTGCCAAACTTCCATGAGAATTTAGCTTGAAACACAAGGAGCTCGGGCACTGCGACTAGTGTCAAAAATGATACTACTTTACACCTAAACTGCTCCTCCTAACAACTGCAAAAATGGCAAATCCAACTATAAAGCTCACGGCCAAGGATCTACTCTCCATTACAGGACATGTCTGAAAATCCAAACGGACTCTTGCAAGGCCTCATAGGCTTATAATGATAACAGGACCGAAACTCGGGTCCTGCTTTTCTCATACCGTTCTACGTTACACTTGTCTGTAAAATAAAATACTGTGTTGAACATTTGATGCGAGTGTGCCGTTTCTCCTTACATTGCATTTCCACAGGATGATCAGCTGACCCCCCCTGAAAAGAGCCTGGCTCTGTCTTCTTTGCACCCTCTCTTCAGGTATTGAGCTACACTGAGAAAGATCCGCCCCAGAGTCTTCTCTTCTCCAGGCTAGATAGCCTGCAGGCAGCTCTCTCAGCCCTTCCTCACAGAAGAGATGCTCCAGGCCCTTCACCGTCCTCGGAGACCTTCGCTGTACTCTCTCCAGTACGTCCATCTCTCCCTTGCGCTGGGCAGCCCAGCACAGTACTAGTATTGTTTCTAAAACAGAATGCAGCGCTGGCTCTCGACAGTGAAACCTGGTGCGCGAACGCATGTGAAAACTACGGCAACGGGAGTCGCTCGACAGCGGGGCACTTTTGTTCCCTGAGGCCAGGGCTTGTGCCTTCTGGCTGGGGACCCCAAAAGCTTTGTGACGTGCCCAGAGAGTCATTGTGACCTGCATGACACCAGGTCTTTTAAGGCCCGGGGCAGCCCTCAAGGGCCCAAGTCTTGTCCTCATCCGCCAGGGACAGACGTCTGCAGGTGGGCGAACAAAGGAACCCCATCCTGCGGGCTTCCTTCGGAGGGCAGAGAGGATCTGCTGCACGAGGACACTGGCCAGGGCCCCGGGTGCTGGTCCCGACCTGCCGCGCCCCCACGCTCAGGCTGTTGCTGCTCGGAGGCCAGGAACCTCTTTCCTGCCTCCTCAGTTCTGCCGGCACGTGTCTTGTTTGCAGTGCGACATGGCGTTGGAGGAGGACTTGCCAAGAGATGGCACCTCTTCCCCTGCTGCCAGCACCAGCCAGGAGCCCCAGGCCACGCCACTGGATGCTTCTGAGAACCTAATGTGCCCAATCTGCCAGGACACCATTCGTGACCAAGCTTCCGTGAGCTGGTGCGGGCACCTTTTCTGTTTTGCCTGCATTTTGGAGTGGTCCCGCAGAAGAGCCGTGTGCCCCCTCTGCCGCTGGCCTTTCTACTACATCTACCGCAAGGTGGGAGACGATAACTACGTGGTGTACGACGTCGCGCCCCACGCCAGCTCCGCCAGCCACGCTCCAGGAGGGACACCTGGGCCCCGCTCTGCGGAAAGGAACGGGCATCATTCCCCAGGCCGCCAGCCCCGCAGCGACCGTGGCGGCAGCCATGCCGAGGCCCTAGAGAGGGGCCGAAGCAGGTCCCCGAGGCGGCACGACAACGGCCCCAGCAGGGTTCAGCACGCCCAGGGCTACAACCCCTCGAGCAGCAGCACACAGCCAGAGAGCAGGGCTCAAGACACCGCTCGTGACACTGCTCGTGACGAGGGCCGAGCTCCAAGGCCTGAACGGGACGTCCCAGTTGCCTCAGGGAGGAGCGGCCGCCATGAGCGGGGGGGCCGACTTTCCGTCAGGGAACGCCAGGCGACAAGGAGCCGGTCCCGCAGCCCTTGGCGCCAAACATGGCAGGAGCAGGAAAGGAGGAGGGACCACCGTCAGGGGCGAGCTCGAAGCCCCGAAGAGCAAGTCCCAGCTTATCCCAGATGGAGCGACCGCCATCAGCGGGAAGGAGGAGCTTCTGTCAGGGAACGCCAGGCGACAAGGAGCCGATCCCGGCAGACCTCCCGCAGCCCTGGGCGCCCAACACGCTGGGAGCAGCCAAGGAGGAGGGATCTCTATGAGGGGCCAGCTCTAAGCCCCGAACGGCAAGTCCCAGCTTCTTCTGGGACAACAGAACACTGTAGATGGGAAGGCCAAGTTTCCATCAGGGAACGCCAGGCGACAAGGAGCCGATCCCCGCACAGGTCCCGCAGCCCTTGGCGCCAAACATGGCAGGAGCAGGAAAGGAGGAGGGACCACCGTCAGGGGTGAGCTCGAAGCCCCGAAGAGCAAGTCCCAGCTTATCCCAGATGGAGCGACCGCCATCAGCGGGAAGGAGGAGCTTCTGTCAGGGAACGCCAGGTGACAAGGAGCCGGTCCCGCAGCCCTTGGCGCCAAACATGGCAGGAGCAGTGTCACATAGGAACCCCAAAAGTCAATTTTAGGCAAACAGCAAGTTCCAAAACAGACTTTATTACAGCTGGAAAAGTGTAGCAAATAAAACTACTAGAAACAGGGTTTATACAATTATTTAGCACTCTAACATAAAATACAGGTTCTGATATCAGTTGATGAGATTCTTGGGGTACGACAACATAAGAATAATGAGGATCCACAACGTGCACTCATACACTCACAAGAAACGAAACCAGAGACCTCTCACTCCAGGGTACCCGGAAGAAATAATCACTCGCCTGGGTTAGGTGAGGCCTCACACTTGCCTGGTTTAGGCAAAGACTCATTCAAGGATATATCCAGTAAATAACCACTCATCCAAACGAGGAAGTGAGATGCCCTCAATCCCAGGAAGTCTCCTTAGACGGTGTCCCAGTGTAAGGAGAGGGCCCCAGTTCACAGACCCGCTGCTCCAAGAAGACCACTCAAAGGGGGTCTTCGGCGGGGACCCCGTTTTATAGCCTGGTCAGATCTGGCTGTGGGCATTACAACATGGTCAAGAAGCTTCTCCGCTTCTCTGGGCACCTCCTTTGTTGAGGACCATGTCAACTGACCGAGGGTCCCACCCCTTCTGCCCCACCAGCTGGTGGAGGTGAAGTCACCCTGCCCCGGGGTAAGGGAGCATGTGACTGACAGCACCTTGGTACCATCCTAGGTGTGTACGTAGGGACAAGCACAGTGGGGCACAAAAGGGGCTAAAGAACCATCAACTGCCCTGTTGAAGGCTCCAGATCTCAGGGGGATGTGCAACTGCCACACAATCCACCTCGTGACCACAGTCATGATCTGACAGGCTACTTTGGAGTGGTGGTGCAGTCACCTCTTGCCTCCAAAGTCAAAAGGGGGCATTCTGTTGGTGAGTTTTAATGCCCACTGTGGATCATCATACCTGAAGTGTAATTTTTTTGTTATACATTATCATTACAATTCAATTTACTAATAAACAATAGAATGATGCAAATTACAACAATTACAGTTATTACCAAATATTGGAGGAGGCTGGTTAGCCATCCTGATAAGGAAAACAAATGCATTGAAAGTTTTTTCACCAGTTAGTCCCCAGTACAGCAACAATTGCTCCTGAGTCCTCTGTTATTTGTCCTTGTAGTGGTTCTTGAAATGGCACCCAGATGCTTGGGGCGTACACACAGCTTCCTGTATATACCTTTTTCCATCAATAGGATCAAGTGCAATATGACCTGGCTTTGGACAATCCTTCTGTTTTCATGTAGCTGATGATTTCTAGAGCCTATGTGGTGTCATGCATAGAGTTCATTAGTGTTTCCAGTTGCAGGCTTCGCCTCCTGAATGATCTGTTGGTGTCAGCCTGGTGTGACCCTCATTCCAAAGACTGACTCTAACTACCACCCAGTCTCAGCTGGAGCTTCTTCCACCCTGTCCATATGTCCCTTGGTAGGAGTGGCAGGATCGTCCATCTTCCTTGTGTCCTGCAAGAGAACAGAGGCCTTGGTCCCTTGGAACCAGGCTTTGGGAGTTAGAAGTCCAGGATTATCCACTGGACACTAATGTGGTGGGTTTTCCATTTTCATCAAGGGCCTCCCAAGCATATAAGCCTCTAGATTTTGATAAAGTCATGGGTACAATAGCAATGGAAGATAGTTTCATCATAACAGGCCGGCCCACTTGTGTCATTATTGGAGGCTGGTATTTTCCGTTGTTTGCTATAAAGTCATTGTCTATTAGTGGCCTCTCAGGGCAAGATACCCTGATTTTGGGGATTTCGTTTTGCTGCACTTGGCAGGGGGCATTATGGAGTGCAGGTTGCTTCAACTGCATCAGACCAGGAGCAAACTAAAAGCAGTTTCCACCCTGCAACTCCAAAATTAAAAAAAACTGTAAACTTATCCATTTCAGCAAAGAAATATGTACATAGGGCATTGGCAAGAATTCACTTAGCAGCCTGGGGAGGCCTGAGGTCCCAATCTGCGGCTTTTAGTTTTATAACTCATTTTGTTCCCCTTGCAGGTTGCGAAAGGGTTGATATTCCTTTTCTCCGCAGTCTGTGGGAGGCAGTTGCCGGCATTCTGCTTGTGTTCTGGGTTTTCCCCTCCAGCAGTTCCACCAGCTCCTATATATGGTTGGTGGAAAGCTTGTGCAGCAGCACTCGGGGCAGCCCCAAGGCGAGTGCCTGGCGCCACAGGTTGCCTCACTCCACTCGGCTGGTCCGGTCCGACTGCCCGCGGGAAGGGCTCAGGTTCCCGGGGCAGGGGGCGCGTCTGGAGAGGGGCTCGAGGTTGGTTTGCCGCACCCTCCTGCTCCCGTCTCTGCCGCCGCCCGGGTCCACCCATCCCATTTCACGCCCGAAGGTCACTATATCGATGTGCAGGATTTCAGCCCAGATTAATACATGTGCGGACGGATTACAGGAGGTTTCCTTGTTACGGACTATAGCCTCCTGAATTCTCTCGCTGAGGGACTAGACATGTATCTTTAAAACGTCCGGCAGCCCTCTGATAAGCAGCCAAAGGTTGGTCGCATTAACCAGCAAAGACATGGGGATTCCTTGCCGCCTTCTCTCATAAATTGCCTGAATACAAGCAGCCTTTTGAATGCCCTCAGCCAGCTCCGACAAGTCTCTTATCCTAATGGTGACAGGCTACCCATGTTCCTTGGGATCCACGTCACCAGGCCAGTAAGCCACATGAGATGTCATCGGCTGATCACCAGCCAGACCATCACTTAAAAACACACCAGGTACCCAAAATCCAGTAGCTACCTGATGACTCAAAAATATCCAGTCTCCCCCATCCAGCCCATAAGTGAAAAACACCAAAGATATTCAGTTTCTACTTTGCCAAACTTCCATGAGAATTTAGCTTGAAACACAAGGAGCTCGGGCACTGCGACTAGTGTCAAAAATGATACTACTTTACACCTAAACTGCTCCTCCTAACAACTGCAAAAATGGCAAATCCAACTATAAAGCTCACGGCCAAGGATCTACTCTCCATTACAGGACATGTCTGAAAATCCAAACGGACTCTTGCAAGGCCTCATAGGCTTATAATGATAACAGGACCGAAACTCGGGTCCTGCTTTTCTCATACCGTTCTACGTTACACTTGTCTGTAAAATAAAATACTGTGTTGAACATTTGATGCGAGTGTGCCGTTTCTCCTTACATTGCATTTCCACAGGATGATCAGCTGACCCCCCCTGAAAAGAGCCTGGCTCTGTCTTCTTTGCACCCTCTCTTCAGGTATTGAGCTACACTGAGAAAGATCCGCCCCAGAGTCTTCTCTTCTCCAGGCTAGATAGCCTGCAGGCAGCTCTCTCAGCCCTTCCTCACAGAAGAGATGCTCCAGGCCCTTCACCGTCCTCGGAGACCTTCGCTGTACTCTCTCCAGTACATCCATCTCTCCCTTGCGCTGGGCAGCCCAGCACAGTACTAGTATTGTTTCTAAAACAGAATGCAGCGCTGGCTCTCGACAGTGAAACCTGGTGCGCGAACGCATGTGAAAACTACGGCAACGGGAGTTGCTCGACAGCGGGGCACTTTTGTTCCCTGAGGCCAGGGCTTGTGCCTTCTGGCTGGGGACCCCAAAAGCTTTGTGACGTGCCCAGAGAGTCATTGTGACCCGCATGACACCAGGTCTTTTAAGGCCCGGGGCAGCCCTCAAGGGCCCAAGTCTTGTCCTCATCCGCCAGGGACAGACGTCTGCAGGTGGGCGAACAAAGGAACCCCATCCTGCGGGCTTCCTTCGGAGGGCAGAGAGGATCTGCTGCACGAGGACACTGGCCAGGGCCCCGGGTGCTGGTCCCGACCTGCCGCGCCCCCACGCTCAGGCTGTTGCTGCTCGGAGGCCAGGAACCTCTTTCCTGCCTCCTCAGTTCTGCCGGCACGTGTCTTGTTTGCAGTGCGACATGGCGTTGGAGGAGGACTTGCCAAGAGATGGCACCTCTTCCCCTGCTGCCAGCACCAGCCAGGAGCCCCAGGCCACGCCACTGGATGCTTCTGAGAACCTAATGTGCCCAATCTGCCAGGACACCATTCGTGACCAAGCTTCCGTGAGCTGGTGCGGGCACCTTTTCTGTTTTGCCTGCATTTTGGAGTGGTCCCGCAGAAGAGCCGTGTGCCCCCTCTGCCGCTGGCCTTTCTACTACATCTACCGCAAGGTGGGAGACGATAACTACGTGGTGTACGACGTCGCGCCCCACGCCAGCTCCGCCAGCCACGCTCCAGGAGGGACACCTGGGCCCCGCTCTGCGGAAAGGAACGGGCATCATTCCCCAGGCCGCCAGCCCCGCAGCCACCGTGGCGGCAGCCATGCCGAGGCCCTAGAGAGGGGCCGAAGCAGGTCCCCGAGGCGGCACGACAACGGCCCCAGCAGGGTTCAGCACGCCCAGGGCTACAACCCCTCGAGCAGCAGCACACAGCCAGAGAGCAGGGCTCAAGACACCGCTCGTGACACTGCTCGTGACGAGGGCCGAGCTCCAAGGCCTGAACGGGACGTCCCAGTCGCCTCAGGGAGGAGCGGCCGCCATGAGCGGGGGGGCCGACTTTCCGTCAGGGAACGCCAGGCGACAAGGAGCCGGTCCCGCAGCCCTTGGCGCCAAACATGGCAGGAGCAGGAAAGGAGGAGGGACCACCATCAGGGGCGAGCTCGAAGCCCCGAAGAGCAAGTCCCAGCTTATCCCAGATGGAGCGACCGCCATCAGCGGGAAGGAGGAGCTTCTGTCAGGGAACGGCAGGCGACAAGGAGCCGGTCCCGGCAGACCTCCCGCAGCCCTGGGCGCCCAACACGCTGGGAGCAGCCAAGGAGGAGGGATCTCTATGAGGGGCCAGCTCTAAGCCCCGAACGGCAAGTCCCAGCTTCTTCTGGGACAACAGAACACCGTAGATGGGAAGGCCAAGTTTCCATCAGGGAACGGCAGGCGACAAGGAGCCGAACCCCGCACAGGTCCCGCAGCCCTTGGTGCCAAACATGGCGGGAGCAAGAAAGGAGGAGGGAGCACCGTCAGGGGCGAGCTCGAAGCCCCGAAGAGCAAGTCCCGGCTTACTCCAGGTGGAGCGACCGCCATCAGCGGAAAGCACGAGCTTCTGTCAGGGAACGGCAGGCGACATGGAGCCGATCCCGGCAGAGTTCCCGCAGCTCTTGGTGCCAAACATGGCGGGAGCAGGAAAGGAGGAGGGACCATGAAGAGGCTCGAGCCCTAAGCCGCGAAGAGCAAGTCCCAGCCTACTCCAGGTGGAGCGACCGCCGTCAGCGGGAAGCACGAGCTTCTGTCAGGGAACGGCAGCCGACACGGAGCCGATCCCGGCGGAGTTCCCGCAGCTCTTGGCACCAAACATGGCAGGAGCAGGAAAGGAGGAGGGAGCACCATCAGGGGCGAGCTCGAAGCCCCGAAGAGCAAGTCCCGCCTTACTCCAGGTGGAGCGACCGCCGTCAGCGGGAAGCACGAGCTTCTGTCAGGGAACGGCAGGCGACACGGAGCCGATCCCGGCACAGGTCCCGCAGCTCTTGGCGCCAAACACGGTGGGAGCAGGAAAGGAGGAGGGACCATGAAGAGGGGCGAGCTCGAAGCCCCGAACAGCACGTCCCAGCTTACTCCAGGTGGAGGGACCGCCGTCAGCGGGAAGGCCGAGTTCCCGTCAGGGATCGGCAGGCGACAAGGAGCCGATCCCGGCGGAGGTCCCGCAGCGCTGCCTGGCGCAGGGCTTGGTAGCGCACCCTACCAATTAGGGTACTACTGTATGCCCTGCTACTAGTGTCAAAAATGATACTACTTTACACCTAAACTGCTCCTCCTAACAACTGCAAAAATGGCAAATCCAACTATAAAGCTCACGGCCAAGGATCTGCTCTCCATTACAGGACATGTCTGAAAATCCAAACAGACTCTTGCAAGGCCTCATAGGCTTATAATGATAACAGGACCGAAACTCGGGTCCTGCTTTTCTCATACCGTTCTACGTTACACTTGTCTGTAAAATAAAATACTGTGTTGAACATTTGATGCGAGTGTGCCGTTTCTCCTTACATTGCATTTCCACAGGATGATCAGCTGACCCCCCCTGAAAAGAGCCTGGCTCTGTCTTCTTTGCACCCTCTCTTCAGGTATTGAGCTACACTGAGAAAGATCCGCCCCAGAGTCTTCTCTTCTCCAGGCTAGATAGCCTGCAGGCAGCTCTCTCAGCCCTTCCTCACAGAAGAGATGCTCCAGGCCCTTCACCGTCCTCGGAGACCTTCGCTGTACTCTCTCCAGTACGTCCATCTCTCCCTTGCGCTGGGCAGCCCAGCACAGTACTAGTATTGTTTCTAAAACAGAATGCAGCGCTGGCTCTCGACAGTGAAACCTGGTGCGCGAACGCATGTGAAAACTACGGCAACGGGAGTCGCTCGACAGCGGGGCACTTTTGTTCCCTGAGGCCAGGGCTTGTGCCTTCTGGCTGGGGACCCCAAAAGCTTTGTGACGTGCCCAGAGAGTCATTGTGACCCGCATGACACCAGGTCTTTTAAGGCCCGGGGCAGCCCTCAAGGGCCCAAGTCTTGTCCTCATCCGCCAGGGACAGACGTCTGCAGGTGGGCGAACAAAGGAACCCCATCCTGCGGGCTTCCTTCGGAGGGCAGAGAGGATCTGCTGCACGAGGACACTGGCCAGGGCCCCGGGTGCTGGTCCCGACCTGCCGCGCCCCCACGCTCAGGCTGTTGCTGCTCGGAGGCCAGGAACCTCTTTCCTGCCTCCTCAGTTCTGCCGGCACGTGTCTTGTTTGCAGTGCGACATGGCGTTGGAGGAGGACTTGCCAAGAGATGGCACCTCTTCCCCTGCTGCCAGCACCAGCCAGGAGCCCCAGGCCACGCCACTGGATGCTTCTGAGAACCTAATGTGCCCAATCTGCCAGGACACCATTCGTGACCAAGCTTCCGTGAGCTGGTGCGGGCACCTTTTCTGTTTTGCCTGCATTTTGGAGTGGTCCCGCAGAAGAGCCGTGTGCCCCCTCTGCCGCTGGCCTTTCTACTACATCTACCGCAAGGTGGGAGACGATAACTACGTGGTGTACGACGTCGCGCCCCACGCCAGCTCCGCCAGCCACGCTCCAGGAGGGACACCTGGGCCCCGCTCTGCGGAAAGGAACGGGCATCATTCCCCAGGCCGCCAGCCCCGCAGCGACCGTGGCGGCAGCCATGCCGAGGCCCTAGAGAGGGGCCGAAGCAGGTCCCCGAGGCGGCACGACAACGGCCCCAGCAGGGTTCAGCACGCCCAGGGCTACAACCCCTCGAGCAGCAGCACACAGCCAGAGAGCAGGGCTCAAGACACCGCTCGTGACACTGCTCGTGACGAGGGCCGAGCTCCAAGGCCTGAACGGGACGTCCCAGTCGCCTCAGGGAGGAGCGGCCGCCATGAGCGGGGGGGCCGACTTTCCGTCAGGGAACGCCAGGCGACAAGGAGCCGGTCCCGCAGCCCTTGGCGCCAAACATGGCAGGAGCAGGAAAGGAGGAGGGACCACCGTCAGGGGCGAGCTCGAAGCCCCGAAGAGCAAGTCCCAGCTTATCCCAGATGGAGCGACCGCCATCAGCGGGAAGGAGGAGCTTCTGTCAGGGAACGGCAGGCGACAAGGAGCCGGTCCCGGCAGACCTCCCGCAGCCCTGGGCGCCCAACACGCTGGGAGCAGCCAAGGAGGAGGGATCTCTATGAGGGGCCAGCTCTAAGCCCCGAACGGCAAGTCCCAGCTTCTTCTGGGACAACAGAACACCGTAGATGGGAAGGCCAAGTTTCCATCAGGGAACGGCAGGCGACAAGGAGCCGAACCCCGCACAGGTCCCGCAGCCCTTGGTGCCAAACATGGCGGGAGCAAGAAAGGAGGAGGGAGCACCGTCAGGGGCGAGCTCGAAGCCCCGAAGAGCAAGTCCCGGCTTACTCCAGGTGGAGCGACCGCCATCAGCGGGAAGCACGAGCTTCTGTCAGGGAACGGCAGGCGACATGGAGCCGATCCCGGCAGAGTTCCCGCAGCTCTTGGTGCCAAACATGGCGGGAGCAGGAAAGGAGGAGGGACCATGAAGAGGCTCGAGCCCTAAGCCGCGAAGAGCAAGTCCCAGCCTACTCCAGGTGGAGCGACCGCCGTCAGCGGGAAGCACGAGCTTCTGTCAGGGAACGGCAGCCGACACGGAGCCGATCCCGGCGGAGTTCCCGCAGCTCTTGGCACCAAACATGGCGGGGGCAGGAAAGGAGGAGGGAGCACCATCAGGGGCGAGCTCGAAGCCCCGAAGAGCAAGTCCCGCCTTACTCCAGGTGGAGCGACCGCCGTCAGCGGGAAGCACGAGCTTCTGTCAGGGAACGGCAGGCGACACGGAGCCGATCCCGGCACAGGTCCCGCAGCTCTTGGCGCCAAACACGGTGGGAGCAGGAAAGGAGGAGGGACCATGAAGAGGGGCGAGCTCGAAGCCCCGAACAGCACGTCCCAGCTTACTCCAGGTGGAGGGACCGCCGTCAGCGGGAAGGCCGAGTTCCCGTCAGGGATCGGCAGGCGACAAGGAGCCGATCCCGGCGGAGGTCCCGCAGCGCTGCCTGGCGCAGGGCTTGGTAGCGCACCCTACCAATTAGGGTACTACTGTATGCCCTGCTACTAGTGTCAAAAATGATACTACTTTACACCTAAACTGCTCCTCCTAACAACTGCAAAAATGGCAAATCCAACTATAAAGCTCACGGCCAAGGATCTACTCTCCATTACAGGACATGTCTGAAAATCCAAACAGACTCTTGCAAGGCCTCATAGGCTTATAATGATAACAGGACCGAAACTCGGGTCCTGCTTTTCTCATACCGTTCTACGTTACACTTGTCTGTAAAATAAAATACTGTGTTGAACATTTGATGCGAGTGTGCCGTTTCTCCTTACATTGCATTTCCACAGGATGATCAGCTGACCCCCCCTGAAAAGAGCCTGGCTCTGTCTTCTTTGCACCCTCTCTTCAGGTATTGAGCTACACTGAGAAAGATCCGCCCCAGAGTCTTCTCTTCTCCAGGCTAGATAGCCTGCAGGCAGCTCTCTCAGCCCTTCCTCACAGAAGAGATGCTCCAGGCCCTTCACCGTCCTCGGAGACCTTCGCTGTACTCTCTCCAGTACGTCCATCTCTCCCTTGCGCTGGGCAGCCCAGCACAGTACTAGTATTGTTTCTAAAACAGAATGCAGCGCTGGCTCTCGACAGTGAAACCTGGTGCGCGAACGCATGTGAAAACTACGGCAACGGGAGTCGCTCGACAGCGGGGCACTTTTGTTCCCTGAGGCCAGGGCTTGTGCCTTCTGGCTGGGGACCCCAAAAGCTTTGTGACGTGCCCAGAGAGTCATTGTGACCCGCATGACACCAGGTCTTTTAAGGCCCGGGGCAGCCCTCAAGGGCCCAAGTCTTGTCCTCATCCGCCAGGGACAGACGTCTGCAGGTGGGCGAACAAAGGAACCCCATCCTGCGGGCTTCCTTCGGAGGGCAGAGAGGATCTGCTGCACGAGGACACTGGCCAGGGCCCCGGGTGCTGGTCCCGACCTGCCGCGCCCCCACGCTCAGGCTGTTGCTGCTCGGAGGCCAGGAACCTCTTTCCTGCCTCCTCAGTTCTGCCGGCACGTGTCTTGTTTGCAGTGCGACATGGCGTTGGAGGAGGACTTGCCAAGAGATGGCACCTCTTCCCCTGCTGCCAGCACCAGCCAGGAGCCCCAGGCCACGCCACTGGATGCTTCTGAGAACCTAATGTGCCCAATCTGCCAGGACACCATTCGTGACCAAGCTTCCGTGAGCTGGTGCGGGCACCTTTTCTGTTTTGCCTGCATTTTGGAGTGGTCCCGCAGAAGAGCCGTGTGCCCCCTCTGCCGCTGGCCTTTCTACTACATCTACCGCAAGGTGGGAGACGATAACTACGTGGTGTACGACGTCGCGCCCCACGCCAGCTCCGCCAGCCACGCTCCAGGAGGGACACCTGGGCCCCGCTCTGCGGAAAGGAACGGGCATCATTCCCCAGGCCGCCAGCCCCGCAGCGACCGTGGCGGCAGCCATGCCGAGGCCCTAGAGAGGGGCCGAAGCAGGTCCCCGAGGCGGCACGACAACGGCCCCAGCAGGGTTCAGCACGCCCAGGGCTACAACCCCTCGAGCAGCAGCACACAGCCAGAGAGCAGGGCTCAAGACACCGCTCGTGACACTGCTCGTGACGAGGGCCGAGCTCCAAGGCCTGAACGGGACGTCCCAGTCGCCTCAGGGAGGAGCGGCCGCCATGAGCGGGGGGGCCGACTTTCCGTCAGGGAACGCCAGGCGACAAGGAGCCGGTCCCGCAGCCCTTGGCGCCAAACATGGCAGGAGCAGGAAAGGAGGAGGGACCACCGTCAGGGGCGAGCTCGAAGCCCCGAAGAGCAAGTCCCAGCTTATCCCAGATGGAGCGACCGCCATCAGCGGGAAGGAGGAGCTTCTGTCAGGGAACGGCAGGCGACAAGGAGCCGGTCCCGGCAGACCTCCCGCAGCCCTGGGCGCCCAACACGCTGGGAGCAGCCAAGGAGGAGGGATCTCTATGAGGGGCCAGCTCTAAGCCCCGAACGGCAAGTCCCAGCTTCTTCTGGGACAACAGAACACCGTAGATGGGAAGGCCAAGTTTCCATCAGGGAACGGCAGGCGACAAGGAGCCGAACCCCGCACAGGTCCCGCAGCCCTTGGTGCCAAACATGGCGGGAGCAAGAAAGGAGGAGGGAGCACCGTCAGGGGCGAGCTCGAAGCCCCGAAGAGCAAGTCCCGGCTTACTCCAGGTGGAGCGACCGCCATCAGCGGGAAGCACGAGCTTCTGTCAGGGAACGGCAGGCGACATGGAGCCGATCCCGGCAGAGTTCCCGCAGCTCTTGGTGCCAAACATGGCGGGAGCAGGAAAGGAGGAGGGACCATGAAGAGGCTCGAGCCCTAAGCCGCGAAGAGCAAGTCCCAGCCTACTCCAGGTGGAGCGACCGCCGTCAGCGGGAAGCACGAGCTTCTGTCAGGGAACGGCAGCCGACACGGAGCCGATCCCGGCGGAGTTCCCGCAGCTCTTGGCACCAAACATGGCGGGGGCAGGAAAGGAGGAGGGAGCACCATCAGGGGCGAGCTCGAAGCCCCGAAGAGCAAGTCCCGCCTTACTCCAGGTGGAGCGACCGCCGTCAGCGGGAAGCACGAGCTTCTGTCAGGGAACGGCAGGCGACACGGAGCCGATCCCGGCACAGGTCCCGCAGCTCTTGGCGCCAAACACGGTGGGAGCAGGAAAGGAGGAGGGACCATGAAGAGGGGCGAGCTCGAAGCCCCGAACAGCACGTCCCAGCTTACTCCAGGTGGAGGGACCGCCGTCAGCGGGAAGGCCGAGTTCCCGTCAGGGATCGGCAGGCGACAAGGAGCCGATCCCGGCGGAGGTCCCGCAGCGCTGCCTGGCGCAGGGCTTGGTAGCGCACCCTACCAATTAGGGTACTACTGTATGCCCTGCTACTAGTGTCAAAAATGATACTACTTTACACCTAAACTGCTCCTCCTAACAACTGCAAAAATGGCAAATCCAACTATAAAGCTCACGGCCAAGGATCTACTCTCCATTACAGGACATGTCTGAAAATCCAAACAGACTCTTGCAAGGCCTCATAGGCTTATAATGATAACAGGACCGAAACTCGGGTCCTGCTTTTCTCATACCGTTCTACGTTACACTTGTCTGTAAAATAAAATACTGTGTTGAACATTTGATGCGAGTGTGCCGTTTCTCCTTACATTGCATTTCCACAGGATGATCAGCTGACCCCCCCTGAAAAGAGCCTGGCTCTGTCTTCTTTGCACCCTCTCTTCAGGTATTGAGCTACACTGAGAAAGATCCGCCCCAGAGTCTTCTCTTCTCCAGGCTAGATAGCCTGCAGGCAGCTCTCTCAGCCCTTCCTCACAGAAGAGATGCTCCAGGCCCTTCACCGTCCTCGGAGACCTTCGCTGTACTCTCTCCAGTACGTCCATCTCTCCCTTGCGCTGGGCAGCCCAGCACAGTACTAGTATTGTTTCTAAAACAGAATGCAGCGCTGGCTCTCGACAGTGAAACCTGGTGCGCGAACGCATGTGAAAACTACGGCAACGGGAGTCGCTCGACAGCGGGGCACTTTTGTTCCCTGAGGCCAGGGCTTGTGCCTTCTGGCTGGGGACCCCAAAAGCTTTGTGACGTGCCCAGAGAGTCATTG
Source organism: Caloenas nicobarica (assembly GCF_036013445.1). Lineage (NCBI taxonomy): Eukaryota > Metazoa > Chordata > Aves > Columbiformes > Columbidae > Caloenas > Caloenas nicobarica. The sequence continues at coordinate 27,820,279 of NC_088247.1, forward strand.
TGACCCGCATGACACCAGGTCTTTTAAGGCCCGGGGCAGCCCTCAAGGGCCCAAGTCTTGTCCTCATCCGCCAGGGACAGACGTCTGCAGGTGGGCGAACAAAGGAACCCCATCCTGCGGGCTTCCTTCGGAGGGCAGAGAGGATCTGCTGCACGAGGACACTGGCCAGGGCCCCGGGTGCTGGTCCCGACCTGCCGCGCCCCCACGCTCAGGCTGTTGCTGCTCGGAGGCCAGGAACCTCTTTCCTGCCTCCTCAGTTCTGCCGGCACGTGTCTTGTTTGCAGTGCGACATGGCGTTGGAGGAGGACTTGCCAAGAGATGGCACCTCTTCCCCTGCTGCCAGCACCAGCCAGGAGCCCCAGGCCACGCCACTGGATGCTTCTGAGAACCTAATGTGCCCAATCTGCCAGGACACCATTCGTGACCAAGCTTCCGTGAGCTGGTGCGGGCACCTTTTCTGTTTTGCCTGCATTTTGGAGTGGTCCCGCAGAAGAGCCGTGTGCCCCCTCTGCCGCTGGCCTTTCTACTACATCTACCGCAAGGTGGGAGACGATAACTACGTGGTGTACGACGTCGCGCCCCACGCCAGCTCCGCCAGCCACGCTCCAGGAGGGACACCTGGGCCCCGCTCTGCGGAAAGGAACGGGCATCATTCCCCAGGCCGCCAGCCCCGCAGCGACCGTGGCGGCAGCCATGCCGAGGCCCTAGAGAGGGGCCGAAGCAGGTCCCCGAGGCGGCACGACAACGGCCCCAGCAGGGTTCAGCACGCCCAGGGCTACAACCCCTCGAGCAGCAGCACACAGCCAGAGAGCAGGGCTCAAGACACCGCTCGTGACACTGCTCGTGACGAGGGCCGAGCTCCAAGGCCTGAACGGGACGTCCCAGTCGCCTCAGGGAGGAGCGGCCGCCATGAGCGGGGGGGCCGACTTTCCGTCAGGGAACGCCAGGCGACAAGGAGCCGGTCCCGCAGCCCTTGGCGCCAAACATGGCAGGAGCAGGAAAGGAGGAGGGACCACCGTCAGGGGCGAGCTCGAAGCCCCGAAGAGCAAGTCCCAGCTTATCCCAGATGGAGCGACCGCCATCAGCGGGAAGGAGGAGCTTCTGTCAGGGAACGGCAGGCGACAAGGAGCCGGTCCCGGCAGACCTCCCGCAGCCCTGGGCGCCCAACACGCTGGGAGCAGCCAAGGAGGAGGGATCTCTATGAGGGGCCAGCTCTAAGCCCCGAACGGCAAGTCCCAGCTTCTTCTGGGACAACAGAACACCGTAGATGGGAAGGCCAAGTTTCCATCAGGGAACGGCAGGCGACAAGGAGCCGAACCCCGCACAGGTCCCGCAGCCCTTGGTGCCAAACATGGCGGGAGCAAGAAAGGAGGAGGGAGCACCGTCAGGGGCGAGCTCGAAGCCCCGAAGAGCAAGTCCCGGCTTACTCCAGGTGGAGCGACCGCCATCAGCGGGAAGCACGAGCTTCTGTCAGGGAACGGCAGGCGACATGGAGCCGATCCCGGCAGAGTTCCCGCAGCTCTTGGTGCCAAACATGGCGGGAGCAGGAAAGGAGGAGGGACCATGAAGAGGCTCGAGCCCTAAGCCGCGAAGAGCAAGTCCCAGCCTACTCCAGGTGGAGCGACCGCCGTCAGCGGGAAGCACGAGCTTCTGTCAGGGAACGGCAGCCGACACGGAGCCGATCCCGGCGGAGTTCCCGCAGCTCTTGGCACCAAACATGGCGGGGGCAGGAAAGGAGGAGGGAGCACCATCAGGGGCGAGCTCGAAGCCCCGAAGAGCAAGTCCCGCCTTACTCCAGGTGGAGCGACCGCCGTCAGCGGGAAGCACGAGCTTCTGTCAGGGAACGGCAGGCGACACGGAGCCGATCCCGGCACAGGTCCCGCAGCTCTTGGCGCCAAACACGGTGGGAGCAGGAAAGGAGGAGGGACCATGAAGAGGGGCGAGCTCGAAGCCCCGAACAGCACGTCCCAGCTTACTCCAGGTGGAGGGACCGCCGTCAGCGGGAAGGCCGAGTTCCCGTCAGGGATCGGCAGGCGACAAGGAGCCGATCCCGGCGGAGGTCCCGCAGCCCTGCCTGGCGCAGGGCTTGGTAGCGCACCCTACCAATTAGGGTACTACTGTATGCCCTGCTACTAGTGTCAAAAATGATACTACTTTACACCTAAACTGCTCCTCCTAACAACTGCAAAAATGGCAAATCCAACTATAAAGCTCACGGCCAAGGATCTACTCTCCATTACAGGACATGTCTGAAAATCCAAACAGACTCTTGCAAGGCCTCATAGGCTTATAATGATAACAGGACCGAAACTCGGGTCCTGCTTTTCTCATACCGTTCTACGTTACACTTGTCTGTAAAATAAAATACTGTGTTGAACATTTGATGCGAGTGTGCCGTTTCTCCTTACATTGCATTTCCACAGGATGATCAGCTGACCCCCCCTGAAAAGAGCCTGGCTCTGTCTTCTTTGCACCCTCTCTTCAGGTATTGAGCTACACTGAGAAAGATCCGCCCCAGAGTCTTCTCTTCTCCAGGCTAGATAGCCTGCAGGCAGCTCTCTCAGCCCTTCCTCACAGAAGAGATGCTCCAGGCCCTTCACCGTCCTCGGAGACCTTCGCTGTACTCTCTCCAGTACGTCCATCTCTCCCTTGCGCTGGGCAGCCCAGCACAGTACTAGTATTGTTTCTAAAACAGAATGCAGCGCTGGCTCTCGACAGTGAAACCTGGTGCGCGAACGCATGTGAAAACTACGGCAACGGGAGTCGCTCGACAGCGGGGCACTTTTGTTCCCTGAGGCCAGGGCTTGTGCCTTCTGGCTGGGGACCCCAAAAGCTTTGTGACGTGCCCAGAGAGTCATTGTGACCCGCATGACACCAGGTCTTTTAAGGCCCGGGGCAGCCCTCAAGGGCCCAAGTCTTGTCCTCATCCGCCAGGGACAGACGTCTGCAGGTGGGCGAACAAAGGAACCCCATCCTGCGGGCTTCCTTCGGAGGGCAGAGAGGATCTGCTGCACGAGGACACTGGCCAGGGCCCCGGGTGCTGGTCCCGACCTGCCGCGCCCCCACGCTCAGGCTGTTGCTGCTCGGAGGCCAGGAACCTCTTTCCTGCCTCCTCAGTTCTGCCGGCACGTGTCTTGTTTGCAGTGCGACATGGCGTTGGAGGAGGACTTGCCAAGAGATGGCACCTCTTCCCCTGCTGCCAGCACCAGCCAGGAGCCCCAGGCCACGCCACTGGATGCTTCTGAGAACCTAATGTGCCCAATCTGCCAGGACACCATTCGTGACCAAGCTTCCGTGAGCTGGTGCGGGCACCTTTTCTGTTTTGCCTGCATTTTGGAGTGGTCCCGCAGAAGAGCCGTGTGCCCCCTCTGCCGCTGGCCTTTCTACTACATCTACCGCAAGGTGGGAGACGATAACTACGTGGTGTACGACGTCGCGCCCCACGCCAGCTCCGCCAGCCACGCTCCAGGAGGGACACCTGGGCCCCGCTCTGCGGAAAGGAACGGGCATCATTCCCCAGGCCGCCAGCCCCGCAGCGACCGTGGCGGCAGCCATGCCGAGGCCCTAGAGAGGGGCCGAAGCAGGTCCCCGAGGCGGCACGACAACGGCCCCAGCAGGGTTCAGCACGCCCAGGGCTACAACCCCTCGAGCAGCAGCACACAGCCAGAGAGCAGGGCTCAAGACACCGCTCGTGACACTGCTCGTGACGAGGGCCGAGCTCCAAGGCCTGAACGGGACGTCCCAGTCGCCTCAGGGAGGAGCTGCCGCCATGAGCGGGGGGGCCGACTTTCCGTCAGGGAACGCCAGGCGACAAGGAGCCGGTCCCGCAGCCCTTGGCGCCAAACATGGCAGGAGCAGGAAAGGAGGAGGGACCACCGTCAGGGGCGAGCTCGAAGCCCCGAAGAGCAAGTCCCAGCTTATCCCAGATGGAGCGACCGCCATCAGCGGGAAGGAGGAGCTTCTGTCAGGGAACGGCAGGCGACAAGGAGCCGGTCCCGGCAGACCTCCCGCAGCCCTGGGCGCCCAACACGCTGGGAGCAGCCAAGGAGGAGGGATCTCTATGAGGGGCCAGCTCTAAGCCCCGAACGGCAAGTCCCAGCTTCTTCTGGGACAACAGAACACCGTAGATGGGAAGGCCAAGTTTCCATCAGGGAACGGCAGGCGACAAGGAGCCGAACCCCGCACAGGTCCCGCAGCCCTTGGCGCCAAACATGGCGGGAGCAGGAAAGGAGGAGGGAGCACCGTCAGGGGCGAGCTCGAAGCCCCGAAGAGCAAGTCCTGGCTTACTCCAGGTGGAGCGACCGCCGTCAGCGGGAAGCACGAGCTTCTGTCAGGGAACGGCAGGCGACATGGAGCCGATCCCGGCAGAGTTCCCGCAGCTCTTGGTGCCAAACATGGCGGGAGCAGGAAAGGAGGAGGGACCATGAAGAGGCTCGAGCCCTAAGCCGCGAAGAGCAAGTCCCAGCTTACTCCAGGTGGAGCGACCGCCGTCAGCGGGAAGCACGAGCTTCTGTCAGGGAACGGCAGCCGACACGGAGCCGATCCCGGCGGAGTTCCCGCAGCTCTTGGCGCCAAACATGGCGGGAGCAGGAAAGGAGGAGGGAGCACCGTCAGGGGCGAGCTCGAAGCCCCGAAGAGCAAGTCCCGGCTTACTCCAGGTGGAGCGACCGCCATCAGCGGGAAGCACGAGCTTCTGTCAGGGAACGGCAGGCGACACGGAGCCGATCCCGGCACAGGTCCCGCAGCTCTTGGCGCCAAACACGGCGGGAGCAGGAAAGGAGGAGGGACCATGAAGAGGGGCGAGCTCGAAGCCCCGAACAGCACGTCCCAGCTTACTCCAGGTGGAGGGACCGCCGTCAGCGGGAAGGCCGAGTTCCCGTCAGGGATCGGCAGGCGACAAGGAGCCGATCCCGGCGGAGGTCCCGCAGCCCTGCCTGGCGCAGGGCTTGGTAGCGCACCCTACCAATTAGGGTACTACTGTATGCCCTGCTACTAGTGTCAAAAATGATACTACTTTACACCTAAACTGCTCCTCCTAACAACTGCAAAAATGGCAAATCCAACTATAAAGCTCACGGCCAAGGATCTACTCTCCATTACAGGACATGTCTGAAAATCCAAACAGACTCTTGCAAGGCCTCATAGGCTTATAATGATAACAGGACCGAAACTCGGGTCCTGCTTTTCTCATACCGTTCTACGTTACACTTGTCTGTAAAATAAAATACTGTGTTGAACATTTGATGCGAGTGTGCCGTTTCTCCTTACATTGCATTTCCACAGGATGATCAGCTGAAGATTCGGTCACTTTTTCTCATTTCTGCCCTGGCACTAATGACACCAATGGCTTCATAGAAAACCTCTTGTGCTTCCACATCACCTGTTTTCCCACACTCTACTCCAAATGTCCCCCAGAATCACTTCTCCTCTTATTGATTTGAGCCAGGACACTGTTGGCCTTATGCTGCTCTGTCGCAAAGGGAGTGCCTAGAATGCCTGTCAAAAAGGAATGGCTGGTTGCATTCCTTGTAAAAGTTATTTTCTTCTTCCTCCATAGAGACTTTATATGTAACCCTCAAAGCCTTTGGAGAGAGATTTACCCCAGTGCTGTACAGATGCTCACATTTAATGCCCTCACTGGAAGTACACGCTACAGACTCCTCAGGCCATGTGCAAAGATTCTCCAAGTCAGTGAAAACCAATGCTGTCCCAAGAACATTCTAGTTTCAAGTGAGACTGGTGGGAAGAGGAGCTTTGTGAAAGGAGAGACGTTGTACAATAAATGAATTACTGGACCAAGACAAACTGTATTAAATTTCTGTATTTCCCTGAAGTCGCCCTCTACTCTGCCCTCTTCGTGTCATTCCATGACTAGGACCACCATAGATCAGAACAAGTAGGATGCTGCCAGGAAGATATTCAGATTGAGATCAAGGTGCCGACTTGCTGGCTCACAGCACTGAGGTGCAGCAAGTTGCCTCAGTTATAACTTGTGACCTGATGACCAACTGGGAGAACTTACGCTCTACATGGAACACACACTATGAGAACATAACCAACACCTTTAGATTTTAAACTCTCATGCTTACGAGTGCAACCACTACACATTTTGTGTTCACAGAAAGACAGAGGCATTCTAGGACTTGGGGAGCAATGGAAAAACAAGGTCCAGGATCAGCAGCATTCTTCCAGAGAGGACAAACACAAGGAACTCAACACTACATTTTCAACAACATTCATTTCAGGCAAAAAGTGAAAAGAAAGCATTCCTTGAGAAGAAACTTCACACATTTTCCACCCACTTTTGCTCTGAGCTAACTAAATTAAAGCAGGGAGACCGAGACATAATCAGTTACCTCCTACAGTACCTGTCAATCCCCAAGCACGCTCCATTCTCACCTTTCATCAGTAACACAGAACTCTCGCAGTTGCTACTGTATAATACACATGTATCTCATCCCTCTTAATTGGAAGAGAACATGCATATGACAGCCACGCAAAAGAGGTCACCAACAGAGAAGAGTCTCAGAGTAAAGGCATTTTTAACCTTTTTAGAAGTAGTCTTCCATATGAAAATTGATCTTCAGATCTCTCTAGACATGGAGCTGTAAAATTTTGGAAATACTGTCAGCCCATTCATGATTTTTTTTGAGAGGACTAGCCTCTTTTTCCTTCTCTTCACTAGTTTAGCATAAAATGGAACAGCTGAGTGAGTATCTCTTAGTTTTTTTAAAACTATCTGCTTTACTCTTACAGTGCCAATAAAATGATGTTAATTATAGTTCACTTCAAAGTACTTGACACCTATTACAAAACTTCTGTCATGAATATAGTTTTTCCATTAAAATTAGGCATCCCACAGTAAAAACATCCTTTTGCTACACTTAAAGTAATGTCAAAACTCATCAAAATTAATGTTCTTCTTGTCAGTCTGTCCAACCTACCAAAAAATGAAAGCTACACATCCCTTTCTGCTGTCAACATTTGCCTCCCCCTTAAAGGAATCCTGCAAGCCTACCTTCCACCTCCCTCTATCTGGCTTTTCTCATTCTTGTGTTTGCAGTACGGGCTTCATTAAAGAAGCATGAGCTCCTTTTACAAGGTCAGGCCCTTTTAAGGAGTGATGGGTTTCCATTAATGGGAGTGATTTCCAGAATGGGAATATCCCCAACCTCTTGCCTGTATGTAGTATTACATATAGCGAGGTTATCCAGTACTCTGAGATGTGCACTTTTTCTTCAGGTGAACGGAAGAATGTTTGAACTGAGAGAGGAAGAATGAGCCAACGCCAGTAAAAAATAACAGTTGCTACATCACTGTCATCTCTGTTTTGAAAAGAGCTTTCTCAATTAAAGATCATTTAAAAATTACACAGTTGGAACCCTAAATGCCTACAATAGTGTTAAAATCACACAAAATCCCAGTGTATTCCTAACATAGCAAATAACTAAAAATATACATGAAGGCTCATTTTCTGTCTAAGGTGTTTCAGCTTTAATTGAATGAAGTGCTATTGGATTTCGAGAGAAAAAAAAAAAAACAGATGGTTCAATAAAAGCAGCTGGACAAATTAAAGTGAAGTTAATTCACGAGAAGGGAACATCCTAAGAAGTTTCCAGTCATGAAAAGGACATCCAAACCCCTAAGGATAGGTAATTTAGAAGTAAAAGAAGACACTCAGTGTTTAGTAGGAGTTGGAAGAGATTATCAGGACAGCACAATCAGCCACAAGCTCTGAAAAATTAGTCAGTGGCCCACCGCATTCACCCAGAAACACGAGCATCTGTTAACAACATTTCTCCACTCCATGTACATATACTCAATTAACTCACACAGCTAGTTTGATGATTAAAGGAGGATAAAGGAGTCATTCCTATTACAACAGACACAAGAAAGACAAAACCTCTGCTATTGATGAATTTAATACCTGTAAAAAAAACTGCGGGTCAAATCTACATGTCCATGTCATCTATTGTAGACAGATATGAACTGTATTGGTCTACACTCAAAATAACCAGAAGCTTTGTAACTGTATTAACTGGAGCTGAAATACTTTGCCTCTCAGGCAAGAAAAATGGCTTTTAAAATAATGTTGGGAAAGAATTCTAAAATACAAGTCAAAAAGGAATGGCAGAGGCCTGTAAAATCAGGAATGGTAAGAGAAAGAACAGAAAATGCGTATTCATTGCTGTTCAGGAGGGGAAAGCATCAATTTGACATGTTGCAGATTGCAAAGAAACAAAAAAATTACTTTTACTTACAATGTGTAATTACATCATGGAACTATTGAAAGCATCCTTATTGATAAAATCAAGTATTTTACATATTTTTCTCTGATTAAATTCCATGATGTCCCGTAATGCAAGATATCCCACTGAAGGTCTTTTCAAGCTGGACACATCTAAAAATGCAGTGTCTATTAAAAGTTTCATTCATACTGCAGGCCTTTTTTCATTGTTGCTCCTAATGACCATTATCTTCTATCAAGTTGACTATTTTACAAAATGCAGAGGAAACATAGGGAAGTGACCATACTCCTCAGTCAGTATTTACTAGACCATATCTAGAAGGCTGGGTCCAGATTTACCTCCTTCTTCCCCTGAACAGGAAGGACATTGACAAAGTGGAGCTCAGCAGAGGCCACTGCAGATGGTTGGCACTGGACTACCTGACCCATGAGAGGAGGCTGAGGGAACTGGACCTGTTTATTGTGGATAAGAGACAGCTTTGGGGGACCTAACAGCAGCTCCCCAGTGCCTATTGGAAGACAGAGTCAGGTTTTTCACCGCAGTCTGTAACGGGGATGAGACACAACAGGGAAAAAGTGAAACATGACATGTTTGGACTGGGTATAAGGAAAAACTTTTTCATCAGGAGGACAGCCCAGCAGTGCTGCAGGTTGCCCAGAGATGATGTGCCATTTCTTCCTTGGAAAGCTTTCAAGATCCACCCGGATAAATCCCTGAATGACCCAGTCTGACCCCATAGCTGGCTGTACTTTGAGCAGGAGGTTGGACTAGAGACCTCCTGAGGTTCCTTCACACTTGAACATCTTGTGATCCTATAAATGCAGTACCTTTCAGACCTATATTGTCAAATTTGCTTGAACTTATGCAAAATATTTAAATGTTACTGCAATGAAGTTAGAAGAGGACACAAACAGAATGATCACATAATCCCTGTATCCTTACGAAACTTTTTGACAAAATGTAATACTATTTAGCGCATTGGTGGAGTCTTTCCCCAGTAAAAATAACAAGCAGCAATCATTCAAGGTCAGTATCAGCACATGCAGTATAAAGAAAATATCTGGGATGCATTTTGAGTGCAATGGCCTGCTGAATACAGTTGTTGATAAAATTAAAGAGTCACAGCAATGTTAGCTACAATATATTATTTTTTTTGTTTTTGGGAGAACATTGCTATTAAAAGGACTGAGTAATTACAACATTGATTAAATATATTTTTTATCAAATTGTTAAAAAGAAAGCAAGCCACCAGGTAAGATTTTAAAGACTAAGGGTCTTTCAAAAGTGCCTTTGAAGTCCAATGTATCTTTGTTTGGGGAGCTTCCCTGCATAGGCTGTGATGAAAGTTTGATGTTGGCATCTGTTGCATTGCTAGAATGATGGGGTGCAGTTCACTAAGTGGCTGAACTCAGTATAGTTCTCCCTTCTTACCTTCAGAGCAGCTTAGATGATATTATGAATATGCCACTCGTTAGATGAAAGGCAAACTTGAAAGTTGCTGAAATATTTTTTATTTAATTCTGGTTTTCTTTCATCTGAGAATGAAACTACTCATAAAAAGAGGAAGCAGAGACCATGAAGATTTACTCAGACCAGAAAAAAAGAGAAAGCAAAACCCACCAAAAATATCAAGAGTGTATCTATTTCTGAACATATCTCTAGGCACCCTTGATTTTAACATCTTAGAAAGCTGCATTGTTACGATGTGTACGAAAAATAAAGTAGTTCTTTGTCAACAAAGATTTTTGTAGCTTCTACTGTGTTAAAGTCCATTCAACAAGGCACTTTAAGACATGCTGAAGTGCTCTCCTCGATTAATCTAAGAACATCAATGCTGTGCTACATTTGTATGGTGCGGACCAGAGAAGTAGGGGTGAAAGATGAATCAATCAATGAAGCCACCAGTAAGTCCCCCAGATGTTCATTAGCTATCCCTGACTATCTGAAAGTTGACGGTATTCTTGAGAGGGTGGCTCTGCCTAGCTGGAGCAACTAGCAAAAAGGAAGCTCTTCTGTCTCTTCACCATTTCTGGAAAGGAGGAAACACTTTCTTTATCTTCAGTCCTAGAACTTTTTAGTGATAAAAATGTCTGCTATTCCATCCTCAGAGCAAGAGAGAGATGAACAGCAGGCTTTTTTTTTTCTTTGCTGTTCTTCCTTAGCTTTTTTAGGGTTTTTTCTGTGTTGTAAGGTAGAATAGCTACAGAATAAGACTGCCATCTGGAAGTACACCATATTTGAAATTATGAAAAGATGCTACTTACTGAAGTTAAGAACCAGTATAAAATTTTGCTTGGAGTTCAGGCTTCCCATGACCTCTCTTGGTTTTCCAGTTAGCAATGCCACTAATGAGCTAATAACCTCTGCTCACATAGTTATCAAAGTGTCCTAAAGGAGTCTACAAACCTCCAAAACAGTAGTTTCCACTTAGGATGTGATTTCAGATCTTGGGCTCAGAAAGTTGACTGTATCTGAAAGAGTGACATGGAAACCGAAGTTCACTGGGGAAGAGATGATGAAACCTAAAGTAAATGTGAGGAATTGCTGAGAGGTGGAAGAGACTTAAGAGTGTCTCAGAATATGACCTTTGCTTCCTAGCGTTCTTCTGTCAGCAAACAGAAAAGATTGGCTCTGACTGCTATACAGACAAGAAAATACTCTGTGTGCGTACACATACTCATATATAAAATGAGTAGTTATATATAAAATAAATATACTTTTTATTCAAAAGTAGAAGAAGGAAATAAAAGATTCAGTGCTGGCATATATGATCATATATATCATATCTACCTCTCCACAGTGACATCTGTTAAACAGTCATTGCTTCATCACAAATGGGTTCTTTTACAGAAAAGTTTCATCCAGGTGCTCATTAACACTATACAGCCAACACACACATTAAGTTTGTTTCTGGCAAATGTCAAGTTTAGTGATGTTCAGAGATTCACTAAATGTTACCAGGATTTCATAATTCATCCAAAAGATCACACCGTTTCCTATCACAACGAAAGATTAGCAATCTGCTTCTGTTGCAGTACATTTTAATTTACCTTATTTCAGGCTGAGAGCAACAATTACAAATAATACCTTTTGGATAAATTGATATTTTAATTGAAGGACTAAACTAGTGGTATCTAACAGCAGAAATGTATGTAAGCCTTCACTCACAAACCCTCTGGGGAGCATGTCTTTGCTCCAAACCTCCACTTTGAAGTCCGTACAACCAGATCCTTGCTCCAGAGAATCAGTAATGTACACTAAAAGATGATCAACCTTCCCTTACTGCCTCTTCAGGAGAAACTGTCAGCAAAATCTAAAAATATATGGCTTATGCAGAAACACAAATTCACGCACTTATATATGTGCAGTAGAAACCGAAGAAGCTGAAGTTGAAAAAATTAGTAAAATTTAAGATATTTTAATAATCTGTAGAGATTTTATTGTCTAAAGTCTCCTGTGGACTTTTCTGCAGATTTTTCAATGAATTTGACAGAACACACCACACTCATTAGGTTTTACTCATCCATACTACTCTTCAAGCCATGTCTAAGTATCAAATGCTAAAATACTGATCTGCAGACGTGAGAGGGGACATGCTAACAAGGTGCTAATGCTCCAGCAGTGTACCACTCCTATTCAGTTTAATGAAACAACCATAACGTGAGGATACAGAAACGAGCCCAGTAATCACTCCAGAAGTAGGCACAAGTGCTAGTTGTAACAGACAGGTTCAGCAACTACATATTAGTTTTAGTTAAGTGATCCTGAGTGTTCCTGGCTACCATTTATCTATGCAGGAAAGAGCACTTGGCAACTGAAGCAAGATTCGGGGCATTCTTATGATTGAACATAAACCAAGGACCTACAAGCTATTCAACAAAAAGCAAGAAACCTGAGTCCTGCCTGGAAATGGTACTCTTTATGGCAACTTCAGAAAATTTCAAGCAATAGAACTCATATTCATAGGAAAGAAAACACGTCAGCACCAGGTAATGTGATTTCATTACAGCAGGTTATTTGACACAAGAAATTAAAACTCATCCGAGAGTGGTATCACAGCCTGATATTGCAGCACATTTTTCATAGGCTTGTCACCTTGCCTTAGGAGTACTTGTTTTCATTGTAGAGGCCACAGCAATAAATTAAAACATACAGATGTCAAGGAGATTTGTTTCATTTCCTGCAAATATCCTTCAATTCCTCCGACTACATTTGTAGGAATCAGTTTTAAAAGGTAAAGATGACCTGTTTTAACCTGCCTGCAACTCACTTCATCACTACTAAACATGAAAGCCTGTTATCTTGTTAAAGGGAAGAAAGAGGTTCAGGATAATGTTTTCAAATAATACGAGTACCCTGTATGCTCCTAGCATGTATCCAAAAATCAGTTATGGGAAGCCTCCTTTTTTTTTTTCCCCACTAGATGCTTTGCTTCCTATTCAATAAAAACACATACAAAACCTTTGAGAATTAAGATCCATGTCAGCAGCTGTACTAGCCAGACAGTATGGATTCACATGCCAAGAATACACATATCACAGACATGCTCACTAACAAAGACCAGTTATTATAGATGAAACTGAACCCAGAGTACGCAGGAGCACTGACAGTCACAGAACGCAGCAAGCAACCTGAAAAGCTCCCAACAGCAGTGACACTGGCTTGTGATGAATCTACACACCTGCTTAATTTGTTACAGTCTAGGAATAAGTTTGAATCCTTGCTGAGCCCTTACCACTAGTGGATATCCATAAATGATACCTAGGCATTATGCCTCTAATTCCAGCTGGCTGGAAGACTCCACGCTGGCATGAAACAGCCAGGTATCATTTTTTCACCCTATCAAAAAGATGCATTTCTTGTTCTCAACTCCACTTCAAAGCGCTGACGCTATTCCAGCAACATATCATAAAGCCAAATATATTCTCAGCTCCCAAGTATGGTTTTTCATCGTTTCAAGACAGGTTCAAAGCAATGGCACCCATTTTCAAGACACTTCCTAGCCCGTGGCCCAGTGGATGTAAAAGCTGGCTTAAAAGTCTATGCTGGACACTGAGGAGTGAGTTCACCCCTCAAGCACAGTGCAACTCACTAATACCACGAGTGTGGCAAAGACCAGGATCAGCTCTGTGAGAGATGACAAAAGGTTTTCCAGGAGCCAGTCTTTCCAGAACACTAAAGTACATTATGACTCTTTTCCAAATACCTGACCTCATGCATTGCTTCTACCCTGTTGTCACTACCACAAATATAAGGTAAAAAGAGAATAATTAATTTCAGTTTCCTACAGATTTGTGAACACTATCTTTCATCACCTGTCCTTGCACACAATCTCCTTATTTGTGCCATGTGCACTTTTCATCTCGCCTTCCTCCCAGATCTCTCATCTGCTCAGATAGATAAGGAGGCAGCAGATATTTTGACTGACTCAGAGGTTAGTTTAAGGATCATTTGCTACCTTTCAGGATGGATGTGGGGCTGAGCTCTCATGTTTTCTCCTCTAGACACAATAACTAGTCTTCCTTCTTAACAATATGTATGAACATCATATATGTGAATTTTTATCCTTATATCAAATATGGCTGAAATTAGCCAACATGTTCAGAAATTATTTGGAAAAAGAGCCTGGCAGACAAACAGACCATTTAATTTTTCCTTAGAATTCCCACAAAAGATATTTCAATACTCTTTCCCTATGACTTGAGAAGACTAAATACCTGACAAATGCAGAAGCACAGGTTACATGAATGGGAGGGAATGCAGTAAAATGAGATGTGATGTAAAAGCCTATAGGTTGCCACTATGCGGGCTCTTCATTACATTTCTCCTTCCTAGCACATCTGTAATTAAATGGCTTAGTGAACAATGTGCAGCAGCCAGGTAAGGCACTACAAACCCAATATAAATACAGGATAAAAAACTAGAATGGAAATCAAGAAATTAAGTAAACAGAGACATTAAGTTTCACTTTAAAAGCATAAATATCTTTCAGCTCGTTTTTTTTCACCAATTTGAATGCTGGCGATTCTTGTTATCCAGAAGCTAGCCATACAAATTTGGTGTATGCCCTGCTTCCCTTCAGAAGTAATTTTTTCCTCAGTAAAAGCAGCTGGCAGGTAAGCCTTCGATGGCAAGCATGAAAAAGAACAAGTGCCATACTTAGAATTGTCAAGCTAACGAAAACACTCGTTATACTTCTGTGTATCTGGTAACATCTCCTTTCCAGTCTCATCCACTTTATACGTCACCTTCATGAATTACCTCACTATTACTGTTGATTAACACACATACAAAGAAGTCCTTCTGCTGAGATATCTTTTTTTTGCTAGCACACTGGTGAACAGCAGTGAGCTCTGAGGCTGGCCAGACTGGAGAGCTGTCTTGCTTCACAACATCCCAATTAACCATGCCCAGATGAAACGGTTTATGGTGCTGCTGCAGTTTACGTTTCATGAAATACTTAATAAAAGGGAAAAATGCAATTCACGTTAAAAATGTTAAAGGTAACAGTTCAGTTTGCCAGAATTTTATGTCTCAGGCTAACCAGTCTTTCATCTGGTTACACGTCTGCCACTGGTGATCTCAGCAGCTGGTAGAAAGAAACATCTGTTAATTTGTTCCTATTCCTAATGGTGTACAGGGGCAGAGAAACAACCTGGGCAAACCTGCATTGATTCAAGCATGCTGAAGAGTTTGTCAGTGCTCTTGATTAGCACAGGAAACAGGCTCTTGAGCTCAAAAAATGCCATGGGCTCCTTCTCGAAGAGGAAAAAAACTTCCAGGAGCACACTATGTTGCAAAACCATCTGTTCCATTGCAAAACTGGTCTCCTCAGGCTCAGCCCAACAAATGAACTACAATTTGATGCTGAGCTAATAAGGAATTCAATATTTTTGTGGAAGTGTTTCTCTTCTCAACAAATTATAATAATTTTATACAAAAAATACTCCAGTACATCTTGGTATGTATATTGTTGGGGTTTTTAATGCCGACAAAAATCACATAGCTTTCCTTTTGTTACAGAAGGGATGCCAGAAACAGCTGGAAGCACCCACAGATTCATCATTTAAATTTGATGGAATAATGAAAACAGCACATAGATTTTTGTTTCAGTCAGAAAATACCCAGCAATCTTAGTAGTGGAGAGGTAGAATTGTTGGTAACCACTAGAAGTATGTCAGCTCTTGCAGACACACAGCTTCATGGCTGCCCAGCTGGATGACTGAGAATATCAATGTCCATTTTAGAAGTACTTGCTTAGAAGGATGTTCAGAGAAAGAAACATAGGTCTTTTAAGGTACCTGCACAAATAGAAAGTGCAAGTAATTTTAAAAGAAAAATAACTAAATAATTAAAAGGTGTGTGTTTGTTTTTTTTTTTTTTAAAAAGGGATAGAATAGACAAGAGACACAAACTAATATTTGCACTTTGATTTTCTCCTGGTTTCTCAGAAACCTTAAAAGGTTTAAAATCATTTCTTGGCTGAAAAGACTTTATTTAATTCTAAAAAATAAAATGAAGCATCCTGACAGCTTGCAAAGTATTGTACAACAGACTGCATTACATATTCTGCAGATACAGCTTGGTTTTCATTATAAAATGGTTCTGGAAAGAGAGAAATCCAGGATGAAGCTGGAAGGTAGAGGCAAGGAATCTGAAGAGAAAGGCATCAGGAGATGGTAAAGAGACACCCAAGGAAATATAAACCAGAAAAACAAGAAAAGAGATTACAGGATCAATCAAGGTAGCAAAAAAAAAAAAAAAAAAAAAGAAAAAAAAGAAGAGGAAAGGCAAAAGTTCATGTCATACTTCGTCAATCTTCTGTTTGACGAAGACAGCAAGTTATCAGGCAGGACATGAAAAATCAAGGGAACAAATCTGAAGACTGTGCCTGAGGTGAAGAACAAGCACAGATACCAAACAGAGAGGAGAAACAGAATTATTTCTGAATGAGAGCTGAAAGAGAAATGGGCAAATGTAGACCCTCTCACTGATCAAGCACACTTTGAACTCTTAATGCTAAATGCTAATTTATGCTATTTTTTATATATATATATTTTAGATATATGAATACAAATGTGTTTATACATATACATATGAAATGTTAAAATACACATTAATTTGGATCTCTGTGAGCTAAATTTAACTTGCTAGCAAACCTTGCTCCTCACTCAACATTCTTAGGTTTAGATGGTGGTGCCTTTCTACCTAAATATGCCACCATGGAGGAAAAAAAAAAAAAAAAAAAAAGGCTGGCGATTCTCAGGCATCAAAGTCGAAATTACGCCAAACACTCCAGATCCTGGTTATTCTTCCTAACTCCTGGAAGGGCAAGGACATGCAGGACCAATCCTAACTGGCAGCGTATACTCAGGTTCACCTCTTCATGTGAATGAGGGTGCGGGGGACACTCAGGGACACTGAAGAGCCTGTCTTCTTTCATTTGAGACCAAACCACTGCAAAAAGGCAGAAGAATGGGTGATAGTCTTATTTTACAAGTTAACCAGTGGTATCTTCTAATCACAAAATCCCCGTCTGTCAGGGAGTGTCCCTGTGAACTGGAACCTGACCAACAATACCACGCAATTGCCAGAATGGAGCTGGCAGCACTTGGACTCACCAGCATTCTCCCAGATGATTTTGGGGCACAGCTGAGGAACACACACTATAAAAGGTCAGGGACCACTCAAAACAAAAAGTCTGTATGCATCCCCTGTTTTGGAGGGCAGGAGACATCTATAGAATCATTATGGTTGGAAAAGACCCTCAAGATCCTCAAGTCCAACTGTTAACCCAACATTGGCACTAACCCATGTCCCTAAAAACCACGGACGACGCAATTTTCATGCCATTTATTTTCAACACCAAAGAATGGGCCCAGGTATACTGAATATACTTCTATAGACATAACTTATGTCTGCACAGATCAGAGCCTGGTGCATTGAGAATTACAGTTTCATGATTCTGAAGGTCATGTCAAGTTTTTTGAGATTAAACATAATCTGTGGGATTCACTCTGAGATTAGGTCATTTTTGCCTTTTCCCTATGGCCCTGTCACTTCCTTAAGAGCTGTCTCTTAGAGGCTTTATATATGAAGGTTTAAAAACAAAAAGTAAAACTTGAAAGATAATTTGTAAGTCATATCTGTTGTTTCTGCTAGTCTTTGCAGATTCTCAAAAATAGTTCTAATATCTCAGGGATGGAAGGAAAAAAGAAAGGGGGGGGAGGGGGAAGCAAAGCAGGAAAGGTTTGGAGAAGAAATCCTGCAGTACGCAACCTGGTCAGTGCTACTGCAAAAAAAAGCAACACCTGATAAAGGAAGCTGCAGCAGATCAATGAAATGAGGGTATAAAGATCAGATCCTGCAAGGAACCTAGCAAGGGTGAAACTAAAAATTAAAAAAAAAAAAAACAACAAAAAACCAAACCCACAACATCAGATGATACCCTTCATATAAATGGAATTTAACCATAGGCTAGATGTTAAATGCCACTGCAGTATTTGCTGGGTATCCTAGAAAGCCCAAGGCATCTAAGTCAAGGAAAGCCAAGTAAATGAACTGTCTCAGCAATTCAGATAATAACAACAGTGTCCTACTTCAAAATATTTCTACAACTGAAATTACACAGACATTTATGAGAGGAGTTTTACACCGAATTGAATACAATTCAGATTTGGGAGAAAAAAAAAATAAAGACGTTTTATGTGAGTCCATGCATCTATTATATCTACCAGTAGTTTAGAACAGTACAGGAAAAAATATTATTCTGTAATCAAAGCAAAAAAAAAAAATCAACAACTTGCTAATAGAAAATATTATTGGAATGGCACATTGGCAGGCAAAACCTCAGATTTTGGAACAACAACATATAAATAAAGTGACATGGAATAATAGCAGGCTTGTTTTTCTTTCTGCATTATTTTCTACCTTTTCTGCCTAGAAATTGGTGCTGCTAACATGAACCCAGTGCGTTAGCCTTCATTAATCGAAAGATGTACACTGCTCTGTTTCAGAACATGTATGCTGTTATAACAAACATCTTTACCAATTAAAACTGCAGCACAGAAATTAAAGGCTAGGCTATTGTTATAATATAAAGAAAATATGTTCAAACAAAAATGGTGTAATTATTCATGTAGCTAACTGAAATTCTTGGAATACTGTAACTTTCCGTAAGTGGTTGTCTGGCAATCCGCCAAGAGGAAATGGGAAATATGCAGATTTACCTTTGTGATCTAGTTTATATTTTTGGTATTGCTTATTGTCCTCTATTAATCTTCTCTACCTTGTACTACATGGAAAACATTTAATAAAGACAAATCCTATGGATTTGAAAATAAATGCTTCAGAAGAAACTATGCTGTAAAGAAGCAGCATCTGAGAAAGCTACGTGTAAGAGTCGATGGAAACACTTTGCTAACAAGATCAAATCATAAGCAGTGCAGAGTCGAGTAAACAAAAGACATCATGAAACTGGAGCAGAATCTTTTACTTGTGTGACAGCAGCTCTAACAACTGTATGCCATGGGGATCAGCACAAAATGTGCTGTGAAAACCCTAAATTAAAAATAAATATGAAAATGCATTAGCGTTAACAGATATGTTCTCAAACTGTTATATTTAAGGAAAAATTAATTTAGTCCTGGACTTCAAAGACATTTAATGCTTAATTCATACTGAAATGAAGAGGAGTCAGATGACTAAATATCTTTCAAAGCCTCGTCCCTAATGCTTACAAACGAGGCCAGGACTGGATTACGAAGTTCTCTACAGACAAGTATAGCAGTAGATCCAACACTATGAAATGTGCATGATTCCCACCGTTGTGCCAACATAGTCTCATTTGTAGGATGAAAGGGCTCTTCTGAGATTCAGATTCCACCAAACATGCTCAGATCAAGAAATACGCCTTTAGGGAACCAGTGGGAATAAGACAAGAAAAACGCATGATGTGTTTTCCGTGAACAGGAAGTAATCCATCCCCCAGTTTTGCTTGTCTGTTTTTCCTGTTACGCAAAATCCCAACCAAACAGTGGTATTGGAGCAATGAGCCTTCTACACTCTTCAATACTGTTGTTTAAACAAAGCAAAGGACTAGCCAACCTTGTTTATATTGCTATCACAGTAAGAAATTGTTGAGGTAACAAATCTTCCATACAGAGTAACAATATTTTTTTTCTTGTACTGTTGATATCTGTTCACAAAGAACAGCTGCATTTATGTTGAAATCCTTCATTTTTATAATTTACAACTAATTTTTGTACTTATGGAAGAAAGAAACCCTTGTGGATATCTGCTTATTTCCTGACAACCAAAGGATAAACCTATGTCTGGATTCTAAACACACTTGTCATGTTGGAGCAGAAGTCTCTCTACGATGATCAGAACCAGAGGGTTCTGGGCTTCCTTTCAGTGGGAAAAATGCACAAAATTATTTCCAAATCAGAACATTTTTTAAGTTGGTGCTAAAAAGGAAGGGTAACACTTTCAAAACCATGGCATTATTTAGGAGCCTACTTCCTACCTTCAAAACTCAAGACGACACCTCATGCTAACCTTAAACCCAACTGATTGTATACTGACTTGTAGGAGCCAGATTTTTGAAGAAATTCAAGTATCTGACAGGGTGAACATCCAATTCAATTCCATGAATTCTGGACTTAGACAAAATATTTACAAAGTGTTATAAATCTCTGAAAGAGTTTCACTATTCTGGATAGTGTAAATCTCATAGGACAAGATTAAAGTTGTCCAATAATTATATTATTAAAACTATAAATTTGGGTACAGGCACAAATCTGGTACACTGAGATTAAAAAAAAAAAAAAAAAAATTGAACCTGTTCCTGGTAACTCCTAATCAAGTCATCAAATAAGACACATTAGGAGACAACAATATTGATGGAGGAATGAGAACTTGCAGTTACAGCCAAAACAGCCTATTTTGCATGCTGGGGGAAATCTCAACTTGCCACCTGCCTACAAAGTGTCGTGCTGCAGGGTTGCGCGGGCACCAAAGCGGAGGCGACACTTCTGGAAGCACTTGTAGAAGGATGAGGTAATGGCATCATAACTTTTAAAGGAATTTCATCCCACGCATGTAGGACTACAAAAAAAGTGCAAACATTACACAGGCAAACAAAAACGAGATCATTAGCAAAGTGACCGTCAGAAGTCATTACGATTTCTCCTTAGATGATAATTTCCCTTAGACATTTACACGAACCTGGACTCTATTCAAACCTAAGGATCAAGAACGAAAATCTACATTGCAGGGCACATCCTGTAAAAATGGTGCAGTATGTAACAGTGCTAGTATTTAAATACTAAATAGTAATAAACAGTAATATAAACTAGTACAAAGAAGTAATACAACTATTACTACGTGCATAATAAGACTAGCTTATTTGCTCATTTATTTGCAGTACGTTTTCAGGATCTGCAAAATTAGCTGCCTCTAACAAACATTATCAGCTTTATGTCAATGTCAGTTTATATATTATTTTTTCCTATTAAATCTTCATTATTAAATATTAGGAAAGAGATACAAATAAAGTGTTTGTTTAAAATTCAAGAATTGTCTTCTCATATGAAACTGATGAACTGACTAACAATAGAAAGGATGCACACAGCCACTACTCACAAAGACTTTTCTTTCTGAAAATCTGTTCATAATACATTAAACTATGTAAAAAGGTAAATGGCAAGGTTCTCAATTTCAAATAGTCAAGTATATATCACCAGAGCAATAAAAGTTTTTAAGCATAACAATTCAGCCACTGCTTCTCAGTAATTTTGTTGCTGTAACGAGCAAAGAGAATTTTTTCTAATAATAATCAGAGGTGTAGGAATTGAGGTGCACTCTACAGGTGTTAACGTGGAGTACCACCACATGAGAAGCACGAAGGTATTTCCTCGAAGAGCTATAAGCAGCGTGATGAAGGTGAGCTCGGCAGGCACACCTTAGCTGGGAGATGACATCTCAGTAACAAATGATGGATGGCTGGGTGGCAGAACCAAGAACATGCTATGCAGACATCTGAAGAAAGAAACGTATCTCCTGTTTGGTGTAAAAGAGAAAATCATAGGTGAAACTCTAAGAAAGGACAATACCCACAAAGAAGATTGTTTCAGAAGTGTTTCGATACAAATAAGGCAGATTTAAGCTGTCATCCAGAGAGAAGGATGTGGGAGCAACAAGAGAAAACAGTCTACGTGAGAAAATTAGCTGGACAGAGAGGAAAGACTGAGCCTGCCCTGCTCGCCTGTGTGTCTATGGCAGGAAAGAGGGACGTGAACCCCCATACTCTCCTGACACCCCTGGGTTTGAGCAGCACCCTGAACTGTCTTCCATGTATTTGGCACTCAAAGTAATATGATATTCCCAAGTCAGAACCCGAGATCAAACCCACCCTTAAATATTCACCTTGCATTGCATTATGCACTGCCAGCAAAAGCTATTCCTAACTTTAGAAAGTTTCTCCTGTATATGATTTGTCATAAATAAAGATGGTTAAAAATTAAACTTTTTCAAAGCAGAATGTTAATACCATATTCTATTAATAAAGTCACTGGATTTATTTATAGTTCAGGCACATTTTGCAATGCTTTACTCCTTTTCCTCCTAGCAGATTAGTATCTTCCATACATCTAATAAAGGCAAGCAGAAAAGACGACGAAATCATTATTTTTCTCAAATCTCCACTGTTCTGTGTGAAAAAATAGTACTGTAGGTACAACTCTACGTTCTTAATGAGGATTATAGTTTTCAAATTATTTTATGGAGCATAAGGTATTGTGGGTGCAGTACCAGTGAAACTGTGAAGTGAATGACGACATTCCTTATGCCACCGGGACATGCTTTCTACTGTGACTGTTTAAAATTATTTCTATAGGGAAGTGGTGGAGTCATCATCCCTTGAGCTTTTTAAAAGGCATTTAGACGAGGTTCTTAGGGACGTGGTTTAGTGCCAGAGGTAGGTTAGGTTATGGTTGGACTCGATGATCCTGAGGGTCTCTTCCAACCAAAATGATTCTATATGAAAAAAGGTTATGAAGCACAATGGAATTTTGGTTCTATAAATAAAATTAAGTATTCTTCAACAAATCATTCAGTCTTCTGAAATGCTTCTACTAGGCCACCAAATCTTTGTCCTCAGGTGGCCTTAGATAATGCCAGTAATTTTGCATGAGGATTGCTGAGCAAAGTAAGTAAATTCAGCTGCTCATTGTGTATGAATTCATACTGGACTGAGGCAGGAAATGAGGACCATGTGTTCAAGTTAAATTAATTTTGAATTCAGGATTCAACTGGAAAATAAACTAATAGGGTAATGATCGCCATTTGTTTTTTTGTTTAGAGACATTTATTTATAGTAATTGTGTTAGAATCGCAATGGTAAAGAACCAAGTTGAAGGAAGCATCAGTAAACATTTTAATAGTCCAATCTTGCTATTAGCTAGGCAAGATGCATAAATAATTACAAAAACAGTAAACATCACAGCTGTCAAATATAGCCAATGTTATGAATTATTCTGCTCCGTGTTGTGTTTGTCATAGTCCAAAATTGATTAAGTCATGGGTAATGCAGGAAGAACAAAAAGACCTCACAGCAGATGTTAGTTCCTTAATCAGAGCAGTGGAAGATTCTGCAATGACAGGAGGCATAAAATAACTTGAGCATAATGGTAATAGTCAATTCATAATGAAGCTAAAAGGATCATGGCCAAAACTGGCTGCCCACCTACACTCAAGTATCTTCTGTATTTTCATTATTTTTCTTTCTATTTTAAATAGGCTTTTTAATTTTTTTGGGGGGGTGGGTTTTGTTTGTTTGTTTTGATTTTTTTTGGTTTTTTGTTTTTTCATTCGCTGCAATGGTAGCGAATGAATAAATGGCACGTAAGACAACCCCAGCTCTCTGGATTTTTATTGAGTGGTCTTGAACACAGTACTTATTCTGTATCTTCAAAAGATCAGTCCAGTTCTTACAGAGATTATTACACCCTTGTTTCACTCCTGTTATCTCAAGAACAGCACTGCTGAGCAGTGTGCTGGATTCTCACTGTGTAAAGCTTTCTGGTTGCTCTCCATGGGTCCCAAGTTTCACCACCAGTCTCCAGTTCACACCCATTAGACTCTGGTTACTCTCCATCACCACCCTCAAAACATGCTCGCTTTGTCAGAACGGTTCCACATAAATTACTTAAATCACAATAAGGATGATGACATCTGATTTTCTACTCCACTGAATACCAGATAATCTAAAAAGATGTGAGGTATTTGCACGCTCAGTGCTCTCTTATTTTCAGTGAATAGTATGAAACGCCTGTTGAAGGCTGACATTCAGCAGCCATCTGTATACTACAATATTCATTTCCAGAAGTCCCTAAGCAAAATCAGATTTTTTCCAAATATTTCAAGTGCTATATGCTTTCTATACAGTCTGCAATTATATTTATACCATACACACAAATCACCCTATCTTAACATCAGCATCACGGAAGACAGGAAAGAAGGCTGGAATGCAAACCAACACAGAATGTGAAAAAATAAAAAGAAAGAATGGCAAGATTTAGTACTTCATATGAGGCTCCGAATATTAGGTCTGTTATCACTGCCTTTATAGCCTTCTCTTATGAAGTACACTATTTTAATCTATATTTTTACTTTAAAAAAAATCACAGTATTTAGAAATGTATTTGTTGAAGGAGACATTCATTGCCCATGCTACTTATAATTTGGCTTCATGAAAAAGCTGATATAGAGATATTTCAGCAAAAATGATCCACATTTTCAAATACCAGTTTATCTCCACAGAGTCACAGACCATTTGATAGATCCTAGAAACTCCACTTTAAGGCAGTGTATTTATCATGCTTTTACTAGAACCATTACAACCTCACATCATAACACATGCAAATAAACCCCCAAATAGTCAAATCCTCAAAGAACAGTCAAATGACTAAAGACTGCACCATCTGAGCCTTTGTATGCCAACATAGGGGTAACAGGGAGCTGGAAGAGTGAATTTTAGCAGCAGTTTCTGTCAGACACTGTGCTTAGAAGGTGTCTAGCAACCTCCAGAAGATGGTTTCTCACAGTGCCTCAGATCTCAGCAGATACCTGAAGGTAAGTAAAGTTATTTCAAATAGGGTATGCATACAATCAGTACCATATACTCATACCTACTTGTCTTCCTACAAGTTTAAATTATACTGTGGAAAAAAGCTATGGTTTAGTACACTTTCTATTTCATAAAATCATATGATTCTTCAAACAAAAAGATTTAAAAAAACTACAAAGCACTGACTATCAAAGCATAAGCAACAAGTGTTGAGTAAGCAGGTTAAACCCCACTACATCTGTGTACGTCTATCTAGGAAGCACATCACAGCATAATCGGCAGAAAAAAACCCAGACATTAATAAAGTACCTGTCCATGCATCTATACCTCTGGTCAGATAAATTTATTTTCAATTCTCATGATCAGGCAGACCAAGTAGAATGAACATAATTTAGCTACTGTATGTTTTCTTTTTGCTAATGACAGTAGGTCTATGCTTTACTGAAAAAGCATTTGCTTATGTTTATTCTAATAAGTTTAAAATAAATTGCATTTCTATTTTTATGTACTTCACTGCTACTACTTTGATTGCCTGATAATGAATTCTTTATAGTGTGATGTTATAAATATTTCTTATAAACATTAATATGCAATTTTTCATAATTAATATACGTATTGTTGAATGCATTAATATATTTCAAAATTTCTTGACTGTCCAATGCAACCTAATGCTGAAACACAATGTTTGTTTACTAAAACTTGAATATACTTATTATTTCTTGGAAAACTATGAATCTGATCATCTCATCATTATATAAGTCAGAGAAATACAGAAATGTGTCATCTCACATTTTAAATCAATTCTTCAGGGTTTATCAGCAAATCTTCATACATACTACTTAAATATACAACTAAAATCACCTTAATTTGAGCATATCTTTCACTGATAGCAAGAGTTCTGAAGAAACAATCATATGAAAAATATACAGGACCTTAAAGTAAATGGCAAAGTAAAATGAGCAGAATAACTATTGAGACATTTATTAACAAGGAGAAAAGTTATTTGAAGAAATGAATTAAATGCAGACACATGCCGCAATAAAGATAAAGAGAGATCAAAACACAATGACACGAGATAGGAAAATCCTAGGACTTTTCAGTAAATTACAGATAATAGAGAAGACAGCCATATGGTCGTTATTAACAAATACCAGCACTCAAACGGGTTTAAGGGAATACTTCTAAAGCCAGTTTTAGATGTAATCCCTTCAATCCAGATTATCAAAATGCACTATTGAGGTTCTCCATCTTTTAACAACATCACAAAACACTGACACAATTAATGAATAAAGCACTTGTCACCTCAAATGGAAGCCATTTTTATGACACTTGTTTTCACATTACTCATTACATGCTTACTGTGGATCCACAGGGCACAGTTACAAGTCCACTTGCTGAAAAAGCCAGGAGGCAGATGGGGCAGCAGAAAGACACAAGAGGGAGAACAGAATCACAGAACGGCTGGGGTTGGAAGGGTCCTCTGGAGATCATCTATTCCAACCCCTCTGCTAAAACAGGTTCACCTAGAGCAGGTTGCACAGGAATGTGTCCAGGTGGGCTAACTACAGGCCTCCAACCAGACTCTACCCCACTGACCACAACCCTCTGAGCTCTGCCAGCCAGCACTTCCTCAGCTTGCCTATGAGGACATGACAGGAGACATTGTCAGAAGCCTTGTTGAAGTCAAGGTAGACAACACCCACCGCTCTGCCCACATCTGCTCAGTCAGCCATGACATCATAGAGGGCTACCAGATTGGCAAGCATAATTTCCCCTTGGTGAATGAACACCGACTACTTCCAACAACCTTGTTTTCCTCCACATGCTTAGAGATGACATCCAGAATGAGTTCCGTCACCTTTCCAGGGATGGAGGTGAGGCTGACTGGTCTGTAGTTTCCTGGGTTCCTTCTTGCCCTTTCTGAAGACTTGGAGTGACACTGGCTTTCTTCCAGTCCTCAGGCACCTTTCCTGTTCTCAGTGACCTTTCAGAGGTGATGGAGAGTGGCCTTGCAATAACATCTGCCAGCTCCCTCAGCACTCATGGGCGTATCCCACCGGGCCCCATGGATTTGTGTGTGTCCAGTTTGCCTAAACAGCAATACAGTGACTGACCAGCACACACAGAGGTGCCTAGTGAGACTGGAGCACAGAGCCCTGCAAGGGGAATACAGTCAAAGTGCCCTGGAGCAGGTCTCTCGACCATTTCTATCCAGCACTTGTCTTTCCACTTCAACCAACATGTGCTCTTGGCTCCTTTCACATTCCTACTCAAGTCATCCCCACTTTCTTCTGACTCACACATGCTCCTCCCTCATTTTTCTCTCTTTGGCTTTCCTGACACTAAAAAGACAGGTGGGGAGCAAAAGGGAGTGACAGCCCGTGAAAGCGTCACAAGCACATATCGATATGATAGAAAACTCTGATGTTTTGTTTGTTCTAATGAAGTTGTTCTGCTTATTTACACTCTGCTATCATAAGTGGTGTGTAACAATATAGAATAGTTGCTAACAATTTGTGAAACAATATGCATTATTAAATTAAATTATTAATCAGGTAAACGTTTAAAATTATTTAATTATTACAATAAAATAGGTAATTGGTAGAATTATATATCTCCAGAAAATAAGTATATATTTTACAGGTTGCTCTATTGATTTTAACTACAGAAAAAGAGTAAAGTACCTCTGAAATATCACTACTAAGGTAACCCGAGGACTTCTAAATAGATTCACTTTTAACATCACAGCCTAGTAGCAGCGTAGCCCTGTGGATCAGGAAATCATAAAACTAACTAGTCATACCAGGCTGCTAGCCTTAACTGCGTTGTCTAGTCTCAAAGATTACCTAAAAGGTCAGGCATCTACTCTGTGATTTTGAGCTTGTAGAAGCTGTCAAGGTTATCATCTGACTTTTTTTTTTTAAGCTTAACTTTTTGTCGGCTTTCTATTTGTGTGGTTCTCCTTCACCAAAAGGAATAATATTATATAGGGAAAAGTCTAAAAAACAAAAATCTGAGCAATCATGCTATAAGGAGCTTTAGAGATCAACAGAAAAGTAAAAAGTATAATCCATTACCAAATACAGGGCTGAAATAGATAAAAATAATCCTAAGCAAACTCAGTGTGAGGGAGGAAACCCTGCACCACCATCGATACTGTTTTCCTTGTGAAGATCTGGGACGTTAACAACTCACTAAACCATCCCTGCCCTTGACCCAGGACTACAAATGATCAGAGGTGAGAAAACAGAAAAGAAGAGATTTGCAGCTATTGATTTTATTGTATTATTAATGAAGCTCAATAGAAATGTTATTATTTTGATTGCATTAGCATTGTTACAACTGGAGTAAAAATAAGTGGTTGTTATATTTTGATTAGATTGTTAAAGCATTAATTAAAGCAACAATAAATTTTAATTCTTGGATCCTCCTACACTGTGTTCTTTTTGATTACCCATGTGAAATTATGCAAATAGAAGAGGATCTCTGTGTTTCTTCCTGGAGACTGAGAACAAAATTACAAGTATTAAAACATATGATGGAACACTGCACAGAAGAAATAAAAGAAATTCTAAATAGGTGCTTTTTAAGTGTTTGAAAGAGCAAGCTACTGTTAGGACAGTGGAATAACAGTACATTTAAGGTGAGAAAAATTATTAACAGCTTTAAGCTATGCACATAAGGAGTTTGCCACATGATGGTCAGAAGTAGGATCAGTTTTTATTGCATGGACAGCCCACCTTCACAACTTCCTAACCCTCAACAAAATCCTTCCAAGTGTTGTTTCCCTCTTTGACAAGGCAGGGAGATGGCACACGCCGGCACCAAGGCCGCAGCACAGGGGCTGGCACAGCACCTCCCAGGGAAAAGCTGTCTTCTGTCTTCTCATTTATAACAACTAAATCATCTCAGTTTGTTAGCATCACCTGGATAATGGAAAACCTGTGCTGTCCTTGTTCTGCATAGCCTTTCCTCCTCCTGCTGTGCTGCACTCATGCAGATGGACACATCTACATCTTGACTGCACCAGCTCCTGTTGAGATTCTCATCAGCTGAAAAGCATTTGAGATGTCACTGATCAGCAACAGTGTTGGACTGAATTTTCAAGGATGCTGTCAAGTTCATTTTTATATATACACCACACTGGAATTTAATCATGCTGCAATTAATTGGAAATTCATTTAAAATTACTTAAAACTTACAGGAGAAAGATCATATATATCACAAAGTACCGATTTATTTTATCGACATGAAATCCTCCCAAGAGTGTCCCTAATCCACATAATTTTTGACTGATGGTTGCAACAGAACATTTTCATCAGCAGATATTCAAATGAAAATACACAAGCTCAACCATCTTTTTAATGAGTTCACAATCAGAGAGTACGATACATACAGAAAGTACGTACCCATTAACCCGTATAAAGCTGGAAGAACTGACTACTAAGCTGAGCAGTACACACCCAGGGTTTGCAGAATTAATTTACTGAAACACTCTCCAAGCTGCAGTGAGGGGGCTGTATGTGAGGAATCAATGGTGCAGAGCTAAGAAGAAATAATTTAAGAAATGAAGGTAGTTTACACTATAGGAAAGGTATCTGCAAAAAGGCTACCACTGGAGAACAAATATTTCCCCAAAGCAGCAGTGGCATAGAGCATGCATGGAAACAGGTGGTGCGATTTCCATCATCTGGCATTTTCAAGATCAGCTTGGACAGAGGAATCTTATAACATAGCTGATGCAGTTTAAATCATGGAGATATAGAGGATAAGATATTCCAAAGAGCCTTTTTTCTCTGTGATTCAACATATTTTTAGTATTTTATGCTGCTGAGACATTTTTATTTGCCCAAAATTTGCATGTGGCTTGCTGCAATATAATATATTGCATGTACCATCATTGGACCGGCAATAAGTTAACACTGGTTTACATATCTGCCAGAAATCAACACAGTCAGACTATGAACTTGAAAAATATCAACCTGAAACAGTGTGTAAGAAGACAGAAGCCAGCTGTTCCATAGGGAAAAAATGCATAACTTCATAGAAATTTGGAATACCTAAGAATTCACTAAAAACAAACTGAACATAGTATCAGAATCGTTTGGTTTGGAAAGGACCTTAAAGCTCATCTAGTTCCAACCGCCCTGCTAAGACAGGGGACACCTTCCACTAGAGCAGGCTGCTCAAAGCCCCATCCAACCTGGCCTTGAACACTTCCAGGGATGGGGCATCCACAGCTTCTCTGGGCAGCCTGTTCCAGTGCCTCACCACCCTCACAGTCAAGAATTTATTCCTTTTATCTAATCTAGATCTGCCCTCTTTCAGTTTAAAGCCATTACCCCTTGTCCTATCACTACATGCCCTTGTAAAAAGTTCCTCTCCAGCTTTCTTGTAGGTCCCCTTTCGGTACTAGAAGGCTGCTGTAAGGTTTCCCCAGAGCCTTCTCTTCTCCACGCTGAACAACCCCAACTCTCTCAGCCTGTCCTCATAGGAGAGGTGATCCAGCCCTCTGATCATCCTCTGGATCCTCTCCAACAGGTCCATGTCCTTCTTACGTTGGGGACCCCAGAGCCAGACACAGTGCTTCAGGTGGGAGTCTCACCAGAGCAGAGTTGATGGGGAGAATTGCCTCCCTCAAGCTGCTGGTCACACTTCTTTTCATGTAGCACAGGACACAGTTGGCTTTCTGGGCTGCCAGTGCACGTCGCTGGGTCATGCTGCGCTTCTCATCAACCAATACGCCTAAGTCTGTCTTCTCAGGGCTGCTCTTGATCCGTTCTGCACACAGCCTGCGTTTTTGCTTGAGATGGTCCCGACCCATGTGCGGGACCTTGCACTTGGCCTTGTTGAACTTCATGATGTTTGCATAGGCCCACCTCACAAGCCTGCCAAGGGCCTCCTGGACGGCATCCCTTCCCGCCAGCATGCAGAGATCCCCACCCAGCTTGGTGTCATTGGCAAACTTGCTGAGAGTGCACTTGATCCCACTGTCCATGTTGCCAATGAATATGTTAAACAGTGCCAGTCCCAGTGCTGAGCCCTGAGGAATGCCACTTGTCTCTGGTCCCCACTTGGACACTGACTGTTGGCTGCAACTCTAAGTGTGACCACTCAGCCAGTTCCTTATCCACTGAAGGGTTCATCAGTCAAATACACCTTTGTTTTAGAGACAATGATGTTGTATGCAGGACAGTCTCAAATCCTTTGCCCAAGTCCAGGTAGATGATGTCAGTTGCTCTTCCCTTATCCACCAGTGCTATAATCCCATCACAGAAGGCCACCAGATTTGTCAGACACAATGTGCCCTTAGTGAAGCCATGCTGCCTGTTACAAATCACCTCCTTATTTTCCATGAGCCTTAGCTTACTTTCTAGAAGGATCTGTTCCAGGATCTTGCCAGTCACAGAGGTGAGACTGACTGACCTGTTGTTCCTCCAGTCTTCCTTTTTTCCCTTTTAAAAAATTTTGGCTTATGTTTCCCCTTTTCCAGTCAGTGGGAACTTCACTGGACTGCCACAACTTCTTAAACATGATATATAGTGGCTTAGCAATTTCACCTGCCAGTTCCCTCAGGACCTGCGGATGCATCTCATCAGGTCCCATAGAAAAAATAGTATTTTTGGCTCCTCATTTAAAGAGGCAAAGTAACTTCAACAGCTTGATAGGCTGAAGTAATTGTGGCTCCAAACTTTCTGAAGCAACACACTGCCCTTCTCACATCCCCAGCTGCCCCTACCGTCATGGTTTCTCCTCCAGGAGTTCTGCCCGCAGGTCATCTTCACACTGAATCACCTCCAGTACTTACCTTGTAATGACATTAGTATCCAAAGTATCTCTCACTGTGCATAACTAATAGATATAATTTAAAGGAAATTTAATAAAGGCACACAGATCTAGGCATAAATGACTAGTAATAATACAGTTATGAAAAGCTTAGAACTTAATTTTTCTTACAAAAATCTAAAAGCAGTATTAATTTATTTCCCTATATTTTGCTGGTTATTATTATAATCATTATTATTATTATTTTGTGCTTAATCAGATGAAGAAGTATTCACAATAACTATACAGCACACTTTGGCTGTGTTAAAATAAATTATGAGATAGCCTGGTTAAGTGTTTCAGGCTCCAATAAGACTATTACCAAACCTAGAACAGTGCTCTGCGGTCATTAGCAGCTTTACTAATTAGTGCACTATTATGAATGCAAAACTACCACAAAGCAACGCCCAGAAGTCAACATTTCTTAAGCTGTCCACCCTGGGGAAAGTAGTAGCCTTTACACTCTGAAGACACTAAAGCACTTGTTAACTACATAATAAGTAAAAGACAAAGATCTACACATTTTAAAACTGAGATTGAAATATGGGTGTGGATTAACTCTTCATTAGAAATTGTTCTGATCCACACCTGGCCACAAAAGTTACTCTAAACAAATCACTCCCAAAACTACTCTTAGTTCTGTATGTTTATTTTACTTGAAGTTTGCAAGGAATGTTAAACAATACCTCAGTCCTATACTACCCATGCTTAACTCATACATAAACACCCCGCTGTCTCATTAAAAAAGGATTTCCTTGTGATTCTGTTGACACAAAAAGCCTTCAACATAATTGGCCAGTGTTACCTATGGGTAAATAAAGCAGTAGAGTCCAAACTCGCCCAACATATGTGGGAATAATAGTCAAAACCCAGGCTACTGCAACCACAGCATGCACAACCTGAGAGCATCACTGCCTTCTGCATGCTAAAAGCAGTGTATAATGATGGATTCCAAGAACAGAACTGAAATTAAAGTCCAGATAAACACTACCCTCAGCCCAATGAGAAAGTTTATCATAGAATATCATTCATCTTTCTGTAATGTAACAATTTACAGTTCCTTTCCACACTGTGCATTGACATTGAGAGAAGACAGAAAATAGAACGCGGTCACAATTTTAAAAAGGCAATGCTGCTAGTTTTAACACAGGTTGATTTCTCAATCCCAACTTAAAATGATTGTCAAAAGACTATGATACCTATCACTAACTGATATCTGTACTAATTACCTAAACTATGTTAAACTAGATTGCTCTGCACAGATTACGGGTTTAATGAAAATCAAAAAAATATTTTATATTAAACCATCCCTGAGAGATTCATATCCTCTTAGCCGGAAGGGAAGCAAATATCTGTGTTTTTTTCAACACTAAGTAACTCCCCAAAACTGCAGCTTACTGAACAACAGGTTGATTGAAAGAAACAAGATTACTACACAACAAAATCTGTTTTGTGCAGTAAAAATGTTAAATCTCTTGTGGAAGAAAAAATTGAGATCTCACCTCTTCACACTGATGAACTGGGACGACTACCTTCTACATCAGGTAATCAAGCAAGGAATGAACAGACTGTCTAATTTAAAGTGCACATTTGGTACCCTTCCATCACAGAACTGACTAATTGCCCAAGATTCCCTGTGATCACAGATCCCCTTCAGCCTGTCAGCCACCTCTCTCTTACTAGATTGTTTTACAACTGACTTGTCACAACATAGTGACAAATGGTACCTTTTAGATTCTTTTTCATAACTGACTCACTATTCCAATTCATGAACTTAAGCGCATACACAGCCTCAGTGCACTAAGACCTATATGTCAACCGCTTCAACTAATCAGACTAACAAAACCATTTAAGTAAATAAATATAACTTTCCAAATTGCATTCCATAAGGATGAATTCCCTTTTAAACAACAACAGGAGTATTAAAGAGTTTGGAAAGCTAATAGAATCACTAAGCTTGAGTGAAAGGAAAGCTGTAAACATTCTGAATGAATGATAATTGATGCACATCTATTTAATGAGATACACAGCACAGAAAGGTTGACTATGGTAACTGATCTAGTTAAAACCATTGACATCTGTATCTTTGAAACAAAGCCTAAAGGGGTAAGATACCTGTGATTAAGGATAAACAAAATGAAAGTAAGTTGTCCTAATCATTGAATAATTTAGGTGGGAAAAAACCCTTAAGATCACGGAGTCCAACTGTTAACCTAACAGTACTAAGTCCACCACTACACCACATCCCTAAGCCCCACATCTACACGTCTCTCAAACACCTCCAGGGATGGTGACTCCACACCTTCCCTAGGCAGCCTGTTCCAATGCATGACAATCCTTCCTGTGAAGAAATTTTTCCTAATATCCAAATCTAACCCTCCTCTGCTGCAATATATTTTAATGTATCTCTTTCCCCACCCTCACCTGAAATTAAGAAAAAGACCTGAAACTTCAGGTTCCCCTTCTTGTTCTATTCTGTTTCTCCTTTTTGTTGCAGACAAGACAACTGCACAATCCTACATTTAGATGCCACAGTCCCATGGAAATGTAACAGCCTCACAATGCAATAACAGCATTACTGGGCTGAGAATGCAACTCACATCAATGTGCGAGCTCAAGCAAAATGGGAGAAGGATATGTCAGAGGGATAAACTCAGTGTTTGTGTACATTACATGGTGCCATTCATGTTGTGCTACTTCTAGCAATGGTAAGTGATATTTGTAGCATAGAGATAAATGTGTTGGTAATAACAGTAATGTTTCTCTGTGTAGGTCACAAGAGAGCAGCAAAATGAGTAACATCAAGATGCCTCCAGTTTACTATTTCAGGAGCAATCTTTTTTTTTTCCCCCCAGAAAAACCTGCAGTTATTATAATTTATTTAATTCAACTAGTAATTCTTAAGGGCTCATGACCAAGCCACTAATATTTCTCCCAAAGCAGTAACTCCCATGAAGCAGATGACAGATATGCAATTGCTCCCATCTTACAGCTAGCTCAGTTCTTCCCCATTCTTTCCCATAAAACTCTGAAAAATTACATCTTTCTTATAATCGATCTTTACAATGATAAACATTCACAAGGTAATTTGTTCCAAGTAGGATGCCTGCATTTTGTTTGCATTGAAAACCAAATTGGCTCTGAGGCACTTTGTCTTGGCACTAATAGGATTTAAGAGATTTAAATAATATAAAGCAGTCTTGTGCAACATATCAAGGTTGAATCTGAGCACTAAAGAAAGTCTAAAGAAAAATTATGGTATATTTAGAGGTATTTGAAAACACTGAATTACATATATTGAATACACTTGTTATATGTGCCAACAACAAGCAATAAGTCTCAGCAGTATGTATAACCTACCTTTTAGAAAACGTGAGTTAATAGAAGCAGAGGCTGAGAACATTTAGCTGAAGAGTTAGTGACTGGCTCAATATTTTAGAAAAAATCATGAATGCCTTCCCTTATGGATTAAAAAAAATGCATAAACTTCTTAATTCCCAAGAAGTTAATATATGATTATAAAGCAATTTTCACTTCTATCATGACCACTATTACGCGCTCACCAATTACAAGTGTGTTTTGTTTACTGGAATATATTCCATTTATACTCTCTTTCACAGTAACAGTTTTTAGTAATGACATATACTTCTGTAAAGACTGTCCTACATTCATTACTATGGCCTTTTGACGCCATTAGGAAAGTTTACCAAAAGAGCAGCAATCAATGGTTAAGTCAAGGGTTGAGAAGAAAACCCTGTATTTTGAGATAAAAGCCTGCCCTAAGGTTTTCTGGCCTATTTTTTTGGCATCAAACAAACAAACAAGAACAACAAAAAAATCCATAATTCGACCGCAATTAAAACATTAGTTTTGCGACTCCATTGACTCTTATCCCCATAATAACAGAATGGCAGATGAAGTATGGGTATTTTTCACATCTCTCCTTTCTAGTACTTCTGGCGATTTCAGAGTATATGAAAAGTGAGGGTCAAACAGGACTCAAAATATAAGCACAATGTTATGAAGAGGCTAGGCCTCTGTTGTTCAAATAGCAACGAAATTAATTTAGACTCCTTAACTGTTTTGCCCGCAGAATTTAAAATATGAATTTAATCTCCATTAATTAGATCCAGCTATGAATTTCAATAAGGCTTATCCATGGCTACTTTTAATCTTATTAAAAAGTTTAATACTGCTTTATATTAAATCATACATAAATACATGTCCACAACATCAGAATACCAAATTCACTATAATCATTCTGTGCTTCTCCACACCCCTTTTGTTACATATCTTGTTTGTTTGTTTCAGACTTTGCAAATCTCATGGATGCTATAAAGAGATATCTTCAAATGTTTAGGTACTGTTGTCTTCCCAATAATTCAGATGAGATTAAGACCTGAACTGCTTTCTACAGATGGTTCTTTTACTTTTCAATGACCAACATAAGAAATTCGCGTTCTGCATGTTAGTGGTAACACACCAAGCATCGCAAAAAAACCTGAGCAAACTGTTTGCAGCCAGCACTGCTCATGTGTTTGGGTACCACAACATCTGAGCCAACCTGGAAGAGGAACAGAAAAGAGGCATCACTTTGAAAAAAGACTGATGATGAACACCCTGTGCAGTTCAACAGGTTCATAGGCAGAGGCTTTTCTCCTGCTCCATGTTCAGCATTCTGCTTCCTTCCAGCTGCCTCTCTGAACTTCATGTGATCAAAAACTCTTCTCTCTTTGATCTCTTGTCTGTCATTCCAATCTTGGCATCATAATTTCACACCACCAATCTTCCCTCCGTGGTCTCCAATAAGCCCTTCTAAATACTTCTCAAATATACATCACGTACATTGTAATGTTACCCTCAAATTCAGCTGTTCAATCAAGTTTCCATTTTACATAGACTGATCAATACAAAAGCAAGACTAAATGAAATTATAAGACAAACTACACATTAGGTCACATCACATTTTGTGATAAATTTCAGGAGACTTACTGGGCACAGTGCTTTTTTCCGCTCTCCTCCCCATATATGAGAGCCATCACCACTATTACAAGAATATTTTTTTAAGTCACAAAGACTCTTATGTGGGGGGTGGGAAAGGTGAACACATTTTAAAGGTGGTTTTGAAGATGAACATGTACTTTTGAAACATAGGCCAGAAACTAGCTGAAGAAGACAATGTTAAAGACGACTTCTCTTCCATTGTCATTCGAACTAGCAGAAATGCTTTAAAAAGGGCAGCTTTCACCTATTTTTGGCCATATTTATGATGGTAACCAGTAATAAGCATGACAGCTTTGATCTCTTTAAAGACTGCTATAAAATTCAATGCGTTTAAATGCAATGTATTGTTATGTTGAGTATTTCAAGGATTTCTCTAGATGGTAATTAAATATGAGGTTCTTGCCACAATGGGGTCCAAGGTTATCCACGTACTTTTGAGACTTAAGGTCAGAGAAATCATGCTAATGTGGCACAAATCAACAATTTTTAAAACCACTTATGCAGTAAGCATTCTGCTGAATTTTCCTACAATACTAACAGTCTCCTCTGTGGTAAAGGTCTGAGCATCATTATTAAGCAACAGAGTTACAGATAAGTTATTGGTCAGAACGGAGCAATGACATTTTATTAGTGAGTTTAACGAAGCTCCTAATACCATACAGATACAACACTCAGATGATGCGTTGCTTTCAGCACTGAACGTCGTATTTTCCACAAGACTTCAATGTACAGTGTAATTATACAGCTTCAGTGATGGTCCCATCAGTCTTTGCTGGCCAATTTCAAAAACTTTCAGAACCTTCAACAATGAAATTTAATAAAATGGACAGATATTATTATGCACAGCTGGAACACA
Source organism: Caloenas nicobarica (assembly GCF_036013445.1). NCBI lineage: Eukaryota > Metazoa > Chordata > Aves > Columbiformes > Columbidae > Caloenas > Caloenas nicobarica. Next base: position 27,857,342 of record NC_088247.1, read on the forward strand.
TGCATGAATATACTTCATTCTACGCAGCATTTAAAAAACCCAAGTCTTCCAACAATGAAATCCAAGTTTAATCTATTAATACCAGACTACAAAAGCAGCCAAAGTTAGATCATTTTGTTCTTGAATGTTAAAAGGCTTGTGGTTATCCTGCACTTAATTACTTCACAGTGCCATAAACTTGCCTTTTCTGAAACTAGTTTTAATAATTTGACTCAAAATTATTAGCTAACAATTTTACTCATGACCCAAATACACTTTTCATTAGAACTTACCTACAGAATCTTCAACAACAAAAGAGTAGAAAAATATTCTTTCACCCAAAGACTGAACATCCAGGCAGCAAAGACTGAAAAAATAGGGCAACAAAACACTTTGCATGATTTCTTTCTTAAACGTCCTACAAACAGGGTAAGGCAGCTGATTTTTGCCATAAGGACAGCCACCCTGTCCTGCCAACACACTCTGTTTATACAAGCTTTGACTGTTTTAATACACCAATTCTTCTGTTTACTCATCACCTTAAGATTTAGGATCCCCTTAGTTCCTGGGCTGCCCTTGCTTCAGTTGCTTAAACTTAAGCCCCCAGCACAGTCTGAGATACTGACGGACACCAGTCCAGCACAATACAGGTCTCCCGTGGGTTCCTATGACTTATTTGCAAACCTTTCAAGGATGCCTCAGATCTGAGAGGAATTCAGCTTCAGATTAAGAAATCTAAATTTTGATGTCTACTGAAAATGTAAGGATTTGATTCAGCTACATAAATACAGCAACTTAGTACTACTTGAGATGTCGGATGCCCTGTGTAACCTCCAGCTGCCACTCTGGAAGGGTACAGGTCTCCCACAGGCCCCGTGTCATACCTGTGCCCGTCAGATCTCATGATGTCTCCCATACCGCAGGACATTTAAAGTGGCACTGGACCATGTTCATCTAAATTAACCAATCCCACCTGAGATATCTTATCAACAGAGATAATGAAGCCAAGAAAATAGCTCGGCTTAGTGAAGCAGACAGTCAGCTGAATCTCTCCCTATTCCATAGACAGCATTAACTAGATCTCCATCAACCATAATGAGCGCCTAGAGCTTATCTTGCATGTGAATACACAAATGTAGGTGCCTTAGTAAAGAACTAAATTGCACCAAAATGTTACACATTGAAAGAACAATATCATCCCAAGTAACTCATTCTGCAAGGCCGAATGTGAATGTGTCATCCCCACTTTCCAGATTGTACTACGCACTGGTAGGTGTTTTGAGCCTAAATTATTTCCAGGCTCTGCTATCCAGAAGAAAAAAAGAAAAGGAAAAACCAACCAAACAAAAAACCCACAACAACTGACACAATAAAAAACAAACAAAAACAAACAAACAAACCCACCCCAGGTTAAATACATCTTGTAACATACAAAACGTAATGAAATATTCGTCTAAAAGTGCAAATCTGAGAGAACAGTGATAGAGCACAGGCGGAGTCTGGGCAGGCCATGCTGTATTGACAGACCCTGCCTGGCACCTAATTTAGCAGGAAATGGCCATTTTAAACGTATTATAAGAGAGGGGTTATGGCACATGGATCTAGCAGCACGGTTCAGAGTTTGATGAGAACAGTGGTCTGTTAGTTCCCTCTTTGAGTTGTCAGTTATTTTAAAAGTTTAAACAATCTGTGGGGTTTTTTTCCAATTTATTTAAATACTTTACTGATTCAAAAATTAATATCACAATTCTTTTGTGATATAAAGTAAAATACATTTCAGAAGGAAGATGTCTTTCCAACGTTACTAATTTCAGCCTAATTTCTACTCAGAGTTTCAAAATTATCTCATCTAGAAAGTCCTCATAATCAAGCTGAAGCTTTTGATTAGTAACATTTACTTTGGGATATTAGTACCCGTAGACAAATTCCCACTCAGTTTCCTAATATTTCAATTAATCTTAAGATACATTGCAAAGCTGCCCTTCTAAGCACTCTTCTGTAAAGCAAGAGTATGTCCCTGAAAGCATGATGATTTTAGTTCATTTTTCATTCTCAAATTACATTAGAGAACTACATCCCCTTTGTACATAGGTTGATAACTTCGAATAGCACCTCAGCTCCAATCTTTAGATTTAGAAATCTCTTGCCTCTGTTTCTGGGGCTAGAAACTCAAACTATATTGGGTATAAGATGTACTCTTCCCAGTTAAGTCTATGTCTTTCCAGTGCTCTGAATTATGTTGCATATGCCAAGATAAAGCAGTTTTAATACAGTCTTCATAGTCTTTGTAACAGAAGAGGCAAAAATGTACATTTCCCTGTTCAACCTTCAGAGAAAAGAATCTTACTTTACTTACTTTGCATTACAGGGAAACACCATACCATTTTCTTTTAAGGAAAAACATGTTCCCAGCATGAGGGTGTTCTCCAGGCTGACTAAATGCTGGTCTCCTAGATACTCAAAATTCATGACAGTTTAATAAGAGTGTGGTAGCACAGAACCTGAGTTCTGCCTGTACCGCTTCTACTGTTCTTGAGAGGAAGAAGTCAACCACTCCAGGCACAACCAACAGATGCAGGGCACAGTCTGACTTCAAGCGGGTTGCAAAACATCCAAGCCAGCCGACTGTCAGACACTGTGACAGGTGGGAAATACCGCTTTATGTATTTTTCAATCATGACATAACATACTGTATTTTTTTCTAGTCCATTAACCTTGACTTGAAAAAAAATTATCAGCACCAATCTGTTTTAATATGCTAAGAGACAGATTGGTCAGTCTATGCAAGACTCATAAAATATGCTTGTTCTTAATTTTAGCAACACACTGCAAGTGAAATATAATTTTCTTCCCATTCCTACTCCAAAGAAACTGGCAAGTTCATAGGGGTTACAGAAAACAAACAAATATATTTACAGTTCAAAACAAAACTTTAAAAAAAATCTATTTTCTCATCTTAAACAACAGGAAAATACTTTTTTGACTAAAGAATTAAGAGTCCTTGGGAAAATCTATTTCCACTTAACTCCTTTTAGTCTTCTCAAAGCAGTATAGACTGAGAGCTTTTACAGCAGCCTGTTCAATTAATTTGACATTTTTTAGGATTTCCTGTTCTATCTTTCAGGTACTGTCATAAAGAAGATTTTATTCAAAAGCTTCAGTTCTCAGGCTACTCAGGGTGTCCTAGCAATTTGTTAGAAATTAGAACCTGAAATATAGCAAAAGTAAAACTATAGCATAGTAAAACTATGTGGGAGTGTGTGCATGTAAGGGAAGAAAATTAGGAAACTAGGAGAGAGATCACATGTGCTCTGCTTTTTAAATCCTCCTTTCAGAAATTGTAGCAGTTCTGAATAATTTATTAAATTACACAGAATAACTGAGGTTTTAAGGAGGGAGCAGCAAACATGGCAACTTAGGGAAATAGGCTGGAATTAATTACCTAAAATGCACTCAAGAGCAAAAGCAGAAAAAAGTCATGACTGTAGTATGAAAGCTGCTTTGTGGAGGACAGAGAAGGAAAGCATACAATGAGGGATGGAGTCTCATGATGTGGAGCTGTTCAAATGTGACAGCAGGAGAAAGGACAAATGAAAGGGATTGGACACGATCAACATCTCGGTTTACACCTACTAACTTAATACAATAGGGCCAATCACCTTTCCCCAGCACTGAGACCAGCTGTCACACTCAACTCACATCTGTTCACCTAAACTCTTCTAAAAAAGGCAAATGCCTACCCTGAATAGTGGTCAGCTTGCACTAAACTCTGAACCATGCCCAGGCTTTGTCTGGGAGAATTCCAGTTGGACTGCCTCAAAGCTATGCTAGGAAATACCCCACGAATTTAACAGAATAGGGAAAAGTGCCAGTCCTTGTGCCCAAGAACTGGTCCTATTTCATTTATTACTATAGAGCCTTTGTGTCTTGGCAGGAAGAATGGGCAGGGGGTTACAGAAGAACATGCACCTTTCAATTCCCTCATTCCTGTTCCACATCCTACACAGGCTCCCCAGCAGAGATCCATTCCAGCCCACTGTGAAGTGAGGAGGTTTCAGATCCTTCCATCCAAGCCTCATGCCTCTGCCAGTACATCAGGCTAATGTGACTCAGTTCAGGGTGATGGTCATTAAAGTGTTACATTTGTCTGTTCCACAAAATCCCTAACAGTGCACTCAAACTATGTAATTCAGTTAGGCATTAGACCTTGTGTTAATATTTATTTATATATATACATATATATACACACACATATATATATTCCTTTGCAATAAGAATGTGGGACTTCTGGACTACAAAATAACCAGGATCATTTCATGACCTATAAACACAAGGTAAATATGGACATAGAGAGTCAACTTTTAGGAGCGTTCCAGCATCCAGTTGTTCCCAGTGAAGGGACCAACTGAACCCAAAGCTTCTCGATAGTCACAATACTCTGAAAGACTGGCAGTTTAGAAGTCCCTTCTCAAAGCTGTGAACAGATGCAGTCTGAATTTCCATTGTTCGTGAACTTGCTTAGTCACATCCACCTGAAAAAAGGAACACTAAAATACTGCTTTCCTCATCTGATAGCATTTTTTCCACCAACCCTACACAGATTTAAAAGAATATATAAAGCACTCTGCACCGGAGAGTCATCTTGATTTATTTGTTGCTAGGTATGCAGTATTACAGAAAATGAAAGTCAAGACTCAGTTTTTGATTAAATGCCCTGTAGAGTTAATTAGTTTCACAGGATGACTACAGTGCATAATTATTTCATTTTATAGGTTTTTAATGCACTCCTTAATTTTACAAATGTCTGCTCATTTCATTATTTTTTGAAAGGGTAAAAAGATACAATTAATTAATTTTCCTGAATACCTCACTAAAGCATGTCTTCGACAACTGAACAACTTCCCAGGGACATAGTAGAGTCCCCACCACTGCAAGTTTTCAAGATGTGATTAGACAGGGTGCTAGATAATCTTGTATAGGCTTCCCTTCCCAAAAAAAGGTTAGGCCAGATAATCTTTTTATGTCACTTCCAACCTGGGATGTTCTATGACTCTTTAATCTTCCTGTAAAATAAATTAAAGTTGCTTTTTCATAATTCATTACAAGTCAGTCATGTCACAGTTAACTGCATGTTGTACTTCACTAGTTCTTTTAAAGTCAAATGACTAAACATACCAATTGCTTCTGGTAGAATATTTTCATCTCTCATCCTTACCAAGTAAAACATTCTGATAATGTTTTATAATTATATTCTGTTAGCTCTAATCACATAAACACAGTTGGCCCCTTAGTACTTCATCCTGCACTAAATACCCACAGCAAGTGGTAACTTCCTGCCCTAAGAGCCCTACCCATTAAATTAGTCACAAAAATGTAGGTTCACCTGACTGTGTCACACTTATAATCTGGAGTTTCATACAGTCCTGAACAGCTGTTTCTAACCAGAAGTGACAGATATAAGGAAATGTTGCCCTTGTGCAGCCCCTTTCTTCATCAGCATCAGCAGCATTCATTAACTCTGGTCCTACCGCTGTTCCAGAAGCAGACCACTGCTATGATTATTTTCAGCACAATCAGGTTTTAAACAATACCTAAGTTATGTTCCTTCCTCTGTCACTATTCATTTTCTTTGCAGCCTACTATGAAGAATCATATCAAAGGCTTTGTGAAAATCCTAGAACATTATGTCTGACAGGTAACCTTTATGTACTTAATGTACTTTTTTCTCAAAGAAGTCCGGCAGACTGAAAAAGCAGAGTCTTCCTTGGAGGAACCCTGACACTTTCACCCCATCATGCTACACAAATGTACTATTCTGACTCTAATTATAATCTTCAGTTTACCTAAAATTTTCAAGAAGCCTCCTGGACTATAACTCACAATCTCCAGCCTGCCCTCGTAAGGACAGTGACACAGTAGTGACATCGCAGTCATCTGCAACAATGGTTCAGAAATACATTGTGCTCTACCAGTTCTCCATTTTCATAAATACTTTGGTTCAGAGTACCTAAAATTTGTATAATGCTCTGAAGCAGATGTGAGACTTCATAGATATAAAACAACAAGCCAAGTCTGGTTTTTGAAATTTATAACCTAGCATATAAAGCTATTTAGAGGAACATTATCCCGGCCTAATTTACTTCTGCTTTATATCATATGGGTATTTCTATAGAAAGAAATATATTATTCAGTCATATGTTTTATGAAATAATAACTTCGACACACACTTCAGGGAACCACAGAACCTGGAAGTGAAATAATTAAAGTATACAACTAGAAAGCTGTATTGTATGTGTATATATGTGTGATTATACATATAAAGTTATATCACCAAAACAATCTCCCATAACCTGAAAGACTGATACTTTCTAAGATATTATAGAATTACTTAAAACAAAAAGAAAAGCTTATGTACCAGTAGCTGATCTTAAACTATTGTGCTGCAAATGAGACCATCCATGTCAAAATATACTCTCAAAGCTGTTCACCACAATGTCATGGTACTTTTCAAAGGTTTAATTCAAACATCAGGCTTGAAACCAGGATTGATTCCATGTTAGAAAACATGAAGCTCATGCTTAGACCTTATTTTCTTTAAGTACTTGATGGACAGAAGTACACATTATACTTGGAGGTAGTGCTCCAGCTATTTTTTTTTCCTCCTTGCTGGCATTTCTCTGGCCTATTGCCATAAGAGCAAGAGGCTTTAGAGCAGAGGCAAAATGCCTCTGAAGATCCCAGCAGATTAGGGAATAGTGGCCTTCTCTGGCCTTCATTCTCAAAAATGCTAGCTGGGGGAAAAGAAGCTGAAGCAGCACAGAAGAGAAAAGCTGGCAGTTTTGCCTCCAAGCAAACCAATATTATACATGACTACTGGGGAGGAATTGTTTAGGAGCAAAAAGCTACAATATCTGCATAGTTATGCCAAGATGTTACTGTTCAGTGGAAGTGGATTCTACATTTTCTGCTGGTGACTGATCGCTGAACTATACTACCCCAGTTTATACCATCTGCTATGATGTCTTTATAAAGAACTGATTTACTGTGGCCTTTAGTTGTTTGGCTAGTGCTGTTTCATCATTGCTTTTCCCATATATACATACATAAAAATACATGTATGTGTGTACACACACTTTAGTAATCCCAAACTATTTCCAGAACAAATAGGAGAAAGTTAAAGCAAAAACAAAACAATTGGCTTGCTTTGGCGGGGGGGGGAAGCATAGGAAATCATGAGGAGAATGCACACTGACGGCCTCCTCCTGTGTTCAAAGCAGTGTAAAACTGAATGCCTACATGAGTTAGTAAAAGCTTTAGTAATAGAATTAGAAATAAGAAGGGAAACTTGGGGCTGGGGAGCAGGCAGACAGGATGGAAGTATTTGTTTTATCTAATTGGGCTGTCATTATATTAATTTTTATGGCCCATCACTACTACCGTGGCTAACTGTATTCAGTATTCCACATTTTTGTGTAGGTTGTGATGAGGAACAAAGGAAACAGCTTGCTAGCTATCAATCATTTCTATTCGCAGTTACCTATAAGCCTACTTCTATGTAAACTCCGGTCTCTGAGCTACATTGACACTTACTTGCTTATAAATGATGGTCTTCCATGTTTCTTGATTGTTTGACACATCTTCGCTTGACATTACCAATGGAGAGTCCAGATTTGACAGGAGAGTTGCCAAGACATGCGAAGCATTCTCGCTTACTGACTTGAAGATAAGTTCAAGACAGAAATACATCTCAAATAGACATTTGACTCAGTTTTTCAATTACTGACTATTGTAAATGAATGTAAACATGTGCAGGGCCAATACTTTAATTCAGAACATAAGCCATTGTGAATTTAATTCTCAAAATTACAAACAAATGCATTTGTAGAGGAAAGTAGTTGAATTTATGTAAAAAAATCTAAAATGAATACTCCATCTTAGTTCAATATTATAATTTTTCTTATTCATCTATTTTACACTATAATTTGCTGTTCTAAAATAAAGATGATACCTTAAAAGAATACAATTACGAAAAACAAAGAATTCATAAGCATATTTTTGTCCTTAGGGAAGAAAAAAATAGTTACTAGCAATGTGTTTTAGAAATGGTGCTATTCATTTTTTTTTAAATTCTTGACACCATAAACCAAGTCACACTTTTAGATTAAGCCGAAATTTATGGAAACACTACTAAACATTTCTGACTAGCAAAAAGGAACATTAAAGCTAATAACAGATGACATCAGAGCACCCAGAGCTAATGAGTTCCTTTTTTATTTCATATTTTGTTTAAAAAAAAAAGTTGCTTTAATTAGGATTAACAGAGTAAGATTATCTTAAAAAGTGAAAGATCTTGCAACAGTTTGGGGTTAAAGACTACTTAGATGAGTCGGATATTTTCAGATTGGTTGAACCTCATTAAATCTATACTAAGCTCATAAAGGTAAGACAGGGCACAAAACTCAAGCAAACAGTCCTGACTGGACTTGTACTTGCTCCACATAAGGCACTTCTCACTCTGCACCATGGCCCAGGAGCTGGACATCAAGTCTTTCCAGTGAAGATAAGCATCTTTGTATCGCTTCTTCAGCTGCCTGCAGGGCCTCTGTAAGTGAGGCCAAAGAGATTCATCTGCTTTGCGACCGCTGGTAAAAAAAAGAAGGGAAAAGAAGAAGAAAGCAAGACGACAGTGGCAGTCTTTGGAGAAGAAAAAGGAAGAAAGGAACTGCATCTAATGGGACATGGAGCACATATCAAAGGGTTAGGAGACACCACCGTAAAGGACTTGGAAAACTGGCTGAGATAATGTTAATAATGCTAGCAAGCATTTCTGAAAATTCAAGATGAGATTTCAAAAGACTGAAAAAGATAAATATTACCAATCTTTAAAAGGGGAAAAGGAAAGAATAACAAATTAAAACAAAATAATAAATTATTAGTAGAAGTAGTCAAATTATTTGTAAACACTAGGAAATACTGGATAACTGCTAACTCAATTTTTTTTACAAGTCACAATGTCTGCTTTTATAAAAACAGTTTCGAGTTTCTAAAGACCTTTGAAAGTTGTTCAGTTTTTAGAACCAAGTATTTTTAAGACAAAAGATGTTCATTTCTACTGCATATAAAATCACTCTTGCACTAGTACCGTAGAAGGGCTATGGTGTGTCATGCTTTCCAATGGGATGTCTGGGAAGATGCTGTCAAAATATTTTCCTTCTATTGAACTTGTACAGATGTTTTCACTTGGTGAAACTAAAGAAGCAGTTTAACAAAATTGAACTTAGAACAATGCACTAGAAGTTAGTCAAAATGCCTAACAAGAGATAGGAATTGATTTTGTTTTGCTTGAACAAAGGTTCTGCCAAAAATATACACAGATTTAAGCTGAAATTGCATGCACAGAAGATACCCAGACCTTTTGGGCACCCTATCAAGCTTTCAGTACCACACTTAAATTTGAAAGAACCTGTACAGTATAAAAAAGTTTACAGTTTCATCCCTTCAACTCCTATTTTACCGCTTAATTCCTTATAATTTAATATCTGAATTATAGTTTTCCACTACTTTGGTGGACTTAGAGATGATCTGATGGAGGCTTTTCAGGCTGAAGATCAAACAAAGCTTTACTACTAGAGTTTGTAAAACATAAAGGAAATATTTGACTTATTCAAATGCAATTATCTTTTAGACTGCTATGAATATAGGCTTATAGCCAGTATCCTTTAAAGCTCAGGTTAAGGAGCTCATATTTATTGGTGTGACTGAGATAATTGCATTTGATTTTCCCTGCTGGCCATAAGAACTTCCAGTAGCCATTTTATTATCCAACCTAAATGTAAAAATAACTAGCAAAACGTGACTTGGCAAGTGGCAGTTTAAACACTGCCTGCAGCCCATCATGCCTTAAAAGACATAATACATTTTTGCAATAAAATACTAGAGATGAAATGCTGGCCTTCTTCCTGCAGGGAAGAACTCCAGTATAAAGAAGTCAAGATATTGTAGAGAAAAAAAAAAATATATATACACACACTCAATGTGAAGGCTCTTATGCCAAACAGGAACAGGCATCCAGCTGGCAAATATGATCATCACTAGAGATTAACGTAGCTCCAACCTGCAGTAGTTTTAATATGAGACTATTTGTCAAGCTTCTGCACTAGGTTAACATTTAGCCTTGCTGAACCTGGAGATGGAGCTCCATTGTCAAATGAATAGAATCAAACAAGACTGATCTCACCGTAAGCAACAAATTATAAACTGGAGGAGAGCGGAGAACCCACAGAGGAGGCATCTAGAATGTGGAGTCAGCAAACAGGGGTGCTCCTCACTTCTGCAGCATCATTATATGAACATGAAAAAGAGCTGCAGTCACTTCATATTATGGTTCTTGGTAAAACCTACACCACTGCCTTTCTGCATCCATCCAGATATATTAGAATGAGAGTCTTAAATGGCATGCATTAGAGGCACTAATGCTTTATTTGGTCTGCAGACTTGCAGGACTATTCCACTTTCATCCCACATGTAATGAACACCCTCTTTATGATGCACACAGTGGTGCTAAACTCTCTTGGAATTTAATCCCCAAGATGTCAACCCAGAATGTTGTTACAATTTTTGTCCTTTTGTTTCTCTCCCTTCCCTTTTGTAGTGCTCACTGAGTCCCAAACTCAGCTGCCAAAAATTTCTGCATACTCTTATTTACCATTTGCTATGAAAGAGAAAAAATTAGTTCCACACTACTGCAATAACAATTTTATTACAGCATATGCCATTTTCACCTGCCTATTCCCTGTGCAAGTATATTTCCTATAAATCTTCTATACCTTCCTATTATTCGAAAGGGCTCATGTTCTGCTTGTCTTTTGCTTACTATTTATTCTTGATTGCACAAAAACATCAGTTCTCGAAAACTAGCTCTCTGGTACCCCCAGAAACTCCTGAATCAGTGCAACATTGCCTCCAGGTACAAAGAAAACAGTATACCCTGCACGATTCATGGTAACCAGACAGCCTTTAGCTGACATAAACACAGTTGCAAAAAATTTTTTTACTTAAACAAAAAGCAAGTGATTTGCAGGTTAAATTTAAAGGTCAGACCAGACAAGCTACATAAACAGTATGGTGACATCACTGACAAAACTATCAAAGACAATTAGAAGGAATTATAATACAGGAAATCAAGCGCCAGCAAAATAATAAGTTCCAAAGGAGACTGCTAGCTGAATCCAGACTGGACTGAAAAAGATTAGTACACAAAAAAAAACCACCACCACACACATATACACACAAAACCACACACCACAGAAGAAAAAAAAACCTAACAGCAAAAGGAGAAAGCACTAGGAAAACTGAAAGAAAAATATTACAGGAAGTTAAATGTTTACTGTGTAAGTAGCATTTTAACTACTAGACAAAGATGTATTATGAACAACTCAGAAAGAACAGGTTGTGTCAAATTAAGTGCATAGACTCCTACTGTTCTACTTGTCATACTAATCTTCCTAACTCCATTAACCACACAGAGATCGTAAACAAGGAAAAAGAGTCTACTCGCTCATCTTGACAATATCTGCATATGTTCTCCATATTCTTCCTACTTAATATATTCACATTTGGAATCCATGTAAGGGTAGCATTCAATTCAAGATTAAGGCACTTAATTAAGGCTCAAATATTGGGTCCAATACCATTTAACATCTTCATCTGGGTGATGTGACAGAGCACTCCCTCAGCAAGTTTGCAAATGATACACGTAAGTGGGAGGAGTGACTGCTACACCAGAGGGTCGTGCTGCCATTTTAAGAGACCTCAACAAACTGGAGAAACGCGTCACCACAAACCTCACAGTTCAACGGGAAATGTCAAGTCCCGCACCCAGAATAACTCCATGCACCAGTACAAGCTGGAGGCCAAGCAGCTGGAAAGCAACTTTGCAAAACAAATCTTACCTGTTCTAGCAGATACCAAGTTGACCACGAGCCAGCAACATGCCCTTGCTGCAAAGAAGGCCAACGGCCTCCTGAGCTGCATTAGGAGTGATGCCAGCAGGTCACGGGAGGGGATCCTTCCCTCCAGCTCATCACTGGAAAGGCCACATCTGGAGTGCTGGGTCAGTTCTGGGCCCCCAAGCGCAAGAGAGATACGGAGCTACTGGAGAGTCCGCCGAAGGGCCACAAGGATAATTAACAGACTGGAGGACCTCACATATGAGGAAAGGCTGAGAGAGTTGGGACTGTTTAGCCTGCAGAAGACAAGGATCAAGATGGATCTCGATGTCTATAAATAGCTGATGGGAAGGTATAAAGAATATGGAACCAGATTCTTCTCAATGGTATCCAATGACAGACAGGACAAGAGGCAGTAGGAACAAATCCAGATATAGTAAATGCCATTTAAACATAAGAAAACACTATAATTGTGTATTCTATCCGAGCCATTAAACTTTTGCCCTTTTTTTTTTAAATCAAGTGGTCTTAACATGAAGGTTTGTGTTTTATGTACATTTCACCATTCTGTACAAGTGTGAAAATGATTGACAGAAAAGGGGATACTAAAAAAAAAAGATTATTTTTCTTCCCTTCCCACAACCTTCAGACCTTGCAAAGATGACCTGAAACCAACCAGTTCTGCAGAGTTAACTCCATTTGCCTTAACAGTATCATTACCATTATCACTCTACCACTGTAATGTAGCAAAGAACTGCATTTCTTTGTGGTGGAGTTTGGTTCTGTGCTTCTGTGCTTTCTAAAAGTATAACATGGTACTTGCCTTTGTATCTTGTATCATATGACTGAAGACTTCTCCCTATTTTACCTTTTGTACAGTTCTAGAAGAAAAGTTACGTCAAACGTAACAAAGTGAAGATTTCAAGGGTGAAAAACGTGGCCTTGACATTAATATACACTCAGCTTCCACCTTTCTGTGCATGCTCTACACCACATGTTTAAAGGTAGAATATTGTTACCATGATCATCCGCATAGCTTGAGCATCAACGGCAAATATTTCAATAAAATGACGCTAAACTCTAAAACTATGTTTTCAGACTCCAGGGGAAAAACAACCAATCAAGCACACATTATCTAATGTCAAAGCAAAAACTCCACAGAGGCATGCAAAGCCTGTCTTTAAAGGGAGCTGTATAGTGACCATACCATGTCAATGACAAGGAAATGCACATGGCAGTCTGGCACTAAGAGATTCCCAGCTGGGTCCTCAGTAAATCTTCCCTGAATTGCCCTTTCCCACTGAAGCAGCAGCAGTAGCAACAACACTCAAGTTGCAGTTAATAAAAAAAAAATCTTCTATTATGAAGAAAGCTGGAATATTAAGGCATGATTAACAGCTAATAAGGTAACATATAACAATGGGACACAATCTCTAGTTAAATCATCTAACTTACGGAGAGCATTTAATGGCAGCATAGTAACATTTTTCAATAAAAGTATAGTTTTGGATTTTGCCAAGCAGCAAAAAGTCCTATCAGGTGTATATTTGTGTGGCATGCTCCTGCATACCACTGTTAGCATTTTCTCAATATGGTAAGATGCATTTTCAGAACTCCTCCTGCTGTTGATGCAAATAATTTTTCCCTTGCAGCTTCCACAACATAAGACTAAAACAAACATGTAAAAAAACTTTCCTCTTTCTGTGACCTTACTCTGCTGCAACCCTGTAAAGCAATAACTTGAACACATCAGTGTGTATTTAACTTGGAAAACAAAAAAAAAGAGAGGATGCTGGTTTTAAAGACATACATTTTATAAGTATGCAAGCTCTTACTGTATCTTTGCTTAGTTCTATGAGGTTGTGAAATTAGTATCTCATCTCCAAAAATACAAGCAAAAAGAGTGATGGAAGAGTGATTAAGATACATGTTTTACAACTTCACGTTTGACATTTGTTGAAGTCAAAATACAACATGTGGGTACACAAAAGGTAGAATAAAGCCAGAAGTACGCAGAATGAGCTTGCTATTTAAGAAACAAAGTAATGCCTAGAAAAAACACAACAGTGTGTTGCAAGAGGTACATTAAGAATGATTGGATTATATCATTTTGCAAAAGAAAGAGGAGTGCAGTCTATAACTGATCCTATTGCAAGGGCAGGAAGGCCTTCCTATCCAGACCGGGGTGCACGGGTTATCAGTTGGTATGCTTCAGAGATAATCAAGAACAACTTCCAAAGATATTAACAGAGACAACAGTTAGAGAGATACTGGGTTCAATACTTAACCGAAAAAGACCAAATGTTAGCAAATCAAACAGACCTATTACAGATGGCACCGGAAAGCATCTTCATGGACATGCCCAGGAAAGAGCTCAACTGAATCAAAACTGAATGAGCAGGTAACATGAACAGAGTGACACTTGGGCAGCGGGTACCTGCACAACAGACTTCCAAACCTTGCTGATGTCATTTACAGGCAACTCTGTTTTGCAGTAATCAGTTTCCTGACAAACAGGTGATTAAAAAATAAACCAAAACCTTTATATGTACTACCACACTTTATTTATAACACCTCACACCTGCCTCCCAGAGCTTGTAATCTAAGAGAGACAAGGGTATCACATGGCATAGGACAACAATCCAGGAAAAGGAAAGTGCAAGAACAATGAAGAAGAACCATAAAGTAAATATTAAGAACTTTTAGGTGCAAGTTCCTCACTGAACGGTAGAAAAGATTGAGTGACATTATGCAAATATAGGAAGGTTATCCTCCCCCTCTACTCTGCACTGGTGAGGCTGCATCTGGAGTACTGCATCCAGTTCTGGGCTTCCCAGCTTAAGAAGGATCAGGAATTACTGGAATGAGTCTAGAAGCAGGCTACAAAGATGATTAGAGGTCTGGAGCATCTTTCTTATGAGGAGAGACAGAGAGCTGGGTCTGTTCAGCCTGGAAAAGAGAAGGCTGAGAGGGGATCTCATCAATGTTTATAAATATCTCAAGGGTGGATGTTAAAAGGATAGGACTAGACTCTTTTCAGTGGTCCCCAACGACAGGATGAGGAGCAACAGGCACAGACTGAAGCACAGGAGGTTCCATCTGAACATGAGGAAAAACTTCTTTACTTTGAGGGTGCCAGAGCACTGGAACAGGCTGCCCAGAAATGTTGTGGAGTCTCCTTCTCTGGAGACATTCAAGACCTGCCTGGACACATTCCTGTGCGATCTGCTCTGGGTAAACCTGCTTTAGCAGGTGGGTTGGACCAGATGATCTAGAGGTCCCTTCCAGCCCCAAACATTCTGTGATTCTGTGAAATATACATATATAGTAAGTTGTAGATACCAGGACTTTTCCCTCCCTCTGTCCACTACACAGGCTCAGTAAGAGGTTCCATATATCCAGTTCCTGGGAAGAAAACATTACAGGGCCTTTGTACCCAACAGACCCACTGAGTGAGGTACCATTAGAAAGGTGGCGCCCAAAAAAGATGGTTAGTGGGCACAGGTTATTCAATCATTTCAAATAAAGCAATACCAACAATCAAAGAGATTACGTATTTCAGCCTCTGAGGAAAACTTCTTTTGTTCACTAGCAGTAAATACATTCCTCAAACATGTCTTTCTGGATTTTCTTGAGGCAGCATACGCTGCATCATCTCCCAGTCTGATATTCACACAATTTCCTTATAGTATATGGTTAATTCTGTACTTCCACAGGGCTAGAAATACTAGAATTGAACATGAGTTGTGATTCACATTCAGGCATAAAAGAAAAATCTTAAAAAGTAACATTAAACTCTGAAGTGCTGAATCATCAGTACTCATGATTTCTAATACTACTGGTTGGCTTGTAAAGTTGTACAAAAATGCTGAAAGATAGCCCTGTAGGAATGAACCCAGATGGCCAAAGACTACTCCTGCAATTGTCAGGTTTTTTTCTTAAAAAGTTATGCTAATATTTTTATGATAGGTTTATCTTTGGATTTCTGCCTGCTTAGAAACTGAGTCACACTCTCAGTCTACAAGACTCCTAATTCTAGGCATCTAAACTCACTTAACTGAGATTAGCTAGCACTTGAAAATTATTTTCTACAGGTCTCCAGTAAATTGTTACTGTAAAATGGCACTGTTTTTCTGTGACATGCCTCTGGACCAGACATTGTTTCCCAGACCATGCACCTGAGGTTATAAACATTTAAATCGTGAGAGATGGGGAGGTTTTAGAATTCAGAGGTCATGAGCTTATAATGGCATTTGCACTACTCAGCATTCAGATGAGGGACTAAATTCCAGAGGGCTTTTTGTCAGTCAGATCAAAAAGTACCTTATGGAATACCATAAGCAACAGAGATGTCTCACAGGTTATGAGACAGTTTCACCTTAATTCATGCACTTTTTCCATGGAAAGAAATGGATAGAAAGTTGCTGTCTGGACTGAACGCTTTCAGGACAAACACACAATGACACTGAAATTTTTAATGGTTGAAACTATATCCCCCAATAATGAATTAATAAAAGCTGGTGTTGAAAAGAAGTATCCAAAACTTCACATCTTGGCAAGCAACAAGCTCAAAAACACTTCAGTCTTTCAAAATCTAAAATCACTTTCATATCACTGGCAAACTGTAGTTGAAGGCAGAAGCAATATAATGCAGATAGTCTCAGCAGTTTCAGAGTTAGGAGAACTTTCCTGAGCAGTATTGTGTTATGTAGCAACATGTTATAAATTATGAGCCATAGTAGAAGAATTATTAAATTTTCCAATTTAGGGATATTATCTCATTAATAGTATTTTTGTTAAGCTTTGGGACTTTGTTGCTATATTAAAAAATGGAAACAGTTAAAGTGGTGTTGTCCTCTGTCAGCAGTAAAGCTCACACTGCCAGAAACTAATGCAGGAATCTATCCCCCAGGATTTTAATTTATACAAGGAAAGAAAACTGAATGAACACCACAATCTGACTCTGAATGCTCGATGTGGTCAATATTTCATTGAAGTCAAACTGCTTAAGTCTATCCTTTGGAACCTGGGAGAAACTCCCAGCTCTGGTCTTGATCCAGCTCAATGCTGGGACAAGACTACAACATGCAGCATCACTTCTCTCTATGCCAAATCTTTGCTTCCTTGAGAAATAAAAGCATGTGAAAGGGAAGAGAGTTGCACTGTACTCCAAGACGTTGGCTGACTTACACAGCCAAGGGATGCAAGACTGTGGGGCTTACACTGGAATACATCAGCCTCACAAGTGAGATGCAATCTGCACGTACCAGCAACAGGAAGACAAACATTTCACCTGGAATTTGTCAGATCACACATTGCAGGCCTCTGACAGCTAGACTACAGGCTGATAAGCAATATGGAGAAAAAAAGATCTTATTGCATTGTATCTTTTCATAATTTTCACTCTACTTCTTTGTTTTAAACCAGTAAATGAAACCGAATTACTCTTTACTACTGCAAGTGGTAAAGCTAGCCAGCAAAGTCTTACCATAAATAAATTGTAACACAGCCTTCCAATGTTTTACAAAATGTGAATATATTTTTAATGACATATTTATTACATAAAATGAGAAAATTAACTTTCTTTAAAATTGAAATGACCTACTACAGTCATTCCCCTTGTCACACAAGTCAGTAAGGTACAAAACCTGATAGTACAGCCAAGTAACCTCACCTCAGAATTGCCAGACCCCTATTTTAAACCCACTGTGTTATACAATCTTTTTACTTTTTGCAGTTCAAAGCAGGTTTTGTGATCTTGACATTTTTCATTTCAGTTTATGGACAGTACAGAAGATAGTTTTTAAGACGCAGGACAGTCTGCTGCTTGTGAATTGGTGCTCACATCACTGTGAAGGCTGCTGCTCTGTACTCAGCTACAGACTCAACCACTGAACACTTTCTCAATATAATTTCAGCATATCTAACCTTTCTTCTCCAAAACCCCATAACATTAAATTCTGTTTTAATAGGTGTAAAATGGCTGGATAAAGTGTTCACCATCATCTCACCCTTGGCCTGAGAAATTACAGATTCTAGGCATGGTAGTACTCTCATACTTTGAGCCCCATTTCTGGAAGAACATGAATTAAATATAATTTGGGGGATACACCAGAATGCTTGGAAATTCCAGCACCTGAGTAAATTTATCTCTATGGATGTAAGACATACAGAACTCCCCATTTTTGGAACAGTCAGCCTTGAAGTATGCATCACCATGAGAATATCATCTTCTTTCAGAGGAACATTAGCAGTGTTACACTGAGTTATCCATGCACCGAGGTACGGACGCAGGGTTATGACCTACAAATATGCATAATGATGGAAGTGAAGACTTTTCCGTAAGATAGTGCAATACATCACTTTTTCAGGTCGGAAAAAGAAAAATTATCTACATCCAGTAACTATCTGCTTGTATGGATGAATATATAGTAAGTGAGGTATATCACTTAGATAAGCATTATGCTTTGTAAAGGGGAAAAAAAGTAACCAATTTAATCTCCATTTTGACATCTACTGCGCTCTGCTCTGTCTCTGAGTTACCCCCGCCAAACAATCCTCCTCTCTCCTAAAGATACACTTTCCAGTCACCTGCCTTTTTCCTCACCATTAACTCTAATTTTCTGACATCCTTCTGCAGTAAAGCTGCCAACTTTACTCCCAGCTCGGCTCTCCATGGAAAAAAAATAAAACACCTCCTCCTCTCCACAGAGCTTCTGAGGATAGGAGAAGAGTATAAAACCAAATGAAAGTGGCCAAGGGTGGGAAATTCACTAATTATATTAGCTGCCTGGAGGAAGACATCAGTTCCCAGGGGAAGGCAATGCCAAGGAAGAAGCTGGAAGAGCAGCAAGAAAATGGCAGAATCTGAACAATCCTTCTCATCTCTTATTTATATCAGTGATGGTCTTATTAAAGTCCCAGTTCACAGCACATAACACTAGTACTTGCCAATTCAAAGTCTGAATGCTCTATTAAGTAAATAACGAAGGAAACTATCTAAAACTTCAATGTATTCAATGTTACAATACTACCCTTTAAAATAAAAAGCATAAATAAACTATTAACTGCATAACCATACTATTTCAAAAGGACGGTAAATGTTACCCCAAGGAAGATCTAATTTGCTGTTTATTATAAAATTGGGAGTATCTCTGCAAAATAGATTATTGTGTTTAATTACTGCATAATTTAATACATATATATGTATGGCAGACACCCATAGTGTATCTCTGAACACATGAAATACAATGGTATCAAACTTATGTAATTGTTCACAGAAGCTTTTCAGAAAGACTTGAACCTCAATTCTATTTTTTAAATAACCAACAGCATTTTCAAATGCCTATTAGCAGCTGCTTTTATCTATCCATTTTAATTGAATAAAACTTTATTAAAAGCTTCCAGAAGTCTTTATTAAAGGTTCAATATGTCTAGCTTTCATCACTTTTAGAGCTAAAGTAACTGAACATTTTATACCTATTAAAACAGAATTTAATGTTTCACTTTAATTTTCTTCTCTATATCCTTTTCAGTACTGCTACACTCTTCTCCACTTCCTTTACAATATTCCACTATTTTTCTCTCCTTTTTCCACCTTTCCTGCATTTTCTGCTCCCTTTTCCTCATTCTTCCCTCCATCCTACTTTTCCACTATTTATAAAAAAACCTTTAAAGGTTGTGAGAAGGGACAGAGGTGAACTCTCAGGAACTGGAAAACAGCAGCAGAAAGTTGGGATTAGCTTTCGTTATTTTCTATCCATCCCTATGTTTGGATGGATGCAGAACCACATCAAGCTCATGCTTTGTGCCTAATCCAAGCTGGGCCATTTCTGCTTTCCGGGTAAGACATCTCTTTCTACTTCCAACACAAGAAGCACTTGAAAATTGATGGTACAAACATTCCTTATTAAAAAAAAAAAAAGGCATTATCTCAAAATCTTTGTAGCACTGGAAAACACTTGGTCTTCTCCCATGCACCTGACATATCATTTCGGATTATTGATACATTTTGGGGCAGCAAGAGTATTTTCATGCTGGAAGAGACGCTTTGTGCATTCTAACAAGCCAGTACTGTCTGAACATCTCTTTGCCATTCCCAGCTCAACATAAGCTATTGTATATCCAGATTACCTCTCAGTTTAGTCTTCCAGAAAGAGTAACCAAATACGTACGAAGAACACCTGTTTTCCCACATTCCCTGTTGACCTATAGATTGCTCTGCTTTTCCACTGATCACTAAAACATTTCTTACACAATTTTGCACAACCTGACCTGTTGGTGTCTACACGAAACCATTTGCAGCAAGCAAAGAACAAACCAACCACTCCAGGAACAGCAGTAACACAGCATCTGGAGAAGCCCTAACAAAAAAAATAGAATTAGAATCAATTATAGGTCATTCTTCATTAGTGTATTTATAGAGACAGAACGACCTTCTCGTTAAATAGGAGCATGTAGGATCAGGAGAAAGAGTCCACATGATATAAGAATTGAGCATGGCAGATTACCCACCAATGGCTTTTGAGCAAAACAACAAATGGATATAAAATTCATGTCTTTACCTTGATCTATGAGTATGAGGAGGAAGTTATTTCAAACTTTAAAATGGGCTGAAGTAAAGCCCACAAGTTTGCATACAAATATTAGTAAAATAATTGCAAACATGTACCTGTGGGAAAGCTAAATCTATTGATTGCTTTACAGTCCTATGGATACACAAGTATACTGAGCATCATTTACCAAAAGTAACTCTCCATTTTTCTACAGAACAGCTATTTGAAGACAGGGAGGGAGAAAGGTCTCTTGGAACCCTTTTTCACTTTATCATTTCTTAATTTACCCTTCAAATGTCAACAGAAAAGCCAGTAAGTCACTGAAGAGCTTGGTGCTGCTCATTTCAGCAGAACTGGGGAAAAATCAGTTTAAGTTGCAAATTGGAAAGTCAGGGAGCCAGCTTCATAGATGCAGCAAATCATCATAGTCCCAAGCATTTTGGAAAAATGAAGTTTCACTCTTTCCTCCGCTAGAGCTTTGACTCCAGAGGATACATGTCACAACCCCCAGACAACAACAAGTTCTTACTGCAATCTCAAAAAAGACGACAAAGTGCAAGAAACAAATTTACTTAGAAATAGTCAGGAAAATCAGCAACATAAGCCTACATTATGAGAGCTACAGAGTATAAATACTTACACCATGAGGTAAGAGGGTAACTATAAATTTTTCAACACCAAAAAGCCACGTTTCCAAACAGACACACAGAGTCCCTCATTTCGTGGCAAGTTCTTTAACTTCAAGGATTTGAGGAGAGCTTTGAAACTATCCATTTGAATCATAGAGAGCCTTACACTAGGGGAATATGCCAAGAGGGGATTACTGGATTACTCCAGTGCTCACACTTACCAGGAAAACTATATTTCCTCTAATTCACAGTGCTGCTCTTTGAAAGTTACCTCATTATGGGCCAGGGGCTCTGATCTCTACTTTTGTTTTTACTGAAGACATACCTACCTTCCCTAGTCAGCAAATCTGAACTGCTTCTACTATAAAAGAAGTAGAATTATTTTCCTTCTGAATCCAAAGCAGAGCTAAAAGGAGGAATGCAGATTTTAATAAATATTTTACAGACTAACACGAAATATTACTTTTTCCAATAGCTACATCAATTCCCAGAATTCAAAGTATTTTATAAATCAAAAGCTTTTGAGGTTTACATCTTTCAGTGCAACCTTTCCAACAAGAAATAGATGCTACAGTATCTGATGAACACTTCAGAAAGTGCAGAGAAATTCAAAGGCAGCAGTGACCTGACCTGTGTCTTTTAGGCTTTGGATCATGCTAACCCAAGAACAACAAACGGGAATGCCCATTGCCAGCAGAGCATTTGAAGTTTTAAAGATGCCTTTGGTTATATCACATGCAGCCATATATGACCAGCAAAACTTTGTATCATCTTATTTAAATGTGGATGATCTTCAGTATTACCATATTAGCATTATTATGAGTTTCACTTGATAAATTTTTCAGTATTCAAAATTAAAAATTCCATTTTAACAGCAAAACTTGTGAAATCGGAAACAGACAAATTATTCCGGGAGTTTTTTTGGGGGAGTTGGAGGTTTTTAATCTGCTAGAAGTCCTAGATAATTTTTCTTCATAGTTTTTATTAGTTCCAGTCCTTTTTAGGATAAGGAAATAGATGTACTCATTTCCAGCAGGATTCTAATTAAACTATGACAGGATTTACAGAGGACTGTAATAACCAGGATTATTTTTGCCTGCAAATTTTAAAAGAATAATTTTGTATTAAAAGTAATAAGAACAATACACATTTCTTATAAAGCTCTTTTCAGATAGAGATCTTGAAGATTAGAATGAAATTCAGCATTAGTCTGCATCTTACAGATGAAGGTTTTTAGAAGGTAGTCATTAAAGGTATACAGTACAAGGAAGAAACAAATCAAAACTCTATGTACTATGCATCTCAGACCTTTACCTAAGTGTCATGGTTTTTAATTTCTCTCGTCAGACTGCATAGTTCTTATTTGTTTATAATGCCAAAGACTACACTGTATCATCATTAAAGTTCCCTTCTTTACACACTTCATTTAAAAAACTATCTGGTTCCTCACTTACTCTGATAAGATGTGCTGGTATTCCAAACCCTCTGCTACAACACCCACCCTAGGACTGAAAAATGCAAGGTAGACAAGAGATGAACATACATCTTTGCATTGCTTATGCACGATCTGCCTGCAATCCAGCGTATTTTTTCTATCATGCATGCTTTATTAACACCTCAAATTCTTGAGGACGAGGCTGTTATTATTTATTTATTCTCAAAAGTGCTTAAAAGAAAAATGTATATTCTGAGGTCAGCCATGAGGGCACTGAATTTTCCCTCAAAATCAGCAATTTGTTGGAGAAAAGAGATTTAAATTGGAACAGTTAAAAACTGCTTACATTTGGAAAGGCAATCTTACCCTGAACTGAAGTATTAATACATATACCGGATAACCACAGTGACCCTGCAGGTCAAGAAAACACTGTTTCATCGAAGCAGTACGTTTAGCCTATGGTACAGCTGCAAGGTACAGAAAGGCATGATGTATTCCTATTTTAAGAAAGCTTGGAAAGAAACTACCAAAAACCAGCTACATTTGTGCATTCTAAAATAAGACCCAACACATCTCATACTTCAAGCTCCAAACCTGTGTCCTCAGATGTCATGGAGGAACCATTCTACTCTTACGGCATTGCCTGGTGGGCTAGGTAGACGTTCAGCTTTTCTTAGGAGTCTTATGCACTGGTCACTACTGATCATATCACGTTTTATAGGCTATTAAATAACCCAATGTGCTATAGCAAATCTGGTTGTCAGTATATATTGTCTGCCTACTGCTTAAAGGAGAAAAGGATGCATCCAACACACAAGAATCTGACATATCTGTTGGGCCAGATGAGTCCTGTCCCAGAAGGTGCGTGGATTTGAAGCTCTGTTTTGGCATGTGGAGCCCAATCATGCCACCTCCTGGTTAGCAATGGCCACTCTATAGTACACATTACACAGGTTTTATGTACTTGGGAACTCAGCAGCTGACTGGGGTCTTCTACTCAGCTATCCAGCTATTCTGCCTTTGCTAGGTACTGACTGCAAATATTATCAACTTTCCAAATCCTTGAGTTTAAAAATATCTGATTTGAGGCATAAAGGAAGACACGGATGATACAGCAAGTGTTCCCTGAATGAATACACTGACGAGACTTAAGTATGAAAGAAATTTACTAGAAGAATTCCCAGGATAAATAAAATATGCTTCTCCTTCCAAGGAAAGCATTTATGTTGCCAAAAACCAGTGCACTCTGTGCTGATGAGGCTATGGCTATCCAGATCAGCCTCAGCAAATGCCTTTGCCCTTCCCTTCAACAGTTGGTACTAAATTCTGCTGTTGGCACTGAATTGCACCTTACGCAGCTCCGCCAATTCAAATGGCACCATTTAAAGAGTAAAGCACTATTTTTTTTTCTTTTTTACACAAGGGTATCAGAATCTAACCTTCAGTTATTGCATTTATATTGTTCGCTCTTTGCAAGAGAATTTACTACGTTTCAAAGTACATGTTTTCTAAGATCACAGATCAAATGGTTCTAAGCTGCTTCAGATGTCTGAAACAGAGAGAGATTTTTTTTTAATTACATCTATTTTTTTTTTTCCTCTTAAGGAAGCTTAACGTTTATGACAAACAACTCAGGGTCAATACAAACACTTACAAAGGTTGCTTTGTTATACTCATTCTAACATTTTATAGTATTTTGTTTTCCCTAAATCCAGTTATCACCTGGGATTCATCTGCACTACATTCTGCAAGGCAAATGCACTTCCTAAGTAAATGAACACATACCATGTTGTCGCACCATGATTAAAAAAATGACCTTTTTAAAAAAAAGACATTAAAAAAAGCAAAACTCATCACTTAGTTCTAAAAACTGCAGTATATTCTACTGATTTTCACGATTATGAAGATATTAGCTGCATCAGTCAATATATTATATTTGTATAAGGACTGCCTGATAGCCCAATAATGGCAATAGAAAGTTTCCAATTAACTTTAGTGAGTTTTGAACCAAGTCTGTAATGCCCAGCTCATCGCTGCTTTACAGAAACCCGAAGTACCTTGTATTCATCTAGAGTTTGCACTGATACTACTCCTTTTTCATTGAAAAAGATCCAAATGATAGAGGTATAGAACTAGATATCTTGGTTTCATTAGAAACTAAAGTACATGGTCTAAACATTAGTGTGTTCCCTGAGTAAATCTTCCAGTTATTTACACTGCATTTCTTGGGACAGCAAAGTAAACAATGATTAATACCCACTATTTTGTGAACAGAGATTTTGTCTCACCTGATGTAAACATCAGGAAAAAAAGAAACAATAAGCAGAAAAATGACAGCTCACAGATTAATATTAATGTATGAATTTACATTACCATTTTACATTAATCTTATTTTAACTCAAAGCATTGTGTAGACAGAGCAAACTAATACATTTGCAAATACACTTTCACAAGTGGTTTTCAATTGAAAATTTGACAAAAATTAAAAAGTTTCAGAGGCCTGACTTTAGCAGGTCACAGGCTTGACAAACAGCCTTCCACATCTTGAGATGTGTAATGTATGATGATTGTCATATACTATATTGCCAATATAAATAATTTTCATATAGCAACCTTATTAATGCCCCAGGTTTTTAATAGAAACATACACATATGAACTAAATCTGCCTTCCTATATGAAAAGCAAGTGACTCTCCAGGAGTCCAAAGAAACCCAAAACCCACAAAAGTGAATATATTAGCTGAAATCCTGAACGTAAGACAAAACCACCTTACATTACATCAACAGTTTTCAGACTAGTTAGAACAATTACCGCAGGCTTGTATGAAAAGACTGTACTAATGCTCATTGAGTGTTAAGGCTAAGTAATAATATACCTTTTGAATAATCATGCCCCGTCCTACAAGGAGCTTTATGATGCTGAGCTATACGAGTCTGACACAACCGGAGGTTTAACACTCATGCAATGCCACGTGGAATAATCTAGAGACTTAGCTCAAGATTAAACTTACGGGCCTGATTCTCATTGTCTTCAGAATGCCAACTGAAAGTCTGAGGTCAATTGTACTTTCATTACATAAAGAGAAATTAGCTACCTCATTACCCAAGTAATGCTGGGCATTTCCATGGGGAGAGACGTTCTTCCTTTGGTCAGCTCTTTCCAGTAAGTCTTTTTCCTTTATGTATTACAAAACACATAGCTGACTTTAATAATATACCACACAAGATATTTCAAAGCCACACACATATAAATATACACACATACATGTATAAATACACAAATATAAAATTTAGTTGTCCCAAAAAGTATAGACAATTAACTGATACTTTAGATTATTAAAATAAGACTGATATAAAACAAGTTTCAAACTACCAATCAGCTCCAGGCAGTTGCAGCTTTCTATGTCATCCACACCTTCACAGCTAAAGTCACATACTTATTTTCACATTCATCATCACAGAGGTCTTACACAAAGCAATAAATATTTACATACATGCAAAAATAACACACATAAGCAGCTCATTAGCTACCATGTTAAGAAGCAGCATTAGAACAGAGAGAGTCTCAGTTCTCACTGGAGCTTTAGGGTGTGCTGTGGCACAAGCACAAGTTACGTAGAAAAGGTAATGCTCACAAACACACTCTCCACATTTTTCAGCTGACCAAGCATTACCTGACCCATATATTGATCAGGGTATCTCCTTACTAGAAGCGGTACCATCTTACCTAAAGAAATAACTACCTGCAACCAGTTTACAATAAAATCATTGAAAACTATCCATGAAACAGTATGATTCTTTCAGCTCTTCTAAACGGTCTGGTACACAAAAATAGTTCAGTTAATACAGAACAGATGGAGATTTGCCTATTCTTTGGAGTTCAGCTATTACAATTAAAAGAGGTCTTTTGTTTTCATTGCTGACTAGATCATGTTATCAGAATAAACACGTTCAAAGAATTTTACAAAAGCTTGAATAAACTAATATACACTACAGTAAATATCACCAACCATTCACGCTTCACAAGTTCTTCTAATAGATGACTTATAAATGGCTCTTCCATTTCTAATAGTGTAATAATCATGCAGGAGATACTTCTACACAAAACAGGTAATGACCCAGGGGAAATAAAGTATCTTCTCATTAAGGCACTAGATTAGTCATTTAAAGACTGGATTCATTTTCAGAATCCACCACAGAGTCTCTCTGTGATTTTTAGAGAAATTATTTATTTAATGCCTTCACATATTGTGTCTAAGAAGTGCTAGTACCTTCTTCCTCACCTTTCTTTGTGTTGTTTGGCAAGTATGCAAATTTTCTGCCACGGGAAGTGTCTCTTTTCTGTGGGTTTCAGCACACATTGCACCGTGGAGTCCCTAACTCACATTATGACTAAAGTAAATAATGTCTATACATCCCTTAGTGGTGAGGGGTAAATAGCTACTGATTCACATATGCATCTGACACAGGTCAACCTCTAGGACACAGACCTACATGTTAAAAACATAAGCAATTTGTTGTTTTTAAAATAAGTACACCAAAACATACACACATGCAAAAAAAGCTTTACAACTAAATCCAGTGTCATAAATTGAAACTGTATTTCTGGAATGCTGAGCACTTGTGTGCCCTTCTGCAGTTTAACACAGCAGTATGTCTCTTCTCAACCTCAGGTTCTAGCAACTGACATGAAAAATCACAGCCCTTTCAAGCCAGAGAAATGCTTCAGCTCTTGACTTTGAAGCAAAAACCTTCAAATCTACACTTACATATAATATGCAAAATCTACTGGCAATTAAAAAAGCTTAGCATACCATAAAAATAACACCTGGCTGCTCTTGTTATGTACATAGCTGATTGTGCATTATATTTTAAAGAAGTCCAGAGTCTGGAAGCATCACTTCATCATGGATGTATCCTAGAAATATAGTATTACAGAGATCCTTGCATTACTGTCCCATGTTCTTCTGGAGATCTGCCCATTCTATACATTTCCTTTCCATTTATACTCAGCAGCAACCAGTGCATTAATTGTTTCCTTAAGTAGCTGTACTCTTGCCTTGATCAAAGTGTTTTAACAGTCATCATATGTTAGACTCTAAAACGAATCTCTAGAAAGCTTGACAGATGGTGTTTTGAAGGATAACGCCAGGTACCTGGTGTGAATCTGATATTAGCATTCCCTACAGACAACTCACCTTCATCTTTTAAAAATCCACTGAAATATACGTAGTCCTAGTAATACTAAGGATCATTTATTCAATCTCACAGTTGCTCAAAATGCAATTGCTGCACGGACTTGATGCCTAGAAATACCTATTTTATTTTCCTTTTTTCAACTTTACTTTGCACGCTTTCGATTTTGCCCTTCATGCATTTTCTTTCTTTCCCATGCATTCTCACACGCTCTCAGTAGATAGCTCCCCCCTCTGGGAAAAGATCGAACTGCAAGGAGCAGAAAATACGTCCCTTCAAGAAATACGGGCTTTGTTTATTGTATATTAGAAAAACAACTGTAAAAAGTAGCATGGCTGCCTCTTCAGCAGGAAGGTAGCTATGACAAATGTGTACTAAATGTGTCAGTACAAATACTGAATTTCCAAGCTATGAAACAGGAGCACTCCAACAAAGCCTAGACCCAGTATCTTCATTCACAATCAATAAAACATACGTTAAAGAAAGACAATACAAAGACTACTGGCAGAGAAAGCCACTTATTGCTAGCATTGTAAGTTTTAATTAGTTATGATTTTCCTTCAGACATAAGAGAACTTTAGAAATTATTCACCACCTCTGAATGTGAGCTCATTTGAATTTGTGACTCTCTCAAGGGCCTAACCATACATTTCTTTGACTTAGTCTCATTTAAGGGCTTGATGGGTTGACTAGATTTATGCACTATTCTTTACTACTTCTTCTGAAATTAGGTTCTAAATTTAACAGGGATTTTAAAAATTAATATTATCTGTCTCAGAAGGAACAGAAGTATAAGGAGAACTTATTGGATTACACTTCTGCAAAAGTTGAAATGCTGTACCACCAGCCCTGCACTCAGTAACTATATTGAGCAGTTATAAAAGGAAAGACTAAATTATAAACTTTTTAAAGAACCGCCAGTTGGACTAGTTCAACTGAAGCAAGGAAAGCAGAGTGAATTACAATGAATAACAAAAATGTTATGAGCAGCATATCCTGAATGACCATACAAACCTAAGAGAAAAATCATGATGTCCGGGACGAAACAGTGTCATGAAATTGATAAGCCACACCAAATCAACGCTTGACATTGCGCAGTCAACTAAAACAGTGCCACATTAACGGCGTAATAGTATTACCATATAAGCCTCACTGCTTCAGCATGGGAAACAAGATACAACGAGTTGAGCGAGAAACCAGCATCTGTCTTTGCGCGAAAAACCCCGGGAACCACGGAAGCCCTTCCCGCAGAGGCTCAGCCGCCGCAGCGGAGCCGATGCACCGCTAACCCACGGCGGCGGCAGGGCTCTCACTGCCCGGAGCGGGGAGCGGAGGCACCGCTGGCTGCCGGCGGCCGCAGCCGCGCTCCCGTCAGACGGGCTCGCTCAGCCCCGGGCTTCCCCAGTCCCGAGCGGCCCGGGCTCCGGGGCACACAGCCCCGCCACCTGCCGCTGCCCGCCGGCGCGCGTCGCTCCGCGGTGCCCGCGTCCCCGCCCGGCCGAGGCTCCGCTCGGCGGAGCGGGCGCCCGCCGCCCGTTCCCAGCGCCAAGGCTGGCGGGGAGCGCGGCCGCACCGCCGCCGCCCGGCCGGGCCCGACGCCCGCCCGCGGACCCGCGTTCCCTCGCGGACGCCCCGCCCGGGCCGCCGAGCGCCGACCCAAGGGGGCGGCCCCCGCCCCGCGGAGCGCCCCGGGCGAGGGCAGCGGCGGAGCCGCGGCGCCCCGCGCGGGCGTTGGGCCGCGGCGGGCGGCAGCGCAGTCTTACCGTCGGCCAGGAGGCGCATGGCGTGAACAAAGGAGGGATCCAGGCTGTCCTTCTCTGCCATCAGCTCGGGCAGGTACTTCTCCTGCTCCATCGCCTCGGGGCCGCGGCGCCTGGGCACGCCGGGGCGGGCTGCGTGGGCGCCGGCTCGCTCCGCGCCTCCGGTCGCCTCCTCGGCGCCCGCCCCCCTGGGCGCCCCGCGGCTGGCAGGTGGCCGCACCGCCCCTCACCGGCCGCCACTCCCGCGGCGGGGCGCTGCCCTCGGCGGCCCCGGCGCCGCCTCCGCCTTCCCCTCGCGCCGCGCGGGGGCGGGGGCTGGGGCGTGCGCGAGCCGCCGCGTGCCGCTGTCCGCCCGCCTCGCGCGGCCTCTCTCCCCCGCCCGCCCCCCCTCCCGCCAGTGAGCGACCCGCTCCCACCGCCGGCCTTAACTAGGGAGGCGGGGCGCGGTGCGGCCCGCCCCCAACCCTCCCATTGGCTGCGGCTCCGCGCTGGGTGGGGCACACGCGGGAGACTCGCCGCGCCATTGGCTGTCGCCAGGCGGGCGGCCCCGGGCGGCGGGCGCGGGCCGGGGCGGGGGGCGCGCGTGAGGGGTAGTATGAATGTGAGTGTGTTTATGTGAGCGTGTGCGCGCGTGTGTGTGTGCACGTGTGCACGTGTACTGCGTGTCTGTGACTCTGTGCGTGCCTGTCTCCGTGCGTTTGTCCCTGTGTGTCAGTGGGAGCGTGAGCACGTGTGATTGTGTGCGTGTCTGTGGTTGCGGGTGTGCAAGTGGCGTGTGTGCGTGCATGTGTGCCTGCGTCAGCGTGTCACCGTGTGTCCGTGTGTGACTGCGTCTGTGCCTGTGGGGCTGTCTGTGGG
Source organism: Caloenas nicobarica (assembly GCF_036013445.1). NCBI lineage: Eukaryota > Metazoa > Chordata > Aves > Columbiformes > Columbidae > Caloenas > Caloenas nicobarica. The sequence continues at coordinate 27,887,702 of NC_088247.1, forward strand.
AGCACGTGTCTGTGAAGGTTCGTGTGTTGTGTCGGTGCGTGAGTTTGGGTGTTGCGTCTGTCTGTGCCCGTCTGTGCACGCGTTCCCTATTGTGCGTCCCTGCGTGCACCCGCCCGTGTCTCTGCGTGGCCCCAGCACCTGTGCATGCGGGGGTGCGCGTGCCAGCGGGTGTGCTGTGGCGGCGCCTGCACCGTGGCCGCCCGTGGCCGTGTCTCTGTGCGTGGCTGTGGCTGCGCGTCCCCGTCGTCACTCCGTGTCGGTGTGTGCCCGCTGTCGCTCCGTGTCGCCGTGGCGTGTGCCCCCCCGCACGCCCCGCCCGCCCTCCGGCCGCTCCCGCGCTCCCGGCCGGCGGGCGCTCTCCAAGGTGCTGCAGCTGCCCGCCCGCCGCCGCCCGCTCCCCTGAGCTCCGCCGTGCTCCCCGTGCTCCTCGTCCCGCCAGCTCTCCGCGGGGTCCGGGGAGCTGCCCCGCTAACGGGGTGCCGCACCGGCGGCGTGCCCGTTCCGGAGCTGCGAGACAGCACCTCCCCCGAGGGTGCGATCGGAGCATCAGCAGCCGAGCACGGCTGCTTCAACAGGGCGCGGAAAACGTCTGCCCGGGGCTGCTGTGCACAGCTGGAGAGAGCACAGGAGCTGCCCGTCGGTCCTGAGGGGAAGGGGCGATATTTGCCGAGGGATTGCCACTCTGCACCTCCAGGAGTAGCCCTCTACAGCTCCCACGGCCCCACATGGCAGATCTAAAGCTATTATGCAATTAAAGTGTCTACAGCTGGAGTAAATAAAATTGATTTTAATTAGAATTTGGCTTTAAGTATAGACTTATCATGGGTTATATTTACCCAGGAATTTCCCCCAACAGGCAATTTAGTAACATGTTTTGATTTTGAAAGTAAAAAAAAATGCTTAACTCATCTTAAGCTGTTAAATTTGTGAGACCTCAAGAGCGAACAGTCTACCACATAAAACTTACGCTCAATCCCTATGTGAGATTTTTAGTATTTAGTATTAAGACTACTAACTTAATATTTGTTCTAATGAAGTAGATAGTTGCTGCAATAACACACTTTTAAATTGCCTACCACTGTTCATGTTTAGAGTTTTTTGTTATGATGTTTATAATTTTATGGGTTTGGTTCTTGGTGTGGCTTTTTATGGGTTTTTTGTTTGGTTCGTTGGTTTTTGTCAGAGGACGAAGGAATGAAGAAAGGTAAAAATCAAGACAAAAGCTCTGTGAGGGCATCCACAAGGTTTTGAAGACATTGTATAATCATTGCATAAAAACTTTGTCCCCGGTGTTTTAAAAGTCCTAAGATACATGTAGACAGCCTTTGCACAATTTCCACTCAGTTTGCAGATAACTGAGGGATTATGTGTTTGCAAGAACATGTAGAGAATGGCAGTGGCAAATGTGCAATAATTCTACAGAATTCCTGGGGTTGGGGCCGGGGGTGAGGGAGAGAATAAAATAGTAGGAGCAAGAAAACTGTGATTTCAGCAAACTTGTGAAACACTTAATAGGCAGAGAAGACTGATAGCAGAATTGAAAGGTTTAATTGGCAATCAGCTTTTACTACAAATTGGGTATGGGGATAAAGGGAACGCATGAGTCCTCCTTTTAAGAAAAACGAATAAAACAAAGAGAAGCACAGAACTGAGATATTTTATTAATAATTTACCTGATTCAATTTACCGCGTGAATAGTTCTTCTTCTTCCCCGGTTAACAGAGTAGCAAAGAACGGCATACGGTTTGCAACACAGCTCAGGGCTGTCTTGCTTGAGAGATCACCAGTGTCTTCAGATCGTACTTGTGCAGCTCCATTCATCAGAATAGTTCAGGCTGGTGCCACTCATTTCAAAAAGAGACAAGACTGGTGACAGGTGTATTCTCTTACAGCACCTTCAAGACAAGTCTGAGCCGCCCTCACTTGGAAGCAATCCTGGTCTAGGAAATTTCAAAACATACCATATGGTCACATATATGGAAAATGAATTTTGGGGCTTTCCATCTGGGGTGTTAGAAGAATAGTGCTACTGTAGTCTGTTTAAATGTACTTAATGTACTTAGGTTGTAGGAAGCTTTGATTTAAACATCTTTAAGTTTATTACACAGTGGGAAGTGCTACATCCATCAAACTCTTTTTTTTCTGGTCAAAGGACTAGAAAGCAGGTTTCTTGCACATCTTTTTACAGCAAAGCAGACAGAGACAAGTTTCCTGTAAGTTCATTTTTCAAAAGTTAAAAAGTTAAATTGACTTTCAGTTATCCTTAGTCTGCAAAGCCACTGAGATGCTTTTCTGAATTTTACCTTATACCTCATTAAAAAAAAAAAAGGCATTTAAATCTGTCAGATAGGAAATATAGACCTCTAATGACATCAAGCATGACTTCGTTTTTAGTTGGAGATCAATTTATTTCATAGCTACTAAAAACCAAAGACACATTTTACAACTTTTTAGTTTGAAGTGTCAAGCCAAATTAAAGTTTATCTGTAGTATATTTTATTACCAAGTCTGATACTGAAGTGGATCACAGCATATCAGATTACAGTTTATTTGAAGATAGAATAGGTAACAATCATTACTTATTTTTGCCAGTGCCAACTAAATATGCATGTATTGTCATGAAGCAATGAAGTCAAAAGGCAGTGGAAGAAAAAAATTGCAGGAAAATCTCCAAACTTTACAAATGCTTCTGTAAAAATTCTGAGATCTTTTGAAAATATGCAGTAGAATGGTCAATGTGAGCACAATGACAATAATTTGCCCTTCTGACACATCACAGTAAAGTCAATATAATAATTTAAATCAGTGCAGTTATCTATGTGTGTGTGAGTACACCTAGGACCTCATACACCAAAGACCAGATTTTTCAAGAGTTTTCAATTTCAGAAATACTATTTGCTTTCAAATCGCTTCTCTATTTCACTTGATTTTTCTATGAGTAAGGGTTATCTGGTTCCTGAACTGATGACAGATGAGGATAAAAAAAAATAAAAATAGGGAGCTTCTCCTATAATCTATGCTAACCATATCTTTCCCTTAAAGTGGAATTACAATTGGTAATATAAGGCATAAAGAAGCAACAATACATGTGCAAGAAAGATGAAATGTCTCCACCTCCTCTGCTTTAGTTTATTTAATTCCTTCTTGGAATATCTTCTGTATCCATCTGACCTCTGCATGCTGGCCTGTGGATACTGATCCCTGCACCATGTGGCTTTGCTGTTTGATAATGGGGCATCTGAACAAACACAAGCTGTCAATGCAGAGCTTGTTTCCACGTAACACCACTGGGATGATGCATTGGGCTTTGGTGGGTCTGGCCTCATAGAGGCCCTTGCAGCCCTGGCACTGCCAACACCTTGCCACACAACCCGTAAGGGAAGCGTGCACTAGCAAGCACACCAGTCACTGTAGATCACCTTCAGACTACCCCACACATAGCAAAAGGCTCAACCGTGTGGTCCAACCCACAGCTGATGGCAAGTCCCCGATTTCAGTAGAGTTTTGATGTCTCCACTCACACAACTGAATAAACACTGGTTTTCTTAAGTAGAAACACGTCATACAGATCAGTCTTTAATCCACATAAATCATATAATTCAGCATCAGTTAAAAATATATCAGTACTTTTTTCCTTCTAAGACATTAAATGGTTTAATTTACTTGGTAAGCCTAAGACTTCTGAAAAGTTCGATGTGAGTTCCAGGTGTACAACGAATGCTGGCTTATGCTATAACTTGGTTTATGATACCCATATTACAAGTTCTTAGTTCATTAAAACACACATCAAACAAAATTACGTCTGTTACAGCTCTATTTCATATTTAGCATTCTTGAGATGTTGTAAAGAAGAAGTAACTGAAAAGGTGACCCAGGTTAAATGCCATGGAAGGAAACATAACCTCACTGAAAGATCTCTTTTATATTCTTTTGGAATTATTTTAAACAAATTAATAAACTATAGAGCAACAGTTGAAGACAGAAAAAATGCTTAAATAGAAATTAACAGCAAAGAATAAAATGCAGTGTAAAATGTCTGTTCTTTTCCTTCTTCCTTGTGATGCTACCAAAACTGACAGAGAAGTTGTGAGTCCATGACATAATTATAATTTCATCCTCTCCACTTGTAGGTAAACACCAGATTTTATATTTTACTTGCCCATGTTTGAAGATCTATCTTTGCTGTTCCTTCTGACCTTTATATTACATCTTATCCATTGCAGGTAGCTCAAACACTTTCACAAAAATCTTCACCATGATCACAGCACAGTCTCCACCTATTTCTTCTAAACTTACTGCAATCAATAAGTAATAGATGTCTGAATTTCGCTTTCATCTTTATCTCCAAGATTTAGAACTGTTCCATTTCACACAAAACCTCCGATTACATTGCTTTCTAATTTTTATTTTCACATGATGGAAAATTAGTCCTTTTGTACCTTTCTTTTACTTTTTCCTTTTCTCTTTATTGTTTCCACCATCCTTTCCCAGTATGCAAGTCTCCATTTAATACTAATTTCTCCCTTGAAGGTTAACAACAACAGTAATAAAAACTAATGGACAAACCAAAGAGCAAAGGAGGTGATATGGGATTTAGAATAGCTGAGCTACAGTTTCCAGACTCGTAGGACTCTTCCTTGAGCTAATCCTTCAGTTTATAGTTAAGCGTTGACCATTCAGCACAGCAAGTTACAGAAGTTGGTGGCATCACCTAACTTGAAGCATGTAAAAATCAGATGTCCCAGTCTGCTGCAGTCACCACAGATGTGCACCCTTTACAGTCAGTAGGTTGAAAATGGCTCTTCCAGCAGTTTATTCATCTGACCTGCAGGTACCTATCCTTGGTTGGGATTTGTTGTTCTATGAAAAATCTGATTTCTCTTCACTGGTTATGAAGTCAGTAACTACATTAGATGTAAACATCTAGCTTGTACATAACAGCATTAGTGGAAATGACTTCCAACAGGTTTCAGTAGTGTATGACAATGAAGGCCAGAGGAGCTTGTCAGTATATAACAGATAATGGAACAAAAAGATAAGTCCTCCAAAAAGTGCATATGATTTGCATGACAAGACGCATTCTACTTCAGGCATATAGTGGCAGAAAGGCAGACCATGTTCAAAATAAAATGACAGGATTTATTTGAGAAAAAAAGATGAAATGCATAAATTTTTTATCTATGAAGTAAGTAAATCTACAAATAACAACAACAAAAAAAGTATTATACCCTATGGATAACAGAATTGTTTAGAGGAACACTAGAAATAAGGAGACTGAATTACATCTAGGATAGTGTAGACTGAATGTAACAATGTACTTTTACTATTTCATTTAGGAAGTGAACTTTCATCAGAATTAGAAAGCAAAGAAAGAGAATCTTGTAGGCATGGATTCAAGAAAGCTGATAATACAGTATAATTATGATTATTTGTGGGCTTTTCTGGTTATTGTTTGTTTGGTTTTGTGGTGGTAATTTTGTGTTTTGGTTTAGTTTGTGTTTTGTTTTTGGTTTGGTTTTAGTTTGGTTTTGTTTGGTTGGTTGGTTGGTTTTATTTTGTTTTTCCCCGAATGCATTAATAGCTTTTTATCCAGTTTGTTTGGTCTTAGCTTAAGTTTTGTAGTTTTGTTCAGAGAATATTAATCTGTAATTGATCAGTTAGGAGCTTTATCTTGTAAATTTTGCTTCCTTAAGAAGGATACAATGGCAACAACTGTCTGAGCTGAATTGATCAAGTGCACAAAGCCCATAGCCAGGCAATACAATAAAATTATATTTTATTAATCCATTGATCCATTCCGATGTTGCAACAACTGAAATGAACTACATTCAGCATATGATTTAACATATGCCTATCTATGCATTTACAATATACAGCTCCACAGAATTTAACAAGTTCCCACTTACTTATCGGAAGTGTAGAAGTATACAAAGAAAATGCCAGACAAATCATCTATGGATGGTGTCCATCTGGTAATCTTAAAACCAAATATGTACAAATCATCAACAAACTGGAACAAAAAAGAAAATTCTTGACTAAACAAGTTTCAAGATACTTCACAATGCTAAAAGTTCAGAAATAATTCAGCTAATTTTCCAAACCATAGTCAAATGTTATGGCAATTTTGTTCAAAATTAAGCCTGACATAGATAAGAGTTTGACACTATACAGAATATCAACTTAGCTACTCATAAGTATAAATTTATATAATTGTTTATTATAAACCCATTTAAAGTGTGTGATACTATCAACGCAACAGTTTAAGAAAAATACTACTTGTTAAATTTGGGTTGGAATGAACTACCCTTTAAAGGAAATTAAATCTCTCCACTTTCCATGTAAAGAACTGTATTACACAAAACTTTTCAGGAGACACCTAAACTTAGGAACCAGTTAGATGTCTAATTTAGGATTAAATGCATGTATTACCACCAGTATGAAACAAAAAACCCACAGAAAACATCTTCTTCTGACAATGTATATTCTAGTTCAGCAGGCGGCTGTGAAGTGGTACATATCCCATTCTTAAAGATTTGTCTGTTTTTAAAGAAGTAATAGAATCAATACATCACATATATTTCAGTCTTGCTGGATCATAGCAAAAAGAATTTCTGGAAAAGTCACTGCATGATTTTAAGGCTTTTAGCAGTGTAGAGGAGAAACTGTGTAAAAGACATGAAATTATTTGAAAATCAAGTTAGCATTTTATTAACTGTAAACCATGAAAAAATATTGTAAATTATTTCACAATTTATTTGATCAAAACTGAACATATATGAATGTAATTTTTAATGGCTAATGGGAGGTATAGACATTTCCAGTTCAGAAGAATAAAAAATGATACCAACTTTGTGAGTAATTTTTCCTAAGAGAACAAGTGCTCTATGAAAATGCTTTTAAATTCCCACTTTCTCTTTCTAAGTAAGAGCACTTTAACTCCTAAAATATCCTTAGTCCACACTGAGCATTCTCATCCACAAGATTTAGAAAAATCAGCATGTATCCAAATCTTAAAACCTTCTGGTCATGAGTAGTTTCAAAACTTTTAACAAGTTTTCCCCTTCTTCTTCTTACTTCTTAACTTTAGCAAAGCTATTCCATGCCTGCAGCAGTTTCTTTTTAGAGTAGTCTTCAGTATTTAGTTGTGCTCATAATAGGTCTCTTAGAGATGTGCACAAAAAAATGGAGAAGGTCAAGAAACTTAAAAGAGAGGAGATATTAAAAGCAGACAAACATTTAGCAAGTTTGCGAAGAAAAGTTTCCAGTGTCTGACCAGCTGCAGTTATAAAATAATAAGAATGAAAATGTTAAAAGCTCAGCAAATGTTGTTAAAGCTGTTTGGAATGACGGAGTTCATTTGTGATTTGTGCCAGAGCAAATGGATTTGCTTTATTTCAGGACCTGTGCTGTATTAGCCTCAACTATTGCAGAGCTCAGTTCACCCATGTAGCAAATGGATGATGAGTCATTCTTTTTCCAAACAGAGCATTAAGTGCAGTCTCATCTTGCTATTATTTAATTTTCGAAATAAGTAATTCCAAAGCTCTATGAACTCAAGGTTATGGTGTGATTTTTTAATTTGTTTTGTTTTGGTTTTTAAGAGGATGAAATCTGAGGACATATTATATCACTGCTACCAATATTTAAGCACTGTGTCAGCTCAGTCAGTATCATACTAGTTTTATTGCCTTCTGATCTTAATTTTATAGGATTTTGTTTATTATTTTAAATTTTTGATATCTCAAGGGCCAATTAAACGTACAGATTTACAAAACATTTTTAATAATTACCATACATTTCTATAAATTTGGTGTACTATATACAAATGGGAAATCAGCAGCTGTTAAAATAAAAACTTTTGAGAAATCTATAATGCAATGATACTTCCCAAAATATGTAAATGTCAGCTACCCAATAGTACCTAAAACGTAATTGTATTCCTTTTTTAGGAATATCAAAATACAAAGCCTGATGGATTTGAACAGATTTACTTTAGAATAATTTTTAATCAATTATGCAAAACTGCTTTTCTTTGTTCTTGTATTTGCAATTTACTTTTTTGTCCTCATATACCTTATTTTAAACAGAACTTGCTTATGACAATACAACAAAACATTAATGTTTTAAATGCAGAATGGACATCTCTTGAGGACCTTTGGAATAATTTCCCAGAAGAGACTGCCCACACCATAAAAGACCTGTGCAAGCACAAAGTGACTGTAGTATTTACAATGTTAATTGAATCCTTTAATGTTTCCAAAAGTTTTCTGATGAAGTCTGCTGAAATGGGAAAAATAAACAAATTGTCATGAATACACTTAAAAAAAAATCAGTCTAATTTTTGTTGTTTGTTTTTCTTTTTTGTTTTGTTTTGCTTGTTTGGGTTTTGTTTGTTTTGGTTTTGTTGTGGGGGTTTTTTTGTTTTCTTTTTTGTTTGTTTGGGGTTTGGTTTTTGGTTTGGTTTTTTGTTTTTTTCTCCTTCCTTACCTGAATGACCATTGGTTTTAATATGAGTATCGTCATTGACAGTGGACTTTGAACCAGGCACAAGGACACTGCAGCAGATGTTCTCCAATCTGCTGGAGCTGCTGTCATGCTGTCCACCAGCACTGTCCTCCACTGACTCTAGCTGAAGGTCTCGTTTTGTGCTGGTCTTTAAAACCAAAGGAGGAAGAGTATTTCTTTGCCACAGAAAATGAAGTAGACAATTTCTTTTGGGAGCTTAAACTTTTCTCAAAAGAAAATGTTGCTGCATAAGACTATGCCAGATTGGTCATTAGATTTAAGCTATTTGTTTTCCACGTGATTCAGAACAATTTCCATTCCATCCACCCTCTTCCCCTTTCCCTTTTATACCATTCAATTTATAAGTCAGATGACTGGTGGTGTATCTGTATGTCATCTTTACCAATGACTTTTAAATATAATTCCATGTCTCTTCTAACTATTTGTAGAATTACAAACACCTACTTTGCTTGCTTTTTTTTTAAATAAATGAAATAACTGGACTTCTTATGTTTAGTCTCTGTGCTGCTGTCTGTCTTCTGCTGAACTAAACTGCTTTTTATCTTGTATTCAGTGAAATTTTTAAAGAGTTTATGTGTAGCTAAGGCAAAGAGACTGCTGAATGTTAAATGCATGATGACAATATATCTTTGCATCTAGTTTTTCAATTTATTTCTGCTTATATCTTTTTCTCCCATAAACAGCAGTTTTTACAATTAATTACAAGAAAAAATAAATAGGAAGAGAAGCATAGAGAAGGAGAGGAAGGACATTTCTTAACAAACTCAGTACTTACAGAGGTACACAAGCATAAGCTTGAAGCTGTACTAAATAACATACTGGCAGTTACTCTTCATGAGGGGGAGATGACTTACCAAACTAGACAATTGTTCCCTGGAAGACTCAGAGAGCTGAATCTCTCTTGGTTGATACTACAGTTTTCCTGAGTCACTAAACCATCTGACAGAAAAAATAATTAATCTGCTTTTTTCTATACTGAGGTTATATGTTTCTGCTGAATGGAGATGTGCATATGTTACCATACAAAGCCTAGTATATGATCTCACATAGCTAGAAACAGCCACTCATTTAGCAGAAAAAATGCACATATCCCCATAAGACAGGAACACTGGAAGAAAATTTTGTAAATTTTGCCTGCTGCACTTGTTTCTGGTTTATGAATTTCCTGGTTTAAGCAGAGAGGGTTGTGCTGGTTTAAATACAGTGTGTTTACTATGAGGAATTGTCCTGGTTTCGGCTGGGATAATTTTTTTCCTGGCAGTTGGTACAGACTTATGTTTTGGATGTAGTATGAGAACAGTGTTGATAATGCACTGATATTTGGGTTGTTGCTAAGCAATGTTTATACCAAGTCAAGGACTTTTCAGCAAGGAACCTTGGAGGTGACACAGCCAGGACAGCTGACTCAAATTGGCCAAAGGGATATTCCATATCATATAACTTCATGCTTATATAAACTTGGGGAGTTGGTCCAGGGCTGGAGACCACCGGCTGGGAACTGGATGGGTATTGGTCGACAAGTGGTGAGCAATTTAATTGTGTATAATTTGTTTTATTTATGATTATGATTATTTTATCTTCCTGTTCTATTAAAGTGTCTTTGTGTTAACCCACAACGTTTTCCTTTTTTTCCGGTTCTCTCCCCCATATCACTGGAGGTGAGAGCAGTGAGCGAATGTCTGTGTGTGGTGTTTAGCTGCCTGCTGGGTTAAACCACAACAGGAATACAGTAACCCCCTGGCGTGCCAGGCAGAAAGGCCCCAAGGGGGAACCCCCCAAAAGGTGACGGACCCCCTGCCCTGTTGGGCAGAGAGGGAAGACCTGAGAGAGCCCCTGCCCTGTCGCTGTTGGGCAGAGGTAGGGGACCAAAAAGCTGAGAAGGGTTGGAAGCCAGTTCCAGTTAGGCATCGTGGGCAACCCCCCTCCCTACCTGCTTTGCTTCCCCGGGTGCCCCTCCGTAATAGGTTTGAGGCCCTGGATATTGAAGAAGATGTAGGTGGGGACGTGGTGACAGGGCCACCTACAAGGTTACATAGGAAGAGGCGATCAACTCCACGCCTCAAGACTGCCTCCGATAAAAAAGAAAGAAGGATAATTGTAGTAGGCAATTCCCTTCTGAGAGGGACAGAGGGCCCGATATGCAGAGCTGACCCTCATCATAGGGAAGTTTGTAGCCTACCTGGAGCTCGGATCAGGGACATCGCCAGGGCGCTCCCCAACCTGGTGCGCCCAACGGACTACTGCCCGCTGCTGATCTTCCAGACAGGTGGGGTGGAAGCAGCATCCTGTAGTCTGAGGGGAATGAAGAAAGACTTCAAGGCCTTGGGACGAATGGTGAAAGAGTCTGGGGCTCAAGTTATCTCCTTTTCCCTCCTTCCATTATCGGGTGATGATGTGGGATGGAATAGAAAAATTAAGTCCGTAAATGATTGGCTTCGGGACTGGTGCTACAGGCAGGGCTTTGGAATCTTTGATAACGGCTGGTTTTATAAGACACCAGTCTGGTCAGTGATATGTGGGAAAGGTTTATCCCACAGGGGTAAAAGGATGCTGGGACAGGAATTAGCAGGGCTCATTTGCAGGGCTTTAAACTAGATTTGAAGGGGGATGGGGTCGTAGCTGGGCCTGCATTGGTGGGGCAGCATGCTGGAATCCATAAAGACCGGGAGGCCCCCCCATACCCCTAGGGTGAAATCGGTGTACTTGGCTCGCTCCCTGAAATGCCTGTACACCAATGCGCGCAGCATGGGGAATAAGCAGGAGGAGTTAGAAACCTGCGTTTGGTCAGGAGATTATGATCTGGTGGCATTAACAGAGACATGGTGGGACAGCTCACATGGCTGGAATGTGGTCATGGATGGCTATGCCCTTTTCAGGAAAGACAGGCCAGCCAGGCGTGGTGGTGGAGTTGCTCTTTACGTGAGAGAGCAACTACAATGTATAGAGTACTGTCCAGGTGCGGTTGAGGAGCGAGTTGAGAGTCTGTGGGTGAGAATTAAGGGGCAGGCTGGCAGGGGTGACACTGTTGTGGGAGTCTATTACAGGCCACCAGATCAGAGTGAGGATGTTGATGAGGCCTTCTACGGGCAGCTGAGCGCGGCCTCACAGTCACAGGCTCTGGTTGTTATGGGGGATTTTAGCTACCCTGATGTTTGCTGGAAGGACTACTCAGCCAGCCAGCCTCAGTCTAGGAGGTTCCTCCAGTGCATTGACGGTAACTTTCTGATGCAAATGGTGGAAGAGCCGACTAGGAGAGGTGCGCTGCTGGATCTCGTCCTCGCTAACAGGGAGGGTCTGGTCGAAGCAGTAAAGGTGGGGGGCTGCCTTGGTTGCAGCGACCATGAGATGGTGGAGTTCAGGATCTCCTGTGGTGGGAGCAGAATAGCAAGCAGAATTGCAACCCTGGACTTCAGCAGGGCCGACTTTGGCCTTTTCAAACAATTGCTGGAGGAAATCCCGTGGGCAAGGCTGCTTGAAGGTAAAGGGGCCCAAGATAGTTGGTTAACATTCAGGGACTGCTTCTACCAAGCTCAAGATCAGAGCATCCTGACACATAGGAAGTCAAGGAGGGGAGCCAGGAGACCTGCATGGTTAAACAGGGGACTGCTGGGTAAGCTCAAGTGGAAGAGGAGAGTTTACAAATCATGGAAGGAGGGGCTGGCCACTTGGGAAGAATATAAGGCTGTTGTCAGAGGATGTAGGGAGGCAACTAGGAAAGCTAAGGCCTCCTTAGAGTTAAACCTGGCAAGAGGGGTCAAGGACAACAGGAAGAGCTTCTTCAAATACATGGCAGATAAAACTAACACCAGAGGCAATGCAGGCCCACTGATGAATGGGATAGGTGCCCTGGTGACAGAAGATACAGAGAAGGCAGAGTTACTGAATGCCTTCTTTGCCTCTGTCCACTCTGCCGGAGGCTGTCCTGAGGAGCCCCGTACCCCTGAGGCCCCAGAGGAAGGCAGGGCAATGGAGGAGTTTGCCTTGGTTGATGAGGACTGGGTTAGGGAGCAATTAAGCAATCTGGACATCCATAAGTCCATGGGTCCAGATGGGATGCAACCGCGGGTGCTGAGGGAGCTGGCTGAAGTCATTGCTGGACCGCTCTCCATCATCTTTGCCAAGTCTTGGGAAACGGGAGAGGTGCCTGAGGACTGGAGGAAAGCAAATGTCACTCCGGTCTTCAAAAAGGGCAAGAAGGAGAACCCGGGCAACTATAGACCGGTCAGCCTCACCTCCATCCCTGGGAAAGTGATGGAACACCTTATCCTTGGTGCCATCTTAAGACATATCAAGGATAAGAGGGTCATCAGGGACAGTCAACATGGCTTCACCAAGGGGAAGTCGTGCTTGACCAACCTCATAGCCTTTTATGAAGACATAACAAGGTGGATAGATGATGGCAGAGCGGTGGATGTTGTCTACCTTGGCTTCAGTAAAGCGTTTGACACCGTCTCCCACAGCATCCTCACAGCTAAACTGAGGAAGCATGGACTGGATGATCAGGTAGTGAGGTGGACTGCAAACTGGCTGAAGGAAAGAAGCCAGAGAGTCGTGATCAATGGGGCAGAGTCTAGTTGGAGGCCTGTATCTAGTGGAGTGCCTCAAGGGTCAGTTCTGGGACCAATACTATTCAATATATTCATCGACGACATGGATGAGGGAATTGAGCGTACTATCAGCAAGTTTGCTGATGACACCAAGCTGGGAGGAGTGGCTGACACACCAGAAGGTTGTGCTGCCATCCAACGAGATCTGGACAGGCTGGAGAGTTGGGCGGGGAAAAATTTAATGAAATATAACAAGGGAAAATGTAGAGTCTTACATCTGGGCAGGAACAACTCCAGGTTCCAGTATAGGTTGGCGAATGACCTATCAGAGAGCAGTGTAGAGGAAAGGGACCTGGGGGTCCTGGTGGACAGCAGGATGACCATGAGACAGCACTGTGCCCTTGTGGCCAAGAAGGCCAATGGCATCCTGGGGTGTATTAGAAGGGGGGTGGTTAGTAGGTCGAGAGAGGTTCTCCTTCCCCTCTACTCTGCCCTGGTGATACCTCATCTGGAATATTGTGTCCAGTTCTGGGCCCCTCAGTTCCAGAAGGACAGGGAACTGCTGGAGAGAGTCCAGCACAGGGCCACGAAGATGATTAAGGGAGTGGAGCATCTCCCTTATGAGGAAAGGCTGAGGGAGCTGGGTCTCTTTAGCCTGGAGAAGAGGAGATTGAGGGGTGACCTCATCAATGTTTATAAATATATAAAAGGTGGGTGTCACAAGGATGAAGCCAGGCTCTTCTCGGTGACAACCAACAGTAAGACAAGGGGTAATGGGTTCAAGCTGGAACACAAGAGGTTCCACTTAAATTTGAGAAGAAACTTCTTCTCAGTGAGGGTGACGGAACACTGGAACAGGCTGCCCAGGGAGGTTGTGGATTCTCCTTCTCTGGAGACATTCAAAACCCGCCTGGACGCCTTCCTGTGTAACCTCATCTGGGTGTTCCTGCTCTGGCAGGGGGATTGGCCTAGATGATCTTTTGAGGTCCCTTCCAATCCCTAACATTCTGTGATTCTGTGTGATTCTGTGATAAGGTTGAAAGTAGGCAACTTCAAGAAAGGAATGGAATATCTGTATCAGCTTGCTTACCTTCACTCCCTGCTCCCCCAAGGCACATGGCTTTGGACATATGAGTCAGATTGCTGCATTTGATTAGATAAGGATAAAATCCTTTGATAGTAATAGGATAACTTATCTGTGTTTCCTCTTTAGGACTGTAGGCTATGTTCTGGTTAGAAACTATGTTATAATTTTATAAATAAGATTCCAATTAGTTAAAGAAGAGGCTTCCAATTGTTTACTTCCCCCCCCAAATTATCCTTACTACAAAACCAAAAAGAGGTAACACTTCCTTCCTACCCAAGAGACAATTCTGTGCTACAATCATCAAATTGTTGTTAACTTTCTTCAGCAATTTCAAAGAAATTTCTCACTTGGAAAACAGTAGATTTTTTCAAGTTCTCTTAACCTTATCAAGTTCTCCATTCCTGTAAATTGATTTTATCTGGTTGCCTTTTGACCTTTCACAAGAAATTTATTCTGGTTTGGCACAAAGGGAAAGGATAAGTAGCAATTGTAACTATCAATTACCCAACACTGACTTCATCTGCTCATCAAAGTTCTTTGTAATTTTTCCACACTCCTAGGGGGTCAAACTAGACAGTGGGCAAAGTTGGTGGTTTACATCAGTAACTTGGTAGTGTTAGATTTGACATATGTTGTGCTGTTATCAAATTCCTTTTTTGAAAAGACCCTATAAGATAGATAAAGCCACATCACTGCACGTAAATTAAGGAAGAGGATTAGAGACGCCCAGACTGGAATGAGAGGAGAAGAGCTGGAACTCATGTGAGTTGTTCACTACAGCTCCATATGAACCCTTCACATGTACCAGTATTCTTCTGCTCTTTGCTTGTACCTGCTAAAGGCTGCTCAGGGACTGGAAATTCAGCTTTGGGAGAAGGAATAAGCAATTCTAGGTTGGGAGGAGGAGGAAATAGGCCTTACTCAAGATCTCTTTATACATATTGGGGAAAGGGAAAAGGAAAATAAATAAGAGCCCAACAAACAATAGTTATCATAATGTTTTTCTGGACCTTCTGTGGAATGCTTGACAGTCTTTTCCTACAGTTCTATGATTTGCTTTAGGTATAAGGAGAAATTGTTTTAATTCAAGAAGCAGCTGGTCTGACTGTGCTCTTCTTTTGACTTCCTCAAATACTATTAGTTTAGTGAATTACTATATGAAGTTGATGCCCAGCTAAAAAGGAATTCAATAACAGTATTTATGCCAAAATAATTTATTGCGGCATCAGATAAAAACAATTCAATTAAAAATAAAATGGAATTATCTGGAACCTCATGAGTCAAAACAGACAAGCACAGGTTTGTAGTTAAAAAGGTGCCAAAAAAAAGACCAATGGTGTAGGCCATAAAATTACACTTCTCAGAAACTACAGCAATCCCTTCTTCACAGGTGTTCTATAGGCATTCAGGTATAGGGTGGGTACAAAATAGTTTAAAAACATGTGTATTTCTTTCCTGGTTAAGGTCTACCTTGAGTTCTGTTATCTTAATTTTTTTCATTAGGTCGCCTAGGAACATTATATATGCTATAAGATATAAGCATACAGAGGGTCCCTCATGTTTCTTGCATGCTTAAAGCTGTCTCTGATAGTTATTCAGTGGCTTTAAAGCCTAGAAAAGACTGCCTTGGGTCTGTCCTAAATATATTTTCCTTTATCCTTCCACTGGGTGCTGCAGGCCCAAATTATTCATATGCTATTTACTGCTTTTGTATTCAAATAGTTTT
The DNA here is from genome assembly GCF_036013445.1 of Caloenas nicobarica. Classification (NCBI taxonomy): domain Eukaryota; kingdom Metazoa; phylum Chordata; class Aves; order Columbiformes; family Columbidae; genus Caloenas; species Caloenas nicobarica. The sequence continues at coordinate 27,903,588 of NC_088247.1, forward strand.
GTAAGACCTTTCCATCTGCCAACATTTGCACTTGCAGTGGGATCTGTCCCTATTACTCGGCAGACATGCTTCTATTTGAGAAAGAGAAACTAAGCACATATGTGCTATCAGTGACCTCAACATCATTTGAGAGCCCTTGTTTTCTGAAAGCACGCTGTAGTTCCAAGAAAGCTCCTAATGCAAGTAGCTATGTAGAAAACACTTAAAGAGTTGCACTGCAAACCTACTACTATAGCAATTTGACGGCTGACAGTACAGTTGAGATGAATGACCCATTTCTGCTCAAGTGCACATTCTTTGAATGGAAGGCTTTCATCCCACGTAGCCAGGGCAGCCCCTCACACAGCTCTCTGACACTCTGTTTTCTCATTAAAATTCTGGAGTCATGGTTGATCACACATTCATGATGATAAGAGTCTACCCTGCCGAGTGGAACTGTTTCGCTCAGAAGTGTTATTGTTAGATCCTGTCAGAGAGCCAGCATTAACATGTCCTAAGATCCTTGTCAAGGCAAAAGCAAGCTTTTTCAGAAGACTGTTGTGGTGGTGGAGGTGAATTAAAGTCTAGGAGAAAACCATACCTCAGTCACTAAAACATGATTATGGAGATTAGCTTATAGGTAAAAGTGATTTTTTAATTTAATCTGCAGGTAGTGAGACATTTTAAGTGCCTGAACCTGAAACCAAGACAGTGGCTAAACTGTCTGCAAGGGATACTGCCAAAACATCAATTCTTTAAGTTGTTGAGAAGAGAGATGTCTCAGACATCTCTAAAACCAAAACAGGCTTTAAGCCTGTGAAGACTAGGAGAGAAGCAAAGGCTGCACTGGGTTTCTCACAAAATGAACAAACACAAAAAAACCCCGAACAAACAACGCCAAGCCAAAATAGAACAACCTACTGCTGGCTAAAAGGACACACCTTTAAAACAATTGATATTTGCTTCCTAATTTATAGAACCTTCCTGAGTTCCATCCCTTCAGGATGGTTTGTACCTACATTTCCATCTGGCCCATACACCTTGTTTTCCTGGGTCTGGAAACCATCATTCAGCAGGTGCATCCGTTGGTTTTGACCTGATACAAATGCAGGATGCAGCAGGGGCAGACGACTGGAACTGTGAAGAACTCATATGTGCCATAATCTAGTTATGGTTTATGAGTGTAGATATTAAAGCAAGAGTGAGAAAAGTAATCTGTTTCTGGATATATAATTTGTAAACTGCAGTCATCATTTTTTCATGAAAATGTGGCAGGAGGACTGTCCTGATTTTCAAAATCCAAACAAGTCATCTCAGATCCCTGCTTCTCTACCACATGGAAAAAGCCCTCAGGGCACAGGAAAATTTATCTCACCCTCTGTAGTAAGCTTTCGTGATATCTAATATTGTAATAAAGTAGAAGTTCACCAGATTAGTTTGAGCAATGTCACGTGATCCAACTCATTATAAAATGTATTCACTTGATTAGACTTCTGAGAAGTATCAGAAAAGGACTCCTGAACCGAATAAACTTACTATATCAATTTACAATATATGACAAATTAAGAAGATTACTGCAGTTTCTTACAAGTATCTACAAAACTAAGTAAAAACTAATGATAAATACAAATGCACTCCCTTTGTGGTTTATTTTCACCCAGCTGCATCCAGCTATGAAAAGGGCTATCAGACAAAACACTAATTAGCAGTCAGTTCAAGACCATTTCAGAAAGTAATCCCTTGGCTTCCAGCAGCATTTTGATACTGTCACAGTTTCAGAAATGTTTCTGGGACTGCACAAACTCCCTTGCTGCTCGGGGCAGGTGCCAGTAATGAGGTGCATGGGCTTCCTATGTGACACATGAAGGATAAAGCAGCAGAGAACGGCATCCACAAGGACTAGCCGTCCAAGTGAGAGATGACTGCGAAATCATGTCTTATTCCTTGGCTCCTTATGGTCTTTGCCAACTAGTTCCCATGCTGCAGGGAAGCCTCTCTGAAGTCTTAAAACCCCTTTCCTAGAACAGTATCCCCTTCCTATGGAGTGTCAGTGGTGGTGGCGACACTGCTGAGTCACCTCCATGTTAGTTACAGCTTCCTGACCTCCATAATGTGAAATATGTGATCTACTTCTTCTTCCCCATGTATACTGATTTTCAGGAAATTCAGCCAAACACTAGTCTAGACTTGCAAATACAAAGTCTATTTTAGTCTCTTCATTGCCTTCCATGGAAGCTTCTGTTGAAGCTTTTTCACTGTTTGGAACAATTACATATCTACCAGCCAAAAAGAGAGTGTGTGGGTGTGACTGTAATCTCACGATTAGGGCACTTTCCAGAGAAGACAATACAATTCCAACTCTCACATGAGCAAATGCTCATCATCTGGTACAGAGACTATCATTAAAAGAGAGACTGAAACCCAGGTTTCTTCTTTCAAGAGAATGCCATAAACTGCTGGACTATAATCTAATTTTCCTTTATCCCAGGAAATATGGAAGATACTTTACTGTTCTGGAATTTTTAACAATCTTTTTCTTTATAAGAGTTTACAGCCTACTGACTATGCAAGGTGAAAGATGTGTGTTCTTCAAATCAAAAACAAAATAAAAACATGTACTGATTTAATGTCTTAACCACTCAACTACTGAAAAAAGGGCAGCACTCTCGTGTCGCCCAGTTACCTTTTAAAAGGTCTGATCTCTGTGTTGATTTTCAGATCTCAAGCACCAGGAAAACATTTATGAAATGAACGCTTCTGTTTAGTTCAGTCCTATAAGAACACTTGACAAGGGGACAGGACTTAAAGTGTAACCTACAGCCTTTCATATTGGTTTGCTTTCCAATCACTGTATTATCTGATTTGTTTTCACTTATAAAGTCCTTACTCATGGATTGTATAAAAAAATCTAGGTATACTGATGAGAGCTGAAGACTCTGCTGTCAAAATACAGATTAGACAATACAGAAAACAGAAAATAGTTTTTGCAGAAGTAGATTGTGTTTTAACATTCTGAGATTCATTTCAACAGAAACTATAGATCTCAAAGCCTGACTTTAAGGAAGTTAGTGCTACATTCCTTTATAGTTAATGGAGAGAGATAAGTGCCTCTAGAAGGGGATTCATCTCATTTACCTTAGAAATCTATTTATGTGCCTTGACTGCAAAATGAGCTTCAGCTTATTAATCACAGAATCATAGAATCATAGAATGCCAGGTTGGAAGGGCCCACAACGATCATCTAGTCTGAACTTTCTTGGCAAAAGCACAGTCTAGACAAGATGGCCCAGCTCCCTGTCCAGGTGAATCTTAAACGCATCCAGTGTTGAGGAATCCACCACTTGCCCGGGGAGATTATCCCAAAGACTGATTGTTCTCATTGTGAAAAATTCCCCTCATGTGTCTAATTGGAATTAAAACAGATTTAGGACACAAATTTTCAGATACTACGTTAGGTTAGATAGATCCCAACCTCTGTATCTAAATGCAGTAAAACTTCTTCAGATCATATGTGATTCATGTTCACAAAAAAATCTTTTCAAGTCACTGTAACCCACAACTCAGGTAACTTCAGGAAGATCTGAGGTTGACCATTGATGATTCAGCTTAAGGCCTTTTTACAAACATACCTGTCCTGAGTATATCTTAACCTTGGAACTTCAGCACACATTCCTCTTCTTCCTCCACAAATCCCACAAATAGACATTTCAACCCGTGAAACAGAAAAACAATGCTAATAGAGCTAGTAGCTCATGGAAGAACTAACCTGTGGTCCTGCTTGTGAAATTTATAGCTCTTTTATCATTCCGTTTTACTATTCCTTTAGAGTTTTAGAGAGAGATCACTTAAGAGATTCCAGTGATATTGATCCGATATTCACTTAAGTCTTTTATACCTGGATTTTTCCAAGTAAATAAAGAGTGTCCTTTATTTCAGTGACCTCAAAGCCCGTATCAAGCCATTTACAGTAAAAGTAGAGATTTTTTTTTAATTTAGCTTTTTTTTCCTCAGCCTTTGATAATATTGCTCTAATGTTATATTCTGAAGACAGAGTAATCCTTACAAATGTTGTTACAAAGAGGAAACAACAGCCCATATTGCTTTTGGGTACTGTGGTTCGTTTAAGAACCAATAAAATTAGAGCTTTTACCCTACTTGGCTATCTCCTACACCTACTCACTAACTTGCTTTGTTCACTAGGTCTCCACCTTCCATCCCAGCAGGTAGATCACTGCTGGTCTGGGAAGCTCAGGCAGAAAGTTGTACCAGTTTGTGTTGTACTGCTGCTTGTACTTCTTCACCTCCTTCTTTCCTGGACAGCTTCTTCTTTCTGAGACCACTTCTTTTCATGAATCCTTAATTTTCAACAACAGCTCTTCTTTCTGGAATGTCAAGCCCTCAGATTTCCCAGTCTAAATAGTCTGTGTGCAGAAGCACAATGCATGATCCTGACTGGCGTGCCTGTGTCATGTCTTTTTATTAACTGAAGGATTTAGGATATGCCATCGTTGTCTAATTCAGATATTATCAAAATTTACAGCTAGCCTGTACCAGTTGCAGTTAAAATGTAGTGGGCTTTTAACACTTAGAACAACTAACAAGATAAAATGTCTATAACAATTTAAAAAATCTACATGACGTAGTAGCTAAAGTTCCAAAAAGTTCTTTATAAAATTAGTGCACTTCTGCATTTTTAACATAATTCATTTTCAAATTTTTTTTGGGAAATAACAGAAATATTTCTCGTTGTTCTTATATGTAATTCTACAGTATCTTGCACAGATAATATCACAAACTTTTTGTACAAATAATAGTCTTATCCTAAGGGGAGCAGAAATAAAATAGTTTAGTCTTCCAGTTCCAAGATGACCCAGTATTGCAGAATGAATAGTAAGATCTCATTTTTATCATATGTATAGTGATCTTTTTGTTTGGCTAACTAAGAAACACTTTCCTTTATGAAACATTATTGGAGACTTTTTTTGGGGGGTAGTTTGTATACCTACATTATTTGTAGGAACTCTGACAGAGGAAAAGTTCTGGCGCCAGAAAAATATCAATGGCTGATGCCAGGAAATTATCTTCATATTTGACTGGGCAATAAACTACAGAGAATTGCTCTTTTCCTGTTGGGGTTTCCATTATTGCTTTTGACTGGCAGCATACCAAAGCCACAGACAATCTAAGCGTGGAACTCTGCTCTTCCTGCAGCCACATTAACATCCACTGCAATGAGAAGTACAGGGAGCAAAATCTCAACCCCTTGCTTCCCAGGGCAAAGGTAGTGGTAGGAAAAAAAGATGTGGGTGTGATTATAGAGATCTGGGAGGGATATCTAGAATTCCCTACCAGCCTCTTCACTCCTGAAGATTAGGAGGGACATGACATAGGCAAATAAATGTAACAGGCAGGAAATAATGAATTACAGCTCATTACATTGGACAACTGACATGAATGAACATTGATCTTTCCCAACGTGGCTTTCATAAGGCATTTCATATTCCACTGTGTTTTCCCAAACTGAAATTCAAATCCTGCTTATTTTTTTTATTATTTCTTGGAGAGAATACAGTTTCTGTTTGTGCCACTTTTTACAAAAGAGATACTTACTTTTCCAGAACCCTTTTCTTGTGACTGATTTATATCAGATGCCAGTCTTTTCCCCCTTACTTGTTTGCACAGCTAATCCTATATCTTCGCTAGTAGTGATCAAGGTCAGTGGCAAGTGTCAAATCTGGATTGATGTTGCATATGAAAGAGGGGGGAATTATTACAGTTGCACATGATAAAATCTGTCATGGTGACTAATTCTTACTTATCTGCATTAGCATATGCTGCTGAGATCGTATGTAGTTGTTCGTTCACTCAAAAGTTTGTAAAACATCTATGGATCAAGCATGTTTGTCACTGAAAGAACACAGAAATGCTTCTTACATCTTTTGTAGTGTCACTGTTTTTCTCTATAGTGCTTCATTGAACTCGCTATAATAAGACGAAACCCAGTAGTGATTAGCAGTAGCGGACTTGGCAGGAAATGAAACATCTGGCTCAGAGCGGAACAAGAACAGTGGCCTCTCCTTGACTGCTATCGATCCAGGCCCACTGAGGTCAATGTTCGAGAGCTCTCAAATATTCAAACAGTTTGCATTTACAACATTAGTTCTCAACATGTTGTGACAGGAAATAATTTCTGTGTTTTAGCTTGTTGCCCCTATCATTTTTAATTGCAAGATACAGAGGTCTACTTCATGCTGACCTTTTGCAAATTGAAGTCTACCTGTGGAGCAGTGGGACAAATTAGTAGAACTGGTATTGTAGGATTTCACTGATTTGTATTTTAAGTTATTTCCACTATTCATTTCTTTTTTCAGCAGAAGTTGTAAACATACAAGCAGGTTTTATGAACCAGTTTTCATGGACTGTTTTGAAGATGACTTTAATATTTTTAGTCATCTATTCCTTTACAAAGTCCAATTATTGTAGTGGCTGATGCATGAATTTCAGAAAATCATCCAGTTTTGGTTCAGGATAGCTATTGATAGAGAATCTACTGCTTGTGTAAATAGTGTGAATTACTAACTTCCATTTTACTTCTAATGAACTGGTATCAACATTACGCTTTTTGTCTCTAAGTTACACTATTTATCCCTGTAGTGTATGCGAAAAAATAGAGGAAAACAGCTGGTACAAATGCTCTTAATTCAAGCTGATCTATTTTTACTAACTGATAAGCAAATCTGAAATATTACAAAAAGGATTCATCTAAAGCTGTATTGAGAAGATATCATGCTGTGCTGCACTGCATTTGATTAATGTCACTTCTTCAGAAAAAGAATTAAATTAAAAAAGAATAACAGAAAAAAGATATATGATTGATTAAATTAAAAGATAACAAAAGATAAGGTTTTTTTGGTTTTGATTGGAATAACGAAAAAAAGTGACGGACGTGCATACTATACGTGTTACAATTGCCTCCTATATTTAATATGACTTAAGTCTCTCACCTCCTGCTCTGAAATATTTGAATTATAGCATAATTTAATACTCTCTTACACACAAATGGATGCACAGGGCTTTGTTAGAATCAAAGGGCTGGCTAGGTTGTGGGTATGACAGGAAGAACAGAGTCTCTAAAATGATCATGTTAAAACTGCCCTTGGGAGAAATAGCGTGAACTAATTTAAGCATCAGGGAAGACTGGGATGAGAAGAAGGCCTAATCTTCTTCAGTGTAGAGACTGTGTGTGCTCAGTCACATGGTAATTTCAAATGTGGATGTTGGAATGCCAACAAGTAGTAGTTCAGTTTCTTGTCTCAAGTATGTGTGTAATGAGAAAGGGACAAATAAGGGATATTCACTGTTAAACAGTTAGATATATCTTAGCATGTCTGGAAAACACTCATGGTGTCACATGGAAAGCCTATATGGTGATGCTGAGCCACTGAGAATGGCACTTGTGAAAGATATAGACATCTCTAACTGCATTGCATCCTGTAACTATGAAATACATGCATTCAGTTATAGGGAACACTAAGGTTTTAAAAGCATATGTGGAAAATCAAGAAATGTATATTTGAGGACTTAAAAAGACATAGTTTTGATTCTGTTAATAATAGGTGCAAAGAAGTCTTCACTGATATTTATGTATATTCAACATATAAAACTACAACAGCATTTACACTTGTGTGCACACAAAACAAGCCTCATATGGGTCTGAATGCTATATTTGCAAGACATTTATAAAATATGCTTTAGCATGACTTTCACTGTTAACTGTGAAAATATTGCTGCAGTGTGTTACATATCAATGATTGATTCCATACATTTAATAATGAACCTTATTCTTCTCATTCTGTGTTATGATGAGTCATTGTTCTGACGAAAACCTCAGCCAAAATATACAAGCACTCTCACCTAAAAGTCAAATTGCTGAGAATCCCTTACAAAGCAGTAAACCAACACAGCTCTTACTGGCTGTGATGATCAATGGATGCTGAGGATACTGAAAACCTCAGAGGAATGTAGTCTGTGAGGAACAGACCAGATAGTTCCATTTTAGTATGTTATGCACTTTTCTCCTTAGAAAATCTCATTATTAACCTCAGCTTGAAACTTAAGTTCTAATGCAACACTCTCCTTACTTGCTACAGCTGTGGCTTATATTGAATATACTGGATTCTGAGTAGTCTTCATTTAATTGTTGTTTAAGAGATGTTTTTTTCCTTTAAACATCCATCAGTGTTACAAGTCAATAATTATGCTGGAGGTGAATATATTATTGTAATTATAAATACAGTGTGTGTACATATATATTTATGTATATATATTCATACACACACACACACACATGTATCTTCCTTGCTCAGGTTATTTAAGGAAAACTTTCTCTGTTCAGTAATGTCTCATCCAATGCCTGAAGAATTTTTATCTCTTTGGCTTTATAGATTATTTCTCTGCATGTAGGAAATTAATTGTTCCTTTCATGTACTTTCAGATCTTGTCTTCAAGATGGGAAAGAGGATTTTGGAAGTGGATCTAATATTTTGGAACGTTTTGGAATGCCATGAAAAACTAGGATTGGTGACTTTCTGTGGCAGATGTTATATGTATGGGCACAGTGAGGGCTGCCAGTTCCCCACGCCAGGTGCTGGGTGCAGCAGGGGCTCCCCCAGGGCCCGTCCCAGTGGCCCAGCCAGGAGCAGGGCAGCTGGGGGCACCGGGGCAGCCCCAGCCCTTGGCATTGGGTGTCTCCCTGGGGAGAGACAAGTGGTGATGGGGACAGGTCAGGATGTGTGCCCTGCTGCTGCATCGCTGGGGCAGGGGGTGATGGCCCCAGGGGGCTGATGTGGGGTCCTGGGATGTGGGCAGGATGGGGGGACACCTGGAAGGAGGTGGGCAGAACATGGCAGTCAGGGCTGGTGGTGTCCTTGGGGACCCCAGAGTACAGAAGAAGCAGCAACTCACAGCTATAGGATTTATTCCTGAAAACTCTTACAGCTTCCTTGCTGGGATTACGGATGCCTCACAGATAACTTCTGCTGAGATGTAGGCCAACAGTTTCCAGAAATGAAATACATATTGATCTGAAAGAGCAGTGAAAATGCTCTCATTTGTTTGACTTGGCAGAGATTGATCAGTATAAATGTCCTGAGTCACTGCTGACGTACCCTGAATACCATCTCTGTCTGCTTAAAAAGCCTGTTAATATCATAACTATTTTATGGTAAAGCAAACATTGCATTTGGAAATCTATATGTTACCGGCATACTGCTCTGCGAGGCTGTTGTTACCCTTGTTAGACGGTGCGAACGGTTTGGGGCAGAGCAGCAAGCCCTCTGCCCACGAGGCAGCGACCAGCGGTCTGCAGCCTGGTCCGAGCTGCTGGTCGGCGTGAGAGCAGCATCTGCAGTGTACGAGTTGAGTGGTGCTTCCACGGGTTGTTCAACACCAGCTGCCCTCAGGCCAAAGAATGGCCTGGGCTGCTTCAGTTTGCTGCTGGGGATGTAGCTATACAGACTATGAAACATATTTATCTCCCTCACTCTCAACTATGACCTCTTATTTTCTTCATATGAATGCAACCCATCAAACGTTTAGTATTTTCTAGTGTTAACAAAGTTAAAACTGGGCAACATTATGATTAAGAATTGGTATTATATTCAAGCAGCATTGTACTTAAGGCTTTCTCTTCTTATTTGAGGTAGAAGAGGTAGGCTCTGTCTTTGAAACTGCTGTGTAGTTGTTAAAGTGCTGCTAAAAATGTCCAAGAACATGACTCTTCTACTCTTATTTGCTGTAAGACAAGAAATGAAGAGTTTTGTTAATCAGCACCAATTATTTTCAGCAATGTTTTAATTTAGAGAAAATATATACCTGCACACATCAGGTCACTGAGTCTCAAATTTAAAGACAATAATGGTTCACTCTGTGGGCTGCTTAATATTAGAATTTGTAAATTTTTCGTTTAGTGTTGTTTGAATATGCACTTGCACTGAATACAACAGGAAAAAACACAGATCTATTTGACTATCAACAAGGTATTTTTAAATTTGTGAAGTTAAAATAAATAGTCGAATGCATAGCCTAACTCTTGTGTTTTCCAAGTTGCTATAACCTGTGTTTTAGAGATAACTAAATTGGTTTTATTTAGTTGAGGTGAAGCGTAAAAAATATCAATTAATCAGTTGAGCTAAATTAGGAATTACATATATAATAGTGTTAGAAGTTTCTCCATGCCTGTTACTTTCGAACGAGGTACTGTGAACACTAATCATAAATGTGTACAAAATGGAATAACGACATTAAGCAATCAGTATATCATAACTTGGTATTTTCTTATTTGAATGCACGGTGAACAATAGACACAGTAAAACATACTGCAGCCACTTGATAAATAATTTTACCTCCCTTAGCAATTATTCTGCACAGGAACACAACAGAACTGTCTATCAGTGCTGAAATCTCTTCACAATTTGTATAAGAATGAATACAAATCAATAGTTCTGTTGTATCCTTTGAGTAACCAAGATGGATGAAAACATGGTGACAGTCTGTCTAGGCAACGCAAGACAAATGTCTTCAGTGAGTAACACTGTGATATCACAATATTTTCCTTTGTGGGATTAATCAAGTACATTTCTTTATTGAGTTTGGTAACGTTATACATGTTTTTGACGAACTATTTCAACACGCTGTTAGTTTTTCTATCACTATTATTTCATTCAAAACATTGAAGGTATTTATTGCATTATTATCTTAAATTGTTGAGCCATTTACTTCTAAATATGTGCTTTTATTCAGAAAACCATTTCTTCACAGTAATACCAAAATTTAATTGTTTCATGGCATGTATTCAAATTCAGAAAATATAAATGTCTCCAAGAATGTTAGAATTTAAACAGTGAATATTTTTAGTTTTAGGCTTACTACAATGAAACCAAGTAGTATTAATGTGCTGATCTACAGAGGTAATTCTGAAGTTTTGAGAGCATAAACACATTTTCTTCCTTTTTTTGGAGCCCCAATTATGAGAGTCAGCCAAGCATCTCAATTACGTAGGAATAACCAATTGCACACATAAAAGCTGAGGAAACAACTTGATTTTCCTCAGAGCAGTTTTAGGAGTCCTGTTGTAGCCTGAGCTGAAGGTGATGTCACGCTTTCCCTGAAGGGATAATCAGATGGTAATCAGGAGGCAAGCGGGAGGGTGGGTAGGGGGCTTGCTGCCAAAACTGCCTTTGCTGTAGCCCATAAAAGCTTGCCTGCTCAGTTTAGGGCTCAGGTGGACTGTGGTGTGTCAGACTTTGAGAAAGATGTGGATTAACTGAAGAATCTAGAGAGCACTGGGATTTATAAAACATTGTTTCTGGGGAAAACAAAATTAGTGGAATTTTTTAAGTCTAGAAAACAAGATGGGGCAAGGAATAACTTATTAATCTTGTTTGTGGAGATCAGTACCAGAACTAAACGACTCAAAATTTTCTTTACAAACATTTTAATTTGAAATCGAAAAAGAGGAACTGTTTTATTTGTAGGTGTTCAGGTTTTGCTAGCAGAGGGCTGCAGGGCGGCCTCTGTGAGGAGAGGCCGGGGCTGCCCCATGTTGAAGACAGATGGTTCCAGCAGCTCCAGCCACCCACCTCAGGGCACAGCTGAGCTCCCCAGCCATGATGGTGGTGCCTTGAGGAAAACACATTTAAGAAAGAGCAGAAACACCCCACAAGCAGAGGAGGAGGAGGGAACAAAAAGAGTGAGAAACAGCAGAGGGAACAACAATGGTGGTGCTCCTGCAGCCTGAGGAAGAGACCATGTTGGAGCAGATGGATATCTCCTGAAGGAACTATGGTTTGTGGAGAGACCACATCTGTGCAGGGCAAAAGAGTAAGGAGGAAAAAGCAGCAGAGAGAAAGCACTATGTACCAACCATAGCCCCCATCCCCCTGCGCTGCTTAGCATGGTTTGGGTTGTAAGGGAGTCTGGGTGCGGGACTGAATTTGAGCCTTGGCAAAAGATGTGCTGGTTTGACTGAAAATTAGTTAATTTTCCTCATGCAGTTAGAAACCTTCCTTTTACATAGCTAGCATGGTCATTATTTGGACTTAGAGAACAAGAAGATAACACCCTGGGGCAGAGTTAATGTTTTTAATTGCTCTGGTCTGAGAGCCAAGGACATTCTGAGTGCTCTGCCCACAGGTGTGAGGCATTGAGGAAGAGGGCATGGATGGGGCAGAGCTTGACTGGCATCCAGTCATATTTATATGACTTCATATTTAAGGAGAGTCAGGATCTCCCAGTCTTTCCCTCGCATTCTCTTTGCTTTCTTCGGTCTCTTTGTCGGAGCCAGGGGAGTTCTCTTTGGGACTTTTGTTAGTTCGGCCTGTTTGCCATCCTGCTGTTTGCAGAGGCCTCTGGGCCTTTCTGCCTTTTTCCTCTTTTCTTTCTCCAGGATCAGCTGTTCGGTACCAGGTGCTGTTCCCTGGGACTGGCTGCTTGGTGTGAATTGAGTTTGTATTTTATATTCTATTATATATATATATATTTACTAGTAGTTTATTAGTATTTTATTATTTTATTAAACTGAGTTTATCTCAATCCAAGTTTCTCCCTTCCCTTTTGATTCTCTCGCCTACTTCAGGGGTGGGGAGGGGGAGTAAGTGGCTCTCGTGCTTGGAGAAGAGGAGACTGAGGGGTGACCTCATCAATGTTTATAAATATATAAAGGGTGGGTGTCACAAGGATGGAGCCAGGCTCTTCTCGGTGACAATCAATAGTAAGACAAGGGGTAATGGGTTCAAGCTGGAACACAAGAGGTTCCACTTAAATTTGAGAAGAAACTTCTTCTCAGTGAGGGTGACGGAACACTGGAACAGGCTGTCCAGGGAGGTTGTGGATTCTCCTTCTCCGGAGACATTCAAAACCCGCCTGGATGCCTTCCTGTGTAACCTCACCTAGGTGTTCCTGCCCTGGCAGGGGGATTGGACTAGATGATCTTTCGAGGTCCCTTCCAATCCCTGACATTCTGTGATTCTGTGATTCTGTGATTGCTAGCTCGGGTTAAACCATGACAAAAAGTGAGGACAGGTGTTGTTGTAATGTGTGGGTGTGGAATTTTTTGTTTGCTTTTTTCTTCACCACCCAAAATCTATTTAAATTGGCAATAAAACAAGTTTTATGTGCCCAAGTCAAGCCTATTTTACCTATGACAGTAACTGGTAAGTGACCTTCCTGTCTTATCTCAACCTATGACCTTTCTCATCCTATTTTCTCTCTCCATCCTGCCAAGTGGGCACCAGCTGGGTGGGCATTTTACTGTTATGCAAGCCCAACCCATCACATGAACAAGTAAACAAACTTTCTTTAATACGAGCATGAGAATGGTGAAAGCAATTTTCCAGGGAGGGCTTGGCAAGCTCTTTTAAGATCTTTAAAAGAAGGTTAAACCAACACCTACTAGAATTAGCTAGGCAGAGTTAATATCCTCTCATAGAAGGACAAATTAAACAAAGTCTCACAATTCCATACATTACTGTGCTATGACTTGGTAGGAGTAAAACACTCAAAAATACATAAAAATTTCTGTTTAGATTTTTTTAACCAAGAAAAGATTTTTTTTTTCTGTATGAAGCATACTGTAAATCATTCTAGAAAAGACAGCTAAGCTAAACAGGAGCAGTTCCATAAAATATGATGAAAGTGAAGTTGAATTCAGTCACACTGAAGTAAAAGTATACAGAAACACTGTAATTTTGCTTTCATCATCTTATTTCTTTAAATACCAAGAGGTTGCTGACCAAACAAACAAAAACTTTAACACTTACAATAATTTTGTTTCAGCAAATGTCCTGCTACCATGCAATTTTATCCTTCTTATATAAAGCAAGTTAAATTAAAAAATTGAAGGACTACTGGAATAGTGGTAGGAGTTGAGAATCCACCTGGAAAAAAAAAAGACCAAAAAGCTTGACTTGTTCAATTTAACAAGACAGCTGAAAGAGCTTATTAAGCTGATCACTTTTAATAAATAACATATGTCATTAAACATAAGGATAAAAAAAGAATCATTAAAAGTAAAATACAACATTAGTCTAGGAACTAGACAACAGTAACTCAAGAATAGAGTATTATTGATATGTTCAATTTGTGCTGGAAATGAGAAGAAATGCTTTAACCATTACAACAGTGGCAATATCCAAATACCTCATTGTAGCCTGGAACAGATCCTGTGGCCTGTGCCCATAAGAGTTAAATTGATTTACTTTGCTTAGGTATTTCTAATAATTTACAGTCAAAACATCAGTAGATACAAAACATCCACCTCTGCAATGGTAGCCAGAAATATTGCAAAGCACATTTTAAAAACAAGTACGCAAAATTGGAAATTTGATATGCACTGTATGTAGAAGCAGAGGAAGTTCTATTTCATAGGTTCTAAAGAAAGACACCATGTCTGCTTTGTTGTCTACTCAGATGTTATGATCCAATATAAAAGAGAAACATTATCCATCAAGAAGATAAAATGTGCCTACTGTGTTTCTTCCAATTATTACTTTGATTTAAATATTTATAAAGCTGGACATTCTCCTGCATGAATCAGATGTAAATCATCAGTCATAGTTTAGCTGCAGAATAGATCTTTAAGATAAGTTTTTTTTATAAAGCAAGTGGAATTTAAAGCAAAACTTTTAATAATCATTCTTTATTTTGTGTTTTGTCAGCTGTTCATGGCTGAACAGAAAAAGATGTAAAATGCAACAATAAAGTAAAATAATGTAATAACTTTGGGTGAAATAAATCTCTGAAAGTACTTTTTTTTTTTTCAGTTGAAAAATAACAAATCCACCTGAGCCCAAGAGTAGATTTCAGAAGAACCTGACCTGACTGTCTTTCTTGTACACATAATTGCAAGTTGGTTGATAATCAACTGATTCCAGAAGAACTCTATCAGTTCTCTATTGGTTGGGGACAATACAATCTAAATTTGTTAAATTCAAATCACAAAAATTATTTGTATCGTTTAATTGAGTGATAATCTTTCTAGTTAGTAGCTTTTTCATGATGTTTGCTGAAATGAAGATGTTCTTATAAATGTCATTCCAACCACATAGTCAGGCTTTAAAAAGTCATATACAAGTCACTTCTCAGATTTAGAAGGGAACAAAAATTCCTTTACTTCAGAGTAATGATGCCTCTATTTTTGCTGTCACAGAAGAGTCATTTAAATATACTAGAAATGCTTGTTGTGGAATTTGCCAAGCACATTTCAGTGCTGTCCTTTGGAGCAGCTAATTTTTACAAACCATGATCCTTGTTGAAGTGTGTATCACAGAGTAGTGCTAAAGAATTGGTAATAATGCAGAATTACCAGCATATATGAATTTGTTATGTGGATGTCACAGGCACTATAGTAAGGATGCTACCTCTGAATTGCACCTTTTCCATGACAAGCTGGCCTACACATGTTGTTTCCATGTGCGCCTACCACTTATTCAAACATCCACATCTGCCTGAAAGACAGATTCCTCGTTCAGATTCACTTGGGCTACTCCTTTAAATGAGACAGTTTGAGCTGACGGCGGATGAGGAGCCACAGCCAAAAAGTGCTGTAGTACTGTCTAGCTGCTGTATGGGACAGCTCAGGAACATGGTGTAACTGTAATCAAGTGATCTACAATTGTGCAGGAGAACTGAAAGACTGAACATATGATGACACCTTGCTTAGAACAACTGTGCAACAGGGTAAGTACAAAGATGGATTGTTGGACAAATCTCCTGCAAGTGTCCTATTGGAATGAGCCTCTTCCAAAAATACATGTACCATCAATATGCCACATAAGTTGTGTATCCGTATCAAATTCCTGGGCATGGAATGGGAAAATAAGAGAAAATAGCAATAGCAGGTCATTGAAAGAAACTACAAAATAAAATCTTCTATGTAACAGAAGTCACTCTGTTCAAAATTAAGCATGATTGTTTTGAGTTAATTATCTTAGATTAGCTTCCAAGTAAGCAGATAAGCATGTTGTGTTATAAAGACTATGCACTTCAGACTGTGAATCCAAAATCAGTCATAATCACTGATGAAGACAGAGACATCTTGGTGGTTTGTCCTGTGTTTAGCAATTGTACATTTTGACTGATGTATAAGAAAGTGCAGGCATAGGCTGTGGATTCATGAAACATCCTGGTTCCTCAGTGCTGAGGTAGATCTAACGCTGGCTAGTTTGTGTGCATTTTTGGAATGTAACATTGCTATTTCTATCGCAACCAAGAAAAAGCTGAAGGTTAAAAACTGATGAGAAGGGAGCACTGTTATTACTGCATGTTTTCTATGTCATGGAAACTTTCATTAGCTCTTAGAAGATAGCAGGAATACCCTCATTGTCTACATGTCTCTAAAAGTCAGCTGATACCAATGTATGAGTAGGTGAACTCTTCTGTGCCAAATGATGAGAAACTGACTTCAGCAAGTTTCTGCCAGGCAAAGTCGTTCTATTTCAACAAGGAATACAGAGGTGACCTCTACAATGTGAACCATGCTTTATCCAGTATGTTACGGATTTGCATCTTGTGCCATGGACAAGTAGAGGCCCAGATCAAGAGCATCTAAAGCATCTTGTCCAAAGCTGCATCTCTAAGATAGGTCAGATCAATTACTTCTTCTTATGTAGTTTTCCAATTATAATAAAATCTTAGGCTCTACATAACATCATTTAATCAAGGGAAGATAATGAGCTATTTGTTGATTGTACACTTACACAATGAATATATATTTTGATTCCTAATTTGTGTTAAAAATCTTATCAGCAGATTTGTAAATCTTGAGTGCTGGAACATGAAAACCTATGGGAGTTATTATTATGAAGTACTTTATTATTAGTAGTAGTACTATGTTAGCACTACAGTTTAGCAAAGGTTATAATTTATAAACAAAATCTGCATAAATGCTTTTAAAAAAGCATTGTTGGAATTTGTTACCTCACGTGGTAGCACTAGCTTAAATATCCAGCTTTTGATTCACTGCTTACCAGTGTGAAAGAAAAGGTGTTATGAGAGAAAATAATGAGCAGCATTGTCTCAGCAGAAAAGAGGAAGACCCACAGTGCATATCTAATTTTACTCCACTTGAAAATTAAAGTTAAATTAATGAACTTTAAGATCAGAAGGGATCAGTATGACTACTTTTTTTTAAAAAATGAGGGTGAAGTGCATGTATTTGTGTGCTACACATTTCCACTCAAGAGATTTCTAAGAAAAGTAATAGCCTTTTATTCATTTATTATTTACAGATTTCTAATTCCAAATTATGATAACATAGTGTTTCATTCTATGAGGGCTAGTGGAACAAAATTGGGAGCGGAGAACAAATGACCTAGAAGATTGCTAGTGCTGTATTTTGCCATTTAATTTCCTTTTAGTTTGAGTGGCCAAGACATCCCTGTGATCCAAAAAAAGAAATAAATAACTTGCATTGTAATTTCCCAAATGCAGAAAATCCTACAGATCCTCAAATATGCACCAACACATTTCCTGAAAACATCAAGTCAACAGAGAATATGGGTGGAAATTAGGGTTTTCTGTGTCTGAAAGTGAGGCAATAAAATGAGTTCAAGCATTATGACAGACCTGTAGTGGTTGAGCTAGAAACTGGTCACTTGAATTGACATATAATGACAAGTTCATGGAGTACTGTTAGCCATTAATATGACATATTTGTTGTAGGAAGAGACAGTGCAGTCACACAGAAAGAAAATTACTTATAAGGAAAGAGAAATTTCATCTCCCAACTTTTAACTTCTTGAAAGGCTTCAAAGCATTCAGGCACACGTATCAAAAGCTTTATTATGTGGAAAAATTGTATTTTCTGATTTTGAAATTCAGTTATGGTATTTGTAAAGGTTTAGAAGCTATTTATCAAAGGTCAGTTTCTGTGCTGAGTATGTTTTGTTGGATTCACTGGAAATATACTGGAAACATGTACCTCTCTGGAAATATAAAATGAAATATCTCTGTAATCTCCAAGCTCATGTTTCTTAGACTCTAACCAGCTGTGTCATTCTGTAAAATAAAGCATTTAATAGAACCATAGAATTGTTTGGGTTGGAAGGGACCTTAAAGACCATCTTGTTCCAAACTACCTGCCATGAGCAGGGACGCCTTCCACTAGACCAGGTTGCTCAAAATCAAATCCAACCTGACCTTGAACACTTCCAGGGATGGGGCATCCACAGCTTCTCTGGACAGCCTGTTCCAGTGCCTCACCACTCTCATGGTGAAGAACTTCTTCCTTATATCTAATCTAAGTCTATTCTCCTTCAGTTTGAAACCATTACTCCTTGTCTTGTCACTACATACCCTTATAAAAAGTCCCTCTTGAGCTTTCTTGTAGGCACCCTTTAGGTACTGGAAGGCTGGTACAAGGTCTCCCCAGAGCCTTCTCTTCTCCAGGCTGAACAACCCCAACTCTCTCAGCCTGTCTACACGGGAGAGGTGCTCCAGCACTTTCATCATCTTTATGGCCCTCCTCTGGAGTCGCTCCAACATATCAATGTCCTTCTTATGTTGGGGGATCTACACCTGAATGAGGTTCTGCAGGTGGGGTCTCATGAGAGCAGAGGGGGACAAACACCTCCTTCAACCTGCTGGTCACACCTCTTTTGATGCAACTCAGGATACTGTTGGCAATTTGACATATTACACATCAAAATTCAGCAGCATTTGCAAACTTCATGGATATTTCCTAATACAGTAATATGACTGCTTCAGTTGTGTAGTGTGAGAGTGAGTTTCAGTGACATCTTGTAGAATTAAAGCAAATGCAAATGCTTAAATACATGCATTTCATGTTTTGAGAAGCACAGTCTAAAAGTCTGGGATGGTCATACAGACATACGCATCTCCTATTCACAACTGAAAATCATGGTAAGAAGTTTTAAAGGGCAGTGATGAAAACACTGATTTGCAACAGATGTGTGGTTTCGTTGCACATAAATTGGCAACTGTAAAAACGTGACTTTTAGCTGTCTCTTCAGAAGACCTACCTGTGCCACTGAAGAAAATCTACGTGTTTCAGTTTTTAAATATTCGCAAACTGTAGATATAAGGATGATTTCTTGGAAGCCTCAAAGAACATTCTAAGGCGGAGTCACATTAAGAGTCACTTAGGTCTCATCAGCTCAAGTGGACTGGAAGTCTTACTCTTCCCACAATTTGACTACTTCCTGGGATGATGTATATATTCCTTTGGGAATTTTCCACCAGGCATTATTCACAGTCTTTTTCTTTTTATTTCTTACTTGAATCAATTCCTTAATGGCTTTGGGGTTTTCTATTTCATATTTTTCTTAGCCTATTTTTCTTAGTATACTTTTTTGTAATTAAATTGAAAAGACAATAGAAAGAAAATGTGAATGCTGGTTAGTATAGCTGCTAAAACATAATTTATTTTAAGGTCTTCGGATGTGCATGATATGACTTAACTTTACTACCATACAGTTTAGAGATCCCAGTCCAACATAATAATCCTCAAGGTTAATCTTTGTGAATTCAGTCCAAAAAAAGGACTTTAAATGGCATTTTAAATGAAAGATTTTTCACAAATACAGAATGCCCACTGCTTTAATTTCACATGCATCTCAGGTTTTGAACATAATGTTTGAATAGAAAAGCAACTGTGTGTTCTGCTTCTGCACAGCTCAGCACCTAAATCCATTTAAGATTCAGAAAAGAGATCTGCTCTACTTAGTAGGCTTTCTCAGAGCCTACTTAACACAATTCACAGGAGTGGATTCTGTACTCTATGGTAACATCCCTGTTTTTAAAAACGTAATAATTTAGTGGCTAACACACGTCTAAAATAGACTCAGCCTTAGGAAATCTTTCAGCTTATGTCTCTTATTTCTTAGCAATGTACCTCAAAGCTAGTCTATACGCTGTTTTGTTGCAAAGGAAATTGTTCTCTGCTGCTGATATTTGGCTGATGTGTAGAAAGGAATCCAAGATTTACTGGAGAAGGTGAGAAGGTAAAAGGAGGTATGGCTGAAGTCTATTAACAAAAGTAGGTGCCTAAGAGGTAAGAGTCTAGGTCACATTTTTTCCTAAGGAAGTTTTAAGTAAAATACAGGAGCAGTATTGGAAACAGATAATATGTTCGTTACACTATAAACGGGTGTTCTCATTTCTGTTCTTACACTGGTCACTGAAGAAGAAATTTCACGGGATGACACTATTTGGAAACATCTGGTTTTCCTGTGGTTCACATAAGACATCAACACTAATATTCCATCCTCCTGTTTTCCGTATTCAACACAGGTAGTATAGAGGCAGACAGAAAAAGGCTGTAAACACTATAATTCTTCACATGTCTAGGAGACAAGCATCCAGATTCAGAAATGGAATTTGAATTCTGAGCTGGGAAATGATGTCACTTTCCCAGGGATTTTGAGAAACCATCAAGCAACTCCTTGGAAATAAAAATTTCCTCAAACTTAATCTTTAAATTGTGATCTTGCACTCTCACCCCAGCAGAGGATCTCCACATTGAGAATTTGAGAGATTAGGCAAGAAAGACAGGCTACTGCTTGCCTTCCAGCCCAATGGTTCATGTTGCTGATTCCATGGAGATCTCAGTAGCATTTCATAGGCCTAGCAGTCAATAAGTAATGTGACTACTGTGACACACCATGGAAAACAGGAGTCGTAGACTTACATTGAAACTGTCCTAGAACTCAATTCAGTAATTTTCTACATTAGGTTAAGTGTTACAATGCCTAGATTATTAAAGCAAATATTAGGCATCACTGAATGAATTTTCACTGAAAATTAAGTTACATTGTGTGTAATATTCAAAGTTGTTTCCTAATTATGCTCAGAACATATCTACCAAATTCCTTAGAGGCACCAAGACCCAGAATTTATGAATCTCAGATGACCTTAAAAGGCAGATAGGAAGAAAAACTTGTTCTTTTAGCATACATGGAAAAGCATTTTAAATGTTTGAGGAAATTGCTTAAGAAATATAGGCATTAGAGATATTTAAATATTATTTTGGATTTTACCCTAGATGCATAAGTAGTAACTGTGCCCTAAAGGGGATTTAGCTTTATGTCTGCTTTATGAGTGGCAGATTCTACAGAAGATAAAATAAACTGTTTCTAACGCAAAGATTTTGATGTTGTAGCAGGTATATATGAATACACAATTGTTGCCTATTTTATTGGCTGGGATCCATCTCCATAGAGATGTCTATAGTGTTTAGACCCTGTTCTGTATGTGAAAGTGTCATCCATGATTTAGAGAATTTACTGAATTTGAACCATACAATCATAGAATAGTTTGGGTTAGAAGGGACCCTCAAAACTCATCTAGTCCAACTCCCCTGCAATAACCAGAGACATCTTCAGTTAGATCAGCCTGGCGCTGAATGTTTCCAGGGATGGGGCATCTCCCACCTCTCTGGGCAACTTGTGCCAGTGTTTCACCACCCTCATTGTAAAAAAAATTCTTCCTTGGGGTCTTCTTGACTCTGCTGTCAATTAAACTGTCAATTTATATTGTTAAATACACCATTATAAATTTTGCTTTCTATAATACCTGCCAATAGTATTTCATGCTTACCAATTGAAGACACTAAACCAGTTCTTAATGTCCACCGAAGTAAAACACTGAATGATGGAAAAACTATTTTGCCTAGAGTTATCATTCTAGCTAGTGCTTTCTTCCCAATTAGTTTATTCACTTGCTCTTTCGCTTGATTTAATCCTGACTCCTCATTTTTATAGTTTTACTTTGCATAAAATGAGTCCACTTCAGCTGCTTTACTTACAACCCTCAAATGAACTTGGAATCCCTGCATAAATAGAGTCTTACACTGATTACATCACCTTGCTGGCATTTCTATACTTGAAACAGTAATCTTTCAAACATACCTAATTTATGCTAAAGAAATGCAAGTGATGTTTTCTTGTAATCAATAGCAAAAATCAGAACCTGGAGGACCATTTTCAAAATTTTACAACATAAAAAAATTTATATGATGCTCCTAAGTACTGGTCACTTACTTTTTACATTAATTTTGTGTTTACAGAACATTACATTCTGATGCACTCAACTGAATGCCTTCTAGTTTTTTCAAAAGGTTATTTCTAAAAGTAATTGTTTTATACAAGAGTGAACACTGATATGTTACCATGGTTTTGACAGTTACAAATCAATATGAATATACTTCTACAATTCAAGTACGAATATAGAGAGTAGTCATACTATACTCCCAGGTGGGTCACAAAATCAGGATTAATCTGCTCCTTGCAAGATTATCTTCACACAGTGAACTACCTGCTTTGAATTAGTTTATGAACCAAAGATTTACTATCTTCTTCCAAGTTTTTGCATAATATAGGAAACCTCATCACATAAAACTCTTGCCATTAGTTGTGAACAGAATATAAGAGAGGTTGTATTCTTTCCATAACGAATAAATTTAAAAAATCTTATTTTTAATACTGAACTTAATACATATAAAGAATTTTGGATTTTGAAAGCTTTGTTTAAAAATAAATATGAGATGCTACTACCCAGTAACAGAAGTCCAAAGCTAAAATATGTTGGGGTTTCTTTAGATAAATAAGATAATAGATATATCAGACATCTGATGTTTTACATCAATTAATTCACACATAGGAGAGATATCTGCGATGTTACATATTTTGATGGATCTGTGGCAAGAAAGTGATGTTCTAATCCCTCTACAATAAATAACACATGCCAAGTTCATTTCCTACACTGACATTTTGAGACATAACTGCAAGCAAATTCTATTTTCAATTGAAGTCAGTGGCAAAGTTCCCACTGACAGGGTGTCATCCTTTACACTTAATTGTCTGGGCTGCTCTTAGTCACATAAGGTGGTAATGGCAAAGAAGTGGAAGCCTATTTTCAGCAACATTTTATCAACATTATCATTTCCTGTTTCCTTAAGTCTAGTAAATATTTAAAAAATATAAAGAGAAATTCAGCATAAAATTGTATGTCCCATCCCAGTCTAGCTGGAACTTCAACACATTCCTGCTAGTCACTTGAGCGACGGATTACTTCACAACACCTACCTGATTCACCATGAAAGAATGACTGGCAGTGATGCAGGATCTCACAGGAATGTAATAGGATGATGACATCAATTTGCAGTATCTAGACTGCAAAAGCAGGTTTATTCTCCTTCTAGAACAAGTCAGTGATGAAAACTGCACAAAGATAGAAATAAATGTGGTAGAAAACAGGAAACACACAAGCTGTGTCATGTTCAACAGATGTTTTTCTCATGATTAGGACAAAGGGTAGGAGGGTTGGCCTGGCCAATCTGAAGCCAATACGAAGAAAAGATGAAATATCCATATATACAAACAAACAAAGAAACAAAACACCTGCTTTAGCTATAAGTACCTATATGTTTAATTTTATTCTTTGCAGACTACAGGATGTTGCTTGTGGGCTGCTGCTAATATACCATTAGAGAAAAAAAGTTCTCGAAACTGCCAGTATGAGTGATAGCTGCTGCACTAAAGAGGATCAGGCCTTTGGACATCAGTGAATAAAGAACAGCCATCTACAAATAAACAATCTAGTAAACAACATGGCAGACTTGTGTAAGAGTTGTTTAGGTAAAACAGTAGAATAAAGACATGAATATCCCAAACTTTTAGAAATACCTAAAAATTATTATTTTATGGATAACTTTACACCAACAATTTGGCTCTTGCCTTATGTTCCTCAAATGCCCTGATCTTCTGATCATTCATCCTACAAAATGCTACTTTACACCTGTGATTTGCAGAGGACCAATTAGTTTTTCTCCAGAAATATTCTTCATAGCTGACCTTGACAATCATTAACCAGAGAAGAAAGGAAGGAAAGAAGAACTTCTGCTTTCATTCATCCGTCTGTTTTTAAAACACTGTCTTATTATTTTCTTTTTGTCTTTTCCTATGAATTCTCTATATCTTGTGGACATTTTTCTGGTATATTTACAGCTGAATGCAGTGTCCTCTGGATTGTTTTGCCAGAAAACCAAAGAGAGTTCCTATCTGTTTGTTCCAGACTGAGATGCTTCTGTATCCACGGTATGTAAGAGAATGCATCCATATTTTTTTTTCTTCTAAAAGTTTCAATTCATTTTTTGAAAAGTAGGGGGGAAAAAAGCCCGAAGTTTTTTTTCATCTTTGGTCTCTTAGGCTGGTGCCAGTTATTTAAAAATTCAAAAGTAATGGAGCTTTAGAGTTTTACAAGAAAATTTAATACACTCTTGGGCTTTATCTGGAAGCTAAAATTTGACTGCTGTAAATGCTTGGTTCAAAAGGATGCATAATTAACCTTAACTCTTTTAATAATGTTGTGTTATGTTTTGACAACCAAACAGTAAAACCTCAGCATGAACAACAACTGTTTTTATTAAAATCAACAGAGAGAAACCATAAATAATTGTTACATGCCCTACTGGTAATACCAATTAGTTATCATCATACAGAAACTACAGTGTGTTGTACCAGGGATTCAGATGTCTGAGCTGCAAACAAAATATACAAGTTTGAGTGTACCAATGAAATAAATTTTGTCTTATGTTCTTTTCAGAGTTAGCAAAATTTGTAATGCTAAAAGGCTATTCCATTAGAATACTTCATATTTTTATTTCTCTCTGTGCTCAATAGCAACAGTAGATAATGTCACACAGGCAATTCAAGAACAGTCATAGTGACATGGAAGGCAAAACACAATGGTAAACTCTGACATACTCAGGCATGGGGCAACCAGGGTAAGGCCAGGAAGTGTAAGTGAAATTTCATCTAGAGCAGCAGCTTAAGATTCACACATCAGGTAAACCCCAAAGAGCATCTTGAAACCAGATGGAACTGTGGAAAGAAAGCAAGAGATGGCAAGTATGCTGAAAGGTATGTTCCTCTTCTACAAGTGTTCCCTACCTCTTGTTCTGCAAGGAAAATGAAAGATGGCCTGGATGTCAGGTTATCAGCTCAGTGCCTGGGAAACCTATCTTCTCTTTTCTTCTCCAGTTTTCAGTTGGCAAGTAAATAACTTTCTTTGCACCTACACAGTGTAAGACATTGCCCAGTGAGGATAACTGTTGTAACATGGAGTGTGTTAGCACAGGTTGTAGGTGCTTCACCTAAATTAATACACCATGCTTCTTGGTAGGGTTTTGTATCCTAAGTTAGAGCATCATTTCAGCATAGCTAAGATCTTCCCTGTTCCCTAGGCTACCTGTGGTACTGCCAACATTGCACTGTGCCATACCGATAAACAACTCTACAATAATGACCAAGTATTCCCTACTGCCCAAGTTGTTGAATACTTGATGTAGAAAGCTCTTCTCTCCTCCTGATGGGGCTTTCCTGCCTTTTCTACTACCTTCCTAGTAGTTTCAAGGATTCCTTCAATTCTGCAGTTGTAGGCTATGGAATAAAATTGAACCAGCTATTCATAAAATACAGAAGCCTCCACTGGACCTTTATTTTTTTTATTAAAAGTCTGAGGAAAGCACTATAGCAATCAAAAATGTTGTGTTTAGCAAAAAACTCAAAAAAAGGGACAGATTTAGCAGCTCCTTTAAAGGTGACCTATTTTTGAGTGGTTAAATAATTTTTTGAATCCATTGTTTATGTAGATATTATGACTCCACCTCAATCTAAATGAACATTTTCAACGTTAGTTGTCAAAATCTATGGTCATCAAATATAGTCACCACTGAAGTCAATACACTGAGTGAATATTTCCAAAAATAAAACTGCTTAAGATATTGAAAATACTTGAAGCTTGTTATTACTGGTCAAAAACTCTAACATGCAATTTTTAATTTTTCCCATATTATCACAATCTATGTCTATGCAGGCTGCTTCTCAAACCTGCTGCCCCTTTCTTTGGCACAGAAATGATTGAGGTAGTTAAAATAGCTTTAAGCTATCTTTATAGTTTAATAGATTCATAATGTAAGCATCGGACCAACATAATTTACAATCCTTATCCACTTTTCCATACCTCTTCTCAAAAGCTTTTCTGTAGGCAAGTTTCCTGACAGCTGATGCTATGAGAGCATTTTAAAACTATACATTATAATGTTAAATTGTAAAGATGGGGCACTGTAATGTCAAAATGGTACTGCGGTTACAGCTATCAGAAAGCTGATAGCTAAACTCATCATCACAGAAAAATGTTCACTGGGCACCTAACATTAGCTTTCACAGTCAATAGTACAAACTCTACTAAATTCAGCTTAGTCATAGAACCCTGTTGTGGCTTTTTTTGTTCAAATCAATGAAAATACAAACAGGCTTGAGTTTAATGGGTCAGTCCTAACATGGCCACAATCCAGGATTAAATCGTAAGAAGGTTCTGTTAAAAAAATTAATTTATTTTTAAAATTTTATTTTGTATTTTTCTAATCAATTCTATTTTATTAATGATTGGTTTCATACCTTGCTATGCTTCTTGAAAAGCATAGTACACTTCTGAGTTCAGCTCTTTGAACAACATTCAGTGATTCATTTTATGTTCTTTTCAGCTGCAGGATTTAGAACTCTAAGGTACTATTCAAGAACTTCAAGTCTAAACAATACAGAACAGCAGTGTTCACAAGGAAGAGATAAAATCCAAGAGAAACCTCATGGAACTTCTAGGAAGTTAAAAGGGGGAAAAAAGTCACTGGGACAAAAACTTGATGCAGGATGGTGGCAATTTATGCTCATATTCTTAATCAAAATCACTGCCAGAGGTAGTATGTGTAATCAAAATGAACATAACTATTGTGAATCTCTTAGACAGAAGATCTACTGTTTAATTTTTAATAACTCAGTTATAAAAAAGTTTTGGTCTTTTGCTCTTCAAATCAATGTTTTATCACCTCCAGATTTTTACTGGCAATAGATGCTCTGTTGAGCTGGTCAAGGGTACAAAAATTTGTGATTAATTTCATACACTTCTCTCTAAGAGTCATCCTATGTATTTGTCACGGAGGCACCCCAAAAGTCAATTTTATGTGGGCGACAAGTTCCAAAATAGACTTTATCCTAGATGGAAAAGTGTAGCCAATAACCTGACTAGAAACGGGGTTTATACAATTATTTAGCCCTTTGACAACATAAAATACAGGTTCTGATATCAGTTGATGAGATTCTTGGGGTACGACAACATAAGAATAATGAGGATCCACAAAGTGCACCCATTTGCTCACAAGAAGCAAAACCAGAGGCCTCTAACTGCGGAGTAACCAAAAGAAATAATCACTCGCCTGGGTTAGGTGGGGCCTCACACTTGCCTGGTTTAGGCAAAGACTCATTCAAGGATATATCCAGTAAATAACCACTCATCCAAATGAGGAAGTGAGGCACTCTCAATCCTGGGAAGTCTCCTTAGATGGTGTCCCAGTGTAAGGGGAGGGCTCCAGTTCACAGACCCGCTGCTCCAAGAAGACCACTCAAAGGGGGTCTTTGGCAGGGACCCCATTTTATAGCCTGGTCAGATCTGGCTGTGGGCATTACAACATGGTCAAGAAGCTTTTCCGCTTCTCTGGGCACCTCCTTTGTTGAGGACCCTGTCAATTGACCGAGGGTCCCACCTCTTCTGCCCCCCAGCTGGGTGGAGGTGAAGTCACCCTGCCCCGGGGTTGGGGAGGATGTCAGTGTCAGCACCTTAGTACCACCTTGGATGTGTATGCTGGGACAGGCACAGTGGGGCATAAAAGGTGCTAAGGAGCCATTAAATGCCCTGTTGAAGACTCTGGATCTCAGGGCGATGTGCAACTGCCACAATATTTAAGCAAATGTGTTACATATCAACAACTCTCTTGATGCCCTTTTCCACTCAGATCACCTCTTAAGACTCATTTCTACTTGATGCTTTCTATCCAGCAAATAACCAGCTAAAATCTGCAGTGATGATTAGAGGTAGCAATCAACAGAGCCCACACACAGCCTATGACCTACTGCTGCTGCAGTCTTCAGGTGGATTTCATGTTCTGTGTGTTTGGTTTCTTTTGCACAGTGAGCTCTTCAGGTTGGGACACATCGCTAAATTTATAATCTGAGGTCACCAGGAACAAATCAAAAGGGGAATATCTATGCTATGACTGGAAATCAGTATCAGTGTTCTCTTAAAAAATGTCCCACCTGTACCCAGGCAATTTACAGCCACTGACTGTGCCTCTGGTCTCCAGCTTTTAAATAAAGTTGGTAATAGGGTTTCCCCTCTCGTGTGTCTCCTCTACTTGCACTGCTAGGGACAAGAACTGCTACTTCTCTATTTCTCAAAATCACTTGTTAGAATGGGACTGATACTTTGGTTGGGACCTCTGCAATGCATTATATTATAAAAAGTCAATAAACATTTCAACAACAGCACTCTTCCTTGGTTTGGTAGTCAATTATTCAACAGTTTTAATCTTCAGTTTTAAACTAAAGCTTCATACTGTTCCTCAGCTTATTCTTTCTTTTGCCATACTCATTACATTTGAATTAGGATTTTAAACAAGGAAAGATTTTGTATATTTATTTAATTTTATGTATTTGAGAAACATCAGCAGGACTACTGTACATTCAAGTGACCAGGTACAGGTTCAGATTCTTGTCACAGACTGAAGGGAAACAGTACTGCAGTAAGGGTGCAAGTGGCATAGGTGCATACATTTCAGGGAAAAATTTCTCCACTGCTTGTTACTGCCTACAATGGAGGTGTTTAAGCAGTATTCAAACTTAGAACTAAGCTAGCAATAAAGTCTAAGATATGAAACAGAATAGGCATTTTTAGGCATTTAAAACTTTATAAATCAATATTTATTTTGACAAAAATTCAGGAAAGCAGAACCATTAAATCAAGGTAATTAATTATTCCCAAGCCAGTAATGGCTTTTCAAGTATCTAAACATTTTCAAGCTAATAGACACAGGAGAACAATTTCTCTGAGGCTGGAATCTAATTCAGGTTTGTTTTTGTCTTCTCACTGGCATTTTCTCTGAGCATATTTGGCCACCCTTCGCTGCCTTTGCACTTTAGTGAAGTGTGTGGCAATGGAATTATGAGCCTGAGAGCCATAATCACCCCTGCTCTGGTATGGGCTCAGGGGCAGCACACAGATCCCCTGTGGGGTGTGCTTCTCACCACAATTCAAGGCTCTGAGATACCTTGCTGGTGTTGGTAGCTGCTCTCCCTCCTGGCACCTTTCTGCTCGTCTTTGTTCCCAAAGCGTCCCTGTAGCTGGAGCCACCGAGCAGGCAGCAGTGGCACCAAGCTGCTTTCCTGCCTGCTGGAAGCACCGCTGGTGGGAGGAGAGTCACATCTCCCAACAAGCCGATGAAAAGGAATCGTCTAGTGACAGCAGAGAAGCCTCTGATGTCCAGAATATAAAAAAGACAGAGGATTTCTTTGTGAACAGGCAAATCCTCTGTGAGGGTGACTCAGTGGTTACCTTCAAATAAATCATACGGTGCAGTCACTTCTACATGAAGTAGTTGAAACCTCTTGTTTCTGTTTGCTTAGTTTGACAGACTTGGTCAAAAATGTTCTACTTCAGAATGTAGGGCTGCTTAACATATTTTCAAATAGAAAAGACAAAGGTCAAAGAAAAATATTTCAGCTATTTATTTGTTGCCTTTTTTTCCAATTTTGATCCCAAAACCACAAAGCATTTATGCATGAGGTTAACATTAAATGTTACATATGCGATTAAACACTATGCTGAACTAAGTCATGGCTCTCCTTTTCTCCAAGAAGTCTTGCCCGAACTGGGGTTTATATGTAAGCAGTTTCTTAGCTTTTTGTAGCTGTTATTGTCACTGTGTAATTATGAACACATCATATTTACTCAAGCTCTATCGCACTGATTTTAAAATAAAAAGTTGTTCATTCTAATTTAGTGACTTGGAGCCTGATTTTTTTCCGCCATTATACTGATGCAATAGTATGAAATAATATAATAGATAATTCTGTCCACACATAGAAGGTGGGAGTGCCTTACAAGTCTCAGTGCAGCTCCACACTGCTTGCCAGCTCAGCAAGCAACCACACACATTTCAGTTTGATGTCTGTGAACATGGAGCCCAGAAGCACATTGGAGAAGGCAGGAGCAATGCACAGTCCCCCTGTCTCAGATCTGCCACGTGGCAGGGCTGTAGGAACCACTGGCCCTAGGTGCAGTTTCTCTGGGGGGTCTCACCTGTGTGGTGTTGGGGCCAGGACTCGAGATCACCAGTCGAAGGCCAGCACAGGTTTGTGTATCACAGCCCCCTGCTGAAGTAATTCCAATTTAGACATGTGCTGAAAGACAGGATGGCCACAAGAAGGACCAAGAATAATTTGCATTCAGTCAAGGAACTCTTGTTCAGTCTCATCACTGTAAATCCTAAATATGAAATTTGTGACTGAGACAACAAACATTTCATTGGCTGGGTTACAATTGTGTATTCAAAACCATGTTTTATTTAAATTCAAATTTATGACTGTGAAATAAATTCCTCTGTTGTTTTTTAACAAGCTTCACAAGAAAACACAACTCTAAAACATTATGAGGCATTAGCAAGAGGGATTTTAATGAAGTTCTAAGAGTATGAACTGCTAAAATTAGGTCTATATTGGGAAGATTATTTCAACTGTATTTCTGTGTTAATTACTATAACCTCAAAACAAAATTTGTGGCTTACCTATCTTGTAAGTAGGTTTTTTTGTTCTTATGTTTGTCTACAGTTCTAGAAATCCCTGTATTTTAGTCTGTTCCTGAACATTCATTGGAATTCAGTGAGCCATGCATGAAGAAATTATTTACAGGATCAAACATCTCTTCTATAAAAAGTTGGCTCTGTTTTGAATGGTATGGGACTAAAACTAAATCCTCATTAATAAAAAGTTGCACAATTTAGAACATAATGAGTCATTTTCATAGTCTCGGTTGCAAGAATAGATTAGAGTAATTGTAAAATAATTTGCACATTCAGACAGAAATACTACCTTTGTCTACAAAACCATGTGATTTTACCTTTTATTTTTAACGGGATTTGTGATATAAATACATTTCAAGCTGTTTTTATGCTTTTTGAAAAAAATACTTTAAAAAATATTACCTTTTGTCTATACTTATATTAACGTCTGCAGATGTTTGATGGTTATCGAAGTCTTCTAGCTGACTCCCCATTTAGTGTTTCCTTTACTATCTGTCCTTAGTTTTTGTTCAGGATGTCCTTATTAGCAATTTGATGTCTTATTTACATATTGTTCACCTTACAAAATTCAGATTTTGTACTATGTGAGGGCATCTGTGCAACAAAAATAAAATATCCCTCATTTTATTTCTACTTTTCAAAAAAATTAATGTATTCTGATCCAACAAACAGTACTGAGAACTGAAGTCTCTCTCATACTCTGCGGTTGTCAACAGACTCAACAGGTCTTCTTTGAGATTACTGTATCCCAAATAAAGACTTAATTGACTGCACTATAGGTCCCTTGTTTTCTCTGGAGCTCCTAAAAAAGCCCATTAAAATTGATGTTATTGTAGTAATGAACTGTCATACCTCTGGGGCAATTTCTAGACCACACAACTCTGAAATCTAGTAACACCATTTAAAAAAAAATATAACTCACTTGGAGGCTTTACTTTTGCTGAAGCAGTTATTTAGTTGGGCATTCTGTAATGGATGTTCAACAAGTGTGTGCACTCTGACAAGTTAAAGTAAATTAATTGGGGACATGACTACATATTTTCCACTCTGAGTGTAACTTGAAGTTTTATTGTGCATTTTGGGTCTCAGAAAATGATGGAGTTTTGCCAGAGAACAAAACCAAATCTTTCTTCAAAGATATACTTTCTAACATTGTTTGTTGTTTGTTTTGTTTTGTCTATTTGTTTGTTTTGTTTTGTTTTACTAGTCACAGATCAGCATTGGATGCATAAGGTTTAACAAGGCCAAGTGCCAGGTCCTCCACTTGGGTCACAACAACCCCAGGCAGCGCTACAGGCTCGGGGAAGAGTGGCTGGAAAGCTGCCTGGCAGAAAAGGGTCTGGGGGTGTTGCTTGACAGCCAGCAGAACTTGAGCCAGCAGTGTGCCCAGGTGGCCAAAAAGGCCAACAGCATCCTGGCTTGGATCAGGAATATTGTGGCCAGCAGGATGAGGGAAGTGATCGTCCCCCTGTACTCAGCACCGATGAGGCCTTACCTCAAATCCTGTTTTCAGTTTTGGGCCCCTCACTGCCAGAAAGACGTTGATGTGCTGGAGCAAGTTCAGAGAAGGGCAATGAAGCTGGTGAGGGATCTGGAGCACAAGTCTTCTGAGGAGCTGTTGGGGGAGCTTGGGCTGTTTAGCCTGGAGAAAAGGAGGCTGAGGGGAGACCTTATCGCTGTCTACAACTACCTGAAAGGAGGTTGTAGCATGGAGGGTGTTGAGCTCTTCTCCTGAGTAGCAAGTGATAGGACAAGAGGAAATGGCCTCAAGTTGTGCCAGGGAAGGCTCAGATTGGACATTAGGAAAAATTTCTTAATGGAAAGGGTTGTGAAGCACAGGAACAGGCTGCCCAGGGAAGTGGTGGAGTCACCATCCTTGCAGGTGTTTAAAAGATGTAGAGATGAGGCTCTTAGGGACATGGTTTAGTGCTAGAGTTAGGTTATGGTTGGACTTGATGATCTTAAGGGTGTCTTCCAGCCAAAATGATTCTATGATTCTATGATTCTATGATTCTAAGCCTCATGCAAATACGGAACAAAGAGATGACCCTTGCCCCACACATCAGGAATTATGAACTTGAACATAAGAAATAGTATACAGAGAACAAAAATCTGAGGAAACCAAGAAACTTCAGAACTTCACATAGCAGTAGTGGTACCTTGTCATTGTGAAAGTTCTGCAGGAATTATGCCAAAAAGAGAAGCTTAAGGGACTTTTAAAGGAAATCAGCAAATTTTTATGGTGGACATTGTCAGGGAGTTCATTTGAAACACTGGGGAAGGAAGAAGGAAGATTTTTCAAAAGAAAATTATTTGAAAAATAGATGGATGAGAGGCTCAGGGACAGGACTGACATCTCCATGGTGAATGTAAAATGATAGATAGGGTAGAAGAGATCATGGAAGACCCTGGAAACAAAAAAAAGTCTATTATGTTTTACATTATAAAGCAGAAAGAACATTTGAAGCAATACACTGTAGGAGGTGGTACAGTCAAAAGGAGAAGTAACAGTAGCCTTACATCACTGTTCTAAATAGATATGAAAAATATTTGTTGGGCTTTTGGCAAATCAGAGAGACTTGAGATTTCTAAAGATTTTGCTTGTGGCTAAACCTTGCAGATTTGTTCAGTGTAACATACACCAGGAAATCTAAAGAGGTGGGTTTTTTTGTTTTTTTTGTTTTTTTGTTTTTTTGGTTTTTTTAATTCAGTTATGATCCC
Source organism: Caloenas nicobarica (assembly GCF_036013445.1). Classification (NCBI taxonomy): domain Eukaryota; kingdom Metazoa; phylum Chordata; class Aves; order Columbiformes; family Columbidae; genus Caloenas; species Caloenas nicobarica. The sequence continues at coordinate 27,936,991 of NC_088247.1, forward strand.
CATATTATAGTCCTAGGAGTTCTACTGAGAACAAAAAAGAAGAAAACAGACATAAGTAGGGGGAAAGAGGAAAATCTGCTTTATCTGTGCTCATCTCTGACTACACATCCTGCTGAAGACATACGTCAATTAAAATCTTGGCATGTAGGGAGATGTTTATAGTAGAATCAGTTTTGAGAAATATCCACATAGAGATGCCAAATGGATATGAATGCTAACAAATGCAACTTTGGCCCTAAAGAGTTGTCTGCACTTACATGCAGATCATAAAGAAATTCCTGACACACTTTTCCTGGTCCTTGATTCTTGTTCCTTTTCACTCTCCACAAAACTGTCTCTTAAGTACAGCAATGCAGTTTGCTTAGAGCTCCTTCAGCAATTGCCTGCTACTGTACCTGGAGTGAAATTCAACTGTGTGTAAAATGTCAGACAATTTAAGCCAGTCGGGGGAATTAGAGAGGAGTTTACAGAGTGCTTGGACTTTCAACTAGCCCTAGATTAAAAGGAAAAAAATAACTTCTTTATTCTGAACAAACCATCCCTTCTGGTATTTTGTGAAATGCAACAGATGCAGTGCTTATGTTATTCAAAGGGATATGAATAGAGTCCTAAATGCATATAGACAAGAGCTTGTCACTCTTTGTAATGGAAGTAAACATTTCACAAAATTTTAAACAATGACCTTATCAGTGCTTTGATTCCAAGGATATAATAACCTATGAGAAGTTCTCTGCAGGCCTTGTCCTGGTTTTCTATGTCTACCGTTTCACATTTGGGACTTTGCATGAAAAAGGTAGCCTAGAAAGCAACAGCTACAGCACAGTAAGGCAGTCACACCACTTTCCTCTGAGCAGAAGCTTAGCCCAAACATCGGAAAAGTTTAATTGATTTATCTGAACATGGATTGTCTTGAAAGAGATCAAACTGGCACTTGAAGTTGTAGCTAAGCAAAGCCACATATTGTTGTTTTTGGAAGTCTTACAATGGAAAAATATTTTTGCCAACTCCCAGAAGAAAACTGTGAAACTAAGTCATTTGGCACCTACTGGCATCAATGTAGACTTTTTAAAGGTTAAAAACTCTATTGTAGTTGAATGGCTACCTTGCTTCCTAAAAGCTATGTGGTACTCTGATTTTGTGATAGCTTGACAGTGCCTTCTGCTAAGAAGTTTTCCCAGCCGACCTAAACCAGAAACATTTTAAAGCAGATATTTCAGTGTGCCACACTGCACAGAACATGAGCTAGTTTGGTAACAAGGGTGCTGGGCTGTTTTGAGCTCCATCCCTTCAAAGTACCCCACAGACCAAGGGCGTTTTGCCCTGACAAGATGTCTTTGACTTCACAGGTGTTTGGAGCTCCCTGTCTCTATGCCACAGTGAGGGACATAGATTCCTCCTGCTCGCTTCTTAGGACACAGAACATTTCTATTTCATTTTCCCCTATGTCACCACAATCACTGATGATCATATTCTGCATTAATATATAAAACCACTTAAAATACAAATATCTTGAATGGATAAATTAATGGTATGACATCAGTAATTCAGCTGGCATACACCTGAATGAAAGAAGAATTTGGCACATTGGTTATACTTTCTGAGCCAACCTGTTCTTTTAGATTTCCACAGATTAATTCCACATTGGTGGATAGGTAAATCCTTGTTTATCCATGTGTTGGTGATACGCTGATATCTATGGATCTGCAGACATTTCTGTACTTGGTCTTTGTGTTTGCCATGCGAGGTAGGTACAAAAGTAGAAAAAGAAAACTGTGAGGCTGATTAAAGACCTAGCAATATGATTAGAAATTCCTGGCGCATGATGACATTTAAAAGATATATTAAACGTCAAACACTTTAAAACCACATCCTTCATTAACTTTACAGCAGAGTTTGACACTGCCAATTTAGGATGGAGGGTGTGAAATGGAAAGGAATTTAATACAAGCCAAAGGAGAAAGGCAAAAGAAACCCTGCCTGCCTTTGCTTATCTTTGTGACACTTTTTCTCCTTCCTGTCACTCTCCTTTTCCCCTGAGTGATCAGAAAGAGCATGTGTGTGTGTCAAATCATTCTGGTTTTGGTTTTCTTTGCCTGTTCTTTTCCTCTGCCCATTTTGCTGGTCGTCATAGTTACAGTGACCTCAGTCCTCCTCATCTTTCAGGGTCTTACAAGGATTTTTTAAAGCTTTCTCTTGTAACAGTGCTTTGCAATGCCAGCTTGCCCAATTCTTTAACTGTTACTGAATTTCTTAATCTGTCTCAGCAGTCTCCCCCTTTCCTGTGCTGTGTTCTGACAGACTCCTCAGAGCAGGCTGAAAATGCTCAGTTTTCGTCTTCATCCCAGTATCAGTTTCTTTCTGACAAGACTTCCCAACTTTAATTTTTCCTTTCCTAACCTTGGAGTAATATTTTGGCTGTGTTTTCATGTAGCGTTAAAGTAATATTTTTATAGCTCTTTTAGACTGAATTAAAGCAGGCAGTCAGACCTGCAGCATCTCAAACTGCTTTTGCTGGATTTTTTAACTTCAGTCCCATCTTCTGACTTGTAGCCATGAAGGAGTGTGACCAAGAGGCTTTTGTTGTACTAGACAGGGCCAAGGTCGGCCTTGAAACCACAGAAACATGAGATGGCACTTGGCTTCTCCTCAACGCTTAATAAGATCTAGCAGAGGGTCTCGTGTCAGGCCACTGCTCTTACAACTGCTGCTGTCAAAGGGATTAATCACTGGCGGGGGGGTGGAACAAGAACGATGTGGAGTCAGGGGTTAGTGGCTTGTTCCAGACTCAGGGCTTGTCTCAGGGAATGTCACTATAATCCTTTTGGCACAGAAAAATGTGACTCCTTGTTGGACTGGTTCTGCTTGACAGATTTGGCCAAAACCTTGAGTAACAATTGAGATCTCTGTGGTGATTTTTATGTTAGCACTTAAGTTTCAGAAACAAGTTTTGTCTGTATCTTCTGTTGATATTAATTCAGAAATGGACACTAGACCTGAGGATAAATAATTAGTTATACAAGCACAGATATTTATAGAAATAATGCTATAGACAGCTTCAACAAGAAAATGTGCATCTAACAGTGTTTACTTTGTAGCCCTTTAAGAGACAATGACATATAATGTAACTATCCATCCTCTAAACCATTATCCAATTGTAGACTACCTAGTAAGCCATCATACCTTTCTTTTCTATACATGCGAAAATATCAGATCTGAGCTTGCTTATACACATAGCCATCCTAAAGAATTTTAGGTATAGAGTTAGAAACAAAATCTGCTTTTTAAATAAAAGATGCACATGATACATATATATATTAAAAATACATCTGAAACTGAAATACTGATGGTAAATGTACACAACCGCAGCTTCGGTGGATACCTGCAGCACTCTAGTGGCCATTCTTCATAAGTGCAACATCAAAAGCTGGAAATCATTTTGAATGGTAGAAATTTAAAGGAAAAAAAAAAAAAAACAACAACGAAACTTAAATGACTGCAGAGTTAGACATGAAAGTTCGGAAAATGAGCAATAACATACTGTGTGTACACTGATTAAATTTATTCAAGCAAATCTGTTTTAACTTAACAGAAGTCTTGCTCTGTATTACAAATATAATGAAAGTAGTTTTGAGCTGAATCCATTATAGGTTTTGGTCATTTTACCTTTTGATGCACTAGCTCACCAGTTCAAGACAGCTTAATTACTGAGAGATTTACATAACTCACTTTTCCTGCATCCCACTGACTGCAGGATGAAAATAATAGGCAATATAAATGGGAAAAAGACTCTCTCCAGTCCTTTTAAGGTTCTTTCAAAAAAGAAAGATTTTTTTTTCCTTGCAATGCTTTTTCTGTCGTTGCGGGATGTCTATTTTCAGTGCCTGAAGTAACAGATTCTACATATTTTCTTATGGTAGAGTAATACAAAAATTAATACACATCTCTATGAGAAAAAATAATTTTTACTTGTTTTACTTGAATATGCAGATTGTTTCACTACATTATTCACCTCATTTGTTTAATTAGCATCCAGAAACTGCAAAACAGGGAAGCATTTAAGTGCTTCTATAAAAGGAGCTGTGACTGTCAAAGTGATGATAAATAGTAAATTATATCCTATATGCATATTCATATATTTTATTTCATAATAATATAAAAGTATCAAATACAATTATTAATACTTGCATGTTATTTCAACTTATGTCAAATTTATATGTGTATATGGATACTTTATTCATATGATTCTTTTTTCAAAGAAGGTACAATAATGTGTCAGTAATTTTGTGTTAGAAGAAACATTCGAATACCAAAATCCTGGTCATGAAAAGAACCTTAATCAATTAGAATGAGAAGGCAAGACACAAATGTCAAGAAATCACAAGGTCAAGGATGTTGTGTCTCTCTAAGCAGAAGAAAGTCTTGAGCACAAAGATGAAGAATAGGGCATGTAGTACTGATGCACGGAGAATGACCTTACAACCTGTAAGACTGTAAAGCAAGTATGTTTATTTCAGTGCTGGACACACGGGGAAATATTTTTCACCAAAGACGTGTGCAAATTTCCAGTAGCTGTGAGCTTAGTTAAATACTGTAAAGTGTTACATATTCATGAAAGTTCTAGGAACGCCTATACATATTCATAACCTGTCCCCGAGATGGTGGTTCTTATTACAATGAGTTCTGGGAAATCATTTCCATAGTCTCCACCTTTGGCCCCTCCTGGTTGCGCCTGTGCAGTGATTGTGGACCGGGGTCATCTTCTCTGTACACGTTCACCTCTGGCCTGGTGTGATGAGTTGGCTGGGACTCAGACTGCTGAGTTGGTTAGAACTGGTGTATCTCCTGTCCTGTGCCCAAGTTTTAGTTATCTAATCCACCCAAGGATGCACCAAGGATGCATCCAAGATTTTGTCTCCCTGCAAGGCCTGTAAAGTCATCAGTAAACTTTTGTTTCTTTTACACAAGGCTAAGCAAAGCTAGGCAATTGTAATGTGGGTTAAGGGTTCTAAGTGTTGTGGGTTAAGGGTTTGCTCTCTAAGCGTTAGCTCCTTAAGTGTTAGTTCTCTAAGTATTAATTAGTTAAGTGTTAACTAGTTAATTCCCTGTATCAGCACTGCTGCATTCTCTTAGAGCAAGTGGAGAGATAATGTATGCTAGAATATTAGCATTTCCCAAAATATCCTGTTTGAATAACTGCAACGATGCCGTGTGATGAAAAAAAGAACTATTATGATGTGTACGTTTGCCTCCAGGAGGAGAAGGCAATTTCTTTGCTACAGAAAGCCTCAGGGAAGGGTGGCCACCACCGATCTTCGATGTTTCTGAAAGAAAGGAATAAATCAGAGTTCTGAGATCTCCCAGTACTTTCACAGTTCAGGATGCTAATTGGAGGGATCTTTGCTTCCCTCCATGGACAAGCTTTTCTCAGACTTTCCAGCTTTACTCAGCAGCTGCTTTCTTTCAGCTGTGATTCTTTTCAGACAATCTGAGGGGCTGCAAAGAGGACAGCACTTTAATAACAGAAACAAAATTAGTATCCATCTACCTGCACTGAAATTTTGAGAACCCAGCAAAGCTGTCCTTCTCAAGTAAGCGTCCACAGTTCTTACATGTAGTCAAGAATGAGGCACAGTGCCTTTAATTTCCCAAAGAAAGATCCCATTTACCCAAGTAACACATGTTAACTCTTAACTAAAATGGAAGCACCCACTCTGGAGACACTCAGAGCTTCCTCCTCCTCTTCACTGGTTGTTTGGGGAACTGAAACTGTGTTTCCATATACTCTTAATTCAACAGTATACTAGCTTAGTTGTTGATCCGTTATTCCCATCACAGTGCCACCACTGAAGCTGCAGCAACACAGTTGGGGCAGGGTAGATACTTGGCTTGGACGGATGCGTTCAATCCTACTAACAGTTGCTAGGAAAGAAGATGAGAATACCTTAAGACAAATGTTATCAAACTATGGCTTTTAGCAGTATGGTTGAATAGAAGCTGTGATTTTGAAAAGCTAGAAGTCAGATACACAGGGCATTGCCTCTAATAGACATTAGGAATTATACGAAATGCATTCACATCAATAATGTTTTTCATTTTTCCATGTTTGCCAACCATATGTTAGATACAAGAGAAAACAATATCAAAACTGTGAATTTTTGCACAAGCCTTATCAGAACAAAGGAGCAGTTGGTCATCATGACACTCTGGGCGTTTTCCAAAAAAACCCAGGAGGGGCCAGGAGCTCAGCCTCTAATGGGAAGTGTGCTAAGGAAATCTAACACCAGACCAACTAATTCCTTCTCTTTGGCTGAAGCCTAAAACAAGCACATCCAGGAAACTAGTAGAGCTCAAATATTGTCAGAGTTAGATGCTGTCTGTTCATATATATAAATGAAAAATACCAGTCAGTCTAATTCACTAGTGCTGCTACCTTTTGACCAAAACTTATCTGCACAATTGTACCTGGATGTAACAATGAATAAGAATAATGGAGATTATTTTCTCACTGGAGGGATTTTAAAATGGATCTGACTGGGGTGAAGCGCTGAATAATTCAGCTGACAAATGCATCTTATTTTCTCTTTCTTCTGTAAAACCATATTAACATCACAGGGTCTATCACCAATTGTAGCCACAGAAAACTTTAGCAGCAGTCTGAGGCCAAGATACAGGCGGGACAATTGCAGCTGGCCAAGAATGTATGAACAGAGAGGATAAGAGGAAAAGCAAGGCAGTTGGCATGGGAAGGAGTCCAGTTTAAGTATGCTGCTTCTAATGAACAGGATAAACAGAATTTTTTTTTTATCTGGCATCACAGTGTTCTGGGTAATATCCCATATCATTATAAAGACTGTAGAAGGCTAAGCAGAAAGAAAACCAAAGAAATCAGCAATGGTCAGAGTTTAATTTATTTCCAGAATTTTAAAATTGTTTGAGATGTACATTGATGAATATCATCTTAGATCCTTTGGCTTACGTCCATTTATCTCATCTGAGGAAATGATATTTTCACAGGTACATCTTTATTCATTCAACACTTTTCTGTCAATTTGGATGTCTAATGAATAATAATTTTGTAGGAAAAATAAGCCTTTAATAAAGTTCTATAACACAGTGCATCCCCATTAGTCAATAGATATGTGATGAGGAGAATGTATAATATGCATCCCTGATCAACAGAGTTACTGCATGTGAATGTGCTATTGCTTATTTGTAAGCAAGATGCTACTGTGCTAATGTGCAGTAGAATGTGTGTGACAGGATGGAGTTTACCTTAATGACTTCAGAGACCCTCTCCAATTTTAATTCCTAAATCCAGCTATAGATGCAGCACTAGTATTCAAATTTGTGTTCCTTTGTTTATCCTACAAACTGTGGGCAATATTAAGTACACTGTAATAAGGGCTTGAAAAATACTCACACGTCAAGAGAATGTCATTGCCTTGGCAAATGTCATCACCTCTGCAAAGGTCAGCATTTCATTTCAAAACATATTTTCACCTCTCACAGTTGTGAGGATAATTGTCTCCCTGTGAATTAAGCAGGAAGAAAACTGTCTTCCTAAGAGCTCAGACACACAACTCCCCAGCCTCTTGCGCTTGCTCAGATGTATCAGCTTTTGCTGCTGTTACTGTTGGACCTTTGGTCAGCCCAGAAACGGGGCTGGATCAGATAATTTCCCCCCAGCTCCGCAGCTGCCGGGGAGATGCTGAGCGCTGTACAGGTAGAGAGAGCCGACCCTCCTGGGAGCAGCGCGGGCACCGGCACAGAGCCCGTGCCGCCACACCGGCAACAGCCAGGATGAGAGGGAAGCACAGAGAGGGATTTCTTCCGTTTTTTAGCAGGTAGAGGAAAGGCTGATGGCTGGGAAAGCGCTTCAGGATCACAGGAACTTGGCAGAAGTCGGCTTTCTTGGATCTTCACAACATGAATGCCTTGCCTGTATCCATTTTCTCACTGTCCTCTCCACAGCCAGAGAAGAGCTCAGAAAAGACCACTGCTGCATAGGCACTCCTCACATGTTTTGTTACAAATCTCTCCATTTCCAAAAATAATGTTTGAGATCAATAACAAAGAAAAAGGTTTCCACCATTTAGAATGACACATCAGATATGAAAGAAGGAACAAAAGAAACTCTGAAAACCACACATTTCTTGTGTGGTGGCCTGTCATTTTGTTGAAGCAAAAGACAGGACCTACCAAGGTGAAACCCAGTACAAAAGTAAATAGGTTATATTTTATTTACGCATTCTTGCTATTTGCCTTTGAAAAATCCCCAAAGTATAAACCTTACCTGTAATGGCAGGAAGTGCAATCTGAGCTACATCCACACCAATATTTCATACTTCTGTAGCAGGAAGGCATGCTTCTGAAGTGTATTTTTTTTCTCTTGGGTTATATCTTGTCTCAATCATTTTGGTTCTGTTTACTCAGGGGTAGTAATCTTTTGGGCTGTAATTTCTACAACATGAAAAGAAGCTGTATTATTCACCTTCTACTGGTATTCAATCCCACCCAAATGCCCAAAGCAAATCTCATGCCACAGTATTTTCCTATACTGGTAATCATGACCAAAGTACAGTCTTGTTATCAGAAAGACTTTTCCCTGTATTACGAAGGTTTCTTTTATGAACTAATCCACAAGATGCCCAGAGAGCTTCAACTTCCCATTGCTACCTGCAGATCTGCCACGTGGCACAAGACACATGGCTTCCTGAGTGCATTACATGAGATAAAGCATAGCTCATTTCTCTGGGCACTTTTGCGATTTCCACACCTGCTTCCACAGGGCTGCAGAAACTGCCAATGAGCACGGTGGGTGCTTCGCTTTGTTCCATGCCATCCATGCCCGGCACATGCTCCACCACCCCAGAGGTTCATGCAGGGACTGCAGGTGTGTGAGCAGTGACCCTTCTTTGCAGAGGGAGCTTGAGGACAGCTTCATCCAGGGAGTTTCTGATCTTAATGCTTATTCTCAGAATAAAACCTCAGACGATGGGATTACTGATTCAGAAGAAAGCAATACCAATGGTCATATGTCATTTTTTTTTAATTTGAGGCTTTAATCTATAAATCCATCTGAATTTAAGACAGGAATTTTCTGCTAAGGTTCAAGTTTCTGCCCAGCAGAGCTATCAGATCACAATAAATCCACAACACCCATTTCACAGCAGGCCTCAGACTTAAATTTTCCTCTGTTACCACAAAATCCAAAGAGTCCAGCTTGCTGAACAGGCTTACTGCTCTAAGAAATCTGATATATATAAAATAAAACTTGACTTGTTCAGTGTGTAAGTTTTTGTTACTTTAAAAAAACATTATATAAGTGAGCATTTTAGGTACTACAGTGACCAGTTGAAATATAAAGTTGGGTGCAATGAACCCTCTTCCTTAAACTATTTTCAGTGCAGAGATGGAGACTGACATTTGCTGCAGAGCTGACTGAAATATTCTAAAGACAGAGAGCTCCAAAAATTTAGCTACAGTGTTGGCAAGGTCAACGGTTAGTGCTGATGCTGGTCAATGGTCCTCAAAGTTCCCAGTTTCAAGATGATAGAAATGCTAACTAGCTCTTGTCAAAGGGAGAAAAAAAGAAAAGGGACTGGAATATGATCTACCATTTATCATCCTAACATTCTGGTCAGCATGGAGTTTGGCACCTACATTAAAATGTTTACTGTTTAATCAAAGATTTCAGTGATGATGTTAATGAAGGCATTGGTCTTGGCCATAAAAGTGAAATAGATAATGGGATATTTTCATATAGGAATGAAAAGATTGATACCATTAATGAAAATAATACAAGACAATTATTTTTGTAAAATGTTTCTTAATAATGAAGTAAAAATGAATTGGAATCAAGAATACTTCAGGATACTTGAAATGTTATGGTTGGGATTAATCTAATTAAACATAAATCTGGAAAGCACAGAAGTCCTGTACATTCCTAAGCTACTTCTACTGGAAGGAAATAAGCACTTTTAGCATTACACTAATTTAATCATTAAATACATGCATGCTATATTACAGAACAAAAATATTTGATTGAACTTTATTTTGTAATCAGTAGGAGTTTTATTTATTTCATTTTATTATTCATTTGTAGGTAATTTATTCTCTTTGTACTTTGGACAACAAGCAGATATAACTGGACTCCAAGTATGCCTCCTGATTGTTGGAAATGATTTATATATGTACAGTTGGGGCCTGGGGGATGATGTGTCTAATAAAATATCAATGTTTAGAATAAGAACATCTACATCTGAACCAGTCACCTTTTGCATGCTTAAAATCAATTGGACAAATGAGTAATTTTGGGGTGTAATTCATCTCCTACTAAAGAAGCAATTGAAAACAGACCAAGATGACTGGCACCCTAAAAGTGCTGACTTCTCTCCACTGCTATAATGAGAGTCAAGGGTGAATGACACACACACACACATATATAAAGCTTGAGGAATAAACCCATCCAGTGTGAGAGTGGTATTATAACATGAGTAATGTAAGTGTAGTGTTAACCAATAAAGTATGTTGTATTAAATGAGATACAAGGTGTATACCAACTGCAGTGGTTCAGAAATCATAGTATAAATTCCGTGACTTTGAAATTTAAAGTAAAAAAAATTACGTGTATTTATAAAAGATTTCAAAAATCTTTTATTTCTATTTTTTTTGGTACTATAAAAGGCTATGACTAAAATGATTATTAAGATTTGTTTTTGATGCAATATTAGTAATAGAGTATTACTCAACTGTTAATACTGTGCAAGCATACAATATTTTCTACAGTAGCCTTCACACTCTGTATTCAGGTATTTACAAGGATGAACTAAGCTTAAAAATGTGTTTAATTAGCCTGTCTTTAGCTACATCTGATACCTTGAGAGTCCACGGTCCCAAAGACTATACATGTCCCACAGGTTATATAAAAGACTGCAGTTTATCTATCTAATTTAGAAATTAGCAAGAAAGTGATATTTTCATCTTCCTTGTAAAAGATCGTGTCTTACATGGTGATCTAAAAATGAGGTTAGAATGCGTTCTCCTAATTGCAGCTTTCTTCATGCTGGTCAGGTCAAACGTAATCTATGCCATAGTCTGTTCTTGCAGTTCTCTATTTCTGAGAGTAAACACGTTGAGAGACAAAACTGTGGTCTGCTGAACAAGCTTGAGAGTCTCATCTCCCTGGCGCAAATATAAAACTTGTCACCTTGATACATTTTTTTTCTGCTAGCTGTCACTAAATCATTTTGAATACATAAGACACTGGATTTGTTATGTATTAATAAAAATATTAAAATATCTCCAAAGGACTTCCTTCTCAGTGGCTGGAGTGAAGATGGGTTTCTCAGATGAAGACTGCTTATGATGGATGCAGCATTCCTTCTAGAAAGAGTGGAGTATGTGCTCTTTGTCCCTGTGTTACAGAGGAGAAAAACTGCTGCATTCCATGAAAAATCATCTTGCTTTTCAAAGCTGATAGTTTCAAGCTTAAATGTATTGCATTGCAATGATCTCTTCTGGAAGTATCTATGCTTCCATATCTAAGATATGTTACTAAGGTATGTATCCTAAGTACTTGAAGATAAAAGATGCATTCTTTGCAGTGATTGTGGCAACATATGTGAAATTTATAATTGTGATATAAGGAGGAAAGCCAAGAGTTTTAAAACTTACACCTGTACTGCAGACAGTTTTTAAGGATTTGTGGCACTGTGCGTACCTGCACTGTGCACTGGTAATTCCCCAGCTGGTCTCTGCACAGATGAGATGATGGACTGACTTAAGGCACTGAGCATTACCCCATTCAAAATCTTATGAATCACATGTTTTTTAAAAAACAATCTGTATGTAGGTGTCTGTGGAACAAGACCAAAATGCTGGGAACCCAACACCAATGGAGAAATTGCACCATCGCAAATTGCAAGTAGGCTTGACACCCCCAAGGTCATAAGATAATTCAGTCTGGGAGGGACATCAGGAGATCTCCAGTGCACCCCTTTCTCCAAGCACAGACAACTGTAGAGTCAGGCAAGGTTACTCAGGGCTTTATCAAGTTGAGTCTTGGAAACCTCCAAGGATGGAGGCTGCACAAGCTGCTCTCTGGGCAAACTGTTCTACTTTTGGGCTGCTCTCATGGAAATTTTTCCTTATGTCTGTAATAATGCACGCTTTCAACCAGTGGAGGCAGTATCACCCCATCAAACTTCAATATGTGTTAGCATAGTGCCTGTTTTATGACAGTTATCACAGAATCACAGAATGGTTGGGGTTGGAAGTGATCTCTGGAGATCGTTTAGACAGCCCACCTGCTAAAGCAGGATCACCTAGAGCAGATCGCACGGGAATGTGTCCAGGCGGGTTTTGAATGTCTCCAGAGGAGACTCCACAACCTCTCTGGGCAGCCTGTTCCAGTGCTCTGGCACCCTCACTGTGAAGAAGTTTCTTCTCATATTTAAGTAGAACCTCCTCTGCTCCAGTTTGCACCCATTGCCCTTCATTCTATTGTTGGGCACCACTAAAAAGAGTCTGCTCTTATCCTCTTGACACCCACCCTTGAGATAGTAATAGGAATTAATAAGATCCCTTCTCAGCCTTCTCTTCTCCAGGCTAAACAGACCCAGCTCTCTCAGTCTTTCCTCATAAGAAAGAAGCTCCAGACGCCTAATCATCTTTGTAGCCTGCTGCTGGACTCCCTCCAGTAATTCCTGGTCCTTCTTAAACTGGGGAGCCCAGACCTGGACTCAGTACTGCAAATGCGGCCTCACCAGGGCAGAGTAGAGGGGGAGGAGAACCTCCCTTGACCTGCTGGTCACACTCTTCTTAATGCACCCCAGTATACCTTGGGCTTCTTGGCCACAAGGGCACTTTGTTGACTCATGGTCAACCTGTTGTCCACCAGGACTCCGAAGTCCTTCTCTGCAGAGCTGCTTTCCAGCAGGTCAACCCCTAACCTGTACTGGTGCCTGAGGTTATTTCTCCCCAGGTGAAGAACCCTGCACTTGCCTTTGTTGAATTTCATTAGGTTCCTCTCTGCATAGCCCTCCAGCTGTTATCTCCAGCTGTTTTTTTCTGGTCAGCCATTTTGGATCTCAAATGTATAATGGGATATGTGGAAGGTTGTGAACACAGAGCATTGGATTGAATTGCACAAGTTAAATACAGGCTAGCCAGGCTTAGCAAAGATTAGAAGCTGTCATGGAGGCAATTGTTTCAGGTTTCAGCTGCAAACAACAAGTTTTATCTCATTGCCAACATCTTCTCAGCAGCTGATCAGTCTAGAGGTGTGATATTGTCTAACAGTTTTAGAAAGCGAAAAATACAATTTGGCATATGTGAACCTCAGGAACTGGGTCGTCAATATTCTTCTTGGGAAGGTAGCATTTTGACAGCTTTGTAAAGGTAGTTTTTCTTTTTTGTTGTTGTTTTTAATAATAGACAAATTTGCCCATGAGATATGAAGACATCATTATTTCCTGTTCTTGGGTACCTAAAGAGTTAAACATACCTAGTATTGTAATGGATGGAGCCAGGCAAACTTTTTACTTTTGGATACTTGTACTATGTTTCCCCATTTGTCTGAAGAGAAGTATGTTTTCATTTCTCTCCTTTCCTCTCTCTGATTTTAGGAGAAGAAAGAACACTCAGGAAGTCTCATCTGAGATAGAAACTAAGCAGTAAGAGAAGTGAAATTATTCCTATTGGACTGTAGATATTCCAGCTCTTGGAACCTCAAAAGCAAAATTTCACATTACATGAAATATCAGAGACTACGAAACACCTAGAATTAATAATGAATGAAATGGCTCCTCATAGCATTTTTTTTTGAGACTGGATGAACATTTTGGGGAATTAAGGAACTGTTATTATGAGCTTTGAGAAGGTAACATTTCTACTTTATTGAAATAAAGTTTTATTAAAATCTCTCACAATTCCGATCAAAACTAAAAAAGAAAAAAAAAAGAAAACCAAAACTCATCAGCTTGCTATTTTTCACTGAAAAGCTGAAAGAGAATCTCCTGCTACTAAACGGATAAAAGCACTATTAATGAGCGTGATATTTTCTATGTCAAGGTCTTTCTCTGCTAGATTCTTTGAAATCTCTATTGATTACAGTAATCTGATCCAAAAGAACAGTGGATATCCTGTGTGGAATGCAACAAGTCAAGAGAAGAGACAAGAGAAAATCCTTCTGCAACATTGAATAGCCCCGTAATCAGATAATCAATGTAGAACATACTGCACTGATTGTACTAGGGGATTTGAAACTTCATCACTGCTTTCTGGGAGTTTATTTTAAATCTTGAGACATTTTTCTCTTTTATATTTACCAGCAGTTCACCCTTACCCATAGAAATCTCTTCACAGAAAGATGTTTTGCCCTTATTATGATCCCAAAATAATATTTTCTAGTTGAGGTAATTTTGTTGAAAATACATCCACCAGATCTACTCTTAATACTGCCTAGAAATTTCACTTAACTACCCACAAAAAGACAAACTACCCCTTCACCAATCACTCAACTTATTTTCCAGCTTTTAAACTACATTATTAAAACAAGGAGATTTTAATTTAATGGGCAGTGAAGTATCCCTTGATTTTGGTTGTATGGTTATATGCACTCATAGAACTCAATCTATTACATGGTCTTCATATTTTAATCTTACTACGTATTTCTTTATTACTTTTTTTCACTTTGTATTGGGAACATCAGAAGACTGTTCGATTATGCTAGAAGTATAGTATGCTACCTTTTCCTCCCAAAATGTCACGAATTGTCTATTCCCAAAATAAAACATGTTTTCTTTACTATGCATTGTTCAATGTCGTATGTTCTGTCATTCAGAAAATTGATGGTTTCAGAATGTATCATATAAAAGCCGCTATGAAAAATAAATTGCACTGAATTGCATTAATGCATGTGAAATCCTCACTGCACTGCTACATAAACAGCAAAGCAATCTGAATCAGATATATGAACAACAAGATAAATAAAGTTTCAAGATGTATTCAATTTAAAAGATTAAGTAAATATCTTATTTTTCTTCTAGAGCCTATGTAGCTCAGATTTTGGGTTTTGGGGCTGCTAAAAATGCAAATATCCACCCAGTGAGATTTTCAAAATCACCTGGCTATTAAATTCCTGATGCATTTCTATGAGCTTTTGTAAATCCTACTAGAGTACTGTCTGTGTCTTGAAGTGTCTGAATATCTTTAGAAAACTTGACTGAAATACTACTTACATATATCACAGAATAGAAAACTTACAAGCATTAAGTCTGAGTTTCTAATTAAAGTGTCAGAATGAGATATAACCAAGATACCATAAACTCTAGCAGCAAAGAATGCTCCTCTAACCAAACACTCTTGTGTCAAGTGTGGGGTTTTTTAATATTAGACACATACACTGGGTCTGTGTGAATAAACATGGTCTAGTTTAAGTACCTGCAACTGCCTTATTGCTGGTAATATGCAATTTTCTGAGGGACATGTGGGATGTTGGGTTTTTCTGTGATTCTTACAGAATCTATGATTGCTTGTTTCTCCATAAACAAAAATTTGAGGGCATTACAAAAGACCTCATTGGTGTAATTTACACTACAAAATATATGTTATCTGATATCAGTTAATGCATCTGTAGAAATATGAAATACCCATATAGTGGGGTGCAATATATGATATAAATGCTTTATATCGTTGCTATTGTTTTCTTGCTCCTGCTATCAATTTTCTCAACAACAAACAGCTAGCTTTATGGCATAGTAGAGAGAAGATAAAATGACTAAATGGTATAAATGTGAATTAGAGGAAGAATAGTCTGTTATTTCAAGTTGATTTTATAATAATTAAATATTATATTAGCCCCTCTTAAAGTAATTGAGATTTTATGTGAATTTGCCAAATATTTTAATGCAGATCCTCTATTTTCAAAGTATTAATTTTTTGTGCAGTTTTAGTGACAACCTGGAAGAGATTATCTTTGTTTTCTAGAAGATATTCAGGGTATATTAGCCAGAATTCTATTCAATGTTAATATTATGACAAATGGTAAATTATGCCAATAAGTTTAGACTAATCATTATACAGTGTTTTGCAAGTATTGTTGCACATCTTGGCAAATCTAAATATCCATGGCTCTACTAGACTTCACATTTGTCTCATTTTTTTTAATAATGTGTATACAGATGGCTTAGCTTGAATGTTGTTCATCTTTGTGTCCTGGCAAAAAATTACCTCAGGATGAAGTCCAATCATGCAGCCTTTCCTTGCACAAAAAATTCCAATAACCACAGAAGCAATCAAAGATTTTTTTTTCTAATCTGCATCTTGATTATACTTTTTATATCTGCAGTCCTTCACTTAATTTGAAGCATACTGAACAATTATTACCATAGAAGTTACGTTTATCTAAAGACGATACTGGAAAGATCACCAAATGGTTTAAATGAAAGTGCATTCTGCCTACTAATAATTTGTTTCTTTCTTCTTGAGGATTCCTAGAGGTCTGAGGGCTTGTTTGTCACCAAAGCCTTTAGAAGTGGTATCCCTGAAAAATATGGGGAAACTCTGCTGAAGCTGTGAGCCTGATACTGGAATCATTCAATGTGATCTGTGACCTATGTGGTATTAGATTAGCTGCATGCAATTCTGCCTTCTGGCTGCACTATCCACAAATATCCAAGAGTATCAAAACCATATCATTGACTACAGCTGGGAAACAGTTTATGGGATTCCACTGTATTTGTCAATTCCATTCTAGGTAGCTGGTCTGAAGATACCATCTACACAAATGTCTGATCTATTTTGAATCATAAGATTGAAAAGATCCCATGCCAGCAAGTTCCATCTGTCAAATTTGTGTTTATTGGACCGTGAAATTTGTCTAACATCTTGAGCATTTTTTCCCACATTTTCCACATTGAAAGCAATCAAATTGCTGTTGACAAGCCATTTCTACTAAAAAATAGACAGGCTTTAAGCAGCTGACTTAAACTAAAAGAACGCCCACATATGAAGAAAATATCACTGCTAATAAAACTACTATATACAATATGTGAAATATATAAGTAATCTTTTTTTATTTATACTTGCAAATGCCATTTGCTAAATGCTACTCATGTTTAGAGAGTATACACTCACATGACTGGCTGAATTGAGATCTAATATAAAACAGTTAATATAGAAAAAAAACATAATTTTTTCTACTTTGCTATATTGCAGCATGAGCTGTAATAATTTTGCTCAAGTCCCGCAAAAATACAGATTTTTACTCTTCATATACATATACCTTTCCCCTCTGACATCACAGAGATACAATTTGCAAAGTTTATTACATTTTAATCAGATCTTTAAAGATCAAAAGACAAAACAATATCTCCAAATTCCTTTACATAATGATTTTTTCTAAAATTACAACCCAGATGAAATAAAATAACATACTTCATTCCTGGTAAGCCCCTACAAAAAAACCAAAACAAAACAACAAACACCACACACACAAACAAACAAGCAAACAAACAAACAAAACACAAAACCCCCACAACAAACAAACAAACAAACAATAACAACAAAAAAATGGACAGGGAGACACCGTGAGCTGATACCATTCTAAAGGAATTCTATAAATTTAAATGGAGGCAAACATTTCAAATTCAGAACCTTTTTTCGACGTCCTCTGCAGCCTTTTCTCATTCGTCTTACCTTAACTGAGAGAAATAGAGTACAATGGGATCCTTCTGAATATGTAAATTACTCTGTATTAATAAAATTCAGCAGCTATATATCCTAGATTTAAGTGTTAGAACTCAGCTAAGGCATTAAGACCAAATCACATCTTAGTAATATACATTTTTATAGGTCTCGCCAAAACAATCTAGAATTGACTTTTATTGCCAAGAAAGGGCATAAGATAGTATATAAGAATCTACTTACTACACGAGGTTTAGACTTGACTTTCAAACACATCTTTCTTTAAAATAATTAAAGAAACAGAATATTCAATAGACACAATGGAAAAACAAACAAACAAAGAAAACCTCCCTGTTCGACTGAGAAGGAAGTTCAGAAAGAGTTGTATTATTATTATTGACATGAAATCCACTGAGGAAAAAAAGTGGGATACCAGCAGCATAACTGACAGAGAAGGAAATATGTAGTGGCTACAGGAACAAAAGTCTGTGGAAAAGTACACGATTCCTGGATCTTTCAGCGTTCTCCTACTTTCAACAATTCTGTCCTCCAGCTGAGTTGTCACACATCTATGTATGTGTATGTGCGCGAAGAATAGACTTTAGCCTATAACCTTCATGTCTGCTATAAATCCGGTGAAACCCCCTCCGCGGGCTGCTGCCCAGGTGCACTGTGCTTTCTGCAGCAGCACCTACAGCTCCCAGGTGCCACGGTGCCAGGCTTGGTCCTAGCGAGTGCCCCGTCCACGCTAAATAACACTCAGAGAGGTTGTACAAAGGTAAAAAGATAAAATCCTAGGTTAAACAATCCCAGTTCTGGCAAAGTTTCCTCATAAGCCATGTTTCCTACATCTCTGATCATTTACATTGCTCTTTTCTTGATTTTCCATGTTAAACCCACATCCCTCTCTACATATCATTCCCCAAAACAGACAGAGGTTTCTGCCTCTGTTGACTGTCATCAAAGCAGAGGCTTGTGACACCTATAAATGAAAAGGATCTTAATCAGGATATAATTAATGTTAGCTTGTCTCAAATTGAAATGTACCTGAGCAGTTTCTAAATATTTGGTAACATGGTACCATAGCTAGACACCATGTATGGGTGTTTTATTTGACCACTAACTCATCAAACAGAGATACGTGCAGTCGAACATAGCAGGCATTGGAAAATGTGTAGACAGGGACCTGAGCATGGATTTTGCAAGGTAACAAAGAACAATGAAAGGAGCAGATTCTGCAAATAAGCCGGGAGACAGAGACAGATACATGTGTTAAGAACTAACAGATTTATATATGTAGAGATAAGTACTGATAATGTAAAAGAACTAACTGTTAGCGCAAAATATATTGTTAATCAGTGTCAGTTGGTTAAAGTTTATTTTAAAATTGGTTTGAATTTTTCAGACTTCTGAACAATCCAGTCCAAGGAATCTCAAATTCCCTGATACATATATACATTTTTATATATGTTTATTTGTAACGTAGCTGAGGCTTTATCAACAATATAAAGAATTTGTTTCACGCCTCCTGTAGGTTAAATGCAAATACCAATGAGGATTGCCTCCTTTGCAGCATGGCAATGTACAACTCTCACCTCTTTCTTAAGAACTGCTTAAGAACCTGTTGGGTCCTATCATGAATTTGCATAATGAAGTATTCCTGTTCATATATGGTATCGTGTATTTACTTTCCCTGAATTTCATTCAGTTCTTTTAAGGTCATTTCAGATAATTAATTACACGATGTCCTTAACAAGAGAACTCTAAAACATTATTCTACAACAAGCAGACTGATCCCTCCAAAATATTTAGGTCTATGAGGTTTTGTAAATGTTTTTATGTAAATATTGTAGAAGAAACACTCAAGAAAGGGCAAACTACTTAATTTAGACTAATTTGCATGAGGAAGTGTACAAAACAAGGAAAAGTTTGAGATGAATGTGTACATTGGTGTGTTGTAAGTTTAGACTAACCGTAGATAAAAGTTAAAGTTTTTATCAATTTACCGTTCTAAGACCAGCGTACTCTGACTTTACAAGATTTTTAGAATGCAGCTTCCAGTTCAGCTGTAGGTATATGTGATTCTCAAGACCTATAAAGTTATATGCTAATATATTTGCAAAAAAGCAGTTACTCTGATGGCCATGATTATACCGCTCCATGAGTGAGGCACTGTCTATACACTTCACCATGCTATTGCAGGTACTACCCACTTGTACCAGCCACCTCCAGCACAACAATCTCCAGTTAGCGTATACTTTGACCATTACAATGGTCAAATAATGTGCTCTATTTTCTCCTCATTGTCATTCATGTGCAAAATTTTCTAGAGTGTTATCATGGAATGAAATTCAGTAATGGCAACAATGAAGGAACAAAGAGCAATATTAAATATATCCTTATACTGCCACCTTCTAGAAAGTGACAGCAGCTTAAGAGATCAGAACAAAGCAGACATTTCCTTTTAATTGCTTCAGGCGTTTTCATTGTGCCATCCTACTTCGTAATGTTTTGTTAACTACTTATTTCTGCGATATCTTAGGAAATACACATGCAGGCATTCTCCAGTCTGAGGGCATGATGTAAATGGAGTCAAAGTTTATAACAATACAAGTAAAAAATCAAAGTTCACAGTATCAGCATTTATGTATTTGCAAAAAAGACATGTTAAGTATTTTTTAAAACACCTTAACAAAGCAGGTGATTGCTTTTTTTATCAGCTGCAGTGCAGAATTGAAGCCCATGGATGCTTTCTTGTGGGCTTTCTTGGGTTTCAGTTTGGATCCCTTCTTAGTGTTCCATCAGCATTAGTCCTGGAAGTCAGTCTCCTTATAGTCAGTATGACAAGGAAAATCAGCATGATTTGGACTATTGTACCAGACGCCTCAGCCCCTAACAACATAAACTTAGTGACTCTGCCTTCTTCCTTACCCTCTTTCTAAAATGTGTGAGATAATAACCATTAAGCCTTGAGAGGGTCTTGCTATTAGCTTCAGATTGTGCCCAGATGTAGTGGGACATGTCTCAAAGTTTCCCCTTTAAGTAGAGTGGAAGCAATTTCACTGGAAACTTTAAAGCTGTTTAATGTTCAAAAGGGGTTAAAAAATTATCACTTTCCCCCGCCTCCTCATTAAAATCACAGAATGCATCATTTCTGTGACAAACAGAGAGCCCATGTAGATTGTGGAATGGTTTCTGTCTTTGGAGATTTTATATATCCCTACTCAATAAATTATTAACATTTAATGTAATTCATTTAGTGAAAAGGATGGTGAGAAAAGGATTTTTATCAGGAGGAGCCAGCAGGATAACAGCCAGTTTATGTGAAAATTCCAGAATAAGAGAGAGAAAGAGATGCTCCCATTTAAGGTGAAAAATCCTGGCAGCCACAAATAGGATGTAAAAAAAATCCTTTCAGCTCCACTCCTTTCTGAATGTTCTGTATGCTGGTACTTTACGCTAAGGTTTCAGAAGGTCACAAACAGTAGTAATAGGATTTAAGGTACTCATCTATAATTTTGAGTACAATCAGAAATAAAAAAAATGACAATAATAATACAGTTCTCTAGTAAAGGTGTGTTAAAAATAGAACCTTTTTCTTTACATCCTCATACTTTTTTTTTCTTTTGGTCTGTTAGGAAAAGGGTACAAAATCATAATCCCTTGTGTTGAAGCTCTTTCACCCTGCCTATGAGAAACAAAGATGAACTGGCCTAAAGACACCTCTCTGGTTTATAAGTCGGTGTACTCACCTGAGGGATCAGAGAATCTACTTCCAGTTTCTGCTCCCAGGCCTGTTCTGTTTTGGTTTTGTTCTGCTGCTTTGCTGAAAATATAGGAAAAAAATAACCCAGAAGGAAGGTACAACACTGGAAAGTATGGCCAAATATAAATCTCTGAATTATTTGTTTTTTTACAAAACGTATTCCACATACAAAGTAGCATAATTTTGTGCAAATACGTCATAGCATTTTTCTTAATTATTAAACCACAACTTGGTCATATTGGTTTGCAAGTACCATGTGAAATACAAGTTTGATTTGGAAGTTTTAAATTTTGCACCAATGTGACTGAACTTCTTAGTATTTATATTTGTCTGTTTATTATAGTGGTGTGGTACTTAGAAGACAGAGAAATTCATAGCCTTATTTTTAAGACTTGGCAGAAGTATTACAAAACTTTTGCTGAAATTATGAGCTTAGTGTTGATGTAAAGGCCTTTGCTTGTCAAAGGAAGAAGACTCTCCCGAACTTTACTAAAAACCTAATACTTAAAAATTGAAAAATTGGTGTGTAAAGGGCTAGGATTGCTCACACTTAGCCAAGGTAGGTGATATACACAGTGCATCATTTGGCATGGTCACACTCTCACAGTTAATACATGTGTGATGTTCCACAAATGCTTTTTGCCTTTCAACATAATTTCTGTGAAAGCAGAAGGAGATTTGCCTCATTGCCTTCTCCTAGTTCCTTGATAGGAGAGTTTCATGGATTTAGTGCTAAGTGCCAATTAGAAAAATATTTTTCATTTAGCAGTTGAAGTGTAAAGTAATGATACTGTTATTTAGTACAGATACAGTCAGCCATAGAAAGAGACGGTGAATGTGCCACAATCACCTACCAGCCCCAGTGTCATTAGTGTCACTGAATACTCATACTGTTTTCCAGAATAACTGCCTCAATGAGACCAGACCTCCAAAACATAATATGCTGTCAGAGATAGATGTGGCTTTCACATCCATCAGTCAACACAGCTGCTTTATTAAAATATAGTGTCTTAGAAGAAGTGTGTGGCTCACTTTTCAGTCCCATAGTGTCAACAGAACTAATGGAAACTATCAGAATACATCTGAAAGCTCAGTATCAATTTTGCCTGAAGTACAGTAGATTTTTTTTTTCCTGAAAAGAAACAATGCTTGCACAATTTTAGATGGCTGAAAAAAATTATAAATTACTTACAAGGTCCATTTAACCTTCTCTACCTGTACTTATATTCTTTGCAAAATGCAAAAGAGAGAAAAGGCTTGGGGAGTCCTATCATGTATGAAAAAAATCATTTAGACCCTTCCAGTACTATGCTTTTCTGTTTCTAGTGGAAGAACATTGTGTGAATTCTGTGCTTATTTCCATATCAAAATGATAACTGAAGAGAAACCTATGCTTTTAAAACAAGACATACATCTGAAAATTTCTTTGGAAATCTGCCAATTTTAATTGAAGAGGTTCTTTATAAAAATCTTAGGGGACATGCACAATATCCATTGTGACAAGAAATGTAATGGTCTCATGCATACCAATTAAAATGTAGCCGACACATGCAACAATATGAAATGTATTTTAGTTAAATATGCACTGTAAAGTGTTCTTGAAGGAATGACAACCAAAATCAAAATATTACTTAGCAATACAACAGGACAGGCTTGCTGTAAAATCTTTGCTTTTGGTGAAAATTAAAAAATGTGATTTATTTCCTGCAGCAATAAATGGCTAAGACACCAAAACCTAAGGTGGTTTGGCTTCCTTATATTTCTTTTTGATTGTGCAGAAGTTGCCTGCATCAATAAATAATAATTATCAGAAGTATGTAATTCACTGTAATTCCACTGAGACACAGTTCACTAAACATAGAGACC
Organism: Caloenas nicobarica; assembly: GCF_036013445.1. Lineage (NCBI taxonomy): Eukaryota > Metazoa > Chordata > Aves > Columbiformes > Columbidae > Caloenas > Caloenas nicobarica. The sequence goes on from NC_088247.1 coordinate 27,960,311, forward strand.
ACTAATTACTGTACTTTTAAAATGCCCTCATTTCTCTCCCACTTTCAGCTTTCATTTTTTTAAAGTAACTACTGCATTTTAAATACCAAAATATAAATTATTCTGATGCTAAAAAGAGCTCTTTTATCCAGTCAGTCATACACAGCAAACAGATATCCTAGTGCATTTTTCAAAAGAATGATTTTATTTTAAAGGAAAATAACCCCAAAACACAACACAACAACGACCACACAAAAGAAACCCCACCACCAACAAACAAAACCCCAAATAATCAGTCTTAAACATAATTTACTTCTTCTATTAGAAAACATGTGAACTATGCCAGGCTGACTTCACCTTTAACGTTCTTAAAATATGTCAGTGTTTCATATATTACGTTGATTATGTTGCTCTGTGTTGTACTTTGCCTTTTTCTTTTTCCCTGTAAACTTTACAAACAATGAATAACACACTGATGCAGTTGTGAGATATCACCTTAACCACATAGAATATCAGTAGTTTTGATGAGTTTGCTGTATTTCTGCGGTGTTGTGCCTGACCCTCCCCAAATACCTCTCCTTTGTTGTGCTGCTGATGTGCAGCACAGGAGTACTGCCAGGAGGATGAAGAGGGAGGAGGACCAGCAGCAACATTTTCTTCTACTCTTGGCCATGTGGGCACTCAAGAGGTAGAGCAGCATGTTTTCTGTGCATGTGATTTGTGTGAAAAGGACTTTCCAGAGAGGATCTTAGTTCAGAATTGCCATTCGCCCACAAAGGATATTTTCCAAATGAGTGCATTAGAAAGAGCATATGATATATACTAGAAAAATGTAAAAGCTCTTTCACAAATACAACTAATTTTCACATCCAATGCGAGCCAATGTCTTAAATCTGGTGGTCACATTCTTCCCAACATCAGCTCATAAATTATATCACAAATTTAATATGGGCTGGGGAAGAATATTCAATGCTGAAGGGTCTAGAAATGTTATTCAATAACTAGCAGCATTTTTAATTGATTGTAACTCACTGTGGACATTAAAGGCAACAAGATGAAAGATATACTCATGTACTTTCTAGCCTATTTTCCATCATAATTGGTTCCTATGTGAATTCATTCCACACCCTTGGGTGAGCCCTTAGAAAGATCTTCTCTCCTCCCCTGAAGAGGTTTATCTCTATTACACAGGATTTCAGTGTGCCAGAAAATCAAAGCTGATAACCATTTCTTCATCGCAGTGTCAGCTTTCAGCTAGACACAGAGCTTCTATGAAATACAAGCTGTCAAAGTTCAACACGCTTTTCCTTCATTTTTAACCAAGAATATTTCCTTGCTTGAATAATCAGACAGTTGATTGCAATATTATCACTCATTTCCGTGCAACACGTTGTTAATGTATTCACCTTGGGCAGCTATTTGTTCAGAAAAGAGAAATGAGGGTTAGAGAAGTCCTCGTTAAAAGGAAAAAAAGCTCACTTCTGATGCCAATGACAGAACACTACTGAATTTTTAAAGTCATTAGAAATACAAGATGCTTCTCATGCCTCTAGTGTCATACAGTTTCTTAAAGTTCAGCTAATTACTTCATTTGATTTTGGTTATTGGAATTTGCCAAAAATTGAATTCCATGGAATAACAGGCCATGTATTCCAGCTAAAACAGTGAATCTGAATTATTACATGACAGCGAAAAGTACTAAGCACTGCAACTGTTGATGCTGAGAGCCAAGTTGAACCAAAGCATAGGCGGTTCTCAGTGAACACAGCCTATATCTAACATGTGTAATGCAGATGAATACTAGAGAATCCCATTTCCCAGTTTGTAATCAATTTCTTTAAACACCTTTGTGAGAAATATATATTGAGACCTACCCTTACCTTTTCTCACATATGACTGATGTTTATAAGATGTGTTTCTCTTAAAAAAAAAGGAAGAACCCTCTCAAGGTCATTTAAACTGCTAGTGGTTTACTGATTTGATTTTTTTTTTTTTTGTAATGCTGTCGTTGCTATGGTGATTTGCCACTAGCTGCAAGCAGATACTTTCAGCACTGGTTATACTCCTACATCTTACCTGTCAAAGAGGGGCCAGTCCAGCATGTTTGGCGTGATATGCTGATATTTTTCTACTGTGAACCACAATTCTCAGGTAATGCTGGCAATACTGTTACTGTTTTTTGTGATTTGTCTTCTCTCTCACGCTCACCAATGACAACAATTACACCAAAATTGTGTGCTCCTGAATGAAGGTTGCAGGCTACCCAAATCCTTGTGAAGTTCATTGTTACTGTTGAATATTTATGTCAATCACATGACTTCTTTTTTTTTCTTCTTTTTTTTCTATTTGTCTCCATGTCACAAGGAAGTTATTAGTAAGCATTTGGGATACTTTACTGTATTGTAAAGCAAAAATCTGCAGTAGCAACCCAGAGAAAATTAACTGAGTTACATCCTAAAGCTCTGCTCAGGCACACTTCTACTGAAGTCAAAAGGGAGTCGATAGGAATGAGAAATTCTTGACTTGTCAATTGTGAAAAAAAATTGTATAGGCAGCCACCTTAGTAATGAGTTAGGGGGAAATATTTAAAGATTCAACACTGCACTGTTGAGTATTAATAGTATAAATTAAAGTAAGAGAAGGCAATTTCAGGAAGCTGTACTAAATTCATTCAATTCAATACCCTTTTCATCTTGTCCACCAGTGTCTAGTTGCCTACACCAAAAAAGCATTTAGAAGAAACAGTGAATATTTAACATAGGTAGAGTGAATCAGCTTTCATAAAACTTTTGTTGGTGGTAGCCTTTCAATGCTATGGAACTTTGTGATTTAAATAGAAAAATGTACTAATCTTTGTATGTATTCATTTGTATACACATAGATACAGGATACAGTTGAAAGCAGAACATTGACATGACCTTTTCTCAAATGAAGAAATGATGGAGAGAAGTATGTTTTCCATGCATTTATTTTGTTCATTTTAAAGTGTTAAGGATGAACCGCTGCCTGTGAAATTCAGAAGTAGTCTTTTCAGCAGTTACTCAATTTCTGGTCTCACTGAAATCGTTCACCAACATCCTTTCTGGACATACACTTGCAGTGAAAAATAAGAGAAGCAAAAGAATCAAAAAGGACTTGCTTACAAGCAAAAGGGAAGCAAAATGAAATTCTGTAATCCTATTTTTTTTTTGCAAAGAATATCTAGTACTGTGTTTATTTAATGTGTGATTGGAGTTTCTTGGACTATATGCCAGAAGATTAAGAAAGAAAAGTGCAGTTATGAGAGACATGAACAGAGAATAAATAGCTCATTCTTTAATCAAAGAAGCTAGAAACGTGCTGGCTGAGTAAGTGGCAAGAGACAGGAACATGCAGTCACAAACCTCCAGGCAGGTTGCAGAGTCAGAAAGTCATTCTGGTTGCAGGGAAAAACAAAGACTTAGCATAATGTGGACAGAAAGACTGGAAATGAAAAACTGGAAAAAAAGAATCACAGAAAACAGGTCAGTAGAAACCAGAAATGTGCAGAACATCTGTGCCCTGTAGCATCCTTCCACTTCACAGTTTTTCAGGAGATGACACCTGTAATATTTATGAGAGTTTTGATTTCTCAGTCATAGGAACTGATTTCAGATCAGAAGGCAAAGTTTGTATGAAGTGTATGTAAAATGTACAAGATGCACTTGAAAAACTGTTTATGAAATAAGAAAGATTTGTTGTGCATAATTAGCAGCTGTTGGACAAAACTGCAGAGTATGAATTTTATCATGGGAAGAGTTAATGAGATTATTTCTGTGCAGCCATGAAACTAGTAAGAAATTTTTTAGGTTTCAGTGAGCTACTCTGCTGCTTAAAACAAGCCAACATCAACATATAGAAAATTATAACACTCATTATAATTAAGCTGTGGAGTGTAATTATTTATAGTGTTATGATTAACTAGGTAAGAAACATTTCTCGTCAAAAGTCATTGTTCTTCAACTGAATTAAGGAGTGTTGTCTTTTTAAGAAAGGATTATTATTTTAATGAAAGATTAATGAGGGACAACAATTGTCCTTCAAAGATAGAAACAACAACAGAAACTGGTATTTCACATTTAATCAACTGCAAGTGTGCAAACATGGCACTCTCTGAAGGTCATTTCCATATAAGTCAGAGACCATGTTTGCAAGCTTCACTTGTAACAGATAATACAAAGCATGAAAAAAGCAGCTAATCTTAAACTCTGGCATCACTGCAGAAGATTGAGACACAGATCTATAAAATAAAAATTATTTTGCAAGGCCCACATTTTTCTTCCTCACTCTAATAACATCTATGTGCCTCTACGACTATCTGTAGCTATTATAAGAACTCCAACTTTTCTTGGTTCCATGTTTCAGTAGGCTCTACCTTGGAATACTGTCTTACTCAGACACAATTCTTGATGTCAATACTATGATTAAAACTAGTTTTCATAAATCTATGGTTGATGATACATTTGCTAGATCTTCTAAATAACTGTAGGTACAACTTAAGAATGATTTGATATTCCTGTTGGATTATGATCACAGTAACTTGATGTCAGAGAATTTCTGTTTAATGCCTGATGTGGCTGTCTGAGCTACCTTAGCTGAAAGAAGACTAAAGTGCAAAAGCTGGTGGTTTTGACTTAACTCCTTTCTTAGACATGAACTTAGTTAATTAAGGTTAGTTAAAGAAGGTTGGTTGAAACCTTCACAAACTGTCCTATACTAGTCAAAGAGATTTACAGCCTTAGAAATACAGTTACTCAACTCTGCATTGTGAGAGCTGACAAGTAATTTGGGATTTCTTTTTTCCTATATTCCATTTTAGATGCTTACTTTAAGATTATATGAACCTCTTTTACGTTGTTTCATCCAAATAAACAGTTTTGCTGGGCTTACTTAGAATCCTGCTGGCACATATTTTGCTGAGTTATTGTAACTCATGTCCCGTTATTCCCAAATTAGACATTGCAAGATTACTGTCAAAGTTTAGCATTAAAAGTAGATGAACACCGACTATAAAATTGTATGGCAAGAGTCCTCATTGGTATTGGTTGAATGAATCATATTCTAAAGCAAATAGTTTGTTGCTTTGCTGATATGATTAGCAAACAAATTGATAAATAAATCTCCCTTGGAATAAGAATGTTTAAAATTACAGTAGTGTTTTATTGGTTTGTTTCCTCACAATTTAAATTCTGAATTTTTTTCATAAGAACCTTCTCCATATAAAGACAGCATTTTTTTTTTCCCCAGCATAATAGACTTCCTTGTATAATTGCAATAGTTCGCAGAGAATTTAGCACTTTTAACTCCAAGAAATGCAGTCTTTCAGTATTTAGAAAGCCACAGCTTTCCCTGCCCCCATCATGGTCTCTTGTTCTTTACCATATTGTGCTAACTCTCAATCCAAGAAATCAAGTGAATAGAGAGTACTGGGTGAGTGAAAATGGCCTGGAGGTTTTCTCATCCATAGGGAGGCAACAGAACAGAAAAGTAGCACTTATCTTTTGGGGAGTGTGACTCAAACTCTGCAGTCAGAACTGCTCAGCCTCTTCGAGGTGAAGTTCATACATTCTTACATATTTATATACTTCTATACTTATATATTTGTTACCTGTTAAGGAGAAATGGCTAAGTAGTACCTAGGAAAGCAAGATTTTTGTAAATCATAAAAAGGAAAAGAATTAAAAGCATACAAAAATTTCTTTAAAGGGCTAGATCCTAGGTAAAGAATAAAAATAGCCATTGCATTTTCCTTTTGTCTCTTTTTTTTTCCTTTTTTTTTTTCCTAGACAAGAAAAAAAGCTGAAAGCCTAAGGTATATGGGTGATGTACCTATTTAACACCTTCACCATTCTATCTCCAATCGCTAAATGACAAAAATGAAAAGTCAGACATCTGTAGAGTCTCTGAGATCAATGCATGGCCCACAAAGCATAACTATTAACAACTTAACTCTTGCCTTTCCAGTTGCTGCAAAAGCTGCAAGACTGTGTGTGGAACACCCTTTTACACAAGGAATTTTTAGCAAACTGTAGAGGACATCCCCAAATTCTTTCAGTCTGAGCCAACCTGATCAATTCTTCATTGCATGTAGCAGAGCACAAACAGTGCAATGTTTTTCCCCGAGTCAGACTTAGAGAAATTAAGTGTTTTATGCAATGATACCACTTCCACAAGTTTGCCAATGTAATATACATCCAGTTGGAAGTTTGCCAGCCTATATAATGTAACAGCTACCCCTTAAGCAGTCTTATTGCCATCACAACGATTAGATATGTGCAGTTGCAGTGACCCAAATACTGGAATTCAAGTATTAGCGTAGCTTTCCAGAACGGAAGATAAATGGAGCATACCTACTGTGTAAGGTCAGAAAACTACTCAGAAAACCTAAATAAGATTCCTAGACTCCTTATGGAGACACTGGACTGAGTAAGAAGCTTCCAAATGGAAATCAGTAAAGTATTCACAATGAAAGGAGAGAAAACCAGTGTGAGTGAGAAGAAAGTGCAAAGTATAAAACGTATTTAATTGTGACGCTTCTAATAGCTTGTGTTTTGGGAGTCAGGCTGCATTTCTTGCAGTCCGGATCCAGGCAGCTGAGCCTTTCTACAAGGATAATTATCCAACTGTGGAGAGATAAAGTTTTCCAAAGTCCAGAAGCCACATCAAGCAGCCATTTTTCCTAGAGAATTATCCCCAGAATGGACAACCTGGATTAAATTCCTGTTGTAGTCTGCTCAGAATTCTCATACCGTGATAGTGCTTTAACATTTGGCTCTTTCAGTGGAGTACGAGGAAAGGAGGAGGGAACATTATGAATCCAGCCACACTGGAGCCAAAAGGCAACAGCCAAGAAGAGCCACTCGCTTCCCAGTGAGAAAGGTGTTCAGGATCAAAGTGGCAGCCCTGTGTTCTAGTATCTGCTATTAAGAACGTGTGTACAGGTGTTCACCAGTCCCTAGATGAAGAGCAGGTTTTGTGACAATGTCCAGCTACAAACTGTTTCTGTAGTGTGATACATTACACTGCAGTGAATACAGAATTCACTACAGAGCAGTAGAAGTTTGTAGAATAACAGAATCACAGAGTGGCTGAGGTTCGAAGGGATCCCTTGTGGTCGTGGAGTCCAGCTGGCCTGCTCAAGCAGTGCCACCCTGAACAGATTGTCCAGGACTGTGTCCAGAAGGTTTCAGAACATCTCCAAGGGGAGAGACTTCGCAGCCCCTTTGGGCAACCTGTGCCAGTGCTCAGTCACCTTCACAGCAAAAAGTGTTTTCTTTTACTCAGATGGCACCTCCTGCATGCATTAAAAACATGTTCACAAAGTACAAAATATATTAGGTTTAGTTATATATCAAGCTGGCTAGACCGTATAAGACACCTCTGATGATTTGGTGGGAGCCCTTTATCCCAAAATACCAAAGTCAGAAAGATTCAGAAAAATCTAGGTTCTTTCCAGTCTTCCTTCACAATAGGGCTAAGTGTTTCTAATATCTTTAAATGAAAAATAACTGAAATGTATAAGTGTTACTTGAAAGTCCTTTCATGTACAGAAAGTGAAACTGAAGAAGTTTGAACAACTGTGAGTAGAATAGAGATTAGAATGAAAACTTACATGCAATGCTATTTATAGTAATTACTAATACACCTCCTGATGATTAATACTTTTCATCAGATAAGTTGCACAGAGAATAACAAGGAGATTTTCCTCTCGACAAGAAATGTACACATGGAAACAATCACAAACACATTCTGTATTCAGCTTTGACATGTGGGTCAGTTTCATATAAGCAACCATATAAGTGCGGTTGCAATGTAGCCAGCCACGTGTCTGGCCAGTGGGGTGAGCTGTCACGTTACAAAGTCCAAAAAAACCCAGAAGATAAGTTAGTACAAACCTGGTTATTCCTCTGAGAGCAGATGTGGAGACAAATGCTCTGCTCCTTTCCTCCTTTGTCTCGTCTTTTTCACCATACCTAAACTCCAAAAATGAGAATCTTGGAAAAAGATCAAGTCATTTAGAGGCATATGAGATTTCTGCAAAATACACTGTGTATCTTACTTCTAATCACTTGTGGCCAGTGTGAAAACTGCATTTCCTTCAGTTTGAAAGATCCTCTGCTACAAATGAATTAATAAATTTAAAAAAAGAAAAGAAAATAAATTTCAGAATACAAATGATTAAGAGATGCAGGAATATTTCTGCTTGTTCAATGCATCTCTTTTGAATGCTTTTTCAATGGCTGGTTGCATGCAAGTACACAGGATAATTCTTGTTTAGGAATTTTGCCTGCGTGTCACTAAACTGCTGTTATTAGAAAAGAAGACTGATTATGAGACCCAGTGTATTAAGTTATTTTTTGTTAATTGGATATTCCCAGATGGTACCGGATAACTGGCTTTAGGCAGCCCTGCTTGAGCAGGGGGGTTGGACAAGACCTCCAGAACCATCTTCCAATCTCAACCATTCTGTGAAATTCCAAAGTCTTTCCCATGCTGAGCTACCTGCAGCCTGTTGGCTACAAAGGTATTTCTTCATATAAGCGCATGGTTATTTTGTCAAGTGCCTTCTAAGATCAGATGTTCTTTTGCACACTCTCTTTACAGCTATTCACTCTCAAGGGACAAATTGCTTTTATTCTGTCCTGCTCACAGAGAAAGAAAACCCCCCTTTGATTCTGCTTGTGCCATTTCCCAGTTTCTTGTCAACAGGACAAATTGGCCTGCCTTTCTGTCTTCATGCCTGTCCTCAAGGTCTTTGAAATCCTTTTTTCTTACTGAAGTAACATTCCAAATATTGCCAGTAATGCAACAACCTCTATTTGAACTTTCTTTTCGGTTCCCTAACGTGGTAAGCAATTCTCACTTATTACAGGAAAGGCAGGCTGGCCATTTTCACTGCTGGCGACATTCTTTAAAAAAACAGTTTCTGAGAACAGTCAGTTCTCTCTTTTCATTTGCTTCTCCTTGCAAGTCTTATTACATTTTTCTGTTTATTTAGTTGTTTTGGCTCAATTTTATGTCTTTTTATGCCTAACTGCGCTCCCGATACCAAGGCAGATACTATTACAAACAGGAGATGAGAAGGATATTAAATAAAAATGTCAGATTCCTGCTGTCCTTACTGGTCCTGATCTTGTCCATGTGCCCCATCGGATGTACCTTGCTGTAGACACTACTATCCAAAGGGTAAACCATACACTTTTAGATGTTGTGTTAGAGCAAATCCAAGCTTGGTTTGATGATCAAAGGCACATACAGCTGCAGAAGCACGGGCACAACTCATGAGCTCTGTGCAATGCCGAGAGTACCTGAAATGTTTGACAGGGAAGAATAGATGTTGGCAAAATTGCTTGATCTGCATTTTAAAAATTGCAATCACACTTCCATAAACTTGCGATATTAATCAATAAAGGGATGTTACTCTACTGTAGCCACTCTTTCCTGTAAGAATTGGAGCCAGTTCTTCAAATGACCCAGTTTGGAAATAGCCTGAAGGAAAAATAAGCTTTTGTTTTTCTTTTGCTTGTTGAAATTTGCTGGTCCTCCACTAATTTTCAGGAAAAAAAAAACTTAAACAGTTTAGTTGTCTTCCCCAAATAACCATGTTCAACAGCCACAAAACTGGTGCTGGCACTAAATTTCATTCGTTTAAAAAAAAAAACAAACAAAAAAACCAGATACAACTAAAAAGAGTGGAAAAAAAATGAAATGGAAATCTAGAAGGGCATTAAAGCAAGAGTGGAGGCCATTTTTGCATTAACTGTAGGACTAAAAGTAACTATTTCTGTTTCTGCATTTAACTTACTGTGTAATGTTAGGCAGGCTATTTAACTTCTGTATCTCAATTTTCCCACCTATAAAATATGTCTAGTTGAATGTTGTGGTGATTAACATACTTGTTCACCACTTTAAGATATTTGGATAGCTCCTTATGGGACATGATAAAAGATTACTATGCACTACTGAAAGGCCTATACTTTGGTCGGTTTGTTTTATTTTTCAGTGTCTAAACAAAGTACACCTTTACAGTCAGAGTGTCACCTTTTACAACTGGACATTTTCTTTGATCACAAAGGATAAGAAACATTTTAGGAAAAAAACTTAAGTATAAATTTAATACAGGAAAATATATCTTATTATTGAAGTTAGTGTATCTTTCTGTGGGTTTATGCATAAGGATGTAAAATATTCTGTAGGATGAGGGTTAGAAAACTTTGCACCTCAGATTTCTTCCATTGCTTCCATTTTGCAACTCAACTTCTTCCATTGCTCAGCACTGGCAGTGGGTGAAATAATATCAGTCTGTGCCTAACTGGGCTTAGAACATCATGTGCATGAACCATAGCCACTAGCTGGTGGTAACACGTCCAAGAGTTTAAGCCAGGAAGCAGTCATCTGAAAGCTCTTGGCCAACTACCCATTCCACTTGTCGACAAATATTTATTTTATATGGCAAATACACATATTATTTGCATAAGACTCTCAGTGTTGCATAGGACCTTTAAAATAACAAGCAGAAGGAAGGTCGTTCAATCAACTGGAGTGAGTAGCAAGAATCATTATCTGCTTCAAACTTTCACAAAGTTTGGACTATTTTGTTACCTCAAAGGGAGAACAAGCTTTCAAAATTTATTGCCTTTGCAGCTTTCCAACTAGGGATCATGTAGCTGAAATTTGCCATCAAGACTGAAATATTTCGCAGACACTTAAAACTGCCTGTTTATGGCATGACTGATAGATGTGTGTGTCAGCTTGACTAGACTGGGTAGCTCAGGTAATGCCTCAAGCCTAAACTCCATCAGGACCAGGAAAGCTCCTCAATGCATACGGAATGAGAGACTTAATAACGCATTTTCAGAGTCAATAAAAAGTTGGCTGCTACTTAACTTTAAAATACTCGGGGAAGGAGGTGGTGCTGCTCTGCACCTCTTTTATTTGGCCATTTAATGAGAACGGACCTGGAGCCTGCAGTCCATATTGTAGGGACTTCATGTGATCAAGGGGCGTGAACTGCACACCAGCCTCCCCAGATAGTCCCGCAACTGCAAGATTTTTGTGGGGTTCCTTCCACCTCCTGATACAATTTGATCAAGAGAGAAAAGAGAAGGAGCAACAGCCTTGCAGGTGGGGACTGTCATCTGGCTTCAGAGAAAGTCAAAAGTTTTAGTCCTTGATATATGGCCTGTTCCAGTGACATACACCCTGTCTCCTACACTTGTTCAAAGTGGAAAAATATAAAACCAGTCCAAGTCACACAGGCACTATTTTAGCCTTCCAGTCACCCACACATTTTGAAATAAAAGCCTTGAAGAGAAGATTAGGAGCTTTAAATCCCGAGTGGAGAAAATTACCTGCTCAGAGCATTGCGTAAACCTTTGAAACCCTAGGAAACAAAAAGGAAGGATTTAAAACATTTTTCCTCCATGTATTCATCTGGCATGATTGGCAAGTCAAGACTATGTTTAGCTGGATTGCAACCCCTAAATCAGTAAAAATAATTTCTTTGGGAAACACCATGCATGGTATTCCGTATTTAAGAAGGAGCATATGCATTTGGACTTATGGCTGACGAGATAGGTTATATGGATGCGCCTTAAAAAGAGTATTCCAGACAATGGCTGTGCCTAAGGACTAATCCATGCCAACATGGTGTCCTTTATAGCAGTAAGAGAGCAAGTCATTTTAAACCCAGCCCTAAGTTAAATTCTTTCTGTAGTTTGACAACCGAACCTACCTTAAATTCTAAGTTAAGCACTTCTGCACCTTTTATTTAGTGCAATTGACTAGATACGTTTGCTAAAGAAAGTTGAAGGACTTTCTCAGCAGCGCTATAGAATGAAAACAGCCTTCTTTCTTTGTGTGAGTTGATATACTTTCCACCCTATTTCAAGTAAGTTCTAAACGTTGCAGAATGCTGGTGTTCAAAATAAAAATTAACAATTACTCACTATCCCTGCAGATTATCAGCCAGATAAACTTGTTCATTACAGAGGAGTCTCTAGGTGGTTAACATGGAGATAAATCTGCACTTAGGCAATTAATTAAAAAATAATTAATTATCTTAAATGCACCCTTAGATACTACTATATCATTTTCTACCTATGGAGTTGAAAACTCAATCACTAGAGAAGAAAAAAAGTGAGGACTTTGTATACTTATATATTGATATAATTTTTATTTTAAATAATTAGACGAGAATGTTAAAAGCAGTTACTTACAGCAGTAAGTAAGAGTAAGCAACATTAAGTAACAGATTCATGCTTTTAAGTAAGAAAATAAACTGTAGACAATACTCCTAATACTGAGAAAACTCTATAGTGGTGGAGAGAATCTGAGAAGTGCAGAGCCCACAAGGCCTGATGATTTCTCTACCAGGGCAGTATTGTTCTCCCAAAGATATGCATCCATTAATTTTGATCCAGTCTAGATTTCTTTCCTAAATGGTGGGGTTTCTGTGTTTCCTTTGGGAAACATTCATGGCTAAATAAATCCAAATATTAGGAAGATTATCCAATATAAGAGTAACTGATAATGTTAGAAAAGACCAAATATACTTTATTTTAAAGGCACTTTTACAATATCACTACCCACATTCTTTATATTGTCTTAAATTATTTCTTCTCTTGTATATATCAATACCACTGATATGACATTAACTCCATTGTATATTCTTTCACCACCCTCAACCAGACATTGTACTTTAAAATAAATGGGTTTTTTTTGCCCTAACCTAGCAAAGACTTGCACGTGTTTTTAGTCTTTGTGTTCTGCGACATCAGCAGTTTCAACATACACAAGGTTTAAAAGCAAGTGCATAGTGAAGTATACGAGAAATTAAAAATGTAGTATTTCTTACAAAGTTAGGGAATTGCTGTTAGGTAGGATACTAACAAATGTTTTAATTTATTCTGTTCTCTGGCCTTTATTATTGCTTTCCTCCAAACTACTCTCAGATGATAACCTTTCAAAGGTTGAACTCCAGTTTGAAGTGGAGGAAGATGCCCAACTTTGATTTCTTCATAATGGAATGAAAATGTGTTTTACCTCCATGTTGACAGACAGCTTTAATTTGTCTGGGAAAACTTGGAGAGATGTAGCTATAGATTTTGAAAAAAATCCTTGAACTGAATACTCCTTTTGATATAAAGCCTGAAATGTTACTTCATTTTTTCCTTTCATTTTTTTTTCTTCTTGGCTATGTTACGTTCCTATAGTCCTACCTATTTTGTGTTTTATATTCTGAGTTTTTTATTCCATGGATTAACATTTTTTTTCATTTTAATAATTGGCATATTTCTAAAATTAGTCTTATTTTAGTTATAAAATGCAACTTCCCTAATACCTTTTCCTAATACAAGCTTCAGGAGTTTTTTGCTCTCTTGTGTGCAGTTACATTGAAATTCATATTGCCTACACATTTCACTATAAGGTTGCTAATCTTTTATTTTTGTTAGTGTTTTACTCATCACTTGAATGATGTTGGTCCAGAAGCTTGTACCAGCAACATCTTGAGTCCAATATATTAAATATGGTATCACTTAATTTGTACCAGCATATAATGTAATCTTCAATTTAAATTTGTCTTTGCATATATAGCCTCAAATTATTGCTACCTTTGTAATTTCTTTGTTCTATTAATAAGAAGAGTCTATAAACCCTTCACTAACTACCAATGCTATTCCAAGTTTCTTCTGTCTTCCCTTCCAAACTTTCACTTGTGTTCACAGAGGTTTATTTTGTTTTTACAGTCACTCTTAATTAATTTTTTTCTGACAAATACTCTGCTGAACTAACTCTGTTGGTCTTGGTAGAACTGCCTTTTTTCTGATCTTCCTAGACTTGCCTCATTTAAGTTACTTCTCTAATACATCTAAGCTAGAAACTGGAAGATGAGTTGATATGAAAAGAGAAATGATCAGTTTTTCACAAGGAAAATAATGAAAAATAAATATTTTACAACAGCAAAGATGATTTTTTTTTGTCTTTCAAAAGTACTAAAGAAAAAAAGAGAAAAAGAGTAACAGGTGGGATGCAATTGGTAACTGTCAAATACTTCCAACAGTTGCCACAAATCTCTAAGCATTCTATACATGTCCAGTTTTTATAAGCACAAAATTCTCATAAGGACAGGAATGTTATTTAAGTTTGTTGGTTTTGTTTTGTTTTGGTTTCTGGTTTTTGTTTGTTTGGTTTTGTTTTTTTGTTTTGTTTTGTGTTTTTTTGTTTATTTGTTGTTTTTTTATTTTTTTCTTCTGTTGTAATAAGCTAATTATCATTAAATTAATGTAATCTGTAACTTGGATACGGCTGATCCAGTACAAATGTAGAACTTAGCAGAACAGTGGTTTGGAACATTAGCATGCCAGGCAGTTAAGCAGTATGTCCTCTCACCCATTCACCACCTTGTAGCAAGAGATTTATTTTGCCCCTTTTGTGTCCTTTACAAAATCATGACTTTAGAGTAAGCTATGATCTTGAAAAAACACAGTCGGTTATGGATTGCTGCTTAACTTGTCAAAACAACTCAAGGCAAATGAAGCCTAACCATGGTGAAATATTGGTCTGCTTCATCAGAGGACAAGCCTATATATAACCACAGGTGAGAACTACGAAATGATAATTGAATGCCAGAGCTTTGTACTGTTATACAAAGATCAGAGATGGGGTCTCCAACACAGACAATATCTTTAGGAGGATGGGACCATGATTAATGACTTGTCAAGATACTCAGTGCCTTTCAACTATTGTCGGAAGAACCTTTGTCCTCTACACAACTCAGGAGAAGGGATCTGAACACAGATTTCTGTGCCTGAAACTCAAAAGTCTCATTTAGCCATCAGCTAACAGAGATGTGCATCAGGTTTGCTCTAGAAGCATTCCATTGTGTTGCTACTGTCTTACGCTTCAGCTTTATTGGATTCACAAGTTCACAGATATTTCTTTACCTGTAATCATATTTGGAGTATATGAAAGCAACTTTGTTGTAACCTGCTTTCAAAAAAGAAAGAATTGTGTAGTAGTTTGTTACACTGTCTCCTCTTTGCTGAGTTTTGGATAAAGGAGTTTGTCACAAGAATATACCAGTGATTATTTGTTGCTAATTCCTCATTAAATAAAAAAAAATATAATTGCTGTACTGGATTTTAAATATTTCCTTACTGTTTGGGTGTAAGGAGTGGAAAATATTTCTTGAGTTCTGAAGGCACTGAGTGCTAGATGCACAAAAAGTCCTTGAAATGGAAGTCTCTTGTACTTGAAGAATCCCTTCAGTCCAAGTTAGGTTCTCAAGCTCTTTGCACAGCTGTGAATCTGCCTGTGAGTGACAGGTAGATCTTTTATATATTCCATATTTTTTCTTCCATAAAAGCATTTCACACTTTAATGAAAATGACATGCTAATTAGCAGGCTAGTATTAGTAGTATTTGCAATTTTTAATTAAACCTGAAAAAATAAAAAGGAAAATGAGCTCTGCTGCGATTATGTTTTGACAGCACTGTGTATGCTGGTCTGCTAGATGAAGACAATATATCCTACAATGTCTTCAATATTGAAACAGACACAGAGGTTTCAGAGAAGTCAACAAGTTCTTTCCAAAATATTAAATAAATGTGTAAGAACAGTTTGTTCCTCTACTGCCTCATAGCTTACCTCCTTTCATCTTTTATCTTCCACTCAGATCTCAAAGCGGGAGGTAAACATTTAAAAGATGTATTATAGGGTGTTTTAAAAAGACGGACCCAATTTCAAAGCAGTATACAGGGTGTTTCAAAAAGATGGACCCAAATTGAAATCACTATGTCTCTGCAACCATGAACCACCCATGAAAGAAACTCTTACCATTCAAAAGCATGGGTATTACCCATAAGGAATCAGAGAAACAGTCAAAGATCTGGCTTGCAGTCTCGTATCTGCTGGAGCATGCTGTCCTCAGCAGTTACACAAATGCAAAGCATTATGTTTTTTCCTGGCACAGGGCAACAGTAGACACCAGAGATTTAGATTTCCAACAGTTTTCTATGCCAAATTGAGAAAGTCTATAACAGGGAGTGATTATGTCAACAAACTGTTTACTTTTTCACTGTTGATTCTATTGGTGAGGAACCTCAATCATGCCCTGAAACAACAGTGAAGCAATACAAAATGCAACCATTAACAGCAAAATGCAGCACTAAACAATCTTGAGTTGAAGTCATAGTGCATTGTGTTCAGACACAGAGCACCAACACTATAGACTGTGATGACGACATTTTAGGCCCTGAACATTCAGCAGGTACTTTCCATTGAATTCAGGAATACTGGGATTTTAGACAAGAGCTGTACCTTCACAAAAAACAATTGTACAACATGTCTTGAATAAAGGGACGTTAGCTCACAGAAAATGTTGGAAGGTGTTTTTAGAGGTCATTAATCAAATCCCCACTCAGAGCAGGCCCAATGAAATCAGGTTACCCAGAGTCTTGTCCAGTAAAACTTTGGATGTTTCCAAAGATGGAGATTTCCCAGCCTGTCTGGACAACCTGTTTCAGGGTTTATCTAGCCTTGTAGTAGGAAAAAATTCCAAGCTGTCAGATGAAAATTTTCAGCCTCTGTAAGCTATTCCTCACCAGCAGAACCAGCCCACCAGAAGTTCCCACAAGAAGATACTGCTTCCAGAAGATGCCTCTTAATGTTCAAGCCTGGAAACCACTGTGACAACTGCTAATTTGTTTTCTGGAATCTCAACCTCTAAATGGCTCAGTTAATAATGAGGAGTAGGAAATTAAGTTTTGTATTCATGGTGGTGGAAAATTCTTTCATGTTTTTGTAGTATTTTTTAATTACCTGTGATAAAGATAGAGCAAAAATTTTGCAATTCAATGAAATGCAAACCACAACAATTGCTTTTGAAAACTTGCACTTTTTTCCTCCCCCATTTTACTGTAGCCCTGATTTCTGAGGGAAAGTCAGGGATTCAAATTATTTTAAGGAAGTTATTTAAATATTTACAGCAAACTGTGTTTCTAAGTGCCTTCCAGAATAGAAAACCCAGGACACGCATACAGTCACTGTGTAAAGAACCATTTTTATTGTGTTGTTTAGTTAATGCCTTAGCCGTGACATCTGGGGAAAATCTGTTGTGTTTGACACTGCTTGGATCAAATGTCTCTTGAAATCATTAGGTAAAGATATGTGTATAGAAGTATGATTGCATTTAAAGGTAAACTCTTGGAGGCAGGCAAGGGTATTCAAACAGAACTTAAAGAATTTTCAAAGCCAGGAATATTTGTATGTACTCAATGACAGGCCAAAAAAGGTGACTTTGTGTTTTGACATGGCTTGATGCCTAACAGCTCTGAAACCAAAGCCGTTTATCTATTTTGGTGTGAAATTATGCTGAACTGTAAATGTCTGCTGAGAAACTAGGCTTACTTAGCTGAATCACTGTTCTCTATTAATACATGTCAACAGTGTCTGCAGCACTGCTTGCTCCCATCCAATCAGCTCAAATGATGAGAAGTGTGAGTTAGATTTTGTCTGAAACTAACGACGCAAACAGACCATAAGAAACTTCAGGTTTTATGTTGCACTGAAATTTATGGGACTGTGGTTGTGAAAAGTAGAGCCAGCAAACACCTCCATGGGCCACTATATGTGTCACTGTCACGAAATTAGAGGAGGAGTGAGCACTTTGCAGAATTTGTTAATTATATTGGTGGTGGTTTTTATTTCAAAATAAATGAGAACTGTACTTGGTACACTACCAGAACTGCTAATGGCATTTGAAAGGCATAAGCAAAAAACCAAAAAAACAGCCACAGTCCTGAATCACTATAATTCACTTGTTAAGATTCTCTAAAATATGGGGGGACAAGGAGATCGAGAACACTTTATTTGCCCGCAGAGGCAACACCTTTCCTCTTTGAATGCACAGCATTGCTTGCAGTATACCCAAGACATGCATTAGAAAACCGTGCCATTACAGTGCTTTAGTGAATGGAACAAGGAAGTCAGTATTGTAATTTGCCCAGCTTATACTGAATTATTGTCGTAGAGTTACAGGGCTGCTTCCCACAGCTATGACCCCACCGTAACCATTACTGGGAGAATATTGACACTGGAATTTTTAAAAGCTTTTGCCAGCGCATGATTTAGCTGCTGTAGGACAAGGAAGTTATCTATTCTAGTGCTACAAAACCTGAATTCCAGCTTGTGTGCAGTATTGATGTCTAATTTGCACTTCCTGCATGGATGACAGCACTTGGCCTTCAGTCTCTGACCTCCAGGTCTGCCTATGAGGATGCACAGAGAACAGCAACGCAAGCACTGAAGCATCTTATTGCTGTAGTACATGATTAGGTAGAAATCAAGTAATGTTTGACAGTCTATTTTTTATCATTCTTTTGACAGATTGCAGAAACATTTTAACATTGGGGCTAAAATGCTACCTGAGCTATGGAACCTTCAGAATAATGCAATTCCGCCTGAGTCAATTTTCTGCCTTTCAGTAACTCTGGACAAAACCATAATAAAATTTCAAGGACTCAACGTACAAAAAATATATTAATGATAGGATGCTATACAACACTGGTGTAACTTGATGGCATCAACACAGTAGCAAGAATCAATGACAACAGAACAGCTACTTGCAAAGCACAAAAAATTTACTGTCACTGTTTAGAAAATGCTTGGAGGCTATTCTAGAATTCAAAGCAAAGAAATTTTGTGAATAAATTTAAAG
This sequence comes from Caloenas nicobarica, assembly GCF_036013445.1. Classification (NCBI taxonomy): domain Eukaryota; kingdom Metazoa; phylum Chordata; class Aves; order Columbiformes; family Columbidae; genus Caloenas; species Caloenas nicobarica. The sequence continues at coordinate 27,979,027 of NC_088247.1, forward strand.
TGCTATAAAATATCTTAGCATAGATTTACAGCCATTAATTAAGACATAGCTCTTTCTGAAATCAACTTACTGGTAATTTATGCATAGTATATGTTGAAATACAAATTTAAGTTAGAAAGAGCGAACACTTTGTAATAATCAATAAAATGGACTCTCCATATGGCCACAAATCTAGGGAAAAATAACAAGCAAAAATATCTTCACTTTTTTTTTCTATAGTTGTGTCTTTTCTGATTAAGGATGAAGAAATGATAGTCTGGGAAAAACAAACAAACAAACCCCTAAAACAAAAAAAATATTTGGTATCTGCAAAAAGTCAAAAAGATAAATCCAAAGCTTAAGGAGATTTTTTTCTAAACAACTGTTTCTGGTCAAAATAAAAAGACATTTAATGTCTTTTTTTATTATTTAGTAATAATTATTCTTGAGATATGTTTACATTACCTCATAATCTCAGGAATGTGCACAGCATGAACAGGCATGGACCACACAGGACTTTGCTGTACTTCCTCATTCATGTTGTCTAGACTCCTCTTGAATTCTGAATCCAAGCAAGCCTAAAATTACAAGAGCAAGAAACTTCCTCCTTCTTTTCCTCTGACTCAATTTTTAAAGGAAAACTGAAGATTCTACCTGCATTCTTGTGAATGCAGTGCTAATGATGACATTATCATGTTGCATTGGATTCCCCAAAACCAAACATTTGCATCATGTGGAACTGTACTTAAATTTCATATGGACACACAGGTGTCCAAAATGTTTGCATATACGATAAAGTAAGAAGTGGTGTTATGCAATTCTTCTTTATGGTGGAGATAGTGGCTGAAAAAAGAGACCAAATATTTAAGATATATCAACATTCCTATTGAGCTGAGACATATTTCGCCTTCATGGTGAAAACTGGGTGCAGAACAAGGGCCATTTTCTGAAAGGTCTGCTCCTCACACAAACATAAACACGAGCAAGTCCTTACTCTTTGGTCAGTGGATCAGCAATTGCATCCTAGTATTGATCACATAGATATATTCATTACTCTGCCAAATTGCACAAGTATATTGAAGCTGAATAAAACAATATTTAACAAACTTCATAACTTTTTGAGATACCTCCAACACAGACAGAACAAATCAATACCTGCTGAAAATAGGTCTACATCTTGATAATTTGGTTGTGATTAAAAATGAGCCTATTTTATTCATAAAGAAATCTTTGCACATCCAAACTGAAACTCTAAGCCTAAATTAGATCTCCTGTTAAGACAAGACGACAGCTGTCAGTGATGTTTATAAACAGGAAACACACTCTGAGAAAGGTTTTGTTCTTACTTGAAGAATTTAATCTTAACCTACAAAATTATCAAGGCTGCGAAGGGTGAAAAAAGTGATAAACTATGTTTGGCAGCAAAGGCATAAAGAAGGCAAATAATGATGTAGCATGTTATTATTCTTTTTAATATATGCTTTCTTTAAGAAACAAATATCTGCAGTTTCTATTAACTCAGCTGTGTGACCCCAAATTCAACAACCTATTTTTATATTAGCCATGTGTTAATGTGTAATCTTACTGTGTTTAAAATGAATGTGTTAAGGTTCAGTAGAGCAGAGGAGGGGTTTTACATTTGAATCATATACGTCTGTTCGAGTTGCCTCAGCTTTGACCACTGCCAACTGCTTCTGATCCTAAATCCTGAATAAACTTTCCTTCCGAGCTACTTGGGCAAACACAAAAAAATAAGTTAATGAGAATGTAAGCTTTTCTAGCCTGCTAAATATGTTAAGAAGGAACAGCGTAAAGACAGGGAAGCAAATGGACTGGTTAGTGTCACGAGTTGTGCTATCTCTAGTAACTAAAGGATTAATTATACTAGTATTTACTCCCATATTTGGATGAATACACAAGAGCTGCTGTACTGTCACTCTCTGGAAATGCTTGGTACACTGAACTGGCTCGTTGTTGCTGCTGCTCCTCTGCCCTTCACCTGTTCATCAGCCTGGAAGTGAAGGAGTGCATCACGCTGGTCAGAGTGGGCTGCTGGAGAAGAACACTGCCTGTCAGGCACACTGTGCTACTTTCTCAGTTATATTTTCCTTTTTGTAATCCGACAGAGATTTAAAACATTACAAAAATTAAAAAATATGTAGCTTGGTGCAGTTTAATACTGAGATATATGAACAAGCTGATCTAAATTGAAGAATTAATACATTTGGTTTTGTTTATGGGTACCAGACTGTAGCTCATGGCCATCAGCAACCAGAACTGTCAGTGTGCTGCTATGTGTGATAAGTCTGTGGGACACAGAGGTGAACTGCCATTTGTGCTCTTTACTGCATTGGCCTCTTCTTGATTCAGCTTGGTGTTCTAAAGGAAGCCCGAATGCACCAGTTGTTTTTTGGTTTGACATTGCACTGTATATAAAAGCAGAAGAGTTATATTTTCATATGCAGTCATCACTGGTTTTGATGTCTGCAGATATTAGAGACTGAAAGAACAGTCAAGCTGAAATGCATGTTTGAAATAATGTTTGTTAAAGTTGTATGACTAGTCATGCTCTGAAATCGCCGTATTTGATACTGATCTTATCAAAGAATCCTTTGTTCATATAATTAGCAATATGGCTGAAGTAACACTCGCAAGGAAAGTTTATTCCACTGTAATATTTAATGAAGCTTTTTGCTATCATTTGTGCGAAGATCCTGTGCTATGCTAGTGCCATGTTAACTAGGGAGCCTATTTCTACATAAACCTACATACACAGGCACAGGCTAAAGGAAGCACAGGCTAAAGCAGTGTAAGTCCTTTGACTTTCTTCCAATCCATACAGTTCTCTGAGTGAGGAAAAAGAAGTAAATGTTGCTGAAAATTTTTATTCTAGGTACAATGTTGAATATGAAGGATACTGCTGACAAAAATACACACATCTTACTTTTGGGTCAATAACATCTACAGAGAATAATTCTCTGTAACCAGTGCTCCTACAATGTTTATATGACGTGTCTGTGGACTCTGAGTGACAGCTCACCTGAGGATCCCAGGAGACCCTGATGAGCACTCCGGAGCTTGGTCCTCTTGGACCACTGAGTTGGAAACCAGAGGGTCATAGCAGTGCACAGGATGTGTGCTGCTTGGGTGACCTGCACCCAGCACTCCCTACTCCCTGCTCCAACACATCCTCCACAAGACCAGAAGGACTGGCCTCCAACAGCCACTCTCCATCCATAACCTGACATCTACACATGGGATATGAGCCTCCCCAGTAACCATGAATGGGGAGGGTATCGTTTCACCTACAGTAGGAACCCACAATTCTGACAGAGGAATGTCCCAGCCCTGTGCTTGTAGCCTGCAGGGGCATGTGAAGATGGAAGAAGTTTACAGCACCCCTCCTCAGCCTGACAGATAATTTTGGAAAAGGTATTCACGTAACTACATCTCTGCAGCAAAACTGGCCAGAGGAGGCAGCTGTGACACAGGCAGAATGGAGACTGTCACAGGGACATGTGGTCGTTGCCTACTTTGCTTTCACACAGAGTCAGGCAGAGCCACATGTTATTTCTGCCACAGCCTCATGCTGCAGCTGCAGAGGGGTGAGCCCTAGGAGGATGGACAAGAGCAGCAGAGACATAGCGCACTGAGAAAACAAAGAAGACATCCTTGCTGGGTGTAGACTCACACAATACAGTGTCCCAGAGAGCTGTGCAGTAGGAACATGATTTTCATAAAGGTGGAAAAAAGTGGCCAATGTTCAGTTTGGAAAAAAGTGTACTTCTGAAAAATATAGGACAGAAAAGAAAAAAATATGTGCAAAACACTCAAGAAAGGGCAAGTGTCTCCCCTTCCTTTCCACATTAACAAAATAACCTTACTGAGAAGACGAGGAAGCTCACAAGGAAACATAAACTTTACTTTGGAACTTGTTATGAGAGAGTAAATGCATTCTGATTCAAATATCAGTTCAAATTAGGATAAAATTATACATCTGACTGCAATTTCCTCAAGGGAAGTGATCTGTTCCCAACCCACTCATTGCTGGTCAGGGTTGTCTCTTCCGAGCTGTCAGTCACTTTGGTCAGGATGGGCTGTGTGGGAAAGACTTGCTATTTAAAATGGTTGGATTACCCTCGGCTGTTTTCAGTCAAACAGAGCAATAGTCCCCGTATGATTTTGGCACTACTAGACCACCTGGCATTCCTCAGCACAAGCCTCCTTCCTTGTTTCTGCAGCCGACACATCCTTCTCAGATGCCTTTAATCATAGAGACATGTATCAGGAGGTGTAGAATCTCTTTCCTCCTTAAAAAAAAACCAAAACCAAACCCCCCCACAAAACAACAAAAAATGTTACTTTGTGCTGATACCATTGATTTCTTCCTGTGCTAGCAGGATCTCCTACTTGCAGAGCTGATCTGAGAGCATTCAAATCCATATCCTAACACGCCTTAATTCTTTAATGTGTATGGCATTTCTGTATGGGCAAGTTAACTTTGCAGAACAAAATTGTACAGAAACAAACTTATTCAGAACAGGTGTTTTTTGCTGCTGAAATGGGGGGATTTAAGACTTGGTTTCAGTAATTCTCATTTTGTTTCAGGTTGTTTAGTGAGAAAGTAAAATAAATTATGAGGAGCAAATTTGGAAGAAGATAAAATGAAATTCAGGTTCCAAGTATGTGATTTTCTTCTTACAAATTCCTGTCATCATTAGAAATTTCTTTTTGATATAATAATAGTTTTTAAACCATGAGTGGAGTTTATGGTGAATAATCAAAGTATAAAACATGAAATACAGATCCCTTAAGAACCAGAGTATTTAAATGGAAATATTTCAGGATTAATCTCTTCCTCACACATTCTTTGTAGTAGTACTTACCCATGATTTCCTCTTTCCTGTTTAATATTTTTCGTGACCAAAGCTTCTGTCAAATCTTCCCATTTTGGAAACCTACAGAACAAACCTCTTTGTTTGTCTCAGTTCTTCTGCTTATCTTTTAAAGATTCAGAAAAACAGTGTTGACACTTCGACTTCTATATTTTGAAAAATCAGGCTATGACAGACTTATCAAAGGAAGCAGCTTTCATCAAACAAGACAATAGATGTTGATTCCTTTCATTACAGATGTTGTATGTATCCTGATGCAGTAAAAGTTGTGTTGAAAACAGTAAATATTACCTTCCTTATTAGATTTCCTCTTTATTAAAATTTCTGTTGCTGCAAAAATTTTTCGCTAAATCACAGAATGTTAGGGATTGGAAGGGACCTCAAAAGATCATCTAGTCCAAATGAAGAATGAGAATTGCTTCCTCTGGTTAGTCCCTAAAAATGTTGTTTCCTTGGAATCAATTTTGTGTAATAATAATCTGAAGAGGAAAAATAGGTCTCTGTTCTAACCATATTATCACAGCAGTAATGTCTTTATTACAAATGCTTCCATCCAAATGAATGACTGGGAATTATGTAGTTTCCTTTCCACAGCAGTGTGGATTTCAACATCCTTTAACACTACTAAAGTCAGGGATAACCATTAGGTTAAACTGCTGCAAGTCTACAGAAGCTTAAATATGGATGCCATGCAGGGACTTCAGCTCTTTCAGCAGTGATCTTCCAACAGGACAACGAGAGTTGATGGCGGTTTATCACTTTGATTCCTATTTCTAATCTGCTGAATTAAAAATACTGATCCTAATTTACAGGACACTGCATGCTGCATGTTAAAATGTGGATATGTCAAAGTGTTGACCTAGATTTACATTATTTTAGGCAGTAAACCTTGGTGAATCACCAGAAGGATGATTCAGAGCAATTAAGGTAGAAGCCTTGATTACCTATGGAGAGCATACGTTAATAAGAAGCGACTGGAGAACGCCCACATAGTGTGCCTATCTCGTTCATTGGCTGCATAGGGACTGGAGGCAGGTTCGAAGGGTAATTTGCAGTTCGGTACATGTGCACTGCCACCTGGAACCATCTAAAAGGCAATGTCAGGCTCAGGGCTACGTCTGACTCAAATCTTAAAAGCAGTTGCCTATTTAGAGTCAGATCACTGTTTTGTGGTGGGGCGCCTAGAGAAAGAAATAGCACAATTCTTCTTGTACAATTGTTTAAAGGCACTTGAAAAGTAGGAGGCAGGGTTTCTACCTCCTCCTGATTGTCCAGAGTAGATTTGAATTATCATGTCGCACTTCTCAACAAACCAGCCATAGCCTAGATCTGAGCAAATCATAAGAGCACTCTTTGCTCCAAGTATGGAAATTGGTTAAGGTTAATGTACCCTTTGCCCTCCACCACAGGATCATTCCCCTGGGAGATGGGCATTTAAGTACTTTCAGGTAGCTGAAGGATAAAACAAGTGGAGCTGGAATCCCAGGTTTGTGGTTCATGCATGAATGCACTGGTCACAGGGTAAGTTATTGTGCAAAATACTTCCTTCCAATATTTTCTTCCTCCTTGAGATTTTTCAGCCTTTCCCTCCTTATTTTGAAAAACAACCCTTGTGCTGTGTGTTGAAATAACTCCTGTTTCTCTGCATCATTGATGAAATATATTAAGGATCTAGAAGGTTCATGCTCATCCCCACCCAGCTCTGATTTGTCTCAGCTTGGACGGCAGCTGCAAGTGCAGTTGGCAGGACAGCATGCTTGTTAAAAATGGCAGAAGACCAAGATTTTAGGACCTAGAAAAAAAATTGTACTAAAATGGAGACAGCAATAGATTTCCAGTGCCTTTTGGGAAAAGGCAGTATTTCAGAGTTTACCAATCACTCTTGAAGGATGTAGTTACACATTTCCTTTTCCTGAGTGGAAGAGCAGACTCAATAACGTACTCTCTCACTATAGTGAGAGATCCAGATCCAGTTTTTACCCTCTACCATGCTAAAGGATACCCTTCACCAATCCACAACTAGTAAGCTGCAGAATATTGATGGAAATGAGAAGGAAGGTAGGTTTTCCGCCAAGTAAAATGTATTGTGAAAGTCTAAACTTATTTTCAGGTTGCTAATGCTAACCAGATTTGGTATAGTTGTGTGATACAAAGCACAGATCAAGTTTGAATCACCTGCCCAAAGCTACAGAACCAAACAGCACCAGGACAGAGTTACCAGCTAAGGACTTGACATTGTATCTATGCAGAAGACACGTAATTTCTCTGTGGTTCTTGCATTTCCAATTCAGAGGACACCTCTGCCTGAGATTCTGGTTTGATAACATGAACAAGCCAGTTTTAGGGATGCAAGTGCAAACTGAAATACTGTATGCATATTTACACAAAGGGTCAGCCTGGTATGAATTAATTAAAAAAAAAAGAAAAAGAAAAAGAAAAAGACAGGTAAATGTTTTAATTTCAGACCAGATACTTGCGACGCGTTTATGCTGTGAATGATTTGCTGAGTGAGTGGTACTGCCACTGTAAGCAGTTCAGATGGGATTCAGCCCACCTGTTTCTAACAGTCTTCCCTCTCTCTTTTTAGTCAGTGGAGAGATAAGGCTGTTCAAAGAAGCTACTCATTTAATCAAATCTACAGTGATATTCACACACAATAACAGTTACTCCAATGAGAGCCTAGGGCAGCAACCTTAGTTATAGACATTTACATTAAAAGTATCTCTCCCATTACAGCCCACTCGCACTGGAAGTTTTATGATATGAATATCAATATTCTTATTTACAATTCCCCTTTAAAAATCTCAGGATGATACAGTTAAAGAATGTAGTTTTGGTCTAGAGCTCTAAACTGGTGATTCACTTGCCCAGAAAAATAAGGCTTTTTTAAAAAATATGACCTTTCGTATTTGGGGAAAATAACAACAACAACAACAAAACCCCCCATAACCCAAAACCAACACTATGGCTTTCAAGTTTGAAAAATGAGATTTCAAAAACTGTTCTGACTTCTCACAGTCTTTTTAGTCTAGGCCTAGGACCAATTTGACAAATACTTTTCACTGTTCTGAAACTGCATTTTCAGAAAAATAAGTTACCCTGCTTATAAAAAACAAACTAGAACTCCAAAGAAACAGGCTGTCCTCCTTCAGTCACTTCTTGATGTGAAGTGTTTCTTCAGTTATATCACAACATATGCAATCAATTATATCACAACATATGCAACAATAATATGTGTATAGAACAGCATATTTCCATTTGCTTTACAGGTCCTTACATAACCCCCATAATTTCAGTATGTATGTCCAGATAGAGTTGCTAAACAAGCAGTTTTTTCATTGAAAGATTTGGCATGGTTTAAATTCCAAATGTTCATGGATGCTTTATGGTCACTATTATTTTTCTGCTCAATTATTTTGGTTTGTAGGTAACTTTTTATTGATTTATTTTCCATTTATCAGATGTTCCTATTGCTAGCCTCCAGGAATATTGAGAATAAAAAAAATCTTATAGTTTAATTGTGTATTATTTTCATTAAAGCAATCTAGTGACAGCTGTATCAGGTCTGGTATTTCTGACAGTTTTGATGTCACTTTTAAATAGATCTGCTACTACAAAGTAAATTATTAAGATCAAAGCACTGAAGTAATCAATTTGCATTACATACTTGGAGAATGAAACAGACAACAGTAGTCATTAGCATTGCTTTGCCAAAACACATCCAAATTAGCAACACACAAAGATTCTTCCCATCAGATTTTCACCCAACTACATCCACAATTAAAGCAAAGAAAGCTACTGTACAAATCATCCTTAATTGTAACCACAGAGAAGATTCTAAAAGCAGTGTCTGAAATTCCAGTATTTTAGTAAGTCTTCTACCTTAGCCAGGTTTTGGGTTAGCTCAGCAGATAGAGCTACTGCTACGTCAAGACAAACTGTGATCTCTATCATCCGCCCACCTGCAGCCCCAGGTACGCGCCACCTCCAGCCTCTGAAACTAATGAGGAGAATCACTGCTTTTTGCAGACTGCACTGTAGCTTACAGTGAGTAGAATACTATGACTACTGTTGTGGCTCTGGACTGAAAATGCAGTTGCACACTTTCGGTCTGAATATCAGCTGATGAGAAAGAAACTGGGAGTGAACAGTCACGAAGATGTTTGAGAAGATGTTGTATGCCCATGCACAGGTGCTGCTTCTCTTGTTTCCTCCCTGCCTCGCGCTGTCAGCTGAGACTGAAAACCTGCATCAGCTAAGAAATTGCAGCCTCCAAACCCCACTGAGCTCAGAAACTGGATCCCCTGGAAGACCTGGTTGCACACTGTGTGTCAGCTCACTTACCTTGTGGCACCTGTAAAATTGTAGCTTTTTTTTTTTTCTACAAAAAAAAAAAGATCAAAGCAGTTGCCCTTGAAAATATTGTTTTGAGTTCCATAGATGTTACACTTTTAAGGCCCTAAGTGTACTGTTGTGCTGTTATTTGCTTGTTGGTTGTTGTGGGTCTTTTTGTTTGTTTATTTGTTTGTTGTGGTTTTTAAATTTTTTTTTGTTTTGGTTTTTCAGTTTCTTTCCTAGAGTTTACAAAAGAAAGGGCAAATTAGTAACTGGGACTGATGAAACTGTCACTTGGGAGTCTCATTTATGTGAAAGTTCTCATGCCTGCACTCCACTATGGTAATACATGTCCATATCAGTGTTTTCAATTAAATGTATAATAGCCAAAACACATGCCAGTTTATGTACATCATATCATAGAGCTACAGAAGCAAGGTAGATCCTGGCATGAACTGGAGGAATGGTGCACAGGTCTTTGGTGTGGTGCAAATTTGCGTGTGTGGTTCTAAACTAAATAAATTTTTGAGCTCATTTTGACTTAGCCAATAAAATTTTCTGAAACACCTTTGAAAAAGAAGCAGAACTTTATCTTGAGAGTTTCTTTCTAAAAGTATAGAAGCACATCAGAATAGAATCCTATATTTATTTACATGTCAGAATAAAAAAAGAAAAAATCAGTGAAAGTTTCCACAAGGATGTCACATTTATAATATATGAGAGAGAAACGTGGACCGTGTCAGAGAGGGAGAAAGGTAAAGGGCACAATCAGACAGTCAGTAACACCTGCACCTCCCTTCAAAGAGGAGTCACTTTGTGGGATTACTTGTGTATAAAGCTGAGCATGGGAATAAAAGCAGAAGGTCATTGAATTTAATGGATTTAGCAGATAAGTATCTTCCATTTCAGCAGTGCTGAGAAAATATGTCTATAATTTCCCCACCTCTTCTAATACTTTTGCTTCAGAGGACCCAATTTGAAAAGCAGCCGCTGGCTCGGACCACTTCAGCAACACAAGAAATCCCTTTTGAAGGCTCCTGCTCCCAGTTTGAAAGCGCTACAATCACACAATCTAAAGTGCCAATTCAATGTAATCTCTGCTCACTCTACTCTGTTCAAAAAGGCTGATGACAGGTTAATTTTATACCGTCAGACTTCATGCCAGACTAGGGGTTACCACTTTATGCCAGATCAGTTATTGTTTATCCTTCCAGCAGGTATAAAAACATAAAGCTGGAATAAACACCATGACACCTGCTCTGGTTCACTCAGCAGATACATGATGAAGGGGATCAGACAGGTCCTGCTGTGACCTGGCGATGCACAGGTCGGGTACTAATGGTTGTGGACTCACGGTCTCAGAGGCAACAGGATGATCTGCCTGGTGCTGTAGTGAAAGCTGGAGAACAGTGAGTCTGTGTAAGCAAAGCATCCAGGGGATTAAGCTTCAGGGCTCACTCACATTTGAAATGAACACGTATGTAAGCAGCATGCAGACTTATAGCAAAATAGGGATTGTTGGATAACACCATGAGTTTTGGAATAGGTGCGCTTTGTCATGGATTGAAAAGAACCAGTCCCTTCTGAAAGCAAATATTGACTCATTGGGTTACTCGGAAACCAGTCTTGTGTCAACACAGTGTTCAAACTTTGAGAAATATTTAAGAATATTGGCATGGACTGTCCTCTGTCTTCCCTCCTGTGTGATCATCTGTGTCTTTATAAAATAATTTGCAAATATTTTTTGTTTTCCAAATTACTAAAGGGGTTTTAAAAACAACTACAAAGGCATTTGTGAAATCAGATTCGGAGGCAGTTAAGAGTCCAGTGATGTAGCTGAATTGTAAAGAAAAAAATGTTTCTGGATATTCAGAAAAACTCTTCAAGAAGATTTGAAGGGGACCTACATCAGTCTCAAAACTATGACGGAATAGGTGATGCTGATGCCCTTTGAATAAGCCTCAATGTTTTTCTCCTCCCACATTTCCTGTTCTTTATCACTTTGTGTAAGGGTACATATACAGACAGAAAAAAATATTTCAACTGTCTTGCACTTTTGTGGAAAATTTCAAGGCCATCTCCGTTTTCTACCAAAATAAATCCCCTCTTTAGCAAAGACCATGAACCTATAGCAATAATAGAGTTTTGTGACACCATAAATTTTACGAAAACTTAGTTATTCTATAAATCTCATCCTACTACTCTAGCAAGTGTTTAGCTTTTGCCACTAGTATCACTAGGTTGTTGGTGCTTACAGCATAGTAATGTCAATTTACTATTTTAGTTTGTGTGCTTTCAGTACCTTTTCACAGTCTAGTTTTTAATCATTCATCATTCCAGTGAATCAAAATTGTTTTAAGATTTACCCTGGTTTTTTACTGTCTTCTTAAAATCACTTACCTGAAATGATTATGTAATGGATTTGTGAAATTGTCAATGTTCAATGTCAGTGTCAAATGCCAATTTTGTAACTTTTAAAATGGTTTCCTATGACTTTTCCCACCATCTCACTATTATCTGATAAATTATTTAAATGCATAAATAAACTCACTTTGCTAAAATATGCTGGTTTACTAACAGTTAATATTTTCTGTTATTTGTTACTTTATAAAATGAAACACAATTTTTGAGCTCTCAGATACATTTTTATCAGTTGTCCTAAAATTGTTTATATTCTATTATAGAATACATATAGTATTCAGCATTTTAAATAACAAGCAGTTCAAATAACATACCAAATTACTGTTGTGATTGCTGACAGTGATAGTTCAATATTTGTATATATGAAGAAATATGTTACCATTTCGCTTTAGCAGCATGATAGATTAGAAGTCTTCCCATCTTGAAATGCTAAATAGCAGTGTGATTACTGAGCACTTTTTCCCATTTCTTTTTGTGCTGTGGATGATTTTGTGCATAATTTTTAAAAATCTTGGCAGATTGTTGTAATATTTTAAAATGAAATTCTGTTTCTACAGCATCTAAATAATAATAATAAAAATCCTACCCCTCATACACACTGTAATTGGGGTGTCATTGATTTTTTTACTGATTATAGACTGCAATGAAATTTGAAATATCAGAATTATTCAGTTATTGTTATGATGATGTATTAGTGCATAGATGAACTTGTCAGCAAAAATCAAGGATCGACCACAAAATAATTTTAACTCCCTACTTGATTCTTCGTGTCGCAGTTCAAAGCTCTAAGCTCTGCTCACTTGCAAATGTCTCCAGGTCTGCTTCTTCTCTTCTTTGATATTAAATACAGTCATGTCTCGTTTTATAATTATCTTTCACCTCAGAAGCTTAAAATTTTACCAAATACCAACTTACCCAACAAAAACTCAGAATACATACATTTGTCTTACTAGAACACCAGCCATAAAATCTAACATTAGATGATTTATGCTCACTGTTTTCAAAAATGAACATTTGTTTTGGCAGTCCAAAAGGAAATGGCCCAAATGGTATGCCTAGGTCTTGGTTTTCAGCTGATTTTTCCCACAACAACAAAACAAAAAAACAGAACACAGAATAAACATTTTCAAGTCCTTTTCAAATCCTTTCAGACTGATATACAGGAAGATGTGTTTGATAACAAGAACATTGCAAACTGGATTACCTGTGCAGTACATATGATTTGCCTCCCCAAAATGTTTTGAAAGGCCTTTCCCAACCATCCTTCTTCTCATCTCCAGGAAATGAAAAAACCAGCATGACTTATTTTATTCCAAACAGATTACTAGTATTTGCTTCCCACAGACAGATACTGCTCAAAGAAATACAGATAACATGATGTACGTGCATGATAGACAGAATCATGCAGCCACCTTGCAGCCACACGATCAGCTTCTTAACCTGATGGGCAGCTACACCACAAAGTTAAAGATTAGTTCTCTGACCATATTGGCAAGCCTGTACCATCCAGTATATCAGAGGATGTGGGAACTCACGATCAGAGCAGAAGAAAACCAAGGTCACATTTCGGACAGCAGGCTGTAGACAGTTTATCTCATGGAATTTTTTTGTGTAAACAAACCAAGGAAAGTCTGTAAGGACACAGACCTCCTGCCATTCATTATATCATGTGTGCTTGATAAAAATGACTAAAATTGAATTCCTGAGCTGTATGGAAACCAAGGAACTGAGTGTATTCCCCTCAATAAAGAGTGATTTGCATTGTAAACCTTTTATATTGTCAGTTAGTTCCTATTCTGTGAACGGCAGGAAATAATTTCTAACAGCAGAGAAAGTTTTTGAAACAGTTGTGCTTGTTGAATCAGAGATGTATGATGAATTCTCAGATAAACCCCCACAACCGTTTTATCACAGCATTGGATTAAGAGCATTGTTTGACATTAGCTGGATGGCACTTTGGCCAAGAGCCTACTGTTAAATTGTTAAATTGATTGTTAAATTGTTGACCAGTTCTGAGTAGTCCAAGGTAAGAGTTTGAACGCTAATCAAGTCTCCTGTTAGAGAGCAGTGTAGGGGAAAGGGACCTGGGCGTCCTGGTGGACAGCAGGGTGACCATGAGCCAGCACTGTGCCCTTGTGACCAAGAAGGCCAATGGCATCCTGGGGTGTATTAGAAGGGGGGTGGTTAGTAGGTCGAGAGAGGTTCTCCTTCCCCTCTACTCTGTCCTGGTGAGACCTCATCTGGAATATTGTGTCCAGTTCTGGGCCCCTCAGTTCCAGAAGGATAGGGAACTGCTGGAGAGAGTCTAGCACAGGGCCACAAAGATGCTGAAGGGAGTGGAGCATCTCCCTTATGAGGAAAGGCTGAGGGAGCTGGGTCTCTTTAGCCTGGAGAAGAGGAGACTGAGGGGTGACCTCATTAATGTTTATAAATATATAAAGGGTGAGTGTCACGAGGATGGAGCCAGGCTCTTCTCGGTGACAACAAATGGTAACACAAGGGGTAATGGGTTCGAACTGGAACACAAGAGATTCCACTTCAATTTGAGAAGAAACTTCTTCTCGGTGAGGGTAACAGAACATTGGAACAGGCTGCCCAGAGAGGTTGTGAATTCTCCTTCTCTGGAGACATTCAAAACCCACCTGGACACATTCCTGTGTAGCCTCACCTAGGTGTTCCTGCTCTGGCAGGGGGATCGGACCAGGTGATCTTTTGAGATCCCTTTCAATCCCTAACATTCTGTGATTCTGTGATTCTGTGAAATACAAAGAAAATATATATATGTATTTAAAAATACGAAAAACCGTATGCTAATATGGAAAACTATTAAAGTATGGTGTCTCAGGATTTTAGTGGTTGAGGAGAATCCATAGCACATGAGCAAGTCCACAAATGAAAAGTTGTTTTTTACTTCTGTTATTACTTCTAATAAATTTTTCAGAGTCAAAATGAATTCTTTGTATCTTCTCTATAATCCTCAGCAATATAGTGCCAGTAGGTCAAATTTTGCTCTCAGGGACATATTTACAGCTTTACAGAAGTCAATCAAGATGCAACCAACAGCTTAGATGTTAAAGCTACACTCTGCTGTGAAAGGTAGCATAGAGCTACACTGACGTAGCAGGAAGACAAAGAACAAATGAATGTCCTTTCCCCCAAGTATTTATGGCTGTGTCACTTCTTTTCACGGAACAGTTTATTCCTAGCCAGCTTTTGGATAGTTGGAGTAAGGAGGAGTGATTCATGTCCCCTCTTTGATTTGACCTGGAAAATTGCTTGTAATGATGAGTCAAGATTATTTCCTGCTCTACTGGCTAGTGCTCAAGTTGTGGCTCAACAACGCTGAGTAGTGAAGAGCATGGGCTCACTTCTTCTTTACAGCCTCCAAAGCCAAGAAAAATACGGTGATGATGGACCATTTTGCAAATACTTGGATTCACGTTTGCTATTCAAGCCTAAGCGGCGTAAGAACAAAGGTAACCATTCCAAAAATGAATAGATATGATGCTAATCAGACAGAAAAAAATTATCTATGGAGTAAGAATATGATAGCTTTACAAAGTCACATTTCAGTGTGCAGAATTTTATGTCATGAAGAATGAGGAAAAAATGGTCCAGAAAAACATTAAGTGCTGCAGTAACTGAGTAATCACAAACTATTTTTTAAAAAAGTCTTTCTTTTATATATGATTATTCATCTTCTCTCCTTGTCCTTGATTTTACAAGGGTGAATAGAACAACTTCACAAATTTGGAAGTGACTGAAAAAGGTGTACTTTGCAGAACTATAAGTATTTGCAACAGTTGTATGTTTCTGGTTAGTTTTTTCTTGTTATTTTTTGCTATTTTTGTAGCCTTGCTGTTTACACACCACTTTCCCATACATGCATCCAGCCCTGTAACTAAAGATCAAGATATTTGTCTGTGCATAAAGAGAATAAATAATGATAGGATTATCTGACTTCAGGAAAAATGTAAATTGCTTACAAATCTGGTTACTGAATGACAATGAACAGAATAGGATTTATATTTTAAAAAAAACCCACAGCATTAATACTGGTTCTTTGAACCATATATTGATTCTAAGCTGCATATAAAACTATTGAAATTAATTAGTTGTGTAGAACAAGGAGAGTGTATGGCTTCTAATAAACTGCTGACAGTAGACTGAGCTTGTGCAGTGCTACTGTTCCCAAACATCTGAGCAGATCAAAACATATGCTCCATCCCTAGAAGTGTTGAAGGCCAGGTTGGATGGGGCTTCTAGGGGAAGGTGTCCCTGTCCATGGCAGGGGGGTTGGAATGAGATGATTTTTAAGGTCCCTTCCAACCCAAACCATTCTGTGATTCTATGATTCTACATTGCTTTGACATTTACACTGTGGACATTTTTGTATATCTTTTCCAGCAGTGCCTGTTTTTGTACCACAATTGACTACAGATTTTCTAGTTAGGTTGATAGATTTAATAGGGAATTTAAAAATAAGGATTTAAAACTATCTTACATTTCAGAGGCAGAGGGAATTTGATCACTGATATAATTTAATACATAGCTTCATATCATTCTATAATTCCCTCTTTCTCTGTGCTTGCTCTGAAGAGTGTTAGCATGCTGCTAAAATGGATCCCAGCTAACTCATGGATCATTTAATTGCTGTTTGATGAACAGGAGACATTCTCCCTTTAAAAGAAAGCTCAAATTATCACTCAAATCTGAAAACCTTTCAACACATTAATAATTTAAATTTAACGGTACCGATTGCATAGGATATGGATTACAAAAGAGTCCCATAGGTTAACAGATAACCATTAACAGAGAATTCTGTCAGTATCCTGCACCTGATGACACCATCCCCAAATGAAACCTTAAGAGTTTTTGCTTCAGAAAATATTTGATTTTTTTTTTTTAAAACCTATTAGGAAATAAGATTTCTGTGCTAGCAACAAATAAGACTTTTGCTACTCTAAACTTTCCTCCTCATTCTCAGGTGCTGGTTTCTGATACATAAAACCTTTTCAATCAGAGCATTCACCTCCTAGCAGAGTTCCTCTCTCCTTACTATAGTTTTCTTTAATTCCTGCAGTCATTCAAGCCTGAATACCTTACTTTCTGGTTACTGCATTTTTCAGTACTGTTTCAGCTCTTTACAAAAATATACATGAGAAAATTTTCACTGTAAGTTTGTTATCTGTCAAAGTTTTTAAGTCACTGTTTGTTTGTTTGTTTTTGTAATGGGTAATTCTTGACCTATCAGTGGTGTAGATGTTAGAGTTTCACTTTAGAGGCTTATTTCTGAGTTCTCTCCTTAATCCCTCTTTGCTTTGGGAACTCCGATTATTTCAGCTATGAATGAAGCAGAAGTTCTCAAATGCTACACAGTAATCACAAATTAATTCTTGCCTTTGACCACATAGTTGGTTTTCTTGCTGTCACATGGATTTTAAAGGTCCTCCACAGCTACTACATAAAGGAAGAACAAAGATCCAGTTTTCAATTTCTTTTAAATAAGTGACAGCCAACACTTTTTCAAGTGTGAAAAATACTTAAGAAGTTAAATGTAGTGTAAAAGAGACATTTGGAAGATTAAGCAATTCAGTTTGAACATTTTAAGGAAGTTTTTACAAACACTACCAACATTTTCAACTGCCAGATCAAGAGCAGGAAAATTATCCAAAATGCAAATCTGAACTTGTAGCTCCCAGTATGGATTTCTTCTTTATACCTTACTGCCTTTAGCAAGAAGCACAAACAATAACAGTAAAGGCTAAAACTCATCTATATTTGATCCATAAAAGGATAAATGACATAGCAGCATTCCGTAGTGGGTAGAAGAGACTAAATTGTGTCGGTCCTTGAGTAGATTATTTGCATGTGTATTGTGTATTGTACTCCTTAATGATGCTGTCAAATTTCTCTAAACTATTTTTCAGGTATTTTAAGGACATCTAGAACAGAATAATGTTCTAAACATCCATCTCAACTGATAATATAAAAATATAAAATAACAGACTTGATTCGCAAAATGTAGTTTTGTTTTATATTTTACTTAATATGGACTTTTCTTTTTTTCTTTGGTTTGTCCTCTGATGGAGAAAAGGAATATTAACTTAGAGAAGTGTAGATTGTAAGATCACAGAATACTGAAACAGATTGAACTTTAATATTCAGAAATTTTACTTATTAAATGACATATATTGTCATAAATTGAGGGTTCGAACAAGTAAGTACAGAACAAAGTCCTGAATTAACCACACCATTTCATTTCAATCTTAGAGACACAACATACACTAGGTTCAATTTTGTACAAATATTTCTTTCCTTCTTACTAAATAAACAGAAATTCAAGCAGAAGTCTGACCAATCTGCTGTGGTTGTGGTTGTTTTGTTTTGTTTTGTTTTGTTTTCCTTTTCAAATATAGTTTACTTGTTTTTACAGTTAAAAAAACCCCACCCTGCACTACTAAATATAAACCACTTTTTTTACAGAAAGTGCACAATTAGGCATGGCGTACAGTCTTGTACAGGGTTTCTGTGGATGTGAAATATAGTCAAACTCGAGTCTAACTTCCTATTATTGTACTACCAGACAAGCAACATTGTTATATTATGCTATGTAAATTAAACAATCCAATTCAATTATTAAAATGTTGTACTATAAGCAGTAGAACTAGTGAAACGGAACTTCCTACAGCTTCTGTCCTATTCCTGAGTTTTTCTCCTGCATCCACAGTAGTGTGCCCCATAGCTTCACCTACCTGCCATGCCACCTGGGCTTACCCTAAGTAAATCTTAATTCCTTCTCACATCTCCTAGCTGCCTCTGCCTGAACCAGCAGGTGGGCATCACAAAGAGCATCATGTGGCTGGTTCAAAGCTGTATGTGAGGTGACTGGCAAGTCAGGACCTACGTGCAGACTTGCTAACCAGACGCTACCCTGAGCAGCCCAGACAAAACGATCTGGCCTTGTTTCCCCTTTTCTGTCAGGGAAATAGGAAATACAGAAGCCACCTTTAATTTTCACAAAACTTGGAGGACCTTAGTGTGTTTGAGACTATGACCTTCCCGTTTCATGTGGTTGAAACTGATCATCAGGTTCAAATGTTCCTAGAGAGGAGTGGGGTAGAGGTTCCAGCCTGGCAGTGCCTGTCTCGTCTTCTCAACCACAATCAGTTTTGCATTTCCCTTCCCTGGGGGCAGTGTCACACGCAACACAGATGTGCTTTCCAACAAAGACCTCTGTGACTATTGATAACCAAAGGGAGAGTGTCATCCCTTCATTAATAGCAGTTGCTGTGCCTGGCTGATGCTAGGTCTCCTTTGACTTTTATATCCCACCATCAACAGCTAGGTCGATATTATTGTTGCAGATCAACTTCTGAAAAAATATTCCTGTTCATACTTTATGCTTACTAGTGGCAGACGCAGGCTTCCCCTAGATTTTACATACTCATTGCATAAACATTGAGGGTACAGCTATGGTAGAACCATAGTACAGCAGGCAATAACATGCTTTGTAATTTCTAAAATTGCGTACCACATGTAAAAATTAGGAAGTGGAAAGCAATGAAACATGATAATGGAGATCATAACACTTGGTCTTGTGAGATGTAGGATACTCTGCATGAGGTACTCCCAGTTTTATCCATTCAACAGTGCAGAAGAAGTAGAACATTGCACAAGTAGAACAAAACAGTAGAATGGGTAGATAACCTGGAAATTTAGCCTCAGAGCATTGCTATAGGTCATAAGAAAGTCTTATCCTTTCAAGAGAAGATCAGGCATAGCCTCTTTGGCTTTATATGACCAATTTTTAAAGTCCTTACCTATTTAGCAAATAAGGTAAAAATAACACTATACATCTAACAATACATTCTATTACAGAATTAAACAAGGTATTAACATTAAGTTTGGATGGGCAGTGCTCACTCAGCATTGAGATGAGAGATAATTATATTTCAGTGAAGATCTTAATTGAAAGTAGTACATTTTATTTTCAGATATATTAATATTTGCATTTTTAAAAGATAAATTTGACTAGACAATTTTAACTTGATTTGGACTGTGATCCAGACTGCACAGAGATATCTCTTCAGTCCTATCAACTTGTGCTGTGTGGATTTTTAAAAATTCCATGAACTGCTTTCTGTTGTCTGGGGAAAAGATCAGCAAATCCACAATTTCAGTTTAAGCTGAACCTTAGCAATCTGTATTTAGACTGTTTAATTTGTCTTGGGAAGGTGAAGAATTAAATATTATTAAACCAAGAAAAATGGGTTCATTCTTATTCTTGAAGTCTGTGATAAAACTTCAATTTATTTTAAAGGAAAAAAGAATCAAGCCACAATTTTTCCATCTTTCCCTTAATTATACTTACCATAATTTATTTTCCATTCAGTTCTAGTGTTCATCATGTGTTATAGTTCTTACCTTCCAAACATATATATCAAATTCCAGAAAAAATACTCAGATGAACTACTTAATTAACATTTTTTCCTTGTACTTTTTTGTGCTTAGTGGGAATTCATTTTCCCCTCAGTTTTCATATTATTTTTCTTGATATATTGTAACAGTGTACAAAATGATTTTGTCTAACCCGATGTGTGGCAATTCTTAACCTATATGGGATATTTCTATCTAGGTTTTGCCATAAATAGGATTCCGCAATAAAATTCTAGATCCGTGTTCTGATGAAGAGCTCAATTGCAAAATTTGAACATTTGAAAAACATCTCAAGAGAAGAAATGCAGAATAGAGTCTCTAAGTGATAAAACGCTGGAACATCTAACACTTTAATTTACTGGTAAGCCTCTCAACTTTTAAATTTCTGAAAATTGGAATAAAATATTAAAGGCTCAAAGAGAAATGCTGTGTGGAGGGACTCGTTAGTGGAGAGTGAGCCCTGGAGTGCTACCTTTCTGATTAAGATAGCACTCAGCAGGGAATCTGTTTTGAATTCCTTAGGCTTGAAGGAATAAATGGCATGGGAAGGATAAAATAACTTCTTTCTAAACAAATGTACAGAAAGTGTAGGAGTTAAATACCAGCATAATAAGCACAAGAACTCAGGATCATGAAGGAAAAGATTTGAAAAAGTGTGGGAGGTAAAGAGAATAAGAAATGAGTATTGCATTAAAACATCCAAACCAAGGTACAGATTAAGTGTGGATTTGCAGTAAAATTGGAAGGCATTTCTGAAAAAAGCACAGAGAAAGAACTTAAGTACAAGATTTAAAAACATTGCAAATAAAATAATAAGCAATGGCTAGAAATGATTAAAGAACCAAAAGTCATTACAGATGACACGTTAAAACTGAAAAAAAGAGTGTTTAGGAAGCAAAGGCTCATACATAAGAAACAAAGGAAAATGTCCATGGATACACAATGAAAATAGTTTTAGATGGAATATAATTTTTATTAGCAGGACAAAAAAACCGCTACTGTGGCTATATTTTGAACTTTATTATCTGTAGATATCTTCATTTCTATATGATGACCATATATGTGTGCAGAGATATGTAGAAACTCACAGTTACCTGTGTGTTAGAAATATAAATTTCCATTTAGTGTTCTGCACCAAACTATTTTCTTTGTATTATCAGTAGTTTTTCTATAATATTCCTGTTGGCTTTATGTATGGACTGACAATGCAATGGAAACTACCAAAACAGAAGCTTCATCGGCTTAGTTAGTCACGTGAGAACAGTCATCCATTCTATAGCATTTTTCTTTCTTCTTTTAACAGTCTTATGTGAAAGACTGTTAAAACCACTGTTGCCTTGATTTGTATCTTCTCTGATTCTTACTGTTTACCTACCTTTAAGATCACTCACATTAAAATCTCATAGTAAGTGCATAGTAAAGATATTTTATAGATCCTATTTTGTACTCGCCTGTATTTCAGTGAAATCTTTAAAGAGTTAGAGGGCCATACCATCTCTGCGGTGTAAACCTAAGAGTGCAGGGAAGTGAGGTGGTTCTTGTTCCCCCTTTAGAAATCTGATTTTTCTTTTCCCTCTGATAAAGCTGACCAGATCTGCTGACTGCTGTGTGAGGCCACTGATCAGCACCCTCCCATCCTTTTGTAGTCCTTTGATGTTCATGTTTCTCAAGACAAAAGAAGAAAGAGCAATATCCGGGCAGCATGCCATGCAAGAGCTGCAATTTGCTGAATGAAGGCTTCTAATGGTCATCTCAGTACTTAGTGTGCATGCAAGTGGGGGCAGGCAGAATTTCTCCCTGGTTTAGGGGAAGAAGGGGCCTCTCATACTGCAACGTGTGAATACTTTGTGATTGTGATGTAGATAGATGCCTGTGTAATACATTCATATAGAGATCTTAAATACATGTGATAATAAAATGCACCGTTTCTTTTTCTTCACGTTTCCATTTTTGCCAGTGCAGTTTTCCTCGAATTAAAACCCTTTTGCAAAGGAATTTTCAGTGTAGTGTAAATGGATGCTATTCTGAACAGGAAGTCAATTACTCCTCATAATTCAAAAGAACATAATATATCAGCTAGTCCTTGATGGACTCACATATATCTCCAAGTGAAACCACTAGGAATCATATCTCTTCAAGAGGAATAAACTGTGCAGAAATGACACAATTTGAGAAATAGTAATGTATTTATTGATTTAGTGCATTTAATTATTTGCTATCAAAAAATCAAAGACAAGATAATTCTACTTTTTACAAGGAAAGATAAAATAGGAAAAGGGCTTTATATCCACTCTGCATGCATTTTTATTGTATCTTGTCTGTAGAATCGTGAATAATTATTTTGTGTAATGAAAGCAAAAGGCATCATTCTGACTCTGTGTTGTGTTTTCAAAGTCCCATTCTGGAAACAGTCTTAAACACAGTTGTAATAACATTTGCCTTACTCCAGCCAATTCGGTCACACTGTGCACAGAGCATGAGACAGTCAGCTGAGGAATGATGACAATTCTTTCCCTCCACAGGAGCCCAGAATACACAGCCCAGTGCCAATAAGGTAACAGCTCTCAGAAAGACTCCTTCCAGAGACGGACAGCTGAACCCGGATTCCTCCCCATTTAACTCATAACTGGTGCATAGTGTAAAACGGCAATATTTTTCAACCACAGCTTTCACCATTGTGCAAATAATATATTTCTGTGTTTCTGCTTTTTGCCTGTTTTGCCATTTAATTAGCTGTTAAGTAAGCAATTTTTTTTTTCAATGGAATTTCTCTCCTGTTTCGAAGTGACTGAAAACAATGTAGCTGTAAAAGACCCAGATCAACACATTGACATGATATCCCATGGGCAGATGGCATGCTAGCCTGACCTTGTTTACCACTGGACCGCATCCTGTGACAAGGCGATTTTGTAATGACTGCAGCAGTTCCAGGCTTTTCATGTATCACGTTCCTCTCTTGTTCTTCAGATAACACGACTGTAAGGTCGGAGTGGCATTTTTAATTGTTGATTTAGTATTGTAGTACCTAATTCTGCTGGAGATTTCTGAAATTTTAGAATACATATTTCAATCAATGCATCAAGAGATTTTATTTTTTTTACGTTCTAATGAATGATGTTAAAATTATTGTTAGACTTTGAACACAGCAGAACATCTACTAAAAGAGTATATGAGTTTTTTTACTCTTTTTGGGTTAATAAAGAACTTATTTAAAGCACCTATTTATTTGATTTCTATTTGAAATGTATTTGGAATTTATTGTCCCAGAAGTTTCAAGCCAAGCACAGCTATACAAACATATCATTGTTATACATTAAAAATGCTAAATTTACCTCTAATCTGATATATTTACAAACCATTTTCCTAAAGAAGTAGTGCTATTATTTACTGCACATAATAATATTTTCTGTGAAAATATTTTCTATTCAAATTATTTATATATTTTCAGTACAAACTATATATAACTGATGTTTCCATCATTCTTGTCTCTTATACTTCTATTAGCTTTTTGAGTTTCAGCCATCTCCAAAATTCTACCAAAGAACTAGGTGTTCCAAGAAAAAGTAATTTCTGTTCATAAAACAGTAACAAATCCAGGGGAAAAGAACATTTATCCTTCTTTCTGTGTAAAACTCCTCTACAGTTTGGCTAGTCCAGATGCTGCCCTTTAAGAAGAGGGAAAGCTAAAGCTCAAAAGCTGGCCATTCTTTGCACATAGTAAGGTCAGCAGAAATTTCAGCAGCCTACACTCTTTATTTTGGCAGTGCTTTGTATGAAGATATGGCTTCAGCTGAAGTTTATGCATCTGCACTTTAAAAACACAATGTCATTTTTCATCCAATCACTAGTCCATATAAGTGCTAGATTTTAAGCTTTGTGTCAATCCATAGTGCTTTGTTTTGGCTTCAGAGTACAGATCTATCTCCCTAGCAACTGTGATACATGAAGACTCACTCATCAGCTTTCAGGCTAGAAATAATATGTAGAATATATATGTTTGATAATAAAGGATGAGTCATAAAAACTAACTCAAAAGATGACCCTAACACAGACTATTTTTGGACAAATTTTGTCAGAAATGTTTCATATTTAATATTTATACCAAATGCACATAATGACATTATATATGTAAAGCAGAGACCTCTGAATTAACACAGTGGGGTGACAGGATGTTCAAACACTTTTTCTACAAGATATTGGACTTCTGGGCTCCATCCTGCAGATTCTCATGTCCAGGGGGCACTCGGACTTCCTGCAGCCCAGCAAACCCTGCAGTCCCAAGTCTCTTCTTCAATGCTGTGGCTTCCCAAGCGTATTGCAATCATTCTTACCTGTACTGTGAGACTGTCTTGGCCTCCAGAAGAAGTTTTCTACATCCTCACTGCCCCTGGAGGGGGTCTGTGGCCTCTGTTAGACCCTGAATCACCTCAGAGAATTACTTTGGGAGCATTAGGTAGCTGGTACTAAAGCCACAGCAGAGACCTGTTACAATTTAGCACTCTACATAGAATCATAGAATTGTTTAGGTTGGAAAAGACCTTTAACATCATCAAGTCCAACTGTAAACCTGTCACTGCCAAACCCACCAAAAAAACATGTCCCTAAGTGCTACATCTACAAGCCTCTTACGTATCTCCAGAGATGGTGACTCCACCACTTCCATGGGCAGCTTGTTCCAATGCCTGACAACACTTTTGGTGAAGACATTTTTCCTAATATCCAATCTAAACCTCCCCTGGTGCAACCTGAGGCCTTTTCCTCTTGTCTTATCACTTGCACTTTGGGAGAAGAGACCAACACCCTCCATACTACAACCTCCTTTCACGTAGTTGTAGACAGTGATAAGGTCTCCCCTCAGCCTCCTTTTCTCCAGGCTGAACAGCCCCAGTTCCCTCAGCCACTCCTCATAAAACTTGTGCTCTGGACCCTTCACCAGCTTCATTGCTCTTCTTTGGACACGGTCAAGTCTCAGTGCTCATGCAAATATGCATTCTTTTACTACAAATATAGATGTTCTCTCAGAGCTTTATGGCATTACACTCTACTCATTTCTTTTAACAAGTGTCTGCAGCATGTTTCCGATCCAAGGTGCCTGACAGTGAGGACACAATCCCCTGCCCAGTTCACAAGCTGGTTTCATCTGACACTTATGAATGCTTCTTCAAGATATGCAATATATATGGAGAGAAATAAACTTAGAATGCTTAATCTTGATTATGCTGGTAGGTTCATAGCTTCCAAATTGCCACTTGAGTCACTCCAGTATGTGCCCCTTGTCCATACTCTACTAGGTTGCTATATAGTTTGGTGATTTAATTTAACACAGAATTCACCTAAAACAGTTGTTCATATTTCAGGGAAATTCAACAGTACATAGAGGATAATGACACAAACCAAGACAATCTAAGTGAGTTTTCTAGCAAGCTAAAAGGAAAAATGCATATGCTGGAGAAAAGAAAAATCTTTCCTTATAAGAAGGCGCAGCAGAGAGCTGCACAAGCAGAACTCCTCTCTTTCATCTGCAGAACTGAAGTATGACATGGTATTACCTGTTTATGCAATGCTGCTTCTATTTTGGCTGCTTAGTTCTTCCTAGCCCAGCATCTTGCTTTCGTTTGTACTTTACTTTGCTAATCCTTAGCTGCTCAGACTGAAATTTTGTAGGCTGGGTATCTGTCTCAAAATAGAAAGTTTCAGGAAAAGAGGTTTAACAATTTCCAGACTGAGATTAGTAAAATGTCATATTTTCTCATGTTGACAAATTATTCAGCAATAGTTTTACTTAAGAGCCTCTAATTCCTCCAGATTTTTCAGTAAACTTGGATTTTGCCCTGATATCATAATGTCTAATGCTTTCAGTGAAGATCACCCTTATTTGGCCAAATTATTTTCCTCTGTAAAGAATCACTCTCCTCACATAATTCATTGAGACTTGGTAAAGAACAGCTGCTAAATTATCCAATGATCACCTCTCTGCTGAATGTGTTTTGTGCCAAAAGGCACCTATCTGCATCTGGGCTGTACATGTATTATCCTTCAGACTAGCTGTGTAGAACTTTACTGGACATGTTGCCTGTAGGCATTAGCTTGTGCCTTACATGTTTAGTTATGTGATCTATGAGAGGAGGAGTGAGGGCTGGACAGAAGGGAGAAAGTTTATCTTAAGGTGTCAAGTTGTTCTACACTGAGTAATAAAAACCACTAATAATTTTACCCGAGTCCTGTATGCAAGAACGTCCCCTTTTATTGGCCCATGATTAGGTTATCTCCAATTTAAATATTATCATACTGTGGAGGAATTGCCTGTATGTCCCACCACCAGTGCATTGCTACCTTCAGTTCACTTTTTTGTTACAGAGCAATACTAAATTAAAGATGTTGTTTATTTAAGTTATGGTAATTTGGGTTAGAATGATGGGGGGGAAAAAAACAACAAACAACTTTTAAAGGAAAGAAATAAAAAAGTGTTGATATTGCTCATCACTCACGAACAGGAGAGAAATGCTCAATATCTTTCGTGTGTCTATGGTTCACTAAAAACAAACAACAACAACTAGAAAAACAACAAAACCCCCCTGTAGTTTTAGGAAGGTTTTAGTTAGCAGATATTTAGATTTGGTTTATGTTTGCACTGTTTTATATTTGCATTTGTATATATATATAGATATGACATTCATGTAGTTTATAGTCTAGAATACTATTTCTTAAAATTACGAAGTGCATCCTTCTTGTGAACATGTACATATATATCCTCGCAAAATTTTAAGGGAAATATCTGCACCTCCACTCTTTTCCAGTGGGTAGAATGAATACTGCAATAATCAGTGATGTGAGGAAGGTGACCGTTCCCTAACTATACATCTGACAGTATTTATGCCTAAGTTAGTTCTGTTAAACAGTTTGGTCTGTCACAAACAACAGATCATCAGTCTGAAGAGGTTATATGAAGTGGTTTGTTAAACTGAACAGAAAAAAATGTGGATTATTCATTACACTGAACAGAAAAAATATAACCCACATATGCCTATATAAAGACATTACAGCAAGCTCATATCCATTTGGATGAAGCCATATTTTTAAAAAGACAGCTTTATTTTTGTGCTTTGCTTTATAATGAGGCAGTATATAGGTTTACCAATTACCACAGTGTGTGTTCCAACTGTATTTTATTATAAATGAACACTTAATTGAGGATCCTACAATAAACTATTTTATGCTCCTTTTAAAATGCAAATATTGAAACATAAGATATTTTTGTTGGGATTACCTACCTGTGGATCTGGAAACTGAAGTCACTTGAACAATATATCTTTAACATCATCTCTTACAGTCTGTGTATCTGTATATTATTCTAGCCAGCATGGATTTAGAGAAGAGAAAATTGTGGTTGTATGAACTCACCTATCATCTGTAATGGAAAAAGATTGATTTTAAGATTATTATTTAAGTATATCTACTTAATTTACATAACTGAAGACCAGACTACCATTTTGCTAATCTAAAATATATTTTGTCAGTCATAAGACTTCACAGAGGAACTCTGAGTATTCAACTAACCTCATCACTTGTTGCATCTCTTGTACAACAGCTCAAAACCTTCTGTTTGAATAGTCTTCTTCAAAGTTCCCTTCAAATCAAATGTACTGCCACTCATGCACACCTAAGACCTCAGGATAGTTGTGGATATAAAGGATTGCATTAATCTCACCTAACTTTTCTTTCCTACAGCACTCATCTGCAGCTGATCTAATGACTCCAAGCTCTGTTTGTAATCAAGAATAGGAACAGGCACTTATGGAGCATAATCTCATCATAAAGTAAAGATGAAACAGGCCTAATTTACTGAGATTGGTTTTGTTCACCCAAAAGAGTGCTATAACACAGAAGCCAGGCAACAGAAGATGTAAAGAAAGGGTTAAGGAGGAGAGTTTATGAAAGCCTGTGGCAAGTTAACCTTGGCCAAAAGCCCACCCAGCTGCTCACTCGCTACCATCCCCTCCCCAGCAGGATGAGGTGCAGAGAAAATAGGAAGAACAGGAATAGGAAAGCTTGTGGGTTGAGATAAAGGCAGGGAGATCATTTACTAACTACTGTTGTAGGCAAAAGAGACTAATTTTTGGGAAAATTAAATTTAATTTATTGCCAATTAAAATACATTTAGATAATGAGAAACAAAATGCTAAATGCAAACCCAGCATCTTTCTTCCTCCTTTCTTTCCCAGGCTCTGTTTCACTTCTTCACTCCAGATGCTCCTGGAGATGGGATGGGGAATGGGGGCTGTGGTCAGTCCATAGCAGCTCCTCTCTGCTGCTCCGTCTTTCTCACACTTTTCCCTTCTCCAGCGTGGGCTCTCCACAGGCCACAGTTCCTTCAGGAGTTACCCATCTGCTCCAGTATGTCGTTCTCAATGGGCTGCAGTCTGGGTATCTGCTCCACCATGGACTTCTCCAGGGGCTGCTCCTCTGCTCTGGCACCTGAAGCACCAACTCCCTCCTTCTCTGACCTCAGTGTTCACAGTGATGCTTTTCACAGCCTTTTGCTCACTCCTTGCTGCCCACGCTGTGTTTTTCACCCTTTCTTGAATACATTTTCCTGAGGAACCACCACCTTGGCTGGGGGCTCAGCTGTGCCCTGCAGTGGGTGGCTGGAGGTACTGGAACCAGCTGTGTCCAGCACGGGGCAGCCCTGGCCTGTCTTCACAGAGACCCCCTGCAGCCCCAGCTGCCAACACCGTAAATTCTACCCCAAATACAAAGCTCCAATACAACTGGCATTACTTCAGTGTGAGGCACCTAAGAAATGATAATTCAAACACTTAAATTTGCTGACTTTTAGCTGAGTTCCAGCAATATATTCCACATCCCGAAGTCTCTTGTACTAGGCTAATATGTTTGTTTGTTTTTTATATATATTCAAATAAAATGGCACTCATAATTTTACTGCACCGTTTTTTCAGTACTTAGTAAAGCTCCAGGGCCTGATAAAATTATGGTCTCTCCTAAGAACTGTAGCCTCTGTTACAAGTCAACAGATCATTTTTGTTATATTTTGTTCGTTGTCACTTTATTCAGCCTAAACTCAGACTGTCTTTGGAAAGAACTATCTTTCTTTACTGACTGTCCTGGGAGAAAAAAATTAGGTGCCATTAACATGGGTCCCCTTAGCTGCCCTTCTGGCTAAAGCTGAACTTGCTTGAAAGCAATCTCCTTTTATATATATTCTTATACATTTTCACTGCCTAATAAGGATCAGAGGAAGGTTTAATTTGGGCTGTGAATGTAAGTAAAATAACATTGAAAAGCAACAAGTGGACCTCCAAACTCAGATGGGAATTCTTTCTCTCTCCAGAGCACTCTGGTTCCAGGTTGAGACTGTGGCCGGAATGTAAGCTCAGGGCATGAAGAGGGTCACCTTGAACTCTTTGGGGCTCAGGAAGAGTGATGGATTTAGTGAAACAGGTTAGATCTTCTTTTATGTGTTAGCAGTTCACCTAAAATCTTCTCATATTTACAGCAGTAGGACGCTAGTCACACTGCTGATCTTCTGTCTTGTTTTGGTCCATTATAACAGCTTTCAGTAATTTAATAAAAGGTCTTGGGAATATATTGGAATCAGGGATAGATAATCTACAGGTTCCTTTTTTTTTTTTTTTTAATTAGAGACACCTGCAACTGAAAAGGTTTGAACCTAGTGACCCAGCTGATTCCTTTCCATCCAATGAAAAAAATAAGTAAGCGGTAGAGCAGGACTAGAGTCAGTATATCACCTTGCCAGTGATGTTTTCCATAACCAGATGCAAAATTATTATCTTCCTTTTCTTTCATTGCTCATTTTAATACATAATTTTTGATGATTATTTGTTGAGAGTGCTGCTGATCTCCTGTAGTCATACAAATTCTGGCATGCTGGTGGTCTAAACAGATTAGGTACTCTTGCAGTGAAACACCTCTCTGCACTGTATAAATGAGCAACATAAATCATTAATTTGACAATGGACCTTGTGATGTTTGGTATTAAAAAATAGTTACTTTTAGTTGTCTGTGTTTTAATTGAACATAGACATAGGCTTCAGGAGTTGTGCAGGTATCTACTGTTAGAACAGTATCCTAAGGAGATCACTGGAATGCACATTTCGATTTTCAGGTATAGGATTGCTAATCTCTGTTCTCATATTTCCTTCCTATTTACACTGTAAGAGTTTAATGGACTACATTGTATAGCATTCTATCTTTTATTTGGAAGAGGTATGCCTTTCCAGACTATTGGTATATTTTACAGCGTAGTGAAACAAGTTTTCCACATTATTAACTCAGTGCATCCTTGTAGCTTGTCCTTCCAATTTGTTTGATGTGTTATCTGTCAAAGACAAATAGCAAATATATGTGGGGAAAATAACAATAATGAAGAAGCTCAAGGAAGATTTTAAATAGTATTCACATGATTTGACAAATTGTATAGCCACAGCAACACCATAAATTGCAATAACATACATCCTTTTAATGCTCTCATCACTGATCTCTTTCCAGTACATGTAAGTATACTGTGGATTTTATAACCTCAAAGTCAGGTGTTGGGGAATTTTCAAAAGCTCAGTTGTAAAATTGCTGAATTTCCCAGTACAGCCAGCACTCTGTCAAGGAATTATAATAATGGCTTAAATGATAAAAAAGTAAAAATAATTTGTGAGTTCTCCTTCTTTATTTCTGAGCTCTTAAGTCTTCCTGGTCCTTTATGTTAGAAATTTACCTTTAATGTACGGGAAAACTGAAATTCTCATTCTCATAATTTGATTGTAATACCTTGGACTTTAAGAAAATATCAATGTTCCAAGAGCTGCAATAAAATTGGGCTAAATGTGAATAGTGGTTTCCAACAAATATACACTTGTGTTTGCATCTACTAGTAACTAGGTACTAGTAAGAATCATGGAGGAAGAATATAAGTTGAGTAACAAAAAGTCACAATGAATCTTTCGTTTGATTGTACTATATGTACAATAAGAAAATAATAGTAATAATTATCCATAATGAGTTTTATATAAGAAACTATTGCTTTTGTCTCATAGGTCTTGGTCCTAGAATTTCCATTCAAGACTCTTTTTAGTGGTGGACAGGTACTGTGGATCACAGGTATAACATCATGTGTGTTCCTCATCTTTTCGCTTCCCCAGTGTTTTCCTAGGTAGGACTGTTTGCATCAACAGTCATGGCGTACTTGTTTGTTCAGTAGCTGTGCACTTCACCACGCGTCATTCCTGTTACCATTTATTTCTTTGTTTATATGTGGCGGCTTTCACATGTGCATCTGCCAAGCCTTCTGTGGGACAGGCAGTCTCCTTTCTGTACTGTACCCGATAGCCTTCCGACCACATTCACTGAGGAACACTTCCCAGGCTCATGGTCTTTCTGTAGCTTATACAGTGGCAATCTCTTATGCAGGCTGAGCCCAGACTGGCTGCTGTCATCAGCTGAGATGAAGGATTTGACAGACGGAAAACTTGTGGTACCTTTAAACAGGCACAAACTGGAGGCTGTGCCACTCATTACATATGTGGGAAAGCTAGATGTAACACTTACTGCTTCTGCAGATACGGTTCTTTGTATCTTCTAAAGATTTGTATGGATTTAACAGGTTTAATTCTGAAACAATGACGTAGCTGAGCTGGACAGTGGGATCTGAGTAACCTGATCTAGTTGAAGATGTCCCTGCTCATTGCAGATGGGTTGGACTAGATGACCTTTGAAGGTCCCTTCCAACCCAAGCTATTCTATGATTCTTAGGAGGATTCCACAACTTTTGTCACAGGAGTATGAGATTTTAGGCAGTTGAGTGACAAGCATCTTCTTTTTGTTAAGGAAGCTGTCTGGAGTGCAGGTTGTGATGGTTGTGGGGTCTATCATACTCTTGGATTCAAAGGATCTTTGTCATATTTGTCTCGTATCTGGATGACTGTCAGTATCTACCAGCATACAGCTCAGAATGAACTTTTCCCATTTGAAGAATGGTTTGGTGGTTTTACTTATATGTGTACATAGTGTTATTATAAATCCGTGCTGCTCTTGCCTGCCCCTCTTTCACACACTTCACATTTCCCCGGTGTTATTTTATGTATGTTAATACTATGTTCCATCTCAGAGGTCATTGGTAGGAACTGACCTGCCATGCAGTGGCTCTTGTATTGCCCTTTCCCGGTCAAATACATTCTTTTGGACCCTGTTTTTAAGCCCTCAGCAGCTCTGTATGTCCGTATCCTCATATTTTTCTCCACCTCACTTCTCTTCTGTGGATGCTAGTTAGCTCAGGTAATTCTTATTCTTCTCTTGAATCCATAAAAGAGGCTGCGCCAGCTGAAAGGCATCTTGTGTTCACTTTCCTCTGCTGTTGTACTACTCAGCAGCTGTCCCAATGCTGATTAGGTGTTCAGAGGTTGAGAAGCCAGGTAAGACAGAAAGCAAAATGGTCTTGCCTGTTCCAAGTTCCCAGTCCCAAGATCAGTAAAATTTTGAAGAGAAATATAAAGAAAAAGCTTTATATTGACTTCAACAGGGAAACAATTTTACATTCTTTGCTTCTAGTCAGATCTTCAATATGATTGTCATACACCATTTTGGAGATAATATATATAATACACTTACAAAGGTTGTCAGAATGGTTAAGGGATGTTTTCCTCTTAAGCCATTATTTCGAGGCTTTTATAAACTGAAAATAATTCCTTGCTTGGATAACCTTTCTTCAGACATGTTTCAATGTCAAGGTTATTTATTTTCTTTGGCTGAAGGAGGGGTTTGATAAAATTCAATGTTTCTGGTTTTGAGCTATTTGAGTGGGGAAAAAAATGACAGTTTCATGCTTTGGAAAAAAATGTTGAGATGCTTATTTGCACTGAGTACTGCAAAGTGACTTAATTTTATCTTCAGATTTGTCACTCACACAACAGTTATTACATTTTAGAGAAAAAGCTGTTTAAGTTAAAAAATTTTGATTGAAGGCAGCATAAAGGGCAAGATGGAATGGGCCCCTCCATTTCCAAAAGAAACCAGGTATGCTTTTAGTGACGTTTAAATGCGTGTGAATGTATATGACTGCAGATAAGTTATTTGTATTGTATACTGGTTTGTTGTCAATCATCCTGTTGTATAGCTATGCAGCTACTCAATGTATATAGAAGACAGAGCTAACAAAAAAAAAAAGTACTTGAGGTTATTTCATCATTTCTTCCTTTTTTTACATATAACAATACCCTGCCTAAAACATTCAGGTTGACTGACCCACTCCTAGAGCACAAGCAAGCTCCTCTCCTAAATAAGGTAAGAATCCAGTGACAATTATGATAATGTAATTATGTAGTATATAATCTTATAAAGATTATTATAGCAAATTATTAAGGGTATTTATTATAACAGCTCTCTCTGTTCTAGCATTTCCTAATTTCTGAGTTTTCTGCTTTGTAGTCCTATAATTCTTTTACCATTCTGTTACAATCTTTTGTGTTTAATCTGACTATACACTGGAATTGCAAACTCGTGTAAACTGGTGTAGATTGGCTTTTTTGCACAGCAGGTTTTTAGATCATAGTAGCCCTTGAGGTATGGAAAACTTGAAAAAGTTGTCTGGAACCACATGGTAAGTCACTTCACCTAAAAGTTCTCTTACGGTACTGTTTTAAGTACATGATAAGAATAACAGTAAGATCAGAAATAGTTTGGATAATATAGTTCTAACATTTCAGCTTTGCACTGCTTATATGTGTCACTAAGCATTTCATCTTTCCCTGTTTGAAGTTCCTAATTCCGCTTTCTATGACCAATCTACACCACACTTATTTTTCAAGGTTCCTATTTTTATTGGAATAATACCTTAATCCTGTCTGAAATCTTCAAAGTTCCTTCTTCTCTTTAAAATTGCTTGCAAATTATGCATTTTTACATCTCTGCCACAGTGACACATCTTCCTATCTGAAACTTACTTCCAAATGATAAAAACATGACACTGAAATTCCAATCCATTAAAGTCAAAGGAAGATTTGCTATTGCTTTCAGTGACTACATTGGATTAATCTGTAATGCATGCAAATGAAAAATAAGCAACTTTATGAGACTTTTGGAAACCTTTTTCCATCTTGCCTGATGTCTTCTATCTCCGAGCCAACTCATGTCTAGTTTACCAAGCTAAGACTAGCACAGTTTCAGTGCTAAGTGTATAATGGATTTCAAGCTCCTGAGAAGCAGTGTTGCTTAATTCTGCCAGTGAAATACCTTATCCATATGCTGTACATGAGTATTATAGAGATATGAAATGACTATTCTGTATATACCACGTTCTTCACCAATATAAAACCCCACATTTAAATGCAAAACTTCACTGAGAGAAAAACAAGTTCTGACTTTAGTTTTAATCACTCAGATTTTTCTACTGAAATGACGTTGAAAAGAGTGAATTCCTTTTCTCTAAGGGAAGTACAATTTTCTGCAGTATGCTTTGACTTGGAAATAGTGAAAAAACAAAGGACTAAAAAGAGAATAATTTTAGTCCACCAAAAGACCATATTCAGCAAAGCAAATAATCACAACCTAACATTAAAAAAAAAAAAGTGGGCAAATGCATAAAGTTTGGTATACTCAGAAATACTTGGTGAACCAGGGGCATAGTGAAGGTGCCTGTGTTAATTTATACACTAAAGTTATTATGGCCAAAGAAACTATCCCATGATGGGAGTTATTAGTGTACCACTGTCGCAACAGAAATTTAGCAACAGACTCACAGCTATAATAATAACAATGAAGAATGCAGCCAGGCTCCAGTTTTGAACTCTGTTAAAATAAAGTAGTTCTTGCTGGAGAAAATTTTGAGTAACTATTTCTAGTACTTGTCTGTCAAAGGTACTACTGTAACTTTTAGAAAAATATGAACCCTTCCATGTCAATTACAGTAGCCACTTTATAATCACTTATTTTCCAGTTTCTTTCTTCTTTTTTTCTTTTCTTTTTTTGTGCAACAAATGCATATAAAATATTTTACTTGTTGTTTTAAGTTGCTTATTTATAGCCCCAGTTGTTTCTTAGGCATTACTTGAGGTACCTCTCAGTCAGGAGAGCCAAGGACCAAACCACCATCACTTATTCAGAAAGAGAACTCCAGCCTGAGTCCCTTTTACTCCAGTTTTACTGGGGATAATTGTATTTCCCAGGAGTACAAAGAGTTTTTCAAACAGATTTCCCAGGAATCTTCCCCTTCCCTCTCTCCTCAAAATTATATGGAAATATCTCTCTTTTCTTAAGACTTTGGTTACTGGAAAAATGCAAGTAAAATATTGTTTAAACTTTTTAGGGATGATTTATCTTTTGACATCTAAAGATTCTTTGACATGGTAATTTTTTATGCTAGGTTTATCTTCCTACTTACAATCTCTATTGAATTGCAATATATTTCTCTTCCCAGACAGTGTGACTTGCATTTATTATTCTTAGATTTAAATATCGTTAAAAATCATCTGCATAACTTTGTGATAGTCGCATAATATCTAATCTCCTGTTGTCTTCTAATAAAGATTGCGGAGGACCGCTGATGTCTGATGTGGCATTTGGAGTGGTTTCTTTTAAACTATTTTCCAAGCTGACTTCCTCAGCCATCTCTTGTCAGATTCAAAAGTTCAAGCTGGCGCAGCCAGGTAGCTATTTAATTGTGTGGGGACTGACAGGCAAAGTAATTACTGAAAGAAACCAGAGATCCGGTGGGGAACATGCAGGAAGTTTGTTCTATGGATTTACCTGACAAATCCATTGGAGCTGCTGCTACATGATAGGTTCTCCCGCATCATTTAACAAGAAAAGACTCAAATTGAGGCTAAAATGAGCTAGAAACTGCAGCAGAATGCAGTGGCATGGAACTATAACAGATGTGTCTTTTCAGCTTTCCCTGTTTATACGTGACTAAAAAACAGTCTGAGAGAGGTTGAAAATGGTCTGGGGTTTGTGTAGCCATAGGGTGTGATTTTTTTTCTCTTTGAAAGTTTAGAAATGCCTCTAAAAGCATCCTTGTATAATGGCTATAGACCTGAAATGTCAAAATGCCATCTTTTTCACAACATTTGGCTTAAATACTGTTATTCAGTTTTCACAGGGTATCTCTAATAGCTGAATTTAGTTGATCTGCAAATAATGGGAATATATAAGTTCCCTTCCACTTTCTTTGCCCAAAGACTAAGCAGACAACAGTTCCGCTTCAATGAGGCAGTTGCCCTTTGACAGGCATTTGTGTGTGAGAAACTCTGTCCCTGTTGTAGCTTTCACCTGGCTCATAGTTTTCACTGTAACAGATTAACAAGGACCTTAGTTTTAAATCCTGAAACACTATTCATGTAAATAGGCAATAAAAAAGATCCCTCACAGAAGCAGTTTACTTGTTTAAATACAGATGATTTCAGATGCAACATCCCAGCAGAATTTTGCACTTTTTTCCAAATACTTAGTAGATGAAATTCCAGGACAACACATAATAGCAACAAGACAGTAAAGAAGCAATGACATATGCATTCTAATAAAAAAATAAGTAGTATTAACACTGACACTGCTTTTCTACTGCTGCCTGCATCTAGTCCACAGACAGTCTGCCTTCCTTGTTCTCCTTTGTGTTCACTCCTCCACAAACTGGAGGAGACATCTTTTGAAAGTATTTCTTTGTGAAGATTCAACAACCTGAAAGCCATCAGACAAATTGAGGAGATTAACATGTGAGTCCATGAACAGTCACTGGAAGAAAGTCAGAAAAAAAATTCTTTTTTTGATGCCAACTCTTCATTTGTGATTTGGCATTTTATCTCCAGAAGTAACATCCCATCATTCTGTCTTCCTCTCTACACTTTTTTTCTTCTCTTCCTGAAGTTATTTTTCCCTTTTTCCCGTTTGTCCTATTTGCTGTTTTTTTTCTTAAAGATACCATTAATATTTTTATCTGAAAGCTATTAACTCTTTTTTTTTAGATGACATTTCTGACTGGAAAGCACTGAAAGGTGAGCTTATTATTGCTTCTTCCTCTTGATTTTCATATTTCATCCGGTATTTCTAATCAGTATAAACATTGTCATATTTTCTTCCTCTGCTACCTGATACTTCTTTTTGGTCAGCCTCGTCATCTCTTACCTCTTGTTCTTCATCTGTAATATCTTCCCCATTCTCCACTGGTTCATTTTCTCTCTCTGAAATATTGTCCAGCTGGTACTGGTGCCTGGAGTCATTCTTCCCCAGGTGTGAGACTTGTATTTCCCCTTCTGGAACTTCATAAGTTTTCTGCTGCCCTATTTTTCCTGACTGTCAAGGTCCCCCTGAGTGGTGGCACACCAAACTAGTGTATCAGCCACTCCTTCTAGTTTTGTATCATCTACAAACTTGACGAGGGAGCATGTTGTCCCATCATCGAGGTCGTCAAGAAAGATGTTAAACAATATTGGCCCCAGTATCAACCCTTGGAGTACTCCACTAGCAACTGGCTTCCAGCTGGACTTCATGTCACTGACGAAAACCCTTTAGGCCTGCCAGCTCAGCCAGTTGTCAGTCCACCTCACTGTCCGCTTGTCTAGTCCATACTTCTCAACTTATTTCTTTTTTAAAAGTATAGTTAGTTATACTATCATGTAAAATGCTACCATTAGGATTTTGGATTTCAAAGTTTATGTAATTTATGGGGAAAATATTTTGTCATATTTATAAAGATATGAGTTTCCTCTAAATTTGACCCTGTTTCCTCACTTAATATATAATTCATATGATATATATACAGGTTGTCTTACACTATGATGTAAGCAGAAGTGGCAACAAAGGTAGACCTAGGCTAAGTTTGAGCCTTTCAGGCTGGGATGAAATTCTTTGACCTTCAGAACTTTAGATGAAAAGAGATGCACAGTGACTATGTGACCAACAACAGCAATCAGAATGCCAATTCATAGATTCGAAGTGATGTTTTTTACAACATGAAAACTAGACAGAAAATCAAAATCAAACCTCTAAGAACATCTAAAAATATGTATTAAATTTAAAACCAAACTTAATCAATCAACTCAACACTGTGTCAATAACTGTAGAGGCATATACATTTCTCAATTTTCAGAAGGTTCACACTATCCAGGAATGAAATGCTTGTCATTCAGTAGGAACAATATATTGACCTTGGATCTATCCTGAAATGCAAACACATTTCCCCAACCAATTTTTTTATTTTGACATCTGACCTCAGTTGTTACTAAATTTTGAATAAATCAGTCCCTGTGTGGCCCATGTGGTTCTCTGACCTCTTGATTAACTGACTACATGGAAGTATCACTCTTTAAAAAATAATCCCCCAAAAATTAACTCAAAATTGTCGGTTTTCTTTTGGTTTATCTTCACAATTTATAAGTAGATTTAAGCACAATAAGCTGTGTTACTCCTTCACAAACAAATTTCAGTAGGCATTTGGATCATCAGCTATAAATGCTGTCAAATATTTGGAAAGAAAATGTTGAACCTGTCCATTAAGACCACTGTAGAATCCTTTGTACTGCCAGAAATGTACTCGAGTATTTGAATAATAGATGTAACTGAAGTGTTCAATATGCAAAAAAATTGTCACAAATTCAGATAATTACAGCTTCAAGTTTCTATAGACATTTGTCTTAGATAACTAAATAATGAAAATATCTAAATTTGGCTCTTCATTCCAAGTACAGGAAAGTTTAAAAAAATGTTATGGATGCCACAGTAAGTGAAGGCACAAAGAATTAATGTGTTAAAGTTTCACTCTTGTCTGCATAAAGGGACACAGGAATTATCCTGTTTTCTCATTGTGAACGTGTAGGCTTAGCCTGTGCCAAGGATTAAATTTTCTGAAGAATTAAAACTGATCAAACGTATAATGGAGGTCTCATGTGAGCTAAATGAAAATAATATACTAGAAGAACTCAGTGATGTATTTGATTAAATTGGTTGCATTAAGGACACACTTCACATTTGTTTAAACCCTGAGGTAACCCCATTTATTACTCTAGCTGGGCAAATTCTGTTGGTAGTGAGAGAGTGTATTCTGCAGAAACTGTATGCAAGCTGAATTTATAAGTTATTAAGTCAGTTAGTGAAACACCTGGCTGGCTGCTGTCAAAGGTGGCTGATGTGGGTAGGAGAGAGGAACAGGAGATTGTCTGAGAGTATGCCAAGAAATAAATGAATTTTGGTAATGACTCAGTGAGAACATCTTCATATACCAACTGTGGAAGAAATAAGCAGAGCACTGGCAGTAAAATCTCATTCTTCTAAATGCGTGCATTTTGGCCAATATGTATTCCAATAAAAAATAAATTTCACATAATATGTCCTTTAATAAATGCTATTCCCTGTGGTTACCTTAAATCCAGCAGAAATGTCTCATAAGCACCAATGAGAAGATGAAAGGAAACAGGAGCCAGACACAAAATCAAGCCCGGACAGCTAGACAAGGAAGATACCTCAGTCCAAGAATATACTCCCCAATTCCCTGCTATGCAGGTTTTTTTAAGTGCTTTAGTTTTCAGTGACAAATTTTCAGACGTGTTCAATGATACATTGTTGCTTCTATTAGCATTGGTTTATTAGCCAGTGATTATACCATATTTTGGGAGCAGGGTCACATATCAATAGACTGCTAGTAGTTTGGTGTGTTCTGTACCAAGATTTCAAATGAAAAAGGGATGTGGTGCTACTACCCCTTTCTCCTACACTTAATGCAAAAAGCATGACTTTTACGCACTTTTCAAGTCAGCTTTTCAAGTTAGTGTGACTACATCTTGGTAACCCTGAGAAAGGTAGCTTTAGGACTTCACTGAAACCGAAAAAAAAAAAAAAGAAAAAAAATTTGACCAAAATCCCAGCCCCTATGTCATCAGGTAATTTTGCCTTTGGTCTCAAACTCGCTTGAAGCATGTTTTCAAATTTGCCTTACATTGGGTAAGTTAGGGCAGACTGCACATTTTTCATAGGTGAAGCTGGCACTGCAATCAGACTAGGGTAAGAACTAAAAGCTGAGAGAAACAGTTTTCTTTAGTCTCTCCTGTAACCAGAGAAAGCTCTTGTCTGAAAGCTTTCGGGTGATTTCAGGACAAAATTAAAAGCAATCCGAGAGTGTTAGTGTGATAAGGAACAATTGTAAAGGGTTCTGTTAGTTGTCTTTAGCTGCTATTGCAAAAGGGGAGGTGAGATCTGACAACTGTCTGGGTGAAATTCTCCTCTCCAGTTCTCCGGGTTAGAGCTGCAGTCAGTTCTCCTTCCACCTACGCAGCATAAGGAGGCAATCTTAGTCTCTTGGAAATGCCTTCTAGAAATTGCAGACTTCAATACTTCTAGTGCTACAGCACTGAAGTTAGTAAATAAGGGTTTTTTTTAGGCATGAGTCTGAACTTGAGACATTAAACTGTGTAGAATTACCCAGTGTTCCCTAGGCAGTGTGTTCCATCTTGTTGACGGGCTGTAGGTGCAGATGCACAGAATTTCATGATCTTTAGCAGCTTCTTGATCCACGGATTTGGCACTTTGTGATCTAAGGCACCAATACCCTCCCTTCCTCCCCCATGCTAGATTACAGTATAGAATATGTGTAGTGTAGTACACAGGAAACAGGCAGTCATCAGTCAAAGTTTTGATGTGTTCTTTTCTTGATGTGTTCTTAGGTTATCTGAGATACAAGAATACACATTCTGAGGTCTGGCACAGTACAGAGGGAGAATTGCTACAGTTATTAGCAATGCTGTGCCTTGTAGAAATCCTCAACTGACACTGGCAAAAATAAAGCTGAATCAACACAAATCCCATGTTAGAAAACTCTAGTAAGAAATCATATGTGAAACAGATTAAGCCAAGCAAAACATAAACCAAGTAAAGGCTGTTGTGTCAGTGCCAGGACCTTAAGATATTCAGACATTTCAAATTTTGTTTACCGGCCTTTTGTAGTTATTGCGAGAACAGTCCATTCTGAAATCTTTGAGATCTTTGAGATCTTTGAGAGTTAGATCTTAACCCAGCTCGCTTAAACTCAAGCTGAATTAAATTTTCAGGAGCATAATCTGTTTCGTGAAGAAATGTTAGCTGCAAAAGGAGAACAGATGTAGGACAGATTTTTGTAGGACAGATTTCATACAATTTCTTTAATAATCATGGGCACATGCCTCAAAGGAAGATAGACAGTAAATGTTTTGGTTCAGGTAAACAGCTTAGTATCTCCAACTTCTTGTCTCTGCCTTCTCCTCATCTGATTTTCAAAGGTTATTTCCCCATGTGTTTTGCCAGTTTAAATAGTTCTTCTGATTAAGCAGTTTATACTACTATGTTCCTACTCAGTCAGCCATATGTATGTGTAAAATGCATAGTTGTTGCTGGCTATTACTATGCTGTAACTTATTGTGACAGGTCCAAGTACAAAAATTTGAATAAAAGAAGACCTTTAGTGTAAAAACACACTTTCTCTAAAAGCTATAGTAGATCTCCAAATAATCCATTAAAATCTGTTGCAGTAGTCACTTATTTATAGGAAAAGAAGACTTCAGTTTGCAAACACACCTCAGCTTCAAAAGTGTTTGAAGTAACAAATTCCAAAGCTATAGGAAGTAGCTACTATGTAACTAGTATAGTAGTACAAAAGCATAATTAACCTAATTTATAAAAAATTTGCTCAGGATTTAGCATGCAGTCAAGAAAAGAAGGTAAAAAGTGAGATAGTAAAATAGCCAAAAACTTTACAAGAATCAGAACTCCCAGCCAAAATAACAGTTTCACAGCTGAAACACTACCTAAAAGGCAATGGTTCAGGCTGCAGAAACCAGATTTACCTGGAAAAATACTATGAGATGTTTACAACTCAACTGTGCCGTAACTTTGTCAAAACGGCTGAGACCAATACCAAGCATATTGTGCAATCCAACTACTTGTTCAGTCCAGACCTCAAGAGAGCTGCTCTCATTCTTTCTTGAGACTTTTTCATGTTTTGGGGAAAATATTTTCAGCCATTCGTGATCTCCTAGAAACATCAGAACTATGTTTCAGATTTTGCTCATGTCCACCTGTGGACAGAATCTGACTTGATAATGCATCAGATAAACTAATTTCCTCTTCATCCAGTAAGTCCAGATATGTATTGTGTGAATACCTCAACCCATTTTTGTCCCAGCAAACCCCTGAAGTCTTTTTTTTTACTGTACTTTGTATTAATCCTTCTCTTCACATATATGCAGATCCTGCATTTTCCACATTACAATAAGTAGAAAATACAATAGATTTTGTGTGTGATGGAAAAGAATAGAGAGAATTTGAGCAGATTCTCATTAAAAAAAGGAGAAGCATACACATTGTAAACTTTAATACTACATGACTACACTGCTATTTAACTCTGCACTTATATACAAAACACTCATCTACTTCAATTTTAGTCTACCTGGACTGAATGGCAAATCTATTTGTTTCAATAAAAGCAGAAAAAAAATCAGTGAGCAAAGAAGGAAAGAAGGAAAAAAAAGAAGGAAGGAAAGAAGGAAGGAAAGAAGGAAAAAGAAAAGAAAAGAAAAGAAAAAAGAAAAGAAAAGAAAAGAAAAGAAAAGAAAAGAAAAGAAAAGAAAAGAAAAGAAAGAGAGAAAGAAAGAAAGAAAGAAAGAAAGGGAGAAAGAGAAAGAAACTTTGTAATTATTACAACTCAATGAACTCAAACCAATCATGTCTGGAAGAAGTTTATCCAAAGTTCTCCTGAGTTACATTTCCTATGGCAAATTACGTATTAATGTTTTTGTTCTTCTGCTATTTGGGTTATTGCCTTTTCAAAAGATTCCCCTCATAAGATAATGAAGAAGGGGCAAAGCTTTACTCTACTTGCTGTATGTTTGCAAATAAAATTTACCTCATGCAGAGTACTATTCTGGCATGAAAATCGAAAGCTTCAGAAGATTTGAATAATTAAAAAGAGAGAATTATACTATAAATTTTTTCCCAGATAGTGTTAGCTGCTTGAAACAAAGAGAAGAAAACAAACAGAAAGTAATAATTTGCAGGGTGAAGGAGAATATTTATTTCTCTGTTTGCTTTTGAGACACAGAGCAAAAGCAGGTTAATATTAATCAGAAAGCAATTCTGTTCTAACGCCAACATTTTGATAGGGCCTCCATTACTCTGACTGCCTCACATATGTGGTCTTATTTTGCCTGCATTTGCACAGAGGCAAAAGTACAATATAAAATCCATGTTCTTATTGGCTAGAAAATCTGATCCTCAATTTAGAGTAACTCATTGACATGGGGAAAATGTCTGAGTTTGACTCAGTAATGTAGCAGATCATAAAGTTTTTAAAATCAAAACAAACAGCGATAAATGAGATTCTTGTAAAGTGAGTTTTATCCACAAATGGGTGGGCAGCCTTTAAATTACAAGGAAGCCAACTAAACTTTTCTTCTGTTGAACAGCACTATAAAATATAATATTAAAGAAAGGGCCCTATTTCTGCAACTTCAAATGCTACATAGATGAATAAAATAACATTTCTTTTAATTCACATTTGGAATGTATTAAGTTTAATATTTACTCCGCCATGCTTGTAAAGATTGACAAAGCTTTTTCTCTAATGCAAAGATATTGCACATTGTTAGACTAGCCACTTCC
The DNA here is from genome assembly GCF_036013445.1 of Caloenas nicobarica. Classification (NCBI taxonomy): domain Eukaryota; kingdom Metazoa; phylum Chordata; class Aves; order Columbiformes; family Columbidae; genus Caloenas; species Caloenas nicobarica. The sequence goes on from NC_088247.1 coordinate 28,022,733, forward strand.
TTAACCAAAACCCAAGACTCCAAGCATCTGAGATAAATCATGTGTCTTTGAACTCTTGTATTATAGGATATCAGTTTTTGATATCTTTATCAGAGCAAAATGAAGAACAGCTTGCTCAGTCATTGCACATAAATCGTTGCCGGGACTGAGGCAAAGAAATGCAGATTTAACAATTTTTGTTCACTAGAATTGCATTTGAAAGTTTTGTATTTTATAATGTATGCTGCTTTTATCTCTCTTGCTCCTACTCATCAGCCAGTTTAATTTTCTCACAGTTTTAGCTAAATCTATATTTTTATGATTAATCTTTTTTTCTATAGGTCTGATTTTAGACCTAAGCTAATTCTGTGTGTTTGCAAACTCAGACAAAATGTCCAGTGGAAAAAACCAAACCAAACCAAACCAACAAGTCACTTCCATGAACAGAAAGATATGGAAAATATTATTGTGAGTCATTCAGGAGTATTGTGTTTGTCTGATTTTTAATTTGGTACATCTACTGCGTGCCTAAATATGCAACTACAACACACTTTAATGAGCCCAGCTTCAGTTATGTGCAAGTTAACAGATGAATCGGATGCCTACCTGCACTGTGCACCTGCATCTCTTTATATTACTGATAATTATGTTACAAATACGAGTTATGCAACCAGCTTTTCCTTATCCTTTCCAGTTCCTTATACTTGTTTTATATGAATGATATCTGCACTATTATGAAATATTATTTAGACAGTGTGGTAGAGTAGCTAAGCAGAGTAGAATTTCCTAACCAGCTCTGGTCTTGTAATGTGATGGTAACTCTCATTTTTGCTTATTTTAATTTGTTTGTTCTGGGTGGATGAACTCTTACACTCTATTTCTAATTAGAGTATAACAGCTCAGAGGCATATGACTTCTAGGTTCTCAATAATGTTTTGGTATAATCCAATAATTTAAACCAAAAAGACAAAATGTTAATTGCAAATCATAGTACAAGGTTGACTCTAGGAAAGGAAGAATGCAAGAAAGCTTGAGGAAGAGCTCTGTTCTCAGCACTGGTGAAGCCACCCCTCAAATACTGTGTTCAGTTCTGGGCCCCTCACTGCCAGAAAGACGTTGATGTGCTGGAGCAAGTTCAGAGAAGGGCAATGAAGCTGGTGAGGGACCTGGAGCACAAGTCTTGTCAGGAGCAGTTGAGGGAACTTGGGATGTTTAGCCTGGAGAAAAGGAGGCTGAGGGGAGACCTGATCGCTGTCTACAGCTTCCTGAAAGGAGGTTGTAGCATGGAGGGTGTTGTTCTCCCAAGTAGCAAGTGATAGGACAAGAGGAAATGATCTCAGGTTGCACCAGGGGAGGTTCAGATTGGATGTTAGGAAACATTTCTTCATGGAAAGGGTTGTGAAGCACTGGAACAGGCTGCCCAGGGAAGTGGTGGAGTCACCATTCCTGGACGTGTTTAAAAGATGTATAGATGAGGTTCTTAGGGACACGGTTTAGTGCTAGAGTTAGGTTATGGTTGGACTCAACGATCTTAACAGTTTCTTCCAACCAAAATTATTCTATTATTTTTATAGGACAGCATATGCTGAGAGAGTAATAATGATTTATTTGGTAAAACTGATACATTTTATAAAGATCAAGAATAGTTATAGATGCTGCCAAAATATTCTAAATCGTCTGCTAGCAAAATAAAATAACAGGAGCATTCAGTTCCTTAGGGTAACAAAAAATAGAATGCAGTTCTTAAAAATAGGAAAAGAGCCTCCAAATAAAGCTAGAAAGTCACATTTAATAACAGACTTAATGGAACATAAAACACTGAGAGAAAAGGCTCGGTGGTTATGGGACAAAAATTAATATATTGGCATAAGTTTTATTCAAGTATTAGATTTAGTGTGATGGATTCTAAGGTAAGATAAAAAGTCAAGAATAAAATTAGAGATCTGAAACTGGTAACTAGGGAACTGAAAGTTCAAAAGTGGGTTTGGAGGCTGACACTTGGTTTGACTGTAACTTTAGGATGACTTATGAATATACTTTTTTACAATCTTAGTTACTTCAAATGTTTGTGGCAGTATTGCCTCAGCGTGTGACAACCTCTATCTCAAATCGCTTAAAGGAGAATAAAGGAAGTTCTGAAATCATGTAAATAACTTGGCACATATTGGGCAAGTCCATTTATTGTCCTTAATTGAGTTCAGCAGAGCCACTGACAGGGCAGTAGTAGGAAACTGAATAGGCTGCACATATAACTCCAATATTAAGCTTATTTGCGAATGGACATACAAGATAATGTCAAGCAGAGTGTGTTTTATTGAGTGTCCCTCTCAGCTAGGATATTACAGTCAAAAAATATTTGTGTGAAGGGTTGTAGCATAGATATGTTCAGAAAACTGATTGTAAAAGTAGTGTTGTGGTGAGTTTAAATTAGGCAAAAATGTCATTTCCCAATAACAGCAAGCTTAGAAAAATCAACCAGAGATAAAAAAAGTCTTATGATCTCAATCTTTCTTGTGATACAACCCCATCATAAAAGATCTGAAGACAAATTACACCTTCTCCTGCAGTAATAGAACACCATTTTCTCCTGCAATTGGCCTCAGTATGTCCTAAGCTACGCTCTTGTTTCTAGTGTGTAACTGAATGGCCTTTTAAATTACAATTTAGGTACAATTCTACTGATGATACAGGTACTAGAAGAAATAGGTTTTAACGAAATCCTTTCTAAATGTGTGGTAACATCAGTAAAAAAGCAGAAAAAAAAAGGTCTTTTTTTTTTTTTTTTCTCAGCAAGATACAGAGACATAACTTCTAATACAAACGAGAAAGTGAACGGATGGGAAAGAATAATGGCATCTGTAATATCATGGCTCTCTACATATATAGATTCATAGTTTGTATCTGCATGCTATATTTTTAAAAACATATTAATTTTTCTGTTAATCATGAATGTAATAACTTTATTTATATTCCTCATTCCTTCTTCAAATGATACAGATCATCTAATTTATTATGAGATGGGGCATTCTATTTAAATTTTAAAAATTAATCGATAACTATTCCCTTGAACTATCTTGTTAAAAGTAGATTGTTCCAAGTTGTGCTGGTTTCAGCTGAGATAGTGTTAATGTTCTTCCTATTAGCTGGAATAGTGCTGTGTTTTGGATTTAATATGAGAATAATGTTAATAATACACTCCTGCTTTAGTTGTTAAGCTGTCAAGGACTTGTCAGCTTCTCATTCTGGCCTGCCAATAAGAAGTTGGAGAAGCACAAAAGGTTGGGAGGAGACACAGCTGGAGCAGCTGACCCCAACTGACTAAAGAGATATTCCACACCATATGATGTCATGCTCAGTATATAAAGCTGGAGGAAGAAGAAGAGGGGATGTTTGGAGTGATGGCATTTGTCTTCTTAAGTAGCCATTATGTGTGATGGAGTTCTGCTGTCCTGGAGATGGCTGAACACCTACCTGCCTGCTTTGCATGTGTGAATGTCTTTTGCTTTCCCTATTAAAATGCCTTTATCTTAACCCACAAGGTTTCTCACTTTTACCTTTACGATTCACTCCCCATCCATTGAGGTCTATGAAGCTGATGAAGGGTTTGGAGAGGAAGCCATATGAGGAGCGGCTAAGGTCACTTGTTTTGTTCAGCCTGGAGAAGAGGAGACTAAGAGGACACCTCATCTCAGTCTACAGCTTCCTCACAGGGGAGGAGGAAGGACAGGCACCAATCTCTTCTCTTTGGTGACCAATGACAGAACCCGAGGGAATGGCAGGAAAAGGTTTAGGTTGGACATTAGGAAAAGGTTCTTCACCCACAGGGTGGTGGAACACTGGAACAGGCTCCCCAGGGAGGCAGTCACCTGACAGTGTTCGAGAAGAGACTGCACAATGCCCTCAGACACATGGTGTGAACTGTGGGGTTGTCATATGCAGGGACAGGAGTTGGACTCAATGATCCTTGTGGGTCCCTCTTCCAACTCAGGACATTCTATGATTCTATGGTTCTATCCCACAGGAAGGGAGGGAGGGAGGGAGCAGCTGTGTGGTTCTCAGTTTCCAGTTGGGGCTAAACCACGACACAAGTCTAACCTTATAATTATGAAAACAGAATTTCACAGAATCACAGAATGCTAGGGATTGGAAGGGACCTCGAAAGATCATCTAGTCCAATCCCCCTGCCAGAGCAGGAACACCCAGATGAGGTTACACAGGAAGGCGTCCAGGCGGGTTTTGAATGTCTCCAGAGAAGGAGACTCCACAACCTCCCTGGGCAGCCTGTTCCAGTGTCTGTCACCCTCACTGAGAAGAAGTTTCTTCTCAAATTTAAGTGGAACCTCTTGTGTTCCAGCTTGAACCCATTACCCCTTGTCTTACCATTGGTTGTCACCGAGAAGAGCCTGGCTTCATCCTCGTGACACTCACGCTTTATATATTTATAAACATTAATGAGGTCACCCCTCAGTCTCCTCTTCTCCAAGCTAAAGAGACCCAGCTCCCTCAGCCTTTCCTCGTAAGGCAGATGCTCCACTCCCTTAATCATTTTCATGGCCCTGCGCTGGACTCTCTCCAGCAGTTCCCTGTCCTTCTGGAACTGAGGGGCCCAGAAGTGGACACAATATTCCAGATGCATCTATTCAGTAGATATTCTGAGAAATTATTTCCATTACTTAGCTCTTACTGGTTTTGACAAAAAAATTCTCTTAACACAAAAGACAGTCTGCTGAAAATGGCAAGAAAACTTCCTTACAAGAGGAACAAAGGATTGTTTAACTCTGAAAGTATAATAAGGGATGCCCAGATTTTTGTTCCGTTGCACCTCAGTGTCAGAATAAGAATATTTTCTCTTTTGATTTTGATAATGAGCACATGTATATAAGTGCAGCAAGTCACATTTTCACTCTGGCCCACAGTGAGAAGTCCGGATATGTGAATCTAATTTGCCATGTTTACCTGACCGTGAGCCAAGACAGCTATTTGCAGAAATGGCTAGAGCCATGCAGCTGAAAAAGAATAAAAGGATGAGAGCAAGAGTAGAGTAACAATCCATTTCCCCAGCTGGAGCCGAGGAGATTTACTACTCTGGTAATGCAGCTAAACAGTTTCTAGACTCAATGTGGCTGGTGTCCAGAAAGCTACAAGTAGATTTATGAAAGCAGAATTCAGTTTAAGACTAATGTAGATAAGCGTAGTAGTAGTAGAATTCAGATGGAGGTTAAGATACAAACATTTGTACTAGTGTTGTGTATATAAGGATCATGGCCAAAAGCATTGCGGCAAAACTAGTTCCTCCAACCCCAGGACTCTGGAAATGACACATTCAGTACAGGATGAACTGCGATTTACATGTCAACGACAAGCTAACCGAGCCACAGCCCAGGCCGGCTGGCCGATAGGGGAGGTGTGGGATGTGCTGGAGGGCACACAGCTCCATCTTCTGATATGCCCAGCTTGGCACACAAAGAGGAAAAGCTGAGACCCTTCAATGTGGCCCAGGACTTGTCCAGACTTGTCGATCTTTCGCAATCACCCCTTCCCCCCAGACTTTCCTTTACTCGGAGAGCTATAAAAACAGCTCACCTAAGACAGCACTGGGAGGGAAGCCACCACCTTGAGGACCCTCCGCCAGGGAAGCCACAGAAATGAGAGAGTTGATTAGATTGCTGCAGCTACTGTTTTAAAGGAGTAACAATCAAATTTCTATTGTAATCTGAGAACAAAAGCTCTGCTTAATCAATGACCAATTCAAGTACAGTTGCTTTTCAAACTGAAACAATAAATGATATGGTGGTTTTATATTCAGTGCCTGAGAAGTGATTCAGAATGCAATTCCTTGCTTATCAAAACTAAAAGCAGCACACCACATTATACAAGAATTGTATTAACTCTCTGAACTAAATTAGGAATCGAATGAATCAGACTGGTTGTCAGGAGAATACACAAGTTACTACCTTTCTGGTAAAGATGGCTTCCAGAACAAAACAAAGCTACTCCAATCTAATAATTAGTATGGGATGGGACAGACACAATGAAGAACAGTTGGGGCAGTATATTTGTTATTTGCACAGTCATCAGAGCATCTTTGTGTCACTTGCAATGATTAGAACTCACTAATGGGCACCCTCCCTAAGGAACGTGTCAGAGAGTATCCCTTCAATTCTCCTCCCCAGATTTAGGATTTCCAAAATATATGCTACTTTGCCCAGCAGAACTACATCACTCAAACTGCACAAGGTAACCTTTCTCTGAGTTACTCTGTCACTGTGGAGGTGAATACAGAGGAGATACTCAAGGTAAACAGTGTATGCAGGAAGGAGTGCTTCTTGGAAGTCACCATGAGTCACTTCCCCAAGCTGGAGAAGCCAAGAGTGTGACCTCAGTGAAGGCCTCTCAGGACACGTTTGCATCAGCATACGAAGATGCATATTTAATGGCAACTCTTAAATTTTGTGAACTATTGAGTGGGAGAAAAAAAGAGTAATAATAATGAATTTCAAGCACTTATCTAACTGACTACTGTAGCTTAGTTTCAATTATTTATAACACTTCATAAAGTGCTAATAAATGTTCTGTAGCAGCATGTCTTGAACATGTAATGAAGTCTTAGTAAAATAAAACCTTATTACAGCATTCAGGTATTAATTCTGTGTTGAGGAAAGGAAAAGATAATTATTCCGACGAAAAATATTTTTCCCATGTCTAGGTTTTTTGTTTGTCTCAAGTCTTTATCAACATTGTTCCTGTCTTTTCTGAGTTGTATGTGTATGATATTTTCTTTACTCTAAAGAAAATTTCATTTTACACCTCTTCCTTCTTGCTGTGTCTATTAAAATATCTTTATCTGAAAATGATGAATTTTTAATACTTTGAATTTAATTTCATCTACCCCTTCTTTATGCCTGCTAGCTGTGCCCATTCCACTGAACTTTTGTCAACTTATCAATGAATTCAAATACATATAATACAGACATATGTAGTTATATATGTGAGTGTGGAGTCAGAATTAAGTTTGTATAGGCACCATAAATCTAATTTCAAGTTAGATTTCAAATTTCTAATTTCAAATGTTTTTTAAATGCATGATACCAACAGTCCTTCAATTTGAATAATCAAATCAGGATTTATGCTGGCTTGTCCTTCGTCAGGGCACTGTCTTAATTTTCCAACTATTTGCTGGGTGCCTGGGTATAATCTGGGAAGAACTGTAGAATTAGTAAGAAAAAGCAGCTCTTTGGGCTGCCACCTTAAAAAACTTTAATACAGAACATGGAGCTGCCAAATTCAGCTGATAGGCAGCGTTAAACAGAAAGCATTGTGCTCCCTTTTAACATACCTTAGATTCTTTTATCTGATCAGGATCCATGGCCTGAGGGTAACTACCTATACCTATTTTTCTGGAGAACAAGGTCAGATGTAATTTAATTCTTTAAAGCAAAAAACCAATTGAGGTAAGAAGTAAGACAATGACTAGACTTCCATGATAGTTACCTTTACCCTGTCCGCACTGAATTTTGGTAATAGTTTATAACTCATGTGTTCTAGTCATCAGTTTGTGGGAAATACTATCTGAGGTAGTGAAGTCCTGCTAGAACAATGTTCAGCACCTTCCACCATAAGCGATAAGAGCATTTAATCAACCTCTTATGCTCTTGTATGTTCACACTAATAAAAATACTCCCTACCAATATCACTGAACAATTACGTTCTTTGTAGGATGAGAAAAATTTAAAGATCACATTTTATTGAGATTGCTTATTGTACAGTCAATACAAAAGGCTGCACAGAAAGATATAGAGACTGGATAGGCTTTTCCGTAGGTGCGGGCCCATCCTCTTCCTTTGGACTATGCCAGTACACTTCAGCCAAATCTCAAGCCCATTGTCTTTTCTATCTGCCCGGTGTGCACCTTTCATATTCCTCTGCCGTCTGTTCACTGGAAGAATCAAAGTGATAGTCCCTACAGAAGGCTTTTCTGTCTCTTTGTGAATGCTACAGGCTAGTCTGAAATCTTAGAGTAGGGAAATGAGATGTAGATTAAAGCCTCGGAATAACACAAAATGTGTTAACACAGACCTTCTGTACAGGTTGAGATTTTTTATCTAAAAGTATCTTTTGTGCTCTGTTAAGGAACATGTTAGTCATATCTTCCCAACAACAATGGAAGAAGTTTTTGTCAGCTTGAGAAATTTTAATATAACTATAAATTCTCTGTGCTTCAAAACAAAGTATAATCAGTCAATATCGTATCCCTAAATTATTTAGTAAACGCACAAAGATAGATCAGAGATTTGATAATATCAGAAGCTCAGCAGTGGGTAAAATTGATTGAATGCCCTTTGAGCATGAATAAAAGAGTTTATGATTTATTGACACTTTGCAGATTAATCTGAGGACATATTGAGCAATGAAGCAGAATAGCAAGCCTGATTTTCAGGAATTTTAAGAACACTCTATGACAAGGAAACAGAATAAGAACACACTTTTTGTCGTAAAGTATTTTTGGTAACTTTCAGTGATCTTGAAAAGTGTCACCTGTAAACGGGGGGAGGGAACCTGTGTTCTTTGTGCCAGGTCTTCTAACAATTCAATTATCTCAAAGGACAAACAAAACACTGAAAAATCTCAAACAAATAAAAAATAAAGACAAAATGCTTCTGATTTAGAATGCCATGCTACTAATTTGTTTAAATAATTACTAATTCATCCACTTCTTATGGAAAACATTACTATCTCAGATTTACCAGTCCAGTCTTCCTTGATTTGTGATTGCTTGTTTTGTATTTTGTTAGATATTTTGAGGTTGATATGTAACACTGAATTATTGGATAATTGATACCACAATTTGAATTTGCAATTTGAGGATATTTTTTTCCCACCTTAAGTCACAGGTCTATTTTACTCTGTGGACACTAGTGAGAAGTTTGACTATTTTTCTGCTGTATACACAAAAGGTCCTTAGATGACACTGACAGTGTCTTCTGCCAGTTTCCTATGAATTTTAGATTTTGGCTTGTTTACACCACTCGTTCTGGTCTAACAGAAAAATCTACAAGATAAATACCTTGTAACAAGTAATGTGGACATCAGGATCCAAAGGGCAGTCATGCAATAACAGTTGTTAAAAATGTTTGTGATAAATATACTTTTAATCTTCTCAGTGTTGTTGTACGGGCAAGTGCTAAAGCAGTTTTGTTGTGCTGATAGTTAAGGGCAATCCTCACTGTGTATGTATAGATACGATATGTAAGAACATGATATACAAAATAATATCTGTGAATTACACACTTAAAATACAGAGCAGGAGTTTTCTACCTGGTATGATTTATCATAGAATCATAGAATCATTTCGGTTGAAAGAGACCCTCAGGATCATTGAGTCCAACCCTAACCTAACTCTAGCACTAAACCGTGTCCCTAAGAACCTCATCTAAATGCCTTTTAAACACCAGCAGGGATGGTGACTCCACCACTTCCCTGGGCAGCCAGTTCCAATGCCTGACAACCCTTTCCATGAAGAATTTTTTCCTGATATCCAATCTAAACCTTCACTGGCGCAACCTGAGGCCATTTCCTCGTGTCCTATCACTTGCTACTTGGGAGAAGAGACCAACACCCTCCATGCTACACCCTCCTTTCAGGTAGTTGCAGACAGCGATAAGGTCTCCCCTCAGCCTCCTTTTCTGCAGCCTAAACAGCCCCACCTCCCTCAGCCACTCCTCATAAAACTTGTGCTCCAGACCCCTCATCAGCTTCGTTGCCTCCTCTGCACTCTTTCTAGTACCTCAGTAGTGTTCTTATGATGAGGAGCCCAAACTGGTTTATTCGGCATGCATGAAGCAGTAGAATATCATGCCCAAAAGTCCAGACAACAAAACTGTAACTCCACTTATGTCCTTAGCTCATTTTGTACAGACCATTAAGAAGGCTTGCAGGAGCCTTCTCTCTGGAAAGAAGTATTGTACAAAATCATAGATTATATTTCCTTCTACTAGGCATCTTGACAGATGACAATTTTCTTCAAGAATTTGGTGGTCTTAATTTGCATTAACAAGTGATAGAAGGCAATGTGATCTTTCAGTTTCTCTTACTGTAAATGTTGAATCAGATTTGACTGGGAATAAAGGGATATGACTAGCTACTGCAAGATGATACAACAAAGTGATCTAACATACTACTTTATATGTGGATGCTGTCTGTGAAAGAAAAATTAGATATATTTGTAAAGACAGCAGTAAAAGTTGACAGGTTTTGAATGTAATGTTTAAACACAAGAAAATTCAGAAGTCCAGAGAAGTTATTATTTTACTCAGAAAGATTAGGAAGAATTCAGGCAAGAGAAAAAAAGAGAGAAATCTTGAAAGGCAACACTCAAAAAAATCGGAGAATCAATTAAACACAAAGAGGCTATTCCAAGTGAATGTTACAAATGAATCATTTGCTACTTACTGTGGAAAACAAGACAGGAGAAGAGAAAAAAAAAGACAAAGAAAAATACATACAAGATGGAAAACATGAGTAAACAAATCTGTAGAGTGAAGACTGAATCAGAGTAAGTTACTGGCAAGGGCTATATTCAGGTCTAGGTTAAGGTGCCCTACCTCTGCTGGAGTGCATTTCACCACAATGGTCAAATTCTGAAACTTTCTTCTGGAAAAATGCCTTTCATTTCATTCATAAATTAAATAGCTATCACTTATTCCTGAATAGATATCTTTTCTTTTTAGGGAATGGAGAGGGGTCTTCACTGTTTTTCTTTTTTCTTCTAATTTCTTTAATATAAAATAACTATCATCAGGGAGAGTGTGGTGGTAAAATTATTAATATTTAACATTTGAGAAGTCTGGCTAAGAAGTTTATTCTAAATAAAAGAACATTCCTTTTGAATAAAAGCTAACAGTCAGTGATTGTTTCCAACACCCCACTTTTGGGCTAAGATGATGCTGGGTGTGCCACTCCCATACGCTCCACCAGGAGCCATCTCTCCATGCTTTCGCATTATTTACTGTTTTTTTCCCCTTAGAATTGTGGCAGTTAGCAAGCTACATAAGAAGTCCATCCTGCGGATGGGTATCTGGCTTTGTTAACATTGAAATTATTATTCTTCCTCACTTTTTTTTTTTTTTCCCCTCTGGAAAAGTATGTAGTTTGGGTCCCTGTAATCTCTGAATATTTGCAGTAATTGTCAGAAAAAGTTATTGATTTTAATCTCAGTAATGTTCTTAAGTATCATGAACGCAGCTACAAACTATACACGAACAAACAGCTTAATTCAAATTTCTTTATTTTTCTATCTTGGTATAATAACACTAAAGTCCTTTAGTAACATCTTAATTGTGTCTTACACATCATATTGGTGAAAGATTTTTTTCTCTTTTTAATGTGTTATTTGTAGGTGGTTAATAAGTTTATAGGTATCAGCCCCCACTGTTATGATAATTTTAATTTAGAAGCAGATGACCATAATTTCACTGTAAGGCTTTCTTGCAGATTTATGGAGTTGTAAAACTGATGATGCTTTAGGGATGCTTTCAAAAGAGAGTAGCAGGAACAACAAAGGAAATGTTGGAAAGCAAAGTGTTGCTGGATACTCTAGAAGTTTTTTCAGTTTTGAGGGGACAATCAGGACACCTATACAAGTGACCAATAATTCTGGGATATGGTATATTTCAGGCAATATTAGTGCAAACTTTGCTGGTATTCCTTGCTAATACACTGTTTTTGTGACATACACCGTTCTTGTCATTTCGTGCCTCCCTTTGCTGTTGGCAAAGGCTAACAGTTGTGCCTTGGTTTTCTGAAACACTGAAAAGGCTTGCTAATGTTTAAATTCACCACAAGTGGCAGAAGGTTGGAAAACATTTTATCTCATCATAATATCCACAGGAATATGAATAAGGCATTGCTTATTTTCATTTAGGGTTTTGGGGATTTCTTGGTAGATCTTGTATTCTTATTTTCCGTGGTAAGTTAGAATTTTTTCTAAACTCAATTGCCTATTTTAAAAAATACATTGGTCATGTATGTTGCTTTGTCTTTAAAAAATACCGAAGGGACTTTATATCTTGTTTCCAAATATTCCCCCAAAGTCAGCAGCATAGAAAAGGATTAGAAATGCAACATAAAATTGGAACTTGACAATAACAATTTTTGTTTGATTTTGAGAGTGGTCATACTTACATCAACAGCAAAAACATTATAAATCACCTTCTACATTACTAGCATTATTCTATGATCATCTGTATTCTTATCTGATTGCCTAAAATGTATAGAAAGGACATCAGTCATTAACTCTGAAAAAAAAATGCATTGCCAGGCAGACTTTGTGATTTTAGAAACAAGATAAAAGCTTTATGACTCAAAGAAAACAATCAAATGCTTTTTTGTAGCCACAAGCATCATATTTACTTAAAGGATTGTAACTATAAAAGCAAATATCTCTTACAGGAAGCTAGGACAAAAGCTGTCAGAGAACTGGGTGGTAAATAGCCCTGAAATTGTTTTCTCTGCTTCGTTTCAAAAGCTTAAGGCAAAGAATGTTTGACCTTTTACAAATGGAATGGTTTCCTTCAGGTCACAGCACTGTGCTGAGTGCTGCTGGTTATGTGCAACTTGATGCAATCATTACCAATGGTAAAACTCTTGCTGCCAGCACAGACTCCTGCATAAGAGGATTTCTAAACCAGTGACATTTGCTTGTTTCAGTCCCAGAAAAGGTGGAATGTGTCTTTCTGCTTCCTCTACTCAGTTGTATTTCCAGAGGTTTTTGACAGGGGGAGCAAATTAAATAGTCTGATTGTTCTACAGGACCCTGAAAGTCTGAAAGGGTCAATGAAAGAAATGCCAAACAGAACAGAAAATCTGCTCTTAAAATTGTCATGTCTGTAGTCCATTAGTTGTCACCTTGACGTATTAATGAAATATGAAATATATTTCTATTAAACCTTATATTACAACTTATGAATATTTTAATGAATGTCATATAACCTGTAGACTAAACTTTGACTTCCATAAAGAACAATGGGAATTTTTACTATTAATCTCAACAGAACAAGACTTGACTTTACAGAAAATTTATCTCCTGTACTTCTTTAATAATTCTCATTTAGATACTGTTGTCTCTTCACATAGCGAGTATTTAGGTAATTAATTCCCTAAAGCCACACTTTTTTCATTTTCTCATGCTTCCTGAAGATTCACTTTTGCTGTGATCACTATAAAAGTCAAACAACCAGGCTGTGCAATAGTTGAGAGTATTTGAGAATACATATATATGTCGTCTACTATGATTAGGTATAATAAATTTACGCAGTACCTAATCAACTGTCAGGTAACATTTCTTCCAACTTTTTGTCTGTTTTAACCATGATTTTTTTAAAACTTCTCTAGAGTTACTGTGGCAATTCCCAGTAGTGAGATACCTTGTGATATACTGTCCTAACTCTTAAACTGCAGCATAGCTACTATCAAAATAAGCTCCTTAGTGCATAACACCAAACTAAAAGGCACATGATAAACCCAGAAATTTTGCAACATACTGCAAAAGGTGTTTGGTTGAATCCACAGAAACGTGTCATTAGAAATATATAATAACTAAATACTGTTGAATTTCAATTTTCTGTCATAATAGTTTAGTTAATGACCAATTATTTTCAGAAGTTTTTGTGAGACCATTGTGGGAGCTTCTCCAGTCTCTTGCTGATGGTGATTTAGGATTCATACACTATTCCCTGTGCCAAAGTCCTCTAAACGGCCCTATCTGGTAGTTTTGCTTAGAGCACTAAGCTCCTTGCTAAGCACAGAAATCATTATACCCTTCATTGAAAGATGCAGGAGGAAGAGAATTTCTGTTTATGTGACTCACTGCATAGTAACATAGTAGTTACAGCACTTAAACAAAGTGGAAAAAAAAAATGGCTGTGTACAGTGCCAAAAGCACAATGAAGAAAGACACTGGACTGTTGTTTTGCTTGCTGTTTCACAGCAGTTTTTGAATCCAAGTTTGTCAATGGGTTTCTTGTGGAGCAAACAAAACAGTTCCTTCTATAATGAGAAGAAATCTCAGTATGGCTGAGAAGACGGTTTGCATTTGGGTCCATTCTCTATTTGTTGACTGTCTAGTCCTTGAGAGTAAAACTCTCATAAATCCAAAAACTATTGTGCAAATTGGCTCACTAGTGTCCAAAAGCTCAACAGAAAGTCAGGAAATACATGTGTGAGTGTCTCATGGCCAAAAGATAGCCCTGACAGTCTTCACCTCATAACCATCCACATGGGTATGTAGAGACAATCAATGCCATACACATAGAACAAAAGATGCAACACCAGTTTCAAGGTGATGTACTCTTCTAGGAGTACAGCCTGTCTCATGGCTCCACATTCTAAGAAACAGCAGTGGCATGAGTGCCCTCCCCATCAACGCAGCCATGAGATCCATGTGTAGGTTAGTGTATGACAACCTCGGTCTCATTCTGTCCGTGGGAAATCTACATGTGATGACTGGTCATACAAAGTCTGTGACTGCTGCTGAGGACCCCTCAAGTATCTACAAGAAAGCTTTGTCTTTCACAGTCAGATTTTACTGTGATTGAGCCCTTTAAACAGCTGGTTTGTAAAAGTAAAGAGTTGGAAAAAACGAGAAAGTAATGACCACCTTCTTGGTAGTTTTGGATGCTCTGGTCAACACCTGAAGATTTGAACCTTGTCTGGGATGGATAGTTTCATCTTAGTCATCTCAAATAATGAGGATAACACATTAATAAGCCTCAGATACTCTCATGGTTTCCCAGTCATGTTCATGAGAAGAATAATGGAAGTGGCAGCAAGGATAGGAGCACTGGAAGTAGTAACAGGATGCACATTTTTTTGCAACAAGGGTTGCAAGGGACTTTTCCAGCATGTATTGAGTATGTTAACCTCAGTGCTAACAGGATCACATGCTGTACATTAGACAGACTGACATGTAATCCTTCTTCTCTAGGTCACTTGTGTTCCAATGTTCTTTAATGTTTACAAAGAGACTCTGAAAGAAAGATATTTATTAACAGATTCACATAATAGATATTGAAAACTAATCGTCACTGAAACACTCAATAAGTGACTCAAGTAACTGAAAGTCAGATGGGGAATGTTGGTCTCCATTGTACCTCATTGACTTCTGTGCTTTTTTGGCTTAGTATTTATACCTTCTCTTGGTATTTTTTCCTCTTGCATCCTGTTTTATCACCATCTCAACAATTACACTTGGTGTCCTATTTTTCTTATCTTACGTTGTTTTAGCTCAGGTCGTAATTCCTTCATATCAACTTTCTTAACAAAATTAAGACAAGGGCCCATATTTAGGCAACACTTAATTAAACCTGACCTGGGACAACTGAAACTCAGGGCTGAGGTAAGACCAGTGCCATGTAGTTGGCACTGGTGAGGCCCCACCTTGAATCCTATGTTCAGTTTTGGGCTCCTCATCATAAGAAGGACATTGAGGTACTAGGGAGAGTGCAGAGGAGGTGACGAAGCTGGTGAGGGGTCTGGAGCACGAGTTTTATGAAGAACGGTTGAGGGAACTGGGGCTGTTTAGGCTGCAGAAAAGGAGGCTGAGGGGAGACCTTATCGCTGTCTACAACTATCTGAAAGGAGGCTGTAACATGGAGGGTGCTGGTCTCTTCTCCCAAGTAGCAAGTGATAGGACACAAGGAAATGGCCTCAGGTTGTGCCAGTGAAGGTTTAGATTGGATATCAGGAAAAAATTCTTCATGGAAAGGGTTGTCAGGCATTGGAACAGGCTGCCCAGGGAAGCGGTGGAGTCACCACCCCTGCTGGTGTTTAAAAGGCATTTAGATGAGGTTCTTAGGGACATGGTTTAGTGCTAGAGTAAGGTTAGGGTTGGACTCAATGATCCTGAGCATTTCTTCCAACTGAAATGATTCTGTTATTCTGTGGTGTATGCTAGAAAGGGCCCAGACTACACAGATACAAAGCTCACTGGAGAACTGTTCCATCTGTCATGCAGTAGAGATGGGATCAGTGTGACCTGGTATATGCTTACTCTCAGCAGTTTATGCCTACTTCAGTCTGCACCCTCAGGCCTGGGAATCAAGACAATATAAATCAAGTTGTTTACTGAAGATCTGCCTTGCCTTAAAGAGGCCCAATGCCACTCATCTTTCCCTCACTTGCTTTCCTAGATACTGCAAAAGCATCATATATTTAACACAGTCCATTTGTTGTTTAGACTACTGAAGTAGCTTCAGCATTGTGAAGAATCATTCATGGACTCTGGCACATAACTTTTAAGCGCTGCTGTGCTTGGTGTGAGAAAAGGCATTTATATAACATACACATTTAAAAAATCATTCTGTGTCTCATTCGCGAACAAAATATATTCTATGCAATAATCTGTCACACAACCCACATCCTCCGTTTAACTGCATTCTCGTTCTTGTGCTCTAGGATCACATTAGAGGCCTTCAGAAGTCCAAATGATAAGCTATCAATAAATGCCACTGATTGGACATGAAATTATGATTCTGAGAAAATGGAAGAACATAGTTGCACCTCTTAACAGATTGGAAAAATACATTATTAGAAATTGCGATTGTTGAAAAAGCAAACTACTTCAAAGAATTTTGCACATATGAACATTTAATTTAAAAGATTAGGTGAGTAAAAAATTTAGAGTTAGATTAAGTCTTACATTTCCTAGTTTGTGGGATCAGAATCTCAAGGCTGGATTTTCTTTCTTACCTTTTCTTGGTTTCTTCCCTCAAGAATTAAGGCATGTGCATCCTAAGTGATCAGTTATCCCTTGAAAAATATAACCTGACATATTGTCCAAGTCTTGTTTCATTGTAAAAGAGTAAAGTTAAAAAATACTTTTTTTAATCTGAGTTATTCTATTGATTCTTGGAAAAATAATGCATATGGCTTTCAGAGAATCTAGCCCATGAATTACAAAGAATATTTTTTTTTTCAAGTGAAGAATCTCGAGAGGATAGAACAAGCTTTCAAACAAAAACAGTAAAATAGAAAGCATTTACATATACTATGTCTACTCTATTTTGTGTATAGAAAAATCAGGTGTCTAGTGAAAAAGATTGTCAGTAAAATGAAAATGTACTCCAAAGTATCGTATATTCCACTTTCATCTCAGTTCAACACACAATATAATTCCCTGGACAAATGTTTTAATTATAAACTCGTTGTTTTAATTAGTGGTAATAATGTTCACCACTTTCTGCTCTGACTTCCTCCATAAAGTATGTCTGATGCATGAGCTAATGCAGTAAACATTAACATGGATCTACCTGATAGACCATCTTCTCAGTTTTCCTTTCAAACAGGGTAGTGAGAATAGGCAATTAGGAAACATATTGTTCTCAGATGTAACTGGCAAAAGCAATGTCCATGTAACTCTTAGGAACAAGATTATTACAACTACCAAATGGAGCTAATAACTGCCCAAAGAAAATATGAACGTTCTTGTTTTCATGTTTTTGAAGTGTTATAATACACAGTCATAGCTAAAATGCATGGGTAGAGTGCTAAAGAGTCTATATACTTCTTATTTAATTTAGCTTACTATAGAAGTAGCTTTGTGGAAAACCATAATTATCATTTCAACAGTACTATTACACCTCTGTAGTCAAAAGGCTTTCAGCATTTTCATTACATACTTCTCTTTTCATGGCTTTTAAACTGGGCTACAACATGCACTCTGGGCATAATCTACCGCATATAATATAGGGGGAAAACCTTGGTAATTGTAATAAAAAAGTCAACATGGAACTAATAACCATGAGTTTTAATACTTTTTTACAGATTGTTGGCATATCCTATGACAATCATATCCTATAAGATATGCCAATTGTACAGGTTGCTATATTGAAGTATTTTTGATAGATTGTTATGCAGTTGATGCATATGCTGAACAACTGGATTTAGAGCTATTACTCAAGCAGAAACAAAATTTACAAATATTCCTACTTGGTCAAATAACAAAATTATATACTGGCAATTATTTCACATAAATTTGTGAACAGAGATGTAAGGAATTGGTTTGTACTTATATGAAAAAAGAAGCCCTGTGGAAATAGTAATTGCCTTGCACAAAGCCTTAAAACCACATGTATCTCTGTGTTCACTGTTTCTTTCTGGCCTGTTTTTTTTCTAATCTCTAGACAAAGAGCAACTCCAGCAATCTCTAGAATGTCAGTGATATCAAAGATGATATTGACTTGGGCATGTTTGCCAAATTTACTTATAACTCCTACACTCCAGGAATCACAGAATCATACCCAGTGAGCTCTACTTTCATACCACCCTTGCTATGCTCAGGTTTTATCTACTGATGAAATTTCTTTGTTTATGCGTAGCATACTCAATGGGAATGGGCTGAAGACCTGCAAAGAGAAAATAGGGAACCTTACATCTGCCTTCTCAAAAATTTGAATATTTTCCTCCTTGAGAATAGTCTCTCTGTGTCTGAAAAGCACCAGTGCCAGCCTGGAGCAAGGGCCAGACCCCAAGGCTTCTCTCTCTGCCATAGTTGTTCTGACTTGGAGGGTACAAAGCCACAAGGATATGGCCCTTTTAATACTTCCTGTTTCTGTCCATCTGCCCTGAGTTTTTGCTGGTCATGACACCAGCTCAGCAGGAATGCTGAAAAGTGCCCCTGCCATGGTTTTATTTGCTAGGCCAGTCCTTATGAACAACAGGAGATTTGGAAAGCAACAAGTGCTGCACATCTTAGCCTGCTCAGAAGGAAGGTGTTTGACAACTCTAGCAGTTCTTAGGCAAGTATTCATTAACAAGTTTATTGTTCAAAAAGAATCATAAATCCCTGTCCTCCAAAACATTACCTAATCATTTCAAAGAAGCATGGGGTAGGTGTGTAATGGTGATAGGACCATGGGCTGTGAATCAGCCTGGCTAGTGTAATGTATCTCATCCCTTCAACAAGTAATTGAAATGATGCTTTCTTTAGGAACTTCAACATCTGGTATTTCCACTGGCTGTTAACTCCTCTGGCTACCCTGGTCTCCATATCTAAACCAAGTTCAACAGCAGTAGGCTACTTGTCCTGAAACAATTACAGTTCAGTAGAAGAGTATAAAGATCCCACATCCAGCTGGAAATGGAATGAAAGTAAATAAATAGGTGGAGCTTGTGCAGAAGAAGGAAAGGAGCAATGTAAGGAGACTGGGACAGTGTAGGGCCTTTGTACCTTGACAGGGGCAACTGAGAACTTCTACGGACTGTTTAAGCATTCAGTGTGGAAACTGTTCACAGGAAAACTGGTGGAATGTCTGAATTGAATTGAATTGAATTGAATTGAATTGAAAAAATTAAAATGTGTTTTGGACAAAAGATTTTTTTTATTCTTAAAGTCATGCAGCAGATCATCTGGGAACCTGTAACACCATGAACAGTAATTGTAAAACCAATCACAGTATGTCAGATTAAGACCAACTCTGATTTTGGTTTGGATTTGTTTATTTTGGTTGGTTGGTTGGTTTTGTCCCCATTTTTTCTGGACAATGCATTAATTTGAAAATTTAGATTAACAATGTGGTCAGTTTGACTATTTGTTTAAATTAGTAACTATTTGAAGCCAGTCTACCAAATGCACTATTTTATAGATGCTAGAGATCTATTTTTGGTATTGTTAAAATATTTATTTCAAATCTTTTATTATTTGTTTTCTTTTGATAGAATGCATTCTGATCTAAATATGCTCTTTCTATTCCTAAGAAATTTGTATTGGGTTGCATTGGTACTGCTGTTGTCTAAATTCTAATTGGTAAATACTTACCAAGAAATTAATGTGAATAATGGTGTGAATTATCATCTGTATCAATATTTAAAGAGAAGACTTCAACAGCTGGCATCCTCTGTGGCTGCATTTGGTCTGGACAATTCAAACCTGAAAAATGAAAGAGGATAAAACGAACACAATTTACATAGGACACATATGGAAACCTTAGGCTAACAGTGGCTTGGCAGAGAAGTTTATCTGCTTCAACTTTAAAAAAAATCATCAGTTCTGATCAATTACCCCATCAAACTTCAACACTTCTTTCTACTGACAATCTGCAGAGCTTGTCTTGACACATAAAAAATAACATAAATATTAATTCAATATTAAAAATATATAAAAATATTATTGTACTATTTTAGATTCACCTTTAGAGAAAATTCAAGAGACTTTAAAAACAGCACTTCTGAAGATATGACATCAACCCTTCAAAAGCAGTTTGGAAGGTCTGTATCTTGTGGTGTAACATCTGCTGCCATCAAAGGCTAACAATATTGTTATATATATTTTCTGGTAAATAATTAACATTCAGATATCACTATAGATATATATTTTAGTTTAGTCTTTCAACTCTATAATTAAAAAAAAATCCTTCTCAGAGGAATCTTGGCATAGTTTTTTACAGAAAATGAAGAATACCTTTTGTTTACATCAAGGTTTATTCTTTAATTTTTCAAATTACTGTGTACAAACTTCCTCCTCTGGGTAGCATTTGAAAGCACCAGCTAAACTCCACAAAAAGAGAATCAGGAAGATTAAGCAGAAATTATTGGAGTACCCTCTAAGTGCTTTTATTCAAGCAGTTCTACGGTCACTCACTTTTTATTTCAGATCTTTTTCATTGATATGTACTTTGATTCCCATTCCCAAATGGTGTTAAAAAAATAGTGTTATTTGCAGTGACATGTTTGCCTAGAATTTTAGTTTGCAAATTGTATGTAAACATTGGGAAATTCTTTTTAGCTGCACTGGAGCTTCTTGTAAGATAAGCATTTAAATACTGTGTTAGGTATTACTCAAGAGGGTACACACAGCCTGCATAGATTTGCTACTGCCTCTTAAAACAATATGAAGAGATAAATTCATCTCCAGTGTCAGCAAAGACAGTCGACTCCCTCGGTGAACTTCTGACTTAAATTTATTTATAATATGGCTTTTCATCCCTCCTTTTTGAACACTTTGAACAAAATACGAATGGAAAATAAATATTTCCTTATCCACTTTGATTCTGCACTGTTAGACTTCAACTTTTTTCTGTCTTTTAGAACCTATATGGAATGGTGACCTGTTGTGCTCAAGTCGCTTGAGATCTGTGAGCATTTTCAGTATGGTTAGGTAGCATTAAGTGGCAAAAAGTGTGACTGTGCTAGTAGTAGACTGTGCAACTCTGTTCCACGATGGAGTGAATTGTGGATGGCTGCTGCCTTTGGTGTGTGGGCCTTCTCCTCAGATTCCTATCCGACTTCTCCTCTTAGACATGGAACATTGCCCTGCGGACTTCACATAAAGATATTCATGTACCCAGTATGGTAACTCTGGTACGGTACCACATATACATCCCTGTCTGGAAGACCCAGGAGCACTCATTCATTATCCCAGTGTATAATTATCATTTATGACTTGAATGTCGAGAAAAAAAACCCCAAAACACTAAAGGCACACAGTACTTTACATATGTTCTTATGAGAAAGGTAGGGATTACAGAATCAAAGAATCACAGAATGACTGGGATTGGAAGGGATGCCTGGAGATCATCTAGTCCAACCCACCTGCTAATGCAGGTTCACCTAGACCAGATTGCACAGGAAGGTGTCCAGGTGGGGCCTGAGTGTCTCCAGAGAAGGAGACTCCACAATCTCTCTGGGCAGCCTGTTTCAGTGCCCTGTCACCCTCAAAGTAAAGAAGTTTTTCCTCATATTTGGATGGAAGCTCCTGTGCTTCAGTCTGTGCCTGTTGCCCCTCATCCTATCATTGGGCACCACTGAAAGGAGTCTAGTCCCATCCTCTTGACACCCACCCTGGAGATATTTATAAACATTGATGAGGTCTCCTCAGTATTCTCTTCTCCAGGCTGAACAGACCCAGCTCTCTCAGTCTCTCCTCATAGGAAAGATGCTCCAGCCCCTTAATTGTGTTCGTAGCCCACCACTGGACTCCCTCCAGTAATTCCTTGTCCTTCTGAAACTGGGGAGCCCAGAACTGGATGCAGTACTCCAGATGCAGCCTCATCAGGGCAGAGTAGATGGAGAGGATAACCTACCTCGACGTGCTGGTCAAATTTTCTTAATGCACCCCAGGATACCATTAGCCTTCTTGGCCACAAGGGCACATTGTTGACTCATGGTCAACCTGTTGTCAACCAGAACTGGCAAGTCCTTCTCTGCAGTGCTGCTTTACAGAAGGTCCACCCCTGTACTGGTGCCTGGGGTTATTTCTTCCCATGTGCAGGACACTACACTTGCCTTTGTTGAACTTCATTAGGTTCTCCTCTGCCCAGGCCTCCAGCCTGTCCAGGTCTCACTGAATGGCAGCGCAGCCTTCTGGTGTGTCAGCCCTTCCTCCCAGTTTGGTATCATCAGCAAACTTGCTTACTTTCTGTGTCAGCAAATGCTTACAAAGGTTAAATGTTTTATGCATTTCGTGGGTTTTGAAACAGAGATATCTCTGAAACATATTTTCCCTTCGAGAGGGAAATCTGTATTTAATATTTGACTAGCTGCTTAACTGTCTGCTTCTTTAAAGCCTGATGTACTTTTTCAGTTTGGTGCTTGCCATGTGCAGAAAGATGGTCATAGAGCCACATCCTTTCAAGTTTTTGTCCAAGGCAGGTGTGCATGAGATTTAACACGTATCTTTTGATTCTGTTCTCTGAGGATTTGAAATCTGTAAAAATTTCTGATTTCAATCTCATGCACTATGCAGAGAAAATTTATGCAATATATTTCAATTTTCAACAGTTTTTCTTACAGTATGCAACTTTCTGCTAGACCCCAATTATTACTCTTTCAGAACTATTTTAGTCTATTCCATCACTGATTCTAATTATGTCTAGTACCACTTAAATAGGAATCAGCTAAGTTATAAGTGTTATTGAGTAAATCACATATATACACTACATTCAGGCTTCAAAAAAGTATTAGAAATGGCTTTAAAGGAACACGATCAAGGTTAAGCACCTCACAATCCAAATCTGAACAGAAAGTATTCTGTTTTATTGAGGAGTATTTTAAAAACATAAAATACCATTTGGAGACGGGGAAGGGTCAGTCTAGTCAGGTAGTTTACATTAATGACCCACATCTAGCAAACTTTCCAATAATCTTGAATAAGAACCTTGGTTAACTTTCTGTTTTATTTTATCGTTTCCAGTCAAGTACCATTTCATCGGGTAAGAATATATCCTGGTACATGTAAAATAGCTCTGCCAATGCTTCATAAAAGCAGGATCATAATCTCATTTTGTGTAATGGAAGGAGGTCTTATTTGTTAATTATATGCAGCATGAAATGAACTAATCAAATGGAATTCTGGATATTGGTCAGACAGCCCAAAGAAAATTCTGGGAAACATAAGTGTTTTTCCAGTATAACTGGCATCATTCAAAGAAAATTCAAAGCTCTTTTTTTGCATATAGAACAAATCATTCTCATGGCTGTTTTCAATATTGATTACAAAGAGGGTCTGCGTTTGTTTCATATTCCATATACATTTATTTTTATAACATGTGACAAAGGCCAAAATTTTGTAGTGCCTTCTGTTTTTACAGCTTTTCAATTCTGTATGTATTCATATGTCAATCTTTTAATAAGACCTATTTTTATTGAAGATAAACTGTTTATACTTTCTTATAAGTAATACAAAAATATAATTAATTTTAAACCAATCTTTTGTTTTAAAACTATAGCTCAGAGTAAAGTACTTTGAAATTTCTTAAATAAATTCAAGCAACATACAAATGCTCACTGTTGAAATGTGTGGATAAAAATAGAGACCTTCAAAAAAAAAAAAAGAGGCATTAAATACTAAAATGGTATAGCTGTTACTGGGCATTTGTAGTGTGATTCATCTAAGCTAACTTAGACAACTGAAAGTTACTTGTCTAAACCTAAACCCAGATCATTGCCATCTGCAAGTAGTGACCTCTAGGACTGCATAAGGAAAGATGCAGCTTTAGAGGGCAAAATATTTCCTGCAAGGATTAGCATACAAGACATGTTGAACTAACTGCAACTGGAACCACCTTTACCTCCATTAACTGTACAGGTATGTATAATGACTAATTTAGGTTTAGACAACTAATGCTGAGATGTTCAAAACTAAACAGATGTCATCCCTATGTTCTAATATTGTACTTTAAAGAATATTTTCCCTGCATTATGTCATTTACTGTGTAGGAGGGATGCAGAAGTGAAGCGATCCAGTCCTCTTTCATTCATTCAGAATGCTGTAGTCTCCTCTGATCTGCACATATTTGAAGTGCTCTAATAAAGCAAATCATTTTGGAACCTGCTACTAGTACTGAGATTTCAGGCATATGGTTCTTGTGATATGAAGACTGAACTCTCAGAATTTCCTGTGCAAGATCAATCAACTAAGTAATCCCAGAATCATCATATTTATATAGCAGCATTTGGTATCATTCAATTCTTATGCAGGTTCAGTCATTCGGACTAATAGGACTTTCATTATGTCACGTAAAGGACAGATGCAAATGGACCAACTACAAAAATTGTGTTTCTACCTGTCATAAAATCCCTTTGCTGCTTGTGCCAAATATTTGAGAGTTAATTGTGTGGTGGGAAAAGTCAAACTACCTCTCTGTGCTTTGTGAATTTGCACTTATTAGAAGGAAAATGCCATGAAAAAAATTGCAAGAAAGATAAATAGACATAAACTCTCAATTTACTCTTCTTATCCCATTCTCTCACTACTATTTTTATCCTGACTGACAGAACAGACAAAGAATACTCTTCAAAGCCATAAGCTGTTTTGGCAGATTTTCTTCCATCTGAGCAGGTGAAACATATCTTGACTGAAGACAGACATTAATCAGAAAAAAAAAAAAAAAGAAAAAAGAAAAAAAAATAAAGTAAAAATATAAAAGAAAAGAAGAGGTTCCATGTCATTCTGTTCTTACATCAAGCCCTAAGTGTTACTTCCAGACTTACAGCTTTGTTTTAAAAAGTCTTGACCAATGCTGGATCACAAAAGATGGCATCAGAGAACCTAATTTCCCATAGATTTTATTCATTACTCTTCTCCCTGCGATACTTGAGCAGAGCAGTCATTTCTCTAGTCCCAGCCCAATTAGATAGAATGCACAGAGGACAGTATGTGAATTCTACTGGTTTCTCAATCCAGGGTGAAAAGAAAGAGTATTTATCTTTCATTTATGAATAATAATTGCTAAGATAAAACACACAAAAAATGGGCTTTTTAATTAAATTAGATTTTTGGCTCTTCCTCTGAAATATAAGAAAAGAAACGAAAAGAAACAAAACAAAACAAAAGTTGGTAAGCAATTATTTATAAAACAGGATGCAAAAACTATTATTTCACATATTTTCTCAGTCTGCAAAAAGCAAATAAGGAAAAATACATGCACAAAATCGAAAGAGAATCTTGCAGTCTGGGGGTCTCATTCCCAAGACTGACCTAATTATCATAAATTTTCCTAAGTAAACATCCAACTCTCAGGGGGAGAACCTCATTCCTGTAAAAGGCAAGTGATACTTCACTAAGAAATAAATTGTTGAAGTTTAGGAATTATTGTAAATTCTCCCTCCCCTTCCCTTTGCATTTATTTTCAGATTGGGAAAGCAGAAATTACTTAGAAATGCAATAGACTTAACGATATGTGCCGTGATAGTTTCTTATTCATTAATTTCTGGATGATTTTTGCATGTAAAAAGGTTTTGTCATAGAATCAAAGTATCAATGAATGGCTGAGGTTGCATAAGACCTCTGGAGATCATCTGGTCCAATCTCCCTGTTCAAGCAGGACCACCTAGAGCAAGTTGCCAAGGACTGTGTCCATATAGCTTTTGAATATCTCCAAGGATGGAGACTCCACAACCTTTCTAGGTAATGTATTCCACTACTTAGCTACCCTCACAGTGAAAAAGTGTTTCCTGATGTTCAGATGGGACCTCCTGTGTTTCAGTGTGTACCCGTTGCCTGTCGTCCTGCCACTGGGCACCACTGAAAAGAGCCTGAGTCTGTTTTCTGTACACCCTCCTTTCAGATATTTATACACGTTGATGAGATACCCCCAAACGTTCTCTTTCCTAGGCTGAACAGTCCCAGATCTCTCAGCTGTACCTCATATGGGAGGTTCTCTAGTCCCTTAAGCATCCTTGCGACCCTTCAGTGAACTTCCTCTAGTATGTCCATATCACTTTTGGACGGGGGACACCAGAACTGGACATGGTACTCCAGGTGTGGCCTGACCAGGGCTGAGTAAAGGGGAAGGATCCCCTCCCTCAGTGTGCTGGCAACACTCCTCCTACTGCAGCTGAGGATACCTTTAGCCTTATCTCCTGTAAGGGCACATTGCTGGCTCTTGGTTGACTTGGTGTCCAGCAGGATCCCCAAATCCTTTTCTGTCAAGCTGATTTCCAGCTGGTCAGTTCCCAGTATAAACTGGCGGATGGTGTTGTTCCTCTGGAGGTGCAGGATTTTGCACTTTGCCTTGTTGAACTTAATGAGATTCCTGACAAACAATATCTCCAGCCTGTCAAGGTCCCTCTGGATAGCAGCTTGACCCTCTGGCATACCAGCCTCTTCCCACTTTGGTGTCACCTGCAAACTTGCTGAGGATGTGCTCTGCCCAATCAGCCAGATCATTAATGAAGATGTTAAGGAGGATTTGAACCCACTATTGACCCCTGGGGTACACTGGTAGTTAGCAGCCTCCAACTAGACTTTGTGCCACTAATCACCACCCTCTCAGCCTGGCCAATCACACAATTTTCAATCCACCTCATTGTCTGCTCATCCAGCCCGTATTTCATCAGCTTCTCTGTAAGGATCTTATGGGAAACAGTTTTGAAAGACTTACCAAAGTCTAGGTAGACAATAAACTGTCATTTCTTGTCCTTAGTGTTTCTTCACATGTTAACATGTATCAAACAAACTTAATTTTATGGCCTGGGCTGAACTGACAAGCAAGGTCAGGGAAAACAGGATGTGTTGGAAGACATAGGTTTGACAGTAAATTATACCCTTTTAAATTGGTATTTCTAGAAAGACTGCAAGAGATAGGAGGACCCTATGTTCACCTGGTAGCAGAGATTGTGTCCTAGACTTCGTATGTCATGGCTGAGTCCTAAATGCACTTAGATGTGAGAGAAATGCTACTTATCTTCAGAAATAGTGTTTGTTCAAGGTGTAAACAGAAGTGGAACTGTAGCTGTACAGGCAATATGACTGACAAGAAGTGTCTTGAACTGTGATCCCAAATCCTACTGCAGTTAATCATCTGCTTTTGAAGCCCTGAGTCTCAGCAGACAAAAATTAGGCATTGTAGCGTTGAGCCAGTAGATGTTGAGGGCTACCCCAGAGTTACTTCAAGGCCCAGAGAGATAAAATACTGTACTCTAATTTAATGCAAGACAAACTGGCACAAATCTATCATGATAACAAAAACTACAAGTCATTTTTGCTAAGGTATAGCTCTCCATGTGTAAACTATTATCCTATATATGAATTGCGAGATAATCTATTATTTCCACAACTTAAGGCTCTTTCTTTTCTAAAGATACATATGTGTAAAGTTTCCTGAGATGTTTAATTCCTTTTGTCAAACAGAAAGTAATGTAAAATCCTGTGCCTATATTTGTCAACATATTCCTAAAACTTATTAACTAGCCTGAAAAATGTAAGCACGATCTAAGAGAATTTTGCATTATTTAACTCTGTTAAGTTCTAACTTTCCTATCAGTTCTACTGTGAAATGACGGATGATTACAGCTTTAAGTTAACCCTTCATAAATACATATTCTGGAAATATCTTAATCTATATTAAAGACTGAAGTAATCTATAAAAAAGGCTTACCTTTAAAAAATTGTTCTCTTGTCCATTTTTCTAGCCAGTGTTAAATAAACTGTAATTTTCCAGGAAATGTTAGAATGTATAGATATCATTAGACTTAGCCACTGGATTAAAAATTATAATCCATAATTTTGATTCTGGAATTTACACAGAACCTCTATGCACACATTTCCTTCTGGAGACAATAAGATTTAAGGATGTTTCCCCTGACAAAGTGACATAGACACTTGTCTACTGTTATCTTGTGTACATCCTTTTCCTCTACCTTTTTCTAAGTGTAGAAGTACAGTAAGATAAGAAATACTGACCATCTTGCTGACATAATAAAAAACCCACCAAGTTTTTGTTCTCCAATATCTTCAATTTGATTATGCTTTCAACAGTACTGGTAATGTACCCAAAGATTTTTTTTTCCTTATTAGTAGCACCTTTGGGGAACATTAATCTCTGAATAATTGAGAAACACTGGCTAAGCTGTTAGTTTTAAATGACACATTAGTAGCTGTCATTTAAATTGATAGTCAGAGCTGTAATTGAGAGTAACGGTCAGAAGGTAACTATTCTGTCATTGAATTTTTACTGCTGTATTAAATTACTGATTTGATGCAACTCTGCACCTGGCTGTGGTGTATAATCATAAGCTATCAGAATCATTCTGGCATATAAGGGCAGGAATTACAATTTCAATCTTTCCTATCATAAAGCTTCATATTCTGGTTGGTTTTCTTTCTGCTGCCCAATTCTGGATGGGTATGTGGATGGATATGCTTTATTTCAGTCTGTCTGTTTACCTGTCATCATGTCTGTACAATTTGCTGTATGACCTTCCACGTGGGACTTCCTCAGTTGCTTAGGCCTTGCAAAGAATCAATCATCATTTCTTACACAAACGGCAAATAGAAAATATTCTATCTGGAATGTACCTTCTATTCTAACTGGAATCTACCTTCCATACTGTGGCACAAAGCTCAGTGCTTTTAAAATTTTTTCAATACTGGTTTTTTTTGATCTGGTGTTTTGCACAGGCAAGTATATAACTTTGAATTTTTTGAAGTAACTATTATACTCTCATAAATGTTATGCCAAATGAAGGAAAAGACACTCCTTAAATTCAGCATTGTTTCCATATGGCATTAAAATTAACCATTCTTGAAGAGCTCATAATATTTGCTCTTTTCACTAACTAACTGTGTCTATGGACATAATATAATTCTTAAAACTGCTATTTGTGCTAAGTTATATTCACAGAGACATTTATACTAAGCATTCTGTCAAAATTTAGTATTTGACCACTATGAGTGCTGACATTTGAATGCTTTCACTAAAATACTCAGGTTGACTTCAGACTTGCATTTTATGAACAGAAGCAACTCTGGAAATTACCAGGTCACTGAATGGACTGAAAACATGGAGCTGCCAATTGCTTTTAGCAGTAATGGTCTGAATTCTCTGCTTATTAATGTACAACTAAATGTTTCTAGGTAGGAATAGAAACAATAGTAAAATTTCATTTAATACTTGGGCATAATTTTAACATTATATGTGTGCTTCATCGCCCTCATTTAAAATTTGGTTTTATCTGGGCTATGATTATCTTTTTAGGGCATTTCATCATATACTGACAGATTTTCAGATCTCCCCATTAAACTTGTAGTTATCGTGACAATTAACAAACATACGTCTTATACAGGATCTCAAATTAAATGCAGCAATGTCACATAGTAAGTCTTACCAAATCTGCTCATCCTATCACATTATCTGCGCAGTGTGTTTTCTCTCTGCACCTGAATAAATCTGGATTCCTTTCTTTTCCCCCTTTGAGTCCTTTGGGTATATACAATAAAATGAGCACAACTCAGGGAAGATTTAGCTCAGTAATCTCTGAAATGAGTGGCATAACACAGGGGATAGTCTAAAGGTCTATCTAACAAAGCATCTTAAAATAATTATTTTTTATTTGTATCAATGCACTAGACAGAATCATTAAACAAGACCTTTCCTATTCAGTGCATTAATTGCTAGGGCAGAGTCCCATGCTCTGGTGCTACAGAATTAATGTGTTATGATTGCTTTGCATTAATTTCAGTAACTGTGGAATTTGAAATAATAATTAATCCTTTTTCATGTTAAATCCACTAAACAGTGCAGTAATCAAGTGTGTATCTCTGAGGGAGAACCATGTTGTCATTTTCTAACATATAGGAGTTGAATATCAAAGCACAATTTTCCTCTATCATATCAAATTAGTTATTTCAGTAGGGAATGTATGCTAGATGGTTTCAAGAGGAATCATTTTGGTTTTTACGACAGTGAGCTTTAAAAATAATAGTGAGGCTAAAAGTGAGTATCCAAGATGGACTGGAATCTATTACACATGAGCTGTCTCTTGGTCCTTCCAGGGTTTTTTGTGAAGATTGAGTTTATCTCAAACAAGATATGATCCTCACTGTCTGTTGAGGAAGTCATAGTTTAAAGAATGACTGAAGGTGCTCAGAAGGCTGGCATTTTGTGCCCCTATTTTGTTTTGGTTGTTCCTCGCTGGCACCAGTGTTTATGTATATTCTGCTTCCAGTGACCTTAGTGATCCTTCCCATTCGTGCTGCTTGGCCGCAGGTTCAGGGCCCTGCTCAGCACTGTGCCTTGCTCTTCCCTGGTCCAGCAGTGACTCTTCAAATGAGAGGCTGAACTAGATGACCTTCCAGAAAACAACATTTCTGTGAATACACCACTTCCTATTCTTGGGATTACCGAGGCAGTCATAATTTTAGTTGATTTCTAATGAAAAGCAAAGAAAACATCTTCTATCAAGAGACACTTGAGTCTGACAAGATTACATTTATTTTTAATTCATAGACCAGACTCTTCAAGATATTATGGTCACATTGTGGTATGCTGTCTGCCATTGTCAATACTTCTCCATTGAATAGAAAGTATAAGCATTTTGTGTTTTAGAAATGCTGTGGTCATAGTTCTCTAAGAATAGCTATGAAGTGGCTTTGAATTAGTTCCCTTGTCCATCAGGATACCAGGATCCTGTGATTGCTACATCATTGTACACTGTGTGTTGCTGTGAAGAGATGCATTTCAGGGTCCACATCCTTTGCTACTTTTGTGAAAAAACATTTAAACAGTAGGACTGGTAAAGTGGGCATGCTCCTAGTTATCCCTAAATTTTTAATGAATATACTGGGATAGTGTCATAATGTTCCTGTCCTTTGTCTCTGTTAAACAGAGACTTTGGCCTCTGTTCACTCTTTCTATTCAATTTAATGTTCTCCACATGCTAAATCACTCTTCAGAGTTCTGGGCAATATCTAGCACATACTAAAAACTTATCTAAATGTTGTAAGGGAAGGTATAATATCTGAAGTTCTTTTAATATGAAATGTACCTTGACTGTTCTCTATTAATCCGAAGTGATATCTTCAGGTCATACGGTACTGTGACAGTGGCTGTCAGGCAAGAATTTGAAATAAATTAATAATATAAAAACATCTCCTGACAGTTTACTTTTTATGTCTGGCAGCCTGGACTCTGAGCACAAGGCCTACTAGCTGTTCTAGAATTAACCAAGGTAATACAAAGGGAATATATTAAATTAAGTTAAAAGAAATGTTGGCTTCCCTGTCATGAACACGTAGAATTATTTTCTGTTACATCATTTATATATAGGCTGCTAATGCATTACATCTTGTTTCTGCACAAGTACTAGTAACTTGTATATAAATGTTGCTGGTTTTCTTTATTTTCAATGATTTTCTTGACTTTCCAAAATAATTTCAGCAAAAAGATACAACTACTATGTTAAAACAGCACAGGCCTTGTAACTGAAAGACATCACAGAATCTTGCATTTATTACTGGCTATACACTCACCATTTTCTCATTAATGTTATTTTCATAATAGACAGATACAGAGAAAACTCATCTTGCACACTTTAATGGAACATGACAGTAGCAGTTAAGCTTGCATAGGAATAATTATCTCTACCCAACATCATACTCAACTTCATCCTCTGATTGCAACTAAACTGATAGCCATTCTGTTCATTTGTAACAATATACGTCTCTCATCCAAGTCATCTATGCAGTTGAAATTATTTGGCAGTATTCCACTTTATGTTTCAGTTCAGCTTTTTACTGCATAGCATTCTGATTAAAACAAAGCAAAACAAAACAAAACCACAACAACAAAAACAACACCAACCTCTCCCCGCCTCTAAAACCCCAGAACCAAACCACTACCACAACAACAAAAACTACAAACCACACCAAAACCAAATGAAAAAAACCACAAACCTGAACCATACAGTACCATTAGGATATTTGAGGCCCAATTAAGAAAAGAATGTGTTAATGGGGATTTTTCCTCAAGTGAGATTGTTTGTATTAATGTTCTATTGGGACTGATGAAAGATCCATTGCTAGCCAATATTTTCAACAATTATCTGAAACAATGAAAAATGTGAAATAACTTCTGGTAAACACAAGCATGTGGAATAAAAAATGGAGGAATAACAAATAATATTGGAAAAAGAGCTGATATGCAGATTGACATGGACCATTTGGTAGCTAAAGTGTATTCTAACATTACTATATGTGCAGTAACACATCTGGGAACAACGAGCAGTTCATAGATATATAGGCTGTGACCAAACAACTCCGCATGTCCTCAGCATAAAGATTTGCCACAAATAAAGAATAGCAATGGTAATTTCAAATAAAATCAGAATACTGGGATTCAAGAATAAAGAGTAACTTTACTGCTGCATATGAGTGCAGCTAACATTGGAGCAGTACATACATTGTCCAGTGCATCCATTCTTAAAAGGATTCTAAAACCTAGAAGATATAATCAAAAAAGAGAAACAGTCATACTTTAGAAATGTTGAAAAATCTTAAAGTATACTTTAAAAACTCAGTTTTTCTTGATCTGAGAAGAACTGGAGAAGGAGGTAACTAGATTATGGGGTGCACGTACCTTTAAAAGGGGAAAAGGCCAGGTTCTGAAATCTTAGCAGTCTGTGAGGAAAAGATATAAGAAGAACCAAATTCTAGGAGCTGAAGCTAGAAGAAAAATGAAATCTGAAATTAAGAAACATGCTTTGAATTGTTAGGGTGCAAAGCTGCTCATATAAAATATCAGGTTAAGTGGTGAATGTCCATTTCTTGTTGTCTTCAATTCAAAGATTTACCTTTCTAGAAAAAAATATTTTGGTCTAATTCAGCTCACAAGATTGAAGTGTGCATGACCTATGAATCTGGCCCTACAAATTATCACTATGAATCTGTGGGAACTATATAAGTACACTTTTGATCATACACATTAGTTTTATCAGTGTTTAGTATCATGGAGAAACTTACATTTGTCCACAATGTTCTCCCTGTGCAGAGAGTTGGCTGCAGGCATACGTGGGTTTCCTCAAATTAAGTGGAAGCCAGGCAGGAGGGCTCTGCTGTATGTACTAATATCTGGCTGATCCATTGATTTAGCATTCGTGGTTAGTAAATGTTGGTCAAGTCTGATCCATTTAAAGTCACCAGCAATAAGAGTTCCTCAGATTATCATACTATTCTGTGCCAAATGCACTACAAGTGACCACAGCAGTGTTGGAAACTTCTCAGTGAATGTATTGCTCTCTGTGTCCTATTCTGCATATGGTATACATAATTAGAAAGGGGTTTGGATTAATATGGAACTGATAAATGTCAGATTTAGGTACCATATTCTGCTACTGTGTCTGTCTCAGGACAGTGGCAGGTTTTAGTCAGGGATACTTACACAACACAGTGTGCCATATGTCTAGAGCAAGGAAAAGATATGTCATCTTGAAAATCCTACTGTTCAGTTTCCATCTAATGCATAAGCTGAACAAGTGCCTTTCTGTTTGACCTGAAACTACTGAAGCCAGTAGTACTACTGATTTACCACGACTGTCCCAGACAAATATCCTAATAATGTACTTTTTGCCTAAATTTGATTTTGAAAGCCAGGAAAACAATACTTCCACCAAATTCCCATAATGCAATAAAGGTGATCATGGTACGCATAGCACGCATCAAGACATTTTAAGATATTGTACCAACAACTTTTTAGAAACACAACTGGCAGTGGCATTGATGGATATGTGTTCTGTACTGCTCCTGCTGATGTAATTTAATTTTGAAGAAAAGTATGCAAATGTTATGGCACCTGTGAGAGAAAGACGACAAATACTTCTAGCCATATTTACTCAGCATTTCTGTATAGTAATAAACAGTGAGAAACAACTCCTGAAGCAGAGACAGGAATGTAGAATTCTTCTCACCAGACTGGTTGTCCCAATAACAGTGACAGAGACAATATCCTTCTCGCTTGACCTTTCTCAGTCCTTAGACTGATGAATCTGCTGTTCTCTGCTCCTTGGCAGTATAACTTGAACAGAAAAGATGAAGATTAACCATTTTGGTATTTAGTGCTTGTTCTTGTGAGATATGAATTATTTGATTGCCCTTAAGATGAAAAAAGTACAAAATATGTGTCTCTTTGGGTGGGTACTTTTCTCCTCCAGGTAATTTCATAAAAGATGCATGACTCTACACAACAGCTATGTTTTTAAAGAAAATATATTCATCCCTTTCTTGCTACCTCTCATCATCTGTGACTCTTCAGGTCTGCGATAAACTGGCAAAGCTAAAAGAAAATGGAAAAAAACCTCTATATCTTTCACTAAACGTAAGAGAACATTGAAGGAAAATAATTTTTTCATACCCCTTTCCAAATTTTCCTTTTTAATACTTTCCATTGACACACTTGCTTTTAAAAATTAGGTTGTTCAGTTAAAGCAAAGTTATAGTTGAGCATCACTAAGTGGTGATCCATCGTGAGATAAAATCTAAGCATGGTGTGACAAGCTAGTTATGGTCCATAGCAAGAGGCAGCTTAACTAGCTGACAAATGACAAGTTTCCTGTGGGTTTTCTGTGATTCTCTAAGAGATTTATGAAGAACGTGGTCCTCTGTAGGATATTCCTTACTGTGCTCTGTTACTACTGAAGTTTTGATAGTGATGCATCTTTTTGCTGAGTTATGCAGGACTCCAGAAGCCCATAACTCAGAATATAACTAGATGTTTCTTCATCTTCTCAGCACAGGTTGCTGCTAAGATGACTGAGTTATCAGTATATATTAATTAATAATCTGTCTCCTTTCTTTGGATTCACACCATAAAGGTTTCATGGTACCACTCTGTAGCTACGTTATTATTGTTGGGGTTTTTTTGTCACATCCTTATTAGCTTCTTACATTTGAGGAATCCTTTTCCTCACCTGCGCTTATGATATTTACCATTTCCAAAGCACATGTTACTGGAAAATAGTTTCAATAAAGTAGAGAGTTTAACATGTCAAAGCTATAAGTTATGTAAATTTCACCCTCAATTATCTTTACTGACCCCCTTTTATGTGCCTTACTCTCTGTTCTGTGATACAAAGTGAAATGAGTGTGCAAGGACCATACGTCACATTATGCACCACTTGAGGGGGAATTATTATCATCAAAGAACTACCTGCAAAACTCAACTGCAATGCTAACTAGTCTTCCTGCCTAGAATTTGATGCCTTGAAGAAATAATGGCACTATTCTGAAGCAAGTTATTAACATACATTAAATAAAAATGTAGTGATGAAAAATTCATCATACAGAAAACAGCTTAATAATGAAATGTGCGTTTTGGACAAAATTAGGAGGTATGCAGCCATGCTGCAGAACATCACAAAGGCTTCCAACCATCACTGAAATTTGGTTCAAAGTGAATCCTCTTTAATGACTGGACTTGAGTTTTCAGACTATAGTGCAACTCGTTGCATTTCTGTTCTGTCACATTGGAAAAATTTAAATATGCAAGCAAAACCATAAAGCACATGAAGCAATATCAGTATGTTGCAGAAGTTGTTTATTGCATTACCAGATTTTTATTCATGAAATTTTCTCTAATCATGTTAGTATCAAAGTTTCTTATTTTTGCTGATGATAATAGTGTTATTAATCTAATTACTGAGGATCAGTAATTAACTACTGATTTTCTGCATTAGCAAAATAATGCTAATTTGTAGGACTGGTATAATGCTAATTTTAAAAATGCACAACTGTGCTGGTTTGGCTGAAATGAAAATAATTTTTTTCATGCAGTTAGAAACTCTTCTTTTTCATAGCTAACATGGCTGTTGTTTGGATTTAGTTTGAAAATAATAACACCCCAGAACAGAATTATTGTTTTTCTTCAATTAACTTCCCAGTGTTTTTGAGTTGGAATGAAGCTAATATAAGAATTTATTGTAATCTTGGATGTTATCTGGGAGCCAAGGTCTTTCTGGGCTCTCTGTTTGCAGGCATGAGGCAGCTAAGAAGAGTGGCATAGATGGAAAAGACCTTGACTGTCATCCAGGCTGATCAATGAGAATATTCCATGCCATTAACATCATGCTTTGTATTTTGTGAGAGCTGGGCTTTCCATCTGGGGAGACTCATTATGGTTCTGCTCTCTTCTGGTTGAGCTCTGTTCAGGAGTTCCTTTAGTTTAGCCTTTTGCCTTTTGGCTATTTTGCAGTTGGCATCCAGACCTTTCTGCCTTTTTGGCCTTTTCTTCCCTCTCTCCCCTGGATCGACTGTTCGGGACCAGGATGCTCTCTTCCCAGGACTGGCTGCTCGGCACAAATGGAGTTTATGAGGAATTGCACTGAGTATCCCTTATTTTATATTTTATTTTATATATATAATTAGTAGAATTATTAGTCTATTAGTATTATTTTGCTATTTTATTGAACTGGTTTTATCTCGGTCCATAAGTTTCTCCCTTCCCTTTTGATTCTCTTCCCTATTGGGGGTGGTGGGCTGGGAGTGATTGAGCAGCTATTGTGGTTTTGATTGCTAGCTGGGGTTAAACCACGGCAGTGACAAGTAGACTTTTCTTATGCATATATATACATATATATGAATACCATTAATTTTCAGGCTTACTTCTACTATTTCAGCATGTTTTTGTATGAGACATACTTTCATTTCTTTGGACTCAAAAATCTAATGATTTTAGGAGGCATGAGAAGCATGCTTCATAGATTATCCTTTTCTTATCTCTATATATTGTCATGTAGATTGAATTCAGAACTGTCAATTGTCCAAAAATGCTGTGTGAAAGCTGAAAATTTCTGTATCAGTAAGCAATTACTAAGAGAATAAGTAGGTGGAGAAAAGGTAGATATGCAAAAGTACAGAGAGCCACTAGCCAAATGAAGGGGATGTTGCAGCCAGAGAAGCAGAGACATGCTAAGTCAGATATAATTGGCATTACTTACCACAAAGAGCATAACAGGATACAATATAAGCATTTATAGCACAGTCATGCTGCTAGGAATATACCTGGCCTAAATATAAAAATGACACAAAACCAAAAAGCGGTAAATAAGGCTTTCTTGGAAGCAGTTGAGATCCTCAGTTTTTCTTTGGGGAAGAGGAAGGAACTGAAAAACATCAACAATGGAAGGGCTAAAATGGGGAAGAAAGAAGTCACCCACTTCAGTACTGGTCTCCTTCACTGAAGATTACTCCAGCCGGACCACCACAACCTTGAGCACTAAGGCCACTGGGGCTGTGACCTGCACTGACAACTGCAGCATCAGCTCTGATTCCTACTCCTCATGCGGCTCTGAATGTGCAGCATCAGTACTGCATACTGATGGTGAGTTTAGGGCAAGATTGTTAAGGACTAATTATTTGAATACGCAGTGATAATGATGGATACTGAGCAAGAACTAAGCCTTGGCAGCAAGTGTGGAGTTGGTGAATGTCGGTCTCATAAAGTGCTGCTCTGAAGTTTGAAAGAGGCGTGATTTATTGATCTTTTAATGCTTCCATCACAAAGATCTCTAATTTCCTGTTTTGTTTTGGTGGGGTTTCTTATGCTGTTGTTTATTTGGTTTTGGTTTGGTTTGGTTTGGTTTGGTTGGTTTGTTTTTTGTTATGTATAGTCGCTTAGTCGACATAAGGCTTTTGCAGAAGGTGTGAGGGGAAATTACTGATGTGTTTTGTCATTCCCGTGTAGCCAGTAAAAAAACAGAATCTAAACCAAATAAACAAGACAGCTGCCTAAAGCCAAATAAGTGCATTCTAAAAGTTAGTGGTTTTCCCTCACTTAGCACACACACCATGACAACTAGGTTTTCTTCAAATTAAACTTTCTTCTTGTTCTAAAGGACAACATTAAAGATGTGATGGAAGCAAAGGAAATTATACAAATCCAGGTGATGGAAGTGCCAGAAAAGCTGTAAAGCTGTGGAGGAGCTGCAACGTGATCACTAAGGGAAAAAACAGGGAGCACTCGTGATAAAGCAGTGGAAATGGGTAAAATCACAGATCAGTTTCAGTCTAAACTCATAAAAGAAACACTGCCTTTCTGCTGCTAGAATCTGAAGAAAAAAGAGACGGAGAAAGCTGTTTCTTGTGGGTCAGAATACATACAGGGAGGTCACTTACCAATTGCTTTCATGGACAAAACAGTCTCATCTCAGGAAAAAGTAATTTAATTTATTGCCAATTATAATAGATTTGTGTAGTGAGGGAAAAAAAAAAAAAAGACAAAAATTAAAATTACAGCTCAACACCTTATCCTTCCCTCTGTTTCCCAGCC
The DNA here is from genome assembly GCF_036013445.1 of Caloenas nicobarica. Classification (NCBI taxonomy): domain Eukaryota; kingdom Metazoa; phylum Chordata; class Aves; order Columbiformes; family Columbidae; genus Caloenas; species Caloenas nicobarica. Next base: position 28,061,240 of record NC_088247.1, read on the forward strand.
TCAGCTTCACTCCTTCGTTACTGACTCTTGAGAGGTGCCAGGGGTTGAGGGAAAATACGGTCAGTACCCAGTGGTTCCTCTCTGCTGCTCCTCTCTCACACTTTTCCCCTGCTCCAGCACGGAGTCTCCATGAGCCACAGTTCCCTCAGGATGTATCCACCTGCTCCAGCATGTAGCCCTCCATGTGCTGCAGGGGGACAATCTGCTTCTCCATGGTCTTCTCCACGGCCTGCATGGGAATTTCCGTTCCAGCCCCTGGATCACCGACTCCCCTCCTCCTTCTCTGACCTTGCTCACTCTTTCTGTTCTCTCCTTATCTCTCTGTCTGGCATTTTTAGTCCTTTCTTAAATTTATTTTCCCTGAGGCACCACCACCTGAGGGGGCTCAGCTGTGCCCTGCGGTGGGTGGTTGGAGCCGCTGGAACCGGCTGTGTCCAGCACGGGGCAGCCCCGGCCTCTCCTCACAGAGACCCCTGCAGCCCCCGCTGCCAGGCCTGGGCACCTGCACCCAACACCGCCCCACACCTAGTTTATCTCTGCTTTCCTGTACAGACCTGGTCGGAAGTTTACAGTTCAGCAGAGCAACCATGGTTCATGTGAGTTGTGTTTTAATCAGACACTATAAAATCCACCCAGATAAGCTAGCCTGTTCCTTACATCTTGCTTTACCTCATTTGTAAATTGTAGTAAATTTTTGAAGTGACTCCACAAAGAAAGGCTGGATAATTTGTACTGTACTGCGTGCGATTCTTGTTGGTATTTTATATCAAACGTGCTAACCAAATTTCTTTTTCTGATATATACAGAAAACATTATTGTATGTGCTTGCAATCTTGAGAAACAATGAGCAGAGGAGAGCCCGTCGCCCCTTGGAAGCTGCAGCATCAAAAAGTGTTACAGATAAATACTAGAGGGACGACCAGTTGTGCAGGTAAGGCTTGAGCCGCCTGTGTTAGACCTGAGGTGCTGAGCGGTTGTTTAGCTGAGAAAACTCCTGTATTGTGTCATATCTACAGCTTTAACCACAGATGGGAATCGGAGGTTATGGATCATATCACCACACATGATAGAGGTCACCTATCACTTATTTGGCTGGCTCACTGGTTAGCTCAAAGGGCCTATGCTGCTATGTACCAAATTGTAAAACCCTTGTGTTAAGAATGACATTTTGGCCCTTATCGTAATGTATATTTTATCATCCTTCATTTCAGCTTTACAAAACACGACTGGGTTGTTATGGAATTGTTACTAGGGACACAACCCACTCCTAAGGTGGATCTTCAGGCTGAATCAGTACTACAATATTTACAAAATGCACTTTTTAAAAATTTTTGAGTACTAGAAATTAAATAAGATGCATCTGATAGAGCTCAAGTGAACATTTTAATTTTAATTCTCTAGAAATAAGTTTTTATACCCATGTACATCATTACTTTAAATATATATTTTATATATAGCATATGTGCATTGCAATGGTTGTTTAAATAATTTGAACATCTAGACAAACGTACTGCTTACAGAGGAGGTCTTTTGCGGAAAGAGATTTTCATGGCACAGTTCAGACACAAGAAAAGCTGGTGCAGTAGAACGTGTTCTTCATTCACAATTCCTAGCAAATGGACCTTTAATCAGACAAATTCTGCAACACCTATGACCTGGACAAGCCTCACCACCTTTTATAACATTGCTATGTAAACAAAAAGAAGGGCGATTTGGCATGAAAACCTAGTCATATCTCCAGGAACACTCTGATTTATTTAGACTTACATGAAAGCTAAAAATTAGCTCATCAGAAGGTTTAAGTGCCCTTAACAAAATAAATCCTAAGGACTGCAATCTGAAACAGCCCACAATAAATTGCCCTCTTGTTCAAACAGCTTCTTATGTGATTAGTACAATTACAGGTCTGTTACTTCCATTGCAAATATTATGAAAGATACATTTTTCAATAGTAACACTAGCTGCCAGTATGAACGGTAAGAATGTAATATTTTTAACTCCATAGTTCTGCAGTGCCATTTCAGTAAGTCTCTGTGTGTCAAATCCCTCTCCCTGTTTTCTCTGCAGTTCTCAGTGCAGTTGGAGAAAGGAATGGATGGGTTCAGATGTGGTATCAGGAATTGTATTTGCATTAAATCACTGTCTTGTTTTATTTGTAAGATAAAATGATTTTTCTGGATTTCATGGGGGGGAGTTTTTTGCCTTTAAAATTATTTTCCTCTTCAGAGAGGTGTGGAGTGCCTGTCATAAACATGCATTGCAACAGTTTGTGATGGTGCTTTGTCCTTGAAAGTGGCAAAATGTCACAGAAGTGTACTGATGCAAAGGGCAGATGCAGGCAAACTGTGATGGGAGAGACTGTTGAAGCTGTGTGATCACTAACCACCTTGTTATTGGCAGCACATATGGCTCCCCACCCAGCGGCAAAAATGAATTAGAATTCCCTTGGCTAATTGTCACTCTGGCTGACATTACCTCAATGCCTTATAATTTGTGCTGAGAATTAAGAAAACAAAAACTGTACTAAACTTTTTTTTTTCTTTTGGTGGTTTCAGCCATTTGGACATGTGTTGCTATCTCATATAGTTAAGAATATGAAACAGAATGCTTTTTTGCTGCCCTAACATAAGTGACTTTTAGGTAATCTAACAAAATATTGTCTTTTGTGCTGCTGATGTTTCTTTATCGAGATGCAAGTCTACTTCTGCCTTTGCTTCTGAAAGCAAACAAATCAATCTCTCACAAAAGAGTAGCAAGAAACCTGTAAATTATCCCTTGTGAAAGGATCTTAAAAATAAGAGACAGGTGAAATAACCTAATAAAGCATGAATTCATGTGAAAAAAATAATGTTTTCCCCTGGTACCATAGCTATCAGCAGAAAAATGAGAACTTTAATGGATTGTATTCAGACTCCAATGGAGGATGTCAGTGATGGAAAAGCAAACATATTTTTGTTTATATTTTTCACCATGGGGTAGTAATATTGACTCAAGCTGAGCAAAAATACACTATAAATATATACGAAATACTACATTTAGAAGAAATTCTAGGATCCTGTCATCACAGTGCAGTATGTTGCAATTTGGTTGTTCTTGCCTGTCTCTTCCACTATAATTTATTCAGACAGCAAAGCTAGAAAATTCCGGCTCCCACATAAGCTTCAATCCTACCTGGATCAAAAAATAAAATGAGTCGCTGCGGTATGCCTACAATGAAGACCACAATATGCATGCCCATTCCAGCTTTAAGCAAGTTAGCTCAGATGCAGTGCTGTTTCAGCAGTGTGGCAAATTACACCTCCCAGACTCGCATGTGCAATGTCTGTATTTACTCTAATTCTTGAACTAAATCGCTTAGAGCTAGATCAGGTGTCCCCACACAACAGTGACTACCTGAGGTGCCGACAGCATTGACCTTATGAAGATACTGAGTGTTGCCTGCCCACAGAGGAGACAGGTCCTCTCTTTAGCAGGTGAAGCACTAGGGCAGATGGTGCTCCAGCTTGACAACTTAAGTAGCTTAATTGTGCCACCATGCAAAACCCAATGTTCTATCCAACTAAGCATTAAATAAAAAAAGGAAAATTAAAATAGCTTTCTGATGACAAATGTCAAGATAGCACCAATGGTGTTACAGGGAGGTGGTGCACAAATTTTTGTGATGCAAAGAAATGTCCTGCCTGATCACTGAGTACTTGTAAGAAAACTGCATATCATACAGAAAGAAAAAAAAATAAATAAAAAAGAAAATTGTTAAATTTTACAGAACAGGGACTATGAGACTTTTTTTCTGTATCTTTGTGACAGCATGGCAATGGTCATTAATCACATTTTAATTAAACGTTGTGAGATAAATCTGACTCATTAAGTCACCCACAGATCAGTTAACTGAGTGTTCAATACCACTGTATAACTAATATGGCTGCATATGATACATAGAAGTCAGATAATACTTCCATAATGAAAAAAATAGTATTATTCTCTCTGATTTTTCTTTTTTCCAGTGGTGTTTTTAAGATATTCCCTCAATATCCTGCACAAGTTTTGAATATGTCAAGTCTATAATTTTAAAAATTTGCTGGTGTAGACATATGGTAAATATTCCTTTTATTTGTGCAGGCATCATCTATCAAATAGATTAATGTTTTGAATTGTTACATACTTAGATTGACTGCTGAAGATTTTGAAGTATTCTGCAATGGTGAAATATGGTTATATCCAAAATAGATTTTGGCCGAAAGCATTCTCCAGGCAGTAAAAATCAATATAGGGCACTAGATTTTACCAGGCACATGGTGCGAGGCAGTGGCTAAGAAATAGAATGTGATTCTTAGATAAATAGAAAGAGGAAGAAAAAAATAGAAGTACAGAGATATTTTTGATTTTCTCTGGTATTAGTGAGACCTATACTGTGTTCTGTTTTGTGAACTTATTTTAAAGCAGCTTTGACACATTGGAAATGGCTTTAAAAAGAGCTACAAAAATGACAAAAGTTCTGAACAAAAAGTCTTTACAGTGAGATACTAAACCAGCTCAATTTAGTTTAAAGAATGAAGGTTAAGGAGTGACCTGATCATGGTCTATAAATGCAGGTACTTGCAACACTGGAGGGAAGTTTAATCTATCATCAGTGTGAGAGAACCTGAGCCTGAACATGGAGCATAGGTCAATTAAGACTAGAAATGAAACATGCATTTTTACAGTAAGCCATCACTAACCAACAGAACAAGTTATGTGGATGGTTGATAAGTGTTCAAATCAAGATTAGATGTCTTTCTGAAATATACATCCTAGCTGAAATAGAAGTACTGGGCTTGATGTGCCATTCAGGAAAAACAGATATGTTAACATGTAGGTCTCTTAAAACCTTTGTATTTAGCCAGTTCTGCTTTGCTTTCTGTGATGGGACTCTGGACCCAGTCTGAAATCTGCACATACGCTATATAACAGCACAGTTTTCTTGGACTGCAACTGAAGCTTGTCTGTGCTCTGGTTCAGGATCTTTAGATTGCCTCTGAGGACAGATTCACACCCTCACTGCTGCTACAGTCTCCGATTCCACTGTTAAATATGAAAGTGAGAAAAATCTTGATTGTCATCAGTAGGAAAGGCTGACAAGCTAGTCTTTAGGACTCAGGATATGCCCTGTAAAATTGTTATATAGCATGTGGGAAGCTGTTGTGTCTACCCCTTGGTCCTGCCCTGGTTAAGTCTGCAGAGAATAAAGAACCTTGGTCTGATGCAGGTGAGAACACTGATCTGAAAGTGGCAGAGAAATATCTCAGTGGTGATCAAGTCTGATGCAGAAGCGTTGGAGCCTTCTGATGAGTTAGACTGAGTGAAATTACTCTGTCCTAAGTTTTACAAACTGGAATTGCAAAAGGCAAGCTGGTGGTAGTCAGGAATGATGGACCCAGCAAAGTCAGACATAACTGAATTTTTTTCCGAGGAATTGAGTAAGACAACATGTCAGTAACCATATGCTGACACTGAGAATAGCCTGTTAATTACCTAGTAGACAGCATGTGGAATCAGACCTTATTCTTATTTATGCTGACATCCCTTTGCATTCTTTAGATAAAAAGGAAGTCTCAACATGGGATTATTTCTGCTTTAAGGCTCCTTTTACACTAGTGAAAAAGAATATGAGCATTCATGTAAATGTGAATCAGACCTGAATGTTGCAAGCTATATCTTTAAATTCATTCTTCTAGAATGCTCTTTGTATAGTATGGCTAAAGCCAGCTTCCCTTTTAGAGCAGCACATCCTATTAGTGTTCCTAATGAAGATTTTTGGGTTTGATTTGCCCTGAACTGTGGAGCATTAGAAATACCCCATACTTTGGCTATATTTAAAATCTGGGAGCTAGGAACATTTTCAAGTGCAGCCTACCTGCCCCTCAGAATGAAACCCAAGCACACACCATCAGTCTTCACATCCCCTACCCGTTACCTGTGTTTCAAATGGAAAGAGATTCAATGCATGAGGACCAGGGGGAAGCTGCAGGGCACACTGGCCAGCCCCTGATCTGGACAGCCAAGGAATCAAAAGCAATTCAGGCTGCCCCACAGCACACACCTGCAGCATGACCAGAGTGTCTTTGGTTGTGCTGGCAGAATCTACTTCTCTTTCTGCTGAAGTCTTCTTTGGAAAGGTGACTGCTTGGTATTTACACTTTGTGATGCTTCATATAAATTCTGGAAGGAACATCTGTTCAAATCTGCTATAAGAAGATGTCTTTTCAGCACTACTGTGTTCAGCAGATGAGCTGATGCATGAACTCAACTAAAACCAGACATGCACTACATGAACACATATTGAAAGAACATTTACTGAAACAATGCAAAAGCCAAGCCCCGATCTTACAGGTGTGGTTTTTGGTGAGAACTTAGAAATCTATTTCACATTACTGTTGGGAAAGTAGAGGTAACATAGGACAGGCTAACAGATTAAGTTCTTTTGCTGCTGGGGCATTTTGGTAGATTTCGCTTTCAGTGTAAACAGTGAATGGCACCTTCTGGGGGAACAAGCTAAAATTTTTATGTTTTTATGTAATTTTAAAATGTCTTATGAATACCTAAATGTAAATGAACTTAAATTATGGATTAATGTTATATGTAATTATTGACTAGGTAACTGTTGCAAACCAGTTTCAAGATGAGACATTGTAAAACTCATTTTATCTTTCATTCCTGGAAGTGCATGGAATATTAAAACAACTTTCCGGTAGACTTTGTTCTGTAGTGTATTTCCAAGCTTAAGATAGTTGACAAGATGTCATCGTCACCCATTTTTAGATAGTCACCATTTATCTGTCTTAGGGATAGAGACAGAAGGAAGATTGAGGACAATTATGCTTTATTTCTTGACTAAAACTTTCAGAGAGTGTAAGAGATTTCTTGAAAAATGTCATTCACCATACTGAGTTTACAGATTGTCACAGCTTTTTCCTTTTCTTTCCCCAGGGTCACACTAGACTTTTATTTTCTTTTTTACATTTACTGTAGTAGCATAGAATTTCTGCTTGGACTTCTTTCTTCTGTGTCTGTCTCTGCACTGTCTCTCTTGTACTTTCTTAGATCAGAGACAGATGAACCAGAAAACTGGAAAAGACAGACACCACTCCAATGCATATTTATTGCAACAGTGAAATTGTTCTGCATATTGAGCTTAGCTCCTAGTATAGTTTGGACAAATGTACTCACATGAGTAACATTAGAACAGGATGTCTGCTGTGGCTGCTTTCATGAGGCAGAGGGAAAGACTGTCTTTTTTTTCACCTATCAGTGATGTGTTTCAAAATCTATCCCACATCTCTCTTTTACCAATGTCTTCCTTTTCATTTTACTGTTTCTATCTCGCTAATTCTAACTTGCAATTTTCTGTTCACATCTTCGTCAGTCCTATTTCACTTATATGCATATTACTTCTTTTTCCTGTGTTTCCTCTTCTGCTTTTCTTTCACTTTTTCTTCTGTCCTACTGTTTGTTTCTCATGGAGTTAGCTGTTTCCTTTTCTTCCTACAGTTCAGCCTTTAAACCTTTTAAAATTACTCTGGTATTGCACACATATATGAATTATTTACATAGTATGTCACCAATGGGTGAAATTAATGAGCAGTGAAATTCTCTTGATATTACGGAAGTTGTTTTTTCATGCAGCAACAAGAAGGCTGGCTTAGTATTTTAAATATCATAGATACTTTCACCCTGGAGGGTAACAAAACATAGAGGCACAGTTCAAAAATACAGGAAAGAAAATGTAGGTTGTATAATGACGTGATTTCCTTTAATAAACAACATAAAGACGCATGTGCCTCGAGTTCCTTCCCGCTAGTACAAACATGAGCAAAGCAGAAAAAAATCATGACTTGTTATGCTTCTCTCCTTTGATTCCCTCAGGCTATTATTTCAAAAAATTGTTTTTAGATGGAGGCAATGTTGATTTGAATATGAATTATGGATAAATCTGAAATATCGGAATTAGGACGAAAAGTATATTTATTTAAATTTTAGACAAACACAAGACAAGAGATTCAAGTTTTATAATGTGCTGTATCATAAAGTTGAGGGGCTACTGAATCTCAGAGTGAGACATTCAAACTCTTTAAACAGAGAAGAGGACTGCTCCTTATCTTACAGCCTGATTCAGTTCTATTTGGCTTGTTACTAGTACTGCACTGAAGAAAAGAAGCAGAAAAAAAACTTTTCTGTGTAGATCAGAGTGAACAGATTTTTTTTTTTTTTTTTTTTTTTTTTTGACGGGGGGGAACATGTTTTTATTGTTTTTGTTCTTTTTTGTAGAACACCATATATACCTGTGTCAGTATGGAAATAATAACTTACTGGATATCTGCGCTGTAGATTCATGCTGTTGATACTGTTGAAAGCAGTGTTTAGGAAAAGCTCTTGACAACACTTCATGCCTCACAGGGCCAGGGAGACTGAGGCTCCTGGAACAAAAGCAGTCCTCTGTTTCACGCAGACTGTTGTGGGAAATGCCATTAGCAGCAGGGAGAACTTTATCAGGTCTTCTCCAAAGCCTGCTCTATTTGTCTCACTACAGAACTATGTTGAATAAAAGCTGGTGGTTCTAGGGACTTGGGTATTTCAAAACATTTGTTGTACCCCAGAGCTTCCATACCCTTTACACTGATTGTCAAAAATGTTTTATAAATAATTCAGAAGCTTAAAAAAAAAAAAAGGCTTTATAGGGAGCATTTTTTGTTTCTCAGAGGAAGAGGAAATGGAGTGATGTTCCAGCCCATTAGGCTAGCACAATTTTTCACCTATTTAAAGGGTTGCAAGAACAAATAAATTAGTAAAAATAATGAGCAGGTCTGAAAAATCGGCAGACAACAAGTGTCCACATTAATTCTAGCCTTTATTTTTCATACAACCTTGGCTCCTTCTAATTCTTTCCCTTCACACTGGTAGTATAACCACAGGTGTGCCGTCTTTCACTATCATAGTTTGATTTCTGATTTCTGACTTTCAGAGTCAGGAGGCACTGAATGTTGATTCCAAAACCAGTGAATTGAACAGATTGTGCGCATGCTCTTTAAGTGGCAAGTTTCTCTGTCTGGGGCTATTAGGAATAGTTGTCCAAAGCAGTGGTTTTCAAGATGTAGTTTCTGGATCCTAAGGTTATATCTTATCAGTAAATTAAACAGCCCCAGGGCCCAGGACTAAACATCGGTTCATGCTGTTAAATTGTTAGAAGAGTCTAAGCATGGTTTGAGGTCCCTACATCAGAATCTTTTCCCAATAGGCAGCTAGGAGGTAGCCACCCTATATGGGATGAGAGTGAGAATATTTTGCTTATGGATGTCAGCTGGCTTCAGGACAACAAACGGTCCTTGGATCATTTTATGTACCAGTATAGATTTAGTCCAAGGGCTCAAGGATTGTTACTCTACATGTATGTGTAAAAGGTAACTGACAAAAAGATTATTGTCAGAAAACTAGGATTTTCTACAGATTTTTAGGGGATGTACAAAAAGAAAAGATAACAAACATTAATGCAGAGAGAGTTAGAAAACATATTAACATTTTCATTTCTGGTTTTGATGTTTTTACTCAATATATGCAAGACTTATCCCTTGCAGCATCAATACTGTCTAGCTTGGATAAATTGTGTGTGCATACAGTGTTTCAGACAAGAGAGACTTGGGGACGAATACTTCTTTAAAAATATATACACACATACATATGTATAAAATATAACTCAAATTTAAAAGATGACACATTAACATGACAATCTGTATTCTTAGTTGCTAACAACCAATTTCTGTGTCCATGAAAGAGAGATAATTTTGGAATTTTCTTTCCCTTCTTTTTTGACTCTATGGTTTTGTTCCTTTAAGTAATGAGCAAAGACTGAGTATCCCCAGTAAAAATGTTGAAGAATGAAATAAAGCACTAATATGTTTAATAGAATACCTGGAATTCATTTGTATCACTCATATTTTTGGTGGAAGACCATAGAAAAACTAATTATAACAGTTAAAAATTATGATAGTGTACCAGACATGGTGTTTGATACAAGAAAGGAGACAAAAGATAAAAATGGCTTGAAGATCCAGACCTTGGAGCCATTAATTAAAGAGCAGTTCTGTGAAAGGTAAAGCACTGTTCTGATAACTACAGAGATGTCTCCCATGTTTGATGAGTTGCAGGGTAGGGAGTTGCAGAGTTTCACAACTCTACAAAAGACTAGGTAGGTAGACATAATATTTGAAAAAGGAGAAGAGTGAATATCAGCATTCACTGGAAGGCTTTTAATCATGCTTGGTACAATTAAAAGCTTCACTGAGATCACAAGAAGAGATCTGTAAAGTAAGATCTGAAGTAAGGAGCAGGCTGCTGAACACAAATCAGTGAAGTCAGCCATTAACATTTACAAAGTAAAACGCTTCTGAAATTGCTTGTATATGTAGCAAAAGCCATTATTGCCTTACGGTTAGATTGTGATCTTCAGTCTTTTGGTGTTGTTAATGGCAGTGTTCATCTCACCTAACATTACGTATCTAACAGTCAGGTATCTGACTCTGCTAGTTACTCTAGTTTCCCAATGAAGGAGAGAAATAGGCACCTCTGGGGTATAGTTAGTTTAACCCAACATGAATGAAGAGGAAGATTTGATGGCATTTCTTCAGTGGCAAAGGAAGTCCTGGGAACAGGCCAGTGCTATCCCCACAGAAACCTGGTGTCCACAGGGAGTTCTACATTTCTCACCCTTTGCTCCACAGCATTCCCAGCAACAGCTGTTCTCTGCAGGCTGGATGGTGCACTTCAGCTGAGCACCCACACTGACAAGGATCCTCTTTGGCAGAGGCAGTGGAGGGGAAAATCTGATACATAGATGGAACCGGAGGACAAAGGCAAGACTCCTTAGCATGTGTCTTTCCATATCACAGCATAAGCACCTCTCAGGTTGAGCTGGTATAAACTCTGAAAAGTCCTGCAATAACTTCAACCGAAGACCATGACCTTCCTTCCCAGTGCCTCAGTGTGCCTGCCTCAGTCTCACCATGTCTGAGGGATACTCCACAGCCTCCAGCAGCCAGGCAAGACATGATTACTGCAGATGAGGTTTTAGAAAAAGAATAGAAATGCCTACTGATCTTAGCAGATGGATTTTGATAAAAGAAATACATTCCCAGAATTCTAAAATTGCCATTTCTAATCTTACACTCACGATCATCTGGATACCATGGCATAATTGTGTTCCACTTGTAAAGTTGTGTATCAGTCTAATGTTTGCAGAGTATTCTGGCTGGTGTCTGTCTAATTAATGCTTTCAAAGTCCCACTAGAGCAGGTCAGAAAAGCTTGTGGAAGAGCATCTCTGTCAGCTTTACTCTTGTTAAGATGGCTACTCCCTGCTTACATTCCACAGAGCTACAATGGAGATATATTCTTCTAAGGGCTAAGGGCAGGCATACAATTCCTATGAATAGGAGAGCCAGTCTATAGTGCAATCCATACCTGTAATGCCTGCACATCGTTATGGCATTAAGCCATTAGTATGTGATCATTGAACAGGAGCAGTTAAAATAAGAAAAGAGAAGAGGCTCCTTTTATGTCCTTCTAACTACTGGCTACAAAATTCTTTTAAGAATAAAAACTCTTTGTCATTTATGTATCTCTCCCATTTTTTTTTTTTCTCGACAAGGTTATGGCTAGCCCACAGGTACTAAGCAGAGGCAATGAGGAAAGGAGCTGATCACTGAGGAGGAATAGGGGAAAGGATTGAGCAGAACAGTAGTGTTTCTGGAGAAGAGGCGAGGCTAGAGCTGCGAACCAGAGGTTTTGAGAATTTCTGTCTTAAACTAGGAAGTAATTTCTTCCTTCCATGCCTTCATACCCTGCATGTGAGAAACTTCTCTCCAGCAGCCTCACTAATTTCCAAATAAAAATGCATTATGGGGACCATTCTGTAGTTTTTCCTTTTATAGATTCACCAGCATGGGAACATTATAACATTAGAAAGAGTTCTGTTAAAATCTCTGTGCTGAGGGGCTAGTGGAGAAACAGAGTAAATATAGTGATCCCAGTTCTCAGGTCATATTTATCAGTTGGACCTTATATCTGTCTTTCCTTAAAAAAAATCAGAAGCTCCTTAGTAATTTAAGAAGCTAAATATAATTTTCTAAAGGGACTGAAAACCAAGTTCACAAAGTGTTGAGAACATTAACGAGGTAGGAACATTTACTAGCTATCCTATTACGAATTATAAGAGGAAAACATTATTATTATTGTCTAATCATATAATCAAGACATAGTAACACTTAAATATTAATTAATTGACGTGCTTATATATATCTAGATATTAACTGCATATTAAAATATTTTTATATATACATATAATTATATATCTGTCTATGTATGCATATATAGAACAGCCAAGGTTGGAAGGGATCTCAAAAGATCATCTGGTGTGTGTGTGTACATAAAACTTCATCTTTTTCTGTGTAAAATATATAACACTCTGATTCCAAGAACCTGCAATTATTTGTAAGTCATTGCCCTTAGTTTTCAAAGTTACTTAGGAGCTTCGAAATCCTAATCTTTGGTCGATTTCTCTGAAAGGTGAGAAGCACTCAGCACTCTGTCATAAGTTGAACTACATTGTGATGGCTCTAGCTTCACACTTGAATTCTATACATACCCTCTTGTACAGATGGAAAAAGCGAAAGAGTTTCTTGGATAAAGAAACACTTAAAGGGTAAGTTGTAGAAGAGCCTGAACATTCTTGCAGGTTGCATCCTTCAAAAGATTTCTTCTGTATAGGACAAAGCATATATCTTGCAAATACAAAGACAGAAGGCTTAGGTACTAAAATGGTAAAAGGAAGGATGATCTTGTATCATTTTTTAAAGGAGGATGTTCAATAAATTACTTTAGTCCAAGGAAGTATTTTTGTCACACAGGAGGTATTTACTGTCTGAAATGAGTTCAGCAAATGCCATACCATGTTTTAAGAAATTTGACACACAGATTCACAAAGCTCCATAAATTACCTTTTAAATTCCAAGTGTAACATTCATCAATGATTAAACTGTACATTTTCCTTTAAATCATATGGGGTTGCACTGTCCCCAGGACCACAGGGTTACCTGAGCACCCTCATACTCTTAGAGGAGGAACCAGCTTGCTACCCATCAGTCTAGCACATATACCATGTGTAAGGTCTCAGCCACGGACTTGTTCCCAACACATAGAACAAACTTACACAGGAGGAATGAGGTATTCTACATAATGTTGTAAGCTTAGTCATAATATATGTCCATCTTGCCTCAAAACGACATGTTTCATAGGGTCCATCCAACCACTATTTTCAAAGATATGATTCTTTGACTCAGTCTCATAAAACATGATACTTTCATTTGAGCTAAGTTAAGCTCATTTTAAGCATCCCAAATTATTAAAAAGAAAGATCTTGTGACATCTTAGGCCCTCAGGTTCTCCTATCTGGCTTTCAGCTGCCAGTCTGGAAGTGCAGAGGTTTAAGTTTTGGTTTTTATCATATTGTTTCCTGGTTTTATTAAGTATTTGCATTTTATTGCTCCTCAGACTATCTGGTTTGATGATGGAAATCTTTGCTACATTTGCTTACAATTGGCACTTCAAGGCCTTGGTTGGTTAAGAGTATGGTTAAGAGTATGAAAAAAAAATCATTAATCCTGAATATATTTTCCTTGATATGGTCCATTTGGGGCTGATGAGAAAAATAATCAGGCAAAATCCTGAAGTAATAATGATTTTAACTGTTTTACTTGTCTCACAACTCACTGACTAAGAGCTCATGCTTAAATGATATATCATCTAGGCTGCTTTCTGATGTGGAACAAAATTCGGAAGTGTCCTATAAAAGCTTTCAAAGATTTCTCACAAAATCTGTTACCTGCAGATCAATACACTCAGCATCACAGCTGCCAAATATTAGTTCATGAGCTTCAGCAGGCAATGAGCACAAGCTTTTTTAATTTGTTCCTCAGTGGAATAACAGGCCAGAGGAAATAAATATTGTGTGGCAAATAGTAAGAATGAGTCTATGGGTCTTGAGAAGCCATCATCACTCTATCCCAGTCTCTATTATATTGTAATTTTTTTGCTCCTGTTGTGTTTGTCTAATGATCTAGTCAATATTGTCACAGTCTTTTAATTTCTTCTGTTAGAAAACAGAACAGAAAGGCATGTCCATAACGTTCAGTACAAATGCTTAACTCTGTGTTAACTGCAACTAAAAGCTTATGTTTTCCCAGCTCCCGTAACCAACAACTCTTTTCTGTAAGAATGGATATACATGTAGGTAGGTTATAATCCTAAAGGAAAACTGAAAAGAATAATTCAACTGATAAAACACACCAGAACTGGATCAAACAGAAGAATTGTCTGCATCAACACAAAAATGATGGAAAAGATAAATCAAGTCTCTACTGGAAAGCAACTGGAAGGGACTAAGGTTTTACTATGGATTAGAAGTGTGAAGTGGAAAACATCACTTAATGTTCTGTAGGTATGACTGGCCTTTTTTCCTGTCTTTCTAGTTCATGATTATTGTTTGCTGCCAGATTGAACTGAGAAGAAAAGCAGAAGCTTTTTGTTATGCCTTTTCAAACTCCGTAATGTCTGGCTGAATTCAGACATCGCATTCTCAGCTGTAATATTATATGGCTGCCACCACCTTTGCAGAGAATCACAATGTTGATATAAATAGGTTACACTAGTGTAATAAGCTAATAGTTTGCCTATTTCTTGTGTGCTAAAATCCGATCTGATGAATAGAGGTATACAAACTCAATTGTTCTCTTATGCATTGAAGCATGTGCATTTCTTCATAGATACCAAAATATTAATTGATATTGTTTAACCAGGAAAAAGTCTTAACTTGTTAAAAAGATAGAATTAAAATTGAGATATGTACCTATTTCTATCATCCAAGGAATTGTGATGTCACTTTCAATAGATGAAATGTTGATAAGAATAGAAGATATACATGATTATCAGTCTTCTTTAGGTTTACATTAATGTAATTTTAGTCAACAACCTTCTAGAGAAAATTGTATGAGATCTGCTTTATTTGTCATGACATTCTGTATTTTCTAAGAATAAAAGAAAACAAACAAACTATTCTACCCTCCACCCCCTCAAAAAACCAACCGCAAACCCCAGAAGGATTGTCAGCTAGTCTCATCTCAAGAGACCTGAATAGCTATTTCTTTAACAAAATGTTCTGTGTTTGGGTGTGGTTTGCTTTTTTGGGGTTTGTTTTTGTTTTTGTTTTTTATTTGTTTGTTTTTCCTTTAGTTCAGTCTGCAGTGAAGGGCACATGAGTCAACTTGAGTCTCCTTGGGTTGTTGCTAATTGTTTGAGAGATCTTCTCTCCTATTTCTTGACTGGGAAGATCAGGTACATAGAGGCTTTTTTTCACCTGTAGCTCTTTTGCCTGTGATGTCTTCTCCAAAGTACCCCTCTCCTCATTGTTGTTCAGAATCAGGCACTATTTTTCTAGTTCCAAGAGAAGGAAACTGAATTATTGTTTATCTTTGAAGAACTGTGAAAATAATTTTACACTACTTTTTTCATATTTTGATATTCTTAGCTCATTGATTACTTTGGAATCAATAAGCTATTATTGCTATATTAGTTTGCATGTATTATTTTATGCATTCTTATTTGCTAAATAACAGTGACATGCTTCTTGTTGCATAACGCACAACTAATGACAGCAGCTGCTTCAAAAGCCTTACAGAACTGTGGCTGTCATTTGCAAATTTAAATCCCTCTAGGTAGAGAATATTCCCAAAGAATAAGTGACAAAAATGTGTAATTTGCAGCTTCATTCCAATGCAAGCTACATAGAACATTTGCCTAAAGATTTATTTATATATAACTCTTTATATTGCTTAGGTAAGGCATTTTTTTTTTGAAGCTTTCAGGAGGACTTTCAAGTCATAACTACTTCATAAAGTGCAAGTGATCCCCACAACACATGGCTGTCAATTTGTGTGAGATACCACCTCCAGTCTTACTTCTCACTAAGAAGACAGGCAGCTGTGCTCTGACAAATAAGATTACATGTCTCTGCCACTGAAAACCAGATTTTCATGTCTCCTGTAAGCAGTAAGCTTGAAAAATGTTTGCAGCAGTCCATCTGACCAGATAAAACTTGTAACTTTGTTCTCTGAGTTAGTTTGCCTTTCAAACTAAAATAGGGCTCATGCCTTCGTACTTTAACAGTTTATCTGCAAAACCATTATGAACATGTTTTTAAGACACCCAGGTACATCTGATCCAGAATGTTAGACAACTGAAAAGTCACTGTGACTGATACCTTCTTTCTTCTTCACATAATATGTCCTTTAAGAAATATCTGTATATCTTTCAGAAAAGTACAAGCTCCTTTAACCTGAAAACTGGGAACACTGAATTGCTAATTTTAATCAGAATAAGAAACATGATTGCATAAGGAAAACGAAATAGTAGAAGTAAAATAATCAAAATTTTTAATTCATTTTAGTATATTTAATCCACAATGGGTGTGGATGCATACATGTGTGGATAATCAAGGATTTTAACTATTAGTGTATTTATTCCAATTTTCAAATAGTGGTGAATTCATTCATAAAAAATACTGATTACCATTACTTGATTACTCTGTGTCACTAGCTTACTCTTTTTATGAAAATTTTACCATTACTGATTTTGAATGTTTCAGAGCCTCAACTCTCAGAAACACATATCTTCCCTTTTTTCCTTAAGTTCAAGTTCTCAAGATGTAATTTTGACTTGAAAAAAATTGGATTTTGAAATAATCTCATAAATAGCACTCTTATTTCAATAGTTGGCACCCCATGCAAGCCTAGTTAGACCGAAAGTTATATAAATACTATAAAAGTGGAAGGGATGAAATGTTAGATCAAATAAGCTTCCAACCACATTTCCTGACTTTGTTAAGCAACCTAAACAACCTAAAAGAGATTTATTTGAATGCAGGATTGCAGGGTACATGGCAAAGCTACAGTAATCAAAGACACTAAAACCATACAGTTTGTTTTTCTCTCCTATTATTTTGACCTACTCTTTTATCTCCTGTATCTTAGGGCTAAAATGATACCTTATCTCATGAAAACCGGCACATTGGCAAAAGTCCATTTAGTTTTGGATTATATCCATCATCCTGAGGTATAAATTCATGTAGTTATACGGTATCTGGATCTCAATAGAGTCATGTTACAGCTACTTCGATCTAGACACTTTAAGACTTTCACTTACCATGCTTCATATTTTCTTAACTTGGAAATATCCTCTCACTTTTTCAGACACTTTTGACACTTCTGTTATACTTTCCATAGTTATACTATCCATAGGCTAACCGATTTTTTTTCAAAGATCACAAAAATCACTCTTCATTAAAGTGTTTATAATGACAATTAGGGATGGATGGAGAAAATAACCACTAAATTTAATGTTATACCTGACACTGATCAGTGAATTTTGAAGTGAAACAGTTTATTATTTTCTTTGCTCAATGGCAGACTGACAGCAGGCTCTAGCCCTGAGGAGCTGACTGCATGTAGTTACCCTCTGGCCTCAAGTATAGTATATGTAGTATATATAGTATAGTGAGGTACTGGACAGCCATGACAGTGTAGTTCCCCAGCCATCTCAGATTGGCTTCCAGAGCTGTGGGCACACAGAAAAAACTGCCAGCCACTCTTCTTCACTGTCAACTTGACCGTACAAATTGAATTTCTTTTTCTTCACAGATTTTTTAAGTTAAGTGTGAAGGCTTAATCAAGAGAGGAGATGGGTTCCTTCATGGCTGTCTAACATCAGTTATTTTCTCTCTGATATTGATTTATATTCCACATTTGTCACTGAGGCCAAAAAGTCAATGAGATATCATAGAGAAAAATGGACTTTTTGTTGTGTGATCATAAGTTAGAGGGGCGGAGAGGGTGGAGAACAACATTTGACAAGTTTGTAACCTTAGGATTATTTCCTTTATCTGGAGATGTATTCAGCTCGCCAGTTTAGATCATGTGTTAGAAATGTCCTGGGTTCCCCACTGATGTTTCATTTCCATACAATGGCCGGAAGTAATGTCCAAAAATAATGCTTTCTATCAACTCCAGCTGGCTAGAAAAATTTGATTCATCCTAGCCGATTATGACTTGGTCACAGCTACTTGTGTGTTCTTCTGACTTGGCCATTGCAATTGATGGATCTATCTAGCTATGAAGCTTGGGAATTCTGACTAGCACTGAACCCAAAGGGTTCAGGGCATTTGATGGCCCAGTTCCAGCTTATCTAAATACTATTAATAAGAACTTATGAAACAAAGACTTCCAGTAATGTGAAATTTACTTTGTACAGCGAAGGCAGCTTTCTCAGGAGTCTTCAACTGTAGAAAACACTCATCTGGAGACTAAGGCCCATCACAGAAGAATTTTTATTTTATTCCACTTCACATTCCTTTCACACAGTCTTCTTTAACTCAGAATAGTAGTTATGTATGTCCATGTAAAAATGTATATGTAGATATGTAGGTGGATATATGTAACGTAAAAGATTCCAAAATATAATACACCGATCTCCCAATATTCATAGTCTTGAAAAGAGAAGGAGAATACCTGAGAGATGTTCAGCATATTATTTAATCTATCAGAGAGAGATTCTTGTGTATTGTGGTGGTACTGATGACAAATGAAGTAGCAAAGAGAAGGATGGAATAGGAAGGATGTTAGAATCTGGTCCTTAATTGTGATTCAATATTTTGTCCCAGTAATTTGTGCAGGCACGTTTCCTCTTATGCTTCTCTCTCTTTTCTGAGTGGAAAAGAAGGGGATAGAAAATATTTCAGCCCTCATCACCATCAGTATAGGCAGAGTTACCACGTTGGATAAGGTTAAAGCCAAGGCTCTGTGGTCTATATTCTCTCTACTAACCATCTACTGCAGTAAGAAAACAGGAGAAAAACTGGTTTTATTTATATCTGTATAGATGGTACCAAGTACTAGGAAAATACCCACTAAGAATTTCAGTCTCCCTAGTGCAGTCCCACAATCAGAGGTGAAAAATAATTTTAAAACTTGTGTACTCTTTACGTCATCGATAAGAATGTTTATTATGTTAATTTTTTAATGTTATATTTTTAAAAACATTAGTAAATATGTACATGTCAATTGTTGCCCAACAAAATATAACATTATAATGTAGAGTGTATTTATTTATCAAATATCTTTCTATTAAAAGTTTTGAGGGGTGGCTGTGGTATCTCCAGGTAATTTTTTTCTCTCTAAATAGAAAACCAGCATGTAAATGAAGATGGACCTTCACTAGCTAGCATTCTTACATGACAGAATGTTTCACTGTCAAAGAACTATCTTTTATGGTATTAACCATCAGTAATTTTACCAAAATGCTGATTTAATGTGAGCTAAGAACATTTGACAGATTCCAGGGAAAGAAGGGCAGTTAATGTCTGTTTATGAAAGTGAATTGCCCTGAAAAATAAATTGATTCTTCAGTGTTCATAGTGTTTAATCAGCAGACAAAATAATTGATAGTTTTATTGCTCAAGTAAATTATCATATACGTACCGCTTTTTATATATTGCAGGTATTCTTAAGTCTTCAGTCCCTGCACTTAATAATCCAGAGCTACAATTAGATAACGATAAAACTTGCTCTCTCATAAATTGCTTTCCTGAGTGCAGTCACACATAAGAAATTTACCCAAATGTATCTGCAGTAATATGTAAGTGCAAGGCCATGCTTAGATTGGTGCTGCTGTAGACGACTGAATTCATTCAAAGGAGACAAGAGAAACAGCTAAGTGTGCAGAATAATGTTCTTACTCTTAACTCTCTGCTAGCATCTTCCTCTGTTTGATCCTGTCCTTACAAACCTGTAATCACCAAGTTCCAGGCAGCATGCTCTTTAATGTGAAAATTGAAATAGGCTGAGAAGATTACTTCAAAACTCAGGTACCACAGGATTGTGCCCTGCAGTGATACAATACAATTCAGAGACAGGCAGCTGTAGTGCTGCTTAAATTGTGGACATATGAAATGGGATCAAAACAGTCCAGCAGGCATTGTGGGAATGCTGCCAGGAGGAACTTGCAGAAGAGTGTTTCATTGTCACCTTCACTGCATGGAGAGAAAAGCTTAGCGGGGAGCAAGTGAATAGTTCTGGTGCTGATTACAGAAGGCAAGAAGAGCTCCTGGAGGGAGGCTGTGAAAATAGCAGGTTTAAAGTCCAAAGTGACACTCTGCTAATTCGGAAGCATTCATCCCCTGTCTAGATTTCATTATTGATGACACCTTGGTAAATAATGCGTTTGTGCAAGGACCTCTCTCTGAATGTTGGAAACTCAGTTACACCCTGTGTTAATGTGGGTTGATTAGCTAGTGACCTTTCACCAAAAGGCAGTGGCCCTGGATATTTTTTACATCTCATGAAGGTGGCACTTTTGTGTGGATATTCGCATGCTAAAAAAAGATGCTCAGCATGGTTTTAAAACTGTATTTCAGTGCTAAATTTAGACATTCATATGTGAAAAGTTCTAATGGGGCGCAGTCCAAAAACACCATTTCTTTTAAATGAAAGTCTTCAGATGCATATATGTTAAATGGGGGATTGGACTAGATGATCTTTCGAGGTCCCTTCCAATCCCTAACATTCTGTGATTCTATGTTAAATATCTAAGAAAAACAATGCTATGATAATCAGTTATTTATTTTGTTGCACTAAGATTTCAGGCATAACCAATTCTCTGTTATTGTATTTGAGTGATCGGAGTAAAGAGAGTAGCTGTGTGATGATTTTAAGAGCCCAGATTCTCCTGTCCTTGCCTATGACTAAATGGCTAATGGCACTTGAATTGACATTCACGTGATCAAAGCACATCGATATTTGAAGACACAAGTATGGAAACCCAGAATTATATTTCTATTTTTTGTTGTATTTCAGAAAAGATAATTCTGCATTTCAAGACACTGAACACTCAAGTTGCCAAATGTAAATATTATTAAGATAAATAAACTCTCACTAAGTGAACAATGCACGTGAAAGTGAGAACAGAGATTGAAATGGACTGTAAAATTTCTTCTCGCTGTATGTTTAATATATGTTATTATTGAGGCTGTTTATATATTATAGAAATGTTGACTTCACTGTTTGTCATGACATGAAAAAAAGGCCCGGAAAGCTGTTTGGCAGATTGAGAAGCAACCACAATACTGAGATTTCCATCTTATCATACGTGTATTTCCAGAGAAGATAGAGCATGTGCAACTAAAAAGATAATGTAGAGTTCTATTGACCTCCATTGTATGTGCAGAGAAGAAGTGATTAGTAAGATGGATGGCAGAAGACTTCTAAGAAATGGTTTATTTAAAAATAAAAATTAATTATATTGTTTATGGAAACATTTTAATCCATCAGCTGTAGCATAGGTTTGAGACAAGTTTAAGTAAAATGCAGATGAACTAAAACCATGGCAAACCATCTAACATGGCAGAAATTTTTACAAGTCTTGATATGATGCACTGACTTTGAGAGAAAAGGGAATCAAACCGAGTCATCTGTTGAGCAGTTGTTATTCTAATGCATGTGACAGCTCTAAAAATCAAGAAAAAGAGAGTCAGTTTGTTAGCAATACTGTACTAGTTCCTTGATGGGGAAAGAAAGCAAGCTAGTATTGCTTCCACATTAAAGAAGTCCATCCCGAAACAACTGATTTTGTTTTTCCCTAAAACTTGAAGTCGTAATTCAGATCCTCAAGAAAATTCAAATTTCCTTAAATTTCGTGGACATCTTTTAAAGCTGTGCTTATTATTCTTCAATCTTAACAAGTTCTTACTCTTCTTGAATAGAAAAGGATGAATGAAGTTTGACATTTCTCCATCTAGATGGCCAAGCATAAGTCAATCTAAACGTTCCTATGTTAGTCAGGTCATTGACATTTAAATCCTTCTATCCTCTGTGGATTCAAATCCTTCTATATCCTAAGCAGGCGCTATGTCCTAATTCCAGGTTCCAGCTGGAAGTTTCCAAGCTCAGTTTCACAACATATTGCACATAGGTAGGAAACATTGGGAATACTTGTCATTCCGGTAACTTTCAACATATGTAAGGGTTCTCAAGAGCCCTCACACCCAATCAGACTTCTAATATATTTTCCAAATATGTCAAATTACAGGCTAAGCATTCACTTCAATTTTTCTTGAAGTTATACTAGGTTTTTCTGTCAGCCAGATGCTCCATAACAGTCAAAAAACCAAACCAAACCAAACAAAAAAAACCCCACCAACTAAAAAAAACAAAACAAAAAAGAAACATACTAAACAAAAAAGGGGGCAAATATTAAAAATTATTAAAATAAGAATAGAGAACAAATCAAAGGATATATTGTTTTGCATCTGCAGTTTGAATACACATCTGACCTCCATGGCAAAAAAGATATATTCAAATTAGAAAAGCTGCAAAGAAGGCCTGTAAGAACGATCAAAATCTCTGAACGTTTCTGTTACAATTTTTCTTAGTTTATAACAGTCTGCTGTTTTCTAATTCAGCAGGTTTTGTCTGTCCTTCAATGTACTTTGAATAAAATTAGCTTGTATATAATTAACTTTCTCCAAGGTTATTTTATATAACTAGCTCATCCTTAATGTCCTCACAATGTATAAAAATAGCATCACCATTTTTAGGTCATTTGTCACACAGAGGAACAATTTAAGCAGGTGCTTAATTTTAAGCATACGACTACTCTTTGGTGCATTGGAACCTTGATGAACTTCTTTACAGTTAAGTAATTAAGTCACATGAACTTCCTGTCTTTCACGTGAAAGACAAGCCACAGAAACTGACAGTTGAGATCTTTTAGATATCTCAGTACTTTGTGCAGAATGAAATAATGAACAAATATGAAGCAATTTATATACCGTCTGTCTTACTAATATTAAATATTTATGTTTTGTTTCACCCTTTCATAGCAAAACCGGGTTTTATCTGAGTCAGAGCATCATATGTGACTTAATCTGTTTCCACATCATCCTTTTTATGAGGTAGTCTTCCACATGAATATGTCATTGCATGGTAAAACTTAGTTTAAATATCAACAAAGTGCAGTTATTGTGCATGCAAGGTACATGCCACATCTATATGGAAAAATGCAAGGTAAAGGGTTTATAAAATATGGTTTCTAGGGCACCCCACCATGTACTTTTATAATGTAAGATTCTAAACTGGAGAGGGTGATTCTCATTCAATTTTTTTTCCCATTGGCTTCAAAAGTAGCCTGAGCTAGCAAGCAAAGGTGTAGATGTCTTAAAAATAGATTATGAAGTTTATTCAAATTAATTTCATTTAGCACTCTCCAATTTGAAGTTGTTATGAAAATTTCACTGCGTTAGCTAGTGTAGGAAAAGATTGTCTATGCATTTCATTTCACTTAGTAACTAAACAAATAAATAAACCAGAGTATATTAGTGATTAAATTTATTCTTAAAAAACGCTTACACAAACTGGAGTGAACTCGTCTGCCAGCGGTATTTGTTTATGAAAACTTTCCATGGTTCTTTTTTTTTTCTACCTTCTTTTGAGCATACTTCAGGTCACTTCAATCTTTAGTATTTCATCTCCTCTTCCAAGATGACTCTCATGGTGCTACAGCGTGTTGTCTTCCCTTGCCCCTGTGACCCACCTGCCCTCCTCATGGCTCCCATGCTCTGCCCCAGCAGGGCAGTGCTGGCTGGGAGGAGGGCGCAGAAGCCAGGTCTCTCTTCTCCTCTGTTCATCATTGCTTCCTTCTGTGCTCACGCCTGCTTCACCTTTGGTATGTTCTTTTAACTCTATTGCTTTTTCTGTTTCTCTCCAACTCTTGTTTGTCCAGAGTTATTGCTATTTTGCAGTTTAGTACACCCTGATACTAGTATGATTTTTCCAGCAAAGCACTGGTGCAGCAAGAATGAACTGGGTCATTAGTGTTAGTTTCTTGCTGTCCCTTTCACTTTAGGTTGCGTATTCCAGTTAGTGTTTTCCCTATTCTTTTTTCCTGTCTCTGTTCTTTTGTCAAATTCTCTTTCTGTCTCCCTGAGTCTCAATTTATCCATCTCTTCCCACTTTTCTGTTTGTGTACTTAATCCGGCTCTTTTTCTTGTGCCCAGAGAGCTCTTTCATGGGTGGTATGTATTCATCAGAGTCTGAAAGACACTCAGCTTTAGTTCTTTTTCAAATGAAAGCTTGTATACCATCGTGTTTATCTTTGTGGGGTTGTTTTCAAACTGCTTGTTCTCATTATTGAATACATTTATAAACTGTGCAGTGTAGCATTTGACAATATTGATATCTTTTGCTTACAGGTAAAGCAGATTCTTCAAGACATGACTATTTAAATGTCAGGAAGATCAATAATAGAATTTATAAAATTAAAGCAAATTTCAGATTATTAAATCTCCCAAAGCGAGAAAATAGATTAAATAAACATTCAGGAGGCATAGCAAGTAGAAAGTAAAATACATTTGTGGTTTATATTTCCTCATCTAAATTCCATGGCTCAAAGTCCAAAAAGAAATAATTAATTAGTGGGGTCCTTCAATGGTCCATACTGAGACAAATGGTATTTAGTATCTTCAGCAAAGACATAGAGAGACTGAGTCCACCCTCAGCAAGTCTGCAGATGACACCAAGCTAAGTGGTGCAGTTGACACACCTGAGGGACAGGATGCCATTTGAAGGGACCTGGACAGGCTTGAGAAGTGGGCCCATGCAAACCTCATGAAGTTCAACAAGGCAAAGTGTAAGGTCCTGCACATGGGTTGGGGCAAACCCCGATATCAATACAGGCTGAGGGATAAAGGGATTGAGAGCAGCCCTGTAGAGAAGGACTTGGGAGTACTGGTGGATGAAAGACTGAACATGACCCGGTGTCGTGGTTTGATCGCGGGGAGACAATCAAAAACCGCGGCAGATGTATTTTCCTTAACCCTCTTCCCCCGTCCTGTTTTCTGCCCTCCCTCTCCTCTCCCTTTTTCACTAAGGACAGGCAATTTTGAGAGGAAAGGAAAAGAAGAACAGAGAGAAGAAAGCTGGAAAATTTGAAAACGTTTTACTAACACTACTAAATAAACATAGAGATAAATAAAGCAGAACAAATATTATAGAACCAGTCTTGCAATTCCCAGCAGCTAGTCCGGCAGGATCCTTCAGCCAACCGGAACTAGATTCAGTCTGTCATGAGGCCTCAGCCTGAGGGAGAGCCACGAGGCCTCAGCTTGCAGGGACAGCAGAAAAACGCAGGGATGAAGCAAACCAGCAGGAGACCCAGCAGAAGAGAGAGAGAGTCCTTTGGGTCCACCTTTTGTATCCAGGAAGTCGTGAATGGGATGGAATACTCCAATTGGTCAATTTGTGGTCACCTGACTCAGACCACCTCCTCTCGTTGCCCCCCCTCAATGACCCAGGGCACCCGGCAATGTGTGTTTGCAGCCCAGAATGCCGACCATATCCTGGGCTGTATCAAAAGAAGCGTGGCCAGCGGGTCAAGGGAGGTGATCCTTCCCCTCTGCTCCACTCTTGTGAGACCCTACCTGGAGTACTGTGTCAGCTCTGGGGTCTCCAGCACAAGGAAGATACGGACCTGTTGGACCAGGTCCAGAAGAGGGCCACAAGATGACCAGAGGGATGGAATGCCTCTCCCATAAGAACAATGCTGAGAGAGTTGGGATTGTTCAGCCTTGAGAACAGAAGGTTCCAGGGAGACCTCATTATGGCCTTTCCATATATAAAGGGGGTTTACAAGAAAGATGGAGACAGATTTTTTACCAAGGCCTGTAGTGTCACGACAGGGTGAAATGTTTTAAACTGAAAGAGGGTAGGTTTAGACTGGACATAAAGAAGACATTTTTTACAAGGAGTGGTGAGACACTGGAACAGGTTGCCTGGAGAAGTTGTAGATGTCTGATCACTGGAGGTTTTCAATGTCAGGTTGGATGGACTTTGAGGAACCTGGTCTACTGAAGCATATCCTTGCCTTTGGCAGGGAGATTGGACTAGATGGTCCTTGAAGGTCCCTTCCAACCCAAACCATTCTATGCTTCTGTGATTCTGTGATTCCTTTAATGGATTTGTCACTAATCGTTCCAAAACATACTGTAAATCCATTCAGATGGTTGAAATTCAAATGCACTACTTAGAGCTTCCACTCTTTTCTGTATTTATTCAGAAGATAAAACTGAGTGCTATATGGCATAGTTATGAAAACTTGAGGTGCTGTTTTCCTACAAGTCAGGCTAACAGTAGTACTTTGTGCCACTTCAACAGCCAAGCCTTCTACTAAGATGCACATTATTAAAGCTAGGATGAGGACTTCGTTTTCAGTGAATAATTGGTATGATCATGAAGGATTTGGGGTTTACAATTTTTCGTGTACCTATACAGATTTCTGCAGATTGGCTTATTATTTTAATCTTTTTAACTGAAGTCTGCCTGCTAGCATGCAAATACTCTTCAGCTGGTGAGGTACTTACAAAAACTCACTTTGATAATTCACTGTGGAAGCTGGTGATAGAAACCTACTCTCCAGGAAGCTGAGAATTGTAATTAATTTTGGCCAAATGTGCTGTCTTCTATATAAACAGGTTATCTTAAGAAAGATTATGGGACATGATCTCATGTTCTTCATTATGCAGGCAGAATTCCTCATCATCGCTGAAAGGTTAAATGTCTTGGTGCATTGTTATGAAAGCAGTGTAAGCTGGTGACTGCAGAACTGTCCTCAGAGATGCAAGTTCAAGTCCTAGCATGATTACTATCTTGCTTCTTAAACTTTAACAACTCACATCACCAGTGTTTCCCTTCTTTCTCTTTCTTCTATATTTCAAGTTCCTTCAGGCTGAATATTGATCTAAATTCTTTACATAGTCTGACAAAAATTGTCATTTTATGTCACACAAATGAATAATTAAAATATTATAATTTTTTCATTGGTATTTTGTTTTAATTTTCAGTCTTGTATATATGACCTCTAAAATCCAAATCTCATTTTTTACAATTTTGCTCTTGTTAAGTAGTCTACAGAAGAACTTTTTTATTTTAGCATGATTCATGGTGATGAGGTACCTATAAATTTTTCGATTTCATTTCACATTTGTTTAACTGATTTTTTCCAGTTCTTTACAATTTACAGTTTTATTTTAGAGTAAAGGGGGGTTATGGCACATTCGTACATTTGTGAGTATTTTTCCTTGTTTAATTTGCTTTGCTTTTCATCAGCATTTACCAACAGATCTCCCTCTAAACCCATACAGCACTTGACTCCTAATACTTTTTTCACATTAGATCTCGAAGTCATTTCTAATGTAATAGTTATGTTTTATTCCTTTTCATCCATCTCTACAAACATCGTTATATATGCTGTGCCCATTTCATTAAAAATAAATGAATAAATAAAAAAGCGGCTAGCAGTAAAGCCCAAAGGAATTAATGTACTCAGCAAATATATTAAGACTTACCATCAGTTCTTATTCTTTAATGTGATGATTTTTTTTGGAAATGATTACAAGATCTTGGTAATGTGGAATAATAAAATCATAGAATAAGTCAGGTTGGAAGTGACCTCAGGATGTCTGTCATCTAAACTCTTCTTTACAGCAGGACCGACAAAGAATTGAGACCAGGTTGTTCAGGGCTTTGTCCAGTCAGGTATTGAAAATCCCCAAGAGTGGAGACCACATCACAACTCTGGGAAACTTGCTCTAGTGTTTAATCATGGTCAGAATCGTCCTTATGTCAGAATCTCATTTTTCAGTTTATGGTCATTTTGTTTCAACCTCCTGGCATTCACAGCTGTGAAAAGCCTGTCTCCATCTCTTCACCATATTTCACATAGGCACTGGGGGGCTGCTTAGATGCCCTCAAAGCTGCTGCTTCTCCAGGCTAAACACACCCAACTCCCTCAGCCTCTACCACTTGCTCCAGCCCCTGACAATGCTGGATGGAGCAAGTCTGATGGACTTGTGCACACTAATCAGCATCTCCTTTGGGGGTCCCAAACGAGACTGCATATCCCAGATGTCTTGTAACGAGGACTCAGCTTAGGGGAGTAGCTGTTTTCCTGAATCAACTGGCCATACTTCTGTAGACACAGTCCAGGATGCTAATAGCTTTCAGTGCTGCCTGGGCACACTGCTGGCTCTTGTATAGCCTGCTGTCCACCACGACCCCCAACTTCGTCTTGGTGGAGTTACTAGTAATTTATTTATAGATCAAGTTTTCCATATTTTAACTTTTTTTAGGTGTGTTTTTTTGAAGTGGAATTAAAATGAGTGCTCCTCTTGGGAAGTGACTTTATTTGGGGATTGGAATGCATCTTGAATTACATTGTGGAGTTACATTTTTCTTCTCAGGTTAAATTTCCTGTCAACAATTTTTGCCTTCTGTAAAAACATTAGTTTTGAATTTTTCTGTTCTTTATATAAGAATCTTTCACACCTTCACATGCATTATAATTTCATTTAATCCACACATTGTCTGGCAGTACTGGAAACATGTACTCTTCAATAACTTTCAGTTGGCTCGGCATCATAAATTACAGGCTACACCTTTAATGTGAGTTCGAGTACTTGATTTTACTTATCTGGATGTGTTAACTTCTGATCTGTGAGTCTGAGCATCTTCAAACAAGCCTTTGGCAAGCTGTGAGAAGCTTGAAGTTGTGTGAAACAATTTGGTTATTTGGTGTGTTCAGTGTTTGTATTTATTGTTAACAACTCTGTGTAACAATGTAACATTTACCCTAGTCATTGATTTTAAGTGGAAGAAATTAATTATAAGACACTACTCAGAACTACCTTAATTCATAAGGATTGCTTGCTTAAAATAAAACCTCGGGCTGAATGCAATCTCATAGACACTGGGGAGAGACTAAGCTTTCTTCCTGTGTCAGGTTTGCCCCTTAACCAGGGACATGTTCCCAGTATGGGTTGCATAATTGGAGTACAGTCTTGATGTACAGTGTTGCTCAGGGTTGCTAAGGAAGGGAATAGGCACTACAAAATAATCTTGGCTGCTGATCAATTTTGCAATTTCTATCAGGCAAAGAGAAGTGGTAGCACTGAGCAGCAGCTTTGTGTGTATATGCGTGCGTGTGTGCAAGAATGAGGGCTCGATGGGGAGCTAAGTTTGCTGTGACCTTTCATTGCCTCTTCTCAGCAAGTTTATGCCTAGGAAAAAATAACATCCCAATACTGCTTAACTATGGTCCCTTTGCAACAGCACTTACTCTTACAGACCTTTGGATTTAAAAAAAAAAAAAAAAAATTGAACCCAGCTTTGTTTCATTTAAAATTCACAAAGTACTATAATACATCATGTATGAAGGTGGTAAGGGCAAAGTGCCTCAAAAAGTGGGTGATTTGGGGAGTGAAGAGTGTTCATCACTGCAATCAAACAAGCCCTCTAATGAGAGATCAGTCAGTGGGGTAAACCAGAATATCTTCTCTGAAATATGAAGCAGTGCTGGGTTTTATATTAGCTGATGATTTGGTTCTGTATAACTTTATACATTTTGCTTGGTGTAGGTCATCGTGAGGATGCCCAATGAATAATAATCATAGTAATTTGTTAATCATGGATGAATATACTGTATAGCTTTGTGGTGTGTTTATAGAAGGCTATGCTATTTTTTATTTTTCATTTGTAAGAAATTTCAGGCACTTTATCCACAGTATATTGAATTTATGCATGTGTATATGCATTAGTCAGGATGAACAAAGAGTGTTTTATAAAATTTCATAAAGCACTTTTTGCATCCTATTTTTAAAAGGAAAAAGTAGATAATGTATAAATGTTCAAACGCTGTTTAAAATTCTAGACTTTTTTTCTTTGAAGTCTGAGTTTCCTATTCTGACTTTATTGCACACCAAATTCTGCAGTCTAGAAAGATCTGAGAAATGCAGTGAAGTTTCTTCTCCAGCCACTGCCTAAGTTGCTGGTACAACCTTGGTCATTGGAAAAGAAACTTGACCTTAGTCCAGATGGAAAATTAGATTAAAGCAAAACTTTGAGATCATCAAATGCCTCCACTGAAAATTAATATTATACATTGAAACTTTGTGTATGTGCAAAATATTGTGATTTTGGAAACTTTTGAGTACAACGACAGAATCTAGACAAAGGCTGGGTTTTTGAAACATGCTTAAGCACTTCGGTTCTCATTTCTACAAAGACTTAGTGACAGATGCAAAATGTGACATAGGCAACAAAGGTGAGAGTTGTAATTGCAAGTGATAGTTCTCAAAGTCAGATGTCCAAATCCAGATTAATCACCCTCAGTGGCTTTTATGGTCTTGACAAGGAAAGGAAACCCCCAGACACCTTAATACAACCGCATCCAAGGTATGTCTTCAAGAATGTGCACTTAATTTTCCTACATCCCTCAAATTTCTAAATAATGTTTTTTACAATCCCCCTGCTTCCTTGTTTGAGAACATTATTTATAAATACAAGACTGACTGAAACTGCTGACAGAACTGTGAAAGAGAAAGACAGATGAAAATGTTGAAAAATAAGTCTAAGCTGATCAGCATGTGGATGGTGACCAAGCAACCAAACCAAAACAAACCAACAACAACAGATAACAAACCGGTACAGCAGCAGAGGCTGAAAAGTGTGTTGCCAGTTTTTCAATAAGCCTCGTAAGAGTGGTCCTTGTTCAAAAAAACCCAGACCTTGAAGTGCTTACTTGACCATTTGGACTGTGATTTGTGAGTGAAACAGTGGAAACTGATGTAAGGCCCATTCAATGCTAAAGAGTAAATAGAGAGAATGATTACTGCTCATTCTTCATCCTTTAAGCCAATCATGAAATTTAGGAGATTTTGTCTTTTTTTGTACTTGAAGTTGACTGCACAAGAGATGATAGCTGACAGTATCAAATTGCAGCAAGAACTGGTAGTTACAGGGAATGCCTTGAGTTCCTATAACAACTGAGAACAGTCTTGGGGCTGCAGAAGAATCGCTTCCTAAATGCATGCTACTGAAAATGATCAGAGAGGATATTTTCCTTTTATTCTTGAATTTTCATTCAGAATTAGTTACTTGCTTAGTATCAAGTGGAATACTAATAACATACAGTACCATGACAAAGGCTGTGGTTACAGCTTGAGAAGGCTTTGTGAATAATGTAAAACTTATATTCCACAAAAGTAATTAATAAAACTACCATAAGGAGAAAAGTTCTGCATGTTTATTCATTTATTTTAACTTCCTTTGCCTTTAGCAACCAGATATTATAAGTAGTTCACTGTACAGAGCATGCACCAGGCTGATAAATTTCATGGGTTTGTCATGGGGAAAATATTAAATTTCATGCCTTGTCACAGATTAATACGAAAAGCATATTAATACTATGCAGACAATTCATATAATTTGAACAGAATTTCAAAGGCATGCTTGGATGACAAACAGAATAAAACAAGAATTTGCATGGGAAAAGAATAGCAATACAAATGTTGAGACACCTTGGAACTTCTCTATGGTAAAAGAGAAACTCATACTATACTGGCGTTCTCCCTGTTATATGTACATACTGAACAGAAAGGGCATTAAATCTTCACTTGTTCTCTGTGCAGTTTATCTCCCTAAATACCTAAATGTTTGACATCTAAGCTAATCATCTCAAGTTCCTTGTATAGATAGCAAACAGAAAAAGGCATTTCCCGGAGGTGATTCACCTCTGCTGACTCAGACTCAAATTTTAAGATAAAGTGCCTTCTGAATTTTTCTGGAAGAATCTATTCCAGTAAGTTCAATCTGACATTTTTTTGTGGGCCTGTGGGATGAGCGATGATCTACTCTGTAGATATATTTTTTGTACAGACCTTTAGAAAGTCTTGAATAAGGCAGTAGCAGAGTACAAGAACAAACCTCAGGAAATTGGTCTTTTCTAATCTTGGGAACAGAGAATTAGTGGTTTTCTGTGTCTAGATAGCTTCAAAATTGTAAATGACTGAGGACATAAACCATGCTATAAACACCATAGAAGAACTTTATATTTTCTGTTACAAAGATTTCTGAAAAGACCTCAATATGGGAAAAACATAATTCCATATTACTGAAAAATATAGCACAGTATTTCCTAAACTATTACAATGTGTGTATTTCACACATAATTTCTCTGTAATGATTTCTCATTGTCCTAATTGGAATTCATCATATCACAATATCTTTTATCTTTTTAGTCACTTCGAAGTCATACAAGTTCCAGCATGTATTTTATCTCTGTTTCTTTCTACGGTATCTTTGTGATATTTAGTATTTTCATCTCTTGCTTTCAGCATTACTGTTCTCAGGGTACTATCATGCTCAGTCTCATCAGTTGAAGCAATAATCATATCAAGAGCAATTATATCTTCCCTGGAAGTATCACCAAGTGCCTCATAACTCTCTACAATATTTCACTGACACATTTAATCTCAAATATTAATCTAGAAAACTGGTAGTGTCCTCCTGGAGAGTTAGCAGTACCTAAAAAGAGACATACCTGTCTAATTTCAATGCCAGGCCCTATCTTTCTTATCTAAAATTGTAACAAGCTGCTCAATTGCTAATTGATCTTGCAAATCTTCTGATGTCAGTACTGAGTGGTGGTAAAAAGCATGGTGCTATTTAACGTTCTGGTGTTAAACATAGTTACTGAGTCTTTTTTTGTTTGCTTTTTTTCTGCTCCAGTCAAAGTGCTGATGCAGTCTCTTGTGATACCAATGTTC
The DNA here is from genome assembly GCF_036013445.1 of Caloenas nicobarica. NCBI lineage: Eukaryota > Metazoa > Chordata > Aves > Columbiformes > Columbidae > Caloenas > Caloenas nicobarica. The sequence goes on from NC_088247.1 coordinate 28,094,024, forward strand.
TCTGTTCTTTACTGGCTAAGGACCAAATTTTGGCTCTTTCAGTCACTTGAATTGTACTTTATTCCATAATTGGTTGATTTAACTTTACTACTGATTATAGTGAAACTACTTCACAGAATCACAGAATCACAGAATGTTAGGGATTGGAAGGGACCTCAAAAGATCATCTAGTCCAATCCCCCTGCCAGGGCAGGAACACCCAGATGAGGTTACACAGGAAGGCGTCCAGGCGGGTTTTGAATGTCTCCAGAGAAGGAGACTCCACAACCTCCCTGGGCAGCCTGTTCCAGCGTTCTGTTACCCTCACTGAGAAGAAGTTTCTTCTCAAATTTAGAGTGGAACCTCTTGTGTTCCAGCTTGAACTCATTACCCCTTGTCTTGCTGTTGGTTGTCACCGAGAAGAGCCTGGATCCATCCTCGTGACACCCACCCTTTATAAATATATAAACATTAATGAGGTCACCCCTCAGTCTTCTCCAAGCTAAAGAGCCCCAGCTCCCTCAGCCTTTCCTCATAAGGGAGATGCTCCATTCCCTTAATCATCTTTGTGGCCCTGCGCTGGACTCTCTCTCCAGCAGTTCCCTGTCCTTCTTGAACTGAGGGGCCCAGAACTGGACACAATATTCCAGATGAGGTCTCAGCAGGGTAGAGTAGAGGGGAAGGAGAACCTCTCTCGACCTACTAACCACCCCCCTTCTAATACACCCCAGGATGCCACTGGCCTTCTTGGCCGCAAGGACACAGTGCTGGCTCATGGTCATCCTGCTGTCCACCAGGACCCCCAGGTCCCTTTCCCCTACACTGCTCTCTAATAGGTCATTCCCCAACCTATACTGGAACGTGGGGTTGTTCCTGCCCAGATGTAAGACTCTACATTTTCCCTTGTTATATTTCATTAAATTTTTCCCCGCCCAACTCTCTAGCCTGTCCAGATCTCGTTGGATGGCAGCACAGCCTTCTGGCGTGTCAGCCACTCCTCCCAGCTTGGTGTCATCAGCAAACTTGCTGATAGTACGCTCAATTCCCTCATCCATGTCGTCGATGAATATATTGAATAATACTGGTCCCAGTACTGACCCTTGAGGCACTCCACTAGATACAGGCCTCCAACTAGACTCCTCCCCATTGACCATGACTCTCTGGCTTCTTTCCTTCAGCCAGTTTGCGGTCCACCTCACTACCTGATCGTCCAGTCCACACCTCCTCAGTTTAGCTGTGAGGATGCTGTGGGAGATGGTGTCAAATGCTTTGCTGAAGTCAAAGTAGACCACATGCACCGCTCTGCCATCATCAATCCACCTTGTTATGTCTTCATAAAAGGCTATGAGGTTGGTCAAACACGACTTCCCCGTGGTGAAGCCATGATGACCCTCTTATCCTTCATATGTCTTAAGATGGCACCAAGGATAAGGTGTTCCATCACTTTCCCAGGGATGGAGGTGAGGCTGACCGGTCTATAGTTGCCTGGGTCCTCCTTCTTGCCCTTTTTGAAGACCGGAGTGACATTTGCTTTCCTCCAGTCCTCAGGTACCTCTCCCGTTTCCCAAAACTTGGCAAAGATGATGGAGAGTGGTTCAGCAATGACCTCAGCCAGCTCCCTCAGGACCTGCGGGTGCATCCCATCTGGACCCATGGTTTTATGGATGTCCAGATTGCTTAACTGGTCCCTAACCCAGTCCTCATCAACCAAGGCAAACGCCTCCATTGCCCTGCCTTCCTCTGGGGCCTCAGGGGTACGGGGCTCCTCAGGACAGCCTCTGGCAGAGTAGACAGAGGCAAAGCAGGCTTTCAGTAACTCTGCCTTCTCTGTATCTTCTGTCACCAGGGCACCCACCCCATTCATCAGTGAGCCTGCATTGCCTCTCGTATTAATTTTATCTGCCATGTATTTGAGGAAGCTCTTTCTGTTGTCCTTGACCTCTCTTGCCAGGTTTAACTCTAAGGAGGCCTTAGCTTTCCTAGTTGCCTCCCTACACCCTCTGACAACAGCCTTATATTCTTCCCAAGTGGCCAGCCCCTCCTTCCATGATTTGTAAACCCTCCTCTTCCACTTGAGTTTGCCCAGCAGTTCCCTGTTTAACCACGCAGGTCTCCTGGCTCCCCTCCTTGACTTCCTATGTGTCAGGATGCACTGATCTTGAGCTTGGTAGAAGCAGTCCCTGAATGTTAACCAACTATCTTGGGCCCCTTTACCTTCAAGCAGCCTTGCCCACGGGATTTCCTCCAGCAGTTGTTTGAACAGGCCAAAGTCGGCCCTGCTGAAGTCCAGGGTTGCAATTCTGCTTGCTATTCTGCTCCCGCCACACGAGATCCTGAACTCCACCATCTCATGGTCGCTGCAACCAAGGCAGCCCTCCACCTTTACTGCTTCAACCAGACCCTCCTTGTTAGCGAGGACGAGATCCAGCAGCGCACCTCTCCTAGTCGGCTCCTCCACCATTTGCATCAGAAAGTTATCGTCAATGCACTGGAGGAACCTCCTAGACTGAGGCTGGCTGGCTGAGTAGTCCTTCCAGCAAACATCAGGGTAGTTAAAATCCCCCATAACAACCAGAGCCTGTGACTGTGAGGCCACGCTCAGCTGCCCGTAGAAGGCCTCATCAACTTCCTCACTCTGATCTGGTGGCCTGTAATAGACTCCCACAACAGTGTCACCCCTGCCAGCCTGCCCCTTAATTCTCACCCACAGACTCTCAACTCGTTCCTCAACCACACCTGGACAGTACTCTATACATTGTAGTTGCTCTCTCACATAAAGAGCAACTCCACCACCACGCTTGGCTTGTACAACTTAACAGAAAATGTCTTACTGCAACCACATATAGCTAATACAACATTTATTTCTATGTAAATATGCTCAAATCCTCCAGTTCCTTTAAACATATCATGATAAATTATGACAGTATCCTCTCTGAATGTTAAATTTATAATTAAATGTCTCTCACCTATATGTTCAATGTATTATAGGTAGTCATTCAGTTATGAAAAATTGCTATTTACTTTTACTTTTCTGATTGTCACTTCCAGCTTCACCACTTCTTTTGATTAAGTAGGCTACACCCTCTGCTTCTATAAATGGATGAAATATCACTGTGTGTTTTATCTTGTAAACAATTAGCTTTTGTGGTTTCAGAATCTGCTTTTTTTTGAGTATGGTAGACTGCTGTGCTATTCTGAATGCTGGCTTCCACTCCAAATCTGTTAGAAGGACAAGGATCTGAGTTCAGACATACGTTTATTTTCTTTCAGCCCTCCTGGTTGACCAGGCCTACTCAGGACACAGAATCAGCTGTAATTCTGCAATAATAGAGGGACCCCATAGAGCTCAAGATTGTAACCATCTGCATTCCTCTCTTTATTAAGAATTTAACCTTTGTTTTCCTCCACCTCCTTGTTATCATGAGGCCTTTCCAACATTATTGCACATGCTATGAATCTTCTAAAATCAGTAAATTCTGTACTCCTGTTTGCATACAGTTAAGATTACTTATATATCACATACCTCCAAATAGATGAGATATACTAGTACCTCTTCATAAATGTGCTAGGCAACATTTTATTAAGAATAGAAGTAACTGAGAAGAAGAAACATTTTAAAATATCATTTGATCTTTTAATCCCAGTATAAAAATAGCACTTGATAACAGCAAGGGATTCTCCCTTCGGGCCTTAATTAGAATGAAAAAAATACTTAAAATCTTAAACTTTGAAAATATACACTGGACCTTGTATGACTTTCTTACTGAAGGTAGCAAACAGCAAACAAGTTTAACATATTTGGTAAAACAGAGTTTCTTTTATTCCTAAACTGGTTTATAAATCATTATAACACTTGCCTGACAGGTGTTACATTCACAGAATCCTAGAATTTTTTTGGTTGAAAAAGACCTTTAAGATCCAACCATTAACCTAGCACCATCAAGTCCACCTCTAAACCATCCCTCTAAGAACCTCATCTACACAAACAAGCAGCTCTCTCTTACGGCACTCTTTGGACAGTACACAGAACAGATACAACCCTGGAAGAGAGATACGCTGTCTTTCTGGAAAAACTGAGTAGCATTAGTAGACGACCTTTTGCTATAATTCTATGGGAGGCAGTATTACAACACCAGTCTCATACATTTACTAATGAAAATGGTGCTTATGACTTTAAGATGATCACCAATACATAAAATTAGATGCTGAATACAAAGAAGGTTTGTACAACAGATAGTTTTTACATAGCTGATGAGAAGATAAAGCTGAAAATAGAAGACTGTGACAAAACATTATGTGACAAAACATTTCATGACAAAATGGAAAAAGTTTGAATCTCCAAGAGCAGAACTCTTAGGGAATAGATTTTCTTTTTTCAAGGACCAACTAACAACTCCGTTATCTGTTGTAGACTGTTTTTGTTGTAGCAGTTTTTTGCTAAGTTCAGGATCATGGAAGACAAGACAAAAGTCCATTGCTATGATGAAGGAGTGATACAGGCTAAAACAAAGGTAGTATCTTTTGAAAGTGCTCTCAAATTATCCAGAGTTTCCTTCAGCCCAGTTCTGCTAAGGAGAGCAAGTTTAGATAATCCTTTTATCTCTGGCATGGAGCTCTCCTGTGTTTATTCTCAAAGAATACAGAAGTTTTGGAAACTATTGATGTCAGCAATCAGTACCTGGTTAGTAATACTGGCTGGCCTGTGTAGAGATTGCTTTGAAGATGCATGGGAAACCTTGGATCTGCTGAGACAGTGCTGACTTTGGAACCCTTTCACCTTTAGCTTTACTTCTTCTTTTCTATGGAAAGGTCTGTGGCTTGTAAGTTATTCAAAAAGTCTTTGAAAACTTACTGCAAAAGAAAGTTTCCAGAGAGCATCTTTCTCTGCTAAAACAAACAGAGCCAGAAACTGGAGTTTGCATAAAAAGATGCTAAGTATAGTTACACTTTAGTTGTGGGGTGTCCGAGACTACAAGGATCAGTTTTCTCTGGGCTGTAGGGGAAAATGCTAGGAAGATTCACAAGAAAAATGTGAGTATAGATCATTTGAATGAGTTTCTACTAAAGTGAGGCAATTTATAGTTTTGTAAGTAATTTGTGCAATAATTTTCTTTAAAAAAAAGAAAAAGAATGAACTTGCTCTTCACATAGTCTCTAATGCATAGATAGTTATGAGGCAAGAGGAATATTGCAGTCACATTTAACAAGCACTCCATGAATCCTGTTTCCATTACTTGGCTACTGTCATCTGAGGTGGAAAAAGCTGTGCCAGTGTGCTTTATGTGTCTAGCTGAGTATAAGCTTAATATTTGCTCTCACTGTAATAAAACATGAACAATCCAATAACACTTTTGCTTCTGTGTCTGCTACTACTTGTTCTTATTCATATGATGCTTATGATATGTGGCTTACCACAGAGAGCATTATAGAATTATTCCAGAGGTATGACATTTCTGTTCCCACATATGGGACCAATGGACACCTTTCTGTACAGGTTTCACAGAATTTCCGAATGTAGTCAGATTTTCAGTTGATACAAGCACCTATGCAGGGTTCCAGCATGTGCTGCTAGACTGCTGTGCTTGCAGACACCTATGACCAGCTCCAGACATTGTCAATGTTTAGATAAGAGCTCAATACTGTAAATTCTAGAGCATATGCAGAATGTAAATACCCAAGCTGTTGGAAGTGACAGTGGCAAAAAAAAAAACTCACAAAGAAAAAATCTAAACCACCAAGGAAAGCTCTAAGTATGACAACAACATGTGAGATTGGCTGTATCTTCATCTAAAAGGAAGCCAAGTAATGGAAAGAGGATTCATGGAGTGCTTGTTAAATGTGACTGTGATATGTGGATATTTGTGTGAAATGGTATAACAAAGAAGATGGACGCCAGGATCCCATCTTCAACAGAGAGACTGTACCTGTAAAAGCTCAGTCGTCCCAAAATAGCACATCTAAATGAAGAGGACAAACATAACAGTGACCTATATTCTGAGAACCAACATCTGCTGCATGCTCAGAGCAGACATTCATTCACTATTTCAGAGGTGGTAACAATGACAGCACAGAAGAGATGGCTGCACCTTTGAAGTACCATGGAAACCAGGTGGAGGGCATATTTAGAGATAAACTGCACATGATGAGAGAGGCAAAGTTACCATGTTGATAGGTGACATAGAATATAATATAGAACCGAAGACAACAATGGAAGCAGCCAGATCAAGAGGAACAAGATGTTTAAATTATTTTGAAGTAAGCAGCTTTACAGATGAAAAGAGGCACCAGAGTCTACCGTGTGAAAGAATTGTGGCTTCCTTAACCCACAAAGTGAATGTTAAACAGGTAGACTTACTTAAGTCTTGTGCTTTCTTTGCAGTCTCAGTATCTCTCAAAGACATTATCCCAACAAGACCATTATCAGTCTAATTTGATACTCAGTGTCAGCCAAACGCTGGTAAAAAGCTTACAGTGTTCATATGACTTGGTATGAAATTAATCGCATTCTAAAACACATTTAAAATAAACCCTGCTTCTTTTTTGCTGAATATAAAGGGAACTGCGGTTTTATCAGAGGCAGATATGTACCATGTTGGTCTCTGAATTTAAGTGACTGACTGAGGAGGTAAAAATGTTTGGGTGAGGCTTACATTGATCTGAAAGTCTAAAATTTTCAAAGCGTGCAGTAGCAGGTAATAGTTTGAAAGAAGATCTACGCACATTCTTGGTTTTATTTGGTTGGTTGGTTGTTTTTTTGTCTTGTTTTGGTTTGTTCATTTGTTTGTTTGTTTGTTTTAATCCTAAATATCTAGTAGAGATGAAAGATTTGAAATATGTATGAACTATTCATAAAAGAAAGCATATCCAAATCCACCTTCCTTCTGTGAACAGAAGTTCAGGAGTAAGAATCATGCGAGTGCCCAGGAATGTTGATAAACATTTTTTTATTATCTGGATTATTTCAGGTGAGAGGAACCTTGACAGATGAGCTTTATACTACCTAAATAAAGCTTTCTTTTCACATATATGTATCTGTCTTAATAAAACTGCAAACTATGCTATTTGGCATTTGATAAATAAACATATCAATTAACTTTTACCTCAATATTATATGAGTTAAGGGTGGTTTCAAAGTAGTGAGCTAACATAAGAGAATTCGAAAGCTATGTTCAGTTGAGGGAGGAAAAAAAGTATGCAGTTTCTTATTAAGTTTATCCAGGATATTATAAAAGAGTTTCTGGATTGAAATTTTTTTAAGCTGCATGTTTAAGTTCAGTTGACAGTAAGAAATACAGTTATCTTAGGTGTAGAGGTCTCTTCCAACATCTGTGAATAATCACAAGGTAATGGAGAACACACGGGAGCCCAAATGGTCTTCAGTGATGCTATAATAGCGTGGACAGGGCAGGAGCTCAGCTAAAAGAGAGACAGCATAATTCAGTGGCCCAAAACACTGCGTTTTGTGGCCAAAAGTCATTCACCTGTATGTGCACACATCCTGTAAACAATATTGATATATTCAAAGAAAAATAAGTGTGAAAAAGTGAGAAGCTTCCTATATAGAGACGTGCTCTTCAGGGTCCCTTCCCTGGACCGCTGGACATTAATGTTACGGTTCATGTAGCAAAGACTGAGCAGACAATAATCGCTTCTGCCAGATGACAGGTTTCGAAAGGGTTGACTTGCCTGCAATAAGGAAAGCACCACCAACATTTGAATGGAAAAAAAGAAGGAACAGGTGATGTGTTTGTTTTATTTAGGTAGAACAATCCGAGCTGAAGTGCATGCAGCCCTGATACAGGTAAGTGACTAAAATTCTCTTTGTATGAATTATTAAAAAGCCCAAGTATTTTTCCTCACTGAAATAATACTAGGTGCAATATATGGCATTTGTAAAAGAACAGGAGTGGGGTTCATCTGATTTAACTTCAAATATGTCCAGTGTTTGTACTTTATAATCAATGGAGAGGAACATGCACTTCAGACATCCTAAGATGGATAGGTCAGAAGACTTATTTTAGCACCTCAGCAGTGCCATTAACAGCACAAATATATAAAATAAGGTAGGTGAATACCTACCTTATCATTTATACTGTAATATAGAAAATAATACACATATTATATGCCGTTTTATAATGCTATATATGATTATATATTTTATCAACCTATACAACAATACTAGCATTTTTTTCTCCAGATTTTCATTGGAGTCATTTTTTAATCCATTCGAGCTTCAGTTTTTTCAGGTTTTCAGTTTTTACATGCCTGTGTACTTAAGTGGCTTTCTAATGCATGTGTGCTCACTGATTTGGCAGGAAAGAATGAAATACTTTCGTGAGTTCTGGGATAGCTTTGAGTGCTGATGATCCAACCATTCTCTGAATATACAGATTCCCTTTGGCATCAGTTGTCCAGCTTTGGATTCAACAGGACAAATTCATGCTGCAAATACTGACTCCGAATTTCTGCCTAACAGTTTGTGTGCAGCGCAAGATGTAACAGATGGTCTCTGCGTGGCAGGAGCTTGTTAGAATCAATTTCACCTCTTTTTGCCAGAACAGCTGAAACCAACATTAATTGAAATCAGTTGTTGCACTTTCAGGAGAACACTTAAATTCTTACAATTTCTAAAAGAGATCCCTGAAATCTGTCATGCTTGCACAAACTTATAAGAGGTTTGTTGGGAATTATGCTCTTTTTGTGTAAGGTTTTTTAATTGCTGTTCCATGTTTTCTCTTGCCAGGAAAGAACTGGATTCCAAAGAGATGTGCAGATCTGTCAGTTCCCCGAATACATGATCAGTACCACAGAAGTGATGTAATTTAAACACAGTATCCAATACCTTTTACTTTTAGCAATATAATGTCTATTGTTTCGGTGTAAGAAAACCAATATGCTATTTGACTTTTGTTATTGAAATGGAAACAGATTTATTGGAATAAGAAAACAAGGGTGATACTAAGTGATACTTAGCTGCATGCTCCCAGCAATGAAGGCCAGAGGGTGGACACTGCAAGCACAGCGAGTACAGCAAAACACAGAGATCAACAGCGGGCGTAGGGAAGCCACAGGAAAAGGACCCCTCATGGATGGAATCCTGGGATGCATTACGAAGAGTGTGACCAGCAGGTTGAGGAAGGTTATCCTCCTCCTTTACTCTGCCCTGGAGAGGCTGCATCTGGAGTACTGTGTCCAGTTCTGCATCCTCTGCAATCTGCTCTAGGTGTCCCTGCTTTAGCAGAGGGGTTGGACTAGATGATCTCCAGACATCCCTTCTAAGCCCAAATATTCTCTGATTCTGGGAGAACAATCAGCCATTGGAATGGTGGATTCCCCAACATTGGACACTTTTAAGATTCAGCTGAACAGAGTGCTGGGCCATCTTGTCTAGACTGTGCATTTTGAAAAGAAAGGCTGGACCAGATGATCCTTGTGGGCCCTTCCAACCTAGTATTCTATGATTCTATGATACTAAGAAGAAAAGTTTCTAACTACATGAAGAAAATTAACTTGATTTCAGTCAAACCAGCAAAAATGTCAGCATCAGTATAACACAGATAAATGAGATAGCTTTTGAATTCTCACTAACGACTTTTATGAAGCTTCACTGATGAAACTCATGATTCCTGTACAGATCTCTTGGCATATGTTCAATGATAATATAGTAGTCTTCTATATCTATAGGTATAGAATTCAAGGATTTGTTGACTTAGGAATCCTTCATCAAATTTAAATTACACATAAATAATTAGCGTGGTTTTTTTTCTCTGCTATTTTGATGAAATAAAAGTTCATTAAGCACTTTGAAAGCCTAAGCCTCTAAATCAGTTGAAGAAGTCTACGTGGGACACTGATAGTCCAATTGCATACTGGACTCTAAGGAGTGTGACACAGAGGATGAGTTGTGATGCTTGAAAGGCCTTTAGAGTTCAAAGGATGGTGTAAAGGTTTTAGTAGGACTTTGCAAGAAGTCAATAGGATGAGATTCGCCAGAGGTTAGAAAATATTTTCTTCATTTTCTTGAATTAGAAAATGTTTCGGTCTATTAACCATAAATAATGCGAAAGTAGCTACATGTTTTCTCTGCATTATTCTAATAACTGTTTAGAATAGGCAACAGGGATTTAACCTTCTTTGAAAAAGTACTCTTACATTAATAATGGCTGATATAATGTCTGTGTCTGTTATTTATTTATGAGCCATGAGACAATTGATGTTTTCAGCCTGTCAGTCATTTAGATGCCTCTTTCATAGATAATATCTGCTGGCTTTCACAGTTTATTTTCAGGTTGTTAACTTCATAGTTTTCTCAGAATACTACACAGTACTACAAGCTATGATTTCCTCCAAATTAAATTAAACTTAAGCATATTTTAGATTTATTCATTAATAATGGCTTGTGTACACCCACCAAGTTCTCTCTGTCTGTTAAGAGTTGAATTCTGCTAGATGTAAAAGCTTAAGTAGTGATAGGAATAGAATATGGGAACCTGCTAGGAAAAACGAAAAAATGCAAAGGTTCAGTATTAATAGCCATCCTTTGTGGGATAGTGCTAGAGTAAGAGTTAAGGGAGAAAAGTGAATTAAAATAAAACCCAAAATTAAATTAAATTAAATTAAATTAAATTTGAAAGTGGGGTTTTTTTGAAAAGTAGAAAATGTCAGAGAGAGAATATACTGGTTAAAGCCTGAAGAAGACTGATCACTGAACCAGTGCCAGGATCACAAAGAGAAGCAGAGCAAAGAAAGGACCAAAAGTTCCAGTTAGTGGGAAAAAAATCACGAGCTCGACAAAAATTCTTTTGAACAAAAATGGTATTTTCATACTGGTCTGTCCAAACTGATAGGATGGCAGCCTAGAAAACTTCCACCAGTTTATCTTATCTACAGAGAAGATGGAAGAATCATAATAAATAAATTACATCTAGAAAGAAAACAACCTGTAGGTATCATAACTTGCAAAAAGAAAAAAAAATATGCTTTCAAGCCATGATGTACCTATCTAAGGCAAGAAATCAACTTCTGTATGACTTTTCCAGTTGCTGCTTTTTCTATAGCTTAGGCGAATGTGTATTTAGGAGAACTGAGATGTAGGGTTCTTGTTGCCCAAATAACATTTAATTCACTGCATTATAACACTTTCTTCTCCTATGTTATGCTTGCTGTACTCTAATATGAACTATATTTTTACTTACCCTTCTGGTTTTAATCTTTAAATAGAAAACTGTAGTTTTCTAGGAGAGAATGGCGAAAATGGGATATAACCCAAAATCTGCCATTCCTACTCATTCTATGCGCCAGAAAACAGAGATGTGCTCTTCGAGACAATGTTTTATAATCATATTTAAACTTCTTATAAGTGTTTATCCAAAGTCTTGTAAAACAATAAATATAGGAAAAAATGAAATGAGCTCAAAAATATAAGTGGAGAAATAGTTATCTTTTAAAAAAGCTTTTTGAAAAGCATTTCATTTAGTATATTTCATATATATATATATTATTTTTCTATATGTACAGCCTATGGAGTACATTTACAGTAGTTAATTTCTCTATCTTCTGTTCATAAACTCCTTTTGCTCTTTGAAGTCAAACAGAGAGATTTTTCAGATTATCCCAAAGAGTTATCATTTATTTAAAAAACTGTAAATATAGTTTCTTTCTAATGAAATCCTGTATTTTCTGTTGTTCATACAGGATTTGAGGTTTTTTAGAGCTATTCATTACCTTTTTAGCAATAGCTGAGAAACATAAATCAGGTTTAAGTTTGTACATACAAAAACTAAAGGAAAATGTTAGTATGGTAAGTCTATGCTCAGTATGAAAAGCCTGGATGCTGCATAAATCCTATTAGTTGCTCTTGGCTCAGTCCAGCAAGCAGTATTTAACCACAGTAGCAGAGCTTGAAAGTGAAAAACAATATCTAATTAACAGAAATAACTCTACTGTGGAACAGAAACACGAGGAGTACAAATAAAGGAAAATGAAACTGCAGGATGTTTGAAGGTTTATGAAAGTAAAACGAGGAAAACTCTCATCAAAAATTAATATTTGGAAAAATAAAACATAACCAAATGAAAAACCTGTTTACCTTGGAGAAGGAAGAAGAGGCAACAAAAATAATCTATGATATACAGATATTTTAGTGATGGTTGGTTGTTTGCATAAATAGAATAAGGAAAAAGTCTAATTAAATCCACCTGCTGTTGGCATGAAAGGGAAGCGGCTCCATTTAATGTTTCTCAACTATGGAAATTACAAAAGTGATGGTCCTTAAAGCTGAAGAAAACATTTTACAAAAAAATCCAAAGCAGGTAAGGGCATTTACATATAAAAGGGCTTTCAGTTTTTTAATCTGCTCAGTCAATAAACATTTAGGAACAAATAAGCCATTTTTATAACAACGTAGGAGAAAAATGCTGGAAGTATCTCATGTATTTGGGGAAAAGTTGTCCTCTTCCCTGTTCACAAATAAGGCTTTTATATGTGACCACAGCTTCACCAAACTAATTCTGCCTGAAATCTTCTTATGAGTAGTCATATTTAAGACATATACCCTTTCACTGGAACAGGCTCCCCAGGGAGGTAGTCATGGCCCCAAGCCTGGCAGTGTTCAAGAAGAGACTGGACAACACCCTCAGACACATGACGTGAATTGTGGGGTTGTCATATGCAGGGACAGGAGTTGGACTCAATGATCCTTGTGGGTCCCTTCCAGCTCAGGACATTCTATGATTCTATTTTACTCAGTTGGAAAAAGGTAGAAGGCATAGGCTACCATTAAAACAACAAACCTAATAAAATTTGAGAGTGTGGTAAGTCAAATCACAGATGCAGAACAATGTGGAGACCTTGAGGTACAAGTAAGTGACTATTAGCTCATTGCAAGATTAAAGCTGCTATGCCACCCGAACATTGCCAAATATGAGTAGAGCGCATGTAATGGCTCAGAGGAAAATGGGAAGGAGGGCCAAACGTTGTGAGGCTGAGTTGTGATTATCACTATAAAAATGAAAATACTAAGGATGGAGCACTTTGCAATTAGTGGTGATGTGTCTACTGACACACCTGATCTATCACCTGGTCTTGTGTCATCTCCATAATAATTTGAACAAAGAGGACAGCAATGGAGAAATACAAATTTACATTTCCTAGAGGAGTTAGATCTGATTTCTCTGTTTGTTTAGGCAAAGATTCTACAGACAAGTGGAAATTTTTTTTAAACATTTCCCAGAATAACTGAACCAAAGGATTGTTGAATTTGCAATGCGTCTCTGGGCATCATCGTGTCCAAACCCTGTGCTCAAGCAGGCACATGTACAGCCAGTTGCCTAGAACTGTGTCCAGACAGCTTTTGAATATCTCCAAGAATGGAGACTCCACAACAGCCTTGGGCAACCTGTTCCAGTGCTCCATCACCTGCATGGTGAAAAAGTGTTTCCTGAAGTTCGGACAGAACCTCTTGTGTTTCAGTTCTTTGGTCTTGTCATTGAGCACTCCTGAAAAGAGCTTGGCTCTGTCTTCTCTACATCCTTCCTTTAGGTAGTAATATACCTTGATAAGATCTCTCCAAGCCTTCTTTTTTCTAGGCTGAACAGCTCCAGATCTCTCAGCCTTTCCTCGTAAGTGAAGCATTCCAGTTCCTTGATCACCCTTGTGGCCCTTCAGTGAACTCTTTCCAGTATGTCCATGTCTCTGTTATGCTGAGGAGCCCAGAATTGGACACAATACTCCAGATGTGACATCACCAGTGTTGAGTAGAGGGGAAAGACCTCCTCCCTCAACCTGCTGGCAATGTTTTGTCTAATGCAGCTGAGTATACCATTCACCTTCTTTGCAGCAAGGGTACCTTGCTGGCTCATGTTCAACCTGGTGTCCACCTGGACCATTGGGTTCTTTTCTGCCAAGCTGCTTCCCAGCTGGGTGGCCCCCAGTATATACAGTGCATGGGGCTGTTCCTCTTGAGGTACAGAACTTTGCACTTGCCCTTGTTGAATACCGTGAGGTTCCTGTTGTCCCACTTCTCCAGCTTGTCAAGGTCCCTCCAGATGGCAGCTTGAGCCTCTGGCATATCAGCCACTCCTCCCACTTTGGTGTCATCTGTAAACCTTCTGAGGGTACACTGCTGAGGTTTGCTGGAGATGACAAAGAAAACATGCAATACTTAGCTATAATCAAGTGAGCGGAGCGTGCCTGTTATCTAGGTGTTGCAGTTTACAGAATTACAGAATGGATAGCCCCACAGAATGTTTAGCCCCAGCCCCACCTCCAGCCGGCAATTAAAACCACATGTCACTCACTCACCCCTCCCCTACCCCCAGTGGGATGGAGAGGAAAATCAGGAAACAGAAATCAAAACTAATGGGTTGGGATAAGAACAGTTTAACAGAATAGTGAAACAAACAAACAAATAAACAAACAATAACGACAATAATAATGAAAGAATATACAAAGTAATGGATATACAGCACAATCTCATCACATAGAAATCCCAGCACTGCAACTTGCCTTCTCTGAAGCAGCAAGTAGATTCCTGACCACAGCCCACGCTGAAACCTCCCCTCGTCCTGGACAGCAGCTCTCACCTGAAACACATTAGCCCCAAATCACATGTTCCAGAGAGAATCAAGAGTGCCACGGACCACCCACTCCCCAGCAGTGTGAGAGAGAGAGAAAGAGAGAGAGACCCCGCCCTGCTGGCCCATCCACTTTGTAACTGGGTATGACCTATGTGGTATTGAATACACCTTGGTCTAGTTTTGGGTCTGCTGTCCTACAGCTGCCTATAGAAATTAACCTTATCTCAGCTGACCCAGCACACTAGGACAGAGCTGAACAAGATAGGTTTAATTACCACCGGTTAATCTAGGCTGGAGACAAGGTGCCTGTGATATCCCACATGGCACATTGTTAGAAAGGGAAAAGGTGGCAATCCTTCCTGACATGGTCTGTCAGGGCTCTAAACCAACTGGCAGGAACAGTATTACTATGATAGACTTTTAGAAATTTGTAGATTACAGCACATTTAGAAATATGGCTGTCTATCATGTCCACGGTTTGAGTTCCTAAGAACACATCACATCCATAATCTACATCTTTCATTAACTTTAAACAACTAGTGAATTGTGCCACTGTTACGTTAAGGATTAAAGTTTCTTGGTGCTTTCATGACAACAGACATATTGTTCTGTGTCAAGGCTGATCTCCAAAGTCCTCAGGACAGACCATTCTTGGTAAAAGAGATTGGCTTTTGGGAGAGTCTTCTGAGACTAAGAGGATTCCAGACTGTGGCCATCTGTAGTGAAAGGTGTGAAATCTTCCATGCTCAAAAAAGCTTTCCAACATTACAGGTTCCAATATCCCTGTTACATTAAAATGAGGAAAGCAAACAGATATTTCTGTCTATCTGCTATAGAAATATAACAGAGTTTCCATTTTAAATATGCATCATATAAAGCATATCTAACAAAGTAAACTTTTATTCCTCCTCAAAACCAGCTTTCATTTCCTGGAACTGAAGAATAAACAGAAATGTCATGAGGTATCTTTGCTATACTTAATTTATTTTGTTCACAAAGTATCGAATCAGTTGGGACTGATAAACTACTAATACAGCTCCTATTGTACCAGCTGATGCTGGAGAAGTGGTGTATCTGGCATCAACTATCTCTGAAACAAGTATTTGTCTCTTATCAGTATTCTTTCTTTTCGTGTTTTATTTCTTTTACTGCAAATCTTTCACTAAAAGTAATAGAAAATGGGCTATACTGAGATAGCATTTATATGCCTTTAAAATGCCGCTTACTGTTGCCTTTAAAAATAGAAGAGCCTTTTAACCTCATTTACCAAACAATCATGGCTACTGCAATCATACTGTCTGTTTGTCTGTCTCTTTTCACATCTGCCCACTCATTCGTTTTCCTTTTGATAAATTGAATCTCCTGGCCAGGGTCCACCAATTTCAACTGAAGTCTCATAAATTCATATGAGTTTTGTGATGATCAGTCATGGGATAGTTATGTGTGTGAGGAAAGCTGAGCTGAGAGTTGATGGAAGTGGGAAGTGGAGGAGGCTAGAAGCGGCACATGGCTAGGAGATGTTGCAGGATGATATAAAGGAATTTAAGAGAGTAAGTAAACATAAAGTTAGAGGAACCAAGAATTTGTCTATGTGACATACCATCCTAATCAGATTAGTTTACATAGGTTTCTTAAATGGCATATATCATGATTTGTGGCTTGCAGTTAATTATTGTGGCAGGTGCATCCCCCGCCAGCCTTCAACAACACCAGAAATTTCTTGAGCAGTGGACCATGTGTAGCGTCTATGGTCACGTATACACCTTGGTCAACAGACACAACCCTTAGCCAAGTGCCTTGGTCAAGAGAAGTTTCTAGACCACTGACGGTATAAGACCACAGATCAGATTCGACTAAGGTATAAATGGAGTCCACCATAAACCCTGTTTGAGTCAATCCTACTTTGAGCAGCGGGTCTGCGATAGGGGACTCTACTCTCAGGTGGGAATGCCACCTAAGAAAACTCCTTGAGGTTGAGAGCCCTCATTTTATAGGTTAGTGACTGCAGATTTGAATAATCATTCTGAAGTTTGATGATCCCCTGAGTCGGCTGTATAGTAATCAAATTCTGCTTGGTATCCCGAACACGTGGTTTACTAAATGTTTGTCGAAGCATAAAGTGATTTTCATTAAGAACACATTTTATTCTCGTTTTACCACTAGTTAAACAATTTTGGTCAGAAGAAAAAATAAATTCCCCTTTGAATTTTCCATCTACCTGGTTTGATTTTGGTGTGCCTACACAACAATTATATATCTTTAACAGGAAATAGAATACAGAGTATTCTATGTATGAATACAGTGTAATTATTATATCTTATGTCTAAGTCATGAAGGCTGAAAATCTTAAAAAGAATAATGAAGTGCTATCCTTCAGAAGAGGAAAAGTGTAAAATCCCTATGTATGGGAAATTCCAACTTAAAGTGTTAAAAACACTTCACACAATTCGTACTTTTGTAATAACTAATACTTAAAACACTGATTTATTTTCTTTCTTTTCCTTTTGATTAAGTTCCAAGCAGAATATTTTTAGACATTTGGACTTGCATACATTTTGTACTATTTATGGGCCTGAAATACACTGACAGCTACAGCTGATGAGTAAAATTGAAACACAGCTACTCTTTCTTCAAGGAATTATTTCACGTGTCATTTAAGCATTTAAAATACCAAAGTGGTGGTTTAATTCATTGGAGTGAATATAACCCAAATGACATAGTAAAAGTGTCAGCATCAAAGTGAATACCAAACACACTTCAAGGGAAAATCAAATCATTTAAAATGCAAACGTCTCATAACTACAATAGCTGAAGTTAAAAGTGGTGGAAATGCACAAACCTACACATCCTTAGAATCAGGTTTCAAGAATCCATATGTTACAAGGGTAATGTAGCACATGTCCATTGCTTGGTGATTTATATCAGAAGTAGTTGAAATACCTATCAATATCTTTATAACTAACACAATAGAAATCTCTGGTGCAAGTGCTTAACTGTCTTTTCAGTAATATTGTTTTCACATGCTCATTTTAATGTTGAGTGACTTGTTTATTCAAACCAGACTCCTGTATGTGCTCACTCTTATGGTGTTTTGAACAAAAATAGGGCAAAGCTATTCACAAATGTTCTCCTTATAGTTTCAGATGTGGGGTTTTTTTTCCTAATGGGGACAGGGATGCTCTGGCAGTGACTAGTGCTGGTTACTCTTTCTATTCAATACAATGCGAACTGTTCATTTTGCAGTTCTTGATAAGAACAGTGAAGCATTGCCTTGCATAAGGAGGCACGAATGCTGACATAACATCATGTGTAACTCTCTCTTTGTTTCTTCACCTCAGGCTAGCTCTTTGATGAAGCAAAGACCAGAGTTCTGTCTTTTGGGGACTCTCAGATGAATTATATTTAATTAAACCTTAAGGCTATTCCATTTAAATTCCAGAATTAAGTCTTCAACAGTGCTCAGTCAATTTTGTAGAGATGGTTTCTTGTAAGCATATGTGTAAGGCACTCAGGAAACAAAGTTGATACTGTTTAAAATAGTATTACATTTGACACAAAAGCTGTGGGGCATTTATTGGCATTCTCTATACTTTGTGTTTTTTATATGGGGGTCAAATACAACACTTTCACTGATTTTTAGCAGAGACAAGAACATTAATTTTTTTCTACCCTCACTGATATCTGTCTTTAAAATGTAACAGCTCTGCTATGTTTTCTCTGATTTTTCAAACTGAAGAGAAAATATTCAATGCTGACCTTTTCCAAACTTTTAATAACTTCTTCAATATACCAGGTATGTTTTTAACAACTGTTTTTAAGCAGTCTTCCCCAAATATGTCCAACCAAAGTTGGTAAGAATGTGCTGAAACAGAGTCTCAGTCAAAAGCAGTCAGATGGCAGCAGTTGTGCCATTGCACAAGGAAGAAGGAAGGAAGTTGAACATACTCCCCTTGTTCAGAGCAGTCTACCCATAGTTCCTACATCCTCTCTGTGCATATCCTTTTTGAGGAATATATATGTGATGTCACTTTGTAGCAGAAGAGATCTATACAGGTAAGAAACTCATGGTGCCAGTCCTTATGATTTTGGGGAAAAGCGAAGCAGAGAAACTGCTAACAGACAGGCCGCTTTACTGCATAATTATCAGCCTTGTGTCACTGTTCCAAACATGCACTTCCTCCTGATTCATCAGGAACTGTGCATTCAGAGTGGATGTAAGGACGGTCCCTCAGAAAGGCCATTGATTAAAGTCACATGAGCAAATGCTTATAGAGCTTCCAAAACTTTTTTCCTCTTTTTATTTATTTGTGCTCTGCATTTATTTTAATTAAATACCTGTTGGAGATGTTGAAATATAGATTATGTAGGCACCCAGAAAATGTTATGTGCCATGATATTTCTTTCTGCTGGATCAAGAGGGAAGCAGCTATGCTGAAATACGAACAGCAGGTCTGTTCCCAAAGACATTCAAGTCAGGAAGTTGCTGGGTCACAGCTTTGCTTTCAAGTTCACATGTAAGTGGTGACAAAGTCATGCCAGCTGTAGGTCATCTGCCCAGAGTCCTGTCAGGTATGAGTATAACCAAACATGGATTCGAGACTACCATATCCCTATATGCAAAACCAAGGGAGGTCAGAGGTAACTGCTGCATTCTAAAAGCTTTATTGCTCTCCAGAGTTGTTTGATTTTTTTCCTTCTTTTTCTTTGACTTAAATGTTAGTAGATAATTTTAGGAAAAGAACTTTGATTCTTCAAATACTCTGTGTAGGTTTTAATGGGGAAAAAAAGTAAAAGGACACGTGAGATGGAGAAGAGAAGTGGAAGAGAAAGGGGAAGAGGAGGTGGAAGAGGAAAGCAGATGAAGAGAAACAGGAAATAGAAACAATAAAAAAGAAGAGAAGAAGAGAAGAGAAGAGAAGAGAGAAGAGAAGAGAAGAGAAAAGAGAAGAGAAGAGAAGAGAAGAGAAGAGAAGAGAAGAGAAGAGAAGAGAAGAGAAGAGAAGAGAAGAGAAGAGAAGAGAAGAGAGAGAAGAGGAGAAAAAAGAAAAGGGAAAGGGAAAGGGAAAAGGAAGAGGAAGAGGAAAAGGAAAAAGGAAAGGAAAAGGAAAAGGAAAAGGAGAAGGAAAAAGAAAAGGGAAAGAAACTGCACATGCTGGTTCAATATACTTAACAGAACAAAAGTGTAAGTTTTAAAATACCTTGTTATTAGGATAGAGCTTTATTTTCCATTACGCCCATTCAGTGAATGAAAAACACACATATATTTGAAAATACTTCAATTAGGAAATTTGAAAAACAGTTTACTATTTCAAGCCTCCTCAAAAAAAATTCATCTGACCTGATGAGACAAATCAGAACCACACTGGTGATTTAACAGAGCAATCAGCAATACATCAAATCTGATTGATATGTCTTTTCAGAAACCTGACAGGTGATTCCACCAGCACAGACAAATCTTCCCTAGAAGACCCTATTGCTGACAAAATCCATGGAAAGATTTTTCCAGTCACCTCTTTTGTATTTCATCCTTGAACAGCAGTGATTTTTTTTGGTCCAATCGTTTTGTTTTGACTTGATTTGAATAGTATTATCCAGACCTAAAAATGTTATTTATGACAGAACATAGCTTTTACCTCTCAAGACGGCAAACATTTTATCAGGCGGTGAAAATTAATCCTCTGCTCAAGATAAAATAAGAAAGTAATAAATATAATTTGCACAAAACACCAATTCTAATGGCTGCAAGTATATTTTTTAAATTACTAAATTCACATTAAGAGTCAAGAAGCATTGTTACTTTCTTTTTGGATTTTAAGTGAGTTCCTGTACAATTATGGCAGAGAAAAGCAGAGGCAAACAACTGGCATAAACCAATTAAGGGCTCCTTTTCTTTCAAACCAGTTACAAATCATTTCATGTTAAGTGATTATTTGGTTCTATAAAGTATGCATAATTGAAAGCTTTATTGAAAAATGTCATAAAAATTATGGTTTTTGTTTGTGTCAATGGAAAACTACACAAGTTGCATTTCTACTTCCAAATCTGTTAACTTAAAAGGTCTCTGTCCTCTCTGCTCTACAGCCTATTCCCAGCCTTAAACAGAGAAATCAATTTTTTAAGTAAGACATCACTGTAATATGACATACGAGGCTGCAGATATAGTGGTCCTTTGTGTATTAGTAGATGTCATCCTTCCTAAGGCCAGGGACAGTGAAGGCATTATAAATAATTTACTGTATCAATTAATATTCAACATTATATAAATAGGAAGTTAGCATACACTGTTTATGTAATGCTGGGTGCATCATCAAAAAAATATAAATAAGCAAAGCGAACAAAAGCTGCCAGCAGAACAAACGAGCTGTCAGGGCAGCTCGGTGAAGCTCTGCAGCTCGCTGTGACAGAGGTGTGCACACGAAGGGAGATTTCAGGAATGCAGAGGTAAAGTGACAACAGCAGCAACATCCTCCCTCCCAGTGCTGCCTCCAAACCCAGTGCTGTGGGACAGGGGAGAGACCGCATGTTGCCAGCACTGCCGTGCAGCCCTCCTCTGCTATGGCTGCCCAGCAGCATGATTTAGGCTCCTGCCAGGTCATCTTGGAAACAGTCTGAAAAAAAGCAGCTGGGGATCTGAAGTGTTCAAAGATGGAGCCACCTTTTGCTCCTTGGTCTTTCCGGGTACTCTGTGTGCCCCCAGCTTTTGGTGGGGCAGTTTTTCAGCTGTAGCCTGCAGCCAGGAGCATTAGCTATGAACGTACATGAACTAGAGTGCGATCAATGATGGATATGAGTGGGTGGGTAAGCTGGGAGGTAGATTTGCAACAGGAAGGAAAAAGATAATCAGTTTAATATATAAATTTTATTTACATAAAATGCTTCTCCACGTAAGATCTGCAAGTAATTTCCATTAAAAAGGCATGAACTTGTAGGGAGAATTGGGAAGAGAAAGCAGAACATAATTTCTTCTATAAAAACCCAGGTCTACATGATTATGTTTATTTTTCTTTATGAAGTATAAAAAAGTCTGCTTAACCTCTGAGCAGTTGAATAAGGTAATTATTTGCCATGCATTAGCAGTAATATGAAATTTCAAATAAAGTATGCATGATCTGAATCAAGAGCATGTAAGGTCATTTCTTTTTAATGATGTCAGTTCATAATTAAAATCAACACAAGGGGTTTATTTTTAGAGGATGGGAGCTAATCTTTAAATGTGCGTGTTACAGATCTTATGTCCAATTCCAGTCTGGCTGGTTTATTAAAATGTATTTGGTGTGCTTCTCTACCAAAAATCAATTTTAACACCTTTTTGCAAACAATTTCCTTCCTGTTAGAATCATTTTCATTTGTAATTATAAAATCATCACTGTAACAAGATACAATTGGAGTTTGAAGAGTATAGTTTATTTTTTAATTACATTTAATGAATAATTGAAAATTATATTAACCTAATGAAAATCAATTTGAATTTATGATTGTTTCATTTTAATTTTTTTAAGCCCATTTATAAGATGTTCATAGCAAGAATACTTGCACACGTTCTATAGCTTGAAGTTGTCATTAAATATTGCAAATAGGATCAAAATAATCTGATCACTTATTCCTGTTATCTCCTAGATTAAATGCACACAAATGTGGTCACTTAGATGCTTACAGTGAAATTTGGTTTCTATTAAAATTAAGACACAGTTCCTAGTGATGTAGAGGGGTCAATACTTTATCCATGGAAATGCACAGCATAATCACTTAGGAAGGTCTTTGAGAAGAAATACGACTTTCATCTCCTTCAGTCTCTGCAGCTCCAACCTAAAAGATAATGATGATTCTTGGCCCTCATTTAGCACCAATAGAGTCAGAGGGTGTTAACATTTCCTCAGCAGTTTACAAGTACCATGGCACAGCCCCAAACCAAGAGCCTGTTAAAGGTACATGTATAGCTCTTGTTGGCTCTGTGGAAATGGAACGAGATGTGTTCTATTAGCCCTGAAGGTAAAAGGAAGACTTAACCTTTTAAGCTATTAGAAGTCATTCTTTGATGATGGGTAGGTAATGCTTTAAGAGATTCATCTGACATATCTTTAGCTATGTGTCTTTAGCTAAGTGTCTATTCTAAATTTTCAATTATTTTAAATTTGACTGCTGCATCCACCTTACAGAAAATCTTAGGTTGAGATTATTTGGGTTCTGAAGGTTTCCCTTTTTAGATACTGACTGAAATAAAGGTTTCAATGAGTGGTTAGATTCTATGACTAATTTTAGATAGTCTTGATTATAAGATAGAAATTCACAATGAATGCAACTGAAATTTCCAGAATAATTATCCGTTCAGGTGCTAACAGGTTCCCTATGTCAATCTTCAGGCAGCACAAGCTCCTGTGGGCTGCAGAAAACTCTACTCTGCAGGCACTGAGGTATGCCAGTTGGCTGGAGCTACTGGTGGGCACAGTCTGATGGTATTTGGAAGTGTTGCATCAAGGAAGGAACTGCTATTCAGGGTGTTGAGCTGAGTCCAACCTCCTCCTCCTCCTCAGAAAAAAAAAATCACAAATAATTAAGTCAGGAATAGTTTTTCTTATAAAATTGATACAGAAATTGGATATGCTTACCTCCAAATTGGCTGCTCTGGCCATGCAAATAGTCATTCTAGACTATAAGAACATTTCCAGTGCCATTCTGAAACAGATTATGAAATTATTCCAATGCAGATTAGGGAAATAAACAACCTGATTTCTGGTTATTATTAGGTTTATAAACTACAGGATGCTGAATATTCGTCACTGATTGATCAAAAACCATCTTTAAACTTGAGGAAGCCAAGACTATATCCCTGCTTTATTTTGGTTTTAGGGAAAATAGGGTTCAATTTTTATTCAAGCTCTGTTGGTGATGAAAAATGGATATTCCATCATAAAATTAACAGCCTTAGTATGTGTGGCTTGAAACCGTCATTAAACACAATTTTTATTTTATGACTACACATCAAAGTAATGTCCTTGCCTTGGAAAATCTGCCTATTTGAGACAAAAAACAATGACAAAAAAAACAACAAAAAAAGAAACATACCACATTTGAAGATTAGGAAAAAAAATTATTTACAACTTTGGGAACTAATTTACTATAGAATTTGCAGCAAGACTGTGTAGCATAAGATCTTCATGGTAAAACAGTTTGCATGCTCTTAGTTCACTACCACTAAAATTGTAGTCCTGATTAAT
This sequence comes from Caloenas nicobarica, assembly GCF_036013445.1. Lineage (NCBI taxonomy): Eukaryota > Metazoa > Chordata > Aves > Columbiformes > Columbidae > Caloenas > Caloenas nicobarica. The sequence continues at coordinate 28,117,794 of NC_088247.1, forward strand.
GATGTTGTATCATACAGAATTATTTCAATTAAGAAATCTATGCATAGGAATGACCTACGTTTTATATACAGTTAGCACAGAAAATAGGAAAAAAAAAAAAAGCTAGGAAATGCTGCTAGCATAATATTTAAACAAAAGATGAGGAGACGGATAGCATTTTCTTTGTTAAATGAATTTATTCACTGTTTTGATAGTGATGGCATTTCTGCATTTATCTAAAACCAGAAAGATTATTGTTCATACTTTTTATAAGACATCCTCCTCGAACACATACAATCGAAGTGTGCCTTGTAACATGTAACATCTATATGAGGTTTACTATTTTTTAAGGCATGTGAAATACTTTAATGCATCCGCCTGATAGGAAAATATAAAACAAGATTATATTAGAGCTGTGAGTGACAAGGTGACTGCTCATATTCAAGTACATATATCAGGCTCACTCAAAAAATATCTCAGTTTGCCAGTTAGATGTAATTAGCAATCACAGTTGGGTAGAAAAAATAAAGTGAACCTTAAATTTAAACTAGGTGAGCAATATGATTTTTCAAGTTCCTGACAAGAAATAGGTTCAGAGATCAGTGTGTCATATCATTTTATAGAATACAAGGAGACATTTCTTCCTTCAAGGTTATTATGTGCCATATGCCTTGCTCTATAGGTTTGCCAAAAGTCACTTAATGCCATATGTCCTAAGCCATTTGTTTTTCAAATAGTACCTCAGCTGTGGGAGACACTATTTGATGAAAATAGTCAGGAAAAAGCAAATGTTTGTGTTTTGCTACTGCCAAAGACACCATTTTTCTGTTCGAATCAGGTATCACATACATCACATGTGCATTTTAAACCTTTATATTGACTTCTCTGTAAGACAATTTTACATAATCCCACCTCCTGTAGCTCTCTCAGAGGGGATAGGCTTGTCTGCACAGGCGGGTGGATACCAACTCAAACAGGCTATTTCATCTTTCCCTAACAAAAATATTAAGATTTCAGAAGGCTGAGAAACCTGACAAAACAGTGTTTAAGCAGTGTTTAATCACAAAATATTTATCAGTGTAGTGAATCGTTGAGAGGAGCAGAACGGGGAGTGGAAATCATCCCTCATCTGTAATCCTTTTTTTCAATCCCACAGCTGTTAGCTGCTTTGTCAAGCAGTTTCATGAAAATTCTTAAATACCAATCTTTCTGAAAAAAGGTTTGCCATGTGCCACTGCATAAGATTCACAATCCTTTAAATAAAACCTTAACTTAAGGCAGAGGTAGTGCAGCATGCCACACACCGCGTTAAACTGTTCCTATTGAGTTAACCACTGTCTTTCTCAAGAATCTAAATTAGGGATTTGTGGAAGCAGGAAGCATGTTTATGGAGATATATTTTTAGATATTGTTTAAAATCCTAAAACTTGGCTTTAAAATTTATGATATTTGAGTATATTTTATTGTAAGGGGTTTTTCTTAATTTTTTTGTTAACAGTTAAATTTTATTACATTTCACAATTTTACCTTATATCTAACATTTAGTCTAAATATTTGTTAAAATAACATTTAAAGAAAAGGTTGTTTTAAAACCTTGGAAAAGACATTAAAAAAAAGATAGATACAGCCACGGCAGTTGCCAGTAAGCTAATAATCAGAGCACAACAGAAATCTCCATTTGAGCCTATGTTATACTGATTCCTTTTTTGGTTTAGGTAGATCAGTTATAGACTTTGAATTTTAAAAAATAGTTGAGACAATGTTACTTGCTGCCTTTGTGATACTGTCTGGAGTAATTAGCTAATGTTTGTTTAGCTTTTTGAAGACTGAAAGCTCTATTTAGGTACAAAGTACTACTTTCATGAAAAAAATATGTTAAATGCTTACTAAATGGAAGTGCTGTGCAACACAGCTGTTTGGCTTGCAATAACAAAATCATCCTATCCCTCCCATTCAGGGTCCCACAGCATCCAGAGAGTCGTCTCTCCAGAGTGTGAAAACGGCAGGGATGTGTGGCCATCGCTGGGGGCATCACGATTCTGGAAAGTCTGAGATTACCTGGCAAAAATACAGCAAACCAAATATTCACCATATGCACAGGCAGGAAAGCAACTGGAGTATCAGAAGAGAATGAAACTGTGACTAAAGTTGTGATATCATTTTAACTCATTCTCCCGTACTTTTGTTCTACACTTACAGTGCAACCAGTTTTCTGGGCAGGGATGAAAGTGCAAGATTAGAAATGGTGTACTCCTTTTGGTCTTGTACTGCATATGGGCAGATATAATTAAAATTTACTATTTTCAGGCTGTATTATCCTTTTTCACCTTGAGCTCAATACCAAATATTTACTGATTTACACTGCAGAGAACATACTATGATGGGAGTGGAGACTCCGCTAAATATTAGCTTCTGTAATAAATATGTGGACAGCACTTGCTGTTCCAGCCCTAGGACTGCAGTCTTCAGTGTCGCACAGTGGCTTCTTTTGATTAATTAAGGACACAATTCAGTTCTAGATCAAAACATCTGAATTTAGATGCCGTTATATATAGAAGACTCCACTATTATAGTCAGCAGAAGTTGGGACAACGTGGCCAGCAGAGCCTGCAGAGGATTTTGGTTAACCAGGTCTTCAATGTTTATTTAATTGGTCTTTTGAATCCCCTGGCCGCATTAATTAGATTTTCGTGGATTATAACAGGAGTTAAAACATCTACTCTTCTTGTAGACAGTTGCAAATAAATGTGTATATCCCGAACAACCTCTTTTCTTAAGGGCATGAATCAGTTCTGCAAATTAAGGTGTTTTGAAACATCCAAGAGACAGTCTTGGAGATCCCACTAGACTTCAGATGCTGCTTCAGAAGGGTTAGATGTCAGAATCAAGACAACTGCAAAAAAAAAAAACCATGAAAGTTCTGAAAACTCAGATAATGAAACTGTAAGTGGCAATGAGTTTTTTGAGATATCACTATGTAAAGCACCCACAGTTGATTTCATTGAAGAAGAACTAACAAAAGACTGAAAGGGAGAAGTAGAAAGAAATTTCATCCAGAGTAAATTTGAATCCTCTCTGAACAAGTCCTAATTTGGGAATACACAATATTTTGCAGGTATTTAAATTGGGACAATACAGTAGTTCTTGTAATGTTGTTTCTCAATGTTGTTTCTCTCTTTTTTTTTTTTCCTAGTGAGAATGCCCTTCAAGTGACAACAATATGCAGTTAAAACATGCTGTTCCTCCTAAGAAGTCAATTGCTGACAATGTGAAATTAAATGCACTACCATGACCCAGTTTTCCGTAACAATCATAGAAGGTAACAAATCTGAGCTGTCTTGGTCTTGAAACTGGTAAAGAAAGGAAAAGAAAAAAAAAAAGAAAATTCAAAAATCTGTATTTTCAATGCTAAATGTCTAGTTGTATAAAATCATCATAATTCTTGTACAAAATTAGAGCTGCCAAACTTCAAGAAACACAGCTCTGCCTTATAATATGTATTTTTCTATGCAAATAAAAAATTAACAGAGCTTTACAAGGACTAGTCAACAGAAAATTTACCATCTTTTAAAACAGACAGGTGTGAGTTCTGCCTGAAAAGACCTTCATAAAGCTTGCTAGAAATCTCTGCTAAGTTACTACAGTTGTTCAAACTTCAAAATCATATCTTTAATTTAAAATGACAGAGTATCTTCAATCTCTGTACCGCATGGTACAGGACACTTCAGATATCCGTAAACTTGCAGACTATTGATTAACAGACTATTTTGTAGCAGCAAATTCATCAGTGTCACAGTAGCATCCCAAACAGAAGCAGGTGATTGTCAGTGTTTTTAAATTGCTAATGTGATTCCTGGCATGTTTTTGACCAGCATGACTCTCTCAGGCAACCAACGGGCTCAAAGGTGGTGGTCAGTGCAATGATTTCTAGACTGTCAGTTTTCTAAGTTTGCTGTTGTTTTGTTTCATTTTGTTTGGTTTTATTTTGTTTGCTTGTTTGCCCCACTCCCCCACGCCCCTGGAATCTGTGTCAAACGAAAATACTTTCTGCACTTACATCAAGGAAGTCTTAAAAGAACATTGAGTTAAACATCTAACTAAATGCATAACTAAACATACAGGACTGCAAGACAAGCACAGTTTTAAAACATATTTTAAAGGGTAAAGAATAAAAAGTTAAAAATCAAGGCTACGGTCAGAATTGGCAAGTTACAACATTTTGAAGAAAAAAAAAATGAAATAAACTTTAAGGCTGAAAAAACTTAATTTAAATATACATATATATATATGCCTCAAAGAAACAATCCTATGAGAATTTGCAAATAGGACAGGAAATTGTTTATAATTTTTAAAGCTAAAGATGAAACCCTACAGAAAGCTACAGAAGAGCTACAGAAATTAAGTATGGAACCCTGATGCTTTATAGCATTAGTAAAGCTACAATGAATGAATGAAACTCACCTAGAATTTTTTGCCACTGAACAGAAGCTTTTATCATTGAAATCATCTTAGATAAGCACAACTTTACAGAAAAATGTTCATAACAAGTCTCTAGACCTAACACTGCAAGCAGAAAGAAATGTTTATTTCTTCTTGCTGGTGAAGAAAGGTGTGTACAGGTTGTATAACAGTGCCATTCGGCTTTTGCTTGCAGCCAAGCAGTATATTTAGGAGCAAGGCTACCTATAATATCAGGGCTGGAAATTCTTGAAAAGTAGTGGCTCAGAGATGAAGAATTTTTGTAGACGACCTATTAGTTTAGTCCTTGGATGCCTACAGTGAAAATACCCAGTACAGAGAGGTGATCTTGAAAAGTATGCAGATTCTTTAGGTGACCAGTAAATGTAATGAGATTATTTTTAGTGCCACTTCTTTGGAGCTAATAACTAAGCATAATGGAGAGCCAAACACTGCTAATTCATGTGCTGGAAAATAAAAGCTTTACATTTATGGTTAAGAGTTTCCTCTATTCGGTTTAAAAAGAAAAGATGGTAAGGACAGGGGTATTTGACAGAAAGAAGACATCTGAGGTAGAGAGAATGAGCAGAAGAAAGAAGTAAACAGAGGTGTTTTAGTTAAAGAATATCATCAAGACATCTCATCAATAGATCAAGTTGCATTCCATTTGACCTATCAGATCTGGCTGTTCTCGAGTTGCATTCAGATGCTTATGACCAGAAGGAAAAAAGATAGCTTCAGGATGGCTTCATCCAAAGCCCTAATTTATAGAAATTTAAGAAACAAAAGCAACTTGTTTTGCAGTACTGAAATTCTCAATGTGTTTCTTGCTAGTTCAGACAAGTCTTGCTTACCTTCAAGCTTCCACATTCTAAGAATTTGCAATTGCTAATTTCTCTTATTCTACATTTTAAAATTTTAGTTTATCATTGAGATCTTTACAGTTCCATTGTACTGACAGCAGGAATTGAGCAGATGTCAAACTATAACTGATTTTTTTTTCTGACTATTTCCAAGATTACTTATCTGAATGAATTACTGCTTTCTCAAGCAAACTTGATTCTTGCAGGCTACAAGTCTTTGGTAGTCACCAATGAAGTAATGCCATAACAATTAAATGAACAGGGGCAGAGCATAGTGACAAAGATAAGACAGCTTCCCTACCCCACTATTTTCTTCAGATACCACTGGTGACAATAACATATATGAGAAATGGAAATGCACTGCTTTGTATTTTTTTGCCAGATCTTTTAAAACTGAAGCAAATTTGACATTTCTAGTGGAAATTTCAGACCAGTTGCTCCAGAAAGTGTTAACGGTAATTCTGTTCTTGGCAATTTTATTTGAGCCAGGACAGAGAAGCATGGAAACTCCACTTAATTATATCGGGGCGCTATTCCATTTTGAGTATTATATGAAAGCAAGTCTGACTTCTTTTTGTTAAAACTGAATAATAGTTTTACAAGAATAAAGAATTACTATTCTGTCTTCTGTTCACACCTGAACCTCATACTTTCTGAGTTCTCTGGTAGCTTACATGAATATAGTTACTATTCTTTCTTTAGCAGTCACTTCACAACTCTTAGCATCACAGGCAATCAGTCATTTTACAGCAAGACTGATTTTCTGAGATAAAATTTGGGGTTTTGTTTTCTGACAATCTGTTTTCCTAAATACTTTTTTTTTTTTGTGGGGAAGAAAAGGGCACCGGAACAAATCTCCGTGCAATTGTACAGCACGCTCTCTTTAACTTTCACCCCATGTCTGTGCAAAGATGATTTTCAAAGTGAAAAATGTAAGACCCTGGTGAAACTTTTATATACTTATCTGTAAAGATGACGCTCTGTTCTGTCTTACACAATAGCGGGTAGTTGCAGTAGCAAGAAGCAGAAAGCAAATTGTTTTTCCTGGTAAAGTCTCAGAAGTACTCATTCCATCTTTTCCTTTCTCTGCACCACCAATTTTGTTTTTAGGCATGTTGGACAAACTTAGCTCTTGTGTGTTGAAGCCAAGCTTGTTGCTACTGCGTCAGTCAAGCAGTGAAAATCCCACGGAGCTACTGAAAAGTGGATAATGTGAGTTGGGTTTCCTCCTTCTATTTAAATATTTTTCATCATTAATAGCCTATGAACATGTATGACGAAGTTCACAAGTTGGAGGATTACTCTATGCTTTCAACAGGGCTGGACAGGGTTGACAGTGCTTGCTTACATCTGTTTGCTTTTCTTTGCAAAGTGATGGAATTGCTTTTATATTTTTTAAAAATTGAAAGGTAGGACTTAAAACAACAGCAAACTTTTTTGCAATGAGTCCTAAGCACCTTAATTAGCTAAATTTTGCTTTGACTGTAATAATGATGTGGTGATTATTCCTTGATTCAATGATACACTGAGTTTGAAGTGTAAAACAGATAGTGCATATGAGGAGAAATCTTGTTAGTCTGAGCAATTAAAATATAATTAATTTCACAGAACCTTACCTCAGAACAGCCTTAAATATGACATTCTACATTTCATTATAAAGTCTAACCCTGCATCACTGAAGTTTTTTATACATCTCTATTTCTCCATGCCTTTACAGTATTTTCAGATTTATTTCCTTTTTTGTATATAGTCTAATACATACTGTTTTCAGTAATTGCCAACATTTTAGAATTAGTGGAAAGAATTAATGCAGATTTGGGGGAGACTGAACTAGCAACAGTCTAGTCTAGGGCTATTATCCTTGAGAGCTGTCAAAAGTAATAATAACATGCAAACCATTGAATGTCATTGTTCTTACTATTTTTGTAATCTGAAGTCACTGCAAAGGCCTGCACCATATTTGTATAAAACTGCAACAGCAAATAGACTGCAACTGTTTGTGTAGCTGCAGTAGTATAATTCTTAATGTTACAAAGCCTTGCTAACTTTCTTTGGTGAGTGTAAGTACATGTGGCTCAGATGTACAAAGCTATTTAGGACTGTAGGCTGCATTTAGGTCCCTGGTTCCCATCAATTGCTAGAGGAACCAGCCACCTAAACACATCAGGGAATGCGTGCCTGCAGTCCTTGAGGGGTCATTTCAAAAGGGCTGCCAGGAGTTTCTCATGGTCCAGAGGTTCACTAAAGTACTTTTAGAATCATTCTGGTAAAGCAAGGGGATAAAGACATGAAATTCTTCTTTGCATTCTGCAGTTGGTTTAGGTCAACGTATTTGGATTTATTCTTCCTGAAGTCTTGCCCAGGTCTCCAGAAATGTGATTGCTCTACATAATAGGATCTTTCAGCTTGCCTTCCGTAACTATAGACTACAGGTAGAGATACACAGCCTTTTGTATATCATGTCGTTTGAGATTTCTAGTATCGCCATAAAAAAATCGTGTCCCTTGGTCTTTCTCTTGTAAAACTAAGAATACATTTGCTTTGACTGTACATTTGCTTTTGAATGTATTGTTTGTGGACAAAGTGTACCTGAGAGATTACAGAATATAATTATTTTTTATTTCAGTACAGTTAATGCGTCTGCCACAAAAATGACAAGTGTCTGCAGTCTTTCACTAATCCTGAAAATGGGAGACTTCCCACTTACATTGTAAACTGTATTTCCTCAGCACCTAATTGTCCTAATTTGCAAGGACTCAATGAAGTTTCTGCAATACAAAAAAAATAACACCTATAATTAACACCATGCCTAAACAAGACTGTTTAGTTGATTTTAGCTGGGAATCAATTGTACTTAAATGACAGTGATGTTTTTTCAGTGTAACTGTTGCATTACCACAGGAAAAAAAAATCAGATGTCATAGATAATATTCAGTACCAATAAGATATCATTTTATTTCTTCTTGTCTTAATTAGGGTTGATTCTGTGAATGGAGTCCCTCACTATGGAACATAAATTTTTTGCCAACAAACAGTATTGGAATGAAGACAGACTTCATATTGGCAAAGCTTACGAGTGGTAGCAGAAGAAGATAAATATCAGTAATATCAGATTATTTTACTTAGAAAAAAACCCCTTCACCATTATATTTAAGAAGTACTATCTTTTACATCATAGCAGATATACTGTGATTCACTTTTCATCAAATAATTGTGCAATTTTCTGTCCTATAGCTAGAAATATTTTTGTTGTCGATGTTGATCTGACATTTATAAAATTTGTTGCTCTTTTTGGTATTTGTTGGTCAGCATGTGATTTCTCCATATTGCTTTTGCTCTGCAGCAAGTTGTCTGTCTCAGGGCACCATGGGGATCTATTCCTTATCTGTTCGTTCCTTTTAAACCAGACAGAATACTTGCCTACTTGTCCTGCAACTCCAAAGTAATAAAGGTTCACCGAGCTTCTCAGAGCTTGCAGCCCTCTTACCCACTGCAGATAATCGGATTTGACCCAGATTCTAGTCTTCAGCATGATGATCGATGGTCCATTGTCTGGTTCTCCTCATACTCTCATGACCTGTGCATCCAAAATTTATTTGACCTTAAGCATGCTTTTTATGCCAAGTCCTACAGCCTGGGAGCATCTTGGTTTCTGCTGACCAAGAAGTTTACCAAGAAATTGTAGTTTTCTGTTACTCCATAAAAGAGGTGCCACCTACATTATATGGTTGAGAAAGCCATCCTTCCTCCTGGCCAATCCACTGCCATCCTAGAAATCCTGTGATAATCTTTTAAAGTTTATATGACATGAATTCCCCCTCACACAGGCCATCTAAAAATCTGCACATCCTAGCTAAGATGGGGTTTTTTCCTTGCTCTGTTGCTGGTATGGGAATTAGCAGGATGAAAAACCTCCTGAAATAAATTTGTGAGAAATATTAATCATTCTCAGGAAGTGTCTGTGTCACCCCATTGACTGTAGAGGGAGTGTAAATAATTGCTTATCCTAGCCATAGCTTTTAGATCACTGAAATCCTGAGATAACTTCCGTCCTTACTTAGATATGCCATTTTGCTTGCTATTTTCCATTACCTTTGTTGTGAATAATTTGTATAGCTGAACCTAAAAATTTGTGGCAGTGGAATCTCCCATAATTATGAGCTGAATGAACTCAGTAATGAATTAATGATGAGTGCATCCATCTGCCAATAAGCTGGATCAGATATTAGGTAAATCTCTGTAAGAAAAAAAATAGTTACAGTCATCAAAGATAAAGTACTCATTTTTTTTACCATTTGAATATAAAGAATTTTTTTTCCATGTCTCTTACAGGAAAATGTCATTGAGGGGCAGTTCCATAAATTATGAAAAATCAGCTACCTGCAATGGCTTACAGCATTAATAACTCTAAATAAATTAATAATTAGATGTTCTAACATGTTATCCATAGGTTTTACAGTTACCAGTGGCAATTTTTGGCATGTAGAGCATATTCTGATATGACCAACATGGTGAAAAAGGGCTACTACCCTCCTCAGCACTAAAGGATTTAGTTCAAGACAAAAAGGATAAAACTCCTTGGTTTTAGATTAATATACCTTAGAGAATAGTCTCAGAATAATTCTATTTTTATTTCCAGTGAATAAATATAATTACTAAGACTATTTTTGCACACCTTTAAGCAGATCAAAGATTTTAAGGAACACTACCTGTGAAAACAGTCTGTTTCTAATGTGTTCTCTAAGTGCTGTAGGTGGGTTCTTGCAGATGCACTTGTAAAGTTTGCGAGTATGTTTCTGAGGCCTCTTGATCATTAAACCAAATGACTTGGCTTCCATTCATACAATTATTTATTTTGTGGACCCGATAACAGTATATCGTGTTCCCTAAGCAAGGCTTCCAAGTTTTTTAAATGATATAATGTTTATAAATGTTTATAATACAATGTTTATAAATATATAAAGGGTGGGTGTCACGAGGATGGAGCCAGGCTCTTCTCGGTGACAACCAACAGTAAGACAAGGGGTAATGGGTTCCAGCTGGAACACAAGAGGTTCCACTTAAATTTGAGAAGAAACTTCTTCTCAGTCAGGGTGACGGAACACTGGAACAGGCTGCCCAGGGAGGTTGTGGAGTCTCCTTCTCTGGAGACATTCAAACCCGTCTGGACGCCTTCCTGTGTAACCTCACCCAGGTGTTCCTGCTCTGGCAGGGGGATTGGCCTAGATGATCTTTCGAGGTCCCTTCCAATCCCTAACATTCTGTGATTCTGTGATTCTGTGATATATTAAACGTCACCATTCCAATTTTCATATTGCTGAGAAAAACAATATTTTCCAGAGAACTTTCTTTTTAAAGGTAAAGGACATAAATTATCTATAGACAGTTTTACTGGGGCTCCATAAGAATGCTAATAAATTTTTAAATTAAAGAAATAAAAAAAAAAGTTTGGGAAAAAGAGCACAACTTATATTGTTCATAACTATACTAAAAAGGAAATATTTGTGACTGATGTCCATAATGTGAACATTCATGAAACTTGTTCATACGGATATGGCTTATACATCACTGCAGAAAGTGAATTTTGCATTTAGTGAGGGGAAAACCGACAGGTTTTTTCCGGTTGGGTTACTTATAGGCGTAAACTAGGTTATCTGTAATCTCCAGAAAGTTAGAACAAGATAGTCTTACGATACCTGAAAAATATCTCTTTTTTTAACATATCCTCAAGTGAAACAAAGTAAAACCACTGAAATGTTCATTATGATAGGTTTATCATAAGATAATTGTTCTTGCCAAGATCTTCAGACTGGCGCAGTTGAGTACAATGCTTTCTGAAGAGTAGAGCTGAGAAGGGTATTCACTGAAGGAGATAAATATCTAATAAATACAGTCAAACAGTGCCTATTCAGATAAAAGTAAATCATCTGCTCTTTGTAAACAGGTTCAAGAGGATGTGTTAACAACAAACTTCGTGGTGTCTCTACAACTCTGCAACAAAAGAAACTTTATTTGGGAAACTACAAAGTACTGCCTCTGGGAAAATCATGGAGTGTCATCTTGGCACACATTTCTGTGCAGATGAAAGACAATCAGGTGATTGTGAACAGTCAGCATGGGTTTACCAAGGGTAAATCATGCCTGATCAACCAGATTCCCCTCTTTGATAAAATCGATGGATTTGAGAGTGAGGAGAGAGTGGTGAATGTCATTTACTTCAACTCCAGCAAAGCTTTTGACACTTCCACAAATTTCTTGTACCTAAGTTGTGAATTGCAGTCTAGATGGGTGGACAAGATTGCTGATGGCTGTGGTTAATACATCGTGTTCTGTCTGGAGGCCGGTAGCAAGTGCAGTACCTTAGGGGTCTGGCCTGGAGACTTCTCTTGTTTAACATCTTCGTCAGTGACCTGGAGGAGGCAAGGGAGGGCCTTTTATCAATTTAAACCATTCAGAGGCATCTAGATAGTTTACAGTAATGGGTCTAGACAAACTTTGACATTCAATGAGTACAAATGCTAAATCCTGCACCATGGAAGGAAGTGCTCCTTGTAATGATCCATGCTGGGGCTGACCAGCAGGGGAACAGCTCTGTGGGAAATGCCCTGGGGATCCTAGTAGGCATGGAGCTGAGCATAAGCCAGCAGTGTGCCCTGGAAGCAGAGAGCCAACAGCGTTTGCGGCTGTACTAATGAGACCATGGCCAGTCAATAGAGAGAAGGGATTATTCTCGGTTTTAAGTCCCTACAACATGGGAAAGATACCGATAAACTGAATCAGGTTCTGCGGAGACCACCAAGACCCCAGTGTGTGGAGCACTTGCACTGTGAGGAGAGGCTGAGGGAGCATGTCTTGTTCAGCCTGGAGAAGGCATGACTTCAGGGGCATCTAATAGCAACCTGCCAGTACTACAAAAGCATAAAGGAGAAAAATATAGACTGCTCTTGGTGGTGCATGGTGGCAAACATAACTACAAATCAGAGAGATTTATTCTGGAGACAAATCTTTTTCCCATGAGGAAAGCACAACAGTGGAGCAGACTGCCCAGAGAGGTTATGGAGGCTCCACTCTAGGAGGTCTTCAAGACCCAACTGCAAAAAGTCCTGAGTAAATTAGCCTGACCCCACAGCTGGCCCTGCTTTGAGGAGGAGGTTGGACTGAAGACATCCTGAGGTCCCTTCACACACGAATTACCAGTGCTCTCATAAACTGGCCATATTGAGTCTTCAATGAAACCATGTCTACCAGGGCATACTATCTTCTTCCATACGGAAAAAGGTGAAACAAACATGACATTGATGCGTACATCTGCACTGCCGAAACAACTTTTATGCAATGCCTTTCTTGGTTGTTAAGATAGCAATCCATTTTAACCATGAAAAAAGGAGGTGGTTGGTTGTTGAACACAACGACACAAAAATTCTGAATATTCAGAGCTCCCTATTTACTCTTCAAAAAGCTTTCTGAAGCCTGACAAATGAGAACATTTGAGGAGAAGAATGCAAAAAGTGGTGTCTAAAGAAAGAGAATCACACTGTGCTTACCTTAGGAAGCTGCCAGTGTATGAACAATGAGTCTGGAAAAATACTTCACGTCATACTGAATGAAGCTGAGGCAATAGCACAGAAAATGGAGGAACTTTAAATTCTGGAGATTTGTTTCAGTCAGGGCTACAGTGTTATATGTGATTTCTGAAGCTAATGTGTGATGCTAGTCACCTTTAATATGTGTTTAGGCACAATTTGAAATCAGAAGAGCCCAGTGAGATTGAGAGAGAGGATTATGGTCCATATTCATTTGAACAGAGGCTGAAATTTTATTATGGTTGTAATAATTGGCATATTTTTATGGATTCATTTTTTAATTTGGCACCCATTCAGACTTCATTGCTCATGCTACGGTAGTAGTATGATGGATTACTGTGTTTTCTCCATTATTGTTAAATTTAATTATTTTTGCACATGTACCCAGATGTGAAAAACGTCAAGAGTTCTAATCTAATAATACAGACTGTTTGGAAAATATGTGCTGTCAATTAGAGGCATTTTATAATAGAAATGATAAAAAGAGTCATTAATGAGAAGTAGTTTGCCTCCCTATGTACTGGCTTCAGTTAATCAAAGGTGCTTTGAAATTGAAATCATTAATTAACTTTGCCTGGTTTTGTACTGATCAAGCACTTTCAGAGTTGCTGGAAATCAGTGAAATTAAGTTCTTCTGTAAAAGAAAACAAAATTAATGTGGATTTTTTTCCACATACATTTTATACTTTCCTCCAACTAATGTATGATACATAAATTGCTGCCAATATTGAAGCAGAAGAAAAAGGCAAAGTTAAGCTGGGAAATTACATTGCTTCACTACATTTTTAATGGCATCTATTTATATTTTAAATGATCATGCAATAGATAATGAAACACATCTGTCCAATTTATATCTTTTTTTTATTATTTCTCTGTAATATTTTAACACATGCACTGATGCTCAAAACAAATTTAAAATTAAGACTCTGTAAAAAAATTATTGAGAAACAGAAAACTATATAACCAAATCCCTGACAGAATGATTCCCCAAATGAACTTTCTGACAAGGGTGTACCCCACTCCCCAGTTCTCTAGTGTGAATTTTACACAGGGACGAAGTGATGCAGGTCAGCAGAAAGTGTGATATTAGCTTCCTTCCTTGTGCAGTAGTTTCCAGGCCAGAATTCCTAGTGGCTGAAAACACCATTGTACCTGTTGCATGGATTTTACTTCATTTTGACAATTATCTTTATTTTTATGGAAGGGGTTTCTCCTGAAAATGTTTTACTCTCACCAGAGGAATATGAGCTTACATTTTAAATGTCACAGGTTCATATATTTAAAGGTTTATATAAAACCTGTTTTCCTCTTTAAAATTTTGGTCTGAGAGGGAAAACTTCTTTTTGCTGGAAAGTGTTTAGTAAATAAAATTCGTCAGTACTCCCTAGTTACTAAACAATAAGCAACTGGACTGCACTGACTAGTCCAGCTTTTAGGGTTTTTTTTAAAAAAACATGCACAGAACAGTTATAAATATTACCTGTTGAAGTAAAGCAAAGTTTAACTATGTGTACCATTCATGGCAAATTGAATATGGTAAAGAGAAAGTCAGAAAATTGATCCCAGTGAGACAATCATACATCCCTTACCTAGTAAGGCATTTTGCCTGAATCTACACTGCATGGCTTAGACTACAAAGATCTTCATCTCTGACCTATTGCATAGAAGGTGCCAAAAGTCCTTGCCTTCCCTTGACATTAATAGGATTTGAAAGGACTCAACAGTGTGACAGGGAAAATGTGCACCTCTTATTTATCAGAGAGTCAATCTTGTTCTGCAAGGTCACAGGCTGACAAGAAAAGATTTTTAAAAGCTTTTGACAAAAAGGATGAATAAAATGTTTTTCAAAATTTATGTTCATTTCAACTGTCATAGCTGTAACATAATAGTAATTGCAATAATTTGCTGCATTCCTACCATGTTTGTAATGGTATAACACAAAGGAACAATGACGGATAAGTTCTAAAAATTGCCACGCATTTACTGTATGTCTATGCTCTCCATGGGAAACATCAACACTGTGTGGGTGAATAAACCTAAGACTGTACATAACCTTGTAGTCTTTGGGAATGAATGGTTAATCTTGATAGATTTACAATGAAATTACATGTCAGTCATTTTAATCAATTTTTTTGAATTTAATATAGTATTGGATTCTTGCTATGGAACCCCATAAGGTGGCTTTAAAAAGCTACAGCAAATCTATTATTGACCATTAAACACTTAAAACAATTTCTCTATGCCTTTCTACATACATAATGTAGTTGTAATTATAAAATCATGTGATTATATGACTGACTATATTCACATGCATGTATGTTTAGCACAGCTTGACTATGATCTTAATTGGAAAGAGCATGTTACTGAAAGCCATAGTAATCTTAGCTCTGATATTATGAGCCATGTCTTCTTTCATTTTTTCAGAATAACCCTATCATTAGGGTCACATATCAGGTCTCATTATGTCAGTATGTCAGATTATACAACCTAAGCGATTGTGATATGCTAAACCTGGTAGGACTGAATAAGGCAAGGTTTGCTAATACAGTACAAAAGTTTCCAGTTTTTTTCTTCCACCACAAATGTGTCCTGTTGCATCAAACTCCAATATAAACAGATGCAATTATTACTTGCCAGAACCTGTAGGCATTTACCACTCTCAACCTTTTTCTGTGCATTGTGAGATCCTTCTTTGGTGGATCTTTTCTATGCTGTGCACAAGGAAAACTAGAAACTCTGAATCATAAATCCCCAGTTCTCCCATTTTGTACTTTAGTGGGTACCCCAATTCTGTGCCAAGAGACAGCCCTGAACAAACATCCTCCAGCATTTTTTCTGCAACTGTATTGAAACAAACATCTTCTAGCATTTTTTTCTGAAGATGTCTTAAAGCTCCTGAATTTTGCATCTCGGGTTTGTTTGTTTGTGTGTGTGTGTGTGTGTGTGTGTGTGTGTGTGTGTTTTGGTTGGTTGGTCAGTTTGGTTTGGTTTGTTTGTTGTTGTGCTCTGTTGTGCTGTTTTGGTTTGGTTTGGTTTTTTTTCCTTGGGCGCAGTCCATTCCTCCCCAGAAGATTAACATCCTACAGCAGCAGGTAGAACTTGCAATCTGAAGTAACAAAGGAGCAAGACACCTTCTCTTGTGAGGCACACTTCCAAGCAGGTTTTCTTCTGCCTGACGCTACTAAGTCTCCAGATACCTAACGGTAGTCTTTCATACCTCATTAGGCCAAGTTGCTGAAAACATTTTAACAGTTCAGATTACTGGAATCAATAGCTAAATGCAAGTAGGAGGCTACAGACAAGACACACTAAAATTCAAAGCAAGAAAAACAAAATAACCAAGAAGGTGGATGGTGCCACAATTTACAGAGGTGTTTTTGTTGACTTTTTAGTTATTTCATCCATAACTGCAAAATGTGCCAAAGAGCAAGCATTAAAGATCAAAAATATTCCCATCGTGTAGGACCAAATAACAACTACCAGAGCATAAGAGAACTTCGTCAAGCTGCCAGGACACCGGGAATTTCTTAAGCACTAGAGGGAAAATATGAATGCATTGGTATTATAAGAGAATAAAAAACTTGATTCAGTCTAATGTAATTTGACAGAAAGAGGAAAAAAGAAACCAGGATAAATGTAGTAGCAAAGATCTTACGGTACCATAACCTGAACTATCTGTGGTTTATAACCACTATGCAACTGAGGTGTTTCTGAGAGATTTCTGGATTTTAACATTATTCTGAGCCATGTTTTATACATTTACTTTATTAATGGTATAGATGAAGGTATAAAATAGCTGGCAGTAAAATCTGAACTCAGATGTTCAACATGTATCATTTATGCCCTTCATATAGTCAGGGAAGAGAGATATCACCAAACACCAAACCAGATCTTGTATAAACTGAACAGTCTTCTGGAGCTGCTTTCCTCTCCACTTTGTCCTTGGTTATCTACCTAAAATTTAGAGTAAGAAACCTGAAAGCCTATATTCAAGCCTGCATTTTGGGGAAAGGCCGAAGTGTCAAACCATTACATTAGGCAGTGTACAGTTACCAGAGTTTCTTCTTGCAAATATAAAACAACAACAACAACAACAACAAAAACATTTAAAAGTATTTTGACAAAATGAGAATACAATACAAAATAAAATATTTTGACAAAATAAGAATTACTTCAGCAATATGTGAGGTCTGGAAAAGTTTTCCTTGTGAAGAGTTACAGACTTCCCATCTATTGAATGTATCAAAGAGAATGTCAAGTGTTAATTTTAGCATGGCTAATGAGTACTTAAGGGTGAGAAGATTTTCTGCTAAAAGAAGCTTCTCAGCCTAAAAAGAAGGAGGCATTTTATAAATAAGAAGCTGGAGTCCAAATTTAGATATATTTTAACAAGACAGAAGATCGTCATTTTTAAAAAGAAAAGCTGTCTACAAAAAAAAAAAAAATTGTAGTGTTCGATCATATTCCTAGCCATCACTTGAAAACTTTAAATCAATATTGGTTGTCATTCTTTAGAATTTGCTGTAATAAAAGTTGCACCAGTACTACAGGAACCACTGAATTGTGCACCCTGGGTTATGCAGTATCTTACATTAGATTATTTACATTGTCCTTAAAAATCTACAGCCTATATACTCTATGAAAAGATCCAGACCTGCAATGAAAGTAGTTAGTTAGGACCACCTGTTAGAAAACATAGAAATTTCCCAAACTGTCTGCTTAAGACAGTAATACTCTGCACCTCCTGGAAGATCACTTCCTCCTGCTGCTGCTCTCTCTGCAGAAACTCCTTTGCTCATGTGTGTGTTTTGACAGGTGGCATTTCTTTTTTCACCCTCTTATTTATGCATTGGGTTGGCAATCTCTTTTGCTGGTCTGTTTTTTGCCTCAGTTCAGATTGTCTCTCTCTGACTCCAGACCCATTTGTTGTCATCTCGTGCCAGACCACTTGAAAGGTGTCTGGACTGAGAACAGCCTTCCTGCTTCTTGGGAAGTTACACGATGGGTATTCCCACAGCATTTCCAAGTAATGCCAATATTCTAACAAGGTCTGTCCAAAGGACTGTGACTCACTTTTCTGATATTATAAATACGCGTGACACAATAAATACATCTGAGTAAATTGCTGCAGACTAAACAATTTGATGGGAATTTTAAGTTTAAAAATACCTTCAAAGATAAGCACAGTTCCAGCCCAGGGGAAGAACACTAACATCCCTTCGGCATGGAAGGTCTTGGCTAGCCTTTAGTAAATGGTTCTAAGTCAATCAAAGCAGAGTTTCAGAAAACAATAATGACGTAAGCATCCTGTACGTCCAAGTTGGCATCTGGTTTGGTGGTGAGAAGACTTTTCAGGTGGTGAATTTGGGAAAATTGTCACTGTTACAGCTCCAAACCTTTGCAAAACATGTTTTCAAAACATTTTCAAACTTAGTTCTTAAAAATAGTAAAAGGAATTTTCTTCCAAAAAAAATTCAGAACAATATTGAATTGTCCTCTGAGCACTACAGATTATTTAAAGAATGACATCTCTATTAACCTCTGCAGAAGTTTTGTCCAAAGCAGATGAAAAATCTCATCTTTCTGTGTTGTTGCATCCAAGAAGATAATCTTTCCATCGAACTAAAAAACTACGGAATTCACTTAGTAGTTTTTGGGTCCTAAGAGGAGAAAAAATATATATCCACAGTCCTCTGTAGGCATTTTTCAAATTAGTATCTAGTCTGCATATTCTATAATATCAAATTGATTCAGCAGATTTTAGGGAACTATGTAATATCTTCAGATTAGTACTTTCTTGAAATTTTACAGCTTCTTATTTCTGAAAATGCCATAAATTTGACATTTATCAGGACTGCCCTGATAATCAAACAAAACTAACTTTTTGTCTGCTGACAAATGAGGTAATTATAAGTTTTTGTTTGTACAGAATAGTTCAGGCACAGTATGAAAACGAAGTAGATGAGATATATTTAAGTTCAACCAAATTATTTTAATGCTGAGAAAGCCTGTATTTAAAAATACAGGTTTTAAACTAAAATTTGAAAAAGAAAAATAGCCATAGGTAGACTAAAAATAGAAACTGGCCAGCAGTCCAAGCACTTTATTACAGGTTACAATAGTTTTGATTGTGATATTGATTGCAGTTCAAACCAAAGGCAAACATTTTTCTCTTTTCAATTTTTCAGTTTAATATTGAATCAAAGGAAGTTTATTGGCTTTCCAGGTGTATAATAGGTGTCATCAAAGGTAGGTAGTATGTGCAAGAGGCTAATTTTGTGAATTATATAAACTTGCAATAGTTTTTGCTAAAAGTGCCATAAACTAACAAAAATGTGTTGATAAATGTATAAGTGTAACAGTGTATTACAAAGAGAAGATTATGAAAGCTAGAAACAATTAAACGCAACATTGATAAGCAAAAATATCATCATAAATAAAACATCAAACATAACAAGGAAATGTGAAGATGTATTTTAAATATATAGGAAGCAAATAATCTGTGAAGTTTGATACTTCAGGCAATTAAAGAGAACAAGGAGGAAGTTTGACAGGTGTTTATATTAATATTACAAAGTGCTCAAATGAAGTCTTTGACTTCAGAACAGAAACTTATTATCAACACTTGAAGTTTGAATATAATTTGCTGGAGGGAATAATTATTGTAATAGCGCAAAGGCAAGTAGCTCAACTCAGCTTATTGAGTTCAATGCAGAAGTGGCTTTAAATTCTGTGAAGTCCAAATAGAATTACATATTTTTAGAAATAATACACTTGAATCTGGAGCCTATGAAGTAGACAGGCAGTAAGAAACCAGTATTTCTAGGTACTTCTCTGATACTCAGTGAGGCAATACTTTGATGTATATACTACACTGCATGAAAATGTATGAAGCAACGTTACCCTTCCTCCACATTGTACTGTTTCTGAGACCATTTCCTAAAAAGAACAACTCATCCAATTAGTTAACATTACATTAGTTTAAACGTAATGTTGAGAGTTGTTCTTGCAAATTGGAGACATCACCTGTAATTCTGCCTAAAATGTAACACGTAAAACATCAAAAATTAATACAAAAATTGGGATGGTTCCTTTTTACTGCAAGGAACTTCTGGAGATGTTTTGTCATCGCTTTTTAACAGTAAGAAGTAATACTGCAGAGCTACTCCAAAAATAGTTATATAAATGAGTACAGTACAAGCCCTTCTAGAGCTCTACAGAAACAGGTAAGCTCAGGTGTTTCAAGACAGGTAAGCTCTCACTTGGCCGATAAAAGTCTAGTATTTTTAAATGCTTTATATCTTATTTATTCTGGCTCGGGATCGTTTAAAGCAAAACTCCTTTGACAATCCAATTTACAACTCTGTTTTACTAGCGTCCAAATATGAAAAGAAAGATTTTCTCAGGATTTCCAATATTCACTGTAAGTAACTGTAAACAGTAGGGAAAACAAAAACAAACAACCAAAAACCAAAACCAAAACCAAAACCAACAAAAACCAAACCATACACCAAAAAAAAACCAAAATAAAACAAAAAAACCACAAACAAACCAACCAAATGAAAACCCCATAATTTGTACAAAACCTTTTAGGTCTACAATTTAGATGAGTTTTTTGAGCACTCATACTGTTTAATATCTTCCGCAAAAAGGAAACCAACAAAAAGAGGCACTGTATTGGTCTGGGAGTCATATATTCGAACTCTGTGAATCCTGACTCGGAAAGTTTAACCCACATGGAGATTACTCCTGTATCAGTGTTCAAGTACTACAAATGGGATTTGCAAAAAGAATATAAACAAAGTCTTTCACAGTCATGAGTGACCAAATAATTTTTTCACTTTTCTATATCTCTTTGGGTTTGCTTCTGTAAACCTATGTCATGGTTTAACCCCAGCCAGAAACTAAGCTCTACACAGCTGCTCACTCAATCACAGTGGAATCAGGGAGAGAATCAGAAGACTAAAAGTGAGAAAACTCATGGGTTGAGATAAAGACAGCTTAATAAATAAAGCGAAATCTACACATAGAGGCAAAGCAAAACAAGGAGTCAATTCACTGCTTCCCATTGGCAGGCAGGTGTTCAGCCACCCACAGGAAAGCAGGGCTCTACCGCTCACAACGGTTACTTGGGAAGACAAACGCCATCACTCCAAACATTTCCCCCTTCCTTCTTCTTCCCACAGCTTTGTATGCTGTGTATGATATCATATGGTGTGGAACATTCCTTTGATCAGTTGGGGTCAGCTCTCCGGGCTGTGTCTCCTCCCAACTTCTTGTGCAACCCCAGCCTACTCACTGGTGGGCTGATGTGAGAAGCAGAAAAGGCCTTGACTCTGTATAAGCACTGCTCAGCAAGAACAAGAACATCCCTCTGTTATCAACACCGTTTCCAGCACAAGTCCAAAACGTTTCCCCATAGTAGCTACTATGAAGAAAATGAACTCTATTCCAGACAAAACCAGCACAATTTCATCTTGCTGGCAAGTTTACCATCCACAGTCTGACTTAGATGTCATCATTTTGTAAAATCCTTCTTTTTATTATTACATGTGAAAAATAGAAAACATTATTTGAAACAATGACTGTAAAACAAAGAATGATAAGGTAACACCATTGTCTTTTCAGATTATAGGATTTTGTTATTAGAAGGAAACATTTGTCTTTCCCCTTTGAAAAATGTGGCTTGGATTAATGGAGTTGCCTTTTCTTCAAGAACTGCCTGGTCAATACAGTGGAACTAATCCATCCCATTAGAGACCCAGCAGAATCTTCACAGTAGATGGATGCTGTCAAAAGAAGATGACAAAACTTCCCAGTATATATGGGGTATGATCAGAATCACTCAAGGTAGGATGGAGACCCAGAGGAGGCCCTTCAAAAAATAATCTTAGTTTAATCAGATCTTAGTGGATCTGTTTACACTAGGACAGCAATCACGTACTTTGCTGTAGCAACCATTATTGACTCTAGAATATAAGTGTTCATTTAACAATATGGCAGTTGTTGTACCAAACATACAGCAAGTGCCTGTGGAAGGATCACAGCATGTAATTCTGTCTTGGCAGTGACCCAAAGATTCCCTCAGAAGTTTTCTTTCACTCCTACCCAGAATAGCTTACGATCTCATACTGAGAAAACAACATTTGCATTTTCAACAAAAAAGCCTATTTGATCTTCCATAATCTCTTAGATGTCTGCAACTTGACAATTTTATTCCTCTCTCTGAAGTTTTACCAGACTGTGCAGTCAGAAAACACTTCTACTCTTGCTCCTGTCTCTGATCCAGAGAAACCATTATGCCCTTTTGTCTTTCTCAATCTAACAAAACCATCAATAAATCCTTTGAATGCTTTCCCATTTTCTTTCTTATCTAGATCCATTTGACTGCCTAACAGTTCCCAAATGTCTCTAGGAAACTGCAGCAACTCTCTGCAGGAAAGGTTCTATTAAGTCCCTGTTAGTTTGCTACCTTCTCTAGACCTGTCTAAAGGTATCCATGTTGTTTTGCCCTTTTTTTTCCTGCACTTAACAGTTCTAGCTGCCAGTGGGTTACTTCAATCCAAATTAGGCACACGGCTCCACCATGGGCACACTGAACCGAATTCATTAATAAATGACCTCTCTCTCGTATATGATTATGGAAATGACAAAACTGACGGGAGGAACAGAACTGTGGGGATCTACCAGGTTTCCCCAGGCATTACTAACTGCTCAGTAGAATATGGTTTATGCTTTCAAAAGAGTGCTAAGCCCACAATCCTTGTCTATTTCTTCAATACAGTCTAAAAGCCACTAAGGTAAGTGATCTTCAATAAGAACCCTGCAAGTAATAAGCCCATGTGTGATGTTTTCCTGTGGTCTGCCTCTCCCATTCATTTCCTTCAATTGTGTTAGGAATATATACACTTTCTAAAATTTATATTTTACATCATATTATAATGATACAAAGCAATCAAAACTTCATCTTCCAGTTTTGCACTGAAAGATAACTCAGGGTACAAGTTCTTCCTTTGTTCCAACCTGGCAACAAATTCCAGGAACCTAGATTTCTGCCCTCACTCAAGTTTGTTGCAGGATAAAGGCCTGTGTATTTGTAATCCAAATCCTTCAAACCTGTATCTGTACTGATATATTTTTTTCCGTTATTGCCTTCTCAAATGACGAAGGATATTATCGTTCAATGCTGGCAACAGCACTTTGCCAAAGCACTGTCCTGAGCTATCAGAGAAAATTATGTGAGAAAGATAATAGTCTATCATATACTACTGTGAGAAGATGTGAGAAGCATCATTTGTTACGTGGCCTTATGATCCCCAACTCAAAAGAAGTTATTTTCCTATTTTCTTAGCATCCTTTTCAGTAGAAAATAAGAGCACATACCGCTTGTACAGCAAAGTGCTACAGCTGAATTGTTTCTAAAATTATTCCAGTTCCAAGACTAGTTCTAATTGATAAACCCAGAGAAATATCTACAAAAATAAATGTCAGTAGTGTTTTCCTTTCAATGGTTTTGTTAAGAGACAAGTTTGGGAATGTGAGTTCTGCAATTTCCAGACAATTACAGTCCTAGGGTTTTTTATATACCCCTGCTGAGTATCGTTTTTTAACAAGAACTGGTGTGAATTTAGAAGCAGAGTTAATTCAATCTGACAATAACACAATCTTTTCAGCCTTGTAAAACTGATAATTTTCCTTGAAGGTGTATCTTAAAGGACTAAAAAGTGATTATATTAATTCACTGTGCCTGAAGCAACCTATTTAAATTAAAGCTGTCATTTGAGTAAATCTCAAAGTATTTGAAAAACAACATAAATTGTTTGCTATGGAGAAATGCAAGGCCTTTAACAACAAAGATCATAACATTTGCTTAGTTCCATTAGATTTTATGTGAAAAAAAACCCCAAATTATTTATAAGAAGAACCTGAAAAAAGGCCACCTGGCACAGGAGATAAAGGTAACAGCCTCTCTCTGAGAATAAAGCAAGGATTTTCTCATGAATTTCAACACAAAATGTATCTCACCTTCTACTCAAGGTGCATATTTTGCTGATGCCTTTCCTGGGCTTGAGACAGCTTTCAGAGTCATGCCAGTGACATTTAAGTTAATGGTCACTGAAGATTGCTCCTGCGAGGAGAAGGCTACCTGCTAAAGAAGCAGCCTGGCCCCTGGCAGACATCAGTCAAGGACAGGTTCACTTCCATCTGCATCTGCCTGCAGAAGGAGATCAGCTGAAGCCTGGAGATGCTGCCTTGTGCAAAAATCCCATTGTTACTTAGCCAAGCGATAGGTAGAAGTTCCTGCTCCCCACCCACCTTTCCTCTGGAATTTCTCCAACTGAGGGTGAAAGAGCCAGGATGAACATCAAAGAGGCAGAAACCAAGGTGCTTGGCATCAGAGGAAGAAACAACTTAGGCCACCAAAGCCTGCTTAGGCCAGCTGTCTGGGACCCCAAATCTATGGGAAAAAGCTGTGATCACAATGTAATAATTAAGTCAGAATCTTCAGCCTGAGTCCAGTGATGAGAAGATGGTATTAACTAAGAAGAATCTAACAGAGGGAATGATCTTCCACAGGTAAAAACATCAAGGCAGGAAATTTCTCAAAACTAATATAATTCTCTTTCCCCTCTGTTAGAACACTGATTTGTACAAGAGATTCAGAAAGATTAAGATTCCTGCAGAAGAAAAGGATAATTTTAAGTTAAAAGATATATTGGAAACAAAAGCATAAATCAAACAGACCCCTACTTTCTATTAACATATACACATGCTATATTTTGCATACTTTTCTTTATGATTTCTAACTCTAGAAGGTGTATTTCAGGAGAAAACTTGTGCAGATACAGTCTGAGAGTAGAAGTGTACTGGCAGCTCTGGAGAAGCATGTACCTCCTGCTACACTGCCTTTAATTTTATTGTACCCATAAGGCTTTTTTGTTGACTGACATCTGATCAACAGATATGGTGACCTCAGAAAACTTATACTTTTCCTATTTTGGCTTTTTTTATACCAATTAAAGGAAGGGTTTTCCTACTATGCATGCAAAAGCACTTGGAATCGTCCAAAATTCTGCTTGAGAGAGTCCAGCACAGAGCCATGAAGATGATGAAGGGAGTGGAGCATCTCCCTTATGAGGAAAGGCTGAGGGAGCTGGGGCTCTTTAGTTTGGAGAAGAGGAGACCGAGGAGTGACCTCATTAATGTTTATAAATATATAAAGAGCGAGTGTCACGAGGATGGAGCCAGGCTCTTCTCGGTGAAAACCCATGATAGGACAAGGGGCAATGGGTACAAACTGAAACACAGGAGGTTCCACTTAAATATGAGAAGAAACTTCTCAGTGAGGGTGACGGAACACTGGAACAGGCTGCCCAGGGAGGTTGTGGAGTCTTCTTCTCTGGAGACATTCGAACCCACGTGGACGCCTTCCTGTGTAGCCTCATCTAGGTGATCCTGTTCCGGCAGGGGGATTGGACTAGATGATCTTTCGAGGTCCCTTCCAATCCCTAACATTCTGTGATTCTGTGAAAATCAATGACTGAAGCTTGGCTTTACATTCTATTTAGTGGCTCAGAATGAAGAAAATTTTCTCAAGATTCAAGATTTATAGGGACATAGAAATTTATGATGTTAGCTATTTCTTCTAATTAATATCTTTATGCATTCACTGTGTTTGGTACACAACATATCCTTGATCATATGTACCTGGATATCTGGATTGTGCTAGTAACAGAACTCCACGAGCTCATCAGAAAAATAGGGTATCACTAGTATCACTGGTCCCTTAGCAAGGGCAAATTCCTCCTTATGACTTTTCATGTGCCTTCAAAGACTGTTATTTGCACACAGCTTTTCAGATTCAAACATGAAAGTTCACCTTTTCATTTCAAATTTTCCTTTGTATACATCTCCTTTAGGGTGAATTAATGGCAATATCGGTCTGCTTCCTTGAAATATAGTACGAAGAACACAAAGCCATAAATAGCACACTGTAGTAGTTTTGCATAATCTAGAATACAAGTTGAATCTATAACCCAGACAATTTTCTCTTAATAGATTTGTAATTCTGAACTGCATCAGTTCTCCACGTGGTAAAAACCTGCTAGCTGCTTTACTAACATTGGTATGTATAGGATGCAACCTACTAAGAGACAAGAGTGCTACGGGACTTGTGATCTTATGTTCTGCAGAATAGCATAAATCATTCACAAGATTGAAAAAGAACAATGAAATATCTTGTGAGTGCACCTATAGAATAGTGCGGGGATTTATGCTGGTGATTCACTGATGCATCACAAGTCCAGCAATAATGTTTTTTGCAATAAAATAGTCACAGTTTATCAGGAAGTGTGGACACAGCTGCACTGCAGCGTTTAAGTATAGATGAGTGGTTATTGTAGCCTATTAATATTTCCTGCAGGTCCAATATGCTTTAAAAGTATGCCGCTGTTTGAAAGAAACATAGAAGGAGCCATATATACTACACTGCTGAGAAATTAAGGGCTGTCAGCAGCAACTGAGTGTAGGCAAAATTGAATTAACCCTCCCCAGTCCTCAAGGGATGAGATCAAAATAGCTCATGCTGGAGTTTAGTATCTCTGGAGCAGATAACACACAATTTTGCAGCAGGAGAAAAGTTGATGAAGGAAGATGGAGGAAGACGGGTTAGAGGAAATCTGAGATCAAAAGATTGAGGATGGCTGAGCAACTGACAAGGAAACTGGGAACACAGATGATGAGAAAAAAGGGCCATGCCTTAGTGTTGGGTTATTTCCTTCAGCAGCAACCATCACCACATTCAATTTTGTTCTTCCTGAACCAGCTTCTTCTAGCCCATCTCAGCCCCAAAACTTCAGTCCAGATGTCTCCCATTATACCTCGCATTGGCTGTATAATTAAGGTCATTGGCATTTTGCCTTGTAATGTTCTCTTTGGGAATCTGGGAACCTGCTCCCAGTTACCAGATCCTCTTGCATCCATCTTCTTGCACCTCTGGGCACTCTTTATCTGAGAATTCTCCTTTGTTTTAGTGGTGGGTTAACCTTGGCTGGCTGTCAGATGCCCACCCAGCAGTTGTCTCACTACCCCTCCTCAACAGGACACAGAAAAAAATGTGGAAAAGATCGTGGGTCAAGATAAAGACAGGGAAAAACAGACTCATATTTGGGAAAATTAATTTATTGCCAATTAAAACCACAGTAGGATGGTGAGAAAAAGAGAAACACCTTCACCCCGCCTCTCCCTACTTCGCAGGCTCAATTTCAGTTATTCTTTCCTGACTTTTCTCCCTTTTCCCTGCTCTACTCATGGGGCAGGGTGAGTGGGGAATAGGATGTTCTAGTCAATCCATAACAGCTCCTGTTATTCATTCAGTGTGATGAACTTCATAGATGTCAGTAAGGCTCCTGTGTGTGAAATTCTCACAAGACAAAGGACTAGGACACTTGCTTTAAGGTGATAAAGAAAAATAAAGTAAAAGAAAAAGTATTATTCACTGGGTAAATCTAATTTTTATTCTTATTATTTTTTCAGAGAGATTGAAAAATTAATATTCTAAAAAAAATTTCTGGAAAACTGATGAAAATATGCTGTTATATTCCTTTTCTATATTTTCATGGAGGTTCTTGAGAGTGTTTCTTTTGTTCTTGCAAGTAAAATGAGAATCAATAAATGTCAGTTTTCCTATATTTTGATATAGTTTCTATTTTCGATTATTTATATTTATTAAATATATACTTTACACTTCAGTTTTACATGTATTTATAACAAATCTGATGTTTTTCTAACAGTCAGAAACACTCCAGAGGAAACTGCATTTTTGCACTACAGAATGGGTTAAAATTGCTAGAAACCAGGGAACTAACTGTATGATTAACTACCAGCAGACAGCATGAGTAGATGTTTGGTTAATTCGTGATCTTGAATCCAGGAGAAATAGTTCAAGAAATTGTTTTCCTTTCCAAGTAAGAAGTTTTTGCAGTTTTTATAGTTTAAAACTGGTTTATAGTTTAAATGTTATAATTTTGTGTTGCACGATGATTGATGAATCTGATATACAGTCATATATATATAGATAGATTAGACTTGGAGAAGAGCCACAAAAAGTAGACTTCTTCCTGTAACTGGAATCTGAGAAAAACCTAAAGCCTCCAAACAGTAGAAATCTACTTATGGCATTTCTAGACTGATTAACTTTCTGTTTGTCTGATTTCTGCTTATTCCAGAAGATTCATAAAACATCATTTCATTACTTGTCTTAGAATCTTCTGTTTGTTTATGTGAGAAGCTGGCCAAATGCTCTGTTGAACTACTTTTTACATGAGTTCTATTTTACAAGAAACTCAATATCTTATTTTCAATAGCAAACAAAAACTGGGTTTGATATGATAGTTACCACTGCAACAGCCATAGCTAATTTAGTTACAGCTAATGGAGTTCATTAATTCTGTATAATTCTTTAGCTTCCTAAATGTACTGCACTAAATAATGTGTACTTTAAAATATTTAGTTGAAAACTTATGTAAAACTGAGCATTTGCACTTCAGCCTTGGTTATATGAACTGTAGCTTACGGTTCAAGCCTGATGTTTTTAGTATTTAGTACAGAATAAATAACAAAAAACAAATGGAAAACAGTGGTATTATTCCTATGTTTTGTAAAATAAGTCATACGCCTATTGGTTTCTATTTCTGTTAGTCTGAAATATTCTCTTACATCACTTCTCTCATTCTTTCATAAATTCCTCTCAAATATACAGATACATAATGTACTTTCAAATAAACTTAAACAGATACACCATTTGCTGAGAAAGACAGCAAGACAGCTGTTTTCTTCAAACAATCAAGACAAGGAGGGATTAGAATGTTTCACACAGTGTACAAAGTTCAGTGTTTAAAACCATCCCCATGCAAAAAATTTGCATCAATATATCCTTGTTACAGAATCTTTCACAGGAGAAAGAGCAAAGCACAGACTATTTGTTTGAAGGATTTATCTCACATAAAATTTCCCTTTGGTCTATGCAATCCATATATTTTCCGTCTTCGCAGCAGTGCCTTTTTCACTGAAGAATTATCTGTCATAGTCCATAATGAGGTGCACTTTCACAAGTATATTGTATAGATTTTTATAACAGCACTTCATTGGTTTTGTAATCATTTTTCCTTAAGAGCAGTCACTCTTCTACAAAATGTTCAATACTTTGGAAAACAGAAAGGTTATATGGCATTCAAGTTTCTTTTGTGGTCCTTCAGCCTACAGAGTCTAAAAAGTTTCTACAGCTTACTGCTTTTGGTTCACCTTTCCATAGATGTTTTCCTATTGTAAAATGACAGGTACAATAAAACTGCCTCTTCTGTGGGTCTCATGCCTAGAAAGAAATCAGTGATCTGATGTAATTTTTATAGAGTGGTGTTTTGGGTTTTTTTCTCCCCCAGGTTGGATATCCTTAGTTTCAGCTTCCACATTAGAAGAGGTAAGCTGCTTCGGTCATCTTGGTCAATAGTAAACAAAAGTTTAGCTCTGGTTCAAGGGGCTTGGGGGAGCTTTGCAATACCAACGCTACAGAGAGGGGAAAGGTTTGATTTATAGAAATAGAAAGCCATGAAGTCAGACTAATTCCCACTTTTGATGCTTATGTCCACAAAATGAATCTTTAAAGCCATTTTGTCAACTGCTGCCTAATTTGGCAGATTCATAGCCTGCATAAGCACCAATGTTTTGACATTGTCAAAATTCTGCTTCCACCCATACTAGAAATTGCTTCTATCTTGATGGCACTGCACAAAGTTATGTATTTTCCACGTTAAGCACTCTTTGTCCATGTTCATCATTGAACATGATCCACCAGGGAAGGGAACCAAAAATCTTCAATTGAAATGAGAAGCTGAAATGAGAAACATTTGATTAGCTTTGAGCTCACTGTTCTTCTTAACTTCTAGCAATGGGTAATATCCCAACTTGGGATTCAGATATCCTCTTACTTAAAAAAAAAAAAAAGTGACTACTTTCCTACAGAATATGATACAGAAATGTACTTTTTAAAATTTAAAAGCTCAGTTATTGAGACTTTTCTGGGATGTATCAGATACAGTTTGCATTTCATTATACATGGTCAAAGGTCATGTGTCTCAAGCTCTGAGATATTCTGATTGCCATAAAGGAAGAAGTGGAAGTGACCTGGTTTAATGATTTCTACAAAATGCAAAAAAGTTCTAGTTGTTCTTTCCTTACCAAACTGAACCAAGGGGTCCTTAACTGATATTTAAGTACTAACTCCTTTTATGTACCAAGGCATGACTTGATCCCACAGGACCAAACTTGTTAAGTTTGATTCATCTGGCCAGGAGAATCCTTCCTGAAGTTTCAAGCTTCATATGAAATAATTTTAGCTTCTGACTCTTAAAGCTGTAAAAAAATAATCTCTGTGATGTGAATTAAACATACAACGATTCAGCTTTTTCATTGCAGTCTAGCAAAGACCTTGAAAGAAATGGTTCCTTGATGCATCTTAATGGGAAGCAAATTCTGAATCCTAGTTAAAATGTAAACACCATCATTGCTAGCTATTCAAATATTGATAAAAGAACATAAAAAGAAAAGGAAAGATCATATTTTTTTCTCATGAGTGCATTTTGGCATCATACATGGCTTGGCATTGGGTTATACGTGGTTCAAGATACCACAGTCACTTCTTTTTCAAGCTTTCTGAGTCACAAATTTTATCTCTAGAACTGTATGCTTTCTCCTCCTAGTTGGCTAGATTTAAGTGCGAAGGAAGAAAAAAGATCTTTGGAAGTAAGACTCTTCTAGAGGGTGCTTTAATTTACAGACAGTTTGCTTAATAATTTTCACTGTCTGTAAGAACCCATGCAATATTTAGACTATGAGTTGTTTGTATTTCACATACAGTTAATGCACTGCACTTATAAGGTAACTTTTTAATGTTAAATATATAAAAATAAATATTTTGCTATACAGGAAAAGCTTTGGAAACTTTTTATCAAGATCTACTTAAAGATTTGTATGCAATGGAAATCAGATGTTTGTCTGTCACTAGCTTTCCTTGCTACTCTCAAACATTGTCACAGATGACAGTCATATCCCAGCCTTGAATTGTTTCAGAGGGCAAAGTAGGTAACTCTTGGACACTCTCAGACTACAAAGCACTCAGCTTCTGGTAGTCAGCTATAATGAACTGAAAGATATGTTCATTTTCTCAGGAAGGAAATGTTCTATGGTAAAGTCTTTTGGACGGCTTAAGTCATCATAACTGGTAGGGCTGACATACACCTACCCACTGCAACCAAGTTTCTCTTCGATAGGTCTATTCATCAAAAAATCCTCCCTAGAAAGTAATTTATGTGTTGTCAAATTTCATAGCATTTCATACCTCCATCATTATTTCTGTATGCTGTGACAATACATACACAGGGAATCAGGCATTGATGTTATGCAGGGAATGTAACTGCAAAAAAATTGCATATAGGTGACTGAAGCAGCAATGGATCAATACCTCCTCAATCAGCTATACCTTTGTTATATATTGTCACTATAAATTACACTGTTTACTCTTTGGTCTGTAATTCTCAATGAACTTTGTTTGGAAATCTTACCTTGAGTGGGTTCTCAGTGATCACAAGAAAACCTCATCAAAACAAAGGGTATACACAATTTCAATACACAATCTTTTGGGGCCTGGGTAAGATGCTAACCTATTCTGCTTGTCTCCCATCTTTATAGTAGCCAGGATGCCTGTTAGCATATTACTTAGGAGAATGGACACAGAAGAAGAAACATCAATAGTTTATTTCAGAAAAGCTGGTGAACACAATTTTACCGTAAAGGCTATGTTCAGCATTTAAAGAAGAAAAAAATTAATTCTTGGTTGCATCTCAGACCCAAGTACTGATATTTAATTAGCCTCTCTAATGCAGAAACATCAACAACACCAGGTTTAGAAGACAAATTTAATTTTGGCCAGACTATCTTTTTGTTCATTCAAAATTCAGCCTCTCTACCTACCATCTTGTCTCTGCCAGAACTCAGGAAAAAGCCTTTGAAGAAGCTAAATTACAACAAAATTTCTAAATGGCAAAGCATTATAATGCAAGCTGAATTATCACTAATATGACTTCTGGCAGTGTTTAATCATTTCAGAAGTGTTTTCAACATAAATGTTTTGAACACTCTTCATGCAATGTCCTGGAAATATAAAGACAAGTTCTATGAGACAGTTTGCTGGAAATTGCTTGATAGAAAATATTGCTTATGTTAATCTTAAATAGCTTATAGAGTATCAGCATCTTGGAAAAATCTTTACAATCTTCAGCATAAATTGAAGATATGCATAGTGCCTGAATGGCAAGAAAACAGATGAGCCGTGATAACAATTCAATCAAAGTGGCATAAAGTCTAATGGTGCTCTTAAAATACAGGATGGTTCTCCTAATGGCAGTTCCACCCCTAGTGTGAATTTTGAATAGATTACCTTTCTGACTGGAAAGAACTGAATTCTTAAAACTAAATGTCAGCATTTAAATTTTTATTCAGTAAACAATCCACCATCAGCTACAAGGCTACTGAACACCTGTCTTCACAATCCTTCAGTTAATTCTAGCTGTCATTTACTGTCTTGGAAAGTCAGGTGACAAAGTACTTACTCTCATTTCAATTGAGGCTCTCAGAGGCTTTGGGGCTTCTTAATCCTTAGAAAGCTCCTTCTGTTTATGTGAGATAAAGCAGTGATCCCCCAAGACTACAAACTTTGTCTCTTTGTCCATTCTTATAAGAAGATGGATAGTCATTTCATACGCTTCACTCATTGAAGAATTCTCTCATTAAAAATTCTTGGTGTTATTACTACTAGGTACGTATTTAGCTGCCTTAGTTAACCATATCACAAAGATTTTTGCCTGGCATAAAATTTTGTTCCAAAGAAGAGTATGAACAACAAGCTTAATCTTTTTCAGCTAACACATAGAACAGAAACATAGAGAGGTCTCTAATGTCTGCTTCATTTTTGTTGACCTAACAGTGACATTGACACTATCAGCAGGATCTTTATTTTAGGATTGGCTGCTTAGACAATTTCATTCTGAGGTTTAGAAAATTGCATGACGGAATGAAGGCAGGACTGGCGCAAGTTTGTATGCTCACTTCCTCCAGTAACACAACAACTTGTCTTCTCATCAACACTTGGTATATATTTTGCCACGCTGCTCTCATTCCTACATGCTTCAGGTATCCAGATTAAATTCAGGACTTGATGGAGAGCTGTTAAATGCCATTGTTGTGAGTAACAAGACTGTCTGATTTGTCTGGTGACAACCATATCCTGACTGCTTATTCCCAGGAATCTACACAAATAACAGTGAATTGAATTTCCTCTGCACATTTACCATTCGGATGATTAATTATTTTAAAAACATCAGTTTTCCTGGTAAGCCGTCAGCCATTGGTTATAACTAACAGATGGCATGTGTGTTTCAAGCTGTAGAGAAATTATCCCCCCAGAATATCTCAGTGGTGGGAACAGATTACATTTACAGAAAACTACAGATGCCCAGGGCACCCTTCAGAACATAACAAAGATATCTTTTTGACAAGAAAGGCATAATTTTGAAGACAAATTAAAACCTGAAATGTGTCTGTCAGGGAGCAGTGAGAGTGGGTTGCTCCCCAGGGGGGCAATCTGGGAGCTGGGGTGACAGTGAGGTGGCAGGGCACTGTCCTCGCCAGACAGGGGACAGTCCCACCTTGCCCAAGCAAGAAAAGCAGGGCAGGTCTGCTGATGGTAACCAGGCTCAGTCACAGCCCAGGCAAGTCCCTGATGATGAGGCAGGTCTGAGGTCAAGCTGGGAAGTCAAATCAGTCTATCAGGGTCTATATAGCTGAATTTACTACCTGTAGTGCATTTAAGAGTCTTTAACGCTTACTTTTTGTTCTCATTGCTACCGCCAAAGCTGATCTTTTTCACATCTGGGTCCGCTTTTCTTTAAATGACTACTGGTGAGTCTCTGGTGCCAGCCCGTTTCCACTTCTCAAGGCCACCACTATCACACCAAGCCTCTGTTCTACAGTATATCACATCAGAGCCATAAATGTGTCAGTCTACATGGAATAATTATTTGTAAGTACCATCTACATAAAACTATGGCTATGCCACACGAAGATAAGCAAAAGTGAAACAAATTAAGCGTAGCCACCTGATCATTAGCAAAACTGCTGTTGCAGCTAAACTAAGTAAAAACAGAGCTCCAGGCAGGTTAGAGTAAGTTCAGACCATGCAAGCCTGACAAGTCTCAGTCCTGAGGCCTTGCAAACACAATACAAAGCCTGTGTTCTGTTACTATCAATGGCAAAACTGTATTTTGGACCACAGAACTATGGTATAGCAGTCTTCTTGGAGAAAAAAGACAAAAAATTCTGCGTTAGAAACTATTGCACATTCTCATTCAAGAATAAATTGATATATTGATTTTGGAAGAAACTGTATTATTCTGAAGAGTTAAATAAAGTATATGCTTGGCAAGACTAAGGTCATCCAAGTGCATACAAATAGAGATTTCGAAGTATTACTAGGAAATAATTATTTTGTAGTAAGGTTCAGATTAAAGATCATGACAGCTATGAAGTGTCTTATTCCTAAAATTAATTAAACATTCAGGAGGTTACACTTATAGGGCTGCAAACTGAAGAGGAGGTTTCTTACTCAGAAAAAAACTTTGTTTAGTGAGCCATGTCTAATGTTAGTATTGGCATGCTGTCTTTGCTATTTTTTAAGTGACTGAAGGATAAGTGTGGATAATTTAATGCACCTACCTCTCTCTGCACAGTTCTGACAAGAATATAGTAACAGCTCCTAGAAGAATTGATGGATTTGGGCTGGGAATAAAACATCAATCATTTTTGTAAATGCTAGCAAACAAAGACACAAAAATTCATATGAGCACTTATTGTATAATCCTAAGGCAAGGCTATGTGTTCCCCTCTGACCTTGCATAATCTTCGAGAGAGAGCTGGGACAGGAGCTGTAATATTCTTCATCAAATTTACAGCTTAATATTTATTGAGCTACAGTGAGGTCCAGTTCAGCTGAGTTACAGAAAAGAAGTTGAAAGTGGAGGTTTTTAGAAGACATGAACTATTCATTGGCACATCTTAAAGTGCCTGGAGGCTTAGTTCTGTTCTATGAAGGGAAAAATCCAGGAGTCTGGAAATATACTCAAAACATCTAAGCTTTCTCACTTTGAAAGAAACAGACCAGAGATCTTAATCTTTCTTGGAATATTTTAGCATTTTCATTCCAAATCAGAAACTGAGTTAGAGACACTCAAGTGGAAATTCACTAATATAGAAAAGTTAACGAAAATGTTACAAAAATCAGAAGTTTCACCTGTTTCTTGAGCTAAAACTTCATAGATTTAGTATCTTACCTTAAATCAGAAAAGTTGTCTCATCCCTATTTTAATCTCAGTTAAAGATTTTATCTTGCCTGCTTGGAAGTAGTTGCAACTAGAAATCTTATTTTTCAGACCTTCCTGATGTGAGATGTCATTTTGCTTTTAGTTATACCATAGGTTACTTTTCCTAGAAATATCCACAAGTCATATGACTTCTAAATGTCTCGATGACAGATAACTGGTTTTGCCTCATATCTCCCTGCATTAAATACATAAATAACAGATTTTGTTTTCTTGTGAGGTGTCTGGGCAGGGCACTGTAAGTTAAAAATTACTTACTAAGAACATCTTCGTGGGCATAATAAATCAAACCCACTGCAGGCTGCTGGTTAGGAAGAATATTAATTGAAAACAGAAATAATGAATTTCAAAATAAACTAAATAAATACTAATATATTAAGATGAAAGTGACTTAAGATAGTGTGGGACTCTACATTAAACACAGTTGAAAGGTGCATACAAATATCAGAGAAGTAACGTGCATATAAATCTGTTGTGACTACATCTGGAATGACTCAATCATTTCTTAATGTAACATGACGTATAATATTGTGTTGAAGAGACCTCTATATAAGTAATGATAACAAGGTTAAGGATAGCGAATTAGTTAAGGGTACAGATAAAAGCTTTAAAAATGCAAATATGTTTTAAGATGTATACATATTGCATACATCATGGTCATCATCAACCACTATGGTTAACAGTACTAATCACGTAGTTCAGTATTCAGCCTTATCATACATGCTTTATAAAACTGGCCACAAATGAAACAACTATGTATTTTCTTAAGTGGAAGGTAAAAAAAAAAAACAAAAACAAAAACAAAAAAAACCCCAACCAACCAAACAAAAACTAACAAAAAAACCCCACAACAAAACCCACAAACAAACAAAACAAACAAAGCAAACAAACAAAAAAAACAACCATGTAAAAAAGCTCAGGGAGGTTATTTTTATAATAGTTTTGTTTGTTTGTTTTGTTTTTTAATCAGGCACAAAATTATGTGACTGTCCTGGTTTTGTTAAAAACAAGACCAGTTCTCTTTCAGTGATTTTTTTTCTTTCAGCTAAGTTCTTCTAAGTACCTTCTAAGTAACTGCATGTTTTTTGGACACTGTGCTCCGGACTGATAAGAGTGTCCAATGGAATGCTGAAGACGCTCATGTTTAGATTTATTGCTATAACAACTAAGAATTCTGATAACATCCCATAATTGAGAGGGGCGTATTTGCAAGAAGAGGCGAACAGAACAGGTGACTAAAACTGACCAACTGAGTATTCCATCCTATACACATCATACACCCTATAAAAGAGGGAGATCACAAGGATCTCTCTCTCTTCGACCATGGCTGGCATCTGAAGAGGACCCTGCCTGCCATGCCTGCGATCCTAGGCCTGGACTCAGGCCCTGCATCCCTGAATCCAGTTCCAGTTTGCTGTGAAGTCCTGCCCAGGACTTCCGTGTGCCTGGCCTGCAGCTGCTGGAGTGACACCAACTCCGTCCACCGCTGAGGGAGGGGCAAAGCTGCTATCCAGGATGTTCGAGATTGGTTTTGTATATTTTGTATGTTTTAGTAGCATTATTAGTATTATTAGTAGCATTATTAAAGCCTTTAAAGCCTTTCTAACTTCAAGTCTCTCTTCCTTATCCTTCTATCACTACTTTTTTCCTATGCAGAAAGGGTGTGTGGGGGGGATTAACAGAGAGCATCTGCCACGGTTTATTGTCACCTTGCAATAAACTTTGACAGATTTATTGGTGGCCCATACAAGGAAAGAGAAACCGTATGGGGAAAGATAAGAGAAACCGTGACAGTGACTAAAATCAACAGGATGAAATTTGTGTAAGAAAAATGGAGATTATACCTTAGATGAAAATATTGTCATTTTTAGATCTACTGGACTGCAGACCAACCTATTAACTGTGGTCCAACCTAAAGGAAGGAGACACGATTCCCATCTCTTTTGCTGCTTCCTGTGACCGATAAAATCAGATTGAAAAAGCCTTTAGAGAAAATGGACTTGAGTTTTCAGCTGATTTTCCTTTTTATAATCTTTTTCTACACCCTTTTTCTCCTGTTAGGAATGACTTATTGAAAAAAAAAAAAAAATCTTACCAGACAAATGCAACTTGAAAGACACTTGGCAAATGTTTTTCTGTTTCTAATATTAGCCTGACATTAAAAGGAGAATGGAATATGTCCAAAGTGTCACGGAACCTCTCTCCTCTTCTTGATAATGTAACTCTAACAAGTTTGTAGATAATGCAGACTTGGAGCCTTCCAAAATAGCTTCTTACCTGAATTCCTCTAAACATCTTTACATATTCCTAAAAATGTGTAAGGGAAAACTAGCTCTTTCAAAGATAGCTCTCTATGGCCATCTAATATTGCAGACATTCAGTCAGACATATTTGGGAATTATAATAACATTTTCTATATGCTAAAAAATTTTCTTTTACGACACAAGAAAATAAAAGAAACTGAGATGGAGATATAATTAAACATAATTTTCTTGCAAAAAAGTAAAACATTGAAAATTATTTTAATTTAGGAGGTGTAATTTTGACTGGAAATGTAAATATGGAATATTTATATTCTAAACTAACTAATGGTTGAGGATTTTTTAAAATTTTATCTTTCTGTAAGACTATTTACATTTTATTAATTCTTGCAAGTATTAATGGTAATATGGTTTTCAATTTGATGTTGAAATTAAAATATTTCTTACTAAATACTATATATGATATACAGTATTATACTTAGCAGAGCCAAATGAAATATTAAATATAAAACAAATTAAATCTTATGCTATGAAAATCAGTAACAATGTAACTGTTAATTTCAATATTGCTAGCATTTTTTCTATTAAACACACACTCAAATACAATAGAAAGCTAATTAACGTTACACTTGTAATCACATATATTATACCATAACTTATGTGGAATACCCTTGAGCAATTAATAGCACATTGTATGTATGGGCAAAGCTTTTTGTATTAAGCTAAATCAATAGTATAACTTTGAACCACATCTTGGATTTATCTGCAGAGAAAAATCAATATCTCATTGAAAAAAGGTAAATAGTATCTATTAAAATAAAGGCAAATTTGGTTTTAGTTAGTAATTTACGATGTAGTTAGCTGACATTGATTAAAATATTTATATTTTCCATACATTCTCATTACGAGAATACACTGATTCTAAAATTCTTTGGCAATTCTCTGGTTTTAACAACCTGTCTCACAACCATTCTCATTGATACCAATGCTAATGGTTTAAACCAGTAGTCATAGTAGTTTTAGGCTCCAGGCCCACTGGAGCTTTTGTTCTGAAGGACTTCACAGCTTTAGAAAGTAAATGAGTTATCTCTTCAGACCATGTTTCTTTGTAGTCCTGAGAACCTTACAATTCAGTTTTCCAGAGTGTTTTGATTTCTCTATTTATATTCAAAGTCATCCCTGGATTAGATATAAATAAAATAATAGAATATTCTTAACTTGTATAATCTTGCCATCAGAGGTTAAGTACACTGACCTACAAAGACTCTTAGACTATTCAAAACTAAATCAACAAAAATCTTTCTGAATGGACTTATAGAACTGGATTTTTCTCTCAAACTTGTGTACAATATTTGATGAGAGATTCTCTATTTACTATGGAGTTCATGTGTACTATTGATATTCTTGTTTTTAAAAGGCATGATTACCTGATACTTATAACTTATTTGCAAAAATTGAGACCTTAGTTTTCTCCTTCTCTTAGAAGACTCTTATGTAAGTTTGAGCTGACACACTGAGGGCTGATGTTTTATAATTTACAGCAGATAAATTCGTTAGAATGTCATAGAGAAATTTTAACTTAAGATCTCCCCTATCTATACCACCTTACTTATTGACATGCTTGCAGACTATTCAATGTTCTTTCTATTAGCAGTGTTAATTTTAAAACCTGATGGAAGCCACATTTAAAAATTCTATTTGAGTAGCTGATTAGACACAGAAATTTTGCTTACAGTTTCTGCAAGAATCTTTATGAGGTGTCCCTAAGTTAATACCTTCCCTTACATTGATTACATAACACAATACGACATTCTGTGTTAATAGGCTTTTATTAAACTGGATTCAGAGGTTGCATCTCTTGGGGATAAAATAAATTGTATAATGTAGTTTTCTCAATTCAATGATGCTAGAAAGGATATGATGATCTTCTAGTTGGGAAAAGTGATGGCTTTCACCTATTTCTCAGCAGACACTTACTTTTCCTATATTTTTCTCAGTTGTTAGACCTGAACTACACAGATGGGTTTCAATAAAATCAGCAAGCATATATGTTTGTCATTTCAATAGTCAATGCAAATTAATGGTTTTCATTCTGTTGATGATAAATCTATTATTTCTCCTATTCATTAAAAGCCGGTTTTAAAATTAACTCACTCAAACATATCAACTGCAGTATTTAAAATTATGTTCATTAAGATATTAATTAAACACTGCTCAGCTTTCTAATTCACATTTCCAATGTATACCTACAGCATAACTGTTCTAAATTATATCCGGTGGATTACTTTGGGCTTCAGCATAATAGCCTTAGCTAGGGTACACAGATAAAAGGCTTCGTTCCTCAGAGACTGGAACTCTGTACTGGGCATCTAAGGTCAAAACCTACCTGCAGAGTAGGAAGAAAAGACTAACAAACCAGACACTCAAGTACCACTGAAGCACAATTCACTGCCCCAGTTCAGTGCCTGGGAAGATCTAAGTACCTCCAAAAACTAAGCTCACTGATACTCTGAATTGACATCACACAAGGAGTTCTATATAGCTAGTCAATAAAGAAATAGACTCAGATATTGTTCCTCAAGGACTTGGAACTGCACAGAAATGGTTTTATTATGCAGGATCCACAGCCTGGAAGCTCCTTCTGAGGATAGCTGCTATTTGATGGCTATCAAGCAATTATTGACCAGTCAGCACACAGCTGGCTCATTTCACACCTTGTCAAACCACACATTCAATGACAAAGTCTATCTGATGCAAAGAAACTTTACTTCCAAAGTCTTAAAAATTAGAAACCTTAAGAAAATGCAACAAAATAGAAAAAAAATATGCTTACCTTTCCTGCCACATCTTTTTCTGATTTTCTCTGGGATGATAAGGTACAATGGTTGACTTATTAGGAAACCTGTTTTCTTCTTTCACCAGTATTTACATCTAAACCTCCTCATTTTTTGTAGGAGACATGTCATTGGTGGGAATACCTGAAGATATGGGAAAATTCATTCTGTTGGACATTAAAGAGAAGGGTCCTTCAAAAGCAGGACACATTAGTTTCTCGATAGTCATGGGTATGTTTTAATAGAAAAAGTGATAATAACAAAGGATTTAATCTTGAGACTGATTTTTATAAGTCTGGTGCCAATCACTCTGCCTTGCTCCCTCATCTGGTATATTTAATACTTTTTAAGCTGAAAAGTTAAATTATTATAGGCCGATTCCCTCTGTTTTCATAGCAGCGACCACCAGAGACTTAAGAGATCATGTGTAAGTTATGACCAAACGTAGGAATTACAGGGTAGTGATAAACTTTGTGAAATTTAACAGTTCATCAAAGCTAATCATCAGTATCCAGCATGTGTATAATTTTCATTGCTGCCACCTGTGTCAACATGAGACACTTCTGCCCTTTCTTTTGAAGAAGGCAAGATTCATTAGGAGGAATTATACCTATTATTAGACCATCTGACATTACTGGGGAAAAAATAGGCAATTTTGCTGAAATAGAAACCTTTTTCAGACTTGAAAGTATCAAACATCTTTCCAAACTAAGAACAGATGGAAAACATTGAGTATAAACCACATGGAAGAAAAGTAGGCTGATACCTGTGAAGTTAGAAAATATTAGCAAAAGGATAGGTGATAAGGTGGTCAGTTATGAGAAAGAGAAAAAAAGGTGATAATTTATTGACTGTAGAATAAGAAAGGGCTAATTTGGAAGGCAGAGAGAATTATAGTTTGTCATAAAGCCATATCTGTGTTCAATCCATTTCTTTTAGCATCCAATGCTACGTGACTAAACTTAGGTACCATTTCAACACTGTTTCCTCTCCCTGAATCAGTTCACTCCTTTGCCAGAGGAAGTTCAGACTTTAATTTCTCTAGAAATGAAATTCCTTAGACTTTCATATCCCTCAGTACCTTATTTAGCTTGGATGCAATCATTTTTATTCTGCTCTTCTAGTTAAAGTTATGTTGCTGAACAGAACAGAATACAGAATTCACATGCACAGACAGATGCCATGGTGGGGCTATCCTAAGCTTGAGGGATTTTTTCATACTCTATCAATAGTGTATGTACCATGTAATTTTACCTAATTTAAAATAAAATGCAATCCTGGAATGTGTTGATAGTTAACAAAGGTGATTTCTGTCTTTCAAATGGTGATTTCCAGTTAGTATCCCATATCAGCAAGGATATTTTCAGTGACTTTCAAATTTACAGTGGATAAAGCTGTTTAGATATCAGCCTGGGGAGGATGAAGGTATCATACCTCTCCTTTCCTGTTAAGAAAAGCTCAAAAGAACCTAAGAAATAAAATGTTATGCTTACATGCTGAAATGAGCAGGGGCAGATTTTAGCTGAATAAACACAGTCCGACATATACTTAGCCCATCCCCTTGAATCCACACTAAGCATAGATCTAAACTTTCTCCTCCAACATACTCCTCATCATGTTCATCAGTCATGCCCCAGGCCATAGTTTGGATTTGAGTTGATTCCACTTACATGAACATTAACACACAATGTGGTACAGAAGAAATTGAGCTCTAAAGCAAAACAGTTTCTACTGAAGACCAGATTTCCGTACTGTGTGTATTTTAGGAAGGTTCTCTTTGAAAATAATTCGACTCCATGCAATGAAAGTCTGTTGACTCAGCCTTTGTGACCCAGTTTCATTTCAAGGAAATCAAATTTACATACTCTAAGAATGATATAAAGCAAAGCATGATATACATAGGAATGATTGGAAATTTATTTCCGAAGTGCAGTCTTGACCTTATCTGGAGCACTAACAAAGGTAAAATCATCATGAAAGTCTTCCACTCTAGCTAGCTGGACATAGAACAATAAATAGGTGATAATGCAGACAATATTCAAGTTCTGGTAATACTGAAGACAATAGAGTGCCCTTTGCCAGGAATTTTAATGATTTTGGAGTCATTAGTTTCCCAGCTGATGAGAAACTATAATTATCATTACATGTTTATCCTTTTTACTTCCGACTAGTGGTCCAGTCATGCAATTTCATTTTTCTTGTAGCAAATTTGGTTACAATCATCCATTCTTCTTAATTTCAAAATGAAATAAATTAATCTTATTAATTTCCAAATTAATTTCAAAAGTAATGTATCTTTACCTGGAGATAAACAGTACGGAAGCTAGAATTTTGTTTATTTTTTGGTTTCGAGTGGCCTTCAAAGTCCTGATTGTTAGACCTAACAAAATTCTCTTGGGATGCTTGTCAGACTGACACAACTAAGATAAGTAGAGATACAAATGCTGAATCTCCCTAGGTGAAAGACTATGACGCCAGATGAAGGTCTTTGTAAAGAGAGGAAGGAGTGGGTATGGGTCCTAAACCACTGCAGGATGGGATGGACATATCTGTATAATGAAAAGATATGAACAGTATGGAGAGACAGACAGGAATACTAGGGCAAGAACAGTAAAGGGATAGCTAAGGACTGCAAGCATATTGCTTTCTCCTCTTTCCAGGTGGCACTGAAAGAGTAATGGGCATTCAGCTCAGCAGGTACTTAACTTGTCCTTACTGGTTGTTTAAGAAGTGGTTACAGTCAGGAATTACAGTTGGTCCGGACACATCTACTTCCCAGTTTCTCACCCAACTGGGACATTATGGTTAAAGGATGATCACTTCTATATTTCTACTTAGTAGCAAGTATGAAGTCTTAGGCTATCTGAACATGCTTTAATCTATCTAGCAGTGACATCCATTATAGGGACAACAATTGTTTCAGCCTTCAAGCAAATATTCAAGGTACTAGGACAACCTGTACTGACTCTGCCAAGAGACTATGGCCACTAGATCACAACAGTTATTGCTATCTAGTATCAACTAGTTTACATCTACCCTCACTGCAATCATACACGTGACATACTGTCAAGATGTAGTCTATATGTGTTTCTCTTTAATGGTGCCAGACTCACTCATTCTAGCTGTAATATGAAATTTTTGAATCTGAGTTCACTACAGAAGAGCTTTTGATGTAGAGTATAAATATTCTTTTTAATATAGTACCCAATCTGTATCTCCCTGATTAGCTTAAATATTTTATTTTTCTTATCCAGTTCATATAATCACATTTTTATTAGTGCAAACACAAAATGAAGGTTTTTAGCATCTCTTCTTCCCAGGATGTTCTCCATGTCTTTTAATGGTTTTACTGCCTTTTTGTGATTCACGAAGTTACTGCTTCTCTGAAAATCAAAGGCAACATTAAAATGCAAAACAGCTAACAACTGCTACATGGTGACAGAACTGAAAAGAAGTCATTTTGTATGTCAGGCAAATCAATACAGAATAATTATATTTTGAAAGTTGAAATAACTTTTAAAAATACAATATAAAAACAACCAACCCAAGACAAAACAAAACAGTTATCCAAACATGTTTGGAGAAGTTTTTAGAAAAAGTACAAGTTCCTTCTTTTAATGATTCAAGGGGAAGATTTCATTAACAAAATGCACATTTAATTATGGATTTTTCAAATGGTATCATGCACAAGATGCAAAACTGCTAAAATTCATTAGTAGGGTACAACTGTTTTATGTACTTTTAAACTGTAGCCTAAATTAATTGTGCCTCTTTGTCTATAAACCAGCTGTCCATTCTTTATTAAGGCATCTGTTAGTTCTTCATAGCAAAAGACAGTAAAAATGAGTGCAGAACAGCTTTTAATTCAGAACCTCACAAAGACATTACTTTAAAGGAATGTAAAAGAAGAAAAGAAAATGTAAACCAGACAACTATAAACACCAAAAACACATGC
This sequence comes from Caloenas nicobarica, assembly GCF_036013445.1. Classification (NCBI taxonomy): domain Eukaryota; kingdom Metazoa; phylum Chordata; class Aves; order Columbiformes; family Columbidae; genus Caloenas; species Caloenas nicobarica. The sequence goes on from NC_088247.1 coordinate 28,162,214, forward strand.
AGTCTGCATTAACTTTAATCTCTCATATGGCAACCAATCCTGTGAGATTTCAGTTGAGTCATTAATCTCAGGATATAATGTTTTATTAATAAAAATATTTTCTTCCACCTTTGTTTGATAACAATAAGATAATGTGAAAATACTAACCTTCTCAATCTCCACTAGGAATTTAAAATGTGATTGTAATGGGTTGCCTTAATCTTAGTAGTAGCCCTGAAAAGAAACCTTGCACTTCTCAACCTTCACTAAAAAGGGTTAGTGGGATTTTGTTACAGCATTGTTTCCTATGGTTTCACAAGTCTGCAGTTAAGAATATGAATCTGGTTTTGGTACCTTCAGTGATTGAAAGTAATTATAAATGTGCAAGTAGAGTTCAATGATTTCATGCTTCTGCTTTACAGAACTGTAAGCAGGACACGGCTTTAGTTCTGATGTAAGAACATAATTGTAATCTCATGAAAACCACTCTCTGCCTTCCTTTACTGAGGAGGAGAAATAATTGTGACTCAATTCAGGTTTGAAAGGTCAGTAAGATGCCAAACACTTGTTTGCCAAAATCTAACATTTTATGCTAATCATTATCCTGTTAAGTGATGGATGCCTGCTCAATAATTTAACACTTCAATAAGAAATCTTTTTTTGAGATATTCAGGTCCATTCCCCTCTGGAACAAGCCCCTGACAGTGGGCAAGGACTATCCATGCAGTCAAGGACCACACAGCCCAATCATGTTAAATGTCCCTGAAAAATTCACACTCACTTTATTCAGTAACCCAGACTCTTTGTCTGTTGAGGAATCCTCAAGATGAAGGTAGATCAGGGCATGGCCACATGAGCAATTGCTGGAAGACATGTGCTCCTCTGTTGTGGAAGCCCCATGCTGGGGCCATGTCTGACCCTGGGTCCTCCCCACCAGGCCTGATCCTGACCCACATTCAAGAACAGGCTGACATCCCAGCTTGGCTTTGGTGCCCCTCTGATCCACACAAAATACATCCCCACCACCCCCGTACTCTACTTGTCTGGGTTAGGTAAAATGAAGATCTACAATGAGAGTGTTGGATTGTAGTTCCAACAATTCCAGTGGTACTTCAAAGATCATTTCTTCCCTGAATGCATATATGTCAACTCCTCCTCATTTAGTTTCTTGGAGAAAAAGGTGTGAATTCTGTTTTGTTTATATCGACAGTTTCATTATTTTTTTTGTACTGAATGTACACATTTTGACTGAAGTTTGTATTGAGCAGGAATTTCAATTTGCCCATATTGACATTTCTGATTAGTAAAAAGTCCTCGAGAAAAAACTCAGTTTGTTCTTTTATTTCACATCTTTGGTTTTGCTGAGTTCCTATATCTGCATTATAAGCAAACTAACAGAAAAGCTTGAAGCAAATCAATACCACCACACTCACTGTTCCTCTTTTCATTTCTTTGGAACTTAAAATTTACTGGTTTCCCTTAAAAACATGATGCAGTTCCACTGCTAGTTTATCCTGTGAAACGACTGTACATTAAACTAAATTCATATGCATGCAGTCTATTGAACATATATATTTTCATTGCTACTTATTCACCTATAATAAAACATAAAAGAATACAACTTTCAAGCAATGGCTGCAAAAAGGCAAATAAAACAGGAAGCATAAAACCAATCAGGTTTAATTTTTATATTCTTCACTGATTTTCGTTCATGTTGTCAGATATGTGATCTTACCATGAACTGTTTGAGTTAGTCTGGAATGCTTTTGAGTGTTCAAGCTTACAGTTATACCTGTTAAGAGGCAGGCAGAAGAGCAGCTGTCTAAATTCTTTATCATGCATCATTTTCTTACAACATTCATTACCTAGGGACCCTAGGGATTTCTTTTAAGAAGGAGACGGGGCTAATTTAAAATATTAATGAGTAAATGGTATTTCTTTTATTTCAAGATTGAAAGAAAGCATTCAATATTTATATTAACTATAGATTTTATGTTAAATCAGCTTTGACATTTTCTGAGTCTCAGTGTTTTCTAATGGGACTTGAATATTCAATGGGACTTAAATTTTATCAGTCCTACTCTGTCTGCAGCCGAGAAGTACAATTCAATATCAATGAGATGACAGCTCCACTGGGAAAGAGGCAACAGTCTCATTTCTTGTACTAAAATACTGTTCCAGGAACAAGAATGTCAAAATACATTTTCAAAATTCATTTTCATTTAATATCTAAGGTAGTGATCCAACAGCTTTTATTCTCTGTATAATTGGATCGAATGGCTGCTCAAGTAAGTTGCTAACTTCAGTTTGAAGGAAGCCAGGACCTGGGGCTTCAGTCTATGGATCTCATGTTCCTCTCCCTCACCCTTGGGTAAGTCAAGAATTATTCCTGCCAATGGAAGGAACTTACTGTGAACAAACAGTGGACCAAATCCCAGACTCCCAATACCCACAAATAAGTAAACCAGTTTTGTTCTGAGATATATACTTAACCTTGATATTTGAAAAAAAAAAAAAAAAAGTCCGAATGTTAATCTAGTATTCAGTAACATTCTGAAGGTCTGTTTCCCTGTTGCAGTTTTTCAAATAAATTGTTCATATACAACTCAAAACTTTTGTAAACTTTGCATTGAAAAAAAAAGCATGCTGCTATATGGTGTTCTATCAAGCGAGAGACTAAAAGGCATTGAAGTTCACTTAAGATGCTGCTGGACAGTTAGTGGCATTGCCCTGAAGGTTTTTGATGACAAGAGCTGCCATATATAATGCGTGATGGACCTAAGAACTGCACATATTCTACCTCTCCAAATTTAAGCCTGAACTGAAAGGTTGAACAGACCTTTTCCATACACATCCTCTTTTCCTTTGCCCTCTAGTTCTGTCTAGTGAAAGCCTAGTGAAAGGCTACAGAAGGGCAGTATCTGTGTTTGTATTTATTATGTACTATTCATATCGTGGCAGTGGCAGCTTGATTGGTTTTTCATGGGTGACCTGCCTCCCGTCTGAGAGATGCCATGCAGGAGTGCGGTGACTGCCATTCCAGCATATGCTTTGTGCTTGTGGGTGGTGAAGTGGGGTGCTTGGGGGTGGCGAGCCATTTACTGGCATGCATGCTCTCTGCCCTTAGCATGGGACAGAGGTAAGACTGAGAAAGGTTTGAAATTTATAAAGCTCAGCACAGGAGCTGCCCCTGCATTGCTCCAGTCCTTGAGGGTCTCACACAGAGCTGTGACCTTATTGTGCCTTGATCATTGGACACAGGATAATTCAGGTGGAGAGGGATCTCAGGAGGACTCTTGTCCAACCTCTTGCTCAAAGAAGTGTCATAGGTTGCACGCAGGCCTGAAGAAGGACTGTGCACTACAGTCTCCTGGTGGACAATGCAAACAGTAGTGTCCAAGGGCAGGACACTGTCAACAGGTCCCACAGACCAGAAACCATAGCCATGTTGATAAGATACAATGCTTTTGCCACAGTGTATTGGAAAACAGTCTGAGGAGAGAAAAAATTCTTTTTCTGCTGTGAAGCATTTCAGGAATTGAAGTAGGCAAACAGATAACTCAGTTCCTAGCTCTCTGTTCCTTCAGTCCCAAACACAGGGCATAAAGGTTAACAATTAAATTTTTTTTTAAGGAATGTAGATCTCACGGGATCCTAGGGAAAGGAGCAGAGAGAAAGTCCAGTGGAAAGTGTATTATCTGCAATGCCAAGGGTGAATGCAGCTTTAATATTACCATGATACTGTGTTTTAGTAATAAGGATCTGGTATTTTTATGACTCCTTCTCTGGCAGCAAAAAACATGGGGAAAATAGCAAGCCAATTACCTGCCTGTTTAATAACAGGAATTTGCCCTATTTTACAGCTATATCCGTCCGCAAGGAATCTTTTGCCTAATTAAATGTATTTTAGGCTATGACGCAAAAATATTAATTTACACTATGTTTGTTTTCCTGTCTCCTCAGATCACTGCTCGTTACTTTCTGGAACAATAAAGCTTTTACATCTTTCAGAAGTGAAATCCTCCTTAGGAAGGGAATTAAATGTGCATTTCAGTAGGCCTGAGGTGTAAGTTTTAGAACTGAACAGATGATGCACATTTTTATTGTCTTTCAATATCTAGTTTATTTCTTGTAATAGAGACACTATACATTTTACTCTGAAGAAAAAAATTATTAGAAACTAGACACCCATCCTTGTTTGATGATGACTGAATTAAATAAGTGTTACCTTTTAGCACTTCAACTCGCAATAGGTTATTGTTGATAGTATAAGATCATTTTCTGTTACTTTTCCCGAGCTGCTAACAAAGAAATCTGGTGTGTTACTAAACAGAATCTTTTAACTTTTAGTTAAAATAAATAACACAACATACATAGCCAACTAAACAATTTCAAACAAGTTTAAAATATTTAAGAGTTAAAAAATAACCAGATGGATAACTGAGAAAGACCCAAAGCTCTAAATCCCTCAAGAGAAAAAAATAAAAACATTTATGATTTAGCCAGATTAATTTTCATTTTATTTGACCCTGTAAGTTTTTTCTTATTTAGGTTCCTGTGAATAGTTTTGCTGATATGGGAAACAATATAAGTCTTTGCTGAGTTTAAAAGATGCTTAGATGAGGTTCTCAGGGGCATGGTTTAGTGACAGTGTTAGGTTAGCAGTTGCACTCGATCTTGAGGGTCTCTTCCAACCAAAATGATTCTGTGACTGTGCAAAGAAAATGGATTAACATCACGGAAGGGGCTTGAAACCCCACAAAATCATGTAAATCATCACTTTTCACTCTGCAGTACACGCAAATATGAAGCAAATTGTCCATTGCCTAAAAAAAAATTCTAAGCTATTTTTAATTTGGAACTCTAAAGTGAAATATAAAGGGAAAACATTCATTCACATGATGTTCCATTAAAAAAATATTTTAGTGTGTCTATTTCTTCAGTTTAAATTCATTGGTAAAATTTCTAGCCGAAAGTGAGTTCTGATGTTGAATATTTTTCATTTACTTTCACTGCAGATGTTTACAGCTACAAAGAGGTCACTCCAAACAGGCAACTATCCTGAAAAGAAATAATGTTCTTTTGATGCAAATTCATGATAATAGAAATTCAACCACAATTCTTTAGAGCAATTTGATTTTTGGATGCCAAAACAGATACCTCAAACAGAAGAGCTCAAAGGGAAAGAGAATAGTGAAGTATCTGGCCATGTGTCATTCTATTTTTGTTTCCTTTAACAGGAGATCACTAATGTTTGTAAGAGACCCCTTGCAGTTCCCACAGATCATTACATACCACACTACTAGTTTTTCCCTTTTCTAATGTTATCTATCTCCATTGGTAGCACAATGCATAGCTGATCGTTATAATCATTGTTATGCTTGCTTTTTTTTCAGCATTTAGCAATAGTCTTAGTATGTGGAGAATACATATTTATTTGGTTTTCTTTTATGAAAAAAGACTCTCATTTGTTTCTTTTACCTTTCAAAAAACTTTGATGAAGAACATTGTCTCTCACACCTTTATAAAGCCATGTTTATACAACTCAGAATATTGACTGGGAATTGGGATTGTCAGGAAATTTTCTAACATAGTGAGTTTTTTCCATAGAATATATCAGTCCATCAAGACCAAAATGTTCCGTTGGAAAGGAGACAGTGCCAATGGTGTTCTGAGGAGCTTTGTCTGTCAGGAAGGATTTTGGCTGTTTCACTGTCCAACTGCTGCCTGATGTGCTGCTGGGTAGACCTGACCTGGTGGCAATCAGATTTGCAGCCTTCTGCCTGATCTGCCAGTCAGGATCCTGGGATCCCAAGGAGCCCCAGCTCAAATTCTGATTATATTTGGCAGGTGGACCATAATGGAGCTGGGACTCAAAAACCAGGAAAGTCAAGGAGCTGCTTCCTTAGGTGACAAGGGCACAAGGAATTGGGAAAGCAATTCTCTGCCTTCTCAGTCATCCAGGTTCATAGGAAACCTGGAAGTTGTTCTGCCATTTGCTGTAAGACACCGATCATGGAAAAAGCTCCAAATCTCCAAAGTTTCCCATTCCACTGTAATTTTGATAACATTTCTTTTTTTTTTTTAACATAGATATTTTGTATGCTCTGGATTTTTAAATATTTATGTAGCACATCAAATGATTTAATTGCCAAGAACACAGTGTAACATCATTTTTTTTTGAGAAATCAGATCTTTGTGTCATTTTTTCATCCTTTCAAATTACTTATGCACTTTTTTCTCTTGCCATCTCATTACAAACAGCCAGCTTTTAGCTCTCAAAATACATTAAGCACTATTTTAACATTTTCCTTCTTTCATACTCTTGTTTTCTTAAATTGTTATGGCTTTTGTTTATTGGTATACTTATTTTATAGTTCTAAGAAATAATTTTGTCCTTCCTGGCATCTCTGCATGTTTCACAACAGTCTTCTAATTCTAGCATCAGCCGATGAACTAACTATGGTGTTTTCAGATCAAGAGTATTTCCCTTTGTTTGGTGATCGAAGGGTGATCTTCAGTGTATATATCACCTGTTTTCTCTTTGCAGAACTTTGCATTTTTTTTCCCCTGGGCAGCTCTGTGCTTGTGTTCCAAGATTTTTTATCTCAAGCATTTCACTGCTCTGTGATCAAGAGATTAGTGCATAAAACATAAACATCTCATTTTTAGGCTGTTATCAGTAATGCATTATGTAAAATGGAAATGAGACTCCTGCCTCTGAATATCTGTGCTTTATAGTAGAAGGCAGAAGTCTAAAAGATGTAACACAGTAGCATCTGTATGTGTATAAAATAATGTGACCCAATGACTTTCTGAAGCTCAAATCTTTTGATGTCAAAAATCTTACAGGCTCCACAGAAAGACAGAAAGTTAACAGCAAACTGAAGGAAATGAATTTAAGATTTTGATTTAGAGATGAATTTAAACATGCCTTTGGACTGCAAACCAAATATTTGCATCTCTTTCATAATATTTTAAGTAGACTTTGTTAGATATTTCTCACAAGATTAACACAATGAATTTATTTCTGTTGTTGCTTTTTTATAGCCAAAACAAAAAATACTAATGCATATGTTTTACAAATTCAGGAGAGGAGGGTGAGTAAACAGTTATTCTTAAGCTTATCTTCATTATTTTAGAGAAGGGAGGAAGCTCATGTAGCATGAAAAAATGAGGCTCTGAAATTTCTTTTATTTATTTTCTTTTATGAAAATATTCTTCTTTTTCACCTTTTATATGGAACAGGCCATGAAACACCCCTATATACCTAAAAGATAAAGCTTTTTGCTAGGAATCTTATCTCCCTATAAAAAAGACCTCTGACGCTGTTTCTGGTGATTTTAGGGAAGGGAAAGGATGACTTCTACTTGTGGTGTTTAATTGGCTCTCTGGGGGTTTCCCCTCACCCATTTGCTTTTTCTGTGAGACAGCATAAGAAACAACAAACAGTCATTAGATCTATGGCTTTGCTCTGGTGGTGGACAAATCAGTTCCTCTGGTTTCATCCAGTTGCTGACTGTACTTTGTAAGAATATAGAAATCCTGTCAAAGGATCAGCCAGGGCAAATGAGCATGGCCTTTTTAAAGTTTCAAACCTGTATTCGTAGCAACTAAGCATTTGGCCTGTATGTTCTGCTTTCTTTCTGAGTTGAGTATGATCTCATGTTTTACAAGGAGATGCCATTTAAGCTATGTTCTTTCTTCATGTCAGGGTGAGAACTCATCTCTTCAGTTTCTTCTCCATCCTCAGTCTCTGGCCACATAGGAGAACTGGACAGGATACGTACCACCAAATGTACAACCCTGCAATATGAACACAGCCTCTGTGTGGTCTGTTGCCCTGATCCCATTCTGAAACTCCATTATTATGTTTACGGGTCTGGAATTCCACTATGTAGAAACATTCATACGAAGTGCAAATCTGTCCTCCAGAAGCTAAGACTTGGTTTTAGAAGATTTCTGTCTAGTTTCCTCACTAATTTCTCCACCTTTTCCCCTATATCTCACTAGAATGTAGGGGTTTTGTCACTTAGCAAGTTTGCTGGCAAATGTGTTTAGTATAATAGATTTTTTTTTTAAGAATAAAAATATAGTGATGCTAACACATAGTCTTACTTCCAGATAGGTACTTTTGGTCACTGTTACCACTAAGGATTATAAGACTTCTATTTGGCACAAGCAAACTCACCAAAAATACACCCCGCCTCTTGCACCACGTAAATGGTCTATACGTAGATGATTGTGTCCTTTGCTCTATCCTGATCCTTAAATACTGGGTCAAAGTGCTGAAGGGCTAAAAGGGGCTGTATAAGCCACAGTGGTGGCTGGGGGTAGTGTTATGGAATGGTGAACAAGATGCCCTACATAAGTCTCAGCAAAAAGACACAGAGGAGAGGATAGTCTCAAGATCAAGTTGCAGCATGTAACATGGCAGATTACACTCAAAGTCCAGGCTGTGCCTGTGAGTCTGCTGTAGGTCCAACGGACACCTAGGCTTTTTCACTGCAGAGTGCAATGAAACACCTCTGGACTAAAGAGGTGCAAAGACATTTCCCAGGCAGTTTTGTGCTGCACTTCTCAGAGATACAGCACCACAACAGTAGCTAAATTCTGTCTCCACTTATGTGATTGTAACTGACTGAAGAATTTACACTGGATTTATGGTTCTTAAGACCTTACAGGCAAGTGTGTATTGTCTTATAAATCTGCCTGTGGCAGGAGGACTGTAGGTCCCCAAACAGCATATCTACAGTGTGCTGGTGTTGCCTCCCAAAGTAATTATTCTGTAGGGATGAGAAGGAGCAGATTCCCTGAAACTGCAGCTTCACTGCAATGGGAGAGGATAGAGCCTTGGCTGGCACAGGTTAACCAGCACTGCAAAAGAGGTGATTCATATTTATTAAGAGGTTTGCACATACTCTTGTTTCCCTGGAACAAGAAAGAGAGTGAGAATGGAAGTCTTCACTTCCTTTTCTCATTTGTACTTAATGGAGAATATCTATCATTCTTTGCTCATGCTGAAATTCAAGTCAGCTTTCTGCTTTACTGTTAAGTACTGAAGATAATGTCAAAAACAAAAGATCAGTGAATGTGTGTTATTCTTGAAAATGGAGGGGCAACTTATGTGTCTGTTATTGTCCATTGTACCCTTTCAAGTTTCAGGAAAAGAAGATAAAGGTGTTATCTCGAGGAGCAATGATCCTAAGCCCAAGAGAAAGTGTTTTTACTTCAGCAGCTCCAAATTCATATTAACTATGGTATGCTTAAAATTTTCAAGTATCTAGAATTTTGAGCAATTAACTTACCTGTAATGACAAATCTATTTTTAAAGCCTTTCAATTTTAACAAACAAGAAGCCTTTCAATTTTAGACATAAATATATAAAAATATAAAACTTACTGCTTTACCAAGCTAGGCACTCCACATCAGGCTTTACATGCTTTATGAGAAAAAATTTGGCTTAAAGCCACATTTTCCAGGCTCCAGATCAGAAGTTAGAGTATGCCAAGGTCTTGCCCTCAGTTGTATTTCCTTTATGCAGTGTTGCAAACGGTACCTCAGAAAGCATGAGGTGTAGAGACCATTAAAAAAATCATTTGTCCATGACAAGCAGGAAATGAAACAATCTCTCTCTTGACATAAGTCAAGTCCTTTAGTCTAGCTCCTGACATGACCACATCCAAAGTGGCTTTACAGCAATTCAAGTGACAAGGGATAAAGGGAAATACTGGCTGTCGCTGGAGTTCAAGAGAAGTGATAGCCTGTATTAGATTCTATTTTGTGTTTTTTTTTTTAATTTGAGAAACTATTATTAGTCTTTTTGGCAAAGATTCTTGCTTTATAATATCAAGATTTTAAAAAGAGTTTTGTAAAATACTGTGTTGCAATAAAGCTAAACAAACAATTTTTTCATCTATAAATTCTTTCATTGGAGTTGTAAAACTATAGCTAGAACACAACCTGGAAAAACTGCCACTGCACAGAATTCCTCCTTTACTTACTGCCAGCTAGACACCAGTGTTGCAAATGAAAGGATATAACTTTTAAAACTCGGTAGGCACTCTAGTAACTGTGATATCAACGACTATTAAGCAGTGTGTTGAAAAGTATATGATCAGCTCCATTGATTCTGATAGAATTGCAGACTTTTCAACAAATTCACACTTAGCTTGTTGATCTCAACATTTATGTTACTATGCTGTATGATTATATGGAGTTGTCCAAATGGGAATTCGACAATGCCCCTATGGCCAGTCTAAAGCTTCTTTGCTCTCAGCCTTCTTCATGCTATTTGCTGTCATTGCTTTGAGTGCCAGCAGGTAATATCAGCACATGGGAGCCTTATCTCACCTCTGGTCATAGACATTTTCCCTTCTAATCCCCAGAATGAATTTGCCTCTGCGCCCCAAAATGCAGGTAGGTGAGATTCTGCCCGGCACAGGATGGAAAAAAGTGTTGAGATAACCAGAGTATTAAATCTACACCTGCATGCTTTGCTCTGTCACTGAGCAGAGCTAGCAGGCAAGTGTTTGGAACTGATGGGAGTTTTGTTGCTTGATTTAATGAAGCTGGGATTTCAACCATGACCTAACATGTTCTCCCAGGCTGTAAGCGTCCCTAACCAAAAGGTTTCAACCTTATCCTTGTCGGCAGAATAATGTAGTGCCAACTGTAACACTAAGTTGAGACAACAAAGACCAACTTGATTTCAGTTACTTCTCCTGGATCTGTCTGTGACCATTCACATCAAAATTACTTCAAAAAGCCAGGGCATTCTTAAGAAGAAATAAAACTTCAAAGTCAAGAACAAACATGCATCTTAAAAATATAATTCTACTAGACAACATCAACTGATTTACCACCTTGCCATAGTCAAAACTGCAAGATTCTACTCCCACCACTTCTTCCTCTCTCATAGGAGGAACTGGAGTGAGGAGCTGTGAGGACGAGGAAGTGAATTGTGAGACCCTCATCCTTCAGCAGAGCAAACAATCTGATCAGGCCAGCTGCCCAGGCAACTGCAGCTCTAGCAACCACGTCATTAAAGGTCTTATCTTAGCTCTGAGGAAATTGTCTTTAAACATGCCCTTTTATAAACTGAGCTATTTTATCTTCCTATTTGTTTAAGGCTATAAATATATGTATACACGTGTATATATACATACACATATATACACATTTACACCCCAAAATAAATCGCTTCATTTACGCCACTTCCTATGAAAACTTTAATGGTGTCATCATGACCTTAGAGATTCTTTACCAAAATCTTTGATATCAAAACAGCTCAGCCTCATAAATGGTTTATATGCTGATTGTCACCGACCAACAAAGAGTTCCTCAGCTCCTCTAAACACCTTCTAGTGCAGCTTCATCACCTAGCTGCCTTACCATATTATACTCTTAAAAACCAAATGCATTGCTCTCTACCAAAGAGAAATAATTTCTAGTTTTATCTCTGCTAAGCCAAAGACTCTGCCAGCTTGACTTCCAGATCATGGGTTCCTTCTTTCTTATGCAATTGTTGATCAATAGAAATTCACAGGTTCAGTAAGAGATCTCCTGTGAACATCAGTTATGTTGCAAATGAGAATTATAAAGTGGTTTTGTTGAACCACTACTGCTAACTCAGGAAGGGAAAGCACCCATGTCTTTATTTTCCTCTAATGTACTTCAGGTTAACATCAAATTTCACCAGTGAACATGAAAGAAATAACAACATTTTTTTTGAGGCAAGAAACACAAAAGTAAGCAATTAGAAGAATTAAGTGAAGTAGTTTGACAGAAATAATCAGCAAGAGTTTGGAAAGATTTAGGAAACTAAAATGAAAGGCAGAGAGAGATGCCTTGGTTTCTCATTTTAAATTTCTGAATACTTCCAAAGAGATTGGTAATCCAAAGTTATCTCTGGGTTTTGTGCCCTTATTAATTTCAGTCATATTGTCAGTCATTTGCTCAGACATATGAACTGTTCCAATAACAAGGGTCATGTGAATACAGACAATTCAAAAAATATCTTTTACTGTCTTTAAAGGACTGATGAATATGTGGAGTTTTTTAGAAAAGCTTGTCCTGGGTCATTGGGGGGAGCAATGAGAGGAGGTGGTCTGAGTCAGGTGACCACAAACTGACCAATTGGAGTATTCCATCCCATTCACGACATCCTGGATATAAAAGGTGGAGACCAGAAGGACTCTCTCTCTCTTCTGCTGGGTCTTCTGCTGCTTCGCTTCCCTTTTTCTTTTCTGCCGTCCCTGCAAGCTGAGGCCTCATGGCTGTCCCTGCAAACTGCGGCATCGTGACAGACTGAATCTAGTTCCGGTTGGCTGCAGGATCCTGCCGGACTAGCTGCTGGGAATTTTAAGACTGGTTCTATAATATTTGTTCTGCTTTATTTTTCTCTATGTTTATTTAGTAGCGTTAGTAAAACGTTTTCAAATTTTCCAGCTCTCTTCTCTCTGTCCTTCTTTTCCTTTCCTCTCAAAATTGCCTGTCCTTAGTGAAAAAGGGGGAGGAGAGGTGGGGCAGAAAACGGGAAGGGGGAAGAGGGTTAAGGAAGATACATCTGCCACGGTTTTTGATTCTCTCCACGACCAAACCACGGCAAAGCTGAAATGTGTAGATAACAATATTAAAGGCATTGGAAAAATGGTAGAAAGTGCATTCTAATTTCATCTATGTGTTCTGTGAATAAGCAGCTTCATCATAGATACTTCTTCAACTACTGTAAATTAGTACTGATCCATTTAAACCATTTTATGCCTCCTAAGGATCTGCCCCAAAAAATGTCTCTGAGAGCTAGTGCAATTCTAATACATGGCCTGCCAAAAGCAGAATTATTCATGGAAAATGTTTTATCATGGCAATTTATTGAGTTTTTCTTTTATCCTGATAAAGGCAACCTACAACTTAAAATCTTCAAATGAAACAGCTACTCTCATTTAAATTAATCTAACAAACAAAAATAAAGTGCTATTTGCAAGTACCGGTGAATGAACAAAATTGAAGGACTATCTAGTAATTGGTTTTGTGAATTAAAATAATTTGTTCTTTGTATTTGAAGGAAAAGCAGAAAATTGCAAACATTGATTTCAGAATAGAAGCTATTCTCTTTATTTTCTGGAGAGTGCCCATCAGAGAAAAATGAATTTCACTCACAGTGACTTCTTAGTACTCATGCCAAAAATCAAGTCAGAAAATAGACTTCTTTTCCATAGCTACATTGTCTCCAGTTTTGAGGCTTCCCATCTATTTACTGCATTCTAAAAAAAAAAGAAAAGAAAAAAGTTGTGTTAAATAATTTTAAATTACCTGCAATTAAATGCATATTCTGCTGAAAGTCTACAGACTACAAAAACTGGTCTGTAGAACTGTTGAAGTATTCTCTGGAAGGTAATCAATCATTATCTTCAGGTAAAGAATTTGGGAACTTAATGAGCTCTTTAAACCAGACTTTTGTCTCCAGGTTGTCTTGATTTCTGTTAACTTCAATAGAGCTGTATGATCACGGAGGTGGAACTATTTACTCTTGATTATCTGTTTAGAGCTGCATGAAGTTGCCAAAAGTCAAAATCTTCACATTTTTATTAGCCAGAGAACTGGGGCTGAGATATTCTGGATAATGGAATAAATCTGAAACAGAAACAGTGCCTCAGAGTCCGAGCTGCTCTGGTCTAGAATGGTAGAGTCATGTTCATGCAGGTCTGCATCCAGTTAGTAAGTTGTCCCAGACCAGAAAGTATTGGAAGTACATATTAAACACATATAATCTGTTTGTTCACACCCACCCATAGAATAATTTAGGTTGGAAACAACCTCTGGAGGTGAACTCATAGTTCAAAGCCAACTTCACAGTTATATCAGGTTGCTCAGGACCTTGTCCAACCCAGTTCTGAATGTATTCCAGGATAAAGGTTTCACAATCTCTATAGGCAACCTGGTTCACTCTTTGATCAACTTCACTGTGAAAAATGCTGTTCTGAGACTTAGTAAGAATTTCCCTTGCTGTAGCTTGTGACTATCGCTTCTTATCCTTTCTTTGTCCCATTCCAGGATGAGTCTGTCTTCCCTAAAACTGTTATGCACTTGAAGACAGCAATTAGATTGCCCCTCAGCCTGTTCTTCAGGTTTTGCAAACCCAACTCTTTTGGTCTCTTCTTGCATTATGTGAATCAGCCCTATAGGCACCATGGTGGACTCTCTCCAGGTTATCCAACATTTTCTTGTACCAGGAAGCCCCAAACCAGACACAGTTCTCCAGGTGTGCTTTCACAAGAACTCAGCAGAATTGAATAATTACTTTTCTCAGCATGTTGGCTCCACCACAGCTCAGGCTGTGGTTAAACTTCATAGCCACAGAGACATGCCACTGACCCACATTCAATTTAACTGTATACGAGGACCCTCCAGGCTTTTTCTCTTAGTTGCTTTCCAGACGCTTGACTCCCCAGCCCATAAAACTGCATGAGGTTATTCCATCACAGATTCAGGATTTCACATTTGTCTTTATAGAACTTCATGAGGTTCCCATCACCCCCTTTCTCCAGCCTTGTTCCAGCTGCCTGGAAACCATATGATGCAGCATATCAACTGCTGCCATCTGCAAACTCACCAAGGACATGTTCCATCCCATTGTCCATGTCCTAGCGTGAATAACACCACCAGACACACAGCTGCTTAGGCCTCTCCTGGAGATAACCTGGCTATACCATGTAGCTAGGCTGAAGTCCTACTAGCCTTGAGCTCATGTCTTCTTGGAGTTATCTCATGTTATTTCACTCATGGAAGAGTTTATCTATGAACCAAAGGATACAGTCAGAGACGATGGGGAAGTAGTCTGCATTGTACCAGAATGAAAAAATTAAACTTTTATATATTTAATTTATTTCTTCCTAGAGTGATTTATTTTTTACATTAAAAGTATTTTGTGTGCATTTACAATAAAATCTACATTATGTCAATATAGTCAGTTGACTATATTCTGAGATCTGTATTATTAAAAGTTATCAATATTAAATGATAATGCCATAACATGCAGAAAATATCACAAGACAAAAATCTCCACTTATAAAATTGAGAAATGAAACTTTCTATCTACTACACTTGGTAAAATAACTGCCTGTGGAAGAAAGTATCATAAAACACCATCCAGTCAGCAAATTTCCAGAATTCATCAGAGAATCATCATATAGCTCAGGTTGACAAGGACCTCAAAGATCATCTGGTCCAACCTTTTTTGGGAAAGGGACCCTGGTGGGATTATCTAATACCCTGTTCAATCTCATCTTGAGTTATAGAATAGATTATTTCAGTTGGAAGGGGCCTACGATGACCATCTAGTCCAACTGCCTGACCACTTCAGGGATGACCAAGTTAAAGTGTGTTATTAAGGTCATCGTCCAAATGCCTCTTAAACACTGACAGACTTGGGGTGCCAACCACCTCTCTAGGAAACCTCTTCCAGTGTTTGACCATGCTCTTGGTAAAGAAATTATTCCTAATATCTAGTCTAAACCCCGCCTGGCACAGCTTGGGACCATTACCATGTGTCCTATCACTGGATACAAGGGAGAAGAGCTCAGCACCTCCTTCTCCACTTCCCCTCCTCAGGAAACTGTAGGGAGCAAGGAGGTTGCCCCTCAGCCTCCTTTTCCCCAAACTAGATAAACCCGAAGTCCTCAGCCATTCCTCGTAGGACATTTCTTCCAACCCTTTCACCAGCTTTACTGCTGTCTTCTGGACACAGTAGCACCTCTGCTACCCCTTGAAAATGAAACCAGATCAAAACAAAACTCACCTTCCAAGCTCAGGAGTGGGTGTCAGTTTCCACACAAGATCACAAACAAGGACGTGATTCATCCATTATAAGACCGTGGTCTGGAATCGCTGAAGGATTTAGCTGCTATGAAGCATGGACATGAAAAGACTTCTTACATTTCCAACGTTAAACATGTTCTTACATTTCCAGTATTTAAACTACATTGATACCAAAATAAGATAAATCCTTGAGCATTCCCAGACAAAAGGGAAACACTTCATATGGCAGCTTTGCCAGACAAAGGGTTAATATGGCCTCTTAGCAACCTCTTAAGGTTGGCTCTCTTGAGCTTTCTATTGGGGGTGTTTTGCGGGGCATATGAAATGCAGAAAACTGAAATGTAGGAAATTAATTTAGATACATGGTTAGCAGGTAGTTTTAAGTTATCATAATTTTAAAGGAAAAATATTAATAGAAAAATCATCAGCTTTCTGCTTTCAACTTCAAAAAGAGTTTCATAATCATCCTGTTTCCGTTTCACTTCCACAGATTATAATGTTATAATTTCAACCTGGGCACAGTTTGGAAAAATGTGATTTGATTGAACTCAGTTGTGACTGAAGATTTCTTTTGAAGATTCAGCACCTTACTGACAATATTGAGCTCAAGTGAATAAATAAAACACGAACATCAATAAGGATGTGGAAACTCAAAGTTAAATAAAATAAGATGTTATAAGACAACCACAGGATATTTAGAACTGTAAAGCAGAATTTATAATGAAAGAAAAAAAGGAATTTAAACTAAATTATAGCCACAGAAGGCATAAATAATTGCAGAATAAAAATTATTTGCCTGTTTTAAAAAAGGTTTGTGTCTATGACCACAGATAAGATTAAATGGTGCTGTGCTACAGCTCTGTCATCCTGATTTGCATGACAGGAGGCTCTGCTGCAATATTTTGTAATGTTCACAATGTATATCCTGTACACTTATATTGGACTGCACATCAAGAGGCCAACCGAGAGATAATATTATTTGATAGACCACCCAATGCAGTTGGGAAAAATGGACTTGCTTTCAGGACCATCAAGTCATCTCCACACTTTCTTAGAAAGTCATGTTCCACCATATTTGTGTGTGGAAATACAATGGATTCAGACATTTTGGCTACGGCTCTGGATTATGACAAGGTCACGTTTTGGTTAGAACTGCTCCCACTGCCCGTGTGGAGCATGAGGCTCACTTTCCTTCTTGTCTCATTTTTTTTGCGATATGCAACTTGTGGGTTTCTGTTGCATGCTACAGGATAAAGCTGCCCAAGTGACATAAATGTTTACAACTGGATCTATACTTGCTGCTGCTGTCTCACAAGCACTCCAAAACCCACTTCTGTTTCATTTTCCAGTTCACAAATTGTTATTTACAGTGCATTGACAACAACCATGAAATATGAACCTAATCAGAAACGATTATGAGCCTTCCACACACTCATGAATTATGAACCAGATCCCTTTGTATCTGCTTTCTGTGCCTCACAGAAGATCATAGAATCATAGAATAGTTTGGATTGGAAGGGACCTTTAAAGGTCATCTAGTCCAAACCCCCTGCAATGAGCAGGGACATCTTCAACAAGATCAGGTTGCTCAGAGCCCTGTCCAGCCTGACTTTGAATGTTTTCATGGATGGGGGATCCACCATCTCTCTGATTTCACCACCACTATTGTAAAAAATTTTCTCCTCGTGTCTAGATGAGCATTTACATGGAGAAGCAACCAGATTACTAACCACAACTAGTTAACAACTTTTTTCTTTTGGTAATCCAATTTATTCTGAAATTCAGAGCATGGCCATCACTGATATTTTATCATTGTAATCATGACTGAGGACCAAAAAAAGAAAATAATCTAATCAGTCCAATAAATGGAAAAAGTCGTTTATGGCTGCCTGTCTCATTCTTGTCCCACTGGAAGTCCTCAAAAGGTTTGATAGATACACAGGCTGCAATCAAAACAAAAAAATTAATCACCTGAAAGGAATGCTTTACACCACACTTACTTAATAAGCACCTTTAGCAGAATAGAGTGGATTTAGGACAATAGCACAGCTTCAAGATAGGACTTCTGAGCATATCAGATAACTGAATCATCAAGTTGAATCTGCTTGCAAGAAGCATGCTCATCCATAAGCTACTGAGACCTTTTAGGTCCATTTTATGCAGTAGGTGTTTCAATGTACATAAAGTTTCTGAAAATTGTCTTAAGCCAGTTGATTGAATTTAGAGAATAGTTTTGACAGAAAAATGTTGTTGAAACAGCTCTTCATGATGACATGCCAGGGACATGTCAGAAATTGGAGGCAGGTCCGAATGGCATAGCTCTTGGCTAAGGATCAGCTTAAGGGTAAACCTTTGTAGACTGACTGAAGTGCTGGCAACCTTTAACATGCTCTTAACTTAAACCAAAGACCAGGCACGTCTGCAGTGCAAAACAAAGATCAAAGAGGATTTTTATGTCACTAACTTTAGCACCAAAGTGCATTTTCCAAGCTGAGATTCTCCACTCTAATATTTAACAGAGAACAGCATGAGCCTCCAGAAGGAATTGAGAAATCCTAAGCCATGCAGGCACTATACTCCAAATGCAGAACTTCCTGTGGAGGCACCCACCTCAAATTTAATAATACAGGAAGTCTAAGTACCAAATTATGTCTAAAGTCAGATAGCCTGAATGTTTCCCAAAATTCACTTTCTTTCCATTTCTATTGAGAATTCGAAAGGACAAGCAATACTCAAATATTGCTGGTGGTGAGCAAGAGGTTCATAAAGCAAGAGGACTTTTCTCTAGCTTCCTCATTGCTTAGATTTTTTCCCTTAATTCTCAAGGTTTTTTTATCCATACTCATGCCAGAATAAAAAAAAAAAAAAATAGTACTTTGATTGTCCTCTTAACCTTGCTTGTAAAAACTGTATCTGCAGATTTTTACACAAGGGTAAAACCCCTGGGCAAGCAGAAGTGAACCTGATGTTGTTAACTTTAGGTAGTACTAAAATAGACTTTACAAAAACCATTACAGAGGCTTTTTACTTTCCCGATTTTATCACAAACAAGTCCTAACAACTCTCTTGAGAGCAGAAGCTGTTTAATACTGATCTTTTTAGTCAATTCATCCAGTAACAACAAATGAACATTATCTTGACATTGCAGTACATTGTTCTAGTTATTTTCAGTTGTTGCTATTGTAATCTGCTTTGAGGCATCATGCTGAACACAGATTCAATTTCTAAAGCACCTGAAGGTACTGCCAGTATTAAGGAAGTGTGCCAAAGTTGTCATCAAGTAGACTACAGCAAAAGATGATACAAAGCTGAGCTGCAAGTCAAAAATTAAGCATCCTCCAAAATGTTTGACAGAAAGTAATGGAGCTGTAAGGACTTACACAGAATAAAATCTACTGTAGCTGCCACAGTGAACACAGAGAGCAGGAGAGAACATTCTGATTGTCTTCAGAAACTAGATTTTATTTATATATAGTAAATCAATTCCCTCCTGCAAAATATTTTCTTTTCCATTTCATGAAGGCTGCCACTGAAGGCAGGGGCAAGCCTGTGGGCCATTTGAAATATGTTTTCACTTTAAATATATACAACCCCTGCCCCAGGGATATCAGTGTTTCTCTCCATAATGTTTGTTATTTAAGAAAAAAAAGTGTGATATTTAATTAAATTTGTATTGAAAATATTAAACTCTTACTGATGCAGTTATAAAATTTTTGTGAATTACCAAAACTTTAAACAAACAACAATGAAACATTTCAATTCAATTTGATGCTAGTGCAGAGCCCCAGTAGTAAGTTTTTACCTTCTTAGGCTTACGCGAATTTAGCATCAAAGATAAAAACATTAAGGTACAATTTATACATATGCTTTTTTTACCTTGTCAAGGCTTATATGATGAGGACTTGACAAGATAGTAGTACAAAGATCTGTTACCCTCACTTCCGTCATTGTTTTTATTAAGGAATCTGAGGCAGAAGGAGGACAAAGGGGTCTCCATGGCTTTTTGAATGGTATACAGAATAACTGATTGTAAGGAACTTGTATTTTCTTTAGCTAAAAAGATATTTTGGCCCACAATTTGGAAAAAATGTTGTTTTATGGTATTGATTGCCAAGTAGTTGTATTTTTAAAATCATTAAACATCTGTGGTTTACCAAAATAAATAATTGCATCAGCCAAGGCCATTGTAATTGTTTTTTCTTAATGCAAGTACAATAACCTGATAATTACTATCTGAGTCACAGGAGAGTATTAGTTATTCTTCCAGGAAACAACATGATTAAAGTTAGGCTGCTCAGTTTCTAATAGTAAATAATCCTTAATAAAGAAGAAAAAGAAAAGGGGAAAAAACCTTGTGTATAAGCAGGACAGGCTTCGTTGCTTTGTTTTCCTTTCAGCTTCTGATGTTGGTCTGCATCTGTGATATGAAGTGAGGAAGGGAAACGTCAGGCACATGGAGGCAGGGCAGTGGTGTGATAGAGCAATATAACCAAACTATACTTGGGAATTTTCGTACGTCCAGACAGAGCATTGCAGTGGAGTGTCAACAAGCAGCTCACAGGATCTGTAGTTCAGCCTGAGCCACTGCATTAAACAGAGCTTAAAAGATACGAGACTTTCCTTTCTTATTTAGTGTTCCCAATGGACTGACTCTCATCTCGGAGTTACTCGTAGTTCTCCTAGAAACAAGTGTATATTGGTGTTAGGAATGCCTGACAGACTGAAACTCAGCCTGCCTCCTGACTTGGATCTGTTTACAGTCTGCTGAATTATGATGGGGAAGACAGAATCAAAAGCAGATAAACTTTTAAATTGGCTTTTTGCAGAATAAAATTTTACCTAAGCAGAAAAATAAGTCTTATTGTTGGTATCAGTCATGTTTTCATAGAAGAGTAGTCTATGAATCACTGAAGTTTTGTTTAACATCTGTTTTGAGAATGTCTCAAATCCAAAGTTTTTTCAGGGTATGAACCCTGAGAGGGGAATGTCAACCATAACAATTAGTTATCTTCTACGAATAGAGCTAGGAAAATTATTTTGCTTTCACCATACAACAAAAATTATTCTGTTAAAGTCTTATCTGAACAAGCTCCTCCAGAGCCACAGAGACAATGACAGCTTCCCCTGCCGAACTTGCCTCTGTAGCTGATCTCTCAGATCTGGGGCAGCATCCAAGTAAACCAAAAAGAGACTCTCAGGTAGCATAAGGAGCAAGCTATTGGAGTGGAAGTAATAGGGGATGAAAACTGAAAACCAAAGGAGAAAAGAGCACAATGGTGTGAAGTGAAGAAGTTGAGAGAGAATATGGGACTGGCTGCATAAGAAGGCTGGAGAGAGCAAATGGGGAAAGGAAGTTCTGGGACTTCAGGCTGTGCAAAACCGGTAAGGCAATGCCTAAGGACACCCATTGACCAATGAGGGTAAAACAAAGGCTCAAATAGCTGCTTATTCTGCAAGCACTGAACATTTCCTGCATTAAATGAAGTAAGGTTTGGAGAAAAAGTGCATCATATACTTTTGAATTATACGTATCAGAAAGTATATTTACAACAGCTTAGAGTAAGGCAACATCAACAACTATCATTCTGTCACTTTCTAACTGTTGAAATTTTGAATTTGCAGCCCTTAAAAGTGTTCAGTTATCTTTGCTTGAATCTTTCATCTGTTATGTATATATGCACACAGCAAATTTACTACTTGGACCAGTTTGAACTAGTATCAAATAAACTTTTAAATTCTCAGTTCTATGAAAAGTTAGTACCATTATAGCAACAGTTTTTCTACTTAGTTTTTTGGGGTTTTTTTTAAGTTTGCAACATACACCTTATTTCAGCCAAAAAGAATATCCATATACTGCAAATAATACAGGTTGGGTTTTTTTTCAGAAATCATAGATGTAACATCTTGTTCTAATCTGTATATACAGAAAATACCCACATTTGCTGTGACAGAAGATCATAGTTTCATATGTTTCATATAGACTCAATTCATATTCTAAGGGAGGTAAGAAGACAGCTGTTGGAAAACACATTGATCTTACAAACTGCGAAATAGAAGAGACAATAATTCAGGATTCCTTTTTGTGTCAACAGGGTTCCCCCACACTTCAACAAATCTATTTTGCCTTCTGCTGATCCCTGCAATTTTGCTCTGACTTGCTAAATGAAAGCCTTTCCCTCAGTGACCAAAATGACCACTTTGTATACTGCATGAGTGATGTTTTTAATTTCTCTCTCTGTTACTTTGGATGTGCATTAGAAAACAAATGGTTATAACTGGACACTTATGGAAGCATAAATAAGCATGCCACTTACACTGAGAACATCCGCAGTGAGTAGCATTTAGTAACTTCAGCAGATCTTTTTGACCTTGGAAGCAACTACTGTACTATGTAAGCTAATATGTGAGAAATGATCTTGAAACAAAATGTATTTCCAGCTCAATGAGAGAGAAAAGTCGATCTATTTAAAAGCTGCTCTCTCCTCTTTTTTTTCTTGTGCAGGTACAACAAAGAAAGGGGTAAGACTTGCAGTTTTGTTATCCTATCTCAACTCCAAGAATGACATACTGCCTTCGTTAAAGACTACTAATAAACATGTCCAATTATAACCATAAAATGTTGTTATTTTTATTACTTTTGTTAGGGTTATAAGGTTTTATAGGTTAGATGGAATATAAATATAAAAAATGCCTCAGAAACTCCAGCATACACATTTCCTTGAGAACAGCTAAAAAGGGCCAAATTATGCACCAGCAACCCAGTGTAAGAGCCAAGATAGTTTTTTAGTTGTACTTGTAGGTCCAGTATGAAATAAAGCATTTTGGGTATGTCGATAAAGTCTTCCTGTCTTGATGTACCTGGAAAGAATGTGACCTGAAAAGAGAAGCTGTATTTTAATATATTTTACTAAATTCTAGATCAAATCATATCCTCAGAGACTCAAACCTCACTATTAGCTTTGATGAGGTAAGATTTTTGGACCATTATACTAAAAAATATTCATTTTGGTATCTCACTTCCAGCCTTCAGAAGTGAGTAAAAAACACTAGGGCCTAGATTATCAAATCTATTTAGGATCTGTGGCTTAGTGAAATTGGTGAAACATTTGTTAACTGATGTCGGAAGGAATTAACAGTAACTCATATTTTATATTATAGCTATTACTGTATTGTTCAACTATAATATACTACTAAGAATGAGACAGATACTTCCATTTTCCTTGTATAGAATTTTCAGTTAACTTTTTTCCTTTTTTTTTTTTTTAAGAAAAAGTTTTCAGTAACCCACCATGTTCCAGCGTATCCACATACACACACAGTTTAGTGGTACTGTCAACACACATTGCTGGGCAACTGCACCATGTTTTTCTTCATTTTCTAGTCAGGTACCAGAGCTGGAAAGACTAATGTCACAATAGAAACACAGGAAATCAGCAAAATTGTTTCATAAATTTTATCACCAGAAGGCAGAGCAGCTGCAACTACATAATAGCTCTGCCTTTAAAATGTTTTAACGTCTTTCATTGTGTGATAGGATATTTATTGTACCCAGACTGGAGATCACCATGAAATTAATGTTTCGAGCACATGAATGTCACTGTAATGTGTAAATGTGCAACAAAAGACCAAAAATTGCCATAAATGCTGTGAAAATAAAGACTGACATTGCAGTCATTCTACTTTCCTAGTTTGTGCTTTGTAGTTTCATCTTCTGTTTTCTAACTCCACATTCCTTTTTTTGTCTAACTACTATATGATATCAGAACATGCAAAACAATGTATAAGAATCCATCTTCTTGGCACTTGTGTGTTCTCATCCTTTTTCTTTTTTTCATTGTAAAACCTTGATATGTCTTTAATAAGAGTTGCCCTATTCATTACACATATTTCTAATTTGAGAGATGGCTGAGAAAGGGTTTTTTTAAAGTTGGTTGACTGGACTGATTTCTGTTTCTCTAAACCAGTGATGTAGTCTAACTACATTGCTTTAAAAAGAAAAAAATCCAACTTCAACTGTACAAGATATTCAATAGTTTACATTGGACTTGACTGAAAATATTCAATTATTTGACATGCTTTCAAGCAGTGCTACAGAAAAACAAGGAAAGCTAAATGTAACTTTTAAATATTGTGCCACAAAACTCAAATATTAACCATTTTATGGAAAACACATGTAGTCTAACTAATTCAATTGTTTTAATAATATTTTTCAGTGTGATGGAAAAAAATGGCTCTCTTTATAGTTTTATAGTTTGATTTGTGTAAGAAGTGTGACTTTCTAACAAAAGACATTTCAACTTTAAAAATTAATACTATAGCATATCACTAGAGAAGGCATTCAGTGCTTTATGGAAATCAGAGTGACAGATCTCAAAAAGCATTTGTTCATGTGAAATTATCAAGGAATTTCCTAGTAAGAAAAAAATACTTACGGTTCTCCAAAGGAATCTTCTTAACTCCAGTATCGTTCAACATTTTCCATGTGATAGAGCAATATCTCCTCCTCAAAAGGCTGACTGCCATTCAGATCTGAGCCAAGTGACATAAGAGAGAAACAAGATAATTGGGTTTTTTTTCATAAGTATGCAGCACCATGTAAGACTACCAGTCCAAAGCTCCTTCTGCTACTCACTGCACCCACAGTATGCAAACCTTAGCTGCATAACTGTCTCTTGCAGTTGCTTCCTCTTGTTCCTCCACCAGCCCTTCCTCCTTGCCTTGTTTCTCACTGGTCTTTCTTTTCGTATTCATAGTAGGAAGCAGTACTCTAACGCAGAAGTCATTCCAAATTTTGGACAAAACAACTTGAGAAGCTTTCTGTCATTATGATTTAATATCTTAAATAATATTTCACGGAGTTTATTCTGAAGCCTCTGTCCACAGAAAGCAACAGGTGCTCCAGCCTCTTAAGTAACCTTCTGTAAGAATCATCTCATTCGAAATAGGTGTTTTAACTTGGTAAATAGAATTATTTTGTCTGAATTTCTTTCCAGCCAATAAATCTCTCCAGGGATCCTTTGGTATATGTCAGACTTTTGAAACTTAAGATGACTCTGACGACAGAATTAGTTGCTTACAGTCTTTTGAGGCTCTGGGAGTACAACCCAGAAGTGCAATGTAAACACTTTGGTCCATTTTAATGCGTTGTACAGTGATTACCCTCTTTTCTCAGTATTGCTTGCAGTTTCCAAGGCTGAATGACAATGGTATAAAATGGACTTCTTCATTTTTCTATCTGGTCCAGTATGCATTACTAGTTTGTCTATAAAGTGAGGATTTATTTGAGCACAAGTAAGCACGCATAAGTAACATATTTCTCATAACTAATAAATGTAGAAAAGAAGCTTTGAACACTTAATCTTAACTACTTTTGAACACCAAAGTAGGTATAATGTATGCATTATTGACTGAAACACGTTCCATTTCCTTAGAAGAAAAAGTGTTATGGCAAATCCACCTGTGACATAAATAAATTATAAACAAGAGAAAAATACATATTTTAAATAATACATATTAAAAAGGTTTTGAATCAATTTTACACTGTACCATTTATAATACACATATAAAAATAGTATATTAAAATACTATGACTTAAAAAAAAAATTAATATCTTTGTGTTCAGGAGTATTGATTTGTTGTAAGAATATGAAGCAGAATCAATGTTCAATTCTTTACATTTATTTCCAGCACACAATACTTAAGATACACCCTTTCCTTCAAATGAATCCTTAGGATACTATCTATTACTAACGAAGGTAAGCACAAATATTTTTCAACACCAAATCCAACAGATACAGTATGGGAAAAAAAAGACAGCCAGCAAAACCAGTATCTGCATGCTCAAGCTGCATATGTGATTTTAGTTTAAGCCATACAAATCTGGAATGTAGGTACATAAAATGTATCTGTGTTCAAATCTTCATAAGCTGACTTTTTGCACTGAGACACAGATTCATTCATGTGAAATAATTGCTTCCTAATTCTAGAGTAAAGTCCTACCTAGATAGAAAAGATGTTCAAAACACAGACCATCGTCAGAATAGCAACACAGGTTCTTCACAGTCATGTCAACAGTCTGCAGAAATCAGTCTTTCAATGATAAAAGGAAAAAGCTCTAAAAGGCAAAATGGGAAAAATAGCTAACAGCTAGAAGTGTCTGTAACTCCACATGACACAAGGGTGGAAAACCTTTCTGGTGCTATTCAAAGATGTGATTTTACAACATACAAAACCATCAAATTATTAAAAGTCTGTAATCTTCCTTTCTTCTTAAAACATTGAAAATTATATTCTTTTCCTTACAGGTGTCTCCTAGGTCTATTTCATCTTCTTTAGAAACTTTTTTTCTACATCTCCTGCAATTAACATCTATGTTTTTGCAATTTCTCATTAATTAATTTCATATTAATGTTCAGTCATACCAGAGTTGTTCTGTGTTTTAATGTTCTTCAGATAAATCTAACTACTTAGGCTAAAAAAATTGTAAGGATTCCAAAGTATTTTTCTTGACTCCTTTGATAATAATTCCATGGGATGCACCTTTGTTAGAGATACTTTCTGAAATACAATTCACTTGTATTCTAACACACTAAAACTGATAATGATACCTGTTTAAAACAAACACTGTGTAGTTCATAATGAACCACAACACTGTGATCCCCTCATAGCAAATAAAACTTTGCTGTGATTCTGATCTGTGCTATATTTATTGCTTTTACTGCTGCTAGTAAAATCTTATTAATCATTCACCAGTAGATTATGTACCAGACAATTACAAAAACATAAGAAATATAAAATTTACTTTAGTCATTAGCAATAGTTGCACAAAAAATATTTCCCACAATTAAAAAAAAATTTAAAAATGCATTTTAGGTCTTATTTGAGAAGGAACCTTGCACCTAACTAGAGTTTCAGCAATTTTATTACTTCATCTAATCAATAAAAAAATACAGATTATTAGATTCTGTTACAGGCTATGATCATCTAGTCTATCCTCCAGAAAAACACAGACTACAGAACCCTTTGAATTAATTCCTGTTTGATCTCAAGCATATAGTTTAATAAAATATCCAGTATAGATTTATAAATATTCTCCAGAGATGGAGAATCCATTAGTTAAATGCTTACTATAGGCAATTACTTTCCTTCTTTGCTAGTTCTCTCTTAATAGGTTTCTATTCCCAGGAAATTATTTATTGATTATGCTGGGGTCACCCCCAAAGATTTTTTTTTTATTAGACAAATTGTTTGAGCTATGTATTTCAGTAAGAGCCGTGTTTTTCCACACCTTCATCACTCCCAAGGTTCTTCTCTGAACCCACTCCAATTTCTCAACATCCGTTCTGCAGTATAGATGCTGTGCCCTGTCTCTGTGTTCCAGCAGTAACCACTCCACTCTCAGTATGAAATACACTCCACATTTTCTCAGTATGCCTCTTCCTTTGTACCCAAAAGGTTTTTCGCCTTAAGTTGATTAGTTGGTTCAAATTTGTTCTTCCAGTCCACTGACAAAAAACCAGTAAACTATGAATAGACAAAAGCCCATTCCTCTGGGACACTGTGAGAGCATATCTCAATGTAGATCTGGCTACACACCTTGCAGAACACTAAGCCAGATTCAGAAACCCTGTTACTTTTTCCAGCCATCTTGCAAACAATTGGAAGCTTGTTTTTATTCAGTATGCCAGTTCTATTTTCTTGTACTCCCATTAATTGGTTTTTATTTCATTATCCTATTTTGACTGATAATTAATCACCTCAGCTCAGACACAATGTAATGCCAATACAGTTTACAATTAACACAGGAAATTTTCCTTCCTTTTTGAATATGGTCACAATGTTGCCTTTCTTCTAATTTTGTGGAACGTTTGGAAATCTTTTGAAAGCTGATGACAATGTTCCGAAGAGGTCCTTTCTGGGGCCATAAAATTTCCAGTGGTCGTATCTTATAATTTTTTTATCTCTCCCCACAACTCAAATTTGGAGATTACTCTCAAAAATTTATCAGCTCACTTTTAAGAGGGTAAAACCAACATCATCTGCTGGGTGGATGAGTACAGATCATTTAAACTGATGAATCAGGTATACAATATTAGGTCTCAGCAGAGATAAAAGACTTACAATGTGGATGGTAGTTTAAACCAGAGTGAGATCCATCTTCAACTTTTTCTGCTTTTGCATCAGGCTGCTCTAAAAAGATACAAGGAAGGAGCAGAAAATGAGAGAGTTAGCAACCTTTTAAATGTATGTTTTACTTTTTGTTAATAGCAATGTATTCCCATCATTTAATGCATCAGTTAAATAAGACAGTCATCTGTGGAACAAAGAGGATTAAGTCCCATCTTACAAAGATGGCTTATACACATTTCATTTTAAACATCTTAAAATTATATCTGTTCTTAAGTCTAGTGAGCCCGTTGCAAAGATTCAGAACTTGGCCTTGGTATAAATTCTGATTTCAGAGCCTGAAAGGTCTCAGTTCGATTCCCAGCAATCATATGTTCCAAGGAAGCTCTAAAACATTAAGGTTCACATCAAAATCCCAGCTTCTGTCACTGTCATAGATTCATGTTTCACAACAAAGCTTGGAGAATGTTCTGGCCAGAAAGAGAATGAGGGGGTAAACGTAGTAGCTTGTGTACTTTCTTGAGAAGGCCAATCTTCCATCTCAGTCTGAAATGATCTACCCAATGGCATTAAATATAAATTAGATGGGATGTAACATTAGACAGAAATGTTTACTGAGGTAAGGAGGGGAGCTCAGTCTGCTTTCCAGGGGCATGCCTTGGCCAGCAGTGAACCGCTGCATCAGGAACATGTGCAGCTCTTTCATCCTGAGGGTCCTGTTTGTAACACGTGCATCAAGTCAGGAGGTTGTAGTTTTATTTCTCCTCAAAAATAAAATAAGTTCTTTACCTACTGGGTGACTGCTTTACCCACTGAGCTGTTGTATAGAACAGCGTGAGTGGGACCACTTGACCTGCTATAGAAATTATGTCCTGGCACTGAATTTTATTACTTACACAAATCAAAATGTAACAAGATCTCTTTTTAGACCACAATAAATTTGAGATTCCTATGCCAGTATTGGCTGAAGTGCCCCACAAAAAGCAGTACTTGTTAAAAAGATCCTAATTTGTTTACTTAAGTTTCTTGCCTGAAAACAGTTTTTTGACTACCCTTTGAAGAAATGGTAACAAGAGTAATTAAATTTTAGCAGTAAAAGAGAGTTTTTAGTTAATCACTCTAACCTACCCAGCTAGCAATATCATCTTTCTGTGTTCAGACATTCTAGACACTGCAAAAACATAACCTTTTCTGAATCTAATTATATCCACTAAGCTGGTAACTAAACCTAAGTCTTTGGTGAATTTTTCATTAGAATGGATATTAAAAATCATCTTATCCTGTCAAATATTTATTTTTAAGACTGCTAAAAAGCAGTCCAGGCTTTTCTATATCTGCTCAGCAAAATCGTAAGGATTTTTATAGCTATTCTATTTCCTGTGTAATTTCTACCAAGTCATTTAATTCTCTTTGACAGTTACAGAAAAAATTGTTTCTGCTAGGAATAATTTCTAGCTACACATAATAATGACATCTATCAATCAAATTATTTTTTACAACATATTGTGTATATTTTACAAAGCTGAACTGGAGCCAGTTGTTTGCAATGGCTGCCATCCACATTCTTTTATAAAAACCTGGTGCAGTATGGATGCCAGTTTGTGTTGGATTAAACGGTTGAGGGCTGTGATGTTTCACTCCACTTCAAAAATTAGGAAATATAGGATGCTTAATGCAAGAACATATCACACACACACACACACACACAAATAAAAAAGTGAAACCAAAACAATTAGCTAAGTTTCAAAAGCCTGGCTGGAACTTAGAAGTTGTCGTTGTTTACAGCTGTTACTGTTTACTCTCTGCTATCAACAAGTTTTTTTGAATCCATTGGAGAAAGTGTATTTCATCCATCTCCCATGGGAGCTCCATGCGATGCACAGCTCCAGCACAGTCTCCAATCATGCCATGGGTTCATCTCGCAGAAGCTCTTGCCATTGGCCCAACCTAGAGCCCACAGCTGAAATGTACGCAGGTTTGTATTGTTCACGTGGTGAGATATCCAGCCAGCTCAAATGGACCCACCACAGGGCACAGCTGGGTGAGGTGCTGGTGCCTCTGGGAAAGCGTATGCAAGAAAGGGCAAAATGCCACCTGGCAGTGAGGAAATAAGTGTGAGAAACAGCCCTGAAGACACCAAGGTGAGAGCAAAGACAAGGGAGGAGGTGCTCCAAGTGTGGGTGCAGAGATTCCCCTACAACCTGTGGGAAGGACACACACCAGAGCAAGGGAGAAATGTGGGGGAGAAGGAGCAGCCGAGAGTGGCTGCTGTGGACAGACCACAACCCCGTTCCGCATCCCTCGGGGCTGCTTGCAGGGGTACATGGGGACCTCGGGAGTAAGAGAGTGGAGCTGAACCTGGTAAAGGGGATGGTGGGAACAGAAAGGTATTTTAATTTTTATCTTTGTTTCTCACTATCCAAATCTATTTTAATTGCCAGTAAATTAAGCCAATTTTCGATAAGTCAAGCCTGTTTTGGCCATGATGATAACTGGTAAGTGATCTCCCTGTCTTTCTCAGCTCGTGAGCTTTTTCATCCTGTTTTATGCCCCATCCCCTTTTTAGGAGGGGAGTGAGAGAGTGGCTGGGTGGGCATCTGGCCCTAAACGAGGCTTCACCCACCACTTATGCTCAGTTCAAACTGTATATTATTAATATTAAACAAAGCCAAATAATACACATCAGTTAGAAAGATGAAGAAAATTATTAATTTTTATGTATAAACTCAATGAGGTAAGATTCAGTGATGAAAAATTGCTATGGAAAGAATAAGGTTGTAATTTTAGGCAAATACAGAAGGAAGACAGTTAAAATTGTGCAAACAGTCATCATTCTTATCTGTAACATTTTGTAAACCAAGTATTTTTCAAGTATTTTTTAAGATATCTCACAATTATCTTGCTGCCTCTCTCTTACTATATATATATACGTCTATACATATGTGTATATATATTTTTTTATTAAGATATCTGTTTAGAATGCCATTATTCTTAAATATATATATGTGTTGTTTGCATCCTTAATTTTCTACTATTCCAGAATGAACATTAGAGGATTTTAGCAGTAAATTCTCCACTTCTGCAATGAAACAAATGCTCCTTTGACAGCTTAATTATTAAAAGAGAACTGTGGCTGTTTACAACATTTCAGATGTTCAGAATGTAAAAGCATATCCTGCAGACAGCTTATGAGACAGTCAAATGTAATTTAACATGCCTATGATTCTCAAATCTTCACCATTTTAGTGGTATGTCTGTATATTGAAACAGAATTTATCTGTATATCTCTTTGCAACTGATCAGCTAAGTACTACTCAGAGCCATCAAAAAATATTTGTGGTTAAAATATATTAGAAATGTAGGCCTGACACTTCAGAGGTTACTCTCTCTAATCGCATCCTTTGGCAAAGAGAGTCTTTCTGTTTTCATTAATTTTAATACTTCGACCAACCAGTTCGGAAGTGACTGTCACTCCAGGCTGTTCTTTTCTCAGCTTCACTGGCTATCTTGTAGCTAGTCATCATTAGCACTTTTACCATACTGTAATTTAGTTCCAAGTTCTGATTTTTTTTCACATGTTCTGAGTCTGTTTTTTAGAGAGACTAGAATAAAATTTCAGCGCAGGCTGATTTACCTAATTTCCACCGAGACATCAGTATTACAACAGAATCGGCAGTGTTTTCCTTTAGTTGTGGAATCAATAAAAGGAACAAAAGACTCATGGTTGATGTCAGTGGAAGTCACGATTTCTCAGAAATCAAGATCTAATTATCAGTATGTTTTTACAGCAAAGTCAGAGTCAGCTTTTTGCAGCAGCATCCCATCTAATGTCAGGGTTTAAATGAATGCACTTTAAGAGTATGCATAGAGTCATCTGGTTATCAGGCATAAAAGACATTTTTGAATCTGTAGAAATAACCTTCCGAGGTATGTCAAGAGAGACCTTTTAGTCAGTCTCAGGTTCACACCAAGAGTCCCAATTCTTTAGTAATCAATGCAACAGCATGTGCATTATAGTTTCCACAGGAGGCTCCCAAGATATGCACTCTGGATTCCTCTAAATGTAAATTTTGATGTGAGACAGTGGTTAGTCCATTCTTTGTAGGAAAAAACAAACAAACAAACATAAAACAACAAGAGGGAGGGAAATGAGGAAGAAGGATAGTATACATAAAAAGAACAGGGAAGAATGACAAAGTACTGGGACAAGATGTATGCCGTTGTGCTGGCTTATAAGAACAGAGAAGGGTGAACGATTGTAAACTGAGACTTTTTAGTCCTATTCCTAAAATAACCTGATGAAATGGAACAGTTCCCTTCTTAGGGCCATGTTAAGTTCTTCTACAGTACTGTGGTAAGATGGTATACTTTTCAGTCATGTTAGTGCTGTATTTTTTTTCTAATAACATATAATTATTGCCTTTACTGAGAAATGAAATAACAATAATATACAGAAAATACACTTATATATAAAATATTTAATTAAATATTATGTGGTTGTACCGGTATTTACAATAAAAAAGAAAATAAGTGAGTATTAAATTCAGTTATTATGTTTTTAAACTTATGTCTTTCTGAGATTGAACATTTTCATTTCCTGGATCTCAGCCTGTGAGAGATTAGCCATCCCTGCCATAAGAAGCATCTTCTCACACAAGTACAATGCGAGAAAAACAGTAGAACCTAATCAGACAAATGGTCACAAGATTCTGAATTTGCTTTTTGTTAAATGAAGGCTTGAAAATTATAATTTAATCTGCCTTAATCTTCAAGGAACTTGAAGCTGAAATGCAGTTCACAAACAATAGCTTCTTCCAAACCATCATTCAGTGTTTGTCATATATGATTCATTCTTGTAATAGAAAGCTTAATTTTTGCAACGAGACTTGGCAGTTTTCTTGAACTAGTTTCACAAATGATGTATCTGCCATAAGTATAGATTGATGTGTCTCAAGTGGCATTACAAATGTCATTTTTGGTTGATCTGAGAAGGAAAGAAAGAAACAAGGTCACAACTTTAGGAAAAGCTCATAGATTTTTTGCAGAAAATGAAAGAAGTTTCAAACTGACCTTTGAGGGGAAAAGAGGCATTTCAGAGCATCTAGACCAATAAACAAACTGACACATTTACAAAAACGCATAGACTTTGTAGATTGAAAGGTTGCTTGATGTTTAAATTGATCATCTGACAGCAAACTGTCAAGATGTTGTTCATAAGCATACAGTTCATTCTGCCCAATAATTGTATTGACAACATTTATGAATGCTAAGAATCAACTTCATAAAGGATAGATGCTTCTTGTGCTTGCATATCAGAAAACTGTTGGGCTGATGAACATACAAATATCTGATTTCCATTAAACTATAGGATGTGAGTTGCTAAAAAAAAAAAAAAAAGGCAGAATCATGTTATCATCACAGTGAATATTAGAAAAAAAAAGATTTTGGTTTTGTCTTTGTTTGTTTGTTTGTTTGCTGTGTTGCATATACCGGCTTGATAATAACAGGATTTCTGCCCCGCCCCCCCCCCCCAAAAAGAAAAAAGCAAACACAGATTATAATGTAAGACATGTCAGATTTAGATGATAGAAAAAAATATATAGCTATATGATCAATAACATTTTTGCAGGAATAGTTCTGTGCTTAATTTTGTATGCATTCAGAATCCACCATTTGTAATGCTGGGCACCTAGCTAAGCCCATGTTAAAATATTTATCTTAAAGATCCAATTTGAATGCAATCTTGTAAAATTTCTCTCCTTACAAACAGAGAAAATTATGAAACAATATGAAAGTTAATATGGATATTAATGTCTGCAAACTTCAGACTTTTATATGCAAAATTTAAATTAGAATCTCCAGTTTTATGTAGTTACATTCCTTCAGCTGAACTAGTTCCATTGTGTTGCTGAAGCTGAATGCATTTGGATATTTTAACTCCAGATGATGAATAAATTACAAACAGAGAAAAAATGTGCTCATTCTAAAAAAGCAATGCTTGGCTTCCCCTGAAAAGCAAGCTGTTCTGGACATCATCACGCATAAAAAACAGAAGGATAAACTGATAACAAGAAAAGATTATATAATAGTCAGCTTGTCTGTGCATGTCCTGTAAGTTGAAAAGGGAACTTAACTCAATGAGCACATTAGCTGCTGAAACTTTACCTAAAGTGTCTTATATAAAAACTTGCATTGGCATTCTGCCATATTTATTTTCTTTTGGAGCAATACATTCAGCATGAAAGTGACATCTTAAATCAGACATTGTCAAACAGGAGAAGGTTTAGACAAGAACAATAAAAATTATTAAAACCTCAGAAACGAGGACCTATAAATAAAAGTTAATAGAACAGGACTGTACAGTCTGGTAAAAAGAAGGATGAAGGGAGACAGAAGTGTCTACAAAAGTATAAGGTGATGTAATGAAGTGAACTAGTATCAATTATTTCCCTAGTCAACACAGAAAGAAAATATAGTAACAGATTGAATCTATAGAAGAGACAATCAGATTTAAAAAGTATTGGTCAAGTAGGGCAATTAAAAAGCATTTCCAGGAAAAAGTGTGGTTTCACCATCCCCGCGAATTTTGGGCCTAGGAAAGATATTATTCTTTTTAGGTTTGTTTAGAGATATCTAAACTAATGCTATCATGTTTTCAGGGAGTGAAAGAGCACTTCTGCAATCCAAACCAATTCTGTGATTGCTGCATTGTAAACTACATTATTGCTGAAATAATTCTTGTATGCTAATATCATCTCTGTGTTACGATACCTGGTAACTTAATGAATGAATGCTTGAAGGTACTCATTAATTTTACCAATATATGTACAAAAGACAACCTTTTTCTGGGAGAAGTGCATCATATTTGAATTTTATAGCTTCAAAAATACTTGTATGTAATTGTAGTTTGCCAGGTATTTGTAGCTGCCAACAACAAACTGAAATGTATAAATTTGGCTCACTTTTCGAACAGATTTGACCTCTTTACCTTAGCAGTCATGCATTTCTAAAGTGTGCTCAGAATACATTCATTATCTTACCCATCTGAGATTTATGTACTTTAGATAAAGCCTTTAATTTCCTGTGACAAAACAGCAGCAAAATCAATAACTATTTCTACTTCCTGTGCTTACCTGGAAAGAGCCATTACTTAATAAACAGAAGAGATAGCCTAGGATTTTTCGTTGTGATAAAATGATAAGTCTATGTCATATATCTTTCTGAGACAGTCACATCTTCAACTGAAGCTAATGTAAATTCACTGCTTGGACAGCAGAGATTCCGGCAAAATGGACTGAGCATTGGCAAACCATTGTGCCAGTTATACATGTGTACAAGATTTTGCTGCTCTCTTCATTTAGCTAAATAGCATTTAAAGTTATTTATCAGAAAGGTCTATGAATTTAATTATATATCCTTACTTATGACCTCCTTTTTTCTGGATGTCATTAAGAGTATTCTGATTTGCTATACTTTCTCTAAACATAAGATGAGTAGCACTTGAGAATACAAAAAAATATAATAAATATTAAATTATATTAAATTTTCTTCATTAATTTCATTAAAACATCAGTTTATTCTTTCATTTGGAAGAATTTTTATATTCATGTATTTTCTATTAGTGGGAAACATAAGATGATTCATTTTAAACATGATTGTCTAGGGTCATCCTTTTGAATATTTTCTATTAAATAATAAAGAAGACTAAGCCTTCCAAATATAATTTTCTCCATTTTCCTATCCTAGAATTTGGTAAAGATTAAAGTTCACTCAGATTATTGATGACTGTTTTCTTTGCCGAGTATCACATCAGAGCCTAACATTAGATTCCTTGGACCTGTTGGAACCCGAGATGCATAAGAAATTCAGTGGTACAGACAACATAGATGTCCATTTGAACTTATGACCCATGAAATACAACCATAATATCTGAAAGGTTCAGCCACAGACTCATGATTTCCCTTGCAAATTAATTTTAACGTTTTTTTTTGTTTGTTGTTCAGTTTGTTTTTTTGGTTTTTTTGGTGTTTTTTTATGTGGAGCAGTTTGAATTATAAATGTTAGCACATCTACTGGTACTTACGGGTTTGGCTTGTATATATTCTGTATTGTCCAAAGCCATGTTCCAGATACATATTTCAGTTTGTAACACTTTCTTCTTGTCACCTTATTGTGTAACAGGCTCTGGGGTTATAGGTTAACAAGTATGATAAAGCCACTAATGGCTTTGTATTTCAATGATATGTGTATGAACATTTTTGTGGCTTAGTAAAATGATGGACATACATGTAAGGGTCTACCAACTGTAAAAATGAAAGAAAAAATACTTACATTAAAAGAGTGCCTCTAGAAGCCCTGGGGAAAATTATTTGTACTAGTGACACTTGAAAGAGATGCTTTAACATATGAAATGAAAATAATTAACTATGAGTAGAACCCACTGCTTCTGAGAATACATACCTCCTGACATGGCACTAACTTGTTTTTGATTAAATGGAAAAACTGTTTGAAGTCGGGATTTGCCTTAATGTGAGCTTTCAAAACCAAATGATCAAATACTAAACTAATAACTATAAAACATCTATAGGTGTCAGAAATAAAGAAAAAAACAGTAAATGAATACATGAAAGCAATGTGTTACTCTGTCTAGCATCACTGATACCATGAAAGCTTGATATAGTTTTAAAAATATTTGTCATCAGATATTATACTTCTAAGAATGCTCTTTTGAAAAATGCATATTAAAATATTTTTTAATATTTATTGAATTGACTGTATACAGCTCTGTAAAGTTTCAGCTAATACAACACTCTCTGTGTACTTTTAGCTGTCATTGTAATAACCATAGAGTTTTTACTCTAAGACAACAGTAAAGATAACACAGTCATTTGAACTTCTGAAGTTTGTCATATTTGAGTATATAAGTAATAGCCTTTTTAATGATAGGTTCAGGTTGAGAACTTATCACTTGTAATACTGCCTAAGAGACAAAAACTGTGTTAATTAATAGCATTTCAGTTCAGAAGTGCTATTAATTCAGGACTTGTGTAACTTGCTGAAACCTCCGATTCTGAGATTAATCAATCCCTGTAGCAAAAGCTTACTGGACACATATGACTCCCAGAGCTCTCTTGGAAATTATGTCTGTAATATTTTACAGTATTTGTGAAATAGGCTGTAAATTAATGAAGAATTTTCCTAGTCACTCTAGCAGCTGTTTAGTGGAAGCTTGAAGATAAACCCATTCAGTGATGTCTCTGTGCACACAGACTCCACACCCCACCTGCCCACCTACCTATGTACCTGGAAAAGTCGCCAGTAGAAGGTAGCAGGATGCCAAGAAACAAAGACACAAATGTAATTACAGAGACCAGTTTATTCAAGCATGCAGGTGGTTGAGTGCTTGTTACTTTGCCTGCACAAGATGATAAACAAACTACAGAAAATGAAATAAATACACACATGGCATAATGGGACATACCTGTAGTGAATAACCAAATAAGGCATGTCCTTCACTAGCAATTAATTCTCTTACAAATGTAATACAGTCCTTTCTTCACTGACTATTTATAGTATTTGTAAATTCAGTTGATAAACTTTCCATTTAAAAGTAATCTTTTCTCATTTAACTTAGTTCCCCTGACATGCATGTTTTTGCATTTTTCGTAATGAGGTCACGTGTTTGTCTAGGGATAGCTACTCAAATGTTGAAAAACATGCAATAGCAGTGTACTGTATTTGTAGGATGTTTTGTTAACACTCATCCTAAAAGATGTGGAAAACTGACATCTCAGAACATGAATTTTGATCTAATCTTTATTAGCTGGCAGTGTATACTGATCCATTTTCACTATGAACTGAAAAACGAAGAGAAAAGTGGTAAAGTGGCATGCGTTTCAAATCTAAGATTTCAGCTACCTAATTTCTGAATTAGAAGGAATTGCTAGACAGCTGGGTAGGGAACATAAGGCCTATATTTTTAGTTCACATTCTTTTACATTTTCTGTAAACAGAAAATACACCTTAGTTAAGAGTAATGAACCATAGAAACAAATCCTTCCTCAGACAATAATTCTCAATGGTGTTTATTGCCCATGTTAAATATGTATCATAGAGACTTCTCTACCTTCTGGAGATTGTGGTGTATTTACTTACTACTTTTGTACGCCAGTTCTCTGAATGCAGGTTAACACTGCAGTTCTTATGGAACTACAGAAAATTCAGTCAGAAGAAAAAATAGGGTCAAGCTTGGTGATATAGCTGAAAGATTGATTTATTTGTTCAAGAAAATAAAAGTTTGTACAGGGAGAAAAGGGGCATTGCTGAAGTCCTTTGTCTAAAAACAAAGAAATAGAGCTGGGAAAATACCTTGTGTGCACAGGCTTCTGTTAATAATGAACAGCATTCATGTTGGGAAGTATAACAACATGGTGTTGATGTGTCCAGGCTCAGCCTGCATGTACTGTCATTCATAATGTGCACACTAGTGAGGGTAAAAGACCTCAGCTGGCATCATAGTCTCAGTATGGGGCTTAGGAAGAAATGAAGCATCCTGTTTGGCTTTCATATGGAAATTCAATCAGTCTTCATCCTAAGGGATATCTAGCTCATTACTCATGTTCCCTTTTCTTGCCTCTAATGGAAAACAGAGTTATTCCCTTTGCTTTATGAAAGACGTTATGATTCACATGCATAGAAAGCAAACAATTTCCATGGTATGACACTGTATTAGATGGAGGTATAAAAATATGAAGAACTCTATGAATTTCTCTTCAAACCTGCCATTTCCACTTTGTTTCACACAACAGAAATTTTCCCTGAAAACTCAAAGATTTATGAGTTCCAGGGACAAAGTTTAGCATTAGATTAACACTGAATCTAATTAACATCGGTTAGATTTGGTGCAGCTATATAGACATTGCCTCCTAACATGCTGAGCATCTCTTCAGCAATATTGTCTAATAACTTTGGTTATTCCTGAACTACCCAAAAGTAGTCAACATCTGACAAGAGATACTCATAATCTTGCAGGGCGGGGTGGGGTGGGGAAGGCACTTTTGTCTCAGGAAAATAAAAAGATGCTCTAGTAGGCCAGACCTGGAATCTCTGAATCAATGTTAAAAAATAAATGTGATGGATAATGAAAACTTGAAAGGAGTAACAATCATTAAAACATCTGATTGCTGCTGTTTCTGTTACGATGTCACATAACAGTGTATTCCCTAGGGATGTTTCATAATATATTCTTGCCAATGTCAGCATCAGATGAGAGACAGAAAGGTGCTTGAGAAAGAAGAAAGTCTTAAATGTAGCAAACTAAATAATCGAAGTCTACTATTGACCAGTCCATGCATTTAGAACTATATAGCAGAGTATTTACACCACCAGGTGTTGGACACCTAACTCCTCTGTCTCCCATGGCTTCATTTCTAACTGAAGGAGAGTGTGACCCTCCTTCAAAAAGAAACTTGGCATAATAAATTTCAATTTAGATGGCCCAGGCCTGCTTTAAAATATGCTATGGCCAAATTATGCAAAGTGCAAGCTGGTATACATTCTCCCTTTCAGTTGATATACATTTAGAGCAATGTATAAATAAGATGGCTGTTTGAGATGCTTAAGGTTTAGCAGCATGACTACTGCCCAGAGTAAGTACCTGGCAACATAATTCCGGTTCTTCCTCCTTCATCTGTCTTGATTAGTGCCTCAAGTATCTAACTGATATAAGAAAGGGACATATTCACACTTCTCACTAGGGTTAGAGGAACCAGTGAAAGGAAAGCCTTTAGTACTGACCTGAAGCTGGGAGCTCTGTGGTCAACTTCCCTCTTCAGCACAGAGCGCAGAGCACAGAGCAGGAAGCTACAGACTACTACACTTTGCCATCTGCAAGGTGGAAATAGTAATGCCTCCTCTCCTTGGGGTCTGCCAGATCCTCTCATGGAGAGGCTATATGGGTAGGCATGACTGTCACTGAAAAGAGAAAGGGGTATCATTCATACATGATTGTGTCGAATGACTTGAGAACACAGAGCTCTTTGCCCAACATTGACGGAGGACTGAGATAATTCCTCGTGCTTCCCCTTCTGTAAAGTCGCCCTCGAGTTGCAGGGCACCTAAAATAGCTGCCTACAGATCCTTTCCTAGCTACTTACAGATCCTTTCAGCAAACTGCCAGAGAAATTCTGTTCATACAATGCATTAAGAGGAGAGTGGAAGACTCGGAGCACATTTTTGCACACTTCGAAAAAAACAACATGAGCTTTTTGCTCATATACTTCATTGTAGGAAACCATCTATGTTTGAAACAGAAAACCTTCTACTCTAGGTCTCTCTAGACAGTAAAAGTTAATCACTGAGAAGTTTCTTCCCAGAAGGACAGAATTGTAATGCAGAGAGGAGTAGCAGACGTCCCTAATAGAAAAGGAGGCAAATTCTGACTAGTCACAACATGTCAATGTACCTGCTCAGGTGTACCTGAATCACTCAGTTTCTGAAGAAAAAAAAAAACTACTAGTCTGCTTCTCACTGTGAAAAAAAGAACACTGAATGTTTTAATCTGTTGGAATGATTTATAGTACAAAGTGAAAATCTGGTTTATTTCTATGTGTGAAGCACAACCGATTGCTAGGAAATGTCTCATGTACCATATTAATGAGGAAAATTAATGTCCCATTGGAGTTAACTAACTCAAAATGAGAATAGTAATTATACCAATTTTATGAACTTCCTTGGGTAGTAATAATAGTAAATGGCAGGTAGAAGAAAATAAAAAATAAAAAATCCAAGAGCTAGTACATGACAGAGTGAGATCTTCAAAGGGAAGAATAGCATAACTACAGTTAATTAATTAATATGACAGACAAGTAGTCAATCTAAAGTTGTTATTTTAAATCTTTAAGTCTAAATAGTGGTAGTTCTTACAAATGCTTGAGGACTGTAAACTTACCAGCAGGTCATGCATAGTACCTATCACTGACATCGAAGGAGTCTTTATGTATGTTTCAGAGCATGTATACATTCCAAAAATACAATTATATAAATTTATCAGATTAGAAATCTTCAAAATAAATTAACAGAGAAGAACTCTGAGTTTGAAAGACAAATTAAAAATGCAACATGTTACACACTTAAAAGGAAACCCAAAGATTCTGAGTGGGTTTGTCTCTAATATGACCACGTATTGCTCATGTTAATCAATATACAGCCTGGAACATTTGATTTTTGTGTCCAGTTTTCTCACTCTGGCAAATTGCTAAAGGACCATAGACTAAATCTAGTTGAACCCCTGTGGTAGGTTGACCTTGGCTGGATGCCAGGTGCCAACCAAAGCTGCTCTATCACTCTCTTCCTCGACTGGGGAGAAAAAATATAACAAAAGGCTTGTGGGTCAAGAGAAGGATGGAGAGAGATCACTCAGCAATTACTGTCATGGGCAAAACAGACTCAACTCAGGGAAATTAATTTAATTTATTGCAAATCAAATCAGAGTACGGTAATGAGAAATAAATACAAATCTTAAAAACACTTTCCTCACACCCTTCCCTTCTTCCTGGGCTCAGCTTCACTATTGAATTCTCTACCTCCTCCCCTCGAGCAGCACAGGGAGATAGGAATGGGGGTTGTGGTCAGTTCATCACACATTGTTTCTGACGCTCCTTCCTCCTCACACTCTTCCTGTGCTCCAGCGTGAGGTTCCTCCCACAGGAGACAGTTCTCCACAAACTTCTTCAACATGAGTCCTTCCCACAGGCTGCAGTTCTTCATGAACTACTCCAGTGTGGGTCCTTTCCATGGAGAGCAGACCTTCAGGAACAGACTGCTCCAGCCTGTATCTCCCAAAGTGCCACAAGTCCTGCCAGCAAACCTGATCCAGCATGGGCTTATTTCTACATGGGGCCACAGGTCCTTCCAGGAGGCTGATCTAGCGTGGGCTTCCCATGGGGCCACAGCCTCCTTCAGGCATCCACCTGCTTTGGCATGGGACCCTCCATGAGCTGCAGTGAGAAAGCCTGCCTCACCATGA
Source organism: Caloenas nicobarica (assembly GCF_036013445.1). Taxonomy (NCBI): domain Eukaryota; kingdom Metazoa; phylum Chordata; class Aves; order Columbiformes; family Columbidae; genus Caloenas; species Caloenas nicobarica. The sequence goes on from NC_088247.1 coordinate 28,204,164, forward strand.
TTTGTACTGCAGGCTGCAGGGGAATCTCTGATGAAGGGATTGAGAGCAGCCCTGCAGAGGAGGGCTTGAGGGTACTGGTGGGTAAAAGACTGGACATGAGCCAGTAAAGTGTGCTGGCAGCCCAGAAAGCCAACTGTATCCTGGGCTGCATCAAAAGGAACGTGGCCAGAAGGTCAAGGGAGGTAATTCTGTCCCTCTGCTCCACTCTGGTGCGACCCCACCTGCAGCACTGCATCCAGCTCTGGAGGCCTCAGTATAGGAAAGACCTCAACCTCTTGGACAGGGTCCAGAGAAGACCACCAAGATGACCAGAGGGATGGAACACCTCTGCTATGAGGACAGACTGAGAGAGCTGGAGTTGTTCAGCCTGGAGAAGAGAAGGTTCCAGAGACACCTTATTGCAGCCTTTCAGTACTCAAAAGGGACCTATGAGAAAGATGGGAACCAACTTTTTAGCAGGGCTTGTTACAACAGGACAAGGGGTAATAGTTTTAAACTAAAGGAGAGGAGATTCAGGCTAGACATGAGGAAGACATTTTTTATGATGAAGGTGGTGAAACACTGGCACAGGTTGCCCAGAGAGGTGGTAGATGTTTGTATCACAGAACTATGAATAAAGCAACAGTATCTTTTCTTTGGTTTGTCCCACCTTTTTTTTTTTTCAGTTTGGAGTTAGACTAAATATATCTTTTTGGTTTCGTTGTTGGTGGTTGGTTTTTTGTTTTTTTCTTTCCCCTTCATATTTAGGCATGATCACAACTACAAGTCCCAAACAACTCCTATTTTTTACATCATAAGTTCATGTTCACAGAAGTGATACAGTGTGGCCTATTAAGTAGATGCTTGTTAAATTTTCACAGGGATGATGTGACCTGTTTGAGCTACTATAGAGCTACTTAGGAAGAGGTTTATGTCTGTTAATTCATCAAAGATTAACACTTTGCATAACAGTTTTAGCTTCTCCATCCTTCTGACAAAATTAAGAGTTCCCGTCATAGACTTCCATGTTTCCTGCTGTCACACATGTTGAACTGCTTGCAAATCTCATTTTGCAGAGTAAAAAGGTGTAGGACAACCTTGCCCATGGGTTGTCCCTAAATCTGGAACCCCAGATCTTCTTCCAGATAAGATTCAAAAATTGAACTATTTCTATGAAGTTTCTCAGGATTTTCCATTGAGGACCTGAGCTTTGAAAGTATAGAAGACAGGAGAATCCCAGTTTAATGCCAAAGCAAACAGTTTCCAGGCTTCATACCATGAATGTGGCAGTCACAGGGGCTACACTGCACTGCCTTGCTTGAGTGAGTTGATGAAGCAAGGAAGTGACATTTTTAATCCCACACATAAAAGCTTAAATTCTTTTCTATTTTTTTTTAATCTTACCTTCTTCTAGCCGTTTCTTCATTACACACTTTTGTACAGCTTATTTTGCTGTGATTTTCTTCACTATTGCTAGTATGTCAAATAGATTTTCTTTTAAGAATGTTTTATTTTTGGGAGCTGCCCTACAAGTAGACTCCTCTAATGTCCAACCATGTATGCACAGTGTTCACTTCTATCATAAAATGCACAAGATCTATAATTTCAGCTTTGATGCATGACTGTAAAAGTGCTAAGATTTAAAAGCCTTGAGGTGATGTTGAGTTCATTATAGGAAGCTGATGGCTCTTCTTCCACCAGATAAAAGAAATTTAATTACTGGCATCTACAGGAGACACTTATGTTAACTTTGAATGCTATGATTTCTTTTATAACCTAGATAGTTATAATTTCCGTACTGTGCATTTCCCCTGAATGGATCTGGTACTTCAGTCAAGCTTTCTGGCAAGAAAACATCATAACAGAAATATATTTCCTTTATTTTCTTATCACAAGAACAAACATTAATCTGATGCTTAAAAGGTTTCTGAAGTCTGATGGCAGAATTTCAAAGGTCTTCTTATTTATTTGAGATTTTTCAGCCAAATGCCCATTGCTTTCTCTTTCCTGACTCTTAGGCTGATATATAAGAGAATCACCATCTGTGTAAGATGTTGTTTATTCTGTTTATGAAGTATACAGGATTTTTCATCGGAGTGAGGTCACAATATTATAAATGTATTGTAAGACTTTGGGGTGAGAGTTGATTCCTCCAAATTGAATAACTTCATCAGGAGACTTTTCTTGATTATGTCTGAGAAGAAAACTGTAGCCTAGTCTACTTCTCTCAAGGAAAGAGAAGTATATATATACTGTATATACACAAGGTCTGGCTGACCTTGCCTGTATGGGAATGTAGCGGAAGATTTGGCGAGGAGGTTAGTTAAGTGTAAATATGCTCAAGTGACTTGCACCTGTCTGTAGAAAAAGCACATACATCACACTAATTGTTTTACTGGCCTTGTGTGCTCGATGAGTAGAACCTCTGTGTTAGATAACATAGGCCTGTGAGAAACTCCGGGCACCTTATCACTATGTCTGAGATTCCTGCTTTGTTGTGAGAAAGAGCGGGAGGCTGCGCCTGCCTGAAGCCTTGAAATACAGGCGAGCTCAGCAGGCCCAGCGATCTTCCAGCAGGGCTGAACTTACCAGCGCCTGCGTCCCCGCTTGTGTCACCTCTGCCTGGGAGCTCAGGTGCGACTTCAGAGATCCCCCAGTAGAGAGGTAACTAAAATAAAACTTGCTCTTTGCAATGCATTCGTGGCCTCTGGCTCTTCTTGCGACGTGCCAGCATATGTGTACACATTGTCATATATACTTTTAGCTACTGAGTCCTCTCTCTTAGGAACAAACCCATCCACTGAAAGCACAGCCAAAGAAAATATCCAAGTGCTAGTATTGAGATAGGAACTGTAAAATAATTTTCTCTCAAGACAAAGGGTAGGTAAAAAAATAAAACTTAAGCACTCATTTGGGAATGTGTGTATATATTTGCTTTCTGTAGCATCTTTGAGGATCTCAAAGCATTCTTTGGTCTCAGTTGAACACATGCTGTACATGTTTTGAATAGGAATGGATATAAGTAGTTCCTTATTTTAAAATATGCTACTTTTCTGAAATGGGCCTTTCACAAGTGTAATGTGAATATTGATCAGATAGAAGTAATCTTTAATTCCTAGATTAAATTTATCTCTTTATCTTTACAATGTAAGTGGAATTTAAACAGAGTCAGTTGCTCTGTAATGGGAATGGCATGCATATTGACAGTCTTCACAGTCTGTTTAGCTATATGTCTGAGCTGACAAGGCAATTTGGGCAAAATGCCAATTGATTTTAACGAGAGTTTTGCTTGTGTAAGAACGCAAAATGAGTGTCTTTATGGTTATGTGACATTATGAATATCTACTAGCTTTAAGCATTTAAAAGCATTTTAAAATGCTTGCAAAATACTTTTGCAGTAGCAGCTAATGAAGGGCTAAAATAATCCTTAGTGTAACTTAACTGGATGATTGAAATTTTGCTCCATGTACATTTCAAAGAAAATAAAAACAAGATGAAGATAATTTCTGAGTTGTATTTTGTTCTGAAGAACATCTTAAGTCCTGTTACAGATCAATGATGTATTTCAAGCCTGGTCATTTGATGGAGTAGATATGAACCTGATGGCATCATGACACAACAGCACATATGGGAATATTGTGTGTATACATTTAATATTTTGATAGAAAGCACCTTCACTTTTTCTGACCTGTCATCTACCCATGCTGAACTGTCCACTTATTCTGTGTATTTGAATAACTGTTCTACTAAACCACATTCCAGGACAGATTGTACATCCTGATGTGGTATTTTAAAGACCAGTAAATATTTACAAGGTTACTAGACAATCTGAAGAGTCATAAATTAAGAACAGCTTAAAAACAGACATTCTTTGGTGTTTTCATACAGTTAACATGGAGAGGCCAACAACATCAGAATCATTACATATGTGTAACACACAACCCACAACCAACTATTTGAGACTAATGTCAAAGATACAAGCAGCACCAAAATCATAAACTTTGAAGTTAATTAAATACAAACAGAAACCATTAGCTTAACAAGACATTTTGGAATTTAAAATTCTGTTGTTCATTGCATCAATGCAAATTCTATTCACTCTAGTAAAACTCCTGAACTAAGCTGTCACAGTCTCTCTCCTTTAGCTTCTTATTAGTGATACCCATGTACATAAGCAATCTTTAACAGCTGCTGAAAATGAATGTAACATTTTCAAAAAGTACTCATTTGTACCATTCTGGGTAATTTTTCACCATCAGCAAAGTTCTCCAACTCCTTTTCTAAGGATATTAAAGGACAGGTTGTTACACAGACCCCTATGTGATTACACCACTGTCCTTCATCCACTGAAAAAACTTACTGTCCCTTCCAATCTGTTTCCCAATACTGGGTTGCAAGTTTAAAGGAAGTGAGCTTGGATGCTGGTACACAGGGATTTCTGAAAGAGAGCTGTCTTGGGCTACATCTTCAACTATGGGAATGGCTTCGATGTGTTGTCATTGCTTGAAAGATGTCAATATTTGATACATGTAACAGTGCCTAGAGATGGCATGAAACTAGGTAGTCATAAGAAATTGAGAAGTTGAAGTTAGATAGAAGAGTAAATCACTGTTTTAAAGAGGAGCGGATATCACAAAAGAACTAATTGCCCTGGAGTTTAATGACAAAAGAAGTGAACGTAAAATATGAACCAAACGGGATGCCAGATATAATGAAATTACAGATGGAGAACCAAATCCACTTTTGCATGAAGTCCAATTAAAATAAGAGATACTTAATGTAAAGGCTTGGATAAGGTCAAAAAGAATGGAACGGAATGGAACAGAACAGAGTAGAATAGAACAGAGCAGAATAGAATAGAATAGAATAGAATAGAATAGAATAGAATAGAATAGAATAGAATAGAATAGAATAGAATAGTTCAGTTGGAAGGGAATGACAGCGATCATCTAGTCCAACTTCCTGGACACTTCAGGGATGACCAAAAGTTAAAACATATTATTAAGGCCATTGCCCACATGCCTCTTAAACATGGACAGGCTTGGGGCATCAACCACCTCTCTAGGAAGCTTCTTTCAGTGTTTGCCCACCCTCTTGGTAAAGAAACTATACCTAACATCTAGTCTAAACCTTCCCTGGCATAGCTTTGAACCATTCCCATACATCCTATCAATGGATACCAGAGAGAAGAGATCAGCACCTCCCTCTCCACTTCTCCTCCTCAGGAAGCTGTAGAGAGCAATGAGATTGCTCCTCAGCCTCCTTTCCTCCAAACTGGACATACCCCTAGATAAAATGGTCTAGAGCCTTTCAGCTTGGAAACAGACAAATGAGGGGAAATATTGTAAAGGTATAAAAATCATGAAGTTCATGGATAAATTAGTAGGGAGTGATTTTCACTAATCATTACTCAAGATTTAAAGGAGAGGGAGTAACTTTACAACGTGCACACACACACATACACAGACAAAAGTATTATTTTCATACAGTGTGCCTTTAAATTATGAAACTCAATGCCACAAGATGATAATGATGCCAAAAGTAACCTCCAACTAAGGAATCCCTAGGCTTGGACATGAGAAGACAGCAAGCAGAGGTTGTTCCTGTGCTTTTATTTCCCCCCCCATTTCAATTCCAAGTGCCTGTTGTAGAAGATGGAATGTTGGCATAACTAGATTGTGATCTGATGCAAATTTTTAAGATCCTGGAAAAAAAATGTCTTAGAGATATTAAAAATAAGGAAGTGTTTGACATTGGTTAGAATTGGAAGAGTTTTAAATTAAAAGAAGGAACTATAATCATTATTAGAAAAAGACAGAAGTAGAGGTAGAACATTCAAATCCTTATCTCAAAAAAGGGAAAATTAATTACATGCACGATTCAAATGAAAGGAATACAAAACAGAGAATTTCCTTCATCTTGTATGTTCCATCATATTTCTATTAAGTTCCAAATACATTACACTTCTGTCCTTTTGTCTCCTGTAACATCTTTATCTGTAAATGTTTTTCCATTTTTAGGGTTTTGTTGTGGGGGGGGGGTTGTTTACTTGATTGATTTGGTTTGATTTGGTTTTGTTGGTTTTGGTTTGTTTTTGGTTTTTTTTTCTCCTGTCTTTTTCCTGTTAGTTCCTTCACATTCAGATTCTTTCACATGGTTTTATCTTTCTATCACACTGCTTCTTTTCTCTCCTCATTTGAATAATCCATCAAACAATGTATTACATGTGACTGCATTTTTAAGTATGAACTTAAATCTTTTTATCTGATTTAAGCTGACGTAGATTCAGTCACCTTTGCATTGTTAGTTGACTCGCTTCTTGACAAATAATAAAACAAAGAGATCTATTCTTCCTCTCTTCCTGTGTTTTGGCTTTTTTCCCCGAGTCTAACATTTAGTTTTCAAAATAATCAGGAAAAAGAACTACTAAATATATGGATTACTATGCCCAAAGCATCTTTATATTCAAACTTAGAACAGATTTTTCAAAAATATAATTTTGTACCCACAGATTCCTATTACGTTGGCTTAATTTTTCTGGGTTTACTGTATCAATGTATTGAAAGGAAGTAAAGCTAGACTCCTTTTTTCCCCTGGAAGTGGCTTCTGACAGTTTCTTTCAGGGAGTAGTAGCAAAGTAAACAAAATGAAATAGTGCAAGGTAGGAGCTGCCTTGCTCAAACTACTCCCCAAGATATAATAGAAACAAGTTAGCCTGCATGACAAAACTCAGGGTGAGCCTCTGAAATTCAAAATGATTGATAAATCTAGGATGTATTTGTCTTAAGAAAGGAAAAATAATACATTTATGATTTACTGCAATGATACTCATTTTATTGATGTACTTTGTTGCAAAGGCGCTAGAATATGCATTGTGCACGTTGACCATCTGCTGAAATCTCAGACCTGTTAAAGAGTAAGAATAGACCAATGAGTTGTTTTATGCCTCAATTAAATGGAGACACGTTTCATCCATCAGTTTCATAATAGATAGTAATAACACAGAAAATGCCTTGCCAGCCTGTGAGCTATGAGGTAATCATCAAAGACGCTATGACTGCAAAAATCAGACAATGAGAGTAAAATTTGGCACAAGGACTAGCCCCATAATCAGTAAGGTGGTACCCAACTTACAAACAACCTTACAAAATTTCCATGCAATAGGCTTAGCATAGTCTAGTTATTGCATATTTCTTAGCTGGGCAACAGAATGATAACTACTAGTGATCACAAGCATGGTATCTACTTTGATTAAAAACAAAAAAGCAAGCAAACAAACCCCCAGTATTTTAGTTTTCTGGGAACGCAATGCTTGCATTAGCATTGTTGTAACAGCTGGAGGCCCTAAGTAGGTGATATTGCGCTTGATAATTTATATGCTATTGATGCCCCAGACAATTATCAATTTATGTATTTTTTCACTTGAAAGAAAAACAATAGTGTTGTGAAGTGATAAATTCCTACCAAACACTCTTTTTATGTGCTACCCCGACATATAAACAACAAAAGCCATCATCAGGCACTCATGTAAAAGTGGTCCTGGATCTTGGTATCTCAGCAGAGAACAGAGGATGTAACAATAAAATGACAAAGGCAGGCTTGGGTTTTGTAAACTGTCAGGAAGACGAACGTTCAGACGACCTGGATCTGTGAAATCAGTTGTTAACGTGCTCAGGATTGCTACAGAGCTATGAATTCTGCTGGACCTGGGAACTGTAAGGGAATTATTCACATACTGCATTGCTAAGAAGCATGTAGGAAATGAGTGTGTCATGCTTACAAATACTTTCCATATTTTGATTTACCAAACAATATGATCTTACCCAGTAGCATAAGGCTGACTAAGAATAGGCTAAGTAAAACTACTAGTTAACTGTAAATTGACCTGCCCTCATTCTTATTTTTATTTTTTGTCCTGAACAAGCAAACTTCAGTCCTTAACAAATGAAAATCATGTCAGCTCTATCATAGTATTATAGCATAACGCTATAGCAGAGAAGTCAAAAGGAAATGAAACAGTACTAAAGAAAGAGGACCGATACAGATATTTCAACGTCTTAAAGACAGATGATGAAGAGTTGCTAACAAGTGAATACTCCAAGATACAGCTGATAAAGATTGTTCTACCAAGGGGGCTTTGGGGCTCAATAGCGAAGCTTACTGAGAGTAGAGAGGCTGAAGATTCATTGGGAATCAGTAGAAATCCTTAGAAGGAAGCAGTATGCTCCAAGCACTCCATCTCTTCCAACCAGAGACAGAATTCGCTGTTTGAAGTAATCTGTCAAAATGTATCAAGTATGGATTAAGGAGAAATATGCACAGATAGGAAGGTTTACATCCTATGAAGTCTCAGGTGCATAAAAGTGTCTTCTTCTGAAGATGATGGTTTTTTATGAGTGAAATCAGACTCCAACAATACCCAGAATGAAAGAGATGCAGGCACCAAGTTATTCATATCACGTTAACTTGTCTGAGCAATGGAGAAGCTGCATCCCAAATGAAGCATCTTAAACTGAAACATTGCACCTTTGAGAAAGAAGTTACTTGACCTCGGGCTGCAGTGTTTGACTTGAATCTAAGAGTGACATAAAGGGATTAGAAGAACCTTACAGCTCATGCTCACCTTATAAGATTGCTTCTTTCTCCTTTCCAGACCAGGAGAGGTCTTTTGATTTTTTTAGATGTAATTCTTGGAAACATTTAGAGATCCATTAAATATTTGTCTTTGTTCTGGATATGAGGAAGAGAAAGGGTCTGTCATTCTAGTTATGTTTTGGTTTTGCAGTATAAGCTTAGAAAGTAAATATGCTGTGAAATAGAAACACCAGACAAAAAATGTGAAATGTAAGAACAAACTGTATTTCAAGATGGTCAGAAGAGGTTAAAAAGTGATACCTTAGAGTAACAACTAAGAAATCTTGTCTGTCATTTATAAAACTGGTCCAGCTCTCTGAAAATCCCTTGAGTTTCAGGATAATATTTTTGTACTGAATCAGTTTGCATATTGCTTGTTATAGAACCAGGAACCATATTATAAACCATGAAACTATATAATAAGGTTTTTATGCACCTACATTTTTTGCTAGATAAAATAAAAACTGTTACGAAATGCAGATGCCATTATGAATATGACAGGTCATTTATGGAAAAAAGGTTGTGTAGGATAACATCTGATAATTTGTTGGAAACATTAGCATATAGATGGCTATGGGATGTGTGAAATATTATCAGAAGAATTCTAATCTAAATTGCTGCAATGTCCAAATAGGATTTAGTGAGGTTTTTTACTACAATTCTTATAGCAGTTCAGACTTAAACAATTTATAGACCTAGCATTCAGCTGTGAATAGAATCGTGCATTCTTTCTCCCTGTTAAAATATTGAGAGCTGTTATGTTGAGAGCATAGATTACTGTTATTATACAAAGATATGTGATCAAGTGTTCAAAAGTGACTAATAATCATGAGGAGAAATGACGATTTTTTGCTCCAAGCCATTTGTACAGCAGAGGCAACTTTTTTTTTCTGATCATACTATTTCACTAAAATTAGCAAGACTGCTTTTACAGTTCCTGCATCCAGAAGATCAGGTAAGTATTTCCCAAAAAGGAAAAGTGTTTTCCTGTACCTTTGCTCCATTAGGTAATATGTTAAAAAGTAAAAAAATAAACCTGCATATTTGCAGAGCCAGGTCTGTGAGGGGTTTGAAAAGCCCAGTTGTACCATTTCACATGTAAATGGAGTGGTTTAAGGCAGTCTACGTTGACACGTGGACTAATGCTATTCACTGGAATGGGGAATAGAAATTTCCTGAAATCCAAGGCTAGACCCATGCCAAGAAAGTAATGAAATAGTAGGAAAGATGGAATTATCTTTCTGGCTGCTAAGGAAACACCACTACTGAATATATTTTGTATCCTCCACTGCTTTCATGGACAGTGGAGATCTTATCAACTTTGAGCTCAGTACTAGGAGTCATCCATCAGACCATCGAATCATAGAATCACTGAATCATAAAACAGTTTGCGTTGGAAAGGACCTTCAAAGTTCATCTAGTCCAACTCCCTGCCATGAGCAGAGACATCTTCAGCTAGATCAGGTTGCTCAGAGTCCCATGCAGCCTGGCCTTGTATGTTTCCAGATGGGGCATCTACCACCTCTCTGGCCAAACTGTTCCAGTATTTCAACACTCTCATTGTAAAAAGATTCTTCCTTATATCCAGTCTAATTCTACCCTCTTTTAGTTTAAAACCATTACCTCTTGTACTGTTGTAACAGGCCATGCTGGAAAGTATGTCCTCATCTTTCTTATAAACCTCCTTTAAAGATTGAAAGGCTACAAAGATCAAAGATAATACCTGATTTATACAAAGATGCTTGACATTCTCTGTAAGAACTTCCATGAGAGTGTTTATAACAAAAATAATACTCTAACAGCTGCACATGTATATGCTATAATACTTTGGTATCTTTGCTCCAAAACACAACATGGGAAAGTAAAACCCTTTGCCCAAATGCCAATGTCTGTTGCCAAACAGTAAACTTGCAAAATCCCACGGTGCGTGGAAGCTATGAAAATTATCAGCATCATTTCTGCCTGCTAAATAGGTTGCTCCATCTCCTCCAGGACTATGCCTTCTAATTGGAATTTCTCTCTGTCAGTTTGTTTGGGCTCTGTGGGCCTCACATTCAATATTAATACACTTGCATTCCTTGTTTTCTAAGTAAATACGCATTCTTTCCAATATCTGCAAAATATAAGGAATAATCTTCTGTAGCATATCCTAAAAGAGCTGCAGACTAAATATGAAGAAACCTCTTAAAAGGAACATCCCTCTAATCATGCCTTTCAGTAATGGGAAATAGGGATTAATTCCTCAATAAATGAAGTAATTTTACATATTTTTATGCAAGCAGGTTGGAAAATATATGTAACATATATGATGGACAGGACCTAATTCTAAGCTGATTTGGGGGGAAACTTGAGGTTTTTAATTATGAACGTAATTTACTGTGACAAAATATAATAGCAGCTTCTGATTTTTTTTCTACATTAAAAACCATTAAAACATTCTAAACTTTTTCATATTAGTTCCCTTATTTAGGCTAGGTAAACAGTTTTTATAGAAGAAAGAGTAATGGAGGACATGTGCTGGTTAGATATTTTCTATTGTTTTTAAGAAACTGGTTAATTACTGAACTAGACCTCACATAAGATAAAAGACCATAATCAAACTTCTAGGCATGCACCTCAATTACAGCCTGTGTTTGTTTTGTTGGAAAAGACACCTACCTACATTCCAGCTAGAAGATCTTTCAGATCATTAACAATGTAAAATGATTTAAGGGCACTTCCATAATTACTTAGGGTCCAAACACTGTCCATTCTGAAAATACTGGGCCATAATGCCTGTCCTAAATGAACAGATAAAACTGTTTGTCTCTAGGGTTATCAATGCCTCAAACAGAGCTACACCATGTGATCTTTGAAAAGCAAGGATCTTCTCTAGAAATGATGTTGTCTCACCTGCAGCAGCAGCAATGTCTTAAACAATGTGTTCTTCCTTATCAAGTAACCTAAAGAAACACAAGATGAAAAAGCCATATCGATCTGTTATTAATTTGAATTACATTGCACGCTCTCCAAATTCCAGACTTCTAATGATGAATCTGCATTACATGAGGAGCAGGGGGGAAAACGTAACTTGCACTAGTAGCTAAATACAAAGAATTGTGAAGTTGAGGCCATAAAGTAAACCATTCCAGTGGGTACTCTTTCCTTAGATGAACTGAGACACTGTTCTATGTCTGTCCTCAAAGCAAGCATATAAATATAAAACTAGCTTCTTCATACCTCTTTGACTAGGTCAACTAATTGCACTGATTGATTGTTAAAATGTGTGTTAAGTGACTTCTCTTTAAAATTTTCTAATGCAAGAGCAACACAGTAATTTGTCTTGATTACCTGCTGTATTAATTGCTGGTTTGATCATTTGCATGCATTGATTTATTGATTCAATTTTAATTGTGACTTGGATTGTCACAGTTATGATCATTGCCCTGTGCCACTTTTAATTAGGTCTCTGAAACTGTAGTGTATCGGATTGATAATGTGTTTATTTAGTTTTATTAGAAAGATAAGCAAGCAAATATAAAAGCCATTAAAAATCTATAGGTTTATGTTTCCTCCACACCAAACTGTAACATGGGTCATGTACTCAAGGGCAAAGACAATATTAATGTACTTGCAAACTACTTGGCTCACCTTTGAAATTAATATTAAGTCACTCTTAGTCAAAAGAAAAGTCAACAGCCTTAGTCAACAGAGAGTGGAATATGCTCCTCTAGTGTAATGATTAGATAAAGTAGACAAAATATTAGATATCTAGATATTTCACATTGTTTTCTTTGGAGTATTATAAAGAAACCTGGTTTTGGATCAAATTAATTTTTTAAATAAAATTTCCATTTTAATCAGAACATTTTTCTTTTTTCTCATCAAGTGGAAACTAAAATGGAGATATCTTTGGCAAAAAAATCTCTGAAATATTGCTAAAACCTTGAGTTTGCAAACATGTAATGTTTTTATCAACACAAGATTTGAAAATCAGTGTTTTGAGAACTTTGATTTCTCTCAGAAAATAATTTACAGTCCTCACTGATCTAATGCATCACAGGAAAAAAAGCCGGAATCTCAAGGCAAACCAAAGTACCATTGTAGCCCATTATATTGCTTTTCTACTTCAGCCTCATCATTATCAAGAAGCGTGTTGAGTACCCATTGCCTCTTCGTAGAGCAGGGCTATGATCCTCAGGAAAAAGTCTGAGTTCAGTTCAATTATTACCAGCAACAAAAGAACCTTTCTTACTAGGAAATGCCTGTTCTCTCTCAAATTTCACACCTGCAAGTAATTTCCTGGCTTTAGGTGCCAAAGGTGAGTCTGGGAAGCAACTACTATGTTTCCTTCTCCTGCAGCTTTTCTGAGACATGGAGGTCATGCAAGGAGCAGGAAACCAAGACCACACGGTGCTTGCTGGGTTTGCCTCCAGGTCTCGTACAAGAGTATTCCCACCACAAGCCTGGCAGACATCTTCCATGGGACAAGAAAAATACCTTTTTTTTTTTTTTTTTTACATATTTGAATATCTATTTAAAACTACACAGCTTTAAAGGACAAAAACGAAGGTCTTATTTTGAAACTTCCTGTGTCCTGTTAGCTTGAACACTATCATGGAAATGGGAGAAGTGGGTTTCAAAATTTAACCAGGGTGAGATATCCTGAATCTGGGTCTCCAGCCCATAAATTGAGACCTTTGTAGGGAAGGAATGAATCTTTTATTACCAGCATGTACCCCACTGACATCCTGACTTCAGTACATTCATAGCACAAATGTTAGAGCAGGCAGCACAAACAACAGAGCCTGCAGGACTGGGAGAAGAATACCTACTCTGTGATTCCCATGAAGCCTAAATCTGAAATAGGTGCCAAGTAGCTTAACCGTTAAGACTTGGGTGCTTTTCCACAGCTAAACAAATATGCACCAGCATCTAATGAACTTTACTGATCAAAACTACAAGATACAGAATGTGTCCTGGATAGATGAGAGGTTTGTGACATACATGTGCAGTTGGGCATCTAAATGGCAGGAAGCTGCCCACATAGCCCGAGGGGCAGCCCTGTGGCACAATGGCAAAAGCACACAGGACTATCACCAGTGCTTTTCTGTGAGGGAGGTATGACACAAATAAGGACATTCACTTGTAGTTTGCAGCCCCACAGATGTCTGACCATCTTGGGAGCTGAGCATTTTGTCCTCTCCCAGTGTTGGCCCCATGGTAGCTGAGATGTGCGGGGACCAGGAATGCACTGAGAACCCCTGACATGTTACCAGGGAGCAGTTTGTGGTGGCCACCTCCTGCTGTACTCCCAACCATGCAAGGTGTTGTGAGGAAATATCTGAGGCTGTGTTTCTTCCTGTTGTTTGCATCTTCGAAACATTTGTCAGCTGAAAATGATGATGGGCCAGAGTCAAGTTCTAACAGGCACCTCAAGATTTATAACTTGTCAAAGTACAACAGCACTGTTATTTGTTCAAAGAACCCTGAAATTTTGCCTAGTTGTTAAATAAGAAATACTGCATCATTACAGCATCATTATGTTGTAGTTTGGTTTACAATTTTTGGCTGGATTTTGGGCTGAAGATGAAAGGAAAACATTGTTTCTGAAAACATTAGCAAGGCTATTGAGCTATTTCTCCTTTCTTTCCATTCATTTATATTATTGCATTATGCAATGCTAAAGCATCAATTAACTCACAGAAAACATTCCAGGTTCTCATGATTATTAATCTCTGCTTTTCAAAGACCTAACTGAATTACTGTTGTGTGAACCTAAAGCATTATTCATGAGGCTGTGGCTGAAATGGCATTTCTTTCAACAAGATCAGCCATATCCTTAATGAACAAGAGTAAATGAGAAATAGATCCAACAGACGATTTTGATATTGAATCTGAAAAGACTACAGTCTATCAGTCTTGGCAAGAGAATTGCGTTAAAAAAGAGAAAAATAATGTTTGAATTATGCATGCTGAAAAGAAAGAAGAAAATATGTCCTGGTTGCATGAAAGCATTAGGAATATTGTGATGATCAACTTTGCTGTATAAACCTTACAAATATCATTAGGTATACCTTTTCTACTTCATAGCATATCACACCAGAGAAGTATAACTGATTATTATGACTGCATGTTAAAAAAAAAAAATTTCCAGGAACCCTTGCTTTGTTCTTTGAATAAAATCTCACTGATTTTATTATTTTCCTTTGGATCATTTTCTTTTTGATCATCTAGTATATTTAGAACAGTAAGCAGGAAATCCAAGACTGAAAATGAAAAGAAAAATAATTTCTCTCATTTTTAAGAGATTCTTTCTATTAAGACAGTCTGTGCTGGGAGATAGTTCAATTCACAATTTAATAAGAAAATCTGCTTTTTTCTCAAATTCCTTTCCATAGCAAAAGTGACTTTGCCTCCATGATAATAATTTCTGCTGCCTACACACCATACCATAACGCTAGACTAACTCTCTGCTGTCAACAATGACCAGTGTGCAAACAGCAGGTTTTTGTATCAAGTAGCAGACAGGCCATGAGGGTCAGTGACATTCAGTGCTATTTTTCCACCCCATATACATATGGAGGTAAATCCTTGTCCCTGCTGTCAGACTCCATAAGAAAGCTGGGGAGGGGGCAAGTGCCCCAGCAAAGGTGCAGGAGAGGTTTCTGTCCCCCTCACTCAAGTGGATAGGTTCTCTTTGGAGACCTCCAACTGCACATAGTCTCTGCACTGTCTGGGATTTTTCTGTGCTTCCATAATGACTTTACTACTAAGCACCTGAACTTCAGGCAGAAATTAGCACCTACATAAAGAAAACTTGATCATATCCTTCAGTTTTTTAAGTACCTTTAATTGCCACGCTCACATTAGTCAGCAGCAGCTGGGTATTCTATGCTCCACTCAAAAGCTACTTTTATTCACCTGCATTAACACCCCAGTCACTTCTCTCTGTTAACGGTGCGTTTTCTGTGCTGCAGCAATGCTGCAAAGGCATTGGAGGCCCTTTCTGCTAGCTATTGTGTATTTCTTTCAATGTCTATTTACTTGAAAGAGCTTGACACCAAACTATAAGATCAGAAATGGATGCATGGGAGAGTCCTGAGGTAACAATGAAATTATTATAATGAAGGAAAAACACTCACGTCAAACCAACCATAAACCTAACCAGCTAATTTGAAGAACACAATCATATAAAATCTGCACATGAGAGAGGACCGTACTGGCAAGTCTCTGCTTGCTGGTTTGTCTAACAAGGTGTTGCTAAAACCATATTCCCATTCTTTTGCAGAGGAGTAAAGTTATAGCACTTTTCATAAATTAGAAGGAGGTGGAAGAGGCTGAAGAAACTAACACATTTGGAAAGCACTTCAGTGAGTGCTGCTGAATCTGCACCTTTCACAGGAAAAAAAAAATTGGCCCAAATATTTGATTCAGTTCTATTAGTGAACAGTTGCTCTGGCCATGGACATTTAGACATAGGACATGCTTGTATGTCACTCAGATTTGTCAGCTAGAGAACACTAGTCATTCGTAGCTGCTTTGACAAAACACCAAGGAAGGCTTATTCTCAGACATGTGCAGTGCCAGTCTCACTAGAGATTTTAAATTAAGCAAATAATTAAATAAATGTGAAGTAAAACCAGGAGACAACATAGATGCAGAGCTGTCACCTGCTAGATTCACTCTGTGGTGTACCCAGCTTCCTAAGCAATGTCTGCTTTTAAATGGTCTTCTGTGCTTAGGTAGAGTATGTTACTAAAGACTCTCTATTAAGAGAAAGAGAAAGAAAAAGAAAATTCTTGTATAGGGTGGTGGTTTTTTCCCAGCTAATTTGTGTAATATTACTACATTGTTTGTACCCAATTCAGTGACAAGCTTGTAAAGGGACTTTATCACACTCTGTGCCTGCAACCAATTAAGGGAAAAGGGCCTTTGTTCAGCTAATCATCTGAGTGTTATCAGAATGATCCTTCTGGGCCCCATTTAGAAGTCTAAATACCTCTGGCAGATGAAGTGTAGTGCACGTAAATAATTAAAATTATAAATAACGCTAAACAAATGAAATTGTTAGTGATCTGGTAGCTTGCCAATAAACTCTTGCTCAGTGAATTCACTGAGCTGAGAACAACAATGAAAATGCTGTAATTGGACAGCATATGGGAAAGTTCTGTTTAAAGTTTCCAAGTAGTGTTCTTTTTCTGACTCACATTTAAATTATATGCTATGGAAACAGCGGGTATATAACTCAGCTTGTGGTAGAAGACAAATGTATATGCTTTTATGTTTTCCTTTGGTTTTTTATGCCCCAAATGTCAAATAGTAGGACTCTAAGTAGTTTACTGATAGAAGTCATTCTTTAATAGAACACACCTCTTGTTTAAAATAATTCAATGAGCTTCATGAATTAAACATGTTGCAACTGCAGGGTCTCAGTTTTTGTTTACTTTGTACTATAAGTAGTAATAATATCTTTATATGCAGTAATATATGTTGTACAAATACATCAATTTATTTATCCATCAGAAATAGCCAGAGCTGAGTTAAAATCAGGCAAGGAAATAAAAGCACGTTGCACAAATATTTACAAGATTGTCATTTGGTCTGGAGTGATGGTTTACATGTCCAAAATTCTTTTTTCAGTACATATTTGGGAAATATCTCTGGATTTTTGTATTCAAAGATGTGAAAATTCACTTCTACTTAAAATGCTTTACTTTCCAGGTTCGTGAGCAGCACCTTAAATAATTAAATTATTTTTTCTATTTGAATGGAATTTCTTCAAAAAAATCATTTGCCCGTGAAATGTAAATAAACACACTAATAGTGTCAGAGAATAAAGAAAACCTCACCAAACTCACATATCACTTCCATTTTGTGCAACTGTGTTTAGAAATAGTGCCTGCAGAAATAGGATTTACAGCATGACATCAAATTATGGTCACCTGAAAATGACTGTACTGGGTGGGAAAAATGGCCCATCATTGTCCTATCCCCAGAAGTGGCTATGAACACAAGTGTAAGAAAAAGCAAAACCAGAGCAAGTATTTATGATATCTCCCATGTGCACACTCAGCCTTTGCCTGTTTTATGCTCGGCATTTCCTGAGACTGGTGTGGATTGTTATTTAGTTCTCCTCATCTGATCTCTCTTCCAAGAACTTGTCCAGTAACTTTTGAATCCATGTAAAATTTTTACTTCCACAAAATCCTTTGGAAAGGATTTCCATGGGAGTAATACCCAGGGCAATGTCCTGTTCTCTTACTGACAGAGATACTGAAGAGTTTCTAACCATGCTTTCCACGTCTCCCATCATTCTGCAGATCTTTGTCATATTTCCCCTACATCAGCTCTATCTGGGCTGCAGCAGACTCATCAAATCAGCTCTGCCTCACACAGAAACTGTTCTCTACTTCTGGTCATTCCCAACGCCTTTCCCTGAATCTTTTTTAGTTCTAGTATGTCCTTTATTAGAATGAGGGGATCAAAACGGCTCACTATAGACAGTGTGTGGAAGAGCTAGAAAAAGTATTCCAGTGGCATAACATTGTTTTCTGGGTTTTGTATTCTGTTCTTTTCCCTTCAATTCTTAACTATGGATTTTGCTTGATGGCTACTAAACACTGAGCTGATACTTTCAGGGAACTACAGAACAGAACCTCAGGTTTCCCTCCTGAGTGGTAACAGCTGTTTCAAATGCATTTTGTCCAAATTCATTATTTTACATAAAACTGAATTGCATCTCTTATTTGATTGCCTGATCATAATATTTTATAAAGTCTTTTGCAATTCTTCACAAAATGCCTTTGTCATGTTACCCTGAATAATTCCAAACCACCAGACTTTCTCCCTTCAGTTTACACCCTGTTTTATAGATAATTACCATGTAATGTCTCTTAGACCTGTCCAGACTTCCTCTACCTAAGGTAATATCACACATTAGGACAGAACAAGTTGCTAAACCAGGGTTCTTCCAAGTCGCTCCTTCACAATATATTCTCCCATTACCATTTGCTATCTGTTCTTACAGTTATTCTTGTTTGTTTCTGGACAAAGGCAGCACAAGAGAAAAAATGGCTGCTTGAGAGAAACCTTAGTTCTGAGCTCTGGTGATGAGTGACTTTCCAATTGCAAGTTCTTGCAAATATATTTGGTACATTATAGCCACACTCACAAGTCTGGGAATGTTGGAAACAAAATAGTGAATAAAAATGAAAGTTTGCCTTTAAAATTGCAGTACAATGATTGTACTTCTGTTATTGTGAAGACGGTAATTAGCTACTGTGCACCTTTTAAGCCTCGGACCAGTTTTGGTGCCATTGCTTGAGACAAAGTAATAGTTCTTGAAAACCTTTAAAAGAGCATGTGCTGGAAGAGCTGTTATTCACCACTCCTAACTGTCTATCCTAAATTATTCTGGTCAACATTCATATGTGCTTTTTTCATGGGATTCTTCAGACAGCTGATTACATCAATCCTCTTCTCTCTTTGCAAGTCAGTATGACCAACCAAAGCTATTCTTTCTCTTTACTTCTTCTGTGTTACTTTTATAGGAGAATGGTTTTCTTTCGCATCTGTTGATTTAGACAGATTTTCCTGGGAGAAGCGCAGGGGTCCAATCCAGTTTTTGTTGTTTTTTTTTTTTTTAAATAGAGACTATCATAATTATTTACATCTCTGTGCATTATAGAATTAAGTATAAAAGCTTCACCAAACTGCAATTAATATAGAAACACTGGAAAAAATCTGAGGTAAGGAGGTCTATAAATGTAGACTTCCAGAGGAACTTTGCAGGTTTTCTGGCATTGATTGTACTACCATTATTACTCTTGTTGTTGCAATGTTATGATACATTTTCAGCTACTGATTTTTTTCTCCCTGTAAAGATATAATATACAAATTTTCAGCAATATGATGAGGAAAGAATTATTAAATAAAAAACTAAAGAGTACCCCCATGACTTTTTGTCACAGAAGGAAGACACTGGTTTTACTGTCATGAAATTATAACTCCAGAGATCATATCAGATGAGATGTGACTGAATATAGAAGAATTCAGTGTGACTTATCTATTCCATTCCTAGGAAGCTGAACAAATCTATAGGTCAAAGTTTTCAAAGAAGGGCTACAGAGGTCCAGTTCTGAAATATATACACATGCTGAAGTAAAGGTCTAGACTTCTGTCCTAACTCCTGAATCTCACGAGGACTTACTGAACTCAGGCAGAGTTTTCAAGTCGACCATATGCAGAACTGGAGCCTCACTGATGCACTTTTCAGCAGATTGACCATTCGGCAGTTGCCACTGAAGCCAGTAGGGCCTGCTGAAAATTTGGCACTTCTGACAGTATCGGTTTCCATAAATCCAGCTACAAGTCAGGAGTTCAGCTAAAGATCTGATAATGCGTTCCCAGTGATTGCATTTAAAACACTTTACAGGTGTTTCAGAATTGTTTGTCCATACTGCATACAAATTTCATTTAGTGTGTTAACTCTTAAAACTAGATTATTCTCTTCATTTCTGCCAAACACGATTTTCATTATCCTAATCTAAATTGAACTCCGTGATGCAACAAAATACATTTCCTCAATGAAAACTCCAGACTTACATAATTTTCTCACATCCAGGGTCTAATGTGAAGGATATAGCATGAAGTAATGCTACTTTTATAGATGGGAAACTAAAATTAAGATTAAAATGCCATTACTTTACTTCAGGCAAAAATGTAATTGCAAAGTTTGAAATTAATTTGAATATTATTTGAGAAACTGGATGGCTGTGTGCAGAGCTCTGCAGGACATGGCAAATATATTTGTTACTCTCTCTCCTTGGAAAGATGTGAAGTAAAAGGTGTTAGCCTTAAAGTGGAAGACATCTGTTTGTGGTTTTTTACATTAATTTTATTTCATTTTCTACTTGGCCAAGGTAAGTAAATGTTTATTTCCCTGGAAAAAGTCTTACTCTAAATCAAGCTTCATATGAAAAGGAAGCTTTAATAAAGATTTTCAGGACATAAATTAACAGGAAATGTAGTAGTCAATGGACAGAAAGATTCAAGAGCTGTGGTTTAGCTACTGACCTATCTGTTTACATGATAAATCTTTACTAGGCTTTCATCACTATAGTCTCCAAAAAATCAAAACTTTAATATACTTATTCTCTATACATCTCAGTGAAAAATGGAAGTAGTTTCTCCATATTATGCAAGTAAGGAACTGAGTCATGGAGAGTTTAAAATGACCTACCTAAGGTCACACAGGGCATCCGATTAAGGGCTTTCTCATTGCTCTTCTGTTTGGTTTTGTCTAGTGGTTTTTGTTTGTTTGTTTATTTTGTTGTTTGTGGGGGTTTTTTGTTTGGTTGGTTGGGGTTTTTTTCTATTTAGGCCACTGTCTCTCGGGATTGGTGACTGTTCTTTTTTAAATCATATATATGACCTAGTATAATGTGACCTTGTACAAGTCTGGACTAAGTGCAACTCTGCTTGCTTTTAACATAGTGAAATCCTAAATATCATAATTCATCATAAAATGAGAGATAAAGAACTGTAGAGGAATATTGGAAGTCTTAATTTAATTTAACTGTTTCACCTCTTAGTTGCTGAAGAGAAAAATCAATATAGACAATCCCATGCTTCGTTTTCCTTGGAACATGTAATTTTAAATGTTTCATTTTTCACACTGTCTCACTTTTTGTACTGCTTTTACAGGAGAAGTATAGAATGAAAATTAGAAAGAATATGACAATTACTTAAATGTATTTTACATAGCTTGAATTTTTTCATAGAAAAAGAAAGAAAAAAGTAAGTGAAATCTATTTTTCCCCCTAGCTTTTATAAGTTTCGCAGGTTCTCTAGTGGGAAGAATGAAAAAGAAACAAAATTTGAAAATATTAGAAACAAAACTATCCCATTATTTTTAGAAACATACATTTTCAGATTTCCTTCATCAGATATGAAAAAAAAACATTGTGAGAATAAATATTTTTCAGTAACTTTTTGTTTCAATTAAACCTAGTATTTCTCTTTGCATTTCTTGAAGTAAATCTCAGCAGCATTTGATAATACTGATGATAATGAAAGCTGTTTCATGTTAATTGTATGGCCCTGGGCTATAGTTTCATGATACAAATTATCCAGAGAAAACATAAGTTTAGAGTACTTAATTCTCCCTTTGTCTCTTGCCACTTCTTCCCACCTCTCAGTCCGTCTCACCCACTCCCTTTTCTGTGCCAGAAAATTATTTGTAAGGTCATGCTGCACACCAGACCCTAGAGCAGAGACACACCAAGAAGATAACATAATGCAAGTGTGAGACCAAGGGAGACCCTTTGTGCTGCAAAACCAAGACATAAGCCATTGTTAAATAAGCTATCACAAGTAAATGTTCATCTTTTTATCCACCAAATAGCATCTGCCCTAACACTAGGCATCTGAAGTTTGGGCTACTCTCCTAAGCTCTCTCTATAAGCACTAGAAAGAAATAGTCACTTCTTGAGGTCAAAATGTCTCATTCTAAATCCACTGTCTCAGGACAGATCAATAACTTTTTTGAGATGCATATTTCTCTTTTAAAAATTAACTTATAATGAAATGTTTAAAATAGGTGAGATTATTTCCATCTGCCACATCATTCTTGAACTTAAGGCTTCGATGGATGAATATAACCATATCTATGTAAAGCATATGTATAATCTCAAATGTGTGTACAATTAAAAAAGACAGAGAAAGAAAATCCAGTCCCTGTCTTAGGAATACCCTGCTAAGAAGGCAACATATAGATAGGAAAGAGAGGAAATAAAACTTACTGACTAGTCAAGTCAAATGTATCTTTCATGTTGGTGATCCAGGTTTTTCTGAGTTGAAATTAACTTCACATGTTTATATATTGAGTGTTTGGGGTCTATACATTTGAAATGCAGGCCAGTATCCCAGTTAAGCACCCTGTTCCTGTACTGCAGATCCTGACTTGCAGGTGATAAGCACAAAGCTTAAACATGTTCAGCTTCTACCCTGACAAATAGAACTGCAGCAGCGTTCACAGGCATCTGCACAGGATATCCCATTTACAGAATTAAACTATCATTATTATTATGTGGAGCATATAAGACCAGCATAACATTAGTCATGCTACAGATACATGAAAATACAGTTCATCCTCCCACACCATGATTTAAGGCTACAAGAAGAAACAGTGGGAGCTTACACTCAGGCAGATGGGGCTTATACACAACATCAAAACTATTCTGGTCAACGTAATTGGCTTAAAGTATCAACATCGGTTCAAAAACTTGTAGGCACTGAAGCAACCACCCTTTATTCCTCCTCAAACTGATCTTTTCTGTCAACAGAGGCTGAAATGGTGAGGCATTCAGTGCTGCACTGCCAGACCCGCATGGTACCTAAGGTGTTTCTCCCAGAAGCACTGAAGCAGTGAGGCAGGCAGAGCAAGCACAGGACCTGCCTGTCCCAGACAGTCAAGCTGTCCATGTGCAGTCCAAGACCTCTTTATGACATTGTGATTCTTTCTTGTGCACAAACAGAACAGTAGTTCCTTTATGCTTCCTGGGGAAATCAGTACAGTGCACATCTGGTGCACAGAGATAAATGTACAGGTACACCACCCAACTTGTTCTTTTCGCTCAAAGTGGATAATGACAATATGAACTCAGTGTTTCTTGGTAAGTTTGCTCAAAGCAATGATTAAAGAGAAAATATCCTGTGTTCTAATAAATATCCATAATTCTCAATAAGTAAAAAATGGCTCTGAGAAGAAAACGGCATAGCTTTAAGGATATTTTTATGAGTATTTTGATTACCTAACAACATTGTCGCAAAGAGACTCCTTATGCTACTCTGCACAAGAAGTGAATTTTTTTCTTTATAATAAAATCTATTTAAATTTACTGAATACTAGCTCATTTTTTAGTCACAACAAAAACTATATTCTAACATTCTCCTTCTACTTAACCTAACAAGTAAACTGAATACTTGTCTTCTGAGATACATTTGTATATACAAAATAATTCGTTTATCTGTAAATGCAAACAAATTATTCTGCCAATGTGATCTATGGAAAGACAAAAAAAAATAAAAGCAAGAAGTGGTCCCAGATTTTAAACACCTTGAATTCCAGAATGTTTCAATGAACATAATGTAAAAGCACACACCATCTGCAAAATTCATGTTTCCTATAGATTGATTGACAGGGAGAGTGGATATTTGGCTACAGACCATGTGTGGATGGCTGACAGATTTTGTTCCTCACAATATATTTAACAATATCCACATTGACATTTTATAGCATTATCATGCCAGCACATGGCATTATGAGTAGAAGATCAAAAAACATCTAGACTATTTAACTGACTTAATTCCAACAACTGACCTTTGCTGACATTATTTAAATGCTATTTTGCAAAAAATAATATACATATATATACATAGCTTCAGTTGTTCACAGCCTGTCAGCCTTTCATATTACTTCAGGAACAAGCCCTTTTTCGTCTTTTTTTTCATCAAACTGACAACTTTCCTGTTGGCCTGCATAGAGGACTGTTGAACAAATCCAGGCACTGAAGGAACAAAAGGAGATGTCGATAGTGCTGTGGGAACACCATTAGCAAGAAGGTTTTTCTCCATAGATTGACGGCACTGCTGTCCTCTGGCTAATCTGAAACTTCGACATATTGCCAAATTCTTCCATCAGAAACCTAACTACATGTCCAGTTTTTCCTTTGGTTTATCATAGTGTTTCAGATGCCAATGGAATAAATAAATACAAATTCAACCATTGGGGGGGTAACATATGGTTATTTAGACTAAAAATCAAAAGAAACCTCCCCTTTTTTTTTTCAGATTTTTAAGAAGATTCCTTAAAGTGGAGGATGGTGGAATGGGTAGTTTGGAAACTAAACTAAAGATCATATGTATAGAACAAAGTTATATATAAAAGATCATTTTTCCCATTATAACTTCCCCTTTAAGTGTGTAAACTATTTATTCCAAAATAATGCTTTCATTTATTGCCATGTGTATGTTTTTTCCCTTCCTCTGACTTACTGTAACTACTTTCACTTCCTTACTTTGTCTCACATGTTTTTCTCAAGCACCAAAAAAGCATCATGAATACATACCAGTCCAGTTCCTCCTGCTATCCTTCTGCTCCTTTCACTTTTGGTAAAAGCCTTGAACCCTGGAACATTTTGCAGTTCATACATCTGCATTTTCGTTTGACAAATACTTGAAGTAAGTTTTTAAGCTTTAATTCTAGTTTATACAAATTTACTTTTAAACTTCCATTTGAATAACTGTGCTTTAAATCTTCAATGATAATTGACACTTTTCTAAACCTGAATATTTTTGTCTGTAAAGATCAACCAGGTTGATACACACAACATCAACTAACATTTCTAATACCTGCACAGGTTATTACACATCCTATTTAACCCCCAGTATCAATGATTTATATGCATGATCTTCTTTTTCATTATCCTTGTCCATCCTCATAAACTGTTCTGTCTTGCTAGAGAACTGCCTGCTTCGGTAAAATTTTCTTATATAGAACTAAACAGAATTCAATATATCATACTATTTAAAGATAGGATTTGGACACGTAGAAAGATGTAACTTTTCCCATGAAAAATAAGGGCAACCAAAGGTATGATGATGGGCTATCTTCCTGCTACTTTTTTCTAGGGGCAAAACTGGTGTTCAGCTAAGGCAACACCAGTAACGTGGAAGGTCTAACAGTTCCTCGTAACTTTAGAAGGGTTTGTTTAGGATTCTTTCTCATTTTTCTTTAAAATTTAGGTCAGAAATTAGAGTCTGCTGATTTAAAAAAGATAATTTAAATGAGAGCTCTTATTTTTAATTTAACTGAGGGCCTTGGTCTAGTGGCTATGTATCAGAAATTAGCAGACCCTGTGTACCAAAAAAACTAGACAAAAATACAGAGGCATGATTACTGATGTTTGGATACTTTAGGTGTGTTAAACACTGAGTAGTAGCCCGGGACTAATAGCTGTCCTGCCTCATAGCTTTGTCTGTGTTAAGCTAAAGTTATTGTTAAATATAGTGATTTTTTCAACCCTGTGGCAATTTGAAGCGTGCTAGTGCCAGAACACAAATCCTCTTTTGAAACCTGTGTGGGATCTCTCTCTACCTGCTGTGCTGAATTTCAAAATCCAATCCTATCATTATGGAAAGAGAGCAGTTTCCTCTTTTGTCTATGTGCTCTATTTCACACCAATTTCATCAAAAACCTTCCACAGTTCTTGCTATACATTGATCTCGTGGAGCCCTGCCTGACCTTTAGACCCCACCAAGTGATATTTTTTAAAAGTTTAAAACCTTGAGCTATGACAGATCTAAATAGCCAAGGATACATTTGGTCCTGTTGTAATTCCATTGAAACTATTTCATTTACAGAAGGAACTTGTTGCAGGCGGGGGAACCATGTAGAGCAGATTCCTTATGTGCCAAAGATGTGGATCTAACTTCATTCTCAATAACTGTACTTTTGATAATTAGTTTCAATAATTTACCTCCTCAGTAATTATTCCACACCCAGCACAGGCAGAGTAGCTTCTACAGCTCTGCTCCACAGGACACAAGCTGTTTTTCTAATGCTAGAAAGGAGTGACTTTATTAGTGCCCTCTAAATACGTCCTGTGAGCACTGCATTCCTGGGAGAAAAGAGAAGATGCAGCCTGAAAGGGACTCTAAGAAAACCTTACACTGTCTGCCTAAAAAGGAAGAATTCTTTTCCTCTGACTCCAGAAAGTTTCTGGGCAAGGAAACGTGGTTAACTTGGCCCTGAATAATTATTATTATTATTCTACCCAAAAATGAGGTCTAAAAATACATCATATGTAAGAATTGATTATGAATCAGTTATAAAGACACTGTTAAAATAAAACCCTGGAGTTCCTTCAGATGGCTCTGTAGTGAGTTTTATGGGATACAGTCAGACAAATAGTATTAATGTCATTGGTTTGCTGGGTTACAAACATCAAGATGGACCAAAGTCTGCAGTTCTGGTTAGAGACGATTTCAGTGAGAGTTTTCCTGGAATTACAATACTGGATTCATGCCCACTGCCTCTGCAAAGTCAAAATGGCACCACAGATTACTAAACATGCCTGTTCGCATATCAAAGGACCCATGTAGCATTTGTTCTTATATTTGCTTTGAGGATGTCACAGTAACACAGGTGGTGCAATTAGGTGGTTGGCTTTGATAAGTTGCACTTGCTTTTATGGCCTCAGAACATAATGTCTCTGGCCATTTTATTTCTTGTAGCATCTTTTTTCAGCTGCTGGAAAAGTATTTCTTGTTGTTTGCATTGCACTACCTTTATGGCAGAAAAGCATGCCTTTACAGGAATATAGAGACAGTTTTTTATTTACTGGTGCTAATGAGACCATACAACTTTTACCATTGGTAAAATTGGTAAATGATGCCACAATGTGATGTGTGAAGCAAAATTGCATTTTGTGCACAAGTGTTTTTCTTTGGTGAACTCAGAGAAAGCCTGCAATGGCAAACGTTCTGGCTTGTAATTACCATCTACCTTTTTAAATTAAAATAGACTATGTGTTTTAAAAAGAAGTTAAGAAAAAAAAAAAAGAACAAAAGAAAAAATATTCTAAGTGCTGCAGTTTAATAAAAGCTCTGGTTTCCAGGTGAAGCCCTTTGATGTATTTCCCTAGACTATACAGAGGTTTTGACAGCCTTCTGCCATGAGCTAAGGAAAGGGCACTCTGCTGTTTTCACAGTGATAGTCCAAGCTTTCCCAGACCTCTGGCATGAGTGGTCCAGAGGTTAAGGAACACAGCAGAACTCAACAGGGGTTTGGAAACGACCGAGAAGTAGGTAAAGCCATAGCTTAAACCAAAGAGCAAGGGTATGTCTGTCTCGCTTTGAGAAGACTTAGTAATTCTGATCACTAGCAGAAATTTGTCGACCCTGGGTGTCTTGGGAATGAGCTCTTGACCCAGTGAAAACCCTCACATTTGGTGCATCCACTGGAAGTAAATGTGTTAAAGGAGATCCTGCTCAAATTTCCTCTCCTTTAGATTGCTAATAGCTAATCAGAAGCTTTTCCTTAGTGTTGTGTCTTTTTCTTAAAGCAGACAATTTTCCTCTGTCAATCAAAATACTTTTCTAATCACATCTCAGCCCTTTACAAAATTCTGGGAAATATTCATTATAGTCTATATCCTACAGAGTAAGAATTATAGAATTGTTAATATATTCATACATATGAGATATATTCATTCCCCCTCTAGCCCTCCATCTGAGATATTTATTCAGATTAAAGTGGAAAAAAAAAAGTAAAAAGAGGACATGGCATTACAAGACCATGTTTATTGTTATTATTTAAATGCATCACAACTGTTGATGAATCCAAACATAGCTCCCATTGAAGGAAATTTGAATAACTGCCATTTTTATCGGTGCTATGGGTAATATCCTCTGTGGCACATCAGCAGGCACTCTGCTAAATTCAATACAAAAATGCCACAATCTAATTCAGCACCTTCGTAGCAGCAGAAAGGTGAAAATAATGTATCAGAATAATAATTAAGTACTATGTCTATAAAATTTGTCCCTTTAAAGTTGGTTGGCAGTTCTGCAGAAAGCTCAAGACCTTGTTCTTGGCTACAAGTTCTCAATATTTTTCTTGTGTCAGCACATGTACTTATGCGATCAGGCACATGGCTGCATCCTACTGGCCCTACTGAAAAATATTTTATTTCTACATTAGTTTTTAGCAGAATGAACTGTCTGAGTTGGTGGACTGCAAAGCCACACAAGTGATGCCGGCAGAAGTAACACACCATGGAGAGCAGGCTAAGAAAAACCCATTGGGAAATCCCTTCTTGAGAACAACTAGAACAAACTCTGCTCTTTAAATCCACTCTTTTCTGAGCTCTGTAGGCCATCACATCATCCATATCACATAGCTCCTGTGATAGTGTGATAAATAATATGGACAATCCTCACAAATGTATTATGCTCTGTAATGTTCTGCATAAGAACAGAGCAGTGTGTTCAATATAAAATTAGGTCTGGGAAGGCAGAGTTTTTCTTTGTGCTATAAGAAGAGCTGGTTTTGGAAACAGTTGCTGAAGAGGATTCCACCACAGCTTAGATTACGACTCATGTTTTAGGAAAATTTTCAACAGGTTGAAATTTTATATTTTATTTTTTCTAGTGTCCCTGACATACATCTTATTACGGAGCATAAGATGGAAAAAGATCTACTTAATTCTCTGATTCAGTTCCTTGCCATTGCAGACAGCTGTGCTACATAATCATTTTCAGAGTTTATCAAGCTCAAACTTACCAAGAAATGTTAGATTTCTTGTCCCTGGTGTTCTTATGAGGAGAGCTTTAATCCAGCTTTCAGTGCTAACTAGTAATAGACAAAGCATCACACAATTCCTGAATATTGTTTTTAAACAACAGACAAATACAGAATCCTCCAGCTTCCTCCTCCAAATTACAGTCAGGTCTCTCTCATGCCGCCAGTCATCTTCTTTCTTACAGGTTCTGTAGTTAAAAATGGCTCTTCTGTGTTTCTCTTTCTTCAGCAACCTACATTTCTCTCAAAATTCCTTCAAGTTAGAATCATAGAATCATTTCGGTTGGAAGAGACCAACTTCCAGAATTTCCAATCAGCTTCCAGAACTTTTCAATACAGAGCAACTATACTCAGTTTCTTTGATCTCCTGGGGATTTACTTCCCCCTAAACTCTAACATTTTATAAGAAACTGCCTTTACCTGGAATGCATTGACATCATCTGAGGTACTGATGAAAATAATTAATCTGTCACAGGCAGACATAACACTGCTACTCCCTACTCATCTCTTCCCAGCTCACCTAACAAAAACATTAGGAGACAGTTTAGGGTAAAGACAGATAAGATATAAAGATAAAATCATGCCAGAAAATCAGACTGGATTTTCCTGAAATTTATAATGCTCATAATGCATACTGACTTTACTGTCCCATCAAATAAGAATATCACATTGAGATATCATCAGAATGCTCAAAGATTGTGCAAATGGGAGTTTTAGAAGCACTTTTCAAACAAATATTTTCTTAACTTTCTCAAATACAGACTTGTGCATCAATATCAGAAAAGTAAAGAATTGTGTAACTGCCTTTTCTCGAAGCCAGCAGGAAGTATGGCTTAATCAAAATTGATTATCATTTTGATTAACCTTTTACTGA
This sequence comes from Caloenas nicobarica, assembly GCF_036013445.1. NCBI lineage: Eukaryota > Metazoa > Chordata > Aves > Columbiformes > Columbidae > Caloenas > Caloenas nicobarica. The sequence continues at coordinate 28,233,998 of NC_088247.1, forward strand.
TTATACTTCCATACCACTAGAAACAGTAGTATATAATGTAAAATAATTTAATCTATTTTGTAATTTAATCAATGAATCAATTATTTAAATCAAATTTATCAAATTCTTCTCTGAAACTTTCAAACCGCTTGAAAGACTCACACGAAAATGGTTACAAAAAAGGAAAAGCAAAGGAAGGAAATTCATATATGTTAGGCATCACCAGATACATGAAAATATTTGAAGTTATCTGTAACCCTACTAAAAGACCTTAACGACCAGCAAGTAAAAAACATTTGGAAAAAAAACCTAAAAAATCAACAAATCCCACTCCTTCCTGGACTTAGCAATGTAACAAGTAAAAGAAACATACATCAGGAAAGAAATAATTACCAAAACTACAAGAGTTAGCATAATTTTTGTATAAGAGAAATTAACTACAAAGCAAAAGTTATTTTAAGATATAATACTAATATTACTTATTGCTACTCTGTACAGTGTGTATTTGGAAACTGGCATCCTAAAATTACTCAGGAATAGAGGGTATGAAATACATGCTTTGAATGAGAAATAGTCTTGGTTAGAAGAAAAAGCTGACATTAATCTTCCTGAATCCTGCAGCGCTCTGTTCTGCTTGCACCCTAGCCAGTCACTAAAGTAAGTTCTTCTAAGGCTTTTGATTCATTATTCAGAGCACTGGCTATTGTTGGCTCACCTACAACACAGTACAGATCACGTCTCGCTTTGTAACTTCTTGGAATGAAAAACATAGGGAAAGTAAAAAGAAAAAAATATTTTCATTAAATTTTAAAAGAATAAGTTGTACTTACTTTCTTCTTGTGCACAGGTCACAGAAGGATTTCCAGCCAAATTCCACTGTTCTGGGCTGGTCTGTACTCGCATAATCAGGAGTAAAATCTTGCACCTTTAGAAGATGTCATTTTCAAAACACTTTGCCTTAATAAATGTAGACAGTTAATTTACTGTCCATTTTATGACAATGATGTTTGAATGCTTGGAAAGCATAAATTCTGACACAAATTGCCCTCAGCCCACCTTCTGCATCATCTACCTACCTCATCTTTGCTTCACCCAGGCACAACAAAATGTCAGGCTTTGAAAGTTCACTTGTTTGAATTAAAAAGTTGCAGTGAATCCTGACAGAACAAATAAAACAGATCATCTCTATGAAGTGTACATTTCAGTCACCTTAAAAAAAAAGACCTTCAAAACCTGGAATGCATCTTTCACACTTGTGAGAAAAACATTATATTCACACTTCATGGGTGAAATATTGCATATTTATAGTGATTCACTAAGCCATTCTCAAGCATTCTGGAGTGACAGAAGTAACTGATCTATGTTTTTCCCAAACACATAAGAAAACAGACCTGAAACACGGTGAGTACAAATTATGATAATTTTAATAGGGAATTCAATACCTATGCTACTGTGATGTTATGAACACCGTGACTTTAATTAGGGAAGCACTAACAGCAACTTGCATATTGCATGGTTATTTGGATACCTTCATCAGTTTTTGTTTTAAAGCAAAAGAAGTTTAAATTCCACATTAGATTTTGGAAGCTTTTTTCATGCTATAGACATTTAACATAAATACAAATCTTTAAATCTGTGTTCATCAGCATGTAAAGTACTGAAAAAAATGAAACAAGATACAGTGGAAGACAAAAATACCTTTTTCTGGCACCTTTCTACAGATTAACATTTTCACTTTCTGCAAAAGCCTAGGCATATTTTTCATGAACTAACACAGAAAAGATACACATAAACAAACCAAAGCACTCTTTGCTGAAGATCAATCAGTTGTATGATGCTGCAAATCATTATAATTATTAAGGATAATTTCTTGGTCATAGCCTAATGAAGAAAAGTGCCCTGGAGTGCCTTTCCTAGCTGAAAACTTGAGTATTTAGAAAACAGGATGAGTTTGAGCCTTATTGTCTTGTTAATGTCTTCTCTGGCATTATTCTTGCCACATGCACATAAAATATACAGGTAGATTAGATGAGCAGGATTAACCTGTTCAAATGAAGATGCCTATAATACAAATGTCTGAATTTGAGCTAGATCTTGTGAGATCTCTCTATAGTGAATGGAGAAAAAATAAGTACGTTTAGGGTAAAATTCATCTAATCCTGAACCTGAAGTCTAGAACAGGTCAGATGCATCGTAATCAAGAAAGTCAAGGAACCAGACAATGAGGATGTAGACACCCACAATGCGTACATCAAAGGTAAAATGAGATGTCTGATGTCCACTTCACACAAGAAGGACCGAGACTGACACAGTACAGCCACATGCCTGAAATTCACTGAAGGTGATGCCCAGCAGAATCTGTTCAATGGAGACTAAATTACTCAACACTGTTCCAGATGGATCCTGGGAGCTATTGATTCCCATTCTGATTTTTTAAGAGAATTCTAAATTAATTTTTATCTAAGGGCAAGTAGGACAGAAGAAGAGACAAAGACATGAAAAAATATTTCTCAGCTGAAGAAAACAGCCTTGTGAATTAAAATATACTGTATGTGGAACTAATACCTTTTTCACTGGTGCTTTCTTCCACAGATACACAAGAATGTCCTCTGAGTTACACAGTTGAATAAATTGTGGTTTTATACTGATCTCCAAATAAGAAAATTGAAAAAAACATGGAAAAATATCTGAAATCATATTTGAACTTTTATGAAATAAAATAAATGAAAGGCAAATTGCCAGTTGGTCTATGTAATGGTAAGCCTGACAGAACATTGGTAGCGCTTTTCTCTTTGAAAACTAATGATCAAAGTCATTTATGTCTGGCTAGACATGGGAAAATTAGGACCAGCAGAAATAGTTTGCGTGTGTTCAGTAGGGTCACTGAAGCTTGCTAGGATTGGCAGCACCAGGTTCTAGGCTAAGCCTGTGAAGAAGCTCGATGAAAATGATACAAATAAATTCCAAACTCATTCACTCAGAGAAGCATCTCCATTTCATCCTCCAAGCAGGGGGATGAATGTTACTAATCTTGACAGTAGCAATTCGATTTGCAGTTAGGACATTCATGAAATATCATTGAGAACCAAAACAAAGATAAATAAACTTTGGTTCTTAGAAGGGCATGTTATATCAGTAAATCATCACAGAAAACCATTGCTCATCTCATACGAGAAAGATGTGTGTTAGCAGGATAGAGAAGACCTGAGATAAATTTCCTTAGTCAGAAACCCTGAATCACTGTTCTACTTGCCCAGTCTGAGGTTAGTGACTGGAATACTTCACACTATTCTAAATACTATGATTTTTGGTTCAAGCAATTTCTGCTAAAAGTCAGATCGTAATGTGCGTGTGCATGTGTGTTTGTACACAGAGTTCTTTCAAGCAAAGGATTTTGCTAAGACAGCTGTAAAGGAATTTTATGCTGACAAACCCTCTAGAGGAATAGAACAATGCATTTGTATAACATTAACATGAACTCCAATTTGTTCCTTTCCTGCCTTGGGGTTCCTAGGTGTATTTTACTGAATGTAATCACTGATAAGGTGGTATATGCAGTCCCTGGGTTGAAAGTATAATGTGCTATCACCAAGAACAGAAACATACGTGAGATTCAACTTTTCTGACATAATCTTTAGCCTGATTCTTGCAAATATTTAAGTATGAGAGACACTGACATAAGAATACAAACTCGAGTGGCTATTTCTTGTTATCTTTGCTCTATCTTCCAGTTTATCACATAGAAGGAGTAATTGTACTTGAATACATTTTGAAAACCTCTGTCTTTTCATGGAACAACAGAATCAAGCCCTCTCCTGTCAGTAAGAGACCACACTTCTAGTACATAGTAGCCACATATAGATTTTCCTTTATGATCATGAAAAACAGTGTACAATGTGCAGAACCTACCATGGGGAACATGAATTGTTCATTCCCCCCTCTTCATTGCAGAGATTAGAAAGAGATGGAAATCCATTCTAATTCAGAACCTGCTTTTGTCTTCCTCAACCTTTTACGCTCTGTGTGCTGCAACTCTTGCTTTAAAGCCTGTCAAACTTGTTTACAGAAGCATCATCCCTAGAGCAAGCATGATAACCAGAGCTAACCAGTTCAGAAGTCAAGGAAGAGACAAATCTCAAAGATAGGGTGATGTGGTTCTGCAGAGTGAACTTGGATTCTTTAATCACTCTGTATTGTTTCTCAGGGGAAAATTTTCTCATCTATTCCTTTGTTTTTCCCCTCTTCTCACCCAAAGCAAAAGAGTTTAGCCCCCTTGCCTTCTCATGCCTACCCTTTCCATCCTCCCCCACCCAGGATCTGAATGTAGTCCTACAAAACACAAGCAATAAATTCAAAGGAGGGGGAGAAAAGAAGCAAATATAGGAAAACAGGAATATTCCATTTTCCCAGGAATTTCACTTGTCATTTTCCTTCAAATTTCAGCATTTTATTCTGTCTGTCTGTCTCTCCCTAGTTGTTCTCGTGGCCTTGTTGCAAGCTTTGTAACTAGGAGCTGAAGATAGGGCAGCTGGCTGCGGGCAGATCCTCACCTCCATCTCCCTCCTGCAGGCTCAGCCCTCCCTCAGAGAGATGGAGGGCTTAACCACAAGTACGTCGTGCCAGCCTTTTCCTTTGCAAGCGTAGTAACTCTATGGAAAGTGCTGTCGAATATAAGAGACAATTACAATTTCAAAGTAGAGCCGTTTGAAGCATTCTATTTAATTCAATAAAAGGTAGTGGTAAATGGTATTTTTTCAAAAAACTTCATAAGACTACAAAAAAAATCAATAAAAATCTATTTCCCTAGCTCAGTTGCATCATTAGAAATGCTATATTTTTTGGATTCATATCTATGGGACTTAGTAGTTTGATCCTAATTCAATCTTATAATAGCCTTCCTTAACAAAAGCAAGAAAATTGTCAAGGAAAACAGACAAACAAACAAACAAAATCAACAATACTTATAAGCTCCGAATTTCACATTTTACAAAACCACAAAATCTCAGATCGTAATGTTCAGTTTCTTTTTTTTTTAAATACTAGATCACTGTCCAGGCAAAAAAACTCTAATAATGAGAGACATTAAACTTAAAAAAATACATTTTTGAATGGTTAAATTACCTGTTAACCCAGTCATTTTGTCAGGTAAGGCAAAAAGGTATGTCTGATGTAAGATTTGAAGCTGAAATAACCCTATTGGTATGGAGAAAGCTAATAATAAATGCATAATAAGAGAGTTTAAGACCATATCCTACAAATATTAATACAAAAATTAAAGAAGAAAAAAGAAGGAAAATACCATTTTTCATTTCACTATCCCAAACATGAGATTCAATGTATGATATAAAATGACCTTTCAAACACAGAAACCTATCCAGCTCTGAAAATGTGTTTGTTTTTATTTCCAGACTAGGACAGAGGAGCATGAGGTCTCCTGGCAGAAGAAACACGCACACCACACCGAGAACTTTGCACTGATGCATAAAGTCCCCTAGCTCTATCTAGTGGATGGAAAGGACCAAACTGCTCTCCGTGTAAAAGCTGCTTAGTGCTTTTGCTTGCATACTTGAATGTAATGTAAAGACCTTCTCTTTTAACTTCAAATGTAATTATACTGGCTATAAATGGATTTAAGCAATAACACAATTGGCTGTATTATTTTAGAGTACTTCTATTATCCTCTCCTTGCCCTTGCAAAAAAAAAGGGCTTAACAAATAACAGTGAGGTGGGCTTGTAGAAAGAAATAGTATTTTATTAAGCAACTGATATTATCAGACAAAAACAGGACAAGTTTTCAGTCACATGAGTTCTCCTCTGGAGCTAAACCAGACTTGTTTATGTTTTGGACCAAACTAAATCCTCACCCCAACAGCATTGTTGTCGTCTTTTTTGCTCTCTTTTCATGCATTACTAGTATATGGTCATGAATCTTTTGTTTATAAAGATTTTGCTTGTCTCTCCCATACACAGGCTTGCATAAAAATCATAACTATGCCAATAATACAAATATAATAAATAATCTCTTTTAATTTTTCTTAAAGCAATTTAATATGGTACTTTTTAATCATTTTTCTATACCTACGTAGACAAAAGAAATGACAATAGGAGAAGGAAATGTTTTGATATGCCTATTCGGTGCTAAGGGTGTTCCCTCTTGAAACTTGGCTGTAAATCCAGTCCAGGCTTCCATCTACTCCTGCAAAACCTTGTGTGAGCAGGACAACCTGCATGTGGATTCCCAAGCCCAGAGCACAGCAAGGCTGGGTAGCACAGTCCAGCCCTCACTGCGGGCTCAAGGGATTGCGAAAGGCCTGGCGTAGGGTGAGGGGGGAAGACTTTGGTGAAGGTTAGAGATCCCTCAATGCCCCAAGGGAAAAATCACCTTTCTCGTTAAATCTGAGAAAGCGGTTGAAACTAGTCGACACATTCCCTCACAAAAGCAACAGGAATTCAACGACATTTCACATGAGGTCCCTCTATATACTCCTAACCATGTATACTCAGTCAAGTCTTAACAAGATATTTGTCAGACTAAAGGATGTAGGGGCTAGAGTACTGTTGGAATTGTTGTACCGTTTCTTTGTTATTGTCATGCATTGCACAAGTTTATGCATATTTGGGGGTCTCCCAAATGAACTAATGAGATGTTTGCCACATGAGCTGTTTTTGAAGGCCTGAAAGATGTGCTGAATGTAGCTGCCAACATGTTTACTGGAGTGAGAAATAAGTCTTTCTCTTCCGAGGACTCTTGTTTAACTCTGCACAATGTTTGGCTTTTTGTTTTGATCTATAAATCCCTTTATAGTTGAAACTTTGTGCACTGTCACAACATTGATTTCCTGAAACATTTTAACTATCTTTCTTTAACTTTCTCACAGAAAGGCTTTCAATCTAGAAAAAGTTTGTTTGAGAAGCTATCAAATCCCTGATGCATTGTGATTTCAGCGAAGGACTGGTGCTGCAAAATTATTGGAAGTGTAACTGCCATGAGAACCACCCAAATCTAAATAAACCAGGACAATCTCAGGAAACAAAAAGAGAAGTGAAGGGAAATGAAAGATCGTAGGCTTATCTAACATTAGAAAAAGATTTATTGTACAGCTGTAACAAGAGATGTTTTCTAAGTTAGATATATCTTTTGGCAGTGTAATAAATCCGTCTTCATTCCAACAAACTAACATGCACTAGCAAAAATGGTTTTTTCCCCCCCGAACATAGTTGTGTTTACATTAAGATTTACAACTACAAATATTATAGAAAACTGTACTGCTAAGTGCTATGTGTTTTGATTTTTTTAGGTGATACAGTAATTTTTTAGACCAACTGACATAGCTATAACAAATGGGCCAGTTTTAGCTTCAGAAATGTATCATTATTTTAGTATAAAAGTTTATCTAACAAAGGTATTCCTTCTCCTCTCTGACTTCATACCCTCACAGCTACAGGACTAATATCTGCACCTAGTATCAACATATCATAAAAAGATTCTAGCATGGACCTAGCCTTAAATGATTTTTTTCTAGCATTTTTCAAAGTATAGACACTTTTAAAGGTTTTCCAGTAGAGATAATGGTTCCTGTAGAGTAAATTTTACCTTAACATCCTTAGTTAGCTTAGCAGACCTTTGTTTAGACCAAAGATCTCGAGAGTCCCATGAAACCACAGAATTTAATGAAATTAATCTATTTTGAAACAGTAGACAGACATATCATGGTTTTCCTAACGTGTAATTTTACCTGTAATTTACGTGTAATTTTGTCTACAATCAATCTGAGAAATTGCTGAAGATCAGAGAGCAAGTAACTGACAGAGACAAGAAGAGGCAGCCCGGTTTAGTATTTAGCTGTACACTACTCAAGTCTTATCATTAATTATCATTTTTGCCTGAAGCTGAAGAGAATATTAGAGGAAGACGGGTGAGAGCACAGTGCTGTCTGGAGAGTGGATGCTCAGAATAAAATTGACTATGATGAAGATGGTATTATGCTGGGGATGGGAACATCTCTGTTTTGTTTGGCGCAAGACAGCTGTCTATAGGAATCATATTAATTCTAACATGGGGTAATACTGTTAATGAATAATACTAATATTGATCTGCCCTGCTAACATTGTACATGCATTTAGATCTTGTTGATTTATCTTGTTTCCTAAGCCAAAAAATATATACATATTCACATACTTAAGATTGTACAAGCAACTAATCAATATTAAAAGCTAGAATGAAAACAGGAGTATTGTCCCAGTTTTGCAGTTCAATGATATTACAGTCAAAACTCTACAACATGTGGAAGGATTGTAATACTGCAAACATTAGAAACCGACTCTGATGAAAAATTTCAAAATTCGTAAGACATTTTTGTCCTTTGGTGAGGTTTTACAGATAATGTGAAAACTCTAAATACAAGTAGATAACAGTAATTTATTTCGCATAGATTTCCACTTAATTGAATTGTAACTAGCATAGTAGTGGCTACACCCTGAGGATGCTTTGAAAATGAGGAATGAACCCATCAGATTATTTCTTCTTTATTAGGAAAAGAAGAGTCTAAAAGCCTCTGCAAAACCTGAATCCTTCTGTTGACAATATGAAGTAGCTGTGCATAATGCATAGGTACTGAATAGATATTTATTTGATTTACTGGAACACTGCTACTTAACAGTTTGCAATGCATCAGCCTCCTGAATGGAGGCTCAGACTACAACGTGTCCACGTAGACAAATTTTGTCTTCACTTTTGTGAAAACCCACAATAGGAAAGCCCCAGAGAAGTGAAATGTTTCTGTTCTTTGGCAGAAATATTTTTGACATTTGTTTCTCAGACCTTTATATGAATACTCATTATATTGGTGAAGGGATACCATTTCACCCCCACCTTTTAAAATTATATAAATAGCTACATAGATTGTAAGCCATATATTTCTGTCTCCAAGTGCTGTCTCTGTTGTACCTTGCCTATTAGGATTTAGTCATTACTAGAGACCATGGGCTTCATTCCCAAATTTTTTATGATTGCAGCTTCTCTCCTTGCTCGCCTTCAGACATTCAACTGCAAATACAGTAAAAAACAACTACGTTTCTTCTGACACCCCGTTATAGCTCCTACTATCGCTCTGCTTCCAGTTGTAATTCCTGATGTGCGGACTACTGCTGTAAGCAGTCCTGTAATACAAATAAAGAGCCATGCAGAGCAGTATAAAGTGCCCAGGCAAACAGGTGAAATAAGTTAAACGCTCAGGAGTCCTGCAGTCAGTGAGGCAATATGTAGGCTTTAGACAGTGGCATTATATCTAAGGTATATGAGAAGATATAAGCCCTTTCTCCCTCACCTAGTCAGACCACAGGTGGGGAAGATGTAATTTGCTGTGGGAGCCTGGGCCATCTCAAGAAGGCAGTAACAACGAATCAGCAAGAACAGATTGACAAAGGGAGATCAGACTTGTCCTTGTCTCTAAAATACGCTGATAGAGGGGAGCCAGTGCATAAACCCCTTGTATTGAACAGGAAACAGTTCAGCAATGAGGAGGGGCAGCAGGGAAAGGAAAGAGACTCTCCGTTTAAAGCTCAATATATATGTGGAAGGTGATATATGGTATTGGAACAGTTCTGAGTTGCAATTTATATGGAAAAAACTAGTATATCTGATTCCACCCTCTCTCTAAGACAGACGGTTGCACTAGTGAAGGAGGAGCTAGCAATGTGCCCCAGGCACAGACATGGTCTTCAGGGCTATGTCTAAACTGGTAATTGCAAGAGATCTTCCAGCCACATCGTGTGTTATCCTTTATTAGGATGTATATTGACGTACACTAGCTTCATCTCATCCTGCTTCATCTCATCCTGCTTCATCTCAGTTTCTGTGGGAAAGAAACCTGAGCATCCTCTGCCAGAAAGGGAACAGAGCATATTTTAACCTTTTCCAGTTCTGGATGATCAGGGGACAAGGATTCTTGTCCTGTTAATTCTTGTAAACAAAAACATGAGAGTAATGACTCATACTCACTTGATTTTAATGGGGAAAATGTAATCTATTTTACTAGTAAATCTGATATGCAAAAAGGTGAGACCATAGCCTACTATGTCAGGAACCATGTTTAAAGCATCAAATGAGCCAGAATAAATCTCAAAGCTAATAATTTATTTCATAGTTATTATTTACTCAGCAAAACGAGCTATAGACCTGGGAAAAGAAGAAGGGTTTTTTTGGTCACTTCTCCCTTTAAAAATGTAAAATCTTAAAAAGCAATGACCTAGAGTTTTAAAAGGTTGAAAGAAATGAAGGAACTTAATGCTATGATCATTTGGGCTTATTGCACTAAAATAAATAAGACTCTGTATTTTCACTGGAAGTGAGATTTGCTTCTTGTAAGAATCTTACTTTTTTTTTTTTCTGAAGGCTCCACATTGAGAATCTTAATCATAGTGTCTGTTCAAATTGGTTTTGGAATTAAATACACATAATTGGTGTCTACACTATAACAGGTGAAGGAAATGGTTTTTTAAAAAACCTGTTTCTGTCAGACAGAACTATAAGACATCTCTGTCTGCATGCTATAGAGAGGAATGGCTAGGCAGTAACATCCAAAATCCTGAACAAAGATAAAAAATGTCATCGGTTATTATGCACTCAGTTGGCAGAACAGCTCTTAAAAGAAGAAACAACCAGCAAGTATGATAAAAAGATGACATTTAAAACCTTCCTAATTTTACATAACTTTTAACAGTATAATTAACCATAATTATGATAATTAATAGCTCTGATTTTGATTGGTATAAGATAATACATAAAAATTAAAAAGTGATAATATTGCATGGGAAAAAATTGCAAGTGTAAGACATAGTGATCCATAGACAGAAGACTAAGAAAATACAGTTTCTATTTTTTTTTCTTTCCAAGACCAGGATGCAGCAATACAGAAGGAAATCAATGAGAATAAAAACAATCTTGAAATGCTTTTTTTTTTCTTAGTAGGTGGCAATTACGTTTTATGAATGTTTAAGCTTGGTGCTATGCTGCTTAACCAACCATTTCTTCATGTTCCCATCTCCACTTGTAACATTTCTGTAGGAAAAAAAAAATTATAGTTCTGTTCCAAACAACCTCACTTGAACAATTCAGTCTTACTTTAAAAAAAAAAAACAAACCCTATATAGATATTAGTAGTACTTTAAGTTTTGCAAGTCAGCAAGAGACACTGCAAAGTTAAACCTCAGACTAATTCCTTCTATTATCCAAGAACCTTTGAAATAAAAGCCTCTTCTTTTTTCAGGATTCTTAGAGGTACACTTGTACCCAGCAGATAAGCTAAGCTGGATACCATCAAAAGTGCAAGTCTTCTCCCTTAATCTCTGAAGTCAGGCCAGTAGAAACAGCAAAATACCAAACTGTATCGTAATTCCATTAGATTTCACATCTAGGAAATAAATCTCATGGGAGCTTTTGGGATATACTTTATTGCTGCAGAAATTGTATGCTATATTCTGAAATGTGCTGGATGAGCACCATCACATGGTGGCAGGTTGCACAGAACTGCTAGGATAGTCATATACTGAATGAGACAAAATTAAGGTGGTGACGACGTTTGACTATCAACTTGGATGTGTGCTGTTTGGAGTTTCCTGGTCAAATTTAAATTTTATTATCTAAATATTTCTTGTTCTTAAAATAAGATATGGTGCGAAGGAGAAGGCTATATGGAGTTTCCTTCTATTTATTTTGTTCTGAGTTTATGGGCACTTATCCTGTATGTGGCTCTGTAAGAAAAACCTGTCTAACATCATTTTTAAAAGAAATTATGTGTATGATATATGGGCAAACTATATTGTGCTGTATCCATAAGCCCGAGAGAGGTTAGTCTGCCACAGCTCCATGCCGTAGGTCCAACCACTATCAAGGCTGGGCACATATATCCAGTATCCACACGCACACAGAGCACACGTTTACACCCTCCATGGATTCCTGGGACATCCCTGAGAGGGTCTCAGACAGGATGTCCCTTCCTCTGAATCCTTAATTTGGTTTCCCACCTGCCTTTTGGCTTTGTGCTCCTCTAGGAATGTGGAGATGGGTCTGTGGTGGGCTGATGGCCCTGGGAGGGCCCACAGCAGGGTGTTATTTGGGTTGCCCTTCATGTGCCATTGCATTTTTGTGCTCCCTTGTGGGTGTATGGATGAGCTTTTATCATATGACATACAGATGCTGGTGTTTACAGAGAATAATTTGTGTCTAGTAGTTGGTCAGCCTCAGGAAGTTCCATGCTAACGGTGTGTGGAAGCAAAGAATGTCTTTGAAGGGTTTGCCTTTGGGATTATCTTTGTTCCCAGAAGTTTTAAGATACAGGTTAAATAAACCTCTGCCATGAGTCTGACACTCCCAGCCCCAGTCCTGGGAGACACAAACCAACTTTCAAGACCTCTTTCAGTGTAATTTCCACAACTTCATGATTTCATGAAGCTACGTTTCCAGCTCACACAGTGTACCCAGAGAGACACAGCACCTTCTGGTGCCACAGAAGAACAATAGTTGGCCTCTGTCTTTTCACGAGATTTATGGTTTCAAACAGCAGGTAAATCAAGAAGATATTGCATGATGATTCAACAGGTTTCAACAAAATAAAACAGGTTTTGCATTCTGTGCTATCATTTTTGAAGATGCACAAGGCGGTACATAAATGGACAGCATATCTCATACAACCAGTATGAGTTGCATCATTTATTCTGACAGGATCAATAGAAAGATCTGTTCCCTTGCTATCAAGAGAAGCAGATGGCGGCAACATCCATTTCTGTTCATTACAGCAGCAAGGTGGGTAATGCAGACTTTCCAAATATATATTTCCCTCTGGGCAAGTAACCCAGATCCACAAAACCAATCCACTGATACTTTGTGGCATCTCAAGACTTAATGAAAATGATGCAAGATGACATGGGCAGTTCCCTGGTCATTCCACACAGCTGCTTCTGAAATAGGCACTGAGCATTTGGTTAGAGCGGTACAAGAAGAAAAGTAACAATACAGAGATGTTACTAGCATCCAAGGGGCTTGTCATAATTAAGGTTACCCGTAGGCTCCAAGAAATGGCCTGTATGGAATCTAGATTTTAAAATACATTAATCCCTTTTCCTCCTACATACAAAAAGAAATAAACTAGACAATGTATAGATCAGTTGATACTTCAAGTGACTGACAGGCTGGCCCCTGATCCAAATGACAAACTACACTGGAGTCAAGCACAGAGGCAAGGGGATGAAAGCAGCATTTCAGCTGCAAAGCAACACCCATGGGACAGAGCAGAAAGCTTTGGGCTTCTCAGGTCCAGCATGGTTCAGCTGAAGTAGCAGCTGAGCAGATGGATAACTGCTATCTGCAGGATGCCATTGTAGTGCCTGCCTTTATACGTTCTTTGCTGAGTTAGTATAAATAACACCTATAGCACGCAGTGTCTTATCCAGGGCTTAGAATCAAACCCGTTTAAAATGATAGATTAATTTGTTACTTACATTTAAGAGAACCCCAAGCCAAGTGACCACTGGTCTCGATGTGCCTTCTGTAACTAGTATTTGATGTTTCAGTGCAATGACATCATTTGACACTGTTGTTGATGCGTACTTCAAGGTCAAAAACATGCCCTGAGTAAGGAATCTCCATCAAAATACTGCACTTCTCAAAGCTTTTAAAGTCATCTCCAAAATAACTTCCACTTGGAAACTGTCTCTAGATGCAACCTTCCCACCCACTTATTTTTTGATTGGTCATGTGCCAGGTATTCAGTTGAATAAAGGATCAACCCTTTTGCCTGAACCAGGTATATGATATGTCTTCGTTTTCTTTTGCTTTCCCATGATCAGTATCAGCTTTTCTTTCTCATTCCACTAGTTTTATTGATGCCTACTCTTCTGCATAAATTTTCCTTTCCCTTCCAACTCCCAGCACACCAGACTTACAGTGCAAACACTTCTGTAAGCACATATCCTTAAGAGTACTCCCCTAAGATATCAATGAAAATGTTATGAACATAAAATGTTGGTTACTGTGATCTGAAACTACTCATCAAAACAAAACAAAACAAAAGTAAGTTTCAAATGGATGTTTTCATAGACTTTCTTGCAAATACTGTTTTGCCAGTGTCTAGTGCAGTCTTCGCTGAATGGCAAAGTATCCCCAAAAGAGAACTGAGAGTTACTTTCAACTTTTTACTTTAAAAATGCATATGCTGCTAAGCTAACCTACAGAACCCCAGGTTTAGTTCATCCTCGCTGTCAAGTGAGGTCAGCAGGTCAGCAGTGATGAAGCAGTGTGCAGAATACCTACACTAAAGAGACCATCTCGCTGCCCTTGGATGTTTAAAATCCTTTTGTTAATATGTCCCTGTCTGCTACAAAGCTACCATGTTCCCAAACAGCATTTTGAACAGCCCAAAGGAAGAACAAATTTGAATCAGTGAAAGGTGGCCACGTTCCATGTACATCCCGAAGTCAGAATGATTAGCTATTTTCTTAACTTTACCTGTCAATGACAGATGCCCCCATATCACTACAACAATAATAAAAATCGCCCAAATAAAGCAAGGTGCTTGATGGGCCTTGCTGTTATTATATTTAGTGATTTATCATGTATTACATGGGAGCTTAAAGGTAAATCCTACTGTGAATCTCCATGATTTAGCGTATAATGCAGAGAAGCTTAGCATGTAATTCCATTGTAAATTTATATTGATTTGTTGTACAATATACAGAACACTATGGTATAGCTTCATTGTGAGACTGTCCTTACTTCCAGTATCATGCGTCTGTAACTGTAACTTCAGTGTGAAATGCTCTGATTTACTAGGAAGCACAGAAGATTTCACTGTACAGCTCCGGTGTGACCCTCTGACGATGTGCTCACTGAGTCCTGCTGGAGAATACGCTGAACTGTAACAACCCACTGGTGCTACCATGTGGCAAAGAATATCTGCAGCCAATAAAATATCTAAATATCAAAAGCAGCCTCTAGAGCACAGAATCTGGATTAAAACACATTTGCTGCTAATCCATCTACTAATATGGTGTCATATAGAAAAGATCATTTTCTCCAAAACGCCTAATGCCCAGGTACAGATAGTGTGCTATGTGTGCCTTGTATCTCCCAGTTTTCAAAACCCTCAGACTTTTCCACCAAAATCCTAGTATTACTAATGCTATACATCATTATTCCCCCTCCAAAAACTCCAAGACTTTTAGCTAATGCACTGTCTTTCACCTGAGGTCATTTTGGGCCAGGGACACAAGTATTCAAATAACTGTGGTGAGTTGACTGTGGCCAGTAACTAAGTACTGATGTCTTGCCACTGAGAAGCCAGGGGTCCTATGGGAGCTAAGATCCTAACTGAGGTGCACCAGTTGAGTGCCTAGAACTTGGCGAGGGTGTGAATCTGTGCCCAATAGCTTTGAATTCAACTTACTATTATACAGAAAGGCCACGTAGAGTATGCGTGAACGGGGCAAAAAACATCGTCATGTATTAACTGCAATTCTGTAAGTGGTGACAGGTTCCATCTCAGGGATGCTGTAGTCTTATAAGCCAAACAAACAAACAAACAAATAAACAAATAGGAGTGAAGGACCAAGAACATAATATTTACCAGGAAGGAATATCGTTGCCAGTGTGAGATGGTAGAAAGTACTATTTGTGGATGTTGTTATGATGAGAGCTTAATGTCAGCACAGAAATCAAAAAGCTCTCTGAAATTACAGACTAAATTGAACAATTGTTGTTGCATACCTTCAATCAAGCAAAATTGCTCTGTAGTTGCAAACTCATCCAAATGGTTTCTCATCTTCAGGCAATCACTCTTCATTCAGGAGCAGGTCTCCTGACCACTGCCTTTCTGTGCTATTCTCAGGTGATGAATTAGAGCTCGCACAAAGCACTCTCACCTGCTCAGCCCTCTTCACATTTTTCTCCCCCTGCTCAAGTCTAACATACAAGATTATTGGAGTTGCTTGTAAATAACTCCCCTCCTCTTTACTTCCTTTGCTGCCCCACCTTGGGAGTACATTTTGCTCTTTTCCACAGACGGTGTATTAAAATGCTTTAAAACAGTAGAGTTTCAGAGCAGCCAAATTAAAGCTCTGCAATAACCTTGCAGGATCAATTTTTATTTCAAATATTTGAGGAATTTTGAACATAGTTGAGCTCTTTAACAAAAAAATCATGAAGATGTTGCAAATAAATTGTTGGAGGAAAGGGATGGTTAAGACTTGAATACTGCAACTTTGCGAAGAGATTTAATACGCGAAAAATGGAAGTTGTGGATGGAAACTTGCAGAGCAAAGCCATCCACATATATGTAGTCAGAACCACTTTATATCTGTCCCACATACTGACTGATATCTAGAATATATAGATAAATTCCAGTGATTTAAATTCTGGATAGAGTTAGGTATCTGCTCACAAATAGAAAGGTCGTTAGAATAGGTGTTTCTAGGGTGTATTTATTCACTATGCATTTATTATTTTCCTCTAGTAGACAGGAAAAATTATTAGGAAAGGAAGGGAAATAGTATAGGTAAACTGGCAGTGCCTAGAATCAAGCAGACTTCCCAAAGTATTTTAGTAAGATGGAAGTATGAAAGTAATTCCAGTAATAGCCTACATTAAATTACAAATACTGAATACAGTCATTAAATGATTTGTAATTTTGTTGTGATGTTGTCAAAGAACATATAAAGATGATACGCATACACACACACACACAAATATAGATATATGCCTTTTACTAGATTAAGATTTATACAGTGTTATCAAGAATTAAAATAATATTTTGAGTGTTATACTGCCTCCTTTACTGAAAAGGCTATGCAAATTCAACAGTTAACTAAGCTTAACTAAACAAATGACAAAGATATGCATTAGCTTTCAGCTGCCATTCTACCTTTTTTAAAAAATATTGTAAGTACATATATAAAATATCTAGGTATATTTTAATGTGGCATTTTTCAGCACACCATGAGAGCTTGAGATCCCAAAGGAAAGTTGCACAGTACAGTGCTGCCCTCTGGCTAGAGCCTGAAAGAAGAAAGTCTGAATATTCATTTGTGTGCAAGATGCCAGTGTCTTGACACGCTGGAGAAATGCTAGTTAATAAATCAAATTCTCTTTTTATATCTCACAAACCTGAAGCCTAGTTAGAGCATGACATTTCCAGATTCAAAATAAGCTGCTGTATGAAGGGCTCCGTAGTTTTTGTGTTATTGATAAAAAAACTTAGCTAGCCTAGCAAAGCTTTATTTACCTGCTTATATTGAATTGCAAGCTACCATAATGCCTTTATCATGCTGACATCGCAAAAGCCACCTTCCGGTATGTTAAAAGGCTTAGGAGTTTATAGCAATGCTCCTCATAATTCTTCTGTACATTATGGAACCAGTCTGGCACGGACAAAAATGTGCAAAAACCAGCCATAACAAAGCACAATGTCAAATGTAGTACTGCTTTGTCAACAAATATATAAATATATAGTCTGCTTAAAGTTGAAAATACTAAAGATGCTTTACTAATAGCAGAAATTTCTTATATAAAGCTTTGCAACATCTGACTGTACTATCCTAGAAAATCAGCGGGACCTTATGCAAAACTAGAGATTTCAAATAGTTGGGTTTTTTTTTTAATATATAACACTGCACAAGTTTAAAGTATCTAACTAGTGATGCTCAAAACATTGATCTTGGAACTGTAGAAAAGTGAAGAGTATTTTCAGGCAACACTTCAAGATGAAATGTTAACAATACAGCAGTCAATAGTAATTCATTTCAATTGAGCAGTATGAAGTAGCTCTCTTTTTCTTGTTGACTTTCTAAAGACTATGCATGAAAATTTGGTTGGGAATGCACAGAACTTTAAAAATTCATAACTACTTATTCTGAAATAAATATTTTTATGTTTTTTCACAGAGTTAGAGTAATTTTATTTTTATTGTATGGAACATATTTATGAAACAGTATTGAACAAAATATTGATAAAATTTAGGACATACTAGCTTCAAACTGTATTTGTGGACCTCCTATTAAAAAAAAAAGAAAACAAACATTCATTTGCCAGAAACATAAAATGTTTTTATTCAATCATCTACTTAGAAAATACATGTAGATTTATCTTATCTTGCAATAAGATAACCTTCAGAACATCAGTTCCAATTGGTTGGTTTTAGTTTCTAAATAATGGCTGTCAATAACTGACTTTAATCAGGTTGTTGGACATATACAGAAAAACACTTAGGTCTGATGATATTTCTTCAATGTTGTGAGAAGAAAATAATACGGATAATACATATAGTACAGATATAATAAACTTCATGTTCATTAAATTCAGTTATAGGAGTTCATTATGTATTATCTCTTAAAAAGTGACTGTATACAGTCACAGATCTTTTTAAATCCAAGACAAACCACAAATTGTCTAATAAAGCCTCACATAAATTGTTTGAAAACTGGCATAGTAAGTAAGATGACATCCTACTAATATATGTATAAAATGAAGATAAAGATATACATTTTTATTTGATTCTTTCATCCATTTTGCCATCCTTATAATCAGATCCAGAAGAAGTACAATGTAGAAAGTGAACCTAAATATCTTGTGATATTTCAGCTTCAAAATCTGGTCAGTGTTATGTCAGGGTAGATTTCCAAGTTCTAAAATAACCGAAAGAGCAACGTAACTCAATTTTATAAGGTATTTCACTGAGAAGGCTGAGTTCATTTATGTTTTGTTTAATATGCTTTAGTTTCCAAGAACAGTTTGTGAAAAGCAGATACAGATCTGAATTTGGATTTTGGAAACACTGGCGTGGGAGTGTGTTTATATTTCAAGATCAACTTCCAGATAAACTTTAAAATTAAGATCATTCTACCTGCAGAAGCTTAATACATGTTCCATAGCCATTTCTGGTACAGCTTTGCTTAGCCAGTGTATTTATTACCATACAAAAGTCATATCACATTAACACACATCATACATGCAGTGTTGTGCTTTAGTACATCCTTGTCAGATGAAGAACCAAGAAATAGCTATTAACCTGTGTGACTGTTGGGACTAAACAATGAGTGTGGTAAGTAAGCTGTCTGAGCAAGGAAAGAATTTTTATGGATGTCTTCTACCAAGAGCTTGTGAAGATGAGAGTAGGAAATAACCAGAAAGGGAAGACAGAAGTTGTGTTAGAAGAAAAACAGATTCCCAGTCTCCGAAGAATTGTTAGGGCAGCAAAAGAGAAGCATTTTTTTCCAGAAGGGGAAGTTCTGCTTAAATGCAAAGCTAAACCTGGCCAATGCAAATCAGCCTGAAGCAAAGAAAACTAGTCCCACGTTCTGGGGTACCCCAAAACATGTGTCAGGTGAGTAAGAGAGAGGAGTAAATCCAACTACAAGCCACCAACTGAGACAAGGGAATGCACTTATCATGTTTTCTTAGATTATTTATTTCCTCTTGCTACCTGAGCATAAAGTGAGTTCTACTTTGCAATCCCACAAAAAGTTTTAGCATACCAGGTGCTACATTTCAAGTACAATACTCTATAGGATAAGTGTGAAAGATCCAGCAGCAGGAAACTAGGAGATTTCTGTTCACACCACCTAGTTCTGCAAGTTGACAGAGCCATTGACTAAATCTTATTTTCACTCCACCGATGACCAAACAATTTCACTCAAAAATTCCTGCACATAGATCAAAATATTGTGACAAAAGATAAAGAACATCAAAAATCACTGTTAATGTGGAGGTGGGGTATGAAATAAGGGTTATCTTTAATAATAAAGGGTGACAGCAGCAACAGTAAGAAAAAACAGAGAGTAAATCTAAACCCCCATCTCCTGCCATTCCAAAACCTGTATTTTTCTTTACACCAGCTGCCATTTCTAATTTTAGGATGGGTCTTTTCTTACCCTGTTTTAACCACTATTTGCCAGTCTCCAAATTTACATCTTCACTTGTTCTTTCTGGTTTTAACTAACTCTTCCTGTTCCTCACTTCACATTCATCTTCCTTGTCCTTGATAACACCAGGTTTCCTAATAAAGTCCAGTTTAAGCTCTTAATTCTCTGGCTTCTTTGCCATTTTTTTTTCTTATTTGGCATTCAACTCTGAATTAGCACATTAACTATCAAAACAGACAAAATACCAGCTCCTTTTTTTATTGGACAGTGGCCTGACACTCCTGGCTTTCTATGAATAATACCCTCTTCAAGTCACCATTTGATTTCTTTTAGTATCTCTATCCACTATAATTCTTGCAAACTTCATTCAGCAGCAAAATTCCTGATCTATAGATTATTTTATTATCCCTCCTGTCTTTTTATTTATGCCTCCTAAGATACTGAATCCTGACTCTCAGGTTCTACAGCCTCTGTCCTCTGCCACTCTCTCTACAATGCTCATCATGCTAGCCTAAGTTTTAAATCAAACTCAGATTCTTCTGGTTTGGCAACCGTTCAGCTCCCACAACCATGCTGAACAAGAAATTCACCTCGTTTCTTAGTTCTCCTATTCCCTCGCACTGTACCCATTATTCCTACTTCTTTGCATATTATACAGTCCTATTACAGTTGCACAGTTGTTCTTAATTTCACCTTCTCTTCTTTTTTTCACAAGAAGGTATGTTCACTTAAATTGAAAAAAATACCATTTTTAAAAGATTGTTATTTCATGAATATCAGTTTTGCACTCTTCTGAATGTACACAGACAATAAAATCCAATCACCAGGTACTATACAAAAGAGGAAAAAAGAATCCCAAAGCATTGAAAACATTTTCAAATATATTTACTAATTTCAAGATTCTTAGTCATTCACTGTATGTATTTACACAGCATCACTATAGAAGAGTGCTCTTTCTAAATAAAATACCCCAGGCATTTATTCCTTTCACTATCCATTTCTTCTGTTTCTAACTCATAATGTTTCATGGCAACAAAGTATTGGATAAAAGTTTCACCTAATGCTTCCTTAATGCACGAATCTTTCTCAAGCGCAACAAGAGCATCTTCTAGTTTCAGAGGGACTGTTGAATGTTTCAGATCAGCAGAGTGATTTTCTTCTTGCAGCATATCATCATACCTAAGTCCTCTCTTTATTCCATCTAGACCCGCAGCAATAGTAGCAGCAAGCACCAGGTAGGGGTTTGCTGTAGCAGAACTTAATTTATTGTCTATTTGAGTGCCTTTTCCACCATGACATTTGACATTAAAGGCACAGCTGTTATCATTATATGCCCATTTTGCATTTACAGTCTCTCTTGATTCTTTACTGTATTTAGAATAAGGCTTACGGCAGCTGGTGGTAGGAGCCATCAAACAGCTGATAGCTGCTGTGTGTGCCAGGAGACCTGATAACCAGTTTTTTCCAATATCTGAGAGCTCCTCAACTCCATAACCAGCAGAAAACAAATTCTTCTGGCCGTTCAAATCCCACAGGCTATGTGACAGAGCCCCTGAATTGTAGAATCCCGATTCTGAGAAAAAACTAGCCACGTAGCTATACTTCTTAGCTACCTCTTTAATGCCTGTTCTAAATGTGAAGGCACTGTCAGCAGCATCTATGCCAAATGCTGGATGAAAAGTGATCTCCATTTGCCCGGGCCCATTGGAAGAAGAAAAGCTTTCAATGTTGGCACCAGCATAATACATTCCTTCAATGAGCTCCTGAATGAAAGTCTGGTCATGGTTATTTAGTATCGTGGCTGCAGCAAAGGATATTGTCTTCGAATTTACAACCTCAGTAATGCCATAAATACAAAATTCATAAGTGAAGGCGGAGTGCAGAGAAAAGCCATTGTCCTGAAGCTGGCTCAGCTGTCTCTTGGCAATGTGCCTTGGAGAGGTCATTAGTGGGTTGCCCAGCACAGTGAAGGAATCACATATCACTCTTGCAGTCTGCTCAGTCCAGGGGAGTATTCGAAACGTTGATAAATCAGGGTTCAGGATTATGTCGCAATTAAAATTGGTTGCATTTATGTAATCTGATTCGTTATCTTTAGGATTCAGCGTCAGCTCAAGATAACTTCTGGGCATGGCAACACCATGAATTGCTTTCTCCTAAACACAGAGTAGAATGACAGATTACCAAATAAGAAAATAAACCAACAGTTTTTTTATGTATGTAAAACATGTAAAACTCAGATTCTCAGTAACAATAGTATTTTTCCTAAAAGAACACTAAAATGCAGTAATCACTAAAGTGGAGGGCAACAGCCAGTTACTCTGTCATTATGAAGCAGAACAACCTTCTACAAGATTGGTATGAAAACACTGGCATCAAGTATCCAAATGACCAATATCTAAATTTCCATGAAGAACTGAAAAAATGGTCAACACTCATCTTGCATGGCTTTTATACAATCATGGGCACCACCAGTTAGGTGCAAACTTTGCAAGTCAAACTTCTATCTGTAGGCTTCCTTATCTTCTGAGCATTTCCTTTACATAGATTCGAGTGACCACACAAGACTCGTGGCAATACGAATTCAGGCTCTGACTTCCCTCTAAATGTCACTGTTTTCAGATGCAAAGTTTAACTGAAAATTCTCACTTTCTAGAATTAAGAAGTTTGGGAGTGAAATGCAGGGAAGCATCTGTTTCAGTATTCCTCTTCTAGGTAGTAAACAGGATAAGCTCGTAATTATACTTCTCCATTTGAACAGTGAGCTTCAGCTTACACAAATGAAATGCGGATAGGACCCAAAGGAAGGATCATCTACCTTCAAACAAGTACCTTTACAACTTACCTTCAAACTTTTATCTGATGCCAAGTTCTATCAAGTGAAATTAGTCTCATGTTTACATCTTACCTTTACTCTTCTAAGGGAAAGGATTACCATCTGAGTGAGCAGAGGAGACAGACTAAAGCCAGAAAAGGGCAAACTCAGAGCTGAAAAAACCCCAAATTTTTGCCTATCCAGGTGGAAAATTTTTGAAATACTTCAAACTGCATATGGTGGCTTTACTTAAAATAAATGATAAATGAGAAGTAATAAATAATAAATAAATAATATATCAATAATTCTGCCTTCTCTTAAGTAGGCGGCCGTCCACTGGTATCCTCTCTGTGTGACACCCATAACCAAAACTGTACAGCATGGCGGATATTGCTTCAAGATAGCTAAGCTATCCATTTGACACTGAAAAGGTGTTGAAGGTGATTATCCTGCAGTACTACCTCTCCCTCCTCCAACCCCTCCTACCCCCCAAAAAAAATAAAGTAATTACTTTCAGTTGTTCTGTATGTATGCATACATGTGTGTACACATAGACATTTTTTCAGCATCCAAAAGTTTAGATTGCTCCAATTTGTTCAGATGTTAAGGTAAACAATAAAGCTGTCTTTGAACAAGCTGATCTAGACATTTGCAATTTCACACAGCAACTGAAAGAGAAGTTGCAATTAACCAACCATGCCTCACAAGAATTAAAATGACTGAGAGAAAGATTATTTTGATAAAATCCAAATAACATCAGAGAAGGCAAACTGTATCTAGATGATACAGTTGCAGTTTAGCAATATCTAAAATGGAAATCATGAAAACATGGCTTAGGCTTCAGAAGGAACTTGAAACAAAAGTGCTCTACATCTTTTCGTGTTCATATCTTTCTTTGTGATCACTCAGTAAAGCTTAAAATATTGATGGTGATATGTGAGTGAAAGTATAATGTAGTTATGCACATGAAGTCGCACAGAAGCAATGTACTGAAAAGGCTGATGGGTCAAGTATACACATGGCGATGATTGCTTCCTAATTTGATTCTTATTTCCTGAATCATTAATATGGCAAATATCATCATGCAAGCCAATAGTATTTTCTTATCTGACTGATGGACATAAAATTTCTCACAGCTAAAGTGATTTTCATTCAGACATGTTCGTTCTTTCAGTGTGTACTCCTTTCTTTTTGGAATTTACTGACATTCAGAAAAATAAAATATTTATAATGCATTGACCTGAAAAGATTATGCTGAGGCAAGGAATATTAGAAGTTCAAAACACTGAAATTACTATCCTTATTTAATTAGATTATTATTTGGGGGAACAGAGGAATGGATGATAGCAGTGATGAAGAATGTCCTGATCTTTTGGGAACATTAACAAGTGGAGGGAACAAATAATTTATTCTAAGTTTGAATTTCTACCTGTATTATGAAAAAAAATATATAGATATAGATATAGACATAAATTAAAGACACGGCCATTAAAACACATATAGGTACAGCTAGAAACCAAAAGACTTACATGAAAAAATCGAGAAGGAATATTCTTTGATCTTGACACACCATGGAGATCTATTGATTCAAATCTGACAAACTGTACATTGTCCCTGGCCATCTGCTGCTTAATAAATTCAATATGAGAGAACAGGCGAAGGAGAGTTGGACTTCCAAGGTTGTTTACATCAGGCTCTCTGCTGGACACTGTAAGTGAAGAGGAATGTTCAGGTGAAACAAAATAATGAATGCTGGAACATAGGCTGTTCTCCTAAAAAGCGCAATAGTGGGAAACTCTGACAAGGAGTGTAAAAGCGAAAACATTTTTGTAAATAAACACACTTTTCTTTCCCTGAGGACCTGTATAAATTGCCTTTTTTTTTTGGAATGGTCTGTAACTGAAGCTTTTTTTCAAGTTGGTAAGAGAACGTGAGAATCATGCAGTAAAGCTAGGGATCTCTGAGGGATACTGCAGCTGGTTTGTTGGGTATTTTTAGGAGCCCAAATAGCAGCTGGGTACCTGTTTCTCACTGCAGGCTGATAAAATTCAGGTGCTATATTACTTCGATGCCTTTGAAAAGTGCATGGATACAGAAAGATGACCTTTCTCAAGGTCTTCTGAGGAGGACTGTAGTCCTCACCACCACAGGCAGTAGACTTTTAAGAGAAGCTTATGCACTTATGCATTTGCTGGTATGGAGTTGTCTTCTTAACTGTACTACAGCAGCTGTAGGACGGTATAAACATATTGATATTAAAGCAGTAACACCTGAGTATAACTTCTGTAATGGAGCAGAGAGCTGGGTGCAGTAATTTCACAAACCTCTCAATCTCTCAGCTGCTTTTCTTTTGAGTATCTACATATTGTAATTGTTCAATTTAAACTACATAAGGCATTAATTTTGCATTTGGTACAATAAACCAACAAGACCGAAGAGACGAAAAAATGTGAAAATATATTTCTTTCTACATTTCTAGGGGGACAGTTCTTCATTCTTCCTAAGGAAGATCCACAGTGGAAGAACACCAACAGGAGCTATTCACCAACACTCATAAGGTGAAAGCCTTCATGCTGAGGCTACAGAGGTTGGCGGGAGCACTCCTAATCTCCCCAGTACCAAACTACCCAAACTAGAGTAGATCTCTAGCAGTAGCCAGCAGACACAAACAGCCTTTTGACCACACCTTTGTGGAAAATAGGGCTACCAGCTGTGAGGCTGTAAGGACGCTCTTCAGCTAGTCCAGCACAAGGCTGTCTGATAATTCTCTGAGAAGGAAGCAAACTCAGCCACAGTCATAGACCTCTCAGAGTCTTTGAATATTACTGGAGCATCCTCCAGCTCCAGATAGCAAGGAGATGACAAGGATACCTTAGGGCAGTAAAGTAAGAAGAGGTTAAGTGATAACGGTACTCCCGGAGGAATGACAGGTGAAAACACAGAACAAAATTTTAAGTAAATGTAACAGTTTGTAGGAAAAGAGAGTAAAAATCAAAAAGGTAGAAGGAAGAAAAAAATAATTTTGCCACATGCACTTCTCCTTGTCACATCTTTCCCTTTGGTCTGCTTCAGCTGTAAGCTGTTTATGAAAATTGCTTTTTTTCCAGTGTCTTCTATAACCACGAGGGCACTTTGCCCTTTAAAAGATGTACATTAAATAAGGAAATCCTGTTTAAGTATTTTGTGTAACACACACTCTGTTACAGATGCTGCCAAAACACAATAGTGAGCAGGAAGGATGTGTAAACTGGTCTTGCCTTGCATGTGTCATCCAAGTAATACTTATTTGAACATCACTTCAGTCATCTGTAACATTGTTTTACAACATAAATGTTCACTGACATTTAGCAGATTTGGCCTCTTTATGAACCTAACCATCAACCAAAGTTTATTTGATAAACTATGGCTATTTATTAGATTAATAGAATTAAAAGAATATTCTGAAAATCTTGTTGCAGATTACAGCAAATAGTGTTTTCTTCAACTCCAGGGACAGCAGACTGAGGTTTTTTCCTTTGTAAAAGCAGTGCTCTGTCCCTTATTCTACATGTTTAATTTCCTGTGCAAAGATGGTAGACAATTCCTATCTACCACCTGTCACACTGAGAATTTTATGTCTTCATATTATTTGAAGTAAAGTTTGACTGGCAAGCCTTAACATCAGAATATTGTCAACTTTTGCTGTATATTTTGCAAGTATCTTACAATGTCCTGAAATGTTGCCTGTTAAATTTTCATCTACTAAACAAACATTTTTCAGGTAAAAACATATAATTCATGAAAAACAACTTTAACTCTGACCCAAGTAATTCTTTACATCAGTATTCCAAAGTGATATGAATGATGTAAAATCAATATTTAAGAAAAGCACATATGTGATATTCATTCATATTAGTGATGTATGAATTTGTTTAAAAAATAAAGCTACAAATGTGTTAATATTTAATTTAAACATCTACCAATGGTAGGTAATTTTCCAAATTTTATATATCTTGTATTCAAGCTAAAGTTATTTGAATAAATGCATAAATACATAATTAGAATATATGAAATAACATAATTTAACAGAAAATTCCTGGTTTTAAAGAACAAGGAAAAATAATTAGCTGAAGAAGCAAGAATTTGTCTTCTCCAGTAGGACTTACTATGATTAATGATAGATCTTTTTAAATGACGAGACTAAAATTTATCTATTGGTCTAGTACTAGTATAAAATTAGGCTATATACCAGTCTGGACAGCCCACTAGTCAAAAGACAGATACTTATTCATTTACAATATCCTTTCTCCAAAATTTGTTAAAATCAATAGAAACACTCCTGCGGCTTTCACTTACTTTTTAGAGGCAGTTCATCTTTTGTTTCACTTACAGATTATCTTTCCCGCTGAAATAACAAATTTCTGTAATTGTATGATAGATAAAAAATACCATCATGACTTAATATCTCTGACTGATTTTGGAAATATGAAAGGAGATTTATTTCTCAAATAGTATTTAGTTAATAACTACTGACAATATTTACTTTTCTCCAGCACAGGTCTCAAAATATATTTTCTTGGTAGCCACTAAATAAATCACTGGCAAACTAAGTCCATGAAGCCAATGATGCCTAAAGTTTGAAAAGGTATAGTAGGGAACTGACTACTTTGTGTCTTCCCAGTTCATAGAGTCATTATCAACAGCATTAGTTACTGGAGATGAGGTATCTGATAAGTATTAGACGGGTCTAGCTGATTTAGATACACAGCCTAAAAGTTTACATTCTTATGAGGGACCATTTTGTTCATGAGTATAACAGTTTCCTTAGCTCCCTGGGCCTCCAGAAATAACGACGTTTCTATTTTCATTTCAGAAAATCTGCTTATGGAAACATGTATGTCAATTTCACAAGATGCTCAGATTTCAATTCAGATTTTCATTTTAAAAATCAAATATAAATCCAGATAGGCCATTGTTCTTAAAACAGAATGGTACATACAGATCCTTAGATATCTATATCAAATCAGTGGTACATGGAAAAACACTTAATGTTTGTTTTTTAATGGTTCTATCTGTATTTCCCATTTAAGTTACCACTGAGAAACAATCAGTATTACTCATGATTCTTTTGAAATTAATAAAAAAATCTTCAAATATAAACACGTTATCTTCATATATTTAAAAAATATTAACAACGCAAAACTAAAAATACTATAATACCAATAAAACTAAAGATGATACAAATTATATTATTCTTTTTAGTAGAAGAGTGGTGCCATTCTTAGTTTATTAATATTTAAATCATTCAGATTGCTGAGGGTACTTGACATTCGGCTAGGGCAAGAAGTTAACATCACCTTTACCTTCTCAGCAACAAAAAAGTGCCATGAGAGAAACTGCACATGTCCCAGATCAACCTGTTATTATCTGCTTGTTGAAATAAATCCTTTCCCACGGTCCCTTATTAAATCACATCACATCTAAAACAAACAGTATCTCAGCTCAGAGGTGACTGTGTCAAACTGATGGAACAAAAAGAACGTGTTACATTTTGCCAGGGGACTTGACAATGACAGGAGCAGGGTGACCTAACAAACGTAGTAATATTGGAAACTCTTCACTGAAAAACACAACCACCGATGCAACATAAGGCAATAACAGCAGACACCAGCAGATAAACTCCAGATATAAATCATGCACTGGAGGAGACATGTTTCCATCAGTCCCTCCCCAGTCTCTCCCACCCATGGCCTCTCCAGCAGCACCAGTTGTGCCAGATGTGCTCCCTCTTGGTACAGCCCTGCTGCAGCCACGCAGCTGCTGCACAGCCACGAGCCAGGGTCTGGGCGGGCCTGAGCCCCACACAGTGTCGGAGCACACGTCCCTGTGCTCTGTGGCATGTTGTGCCACCTGTTACTGTCTCAGAGTGGCAATAAAATAAAAACTCTTGCAAGTGTAGGAAGTGCTATGCCAGTCAAGGCAGCCAGCGTTTCATCACGCTACAGCTGTCTTTGGCACCAGATATTAAAGGAAAAGCTGGGTGTTCTTTGCAAAATAGTCCGTCTAAAGAGAATGGGGTTTGCAATTCCTCACTGAGAAGGTGGTCTCGAGGTTAGGAGCAGGAGAGCTAATATCCAAATTTATCTTATTTTCTTCTTCATCCTTAGAAATCTAGCACTGGGTGCTCTTACAATCTATCTGAATATTGACCCCTTTGTACTGATGATATCCACTAGCAATGAGCCCTACAGGGTAACCACATATCTACACTCTTCTAAATCCTACGGAAATTCTTGTCAGTACTAATTTAAATATATATGCCCTTCCTTACAGGACTCCAGTTTGTGTAGTTAAGAGCAGCCAGTCTACTTGGTTTGTACAGCATGTTACTTACTGTTCTCATGTTTGTCTTCAAACATTAACAGCTTCTATTTATCAAACCTCATATGACAACTTTTCCTATGCTAGATATAATTCTTATTGCTATCCTGTTTCCCTGAAAATAAAACAGCGTCTTATATTAATTTTTGCTCCAAAACTTAGTACATTTTAAATGTATAGCTACCTGGGCACTATTTAAATGGACTTTTTTATGAACTGTAACTAGGGCTTATTTTTGGAGTAGGGCTTATATTTCAAGCATCCTCAAAAATCCTGATAAATCATGCTAGGGCTTATTTTCAGAGTAGGTCATATTTTGGGGGGAAACAGGGTAGTATTTAAAGCCTCTCTTTTCTATTCCTATCTGCTTTTTGACATGGTAAATAGACATGAGTTCTGGGTTAACTTTGAATAATAGTATTGATGTGAATAGTGATCAGACACATTTTCAGTTGAACACAGTTTATAATTCACATTTCTTTTTCACTCAAAAAAGGTTCATGAAAGACGTCTGTCACTAGTTCAGTAAAGTATTTGATTTGTGCAGTAAAGTACATAGAAAGTTCTTTCTTACCTCATATTTTTTCTCCCCTACAAGACCCCTAAAAGGGGAATAAATATGTAAGCATACCACAAATTTATCAAAGCATGTGAGACAGTAAAAACATTTCCCTGATCTATTTGATATTGACACTTTCAATCTTTTTTCCATCGATTTCTTTATCTCATGATAGCCTGCTTTCTTTTTTAATCTGAACTGTGAAGCACGCTTTTTCACTGATATGGCCATAGAGAAGGTCAGCTCTTTTTTGTGAATTTTATAGCTAATTTAGAGACTAATGAACGCCTTCAATCATCTGCGAATTATTCTTTCCAAATGGTATGACAACATGACACAGCTTCTCAGAGGAGCTACATCATCAAGAATCTCACACAAAGTAGGATTTTATTTCTCAATAGATGAAATATGAATCACCCATATTTTTCTGTCTTCCAGAGTGTTTTATAAAAATGGATCTTCTACATTGAATGAGAAAATTATCACAGTTACATACAAAATATTAGAAAATATTCTACCTAGGCAAAAGGATTTGAAACCAAAATATATGGGTGTTTGAAAAAAAAAAAATAAGGTGAGCAATATGCACTGGAGCTGCCTAACTAATAATCTTAAATATAGAGGATTTAGAGTGGCATGTTTTTCTTCAAACTCAAAAGGAAAATTTGGATTTAAGGAAGGCACCACTGAGCAAAGTTGCATGAACTGAGGTATACACTATCACAAACTAGGTAGCCCCTTCTTGTCTAAAAATGTTGAACTTAATTTTAAAAAATCAAGTGAGAAAGAGTGAGAGCACCACATAAAATGGGAAGCAACATTATTTATAGAAGAGCAGATTTTGCACAATTGAAGGTAAGGACTAAATTCTTCTTGAATATGTTGTAGAAGGAGAGGCGGCTGGCAGAGTTCAAGCAGAGCATACATTTTAATTACATTAGGTCTAAACTAATCGTTTTGGCAACCTTTCACTATTACTAGAAAGAAAGTATCTCCAATGGGTGGGAAGAATCACCATCTGAACACGCCTCTTTCTCTCACAGAGTCACAGGATGACTATCTTACTACAGGCACCAGAGAGAGATGAGTTAGATCTCACCCAGAAAGGGACAAAATAGATCAGAAAGATGGGATGGAAGTGCTATCTGAGCAGTCTTGTTTCGTGTAGATTGAGAAGGAAAACAAAAAATTATATGCAGGCACAGAGCAGGAAGATTTCAGCTATTGGTATGGAAGATAAAAGACTGAAGAGGTTTTGTTCGTTTTAAAGAAAAATAGCTGCTCTTAGAGCTTGTGTGGAAAAAATAAAAAGAAAAAAAAGCAAGTTGTACACATCTCAGTTCAGAGGGAAAAGGAAAGAAATAGGCAGAAAATATGATGGTTTGTTCAGCAGAAAACAAGGGCAATAGAGAAGGTTTAGAAAGGAGCTGAGCTTTAGCTCAGTTATGTCTTAGCCTTTCCACTGCTGACCTCTAGAGATTTTCCCTTAACTGTGTACTTTCAGAACAATCCTGCTTTGGCCATATCTAGACACTGAGTAGATCTGAAATGCATCTTGTAATTTTTCCAGACATTTTGGATCAAGATATCTGATTTGAGCAAGTTCAAATATTTGAAAACTTGCAGAAGACAAGAGGTTGTATTTCAGATCCACTCAGTGTCGAGATATGTTTAGATCCAAGACTTCAGGCACTTTGGCAACTAAAATATTAAAAATAATATTTTAGTTAAAGAAGTAAAAAATTTAGGATTTTAACTTATCAATCAATAAATTATCATGGGCAGCAATTAAATACTGTTTATGCAGAGGCACATTAAAGAATGAAGAATTTTATCTAAGACTTTATCCTCTTCACTGAAGTTACTGAATGTATTAAATGAAAATTAAATTTAAATGCATACATTTCTAATTAAGTAGAAACTATTTCTGTGCATTCCATTTACTAGCGGAAGCACACACTGAGCCCTACACTTTGTCTGGTCAAAGCCAGATGGAATCCCAAACTTGTGAGACTGCAAAACCTTTAGTTTTCAATATGTTTCTGATGAGACAAAACAGTTTGACCACACTTCCCTTCATAGTTCTCTACAGTTCTCTTTCAGTCATTGTTATCACTAGTGATGAAGAGTAGGATTCACCCCAGCTAGTTTAAGGCATTTCAGTGTCAGGTAAATAATCTAAATTAATCATCATGGGACTTGTACCCCATTGAGTGGACAGACTTGCTCACCTCCGGAGGTCAGTTTCTTGTCAACTGCTAGTACCTCTTTGAAGACAAAAATGCCTGTCTTCCTCTATTGTCTAGGTAATAAATTTGGACTAGCCACTTCGCTTTAAGTGCCTAAAATTGGGTTGAAATCTCCCTGGGGAATCTACAATTAATCTCATCGGTTCCCTGTACCTTGTAAATGGTGTTATGACAAAGAATAATTGCTCATGTATTTTAAAATATATTTGCTAACTTTGCAGACAATGATAAAACAGCAGTAATCTACATTTGACAATGCATTTTGCTAGCCTTTCAGCAATGCAAAAAAAAATGTAATCTGGAAAGGGAACAGCATCAAGTGTAGGCTGAGAAATAATCCTCTAACTTCTTTATTCTAATAGACATGAATAGAGAGTAGTTTGAGCACAAAATATCTTTTCAAAGCTTTATATTTCTCCTGCAGTGCCCTGAGTCAGCACTGATAATGTTCATCAATATCTTGTTCAGACTTGTTCAAATGGCGTAACACGATACATCTACTAAGAAATCCTGCTGTAGCTAACATTTGATATATTCAAATTGTCTGTTTTCAGAGTATGTATAGCAATATTTCTATCCATCTGAAAGGAGACTTTTAAAAAAGCAGGATAACTTAATATTGTTGTAAAAATTTGATTGCTACTATTATATTTCATTACCTAGTTAATGATGCAAAAGGTATTTTATCAATGAAGAGATTCGTATTTCTAGTACTAGTGACATAAGTCAGAGGGTAAGATAACTACCCTGAAAAGCTGGTAATATGATCTGAGCTTGATGTTCCTGGAAATATATTAATCTGATACCTATTCAACGGCAAATTGTTGTTTGTCTGCTTCCTGGAACAAACAGAAAACAATGACCTGCTCAAACCCGTTACATTATCATAGCTAACAGAATTTCAGTTTGCTGATCCAGCTGGCCCAGACCTATAGCTTTTACAATTTCAAAGAAATCACAGGCTATTAGTAGCAAATAATTGGGTCTATAAGCACTTCCAAAATAGACTTACTGAACAGCATAAAGTAGAAGTTCTCTGCCTCATTTGGTTTTCTTCCCCTATAGTTTATCTGAGATGTTTTTGCACTCCGGTCTTCTCACAGGACAGATAATTGAAAACACCACCCCTAAATGGGAGCAATTTCACTGCTGGAAACATTAAGAAAAAGAAAATTTTAAGAAGCCCAGATGCCATCAGAGTCTTGCAGTGTCTAGCAGACCTTTGGGAGACGTTGCCCACACTCGGTTCAAATGAGGAAATATTTCAGTTTTAGTGAAAAAGACATGACCGCCTGTGCATGGCAGTTTTTGTCAGGCAGCTGGGCTTCATAAATGCCTTGCTTAAAAAAAAAAAAAAAAAAGGCATAGTTGTAATACACAATTTCTGATCTATCCTGATCACACAGAAACCACAGGTGTCAGTTCTCAATTCTCTCATGTGCTAGCTCTAACTAAAGTTTGCAGCTTAACAAAATCCATGAAACAACAGGAGCATTTTCTTTAACAGGACAGCAGGTGATGTTTAAATATCTTACCAGCATAGTGTGCAGAGGAGTCAAACTGAATCTCAGCAGCTGTGCTTTCTGCATGTGTAGAAGTTGCAGGTAGTCCCAGAATAAGTTGACCCACATCACTCCCTGCTGGTTGCTGCTGATCAGACCCAGCAGAGCTGAAGATCAGGAGAGGTTTGCTCTGCTGCCCCATCCCCTCCTCATGGAAGATGTGGTTCTTTCGATTCTCCTCTCCAAAATGGGGACTAAAAGTCTCAAAGGGTCGACCCCGCTTATCAGCTGTTTTCTCCCAGGGCTTCGAATTTTTCTGAGAAAAACTGACGCTTGCCTTGCCACTGTAATTGGGCCCACGAGCAGGCAGAGGACCTTCACTCAACAGGTTTTTCAACTCTTTCAGACTTTGTTTAGAAATGTCAGGTGCCCCAGTGAAGGACTGTGCAGTACTGCTTCCCTGTGTGGTTACAGTACTGCTCAAGGAGCCCATCTTCATCACGTGAAACCTGACATCTTTTTCTTCCATCACACACGTATCTTCGTGCTTGCTCTCTACCTTCTCACTGACTTCTCCCCTGCATGCTTCCTCTGCAGACTCAGCTATCCCTGTGCTCCTCGAAGGCTGTATGCCCATGAGCTGCTCCATTTTAACTGGTGTATCGATTTCCTTATGCATTTTTCCTATTATTTTCCCAGTGTCAGCATTTTCCTGGATTTCTTGTGTTTCTCCAGATGTGTCTTCTTTGATGTTGCTGCCAATATGGGAACTGTCACAACCCCCTCTGTCCTTTTGTGCTGGAGGAAAGCTAGTTGGGTTTTGAAGAGACTGGTCTGATGGTGGTTCTGAGCAACCAGTGATTCCCTGTAGGGGACAAGGGTCTGGAATTTCTGAGGTGCAGGACAGCTCCATCTTTTCATTTTCTAAAGAAGCAACATACTTTGCAGGACCTTTGACTCCCTTTTTCTTTCTGAAACCACATATATTGTTGCCATCAACTTCATCATTGTCACTTTCAGATGTGTTCTGTAAACAACAATAAAATATACAACCAAATAACATGCATGAATGAAACAGAACATAGCAATGGAGTAATACTACCACCAGCTGCATTTACCATAGTACTTCTGTTATCTCTTGGAAGTCTCTGTGGACATTTACTGACTCTCAAATTCTGCTATTTTGATTTAAAATATTCTCACAGATTTTGTTGTTGTTGTTTTAGAACAAAATTGGTGAAAATGCCTTTGTAATGCGTTTTTTAGGCAGATTTAGAAGATTAAAATATGACCTTGTACACTTTGTGACATGATTTGTTCAAACATGTGCCCTTTAAATGTGAAAAAATGTATTTTAATAATTAAATTTAAGTATATTACTGTTCATATTAAAAGCATTTGTATTTACAAAAGAAATGTATTGCCCTGAAACAGAACACTGGCAATCCTTTTAAGTACAGGGAGTGAAACCAGAAAATAAACAGCTTTCAAATGAATTTCAGGCTCCAGTTTGGCCAAATAGCTGAACTTCTAGGGCAGTGGTCAAAGGACAAACCCTTATTTGGATGTGTAAACAGGAAAGAACAAGAAGATTTTTACATTTATATATGGCATTGATATAATTTATATTGTAGCGCTGGGAGCAGATTTTAAAATGGATGCAAACATGTGGAAAAGGTGCAAAAAGGAGCTATGAAAATCAATCTGCTTGCATTATCCCAGGTAATATCAAGAAGTGTTCGGATCATCCTCCCTCCTAAGTATCCTGATCCTACCACGAGTGTGATTAATGTGAGGTGACAGGGAAAAGGACAGGAAATCAAAACCAGATAGATTCAAATTTAAAAATAGCAGAGATTTTAATATTGTGAGTGACCAATTATTTCACAGACTCTCAAGGTAGGGATTGAAATCTCCTAAGAAAGACTCCATAATGTGGTTTCACCAAGATATAAATCACTCCATAGCCAATCACAAACTGTTATATTGCTTATGAGTACCTACTCAAGTATTTATTTTAGACTCAGTAGCTTAACCAGCAGTCCTTGGTTTGCTTGGATTGGGCAGCAATGAATACCTCTATAAACACATATCAAGAGATATCCTCTGAATGAGTCCATTCTTTTCCTTTTCCACAACGGAATAATCTGCAGTCTTTCCAATTTCTGAACTTCCAGAAGTAGAGATCTGCACAAAAGCAAAGTGAGTGACAGTCTAGATAAAGCAAAATAGATTCCTGTTGGCAGACCAAAGCACGTAGAAGAAAAGGCAGAAGTGTCTGATGTGCACATGGAAGGAAACCGTCACATGGCCTCCATTAAGGCCATTCCACCTCCCTTTTTCTATGTTATTCCTCCCTATTTTCTCATTATGCTGTTTTGCCATTATGCTATTTTCCATCGTTATCTAGCCAAAAAAGGTTTATGACTTCTCTCCTAACACAGAGCTCACAGAAATATTTCCTTTTTCTGTCCTGCTTGCTCTAAATTTCTACAACATGCTGTATTCACAGCTACTTTGGGAGCTCACTGGAGCATCGCAGCTGGCATGAAAGGCAGCTGATCACCACCTTTATAGGCAGGAAAAGCCACTCTGTGCCTGTAAATGCCATGTACATATCTTGACAGGAACATGCTTGGGATGCCCACTAGCAATCAAACACAGTTACTGGCTCACTCACAACAGAAATCCTTGCTTATCCCAGATTTAGCACTCGGTTATTAATCAATCAATTTCTTCATTAAAAGGCTCTGGTTCATTCCCATAATACCCCATAAAATAATTCTGAGTGTGTTGCTGATACCTCTACACATTCATCCATGTGGAAGAGGCCTAATTCCCACAGCTCTGCATCATTACGGGGTATAAATGTAACGAAGGAACTTTCTCGAATAATGAAGCAGTCAAAAACTGCTTATGATACAGAAATATAATGGAGAAATTTAACACCTCCTTTAGTACTACAAGAAAGTGAACAAAGCTGGAGGAGAAATAGTAGGGGTGGAGGAAATAGTGTCTTCCAAATGGAAAAACACAAATAATTTGAAATAAAAGAGGCATTAAATTAAATTTCTAGATGTATAATTTTTTTTGAGACAAAGGAGTGAAGAGTTCCAGCTATCAATGCTATAGTCATAAAAAGATTGTAATTTTTAATGAATTTATGAAAAATATTTACTTAAATATCTTTTGTTGCAGAGGTTGCCATCATTAAAATCTCCTGATTTCCACTCCATGAAATTTTCAGTATTCTTTTGTTTCCTTTGAATAACTTGAAACCAGTAACATAAACATAACACAATCTGCATTTCTGCGTTATAATGTATTCTCACTCTCTGTGGTCAAAGATAACCTTTGAAAATGTTAATGTTAGACTCAGTTTTTGACTGTTGTCCCTGTTGTAGATCTCTGAAAAATGTTCAATAAAATAGCTGAAGGAAAAATTACCACATCCTTTTTTATAACACTTGTATACTGAAGGCAGACAAAAAGTAATCCGTGTATCAAAAGCAAAACGTCACAAAACTGCCTGTTCTAAATGGTCTCATGAGCACAAGGTACCATCCCTACATCATAATCCTTACCAAAACAAATTCCTTCTGAATAGAGATGAGCAGGATAAGGATTGACCACTTCTAAATTTGTTAATGGAAACATTCGTTTACAACAGAACTCTAATAACTAATGTTTCTACAATAGTCTGCAAAGGGTTTATTTTCCACAAAGAAATTGTGGCTATGGTACTGCATTTTGATCACAGACCTGAAAGAAAAGCTGACACTCATTGCTCTTAAACAGAACAGTCACCATTTTTGCCTTCAAATAAACAAAACTCTGACATTCATACAGAGAACAACCTATGCATTAGTTTAGTTCCCCAGCACAAGGCACACTGTGACTTTGTGCATGAGAATGACTCTTCATTTCTAAATAAACTCAGACATTTATGGACGTAGGTTTAGAAATCATTCACAGTATTTTCTGCAGTGAATTTAACAGGGCAAGATTTGTTGGAAGGTACAAATACAGCATCCCTTCATATCAAAGACAGTCATATGCATGAGTTATGACACAGTCTTACTTGTCTAGCAGTTTATGTGGTGTCTGACATCTGAAAGGGTCTAGTATCAAGGCACAGAAAGGAGAGCACCCAGGAAACATGACTTATGAATTATCTGTTTAACTGTTTATTTTTAGCAAGTTTTTGTTCTACAGAAGATAGGGATGATTAAGAAAAATAGCAGCTTGAAAGAGTTACAGTGGAAGTGAGCTGGATACAGATCATGACTTAATTTCATGGAATCATGTGTCCTGCTGTGCTGAAAGGAAAGCAGAGCAGTCATAGCATTAATGTGGCAAAAGTTCTGATTATTTTTTATTTAATTGCTGAATGTTCCTACATTTTTGTTGCTGTGTGGCAACAGGAACAGGGGATACTAAAACTACCTGAAAGTTCTTTTAACCAACATTTATTTCAGAATCATTCATTTTTTGTTTGCTTGTTTTCAAGTATTTGCTGGCACCCAAAGTCAGAGGTTTTTGAAAGTTTCAAAATTTGTTTCTGTTTCTTAGCAAGTGAACACTTGGGAGGTCACTCAAATATTCTTGCCAGAAGGACTAGGCCCAAAATATAAACACTGTGGACCACATTATGCAACAAATCTGAGATTTAGATTTTCCTTTCTAAAGATGTATCTGATGTTAATTGCCATTTATAGGCGTTGGTATTCCTCCAGGTTCTTATTTCCATCAGGACCTCTTATCCCAGCGCTGCATCTCGTGCTGGTACACCGAACCCCTTGGCAATGGTACCGTTGCAGTAGAGGTGAACCTGTGCAAGCCCTACAATAGGCAGGAAGAGTCAGGGTGGATCAGACTTCATTTCTCATTATGGATAATCTCACCTCATATGAATAACAGCTTTGCTTGTCTTCACTAGATGCCTCTTGTGTCACTCTGGGTACACAAGAGTCTGGATATCCGTGACTTTTAACAGAACACAAGGGCTATACCCGTGCATTACACCAGTATATTAGAGCACTGTGCAGGTAGGAAGAGGAAAGAATAGAGGACAGTATCAGCAAGCAAGCATTTCAGCACTGTGCAGATGAAATTGCTTGCTCTATTTAACCCAATTACATGCCACTTGTGCCATACCATCAGGCTTCTGCAACCAGTAGACATTTTATATCTTGTGATAACACAGAAAACAAGCATCTAAAGCATTTTTTCTTAATCAGTGTGTGTTCGCTTTTAGGCTTTATACAAGCTCTGAAGTAGAACATTAACTATATAATGAAATACAAGACTGAGATAAGGCAGTTCATCCGTAAATCTGTCAATTTGCAATCTGAGAGGCTTTGGAAATGTAAAGTGTTGCCTTTGGGAGGAATAATAAGTGCTGAGATTTCTGGTGTGTGAAACACAGGTGAAAATCCAAGGCAATTCTT
Source organism: Caloenas nicobarica (assembly GCF_036013445.1). NCBI lineage: Eukaryota > Metazoa > Chordata > Aves > Columbiformes > Columbidae > Caloenas > Caloenas nicobarica. The sequence goes on from NC_088247.1 coordinate 28,272,821, forward strand.
GAACTTTTTCCTTAAAATAATTTTAGAGGTGACTGAAAATATATCTGTAATGTTCTATGAGGCAAATTCAGAGACTGCAGTGGGGACCTTCTATTTTTCTTCTACTTTGTGTTTGTGTCATGGCCTCAGGCAAGACTGCAAATGCTATTGGGGTTTATAAACCTCTCTCAAAAATGTATTGACAAAAAGAGAGGGGGAAATGAGAAAAAGAAACTCACAGTATAGCATTTGAAAGGAAAAAAAAAAAAGGAAAAAGTGAGTTCATTTAAAAGAAGCTCTGAGTAACTGTGGATGAATAGTTGCAGAAGGATGTCTATCATAGAAAAAGGTGAAAGAGGCAAGGAGCAACAGTAGTAGGAGCTTTTATATATCTAATCAACAAGATAACTCAATGTTCCTGCTACAGGCTACCCAGAAAAAAATGATACAAACACTCAGCAAAATGCACTGAAGTCTCAGTCACATTCTCATTTTCTCTTTTGTTTCAGATCATTAACCAATTTTAGCCTTTATAGGTAAGAGGTCAAATTGTGATGAATTTCCCAAGTTGTTGCTATAATTTTTTCAATACTGAAAGACTAATTTTGTGAAGAACATCAAAATGTCAAAATCTGAGAATTAGAAAAACATGAGAAGCTAAAACAGAAAAGTCAAAAATATGTAAAGTTTTGCTGGCTGAGTTTTTTATTTCAGAAAATTTAAACTGCTTCATTTAGGTTTGACTTTTTTTTTTTTTTGCTATCATATAAAACAATGTTGAAAAACTGAAACAAAATGTTTCCAAACTAAAAAAATCTGAAAATATTGTTCAAGTGATGCTGACATGTGACATTATTCACATTGTTTGAACTTTTTTCCAGTTTTATTTCAAAAATAACACAGTTTTTCAAATCATTTAAATTGCTATGAAACTGTAAATGTTGCGGAACTTTTTCTAACCCACTCTGGCCATTACCAGGTTACCCTTTACAGCTCCCTCAGGTCAGTACAGTCAAGTTTAATTAATCTTTTTCTGTAGTAACAAATTTCAAAAACTAGAAGCCAAGTCAAGAGGAGATGCTGCTTAAGACCTCTACACAATAGTACCCATAAAGCAGGTATGCCCGTGTCCAAGTGCTTTCCCTGCCCCTTCCTCTGACAGATGGAAAGCCTTGCCAAGCTGCTCCCCCAGTAACTGGGCAGCGAAAGAGCAAAGGACTCAGGAACAAGTTATCTACTGCGGAGAATTAATGCAGCTTCACTGGAGTCACTGGAGCTACACAGATTTGTACCAGGAGGGAATCTGGAGTCATGTGAAGAACAACACAGACATTTCCAGGGAGCAGGTCCAGGCACAGAGAGGGGTTTTGGCTCCTGTGTGCAGTGCTGAAGCCATGTGTGCTGTGATAAACAGGCACTAGTGGCTTGTAAACTGGAGACATAGAGATCGCAGCACATTGTCAAGATATCGCTGTGACTAATTTCTCCCTCAGTGACCTTGTTTGATGAAGTGATTCTTTGAGAGTGATTTACTGCTACAAAAACCTCCCAGGGAAGGACCTGCAAGTGGCATAAATATTAGGTACATGTAATTATTTTGTAGTTAGAGAAGCTGAAGTACAGACTTGCCATAGGTCACAGTAAGTTGTGTGGTAATGTTAGAAGCAAAAGCAAAGTCTCCTTCCTTCTCCGAAACTTTTAAGTATACTCAAGACTGTGAATGTCCTTCATATTGAAATGAATGGAATGAGTTTACATCACAGTATTGTGCTACTTTTCACATCTGACATCTCCCTTTATCTGCTAGTCCCATCCAAAGCCTTCATACTATACACGCAATAATTAGATGAGCTTCTCAGGGTCTTTGATTCTCTTGCTGCCTCAAAGCAGCATAGTTGTCAGTGTGGCAAGGTTGTTTGCAAATAGTTTCCCTTGGACTATGCAACCTACACCATGTAAAAAAAATCCCTGAAGTAAGATGGAGTGTCAAAATGAAGAAGCTGATCCTGAGACAACAAAAGTGCACTGGTGGTGCCATGTCCAATTTGCAGTGGTGTAAATGAGATCTAAAAGCAGGATCCATTTAACACTTGACTAATCCTCAGGAAGACATTTGCAAGGGAAAGGACTTAATGATCTACAAGACTTTTATGTCCAGTTTCTATGACTCATTTCATACACAAAGATGGTCTAGGAGGCAGGCAGTGACTCAGAGTAGGTGCATTTCCAGCACATAAAGTATCCATTTGTTCACTTTGATAAAAATGTCTAGCAGCCTCAAGAAGTCTACCTGCACTCTTACTTCCAAGCCACATTACATATTTCTCAATATTTTTAATGAAACATTTTAATTTAGTGTTGTCACAATGAGATCTTCTGGACACTACTCAAAATAGCAGGCACTTTTTTTTTTTTTTTAACTTTATTTAAAGTATATATTACAAATTCAGGACCAGAATCTGTTTTAAAATGCACTCATATAGAAACCGAGCAGCCCCACTCAAATCAGTAGCCTGACTCAGGACTGTCACTTTCAAATCCAGGTCAGACTCTGGTCCACAAATTGTAGGGCTTTCATTTACGTTAATGAAGCCAAAGCCAAACGGTTTTCCCACAAATATTAATGAGATCAGATTTTAGATCTCTGTTTCCGTTACTTTCGATAAAGTTATAAATTAAAGAGATAGGAAGTAAAATGTGTAACAGTTGCTTCCTAAAGCAATTAGGTTTTTTTCAGCTTAAACAAGAAGCCTTTCTTTGACCTGCATTTCCTTCAGAACTAGACCATGGTCAACAAGCAAGCACAAAGAGCCTTGCACATAATCCACAATGAAATATTCGCTCACTTGGAATCTTGAAACACATGCAAAAAGTATTTCATATTAGCATATCTGCTCAGAAATCATTCCCAGTCAGTCTCTTACCTGCTGAGTAAGATCTTCCTTTTTGTTCATGTCCACTTCATTCTAGTTCAGGTCACCATTAGAAATGGCTTAGTAAAAATCTAGCAGAAAGACACCCCGTATTTATAGGCACAGGTACAATAAAGGTTAGTTAAACCAGAATTGTTGTAAAGTTCTTTTCCCAGAAAGCCATGCAGATGATGAACCATAAAGAGCAACCCCAATGTGTCGTGGCCAAGAGCACCATTTTCTGGAACAGTGTTAAAGTAGTAAACTGACAAATGCACATTATTAGCTGCTGCCTGCCTGGAAACAAAGACAACTGAGTGTAAAACTGTTTTGCTCTACTTTTCTGTCCACAAAAGGCTTTTGTCCTGTAACAAGCCATTTCTGTTCTGGAACAGAAGCTATTGTTAGTCTCCTTAGAGGTAAAACCTATATTGGGCATTATAACAACAGTATGTTATCGAGGCACATGGACAGGGATTTGAAAGGGACAGTACAATGCAAGAACAACATGCAGTACTAGCCTGTTATTCTGGGTGCTTTATATGTTGCTAATTAATATTGGTAGATCTGGTTGTATTAAAATTGGGGAGAGGGGTCTTTTTTGTATTAGATCTCTAAAAATATTTCAAATATTAGATTTTCTTTCTTATACTTTTTATTTATCAGGTTTAATGTGAATTCAAAGAACTGTGTTTAACTGACATTACATTCGCTCAGATTCCTTTAGCTGACATAACATTACAGGATGACCATATCAAGTGTGCTGACAGCAACCCTTCCTCACAATTGATTGCCTAATAAACACAAGTAAACATGATGTTAAGATTAGCATTTAACCCTGTGAAAATGCAGGTTTGGCAATTTTTTACACTTTAAAAATTTTTTTTTAAAAAAAGTTTATTAAAATAACCTCATTGAAATAATAACTATGGGTTAGGAGCTCTAGTTAACAAAAACCTTAGGCATCTCCAGTGAAACATACCAATACAGGTGTCCAAGTCCCAAACTGTGATTCTGAAAATCCTTCTTCATCTTGAAGGCACTGAAAGACCACAACTCCTAACCTTGTGAAACTGTCTGCCCAATTTCTGTAACCGCTCCTGTTCTGAACCACCCCACTTGTCACAGAGCAGAGCAGGAAACAACTGGAAATTTATTAATATTCAAGAAATTGGCTTACTTACAAGACCTGACTTTTTGTCAAGCAGATATTAGAAAAACCAAAACACAGTGCACTCCATAGGACTGGGCTCCTGCAAGACCGATATGATGGAAGTCAGCATTTTGCTTGCAGAGTACTTTTTAAAAATAAAGTTCCTCTCAGACTGTCATCATGCGAGTCAGCAAAATTGCACAGATCCTTTTTCTAAGCAACATACAGGTGTCATAGACCTATACTTTGCCATGGCAGAGTTGCTTCTCAGTCTATTTTGTGATGAGTTGTGCAAAAGAGGAACACTTCTGAGCATAACTACTCAGACCTGAAGCAGAGGCCAGACAGAAACAGCTCTTCTGACTCTCCACCTTTTTCTATTTTGAATGCAAGCCTGAACAGCTATGGTTCATAGTTTGAAAACAAACAAAAAAATACACTTCAGGTTAAAAATCTCATTCTTGAGAGCAAGAAAAATATTCTTCACAACAAGGATGGTCAAACACTGTCACAGGTTGCCCAGAAAGGCTGTGGGATCTCCATCCTCAGAGGTATTCAGGACTTGACTGTACAAGGCCCTGAGTAACCTGACAAAAACTTCAAAGTTGGCCCTGATTTAAGTGGCATATCAAACCTGATGACTACCACAGACGTCATTCAGCCTAAATTATTTTGACTCATTTATAAATCTTTTTAATGAACTCCATTATATTTTTGCAAGAGCAAAACATCTCTACCATACTTTGTATTCTGTTCTACTCTGTTCTGCAAAACAGAACATAAAGACAAGAAAGAACAACTTGTGCCTTGAAGAGTGTAGTTTTTGAGGCACTAGCCTGGCAAGAACCATTAGTAATGAATAATATTTCCATTAGCACTGAAAGGATCAGCTATTTCCATTTCAAGTGCCTATTGCCTATTAGTTCCTCCTAAAAACAGTGTTGATTTGTTTAGTTTTGTTTTCTGGACAGAGTGAAATAGGAAAGGGAGAGGATTCTCTGCCAACACGTGCCTGAGAGAGGCTGCTGGTTTCAGTAGAGCTGTGCTGGTCAGAGAAGCCAGAAACTGATGGAAGCCTGTTCCACATCTGCCACATTACATGGCATACTGCAAAGAGCAGCTAGTTCAGTAATATTCTTCACCTTCCCATCTTTAACAAATAAGATAAATCAAGCTAAATCTACTATATCTTCATGAGGAATATCCAGGGTTTTGTAAAGAAATTGGTTTTTATATATAGATTCAAAAAGACATTTTCTGTCAGTAGGCTTTTGCAGAAAACTGTTTTCACAAGAGTGTGAGAGTATTGCTTCATAAAAACAAACCTCTCCACAGTCTTTCCCCCAAAAAAGCTCCATAGAGGAAGGTATCCTAAGAGGGAGAAGTATTCTGTTAGTATCCAACAGAGCGAAGGGAAGATAAAAAGAATGACACCGTGTTTATTTTACATTTATCATTGAATCCTGCATGAAAGGCCTTTCTATTACAGGTGAGTGAACTATTGATATAAAGTACAGAAAAGTTTATAATTGTACAGCAATCTTTTATAGCTACACTTATCTGTACTCAGAATGAATGGCCATATTTAAATGAGGCAACACCTTCCGGCATCAAGATACAAAGTTAATAGGCCTGGAAAATGAAGGTGAGCAGAAGATTTTGGTGTTGGCCACCATAGAAAGTATGGAGGCATGACTGCTGTTTGATCGGGGATGTACCTGCAAGAAACATCTGCACCATCCCCCTATCCCACTGACAGATGGAGGGGCTGGAGCAGACCTGTCTCCAAGGCTCATCCTCTTTCAGCTGCTTGTCCCATCTCTCCTCTCCTCCTCCTTTTCCACTTGCTTACAGAAGCAGCTTTCCCAGTCTTTAATCCTTAAAGGTAGCTGTAGCAAAATTTAGTTCATCTCATCAGCCTTGAGATGGTTTCAATCTTAACATTAGCGTAACTCTTCTATTTTTTTTCCAGCTTCCATTGCCTACAAAATCATATTTAACATTGTTATTAGTAAACTCAGTTTCTTAAGGGTGTGTATCATGTAGTCTAATGTTTTGATAGCTATGTGTTCTTCGTAGCATCACTGGAAGGGGAGCCCCAGAAGAACACTACATAAGGTTGTTTTCTGGAGGAGAAGCAGAGACTTACACAAAATGATCCCTTTCTTTTAGAATGTAGAACTGATATAATGAGTTTGCATAATTATTTAATTTAAATATTCTGGGCTTCAACCACAGTTTATCAAATACTAATCTAAAAACCTAGACACGTCAGAAGTATAACACAAACAAAACATCACAAAAATAATCACTTAATACTTCAACTACAGATATTTTGTATGCACTGTCTCTGATGAGTAAGTGGTAATGGGAAACTGCAAACTGCTCATTCTCCCACTACTGGTGCTTCAGCAGCTAAAAAAGAGATACAGCTTCTACAGTGACAGCTACTGCAGCAAATAACTGCCAGCTCAGGGGAGCGTTCTGCTGGCAAGTTGCCAGCAACCTCCATACATGCAATTTCACCATCATTGTGGCTCAGAACTACTTCTGATTCCAGCTAGCAATGTCAGGGGTTTTTTTCAAGTGTTTTCAAAAAAATAGAAGTTAAAATTATGACTGCTTGTACTCTCCTTTCATTCAGATTGCTTTTCCCAGAAGGGGAAATTTCTATATACTCTGAATTAACATTTTTTTAAGTAGAAAAGAATCAGGCCTCAGGGAATCCACCTTTTTTTCTCCCCGCTAGTGTAGGTTAACTTCAGCTGTTAATTTCAGTGGATTCCCTGAAATGCCTAAATTGTTCAAAAGAAACTTTAGAAGATACAGATTGTGTACCTGGGATGGGTCTTGGATAGTGCCTAATGCTTCCCAGGTTGGAGGAAGGGAGGATTACATCCTGTAATCTGCTCATAGGGCTGGAAAAATTCTCAGAATAATTTGATCACATCTTGTAATCACCCAAATTTTATGGGATACAGCCACTGCCATTTCTAATCCTGACAGGCATGCTGAAAGATACCTACCCTCCCTGACTGGCTTCAAAAGTAGCTCTCTCCTTAAAGACAGATAAAATAGGTAACTAAAGGTTAACAGAGAAAACAGCTAAAATTACAAATTGTTTCCTCCAGTTTCAGGAGCCTTAAAAATAAAAGGCATTATAAAGCCTTATAGTATTCTTATAATACACTGAGATTTCCAAACTGGTGCCAACTGGCTAGTGTCAACTAACATCTGCGCTACATAGCACTATGTAGATATACAAGCTAAGTTGGATTTTGCACAGACTTATCTCAGGAGTGTTTGAGAACAAAGGTCTTTGAGCTCCCCAGTTCCAAGGCTGGCAATTATATTGCCAGCAAAAGGAGGTGTTCACTGTCTCTTCCTCACCAACATAAACCTCTAAAATTCTGTACTAATACATAAAGGCTGGCATTACAAAGCTGAGGGAGAAATTCGAACACCAAAATCCCTTCAGGAAAATCTAACCTAATGTGTTCCTTCACCAACAGGATATATTTCTGCTTTTACATCTAATCCTGAGTCTTGCCATCATTATCAAATAATGCTGTAGTTTGTCTTGCTCAAAGTGTCTTTGTCATTTCTTATCAGCTGGTATTTTATTCAGCACCAAGATTTGCAAGCACTTCAGTTAGTTAAATTCCATATTGCCATTAGTAAAATAGAAAAATAGAAAAATTGCTGGAGCTTGGATTTGCACCGATCCTTGCTCAATTACTGTAACTATCTTTCTGCTAAGTCCTCTTCGAAGATTTCTTCATATGGTTTTCTCTTCCCGCATTCTCACAAGTACACTTTCACTATGCATGACTGCATTTATCCACTATCAGCCATTTTTTGCCCAGTGATTTATACTCCAGTTAGGTAGCTGTACATGCCACAACAAAGTGCTGCTCCCTCCTCTGTTTGCAGGTAACAAAAGGTAGGTACAAATGGTACTCACAGACAAGGATAGGACTGAAAAATTGGCCCAAGATGTATTAGAAGTTAATGAAGTTAATTTTTATGACAATGGCACGTATGAGAAATCTTATCAATAGGTAATAAACAATTATTTTATACTCATAATAACTACAGTTGTCAAAAAGGTTGATTATTTGAAACTGTAGCACTATTAGTGCTTCAAATTATGCTTTAGTATATGCTCTCCATAATTTCAGCATTAAAATCAAATGCCAGACCTTATTACATTTTGCCAGTTCTTGGTCTTTTATATATCAAATGTGCAAAGAAAATGCAGAGATCTTTTTCTTTATTTTGCTCTTGACAACACATCTGATCTATTTGCTGTATTGAAAGTTTAAAATTACTTTTCAAATTATAAAGAACTAGTGATTAGGAGATCATGAAGAGTCTGTCATTCTATGAGTCAGAGTGATACTCTTAAACAAACAGTCAATTCCTTATGAGTTTGTATCGCTCCTAATAAGAGGAATTAAATATTTTTTACCCTTTCTATTGCTTCCTCCCTCTTACTAAGTGACTGGAAATTGTTCTATTTCTTTTATCTATTGCTTTCTTTTTTGCTTTTATTCCCTTCCAAAAATATAATTTCTCTTCCAGTCTGGAAGCCAGTCTGTTCTTCATATATTAAATATAGACTTGCGCTGAAAGTCTTTTCTCATAGGCCAGCTTTTACTTGCAAAGCATATGCTACTTTACTTGCTCCTGCATACAGCTGTCACTGTAATAGAATAAAAAAAAAAATTATGGAATAATGTTATGGCTTTAGACAGGCAATGAAGAATATTAAATTGGAACCAAAATAAGACCACGGCTAGAACAAGAATTCCTGTGCCCCTAGCTCTGCCCAATACACCTTCCTCCTCCTCCTTCACCACCACGGTGGCAATGTACGCTCACTCTCCTGGCAGTCACACGCTGCCACAAGGCAGCGGCTGCAGTGGCTGAACTGAAGCTAGGAAATGGTGTCTGTGGTTTGCCATGCGTGTTCCAGCACGGCATCACACGGGAAGGCTCCCTCACAGTGTGACTCTGCGTGCAGCTCATCACACCTGCCCCACGCTGAGGCACAACCCGTGACGAGGTCTGGGGAGGGAGTCCAGCAAGCGAGGTACAAGACACTCCTCCGAGTGAACCTTACAGCTGCACTTGGCCCTGCAGGCTATAATTAGCAACTAATATGGATTAATTTAAATCCAGGTAATTCTTTTAACCCTGTAAAATACGCCATGCGAGCATTAGTACCGTTATTCCAGTTTTACAGCTATCCCTGTAATGCTGTCTAGATATGACGCACTCTCTGAGGTGAACTGGAGGAAGCTGCACAACAGAAACTGAACAACAGAAGCACCAACACAGTCTTCTGCAGCAGCTGGCATTTTTCACATTAATTTACCATGCAAATTCCTGGCAGATATAACAGATCTTACTTGACTCATCAAGACAGCAGTGTCACAGGCTGAAGTGCTGTAACTGCAAATCTTTGCATCCTGCGCAAATTCTTGATAATTTATTCCAGAACCATGTTAATTTGGAAGGCCAGGAACCCGTGCTGGAAGATTAGATGGTTACCATCAGGTGTCAGCATGGACCATGACCAATCCATCGTGATTTAATTCTTGTTATCTCTTGCCACCACCCTCCACAGCTTTTTCTTTTCCATATCCAGTCAGTCTTCAGGAGCCTTTTCACATTTTGCCTATGAACCCCATGAAAGCAGAAGGATGAGAAACATTTATTGTCTTCTTATGGTCTCTATGGCCTCCAGCCTCTTACGGCCCTTGCTTTTGTTCACAACTCTTCCATGCCCTCCAGGTAAACACAGCAAGATGCCTATCATGCCTCAGTCTTTTCATTTTTGCCAAGGTTACCCCTTCCTGCTGGAGAAACAGGAGCAAAATTATGCTTAACAGCCTTGGCCTTTCACTTAGACTTAGGAAGAGAGTTTATATGTGCCTCAACACAGCTTCTAAATTCTCCCAGGTTAAACTAAACAGGAGACTGCAAGCTGCGATTGAAATGCATTAACACTATGGTGAACAGTGCTCCATGGCAATACAGTAGTAAAAGGAGAAACATCTTTCAAATCCAACAGAAACAGAGTGATCCAACCTCTTTGCAGTGTGCAAATATTTCATCCTGCCCGGTAGATGAATTTTCAAGTATTTTTGCTTAGGAACCAGCAGCAGTTTTGTAGCACACAACTATGTAAATCACTGAAAGCAATGACTTATACTATATGAAAATTAGGAAATGTATTATGTAATCTGAGACTATTAACAATACTCATGCCATTCATTCTCCAGTCCTGAATTTTCTAATTGCCTGTCCAAAAAGCATATATCGATATATATACGATATCAATAAGGAGAAATTAATTGTCTGCTACTTTAATTTGTACTCATAAATTCATAAAATCAAAGAAATCAAACAAAAAAGTACAAAATTTTCCACATTATGCATTTGCTTGTAAAAAAAGAATTATCTCTGCTAACTCTAGGATCTTTCTTAGGTAACATCTGGAATCTTAAAACAAGTCTAAAGTAAATTATCTTTAGGATTATCTTTGGAACAATTTTTAGAATTTTATAGACAAAGAGGGGTTCTATATTGGGTGATTATGCTTACTTTAAACTTTTGTAGTTCTGCAGATTAAAACTTGGTCCCAACTTTATTAGCCTAATAACCTAAATCTTTTGATGTGTTTGTGCTATTGGACCATAACTCCAGTATCCTTTATTTTTACCTCCTCAGTAAATCTGTCCACTGTGAAAAGAAATTCTCCTTTATGCTATTCGCACACATAGAGCACTTTGGTTTACTTCTATTAATATGTACTTTTTCACTTTTCCCTAGTAGATTATTTGTGTTGTTCAGACAGAAAGGAACATACACTTTTCATTTGCTTAATGAAGTATACTTATCTAGGGTACAGTAGATACAGTTTCAAATCAACTCGTGCCTGAATGGATTTAAATATACAATTCTACACTCTATACCAAATCTCTTTACAGTCATGTTCAAATGCTTAATGGTTCAAAGCTCCATAAGGGGAGGTTCGAACTTGACATTAGGAAATATTTCTTTACCAAGAGGGTAGTCAAACACTGGAACAGGTTTCCTAGAGACGTGGTCAGTGCCCCAAGCCTGTCAGTGTTTAAGAGGCATTTGAACAATGTCCTTAATAATATGCTTAATTAATTAACTTTTGGTCAGCCCCAAACTGGTCAGGTAGTTGGACTAGATCGTCATTGTAGGTCCCTTCCACTTGAAATAGTCCTATTCTATTCTATTCTATTCTATTCTACTCTATTCTATTCAACTCTATCCTATCCTATCCCATCCTATCCTATCCTATCCTATGCTATTCTAATCAGGTCAACAGCTGATGTTGCTAAAGGAATAGGTGACAAAGATGCTTAATCTTTCTTTGTTAAGATTGTTCCACTTGATGTAAACTGCCTACAAAATCATTGGGTCAGATAAAGGGAAGAAATATATGCTTTATTCTGTATATCACTAGTGAGAGACTCTTCTAGACAGAGGGAGCATGAGATTTAATCTCTGCCTTGGTAAAAAGGATATATTTTAAGTTGAAGTTGTTTTCTGTCTAGCTTTTCTGCCAGGCAGGTTTTGAATTCTATTAGCATAGAATTGATGGCGTAGGATCCCTTCCCTTTGGATTATATTCTTTCAATACAAGAGCATTACACTGTGATCTCTGTCACAACAGTGGGAACTCAGTGATATCTACAGGTTTTCACGAAAATGATTGGGATGACATTAGTAACTATACCCCAACTGAAACAGTTCACTATTTAAAATGGTTATATGAAAAAGATGCATCAAGAATCTTTCACTTGTAGTCTTCATAAGCTGTGGTCTAAGAGGAGGAAGGGAAAAACAAAAGGTGATTCTATGTTAAGTTCCACTTGGGCATAAATAGTCTTCAAATTCTTTCCTAATTAGGAGCACAAAATCTAAACTAATCACAAGAATACAGGGGAAAACCGATCACAGCTGTAAAACTGTAAGCCTAGTTATATGAGTTTAACCAGAATTAACCTCAAAAATCTGTTGTTGTTTGTTTTGTTTTGTTTTGTTTTCTTAGGGATTAGTGAAATAGAATACAGTTCTGATTCACTTATAGACAATCAATGGTATCAAGCAATTGTCATGTTTTCCTGAATTCCCATGGGGAATAGTTTAAAGACATATTATGAACAGCACTCAAGAATATTATGACAAGTGCCATAATGATTTTTGCATTTTCTTGTAGCCCCAATGAAGTATACAATTTAAGAATGTCTACTTTCATTTAAATATATATTTCTATCTCACATTTTCAAGGAAGCTTTGAACACAACCCAGTGTTTCTTTGAGTTTGGTGGTTTAGAGGGAGATTTTTTTGGTCTTGATTTTTCTTTTCAAACCCTGTGCTAAATTAGACAATTATGACTTTTATTCTAATGTGTCCAGATTCAGTTGTGCACAGCTTAGCACTGGTAGTAATGGTTCCACCTCACTGATTTCAGTGGCTCAGTTGAGACTCTTTAGTCTACTCCGACCTGATCGGCACTGATCTGGCCTAGATAGTGTAGACTTGACTACTTACTCCACCATCATTTTAGCTCTTTTGTTACCCATATATCTGAGTTCCCCTTCAAGAGAAGCCAGGTCAAACAGAGGGTGACATACACCCAGTTCTTATCCTGACATGGAGTCAGGACACAGCTAGGAGCACACCCAGCAATGAGGACTGTGAGCAGCCTGCAGGGCATTCTTGTCCCACAGTTAGATATACCCAAAAAGGAGCATTTTTAGCCTCTTAAAGATTACACAAGGAGCGTGGAGTATTAATCCATCTAAGAAGATGACTTAGGCAGAAAAGGGGAAAAATAAAACCATACTGAATTGGAAATATATTGAGCTTTATACTCTTCAATTGCTAGTGAAGTTTTCTGTCCCAAACCAATCAATGTGACAGAGACTGAGAAGAAGACATGCTCTGTGTTGTATTTGGAAAGAAGTCCTTCTATTAGATTTTCTAGTCTGGCACAACAGCCATCTTTGCTGTATCGGGGTCAGCTGAATTATGGAATAATACAAGTATATTAAGGGAAATATAAACCCCAGTCAAATTGGCTGATTTAGCAATAAAAATGCTAATTCTTTCTATGTGATGGAAAAAGCTATTTACAATGCACGTTACTGGGGTCAACAAAAAACATAAAAAGGTCATAGCTATCTCAAAACCCCTTTCATCTAATGACTTGTATGTATAGATGATACTGCACCCCTTCTATCTGCTAGCTGTATAATGACTGAAGATTTTATTCTTCTAAGTCCTGTTCTCAGTCATCAGAATATTGTGCTTTTTCATCCATCTTCATGCTTCTATAAAAAGGCTCCCAAAAGACCCAAAGAATATCACAGTAATGTTGAATATTTAATATAATTCTACTTATATAAAGGGGATTTTTACCACGTTAAGCAATGGTTGTTCCTAAGCCAGTTAAAAGTACTCGTGCTCTTAGATACGGGGATAAACAGTAACCTTTATGTTTTCAAGGTTGAGCTCAGGGAATTAACCACAAGTTTTTGATAGCTTTAATGAAAGCTGTGTGACTAAAGCATTATTCAGCTCTCTACAGTCACTACACATGAGCCTGGGGAGACAAAGAGCAGAGAATCAGTGAAAACATGTGACTTTCTAGTTAATTAAAATGTGTATCCAGAGTCACAATGTTTATCCTTTATTTATTCATAATATGCTTGGGATGTTTTTTTAATCTGCAATCCTTACCATAATTTTAGCAATAAGTTCCAAAAAGCAGCTTAAGTGATGCAGACACTCAGCCTCACCCAAACCACTACAACTGAATGAGCTTGCTTGATAATGCAGAAAAAGGTGAAGAATTACATAGCCCGTTTACACACGTTAAAAGACAAGGGCATTATGTCTTGTAAAGCACTGTGTCAAACAGCTGAGCTCATGTCAGATCCAGTTTCCATGTTGATTATCCAAAAATGGTCTAAGAAATAGATCATCTGAAAATAAGTCTCCATAACTTCTTTCTTCAAGGTAGGTACCTAATATCTCCTTGCCTTTATAAAACTTTAAAATCCCTATTCCTCTTATAGAAAATATTCTTTGAAACACATTTCTGACCATGTTAAGCCAGAGCAGGGACTCAATACCTGAAGTTACAGCAATGCAGAAGAGCTGTATTGCTTCAGACTACAATACACACTCTCAAAATCTGAGTCAACTCTATTGGTGCAAATGACAGCGGCACTAAGTACACACAAAGGTGTACACCAGTGCCTGGGTATGATCATGGCTAAATCTACAGCAATGTCGATAGAAAGAGCATAGCTAAGGAGGACATAAGAGAGCTGCTACTCATTAGGCTTTCTCTGAGTCATCTTCCCTTGATTCTTCTCAGCGGGCAGAGTATCTATTATATTCTCCTGTCTCCTCCTCTGATGGTATTTGAAACTGTTCTCAGGTGACAGACAAATCCAGCTGAAGCCAGGAGAGATGCATGCAGATAAACTTAAGAGGTTTTTAGTCAAACATTTTCTGTATTTTGTGTTTTAAAAACTTAAAATAATTGAAATATATTGATGAAAAAAAATCAGAACAGAAGTGAACCTTGTAGGTATGAGATCTTTTCAGTCACTCCATGGAGACCTCTGGCAGAATAGCCTTCCAGATAATCAGGCAGAAGGGATAAAAGAATACTAAATTCCTAACCTTTCAATCTCACCTTGCAATTTCACAATGTCAAATAAATGGAAAATAGTTGTCATATTCTGTATTTACATTAGGTGGCACCATCCTCACAGATTTACAGTTTACATCAAAAAGCTGTAAAACATTCATTCTGAAATCGAGTGTGAAATATCTTGATACGGTAGGTACTTGGTTTGCAACCAATAGGAACATCTTACATTATTTAGACAAGAAGAAGTACTTGGTTTGAGCATAAAATAAATCTCCATTACCGCAAGGAATAGCTAGCAAGAAAGTAGAAATGCTGAGGTATTTGCCAGTAAACCTTGCTTTGAAATAGGCTTATTATGAAACCTGCAATACACTCTCCATTTCTAACCAGGTTCTGTTCCAACAAAAATAAAAGCTTAAAGCCTCTGATGACTCAACTTATTTATCTGGGGTTATGATAATTTGCCAAGACCCTTATATTCTTCAGTTATTAATGAAGGAATTTCTCAAAAATGTTGGCTGAGGTTGCCAGTTCCATTTTGTGACATTTGTCACTATTTCACAATCTGGTTCTTCCCATGTTAAAATGAAGGCAGAACTTTTAAAACACTTCTAGAAAAAGACAGGATAAGTAGTGACAGCAGCCAACTTCATATTCAATTAAAATCAGCCTCTTTTGAAATCACCTACATGTCAGGCAAAGCATGGACTTAGGCATGTATACCCTATGCACCTAGGTGGTACCCCAAAAGCAATGGTAATATGTGAGAAGGTTCCCTACCTCTGAAGAAAATAAAACTTGGTTTGTTCTTAAATACATTTCTGCAAAATGTTTTCACTCCGATATACTTCAGTACTTTGTTAACAGTATTCCAGCTGGCCGTAGTCCTAACTGTATCCATGCTGTTAGTCTTCCATCACAGTTGAGAACCTCATTAGAAAGAAATTCTTACAAGACTTGTGACACTGTGTTCTTGGTCTAGAGAAGAACTGTACTTGAAAGCTCAGAGTTTAGTTTTGCCAAAATTGGGAAAATAAATACAGTCAAACAGATAGGAACAGATGGACGGGAACTGTCTAAATATTTCAGAAACTCATAAGGGATGTGACTTTCTATTTAATTGCCTCATATTTAGTTTAATAACCTAGCAACCCATGCAATCAGTTTAACTAACTTCTCTTTCGTGGCCTAAGGAGTTAGGGTCAAATTTCTTAAAGCAAATAGATGCTACTTGAAATTTTCATCCGTGTCTTATTTCTCTTATTGCTGAGTCTCTGATACCACATTTCCCCTCAGTGCAATCTCATTCCATTTATCAATGTTCACAGAGACAGGTGACACAAACAGCCTGTGACTTAAATGGGAGTTAGATAAGTTGTTTTGAAAATCTCTTGAGGACCCAGTATGCATTTTTAGATATCAGGTAAAAACAGCCTCTGAATACTATTACAAGTGGTGCTAGTAAGAGGGCTTTTCATAAGCTTTAAGGTTTGACCCAGTGATGTTAAATATCCTTCCACGCTATGTCCAGATAGAAAGCTATGCTAATTTGAAGTTACGATTCAGGTTAGGTGGTTTAGGTCAAAAGCATGTTAAGGCATGGAAGGCCTTAAATACCAGGACTTAACCATGTCTTTGGATGACATCATGCAATGGCTATGCAATTATTATTAAATGCATCATAGTATTTCAGTCCCAGGTAAGACTGGAATGATTACAAGACACGGTCACTCAGTTTTCTTGCTAATATTGCTATTTCAGTGCTGAATTAAGGATGACTGATCTATTTATTAGAAAAATCATGCTTCAAATAACAGCAACAAGAGTTAGAAAATATTGCAAAAGAACAAAGTATAATTTTTCCATTGCTCTCAAGGAAACTGCTTTGGTATCCACGTTAAAAAGTTTTAAAAAAATGCAGCAAAATCTTGCTGAAAATTGTTTTAGACAGTGAGGGCTACCAGGTCACTTTAAAGTGCCTTTCTGAGATCCTTGCTACTGTTTGTAAGGTTCTTTACAGAGCAGATGTAATGGCATTTTCAGCACCTAATAGGTCAATTGGAATGCTTAATATATGACATTTATTAATATAAAAGTTACAAGTAATCTGCATATATTTTCAATGGAGCAAACCACAGTACTCCTGGAAGTACTCCTACACACCTGTGCATATCTTACACACTTAACCAAGTAATACTACTATCCATACCTAGAAGGAGGAGAAAAGAATCAGAGGCTTTTTCTGTAGTATACTGTTACTGGGACTGTACCTGCAACTTTAGAAAAGATGCTTAGCTACTAAAAGCAACCATGTGCGTTAAAAGTTGTTAATACATACAGTAGCATACACTGCAACAGAGAATACCGTGAATGTTTATCATGATCGTGCTGCAGTGTGGCATATTTACTTGAGTCAGGTAATACCAGTGGCTTCCACAAATGCCATTTATCATTTGTCATGCTTGCAAATATACTTGAAGTTGAACACTGAATTAAATACTCATTATCCGTAATAGGAAAGTAACTGGACAGAGTGATGTTAAGTGTGCTGCACCTGATGCCTTATAATACACATACGTAGCATTTCTACCCTATCCATTGAAATACTACTGGCTCAAGGCTACACAAAGAGATTTATATATTGTCATTACTGTTCTTTTGATCAAGCCTGTGAAGAAAATTCATACCCTGATAGACGTCTGGACAACAGTACATCCATGCATACAACAGATGAATGGACTGCAGGCACATAATGAAATCAGTTTGGGATGCCCTCTAATAGTGCCCTTATGGCCCATCACTCTTACTTGCTGATAGTGGACTATTACAACACTTCCCTTCACTGCTGAGCCTAACATGGGTTTGGTGCACACCCACATGCCAGGTGGCATTCCACGGAGCAATGCCTAGGCACAGTTCAGGGCTTAGCACAGACAAGGGACCATTCCTAAAAAGGGGCTTAGATATGCCAAATCCATATTGGAAGGCACAAGAGATTAGACATAAGGACATGAGTAATGCAGTTCCAGTTAACCTCAGGATCTAAGAGCTGTTCTTGGCCATATTCATATACTGGTTTACATTTAGACTAAAAGTCCAGTGGGGTAAAATTAGGTAGAGATGGAATAGAACATAGGAGGCTAGGAAATATTCTTGCCTCCTATGGCTCTTCAGCCTCTAGGCTATGAAATACCTATGATCTGTGCCATAAGCCTTTGAAAGAATTCAACTGCTGGATTGTTTCTGCAACTCTGATAATGGTGAGGGACTCACCTCCTTGTGCCATAGTCCAAAGGTCATTATTCAGCAAATCTTGAGCCTCCGTAAACTTTTTTAATAAGATGAACAACATTGGGACAAATTGGTAAATAAAGACGTTGAGGAGATGTAATTTCTGACCAATCTATTTCACTGCCTTATCATGCCAGTTCACGCCTACTATGCTTTTGCCTTCTCAAAGCTGATTACTTACAGTATCAAAAACAGGCTGTTCTTTCCCATATCCAGTCCAGAGGTTCAAACTCCCACTCACAAATAACTCCCTCTACCCTGTAGCTACTTTTAATAATGAATGAATACTCTTTATAGACACTTGCATCTTCAGCAAATACCTGACTGTTTTTCCAAATAGGATCCAGAGAAGGTATAAGGAGAGACTCTATATCTGCTTATGTGAACAAGAAGAGGTGTCAAATACTCATTTGTTTGCTACTGATCCAGTGTAATGTAGAAGACTTTTTTTTTCCAATTATCCATATAGAAGGCTGATCTACTCAAGCATAAGGACATTAGGCTTGGAGGAGTCAAAGGTAAAAGTCATTACAAAAACAGCAAAGAAGAACCTGACCTTGTAATAATAAGACAGTGATTTTGCTGCTGCCAGGCTACACCTGCCTAGAAAAAGGATTAACACAAGGAGTGGGAATAGGTGCTGAAGTACCTCACCAGTGTGATGACTGCAATGTGACCATTCATGTTCTCTGAGCTGTGGGAGAGAGAGAAGAAACTTCTGCTCAAGAGGGACAACTGCTTGCAGAGGAGTGCCAAAGCCTAAACTCCTCGCCACACACTGCTCCGGGATCTGCAGGTTCAAGGAGATACTTGTTGGGAGAGTTTGAGAGAGTGCATGTTCCCTCCTTATTGTTTCTAGGAGAGAAAGGATAAGGCAAAATGAGTACCAGTGGTACTTTACATCAGGGCAGCAATTGCTTTTATAAATTAGATAAGTTTTTATAAATAGTTTCTTAGAAGCTAGATAAAAACATGGTTAGTAGTCATCAAAATCACTGGTCACTACCTATGTGGACTGGATTTATAACTATGAGTTTTGGGTAGAAAACTCATCATCTCACTATTCATCTTCCATCTTCTACTTCGACTCTCTCCCAAGCCATACCAATATACAAATAATACTGACTAGTAAAAATATATTTTCCTGATGCTTTTCGCCTTAAAGTAAAAGTTGGATATTGTACATGAAATTATGCAAACACATCAGATAGAGTCCCAGAATAAACACAACTGAAGTACAATTAAACTTCATGCAGTGCACATCAATCTTTGTTCATGAAAAAATTGTTCATGTTAGATATATCCCACTGAAACCAAGGATCATTGCAAACTTCACTATGCAAGATGAGTGTTCACTCCTGCTGTCTCCAGTGTAAACACACAAGAAAGGAAGGAAAGCCTACCAAAACAATACACCATTCAAAAAAAAAAATCCCCCCTTGACAAGAAGGTAAAAATAAAATGAACTACTTGCAAAAGATGTAAGCATGCTAACTGAATTACTTGACCTTGTGATCCGTATTGAAGTGTTGGGGTAATAGAAAAAAATCTTTATTAAGTTACACAGAAGGCAAAACCATTGTAAAGACATAGAACGATCATTTTTAAAGTTTCCAAGTTAGGAAATCAGTAATTAAATAAAACTAGAATGGAAGTCTTATATATAAACTTAATTCAATGTCCAGATGTATATGTAGCATGTAACGCTCTTTGTACTTGCAGATAAGCATCCTAACTTTTCCTTCTAGGTTTCCACAGGTATTTGTTTGTATCAAGAGAGAGGAAAATCTCCAGCATCTTGAGTTCCAATCTCCAGAGAAAAATATTGCCCAACAACTTTGCTGCTATTTCTTCTTTAAGAATTCCTCTGCTTTTCCTCTTGTAATCTCTATCCATCACCAGCCTCTCCTTCCATAAGTCGCGGTACCACATTCCTTTCCTTGTTCTCCTAGTCATAGACTACATTCCCAGCATGTTTGTTCCGGTCTCTTTACCCAGTCATGCCTGTTCTCTTCTGCCAAGCTCATTTCTGACCCTAAAACATAGGATCCCACCCTTTCCACAGGCAGTCTCCAGGAAAACTTTAGGCTCCATTATGCAACCGTGCCTCAATCTTCTCTTTCTTCCCCACAGACCATATCTCAGCAATCTACTTTTCTGCAATTATTTCTTTTCTCAGCCAAGTACTATTCTATGTTGCTTCTCTTTCTATGTACAGAAAGCCAGTACAGGGCTAGAAGTGGCCCAGGACATAAAAAAGTTTTTTTGATCCCCCAAAGTCATTGATTGAAGCATATTTACTCTGTGAGGAAAGCACACATAATGCAACTGGTCAGCTAAAGCTAAAGTAGCAGCTTAAGGTAATAATGAAGTTTGCAATGATCCTTTGTTTCCGTAGGAGATATCTTAAAAGGCTAAAGTAACAGCTTTCTCACAACTTTCCTGAACCTGTATGCAATTGACTTAATTATTAAGACTTCAAAAAAAGTTGGGAGGATTTTCATAGGCATGATGGAAGGCTTATTTTTGACATGAGAGCTATTCCTCTGCCAAATTTAAAATCCCTGCTTCAAAGCAGAGTTGTTCTGGAGAATTTTATAGAAAAGACCTCTAAGTATTAGCATGAGCAAAGTGGCACTTTGTTCCTAGGCTCATTCACTGAAGGAGCTGATTTATTTGGCTGAAATACTACGGAATTCAGCCAGGGGCACAGGCAGGGTATGAAAAGTTTTGGCTTAAACTCAGTGCTTCTAGAAGGTATAAACAACTAAAACCAGTGTTGTGCAACGAGAATGGAAGCTGTCTTCACTGGTGCCTTCAGTGGTACATAATATGTGGTGCTGCTCACACCATATGTAATAGACAGACAGAGTTCTGACCCGCGTCTTCTCTTTCCGTTACTGCAGCAGGGAAAAGGAACTTTCAATAGAAATACCAGAATAGTTTAAAAGGTCATTGATGTCCCATTCTATAGAATATTCATTTATTCTGCACCTAGCATTCCACTTTAATTAGGGGCTCAAGAAGCAACCAGGAAATAAACATTATCTGAGAGTATTCCTACATTATTCTCTAGGCCATCTCCAAAGCAGACCTCGGTCTTCCCAATCCATGAGAGACAAGGAGAGATGCAAGGAGTGAGAGAAGTGTTTCAGTCCTCCCTGTACGTCAGCTGAAGTTAACAAGATGTACATGACACTATGAGTCAGCAACAACAAAACTCCAATTTCCTGCACGCTTCGGGCATTTGACATCAGAATGACTCAGCGTCCATACAGGGAATCAAGGACTCCTTTGCACAGCTGCACCAGAGCATCTTTAAAAGCATTTAGGAGAAAAAACGATAGTTTTCAAAGGCTCCTTTTTCTTATGACTTTTTTAGTTATTGCAGTAACCTTCCTGTGATTGTTTCAACAACGAGATACTGCTGCACAGGGCTGGTTGTGGCTCCACAACTATTACAAACCAGTATTGCGTCTCCTTCTGCGAATTCTTATCACACCATCTTTTCCACCAAATCTTTGATATTTGGCAATACTAAAACAGGTAAACAAAAATATTGTAAGGTAGGAGTCACCACTGAATTCTGGTGAAAGAGCGCTGAGCCACATCCTACAGGCTTGGGCATTTTTCATGCCTGAGAATGGGCAGCAGATCGCACTTCACCCAGTGAACAGCCTGCCTTCAGCACCTGACCAACCCCACGCTTCCTAGCACAACCACACAGCGAGCTCAAGGACCTTCAACTCTGAGTGAGTAGCTGGAATGGAAAATGTACACTAAAATGAGCAAGAGCTGTTCACCCATGCTTTGAAAGGAGGCCACAGCTACCCATCCTCAGTCAAGAAGTCAGAGTGCTAATTCACTCCACAGAGGAATCACTGTGGTTTTTACTCTTTCTCCTTCACAAGGGCATCTAAGCACTAGCACATGGACTCATATTCCCACAAATAATAACAGACTCCTATCGTCCAAAATTCAGCTCTGTCATGCACTGACATCAGTAATGTGAAAAACATCTGAGGGTTCAAATCTGATGATGGAGATTCCTAGAGTGTCACATAACAGCAGTTTTCAGTCACCTTTTCAAACAAATAACTAAGGAATTAACTTTAAAGCTAATATGCAAAAAGAATATTACTTAAGTTGCAAGTTCTTTGGCTGTTCTTTACTTTTTTAGCCATACAACTGTGGGACCACAGCTGGTGTGTGACCATCCAGTGGGGAATGCAGACTGAAGAACTGGAAGTTAGGAAACATCACATAAATTATTTCCTGGCAACATTTATTCTGTTCCCTCATGCAATTGCATTTCAATAAAGTCTTTAATTATGTAATCACATTCTATTTTTCCTCTTTTTTGCCTCTTACATTTAGTTTAGAAAATGGATTCCCATGGCAGCTAAATTAAGGTTTGAGAGGCAACCACAGGCGGTGTGATCCCTAGCTTCTGTGCAGCTTGACCCTACATCCTACATCCTTTTTTTAATATGCGAGTTTATATGAACTAATAAAATTGAAGTAAGTCGAATTTTGAGTGTCTTTTACAATAGCTTTGCAAGCGGTTAGCAGAGGCAGTCTTTGCTTTTCATGCATCACAATCTTGAATTCAACATGCACTGCCTTGTGAAAAGTTTCAGTATTTGGTTGGCTTGTTTCCAGAAGAAAATTGTTTCTACTAAACACTAAAATGTGATCATTTTTCATGTGAATTGTTGCATTTTCACTGAAAATCATGAAAGAAAATGGGATACGAGCAATTGAGCTGCAGTTCCCACAAGGCATGAAAGTAGCATTCCACGTAAAAACATCATTTTAAACATAAAAGTTTGAGGTTGAAAATTGATGAGGTCAGACTCACGCCTTCAGCACCCAATTTTTCACCAAAAAGCCAATATTTTCTTTGAGGGAAGAAAGTCAATCCTCCTACTAATTCTGCTTCCAAGCGGTAGCCAGTGCTGTTTGAAAATGTCACTAGGCAATGGCAGAACAGCAGAGAACAAATGAAACAAAATTCTTTCCTCAATGTACTTTAACTTGCACTTGGATTTTAACAGAAGAAACTGTTTCTAGTTTTGTTTACTTAGCCTGTTTCAGCTCTTTTGTTTATAGTTATAATGAAGTTCTAGGGACAGGATGAACCCCCTTGAAGAACGCTGTTTTTCTCACTGTCAGTCAATCTCTCCAAGGATTGAAAACACAAAATTATGTTTTCTTTTTGGCAATTTAAGAAGCTTTACATTTGCTGTTTATGTATAATGTCTGTTTAAAAGTATCTTTTCAAACACATTACTGATAAGACCTGAAAGCTTTTTGCATTGTTCCAAAGGGGTTTATTCATTCTGTTTTAATCGATGTACAGCTAACACAGCCTCAGTCTCAGGTTTGCTCTGTATTGAAGTAGGTGAGTCATCTGCCATGGCTACTTCCATTCTGCTCTGTCCATATCTTCAGCCTGTTTTTCTGGGTTTGCCTGCAGTTTGTGCTTGACTGCCTTCAGGCAGATGTTCTTCATTTTGGCTCCTCTTTTCAGTCTCAAAACTAAGCCTAAAGTGAGAACATAAAAGAAACCAAAGACTCCAGGAACATGATGAAAAGCAAAGCTTTCTTAGAGGTCATTAATCTGTGAACCTATTTAATCAGTGAAGGAGGTTTGATGCTATCATGGAACATGGGAAATGTTCGAGACTTACAAAATTTTATTATGATATAAACTTTTGGCTGTTGAGCTTTTGTACTAAATACTTTTACAAATATCTAGGAAAACAGATTTTCCACTGTACAGCCCTGAGACTTTGTTATGGCTTGCACCAGACATCCTGTGCCTGGAGCTAATAAATAGCTGCAATATCAAAATTTAAAAGGCAATACTGTGGATTCCTATGGGAGTCCTCCTTTCCAAAAGCACTTCATGCTACTGAAATGCCTTTACCCCTAAAATCAGTTTCATCAAAAGTGGCTTGATGTAGGTTGCCTATACTATCTCATTGCTGTATTAGTTTATGGGACAGGGAACCCACTGCACACGAGAGGCATCTCTAACTGATCTGTTCAAGAAATTACAATTAGTAATTGGTTTTGCTTATTCAAATCAAATCCGCTACTGTGCACTGAATATGGCTCTTCAGAGAATCTCTGTTGCTTTGTGGAAGTATTTCTTGAGAAAAGCATTATCTTTTTACGGTGTAGCTACAAGGGTTTTTTTTTTATTATGGTTCTCCTTTTTACTGGTAGGAAAATAAATATTTGCGCGAAAACAAAATTTTTATTCTTTTATAATTATTGATAACACCAC
The DNA here is from genome assembly GCF_036013445.1 of Caloenas nicobarica. Lineage (NCBI taxonomy): Eukaryota > Metazoa > Chordata > Aves > Columbiformes > Columbidae > Caloenas > Caloenas nicobarica. Next base: position 28,297,166 of record NC_088247.1, read on the forward strand.
CACTTTTTTGTATTCTTTTAATTATTTTCATCTTTGAAGAGCAATAAAACATCTGTTAGTTACTACTAACTAGTTACTGTCCACCGTGATACTACAGTATGAATTATTTTTCCATTAACAATGTAAAATTGCATGTGACATTGCAGCAGACTGTCACAAAAATACTATTTTCACACACATGTTATAATAATTTTATACGGGAGATAAATGAGTGTCAGGAGTAGAACTTTGACACAACTGTTTCTAATAAAAATGAGGAAAAAACAGCACAGCACAAAAACTGACTGACCTGTGCTGCTTTCAGACTTCTGTTGCTTCCTGCAGTGGTGCATTGGAGTCTGAATGTCATGTGTAAATGAATCTGGGGTGCAGTAATATGGATACTGCTTGCAGAAGACAGTAAAGAGAAAAAAAATTGTTTTACTAACATACTTGGTCTCATTTTGTTGCATGACTTGGTGCAGCCATTGCAAAACCGCCACAAAGAAAGAAGCATTCTTACAAATTAATTTTCGATGAGAATAAAACACATTCTTAGTTTTTAGTGAGCAAAATAGCATTATAAAAATGCCTCCATCTTTGACATTTTTGTGCCTAATGAAGCTTCAGACACTTGACATTAACTTACAGAGGCATAATACTGTAAGTAAAGATACTGTCCTTCTAATCTTCACTTTCTTGTAATGAAGGTCTTAAACCCAATTTTCAATTTGCAAGTCAAATCTTTTATTTTTATTGAATACACACTAACTGCCACCAAGGATGTAAGGGAGAAGTACAGGCCATGTCATATGTCATCATTACGATGTTTCCTATCACTCAATACAGGCATTATTTAATCACTTGAAAATAAAACAAACTTTAAGCAGTTATTGCTGCTGAAAATCCACATGAAAAATGGATCATATGGCATAATGTAATGTCTTCTTTACATTTCTCAGTAAATTCTCGTACATATAAAACAAACATTTAATTACCCATGTTCTTTGCTTTTTCTTCACTAAGGCAGGATTTCCATTTAAAGAAGGATTTCCACATGATTTAAAGGATCTTTTGGACTTTTCAAATAATTCCTACAAATCTTGCCAAACTCCATGTCCATGATATAGTTCCAGAGGTGTCAAGGAGGATCCTCTAGTTAGTTCTTCCTTCCCCAAATGCTTCTACGTGCTTGAAAAACTAAAATATTTTCTGGATAAACCTACTACTTCTTCATCTACTGGCCCTCTGAAATTCACCTGCCTAACAATTTTGCCTGCCAGTTTTGAAGCATAGAAGATAAAATGACTAATGTGTTATGTAGGAAAATGGTTCTTTTTCATGGAAAAACAAACAAACAAACAAACCTATTTAGTTCTACATGAAGGATTCTAAATTTTTGTGTTGTTATGTAAATTAATCTGGGCAGTGTACCTTCTCTAGAAAGTCTTCTGTCATTGCTGGTTTGCAAAAGTAATTTGCCTACAAAGTTTGCAATTCATGGCCAAGTCATCAAGTGGTGCTTTCTGGCTGTTTAAGCTGTGGCACACTTTCCAGCAAGCAGGTCTGAAAGCGCACACTGACCTTATGTAAATCCTTAGCCAGCTGAAACCTGGGAATGCCTGAGGTCCCCTCAGCCTCCATCTGAAGACAACCTGGGCACTTGGTCCAGGACATGGTGCCTCTGTACACCAGTAACACCCCAATCTGGGCCGTGAGTCCTTCCAGAGGATGCTTATGCCCCGCCTTGATCAGAAATAGATGAATCCTACACATATGTATGAAGGAGTAATTTTATTAAAACTGCTTCTCATGGCAAGCACAGTTTTTGCAAAATCTGAATTTCCATAAGAAATAATTTTTTAATGAAAAACACTGAGACACCATAATTAGCTTTGGGTCTAAAAGTGCTCTTCGCTACATACTGAACTCTAACTATGGCTTCAGGAGTCTTGTGATCTAGAAGCTGTTACCCCTCTTTGTCTCCTACAAAGCTTCTTGGCCAGACTACGTTTCCCATCATTTACTGGAGACATCCCTTATTGGAGTGAAGAATGGCATTTCTTTATCAGATCACGGGTTTTATCTAATGAGTTTTTCATTCTATTCCTCTTTTCCCTCATTATTAGACTGTATTTCTGAGGTGGAGGACTGGGGTATCCAGGGCTGAAATTCATTCAGACTTTACAAAGTCTTCAGGTGCTGTTGGGACTTGGAGAGCCATGAGTTGCAGCTCGCTGTGCTTTCCCTATGGTAAATTCACAGCATCAGCTAAGCACCTGTCAGCTTTAGAGCACCTTTGTGCTGCCTTGCCCCAAAGGCTGGATATAAAATAGCACACAATACATTTTCTTGTACCTTCAGGCTCCAGCACACTCCATAACTCAGCCACCCATCTGGAAGTCCTGGATCCACTTACAGATAACAGCCACACAGTTCGCCTTTAATGAATCTAGGACTCAAAAGCCACAGAAAGCCAGCAGAACATTTTAACCTGAGGTTGAGGTCCAGAGATGAAGAATACCATTGAAGGCTGAAGACCACTTGCGAATGATTTTTTTACCACTTAGGAAGGTTAACAGAGAGAAAGGTATTAAATTCATCTCCTTTCACAGTTTAGCCAAACTAATCATTAATTCATTAATATTCCCTTATCTTCTTGATGGCTGACTCACATCCATGGCTAAAGTGCCACATATTTCAGTCTGACTCATCACTGTTTAAGTTCTGAAACATTCTGTCTTACATTCTTTTCAGCTACGCTGCCAGTCTTTGCTTACTCACATTAACAGCTTTGCCATGGCTCACATCTCCCTCCCCAGTACCCTCCCAGCATCTGTGGGCACAAGCCAATGTTTGTGGTCTGAGGCAGGTTGGAAGAATTACTGCCTCATCCATGCAAGAGGAATCCTCACTCCTCTGACAGCCAGTCACAGCTTTATCACTCCTTGCTGCTGAGCATAAGGCACAGCTGATCTAGAAAAGCCTTGGAAGGTGCTTGAGAACTGAAGCTGCTGGCAAGGCAAAGAAGTGGCAGTCGCTCCCCACCCCCTCCAAGAATTCACATTCTGCAAGGGGGATTTTCCTCTTATTTAAGCCTGAAAACATTCCTGAGAGGAACAGTTTGTCCTCAAGTTGGCATAATGTTGCACTAAACATTTGCCACTTACTGTTCTGCAAGCTGTTAAGCTTCCTGTGAAAGCAGTAAGATACCACAGAAGCATTCTTTTGTAAACAGAGTCCTACATCATTTTATTAAACTACTGTGGCAATACTTATCTGGGAACAAAACTAGGGGAAGTTGCATCAGTATGCAGGCTGCAAATGGGGCAAGGGGAACTATTATCCTAAATTAACACAGAAAAACAAATTATGTTCAACTACGAAGCCTTTTACAAGAAACAGCATGTAGAAAGAAAAAAATGCTACTCTAATGCTAAACGTAGGATATAGGATATACAGACAGAAAGAGAGGAAGGGTGTAATTTGAGAGTAGTCCTGACATGCAATTACAATGGAAAACAGAGAAGAAAAACAATGAAAGTTTCAATAGGCTCTGAAAAAGGCACAGAAATAAAGGAGAAATGCACTTCTGGACAACAATTCAAGTGAGTAAGAAATCCCTTCTTTTCTCACTGCGCAAGGACACCAGCTCCACACTGGGCAACAAGGACCCCTTGTTCAGCTAAGGCCATCACTATTTCCTTACTTAGTGAACTGTACAGCTTATTTGCAGTCTTGAATCATAACCCTATTTGCTATGGGCTTTACAAGCCCCCTACTGTTAACAACCTAATTACAACACGAGAATTAAAAGATAAATGCAGATGAACATCACTCAGTGGATCTAGGTGGTCCTTTCTAGTCTAGCGTTTCCATAGAAATGGGAAAGTACCCTGAAACGTTATTGTTCACCATGACAGACACTGAAGAGCATCTGCACCCTGGCTGCACTGTAACTGACAATAGTTTTTGCAGGTGTCTGATTTTCTGAATGGATCTCAGGAAACATAGCAGAATGAGAATCCTGTACCTGTCTGTATCTCTGCAAAAAGTGATCAGGCTGAACCTGCTCGAGAGGTGGCAAGTAAGCAACTTGCTGGAATTAACCAGTTAAAGCACTACACTGCTTTACAGAAGAATAAACATGCCCAGAACTTCTCTCTGATACTGAAACCGGCTAGACCAGAATGTCCTTTGTCTGCACTACTGGCTGCTCTTTCTCTCCAAAGCACAGCAGCTGCTTCCAAACTGCCTAGAGGGAATGACCTATACTCTGTACTAAGTCCCAAGTAGCGTCCAAGAACTGCTGGGAAGAGTCTGAACTGATCCAGCCCAAACCGGGACCAGCCTAATGATCTAGCACTATGGATGACTGAGTTTATTACTTCAGAAGATTTAGCATCAGAGACACCACCTGTGGCACCAACCACAAGGAAGTCATGAGCAAGAATTAACCAAAGGAGAAGAATGGTGCTTTCAAGAACTTACTGCAAAAGCACGTTAACTGGACTGTATTTATGTAAGTACCAGAGGCAGAAAACAGATTGATACTCCAGAAGACAAGCTCCTAGAGGAGCTCTTGCTCATCAGAACACTTCTTGGAAGGGCAAACTCAGGACTGTAAACATAGAAACAATTTTCTTTTGACTGTTCCTACTGCAAGGCAATGGGTTTGTTGAATGCTGCAGAGGGGAAGGCAGAGAAGGAAGACAAGGGCATCCCTATTTACAGACAGAGAAGATTGCACCAGAAGTGCTTGACTTACATAAGCAATTTGCCTTCCTGTTTGTGTAAGCAATCCAGCTAGACCACAAATACCATTTCAAGTGCTCAGGTGAAAAGCAGTTGCAAGTCATTTTCTGAGAAAATGCTTCGAAACGCAGAGCCCAAGGCTGTGACATCAACCTCAGACCTCTGCATACCAAGCCTGGATGCTGGTGAGTCATGGAATACATGAAACAGCAGTATTTGAGAAGCCCTTCATAACCAAGTCCAATAAAAATTATTTTTCTTAATTTGCAATTAACTCGGCTTGACATAATTGGGAGAATCTGACTCGTAGCCTTTTTATAACTGTATTTTAAAATCTTATTTATAAAAGAAATGCATTTTCTGTTTCTGAAATGGCACAAATTAGTATTACATGTTCCTAAATGAAGTAATGCTGCACTTCAGCCCGTAAAGGTGCCAGACCCTAGTTTGTTAGTACCCGTTCTGTGTCTGGGCTGAGAAACTAATAGATACCCTTAAATTCTGCCCCAAATGAACTTCTGTGCAAACTTGCATCTTACAGCACAACTGAGGAGTTACATCAACACACTGAGTCAGATTCTACATTATACTGCAACTGGGTTTATGTTGCTATAAGAGAGAACAGAGTTTGGCCCCCTTCCCTCTTTCTTTTTTTCAGATAAAGACACCAGCTCAAATTCTAATCTCCTTGACTGCAGGATAAACCCAAAACAACTTGTCCTATATCAAGGGGATTGGTCTGGGGTGGGAGCTGAATGGAGCTGGGCTGCGCAGAAGTGGCATGAGCAGGAGCAGGCTCAGCTGCGCAAGGCAGATGTCACTAGGCAACAACAGTAACCATGGTTACCTGCATCCCAAGCGACTGGTGGATTTCTGAGATTAGTCATTCCTCTGGAAAAAAACTTTTTTCAAAAAATAAAAATGGATGTATCACAGTAAGTCACTGTCCCTGCATAAACATTGTTGTAATTATGAGATGCAATTAAATAGGTCTTGCTTTACTGGGAACTGCTTGCTCTGTCTCAGACTCAGAGAGCTCTAGGCAGCTCACTTTCAAACATTTGGGGCTGCAGCGTTAGCGAGACAACCAGACCTTTGGATAGGGGTCAAATGTTTTTAAGTTCTTCATTAGGGAAATACCCCGGAGAAGTTTTGAATGCTACAGGAAAAGCACTAGAGTTCCTTTACATATAAATTGCCCAGTGAGATTGACTGTTACTTCCCCAGAAAGATGGCATTGGTGTTTAGTTGGTACGTATGATTGTTTGTTGATTAATATCAAAGTTGCCACTAGTCATACGCCTGCATTTATGTTCTCACACTTGTCATCTTATATGTGCTGGAGATTTCCAGGAAGGAAAGGTGGCTCGGTGAGAGCAGTGTCCTGGAGGCCTGAATCAAGCCACACCAGCAGGGCAGAGAGCAGCCTGGGTCACCTTCCCTCTAGCACTTGCAGGAATATGATTGTGTGGAATACACCCGCGTTATTTTCACAAAGCCAGGAAACCTCCAAAATCCTCAGCAGTCTGTGGCCACTACACACGATTGCCTCCCAATTCCAAGCCATGATTCCCTCCCAATTCCAAGCCTGGGGACCTGTTCAACCCCTGCGCTTACGTATCTCATTGCACACATCACCTGAGATACTAATATTATCAGTGTCTTTCCTACCACTTCTTTCATCTAATGTCAAAGAGCTAAGGCAACAAAATCAATCTGTAGTTAGCATAGGCATTTACAGGAGCATGGGTTTGTCCTTGCATAAGGGGTGTACTCAAAGTTATTAGCTCAGTCATTCCTTCTAGGGGCTTGTAAACAAATTACTGATTCCTGGGTGTTTGGGGGATGCTAATTATAATTGGAGTTTACATCAACAGCTCTCCTTACTTCATCAGAAGAAATTGTAAAAACATATAACAGCTGGTAATTAAAAAGTAATCTTTCTTATCATCTGTGTTATGTTGGCTACTTTAAATATGGTTGCAAAGCAATAAGCAAATGAAGTAATGATAATACACGTGCTATATATAACCTATCTTGCCTTGATTAAACTAGTTTATTTTGTTTACCATTGGAATGAGGCTGTTGCTGCAACTTACTTTAATCTACTTATTCAACTTCTTTATTAAAATCATGCTTTTCAGCTGTGATCACTAAGCTAAATAATACACAGTGTGAGCAAAAAGCTTATGAAAATCTGTATAAACTATTTTGATCAGTCTTAACTAAAAGATGAATTTGGCTTCAAACAATGAGCCTTTTTTTCTATGAAGCCTTTTAGGAAATCCCACTGCAAATATACTTAAGCTTAAATGGTAGCTACTGAGGCTACCATCTGCATGCTAGAAACATCACATTTGATTTACTGTACATTGCAGAAAAATAGAGGAGAAAGGAGACAAAAATATGTCTCAGTTGTACATTTGCAACACTGACACAGTCATAAACTACACTTTAATCAGTCTTGTGGTTGGGCTTCAGTGATCACAGAATCACAGAATCACAGAAAGTTAGGGATTGGAAGGGACCTCAAAAGATCATCTAGTCCAATTCCCCTGCCAGAGCAGGAACACCCAGATGAGGTTACACAGGAAGGCGTCCAGGCGGGTTTTGAATGTCTCCAGAGAAGGAGAATCCACGACCTCCCTGGGCAGCCTGTTCCAGTGTTCCGTCACCCTCACTGAGAAGAAGTTTCTTCTCAAATTTAAGTGGAACCTCTTGTGTTCCAGCTTGAACCCATTACCCCTTGTCTTACTGTTGGTCGTCACGGAGAAGAGCCTGGCTCCATCTTCGTGACACCCACCCTTTAGATATTTATAAACATTGATGAGGTCACCCCTCAGTCTCCTCTTCTCCAAGCTAAAGAGACCCAGCTCCCTCAGCCATTCCTCATAAGGGAGATGCTCCACTCCCTTAATCATCTTCGTGGCCCTGTGCTGGACTCTCTCCAGCAGTTCCCTGTCCTTCTGGAACTGAGGGGCCCAGAACTGGACACAATATTCCAGATGAGGTCTAACCAGGGCAGAGCAGAGGGGAAGGAGAACCTCTCTTGACCTACTAACCACCCCCCTTCTAATACACCCCAGGATGCCATTGGCCTTCTTGGCCACAAGGGCACAGTGCTGGCTCATGGTCATCCTGCTGTCCACCAGGACCCCCAGGTCCCTTTCCCCTACACTGCTCTCTAATAGGTCATTCCCCAACCTATACTGGAACCTGGGGTTGTTCCTGCCCAGATGCAAGACTCTACATTTTCCCTTGTTATATTTCATTAAATTTTTCCCCGCCCAACTCTCCAGCCTGTCCAGATCTCGCTGGATGGCAGCACAGCCTTCTGGCGTGTCAGCCACTCCTCCCAGCTTGGTGTCATCAGCAAACTTCCTGATAGCACACTCAATTCCCTCATCCATGTCGTTGATGAATATACTGAATAATACTGGCCCCAGAACTGACCCTTGAGGCACTCCACTAGATACAGGCCTCCAACCAGACTCCGCCCCATTGACCACGACTCTCTGTATTCTTTCCTTCAGCCACTTCGCGGTCCACCTCACTATCCGATCATCCAGTCCACACTTCCTCAGTTTAGCTGTGAGGATGCTGTGGGAGACGGTGTCAAATGCTTTACTGAAGTCAAGGTAGACCACATCCGCCGCTCTGCCTTCATCAGATGTTGGCAACCTTGAACATTAGCATTTGGAAAGAGCTCCATACTTCCATAGATTTTGCCTCATGAAGCATAAATCTATATGTACATCTATATAGTTTCCTTGCAGACACTCTCACATATGGTTGTGCAGTTAGCAGAGATTCTCACATAGCAATCAGGAAAAAGCTTTTCCTCAATCAGAGGTGTGATGAAGGAACAAAGTGGTTTAAGCCCTATCAATGAGGAAATTCTTTGTAAATGATGTATCAAGGAAAGAGAAAAGTCTTAGACTAGATAATTAGAATTAATATATCTTATACTAAAGTGACAGCCATCTAGAAACAACCCAAAGAAAGACTGGAAAAAGACTCACTGTGATGGATGCTTATTATCAAAACCTGTTTGATTTAGAAGTTGGGCTGCAAATCTCATAACAAATTTTGTTTCACATGACTGCCCAGACTTTCTGCTTTAGTCTGGCTCAGAAATGCCTTGGCCTTTCTCACAGCATTACTGCTTTTCTGCTCTCAAACCCAGCCAAAACCAGAAGCACAGCAGACTGCAAAAAATGAAGGAATAAATTATTTACTAAGTAAAACAAATATCTCCCTGAACATTGAAGCTAATAAAGCTTATAAATTTATGCCTTGTACTTGATTGACTTTGGCCAGATATGAGCACTTGAAGCACTGCTTTTCACAAACTGTGCTGTCCAAAAGAAGTTTTTCACTCTAAGCTCGAGGCTTCTTTTTCATGTACATTCTAAATTTCTGCTGTGGGCTTTAATTAACAGACTTCCCCTCCCCTAACTGTTCATTGATTTGCATAAAACTTGGAGCCTAATTATTTTTGAGATCTCTACCATTTTGCCAAATGTAATAGACATCAGACTGGACTTTCCAGTTATTAGGGAGGATTCAGAAAGTCACCATATATGCAGAGTAACCTCAGCACATACAATTGCAAAAACTTCATTTCTGTTTGGCAAACAACGACAAAAAGTGCATTCCAAGATTGGTTTGACTGCATTAAACTGATGGTTGCTACATTAGCCTGAGTCTGCACTGTAAAAGATTCAGGTCTGGATTTAAAATGTGAAGGTTCTTGGATCTTAAGACCTGGAGCTGCCCATAGGACTCTACAAATTTTTATTTAAATCTGGCTTTGTCTTCTTTGTGCCATTATCACCTGGGAAGTTTTCAAAGGGAGATTCTTGGTTCAGATCCCCCAGTGACTGCTATTAATCTCTTCATATCTAAACAATCTCTTAAAGGTTGGAAAGCTTCTTTCTCCTATTTTCTCTTCATTATTAGTCTATTCACTGAAATGTTGGAGCTGGTTCTGAATGTTAAGGAGGAGCACCTCTCAGCTTGCTAATGAGGACAAACACAAGTATTTCTGCAAAATCCTAACAACTGTGACTAGCTTTAGAAGAATTTTCTGAGGTGGTAAAACCAGTCCTTTATAAAAAGAGGTAATGAACTTTCCCAGAGGAGAAAAGTTGGGGTATGTGGTTCTTGTACAACACTGCAATATTTATTTTTTAATGCAGTGTTAGAGCATACAGTTCATACAACATGATCTAGTATGAGTGGTTTTACATTTTGAACTGCATTAAATGGATCATATCTCACCATTACTGAGCTTGTGGCTGAGCAGAAAATAGATTTCTCCCCAAGAGAATGCCTGCAACTGTCTGTTAGTTTTGATATTTTTTAATAATTTATTTCATCATTTAATGTCCTTCAGTTTAATAAGCCTGTATTTGTAATAAACTGCATTTTTAACATCTGTTTTCACAACATTTTCCCCATGGGCCTCTATGAAGTCCAACAATATTATACATAGTTTGTGAAATACGACATTTCATGGACAAATTCAAGTGGACTAGAGTCACAGTGGCTAAAATCAATCCCACCTACCTACAGTCTGGATTTTGGGGTTGAATGGGCCTGGACCAGAAGTGACCTCATGTTGCTGAGATTCCCTCACCTGCAACCACTGTTACAGCTGTTGGGCTTGAATGGGACCCTCAGGACCTTGTCTATACCCAGTCTGTCCACATTTGGTGCCTTATACTGTGCGCTAGCCTGAGAGGGCAAACAAGAGGGCAAATATGTCTACAGCCTTTTTTTGAGACAGTATTTCTCATTCTGGTTCCTGATCTGAGCTCTGCCTGTGCAATATCCATTTAAGAGACATGAGATAAAAGACAGAAACAGTATTGGGAATAGACAATTCCCCATTCCCCATGAGTTATTCTCTTCTTGGTTCCATGAATTTTTTCCAGTCTTTTCTGCGTAGTAGCCCAGCTTCATTCATACTGTAGATTTCCAGCAGCCAGGTGCTCATCAGACCCTGAGACAAGGAACATTTGGTTTCAGCATTTCCCAGAAAAAAAAGGTGACAGCCAAAATCTTGCATTTCCTGGGCAAGTGCTCTAATTCCCAGGCTGCTGAGCAAAGGTAGGTATACCTTCAAAGGAAACTTGGGACTGGGAAAGGCCAAGGGGATATACTTGCCTGCTGTGAGTCTCTCTGTGCACTGAGTTGGTGACCAGGCTGTGCCCAGTGCCTATTTTCTGAAAATACTTGTCAAAATCTTTGGAAGCCTCTACCTTTTATTCGGAGGTCAAAAGCAACTCTGGCTCACATAACACAATGGAAATCTGCCAGAAATAAGCTCCCCAGTGACAGGTCTGCTATAGTGGCAAAGTAACAACCACCCATCTAAGATATTTAGAAATAGTAAGATGTGGTAACAAATCAATAGAGTGTTTTTTAATGCCCATTGGAAAATATTCTGTAACGCAAATCAATGCTCAATCACATTACAGAAAAAAAAAAACTTATTAAAACTTTCTGCTTTGTTGGGCTCATTTGACATTGATTAGAGTTTAGCGGCTTGTTTTGGGGTGCTTCATTTGTGTAAGTTGCTGACTTTGGCAGGAATGTGTATGGCATCTTGTAAGAGTGACATCTGACTTACTTAGCTCTGGTGTGATCTTTCCTTTCTATGTGAAATGCCAAACAAAAACAATAACTGAGTCAAAGATAGACCCTTATGCTTGATATTTTTGATAATTCACTGCATTTAGTTAACTTTCTGATTTTTTTTTTTTGTGTAGTTCTCTTGAAGCTTCTAAAATCACTAAAAATAGTACAACTGCACCATCACAAATACTACCTACCCATGGCAGCACATGCCATCTTTGACATCTGTAGGATGGCACATTAAATTCTTGTATGATATCTTCCATGAACAGAAAGTGTTAACGCAACTTAACTGAAGGAAGAATTAAGAGATGACAAATCAGCTTAAATTTTCATTGATGCATCAGTGAAATGTATGAAAGATTTTATATCTGTTCTAAGATTTTATTCTTTATAAAAATGAGTAGCACACAACAGAGACAAGCAAATATATATATTTGTATATATTTTGTATATAAAAGCGTGTATCTGACCTGTATTTATATATATGAAATATTCAGATACACATAAGGAAAAAGGAGATAAAAAAGTGCAGCTCTCCAAACCTAGCCATCTTAAATTAGACGACAGGCTTACAGATTTCATCTCAGAGATGATATTGAGAAATCCGGAGGAGGGGCAATTGGCAGTTGAAATTTATTTTAATCAAATTGAAACATAATTATTGTTTAATATTCCCCTTTGATATAGCTTATTTTCTGCGTGACACATCTGCTAAGCTGTAAGTGTTTCAGAACTGTTCTCAGTGAGAATCTGAAAGCACGGATTACTCATCACCACCTAATTTGCTAATGCCCACGATCAAGTACATTTGTATTCCACTGTATTTGCACTACATCTGAAACAAACATAATGCAGCTCAGGTCGTAAAATACATGAAAGCGAAAAGGTAGCATTACAAAGCTAAAAAATTAGGCAACGGTGAACTTTCATTTATGTGGCTGGAAACACTGACAGTTGCAGGTTGCTTGTTCCCATCTGTCTGTTGGAGGTTGCTGACCCCACAGCCCTATTGCGGGAGGAATCCTGTGAGCAATCCCAAATTTACTTTAGGCAAAGGTGACTAGGCTGGTACGCAGCCATGCATCACCACTGTCACAGACTAGCTCATCGATCTTGCCTGAAAGTAGATTAGAAAATGGATGCACATGCCTTTTGGCAGCCAAGTCATAAACAACCAGGTGGTACATTTGGGGTCATTAGTGGCTTCAACTGAGATGGGTATATTCAGAAGGGATTTTTGCCCATAGCCTGCTTCGTATATTTTATTTAATTTATATTATTCATCCAAAGAGTCAGTTTACTGCAGGCAAAACCATATTTGACCAGGAAAAAACAGGTTGACCATGAGTCAACAATATGCCTTGTAGCCAACGGTATCCTGGGGCACATTAGGAAGAGTGTGACCCTTCTACTCTGCACTGGTGAGGTCACATCTGGAGTACTGCATCCAGTTCTGGGCTCCCCAGTTTAAGAAGGATAGGGAATTACTGGAGGGAGTCCAGTGGTGGGCTACGAAGATGATTAGGGGCCTAGAGCACCTTTCTTATGAGGAGAGACTGAGAGAGCTGGGTCTGTTCAGCCTGGAGAAGAGAAGGCTGAGAGGGGATCTCTTTAATGTTTATAAATATCTCAAGCGTGGATGTCAAGAGGATGGGACCAGACTCTTTTCAGTGGTGCCCAGCGATAGGATGAGGGGCAATGAGCACAGACTGAAGCACAGGAGGTTCCATCTGAATATGAGGAGAAACTTCCTTACTTTGAGGGTGCCAGAGCACTGGAACAGGCTGCCCAGAGAGGTTGTGGAGTCTCCTTCTCTGGAGACATTCAAAACCCACCTGGACACATTCCTGTGTGATCTGCTCTGGGTGAACCTGCTTTAGCAGTTGGATTGGACTAGATGATCTCCAGAGGTCCCTTCCAACTCTAACCATTCTGTGATTCTACGATTCTGTGAAAAGATTTGTTTTGGAATGTGTTTTAGGCACCTTTCTGAGGTAAGCAAACATTTTTTTGCGAAACAGTCATCTCGTTTGCTGTAAGCTTCCTAAAGATTTTTTTGTTTGGTTTGGGTTTTTTTTGTTTTATTAAGGTAAATAGGAGCACACATGGTGATATTCATGGGCTGTGACAGGACATGGTACAAGGAGCTTCCCTTCCAGGAATTAAATGGTGGTGCAAAGCTGGGGTATCATTTTGTGAGTCACCTACATACACGTGCTCACACCCAGGCACAAAGACACGGTGCACTCCAGAAGCTCCAGGGTTTATAGTAGAACAAATCGGCCAGAATTGTTGATGCAGAAACTGATTAGTGAAAGAAAACCAAATGCTAAAGAAACACCACTGGTTCTGGAGGTCAAAGAAATTACTTTGGCGCAGTTTTCCTTATTGTCCAGACCTAAATATTGAATTATTAATAAATCCTTCTGCCATAGTCACATCTGCATACACTTCATACTACAGCAACATTAATTTTTGGCTCATTTTATAACTATCTCTATTACTATTTCCTTTCATTTCCTTTCAGCTGGAAACTTTTTAGTAAGTCACAGAAAGCAAACAATTAGCCAGTAAAAAGTTACACTACATTCTGTGAGTAAAAACCTACTTTTTCAATTTTTGCTAGTCCCCTCTCTTTCCTCTTTTTTTAATTAATCAACAGAGGACTATTATCTCTCTGCAGAGCTGCTTTTATATTTGCAATTCTGGCAAAAATTTAGAGTGGAATCACAGAATAGTTTGGGTTGGAAGGGACCTTAAAGACCATCTAGTTCCAAACCACCTGCCATGAGCAGGGACACCTTCCACTAGACCAGGTTGCTCAAAATCAAATCCAACCTGACCTTGAACACTTCCAGGGATGGGGCATCCACAGCTTCTCTGGGCAGCCTGTTCCAGTGCCTCACCACCCTCATGGTGAATAATTTCTTCCTTATATCTAATCTAAATCTACCCTCTTTCAGTTTAAGGCCATTACCTTTGTCCTATCACTGCATGCCCTTGTAAAGAGTCCCTCTCCAGCTTTCTTGTAGGTCCCATTTAGGTACTGGAAGGCAGCTACAAGGTCTTCCCAGAGCCTTCTCTTCTCCAGGCTGAACAACCCCAACTTTCTCAGCCTGTCTTCATAGGAGAGGTGCTCCAGTCCTCTCATCATCTTCACGGCCCTCCTGTGGACTGTCTCCAACAGGTCCATGTCCCTCTTACATTGGGGGCCCCAGAGCTGAACACAGTACTCTCCTGAGAGCAGAGTAGAGGGAGAAACACCTCCTTCGACCTGCTGCTCACACTTCTTTTGATACAGCCCAAGACATGGTGGACTTTCTGGGCTGCAAGTGCACATTGCTGGGTCATGTTGAGCTTCTCATCAACCAACACCCCCAAGCTCTGCTCCACAGGGCTGCTGTCAATCCATTCTCCACTCAGCTCATATCACTGTTCACACTTAGCTGAAAGCAGGCTGCAGCAGAATAGTTGGAATTTTCCTTGTTTAGGATATGCACATCTTTTAGACATAGTCTAAGTCTGAAATAAAGTAATTCTGACTGTTTTTGTTGGGACCTCTACTTACTTTATGGTCTTGTGTTCTTGTATGTGTCAGCCTGTAGAAGTGAACTGCTGAACTTCTTGGGCATATAATTGGGTTAGAAAGCATTCCTCTTTATAAACTTTGGAATTCTATACTCTTCTCTGAGAGAAAAGTGTATGTGAATACTTACAGGTCTCCAACATTATTCCCTGGTTTGAATCAAGTATCTTTTGTTGTTGTAGTTCGGTTTTGCTTCTGAATGCACTATTTTCTTTCTGCCTCTGCAAAGACTGTGCAAGGCAACCTGGCAGCCTGTGCTAAACGAGAGGTAAACAAGACTCCATGGTACCTGTCTGGGGACTTAAGCCTTTCTTAGATGAATATGGGTTGTCTCAAGGGAAGAACGTAGCATGGCTGCATTCTTTCGTATCAGCTAATCCTTTCAGAAACTGCACTGAAAGTCAAGAAATGAAACTTAGGTACTATACCATCATCTAGATTTTCACAAAGAAATAGCCCTTCTTTATAATCTTCATGCAAATAATAATACAAGGGGTAGCTGCAAAATACAATAATTGCTTCTAATAGGAGGCTCAGCTGGTTTTCTAAATGTAGGATTTTACATATGAGCTCAGGAATTTGTGCCTGAGATACCATGAAGCTTTTAGCAAATTATGTTCTTTCCTGGTGTTTCTTTATCCTCTTATTTTCTTTTTTCCCTCTTCTTTCTTTACTCTCATTTCATGAAGAACCATATGCATTACATGTTTAATAACATGGATTCTTTAGTTTTTCATTTTCTGGTTTCTAAACACAGTGACTAGATACAGGATGTTGCATTCAGGAAGCACTTTAGCTTACAAATTATTTGTTGCTATTATTTGTGACATATCTGAATATCAAATATGTTTGGACAAATTAGGATTACTCTGGTAACAGAAACAGACTACATTTGTCAGAGAGCTTATTTAACAAGGATGCTACTCTGTCAGCAAGCCCTTATCTGTGGAAAAAGCTAATGAATGTGCCTCATAAATTCTTATTTTATTATTCTAATCTCAAAATTCAGTATTAATTTGAAGTCAACAATCACAGAATCACAGAATCACAGAATGTTAGGGATTGGAAGGGACCTCAAAAGATCATCTAGTCCAATCCCCCTGCCAGAGCAGGAAAACTTAGGTGAGGTTACACAGGAAGGCGTCCAGGCGGGTTTTGAATGTCTCCAGAGAAGGAGAATCCACAACCCCCCTGGGCAGCCCGTTCCAGTGCTCTGTCACCCTCACTGAGAAGAAGTTTCTTCTCACATTTAAGTGGAACCTCTTGTGTTCCAGCTTGAACCCATTACCCCTTGTCTTACTGTTGGTTGTCACCGAGAAGAGCCTAGCTCCATCCTCGTGACACCCACCCTTTATATATTTATAAACATTAATGAGGTCACCCCTCAGTCTCCTCTTCTCCAAGCTAAAGAGACCCAGCTCCCTCAGCCTTTCCTCATAAGGGAGATGCTCCACTCCCTTAATCATCTTTGTGGCCCTGCGCTGGACTCTCTCCAGCAGTTCCCTGTCCTTCTTGAACTGAGGGGCCCAGAACTGGACACAATATTCCAGATGAGGTCTCACCAGGGCAGAGTAGAGGGGAAGGAGAACCTCTCTGGACCTACTAACCACCCCCCTTCTAATACACCCCAGGATGCCATTGGCCTTCTTGGCCACAAGGGCACAGTGCTGGCTCATGGTCATCCTGCTGTCCACCAGGACCCCCAGGTCCCTTTCCCCTACACTGCTCTCTAATAGGTCATTCCCCAACCTGTACTGGAACCTGGGGTTGTTCCTGCCCAGATGCAAGACTCTACATTTCCCCTTGTTATATTTCATTAAATTTTTCCCCGCCCAACTCTCCAGCCTGTCCAGATCTCGCTGGATGGCAGCACAGCAATTCGACGCTATTCCTGTAATGAATTTTTATCTTGCCTAACAAGACTTCAAATCATGTGTGTATAACAAATATGTCCAAGATTAGGTGCATAACTGAAGTCTGAGAGGCAAAATGCAACCATAATGAGGCTCTAGAGGTTCAATTGAGTTAATTAAGAATAAATATCTAGACTTGTTTATGTTTCTTTCTTGTTGGATGGTAGATTAAGAAGCAGTCCAGCTTTATTACAGATTTCTATTCAGATCTACTTTCTTCTAGAAATCATATAGAACTTCAGCCCCTTGAAGCCCTCATTTTTTATTTAGGTAGCAGACGACACTTTTAAGAACATGCAAGTTGCAGATACTTAAGACTGTTTTGTTCTTCTAAGATGTCATCATTTATGAAGCAATCTCCAACTCCCATTCCCCAACTAAACCTTTCCTCAGTTTGGTATTTTTTCACCCAAAGATAAAAATTTTTACGCATAACCAGCTAATATTTAACAGGCAGTATGCACAATATTCTGATACCTTTTCCCAAAGAAAATTCATTCTTCACAATAACTCTAAAGATGGGTCATAGTAAAATTTGTCTATTACTCAGAGAATAAATTCTGTCTTATTTCCAATTAAGAATGGCTATCAGCCAGTAAAATTGCAAAGAAAAATACTAGGTGTGTGGGAATAGCATAAGAATGGCGAGGAGGAGAACTGTAAATATGCTTAAGCGACTGCAGCTGGGGTGTAGGAAAAGCACATACGCCATGCTAATTGTTTTACTGACCTTGTGTGCTTGACAAGCAGAACCTCTGTGTTAGATAATATAGGACTGTGAGAAGCTCTAAGGCACCTTATCGTTGTGCCTGAGATTCCTGCTTTGTTGTGAGAAAGAGCAGAGCACAGCAGAAGACTGCATCTGCTTGAAGCATTGAAATACAGGCGAACGCAGCAGGCCCGGTGATCTTCTACCAAGACTGAATTTTGCAGTGCCTGCGCCTCTGCTTGTGTCACCTCTGCCCGGGAGCTTAGGTGCCATGTCTGAGATCCCCTGGTACCAAAGTAACTGAAATAAATTTGCTCTTTGCGATTGCATTCATGGCCTCTGGCTGTTTTTGCGACCTGCCTGCATTGGCTCACATAGTAGGTTTGGCAGGAATTCATCTGCCTCTGATTAAATTTAGGTATTCCTTGATTTGCCAAGTGTCACACATTGAACCTGAGTTACACTTAGTTCCTATTTCCTGCAGTTAAGACTATATTCACTTACATTTTGTGACATTTCTGCTTCTGTGTTATCCCACAGTCCCAAATGGATCACTGTTGTCAATGTACACTAGTAAGTCCAGCCTATAAGGTTAAGGAGCAAAAAAGAAGCCAAAAAAGCGCCACAGGAGAAAAAATATTGGGGAAACACAATACCTTGTGAAGCCAATACTATAGAGAAACTGTATTCTTGGTGCCCAAGAAAAAAAGAAAAGATTCATCAAAATCTCATTCCTGCCTAACTTCCCAACAGTTTGCCGAGCCCCTTTATAGGGTACCTTTCCATGGAGCTATTCAAACTTAGGAAACTACTTCTGTAGGGCCTCTAAATTGGTAGCTACTGTGCATGTCTAGACACTAGCTACCTTAATCTCGATTTTAAGAAATACAGTTTCCAGCTTTCATCGTCCCATGTCAATCACCAACATGGAGTTCAGAGTATTGTGTAGCCCACTGTCCTCCACTGGAAGAACAGAAAGGTGGTCAGCTGAAAATGTTGCCTAGAGAGACACAAAAATCAGCTTCCTGCTACTTCCCTGAACTTTTCTTCATGATAGATTAGGCACTTAAAGGTGTCAAGTCTGGACTTTTCAGCATCTTAACCCCTAATCAAGAACTATAATCTATTTCTATTATCATGAGCAACAATTACCTTAAGGAATTAGTATTGAAACTCCTTAATTAATTTAGATTTTCAAGAAGCTTTTGAAAAGATTATTTGACAAAGGTACTTTTAAAAGAGTTCAGTGTCAAGGGAGGAAGACGGAGAATCCTCTCATGGATTCGTAACTGGTCAAAGAACAATCAATAAAGATTAGGAATAAATGGTAGATTTTTCACAAAGAATGAGGGTAGCAGCAGTGTCCCTCAGGTATTTGTGTTTAAACATATGATATTAACCATATTTTTTAATGATCTGGTTAAGAGGTAAGTAGTGAGGTAAAAAATCTCCAAACGGTACAAAATTAATTACAAGAGTCAGCACTGGAACTGACAAGGAAAAGTTGCAGAATGGTCTTATAATGCAAAATATCTGCTTGACAGAGTGGCAAATGAAATTCATCCTTCGTGAATGCAAATTCGTACCTTTCCTCGTGAAGGGAAACAAACCATAAGATGACAAACGTGATACTAGATTTCAAATGATGATGTGGAAGGTGATCCTGGAAGTAGATTTTGTGGAAAGTTCTCTGAAAATATCTGTTCAGTGTACAGAAGTGAGCAAAACAGGAAATAGAATAGCAAGAACTATAACGGAAACAGTAAAGAAACAAACAGAAATAAAGCACTCTTATTCTACCCCAAAGGAACAGAGTAAAATGAGAAAATAAGGATAATCAGGAATTTGGAATGTTTCCATATAGGAAGAGATTATATAAACTAAGTTTCTTCAGTATGGAAAATAAAAAAATACGGGGAAATTGGAGAGATGAAGAAACTGAGAAAGGAATAGAGAGGGTGAATCAGGAATAACTATTCACTGTTTCCCATAACTCAAAGACAAGGTGAAATAATGAAATGAAATGAAATGAAATGAAATGAAATGAAATGAAATTGTGAGGCAACTGGTTTAGAACAAATAAAAGGAAATATTTTTCATGTGACACACAATTAAGTTGTAGCACTTATTGCCATTGGATGTTGTTGATGCCAAAAGTATAAATGGGCTCAAAAAGCAATTATACAAAATTAATGGAAGAATTAATGAAAGACATCTGTTCTGAAAGTCCCCAAGTCTCAGATTGCTGAAAGTTATAAGAGAAAAAACACAGGAAAAATAATTAGTGCTTTCCCAGTTTTACTGCCTTTCTCAAAAGTATCTGCTAGTAGCCATCATCAGAGACAAATCAACGAGCTAGACAGATGTTCCAATCTAACAAAGGGTTCCCTCAGAACCCGAGGGAATGGCAGGAAGGTGTGCCAGGGGAGGTTTAGGTTGGACATTAGGAAAAGGTTCTTCACCCAGAGGGTGCTGGAGCACTGGAACAGGCTCCCCAGGGAGGTGTCACGGTCCCAAGCCCGACAGTATTCAAGAAGAGACTGGACAAGCCCTTAGACACATGGTGTGAACTGTGGGGTTGTCCTATGCAGGGACGGGAGTTGGGCTCAACGATCCCTGCAGGTCCTTTCCAACTCAGGACATTCTATGATTCTATGAAAGTTGTTCTTATACTTTAACACAATAATTCAACTGTTTTTCCATTGGAAGTATGAACTTCATTCCTCTTCTAAAGTTAGCATATTAAAAAAAAAAAATATCTGTGGTTGGATAGTGGTTGCAAGCTAGTGAGGAAATTACAGGTTTGGCAATGTGTAGAAGCTTTTTTCACTTAATGGCTGTTTTATATGATTAAATTGATGGGATCAGTCTGATTCTCAGAGATAAAGAGTCACAGAGTTGTAGAATCATATAATTATTTAGGTTGGAAAAGACCTTTAAGGTCATCGCGTCCAACCATTCACCTAGCACTGCCAAGTCCACCATGAAACCATGTCCCTAAGCACCAGATCTACACACCTTTTAAACACCTCCAGGGATGGTAACTCAACTAATTCCCTTAGCAGCCTAGTCCAATGCTTGATAACCCTTTCAGTGAAGAAGAGGGTTGCAGTATATTGAATGAAGGTCCTTTTCATTTGAAGTTTTAATTGTAAATATGGCTTTAGGATGCAATCATCTTATGTACAGGACAACATTTACAGGACAACCAGATGATCAGGCCCTGATAAGGAGATCTTCTACAGTTAAATAGCCAAGGGAAGATGATGGGGTAAATGGGAAAAGGAAAAAACAAAAGCAGAGATCCTATCACATCTTTATTACTAATGCTTTAGTTTATATGATGTCCTCTGAATGTAGCAGGGGATTTAGAAACCACTGAAAACTAATAATTAGTTCAGAAAAGACAATATTACTGAGGTTTTGTCCTGATAATAATTTCCTTTTTTTTTTAAGCTGCGTAGCTCTTTTTAATTTCTCTGCATGTTTTGTATATGAGTGTACTTCCTCCTTGAATACTATGAGGAATTTAAACACTGTAGTCATCATTTTGTGGAATATCCCTAGTTTTCATCACTGCTACTAAATAATGTTGCTTGGAAACCAGGCAGATTACTGGACATGTGGACTCTGAGGCATACCATGCCCTGTAGGAACAGTCACTAGTGGTTCAGATAGTGCAGATTATAAACCAGACATGGACAAGCAACAGATTTTAGGTCCTTGTAAAGTTCAAATGGTTACAATACTGATAATTCCACAACTATGAGGTTCAATGAGAACAAAACAAACAAGCCTGTTTCCTAACATTTTAACATGTTTGAGTTGCTTAATGTATTGCAGATAGACAATCTCTTGATATCTGCAAAATTCTAGATGGTATGAGACATGACTACAAGCTTTCTGCCAGTTTGCATTAGCCAAATTACCCCAAAGTGTCATTGTAATTCAGGCACCAGATAACTGTAAATTTGCCAACAATGTCAAATCTTTACTTACTGCTGAAATAAACCTGTGAAATCTGAGGTCAAGATGAATAGGCAGCAGTGGGAGGATGGCAGGAACTGTTTGCGCAGACATGGCACTAGGGGTATGTTTCACAGTGATCGGCATCTGAAAGACAGCAGCATGCAGTTAATTGTCTGTAAATTACTGTATTTACCAGTTCAACAGGGTAAATTCTAACCTAATGATATTTAAATCAATATGCCTGCTACACAATCAGACAGACCATAAATTACAGCTTTCTCACTACAAAAGCAAACAAATAAATGAGAGAAAATAATGTTTTGATTTGCTTTCAGAGCTAAGTTCATAATTTGTAGTGTTTATACATTGATGGATTGCTGAGCTGTAGATTCAGTCAAATGCCACCCAGCAACACTGCAGCCAAACTGAAAAGGACAGATTTAGCTAGAATCTTGCAAGAGCTTTTCATTCCAGTCGTCCATTTCTGCTCTCTTGGGAGATAACTGCTAACTTAGCTCTAAATGGCAAAACCATCATGCCCACAAACATTTTGATCGTATTTGCTGAATTCATTTATTTTTCTGGTTTTGATTTTACTTGTGACTTAGAACCAAAGTGCATCTGCAAAAGGAAGGGATCAGGTCTGTTCCTCAAATTTTTGGGAGGCTGATACAGCTATAAAATTGGAAATAATTTGTTTATATCCTATTTCTCATTCTCTGTCTAAGGGTATGAACACATCACTTTTTACCATGCTCCTGCCTTGAACCTTCCTCTTTGTTATGAAACAAGCTGGTTTGTCAGTCTAGTATTTCAATCCTGCTGTGTCTTCTATACCTTTAAAGGCATACAAATAAACTGTTTAATCCTTTAATTACCATGGAAGTGCTTCTGCTTGTTCTTTTGCTACGCTTTATTGTCTTTGCCATGTAATACTTGCTTATTCAAACTTTTTGCAGCCATGTTTCTTTCCCACACCCTAAGCAAAAGGGTAATGCAACCACCATTCCTCCCACGTTTTTCCTGTTAGGTTATTAGCACTGAGGTGTTTGCAATCACAATCTGTTAGCAACACATCTTGTTAGAATTTATGAGACCTGAAATACCTCACTGCTAAGGCAGGTCTCTGCTATACATTTTGATAAACTGCTAATAAATGCATTTTCATAAATGTAACCATACAGTTTGAGTAGCTGGTAAATACAGTAAGATATAGGTGCATATTGATGTCTTTGAGATGGTGATACCTCATTCAGAACAGCTTCCTTCTAAACATATTATTTGCCTAGGTACAACTGGATCAGCCAAACCACAACAGTTTCCTGAGAGTATCATACACTGAATAGCAAAGACCCTGAGATATAGGGCTGGTCCAATGGAAGTATATAATTCTGCTCATATCTTTTATCTGTGTCCCCTTGTGAAATATTAGAGCTATATGTAGAATAGCCATCCAGTGCTCTCAAGTTTGATGCCCTGAGAGCAGAGGAGGATTAAATGAATGTTTGAAGCTGTTACTAACTTTACCCGTTTGCCTCAGTCCTTCTCTGAAGGACCACCATGGACATCTGAAGGCTCTCAAGAAGGGAAGAACATTCTAAGGGTCTGCAGGAACACCTATCAGGTCTTCCAAATTATGATAAGATGGCTTCCTCCTTCCTGGGGATGATGACCTTGTTTCTGGGTTTGTTAATGGTTTTTCTGAATATCACACAAGCATCTCCTAACGTGTAAGGCTATTTGCTACAGCAGAAACCAAGAAAAATTAGCTTCAGTGTCCATAGTGGGTTCTACAGCTAGCCCAGGTGAGCAGTACGTTGGTCCTCTTCTATGAGTGCATCTGAATGTTTATGCTTTGGCTTCTAAGTGCTTTCCATTTTATGGGCACACAACCAGGCTCTGGCTGTTCTGCAAGCAGGGACATCTTACAGGTTGGACTTACACACATTCTGCTTCTAGAGATATAGTTATGAAGTTATAGCTATGAGGCCCAGCCCAGAATCCTATTCCAGGTTCCATTTCATCTCTGGAGCTGTGGACTGTCTCTACAAAGCCCACATACACTCCATATATCAATGTCCCTGTCACAGCCACTGACTGATTTAATGGGCTGAACATAGTCTTCCCTTCACATGCAGGCACAAAACTTTTTACTCCACTCTTCACTCTCTTCCACCTGACCTATCACCTAT
This sequence comes from Caloenas nicobarica, assembly GCF_036013445.1. Taxonomy (NCBI): domain Eukaryota; kingdom Metazoa; phylum Chordata; class Aves; order Columbiformes; family Columbidae; genus Caloenas; species Caloenas nicobarica. Next base: position 28,320,914 of record NC_088247.1, read on the forward strand.
CACCTCTCGAAGTTTCTCTTCCCAAGCAAAATCAGTTAGTCTCCAGGAAAGAATAATAATCCCCTCCTTGCAGAAGGATATCCAGCAGACACAAACACGTTGCAAACCATATCATGGTATGCGCACTTTGCAAAACTTTGCTTTACCACCAATCCATTGATGATATTTCTTGTCTGTGTACTTGTCTCTCCTTGCAGTACCACGTTTGGAAACATTGCTAGACATATGCCTACAGTCTTCTCTTTGCTTGAGCAAATAGGCATTTTCATATCCTTGTCTGAAACAGAACAATTGCCCCCCTTGCTGTGCTAGGGTTGACCGTGATGTTAGGTATTCCAGAATACTGAGAAAAACACTCCTGAGCTCACAACACGGCATGACAGGAAATTAAACCAATTCTCCAAGACCTAACACAGACTCAAGTAAAGAACTACTAACAGCCACTCATTTTGCTTTAGTATGTGATATACAAGAATGTTACTGTCCCCATTTGAAACATCTGCATCTATTCACAATCCTTAAAGCACGACTATTTGCTAACACTCATTTTTCTCTTTAGAAACTCAGAAATTGAGTGGAACGGGGATGGGACCAACAGAGGTGATGATGAAGTTAGCAGGTCCCAGCCAGCCAGTCTGTCTGGACTGCACAGTTTCTACAATGTGAGTGTCCCACTGAGCTCAGCAGTGATTCAGCAGCTGGGCACATGTCAGTACTCACGTGCTTGAAACAGAAATATCATCACCTGCAAAAGTCCTTCCAGTGCAGTGTTTATGCTCTCCCTCCAGTCCAGGTAGGAAGTTAGATAGAAGCAGTAGCTACATCTGGCAGTGTCAGCTTCCAGTGCAGCTGCCTCCTGGGGCAGCAGCTGAGCTCTGAAGTGAAAAGCAGATAGAAAAGCACTGGATATGGCAGATTTGTGGGCAGTAAAGGGAAGGTTAGACACAAGAAAACACAAAAGATCACATGAAAGGCACAAGAAATACTGGCACAAAATCATAATGTGTGATCTTTGCAATGTAGGCAGCTACCGTTCATGACCTAACTTTGCAAGTACATGTTTAATTGGCCCTAATCTGCTCTACCAGATTATCCGGTTCTGCATAGATATGGCATAACTGTTTTTATCATTACGCTTCATAACTACGTCTAAAATCAAATAAACCCTATGTTCTCAAACCTGCAAATTTCATAATTCATATTGAAATTCCACTCTATACAAAATAAAGACTGTCTTGTTTTAATAGAACCCTATAGATTCATTTTTGTCGAGCCTTATACTTATTGAAAAGTATAATATGAGAAAGAGCTTTTGCTTCTATATCTCTTTTAAAACACCAACTTGAGAGCTTTTCCACTGACTAACAAACTGTGTTTACATATATATATGTATATACATACAAACACTACTATGTATGTGTATATGTATGTATATGGTTTCCTGACTATGGGAATTTCAGCATCCTATAGTAGTGACTTATACATGATGCTAACAAAACAATAGAAAACAGGCCTGGAAAGGATCTCAGAAAGTCATTTAGTCTTTCTGCTGCAATGTAGGATCAGCTTTGTTGCACTTGATGAAGTTTGTCTATTCTGTCCTTAAAAGCTTTCAGTGACAGATATGGCTTGGTTCCCATTAAAAAACAAACAAACAAACAAACAAAACCCACCTTATTTCAATACTAAGGTTGGAATAAAAAAAATTAAATTTAAAAATCTTCAAGACAGAGTACAGTCTTCTTTTTTCCTTTTGTTCATGCTTTGTTAAAATAAAGTTCGGCACATTGGTTTTTGCCTAATTTGAGGATTAGAGACACTGAGAAACATTTCTTATTGAAACCAAGAGAACTGAACAAAAAAAAGGACTTGGTTGGTATTGATTACAATGACGTAGAATTCCACTAGCCTAAACCCCAATAAAAAGTAAGAGTCAGAAAGACTTTATTTTATAATTTTTCATATTTTTCAGATTTATATTTACTAGCTTCTTTCTACTAACTCTAAATGCTATCCCAAAGTCACTTCCAGGTGAGTGAGGCTAAGCTCGTGGTAAGAGACAGGCAAGTTAATAAGTTCAACTTATTCTGCAATTGAAATTTCTTGGCTATATATGTGAAGTGAAAGAAACCTTAATTATCTTCATGATTGCTCCAATAGTAGAGAGTCGTAAGAGAAGCACTAAGGCTGGTATGGGCTGAATTAAAGTTTGTGTGCAAAAGCAGCTCACAAAGGGCTTGAGGGCATTTGTCCCATCCCAACAGATGGGATGAGGGATGAGTTAACTCTGAACGCGACACGCACCCTGACTCAACAGATGAGATCAGGTGTGAGTTAACTCTGGGTAATTCTGCGCGGCAATGCGAAGTGGATGACAGACAATCACTCCGGGGGTCCAGTTATGAATTTACTAAAAGCACGTGGTGGTGTACAAATTACAGCGATTAGTGACTTGGCAAAAGTATGTTATAGTAACATGAAACTTCAAAAGCCCTTCTAAAAAACGGTGGATTGGCAACAATTAGTAACTGTAATGCAAAACTTAACAAGACTTTAGCAGCAGAACTTACAATGGTATTACTTTTATATGTTCAAGAAAAAGAAAGAGAGAAAAGGAAAACTAAGATATCAGAAAGAGAGAGAGAGAGAGAGTGAGAGAGAGAGAGATAGAAGGATATCACCACTCCACAGGTACATCGGTCCCGTGACGACCTCTGGAGGGGGGGATGCATTGAAGATTTACACGCCGCCAACCTATATCATACATGAGGTTGTTGTATAACCCAGTTCATTTATATGCGAGATAGGAGAGGGTGGTTCATCTCTTCCCTCTGCTCACTCTTCATGCTAATTAGGAAGACTTCTGGAAATGGGTCTGGGGTCTTCAGACTAGGGGAGAGTTCACAGTACTGGCCAGAAGTGAGTTGTTTTTCCTGTCAGGGGTAGCTGTTGGTTTGTGGTTTCTTCTGGTAGTTGGTTGTCCGACAGATGGTTCATCTCTATCATTCCAATTAGGCCATGAGGCCTTTCACAGCAACACTGTTAATTGCCCTTATCTTGCAAGGTGTCTGCCTCCATGGCCATAAAACTTTGGGAAAGATAAGACAAGGTGTCATCTATCTTTTCCTCCCAAAGTAACAAAAACCAGACACTTAAGGCATAACAAGGTCCTTTGTTCTGCTAAGGATGGGGGATGTGCTTCAAGGTTGTCACAGTATTGACGGATAAAAAGCTGCACATGAGCTGGCAATATGCGGTCACAGCCATGAAAGCATCCTGGGATGCATAGAAGCATGACCAGCGGGTTGAGGGAGATGATTCTGCCCCTCTACTCCGCTCTGGTGAGACCCCACCTGCAGTACTGTGTCCAGGTCTGTAGTCCTCAGTACAGAAAAGACATGGAGCTGTTTGAGAGGGTCCAGAGGAGGCCCACAAAGATAATCAGAGGAATGGAACACCTCTGCTATGAGGACAGGCTGAAAGAGTTGGGGTTGTTCGACCTAGAGAAGAGAAGGCTCCAGGGATACCTTATTGCAGCCTTTCAGTACTTTAAAGGGGGCTTACAAGAAAGATGGGGATGAAGTTTTTGGCAGGGCCGATTGCAACAGGGCAAGGGATAATGGTGTTGAAGTAGAGGGGAGATTCAGACTAGATATAAGAAGGAAATTTTTCACAGTAAGGGAGGGAAAACACTGGAACAGGTTGCCCAGAGATGTAGTTGATGCACTATCCCTGGAAACATTCAAGATTAGACTGGGTATGGCTCTGAGCAACCTGATCTAGTTGCAGATGGCCCTGCTCATTGCAGGAGGGGTAGACTAGATGACCTTTAAAGGTCCCTGCCAACCCAAACTATTCTATGATTCTATAAGAAGCAGTACTGCAAGAGCTAAAAGAAGGGCTTGTGTTGATGGCAAAGGACAAAACTGACAGCAATCAAACTGGTAAAGACTGAGGAATGAGGTTTTGTCAAGAACAGAGGGCTTGTGGTCCAATAACAGGAGGATGGCAGCAAAGACAGACCATACTGTATATATCATTCCTGTTCATCTTAACAGGGTAGCAGATTGTAACTTTAAAGATACCTCAAATGAGGAAACAAATACAATGGGCAACACATGGTCTAAGATTCATGGAAAGTGAAATTAAATGCTGAAACAGAAGAATCACCCTAAAATAATGTTTGATTTTTAAATGGTATTGAAGAGCAGTCCAAAAACCCTTTTGTTATTGCCAGTGAAGAGGAAGCTAAGAGACATAGTAAAGAATCAACAACCAGTATCCTTTTTCATCCACGTAACACACAGATGATCACTTGGACACACATGTCTCTGTGCTTCTGAGTATGTGGGTAAGAGTGAGTGAAAACCTAGAGCTGACTGAAATCAGTCTTGTTTAAAATAATTTTCTGTGAGTTTTCACATTGAGGTTTTTACACAAATTTCCCACAAAGCTGAGGAGAAAAAGGATGTTCATATTAAATTTGTTGTAAATGATCCCCAAAGAGACACCACTTAAAATAAAATGTGTAATCACTTGAGCAAAGAACTTCTTTAAGAAATTCGTTCTTTCTATGAGTGCCTTGATCATGAAGCAATAGAGTTATAGTGCAACTAAATTATTTCTTGATAATAGAATCACCATTATTCTCTCTTCTATTAGCTATGTTTTAGAAAGTAGAGCTCTGATTAAATCTGAAGGATCTCAGATATTTTTGTGGAGTTAGGCATATCTCAAGCAAGGTTTTCAGACTGGATCCCTCTGAAGTCTTAACAGCTGTTTTGGGTAGTGTTTGGATTCTACAATAGCAAAGGTGGAAGCCAAGCACTGAGCTTCTTATACTGGGGCAGCGCAGAAAAAAAACTCTGAGCACCAAGGAAACAGTCAGGATGACTTTCTGAAATGAAGCACTTACAGCCACCACATAAAGGCTTTTGATGTGTGACTGCACTGAGTATGAGATTAAGACACCTAAATCAAAGTGTTATAGGCATCTAAGCTGTGGAACTCTTTTATTTGCTAGTAAGGTCATAGCCTTCATGTCTGCTCTAAGGTGAACTAAACTGCTCTTCAGACTCCAACTCAGATTAAATTTCTATTGACTATAATGGGGCCATAGACATATCTGTATGCATCTAAATATAAAAATCTAAATTTAAGGGTCTTAATGTATAGACAAGTATCACTGTCATGCACATATCTTGTTCTAGATGTCATTGGTCTTTCTTTGTACATGCCTCTAGATCACATTTCTGCAACAGTTTGCTTATGAATGCCCCTCTATTTTTCATGATTGACAACATTTTTACTGTGACCAATTTGTAATTGTTCTCACTTTGTCCAAATAACAGCATTAAATATTGTTAATTCATGCTTAAATTATGCATTTCTTGAATTAAAGTTTCATTTTGTGTCATGGAACAGTTTCATACAGCTAAAAATTGGCATATTCATAACTGCTCCAGTTTTTTGGTGGTATCTATGCCTAGCATAGCAGGGCTAATGTTTCCTGAAAGTTTAACAATGGACAGACTATGTGACATGAAAATCAGAATGTCTGGAGCAATTACCTACTGTTTAGCTCCCATAATTTTTCTATCATTTACAGATAACATGCCATGGAAAAATGTTCAGACAATTCTATTGTAATAGTTCAGGTTACATTTTTTTTTTTTATAGTGAGAATAAACTCTTGTTCTTGGAAGTCCTGGTAACAATGATATCTGACATCTCTTGCTTAGTCACATAACAACATTTATATCTAATGATAACATACTTTTCCCCCGCATTTGGCTGCTGATAGTTTCAGTACCGAATAAAATATTCTTAGTTTCCAAAGAATGAGATTAAAAATCTGCCCTTTATCATGCTGTTCTTGCTTGTAAACTCACTATGACTTTACAGTTGTTAAGATTACAAGTAGGAATCCAGACTTTGGGGTTTTATTAGCAGTTCTTTGCTGTCTGTCCAGACCTGTGCAGTCCCTTAACTTTCATTTCTGTGGTTGGTTTGTTTGTTTGTTTATTTTCTTGGGTTTTTTGTTTGGGTTTTTTGTGCCTAGTGTTCATGGTATAGTCCAGAACCTCATATAATTCAGCATAAAAACAAATTTTAACAAGTATTGTAGACGTCACAGTGTTGGTTTTTAAACCTATTTTACTCATCTTAAACTAAAGTGTTGATTTTTGAATGAAGTCCTGATTATCCTTCCTACTGTTACATACAAACACCCTTTAAAACTTCATTTTGATTATGTTTGCCCTGATTTGGGTCACTTTACAGAGCTCCAGGAAGTAACATTTCCTTTGCTCCCTCCCTGTGGTTATGGTGTGAAGCCAAGGAAAGAATGCTGCATGGACAGTGCAGAATGAGCAGTCCCATGGGAATACCTCCTCCCAAATGGGCATCCCTCTTCCATCACCTGTGGAGTTGTACAGAGAACTTAGCATCCATCCACCCACCCACCTTTGACAGAGCTGACCATGAACAGGGCTCTGAGCAATCTGATCTAGTTGAAGATGTCCCTGCTCATTGCATGGGGGTTCGACTAGATGACCTTTAATGGTCCCTTCCAACCTGAACTATACTATAATTTTATGATTCAGTGCCTTCTTTACTGATTATAGCCCCACAATCTTGGATACTCCTGCATGTTCTTAGCAATGTTTTATTTCTTTTGGTTCACATCCAGAAAACGTACATCTAAGTGCAGAGGAAATGAGCTCTAGCGGTGATATAGATAGCCTTCCACTGGTCCACATATATCCTGGCTGTGGTGTAGTGCACAGACAAATGTTGAAGACCCATCATTAATTTTTCATGGCCTATCAGGAGAGGTATGATGTAAAAAACATCTGTGGAAAACGTAAGACAAGTCGCAGAACATTAACCGTTTTCTTTCTTGCTTTGGTAACAGATTTAGGCTATCCTGTCACCATTTAATTCTGCCAAAAATGCCAAAAGTCACTATGTTAATTATCCTTAGGATAGGTTGTCATTAGCCTAAAGGCTGAAGTGATTCTTTCTGTGTTTTGATACACATATATATATGTATATACATATATATATGTCTGTCAATATCTGTCAATATTTAATACCTGCCTGCTGTGATTTTTGAAATATGTGATTTTTTTAAATTTGTAGATTTTATCCTCTGCTTACATAAACCAATTTTAGTAGCTTGTTCCATTTTGCTCTACACTACAGCTGAAGGTCTTACTTTTCAAATTTCATGCAAAATATAAAATACATCAAAACAGTGAACTAAGTCTGACTATTCTATATCCCAGTTTAAAACTACTCTGTTGTTTTTGCCCTGTGTACCAGCAAATAATTACTTTATGTTATAAAAATGAAAAAATTTTAGTTTTTTTCTCTTCTCTGTATTCTGTTGATTAAGGTGTTGGCCCATCCCACCAAGTGGGACTAGGGAAGAGTTAACTCTGAGTACTTTGCACGGTAACACAAATTGACAACAGACAATCACCTCAGAGGTCCAATTCAATCACGGATTTACTAAAAGCACTCAGTGGAATTGCAAATTACAACGAAAGAGTTACTTGCCAAAAGTTTGTAACTGTATCATAAAACTTAGCGAGACTTTAACAACAAAACTCTTATCTGCCCAGAATAAATTAAACAGGGAGAAAGAGAGAGAGAGAGGAAAAGGAGAGAGATAGGTTAATACATCAGAAAAAAGGTAAGATCTCACCACTCCATTGTTCTTGGTGGTGGGTGTCAAACTTGGTTAATGCCTTGCAGCATACACACACACAGAAAACCACAAAACAGACAGACAGACCAACAGACAGACTGATGACCTAAGTTTCTCAGGTGACGAAATTTTATAACACAGTCCATTTGCATGAGAGATAGGAGAGGGCATCTTGTCTCCTCCCTCTGCTTGCTCTTCATGCTAATTTAGAAGATTTTTCTAGAAATAGGTCAATGGTCAAGAAGTGGTTGCAGTACTGACCAGAAGTGAGTTGTTTTGTTCATTAGGAGTAGCTGTTGGTTCATGGTTTCTCCTAGCAGTTGATTGTCCACCAGATGGTCCATCTTTGATCTTCCCAATCGCACCAGGAGACCTTGACAGCAACACTGTTAATTGTCTCTGTCTCAAAAATTTATGCCATCATTTCACAGAACCTTGGAAAAGACAGACTGTCTGCCTCCACAGCCATCTATCTTTTCTGCCCAAAGTAGCAAAAACCAGATATTTAAGGCATAACATGGTCCTTTGTTTTACAAAAGATGGGTGGGAGGGAGCGGTGCTTCAAGGCTGTCACAGGTGTTCTCACATAAAAGGGGAAGACTGCTTCAGATTCTGACATATTAAAAAGAAAATTTGAATATACATTTTTTCTTCTCACATGAGTGCTCCAACTATTGCTTTTTGGAGGGAATATGTGTATCCGCTACCACATGGGCTATAAAAGCCTTTATCGTTCATTGGAAATGGTATGAGAACATCCTTAAATTGGTCGTCTAAAACATTTGGGAAGATGTCTGGTTTGGCAATCCTGCCATGAAATATTTTTCAGTGTAGGTCCCCAAGCAATGCAGTGACAACCAGTGTAAAGTGGCAGAAGCACTTCAGTGGCAGAAAATCACACAGTACCCAAATTGCAGGATTCTGTGTCTGCAAAGTTGTGGAAGCTGGCACTACCTGAGACTTTTGCATTAAGCAGCTTTTGATAGTAGACCTCTGCCTCAGAAAATGGAGAAAACTGTTATCTCCTCAACTTGCAGAGATTGTGGGGAAATAAATGCCTCAAAATTAGCATGGTTCTGAGACCAATAGATAAATAGTTTTTCATGTAGCTTTCTAGGATAATATACTGTGTTCAGGAAAATCCTTAGTTTAAACAGATGGACAACGCAAAACAGTAGGGTGGAAAATTTACAGATGGCACAGAAATATTCTGAGGAATGAAGCCAACATTTTTAAGTATAAATCCTCATAAGCCACGCATACAGTGAAAGAAGCATCTTGTCTGAAAGAAGCTACTCAGAAGTGTTGGGTCCACCAATACAGGCTGCCTGTTGTTCATTTCAGGTTTAATTCTAGTTTTAGGACTTAAGTGAGCATTCAAGCTTGAAAATATTTGTCTGTTGCTATAATGCTTCAAACCAGGAGTAAAATAGGCAGAGCAGGTCATGCTATTAAATATTCAAACATAGTAGCTGCTCATAGAGCCAGACTCCCAGGTATCACAATCACTTTCTATTATCTAAGGAAGCACTAGAGCGTCAAGCACTTTTACACATGGACATCAACTGATCACTGTGGTGGGCTGACTCTGGCTGAACACCAGGTGCCCACCAAAGCTGTTCTGTCAGTCCCCTCATCAGCTGGACGAGGGAGACAAAATCGTGGGTTGAGATAAGGACAGGGGGAGATCACTCACCAATTGACATCATGGGTAAAACAGACTCAACTTGGGAAAATTAATTTATTACCAATCAAATCAGAGTAGGATAATGAGAAAAAAAAACCAAATCTTAAAACACCTTCCCCACCCCATCTCTTCTTCTCAGGCTTAACTTTACTCCTGATTTTCTCTACTTCTTCCCCTTCCAGCAGCATAGACAGACAGCGAATGGGGGTTGTGGTCAGTTCATCACATGTTGTTTCTCCAGCTCCTTCCTCCTCAGAGGAGGACTCCTCACACTCTCCCCTGCTCCAGCCTGGGGTCCCTCCCACAGGAGACAGTCCACCATGGACTTCTCCAACATGAGTCCTTCCCACAGGCTGCAGTTCTTCACGAACCGCTCCAGCGTGGGTCCCTTTCACAGGCTGCAGTCCCTCAGGAACACACTGCTCCAGCCTGGGTCCCCCATGGGGTCACAAGTCCTGCCAGTAAACCTGCTCCAGTCTGGGCTCCTCTCCCCACAAGGCCACAGGTACTGGCAGGAGTCTGCTCCAGCAGGGGCTTCCCATGTGGTCACAGCCTCCTTTGGGCATCTACCTCCTCTGATGTGGGGTCCTCCATGGGTACAGGTGGGTCTCTGCTCCACCATGGACCTCCATGGGCTGCAGGGGGACAGCGGCCTCACCATGGTCTGCACCATGCAGGGGAATCTCTGCTCCAGCTCCTGGAGCACCTCCTGCCCTCCTCCTGCACTGACCTTGGTGTCTGCAGAGTTGTTTCTCTCTTTCTCTTCAGCTCCAGTTGTGCAGGGTTTTTTTCCCCCTTCTTAAATACGTTATCCCAGAGGTGCTACCACCATTGCTGATGGGCTCAGCCTTGGCCAGCAGTGGGTCCATCTTGCAGCTGGCTGGCATTGGCTGTGGTGGATGTGGTGCAAACTTCCAGCAGCTTCTCACAGAAGCCACTCCTGTAGCCCTCCGCTACCAAAACCTTGCCACGCAAACCCAGTACAATCACTTTGAAAAAAATTTGTCCCAGAAAAATAGCAAACATGATGGTCTGTATGAAAATAATCAAAAGAGTTATAGCAAGTAACTCTTTCTCTTCCTTTTTTCTCTTAATTCCCTCTCTTTAATTCAACTTTTCCATTTTGCCCATTCAATTTTTTTCTCTCATTTAACCTCCTTCAGAAATTGTATTCCCAAGCAAGCCTCCTATTTCTTCAGTCCTCACTCAGTAACTCCCACAGTGGTGTAAATCAGGCTTTGGAATCAGTGTACGGAAATCCTCCTGTGACTGACAAGTCAAGGGATCAACTGTATTCAGATTTCTGAAGGCAGTATTTCCTATCTCTGACTGACAGAATGAGTTCAGGACAGATTATTTCAACCTCCTCTCATTTTATTTCTTGTAACCCAGCCCAGATATTTTTTTTTTAACTTGACACCTTATAGGATTAAAATTTCTCATTCCTCTTCCTTTCCTCTTTCTGATCTCTTTCCTCAATGTCTTCCAACCTTATCTCTTAGCTCTGTGTCTTTTTCTTCTATAAGGAAAAGATCAAATTAACTTACATTATTTCTTCCCTGTTTTTTTTTATATTTAAGAAATACAGCTCTCTGATGGTACCAGGAAGGACTTTTTAAGTTGAATATAGTCACACATTTTTAGAAATTGATGACAAAGAATGATACAGTATTTCACTATCATAGTTTATGTGGTTCACAAAACAATGTTATGCACTTGAGAATATGTATCAAAACATTGTTATATGTACACTATACATATACATATATATGTGTGAAAGAATGGGCAGGGTGTATGCATGTATGCAGATACATATTATCATTTTAAAAACAAGGCTAGAAATATAAACTGGAAATCTGTCACAGAAACACATAAAGTCCCCAAATGACTGAGCTTTTACTTTCAAAAAAGCAACTGTTTTGATGAATTCCTGTATTTACTAAAATAAAAGAGTAGTTACTAATTTCTACCCATAATGTCTTTAAGTCTTTTTATTCTATGCAGATCATATGAGAGTACATTCTTTCTTTTTGAAAAGAAGATAAAGTTATGAATATCAATATTATAATGTTTTACTAAATTTGGACCAATTTTGCAGTTGCTGAGGGTAAATTCCATGCATTTTCAGTAGAAGTTTAGCTGGAGAGTTGTAGGTTCAGTCCCAGTGTTTCCAGTGTCTCACCATGATAGACAGTATATTCTAGTCATAAATAAAGCCAATGTATGTTTGGAGAGAGGCAATCATTTCATTATGTGGAAATAACTAAATTTTCTAAATGTTATATTTCCTAAATGTTATGTATTCTAGTTTAAAGCCCTTGTCTGCATGTTTAGAATAACTATGTAAGAAAGTTATTTAAAGGAGGATGACCAATCAACAATGTGTATTTCAGAAATGAATCAGAATACTGCTGAGTTTGGAAACCTAGAGAAGCGTCTCTTCCCCATCAAGCTTTGCCTCATTCATGATTGCTACACAACAGTGACACTCCTTTTCCTGAAAAGCAAGATAGATTTTTATGGAATGTCTGGTTGAAATAGCATTTTTGTCTTTCACTGACTTATGATGATGAAAGCATTGTATTTTCAAACTACTTATATAGTAGTTCGAAAAAATAACTTCATTGTTTTTCTGAATCCTCTGTGGGTCTTGGGCAAGCAAGTTGGATGATGGCTTTAGAAACTGCTCATATAGCACAGACAGAATACGTGTTCTTTTGATGGACGAATCCCAGGAGGAACAGCAGAGCTGACATTTGACACATGCTGGTTATTAAACTATATCTCAGGGGGTGTACCGGAAGTGGATTTGCCAGCCATGCCTCCATTAATAAAGATGAACTGCAGTAGATACCGTACTTAGTAACTCTGCTTGAAAGTTAATAATTAAGATTATATGGAAAACAATTCCATTCACCAATAGCTTTCGAGATTACTTTCATTTTGATGTGGAATGAAAAGAAAAACAAGTGGATTTTTGTCCCCCAAAAAATTCTGTTGAAACAGCTCTTTAACTTTCAAGAACAGAAGTTGTGTGATCACTAGAAGTAATCAGAGAACCCTGCTAGAGATCCATCATAATATTAATTTCTGCTGAAACTTCATGAAATGTACACATCCAAGAAATATTCCAGCCATGGCAAACCTGGATATTTCAACATCTTTCCATTTTAGTGAAAGCAGTTCTTGTAATTATGTAGAAAACTAACATAAACACTACAAATCTTCTCTTACAACAGTGCAACCGAATTATTAATAACATGAGTCCTATTTTGCCACTTCTAAAGGAACTTGGTTAAAATGGATAGGAGACAAATGCAATGGAAACCAGAGGTATTTTGTGATCATCGTTCTTCATGGGTTGATTTAGATCCCTTTTATTCAAAATGCATATTTGCTTCAACGAAGGGTTTCAAAAGGCACACTTTCTCTTTTTATGCCCTTAAAACTCGACTGAAAAAGAAACTTTGATATATGAGTCTGCCAACAGGATTAAATAAAACAATATTTTAAAAATTATTCAAGCAGAATATATTTTCGCTATGGCCCACAGTGTTGGGATAAACCAGGGAAAGGAAGGACGTGATCACTATGGCTGAGCATGATCTCACTGAGAAGTACAGAAGCCAATGTTGCCAGAGAGTCTGGTGCAAAGCAGTTAGGTCTCAGTCTTTTCTTCTCCCTACTACTGCCTCTCTTTCTATTTTACTAAATGCAGCATGAAAAGGAAAACCAGAGTTCACCCAGCCGTGCTGTGAAAGGATCAAAAAAAAAAATAAAAAAAAACCCATTTTTCAACAACTGCACTAAATGATTGTAAGTTGTAGGTAAGCATTATCTGTAGTACATAATTCCTGATTATTTGGGATCAATACTTTCAAAAGGTTAATCCTTTTTCTATAAAATTTATTTATAAAATTGTACGGTTTTACCTATTTATCTTTAAAGCCAAACAGCAGGGGCATCAAACTCATTTTCACCAGGAGCCACATCAGCCTCACGGTTGCCTTCAAAGGGCTGAATGTAATTTAGGACTGTATAAGCGTAGCTAAAATTACATTTGGCAAGGCTGATGTGGTCCCTGGTGAAAATGAGTTTGACACCACTGCCATACAGTAACGTGTCATTTCTCAATATTCTACCAATAATATTTCATGAAGTGACTATGTTATTTCAAAAAATTAAACATTTTCAGAAGAATATGGGTGAGACAGAAGGGGAGCTAAGGCATCTCGTCCTTGTAAATTCCTTCAGAAAAAGAAGCTACAATGGCTCCACACAACTCTCCTTAGAGTTTGTAGAAGCCTTGACAGAGGCCGGTAATACTTATAATGCCAGGCATTTCACAATATGCCTAATATTTTTATCAGTTCATGAGTTGACTAATTCCCCAGGAATGTAATATATTTTCTGTGCACTTTTCCTATTACTAAAGTAACATGATTTTTAAATAAATTAGTGTTTGCATGAAACTGGAAGTGGACTAATAAGGTTACTGGCAAAGAAAAGAGACTGGATTTTTCTGTGAGAAACTTGTAAGCCACGATTAAAATAAAGGATATAGGGAAACTAAGACAGCTGCTGCTATGATGAAAGGTCACTGCAATGTATGTGCATGAAAGATTTGACTCAGCTCCAGATACATACAAAGTCCAAGATGTCATCTGATACTTCTAATTTCCAAATTAGTAAGAAAACAAAGGCAACATAAACAGGATAAGAGTCATTCTAATCTTGTGAAGACACTGTTGTATTTGCTACAGCAGAAGTAAGGCAACAGTCAGAGTTCTGACATAATTCCTCATCAAAACTGATTTTCTGGACAATGAAATTTGTGTAGCAAGACCAGACATTCATAGATAGTTAATTTCCTAGCTTAGTGTGCAAAAGGAAAAAAGAGGGAAAACATGCTTAATTTGTACAATTTTTTTTGTTCAAATTCATGAAAGTTCCATCCTTCTCTTTATTGACATACACTTAAGTATTATCTTACCTGACTTACAGTTGAAAATAGAATACAAAATGTCCTAACAGTGTCAATTCCATGTAACTTCATTAAGATCAGTTCACCTGTTCATTTGCCCCAGTTTTAGAGTCATGTATTTTCTTCTATGGCACTGAAATAACTCCTGATTTACACAATAAAAATGCAACAGATCTCTGGTCCTTTAGCATGAGATTGTTCTTTATGAACATCAGTGGATTGCATTCTAAAAGATATATAGAAATTATGCATTTCTCCAGGTGAATTAGCTGAGAGATTGATCTGATTTGGGAAAATAAAAAATATTTTAGGTCAATTAAATTGCTTGTCTGGGATTTCTAATTGTTAGGATGCAGATAATTGAAGGAAAGTGGGAAAAAAACCTCAGCTTTCTCCTAGAAAAACTGCCAGAGTATGTCTGGAAAAGCAACTGGACCTAGAAATACTTGCTAAATACTTAATGAGGCAAAGGAGCCATACTTCGTTACTTCATTTTTAGCTGTTCAGTATTGGCTACAATTGTTAGGCACTATGTGTTTCTTAATGAAAGAAATTATTTAATGTAACTTTTATTTGACATTATTTTCATTATTTGACATCATTTTGCACTGATGTTATTTCTTTTACAAAAATGAAAGTATTTCGGACCTGTACTAATGTAATTTAGAGCAGAAAGAGGCCCTTAGAATTACTGGAAGGGCAGGTGGCTGAGATAACCATAACCAATACTTTCCAGTAGAAGTTGTTCATAGAATCATAGAGTAGTTTGGGTTGGAAGGGACCCCCAAAGGTCATCTAGCCCAACTGCCCTGCAATGAGCAGGGGCATCCTCAAAACTACAGTCATTCTTTTCTTTAAGTCAATTCACAGAACTGCTGAAAAAGTTCTTGGATCAGTTATTTTAAACTTGCCCAACAACTGTTGAAGCTGACATTTTCCATACTGGAAATCTTGTTGAGCCTGGAAACTTTTAGAAAACGTTAGCAATAACACTTTGGTTATTTGTGACAAGAGAATAAGGAAAAATTGGTTGTTTTCTACATACTAAAACCAAAAGTATTTCTTGGCAATACTTTAGCCCCATCTCACTCTGCACCTGTCTTCCCCTCCTCCATGCTTTGTTTCATGGTTTTATACCTGAGCAAGACATGGATATTTCAAGGATGGACCTGTCACTGTCCCTGTGAGATACCATCTCAAATGGCCACATTATAAAGCTTTAAAGTGCCACCCACATGTACCCACAGAGACCTGTGAGAGATGACAGTCAAAACTGTTAGAAGTTCCATACTCACTGAACATATTAAAGCTTTACAAGGCTTGTAGTGATGAGTGGGCTGATCCTGCACTCTCTCCATAAAGTGAATGACTGAGCTCATAGACAGAGCTTTGGAAAATTTTCCCTTTCCTGGCTGTTCCCAGTTGCTTTGTATCAGATTGGTTCTGGTATAAGAAGTGAAAACTGCAACCACATAGTCTGATTTTTTCAAGTGTTAAGCACTCTGATTGTAACAGTTGTCAGAGGGACCTCTGCTCTAGACATACGAATTGCTAAAAATACTACCTTATTTGAAAAATGAGGCTTCTGCCTTCTTAGTTAGACACATGAAATTAATGGATCCCTTTGACCTTAACCTCTCCATACTTCAGCCTTCTACAAATTAAATAGGGATGAAATACTCCATTTTTTCACAAGGGTGTTGGGAAAATAAATTAATAATTTTTTGTGGTGATTTCAGATGCAAATGATACATTTCATAGGAAAACCTATGAGAAAGGTAATGATTCAGAGAATAACTTAAATAGTGTGCACTTTCAGCTGTAATGAATTAGGCAATATTTTAAATATGTGCTTCTATATCGTAATACATAGGCACTTGGATGCCAAATTAAGATTGCAAAGGTATTTTTCATTCTGGCACTTATACATTTTATAGTACCTGGTTTCTCAACCTTACATTTTTATGTTTATGCATATGTCTATGTTTTTAAAAAAATGAATTTTGCTGCAGCAGCACTTTAAATCTGTATTTAATGACAAATTCTACAGCCTCTGAATAGAAAAGGAATTATTTATGACCACCATGACTGTTTCTCCTTATAATTATTATTAATTACTACTTACTGTAGTCTGCTTTTACAGTCTGTTTTCTCACTGTATGTCCTGCCTTGCATGTTTGTAAATCTAGTGAGAGCTGAAGAGTCACCTTCCTCACTGTTTTGTGACATGGTCACTGCTACCTGGTTCTGCAACATTAGTACAATGATCTGTTTGTAAACATTTTAATCTTACAATTGCTGACCATAATGAAAAATAAGTTAGTGATATAGTAACGGAGAAAGGATTCACTCCTAGATTTTTGCCTACAGGCTATGAAACCAGACAAATGAACAGCAGAGCAGATAACACTTTACTGTTTCTTGTCCTATTTCACTTCTAGGGGACATTTTTAGTGACCAGTTTGTTTTAGCATCATTCGACTTTGAGTAAGGTTAAAAATTTCAGTCCGTGCTACATTGCAATACACTTAATTACATTTTTAACTGTTGCCAGTCATATAAATAAGTCCTTGATGTTAAATCCAGAGGCGTGAAGCGGGTTAGCAGGAATTTATTTTCTACTCTGTTTTGCCACTGGCTTACTTTTGCAGGTGTGGCTCTCGATTAATAAAGAATAGATTTATTTGGTAAGGAAGTGCCATATTTACAGTAATACTGTCCAAGAAAAGCCACAGCTTGACATTGTAACTGAAATTTTTAATAAAGTGGGAATCATAGTACCCAATAGCTTAAAGCTGACAGAAAAGACAACGTGCCTATACATTCACTCCAATACCATGGTTAAAGCCAACATGGAAAAACACCAAGAGTAACAGACGCTATGGCAAATTTTGCACATCATCAGAAAGAAGACTTGAACTGTTGTTTTATTTGTATGCTGTTCAAGCAGGCAGATTTCTAGAAACAGCCTTTTAAAAAAGAGCATAGCCAAAAAGCCTGAGTCTGGGCATTGTGATAGCCAAGTAGGTCACCAAGAAAATAGCAACACAACTAATGTAAAACAGAAATAATCCTGAAGATGAAAAATAGACCAAAAAAACTCAGGATGCAGCTGAAGCAATTATTTAAATCCTAAGAAAAAAACAGGTTATACAAGACAATTTCTCTAAGAGAGGTCACTATAAATCCAGATCAACAAAGATTAAAATAGCAGCAGGAGGAATTCGCCATAGTAAATCAATTTTACAAAATAAAAGTCCTTTATCTCAGTGATAAACTAGAGACAAACTAAAAGCATGCAGTAGAAAATAATATAAAATAATAACTACAATCTTTGGTGTAATGTACAAAATTTAAGTCTGGAATACCATCCATATTTCAGTAAGTTTAAAGGTCACAAATGTAAAGAGAACATAAAACTTTTGATGAATCCTGATATCAGGATAATTGAGTGTGCCAAATATATTATAATGTGTGTTAGAAGCATCACAAAGCCCCAGTCAAAAACAGAATTCCATGTACAAAAAAACATATGAAATAATGATAACCATGCTAAGCACTGCAGTATGAGCAAGATACAGACTAAATTGTTTTATTCACTGGAGCTTTTACAAGACAAAAATGTTGGGGTTTTTTCATTGCATTAGTTGCGCTGCTGCAAGTTTATCCATACTGAAGGTTCTACAAATTATGAGTGTTAGAATAGCATCCAAATACTAATTAGGTATTAATAAGGTATTAACAAGCAGGTCTTAATAAGACACAGCAAGCTGATAGGGACCAAATACAATATCACTGTTCCATACACATCACATAAAAGAACAGCTTTTGAACATTACAGCCTAAACTTAATAAAAGCTAAAATTCAGTTAATTGTGTACTGCACTGAGGTGCCCATGTTATATCAGAAATGGCAATATGTTTTAACCTTTCCTACAAAATACATAGGGATCAGTTTGTGTTTCAGTCAGAAGAGAATTTAAGTCTAACATTTCAAGCACTATAACAAAACTGTTCTATCTTGTCTCCTTCTAAATGCTTCATCAGAATTCCCACAAGACAAAAATTACAAGAGATTTTAAAATATACTGAATGATAGCAGAACCGTGCAGTCAGCATTTTTCTCTATAAATTCACTGTAAATGCTAGATGTGTCATTGCAGGCCTGACAATCCCACTTCTAATTTTTCCACACCTTCCTCCAGAGATCCAAACTGTTTCATTTTGTACTATCCAAAAACTGTTCCACCTGTACATTTCTCAATTCAATATCTGAATCAGATAATGATTGTGATTCCTTCAAGTAACTGTGATAATATTCGCAACTCCAAATAACTGCCATCAGTTTTGTAAAATACCAAAAAAAGCTAAGTAAACGGAATAGACATAAAGAATTCTGAAAGGTCAAGCTCTAAACCCAAATTTTAGAGAACCTTTGTGTTATCTCTGTAGTTTTCAAAAGCTGGTTATAATGAAATTTGAGTAAGCTTTGCCACGTGCTTTCTTAACTTTTCCTGATTTACGTAATGAAAATACAAAATTGATTATAAATTGATGTTGAGTTTCACTGAGATTACTCAAACTGACTGGGACTAAAGGAACAAGTGCCAACTATGTCTGTACATATGCATTAGTATTTATTTATTCTGTTTCTATACATGAAAGCAGGTGATTCAGACGAAGACTTTTGAAGTATTGACACCATTTCCCTCTCACGAAGAGTGACTTGGAGTTGAAAAATGGAAAAGAAAGAGTTGTCATGCCTTCACTAATCCTTTACTAAGAATACTTTGTGTTTCATTATGGTTTTTGTTTATATAAAAGATCCTTTGAGATTGTACACATATCCATTTATCTACATAAGTTGTTCCCTATCAAAATTATCCTCAAATACTGTCATTTTCAAATCACATGAAAAAAAGTAATACATTGTCAAGAGATATGAAAAAAGTCCATTACAAACAATAAGATTTAGACCTGCTAGGGATTTGACTTCTTAAAATCAGTGATTCAGTTATTAAAGCAAGGATATTCAAAGACGACTGAAAAAATTGACAGGACAGACTCCCTTTGAACCTTTTGAAAATCTGAGGTGTGATCACTGAGCAGAGCAGCATTTATTTTTCTATCATACATTAGTTACTTAGCCAATCATATTAGAAGACAGCAACAACAGAAAATAAGCAAGAGATTTAGTAACAACACATACTGTATGACTTGGATCACTGTGAAGCTACGTAAACATAGTACAGAACAACAGCAAGGTACATAAGTGAAAATTATTGTAAAGAACACTGAACCAACTCAGTTCATGGGGTAATGTATACTTGTAGGATGTGCATCTAAACCACAAACTTCAGAATCAGATTCCCTAAAAGAGTCTTGACCCTTTATTCTCTTTTTCTATAACCATGGTCTGTTTACACATCTTACTGACTCAAATTCTAAGGTCCTGTCTCAGTAAGCTCTCAAGAGAAAATCTTCAATGGATTATCTGCACAAAGTCTCCTTTGATTCTTCAAAATTAATTCAGGGACCTAGCATGCACAGTCTACTCCTTCAGTTACTCAAAAATTTATTAAAATTATGCTGGTCTTAAAATATGTCAGTATTTGCTTTTCCCTCAGCCTTATCCAGAGGCGTGTAGACCTTATGTAGAGTAAGGAAGAGGAATGCAACACATGTACAAGCAGTGGTACGTGAAAGCTAACTTTAAGCTGACTTGGGCAACAAGTTCATAAGCTGTTAGTACTTCAGTGCCCCTAAAGGCCAGCAGGAAGATTTGTATTCGATTATGGACACCAAGTCCACAGTGCAGGTGTATTTGGATTCCAAGCTTTTTCCAGCCAGTAACAAAGGTTTAGGAGGTCTTTGCTACAGATCACTGATCTACGTGAGCATTTAAGCACGTAAACAGCACAAATACATTAAAAAGTTGCTGAGCTGTTCAGAACACTATCTGTATTTGTAGCTTCAGGATGTTAAATAATATACTAGATTTGCCTTTTAACAAAGAAGAAAGATGAAGGTTAGTTTCAACAAGCCATTTTTCCACACACAGGTAGTTGTTTCTTTTAGTACAAACACAGGTGATTAAAGAATCTCAGTAAGCTAGCCATGTCACTAGACAGTGACAAAAGGCAATTGGCAGTTATTAACTGGGATTTGTCTGTACTTGTTTCACATTTTAAAAGTGCTGTATAATTCCCATTATTCTTAAATGTCCTTTTGCAGAAATTGAGAAGCTATGATTTTCTTAACTGTATTTTCCTAGTCATATCTATGGAAGTGTTAAAAACAGCAAGAACTCTGGTGCTGACTCATTCTCCATTGAAAAGACATTTGTGTTGAATTAATATGAATAGTGGGTTTAAAGGTATTTTACCCATGAACTGAGCAGTAAGGCATTGCTTTTAATTCCAGTTCCAGAAGGTTGTAAATCAAAACTGCAAACTCCTTTTCCATAATTCTAAGAAGGTATCAGACATGTCCTACTGATATTTTGTTGGTATATTCAAATGAGAGTCAAGTATCTTGCCAAATCTGAAGCAGAGTGTTGACTGATTTAAAAACCTTCTTCCTTAGAAAACCTAAAAAAGTATATTTTTTAATATATATTTCTGTAACATCTATTTGGCACAAACAGGTGGTGCACTGAGTTGCAGGTTCCTGTTCTAGTAATAGAACCTAACAGTTTGGTAGGTGCTCAAATTGACACTAAGTCAATTTGCTTCTAGCTAGTATTTCTACAGCATTTTATCCCAGTGCATCCAAACTAAGTGAAAAAAACCTTTTTTTTCTTTTTTATTTTATTTCTTAGAAGCCAGCATTTGTCAGACAATAATTCCAGACCAAATTGCTTCAAACCGAACACCAGAGGTCTTAGTAGAAAATGAGCTAGAGACTAATTTTTTTCTACAAAGTTTTGGAATGATACCTCCCTTGCAAATAGTAAATAGGACTGGAAATTGGAGGTTCCCCACTCCCTTGTGCAGTGGCTTCTTTTTACCTAGAACAAAAGAAAGGAGAAACAGAAAAATATGTGAAATTCTTACTTGCAGCTACATGCAGAACTGCTAGAATTGTGCTGCATTTTCTACCATTGTAAGGTCTTTGGAGGACATGGTTTTTTTCTTTATGCCTCTACCTGATTTTATATAGCTACAATTAAATGCCAAAAAGCTTTACTCAACTTTGCTTTACTCAAAAAAAAGGCTTTTTTAACATAACTTGGTTTATTTTTATATGTAATAAGAGAAAAATCACATGAAGCTGGGCCTGTGTCTGGGAGACTTCACTGCCCAAAATACCAGTAGTATTACAATCACAAAAATAGGGCTTGGTAGAGGCCATTCCAATTTAGCTAATGTATTGCTCTCCTGACACTGGCGTTATACGAACACAAAGCTCTTCCTATTCTCAGCTCCCACTTGCAGTTTATAAATAGCTGTGTTGCTCTGTGCAAAAACAGGTTGCAAACAAGATGGAAGGAACCAGTAGTGGGAAATAATCTACCTTTTTTCTGGGGTCTAATTAGTGTTTGTATTGCTGCAATGATCAGAGTCAAAGCACTTGAATTCCCTGTGTGCTTCAGAAATGAACTATGTTCTTTTTCTCATCTTCAGGATTTTGTGGAAATGATTCTTAAAACAGTATTAAAGTGGAATCCAGTAACGGTACATTGATCAAAATAATAGTTGAGATTAAAAAACATTTTCCTTTCTTTTTTTTTATACACTGCCATTCCTTCACATTTCTTCAGGCAACATTTCTGCCTGCATCGACATGGGAAGAGAAAGCTTGGTGGGATGATGGCAAAGGAGTACACAGTACCACTATGGCAATTAGGCGACACCCAATGCACTCAATGGCAGCAGCAGCACAAAGAGGACCTACCAGCTACAGCTGCTGGCCCACAGCCCATGTGATCTGGCCTGCCCAGAGAAAGCTGCTATCAAATTAGACTTTGACCAAGATCTGTGGGACAAAGAACAATTTGTATAGGAAGCAATGATCTAAAAAATCCCAATTAAAAAATGATGGACTTCTGCCAAACAGCATATTGGGAGCTTTGGGAGCTTTTTAAGAGACAAGTTTCCCCTTGCAAGTGAACTGCCCTACACATGTACTCTTTTTCCTCTTTGACTTTTTTTTTTTTAGAGAGATTCTGCTAACCTTGCAAAAAAGCAGCAAAAATCCAGTAAGCCTGTAGTCAGACAGTTCTTCCCTCAGAAATCTTAACATAGTGTCTATCAGGCCTGCTCCTAAGACTGCACAGCACCTGTCTTTCCAGTACAGTTTGGTCCTGTGCCCTCCCTGACTTTGGTATTTTCAGCTAGAAACCCTCAGCCTAAAATCACATTGCATCCTCTATTCAAAGAAGATCTGAAAAGAGACCAAATACAAATACTTCAACACTTGGTCCC
Source organism: Caloenas nicobarica (assembly GCF_036013445.1). Lineage (NCBI taxonomy): Eukaryota > Metazoa > Chordata > Aves > Columbiformes > Columbidae > Caloenas > Caloenas nicobarica. Next base: position 28,343,725 of record NC_088247.1, read on the forward strand.
AGGAGGAGGTTTCAAAACTGAGGATTTGGCATCCATATGACATATATAGCACATAGCAGTATGTGACTAGAATAACAACACAAAAATTTGATACCCTGCTGTCCAGACAAAAAAAATCCTGAGGATAGTGACATGTCTGAAATCCAGAAATGTCACATGCAATGTCAGACACCAGTAAGGCCTTCCTGTCCACTTGTGATCCATAGTCATGAATTCTTGCTTGAGAACAGGCTGGATCTGGATTTATGCCTTTCCTTCTAGACCACAACGGAATGGTTTCTGCATAACTGCCTTAAGGGTAACACACTGCTAAGGGAAGGACTGCCTTGAGTTTAAAAATTGTCTTCAACCTCAAACCCATGTTTCCTATTTTCTAGAGAATTTTCTAATTGACATCCTATCTGTTGGCGGTAAATAAGGTTCCGGAAAGAATTATAACACATTTTAAAAGGAGGCAAAGAGGGAATTAGGAACTTACAAACTAGTCATCCAAATGCAATTCTCAGAAAAATACTGTGATAATCAACCAAAAAAGTTTGAAGGTCTCTAACACACAGACTAAGAGATTTGTAGGGAATCTCCTGCAATAAACCAATTTAATCTCCTTCTAAACCAGGCAATTGGCGTTGTGGATAGGACAGAAGCAGAAAAGATTATATATATTAACTTGCAAAAAGTTTTTTGATGCTTCCATGTGATTTTTTTTCAAGCAATGAAAGAAAAATATCTTTATGAAACTAAAGACAGGTACAAAAGCACTTGGAAAACTACTCTAACTAGTTTTTAAAGAAAATTCTAAAAAATTCTTCTTTTTGTGTCACACTAACTAATGTTATGTCCATAGTTCAGGTCAAGTATATTTACAGCACAGAGCTTCATTAACCCTACAGTCTAGGGATGTGACCCTTCTAAATTGACAGTAATCTGATTTCCAGCCTTTCAGTGTTCAGTCTTATACTGAATTGCTTGAAATATGTTTGAAATACACTATACCTCCTTGCTCTTTTAAAGCCAGCAATAAGAAATAAATTACTAGTTGTTAAGGCACTATCCTGGAACATTTGAGACTTCTGTTTAAATCATTATTCAGAAACAAACAGATGTAACTTAAAATCCTGTTTCTTTAATCACTAGTCTGTCCTGGACCACCAATGATATTGTTCCACTATGGATATAATGGATAAATAATCAGTGAGTCACAGACCAAAAGAGTAAGAAGGTAGACACTTAACTAATAGGTATGGCATGTGTATTCCAGCAAAGGGGTTTTCTACATCTTGTTAGAGAGTGAAGAGTAACAGAAGAGATCGAGAGGCCCTAGTCACTCACTAGAGATGTGGTGCAGTCTGAGGCTTAAGGGAGTCTTCTCAGAGATGCAGTCTCAAATCCCAGAAGATAGGAGAGAGGATTAAATTTAAGGTCTTGTAGTCCTTACAAGTGCTCTGACCCTGCAGTATTACACCAATACCGTGACATAGTTGTATTTGCAAACCATGTGAGGCCCTTAATTTCTTTTGTTTTTCTTAAAAGTGCCTAAATCATTTCAGGTCAAATGCATCCTTTAAGGCTGTAAAAATGAAATTATGATGGTCTCTGTACTTTATGGTTTTTTAATGTTTTCAAGGTAAGGATAACAAAGAACTACAACAGTCGTCCAAGAGGTTGTAGTATCCCAAATATTGGAGCACAGTCAGGACACATTAGAAAAGCATCTGTCAGGAGTGACGTGCACTGATCTGTAACATTTTGGGATGGGAAAATAGACTGGGTGAATTCCTGAGGTTCTTAGCTAGCTCCATTTTCCTCTGGTCTTCTGTCCTTCAGAAGAGATCAGACTGGTTTTAATCTCAGCAAAGGCAGAAATTTGTCCCACAGGCTTAAAGATTACAAGTTCATTTGAAATATAAGACACGTAGATTCAACTGCATAATTTGAAATATGGACATACGTTCTTAGGGCTTGCAAGTACTTTAACTGTCTTTTTAACTTGATACTTGAAATAGAGTATCACTGTTTAGCTTCAGGATGATGAGTTAAGAGAATGTATCGAAATACTCCAGAAGAAAGGTAGAAAATAATGTCATGTGAAATAGTAGGTGTGTCATGTCAACTGACTGTATGTATTTATCAAGAGTGACATTTGATTGTGGTGCAATTCTATTGGTTTTCACAAACTAAGTGGATTAAGGTCTATTTGGAACATAGCACAACTCAAAGTAAAACATCAGGCAGAGTATGGGAACAGATACTGGTGACTCTGAAGATATCCTTTCCTCTGACTCAGAACTAAGCCAGACACCTACCATGGTTTTAGATTTTGATGGGGTAATTTTTTCAGATGAGTGATATGCTAAAGCCATTGGTAAGGAGAGTCTGTGTCACTCTAGATTGGCAAGACTTGGAATATCACTTTTGGTATGACACTGAACCCCACATAAATTCTGGGGTTTCAACAGAACACAAAGTTGGTTTATTTTCTTCCTATCACAAGTTGTTTGGGAGACTTACAATGCAAATAAACTGCTTCACTTCAGTATGATTATTGTTTGCATAGCAGTATATTAAATGCTATAGGACAGTAAGCATTAAGATGCATTCAGGGTATTACAATGTAATTTTAGAATTTTCCCTTTACTTTTATATTGGCTTTGCTTGAGACATTTACTGTTACAGTTAAAAGGGAAAAATATTGTTAATATTTATGGCTACTAATTTAAAATATTACACACAGTTTGACTCACTGAATGTGTACAATTTAGCATGAATAAATACACAAAGCTAACAAGGACTCCAGATAGGACTATAATTAGACAGATGTGGAAATACCAGAATTCAATATCACCAGGAGCTGAATGAGAGTTCAGGGATTGGAGCACATTTCATATGAGGAGAAGCTGAGAGAGCTGAGGCTGTTCAGCCTGGAGAAGAGAAGGCTCAGGGGGACTCATCAGTGTATATAAATACTTGACGGGAGGGCGTAAAGAAAATGGGGCCGGGCTCTTTTCAGTAGTGCCCAGTGGCAAGAACAGAGGCAACAGGCACAAACTGAAACACAGGACAGTCCATCCGAACATCAGGAAACACTATTTTACTGTGAGGGTGACCGAGCGCTGGCACAGGTTGTCCAGAGCGGTTGTTAAGCCTCCATCTGTGGAGATATTTAAAAGCTGCCTGGACATGGATTTAGGCAACTGGTTCTAGGTAGCCCTGTTTGAGCAAGATGACCTCCAGAGGTCTGTTCTAACCTCAACTACCCTGTGAGTCTGTAATAAACTATGGGTGAGTTGATATAACAACCCACCTTAAGTTGCCCATGCGGGACAGGATTCACATTACCCCAAGTGATCAGTTCGAAATATAGATGTTTACTCTAATTGTTCATTCTGTCTCTACAGTCAAGAGAAATACTGATTTAAAACAATTTATCCCATGTTAAATGCTTATTTCAGAACAGGATTAATTACTCTCTAGAAGGGCTTCTCTCTCTCTCTCTGTGAATTACAGAGGAAGCGTAGACGACTAACTCACATTTGACACTTAACTCATGGTGGCTTGGAGGGAAATGATTTTGATTTAGCTTGAATTGAGATTATTCAATGCCTGAATTTGTGTGAATAACAATTCATAAATGTGCTGCATTACAAGTCAGTCCTCTGATTAGGATTTCCTGTATTTATCATTTTATTTCATAGTTTACATTGTATCTATATAATGCAACACCAGATCAAAGAAATTTCTTGTAATCTGCTCTCTTAAAGCAACAACAGTTACTTCAAAGACAAATTTTATACCATTTTTGCTATATAATAACATGGCAGAAGACAGAGCATAAGGAAAGCATACAAATACATGGAGGTCAGGGGAACTTGATAAAGACAGCGTAGGAGAAATACAGAGCATAAGGAAGAGGAAAACCAAGTGAGCCCCAAAAACTAAATATAAAATGGTATTCCTGACCATTCAGCAGGGAAAATAAAGTAATAAATTTTCACCTCTGCTTCTGCAGTTGAAAACTGCAATCCTTGAAGAATCTTTTAAAGAAAATTCAGGTAGCCTGGTGCACAATATACAGGACTGAGATTACAAGAATAAAGAAAAAGAAATATGTGGTCTTGTGGCAAGTACGATGGAGGAAACAAGTGGCAAATAAGATGAAGGAAACAATATTGTTACTATTCATTGGTCCCTATAATGACAGCAGAGAAAAAGCAGAAGGAAGAGCTGTCAAACATAGGTAAGTGAAAATCCTTAAAAATAAAGAATTTGTACTGCAAGTGGAGGAAGCAGCACACAAAAGTAGTTAACATATTACATAATTGTAATAATTAAGAATGCCTGCTGCTTTAGTTTCTAGAGAATGAATGGACTTGAGTAACAGTGTGTGGACAAGACATTCATAGGTAGGAGCCTCTTTTATTTTTATGTTCATTACTATGGATAAGGAGGTAAATGAAAACATTTTTTTTCAAGCTGTATTATCGTGATGGTGCTGCACAGGCTGAAGTGTATTTACAAATTGACTGGAGTAGCCATTTACTTTTCTTTACCTGCAGGCTGTACTGATACCTCTTTCTTTTTCTTAACTCATCAGCATTTTTAGTAAATTTTCTTAGAAGCCATAGTAAGTTTTTTAAATGTTTTACTTTTTAAAAACATTAGTTTCATGGTTATGTTCAAGAACTTTTACCCCCATGTTTGCCTATTTTCTTCCTTTGTTTTGATTGCAGCCTGACTAAAGAAAGTCAGTCTCACCCCCCAAGAGTTGGCAGTTACTTAAGCTTTATTCCTTTCCTCTACGTTTTTTGTCTGCTGTATCTCCCACTGAGCTGTGCTGACTCCTGCTGATTCTGTTCTTAGTCTCCTAATTCTTCTCATGTTTTGATCAGGAATCTGAGCCTTCTAATTAAGAGTGTCAATTCTCTTATGCCGTAACCATCTAAAGTTGGGAAGCCCCAAGTGACTATTGCTTTGGAAAATGTGATTTATGCTCTGAGATCATTGAGATGCTTTTGAAAAGTAATCTTTCAAACTAAAGGCCAACTTCCAAAGGCAAAACTTATCTTTTGCTCAGGTCTTGATCAGAGATGACATCATATTTATTTGTTTCCAAAATTAGTATCATATGTGAGAATGTGCCTGAATAAAGCAGAGCAAAACCTGAATAAAGGCTTCAGGCTATTTTCTGAAAGAAGACTAAACCAGGGTATCTGTTGTTCTTTCCTACATAAGGATAGTGAAAGTACATTAAAATGGAAAATAACACAAAATACCCAAAAATATGAGCAGTGAAAAAGTATTGATGGCCAGTTGTATTCACAATGGTACTTTCAAAAAAAGCCATGATTTGTATATTACTTTCCATTGTATTTTAGTCAAATCAGAGAGAGATTTGTAGCTTTTATCTTCTACAAACAGTGCTTGCTTCTGAAAGCTTCATGCCCAGACTTACTAAATCACTAACGGGTTGAGAGGCTTCAGAAAATGTGTGGTTCACAGAGCTACCTTATGAACCTAACAATGCAGACAGCAGAGGTTGTCAGACTTTTATTTGCATCAACTGAGCAGCATAAGGTGCTTGATTTCAAAGGTTCTCTCCAAAGTCTGTAGCATTCTTAGAAACGGTGTCCGCAGAGTTCTGGTATCACATTGCCCAGACTTTTGATAATGTCTCCAGACTGTTTCTTGCCTAATTACAAATGATTAAATAAAATTAAATCTTAGGATGTATCTTGATGCCTAGATATTAGAATTTCTGGAATTTTATTATTTTTTCTACAATGGAATTTATTTAAAAACTGGAATCTCTAATAAAATGACAAGCTACAAGAAAGATGTCAGTAAATTTTAGAATCTGGTTTCCTTAAAAAATATACTCTGTGTAGTGAAAATATGAGAGTCTGCTTCTACATTTCTTTAGTCATTCTAAAGTACTGCAGAAAAAAAAAATATTATCAGTTTTACATTCATTTTTTCTATATCCTAAGAATCATCTTCTTCTGCCAACAAGGACTTTGCATGGAGTGTTTTTTGGTGTACTGAAATCTTTAAAAAGTGTCTAAGAGACTCCGCAGGAAATATTGGCTCTATTGGCATCTCAAAGAGCTACTTCACCTTTTTTCTGCCATTGCAGACATTGTTAGATTTTCTGAATTACTTGTTGTGACCTGTTTAGTAAGACTTAGCTCTTAGTTCCATACTTTTCTCCTCCTTTTCCCTCCCTTCCAAAGGCCAGCTTCAAGGACATTAGTTTCGGTATATACGATTATCCACAGTGGGTATGTCCACCTGACGCACCATTTTCACATCTACTCAGGCAACCTTAAACCAAACTATTTCTGATGATCTACAATTCCATAAACCAGGTATATCCTGAATACTCACTGGTGCACTTGTTTACTCCAATGGTTATGATGGTATATCCCAGTTTAACGAGTGCCCTTCTGAGTGGCGTATCTCTAGGAACAAAGCAAACAGATTATTTTTCCTTTCTGGCTCTAAGAACAGAAGATACTTTAGCTTGCCACCACACACACGGGGTACTTCTGGCCCCTATAGTTCTTACTATTCTCCATTTGCATCACAGACACATCAAATATGCTGCCCCCAATTCTAAGTGTTTATGTTATGATGGAGACATCCATGCAATGCTTGATGCCTTTTGTACAATACTAGAATGCAAGAAAACGCTGAAAATGTAAAGAAATTACTACCACAGTATTTTCATTACAAAGTGGACAGCCACAGAAACTGCTGCAATTGTTACTCTCTTCCCAAGTATACGCTAGTGTTTCAGGCAGGAATTGTGCATGTCCACAATGGGAACGTTTAAACGCAGATAAGGAATAATTGCAGTGGCTCTAGAATTCTGCACCTAAACAGATGTAGAAACAGATGTGTCCCACTCTTCTTGGTGTGGAGACGCTACCACTAATTATTCAAAAAAGTTACCCATGTGGCATATGTTGAAATAATAGCTAGTTTCAGAAAGCAGGATTATTGCTAAAATGCACATGCCCACAGCTTGCATTGCTGAGAACACATATGAACACGTCGACTGCAACAATATCGCAATCCCTAGTTTTGGGCTTGATGGCAGGTTCAGAACTAATAGTTTGAAAAATTTAAATAGATGCATGGCACTAGGGGTACAGAGGAGGCCTTTCTGCATAAAGAAACTTGCACAAGCAAACTACAGTGTATTCAGTCATAATATTTTCCATGAGGTACAGGTCCCTATGTTCGGTATGTATTATTTTGGCCAACACTTACATGACTGTTACCCAAAGCAATATTCTGACTGTGGAAGCCCAGGGAAAAGACAATATAATGACACACATAGCAAAGGCTAGTGCAGAGTCCATCTGGCAGATTGAAAGTAAAACAGTGTCAGGCCTACAACATCATTCAGATGTCAGTGTGGCAAAAAGTGCATGTTTATTGGTAGCCTGAGAGTCTCTACCCACTGCAAGACCAAAAGAAGTCCTTTTTCATAGCAAAGTCTCAGCATATTTTTGATTTGCTGAACAAAGCAAAAGGCAAAGGAAATTATGGATCTAAAATAATCTCAGCACGAGGTCACAGAGGCTGATAGTTCTCAGATGCTTTCTTGTTTAAAACCAAATAGAAAAGCCAGGGGTTTTTTTTTGTTTTGATTTGGGGCTTTTTTGTTTGGTTGGGTTTTTTTTTTTTTTTTTAGGAAATACAGGAAATTTCTAGTCTTTTCCTTGTATTGGCTTACAGCTTCCATCTTGTTTTTTACATATACATTCTTTTTTCCATTTAAAGTAATACTAGTTCATCTGTGTTTGTGAGCTTTGGATTATAAGGTTACACATATTTTGTTTTCCAAGTGATTTGTTTTTCCTATTAAATTCAAAATTTCAGAAGTCTGAATACAGGTACATTTTTTTCTCATACACTGACAATTATGGTACTATAAAAAGAGAAATGCTCACTAAGCAAAGAAGCAAGAAAAGGACACGCACACCTGAGAAGAAAATATAATAATTTGTATTTTCCATGACATGTTCTAAATTTCCTTCTTCTATAATAATTTTAATTTCCATTAAATAGCATAGGCTTGTATTTGAGCATGGAATAGAACTGCAACAGAGCTTCTGTTACCAGCTTTGGATTCTTTCAATTTTTAATTCAAATCCCAGAATTAAAATCAAAGGCAAAAATTTTTAACAATAATGAAATTCCAACAGTAAATGACAAGACAAATTTTGACTCTGGTGACAGCACAGCATACCAGTTGACAGATGAATATAGCAAGTTTTACAAGTGGACCTGTAAAGTTTTCTTGTCTAATTTGTTGAGATTTTGCTGGGGAAAAAAAAAAAGAAAAAGAAAAAGAAAAATCAATGAACAGGCAATGAACACCATAAGGGATAAAATCAGGAGAAGTGTGGCGAGGATGCTGAACAGGCAATGAGTGACCGATAGCTGCAGTAATCTGAGCAGCTGAGCAAAGAGATCGCTGTTTAGTTCTGGCTGCAGCACTAACAGCACAGGGCAGTAAAATCTGTGGTTAAGATTTTAGACCAAAAACATAAAAGAATTTTCACACTCATCCAAACACTGTTCAAAAGGGAATAGTTACAAGTCTTTGTAATTGCCATTTGCTCTTCCAATTACCATTAAAATGTAAAAGACATTATTATTAAAGTACCAGTTTAGCAGTCTTCATAGACAGTATTGTTGAAAGACAGTAACAAAAATAACAAAAAACAAACACCAAAAAAAATCCACACAAAACAAACAAACCCCACAGAAGCAGACTGCAGTTTTGTAACAGCAGCTGTATAGGATCTTTATGCCACAATTTCCTACATACACAGTCACAGCAAATATGGAAAGCACGATCGGTGCCAAAGGCTCTGTTCTTTGTCCTTGTGGCTCTGATTCACCCCCAACATGTCTTGTCAAAGTATCCGCAGGCTGTCAGCTTGAACAGCTTGCCGACATAAATGCCATGATATATCCAGAATGTCAGATCATTGGACTGTTCCACAAAGAGTGTTTGGAGAAAATCTAACTTAAATTAAATTTAAAAGGCCTGGTTTTCCTAATGTATAGGCTTAATCTACTTCACTAGGAATAAATAAGTAGATACGTTGTAGAAATGCATAACAACAGAAAACTTAGCAGTAAGCAATATTGTGCAATTTTGTTAAAAACTATTGATCTTAAAGATTACTCCTGTAATACTTAAATCACCATCTACTTGGATTATATGTTGCCTAAGTGCCAATCATGAATGTTAAAACTGCCGAGTGACAATTACAGCATAAGCCTATGAAAGACCATGATTTATTCAATCATGAAAAATCCTTCTTTAGCAGATCCCCAAGGTTTTAACACGTTAGGCATAAAGTCCATTACAGAGACTTTTTTTTATCAAATAGACATAAGCAACATGAGGAATTAACTGCATTTTCCCAATATAAACCTGAAAAAGGGCTTCAGAATGTTTGGTTGTATTTGTGAAGTATTAGTAGTAGTTGTCTACTCTCTCTAACCAGTCCATGGCCAATGCATATTACCAGAGTTCCAGAAAGAAACTGAAACTACCTTCTCTTCCAAAATCAGAAGCAGTTTTAAGAGCTGAAAAAAACTCTCATTACCACTAAAGCATATACAAAAGATCTAGCCCAAGATCATTATGCTCTTCCAGAAGCCTTTAGCACACCACACTTTGTATATGAAGCGCCTGTTTACATTAATGGGCAAAAGGTGTGTGCTAAATCCTCGTAACAAATTTAGGGTAGTTTTTATAAGTACTTATGGACAAAGAAACCAAATAAATATGAATAATCCACTTGTCTATTATAATGCCTGAACTCTTTTCAGGGTAACAGAAGCATTCTTACGAACTCACAAATCTTGCTTGCACTCCTGGTTCTAGCTATATGACTTTGTGTGTGTCTGTACTAAAACACATTCCTGAGCGAAAACAAGTCACTAAACCATCTAGATTACTTTGCATAACCACATCAACATCATTGCTACTTGCTAGTCATCAGTCTTCGCATAAGTCACACCTTTTTTAGTGATTATTGATTACAGTCCTTTGATAAAACTGTTCAGAAACACCAACATTTAGTGTTACTGCTATGCAGTTACTTTTATGCCAATCTTGTAATCTTATCAAAGTATTAAGTCAGTTTTCTTTACAACAGCTGTATGCCCTAGAACTACATTTATTTACATTAATTATATTCTTGTACTTTAATTCTTTTTTTAATTTAATCAGCTTAGTCATGTATGAGTCTTCTATTTGATGACAGTCTAACTTGGTCATAGTCAACTCACTTAACCTTTTTAAACATTGGCATGACATCGGCATAAATAACAGCCTTCTAAACTTCCAACACAAAAAAAGCTACAGTTAATATCAGGAAATCAAACATCTAACCAGCAAACCCTTAAGTGTGTAATTCCATACAGCTAGACTAGTAATGGACATAACATCTCTATAAAATCCATCTGATTCCATTCAAATTTAAAATAAGATTGGTCCACAGAAACACCAGGTTCAGTGAAACTACAGTGAATCTACATCCAACTGATACTTCAACAAATTCAGATTCTCTAATTACTTTTTAGTATATAATTGTTGTGGGGTTTTTTCCCCCTCATGTTATCATACTGAAGATTCACAAAAATCTCAGGGACAACTGACTTCTGTCTGGATAGACTAAGGAAATTAGATGTCTGCAAAAGACAAGGACATCGAGAATCAATATTTTTATTTAGTCTTCACATAATATTTACATTAGTTGATACATAAAGATACCCATTTCGAACATGACTAATATTTTAAATTTTAACTTTCACAAATCTCATAGAAGCAGCATTCTCAAACCAGAAGACATGTACTAGCAAAAAATTAATACAAACCACTTCAAAGTGAAGCATAGACACAGTGGGACTGCATGTTGAATACTACTTACTGTTCTGGTCTCTTTGGTTAAAAAATAATATAATGGATTTTTTGTAAGTACAGCATGGTTCACAAAGATGATCAGAAGTAAAACATTGCTTCCTAATTATATCAGGATTTCCCTTCTTGACAAAAACGGCTAACAAAGCATATAAAGTATATACACTTTTACATAAACAAAGTGAATATGGAATTTTCTCCCTGTTGTACTTAACAGAATAAGGTAACATCAAACTATCAGATTACAAAACAGCAGATTTTATAAAATAAAATAAACATAAGGTATAACTTCTCATTTTGATTTTTGAAACTTCGTTATGTTTGACTGGTTTAATGCACAACTTCCTATTAAAACTTTCCAAAAATATTGATAAAAGTCCACAATGAACTAGACATTCTGGCTACACCTAAATTTTATTTTTGACTGACAAGGCTTCAAAAATATATTCAAATGTTGTCGTATTATAGCATCTTATCGTAAAAGTTGTATTAATCTTCTTAACACCAATGGTGATGATCATGTCTGCTTCTCAAACTGGTATCAGTCTCTTCTGAATTTGCCCCACAGATTTCTCTTTACAAGCATTTCTTTTTTTCTTATCTTTAAAATTCTTCAGAAGCCTTGTCTCTTTCTGTTATTTTCTGCCTCCTCAACCCACTTTGTTTCATCAGTTCACTAGTTGGCACCTTGTAACTATCCACTTGTCTATCCCATAAATATCTTTGGTTCTGTCCTATGTCATATAAAATAATTATAGACTATTTTATTGTAATCTGCTTCTCTCTGACACTCCAAGTATCTCGTCATCTCAGAATGTAAAACACAGTGACTGCATCTGAAGTGCCAACTAGTATGACATAATTAGTAACAACCAGGGGCCCCAGAGAAGAACTATCACAATAAAAATGAATATTAAATAGTTAAAATGAGACAGGTGTTCTTTCTTCAAAAAAGAAAACCTGCGTGTTTTTAAACTAAAAGCTTTCTGAGCTAAATCCTTTCTTCTTGGGTATATAATTTCAAATAAACTGCCAGTGACTCTTATTTCCAGTGTAAGCTACTGTGCTACAGCACTGAAAGGATGCCGCAGCAGAAAGTAATTTGAGCCTAAAATCCTGACCAGTTTAATGTCCAATGAAACAGTAAACAAAAGCTGGCATTGTTGGAGAAAAAGAAAAAACAGCATGGATTAAAGCAGGTAAATAGCAGTTTTATGTCTCAAAACTCTATCCAGAGCTAATTCCTCAAGCATTACTTACTATAGAGAGAAACTGTACTGACTCTTTCTCTTTTTTCCCCAAAAATGTTCCTGACATTTTAACCACCAACAAATAAACAATATTCCAAGCAGCCACTAGCCTTGGGATCTTCTTATTTTATAGGACTCTGAGCACATTTTTAAGCTTTACACGGAAAAGGAAACAGCTGCAAGTTCACCAGGGTTGTGCCCTGAGTCAGTCAGTAAATACAAAATGCAAATGTAAATAAATACAACCTAGATGTGTTTATAGACCAGAAAAGCTGAGTATATTAACCTAGTAGAGACACGTCTCCCGGTCAGAAATTAACTTATGCCCACCTGAAGCCAGGTGGAGTGAAAGGTAATACAGACATGTTCTAAATAACACATCTCTCACGTGTCTGTTACCATGAAAACCTCCTCTGTATGAACCATGGTTTCTGCAGGTTATACAAAAATAGAAAATTTGGGCAAGACCACAAACCAGCCATGCCTTTGTACAAGCCAATACAAACTGCTGAGATTCAGAATGGAGCTGTTTATTTTTCTGATCAAAAAACAATTCCTGCAGACTCCCGTAATCTGTATAGTAACAATAATATAACATGCAAGAAGGCAGGCTTAACTAGTTACATATAACTAGAACAGTATCAGGCTAACTGAAGCTAAAAATAGCCTGTTATTTCATAAAGCTAGCGCTGACCCAAATGGAGGTGTTTTCCAGGTTGACTGTGTCCAGCTGGGGATGGACTCTCAGGCCTCTGTCAGTTACACATGGCAGCGATACCACAGGTGTTTCCCACCACCGGCTTTCACGCGTGAGGTGTCTGTGTCTCAGCAGCACCTGTGTCCTGGGAGACAGCGCTTCCTGGGAGCAAGAGAGCACAAGGCTCAGTCCATATTGCTCCCCACAGCACTTCTGGCCTACTGGGCTGATCTCCCATCTGTAAAACCAGAAATCATGATTTTATCTGGACTTAACAGCCCCGAATAGTCTGCAGACCAAACGCGCTAAGAGCTTCCTGTTAGCATTAGACTTGCGAAAGAGGTTTTGCAGCCCGAGAGCGACGGGGCCTGGGTATCGGAACGCGCGCAGGGCCGCGGCTGCTCCACCGCCGTTCGGTTTCTCACGCAGCTTCTGGCGGCGGAGGGGCCGCAACGCGCCACCGCGCGTCCAGCCGCGCTGCCCTTGCCGCCTTCCCCTCAGCCCCGTCGGCCGCCCTTCCCTCAAACATCCCGCAGCCCCGCAGCAGGGCGCCAGCCGGCCACCCCGCACCGGGGGCGCGGGGAACAGTCTGGAACTCGCCGCCCCGGGGGAGCCGCGGGCCGCGCCACGCGCTCCCCGGCGAGACCGGCGGCAGCGGCGGGGGGTGGCGCTGCCGCGCAGGGCGGCCCCGGCCCGGCCCCTGGAGACAATTCCTGCGCCCGCCCGCGCGTCCCGCTCTGCCCCCGCCGCGCCGCGCCCCTCCCCGGCCCCACCACCACCCGCTTCATTCACTAACCGGTTCTCTCCGGCTGCCTCCGCCTCTCGGCTCCCTCCCGCCTCCGCCCAGCCTGCCGGCGCCGCGCCCCCCGCGGCGGCCGAGCTCCCGCCCAGGACGCGCTGGAGGCGCCTCTAATTGGGCAGGCGCCACGCTCGTCGCCGACGTGCGTGAGCGAGGGGCGGGCCCTGGTCTCCTGTGCGGGGGGCGGCGCCGAGTGTCCCTCCTGGTGCAGCAGCGTCCGCTCCGCGCCAGCCCGCAGAGCCGCCCGCTGCTGCAGCTGTATGCTCCAGCCCCGCTCCGCCGCCGAACCCCCTCCGGCAGCTCCGCGGCCTCCAGCGCCTCCGCGTCCTCCTAGTTCTGGTCCTCCTGCCCCCGGCGGTGGCGCCCGCACCCCGGCTGTATGATCAGGCTACAGTCTTCAATGAGTAACCATATTCCTGTGAGTGCCGCCCGCGCCCCCCGCCCCGGCCCGCTTCCCCCGGCCCCTCGCCCTGCCGGCTGCCCTCCTGCGCCCTGCTCCCGCGCTTCTCCTCCCGCTGCCGTCTCCTCCATGTTGTCTCTTTGTTCTGTCGCCTGGGTCACGCTGGCTCCGGGCGGCTTCTCGCAGCGCCGGGCTGTGGCTTCGCCTGTGCGGGCCGCAGGGGAGCCGATCCAGCCCTGCTGCGGCGCGGCTCGGCCTTCCTCCCGCCCCCGGAGCCCCTCTCCTCCTGCTCCCGCCTGCCGGTGCTCCTCTCCCCTTCTCCACCGGGAGATGAAGAGAGGGCGACCTCTCCGCGGCTCCCGAGCGGCCCGGCCCGGGCACAAAGCCGCGTTGTGAGCCCGGCTGCCGCCGGCCCCGCCCGCCCGGGCTCCCCCCGCCGGTGTCTGTCTGGCGGCGTCTGCCGTGCTGGGCCGGGGCGGGCGGCCGCCGGGAAGGGCAGCGCCTCTGCCGCCGGGGCTCTGCGCCCCCGGGCCGTGTCAGGCCGGCGGGGGCTGGGAGCCCCCTACCGGGAGGAGGCCGGGGCCGGGCGGCGGCTGCGGGGGACAAGATGGCTCCGCGTCGGGGGCCTGATCGAAGCGTGATGCGAACCCGTGACCGCCGCAGCTGGGGCGACGGCCCGGCCCGCGGGGCGGTGTCGCGGCTGGGGCAGCGTCCCCTCGCCGGGGAGAGGCAGGCGGCCCGGCGCCCCTCGGCTGACGCGGCGCTGGAGGTGGCCGGAGCCCGGGGCTTTCTGGGCAAGCCGGGGCTTGCCCGTGGGCGCTCGCCAGCGGGGCAGCGCGGCCGGGCCGCGGCGCTGGCACCGGGTGGCGTGGCCGGCGCTCCCCCCGCGCCGGGGCCCCACGTGCGCGGCCGGGCCGAGGGCGAAGACGGGCGAGCGGCTTCTTTGTCTCCGGCGTGCTCGGGCGGGGAGTCAGACCCGGCTGCGAGCGAGGACGTGAGGCCTTTCCGAAATGAGCTGTACGCAGCAGAGGTGGGGTATGCCCCAACTCACGTACGCAGCCGCCCGGCTCAGCCTGGGCTTTTGGATGGCTCCTCAGCGGGGGAAGAGTCCGCAGAGGAGTCATTCAAGTACACGTTGAGGTGGATGTTTCTGTAACAGTCTGCCATTTACCCTTAGAAGCTCACGAATGCTGTCAAATACCTTAATTTTTACCGGACCTGCTTTTAAGATCTTGCCATCTGGCTTTTCAAGGAAGGCATTTCCTTCTGGAGGTGGATCGCAGTTTAGCATCAGAAGTTTTTGCTTTCCTCACATACTTGCCTTTCCCCCCACTGCTCCTAGTCTAAGTGTGCTGCCTAACATCTGCGACCAAAGAGCACCCTGTGTATTTAATTACAAACAACGAATGGCTTGCTGGTGGTAGTACATCCTCCAAAAGTAAGGAAGCAAGAAAGACAAAGCATTATAAAAATCAAGTAACCATTGTATGGTGATAGTAGAATCACCATTAGTGGTGGTTGTGTGCAGATCTGGGTTGCTGGTCTGTTAGCCAGCTACACACATTGCAAATATTATGAGCTGACAAATGCACAGTCTTTGTGGCATGAGGGTCCTGTGATTCTGGCGTTTCTTGCTGAAGACAACTTCCCAATATCTCTACCTGCATCTGCAGAGTCTCCAGAGCAGTGACTCAGAAGTAGGAATTCTGTCTATAATCTCATAAAACTGTCAAATCAAAAAACCTGAAGATGACACTTAAATGTCAGTTCTTATTATTCCATTGATGGAACATCAAAGGGTTTTCTAATTGTCTTACAGGAACAGAATCATTTCAGGAGGAAAATGTGGAAGAGAGAAATTGTACAGCCATGGGAGGAAACGTGAGAGTGAGAAAGAAAAATGAGTGACAGATGTAGCAGGAGCCAAGGGAGAAGAATGTTATTGTCTTAACAAAACTAAATGTGTCAGGCAGTAAATAAGTATAATTTAGTATTATCTAGTAACTTCTATCTTGTGAAACCTTCCTGTTCCGACAGAATACATGCCACGTAAGAATGCTGGATCTATCCCAGTGTGTAGGCTGACTCTTAAGTGATCACTTCTTCTCTTAAAGATTAAGCAGGACACCCAGATCAGGGTATTACTGTATTCTAAACTAGTAGGAGATTGTCACATTGTATTTAAAAAAATTAAAACTCACTCTCTCAGATCAATACAAGAGGTACCTTTGTGTTAAAAGTCTGTAACTCCTTACAGCTTTCTTCACAGATGCAACTTGTTTGGCACTCACACCTTTATTAGACTCAATAAAATACAGCAATAACTGTCATTGTGTGTATATGCAAAGTTTCTCATTATTACTTAAAACATAATGGAATAATTTTTGAGTAGGATGACAGCATTTATGTAGTTTGCTGCTGAAGTGACAGTGTTAAGTCATTTTGAGACCACTTGCTTTCAGAAACTCAAAAAGAGGTTACGTTAGACAAGGGGATTGAATCGTTTCTTTTATGTCTTATTTTCCCCAATACCTGTTAAGGCTTTTTTGCATTCTTTTTTTCCACGGTCTAAGCAGAAGAACTAGGAAGACAGTCACATGGCCTCAGTTACATCATCTCTGGAAGTTGCATTGACTTGTTCTACAGGAAGTTTTGAGAACTTTTTCTTCCCCCTAAACTGCATACTTGAATCACAAGAAACATCCTTCTTTCACATAGCATGTCATAATAAATCTATGATAAACCTTTGGAATCTCCCATCTGTTACATGTAAATGTATTTTTGTAGGCCATGAGTTGCTTTCTGTGGTCCAAAATGAGTATTGTTATCCCTGTGGATATCATAATACAGGCATTCATGTGCCTAGTAGGTAGAAGGTGAATCTTATCAACAATACCTAATGAAGGTACCTTGTGTAATGGCTCTGCAGTCTGCACCCCTTACCCCTCCTGCTCTTCCTTGTCTGCCTTAGCGGTTGCTACTTAGGCCTTGAGTAGTTGGAGGAAGTCAGAGGTATTTGTCCCTCTGTCCTTCAGTAGCTTTTTGTTGGGTAGCAGGTTAGAACAATGAACTTACCTGCAGGTGCTCTCAAATTGAAATGTAATGTAGTTTATTTTAGTTTTCTAGTTTTGATCCTGTGGTTTCAGCAGGTGAGTGTGTGGCAGGTCTTGACTTCAGAAAATGATCCCATGTAGTTAATTCTTGGCAGTGTATGAGCAGGTGGACCGAGCAACTATGAACAGTCTTCTGCATCTTCTGAAGGTAGAGTGAAGTGTCATGTAACTGTGTAAACAAGTGCTTTTGTTTGCAGGCTTCTCAAGATACTACTAAGTTGTGAACAACAATGTCAACAGCATGGGATAACCTTACACCTCTCTGCTTTCCACCTATCAGTAACAATCTGATATATTACTTTCATAAGCAATTTTTGGCAGACACCAGCGATTGTTCGTTTCAAACCCAGAATAAGCATACCTGTGAATCAGTCTACTTGCCAGTCAAGAGAGATACTTTAGCTTCCTGTCCCAAAGAAGGACATGAATTAAACCTTTTCCTTTCATGATGTCTTTCTTTTGCATTAATAAACTATTCTCTAACTTCTCCTACCATAAATGGTAGCAGATGGTGCAATCATAATTAACATAACATCTCATATTGGACAGGATACCTTCTCTTAATAGGTGATCCTCGCATATTAACCTCAGTTTTCTTTTCCAAGTTTATTTTGATGGATGTCGCAGTCTAAGTGCTGTTTGGCTTTTTCTTAATAATACAATCTGCTGCGTCTGTTTCCAAAATCCTTCAGCGTTCATTTTCCTCAAGGAAAACTCACATGTAAATTGAAAATAATACACTGGTGTACCCAACTTGATAGTGTAAATGTTGAGTTGTGTCATTCTTTTAAACTTCTGCATACAATACCATGCATTTGAGTTTCATTTATGCAGCCTTATGCTTGCATACACTATCTTGACTTTTTGATAGATTACATACCAAGTAGTTAACTCTGAGACAACCCAGAAATTTTCAAGCTGTGTTTCCAAGCCTCTTGAAAGTTGCTCACAGCATTTGGGTCCCCCCTGTGCCCAAGGCGGTCTTAATTACAACACTACTTTCATAGCTTATTTCTTGTCTTGCAGGTCTTTTTGCTGAAGATGGGTGAAGCCTTGTACTCTAGCTTAACGCCATAGCACAAACAGCATGCCAATGTACTAGTTGTCTTTAATCTTAATTTGGCTCCCAGAACAGAACTAAACTAGGCTGGCAAAGCTGTCTTAGGATAGTGCAGCATGTTGCTGCTTTAAGGAGTTGGTCTGTGGAGCTTTCTGGCTAGCAGTGGTAAGAAGTGATGGCATTCACATCAAAGGAAAATGTGAGCTTTACTCATTTATAATGTGGCAGCAGCAGTTGCCAAGGTGAAGAGCGAGACTCAAATACATGCTTGGTTAGGTCCTTAGTTGTGTGAATTAGTAAGGTGCTGATGTGTCTAATTTCTAAGTGTTAAGATAGTATTAAAGAAATGAATTCATTTGTAGGGGTTAATTACACATGGACCTCAAACTTAACGTTGCGTAATGTACTTTTTTGTGTGTAAGAACTTGAGCTGTGCACCTAGTTTCTAAGTGTGATTAACAATCTTCATTTTAAAAAGTACTTACGGATGCTGTGCGGTCTGCCCTCCTTCTTACCCCCATGATGAGTTTGTCTGGTATCATACTGAGTGCTCCTAGTTGCGTACTAAGGGCAGGTTGCCTACCAGACTGGATGAATCTTCATTACTTTTTACTTCCTACCTGCCCCCATATGGGGTCATGTTAACTGTGTCCAGTTACTCCACATTCTTTTCTCCCCAAAAATCTCCATCTTGCAGAGTAGGAGGTCTTGTCTTTACCCTAGTCAGCCCATTCCATCTCCCTGAGCTCACTTGCATGCTTTGTTGTTTCTGACAGCCTCCAGTCCTTCATCTTCTACCACAGAAAAGGACAGGCTATGATTCCTCTTAGCAGTCTTAAGAAGAGATAAACCTGAGATCTGCCAGTGCATGCGAAAAGCGACACAAGACCATGTGCAGCTATATGTGCTTAAAGCTGTCCTGTCCCTTTTTGCTGCTCTGCTGCTTAAACTAATTGAAAGTGACTTTAAATAAGCTATCTTCAGTTCTTTTTTTCAGTTGCTGTTTTAGGTGTTCCCTAGGTCTGGTCCTAGGAGCCTTTTTTAATGCACATCTACCTTCTGCTGAGACATGGCTGGTGTCAGATGACAATTCTTGGAGTTCTTACGAATCTGAATTTTTTGTGGTTCCTGTTACTCTGTTGGCCTTTGACTTCAGAGGATCCTTCTTACTCTTTCTTTTCATGCCTGTTAGATTTAGAGTTCTCGCTGTCCCTCAAGTTATGGCAAATAAAAACTCAAACAGTTGTAACTAGCAAACTTAATCCTACAGTCTTTACAGAAATGGTGGTGGTAGCGTCTCTGGAGCAGCAGCAAAGTGCATGTGAAATTATCATATTATAACTTAAATAGTTTCCTTATGCAAACGTCTTTCTTGTAGTTCTTAGCAGTTTGGGGGGTTTTTTGTACGCCACGCTTGTCATTAAGGTTCATCCTTAAAATTCTTTGCAGGAAGCTGTCTGAAAACATGAAGGATTCCTGGAGTTGGCCTACTTTTTCTAAAGGTCCTTTGTAACATTGTATGATGCAGCGCTACCCATCTGCTACAGTCCGATCTTAATTATTATCTTCTTTGTTACTACTGCTCTGTTACTGAACTTCCTCTTCTCTGGACTTGCAAAATCATGTCTACAGCATAAAACATGGTTGCAATTCTGTAAATTGTAGTTTACCATAAGAACTCCTGTCCTGCTGAGGTACCTAGATGTCCTTTAAAGGTCACTTCCTACCCAGACTGTTCTATGATTCTACAACTCCGTACCTTTTAGAAAACTCAACAATTATTAGACTATTGATCTGTTGTGACTTCTGCTTAATACTAATCATTATTAGATAGACTTGCTGTAGTCTTAATGGTATATGGTGAAGTGCCCGCAGTGGAGTCTTGGTCTGACTCCAAATCCAACATGGTAGTTAGTGGTTGTGACTTATTTGCATGTAGCTTTTTCTTCCTGCCCTTTTGTAAAGTGTTTTAAGACATTGGCTTTTATCAGGACTTACTGGACAGTTGTCTTTAGGACCTGATCTTTTGAATTTGCCTCCTCATGATTGGGAAGCTTTTCAGCACGGGCTGCTTGTTTCATGGTCACTTGAATGGGAAGGTATCAGTGTAGACAGTATTTCAGTGCTCTATCTCCTTATTTTTTCTTGTACACTTGCCTTGATTATATATGTGGATGGATGCATAGCGCTGATTTGTAATTATTAAAAAAGCCGAACACACCTACAATTAAGTTACATGGTCTGTTTGCTAGAAACTAAGTTTATGAAGGCAAAGAACCGATATTACTGTATCCCAGCCAGAGGAGAAAAAAAAAAAAAAAAACACTCCGACATTTTAAAGAAAGTATGTGATAGCAATTTTATAGCACTCTGTGCTCAGCTAATGTATTCCCACAGTGTCTTGGGCAATATTTTGCTTGGGTGTAGAAATACATAGATGCCTTCCAATGCTGGGAGTTGACTGGCCAAGATAAGTCATTTGTTCTGCTAAACAGTTGTAGGGGTCAATGATGTTTCTCTCTAGTACCCAAGTATTTTAGTGGGCATTTGGTTTGGCTTGTGCCTGTGTTTTGGGACACAAAACTTCTCTCTTTATTTCTGTTCCCTAGACAGGTATTGTCAGCAGCACTGGTACTGAGGTTGGCCACAAAACTAGCTCCTCTGCTGTAACATTCCACAGAGCATAAAAGCATATATTCTTGGGTCACTTGCATAGGAACATCTGCAAATGAATACACAACTCGGAGCAGTTCGTTAGCTGTCTACTTTCTTGTTGTGCGTCTTGCAGTAATTTTATAAGTAAACTTACCCATAGTAAAATAGCACACCACGGGGCAGAAATAACCTTTTCAATAAACTTGACTGTGTATGTTTTTAGCTAGACTGTTACCACTATCTTGGTATGTTAACAAAGTCATGGTGTGAAAAGGCAGATGAAGGTTGCCATGTGTCTTCAGCCTTTAGTATGTGAGATGTTCTTTAGTTAGAAATCTCTGTACCTTGAAAATCTCCAGATATGTTCAAAAGCTTGCATTGTTTTGTTAGGCCACAAAGACTTTTTGCTTTCAAGACTTCCTGTTTGACACAGGTGGATTTAAATGATTTTTTGGTCTACTGGCTGTTCTGTATGTGAATTAATAAGGCTTACATGCAAAATAAGTCTTTAGCCTTTAAGTGATTCTGCATCTATGTAGAGACTGGTAGTTTTTGTTTAAACATTAGAAATTGTATGATGTTCAGCTTGAATATTCAAGGAATCTCATCCTTGCCTTCATGGGACTACTTAACATCAGTGTAACTTTAGTAGATGTTGTGATGTCTCTCAATTCAGAATGGAAAATACTGTTGTATGAGTATCCTGGAACAGGATATGCTTTATATAAATACTGGGGTTCTTAAAACTTCACCTCATGTTGCTATGTTTAGCACATTTGATTTGGTATTTTAATACATTTCTGGTTTTAGTGTTGAAACAACTCTATATGGAAACTTTTCATTGAGTTAATGTGTTTATTTCAAGTAATCCTTGCTAAAAAAGGTAGCAGGATTCTTACACAAACCTAATTCTTGGATTAAGAAATAAACCTTGTGAAACTGCTTAGTTGCTCTGTTTTTATTTTTTTCATTTTATAATGCTTGTTGTCTTCAAAATAACCTTGCTTCACCTGTGCTCATTATGTGCTTTTTTTCCCCTCTCTTTACAGCAGTTCTGTGGTGTTCTTGGTCACACATTTATGGAGTTTCTGAAGGGCAGTGGAGACTACTGCCAGGCACAGCACGACCTCTATGCAGACAAGTGAACTGTAGAAATTCATTACTACTCCACCAAGAAGCCCCCCTAAGAGTGGTTGACCAGGATAAGAAGTATTGAATTGAAATTGGCAGAGCATTTAACAACAGAATTCAGACCTGGATGGGGTAAACCTCAGTGCACTGCCTTTCTTTTGCCTCAGTATTACTGGATTGAAGAATTGCTGCTTCTTGTTAGGAGGTTCATTTCATTTCCCATTACTCTCAACTTCATACTTGCAAGCACTGAGAATTTCACGTGGAGTATAGTGAAGTAGACTTCAGTTTCTCTACATCACTTCTGTATTAGAATTTTTTTTTAATCCTTTCATAATATTGTTGCATGTTTAACTAAATCAATATGGCCCGAATGAACCGCCCAGCTCCTGTGGAAATCACCTACAAGAACATGAGATTCCTAATCACACACAACCCAACCAATGCAACCTTAAACAAATTTATAGAGGTAAGGCTGGGACAGAATTCTTACTGATGTGATTTTTTTTTTTTTTTTTTTTTAATGCCTGAACAGCATGCTATATTAACAGTTTCCTTCTTTACTAGTTGATAACAGCTGTGGAAGCCATATCAAGAGGTACTGAGACTGTTCGTAAATTGACTTTTTTCAAATACTGATGCCATGCTTCAAAGACCTACAGATAAATCTATTCAGATATACTTTGGCCTTCACAAAAACATACTTTTGAAAGTGAAGGACTGAAATAGTTATGGCATCTAGTACATTGTACATGAAGTACATTGTTTAGGTCTGAAAACAGGAATTATCTGGCAGAGTTACGTGTAGAACAATACAAAGATATCTCCCTTCAGTATTAGCAGAACATGGTTCTAGTGTTGTTTCAGAGAATCCTCTGAGTGTCACAGTGTCTACGTGAGTGAAATCTGTGGCTGTAGGCTCTTCATCTAGAGCTGCTGAAGCTATTTTAAGTGTTTTGCTACATGCTGAAATTGTTTACTGACTAAAGCCAGGTGGCTTGGCGTATACTGCTAGTATTGAAACTCATCATGTAAACCTTGCATCTAGCATGTTGAAGCTATAAAGTGCCCAGTTAAAAGTGTAGGCATATATGCTAACAATAGGTTCCTCCGAAGTTATCTCCTGGTAAGGTCTTGAGTTTGTAATGCAGTTCTTCATTAGCAAGATTCTAGGTGTATTATGCCTCAGTTGTGCATTCAGTGTGGGACAACGTACAAGAAACATAGTGAGATAACATTTGCTTGTCTTTATACCCTCACAACTAGATCAAATATGCTTAAGCTATGCTTCAGTCATTACTGTGACAGCTACATTGTGAATGATGGATTGTTGCAGGGATAATGAAGAATGATTGCCCCCTTTTTTTTTAATGGAGGGTAATAGCAAAATGGAAAGTTAAATTTTCATATTCTCTAGTTACAATAACTTGAGAACTGGAATAATTTGTCTTGTGCTCATAACTCTTAACTCTAATTGTAAGAGGTCTTACAATCCTGTTGTTTTAAGCAGACAGAGAAAAGGGGAAGATCTAAACTTCCCTCAGAATGCTTTTGGTGAAGCATGTAGCTTTGCAAACCAGGAAACTTCCTGTTTCTTTAAAGGAAGGATCTTTTAGAGGTGGCCTACTTATTTCATCAATATTTATGTGGATCTAATTTTAAAAGAAAAAGAAGCCTGATCCAATGTAACAGAACTTAATCTTCAGACATGTTTGCAGAAGAGCTTAAAGGTATCTGGCATTAGCACACAGGTTTTCAGTTATTTCATCTTTCTGTGTTTTTCACAGGGTGGCAAGCATTTGTGTGAGTTTACTTATTAAAAATTTTGGAATGAGTTAATAAGCTAACCTATCGAGAGAAATCTAAGTGAAGTCAGTTTACTTCTAAAGCAGATGTTTTTTTCACCCCCTAGGAACTTAAGAAATATGGCGTTACCACAGTGGTGAGAGTGTGTGAAGCTACTTATGACACTGCTCCGGTGGAAAAAGAAGGCATTCAGGTTTTGGTGAGTAGTGCAGAAGCAGAGTTTTAAACCGACGCACCAGCCCTGCCCGCCACCCCCCCAAAAAAAAATTGTTTTGATACCACCTTATTAGCTCCAGAAGTGTATTCCAGTAGCTGATGGAAGCAAAAGCTGTATAGACATCCTTTCTTGGTCAGGAAAAAAATCCTGTTTGGAGCAAAATCATTCGCTTAATGGAAACAGATTGAAAGGAGTATATTCCTAATTTTACTATGGTATACTATTAGAAAACTGTAAGCTTGAGTGGTTCCCTTAGCTGTCAGCTCTTTTGTCCATTGTGTCACCTCCATTTTTGTGTATGCACATAGCATACAATCATGAAGAGTCCTATCTTTATGTATTGATTCATGTATGTCACACTATATTCTAGGATTGGCCCTTTGATGACGGTGCTCCACCATCCAACCAGATTGTTGATGATTGGCTAAACCTCCTTAAAGTTAAATTTCGTGAAGAACCTGGTTGTTGTATTGCTGTACACTGTGTTGCTGGTCTTGGAAGGTGGGTAAAGTTTTAAAAATCTGTTGAATTGCCATCCCTGGTCAGACTTGTTAAAATCTAGTACAAAAGTTTATTTGAGTCAGATGTAAAATAGCCTCATATCTGGTATTGGAATGACCTCACACTTTAAAAGTAGTTCAGATGACAGGAAACTGTTGTATGTAAATATTAGACTTAAAGGCATTTTAGTCAACAAATGATGCTATTATCACAGATATCACACAAAAACTACTGAATGAAGTAAACAGGTATATTCTTGTGCCAAGCATATTGATATTTTTTTTGTCCTGCTACATCATCTTTTTTTCTAATGAGTTTTGTGACACACCTGTTAAGTTTTCATCCACACTGCAGCAATATTTCCAGTCTCTTTCTACGAAGGGTACTGTAACTATTAGCTTCAAATAAGTAGGTCATTCTGTCATATCAAGACAAACTTTAATCCACCACCTATTTAGTGTTCTCTGAACTCCCAAAGCTCTATTTCTGTCTCATTTCCAGCAGTGAGTGTCAAAATTTTTATGGAAAATGCTAAATAGTCTTCTCTTAGCCCTGTTCCCTCTGTCTGCTGCTGCTGTCTTAAATACAGTTCCAGCAGTTGTAAGAACATAATGTTTTTGCTGCTGTTGTTCTAGACTACCTGGGAACTAGATCTGTTCAAAAAGCAGTTGCTGTATTCTAGGCATGGTTTTCAGCATGTCCAATATAAAATGGAGGTTTCTGTTCTTGCTGTCTGTAAGCCTGGCCTATCCACTGTTTGCATTATGGCTTCATACATAATAAAGTTTACTGTAATGCTCAGTGCTACCAAAACAAGTCATCTTCAGCTGCTTACAATGATATCTGTTGTTTTTTTTCTTCAAAGTTGGGCAGTTAACTAATTGAAAAGAAGATCCTAGCTTTTTATCACGTAAGGTTTTTTTTTTTTTAAAAATCCTTGAAAAGGATTGGGGGTGTGCAGCAGCCTGTGGATTGCATCTGTTCCTACTAAAACTTGTGACACTAGTTCTAGGACTTGTCAGTTCTTATTGGACCTGACCCCTCTTCTGATTTCTGCTTTGGGGTCCTGACTGCTTCTAAAGATGCTTGCTTGTGGGAATAGAAACCCATATGCAGCTCCTCCCCAGAATCAATTGGCTTTGAAACAAATGGGTAAAGATAATTTGCATTTTATACCTGCTGTTTTCTCCTGTACCTAAAGTCAGATGAAAAAAGCTAATGTTGATCAGAGTTAATTTAAAGCCCTTGCTTAATAAGAATGGTGTTGCAGATGGGTAGCTTGAAAACAGATGGTATAATGGCTCAGTTTTTTGCTTCCCCAGGGCAGAAACACCAGATACACAGAAGGACAGAAAAGAGAACTGGTTAAACAATACTTTTTTTTTTTTTTTTTTTTAAACCAGAGCTCCAGTCTTAGTTGCTCTTGCACTGATAGAATGTGGAATGAAGTATGAAGATGCAGTGCAGTTCATAAGACAGTAAGTATGAAGCTAACATCTAACTGTTTCAAAGACTTAACATGTTGACGTATCCTTGGGCACTAAAGGCAATTCTAAATGATGATCTTGTCTTTTACTGTTTTTTTGGTAACGTATTTAGTACCTCTGAACTTTGTAACACATACTGTGTATAGTCAGTGTTGTAGGACTTGGCCTTTGGGATGGGTATTTTCCATTCATGTGGAAAGCAGAATCAGTAAGATACTTGAGCAAGTGTAAAAAAAACAAACAAAAATACCCTAACTTTCTGTTAGATCTACAGGGTTGTCTTTATTATTTGTACATATGAGAGGCAGAATATATTTGAAATTTAGGTTCTGTCAGCTACCTCGAGCTAACAATTATTCACATTTGTGGATCCTTTCTTCTGTATTAGATCAAAGTGTGCTAAACAGTTCTTCCTAGTCTTTTCTGGTAGTCTACCAAAGAAAATATTTGATTGAATTTTTTAATAAATGTAAGTTGGATAAGAACAATTTTAGTCTCAAGGCCTCAATTTTGCAGGTTTCAACTATATTAAAAAGAAGCTGCAGCTCATATAAACAATACCAAAATACTTCTTGCATAACTGCCAAATGTTTAAAGAATTAAATTCAGCTTGTACATCTTAACACGCTAGTATATATCAAGTGAGGAATAGGAAGCCTGGCACATATTCCAAACACTCAGCAAAAATGTACCCTTCCTTCACACACTTCTGGTTTGAGAAAACCGAGAAAACTCAGTTTCAGTTCAGCTTCTTATTATGGGGAGTTAAAATGTTTACGTACTTTCTTAATATTGTAGTATTCTTCATAATTATTTTAAAAGCCTGTATAACTTCAGCTGTCTTAAGAAGACCATCTTGCATCTGCTCCATAGCTTCCTTTTGAAGTTTCTTCTGAAGATCTTAATTAAGATCTTTGGCTTCTGTATTTCAGAAGCTAAAACAGTCTAAAATGCTATATACTCCTTTGAGCATGCAGTCCAACGAGGTATTTGTGAAAGGAAGCTACCACCCTCTTTCCTGGCACTTTTAATTATCCTTATTTTGATTACAGTCTTGACTTAATGGTGGGGGTTTTTTTAAGTGACCTAAAAATATTTTGCTGTGGTTGGTGATGCTGTTTCACTAGGCAATAGATTAACGTTCTGTTTTAAATATTTTTTTCCTCCATCTAGGAAGCGGCGTGGAGCTTTTAACAGCAAGCAACTTCTGTACTTGGAGAAATACCGCCCCAAGATGCGTCTGCGCTTTAAAGACTCCAATGGTCACCGAAATAATTGTTGTATTCAGTAAAGCTCAATAGCCTATAGTACTTCTTTGGGAATAAAGGATGGAAACTAGAATTAACAAGACTGCATGCCAGAGACATCAGTCTGATATTTTTTTTTTTTTAGTAGTAAATGAAGCTTCCTTAGGAGTATTTAATAGGCTAAAGGCTTAGTAGAAATGCAACTTCTATGTTTAGATAAATATCCGTTTGGAGACTCAGTAAATGTTTTTGCTGTACCCTGTTTCTGAGCTGTCTCCTTGTTTGTTAATTACCAGTTCAGATATCCTTTAATCATGCCATTGAGTCTTACCCACATAGTTTCAACTACTAAAAATTGGGGTACTGAAATAAATAAATCTGTAGAGAGATTAGGTGCCAAAATACCCAGCATATCAGCTATGTGTTTTTCCTTATAAATGAGCATATTTCTGATGACGTGAGAACTACCAGCTTATCTGGACCTTATCTTTTTTTCTACAGTCATTTCAATATTGAAGAATATGGCCTCTAAGGTAGCCTTGCCTGCTCACTGTATGTTTTGTCTCCCACAATCGCACTAGAATTATCAGGATTTGCACAGTCTGTCTTTTTAATACTATGAATTACAGCAACTTTTTACCCCAGCGTCTGTACTTTTGTTATCTGAACCTCTACATTTTACAAATCATTATTCTCTGGTTACTCATGTAGAAATCTTTTAAATTGTACAGAAGCACACAAGTCTTTAATGTCTCCAGACAAAAAGCCTTACAGTAAAATTAATGTTGGCACTTCATGTGCAACTTAACAGAGGGCCTGAAAAGGTTGGGAGGGGCTATTTAATATTTCTAGTAAAATGTTGCCTTTGTCTTGTGCAGGAAGTATAGAATATGCCCTTTACTTTAGTAAATATTTTTTTAAAATGTAGAAATGCTTTGTTATTGTAGCTAAAAATTCTTAATCAGAAAATTTCTGAAAAATCTTGTAGTTTCTTTTACTGTACCTATTGAAAGTTGTTTACCAACTATTGCTTTGTTGAAAGTGTGATTTTTTTTTTTTTTTTCTTTTATTTTTCCTCCTTGAGTTTCTGCTATGACTTGGGCAGACCTCTGTAATATTTTGTATGCCTTTCAAGCTGCGTAACTTAATATTTGGATACTTGATAATTTGTTTTACTATGTAATTGATAAAATGGTGATGTGTATTAATGTTAGTTCTACCATATATTTATACTGTCTTGGGAATGTGTGGTTATAGTTCTGTGGGAGAAATAATTTTGCCAGTGTTCACCAGCTTGTAAAATCTAGTGTGAGAGCTTAAACATCTAAATAAATACTGAAATGCACTTACGAAGTTTGCTGAAACGCTCATGACTTTCACTTAGTTTTGTGTACTTTGTCAGCAATCTTGAGGTGCCTAAATCCAGAATCTATCCAGGCATCTTTTTTTTTAAAAAAAAAAAAAAATCTAGGCCTGAATGTCCCCTTTGCTGTAATGTTTGCTGTTTGTTTTACTCATAAATAAATGTGGACAACAATTAATAGTAGAAAGTATAGTATTTCTTTATGTAGCTTGCTTGTGATGTCCCTTCCCCAGTACTAAAATAGGCTACTTGCTTAGTGTTCTTGAAACTGTCTTTACAGATATGTATGCTCTTCTGCATTTACTGCAGAGCTTAGGGAACACTTGTATCAGTAGCATTAGAATTTACTTACAAAACAGTATGATACAGTGCTTCATTGTCAAGACTGAAGTCCAAGCAGAAGATATCCCAAAATCATGTGAGCTAAGACCTGTGTTTGAGTTGCCAGTGTGGTGACCAAGTTTCCTGATTAGGACTGAAGGATGCTTTTAGTAGCCAGCTGAGGTGCTGTTCTTACTGGTGATCATAAGCTGAGGTCCATGTCTGCTTAAAATTAAGCTATGCTTATACCTATCTTGGTTTTTCTAACCGATGAGGTGGAATGCTGTGTACAACATAAGCTCCAATGAGATTTCTGATGAATTGTTCTTGGAAAGGTCTAGTCTCATTATAAACTTTGAAATTCTCTATGATTTAAAACTGCCTGAAACTGAATATAATTTAGCTTCATAAAGTAGTAAAACAAACTCTTAACTAGTTGAGCTTTCCTTTGGAAGTTAAACTTGATTTAAAGGGTATTCTGATCAAAGGAATACAGCTTCATTTGTGTGAGGAAACAAGGCCTTTTCTTTTGGAAGGACATCCAAAGTCATCAATGTTTCTGTTGTCAAGATGGACTAGACTTCAGGAACAATTGTAAAGACAAAACCTACAAAAATTCTGTAACTCAGCAGTTCAGCAGGCTGATGTAAATACTGGTGTAACACAGATTAGTATCCAAACTGAGTTAAAAATACTAATTTGGTCACTCATGGAATGAGGAGGAATCTGTAAAACAACTACCAATAAAATGCCTGCTTTTTTAAAATTTAAAATTATTAGTGCAAGTCTGCTACGTACATCAGATTTTGCTGTGTCTCCACAGGATTCACATGGGTAAGGAGGGCTGTGTTTAGGTTAAGAACTCTAACATTTTAGTGATGGGAGCTTGGTCCTTTGAACTCTTCAAACTTGAGACTGGGCTTGATTTTAGTCCAGAACACTAGGATTTCTAAAGAGGAAGAACTTTTGCATAATAGGTGTGTCTGTTTAAAGCAAAGATCAAGTCAATCTCAGAACTGTTTCCACATGTAGATATGAATCCCGAAGGAACAGAAAATGGCTCTTGCGTAGCAACTCTGGTAGGTTTCAAGGACTAAGATGTTGACTGTACTTGATAAGATAGCAGATGGAAGTATATAAAGTAAGTTAAATGAAGTTCTATATAACTTACATGATTTTACAAATAAATGGGAAGAAAAACTTAAATGGAATTACTGTATCTTCACTTAAGGCTAAAGCCTGGCATGGAAGACAGGCTTTAATGTTACCTAATGGCTTAGGTAAATATGGCTTGTAAATGGTGGTAGTATTTGTAACATTCCTTAGCATGTAGCAGAAGTTAAATATTCATGGGAAATAGGGGGAGAGGGAGAGCATGATCTTGCAATTATCACAGCAGAAAACTTGATGGGTTCTCTATACCGTTCTGTCATGTAGTCCTTAAATATTGCTGAGAAAAATAGTCAAGATATTGTTTTACTTGATGTCCCAAATCGGGTATAAAGTTAAACATGATTCTCTTAAATATGATTCTCAGAAGTGCTGAGCATTCACTTCCAAGTGAAGTCTGTAAATACTGTACTTACATGAAATCACGTAGTACTACATATTTCTGGACAGTCCTGAAGCATTTCAGACTGAGTACTCAAAGCTAGTTAATATTTCTGATTGTTAATATCCCTGGTCTTCAGTTCTTCATGCATAAAAATGCATTCATTCCTGTCCTCGCATACGGAGGGCAGCTGTGGAGATCAGCAGTAATTTCTGAAGTAATCAGAGCCATATGTATTATTGCAGAAGAAAGAGTAGGAAAACGTGTAATTCAGGGTACAAATTCTAGGTTAGACTTAAGATCTTTGTCCATAAGAAAAGTAGTAAAGCACTGGTCATTCGTGTGACCATTGTTCATCCTTACAAGTGAGACGAGGGAAAAATAGTGTGTAATTAGGTATTTGTACTTGAGAGTGCCAGACTAAGGTTTCCTAGATGGCCTGACCTGTATCATGTTTAAGCTTCTGAGTGCTTGACTGTGCAGTATTAACAACGTTTTTCAATTTTTTTTTAATTATTTAAATAGTTACTGAGAGGTAGTATTCAAAACAATACTTCAGATTTGTTGGGATTTTGCTATATTTTACAAGTATTTTCTGTAAGTACACAGGAGGTTTACAAGCTGGAGGTGATCGTAATCTATTTGGAACAATGTTATCTTTTTGTACGTATTGTGTAATCCCTGCTGAGGCGATCTTCACTGTAATAAAAAGAATAGCTAAGATTCGCAAATTGAATGCAAATCTCAAAATCAGGCTGAAATTTGGTGGGTTTTTTTAATAGCTGGGAGGGACTCATCTAAATGAATACAGACTTTTACAACATGTGAGTAGAAGCTTCCCTCACAGTAGAATGGATTTTGCACTTCTCAGGCAACTAATATGCTGAGAGAAAGGTCTAAAATAGGTTAGATGAAGAGCTCTCTAAAGGTGAGAGCATAGTCTGTAAAGGCAGCACTGGACAGCAAATTCAGTTTGCAATGTTGGTATCTACAAGTAGATTAAATAAATCTCACCTAACTTATCTAAGTGCAATAGTTCAAAGTATCAGGTAAAGTATTGGGTATTTCTCTCAACATACCCTGCTCTTAATGTGTAATAAATATTGATAATTAGAATCTGATTTTATTTTTATTGATATGGATTTATGCTACAGGTAACAACAGCAAGCCTTATAGGCATTATTTTCCTCTTGATCACCTGCATTAATGCTGTTAATTTTGATAGATACTGTTCTAATGTGTTCTGTCCTCAATGCATTGATAATTAATTATCTCAATAACAACGCAAGTTAACTTATCGGTGGAAAACATCTTTGTGAAGTAATAGTGGTTAAATAGTGGTCTGACAAGAAAAGATAAGGCCAGTGCCAGAAGATCAAGTTGCCTCCTTCAATTTCTGATTCAAATGAGAGCTCTTTCAAAGCGTAGCTGAAGAAAACCACATACCCCACAGTGTTTAGATACATGGGAATGCTCAATATAGAAACAGTCAAATAGTAGAAGATACTCAGTCTCAACACTACATGTAACCTGTGTCAGTGTAACAAAACCTAAGTAAATATATGGAAAGGGTATTTTCTGGTGGGCTGGCGTCTTAATTATACTTTATTGGTGTAATAACAGCAGTAGCAGATCCTTATCCTTCATATAAATTTGCACATGACAATATTTTGTCAGTGAGTTTCACAGATGTTTGTTCTGAAAAAGACTGAAAGTAAATTACAAGACAAGCTTAAATTACAAGGAGAAATAATTTAAGACATAGTTATGATACTGATCTGAACAGGACAGTGCAACTTCAGTACTGTCACACACTCCGTTAGCTGATACTAGTGGGAGGCTACACACTCCGTAGTTGGCCTCCTTCTATTCTCCAGTAAATCTGTGTGTCACAAGGTAGGACATGCAAAACCTGGACTTGCCTTTAACATTTCCATTCAACTCTGTGAAACTTTCAATTCGTCCTAACAAAAGCACATAAAAACAATGGTGACATAGCAGATCTGAGAAACCCTGAAGGGGTTCTCCTACACTGCAAGAACAATCATCCCTTTAGGCTTCATATAGAAGGTTTTCTACAGTAACACACACCCCCCTATCCCAGGGACACACTATCCTGCCCTCCACCATTTGGTATGGCAGGATTCTTGCTTCTCCTTTCTCTCAAACAGGGAGTTCCGTGTAGGATGCTATGGAAGATGCGTACCTGGCAGGAACTACATAGCCTTGATGCACTACCTCAGGTCTCCCCACATGGACTGTCTCTGCACCATGTCTTTATCCAGTCAGGATTAATTTGGCTAATGGGGAGGCTTTTTTCCTAGGCAGACACTTGGTGGCTGTTTCCCATTTTAATCTAACCAGTTAGACAATTTTATAATATCCAAACACTGTGTCATGTTCAGGAGGCTATCCTTCTGATGGAGAGCATGCAAACTTCCCCACATTTGTGTTTAATCACAAACCTGACTTATTTTTACTACTCCCATTCTCAGGCTTCATTCGCATGTCTGATCGCAGCTCTTTATTGTGTAAGGCTTGTTTTGTACCTTGAGGGTCTTGACTTCCTTATTTTTTTCCTATTTTCCCTGCTCAGAAATTCTTGGTCATTTCTATTACATTTGTCTACTTGTCCTCAAGACTCTCTTCTGGGCTTCCTTAATTGGTATCTAGTTTTCTTCGCTGGAAAATAATTAAGAAGTACTATCTAATGGCACTTCATGTTTACATTCCTGTCTCGTCTTCCAGCATTACCAAATATTTATGCTACTTTAAACTTGGGTCTCAGTAAGTTCTATTAAATAGCAAGCCCTTTCCCCTTGGAAGGAGAAAATTTGGAGGTTCTAAGTCAAGTCCAGGAAGGGAATTAGAGAGAATTACAATATATTCTTGAGTTGAAGCAGTAGGATGTTTTGGAAGGAGATCCCCTAATTGTCCCATTTAGAGATACAGAGTAATTTAGATTTAGGTCAAAACATTAGGAAGTGATCTAGTCCAACCCCATGCTGAAAGCAGGGCTAACTTCACAATTAGATCATGGTATTCAGGCACCTGTCCAGTCAAGTTTTTAATATCTCCAAGGATGGAGATAACTCGGTCCTTTCCAGACCTTTGTTCTAGGGTTTGACTGCCCTCTCAGTGAATACTCTTCCCTTGATAGCTAGTTAGAGTTTTCCTGGATGCAGTTGGCCTCTTTCTCCCATTTTTTCCACTGCAACCTCCTAAAGAGACTGTCTGTTCCTCTTTACATCCTCCTGCTAGGTAGCTGAGACAGCAGTAAACCTCCCTCCTCAGCCTCCTCTTAAGAAACAGAGATATCTCAGCATGCCATATGCTCCAAGCCTCTAAGCATCTTGATGACCCTACACCAGGGTTCCCTCCAATTTGTCAATATTTCGCTTGTACCAGTGAGCTTAAAATTGGACATAGTACTCCAGTTGTGGTCTGTAATCACCTCCCTTGACCTGCTGCCCGGTCTCCTTCTGATGCAATCTTTCAATTCAATTTGTCCACCAGGTCCTTTCTGCAAAGCTGCTTTCTTGCCAATTGACCCCCAGCCTGTACCACCTGTGCATGGGCTATTACATCCCTGATGTAGGACTAACAACTTAAATGACATTTGTTGCTCTCCATCCACTGAAGCAATCATCTCATCATATGCTATCAGATTGGTCAGAGTAGCTTGACCTCGGTAAATCCAAGGTGATCTGTACACAATCGTTTCTTTTTCATGTGCTTAGAAATGGCTTCCATGAGAATTTGCTCCACAACCTTCCTGGGAAAGGAAGTGAAGCTGATGGGTCTGTATTTCCCTGGAACCTTTTTCTTGCCTTGAAGGTGTGCATGAAGTTTTCCTTACTCCAGTCATCAGAAACCTCGCCAATCACCAAGACCTTTCAAAGAGGAGAGCAGTCTCATGACAGCTTCAGCCAGCTCCAACAGTACCCTTGCATGCATCCCATTTGGTCTAGTTGGTTTAATTGTTCCTAAACTCCATCTTTCTCTACTGTGGTGCTGATCTCTTCCTCGTGGTATCCAGTGATAGGACGTGTAGGAATAGTTCAAAGCTGTGCCAGGGAAGGTTTAGACTGCACACTAGGAAGCATTTATTTACCAAGTGGGTGGGCAAACACTAGAACAGGCTTCCTAGAGAGGTAGTCAATGCCCCAAGCCTGTTTAAGAGGCATTTGGACAATGCACTTGATAACATACTTTAACCTTTGGTTAGCCCTGAATTGGTCAGGCTGTTGGACTAGACAATTAGTGGAGGTCCCTTCCAACTGAAATTATTCTATTCCATTCAATTCCATTCTATTCTAATTGGCGTACTGTGCCAAATTCAGCGGCAGGCACCCAGGGGTGCAGTTTTTTGTATCTATTGTACCTAAGGCTGGGACTGAACCAAGCAGCTGCAGTTGTCCCCCAGCACCCCCAGCCTTTCTCCCTGAGGAGCGCTGGGAGCAGAGGCCTGTCTGTGTCAGCAGGACACTGAGGCTAGGAACGGATTTACTGCAGAGCTGAGTAGTGCACAGCCAGCATCTCTGCAAGCACTCCACATCATATAAAGTTTATGATGCACAGCTATGTAGGTTCCCACTCACACAGACTGCAAATATAGTACTGTATAGCTGGAGATTAGCAACTTCAGTATCTATACACAAGAATGGGGAAAAAAAGAGTAGGACAGCTTTGGGCCTGGAATGATAATTACAAATTCTGAAAGGAAAAAACTACATGGAATAAAATGCAGAATGGATTTTCCAGAGGTCATTATGCCACACTATAAATCATTAGTTAAACTGGAGAAGGAGATTTAGTAGAATAATTTTAAGGCAGAAAAAGCAGGAGACAACAACAGATAATAATGGAAGGCTGGACAGAGGTTGAGTGGAATTTCCAAACAATTGATTTGGGAACTGCACTTTTGTGTATGTATATGTATTATTATATTAAATATATAATAAATATTACCATACATAAACCCACATAATATATACTAATATGTCTATATAGATAGAATTATTTAATTGCATTTTCATAAAACATAGAATATGATGAAGAACTGTGATGACTGAGGAAGATCAGCATGGTATGCATAGTCCTTGTTACTTTTGTCCAAGATAGAGGAATTTAAGCTAAAGCAAATAAGATTTCTTCTCCAACAGCCTGGAGGACTTCCAGCAATATCAAATTCAAACTTTGAACCTTTTAAGGTCTTTCATTTGATTTTGCTTTCCAGAGTGATATATCATATATCCTTCCTTCACAAACTAATTTATCTTATTGCATTTTTTCTTAGTCTTTATTTACATTATTCTTTATTTAGAACCCTGGGATTAAGAAACAATTTGCTTATTTCTGTACAGTGGTCACTGTAAGGTCTCTTGGTTCTGTGCTCTGATAGTCAACAGAACCGCCCCACGATCCAGCAATTCCAGCAAAAAAGGCATATTGCCAGTCTTTATTTCTAGTGCCATGGCTGTGCCCCTGCTACTTGATGCAATATCACACTTGTTGGCAGGAGAAACACTTAAGACAACTGGCTATAGAACTGAGACAGAGATGTAGAGAGTGGAAGAGATGAACAGAGAACATGTGTGCAAACGAAATATAACTTTCAACCTTAGTGGAAAAGCAGAAACAAAATCTCACAAATCAGAAACCAGCCTTACAGAAAACTTATATAGATTTTTAATGGAAGATACATCAGGTACTCCCTACAATGTATATGAATAAAGCTATTTGAATATATGTAGAGAGTTATTTACATGAATAAACTTTTCTTAAAATAATAATTGATGATCTCTCCTTACACATATACAGAAGAAATAAAACACTGATAAATTATCAAATGAGCATTTATTCAAAACAAAATTATTATTTTTTACTAACATTTACTACCAAATGCTTATCTCCACAGAACATTAAAATTAAGGTGAACAGGTAGTGGAGTGAAATCTCAGCTGTTTAGAGGATCAGTAACTCCAGCAGCAGTTCCATAGGCAACTGCCCAAACTTGTGTGAGAGATAAGTCCCAAAAGCCTGGTTAATGCAACCTATAATTGTTTTCTTCTACTGGTCCAAAATTTCATTCAAGGATTTTTCTTTTCCAGGTTCATGCAACTGTCTGTAAATAACTGCAAGTCTATCTTGTCTTCTGGGATAAAATATTTTTTTTCAGTCTTGAATCTATGCATTCCATTGGGTAAGTCTTAAAAAAAATAGCTTGTAGCTTCTGTATATTTCACCTCTCTACTAAAATCTACCCTTAGTCATAGAACCTTGCCTTTGTTCACCAAAGCTGTATTGTTAATTTTAAAATCTACAGTCCCTTTCACCTGTGGAACTGAATGGTTTCCTGCTGCTCTCTAGAGTCTGACATACAGCTGCTGTTTGATCTAATGACTGGCAGCTGCCAATCAGTCTTTATGGGGGATCTTAAACTCAGTGGAAAGTGGGTAAAATGGAACACGTTACAGTTACTGTATTAATTGAGGAAAGGTGGGTAATGAAAGGAAAAACAGTGTCAAAATCAGGCATTCTTAAAAAAAAAGACTAAAAAATTTAGGAGATTCTTGGCTATTATTGTCTTGCATTTGAAAAAGAAACAGTAAAAGAACTCTTCTTACAACAAGAAATAGAAAAGATGTGAAGAACCGGCAGTTTGAATTTTTACTAAGGATACTGGTTCATGTTAATTTATACTCAATAGGCTTCAAATGAGCCAACTATGGAGCTTCCTGAACCATTGATATTGGCAAATCCTGGATATTGTGAACAGGCAGTCTGCTGCTCCTCCTGGGAAAAATCTTAGCAAATGTAGTTCGAAAGGCAGTTATCCAAGAGGTGTAAATGTAATATTTATAACTTTTCAAAAACCAGATACTTAGTAGAAAAAAAAAAAAGCTTGTTCAGTATAGTAAATTTAGCAGATAAATAAAACTGTTTCTGTAGCAGATACTTTAATTTCTTTCAAGGTCTAATTGGGCTTTGCATGACATTCTAAGAAGTTACATATTTGCAAATAAGTGTAACACTTGGGTATTAAAATCATTTAAATCAAATATATTGAGAAAATTCAAATAGACACACCCAGCCAAAAAAAAAATGTTCCTGTGAGAGTTTGCTTGAATAGTTATTGGGCTATTGCTACGATATATCTCATCTTTTGACAGTGGCAAATACTACCCTGGGGCATGGGAGAAAACTTGTTAGTCTTCTACCATACCCAACAATTGATTTATCTAGTTAGGCATACAAAACAATCTAGCTCCTTTCTATGTTTTGACAACTGGAGAACTAGTAATTAACACTCATCAGCAAGCCATGTTTAAGACCAGTAAGATACCTGACTGTATAGCATATTTTCAAAAATACCAATTA
This sequence comes from Caloenas nicobarica, assembly GCF_036013445.1. Classification (NCBI taxonomy): domain Eukaryota; kingdom Metazoa; phylum Chordata; class Aves; order Columbiformes; family Columbidae; genus Caloenas; species Caloenas nicobarica. The sequence goes on from NC_088247.1 coordinate 28,381,655, forward strand.
GAAAAAGACATGGAAGGGCAGGGGAAGGTTGTCAGCAAAATCATTCAGGAACCTCTGGGAAAGACTTGCGGCTGAAAAGAGACTTCGAATTATAAGCAAAGAAACTGCCTTCTGCTGCTGCTGCTGCCTTCTCCCATGTTCAAAGCACTAGCAGACTGTTTCCTGAAAATAAATAGGTTGCTTTCCAATGGAAAAAACTTGCAGGATCTGGACTGTTACCAAGTAGGTCATGTGTAAAGGCACATGATAAAAACATCGCTAGGAATGATAGCAGATGGTGCAGTTGTAATTGTGGATAGCTGACCTGCCATTGTGTATAGCTGACCTGCCATTGTGTATAAAGATCCCTGTAATACCTATTAAGTTGTCCTTTGCAGTCTTTTTGGTTGGTCTTTTTTAATGTTAAATAAATCCACAACATAGGTGCTATAGGTGGGAAAATTCGCTATATATGTGGCCAGCAATTGTGACTATGAAGTTACTGGTACAGCATGGGTCATAGCAAAAGAAAAGTACACACACTCTATTATAGGTCACAGGAGTTATGTGACTTTTGAAAATGTAAAGAAAGAACTGAATAGGGCAATGAATAACGATCAGATTACTAGCAGTGCTTTGTTTGGTGCTTGTGTCAAAAGTAATGAGAGCAAAAGGGTTGAATGCCAGAAAATTTGTGCAATGCAAATGTTTTTAACTGAATTTCACTCCAGGCAGTCATTTCATTTCTTAGCATAATGTTGAGAATACATTAGAGGTTTAGTGCCTTGTTGAAAAATTGTGCCTAAAAAGCCTTTGAAGAAATGAGTTCAATCAGCCCAGTAGCTTAGTTCTGTGCCATCATAAAAAGGCAGTATTTTTTTAAAGATGCTTGCCTTGGAAAGGAAAGAGCATTTCTGAAAATGGGAAAGCACAAGAAGAAAACTGGAAAAAAAACCATGTGTGGTGATTTGCATAAAGATAATTTAAGGACAGAGAAAAAAGTTCGGGTGGGGTAAAAACTCTGCTGTGCTAGAAAGGTGTTACTGTCTTGTTGCAACTACCCTATGTAGTGGTTGAAAATGTCACTTTGCTACTATGCCTTCAGATTAAAGCCTTCTTTCCTACTGTGATGGCAGCAAGAAAAATATTTAAGGCATTTCTACCTTTATGGCACCACAGGAGGCCCTGAAGAACATGAATGTCAAAGACTCCAAACAGAACCAGAGAAAGGTACAAAAGGAAAACCAAACCATTTTAACTTCACCTTTTTGTTATTCTTTTTGTCCTGACACAGTAAAATGTTTGCATTTCATTACAGAACATGAGGAAAATGTAAAGGTACTGTTAATATAGAATCATTCAAAATGTCTGATTGTTAGGATTTGATTGTTCAAAATCTGTTTCTCTTTTGGGGACGTATTCAATTTGAAACTTGGCATATGTGATGAAACCCCAGTACTGCACTTAATACTAGCCATCAAGCTGAAAAAAGAATAACGTATGTTGCATTTAACTAATGCTATAATGCAAAATAGAACGAGAGCTCTTTTCTCAGATAACTTGACGTAGAGACTAAATTACTTCAGGTTCTGATGGTTTGATAAACTCACACCATAAAGACCCTTTGGTGGGAATTTGCGTGAATGTGTGCCACAGGTACCTACAGCGCACATGGAGAAGTTGTCGCCAGAAAGAGGCGGCCAAGGAGAAGTGACACACGTGCTGAGAAGCGGCTTGAGACACGTCTCCCCACGACTGTTCCTGTTCGACCTGCAGTAACCGACGAACCTGGCACATGGGGAGTTGAAGGAATCTGCCCAAGGCCGCCGGCGCACAGGAAGGATCGACAACACGGTTGCATAACACGGACTGCACAGAAGAGGGTGGCAGCTGCTATTTGCAGACAAAGACAACAGAATTACACAGGCACCCGCCGCAGGGGCGCCGGGCCGGCCGCCCCCAGCTGCAGCAGCGGCCTGTGCCCCGCTGGTTACGGGGAAGCCTGCAGGCCCACCCGGCCGCCCTCCACCCACCCGCAGGCCGGGCCGGCCGGGCGCACGGCCTGGCCCGCGCAGCTGCAGCCTGGGGGCCACCACCAGGCGCTTCTCGCCATTTCGGCTCCCAACACCAGCGAGGGTGCCCAAGACCTTCCCCAGGTGAGCCGCGGAGGCCGGCTCCGCTGACGGGGCCTTTCCGGGGCCTGGCGCAGCAGGGGCCGCAAGCACAGTTATGTCACGGCGCGGCAGATCTCGCCGGGAAGAGGCCGCAGGCGGCACGAAGCACCCGGCACCACACCCCGCGCCCCAGCACGGCCCGACCGAGCCCGGCGCCCCCCGGCGCTGGGTGCACGATCGCGGCCGCCCCGGGCCCGGCGCCTGCGCAGCGGCGCACGCGGCCCCCCCCGTACCAGCGCTGTCACGTGAGCGCCGGGCCCGGCGCCGCTCGCCTGACGCCGCGGGGGCGCGCCTGGAGGGCAGCGGGCACGCGGCCGGCACCGCGAGCCGAGCCAGGCCAGGCCGGGCCGGGCCGCGCGGGACCAGTTGGGCCGGGAGAGGGGGAGCCCGCGCGCACCCCCGTTCCCGCGGGGCTGCGCGCGCCGCCCTCTCTCCCTTCGGCGCGGCCGCCGCGTCCTTCCTCCGCGGCTCCGGGGCAGCGCTGGGCGGCGGAGCAGGGTGAGTTACCGCCGCCGGGCCGCGGCAGGTAAAGTGGGGAGGGCGGAGTGGGGGGAGACGAAGGAGGTCGTTGCGTGGCCTCGCTCTGCCTTCCCTGGGGCGCCGTGGGTGGGCAGCCAGGCCGGGCCGGGCCTGCCGTGGCGGTGGGGCCGCGGCCTGGCTGGGCCTGGCGGCAGGACTCGGCGCAGCGGGTCGGCCCGGGTGGGACGCGGCCTGCTTCCGCCGCGCGCCGCCGGCCCGGGCTGGGCGCGGAGCCGCTGCCGCCGCCGGCCCTTCTGTAGAGGCGGCCCGCGGGCTGGCGGCGGGCGCGGAGGACGCTCCCCGGCCGAGCCCCGGCTGCCCCGCTCCTCCCGGGCCCGGCCCTGCAGCGCTGACCTCGCGCAGGCTGCGCCCCGCGGACCCCGGCCCGGCAGGGCCCCGGGCTCCTCGCCCTGCCACCTGACATGGCGCTCTGGCCCCGGCCTCGATGCCTGCGGCGGCCTCTACTGTCCCCGCCCGCCCCGGCGTCCGTGCGGGACCCTGCCGCAGGCTCCCTGCCCGGAGCCGCGCTGCTGCTGCCTTTATTGCACCGCTTTCTCTGCTCCGCGTTTGCTAGGTCTTGCCCCTTCTTGGCGGTGCTTGTCCCTCCTCACTTCTTGAGGCGCTGATGCCTTTTTGCCCCATAAAAACCTGAGGAACGAACACCAATTTAGACCCTGCTGTTCTTCCTGCTATTGGTCTGACCTACTCCGGGCTCCTCCTCCCGTCTCTCAAGCTCAGCATCATCAACAATTCCTGGGTTTAACTCTTGTGTATAGTACCCACTGTAGGAAGTGCGGGAGAAAATGTGGTCATTGGTGGTACCCAGGCCTAGTGGTATTTCCATATCCTGTTGGATGAGATGCTCTTTCTGAGGCAATGCGTCCATGCTTCTTGCTTGCTACTGGAATGCAAGTAATTAATATCTATTAGGCTTTAGAAGAGTCATCATTCATGTGATTGCAAGTGTGTTTTCTATATGATCTACACAATGGAGACTTGCAGGCATGAGCCATTGGAAGAAGAGCACTTTGTGCATTGTAGATCGAGTTAGTAGAAGTAGCCTGCAGAATGAAGCATAAAAGCGAGGAAGAGAAGACAGAAACATGGAATGATGACAGCTGTACCATACAAATTGTGGTTGTGGTGTTGTCTTTCATATGTCTCTTAATCCGTTATGTAATTTTTATACCTTTGCTTTTATAAAAATGGATGTTAACTTTGCTAAACCATGGAAATATTGTAGGATTAAATGTAAGGAGGGTAAACATATGGGATCTCTTTACCACCACTAATTCATGGTTTGTTTTGCTTAATAAATGAATCTGTTAAAGTTCAGGACACACTGTAAGGGGGATCTTGAAAACCTGTTTTTTGTATTTCTTGGAATAATTTAACTTTGGTCTCTACACTTCATCTGTAGCCCACAGTGAAACTGCTACTCAGCTTTCGTTTTACTTTACCAAGTAGTTCTAGTTTTATTTTCTGTAGTCAGCTTTAAAGATCATACATATAAATATGGAGTTCTGGACACCTAGATTTTTTCAGCTGTCATTGCCTGTTACTCAGTCATTCAGTTTTTATGTGCATTTTACATTTGCAAACCCTCGTGAATTTTAAGCAGCTGAAACAGCACCTAACTACAAACCATGCTGGCTAGATCTTATTCAGTATAGTTAACTGAAGTAATTCAGCACAGTAGTAAGGTGTTTCTAAGAAAACAAAAACTCTAAAAAGTCTGTAATTATTATTTCCTCTTTTTACAAGGCTTAGCTCTTCCTTAAAGAGTAAATACTACTCATGTTATGCAAAGAGTTAGGCCCATGTATGTTGTAAGAATTTTTTTTAGCTGTTATTTTAGTGAAGTTTTTATAGTAAAAAATAATTTTCCCTGGTTTACTTACTAAGGGGAGATAAATTATTTGTAGGAAAAAATAATCATTCATTGTTTTATTACATTATTCTGGCATATTATGTCAGAAACTTTTTATTTCTATGGGAAGGGAATATTTTTGAAAGGTAATATTATGAAGTAGCAATGACAAAGTCCACTAAGTTGGGATATGAGTGTTCATTATATAGCAGCAAAACATGAAAATATAGATGACTTGTGACATCTGCTTGAGTGGTGTAAATATAGCTATGTGATGGATAGTATTTTTCTATTGAAGACTTTATGAGGCTTAGCCATTAAGCGTCTGTTTCTGAAGAAAAACTAATTTTAACCTGTTTTTCCAAATGAATCATTATCAGAGAGACACTGACATTCAAAAGGTATTACAAATGAGATTATTTGATCTGGGGTGACTGACAATCAGTGTAACCTGTTACACAGCTTAACGTTTATACTGTGTTCGAGCTGAAAATATTTGAAGTGATTCTTGAGGAACCTGAGGTTGGAAAAGAGTTGAAGAGCATAGCAGTAGTGATGGAAAAATAATCCATCCTTGTTTTTTTCTGTTCAAGGAAATTATTCTTGGTAGTGAGCTTACAATTTCTAGAGATATATGCAGTGATGGAGAGATTAATTAAGTTATGTATAATCTTTGATGATGCTTAATTTTTGTGAGATTCAAGAGTGTACATTGATGGGACCATCCAGGAAAGGAAAACAGTCTACTTTACAAAATACATTTGAAAGATTTCACGAAATAAAGACTTTTTTGTGACAGAACACAACCTCTAGTGCAGCAGTTTGTGCCTCTTCTAGCTGTAAAGTGAGGGTGAAGAATGTAATTTTTTTGAGGAGAGGTTACTTTGTTCAAAAGATAACTGCTGAGGTGATTTTTTTATGATATAATTGGATCTTATATGATGAAGAAAAGGTTTCTCTGTACTTTTTCTGCATTTCTTTGTCTTATAATTAAGTCCTTTGTTTGAAATTTACTTTTTTCCCTGCTCACTGAAATGAGGTACAATTTTGGCTCGTGAATGTAATTCTTTTGGATAGTGAAGGTTTAATTAAGAATCTCAGATTTTCTGCCCTTCGTTCAAATATTGTGATAGGAAGTAGTAAGAGATCTGCTGTGTCACTGAGGGGAGCAGTATATACCTTCGGATTATAGGTGAATTTTGTGGTGTGGTTATTATTATTTGATGTGTCAGACTATTGAGGTTTCCTTAGCAGGGTGATAGGATTTGGGTCAGTTGGTGTCTGAAGACTTTAGGCTGAGGGGAATACAAAAATAATACAGACGAGCTGGTTAAGAATGAATGAAATGCTCAGATTTACATTTCTTGTTCTTTGATCTGTGGCAGGGCTTTGGTTTTGGTGCTACTAAAAGCTAGATCTTTAATTTTAAATGAGAGATTAAAATAATAAATAATAAATAGGGGATATAAATAAGGGAACAGGTGGCTTATGGATACGTATGGGTAGATATTTCTAGTGTACAGCTTTGTCATTGTACCTGGGTCTCCTTTACAGCAATATTAATGTTTCAAATAAACGTGTTGGCTACGTGTAGCTGTTATGCAGGTCTTCGACAGTGTCCTGTTTGATGAAAGATGGGGGAACAAGAAAGATAAAATTTGATTATGATCGAAGGTCAAAGCTCAGCAAACTGTATTCCATCCGAGGACACTGAAACTTTCTTTAACAGTTCTGAACACATTTTTATGGCTATATTGCAGTTCATATGCTCATAAATCAAATTGCTTGTCCTGCTAAAAATGTTTTGTCAGTTAACTTAATTCTTGAAGACAGCCCTAGAGGATGGGATTTGAACCAATGTGAACCAGAGTAGAAAGCTCATTGGCGTGAGAGTTGGATAATCTCACTCAAAAAGTTGCAATCAGCACCTCGATGTCCAAGTGAAGACCAGTGATGAGTGGTGTTCCTCAGGGTTCAGCATTGGGACCAGCGCTGTTTGACATCTTTGTTGGTAACATGGACATTGGATCAAGTTGTCCCGTCCCAACAGATGGGATGAGGGATGAGTTAACTCTGAACGCGACACGCACCCTGACTCAACAGATGAGATCAGGTATGAGTTAACTCCGGGTAATTCTGCGCAGCAGTGCGAAGTCAATGACAGTCAATCATTCCAGGGGTCCAATTATGAATTTACTACAAATTACAGTGATTAGTGACTTGGCAAAAGTATATTATAGTAACATGAAACTTACCAATACATTCACAGCAAAAGCCCTTCTAAAAATGGTAGATTGGCAACAATTAGTAACTGTAATGCAAAACTTAACAAGACTTTAGCAGTAGAACTCAAAATGGTATTACTTTTATATGTTCAAGAAAAAGAAAGAGAGAGAGAGAGAAGGAAAACTAAGATATCAGAAAGAGAAAGGGAGGGAGAGAGAGAGAGAGAGAGAGAGAGAGAGAAAGAGAGAGAGAGAGAGAGAAAGATATCACCACTCCACAGGTACATCGGTCCCACGACGACCTCTGGAGGGGGGGATGCGTTGAAGATTTACACGCCGCCAACCTATATCATACATGAGGTTGTTGTATAACCCAGTTCATTTATATGCGAGATAGGAGAGGGTGGTTCATCTCTTCCCTCTGCTCACTCTTCATGCTAATTAGGAAGACTTCTGGAAATGGGTCTGGGGTCTTCAGACTAGGGGAAAGTTCACAGTACTGGCCAGAAGTGAGTTGTTTTGCCTGTCAGGGGTAGCTGTTGGTTCGTGGTTTCTTCTGGTAGTTGGTTGTCCGACAGATGGTTCATCTCTATCATTCCAATTAGGCCATGAGGCCTTTCACAGCAACACTGTTAATTGCCCTTATCTTGCAAGGTGTCTGCCTCCATGGCCATAAAACTTTGGGAAAGATAAGACAAGGTGTCATCTATCTTTTCCTCCCAAAGTAACAAAAACCAGACGTTTAAGGCATAACAAGGTCCTTTGTTCTGCTAAGGATGAGGGGTGTGCTTCAAGGTTGTCACACAAGTGTACTCTCAGCAAGTTTGCTGATGACACCAAGCTGTGCAGTATGATTGGCACACTGGAGGGAAGGGATGCCATCCAGAGGGACTTTGACAGGCATGAGAGATGGGCATGTGCCAACCACATGAAGTTCAGCAAGGCCAAGTGCAAGGTCCTGCACGTGGGTCAGGGCAATCCCAAGTACAAGTACAGGCTGGGAGGAGAGTGAGTTGAGAGCAGCCCTGAGGAGAAGGAGCACCATTCCTATGAAGACAGGCTGAGAGAGTTGGGGTTGTTCAGCCTGGAGAAGAGAAGGCTCTGGGGAGACCTTATAGCAGCCTTCCAGTACCTAAATGGGACCTACAAGAAAGCTGGAGAGGGACTTTTTACAAGGGCGTGTAGTGATAGGACAAGGGGTAATGACTTTGAACTGAAAGAGGGGACATTTAGATTAAATACAAGGAACAAATTCCTCACCATGAGGGTGATGGGGCACTTGAACAGGCTGCCCAGAGAAGTGGTAGATGTCCCGTCCCTGGAAGTGTTCAAGGCCAGGTTGGATGGGACTTTGAGCAGCCTGCTCTAGTGAAAGGTGTCCCTGCTCTTGGCAGAGGGGTTGGAACTAGATGATTTTCAAGGTCTCTTCCAACCCAAACCATTCTATGATATGTAATGAAAATCCAAATATGTAGTTGGAAAATTAAAAGCTTGTACATACCTGGTGTTTAAGGGAGGCTTAATTTAGAAAGCAAAGGCGGAGTATCCTTAACCTGTACATCAGCTAAGAAACACCCAGGATTTCTAGTGGTATATACAATTTGTGGTCACTTCTGCTTGAGGTAAGGTGGTAGAGACGTGCTGATGCAGTTGGATATCTCTGCTAAACTGTTTTGCTTTGCTCGACAAGAAAATAATGTAACAGTAACTAAAGTATTTTTTTACCTCTTTCACAGAAAATTAAACAATAGAAACCTTAAAGATGTACAGTATCTCTTGTCCAGATACTAGTTTTCATTCCTCTCTGAGATTGGTTTGAAATAGTATGCTTGTTTGAGATCTTGGTTTCTTTCCTTAATAAGTGATCATTCTGGCTATTTTTAATCTTGGACAGTCATTTGAAGCTGCTAGAGATATAATGACAAAGTAGTAAATGGGGACAGGATAAAAATCTGCCATATCGGATCCTACAGCATGTTTATTTCACACCAATATTTATTTGGGTTTGAAGCAATATTATGACATACCTAACTTAAAATAATTTAACAACCGAAGAACTGGGTTTTATAAGCTGGAAGTCTCAGACAAAAATAAAATTATGTTGAGAGCATGAAGAGATTTTATACTAAACATGTGGGAGGAATTCTGGAAGACGTTTAACTGACATGTTTTTTCTCTTTAACAGGATTGTTTTAGTGATGGATCACTTAATAATGAAAGATGTGGGTTGGTTGGTTGTTTCTGTGAGTACTTGTTGTTGCAGTAGGGGGCTGATTGAAACGAATCAGTCTCAAAAGTGTGAGAGGGATGTACTTTATTTAAGGAATTGAGGAGAGCGCTCTGTGTAGCTTTTGCTTTTCTTGATGGTCAGATCTCATTGCACCCACGCTCCTGTATCTTGCTGTGCTGTGTACCGTAGCAGTTTTAGTACATGCCTTGATGCTCCATGAGCCGGTGGGTGGAAGAAGTTTCACAGCTGTCCAGACTGAATCCAGCTGGGACTTCCTCCTTTGTCATTTGCTCCTTTGCCTCGTTCATGTGCGCACCTCTTCTCACTGCTTCTCCAGATGTGAAACTTTTCATATTCTGTTGCTTCTGATTAACTACACCGTGGGAAAACACTTTTGAATTATTGCATGATGGAGTATGCTTAGTATATGCCATTTTGCTGTGACTGATGCTGAGCCACTGGCCTTTAGTGTTCAAGTGAAGGACACAGCTGTGTTCCAGGGGGACGACACATTCATTCCTCCTCCGAGTAGTTAGAGTTATCTTTGGAAATATGTGACCATGAAAAACTTAACTGCGTTTTTACCTCTAACTTTGGCTACTTTTCCTGGTGTTTGAAGTGTTTCAAATGCAAAATAAACCATTCAGAATTAATGCACTTTAGGCATTGTGTAAGGGAAGATTTTTTTTGTTTTGGTAGCAATTATTTCTAGCAATCAGCTGTCTAGCACAAAGTGTATCTTTCATTGTCAGTCTCCACAGATTGTATACTTCATGCGATAGTTAATCTAGTAATGCTAGAAATAATTTTTTAAGCTTGGGACTGTACAAGTTATGCAAAGAATTGAACAGTGGTTTCTCGAAACAGGTAAAGAAAAATTTTGATCCCATGTACTTTACTGGGATAACCCCTCTAAATATTTTAAAAATTGTAAAACAAAATCTTTAATCTTAGATTTTGCTATAGCAGGACATTTATGCAAAACCACTTTGTTTGTATTCTTACAATGACTTTTTGGTGCAAAATTTGGATAGAACTTATACTTGATCATAGACTCATGCTTGAGAAATAAAACTTTCAATAAAATTCCTCTTGAATTTTCTCTAATAGCTAATTAGGTGGTGTTGAAGGTGGCTGTGGCCATTGCATGTATAGTTGCTTTGACAGTTACTTTGCAGTGCTTTTAGTGTTCTGAATCGCTGCATGGTGCTCTTGCAAAACTGTAGGTTTTCTTTCTTTGTCACATTGCTGAAGACAGGTTAATTTCTGTTAGCAGCCATTTTTGTAGCAAGAGCTGACATTCTGCTTGAGCTTTGCTACTAAACACTGCTCTTAAAGAAGGTCAGTATTGCTTTGGTAACAACAATGTTTGAGTAACAATTATATAGATGTTCCCCTCCTATCCAGAAAAGAATTTGAGATATATTATTGTGTGTTCAAAACCCCACCACTCTTTTTAATCTAATTTTGAGTACAAAAAGTTTCTTATAGTAGTTCATGGGTTTTCTATTGAAGTGTCATTGGCAATCATTAGCAGCAGGGTTCACCATCATTTCATCCTGTGTCTGTTAATCTCGTACTTGTGTGATGGTAATACGAAAAAAACCCTGTCATTATGAGAAGATGTTTTAGAATACTGGATTGGAGCATCTGTAATTATTTTCTTACTTTGAGCTACTGCACCTCTTGTAGTTTATCCTGTATAGTATCTGATTGTTGTAACTACATGGTATAGTAAAAACAGATTGTACAGTGCAGCATAGCACTTCCTCTGTTAGACTGCTGCTTTGTTTGTTGCCAAATTTGGAAATTATTTTGACAACTGCAGAAAGAATACAGACTGCTGTACGTGCTCGTTGGCATTATGTATATGTAGATGCACTGCATTGCTTGAAAACAATAGTACATTTTTGGTTTAGAGAGCTTTCAAATTATAACATACTTGCTGCTGTAAGACTGCTGCCTACTTACTAAATGCACCTGATTTAGCCTGATTTGCCTTCTTGCTGGCTGTTTGGTCAGTAGGGCATTGTGTATCAGACAGTTTTGTCATGGTTAGTGTGTTAATACTGTAAAGACACCATGTTCTGCAAAGTAGTGCCATACCTGAGCATTGCTTTTCTTCTGAGCTGCCCTATGGTAGAAGGAATAAACATTGTTACGTTTAAAAGAAAAAAAAAAAAAAACCAAAACAAACCAGAAAATTAAACATTTTTGTTGCTCACCTGTAGTTTTTGTAAATTTGTGAAATTAAATAAATTGCATAAATAGGGTTGAAATTGTAGCAGAGCTCTTGCATGTGTATGGCTAGGGTTTTCCCTGTCGATAGCTAAAACAAAAAATGTCCTGTTAATGTGTATAATACATTTTATACACCAATGTGTTTAAAGAAGCATTCTTACTGTTCTAGTAAGCATGAGTAGGTACTGGATTTATTTAGTGGCATGGTGATGGAGTAGGGATCTAGAAAGTAATTTAAGCACTACAAACTCTAAATCTCACTTGTAATTTTCCTTTAATTAATGCATTCATTAAAAAAAAAATCCTGTCTAGTGTGTAGAAGAAGGAGGATGATGAAGGAAGGAGTGGGAGAGAATGTATATCCTTTTTCCAAAAGCTTGAACGGCTTTCAGTGTGCCAAAACTAGTCTCCCAGACCTTCTTGTATGCCAAATTAAGCCAGACACTACTGCACTACTCCATTTTCTTTGCCTCTGTGACCATGTTTGTTATAATTATCTCTCTCCACTTTTAAGTATATGCTTATGCTAAACTTTTGAAGAAACATTTTGCTGACTTTTTTCCTATTCTTTTGTGTAGTTATGTATTCTCATTAGTTGAATCTCTGCTGCAATAGTTGCATTTCTGCTATGTCGCAAAGATTGGATGTAGAAAATAGGGAACCCCTTCTTGTAAAATGTAGGTACCATCTTTGAATACAATTCCTTAAGTTTTACCTAAACTTCTTCAAAAGTGAAGTTTTTAAAAGGCTCCTGGCCCTTCTGAAGCTAGCACAGCATTCTTATACTTGATTGAGGTCAGCATTTCATATAAAATTTCTATAATTTTATTGATATAATGATAGGTGAAAAATAATAGAGATAAGGCCTTGCTACTTAAAAATAGTTACTTGCTGTGAAGTACTTGGTAGTTCCTCTATGAATGGAAATATAGTCCTTCCCAGTTTTAGGCCTGGTATGGCAGGCTCTTGAGCTTTCCCAGCTCCACTGATGTTAGTGGAAGCTGACCTGACTTTTTACATTTAAAAGTAAAGATAAATGTGTGCTCACAGTGCCGCTAACCAGGTTTGCTTGTTCTTGGTTTCCCCATCCCTCTGTTGTTCCACCCCCTTGGGTTGGTTAAGGTTTGAACAAATTTCAGAAAGGAAGTGTTTGAGTTAGCCCTTGTTATGCAAACTCTGTAGAAATGGCAACACTCTGATGCAGACAGCGGAGTTTATATTAACTTAACACGGGATTTATTTTAAAAATAGTCAGAACTGCTTTTTAGATAGGCGGTGGACCATACTAAACCATAAGCAATTTTTTTTTTTTTGGTTAAAATTCTAAAATATCTTAAACGTTCTTTATAAAACACAACAGCTGAAACAATTTGCTGGTGTCTTAGGTGTTTTACAATTTGTAGCTTATTTTCTTATGGTATTTTTCTTGTCTTTCTATAGGGCTGAAAGACACACAGGAGTCTTCATGGATATAGTTGATACATTTAACCATTTAATTCCTACTGAACACTTAGATGATGCCCTATTTCTAGGATCCAACCTGGAGAATGAAGTCTGTGAGGATTTTAGTACAAGTCAAAATGTCTTAGAGGATTCGCTGAAGAACATGCTCAGCGATAAGGATCCTATGCTAGGATCTGCAAGTGCCCAGTTCTGTTTGCCTGTTTTGGATAGCAATGATCCCAATTTCCAGATGCCTTGTTCAACAGGTAAATGTTACAATTTTTTAAGATTACAGTTTAAAATACAGTTATACTCTAGTACCAACCCTTTTTGGTAATGTAGAAATAATAATTTGGGTTTTCTGTCTTCTTCCTGCCCTTTTTGTTGCGCTGCTTACGTGCCTGGCATGTAAACCATGTGCAGTTCTTTTTAACTTAATCACATAACAATAGAAGAAGGCTCCTAATCTGGATCAGAATTGAGGCTTTGTCTTGAGTATGTGTAAGTCATTCCCAATTGCAGTCATGATTTGGTCGAAGTACTGTGCCTTATCAGTGAAGTTGCTAATTGTCTTCAAAAAATGTAAAAATTCTGGATTAACAGTAGGAGCATGAGAGTTGTACAAATTCCTGCTCTGACCTCAGGGTCATTCTGTTACTGCTAGGCCTTCTAGTAGTGGCCTGGTACCAGATTCTGAGTGTTTTCTTTTGGTTGGCTTCAAACAAAATCTCGCAATGATAATACAATACAGTTCTTTTTGACTGTTTGAAAACACCTGATTTGGAAACAATTTAGAGCAAAGTTTTAAATAAAAATAATCTTGGGGGTTGTGGAGTAGTTTTGGAAGATTTAAAAAAAAGAGTGATCCAGTCCTTTAAATTATTTATATTAATGAGCAGTTGGAATAATTACACTGAATTTGGTGTAAGAGAAAAAAATATACTCTACGCTTAATAGTTTTTTTAATATTTGACTGGAAGTTTAGAAACAGAATAAATTTTTTAGGTTCATTACTTAAAAGTGGTGTAGATCACTGCAGATAACTGACTCTATCAACGTTGGTTTTTTTTTTTTTCCTAGTAACTTTTATGAGCTGTTTCTGAAAATCTTGATGATTTCCTGATACAATGTATATTTTTGTTTCTACTAACAGACTAAATTCTCACCTTCACTAAGCTAAGTGATATTACAATATGGAAAATCGTAAACCAAAGATGATATTGACTGAGGCAACGAAAAAGTGAATTACAAAGCAAAACCAAGATATTTATATTTTTTTACTTCAGTAGAACACTATTTGAGGCCATCCTTAATGTTTTTGCTTGTTCTTGCCATAGTCTGTATCCTTATACATTTTTATCTGTAACCCACCAAATTAATGAAGTAGGTATCCAAGAGGACACGAGGTGTTCTTGCGGTTGCTTGTTCTTTGTAGGTCTTGATAAGAACTATCCTTATTCTGAGATGGTAGGACCACAGTATACGTGTACAGTTGAGAACGATTATCAGTTTGAAGCAAAGTTTCTTTGCTTGTCTTTCTTCCTTAAGTATTCATATAGCTCATGATATATTTGATTTGTCTGAGAATGTTGGTGACCTAATACAGCTTACATAGTCTACTGGTAAGAATGCAGTCATGCAAGATGATAGTACCCTTCGTAAGAACTACCAATGCAAAGGCTGTCTTTTTCCAGACTGTATGTGTGAAAACCCATCTCTACACCAACATCAATTTGTCTATAAAAGAAAAAAGCATAACTCTCCCCACAAAATTTGCCCTACTTATGCCCTTAGAGCTACAGCACCATTGATGTATCATGCAGAATTGTAGTTTGCTGTATTCTGATCCTTCCAGTTCTTTTTTTTCCACCTCTGTGTAGGATCTCACTATGAATTTATTCTATAGTGCATTAAGCAGTATGGTAACAAGAATGGTTGGCTGTTGGCTCTTAACCTTTCACTAGAAGTGTACGTAGAAAAATGTATTTGCAGTAAGGTTGTACTAGGTTTACGTACATTTGTTGTTACCTATGTTAAACAGGGCAAGACCTGGAAAATACTGAAATGGAAGATGGTGGTGATTTTTGATTTCTTTACTGAAGAGTTATTAGGTTGGTGCAAAAGTAATTGTGGTTTTGGTCCGTGAATTTTAATCATGACTAGGCTCAAACACATCTTTATTAATCAAAATAAGAACCATTACAATCAACACAGTTTTGCCAATGAGAAATAAGTTTGTTTATTCATGCTTTGGGATTTGACGAACTCTTGGAAAGCATTTTCTGCATCCTGCTGGTTGTGGAAGCGTTCTTCCTGCAAAAAGTTGTCGCGATGCTCGAAGAAGTGGTAGTTGGTTGGTAAGAGGTCAGGTGAATATGGTGGATGAAGCAAAACTTCATAGCCCAATTCGTTCCACTTTTGAAGCATCGGTTGTGCGACATGCAGTGAGGAATTGTTGTGGAGAAGACATGTGAAGAGTCTCTTCTGTTGACCAATGCTGGCTGCAGGCATTGCAGTTTTTGGTGTATCTTATCGATTTGCTGAGCAGACTTCTCAGATGGAATGGTTTGACTGGGATTCCAAAAGCTGTAGTGGATCAGGCCGGCAGCAGAAACTGCCAGGTCAGTTCAAAGCAAGTTGAGCGTGGCCTCACAGTCACAGGCTCTGGTTCTTATGGGGCATTTTAACTACCCTGATGTTTGCTGGAAGGACTACTCAGCCAGGCAGCCTCAGTCTAGGAGGTTCCTCCAGTGCATTGACGGTAACTTTCTGATGCAAATGGTGGAGGAGCCGACTAGGAGAGGTGCGCTGCTGGATCTCGTCCTCGCTAACAAGGAGGGTCTGGTTGAAGCAGTAAAGGTGGAGGGCTGCCTTGGTTGCAGTGACCATGAGATGGTGGAGTTCAGAATCTCCTGTGGCGGGAGCAGAATACCGAGCAGAATTGCAACCCTGGACTTCAGCAGGGCCGACTTTGGCCTTTTCAAACAATTGCTGGAGGAAATCCCGTGGGCAAGGCTGCTTGAAGGTAAAGGGGCCCAAGATAGTTGGTTAACATTCAGGGACTGCTTCTACCAAGCTCAAGATCAGTGCATCCCGACAGGTAGGAAGTCAAGGAAGGGAGCCAGGAGACCTGCGTGGTTAAACAGGGAACTGCTGGGCAAACTCAAGCGGAAGAGGAGGGTTTACAAATCATGGAAGGAGGGGCTGGCCACTTGGGAAGAATATAAGGCTGTTGTCAGAGGATGTAGGGAGGCAACTAGGAAAGCTAAGGCCTCCTTAGAGTTAAACCTGGCGAGAGGGGTCAAGGACAACAGGAAGAGCTTCTTCAAATACATGGCAGATAAAACTAACACCAGAGGCAATGTAGGCCCACTGATGAATGGGGTGGGTGCCCTGGTGACAGAAGATACAGAGAAGGCAGAATTACTGAATGCCCTCTTTGTCTCTGTCTACTCTGCCGGAGGCTGTCCTGAGGAGCCCCATACCCCTGAGGCCCCAGAGGAAGGCAGGGCAATGGAGGAGTTTGCCTTGGTTGATGAGGACTGGGTTAGGGACCAGTTAAGCAATCTGGACACCCATAAATCCATGGGTCCAGATGGGATGCACCCACAGGTGCTGAGGGAGCTGGCTGAAGTCATTGCTGGACCGCTCTCCATCATCTTTGCCAAGTCTTGGGAAGCGGGAGAGGTACCTGAGGACTGGAGGAAAGCAAATGTCACTCCGGTCTTCAAAAAGGGCAAGAAGGAGGACCCGGGCAACTATAGACCGGTCAGCCTCACCTCCATCCCTGGGAAAGTGATGGAACACCTTATCCTTGGTGCCATCTTAAGATGTATCAAGGATAAGAGGGTCATCAGGGGCAGTCAACATGGCTTCACCAAGGGGAAGTCGTGTTTGACCAACCTCATAGCCTTTTATGAAGACGTAACAAGGTGGATTGACGATGGCAGAGCAGTGGATGTGGTCTACCTTGACTTCAGCAAAGCATTTGACACCGTCTCCCACAGCATCCTCACGGCAAAACTGAGGAAGTGTGGACTGGATGATCGGGTAGTGACGTGGACTGCAAACTGGCTGAAGGAGAGAAGCCAGAGAGTTGTGATCAATGGGGCAGAGTCTGGTTGGAGGCCTGTATCTAGTGGAGTGCCTCAAGAGTTGGTACTGGGACCAGTATTATTCAATATATTCATCAACGACTTGGATGAGGGAATTGAGTGTACTATCAGCAAGTCTGCTGATGACACCAAGCTGGGAGGAGTGGCTGACACGCCAGAGGGCTGTGCTGCCATCCAGCGAGATCTGGACAGGCTGGAGAGTTGGGCGGGGAAAAATTTAATGAAATATAACAAGGGAAAACGTAGAGTCTTGCATCTGGGCAGGAACAACCCCAGGTTCCAGTATAGGTTGGGGAATGACCTATTAGAGAGCAGTGTAGGGGAAAGGGACCTGGGAGTCCTGGTGGACAGCAGGATGACCATGAGCCAGCACTGTGCCCTTCTGGGCAAGAAGGCCAATGGCATCCTGGGGTGTATTAGAAGGGGGTTGGTTAGTAGGTCGAGAGAGGTTCTCCTTCCCCTCTACTCTGCCCTGGTGAGACCTCATCTGGAATATTGTGTCCAGTTCTGGGCCCCTCAGTTCAAGAAGGACAGGGAACTGCCGGAGAGAGTCCAGCGCAGGGCCACAAAGATGATGAAGGGAGTGGAGCATCTCCCTTATGAGGAAAGGTTGAGGGAGCTGGGTCTCTTTAGCTTGGAGAAGAGGAGACTGAGGGGTGACCTCATCAATGTTTATAAATATATAAAGGGTGGGTGTCACGAGGATGGAGCCAGGCTCTTCTCGGTGACAACCAACAGTAAGACAAGGGGTAATGGGTTCAAGCTGGAACACAAGAGGTTCCACTTAAATGTGAGAAGAAACTTCTCAGTGAGGGTGACGGAACACTGGAACAGGCTGCCCAGGGAGGTTGTGGATTCTCCTTCTCTGGAGACTTTCAAAACCCGCCTGGACGCCCTCCTGTGTAACCTCACCTAGGTGTTCCTGCTCTGGCAGGGGGATTGGACTAGATGATCTTTCGAGGTCCCTTCCAATCCCTAACATTCTGTGATTCTGTGATTCTGTCAGTGACCATGATCTTTTTTTGGTGCAAGTTTGGCTTTGGGAAGTGCTTTGGAGGTTGTTCTTGGTCCAACCACCAAGCTAGTTGTCACCAGTTGTTGTATAAAATCCACTTTTCATTCCATGTCACAATCCGATTGAGAAATGGTTTGTTGTTGTTGTGTAGAGTAAGAGAAGATGACACTTCAAAAAGATTTTTTTTTTTTTGATTTACGGTCAGCTCATGAGGCACACACTTATCAAGCTTTTTCACCTTTCCAATTTGCTTCAAATGTCGAACAACCAATGAATGATCGATGTTGAGTTCTTTGGCAACTTCTGGTGTAGTTGTAAGAGGATCAGCTTCGATGATTGCTCTCTATTGGTCATTGTGAACTTCCAATGGCTGGCCGCTACAGTCCTCATCTTCAAGGCTCTTGAACCACCACTGCACTGTATGTTCATTAGCAGTTCCTGGGCCAAATGTCTTGATATTGCGAGTTGTCTCTGCCACTTTACAACCCATTTTGAACTCGAATAAGAAAATTGCTAAAATATGCTTTTTGTCTCTAACATCATTTCCATAGTCTAAAATAAATATAAAATAAACAACAAGTAATAAGTCAGTAGCAAAAAAACATAAAGCGAGAAAAGCACATTAAAATGATGCATAACATAACCACATTTATTTAAGAATGTATTCCAGTACCAAATGGCAAATTTCAACAATGCGAAACTTGCAGTTCCTTTTGCATCAGCCTAATATTTTTTTCCAGAGGCACAAGTTTTTTTACCACAATTTGTTTTAGACCTTCAAACAGTATTTTGCATAACCCACACCTAGACCATGGAACAGTTTAAGAAAAGGAGCAAAATCCTCATGGCAATGAGTTCTGAGGGCAAGCAAAGGGCAGATTTATCGTGCTTGCAGCTCCATGAATAACTGGAACATACTCTGTTCTGTCCAGTTTTATAGTGGTGACGATTTCGTGCTACAGCATATTTGCAGTAAAGGTAAAAATAGTTGGACCGATGAGGTGGTTTGGCTAAATGGTATTAGGTTTCATAGATAAAATGGAGGAGCGGAAGTCACAGCTCACTAATACATGTTTGAAAGTCTAGGTTCAGCAGAGTTCAATACTATTTGTAAACCCACACACAGAACAAGATACTATCTTTATATGCTTTCAACTCAAAGAACTTTTACCATGTTCTATATATGGAATTTCTTATGTAAACGTGAGTACGTGTGAGTGGCAGAAACTTTGAGAAAGGATTGTTTCAGGCCAGCTTACCCACATACCAAATTTCTTAGGATCATGATGACATTTTCCCTGCTTTACTAGGGAGATCAGGTCTTTTTCTCTAAGAACGCTTTCTTGCTCTTAAGTTGTTTTCGAATATGGGTTTGTTTCCTGCTCTTTTTCTTACTGCTGCATTGACAGTAGTTCTTGTTGGGTGTTATTTACAGGCCTAATCCAAAGTTATTACTCATCAACATTGCATCTATCTTGCTCAGCTTTAGGGTTTATGTTGCACATCATTCGCCGTGAAGTAAGGTTTTTGTTAATACCAGGCTCTTTTCATGGCAATATTGCTGTTTAGCGCTGGGCTGGCTAAACATCAAAGCAGTTGCTTGCTCACCTTTACTTCTCTGGAGGGAAGAGAAAGGGGAAGAAAGACTCATGGGTTGAAAGAGAAACAGATTTAATAAAATACTAGTAAAACGAAAATGATACAAAGCAAATACTTGGCTACTAGAACACGTGCTCCCAGCAATGAACATTAGAAGATGGACACTGTGAGCACAGTGAGTTCAGTAAAGGCACGGAGAGCAACATCAGGACACAGGGAATGTACTGGAACCAGGCCCTGGGAGCAGGAACAGGAGCAGGGCCCCCTCAAGGATGGCAGCCATTGAGGAAAGGGCTGTTCTCAGAACTTCCTGCTTAAATGTGGAATGTGACGTTCATGGTATAGAGTACTTCTGTTGACCAGCTTAAGTCAACTCTCCTGGATCCATCTGCTCCTTGCTTCATTATGCACCTGTTTACTTGCAAAACATGAGAAACTTGAGTTCTTGCCTTCTTTCCTGCTAAGTCCCAAACACTGGAAAGTTACTGGAAGAAAACATTAACTCTGTCCCAAGGTGCTATCTTATTATTCTCGAACTACATTCAAAACAAAAGACTATGCTAACTATCAACAAGGGAATTAACTAACCTCATGGAAAATTACCTCCATTCAGTCAAACCAGCACAGGTGAGTTACCAGTTATCTGACTGCATGTGATGGATACTGGTAGAAATTGTTTCTATGTCCTTTAAACAGTTCAAGTACTTGTCTGTAAGATGGAAACATAAATTTTTGTGAGTTGAAGTTTGATTTCTAATCACTGCTTGTTAGAGGCATCTACCCAGAAAATGCAGGTTTTGTAAGTTGGGTTATAAATGCTTCTGTTGGGAAGGATGGTAGCGTAGAGTCAGAATAATTTGAGTTGGAAGAGACTTTAAAGATCATCTCGTCCATCCCTCCTGAAATGAGCAGGGACATCTTCAACTAGATCAGGTTGCTCAGAGCCCTGTCCAACCTCACCTTGAATGTTTCCAGGGACGGGGCATCTGCAGGCAACCTGTGCCAGTGTTTCACCACCCTCATAATAAAACATTTCTTCCTTATATCTAGTCTGAATCTATCCTCCTTTAGTTTGAAACCATTATCCCTTGTCCTATCACAACGAGCCCTATTAAAAAATCTGTCCCCATCTTTCTTATAAGCCTCCTTTGGGTACTGAAAGACCACAATAAGGTCTCCCTGGAGTCTTCTCTTCTCCAGAATGAACAATCCCAACTGTCTCAGCCCTTCCTCATAGGAGAGATGCTCCATCCCTCTGATCATTTTTGTGGCCCTCCTTTGGACCCTCTCCAACAGGTCCATGTCTTTCATGTACTGAACATCTCATAGTCAGCAGTACTGATGTATGACGAATAGCAAGGAGCATGAGTGGATGTCTGTTGTCTATCTATTGATAGGAAGAACTACAGGGTGTTTCAAAAATATGGACCCAATTTCAAAGCCTTGTGATTTCAAATTGGGTCCATCTTTTTGAAACACACGGTATATCAGTACAAACAAAGCAGTCTCATGTTCGTGTCTTGGCCTGAATCCAGTTTGTGCTGGATCTAAGAATGGTTTCTTCAGTTACATGACATAGTTGGTCTTTGCTTGCTGAGCTTGCTCTGTAATTGCCACTGTGTTGTAGAATGAGGTTGTCTTGTTCAGCTTTAAACAGTTAAATGTTTGGAGAAGTTGAGAAGGTTCTTTCCAGGTGATCCTGGTAATGGCTTTGAGAAGAGGTTGAATTAACTCTTTATGACTCTCACAAGCTGGAAAGGGTATGAGTCAAATTAGTAGATTTTATGCTGAAATGCTTTTAGGATGTGTTTGTGGGGTAACTATTTAACTGTAAAGATATAGTTGGGTTGCTGGTTTATGGGGTTAGACTGAGCTGATTGCTGCTCTTATAGGTAGGAAGCTTTCTGTTATTTCAGTGAATCAAGGTACAAGCTATTCACAGATCTTATTCACTGCAGCTCATAGGAGCTTAGCAGTAGTGGAAGCCATTTACTATCTTGAAGTAGGTATGAGCAGAAAAGACATAGTTTTGATAGCGGAAACTGATAAAACTGCTGTCTTTCCCAGTTAAAGGACAGAATTTGACAAAATGAGGCTTTTGAAAATTAAATCAAACAATCATAAGCATCCCATAGCATGTTTTAGGTGTTTCTGTGCTCTTTTCATCAGTGTGGTCCAGGGGCTATTCTTCAAGAACTGAATGACCAATGCAGGAGGGTAGATTACATAGAATAGCTCTCAGGTGCCTTTGTCTGGGTGGTATGGGTGGGTATGGATGTGTGGGTTTGGGGTTGCTTTTTGCTTTTCCTTACTGAGCAATCCCTTGATCAGAAGTGGAAACTATGAAGTTTAGGATATGACATAACTCTTGAGAGCATCACCTTTGGGTCGTATCCTAGTGATAGATTCTTTGGTTTGTTCTGTTATTTCTTGCTGGAAGACATCCTGGAAGCTTATCCATTAATACTTGCTTGTGAGCATAGCCAGTCAGACTGGTCACATGCCAGTGAACTAAATAACCAGCATTGGTACTAAATTGGTATTTTTCAGCTATCATGAATTCTGTAGCTTTTCAGGATATCATTTGCTGGGGCAGTTTGATTTATTATACATGTAATAGATAGAAGGAAATTGGAGTTGCATATCATCTGGAGACATTTATGGATTTTGTAATCAAATTGAACTTTTAACCAATGTAGTTTGTGGGTATGTTTATCAAACCAGGTATTTCTCATAGATGTTGAGGAAGACTGACCCCATAAAAGTGTAAAAAGACTGTTGGGGACATCTTTTTAATTGCCCTTTTTTCCTGTCCCTCTGGATTGCTGCTGGGAAAGTACAGTCTGTTCTTTCAAGTTTTAGCCTGTGATTTCATAAGTACTGTTGAAAGCAGCATCACCTGTGCTGAAATTGTGATCACCTACTGAACCTTTGGAACCAAACCAGTTGTTCAGACTATAAATAATTGTTTTCTTCAGCTAGTGTTCTCTCTGGCTGTGTTAGCCATTTCAGGCTCTTTTCACTAAAGCCAAATGTATGTGTATTTTTCTTCCTGCATATGAAGTAATTTTGAATGTAACCTTCAGATTGCAACCCCAAATTGGGTCTACAGTTGTTTCAGTTTTCTTACTTTTCCTTCCTCCAAGCTGTCCATGTGAACAGTTGCACAGAGTCTTGTGACCAATGTAGTAACTTTCCTGTATAAAATTTTAATTAACTATATTGGTATTATATTGAGAACCTGGAAAATGTTTATTGTGCGCATTTTTCTGTTTGTAGTTAACAAACTACCAGCTTCCCGTATTTTAGGTCCTTCTGAAGACTTTAGTTATTTATTCCTTTGGACAGTTTTATGGATGGAGAGAGATTGGATCTGTAATAGGATTTGCAAGCAGTTTATATATTTATGAATCATGGAGTTCATCTAAAGGCTCTCTTAATAAAATAATTTGATTTGAAGTGCTTGGTTTGATGCTGTGTTTTGTTGGAATTTGTGCTTTACTATTTATTTCCAAAGTAACAGCTTCCTGTGGCTAAAGAACTACAAGTAGCCCTGTGATGTAACTCCATCTTGTTTTTAAATGGGGATTCAGTCCTCTGTCAAGATACATGCTGTATTAAGTTTATTAATCCTACTTGATTTTCATATGTTTTTATTCTAAAGACACGAAAATTTCCTCTTTACAATTTAAAGATTGATGGAGAATGGGAGTAAATGTTTAGTTAGTATTTCACATAGGACTTACTGTGATTCTTTTCTTGCATGGGGCAGTCAGTACAAGGTACTCGCAGGCAAATTCTCGGTTAAATGGGTTACAAGCTTACAGGAAAACTTCAGTAAACCAGTTGGAATGTAGTGTTTTCTTATGTAAGATATGTCATCAGTGACCTCACTTCTCTTGAAAAAATATTTTTTTCTGACAGAGCATTTTTAATTGTAATTGTTTTAATTCTGTTCCTTGAACATATACAACGTCAATAGGAAAAAGGTTTTCATATAAAATATACCATATTTGCTTACAGTCTTGACAATTATCAATATATATGCTTCATTGCTTTACTAGAGCTCATTAGCTCTTATTAAGGTTCACCCAGACATGTGCTAGTTACTGCTTTATGCTGTTGCTGTTCTTTTCATTGAAGTGTAATGTTAGTTTTTTTGTTATCATCTGCATGTAACATAGCAGAAATTTTAAAACATTCAGCCATTTCCGTGGTGCTTTTAGAATTAAATTATGGAATACATTGTGGACTTGGTCAGTCCTGCTCTTAGTGTAATTCAGGTGGACGTAACATTTACAACTATGCAAAGCAGCATCAACAGTGTAGTTCTGCTCCATGTGGTTAGCTAAGCAAAAGAAAATCAGGGCCAACATCTATAGGAATTTACATTTAAGATTTACCTTGACCTGTGTGTCTAAAACCTGAATATTTCTGTCTGAAATAATCAAGGGAAGATGTTTTTCAAGATATTTATACATTTCAAAGGTTTCGATGATGTTTTTAGGGGTATTTTCTTCTCCTTCCCTGCTCTTCCCCCAGCAAGGAAGGCTCGTTTTTCTCAATTTTATGTTGATGAAGAATTTAAAAATTCTCATGCTTTTGTTTTAACACATGGAAAAAATTACTTTAAATTTGCAAGTAAACCATTTTTACTGCTATTATTCTGTTATTCTATAACATACAAAAATGAGTCAGTGGCACCTCACAGTAATTTGGAATTTAAATACTTTACAAGTAATGGAAAGACTCAGTATTAAGTTGAAGGCCAGTCGTGGCTCTTCCACTATGAATATGTTGAACGTGATTCATTTTTTGCTTATTTGCAGCTTGTTCAGTTGTACAGTGGTGTACAACATTTCCATTCAGATATGCTTTTTTCTTTATTTTTTCCTTTCCTCTGTCTTTTATCCTTCTGTCTTAATTTCTATATTTATTACGGAGATAATAATCTTTAGATATTTATTACTAAGGTCATCTGTATCTCTTTAGTTCTGTCTGGTTTTACTTTTGTTGGCTTACTCTTCCAAGCACTGTTTCTCTACCTCCTCTTCCCTTTCATGATTTGATTTCCTAGTCTCCTCTGTATTACTATTTTCTGTCACTTTTTCTCTTCCCAGCAGGGTCTGTGTGGAGTGCTCCTCAGCCCGGGCCTCATGGGGCTGTGCTAGCGGAGTTATAGCTCAGGTGGTTTGAAATTAGCAAGATTCTGTGCTTCAAATTCCTCTGTAAAATTAAAGCTACAGCACAGAGTCTTGTAAGTATGAAAGTACTTTAATTCTAATATTTCAAACTGTCAATAGTAGACTGAATGTGTCCTTTTTGTTATTAATAAAGGAGGGTGTGTAAATTCAGTAACTTGAGCAAGATCATTGTAAACCCCAAGGCTCTAATGGCAACCCTGACACCTGCTCCAGAGCTGTTTCAGAAGCTGAGTAGCTTTTATTTGTCATGTTGTCTTCAGTAGCTTAGTAGTTTAGTTCTACACTGAAGAAAAAGAAGAGGGTCTGAAAGGAGTCTCCTTTGTCACAATCTGTTCCTGAATACCAGTTCCACATTCTGTAGGAACACTCTTCAATGTGAATGCTAATACCAAAGTGCAGAGCTGTTGGGAGGACGTATTCTTTGAGAACACAAGAATGGACAGCCGAAGTTAGGGTAAGGGTCCATCTTGTTTGGTTTTCCATCTTGGACAGTGGCCAGTATTAGATATTTGGGGAAAACTGGTGTCTATGTCATCTTTTTGCCAGTGTGTCCTTTTTCCCAATATGTAGCTCTAATCAGCAGTTATGTGATTAAGGAACATTGGATGAGTGGAGTAAGACCAGCATTATCAGTCCTCTGCAGCTTGTGTGTGATATCTGTGCGTGTATGTACACGTGCACAGGCATAAAGGTGGCTCTGTGGATTGGAAATTGAAAGCTGCCAGTAATTTCTGGAAACACTCTTTTGCTGTAAACTGATGTATACAATGCAGTAACTAAAAAATATGGTTAAAATAAAATGAGTAACGGTAAGTTGCCAGCTCAAGAAACTCCTAGCTTTCAGCTCCTGACAGCCACGTAATTACGGAGGTCCAGAGTGCTGATTATCTGGTGTCAAGGTCAGCCTTCCTTAAGAGGCTGTTTAAAGTCTTTCTAATATTTAAGCTTGAAAATTATCTGGTGGGTTTTTTTGGATACTTCATGATCGGTGATTGTGGATTGAATTACAGTCTTGGTAGACTTGATTATTCATCACTGTTGGGCTTTAGCAGTGTTTTACAACTTCCAATTTTTGTTATTTGTAAAGTATGCTCATGCTCAGTGCATTCACATGAGCATTAAGTTGCAGTAACATCAGACTTGAAAAGGAGCAGGAATTGAGAGATTTTCTGGGACAGTCTAAAAATTCTATCAGTTTTTAATTTCTATTAACTTCTTTCTCATTTTAATTTCTAATATGAATTTATTAATTTAGATCAATTTTAGGTAAGAAATTGTTAGAAATTTTTAGATACCTTTTTTCTGTCCTGTGAGTTAGTTTATCTTAAAAATGCTTCTAGATAGGTGCCTGAATAGTGAAAAATAGGGGCATATTTGGTTGTTTGGAGGTTGTGTTGTATTTGTTGGACCATCCTACATGTTTTGTAAAACCACTTGGGTGTTTGGCTTGGTCTCACAAATTTCGCATCCCACAGGGACCAGGATTCATTAATCACACATAGGATCTCGGGATAGGAGAGGCTGCCATTGCAGAACCAAACTTAGAGAAAGTGAGGAGAATGGCTGGTACAGTGGCCTGACTGCCTCTTAGGAAACCTATTTTCAGGAGCAACCTCTGGGATCCTTCTCAGGTTAGTGGAGGATAGGAATTGGACAATGTTCTCTGACTCTCCTGGGAGACTAGTGCATGCTGCACTCAATGTTCTTCCAAAAAAAGGTTGCAGATGCAGATATGTGATGTGGGTGGGACTTAAGAGTGCTAAAATTGTATCCTATGAGAAGACTGTGATTTTTAAACTCTGTTCACTTCTGGATCAGCTCTTTCTGCTGTTTACCTTTCTTCACTTTTTCTTAGGTGGGAAGGGACAGTGAGGGACAGCTGATCTTTTAAGACTGGGAACCTTCCTGTGGCAAACAAACAAACAATAAAAATGTGAGTCCACCAAAAAGCTATAAGGACTACCTACAGAAATTTTAATCTTTGGGTGATAGCTGCTTCTACACTGAAACTGCCGCACATGGGAGTTTTCTGTCTTGCTTTTCTTCCCTTTTCCCCCCTTTCGTTTGTTTTTAGATGGCAATTTTTTTTTATTTTTCCCCTGCCTCTTCCCCTGTCTTGCTCAACACTGCAGCTGCAACATTTTTTGATCATTTTAAGTTTTAGGTTCTTTCTTGTTTGGTTTTTTTCAGTTATTGGTCTTGATGATATTATGGATGAAGAAGGAGTTAAAGAGAGTGGTAACGATGCCATTGATGAAGATGAGCTTGTTCTACCTAACAGGAATTTGAGAAGCCGTTGTGAAGAAACATCAGTCACATCACCAAGAAAATCACCACGTTTAATGGCACAAGGTGACCATTCAATAGATGATGTGCTTTTGCACATTTGAAATCAATTAAATTTTTATAATCCCATCCCCCCAACATGTATAACCTTGAAGTAAAGCTTTGCTATTTGTCTGTGTGAATTCAAGTATAGACACTTCCTTTTTTATAAACTGGGCCTAGAAGTTGGCATCCATAGGGTACTACTCAATTTTAATTCCTCTTTGAAAATACTAGGTATCTTCCTTATGCCCTGTGGTCCTTAAACTCATTTTTGAGATTTTTAATCCTTTTACTTGCATCAGATTACCACTGTGGTTCTCCACCGACAAAAGCATGTATTTGCAAAATGCATTGGAATATTAGGTTAGCGTGGCTCTTCATTTTCAAATAAAATTTTAATTCTGTTTATTTCTATTTGTGCATTTTCCTTTTGTTGTAAATTATGTTATAGTAATTGCAGTCATAAAGTCTTTCATCAAAATATCTTAATATACTTAATAAGTATTTTAATCAAATATATAAATTCTGTGTGGTAGCTAATTGATTATGATTAAGGTTTTTCTAACTTGTTGAACTGGTGGAGTTATTGACACCTCCGCTTTTTCCCCTTATGGAGTAGGCTGAGTTAAAAAGATAAAATTACTTAGGGAAGTCAGAATTTAAATGAGAGCCTGTGGTACAAACCTGGTGAATATGCCTTTTGAAAAGGCCCTGGAATGGGTTTCTTGTTTAGAAAATGTAAGAGATGTTATCAAGTGAGAATGTGACTGTTCCTCAGATTCATATACTGTGTTCTCAGATTCATATACTGTGTTCTCTAAAAGGTTTGTAAACTTCACATCTATATTTCTAATTGCATTATAACTTGTTCAATTTTTACTTGAGGTAGAAAAAGTTGAGTGGTAGAAATGTAGAGTGGGTTTTGTCTTTTAGTCATCACTTCTCTTTTATACATACTATTCAGAACTTTCATAGCCATTGGAATAATATTTAACATCCAAACTGTGGCAGTGTAAAATTGAAATGCAAGTAATTGATAGCTTTTAAACACAGACAGCTGAGATGTGGGTTTTTTTTTTTAATTAAGTAAACAACTAAGTTTTAAGTTCTTCTTGTGTCCAGTAAGCTGAATCAGTCTAAATCAGTTCTATTGTAGGTAAGTCTTGTGTTTGCAAAACGGAGGATGCTGTATAGCTAAGACATTTTCTTTTTCCCTTCCTAGAACCAGTACGGAGTTTGCGACAGAGCACGCTAGCCAAACGTTCGAATGTTGCACCTCTTGTTAGCACCAAGAAATCATCTGTAAAAAGTGGATCTGCTCTAAAGACTGGACAGAAACAAGAGAGAAGTCCAGCTAAAGAGACAGATGTTGCTGCACCCTTGAAAATAGAACAGCCTAAAGAAGTTAGGCGTAGTACAAGACTATCAGGACAGACAGAAGGAACGGCCGCAGCAGTAACAGCATCCCCAAGTAATACAAAATGTTTTCCTGGTCCCGAAGAGGTGAATGAAATAAAGTCTGAAACCCTTGAGCAGGCAAAAGTTGAGAAAACATCCCAAGAGTTAAGTTCTGCTAATTTAGCAGGAGCCTGTTCTCCTCCTGGAGAAACAACGGAAGTAACAGAGGTTGCAACAAAGACTGAATCTAGGAATGTTGAGTCAGTTTGTTCAGTGTCTGCAGATACTGAAATTGCTGCAGGTGAAAATGAAGCAAATGATGTGATTGATTCAATGGACTCTGAAACTTCTTCAGAAGAAAAGACTGGAAGTAAACCAGAAGAACCGGAGAAGAAAACAGAAGAGCATCAACAAAGTGGGGTAACTGGAAGAGCTAATGATCCATCTAGTGTTTGTGTGAATCCAAGTGAAATTTGTGAGACCTTTTCAAATTTGTCCAGCTCTGTAGAAGAGGAGATTGGTTGTAGTTCAAGTTCCCACAATGTGGATGTTGCTAATGAAAATACATTGTCAGTACAGGAAAGCGTAACAGAACCTGTAGATGATGACAAGGGAGTGGAGAAAACTGTAAATTCAACTGAGAAACTACTGGACAGTAAAGAGTTTCCTAATAAAGACTTGAAAAGCGATGAGTTGACTTCTGCTGACCCAGGAAATAGCATTTTAGAAAGCACTGTTCTTGACCAAACAAGCTCAAACGTACAGCAGCAGATCAGCAGTACTAAAGTAGAAGGTCTTGAGGCACCAAAGCTTCAGGATAATGATAAACAAATCAGCACTTCATCAAAATGTGAAAAGAATGTTAGGCCCCGGCACAGTAAATCTATAATACAGAATAAGCAAAATCTGACTCCAGGTACTCGACAGAAATTGGGTACAGTGCAACAAGAAATAACGCGTTCAAGAACAAGGGCTGGTCTTACTGTTTCAGGTCTTCACAGTCCATCTTCAACAAGTCTGAAGCGGAATGCAGACGAGCAAGAGATTCTTCAGCATCCAAACAACCCAGTTAAAATTAGGAAGAAACAGTCTGATCTGGGTTTGAAAGCAAAGAGCTGTGTTTCAGGGGTGACAGTAAAAAAGCAGACCAATACAATACTGAAGAAAATACCCCGAGTCCAGGCTTCTGGACAAGTACAGAAGTCATCAATTCAAAGAGCAAGTGAGAAATCTCCTACTCATCAAAGCTATTCTAAAGATACCCACCATTCTGTGCACTCATTATCGGGGCATGTTTCAAATCTTGGTCAGAAGCAAGGCCAGAGTCAGAAACACCAGCTTGCAACTGTGCTCAAAACGAATAGCTCCACAAAGGAAGAAGCAGAGACAAAAAATTTCCCTGTTGTAGAACATCTGAAAGAGGATGATAAAGAAAAAAACAAATCAAAAAGAATTGATAAGAATCTCCAACCTCGCCAGAGAAGAAGTAGCAAAAGTCTTTCACTTGATGAACCTCCATTGTTCATTCCAGATAACATTTCAACTGTTAAACGAGAAGGCTTGGAACATACCTCTGCTAGTGAAAGCAAACATGTTTGGGTGCCCAACAAGCAGTGTGGCTTTTGCAGAAAGCCACATGGCAACAGGTGTGTGTGGCTTTGTGTCTGAGGAATTTATTACTGGGCTCAGAAGATAATTTTTTTCTCTCTTACCAAATATTTCATGATGCTGGTGCCAAAACAAAAAGGCATAGCCTTATAATGGAAGCCTGTCTGTTATAATGTCAATTAGTTTCCTTTGGACTCATATACTTTTTTATCATCTTTTAAATTGAGCGTTCAAAACTAGTTTGACCAAAAAAAATTTACTAGAAGTGTTTTATTATATGAATACATTTTGTGAGGAATGTGTTATTCTGCTATGTTGTTAAAATATGTACTTTAAACCTGACTTTTTTTTTTCCTAGAAAGAAATAAGACTAAGATATCTCTGTTCCAGATTGTCATTTCCTTCTTTCCAGAGACCTCTTATGTTGAAGAATCACCATCAACCAAAAAAAATCAAATAGTTGTTTGCATGTGACTTTTATCTAGTAGCAGTGCAATTCTAATTCCAAGAGATTCGGAGGCTTTTTTCAGTTTGTATAATCGCTGCTGTGAGGCTTCATGTAACAGGAGTAATGAAGTAGCTGGGCAGGGGGATGGAGAACATCAGTCTCAAAAAAACCCTATAAAACATCCATGTGAGTGTATCTGAAATCGGCTTTAACTAAACCTGATAATGAAGTTGCATCTGAAGTTCATTATGTCCCTCTGTGACAAAAGCACTGTATGTGAACTGAAAAAGGCCATTGGGTTCCACTAGTGAACTGTCAATCCAAGAATAAGAATTCCTTTATTGCCACTTATTTTCTGGATTTAACATTTAACTATTTTTTCATAGTTGCAGTTTTCTCTGCCAGCCTTTTTTTTTTTAATTGATTTCAAAGATGTTTCTGATTAGTCCTTTGCTTACATAAGAGAAACTTTTAATACTAATTTTTAGTGAGTATGCTTTAGAACTCTGTATATCAGAGTGAAATACTGAACAATTACCTGTGGTGCCTGGAGCTTTTATAGCATTCATTTGTGTTGAAGAAGAGCCCTTGTGAGTTTTATTGACTTATTATATTGTATTTGAAAAACATGCATGAAGTTCATTAACTGTGCAGCTATAGCAACTGCAACAGCGTGTCCTATTAAAAGAATTAACACTAGGTTTGCTCTACCTGCTTGATGGGAATTACCCGATTGCAGGGGTCCTCACACTTAGATCCTTGTTGTGTGGGATTTTTTTTTGTGTGTGTGTTATTGTTGTTGGTTTGTGGGTTTTTTGTTTTGTTTTGTTGGTGTGTGTGTTTGTTTTTCTGGTTGGTTGGTTGTTTTGGTGGTTTTTTGTTTGTTTTGTGGTTTTTGTTTGGTTTTGTTTATTTTTTGGGGGGGTTTGTGTGTGGTTTTTTTTTTTTTGAATCCATCTCTTTACAATTTGTGCCTCTATAACAGTGTTTAATTTTATGCAGTTGGTATTTTCTTAGTTTTCATCATCTCGTGTATGGTAGTGGTAGAAGTACATGGGTAGGCTGTATTTCAGTGAATTGTTTAAATTCAGAAAG
Organism: Caloenas nicobarica; assembly: GCF_036013445.1. Lineage (NCBI taxonomy): Eukaryota > Metazoa > Chordata > Aves > Columbiformes > Columbidae > Caloenas > Caloenas nicobarica. The sequence continues at coordinate 28,413,146 of NC_088247.1, forward strand.
GCTGCTTCATTACGTGAAAATGTTTCTGTGGATATTTTAGAGCAAAATATGCATATTTGGGGTGTAAATTGCTTGGTATCTGCTAAAAATTCAGCTTTGAGTTAAACTCTTCATGTTATTATTGTATTTTTGCTAACACTTTAAACATCTGTGGGTTTTTTGTTCTGAATGTCTTTTTAGAGTTCAGAAAGTCTTGATTTTGAATACTAAATGGATCTAACCAATACTGGGAAGATAACAGCAGTGAGGCAGAACTAAATCTGCTTGTTGTAGTTTATAAAGTCAAGGCAATGCTACAGAAGATACAAATAATATGCGCTGCTATAGGACTGAATGCAACAAACCAGTTTTGCATCGACAGCTCTTGCTGCTGCTAGAAGAATGGTTTAATATATGGATCAACAGCTGAGGTTGGATTGAGAGAGCCCATGAGTTGCCACAGATTATTATCATGGGTATCCTCAACTTTGCAATGTCAGTTTTGTTAAGCTGTTGGGGTTGTTTTATTTGAGGTTTTGTTTGTTTGTTTTTTGATATGTCTGTTACAAAAGTGTTGACAGAACCAGCAGTTTCAGTGGGAAAAGATCAGATTTCCTAAATGTAGAAAGATGTTTAGTATATAAACACAGAATTTTTGTATATAAAATGTGACTGAAACATAGCAGTGGAGTGAGGAAGCTTGTAGTATTGAGCCCTGTGCTTAATAATAGAAGACTTAGGACTGTCCATCTAGCACTTTTTATCATCACTGTTCTAAAAAGTGAAATTTCAATTTGTTCAAATTACTTTTATTTTGTAGTTTTATTCTGCAAATAAGAACTCTTAAACCTTTCAGAGTCACTTCATGTCACTAATATACAAGAAGCAGCAAAACTTGTATCTAGAGTGCCTTGACATTTTTGTGTAACTACTGGTACAAGAACAAGAAAATGTTTTCAGCATGGTCCAAAAAAAAAAAAAAAAGCTTAACATGATAAATTTCACTTTTATCACCTGTAAAAACATCAAAACTATTGAAATCGACTGTAGCGATAGAGTTTTTTACATTCACTTTGTGGATTGCTTTTCAAGGAATTTTTGTTTCCATTCTGTAATAGCCTAGCTGGCCAGCCTGGTTACTTTTTTTTTGTTGCCTCTGTTCATTGTACAGGAGAAAAGGAGAAAGTGTGAGACACAAATATTGACAAATGACAGGAATTTCAACAAATATGAAAGGCAAAGCTAAGATCTGAAACAGTATTTGTGTTTATATTTAAACTCTGAAAATTTTTATCAGTGCTATGGTACAATTTACTTGTAGCAAAAGAAGTTGAACTGACGTTGCAGCCCCAAGTTGGGAAATAATGTGCGTAACAGCTGTACAGTACATCATGTTAATGAAAACCATTTAGAATTGAGGCTGCAAAACAGTAGTCACTTGAACCTTTTGTATTCCTTACAATAAATGCAAAGCCATTAACTTGTTAATGTAGTATTAAGTTTGGAAAATTGATTCAAGTGGAAGACAATGTGTGGGGATGGTTTCATCAGCGTTATTTGTGTACAGAATCCCCAAAGGGGATGCTTACATACGCCTTTCACAACCCCAGAGTAAACTTACTGTTCCTGCAGGAAGAACAGTAGAACAAGTAGTACTGGTATGATGTTGATTTGTTTCAGAACCAGCACCTGACAAGTAAATTTAAATCTTAAGGAATATATGCAGTACTTTGCTGGCAACATGCAAAGTCAAAGTACGATTACCTTGCACTGCAGATACAACGGATTTGACTAGGGAAGGAGGAATCCTTTTTTACAAACATGTGACTTGTATGATCAAAAAAGTTTACAAGTTATAACGTGTCTTACTTTCTACGAGGCATGCCTGTTTTTTTTCTGTTAATAGATCGTCATTCTTTGGCACCCGATCTTTGAACTATGAGTTTTCACACTGTTTTCCACTTGTCTTGCTGCTTCTATGTTGCAACCAACATAGTTTTGTATTTTATATCTTCATTACCCAGAGAGTGGGTGGTCAATGTGTGGCTTTAGGATTAATTGTTTCAATCTGTTTGCTTGATGTATTGTGTTGATTCCCATTCAGATATTTACTTTTGCAATGTAACTAAAAGATAATTGTTCTTTCATATGAAAATGAAACCCTGTTTCTGAGTGAGTCAGATAATTATGTAATTAGTAGTTTTCAGCACATCTGAAACAGTTTTTTTTTCAGCATTAAGTTTGAATTATTGTTGTTTTTCGTTATGGTGTTGCTTTCAACCCATTCGACTTTGCTTTTGTGTTCCCATATCGCTGTCAGTTGTTTTCTCATCAGCTAACATAAATCATATGCATAAATTTTCATTCATCTATGTATAGATGAAACGTGTATGTGTATGGATATGCATATCACATAGAAAAATGTTCCAGACTGACATTACTACCTCAACTTGTTAATTAGTTCAAGTGATGTTGAAAATATTAAGCTTTGTCTCAAGCAATAGTTATTTTTCCTGGAGATAGTTGAAGGAAAAAATATGTAGTTCATTGACACAGAGCTAGATGATGGTAGCTCTGCAGACACTGAGAAATCTGCTAATGTTAAGATTTCTTCTTGTATGCATCAAATGCATCCCTTTGATGTAAGGGCTTATAATATGAATTTATCCAGTTTTCACTGTAGATGTTCAAGTTCTCTGTGGTATGGAGGGCTGAGCTCATCTGTGCTTGTACAGTTAGACAAAACTAATGTTTTGCAGATTTTTCTTCCTTGTCTACACTCTAATGGAAGAAGTTCCACCAACTTCTGATTAATAATTCATAGTACATAACTTGAGATATTCTCTTTCTAAGCAAATTTTCTAGAAAGCACTATATCACAATCAAAGTTTGTAGCTTTAATTTGTTGCTGGTGACTTCCTCTTTTGAATTCAACAATTCTAGTAAGGTTTTTCAATAGTCTATGGGAGTTTGGGTGTTCTCTTTTTTTTCTGTTTGTTGTTGCTTGGGATTCAATGGTACAGTTTGTGTGGTCAGAAACAAACTGCCCTTTTCAGAGCTCACAGAAGAATGAAGTGGTGCAGGACCAGAGTTTTACTTAGGGTCTTTTTTCCCCCCACATTTCAACTCTTCTTTAATATGAAGGAAAATTTTGTAATATATTAAAAGGCAATTAAATGGAAAGTGCAGAAGTTGATTTAGCAAAGATAACAGTATTCCTGATCTTTTTCATGTGCATAGTCACAAAAAAGTTTCTGCACAACTGTAATACAGAAGATTACTTTGGCTGATGGATGAAGTTAAAAAAAAAAAATCTGAAACCTGGTTTTTTTTTTCCTGTAACAAAAGTTATTAGGACATTTATTTTTTGAAATTAGTGCTAATACTTCAGTGAACTTATTTTGGAACCAGATCATCATATAATTTGCACAGCAAATACAAAAGAGAACGGTTGAGGAAGGAGATTAAGGCCCCAAACTTAGAGGCATTCTTAAATTACATGTGCATATTTTTTTAAGAATGGGTGCATATACAGCAAATGAATCATTGTGACAAAATTCTTCACAAGAAATAGTAATTAGAATAATTATGCCTTAGTTCCAGTACATGTTCATTGAATAGTATGTTAAATTTCAGATTGTGCAAGATGTCATCAATTTATAGTCAATCATGCTTTTAAGTTTTCTGCCTCTTACTGCTTTCTTCTACTGTGAAAAACCTTGCAACATTAAAAGTGATCATGCATGTCCACAAAAACTGAATTATACAGTATAAGCAAAATAGCATTATAATGTATAATTAAAGAATGGAAGGACTCCAGTGTATTTTATATTTACAGCTGTATCATTTTATTAGTAGTTTTTATATGGGTTATATTACTATGCTGCTGTACTAGTAGGATTGGTATTAATACCATTACCATTAGGGAATCGGGTAAAGGGATAGCATTAGTTCTCTAAAATACATAGTTTTATAAAGTATGTATGTATATATGCAGTTTATAGAATGTACAATCCTGAAGATGCAACATGTGGGTAGAATGCACTGCTAATGAAGCTTCCTTTAGTTATTGTTATGTGTGTGTGTATATATATATATATATTTGTGGTTAATGTTAGGAGATGTATTGTACCCATTTTTTGAGGTTTTGGGAAGTTCATTTTCCTGTTTTGTTGTTGGGCACGCTTCGTGTATTCACCTTTAGTTCAAAGAGCATAGGGCTGCTTATCTCCCTGTTTGCTTCCTTTTTGGAGAGGTTCATGTAATGTGAAAAATAAAGAAAATTATGCCTCTAAGGAAAAAAGGAAGTTATATTACATAAAAGAATGGGTTATTGAAATGTAATATTTAGGCAATAAGTTTGCAGTGTCTTTTTCCTGTGCTGCGGATTCCATGTAAAAGAGGTCTGCTGATAGTGTTTCTTTGAAGATAGTCAGTTATTGTTTCTAGAAGGTCAAAGCCTGAAAAACCATGTTACCTGTGTTAGACTTGTACAAAAAGCAAACAAGAGAAACTGCTATGTATATTTGCTCTGACAATGTAGAGCAATTTTTTTTTATTAACACTCGTTTCACTTGAGCTTCGAATTGAGCCCATACTACTTCACTGATGTGGAGGCTCTGCTAAAGCTGCTTCTCTACTAGTGACACCTTTAGTAGCTGAAGGAAAAACAGTTGCTTCTGTGCAGTGTCTCTGCTGTAATGTTGACTGGACTGTGGCATTAATGCAGCTGAGACACGGTTGTAATGTTAATACAAATTTACAACAGATTTTATAGCAGGTTGTTGAACAGTAGAATTAAGGGGGGAAAATGCAGATGTGGGACATACTTTAAATACTTAAGTCCTTAAAAAGTGCGTGATCGGTGATGTTACTCCTCTTAGGTGAATTTGGGGTTAGGGTGTCATTTTGAATAGTTTAAGTTTTGCATTTTTTTTAATTAAGATTTGAGCCTTATTGCTGTGTTTTCCCTATGCTATGTACCACAAATGCAAAAGACTAAAGAGAGCCAAATATTTCTGAAGTAGATGATTTTCTGTGGTAATGCACCTCATATTGTTAATTAATCTTAAAGTGCCGATTACCGGCCCACACTGAACTATTCTGACAGTTCCTAATTTTTTGTTTCTTTTTTACTCATAAGTATGGCTTTACAACAGACAATTGTTTTAGAAATGAGAGAGTTTCTACTCATTTTATGTGTAAAATATAATTTCCCAGTAATGGATTTCTCTGGAAACTTGGTTTTGTTACAGAAATTGATTGTATGTAAATTAATTTTAAAACATGGCATGCATATTTTGAAAATAAATTGCCCAAGCCTGAGTTTTTTCATCTAACAGATGAATTAAATTTACTACAAATAAAACACCAAAGAAAATCTCCCAATCCGAAGAGAGATTGTGGAAGGTTTGCAGTAATTATTGCCCATCTCTTTTTATGTATTATCTATTACTTTCTGATTTTAAGGTACGTCTTTTCATGCTGATGTGCGCACAACCAAGACGATTCTTTAAAAGGAATGAAACAATAACCTACTCAATGTGAAGTTCTCAATGAACTATAGTACTATCAGCTGTCACCTGTCAGCTCTTTAGATTTTTTCTTAAAATTTTGTTTTTATATTGAAGCCCAGTGAAAGCAATTTTGTTCTTGAATGTGGCATAATTTAATATTTTAAAACACATTTTTCTTTCTCTTTCAGCTTTACATCTTCCAATCCAGCCTTACAACATGGGTAAAACTCCTGCACTTCAAACCTGAAGCAATCTGCAGTCAGAAACTTTGGTGTTTTAATAGTCCAAGATACCAGAACCTCTTCAGTTGCAACTCTGACAGCTGTGCAAGAGGACATCCTTAATCCTTCAAGCCAGGCTTCAGTTTCTCTTGACTCCTCTTTGTAGTCTTTGAGCATTGCCTGTTACCCAGTTATAATTGCTGTTACAAATCATAATTATGTTTTCTGGGCAGTTGAGTGAAACAGATAAAGATGTAAAAGTGGCCTTATGGTAAAAAGGATTGTTTGCATTAGTGGTACCAAAATCAGTATGTTCTCTCCCAGCCTCAGAAGTCAGAGTCTTGCAGTTGCCTAGTGTGAAAATACTAGTAGATATAGTGACTTTTTTCTTTTAGGCAGGCAGCACCAGTATTTTTATTGCCATTTGGTATAATTAGGTTTAAGCAAGACAATTTTAAACACAACATTCTCTTTTATAGTACAGGTTTCATGGACATTTCCAGATTCTCTTTGTAGTCTCAGTTTCTGAATCCTGAATTCTGAAGTTTTATTGTCTGTATTTAAATGTAATGTAATTGAAACCTTATTGTGAAGACTGGAATGAAGCCAAATTGATATTCTACCTTCAGTAGTTTCCTTAAGATGCCTTGAATGATATCTGTCCATCTTGGTATATATTCCTGGGAAGAATGGTCTGTTTCTGAGCTGAATTCATTATAGGTTTTTTAACCTTTTTTTTTTTTTTTTTTTTTTTTTTTTTGGTGTAAATAGACCTGAAAATAAAGATGTAAGACTGGATGCCTATCTGGTGCTTTACTCATCATACACTATTCTAATTGCCCACTTAATATGTGTCAGCTAAGCTAAAAAATTCCACATGCTGTCACTTTAAAGTTGAAGATGTGCAGCAACTTGTATATTTTAGTCTCTGGAGTTCATCGCTTTTTTTTGCAAATCTAGTCTGTTTTCTAAATAATCAAAATTTTGTTTTGGTTGCTTAAAGTTGCAATCTACCTTGCTCATATAACAAATTAGTTTCCAATGCCTGAATTTCCAAACAGGGAAAGAAATACATGTATTTTTAATAAAAATTCAAGTAGTAGTTGTGGCTTCAAGACAGTGTGTTCTTGATTTCCTTCTGTTTTTAACCAAAAGGCATTCATTCATTAGCACTCTAAAATCCTTTAAGGAAGGAGCACCTGACTGTGCTTTGCACTTAACTGTATGCTTTCATCTTATTTCAGCTCTGTAGAATATCTTATGTTTGGAATTTTTGTGACCAGTTTTGGTATTTCCAAAACTTTACAAATATTTTCTTTCTGTGGTGTGAGATGTATCCGATGTAAAGCATCCTCTTGTGGATCCTTGCAGTTGTGAAATAGGTGCTCATGCTGTATTTCCTGCCATTGTGCATTTGGCTCTAGGTTCTCAGGAGCAATCATCTTTGTGTTAAAATCCCATTGCTTCTCTCTTGTTTTCCTTTTGTGTTTATGAATGTTATGGTATTACTCTGGCAAGACCATCAGAAGCAGTTGTCTCTTCTTGTATCTTCACTTTGCTCGAACATGGGTCTGAAAAGATTGAGGTACTGACAAAACATGAAGGAACCTCTGCCTTCCCAATAGAAGCTGCTAAGTAGATGGGCAGATACTGTTTGCTGGTCGTGACTACTACCAAAAATGTACTTGCAACTCAGAAAAAAAGAAAATTAAAAAAGAGAAAATAGTTTTCTTCACAAAGTAGATAAACTCTTTTCTTCAAATCTCACAAATAGCATTACAGGCTAGTGAAGCTGGAAATTAGCTTTTTCTCACACTGCTAGAGCTTTAAACCTTCTCACACTCATTTTACATCAAAATGGCCATTTACTGCAGCAAAATTTAATACTGATTTATTTTGGATAACGAAGGACAGAACATAAAGCCACAATATTTTCTTCTTCTCTTGTGTTTCAAATATTGCTGTTAAATAGATATTTAATCTCTTGAGATACCTATAGTTTCTTGAATATAGTACCTGCATCAAACCATCTGGAGTGTTTCTCCACAGTTCTGGTGAATGAGAGCTCCTCTAAGCATGTTCTGTAATTTCTATATGGTTTTGCAAAGTAGGTAAGTCAGCAGATAGCAGATCCTGGCCTTAATAGGAACATACATACATTAGGAATAATTTTCCTTAGAATCATCTTACGAAAGAGATTTATAGAATAATAAAGAAACAGGCTTTGCAGGTCAGTGTATTTAGCTTGTTGAATATATTGCTGAAAAAACATTTCACTTAATTACTTTTAAAATTGGGTCTGTGTTCTATGGAATTTAAAAACTAATAATTTGGTAAATTTTTCAGTATTGATAAAGCACTCACAGTTTTCATAATACACTTGCAGTCTTTCTGGATTTTCTTCATCCAGGCAATATATATCATAGTACATATATTTAATATATTTTATTTAAGTATAAAAGAAAAAAAGTTATGAAAGGGGAAAGGGAATGTAAGTGGATAATGCAAGAGATCTTGCTACATCATTCAAAGGCAGATCTTTAGTAATGATTCATTATTGTAAGAAAGGATTTAAAAAAAATAATTACTACCAATTAAGTCTCCTGAATTACATATTACATATGTTTAACCTGTCTAACTTTGAAATTTCACATACTTCCACAATAGTTCCACTGGAAATTGTACCTTTCAGTGCAGTTAGGTACTAGTGATACCTAATGAAGTTTTCAAAATACATCTGCAAAATAGTCAGAAATGGTGGTTTTATTTATGACTAAGTGATTTTTACACTTTCAAAATACAATCTGTACTTAGAGTTACATTAACTTCCAAAATAATGAAACAATTTAAGTGCCTGTGAAAAGTGTCCTTTAAATGATATTCATTTTAGTGTTTGAAACAGTCTTTCTGAATAAAATGGCTGAGCAATGCAAAAGTGGCATGTACCTTATTTAAAACTAGCCAGTCAGTCATTGCAAGCTAGTCAGATGTAGTTGGAAGCCAACTGCTGTCCTCATATTCACTAGTAAAGGGTCAGCCTTCTGGAATTAATTCGGTAGTACTGGTCTAATGAATGCGATGTGAAATCCCAACTCATATCTTGATGTTTCTGTGCTAATCATGTTTGTCAAAACTCTCAGACATCTCTGACTGCTATGGAAGATTGTAGTCAATACATTTATCCTGTAAGGATGATGATCATATTTGAAGGAAGGCAAGGATAACGTACTCTTTCAAGAAAACTTTCTTTCCAAGTCTTTCAAATCTTTACAAAAAAGTTTACTGGTTTTGAGAGTTGTGGATTTTTTTTTAATTTTTTTTTTCTTTTTTTAAATTTTATTTATTTTTTTTTTAAACAATCTGAAAAAATCCTGTTGGTAGGATTTGGGGCAGGTTACAAAAATATAATGAGGTTATGATGTTCTCTTGGACTATTACAAAGTAAAAAAAAAAAAAAGTCAAAAAACCTCTTTCTTAAGAAGATCATACCATGTCGTAAGGCTGGAGATGGATGTAAAGCTACAAAGAAAATTGCTTATGAGGTAAGGAGGAATTGTTGAGATGCACAAATCAAAACAAGTATGGTACGTTTTGCTTAAGTTGCTGTATCTTCTTTCATAGTCTATACACTGACTTACGGCTTTTTCATTTTCAGATTTATGGTGGGCTGTGGCAGATGTGATGATTGGTTTCATGGCGATTGTGTTGGACTGAGTCTTTCTCAAGCACAGCAGATGGGTGAAGAGGATAAAGAATATGTGTGTGTGAAATGCTGTGCTGAAGAAGACAAAAAAATGGAGTGTTTTGATCAAAGTGTACCAGATACTGAAGTGAAACTTGAAATCCATAGAGAAGAAAAAGCAATTGAGTGTGAAAAACCAGGGATGTCGAAGCAAACACCTACCTGTAATCTAAATGTAACAAGTGAAAAAACAAAGCAAACAGAGGACGCTGGGAAGCACAAAGTCAAAATCTTCAGACGGGTGAGTCTTAGTACTTAAAATTCTGTTGATTATTCGGGGTAGAAGGAGCTTCCTTCTAACCTCCTGCCATTTAAAATACCACATTTCAAACATTTTTGTGAATCCAATTTAAAACTTCATTATTATTATCAGAGTGACTTCATTTTCTAACTGACTTTACTCTTTTCGAGATTATATTGCTAAACTCCTTACATTGAGCAGGGTTATGTGCGCATCATATGCACGTGTATATATGCCTACATGTATAGGTGTATGTAGAACTTTGTATATTTTTCTTTCTAAACACTTTTACGGGATATCTCTCGATTTGCTGAATGATAGAAACTGCAGATCTTTTTATCTGTAGAACAATATGAAAACAGTATTTTCGTTTTGATTGTTTTAACTTAACTTGTTTAACTTACATGTAGAAGAAAATGCCTAATGCTTTAATTAGGGCCTTTCTGCTTGCTTTGTGTCTCATGTTACTAACCAAAGGATAATTTGCAAAAGCGGTGAGATGTCTTTATTACAATTCTTTAGAATCTTTTAGTATATAGCATCATGTTCATCATAACTTAATCATCAGTAATCCTTTTTGTTTTATTTCTGCATATTAGTATTGTAATTCTGACATGGAAGCTATTCTGTTTAATTTTGGTTTACATGTGCTTTCTAATCATGAGTGGCTTCTTGCAGATATGTAGCTAAAACTGGTTAAGGGATGTTCATTGGTATCTCTGACCTTTTAAAATAGCAGAAAACATAGTGTTTTTCAACATCGAGCCTAACTGGAAACTGCCCATGATGTGTCTTCAGCTACTATTTCAAAGAGATTGTTAAGCAATATTTGGCAGTACTTTGGGATATCGTTCATTAACGTTTTAGAAAATATAATATGGTGGTGCATACATCAAGGCAATTCATTATACAGTGTACTTAAAAAGGAAAAAAACTGGGGAAAAAAAGTGTGGTAACTATGCAGTGGTGCATTGTGTCATTCAGTAGCATGCTCATCTGTAAATGTTTATTTCAGGAATCTGGTGATGGGAAGAACTTGGCCGAGTCCAGAGACTTGGATACTAAAAAAGGGCAACATGTTCCTGCTCGAAAAGTATCACAAACTGCTGTAATTCCTCGGCGGTCCACTGAAGATAAAAATGAAAAAATAAGTAAAGAATCCCTTGGTGTTGTTGAAAGGTCCACGAAATCAGGTAGTGAGATTTGGTGAAGTACTATACACTGTAATTCACATGTATGTACAGTGTAGGATGATGACTTTCTTTATAGAATCAATTTTTCAAACCACATTTCGTAGTGCAAGTGATGGTGATCTGAAGAGCTGTTTGTTCACATTATATTTATGATCTTTATTTCTCATTTCTTTTTAAGTTTTATTTAGCAGGTGAATGTTTCCTGTGTAGATGTGTGAATGTCTCTTGTTTTAATAGCAGAGGATGCTCACATAATCAAGAATGGGAGAAAAAGTACACAAAGACATCTCTGTGTTTAAGCTTCATTTCACATTGCAGAAAACTTTGAAATACTATTACATAAAATACAATGAAATACTTAATGTACATAAAAGTGTTTTAAATATAAGCGATACTTAGACTTACTGATGTCTTTTGCACAAATTGACAAATTGTATTAACTCATTTCAAAGGGAAACATTCTGTTGCACACTGAGCGATCAGATTTTCATCTAAATTTTATCTGAGAGGTTGAAGGGTTGTATTTCCCCCTCCCAGCAACCTCCGTCCCCTCCACAGCTCACTTCCAGGAAGCATTATTCTACCCAGATTGTGGTAATACGAAATTGATGTCATTTGGGACTGAAATCTCTGCAACAAAGGTAGTGAGATTTTGTGTGAGATCTGCGTCTTTGTCTCCTAAACTGAAGCTTTGAATTCTTGTCTAAAAAAAAAAAACCAAACCAACAAACCAAAACACAAACCCAAACAAAAAAAGAAACAACCAACCAACCAACAACAAAACAACCACCAAAAAAACCCCCAACACAACAAAAACCAAACCAAACAAAACAGCAGCTCTTCTGGTCTTCCGCCAATCCTGATATGTTCTAGAAACTTTTTGGTGGAAGAAAACAGTGGAAAATGTCAGGGTTAAATGTAAATTTAAATATAAATATTTTATACTGAATGGTGTCTTTTACACTTCAACTACTTTGTTTTTCAACTTCGAAATTCAGTCTCACGAAATAATTGACATCCTTTTTAACTGCAAATTACATAGAGTGAAATGAGTCTTGGCATCCCTGAAGTAATTGAATTGTTCTAAAATATACTAATTGAACTAGGAGATGACAAAAAGATTTTTATAATGACAATTTCAGAACAGAAGTTAACCTTAAAATGATTTTGAACAGACGGGAGGCTTGGCAGTCTCATTTAGGACAATTAGCATAAAATTATTAAACAGCATATTTGTCTTAATCTCTTAACTGCTTTGAATTATGCTTATAGTGGCTTTGGTTATTGCTAATCTTGCCCATCATTTCCTTGTTACAGGATTGTGCTTTCAGGTGATTCAAACTTCACCAAAGTGTGGCTGGCATGTGGGTGATGGCCTCAGGCTACATTTTTTGAAAATTTTTAGTCCATTTCTTCATCCTCCTTATGAGGAGGAGATGAGCAAATAAAAGCATTATTAGAGCTGCTTTACTTAACAATCCTGGCATATGAACACTTTAGATGACAGCACAGAGCGGCAAACAGCTGTCTGGGGTCTGTACCACCTTGCTGGTGAGGAAGGGGAAATCAGTCATTTTGATAGGGATGATAGTTGCGTTATTGAGGGAGTTGGTGGTCCAACCACACAGTCTGTCCAACGGGAAAGAAAATCTGTCTTCCTATAACTGCAGTTAGTTTGCTTCTGGTATTAATGTGTTTTAAGTTGTAGTCAGTAGGTGAAAGTAAAAATGAAATACTTCTTTTTGCCATCAAACACTCAAGTTATATCTTCATCGGTCTTCAATTTCTTTTTTTCAGACTAGAAAGTGAATAAATTAATATTGTTTATTTCCCATTGTTTTCATAAATGGAAGGTTACTGCTCTAAATTAGTGGCATGTTCATGTGCTGAGACAAGTGAGCTTTCAGTTGACACTCTGAAAATTAAAGTTTGAAGGAATTTTGGTTTTTTGCTTTAATGATTTTAATTTGATTAGAAATTTCCATTCTTTCTGGCATAAACCTTATAATGGCCTTGTTTAAGAGTGTCTGTTACCTGAATCAGAAGCTGAGATTATTACAGTTGAAACAATTTTGATGGCTAACAGATACAGAAATGCCAAGTTTAACAAAAAACACTGTTTTAAAGTAAGCTTTAATATGCTTAATAAGTGCTTCCCAGTACAATATTTCTCAGTCATTGAAAAATTAATTTAAGCTTTTACAAAAATTCAAGGTAAAAAATCCTACTTAAGATCAAGCTAATAAGCACTGGTCATCTTAGGTTAGTGTAGAAGAAAATACTTTAAGACCTGTTTGTTTCTGTGAAAGAAGTTTTTTTCTGGATTAATCTGTGTAATACAAAATCCAAACCAAATAAGAAACAGAACCAAAACAAAAACCACCACTACCACCAAAAAACCACAAAAAACAACCACCGCTCTGTGAGTCCATTCCTTATCCTTGAAGGTCAATTCTTAGCAGTTTAAAAATGACATCTACAAATGGTAAAAGTTTCTAGCAGTGGCTTGAGTAGCTTACAATTTTTAACTCTGTGTTTTGATAGGTGTTCATGAGAAACAAGAAATTAAGAAGAAGAAAAATGAAAAGGGATCTATTAGTGCAACACACGTGCCAGCCGTGCCAGCTTCTAAACCTTCTGCTGATCAGATAAGACAAAGTGTCAAGCAGTCTCTTAAGGAAATTCTGATTAAAAGGTAAAGATACATTATTAAACGAAATTATTAATTTACATTTCTAATTATTTTCTTTCTGAAGGCAGAGAAAAAATATTAATTATTTGGAAGCATTTGCTTATTTTTGCCTTTGTGTTCTATGGCAGGTTGACAGACTCCAGTTTAAAGATTCCTGAGGAGAGAGCAGGAAAAGTTGCCACAAGGATTGAGAGAGAGTTGTTTTCTTTTTTTCGGGACACTGACTCAAAGTACAAGAACAAATACCGAAGTTTAATGTTCAATCTAAAAGATCCTAAAAATAATGTATGTATTATTTGTTTGTTGTGCTTTGCAGAAATCCTTTATTTGCTTTAGATTAAAGAAACAGTCTTCTATGTAGATACATTTTAATCCTTTCACAATTTATCCTGTTTTTTATTTTTTCTGTATGTTTCATCATCTCTTTGATGTTGTTTGTCCTCTCGCGTACTCAGTGTTCTCCATGTTCTTTTTTTCCTTGTTCCCCATCATTAATTCTTCAGCTCCTTGCTCTCAGTGTTTCAAAGTGTGGTGGATACAGGTTGCCTAGGTTAAGCGTTTGTCTTTACCACTGATGTGTTGTCTGGGTGTCCCTGTCCTGCCCCATAACTCTTTCCTGCTTACTGCCCCTATTTTTGTTTCTGTCCAGTAGCTTGCCTCACTGTGCTTTTTCATGCCCAGATTTCTCAAGATGGGTCGTTACTCTCTTTTCTGCTTTCTATGAGCCCATTGTTCAACATTATACCTCCTCAACTTCTATCTTTTGTCCTTTTGTCAGTTATTCTGATCAAGGTGCTTTGTCTGTAGTATACTACTATTGTCATTAGCCAACTGTAAATTATATGAACTGGCTAAATTCTGTCACTGGCTTCTCTTTGCTCATAGTGCTAATCTATGGGGGATTTTTTTTTACCTTAGATATTCAGTTCGGTCAGTCAAGAAGCATAGACATCCTTGTTACTACTAGCTTCTTTCTGCTATGTAATACAGGGCATTTGCACCTTTACAAAAAAAGAACCTCCTGAGTTACTACTGCAATGGGCATAAACTCACTTTCTCCTTTGGAACAGCAGCTAATTATACGTCTGATCATTAAGAGTTTATGTAGATACATTCTGATATGTAGAATAAATGGAGCTCTGGAGTTAACCTTGTATCTTATAAAATCTAGTACTGCTTACTACAGTGGGAGATAATTGCAAAACCACACAATCCGTATAGCTTTACAGAGTATGTTGTATGTTCCTTTTCTGCTTTATTTCCTGTTGGTTTTGTCTTGACAGCAGTAGTTAACTTTTCTACTTTCTTCTAGATATTATTTAAGAAAGTACTGAAAGGAGAGGTTACACCAGACCATCTAATAAAAATGAGCCCAGAAGAACTGGCTTCCAAAGAACTGGCTGCTTGGAGACGGAGAGAAAACAGACACGTGAGATTTGTCAACTTACGTTGTTTAGTTGACTGCCTAAGTGTATTTAACTTCTGTTTTCAGGTTAAATGTGTGTAGAAAGAACAGAATGTACATTTCACAAAGCAACTCTGACTAATCAGGAGGATCTCTAGAATTTATTTAGTATTAAAACCGCGAAGGAGTTGTTAGGACAGAAGTGAGAGAAGTGCAATAAATTCCTAACGGGGGGAAACCATGTGTTTTCTTTTCTGTGCAGCTTTGTTGCTGCTTGCTCTTTCTTTCTTCTGTCTCAAGAGTGAAGGCATCTTTGTCCTTATATCCAACAAGATTTTAAAGCTCTAGCTGGCACTTTATACCCACCAGTTTCTTAAAAAGGGAAAATATCCCTTTAGACAAACCAAACCGAACTGGTGGTGTTTATAACTTACATACTGATGGAGCATGACAATTCACCCGCCAAGAAGTAAACGTGAAGCTGAAAACCCGATTTGCCAGTCTGAAAAACCCTATAAAGTGGGAGGAAAAAAAAAAAGTATGAAGTTTATTAGGTTAGTTTGAGCAGTACTTTTCTCAAAACAGAAAGTCATGCTATCCTTCTTGCGGTGTTGACAGTTTCAAAGGGGAAGCAGGAATATAAGGAGCTGTGTTAATTTTACAGAAGATACCTTTTTCTTGGATATTACCCTGTTTATTAGGCAGTTAGTCTGATGATAGTTAACTGCAGTTAGTTACAAAATCTGAATTTGAGTTGGCAGAATCTTTGGTATTTATATGCCACTTCATAGAACTGAAAGGCGCAAAATGTGGGTGGTGTTAACTGATACGCACTTTGTGTTTGGGTTTTATGGTATTAGGAATTGTGGGTTATATCAAATGACTTCTGATAAAAAATTAATTAGTAGTTACTGTAACATAGAATAAATGGAAGTTCATCCTCTTGAATTCTGTGTGCTCAGAATGAAAGAATGTTCAGTGGTAACTGATTCAAGTACAGTGGGATGTTTTAGACACTGCAGTTTGCATCGCAACATCTATTACTCCTGGGTTTTTTTCTTTTCTTTGCATATTGCAACTGGATCTGTTTATGAGTCACAACAACTTTTACTAGTTCCTATGCAAAAACAGCTGTTGAATTATTCAGTTATCTGAAAGTCGTTTTGAGAGCAAGTCTGTTTATTCTGTAGCTATTGAAATCCCCTCTTTTGTAGTACATCTTCATTACATTTATTTTACAAACATCAATAAAATACTGAAAACAGACTGTACAAAACAGTATTCCACTACTACAACTTCAACACAAAAGCATCTACTGCTTAAAAATTACTGAAGGGTCCTAAATATTTCACAGAAATACTTAAAAATTTCTAGAAGTTGAAATGGAATACAACATGTGAAATAAATATCAATGTATAATTTGTCTGTACCTTTCATTTTCCTATTTAAGCAAAACTTTGAAACTACTGCTTACTAGTATTTTTGAAGTTTCCCCAGTGTGTTCAAAAGCAACTGTAGGTACTTGACAGACAGGTAACACAATCACAGAATCCTTGTTTCCTTATGAAACCAAACTTGAAATATTGGGGACAGCCAACACAAACCGTATTGGTTTAAGAAGTAGAAACGTGCTTTAAGAAGCAATTTAGAAATAATGTTTTATGTTTTATTTTTTGCGACAGAGCAAAGCAGCAGTGCTGATCAGAATTAGCATATCCATTACTTTAAGAATACATTTAAAAGTTTTTATTGAAGTAGAGCCTTAGTTTTATGTACTCAAAGACAAGCTGTGGAAAAATATATGTATTTACATCCTACATTGTCCCTGTTATTAGAGGAAAAGAGTTGATGCGTTTTTTATTATACCTCTTGGAAATCAGAACTACCGATCTTTAAATTCAATGTTGAAAGTCCACTTTATAACTTGTTTAAACACATGCCTGAAAATTACTTGCTGCACTATAGGTCAAATTAGACCTGCTGCTTGACACTTGCAAAATAAGAATGTTTCCTTTTTCTCAGAGGGTTTCCTTAATTGCAGTCCTATTTTCTGTTGTTATATTTGTGAATTTCCAAGTTTTATTATATGGAAGTAAATATACATAACTTCCTGTTTTTACAGACAATTGAAATGATCGAGAAAGAACAGAGAGAAGTTGAAAGAAGACCTATCACAAAAATTACTCACAAAGGAGAAATAGAAATTGAAAGTGAAACACCGATGAAAGAGCAAGAGGAAGTTATGGAAATTCAGGTAGAAATAAAAAAGAACAACACAGCATATTTAGTTCATAGATAATATGGGTGTAAAGTGGTTTGTATATGATCTTGTTGCTCAGATCTGTAAGTATATGTTAGGTCTGGTTTGAGTTCAATTTTTCTTTTAACTTCACTGATTTTCACTTCTGGGCCTTGTGGGTTTGGGTATTTTTTTAAAATTTTTATTTTATTTTATTTTATTTTATTTTATTTTATTTTATTTTATTTTTTTATTCCTGCCCAGTCCGCCAAGTTATGTTCATGACTCTGTGATTTTGGCAATAGTAGAAAATATTCTAAATCTTACCTAAAAGTTACTTAGGAATACCAGTTCAATCTTTTAATGCATTAGTAGATTTTGTGATAGTCTTCTAGGCTATACAGCTAAAGGGACAGTTTTATGTCTGAAGGGAAGAAAATACCATCAAATATTTAAGCAATATGAATAGCATTATTTGGACTACTAACAGAGTGGGGGGGAAAAAAGCTAACTGAAAAGCATTTGACTTTTCTTAGGAACCTAATATGAAGTTTTTTGAGAAGTCAGATGAAGCTGAAAAAGATAAAGAAGTAAATGAATCTGCATCTCCAGACACTACAAGTCAACATAAAAATCATCTCTTCGATCTTAACTGCAAAATTTGCATAGGTAATTTTGAATAGCACATCAAAATAAATGCATCATGTTTATATAATGCTTTTCAGTCATAAATCTCAATATGCCTCAAGAATGTAAATAAATGTGGAGTTTTTTTCCTAGTTTGCTGACAGAGATGTGGAAGCAGTGTTTTTATTTATAATTTACAAAAGAGACAATATTAACATGATACGCTGTTGGCATAAAGTTGCCTTCTACTTAAAAAAGAGGGGGGCTGCAGAGACAGAAATCTCTTTAATGGGAATACATGCTATTGTTGACTCTTCATTTCTTTATCTTATCCCATTACAGTGGCAATATTTATGGATAATAATATATAAATACATAGTATATAAACTTATAAATATTTATAAAATGTGAGATAGAATAAAGAAATGATACCTCAGTGGCAATATGTAGTATTTTTGGTGCATCTTCCTTGTCTTCAGAGGAAGTCCACTTTTGTTTCTTTAATAAAAAATAAAAACCGTTGCAATTCATTCTCTGCAGGCCGAATGGCACCACCTACTGATGATCTTTCTGCAAAAAAAGTGAAAGTGTCTGTTGGAGTTGCACGGAAGCAGTCGGACAATGAAGCAGAGAGCATTGCTGATGCCCTTTCGTCAACATCAAGTATTTTAGCTTCAGAATTACTGGAAGATGATAAGCAAGACTCATCAAAATCATCATTGACACCTCTCCCAAAGTAATATAAACTGTAGAAAAAGTATTTTAAAATGAAAGACATTATTAATCTTGTTAAGCTATTATGACTAAAGCTAATTTTTTCAAATGGCATTTCATTAATCCATTAGCGTACTTGAAGTTGTACAGCTTCTTAGGAATGGGGTTCTCTGCCGAAGTAAATGAATGCTATGCATTTGTATAAATGATACTACATATATTGTTGTGATTCCAGAATTTCTAATTACCACATTTTCTTTTTGAGGAAAAGTAAACAGCCTTACGTTTTCTGGTGCATCAAGGCCTAAAAAGGCACAAGTTCATATTAAAAATATCAGAAAATATATTTCATATTGTATTTTGCTATTAAGGAAAGTAGTATCTACAGTGCTGCAACTGAATGTGTGTGTGTTTGTGTATGTATAAAGCTGCAGAATTTGAGATTTCTCTAAACAGAGCATTTATACTGGTAAGTCAGGGTAGTTTAAAATCTCAAAACACCACTTTTCTAGAAATGACAGTTAACAGCAGCTTGCTTGATGTTTTGTTGCCGTATTTGCTGTCAACTCTCTTCATTTTCTCCCACACTCTGCTACCCACTAAAGAGGGAATTGCAATTTATGAGGCTGTCTTTTTTTTGGTTTGAGGGAGAGATTTCTAGAAAAACATCGACTCCCAGTTATTTAGAATTGACCAGAGTTCACGCTGAAATTCCGCCTTTATCAGGATAGTGTGATCCTTTACCAAGGACGGTGGACTTTGTGTTGTGAATAGTTTGCTGGAGATTCAAATAAGTAATTTCTAGTGTAGACAGAAAGAAACCTAGTTTACTGTATTACTGTAATAGCAAACATCTGGTAGTACTGGGTGGCTAGCTTAAAACTGCTGATAGTGTGCCTAGAATATTTTGATAACATGTTGGGCTGTGTTGAAATGTGTAGGAGCCAAGAAGGCAGGGTGAAGGCCCATAGGCAGTATATCGTCTTTTCCCCGCCTCCCTATGGCAGGGGAAGATGTTACTGGGTCTGCAGCACCTATATGTGTTTGTGTGTCCTCTTCAGTAGCATTTAGTAACTCTTGGACTAAATAACTTCTCCATTCTCAAAAGATACAGTAGTGAACTAGTGTGCTGCTTGTCTGGCAGTCCCTCATGTAACACATAGCTACTCCTCTGGAAGGTGAGAAACATGGTTGTCTGCCTATCTCTTTTCATCGACCCTCAAGTATGCTTAACTGAAAAATAAAATTCATAATGACAACTAATTTCTTTTACAAAGAAAGATGATCTTGCATTTACATGATCTTGAATAATATATCGTATTCTAAACAAAGTGGTTTTTGTTTGCCATTTTTTAGGTCAGAAACACCTGGTACTGTGGAATGTGAAAGTCTGTTTCTGGCACGTCTGAATTTCATCTGGAAGGGTTTCATCAATATGCCTTCAGTGGCAAAGTTTGTTATTAAGGCTTATCCAGTTTCTGGCTCTTTTGATTATTTAACGGAGGTATTTATATTTACTGCAAAGAATGAAAAAATTGATCTGCTATCTTTAGTGACTTGTTTACCTTGTAGGCTAATAAAAATATAATGAGGAAAGGCAGTGAAGCGTGACCACTCTTCTGTGTAAAGTGTTTGTGGGAGGACATTGGTTAGGATATGCATTTGTAAGTAAAGAGTTTTTCACCTTGTCTTATGTGATTCATCAGGATTCAAGTTCTTTGATATGTTTTAAGATGTTTTGCTCTCAGTGTAAGATGTTTCTTGAGGTTAAGCAGCATAATTTCCAGAGCCGGTTTTATAGAAGTTGAACATTTTGTTTATTATGGAACATCGTCTCTAGTGTAAAGTAGCAGGGAAAGATAGGACAAAATTTGCTACTGAGATAACTACCTCGGTGCCATCCATTTTCTGAATTAGAGGTGAGAAAATTGGATCTTAGTTTTGAATTCAAAGCATTAAACAAGTCGCTACCAATTTTTGGCGGAGAAGCGTCTACTGGTGGTTTTTGTTGACAGTGCAAGAAAACTTCTCATCTTCTACAACAGAAACCTGCATAACGGGATTTATTTTTTTTGCCTATCTGGTGGCAATTCTGGTCCTAACTTTATAAGACTAAATACTACCTGAAAACAAAAAGTTTATGAAGCGTTCTCTTCAGTGTCTGAGAGGCAGGAAACGGGTGCAACTGCTTATAATAGTTGTCCTCATGGCATAAAGTAAGGATCAGAGGGCTGATAAGGCTGAATGTTACTTCTCACCAATGACACAGGATGCATCAGCTTTCTAATTAAAAGGACTTAAGTCTTCTATTAATGTGATTATCTTTGCTGTAAATCTTCAGCGAAGTGCAGGATATGCAATACCATTTAATACTAAAGGATTGTTTTATGAATATAATGTTACTCTCCAAACTCTTCTGCTTTATTTCAAAAAACTGTTTTTCCTTAGGTGTTCCTAAATAATTTTGAAAGTCTATTTTTGTTACTTGTGAATAGTGAATTCAAAACTACCCAAGAACAAATTTATGTCTATGTATGCACATGTGGGTAGGTTATGTTTGTCCTTCATGATTAGGATTCTGAAAGTTTGTTGTATTCCTTCGTAGTTGTGGGGCTCCCACAGCAGTTTGATCTTATAGATAACTTGGGTGTTTCCAGAGCACAGTATGGTTATGTTTACAGTTAATGTTGCCGAAATAAATAATTTTAGGGAAGGTATAGATGAACAGTATTGAATGATAATGAATTTAGTACAGATCATTAACTTTGCACTGAAAATACTAATTTAAATATCAAAAATATAAATATTAATTAGTTCCTACTGTTGTAACCTCTACTAATATTTTAAAATTATAATTTAAGAACTGTAAGAATTAAGTATGTCTATAATATGTTAAATAGATTATGAAGGATTTACCACAATTTTTATGTTGGATTCAGATATCTATTGTCCTTTCTCATAGGATTTACCTGATAGTATTCAAGTAGGTGGCAGGATATCACCTCACACTGTCTGGGAGTATGTAGAAAAAATCAAAGCTTCTGGGACCAAGGTAAGAATTTTATATATTGAAGACTTGCTGTTTAACCTATATTCTATTCACCCTAAGGATCTTTTTCTTTTTTTTTCCTGGAACATTTGTGAAATACATGACACTATAAGGATAACTGACTGTTACATTGAGTGGGATGGACGGCAGCTGATGATGTGTATTTTCTTACTATCTAACCTTGAAGCTGTCATTTGCTGTTTAAGAATACTTGTATTCCTTTGAGACAGTAACTCATCATGAATGTTTGGACACCACACGTCTCAAGTGTCACTCTTCAGTTTCGGTACTGTGACAGTATGCAAAACCATCTCAGTGGTCCTCTGCTGGACTTGTCCTGCGGGGTGCGGGTTGTCCTTGTGCTGGGGAGCCCAAAACTAGATAGTGTTCTCCAGATGCTCTCTCACAACTGCTGGATAGAAGGGAATAATCATTTCCCCTGGCCTGCTGGGTGCTGGGTTTCTGACACCCACATGCATTTGGTCTTCTTGGCGTGGATGCGTTGCTGGTTCACATTCAGCTTGTCCACTCGGATCCCTGTGTCCTTTTATGCCAAGCTGCTTTTCATCCAGCCAGTCCCCCGACCTGTCCTGGTGCGTGGGGTTACTCCATCTCAAGGTGCAAGATTTTGCGTTTGCCTTTGCTTACCTTCATGCACTGAAATTCATTTTTTTATACACTAAATGCTTTTTGCTTTCTCCAGTTTTCTTTAATTATTTTTAGCTGTGTTACTGCTCCTTCTTTCTCTCTTTTTCTCTGCATTCATGGGGAGGCTTTTTCTCTTCATCTGAACTATTCTTTTAAATAAAGAACAGCCACTAAAACAATTAAAATTTCATAGAAATATGTATCTGACTATCTTTTTCTCTCTCTTTTTGTAAACAGGAGATCTGTGTAGTTCGCTTTACCCCTGTCACTGAAGAGGATCAGATATCCTATGCATTATTGTTTGCCTATTTCAGCAGTAGAAAACGCTATGGTGTAGCGGCCAATAACATGAAACAAGTGAAAGATTTGTACCTCATTCCTTTAGGTTCCTCAGATAAAGTCCCACATCATCTTGTGCCTTTTGATGGGCCTGGTAAGTACAGCTTGGAATTTAGAACTTTATTTTTGTAATGCTACTTAAAGACATTTACAACAGGAATATAAGAGAAAATTAAATTTAAAAATGCCAGTTATTCTGTTCAAACACGTCATGGGTTTTCCATAGTTTTATAGTAGCTTCCTTGAAAAGACATTAATTTCCCATTGTAAGATTATTCTGATACTTTAAATATTGTTGGAAAAATTACTGCACATAACTTTGTTTCATGTTTACAACATTCTTCCTCTAGCCCAGGTGGCTTTGTAGGTTACAGTTGCAGTAAATTCAGTGATGCAAGTGAACTATGATAGTAGGCGTACTGACTTCCAAATTGATACTCGAACTTTAAAATATTGTTTTTCATTATTTGAAATCTACTAATTCATTTTTTTCTCAAGTTTTCCAAACTTTCTTAAAAAAAAATGGGTGGGCAAGGAAGAAAAGATCCTGAAACAGCTCTCAGTTGTTCCGAATTTACCTGAGTTATTTTGTATCAATTTAGTTTGATTATAAAAATTTGTGGATGATTTCTTCTTTTGAGATAGGCAGGGCCGAAATGAAGACATGATGAGCTACAACACAATTTTTTTTTGCAAGAACCTAAATTACACAGAACAAAATATACATAGTGAAGAGATAGCTAATAGTATACCTTGAAATACCAGACCTTCCTGGAGTGAGGGAAGCATTTTGGAAAGTCACTCTTGGTAGATCTTTGAAGAAGTATCTCTAACTTAAATCAATTTGGAGACTTTGTGGTTGCAAGTGTGCAACTATTTTTTTTCCCTCTTGTGCTTTGCTACCACTGTTAGCAGATTGTAGCTGTGTTAGACTAACATGACGTTTAACTTCTGTGCTTTTTCTTATGTGACTAGATGTCCTACATACCTGTCTTGTGATCTGTATTTTGAAGTTATAGTGGGCAATATAGTACTTAAAGCAATTTTAATTTGCAATGTTCGAAGTAATAATTTTTGTGTTGGAAATAAATTTTTGATAATTTTGTTTGTTATGTTTAATGATGGAAATTTCAAATGTCATAAAATGCTTTCTATAATATAAGAGTATGGGAGTTATTTTTGTTAAAATGATTGCCTTAACCAAAACATAAGGAGATGATAAATTGCTGTTACAATTTTGTACAGGGATTGAAATACATCGACCAAATTTATTACTGGGATTGATAATTCGCCAGAAAATGAAGAGGCAGATTACTGCTGTTGCAAGTGTTACTAGTAGTTTTGTGGATGAAACTTCTGAAAGTACCTTGAGTAGCTTGCCGCCAGAGAAGAAAAGCAAGCCAAACAAACCTGAAGTCTCTCATCATGAGTTAGCACTAGAAGAAGAAGAGGAAAATGATTTTTTTAATTCCTTCACAACTGTGCTACACAAGCAGAGGAATAAACCTCAGCAATCTAATATAGAAGATGTTCCAGCAGTTACTGAACCATTGGTGGAAAGTACCAAACATGAACCACCAAAGCCCCTCAGATTTCTTCCTGGAGTCCTGGTTGGATGGGAGAATCAGCCTTCAACTCTGGAGCTTGCAAATAAACCGCTGCCAGTCGATGATATTCTTCAAAGCCTGTTGGGTACAACAGGGCAAGCATATGAGCCCAGCAAGTCAGAAGCGGGTTCCAGTGAAGACATACCATTATTAAATGAGCAATCAATCTTAAAAGAAGAAAACATGGATGTTGCTGAGGTAACTACTGAAGGTAGTGAAGCAAAGACTGGTTTGGATGGTCTACAAGAGTCCACTAACGCAACTGTAACTGTGGATGCAGCAGCTGTAGGTACCTCAAGTTCCGCAAGAAGTGCTGGATCTTTGATAGGGCTGAGTCTTAAGGGAAAACCTCCAGATGTCTCTACAGAAGCATTTTTAGCAAATTTATCTGCTCAGTCACAAAATAAAGAAACTGAAGAAAGTAAAGAAAATGACCCAAAACAGCAGTTACCTGACAAGGATAATGTTGCACAGGAAGTTAGGAGGACCACAAATTCCAGCTTTTCTTCCTCACCAAATGCAGGGAAAAAAACCAATGAGAACAACATTAATGTTGGCTCTGCTGAAGGTAGCACTGCTAATACCTCTAAATCACCACCATTTATTAATCTTAAAAGAGACCCACGACAGGCAGCTGGACGAAGCCAGCAGACTAATGCTTCAGAAAACAAGGAAGGAGACAGTAGCAGAAATGAAGACCGACAGAATGCCTCAGGAAATGATCAAGTGGAACCAGAAAATAAACGATCTTCTGGAGAAGTGGGCTTAAACCTGTATCAAAGTGACACGCAAACCAGTGAGGCACAGTACAGTTCAACTGCAGCAAAAGCAGATAACGTGTGTGCATCGCAAGCGGAAGATACCAAACACTCGCAGGAAGATGCACTGATGCAAAACATTGAAACAGTGAACTCATTTAGAAGAGGACCAGCAGCAACTTCATCTCATTTTGAACCTGAAAACTCTTCTCGTTCTGAATTCATTCCCAAAGTCCCAAGCCCTGTTACAAGTGGCAGCTTCTCATCTGTTAGACCTCCACAGCAGAATTTTCAGCATCCTAAACCTAATCCCCCTGGGTTTCAGTTTCAGGCTCCTGCACCTCATAACTTCCCTCCACAAAATAACCCTATGTTTGGATTTCCTCCTCATTTACCACCTCCACTTCTTCCTCCTCCAGGCTTTGGCTTTCCCCAGAATCCGATGATGCCATGGCCACCCGTTGCTCATTTATCAGGTCAGCCACCACGCTATGCTGGACCCATTGCACAAGGGCTACCAGTGGCTCACAAACAATCAAGATTTTTGGGGCCAGAAAATTTTTTTCAGAGTAAAGATAGTAGGAGACCAGAAAGACGCCACAGTGATCCTTGGGGCAGACAAGAACAGCATTTGGAGAGAGGGTTCAGTAGAGGAAAAAATGATCAACATAGGCAAAGATTTTACAGTGAATCCCATCACCAAAAGAAAGACAGACATGAGAAAGAGTGGAACAACGAAAAATATTGGGAGCAAGATTCTGAAAGAAACAGACGCAGAGACAGAAACCAGGAAAAAGAGAGAGAGAGGAAAAGCAGAGAGGAAGGACAGAGAGACAAAGAAAGATTGCGGTCTCCCCACAATGATAGGGCTGCTGATGGAAAAAGCCCCAGAGAGACTAGAAATCCAGAAAAAAAGACGGAAAAGCCTAAAAGTGAAGAACAGGCTCATGAAAAAGATAAGGAGAGGGAGAAAGGCAAAGAGAAGCATAGAGAACGAGAAAGTGAAAAGAACAGAGAGAGACATAGGGACCACAGTGATAGAACTAAAAGCAAAAGGTAAAAAGATGCAGGCAGTCTTTTAAAATCCTATTTAAATAAACTGTTAGAGTAACGTCGTAAAACTTTGTATAAAAAAAAAAAAAAGCCTGCTAGGATTGTGCCATCTTTTTTACTCAGTGTTGGTGTTTTGCAGAAACAAGTCTGTCTTTTGGTACCACTCAATGTACCAATACTCATCCTTTTTTTTCGTTATACCAACTATCACTAGAAGTAGGAGTTTAATATTTTTAAAAATTTTACATTGCTGTATATTCAAAATTTTAAAGATTTCTTTTATTAATATGCAATAAAGGCTTAGAAATTTTCTTAGCTGAGGAAGTTGGCTTAAGTCTGCAGTATAATTGCTGCCTTTGGTAATTTGTGCTCTCTTCTGTTTTAAGATGCTTTGCTAATTTTAAAGGTGAATTTCATACAATAACCTTCTTTTTAAATTGCACTGTTTTTACAGACTGTAGCAAAGCCTCAGAATCCACAGACATTATAACAAAATATAATATGTCCGGAGGTGTGAAGAGGTTTTTTTTTTTAATTATTTGGTAGGACAACAGAATAATTGAAGTGTGTTTCATTAGTTTTTCAAGTATTTCCTAAGCATCTGAAGCAGTTTGTGATCAGAAATTGAAAGGCTGAGCTGCTCAAATGTTACCGCTTTAAACTGCACTTGTTTTAATAAGAAAGCATTTTTAACCTAAATTCTTGAAAATATGATTTGTAGTGGTAAATTCATTTCTCCCACCATTTTCCATGCTTCAAAAACTTGAATATCTAAGCTTGTACATTACTTTGTGTTTTGCTATCCTTTTTACTGTAAAATGTAAATATTTTAAGGGATATTTTGATTCTAAAATGATAAAACTTTCTCACATACTGTCTGTGTTTGATTTCATAGGTGTGAAACTGTAGGCTAAATGAATATAGCAGGCTGAGTTACACAATGCCACATTTGTTCTACACTTCATGGCTCGGATGTTTCAAGTTTTGGGGGGGTGAAGACTGGGGGAGAAGGGCAGAAGGGTGTTTTGTACCATTGCGACTTCTAGTAAATTGATATTTTGTAGAGACTATCATCCACCGATGAAAAACAAAAAGCCAAAAAAAGCAAACGTGAAAACAAATCTCTTGCTCTTATACTTCTTAGAATACACTGTTCACTTTGAGTCTGTCAGAAACAACGAAAGTATTCCACCATATATAGAAAAACTTAGATTTATTGTTCTGTTTTTCAGTGTTGTTTGTTTGTTTGGGTTTTTTTCACATGACCTTAGGTACTGACCTAACATTTTGCACTTTGCCATTGAAAAGCCTCTTCTTTCGAGAAAGGTCTTTCCAGTTTAACAACACACTAATTCTTAGTTTTAATTATTAATATATTTTAAGGCAAAATATAATTTGGATACGTTGCAGGTAGCTGCATGAAATGAAGGGGGCAGTAAACCTTTATTATTTAAGTAGTGTTTTGTAGACTCATAGCTGAGAAGATTCATGAGGAAAAAATGCTCAGTTTTTTAGTAGCTTTAGTAGCATGATACCATGACATGATTATATTTGCTTTTTTCCAAATTAATTCCATGGTCTGTATAGCAGTAGTGCCATTGAATATATCTGGTAGTATTATGGATGTATTTTGTTGTTTAAATAATTACATCAGGATTCTTTAGACACAGAAGTGCACCAAAGCATTGTTCTGGTTTTTGGAGTAAGTTTTAAATCAGCAGCTCTGCTTGTGAAGATTTTCTTTTGACCTGTTCAAAAGTATAATAGTCTACTTACGGTCCCTATGCAACCTATCTCTCACGTTCACGTCCATTTGTGCTCTAAAAATAAACTGGGAGCAATGAAAATTGCAACTGTCTGTATGGAAAGGCCAGGAATGCTTTCTGCCAGAACTACCAGAAATAATTTATTTGGAAAGAATATGTAAAATTTGCCACGTGCTTTACTATCGCCCTTTTGTGTGCAGAACCTGAAGAGAGCCTCAGTAAAACAGCTCTTGAGAGAGAGGGTTTTTAAGAGTTTAAATTAACAAGCAGCGGCAGTTTCCAGGATTTGGTCCTAGAATCTGAGTTAGCGTAAATGGGAATAAATCCTGCTACTGCAGGAATGAAGGACATTGTCTTCTCTGTTGCCTTCAGCCACCCGTGTTGGCTGGAAGTGCTCCCATGACTTGTTACTTGTTTTACACTGAATCGCTGCTCAGGCCACAGAAAGCAGCGCGCACGGAGGAGGAACTGGCAGTACCCCAGCAGCCTCTGAGAGAACAGGATAAACCCTAAATATGCTTCCTTCCCGGCATCACATGGCCATAAAAGGCCCTTCTAAGAGAAACTGGAAGAGGAGAAGAATCTGGGGCCAGCTCTAATGCCAAGTGGGCTTCATGAGCTGCCTGTTGGGAAGAGGGGAAGAAGCTCTAGTGCATTGGGGTGATTGCTTGAGGGCTCAGAGCAGCTGAAGAGGGTGGAAGGAACCTCACAAAGATGTTTGCAAATCCTTATTAAAATGTCTCAGGGTAATTCCATCACTGCCTCCCACCTTAGTTATCTTCCAGTCATCTGTAACTGACTTGACAGTGCATTCGGTGCTGCATACTAATTATGGATATGTGGAAAGTAACATGTGTCACCTGGTTTTACTGTACTTATTGTTTCTGCTTTATCGAAAGACACACAAAAAATCAGAAATTGTTAACTTGTTTCTGATGGGTACCCACTGAAGGCTTGTATTTGGAGAATTTCCATGCAAGGAGGTGATGGTTTATTATCTGCTTTTGAGCAATAGTAAAGTAAAAAAGGAAAATATAGGAATCAGTCACTATTTTATTTAAGTATTTTACTTATACAGTAAGTCAGCAGTCAAATAAGAAATGTAGATACCATCATAAATCACTTGTTTAAGCACATTAAAATATAACTTGATTTATTTTGGTTTTATTGTTGACTAAATAGAATATAACGGCTTTTTCAGAAGGAATAGAATTTTTGCATTTGTATATGAAGAGCTCTATTTATTTTTGAGATTATAAATTCATGAAAAACATAGTCATGGAAATTCAACTTACTGTGGCCAAAACCTTTGTTTAGTAAAATTTCAAAATTGCATTTAGGGGCATATAAGCCAGAAAGGAATGTCTAAAGCAAAGCAGTTCTTAGACTCTCTAGTTTTTAAGCAGTTAGGAATAGAAGTTACCTGTAGGCTGACGGCCACCTTCCCACGTTCCAGTTGTGAATGGTTAAAACAAAGAGTTTTCATGTAGTCAAACAGGGGAGACCTCCGCTGGAGAAGACCAGGAGGCATATTTTATATCTGTTCAAGAATTAAGTAAAATACCATTTCCGCTCTTAAAATCATTCTTCAAGTGTAATATTTTAGTGTGAAGACAGGCTTAAGTCCTACCCTCTTACAAAAATGCATAAGTGATGGATAGAGACTTGGGAGGAAGGGAGAATGTCATCACCTTTTAGACTTAATAAATAATTATGGATGTTATGATTTTTTAAATTCTCCTTACAAGAAACATGCTTTTAATCCCAAGTGCACTTTTTTTTCTCCCTCCAATTTCAGTTTTTACACTTGACCTTAATATTACAAAATTATAAAAAAGAAAATCTGCATTCTAATACAATTTCAGTTTTGGAGAAACAGGTAAGTCGTGTGTTCTCATAAACCAACAAACAATACTGGCATGACAGTTGGCTTTATAAGCTAATTGCTACCTATTTTTCTACAAAACTATTTCCAGCACAACAAAGAAAAAAACTGCAGACTTGCCCATTATTTTAAAGTAACTACTGAAGAGTATATGTAAGTAATTATGAGTAAAACAGCTGATCACATTTTAGATATGCTATTAATAGTCAACACTAAAAAAAGAAAAGGAATTAGGGACAATTTTATTAAGTGCTTCCTTATGTTGGTTTGCAAGCCTTACACTGCCAGCTAACATAAGAAGCAGGAGGAAAAGGAAATCCATCACTTTTTATTAAAGAGTCTTAAACAGTTTTTCAATTAATTTCCATAATTTCCATTGTAAACATTATACCCTTCTCCTTTCATTAGCTGAATCTTCTTAGAATCTTGGAAGAGCACAACATCTTTAATTTTGCCAATGAATTCCTTCTGAAAAAGCCCTGTAGTGACTATATTGACTTTTCTGCCAATTTCAAACCCACCAAAATAACAAATGCCACCATAGTTTAAAGCAGTGTATTTTCTGTGTGGATCAATATCTTCAAAAAGAATGAGCTCCTCATCAAGGTATACCTTAATACAAGTTTGGTTTTGAACTACAGTAACAAAATGCCATCTTTCATCACAACAGGTGTAGTATTTACTGTGAATTAGAGGGACAGAGATTCTTTCTCCGAGATTAATCACAACTTTCAATGTTCCATTGGCAAGACCAATGGCAAGGAAATCATTATCTTCATCTTCACCTTTTCCCATCCATACTATTAAGCCTTCAGTTTGATTGG
This sequence comes from Caloenas nicobarica, assembly GCF_036013445.1. Classification (NCBI taxonomy): domain Eukaryota; kingdom Metazoa; phylum Chordata; class Aves; order Columbiformes; family Columbidae; genus Caloenas; species Caloenas nicobarica. The sequence continues at coordinate 28,443,644 of NC_088247.1, forward strand.
TAGTAAAATTTAAAGAAATGCGGCTATACTGAAGGTCTCTTTTTCCATAATAAGGATCTGTGTATTTGATGTAGGAGTTGCCAACGAACTTTGCTATGAAAAATTTGATTTTGCTGTCACAGTACTTCCCTGACCAGCCTAGTGCGCAGACACACGTGTATGAAAACAAAGCAGGCTGAGGAATACAGAGAGCTTGAGACCCACACCTGTTTTGTGAACAGTGAACAGATTGTTCGCATGTGCTCCCTGTCCACTCTTGTGGGCAAGAACAAGAGAAGCCTGAGTTTTCAACTTGACATGTTCCATTATTTTTGCACACTGTGTAACCACAAGCTGTTCCGTCACAGTCACCAACGTTGGCTCCACCTTTGGGGTCAGTCACGGTAAGCCTCAGTACCCTGTTGTTTATTACAATTTCTCGTATACAACCAGTAAAACCTGTGGGTTCATTTCCTACTGCCATTGAATTGACAAGGTTTAAGGAGGACACCCCTCCAACAAAAAAATCCGTGTGTGTGTCTAGCGCGGTCATTCCAGGACTAGCGTTTTGAGTGACATTGATGCCATCCAGGTCCAGGTAGCCTTCGTTACCTGCTCTTCCTGCTTTGAGTGAATGCCATGTATTGCCATTTGCACGAACCTTCTGAAAGGTCTGTAGGATGACTGTCTTGTCTCCAAGGTTGTAGCGTAACTGTATATATCCGTTTAGTAACGATATGCATAGAAAGTCACCTGTAAAAAACAGTATAAAATAGTTTTACTTTTTAGGGGCAGCACACTGAAGATGCATGATGACACACGTGATGCTTTCATGCCTGCGCTTCCCCAATTCAATAACTTATTTTCAGTAGCCTTATACCATCATCATGTATAAATCACACAAAGGAATCATTGATGAGCTTTTTGTGGCCTTGTTTTTGTTATTGGAAACTGAGCTCATGTTTGCTTCAAAGAAAAGCCCAGCTTTCTGAAAAGCTCTGCTTTGGTGCAGAGACTAGGTAACTGTGAGGTAGGAGGGCACAGGATCTCTTTGGCAACCAAGGAATGTGAGCTGGTGTTCCCACAAAAACAAGCAAGTTTTGGCCAAGTTATAAACACCAGCATACTCTCAGTTTCTATATGGTGAATAAAGGCTTGATGGATTTGTCAGTGTAATGCACTGGAAGTTTGTCTGCACCTAACACACTGCTCTCCCTGAAGCTGCTTTTTGCGACAGGGATGTTTTGCCTTTAATAATCTGACAGCTGTAGGAACAGATAAGGTTTTTATTGAATTGTTCTTTGGAGGCCTCCATGACAGGTGGTATTAGGAGGGAGTTATCTTTTCTTGTACTACCAGTGTTTCTGGCCTTACAGGCAACATAAAAGGAGAGAGGGTACCACTCTGAACTGTGCTTATAAACGTGAAGAAGAAAAACTGGGAAAGGTGAGGAAATGGAAGCTGGAAGGAAAGTATTGAAGAGCAGAGCTGGAGTCTAATAGGGGAAGGTGACAGACAGGCAGAAGAGGATAGCGAAAAAGCGCAAATGAAAGTCACCTTTTCAAACAATTTAACTTTTTTGATATATTGCTTTTGGAAATAGTAGGCATAAGGTTTTTTGTTCATTTGGGGTTTTTGTTTGTTTTTAATAAATTGATAAATATGTTTATTAAAGTTGAATGTAAGCTTTCTCTCCTAATAGTTACCAGTAAAACTTAAGTTCATGTAGTATTTTACTAATGAAAAAATACTTTTAAATTTGGAAAGTACCATTTTCTTAAAGATTCAGCATACTTAAGGGTTGACCTGTTAGTAGAATGAATGGAGTTTGCTTTCTTGGGGGTTTCATTTCGGAGTATATCTAATCCTTGAGCTATGCTGCCTTTAGTGAAGTTAAAAATGAATAGCTTAATTTACTGGAGGTTTGTGAAAGTTAGCAAAATTACACCTCTCTTTTTTCTGGAGATGTTTCAGTTGTATTAGTGGCTGTAGAGCACGTGCTTCATACCGCATCTTCCCTGCCCCAGACAACCACAGAAGAATGAGAAGGCTCTTCCTTCTTTCAGCTTCAGTCTAACGATGGCAGAGCTCTTCCTTCCAGCTTGCTAGTTCCAGCTGTGATGATCTGTTTTACCTACCTGTGTTTAGTGTTCTTTTTGAGTATATTGTTTGTTTCTACATTTTTCAGAAAATGAATAAAATTCTATTCACTTGTGGTTTCTCTTGCTCAGTGATGTGGCCTTAAGCTTGCTTCATTTTTCAGTGCATAGTCTGAATGCACTCATCTCACTTGTTTGTTTGAGCAATGTACATAACTTGCTTGTCTGTTTCTTTTATCAGGACCTCAATCCTAGGGTAAGAAAGGAGCATCAGAAAAAGTTCCTGAACTACCTCTTTGGGAGCCTTCAATCCCCTCTCCTACTCAAACATGCAGACTTGCCCACAGACGTGAGTGCTCATTCCTTGCAGTCTAGGAAGAAGGGAAACATCTGACCAGGGTTCCTTGCTCATCTGTCTTGTAATTAAGAGCTGGAGAAGCTGGAACTTTCTCCAAGACTTCCTGGCCTGCAGGGAAGTTTTTTGGTAGCTTTGCACATTTGACAACCATCTGTCTGAGACAACATTAGCGAATAGTGCTTCAGTGATGTCTAGGAAAAAATGGATGTGGTTTCAGCAGTTAATCATAGTGCTTCTGACTCAAGCCTAACGATGTCTGTTGCTAATGTACATGCAGTCAGGTTCGGAGTCTTACTACAAGAGCAAATCTGTGTTATTGCATCTGCTTTTTACAGTGTAAAGAAAGGTTATGACTGAGTACTCTGGATTGTGCTTTAGCACAATCTCTTCAAATGGGAATAACTTTCTTGTCTGCTAGTTGTGAACAAAATAATAAAACTTCCCTATTTCGACTCTCCCTGAGTCTCTCAAGGCTCTCACTTACTCCCTTGGTTAGATCCTCTCTTTTCACAGTTGACTTTCCATTTTAGTCTTTGGCAAGAACAGCAGAGTGTTGAGATTCAAGTTTTATGACATGGACATTGATCCCAGGGTTCAGCTCAGTATTTCTCCATTAAGTTTATCATGCCATAGGTACTATTTGGGGACAACTGGCTTAAAATGTTTTAGGAGTCTAACATAAGGTGCTGTATGCCCAGTGTCCATTAAATTTCCTCTCAAGGTGAAGGCAAATTACGGGCTTGTCTTTGTTCCTCTTCACTTTAGCAACCAGTGAAATTTTCAACAAGGGGCCTCGGTCTGTCCTGTCCCTGAGGGACGAGTTGCGCAGCCGAAGCCTGTGCAGGCCTATGCCATCATAGGAATTGCATCATAGGAATTGCCTCACCATTTTAAACAAATGGCACCCTTACCGCTAAATTTCTTCTCTAAGCAGTCTCAGTATGGGAGACCATGAAGCAAGGTGGTTTCCACTGTTCCAGTTTGAGCATTAGTCAAACCTGTCCCAAATGACCCTAACTGGGGCCAAAGACCTTTCTGAGGAAGTTTGCTTTTGTTAAGTGTGAAGGAGATAACATCCTCAGTTTTGCAGGATTAGATTTTATAGCTGGTCCCTGCTTTCTAGAAAACACGACCTACACACAGGACACACAACTCTGCTTCCAGCTTTTCAGATTAGGATCTCATCTAATCTGGACTATTTATCCCCATCAGTAGCATTGTAAAAAAAGCAGAGAGCCTCCTGAGGTAGGCACTCACAGCCATCATTTTGTTGTTCACTCGAGCCTTTGCCCAAGCTGTTGCATGTTGTGCAAGGAACTGTCAGGCAATCTGTCTCAATATGGTTGAATTTTCTTTGGGAATAAACCGCTGTAGTTTAGCTGTGGCTTGAAACTGCAATGTGTCAAGACCCTGGGTGTTGAGCAAAATCTTCAATGGTTGCAGCTTTCAGTTCTGTTCTGATGCACGTTCCTGCCCCTCTCATCTTCCCTGTTTCAGTAAAATATAAAGAAGAGGGGGTTTTTATAACCTAAATGCCAAGAGATTGTTTCCTTGTCTTCTCAGGGGCAGGAAATTTTGTAGCAGGTGTTGTCTTAAGAAACTGTTCTGGACTTATAGTAGCACTTCTACTTGCAAACCCCCTTTTCAGGTTTTTCACCAAATGACTGCGGGTCAAAGTTGCTCCACTTCAGGGTGGATTCTCTCTATTCCATAGTAAAAACTAGCACTCCATAAAAGGTATCGATTTTTCTTCATCTCTTTAATTTTCAGGCTTTTATTATGTGCATAAGTGTCACCTGCTCCCATATCAGATGTCAGCATTCCCAGAAGCCAGGTCAACTCTATGTCCTGAGCAGTCAGTTCGTACAACTAAGAGTTAATGAAAAGTCTCCTGTGGGTACGTCTGACTACTAGTGTGAGATCTGGATTATCCACGATGATATCTGCTTATATGACTTCTTATGATGGATTCTGAATGTATCACGAATTTTTTTCAGCTTGCTACTAGTCTGAATAAGTATGATGGTTACAGTCACACAGTCAAGTTTTAAATTCTCTCAAATGGTGACAGTGCCCTTTCATAGTCAGCTTTTATCTAGACGTGCAAGTGTGTCTGTACGTCCCCATCTTGAGAGGGCATCATGCTTAAGCAGTATCAGGTCACCATGTTTTTATGTTGCCACAGGAAACTCATCTACATTGTAATGTTAAGAGGTTTGTGCAGTTGGAAACGCATGCTAGGAATGCTGCCCTCTATTTTGAGACGTCCTGTTCATGCCAGAAGCATTACCATGTGTAACAAATGTGAGAGTGTTAAATTTACACAGCTGTGTAGGGCAAAGACCTCTGCAGTTACTGCCTTCATGATCAAATCTGCTTAATGCTGATGTATTTCCTAGGAGGACTGAATACAATGTCAGGATCTTAGGCTGACAGACCCTGGGCAGGGAGGGTGTCCTGGATATTATTTTTAACATTTCTCTTTCAGGGTCTCTTCCCCATGGTGACTCAAAGCCTACCCTTGTGCTCTGTGAGTACAAGACAAAGCCTTTATTACCTGTTAGAGTACCTGAATTTATTCCTACACTTCATTGCAAATTGACAATAAGGATTTTCCACTGTTTTTAAGGCCAAAGGATCTTCCAGATCATCCTTTTAAGTAACTTTTCCAGCAGTGGATGCAGTCGTCTTGCCAGTGGTGTTCATCTTTTTTGATGCCATTGTCATGTCACCAGTGATCCAGAAGTGCAGGTCTCTCTAAAGGCTCCCTCTTTGCTCAGTACTCACTGATTAGTTCTAGTTCCTGGACTACTGAAGGTCTCGATTCTTTTACAATGACTCATAAGACATCTGATTCTTGTCCTGTTTCTCATCCTGTGCTACTAAGCAGAAGGCTCCATGCTATGATCTTCTGATGGGGACAGAGGCTTTGATGAGCTCAGTGCTTCAGCAGCTCCTGCAGGACAGGTGTCTCAAGAGCTCTAGGCAGTAGTTTCCTGGTTGCAGAACACCTGTAGTCGTGGTTCTGTCAGCCACTTCAGAACCCTGAGGTGGCATCTCTGGATGTATGTTTGCTGGCCTCAGTCTCTGCCTTCTGTTGCTTTCATTCCTCTAGCTCAAGGCCCTAATGTCAGCTTCTGTATTGGGCAGCATCGCCCCCACACCCCTCCCCACTCCTTCCACCTTCTTTTTTCAGAAACGTTTATTGATCATCGGCACCATCTCAGTGACAGAGGGAACATTTGAACCTTATACTCTTAGAAGCAATAACATTCACAGGAATAATTCACAATTAATGAAAGGAAACTCTCTTATTGTAGGTTAGTTTCAGTATATGCTCGTCTTCACTCTAAGTTGACCCTTTAAGCCACCATAGTCACGTGCCTGTGTCTCCAACAGTATTATTGTTTCTTGTTGGTATGATGCATCCTATAACCATCATAGCTCCAAATGTATCTTTGCTCACTTTTCATTCCTCCCTTGCTGAACTTAGTTCATGTTGCTTTCATTCTTCCTTTTTTTTGTTATCCTGTTCTTCACAGTTTTCCTTCCACCCTGTATTATCTTCCATGGACCCAAATCACATCCTCTTATGCTGTGACCCTTTATATATTCTTCCAGCAGCAGAGCTTTTCTTGTCTAGCGGGGGTTGAATAGTTGTGTCAGCCTCCCGCTGAGTGGCTCTACTCTATGGCCAAGGAAGGTGATGTACTGTGGTCTCCACATGGGACAGAACCTAACTGACCAACAGCTGTCCTTCACAGCTGGTCTTCTGAGCATTTCCAAGAGCCAGGGTAAGGCCCAGGACCAAGGAGAAAAAGCAAAGCAGAAGAGGGAGGGCTATAAACATGCAGAACAAGGGAACAAAGGACAGAGAGAAGAGATGAGCCTCATTCCCACCCTTCCGCAGCCTCTGCTGCTAGTTGCTAGACAGTAATACAGCAGCATGGTTGAAATTTGTTGTTCTCAGCTTAATCTGTAGGTTTTGTTGCCTGCCTTGTCTTTAGGTGTTTGTTAACCTTGACTCTGTCTTTGTCACGGTCTGAGTGCATGCACAGCGCTGGGTATCAGTTGCAGCTTGTTGCAGCTGTTGTAACTTGATCTTTCATCCAGAGATGACCGTAGCCAGTGCCTCTAATGCACACTGACAGGAGCTGCCCATGGATGTGCTTTCATGGGTTATTACAAAATAATTCTACTCCATGAATGGAGCCACATCTCACAGCAAGACTGAGAGCATGTATCAGGCCAAGCCTGTAAATCTTTCAAACCATGTTGAAGTCCCTGTGGCAATAGGTGGATTCCAGCTTCCATGGGGAGCACCATCCCAGAGCAGAAGGGGCATAGCTGGGATCAGAACAACCCCAGACAGAGTAATGCTCATGCATCTAGAAGGGGTGGGCAATTATCTATTTGTAGGTTAGACCACTCAGCCTCACCTTTCCAAAATGCTGCCTTTCTTGGTGAAGAAATTTTTCCTGTTTCCTTTAGTCACCACTGTCGCCCTGGCATAATTCGGCAGTGAGAAGGAGCCACCTTCCTTGAGCAACCTCAGTTTGCCAGTCTCAGTTTTGGTTTGCTTGCCAGTGGCAAACAGGTAGCAAGAACACTGCATGTGCAATGGATTTCAGGACAAATAGGGGTGTCTGTTCTGTCACACACAGACCTGGCAGTTCTGCTTCTTACGCTGTTGATTTAGTCCATACAAATGATCCCAAAACTAGTAACAAAGCAGAAATGATGTCCCTATCGGCTAAGGAAATGACTGCAAAGAGAGGCTTAACCACTCTAAGTTTCCGTTCTAAAAGTGGGTGGATAATCAGTTTGTTTCTGAAGAGGAAAACAAGACTCCTCCATTGTGGGTATTCTAGAAATTCTGAACATTTCCAAAAGATTTTAGTCCAATTCCATGATTCAGTTTTCACCATAAACAGTATCTTGGAAAACCATGCAGACATCGCACACCTGCACTCTTATTCAATACCTCTTATTTTCATGCTTTAGGTTTTTAAACTGAAATGCCTTAAATACGAGGAGTTAAAAGTTTGGAGGTTTTTCAGACCAGGTAGGTAACATAATCCTCTTGAGAGCCAGAGCACTGGTGTTGCAGTTGTTGAGTGTTAAATTTAGCGTGAGTCATCCCATTCTGTTTATTAACCTGACTTCCTTCTTAGTCACCCAGCATAACTGTTCTTTCTCATCTCATCAGGGAGCAAACCTTTCCATCACCCTGGCCTGCTCCCTGCAGTACTGCAAACAGTCCACAGCATGTTCCACCTTCACGAACAAATGTAAAGCTTCAGTAATGCTATGACTCAATGAAAAAGTGATGTTCCTTACTGCCCTTTACCCAGAGTGCTGAGGCCTTCAAGTATAGAGAAGGGTCACTATGTAAATGGACTGAATTATACATTGTTCAGCAGTTGATGGGCATCCAGCAACCCCTGTCTGAATTAGAGTCTATTTACTGAATGGGGCTCTCACACGTTCGTTGGTAGAATGCACTTGAAGATGTGAAGTGGGCTGGCCTTGCACCGATGCACTCCTGAACTCCGCAAGAATGCTGTATTATTTGCAGAGACCTTGCTCAGCAGCAGTGCATACAACTGTCTGCATCTCCCACATTTTTACCTCATTTCCATAAACAAGTAATCAAAGAGGGGAGGAAAAAGTCATTCTATCTGCAAGTTCTCAAACCAAAATGTGCACACACAGCTCACTGGTTGGATTTTTTCCCAGCGTATTATTAATACAGCTGGGCACATAAATTTTGCCAAACTTTGGAAATTATTTTCTTAGGGCCTGCAGAAATCAATACTACCAGGCTTAAAGTCATGTTACACATTCAGAAAGAGCTGACAAAGCAAGAAAACTGATGACTGACAGAATTATAGAAAATTCTGCTAACGGATAAAAATTCATAGGATGTTTTCCATTTCATGCCAATTTGTCAGGTGTTTAAATGTGTTTACTGAAGTAATCACACTGTTATGGGGTGAAGGCTGGAACCAGCATACCGGCTTTGGAGTAAGAAGACCAGCCACCTACCCACTCTTTTAGAAATGCATATAATGTTCTTTGAAAAGAACAAAGCAAGAAGGAAGTGTTTCAACAGAAACATTTACCTACTGAAGATTTTATTGTAATGATGGGAGGGTTATTTGGTGGGGGCATGCCCCTGAAGGGAAAGTCCCAGTGTAGCATTTACACAGGTGACGAACCAAGCCAATGTATAACTGTGCCACTGTGAGATGCTACAACTCAGTGTCATTGCCAAATTAGCTACATAGTCAGAGCTCATTTCTTTTTAAAAAACAACATTGCCTAGTGAGAAAAAAAATGTTCTAATTGTTTCCTATTAAAAAGGAATTTTAGGAAAAAAATCCTGTGATTTCAGCAATCAATTTATTAAATCTTACATAACTGTGTAGAAGAAAAGGCTTTATATAAAGTGCTTTCTAAACTAATCCCCAACACAAAGCTCTTTCACATCTGCTGCCTGCTAAGAATACTTCTGAGTCTTTCATCAGTCTAATTCTGCCTGGATTTGACAGGATTATAGGAAGGCAAATATAAAGAGCCAGCTGATTAGCTTTTCCTAAATCTTTCAAAACTTCAAGACAGTGAAAATGGAAGTAGGAAATTTGCAAAGAAATTAAATTACTCTATAGAAGATTTTTTAAATTTTGAAATGAAATTGATATGATTCTAGAAGGTGATTTAAAGAAAATATTATTTCCTGCGTGAACTAAACGTTCATGAAGGGCAATAGAATGAGGGCGTGCTCGTGCTAAACCACTCCTGGCCCAAGTCAACCAGACTTAGCACTCTCTTTGATGCTTGCAAATATTTAATTTCTTTATATGCTAGCTGCTTCTGTGTCCTCTGACTATTCTTTTGAGGGAGATCCTTTTTTCTCTTCTATTTTTCATGGCCTATGTAATGCTTTAGTTTATACAGGAGAGAACTGTTCACTGAGAATCTCAGAATTTGGCCTGTAAGTGACCGACTTATAAGAGATACATTGTAGAAGACAGAGTTCTTTGCAAATACATATATTTGTATTACAGATGCTCCATATATTTTTCTTTGAAACTGCTTCTCTCTGTGTGGTTGTGGAGGTGCCAGCAGTGTATGATGTGTTATCAGTCTTACCAAATAGCAGCCTGTTAAAATATCTGTGTACAGAATAAGAAGGTGGTAAATTTGGCATATATGTGTTTATATTCATGTGTAGCTGAGTATGTTTATTGAAATATCTCAAAGCTCTAGGCTTTGAACAAAGGAATGTAAAAATACATGAGAAATAGTTGTGGGGTTTTTGTCATGCAAAAGCCCATTTTTGCATAATATACTACTTAATGGAAGCAGAAAATCTGCTCTAAGATCATGTTATGAGTGATACGTAATGCTTTTGTTTAAAAACATGCAGGACACCACATAAATGCAATATAAAGATGAAATATATTAATATTATTAATATATTAATAAAGTAATTACAAAAAAATTACACCTTAAAGACTAAATTTTAAAATGTATTTACACTGGTTGGCAAATTATGTTTTCTTGCCATGAAGTTTTAGAAATGTTAACTCAGTAAAGTTTACAATACTTTTATAAATAGTAGAAAGTTTTATTTAGATTTGTTTTTCACTCTGCATATCTGGCAAATGCAGAAATTGTATGTTTTGCATGCTGCACCAGCAAGCATTTCAGCATTGTATAATAAAAAGTTAAACTTCTGATGAACCTCATTAGCTTGTTTGATCAGTTTTCATATTGCTTTATTTTTGGTCATTTTAAAACACTGGGCCAAACCCCTAGACTGTGAATCCCAGTGTCGCTGCACTGAAACTGTGAGAGCAAAATCAGTAAATGTCTGTTGAAAAGCTGGGTACAGTTACTTTTCAGGGGAAAATGGTTTCCTGAACCACCTCATTAAATACTTGCTTGCTTTGGAGTAATCCAAAATTTTGTTATGCATGTTTTTTCTTATGAACTTGATTATTCACTATTTGAAACCCAGTCACTATGGGCAATGAGTTACCCAGACTGAATGTTTGAATCACTTCAATGTACTGCCTTTGTTTTTCAAAAAAGGGTGTATGATACCAGCAAACTGGAATGTCCTTACCTGACTGAGTAGCCAGACGCTGTGCAGTGTAAAACAGGATACCATCTGGAGACAGAGGCTGAAACTCTAGTTTTATATGGGTCTTATGCCGGATATAAAACGGTGCAAATGACATCCATGATGATTCATTACTTCTGAAAGATGGATCACTAATGGAAATATCTGAAAAATACAAGAGGAAATGTCTTCTGAAAGATATTTTGAGAAGGCCACTTTATTATGGCACCAGTTGTCTACAGTTATTTTGTATAGTTCATAAATGCTGTACATAATACTTCCAATTCTTCCATTTCCAAAGACAAAAATAACCTAAATATAGAATAAAACTTAGATAATAGCAAATCAATGCCATTTTGTCTTCTGTGTGCCTTTTTTTCATTAACAATCAAGCTCATAGTTGTAATGCAAAATAAATGTGATCTTATTAGTGTTCACTTTCAAATAAATGTAAGTGTAAATTTTACATTGTTTAAAAATTCAAAAGCAAAATACTTTTGCAGGAGTCAGAATAAACATTTGTTTCTTCACCATACAGATGAAAACCTTAGTGGAGGATTTTTCATGAACTGCTTTGTGTGTCATAAAAATGTACATTTTAAGTAGACTGTGTTTATCAATTGCTGCTGAAGTTTTAGGATAATCATACCAAGATGCTTGATAATTCAAATTGTCCTATTTTACACTGAAACAGAGTACTTTCATACAATTACAGTGAAATACAATGTACACTTTTGAGCTATACATAAATGCATCATTCTGTCTTACCACTTGTCTCAGTGCTGATAGTTCATATACCCCTAACAAACCGTGCTGGTTAAACGTCCTTCAGCCGAATGATAAATGATTATACTTTTCTGTGCTCTTTATGCTACTTGAAACTGTTCCAAGTTTTTTCCCACTATCACAACATTATGTATTTGAGATATAATTATGGCAGCTATCAGCTAATTCCTCATCATGTGGTTGTTAGTTTGCTGTATTTGTTTACTGGAATAAGCCAAGCTATTTAGATGTGCAGGGTACATTTAGACCAGTGTGGGATAAGCCCTCTTTACTACTTAGTTAACGGCAGTACTAAATGCCTGAACCCTAAGTGCTTCTCCTCAGTTTTCTGTTTCTCTGCTGAAGCTATGCTGTTTCTGCTCTGAGGCCATCCTCTTTCTTCATTTTGGTACTCCCAGTTTCATAGTTTGACAGTAACTTGCTTTCAGTCAAATGTACCTTCTAGTATACACGTACCTTGTAGTGCACTTCTAGGCAACCTTATGCTGTCTTTCCATACTCACATTTTCTGCAGAGTGTCTGCTCATTAATCCACTTGCCATCCGGTTGCACCTTGTGTTGCCTGTCGCCGATGGGCCTTAGTTATTAGACTGGTGTACAGTCAGCATGCTGCAAGGCTGCCTAATTTGTCTGCTTGTCACACCACCTCTCTCAGAATAGGACTCAAGGTGTTCCTGGTGGACTGTGTCCAGCAGTCTGCTGCACCATTACACAGGAACCAGATCTCTCAGCTGTTATCAGTGTAATGACTTGAGGACACCTCTGGAATGGGCAGTAACAACACAGCTGGACTTTCTGTTCATTTCCCCCCACTAAATTACAGTCAGTACTTCTGAGGAAGGTGCATGGATTTAACCTCAGAAATTCTCAGTAAGTTTAAAACTAAGTTTTAATGCCTGGAATATCAATTATAATGGATTTATGAAATGCTTGAATGATCAGAATCAGGCTTTTGATGAGCTGTTGTTCAGCCTATGTATTATATATTGTCATGCAAACACATTACATTAACAAATCACTCCCATCCTAAGCATCATAATAGCTGGCAGTGTCTGTAGTAATATATTGCATAATGGCAGAAATGTGAACTTCCTGGCATCTATACTTAAAAGTTGACAGATATAAAAATAGTTTTAAGAGTAGCAACTACCCTGGAAGATAAATAGTAATAAAAGTTGCTAAACAGAGTAGGTGACATAATTTATATCACTAAAACTTATAAACACTATCAGGTAGAAGAGGCAAAATAATACTTAATAGTTTTCATATGGATTTTTAGGTGTCTTTATATTTTTCAATAGGTAAGAGACAATGTTCTCCATTAGTAGTTAAAGATGTTATCCCTAAGCTGATGTCTTCATATTTAAAAATCAATCAGAAATAATAGTTAGTTTTGTACAATAACATTTTTTCCTTTATGCAAAATTTGGAAGTTAGTCTTTTAGCAGATTTTTGCACAGTGAGACTTGCATATGGAGGAACTGTGCCTCAGCAGTCAATCCTGTATTAAAATATGCTGCTGGCTAACAGGTCATACCAGGTGAAGTGTACAATGAGGCATTGGAAAGTCTTTATGTCAGATTCAGTTTAACTTCGTCAATGTAGTTAATTCTTTACTGCTTGTGAAGGAAGCATGCACAATGACTAGAGTGAAAGCAAAATGTTCAGCTGCAGCAGGATTGCAATGCTACATTGCTTATCATTGGAAGGTATATGAAAGGAAAATTGCTGTGATAAAAAGCCTTGGAGCAGAGAGAGAGAACAAGGATGAAAAAGGTGATTTTATAGTGTCACTCAGAGAATGAATTAAATCCATGGCTTCACATTACAAACAGAGTATTAAAAAATAACACCCACATCTTCAGTAGCAAATGTCAGAATGCTTTAGAAAAGCGGTATTATCCTGATTTATGGATACCAAATAAAATACTCTATTTAATATACTTCATTCTGAAACTTCCAAGATGCAAATATTTTATTCCCGTTTTACTAAAAAAACGGGTTTATTTCCAATAAACATATCTGAACAAATGTCAGAAAATGACATATTTTGCCACAATGAAGGAGGACTAAATACAGGAAGTACTAGAATGACTTTTAATTCACTTGTAATAGATTGTTTAAGTACTGATTACATGCATGGAAAAGATCTGACTTGACAGGTACATAGAAACGTGCAACCATCTATCAGAACAGAATGCTTTAACTCTACTGCAGTGCGCACAGATGATCAGTATAAAATTTCATTTTTGCAAAATTGCATTTATAGATAGACAAACTTTTAAGGTGAAGAATAAGACATTTTAAACTTTTCAATTTGCTTTTATGACAGCTATATGCAAAACTAACATGTCATGTCAAATGCTGAGGTACTTCACTGTTTTCTTGGCAACAACTCTTTTTTCCCAGCTAAGGTAAGAAAATAAGAAGATTGGCTAAACTTGTGCAAGCAGATCCTGTGTTACATATGCTTACTCCAGAGAAATTCTTTGCTAAAATAAATGAGGTGAATGGATTTCTTTGCCAATCCTATAAGCTAAATTTGTAGGACTTGGGCTGGGTAACTACCACATTACTCACTAGGGCGCTCAGCACTGTGTGGTGCATTGTAAGCACAACAGGCATTTAAGCAAACATTTCTGTTCTGTCTCTGATTAATGACTCACTTTTCAAAGCTGAGTACTAGTATCTGATGAAGCTATGCATTTCTAAATGATACCAAGAAAAACACCAAATCCCTTTAGACCAGTTAGAAGTTCCTGCACAAAGTTCCTGCAAGCACTATTGCTGAAGTGTGCTTTTCTTTCCCTCTACCATGCATTAATACCTTTCAGGTTCCTCCTGTAATGCTCACACATCCTATTCAACCGGTGTTATGAACAAAGCTTTCTAGCACACTCTTGCAGCTAAATTCCAACCATTGAGGCAGAAGTGCTTGTACACACCCCAGTCTACATTTTGATGGCATTAAATTTTGATATGATCTTCAAGCAGCTTGCCGCCTCGAAACTTTCAGCAAGCCCCTTTTGCTATTCAGCATGTCAAGGAAACTTGCAGTGGAAAAGTAAAACAGTCACCATGAAATAAAGCTCGAACTCCCAGCAGGAATACAGAGCCAGCGCCTGAGTTGAACAGGGATGGAGTTAGGAGTCAAAACTCAGCAGGAGTTGAAACTGGCAAGGGATGTGAAGGAGAACAAGAAGGACTTCCACCAAGAAGGCTATGGAAAAAGTAAGGCTGCTAGGCCCTCCTCAAAGGGGACCTAATAACAACAGACATGGCAAAAGCCAATATATTCATTCACAGCTTGCTTTTGGTTCATTTTTTTACTTTGTAAAGCCTGATGAAGCCTCCCAAATCCCCGAGACTTTTAGCTGAGCTTGGGGAAGTGAAACATTATCTACGGCAGAGGAAGAATCTGGGAGCACATCAGGCAATCAGACACGTACAAGGGGAGGGCACCAGCCAGGGCGCATCCCTGAGTGCTCAGGGAGATGGTCAATATCGCTGTGAGGCTGCTCGCCGTCAATAAGCTCTGCAAAGTCAAGGTGATCACAGGAAGTTCCTGATGACTGGAGGAAGGCAAAATATCATGTCCCTCTCCAACACAGGAAAGAAGGATGATGCAGGGACCAATATACCAGTCAGCCTCACCTCACTTGGGAACTATATGGAGCAAAACTGTCTTGACATAATATACGAGCATATAAAGGACAAGAAGGTGACAAGGTCAAATTGTGTGTGACCAGGCTGATAGCCTTCTGTGAGGAGATGGGTGGCTCAGTGTCAAGCCAAGAGCAGTGAATGTTTTTTGCCTGCAGTTTGACAAGACCTCTGACAGTTTTTCACAGTAACCAGATGGCCAAATTGGCAAAAAGTGGTTTGGATGGATGGGTAAGGCTGTGATACTAAGTAGCTATATCAGTTTGCTTTTCCTCTCTCAAATCTTTTTTGCAATTAAATATATCAAACAAAATTTTTCACAGAACTCTGCCACTCACTACCATAAATCTGCTGTCCTGACCACAAGCCATAATTTCATCTCAGGATTTGTTTAGTTTTGGTGGTGTTAGAAGCCAGGTTTTCTGTGAGGGAGCAGTGAGGGGTGAGAGCCAGGACTGATCTAACACGGCTGACAGGGCAGAGCGGGACAGGCCTGGGGAGAGCAGCCAGGTCAGCTCCAGAGGCCAGGTCACCAGGAAGGCCCACAGTGATGAGGCAGGGGTAAGGTCACACCTGCATGTCAGTCTGTGGGTCAGAGTCCAGGTCCAGATCAACACAGCCAAGTGAGACATGAATGTGATGCTGCTGCAGTGTAGTTCAGCGATGGATCAAGGGCAGGGACCTCTCTTTAAAAGCCGCTCCTGAAGCAATGCAGGAGGAAGCTCCTCCTGATACTTCTCAACAAAGCTGTCCTCGAGACCAGACACCAGCCCTGTCTCTAGGCTGGCTGTGAGACCAGGCAGACAAACCCCCAGGAAGCAGAGGGAGGATGCACTCAGGGCATGGCACTTACAGTGCAAGTCTAACTGTTCATGAGCAATAAACACCTGTCCAAAAGCTTTAAACTCCACAGTCAGAAATTTTCAGTGGTTTCATTCCTTCATAGAGTGAGCAGATCCATCAGTTGCTTTTTTCATTTTGGAAAACAATGACAAATATGGCTGTATGGAATTCCTTGTCTTAAGACTACTGGTACTGCATAGGTATTTTTTTTTCTGTGTAAGAATGTGGAAAAACTGAAAAAAAAATTTCATCTTATCTAAATAGAAAGGTATATTTTCTGTTGAATTATCACTTTTTACTTAATATTTGAAGAGCCTGCTTTTCATAACTTATAAACTAATTCATTGTAGCAAACAGAAGACACATATAACTTCAATTTTTAGTGCAGTAACAGAGCATGTTAACAAAAATAACAATTATTAACACAACTCGAATATAACAGAACAATGTGATCATGAAAGTTGTTATTTTGCCAGACCTGCAGCCATTATTAATTGTTGCTGTCCCTGAAGAGGAGAGACAGAGACAATCATTATTCTGAGCAATGCTGAAACAAAAGACTGCAATTTTCTAAGTGAAGGCTACAGTTCTGTTTCGTTTTGTTGCAGTGGAGTTGTAATCTCTGCTGTTAGCTAATGAGAGACCTAATTAGCTAAGAAGTAACATCTAGGAGCATTTGGCTAAATCCCTAAAGAGATCTCTGGTTTTACAAAGCCTAAAATAGCTATTACTAGCCAAAGTCAAAACAGTAAACCTCAGTCTTTCAGTGTGACACATACTAGAGATAAGTGCCTAAGAATAATTCATGTGAGCCAGCAAATTGTAGTAGGAACAGATATGAAACCTGTGAGTATCTCAGAGTAGCCTGATAAAGCAATTGGTAAAGAATTAAGTACCTAAAAGTTTGTTAATCTAGTTTCAAACTGAGATCTTCCATTACTCATATCTTGGATTGGATTTAGTCTGACAACAGTGCAAGTGTGTTTTGAGGAGCACTGCAGTATAAGAAAGCTGGTATTCTGCATAGTGTCTGTGAGAATAATTAAGTCAGGGAAATAGACTACTATAAAATTGGAGGAATGAATTTTGGCATTAAGACACTTTCCTTCAGCTGTCTACACATATTATTTAGAGGCATGAAAATACCCATTACAGTCAACTATGACAGAAGACAAGATTCAGTTGCTTAAACATGTTCGTCACTTGCCACTGAAATGCCTTAGCATGTCCAGACCATCCACATGGGCCTGGCTGGTATAACAGCAAACACAGGACCTGCTGCAGTCAGTAGCTGGAAGCTGTGAAGGATATATGGCGGTGGGTAACCAGGTCTAATTTTCAAGTAACCGAATAGCATCGCTATGCAATAGTCAACAGATCGAGAAAGAGATTCATCTTATCCTGAAGTAGCTTCCTCCAAGGCTCCATTCAACTTCCTAACATAGGTATCTACTGCTATTTTTTCACCCCCTCTACTGCTTTATCTTCATGTGCCATTCCAGAAAGGCACAGGCATCCAACAGGTCCTGTGCCATATCTATGAACCCTGTCTGGATGCTTTTGGATACAAGTTTCAATGCCAGGAAGTCTCAAACAGCACTAAGCATCTACAATTAGAAAAGCTACTTATTAGCTAAATAGCTTCACTGGCACTATTGACTAGATATTCATTAACCAAAATGGGAACTTAAGATATTGAACTCACATGTAGAGACAAATCTAGGTGCCTTCCCTTTAAAACTGGTTTCGACCCTTGACACAGTTTCTAAATCTGAACACCTTCACAAAGTAAGATGACTGGCATATTTTCTGCAAATCATTCATTCTCATAGAGGAAGTCTGAAAATAATTCCAGAGCCATCCTGGTAAGTCCTAGTTAGCTGACTGTATCTTGTTCTTACTCAGCTGGGTAGCTGGAGGGAATGGTAAGTGCATGACTGAATTTTTATTGGGGCATCACGCCACTCATGGCTGCCCTGGTGTGGAGGGCATTATCGCTGTACTGCATATCAATGCCTTCATTTTGTCATGCATGACTTCCACTTGACTTTATATATCATTAATTCATGGCATGTATTTAAGTAGGCAACTCACTTTATTCTACTTGACATTTTACAAATGCATGTTTTCTTGTGCTGACCGAAAATATTAAGTTTACTGGACTGTTACTGATAAATCTGAAAGCTTAGATTGCTTTTTAGTTAAAACTCTAATAGCACCTTTTATCCTTATAGGACATGACTGCTACAGCTGCTATAATATTTAAAGATTTTTCTCATGTTGCCACAAGGTTTCAAAAAATAAGAGTGGAAACAAAGCTTGATGGGACCAGTGTTGCTTAAGTGACTAAGAGAACACACTAGTCACTGTGACTCAAAACAAGAAGCTAGTAAGTGCCTGCAGTTGTCCTTTATGTGGTTAAACACAGAAACACAAGCTTTCAAATAATAACTATGAAATAGTTTGTGCATTAAGCCAGCAAGTCTAACTGCATTGTCAGATAAATTCAACATACATGTGCATGCACAAATGTGTGCTGAAGTGTTTGTACGTAAGGTGTCTTGTCATGTAAAAGTCTTGAGCTAAATCATACTGTGAATTAATTTGTCTTACAATAGCAGTCAAAATATGTCAGGTAACATTCTAGACTATGTAGAAAGAAAAAGATCTTTATGGTAGAAGTTTTTCCAAAAGCCAGGTTCTTCCATTTTTCATTCATTCATCATGACTATGAAGATGGATTAAATGTTTACAGAATTATTGTAACTTTTTTTTCCTTTCTGTCAGTTTATCAGGTATTTTAAAAAAATTGTTGTATTTTTGTATCAGAATAATGGAATTTGATATCAGAATAGTATCTAGAAATTGACTTGAGCTGCTAAACATGGCCAAAGGAACTCATTTGCCATTTGTTCATCAAGGAAATGGTTTTATTGCTTGACAAGTATCCCACTAAATTGAGGATGCAACAATGAAAAGCTTTTTACATTTGCTTTCATTTCTTCACGAGCTGTATGTTGACAGGCTGTATTTCTAGCTATGGAATTCAGAGGCTAACATATTGTTGAAGAAATCTATTTATTAAGTTATTTCTTTGTGAAAAGGGCAGTAGCATTCCATTATGATGCCTTGAAGTCAAGAAAAATTATTTTAACACATTTTATGAAAGTATGTGACACAAACTGATCCTGCTAAAGAAAACTGCTGACTAATTTAAAATTTATAGAAATACTGTGATGGAATCTCTGCTTATTCAGCCACTGGCAATTCTTCTCCAATACTGCCATCTGTAGAATCTTTCAAATACTACATTGCTGTCCCCTCAAATGAGAATATTATCAGGGTTGTGAAGTCCCTTATCTGAAATTATAGGTCTTCATTCCTCTGCAAAATGGAGTAAATTATCTAGGACATAAATTTCATATGCTTAGGATCTAGAGGAATTCTAGCTTATGTGTAAATATATCTCACTGCTTAACAGAATGTCACAGGAACTTCATTGACTCCAAATTTATTTTGATCAAGTTTTTCAGTGCCTTAAGTGATACTATTGATGTCAAGATGAGAGACTTGATTTAATCCATTAAAACAAATGTTTGCAGGAGAGCTTAAACAACCAGGTCCTCAGAGCTTTCTCCCTCTTCAGAAACCCTTGGAGATACCTAATTACAAAGGTACTCATGGGGCCAAATGGAATTTGGTGTTCAATGCCATGCAGTAGACTCCCCAGATAAAGTGCTGGGAGCTTGAATCTCTTGTTGGTGTTAATGAAATAACTAGACTGAATTACATGCTGCTCTGGGCTGAAGTTTCGCTTTTTAATCAGAAAACAATTTAGACTTGTCTGGTACTTTAGTTGCAAACTTCAAGTTGAATGAACAGATTTGACTAATATTGTATTTCGGTGTCTTGGAAAACATAGCTACTTTAAAACAAAACAAAACAAATAAAAAATACCCAAACCAAACCAAACAAACAGCACCCCCCCGCCCCAGCCTAACAAAACAAAAAAACCCCCACCAAAATCAAAACAAAACCAACCAATAAAACCACACAAAGAACCAATCCCAAACAACCTAGATAAACTACTTCCCCTGTATTCCTAACCCTTGCAATTCAGGGCCTGCTAACTAAGAACTAACATTATGCCAGAGCTCGGTAATGTTTGGTTGCCATTTATGCCATTCCAGATTTGGGCTGGTTTTGCTGCGTCACTGTTACCGTTGGGACCTTTTCAAACCAACGGAACAGAATTATTTGTTGCTTCATGTGTCACAAATAGTCTTAAAGTGGTCTGAGTCCGGACAGCAATTTTAACACTAAGTATAAAAGACTCCTGCATAAATTTCCCATTTCCTTCCCATTTCATTACAATCACTTTTATTTCTAGCAGTATAAATTAATCTGTTTGTTTGTTTACATCAGTGTTACCTTTAGAAACCTAACACACTTGAAGATCCATCCTGTCTTATGAGCGTTAATGAGTTCGGACAACACAGTATACTCAAGAAGTGGAGTTTTAAATTATTCTAGTATTAATGTATTACTCTGCCTTGACTGACAAGGCTTTGCTCCTTGGACTCATTCGCCAACCCTCTCCTCTCTTCCTAGTGCTCCTTAGGGTTGCCTGCTGTTCCAAAGTATGTCTGAAATTTCATAGGCATCTTCCCACTATGCTTCAGTCACCAATGTGTGGCTTACCTGCTAAACCTCTTGATATTTCTCCTAGAAGAGCAAGTCCTGGCACTTGTTTTGGCAGGTTGAAATATACAACGAATTATTTGCTCTCAGTGTCAGACAAAAATATATCTGTGTACTACTTGCTGAATATTAATCGACCATGTATAGGAAATGCAGGGTAATTGAAACTGTTACCCTCTTTTCATCAAGAGGGTTGAGTTCTTCTAAAATACATGATTTAATACACATCTTACTGCAACCTCCTGAGAATATTGCTCAGTATTTACATTTTGGCCATTAGCATTGTCATAGTGGACCAAGTAAGCACTGTGAATATCAAGCTATATGAGCCACTAAAACTGTGTTCTTTCACTGTTCTTGCTCTCCCTGGGTTCACTCTTGTTCTAACTTAGTTTTCCAACTACTGAACACTTATTAGTGCAGCTCTGACTTCTAAAGCTTAATCATAATGTACCATATCTCTGTGCTGACAGTCTTGCATCCTTGGTGGTTTGAGTTGCTGCTCTAAGCAAGACACATCATGTTACTCTTTAAGAACAGTGAAGTCCTCATCCACACATCTGCTTTCAACTGTCATTTACATAGTTCATAAAGAACCACAAACATTTTTATTGTTTGCTAGGCAAAATAGTGCTTGATTATTGTCAGTTTATGTTTAAGTACCCTTAACATTTGTGGCCAGAGAACTCTTCCTTATTGTGCTTCTACCCCTACTGCCCCATTTACTTCACCTGACTTGTTCTCATGCAATTCATAGTGTTGTACTGTATTTACCAGCTGCTATTATTTGGTAAAGCCCTATTTGTTCTTACTCTTTGTTATTGTCCTCTGCTTTTTTGCCTCATAAATCTCTTCTGTCTTTCTCTCATACCTTTATTTATTTTCTTTTTTTCCTTTTTTCTTGTACATTATTAGTCTCCATCATTTAATTTCCCTTTGTTCTCTCCTGGTCCCTTGGGCTGTTCATTGCTCTCTGTCTCTTTTTCTTTTGGCTCCAATAACCACCATCAATCCAGAGATGAGATATTCAATCTTGATAAGCAGCTGTTTTTTAGCAATTTGCCATCCACTAAAACTGCAAACTGTGCTTTGAAAAATCTCATGATAATTCATTATTCTGCCAGAGTAAGGTGAAATGCAGGGCAAAGAGTTTGGTCAGGACTCATAGTCCCTATTCATAAAAAGAAAGCTTTTAAATAAAACAGAGAGGAACCCTCTAATGTGTTTACCAGGTGGAGGAATTACTAAAAGGATGACAACCTACAAGAAATACAATTTTCTGTTGCTCAGATATGCGCTATTTGTACTGGTAATAGTGGCCATAACAAGAAGATCCAAATCTATTCTGAAACCAGAACACAGGAGTGTTTACCTGATTAATTGTGTGCTTTATAGGTAGCACATATCCTGCTGATCAGTGTCCTGAATCCAGATGGCATTACTTTTGAAAACCTCACTTGAAATGAGAACTCAAAGTTGAAAAGTTCATATAAAGAGCCCTGAAAAGCTGTTACAGCAGAAGCAATAGAGCAAGCACATTCTTACATGAAATTTAACAATGACTTTCCAGAAACTATATTCTCTTTTATTTGAGCCTACAAATTGCAAGTGCTTTCTGTAATGGGATTTTAAAACTGTATCCATCTACAGGGTGAGGACTGCAAATCAGTTCAAATGCAGTTCAGCTGGTCAGTTTTGTGCTTGAAACTTGCTCTGTAGGCACAAGAAGGGAGGCTGGACCTTGGCAGGCAGTTTGGAAAGGGAGCTATTTAACAGTAACTGGAGTTCTCCAAAAGATGTACAGAGAGTTTCTCAAAGGACAAACATAAGCTTGTACAAGATTAACTCGAATTTAAGAGCAGCGGAATATAAGGTATGGTCTGTACTACATCTCCTTGCATACAGAGGCGCGTCAGACACTTACAGGACAAGTCTCTGAGCTTGTAGCACCTGTGTATCCACATTGTTGAATATTCATTTGTGCAATCTCTCAGAGAAGAAAACAGACAGATGAAGGATTCCTCTACTTGAGGCTAAGAAATGCAAAGCCGGCAAACTGAGGACATACTTTGAGGGCAACATGTTGGAAGACAGGGAAAACGGGCAGTTGAAGATTACAGTGATGTTTGTATCTTTTATCATAATTCTCAGTACAACTCTCCCCAATAGCCAGTAAAGTCAACAGGAAACTCTCCATTAGCGTCAGTAGAAATTGGATAAGGTCCCAGATGCTTCTTACTTCTGAAGCGTACTCAAAAGTGTACTACTGAGCTCTCAGGTGTATTTCTCAACATGCTTCATTACGATGAGCTTGGAAATTGAACTAAGCACTATAATGCTGCTCTGCGATGCTTGCTGTCCCCTCAGTATCTGACAATGCCACACTGCCCATGAATTTGGTTGAATGATTTGGAAGAATTGAAGGAACAGACAGTGGAAATCAACATGTAACAATTCTTAGCTTTAAACTACTTGATTTTTCTAACAGAAAGGAGCACCAGTTTCTTAAATAAAACCTATTTTGTCTCTCTATGTCACATTTAATTGATATATCACAGAATACTGTGTTTTTCTGCCTAGGCATTACTGCATAATTGTATGTACATTTGACGTACCTTGTTCACAATAGGTACCAGTTGTTCCGAGAGGACAGTGACATGTGTAGCCGTCAGGCAGTGGCACACAGGTTCCGCCTTGCTTACACAGATGTGGAGGATTGTGCTCAGGTTCACATACTGACACCGTTTCTGTGCAAAATGCACCTTTCCATCCAGTGGGGCAGTCACAGCTACAGTGGGTAAGTGAAATGAAATAATGCAACATTATTACCAAATGAAATCAACACATCAGTAACAATGTAATCAAGATTTTCAATTTTGGTACCTATTCTTATAATTGGCACATCAGAGGTAGGTTTGATGAAGCATTTGATGGAAAAGGTAGTGGATTTGACTGTGAAAGAGGTGGCAATCCAAGTGTTACATGTCTGTGACTGTAAATCTATGCCATAAGCACATTTTCTAAACTAACTGAATCACTGGACTTGTTGGTGTCCACTACTCTTTATGCCTTTCTTTCATCCATGCCAGGAGAATATAACAAAAAAAAATTCACACACACTAACCTGTAAATTTAAATTTAAAATTAGCATGAATTCTATATAAATTGTTAAATATAGAATACAGTTGGCATTGATGTTAAAAATGCCCTCCTTACTGAAAAGTTTCAAAATACTGATAGTTAAAATGAAATATGTTAGACCTATTGTATTTTAGAATTTAGTGACACTTTATGATAAAAAAATCATTCCCCTAAATAAAAGTACTTATTGATTTTTCTCTCTCAAGACTAAGAATGAAACCTTGTATATTTTCTTTGATTCTTAGCCCATGTCTTTTCGTATATGTGCCAAATATTGAATTTTTTTTCAGACTCACTGAGCTACACTTTCTCTAGTAATCAGCCCACTGTTTCTGGGCAAAACATAATGAGGACTCTGTGAAACTGCTGTTTCACCAAACCTTCAGATCAGACAACAACATGCAAACAAAGCACAGCCAACAAGCCCTTCGGAGTGATAAACAGCTATTTGGAATGAAGGCAAAAAGAGGACGGGACCTTGCAAATGCAAAAGCACCTCAATTCATCAAAGTCAATATCAGAATGCTTTCTGTCTCAGCTATAAATGTTATGCTTTGATGCATGAAAGATACTGAGAAAGGGAAGTAATTTAACTCCCTGAGCACAAACAGAAATGTGCATTTCTTGGGCTATGAAGCAGGGTGTTTGGAGCCAAAGCCACTGCTACTGGACAGCATGCAAAAAGGTTCTTCCCCTTTCTCTTGCTTGTGTCTCCATGTGCCTAGATTCCTTTTCAGTCTTGTCTTTTAGGACCTAATAAAAGTTAGGTTTTTAAATGTGTTGAAGATTGTTTCATAGAATCATAGAATGTCCTGAGTTGGAAGGGACCCACAAGGATCATGGAGTCCAATTCATGTCTCTGCAATAGGACAACCCCGAAATCCACACCATGTGTCTGAGGGCATTGTCCAATTGCTTCTCGAATGTTGTCAGGCTTGGGGCCATGACTGCCTCCCTGGAGAGCCTGTTCCAGTGCTCCACCACCCTCTGGGTGAAGAACTTTTTCCTAATATCCAACCTAAACCTATTTGCTGTGGCCTACAGTGGCAAAGGTCTACGAATGAATGCAACTTCTTCTACTTAACAGTCCTAAGCAAGTTGGGCTGGAGTTTGGAAGTTTAGATCCAGAATTTCCTAATCTTTAGAGAGATAAGGGAAGAGGCAGTATTTCAAATCCTTTCTGATTGTGGTCTGCCATGCTGGTCTAGTTTTCTTTATGTTTTCCTGGTTGTGATTGCTTGTAGTTTTTCCAGACCAAGACAACCCAATGGCGCGCAACATCACCAGTGCCTTGACTCTCAGGGATTTAAAGACCCATTTAGAATCACAGAATATCTCAAGCAGGAAGGGACACTTAAGGATCATCAAGTCCAACTCCCTGCTCCTTGCAAGACTATCTAAGACTTATGACTAGGGCAGTCATCCAGACACTCCTTGAATTTCTTTAGGTATAAGAGGTGAAACTCATTCTGAGATCAAGACACCTAATTTTATGTTACGTTAGATGCCCAGAGGGCCTCCAGTTGCCTTCTTAGAGGTATGCAAGAGAGGAAGCTTGAGACCAGGGAGACAAGATTCTGACAGAGACCACTGAATGCTCAAGTTTAGGCAATGGGATCCTCGAGCAGGTGCCTGAACTCATATGCTAATCAATGGTGACTCAGCTGAAAGAGTCAGGGGAACTGGAGCACTATCCATTCCACAAACCAACACATGCATGACTCTAATGATGAGGTGATGCATTCAATTGCCTCCACACAGGCATTTTAGTGCCATCTGACATGCCTTGGTGCACCTGGGAGATCTGTGTGATAAGACAGAAGAACTGCATAAGACTCGAGCTCTTCTGGACATCCTATGAAGACCAGAAAAGGTATCCCACTATTTATGCTATTAGAATGCCAATGTTTAGACAATTGGAAAGTCCTGGACCTCCATTGACTGTAATAGGATCTTACATATTTATCTCACCTGGAGACACTCTAAGTTTATGTGTCTTAGGAACTAAATCTCACTACAAGATACTTCCCTATTTTCAGGGTTTTTGAAGAACATGGATTAAATTGATTCTTCTGTACTGCAGCTTTTGAATTTCTCAAAAGCAAGTGCCAAAACATCTCTTATCTTTTTCTATAACAGATTTTTAGGTGGAGAAAGGACAGTAGGGCTTTCATATACAACTTTGATAGTATTTCTGAGAGGAAATTGGATAACCTTGAATCCCCTAGTTTTGCAAAGGACTCTTAACAGGATGCACTTTACAGCAAATACACGGCAAAGTCAGTCAGTTCAGGAAGAGAGAACTCTTAAATTCACAGCTCCCAGACAAATATAACAAAAGATCACTTTCAGTTCTGGAAATTTCAGATACCACTTCAAGTTCTGTAATCTTTGTATTTAGGATGTTCAAGTATGGCTTCATTTAATGTCATCATCTTGTTTGTTTCTTGTCAAATGCTTAACAGTGTCATGCAGTGTTCATAGAACCGTTTTCGAGACTCAAAGTCCCTTACCAAAGCCAAACTGAGCTCTCAAACAAGTAACACAGTTTCTACATAAGTAAGGACAGTAAGTTTATGTCACTTTTGATGACAGACCAAACCCTTAAATTTATGATCTAAAAATTCAGGCAAAATTTAAAAAAAATTATGACAAGTATTTTCATTTTATAAAGTCTGTAAGCAATATGTGTGTACGTTAGTACAAAAAATCCTAATCAAACCAAAAGCATTTCTTGAACCTTAAGGGAAATAATTAAAGGTCCTAAAGGATTTTTGTAAAGAAATAGGAAAATTTGCTTATATCCAATGTGGTTTCCTAAACTAAACAAAGAGCATTGACATTAAACATAGAAAATACCATGCTTAAAATGTCATACTCAATGCTAACAAACCTGCAACTTCCCACAGTTATGAAAATGTAGCGTCAAATGAAACAAATAAAGTTATAGCAGTAAAGGAGGGATTCAGCTTTGAAAATTCAGACACCTGAATTTAGGTGTCTACATGTAAGATGGGCATATAGTCAGTGGAGAGGCTGAACTAATTTACCTAATTAATTAGGCCAGCTGACATCAGGCAGATATTTAGTGTCATCTGAAACTCTGTAGTGTATCTCATCTGGCCTCCAACCACTATTCCAGGAGGAATTGTCACATCTGTCAAAACCATATGGGTATCTCAGCGCAGGACATCCCAAATTCATATTGGCTTGTATTTGCCATATCAGGCTGCCCAAACTACTGGAGATTTCTGGATATATTTCTTAAATTTGTATTGTATTGGCACTGAAAGATGCTGAGCAATGGAGATCTCTAAATAAAAGTGGCTTTAAGTTCAGGCAGTAGAAAACTAGAGCATTAATGGAAAACAATCTGTCCTAGAGGCTAGAAGACAAAAATTGAGCCTGAAGAAATTAAGATTGGAAGTAAAGTAACTATATTTAAACAAAGATAATTATGGAATGCTGCAAAAGGGTGCTATTAAATAAGCCAAATTGGATGACAATTTTTAGATAGCAAATTCACTCCCAAAAGTAGAAACTTTTCTTGATCTAAACCACAACAATTAAACACCTTTTCCCTACAAACTATAAAATTATGTCCTTGCATTAAAGATTGGTTCCATCCTTGCATTGAAAATTGGTTCTAGTCAAATCTAACCTAACAATGAAACTACAGCAGCTCATTTACTTGAATACTGTGTTCAGTTCTGGGCTCCTCACTGCCAGAAAGATGTTGATGTGCTGGAGCGAGTTCAGAGAAGGGCAACGAAGCTGGTGAGGGGCCTGGAGCACAAGTCTTGTGAGGAGCGGTTGAGGGAACAGGAGCTGTTTAGCCTGGAGAAAAGGAGGCTGAGGGGAGACCATATTGCTGTCTACAACTACCTGAAATTAGGTTATAGCATGGAGGGTGTTGGTCTCTTCTCCCAAGTAAGACGGGATAGGATGAGAGGAAATGGCCTCAAGTTGTGCCAGGAGAGGTTTAGATTAGATATTAGGAGAAACTTCTTCATGGAAAGGGTTGTCAGGCATTGGAACAGGCTGCCCAGGGAAGTGCTTGAGCCACAATCCCTGGAGGTGTTTAAAAAATGCATAGGTGAGGTTCTTAGGGACATGGTTTAGAGGTGGACTTGGCAATGCTAGGTTAATGGTTGGACTCAATGATCTTAAAGGTCTTTTGCAACCAAAATGATTCTATGATTTTATGGGGCATTCCTCTACCATACAGGGGTATGATTTAATTTCCTAAACCTAAATGGGTAGTGCTATTTGAAAGCTATAGAGTACTGAGAAATCCACATGAGGCTAAGTGATATGACAGAAGAGTTATGCAAGTTCTCAGCTCTTCCAAAGCACCAGCTGAAGGCCGAATTTCTACCCGGGGTATCTAAAGTGACACTGCGTGCTTACATTTAGCAAACTAAATCCTGCCAATTATGTCTGATGTTCTGTTCAAAGTACACACAAGACATACTTTTACTTCAGTTAACAAGCAATAGTTATAAGACACCACAGACAATCTTGCTATACATAGTTTTCTATTTTGTATGACTCTATGCCATAAATAATGGAGGATATTATTGTCCCTTTAACATAAAATTTTTCATTTTATTATTAAATATTTCTTCTTTATTTTGTTAAAACATAGTAGTTGTGCCCTGTTGCTGGCCAGAATGTAAAGTTTTATGCTACATATTTCTGCTTCTATTTAAATCAAAGCATTATCCCTATAGCAACTGAATTTACAGCTTAACAGCGTTGCGCACTTTCTGGCAGGGTGGTGAAAGCAAGATATAAAAGCAGCTTACAACACCACCAAAAACTTCTGGTAAGATCTCATTTCAGGAGAGGAAATATTTGAACACAAATCCAGTTCCCTCAAGGACTTTGCTCTTCAAAGGAACACAGATGATTTGAAAACAGAAAGAAGTTCCCTCTGAGACAATGTGAGATGGCATTGACAGCTACTATACATTGACAAAAATGATATGTATGCTACATGACACCTCTGGCAATGATTCACTTTTCTGTGAGAGGAAAAAGTGGCCATTACTGGTCCATGCATGCCTATACACATAGTCTGTGAAGACCTAGCTGTCTTGAAATATGAGGAGAGGAATATAATTCAGTAGCAGGCCACTACAAATTAAAAGCAAGCGAATAAACAAGCCCCAGAAAAAACAAATTAAACACCCTCCTCTCCCCCCTCCCATTTTAGAACAATCACCAAATAAATCTGGAATACTAATTATGAAACTATAATGATGAAAAAGAACTTTGCCTATAATATCAAGCTGCCAGTGTAGCTATGTCACCAGCTGCCACTTGCTTTCCAATTATTCTCTAGATCTTGCTGGTGGTGGCTCTGCGAACCTTACAGACATGAGGATAAGTTAGCATAGCTGGGTAAACTGCTGAAGCAAGGACTGAGGCTGGTGCAGGTGAGCAGATGGGAGTGTCATGCTTCAGCCCACATTTCTATTTTTTTTTCCTTGCAGTTTTGGTTTATATCTCTCTAACATGCTCATGAGTGAAAAGAGTGGCATTCTCCTTACTTATTTCTCAGAAAGTAAACACTCTGAATGTCAAGGATTTAACTGTTCTGGAAGGATCCTGCAAAGTGCAATAGTAGGGAGATACCTGTAGCACAACAATTGGAAAACAATACCAAATTACATCTTTCAGAGCATTGTATTCATTACTGTTTTTAAGAGATAAATAAGTTCAAAAGAGGACTGGGGAGGGAACTGCATGCTGCAGTTCACGGGTAAATTTTCCATATTTTAGTACAGCCTTACCAGCTTTAGAAGCACTAGTTTTGTACAGGTTTTCTTACAGATGAAGATTTGTCTCAGGGGCAGCAAAAACAATTACCATGTCATTTTCTCTCCAGCACACAGTCAGTAGATTATTTTTAGCTTGATAGGAATGCAAACTGTTTTCTTTGTAGCACATGGAAGGACAGTTCTTTGTTGTTTTGAAGAAAAATACACAGAAGCTCTACAGTGCAAAGCCTGTTTTTTTTTCTTCTTATCTGTCTTGCTGTCTGCAGTGTTTTCAGTCAGTGTCTTCAGATGTTTTAAATCAGCACTTTTCTCTTTTTAAAATAATTATGCAAATATGTGTAAATAAATGAACACATGCAGAAGCACATAGGGGAAGCAAGAATAATTAATCTTGGCAGATACTTTTAAAATCAAAGATGCTCCTCAGCAAAGGTTTTACAGCTGTGTTACAAAGTGTTTGAAAACACGATTTATTACAATGGAAGTGTTGATACACAACAGCAATTCGGAACTACAAATGTACTTCCTTCTTGTATGCCTTTCAGTCTGGGCACTATGATCCATCTACACTTAGTGATAAGGTATGAAAGACCATAGACTTGTCTTCTGGGCCACTTGTCCTCATCATCACTTATTATGCCATAGGTCAGCCAGGTGAACAGCTTATATGATGAACTGACATAGTTCAAACCATTTTAACATTACGTCCTTACTAACACATCTTGTATTGTTTGAAATGGATTAAGAAGGTCTTACATGAGCAGGCCAGCCAGCAGATCTGGAAAGGCAACAGTGAATGAACACATGAGAATGGCATGAAGAGTGACCAGAGAAGGTGCATTTGAGAATCAGGAAAGTATCCACAGAAATCACAAGTGGAGGCACAGACAACTGTGTGTATTAGGGAGAGACTGAGCAGGAGAGAAGGATGCACAGGTGCTAGGTAAGGGAGCTCTTAAGGATTTGAACTGGCTCAGAACTTTCTGATGTTGGGCAGTCAGTTGTTTACTCCAGAAAGGGGAGTCTTAGATGAAAATAGTAATTTCCAGGAAACAGAAGTCACCTGTTTTTGCTCCATCAGAAATGTTCAGAAATTAAGACAGTCAAGCTGTCCTCTTTGCTGTTTGTTCTCTGCTAGCTAGGCTGCTCATCTAGTGTTTTGAAAATGTCTTTCTTAAACATCTAGTTCTTTCCATGCATTTCGTAGTCAAGTCAGGATGCCAGTGACTTTAGTGGAGCAGAGTCAGTCCATGGACTTTCTTTAAAAAGTTTCCCAGAAAGTGTCCTAACATAATTTTAGTATTTTAGTTTTGATTTTATTAATATAAGATTAAAATTTTCTGTGTAACTCAATGAAGCCTTCAGCAGCTTTCTCCTTCCTTTCTATTTTCCTTTTTTTTTTTCCCTTTTCTTTATTTTCTTTCTTTTCTTTCAAGATGACAGGCCCCTGGAGACTTCTGTTATGAAGCCACTAAATTACCATAGTTATTAGTCTAGAGATCAGTCTATAACGTAGTCTAAAAAAAAAAAAAGTATACTTACTAAACAGTAGAGCCACTTTCTATGCACTTCCCACCATTCCTGCATTTTATTAAACTGCATGGGGAATCTTTACATTGTCCAACGCTGCGACCAGAATTGGGGTGACCTTCTGGAGTCCCTGGTGACTTAAACTCTTGATTCATGCTGGTGCGAACTTGAACATCAAAAATGCAACCTCAAAAGTAGAAAAAAAAATTGTTTAAAACAGACAGAAGAAGTCGAAACAAACCAAATAACAGGACAGTGTCAACCCTCAATGAATGGGTTCCACTAAAATGTCTTCAGTGGGTGGGCAACCATGCCATTTACATGTGCTAAAGATATGCTGACAGTAAGTGCAAATAAGTGGATGATCATAAGTTCCTTCATTTAATGATAGGTAAAGCAACAGAAGTAATTTCTCAAGGAATAGACAGAATACAAAGTCACCAACTGAGGAATGACTAGGTGCAGTTTTGTGTTTATACATGCATGCTCTTACAGGAATGCATCTATATCAGATAAAAGCAGTCGAAACCAACCAAACAAACAAAAACAAACACAGAAAAAAAGGAGAGTATATACCAAGAAGACTGTTTAATGTAAAATACTTAAGAATCCAGAGAATACTGACTAATATAATGCAGGCAGGAAATGTGGACTTGAATTTCCTTAGCTTGAAAAGGACCCCTTCAGAGAAGCACCTAGATCCTCCCCTTCTCAAATGAATGCTTCAGGCCCTGGTACATACAGGTCACATTGCATTTGACCACATTTTGAACTAGGTGTATGCTGCTCCTTTAGGCCCTTAATCTCAGAAAATAATTCAAAAGTTTAATGTATACTAGTAAGGTAAACACTTCCACGGTCTGTTTCTTGGTCATGTGTAGCTGCAGTATAGCTGCATCTAGACTACTGATGGGAAATGGTCCCTAGATTATGCTAAGTCCCTGAATATACCGAAGAATTGTTTGGAAAAATTATAGTTGTTACAGACCAAATATTTGTCAGGGACCATTGTAAGAATTTATTTGTAGGGATGATTGAGTGCCAGTGCCTTGATCTCTGCCCTGATGTTCTTTTAATTTGCTAAAACATTGGTATCCCAAGTGAAAAGAGGGGCCAAAGCTTCAGAGTGAAGCAGAGGTGTTCCCCACTTGCTGCCTCCAGGTAGCTCCTGCTTTGTGTGTGGGATTTCTGGGGACCGCCCCTTTGGAAAGTCTTTGCTGTTCCTAGTGACAGCACAAGATGGTTAGCCTTATGGGTCTAACTTAATTCATCAGTATTTCTGAATCAGTTTCCCAGATCTGCATGCTCATTTAAGTACTGCAAACCCGAATATTATGCCATGTACTACATCTTTTTGGATCAAACCCTAAGTAACCTTTCGAAATATACCTGAACATCCAAACGACTCAGAGTCCCATTTAAAGGTAGCCTTAAGCAGTTTAGAAATGTCATCCAGATCGATACATAAATATATACATTTTTAAACTGAAAATCAGCTTTTAAACCACTTTAGTTAATCCAGAACAGTAATGTGTTTGGAAATGCTCATACCTTTCTAAACCTGATTTATACAGTTTAGCTGAGATATGGTGAATTCCTACAGTGTTTGAAATCATGAAAATAGTAGGTATTCAGCAGTGCATGCCAGAGGATTTCTGCTTAGTATGAAAAGGAAAGGATACAATATGGAGATTGCAAGTAACCATCACTCTGTCTTTTTTAAAAAAATCACTTAATATGAGTTTTTGCATGCTTCACTGAAATCACAGAAGAAAAATACTTGCATCTGAAAGACACAATCAATGTCCAACCTTGATTTTTTTTTATAATCACATAATTTTTTTTTACAAAATATAAGAATACTTATAGCAAGATAACTCCTTTAACTACAGTTAGAACAATGTTAGTAAAAGCAGCTTAGAAAGGCTTTTCCCATGTTATACACATTTTTTAGTTCTGTTTATATTAACACACAGCTGATAATTAAAAAATTCATATTAAGCAATTTAAAAATAACCTAGTTTGATGATGACTTGTTATCTTCATATTATTGTTTCTTTGCTTTTAACAGTGTTGGTTTTAGGCCACCATACGCTCAGTAAATCCCAACTAATGTTTCATCTGTTTATCAGTAGCAGATAAAGCATGTTCTGTTCTCCTGAGTCTTGCTGGAGTGCTAAGGAAAAACAGCCCAGAGCTCTGTGTAAACAATGGAAAGCACAGTGAGTACCCAAGAACTGGTAAGGTCACCATGGAAAATAAACTGGCATTTGTGCTGGTGACTAGTTTAACTGTACCAGCAGAACATCTAGGTTAGAAACAGTTCTTGAGCACTTGTAAACAAAGCATATAGTATGTATTAGGGTGTTTGGACCCAGCTTTATGAGTTCAACTGATTTTTTTCATTTAATTTTCTTTTTTCTTCAAATGCTTAGTTAGTGGGATGCAGAAGAAGGACTCAGAGCAGCAATTTGAGCCTGTTGTAGCAAGCACTGTACAGCCTCCTGCAGAAGGATCAGCTGATGAATGTGCCTTCTTTCTGACCTGAATTCTTTTTGCTTTCCCAGTCCTGGGCCTCTTTTAACAAGAGACTGCCAACTATGCTGAATAGTGGAGCGGTTTTCTGACACAGCCAAGTTAGCAAGAGGAACTCAAAAGAAATTTCTGAATTTGTGAGTTAAACTTGATTTGATCCTGGAGATTAAAGTTTGATGCAAATAAACTGAAATCAGACTCAACAAGACAGTGCACTTGCTGAGGATATACCACCTCTTTGTTTGTAATCCTGAGACTGCGCTTAAAGCTTTCTGTCAATGATTTTTTTTTCCTCTCAATTTAATTTATAGCTTTCACTCCGGTCATGCAGAGCTTGCAAACCGCCAAAGGGCCACAAACAATAGATTAGATAAACTTCAGAGATTATAATAAAAAACATGAGTTCATTACTCAGCTGTACTTTTTTTTTTTTGGCTATATTCTTATACAAATATTTTTTTCAAAAATTTCTCTCTAGTCTTGCTTACCTGCTTGGAAGGACTTGGTACTAATTTGACTAAAAATACACAAAGCAAATAGATACATAGGTAAACTGCGGTCTATCTGAATGGAGTACTGAATTTACACATTTCTAAAATTCTACTTGTCCTGAAGTGCTTTGCTTTTCCCTTGCTTTTCTTGACTGCTTGTGAGTGGTGGGGTGTTTGTCTAAAAAGGAAAATGGCCTCCACAATAACTACCCAGTGCTGTTCTGAGCTATGACCCAAACACCCAGAGGGCCTGTATGAACCATACCCAACTGTGATGCAAGAGGCAACACTGACTAAAAACTACTTCAGAAGTCACTTTTCTCTGTGACAGCTGTGATGCAGAACATAAAGAAAAGTAATCGTTGCCCTGGCAGGCTTATAATGTATTCTATATTATTATGAACAGAAACTTTGACCACAAGACTGTATTTGTATCTATTTGGAACTCAGCTGAGTTCTGGGTTTACTTTATTTTTAAAAGTGACTACAGTAGCTGGAATTTTATTTACTTCTGTACAAAATAATTTAAATGAAGAGATGGCTCTTTCAGTGCAGAAGAAACAGTTCAGCTTTATGGTAAGAGCTTCTTTTGCCTTTTTACTCCTCCACTTAATACCATTTGCTGTCAAACAACAGATTGCTTCTATAGACATACTTCACCCTATTTATGAACAGGACCACAGGAACAATAAGTTGCTCCTCACTTATTTCTAGATGCAAGCCCTGGCTCTCCATCCATTGCTTCTATGGCTAGAGACTGCATCGTGCCATCATGGTAGCACAGAGTGTGAAACATCAGAACTTTCCCTCTTTTTTCTCGCTGACACCAGATTTCTCTCTGCCTTTCTCAGAGATGCGAGGTCCAGAAAGCCAGATGTAACTTCTGGCTTTTTCCAAATAATTCTCTGTCTCATCTTGTGTAGGTGAGTCATAGTTTGAGTTATGCAGACCTAAACATGAGGCAGTTGATTTTATACTCCATTTCAGATTGTCCGTAATGAGCAGGCTAAGTCTCTTTGGCCACAAGACTTGCAGCTACCTAAAACCCACACTGACTTTTTAGAGCAGCTGCAGGATGCTTTGGTACACACCTCAGAAGACCCTCAAAGGGCCCCCTGTTATAGGACAATGCAGAAAAGCTGGACACTTAACTAACCTACCATGTTCCCATTTACAAAAGGCTCCTGTAAGCCCAAAAGGAGCTACAAATTTGGATGAAGTTTAAAGTTGAGAGCACCTCAAACTCCACGTGAACATGGCTGCTTCATCTGAGCTCTACCTTTACTAATTTCTTCAGCTTCTCACAGGGGCTTAAGGAAGTTTTCTAAATTGCTTAAGCTACCATCAAACATTCTTCAGCCTAGCAAAAGAATCTGCAGGTGCCGGTCCCCAAATTTCCTAAACTTAAAATTCCCAATCTTTTGGTTATTAAGTTAGTATATTAAAGACATTTATTTTCTGTTTCCTGCTCCCCCATGGAATTATTTGGACAACAGCTGCTGAAGGCATGCAGGTAAGGGAGGAAATGGTCCGAAACAGCAGCTGTACAGAGTAAAAACCCTAAATGATTGCACACTGACATTGGGGACAGTTAGTCTGCAGCAGCAAGGCTGACCTCCATGTTTCTTGATCCAATAGTGATTGCTTACAAGAGGAGAGGTACACTCGAGTATTAGAAGCAAAGTGGTTTTAATAAATCATGCCTTCTAAAGCAGCCAACAGAGCTTTCTGAAGGTCTGAGCAGTTTAATCGAGTATGTGCTAGATAAATTTATCTTGTTTGTCACTTTCAGAGTTTTTCTGTTGGCTCCCTATAGCTGCAGATTGGCTGAAGTAAAATGGTTCAAAATTCTCTTTTATGTTAGTAGTAATGAAGCTCCTGCTCTGGAGAAGAGCTGTGGAGGTTTATTTCTGATCCTGAGGATCCTGAGAACTGAAACTGGGGAGAAATCTGTGCTAGAAGAACAAATGAGATGCTGACTACCTGAAAAAAGTCATATGAAATCGGTCATAGGGAGGTGTAGCTTCCTTGAAAGTCAATGTGCTCTGAAAAACAGAGACAAACTGCTGGTGGGAACTGGAACAAGGAATGAATTAGCAAATATAGTAGACTTAATGCTGTGAATGATAGGGATAAAGAGAAAACTGTTTATGTGCTACATGTCTGACAAAATTTCGAGGTAGACACTTTTTTTTAAACAGTAAGAAAAATCACTAAATAGTACAGTAACTAACAGTACACAAACTTTGAAATACTTTTGTTTCTTGGGGGAAAAAATATTCATTCTGCATTTGTAGAAATTTGGCCACCACAATGCACTTGCAACTAAAGAACCTCCAAAACTGGCAAAAGTTTTGCGGTTAAAGTGAAGCACCAGAGATTCCTGTTGGAATAGACATTAACATGTCTATAAAATAAGCCAGAAGTACTTCACAAATATTGACACTATTAAAATACTTGCATAGACATTATGTTTTATGAAATGCCAATTTGCAAGCTCTTAAGAAGCTATGAAAAGTATAACTATTCAATCCATACTTCCTGAAAAGATGGAGACAGGTGAAATGTTAATTCATATGACTTTTTGAGTGAAAAGCTCATTACAGGATAAGAAATTGATATTGAGGAAGCTTCTGTGTAAGACAAAGTAGTAGGGTGATGGTTGGAAAAGAAGCAGTTACACGGCCTTAGTAGAAATGGAGTGTAGTAGTGTACAAAAGTGAATTTATTGCTATGTTTGCCTTTCATAATGTGGCCCCAATTTTATAATTGAGAACTCAAACTTTGCTCTGCTCTGGCAAAACATTTTCATTTTAAAGGTTTTCCAGTGCTTAAAATAAATTGAACTTTACCTCACAAATATTGAGCACATTATTTCTATGGAAGTAAGGAAAGAAAATGAAGAAGTGTTATGAACTAATCATTTGCTTCGTTGCTGATCTGGTAGGAGTTGAATTAAGATTTCTACAAAGCTTCAAATATCAGTTTTGAGGTAGGAATTATTATCTGTTAGAAAAAGAGCTGAAATATTTCTAACAGGAATTACTTAGGTCCTATCTAGAGACCTAGATCATGATGTCAGGAAAAACAAAACAACCCGAATTTCACTGTGTCCTATCATAAAGAAGCTTTCAGCATGAAAACTGATACCCAAAACAGCACTGACAGTGACAATAGTCAGAGCTAGTGGGGAGAAGAATCTAAGCTGCTTTACCACAGAGAAAGGAAGTCCTTTTGGAGAGATGCTGTAGAATAGGGACAGATAAGAAGAAATTATATCACGGCAAACTTCCATTTTTATCAGAAACAGAAAATATTAAAAATAGTTAGCAAAGCTTCTCTTTGCATCATGTTTCTTAGTTATCATAGTAAAATAGTGAAAAAGTCACGAGGATCTCAGCCAAAGGAGATCCTAGTTTGTTTCCTTACAACACATAGATTTTAGATCTTTATTTCATAGGCAACTGAAACAACATAATGCATGTTTTAAAAGGAAGTGAAAACAGTATTATCTTTACCTTGAAAGCCGTTCTTAAATCTAGATCCGTTCGGTAGGAGTTCTGGAATATACTCATAATAGCCTCCCAAATAAAACTGACTGAAGACATTGAGTCCAACCAGTCTCCCAGGAGAAGCGACAGTTTTATTCTTGTGATCATCCACCTTTCAATGAAACATTTATATTTGTTACAATAAAGGAATTTACCTTATATAGAAACACCTAATGAAGACAGTCCTCCAAACTTAACAGGGAAACACAAAAGTAGTTTTTAAACTTTCCATATAAAATGTGGGAAAAATAAGGGACACTTTCATCTAAGAGCTATCCTTCTAAAGGAAGTAATTTCTTACCTTCAGCCAGCCTTTTTGTAGATATCTGCCAAGATGGATGACATGAATACTGAGTGTCAGATCAAGTGGTTTACTACTGATTGTTGCTGTGCCAGAACCTAGATTGTAGCTATATACAACTCGGCCATTACGGAGGCCTAACACCAAGAAATCATCTCCATTCAGACCTGAAAAGGCAAAAGAAGAATAACTACTTATTCTAGGATCTAGTGAATACTGGTGCACAAAAAATTCTCCAAATCCACTGACAATATATCAGTTTAGGAAAAATTTAGCCAGGAAGGTTTTAAATTTTATATACATTTTAATATCCTCTGTTTAACTAGTAATACTATTTCCAGTACTCTTGTGGATTTAAAGTGGAAACTGCAGAGATTTTGAACATATTTCAGACTTTTTTAGGGAAGTTCTTTTTCACACTGGAGTAGGTTAATGACATTCACAAAACCTGTTGAGCCTGGTAAATTTAGCAGCCATTGCTGCTCCCTCCCCCTACAGCATGAATAAATTCTCAACTTTCTCCAGAATCTTAAAACGAGCAAATTGAAATTCCAAGTTGCATGTGAGAAAAGCCCATGACTTAATTCTATTCCGGTTTGCTTTCATGGTAGGTACTTGAGAGCAGCTGCTACTGTGAGGTAAGGGGAAAAATAGGGATATGGGCCTGAAGCTTGGTCAGCTGTCCTCAATCCAAGAGTGCCTGGAGACTTTACTGCAGCTGCCCCTGATTAGGGTGGTTCTAGAGTATTTCTTACTGAGGTTTCTCTGGTCAGAACAGCTGTATGCTCTAATTCTCTGAAGTCTTCTTAGACTTTCAGGTTAGAATTCATTCATGTGAAAATCTGCAGTAAATAAATTAATTTCTTTATATTTAGAACTACATGCTGGAAGTGTAGTCTGTGCTTATCAGGTACTATGCTATAAAATCTCATTTGAAAGGTTTTTAAGTCTGACATAAAGCCTGTGAGTGAGAATTAAGTTTCTGGACTCATTCCTGGTTATCTGAGTAAATGGATATTTACACTGGCATCTTTGAAGAGAATTCAGTCTACTCATGTAGGCAAGAGTAAAACCACCATTAGAAAAAACATTATCAACTTGATTATTTTTACAAAACCCACCCTTTCTTTTGCACATACTCCTAGTATGGTAAAAGAACTGGGATACAAACAATGGTAAAAGGGAAGAATGTTATCAGTCTTGGATTAGGATGCCCTGAATTGAAATTCAAAGCCATCAATTTCTTTTTACAACTCTCCTGTGAATTCAAGCAATTCAGCATTCAATTTCATGCATGTAAATTGTGTTTTATTTGATATTCTGTTTTCATAAGGGTATCTCATTTTGTATTTGGTTTAGGGAAGGTCTCTTCCTATTTGTTCTTGCAGTGTCATATGGTGCCCGTCATTTCAATTGTATTCTTTGATGCCCCCATGCATGGGGAGTTTGCTTCATTTGCAAAAGATAAAGTGGGCTTTTCCCCCACAAGAAGCAACGATAGGTATATTTCATCCTCACAGCGAAGTTCTGCATACTAATGTTTCATGGCCAAAACTACTGTATTTCCCTTGTCTCATATGTTGTAAGTGAACATGCTGCTTTAGCAATGTGGGAAGGAGGAGGAACAGTACTCTGCTTTTTCTATACAGAAGTTTGATTTTTCTATATCGTTACTATTTTGATGTAACATGAATATATATAAAAAGAAAAGCTTATTCCAAAGAATTTTAATATGCAGCCTCTGTAGAAAATGTGCAGTTACATTCAGTTGAATAAAACACAAACACTGTTTCTTTTTATTTAGATGATTTGTTCATGACTGAATGAAACCCCATTGCCTTCAGTTACATTGGCATTACCAGTGAAGGATGTCTAAACTGAAAACAACAGTTTTTTAAAGTCATTACCAACACTTCTATTTTTAACAGTGTCCACAAGGTAGTTACATGATTTGGCCTGAAAAACCAGGGGAGGCACATTAAAGACACCAGTAAGAATTTCTTCTACTCAATTCAGCTAAATATGGTTGCATGAGCTCCACAATGACTTTGACATTACAGGGCACACCCTGCAGGCAGGCCTTTTTGAGACAGACTTCAGTGCAATGTATCTGGTTTATTTTTAAGCATTTTTTTGTATTATATTTGGACTTCTTGTAACTGAAAAAAACCCCAACAACCCAACAGGTTAATTCACACTATCGGTGCTCTACATTTCATATTTATTCATAGAATCCTTCATATTCTATCCTGAGTAAAGAAAGTAGACAAACTGGTGTGATTTTTGTTTGGTTACATTTCCTATTTCTGTACTGACAGTTTGAAATTCAGTTCCCAAAGTTGTAGAAAGATGTCTGAATGTGGGGGTTCATTCTTGTCATTGAAAATAATGTACTAATGATTCATTTGTGTTTGTTTGCATTACAAAAGAGCTATGTATAATTGTTATAAAACTTTTTTGAAAGCTGCTTTCTGAATTACTAGGTGGAAATACTCTAGGTAATGTCAATGCACCATTTCCACTTGGCTAGCCAAAAAATAAAGACAATATTTCCTCCATCCACAATAATAAATAATTAGTAAGTGAAAGGAAAAGCTGCCTGCGAGCAAATGGTGACTGTCATGATATGAACGGTGTTAGACCTGGATGCAGTTAAAATAGTGTTGAATATAGTTCAGTTAGCAGGATCAGCCAGGCCTGACCATATTTTGCTGAAGTTTGGAAAAAAAGTTAGCAAAGTCTGATTCACACACAGACACAGAAAAAAAAGTTTTGAGTTTAAATACACTCACAGTGGTTTAATATTTATTTATGTTAGGCTAGTTTGGAGAATCAACTCAATAGATTAAGTAAATCAGTTTGTGGCTGTTTGTCCATATGCTGTACCAGGGTATCACGGCACACTGAAGTACAGCTGATAGCTGAGCTGCACCAGCTAAATTTGACAGGATCTTTGCAAATTAAAAGTAACAGGCTTAATTGTAAACTGCCAAGCCCTTCTAAGCTAACATGTTTTAGTTGGCATTGTAGCAGACTAACACTCTGACTCTCAGAAGTCTACCACGAGGAGAAAGGGGAAGAAGCCCTAGAGTGTACAGGAACTTAAGTAAAGAAAACGAGACCTAAGAAAATATCAAATGTATTAACATAGCAAATGGAGAATACCCTGTATCCTATTGATGTGATGTACTGCAGTTGTTTCATGCAATATATATGTAACTGCATAAGGCATCCCCCAAACATTTTTAAAAATGTAGTTTGGGACCTCAGTATCTTAAAACTGCAACTAATAATTTCTCCCCCCTTTCACCTTCCTGAAGTATTAATTTTCTGAGCCTATTCAGCATAAGCACAGGGTTCCCACATGTTGTGGGCCATAGCTGCCAAACTACTTGTGATGTTTTGGATATGGTAAAGCATCTACTGTAGCAGTAGAGACTTACATCTAGGTACCTAAAGCACTTTCCTACTCTGATGGGTTTAGACCTAAAGACACATCACCAAACATCCCCCCTAGGCTTCAACAATCCTGTAGGACAGCTCCAAATCAAAAAGTTAGCTCATGCTCCAATTGTGGAAACAATTAAGGTAAAAATAAGTACTATGTTTCCTATGATCTATTAAGTATAAAGTAGTTTCTACCTGACTGCTTTAAATCTGCATTAACATTTCATTAATTTTTTCTCAGCTTTCATCAATATTATGGATCCTGTGTGGACAGTAATGCTAGGATGGACATAACACATGTAGTATTACTGTTTTACCCCATTTCAATGCTGAGGCCACATCAGCCTGCCACAGTGGGGTGCTGTGAAGGAATACCTAAAGTATTGCTAAAATCTTAGTACAATTGTTGTAAGTAGATTTATATAACCTGCTTCTCAGCTGTGTTAATCAGACCAAGTTGAATACTTCGCTACACAGATTGTAGCAGGACTTATTCATAGCTAGCTTGGGTTAACTTGTATTGAGTGATCTCAATGATTAGGATCTAATATTTCATGTAAATAACACAGAGTCCAATTCTGGCTGCCACAGGGTTGGATTTCAGTGTTGAGAGTTCTGTGAGCCATGGAAGTGCAGCCACTGAGACAACAGCAGCAATTTGTGGCTGTTCCTGCAGCAGGTTGGTTGAGGACAC
Organism: Caloenas nicobarica; assembly: GCF_036013445.1. Lineage (NCBI taxonomy): Eukaryota > Metazoa > Chordata > Aves > Columbiformes > Columbidae > Caloenas > Caloenas nicobarica. The sequence goes on from NC_088247.1 coordinate 28,485,680, forward strand.
AAGAAGAAGAAATGGCAGGTGGCTGTGGCATGATGGATGGATGGACTTTCCAATAAAGTAAGTATCACTGGAAAAAGATTTGAGACAGCATTTCTCAAAACTGCACACCAAATAAACATAGTCAATAATGAAATTTATGTTTATGACTGAAAAGAGAATCTTAATCTTCTGGTTTCCATTTATTTTGTTCAGAAATATGCTACCTCAAGCATCAGATTAACTGTCGACTTTAATAACTGGAAGCAGTTACACTTCTTAATGAAAAGAAACATTTATACAATCTGATTGTTTACTGTGTGTTTACAAACCAAGAAAGTATTGAAGAGATTATTTCCTCCTAATAAAATTATATCCTAAAAAGAATCAAGAAAAAGATGCATATATTTATATCCTACTTGTTCAATGAATATTTGAAAGCGTGTAAGGATAGATAATAAAAATAAAGCTTACCTTGGCCTTTCTGCCCAGTGAAAAAAATCAGGTTATCTTGTAAAGCTGAGTGGTGGTTTGCCAACTGAAATTTCACACGGAATTCATAGTAGAAGGTGATATTTGGGATTGTAGAATAAGCTAAGAATGACGTATAGCCAAAGACATCTGTACCACTGAAACTCGGTTGACTAATATTAATAGCTGGATTTAAAAAAAAAATAAATTAGGTGTTAGGGCAAATTATTTAATATATGTATTTGCAGATTCTATTTAATAGCCCATTGCAGAACTTAAAAACTAATAAATAATACTAATAATTTGATACATTGTAATATTTTTCATACATACAAACATAGTTTAACTTTCTTCTGAGTCTAATCTCTTTATTTTTCAGCTTTTGTAAAGAGGCTTCTTTTACCACTGACTTATTGGCAACTACTGCCATCTCCTGGATTCTAGATAGCATTGTTATGAATAGAAATACACTGCAATATTTACTCAAAACTCAGATAGACAAAAGAAAACATACAAAGAAATTCTCCTGTTAAAAGAAGTGCCATCTCTGACATGCATCTGAGTGAAAGTGAGTACAGAGATGTGCTGAAGAGGTTGAGGAATTATAATTCTTCACAGGTAAGGAAATAATCAAAAGAAACATCATAAAAGGATGAATTTGCAGCACAGTGAATAGAACCTGCATGAATTATATTGTTCACATTATTTGCTCCACCATTTGAACTATCTGAATATTCAGGAATTGAGTATCAAAAAATGTATCATTTACACTACTGACAAATTATTTTTTTTACTGTCATTTAGGTTCAATTTAGTGAAAATTTCCTTTATGTTTGGCACTGACCAAGCAAAACACGTAGCTTTTTCTAAAATGCCTTTACCAACTACATATACTCCTCCTTCCTCCAAAGCTGCGAAGGCTACAAGTTCATTCAAACACCTACTGATTTTGCAACACAGAAATTTATAATTTATGCTAAGAAAAACTGTGGGATTAAAAAAGCAGATAAAAAGCAAATGAAATCACGTCTATACACATATCTGTACTGGTAAACAGTTGTTAGAACACTGTTGCTAAGCACTCCCACAGCCCCAAGGACTGCTGCTGCAGCCGAGTAGCCAGGCTGCTGTAGTCAATTCTTGTAGTTGATGCTCAGAGGAGAGATAACATAATGCTTGTATTGACAATATGGTTTAGTGAAACACAGGACAGAGAGGAAGAATAGCTGAGTAAAGCTTAATCCTGAAAGACTGGGTAAGGGGCTAGATTTAAAAGATTTGAGCAGTTATCTCTAACCAACCTGAGCACCAAATGTGACTAGATCCAGCTTTACTAATGGGGGAGGAAGGAATACGTAGCTGCACCATGTACAAACCAGACTGGGAAGTGCTAGTAAAGAATTATAAATCTGTGTTAAGTAAATCTGTGTTAGCCTAGGTACCTTTCAGCATCTGGCCTTCAACACTTACACAGTGGAAGAAATAATCACACGTAATTGTGAAAATGATATCACCATCTCTAGTTTGTGGAATCTGTATCTAAATTTGCAACCTGGGACACCTGCCACGTCAGCACTGAAGTGGCAGACGTTGCCTCAGTATCTGCATCTGACCAAAGGTGCAGACGTAGGCTCTGACAAACCTTTTCTAGCACAGATTTGCAGGCTGCAGCAATACAGAGTGTACTGTCCCATTTATTAAGCACCACTTCACACAGCTGGCACATTGTGCCTTGTTCTGTGATCTGAAATGGGAGCCAGGAAATTTCTCTATGAAACAATGATTTTGTCCTAATTAGAAGAAAACTGACAATGAGTTTGTTCTTAATCTAGTCTGACTGAACATAACCTCAAGTCTCAGACCTTTGTGAGTCATGTGCTGCAGCGGAGGAAAAACACAACTGTTCGTATTTAAATTTGTTGTTGGCTGCAGTTCACCAGTACTCACTCAGATTACCTGAACATGCCTGAGGGACATTCAAGTTCAGCATTTTATGCTTCTCAGGAAGCTATGACAGACAGATGGCTCCTTTAATGTGAAGTATTCTTTCTACCTTTCTTTTTTCTTTTCTTTCTTTCTTTCTTTCTTTCTTTCTTTCTTTCTTTCTTTCTTTCTTTCTTTCTTTCTTTCTTTCTTTCTTTCTTTCTTTCTTTCTTTCTTTCTTTCTTTCTTTCTTTCTTTCTATTTAATTCAAAGCAAAATATTTAAGAGAGAAGATTTTAAAATAAAGGAGGCCTTTGTTTTTACTGGTTTTTCCTGTTCCCTTTATAATGGGAAAGGCAAATTCTTTCATGTAACTCCACAGTGCCAGGTAATTTGGTTCACTGACAGAGATCACTGAAGAGTCTATTCCTGACAAGCTCTTCCCAGCAGGGTGAAACACTTCATTCCCAGGATGAAGTATGCCATTGTCTCAGCTGTTTTGTTGGAGCTTTCTAACTGGGGAGTTATTATCTTGCTTTTCTACTTGCTTCTTTCAACATTCCCTATAAAGATGGATGGAACATTGACAAATGAATGTCCTACAAAGTGAGCTACAACAGTAGGACGTGGACAGTAGAAAGATGCTGCTCCCACTGACCAGGTGCTGTACAACATACAGAAAATTGTTAAATATATCCATACTCATATTATTACTACATATCAGTTTAAATTTCACTGCAGTTTTGACACATCCTAGAACAAAAGGCTCAAAGATCTCAATTCATGCTCACAACTAAAACCATATCTCATTCAAGCAAGAACACTTTTGGCCCATTAACCAGGGGACAGCAAATTTGGGGCTACTGAGACAAGACTCAGCTTTTCTCTGTGTGTTTCTTTATGTAACAAAGTGATAGACAGATTTACTGGCTGAGGTTTTGTTGAAGTCATGACAAAACTGTGTTGATAACAGAACTGTTCCTATCTAAGGTTATTTTAAAATTTATCTTTAAATAACTTTACCTAAAATGAAGGGTATGGGGCTACTCTTTTAAGAAGGCAGAAGTGGGAACTGGCCTTAGTAAGCTGAACATGTTATCCAAAATTTAGTTTGGTAAGTTCACCATCATAGGAAGTTGCTATCTTTGACTCCAGAGACAAGTATCACCATCTCTATATGGCCTGTGATACTACACATGGCACGGGCTCCCAACAGTACTGAAAAGGTTGGTCTTAAATTGTGGTTTCGCCTATTGTTTTCTCCTGCTTTTAGGATGACATCTAAGAAAACAGGCTTGGGAGAAAAATTACCAGGCCAAAGGGATGATGAAGTTTTACAGCCATAAATTAACAGAAAATGGTACAGAAAGATAAGCAGTTTTATTGAAAAAGTTCATACCAGTAAATATAGACAGCAATATTCAGTGTTTGCAAACAGGTTGTGTATGCTATATTTGGTCAACTGTCAGATGTCAAAATCTTGACACTGTCAAGCAGGTTTAAAATGCTTCTTAGAGACACCTCAGAGACAGTCCAAGTTCAAAACACCTCAGACAGAGGTGACATGTTTTGAAGAATAATTCTCAAAGTCCTGAAGAAGGTGTATCACAGAATGTCAACATGTTACTCAGGAGTTCCTGAAGGCGGGACAGCTATTCAGAGATGACACTGAATGAATGGCCTATGTCCATGATCTTTAACATGGATGCACCCTGAAAGAAAGTCTATATAAAGGCAAAAAGATGGGAGCTCTGTCTTCAACCCAAAACATAATATACATTCTGGTTTGGACCTTTATCTTCAGTGCAATTTTACCTACAGCTCACCAGAACTGGGTAGAAGAACTGCACTTTACTTTCAAGATCTTCATATGGGGAAAGGTTACATATAATCATGCCTTCTGTACTCTCACCAAAAAATCCGGTATGTGCTAAATTTTTGCTATACGGTAATACGAAAACATTTTATTTCACATTGATGTTTAATAATTGTTAGACTTTTAATTTCACAGTATTGCTTACCTATTTTTTTCTATATTATTTACTATAGGAAAGAGACATATCTAGGCCCTAAGCCTCTCCCTTAGAAGAAATCTGCACATGTACACAATGGGTGGCAGCCATCTGAGAAAATGAGAGCATCTGTGATTTAGGTGTCTATATAACAGCTGACTACCTAAAGTTGCACTCTATGTCAGTGGAAAAATTAAGCACATTTACGATGCAGTGTCTTTCACATGAAACACCTACCTTATACAGGTCAGGTGAACAGTATTCTGAAATACTTGTTTCACCCCATCACATACAAAAGTAGCATTAGGTCGTAAGTCAGAGTGAAGTATTACAAACTTGTAAAGTTAGGTAGGATGAAGCCTATCTTCGCTGTATCCTGCAACTGCTTCTGACTCTGCTTTTTCTTTTTCTTTGGTCTTCATTGCCATAAAAGCTAAATGATTTAGAAATTCTGAACTCATTCTCTGTGAAATCAAGGAATTTTTTTTTTCTGATTTTGAAGAGTGGGAACCATAGGATACTCAGAAACTAAATTATTTGCACAAAGTTACACACAAAGTCTGGAGTGTATTGTAGAATTGAGTATAGATGTATGAACTCCAGTTGAAAGCACAATCACAAAACATTCTTTGCAAATTGACCTTTTAATTTCTTACCCCTGGGTGTCTGAGCACGGCCCCTTTCAAAATATCTGGCAAATAGCAATTTTCATAACTAATGTTGATCTTTGACCTGAGGATCTCCCCTCAGCTCTTTATGGCCTTTTCATCCAGTTTTAACTGTGCAGTTTGCTGGGGCTATGAAGTATGTTCAATAACACATCCAGCACTGTAGAAGCTCACGACATCCCTGCTGTGCTTTAGGTTCCAGATGTAGTAACAGACTCAACTCAGAATAACAGCACAGTAACAAATACAAATCAGAAGCATGGTTACCCAAGTTAAAACAACAGTAAATCCAGTATATCACTAACAGTGGGATAAACTTAATATCTGGGCACACAAAGATTTATGTGGCGGAGTTATCACGAGGCCAGCAGGAAGCAGAGCATTTCTTCTTCTCCAGATGAGCAACTCAGACCCACTGACAGGTTTAGGGAATTTCAAATTCCCTGATCAGACTGTTATTTTTTATTGTTGACTTGCAGAAGCACTACCTGCATGTGTTGACCAGCCATCACACTCCACCCCTGCTCCTCTCCTTGCTGGTCCTCTCCTGTGTGTGCACGGTGCTTGGATGTTACCTGAAAGGGTGCGTGACCACCATATGGAGCTGTACCTATATAAGGCATGTGGTCACCAAATGGAGAAATACTGTATAAAGCAATAGGAGCCCCAGAGGCATGTTTTATGAAAATCATTATATATTATTTTGGTTTACTTCTTCACAGTTTTCTCCAGAGTGTTGAAGCAATTTCTCACACTCAGTAAAAGTCAGATGTAGTATCTAACTAACTGCCCTATCCTTAGCAGATAGGTACCTGCACTAAATGTTTGTGAACAGCCCTACCTATGCTGGTCTCTGGAGAGTAAAATGTTAACTAATCCTGAGTCAAAAGCTTATATTTCTGGCTAACTCAATAGATCCATCTTGACAACTATTTCATTTTTTATCTGTTTCTGGACTGGCACTTATAGATTTTATACCATATTTTTTAATCATGTTTCTTCTCTACACTAAGTATTATTTATCAAGAGATCTTTATTCATTCACATCAAAAAGTTAATCAGTAAATGTGCATCAGTGTAAAACATCCAGTCTTTGAGATACCTTTCATGCAATGACTTTCATTAGTTTGATTTTGATGGAGAGTAGTTTGCCATACTCTTACATATTTTTAAATTAAAAATTTAAAAAATAGGAAAAAACCCCACAACTGTATGAAAAACACAGTGATTGGTAAAATTGTGTCCAGCAAGATATCTCCACCTTTTCCTTTTATTCTCTTTCCTTTCATTATAAAGCTGTGGAGCCAAGACTGGAGAAAATTGTATAATCTTCTAGCACTTGAAACACAGTTCTTTGAAACATTATTTCTAGAATGTTTTCGGATGGCTGAAATAGCAGAGGGCACAGCTAACCACACTGGTTATTTCCCTTTTCCTGCCTGGAGACCATCCAAGCTGATTCCCACCCTTGCTCTTGCAGTGTACAGTCTGAAGTGAGAAAGAACAGAGATGTGTCCCAATGGCTATGATTATAAGCCATGCAAAACCACATTACAAATTATCAGAGTGCCTAAAACACACACTGTTCTGACAGAGTACCGAAGTCTTTTATCAACTTCTTGTCCTTGATCTTGTCCTATGTCTCCCTGTCAGTCCCATGCCATTCATCATGGTCCTCTTCAGCATTCCCAGCACTGAACAAGTAATAAGGTACGATATGTCCCATTGCCTCACAAACAAATAATGACAAATTATCCCATTATATAAATACATTAATATGGTTGGTTACCTACTTCCCTAACATTGTACAACGTATCAGAGGTGAGCATAAAAGTGGGAGGTAAAAAAAAATCAACTATAGTTTGAAAAAAATCTTAAAGAGGAAAGAATAAAGTGACAAAGAAGAAAGAAAATACTAGTTTCATTATCTTTGAATTTTCTGTTATAAGTTAAAATTAATGTTTCTTTTAGTGTTCACTGGCAATACATCTTGAACCACAGCTTTACAATACATCGCAAAAAACAAGACAGATGAAAGGGATAGAAAAAGATGAAGACTTCAGGCTACAGAATTACCATCACATAATCCGCTTCTTTCTATTATCACTGACTACTGTGAAGAGTTATCAATTCAGTGTCTGGTTCCAGGATTGGCAGCCATATACACTGTGGCATGAGTATTATTCAGTTCTCTTAAATACCAGCTCACATATTTGCAAAGATAATATTGAAAAAAAAAATGGAAATTGCTACCAAGTGTTGTATTTTCCAGTCTTCCAAGCTGTATAAAAGTTTCCAGAAAAATGCCCTTTGCCATCACAAAATTCAGCAGCCACTGTTTCTCTTACTGGCTTGCAGTATAGCAAATAATAATAATAATAAAACCCCAAACAAACAAACTTGCTCTTGAGCACAGAAACATTCATGAACAGAGTGCAAAATATTTTCTTAGCTGAGTTTAGAAAAATTATTTTTAAAGTAGCTGGGTTATTCCTCCTCTTACTTATGTTTGTAATGAATCAGCAAGAAGATTGCACGTTTGAGCTACAACACATGCTCCTGATGGAAGCAGCTTGCTTAACAAAGCTATATAAACCTAAATATAAATGCATTTCTATAAATTCCTATATATTTACAATCACCAATTTTAAATACCCATTTGCATGCAGACCTCTGGCACAAGGTTCTGGTAGCAACCTCTCTCTGTGTAATGCGGCACATTAGAAGGTATTAGATCAGGGACCGATGGCTGATGGCTCTTCTCCATAATTTTTCCAGGAATTGAGGTTACACTAACAGTTCTGTAGTTCCCTGGGTCTTCCCTCGCTCCCTTTTTGTGGATTGGAATAACATTGTCCATCTTCCAGTCAGCAGGAACCTCCCCAGACTCCCAAGACCTTTCGTAGATCATAGAGAGGGGTTCTGCTGTATGATCCACTAGCTCCTTCAGAACTCTGGGATGAATCCCATCAGGCCGCATGGACCTGTGAACATTCAGATGATATAGCTGGTCCCTTCCAATTTCAATGTTCACAAATGGAAAGTCACTGTTCCCACGCTTATGGTCCTCTGACTCAGGACTGGACACCCCAAGGTCTATCATTATCATTAAAGACTGAGACAAAAACTGCATTGAATGCCTCTTCTTTTTCTTCATCCCTATTAGTCAGATGACCACCTTCAACAAGCCCAATGTTTTCTTCAGAGCTCCTCTTGCTATTAACATGCATAAAAAAGCCCTGGACAGTTTCAGCTGTAATTGAGCTTGGGGCTTTCGTGTCTTCCGCCTGCATAAATGAACCACAGCTCTGCACTCTTCCTGCAAAGCCTGACCTTGCTTCCAAAGATCACACAGTTTATTTTTCCTCTTGACCTCCATGAGGAGTTGCCTGTTCAGTGAAACTGGCCTTCTGCCCTACTTGCTTGACTTATGACAGTGAAATTGCCTGCTCCCATATATTTAGTTTAAATGTTTTGCTAGTTCTACATTAAAGCTGTTTTCTTTAATAGGCAACACAGTTTCCTCACCAGAAACTCTGGGGAGTTCAAGGAGGAAAAGCTAAGGGGTGGTGGAGCTGCAGGGTAGTGCAGTGCCAGGTGAGAATTCAAGGTGGTAGTAGAAGACTCCTGATGTCTGAAAGACTGTTGTAAGAGGAGTTAGAGATCTGCACAATGTGTAATTCAGGCATATGGCTTCCCGTTCCCACCTCCAGTAGATACTTAGGTATTGCTTTATTTGTCTTGTGGTATCAGTAGTCATGGAGCCCACGGGCCCTATTAGCTTAGCTTATTTCTGTAATTGTATGGACTGGTAACTTGTACTTCTGATTGGAAGATGAGACTTGAAATAATAAAAGTGATTTCACTGCTCAAGCATGAAAATATGAAGCTGAAAAACTGGTAATACAGCAGTGACATTAATAGTGTGTGACTGTGGATATGATATGTGCGTTTTGTACAACTTTTATGAAATTCCTCACATTGGAGGGGAAAGGGGAAATTAAAGCCCAGCTAAAAGCAAATGACCCAGAAAATAAATTTCCTTGATCAGGAAGAAGAGCCACGCTGATCAGCATTCCTCAAAGTCTCTTACCGCTGACCAGAAACCTTGCAATGCAGTTTTTTTTTTTTTTTTAATCTGATGAAATTTCCTTTGGGCATCTGCTGTCACCAAACTGCATGATTTAGTCTGCAGACCCAAACAACTCTGAAGGTGACATTGTGCGCCAAACATAGCTGCACAGAAGCAATGTGCTTGCAGGCTGATTTTCACTCTACAGAGCTTGGAGCAAGTGACTATTCCCACTTCAGCACTTTGAAATTAATTTTATACATAGGGGGAATACATCCTGCAGAAAACCTGCTGGAATCCTTTGGACTTTGAACCATTACCGTGAATGTTTCTAAGAAATGTTTGAAGGAACATACTTACAGATTGCTGTGAACACATGCTGTGGATGGCCCTTTTTGGTGTGTGTTTATTAAATACAATGTCACAGTTAGGACTCTATTTTATGTTGTCACATATGTACATATGTGAAACACATGGTGTAACTAAAACACTAAAACACTGTAATTGACACAATTACTCAATTTAACAATGCACGTTCCTTTGAAATCCTTCTCCTTTTAAATTTGCATTTGTGCTCGCAAAGCACTTGCTCTTGATTGATGGCTTAACAAAATGCTCCATGGTATGACCAACAGCTTCCCAAAAAGGCCCAGTTTCTTGTGCAACATATAAGTAACAACAACACAAAGAGTTTAGAACTCCAGGTGTTCATTTCCATTCCTGGCGAATGAACCACTTCTACTTCAACAATGATACCCTGATACTTCCTCCTTAACATTTCTACGTCTTAATTATCAAAATTCCTTACGCTCATATTTCAAATGTACTGGCTTTATATTTTACAGATCATACCAGTTTCCTGTACCAACCAGTGAATGCCCCAATCTCTACTTAGATGAAATTGTTAAAAAAAAATAGAAAAAAGAAATAAAGGCTGATTAATGAGATGGTAGGGATTGAACAAGTTGCTGGTTTGGGGGGAGGGGGGGTTGGTAGAAGTACAGTGTCCTAAACTCTGTTTATTTTGGTGAGATACAACAGTAGTGTTTTTAATAGTTTAGTCTCATTAAAACTATTTGACTTTTATTTCATGTTAACCACAGTGATTTGGCCACATTTATGTTCAAATCATTATAATCAGAATTCTCCTTAATTTTAAGAGAGTTGAAGTATGGTGATACGAACATCTCTCTTAACTCTGAGCTCAAGCTTTCTCTTTGGACTTAGCACGCACCACAGATTTTCATGTAAGTCTTAGATTCCATGAAATGAAAATTTCCCTGGATGATGGGCAGTTCTAGTGCTAACCTAATCCTCACTTTCTTCCATAGCGAGTTGTTGACATGTCTTCCTGACCAACTTTTAAAAGTAGAAAAATCAAATACATAGAAGTATTTTAAAAAGCATTTCAGAGAAAAAAATGTCTATAGCACCGCTGGAGAACGTGTATTCATATGGTCTGAAATGGTGCTATTTGTAAATACTTCAATTCACCAGTGTGATCCTAAATACTGGAGATTTACAATCTGCAAGAAGCACAATGCAAGCAACTTTTTACTAAATTAAATATGAAAGGAAATTTATCAGACTAGGGCTCGACCGTTGGCTGCTTTCACACGAAACTACTGAAAAGCCAGAGCTCAATAACTGAGCTCAGTTTAAATGATACAGACTGCTTTTTGTACAGCTTAAAAAAACAAAGCCTCTTGGGAGAGTGAGTCAAGCTGCCACTGTAGACATAGTCACTCTTCCAAATTGTTGCATACAATAATGTGTCATGTTTTCTATTTTAGTAAGTGACTAAATTATTGCTTCAGGCAACTCCACTCCCCCTGAGCTGGAAGTCATAGGGACATTTAACTCCTCAAATCAACAGTGTTTGGTTATGTGATAAATGTTCTCCTGCACCCCCACAAAGCAGCAGGGAGAGCCAATGGCAGGTGGGGGAACTCAGTTCACACTCTACTCCAGCTACTCCCAGTCCTCTCTCAGGCCCATCAGCCCACCACAGGTCCATCTCCACAAACCCATAGAAGCACAGAGCCCAAAGGCAGATGGGAACCCAAATTAAGGATTCAGAGGAAGGGACGCCCTGTCCAGGCTTGTGCCAGGAAACTCTCAGCCCTAGTGTCCAGGTGTGACACCGACCATGGCGAGTCAACACTGGAACACCTTTTGGACAGAAGGGTGTAAGCACCATGGGGTATGGGACACATTACGGGATGGAAGTGAAGAGCATTTTGAAATAGTATAGGACTTAGGGATGTTTAAGGGAGGAACCAAAGGTGGGGAAAAGGAGGGAATTAGGTGATTTGGGGAGGAATAAGTGAGAAAAATAGGGGGATACAGGGACAAAAAGGGCCAGGCACATGTAAATAGTTGGCTGGTCAGTACCCTTGTCTAGCTGTGTCCTTCTGATCAGCACAGCTGTCCTCTCTTCTATTATCATCCCCCGTTCCCCTTGGCCCATTATGCCTTAGCTATTTAGCTTCTTGAGAGAGACTGCAATATATAATGGTCAACTTGTAGTCATAATAACATGGTCATCTAGTGATAAAAGCAAGAAAAGATGTGTAGTGAGAGATAATGCATTTCACTATATATATTTGGAAAAATGGACATGCTTTTAGGAAGCTTTTCTTGATGTCAGAAACAAGTATAACATAACTCAGATAAACTCAGAGCAATTGTTCCCAGCATGCTTGGACTACACTATGCTCCATCTACTTCAGAAATGGAAGAAAAGTCCTTGTCAGTCCCAGAGCCTTGTCTGTTTTTCCATAGTTTTATAGGTTTGTCTAACAGAAGTTATATCTATCCTTAAATTTTTGCCTCATTTGTCATATTTATGGTAGCCCTATAGTTTTCTCACTTTTAGAATGTTGTGCATTGCCCATAAAATGATGTATTTTTAACTTGTCATGTCGAGCGATTTTTTTTCCATTTAATAGCAACAATAGTGTTATTATCACTTCTTCTTACATATTTGTAGAGATTGATGTTGTTTTTAGTGTGACTTCCAATGCTCAACAGATGGCAATTGGAGCTCTGATATGGACAAGACCTGTAGCACTGGGCTCATTTGTCGCTATGTCCACATCTATATTTTTCCTTATTTGTTTTTTGTAAATAATTTCTATTGGTAGGAGTGTCAGAGACTGAAAAGGATAATGGCTCAAACATTGTGGCAAAACTAGCTCATCCAGCTGCAGGAGACTGGACATTCCAAGGAGCAGGAGATGGGATATTCAGTATACGGTGAATTGTGATTAGCAATGACAAGCTAATAAGCCACAGACAAAGGCCGGCTGGCTGATACAGGATTTGGGGGGCGTGTTGGAGAGCACGTAGCTCTGTCTTCTGATAGGCCCAACATGGCACAAAGGGAAAAGACGAGATCCTTCAAGATGGCCTGAGACTTGTCAATCTTTCACATTCACCTCCCCAGACTTTTCTGTCTTTTGCAATAACACCTCCACAAAAGACCAAAAATTACACAAGCAGGCAACCCAGAGGGCTATAAAGGCCCACCTTGTGCAAGCAGTGGTGGTGTCCACCCACCATCCTGAAGACCACTCTGCCCACCAGTCTCACCACATGAACTGAACAGGACACCAGAGGATGCCGCATATCCAAGACTATGAACTCCATCACACATAAAACAGAGCCATAAGGATGGTGAAATCTTTCTCTCTCTTTTCTTTATTTCTTATACTTCTATTCTTTTGCTTTCCTTTTTATAAGTAATATAGTAACATAAGATTTACAGCCCCGCATTATGCCACAAACTTTCTATGTTTACCAATTTAACGTGCAATAACATAAATCCTTCTGCCACCAAATCATTTGCTAATTGGGCCAAGCTGCAAAATAAAAGCCTTTTATGGACCTTAAGTACTGTGTGTACTGTTTTCCAACCAAGGGGACCCACGAACCTGAGTCACCTGTCCCCTGACTCATACCTCTGGGTGGGACATGACAAGGAGCAGCATGGAATCTGCAGTTCTATTTGGTACATTTTCTACATCAATTTTATCAAATAATCATTTTAACATATTGCACATTTCCTGTTTGTGAAGAACAACTATTATTTGATAAGCATTTAGGAAAAACAGGCTTTCCTTCAGTGTTTCAGACACAAAGTAGCATGCATTTAGTTACTAATCTTAACAGTAGAGACAATATTGTATACTTTAAATGGGAGATGATTCATAAAAAATGCATGCAGCTAGACTTTAAATTTCATGAACCATTTCTTTCTAATAAATGTATTCTCTGCATCACTTGTTAGTGTAAACAACTAAATTTGTCTTCTGTTTCTGATATACTTTGCATTGTTCTACCATTGTAATTAAGCAATATACCACAATCTACCATTATCTTCAAATACCTCGTCAAATGTATAGCCTTGATGCTGCTAGGGCTACTGCTAAGGCTGCACCAGCTTTCACTGCATTGCAGCTGTTTCTCTCCTTTGTGGAATTTTAGTGTGTGTGATAAAAAGGCCTTCTGCAGCTCATTTTAAGTTCCAATGCAAAATCCAACTTAACAAGACTTTTGTCTGTGCTCAGTTAATTTCTACTCCTTCTAAACTCTTAACACACTGTCCAATAAAATAATTTTTCATATTTCAGTAATTTTTTATGTTGTGGGCTTATTTTATTGACCCTAGACTTATGCTCTGTCCTACGAAGCTGGGTGTTCCTCCCTGTTTTGCTTGCTTACAGTGATGATCCAGACTGAGTTTTCCCTTTCCACTCAATAGCATTTCATTCTTTCCGTGCTTTCAAAGCCTTCAGCTCTGTAGTGTAATCAAACCAGTGAATTTGTGTACTTTCAACTTAGGCGCTCTCAATTTTTACTCATTCTCTCAATTTAGAGACAGGTAACTACAAAGAACTGTGGAAGAGCCTCATTGAATGAATACAGGGAAAAAATGTTAGATGATACTCAGTGTTGACAGATGTAAATTGAGGTAGATTACAGAAGCAGTCTTAGCCTTCCACATGGAATGGTGGGCTCTGAACTCACCATCAGCACTCAGAGAAAGAGGTGTCAAGAGTTTTAATAAGCAGTTTCACGAAAATATCAGTGTACTTATAAAAGGAAATAGAATGGAAGAAATGGTTAAGAAAAGGGCAGAGAGTAAAACAGAAAAATGCCAGACACTACTGTATAAAGCAGTGGCATTGCCACACCTTGAATATTGTGGTCAGCTCTGGACCCCCATTTTAAAGAGGATGCAGTGGAACTGAGAAGGATCAAAGACAGGCAGCCTGGATGACTAAAGATACAGCATGGCTGGTGTCCCAAAAATGGTTGAATCAACTTGGACTATTCAGAAATAATTTTGGGAGGGTAGTAATCAGGTTATATATAAAATTAGGAGAGGCATGGAGAAGTGCATGGAAGAAAATAATTCTATCAAGGACTAACCCAGATACCAACCCCAGCACATGAAGACCCAATGTCTTGTGCTACTGCAAATTAAGAAAGATTACCAAGGAAGTATCATACATGTTTCAAACAGCTACCTACATATTCGCTATTGGCTATCAATTATCAGGGTTAGATGAAAATATGGATAAAAAATAAACATTCATCTACTGAATATTTCAGAAATTAAAATGTTAAAAAAGAGGTAAAGATGTATATGATATGAAGGAAAAGACAATATAGACTTTGATATGACCTGAATGTTGCTTAATATTTCTTTTAAAAGGCAGTTCATATGCATTACTGAATCAGCTCAGAACCAGTGATTATTTTCTATATGCAGGTTTTTCAATCATTGCTTCTTGCACCATGGAGTGTTAGGGGAAAAGAATACCTTGGATGTTTACACACAGGAATTTCTGACCTAGAACAATCATTATAATCAATGCTTGAGGAATAAAAGCCCCTCCTTTTATAATATTAGTCAAAATGACCTATTTATTTGACTTTACTAATTTCCCTTCATCCTGTCTCCTGTTTCATAGCAAAGTACTTGGTATATTTTAATTTGTTCCCATATTTGACCTCAGAAATGAATCAAATTTTAGCAGCTGGTGGTATGTGTACGATTTATTACCTATGGTTTAAATAATCCTTTTATTTACAAAATATACGAAGTAATACTTCCCTAAGTAGAGGAAAAACCAAACTAGAGGAGAAATTAATTTCTCCAAAGGAGCTCTCAGTCAAATCTCTCTCAGCTTTTCTCCAGGTAAATTACTAAAACATCAGATACTACCTGGTATTTCCTAGCTTGTCTACTCCCAGCTTCTTTGATCCCTCTCTCTTCTTTCCTGTGGCCAACACTTTTAAGAAACAACATGCGGAGAGAGTGCTCAGCTCAGACATTCTTTGCTTGTGACTGGATTTTGGGATGTGTTTGTAGGTGGGGAGGTGGTCACTTTCAGTGTTTTGCCTTCGAAGCACTGGACTTGTTTCTTACCATGGCTTCTATGAATGACAGAAACTATGACTGATGCACGAAGAATATGGTTCTTACCATCACTGCAGAGGATGCCAGATCTCCCATATGGACAAAGGCAAACAGCATCTTGCCTGGACTTTGGAAAACACGTAGCACCATTTCCACACGGATTTTCATCACAAGTTGTGAACTGGCAGAGTTTTCCAGAGTAGAGTTTAGGGCATTCACAAAACCAATTTTCTTTATCACTGAAAAATTTAAATTAAAAACAAAAAAAAAAAAGTATCAGTACAAAAAACTTAAAAAAAGAGGATGGGTTTTATACTCAGAAAATCAGTGGCATTTGACTTATGGTTGTAATACATTTCTTTGTTTTTACTCTCGTAACATTTTTGTTCTTGTGTACCTGGCATTAGAGATGACACAATGCTTTATGGGTGACTTGACAGGTTCTTTTGGGTTTAATTTTACATTTTAATTTATCTTTCCTTTCATGGTAAGATATGTGACTTTTCTAATGTCTCACTAGTTATTTGTTCTGCTGCTTTCATAACATAGTTGAAAAAAATGCTACAGAAAAACTGCTCTTCTATTATGTCTAAAAAATGAAATAAAGTGAAAACGAAAAATGTGAAGTTACTAGTTTACTTTGCAAATGGTAACATCATTTGTACATTCAGGTATTACATATAGCTTGTGACAACACAGTAGGATGAAAAGAAAAACTGAAATACGAATATTTACAGTAGTGATTATAGTGAAATTGAACCAGAATAAACAGGTAATATCTCTGCTTTCATATATCTTATGTTCTCAGTCATAGAAAGAATATTAGAAAAAGTAAGAGAAAAAATAAGTTACCATCAGTCTTGAAGGGTGATAAAAACAAACGTTTAGAAATGTACATATTCAGTTTGTATGAATTATCTTCTCTTTAGTGTGCACAGATCTACAATGGCAGATATGGTACAAAACTCAAAATTAGATAGGAAAAGCAGGAGTGTGAGACATTCCCATCTACCACGTATTATAAATACAATTTCATTAAAGGTCTTATTTAACTTTCTCCTTGTTTTATGACTGAAATTAGATGGCAGCTAGATAGGTCAGTTCATGTGATTACTACACATCCTTGATAGTGAACAGAAACATGTCTTTCTTATACGTGATAAGGTTACATGCGCCTGTGGGTATGAATGCAGAAGACGTGATGTGAGCTGTATCAAACCACAGTCATTATGTCTTTCCAGATAATAGCATAATCATTATGATGATCCGTGATAAAATGTCAAATACATGTGATTTCTAAAAATCTGTTCACTGCTTATAATATCCATGCAATCAGGTTAGAGAAGCTGAGAAAACTCCTGTATTTTTTAAAAGAGGGGCATAAGTAAGTCTTGTGACAGTCTTTGTGCATAGCAGTTGATTAGTGTGTTTCTAAACTGACCACCCGCAGGTCTGGGGAGTGAAGATCTCAGCTGGAGAGTCTATCAGAATGAATCTCATGAATAACGCCTCCAGACACCTTTGCAAAAGAAAATTGCTATCAGCTGCAGTAATAAATTTCTCTGTGTAGCCTATTCTATTTATAGATTTGCTGCAGACACCAGGAGAGGAATGTAAATGAGACACTGGATTGCTTTCATTTGTGCAGCATTGAGAAGCCTGCTTTCAGCGGTTTTAATACCAGCATTACACAGTTCAGCTAATTAAAAAAGCAACAATAAACTGAATTCTTCCTGGAAATCTACAATTGATGGTGATGATCTCTAAAACTAGTTATCAAATGTGTTTCTGTTTGTTTATAGAAGAGAAGACAGATCATCACTACTGACTGAAAAAATATAGAGAACTTAGCCTTCATCTTTAAAAAAACAATTTTCATACATTCTTCTATTGAGCTGTATATGTCAACATCGTCCATTTCTTTCTATTGTCTTTTGCTCTTGTGGAGAACATTAAAAATAATAGGTCTCATAACAAATTGTGAGGAGCTTATTGTTATCAAAATGAATGATGTTCTAATGTTTTGCCATTGATGCCATAACATCCTAATTACAAAGAATAATTAATCCCAATGAGGTAAAGAAAACAGTTTTTAAAAAGTTCTACAAAATAATACAAAGCTTGAAAATATAACAGCTAACCACACAGAAAAAATATCACAGCCAGTTCACAAGAATTAGTATACTGAAATATGAAGTCCCAAATGACTTCTAATTCTTTCTCCAAGTAGTCTGTAACATTACTTAGTTAAGGAGAGGACAAAGGCTCCCATATTCTGCTGAATTAATCTCAGCTGCAAGAAACACAGAAATTCTTGAATCACCAGGGACTTCTCTCCTCCCAAGTGGATTTCACAATTTCATTACATCCTTCTATCCTTTATACATGCAAGAAGCAAATGAAAGCGGACAGCAAATCAGAGAGGTAGTATCTTTTGTGTACACTGTACACATGTGAATGGCTTCAAGAAAAGGTTATTGGATAATTACATACACAAGCTGAGGAAAGTGAATAATGTGTGAAAGAAACAAGGAAAATATCAGAATTTCGAGGCTGCAAAATTAGAAACAAATTTGGAGTGTTTTGCTGAAATGCATTACGTCTTTATTAGTGTTTAAATTCAGCTCCAGAGCATGGTTTTGAAGCAAACCTCTTGGTTGTCCCCCGTTGAAGTGCCTTGGTTGACGTTGTAGAGTGGTGTCAAGAGTACATGAACCCAATTTCTTTCAGATGAACCTGCACCAGAACATTGCCTCACATCTCAGGTACTCAACTGCTGATGGGCATTCAGTCCATGGGGCCATATGAGGTCTAGTGTGAGTTAAAGCTCCCTGAATTGTGAATAATGGGGATATTGGGTCCTCAGCACTAATTGATTTGCCCTGTAAATCTACTCCTATTGAACTACATTACCTGCTAATATGGATGTAGATTTATAAGCCATCAAAAGAAAATCAGACAGCCATGCTGTATATTATATATCAGAAAAGGCTCCAGACTTTAAACTGGAGTACTGATGACCTCCAGAATTAGACAGAGAAAAAACACGTAGCCACCAAGAATCATAAGAAGGAAGAATGTCACAAATGGTGAGAGAAAATGAGAGAAGAGACAGAAATAGTGTAGAAAAGGGGTGAAAGTGAAAAGAACAATACTCCAAGAGCACCATCATAATATGTCACCAGCCTTATGATATATGAAGAAAAAAGCATAGGGAAGATGAACTGTTCTCTGACTTTCTTATAATCCTTCTCTGAGGTGGTAAGGGACACACCTTTCATTACCATTTCCCATGTTAAAAAAGGTCTTTGATCTTTGGTCTACACATCAGATTGGAAAGAAAATCATCAAGAAGCATTTGTGTGGTATGACATGAAATTGGTAATTCAGTAATACAAATTCTTCTCCTTGAATCAGTACTATGTCAGTGGCCCAATTTAATGAAATCAAAGTTTTATATCAGATTAACACCTCTGTGATGCCAACACAGGTTTTGATGACTTTTTTTTTTTTTTTTTTGCTATTGCACATTGTAGAGGAGTCTGGTTTTTAACATTTAACATTAATAATACAGTCACAGCTGTATTTAACCACAGTTTTGACTTTGAAACTAATTCTGGTTTTAAAATAAAATATTATAATCTCTCTGTACAACGTGTCATAGACATCATTTGTACTCCAGTGAAACAGTGCTGTGGCTCTCTATTTTTCTATATTTTTGATATGCCTGTGCTTTTTCCGTCTCTAAAGGGGGAGCACTATGCTTTGTGATTCCCACTGACAGCACTGTACGTGCCATTTGTGTAGTCATATGTGAGAGGCTTCCCTGAAAGGAAGCACACTCAGCATCCTTTAATCATGACAGCGCTAAGGTGAGAATGCCAAAAACTACATGTCACAGTGGGTTCAATATTTAATGACACAAGTTCTTTCAGTGCTCTCACTGTATTATCTGGGACAAAGCCATGGAATTTGAGGTAACAGTTTCCAAAGCTTCCTCGGTTAATAAATAGATGTAATTTAGTTCATTTTAAAGTTGTTACTCTTACTTATTCCTCGTGCCATTTTGGTTTAAATTACTGGAAAATGAAAGGAGCATCATACTTTATCAGTTTAAACTTTGTGTTGAATTACACTTCATGCAAAGATTCATTAAATCTCTTTCTAGAAAATACCAGGATAATGTAAAGGTGATTAGGATCTTCCTTTGAAAGCTTTGTGGAATAGCCAAATCTAAAGAAACTCATTGCAGCAAGAAGGATAACCTCATCTCATCAATAATCTTAAAAATGTCAAAGGACAATACATAAGGGAGGCATTTCTCCCTTGTGAACAGCAGGCGTTTTTCTAGTATATATCTGCCAATCTTTCCTTGCATTATACAGCTCCCAAAAATCAATTCAGCTTTCCTGCTGCTTTAGTACTTTCACCCAGGTCTCCTCAATTATGATATCTTCACTAGATCCGAGCGCTTTACTGATTTGAATCCTTTTTTCCTGTATCAGGAATTATTATTCTGCAAGCTCTGGTGATTCACTTCAAATTTCCTTTCACTGAAAGCACTTTCTAAACTGCTTCTCTTCATATAAACAACCACTGACAGGCCCTGTTTAAACCAAGTCTAAATCACTTGTGGACTAAATTGGTTTTGAAAACTCCTGGGGAGTTTCCAGATTGGTTGGGTGCATTCATGGAAAAAAGCTTTTGCTTTAAATTTTGTTGGAGGCAGGCTTAAACTCAGAGTTATACTGGTTCTAGAATGGACTAAATAGAAGCTCACATTTAAAAGACATTTCCAAATTTTTTGATATTGGTTAAAAGTTTTGGAGTGGAAAGCTTCCAATTCCACTTCAAAAAGGAGAACAGGAGTGACAGACAGGCTCCAGCACCTCACTCGCCTGCAGCCAATGTACAAGAAAGAAAGTATTGCATACAAAATGGTTCAGCTCAAACAGAAAATTAATTTATAGGACTCAACTAAGAAATTTAATTAAAATAGCTACTTAATCCATCCCAGCCAGACACCAATGATCAATCTTATCATTAAGCATATATATATGAGATTCCTTGAACAAGAATTCACTACCTAAATCTTAGAAAGCACACCGGAGTTGTGTTTGAGTTAGTTATGACTCGGGAAGGACAGAATTTGGTTTATGGAAATGATGAAGGAGGAAGAGCTCTTGCTTATTGGCAGAATATCTATTTCAGACCTTCAAAGATGTCATTATTTTCAGGAATTTAGGATTGTTACAACTTATTTTAAAATGTACTCATTCAAATATCTAACACAGTACTATCTAACTTTTCAGGATCATGAATCCTCTTCTGAAGTCTTTTATAAACCCTCTTTAACTCTCATTTTCCACTCAGATAGTGAATATACAGGTGATTCCCCTTCACATGAAGGATATACATCCGTTAAAAAGTATGATGCATAAAAAGTCCTGTGCTTTAATGTGACAATTATGACTGTTCCTGTCACACAAGAGGATACACAATTGTGGTATAAAGCACTTCTGGACACATAATACTTAATGGTGGATGGTTAAGGATCCCTCAGGAAAAAGTACAGCAAGCAATGGTTGGCGAGAACAATTTATGTGGGCAGCAGTCCATTCCCTGGACACATCTGAGAAGACAAACAATGGTCTGTCATGCTGGGTCCATTACAAGGGCTGTAATTAGCTCTGACACTTCTTCCCCAATCTCCTCAGTCTTTTCAGTTAATACTACATTTTCTCTTTCCTTGTGTTGTATGGGAAAAATAATAAATAGAGTTTTCCATCTCTAAAATGTATTTATAAAAATGAAATGAAAAAAAATTAAAACAGTTGAAAACCAATGGTTTTGACAATAAAAAGTAGCACTATCTGAAACATGGCCAGGGAAGCACATAAACATTTTCAACAGCATAATGTAGAAGCCAGATTTCTACCTCTCACTGAAATCACATGCTGCCTAACTTCTTTGTGCTTTGAAAATATCTCATAATTCCTAATGACAGAAAGTTTCCAATTGCTCCCAGCAATCCCTAGAACCCTAAACAGCCTTTGCTTCAATATATTTGCTATTTGCAGCAGAACTCATGAGCACCATATCCAAAGCAGTAACACTGGACATCAGAATGCAGCATATTGCTTATTGCACTGTTTTCATTAAACATGTATTGTATACTATCATTAATTTTTATTAGAATTTAAAAAAAATCTTTTTAGCACAAAAACATTATTTCAGTTTTAGATGAATTTATAGGTTGCAGACCTGTGTAACTTAGTAACTTGTAAGATTTCAAAGTCTCCTCACAGAGTAATTACAGTTCGCTACACTGATCATGAGGAGATGGATAACAACAAAATTGAATAACAAAATTTTGAATAGTCTGTAAAATAACTGCATTTACTTTAAATTCACAATGTAATAATTTTGAACTATAATGGCTATAATCTAAAACCAGAACTGCCTACTGTGGAAAGAGAAATAAAATCAGTGTAAATCTAGGTGTTCGTGACACTTTCCTCTATTTCTCAATTTCTTCCTAATAATTATTTTCTGTTTCTAAAATAGATTTTTATTCATGTATTTATTATTTTAAACTTCCGTAGATGCAAATTCTTCCTATTCCATTCTGAATTCAACTTACAGAAAGAAGTTTTCATAACCACTTTTTAATTGCATTGTCTCTAGTTTGACCAATTTGCAACTGCAATGATCAGTGGCTCAGCATTATCTTCATTTCTATTCAGCACTCATTGGTACTTTCTTGTAAGCCTTGTCTTGTACAAGGCTGGAAGTCAGGAATCTCTTAGGAACTCAAATAAAAAGGTAAGTTAGGCTTTGAACTTGCAGGCATCGTCACCTTCCCACAGTGATTTGCTCCATTCACAGAATTATTTCCCAATACCTCCTTCTTTTCAATCCTAGGTACCATCACTGGTCCTTATATTTTCAACCCAGTCTCTGATCTTTCTGTTTCTTGCTTAAGAAAATAGAGATCATTTCACCATATGCACATAACACAGTGTAATATTTACATATAAGCATTAATTTACACATAAGCTAAACCATAACTTCTTTGAACTGGCATAATATTTACCACTCACTTTGGATACTTGCTTTTCTAACAACCCTACAAATGCCACAAGAGATAAATTCTGAATGAATGAATTTCATGGAGGAATGGAATCTGAATGGAATCTTTCTTAGAGGGTTCTTCTTTCCACATTATATCTGCACCCTATTTTTGTCAGTGATTGTCAGAAGAAAATTTGTACCTCACTTGTTCATGTCTTAACAGAAACACAAAACTGAGTGTACGGGTGCCCACTTTGCTTTTTCTCTGGACAGTTAACAGAGCCACAGGAAGTCTTAACTGGGACAGAGCAGGTATTACGATAACGCTTTTCCATGGAAGGGTATGACTATGAGCCATACTTTTACAACAATATTTTAATATTAATGAGGGTGTCATATATCTCCACTTTGACACTTCAAAGCTCGCATGTAGTTTCTAATTTTTTAATTGTACTTGTTTTCCATCCATGGGCCTTGGCAGCTTGCTGATTTTTTTCTGATTCTTTAAGGTGACATAGAAGAAGGTAAAATTCTTCCCTACAAATCATGCCTCAAAGCAGTAACCCATTGTAGACAGATATTCTCTGTGTTTGCACAGTGGCTAGCAAAATGTAGCTCCTTGTTCCTTCTACCTATTCATTACTGCAAATATGAATAAATAATAACATTAATATATATTAAAAATTGTACTTTTCTTGTAGCATGTCATGGTGTAATTAATACATTAAAAATGCAACACTGACCTAAACAGTAAAGAAAGCAGTTCAGGAAACTGCCTGGACTTTTGTACATTCTTTGAAAGAGTATAACTTGAGATACAACTAGAAGTCATTTGCCTATAAAAAATATTTTTTCAAGCTCCTGGTCAAATGTATTTAATGACTGTTACACAGAATAGGAGGCTGTAGCCTCTCAAACATCAAATCCCATGAATGTTGTGGGCTTAGTTCATTTCTATTAACACCTGAATCTAAACCTATTATGAAGCTTGAAGCGATATATGAATGACACACATCAACTACTCTTACCATATTTTCTACAAATTTAGTGCTTATGAAAGGTGTAGATTAGCTGAAATTCTCTGGTTGGCACAAATTAGATAATGTAAATTTCCTTACCAATGACCAAGGTAATTTTTCTGCCTCAGAGGTAATTCACACTTCTGTGCCTTTTCAATCTGTGGTTTCTCTGACTGACAAGAGTTTTAACTGTAATGTAGATAACTCCTAGAGAATTGAAATAAGGCTGTGAAATTTCCAAAGAGCTTTGTACAGCCCTCAGACTAGAACATCATCAGTCGTATGATATAACTGAATTGGTAGGTCATGTCTGAAGAACACCGATTTTCAGGAATCACCTCACATATACTTGGTAATAAAGTCTAGAGATAAATCTTATCTCAGCCCAACAGTGGTGTTTCATCACTGGGGATATATTTACTTACACTATAAGCATGGAATATGTGGTACTGAAACCCAGCAAAAAGAAAAAAATCTAAGCATCCTAGATCTTAGAACAAAACCAGTAAAATTTGCCTCCATCAGACATTGCACTCTCATGTTGATTGTAGCATAAACAAGAAAATACCATTTTTTTTACTTCCAAACCAAAGTGTCTCTTAAAGCTTCTGGGTGCATATGCCCCGACCGCCTCTTTCTTCCAGTCTCTTAGAGATTCACTTCCCCATTAGTCCAGATATCTTCCTCTACTATCAGGAATAGAGAGGAGAAGAAAGCCAGGGCACTGTCTCCTTGTCCCTCCTTTCTCTGGAGTGCCATGAGCTCTCAGGAGTAAGAAATTTCTGCAGCACAGGACTTATGTTTATAAATTAACTGAACTGTAGGACTTTAAGGAAAACTTCACAGATTCCCTTTGCCCATGGCTTTGTCTGAATACCTACAATTAATCCAGATTAAGACATTTAGTTAAATGACATCAAAGGTAGGTCACAAAATTTAAAACAAAAAGCAGTTAGGAACATAAGTACGTTTGAAGGACCAAGTCTTGACCTGTTTACCACAGTTTACTCCTACTACGAATTAAAGATAATGTATAGGAGACTGCACAAACCTTTCACAGAGGCTGATTAGTTAAACTTGCAAAACTATTTGAACATGAAAAGGGCAAGAGAAATGTTGAGTACTAGAACCATTGACAACATCGACTGAAGTCAGAAGTTAGCAATCACTGTGCTTAGCAATCACTGTGTGCTTTTAGTTTTTTTACAATAGAATATTTATCAATAGCTTGAGTTGTTCTGTCTTATAGGTTGACCTTTTACTTTGATTGCTGCCTCAGCTCTGAATTTCACACATTCCTGGATGATGGCTATGATTTATGAAGGATATAAGGTGCCCTAAAAACTGTGAAATCAAATGCTATAAAACTGAGTGTTGGCATTTTTCAAATGTGCAAGAACTGTAACTGAGCTGTTCTATTGGTGAGAATTAGCATAGCTGGGTGACACACCAGGCTAAACTAGTGCAAAATGCAACAGGAAAAGTCTGATTTGCAGCTGACCTTTATAATTGGTACAAAAGGCCATTTGTGTACCGTTTTCTTGAACAGACGTAACTTAAAATTCCAAGAGATTAGTCACTCTCTACCTTGCACTCAAGAGGTCAGATAAGCCAGGTAGTCTGACTTAATTGCAGCAAAAAGTAAATTACTATCTTGAAACAGTAAATTACAGGAGAATTTATGTTAGAGGGAAACTATTGCATTGCAGCATCATTAGCAGTACTGTTATTTGCTTCCAGACTTCTTTCAGAGAAATGAGTCCGTTCCTTTTCCTTGATATCATGATGCCAATCCATTTATTTACATCTATGCAGAAGAATAATAGGAAATTATTCAGTCAGTCTGGCTCTACAGGTTATCTTATCATGCAAACTTCAGGGGAGTGGAAATAAGCCCTTCTTTTAAAAAAAGACACCTGAAATTATGGATGAATGACTAAAGTAACCCAAATTCAGATTGGAAATACTTATGTAAGAATTTACATTTAATCATAGGGGTGTTTAAAGTAATTTTTGTAGAAAATACAGACACATGATTTTTCTTTTTTTTTTTTTTTTTTTTTTTATATAAGGTGTCTGTAGCTAAGGTTTAGCAAGAAGGTGTCTGTGACAATATTAACCTTTAAATGTAAATGAACTTCTCCACATCTTCTGAATATTTTTCATTTTCCACTGTGCATCAGTATAATGTCTATCCATATAAAATGGATGTACTAGAATAATTACTAATAACAAAGTGATATTACACTGTCTCCTTGAAATGTCTGAACATTTTACAGATATGACCACTGCTGGGGAAATGAATCGTGCTTCAGTCTCTAACATACACTGTACTCTTCTGACAGAAACATTTCTATCGCACTGATTCAGTAGCAAGGATGGTGATTTCAAAGGTCTTTCAGTGTTTTTGCCATAAAGTTTCGAGACTATGTCTGCACAGCAGAATGACGAGATCATGAAAGTAGAATTAGAAATATTCAGTTTAGCTTTAATCTAATTAGCACTGTTACCATCTGCAGTGAAAACATGGCAGGATGTTTCATCCTGACTGCTAATCGTTCAAGGAAAGCAGGACTTTCACTCTGTTTACTAGCATGTATTGATATTACTACACATTCTATCTTCATGAACACTACCTTAGTTGCACCTTTTTTTATAGCCATTATGTCTTTGTTTTGCTTTACAGGCATGCCTTCTGTATATCCATAGAAACAAGCACAGAATGAACTGTGATGCCTTGTGGTCACACATTTGTTTTGAAGTTACCACATAATGGATGTGAGAGTGCCTTAAAAAAAAAATGGAAAAAGTAAGACAGAGGGTTGATGCAGAGGGAAGAATACATATTGACTCCTCCTGTTTACTTATTTCAGTCAACTTATAACATAGTTACCAAATCCATATTGGCTGCAATATTAATGCAGAAATTTATTTGATATCAATACTCCTATAAATGAAATGCACATTAAAGCCAGAAAGTATGACTGACTATTGCAAGAGCTCAGTTATTAGGTTGGGGAAGTTAAACATCCTACTTGTGGATACACAGTGATTTGGTAATGACAGTAGGTGCTTGGAGTTTTCCCAGGCTTCTTGGTTCATTTGTCCAAATCAGAACAGCCCTACTGAAATCTGTGGTGCTCTTGAAAAGTCACAGTTTTTCATACACTGTAATACAAATAAACATAATTAGAATCAGAAATTTAATTTTGGGAAGATGGAAGAAGGCAAACAAAAATCCCATTCTCTAATGCTGGACTGCTTATGCTTTAATATTATAAATTTATTGCCAAAATGAAAAGTAACCCTGGAGTACCAACTAAAACCGCAGTTGTCTCAATTTTTGTTATATGCCTGATCATAGGTAGGGGCAGGTCCCCTACTGATTATCATGCATCCAGGGCAACAGACTCACTCTTGCATTGTTGACTGCTGAGGTCTTCACCTCTGAAGAGGAGGTGAAAAATGCTCCCAGAAAACTTCTGAGAGACTTGGGAGCTTATAGACTAACCCAGAACGGGGCCTGGAGTGCAAAAGTAATTTGAGACCTGTACCACAAATTACCCTAGAATCAGGAGAACTTGACAGAATCAGAGGTTATATAGCATTTTTATTTTACAGGTGTAAAAATTAAAAACATGAATGTCATCTCTGCTTAGTCAAATGAATTGTACAACACAACTGTTAGTCAAAAGAGAACAATTTCTTTGTCCTTTTTCTGATGTGCTTTGTAAAGCCTAAGAGATTCAGAACTGGAAGGCAGTTCCCTGGAGTTGAGGTCCCCCCACAACTAAATAGCTTTCACATTAAAAAAACCAACACCTGTAAGTGAATTTCCAACACAAAAGCTTTTAATGTGTTGAAGAGTAAGGCCATGGTGTGAATGTTCAGCTTGTGTTTGAACCAGATGACTGGTTTCATGAGGATCATATCCTTCAGCACAGTGGCACATGCTTTAATGCAGACAAAGATCTCCATGAAACCAGTTAGCAACTACAGAAGCTGGGAAAACACATTAATTCTTTGATACGCATGCTTATTCTCACCGCAAAAAAAGGGAAGGAAAAAAAAAAAAAGAGATCACAGAATCATATAACCATTTGTGTTGGAAGGGGCCTTAAAGATCATCTAGTTACAACCCCCCTGCCATGGGCAGGAACACCTTCCACAAGACCAGGTTGCTCAAAGCCCCATCCAACCTGGCCTTGAACACTTCCAGGGATGGGGCATCCACAGCTTCTCTGGGCAACCTGTTCAAGTGCCTCACCACTCTCATGGTGAAGAATTTCTTCCTTATATCTAATCTAAATCTACCTTCTTTCAGTTTAAAACCATTACCCCTTGTCCTGTCACCACATGCCTTTGTAAAAAGTCCCTCTCCAGTTTTCTTGGAGGTCCCCTTTAGGTACTGGAAGGCTGCTATAAGGTCTCTATGATGCCTTCTCATAGAATCATAGAATAATTTTGGTTGGAAGAGACCCTCAGGATCATTGAGTCCAACCATAACCTAACCTAACTCTAGCACTAAACCGTGTGCCTAAGAACCTCGTCTAAACACCTTTTAAACACTTCCAGGGATGGTGACTCCACCACTTCCCTGGGCAGCCTGTTCCAGTGCCTGACAACCCTTTCTGTGAAGAAGTTTTTCCTAATATCCAATCTAAACCTTCCCTGGCGCAACTTGAGGCCATTTCCTCTTGTCCTATCACTTGCTGCTTGGGATAAGAGACCAACACCCTCCATGCTACAACCTTCTTTCAGGTAGTTGTAGACAGTGATAAGGTCTCCCTTCAGCCTCCTTTTTTCCAGACTAAACAGCCCCAGCTCCCTCAACCGCTTCTCATAAGACTTGTGCTCCAAGTCTCTCCCCAGTTTCATCACCCTCCTCTGCACTCTCTCTAGTATTTCAACATCCTTCTTATGATAAAGGGCCCAAAACTGAACACCATATTCAAGGTGGGGCCTCACCAGCACCGAGTACAGTGGCACAATCACTTCTCTAGTCCTGCTGGCCACACTATTCCTGATCCAAGCCAGGATGCTGTTGGCCTTTTTGGCCACCTGGGCACACTGCTGGCTCATATTCAGCCAGCTGTCAGTCAACACTCCCAGATCCCTCTCTACCAGGCAGCTTTCCAGCCACTCTTCCCCGAGCCTGTAGTGCTGCCTGGGGTTGTTATGACCCAAGTGCAGGACCTGGCACTTGGCCTTGTTAAACCTCGTACAACTGGCCTCAGCCCAACAATCCAGCCGGTCGAGATCCCTCTGTATGGCCTTCCTACCCTCCAGCAGATCAACACTCCCACCCAATTTGATGTCATCTGCAAACTTACTAAGGGTGCACTCAATCCCCTCATCCCAATCATTGACAAAGAGATTAAACAGAACTGGCCCCAATACTGAGCCCTGTGTAACACCACTCATGACTGGCCACCAACTGGATTTGTCTCCATTCACCACAACTCTTTGGGCCCGGCCCTCCAGCCAGTTCTTTATCCATCGCAGAGTACACCCACCCAGGCCATGAGCTGCCAGCTTCTCCAGGAGAATGCTGTGGGATATGGTGTCAAATGCTTTACTAAAGTTTAAGTACACAACATCCACAGCCAGGCTAAACAACCTCAACTCTCTCAGTCCGTCTACATAGGAGAGGTGCTCCAGCCCTCTCATCATCTTCATGACCCTCTGGACTAGCTTGAAGAAGTTCATGTCCTTCTTATGTTGGGGGCTCCAGAGCTGGATGCAGTACTCCAGGTGGGGTCTCACAAGAGCAGAGTATAGAGGGAGAATTGCCTCCCTCGACCTGCTGGTCACATTACTTTTGATTCAGCCCAGCACATGGTTGGCTTTCTGGGCTGCAAGCACACATTACTGGCTCATGTTGAGCTTCTCGTCAACCAACACCACCAAGCCCTTCTCTGAAGGGCTGCTCTCAACCCATTCTCTGCCCAGCTTGTATTTGTACTTGGGATTGCCCTGACCCATGTGCAGGACCTTGCACTTGGCCTTGTTGAATTTCATGATGTTCACACAGGCCCACCTCTCAAGCCT
This sequence comes from Caloenas nicobarica, assembly GCF_036013445.1. NCBI lineage: Eukaryota > Metazoa > Chordata > Aves > Columbiformes > Columbidae > Caloenas > Caloenas nicobarica. Next base: position 28,515,376 of record NC_088247.1, read on the forward strand.
CACAAGGTCCTTCTGGATGGCATCTCTTCCCTCCAATGTGTCAACCACACCACACAGCTCAGTGTCATCAGCAGGATCTGCCCCATGATCTTGCCAGGAACAGAGGTGAGACTGACTGGCCTTTAGTTACCTGGGTTTTCATTTTTTTTTTCTTTTTAAACACCAGACTGTCACGGCTTCTCAAATAAGATGGATAACGGCTTAGCAAATTAATCTGTCGGTTCCCTCAGGACCCACGCTGCACCTCATCAGGTCCCATGGACTTGTGCACTTTCAGGTGCCTTAGATGGTCTTGAACCTGATCTCCTACAGTGGGCAGTTCTTCACTGTCCCGGTCTGTGCCTTTGCCTTCTGCAACTTGGGCGGTGTCACTAGAGCACTTGTCCATGAAGACTGACACAAAACAGTCATTGAGGACCTCAGTCCTCTCCCTATTCTGGGTAGCCAGGTCTCCCATTTCCTTCCAGATAGGGCCCATATTTTCCCTAGTCTTCCTTTTAAGACTGACGTACCTATAGAAGCTTTTCTTGTTGCCCTTGAAGTCCTTGGCCAGGTTTAATACTATCAGGACTTTAGCTTTCCTAACCTGATCCCTATCTACTCAGACAATTTCTCTGTATTCATCCCAGGCTACCTGTTCTTGCTTCCACCCTCTGTAAGCTCTGTAGTTCCTACTTTACTCAAGGTCATGTAATCCTGAAAAGTTAATACTCAAAAATATGCTGTTGTGTAACAAATCAGGATGTCACACAAATCAAAAGTCTGCAAAACCAAAATAAAAAATATTGAATTTTTATGTAGAGTCAGTAATCTTTTTTTGTTGCTGTTGTTGTTGGATATTGAAGAAAAGGGTGCAAGAAGGAGGGAAGTCATAATAACATCCAGCTATGATTGAACTGTATTGTCTGCGGTATATAACCTCTGTATTAAATTGACATGCATTCAGGGGTAGAAAAGTAGAGAAACACATATTGTCATCAAAAACTGGTATAGTTTTCCTTTTTTTTTTTTTTTTTAAATTTGATTTGAGAAATCCTGACTTTGTTGACATTCACTTAGGACATTTCATATGTGATCTATGTAAACATGGAATATCGTAATCAATGACATAAATTGTTAGGTCAGTTCGATACTGTATCATCTGTGAGATATATGCTTTAACAGATCTTTAACTGCAACTGATATAAACCATAGTTGATTATAAATATTTATTAAGCATTTTTCTGTGGAACTATTTAAAGTGTAAAATCAACAATTAGAGTTAATTAGTATCTTCTATTATAGGATGAGCAAATTCCTTTAAAATCTCACTTTCCTTTTGTACCTACACTACCATTTCTTTTTAAAGTTGTCAAAGAGATGAGTAACTGAACTGATTTAAAATATGCTAATATTAATAATATTTTAATTTGTCAAACAGCAACAAAATTAATTTCACAGTGGTATTTGTGGGAAAGGGATGTCTGGCAGAGGTTTCTGCTAATGCAACTGAACATGGAATATCTTCACTGGAATTGAATCTGCACTGTGATTGTAAAGAGAGCAGAGTAAGAGCAGTTTGTGTTGCAGTTTAAGAAGCTGGCTCAAGTCCTCCAAGACTTTACAGTGCATAGAATCTTTTCTGGCAGAAATTTCTGTAACTCATATGGCTACCCTTAAATGTACTTTCTGTGTGTAATATAATTCTATGTCTTCTAGTATAATCTAGAACAGTGTTTATGCCAAGGTATCATTTATATGTTTCCTGTGTTCCAGCAATAGGCTTAATGCTAGACTGGAAATTGCAGTACTGGATGAACGGTAAGCCCTTCTGCTGCTATAATTGTTCAGCTCCACAGGTGGTAGCTATGGCAGCATCACTTGTGCAAAGAGAATACCATGCAGCTTCTGATATTTTAAGGAAAGTTCAATTTTTTATTGTTAAAAGCAGTCCTATACAGCACAATACTTACATACTTACAAATGGCATTAATCACACTGTTACTATTAGAGATTGACTCATGCACAGTATCTGTAATAAATGCTAAAACCAGAAAAAATAGATACTATGGAGTGACTTACTAAACAAAGACTATATGAGTAAAAGTTATACGTAGAATACATATAAAAAGTGGCTAGCATGGCTTTGAAAAATTATATAATATATGGAAGTGTAAGCATATATATTTGTTAATTTTATCTAAGGGTCACCTTTATCTCCAAAGTGGTACAGTTATGTGCTGAACATCAAACTAATCTATTTTACACAAGACTCCATAAATCTCAAATTTTAGGGAGACAATAAAAACATAGCTTTTGTGGATCCCCTTTAGCACTGTATTTGTTATTTATCAAATGTCTTTTTGTATACATAGCTAAGGTGTGCTGCTGATGTGATACAATAAGATGTAATGACCACTAGAACTATGAATTAATCTAAGAATCATCAGCATAAATCATATAGGATCGCAAATCATACATTAATCACTCCCTCATACGTCACCAACTGCCAGGGGATGGCCGGTAATGTGCCCTCTCTCATTCTTAAACAGTTGCAGGCAGTGCCTGAAATAGTGCTATGTCCTATTTTATGAAGGTTAAGTATCCTGGAGAAAAAGCATCATCCTCTTCCTACCCAAGCTATTAAAAAGCCTCATCCCCCATCCATCATCATTTCAAGGAATACATTGCTCTGCGGTCACTGAGCGCTCCTGCCTGCCAGGGAACGCAACCCTCTGAAGAGCACAACCTGCGGCACGTACCTACCACCTGTCATCTTGCAACACCGGAGTTTTTCCAAATGCAGACCAGAGACCCTGCGAGAAAGCCTCAGAACACACTCTATTGCAGCCAAACTGATGACAAGAAAAAAATAATTCTTTCCCACTGTCCCAGAAGAAATTAGTGCAGTATTCACAGTGGCTTGCAGGATTCACAGCTGTGCTCAGACCTATGAATGAAAACAAGTGATCTCCCAGCAAGAGAGTTGTGGCTGATGAGGCAATATCACACATTCTTTCTTCTCTGAGTTATGAAAAAGAACTGGTGATCTATCTGACTTATTTTTGACATGTCTTATTGACTTCTAGGAGAAACTCAGAACCCTTTATTTCTCCAGTCAGACAAAGTCGTACTCTCTTTTAGCTTATGTGACACACATTCTTGAAATGGAAACTTTTTCCTTCTAAGACCTGTTCTGTGGCCAAGACACACTGACACCAGGCCATGCCCCCTCATCTGAAACACTACAAGGTAGTAGAGACACATGCCATTTCTTTCTTTTGATACTCTGGTCATGTTTGCAAAATGAAGAATTTCGAAATATTATGAGTGGCAAAGAGAAAAGAGGTGGAATATGAAAAGCCTGGTTATAACACTCCATCACATTCAGCAGCAAAATAAAATATTTTTTTCCCCAGAAAATGCTTTCAATTAAAATTGCTGATATTTTTAAAGCTAACTTTTACTATTATTATCCTATTATTATCACCATGACACTTCTAATAATGCAAACATTTCACACGGACGAGATGGTCTGCATTGTGACAAATATTAGAAAAAGCATTAGTTTAATTTTCTTCTGAGCTGAATTTTATGCAGGATTTGAAATGCATGAGGTTTTTGCTGGGAACTAGCATTTGCTAGAGTGTAGCTAGGTCCCTCATGCATTAGATTTAGGTCAAAGTTTGTACTTCTTTTTTTCATAGTCTCTCATTCCCAACAAAGAAGCCAATTGCTGCTGAAAGGACAAACAGTGAGGACATTCTTCCTCTAAAACCTTAACAAGACATAAGACAGGCAGATGTGGACATTTTTTATTATTTCATACATTGACCTATTACTGAAGTGGAATCTACTGGATATTTCATAGTTCACTACTACTGCATCAGATCAGAGAATCAGGCTCTCAACATTTATCCAGCTGGCTGTACTGGGTCTGGCTGGAAAAGAGTTAATTTTCTTCATAGCAGCCTGTATGGTGCTGTGTTTTGGACTTGTGACCAAAGCAGTGCTAACACATCAATGTTTTAGCTCTTGCTGGACAGTGCTTGCACAGCATCAAGATTTTCTGTTTCTCACTCTGAATAGTCTGGGAGCAAGCAGGAAGCCAGGAGGGGACACAGTCAGGACAGCTGACCTGAACTGGCCAAAAGGATATCCCATACCGTAGGAGATTGTACTCAGCAATGAAAACCGGGAGGTCATCTTTGCAAAGCAGTTGTTGCTCGGAGACTGGCTGGGCACTGGTCTGCTGGGGCTAAACGATTGCTTTTGTATTTTTTTTCTTTGTTTTCCTTCAGTTATTAAACTGTCTTTAACTCAACTCCCCAGTTTTCTTGCTTTTGCCCTTCCAGTTGCCCCCCATCCTGGTAGAGGCCAATGGGCAAGTGGTTGGGGTGGGTTACCTGCTGGCTGGAGTCAACCCACCCTGCTGAGTAACTGACAAACTCCAAATGGGCCTGGGAGCTGCTGTAGCAGGAACTGCAAGGAGGAGTTTGCATTTGGTGTGCTGTTCAAGGATGAATGATGTGGCCCAAAGACTCTAAAATCTGGACTTTGCAAGGGACATTAACTTCCTGCAATTCCTCCACATTTTGAAAACAATAAACATTTGTCAGAGTGAGTTCACTAGCAGATCAGAATTTGCGTGACAGCCAGGGTGCAATACATTTGAATCAAGAAATAGAGAGCAGAAATCCTGCATATCCTTAAACGCTTCCATGCTTCATTTTTGAGTCTGTTCCTGCTGGCCCACAGACCACAGCAGACTCCTTGCCCAGGTTCTGTGATGGCAAATACAGAAAACCCACTTCCCTGGAGTCAGTACAAATCCCAGCAGCGTGCCCACAGAACTATGAGTGTGTCATTGGAATTGACACTAAGCGGGGCAGGGCAGCACACAGAAACATGCAGACTTTCTGATCTGGCCTAGTGTAGGCCTTGAAGTCCAGGAACAAAAAAGACTGCAGGGGAGGCAGATGGCATGCTGTCAAGGGAACCATCTAAAATGGGGAACATGTATCATTATCAAGCCGTTTAGCAACTCATACCTTAGGTTAACTTTGGTGATTTTCTCAGAATAATTGTAAGCATTCTTGTACAAAGAAATACTGGAAGGTGAGACCTAAGAGGATGGACAAAAGCACACCAGGGACTTGATTCTGTGGGGCATTTTGTGATACTTATAGATACTAGCTTTGAGAAGGAGGTAGTGTTGCTTCATATGTTATTTGTAAGAGAATTTCAGAGCATTCAGAATTACAAAATTGCTCCTGCTATTGGCAAAAGATGGTCAAGTAGAGTTCTGGACTTTCTGATCTACACTGGATGCGTGTCTAGATCTACACTGGATGTGTCTAGTGTCTAATAGCATCCAAAAGCAATTCAGTACTGTCTCAATATTTTTAAGCGGGCCAATCAGCAAATTATAGTGACTTGTAGGGAGAAACAAACAGGAATGCTATACCTGTTGCAATTATATAAGAAGATAGGAATGTAAGAAGAGTTACACCATGTCAGACCAATGTGCATATGTACCATTACCCTATCTCTGACAATGGAAAAAACTGTCATCTCACAAGAAAGGATAGTTATAATGCAACATTGTGACATCCATCTTCTTATGACCTGCAGCAAAGGACATCTTGAATCAAATATGTTTCACAGTCCTTAATAGATATTTTTTCTCCATGAACTTGTCTTATCCCTTTCTAAAACCATGGCAACTTTGAACATCTGCAGTGTGGCACTGTTCCACTGCTTATCTACCTCCTGTGTTTGAACTTCTGTCTCCTTTTTTCGTGTGATGCACACAAGTTATTCTATTAGAATATGAACAATTATTGTCTATTTGCTTTTCTCATGTCTCTCCTTATGTTGCAGACATCTTTCATAACACTCTTCAACTATCTCTTTTCCACACTAGAAAATCTCAAGCTAATCTGTTGAATGGAGATGCCATTTCTTTGATCATCCTTCTTGCCTTTTTTTTCCTTCAACTTCATCACTCTCCTTTTTGAGATGGGAGAATAAAACAGGAAAAATGATGTGGGGTAATGGAGCCCTAACAATTCACATTTGTGCACCATTATGAGGTTTTATGTTTGGTTGGTTGTTTTTTTTTCCTTCCTAAGGATTTACTCTTTGCTTGCTTAATTGCTATTGAGCACAGAGCTAATGTATTTCATAGATTCTTCATAAACTGTTTCAGAAAATATTAGAGCCTATAAAGCTCCAAAAGCTTTCCTGAGAGGCAGCTGCTGATTCAGAGCAAACCCTTCCATTTGCAAAGTTAAGATCTTCCCCTTTTAATGTGTTTTACTTCTCAATATGTATTAACTTTCTCTGTATTGAACTTTCATCCACATTTATCACTCGCTCGCTCGCTCACTCACTCACTCACTCCGTCACTCAGTAAGTATTGTAAGAACTCTCATACAATTCTTCACACTTGTCTTGGATGGCTACAGATCAGCCTTGATAGGTAAAAGATAAGGTAATATGAGCAAAATGTCACAGTGGACCTTGAGCAGGGTCAAGAACCAACTTGTAGCAGGGAATATTGTAAGGACGGCTTACTTACCCTGAGCTTTGGGAAAGAGAGCAAAACCTCTGTATCTAGTGAACCATATGCCCTAATTCTTTGCCCTAAGTGGGATGAAGCTTTTTTCATACTTTGAATTCTAGAATACAAGGGAGAACAGGTGAACAATATCAATGCACCAGACACATGCTTACACCTGCTTAAAAGACGTGTCTGTCATAATGGAGTTGCAACTTTCCCTTTTAATTTCAGCTCACCTTTTACATCTATATTTCAGTTACTGTTTAAAAATGATCCCACAAGCATTAAAAATAATGAATTAAAGAAAGTTAGGAAAAGGCCACATTCTGTATAGTGAAAGAAGCAAAAATGACATCTTGCTTATAATGTCACACCCTGCTGGCTTTAAACCATTTTAATGCCTGATTTAGAAAGTGTTTAATTGTATTCTAAGATGTTCTAAAGTAAGATAATATCGTCTGTTTCTAAATTTACTTCCATTCAAAGCAGTTTAAGGCAATTTATCTCAAAGAACTGTTGTGCAGAGATGATAAGGATACAAACACATCCTAATTGCAAAGGGACATTTGCCATTTCTGGAATACAAAGGAAAATATTATTACAAGTTAAGGTTGAAAATGGTGGTAAGAAAACATGACATTCACCTGGAATTTTGTAAATTTATGTTTTCATGTATCATGTCAGTTTTTCTAGAAATCAGCTAATAGAGATGCCAAGGCAGCCAAAATTGATAAAATCTAAAGTAGACTTTCTGTTGTCTGGTCTCCAAGTGTCAGCAGCAATACCTTCAACGTTACCAATGTCCTGAAGGCACAAGTGTCTCCTATTTTTACAACTGTGATATGTCTCATTTCTCAGGAAGAGCAGTTGCCATTGAAAATTACATTTTAAAACTGGTAATCTCTAGAAAGAAAATAATGAAAAACATCAAAAAACAGATGACTGAAATGCATCTGATGGTACAAGACTCATTAATGTTCGGTTTCTGATGAGTCTTGCTGTATTTATGCAGAAGATATGAAAGGATTAGAATGTGCTAAGAACTGTGGCATGGAAAAAATCCTTGCTTTTCCACAGATTTTCAGACCACGGGCAAATTTCTTAGAGGTTTTCACTGAAGAGCATATTTAAGACAGCAATAGCTTCATGACAACATACCACCTAAGAAGCAGCCTGATGAGATCCCTCTGCTAGCACAACCGACTTGAGTTAAAAAGACCACCATACCTGAATTTTTGGTAGTAAAAGAATTCAAATTATAGAGGAAAGACTCAACTTTGAATCTGAATAATTTTTCACCCAAGGGAAGACAAGGTTTTTTCTATGCTAAGGTTCTTAATCTGTAAAATTGGCATAACTTTGTTTTTCTGAGTGGGTTACAAAGATCAGCGTGAAGCACTAAGGAAATATGATTCAGATAAGTCCTTAATGCCTATTTAAAAAAAAAATCTGTTACAACAAAAATTGTCTGCCCTTAGACTCATCCAACAGTAGTGATTCAATGGAATGAACTAATATTTCTACTTCTATTTAGCAATATTTACTCCTTGGCCTTAGTTTCAGTGTATTAGTTTACTTGATGGAAAGAAGCACTGTTCTATTGTCTTTCAACACTGAAAGATTTTTGTTTGGAAAGGAAAGTTGAAAATGGCTTGAACGCACAATTTGTCATTTTATTCTAAATTCAACAAATGACTATGATTATTTTTGTATTTGTATTTGAAGCTGTGCTCATAAATGCAAGGTTTCAGAAGCAAAACCAATAATATCATAGCATTCCCAAAGCTTTGTAAGGTAAACTTACTGAAGATATTTACATGCAAGTGGGTGTGCAGCTTCCTTTGCATTACCATGCTGAAAATGGCTTTAGTGCTAGCCAAACTAGTCAAACATCCATCACTGGCATAATAATGGCTTCAGGTCATTCCTAGGAGCCTGCCTGAGCCCTTAGTACATTCCCAGAAAACTTTTCTGTAAAACTGAATTCCCTTCACTGAAGTTCACACACAAGCTTTCTAGCTTTGATGTGTCTACGTTCCACTACCTTAAACTGCCTTAGAAGAAACATGTTGTTTTTCTAAAAGGATAGGAACTAGAGTTATTACAAGTATATTATTAAAAACATAAGCTTATATAGAACAACATAATTCTGCTTACAGATAATCAACTATAGACCGGTCAGCCTCACCTCCATCCCTGGGAAAGTGATGGAACACCTTATCCTTGGTGCCATCTTAAGACATATCAAGGATAAGAGGGTCATCAGGGGCAGTCAACATGGCTTCACCAAGGGGAAGTCGTGCTTGACCAACCTCATAGCCTTTTATGAAGACATAACAAGGTGGATTGATGATGGCAGAGCGGTGGATGTGGTCTACCTTGACTTCAGCAAAGCATTTGACACCGTCTCCCACAGCATCCTCACGGCTAAACTGAAGAAGTGTGGACTGGACGAATGGGTAGTGAGGTGGACCGCAAACTGGCCGAAGGAAAGAAGCCAGAGAGTTGTGGTCAATGGGGCGGAGTCTGGTTGGAGGCCTGTATCTAGTGGAGTCCCTCAAGGGTTGGTACTGGGACCAGTATTATTCAGTATATTCATCAACGACTTGGATGAGGGAATTGAGTGTACTATCAGCAAGTTTGCTGATGACGCCAAGCTGGGAGGAGTGGCTGACACACCAGAAGGCTGTGCTGCCATCCAGCGAGATATGGACAGGCTGGAGAGTTGGGCGGGGAAAAAATTAATGAAATATAACAAGGGAAAATGTAGAGTCTTACATCTGGGCAGGAAAAACCCCAGGTTCCAGTCTAGGTTGGGGAATGACCTATTAGAGAGCAGTGTAGGGGAAAGGGACCTGGGAGTCCTGGTGGACAGCAGGATGACCATGAGCCAGCACTGTGCCCTTGTGGCCAAGAAGGCCAATGGCATCCTGGGGTGTATTAGAAGGGGGGTGGTTAGTAGGTCAAGAGAGGTTCTGCTTCCCCTCTACTCTGCCCTGGTGAGACCTCATCTGGAATACTGTGTCCAGTTCTGGGCCCCTCAGTTCAAGAAGGACAGGGAACTGCTGGAGAGAGTCCAGCACAGGGCAATGAAGATGATGAAAGGAGTGGAGCATCTCCCTTATGAGAAAAGGCTGAGGGAGCTGGGTCTCTTTAGCTTGGAGAAGAGGAGACTGAGGGGTGACCTCATCAATGTTTATAAATATATAAAGGGTGGGTGTCACGAGGATGGAGCCAGGCTCTTCTCAGTGACAACCAACAATAAGACAAGGGGTAATGGGTTCAAGCTGGAACACAAGAGGTTCCACTTAAATGTGAGAAGAAACTTCTTCTCAGTCAGGGTGACGGAACACTGGAACAGGCTGCCCAGGGAGGTTGTGGAGTCTTCTTCTCTGGAGACATTCAAAACCCGCCTGGACGCCTTCCCGTGTAACCTCACCTAGGTGTTCCTGCTCTGGCAGCGGGATTGGACTAGATGATCTTTTGAGGTCCCTTCCAATCCCTAACATTCTGTGATTCTGTGATTCTCTGAATGAAAGGAAACCCCCAGTAGTCTGAGACTTTTAACTCCAAGCAACTGCTGATAATGACAATAACTAGCAGGCAAGTATCACTATCACAAGCAGACATGCAAACTTACCAAAAGCCCAAGCAGATAATCCTAAGAATATACATGATGATATACTGGATGTAACAGTTTAGGAAAAGTTTACCTTCTACTACTTTTTTAAATAGCTGTCAGTCATTAAAAAACAAACAAAAAAAAGGAGTAGCTGTTTAAAACATGCCATAAATCTTGAATGCATATGATAGTGAAACCTCTATAAAAATAACTTGCAAATAAAGATTGACAGTAACTGGAAGAAAAAGCTCACCCTCTGAAAGAATACCAGATTTCATCTTTCAAAAGTTATAGTTGGGGAAATTCGAAGTAAAAATTCTGCTGGAAGAAATTGGCTTAACAAGTCTGTTTTCAGACTCTCAAAACTGAACCCCAAAATAGATGTGAAAGACTATAAAGACAACTAAAATCATTGCAGTGTCTTATGGAAATCTCAGACTTCCATTTACTTTATTCCAGGTTCTTTGTCAAGTCTGCACGAAGACTATTGGTACCATAGGCATTTAATATCTTTTGAGAAAACTGTGAGATGGTATGTGTCATAATAGCAAATCTCCCTGGTAATACTTTCTTAACATTGTTGAATACGATTCTTTTTTTTCTTTCTCCTTTTCCATATTTAAAACAAAACATGCCCCCCCATCTGAAGTGCTGTATCAGTGGAAGTGTATTAACATTATATGTCAAAAATTACTCAGGCAGTAGCTTGTGAAACCACTGAGGACTGGGTCCTATTGTAACAGGTATTTAATACACAGTCGGATCTGGCAGTATAATATTTGAACACCATGGCAACAGATCTGTTCATGCAGTTGCTCAAATACTATGGAGATGACAACAATATAAAGAGAAAGCCTGAAGATGTCAATAGCTTGGTAGATTTTACTGTTCCTGTGCTCCTTTCTCTGTAGGCTGGAAAGATGAGGGGGCTCATATCTATCTCACTGCTGCCCCATTCCTCAAATCTGTCTGTAAGCAGGAGTGACAAACTTCACCCACACATACAGTTCGTACTGTTCGTTCTCCATGTCCCAAAAGCCGGAGAGCAAGATTTGTGCCACTAGACCACAATTTTCAAGATTATTTCATGACACTTAAATGCTTGAAAAGTTAAAACAACAGTCTGGAAATTTCATTGTAGGTACAATTAGGGAATGAACCATTTTAGCAAATGAAAGTCTGCTCAGTGTGTTATACCTGTTTTGTGTATTTGCAATTTGTTAGCAGAGTGGAACTAGCTGCTTCTAGCTCTGGTATTCACAGCAATAGGCTTAAGTACTAGGCAGCCCAATCAAGAGCCTTCATCACTCAGCTTTCAGAATTGCTTTATGACAATTTGCAATGTTTATGATTCTGTCAACTGCCTGTAATGTATAAACTCTGTGGTCATCTGGATAAAATAATGCTCTTATACTAATATGATAAATCAAAACTACTATATAGGATTTATTTCATATATTATGATGCCCTTGGTTCAGCATTATCTTAATGTACTCCACTGCAATAAGGCTCTGTACAGTTGCAGTAATATACTGCAATTGTATATAGTTTAGAAAAGCTTTATTGAAATAATACTGCACAGCATTTTTACATATTTCTTAAAATAGCAGACATAATGTAAGCCAAAAATCACAGACTATTTAATAATGCATGAGATGTTAAAATCATGCCACTTTTATATTGTAAATTGTCCTTTTTTTCTTCTTCTTAGTGTCTCAGATGTTCTCTTCAATATTGTGCTATTTCATGCTCCTTCACTGATCTGAACATGAAGAAGTATCATTTTACAGCACACTACTGTTGTATTTTTCCTACCAATCTATAATGCATTATAAGAAGCAGTTAAAGAATAAAGGAGTTCCTTTTGCCCCTGCTTCCCCATTTACTTTACTTCATTTGCACACATTCAGAAAAAACTGAAGGAATCACTGTGTTTATCTTCCTAAACGCTATTTCAGACCTTATAAAATCAAGGGAGAGATTCAGAGGTCATGCTAATCTTATGCACAATTTTATTGTCATTCAGACACCCTTAGATGTAAAAAGCTATGTTCACAGAAACTAACGACTTTGCCAGTGTAGGAGTCTGCTTTTCAGTCAACGTAAAGATATTACAGAAGTCAGTGCTCACACAGTTTATCAGAAAGGAATATCCTTGCCTCTTCGACTTCTGAAGTAGGCAGGTGTTGTCTTAAGTGTACAACACATTTCTGTCATGAGGGGATCCTAAAGAAGTACAATCCTGTTGCTTAGCAATATCAAGCAAACAAGATTAAAAACAATTCTCTTCATCCTATTTTTCTCTGCCTTGCACTTGTTCCTTTTCTGAAATATCCACAGGCACTTGTGACTAAGCCATACTAAGCTTACATCCAGTATGATGTACCATATTTTTCAAAGTATGAAAAAGGCACTTTTATGAAATCCTTTTACAGAAATACCAGCCATTACTGAATGTTTTAAATTATTAAACTGGTACTAAACTGGAACAATCCACTTAATTATATTTGTGGAAAAAAAAACCCAGCAAAACCAACAAACTAAACAAAACCAAAATATGTCAGATTCAGATTCCTTAAAAAACAGAGGAAATAATACTGTGCTAGAAGCAGAATTTCTTGTTCAAAGATCACAGAGTCAGAGAACGGTTGAGGTTGGAAAGGACGTCTAGAGGTCACCTGGTCCAACCCCTCTGCTCAAGCAGGGTCACCTGCAGCCAGTTGCCCAGGACTACATCCATGCAGCTTTTGAATATCTCCAAGGACGGAGACTCCACAACCTCCCTGGGCAATGCGTATCAGCATATGTTTAGCTAATAATGTAGTACAAAGCAAATTATAACAACTTCAGAATGTATTTTTTTGCTCATTTCACTCCTTATCAAGACAGTGATAAGGAAAAATCAAGAATTACAGACACAAGCAACCTGACAATCACTTTAATTTCAAGATAGATTGTAGCTGTTAACAATTACAGCAGTCAGTCAAATGGAAGCTGCTTACACAGGTGAAATAACATCAGAGCAGACCAAAGAGACAGTGAAGGATGTTCACTGGATATTGAGCATTTTCAACCCTGAAAATGTTTACTTGACAGTTGGCCAGCTTGCATTTAAAATCAAATTTTCATACTCTCTGTGTCTTGCAAACAAATGCTAAGTAAGATATATTTTTCAGAAACTGTAACACCCAGCTATTGAACCGAATACTTGTAATTCAGAATGTTGAATTTTTCCAGCATTTTATGTTTATCAAACAGTCCAAATTATAATATTTCATATTCTACAGGAAAAGGAAAGATTAAAAGAGTATTAATAAATGTATACCTAACACTTAAAATTTGCACAGATCACAGACAAAGTGAATGGCTGTAAAGAATTGAAATAATCTCTTTAGATGAGACAAATGACGATGAATAAAGATGCAGGGTCAAAAAAGTTGAACAATGCCAATGTACATATAGTACACAGAGAGAGGTATGTTACGCAGGGAGAAAGTCTTTACTGTTAGAAAAATATAGTCTATTTTATCTCCCTTTTATATGATAAATACAAATCTAATCACTTTTAATAACATGGCCCTTTCTACAAAAAATCAAATTTAGCTTGGCCAAATATTGTAAATAACACTAGGTGGCAGCAAAAAGTAAGCTAACAAATTCATAACATAAGGTATATATCGAGATTTAGTACAGAAAGGCTGCACAATTTCAACAGGGAACAAAGGTGAAAGGAAAGAAATTCTAGTCTTCTTTTGCTTAGGTGTTAGTAGCGCAATGCCTAAGCAAGTTGTCCATTGCACTATTTATTATTCTATTGCAAAGCTGAGTTGTTCACAATGGTCTTTCAAGGAGAGCAAAACACAAAGTCACTGTGTGGGCTCAGTGCAAAGAAAGTCAGTAACAAACCCAATGGTGCTAATAGGTGCACAAATGGCTATGCCATGCTCTCAATACTTTAGTCAAATATTTTAGTTAAAACACCACACCATACTTAAATATAAAAAAATCTGAGAATATATGCCAAAATAAGGCTCTGTTTTCCAAATTATTTGTAGTGTTGCCTTCTCTTCAATGTATTTTAATTTCTATAATTAGGATTTCAAACTGCAGTCAGGCAGAGGATTCCAGAAGTTGTATGGATTGATCAGTATAGTCTGATTAAAAGTGGATCTCCTCCTGGAAAAAAAAAACTATGTAAAGCTGTAGCACTTAAATCTTATCTAAAATGGCTGCCAGAATATTAGGTATAATACAGAGGACACCTGTAATGACATTATAGTCTGAAAAACGTTTTGAATTTGGCATGTGTTAGTTAACGTGGCTCTCATTAAAGTTAATTACTTACATCTCTTTGCATCCCTACAGAAGAGACACAAAAAGTTACAACTAACTAAGAAAAGATTCATATAATTCTTAATATCTCATGAGAAGGAATCCCTTATAAATGTTGCTCTGTTAATGGAAGCATGGAACCTGCACATGGATCAAAAGAGAAGAGGCAAGCAATACAAATGCAATCGTGCATAAAGCGGAGAACTTGCTATTTAAGATACTTTTAATATTTTTACCTCTTCCTAGCTTCCCTTCCATCATAGTACTAAAGAGAAAGAACCACTTTTGGGAGCTTGCACTTTATAACCCAACATGCTCTCCTGCTCACCAACCTCTCACAGGGATTCCTTTGTCTGGCAGAGCGGGAATAGGGAAAAGGAAGACAGACCAGAAGACTTTGTTTAAAGATCACAAGGCTGACTTCTTGAATTTCAGTTGCTTTAGTATTTATATACTGTAACATACATTAAATAACATATTGAATAATTCAGGATCAGACATGATAGAACTTTATTGCAAACATATTATTTGGCAAATTCATCAAGCATAACAACACAACTGTGTCAAAATGTGCTTTTTTCGCCATCAGCTGAAATCCCAAATGACCTATAGACGGTAAATTTACGGTATAGAGCCTGATGAGTATTGTGGCAGAAAGTAGCAAGACTGTAAGAAAGAAATTTCAGTCCAGGTGTGTAAGTAAATTGATAAATGATCTTAAACATCATCTTTAATATTAAATAACAGCAATTTGAAACTCCTATTGTACCAATGAGGGTATAGTTTAATATACAACAAGGAATCTGATCTGTAATGCTTACTATTTTATTGTAGTCAAAAAGCATTTTTCATCAAACTGTTCCCCCTCGTAATACTGTAGTCATCCATTTTTGTTTTCAGAAAGGCTGATAAAGCTCTACTACAATATGATAACTGTTCTAATCTAAACAGAATCAGATGGTTTCTGGAGTCCTTGTTTCCGTGCATGTGGATATAGACCTACGTTCTCTGTTCCTTCCCTGAACTTCCTACACCTTTGCCCGTGTACTGCTCTCCTCCATTTCCCTAAGAGTGTCTTGCTGATGCAATTTTCACTGAATTCAACTAGTTGGGAGGATATTTCTATTGAAATAAGCACATACACAAACACACAAACATATTATTTGTAAATGGCTTTTGATTACGATTAATTTTCATTAATTTTGTGCAATACAAAGTAGCACTGTTTAATTTTTCATTCTGGAAATCTAGTTTTTCAATGAGGGCTGAAAACTAAAAATTTTTTTACAGACAGTTCATGGGAAGTTTTCTCGTTTTGCAATGGTTGTTCTGTGTATTTGGATAAAGTTAGGCTATCCTCTGGGGAGCTGAGGATTACCTTTCTGCCAAAGGCTGCCATGAATTCAGAATCACTAAACACAGCAGACGGTGGAAGAGAAATTCTTTGTGGACTTTTGCAAAAGAATATTTTCTTCAGCTAAAAGGAATAGAATCACAGTTATAAAGAACTAAAAAAAATGGTTTTATTACCACCTCTAAAGAGAAACAACTGTTAAAATATAGTCAACACAGAAGATTTCTGCGATTTTTATCTAGCTAAGAGGTTTTGCTGTAGTTGGAAAAAATGTTCCAATACAACAAATGACACTTCTCAAAGGACCCATTTTAATATTAATTTCATGAATATGCTTAATTTGCCAAAAAAATTTAACCTTTTAATCAAGGTAGGGATATAACTCTGGTCATAAACTGTATTCTGACTGTATTCTGTGTAAGAAAGTGACTGAATGCCTTACTAATGTGTGAAGATCATTGTGGCTTACGCTATGGAACACCAAACCACAATTTCTGAACTTAATAAATCAAATTGAAAAAGATACTTAAAGAATCCCTTTCTGTACCACTTAAGTGAAGCCTTCTTCAGCAAGGAAAACAATATTGGCTTAATGAGAATGGAACATCTGGGCAGGAAATGATGATTTACTTGGATGTGCAACCAGAACTGCAAGAATACATCTTATTCTCCAGCCAGCAGGTTACTTATGCATTAATCTGCCGTAGGTATTTTTTAAGTATTGGAAGACATTTAGCAATTGAGAGCAAGTAAGACTCATGCTTAAGCTCTCATCTGAAAGAGAATTGCTGTGTTCCTTAACATCAGACTATGACATTTAACCAGAACAGATTTGGAGATGTGTGTCCCTTGCTGAATCAACACTCATGATTCTTTGCCACCTGGGTTTTCTGAAGAGGTTTCCTGAGCATCAAACCAGCATCACACAGCTTAACGGTTCTGACGGTTTCACTGAAAAATACAACAGGCCTACAGAGTATCTGCACCTATTATACTATTCTATGACCTTTCTTTCTGAAAGGGAATTATGTATTTTTTCCTCTGCTTCTGGTTTTGAGTCAGGTGGACTTTGTGGAAATCCTTTGATGATATAGTATCACAAACCACAAGGTCTCCTTGGGTAAACACATTTATACAGGCAGACTTAAAATGCTATGTCAAATTTTTGCCCATATTTCGGAAGCTTCCTGAGAAGCTAAGTATATAAAACTGGATTGAAGAGGATTTATTTTTCTAATATATATGAAAGAAATTGAAAGGAAGCTGTTAGGAATGATTTTATAATCACCCTTGAGGAAGAAACCATTTAGAGCAACACTAGTAGCATGCAAGCTTCATACAATCTCAAGAAAGCATTAAGAACATTTATGATCGTTGTAGCAGAAGTCCAATTTACATTGAGCTAAAGGGAATGCATGACTTGGAATTACCAAGTGTGCAGATAAGTTGAGCAGGTCAGAACAGGATCGGTGTCATACCTTTGGGTATGTCAGAAGTAATATGTACTAATGTATTATTTAAAAGATTTTAATGAAAACTGAATCAGATGAAGTGTTTCTAATCTGATTTTCACTGTATCAGGCTAAGACCTGCTCTGTGATAAAAACTTCATGAAATCTAAAGAAAAATAAATAAGCAGTGATCAACAGAGTGTAAAAAACTTCAGTCTGCAGGGCTGAGACTCAAACACTAACTTTCTGTTATTAGTTGATTCCCAACTTGCCAAATGACTTACTTATACTTTCAAGAAAAATTAGCGATTGATAAAAAATGCCACTTCTCTCCACCAAGGACTGTCAAGAACTACAGCTCCTAGTCAGGATATCTCAAGTGGAATATAAGTTATTAGTTTCTTCTCACCATCAAATACTCCCTCAAAACTGGCACTTCTCATCTTTAATTAACAAACAGATGCAAAGTCAAGTGCCACAAGTCTCAGTTGTGCAAGTAATGATGCGAAACTGTTTCCCTGGGCTCCAGGTCTTTCAATAGGAATAAAGAGGCTGTACTACAGAACCCTCTCCAGACCATCTTAGACTCTGTTCCTGCTTCTCTCCTACAACAGACTCCTCTGGGGCTCTGGAAAACTGTGAATTAATAAAATCAACTTTTTTTGTAGTAGCCAGTTGATTCAGAAAACTGCATCAATGTTTAAACTAAAAATCCTTTTTTTTTTTTTTTTTCCTACAGTCTGTTAGTACTTCCACAGTCATTTCAAGCAAGTTGCTGTGAAGAAAAAATAGTCACAAGAATGAAATTGCAGCATGCATGGACTGATAAACTGCCACTTACATAATAAACCAGTTATGTTTCCAACTTCAGGTTAATCTTCGGCTAACTTCAGCCAAGATAAAGGAACACTTTGACTCCACTTGACCTGGCGACTTCACAGACTGACCAATTCAGAAAACTTTTGCTTGAGCTTACCACTGACCTTGACTGGTAAGAAATACATATTGATGGCTTCTTTCCTTGCAACATTTCATTTATCAATTCTAAATTTTGTAACCTTTCTTACTAAAGGTTTTAAAGACAAGGTAAGAGTGAACAGTATGGGTATTTCCCATACTAAGGCCTAGTCTAGTCTTAGGAACTGTAATCAGACTGCTTCTAAATTATGAGGGAAACAAAATATTTTCTTAGTTTCCCAAGGGTTTCAGTCTATAAATTTACTAATTAATCATAATTTGTCTCTAACCTTTGCTTCTTATCTATTATGTTGGCTTGACATATTTTAGCATGTTCTCTCATCAGCCTCAGAAAAGCTGATTCAGACCTTCATATGTTAGCACTACACTCTTAAATGTTGCACCTTGTAACACTCAGTTCCAATTATTTTTATGCAAATGGTATGACAACAACCCATGTCTGTCTCACCTCCCACTAATTAGATTCTAAGTTTTTAAAGGCATTTTCAGCTCTTTTAACTCTGCACCATGCTTGAAAAAATATTTCTGTAACACTACTCTTCTTCCAGCACTGCAGCCCAGTCTTTCTAATAGCTTCCAGATAATTCCTCCCTTCCGCTATATGATATGTTCCCTCTGGGCTTCTTTAACGAAAAATATTCTCCCCAAGGAGCTCAGGAAGACATTTACTGCATACCTGCAACTGCCAAGAAATTACTATTCTTACCATATTGCTGTTTCTACAGACCGGGTATGACACTTCTTTCTATAAACTCAGACATGCCCATTAAAACTTGAATGCCCAACTTCATTTTTATTTCATTATTTTTCTCTTTGGGTCACAAGCTTAAGTTTGACCTTGTTCTACATATTTATAGATGCCAGCATGCCAGCAATGCTATGAATCTTTGATGACTATGTGAAAAAAAAAATTCTTAACAATGGCAACAATTATTTAGCCTTACTTGTTTTGTATCCATAGCTTCCAAGAATACTAAGTGAGATTTAAGAACAGTGTTTCCAGGCTCTGCATCTCCATTTCCATCCACGCTTTCAACAGTGAAAAGTCCAGATTCAGAAAATGATTTTCTGAAATATGGCAACATATTTGCGTGCCTCGGAGAGTCACTGTACATGTGTACTTGGACCAAATCACCTGAAAACAAGTCAAAAATCCTGCCTGATAATTACCTTGGTTTTTGATGACCAAGAAACGGGACAAACCACTAATGAAATGTCTATGAACTAATGAAAATGAAAAAAAAAAATATACCCAAACTTTCATTGATTTAATAAACTAAATCCATTCCATTAAGGTATAAGTATTAAGTGATTATTAGGAATGCAGCTATAAATTCTTCCAGCTTTTGAGAAAGCATGGTTAAACAGGGAACTGCTGAGTAAGCTCAAGTGGAAGAGGAGAGTTTACAAATCATGGAAGGAGAGGCTAGCCATGTGGGAAGAATATAAGGCTGTTGTTAAAGGATGTAGGGAGGCAACTAGGAAAGTTAAGGCCTCCTTAGAGTTAAACCTGGCAAGAGGGGTCAAGGACAACAGAAAGAGCTTCTTCAAATACATGGCAGATAAAACTAACATCAGAGGCAATGTAGGCCCACTGATGAATGGGGTGGGTGCCCTGGTGACAGAAGATACAGAGAAGGCAGAGTTACTGAATGCCTTCTTTGTCTCTATTTACTCTGCCGGAGGCTGTCCTGAGGAGCCCCGTACCCCTGAGGCCCCAGAGGAAGGCAGGCCAATGGAGGAGTTTGCCTTGGTTGATGAGAACTGGGTTAGGGACCAGTTAAGCAATCTGGACACCCATAAATCCATGGGTCCAGATGGGATGCACCCGCGGGTGCTGAGGGAGCTGGCTGAAATAATTGCTGGACCACTCTCCATCATCTTTGCCAAGTCTTGGGAAACGGGAGAGGTACCTGAGGACTGGAAGAAAGCAAATGTCACTCCGGTCTTCAAAAAGGGCAAGAAGGAGGACCCGGGCAACTATAGACCGGTCAGCCTCACCTCCATCCCTGGGAAAGTGACGGAACACCTTATCCTTGGTGCCATCTTAGGACATATCAAGGATAAGAGGGTCATCAGGGGCAGTCAACATGGCTTCACCAAGGGGAAGTCATGCTTGACCAACCTCATAGCCTTTTATGAAGACATAACAAGGTAGATTGATGATGGCAGAGTGGTGGATGTGGTCTACCTTGACTTCAGCAAAGCATTTGACACCGTCTCCCACACCATCCTCACGGCTAAACTGAAGAACTGTGGACTGGACGATCGGCTAGTGAGGTGGACTGCAAACTGGCTGAAGGAAAGAAGCCAGAGAGTCGTGGTCAATGGGGCGGAGTCTGGTTGGAGGCCTGTATCTAGTGGAGTGCCTCAAGGGTCAGTACTGGGACCAGTATTATTCAATATATTCATCAGCTACTTGGATGAGGGAATTGAGTGTACTATCAGCAAGTTTGCTGATGACACCAAGCTGGGAGGAGTGGCTGACACGCCAGAAGGCCGTGCTGCCATCCAGTGAGATCTGGACAGGCTGGAGAGTTGGGCGGGGAAAAATTTAATGAAATATAACAAGAGAAAATGTAGCGTCTTACATCTGGGCAGGAACAACCCCAGGTTCCAGTCTAGGTTGGTGAATGACCTATTAGAGAGCAGTGTAGGGGAAAGGGACCTGGGAGTCCTGGTGGACAGCAGGATGACCATGAGCCAGCACTGTGCCCCTGTGGCCAAGAAGGCCAATGGCATCCTGGGGTGTATTAGAAGGGGGGTGGTTAGTAGGTCCAGAGAGGTTCTCCTTCCCCTCTACTCTGCCCTGGTGAGACCTCATCTGGAATACTGTGTCCAGTTCTGGGCCCCTCAGTTCAAGAAGGACAGGGAACTGCTGGAGAGAGTCCAGCGCAGGGCAATGAAGATGACGAAGGGAGTGGAGCATCTCCCTTATGAGGAAAGGCTGAGGGAGCTGGGTCTCTTTAGCTTGGAGAAGAGGAGACTGAGGGGTGACCTCATCAATGTTTATAAATATATAAAGGGTGGGTGTCACGAGGATGGAGCCAGGCTCTTCTCGGTGACAACCAACAATAAGACAAGGGGTAATGGGTTCAAGCTGGAACACAAGAGGTTCCACTTAAATGTGAGAAGAAACTTCTTCTCAGTCAGGGTGACTGAACACTGGAACAGGCTGCCCAGGGAGGTTGTGGAGTCTCCTTCTCTGGAGACATTCAAAACCCGCCTGGACGCCTTCCTGTGTAACCTCATCTGGGTGTTCCTGCTCTGGCAGGGGGGTAGGACTAGATGATCTTTTGAGGTCCCTTCCAATTCCTAACATTCTGTGATTCTGTGAATTTATATAGAAATGTCCGGTTACAGAGAAGTGTCACGATTATCAAGTCTAAAAACTTAGGTGCAAAATACAATATCTATGAAGGTAAATTCAGGTCTTATTTAATGAAACAGTAAGGCTTAGCAATGAAGATAATGACTCCACAAGTTAAGAAAATGTAACTCTGAGCACTTTGTTGGTTCACCAATTTGCCCAATTATTAGCATTGGTAACTCAGCATGAAAATTTAGCACTTTCAAGGAAAAGAAGAACAGGAATTCTTCAGATTGCTTTGAAATATACAAAGATGGTAGAAAAAGGCACTTCATCATAATTAAGAAAAAATTATCTTCTCCAGTTACACACCGACCTCTGAAATCCAATGCTCTCCTATACTTATGAGACGGAACACTCATTAATTTTAATTTATGATCCAGAAAAGTAAGAGTCAGTAAGTATCAAACAAAACATTGTCAGTGTGGCTCTGACAGTCATTCCTCAGCACAAAATCAGAAATTTTCTTCAGCCAAATATGTAACAAAGAAACATTTCCTCTTGTTTATAGACTTGTGCTGCATGTTTTTTTGAATGTCCAAGAGAAAAGGGAGCTCTGCAGTCTTCCCTGGATATTTAATCTGTGACACCTTATCTTCTTGATACTGTACTTTGTAAGTCACTTTATAAAATATCACTAATGAGTAATAAAATACAATTAGTGGAGAGATCTAGTATTACACCTTTAAGTCACCAAACATTAACTGAACCTAATTTAATCTTTACCAATACATAAATCTAAAAAATAGTCAATCTTTTCAAACTTTAAAAAAAATACATATTCCTGATGATAAACTCACTAAACACATCACGTAAAGATGCTGTATTATCTGACATCCCTTCACCAAATCTTCCTAAGCTTCCTAAGCTTATAGGAGAGACATGTATATATGATTTAGTAATTTATTAGAACTCCACAAAAAGAACTGTATGCCCAGATTTTTTATTAATATATAGACAAATAAAAATATTTGTATTTAGTTTTACATATGAGCAAAGAAATTGAATATGAAATTGAATACTCTTTTGGCCTTCGGACAAGAATTTTAACTGTAACTGAAAGTCTGAATGAGTGTAGTGGGTTTGCGTGGCAAGGTTGTGTTAGCCACAGGGTTGGCTTCTACGAGAAGCTGCTTGAAGCTTCCCCTGTGTCTGATAGAACAATGCCAGCCATGCGAAGCTCCTGCTGGAGCAGGGTCCTGACAGGAGCTGTGGCCTCATGGACAGAGGATCCCACACTGGAGCAGGTTTGCTGGCAGGACTTGTGACCCCATGGGGGACCCAGGCTGGAGCAGTGTGTTCCTGAGGGACTGCAGCCTGTGAAAAGGACCCACGCTGGAGCAGTTCATGAAGAACTGCAGCCTGTGGGATGGACTCACATTGGAAAAGTTCATGGAGAACTGTCTCCTGTGGGAGGGACCCCAGGCTGGAGCAGGGAAGAGTGTGAGGAGTCCTTTCCTGAGGAGGAAGGAGTGGCAGAAAAAACGTGATGAACTGACCACAACCCCCATTCCCTGTCCTCCTGTGTCACTCAGGAGGAGGAGACAGAGAAAATCAGGAATAAAGTTAAGTGTAAGAAGGGATGGGTGGGGGGAAGGTGTTTTAGTTTGTATTTTCTCATTATCCTACTCTGCTTTTGATCGGTAATTTTGATTTCTAATAAAATATTGTGGGTTTTTTTTTCCCAAGTGGAGTCTGTTTTGCTCATGATGCTAATTGGTGGTGAGTGATCTCTCCCTGTCCTTATTTCGACCCATGAGCCTTTCATTATATTTTCTTTCCCCTTTCCAGCTGAGGAGGGGAGTGATAGAGCAGCTTTGGTGAGCACCTGGTGTCCAGCCAAAGTCAACCCACCACACAATATGACATCAGAGGAATGACATGTAGATTAGAATAGTATTTAATTTCAAATCAGCTGCTCTCCATGTTTTGCATTATATGAAAGAATACCTGACTACACCCATATGATACCCTTCTTCACATCCTACACAGAAAATGATTAAAAATGTTTGTCAGAAAGGAGGAAGTACAATAAGGCAGGTGCAATCTTTTTTAGTAGAGAACAAAACCTCAGCTTTCAAATACAATGCTTTTACTGAAAAAAGTTTGAAAAAAGAATTAGATGTGATGTATCGTCACAAAGGCTAAGCCCTTGACTATACCATCCGCCTTGAGTGAAGAGCAGCACTGCTCTATCTCAGGAAAGATAGAGATACATTAATGAATCCTTTTGACTGAAAACATTACCAGTAAATAATTTTTGCAACTAAAGTGACAGAAAGCACAAACTATGTTGGAACACTAAAGAGGACTGAATGTATTTTAAGGGATATGCTACAGCTAAAGCAAAAATAACAGGCATACCAACAGATTGTGATGAAACCTTGTTGTATATGTTATGAAGTATCTCAAGCTAGACAGTCACAATGATCCACTTCCCATTAGATCCATCATTTCACTGGACTTATAAATATGATAAAGTACTTCAGTTATCCAGGATATGAAGGGAACACAGTCAGGGTTACATCAATTAATAATTTGTGATCTTAAAAAAAAAATAGCAAAAAAAAAAAAGAGGAGGAGGTAGATTACAGTCCTCCACATAGTTTTTTCTAATCTCTGGATTTCACGTACTTCATAAGCAGCCAAATTGGCTAAGAGTGTTGGCCCCTCAGTTGTCAGTACCATCCCCTGTTGGAGGAAACAACACCACAAGAAAATCAGTACGACAGAATGTGTAACCATGGTTCAGTTACTCCTCTTCACAGCTCAATACCTTAATACAAATCCACCTGGCTTACACTAAAATGCCAAACTGGATGATGAGATGCAGGCATACATTGCTTCATCTGACCCAGAAGTGGAGCAGACAGCTTGAACACACACTGCCAGCATTACCTGTCAAAGGTCTGAATGAGTTCATCTAGAATTGGAAATTTATACTGGACAAGGGCAAGTTCATTTCACACTTTTCTTTTTGAACTCTATGGGTGTATCTAATTTGGAAAACAAAGATGGCAGGCCATCTTAAATAGCCAAACAATGCTCATCCCAGTGTATTTGCCTACAGTTTGGGTCACAAATCTTAAATTATCATCTTTTGCGTGCTTTCTACTGCTATATACACATTATTTGATATTTTAGAGTATGTTCCTCTGGTCCTTGTTATGCATTTGGAGTAGATGATTGCTGCAGGTCCCTTCCAACTGAAATATTCTATAAAACTCTTCTATAACTTATTGCACTGTTATGCTATATGTGATGCTACAGACTTCTTTTCTGAAAATCTCCTTTGGAGATATTTTTAAACAATAGTCTGGTGATCAGACTTGTGTAACAAATTCAACACTGTACACACTCGTTTTTACGCATTATAAACAATTCTTGCTGTTCCTCTATTGATTCTTTTTTGTTGTTGTTGTTTTTCAATAATTCTCCAATCAGCAATATATAATTTCAAAACAGAACCAAATGTTTCCAGGATGCTTTGCTTCCAATGTTTTGCATGATGCATACTAACTGCTAAGACATTGATTCACTACATTGTCAAAAACTGTGGGAATTTTCTCTTTTCACTTGAGTGGTCTGAAAGTTAGATAGCTAGACCAAGCTAATTATCTACATATTGACAGTCAAATAGGCAGAAAAGTATTTCTGGAGAAGGATTTATCCAGTACTAAGACATATGCCTAAAAGAAGTGGTATGTTCTGCCAAAAGTGCCTGCAAGTCTGCACTGACTAGGGAGGGAGCACACACATGACTTAGATGAGACATCTTACTTGCTGGGGACTTATGTTGGTACAGTAAATCCCATCCTAGTGGCTCACCTGAAGGTTTGAGAAAACAACTGTTATCTGAAATTCAAGATTTGACATCAAGCATAGGCTACTAATGCTAGCTAGTTCTGTACTGTTTTTAAAATAAAGATTTTAGTTTTTTATTTTTTACTATTCTAAAAATTAGAGATTCAAAAAATTATTGCAAAAGTTTTAAATACAAATTCTAGTGATTACGTAAAACACCTAAGAAAATGCGTGTGTGGGTAATTTAATAAATTAGCTGCTGCTAATTTGGTAAATATAATCTGGTAAATATAGCAAGTTAAATGAAGGTATGGCTACAGACGAAAAAGCTGACATCTTGAGAGCTTCAAGTATCTTTCATAATATGACATTGAATATTGTTATAATTTGCTTCTGGATAAACAATGACCTATATTATATAAAATACATTATATGAGCTGTTTCATGTGTCTGCCAGAATTATAAAGTCAAAGAACACATTAAATTTGTCACACTTGTCACATTTTTGTTAACATACTAAATTCCTGCTGAAAAAGGATTCTGTATATTTTAACAATGTGCTATGCCAGACAATTAAAATCAGGAGTTTCAGTAATTGCCCCTGAAGATTTCACAGAAGAAGGTGGCCTTGATCAAACTGGAATGTAGGGGAATACTTACAAGAAGCTTCCTCTCCTTGGCTTTACAAGAAATCAAGACCACATGTTCTGCATTTGTACTGATTGTTTCCATAGACATTTAGGAAGTCTGAGTCAATTTGTTTCTGATGTGAGCAGGTGCCATTCCACTGAAATGAATGCTGTCTTATCAACAGTGAACTTGGCTCTAGGTATCATAATAGCCAAAATATTCCATTTACATCTATCTGCAGAGAACAGCTATGAAATGCAATGAAAACCTTCCGGCTTTAAGGGAAGGAAGTTAAAGGTGTGATGTAGTCACCAGCATTGCATGGGTCCAGCGCAGGTTTGGGGAGTGTGGTTATGGGGGAATACCTGCAGAAAGAATTTTCTCAGGTGACTCCACCTTATTACATGGAACAATGGATTTTTGGACTGCGTCTGGCAAAGTCAAACCTAATAAATAAACAAGAGATATATAATTTATATCCCATTTGCATATAAAGAAAGCAAAAGTAGGTAAGAAAAGACACTCCAATCATAAACTACTCTCAGCAATAAGAGGACAAACAGCAAGAAGAAAATATACTTATTCATAAGAACAATAATCGTGCAATTTAGTTGGCAAACTAATTGCATTTGTGCTAGGAGAGTGGATATTGGCAGTGGGGAAAATAATGGTCCCCATATATTTTAGTATTACACTAAAATGTGAAGAATTTAAGCATTACAGAGAAAAAAAAACCCCAAACAAATAGCATGAGCAGACCATAAAATATGACGTAATAGAAATAACAGAGAAATGGTAGAATAGAAAATATGTCTGGAACGGTGATTTTCAAAGGAAAGTATTCTTCGGAAAAAAAAGCAGGGGCTAAAGGTGGCATTGAACAGAGGTGTTATGATAGACTATAGCTCTCAGGAAAGGAAAAAAAAAAGGTTGGTGATCCCATAATGTAAAATAAACCATAAAATATCTGGACCTCAGTAAATAATTTACTTGTTGGCATGCTCAAAATTGCTAAACTGTAAAATAATATTGGGTGAGCATGTGCCTACCTGGCCCACCTTCAGCAAAATGTCCTTGAAAACAACAGCTGATAACAGGGATGCATGTAACAGTATGCGTGGTTGGACACCCAGTCACCTGAGTGTTTGTCCCAGACACATAATCACAGAATCACAGAATCACAGAATGTTAGGGATTGGAAGGGACCTCAAAAGATCATCTAGTCCAATCCCCCTGTCAGGGCAGGAACACCTAGGTGAGGTTACACGGGAAGGCGTCCAGGCGGGTTTTGAATGTCTCCAGAGAAGAAGACTCCACAACCTCCCTGGGCAGCCTGTTCCAGTGTTCTGTCACCCTGACTGAGAAGAAGTTTCTTCTCACATTTAAGTGGAACCTCTTGTGTTCCAGCTTGAACCCATTACCCCTTGTCTTATTGTTGGTTGTCACCGAGAAGAGCCTGTCTCCATCCTCGTGACACCCACCCTTTAAATATTTATAAACATTGATGAGGTCACCCCTCAGTCTCCTCTTCTCCAAGCTAAAGAGACCCAGCTCCCTCAGCCTTTCCTCATAAGGGAGATGCTCCACTCCCTTCATCATCTTTGTTGCCCTGCGCTGGACTCTCTCCGGCAGTTCCCTATCCTTCTTGAACTGGGGGGCCCAGAACTGGACACAATATTCCAGATGAGGTCTCACCAGGGCAGAGTAGAGGGGAAGGAGAACCTCTCTCGACCTACTAACCACCCCCATTCTAATACACCCCAGGATGCCATTGGCCTTCTTGGCCACAAGGGCACAGTGCTGGCTCACGGTCATCCTGCTGTCCACCAGGACCCCCAGGTCCCTTTCCCCTACACTGCTCTCTAATAGGTCATTCGCCAACCTAGACTGGAACCTGGGGTTGTTCCTGCCCAGATGCAAGACTCTACATTTTCCCTTGTTATATTTCATTAATTTTTTTCCCTCCCACCTCTCCAGCCTGTCCAGATCTCACTGGATGGCAGCACAGCCCTCTGCCGTGTCAGGCACTCCTCCCAGCTTGGTGTCATCAGCAAACTTGCTGATATTACACTCAATTCCCTCATCCAAGTCGTTGATGAATATATTGAATAATACTGGTCCCGGTACTGACCCTTGAGGCACTCCACTAGATACAGGCCTCCAACCAGACTCTGCCCCATTGACCACAACTGTCTGGCTTCTCTCCTTCAGCCAGTTTGCGGTCCACCTCACTACCCAATCGTCCAGTCCACACTTCTTCAGTTTAGCTGTGAGGATGCTGTGGGAGACGGTGTCAAATGCTTTACTGAAGTCAAGGTAGACCACATCCACTGCTCTGCCATCATCAATCCACCTTGTTACGTCTTCATAAAAGGCTATGAGGTTGGTCAAGCACGACTTCCCCTTGGTGAAGCCATGTTGACTGCCCCTGATGACCCTCTTATCCTTGATATGTCTTAAGATGGCACCAAGGATAAGGTGTTCCATCACTTTCCCAGGGATGGAGGTGAGGCTGACCGGTCTATAGTTGCCCGGGTCCTCCTTCTTGCCCTTTTTGAAGACCGGAGTGACATTTGCTTTCCTCCAGTCCTCAGGTACCTTTCCCGTTTCCCAAGACTTGGCAAAGATGATGGAGAGTGGTCCAGCAATGACTTCAGCCAGCTCCCTCAGCACCCACGGGTGCATCCCATCTGGACCCATGGATTTATGGATGTCCAGATTGCTTAACTGGTCCCTAACCCAGTCCTCATCAACCAAGGCAAACTCCTCCATTGGCCTGCCTTCCTCTGGGGCCTCAGGGGTACGGGGCTCCTCAGGACAGCATAATGCTAAGGAGGAACTCCATGACACCATCAACCAGATGAAGCAGTAACCAAGGAATTGTAAAAAGACTTTTGAAACAAAAGAGTCAGCTTGAAATGCAGTGTAGAAGCACAGGGTGCTGGGAGAGGTGGGGTCAGGAGCAGTGACCCTGGCTCGGCACTGCCAGGTATCTCCTGCCGGCATCTGCAGCCCTGCCTGTATGAGGTCTGGCAGCTCTGTGTGAGGCACAGAGCAGCCTGCACCCAGCCAGGGACCCACGGTGTGGGGGTGGCACAGGAGGACCCATCCTCAGGGTGAATATGGGGCTGTGTGGGGCACTTACCCATGCAGGTTCCTCAGCAGGCTGCTGGCAGCAGCGAGGGGGACACTCAGCTGGAGCACCCACATCTCCACATGAGGGTCTGCATGTGGGGCACCCACACTCTTCAGTGTTTGTAAAATCCAGACTGCCTGTGAGGGGCTGGGTGTGAACACCCTGTCTGCCTGTGTAGATCGGTTATAGAAAGTTGCTTACAAATTTGTAGATGTTTATTAACATTCTGCAGCCTCTAATACTGTGGTTTATCTGTGGCATTGCTGATACTGATCCTGAATGTTTAGTTCACTTATTGCCACATAATTAATAAATCAATAATTACTCATTACTAATAAATCAATAAATTACTTCAATCCAAATTTAAACCACATGAATTAAGTAGCCTTTCTCTGTGACAAATATGTGTAAATATTTTAAGATAGAGAGAGAACTGCCAGTACTGGCTGCATCTAACTTCTTATTCTACATAATTCTAAACATGCACAGACTGTTGTACTTATGTATTCAGGAAACAACTTAGGTTGTCTGAGACAACCTAAAGTTTGTCCAGATTGAGAAAATAGGTGTAGACAGAAAAAATTGTGAATGAGGACATCCAAATAATTATCCATATTGCACTGCAACAGATGTTCCCAGCTGTATCAAACACAGATGAAAGCACTTAATGGCACAAAATCTTTGCAGCATTCAGCTGGCTAAAACCAGATGCAAAGGTTGACAGTCATGTTCTCTGTGGAATAAAGGAGAGCCCTGAATTAGAATCCCTCTTTTCAGACAGAACTAATTGGTTATTACTTAAGATGCCTGTTCTCTTTTCTGATTTTTGAAAAAAGTTATCCCACTTTCCTTTTTTCTTGAAAAATAATTAGAGTCAAAACAGAAACAACAAGGCAAACATAATGCTGTTTACCAGTAGCTTTGGTGACTGCTTGTAGGAAAGGGTAAATGTTCACAGAGGAAAAAAGAGAAACCATTCCCTCCTCCTTAAAGACAGGTCAAGCCAAACCAGCTCATTTGTTAACATGTTTCCTTACCCAAGCAAGCAGAGTGGGAAGGGAAATAACTTCCTACAGTTCAACACAAAGAGGGTCATAACACTTCAGGAATTCTATGTGATATCATTATATCATCTTCCTGTGCTAAAGATCCCTGCAATAGCTAACAGCTTTGTAATAATTAGCTCCTGCCAGAAAGCAGGATGTTAGTGAGGAGGGAAAATGTTAATAGTTTATGCAATAGTCAGGATTATTGGCACACTATCATTATAAATAATTGAATCAAGTAAATCTCCTGGCTGTAACATATCCTTGAGATGTTTGGTTCTTGTTCATATTGATGTGGTTCTGGGACACAATATTGATTTAATCATTCTTTTCTATTAAATCAGTGTTGACGAAACAGGCCAGGTTTATACTCCTCCACATGTTCATTCCAAAACAGGGAGATCTGAAAGCATTTATTTGTATTTGCTCTCTCTGTTTGCACTGCACTTATTCAGAAGCCATTTTTAAGCTGGAGTACCAAAATGCTGTACTGCCTTACTCTGAGCTAGTATGCACTCGGCTAACAGTGGGCTGTAATGAACGTATCAAGTCATTGTATTTCAGCAACATTAAATAGCTATTAATGCCTAAAATATTGAAAGACAAATGTGACAGAATTGACTATATTAGTTCAGAGCTTACAATCTATCCCTGCTCTTATTCATTGGGCCTGTGCAGATCACTTAGTCACTCTACGGTAAGGGTTGCAAAGTCATCTCAAGATGAAAAGACATTTTTTTTCCAAAGGATGAATTCTCGGACTTCTCAGCAACACGTACACTTACCCATGACTGCTATTGCCAGAGGTAGAACAGGGTTTGCCCTTTTCTTTGTCTCAGAAGTGAGAGGCGAGTGGATTTCTCTTTTCCCCAGTTTCACTTTACACTGACATCCACAGTGACACACGCTGCTAGCAGCGAGCCAGTGACACCGCAGCAATTTCTCTCCTATGGAGCTATTCATCCAGCGGTCTAAAATGACTCACATAGTGCTTTATTGCTCTGTTTTCTGTCTTTCTTTATACCACCCTGTCTTTCCCCTTCTAGCTGGCTACACTTCTCTGAAAAGAATAATTAGGCAAAATTTGACAAATTTTTAATCAACATGACTGCAGTGGTTTTGGTGGTATTCCTCCTGGCCCCAGTCTTTACCTTCTATCAATAGAAACCACTTAATAAGTTCAAGACATTATTATGCACGCTTCTGACTGCAGGTCCTTCATTGATTTCTAAGGATGATCCAACCAAGTATGGCAATGAAACAAGCATCTTAAGAACTTTTATTAGGTCCTAAATGAGACACACTTTTTCACATTTCCCTCCTGTTGCTTTCTGTTCAGGTCTATAATGCAGATCAATACAATCCAGAGTTATCCTGGGTGAAGAAAAAGTTGTTGAATGTATCCAGCTGTGGGCTTGATTAGATTTTCACTTCACTGGTATAAATCAGAGTAATGTCACATAAAGCAGGGGAATCTCTGCACTCTAAAATGGTGTAATCTCAGATGTAAAATGAGAACCAAGCTCCATTTTCTTTCTTTTTCTGCTAGCAGTGCTAGCTCAAAATCTTGCATCAGAGAGTGAAGCTCCTTTATGTGTAAACACTGAATTGTACAATTGCTAATTATTAATGATTACAACATTTGGGCAGAGAGGAATATGCCCCTAACATCTGCTGGCAAGAAAGATAATTGGAGATGCTGCCTGAAAGAATATGTACTTCTGCCTCTGTGACTCAGATGCATAATTCCTGTTTGAAGAAAGGTAAGTGATTTGAAGAAATGCTGGTTACAGGCACAAGGTTGCTCAAACAGAAGGCAGTTCTGATGGATGGCTGGAATATGTTGATTTTATTTCTTTAATAGCATGATGTGTTTCTGTGTTTTCTCTTATGTTCATTCTGATTTCAAAAATGAAAAAAAAAGCCTCAAGCACAATTCCTATATTCAAAATGCAGGATAAAATAATGTTTTCTGTACTGTGAATGAAAATAAGGTAGCAGTGCCACGCAGGCTCTTGCCTATGTGCACACTTCACTGTGCAAGGATACCTTCACGAACACAGCATTTCTACTAAAATACATCATTCACTAAGTCTCTCTGGAACTACTCACATAAGAAATACTTTTGAGAGTGAGGTAGCTTGATTGGCCCACATCGAGCACTTTTCTTCAATGTAGCAGAGAAAGGGAAATGTAATCAGGAAAAGCATAGAAAAAAACTGCCTCTGATACCTCAGTAGTAGTGAGAAAAAAAGATACACTTGAATGGAAACAAACAACAACAATTTCCCTTCCTTCCCACACACACAGTATTCTTATGCCAATATTTACTAGGTTAAGCAGCACAGAACAATTGTGAGTAACCCTGAATTTTCCTTATTGAAAAAGATACTGCAATGAAGCACAGAACAAAAAAGGTGGGAGCAGTCGCAGAAAATGGCACACCACTGCTGGGCATTATTATTTCTGGTCTCCTGAGGTCTTAATTTAGAGCATGCTTTTTTTTTTCCCTTTAAAAAAAACCTGCAGAGATAAAAATGCAGTGGAGAGGAGGGACTGAGGTTATAGAAGACAAAGAACATCTTAAGCATCTTAAAACAAGTGCAACACACAAAACCAAAATGACTAAATATGCCCCAACACAGTACTACCTTTTTTTTTTTTTCACTATTTTTTTTTCTTCCTGGTAAATCTCAGAACATTTCAAATGTTAGCTGACATAAGGATTGTCAGAACCTGAGGTTTTTTCTCCTCTCTGTGAAATATAAACTCTGAAACATTTCAGCCAAGCTACTGCCAGTAGGAAGGTGCTTTTATGAGACAAAAATTGCTTGAATATGCTACTGGGGGATTTACTTTCTCTGTAGTCCTAGTTTTATTTAGATGTCATAAAAAGCTGACAAAACCCAATTACTACCATCTCTGCAAAGTCCTCCTTTAGCTCACCTCTAAGATCTACTGCATTTTGTCCAGAGCGGCTTTAGTGCAATGTCCATTTTTCTAGCTGGGAGCGGGTGACATTCCAGCTGCAGGTGGCAGCAACCCACACATCTTCCGTTTCAGAACCTAGCAGAAGATTAAAATAAGCCCAGACACACAGAACAGCGTTTCACTCAGACAGAGCAGAACAAAATATGGACAAAAAGGATCTCAGGGTTTTTCTGACCAAGTAAAAGAGTTTTTGAAGAACCCATTTACTTATATTATGACCTTTATTTTTAAATAAAGTATTTTAAAATAAATTGTACAAATTAAGTATTTTTCTTTACACCAGTGGAGTTTTTTTTGTTTGTTTGAGTTTGTTGGTTTGTAGGGGGTTTTTTTGTTTGGTTGGTTTTTATTTTAGAAAAGGGCTATTTTGCATACAGGCTCTTGGACAGTGTATAATCAAACATCTGCAAAGTAAAAAGATGAAATTTGACATTAATAAAACCTTTCTCATTTCGTCTCCAACTTTATTTTTATAAATTGGGGTAATCTGTAGTGGCTGAACTCAAGATACTCTGGGTATTATTTTGGGATTGTTGCTAAGGTTGCGGTGTTCTTGTCTAAGGAAGGTTAATCGTACATGTACCCATCTTCTCAGTGTAAGATGACAGAACGCATGGCATGTCAAGGACTTGAGAAATACACATACATTGACAAAAGTACTAAAAATAAATATTACCTAGTCTAGCCTACAGAAACTGGTTGCAAATTTAAACATCCAGGAGTTAGGAACTGCCCAATTCATACCGAAAAAAATCCACCCCAAAATATGGACGAAATCATACTGAGAAACAAAATCATTACATATTTATACATATTCATATGTACCAATTTATCTATGCATACACTTGTATAATAATGTACAAGTCTTTTTCTAGTACACAAATATTTATCCATAAAAAATGGATGAAATCTCAGGTTTTAGCTACAGTAGTTCTCGGCAGAAGAAAGATATGTTCATTTCAGTTACCATTTTGTACATATTCTACACCTAGTGAGATTAGTTCATACCCACAAATGCCATCTTGTTTATATTAAATCACAGCTTTTTACCATCCAAGCACAGGATGAACATCCTTTCATTTAAAAACTAAGTATTATAACCCTACATCTGCTTCTAAATCATCATCTCAGCTTTAAAGACCTGCTTGAAAACAAACAAGCAACTGTCTATAAATAAAAAAGTGTCCTGATATTGAATCCTATGCCATCTCTGTATTGGCTCTTGCCTTGCAGTAGTTCAAATGCAAAACATGCTCTCCTACAGATGGAATCCACTTGTCCTTGCTATTAAGTGAAACACAGCAGGACCCAGAGAGCATTTGCTGAAGCTGAAAACTGACTTTATAATTTAGCCTTGAATCTTGAGCTGGCATAACTATTACATTATAAATCTGGATGCTGAGTCTCAACACTTGTAAAACAAATAAAATAAACTCCTGATTGCTTTGTCTTTTTCATTGCAGTTTAAGCATACATATTAAAGCTGGATTTCAATACTAAAAACATCCTATGTTTGTCCACTCAAAGGATTTCAATGCCTAACATTAAACATCTATCTGCCAAGAGTGAAACAAAGAAAGTTTGTCCACCTCACTGTTTTCAAAGCAGGGAAAGTAGTAAGGATACTCAAAGCCTGCATCAGTTTTTAAAAAAGTGAGTGGCTACATTTAACTTGCTGTGAAACCAGATGCACGTTTGTACATAGTATTCTAGCTCCGTTATCCCTGCAACAGTGACAAATTAAGGAGCTGTTTTCCAAGGGGAAGGGCAAAGCCCATGTCACACTTCAGCTCTGCTTCCAGGACTTAAGTGAATCTCAAATTGGCAAATGTCACCCTGGGAATGGCAAGGGTGTAAGAATCATACTGACAGAATCAGAAACCAAGGGAAAGTACCAGGGAAATGAAATGGATCATAACTCTTGTTTCCATTTAGTCTCCAGGTTGTGGGTGGCATTTAGACTTTCTGCCTACTTGACAGGTTTGGTATTAGTCACCAGGAAGATTTTTTTTTTTTCTGATACTGTCTTTTGGATAAAAGGAGACTAGAGTTGTGTCAGGCAGGATCTGAGAGAAAAGAAATTTCATCACATTATCAGCTGTAAGTGTATCATATAATTTGGAGTAAAAGCACCTTATGGGCTGTGTGTCTGGAGGAGCAAGGGGAGATTACAGCCCTTTGGCAAACTTTCACCTTACCTTCTCCATGAAATATGAGCCAAAAATGTTAAAAAAGCTATCCACCTTTACAATACACTATTTATTTGTTAATGGTTCTTAACTCCAAGTGGTTTTCAGTCAAATTTACCCTAGATTTTTCTAAATAGTTTATTATCTCCATTATATTAGTGTATTTATCCAGGTAGTGACTCTGATCCATGTAACAGTATAATGA
This sequence comes from Caloenas nicobarica, assembly GCF_036013445.1. Taxonomy (NCBI): domain Eukaryota; kingdom Metazoa; phylum Chordata; class Aves; order Columbiformes; family Columbidae; genus Caloenas; species Caloenas nicobarica. Next base: position 28,551,028 of record NC_088247.1, read on the forward strand.
ATACTAATGAATGCCAAGAAAAGAATCTGGATTATGTAAAATGACAACATGATGAAAACAAGCTTAGCTTGAATTTGGGGATTTAAATCAATCTCTGAATATTCTGGTAAAGTATGAAGTTCATAATTAATCCCTGAAGGTATCCAGGACAGAGTTTAAATCTGGGTTAATGAACTACTATGTTTGGTTTCCAGCTTAGAAATATACTGCACTGTTTCTGAAAATGGTTTACAGAATGGAAAAACAGATGAATAATTGAGCAAGTCTGACAACTGAAATATAATGTCATTATACTGTCATATTATATACTAGTCCAAAAAATAATAATTCCTGGATATTCTTCATCCTACAGACAGTAGCAGTCTTCATGTTTTACCTGAAGATTTGTGTTCAAAATGCTAACTGTTTATAACTCAAAACCTCTTATTGTTAAGAATTCTTTTTAAGTTGAATGTCTGTTATTGATGCCATACCCTTTTCTAGCATATTTCTGTTTATTTTACAGTGACTTTTCTTTGGCTTTTCCAGAACCCTGCTGTGAGTAATTCTGAAGAAAATAAATTAATTTAAAGCTGTGAATACTTGCAGGGCTAAGACTGTCACCAAGAAAAATAGAAAAAAAATGGTTATTTATAGAATAACAATCATGCATCTTGAACAAACGCTGTTCATTTACATTTCATTAGTAATATTCACTCACAATGTACTCCAATCCACATGTCTGTTGGGGATTTTACCTATTTTCTCAGTGTCCTCATCCTTACAACTGGGGGGAGATACAAAGTAAAACCCATTGCCTTTAGCACCCTCACGAACAATGTGTTATAAAACTGCATAGTATAATAAAGAGAAGGCAATTATGAACAAAGGAACACATATAGCACAGCTATACCCGCTGTATAATTAAATTTTTTGAGTGTATACACGTGTTTTGTATCTGTGTTTCCACAGGTATTTCACTCACACTTCACTAAATCCTGATGATTGCAGCAAAGATGATGACATGGTAATGTAAGTTATGGACCTTCACATCCTATCAGCAGCTTCAAAGGCTGCTTGGAAACAGAAGAGAGATGTCATGACCAGAGCTTCTGGAACTGAAGGCTTACATACCCCACTGTAATCTTGAGAAAATTTGCAGGAGAATGGAGAGAGGTACCTCTAATGTAAATAACAGTGCTGCACAGAGGAGGCAGTTTCAACAAGTGTTTTTAAAAAACACTCCTGATGCTGAGCAACTGTCTTCTGACTGGGACATTTCACCTCGGGGGATTCCTGAGGTGCTCCCTCCCACTGGACATTTTCAGAACTTGACCTCATTTCTGTTACAACCTATTTAGAAATAAGTGTGAAAAACTGCTAGCACTTCTGTATTTTATGTACACACCAAAGCAAAGTATCCCTGAAAGTACATTACATGTTAATATATATTGAAGTGGTCCAGGTACAGAAATGAGTAGGATGTCCAAGAAGCTCATATAACTATTTCATATGGCCCACTTCATATGTCACAACCACATTAGAAGATGATATGAAGAAACAGCATGGTTAGTCTTCTATGTAGCTTCTCTTCAGAGAAATGAAATGTTTTCTCAGTCTCCTGTAAAACTCCTTACTGAGTCAATGTCAGAAGACATCTAGTGCACATACTGACCTCCAAGCCCAATGAATTTTCCAAAGCATGAAAGAGGGCTAAATTGATGGGCATACAGAGAAGGTGACCTGAATACCAGAGAACATAGCATCCCTTACCGAGCTCTCATGCCTTGTGAAGTAATACAAATCATGGCTTAACTCCCCTGATCCTCTAATTCATACCAACTAAGCACTATCGGACTTTGAAACAGAGAAGAAGAAATACCAGCTGTACTCTTACAAGCACACAAAGAGCGTACTTTAACTGGCTGTGACTAATAAGTCTGGTAATAATACAAACACTATTAAAAAGAGGAGTCTGTCCCTAAAGGAAACAATAAGCCTTTTAAAGCTATGCAGGACTTTTTACTTAGTAATACAGTACTCTAGATAGGTAATTGAACAGCATTGCTACTGAGTAATAGATAAAGGAGATAGACAATAGACAACTGTTACTGCAGATAATGACATCAGCTTTCAAGGTGCTGCTGTGGAACAATTCTTACTGCTCCACAACTAGTCTACAGCAATGCTAGATGGCTCCACAGATTATGGAAGATACTAATGGATCCATATTAAGCCTTGTGTTGACCTCTTCTACTACGATTTCAGGCACTCCAAGGAAGGTCCTGGTGAAGGACAAAAGGATTTTAGTGGTTCTAGTGTCCTTTTATCTTCCTGTCTCCTAAGATTTGTATTTACAGAGAATCAGTCTTCAAGAGCAGTTGTTTCATATGTATTTTTGTCAACACAGTGTTTTTTTGAGGAGGGATGCACTCAGTCTCTAGCAGGACACCAGATAATTCTTAAACCTCTGGATTCTTTATGAATAACATATTTAGAGTAATATACAACTAGCGGTATATAAATATATATATATATACTTCCCCAGTTTAAAACCCAACCAACCAACCACAACAACAAAAAACCCCCCAAAATACCCAACCAACCAAAAAAACCCGAAACCAAATCACTCTCTCCTTTACAACATGCAAGACTGATATTTAATCCGAAATAACTGGAACTGGTTGTGGGGAATATTGTACAAGCACCCAGGAAAATGGGCAGTGAAAAAACAAAAGTGAGGTATTAGTGAGGTTACCTTTGCCTTTGAATAGCCAGCTGGACACTTGCAGACACTCTGGGTACAGAAAGAAAATCTTCTCTATTTTTGTCTTTTCTTCCACCTAAAAGCTATCTTTTAGCTAGGTTTGGCTAGCTAAAAGAAGCCTAATCTAAATGCATTATATGCATGCATACACAGCATGAAATTTCCAAGACTATGTGGGTACCACTCTGTATTTACCTGTACATATCATCACAAAGTTGGCTGGTTTTAACAAATCCAAAAAACAAGGGTTACTGGTAAAAAAAAAAAAAAAAAAAAAAAAATCCAGTTTCCTGTCTTTCTAAAAATCAAACTTAAATAAATGCTGTTACTGAGAAAGAAATAAAGCAACAAAAGCAAATTTGGTGATGTGGTAACCTTCCATATCAAGATGACACCTCAAATCCAGAGTTCCCAAATTACATTTGAAAATTAAGCAAGTTCTCAAATTCAACAAGATACCAAAGGTGAAGGTTTCTCTAAACCATAATAAAAATCAGTTCTTCTCCATGACCTCAGATAAACTTTACTCTTTCTTTTAGTGACAAGTCCCCTAAAACCAGGATTCAGGACAATTATATTCTCCCCCATTCAATCTCCAGTCAACCACGCTAGTCAGGACTGAAATTTTTTTCTCTCTTATGTAATTTTCATTGCTTGAAGTTCAGAAATATATCACTAGTAGGTAGGTGTATATGCTAGGTTAGCAGCAAAGGAATAAATGTTCTAACATTTATTACAGATAGTGCATTATTAATCTTCTGCTGTACAAGTCTTGCAATGTTATTGTGATATCTTACAGTAAACAGCTAGAGCATGTAATAGGTCCTTGCAGGAAACTTACACATTTCACTGGAAGGATTATCTCTGTGGAATTTTTGAAAAGCATTAGTACAAAGAATATGGCACATTTATCATTTTTCATGCACATACTATGTAGGTTACAGCTTATAACTAACAGTATGAGCTATAATATTTGTCAGGATTTATAGCAGAGTGAAATTCTTATAAGAATCTATGCACTACTTCTCCAGTTGGAGTGTTTTAAGTATTTCTATCTAGACTTAAAACATCTCACTGGCCTTGGAAAAATATAGTATTCAATTCATGTTACTGATAAGTTGTGTTTTAAAGCTTTTTCAAATCAGATACTCCTTCTGGAATCAAAACTAACAGAAATGATTTGGTTGTGCTGTAATTCTTGAGAATTAGATGAGGTTCTTAGGGAGAGATGAGGTTCTTAGGGACATGATTTAGTGATAGTGTTAGGTTAATGATTGGACTCTATGATCCTGAGGGTCTCTTCCAACCAAAATTATTCTATGATTCTAAAATGTTGTTCCATTGTATTTCTGGAAATCGAGTCAAAACATTCTGAGATAAGTGGTACTAAAATGGCACTTAGTGGTATGTCAATATCCACACTAAAATTTTAGCCATGGCAGCTTCTCTGATTCAAATACATTTGAATTGAGATGACGTATAAATATCAAGTTCAACAAATTTTGTGCATAGCTTGCACATTATCTAACCAGTCAGGAATTTAAAGTCCTATTTATATATAGACCCTTGATTTTCCTGCATGATCTATTTTCAGCATGTTACTTTTCACACTAATCAAATAGTGAATCTGTGGATCTCCAAATCAGTCTTCCTAAATAATGGGGTTTGTAAGCATGAATCATAATAACAGCGTCTTCTGCAACTGTAAAATGTGAGCATCTTTATTATTGACAGACCTGCCCAAAACCAGCCCCTTAAAAAGAAACAGGTTACCTTCTTCATACAAATCAGTATTACATAAGTGCATATGGTGCGAATTCTGAAAAGATGTGAGAATACACAACTCCCATCTGGAAATCTTCCTTTGCAAATCAACTAAAATACAAATTAATGCCTTTGGTTCATCTTTCCGCAACAGCTGAATACAGTGAGACTTAAAACATTAGTTCTGGACTTAATATGGACAATAGTGAAGTTAACTAAGATTTAGATTGTAAAAAAAAAGAACTAACAGATCTATAAAAAGACCCCTGACATATGATCAGTCCTGCTATTTCTGACTAGCTGGTTTCTTTTTTACACAGAAACACCTACATCTAAAGCAGTGATTGGAAATTTGCGAGCAATTTTCAAAATCTGGCCTGCAATGCTGTTCAGCAGTTATGAGATGTGCTTCAGTGCTCCTTGGTTTGAAAATGGGCACTTACTCTTTCTTGTGTAACAATTTTACATTTAGTTCAACAAACACACAAATCAGATTTTGCAAGCTGGAATCGAACTGCAGCTCTGTGCTAGAAATGCGAGCAAAGCATTTATAAGGGCATAAAAGCCTATCCTTAGATGAATACATTCAGCCCAAACTTGACACAACATGCATTTTTGGGTTATGGCCACAGGGAAGTACAAGAAGTATTTCTGGCACATGATATGGGAGAGGTTCGCCATGACTATACTTTGAAATAGAAAATGATGTAAAAACAAGTTGAAAATAACATTTTAGTGTCTCCAAAGTCATCAGTTTGAACTCCTCCTTCTTTTTCTAAAAACAGTCATAGTCATAATGATTTTTTGTACTGTTTGTTTTAATTAACATTGAGGATGTATACTAAAATGAGACCTCAAAATTAGTTAAGTCACTTCACTTGATCTCTTCAGTATCTGCAATATATGGAATTCTATCACTTAACCAAGTTCAAATATAAAATTTCCTTTAACATACAAGAAAGCTAACCTAGAACTTTCTTTGTTTTTAAAAGGCATTGAAAAGCTAACCAGCTGAGCTTCAGGAAACACTTGGGGTGGAATATTTAATTTGGTGATCAGTTCCTTAAGGTATAAGAATTGTGTGATGCCCCAGCATGCAGAAAACAGACAGTTTTTAGAATATGATTTAAAAAACGGCTTTCCCTGTTTACAGCTGAAAAAGGTACCATCCGAATGAGACCTACAAATTTAGCAAGGTATTTCTTACATTATCAAGGGATGAAAATTGAAAAATTACATTCCTTGTGTATTTTTGGTGATTACAGCATTAATGGCAGTTGAAATCTGAAGATAAGTGTCTCTCTATTGAAATTTATTGCTAATTGAGTTTGATTTTTCAGTCTTGGTTAATTGATTAACATTAATGGACCCATCTGCTGCACCAATACATGAGGAACAACAACAGCAAGAATAATCACTGCGAGAATAGTTTGAGACACTGGAAACATGATTGTTTGTGGGAGCAATTAACTTTGAGATTGCACTCTGCATTGTAAAAACTAAGCTTGTCTATGTTTACATTTTATCAAGTCTTTGTATAGTTTAAAACAAATGTATTAATCAACTACTACTACTGTAGTGGCTGACACAATTGTCAAATCATTGGTGAAGTAATTTTATGAGTTTATTTCCCACACACAGATGTGTCTTCTTAATTAACACTAGGCTTGGTTTACAACATCTGGCTCATATGATCAGGGGGCCACACAGAATATTAAGAGGGTCCTAGGTTAATCTTTCCATGCCCTTTTCAAGCACATACTTTTAAATCTTATCGGCTTTGAAATCACAAAATTAATCATAGAACTATATGACACTGAAACCCTAAATTTACTGAATAGTTGTCATTTTTTCCTCTGAAATAAACCAATCTCTGGAATTCTACATTAGCACGGATTTAAAGGGCAGTAAAAGAGTTAGTGAACTTGCAAAAGTACTTCTAAAAACAATAGAGCATTCACAGAGGAGAGTACTTCAGTTTTAAAAACTAATAAAATAATAGCTATGTAGAGAATCAGAAATTTAGATTTGCACTGGACCACTCATCTGATACAGTATATGTTTAAATACTCTTGAAACAGAACGGCTTTTGTCCTTACACACACACAGATTTTTTTAGTTAAAACATAAATGGACCCTACATAACTTTTTTTTTTTTTTTTGTAATTAAAGTGGAGCAGATCTTAACCTAAAAAGAACGAAAACAACTAGACATTTGCAATTGCACAATATGACATATTCAGTAGTTTCACAGCAAAATGGAGATTATGCAGCCTATCCCCAACACCACAGTCAAGCCCAGACATCCTTGTGCTGTGTCTGACCCTGGTTCCCCTCACTGGGCTTGATCCTGATGCCTCACCAGTGGACCAATGTCCCAGCCCAGCCTCAGCTTGTCACCATCCCCAGGGAGGTGCCAGCTGTCCTGCTTCTGGCTAGGGTGGTGGGACAGGACCTGGCTGCTGGAGTCTGCTCTGATGGACCCCTGGGGAGCACCCGATGCAATCAGGGAGCTGCTGGCCCCTGCTGCATCCTGAAATTTTGTGTCTGAAAACTAGGTGTATAGGAATCCCTGTCTCTTGCTACCATAAATATAGATAAAACATTTTTAATTCCAAATAAATTTATTCTGCACGATTACTGTAATTAATAGAATGAACACAATAGGATTTTTTCTGATGAAGAGAAAAGGCAAGTAAGTTTCTTTTAAGAACTACTGTAAAAAATGTTTCTATGAAACACACCTGTCTATGCCCAGCAGTATGTGTGACGACCTCCAGTGTTCATTATAAAACATGTATAAGATATTTGCTATGTAAAACTTCATGGCCTTTTAGAAGCAAAAGCTCTAATGAGTTGCTAAGTACTTGAATAACATACAATGCTTTTTTTCCCACTAAACAGTATATTTGAAACAACTGGCAAAATCTTAAGTCAATAATGGTTTTATATGGATTGTCAAATTGTTGGGTTTTTATCTGATCTTTTTTTTTAATACAGCTAAGATTTTTTCAGTAATAAATACTCAAATGGACAATTAATGAGGTAGATGGGAATATTTTAACACTATAGATTACTTATGGCTCTCATTGGCTGCAGTCTCATGAATATAAATTCATTATCTGAAGATAACGCAGTTGTATAGTCCACATGCACCACTTGAACACCAGGATTGAAGCCTGGAAAGTTTTCCCCATAAACTATACAGAAAATGTCCACTTCTGGCTTATCAATTCTCCTGCTCCACACATGACATGGTGTGAACCACTACAGTTTGATGACCAAGTAATTAATCAAATAGTCACTAGGATAAAGCAACCAATAAATTAAAGTGGTGCGAGGGAAGAAACTCAAATATTTCAGCTACAAGAGGTACAAAAGGATGTTTGTAACCAAAGCAATGAAGGAAGAAGGTGACAACAAGCCCAAGACACTTAAAATTGGTCCATTTACTGAATAGAATTTGCTACATTACACACATTTACTAAATAGACTCCTAGTATTAGTAGGCACTGCTGGAAACAAGTACAGGAAAAGTCTATATCACAGAATCTGTCACCATTCCTTTCGGGAGATGCTTTACCCACTGAAGCACCGGACTTGGGTCTTAAGACAACAGATTCAGAGAAACAAATTTTGCAGAGTGTTCACGTCCAGATGAAAGAGGTTCTGGAGCCAGACATGCCAAGGCCAATCAGGAGGCATGCAAGTCATTGTTTTCCCTTATCTCCTCAATTTGAGCAAACCTGTTCAAGATGGAATTGGTGTACAGCAAACTGAAGCATTCTCCAAAGGGGTTTCTGATCCTGGCATTCTGTCAGGCAGAGTGAGTGTAAATCACCTGCTAGTACTGCTGAAAAATGGCTGCTAGCATGGGTAAATTTACATCCTCACTTGCCCCTGTTTACATCCTCTATAAAGAAATTGGTGCAGATGCATAGATGACCTCTCAAGAAGTGAATCTTTTAGATCTGTCACGCTTCTCAGCAAAGCAGAAGTGATTTGATTGATTACATGTTACACATTGATGAAGCAATCTGTTCTCACATATGTGTTTAACTGTCCAAGAAAGAGTATGTTGCACTCACTGTGGACAAAATGAAGCTTCAGGACTATGGGATACAGGAATTGCTCCTCTAAAGATTACTACCTAGTAACCTATCCAAGTGAAACCTCCAAATCCTGAGAGACAACCTGTTGTGATAGTTGCTATTAACAGTTTTGACAGCTAAAATGAATGATCAGCCTCTGAAAAAGCAAATTCTATTCTGTGAAGTGAACAGTACGAAATCAGAGCTGTAGAACTTGGACGTGAAACATGGCATCAAGATCTTCCTAGCAAGGTGAAACTTACTCCATGTAGATGGTTTGTGAACTGGCTGAAGGATGTATGTACATACATATGAGAATCAGCAAACTAGGTGAGAAGGGAAAAAATGACCTCCCTTGACCCACTCACTCTTTCTAATGCATCCCAGTATGCTGCTTCCTTTCTTTGTCACACCCATGGTCAGCTAGGTGTCCACAAGACCTGACGAGTCTTTTTCTGCAAAGTTCTTGCCAGCCAGTCTCCAGTCTATATTGCTGCCTGGGTTTATTCCACCCCAGGAGCAAGACTTTGTATTTACCTTTGTTGAACAATATAAGATTCCTGTCGGCTCATTTCTCCGGTCTGTCAAGATCCCTCTGAATGGCAGCAGACCCATCTAGTGCAACAATCACTCCTCCTTGCTTTGTATTTAGCCCTTGTTTCTGGAGTGCACCCTGTTCCATCTTATAGGTCATTAACAAAGAAAAATGGTATTGGATCCAGTATTGACACTTGGGTCACTCTGCTAGTGAATGGCCTCCATCTAGAATTTGTGTCACCAGTCCTCTGGGCATTTTGAGTCTGCCCTTCAGCCAGTTTCCAGTTCACCTCACTGTGCACTTATCCAGCCAGTACTTAATCAGTTTGTCACTAAAGATGGTATGGGCAGCAGTTTTGATGCCTTACTAAAGTTCAGTAAACAACGTCCAGTGCTCTCCTCTCATCCCTCAAACCAGCCATCTCATTGTGGAATGCTAATAGGTTGGTTAAGTACAATTTCTTCTTCATAAATCCATGGTGACCACTCTGAACAACTTCCTTGTCATTCATGTGTTTGGAAACAGTTTCCAGGACAATTTGGTCCACCAGCTTCCCAAAGATCAAGGTGAGGCTAACCATCCTGTAGTTCCTCAGATCCTCCTTCTTGCCCTTCCTGAAGGTAGTCTTCTAGTCCTTGGGAACCTCTCCCAATCACCTCATCTTTCAGAGGTTATCAGGATCTTGCTATGACATCAGATAGCTCCCTCAGCACCCATATATGAAACCCAACATGTCCCATGGACTTGAAGTTTCCAGTTGGTTTAACTGTTCCCTAACCTGATCCTCCTCCATCAAGAGTAAATTTTCCTTGCTCAAAATTTTCTCCTCTAGGTCTGAGAGGAATAGGATTCCTGAAAGCCAGTCTTATCAATAAGCACTGAGGCAAAGAAGGGACTGAGTATTTTAGTCTTTTCTGGATGTTTAGTCACCAGAATATCTGCCCCATTCAGCAGCAAGCCCACATTTTTCCAGTCTTTCTTTCGCTGCTGATGCAGTTGTAGAAGTATTTGGTTTTGCTCTGCATGTCCCCCGACAGATTAATCTCCAGATGGACTTTGGTTTTCATAATGTCATAGCTGCATATTTGGACATTTTCTCTATTTCCTTCCAGGTCACCTGGCCATGCTTCTACCTCTTGTATGCTTCCTTTTGATGTTTGAGTTTTGTCAGGAGCATCTTGTTCATCCATGTGGGCTTCCTGCCACTTAATTTCCTGCTCATTGGAATGGATCATTCTTGGGCTTGGAGGAAGTGATCCCTGAAAATCAGTTGGCGGCTGTAGAAAATCATGAAAATCATGCTTCTGTAGAGCTGCTTATCCCTGGTTTGAACATGCACAGTCTTCCATGACTCTGGGCAGAAGAGCAGCGACCCGTTTTCAGAACAAAAGCATTTCTGAAAAGGGCTGAGGCCAGCAGTTGGAAAGCAGAAAAGCAGGAAACAAATCCAATGGTCATGAATTATTCAGGACCCAAGCTTTAAACGAAACCATATTCCATAATAGTGGATGACAGGCCAATCGGTAGAATGACAGAGATATAGCAAGGAACAACAGAGGAAAAACAGACTCATTACTCCCAAGTACACATGCAGTTTTACCAGTCTGGTAGGCAAATTGTGTATATTTTCATAAAGTTGCCTTGTTCTTATTTGTGCTCTAGTCAAACAAGGTTTAGAGATCAAAACCCTGTTTTGTGTTCTTTGTGTGCTCATACCAGCTAAGAGGGGCGGAGAAGCACCTCAAAACTTTGATTCAGGTTCTCCTCAACCTAAGAAACACACAGTGGTTCAAAGCTTTAAAAGAATTTTAGACTATGTTCTGTTCAGCATTTGCCTTGAAGCTGAAGTACAATTTTTAAAGCAGACATGGCAGATACTTTATGAATTCTATGCATTTTAAATAGAAAAGGGGCTCCTAAGTGCTGAGTGCTTCACACAATGATCAAGTTACTATGGCTTAAAATGTTACCGTGCTCCGATTGAACCATTATTCAACTGAACCATCATCTGCTGTGCTTTTAGCCCATGTCTTCTTTTGACTCCAGTTCTTCTTTCAGCACGATGCACTTCAACTTTCAAAGGATCTTTGACAACACTTCTTCACACATGCTGAAGGTGCTGACTTGTTAGTGTTTCATAGCATGATGACAAAGGTCTATGCTATGTAGCCAGGAGCACACCATGAAGATGTGTGAAGGTACAAGGACTAGTAATATACAGAGTCATTAGACAGAAGAATGAGATTTTATGTGTTTCTGTCCAAACTATCTATATAAAGAGTCTGATTTAGTCACTGAGCCTTGTGTAGGGGAACTGATTTAGTTGATCATAAAAGAATTCTGGCAGCAACCCAATATGTATGCGGTGTGGGCAATGTAAGCAAATAAGGTATAAAATCTCTCTGGTTAAGCATGAAGATGTCACATTTTCTACTTAATATTATCAGGAGAAAAGATTGGTGATTACTTCATTACATAGAAAATGAAGAATGAACCTACCAGCCACAGAGTGTAAATAGATGATAAAATTATTGAAGAGGTAACTCTTACCTAGTGCAGGTCCCACCATTGCGACATGGATGATAATCACATATCGGAACATTGCAGTTCTCAATGTTCCTCCCTCCAAGAGCCTCATCTATGATGAACAACTCTTTGTTGTTAACTTGAAAATCCCTAATGCATCCTTTATAGCCAACTATGTGCCCAGCACATCGATTAACCTCTTCATAAACAGGAACATTTCCAAGGAAGATTGATCCAAAGGTGATCTGCAGAAACAAGAAGAGAATCATCAGAAAAGAATGTGATTTGTGATGTTACTGTAAGCAATGAATGAATAATAACTAGAGATAAAAGAAATTGTCATTACCTGAAGCTTGCCAAAAACTATGATACTTGCTGATGGGATTATTTTTTTAAATGTCATTCTCTTTAAAAAAAAATCATACAAAGAGAGCGGTTTAATGTATTTCCATATCTTCAAACATGTAAGACAACATACATTCCATGAAACACAACTTGGAATTCTCAGTCTTAACTGCAATGAACATGGTAAGGTTTTCTCATTGCTTGCCTCATTCTATACTGTGAGTTTCACATTCATGGTTGAGGGTTTGCGCAGGAACACAGGAGAGGCTGTAGACTTAAAGATAAAGCTTCTCTTCAGGATATGGAAACTACAGAACCCCAAGGCAAGAGGAACACAGAAACAAGATTTTATTCTTTTTAGGTGAATGACAGAGAACAAACTGCTATACTGAAGCCAAGGGGGAAAGGGGAAGTTTTAGGTAGTGAATTCTAGAGCCACAAATACCTAGAACATCCTTATAAAGGTGCCAAATAAATCCGCAACTATTTCATACTGAGACTGACCAAATGGTATTAGCGGTCGGTCTGGTAATTCCTGTGCTACCTGACTGAGGAGTCAAACCCTTGACCATCAGAGGCAAAGGATCTGTGACTCATTTAGCACTGTGAATTCCACCTGTCAAACTGACGCCTGACTTTCTGGACTTCTGACATAGGGTTTCACCATTCCTAAATTCCTTTGCTAAATGCGTGTCACTAAGAATTAAAAAAATCATATTTCTTTCATAAATGTCTCACATTGTGATGCATTTATTTGCACAGTACCATAAATCCAGAAAGTGGGTGAAACCTAGTCAATTCAAGTCAAGTAGGAATAAACCAATGGAATAAAAAGTATTTCACAGCATGTGTAAAACAAAGACATAATTTATGTGAGGAGACAACTTACAGTGAAGGGGCCCTTCGCTATCTTATTCAGCCACCAACTGTAAAGAACTAGGAACATGAGGAAAACATCACATTGATTTATCTGGAATTCACACATCCGTATGATTTTGTTTTGCTGTTCCCTGTATTGCTTTTATCAGTCCTGGAGCTATGTTGCTGAAAATTGCAAGTGAAATTTGGAGATACAAGGAACATGAATACCTCCAGATATTCCTTTACTTACAGTGTGTTTCATTTAGAAGGGAAAGATAAAAAACCCTACTTCTTTTAGAGCATGGATAAAATTAAATCAGATTTTTCATGTGGAAGGAATTCAAAGACATCAGCTCAGCACTTGTCGAATTAATTTCATATCACTTGACTTCATCCCCTTTCAAATAAAGCTATAAACCACTGTAGTTACAGGCAAGATTTGTAAGTAGTGTTTGCAGACAGACATCTCTCTGCTTGTGAACCTGTTACAAGAATTAAACAGAGCACTGGGCTGGAATGTAAACTATGATTAAGAAAAGTGTTTTTAACACTTCTCTTGCAATGCAATCTTTTTATTAATGGGCTTATTTTACAAAAGCACTGACCTTGGGGGCAGATCCAATGTACCACAGAACAACTTCAGTAGGCTCTGCCCAGTTTCTTGCATCAATGGATTTTATCATTATATGTTAGATGTTTAAGCTCATGCTAGTACACCATAATACACATTTATTTCTGTATAGGTCCTATTCTGAATTTAACTGACAATCAGAATATATTTTATGGAAGCACACAGGAAGAATTCCTGTAAGTCTTGTTAATAACATAACAGGCTTAATATAATGTTATATTAACATTATGTTAACTTCTGTAATACTCATGCTTAGCTTTTCAAATACTAATTTGAAAATATCCTTCTTCACTTGGAGCCTGAGTGCTAAGGATTAGCTTGGCTAGTAATGGGAAGAAATTCATCAGTCCTCCTAGAGATAAGAAATGTCTCTTTTTCTTTCTTTGCTTGTGTTCTTTGCAAAGAAAATAGGCGCTCTAGGAGACTAGGAGTAGTTCCGTAAAATGTAATAGTTAGTCATGAGGATATGACATTCACACTACATACCATGCAAGGTGTTATTCTGGATTAAGTATCAGATGGTGCTATGAAATACCCGTTAGTGTTTACAGCACATTCCATGCACTCATTGAGAGCATCTTTTGTGTTGTTTTACCCTAAAAGAGTTCAGCTGGCACACTCCAGGATTGCCCTGCAACAGGAACCAAAGTGTAGTAATTGGGGCTGATAAGAACATTCACTTCAAAAGTCCACTCATGATCTGAACCAAAACTTAACTGTGGACTCTCACAAAAAGAAATAGAGAAGAGTTATGGACTTTTTTAGGAACCAAAGAAATTTCCTGATGAAGAGCAGAAATATTCTGACATGCGATCTTGGTGCATAACATCAAAGACAGCTACCTGCAAGTTTTTTATGACTACGGTATTGCTGACTTCTCTATATAATTAAGTACTGATGGGACAAGATTCTTTGTGCGGAAGCTGCCAATAGTGTTAGCTTTACTTTCTGCCAGAGTTCTGAACCCGAAACATAAAGGAAGAAACAAAGGAATCTTCCACAGCAGAATGTCAGGAAGCTATGAACAACTGATGGGGCTAATAGCAATCTCTAATGCAAGTTGTTTATATCAGACTGAACAAACACCTAGATACAAGCTGGCCTATTGCCCACTTAGAATGAGTCTTCTGCTACCATTTTCAAAATGGAGACAGTCATTTTTACAATACTATTCATAAATGAAGCCCTAGCAACAAGTCACACCAGGTTAAATCATTGATGATTCTTAACTGCCCTCCACTGGACAGTGTGGCCTCTAAATAAAAAGTAACCAGAAATACTGCTTAACAGTATCTGTATTTCTTCTAATAACACCATGGTCTAGATAAATGACATTGCTAAGAGATTATCTTTCCTCTTGCAGTACCAGTGTCCTTTTCAATGGACTTTAGGCAGTTGAAGCAGAATTTTCAGAGTCAGGTAAGATGAAGAAATTAATGGAAATACTGTGGATGCTTAATGTGAAAAGATATATTAAAGAAAAATTAAGTACATATAATGATATCTGAGAAGTAACCACATTTCCTCCTTCAGAAAAAGTTAGAATGCCTATTCTCCTTTGAGAATAACTAATACGCTGATAAAATGTTCAAAGCAAATAGCTATTTTTTGATGTTTTGCAGACTTACCTGAGATGCTCGATATGAGAGAGAAAGTCTGTGTTGTACAGGAGGATTTCCATCTAAAGCCATTTCAATCATACAGTAACCTTCAGGACTGCCCACAGGCAACATGTAGCTGGAAGGAAACAGAAGATCTCATTATTGTTTATGCTGTTGAGAGCAGAGTATTCAAATCTCACACAGCAAAGGCAAGGTGGAAAAGATGCGTCTGCCTCTATAAAGGATGGCAATCTTTGGACACTAATAATTCGAGTTGCATGGCTACTTGGACTACCCAGGAGAAAAAAGATTGAAGTTTCTTCTACCAATGTCCCTCTTCTATTAGCTTTCCTACTGTTCTTGACTCCAGCGTTTGAAATGTATACAGAGACAAAGAAGAAAGAGATCTTTACATGAAAAGAGAAAGAGATCTTTACATGCATAAGTGGGTACTGATAAATTGTAAGTGCTAACTGTGGCTGACATATGGTTTCCCTAGTATAGAGGACTGTTGGACAAGTAACATCAATGTTGAATGATGCTGAACTCCCTAGGTGGAAATCTCCTTTTCCTGCCCTACAGGGGAAACAAAAATGGAATAAGAAATGAAAGGCTGCATACCTCTGAGCAGCAAGATTACACTGCGATATAGTTATCGCTACTTGGGAAGTGTGCTGTTAATGTAAACTCTGGTATTGAGCTTCACAGATAAAGAAGAATATAAGGTTAAGGGAATTTGTAAAGCAAATACTAGTGAACATTCAATAAAACACTGAGAATTCTTCAGGTTCTTTCTATGATGAGATCTGATGAAATGCTATTATCAACAATAAATATTCAATCCAACAAGATGACTTTCAAATATACTGGTTTTGTATTTAGAAAGGAAATTTGCATAAACTTTATCACAGCAATAGCAGAATAGGAGAACAGTAGTCGATAGATTCTTTAAAACCCTGCTATTTCTGCAGAAGTGCTTCCCAGTTCCACTTTGTCTCAGTTTCAATTTTCACATGCATTAAAAAAGAACATGATAGGCCTCCTTTTGGGAGGCATGTTAAGGTTTACTGACCACATGTACTCTACAACATGAAACTCTGCTCAGTCATATCCATAGAATACGTTTCTAGAGCAAGGCTTTAATAAGAACAATGTTACACTGTCGTGCAATATTTCACAAATGTTACACAACGGATTTTACAAAAGATTCTGAAAAAAATATACATTTATATGGATTGCCAAATTTGCATTTTTTTTAGCTGAACAAATGCTGAAGGACAACTACAGGGATCTCATAAACGACCTTGTGTTGGGATAGACGAATTTTTATGTTAGGCCATAGACATATGAAAGAGTTAATAGATTTTAAAGCCCATTATGTCCTGAACAGTAGAACCACTTATTACTAATCTTAGAAGTGACCTCAGCACTGCCAAGGACAAGCTTAGTCCTGGATGAACCACATCAAGACCTACCATGCTCTCAAATGCCAACCTTTTCATATACCACCGCCCTATTGGTTGTGTACAGCTGCCATAGTATTATTTATCCCACGTTATGCCTGGAACGTTGCTTTTCTACTCCTCTGTCTACAGTCTTACTATTTTATCCTCCTGCCTGTAGATTCAGTATGAAATTTCGTCTCAGTTTTCACCTCTGAAGTTACTGGGAACATTGTATTGACATAAATGAATATAGTATTAGTCCCCTAATGAATATTTATAACATTCACTGCAGTGCAGTGATTTCTGAATGAGCGGTAAAAAACCACAGGTCTCATAGGCAGCACATCAATATCAGCAGGTGATACACCCATATTAATAAATCCTTCATTTCCAGTGGTTGTATTGCTTCTCGTTCCAGAGCTAATTCAATCAATACTACCTCATTGAGTTTTTCACTGTGCTCTGCTGTGTGGGGTTGAAATGTGCTAAATTATTTCACCTTTGTAAGTCTGCAACGCTTTTCCTATTTTTCAACCAGGAACAACGTGTTAAAATTTTTTTTAAAGACTGAGGTGTTTGAATGGCATCTTCTATTACCACTTTTTGAAATGTGATCTAGACCCCTAGACTATTCAAACGAGTTTGAAAACTATTTATTTTTCTTTCTTATTTCAGGTTAAAAATATCATGTTGTTTTTAAGTATATTTTAAGTTAAGTTCCTTCTTAGGTAGTCTAAATTTAACATTTTGATTTTGAATGTACGGATCCAGAAGCAATGTCTGCTGTTCTGAAGATAAGCTAATTTTCACAATTTCATTATAAAATACAAATTGAGTAAGGAAAAATTGCTCCTTAATAATAAATTAATAAATAATAAAAATTAAATAACAATAATAAAACTAAATAACAACAAATAATAAATAATAAAGAGTTCACCCTTAATAAATAAACAGATAATTTACAGATAGTTTTATGATCTCCTTTTTAGATATTTGGAATAAGGACAATTTTTGAGAAAGTACTTCAACCTACTGTAGTTTCCAACAAATTATTGATATGTAAAGTATCCTTTGAATTTTACTTATTATTCCTACTCATATTTCAGCTGATGAGAGTTGTCCAGGAAAACCACAGTGTATACAGATAACTTTTTCAGGTAAAAGAAAATCAGTTCATTTAGGATTCTCTTGGGGAAAACCAGCTCATAACCTTTCCTTGATGCTTTCCACTCTGACTGGATATTGTAATATAGATCTAGCATACTCATTGGATTGCTGGGCCCAAAGAGTTGTGGTGAACAGAATAACAGAATGAAATCCAGTTGGCAGCCGGTCATGAGTGGTGTTCCCCAGGGCTCAGTATTGAGGCCAGTTCTGTTTAATCTCTTTATAAATGATCTGGATCATTTTGATCCTTAGGTCTCAATTTCACAAAGAACATAAAACTTTTTTTTTTTTTTTTTTTAAGATGCGGCAATGAAATCTCAAAGAAAAAACTGATTTGTTTGTTGTTAGCCAGTAGATTGGTGACTGAGTTGTGAGAAAAAAAAACATAGGCTGTAAGCAGCAACCTACTGCCCTGCATTCTGGAGCACACATTAGGAATGTTACCACTACTTTCTTCAGCATTTGCTCTTTTTTCTTCAAGGATGTCCAAGCAAGCAATACTTGAAGTTTCTCTCTGTCTTATGTCACAGAAAGGAAAAACTGTCATTTGAAATGTGAGCAAAATGAATATTTTTCATGCTTACATTACCACAAAATTAGGACTGTTTGAATTTGCTAGATTACTCAAATATGCTTAGAGTAGCTTTTAGACAGAGACAGAGCATGGAAAATTACAGCCCAAAAGAGAGTTTTCTGAGAAAATGATAAAAATAATGAAAAATGGCAATTAAAACAGAAATGCTGTCTCTGTCTTTACTAATACCACAAAGTGCTACACTATGGACATATGCAAGACATAATTATACTTGCTTTTAAAAACAAGGATGGAAAAAACAACGTGCTTGAAATATTCTGTGGCAGAAATAACCTGAATTAAAATGTCACTTCATGTAGCTCTGTGACTTGATAATATTTTTCTTATATTCTAAGATTAAATCTGTCTCAATCTTGCAACCAGATAAATGCAGTTCTATTATTGCATGCATCTCATATAAGATTGAAATCCATTATCCACATTAGAAAAGATAAAACCAAACTGATAATTTATTCTCTTGACATTTTTCTTTAGTTTTTCTAATTAACCTCATATTATGAGATACTGACCTCACATTAAGAACACCTGAGTTGAAAGTGGCTAATCACTGACATCTTTAAATTTTGAAGTATTTTTAGTTCCATTGTGCTTTTTTACTCGTTTAGATGCTGAAGGCATTTCAGCCCATCTGCCTCACATCTCAGTGGCGTATTTCAGTTGCATTCAAAGACAGCATATTTTTCCCTCCAGAGGCAGTGACAAGAGAGAATGCAATATGATTCCTATTGCAGGATTATTTTGTCAGGTACTAAAATTGTGATTCATGCACATCACACTCATAATGATATAAAAAGGGTTCACTGAGCACTGGGAATTCAGGGAGAATTGGGTGTGTGGGGAGTAGGTATGGAAAATGGGTGTGTGGGGAGAACACATGGGAATGTTATGCACAATAATCTAAATAGGTCTGGAGCCACGTGGACCCCAACCTATTCCTGTAGATGCTAAGATACAAGCTTCATGTAGTCGAATATTTGTTTCCACATATTTGAAATAAGAAGAGGTTCAGCCTTCTTCTGTGCTTGTCTTAGAATAGCATGATTTTTTCATAGCTGCTGTGGATTTTATATAAGCTTGTTAAGAAAAAGAATTAACAAAGGATTTACTACAGGGGCTGTTTCTTTACAAAAGACTCATGGACCTCAACAGATGCAAACCAGAAATTATATACAGTGATTAATGCCATTACTAGTTACATCTTGATTAATTATGTGCATGAACACTGAATTTCTGACAAAGTGCAATGTTTACGTAACATGCTCATACCTATGACATAATTGTGGATATTAAGTATTGGATTAATTTATGTCTGGAAACGATATTGAAAGAAATCCTCTTAAACTAGTTAAGATTGAGGCACTTCTAAATCGAATGTTACCTGGTATAATCTTGCTCAAGCAAATGTTTTAGCTTAAGTTATAGCAGCTACTTCTCCCCGTGAGAAACACAACCACAATTTTGTTTTCCTTTCAGGCTAGTCACCAGGTGGCACTAGAGCAGCAGAGTAGAAAGAATGAATGCAAACTTCATACTTCTGTCTCTGCTAATCAATGGAAAGACTGATTTAAGCCCTAATTGATAGCATGATTGCTTCAGCCTCCAGTTTATATCAAGGGAAACACAGTAAAGTGTCTTAAACTGATTACATATTTGACAATATGGATGAGAATAGGTCCAGAGACTGGAACTTTGGAAGACTTTTAACTGCATTCATGCATTAAAATTACCTAATGTAATAATGTAAAAATGGCACATTGTTGTGTAAACATATTTAAGAAAATTTAGTTTATAGCAATTACATTTTGTATGTATTGCTGGAGGTGCAGATGTATTTCTAACAGATTAAGGAAGAGGCATAACAAAATTAAAATGTCAGATCATCAGATATAAAAAAACCCCAAGCATTATAAAGAAAACTGGCTTCATTCTTATCCAAGACAAGTTATCAGTGTAAGATTTCTTTTGAACAAAGATCTCACACTGCTAGGAGACAAGAATTTCTGATATTCTGAAAAAATATTACGAAGTAGTTATACTACTGTCCATTTTCTAATGCCACAATTGGAAGGTTACATTTAGAACTATTTGCTATTTTTCTATCTACAAGTTGACAAACACTAGCCCAACTTAAAAGAGCATCATAGGAAAAAATCCTCTTTAGTGAAAAAGTGTTGATATTAAATATACAATCTAAAATTACTCCCACAAAACACTGAAGCAGTGGCTTAATTTACACCCTTGATTAACCAGAGAAGTTGTCAAGGGAATATCTAACCAGCTGTCAAGCAATACATAAGATTTTTCAAGAACAGTAATTTTACTTTTGACTTTTCAATTCATAAGTGTGAAAATCTGTACTGTATTTTACAGTTTTCATAATCTCTTGGTACTTATTTCCAAAATTCTTGCCTTTACTATTTTTTTTCCTTAAAAATGTATTTTAAAAAATTCATTATTAAAAACATACCTTCTCTTCCCAAAATTAACTTCAACATGCTACTTCCATGGAAATGTTCATGTCTCTCTACCCTCTTCTATTTCAACAAGGTCAAATGTGGTACTTCTTACCACATTCAATTACAACACCAAGAAGTGATAATTACGAAAATGAATGCTGCATTATATGTCTGACATTTTATTTGAAATCAATGAAACATCTGTTGTAACCTCCAGCCATCCAACACCAAATTTCAGGTTTTCTCATTGCTATGAGCTGACTGAACTGTTAAAGCATACCACAGCAGGGTGGAGGGGGAGAGAGAGAGACAAGGGAAAGGGGTAGACAAAAGCACGGAAGATGAAAAATCTCAAATGATTTTGACCCCTAACAGTGTCTTGCAGTAATCTCTTGATGCCTTTTTCTTAAAGAAAAAAAAAAAAAAGTGAACTTTTAGAATGCTGAAAAGATCGTATTGAAAGAGCTGGCCAATGTAATCACGGGACCTCTCTTCATTATTTTATTTTTCAGCTGTCTTGGTTGGGAGTCTGGAGAGGTCCCAGTCAACTGGAAGGTGGCTAATGTCCCAATTTACAAGAAGGGAAAAAAGGAATACTCTGATAACTACAGGTCTGTTAGCCTCACTTCAGTGCCTGGTAAAAATATGGAGAATGCTATTCTGGGACTTACTGAAAAACACTTGACAGGCAACGCAGCCATTGGTCCTATCCAGCACATATTCAGAAGGAAAAAATCCTGCTTCACCAACCTAATTTCCTTTTATGGCAAGGTCACCCATCTAGCTGACCAAGGGAAGCCAGTAGATGTGGTGGTATTGGATTTTTTTGATACTTTCTCTGACAGTATACTCCTGGACAAAATGGCCAGCACACAGCAAGACAAGTTCACCATACATTAGATGAGCAATTGGCTGATGGGTCAGGTCAAAGAGTTATGGTTTACATCAGGCTGGTGGCTAGTCACCAGTGGGGTTCCCCAGGGCTAATTTTAGTGCCAGTTTGCCAACAATACTAAACTAGGAGGAGCTGTCGACTCCTTTGAGGGTAGAGAGGCCTTACAGAAAGATTTGGATAGACTAGGTAGCTGGGCAATCACCAACGATATGAAATTCAACAGAGCAAGTGCCAAATGCCCCACCTGGAAAGAGATCTTGCAGATTGGGTTGATGGCAAATTCAATATGAGTCAACAGTGTGCCCTGGCAGCCAAGACGGCCAACTGTATCCTGAGGTGCACCAAGCACAGCACTGCCAGCTGGGCGAGGGAGGTGATTGTTCCACTCTACGCTGCACTGGTGCAGCCTCACCTGGAGCCCTGTGTGCAGTTCTGGGCACCCCAATATAAGAAGGATGTAAAAGTATTAGAGTGTGTCCAGAGGAAGGCAACCAAGGTGGTGAAAGGTCTTGAGGGCAAGACTTACAAGAAGTGGCTGAGGTCACCTGGCTTGTTCAGCTTGGAGTAGAGAAGGCTGAGTGATGACCTCATCGCAGTCTACAGCTTGCTTAAGTAGGGCAGCGGAGGGGGATATGCTGATCTCCTCTCTCTGGTGACTAACAACAGGACACGAAGAAGTTAAATGAAGCTAAATCAGGGCAATTGTTGTCAGAAGTCTAGGTTTGGAGAAGAAAAGAAACCCTAGCTAGTAAAGGCTCTTCTGATGGGGCAGAAAATCCAACAGTTTTGCTGATGGCTAATTTTCAGTGTTTTCTTAATTGAGCCTCAGAGTGTCTGGTATTTGATTCAAGAGCTGTTCCTCACTATGTGAAGAAAAACAATTAACAGTTTTTGGCAGCATTACACTGAACATTACATTCCCCGTTATTACTGACACCTTCCTCAAATCCATACATCAAAGGCTGTTCCTCCTAACAATGCCAAAAACCAGATTCTGCTCCTTGTACTTAAATTCCTTCTTCCTTGATCCATTTTACTAGAGTATGTAGGAAAAGAAGAACTTAGAAAAATCATAAAAAACATACAATGGTTTGGGGTGGAAGGAACCATTAAAGATCATCTAGTTACAACCCCCCTGCCATGAGTAGGGACATCTTTCACTAGACCAAGTTGCTCAAAGCCCCATCCAACATGGCCTTGAATACTTCCAGGGATGGGGCACCTACGACTTCTCTGGGCAGCCTGTTCCAGTGCCTTACCACCTTCATGGTGAAGAAATTCTTTGTTATATCTAATCTAAGTCTAACCTCTGTTCAGTTTAAAGCCATTACCCCTTGTCCTATCACTATGTGCCCTTATAAGGTGAAGAAATTTGAGGGAGTGAGCTCTTAAAGACAGGCAATTAGCATACATAAGAGTAGACATAGTAATGCACATGAGTATTTTGGGGGGTCTAGCCTGCCTTATGAATATATGAAGTTGCTCTTATATATTTGTACCAAATAATAAGGGTACTATATCTAGGATACTAATGATATTGCTCATCTATTTCTACGCCTTATATAGCTTGGTATGTTCATATCGTATAGTGGGTCCTGCAGTACTGCACTGATTCTTCTTGATATAAAAGAACATTAGAGGTCCTGTTACTGGTTACTGCAAAAAAGGGAGAATATTTCAAACTGAACTGGAGTTTTTTTCCTACTATTATACACAGCGCTCTGTCTTCAGCTCAGTTTGTTCCTAAGTGCTCCATATTGCATTGTTGCAAAATACTACTTATTGTTTTCAATGAAAAGAGTTGCAAAAAGCACTGCCTAAAAAAAGACCTGAAAACCGAGTTTTTAGAGCATTAATCCAGTTACATTATACTTTGAAAGTCTTCCAAGTACTGCATTTTCTCTTTCTTCATTGTGGTTGCAAAAAGGAAACAGAAGAAGGAACTATCTAGCTGTTGCATGAACACAGATACACAGTTTTATGGAAATACCAGTCTTAGGCACCACTTTCAACAACAATTTCCTTTTAAATTATATTTTTTTAATTGACATTTGATTATAGATTTATTGACAGGGTTCTTTTATATACATAACATGCTTGATTTTCTACCAGACTTCCGGATTTATCTGTGGAAAACAACAAACATTTCATTCAGCACTTCAAAATGTATGAGGAAGTTTGAACTGAATTGTACATATATTTACACTAGAACTCCTATGCAATTTGCACAGTAATATAATAATTTTTGTACTAGATGCCTCCTTTCCCCCATTTTTCCACATAAGTCTTTTAAAAAGCTTCAAATGTATGTATCTTAATGGGAAAAGCAACAAGAAGCAGAAAAACCTTATAGCTCTTCCCCACATGATTTTGCACATTCCAGGAGATCACAACTTTCTCAACAAAAATCTGACCTTATTAATAAAACTGGTGTTATGTTACTATTTAAAATATTTCTTACAGATATGTTATATATTTTCCTATAAAGATAATACAGAGTTTGATATTGAAAAGGTACTGATTGACTTTTGTTTCTCAGTAGTTTCTCACAGTACTTGCTGGGCCTTCTGAGAACAGAGAGAATTCTAACGAAGTGTAACGCATGTCAGGACTCGCATTTATACAAGAGAGAAAACTGTGGACAGCTCTTCCTCAGTTCTGATTAATCCAGGAAGAATAATAGCATCCTTACATGGCTCTCATATTAAAGGTGCTTAGTCTTCCCAAGTCATACATATATCAAGCTATAAGAAACGAAGCATCCATAAGAGAACGACACTTCTTGGCTTTCTGTTATTAACATGCTGTGAGAATATATTTTTAATACTGTCACAGTAAATCTGCTAAATTTCAAATCTGTTTATCACGTGTGTACTTCCATACTACCCAGTTTTAGTATGAAAAGATTATTCAGTCTGACATTGACTTTTTGCCATTATTTTGTTGGACAGAACCTTCTTTTAATGTGGAAAGATATTTTTAAAAAATGTTTATTTATTCTACTCTTCCGTTCTTAGGACATTTTCTTTGATTTAGAAACAAATCTCACCAGCAATTGGCTTGATGCAGATCATCAGCTTTTTTCCAACTAGCTTTTAAGGGGGTGTTTTGCTAGACTTGTTGTTATGTCCCTTCACATAATCTAGTAATAATTAATCTGTTATTGACATAAAGAACACAGTGCTTAATATGGCACAATAATTATAAGCAAAACATACTTCATAGTGGATTTTCAAAGCTCCTAGGACTTGGAAACAGTTATACAACTGACAACAGTTCCACAGCAAGTATCCTTGAGAGTAGATGGCAAACTGAAAATCAGTCAACAACGTCATCTTATTACAGAAAAGGTAACCACATATTGGGATGTATAGATAGGTATAAAGACAGTGGACATGTAAAGCATTTTTCTGCTTTCTTCCAAGGTAAGGACAACGAATAATGTCATATTTTTTAATGACCCACTTTATTAATCAGTAGTTTTACTCAATCCCTTTTCATTAATCTCTGATCTTCTGTTCCCTTATTATGATCAACATATTTGGTATCTGCATTTCCTCATTTCTCTTGTTGCTGCTACATAAGATGTGCTAATAGACTTCAAATGGTGCACCTCTGACGCAGAATACATAAGCCAAGATAATCAAAACTACGAAAGTGCCTCAAGAACTACTGGAGATCTGGAAAAGTGAGCTATGAGATAAGTTTAAATCCAGGTTTCATCAAATCCAAGATACATCCTTTAGTTGTTGGCATTCTCGCAGTGGATATCTGATGTTGATGATACCATACATTATTTAGGCAAAATCAAAAGAGCTGAAGAATACAAGCCAAATCACACGAACAAAATAATCTCCAAGCATGTAGAAGGCTGCTACAAACAAGCAATGAGTAATCTTTCCTTTGTCTCCATGTCAAACATTATAAAAAAATATCTCTACTAGTATGGATACTGAGGTAGATTGTACAGGTTTGTACAGGCTCCCTCACTGGAGGTTTTTAAGGACAGGTTAGATAAACATCTGTCAGAAATGGCATAAGCATTTAATTTACATTGACGAATATGGCCTGTGTCCTACTAAGGCAGTGGTGTAGACGAGGTGATCATATAAGATGTCTTGCAGCCCTAAAATGCTATAATTCTAACATTTCTGTAAGAAGAATTACATATGATTCAGTGAAGGAATGCTAACAGTGAAAAATTTGTCTCAGATTTGGTGAAAAGTGATCTTAAAACTAAAATGAAATTTCCAGTCTTTCAGATAATTGAGCCCATTAAAAAGTAAAGAAAGAGCAAAAAGGTCTCATAATAGACAAACGAGACTATAATAGAAGTGACTGCAATGATCAGTGTCTCTGAATTTCTATAGGACTAGATTCTTTCATACACAAATCTAATCTTAAGAAAAAATGTCTTTCTAGAGAGTGCTGAACAAAAGGGAAGAAAAGAAAATGCTTTATTCACCTTCAAACTGTATCTTCTTTGCAGTGGAGATACTACTAGAACTGGATAGTCTGGGAGAACAAATACACTTTATCTTGTCTAATATTGTCTACCTTGCACAGAAGGTGCAATTTCTTTCTTTAATGTTGGCATACAGTTTTTCATACACTACACAGAACTTAAAAAACCCTCAGAAATTCATGTTTGTGCATGGGCACATTAGCAGCTGAAAAGGATAATATATACTTTAGCTGAAAGAGATGCTGTTTATGCTAGGTTCTACTTTGCTTGCTTTATGCCTCACTTACTTCAGTTCTGCCAGTCCAACAGTCAAATATATGATCCTTTAGTAGATTGGTTAATGGGACTCTTTCTATTGCATACATCACCGAGCATACTACAGGCAGCATGCACCCAAGGATCATTTACTTCAGTGGAATGCTTTTCTTCAACATATATATTTTATGAATCATGACTTTAAAGACATCTGTTCTCAAACTGGCTCCTTAAAGAAAAGTGTAAATCCTACTCTTAATCATATCTCTGCAATTCCACTGTCTTCACAGAGACTGCACTGGTGTAAACACAATACATCAATGCACTGTGACAACCGACTGATAGACTGTGACATCTCCATTTCACACACGCAAAACTGGGAATAACACAAAGATACTGGAATAATTAGCATTAACACCTATGCAGAGTTTTGAAGCCACAACAACATCATCATCATCATGGTTGTTATCATTATTCATGATCATGACAGTATTGGAGGAATAGATTGCTACAAAATTGATCCTGACAGTAGGTACCAACTCCTACAAAAACCTTATGTTCTAATCTGAGTTTCAGGACAACCTGTTCTTACTTAGAAGAATGGAGAATATGTATTGCACTTGTGCTTATGTACTAACTATTGTCTATTGAATCATAATAGGCTTCTTTGTGTATTTTGTGGGCTTTTTTCTGTTAGATAAATTCATGGAGCCACTAGTTTTTACTGCTGATAAAGGTGTGTTTTTAAACCAAGTAATCAAGCTTCAAGACTGAATACTGTTTATTTCTCCTGTGTCTGACAGCATTACTTCAGGTTCATGTACCAATGGGGTATTTGCTGCACCTGAACAAGGCTGGTTTAATTTTCATCATGGATATCTTTAGCTTTTCTTGGAGCCTGCATTATACCAAAGAGAAAGACTTCTACTCTTCTACTCTCCAGAGCTCCAGAGATGAACATTCCTCAGGGAAAATGCTTGCAGTCTTTTGCAAGCACTTACCCTCTAAATCTGGCTTCTCTAATTCATTGGTTTTTAATATAGATGTAATTGCATTCAAGCAATTTTATGAAAATTGTCTAATGACAGAAAGTTTGCTTCCTCCTCCAGTTAAAAGCCTCCAGTTCGAGCCTATGCAGCACCTAATAAAAATTCTGGAAGACGTACAGAAAAAAATGAGGGAAACTCAAGTATAATCTCCACTGAAAGAATATTCTGATGTGAAAGAAGTGAAACTCTTCTCATGAAGAGTCATTACATAACAGGTTTTGACCTGTTCTTCTCTTAAGTGCAGATGAAACAAAATGGCAAACACGCTCCCTAACACTGATCTATTATCTCAAAAGTCAGATATAGTCTTCCATTTTGTGTCTCACATAAATCTGATCTTATGAATGAAAATTAGGAAGCCACCTGACACATGAATAAAGCTGTATCAATGCAATGTTGTACAAACAACAATGCAATACTGCAGTGATCTCCAATTGAGAGTCTTCTGTTTTCTTACCTATTGCAGACATAAGAAATACAATAATGAGTAATGTATATTGTTTCTACCAGGCAGCACTAATTAATTTTCCTTTGCATACTCTGATGGTCTAAAATGAACTGCTACCTCCCTCTACATGGGAAAACTAAGAGAAAAATAGGCTAAGCAATGTGGTTAATAAGAAACCGCTGTTTAAACTTGAATGCCAACAGAAGGAACAATTTATATACTTATATGGGAAATTCTGGGGAAAGTAAAGAATAAAATCCTTCCATTGCCAACTAACACATACTCTGAAGTTGCGGCTGGCATCTTTGCTAATACTCACGACCAACAGACATCCTGCTAATATTTCAGTTTTCTGAATTTAAGCATCAATAAAAAAAAAAAAAAAAAAAGAAAAGGTGTTTCGGGTTCAGAATCTTCAAGGCCTATGTCTTCTAATCCTTTGTAACTTCAAGTCTTTGGATCTTAGAGCTACTCTCACATTGCCCTAATTGAGACTTAAGCAAACTTTACATGCCTGCTCCTCACAGTGATATTCAGACAGCCTATTCTTAGGCTTTGCTGATGACATTCAAGTAATTTGGTTCTTCCAGTTCTCAGAAGCATCCTAGGCAGAAAAAAGGAATAGACAGACATCTAATCTCTTATAATTCAGGAACAACTGTTGAAGCACCTATATCCTCTACTTAACTCTTTTACAAAGGTCAAAGAATATCTAATTCAGTTGATTCACAATAAGATCAACTGAAAATATGGCAAGAGAATGTGAGTTAGGGCATATGGAGACGAGGACAACCTCTTAAAATAGGATTTGAGTTCTCCAATGTACTGCTTAATTTGGCAAATTAATATTTTATTCCATTGAAGGTGCAAATATATGTTATTGCTGAAGAATCATTTTGTATGTATGACAAGAATTATAAGAAACGTTTTATTTGTGGTAAGCATTACTTTTTCTGTTATCATAAACAAAGGGCCAAGCAGACCTGCAGAGTATACTGCAAAAGGGTAATACACCAGTTGTAGCTCAGATGAAACTGGAAATGAATAACTTATCTTTCTTAGTAAACTGTAACACCAGTTGAGTCACGTCTCCGCTTCCAGCCCTCACCAACATTTTGTCTCTCGTTTTGACACTGTCAGTAAGAGAGGAGGTGAGTCCTTGCCATCACAATCCCTTCATGCCCTCTTCAACACATGTAAGAATGACTTTCATTTTGGACAAATGAGAGGTAGCAGGGCTACTAAAAGTGCTGGGCATATTACAAATCTTCTTTTACAAAGCACCTGAAGTCAGTAATACAAGGCAGAAATGTTAAATGACATGCCCACTTACCAGACTTAAAATTTATTGATTTGTGAAGCCCGCCAGGCAATGTAATCAGTTAACTGTTTCTTGACTGATAGTTATTTCTTTGAACACACAAAGGAATGGAACAGAGCAGATCTGTGTATTCAGAATACATACATAAGTATAGAACTGCACAGAACTTGAAGTTTGCTGTTGCTATCTAAACTAATTAAAGGGGGTCCACTCACCTTTATCTGGACCAGAGTCATTAGCTATGCTATTGCAGTCTGCTTATGATAACACATATGCTGTATTTTTCCCAAACATCAAAAAAGTATGAGCTTTAGAACTGCTATGTCAAAGCAATTAAGATTCTCATAATATTTTCATATGTACTTTGCACTTGAAGCTGTCTAAATCACAGCATCCAACATGAACAGCTAAGAACATTTTGCTAAGCTATAACCAACTTAAAAAAAAAAAAAAAGAAAAACAAGACTGCCTTACGGTTATATGTTTATACACATTTCATCTGCTATCTGTACATGAATGTACAGGATCATAACGTTTATTCCCTATTTGAATATAAAATTGTAAAATACAGATTATAAAATCATTTGGATGTGCTTCAAGAGGGACTGCTTGAATAGTCAGTTGCAGATTTTATAATATACTACATGTGTCTCACCTATTTTCTTCAGTCACTTTGATTAGTGATGTATATTTGAGCTGAAGTGTATTATTTGGAAAATAAATATTGCACAAGGTTTATGAATATTAACTGTAAAAAAGAAAAACAAGGTAAATATAATACATTTAGCTTGTATGAGTAAATGTTTATTCCTAGGCCAACCTTTATTAAGTGTTTGTTTTTTAAACAAGATAGATTACTTTCATCAGATTTTAGAAATAGAAAGTATGAGGTGTTCATGGAAAAGGGCAATCTTGCATGATGTGAAATGTGCTACATTTCTTCACGGGAAGACAAAATCTTATGAAGGATGGTAGCCTTTCAACAAGATTATATTTTATGAATGTAAGTTGTTAAGGAAATTATGGAAGTGTAAACAAACACAATGACTGTTGCTGTGCATGTACAATCTGGTTTTGCTTACAGATGGAGGTGTTTTATTTTTTCATTTTGTTGTCCACTTTTTCACTTCAATATTATGAATGCAAATACATTTGGAAACATTAGAGTACATTTCACTACAAGAAAAAAAATGAGATTAACTATTTCATTTCAGAGGGATGCTCAGTGCTATTAATCACCTAGATACTTTAAGCAAAAATTCAAGCACTGAATAAAGTTTCAATTTATCAGAATAAATATTTTTAACTGACAAAAATAATTTCAGACTAAGCTATCTCTGATTTGCAGCAGTGTAGATTATACACACAAATTACATCAGAGTCAATTCAACTATCTTATTAAAAAATGTGAAATCACAAATTTCCCACCTGGAAGTGTGAATTCATTCAGATTTGTTCCCACAGCAGGAATAAATCCCATTGGATTTCATCTTACCCTTAAATTGCTCTATTTATTAGTAAACCACACTTCCAGTGAAAAATTAAGAACATGAAAATGTTTGGACTGCCTGTATTTTTAGTAAAAAACATATTATGAAGTTTTGGGGAACTACAAAACAAATGACTGAGCTCATAAACATACAGAAGACCATATTCGTCATAACAGTGCATATCA
This sequence comes from Caloenas nicobarica, assembly GCF_036013445.1. NCBI lineage: Eukaryota > Metazoa > Chordata > Aves > Columbiformes > Columbidae > Caloenas > Caloenas nicobarica. The sequence goes on from NC_088247.1 coordinate 28,581,902, forward strand.
TAAACTTTAGCTTTATGTACTGAAACATAAGAAGCATTTTGAAAGGCTGAGTCCTCCAGCATTTATATAGGAGAATAGCTCATACTAGACAAATGTTACAGGGAGAAAAATACACACATAGAAGACAAGTCCAGTAACTGCTGATATAGTTGGTTTGAGATAGTTTAACAGTTAACTACAAACTAACCAAAGCCAATACTAAATCTTTTTATTCAGGTGACGTTCATCGTCATCAGTCGGCATCCAGTTCATGAGACTAAACAGGATTATTCAAAGGAGCTGGATTTTTTTTGGATCTCACTGTGTGAGAGAGTCTAGATGGTCCTCCCTGGTCACCACAAACTTGTCAGAGACAAATGCTATGCAGAAGTGTTCATGGCTGTTAGCTGTAAGGAAGCATGATTGGTGGGGAGAAGTCAACTGTGTTTGCCTGGAGATTAGCTGTGGCAGTGACATAAAATAACATGAAGAAGTAAATATCTTTGCCTGGAGACTGGTACTGGAAGTAACATGAGGAAGAAAACAGCAAGGGGAGATGAAAGGGATGACTGGAGGAAATCACTATAATGAATGAGTACTCGACTGAGTGACCACATAATGCCTAGACCAGAAGACTGCTTAATAAACCCACCATGTTACTTAACAAACTTTGGTAGGAGAAAAGATGCTTTGAAGACCTTGAAGTAGCCTCCACCTCTAGGTCCAACTTGTACCGCCTCATGAGAGGAAGTACCAAAGCCTTGATCTTATTGCTGAACCTAGGACAAAGTAGACCAAGTGTTACATTCTGAACTTGACCACTCAGGACACACTGTGGCCCAGCTGCTCCCTCAAGGCTGGGATGTCGGAAGCCACAGGGGCTCTCTGGTGTGGCAGGGCAGCCAGAAATCATGAACACGGTTGTTTTCTTGTAAGAAAATCTAATAGTAGCTCGAATGATCAAAATGGGGTATCCCTTTCACAGTCAAGCTGTTTTAAAATGTTTTAACTGAAAAGCAGCGTATTTTAGGAAACACTTTTATTTATCAGTCATAAACTCCTTGTTTAGATTATTTCAGTCTTCAGCTATGCATCTCAGTACTTTACGATTATCAATGAATTTTATAATAACAAGATCTCTGCAGATCTTGTATCACTGGGAAGAAGCTGAAGCAAAGATAGATGAAATGACTTGCTCAAGATCATGTCCCAGGGATGCCAAGTATGTCAGGTAAGGAGTGGAAATTCTGTGACTGTCATAGTTATATTCACTAAGTAAATGTTCCTATATGAAGTTACTAGAAATTAAGGGGAATCAACCTAAACCCAACTTGCTTTTAAAGAACATATCCACTGTGCTGATTAAATTGCAGCAGTTAAGTATTTATCTCTCTTGAGTGAATATTAAATGCTTTTCTTAATAATGAAAGTGGAAAACTTTCCCTATTATGCATCTGCCTCTCATTCACAAGCCAGAGGAAGAGAGAGGGCAGGAAAATATGGTGAGCAGGATTAGATCAGCTAATCCTACCACTGCTTTCAGTAAACAGCTATTGGATTGTCTTTAAAATTAAAAAAAAATAATAACAAAAATAGGCTACTGTCTGGTCAGGAAGGAAAAAAATAAACCCGAACACCTGTGCCTGGTATACGAACAGCTGGGTGCATGCTGCTGATGATTCAACTGTAATATGTGCTGCATATAATTAGATAAGCAGAATAAGTTGTGTGGGGAATCTATTACGGAAAATCTAGTGCATGTTTGATTAGCTTTATTTTCTTTTCACTGCCTTCCTTTTATCACCATTTTCTCATTCAGGAAGGGCTGGGGGAGCAAAGGATGTTCTGTGCTTGTCTTCTACTGTCACTGCTGAATATTAATGTAACAGTTTGTGTAGGCAGGGAGGAACTAGCCCTTATTTGGCTTGACTCAGAAACCAACTGTATAATGACATGAACAGACAACACGTTCATTTGCAGAAGGAAAGCTGCAAAGGAGAGAATAAGAAGCTTATTTGGCAAAGTTTTTAATAGTCATCTTCGACCAGCACAACATTTTGGAATCTCCTTGTCGTCCATCCATGAAAATGATTTAAAGCACACTAATTTTATAGCAGAAGTTCTTTGGAGCCCATAGAAAATGGGGTCAATTATCTGGGATTAAAATGATCAGGGATACTCTCAGCTGCTGACATTTAAAAGATCTCAAATGTTTGAATACACAGTTTGAAGGAAGAGACTCAGAATTTTTCTCTTTTTGTTGTTTAAAGGTATGCAATGAGATTTGAAAAGTATAGAGAATGTACCTACAATTTTCCCAGCTATTAGGCAATTTAGTTTATTTCATCAGCTGAACATGCTGGAGCACTATGCTGTGAAAGTTGCAGGTGGCAAAATGTTAGTTCATGTTTAGTTCAAGAACTTGTGTAAGGTGAGATGAGATATACCAGCTTCTTGCAGCTCAGCGTGAACAATTCTGTGCTGCTTCATTTCTTACTTAATGTAGCTGTAAATGTTTTGGGCATTCGGTCTTCTGTATTCAGTGTGCAACCTTTGGCATACTTAGCAGTCTTCCTGCTTATAAATGAGAAAAATGACATCTTACCCTTTCTCTGTCTTCTAAAAGTAGATTTTGAGTAGTTTACAAAAAAAAACACACCAAAAAACCCCCAAAAAACCCAAAACCAACAAAACAAAAAAACACAAAACAAAACCACAAAAAACCCCAAACATGAAAGAATTCTAAGTGAGAGCAAAAGCATATTCTGCATTTAATCACTGATTTAGTACTGCATGAAAAAGAATACAAAAGCTATCAAAAAAATCCCACAGCCTTGCTACAAACTATCAGCTGTAATTCAAATTATATGGATAAATCACTTTAAATCACAAATCGGTGGTATGATATGAGCTAATTATGACAGCGTTGGACCCATTGTCTTTGGATAAGGTTTGTCATCTACACATTTATTCACCAAAGTAAGAGTCTGTTATAAAGAACAAGACAAGATTTTCCAAGATCTAGGACTGTTCCTGGGTCTCATTTCGGTACTTGCTTGAGTGATACAATATTTCATATTAGATCTACTATTAATAAGGGACAGCTTTAGTCAATCTGAGACTGTGCTGCTGCCAAAAGGAATGGTGCCCAATAGCACCTTAATGCAGCTGTTCGGTGTGATTAGAGATCTGATCCTAATAAAACCCAAGTCACCAAATCCCCCAAAAGATGATTTTTCAGTCAGATCAGCAGAATTTCTGCAGCAGTTCACAGCTAATCAGACTAAGTTAATCAGCCTTGTCTTCAATTGTCTGCCTGTAAGGCTGACACTGAAGAAGACTTCAATGAGAGATACATTAATTCCAGAAGCTATAAGATGCTGAGCAGTGTAAAATGCACAAGAAAATAAAATGTCACAGATGCTGTATTGCCTCAAAATACTTTATGCTGAAAGGTAGTATATGCAATAATATACAGCCATTTACCATTCATTATGAATTAATATTGTATATGTTGGAATATATGAACAGTTGAATGCCATAGGATTAATTTTTAGCATTCTGAGACTTCTTTCATTTTTTATTAGAGATGAAGAAAATGGTGATTCCTACCACTTCTGTTATTAAATAGAGAATTTATCTATTATTAAATATGTGCACTGTGTTTTAGAAAAAACAAACAGCAACAAAAACAAAACCTGAAAAACTTTCTGGCTTAAATTTGAGGCTTAAAGAGGTTAAGAGGAAACAGATGAAATCATATGAAATAATATAGGCTTTAGAAAGCATTTATTGCCCTTGGAGCAGGAACTGGGTACTTAGCAAGACAAGCACTACTGCATCATTGGCTTGGAGAACCTCAGTGCATCACCACACTGAGTTCTAAAATTGAAAAACATATATATACATTTGGCATGGGCTGCTGCTGAGATTATTGTCTGCACCAAGCAACCAGCAAACTCCACTCAAGTGTCACTGTGAGCCTGTTTTATCTCACATACCTCCACCTTATGTTTTCAGTAAAACTGCTTGTGTACACGCTGCTGTGTATGGGAACTGAAGAAACACCATTTATTATACAAAGTGGAATGACAGAAGTGCCAGATTCACTACCTATATGAAATACAGTCAAAAATCTGGGGTAAAGGAGACTCTACAGAAAGATTATAGGGGTATGTATTTGGTGCAAATAAATTCACTAAAACAAAGTGATATATGTTCCTCTCCTGTTAAAGGTGAAGGAAGAACTCACAATCTTTACAATAAAAACCTTCCTCTTTGGCTGGTTCAGGAAGAGTGCTTTTCACCTGCTTTGGCTAATGAAAGAAATGGTTGGATCATGCCTTGTCTTATGTCAGCCACAGACTGGTGTTTAGATTTGTATTTTTCACAACAGTTGCCATTGAGCAAAATTTACACCCTCCCCGAGAACATGGGCAAGTATAATCCTGTTATTTTCCAGATGGGTGAACAAAAGAGGTTGCAGAAGATTGCTTCTGACAGTGCTGGGAACAAAACCCAGGGGCTGAACCACCTATCAGATTTACATAAAATGTATTCAAATGCAAGAGAAAATGTATTTTTGAAGGTGTTTTGAACAGCTGCTGAGTAATTTAGTAGCAACACAGCATGCTACAGCATAGCTCCCACATTCACGTCTTTCATTACTACTAGTCCCCTAGGTGCTGGCAGCTCTGACAAGACAATGTGAACTGTAGAGGGGATAAAATAATTTCTGTGACAATGTATAGATCCCTAGCTCCTGGTGTTCTCACTAAAACCCATCAGCTCAGTAGGAAGTCATATCCACCATGAACATAAAAGGCTGACCAGCACTGCAAACTGCATAGAAGCTGTATAAGAAAAAACACAGCGACACATATCCCAAGGCACAGATATGAACTGGTGCTATATAAGCTATACAACCCAAATGCAGAAATGTACAGCAAACATATGATACTGCAGTTGAGCAAAGCCTCTAAAAAAAGGCAGTCAACAGTCTGGAGAATAATTTTATTTTAAAGTACTTAAAATCTCCCTCCACATTACATGTCTGTTTATGGTTCACTTGGAGTATGAGATCAAATGCAGATTAGGCTTTATATAAAGTTTCATCATTCATGGCAAAGCACAGGGTTTCTACTGACCCAGAGAACCTGTTTACAAACTATGTTAAAATAGTTACTGTATCCTGAAATACCTTGTAATGCCACAAATATCTCTCATGCTTCTGGAAAGACAACAGCAGCAGTTGTGCTGGACATTAATTGCCTTGCTATGTCAAGTAAATGCTAACACTTATAATGTGACTACATAAATTCTACAATATATTCACCTTTACCTTCTATTGAACAACAGAATAAAACCTTATGCAACAGAAGGCAGCACTAGTTATAACTTAAATAAACTACAGAGGTAACATTTATTACAAAGGTTTGCCCATGCAGCTATGTATGAAAGGAATGTAGGAAAATCACTTTTTGTACCACTTCACCATTCTTCTGTGGTGGGTTGACCTTGGCCAGCTGGCACACGCCCACTCAGCCGCTCTCTCACTCCCCTTCCTCAACATGACAGTGGGGGCAGAGGAGTTAGATCACAAAACTCCTGGGTCAAGATGAAGACAGGGAGATCACTTACCAATTACCATTATAGGCAAAAAAGGCTTGGTGTAAGGAAAATTGATTTAATTTATTGCCAATATATTTGGGTAGTGAGAAACAAAGACAAAACCTAAAACACCTTGTCCCTAACCCGCTTTCTTCCAGGCTCGACTTTCTTCCGAACTCCTGTATCCTCCCACCCCAAGCAGTGTGGGGAAGGGGAATGGGTGCTGTGGACAGTCCATAACAGCTCCTCTCTGCTGCCCCTTCCTCCTCTCACTTTTTCCCTGTTCCAGTGTGGGCTGTCCATGGGCCGCAGTTCCTTCAAGAAACACACACCTGCTGCAGCCCATGGGCTGCAGCGTGGATATCTGCTCTGGCATGGTCTCTCCACAGGCTGTGTGGAATCTCTGCTCTGGTGTCTGGAGCACCTTCTTCCTCACTTCTCTGACCTTGGTGCTCATGGGATTGTTTCTCTTTTTTTCCTCTCTCACTCTTTACTCTGCCCATGTGGTGTTTTGCCCTTCCTTAAACACTTTCAACAGAGGCGCCACCACCTTGGCGGCGGGCTCAGCTGTGCCCTGTGGTGGGTGGTTGGAGCTGCTGGAACCAGTTGTGTCCAGCACAGGGCAGCCCTGGCCTCTCCTCACAGAGATCCCCCTGCAGCCCCCGCTGCCAGAGCCTGGGCACCTGCACCCTGTACACCTTCTTTCTATAAACTTCGCATGCACTTTGCTAAAAGATTAAGCTGTTGACAGGTAGACGCAACTTTACTAGCTGAAAACTAAGTATCTTATCGTACAACCTTGTCAGTACCAGTATAACAGCAATGACTTTGAAAACTAGTCCTAGCTATTTAAAAATATCTTTGTTTTGAACTGCATAATGTAATATTACCACTAATCTGCACATCTAACCTGTTTCTGGTGAAGGTGTCTGCCCTTCAGTTTCTGCTACATTTAGCCATAGCTTAAATTTCTGTCTGCAATCAGCCTCCAGTGAAATGTATTTTAATTTGTGTATTTCCAGCCATGTCAAGGACAAGATCAAGTAATGGTCACAAAATGACAAAGCATTTTTGGATGAAGGTGATCGCGGATGTAGCAGTAGCATCAGTAACTACACAGAAAATAGATAACAAAGCTGAAGAGAATGGGACAAAAGGCAAGTGGCACACAACGGTGAGCAATCAGAGAAGAACGTTTCATGGACAGTTTATGGTCTAATAAAAAGCCAGGTTAGCGTGTGCTTCAAAGAACACACAAAGGCTAATAAGGGCAGTCAAGGTGGTAGAGAGATGAAAAAAATCTTTTCCCACCTGAATTAACTACATTCTAGAATATAAATTTGTCACAGAATTGATGCACTTCAGTCAAAGGGGGAGAAATACCTTCCTTCCTTGGTTGTGTTTTTTAAATGAATTTCTTTCAGACTCTCAGGAAGATGTAGCTCCCATGTCTCTCTCTCTAACCTAACTCCTAAGACTACTTAACAAATGTATGTGTAAATTTTACTCAATATTCTCTTTAATCAAATGATTCAATTTGGAGCACTGGATGTTCTTACTGCCAGTATGTAAAACTAGACCTAAAGCAGATAGTCTAAAAACAATCAGCTGCCTGATGTCCTTTTTGTTCCTTCTTCTCTGTAGATATTCGTTAAATGTCTACAAGAAATTTATTTAGGATGCAAGAACTTAAAAAAATAAGGTTATAGCAATTGAAATAAAATAACAACAATAAATCACAGAATAACAATTGCTGTTTCTTCTCTCATCCCCCATGAAAAAAGGATTTCCTATGAGTTGTAGGAATCCTGAGTTAGTATACCTGAGGCCCTGTGATGATTTTGGGCCGCAGAGCTGGACTGAGCATAGTACCAAATACAGGTCATGCACCAGGATCTTGATGCCACGTTTTTTAATCTCTTTAAATACTTAACTTGCTCTCAGAACATTTAATCTTTTGAACATCTTTCTGGTGAGTACTACTTTACAGCTGTGCAAGCTAAGTAACAAGTTAAGATTAACCAAACTCTTTAAAAATATGTAGGAAGTTTACTGCTGAGATAGAAGCGGATGACCTAGACTAAGGAGAACTGCTTCCTTCTCCTCAGCACAGAGGAGAAAATTCACCTAACCCTGCAGCAGTCTGGTTTGAGAAACTTCACTGCCTGTTTCATTGCTGGTGGAGACCTGCCCTCTGATTCCTCTACAATTACTGGTACTCATGAGGTGTATCAATGAGAGCCAAACTGGCTTGCTGGGGGATACATTTTCTTCCCTTTCCCTCTATCACTCTTTTTTGGACACTCAAGTAAAGGCTAGCTGACTACTGGTTTTTAATTTTTACTGATTTTCAATATCTACAGAGCAAATAGCACTTCCTATTGCTTTCAGCTAAAGCAAACCTGTAGAGAATTACAAACTGTTATAAGCACACTGAACCAATTTTATTTCTGTATTGATCTTCCACTTAAGCAACAACAGGCTTGACGAAGAGAATTCAAAAAAATTGCTTTGCCTTCACAGATCTTTTTTTCATTTTGCTATTCAGAACTCACAAATACCCAGCAGAGTAAATATTTGCTATCAACTCACTTCCTAGGAAGAAGGCAACATGACACCTTCATAAGCTATTTTGCAATATACTCTATAGCTATAGTTCCATGTGCTGGGCCAAACAGAAATAAAAGAGTTTTCTGGAAAGTCCTCTGTGTGAAGCACTGGATGACCAGATATTGAGCTAATGAATTTTACAGAATTCAATACACTTTAGCAATACATACATGAATACAGAAACTATCAAAATATTGAACATTATTGAAAAAATATTTTTTGATATACCAGATTATCTTGAATTTTAATAGTTATTATTCGCTCTGTAATCCAGTGACTCCTCTTCCCTTCAAATCACAGATAACTGCATCATTTCATGTAGAATACCTAGTGTCTCTTTGGCAGTACTGTAATCCATTTGTACTATTGTGGCAGTTGCACACCCCCCTGAGATCTGGAGCCTTCAACAGGGCAGTTGATGGCTCTTTTAGCACCTTTTGTGCCCCACTGTGCTTGTCCCCACGTACATACCTAGGGTGGTACCAAGGTGTTGATAGTCACATCCTCCCCTGCCCCGGGGCAGGGTGACTTCACCTCCACCAGCTGGTGGGGCCGGAGGGGTGGGTCCCTCAGTCAGTTGACCGGGTCCTTAACGGGACCCAGAGTCAATTGACAGGGTCATTAGGAGAGGAGGTGCCCAGAGTAGCTGAAAAGCTTCTGGATGATATTGTAATGCCCACAGCCAGATCCGACCAGACTATAAAATGGGCTACTCACTGAAGGCCCCCTTTGGAGTGGCCTTCTTGGAGCACCGGGTCTGTGAACTGAAGCCCTCCCCTTAGACTGGGACGCCATCTAAGGAGACTTCCCAGGACTGACAGCACCTCACCTCCTCCTGTGGTGAGTTATTTACTGGATATATCCTTGAACGAGTCCTCGCTTAACCAGGCAAGCATGAGTCCTTGCCTAGCCCAGGCGAGTTATTATTTCTTGTGGGTACCCTGGAGTCAGAGGTCTCTGGTTTTGTTTCTTGTGAGTGTGTGCATGCACACTGTGGATCCTCATTATTCTTATTTTGCTGTACCCCATTAACCTCCTCAACTGATATCCAAACCCGTATTTTATGTTGTTGGAGTGCTAACTAATTGTATAAACCCTGTTCCTAGGCGGTTTATTGGCTGCACTTTTCCAGCCAGAATAAAGTCTGTTTGGAACTTCTTGTCCACCTAAAACTGACTTTGGGGTGCCTCCATGACAACTATCATGTATGTGAATTAACTGTTCTTCCTTCTAAGCAGATCAGAAGGGCTCTGCATCCTGCTTCTTCCCTGGAACAGAGGGAACAGCCAAGTATTTTGAAATCTTTACTACCTGTTTCACACAGTCTCTTTCAGCCACAAGAAGATGAAAAAGTGAATCATATCAGATCGTGGAGCAGAAAGTGCAGCGAGTAAACAATCACATCAACTCTACTTTGAATATAATGCTTTATGCAGCACACAGGAAAAAAAGGACTATGGCACACTTGAAAGGATTAGTGCACACTGTTAAACCAGTGTCTCCTTTAATACATGAAGGAAGAGTTTGAAAGAGCTTAGCAAAATTCTGGAAATTTAGGTTAAATGTAGTTTAGCATTTCCATGATATAACAAAAAGAACATTTATAAGTGCTTTAGCTGTAACATTGCTGAAAGGCAAATCGTATAATTTTCAAAGCAGATATATCCAGAAAACAGGAATTGGGCTACGCAGACTATTAGAACTTTAATCTTGTATATTTTCCTTGCAGAAATACAGAGATTCTCCCGAAATTGGAAAAAATTTGGTACAAAGCCAAATCTAAAAATAAAAGGTAATGAAATGTGCATTCATTATGTTTTATAACGTATACCTTAATTCTGATGAATCCACAGCTCATTGCCTTTAGGAGATCCAGTAAATTGTGACACAGAGCTTCAGTAAAATCACATAAATTAATAACTGTTATTAGCAACATCAGTCACTAAGAAAGTAATAAATAATTATTGCAATGTGCAATTGCATTGAAACAGTGCATTGAAAGTGTTCCTTTAAAGTGATTATTAATCCTAGGGCTTTCTTTGGAAAATGAGGTTTTCTGGTTATTCTTGATTCTGAAGATTACACTAGCTTTTATTTATGTCACTTTTGATAAGAGGGGCTGCTAAACCGGAAGGTGTTTGAATGTTCTGAAGTATTCGACAGTTTAGCTATGCTTTGTTAAGGTTATAACATGAAAAACTGTTCGCGTATCTAGTTACCAACATATATGTAATATGCGTAGTAACAAAATACTGAACATACATTAGCGATTACCATGGTCATTAAAAATCTGATCTTGTTCAAATATGTGAATATTGATACAACAAAGTTTATAGGCATCCCTCATTAGTCCTATTCTTCTACCATTTCCATTCTAGTGAGAAAATACAAAGAAAATACGCTGTACTGAATCATTTGATATTTCTTTACAATCAATAATTGACAGCAATGAAATTCAGGATATGAGGGACATTACTGAAATGCTTGACTTAGGATAAAAAGACATAATAAAAATAGTGGACAAAACAGAATATCAATCTTCATTATCATTTTCAAGTTTGACGTGCTTATCAGCACAACTATGAGAAGAGGTCTGGATGCCTACCACTTCAGGAAAGGCAGCTGACAAAGCTGCACTATGCTACTCAGTATTACTGAACTGCTGCTACAGTTCACATTTAAAAATTTATATTGATATGAATGTAATTCATATCAATAAGAAAACTCACATCTAGCAACAGAACTGATTAAACTCCTTCAGTGCATTGTTTTCAATCAGCTGTTTTAGCTTCTGGACTATACATCCTTGCAGATACTCACATGACATTTGCTGCAGCTCCCTAACTTGAAAATAAGCAAACACAGCAAATATCACTGCTATAGTGATATAGCTCTTTCATCTGAGATAAAAGTTGAATGACATATTATGAGGGGGAAGATGAAAGTATTGTGACTCTATACACTATGGTGAACCACTTTGGAATAAATCATCCAAAAATCAATTAATATTGGAAATTCAATTTCAGATAAGAATAAATCTATCCAGCTAGAAATTATAAAAAATCAATATAACATCATAATTGCATTCTTAAAAATCACATTGTTCAAGTGAAAAGAAAAAAAACCCCATGGCCAGAGCACTTGGCACTTCTGCCCTCCCCTTAGCACACTTGCCATAAAAAGCTCAGTGAATTATCTATGTTGAGGATAACTGCATAAAAAAAAGAAGGTAAAATAAAAGAATTCTTAAGTCAGTAATAAGACAGTTGTCTGCAAGCATTTGCAGTATAAATACCATTTAGCATGTGTATTCTGCTTGGCTTTGCCCATGTTGAAGGGACAAACATCACCAAATCCAATGGGATCCACAGTTCTTTCATAATGGAACAAAGCCATCAATCTGGTCATGACCCAATTAAGACAGTGATGCAGAACTTTCAGACTAGAATCAGAGCTATTAACCACCTGGGTATCTGCTAGAAGGACAATAAAGCATGACTCAAGCCATCTGGGAGATTCCTAGAGTGCATTGACAATCTCATGGCACAGGTGATCAAGGAGCTGGACTCTGCAGGTGCTCTGCTGCACCTGATACTCACAAACAAGCAAGAACTGGCTGGAGGTGTGAAAGTCAGAAGCAGCCTTAGTTGCAGTGACCATGAGATGGTAGAAACCAGGATCCTAGGAGGACAGAGCAAAGCAAAAAGCAGGAGCACAACCCTGGATGTCAGCGAATAGACTCTGGTCTCTTCAGGGATCAGGCCCTGAAGAGAAGAGTGGTCCAGGAGATCTGGTTGATATTCAAATATCACCTCCTACAAGCTCAAGAAAGGTCCATCCCAACAAGTAGGAAACCAAGCAAATGCAGCAGGAGGCCTCCGTGGGTGAACAAGGAGCTTCTAATTGAACTCAGACATAAAATGGAAGTGCACAAGGCATGAAAATATGGGCAGGTGATTCAGGAAGAGTATAGAGTTGCTGTCTGATCCAGCAGGGATAGGGTTAGGAAAACTGAGGCTGACCTGTACTTGACTATGGCAAGTGACATGCAGAGCAACAAGAAAGGATTCTACAAGAATATCAGCAGCAAAAGGGAAACTTAAGTAAATGTGAGCTCACTGCTGAACAGGGAAGTTAATCTGCTGACAAAGGACCTGGAAAAGGCTGAGATACTCAGTGCCTTCTTTACCTCAGTCTTTACTGGCAAGATTGTCCTTTGTGTCCAAGAAGGTAATTTTCCCCCCCTCTTCTACACCAGTGAGACCACATCTGGAGTGTTGTATCCAGTTCTGGGCTCCTCAGTACAAGAAAGTTATGGACTTACAGGAGCGAGTTCAGCAAAAGGCCACAAAGCTGAGTAAGGCATTGGAGAATCTTTCAGATATTCTATCCCTGACTGAACATGGTCCTACATGCTCTATGTGACCCTGATTGAGCAGAAGTCTTGGACAGGATGACCTCAAGAAGTCCCTTCCAACCTAAACAATGATGCAATTTTGTGTTTCTGTGTTCTTGAGATATTCCTGTAAGGTCAGTTAATTTAAGATGACCTAGTCTAAGCCAGAGCATGAAGGGTACAGGAATTCAAACATCTGCTCTTCAAGTCAGTATCTAATGAGCTTGAATTGCCACTGCAGTTGGTTTGTCGGCTTTGACGGATTACTGATGAAATACTGAATACTGTGGCTGAACGAAAGCAAAAAAATTGTTTCAGAAAGTGACATATATTTCCAAATTAATATTCTGTTCACAAAATCTGAAATGGAAACAAAACTAAAAAGTAATCTTTTCTATGCTCTTTATGAGAATCCATTCTCTTATTTGAGTTATTTCAGCTAGCAGGCCACACAGAATAATTTAACTAGTTGACTGTAATGTTCCATCAAATGGTCAATTTTAATTGCATATACAAGAATTTATATGCATTAGTTTGATGTAATGCATTTATTATGGGACTGTTTTTGAGACTAAATAACAGATGTAGTGATTTATCGATGCAAAACTCTAACAGCTGGATTGATGGACCTGAGATTAAGGTTTTCAGAGAACAAATGTTATATGGGCATACATTGTACAAACCTTCCTGCCTCGTAGTGGCAAATGTGATGATGATTTTATGAAATAAATATACATTACAAACTGAACTGAGTCCATTAGTGTTTTTACAAGGCCTGCTAAGTTGTAATTAACTGCAGATAATTTCAGTGGAAAATAATTTCTATGAAAGCCATTTTTAGGTTTTGTCCCATCAAGACTTATGCTGAGTTATCATGATTCGTGATTTCTATAGAAAATGCAGTAAATATAAACATGTATAGTTGTATATACAGTCCTTCTAAAACTGAACCCAACTTTAATTCAAAATTTATTAAGTCTACTCAATGTCCTACAGCATTTCCAGTTTTATACAACACAACATCCACACAGGTATGATTAATACACGTGCTGACTTAAAATTCAAAAATAAATATACAGTAAGTAAGATATTCCATTTCAAAGCCACGTCTAAATGTGTTTTCTTTAACAATTTATAAATCCATATGATAGAATAACAATTCTTAAATCTCTCCCAGACTGAGGTGTGGTGATGGCAATATTGCATCAAGTTGGCTCAAGTTATCTATCAAAACACCTTTCCTTTTCACTTTCATCACATAATTGATTATGTTGGAAGCTTAGGAGTATTTGAAGACAGCAAAATGTTTTCCACACGTCACAAATATAGGCTACACTATATACCTGTTCAGATACAAAGCCACTAACATTTACAAACAGCTGCTCAGTTGTTCCAATTCATCAATCAAAAAATTCCTGTATTCCTAGGTAATTTGGTAATGCTAGAAACAATAGCAAAACAGAGAATTAATTTTTTGTTTTACTGATTTAATGTAATTTTCAGTAATACTTGCACACTATGCAGAACACCCAGCATCTGTAAATACTAATAAAATGCTGACTTAAAAGTATGCACTAATGTGAAAACATATCTCTGGAATGATGACATGAAATACGTAAACCCCATGACTCAAAATGGGTCAACAGATTGCATGGATAGTGATTTACATATTCTTTTTAAAAACACACTTGCAGAATGCACATGCAACAAAAAACTTTAAGGTCAGTTCGAACAACTGTCTCTTCTGTGGAAAAGGAGGAAGTGGAAGTGTAGGTAAAAACATGGGCATGCACTCAGTGCATTACATATTGCCAAAGTTTCCATGTGGATTTACAAAAACATGTTTAGGACTTTCACAGTTCAGAATGAGTTATCTGCTTTTGAAGCATGAAGATGAAATAATAAACTTCAGCGGCTTCCATACAACTGCATGGTCTAGGCTAGAGCTGGCAAAACAACATTAACGGAATAATTTATTTAACAAATAAATGCTTTTATGGACAGCTATATGTTGTCTTCTCGGACACGAGTAAACACTTAAATCCATACCACTAATTAAAGTGTGACAGAAAACTGGAAACAACTACATTCAATACATTCACTTAGAAGATACATGAAATATTAATGTGCACAATACAATGATAAAGCTGTGTGGGAATGGGTAGTATATTCATTAACTTCTGCAGCAAAATTCTGGCAATTCTGCAGGTAAATAAGATGGAAAGGAGTGACACTATCCTATACAGGCAAGATTTTAATTAATGGTTGCCAAGGATCTTCCAAACAGAAAAGAATCTGGTGTCTCCCATCACTGTCTAGAATGGACAATCTAAACTTAAGGAAATATAATTGAAAAAAAAAAATCATTTAGAGAAGAAAGTATAAACATGTCTAAAAAAAAAAATCAGTATTCCTACTCTAAAAGGTAAAATCCATCTCACTACCTAGAAAAATCAAAATCCTGGTGAAATTATTATCTCAGCTTGTTAAAGTTACTTACTTTCAACCACTGAATTGAAGAAAGAGCATCTGGCCTCAGTCACATCACTTTAACCACAAACAACATATAGCAGATTTTGCATCAGGCAAATGCATTTCAGAACACACACATGGAATGAAATGTGTTTGAACTAATGTTATTTGAATAATTTTAAGGAACAAATCCATAAAAGCAATCCAAACTACATCTCAAGTATGTGCTCACAGCTTTAACTGAAAAGATCAATACAATCTCAATTATGAAATCACAAAAATTTAAACCCAAACAAATACACATTTTCAAAACTAGCAATCACATCATTCTAAAATAAACAGAAATGGAAACAAAAGAAGAAAACTGGATTGAAACAGGTTTCTTTAGGCAAGGTAAAAGAGTAAGCCATCAGAGTTTTATTGTTGTTGTTTTTTTTTTTTTCTGTGAAGCTGTTGTTTCACCAGGGCTCGAAAGGCAATGACTGAACATTTAAAACTCATTTTATCTTCATCAGGTTTGAAAGAAATGGCTGTATCTAAGGACACTAATCATATAGATAAGAGAAAGTACAAGGTAGAAACTATGGGGATATCTTAGCTTCCTGTATATGGCGGATTTAGAAAGACAAAGTTTGAGAAGATTAATATCTGCTTCTACAGATACTATTGGTTGTGTTAAATTATAATTTTTATCCACTGGAGCCATAGTTGCATCCAGAACTGGAATATTTGACAAATACGATCTTATAGCCTTATTCAAATTCAAATTTAACAGAAATATCGTCTCCCAATTCGAGTGATTTCAAACAGTAACAAAAATAGTTATTTATTTCAGTCTTCATCTATTTTCCTACATTACAGAGAGAAAAACCTCATTAATTTTGCAGGTAAAACATACAGAGTTATCTATCTTCAAAAGCCTCTATGAGAACACAAATCAACAGTTTTGTCACAGATTAATATTTTATAGCCTATGGTACAAGATCTTGGGGGACCACAAACGCCTTGTCAAGTTTGCTTTTTTCTTTGGCAGAGGTTAAGGATGATTGCTGAAGGATTACAATTTTATTGCTGCGTGGTGAAGGATATACTGCTCTCTCTACATTTTAGAAGGACTCACAAGAATAATCACTAGTCATTTTGAAGGCAAAGCCCATAAACTCAGATGCATGTAAATCCCCACCAGTCACAGCCTACAATCACACCTTGCAAGTTATTTCGTATGCTCCCATTTTAAATATAGCAGCATAAATTCCAGTAAACAAAGGTAATGTGTAAACTGAACTGACGTTACTTTTTAGTGTAACAACATGGAGAATGAAGCCATAAATATACAGGTGTTAATTTTAAGGTAAAAAGGAAGAAAATAAATTAATTTTTCAGTGTGAACTTGAACTCTATAAGTAGAATCAATCTTTACAATGCCATTTAGCTGTACTTCTTGTTAAGATATTATCAGACTTTGAAATCTGTGCCGCGTTTTAATGCCTTAATCTTATGAAGCAGAGACAATGCTATAACAGCTAATACAGTGCAGACAATTACCTGACCAATGTCTCACATGAGAGTAGTCTCTGACATTAAAAAACATATTTATAATTGTTTGTTAGTATTGCGCTCTATACTTCTATCATACCTTCTAAGACAAAAAAAAATATCTGCTGGCTCATAGGGAGAGGATATAATTTTATTTGTACCTTTTATATACATTTACAATTTGTACAGAAATCCTAAAACATTAATTTACCGCTAGAAAACAAGTAATTAGATTTGAATGTATGATATATGACTTTGCTTCATTAGTACAAGGCATTAATACTCATATAGAATAAAGGGGAAAAAGACTTTTTTAAATGGAGTGCAAGAGTAATAACGTACAGACCTGTGGCTGAGAATATAAGATGCAAATGAAACAGTTTCTTAAATGGTAGATTATTTAACCTTCTATATATTGAAAAGAGGTTTTATATTTATATTCCAATGACTTTGTTTTCAAAAGAATATGGTAAAGCCTATGGGGTGAGCATAAAATCTAAACAAAAAAAGCCTACACAGTGTCTTCTCCCCCTACCAATCTACTCTATGTACTGAAACCCTCGAGCCTCCTGGTATGAGCAGCATTTTAGAATTTCTCAACATTTACAGCATACAGAAATAGTTCAGAGGACAAATACAAAAACCTTCAGATGATGCTTTTATACGCCTTTTCTGGTAGTAAGAAGGTAATTTTGAGAACTCTCACACGCCTGTGCCAGGGAAACTTTTGCAGGCTCCTTCATATTCCATTCTCTAACAGCAAAAATGGTCATAGCTAAAACTACCTTTAATTTAATAACTTGTGCAATAAGTTCCCTCACATCACAAATGCTTACAGTTCAGGTGCAGGAATTAGCTCTCATTATTTAACTATGCAAAAAAATAAAATAAAATATTAATCATGGTAAATTGAAATTTTATAAGGGTGTCAAAATTATTCCCAAAATATTATTAAAGCAAACATTCAATACTTCACTGCTATTTTAACGTTACTAATAGAAATTTAACACAACATCTATATTATTTCATTCTTACCTTTTTCCTAACTTGCACATATGAAATTCCAGGAGTGGAAAAGAGTTAATCCATTACCAAGGCATGATATCAATACATTTTCCAAAATTATAAGTTAACTATTCTGTGAATTATTGTGCATACTAGATGAAAAAAATCACAGTACTGATCAGCTACCATTGTACACTGCTCACAGTACAGTTGCATATGTAGATATGACAGCTTACTGCATTGCAAGATGTTGCTAGTATGCCCATTTTTAATTTTTAATCTTAAAATTATATATAAAATTATATATTTAGCACTATAATTTTAATGACAAATCTAGTTTATTCAGTGTGTAAATTAATAAGCATAAATTATGAGCTACCCATTTGTAACCTCCAACGTTAGGTTTAAATTGTTTCAATTCTCAAACTAGTTCCATGTTTATCTGTAAAAATATCTGGAGTTTGAACAACTCACAAATTCTCCAAAGGACTGAACTAATCAGTGTGAGCTAAAATTTATTTTCAGTCAAGGACACTATCTTGTCAAAAACGCTTTTTGTTGTCCAAAAAATGAGGTTGCACTTTACTGCTCAATATACATGACTAAAACTTTAGCATAACACAGTGGTAAGTTCTTACCTTATTGTGATAGGGATGAGTATACCCTTGCTAATGGATTCATTGACAGATACAGTTAGAATGTTCTGAGAGTTTCCACAGCTGAATCGAGCTGTTGGTCTTCCCTCCACAAGATACAAGTGAAGAAACTGTTCTCCGAAATTCTTTTCACTAGCTTTGAAAAAAAAAAAATTGAGACAGTCACACTTCTGAAAGTATAGGACCTTCCAAAACTATTCCACACTACTGGAATGCCATCAATAGTCATAATGCCTATGTGACACTGGGAAGTCTTCTATCCATATACAGGACTCTGCTTGAGTGACTGTGAGAATAAAATTACACTCTGTATGAACAGCTGATAACAGGTCAAAGTAAGAGAAAATAAGCAGAAGACAAAATTTACTTTGCTACCACTGGTAGAGGAGATTCAGGCTAGACAGGAGGAAGAAATTTTTTACAGTGACAGTGGTGAAACACTGGCACAGGTTTCCCAGGGAGGTGGTAGATGACCCATCTCTGGAAACATTCAAGGCCGGGCTGGATGGGACACTGAGCAACCTGATCTAGTTGAAGATGGCCCTGCTTATGGCAGGGGGGAGTTGGACTAGATGATCTTTGAAGGTCCCTTCTAACCCAAACTATTCTATGATTCTGTGGTTCTATGATTTTCTCTATATTCAGCAGTATCATTAAGGTGACATAGGTGACAATAAAAAAAAAATAAAAAAAAAATTCACAAAAATACTATATCATGATTTACTATTTCATTCAGCTTTTCAACCATTTTACACAAAAAAATTATGAGAACATCTTTCTTATAATCTCTGTAAAGATTATGAAAAATTCACCTTTCCCAACTAATGATACATTTCAGACTTGATGAGAAGAATAATTGCTATCTACAAAATATCAGATATATTGCAGTTCAAACTAAGAATAAAAATTTTCTTTTCACTTCCACTAAGTAGTGTAATGTAAATAGGACAGCAAAATATTTCTGTTTAAATGATGAATGGCACATAGGTCATCTACTAAAAAAAGAACTGACATCTTTTCATGGATATTTTTTATTATTATAATTTGCCCTTTGAATTTAACTGTCTTTGCTTCTCATAGAAGGTAAGAGACGGTTCCTGTTTAGGATTTTTATTGCCTTTAAGACAAACTGTTAAAATGTTAGCCTGTTTTTTGCAATGTATTTTACTATTTTTAAGTAAAAAAGACTCAGTAGCTATGTCATGAAATTGAATTTACTGTATATATTTGTTCAGCAGTATTTTAATATAAGATTACTATGTTCTTAACTTCCAGAATCACAGTATTTAGGAAACCTGTAACCTTGAGTTCCAGAATTATCTCTGCATCCAATTCTCCCGCCTGCCTGGAACACACCTCCTATCCATTGTCTGTAGCTGAGTTGAGAAAAAACACACAACACATACACCACACAAATAAACTTTTTATGAGGATATGTAGTAGGAGAGAGTATCTGCTTCCTCATGGCTATCTGATCAACAACCTTGTCAAATGGGATGACAAGGAAAACAGGGAAGCCAAAATGTGCTGAAGCACAAACCTGACCGATGAATGGAGATAGTAACAAGAACCAAACCCAGTGGGTTACACTAACTGGTATGGTCATGCAGAGTGTGTGAATGCTCATTTCAGTAAGATTATCTGATCTAGGACCCTCTAAAAATGATACGGAAAAAGGGAAGGCAATAAGCAAAACACACAGGTGACAAAGAGCAACAGAAATAATGGCAAGAAACCAAACTTGTCAGTCACATTAATGGATGGGCTATCAAGAAACTTCAGGCATCCCTTCAAAGAGTGCCAAGCTGGGCTTGGCAACTGGTCTGGGATAGTGGGGGAGGGTTATATTGGTGGGTGGGTTACTCTGGTTCTGAGAACAGACAGAGGTCAGGAACCATCTGAGTAAAAATCTTGTTGGATATTGGAAGTAATTTACCTTGACCTTAGCAGAGACTATGTGAGGAGATCAGGTCAAAGAAATGAGATCTCAGCAATCATTCTTTCACAGGAAACTGCAGGCCTGAAGGCTATTTTCATACATCTCAATGTGATGGCAGGCAGGTGGCCACTAGGCTCAAATGGCTGTCTATCTAGAGTTTTAAATTCCAGTTGGGATGTAGGAAGAAGATTTATTAGGCAAAAACATATGTGGACACAAAGGAAGGATACTATACTGTGCATTGTTCTCCTGGAGAATGCCAGCTGAAACAACACACAAATAGACTATGGCTGAATAGGCCCATCTTTAGTTTTAGGAGGGTAAGTAGAATATGGGTAGATCTGGGGAACAGAGCTTCTGAGAGTACAGGAAAATAATTTAAGTGCACAACTAATGAAAAAGGAGCTGGTGTCCTTAAGGAATGCTATAAACATGGGCTGTGATATCTGAAATCCAATTGTCAGAAGTTATAGACTTCCATATATAGTAGAAGTTAAACAACAAACAGAGTTGACTCTGTTAAAAGTGAAAATGACGAAGTAAAACTTGATAACTGTATCAGTTTTTTATGACCACTTGTAATTTATTTTGCTTTGTGGCTAAATACCACAATTTGCTTTGACATGATGAAATTAAATCATGCAAAAAAGTAAAATCAATAAGGAATAGAATAAAACATTCTAAGAATGCATACTGTACTCAACAAAGAAATATGTCTCAAATGATGGCTAATCTTTATTGGCACAAATGTAATAAATGTGTATGTTTTCAAACTTTTCTCATTACGTATTTAAAGAAAAATCTCCTCACATTCTGCCAATAATTTAAAGGTAAGGCCCAGAAATTTTTAGTCCATCGACTGTTACCATTTGTATCCTTCTTAAATATAATAAATACTGAAATAATTAGGGAAAACATAATTAAGAAGGTAAGTATATTTTCCTTTGTATTAAGGGAGGCTAGATGGGGCTCTGAGCAACCTGATCTAGTTGAAGATGTCCCTGCTCATTACAGAGGATTTAGACTAGATGAGCTTCACAGATCCCTTCCAACTGAAACTATTCTATGATTCTGTTAAAACAGAGGATGGTTTATAATCTATTAAAAACGATGTGCAAACCAGTTCTTCTTGGATTGATTCTTTGCCTCTAACATATGTAGTAATTTTCTATAAATCACATCCTCTTTCTTTCCTCATGTTTTTAACAATCTATTTTTGGTAGCCTCTGCAAACACCACTTAGTCCTTAGTATCTGTTACTCTCAACCAACCATTGTTAAAACCCTTGCTTATAAAGGCATTAAATAGGAAAATGCATTTCAACAACATTATGGCAAGATATAGCAAAGAGACACATCCAGCACAGTCAATGATTCTCATATTCTGCCTATCAGTTTGCCTATAAGTAGGCTTGTTTTCTGTATACACAGATTTTATTTTTTTTTATATATATATATGTGTACTTGCATTAACTGCTAAACGTATTACAATAACACATCAGTACTTAAGCGTTCACTTGTCTTTATCTTAAGATGCATGAATATGAACAAGTGGAGAGAGTTCAGAACTCCTTTTTTGATCCTCGCTGGCTGGCATGTTAGGTAAAGATAGATACAAGTTTCAATCCTTGTACATTTTCCCTTAAGATTCTGATTAAAATATTCTAGGCATTCAAATAATTCTGATTCAAATCCATTTGTACATCAAAAGCATCTTCTCTGAGAATTCTCAGTATAGTTAAATGTTTACTAATTATCTGCCAGATAAACAGATGTAACCTCATCACAACCTGGTAAAATCAGGTGTGCTTGTAAAAATGAATGGCTTGAAAGTGGACTGATTTAAAAAACAAACAAAACCAACAACAAACCAATTATTTCCTAGTAAAATACACCTGCAACAAACAGATCACTGTGATTTTCTTTATATTTTTAAAAATTCTTTTGACAACAAGAGGATTTTTGCTTTATGAATGTGTGAAACTTATTGCAACCTTAAATGTGGACCTATTGCTATCATCAGTATATTAACAGAATATGAAAATCTCAGTAATGTTAGCCCTTTTTTATAATTCTGTAGTTCTTGTACCTAGTGAGTTCACTTGCCTCAAGACAACTTTCTGCTGACAGTTCATTTCTCAGCTGTTTGATGGTAGCACAGCTTCCAAAAAACAGCAGCAGAAGCAGTTGTACTACTATGAAAAGGAGCGCAGCTGACAACAGCAGTTTCTCTTTTGAAGCTGTTAGAAAGGAAAACGAAAGACAGAGAAGGGGCAAAAAACAAGGATGAAGGAAGAGCAAAGGGAGCCTGTGAACTCATGAAAGATATAATGTTCATCTGACAGAACTACAGAAGGCCTTATGCATGCATAGAGAAATGATAAATTACAAAATTCTGGATAATCCATATATGCACATAGTATTCATTCATGAAACACTGAAGAGATATTTATTTCACAAATGTATTAAATAATGCATTTTACATTCATGTAAAACTAAATATGGATATTGATATGGACAATCATAGCAAAACTTCATATTGTTTGAAAAGGAATTTACCAGAAAGACACACAAGCAAAGAGCGAAAATAAGGGAAAGAAACTGGTGCTATAGAAAGTGGACCAGATCCTGAGGAAGACTAAGTAAAAATGTAAAGCAAAGCTATAATTAATGTTAGATAAAGTATCAGAGTTCTACAAAATATGCAGTCCTCCACTACTTTTTGAGTCTGTGTTCAACAGTCAGGAAGAGATTTTTTTTTTTTTTTTTTCCAATCTTAGCAGAAACCTAACCAGAAGAAAACCTATTGGTCACTAAAAGAGTGGAAACTTACAAGTCAGGTAAAATTCTACTTTAGGGGTAGCAAGGGGAATGGGACTGCAAGTACCACACGTTACTGGGAACTAACAAAGAAAAAGTGAGTAAAATGACTGCTAGAAATCAGGTAAAAATTATCCCAAGTTCCTGGAGCTGCCCCAGCTCAGTGTCAGGGTAAGAACTAAACTCATATCACTGCATCCTGACCCTTCCTTCTTCCCTCTCTCTGGGTGCATGAAGGGATAAGGAGGGAGCTATGACACAGTCCATGAAGGTCTCTAGACATGGATAACTGGAAAGCAAACAAATGCATGGTTCTCCACTAACACCACACTATCTTTCCAGAAAGCGCAAAGATAAATGTTTTAAATAACATGAAGTGCTCAAATACTGCTGTAATAAAACTGCTGTAAACGGAAATACTGTATTAAGAGTTTTCCACAGAATGCATGAACTGAGAGATGAACAGCTATTAGGGTGGATACAGGATAAATACACTATCTAGAAAATAGAATACTTTCTGTTATAAGACCAATAATTCAAGTCAGGTAATCAAAATCAGAGAAAATGTTTCAACTTTCTGAAATTCCAGCCAATCATTTTTATTTTAATTTTTGTTGCAAGAACCTGGAAAGCAAAACTGGAATGCAAATATTTCTTTGTATTTCTGTGGAAGTCAAGAAGAAAGTATGTCAGTGGGAAATGGAAATTGAGGTACTCTGACCTCAGAAAATGGAAACCCTCAAAGCAGTTTTTTTAAGGCACACGCATACTTTGTCAAAACAAGTAAGAGGTACTAGAACTCACGAAAACTTCAGGAAAAAGGAATCTCTGCATGTGCCAAGAACTAGGGTCTCTAACTAATAACAGAGAGGGCTTTTGTGCAGTGAAAGTATGAGAATTCAGGTATAAGACAAATATAGATTCAAGATAAAATTGAAGAGTAATAATTCTATGCAATTGGGATGAAATTAATTTAGGTAAAAACTGAAGTGATAACTACCCTATGATAGTGAGCTTTAAGCATTTACAATTTATTTATGCATAAGTCTTGAATGGTTTAATTATTTTATAAGCTGAAAATTACTCTTTTTTTATTTTCTGTAATTTAGCTTCATGGTTGTGATATATCTGGATATATATCACACTATAAATTAAATCAGATGAAGATCAAACATGGTTGAGTTGTAAACTAGGCCAACAGCATCCAGCATTGCAAATTCTGTTTCAAAGCTACTCCCACCCCCATCCCTCCCCAGCTTTGTAAATTTGCTACTTTCAGATCCAAACACGGTTTAGTGACAGTGTTAGGTTAACTGTTGGACTCTATGATCTTGAGGGTCTTTTCCTATCAAAATAATTCTATGATTCTATGATAAGACCTTTTCCAATAAGCAATGATAGAAACAAATTTGGCTCTGGTTGTAGGAATACAGTTTGATTTTCCTGGTTTTCAGAAAACATCACTTCCTCCTGAGAACGGCAGAGAAATGTCCATGTTGGATTTTTTTTTTTTTTTTTAAACAGACATGCTTACTCAGGGCTTATGGGTAGAGAGCAAACTTAAACTTTGGCTGGAAGCTAACTACTTTGCAGTGAGGAGGCAAACAAAATCATTAAATGCCAAATATATTCAAAGTATTTCCAGTGAACTTCTCTTGAAGGACATATAACTCCTCTTGGAATAACTAACAAGTATAAAACACTTCAACATAAAGAACTGCCACGTCACCACTTATCCATGATTCTTAGCAAATTCTGCAGCCATGTACCTTAGGCAGCTGCAGCAACAGCCCAGCTATAACATGGAAGTATTTGACATAGCATTTTGATAAGAACTAAACATAAGTTTTCAATTTGGTGCTACAGTGTTTTACATCTAAAGAATGTGTCATACAGATAATAATAAAAGGCATAATTAAATAATGTCATGAAGTTTATACTGCTTTTAGCTCTGACTTATAAATAGTTATGTAGTGCAGGTGAACTCACATAATACTTTCAGTTTAATATAAAAATAAGAAAAATTGATGCAAATAATTTGTATTAAACCAACAAGATTTCTTGGTGCAGACAAACTCCAGGAAGCTGCAGTGAACAGAAAATGCTCCTGTCTTTTTGGAGTAAATCTAACACATAGATTATATTTTTCTAGCTCTTACTGGGTTCAGGAAGAAACCACCTCACTTTCCTGGTTTTCCATTTGATAGAAATTATGAGCTAAACATATATATAATGAAATATTCAACTGGCAGAGAAGCCTGTTTTTCTTGCTGACTAGTGAAAAGCAGACTGTCTCAGAAGTTCATGCCATATACTGAGGAATGAAACATGCAGGCAAGAAGGAACATTCTTTTGTAGTATTAACATGCATACCTCCAAGTTTGCAAGTATACTCTCTGGGAACCACAAAGGAATCCTCTGAAGTGTGAAATCACAGTAAATACTCTGAAATATGGCAAATTTGCAGAACTTAAGATACTTGTGCAAGTCAAAAAAATCTTTGGAACCAAGATCATATTTATAATAAGAAGTGAGTCTCAAACCAACTATGGAGAAGCTGTTTCTCTGTAATAAATTGATCAAAACTTCTTCAACATTTGTATTTTAGAGCTGTAACGCTTATTACTAATGTCATACACTTCCTGTGTTCGTTCTTCTCGGGAAGCAGCATTTTCAGTTTTAAGTTATGTTTTGCTCAGTGAGTCATAAATTAAAGAACTTTCCAGAGGAACACAAAAAATGATGGTTCAAATTTTATAATGCATCATGCATT
This sequence comes from Caloenas nicobarica, assembly GCF_036013445.1. Lineage (NCBI taxonomy): Eukaryota > Metazoa > Chordata > Aves > Columbiformes > Columbidae > Caloenas > Caloenas nicobarica. The sequence continues at coordinate 28,607,697 of NC_088247.1, forward strand.
AGAATACCAAAAGGCTTCTACTGCATTTTAATGACTCATTTTGCTGCTGAATAGAAAATGCCAGCTGATGTACACTAAAGTTAATAGGGACCTGAAGGAGCTAAAACTGATACTTAACTTCAAGTATCATTGGTACTCACTGTAAAGAATTGTGCCATGTAGAGCAGTTGTTTTCACTGTCAAGTACAGAGTCATCAGATGGCTTGTTTCCTGCCCAGATGCAGTCCTGGTCTCAGATACAGATGTTAGAAAAGGTAGTTCCAAATAAGAATTTCCAGTGAAGGATGGAAAAAATAGTGCTGTGTCTGAAATGAGTAACCAAAAGCTAATTTTATTATTTTATTTCAAAATAAAGTAATACAATACAATATAATCAGCAAAACATATTTAAAAATATCTGTTCTTCTGAATACATGTGAATGGTATAATCAACTTTATTATTTGCAGAGCATGCATAGAAAATTATTTAATTTCAAACATTCAAGTTAAATAAGCAGAAAATGAAAATGTTCTAGCAGCTGCATATTACCAGAAGTGAAAAGACCATTATAGGAGGGACTACTGCTAGAAGATGCAATAAAGTTCAAAAGATTGTCACAAATATTTTCAGAAGTGTCCATGCAGAAGTTTTGTCCCATGATATCCCTGTGAAGTACTTCTGGTTTATAGTGCCAGATAAGAAACACAGGTTTTCTTCATTTTGAGGATACTCAAATATTCTGAGTTTGAAATTAAGATGAGGATGCCATTGGGCATTATAAACATTTTTCCAGTACACTGCTGCTGTCTTGAAAATAAATAATCACAAGAGAAAATTTTTAGCTATGAAGGCTTAACATTTGCAACATTTACTGCATTAATTACCTTTGTCACTATGTTGTGGTGTTTTTTTTTCCTTCCCCTGAAGCTGTGATGATAATACCACTCAAGCAAGAAAAAACAGAACAAAACTAATTGAGGTTAGGCAGAATGTCTTCCTGATGCCTTAAGCACCCTAGTTAAGCAACTCTCCTTGAAGACTCTCCAAATTCATCACCAGGGATATGAATAAGGAATGAGCAACAAGAAAAGCAGTCTGAGTTCAGGTAATATTTTTGTAAAGAAATTTTTAATTTAATGAACTAAAACTATACAATGGATTTACAGTTGATGGTTACACACAGGCATGACTAATACTTTTTTTTTTTCCAAACTTTTAATTCACTTTATTTTTTGTTTCTTTGTGAAATCCACCCATGTTTTATTCTCTGCCTTTTTTTTGGACTTAAGATGGAACAAAATGAAATCCCTAGTTAAACAAGCATGTGTTGAAGGTCATTCATTAAAAAAAACCCACCACAACCTGACAGCAAAAGAAAGGCAGGATGGAAAGCAAGAAGTAGCTGTTTCTAAATGGTAGGCCTGGAAAAATCAGGATTGTTGGAGAAAGTGAAAAAAATATGGCATGGAAAAATTCCCTTGGAGGGTGAGGTAAGGTCAAAGGCGTTACAAATCAGAAGCAGACCTATAAACTTATGGGAATACCATTTGTCTAATTAAATCCATACTTTCAAAGGGAACAGTACCAGCAAATCTAGCTAGCTCAGTGCAGGGACACAAACATGATTAAGGGACTGGGGCTTCCTTCATATGAGGAAAGGCTGAGAGAGACAGGACTCCTCAGGCTGAAGAAGAGCAGGCTCACGTGGATTTTATCAATGTCTACAAATACCTGATTGGAGGGGATGGAGAAGAGGGAGCGAAACTCTTCTCAACAATGCTCCCTGACAGGCAATGGGCACACATCAAAACCCAAGAAATTTCACCTAAACACATGAAAATGCTTTTTCCACTGTGAGGGTGGTCAATCACTGGCACAGGTTTCCTAGAGAGGTTTGTCAAGTCTCAGTCCTTAGAGATTTTCAAAACCTGACTGTACATGGTTGTGAGAAACCTGTTCTAGGTGACCCTGCTCTGCTTGAGCAGATGGTCGGACTAGATAATCTCAAGCGGTCCCTTCCAACCTCAACAATCTGGTGATTCTGTGACCTTTCACAGAGAGGATCTGTGCAAACAATGTTAATTCTTATTCTTCAAATGCAGTGCCTTCAGAAACCTCAGTGTAGCACAGTACTGACAATATAGTGGTACACCTTGCAGCTATATCTATTAAAATGTCTTTTATTAGGCAGTTTTCAAAAAATACTTGACTTCAAGATTAACTGACACAATTTTGTTTCTACATTAAAAATATTTTGTGAAGTTTCTTTCAGGTATCTGAAGGCGAGAGGTGGGCAGGCTGGCAGGGGTGACACTGTCGTGGGAGTCTATTACAGGCCACCAGATCAGAGTGAGGATGTTGATGAGGCCTTCTATGGGCAGCTGAGGGCGGCCTCACAGTCACAGGCTCTGGTTGTTATGGGGGATTTTAACTACCCTGATGTTTGCTGGAAGGACTACTCAGCCAGCCAGCCTCAGTCTAGGAGGTTCCTCCAGTGCATTGACGGTAACTTTCTGATGCAAATGGTGGAGGAGCCGACTAGGAGAGGTGCGCTGCTGGATCTTGTCCTCGCTAACAAGGAGGGTCTGGTTGAAGCAGTAAAGGTGGAGGGCTGCCTTGGTTGCAGCGACCATGAAATGGTGGAGTTCAGAATCTCATGTGGTGGGAGCAGAATAGCAAGCAGAATTGCAACCCTGGACTTCAGCAGGGCCGACTTTGGCCTATTCAAACAATTGCTGGGGGAAATCCCGTGGGCAAGGCTGCTTGAAAGGTAAAGGGGCCCAAGATAGTTGGTTAACATTCAGGGACTGCTTCTACCAAGCTCAAGATCAGTGCATCTCGACGCGCAGGAAGTCAAGGAAGGGAGCCAGGAGACCTGCGTGGTTAAACAGGGAACTGCTGGGCAAACTCAAGTGGAAGAGGAGGGTTTACAAATCATGGAAGGAGGGGCTGGCCACTTGGGAAGAATATAAGGCTGTTGTCAGAGGATGTAGGGAGGCAACTAGGAAAGCTAAGGCCTCCTTAGAGTTAAACCTGGCGAGAGGGGTCAAGGACAACAGGAAGAGCTTCTTCAAATACATGGCAGATAAAACTAACACCAGAGGCAATGTAGGCCTACTGATGAATGGGGTGGGTGCCCTGGTGACAGAAGATACAGAGAAGGCAGAATTACTGAATGCCTTCTTTGTCTCTGTCTACTCTGCCAGAGGCTGTCCTGAGGAGCCCCGTACCCCTGAGGCCCCAGAGGAAGGCAGGACAATGGAGGAGTTTGCCTCAGTTGATGAGGACTGGGTTAGGGACCAGTTAAGCAATCTGGACACCCATAAATCCATGGGTCCAGATGGGATGCACCCGCAGGTCCTGAGGGAGCTGGCTGAAGTCATTGCTGGACCACTCTCCATCATCTTTGCCAAGTCTTGGGAAACGGGAGAGGTGCCTGAGGACTGGAAGAAAGCAAATGTCACTCCGGTCTTCAAAAAGGGCAAGAAGGAGGACCCGGGCAACTACAGACCGGTCAGCCTCACCTCCATCCCTGGGAAAGTGATGGAACACCTTATCCTTGGTGCCATCTTAAGACATATCAAGGATAAGAGGGTCATCAGGGGCAGTCAACATGGCTTCACCAAGGGGAAGTCGTGTTTGACCAACCTCATAGCCTTTTATGAAGACGTAACAAGGTGGATTGACGATGGCAGAGCAGTGGATGTGGTCTACCTTGACTTCAGCAAAGCATTTGACACCGTCTCCCACAGCATCCTCACAGCAAAACTGAGGAAGTGTGGACTGGATGATCGGGTAGTGAGGTGGACTGCAAACTGGCTGAAGGAGAGAAGCCAGAGAGTCGTGGTCAATGGGGCGGAGTCTGGTTGGAGGCCTGTATCTAGTGGAGTGCCTCAAGGGTCAGTTCTGGGACCAATACTGTTCAATATATTCATCAACGACTTGGATGAGGGAATAGAGTGTACTATCAGCAAGTTTGCTGATGACACCAAGCTGGGAGGAGTGGCTGACACGCCAGAGGGCTGTGCTGCCATCCAGTGAGATCTGGACAGGCTGGAGAGTTGGGCGGGGAAAAATGTAATGAAATATAACAAGGGAAAGTGTACAGTCTTGCATCTGGGCAGGAACAACCCCAGGTTCCAGTACAGGTTGGGGAATGACCTATTAGAGAGCAGTGTAGGGGAAAGGGACCTGGGGGTCCTGGTGGACAGCAGGATGACCATGAGCCAGCACTGTGCCCTTGTGGCCAAGAAGGCCAATGGCATCCTGGGGTGTATTAGAAGGGGGGTGGTTAGTAGGTCGAGAGAGGTTCTGCTTCTCCTCTACTCTGCCCTGGTGAGACCTCATCTGGAATATTGTGTCCAGTTCTGGGCTCCTCAGTTCAAGAAGGGTAGGGAACTGCTGGAGAGAGTCCAGCGCAGAGCCACAAAGATGATGAAGGGAGTGGAGCATCTCCCTTATGAGGAAAGGCTGAGGGAGCTGGGTCTCTTTAGCTTGGAGGAGACTGAGGGGTGACCTCATCAATGTTTATAAATATATAAAGGGTGGGTGTCACAAGGATGGAGCCAGGCTCTTCTCGGTGACAACCAACAGTAAGACAAGGGGTAATGGGTTCAAGCTGGAACACAAGAGGTTCCACTTAAATTTGAGAAGAAACTTCTTCTCAGTGAGGGTGACGGAACACTGGAACAGGCTGCCCAGGGAGGTTGTGGAGTCTCCTTCTGTGGAGACATTCAAAACCCGCCTGGACGCCTTCCTGTGTAACCTCACCTAGGTGTTCCTGCCCTGGCAGGAGGATTGGACTGGATGATCTTTCGAGGTCCCTTCCAATCTGTAACATTCTGTGATTCTGTGAGAGTGAGGAGGGGAAGTGAGCGTAGGATATCCAGGCAATTTTGAAAGGAAGGACAATCTCATCAGTCCTTTAGCTGGAATAGGTCCCTTCAAAGGGGAGACCTTCTGTAAAGACCTGCAACTTTCCAGGGAGTCCAGCACCCTGCATCCAGAGGTCTCTGCACTAATGGAAAACCAAAACTACTGAGGGAAATGCTATTTCAACTGTAGTGACTACATCTGCAGTGCTGCACTCAAAGTAGCCTAGGCCTCCATCACCAATGCAATGAAGTCCTCTCAGGAGTCAGCAGAAGAGAGATAGCAGACAGACTTAAACTCATACCTGGCCAACAAAGCCATCCAGGATCACTAAGATGCAGAGTACGCCCTATTTCCCAGGGTGTGTAGGCTATTAGCCCGCTGATCCTCAAGAGTCATTCTCTACTCTAAAGCTGTGCAACAGTTGCAATTTATTGCAACTGTACAACATCAGTAAAGAGGTCACTGAGACCACAGGGGTTAGTCCTCTCTTGAATGAAGTGCCTAAGTGGGACAAAACTAAACAGCAGGTATCTTCTTGACACACAAACAGATACACAAGTATCTACCTTCACATAAACTGAGACTGATTATCTACAGTGTAGATCAGAAGAAGGAATACAACCTCTACAAGTAGCACAATGAAGCAAAGAAGCCACTAAAAGCTTCTTAAGCATAAGACACCGAGAAAAATATTATACTCAGCAAGAGGAATCAACTGTGAAGCATTCAAATTCAACAGCTGAGAAGTACTGAAACAGGACATGGTTAGCTGTGCTTTCCATGTCCCATACCGCAGGGGAGGGGGAGGTTTGAGTAGCCACAGATGCTGCAGGGAACAGCTTCGCAGACTCAGGGATGGGAGAGGTGCCTGAGGACTGGAGGAAAGCGAATGTCACTCGAGTCTTCAAAAAGAGCAAGAAGGAGGACCCGGGTAACTATAGACTGGTCAGCCTCACCCCCATTCCTGGAAAGGTGATGGAACAACTTATGCCTTGAGATGGCACCAAGGATATCAAGGATAAGAGGGTCATTAGGGGCAGTCAACATGGCTTCACCAAATGGGAAGTCGTGTTTGACCAACCTCATAGCCTTTTATGAAGACATAAAAAGGTGGATAGATGATGGCAGCGCAGTGGATGTGGTCTACCTTGACTTCAGTAAAGCATTTGACACCGTCTCCCACAGCATCCTCACAGCTAAACTGAGGAAGCATGGACTGGATGATCAAGTAGTGAGGTGGACCACAAACTGGCTGAAGGAAAGAAGACAGAGAGTCGTGGTCAATGGGCAGAGTCTAGTTGGAGGCCTGTATCTAGTGGAGTCCCTCAAGGGTCAGTACTGGGACCAGTACTATTCTATATATTCACCAACAACTTGGATGAGGGAATAGAGTGTACTATCAGCAAGTTTGCTGATGACACAAAACTGGGAGGAGTAGCTGACACGCCAGAAGGCTGTGCTGCCATCCAGCAAGACCTGGACAGGCTGGAGAGTTGGGCGGGGAAAAATGTAATGAAATATAACAAGGGAAAGTGTACAGTCTTGCATCTGGGCAGGAACAACCCCAGGTTCCAGTACAGGTTGGGGAATGACCTGATTAGAGAGCAGTGTAGGGGAAAGGGACCTGGGGGTCCTGGTGGACAGCAGGATGACCATGAGCCAGCACTGTGCCCTTCTGGCCAAGGCAGCCAGTGGCATCCTGGGGTGTATTGGAAGGGGAGTGGTTAGTAGGTCGAGAGAGGTTCTCCTTCCCCTCTACTCTGCCCTGGTGAGACCTCATCTGGAATATTGTGTCCAGTTCTGGGCCCCTCAGTTCAAGAAGGACAGGGAACTGCTGGAGAGAGTCCAGCGCAGGGCCACAAAGATGATGAAGGGAGTGGAGCATCTCACTTATGAGGAAAGGCTGAGGGAGCTGGGTCTCTTTAGCTTGGAGGAGACTGACAGGTGACCCCATTGATGTTTATAAATATGTAAATATTTATAAATATGTAAATATGTTTATGAATATGCAAAGGGTGAGTGTCACGAGGATGGAGCCAGGCTCTTCTTGGTAACAACCAATGATAGGGCAAGGGGTAATGGGTTCAAGCTGGAACACAAGAGGTTCCACTTAAATATGAGAAGAAACTTCTTCACGGTGAGGGTGACAGAGCACTGGAACAGGCTGCTCGGAGAGGTGGTCGAGTCTCCTTCTCTGGAGACATTCAAAACCCGCCTGGACGCCTTCCTGTGTAACCTCATCTAGGTGTTCCTGCTCTGGCAGGGGGATTGGACTAGATGATCTTTCGAGGTCCCTTCCAATCCCTAACATTCTGTGATTCTGTGACTGTGCTTGACAGAACATCCTTTCTACAGGGAAATGTACCCATGAAAACACTCTAGAGCAGTCTTCTCTATTTGGCTTAAAAGGTGACTTGAAAGCATCACAAGCTAGCTGAGGTGCTTGAACAGCTAGTTTGCCATTTTGGTTTTTGTAACTTTGTTCTGTAACTATAGAATTGTTTTTAAGTACGCATATTGTCTTGTTCCTTAAATCTTGACAAATAAGAAAGGTAATTCTGAGTAAAAGAATAAAAAAAAATGAGAACTCAATTCCAAAAGGAGGCCTGGAGAGGAAACTGTAATTCAGCGGCAAGAATTTGGCAAGCATGTAGCCCAGCATATGGCAAGACAGTGAAAAACAGGTTGGAACTCCAGCGTCCCAAGGGTACCTGTAGCAATATCCACTAAGTCTAAGTTTTCTTGTCTTATCTTGCATACAGTGGAAACACATTTTAAGTGTCCTCAATATCTGTCAAGAAACAAGCAATTCATTTTCAGTATTGCTGGATTTGTCAAAAGTAAAAAAAAATCTACCCCCTCTTTTGAATAATTTTTCACATCTCATGTTTTATCCTTAACAGAATTGATACATACAGCTAACTGTAGACCCAGTATTTGAAATTAATTCAATAACAGCAGCAAACCGTTTGATAAGAGGGAATAGTTTGATGTAATGCAAACAGTTGTTTGCAGCAAACTGTAGCCTCACATGCAGCATTACTCTTAAAACTTATCAAGATTAACCTGATGACACATTATTTTTGGAAGAACTTGGTAATAACCTTTGAGAGATTTCATAAAGATATGAGTGTTAGGAGATCTCTGATAGTGGAGTATTATCATCAAAAATGTAAGAAATCCATAAACAAAAGAAACTCCAGCATTCTAAGTGAAGATCTTGTCAACTTGGTGCTACATTTTACAGGTAACTATAGAACCTTTCTGTAAGGTTATGTTAAATAGTAATACAAAATTCCCTGATGTGGGATTCTACAGACATTCAAACATATTTAAGCTTTGAATTTATATATGTTACTGGTAATAGTAAACAGTGAAAAGACATCTTAAATTATTTTAGTATGCATACATAGTACATAAAGATGGCTACTGTAAAATCTTTCTTAAAATGAACAAAATCATAACTTATACACTGTGAAAAAACTTGGAATAAAATTAACTTTTAGGGAAAAAAATGTAGCAAATGCATATATCTACAAGTAAAACCTGTGTTAAGATAAATCCACGGTTCTGAAAAATCAGTTGCTTCTCCGTGTAGTTGATTAAGTCTGTGTATTAAAAATCTAAAATCTTGAGATTTGTGATGAAATACACAGGTAGAATAGTACAGTCAAAACTGCTCATCTGGAATATCTTTTTCCACTTCCCTCCTTCTACTAAACTCTGAATTAGCAGAAATTAAAGTCCCACACAGCTCTGAGCATGGCTGCACACTGGTAGGTTCCATGAATCAGAGCCAAAGAGGGCATATGCTGAAATAAAATAAGCTAATAACAGAAATACTATTGATGCCAGCTACAATATGCATGTAAGACTCTACTACAACATTGGAGTATTTTACGCTGTTTTCTAGTAACATTTACAGATCGGCATAGTCTAAGATGGTTGCTGGCAATAAATAATTTTGTACTTTATTTATTTCACAGAATCACAGAATGTTTGGGGTTGGAAGGGACCTCTGGACCTCATCTAGTCCAACCCACCTGCTAAAGCAGGTTCACCTAGAGTAGATTGAATGTTTCCAGAGAAGGAGACTCCACAACCTCTCTGGGCAGCCTATTTCAGTGCTCTGTCACCCTCAAAGCAGTTTCATCTTACATTCAGATGAAACTTCCTGTGTTTCTGTTTGTGCTCCTTACCCCTTATCCTGTTGTTGGGCGCCACTAAAAAGAGTCTGGTCCCATCCTCTTGACACCCACCCTTGAGATATTTATAAGCATTGATAAAATTCCCTCTCAGCCTTTTCTTCTCCAGGCTGAACAGACCCAGCTCTCTCAGCCTTTCCTCATAAGAAAAATGCTCCAGAACCCTAATGATCTTTTCAGCCCTCTGCTGGTCTCCCTCCAGTAGTTCCTTGTCTTTCTTCAACTTGGGAGCCCAGAACTGGACGCAGTACTGCAGATGCAGCCTCACCAGGGCAGAGGGGGAGGAAAACCTCTCTCGACCTGCTGGTCACACTCTTCTCAATGCACCTCAGCATACTGTTGGCCTTCTTGGCCACAAGGGCACATTGTTGACTCAAGGTTAAATTGTTGTCGACCAGGACTCCCAGGTCCTTCTCCACAGACATGCTTTCCAGCAGGTCGACCTCTAACCTGAATTGAGGCCTGGGGTTATTCCTCCCTAGTTGCAGGGCTGTACACCTACCTTTGTTGAATTTCATTACATTCTTCTCTGCCCAAATCTTCAGACTGTCCAGGTCTTGCTGAATGGCAGCAACAGTCCTCTGCAGTATTAACCACTCCTCCCAGTTCGGTATCATCAGCAAACCTGCTGAGGGTGCACTCAGTCTCTTCATCCAGGTCATTGATGAACAGGTTGAAGAAGACTGGACCCAGTACTGACCCCTGAGGAACACCACTAGCTACAGGCCTCCAACTAGACTCTGCACCACTGAAGCACAGGCCTACAGAAGAAATGATTACTTCATTCTTTCCTGGGGCTACTGACACTGTCAGCTCTGACTTCAAGGGACTATTCCACTGGGGCAGAGGTCTCCAAAGTGGACTGCATGCACCCTGGGGTGTATGCAAGACAAATCACTAAGGTACAGGAAGAAAAATTTTACAACTGCAGTAGTACATATATGTCATTTATAAATAAATGCATATTTTTTTTTTTTTTTTTTTACTGATGATGTGCACAATCAAAATAGTTTGGACGCCACTGCACTAGGGAAAATCTGAAGGGCAAAAGGAACTTATCAACCATGTCCCTCACAAGAATGAGAGGGAACCTAATGGAGTCACCAGCACAGTAGGTCTGTAGTATGGATAATTTCTACAAAGGAATTCCATGATGATTCTTTGACCTACTTCTAAGGTCTTTGAGCAGAATGTAACTTTTTGAGATATTAGCTGTTACTACAACTAAACAATGACAAATATGACACTATACCAAGAGAGGATAGTGAGAAAGCTAATACAGTACAACTTTTCAAAGCCATACAGTTATTTTAGAGTTAGAGTATGTTCCTATTTCAATAAACAAAATGGATTAAGGAATTTCAGTCCCCAAACTGTATTTGTTAGGATATATAGATGTCTAAAACCTAAGTTGATCAAACTCAGGTCCCTACCTGCATACAAGCTTCATCTTTAGATACTTAAATACATCAATGATCAGGAAGCAGCATAATACAATTTTATATATATATATATAAAAGACCTTGTAAGTACAAGGCAAAATCAATGTTGAGAAAACCTTAACCAGTTTATATTATGATCCTATTTGACTTAGTCTTACTTAGAAAATAGCAGCAAGGGGAAGAATACAGTTTTCCACTGCTAGTAAATTGGAATCACTCTATTTCCACTTCTATCTCTAATTTTCCATTAGCATTGTTTGCTTTTTGTGGTAAGTTTGGCTTAGTACTAAACTCTATTAAATTCTAGGAAAAACAGACGTTTTAATCTTGAAGATAGTAATATTCATCAACTGCACCAGCCACTGCTAAATAAATTCTAATGAGACATAAATAACACTTTTAATAGTAAGGATGAGTAGCAGAAAAAAATTAACACAACATCAAAACAAACAAATGCCACCAAAAAATACCACCACAAAACCCTAGAAAGGGAAGTAATGCATTCATCTTCTGGTAAGAGAGATCCAATCAAACATCTGACCTAGCTGCCTCCAACCTACAACTCAGATAACTGCACTGAAAGTCCTTGGTCCTCTTTAACAGCAGCAGAAATGGGTAATCCTTGGATGTGATTCTTCTCACCTTAAAATAAACATCTAAAAAGGCCAGATGAATCACAACCTAAACCCACCTCTCTATTTGCTATAAAATGACTTGAGAGTCACTGGCTTAGCTGTAGACATGTACACCAGTAATATTGGAAGTTAGATGACTAATTCTCACTCTTGATGTCTTTGCATCAGAACCAAATGGCCTGCTGGAGGACTTTCTTTAGGCAAATCAAATTAACATAGTAGTTCTGAGTTGAAAAGTTAGAGATGTGAACTGAACAGGATATCAGAATACTGAGTCAGGGATTTAAACTCTGAATTTGCTATTTGTGTTTTTCAATTACAGTGGTAAACAACCTATGACAGAGATCTGAAACTTATGGGCAGATTCTGTACTTGTTCTTCTTTTCCATCACTCAAAGAATATAGTAGAAACATAGATAATAAAAACTTTGCCAACCAGTGCAGAAAACATTTTCTGTATCACCAAGAATGGAGGTGTTCCTAGCAGGGAAAAAGTCACTTTAGCAGCATCATCAAGGGACTGATGAATTCGTGACTTGCTTTATGCATCTCACACTCACAGACTACCCCAGGAGCTAAATTTAACTACCTGACAGTAATGCATTCTTTTATCTCATGTTCACAGTGGGAAAAAAATCAAAGTGAAAGAAATATGATTCAGAAAATTCCTAGGGATTATGTCTGGTACATACAAAATCTGACTTGGGTATTTCATAAAGCATCACACACATCTACAATAGTACAGAACTACAATAACCATTTCCTCAATAACTGTAACTTTAGAAATCTACAAAATAATTGATTAGGTGATTTCAGCTGTTCCCAGACAATCAAATATGAAACAAAATAAATCTCACCCTTGCTGCTTTCATTTGTTTCAATGCACAAAAACCTTCTGCTTGCTGTGTAACTGAACTCCTACATTATAAGGCAAAAAATTCTTCCGGAATAAAATGCACAAGTTACGAGGCTAGCCTGGTGCCTTGTTGATAGTGCTCTCTGCTGTCAACTGGGAGATCTGAATTCAGATCACTGACTTACTCTCTTACTTTGCAGATAGCTAGGGGCTTTGAATGGTAGAGCGACAGTATATTTAATCGTGAAGATTTAGAGGAAGCTCTGGGAGACAACAGGCCACATAAGCAATCCTTAAGAGCAGGATATAATCTCACTTTCATTGAAGGAAACTGCCATACAAGTGGAGAAGTATTAGATGAAAAGAGTTTTAAAAAAATCTAGGAAAATAAAGCAGATGATGCCATGAAAAGTGTGGGGGACTATGGTGGGTCTGTGGATTCCCTGACAGAGGGTATGGGAACAGAGATTGGCCTTGAAGATATTAAGGTGCACGCGTGAGAAAGAAGGGAGGAAAAGAGTAACACTGATGATAGCAAAATTAGCCAATGATATGTTACTATTGCAGACTGTAACCAATAGCAAACAGACACTTGAGCTGGTAAAGACTATATAAAAAAGCATTTGTGGCAATAAATGGAGACTGCTGTTTGTACATAAGAACTTGGTCTGTGTCGTTTGTCCATCTCAACCGCAACAGAAAAGTCTCTTCTGATTTCTTACAAGCAACCTGGTAACATGCATCTGCTAAGGTACAATGAAACACAGAACAGAAGCAGAGATGATCAAAGGGATGGTAACGGCTTCCAGAGTTAGAAACAGATCAGGCCTATGCAATGTGATAAGGAAAATGTGAATAAGAAATGACAACAATGTGTTTTGTAACACAAAAACTAAGGGTACTCAGTGATATTGTCAGGTCACAGGCTTGAAAAACAAAAGGAAATTAATAATAAGTTTTCACAGCATTTGTGAAATATTTGTCTTGGGTAATTTATTGCCACGAGACATTATGTAGGTCACAAGTACTATAATACAACAACAACAACCACCAAACTCAAAACCCCCCCAAACAAACAAAAAACAAAATAAAAAAACCCCAAACAAAACACAACCAACAAAAACCAACCAAACAAAAAACCAAAAAAAACTCCACCAAAACAAAGAAACCCCAAACTTGAAAAATTAAGAAAAATATAGGAAAACCAATCTAAGCCGTCATACGAGGAAAGAATGAGAGAACTGGGTTTATTCAGCCTTGAGATAAGAAGGCTTAGGGCACACCTCATCACCATGTTGCACTATTTAAAGGGTGGCTACAACGAGTCACATGGAGCAGACGTGGGGTAATGGGTACAAGTTATTCCTGGGGAGATTGCAATTGGACACAAGATGGAAGTTTTTCACAATGAGAAGAATCAGCCATTTGAATAATCTCCACAAGGAAGTGGTGGATTCCCCAACATTGGACACTTTTAAGATTCAGCTGAACAGGGTGCTGGGTCAACTTGTCTAGACTGTGAGAACAGTGTGTGATTGTTGTCTAGACTGTGACAACCAAGAAAAGTTGGACCAGATGATCCTTGAGATCCCTTTCAGTCTGGTGTTCTATGATTCTATAATTCATGTGCTTTGGGAAACAGAGAGCCACAAGAAGAATAAACTATTTTCATATCCTTATTTTGTAGCCATCATTATTCTTCTTCCAACCTCACATTTTAGCAGGAAAGAATAACTGTTTTGTTGTTGTTGTTTTTTCCTTAGACCCTCAGTTGCTGTACATCAGAAAAGCTGTAACTGTATCAGTTTACAGCAGATGAGAATTCAGTATTTCTGGCCAGCTCCCGTGTATCTGTAAAAGGAAGAAAGCGACCTGTCTCACAGACTAAGATGAAGCTTATTCAGTTGATGGCCATGAAGCTTGCTAAGCTGTCCAGCTGAGTGATGCTGTGTAATTATTAAATTCTGGGTTTTTTTGCACCTGGGACACAGCAGCCCTGGCTGTACATACAGGCTGGGAGACAAGATGCTGGAAAGTAGCTCCACAGAGAGAGATCTCGGGGTTCTGGTCAACAGCAAGTTGAACATGAGCCAACAGTGTGCCCTGGCAGCCAAGAGGGCAACCGTGTCCTGGGGTACATCAAGCACAGCATTGCCAGCCGGGCGAGAGAGGTGATTGTCCTGCTCTGCACTGGTGCGGCCTCACCTGGAGCACTGTGTGCAGTTCTGGGCACCACACTATAAGAAAAAGATATAAAGCTACTGGAGAGTGTCCAGAAGAGGGCTACAAAGTTGGTGAAGGGTTTGGTGGGGAAGCCGTATCCAGAGCAGTTAAAGTCACTTGGTTTATTCAGCCTGAGGAGACTGAGGGGAGACCTCATGGTGGCTACAGCTTCCTCACAAGGGGAGGAGAACGTGCAGGCACTGATCTCTTCTCTCTGGTGACCCATGACAGAACCCGAGGGAATGGCAGGAAGATGTGTCAGGGGAGGTTTAGGTTGGACATTAGGAAAAGGTTCTTCACCCAGAGGGTGGTGGAGCACTGGAACAGGCTCCCCAGGGAGGTGTCACGGCCCCAAGCCTGGCAGTGTTCCAGAAGAGACTGGACAATGCCCTCAGACACATGGTGTGAACCGTGGGGTTGTCATATGCAAGGACAGGAGCTGGACTCAATGATCCTCGTGGGTCCCTTCCAACTCAGGACATTCTATGATTTTTTTATGGATATCATGTGGACATGTAAAGTAAGACCAGATGTGTAAGTGGAACAGACGGACATCAGAAAGGAAAAAGGAAAATAAATCATTCATATTCAGTTCAAGATTTTGTGAAAACAGGTATGACAGTAGGTATAAAAACCCTCAACAGAAAGTATAAAAAAACCAGTCAAGAAATTGGCTGTTGAAAAAATCCCAAACAATCTAGTTGTTGTTAGTCCAAATCCACAAACAAAATTGGTATCTCACTGTTTTTAGTAGTTTTGGACACAACCCAGTCATTCATCTTTTTGTTTGATTAATTTCATCTCCAAAATTTATTACTTTGCTCCTAAGTGCATTGGATTTTGAAAAGAATGCTCCTAATTGATACTAGAACCTAATCAGATGTATTTTACCACCTGCATTCAAAACGATGCATAAGTGCTTAATTCTTTTCCTGAATTTGACACAGAGAAAATTGGGAAGCTATTATCTCATTTTTTCTTCAAGCTCAATATATTTGACAGGAAATATGATCTTCCTGGAAAAACACCAGAGTTTTATCTATTAAAAAAAAAGTCCTATCTAGGAGGGAAATGAAGGTCCTCTATATCTTCATTTATACTTTTCAATCTCTCCCAATTACAGGAAAAAGTCTAAGGTAGACTTTGAATATCAAACCATAATTTACACTGGAGTTGTCATAATGCACTACTATATTTTATATTGAAAAACTGGTTACTTTTAAGGTCACTGTGACACATTATGGCAAATTTTAATGAAGCAAGGACTTGCAAAAATCTTCTGAAGTTCACTCATTAATATATTTGTTCTGTGAAGTATCACGGAAGGTCGACTTGAACATTAGCTTTCACATTTTTGATTCAAGTGTAATGAAGTGGTAAAAGGAGTGAATGAAAGAAAGTTTTCGTTTTCAGGGGAAAAAGGCAGGTGGCGGAATATAATACATATGGAAATGCTGACTTTTTATAACATGTTGATGTACTAGAGATCATATATTACTCATTGCAATAGAGAACTGTTTGGTTACACAAATGAATGTGACCCAATATCTTCATTTTCTGTTGTTTTACAATCAGTCTCAGTTAAATGTGTATATGTTTTGTGTATTTGCAATTCTCATGTTTATAAAAATTCTAGGGCCATCTTTTTGCTTTATGTGATATCAATGTACTTTCAATGACTTTATTTCTGCCAGATAAATTTAATTTTATTCTCTGCAATGGTGCTTGAACACAAACTAACATTCCTATCCCAAAGGATCAGAGAAATACTCAATGAGTAATTTGCTGTAAAAGTTTAATTTGGAGAAATATTCAGACTTTTTCAGTGTGTGTTGTATTTAGTCAGTTGAAGAGGAATCTTCCATCTGGATAACACTGCAGACTGATTTGTCATATGGCTGGCACCAGATAACAGATGATCAATATTATATGTGAAATGCAAGCTGTAGTTTTAAGAACACTAAATTTAATGTGCTTATATAAATAATGCAGTTTATATATTGCTACATTGTGTATGCACCAAATTCTTATTACTTTTCTAGCAGATCTTAATGAAATTTTGATTAGACTTTCCTATTATTATTTAGACATATAGATGCATAATTTACACAACTGTGTAAATCTAATCAGAAATTCTAATCTGAATTTGTTTTCATAGGTTTATGGTGCAAAGGTAGTTCCTGAAATTTACAGGGAATGTACTGATAGCTAGAAAATCAGAAAAGTAGGTTCCTCCTGCACAAATCTGGAAAGAAAAAAGATAAAATAGTGCTCCAGAGGTACTACTACTGCATTCCTATGAAACCAAGAAGTTTCTTTATCTTCCTGTTAAAGTTTCAGTAACACACTCCTGAAGTTCATTTGAGCTATTTATGAATGATCTCCTAATCTTTTAGCAAACATCACATAAAATGAAGAGACTAATTTGGTAGAGTGTCAACTGGTTAAACAACCAAAGATCAAGCAACTTCCTTCTACCAGTGCTTTTAATGTAGAAAATACAGATTCGACCTTTTTAGATGACTGTTTCAAAAAGAATTTCACTCTGCTTCCCAGGACATTGCAAGATCTCTAAACCATATTTATAGGAATATATTCACATTCTGGTTGTTATGTCTCTCTTTATTTTGATACACAATAATTTGCGGCCAATACATTCAGTGTTTTTTCAGAAATCTGGTTAAATTTTGTTAGAAAATACTTTTCATTTTTGGTGGTTGTGGGTTTTTTTGGAGGCGGGAGGCTGGGGGCTAGTGCATAGATAAATCTATGTGTCTTAGTTAAAAATAAAAAAATATGAAAGCAGCTGCTAATAAATGGACAGAACATTGTCCAGCACAACAAGTGGTTAACAAGCTACTGGAACCCAAAAAAGAGAAAAAAAACCCCAAACAAACCAAGACTTAAGAGCAAAATCATACTAAGAAAACAAAAATTACACAGGTCAAGATGAAGCAAAAGTAAATATTTGGTATTTGGTGGAAGACTGGATTTCAAAGGCAATTTTATAACTTAGCCTCCCATTTACAAAACTAATCAGGAGACCAGACAATAAAAATCAATAAAATCCACTAAGCTAGAATAGAATTATAAAAAGAAATTATAAAAAGAAAATTTTGGCAAAAGAATACTAAAAATACAAACAGAAAGTTCATCAAGAAGTTCTTCTAACTTCTTGAACCCGAGTGTGTAAGCTTTTCTACTTTTTAAGCCTGGAATGAATATATTTACTTGATTCTACCTCTTAATTATAGTTAGCCAGTGAATTGGTTGCTATGTTTTAATTTTTTAAACTAACATCTTACAGTTCACAGAATCACAGAATGTTATGGATTGGAAGGGACCTTGAAAGATCATCCAGTCCAATCCCCCTGCCAGAGCAGGAACACCCAGATGAGGTTACACAGGAATGTGTCCAGGCGGGTTTTGAATGTCTCCAGAGAAGAAGACTCCACAACCTCCCTGGGCAGCCTGTTCCAGTGTCTGTCACCCTCACTGAGAATAAGTTTCTTCTCATATTTAAGTGGAACCTCTTGTGTTCCAGCTTGAACCCATTACCCCTTGTCCTATCATTGGTTGTTACCAAGAAGAGCCTGGCTCCATCCTCGTGACACTCACCCTTTACATATTTATAAACATTAATGAGGCCACCCCTCAGTTTCCTCCAAGCTAAAGAGACCCAGCTCCCTCAGCCTTTCCTCATAAGGGAGATGCTCCACTCCCTTCATCATCTTTGTGGCCCTGCGCTGGACTCTCTCCAGCAGTTCCCTGTCCTTCTGGAACTGAGGGGCCCAGAACTGGACACAATATTCCAGATGCGGTCTCGAGTTGTCCCTGAGGCTTTGGGCTGGGGATGTTTCAAGGCCTCTGGATTCAAATCACAGAGTTATCTTATTCTGAAAAAAACCCTGTTTTGCAGGGTATGATAACAGCCTGAGATTAGCAAGTGACAACGGCTGCAAGTAAGAATGAGCAAGGTTAGAAACAACGTGAACATAAACACTGTCAATTTCTGCTCTCTCAAACCATTAAGTTTTAAGAGAAACAATGACAGCCACAAAATAGGAATAAGAAAGTATTTCTTCTACATCTCACAATTATATTAACAACTTGTCATGGTTTCTTCTGGGAATCATGTAGCTAACTCTGAGGTTGGTGAAAAAAAAAATCAACAAATTACAGACCAAGTGTAATACTTAAGGGCTAAAATTATTAACAAATTAAGATAGATTAATCTTCAGTTAGCATCAGAGCAGGAATTAGAAAAACCAACATTTCAATGTATTTACTCTTTCCTTTAAGGATTCACAAAACAGAATATTTTCTGCCTCCCCACAGTTTTCCTAATGTAGTTTGTTTATTTTTAGCCTGAATTTTCTGATAGAAGAATGCGAAAAATATAAAATTGAGAAGTCTCTCTATAGACATCTTACTTATTCCTTTCCCTCATTTCCTAACATTTGCCACTGTTATATTAGTTAGGAAGTACCAAATTAGAATTACCACTTATATATAATGATCACTTTTAACATTTGCAGTAGACTGTATCTAACATTTAATGTTCTTAGAAAAGTATTCTCCAGTTGATCTCAAGATAATATTTACTGTGTTAATATTTAATAATAATAACAATAATAAATCTGAATTGCAGTAACTTTAGTTGTTATTTTGTCAATTACAAGAGAGCAATATTTGAGGGAAGCATGTACCTTTGCAAATATGCATGTTCAGCTAATCCCAACAGCAATAATTTCAAAGTGGTTTAATTGGCCTCACTGTTGTAGGCACACAACCAGTTCAGTCATACAAAATTGCAAGATAATATTACAGTCAAGGAAGTAAACTTTTCTGAATTGAACTAATAAAGCGGCCAACCGAAAACCCAGAAATGCATAATCTCTTGCAGGATTTCTTGTTTTCTTTGGCAGCCTTATTCAGCCAAGATGTAAAGGCAATCCTGACTGACATTACCTTAAACTTAAATGAGTAATTTTACTGGCTTTATCTTGACTATCTTGTCTTTAACTGTACTATCACCACTCTCCTTTCCAAAACATAACCAGTAGAAGTGTCAGATGAGATGCACAGAATCACAGAATGTTAGGGATTGGAAGGGACCTTGACCATGTTCTGTTTTAGAGCTTTCAGCTCATCTGCATGCTTTTTTCCACTGATTTGATGTTACGGTGACGTAGCAAACCCCTACTGTGGGTGTAGGTGAAACAAAGAGAGTAACTGTTCAATTTACCTGTATGTCACCTGCTATGTGCAGACTGTAGCATGGATTTTTGGACAGCAGTGCTGGACGGGGCTCTGAGCAACCTGATCTAGTTGAGATGTTCCTGCTCCTTGCAGGGTGTTAGACTGGATGACCTTTAAACATCCCTTCCAACCCAAAACATTCTATGATTCTATGATTTTGTTGAAGCAGAAGTGACTGACCAATAGAAAAAAAAAAATAACTTACTGCCTTGCCATAGCTGGTGCATTTTGAGTCAGTGTAAATCCCTTCTGAGAAGAAAGAAAGGGAAGATTGCTTCTCCAAGGAACAGCTGAACAAGCTCCATTTGGAGACGGAAGAAGCCTGCAGCATAGCTGTAAACACAGATATTCCCAACCCCATCTGTCTTCACGCTCCATTCTGCCAACCCAAAAAGGCCTGCCTAAATTTAGTCCCAAAGGCAATAAAAAGGTCTACGAGAGTTTCAACAAACCTAGGAAGCCACCCTTCTTGAAGAGATCTGTTTTCAACCCTTTTAACTTCTTTGTAGTGCAAATCTGACTTTCATCTATACAAAGAGTTACTTTCTTCTAATTTGGATGATTTTAGACTTCCTTTCATGTTTTGGGGTGTTCTCTCTGAAAGAAAAGCAAAACAGTGTTTCAACTCTAGGTTGCAGCTTATCTGGGAAGCTGCCAGACTAAATGCTCTTATTGCAGAACCATTTCTGGCACAGTTTTCCAGTTATCACAAAACACCAAATGCCTATTGATTTCAGTGAAGCATTACAGAACACTTGATTTCTCTTTTGTTTAACTGTACAGAGATAGCTTTTTTTTAGCACTACTGTAAACAAACTTCTCTGTATTGGTGTTAAGTAGGTCTATTGAAACAGGTTGTTGATTTGATTTACAGCACTAGTTTGTAAATCTTTATAGTTAAATGAACAGCAAGAAGTAAAAGAACAGAGATAATCTTATCCTACAGAAAAGTACACGTGAACAAAACATTGCTTTTCTCCCTAGCTTTACTGTAGAATTCAAACACAAACTTCTGCTTGATAGTAATTCAAGTCCAGGTGGCCAAGCTATGTCACCAGAATACAGTTTGAAAAATACTGTAAGTGAAATGACACAAACGCTGGGAAGCAAATGACAAATTATTTTCCAGCATCTGCCAACATTTAAGAAACACTTTCTTGTATACATGGATATTTCTACAAAGGATCCCAGGAGGAAAATGATCTTCTCTTCCAGACAAGAAAACAAATAGAGCAACATTTATCATGGACTAAAGTAATCCTTGTACCTCAACACAACACAAAAGAATTTCTAAAGCAGAGTACGTAAGAAGAAACAAGTCTCAAGTATACCTGGCTTCATTACGAAAAAAACACAGGTTTGATCCTTTCTGATTCAAGGAACACAAACTAGAAGATGTATGAAGGTTATGTGGCAATAAAAGCATAAAACACGCCAAGGTTAAGAGAGTTTCTCAGTGAACCAGGAAAACAAACACCTAAAGTACTGTTTCAGTATGTTGTTTGGGTTTTTTTTGTTTGTTTGTTTTTTGTTTTTGGTTTTTTTGTTTTTTTGTTTTTTTTTTTCTCCTCAGTTCAGAAGTTAACTGCATTTGCACTACTAGAAGCTGGTCTGTTGTAAAAACAAAAGAAGGAGGCTACTGCAAAAGGGACCCACAATTTCCAAGTCTTCAAAGACAATTTTAAAATGTAGCATATAAGAAAAAGGACATTATAATCACTACAAGGAGTTTTGAGTCCAGAAGCACTTTACAGAGGTGATCCAGAGAAAGAAAAATGATGAAGATATGGGGAAGAAAACCCAGCCCAGAAGAGAAATATTTTTCACTTGTGGGTATAAAAGGCAGACGGAATTCACCTCTCAAGTCTGAATAGGAAAAATAAGAAAACTGTTTGACTTGAGTGAACTGTTCAGATCACAGACAACCGGCTATGTTAGAAGTACAAATCAGGTTGTACAAACTTACTCTTTACTTCATATGGCCCTAGGGAACTCCAGTTCAGAAGAACAGATCTGTATCAGGATACCATATCAAGAATCTACATCAACTCAAAGACCTAGATAATTAATTTCTGGTTTACAGGTGAGTAGGACAGTTGTCTGCTTGAAGCTCTTGAAAACTACAGAGCCTGGACCCAGTAAGAATGTATTTTTCCTCTCACTTTCTGGTTTGGATCAACGCTTTGTACAAACAAAACTCTGTGATGCACAAAAACACAGTCTAAGGATAAGTAACTTTATATTGTGCTTAACATTTGCACATCTACCAATTCATACATCTTTCTTAGCAAGTGTGCTGGGTTTGGCTAGGATAGGGTTAATTTTCTTCATATTAGATAGTATGGGGCTATATTTTGGATTTGTGATGGAAACAGTGTTGATAGAGGGATGTTTTAGTTATTGCTGAGCAGTGCTTACACAGAGCGACGGTCTCACACAACCACACTAACGGGTAGACTAGGGGTGCATAAGAAGCTGGAAGGAGGCACAGCTGGGACAGCTGATGCCAACTGACCAAAGAGATGTTCCATACCACATAATGTCATGTTCAGCAACATAAAGTTGGGGGAAGAAGGAGAAAAGCAGGGATGTTTGGAGTTATGGAGTTTTGTCTTCTAAGGCAGCCCTGCTGTCTCGGAGATGGCTGAACACCTGCCTGCCCATGCAAAGTAGTGAATGAATTTCTTGTTTTGTTTTGATTGTGTGCACAGCTTTTGCTTTACTTGTTCAACTGTCTTTATCTCAACTCATGGGTTTTCTCACTTCTATTCTTCTGATTTTCTCCCCCATCCCACTGGGGGATAGTGAGTGAGCAGCTGTGTGGGGCTTAGTTGCCAACTAGGGTTAAACCACAACAGAAAGCCACAAATAATAATTTTATGCAATTATCAGTTCTAGAGGGTTAACATTTCCATATTTGTTTAACATTTGTATATTTGTCTTCATAAATGACTTAGACACAGGACTTGAAGGAATACTAAGTTTACTGATGACACTAAATTGGAAGGAGCTGTTGACACTCCCAAGGGCAGAGAGGCCCTTCAAAGGGATCTGGATAAACTGGAGAACTGGACAATCACCAACCACATGAGGTTCAACAAGGGCAACTGCCGGATTTTGCACCTGGGACACAGCAACCCTGGCTGTACATACAGACTGGGGGACAAGATGCTGGAAAGCAGCTCCGCAGAGAGAGATCTCGGGGTTCTGGTCAACAGCAAGTTGAACATGAGCCAACAGTGTGCCCTGGCAGCCAAGAGGGCCAACCGTGTCCTGGGGTGCACCAAGCACATCACCGCTAGCTGCTCGAAGGAGGTGATTTTCATGCTCTGCACTGGTGCGGCCTCACCTGGAGCACTGTGTGCAGTTCTGGGCACCACACTATAAAAAAAAGATATAAAGCTACTGGAGAGTGTCCAGAAGAGGGCTACAAAGTTGGTGAAGGGTTTGGTGGGGAAGCCATATGAAGAGAAGCTAAAGTCACTTGGTTTGCTCAACCTGAAGAAGAGAAGACCAAGTGGAGACCTCATTGTGGTCTGCAGCTTCCTCATAAGGGGAGGAGGAGGGGCAGGCACTCATCTCTTCTCTCTGGTGACCAATGACAGAACCCGAGGGAATGGCAGGAAGATGTGTCAGGGGAGGTTTAGGTTGGACATTAGGAAAAGGTTCTTCACCCAGAGGGTGGTGGAGCACTGGAACAGGCTCCCCAGGGAGGTGTCACGGCCCCAAGCCTGACAGTGTTCAAGAAGAGACTGCACAACGCCCTCAGACACATGGTGTGAACTGTGGGGTTGTCATATGCAGGGATAGGAATTGGACTCAATCCTTGTGGGTCCCTTCCAACTCAGGACATTCCACGATTCTATGATATCAGCTGTTCTTTTCTCCCAGCAAACTCCGAAAGGTTATTTCAAATTGAAGCTGCTGATGTTGCTTTGACGGTTAGGCTGTTCTTCTCAATAAAAATCATAGACAACTTGGTAAACAAACCCCATTATTATGTCAAATATTTATTTCTCTAAAGCTGAAATAAATCCCCCTATACATTCCATTGGAATATTACTTCACTGTTACACATGAAGCTGGGAAATCAATAAGATTTAGTACAGTGAGCTAAGATACAAGCAATTTCTTAGACTGAAGAAGAGAACGCACCTGAGAGATAAACACTAACTTTTCATTACACTTTGTGAAACTATTAAAATTTCTATTTGATTCAGAAATGGAATAAGAAAAAATGAATTAAGTAACGCCTTGCTTTTAAAACAAGTCAGCATTTCTGATTATCTTCTCTTCTCTCCTTCCATCATGATTTCAGAACATATATTCTCATCAGCTCCAAGATTTAGAGATTAATACATTACCCCACGTCTGATATTGACTTTAGATTTAGCTTTAACAGTCTTTCAGTGAGCAGCTGCTAAAAATCAAAACTGTACTAAGGCAGACAGGAATGCATGATGCAAGATGATAATCAGGATTATGTAGTTTCAGAGATACCAGACTATTGGAGCTAGAAAGTCTGCTGCCCTCTATGATGGAAAGCTAGAGGCACTTTTAGCTTTTCAGCTGGCGTATTTCTATTTTTGACATTAGAGTTGCTCACAAAGCACTTACTATATCCTACAGAGCTGAGCAGCATTTTTTTTTTTACCTAAAACAACTAATGTCTATGCTGCAACAGCAGTTAAGTTGCAGAATGGTTTCAAAACTCAAACATTTCTGAGTCTTTATAATATTACTGGCATGTAGCAAAATAAACCTACTGTCTGAAGTACTGATAGCAAAATAAACTACTTTTTAGGGATTGCTATTTTCTCCTTTGTTCCATTTATCACTGATCCATGACTGATATATATTAAACAACAGATTATCAATCATCTTGCACTAATTTAATTCTATTACCTAATACATTGGAGGACACTATAAAAATACAAAAAGTTTAAATTTGCTTGTATATAGCTAAAATTAATTAATAATCTAGAATAGCATTAATGGTTCAATGTGCTAGTCTTTTGCCATGTTAATTAGAATTTAAAGAGCTACTTCACGAAGTTCAGTACTTTCGTTTTTGTTACTGTTTATGATGTTATTCTTTCAGTTTAATACCTCTGACATCCCACAGTAAATTTCAATGCCATGTCTATACTGGTTTTGAGTGGGATAGGGTAATTTTTTTCATGGTAGCTATATGATGCAATGTTTTGGACTTGTGATGAAAATAGTGCACTGTCAATGTACTACATTCAATTTTTGGTTCACAAACACAGGTCTAGTAGCACTTTTAAACTCTTCGCCTCTAGACACTATGGGCCTGGACTGCGTAGAGTAGAGACTCTCCCAATATCTGATCTTACATAAAAAAAGAATTATTAGTAACTCTGTTTTGTTAAGATGATATGGTACTTTAGGATAGGATATTTTATTTAAATTCATTGGCAGGGGTGAATTAAGTTTCATTTTGAGAACTACTTGTACTACTGTAGTATTTGTTTTCTATAAATTCTATAAATTTCTGATGAGCAACTGCAATTGTAAAACAACCTTACAGCAGTGTCACAGCTCTGCCACTAAAACCACATGTTATTATGGCTCTCTAGTACATGATAAAGAAAACAGGAAAGCAGTGAATAAAACACCACAGAAATCACATTTACTACTACTTTTAAATACATGTTCCCCATCTGCTTGTCCTGGTTTTGTTAAAAACAAGACCAGTTCTCTTTTAGTGAATTTTCCTTTCAGCTAAGTTCTTCTAAGTAACTTCTAAGTAACTGCATGTTTTTTGAGACACTGCACTCCGGAGCTGATAAGGGTGACCAATGGAATGCAGAAGAGCCCCATGTTTAGATTTATTGCTAAAACAACCAAGAATTCTGATAACGTCCCATAAGTGAGAGGGGTGTATTTGCAAGGAGGGGCGGACAGAACAGGCAACTAAAACTGAGTATTCCATCCCATCCACATCGTACATCCTATAGAAGTGGGAGATCATGAGGGTCTCACTCTCTTCGACCATGGCCTGCTACTAATATCTGCTTGGCTATAAATAGTCATCTATGAAATTACTTCTTTTTCAAACCATAGGGATGGGATTTCAAACCATTAGTATGGGATTAAAAAAAAGAGGCTAAAATAAACTATTATTCAGCAGAGCTCAGACGCAGTTTAGAGCAGTGCTAATTATTCTTTTGAAAGAAACACAACCTCAAAACACATTGAAAGGGAGATAAAATTAAAATATGTTCACAAGAACATGTCCTAGGATAAGGAACACCTGTCCTTTTATCTTGTGCTATCTCATTATTAACAAAGGTACATTCTGCATTTTAGTGCTGTCTGATTTTTCCTCTTAGAACCATATTTCACCCTGAGTCACCTCATATTTTCTTCCTAACAGTCTCAGTGCTGAAGGATTTCAGACTGGAAAATGTAATTGCTTTCTGGGTTTTTACTAAATTCATTTGTTAACAAACCCACTAAAATGTATCACAATTGATGAACTGCAGGTAAATGATAAGACAGATTTAATCTCATTTATCTACTAAATCACTTTAATTAGTTTTGGACTGTCAGCTATTACTTCTAGATTCTTAAAACAAAAACTCTCATTTGAATAAAATACTCCTACAAGTCAAATAACCTTTCACAAATTAATTAAAAAAAAAAAAGAGAAAAATTCATGTCATTAGTATACCACTTCCACTTTATAACTTGGATGATAAGACACAAAATAACTAACATCTGTCATCTTGAAAAGTGTTCTTTACCTTTATCTAATGTCAAGCAGAGTCAGACATTGAGCACTCATTTAGACTGATTTCAATTCATATTGATTTTAATGCATGCCTATAAAAATCAAAATTTGCCATTTGGTTTGTTTTTGTACATTGCTTATTGATGTCAGATGCAGTAGTATAAAGTCAAAATAAAGAGTCTGTAAAGCTGACAGTGACTGCTACCACAAAGTGTGGGCAGCTGTTACTAACAATATGAATTATCATAAAAATATACTTAATATCTTTTTGCATCTCGGGCCAACAGAATAAAAACTTTTTTTCTTCTTCCCAGCATGTAAATAAACAATAAATGCTTAAAACTTCATTATATAATCTGTGTTTCCTTGGTACTGAGCAGCAACTGTTTTGAAAGAAGCTTCACATTGATTTTAAAGAACAAATTGTGTGAAATAAAGCCATTATTTCAACAAAAACCACTTCCAAAATGTTATACAAACATGAAAAGGATTTGTAAATCATGTTGGCATTACTAAGGGCACACAGTAGTGATCTTGCTCAGTTAGCATATCAGCTTTCTTAGACTTTTTAAAAAAAATTTCACTGCGGAAGAGGAACAAGAGAGAAAATAATAACATAGACATAGACTGATACCTTCCCCAACCACCTAAGTCTTACATATTTGCTACTTAATCTATGGGAAATTTTCATTTATATTAATAACTATGTGACCTCCTTTTATTTTTTGACAATAAATTAATATATCTGCTGCTATGGCATACATATGGTACAGAAAGTGCAGCAACTGAACTGATACTACTGCTGTAAAAATGTACTGCCTTTAATTAGACTCACACATTTGTATAAGGAGGTATCTGCAACCAAAACGTGGATTCTTCTTTGCCTATGTTTATGTATCAAGGAGACAAAAACAAAGCCTGATGAATCAACAAAATAAATTAATAATTTGTTCTCTTCAATTAGAATGGCAATCCTTCTGTTTTCCTAAGAAGGCTGGGAAGGGACTAGAGTAGCAGCAGGCGCAGGTCACGGGTTAAAGCTCTACTATGAGAAACATCAGAAAGGAGATTTCCAAACAGAAATACGAAGGAGGGATCTGAGATATCTTATCTTCAAATATGAGATATCTGGGGTCAGGAAAGTGGTTAAGTCTGTTCTCAGGTGCTGACATCTCCAACTAAGTCTTGCATCTGGGGCAGGTACACACACAGAGTGAGTTTTATAACCATCCCATTCATTTTCACTGCTAGAAATAGCCAAGATGTAACACAGGTGAAACCTGGATATAAGCCAAGCCGTTATACAAGTAAAATCCTGGCAGCCTAGCCCAGGATTCTGTTTCTGATAGGGCCTAAGGATGTCACAGAAGAGGACAGGAACATGGCACGTATGTAGTGATGCTACTGAAAAACTCTTAGAACCTCCAACAATTTGAAACTTGAGGACTTTATAAGCCAAAGATTTTGTCTTTGTGTTTAATACATTTTAATGAATCTTTGTGTCATGAATTTATAAAAGTTTCTTTTTGAACTCATGTAGCTTCTAGTATTCCTACAAAAAAGTCCCACTGCTTAATTACACTATGTGAAGAATA
Organism: Caloenas nicobarica; assembly: GCF_036013445.1. Taxonomy (NCBI): domain Eukaryota; kingdom Metazoa; phylum Chordata; class Aves; order Columbiformes; family Columbidae; genus Caloenas; species Caloenas nicobarica. The sequence continues at coordinate 28,635,527 of NC_088247.1, forward strand.
CAAGCAGAATAATCCCCAATGATTTCAACAAGGCTGATGGTTTCTTTCCCCTCAGAACATACAGTGCCTCAAAAAAGACAAAATACCTAAAAGCTGTGGAAAAATATGAATTCCATGAAACAGTTCTTTGGACATTCTGCTAGCAATTCTGTATTACACCTCAAGAAATTAGTTCCAGAACTGTTTTGTTTGTTTTTTTCTGAAGAACTTCATATTTATCTTCAGAATTTAAAACCAAAAGAAAACCTACTACAGGTTTCAGTGTGTGTGCCGAGTTAATGAGAGAAAGCAACTGATTCTACTACTGCAGGTTACAAACAAAAAAAACTTGACAACTGAAGAGTATATAGGTTTAACAAAAACATAACAAACTACCATTCCTAATGTCAAAAGAAATAAGAGAATATCTTCTGTTAAGAAAACAGTTTCTACCATCATAAACTTAACAGATAAAGCTCATGAAGCCCTCAATTATTTCTCCACACAGGATGCATTCTGGTGTCACGGAAGAAAGTGTTGTTCAAAATCCCCACGTTCATACAGACACATCTACCCCTCATGTCTCTACCCATAAATTTAATTCATGACTCTATTTTTTTTTCTTCTCTCAAATACTATCATGTAATTAAAGCATCGAAGTTTGACTAACTTATCTGAAAAAGAATATCAGAGGGCACACAACAGTGAACAAGAAGAACTTGCTAATTTTAAAATGGAAGCAGGAAAATCTTTCTCTAAATGAATCACATTTTTTTCAGTAGTGAAGTGCTGAGACTAGACTCGTGTTCATTTATGAATTAGATGTAGTAGCTAAAATTGTTACTGTTCTTCAGCTGCTCATTATCATGCCCTCAGATAAGATCTTCGATTCATGTGAATCTTGAATCTTTCAGTACATTTCAGGCACAGTAAAACATGTTATCTTAAATCATCTTACAAATGAGACCATTACAGAATCAATTTTTATCAAGATGGATTACAATAATATCCTAAATTAGGTGAAAAATTAGACAGTAGACTCACACTTTAACAAGCATCTGTAAAAACTCTAAAAATAAGTGTTTTCCTTCATGCATTCAACTTTGTACTTCCAAAAGCTAAATAAGCATCCAGCTTTTTAGAAAACAGAACACACCACAGTTTTAGAATTTTGTTAGTTCTTCCACAAATGATGAGTACTGCCTCTGGGCAGGCATGTGGAAAACACAGCTTTCTAAAGGACCAGAACACTCTTGATAGCTTAATTAGCCCAAAATAGTAATAATGAACCCCCAACACACACTCAGCGTAAGCTTCTATGGTCTTTGTTTCCTGTTCTTATTTAACTCATGCATTCTGCATTAGACTGTATTTTATATTAGTATAATGACTATCATAGCTAAACTCAGATTTTTGAGAGCTATACCTTTCTCCTACCTATGGTATTTTGGTAGGATCCCATTCAGAATTTTTCATTAAAAAATAACTAACTCTTAAGTACGTTAAGAGGTTTGTAGTGGTTTTATTTCAGGTAATCAAAATGGTATTACTGTTGCATAAAATAAGATGAAATTGCAACACTTTTTGTTCAGGATTTTGTGTTTCATAGAGAATTTTTAGAAACATCATCTTGTGTGAGAAAGTTTTTGTTATAGTTATGGAACAGCTGATATGGAGCTCCAGTCTCTATAGGTATGACATTGGATATTGATGTAAAATGACAACTGAAATTTTGTATAATAAACTTTGTACCAGAATATTTCTAATTTTTTAGGTCTACTACAGATAGAGTAAGGCTAGATATTGTATCATGATATCAGTGGGGCATTACTTCACATTTCCTTAGAAAACAGTTTCAGTTGTTCAGCACTTGGTTAAATGAAACATACTGAAATTTTGACTATGTAAAGTCTGACTCATGTCCCAAAGATGTTACTAGAATGCTAGAATTTAACTGCACAGATTGAAAGAAAAACAAGAAAATTAACATTCACAGACTAAGTCTGGCTAAACTCAATTGACCTCTTTGCCTCAGAAAAAATGCCCATCCTCCACACTTATAATAAAACGGCTAGGCCTGGAAGGGACCTTTAAAGATCTAGCCCAACATTCATCGCTTGAGTGACAACTGTTAAGGGATGCGCAGACAGTGGATATTTCCACACAGTGTATGAGGCAGCTGGGAAGTAGCCTGGACAGCATCGCACATTCATGCTGCAGGAAGGTTGAGCTCTTGTTACCACACACACTCACAGCACCAAGAACTGCCCAATCTCAAGCTGCTTCTGCACACTAATTAGTCATGTAAAATGTGACACTGGGACCTCTCTATGGAGGTGAGGAGATCACTGTGAGATTGTGAGCTTTTGAAGATCTACATAAAAAGACTTGGTGGTACTATCCCATTTCTGATTTAATGACAGTACCACACCATAACGAGCTGTACTATGAATAATTTTAAACCCATCAGCTAGCTTAGAGGTAAATCTGTCATGTCCTAGAGATAAATGCTCTAAATGTTATTGTCAGTAATTCAGTGAGGATGCTAATGCTGATGGTGCACCTGTTATAAACACTCTGCTTATTTGAAGGAAAAAAGCAGGGATCTTACAGTTTTGTTGCATGAGAGCCTTCAATCCCAAAAACCAGCCTGCCACTGCAAAGGACAAATAACTTTTAAGGAATGTCCTCTTTCTTAAATATCTTCACAATTCCTTTTCTCTCAATTTTTAAAGAAATTCACTAAGTACTGTAATTTTATAAGTAACAGTGAAGTCCATATTTCTGTCACGTAAGTGTATGATGGTGCCAAAGACATAGCTGTTAGGACTAGAATTAGCTATTTAGCTTGCAGACAGACACTGATAAAGGCTAGCAAATGCACATTTAAGGCTCTACTATGACATTACTAATAGATTTTCTCTTTAATTTTTCTGCTTTTTTGAGCAAGATGTTTGGGTCAACTTACATGACAGTTGTATTAAGCTGCACTGTGTCAGCAAAATCAACTGGTTACAAATAGAAGACCTTCATTTCCATCAATGGAACAACACCTTCATTTGTTCCTGAAGAAGACTACGTATTATTGCATCATTACTGTCTTCAAATTACGGATAGATACCCTGAAATGAAACCTAACATCTAAGTATGCAAGCGGTATAATTGTGTCAACAGGAATTCTACTTTTCTGAAATGTTCATCATTGTAATAGCTCAAACATACTTTATCCCCTAAATAAATAAAAATTACATTATCAGGCAGAACTGAAGACACAGAACTCAAAACGAGTGGAAATAGGGTAAAATAATATGCAAAAGCCAAAGACAGCAACTGATTCTGTTATTCTGTCACTCATTTAAAGGACTTATTTAAGGGGCACTTCATACATAGTTACTTTTATCAGTTTATAAGTGGTTCATTAAAATATCATAGGCAAAATACATAAACAATGAAAATAATATGGCATTTTATATATGAAATATCTGCAAGTGATGACAAACACTGAAGTGCCTTATGACAGGCAGTAGATTTTGAGATGTGCTGTGCATGATAGTATTTTCTCCCTTGTTCAAGGGAGATTCAAAGCATTCAGGTCAGAGACTTTTCTATTTACTCACAGCACTTGGGGCAGTTCCTTCTCCGCAAAGTTTTCACAACTAAGTTACAGGAACAGAAGCCACATCACAAGCATCCAGTTACAATATATTTCAGAGTTCAATATTTACTGGGAGACAAGAGGCAGTTTCCTCCTTGAGTGGCTGTGTGTACCTATTCTACTGCTGATGACCTACCACAGCAGGAATTTTTAATAGAAACTCTGACAAACACACACACACCTCACGGTGATCCAAGCAAAAGTATACCAACTTTTGCATCATAAAAACAAGAGAAAAGGACTGCATTTGATGAAAGGACATTAAAAAGATAATTGTATCACATTCCTGACAGCATCCAAGCTAATAATTGCCTATGCACAATGTTCACTCAATGGGCCTGAGTCCCAAAAAACAAGCTGCAATTTTATCAGAAGCATCAAGTCTTTCAGCCACATCCAGATATTTCACTGGAGATCCCTTCATTAGTGACAGACCTGTATTTTATTCTTCAACCACATATACCCAACCGTCCAGGACATTTTTTAAAATGTACCTGTCTAGATAGAGTGAAAATTCTCTGCAAACATCCATTATTATAGTCTGTATTCTCCTTTACCCGAAAGTCATTTGGAAATGCTGGCAAAGAGATAGGTTCATCTACGAAGTGACACATAGCTAACTTTCGCATATGTGTAAGATCCAATTTCACAGAAACTTTATGAAATATGGCAGGAGATTCTGTTATCACTGTCTGTTATCTATTTCTTTCATGGAAGTGTTGCAGCTAGCAATGATACAAAACAGCCATAAGTTTGAAATGTGGGATTGTGAGGTTTGATAAAGCCAAATGCAAATATAAACTCCATGTACTGAACCCACTTAATTGACAATTTTATTTAAACCCTTTCAGAAGTCTGTCATTTGCTGACAAAATGCTGAAAAAGCCATAATAGATGATACATGGCTCAGGTAGCAGCTAAATACACTGTTATCCAATCCAGTGACAGGCACAGCTGCTTAAGCGAATAGTTTAGGATATCCAGAATCTGGGATATTGTTAGTAATGGATGTCATTGTGGAGAAAATGACAGATTGTTTTTTCGCTTTGAAGGTATCTAGGTCTGCTAGAATTGCTTCTGTTATGTTCAAACCTCTGTGGTACTTCTGAAGCATGCACCTTGTCTTGAGGAAATCATGTACTGAGCCTCCAGTAAGACGGACTGCAAGATGAGCTGGAACAAGGCTTAGGTCCACTAAGTTACCTTTTCCTTAAAAAGACTGTGTTCTGAAGTGTATGAAGTATGGGTGGCCTCAATAAGCAGCTGCTCACAAACTATTTAATTCTGTTTTGTTTAGGCTTTACTACAGTGTGAAGATGGGCACTTACAATTAGTCAGAATTTCCCAGAAGTGAAAATGCAGTAGCAGCTGCATCACCATTGGATAAACTAAGCCTGCTGTTTTTGGCAGCCTGGAATAGAGTGCCAAAAAAAGAAAGGGCAGAGCAACTGGGAAAACTGATTTAAAAGTTAGATGACACTTAAGGATCTGATTATATAAAGCAGTTATAAAGCACTTGTAGATTATCCCAATATTTTCATCATAAATCACAAACTTCAATGTTTAAGCAAACAGTCAGAAATAAAAGAGCTGTCCTTACAAGACCCTCGGGCGTGTTCACAACCTTTCTTGCCTTTTAATGCTTCTGTACATCTCATGTCTATAAAGAGCATTTGAGGAGAAAATTCTTTTTTTCGTGTATCTCTGCTTCCCTTCAGAATACAGAGTGTTAGATTAAAGTAGTAATGAAAAAGTCATTGTTGTTGCCTTAAGGTGATGTTGCAGCCTCAACTAAATGAGGGCTCATTATCAAATTTCCTGTTTTATTATTACTAGTGTTCAAAGAATCCAAATAATGTCAATATGAATTAAATGCAGATCCTAACCAAAGTCCAGTGAAATACTATAACTAACACTTACATATGAGTTTACCATTCCAGTGCCATAAAACAATAGCCAAACGTCTAACAATCCTCTCAAATAAGAATTAGCTTCATCTGATAGAAGAAAAAGAGTGTTCCTATTCAAGCATTTATGAGTAGCCAGTCATGCACATTAATGCAGCTAGGAAACCTGTACCTTCAGTGATGGCTCAACAGGCTCAAACACAACACACTACTGTCCAAATGATAATCAAAAGTCTTGGCTCCAGGCTTTGAGTTTAACTCTCTGTTCACTGTGGCATACGGCTGGTTGGACCTTGTTGATCTTCAGGCAACTTCCCTGCCACTATCTGCTAACAGCAGCACTTACCTGAGCACAGAGAAGGCTCCAGAACAACAGGTGGGGAGAGCCCACCCAACAGCAGCCAATGGCCGGGCACTGTGGGAATTTGAATCAATCACAACCGGTTATTCCCTCCCTGCTCCTATGACTGACAGGAGCCGTGGCCTCTGACAGAGAGAGCCAGCAGAGACTCTGCATGAGGCGGCTGGAGCAGGGTGGGGCTCTAATGGCCGCCGGCCCTGCCCAACCCAGGTGGTTTGGAGTGCTGTCCTGACCGGCCTGACCTCCTTCCAGCTGTGCTGCCCCACCACAACCACCACCACCACCACCAAGGGGCAGGGACGCTTTGTGAGGAACCTTTACCCTGGTCCACCTGGCTTCTCTCCCAGGCTGTCACATCTCCCCTGTCATGCGCAGGGAGGCCTGTCATTCGTTAGCATTAATTACATACCTGTGATTAAAAGTGCTTCAGTACCTGGGCCCATTAAGTCTCCACACTGTCAGTTCAGACATCTTAATATCCTGATTTGAACAGGGGTTATTTACAGTGATCCCAATGAAAGGCTATTAGAAAAAGACTGACTGGCAATTATAAAGTGATTGCTTGTACTGCACTTACTGTATTAAATTTTAACAAAATTGAGCTCATTGCAAGCTATGCTTTCAACAAAGTTCATGAAGAATTGGGAATCAATACAGATTTTCTGTTTAGGGGCAAAGCCAGATTCACATCCAGATGCCTCCAAGCCCACAGAATACAAGCTTGACTCCAGCTTTAAAGGACTGCATAGACACATGATATATGTAATCTATTGTCAAATTAATTCATTTTATTTAAAGAGTAACCATTTAGAATCTATTTAAATATTCTCACGATTTCAGTCTGGTTTTAAAATTTTGATTAAGAATTTTCTCCCATTCTCTTTCTATAATTTCATGTACAGTTCTCTCACAATTGTCTTCCCTTAGATCGTTCAGCAGAAGAGAGATCTCTGTCACTGAAGACTGTCTAGATTCTAACAGTCAAAGTCTAACAGCTCCTGAAATAGCATCCAATGTGCTGCAGTGTTACAGTTCAGCTACATCTATAGTTTCTGTGTTTTCATATTTGAAAAGAAAGCATGTATATACAGAGAGGTAAATAAATGTCTTTACTCCCACTTTTTTGAGTTGTAATACCCATGAGAAATACACTTACCATGATTTAAGACTGGACATCTTCATATTTCCTGAATTCAATTGGTGTCTTAATACTCAGTGTCAAAAATACTTTCTGTTACTTTTCTTGTATGCCTTTAGGGTACAATACAGCTGATGGAACTTTCCTGCCAGTGGCCAGTTATGACGAGGGTATCCAAGCAAGCAAGCATGTAAGAGGATACTATGACAATTACTTCTAAAACCCCTTCAGTTTTAAGGGTTTAAAAGTTGTATTACTCCTGGGAGTGGCACTGCAGGCACAAATAGAGAATGAGAGGCAGAAGGAAAGAACTGTACTAACTGTTGTCCCATTTCTCATGGGCAGTGATCTGTTCAGAAAACTAACTCTGCACAGTGCTGTGTGAAGTCAAGTCAGAACCACTAGGAGTTTACATAGGCTCCACAACAAATGAGACTGCAGTTTTGGTGCTGCAGTGAAATAAGAAGGGCATAATCCAGGAGATCAATCATGGAATATTCTTATTAGCAGGTAAGACAGTGACCTGACAGGCATATAATTGACTATAGCTGGCTTGGAGCTCAATATGGTGAAAAAAATACCTATAGAGATATGTTGAGGTATGGTGGATACATAAAACCACAACATATATTCTTAATCAATTAAAATCTGACTTTTGGCAGTGTAAGAGCAGTAGAAGTAAAATCTATGCAAGCTGTCAATAAGGAGCATATTTTAATCTATTAGAGGAGTGGAAAATATTGGAAGACTCAAGCCATTGTTGTAGCACGTATCTCGTCTCTTGAAACCTGGTAATAAGAGCTAACATAAAATGCATCACTAATTATCAGGAGAATAAAAGAAAAAAATAACCAGTGCCTACACTGAAAAAAACAATAAAAGGCAAGCTGATTTTGATTCCTGGCCTAATTATTGCATTATCCAACTGTCTTTCTAAACTCATGTTCACTTGACTCAGTGTGAGTTATTCATGCAGACTCTGTTTCTAGTCAGTGAGTGGAAATAGACACATTTAGTGTCTGATTCCTCTGAACTGTTTTAGATGGCTGAGATAATGGATGCCCAAGAAATGCCTGCTTCTCTTCACTAACTGAAGGAATCTAGGATGTCTAGCTCAGATACAGACAGTTATATTGTAAATATACTTAAATGAGACAAACTCTGCTAGTAAGCAGTGAGATACCAAAATTAAGCTAATTAACCATAAAGCAAATTAAAGGCTGCAGTAGAGCTTCAGTTGAGTATTTTTTTAATTAGGGCACACTTACAGGCTTCTGTTTGCATGAGTGAAGTCTTACGTTTGGGTTAATACCACAAATAGAATAATATCAGAAGAGCAAAAGGTGTTCAAGCCTGGGAAATGAACTCCATGGGACTTCATTTCTTTTTTGAAACTGCAGTGAGAAAATCAACAACATTGGTTAAAGCTGCTGGTAGTTTGAGCTCAAAAGAAGAAGAAAATTATCCAGTCTCTAGAGCTTACTTTCACAGAGGGGCAACTTTGTAGAGATGACTCCAGGCACAGAACTGCATACAGTTAATTGTTATATGCAGTTATGCACGGAAGTTTCTTATCACAGCTTGGGTTCGATGCTACCACAGCTTGCTTTCTATTCAGCAGTTGCTAACTGTGACTGCAACATAGGTATAACTTGAAGAATCACACATTTTATAGCTGAACTAACTAGAAATAAGTGTTTTAAAATATTATTGCTACGATTTGCTAGACTCATCTGTCTAAAAAGCTCAATATAACATTTTAGAAGAGTCTATTTTGCATGCAGAACTTTCCGAAGAAAACAAAAGAACATGCCCAAGAGTGACCCAATCCTTTAATGTACATTTTTGCCACATTAGAAAGTTCATCGATCTAAGCAAAACAAGTAAGATAGTACTGTCTGCAACTTAGCACTAGTGCTTGACTAAATATTGTCCATCCAGTAGTTCAGGCTAAGTATTTTTATGGTAAGTTACACATTTGATACAAAAGAAGGAAACATTTTTTTTGCACTGTTTTAAGTCAGATGTATGTAAAGCTGCCACTGATTTGATGAAAGAAGGTTTGTGGGGAGAATGTATAGGAATGTATGCTTAAAGATTCATAAATAATTTGTCACATGCTTTAAAATTTTATCACATTTTCTGTTACTGTCTATTTGGTACAATAATACAGCTATTTACATCTTGTGTCCAAGAAAGATGTTAATAGATTAAAATGAAAGTTAATGTGTACTAGGGAAAAGATACGTGTTCGGTTTTTAAACATGCTTTTTCAACTCTTGTTAAATATTATTTCCTGAGTCCTTCCCACCCTGAAATACAAACACTTGAAATATTCTTCTCTCTAAATGAGTCTCATCAGAAATATGATTGATATAGGAAAAAAGTTCCAGTACGTTGTGAGGTTAGTTTGATCAATTGGTAGAGCAAGCATGATCTCCTAGCCAATTTTATAGGCTAATGATAAAGAGAGAGACATTTTTCTTTTAAAATTACACAGTGTAGCCTCACTGGATACCAGCCACAAGAGATAAGTCATGTGGGCACTCACAAAGTGCCTCATCTTAATTAGTAGTAAGGACACCAACACATATCACATATCTTCACTCTGTGTTCACTTGGTTCTAACTTAAAAGCAATGCAAGTCGGAAGTCTGCAAACACCTTTCATATGTCAACAATCTGAAAGCCAAATACTTGCTTCTAGAAAGCCGGGAAAATGTGTCATTTCCTTAAAATCTATTCTGCTCATGTTCTGCTTTTTTTTTTTTTAGAAGATAAAGCTGCCTTCCTGTTGAGGCAAAACTGGATACATAGCATTGTATATCAAATGAAAGAATAATTAAAAAGACAGTGCCGGGAGTGACAACTTAGCTACTTAACCTGCTCTCAAGTTTTACTTCACTGTCTTCAAACTGCTGGAGTTACAGAATTGCTGGGAAAACTGTATTACTTTATCTAGCAGTGAATAATGTTTGCAGTGTTTTAGTTCTCCTATGCCTGCACATCTTTTTTTGCCTAATACTGTGGTTAAAATAAAGCTCTCCTACCTGGTTTTCCAATGCAACTTTCCATTTTTACTAGTCTTTTATAAGGGCATACTCTCTCAGGCAATGGATTTAAGTGATTTACACAGTATTAGACCAAGGGGAAGAAATGCTTGTGTTCCCCAGAGCAGCCACACTTTTAATCAAATATAGCTCATAAATCACATTTACAACTTTCAGAGCTCAATCAATAGGATACTTTATAGTCTGTAACAAAATTATCTGGAAAGAAGCAGAAGTATAAGAGGGATGTTACTGAGGGACCACGCACATCTAGGCTCTGCACCCTGTCTGCCTTTAGGGAATTAAACTGCCTATTTTAACAATGAGTGATCTGTCCCAGAACTCTAACACATTTATAAGCAACACATATTTGGCTGATAATGAAACATTCTAAGAGGCTATAATCAATAGTACCACAGCACAGCAAGTTTCCTGTTCCACTTTACCCTAGTTTGGGGAAAATTTTTAACACTTTTCTTATTAAACTTTAGTTAAAGACTTCTGTTCTCCTGGGCAGAAGTTTTCATGACTTTGCTAACACTGTGCTATTAAATTTCTCTGAAGCTCTCTCCAAGTAAATCACAGAATACCAGGGACTTCTTGGTGCTAATTCAGTTACATGTCTTCCTTAAGTTCAATTTGCATATTTAATACAGCAAATTCTTCATCAGGTGTTTAATTTGTGTACTTAATACTGAACAGTATCCTTCTGTAATATGTAGTAAAAATTACTTCATTATGTAATGCATAGAAGTTGCTATTTGTACAGTACTTCATCTAGTACTGATGTAACTCAATTCCGGCTTTATAAATTACTGTTAGATACTCACATAACTTCAATTATAATTTAGATAACTTTCTCATAATTTCTGGAGTACACAATAGAACATGAGAACTTTATCACCTCCGAATAGGTACCTCTTCAAAATGTGGTGCTTACTTGTACGTTCTACTAATGATACAAATGCACTGTATGTATTTTGAGTTGAAGATTTATTTGAACCTTTTTTTCATTGCACAAGGTACCATGAGGATTTTTATACTCCGTGCTATGAGCACAAATAACAAAAAATATTGTCTGGACCTCTTGCAAATCTAATGCCAGTAGCTTTCATGAAATTATAAATGGATGCCTGCAGCTGCTGTATCGATATTCAAATTGCACACATACTCCAGTGATACCAGGGAGTGCTGGCTAAGTGACTTCTAAGTGATGGACTACTCAATAGCACATTTTCATTCAGATTAAAATCATCTTAACAGGCTGAGTTCAGACAGCTTTGCCTTTCATTCCTTTTTTGAGACACCTGCAGGAAGCATTGGCAAAGATCTGGTTGATTTCAGGTTTTGAAGACAGAAGACTAGAACAGACTAAACACTGAAGATGTGAGAGCTGTTACCAGCTCTTACCAAATATAAAGGATAAAAATGAGTAAATAGTAATGATGCATTCAGATTTTGCATTAAAATGTATTTCTTTTATTACTTTCAGCAACTTGGATGCAAATTGCTTATAAAGACAGAAGACAAATGCTGTCATAGCTCAGAAACCTCTTCTCTTGCTGAACTACAAATGACTTTTAATGTTATATCTATGTGAGATCATGTTGCCACTCATTTAAGACAGCTCCATAGACTAAAACTGGTAAAGTCCTAGATGTGACTGAGTCTTTAATGGGTTTGAACACTTATCATTTTCAATCAAAACCTTCAATAATTTTACTTCAAAGGAGGGTGGAAGAAAGTTGACACAAAACGTGAAACTGATAGGAGCCAAATTAATCTTTTGCCCAATTTAATGGCCAATTTCTTTATTTCGGTTTTAATAAACTCTGTAGGATGAAAGGTACCAAGGTCTCATTGGTATCTGAAACCTCCTGAGATATCTCAAGACGTAACATGAAAAGTATCCCTTATACTGCAGGTCCTATGGCATTCTGATTAAGACAAGTGAACCTGTTTCTGAAGTCTGTAAAAGGTTGTTTGTTTATTTAGAGAGCTTCTTCACTTTATGACCAGAGATTCAGGTGGAATAGTAGGATACTGAGAAGGGATGCTGAAAGTATTTAAGCTCTAGAAACCAACTGTTTGAATTCTGCTTGGCATCCGTATTTTAGGAACTAACCAAAGCCTAATTAGACACACTCCTAACTGAAGTCCAAGTCTTTAAAAGATATTTGGTCATATGGAGCCTTTGATTTCCCACTTATGCTATAAGAAGAGTATGTCTGCTAAAGTTTTCTCTTATGGTGTTCTGCAGACCTGATGGGTGAGTCATGGCAAATATCATCTGGTGTCAGATGGTGAGCTTCCAGACAAACCTTCTTCTTGTAGATGATATGTCATATAATAAAATTACCTTATTAAAATGACCTTATTTTCTACCATAATCAGAATCCTCTGACATATAGCCATAAATGAAAATGTTGGTAATAATGTCTTTCTGGTATTCCAGGGACAGCAATTGGATGGACACACAGAGGCCTGTCTGCATGATCTTGCACAGAAAAATACTTACTAATTCAATTTCTATTCAGAGTTGGCAGGGCAAGAATCAGATCTGGTCTACAAGGCATGATGCTGCACTAATGCACACAGATGGTAGTAATTTTCCCGAATGTGTGAATTCCCATGCTAATAAAATCACATTATTTATGATTTCTTCACACACTCCTTCAAGACCAGTGATTTCTCAGATGAAGTTAGAGCATGACCATCTGTCACTGATCATAAGGACATACATAGAGTGGAGCAATCACACAGCATCTCGTCAAAATATAACTCAAAATGCCAATAATGGATACTTGATCTGGAATATGATATAATAAAAGTTATCATATAATGAAAAAGACATATATTCTAGCAAGGCAAGTAACACTTATACTATGGAGTCTAGATTTTCTTCCAATGTAAGATTCTGAAATCTCTACCAAACCAGATAAACTCTGAACTTAAGATTTTTCTCAAGACAAGTCACATATCAGAGCTACTTTACATTTCTTAATATGTTGAATATATGCTGAGTATCCAGCTTATAAGAGGATGTTTTCTTTTGTGTCAGCCAGTCACCAAAGAAAGGTGCACCAAGATACAGGGTGTTTTTAATTAAGTGTGCAACTGATTCCGTTAAAAGTGAAGGAAATTGCCTTTGTGTAATTACTGGACTGACAAGCATATTTTTCATCAATAACACATAGATTTTGTTGCCAAGAATGAATTATGATTATTTGGTGTACATTGATAGTACTGATATTAAAAAAATACATATTTTAAAATTGTTCGGTGCAAATGAATCCTCAAGTTTCTTTTGCACATTAATGTATTGAGTTTTCAAATCCAAATAAGCTTTCCCTTGAGGAAAGAAATTTTCCTCTGGGAAAATAAAAAGAAAAAAAAAAGGTACATGTGCTTGTTTCAGAGAAAGAAAATTAAAGGTTTGTGTTTTGTGAAAACACAAAAAATAGGATCCTTGAAAACACATGGAGTAGCTGTGGTTGGTTTTAAATACTGGGCAGTGGATTTAAAACTGCTGATCAGACATACCTGCAGCCATACTATTAGGTTACTGTTCCCAAGCATTCTCATGAGTTTGCTGTGCTAACTGTTGTGTACTGAGTTAAGGACAGTTGGTTCAGTCTATGAAAACATGACTTCTCTAGGTGATCTGCTGATCCTTGGCAGAAAAAATGGTTTTGGAATTTACCTTTGTGGGACATGATTGCTGTCAGATATATTTAGTGTGTGAAACCTGACAGCACCTGCTAATTCATTGAGCTTCATCCCCCTTAAGATACTGTATTAGCTTTCAAAGGCATCTGACCCGGAGTATGAGACTTCTAATGATTAGAAAAGGATGTAAATATGTACCTCTTTGAGGCAGTCTTGGAAATCTTAAAAAATATCTAGATAAAGAATGGAAAAGTGAATTATTATATGGGAAACAGAATCACATCCCAAAAAAAACTGCAGAAGAAAGGACAGCAAGAATTGCAGTGAAGGAACAGAAGTCCAAGGTCATACAGTGAGTCTGAGGCTTTTTCAAGAATATATCAGAGCTTGATTTTCAGTCCTCTACGCTATTTGATAGTAACAGTTTCTCTGTCAAGCACTGAACTTGTCAGATTACAATAGAAAAAAAAATACATCAGTAATTGGAAAATCAGTTTCTTGTAGAGCATGCGTGGAGCTGCTTCTAGTGTCCTGAAGCACTCACTCTCCATAAGCTACTCCCAGGAACAGGCTTTTGCTCTACTCAATTACTGTAGGGTTACTTGAGGGTGCACAGGAGGACGCTCTTTTAACTTTCTTACCTGATTTTCTTTCTTTCCTCAAATACAGTGTTGACTGAGAAACAGTCAGTGTCTTGGATTTCTGACAGTCTATTTTACTTTTCTTTCAGTACATTTGGCTTTGTTATCTTTTCCCTTACACTGAACATTGTCTGTGCAAATACCTCTTCCACTGTTACCATGAAACGACTGAATAGTTGGCTCCAGGAAACTAATCCTGCAAAGCTACCTGACATCATCTTTCTCCAAAATATCTCTCTTCCAAGTCAAACTCTCTGGAAACCAATCTCTCTACGATCCACCTTGGTGATGGTTGCTTTCTTTGGTACCTTTTATTCAGCTTTATAATCCTGTATGTGTAGACAAAGAAAACCATTTCTGTGGTCTCACTAGAGTAATTCAGACCATCTCAGAACGTATGTGTTATTGTTCTTCCCTAAATCCTTTCCCCCTTTCCTTTATTCTTATAGTAGATCTGATGTGACGTGCAGAGCACCAAGCTAAGGCGGGTGGTGTATACTGTTCTCTGCTGTGTCACATTTATGGTGGTCCAATGGTCACAAAAGTGATGAAAACAAGCAGCAAGCTACTGCAGCTTTTGAGAGAAGAGCTTATGGAACCAGCAGAAAAACACAAAGTACAGACTATAGGTTTTGTGGTCAAAGATAGGACAAGTAAAGCACAGTAATTACTAGCATCATATTGTAACACGAATATTTAGATACATTTTCTGAAATCATCTCTCACTGATAGAAATGAAGTTATTCAGATTTTTATTCAAATTCTCCAATTGTTTCCCAACATTGTCTCTTTAAGTGACCGACTGGTTAATAAAATTTCAGCCCAAATTTCCGTGAAATTTTCCATTTCTCTTTCACTGCATTCTGTTTATTTTGAACATCATGATAGGTGCTACTTCAGTTGAGCTTCGTGCTCTTTATGATATTATATTAGCTTTCAAAAGCAGCTGATCTGAATGATCAGGTATCCCAGGATTAGAAAAGGAAGTATAACAAATAAGGACCTCATAACATGATGTAGTGAAGCATGGAAAGAGAAACTTAATTGTTTTATTCTACATATGCTGTTGTCCAAAAACACTAGGGGCAAAAGAAAGAATATTTATAAACGTTATGAAGATATTTGAAGGTTAACCTTTTCTCAGTTTTTGCTTTCATTGTTACTCTTCTGAGTAGTTATTATATATAATAGTTATGCTGCCATACCTTCAGTCTATTACAAAGTTTTCCATTTTCTGCCAGAATTAAAAAAAAAAAAAAAATAGCATAGAAAAGATAAATGGAAGCAACAAAAATAAAGCTGCCTTCTTATTTTTTTCCCCCCAAAAGGAAGAGACTTCATAGCTCAGTCTTTTTCAGTGATGACAATAGGAAAACTTTCATACACTTTTAAGAAAAAAAGTTGGACTAAATATGACCGGTTTTAGAATTGCACCCAGATTTCTACCAAGAGATAACTGAATTCAGATTTTGTTTAGTAAGTGTTATCTCATTTTCAAAGTTATTGTCATGATCTTTTGTAAATAACCACAATAACCACAAAGTACACTAAGTGTGTGCAGATAGCAAAAAAAAGCAATGGGAAAACTGAATGGAGTGTTTTTTGTAGAAGTATTTTTTTCCACTAAGTATTTAGTAAAAACATCAGTAGTAAAGAACCTCACTTTAACTTCTTGTGTCACCCACATTCTCTATTAAATGGGATGCAGTACACAACAGTTCTGCTGACCTGACCTTCTCACCACAGGGGCCACCACAACCACCTTTAACCTCAACCAGAAATGTTTTCCACACAACCAGACTATGAAAAAAGTAATGCAAGTTTGTAACAGTAGGCAGGCACCAGGCAGAGATCACCTTCCATCCGAGTGACGACTGAAAACCCTAAGACCAGGTGGTCTTTTTGGTAGACTGTCGTGCATGTAAGAGTGACAAGAAATTGTCAAATGTAAAGAGATGTTAAAAATATCCCTTTCTTTATACTGTGGCTCAAGAAAAAGATAGGTGCAGAGTCAATCTTTTCCTCTTCTGTTCACACAGCACTGGGGGAGGGTGGGGCTTGCAAGTCAGAAAGGGCTGTAACGGCTACAACAGAAAGGAGAATAAACAAGTGAAAAAAGTTGGAATATGGTGTTTCTATATGCTTTTTGTCTATTATATGCATATACACGATAGCATATAACCAATTTATTACTATCTGGGGGAACAAAGCCGGAAGATAAATAAGGACATGCTGTCAATATTTCATGGTCTGCAACATAACATTAAGAAAGAAAAGAAGAAAAGAAAAGAAAAGAAAAGAAAAGAGGAGAAAAGAGAAGAAAAGAGAAGAAGAGAAAAGAAAAGAAGAGAAAAGAAGAGAAAAGAAAAGAAAAGAGAAGAAAAGAAGAGAAAAGAAGAAACAGTCTTGGTCAGGTTCAGTAAGAAGCATTTCTGTTATTAGCAAAGACATTACTTCTAATGACATTTCACAGTATTTCCATAGATGCCTTCAGCATTTTTCTCCCTCACTTTTTTTTTTTTGGTAGACAGACATTGTCTGATTACATTCTCTCTTAAAGACTCATGAATCAAATGTTAAGGGGGAAGACACTTTTTATTAGGAGAGCACCTTATAAAGCGGAGAATGAAAATAGCCATTCTATGAGCAAAAAATCGTGGCATAGATTGAAGATATTACCAGAACTTATAAAAACCCTAATGTCATGCACAATGACTAAGCCTTATTGATTATTACAAGTAAGCTTCACCATTATTCATAGAGTTAGTGTCTATATACTTTTGGAAAGTTGTTTATATGAAAAATAAAATACAGTAATATAATAGTGGAGTATTAATCTACTGCTCCTCAAACTGTAACAATTCAGCAGGATTTCAGCGTGCCACCACTGGAGCTAGAAGAAAGAATGAAGAAAGTCTCTGTTCTGGAAATTCAGAAAACATCTAATGCATTTTCAGAGGTAACAGAAAATGCAGAGAAATACAGGAGTTGGTAAGGTCCCTGCTGAAACCTCATTTTAACAACAACAAACTAGTAGACTTCCACTGCACTGAGATAACACAATAACACCCCAAGCTAAAAGAGCTTATGGCAAATGCCAAGCAGAGAACATCAGTTTCCTTCCTCAGATAGTTCTGAGTTCTTATTAGCACTCTCTGTGCACAGAGATTTTTTTCTTAATTATTTTAAGATACCTTCAGCTAGATTAAGTGTAATGCCAATTTATATTTTTCTTCATAACTCCTCATTTCACTTTTATTTTGCTTTTCTATATTAGTATTTCAATAATATTTTCAGTGCTGAGCTGCCTTATCACACAACTTCAGAAATCTCTCCTACCTGCTGTTAAGTGACACAGTAGTAGTTTCTTTACCTTATTCCTCTCTCCTTTCCTTGAATGTCATCAACTTCTTAGTATATCTAACAGGGAACAAAGGCTTAATCACCTTTTTAATGTACCTAAATCCCAGTGAAGCTCTTTGTGGTTTTACAAACAAAACAAAACAAGAAAAGCAAGGGTGACCTGTACATCAAACACATTTTGAGCCAATATTTTGGATCACAATGTTCTGGTTTGGCAAAATTTATTGTTACTGTTCCTTTTAAATCTTTTTCCTCCTCAGCATCTCTGGATAAATTTCAGGCCCTCAAGCATCAGTATCTGGATTATTCATGGAAATGTTCAGGCTTTATATCTGGGCTGGCATTCTTCCCTTTATTCTCAACTGCACCCAGTCTGCCCTCCAGAAATGGAAAATGGGAGAATGATTCTGATCATTTAGAACTGAATTTCGTCTTATTTCCTGTCTTGAGTCTGTCTGGATTCATCTTTAAAGGAAGAGATTTATGCAGTCTGCTGGATTTCAAAGAACAATGAACGGAATGTGCCTTCTTGATTTTTTTAATGCATGGAAATCCTTGATTTTCTGCACCTTTATTATTTATTAATATTTTAATGAGTGATTTAAAATACTTTCATAACAAGAGCAGAATTAACAGATTATAATAGGAATTCCTATGAAACTCCAATATAAGAACCTCCAGAAACAGAGGGAGTTATATGCTGATACTACTGTGGTCTTAACAACATATTTAATAAAGTAAACCTGTATTTGGTGGGAATACTCTGATCTTCTTGTGTGTTTTTTTGCTTGTTTGTTTGTTTGTTTGTTGTGTTTGGTTGGTTGGTTTGTTTTCTCTATTAAAATAACAACTCCGTAATTTAAACGTCAGACTAACCTGCAGTGATAAACTTTTTCCGTTTTGCAACTGTACTCTGAAAATACCCCCAAAACAACAGCATACTGCTATATGAGAAAATGTGTGTGAAGAAACAGGTCTTCAACAGGAACTAGGCTTCTGCTGTTAAACTCTAAAAGAAACTTTAAATACTGTACTTTGCCACATTGTACATATTTCACTCATATTTTTTTAGTTGATTTGTGCTCTTTATTTCACTATAGTTCACCAGTTACTGAAACAGATTGTTCGTATGAATAAAAAGAAACAGTCACTACAACTATGATTATTTCTATGTAATAGTATTAAGGATAATGCCATGTGTTGGCAAATATATTTGGAAGTTGGATGAATCTATAGTTTTCCGTTATGTTTGGTAGAGGCTAATAGAATGCTTGCCTTTATTTTCTTTGTTATATTTCCCATATTTGCACAGTTTCCATTGTATTCAATATGCAAGAGGGGTTTTTATTAATTATTTATAATACAGTGGTTTTATTTTGTCATTTATAGAGCTAAAAAATCATTAAAGAAAATTCTTGATAGAAGACAATTCTTGATACAGCACAATACAATTCACATATGAAAATTGTTTTCATTTCTGCACTTTGCTGTCTTAAATATGGATCTAACAGAAAGTAAGAATATGACAGTAATTTCTGTTTGGGCAATGCCTTAAATTTTTGCTCTGTTTGATGGTGTATTCAGTATTTTCACAAATTCCACTGAAATACAAGGGGACACTACATTCTCCCAACCTTTCGAACCTCTCACACATTCTCCACAAACTGATCTACATGCATGTAGAATGTAAATATATGTGTATTGTGCCACTAGGAAATTCGCCTTTTGAATGCTGAATTACCTAAATTCAGGATTTTAGCTAAATAGCTAAAATATTTTTGCTATATAATTGCATACTTTTTCATCACAAACTGTTATTACAAAAATGTAAAGAAACTACTATGGTGGGAAGAAAAACTGGCTTTTATGTTTTATAAGAGAAGCTGACTCATTTTCTTCAATGGGAGGTTTACTATCTTGAGGAGCTTCAAAACAGTGATTTCCTAACCATTATGTTACAAATTTCCCCGCTGTTTAAACAGCAATAGTTTGAGGTTTTATAAAAGCACAAGCACCAGTGTGCCATGAATATGCATAAAAAGGAACATGTCAGGCACTCTTAATTAGAAATAATTTGGAGTTTCATGGTTAAGTCAGAGTTTTATCCTTAGGCCAGGAAACAGCAAAACCATTTCCTCTGTAACAACATCATGTAAGTAGCCTGTGTACTCTCAAAATGACCACTCACTTAAGTAGGTGACATGGAAGGATCTTCCAGTTGGCTTGTCCTGGAGCAGGGTGCTTTAGTGAGGGCCCCAGAGAATCCTGATGTTTGCTTCACACTTTCAGCTAGCTGAAGCTTCGGAGAGGTGTCCTGGGAGCAGACCAACAGCTGCACATCTTTGTATCCAGGAATGAAACATTCCCTTGTTTTTAACTGCAGCATTCTTGAAATCAAAATGTCAAGGTAGCACAATGTACTGCCATCCTAACTCTTTAACACAGGTGATTTCATTGGTAAAAGGCCTGACTAACTACTGTTTATTCTGTTCTACAAAAGCAAACCCGGTCTTCTATGTATCTTTCTTACAGGCTACGTAATAAAGCTCAAAGACATTATTTAATACCTCAGCTGCTTTATTACATGGTATTTCCCGTGGAAGAACGCAAATGAGTCAAGCTCAGAAAATAAGCTTTGCCATACTGCCTGAGGAGACAGATAACATTTCCCTAGATGACTTGATTATCAGCAAATTAGCACCAACAGAACAAAAGGCAGCAATTCAGGTGTTACTGAAAGAAGGTGTTTCCAGAAAATGCCATAAATGGAGAACTAATGAAAGAAAAAGAAAGCAAGTATTTGTCATTTATGCAACAATTATTATCTTTGTATGACAAGTGACTCGAAGGAGTTGGGAGAATAGGTTGGGAGAATAGCTGAATAGCTTACAAGCTTTAGAAACAATAAATTTTTATATCAACATTTTTAAGCAAAAAATCAAGGGAAGAAAGCTTGTTCCCAAAATTTCTAAACTTGCTCTTATTTAATTTTCTGTTATCTGTTCTTGTCCAAAATAGCATTTGTTATCAAATTGTTTCAATTCTCCTAAAGATTACTATGACAAGAAAGCTTTCATCCACATTAAAGAAATAGTGATTCAGAAGCCTAATACTAGAAATACCAAAATTTCACAGGTCTGATCTACATGAGACAAAGAGGTTTCTACTGCTTTTATCAATTGTTTTTTTTTCCCAGAAATAAAAGAACAGCTTCTTGAAGAGTGCTTATCCAAGCCTTTATAACAAAATGCTACAGCTATCTCATTTTTAATACAAACCTTTAAACAATACTTTAAAACAATGCTTAATTATTTTAAATGGCTCATGACTGGTTATGAATAGATGTGAATATAAAATAGAGAATGTACTAGCAAACTGACAAATGTTTAAAATGTTTATATCACTATTAACTGTTTTCACAGTAATCTTTCAAATAAATTAGTGCCCAACAGGCTCCATAATGTTCTTTCAGAGCAGACTTCTGAAATGTGTATCAACTCTCTGTTCAGTAAGAGAACCCTATAGCTCTATAATATACCATATAGCAATAGATCCTATATCTGTTATGAGGATCATGTTTTGGGGGGAAGTGTCAGTGCAGTGGTATATAGCTTTGCAGAGACTGGAACACCAGTTGTTAGAGTTGGTCTGTGCTTTGAAGAGCTCTTTCTCTAACTCAACAAGCTCCTTCTTTCTCATTATCTTCCCTCTAGATATAACTAAGTTGTATCTTACACTGTCATTTAATCATGCTTTTAATCTATTCTTAATAACCGTAGAAAACTGCCATATTCCTTTGCAATTTCATGAAGTCCCCTAGAAGGGTTTGAGGTTGTTTTTAACTGATAAGCGACATAAATGACCAAACTAGGAACAGAATGGATGGATTCTAATTCAGGATCTGGTGTAGCTGAATACCTGCATCCTTAACATTAAGGACACAAATCACACAAATTACTTACACTCTTACAGTTAAATACATGTAAAGCTTACACACTCCATGGGATCTGGGACATAGTTTCTAAATTAGAAGAAAATGTAATAATATATTGTATTGTGTTGTATTAAAGCTCAGTTATACTGACACTTACTTTTGAGGTGGTACTAAAACTCTGTTCAGAAGGGCAGAAGAAAGATTAGCTGCAAATCTCTTCACCACTTTCTTGTGAACCCAGCTGCTCTTCCCTCAAAATCCTATTTTCCTTCCATTTCAAAAACACTTCAGTAAATTAACCACAGCAAGTAAAAATCTGATATGCAGTAACTGATAAAACAAGATGGCATCAGATTGGAGATATTTTAGACATCTTCAAAAACTTCTCCATAATTTTGTGAACTAAGAAGGAAGAAATTTGGAACCGTATGCTAAATGACTGTGCAGCTAACGTGACTACTCACAGATGCAGGTTCTTGTGAAGTGTTAACAAGTTACACTTCGTAAGGTTTGCCTGTTTCATATCAAAGTGCAAGATTATATCCATGCGTAAAAGTGCAGAGAACATTAAACTTAATTTAGATAATTCCTTTTTGCACTGCGCACCAAAATAGTTTATAGTTTTTCTGTTGAATTTTATTTTACCATCCAAAATGTATGGGAATGGTTAGCTATTTCCTACACGCACTTTAAAATTGTTATAATAGCAACCAGTGCATCAAAGCCAATACACACAGTTATTTGATTTCTGGCTAAATCCTCATTTGTTCTTAACTAGCCTACTGTGTTCTTAATTTTTAATGTCATCCTTTAAAAAGACACTCTAAATCTGAAGGGAAAACTTTTTTCAAATTTAGCCCAAAAGCTAGAGCATTAATGTTTATTTTGTGGGAAATCAATAGGTATCTCATGAGTTTTGACACTGGCTGTGGTTTATGACATCAAATGAATTACTGAAGTTTATACATATCTCTAAACACTTTTTTTTTTCCTTTTCTGGTGGCAGAGTCCTACTGGGTTTTGAATCATTTTCAGGGAAGACGAAATGAATTAAAACGCTTGAACTCTGGAAAAACAAAGGATATGGGGTAACAATTTCCTGTTTTCCTTTCTGGATACCTCAAACTGAGACTTGATTGTGGAGATGAATGCATGGTTGCCTTTCCTCACCCTCAGCTCTTTATATGATTCCCACTTCCTCATCCTTCTTTTCGACAGAAATTGTCACAGACTTGTTTTAAATCATGCATACACAGTATAAACATTATTAAGGAGATAAAGAGATCTATGACCCACTGGATACATGAGATTGTATGCTTCTAAATATGGCTGAAATCACAGAAGTTGGGCTAATTACATTTATTTTTAAAACCAAACAGAAAAAAAGACCAAAAAAAATTGTCAGAGATGAATGATACTAGTCAATGACACAAGTTAGAAAGGTTAAGTTAGGAACAATGTTTAGAAAAGATGTCAGTAAAAGAAACTTCAAACATTGAGGGTGATATTATCAAGTATCGCTCAACAAACCAGGAATTCAACAAGCATATCTTGGGGAACAAATGTAGCAAAGTCTCCATGTGGGCTGTTGCAAGATAAATGCCTGTAACAGCCTCCTATTTTACTCCTGGTTTTGCAGATTTGTCAAAGGAGTTGACCTTTAAGTAATGTACAGAATATACAGAGGCAACATATCAAATTAAACAGATTTCCTGTTTTAACACATGGCATTTAAATATTCTTTTTATTGAACAATTTATAAAACTTTTACAGAATACTAAAAATTTTTGAGACTTTAAAAATGTTAATCTTATAATTAACAGTCAAGGACATGCTTTCTTTTCACACACAAGACAGTGATATTCCAAACCTATCACTATGAACTTTACAGTAATAGACAACCATCTGCCTTCATGCTAAAGCAGAAGCATTACATTTTTTCCACTCGTGCAGGGATTTCGCAATGAAGCAGATAAAACAGCTTAGCTAACAAAGAATTGTTTCAGGGAGGAGAGAATGATATATTTCATATTAAAGTCAAAAAGCTTATTTACCTAGAAAGAAAAAGAAAAAAAAGCAGCTCAGAGTACACTACCTACCCTTCACCATATTCCTTATCTACACAATCCTTCCTGTCTATTGTTTGACCTAGCAAACACAGCTCCACAATAAAGATTAAATTTATGCTAGCAGCAAATTTTCTACACTGCATTTAAAGTTAGAGTTTTTAAAATAAAGCTTGTAGCAATTTCTCCTTTCTGGATCACTTTGGTAATTTGTAGTTAAAATTTTTAAAAAGGAAACACTGAAAGCACTGTTAAAGGGAACTGAGGCTTCAGCTGGTTGCATATATATGCTTTAGACTAAATCCTCACTTTGTGTAAGTTGGCATATATCCAGTGCTGATATATTCAGTCTGACTTCAGCAAATACAGTCATTCATATCTGTGATTTTCTCTTTCCTCAGAAAAATGAAGATAGATTTCCACTTTTCAAAATTATCATTTAAGGACATTTCAGCTTTCAGAGGTATATGATCATTTAGAGTAAATACATCATGTATTTAAATAAACTGGCTGGGCTTTAATATATCCATGATGGCATTACGACTTGAACATATTTCCTGTAAGGGCAGAACAAGCTGCTGGAGTTTATTAGTTAAGAAGCAATCTAATAGGAAAATGCAACATTGCATATAATATGATGCTATCAAATTGAACAACATGACTTAGATAATGACATTCACTTACTTTTACAATAGAAGACGGTCTTATATGTTGTCAGAAATATACACAAAGTAACTCAGTGGTATATCTTAACCTAGATATGAAATAAGCAAATGCACGCATTCTAATGAAGCCAAGATATCTACACAGGGGTTGTATATAAGACCTTGTCTAACATGATTTCAAGTTTACATTACTGAAATGTACAGGTATACATTACAGTATCATTAAAAAAGATCACAGCTATCTTTAAGGGGTTAAGAGACAATTTCCTTGACCGGAGCAAAGTTTCTGGGTTGCATACATGATAATTTACTTTCTCCTTTGCAAGGTCTATGGTAAATAATCATAAAATGATTACAGATGCCCTTATCTCCTGTACTTATGAGACTTCCTGAAGAACTGGTCCCTGAATATCAAAGGCTTATAATGGAAGTTCAGCTGGGCAATTTCTGATCTCATTACACTAAATTATCAATCTCATTGAAACTACAGGATTAAATAATATCACATTATGCTTCAGTTACTTTTCAGCCACTAAATGGAGGATACATAAAATCTGATCTCGATCTATATAAACATGCAATGCGACAGCACATGCCCTGGGTTGTAGCTTCCCCAGTGAGCTGCTGATGAGCCTGTCACATACGGCAGCCCTGGCTGACCCGGGAGTGCTCAGCACCAAGGAGGCTATTCCCTCTATTGACGGTGGGGTTGCAGAGGGTAAAAGCAGAGCTCTGTGAAAAGAGGAACCCTTTAACTCATCTTCTTCACACAACAGGGAAAAAGAAATGTTCTTCTTGCAGTGCCAGAACTGTTAAAAGACACCCCATACAGAAAAATGAATCACTACTAAAATCTCATCACCAAGCATACCTGCAAACATCAGTGAAACAAATGGCATCTCTTCTGATTTTAGAAAAAAAAGAAAGACATTTAACCATTAAAAGGATGATATAATTATACAGCTGAGATTATATTCTCAAAAGGAGCTACTTGTTTCACGTTTTTTGTTTTGGTTTTGTTTTTTTTTGTAATCTTGTATTCTGATTTATTGAATGGAATTGTTACCAGTTTGTCAAACGTAGGATGTCAGATATCATCAGATATTTGGTTACAATTGCAACTTACTATAATAGTCTCCTACTTTTAATTTGCTCTTCAGGTAGTCATAATTCAGTCATATATTCACACATGATTTTTGAAACAAAGTCACAGAAATAAAGAGAAGGGGACCTCTTCAGTTACACAGTGAAATAAACATGTGAATTTCCCTTCGAAATGTGGTTGGAAGACAGTCAACTTATCCCATTTTATGAACTCAGCAGGCCTGTACTGGTTAAACTTCAAAGCCTTAGGATGATTTATTTTTGAATGAGCAAACTCAAGAATAGCTTTTTTAGTCAATGGGCCGGAAGGTACTTCTACGAAAGTCTGTGGCACAGAGAGGTAAGTACTCAGCCCATGTAATACGATTCAAACATAGATTATGTCATTTTTCACTAAAAGCACCAAACTGTAGAAGACTGCTGCACTGACAGGTCAACTGGAAGGTAAGACTAGGTCAGAAGAAGGCAGCAATCAGACACTGGTAGAAGGCACCAGTGGACTCCAGACAAGGTGTCACCCAACAGAGTGGCTGTGCATATAAACTGATATGGCCTATTACTACAAGATGCCTGTCAAACTCCTCAAATTTAACCTTGCTTAGAAAAAAACCCTCCTGGCCTAACCCTCAGGAAAAGCCAAAATATGCTCCCATCCATAATACTGCAGATGATGCTGATACAAAGGATGCCAAATGCATTCTTTGGACTGCAGGAGGGAATTCTGACACATAAAATGTATGTAAATAAATAAAACACTTCATTGAAATATTGAAAATACTTCATTGAAACACACCGAATGGTAACTAAATCAGTTACATTTGAAGGAAACACGCTTTTTTCATTCCACTATTTTATGGATTCTAGTGCCATTTGCACAGCTGCCATGTACTGAAAGCAAGTGCAAATAGGATGCTCAGATACCAAATGCATAGAAGATACTCACGGAATTCAATTTTAACACTGACAATGTGAAAATATATGATTTAATTTATTACAAAGTTGGGAAAGGCTGAAAGATATAACATTCTGTGATATCTAAGCAACACATGACAATTTTTTTTTTGAGCTCACAGTCATTGATTGCTTTCACATATAGTGAGTGTAATGACCTACTTTCAGACAGTAATACAAGGTGATGTTAGTTCAGATATACCGACAGCCTGACAAGGGCATTTTTAACTCCAGGTGCCTGTATTTTATACCATAGGAAGTTCATTTGGAGGATGTTACAGTTATATAACCATAATCTAGACGATATTTTTGTTCTTTTCCTGTGTACCAGTAATGCCCTTTAATTACTATGAGAATTATCCACTGCCATTTATAACTCAATGTACCTTAAAAGTCAAAACAGTGTTTGAAGGCAGCTAGAAAATGTCATAAAAAAGAACTTTCTGAAAAGCAGTAATGCAAAACAATTGCAATTACAAAACAGAAACCCTGGCTGTTATTGATCAGTTTGTCATACAGCCTTGATTCTTTTTACAAAGAAACCAAAATTGTTCAAAGAATTAACTTTATTCAAATTCTAATTAAATTATGTTTTGACTAATTTCTGCATTAAAAGAAAGAGTAATACAATAGAAATATAAATGAGCTACAGAGTGAAAAAAGCCTTTTTCAACAAAGGACCAGGCACAGTGGAGAAAAAAGAACAATCTGTAGAAATAGAAAGCATATCATCTTTTGAGGAAATCTCCTTATTTACATATATTAACTTTCTTCTGTCCCAGAAATATTAGGTTGCATAACATGCATTAACACTGTGCACAACAATTTGCACAAATAACATTTTTTAGTTTTCATTAACTCAAGCCTGCAACTCTTCCAACTGTGCCTGACTGATATCACCCAACTTACCCTCCAATTATTCTAAATACCTCAATGCATCTACTCCTGGGTTACCAACAGGAAGTGAAAAGGAAAGCTGAGAAATATGAGGATCACTACCTCTTCCCCTTTTCCTGCTCCAAAGAAGCATAAGACTTGCATTTCACAACTAATAGAGAAAGAATGGACCATGACTACCTTTTTCGCAGAACCGACCAGTAAAGTGCAGTGGGCAGTCGCACTGAAATGAGGTGGCACCAGTAGGCAGAGAGAGAGGATGACAAGTCCCTCCATTATGGCACATTCCTTCCTGGCACACAGATGGCAGTTCAGGGGAAATCTGAGAGGGCACAACAGGCTCTGGCAACTCAGGCACATCAGAAGAAACCATAGGGAATGCTGTTGACAGATGTGTGGGTTTAGGAATCCTGAAAGGATAGAGACAATACATCAAAACAAAATATCATGAGACATAATTTTGCCACTACGCTTCAGCTTCATTTGAAAACAGTAGGGTTTTTTGTTTAGAAATTCAGATTATATTTAAGAAAATGTGAGTACATCAGTAATTCTCAAATCAAGCTCCCATCCTGAAATCTAGTAAAAAGATAATGAAGGTATTTTTTCCCCATGAGGGAGCAAGAAATTACCTCCATGCATGTAGCACAGTTTGTACATGCTCTCAGAATTCCTTTTCAGTGGATGTCAAGAATGTAGTGATTAAAAAATACAGGCCTGAATTATCAAATATGGTTTTGTTTTCATTTTTTACCACAAATTTTCTTGTTTAGAATGACATTATCTTTCTCTTCATAATTTTTGAGCTCTCGTGTTAACTACTAGACTGATATGTTAATAATTTTCCTCTTTTTAAGTTATTTCCTATCACAGTTGCTAGAAATTAGTTACCAATACCATCTGTTTGTCCTAATTATCAACTCTGTTTATTACTGCTTTTTATTTTATCCAGAGAGACAAACTTGTGGCTCACTAAAACTATACAAATTTAAGGCTACTGATTTACTAACCAGAACAACTCTTATATGTATAACACAAATTGTTACAATGAAGGCAAAACAAAAGGAATCAAAAGTAACAAGAAGATTAATGGCTCTTTAATAAGCTTGCACAACTAAGAAAAATAGTTCTCATTAAATTTTACATAAGAGCTAGACATTCTCTGATTTCATTAAGTTCAAAGGTTCTACTTTTTTCCAGAAGGCAACTTCTAATTCTAAAATTTGGCAACATTAATCCAATAAAATATTTTAATATTTTTACTTCATTAGTGATTTATACTTTCTGAATATTTCTCTTACGACTTAATGTTGTACAAATAGAGTATCATAATGGAGAATGGGAGACTGGATTGAACTGAAATGTCACTGACATTTTGGCTAAAACAGAACATAGGAATTATATATGTCATGCAATGGTTTATAGGCATCATAGAAAGTGAAAGTCAGCACTTCTGACAATGTATTAAACATCAACAGCCAAATTATTTTTTAGTTTAGTAAAAACTGAGGTATAAACCAGCTTTATAAAAAACAAGAGTGATGAAAGTGGTGTGATGGGACCCTTTCAGTGTGACTTTGCATTGGCATTTGTCTTCTTAGGCATTTGTCTTCTTAGATCTAGCTTCTGAATTAATTACATTACCCATTTAGTCATAACAACCTGAAAACTTATTTCAGTAATTTACTTTTTGGAATATATGTTTTATAAAGTACTAATAAGCTTCATAATATTGTGAAAGACAAAAATATAATACATTCCAGTTAAGTATAGCATGTGTAACTCTCATTAAATGAGAACATGAAAAAATCAGTTTTCTGAATCATCAATACAGCACCTGTAAAACCTGCACAAAGACAATGATACATGCTGGGAGGCAGGCAGGAAGGAAAAGAAGCCGGACAGAAGAAGGACAGAAATAATTTAGGACAAAGTACATATCTAAGGGATCCAGAGAAAGCCACAGTGACTAATAAAGGAGTGGAGCCCTGGGGAAGAGCAAAAGGGACACAGGGCTTATGAGACAACAAAGTGGAGACGTGCAGAGCAATAATGATAAGGGAACCACTAGAGGGGGACACTGAAGTAGGGACACAGACTGTGTCCAAAATGTAAGACAGCAAAAACACATGCACTGTGGTGTTTAGAAATGAAGATACAAGGAGTTCAAGGCAGTTAAAAGCCATTCGCTTTGTATGAGAGAAAAGCATCCAAGAAGATGGCAAACAAGAAAGCTCAAAACAAATCCCCAAAAGATTCTGGAGAGGCTTTTAAAGATTTTTAAGAAATAGTGACTTTCTGTTTATTTCCATGTACATTAGTAGAATAACGACATTTCCATTTACATGAATAGAATTACAACAAAGGAATTACTGGGTTTATAACCATCCTTTTCTCCTAAGGGAAATAACTAACATGAACTTCATATGGGCTATTCCATGCAGAGCAGCATTAAGTACACTAACATGTTATCATCTACACAGCTAGCACAGCAAATTAAAAATGCTTAGTCACCTGCTGCTGAGATTGCAACCACTGATTAAAAAAAAATTAAAATCTTCATTTTCTCCCCTAACATAAACTAAATATCTTTGAGAAACTCTGAACTAATAATAGGCTTATGTAAAGAAATCAGACATTTACAGGAGGAATGTATTGGCAGCTATTACTGGGATTTGGGTTTGATTTTTCTGTTCCTCCTGAAAAAAATCAAGAACAAAAACTAAATAAAACTTGGGGAAGAATCAGGGCATAATCTAAGCTCTCACTAGTAGTTATTAGAAAGACCATTTCTCTAATGACAGATAATCCTGTAGATTACCATTACAAAATTTATTCTTCTGAATCTGGTCACAGCTACTATCAGGAGTAAAATACTGAACGAGAGGGAAATCTGCCTGACTGGCAGGTTATGCATTCTTGTATCCACTGGAAGCACTGATTTCCAGCTGTGGAAGTTTCAGATCCCCTTTCAGGCGGCAAGCTACTGTTTTTTCTCTAAAACAGAATCACAGGAGTGTGCTTCAAATGAAATTTTATGAGCGCAAGCAATGCAGCCTCGCTTCATTTTTTGGATGACATTCTGATCCACAGAGAAGAAAGAGAGGAAAGCTTCTTGGCAGGTTGATTTCTCCCCCGGTTCATTTGCCTGTCTCTCGCAGTGCGTCAGCCTTTGCAGTGTTGTTCTGGATGTTTTGCTTCTAGATGGTGCCTGACTGCTTACGTGCCAGCATCGCTTCCAGGCACCCTGCAGCTCGCTGCCTTGCTGCAGAAGTGGAGGAGTTTGCCTGGGCTGGTTAGTGGGGCGAACGTCTGCAGCTGCTCTCACAAGCCATTCGAGCTGCTGCTGTGAATAAATAATGATGCCAGCTCAACCCAGTTTAACTAAAACATTTGTTTGAATAAAGAGCCGGGAAGTGTTTAAAGTAATTTAGTAATTGAGGTGTTAGAAGTTTTGACAAAGTGTAACAAAAATAAATCAGACAAAACTTGATTCACCGGTACTAGACAACGAGGCCACAATTTTCTGTTTTTTTTTTCTTTTAAATTCCCCAGCCTGTCACTGCCTTTCAGGTCAACAATGCACATGAAGATGATCTAACTTGCTATAAGCAACAACACATTGTTTTTAATCTTAAGATGAGCTCAAACAGCTGAATTTTAGAGTCTTGTAAGCTTGTGTTTTGTAGCTGAGTGCATGGAAATTTGAAATGCTTGCCTAAATATAGATGTTAGTGCAATTTGAAGTCTTGTTTATTTCATATTACATTCTTTACCACTCAAGATATATGATCAACTGAATGGCAGGAATATAGCGCTTAATGTTAAGTTATTAAACCAAAAGCACACATACCCTACCCAGCCCTGTTTCCCACTCCCCTGTGCTTTTCTTCTCTCTTAAAAAAGAGCCCAAAATTATTAGTGTATGGGGTTAGGGGCACTGTGGATTAAAAAGTTAAGAAAACATCTGGGAGGCCTCAGCTGTGCACTGATCTGGCAGTGCAGGGGCTCAGCCTTGCCAGGGAGTGTTGCTGGTTTAACCTCTGTGCTGGGGCCAGTGACCATGACCGGCGCCAAGAGAGCTGCAACTGTTCAGCCTGGAGAAGAGAAGGTTCATAGGGATCTTGTCAAGTTGCATAAACACCTGAGAGGGAGAGGAGGGCAGAAGATGGAGCCAGACTCTTCGCGCTGATGGCCAGTGAAAGGATGTGGGGCAATGGACACAAACTAAAATATAAGAAATTCCACCTAAATATAAGAATTATTTTTTTTTTCTCATAGAGGTGATTTATCTGTATAATGGACTTCAAACTGAGATCTGCAAAGAGAGCAGACTTGTACCCAAAGTCATTCATTATCAGGATGGTGGCAGCCATGTCTGCAGAAGCACTCTGACATTTTTGCTGAAGCAGGTTGATGAGACATGCAATGGCATGGGAGTCCCAATGATGTGATAACATCTCCACTGCCTATATCTTCTGGTACTTATGCACTTAACATTTTATTACTGAAGTAATGGATTTAACCTTATCTGATATAAGTGTGATAAGGAAGTTTGTATTTTTAGCTTGTCAATAAAGTAATTTGTGCTGGGAAGCAACTGCTTTTATTTGCAATTTTGCTTGGTAGAAAAGTGTGTAGATGCCATTTTTCTTGGGCTATGACAGACTATTATTTTAAGGAAATGTTTTAGATTTGGGAGCCAAAAGAAATATTTTTCAAGGGCATTAGCATGCATGATAGATTATAATTTCAAAACCTTATTAAAATGAAAACAACTGTACTTCATGGAAATGTTGATCTAAACAGGAATAAAAAATTAAAACCTTGCGTGTAATTTGGCAAGAACGAACAAAACATTTTACAGACTGTTTATTTCCCTGTTCACAACCATGTCAAGAAGAATACTTTAAATGGCATTTCACTGATTTCAATGAATCCATGGAACAGTGTATCTGCACACTTACCCTACTGTAGAAACCACTTAAATTACTCAACAGAGTAACTGAGGAAACAAATTAAGAGATTACCAGAGAGAGATCATTTTGTTCAGCAGTTTATATATGAAATTTATTTCCTCACCCATCCCAGTCTTTGTTTGATTTGAAAGAATCAGGTGTCTGCTTTTGTAACAGAGATGACTAACGACCAGATCTATCTCTTCAAAAAATCCAATTCTAAGTGTATTTTCCAGGCTATGAGCCCAGCTTCTCTCTCCTACCAGGCGCAACATTTGGTAGCAGAACTCAGTGATATTGTAGTTGCGGATTTCAATTTAAAAATTTGCAGTTGGTATAACATCATTTGCAACTGCTTTAGCACACACAGCATCTCATTTAATGGTGCAAACTCTTAGCAATGCAAATAATATATTCAATATACAATGCAGCCTAGGGTGTGAGAATGCAATTAACAGATATAATTAAGTTTATGAAAGCTTGGTTTACAAATCCAAAGAAAAAATTACAATCTCCA
The DNA here is from genome assembly GCF_036013445.1 of Caloenas nicobarica. NCBI lineage: Eukaryota > Metazoa > Chordata > Aves > Columbiformes > Columbidae > Caloenas > Caloenas nicobarica. The sequence continues at coordinate 28,668,381 of NC_088247.1, forward strand.
GTATGCATAGCAATGCCAGATACGGGAAGAAATGTCAGGTATGGAAAGAGAGGTCAAAGAGGAAAGAAGAAAGAGGAATACATGTGCTAAGAGACATTCCTGTTCTGTTTGCTTTAAAGTATGTAGATACCATAGACTTTGCAACAGATAAACAAGTTAATGTGACACAATTTACAGCAACAATTCTTTATGTTGAAAATTTAATAGCAAAGGCTTTCCTAAAAAGTCATTAAAGTGAATTTTCCTTAGATGACATCTGAAAAAAAAAAAAAAAATCTCTTAGCCCCTAGGTTTAGGGCATGACAAAAAATGGTTTCTCTAGAACAAAATTTCTGTACCAAATGTAGTTCTCTTTTTACTTGACTTGCTTGCAGAAGTAAATGAGCTTTGAATATCTCTGGTTTTTGCACCGATCTTTACTTTGTCTTGGTTTTGCCATTTTGTAGCCTTCCCCATCCTCCTTTTCAAGTTTTTCTTTACTTTCTATCATCCAAACATTAAACTCAAAAAAAGGAGAGCAATCAAAACTACAGAGCACTGAGTGGACCAATGTGCAAATCTTAAAATTTTTGAAGTTTATGCAAATCTCAAATCTGTCTGAACTTCAGCTTTCTTTTTTACATTTAGTCAATAGTCACAGAGAAGCACTTCCCAGTTTCATCTTGGCTGCTGTTTAGAAATACAGCACTTGAAATACCCGAGTACTGCATTTTTTCTGTTGATTTATGCAACTACTTTGTTTCTTGAAACCAGTGGTTTTGAATGGGGAATGTACTTTCATTCCCTCCTTGAAAATTCTCCCAGTCCTGAATAGCTGAGTAAATTCTACTGGGTAAATTGAGTTCCTGTAACAGAGATGCTGTGAGAGCTGTCTATCACATCACAATTCCGAATGAAGTCACTAATTTTTACCAAAGATTCTCTCTAGCTTCAAGGGCTATAGTTGTTCTTCTACCTCCATGATGCCATCCACAATTTAGACTCCAAAATGGAAGATCTACCTATGGCATATTTTTGTAGCACAATGTGTCTGTGAGGGATAAAGGATAATCGCTTCTTGATCCCGGATATAAAATTGATATCCTATGTAATAATTCATCTTGGGTAGGATTTCTGCGCTTTAATTCTCAGGGCTATGGTCTATGCCCACAGTAAAGATTCTCCAGATGGCTAGAGTCCTGCCTTGCTAAGAAAGAAAATGAAGTGCTTCAAGAGGTATACTAAAAAAACCAGAATTGATATAGTGGAAAAATCCAAGTCTGTACATAGATGAATATTCTAACCCAAGCCATGGGGAACCATATGGGAACAATATTCCTTTCTCCACTCAACCCAATGAATGGTTGTTCCATGCAAGGCAGAACAGACCAAGAGACTGGGTTTGGGGAGTTCTTACAGCACTTCTAGTAGCAGTCTGGCAATTTCGTAATTCCACCATTCCATCAAGCTGAGGACACAACTGAAGTCAAGTGTCTGATAAATCAGAACAGTGAACTCACCATTTATCTGAAGAATAAGAAGGGAAAGCAGATATGTAGCACTGTTAGATGTGTCTTGTACAGTTGTATCATTTCTTCGGGGCATGCCTAGTACATTTTGCCCTCTGTGAGATACACTTTTGAAGGATGAGGAAAGGCACTCTCATACCCTAACAGGAGTGATGGGGACTGCCAAGATAATCAAGGGGCTTGCAGAAATGCATGGAAACACATACTTTGGCAGGCTGGAACTTCAATGCACCCTGGATTACCTTATAGATAAAATGCAGTTTTGAGAGTTCATACTTTATTTTTAGGTGCCTCACATGAGAATAGTTTAGGCATCTAAATAATTGCACAAACACAGTCCTTAAACTCTTTTTGCATTCATTTCTCAATGTGCTGAAAATAATGCTTGCCCACATAGTAAAAGTAGGGGAGGCCTACATTGCTTTATAAATATTAATTAAGATTGCCAAATAGAAAGCATTCTACTATTCAAAGACTAACTGGAGAGATATGGAAATATAAAAAGGCATTCTGTATCAAACTCTATTGAAATTACCACGAGAGCTGGCCTGCAAGACAGATGAGACAGACATGTAGAAATTAGTACAGAAAGAGTTAAAAATGCAGAGTACTGTAATGTATTATCTAGTATTTATTCTAGACTTAATTTCTAATTATATTTTAATGCTGCAGAATGGCTGGCATGCATAAAAACAAACATCATTTATTCATCAGTAATCTAGCATTTAATTGAAATATTACTGCATTCTTATTGAGTGTATAAGGAAGAACACTGTAAATATGACACGTAAAAAACCCCTCATAATATTAACAGAGTAAAAAAATATATTATGAAAACTTCCAAAATACTATTTTACAAGGTAACAGATAAGGAACTAAAATAGTAGGCCTTTATGTACATTTTTTCTATGAGGAAAAATGATTTTATAGTCAATAAAGTATGTGTCACAGATGAGAGAGTGAACAACAGCTCATAGTGGATCTGGGTAATGGGTTGTACTTAAGAACAGGCTTCACCAAGGGCAAGTCCCCCCGACCAACTTAGTGGCCTTCTATGATGGAGTGACTACATCAGTGGACAAAGGAAAGGCTGCAGATGTCATCTACCTGGACTTCTGTAAAGCCTTTGGCATGGTCCCCCGCAACATCCTTCTCTCTAAATTGGAGAGATATGGACTTGGTGGGTGGACTGTTTGGTGGATGAGGAATTTGCTGGATGGTCGCATCCAGAGAGTAGTGATCAATGGCATAATGTCTGGATGGACACTGGTGACAAGTGGTGTTTCTCAGGGCCCATACTGGAACCAATACTGTTTAATATCTTCATCACTGACACAGACAGTAGGAGTGAGAACAATCCCAGCAGGTCTGTGGATGACACCAAGCTGAGTGGTGTCGTTGACACGCCTGAAGGATGGGATGCCATCCAGAGCGACCTGGACAGGTTTGAGAAGTGGGCGCATGTGAACCTCAAGTGCAAAGTCCTGCACCTGGGTGGGGGCAACCCCCAGCATCAATACAGGCTGGGGAATTAAAGGACTGAGAGGAGCCTGGCGGAAAAGGATTTGGGGGTACTGGTGGATGAAAGACTGGACATGAGCCAGCAATGTGCACTTGCAGCCCAGAAGGCCAATCATGTCTGACTGCATCAAAAGAAGCATGGCCAGCAAGTTGAGGGAGTTGATTCTGCCCCTCTACTGACTCTGGTGGGAGCCCACCTTGGCAGTACTGCATCCAGCTCTGGAGCCCTCAGTACAGGAAAGACATGGACCTGTTGGAGAGGGTCCATCGGAGGGCCACCAAGATGAGCAGAGGAATGGAACACCTCTCCTATGAGGACAGGCTGACAGGGTTTGGGTTGTCCAGCCTGGAGAAGAGAAGGCTCTGGCGAGACCTTATTGAGGCCTTTCAGTAATTAAAAGGAGCCTATAAGAAAGATGAGGATAGACTTTTTAGCAGGGCCTGTTATGATAGGACAACAGGTAATGATTTTAATCTAAAGGAGAGGAGATTCTGGCTAGACATGAGAAAGGAAGTTTTTCCAATAAGGGTGGTGAAACACTGGCACAGGTTGCCCAGAGAGGAAACATTCCAGGCTGGGCTGGATGGCATTCCAAGCAGCCTGATCTAGTTGAACATGTCCGTGCTCATTGTGGGGGTGGTTTAACTAGATGACCTTTGAAAGTCCCTTCCAAACCTTATCTGCTGCCTGCTACTGTTTAATTTTAATTTTATTTTTTTCCCCTAAAGCAATATAATATTTTAGAGCATCCTAGTGTAAAAGACAATGCTGGTAGTTGCTTTTTCCTGCTTCTCATCTTAGCAGGAAATGACTGTAAGTGTACACTAAAAACATTCATATTCTTATTAAAGGGATCTTCCTAAAGGAAAGTTGTTAAATGCTGGAGCATGGAATATTTTTCTTTCATGCAATTGGAAAACTCTTCGAATTTTGGCCTCAATGTGGTTTTGGAATGAGCATTCTCACTTTACTTGAGAGTGAACAAATAGTGTAACAATGGCAATGACAGCAGTACCAAGAACAATCAATAACAGAGTAATTAACATGTTCAATGCTTATGACATCATCTTCAATCTCTTTTCAATTCCAAATTCTCCAAGGCATCAAAATGACACCCAAAATAACCTTTTCCCTCCTAAATATTTGAAGACATTTCATCTGCCAATAAAATTCTTTGGACAGCATTCACTTCATCAAACATTATCTGCCCAAGAGTTTGGAAACCTGCACGAGCTGATCACCTTGGTTCTCGCTGTAGATGATCTATGTGTAGAGAGAGGCATCTCTAGTTCAGCCTGCTGTAAAATAGGTGATCACCTTTGTCCATTGACTACAGATGGAACTGAACAAATTAACTCTGACAAGTGAGGACAAATTCCTAGTACTCACTCTGTCATGCTTAAAATCATGCATGTTTTGATTATATAACTGAAAAACATCCCAAATCATTTTCAGGTATGCAAAATGTACCTTTACAGCAAAAGACAGAGCTTGGTTTACCCTATTACAGCCTAAAGTGATCTTTCTAAACCTTTAAGTAATCTAAGTTCGCAATGAAGAGACCGATATTTAACATTAGCAAGAGAATGTGACTCTGGTTTAGCAATATCTTAAAACACAGAGAGATAGTAACACGCAGCATCATCAAGACTGCAACTGAGAAGTTTATTACTAGTGTGAACAATGGCAAGAAAAACATAAGAGTTCACAACCAAGAAATAAGGAGAGGAAACTCCAGTTACCTTGACAGCAGATTTCCATATTTCCTTTGAATTTGCGGAACTGTACTCAAAACTGTCTGCACAAGAATCAAGATAAAATGCAGCAGAACAACAACATGCCACTGCACTGCACTAAAATAGTTTATGTTAAGACTAGGAATAATTAAGGAGCCGCCTTTCCTCAACCTGGATTACTAACAGAAAAATGCTAAAAATGAATTATTAATACCCTCCCATCTTCTTATCAGCTGAAAGTTGTGACATGGCAAGATCATAAGGAGGTAGAGAACATATTAAACTAAAAGTATGTTATATTGAAATTATCAGGTGGTTAACTTGTTCCAGGGTAACATTTAAATGAGTTGATATTTTGCATCTATTGATCTCAACAGCTTTTGGTTATCTTAAACAGTGCCTGAACCCAAATGCTATGTCATAGGAGGTTTAAATACCTGCTTATGATTTGGGACTAGGCAATACCAGTTGCCAGAAGTCATTGATCTATCCAACTACAAAACAAGTGTTAAAGCAAGAGAGAAAGAGAAATCCACAGCAAAACTGGGAGAATATTCTCAATGACAGAGTGAGTGAATACTTCTCATTGTTACTTTCAAATTGCACTACGTCTTTCTGCCATCCTTCCTTCAGTAACTTTAAGTCATGAAGGCCATCTATATTGAAAGCATTGATATTGGAGAATTAACAGGGTCATTATCTCAAAGCAGGTTAATTTTCAGAATATCAGCCAAATCCTCATCAGCATATCAGCAGAACAAGCTTTTAAGAAAGCTGTCATCTGAATTAAATCAGAATGTTAAAAGATATATTTTTTTTTCTTTATTACTTTCTTGATTTCCTTGTGAAAAAAATGGACAATTCACTTAGAATTCATGATTCAAAATATCTAACTTCGTTATATAAATGACAAAAATAAAATCCACCATATCAAGCAGATTGTGCTTAGCCATTTCCAAAGCGCTTAGGATGGCTTAGAAGGTACAAATATACCTTTTTTAGTAAAACACGTAAGTTTGTTCAAAAATAATGTTATTCTAATTAATATTTTTTTCAAATTTGATGAAATCTGGTGAATTTCTTTTATCAACTTTAATTCAGCCAAGAAAATTTTCTATCTTCTGGTTTATGAAATGGATTTTACAACTGGTAAACACTGGAAGTCAGTTACTGATGTCACACTCATGTTTATAGTGCCCAGAAACTGAAGAGGTGTAATCACTTAATTTTTATACAAGACTCAATTTTATACCATCAGTGAAATATGTCAGGCAGTTGATTCTAAGAAATTACCGCATTTTCAATTGACTAATGTCATTTGGCCTTCGGCCTAGCTCTTTACAGATGTAAAAATTTCGTATTACATCTTGGATTCTAAGGATATTTTGACAGTTAAGGAATGCCAACACACTTTTATGTCAACCAGGAACTTGTATGAGTATGAGTAGTGTAGCATCTTCTCCTATTTACCTCTTAATTTTACAGTGAATGGAGAGAGGAAAAATGCGGAAAACTGGCTTCAGAGATCTGGTCTGAAGCATGTGTGTCTCAACGAGTTCTTGCACATCACAGAGACAGGTTGGTTTTGTTTGTTTGTTTCAGTCCCTTTATGTGCCTGTCCTCTTTTTGACACTACTTGCAATTTTAACACCTCAGGGTTTTATGAGCTGAAATCCTTCCCTTTCCTTGTACATAGATAAATTACTTAAGATTTCTACTGTTGCTATGACCAACCACAGCTTCCTGTAAACTTCAGAGCTTCAAAACAAATCCTCAAACCCATAATTATTATTTTTTCTAGAAATTTACTAATGACTTGAGAAAGATGTGATTAGGAGCTGAAGGAGAGGGCACAAACCCCAAACTCATCTATATCTTATATGTGTGATTTTGAGTGAATGGTCAAAAATGTACATGAATACCTACTCCAGTTTTGCACAGATGAAACACTGATTTCTATACACTCTGAATATTCTACACATTACAGAATTTGATCTTCTGAAAGCCAGGCTGTTTTTGTAACTCTTCACTTTAATGTTTACACGTGTATTCTGAATTGCTTATGCTTCTGGTTTCTACTTCTGTGAAGAAAAAAAAAAAAGATTTTTTATTCTCACAAATATATCAGATCAAGACCTGTCTCAGTTTTCAGGTTAAATTTCTGAAGCATTTTCCCTTTATCCAAGGGCTATAATTTCACTTTTAAAGAAGGAAGGAGAAAAAAAGGGAAGGATACAACAGGATTTAGATCTGTTCTTTTTCTGAATATTTACCTCAACATAGATCAATAGTGTATTTTTTTAAAACATTATACTAGTGTTTCAAGGCTGCAGGGGGCACTGATGCACTGTATATCTACAGTACTGCAGAGCAAGAGTCAGACAGGATATGATTAAACATTCCTGCAGGTTACAGATACAGAAAAAACACATAAGCTATTTATAATCAATTTAGGTTTTGAGAAATTAGGTAATTGTAAAATATTTATATGAATTTTGAAGGAGAATTAATGTTTCTTTTACTGGTAAATATATTTGTTTTTCTGTTGCAATGAAGTAGTTGTAGGGATAAGACTGTTTTCTTAACTTTATAACCAAGGTCCCTTGAAGGATGATATATCTTTCTAGTATTGCATTACTTAATATTACAGCCTTAAGCAAACAGTCCTCATTCCCTGTAGAAAATAAAATTTTGCTTAGCAGCTCCCCAGAGAAGACCATTTGTTTACTGTTGATAATAGCTTGTTTATATATAAATCAGCCAATACAGACACTATCTGATTCACAGACTCATTTAAGTAAGAATGTATTACATAAGAAACTATGTAAGAAATAATTGTATGTTTAGAGAGACAATTATATATTTTATCAGTGTATTCAACATTTTCTATTTTAGGACCTAGGAATGATGGCATCTAAAATGTAGAGATTTCCTGACAATAAGAATGTATGACAATTTATCACTCAGCAACATATGGTAGACATGCAACCATGCCTACATCGTCTATTTAACATTCAGTACTGCTTGTTTTTTCATTAATTCCTTTATGCACATAATTCCTTTTTTTTTTTTTTTTAATGTAACTTACATCATGGTTTCATCTCTTCTCTTTATCTCCAATCTTCATATTTCCTGCAGTTACAACTGTATTAATCCTAATAAATTATGGCTGTCTATACAATCCTTTATTTTAACACAGGAACACATAAAGAAGCCACCACTTCAATTGGTAGTTTGTACCAATTATAATTGTTACTGTTACAGCTTTTTTGGTTTATTACCAGCTCAGATGTTCTGGTTAGAGTTTCCAGACATTGATTCTAACATGCTGGTCTCTATTGAGCTAAAGAAACCTCCTTCATGTCCAGTGTTCCTCCTCATTAAACATATGTGCTACCTTCATATACAATATAATCACCTCAGTCATATTTTAGAAAAAATATAAAAGAGGCTGATTCCTAAAGTATCATTCTGTATAACATAAAAAAATCACTAATTATTTTGAGGATGTTTTAATTATGCATTTCATCTTTTTCTTTTAGGTATTGCTCCAGTACACACCAGTACACAATAAAATACAGTACAACCAATATCAAGTGGATAGTGTACACAGAAATGAAATTGCCTTCCTACTTTCTTGCTCAGATGCACAGAAATGACATTTAGCATTTTGCTCCAGAAGCTTACATTGAGTTGCATTAACTAAAAATAACTCTTCAGGACATTGTTCTTCCTTTGGGGTTTAGCCTGTTTAAAGAACTTCAAATATGAAGTTTTGTACAAAATTATTTATTTAAAAAAATTACTACTGATTTCCCTTTTTCAGGCTCTCTTTTTCTTGTAAAAATTAAACCTGCGATGTTTCAGCAATTTCAGAGGATTTTAATTTTATTGCAAATACCTTTTATGAAGATAATTGCATACTCATAGATGAAATTTGGGTTCACAGATTCACAATACATATCACTACAATGGACACCTTTTGAAAATCAATAATATAAAGGACTTTTAAAAAAAATTGTGGTTTAAAATTTGGATTATTTAGTGAATTCAGATCTGAAAAGGGCAGCTGTTATTAAAAGTGCTCTGGCAAAAATAAGCTCAAACCATTTTTTAATTGTAAAAAATATTCAAAATATTTTTCAAAAAGTGGAATATTATTTGTGATGGATTTTATTTTCTACTAAAAAAACCAGGTTTTATGAAATTGTTGATTGTTTCTCTTTTATCTTTGTTAAATGAGACTTTTACAAACCCACAAATACTTTATAAGTCATGAAGTCCTGTGTGCTACCCACTGACACAATGAAGAACACAGAATGGATGCCAGCAGAGAGCTGCTAGACAGAATAGAACTGAACTTCCAAACTTTTCTCTTGACATTCCAGCTGTTAGCAGTTCAAAGCAACTCTCATGATTTCTTATTGCTTCTGTATCAAATTCAAAAGTGAATCTCAAAAATGAAAAAAGTCAAAAAGAAAGTATTATACTGATTCAGGCTTCCAGTAGGCAAATTATTCCTTTCAGTATGACTCTCATTCTTACTTATTCTGTCTAATATGCCTTTCTCTTCACAATACAGCCTGGTATAGTAACAAGAGCAACTATATCTCCATTCCGAGGCACTCTCTGCACACGACTTGAAAGTCATGGAAACCTGTTCCAAAGTTTAGTTATTTGTGAGTATAAAACAAAATATTTTTTTCTCTATTTCTAGATTTCTGTAATTGGAATTACAGCAAATGCTGGCACTAAAGCTAAATGTGACTGTTGTCCAATGAGGAAAGCATGCAAGATAATTTCTTTTACTATTTGATTGTTTTTAGACAATTCCTTCTGCTATACACTTGGCTTTTCTGAACCACTGCTCATAATAAATTTAAGACTATATATCTAGGGAAATATTCTGAAAGCAGAATTCTGTCAAAACATCCATGCACCCAACTGCAAGTTTTAGATGGGCAGAACAAAAACAAGATTATTTTTTCTATTTTAAGAGAGTAGAAGAAGAGGGGTTTATTATTCGCATACCTGTCTGGCTAGAAGCTCAAGTGATTATTTCAGGAAGCTACTGAACCATCCCACTTGATATCTTGTGTCACTAAGATAACATTTCTTAAGCACTAAGGTAAAGTTTCCAAAAAATATTACAATGGCTATGATGCATGATGCTATTAATTCTGTGAAAAATATAGGTAATGAATTTTTAGGAACTTTCAAAAATGGTTTTAAAGTTAGTTTTTATTTTGTGAATCTGCTCCAGGTTTGTAGGAAATTTGGGATGTTCTCAACCCTTTTTTTTTTTTTTAATTCTAGCAATACACTTCCATTTTCATGTTTCTAATATTATTTTGTTACTATGGGAAGCTGTGCTGAAACCTGAAATAAAAAGGTTACATTAATTCATGAGAAAATGAGTCTTTCTCATAAATCTTAAAAATGTATTTTCTTAATACAAATTTTTTTCATGGTTTTACATTTCAAAAGCGAATCACATTCAAGTACAGTTCTTGTTTGGATAACAGAATTTCCAGGGAAATATAAATACTCAAAGTGATTTGGCAGAAGATGATGAACACTGTCGTTAGCCTAGAGCAACCCAAAATGTTGTGGCAATCTGTAGGATTCCTGGAACTATGATCTTTGATGTAAAGCAAAACAGGGGTCCACCTCATTTGCTGGAGCTAAAAATATACAGCTGAAATCCTACACTTCTCCACCCATCAGTTTACCATATAATCCACAGGTAAGAAAGGCTGAAAGATTGCAAAAAGGCTTTTAAGCTATCTTAGCAGCCTTCTAATTCTGATCACTCTTAACACTGAAGAAGCTCCAAGTACAGAGATTTCATTGTGTTGTCCTTTAGACTCTAATGCCTCCCAAAATTTCTGAACCACTCTATGCTGGTCCACTGAGCTCTGTCACATCCTTAACTCTCTTATCTCCTATGTAAGAACTTGTGATGATCTACTGAAAAGGCACCTGATTGGCAATCTCTCTCATTTCTACATTTTAGATATGTGCTGTGGATGGATACAGTGACTTTCTACCCTAGTCACAGGTGTTTATGGGGCTTTAAATCTACCACTCAATGTAAAAAGGCCAAAGTAGGTATAGATTTTTTTTGTTGCAACTGAAGTCATTAACACATTTCTTCTTCGTAAAGTATTTACGTAAAAAATTCAGTTCTACACTATGAGCGTTCCCAGTAAAGCTTGGCACTTTATTTTACTCATGTATAAAGGGATCAATTTATATGCAATGGTTAAGCATTTAGGTTTAAAGAAGTTTTATTAATTCCATTAATAAATTTAGTAATCATATAGAGTAAGAATCCCCAGTAACTGGAGATATTCAATATCATGTAACTGCACTAAAATAGATACAAAGGTGTGACAAGAGTGCAAAATAGCATTTCTCCAGCACTGAAGCTTTTCTTTAGCACATGAAACAAATGTGTTAAAAAATAATGAAGTACATATGAACAGCAGTAGAAAGACAATTTCATTAAAATAACTGAGAGTCTCATTCATAATAAAGTTTCCTTTCAGTGCAACTGTGTCATAGTGTTTTCCAAAATATTTAATTGAGATACTATTTATTTTCATCAACACACTGCCTCAGACTTATGCATTGGGATGCATACATTAACATATATACTTGCAAATGGCTCCTTGTTAAAAACAGAAGGAAAAAAGTGCATTACATCCTTGAAGTTTTATCTTATTAGTTTCCATGCAGGTATCTGGCAATTCCAGCAGAAATCAAGACCTCAGAACAATTTTTCGTTATAGACACACTAACAGACAGTGACTGCCACTGAATTCTGTTGAGGGAACTAAGAAACAATCCTCTGTTGGTATAATGCCAGTGCCTAAAGTCAAAGAAGGGTAAGCTCGGTCAAGATAAAAATCACAAAAAATTATTAATAATCTTCCAGAAATAGAGAGTTGCTCCAAGAAAGCTTGGTGATAGTTTTGTGATATGCTGACAAGAGGCAACCTTTTCCAGAAATAGGGAAATGTAATATTTACCTGCATTTATGCATCCCCTGAATATATTTGACACATGGATTTGTCTAATATCCATCACAAACAATTTCCACAGAATGTTTCAAAAGACTGAGCTAAAGGCTTACATAACAATTTATAGTGATTTTGAAGATTTATAACAGTAGGAAAGATTAGATCTGTCACATCTTCATTTTTTAAAATTTTTCAACAGTGAAGTCTATATGTCCGAAAAGTCACCATTTGAATAGGAATGCCAAAAGAAGAAGAAGAGGTAGCAAAAAACCACCCAGAATTCATGTACTCAGAACAGGAAGGAAATTGCACAGGAGAGCAGAACTCACAAAGCAAAAGAAAACATTGCAAACCAAACAAATGTTGTAAAAGAAGAGGGAAATCAAGAAGGACAAATGAAGCAAAGAGGATGCAAGTATATAAAAACAACTCAGGCACTGGAAAAGGATGAAAAGGCAATTAGAAACAAAAAGAAAAGGTTATCAGCCAGCAAAGGCAATAGATGAGGGAGGAAAAAAGTAACAAAATAAATGTATAAAGAAGAACAAATGCTTGTTATCACTCTCTGTGTTAAAATCACAAAGAATTGTTGTTAACATAATATCAAGCATCATATACATGGTGAATACAAATGTATTATATTTCTGAAGCTTCATCTTCAGTTCTGTACTTCAGAGACATTTAACCCAATCTTTATGTTAATCACAGAAAATGTGTTAAATAAATAAAACGTTGTTAATTTTCTTCTACAGTGTTGAAGAGCACTACATATTCTTATTTTTGCTTTTTCAGAATTGAGCACATAACTCTAAACTGTTAATGAAAAAATATTAACATAGCTACCTATGCTGAGATGTAAGAATATAACAAAGTCTGAATAATCTCTCATGTACAACAGAAGCTCAATGTTTCTCAAAGGATCTTGCATTTATTCATAAACTAAGGTGTAAGTAGACAGAAAAGCGTAAGTTTGGAACTCTGGAATTTCCCCTTGAGGTGTAAACCAGCCTGTACATTTCATTGAATTCAAATTTTTCAGCTCAAGTGGATTCATATGAAGGAACTCTTTAACCTTACCTGAATCTTGTATGGGCTCTTACCTAACACACAGTACTCACCACCATAAGCATTTTTCCCTTCCAGGTATGGAATGGTAACTATTTGGCTTTCACAACTAGCTGAAAAATAACTTTCAACAGGCCCAACCTCCCACTTTCCAAAGTATGCAGTTCATTCCAAAGATAGAAATCAAATACCTCAGATGCATGTTGTCAGATGCTCTGAGTTGTGATGTTTTATCATATTCTGAAAAAGCATGAAGTTCCATAAAGGAAGAGACATGCTGAGAGATTGCACAGGAGGCTGAGTATCAAAAAACTGTTACGGGTCTGTTGGGATGTTTGTAAAAATATCACCAAAAACTACAGAATGGAAACGGGAGTACTCACATATAAGGAAGGGAATTTAGAGCTTGTTGGAAAGTGGGTAAGTGAGGAGAAAGAGGAACTGATGGCTTACTGAAAACATGTAGAGATCTCCAAAATGTATTGCACGGCTCCTGAGAAAATTGCCATGCATTAGGAAACCCATCAGTCCTCTTGATGGAGTGGAACTTGGGTAATGCACAGTCAAGAGTCTCTTTCCTAAATGCAAATAGCAATCAGTGTCTTTGCTGAAATGAAGTTCAGATTCAGCCTGGAAAAAAGCATCTTAAGATGAATTAACAGCAAAACAAAATCTTTGAAAAAAATCAGCCAAAAATCCAATGGGCAGTAATGAAGAACTCAGCTTATTAGCTCCTGTGTGTGAGTGCAAATCAGCCTTTTACATTTGCATTCATCAGTAAGACTGCTCTTAGGAAAACAGCAAACAGTATTTTTCTGTTTCCCAATAAGGAATTTTTTAAAAGAGAAAAAATCATGTCTTGGATAGATATACATATGTGTATGTATGTATGTGTATATATACATGTATTTGTGCTTGTTTGACTGAAAATGAGTTAATTTTCTTCATGCAGTTAGAAATCTTTCTTTTTTATAGCTAGCAAGGTCATTATTTGGACTTAGTCTGAGAACAAGAAGATAACACCCTGGGACAGAGTTAATGTTTTTAATTGCTCTGGTCTGAGAGCCGAGGACACTCTGAGCACTCTGCCCACAGGTGTCAGGCATCAAGGAAGGGGGCATGGATGGGGCAGAGCTTGACTGGCATCCAGACCAATCGATAAGAGTATTCCATCCCATTAGCCCCATGCTTCATATTTAAGGAGAGTCGGGATCTTCTGCTTTCTCTCTCGCTTCTTGGGTTTTTTTGCTCTCTTTGTCAGAGCAGGGGGAGTTCTGTTTGGGACGTATAGTTCGGCCTTTTGTCATTTGCAGAGGCCTCTGGGCCTTTCTGCCTTTTTTGTCCTATTTTCTCTCTTTGGGATCAGCTGTTTGGGACCAAGTGCTGCTTCCTGGGACTGGCTGCTCAGTGTGGATGGAGTTCGTGAGGAATTGCATTGAATATCTTTTATTTTATATTCTATTTCTATTTTATATATGTTTACCGAAGTCTCTCCCTTCCCTTTCAATTCACTTGCCTATTTGGGGGGAGCGGGGAAGGAGTGAGTGAGCAGCTATCATGGTTGTATTGTTAGTTTGGGTTAAACCACAGCAAATTTATTTCTGTGCGTGTGTTTGGAATGTTTGAATTTATTCCATGCAGTAAACTCACGAATATAAAGCAGTCTTAGCTCCCAGACATTAAAACAGAAGTCAGCTGCCTAAACACCAACCTTTAAGTCTGGGACTCAAAGCTTCATTTATATCTGTCATCTGTATTCTACCCGAAAGTGATAGTAATTTTTCCTGCAAATCTATTCCAGTAACATTTTCTGAAACACTTACAGAAGCACTCTATTGCATTAACACATCACAAGTGTCTTACTTGTTTCAGAAGAAGGAAAAAATAAAAAATATTTCATTTCTTAAAAGATCTCATCAGAGATCTGTTATTTCCAATTGTCTGTTCTGCTACTGTTGGCCATCATATAATCTCTTTCAAAATTGCCTATATATTCATAGCTCTGAGACAGGAACAGTTTAAACAATCTTAACATAAACTTTGACAAGATTTAGATAAGTATATAGCCTAGCGTAATTCTAGAAAACTACCTATTGGATGCTGACCTTTACTAATTGATACAATTCTATTATAACCTTTCCTGGAAGCAAAAGCTGCATAGCTCAGAGGACTTTTACAGCTGCAAATCCACTCTCAGAGACTCAAGCTTAAATTCATTCTCCTTCCCATTCCATTATTCTGCCATTTCCTATTCCACTTTGGTTACATCTTATGGAAGGAAGCTCCGATGAGCTCTCAGTGCAATACAGCCCTCCTAGCTGTTCTCTCCTCCCTATAGTATCATGTGTTTCAGTGTATCTATAAACTCCAGGATTAAACAGTGATGCATGTGATTAGCAGAATGTCTGGCCCATGACCTTAGAGATTAACTGAGTTAAAGCGTCATGCTTGAAACCTCAGTGCTTCTGAGCGTGCACAGAAATCCTGCATCTTTCAGAATGATCAGGGTTTTAACGTCTTTGATCTTATCCAATGGCCCATTGCTGCCTTTACCAACCATCCCCTTGAATTTAAGTAGAATTTAGCACCTGATTTTAAAATTACACAAAAGGCAATTTCCATGTTGCCCCCATCTCCGATTTTCTTCTACCAAGTTAGAATAATTCTACCTCCTTTGCAGTGTATGATATTTGCATTACAAAATATCAATGGTAAAGGAACAAACAGCACTCTTGTACTATATATTTAGGCCGTTTTAGACAACAGATAGTCAGGTATGTGTGCCCATGGCTTCATTTTTTTACATCTCTTAATTCTCAAGAATTTTTAAACAGTAATCTAAATTGCATTGATGTCCGAGATAAGCAATGTGGTATATAATATCCTATGAAAGGTGCTGACTTGTCCTGAAGTAGGGATGACAATAGTTTTGAAAATGTTAATGAACTGTATGTAAAATTTGTTTCTGACAGCTCTCTATATTTCTTGCACATATTAGCTCATACTTCCGGTATTTTAAAATTCAAATAGACCCAGTTAAAAAATGGCAGAGCACATTTGAGTAAATTCCAAACCTTTTAAAAATTCATCACCTTAAAGTTTACTCACAAGCCCATACACTTTAAGAAGTTTCTGTGTGTCTCCCTTTGGCTGACCTTTGATACCACAATAATGAAGTAATCCATACTGCTAGGGCACCAGGAAATAAAAACCCTGGCAGGGTAACTGAATGCCACTAGAGTATGGCTAAATATGCAAAAGCAGGAGCATTCAAAAGGATTGAAAATCTAAAACTAGGTGATGATAGGTAGAAGGTCAATTAAGGAAAAATTATAACAGCAAGAACAGAAATATTTCGTACCACTGAATGATAAATACAGGGCTGTTCTTAGAGGAAGAAATTGTATTGCTTTGTCAATCACGTTGTAGAGTGCTCTCTTACTGTCTGGCAGCTCCAAATGTAGCAGTATTACATCAACAGAACCATATGAATTCTGCAAACCCAGTGTAAGTACACCAGGCTTTCTAGAATTCAGCAACTACTTGGATTTGCGGCATATATAATCCGTTATTGCCCTATTTAAGTACTTTCTTCAAGCACTTTCTCTTCTGAAAACAAATGTCTCTTCCAAGAATCCTGTCTTGCAAAAACAGAGTGGGAGCTGGGCTTCCTAAACACTTTTTGGAAAGCAGAAATTTCATGTAAGGATTGATGATGGTCAGAATGAATGTGGGTTATACCTTAAGTGAAGAACAAAGGATGATGGAAGCTGCCACATGTGGGCAGGTATGAAATTCATGTGTCATAGGGAAGGGAATGAGTAAGGAGCACTCTTGCCAGGCTTCCCTGCAGTTCACTGCTATGGGACAACAATGCCACAAGCGAAATTCAGTCTAATTTCAATTGTGTTTCCCAGCTTTTCACAGACAGGAATAGCTGTCATTTGAACAGCATGGAGCCAGCTCTGTGTGGACTAAATGGGGCTGGACACTGTTAAGCTCATCTGCAGCATTCTGGAACAAGCAGGGTGGAAAGGAACACATATTGTCCAGGATAAAATATTGAGGAGGCCCAGTATTACTGAGCTCTGATTCAAATGAAGCAATCTTTAATATCTGTACTATACCATACCAGCCATATTTGTATGTTAATTAACTAATTATGAAGGGAAATATCAGGATCAGTACAAAATGCAATAAATCTTGGCATATAATTCTATAGATAATAGTGTAATAGATGATTCTAAATTAAGCACTTTATAAAATGAACAGAGGTGAATTTTCATATCAGCTTTCTCCTTCCTGTCTTCATCCCTCTATACGTTATACAGACAGACTGGACAAAGCAGATCTCCTTCATCTTTTGGGTCTTGAAGGCTCTTGGTTCTTAAATGAATGATTACATAAACTATTCAATAGGAAAAACTGAATAAAGAATGCTGTCAAAAAGCCCAAGTATGTAGACACCTGAGAGAATGTATTATTTTGGAGAATGAAAGAAAACAGGAAAGATGATAACAGTCCTGATTTTAAAGTCACCCCTCTTTTATCTAATATAAAAAACAGAGCTACACCTTACCCAGGATTTGGGACACCCAAGCTCTAATGCCTGTGCAAAATGGAGAACAATTTCCTAATGCAGTAAGCACAGAAGACACTTGAGATTTTTTTTCTAAATGATTATTTAATTTCTAATATATAAATAGCCCTTGAAGTCAATATTTGTTTTTCCTAAATTAATACCTGAATTAAAGGTCTGAAGTAGCTTCCTTGCTTGCTTTCGTCTCCATGAATTTCTGTTTATCACAGAAGCATAGTTCCACAGACGAGAGTGTGTGCCTACATTTTGGAGGAGACACAGTTCTAGCTAGGAAAAAAACTGTGCAGAAAGGCAAGAGAGGAGCCATCACTTCTTTCTAGTTGGGGTTTGCCTCAAAAGAGGCCAGAGTTTTGTATATTTTGTATATTTTGGATAAGATTTACACTCACAAAAATTAAAGCCATTTACAAATTAATGCCACATGTATAAAGGCTTATGCAAAATTCTCCAGGGAAATAGGACATGTCTTGTGACTAAAATCATACTCTGTTCTGAAATACTTCATGATCTACAAATGCAATTCACCTCTACTTTCTGTTGTTTTCCATTTATCCATGTTCAAACTTCTATATGCCAGAATAGAATCCTGATCTGCAACATCGTCTCTGTGTAGCCTTTTATTTCAGCCAATGCATTTTCAATAGCAATATGAATATGCGAAAAATGAAACCAAGTGGAGTTTTTTGTGTATTCAGAAACAATGCTTTCCAGCATTTTTCAGTCTCATATATAGTAAGCGTAGCAGCAAATCATCAGTATTTGTTACAAGATTAATGGAAATCCCCAAACCATGAGCAGAAACACAATCAGCACATCACCCTGCTTCCCACTCCTACATTTTGTTGCAGGTTATCTTGCTTACCACACTGTGTTTCACCATTCATTGGTTTAAAACTCACTCTAAATAAGCCGTCAAGCTTAATTGAACTGCTATGCAAAAAGCATCTTACATAAAGAAAAGGCTTCAGAAGCAGAAAAGAAAGCACAATATCCATCTATATAATCAATTTTTTTTTCTGCAACCATTGCAGAAATTGTCTAAAATGGTCACCTTATTTAAGGAAGAAAGCAAAATCATCACAACCAGTTTCTTCTGATTTGAAAAGGCACAAAGGGTAGTTTACCTGCAATTGTCAACATTATTTCTTCCTGCAGCATTAGAGAAGTTGAAAGGTCCCACATTATTGATTTCTATGACTTGTATACAGCCAGTGAAGTTGTAGACAGGTCCAGGAACCTACAAAGGAGAAAATGCACATGGTTGTTTTGCTTGTTGTTATGATGACTTTCAAAAATTATTAAGTTTCTACAAAAGATTTATAACATAATTTAACCCTACTCCTGAAGAACCCTCCTGGTCTCCATTTTTTCTCTAATGAAATTCTATTAAAAAAAAGAAAAAGAATGTGAAAAGGAATTATAGCAAGATAAATCATACTGACTTGAAAATAAACTCATAGAGTTTTGGACATACAGACAGCACCACAGGTATAGTGAGACACCAGTAAAAAGTGGACTTCTCTAACTTTAATCAGGTACTTATTTTCTACTGATGAACACAGGTAATGGGAAATGGCAAACAAGGAAACTCTGAAAAGTCTGCTTTTAAGTTTACTACTTTCCTGCTCAAAAGATATCTAGTACAATTAATCATGTTTCAAAGATGCCTAAAGACCTACTAAAAATGCAAATCACTGTAGGGGCACTCAAAAAACACAGAACAATAAATTGTCATGCATATCCTGCCATCTAAACAAATATACTGACACAATATGTTGAGAGGTGTTATAATATTTAAACAACCCAAAATGTTTCAGGTGAGTCTTTATGAACTGGACCACTGGACTGGGACAGGTTCCTGGTCACACCAGATCAATCGTACTCATCCTTGCAGCCACACAACAGGTAAGAATCCATAGTTTATATAATAAATATAATAACTTGCATGCTGAAATGGGAAAAAAGGTACTGCTAGGACTGTCATAGAAGACGAAACTCATTGACACATTCGAATGGTGCCTTGGGAGACTACTCAGGAAGAAAGCACAGTAACACTGGAAGAGGGTATGATGTGAGGCACTAAATGGATGCTGGTCATAAGCTCATAGGAGGAGAAGCAAGTGTTGACTTGGTCCTTAACACTGCAGAGGACTCGCTCCCAACACTGATCATGAAATCAGGTTTAGATACAAAAAAAGTCATTGAGGTTGTCATTTCATACAGGCATAGTACATAAAAACAAAGGGACTTTTAAAAAAGAAATTCAAAGGAATATCTCAAAAGGTGAAGCACCTGCAGATGAATACTTAAAACAAGGGATCAGAGGTTCTCAAAAATGTAAATAAAATACTAGAAAAAAAAAAGTCTTCAGAGACTGCTGAAAACTGGAATGTTTAAATAGGAAGGTACAAAATATTTCTAATGGCCAAAAGACATCCTTTAAATGTTGAAGTCATGTCCAAACGATGGAAAACATGAAGTTATATAAATGTTGTTGGTAAAAATCCCATAAATCAGGACAGGTAAAGAAAAGTAAAGATCTTGAGGAACAATTTGCTAAAAGTGTAATGGTGAGCAGTAAGTGCTTTTTAAAACCCAACAGGAGCAGTAAGCCTGCCAGAAAGGCTGTAGGGCCAACAGACCGTCAAGTATAAAAGGCATGTTCGAAGACACAAGGCTCTAGCAGGAAATGTAAATGAACTCTCCAAAATTTAATGTAGAGGAGCTCTAGGGGGTTTCCATGCCAGAACCCCTTCTTAGTATAGATACATCAGAGATCTCAAACTCGAAAAGTTTAAAATAAATGAACAAAGCAAACAGTATGAAAAAACAAGAAAAAACCCACAAACAAACAAAAACAAAACAAAAAACAAAACAGTGTTTTACCCAGAAGTCCTAAAGGAAATTACTGTAGCCATCGCTTAAAATGACATCCAAACCACAGGAATGGTTTTAGAGATTTTTTGGGTTTGTTTGTTTGTTTTGGGTTTTGATTAGTTTAGGGGTTTTTTGCCTTTTATGATTCAAGAAAAGGGGACAAGACTAGGGAATGCAAGTGCACACCTCAAGCTATGGATCATTAAGTCCCAGTTCCATTCCAGACAAATCATTTAGAACTACATTAAAGAACAGAATTAACAGATACATAGATGAACATAATGTACTGGGGAATAGTTGAGATGGTTTCTGAAAAGGAAAATTGTAACTCTCAGGAGGAACACTGAATACGTGAAAAAGGATTTCTTGGCACATAGTGTTTGATTTCCAAAAGGCTTTTAATGTGTTTTTGTGTTAAAAGTTTCTGAAGTAACTTGGTCACCCTGGGATAACAAGGAAGGGCTTCAATAAATGAAGAGAGTGGTTAGAATAGAAGCAGAAAAATTGGGAATTAATAGTGAGCTTTCTTAATATGGACAGGCCCTAGAAATTTCCTTAGCAATCTGTAGTAGGGTCTGTGCTCTTCAGCATGTTCACAAGCAGCTCATTCTTTCCTGTGTTACTCAGGATAGCAAAAACAAAATTCTGAGGAGTTCATAATACACAAAAATTTAACAGTATGCAAAAACTATAAAGTATGTAAGGATGATGATACATATGAAAGTTTCTGAGCAGAGAGTGTCTATATAGACTAGGATTCTTTATTCAAGAAAACCCACCATCAAGGAGACTTAGAACAAAATAGTGCACAGATGAAGAAAGTTTTCACAGTTTCTCACAATATAGGATCAAAAGGACATGATATTACCTAAATCAGTGCAAAGATGAAAGCAAGCTAAAGGGCATATTTTTCATACAACTTGAAATTAAGCTGCGAAACTCTGCTTTAGGATGTTGTGGATGGTATCAGTCTAAAATGTGTTAAAAATTGGTCAAATTAATGGAAAGAGATTTTTCCAAAATAGTCTTCCTTATCTCTTTTATTGTCATAAAGGTCATAAATGGAATGATGGCCTCTAGCCTGTATATTTGCTTTCTTCCTTACCAGCCAATAAACCATGTTTCATATTGTGACGGCATCTTGCTCTGTCCAGAGCCTTGAGGTAAAAGCATTTTGCCCTTTTTTCTAAAGGGAAATGAGATTTTTAAAGACTGAAAAATTTTAAAACTAGGTTTTACTGGAACACAAAATACTAAATTAGAACATAGCAACCATTTAATAGATTTCTGCTGTGCTGGGTGGGATAGATAAATCTCCAACCACACTCCTCTGTCATTGCAGAGAGGGTCCTTTCCTCTAGTTTTGCTTTTTAAAAAGTTCAGAGACTTTGCTGCCAAAAAAATCAGTGTTTCAGAAGCACGCAGCTGCTCTGGGTCCCAAGGAAAATTTCCTTTTTGCCATCACTTACTACAAGACAGCTGAGAGCCACCTCCAAGCTTTAAGAAAGCACCCTGTTCCTCTCAGGACTTCCCCAGGCTGGTGCTGCCACAAGCTGCTCCCAGGTCCCTTGGGAAAAGAGAGGTCTCTCCCTCCCAGCAGAGAGATTTGTGCTCAAGTGCGACTCGGCTGAAGCAAGGCAAAGTCCTTTGCTCCACAGCGCTCAGCTGCGCTGAAAAATAACACACCGAGCAATGCCATGCACAATAAACAAAATGAACCAGCCTTCCAACCCATGGGAAGGGCTCAAAGCAGTTAATTAAAGTTCATTGTTTATTTCTTTAGCAGCAAAGGCTTAAGGGAAGTTAAGACTTTAAAATGGATATATTACTACAAAACAACAATGTAGAAAGTTATGATTAAGGTGGTATTTGTAGTCAGTAAGTTCGGCTGCTGGAATGAGGAAGGTCAGCTCTGTGTAGCAAACAAGTTTTAGAGGATTGCTCCCTGGAACTTAGAAAGAAACAAAACCCTCATTCAAGGATTGGATGTGAACATTTCCCTTCTCAAAGTTACACTTCGGATATTAAAAGAACAATATCATTTGATATACCATGATGGCTGACATAGGCTATTGATATGGATTATGGACAACAGAAGACTGCCTCTCTTCTATTTCATTCCCGTACCAATCACTTTGGCAAGGAAATAGTGCAATGGAC
This sequence comes from Caloenas nicobarica, assembly GCF_036013445.1. Lineage (NCBI taxonomy): Eukaryota > Metazoa > Chordata > Aves > Columbiformes > Columbidae > Caloenas > Caloenas nicobarica. The sequence continues at coordinate 28,690,874 of NC_088247.1, forward strand.
TGCCAAGTGTTATAGTCAGCAGTCTGCTTTTGCTGCCATTATCATGACAAATTATACCAGGTAATCTTTGAAAATGTATTGTCCTATTAAGTTTCACATTCTACTTTTTATAAGAGATACTTGTTATTTTTTTCCTGCCTTTTACGAATAGTAATTAAAACAATTTTCAAATTAAGAGGATGCAGGATCTGTTGCATTTCTAATATGAACATGGACAGAAACAGTTACACAATTCTGAGCTGGAAATTACATAGGATCTGACTGAATGTCAGGTTGGTACAGTGAAAATTCACTATGGCAACCTATGATCTATTTTGCACACCGAACAGCAAATTAATCATTTGGCTTGGGAATAAACATTTACCTGCATATTCCCCCAAGCACTGTTGTCGGTGTATATTTTAACAACATGATTTCCTAACCCCCGAAACAAACATAGTGATTGGGCTTATAATCATTTCTCCTATATTGATAAGTGTATATGTTGAATGCAATGCATTCCTCTACAGTAATGTTAAAATACTAACTTATTTGTTCTGTAATCATAACTACATCATAAACACTTTGGTCAAACAATTACTTGCCTTTGGAGTGCTATGCTATCTATACAAAAAACTAATGTCTTCTTAGACGTATTTAGGAATAAGGACTATTGATACCAATAATCAAAAGTAAGCAGCTTTTATTCTGCTACTTTTGAAAACAGATTTTTGTTTGTGATTAGTGGAGTATTAAAATATAGACTTCACATGTAGTTGGGATTCCTTCCAGTTACAAAAGTACATTAATATGCTGTCAAACTGTAATACTTAAATTGCCTGAAAATGTCAGGGTCATAGCAACACCAGAAATTTAATTTAATACAATTCACTATTCAGAAACTATGCAGATATGTTTGACATATAGTAACCATGCTCTTTAAATGCCCTTTATACTTGACAAAAATGAGTACAGATACTTACCTGGTAGGAAAAGTTCACACATATATGTCAAACTATTTATTAACATCCCTTACTGACTAGCTTAAATTAGAGCTGCTGTTAGGTAGAATTAACCTAGAATTGAGTTCCTAGTGAATAGAGCTTGCATACTGTCATTTCACTACAGATTCATAAATAATATAATGAGGTTTTATCTTACAACCAGAGCATTTATTAAAAATAAATTTAATTAACTCAAAAGAAAAAAAAAGCATAGTGCAATCTTTCCTCATTTGTCTCCACTCAAGATAAATGTTATATATCTTAAAAATTCTCACCATACATATTACAGTGTACCAGGATACACTATTCAGTAATCTTTGTGATTCCTGTGAAATATGTCTAATTTTGGAGTCTGATTTGTAGAACTCTCTGCAAAAGATTGTGGAACTTTTCCAAGTGAAATATTTTCAATATAAACAATATGGCCCGGGTAACAAGTCTCCTGTGCTGTAGGGCAAGGAACTGAGGCTATGCCCTCACATTGGATCTGTGAGCAAGACTAGTACTGGTAAAACACCTCCTGGATTGCTGTGGTGTACAGTGGGAACCAGACTGGTCATCTGCCTGGTCCCAGACTCTGATAGAGCCAGCTAACCCGATAGAACAGACATTCACATTCCTCTTGCATTATTACCACATCTAAATTGACTCAGTGTAAAACTTGACTGCAAATGTTTCATTGTCAATTTCCCATGATTCTGCCAGTTTGTTCTGGCTGAGAATGGTTCATTAAGCCACAAAGGATTAATTAAAATCAGTAAGTCTGAAAGATTCAAGGGTACTGAGAAATTCCCTTACCATTTTTATTAAAGTTCGTCCTTGGCCAGGATCCTTATATTTTAAGCTTTTTCTTGGCTTGCAGTTAAGCAATTGCAATGTTGCATTTCAGAAGTGATATAAAGACTCTGAAGTAAAGAAGGACCCTTCTAAATTTTATGGCCAGCAATGTCTAGCCCTTTTGCAAACAATTTTAGTGTTTATGCTTATAAGCATAACATGTGATTTACTTACTGTGTGTTATTCCAATTCTTAGTTCAACTACTGTAATTTATGGTTTTTAATTCTCTCTTATTAATGTGGTACAATACCTTACCCATTAATTAAATAGAAAATATATTGGCCTGAGATGACTAGAACATGTCGAGTGAAATTTGGAAAACAGACTTATGTTTCTTATCTAGTACAGACTCTATCAACTAACTGTTTAAATCAGCTGATCTCCCTGAACTTCTCCTTTTCAGAGTGATGCTGAAGTTAAACATATTGAACACTGTGCTGTCCTAATATAATACAGTATTATAGCACATTAGAGAAAAAGTGTTTGGAGTCCATCACCATTAAATAGTTTTCAGTCTAAGCCAGTCAACTTCTGTAGTTCTGGTTCTTGTACAATCAATAACCAGTAGCTCAGACTTACAAACATTTAACCCAATAGATGTTTCTATCAAGTATATGTGTTTATATACTGATGGATTTGATGATCCTCATGGGTCGGTTTCAACTCAAAATATATTATGGTACCCAAATTAAGAATCAGTGTGAAACACTTCTTACTGAATCATCAATGTTGAGTTACAAAAAAGGGAAGGACTGAAGCAAGTGGTTGTCCACCTGTTTGAACTGGAGAAGGTAACACCTTATCTAAAACAAAGACATATGCATATCAAAGGAATTAATAGCCATATGATGGTCAGGCTATCTCTGGCATAAAGAGGAAATACATATGTTTCAGGGACATTGATTGTATTTATCTGGAATATCTGGAGGTCTCCAGAAGGGAAAAATGGCTATAAAACCTGAACTGTTCCAACAAAATAGACTTTTCTTTAGTAAATGTATCCTGAGGTATATGTATTCTGAAGGAGTTCATTTTGTCAGTGTTCTATGAAAGCTGAAGATTCTCAGCTGAAGAAGGAAGAGACAAGAAGAAGATTTCTTCATACATCTTTATGATTTTGTGTTTTCTTACATCATGCCTGTACATCTTTTATAAACACCTGCAACTGGATTGTCTGGTTTTGTATATCGCAAATTCTCCCCCTCCTCCTGCCCCACCCCACCCCACCCCAGCTTAGTCTCTTTTAAGACAAGAGAGGATTCAAGGTAACACAGTATTCCTTACACAAGATGTAACGAATATGTCAGCTGGCACACTATTCCTTTCAGCAAATGTTTTCACTTCCCAGGTCTGCGGTGTGGCATATACAAGCTATCAGGACGAGGTGAGAACTAGCATTACAGCGGTTTGCAGTGTTAGGAACACGGTAACAAGTAGAGCTGCCCGACATATAACAAGGTGTTTAGGAGCACCATGCATTCCAAGGTCACCAAAACGTTAGCCACATATATTTAGGTGATCAGAAATGTATCTACAGTAGACAGATCACATAAAATCTTTAATCAGGATGTGTGAAGAAGGTAATGAATCCATGCACTTCCAAAATGAATTTAATGCATTCTCTTACTATAGTAAGACAAGACTAATTTTTGTGTTCCATAAACAATAAACTCTATGAATGACTAAAAATTTAAAACCTATATCAATTTTTGATCAGAAAACTGATAGGTTACTATATGCTGTTGTCCACATTGTCTTTCAGCTAGATGTTACTATCCCTGTGACAAATGTAACAGAATAGGAAAATATAACTATAATTCATCATATTAGCATAGACTGAGATTAATGGCAGTTTGATTTGGCACAACTGAGAAATGGACCCATGACCTGTTTTGTCATCTCTCCTGAGGAAAAAAAAACCCTTTAGCAAAGGAATGATGTAAGCAGTTCGATTCAGTTACCTAATTATTTTTTTTTTTTCAGCTTGAATTTCTAGTTCGAGAATCACAGTCCTGAGAGACTTAGGACAATATGTGTTTCCACAGAGCTCTGAACTGTCTCTGTACTGCCTGCTCATAGACAGAGTCAGATGTTGGTTTATGTGGCACATTTCCTTTTGTTCTAGCTGTCAATTCTATCTCCCCCCAGCTTGACTCATATACTATTCATATACTTGTCAAAAGATGTACCTAGTCCTGAGATTCTTATACTTGCCCTGAGTTTCATGCTCTTAAGAGTCCTTGTTTACAGAATTTACAAATTTTGTTTGTAATTGATAGTCCCCAGGAAAGCCAGAGTAGACAAAAAGGTAATATTCACATGAACAAATATTATGCACTAGATGTTATAGAGGAGAAATCAAACAATCTAAAAACTGGAAGTATGAAGTAAGTTCTTCACTTTAAAAAAAAAAAAATACAACCAAACTGAAAACAAATATTAAAATAATGCATGGCAGATTCTAAACCACTTCCTTACTTGCTCCCATTACACAGTTCCTCTTCTCCCCCTCCCTAGTGTTGCTTTAAGCATTGCTGACCTGCTCTATTCTTCTCAAGATGAAATCTTACCTCTTTGATTTTTACTTTCAACATACCTCAGGCTTTTATTCACGAAAAACACTGTGGGGTCAGCCACTTTCTCTTTCTTGAGATTCTAATGCATTTATATTCTTTCTCGAGCACATTCTTTCTGGTTGAAAAAAACTTTCCAACTGTCACAAAATTTTCAAGGTTATTAAAAGGCTTTAGAATGGTGTATATATATATAAAAAAAAAGGTGCTAATGCAATAAACATCCTACCAAGCTCACAACATTTAGTTTTCTATTCAGTCTTCACAGAGACTACAAGTGTAATAATTAATAGTACAGAGATCTGGTACTCAGATGGCTCTGAGCCCTCTCTTCCACTGTTCTGCATCTATTGAGGCTTCTACTACAACAAAGTACACCTGATCATGAAAAATAACTTTTTTTCCGAAACTTTCTCCTAGAAATAGACATATGAGAGTAAACAACCATCTTTATTAGGCACTGAACTTGTATCCTGTATCTCCAGTAGCAACCAATACAGGATGCCAGGAAAGAGTATAATAACAGATTATGTAGGTTGTGGTATTTCACAGAATCACAGAATGATTGAGGTTGGAAGGGACCTCTGGAGGTCACGTTGCCCCAGCTGTTTGGGAGTGTTGCCCTGCATCAGATGGCTTTTGAATATCTCCATGGATGTAGACTCCACAACCTCTCTGGGCAACCTGTGCCAGTGCTCAGTCACCCTTGCAGTGAAAAAGTGTTTCCTGACATTCAGATGGCACCTCTTGTGTTTCAAGTTGTGCTGGTTGCCTCTGGCCTGATCACCGGGCACCACTGAAAAGAGCCCAGATCCGTCTTCTTTGAACTCTCCCTTCAGGTATTGGTACACATTGATGAGCTCCCACCTGAACCCTCTCTTTTCTCTGGGCTCTCAGCCTTTCCTTACAGGAGAGATGCTCTAGTTCCTTAGTCATCTTAGTGGCCCTTTGCTGGGCTCTCTCCAGAATGTCCATATCTCTCTTCTATTGGGGAGCCCAAAACTGGACACAGTTCTCCAGGTATGGCCTCACTAGGGCTTTGATGTGCTAGCAGCACTCCTGCTAACGCAGGCCAGGATGCCATTAGCCTTCTTTGCTGCAAGGGCACATTGCTGGCTTGTGTTCAACTTGGTGTCCACCAGGACCTCCAGGTCCTTCTCTGCAAGAGCTCTACAAACTCTTTCTTGTAAAAACTACAAATCAAAGGATGCCTGATGATGTCAGGGATTCTTCAGCAAGGAAGTTCTGCCATGTCAGTAGAGGACTTTTCACATACTGATCATAGAATGATATAATGTCACATGATCATTCAGCTATTAGAACTTCGAGAACCAAGAGGAACAAACATTCATATATAAATACATACATACATGTGTGTGTGCACACACACAAACAGGTTTATTATGCACTCATTTATGCTGTTAACCGGAAATCTCTTTTAAATAAACAGATCTGATTCATTCAAATCCCTCTCTTCCAACCCCAGTAAAAATTTCAAAAGTATTCTGCTGTACACAACAAAGCTACCAGAAGACAGACATCAGGTTTGCAGCATGAACAAAGAGTTTTCATTTTCTCAAACTGATTACAAGGCAAAATTTATAGCCTTGTTTTTCAGGTATTGAGTACACATGAGATCACAAATGGCAAACAGTGTAGGATCACGTGAAAAGGCAAGATATTTCTACCACTTCAGGTTTACATTAACATTTCATCTTATAATTAACTTCTGTTGATTTTGGAGTACATTCTAGAAATGTATTTTGTTTTAATTTTCCCACCTCTTTTTCCATACTCTTCTTCCTGTGCTGTGAACAATAATCTCTAAAACAGCATTCTGTAACCTGGGATGAGAATCTTTATAATGAGACAGTGACACAATCAGAGAACATTTTTTCTATATTTACTCTTATATACAGAGAAAGCAGCTTTCAGTAGATTTATATATAATTCTCGGAATTCAGTAAACACCAGGTAGAAGCTAAGTAAGTAAATAAGAAGGAGGTTTAAGCCAGAGAAGAGAGCGACAGAGACTGATACAGTTACACATCTTTGCCCCTTTTTGCTTTCAAAAAATGTAGTTTTAATACTAATAAAATAGGAAATTAATTATTTTATGCTAATGCTCCTCAAAGTTCCATTTTTTAAAATGTTTCCTTCTCTTCTATTCTTTCATTTCTATATCTCATTTCATTTAAATGAAAGAGCACAAAATATTCATTACATTTCCAATGGTTTCACATATAATAGCTGCAAGTTCCTTTGTTCCTTTCTTGCTTCTGTGACGCACACCAAAAATCACAAATTCACAATGTGATCACCATGTTCCTCTCTTAATACCGACACTTTCTTTATATGACAACATCTTAGTTGGCTTCTACCTTTAGAGCAGAGTGCATTTCCTGCTGGCTTGGCAAATGTGTTATTTGACTATTTTTCAGCCTCAGCTATTCACTGCATGCCCAATAGGTACATTCAGATACTTAGTTTAGAGTGAAGCCATTAAGCGAAAAGCACTGAAGGGCTTATTTGCCAGGGATCAGGAATGGCCTCTGTTGACTATAGTTTTCTATAAAAACTGTCTCTGCTACATTGCTTGCAGTTGGGAAAAGAAATGAAACAACACAGTAAAATGTCAAAGCTGCTGAGATACACAAAGTCAATTTATTGCTACTTAAATAATGGAAACTTGTACATAGAAGATCAATGAGAATGGAAGATCTCAGTACTGAAAATGAATGCAGAGAGAGATCACTAACATTATTAGAGAAGTAGGTTCTAGGGGAAATCACACAACTATGAGACCAACTTAGCATGCATAACAGGAGACCAAATGTTTTCAATATTGATAGAATCTCCATTCTTCAGCAAAAATTTGATATTTTTTTATCAACTACACATTCAGACTAAAAAAGATGATGATACCTTATTTTAGTTTGATAAATGTCAAGGACACTGTAGAAACACTTGTCACCCAGGTTAACTCTGGAAGGAGCAAATAGGAATCATCATAATTTAAACAGAGCCTAGACAAACAAAGCTACATCTTCAATGAAGATTTTACCTTTTGGAAGGAAAAAACCTCAGAATTAAAGGAATCATTTAAAGAACTGAAAATATCGAAGATGGGAGGTGTGAAATTTCCATAATTGAAGTGGCAGAAATGTCTGACAACCACCAGCTGGAAGAGGGTACTGGGAATGATGAAGATCACACACAAACATACACACACAAAAACACAGCAAAGAATGATATGTGTTGGAAGTAGAAAGCACAAAGATGAAATAAAACTTGCCAAAACTCAAGCTGAGTTGGACCTTACACAAAATATAAACACACTGAGGAAAGAAGAAAGACTGACTGAAAGTGAGGAGAGGCATCAAGTTACAAATATTGCAGCTGTCACCAAAAACGTTTGTCTTACTAACACTGAAGAAGCACTTCTGGGATTCTCCTGTTTTGTATCAGTGTGCTGCTGTAATGGGCTCCACACTATATTTACTTCTAATTGAAGTTAGTATGATATCCTCTTAAGAATAACAGTTACCCTCTGTAAAACCAGAAAATTGTATTTCCATAAGGAGCCGCAGGGTGGGCTCAGGTTTTCAAAAAAAAGAAGTTCCAAAGAACAACCCAGATGGCAGGCAATAGTCATAGCAAGGAAGTAGCACACAGCAGCTTAAGCAGAGAAACTGAAATTAGTGTTAGGAGAACACAACAGAGAACCAAGGCTCAGAGATGAGGGAGAGGAAAACAGGATCAAAGAAGATGCAAATTGACTAACATTCAGAAAAGCAGTGAGAGACTAAAAACCCACCTGCAAGATCATGGTGGGTGGGGAAGGATTGCATCTAGATATTTTTCTCCTGCTTGGTCTGACATCATGTTAGGCTTTTATTAGAAACAGCCTAAATGTCCTAGTTCTCATTCTACTAAAACCTGACGTATTTCTTATTTTGAAGACTTTTGGTTTTCTTTGGTTAAAGAAAACCACGCAGAATATCACACCCAGGTGGCTTCATGTAATTTGGGTCAGATCAGGAGGCTATCAGCTGTGATGGTATTTATGCAGCCCTGTATTATGACTCCATGAGAAAACCCTGTATGTCAATATTGCCTTCACTGAAATATTAGGGCATGTATATAACCTCACATGAGTATTTTCTTGCTGGGATACCTACCAGTATAGTTGTCTGCAATTTATAAACCAGATAGTTCTACCACGAGATACTTGAAGATATGACATCACATTTCTTCCAAAGAATTATTATTATTCTTTTAATTTCATAAATGTTGATTTTTGTTGAGTATTGCCAGGATGAAACACCTCTTATCTAGATAGTAAAGACAACTTCTTAGTGGCTGTCCTAATATTTTTTTATAAAGACATTGTTAGTTCCTTGTGAAAGAAACAGGTCTTACCAGCTATTCAGGCAGGTCTCTCACCTCTAGTCACAACTTTAACACATCGAAAGGTCTACTACAGATAAATCTACAAATCAATAATGACACCTAACAGAAGTATAAGAGAGAATACTGTGTGTGATTCGTTGTCAGTACATGACAGAAGATAGCCACAGAGGTCCCTCTGGGGTGAGAGTGAGCTTGAGGAAATGTAGTGGGTTGACCCCAGCTGGCAGGTGAGCCCCCCAGTCACTCACTCACTCTCTCCAAGCAGGATTGTGGGGAGAAGAAGGGCAAAAGCAAGCAAACTCGCAGATTGACATAAAGACAGTCTAATAAGTGAAGGGAAAATAAGAGGGAAAAAAACAAGTGATGCAAAAGCAATTACTCATCACCAGCAGACTGGTGCCCAGTCAGTCCCTGAGCAACAGCTACTTCGGGAAAACTTCCCCCCATTTTTATTGCTGAGTGTGATGTCATACGGTATGCAGTATCCTTTTGGTCAGTTGGGATCAGGTGTCCCAGGTCTGTCCCCTCACAGCCTCTTGCCCAGTCCCAGACAACTTGCTGAGGGGTAAGAGCAAGAAGCAGAGAAGGTCCTGATGCTGTGTAACCACTGTTCAGAAACAGCCAAAACATCCCTGTGTTAGCAACGCTGCTTGAGTCACCAGTATAAAACACAGCACTGTACGGGCTGCTATAAAGAAAATCAGCTCAGTCCCAGCCAGATCCAGTGCAGGGAATCAACACATCTAGAATTTCTCAGGCACATAACAAGAGTAGTTGATGTGATGCTTACTGTGAGTCAATGCGTGGAAATACAAACAGCTGCCATTAAAGACGTAAGCAAAATACAAAGTGATACAAACATTACCTTAGTGATAAACATGACAGAAGTGAGAAATAAAACCCCAAAAATGTCTGTCCCAGAATACTGTAGAAACATAACTGTGAGAGCTAAGTTTTTTCTTGTTTGTTATTTTTAATTATTATAAACTCAGGTAACACTATATGGTTATAGAATAATAAATAAACTACTTTAATATACTTTATAGTAACGTGTATGTTTCTGGTTTCTAAGTTTGTATTTGTCAGAAATGGCAACAATTTGCTTCACTTACCTTCCAAAGCACACAAATTTAATCAGTAAAAGCAATTTTCAATGGGATTTTGTGGGATTTAGCAGCAAACTGTCTTATTTTTTCCTGAAGAGAAACTCTTGGATTTGCATTTTAATAGGATGGAGATGTACACCCAAAACTTCATCTTCATGGCATAAACCTCTCTGCTATTGAAAAAACTTGGAGAAAAATCACACATAAATAAAATAGGTACAGATTAATATTGGTTTTGTCTATTAAAATATGTTAAGAAATTTGTATAACATGCTTTTTCTCATGTAGCCTGAATTCTGTGGTTAGCTTGCTGCAACTTAAGCCTACACATTTACTGTTATCAGAAACAAGTGAACAGATGAGTAAATAGATAGCTAAAGGAGATCAGCTCTTTATTTTAGCTGTGTGTTACAGGGAAAGCATAAAGATTTATGCATTCTCATCAATTGCAGAAAGAACCAGTCTGAGAGAGATGAACCTACCATTCCTGAACACACAAAGAAAGAGTGGGCATCTAATCTAGGCAACTACTGATTGATAGGGTCATTTGGGTGATTATTGCATTAGTTGCCTGACTGGTACATACATTCTGTTAAATATATTTCCACCTTGTCAAATGGGCTGTAGTCTGGTTTCTCCTGAAGCTGAAAGGGTCCTACCTAAACTACGTGGAAGTAAGTGCTTTTACACAGTTCCCATTAGGTTTACACCCTCGGAGTATATCTCTACAGGAACTACAAAGGAAGATTACAGGCCACTAACTGGTATCTGCTGGTATGCATGGTCAACACATCCCCTTTTCTGAGGTATAAACCCTAGATCTTCTCTGTTTTTCTTCATTGTTTGTAGGGAGAGCGTAGCGTCCAGCATCCATGTCTCTTTGGTATATTCTGGCTTGAAAAAGAGACTGAAAGGAGGAGGTAAGCCAGGGTGAGGAACCATACTAATGTAGTTTTGGACTGCATCTGAAGTTCACAACCATTTTCAGTCTGACATCAAACTTCTTACAGAAGATCCCAGAGCACACTTATGCAATGAATGATTACAGCCTATCCTCCCAAGCTTTGGGAGGCTGCTTGGGAACAGTATGATCTTCAGTCAGTGTTTGGAAGGAACTCAAAGTGATCAGATGACAGATGTCTAGGATGCAAGCACGGAAGAGCACTGCTGCATTAAGTCACCTCACTGTAGTTTCTTTAAGCTTTAAGCTTTGCTAGAAGGGTCTGATATCAAACATAGCCTCTAAGGGCTCATGAAAGTTATCTGCTAACTGCTCAAGTCTTACTTCTCACTTATCATCAACCAGATGTGCTGAAATTGTCCAAAAAGCATCTCAAAGAGTCACACAGAGGAATTACTGAAATGTCATCTTCACAGATAATGCCATCTGTTGAGCTCCATTGCTTGCAGACAAATAAATTAATTATTTTCATTGTTTGTATAACATGTGGTGGCAGATTTACAATTCTCCAAGGTATATACATTATGAATTGCATCGACTTCCAAGATGTCAATGTGAAAGCACAGTTCCATCAAACACCACAGATCCTATGTAGCAGACAGCTTGAATGCGCTTTCCATCCCATAATGCTATGTGCTGCCACTTTCAAGATAACAATCATTTTTAAAAAACAGCTTCTAGACTGGACCATGAACAACAGGCAAACAAAGGTGAAATACCTGACAAGGTACCTGAGCTGTTATGCACATACACACTGTCAGATTTCCAGGTAAGTTAGACAATGTGGGAACATGGAAAGCTATTGGATAAAAAGGGCTGAACATGCTCAGCAGAAAAGTCTGTAATTGCCCAGAATTTTGCACATGAATAGGAAGAAGAGACAAATGGTTAATGTTACTACGAGAACCAAGGTTGTCAAAGAATGAAAGAATCACACAGAGATTGAAAATTTTCTCCCAGGACAATTCTCACATCAACCCACACATCAAGACAAGGTGTCAAGGAGATGTCTTGCCAACAAACATGAACTGTAGCTGTTGCCAGAATCCTGTTGAATATGCAGGAGCTGTGGACTAATTAAGTGGCAACATTAACCACAAACTGAAGATCTTAACAGCAGGTCAGCCTAGCAGCTATGGGAAAATAAGTGTCCTCAGAGTTGAAAAAGTGATCTTGCAGCCTTGCCAATATGTTCAAAGAGAAACGATCACCTGGATTTGAACTTGTAAATTCATAAAAGCAACTTGATTGCAAGTACAAATCAATGTCATCCCTTCAAAATGTTATTCAAAATAAGGAAATAATCTCTACAGAAACAGAATCATTGCACATCATCAAATCATATATTTGCATATCACCAAACCAGCGTCTTTCTTCTGATAAAATTAGTGTCTCTTTGTATAGGGTATGTCATGGTTTTGGCAGTGAGGAGTCTGCAGAGGTGACCTCTGTGAGGAGAGGCCAGGGCTGCCCCTTGCTGGACACAGCTGGTTCCAGTGGCTTCGACCACCCACCGCAGGGCACAGCTGGGCCCCCAGCCGAGGTGCTCAAGCCTTGGGGAAAATGCCACAAAGGCAGAGAAGGCATGGAGGAAAAACTGAGAGAAACAGAAGGGCAAACATCACGGTCAATATTTGCTGCATGTAGAGGACCATGCCAGAGCAAGTGGATGTTTCATGAAAGAACCATGGCCTGTAAAGAGGACTCACACAGCAGCAGGGGAACAGCATGAGGAGGAAGCAGCAGAGAGGAGCTGCCATAGAGTGACCACGGCCCCCATCCCCCCTGCACCTCTTGGGGCTGAAGTGGGAGGCGCTGGGAATGAAGTTAAGTCTGCGAAGAAGCAGTGTGGGCCAGGGGAAGGTATTGTTTGGATTTTGTCTTTTGTTTCTCACGACCTGAATCTCCTTTAATTGGCAAAAAAATAGATTTGTTTTCCACAAGTCAAGTCCAAGTCAAGTGATCTTCCTGTCTTTATCTCAACCCAAGAACTATTTTCATCTTATTTTCTCCTCCTGTCAAGCTGGGGAGGGGGAGTGGGCACTTAGCCAATGTTAGCCCACCCCACTCCTGAAAACTGACAGACGCTTAGCAGGTAGCAGGATTGTGATCTTAATCAAAAGACCATTTGTATCTAAGGTCAAGCACTAAATATAAGAGGACCTTAAGATGGTAGATGATATTGTAGTTGCATGCAGTAAAGGGTAGAAAGGATAAAAACAGCATCAAGCTTTCCAATACATACTTCAGGCTGCTGATCCACAAGAATAAGCTCATGGGTGTAATGCAGACAATTCATGATGGATAAAGAGCTGCCATCTGTGTGGCTGGTTAAATGACTGTTGAGGTTGACCTTGAGGAGTGCCTAGGGGAAGGGGACAGAAAAAAACTGTCTCATTCTTCCTTTGAGTCATTAGAAGGATTCAAGAGAATATGGGATGATGTAGTTTTAAAGGAGTGAAAGACTTAAATCAGTTCTCTCCTGTAGATTCATCCATTTCCTTTGGGAGCTCTGTGCAAAAAAAAAAAAAGTATAAGGGGTACCAACAGGAGGAGGTACCTGATAGATCATGAACAGTTTTCAGCACTATGGAATAATTGGTGCCAGTGGCTGAAAAGTCCTCTAAGACAGATTCTGCAGGTTCAGATATTTTATTGATGAGTTCTTACTGGTGAGCAAAAGCCAAACAGTTCACTACTGGAATCTGAGGGATACAGGAGAATTAGCCTTTTCTTCTAGCAGTCAGTCTCTTAACATCTCTCTTCCCTGTGAGACACATGCCTCCGTATTCCTCTGATGCAGCCATGGGAGAAGAGGAAAAGAACAGCAGAATACATATTAGTTCTCAGTATTCCTCCAGGTTTGGCAATTGTAGTTCATTCATTTTACAGATGACAGTAAGAGGGTAACAGTTGCCGAATTGCCTGGTCAGGCTCCAGCAAGGCCTCACTGACATAAAATAATCTTGCGTGGGCTAATACAGAAGAAAATTTCCATTACACTGTGTCTGCCCTAACTCTTTGAATACTGGATAGAACTTTCCAGGACCAAACACCACACTGGATTCACAGAAGAAGGCAGGCTGAACCTGAAAAACTCCAAAGCCCAAGAACAATACATCTCAAGGCATGCATGATACAGATATAACTCTCTCCTCACTGGCCACATTGCCATATTATGACAATGCAAAGAAGATACCCTAAAAGGAAGTTCCAACTTGTGGGTCCAGAGCAAAAGACTCAATAGAGTCAATTACCAATGACAGGTGCAAACAACAGGGTTTGGATATGTGGTTTGGTATTGACCCCCAGTATCAGCATCAGCACTCTCTTTTCTGGTTAGAGAAGATATGTATCACAGGATCCCAGAACTATTTCTGTTCAAAGGAACCTCTGGAGGTGTTTAAACTAGGAATGACAGGAAAGGGAGAGAGCTACCAGCAGCCCTGTGAGGGATTAATGAGCAAAGCCCTGTGAAAGCTGACAAGCAAAGGGCCTGGGGTGATATGACAGGAAGGGGTCACAAAATCAAAAGAACAGTCCTAGCCTTTCCTCATATGAGAGATAATCCAGTCCCTTAATCATCTTTGTGGCCCTGTGCTGGAAACACTCCAGTAAGTCCATGTCTTTCTTGCACCAGGGAGGTCCAGAACTGGTCACATTAATTCAGTTGTGGCCTCACCAATACTGAGTAAAGAATGAGCAATGAATCTCCTCATTTCACCTGCTGGAAATGCTCTTCCTAATGCAGCTGCAGGATACTGTTGGAATTCCTTTGCAATGAGGGTGCACTGCTGGCTCATGGTCAGCTTATTGTCCACCAGAACTCCAAGGTCCTCCTTTGCCAAGCTGTTTTCCAGCCAGTTGGCCCCACCATGTACTTGTGCATGAGATTATTCCTCCTTAGGGGCAGGACTTTGCAGCTCCCCTTTTCGAACTTATACGAGATTCCTATCAGTTAATTTCTCCAGTCTGTTGAGGTCCCTCTAGATGGCAGCATGACCCTCTGGAGAATTAGCCACTCCTCCCAGTTTCGTGTCATCTGCGCATTTTCTGAGAGTGCACTCTCTTCCATCATCGAGGTCACTGATGAAGATGTCAGACAGTATTGGACCCACTGTTGAATCCCGGGGTACACCACTAGCTACTGGCCTCTAACTAGACTTTGTGCCACTTATCAAAACACTCCAGGCTTGGTCAGTCAGCCAGTTTTTAATCCACTTCACTGTGGACTTCTCTATACCTGTACTTTGTCAGTTTGTCTATGATGATGTCATGGGAGACAGTGTCAAAGACTTTAACGAAGCTGAGATAAACAACATCCATTGCTCTCCCTTTTCCACCAAACTGGTCAAGTATGATTTTCCCTTTGTAAATCCGTGTTGATGACTCCCCGTGACATTCTTGTCCTTCATATGTTTGGAAACGGTTTCCAGGAGGATTTTCTGCATCACCTTCCCACAGACTAAGGTGAGACCATTCGACTTATAACTTCCTAGATCTTCCTTCGTGCCTTTCTCAAAGATAGTAATATTTGCTCTCTTCCAGCCTTCAGGAACCCCTCCTAAGTGCCATGACCATTCAAAGATAATTAATAGTGACCTCATGATGACATCAGACAGCTTCTTCAGCACTAGCAAGTGCGACCTGCCAGGCCTCATGGACTTACATATGACCAGTAAGAGCTCTCTTATCTCCACCCATGTAAGTATTCATTGCTCCAGACTTTCCCTCTTGTCTTAGGGGCCTGGGATTCCTGAATGCTGGTTTTATGGGTAAAGACCAAAGCAAAGAAGGCATCATGTACCTCACCCTTCTCTATGCCATTTGTCACCAATTCTTCTGCCCTGTTCAGCACTGGACTCACGGGTTTCCTGATGGATGAAGAGGTGAATGCCCACAGTGAACCTGTCTTACCAGATAAGACTTGAGTCACTGGTGTCAGTACAAAAAGCATTATGTGTCTCAGGAAATGGGGTACAAACCCACAGCTGGCACAAAGCTGAAAGGGAGTCAAAGCTGAGTTCCTGAAATCCAAAAGGCAAAGACAACTTCAAAGCAACGAATACCAAGTAGAAAAGAATTTCAGCTCCGTACAGTGTGAAATGGTTGCAGATATTAATGTATTTTACATGTTGATTAAGAGGAAAGAGCTTGAGCAGATCTTCTAGAGGTACTGCGACATAAAAAAGTTCTGGTGTCATACAGGAATACACAATATGTCCCTTCTTTCACATATATATGTATTTTTACAGTGGTATATCAGAGCATCTGAGTGTGCCCACCAGTTGCCTTTAGAAACGGAATTATATCATACTATTTTCCTTTTAATTTATCTTTTATTTCCCAAATGCTTATTTCCCTCTACAGGAGATATTAATCAAAAAAAGAGGAAAATGTTTTTTTCATACTGAATAGAAATCTAAACTCAAACCTCTTATTAAATTCTCCAAATGCGAAGTTTGCTTACACCCTCTTCCCCCATATATTTTTTGTTTTGGTTTGGTTTTAAATTATCTCAAGAGAACAAGACAGGGGAAATTTCAGTGATGCCTTTGTATCAGTCTTTTAATTTACTGGGGATGCTATCCGATTAGCTTTGAGCATTTAGAAGACACAAATCTGAGTTCAGGTACTGTAAGTACAAAACAAAGTACTTTTGAGAAAAATACTTCTATAAAGTCAAATTCTGAGGGGATTGCAGTGAGACAGTTGCAAATCATCATCATTCAGGGTTAGCAGGAGACTGCTAGTTTATTTGTTTTTCTCCTCACACTCTTAATTTCGGAGTCAGAAGCTTCAGCAATTTGATTTCCCCATGTACAAACAGGGAGGTCTGGTTATTCCTAACTGCATAAAAGAGCTTCTGGAGAGCTTGGTTAAAGCCATGCATATCAAGACACTGATAGAAATAAGAAACAGGAATAATCTCTTTGGCTGAGCATCCTGATTCTCCCCAGAGTTTTGGAGTTCAGACCCATTGTTTTTAATGGTCTGACTCAGTGTGGCTGCTCTCAGCCAAGCCCCGCTGCACAGATGGCCCAGGGCCATAAACTTCATTGGCTTCTTTTCTGCTAGATTATAGTGTGACTATAATATCACTGGTTTGGGTGATCTGTAGCTCGGTAATAAATATAATAAACTTGGCATTGTAGCATTATCTAATGAGACTGAATTACATTTTTAATCTTGCTTATAGTGCTCAGTTTATGCTGTGGACTGCTGGCATATTATATAAGTGGAATGCAAATGCTTTTTTTCCATGTAGAATTGATATTAATGAGATTTTTACACTTCTGTGAAGCACAGACGTGAAAATGTATCACTACATATAACCTTAAATGTCTCTTTAAATTTGATGCAGAAGATTATCACTGAGAAAAGATCTTGATTCCTCACCAGCAATGCTTTCTGGTCTGTGTACTTAGCATAGTGAAGGATATTTTTTACTTTCTGGTTTAAGATTATTTTGTTATGGTTGAGATATATGTTGTTATTATTATTAATAATAGTAATAATAATACAGTATATTAGCATTATATTAATATTAGTATCAATAGTTAAATCATATAACAGGTATTTGCATTACTAATATTACTATTTACATAATGTAATACTACATACATGCTTATATACATATATACACAGATGAAATTCTAACTTCTCTAAAACAACTCTAATGAAATGAATAAAAGCAGTAAAAAAAAATTACAGAATATAGCTGGAGAAAAGGCAGAAAAAAAGATGACTCCTTCTAATATACATGTTCACAATCAATAAGAAGTCTGATTTATGTGTCAAAAATACTCATTTCAGCTATCTTCTTAATAAAATATGAAGCACAATCTGCAAGTAGTAAAATCACCCAAATTAATAGAAACTTTTCGAAGTAACTGAATAAGAAGAATTGAGGGGATCTTGATGTTTTTATGCCTTCCATTTGGCATTTTCAATATTATAAAATTGGAATTTATCAGACATACTAGAAAGATTTATTGCACATTCTGATTAATATATTCTACGTTTAGATTTTACTATAACTAGCAGAATACAAAAATTCTGCATTCTGTATGAGCTGATTTTTTTTTTTTAGCTTTAAGGATCACACAGCACTAATACTGAGTTTCAACAAGAATTTGAACTTGTTTCAAGCAGATACATCAGTAATAAATTCTCCAAAACACTTATATGGGCATATTCAGATGTAAGAAAAAGTATTAACAAATCAATAATATGCCTATAAGCATACTGATTAATCTAATTAGAAAAAAAAAATTGAAAGTGGTGTTATTCACTACAATGCTCTCTGCATACTAGTGATGAATAATTCCAACAGGAAAGCATTGTAGACACCTAGAACTTGCAGCAAAATATCTTCAGTCCTATATGTATTCATTTTTGGATCAAAGGGCAAGACAGTGTATTACCATTATATAGCAGATACAATTACAGGATATCACAATTACATTAAAACTGTCTTAACTATCTAATTCCATTACATTTTTAACCTAGAAAATATTTTTTTAAAAATGAAAAATTCACATTCAAAATATATATGATAATACTGAGCTAGGTAAACATATCACCAAAAAAAAAAAAAAAAAAAGTAATAAGAACAATTTGTGTTCTTTCTAATACATCTCCCTTTCTGTCAAACCATTAAACCATTATTTCTTATCAAAAGACAAGTAACTGCCTCTGGAAAACCATTTGAATTCTAAAAAGAAAAAAAGTGGTCAAACAATAAGAAAATGATAAGCACTGTGAATGTAGAAAAATAAACACTGGGATATTATGATGCAAGAATAAAAATCATGGAAGGTGTAGGGTGCACCAGAGAAAAAAGACAATATAAAGAAAGTAGTCAAATAAATATATACAAACTAACATAAAAATATATACACAAAGTAACATAAGTCCTTTTGCACTGAAATTTCATGCAGAAAGAAAAATACAATGTTAGAGCAATATTATATATCACCTAACCAAGATGATGATAGTGCTTGTTAAATACTAAAGCAGGTTAGAAAGGGTAAGGAAGAAAACACAGTAATAGGAGAGTTTAATTACTCCCAAGTAGTCTGGTAAGAAATCATGACAAGATATGATGCAGGGACTACATTTTTAGATGCTCTAAATAATGGTTTGTTGTAACCATTAGAGAAATCACAAGAGAAATAACTCTTGATTTTGCATTAAGCCAGGCATAGGATCTGTTTCAACACATAACCATCAAAAATACACTTAAAAACACTGACTATAATGTACTCAACTTCAGTGTCCTTCTGTGAGAAAAACACCCTTAAAAATCTACCAAAAGTAGTTTAACTGCAACAGAAAGATTTTAGTTAGGATAAAAATAAAAGGAAAAAATAATGGGTAAAATCCTTGCAGGTTACAGCAAAAGACTTCCATTGAGTTCAGATAACTGTGTATACTCTAGCTAAAAAAATCCAGGCATTATTTTTTTAAAAAAGGAGCTTGAATAACAGAATAGCAAAATAAAGAAGACTATTAGATGACATCTCTCAGACCAAAATATAGGTGGAGGGTGTAAAGGAAACATATCTGGTAAATTAAATCTAAACTACGCATATTCAAAAGGGCTCTGGGATTTCATTTATTTTTGTCAGAAAAAAAACACTTGAAGAACCACAGGAGCATAGAACAGCCCAGGTTGGAAGGGATCTCGAAAGATCATTTGGTCCAACCTTTCAGAGGAAAGGGAACCTAGATGAGATTATGTAACACCCTCTCCAATCACATATCAAAACCCGTCTGTGATGGGGACTCCACCATGTCCTTGGGGAGGTTGCTCCAGTACTCATTAAAACTTAAAAGTAGGAAGCCTGTAATTATTTAAAGATGGTATGTAAATTTTCACTTAAATTGTGTTTGGTAACTATATACAAGAAAGTGGCAAATACGATACCCATTTTTTAAAAAGGGGCAATGAAATGCCAAAATGATTGAAGCAAAGTAAGGCCCAGCAAATCTATGTCCAGCAGCACTTTACTAGAAGTTGTAATAAAGAAGGCAAGTAGCAAAAACATGGAACAACGTGACATAAAGAGTCAGTGTAAAATTTTGTAAATGAAAGTTATGCTTCCTCAATTATTATTATTATTATTATTAAAAACATTAATGGTTCTGTACAGGAGGATCATTGAGCAACATAGCTTATTTCATTTCCAAAAATATTATTGTATGGCTTCCCACCAAAAGTCTTTAAAGAAAATTAATAGCCATGGAAAATACAGAAAGGTCTTCTTTTGGGTTAATAAACTAGTTAAAAGAAAGGAAACAAGAATTAGAAATACTAGGTGAGTTGTCACATAAGTTAACTGTCACAAATATTGCCATCTGAGTCCTGTTAAAGACATTCACAATGTATCTAAGATTGCATGAAGTACTGAGGTGAAAAAGTTTGCTGATCAGGACAAACTATTTGGAATAGTCAAAACAGCAGCTCCCTGCAGAAGACTGCAGAATTATCTCTTCACTCGAGAGACGGGACCTTTGATTTCAGGGAAATGATTGACTGTGTGAGAACAGAGCATGTAAACCATGACTTCTCAAGAATGTGCAGCAGCAAATGTGACAGAAGACAGTAAAACAATTAATGACATGTAGAAGACTAATTTTTGGTGATGTGACAAATATCTATTTAGTTTCTCTGTATATTTATATAAAAGCACATAAATATATAAAACATCTTGCAGAAGAATAAGCAGAGCCTTTTATGAGAAAAAGCGTTTGGATGATGCAAAGACAGATCCAGAGCATCTCCTAAATAGGCCATTAGAAAGAAAAAAACTCATCAAGATCTAAGGCTATTATGTCAAGATCCAAGAAGAAATCAGACATCCTTCAGGAGGAGGTACGATGCATTTCAAACCAACAAACACTCTTCAAAAGCCTTTCTGAATACTGTAATCACACACCAGACTTAGAAGACCTATATGTGTATAAGAAAAGTCAAATTAAAAGGAAGTGGCATAAATAAAAGGGAAAATATTTTTTTGTTTGTATTTTTTATTTATTTAAAAAAACCCCCCATGAGTGCTGGAACTGATACAAACAGGAACAGCTCAGAGTTTTCACAAAGTAGCACCGAAACCCCATAAAGATGTTGGATAGAAGAGTCAACACTGTTTGCTTGCATTTTCTGTGTCACAGCAGAACCTCAAACTCAAGTGCATAGCTACTACAAGCTGAGCACCTACATTCCACTACACCTTCAGTGAAGACTAATGTCTGGCAACTACCTCCTACTTAGTCTATTCTGAGCTACAGCTTAAACTCATGGAGTAGATGATGCTTTAAATTATATCAAATATGAAATATCCTTTGAACAATTACCAAGTAGATTTATGATCTGATGAAAAAAATTATAACCAGTCTATAGGTTTCATTGATTAAAATATTGATTTAAAAAAATAGGGAAAAAAAATAAGGAAAAAATAGGGAAATTGAGCATTTTTTTTTTTTTAACTTAGAGGACTGTATGAACAGATCTGGCAATTTGAGTTTCAAGCAATATGTCAAAATTCTGTCAAAATAAAATGGGTTTACAAAACATATAATTTTTAATAACTAAGTATGAAAATTTCAGATGTCCTGTGGAACAACAGGGAATTTGTGGAGGTTCGAGAACTGGCCCCTCTAAGGTTTCAAACTACCCACTCTTGCTTATGCCACTGCAGCAAACAGTTGCAGCCATATAACAGTCTAGAATGCTTTGTAGTCCTATGAAAAAAACTGACGTCCCTTCCTTTGTTGGCTTCTCCAGGAATCTTCTCAAGTTGAACACTGCAGTCCAGGGGGCACTAACTGGACCACTGTAATTTGTTCACATCTGATGACTACTGCAGCAGGATGTTAAATCATCATGTAGATCTAATATTATTATAAATCATTATGTGAAAGTTACTGTCAGAGCATTCTTCAACTTTATCAGATAAGGTGAATGCCAGATAATCAAACCTGAATACTGTGCACAGATTGTACTAAATTCTCCCACTGCTTTGTGATGGTCTGGGAAGAGACATGGATCATAAACTACGTCTAACTAGACAGCTACTGTTGCTTTGGTCTGTGGAAGCAAAGCAGCTGTAACACAGAGCAAACTGCTTTCAGATCATTCCAAATTAAGGGCCTGGTTCTGTGTTTTGTAATACCTATTTTATAGTGTCTATTTCTTCACTCAATGCCATTGAATTCAGTGGATGAGTAATTGCGACAAAGAATGCCATTTTATACGTCTCAGTAATAATTTATTAAAATCTTTAAAGCATTTTCATCTACATGTGGTAATACCTGAGAATATTCTGAGACTAAATGGGCAGTTTCACAGCATCATATGACTGTGATATCACACTATCTCTTTGTCATAAGAAATCCATATTTTTCTTATATATGCACAACATATTTTATACTTATGTATTTAAAATATGTGCCCCCACAAAAAAGTTCACCCAGGTATGGGCTAGTAGTCTAACTGAGAGACTTTAGATGTGTAATGACTTCTGTCTCATTTTAGTTATTATACAACACTAACACACCACAATCCTGAGCATATCACTCATTATCTGTTTCTGTTTCCCCATTGGTAATGTTGGATACAAAAGCCTACATATATATTTGCATACTTTCCACTTGATCTTTTATCTTTATTTTATTTAGAAGATTGTTCCCCAGGTACAGAAGCTTCCTTTCCTTCTGAAACTTCCCTATTTGAATACTTGCAAAGTTTAATTATGGAGAACTGCTTATGTTGAAAAGGAATATGAAGATATTATGACATTTCACATTCTCAATACTAAAACACTATTAGCTCTAGATATATAAATTATTGGAGCAATTATAGCAGCAGAAATAACACTATTACTGCAGTCAACTGTTGCTGTAGGTATTTGAAAACAATCTTTAATTTCCCTTTGAGTGTACCAATCTTCTCTGCAGAAGAACAAGATATGGAAACAATTAGTGATACTAGACCTAGCATGAAATTAATTATTCTGAAACATGTCTTGAGATTCAAGAAATAGTGATTTATTTTCCAATTTCTGATTTAAAATGTCTTTTTTCTGTGTGTAATTTGGTTCCTATTTTCCTGTTGATTTTTAAGTCTTAGAAAACAGGTACCATAAACAGCTCTAAAAAACCCAATATTTTAAAAAGATGACGCTATTTAACTGTTTAACCGATTTTGCCGTTTACCTGTTTCTTAGATGTGACAAGTCTGAAGCATGCCTGTCACATTCTTTAAGAAAGAAATAGGATATGATTTAAACATGAGTAATAAACAAAGCTGTCACAGAATTGGATGGTAGTTTTTTCACTGTATAGAGGCAGCGGGACGAGATGTCTGCCAGCCAGCTATTTATAGTTTAGCTTTCCTCCTGACCGCTCAGCTCTGCCTTCCTATCCTGTCAGATGAATCCAATAAGCTTTGCAAAGGACAGTTTACAGAGAGTCATAAAAACAATTTCTTGCTGTGCGTGAAACAGTTTGCAGTGCTTGAACTTGGATGAATTCATCCAAGGTGTTTCAGCACATGTACCTGGTATCTCATTTTCTACCCACATCTTCAGGTCCTTACTCTCTAGTTCATATCCAGGCAAATACTTTTTCTATCTTTGGCCTGTGGGTGTGTAACATCAGAGAACTGTTGATGTGTATGAGGAAGAAGGGGCAGAGATGAGCGTTATGGACTGACCACAACCTCCATTCCCCATTCCCTGTGCCACTTGGACGGAGGTGGTCCAGGAGTTGAGATCTGAAGCTGGCAAAAAAAAAAAAAAAAAAAAAAAAGGAATATCCACTGTCCTCCCTTTGTTTACAAAGCCAGTCACCTCAACATGGAAGGTAATCATACTGGTCAGGCAGACGTTCCCCTTGTTAAATCCATGCTGGTTGTTCCCAAGATCCTGCTTGTCCTTCATTTGTTCCTACAATTGTCTCAGGAACTGAGTTGTGCCATTGGCCCAACCAGCTCATGGTTACCCAGTTCTTCCTCCTTGGTCTTTTTGAAGATGAACATAACATCACATTTGTCTTTTGCCAGTCATTAGGGATGTCCTCTGATTTCTCTAGTCTTTCAGAAGTGATAGAGAGTGGCCTTGTGATAACAGCAGCCAGTGGCACACGCTTGTATGCATCCTATCTGGACCCATGATACTTTATATAACTGGTTTACTTAAGTAGTCCATAACTTTATCTTGGTCTAGTGCTCTAGTGTTTCTCCCTGACAACCACTGCCACTGGGCACAGAGATCTGGGAGATCTGAGAGCTGCTGATTAATGAAGAAATCTATTGGGTATTATGGCATTGCTTGCTCAGATCTCACAGGTGTTCTTTTAAATATATCACTGCCTTGAGGATAAGGCTGTAATCTGTTCTCCTGAAGTGCAATCCCAAGCTGTGGCAGCAACCATGGAAAACAGTGGAGAGTGACTAGGAAGGAAATTCAAACTTCTGTTGATAGTGTGCTAAGTCTGTTATTACCCTGGGCAGTGGAAACATAAATAGTTGGTGCTTATTAAACCTTCCAGTCTAATACTATCATGACTTTGTTTATTGATATTTCTATTCAAATTGGTGTATAATAGGCAGAATGTCAATCAGGTTCAGAACAGACTCAAAACACCTCAGTGAGTACATACAGACAAACAGTAACTTCTCTTAATAATTCCTGAAAGACCCTACGGTTTCCTAACCAATATTTAAGGAAGATTGAAACAATTTTCCTTCTTAAAGAAAGCTACCTCTTACAGTACTCCTTATACAGAATGGCATTGAAGAACAAAAGGAAAAACAGTCAAGACAGGGAGGTATTTCCCCTTTAATTTTTGGAAAAGAAAGCTTCAACTTTTTGAGATTGAAAGCCAGAGAATAATTGTTGCACCTTGCCTTACATGCTGAGGGCACTCTGACTCTAAGCAATATCGAATAGTAAACATACAGACAAAGAAGAAATATGTGGATAAAATGCATGGACACTTGAGAGCTGATTAGAAAATTGCAGTATAGGAAATCCTCAGAGGATAAAATATCTTACCCTGAGGGCTTCACAGATCATATCAAATTTCACTCATAAAGAAAGGAAAAGAAATATAGCCTGGAAATTAATAGTGTAGCATAAGCCAATTCCAGGAATATAGAACTCCTGTGTCAACAGTTTCTGGCACTGACAGCTAGAAGCTCCTGTGAGACAGAAACTGGAGCAGTCTTAGGTCTGAAGTCACTGCTCTCTACAGCTTCCCCAATATTGGAAAGTATGAGAGCCAACAGCAGGGCGAACTCCTCCAGAGGGAAAAGGAGCTCATCTAAAACAAGACAATGTATTACTAGGCAGATACTAAGGATATCACACGGGTCATTAATCAGACCTGACTCCAAGAGTGATCAGAGCATTTGCCAGAAAAAGCAGAGTCTCAGCTGGAGTAGAAATCTCCCTTGAAGCAAACTGCAGGACGAAGGCCAGAAACAGACCTTTTCTGTTTCAGGGATGATGAAGGTTTTACAATAGAAGCCTGACTGCCTGGGTCAAAGATTATGAGAAAGAAACTTCCTGGAGTGGTTTCCTACTGCTGGGATTGAAAAGCCCACATAAGGAGAATTTGGGTAGACGGTTCTCCATTCCCTGACAAAAAGGAAAAATAAAGCCTTTATAGACTGTATGTGGCTTATAGCCAACAGACTTTGATGAGGAAGCCAAGGAAAATTAAACTTGCCCAAAGCTACAAAAAAGTGCAAGTTAAGCAAAATGAGACACTAAGATCAAAATGAACACAAAAATCACAAAGGAACAAGGAATATGAAGTGAAATAAAAGGCTGAGGTAATCTCAAACAGAAAGCAATGAGCTGCAAAAAGCTTCATGGAAAACTAGAGAGACAACTGAGAGTTAAGGACGTATTTTCATCTTTTGGAAAAGTTATTTGAATATAACCTCCCTCAGTACTTGGGAAGTGTGTCACCAGCTTTAGTACTTGCATGTGTCCCACATCTATAACCTCATCTAAATAACAAACATGGACCATAACATTTCACCTATTAATCCTGTGTTAAGAATAGAAAAATCTATTGAAATGCAACATCCTTAAAGGAAGCCCATCTTGATATGACAATCCAACACACACATAGGTAAAACATTTTAGCAGTACATTACCCTTAAACCACTGCGTATTATTACTATTGTAACTTATGTAAGGTAAACCTATTGTTCTGGATTTTATTTTGCCATTAGCTAGTGAAGAGATAGTTATCATCTCAAACTTCCTTCTCACATACACATTATTTTGTATAACTCTCAAACAAATTGCTTCTTTACCTGCTCCTAAATACACTCTACAGATGAAACTTCTTTAATCCTTCCTTATAAATTCTTTGGGGGATCCCCAAAAACTTTTTGCTTAGCCTTTAAGAGACAGGTCATTCAAAAATTGATATCATTTCCTTATATCTTATTAGTATAGACCATTTCTTGCACATATATTTCTATAGTAAATAAAATTTTCTATGCAACTAATAGGATAAAATATTCCAGATGAAAGTATAGTTTGAGTATGAACATTTGAATTCAGGAAAAAGTTATATAACTACAAATTCTATTTGATGTGTTCTGTTCATGCCAGTATGTCATATTTAGAAGTATACTTTTAGCTGAATATTTTGCAACCCTAAGAGCACCTACTCATGAAAACTTTTAAGTTGGGTTTCCAGCTTCATTGATTACTGTACAATTTATTATAAGGTGAAAGCAATCTAGAAATGATGCATTACAATAACAGCATCAAAACCATGTCTGTGCTTGAAATTACTGTATTTTTGTCATTATAGGATGACCTTCACTTACTGTAGAACAGAACAGAAATAAAAAGGTTAAAACAATTGTCACAGGGTGAAGCCTACCCAAAAGTATGGCTTGAAGAATGAAATCTGGACTACATATGTCCATCACTGACTACAGAATTCTGCTACACAGTGGGAAAACAAAAAAAACCCCACAGATTAACTTTGTTACTGTTGGGGGGTGACACCTTATCCGAAGATCACTGCTCAGAAAAATGAGACCTAGGCTACATCAACCCAGCACTAACAGTTTAGTTTATTCCACTGCATATGGAAGACAAGTAAAGACTCACAGACAATCTTTGTTATGTAATGGTGAATAGATTTACATTCCGGTAACACATCTGAGAGTGTTCACATAGAGGGTGAAACAATCCACATAGCAACACTGGTTGGCTTTGGATAAGGGCAAAATCAGAGATTGACTTGGAGCTATGTGACTAACAAGGTCACTTGTACCTTATGCAAAAAATTTAGTCTAAAATATTTATACATAGTTACGACAATAGCCCTTTGGGCATAGGGTGGGACTCCATACTCAGACACCTAACAAGACGTAGAAGGCAGAGCCAGCGGGGAACCGTTCTGCACAGGGAACTGCTCTGCACAGGGGCCATGCTGCCAGGAGCTGGACTCGGTGACCCTCGGGTGTAAGGTGCCAGTCTCAAATGAATTACAGGGGCTGGGACTTTGATCAGTGTGAGTGTCATAGACTACAACAGAAACCACTCATCCAGCATGAAAAATAATTAAAACATTGGTTGGAAGCCACTTAAGTGATGTTCATCTGTTATTATGATGACTCTCCCCCCAGTTCCTCCATAACAACAATTCAGTAATGACCCACTTCTCTCTAATGCTCTGCATGACCCTGTGTGTATCTTACCACCTTCACAGCTCACTTGCTCCCCAGCTCTGTGCCAGCCCATTGCATATTAATTCTCACCCCTGCATGCGCCCTTGCCCTACCTGCACACATGGTCCATTTTTACACATATCTGTCTGTGCCAGCACAGGACGCAAGCAGAGATCGTCTCTGGTTATGGAACCCAGTGCAGTTACACTCTTCACATCTTAATAGAATTAGCACCTGAGGTAACAGGTATGTCCTCTAGATTTGATTGTGTTTGCTCCTTGTTTACTCAAGGCAAACAGGAATGTAGATCATAGCTTCAGGCCAGAATGCTGTTTCTGCTCACTTCACTCACCAATGTCTCAGACACCAGCAAAACTCTGCAAAGAACCATACTCATCCTTCAGATGTAATCCTCAAAAAGCTGCAAGTAATTTTTTATTTTTTTGCATAGTTCAAATCTCTCCAGTTATAACCTGTTCAATATGCTCCTCTCAAAATAAGAAACATCTTAAATAAAAAGAAAAAATATACCTGCTTAATTGCATAACGATGAGGCAAGCCGCCAACAAATATGGATCCTGTTTCAAGCCAATATGAACTGGACAAGAAATTGCTAGGCATACTGGTCTGTGCAGATATCCCCAGGACTGACATTTCTGCTTCACACGGTGCCATGCCTTGCCTGAATAAATTTAGAAACAGGCATATTTTACCACCATATATCGTTTACATTACTCTGTATCTAACAAATTAATTAGGTTGTTAGTAAACCAATAAGGAAAGAAAATCAAGTAAATAGCTGTTTTTATATTAAAGACTATAAACATAAAAGAAGCTGTTTAACAAGATGTAAGTTGGCATATCTTTGGGGTCTGAACTTCCATTAAAATGAAGCCACATTGTAAATCTGAACAATGTAGTTGCTTAAAAAGCCAAAACACATAACAACGGGTGAATAAAACAGGCTGGCAATTTTTAACAATAACAAGGCGGCTTTACAATTTGAAAAAAAAAGACATCCCTTGACTTAAAATATTTTAAATATCCTGCTTTTTCATTACAGAAAAGATAACCCAGAAAAGCAATTTAAAATAAACTGCATTTTAGAGACTGCAGACCTACTATAATCTGTAATACTTATCTTAAAAAGCATTATTGCTAAAACTGAAGGCAGTAATATTAGGTCCTGAAATTAACGTATACATTCCCTTTCCTCTCCCCCTGTCCACACATACCCTCTTAATAGAGTCAGTCTTAATAGCATCAGTCTTAACAGCATGCATAAATTGTTAACAGTAAACAGAAAGTGCAAAGTAAACAATTTGGTTTTCTTCATTTTTTTCTTAATGATGCAAAGCTCATTTACATTACAACATCCAACTGGCAGCAAGCACTCTGTCTTCATGAAAGGAGGAATAGTGAAGAAATATCAGAACTAAACAATAGTCTTTCATGTAGGAATTTCCTTCCGCCTGTCCTTCTCTCTGCATACCAAACAAATCAGAGTTCAATCAGCTGTATGTTTAAAAATATTCAAGTGCCTTTGTAATAGAGGTGTCACAAAAAATCTATGTGAAAATAGCACATACGAAACAAAATCATAAAAGTAACAGTCTGTATTTTAGCTATGATGGTATAGGTAAAGTAGGACTTCCACTTACCTTTGATAATACCAAATTAGCTTCTGAAATGTATTAGTTACAAAAAGAGCATGGAGAGAGTTTTCTTCACTATCTTCTGACAGACAAAGATATATAAGAGATTTCCCACATGCTATTTGATAAGGTCTTCTATAATTTCTAATTGAGAGGATGAAGACCTAACATTTGCAACATTTGCAAACAGTTCTCTATGTTTCTTTTCTGTATAATTCTGGTTTGTGATACTTTCAGAAAAATATGAAAACACGGCATTAGCCTTTTAACAGAAAGGACTGAAAATGTTTTTGCAAGCAAAAAGGCCTACCCATCCTATGGTAAATAACTTCAGGCAACGAATATAAAGTTTTGTTTCTTGATAAAACGAACTTTAAGAAGAGAAATAAATTGGGATTTAAATTTTATGGACTAAAACTTCTCAAGAGATTGGTTCAGGGTTTTATTTTTGTTTTCATCTCTTTTTTTACAAAGTTTTTAAAAACTTGCTAATTAATAGCTAACATGAATGAGAAAAAGGAGAATATTGTAGCTAACTTCGGTCAAGGAAAGGAATGTTTTCCTACCATGTTTTGTACATATCATGAGATGGCTATATGCCTAAGCACATACACAAGGTTCTGCAGCACATGATTTTCATTATTTGCTTACAAAGGAAGTTTGCTGATATTGTATGTAACTCATACATGCATTCTCAGTAGCTCTGTTTGCAATGATCAAGCAGATTTTCCTAAGGCTTGAACCCAATATGACATCTTAGATATATTCATTCTACAGCAGAAAGCTGTGGTGAGAGTTCTAAGGAAAAAAAATATTGATTTTTTAATATCTAAATTTTATTATGTTTCTGGTAAAAGGATATAATATTTATGAATAAAAGCATAATAATAGGATAGCATTATTTCTGAAATATTTTAAATCAGACTTGTTTTAATGCAACATAATTCGTAAGACTGGAGAAGAAGAAGGTCAGGAGGCAAAATGACAGCCATTTTACTTTGTTAAAAATAATTAACAGATTTGCTAAATGAAGAAAATCTTCCCAAACAGCTTATTTTTTAAAAATTACTATTTCTTCTACACATTTTGAGATGCTAACTCTGTAGTTAATTACATGACCACGTATGTACTTCTATTGCACAACCACCCTATTTACAAATGTGGTTCTTTTCACCTTAGCTTTAGACATATTTGCTAGCTTGTTCTTAATAGCTTATATGAAGGATATGCGGAGGTATTTTTGTGTGCATATATAAACATATTTTGAAATTAATTCCCAGTACATTATGTCAGAAAACAAGTTAATACAATTCAATAGCATGAGCTGCCTTCGCCCTAAGCTTGTTAGAATGTCAGCCATGCATCTTTGATTGTGCTTGATTGAATCTAGCAGGGTCTGGCCAAATTAGAATAACAACCTTAAACCATTATTGTTTAGCATTTGCTGATGATACAATCACTGAGTCATATGTGCACTCTATGAAATTTCCATCAGGCTTTTAAAATACTTTTTCTACAATCAGCACATTGGGTGCTTTAAAGGTCAAGTAAGACAGAGCTTTTTGCATAATTATAAATGTGGAAGTGCATACAGCAACTCTCAAGCACTTTTGCTGGCTAAGCTACCAGTAATTGTGCCTCAGTCCAACCCAGGAGTAAGAGTTCACAGATTCCTCATTTGTACTCACATAAATGTAATGATTAAATACTGGCCTATTAATTATAACCTGAAGATGAGTTCTGTTCAAACAGTATTAAATCCATTGCCTAATGCCTCACAGGTTGGAAGGATGGAAAGGCCAGATAATAATTTGATAACTGTTGGGATAATGGTACCTAAACATGACAATGTTTGCATGAAATCCAAATCCTTTTACATAATGTCCTTACTTGCTGGCATTTGTTAGTGGTGATTAAATGACATGTTTGGGATTATAATAAAATGGTAAAAAGGTAATGAAATAAATGGGGGCTGAGGAGGAGGGAAATGGGGATGCCCAGATAAAGTATTAAGTGTCAGTTATGCTGTGCAGCCTTGCTGGGAATAAAGCTTCTTTAATCTGATTTGCCTGATAAGAAAGGGAAATCTCTTGTTCTAGAAATAAGATTGAAACTTTCATCCATCTCTAACTATTTCATTTTGATCATCCTAAACAACAACAAACAATTCACTAATTACCCTTGAACTATTTAGGATGTAATGTTAACATTCAGTCTATTAAACAAAAACAACGGGTTTGCAAACAGCTATATCAAACATGAATTGTGAACTACAAGAATGAAAGAGGTTTTATTATCATATATTCTAAAGCACAATCCCAAAGTTCTCTGCTTTTATTAAAGACTAAGATTAACTAATTAAAGCTAAGAAACATTTCATTTTCAGTGTGTTTAATCATTATTTTGCAGATTTCTTAGCTTAAAAAAAAAAATCTAACTCATGTTTCCCTCTGTTTTCACTCAGTATGTAGTAGATTTCATTTTCTGGTTTCATACTTAAACTGCTCCTTGCAGTAGGATTTTTATTGTTGTAAAATTGTAACAAAACAATAGACCTATTGTCACAGACAATTAAGAGTTACATTTTCTCAATACACATTTAAAAGGTGGGATCAATTTTGACCCAATACTGGTTTTAAAAACCTTAAGGCTTTGCAAGGGTGTTTGAGACAACTTTAAGATTAAAACATTTGGACGTCTCTGCTCAGAGAGGTTGTGCAGGTTTCACCCTTGGAGGTTTTCAAAACTTGACTGAATAAAGCCCTGAGGAACCTGGTCTGACCCCTTGGCTGGCCCTGCTTTGCACAGGAGCTTGGACAAGAGACCTCCTGAGGTTCCGTCTGGTCTGAATTATCCTGTGATTCTATCATCCTGTGACATTTTTCTGTAGGAGATCTATGTAGCAAAAACCAAACCAAACCAAACCAAAAAAACCCCTCAGCTCCATAGTAATAACATTTAGAAAATAAGTCAGAATCTCATATTCCCTCAGTAGATTTATTTAGATAAAGTACATTCCAGTTACTCTCAGAGTCATTAAATTTTTAGTCTGCAGTAAGATGTATCATTTTAGACGGCTCACATCTGTTGGTGCTGACTGTGCCCTCCTGAGACACCAGGTAACACACACTTTCATGTTGCAGATGAACTAATGAGTCAACAATGTATTTTTTTCTCATTCCCTCTGACAGTAGACTCATATTTCCTGAACTTGGAGCTGATGTCTTACTCTGGTCTTAGAGAATGATTTAACTAAATAAATAAGCACAATGAAGCTAATGACAAGGTATCATGTAAATTGCTCTAAGAATACCGGTGGTGAAATAATCTTTGTTTCATATTCTAAGGAATGAATAAATATGGCGCCCCCTTATTCTTTTCACAGAGATTACACTTATATTACTAAACTAAAAAGTTCCGCAACATGAGTTCAAGTCCTGACATATAACCATCCATATTTTTATGATATTATCACAGTTCCTATTAGAGCTGCCACCCAGGCTAGCTATAATCTCCACTTCAGAAACTGAACAAGTTCATTGGTTACTGCAATTAAGGAATCATTCCTAGTTTAAATGTTGCCAACCTATTTTGCAATAAGTATTTTTATAGACACAATCTGGGACCTGCCATTTGGCCGCAGGTCCAGAGAATAGTTTTCAGATTTCAATTTTATTTACTACAACAGATTTAGCTAAAGAAAAAACAATAATCTATGCTTGTGGCCATTTCTGTCTTCGCACTTGGGAGAGCTTCAAGTTTCCTGCTGCTCACATTGTAACAGCCTTAAATGTTGTTTACAGAAATTAAACTTAGAAAACAATATGCACTTATTTCAAGTTGATGTAAGTAAAATATCATTTAGTGAACAGCCTGACCCAAATGAGAGTATTGTACTCAACCATAAAGACAGTGGCAAGTTTAGGCTTGGATCTAGATTTGCAACACTGACATTTTATTTCAAGTGAAACTGAAAGGCTGCACTGAATAAGAATGGTTACACAGTGGAGATTCATATGTCCATGAGCTCTGCAGGCCAACATTATTTCTGGTCTCTATATCCTGTCTGTGTTCTCCATAAGATCATTTCTATGCTTGTGACGTGGGGCCAAGGCAGCCACAGAACACTGAACCTACTTTTCATATCAATAAGCAGCCTTTGATGTTACTCATAAAATAATACAGGACAAAGTTTTAGGTATGTTGCCTGTTGTTAGAGTCGTACTGTACTGTTTTTATATTTCTGTCCCTATAATAAGTTGTTTTTTTGAAATTAAAGCAGAAAATTTTCATTCTTAGAAGTGAGACTAATGAGCTCTTTTGAGATCCAAAGGAAAAGAAAGTAGCAATGACAGAAACATTTTTAGTATTTATTTTGTTAAATAATCTGAGCAAGAATAGATCAGTATACATTATATACAGGATTTGTCACTTTGATGATTCTAAATTTTAACTTCTGAATGTCTCCTTTGATGGCAGAGTTCTGAAAAGATGTAGAATGTGATTTGTACCCAAGATGTGGCACGACTAACTAATTAAGCTTTTATCTTAAAGAGACTGTAAAACAACAGTTTGTATCAAACTAATTGGTGGTATTAAGTTGTTATTAACTGTTATTATGATCAATTTAGTATAATTAAATCCATTGCATTCAATTACATCATTTAAAAAAGGCAGTTGTTTATTCTCTGTTGACTCATATGAAGTCTGTGAAAAACAGTCGCGCTTTGTGGAATATAAAAAACATGCACAACATATTGAGCTTTGATTTCCTGATGGCTTTTCATTCTAATTAAGATTTTTTTCACATTGCATTGATGCAAAATCTAATAATATTACTTAGTTGCAAACAAATGCACTTAGTTTTAATCCTTTGTTTTCTTAGATTTGATCAGTGCAGATTTTTTTGTATACTGAGACAGCTATGCAAGAAGAAAGTCTACTTTCAATATTCTCAGTTTCTGGAAACTAACTGCAATATCTGAAACTATTAATTCCAAGGTTCTTTTTCATAGTTTCTAGGTTTTGCCCATTTCCACTATTCCTTCTTTCTCTGTGAATTCTTAGTTCTTGCTGAATGAATAAAGCATTTCTTGTAGAGACTACAGAATAGCAAAGGGTATTCTGACAGGTCTGGCAATGCAGAA
Organism: Caloenas nicobarica; assembly: GCF_036013445.1. Classification (NCBI taxonomy): domain Eukaryota; kingdom Metazoa; phylum Chordata; class Aves; order Columbiformes; family Columbidae; genus Caloenas; species Caloenas nicobarica. Next base: position 28,725,264 of record NC_088247.1, read on the forward strand.
CTGAGATCTTTACTACACAATCTTTGAAAGGAGTACGTTCATGTAACATCAGCGGGATAACAGCAAGATTTTTTTTCTGAAAAAAAGCTTGTTTCTGAGAGAAATGTAAATTGCTCATTTTAAGAAGACAAGTTTTAAGCTAATATTTTAGAGAAGTTCTCAAAGTGAATGCAGGCCTGGATCATCTCATTGGCACTTCTTATACATCTATTGATGTGGTCTGACTGGCAATTTATACAAAAGGGTAAGTTCCTGCCTTTATCCCATGGCATTCCTATGTTCCTTCTCCCTTCTTTGCACAGCATTAAGGAAATAATTCAACTGAAAACAAAACAAAACAAATGTATATGTTTTAACTGGATCCATTCTCTACATGAGCTCTGGCCATATGAGCCAGTAGCAAGAGATAAAAAGGAAGTCAGGGGGAACAAAGCAGCTTGAACATGGAAAAAAAAAAGAGAAAAGAGAAAAAAGAGGAAAAAGGAAAAGGAAAAAGGAAAAAGGAAACCTGAGGCCACAAGTCTCCCCTTAAAGAGTCTCTGAATTGTCCCCCTTTTGCTGAAATGACTTCTCCAAAAAGAAATAAAAGGAGCTCCCTCTTTGATGATAGACTTTGTTTAGAGCACGAGATAACCAGATTTTTAAAAGGTAACTTTTAATATAAAGGTGTAGAAATAAGTCTGATAGATTAAATGAAAGGCTTCAAAGGAAATTTATTCTGTAATTTGAATAAATACTGTTGGTCTCGAACAAAATCGCCTTCCTCCCCTGATCTTACAAGGCTCACCTTAGTGCTTACTTCCTACAGCAGGCAGACTCTTTGACTTTTTTTTTTTTTCCTCCATTTTTTTTTCCAGTCTGCGCTGTTGCTGCAGACTGTCTGCAAGCTCTGTCCTGTCCCTCAGGGAGACAAAGCCTATTTGCTTTCAGAAGAGAAGCAATCTCCCTGCCTCCAGATGACTCTGACTGAAAGGGAATCATGCAGGATGAAGTAGAAAGACAGCTTCCTTCTTACTAGTAGGAGTTAAGAGTGTGCAGTATTCACACTGCACCGTCTGAGTAAAAAACCAGTTATAGTGCTTGTCCTGCTCTCTGCATATCCCTCTTTCTTCAGTGAGAAAAGGGTGGCTTGCATCATCTTTCAAATACTCATGCTGCCTCATATCTGCTTCAGTCCAATGATTTTCATAGAACTTATGGCTTCAGGCTTCCGGATGCCATGTGCAGTGCCTAAGAGCATTTTTCTCCCAGTACAGAACTGGCTAATTATTTTTATTTCTCAATTCTCTGGGACACCTCTCAAATAGCAGAGCTTGAGTTTTGTGGTGAAAGAATAATCAGCAGGTGAAAAAAAAATGTCTATGAAGTGAGAGTGAATTACACCTCTCAGATGCCTGCCACTGCTTTTTCATATAGTCAGGGTCACATATCTGAGACAGGGTTAGCAGGGTCAGAAAGGAATCTTTACCCAGCTTTTATTTTCTGCTTTTCACTGAAGTACTGGCTGGGGTTTTCCAGCTGGAATCATTTGGATACATAAATTCTTCACCAAGGCTGTGGGTTTAGGAATAGGTGACTGTAGTAGAATGAATCTCAGGAAAAAATATGTAACAAATAGAAGGGTTTGATTTAGCTGAAGTCAGTGGCTTTCTGAACAAAATATTGATCATTTATGACATAGAGGTCAACCTAGTGGTCCCTTGGTGGTCAAATGAGTGGTCCCTTCTGGCCTGAAACTCTAAAATCAATAAATTCTAGAAATTTTATCTTAGATAAAAATGGTAGCCTATGGTATCTTATTCTGTAGTGTTCAAATGAAGCCCTATAAAATGTTCTCTAAATGCTACACTGTTTTTTCCCTAAGCTCCCTTTGGAATATCTGGTGTAGTTACTCTTAATTAATATGCATATATTGTATAAAATATATTGACATCATATGTGAAAACATGAGAACTTAAAATCACTTTGTTTAGGTAGTCAAAGGTCTCACCACATTCAAGTTTATAAAAGTAACTACTGGATTGTGTGCATTATATGTATTAGGTCTGCTTTCCAAACAACAAAAACCATTCAGAAGTAGGATAGTTATAGTCTATTACTTTCTAAAAGGAAAAATTATTTCAAATATGTAAAATATATCAGTCAATGTTGTATCTAATTTGCTGGGCTGTTCTGAGAATAAAATTATTAACATCCTGAGAAATTAATAACTGAAGAATGGTGTTAAGAGTTACTATACAGATCGCATGGGATGGAACAGGATTTAAATATGCTTCAAGAGAGAACCAGCTAAGGACATGTCTTGAGGAAAAGCCTCCAGCAAATATATAAATTGTTGAGATAATATCTCTAAAAGGTATGGAATTTAGTGATATGCGGCAGTCAGTACGAAAGGGCATGTTGTTTCTTTGCTTTTTCTACTAAAGACAGATAAAGAAAGGCAATTGCAAGTAAGGAAAAAACAAATAGCTTGTGAATCAAAAAAAAAAAATCTATTTTTTTTTTAAACGATAATGACATTTCAAAGAATAGATGATAGTTTTGCTAACGTAGTTCTGCTACTGAAGTTTGAGATGTTCTCTTTTCAGAAAAAAACAAACAAACCCCAAAATCTAACTGGTACTTCAAAAATACCTAAGACTAGTAGAAGATAGCTGCATTGATACACTGTACATGAAACTAATTTCTGGTACTTTTACACAAAAATAATCTCCAGCTGCAGAAATCAATGCTTACTCACAAAGCAAACTAAGTATGATTTAATTGTTTGCTTATAGCTTTCCTTAATATTTCTTCAGCAGCAGGTATCATCAAAGCATTCTCAGTATTCACCCTGTGTATAGACCAATTTGCTTATCTAAGTTTGTTTTTGTTTAACTGTTCTGATGATTTTTAGTTAGATGCTGTATTTCTACCTCCATTGCTATTCCTCTCTAGCATCTGTAAAGTGATTACCTGCATAGTGCCCTAGGTCATTAGAAAGGGAGGATTAGGTTCTTGGAAAAAAATAGTATAATCTGAAAAACTTTACTGAACATTTATTCTTAAGAAGCACCACCATTTACTCTGAACACTTGACCTCCAAATAGAGAGATACATTAAGCTACATTTAAGTTATCAAGTATTTATGAGACAAAGTAATGAATAAAATTAGTCACAGGAGGGAATGGTATTAGCCCAGCTCCCCTTCTAGATATCTCTGAAAGGATTAAAATCAAATTATCTCAAAATGTATTGTGCAGGTTAGTAGAACGAGCAGGAAAACAAAGATATATTCTGACTACGAAGAATTCAAAACTTTTCCTCTATTTAATGTTTTTTGGTTCATATTTGTTTTTAATCTCACAGTTGATAAATCAGAATCTCGTTTGATTCTAATGCTTTAATCCAGCATTGCCATTTCTGTAGCACTGCCATGCTCTGCTAGTGGGCAGTAATAGTGTCACTGTGTGTAGCAGAAATCTTCAGCACCTATAAGTTAGTTTTCCACTTTTTGAGCTACTTGTGCCAATAGCCACTCTTTATTGTTGAAAATCGAGTATCTTTCTTCTTTCAGATGTATTCCAGAATACCCTTTCTGTGGGATATTCTTCTATTCTTCCTCTTCACCTGTGTGACAGTCACCATAAGCATTTTAGTTTAAATTTTTTTATCTCTGTCCACACCCAAACCAAACCAAAGAAAGAATCCTTCCAATTCTCGTGATATTTCATTATCCACTTATTCCTGTATTCTACCTTACAAATCCAGGTCTTAAGATTAGTATTATTATTTCGAAAGTTCTCATAATTTAATCTGTTTTACGTAAAAATGCATCTACATCTAAACTATATTCTCAAATCAGTTTATTTTCATTGGTTTAGCTTCTCTGCAATGGAAACTGAACAATAAGTAGCAGATATAACAACTAGGAATCAAGACAATGGAATTTAGGAAATAAGTATCACTTTATTACCAGTGTTAATAAATCATAAATACATTGGACTAAATTAAATGAACTGGGCTTTTTCTAAGTAAGACCATTGAAGTGGGAAGTTTCAGACTACATAAAAAAGAGAAATTATGAGATAAGTCAGCACTCGTGTTGTATTTCATACACTCTGAGTTTCACACTAAGCACTTTAGGAGAGACTGCATGAAAGATCAACGCAGCCATACCTCGGAGAAGATGCTCTATCAGTGGCCAGTTTAGAAGTCTAACAACTTCCTAAATCCTTTGTATTGGTAATAAATATAAATCAGGCTTAACCCTGCATATGTCCAAGTACTTCAACAAATGTCTTGCAGCTGATGCAAGTCCATTGATGGCTTCTCTGGGAGAGGCCCAGAAAATGTATAGGGCATGAAGCTATCTTACACCAAGAATACACTTTTTACATCATTCTATAAATATTGAATACACTTCTACTCTAATTGGGCAGTAGCCATTGCTATTAATATCTTGTGGCTTACACTGTTTTTCGAGGAGATGGCTCATTAAGCATGTTTTCATTAAGTAGAGTATATGGCATTTGCACGGTACATGAAACAGCAGATGGATGACCTCTTCACCTATATGCTGTTAAGTTAAAAATCAAGACAAATGTAAAAGTGAAAAAAAACCAAACCAAAACGGAAAAAATAGAGAAGCATTTGCAGTTTTTTCTAACCACTTTATCTGTCATCTGCTTCTCTTACCTGCCTGAAAGCCCTAGGGAAAATATGAGCTTTGTAGCATATTCTGAAGAATAATAAATACAGCATATTTTGCACCATATGGATTATCTCAGGCCTTCATAAAAAGCTATCAAAAACATGCAATATACAAGCTCCAGAGCAAGCATATGTTGCATTATGGCATGATTAGAAAGACCTTTTTTGACAAGAGGAATCAGAAAATATCTACATCTCAAAACCAAGACAATCAATCACCAAAAGGCCTCTGGTCAACTAGTGTAAACCTCAAATCACAAACATTATGAGTTAAAGGACATAATAGTGCACACCCATTTTTCACTGTAAATCTTTCACTTCCCTAGTAATATTCTTAAGAAAACCAAAACCATACAATCAGGTATGCGAGTGAAACAACTGCAATTATTTTCATTAACAACTAGATTTAGTAAACAGCTGTACTATAATAGCTTAGACATAAAACAGAACTCTCAGACACTACTCTAAGAGGCAAACCTTGGCAACATGTTGGCTTTAGCAGCCAATGACATAAATGAAGCCTAATCTGATGCAAAAAGTTATATTCCTATCCAAAATTATAAACCTATCCAAGATCTTGATGCACACCCAGTCCTTTTATTATATTCAATTTTATTAACAATTGTTACAGCCACAATACTCCATCATCATGAAAAATGTGTTTCAGCAATGCTACGATTTTACTTTCAGCATGAATATTCCGGTGAACTACGGGAATTGGATATAGTATAGTGTCTGACAGTAATATGCACATTTATTTGCAAACCTTAAAAGGTGTGACATTTCTTTTATTCACACCAGGAATGATTTCTGTGGGATAAAGGAAGCAGTAAAATGTTCCCCTGTAAGCAGAAAAGGAAGATATTATCACTATCTAATTTTCACTGTATTTCAACTTGTACTACACAACACTCACTACTTTTAAGTCTATTTCTTTCATTTAATATGATATTGTAGAAGCAATAGATCCTTTGTAGATGGCTTATCTTCAGTAGCTGAAATGCAATGCTTTTAGTGAATTTGAAAGAGAAAAACCTTTGCGTCACAGAGCCACATAAAAAGGGCTCCAAACAATTCTGAATATTTTAAGTAATGAGAACGAGCATTTTCTTTCATCAAACTAGTAGAAGACCATATTTTTTGTATTACCCATGATGTCTGTTCATAACACTTAACATCTGCAGAGCAAAGAATGTCTCATGCTGTGCATATCCACTATGTTACTGTGTCTAGTATATCCTACGTTCCCATCCTGACTTTGCCAGTTTCCCAGATACGATTGTTAAAAACTTAACTTACTTATCTCACTGCAGATCACCTCTGAGGAGATTCAAGAATGTTTGTGAAGCTCTAGACAGTTGCTGAATAAGCTACAGCAATTTTTCACCAAAGTTATTTTAAGTTTTACTATGCTGTATTATACTACAGTTGATTAAATGTTAACTTCATGAAACAAGAAACACACATATTTCAAGAGTCACTCTATCAAATCTAATTGTCAACAATATATATCTATTTTTTAATAAAGAAAAAAGTATGTAAAGCAGTGGTTATTATACTTTTTGTACAGCATATACATTTTCTTAATTAACTCAAGCACATGTGAAGATACACTAGATGAAAATAAGAAGCAGCTTCTAACCAAATCTTTCTGACATCTGTGCCATTAAGATTTTAAATCTTAGAATCAGAATAATTTAAGTTAGAAAAGACCTTTAAGATCATTGAGTCCAACGGTAAACCTAACACTGCCAAGTTCACTGCTAAACCATGTCCTTAAGTGCCACATCTACATGTCTTTTAAATACATCCAGGGATGGTGGCTCAACCACTTCCTTGGGCAGCCTCTTCCAATGCTTCATAACCCTTTCCATGAAGAATTTTTTCCTAATAAACGTCCCCTGGCACAACTTGAGGCCATTTCTTCTTGTCCTATCACTTGTTACTTTGGAGAAGAAACCAACACCCACCTCACTACAACCTCCTTTCAGGTAGCTGTAGACAGCGATAAGGTGTCCTCTCAGCCTCCTCTTCTCCCGGCTAAACAGCCCCAGTTCCCTCAGCCGCTCCTCACAAGACTTGTGCTCCAGGTCCCGCATCAGCTTTGTCGCCCTTCTCTGAACTCGTTCCAGCATCTCAATGTCTTTCATGTAGTGAGGAGCCCAAAACTAAACACAGTATTCAAGGTGTGATCTCACCAGTGCTGAGCACAGGGTAACGATCACTTCCCTGGTCCTGCCAGCCACACTGTTTATGATACAAGCCAGCTATAGACCAGTATTCCCAGGTCCTTTTCTGCCAGGAAGCTTTCCAGCCACTCTTCCCTAAGTCTCTAGGGTTGCATGGAGTTTTTGTGACCCAAGTGCAGGACCCAGCACTTGGCCTTGTTGAACCTCACACAATTGGCCTTGGCCCATTGATCCAGCCAGTCTAGATCCCTCTATAAGGACTTTCTGCTCTCAAGCAGATCAACACACTCCCCTCCCGCCCTGCACCCTGGTGTTGTCTGCACGTCATCTTAAAACAATGTCTAAAATTGTTTTCACTCTACTAAAGTGAGTAGAGTGATTAATTATTACTTACTAATTAGCCTGAATCCCATAAATGCTCTGCATTCTTGCTCTTTCAACAGCAAAAATCAGTGTGGCCCATCTTACTTGAGCTGTTCTGAAATAATAACCATTATCTGAAAATGAAAGAAGAGAACTTCTTTCATTTTCAGGCTCAAAAGGAACACCAGAAATAGAAATTGGGCTGTTTTTCTTTCCAGCTATTGACACAGGTTGATTTATAGATTCAAGTTATTTTCTGCTCAAAGGAGCTGGGGGAAAATGCATATAAGAGGTGCGCTCACATCATGGTAGTTAATGCATGCCCGAGTAATGCCAATGACATGGCAGTTCTAATTCTCTGGCACCAGGGGAAGGATGTTTTTCTTAAAATCTCCTACCATGCTGAGGGTTCTCGTATTCAGAGTTTTGTTATCTTCAGGATCTTAAATCTTTCTTAAACTGAACAATGAGGGAACAGCAACGGTATTCTAATGGATTAAACTAGCTAACAGACAAAAATTTTTGTCTCCAGTCCTTATCCACTTTCTCTGCGTCACTTGGGATTTTTTAGATTTGTTTGGTATTCTCCCTCCATTGTCTTTAACGGACTTGCAGAGACCTTGATTATTTAGTCACTGTTCATACAAAAGCTGCTCAATACCTTTATCATCTTTATATCCCTTCTCAAAAAAAAAATCCAATTCCACTTTATTTTGAGATTGAGAGGGAGTCAAAACCAGAGAAATAAACAGAACTGCCTATGTTATTAATCATTTATAGAATCCCACATTTATCAGTATCACAGAGATGTCTTCTATTCCTTCCTGGCCAGAGAGGACCTTACACTTGCTATTAGCTTCCATTAGCATGGTTTGGTTTTATGTCGTTCCCATTTTACATGATAAGCACAACTGCAGTGACTGGCTTTTGCTCCTTGTGTTAGTTTGCATTGTCTTACCATGTGCTCTGGAGCCTGATCCTGGTTAACCATATTGGAAAAAAATATGCCAGCGATGCCAGATGAAATGCAGCAACAAACTCTCGTCCTTCTCACTGACTACTCACTGCCACATCTCAGGCAGCAAGGCACAATATAATGGATACAATCACCACTATGGTTTCCCATAGCAGCTAAGGGTCCAGTTGTAGTTGCCTTGCAAAAGTGCTTCATTTAGCTACTTTTGGACAGATATAGCTATAAAAGGCTTATTCCAGTAAAGTACTTTTGTTCCTTCTGTACCCCTTCACAAACTTTTTAGGGAGTCATTTGTTCCTGAGATCAGAAGACAGCTAGCTCTCTTTCTTCTTGCTGGACTAGAGCGCTTGGACCTATTTTAAGCTTTCTAACAGGAACTAGGCACCTGAAGGGCTCACTGAGACTGATGCTTAATTTCCCTATAAAGTGAAACCAAAACTTTCTCTTCCAAGGTCTTAAAAGCTTGTGGATTCTAACAGCACAGACATTTGATCATTAGATACATCTATATACAAAGAACAGGAAAAACATACTACTACCTAATTTTCCTTTCATTTTATTCTCCTTCAGTTGCAAGCATTATTACTTTTGCAGGACTAATATATCCTATTATGAGTTGCAAATCAGTGACAGCAACAATAGTCATGGTGCTGCTTCCGCCTATCTATTTTCCAAGATTTTTCTATTAGTGATCGTTTTATTGTCAGAAATTCAACGATTTCCTGGACTAAATAGCTTGGACCTACTGCACGGCAGCTTCCCTGCCTGAATGTTTGTTTGTTATGGTATATGATTTCAATGAAAATAAACTTATTTAAGTACATTAAGCACATCAGTGATGTGATAGCACTGTACTATAGTTTTAAAAGTTATTTCCAAGGATGTGCTGTAGTCCACACTGCCATAACATGATTTTACTGCACACATTCAGGTATCGCTCCTAACTTATGAGATATCTTTGCCATTCATTATACTAACTATGCAACCTGGATGATCTTTGAAGCAATAATAAACACAGACAACAGTAAAATAGAAAACTTACCTAATTTGCACTTTATACCAATGTCCATCATCCACTCTACCAGTAGTAGTGATGTTTTTGACTTCTGTGGCTTCATCACAAGAAAACTGGTACTACAGGGTGGGAAAAATGCTTTTATTACATAATTTCTAATAATGAAATAGTTACAGACTTAGAAACTTGAATTTAAAAAGAACAAATGGTTTCATGAAAACCTGAAGGATGTCATGTTTATCAAGGGAAACTAACGTTTCATTAAAGATCTGGATCAGGAAGCCTATTGTACCAGAAATATACCCACACACATATATGCTTCCTAGCCTGCATGAAATGCTTTAATCTTTGTGTATTGCACAATCAGATATTATGGGCCTGATTTGCAAAGAAGTCGACCATCTGCAACCCAGCTCAAATTAAGATTGGCCACGGGTGAATTTTACTTACCATTTTATGGCCTTCTTACACTTCCAAACATGTAATGTAGCATGCAGGATTGAGCATTTTGGAACACCATTTAATTTCCTATACTAATGTGAACAAGCACTTGATTTCATGGTTTGTCTACTTGTAATTGTAGCTTGATTGTGAGCTTAGAACCATTTGTTCATTGGACTTTAAATCTACATTTAATTGACCGGTTTTGTGAATGATTAAGTGAATTCAATTAGTTTTAACATGGCACACTGGGATCTCTGAATAGATTTTTGTCAATTAAAGTACTTTCATATTTTATGGTGCTTATGATTTGCTAGAAAAATATTTTCCTGCATCATTACTTTACCATGAATGCAAGTAAGATGGACTTAAAGCCATCAGCATTTTTTAAACCTTGGATAACTACTTGCCCCTGACTAATACAATTTGTTCTGGATAAAGATAGTCACAATATAATAAAACACAGTAAATCATAATATAACAAAATAAAGCAAAAGCTTATTTTCTTATTTTCCTATGTCTCTACTATTTATATATGTTTTTAGTATGGCCGTGCTCTTTAAACATCAAGGTAACTAAAACTCAGATATGCTGTTCCTAACAGTCATTTCACAGCTTTTACAGAATAATATAATTATAGCCAAACTTTTTGAAATTGTACCAGGGAAATGGAAGATCCATTATGAGAAAAGTAACTTATCTTTTAATTTATTTTTATAGCCTTTTTAATATCTCTCCATATCTTCATGAAGCTCAAGCTTTATCTCTTCCTCAGAAAGATAGGAATAATTTGCCCAAAGTAAAGATATACTGGGATACACACTTTAGTCCTTGAAGTTTGTGAACAAATGTATCCTATTGAGTTTGTCCATGAAAGACAAGGAAATATTTTTTTGTGATCCCGTGGAACTGTGAATTAACATCATAGGTCAAGTAAAAGGTTTCTACACGGTAACAAAGATACACTCCATTCCCTTACATAGTAAATTTTGTTATGACAATTCACTTAGTTACAATGCCTCCCTTATAACAATTCTAATGAACTTGCACATGAAGAGGCTCAGTCGGTTTAGGCTTCGTATATAAAATAGAAAACCTTAATTCGTACCAGTTGTAAAGACAAAATCTACATTCTTTGTTTTTGTCTTTTAATGTGTACTTTTTATATGAGACATGCTAATTTATAATCACTGTTCCATTTTTGTCAAGTACCACATACTACGAAACATATTAATCATATTAGCCATTAATTTGTCCTAACAGATAGCAATTTTGACAACTATTTTCCTTAAAAAACTAAAGAATCTCAAGACACTATGTAGCTCTTTCTACTGTCTTCTACAACAGGAAACAGAAAAAAAAAAAAAATTTACAAATCCTAAGTTTTACTTACTTCTTCAGTGGGAGATTTTGATGCCTTACCTCTAGGGTGCCATGTTTGATGAAAAGCTGAATTAAAAAATGTCCTGTAGTTTCTGGGCTCTGATCAATATACAAGATGAGACCATGAGCATTGTAGGTCTTAAATTCCAAGTGGAAGAAGTTTTGCGTCTTCAAATGTAAGCCTTGAAATTCCAGGTAAGAATCACCATAATAGCGAGCATGACTAAAATCTGTAAATAGAATTTTGAGAGATATAAGGATACAATGACATTTTGCTTCTTCACCCACTGCTTTCTTATTCTCCCAATGGTAGCAAAGATACAGGTTACTCTTTTATATCTGTCAACGAGACAGACACGAATCTGAAAACTGACGTTAGTTTTCTTCTGTCAAAGACTGAGAGTTTATACAACTAGACATAAAGGTTTAGGTCAGATTATATGAAACAGGTAACTAGGATCAATGCCTGAAAGAAAAGGCTATGAAGATGATAGCACTTGGTAAATATCTAGCATCTTTCGCTCCCCATAAATCAATAATAGTTTTTTTAAAGTTAGGCATTCACGTAATTTTTGATGCAAGACTGAATGAGTTTGAAGTCTTTGCAGAAACCACACAGTACAGAAGGGGAGGAAGACATTCCACAATCTAATTATGAAACTGGAATCTTAAGCAAATATGTCAACTATTGCTGTCAAACAATGGGAAGTTGCTAGAGTGAAAGATGCAAATTTCCCTTCTGACTACATCTAGCTTGACTGTTTGATTTACATAGTTCCCTCATAATCTCTAGTACCCTGTGCCATACCTAGCAAAGGCAGATGCATCTCTTATTTTAATGGAAAAGGTGTGTGAATACATCTGCAAGCCCATCAGATGACACACTATACTTAAAATGGTCTTCTTTATTCCCCCTTTTTCTCCCCTGTTTCCTCTCTCCCTTCCTTTTTCCTCTCCTCTCCTTCCTCTCTTCCTTTTCTTGGTTTCTCTTTCCCTCCCTTTCTCCCTCCCTCTCTTATTTTTTATTTTCCCTTCTCTTCCCATCCATTTCCTTTTTTTCTTCCTTTTCTTTCCCTTTCCACCCTTTCCTTTCTCTTTCACGTGTTGTGTTTTTATGAGAGTATTCAACATACACACAGGTACCAATTCATACATGAATACACAGTCACGCACTTAGTTTTTTTACTTGCCAATATTTAAACTGAGCCTCAGATCAGTACATTTATCTGCTCATGAGGAATTAAAAAAATGTGTCTCCTCTTCCACACATATAACAAGAGTTTTGTTGTTTCATTTTAGCACAGCTATGGTATTTTGTTTTTTGCACAAGCAGAAATATGCTTTAGTCTCACTTAAAGAATAACACAGCATACAATTATTTGTTTGATCAGCTTTATGAGACTGATAAAGATTTAAAGAAATATTAACAACTCACCCATCTTGTTAAAAAAAGTCAGTGCAACAATATGAACCTAGATCCAATGACAGAACCCGAGGCAATGGCAGGAAGATGTGCCAGGGAAGGTTTAGGTTGGACATTAGGAAAAGCTTCTTCACCCAGAGGGTGGTGGAGCACTGGAACAGGCTCCCCAGGGAGGTGTCATGGCCCCAAGCCTGACAGTGTTCAAGAAGAGACTGGACAATGCCCTCAGACACATGGTGTGAACTGTGGGGTTGTCATGTACAGGGACAGGAGTTGGAGTCGATGATCCTTGTGCGTCCATTCCAACTCAGGACATTGTATGATTCTATGAATGCATAACACCTAATTAGTGAATAATTCCATTTCGCTTGGCTCAGATTTCACTGAATCATCTATGAAGGGATTCTGAGTATCTTTGAAGGTCATAGATCCATTTCTGTTTTCCAAAACAGGCAAAATTTTAGTCTATTCAGATACTCATTCCAATAGCAAACACATTATACGTATGCTGAAATTATGAACATCAATGATACTGGGATAAACTCTGAACTATTACTGTTGTATTCCTGTATTATCACTGTAAGACTATGCTGAATTTCATACTTTCATGACTTTTCAGAAACCTGTTTACAAAGTCAGAGTCACTGTGCTCAAATCCTGAACAAAGCTCTTCTTAAAAAAAATTCTCAGGAAGAGGTGAAAAGAGAAACAGCAACAAATAAGTAATACACGCACACATACAACACAGAGTAAAACAAACCAAAAATTTCAGGCAATACCAATTAATGACCAGTGATGCAGAAAAGATGACATTAGAATTTTAAGTTTATTTAATCTTTTAAAATTCTGTTTTTAAATATAAGCCTGTATGTGTAAATTTCAGAAAATCCAATTGAAAAAAAAATACAAAATTGCACTGGAAGCTTCCATTTTATAGACATGACAATTTCTCTAAGAAAGGGCAGACACAAGTTTAGAGGATTATCTCCAATCCCTAACTCTTGCTTGTTTTCCTTCTTGAAGCTCTCCACTAAGCACTAGATCTTTTTCTCATTCAATTTGCCCTGAACTGTCCCTGCACATGGTTTTGCTTCTCCCATGTAACCACTCACTTATCCCAATACTCCTGAGATACCGATATCTAACCACTTATTTTTCTTGACTCCACTTAGGAGATCAGCTTGGCTCAAAGACAGCAAAGTTGCACGGACCATTTCCTGCAGTTCTAATTCCTCCTGTACCTCCTCAGTTTTCTGGAGGTGGGTTTTTTTTTGTGTGTGGTTTTTTTTTGTTTGTTTGTTTGTTTTTTCCCCCTTGTGTATGTTTTATTGCTTGACATATAATTCAGCAGACATGTGAGAACAGGTGACAATTATGTCAGTTCTTTAGCACTCTGCTAACACAAGGCATCTGACCTGGATCTCACTACAAGAGAGTAAAATCTGTACTTGTGAGGAAAAAAAAAAAGGTGGTAACAATGCAGATTACTCATGATTCCTGAAACTATAATCTAACTCTGGTAATTGCAGTCAGACTCGATTATCTACTAAATTTCAAGAAAGACCAAAGAAGAAAAAGCTTGTGGCATCTACCTTTAGTTTTCTATGTATAGTTGTAATAAGTACATAAACCACTGCAGACAAAAATTATACTTTATTCTCACTGACATCCATGCCTTTTTATCTTCCTATGGCCACAAACGGTGCTGCCTTGCACCACAATACACTCCAGTATTCCATGGATGTGAGGCCAGTTTGGCTTCTTACGGGAAATATTTTCATGCTGTTAACCAGAAAGATTTAAAAGGAATCAGCTGCAGTAAAATTGCTGCAACTGCTCTATGTCCATAAATATGGAAGGAACTAATGAGAGAGAGCACTGAAGAATATTTAGCAGGCTCCAGGTTTTTATGAAACCCATAAAAATGTGCTACCTGAATCGCAAATGGCTACTTACCTTCCCACAATAGATATTAACAAAAACTACTGCTGTGGTTTTACCTATAAAGATTCTCACCTTGTTTGTAACAGTCCACAACCTTTTCCTAGAACAAAATCCTTGCTTATAATCCTCCTACTACACTTAAATGCAGCTTTTTCATTTGACCTCTAGAGTTGGATTCCTAAATTGCTATTTGCCCTAAAGCAGAGTGCTCGTCACCCAAGCCTTTAGAAAAAAAAAAGGAAAAATTGAAGCTGTATTTTATCTTTTCACTCTGAATGTCTAACACTTGCTTTCCTAAGAAACAGGAAAGCCCTTTGGCTTATAAAATCCTTTCAGCTGTAGCTTGTTCCCCTGTGTACATACAGCTCTCAGCATTTTTCTGTTTACACGAATTCACATTAATGTCAGAATGTTAAAAGTTTTGAGACCCAGACATAACACTAAGAACATAAGCAGGCAGGTCCACGACCCAGCTGACTGGCAAGCTTCATTAAATCTTGCCAGTACCTATTGGGTTTCCTTCTTTTCAATGAGCTGCAGGTGCATCAGCTTCAGAATGGAGGCCTTCAAATTTAAAAGTTCTCAAGGGCTAGACAAGTTCAGTTCTTGTTTTTTAAAGACAGGTAGAGATAATAAAAACTTTAAATATGGTCATGGGTATACACTCCTGTGGACAATAGAGCTTTTGACTCTGGACATTTCAAAGTCTAATGCATACTCTGCAGTTTGTATGGATACAGGAACAGAGAGGATGCTAATAAATGTTTTTCTTTTCTCTCTACTGCTCTTCTTTTTTGTTGTGTTACACCTTAGGATAAAACACTCCTGATCAAGCTATAATTTTTTCCTTTCATTGATTCCTCTTTTAGATAATTCACTACTCCTTTAATTAGAAATACCTTACAAGATTCAAACAGAAGGCATCGTTGCCTGTGGGAAGGACTCTCTCAGGAAAAATAAGAAGTATTAACTTGCTATTTGGAAATTTTATTTGTTTTTTTATAAAGAAGGAACAGATCTCTTACAACAGTATATGTCTGCGGTCTTAAATTTATGTCTGACTAAGACTGGGAAACAGCAAGTGACAAGAAGTTTTAGAAAAGTGAAATGAAAAGGTCAGAGCAAGGACTGTTTCACTGGGCTGGTTACAGATCCCCCCCCCAGCCCAACATCCAACTTACAGCAGCCACCCGTGGCCCAGGCTTACACTAACAGCAGGCAAGGAGCAGTGCTTCTCCTGGGACAGCCTGTTGGCTTCCACCAAAACCAGCACCATGGCTTCCTCAGCCAGGGTATGTCTGTGTCCCACCACACTAGGTGTCCACCCATGCTTGCCACGTCCCATGGGGATGGCTGGCAGGCGGGTCAAAAACCTCAGCGGTGGCCCAGTGTCCTGCCCCACCAACAGCTGCCCCATGCACCACAGCCCCTCCCAGCCCCACACTGCAGCTTGTGGCTGGGTCTCTCAGCGTGCCCTGGCGCTGTGTTGTCAAGTAAGTGAGCAGTGGGGAGAGAGAAGTGGCCACACACCATCAGGGAAAATGAGGATTTTTTGCAGAAATGTACAGACCACCAGCGGCAGGAGGACAGCTCCTGATTGACCTGCAACTGTCCAGGACACCACTGAGGGCAAACAAGATGCTTCAGGAGACCCCTCAGAGCCAGCTCAGCCCACACCTTGTGTCTGCAGAAGGGGGCGAAGTTGAGAGAGACCATTACTGAAGACTCCCTTCTGCAGAGAATGGAAGAGTCAATCTGCCAGTCTGATCTGATGTCTCCAGAGGCTTACTGCCTGACAGGGTGAGAATCCAGGATTTTGCACAGAGACCCACAAGGCTTCCCCAGCCCACAAAAGGTTAACCCTTGCTACTCTTCCACGTGGACACCAACAATGCTGCTGGGGTAACCCGAAGCATCAAGAGTGACTGCAGAGCTTTGGGTATGAAGGAGGAAGGCATGGGGGCCGTCGGTCCCACCAGCAAGGAGGAAAGTCCTAACCAGCATCCAACTCATCCAGCAAGTCAACACCTGGCTGTTTTGCTGACACACCTAACAAAGTCAGGCAAGAGTGTTTTCACTTGTTAACCTAATGAAGAGGACCTCAGTCTAGGTATGCTGGAGGACAGTTCCATAACTCCAAGAGAATTGAGGGAGGAGCAGATATGTCTGGGCAACAGCATGACAGGGAGCTGTTGCAAGTAAGATGAATTTAACTCAATATGTGCTGGTAAAAGGTAGTCAATCTCCTAAACCACTGACACTTGAAGAACAGTACAAGTACTGCAAGGAATTACAGATGTTAAGTCAGGTAAAACCCTGTTATATTTAATTAGCTCTCCCCACCATTTCATTCTCCTATGAGTATTCATACACAGCATTCTTTTAAATTACATTAACACATTTGGAAACTTGAAATTTAACAAATATTTTTGTGAATATATTCTTGGGGAGATTAGTGCTGGTAACAATTCTTCAATGACCTTGAAACTAATAATTTCTTTCTTAATTCATAAATAAGCCTTCAGTCCTCTAATTAGGATGGCACAAAGCAAATTCAGCCATGATACTTTGCTGTGAAACTCTATTTCTTGGCTTATTTCTTCACTTTCTGAGTAACATGGGAAATACATGGACAAAAAGTAAATCTTATTAGTATTACTTTTGTATTGAAGTTGACTATTTAAAAAAAGGAAAGAGAGATTTTTATAACCAATTTTCTTAGTGGTAAAGCTGCTTAGTGGAAGTTCCATTCTAGCTGGAATTTATGCCTTCTGTAAAATATTACTGTGGTGCACCCTGGAGAAGATTTTCTAACAATGACTCTAACTACTGTCAATTATCGTTAAATATTTTGTCAAAACTACAGTGTATCCAACCTTTAGACTTAGTACCAATAAATGATTTAAAGCACTAAGCTGCTGTTTGCACTTTTAAAATTCACTCTTTTTACTGTACAATTGTGTTTGTACCTAGTTGGCAGCTGATAGTGAGAATTCGTTTTTTCCAGGTGCACACTACCTTCTCCATACTACCAATAGGTACGCACAGTGTTAATTATGTGATTTGGTCACATTTCAACTACTGCTGAAGGTTCCCAAAAAAACCTTCATGTGAGGAAAAACAGCTGCTAGGACAGAGAAGGGGCTCAGCATTATGTTCATGCTGAAGATGAGAAGCCTTCAGGGAAGGTTGGAGGGGGACCTAACAGCAGCCTTTCTGTACTTGCAAGGAAGTTATTGAGGAGACAGTCAGGCTCTTTGTAGACAGGAACGACAGGAGGATGAGAGAAAATAGTCTTAAATTGAAACAGGTAACTTACCAGATGCTTGCTGTCCTAACTACAAAGAATTCATGCCTCCCCAGTGTTGTGAACTCTGGCAGAATATAAAGGCAAGGTTAATGGATAATATTGTCATATGATGCCTTTTTTTTTAACTTCTTTTAGAGCATCTTGTCCCCGGTGGCCTATGCACGTAGCAGTGTTTTCTCTTTACTCTCGATATGTTGAGAGTACCTCAGCTTTCATTTTCTTTACGTTTCTATGTTTTATCTCCAAAAACTGCATTTCTTTGAGGTTTCACATTTAATGAGTCAATCACTCTCCTTTGCATTCTAAAATAAGGTCAACCATTCCTGTGAGTCTTGGAGGACAGTCACAGCAAAATAATCTGTTTTATTCTTTGTTCCTTTAAATACAATAGCCTACTTCATATCTGTAATCAGTATTTTAAAAGTTCTAGTTTATTTACAAATGAGTCTCATGTTCTTCTGTATGTTTCATTTAGTGTTTTCAGCTGAAACACCTCAAAGATAGAGCAGAACAATGATCTTCAAGTGCTATTTCTATTTCCAGATGCAATGCTATTTCACTGTGATATGCCTCACCTTTGGTTCCACATAATGTACCCACAGTTGCAGTGAGCCTATGTTTATGCTGTCAAAGAAGTCTGTGCTGCATGACTAGCAGAGAATTATAGTTATGTTTTTCTCTCAAAGTTGAAATGTTCTCTAATGTGGCGTGGTAGACAACAGTGAAATGTGGTTAACATCCAGAACAGTTGCCAGTGCAGCCCACGAGCAGCTTTCGAGCGAAGAAAAACAAGTTATGAATAAACCGTCTTTACTGTTCCTTTGTCATGCTTACACGGACCTACAGATTTGAACAGACTGCAAAATTATTCTGAAAGAAAAACATGTCTCTTTCAGAGCTGCTATAATCCATGATGTCTACACTTCTATCCTACACATGCACACATACACAAACACATACATGGAATTCAGCTGCCTTAAAGGGATAGGAAATCAGCTCCTAAACTCCAGGAAGCTCTTTACCTTTTCCTGCAATTATTGCATACCTTTCCTTTCCTCACACGTGCATCAGTCATGCCTGTTGATCCATGTTTTGATTCTTAACTCCTTCACATTCAATAGTCTGCAATGCTCTTTGTAGTGACACTTACTCTGCCTGCCCACTCCATAAAGGGGACGGCAGGCTGCATTTTCTATTAATTTTCAGTTCTCCCCTCCATTCTGTTCAAGAGTTATAAAGTACAGTTGGAAACAAACAAAAAACCTCTATATACAAGATTTTCTTACACAATACATTATCAAATCATTTTTGAAAAAAAGATACGTATGCACAAATAGCACAGATCTTTAGAAACCAGAGAGGTATGAAGAAGCCAAGACTACAATAGAAATTGAAATTCAGATATTTGTAATCATACAAGGAGCAACATTCTATAATATAGAATAATTTTATGGGAAGTAAAATCCCTTTTAAAAATGTAACGATTTATCTGTTTATTATTTACAGTATGTGGATACTGTGGGAAAATGGGCATGAAACTTGTTTATATCCAAGGATATAATAGTCCATTATAGTCACAGTAATAATATCAATTTTCTATATAATATTGAGTTATATATGTAATACATATCAAATTTCTGTATGTATAAAATACATAAACACTTTTAACACTTTTAAAATCTCTTGGGAAGGAGGAAAAGAGTTTTAAACTATTCCATTTTTTTTTACACAGAAGAAAACTCACTGAACACCAGCAAATAGGTCTTTTCTATGGCCAAAATAGGTTCTGGAGATCCTCCCATGGAAAGGAGGGATTGGAATGCTGGACTGTACCCAGCAATGTGGGCTATGCCTTGCACTGGCATATGGTATGTGCCAGTAAAAGGTTTGCGCTCTGACAGTCTTTCAAAACTATAACTTAAATGTTCATTTCGAACTAAATAGAAGTCAGCTGTAAATTTTTTTCCCTCAGGTGTAACAGATCGGAGAGCTCTATCACCTGCATATTTTTTCATGAATGCAGAGAATTCCTGAATGACTTCGAAATTATTTTAGGATGACAGGTACTCAATTACAATGTCTAAAATTAAGGTCCCAATTTCTGTTGGTTTTCATCCTGATTTTCACTAATGCCTGCATTCTGACAGCCAAATTGGTGGCCATTTACATATGCTCAGGTCAGCACTTAGGTTTCAACATCTTTCCAGAATCACCTAGTGCAGGTAAACTGTGGCTATGATCTCCCTTGCCAGAACAATTATAACTACATGGTATTTCTGGAAATTGCTATTTGCTACTTATGTAGGCAATGTATATGTGTATTACAATACTTTAAAACTCCATATTTATTAGCAGTTAATTTTAAACCTATTGTTTTCCCCTCTCCTCTTCCTTATACTTACTGAATTTGAAGAACCTCACGCTCATGCAACGTGACCTTTTTATACAGCTGTTACTTTCCTGTGAGCGATGCTTTAATTGTCAGTTTTACCTTCTTATTTTCAGATGTCAAATTCCATCTGCCTCTTCTGCACTCAGACATCTATCAGGGCCTACTATAACATCTTTTCCTGGGTTTAGCAAATCCTTGCTGGGGCCCTGTGCAAAAGCATCTATATTCCACTGACGTTTAAATTAGACTGACAGAAACGTCTTCTCTAAAAGCAAGACTACAGAAGATTGCCATAAAAGACATGTCAACTGGTCCAATGGACTTGAAAATCTTTACAGTTTTCTTGTCTATGCATTTACCACTGAGAGGGTTATATTAAATGCTTCTCCTGCTACCATCACTGCTAACTGAGTTCCACCAATAAGTCAACCAGAAAATACAAGTGTGCTACATAATGGAAAACTTGCTGATACTGAGAAAAATTCATAATAAGATATATGTTAATACAGCTTAACCAAGTTCAAGGTTTATGAGAATGAGAGGATAATAAAAAATATGAGGCATTTATTCTGTTGGATTCGAATACTAAAACTGGTTAAAATGTCTACAGAAGAAGAAGAGCATGACAATCTTGGAAGTTTCAGGCATTTCTGTTTTAATTTGGTATCCTGCTCACTCATTCTCTGAAAAAGTATTTTTTGTCTACAAGTAAATACTCAAAATTAATTTTCTAGAAAAATTCACATATGCAGCAAGAGCAGTGAATGTTATATGCTTATGAATATATTGGAGAGGAATAGCAGATATTGCTTGATATTTTTTTTTTTTCTTAAAAGTACAGATAAAACAGTAAATAAATTATTTGATTACTGTACATTTTAAAAAATAATACCTTCCCTACATGTTTTCATATATATATAAACTGCAAAGTATGGAGAAGAGAGTAAGTCTTGGCCACACTTTGAATTCAGGGAAAAGGGAGGCAGAGTATTCTACCAGTAACCCATTTAAATTATATGAAGCACCTGGAATGTAATTAGTGCAGGACATTGTTTTATTATCATCACTAAAGTATAAATAGTTCCTAAAAAGGGATTGTGTTTCATGTTCAGCTCTGCATGACTAGATTTATTAATCACAGTATAAGGTCTGTGAGAAGAACTGAGACTTGTTTGAATGCTGTCTGTCAGTCACACAAGAGATTTTTTCAACATGTTGGCTAGCTCAACAACATACAGATGATGGAGAGGTGTTAAGTTTTACTGCAATCAGCAGGGAAGTAGAAAAGATTCTCTCACTGAAGGTAAAAAACATATCTATAAAATCTGGAAAAAATCTCAGCTGTGTGTTTCTCTTTCAGCCAAACCCTGTGTTGTTTCCTTGCTTTCTAAACTTACCATAAGGGACGCAGAGAGGATCAAGCATTATTACAGGAGAAATCAGGAACAGCTCTTACCTCGGGGATAATTTGGCCTGCTCTCAGCAGAGCTCCACAAAGCTTGCTAAAATCTTTCCCTTCTGCTGCCCTTTCTACAAAGCGCTGGCAGCTGGCACAGAGCCAGCACCAAGCCCAGTGCCATGGCTAGAAAGCATCAGAGCCACCGCTGGGAGAGAAGCAGATGTATCCTTAAGAACTTAAGCTTTTTCACTCCTACTCATAAACATACTTGCTATTTTCAGTCTCTTACAATTAGATTTTGAACAAACACAACCGAACTTATTTTAACATCTTATTGCCAATTTTAAAGATTAGAACCAATGGTCACAGCATGAAGTGGCTTTAAAATATCCTCTATAGTATTGTAAGTTACTCCAGAAGGCAGTTAGCTCCCCACTATTCAGAATAAATAATATAGAGGGGAATGGCATGATAATAAAAATCTTGCAGTGCACTACAAGAACTTCACACCAAAAGTACAAGGTTTTAAGTTTATAACACATGAAAAATTAGGTTAGTAATAATCCTTCCTCCTTTGCCTCCCAATACTAAACCAATCACTTCAGCAAGTTTACTTTCTAACTAGAAAACAAACAAACAGTCATTGTGAAATCCAGCAGAAAACAGTAACAAAATAACAAAACAAAAACTGGTAGAAGGGATGGAGTTTAAAAATTAGTTTAACAGCATTTTTTTTCCCTAATGAAGTAAAAAAAAAATCACGATGAAGGTACATGGACTATCCAAATATGGGTGTTGTTCGAAAGTGACACCTACAATAGTATTGTGAATTCTATTCATTTAGTTGAGGATGCATGTATGGTATCTACTGTAGCAGGAGGAGAGTGGAACTCTCTGTGAATTCAATGGAGCTCTTGTTCCAGATTCAGATCTTTACAGATCCAACATTTTTATTTAGCAATTCAGCGTAAATTTGCTTAGCACTACACTGCTATGGGAGAAGCGATATTCAGGTGATTTACTGACAACAATTCTCAGGAGTGTGCTTCTTCCTGTTGTTGTTTTTTGGAGAAAATCTCACGGTATCCTAAGACTAAAGCTATGCTTATCCTGAAAACTGTGTCTCCTCAACCACTGACAAAATACTGTGGCAAGATGGCACTGTTAAGTCTCATATGGTAGCTATGCTAAATTGACAGTTAAGATTTATCTGTTTATATGTTCTGTATGTTGTATTTACTGCAGTTGCAACTTTACACAAACCCATATTTGCCCAAGGAGTTGCAGTTAAATTGGTCAAATGCGTGTTTTTATCTTCAGTATGCCTTGTTTGGGTCATGGCTAGGTATGCCAGCTCTCAGAGCAGAACCACAGCTGTCACTGTGCAGGGATGTCAGCTGCAGAATCTGTCTGTATCTTGAATGTATGGAACCTGAAAACAGGCCCAACCGAAGCTGCACCTTCAGGCGTTGATAGTATTCACAGCAGTGCCATACTAATCTGTCATTTACAAATGGGGCTGATACTATTGATACTAATACCAGGAAGTCATGGTGCTCTGATATAATACTTCATTCACCTCTCCTGGTGAAGTTGTGACTCTTTCTTCTAATACCTTACATATAGTACTGTGTTCAGTCTGCCTGTATCTCTCTTCTATTTTCCTTTTATCCAAACTAATCTGCAGTACAAATATGTGGCTGTCTTATGAAAGAAATAGTAAAACAATCAATTAAGAGTGTGGTGAGCCTTATTTCTACTTCCTTCATCTTATGTCAAGTAGTAGAAGCCTGCAGGCTGTCTAGTGTGCTGGTATGCATTTTATTCCCACTTAGCTCGTTAGTTCTAATGAAGACCTGCATGCACGCAAACCATCAACAAAAAACCACTCAGTGGATGTTAAAAACACTCGTCATTCATAGTATTAAATTCCTCAATGATGTCCAATAAAGGAGGCATAAGAAAAATGAATATGACTTCCCATTTTCTGTTTCACTTTCTGAGTTACAGTGGTCTAGTGTCTGCTAATGTGAACAAGTACTATGGAAACAAATGCTGCCACGAATATTTAAGAAAATAAATGTGGAATGAATCACTAATAACACATCAGACCAACGTCACATCACATAAAACTCAGTGGATGTTTTGAAGGTCACACAAATGAAACTCTGATTAAAAATAGGACCAGGAAATTTAAAATATATCATTTCTGACACATAACCTACTAGAGAAAACCAAAACTGTAAACCTAAAATAGACGGTTCATAAATTTTATATATATATTATAATATATAGTCCCAGCTTCTTCCCCTCGTGTTTTGTATGTGATCTAGTCGCTTGTAACATATAAATGAAAAATTCTTATTTGATAGCCTTTTAATATGGGAACTGGCAGCTCAAAGGATGAGGAAGATCCAGAATAATAGTGCTGCTTAGGTAATTTATTTCAAAATATACATTTGAAATAATTTATACGCTGAAAAAATTAAGTTTATTTTTAGAGTTTTAGTGTAAGCACTGTAGAATTATTTCCCCTATGTAGAAGAACTAACAGTGCAAAAGGAAGCCTTCACACAAATTGTATTTTGCAAAGATTTGGCATGAATCATGAAGATAAGATTAAAGAGTGCAAACACAGGACATCTTCCCAAATAACTCTGTGTATGGAAGTTGTGATGAAAAATGAGAAAATTCTTGCTACTTCAGAGTAAATACATGTGTCTGTATTGTGCTTAGCTGTAGTGTCTTTGGTTTAAATGAAGACTGGACTCTGAAGAAACTACATAGTGGTTAGATAGTGGCTTTCTAAACAAGGATTTGTGGAAAGTTTCCCACTTTTGATCGTGATATCTAGTTAAAAAGAAAGATAACTGCAAACCTACCTGAGGGGTCATGGCCAAAGGATAAAAGGCTTAAAAATGTTAGTCAGCTAGCAATCAGGGCTGCAAAACAAATAAGTTACCAATACACATTTATTTGTGAAGGAAAAAAAAATAAAGGCAAATAGGTAAAGATGTCTGCTATCAAGGTAACAGAAAGAATTAAGGTAGCAAGAGCAAGAATTTTTCCTTCTGAAAAAATGGTGTGAAATACATAATATTTGACTATGTTACAAAGGCATGCATTTTTATATGAAGTTTTTCCAATAGATCTCAAAAGTGAAGATCACAACAACAGAAGCTGGAAACATTGATGAAATTTGAAATAGATCCATAGACATGTATGGAACAAAGATGGTGGTAGAAGATAACAGCCTCCCACACAGGTATGTATGTCAGATGAGAAACAAGGAATATATTGTGATTCAGATAAGTAAACAACAATGAGGAAAACACAAGAAAGGATCCTAGGTAGTAAAAGAGAGACAGTAGAGAGGAGAAACCAGTAATGAGAAGTAATGGGAGCAAAGTCACTAATGCAAGCTGAGTGGAAGGTGTTAAAAGCTTCAGTCTAAACAGTCATATGGATGGCATTTCTGAAACTGTGAAAATGAAAAAGCAGTATTATCTGTGACCAGAACTCAGGTGTAAGCTTATGCAAAGGATTATACTATCCGGCAATCTGCAACAGAAGGAGAATTAACTTAGTACGTACAGGTCCTTGCCAGCTTTATGCTTATGTTTGCATGGAAATAAGGTGAAGAAAGCAGGGGAAGATTTAGATTTCGTGTCACAAAACCAAAACAGCTATAGCTCTTCTCACATTGGTGGCATGGTGTTGACTCTTCCACAACTAAGAGGAAAACAAAGTCAGCTCTAGAAATTCTGTAAGACCAGTAAGAGGCCTAGTATACTCTAGGATCATTCTCTGCAAAGGGACCTGAAGTTCTCCAATCAATGTGCCTGGTACTATTGTCTAAATGGATACCTTCAGATATCTCATTCAGAATAGTCATAAAGTGATGGCCAGAATAGAAAATGCCATACTAAATTTTATAACTAATTCCACTTGGTGTGGAATTACTTACCACCTCCCTAATCCTTTAAGTGCAATATTAAATCTTAGAATCAAGACAGAATTAGGAAGAAGATGAGTAAAACTAATATCTACACTTGATCCTGTTTATCTCTAAGGTAAAAATGAAAAGAAACCTCAATTCTTATTTTGTAGGGAATAAGATTATTTTTAGGTCAGTATAAGAAAAAACAAAATCTTTGTTATGCCTTCCACTTCTCACCATAAGCAAAATGTCTGCTTTATGTCAAGTGAACTATGTTTACACATTGGAAGTCTACAGTCATACTTACTTTTGTGACGTACAGCATTCATTTCTGCTGAATATTCTACCAAGATGATGCCATTTCAAGATCTCCACTATTTTTTCTCATACATATGTCATTATAAAACAAACACTAACTTAAAATATGAAAAAGCACCTGTTTCTCTGTTTAGATTTTGCACCCATTTTTGTGAGAGGTACAGCAATACTCATTGCTGATGTCTATAATCAGAGTCGTTTTCTTGCTCTGCACCAGCGTATGGGTCTAGGCCACAGAAATCGCTGCACAACTTCATGAGCTGATACAGAAATCATGCCAGTTTAATACAGTTTTTAGCTATACAAATGTTTGCACTTCGTGTGTCACAATAACACCAAGTTTTTCTCTACTGAGGAGTTACGGTAAATAGAGACAATGGTCTGACAATCGTTATTTGGCAATTCACTTGCAAGACACATCTACTGAGCTCCTCAGTAACTTTAATAAAACAATCAATTTCTTTTACTAGTTTGTCAACAAATTCCCTACCGGCATGAAAGTTTGTTCTGCTCAAAAATGTTGCTAGAACACCAAATGCCAAACAGGAAAGAAACAACCAACCAACCAAAAACCATAGTTATTTATGTTTGAGGCACATTCTGGAGGACAGCATGGGTTCAAAATTAGTGTCAATTAAAGTGATCACTTGGTCAATGGGCTGGGTTATCTGATTTATCCATACAAAAGCTGGAAAGCAGCTCTATATCACGTTGCCTTCCTGTCCCAAGACAACTTTCTAAAAGAACAGAAAGAAAACTCTGCAAAGGCTTCTTTTTCCACTACCGAAAGATGCTGGACAATCTTATACTAGCCAGTTGGAGAATCACTAATCATAGAATCATAGAATAGTTTGAGTTGGAAGGGATCCTCAAAGATCATCTAGTCCAACCCCGAGCACAATGAGCAGGGCCATCTTCAACTAGATCAGGTTGCTCAGAGCTCTGTCCAGCCCGGCCTGGAATGTTTCCAGGGATGGGGCATCTACCACCTCTCTGGGCGACCTGTGCCAGTGTTTCACCACCCTCATTGTAAAAAATGTCTTCCTCATGTCTAGCCTGAATCTCCCCTCCTTTAGTTTAAAACCATTACCCCTTATCTTGTTGTAACAGGCCCTGCTAACAAGCCTGTCCCCTTCTTTCTTATAGGCCACTTTTAAGTGCTGAGAGGCTGCAATAAGGTCTCCCCAGAGCCTTCATTTCTCGAGGCTGAACAACCCCAACTCTCTCAGCCTGTCCTCATGGCAGAGGTGTTCCAGCCCTCTGATCATCTTGATCATCTCTGGACCCTCTCCAACAGGTCCATGTCTTTCCTTTACTGAGGGCTCCAGAGCTGGATGCAGAATGGCAGGTGGGCTCTCACCAGAGTGGAGCAAAGGGGCAGAATCACCTCCCTCGACATGCTGGCCACATTCCTTTTGATGCAGCCCAAGGTACATCTGGCCTTCTGGGCTGCAAGCGCACATGTCTATATGGAAAGTGTCTTGCCCAAAAAGACAGCAGGAGTTTTTGTTTGGTTTTATACATCTCTATGCATCAAAGTTGCAGGGCCACTACAACTGTAGTCAGCCTTAGGAAGGGCCCCTCACTATTGTGAGTTTGAAGGGACCAGATGTCTATAATTCAGGTCATGTATTTCCTAATATGTCTATCCCCTTTTAAGATAAAAATTGGATATCAACAAGCTGAAGAATCACTGTTTCAACTTTCTACTTATTCCTTAGTAGCCTTTACATAATTTCCTGACTATGATTGCTTATATTGTTGAAATTATATTAAGTAGGACTAAACCCAGGAATTTGAGGAAGGACTGAAGTACAAAACTACTATTTGTATAGGAGTTGGAAATGGTCTCATCTCACAACCAAGCACATACAGAATTCTTTGTTGTTGTCCTGTTATTCAATTTGCTGGCAATACACCAAGCATTTCCATGTAAATTTACTTGTTAACTCTCACAGAAATCTAATATTCACTTCTGGTAAACGCAACGTTTATCTGTACTATATAAAACACCATTTAAGAAAAACAGTCTTGTCCCTGATGCCTTCAAGGAAAGATTACTCAGGAAAATCAATCTACAAATACTGACTTATGCTTAAATACCACAGAGCAGCAGTCACTGAGGAATTCTTGACAAACACAGTATCCTATTTTGACCAAAACAAAGAGAAAAAAATCTGCAAAAATAGATCAGTATTTGGGAGCTAGAGCTCATTACATTTTATGTCTTTAGAAAGTTAGACAAGAATTGTCAGCACATACAGATAAGGATGGAAAGAAACCTTATTTACACTAAATAAAATTTGAAAAAATATTAATTATAATCTTGGGTACAATGATGTTTCACTTACCTGACTCTGTTTAAAATTCTTTTTGAAATCCTAGTTTGATTTATTAGAAATGTTAGGCATGAAATGCAATCAATTAAAAAGAAGTATTTTCAGATATAAAAAGTATAGAAACAAAGAACATATAGATATTTGTATGATACATATGATTTTCACCAAAAATATTGATATGAAAATTGCTTGGTTAAAGAGAAACACTATAGGATTTAAGATTTATTGTTTTCAATTTTGCATATGTCAAAAGTAACAAAATAGTTGCAGAGTATTTCCTAACAACAGGAACACATGCTGTGCAGACTTTTGGGGGAACAGTCATTAATGATAACCAGAAAGAGCCTGGAATACAAAGGCTTTGTCCTGACAACTGATGTTACCACAGTGCATAGAGATTTAGAGTGTGATCTGTAGTATAGCAGTATACAACACTTGTGTTACTTAGGATGGTATTTCCAGCGTTACAGAAATACTGAAAGCAATAACTGTTGTTGATGCCATTCTCTGTGTCTTCTTTAATTGATTTGTAAAGGTCTTACACTTCTTTCTCTTTACAGGATAGGAAATTTATAGTCAATTTTTTTAAGTAAAATTTCAGGCTAGCAAATAATGACTATGCTTAACATCTCCAAGTGAATTTCTTTCTATCTGATATTATAAATAAATTTTGGGGAAGTGCTAAAAAACCAACCAACCAAACAAAAACCCCCACACAAAACAAAACAGAAAAGAGAAAGACCATCCCACAATTAAGGATGTATAAATGATCTAGTCAGTGTCTTTTATAGGTCATCCCCAAATTATTATTTTTCAATTGAATACATTTAAATGATTTGAAGCTAATTAATCCAAAGCATCAGAAATTCATCTTATGTCTTTCGAATGTTCAAATGCAAGGTTTTACATGAAGGTAAAATCCCAACATTACCAGTTGTTAGCAATAAAAACTATGTTCTCAAGAACAACAATACTCCATGGCTGTTTTCATCAGCTTTGTTATGAAGCTATTCCTTCTGTATGGGCACAAGTTTTACCAGCTTGCTAAGGACAGAACCAAAAATGGCCTGATGTTTAAAACTTGGCTGTTGTAAAGGTCTAACAAGGATCAGCTTCTTACTGTACAGGAAATGAGTTAAAACAGTATTAAACTAATCAGCACATTGAGCTTTGTGCGCAGCTTTAAGTTCTGAGGACTTAAAACCATCTCCCTTATTTAAAGTACAAAATAGGCTTCTCCATCCATAAAGAGGATAGTCCTAAGCCCTCTGAAGGAATGAGAAGCATTTTCTTCTCTGATGTGGACAGCAGGCATATTCAATATGTGACAACAATTCACACATAAATACATATTACAACTGAGGAAAGGACAGATATTACAAAGCCCCTCTGCCTGAAGAGGTTTAATCTGCAGCTCTCATTTTCCTTAGGAGTGTTATGGATCATATTCATGTCTTAATAATGTCATTCTGCAGAAGTGAATGCAAAATCCACTGGGATGGAGAAAAGGAGGAACATGTCCAAAACTTCTTAGCTGTAGCCTAGTGAACAAGGCTGTCACCTGACTAGAAACCTCAGAGGACTTGTGCATTGTAACAGGATTTTTTACTGTGTGACTTCAACTGTACCACAAATACAGAGAAGAATGGAATTTAGGTAATCTTTTAACATTAAGAAATTCTACGTTGTTAAAAGAATGCATCAGTTTTGGATGGGTGCTGAGAAAATATTTGTAAGAACAGAGGAGATATATTTGCAAATGAACTCTATGAAAGATTATGCAAATATGATATTTTATATCAGTTTCATTATACCTAGAAAAG
This sequence comes from Caloenas nicobarica, assembly GCF_036013445.1. Lineage (NCBI taxonomy): Eukaryota > Metazoa > Chordata > Aves > Columbiformes > Columbidae > Caloenas > Caloenas nicobarica. Next base: position 28,755,211 of record NC_088247.1, read on the forward strand.
CAAAAAGGAAAAAAAAAGAAAACATAGCTTTAATGGGTTAAACCCCTATTTGGTCTGGAAAAGGTATAAACAAGTGTACTGGGCTTGAAATAATAAAAACCAGTGTAAAAATAGCTATCTAAAAATTCAGTTTGCTAAATAATGTATATTCCGCTTCAGGGAATACTGATTGAGCACCATCTCCACTAGAGTGATCATGACCAAATCCCTACACCGTGGCTTTCTGCCCCTGTAAAATGGGATCAAGAACTACACACTACTTTGGAAATTAAGAATTTTTGAAAAATAATCCAAAAGCTGTACATGAAGCAGGAACCTATCTAACACTAGATAATGAAACTGGGGAAGCCAGTGACTGGGACTCTGACCTCTCCTCAGCTGCCAGATGTCTGGTTAAGGATCCAATGTAAATCCGTCCTCCTGGAAGCTGAAGGCCAGAATTGTCTGCTGTGCATTGACATGTACAACTGCACTTTCAAAGAACTAAACAGGGATCATTATTTTCCTTTACAGAAGTGCCACTGAGGGGATGGTAGTGCCATTGTTCATCTTTTATGCTACAAACCAATTATTACACTGTTCAGCCAGTGGGAGATCCAGGTTCATTTTTTTCTCTGCTTAGGTCTCAGTATATGTGTTTTCTATGTATTAGCAAATGTCCTAGCTACTATTTTAGAAACCTAGCCCAGAGAGTATTTTGTCCCTCAGAGTGGCAAATTTCATGAAAAATGTAAGTGAGGAAGAAAGTATAGATTTTGTAGCCTTAGATGAGGGCACTTATTTGAGAGCAGGGAGACACAGGGTTATTTGGATTATCTTTATGGTGGATGGAGAAAGAGAGGAACTTCTATAACATGATTTATCTGAATAATTTTAGACGCATTCCTTGAGATGAATCACAGCCTAAAAACATCTATTTCTCTGCATAAAGGCAGTCTAGTGCCAGACTCCAAATCCTGCCATAGGCAAAAGAGAAAACACCAAGAAATCGGTGTTTTAAAGGTCTTTGTAGCACATACTATCCAATTAATACAGAAATGCCTCATTCATTAATGTAGTTTAAATTGTTATACAATAAAGTCTTCCTATTATCTGTCCTTTTCCTTAGCTGTTATGCTCATCCTTCCTGTGTCCTGCTGGGACACAAGGCTGACTCTTCACTCTTCCTCAAGAGTGACAGGGGTGGGAGATCGTAGGGGTGTCACAGTGAGCTGTCAGCACCCTCAGGTCTTCACCAGAAAAAGTGTCACATTTCTTTCTTCTAAGCCATGAAAAGAACCCGAAGCAGAGCCCATACATTTCCCTGTCACAGCTCATTTCCTTCTCCAAGGCTGCCAGCTGCAGCCCGGCAGTGGCGCTCAGTCCCCCAGCAGTGGCTGTCAGGGGGGTGTGTGTCACCCCTCCCCAGCGGGGCCACCCCCAGAGCAGAAGCTGGAGCAGGGAGGCAGCAGTCACTGGGCCCAGCACAGGGGTTAAACCAGGGACACGCAGCTCAGGCCATGGCGAGGCTGAGCCCCTGCACTGCCGGGTCAGTGCACAGCCGGGCCTCCCCCTGCTGAGGGCAGAAATCATATTTACTGGGCTGCACTAGACTCAGCTCCCATACGGATATCATCATAAGTATCCAACTTTAGGCATAATGAAGTTTAACTTTTCTTGCTAAGGATAAACTACGGACTATTAATGATCAAGTGTGAGACAAACAGTATCTATTGCAAATTAATTCAGCCAAGCTGACTTTTCTGATGTGACTAAAAGTTACCTTGTATGTCTTTGAAAGGAAGGGAGAAAAAGAAAGGGAACAGGGTGGGACAACATTGGCACTAAAATTGCTAGTTGGTAAAAGCAATCATACACTTGCAAGGTTCTGAAGAAGTATCTATTAACTCTTGTGCAGAAGTTCAATTAATGGAATGAAATCTTTACCTTCATCTTCCCTTACAGTTACCCCAAACCCCCTAATCTCTCAGACAATGAAGCTTCACCTTTAAGGAATGTGAGATGACTCCAAATTCAATGAACTTAATAATGAAACATTATGGTTTCTCAGATAGAACAGAGAAGTAACTTGTACTACTGCTCCTCTGGACACTGAATTAAAGAACACAATACCCAATTTGTCTCGTATATTCACTTAATACATTCCTACTGATGTTATTGCACTGATGCCTCCATCCCCTTCTTTTCTGCTGTTTATTTAGAAGTCATCTGAAGTTGAGTACTTGCATTTTGGTTAGGATAAGTCCTGTTTTTTTCTCCACAACTGAAAGGATAGAGAAAGGGATATCACATCAGGATTTTACTGATCACTGATTTGTTTCTTGTCTTGATTTCTATGTTAACCTAGAAAGTAACAATATCTGGTGAAACTTTATCCATCGTTGATTCCAAACAGAAGCGTCTGACATGACTGAACCAGAATAAAAAAGGAGGACATCTCATATTCTATGAAAAATAATCTATTACAGGAAAGTTCCTTGTACTCTTTCCTTTGTTGAGCAAGTCCTTAAAATTTTAGGAAATTACCACAACCATTTTTTCAAAGCCTTGAGACACTAAGTGCTTAATTTTCAGTCATCAGAACCGAATAGACTATGCCTAGAACCTGCACTCTATTAAATACATAAATTTTTAAATTTCTAGTAAAGCCAAGATAACACAAAATGTCACAAACACAGTAGCAGATGTATCTTTAGTTATCATTTTATTTGGTTACCGTAATGTTTAGTGCATTATCAAGTTCTCTGTTTCCACATGTGCTGAATAGTCATGAAGTTTTAAGACACACCCATGTCAAGAAATAAAATATATTTCTTTTTTTTAACTACTAGAAATGCTGTAATAAGAACTGGTCTCAGTTCTTATTCTGAAGCCGGATTTCTCAGGGTTTCAACTATACAGCAATTTGAAAAAAAAAAAAAAAAGCCACATCTATTTCTTAAATTTTCCATTCCCTCCTGGAAAGGATTCCAGTACATGTTCAGTTTCATCTATACATTAGTAAGGAAAAGAGCCTATTTTAAGCTTAATTCCAATCTAGCAGAAAACTCAAACCACCTGTTATATATTTCAACTGTACTGTGTTTCGTGTTGCAAAATGTCTTTCAGCTGGGCCAAATCTCTCACAAGAACCACTCAGAGATGGTGAGTCCCAAACTCTAGCTGTGTTTTGTCTGAGATAAGATTCCTGGTAGAAACCTAATCTAAATCAAAACACAGTCTGATTAATCTGTTTCTCCTTGGTTTGTCTAAGTTAACAGATGTACTTTTATAACATAAAAATTAATAGCCTTCTATAACTGTTTAGTGTTGACTCTACATATTTTCCATCCCATAAAGGAGAAAGGCACATATCAAACTAATTTTACAGAATTTTTCTCCATTCTCATCTACTGCTTAGTTCCTGACTGAAAAATGGTGTCTTAAACATTTCATATATATAAAATACTTTAAGAAAATTAAACTTGGACTTACAAGTCTGTTGCCATTTATGTCTTCTGCTGCTCTTAGGACATTTTTTTGACAAAGCTTGCCTCTGAAATATTTTGGTAACAATTCACACAGCTTGTTCAATACAGATAACCTATACTGCTGAGGAGAACCATAATAATGAACAACTAAATTGAAAATGATGAATTTTCTCACTATTAATTTTAAGGTAAAAAAAATGCAGTACTAGTTCATATCGAACATATGCATTATAATAAAACTGCTGTAGTTGCTTGGCAACCAGGATCAGACCTTTTGGAGAACAATAAATACCTACAGCGATCTATAGAGATTTGCCTATAATACAAAGAAGAAGTTGATATTCATTGGCAGGTTGCTTTGCCTCCTACACGAGTTCTGTCTCTGTGTCTTTTTGTGGTTAAGAGTTTGAATTTCTGTTTAGATTGCCAATAGTGCTATAGTGTTATATTAATTCTTTATTTCAACCTATATTGGCTAAATAGCAGCCATCAGGTGAATTTGCTGAGCAGATCATCTGTCCAGCTTCCAATATAAATTTAAAGGTTTCTTGGAGCACCTACATTTGCTCATTCAAGAAGTGACTAACTTCGAGCCACTGTTGCTGGAGAGACTTTTTCAGAACAGTATCTCTTAACAGCAGTGTAAAGGGTTGTGTTTGCTTTCACAGCACATTTCAGGCACCAGTATGTAGCATATGCTTAAGTCCAAACCGCTCTGGTTTCTGTACTGTGAGGACCAAAGGCCATGACTAGGTCCAGACTTGCAGATCTACAGGGAACTATAAACAAGACCTGTATCACTATTAAGCTCAAACCAAGACATGAACCCTCATGCAGTATGGTTGGAGTACTTTGTGCCTGGCCTATGTGGCACAAATTTTTGTAGCACTTGACCTCCCCAGTATGAAAGAGCCCCAAGGCTGCCTGCTGCAAAAGTTAATGGGATCTGTAGATTTTGTATACCTAGGCTGCTCAGGCAACATCTATAGCTGTTCTTCAAGTAGGGCAGCATGCCCGTAAACAGCTGAGTCAAAGAGACTGTGACCTGAACCTTTTTCCTGACCTGACACTCTGCCATCAGCATAGATATAAACTTTCCTGTAGGGCAAACTATTTCAGAGTTTTGGAGAAAGAAAAAAAATTGCTTCAAGCAAAAAATATAATATATTAACTTGTAATAATTTCTTTCTACACACACGCTTCATTGCCTCCTATGTTCCAGAAGAAACAGTTAATCTTAATGTGCTGGTAAAATATCCTCTGCCCTGAAGTAGCAGTAGATCATTTCACTATATATTAACCTTGTGTCTGCTATCTACTTTGTCACGTATGATGTAACAATGCTTACATTAGAGGTATGAACTTAACTGAACACATGGAAGGATTCCCTTTAAAGAGAATTTAACTCCCTCTGGACTGAGTCATCAGTGTTCAGCATATAAGGAAAAAAAAAACACAACAAAAAAAAAGGGATTGTGTTGTGCAAACTTTTATTTTCTCTGGTTGAGGTTCATTTCTGTAATCAAGTGTATCCCACTCAGAAGCAGTGTTTATCATAAAGGCTTCCTCCTGTTTTATCACAGAAAAGAGCTAATTATTCATAGCCAATAAGAATGATAAAGGTACCATGGCACTCTGGTATCTCTGGGTAAAGGCTAGCTTTATTTTTCCTTTGGTTATAGAAAACTTTTGTTTATATAAATGCATCTGTCCTCTCACAGCCTTCCCTTTCAATTTTCACCTTTAAGCTACTAAGACTTCAGATTACTGCTGATGTCAAGAAAGGCTTTTAAAAAGGAGTGAGAGTATGGTATCACTATCATGAAAAAAGAAGAATTCATTTACAATCTACAGCTACACAGACTTTCTTTAAAAGAATTTCCTCAGCAGGTTAATGTTCCCATCCTGTGGACAGGCTATCTAATGTTAAAGGACAAGAGTTTAAGTAATACATTTTTTTTCCTCTTAGCTACTAAGAGAAAATGAAATAACTTACAAGACTAAACATACTTCAAAGGGATTAAAACCAGACACAAAAGTGTAAAACACTGCAGAATAAACAAGAGAGTGTTTTATTATCTTTTTCTTCCATCTGACTACAGTGAATGAGTAAATCTAAGGTAACTCCATTTGATTTAACTGTCTGTGGAGAACAGCATGAAACTAAAGCAACACACAAAAATGTAAGCGGAGATGCTGTTTCTTGTTATTTGGACACCTACCCAGATGTCCCACATTTCACTAGTGCGTGAATAGGATACTGGTGCATCTGCTGCAACTAAGACCTTTCTTTTCTATTTAACACTCTTACTCAAAGAAACAGAAAAAAGTGATTTCTATTAATGGGCCCATATAGATTGTGATTTCATAGAAATCTTTATGGCTGTTTAAAAGAACACAACTATTGATAGGACTGCAAAGTGAGGTTTAGAATTAATTTGTATGTACTAATTCCAAATAATAAGCTTAGTTTTTATTATCTCGCTGGAGTTCACTCTACCTTTGATTCCTCATTTAACATAATATCACTGAGCTGTAATACTGCTTCACATGTGAGAGCTTCAGTAATTTAACTGGTTTTAGTGGTCTTAAAGTGATCGTACCTGTAATGCAGAACTAGAAAAAGCCTTTTGATGCTTAACACCTATAAACCTGTCACTGTAGATCACAGAAAATCTATTATACCAGTGAACACTTTCTGCTTCAAAAGGAGATGAGCAGGCAAGCCTTTTATGGCGATCTCAGAGATATTTAATGGTGTGAATCAGGATTCAGAAGTTTTTTATACCATTATTAAGTCCAATATAATTCTTAAGCTTAAGAAGGTGACAAGCATTAGCTAATAATACTGTCATTTCATAGGTTGCACCAAATGCTAATGAAAATGACACTGGAGGACTTAGCAGAAAACAAAACAGAATACAAAACAGCTACCACAGGCTGTCATTTGAAACCATCACATTTAAATTATTCATTAGTTAAAAGATTACAGTGCATGGAAGAAAAAAAAATGACAAAGAAAAAAACCAAGGAAATAAAAATATGGATGTGAACATTATTATTATTTGTTAATGGCAGAAGCCTTCCATCAATCAATACACCTCATACTTCCTCAAAACAAGCTCAGTTTTGTCCACAACTTACCAAATCAACTAGTTAACTCAGTCAAAACCTGTTCCATTACTAATGAAGAGTCTTCCATCTAAAGCCTTTCATATACTTTATAAAGTTGCTAACAGATGTAATAAATACATACCTAATCACGTGGTGCTTCCCTCTCTCTACAGCTATAAAGTTTTTCACAGTAACTTTTTTTGGTGTGTTTTTGAATTAAAGCATCAAAAAGGTAGAGAACTATCAGCAAGGCTAGACTTCTGTGTCTTAGATTTTACAATAATGACTCTCTAGTATTTCTAACTTATGCAAACACAGAGGTAAACTTCTAGTGTTCAATTTTTTGTAAACTAAGTACTCATGTACTCTTTATTTGAGCTGAGAGATGCAGGGGAAAAAAAAGAAAGAAAAAAAATAAAGCACATTTAAACAAATGGAAATAACCAAAATTAAATGCTCAGGAAATATCTAAGCTAACTAGGCATATGCAGAAAAAGGTGAGGAACTGTTCCAAAGGACACTGGCTAACTTTGAATTCAAGGAGGCTGCTCCTGGCCAAAATGGCAAAAGCAGATCGACTGGATGAGGAGGGGCTTAAAAGGCCATGATCCCTTCTTTACTCTTTGCCAGTAGTCTGAGTGGTGCAAGCTCTGTCTCATGTGACAGATGAGACTGAAAACTCTTATTTCACACCTATAGCAAGTTTTAATACAATTATAAATGTAAATTGTGTAACTTAGTAACTAAAAGCATACTTGTCAGTTTATTGCTACCCACTGCCTCCAAAATTCACATTAAAATTCACCAAATATATATGTATTTTTAAAAAGGAGACAGTTCCCTGCACAGAATTTTAAATGTCTAGATAGCATGACACTAATAATCCTTTGTTAATTTAGCAGATGAGAGTATCAGATATTTATTCATAGTTCTGTAAGAGCTGCTGCTTGACCTATAGTTGCAATGGTTCTTAAAAGCACTGCAGTTGGTGGAAGTTCCACTTTTGGCTCTTATACTCATTAGGAAAGTGGTGAAATATTCTTTAAAATGGCAGTGTCCGCTGTGGCCTTGAAGCGACCTCCGTTTCCTTATATTTTCTCAGGAAAAGAAACAACACAAAAAAGAATTTAGAATCCTCTCTGCACAGTTGTGATTTACAGTCATCAGCTGACATGAGGCATGTTGGGATCCATTGTAACTATAACACCTTAAAAGAAATTGCAGTCGTAACTGAGCGAGCTACCTGTCTCCGCTGAGTGCATGCTGGCCTAGTTTTCACTCTACTTCCATAGTCACACTCCTCCCATACCATGCAATTAAGCCTGAGTCTTATGACAGCCAAGACTGATACAACTTCACATTTCTCAAGCTACTCAGCTGCTCATCCAACTAAATTCAATGTGTGGTACTTGACGTGGTCCATCAGTGGATTCCTAACACTGATTTCAGAACTATGACAACCATGCAGAAGTTGTTGCTGCCACTCAGTGCAGTGGACCTCCATGGTTACCAAAAGAGTTATGCTAATAGTATAAATGTTAGAAGAGAAGTGGCCAGTATGGTCTAATTGCTCAGGTTCCTCAGCAGGTCTCACAGTGATGAACTCTTTGCTGGTAAAGCTACTCAGATATCTGCACCACAGCAAGCTATTTTACAGCTTGGTCCTCTGTACCCTACATAAGCTGTAGACATGTTTGACTTCCCTACAAAAAAAATCCTGTGGGCAAAGATTTCATGCGCTCTGAGAGCTTTTTTTGCAAGAGACAAAAAATGTATTAGGGATGGGATTCAGTTCAAGATTTAAATGTCTAAATGGAACTGTCTTGACATATAAAGACATAATAAATTCTCACTGTAATCAGTGGAGCTTTGTAGCACAGACACTTAGCTACCTGAACACAGATATTTGATAACAGTTTAGATCCCATAGGATACTCTGCTTTGTGAGAACACTTGAATCATATCTTCTAGCCTTTCAGTATCCATAAGATAATCTAGAGCTTCCAGTATGCGTAGCATAATCTAGTGTTTCATTTGACATTTGTTTAGGCAACTGAATTGAACTCTTGGTCAGCTGAATAGCTCTCTAAGATTTACAGACAGTCCTAACCACATCCCAGGGACCTGAAACAGTTAGCAACACCTGCATTTACTTTTCAAAACTGAACTGAATTTCAGTCTATGAGATTCTGTTCTTTTATTCCTAGGGATCGCAAGCAAAATTGCAAGGTTGACTTAGTTTACACCTTAAATATAATTACATATAATAAATATAATTACATATAATTTGAGAACAAGAAAGCAAACCACCTCAAGAGTATGTATGGCTATGGTGGACCCTTCTGCACACCTCATGGGAAACCTGCATTCTCAGTTACTTCTCTGAAATGTCTGTACACCAACACATGTAGCATGGGGAATAAACAGGAGGAATTAGATCTATGTGCATTCACAGGGCCATGATCTCATTGCAATTACAGAGAGATGGTGGGACAGTTCACATGACTGGACTGTTGTCATGGAAGGCTATGTGCTTTTGAGGAAAGACAGGACAGCAAGGCGAGGTGGAGGAGTTGCACTTTATGTGAGGGAGCTACTCAAATGTATTGAACTCTGCCTAGGGGGGAGATGAAGAATGAGTTGAGTCCTTACGGGTAAAAATCAAGGGACAGGCTAACAAGGGAGACACTGTTGTGGGTGTTTATTAGAGGCCACCTGATCAGGAAGAAGGAGGGGATGAAGCCTTCTACAGACAGCTGAAAGTAGCCTCACAATCACATGCCCTGGCTCTCAGGGGAGACTTCAATCACCCTGACATCTGCTGGGTGGGTAACACAGCTAAGCATGCACAGTTCAGGAGACTCCTACAGATCATTGATGACAACTTCTTCACACAGATGGTGGAGGAGCCAACAAGGAGAGGTATGCTGCTGGATCTTGTCCTAACAAATCAAAAATAACTTGTTGGAGATGTGAGGGTTGAGGGCAGCCTTGGCTGCAGTGACCACGAGATGGTGGAGTTCAGGATCCTGCATGGGGGAAGCAGGGCAATAAGTAGGACTAAAAACATGGATATCAGCAGGGCCTCTTCAAGGTCCTACTTGGAAGAATACCACGGGTCAGGACTCTAGCAGGTAGGGGATCTAGCAGAAGTGGTTAATATTCAAACATCACTTCCTCCAAGCTCAAGACCGATGCACCTCTATGAGCAAAAAATCAAGTAAAGGGAGTAGGAGACCAGCATTGGATGAGTAAGGAGCTCCTGTTTAAACTCAGGTGGAAGAAGGATGTTCATGTAATGTGGAAAAAGGGACAGACCACCTGGGAGGAATATAAGGAAGCTGTTAAGAGTGTGCAGGGATGCAGTGAGGAAGGCCAAGCTCCACTTGGAATTAAATCTGGCCAGGGATGTGGAGGACAACAAGAAGGGCTTCTTCAAGTACATCAGCAGCCAAAGGAAGATTAGGGAAAATGTAAGTCCACTGCTGAATGAGGTGGGTGCCCTGGTGGCGGATGATACAAAGAAGGTGGAATTACTGAATGCCTTCTTTGCATCCGTCTTTAAGGCTGAGACCAGCCCTCAAGAACCCCAGACCCTGGAGGTAAGACACAAAGTATGGAGAAAGGAAGACTTTCTCTTGGTTGACGAGGAACAGGTTAGAGATCATTTAGGCATACTGGACATCCAGAAGTATGTGGGCCCTGATGGGATGCACCCACAAATGCTGAGAGAGTTGGCAGATGTTATTGCTAAACCTCTCCCCATCATCTTTGAAAGCCTGTGGAGAACATGAGAAGTGCCTGAGGACTGGAAGAAAGCCAGCATCACTCCAGTCTTCAAAAAGGGCAAGAAGGATGATCCAGGACACTACAGGCCTGTCAGCCTCACCTCCATCCCTGGAAAGGTGATGGAACAATTCATTCTGGACATCATGTCCAAGCATGTGGAGGAAAAGGTTATCAGGAGTAGTCAACATGGATTCACCAAGGGGCAATCAAGTTTGACCAACCTGATAGCCTTTTGTAATGGCATGACTGTCTGGGTTGATGAGGGGAGAGCAGCTGTTGTTGTCTACCTTGATTTCAGCAAGACTTTTGATACTGTGGGTTGGATGAGTGGACAGTGAGATGGATCGAGAAGTGGTTGAATGTCAGAGCTCAGAGGGTTGTGTTCAACGGTGCAGAGTCTAGCTGGAGGCCTGTAGCAAGTGGTGTTCCCCAGAGGTCAGTACTGGGTCCAGTTTTCTTCAACCCGTTTATCAATGGCTTGGATGAAGAGACTGAGTGTACCCTCAGCAAGTTTGCTGATGACACAAAACTGGGAGGAGTGGTTGATACAGTAAAAGGCTATGCTGCCATTCAGTGAGATCTGGATGGGCTGGAAGACTGGGCAGAGAAGAACATAATGAAATTCAACAAAGATGAGTGTAGAGTCCTGCACCTGGGGAGGAATAACCCCAAGCACCAGTACAGGTGATGCAGATTGACCTGCTGGAAAGCAGCATTGCAGAGAAGGACCTGGGAGTCTTAGTGGACAACAGGTTGACCATGAGTGAACAATGTGCTCTTGTGGCCAAGAAGGCAAATAGTATCCTGGGGCACATTAGGAAGAGCGTGACCAGCAAGTCAAGGGAGGTTTTCCTCCCCCTCTACTCTGCCCTGGTGAGGCCAGATCTGGAGTACTGCATCCAGTTCTGGGCTCCTCCATTTAAGACAAGGAACTACTGGAGGGAGTCCAGTGAGGGCTACAAAGATGATTAGGGGTCTGGAACACCTGTATTATGAGGAGGGACTGAGAGAGCTGGGTCTGTTCAGCCTGAAGAAGGCTGAGAGGGGACCTTATTTATGTTTATAAATAACTCAAGGGTGGATGTCAAGAGGATGGGACCAGACTCTTTTCAGTGGTGCCTAATGATAGGATGAGGGGCCACAGGCACAGGCAGAAACACAGGAGGTTCCATCTGAATATGAGGAAAACTTCCTTACTTTGAGGGTGCCAGAGCACTGGAACAGGCTGCCCAGAGAGGTTGTGGAGTCTCCTTCTCTGGAGACATTCAAAACCCACCTGGATGCATTACTCTGCCATCTGCCCGAGATGAACCTGCTTTAGTGGGTGCGTTGGACTAGATGATCTCCAGAGGTCCCTTCCAACCCCAACCATTCTGTGATACATATACACCTGAAAATCCTTTAGACAGAAACCTGTTTCCTGTTTCGAATGTCTCTTAATTAAATGTTGATGAAACAAAATGTGATATTTGATGATATACATAAAGCTACCCGATAAACTGATTTTTTAGAAAAGAGAAATGAAAACCACAAGCTTCTCAGTGGAGAAAGATCTATGAAAATTGCGTTCACTAGCTGTCACCCTTCCTAGGTATTCTCTGACTAAATCAGAACTAAAATATCTTTTCATACTGAAATGGAAAACAGACTAAATCTCAATACAGGAGCTCTACAATTCTGATGCAAATGGATTAGCTTTGCACAATACATGATGATGAGTATAGCGGCAAGTTCATGCTCATTCTGAAGAAATGTCACTGATGTTTTGCAGCTACACAGAGCACTGAATCATCGTCTCTGCTTATGACTTGTCAGCTAAAGCTGTAAATCTTGCAGGAGTCTTGTAAGGACACTTAGGTCTGGGTAACAGAACATCAAGAGAAGATATTTAATTTCTGAGATGTTAAAATTCAACCTGATATTCATAGTAGCAAAGTTTCCATAGTTTCCTTTTCTGAGTCTCCATTTTTGAACCTTTCTAATCAGAAAGGTTCCTGAGATACAGACATAATTTAGCAAAGCTGAATTTTATTTGGCAGTCTTTGTTTAGTTTCTGTACTTACCTCATCTCAGAGATGATGTAACATTAAAATTCAGCATTTGTAATAATTGACATCTAAGGCTATCAATGTTTCCCCCTCAGTGTTTGTCAGTGACAGCATTCACTTCCAGGTCCATCATATTTCCACACAGTTTAACCCAGAATGTGTTCAGAATTTTCTTTTTACATCAATGAACCTCTAGCAGTATCATAAGGTATCATAGTCTCAGTATCTGGTCTTAGTAGATCTCTGATAGCATTCAGTAATAAATCTATCCAATCCATCTACTTGAGCTGTTAGGCTACCATAGTAGTGAAGTATCAGATGACTACCATTTGCATAAAAATATAGAACTAAATAGAACCTATATAGAACTTAAAAACAAAGCTCCATTAAGTTTAAGAGAAACTCCTGCCTTTTTTGATGAGAGAATATGAGGCTTTGTGAACCTAACTGAACTACTCACAATTAGACAGGAATGGTATACAAAACTAACACTCAGCCAATTCTCCTAATTTCTGCCTAGATCATGTGGAACAAACAACAGGAGTTCACAGAATATTCTCTTTCTTTCATTTGATGGCACAAACTTGTTTGGTCTTGGCGAACAACTGTCAGCTTCAGTAATTATGTGATCAATACTTTGAGGTAAATAAATGTAATTTCATGGAAGACTGTATCCCTTTTGCCATCATTATTTCCTGGTCTGCTGCCAGTGTAAAGTGGTCTACACACCTCTCAGGTGCCATGAGTAACATGTAGGTGTAGAGGTCATAGTTGTGAAGTATCTCATATTTCCCTATTCTAGCTCTACTTCTGGGGATAAAATGAAATCTTAATTCTGTTCCATTGCTTAAACCATGATTTGTTTCAATAATCATATTTGTCAGTAAATTGAAATGCTTACAAGCAACATGGGTTGAATTGTTTATAATTTTAATAGCAGCAGCTTTCCTTTACCCATCGCAGTTTGCATGCCAAATGCCAGTCTTTTGATAGTCATTCATCTACATGTATCAGAAGAACTAGAAAAATGAGACATAATTTGCAGCTGAGCAAAGGAATAAAATAGCAGCTGAGCTATCTCCCACAAGACTAATGCCTTGAAAAGATAATATATTGCAAAAGGATCCTCTCATGTACTCAAACTTGATTTTATTAGATGAAGATCATTTTCCTATGGAAGACAAATAATGCTTTAAACATGGTCATTGTCATCACTATGCATTGTCAGGAAAAACATAGTTTCTAGAATGAAGGAAGAGCAGGAAATCCAATTCTGCTATTGATATGAACATCATTTTTTGTTCAATCCAAAGGATTTCTGTGCAGAATGATGCCCACATCCACAAGAGGAGGAAAAAAAAAAATCCACTTTATTTTAGTGCAAGAGTCCAACTGAGTAGTACCTTTTTCTTGATAATAGTGTGCTTTAAAGCTGAATTGACAAGTGTCAGGTTATGGTCATGACCAGGATACAGAACGAGGAACCAACAAAACCTTCTTAGAATTCTCAGTTTCCTTTTCTTGTCCTAATTTTGCTGATCTCTTGTATGCTCTGACACATTTACTGACAGGTCTATGGGGAAAAATGCCAAATTCACTTAAGAAACTGCACAGGTAACAGAAAAAGGAATCAAAAAGTCACAATTTCATTTCAGTTAATTGAGTTGTATGTTCAAAGTTGCACACTTTAGACAGCTGCAGCTGGTACCTAAAGCAAGCAGCAGAACAGCAGTTACCTCTCTCCACTTTCCTGCCCTCTACCAGCCTTACATTTTTATAGACAGTGTTAAATATGTCAAAATATATGAAAAAGGGATTCAGAAAAAGGAAAAAATTTACTCCCTCCTACAGTGCCTCTTATTTCAAAATTGAGGGTATTTAAAAAAAAAAGAAAGAACAGAACCAAGCAAAGACAGACTAAAACATCTAAACAACAGCAGAATAAGTTTTCTGAAGAGATCAGGGTTATAATCCAGCTTTTCTCAATCACTATGACATCTTTACTTCTAACTTTTTTATCTTAGTAATCTTTGGCTTCTACTTAACAATCACCATCTCTATCTATATAAATGCATTCCCTCAGCTAGATGCTGGAATTCTTGCTTCCCCATCTTTCTGTGGTTTACAGAAACTTATAAATCACAGCTCTGTTCAGTCCAGCCTCACTCCCTATGCAACCGTGTCATGATTCCAACACGTTGCAAAAATCCCAAAGACCAGACTGCGAATCCATAGCCAACACTTCTATCCAGCCCCTGGACTTCTCACTGTTTCTCTGGTGAGATCCTCTACAAATTCAGGGCCTTACTGATCATCTGCGAGCCTTGCAAAATTACTGTGTTTCTTCCGAGATTGAATATGCAAAATTTTCCCACAGAAACTTGCATTCTTATTTTTCCCTACTAAATGTTTTTGCTCATACATAAACCCCACTGGTTCGGGAATTTTTTGTATGGCCATAGCTCCACATTATGGTTACAGGAGATAAGAAGGCAGAAGACATTCCAGGCACTCGTGAATCCCATCATAGTACCCTTGACTGAAGAAAGGATAGCAGCAATCACAGAATGTTTGGGGTTGGAAGGGACCTCTGGAGATCAACTAGTCCAACCCATCTGCAAGAGCAGGTACATCTAGAATAGATTGAACAGGAATCACGAGATGCACTACATTTTACCTGTCACATTCAGCAAACCCTGAGGAGTTAAACACAGTTTTAGTCTACATTCTTGATCTAACTTTCAACTGAGATAACCATGAAAACAGTAGTGAGCCATTCAGAGGGAATGCTGTATGGTTGTAGAGGTACCTGCGATCACTGTAACAACCAGAAAAGGTTGTATCCACCAAAACATACCTTTTGCACACACACACACAAGGACTTAGGCATGCCTGTATCTTGAAAGGCTCAGGCCGTGCATGACAATCAAGATGAAGTGAACTGATATCCCCCTCGGCATTCCACGTTTTACATTTTTTCATGGCAGAGGGTCAGATCACTTGTTTCCTCTGCTTCTGTAAAGTGACTCACTATTGGGAGAATCTATTCTGCCTGACCCATAACCAAGCTTTGTAACTCACTAACAGTTTAAAGAAAGCACAGAAAAAAACCACACCAGAGAAATCAGAGTAGGATTTATGTTAAGGATATGAAAAATCTGCAATAGACACTATTTCCTTTTCAACTGTGGTCAGAAGACTTAACAAATCACTGTGGGTATATATTACATGCTTTTGTCAAGGCAGATACACAGTTTGTTTTTAAGAGTTCTTGGAAAATGTTCTAGAGTCTCTAGTATTAAAAGAAAGATCTTATGGGAAACAATTATCCCTGGCTAAGTTAAGACATAGTCAAGTGCATCTTACAACATAAAATTATTTAAGGGCACTGATGTTACTGCAATCTATTTACATTTTTAAAAGGTTGGGTTTATGTGCATGAATAAATAAGGTCAAATGCTTTGTAATGTCAAATGAGCTTTTTACAGCTAACTTAATCTAGAGATGCAATAAGTATCAGCAAAGCAACTAAAATCTTTGCATGATAGTTCAAAATTAATATAATAATCAAATTATGAAAGAGTACTGATGTAATTAAAGGTCATAAATTGATATAAATAAAAAGAGTGAAGAATGGAGAGTAAACATAGTTTAGGATCAAGAAAAAAGGGTCATAAAAATTCAGCACAATATTTTAAAGATATTATACCATTTCAGGCTATAGGCAAAACACGGCTATTCTGAAATCAATCTTTCTCACACTAACAGGTCATCTGCAGTGGACATGGAGTTAAATGCACTTGTAAAAGTACATACAAAGAAAGTGTACTCTTCAATACATTTTTAGGTATCTAACCTAAAAGTTTAACAAGTTGATATAATTATTTATTAATTCTACACTCATTTGTAAACAAAGTGTTTTTGAAGCAGTGTCATGTTTTCTAATTCTGTCCATAGTAATTCTTTATACAGACTGCATTACATGATCAGACGACAGGGCTTATCCAGAGCTAAGACATGCATCTAAGTGCATCTAGTATAACAAGCTGATTTTACCTAAAAAGTCAGAAGTTTGGAATATATTGTATTGGTTGTTTTGAATACAAGCGAATGAGTTCTAATTTTGGTATTACAAAACACACTGGCTACACAATAAATGCTTTCTTTACATCAGTGCAGCTCTGAATGATATGGGATTAACAGGCAGAATACATACTGTTCACAAAGAAAAGCTGTCTGGGAATATCCCAGTGTAAAGCACCCTAGTACACATTGTCTCTCCTGGAGCCTGACAATCTTCTGTTTTTATAACAGACCAGGAATAATTTAATTCAGAATTAATTTCATTAGTTGTAAAGGTTTATTAAAGGCTCTGAATAGTTACTAACATGTCATCTGGAAAATTAAAAAAAAAAAAAAAGCCTATATCAATCTCAGCCCTATTTCCAAACAAAAAGATTTTTTTTTTTAAGATATGGTATTATGTGTAGCATTATCAGATTGGGAATGCAAGTGCTGCTCAATTTTGTACTCATATGCATAGAAAACTTTGTTCCTCCTTCATGCTTTTTACTTTGTCTCAGACTTGTCTCAAATATACTTATTATAAAATATTTACATGAAATCTCCTCACAGATGTTTCGAAGGTGACAAAGCATGATCATGGCCTTGCCATGATTAGGAGTACAATGTACACAGAAGTTTTGGGACCATGTTCAAAAGGTCACTAGGAAAAGGAGCTGACTACAAAGAGCCTCAGCTTTTCCATGGCTTGAAAACTGACAGGAAAACAGTGCTTGAAACTGCTGGAAGGATGCATCGTGACAGCATCACACAGTGACGTGATCAGCAGCCTGTGTTGAAATCTGGCTATGAACACACCCCCTACAACCCTTCGCCACTCCAGTTATAACAGAGATAAGTGATAGTGAATGACAGAGATGCATGGGAAACATTTTTACGTGGATGCAGAGGGCCTGAGGTGCAGAAGTTTTCTGTTTGTGCCGAACTGCTGAGCAGAGCCCAAAGCTGACACTGGCCGGAGTTGCCTTCTCTTGAGCTCAATGGTGCCTGCTTATCACAGCACCAGGGATGGGTCTCAGTTAACAGTGCATGTGTGTGTGTGCACAATGTGTCCCTTCTTTGGTCCCCTTACTAAATTGAATGTATCAGTGGCGCACTACATGGTGTTTCTTTTTCCTCTCCTATGACAAAGAAGTTCCATGTTTTCTATCTTGTAATTTTTTTTTCTTTTTCCAAGGGTGGGAGAAAATAACTATTTATAAAAATCTAAAGAAGTTAAGCACACAAGCTCATTTACTCCAGCTGTCTTGTGCTGTATCACAACTAAGTTCCCACAGAGCAAAAATCCTTAAGAATATAATTTTCTGAGGAGTCCTGGACATCCTGCAAGTTGAAGACAGAAAAATGTCTCTGCTCTAAGCCTGGAGAAGACAAGGGGTGATTGTTTTAAATTAGAAGAGGTTACATTCAGACTAGATACAAGAAAGAAATTTTTTTGTGATGAGGGTGTTGAAACACTGGCAGAGGTTGCCCAGAGAGGTGGTAGATGCCCCATTCGTGGAAACATTCAAGCCCGGGCTGGAAGGGGCTCTGAGCAACTTGATCTAGTTGAAGATGGCCCTGCTCATGGCAGGGGGGGGTGGACTGGATGACCTTTGAAGGTCCCTTCCAACCCAAACTATTCTATGATTCTATGATTCTGTCAGTCTGCCATTCTATTCTGAACCCAGCACTGTGACTTCAGTAATGGAACTGGGTCTGCATCACAGCCACCTGTACAAGAAATACTGGCTTCCTACATATTTCCTTTGTAATTTTTTTAGATAGTGCTTTCATTCCAAGACACTTTCCTTTGATAAAGAGATATGCAATAATAAGTTCTTGTATTGTGTGTTTCTACTACTGGAACTCAAAGTTCGTTGCTGGCAAGATCTAAAATATTAATCACCCATTGTAGAGATGGGGAAATGGAGACATACTGAAATGACTTTTATGAAGTCAGTACATCAGAAGCAGGGACTGAAAACAGAAACAAGATGGAAAAAAAAAAGATGCTTTCACTGAAAAAGGATTGATATGGTCTTTTCTGAGACCCTTAGTAGGACAGCTGAATTATTGCCTTGTACATTTTAGAATTTCACTTGACAGTCCTCAGATAGTATCATTTGTAGATGGATACATTCATCTACTCCTCTTTTCCCTAAGAAATGTGACACATCGAAGGGTGCATTCAGTCATGCCCCTACCCTAGCCACCAATACAACCCTTGAGACACAAACCAGAATTTTTTCAAATGAAGGAAATAAAAAATTTGGTCCACTCTCAGACAGCATGAATTTATACTTATTATCTGTGCAATGCTTGTGGAATAGAGTTTTACTTTGATGCTTCTTAAAAAATAATTTGTTTATTAAAGACAGCTTTAGGGAAATCTAATTTATCTGTGGGTTGTTAAAATCTCTAAGAAAAAAGTTAGCAGTTATTGAAACGTAATTATTTTTTTTTATTAAAAAAGCAAAAAAACCAAACCCCAAAACATTTTTCCTTCATAGTTTTTACGAAGGTTGCACAGCTTATAAAATAACAAAAATAGCATGAGTGTCATTTTCCCAATTTAAATATTGAATATTCATGAAAAATCAGTAAAAGTAGAAATATATTTGTTAGTAGGATTTTTTTTTTTGTCCAGAATTAAATGAATGTAAAAATGAAAAATATGCATCTAATCCACAAATAGTACTTAAAGGCAGGCTTAGCAGTAAAGTAATGCACATTAATCAGGAGTTCATTAAAAGAATTAAGAATAGAGTGAAATTGTACTAGGTTTTATTAATGAATCTGTTGATTACAGTTCAGAGACCAAAAGAAATCTTCTGAATTAATAACGATTTACAATCTGAGCCCATACTAACCAGCTAGAAAACAGAATTGACCAACATACAGACTTTATTGTATCTGTCTTTTTAATTTGTTCTCTGTATAGATTGCAACTGAATGATAGTTATAGCACTGAACTATAAAGTAACCAAGAGATAATTAACTGCTCCTAAGGTAGGTCTGATGCATTACTGATATCACAAAGTTAAAAATAAAGAAAATGTGCTCACAAATATCATTTGTAGGCTACGCTCTTGAGGGGTGAAGATATATTTGTAAATCCTTGAAGGAAAAAAAATTCGTTAATAGTATTAAATTATTTAACACAGCAACAAAGAAGCGTTCTATAACTCATGAGCAAATATTATTGTCTAAAATGAGGGTTGGAGAGAATGAATGTAGCTAAAACAACCAAAACTTTCCCCAAAATAGCCAAGTGTCCAACACATTAACTTTTTCAATTAATTTTCAGCTGCTCAGATACCGTAGTTGCAGTGGACACTGTTGCTGTATTTGCATTCCTCAGCTCTTAGCATATCGTTCCTAGTGAGCAAAAGATAAGAAGATCATGTGGGTGTCCAATAATAATTGCCTCATAAACAACTCTTTTGCAGCTGAGATGCTGTTATTACAAGGAAATCTTGTTATGCATTTGATATTCTCCTTATCAGATATATTTCCCATGCCTTTTAATAATATGTACTTTGGACTGTAAATGTCATGAAAATCCTAGACATTTATAGCCTCAAGAGGAGAGAAAAAAAATTTTAAAAAAAGGAAAATATAGATAAAGCTTCTAAATATCAAATGTTATAAGTGCCAGCCCCAGACTTTTTCTCGAAGGCCAGGAGAGAGAAATGTTACCATGGGCTAACACTTGTATATAGCTCTGCAGTCTTTAAGGACAGTTAAAGGTAAACACAAGAAGTGAAGCTTTAAAATACGTGGTCAGGAGTCTACAGGCATCCTAATATAGCAGAAATTTGTCAGCTGTCATTAAATTTATCAGCTGGTTACTGTAACATCTTTAGACCAGCCACAAAGTATCCATTAGTACCTATTGCTAACATTATTCTTATGCATCCTGGTGTTTCATGGAGAAAAGATTTATAGCAACTATTCACATGTATGAAAACATACTCAGCGTTATTAATTGGTCCTGACACAAGCAGCACTTTTGCTGTGTACAACTGAGCAAAAAGCCTTACTCAGTGCAAAGCTTTCATCAAATTATCTGCCAGTGAAAACTGACAAGCTGATTTAAAGTGTCAGAGGGAGGGGGAGGTGATATATAACAGCACAGTTTTCATTGCACAAAGCAATATTTTTAGCCCTTACAATTTTGTATTGAAACTCATTATTCTTTTCCATTATGGGCAAAGGGGAAACTCTGTAAGTGCCCAAGCTTGTGACTTCTCTAATTTTAAATCTAGTTCAAATGACTGCTTTCTGCAGGGAGACGACTAAATGATATACAGCTGCTCACCAGGCATTTGTCTCTTGTTCACACTCAGGGCAAGTTATCAAGAATTAAACTCGGTGCAGCCATTACACTGGTGGGAATATTAAAGCCAGGACTGTGCTGCATTAGACACTAAATAATGAAGGATGTTGCATTGCAGTCGGTCTAGAATTGATGTCACAGGACAGATGCCTGTGTCACAAATAGAAAGAAAAAAACAGCACTGTTATTTGGTACTGGCTCTATGTTGAGCACTTCTTGACACAACGTAATCACTTTCCATCCATGTGGCCTCCTCACGAAGATCCAAACGACTGACATGTTTCTTATCACAGCAGGAATTTATCGAACTGCCTGGACCCACCTGTGTACAAAGTAATCTAACCGTACTCATTCTGTGCACAGGAATGACAAAATGGTCCTAAGAGCTGATGGGAATGTGTAAAACCCATTTGAGAAAACTGTTACATGTAAGACTTTTTTTTTAATTATCATTGTGAAGTTGTCATTTCATCATGCATTTACAAAATTGCCTCTTGAAATTTCTGAGGCAAGCAAGTATCCTTGCCTTGCTAGGATTCAGGTATGAGCAGGTGGAGAAGCAATTCACCAGGTCCACTCACATCTATTTCATTTTGTGTTTTCAAGCGTTTTTATCACCAAAAAAAGAAGGTTTTCAGAATATTGAAAAACAGTGGCCACACTCAGTTTTGTCTTTCTTATTCTATAGCACACAACATTGTTCTGCCTGAAACCTCATCAAGCTGTACTTGCTATTTCATTAAGGTTGCTATAAGAAAAAGGAGACCGATATACTGCAAAAACAGATGGCAAAATTATCTTGTAAATTCTGTGCCCAGTGGTGCATGATTGTTCACAAGTTTGTAAGAAAATTATTTCCTTGGTGGAAAGAAAGAGGTCAGGATCTGCAAGTCAGCTTGATATCTAATCAAGAAAAAGAACAAAACCACTGGTTTCTGCAGGTCAAGCATTTTCTTGGGCTACTTCTATGGAAAATTACTATTCCCAAACCAGACTTTAAATTACATTTTTACAATTCTATTATCTTCAGTGTGGCAGCATCTGAGAGTGTAATTTGAAGATAAAACAGTTTGATAAAGGACATTGCAAATAAAACTGAGTTTTGATGACTACATACAAAATAAAACATAATCTAATTCAATTTTACATTCATGTTGATTATAAAACATCAAAGGAAAATTCGGTAAAAATAGTCCAGTAAAATATGTAAGAGTATATAAACAAATAAACATAAAAGCAAGTGCAATGAATTTTTTTAACATAGTCATTTCAAGACTGAAATACATATTGAGGGAAAATGAGGGCTTTTTATTTTCCCTCTATTGTTTGTCCTTTATCCCAAATGCTGGTCAAAGATTGCTTGAAGATAGTTACTCATCAGTGGCAGACCAGACACTGATATTAAAGGACGGTCTTCCAAACAAGAGATGTAAGGTACAGTAAAGTATTTGCACATGGGGTCACAATATGTGATATTTTTTAATCATCAACATATTTTAATGATAATAGAAGTCTGATGAAAAAGTAAGTCTAGTCTAGAAGAAGAGGACTGAAAAATCAAAAGCAGAGAATTCTGAATGTCATGTTATGATGTCATGTACATGTATATGTAGCTGAACATGCAGAAAGAAAGAATTGGAAGAAAACCAAAAAACTAAATCAGAGCTAAATTAGAAGAAGAAAGGAGTGAGATGCACGAAAACTAAAGACTGCTGCTTTAGAATGATAGAACAAGATTTCTCCTCATTAATATGAAAAGAAAGTGAGATCAGTGACAAGAGAAAAAAAAAAAGTACGAAAATAAGAAAACAAGGAAGAAAAATAACATTATGTGTCTGGAACAGGAAGGAAGTTAGTAGAAAAGATTAATAATGCAATGGTAAAGAGTGTCAAAGACAAACTTTCTAGGGCAAGTGGTAATTCAGCAGCATTTGTTCTCTGTCTTGAAATTCTCTGGCAGAAACTGCTACGCATTCTTTAAGAAAACTTTCTGCTATGTCTAGATTCATTGAAAAAGCAATCTGTATACTGGTTTTCCTATATCTGTCTCAGCAAGGTTTTCTTTTAAGATGCTCTCAATGAACTCTCAATGAGAACGAAAACTTTAAAAACTGTAAAAGGTAAATTAATGTTAACACCTGATTTTTTTTTCCACCCAGTTTTTCCTGTTTGCCATGGGTGGTTTTAGGGAGTTGTTTGACAGTATTATCCTAAAAATCTTCCCAGTTCCATAAAAACTCCAAAGACAATTTTAATTGTTATATTAACTTATTCTTTTACTTGTTGAATTAAAGCTATATGATCAAGTGAAATCACTGTTTCTCAGTACAAATTTGCTTATTCTATCCAACTATTTTTTATATATATATATATATAAAAAATCATTCTAGTCCATGGATAAAGTTACTCGGTATGTTCAAAATTCCAGGTCAAACAAAATAATCACAAGATAGACCTTAAGCATAAAAACTGAAATATCAAATAATTATTCTGTTTCTTTCAGTAGTGTTTAGAACCTTTTTCTGACCTATATAAAAATAACTCAATGTACACTTCAGATCTATGTCAATTCATTAATTATCCACTACAAATTCAACAAATAGAACTAAAAAAAATCAACTTCCAAAAATACAAATTGCACTGAACAAAGAACTGAAAAGAGGAAAACATGAGAAATGAGGAACTGAAGACTATCTGGGTATTGCAACATTTTCATACTGTTGAGAGCTACCTTGTCATAAATTGTGTAAAGGTAACCTCTGACTAGAAGCATCATAGGTAAAGTAAAATGCCTTTCTAAAAGGCTTTTCAAAGCATAAGGCCATAAGAATGATTCTTCAAAGTAAAAACCTCCTGTTTTCCTGAAGTGTCACAGAGTTCAAACTTAATCACTCATTAGACTAAGACAAGTTTTCTTCACTTACTATTTGGGACTCAGAATGACCATTAATAACTCTCAGTGAAGACAACAGCTCTTGGCAACAAGCTCAGCTTCCATTCTGATGCGTGTACTTAAAATTATAAGATATCTGCTTCTTGTTATGCCCTAAATTCAAAAATATGGATGATAACAGTATATATATAAAAAAGGAAACAACTTTTTCCTAAGAACTTTTTAATAAAATCAATCCCATTTACCTTTAAGGAGAAAGCCATTTTTAAAATTCTGCCCTGTCTATCCTACTGGTATTGCCAGTCAAGCTTGAAACCACCAGTAAGTACCTGAGGACACAATATCTTCCCCAGAGGGAAGGATTCTTCACACAGACCAGAAGGAGAGCAGGGTGTTCTAACAGTGCTCTATGCTTAATAGACTTTCTTGACCTCTCTAAATTAAAACCAGAAAAGACAAAGCCATAGAAAGCAAATCAACTGAACAATAAAAACAAAAAACCACCGTTTAACTATGTATCAGGTGACTAAGATTTCGTTGAGAGCTGGAGGACATAACACTTTTAGCAAACTAGTAGAACTTTTAAGAGTACTAAGATCCTGGAGAGGTTTGAATAGCAGCAATGATTTAGTAACAATAGGCTGGATTTCAAAAGGAAATACAAATGTATTCAGAGTATACAAAATTAATTAGCATGATAAATTACTAATGACTTAGAACTTCAAAGTTATAATTCTTATATATCTTGATTTCACTTATATCAAATGTAAATAATTTACGCTCAGATTTCATTAGTAATTATTTGATGTCTTTCTTATAAAGCAACACCATAAAGGATTCACAAATCTTGACAGGTCTGGTACTTTTCAACTTTCAACTTTTCTGAAGAAATTAGAGTTTTGCATTTCATTTTCCACTTTCCCTTATAAAGTGAAGTAGGCTTTATAATGTGTTCCATAGCGCACGTACTTTAAAATAACTGTCTAAAAATCCCTGAAAGAATTAAGGATTTCTGATCCTATTTGGAAAATGATCTCTGCTATTACACATAAATATTCTAATAAAAACCACTTAGATGGAGATTCAGAAACTGAGATTACATAGAAACATTATGCAGACAACATACAATCGATTTTGTGATCGAAGGATAGATATGTCGTTTGTGGGTGGAGGAGCAGGTTTGAAGTTTGTCCCCTGAGCTCAAGCTCAGAATTGGTTGAGTTGTGGCCTGGTCTGGCTTCTGAACTGCCTTAGCCACCTTTACAGGTTGGTAGCAAGACCTGCCTAACCACCTTTGGCTAGAACCAGCTACAGCTGGGAACTTCAACGTGTTTAGTCTGAAACCAGATCACGCATTGCTAAGTGGCACTGAAACCCCATCAAAGAATTTTGATCTCTATCATAACTGCAGAAAGGTTAACATAAGTAAGACAAAACTGGATTTTTTCAATTACATATTTCGTTAATTTTTTTATTCTTCAATATTTGACATAACCCCTTTACCCCACTGCTCATAACTCAATGGTAACAGCAACAGTAAGGCCTACAACAAGCACCAATGATCTCACAACTCGAGAGACAACAATGATGGAACTCTGGTTTTCATATAGATCTTCTCAAGTTTTGAGGATCCGGTATTGTCTGTATAGCCTTTCCTGATGTCAATGAGCTCTTTTGGTTATCTTTGATCACGGGAAGATTGATTCCTACAATACAAAGTATCAAATTAGCTAAACACAGCCTCTGCAGGTAAGCACCACAACGGTGAAGGGCAATTGCTGGGGAATGCCAAAACCTTGCTTTTAAGGATTTCCCCACAGTTAAGTAAACCTGCATGCCAGATGAAAATAAGAAGTGAATAAGAATTACCAATAGATACTATTTAGGAAGCAAATGGAATAGAAGGTTTAAATAATGCACCCAGACAAACTATGAAGACGTTCCTTGGATGTTTCTTCGTGTCTATCTCTAATTAAGCTGAAATTCTGTTAAGATTCAGGTGAGAGAGGGGTAAGTAAAGGCTTCCAACACATGCAGAGACCTTCCTTTGATCTTGTGCCAGGACAGTCTTCCAGTGTGACTTATCCTGGTTTATGAAAAATTTTTTTCTTCTGTATTTATGCAGTAACACACTATGAGTTTCAGCAAGGGATAAGATTATATCTTTTCCTCTCCTTTCCTTTTTATGAGAGTCTTGATTAGGATTTTGTCTTCACACTTAATATGTCTCATTTCAGCCTGTTTTCTCCCTTCACAAAGTACACTGTGTATTTAATTTTTTTCAAAATAAGTTTTCCAGTCATCTTATGAGAAATAATTTTTGTGTCCATGTGTATGAATCTCAAAAAGGTAACACATGAAACCAAAGAAGTTAATATTCAGAAATATATGCTATTTTGAAAGAGACAACAACCTATTTCTGTGTAAGCTTAGTTTTATATGATCCTGCCAGATTTGGGACACTGCCTTCATTTCAGTACATCTTGTAATGAAACTTCAAACTACTCAAAGACAAGTTTGAGATGTTAGAGTTAGAATACCATGTCCGTAGCTGTAGACTACTAAATCCCTCCAGATTCAGTGCTAGTGACTCGGGTGACAGCACATTAAGGCAAGAGCAAGAGATACAAGGTAATACAACCTCAGTACAATAAAATATCAAACCTAAAACTGCAGTAAATTTTGGTGTCATTTTGATGAGGCCAGCAGTTAACTCTTCAGTAAGAGACAGAGAGGCAGAACTGAGTCTTTATTTCATTTGCCAGAACAGTACAGAAGGTTCTAAACTGGCAAAATTTTTTATTTCATCAGACTGTAGTGATTAAGTTGGAATTTTTTGGCAGATATATATAGATACAGACCTCTGGGAGCTCAAACAGTTAGTCTTAGTTTAAAGAAGATTTTCTCAGTCTGATCCTAATACAGGTAGCTGCTGATGACTGAAGAGGATTCAGTGCCAGTCATTTGTTCTAAATATTTTATGGCTACTTTTTGTTATGCATCAAGATATATGTTTCATATAGCCTGACAAGCTTCTCAGGGTGGTACAGAAGTATTCTTTAAATTTTATTTAGTTGCTTAGATTCCCTTCATTAACCTTCTGGGTTCTCTCAAAGGGCCATATTCACAGAAGGATCTATCCATTTGATGTGGTACTGCTTAATGTTTACCTTTCCAGTTCTGGCATAGACCCCAAGTCTCTTTGCAGGTGAACGCTTTATGAATGCCCCGAGTCAACTAGCTGAAGAATCATAGTTGCTGTTGAAGAGGATTAATGTGAAGTTCATCTCCTGCCTCATGTTGTTTAAACCATGAAGCAGTGGTCCAAGGCTGAACACTAGAAAGCAATTTTGGTTCATATTTGCATTCAGCATTGTTATCCTTAACTCAGATATTTTTAATAGTACTTTGACATGATCCCCCACAACATCTTTCTCTCTAAATTAGAGAGATATGGATTGCAGGGTGGACCGATCAGTGAATGAGGAATTAGTTGGATCCACAGTCAAATCCAGAGGGTAGTAGGTCAATGGCTCAATGTCCAGATGGAGATCAGTGACAAGGGGTGTCCCTCAGGGGTCTGTGTTGGGACAAATACTGTCTAATATCTTCATCAATGACATAGACAGTAAGATCAAGTGCACCCTCAGGAAGTTTGCAGATGACACCAAGCTGAGTGGTGCAGTTGACATGCCTGTGGGTAGGATAACATCCAGAGGGAGCTGGACAAGCTTAAGAAGTGGGCACATGTCAGCTTCATGATGTTGAACAAGGTCAAGTGCAAGGTCCTGCACCTGGGTCAGGGCAATCCTCAACATCAATACAGGCTGGGGGATGAAGGGATTGAGAGTAGCCCAGTGGAAAAGGACTTGAGGGTACTGGTGGATGAAAAATTGGACATGAGCCAGCAATGTGCACTTGCAGCCCAGAAGGCCAATCGTGTCTTTGGCTGCATCAAAAGGAATGTGGCCAGCAGGTCGAAGGAGGTGATTCTGCCCCTCTGCTCCACTCTGGTGAGAGCCCACCTGCAGTTCTGCATCCAGCTCTGGAGCCCTCAGTACAGGAAAGACATGGACCTGTTGGAGAGGGTCCAGAGGACAGGCTGAGAGGACAGGCTGAGAGTTGGGGTTGTTCAGCCTGGAGAAGAGAAGGCTCCAGGAAGACCTTACAGTACTTAAATGGGGCCTATAAGAAAGATGGGGACAAACTTCTTAGCAGGGCCTGTTACCATAGGACTAAGGTAATGGTTTTAAAATAAAAGAGGGTGGATTTAGACTACATACAAAGAATAAAGTTTTTATAGTGAGGGTCATGAAACACTGGCACAGGTTGCCCAGAGAGGTGGTAGATGCCCCATCCCTGGAAACATTCAAGACCAGGCTGGATGGGGCTCTGAGCTACCTGATCTAGTTGAAGATGTCCCTGCTTATTGTGCTGCGGGTTCAAGTAGATGGCCTTTGAAGGTCCCTTCCAACCCAAACTATTCTGTGATTCTAATAGATTAAAACATCAGTGTTTTAATCTGTAGAGAAAAATAATTCTTGGTAATGCGAATTCAAAATAGCACATTTTTTTGTTAGTTACTACAAATTCTGGTTTTAGACCCCCTCAGTACAACCCACTGAGATCAGATACTGAAGAACTATTTGCTTACTCCTTACATAATATTGTTTCAAATGATATAATAAAACACGAGAGAACTATAAGGCCTTGTGAGAGAACAGAAGCAGCTAGCTGCATATGTCTGTAGTGATGGGGCTTGTACCAGGACTGCCTATTTGAAGAAATCCCATTTTCCTTCCATCCACCTTAAAATGATCACCCTCTGGTTCCAAATGATAACATTTTTATTTGTATTGTCAGCTACTTTGCAGCATTCTTTCTTTGCCCTTACTACAGATTCAAATTGGAAACACTAGTTTCTGTGGAAGCTTTATATGTAGCTTGCGCAGCTCCAGTTTAGTTCCGTTACCTATCCTCCAGCCCAGGGGTATGGCTGATACAACAGTTAATCAGAAATTGTTGATGAAAAGGCTGGTACAGCCATTAGGTTGCTTTTTGTGGATACCTGAAATGATTTTGCAGCTGTGGCAGGCTGAAGAAGCTACAGCCATTCAGAGACCAGTAGACTGTTGGAACTAGCAATGACTAAGTCCATGTTCTGAACATGGTGCAATTTCTCATACAAGTAGCTATCAGTATCATATAGATAAAACAGAAAGCCTTTGGTAGGTACATGTTGCCAGTCACTACATTTTCAGAATTTCCAAATAACAGAAGCCGTTACAGAGTTTTAGAAGGATTTTTTTCTTTTTTGTAAGCTACACTGTGCACTAGCAGGTCTAAAAGGTAAAGGCGAACACATTTATTAATAACCACCACATTCTGAGAGTGCTTTACTCTCCTAAAGCAAAGAAGGAAACACATTTTATTGTCACAAGAGGGTATAAAACTGTGTATAAGGCAAGCATTACAAAACCCAGAAAAGTTATGTACCTTGCTTATAGCTATATCTTTACTTTTTACAGTGATTGACTGCTCATCTTCTTTTACCAACATATGTTTTTAAAACATTCCTATTGGTCAAACTTTGCATTCCCATTCCCTCTTCTAATGATATGTCAGACTTCTGTTATTTTCTTTCAATTTCTCTCTAGTCATCCCCTGTGTGCTTCTTGCATGTTAAACAGATTGATATTCAAAGGTATTTATACAGTGAATGGTGCTACTTTACTGGTATTAAATGCTTTACTGCATCTAGTCCTTGAACAATCAAAGGTCTATGTTTGCAGTTAGGTCCATTCCACAAACCTCATGTGAGATCAGACACCAAAATATGTTCAGCAATCTTTGGTAAGATATAATTGGTAGGATGACCAGAATATACAGGTACTTTTGATTTAGTGCTGCTGAAAGTGGGTTCTATCTGCCAGATCCCTTCCTAGAGAAAGTGGTTAGAGTCTTTCTCAATGTACTTGGCAGAATTTTTTTTCTCTTTTTAAGAGGGCAGTGCTAATGTTATTGTAGTCACTACATACTTTTCATATATTTGCTCAGAGTTTATGAAAGCAGATTTCCATGTTTGTGAACTGATAATTACCTCAGAAGCTCGAAGTTCTCAGCCAGAACCAGAAAGAGAGTAGCCAAGGTTATTGAGGAATCAAATCTTAGTGGTGCGTGCTAAGCTGTGAATGCAAAACCGGCTGCGCCCAAGAGAGCAGAGGAAGAGGAATCATTACTTTTCTGCAGTGTGATGAGGACTACCCATGTGCCACAGCAGCACTCAGTTCCTGGTACAAAAAGAAATCTACTATAGGCTTTTGATCAATCTGAAAAAGAGCGGTGCTGAGAAGTGGACCAATCTGAAAGAGCCTACTTTGAAACACTTCTAAGGAGTGATTAATGACCAGAGGACATACTTAAAAAACATACAACACAGCTGTGATTTAGTATGTTCCTGATATCTTCTAGTGGCTAGACATTGTTTGACACTAGCTGTGGTTCTCTCTTTCAAAGCAGCTAAGAAATGCTACCACTCCCTTCCCCAGCTTCATAAAATCTCACTCCTGTGCTGGTTTGAATGTTTTCTTTTGGAACTTTCATTTGGGGGCAGGGGTGGGAGGGAGGAACGAGGCACAAACATTTTTGGGGATTTTATCTTTCAGAGCAAGAAGTCAGTTGCCCTAATTGCAATTTGTTATCCTGTATGAAGCCTGCTTTTAATTACAACTATATGTATAAATACCTGCATCAATAATGACTCTGCCTTTCTCTGTATTCTGAGAGTTTAGATTTAAATCCCACTTCTCCTGGGACATTGTTTTGCTCAAAGTAAAGGATCTCAAACCTCTCCTGACTCTAATGAAGACCTGGAAATGAGGAAGAGAGTGACTGAAAATAATGGTCTGATAAGAAATGGATCAGAAGCCTAGGCTGAGAAGATCCTGATCCTGACAAAGAGTGGCTGATAAACTGCATTATGCTGACCTCCATGAATTATATCCTATCCTTCTGGAGGCAAGAACAAAAAAATAATTTGTGTACCCATGTGCACACATACAGTTTACCTAGATTTATAATAGGAACAATGATAAAGGAGAAATTTGACCATAAACAGTGAGATACCCAGCATAAAACAGCTGCTAAATTTACTTCTACAGTGAATAATAATTTATACAGTGCAGTAGAAGTCACCCTGATGAGAATAAACGTGCACTTCCACTTTTTTTTGTTTTTAAGCCTGGATGTCCACTGTGACTCTCCAACTTTCTGGCTAAAAGCTGAAATAATTCCCTTGAACCACAGAACTAGATTTCCCCCTTCAGTTCTAGCAGGTCATGATGGCTTCAGTTTCTGAGTTGATGCTTGTTACATCAAGTGAACTGGAAATAATGTAGAAGGGTTTTGCAATATTAACTTATAAAGCAATAAAATGGTATATGAAAGTCTAGGTAGATAAACGTGAAGTGATGTTAGACACTAAGAACATAAAGACAAGGAAACAGAAAAGATCTCACTAGACTTATGTAGTGGTCATGTCTCCATGCTATGAATACTGAGTGGTCTGGTCCCCCATCTCAGAGACTGTCAGTGTAGAACTGGAAAAGTAACAAAGAAGGATGAACGCCTTCTTATTAAATAGACTTGGAAGGATGGAATAATAGTATGAGAAAGGTCCAGAAAGCTATGGGTGACGTGAGAAAGGTTAATAAGGCATTCATCATTTTCCAACAGAAAAACAGAAGCATTATCTTAAATCCGTCTTGGCCGATCAAGTCAAACTAACAGCAAATGCACTACTTTCTTATTATTTCCACAGTTCTAAATTTTTTAAATCAACCTGTATTGTTCTGCTCTCTTAGGATTTGTTATGGTACATATTAAAAGCTGTCTGTAGGATGAAGAAAAACATTAAGTTCAGGGTTGAATCAAAGTGATTCAGCAGTGCTTTATGCTTAATCAACCACTTTGAGCCCATAAAAAAGTACGTGCTCGCAACTGCTGCCTTGAAGCATGAAGTTTATGAAATGCCTTTGAACAATGGTACGGAGAAAAAAAAAAAAAAACCCAACCATTTTTCCTCACTTATGCAATTAAGAAGTTGCAGTTACTGGTCTTTTTTGAAAGCAATATTGCACTAGTATTCCAGTAATTTTCTTGAAATAGCACCTGTGTACTCTGCAAGCTGGAGCAAAACTGTCAGTTAACCAGCACTGCACTGAGAAGCCACAGTTCCAAAGGATAGAGGAAACAAACACTGCGAAAATACTTGGAATCTGTGCAGTGATGGAGAGAGTCCTGCACATTGGGTACACATCTGAAAATTTCACTTCCAAGTCTGTAGACTTAGTACATACCCAGAAGAGCATCCTTCCCTGGGCATCCACTCTGGTGCATAAACTTTACCACAATAGCCATACAGTTTTCATCACGACTTGCTCAAACTCTCTATAGATTGTTCATGCTTATGATGCTATCGGCATTGAGTGGAACATACCGTGGTCATGGACAGGTGCTGCACACTAACTGGTTAAGCTTTGCATGTGCATTTGGTTCCCTAATGTAAACCAAAAGGGTACAACCAATGGGTAGGAAAAGGGAGAAAGAAGAGGTGATTTGCGTGCCACTGGCATTTCTTTCCCATGAGAACCCACCATCATGACACCATCACGACTTGCAGGAGCATGGCCATGACAGTTACAGCACAAGAACAAGAGAACCACACCACCCCCAAACCTGTGCACACTGCTGGCTCGTGCTTGGCTTGCAGCCCCCCAGGTTCTTCTCAATAGAACTGTTCCCCAGTCAGCCAGTCCCCCATATGTTTCTGTTACAGGCTCTAATAATAATTTAATTCTACTGTTCCTACTTCACATACACCAGCACTGCTTCTGCCTGAGTTTGTGCTGGTTTTGGCTTCCCTACAACCTTGTATTCCAACTTTCGAATACTCTAGCTCCCTCTCTGTGAAACACAGCCAGCCTCATTTACACAGCCCTGGCTGCCTCTGTAATTTCTCAACATTTTTAGCAAAAACTCTTCAACTTGAAGACTTAATTTCAATTTACTTGTATGGTTATGATTCTACTTCTCACAACTTCATCTCATTTTCAAAGAAGAAGGATTTCAAAAAATCTCACTTCTTCTGAAACATTCCTGGATATGTAAGAACTTGACCCAGACCTCAAACTGATTCCACTATTTATTACACCTAATTGTTGTGTCTTTTGAGCTGTAACCACAGGTGTTAAAACCATGTTTTCCACTCTGGCTACACATAATACTCTCACCTCACTTACAAAATCAGCAGAGCTTAGCAGCTTGTTTTAATATAGTTTATGTCAGTCTTATGCATCACATCCCACAGATGCTTAAACAACTTACGCTCTGAGACGAGTGCCTCATTAGTTGGCTAGTTAAATCCTGAATAAATATTCTATACTTACAGGCAGAATAATGGTCTCCTCTCTGCCACAGGAGAGGAGCATAAGAAATTTCAACAATTTGTATACATCAAACTAGTTTTTACAATGTATCTTTGCAACCAGAAAATTGTTGATTGAGCTACTGCAATTGCAGTATTTCAGATGCTGGTCAGCATCATTATTATACACCTTTCTTGTCTATTGTAGGCAATGTAAGCTAGCTGAGCACAACAGGGAAATACAGAATATTCAGGGCAGTATGTGAAATTATGACCACTGCCTGCGTGGAACCATAATTAACTTTCCAGAAAGAATCAAAGGCACAAACTCCTCAAACTTCCCTGTTCACCTCACCTGTTTATGTGCCTAAGCAATAGCATGGCTATTCTCCAATAAATTAACATTTAAAATATATTTTTTAAAAAATATGGTAGGATGTACTCTGAGAAGCAGAATGGTGAACTGAAATCTATCACTTGGATTAGTAGAGTTGCTACATGCCTTATATGAAGTAGATTTTTCTTTTTAATTTTGGAAAATTCTCCAAAATAAATCAAAATGCTCTTTTAATTTTTTTTGAACCTACACAATTACTAGAATACAGAATGTCTCAGTTTTCAGAAGTTTGAATCTGCAAAGCATTCTTACACAGGCATACTAAATAGCAAGTTAACTTACATTTGAAAATACAGATCACATGCCATAAATTGATGTCCGTTTACATGATAAAGATACTGAGATCTACTAGAGTGATACATATCACCTCATATGGATTAAAAGAATAATGAGAACTATATTTGCTTGAGTATGCATTTTCTAATTCATTTTGCTATTGTGAAATGGGAGAAAGAATATTACTGCCTGCAATTGCAATTTCTGCTTTAAATAACCAACAAATGACAGTGGTCAGACAATCTGATATTGCAGCTATAAGAAGAGTTGGCTTCCTTCTTCCCTTGTAAATATGTGGTAAAAATGAAGTTAGCATATATTAAAGGGGTTTTGTTATTCTTTAGTTTCTATTAAAAAGTAGATGCTACCTGCAGATTAGGTCAAGTTAAAAAATTACAAAAAAACATAAAAATTCCCTTCCAACTTCATGTTCTTTTTTAATAGATTTTTACTGTGTTTATCAAGACTGACATCTTCTTAGTCTTTTTTCATTCATATACCATATTTTGGCCAATGATTTTGAAACAAAAAAACCTAAATCTCCTTGGAGATATGTAAACAACTGAAATACAAAATGAAAAAATAAACCTTGTATCACTCACTGGTCAGTGTAAAATATGTATTGGTGACTGGGTGGCTGACCACTTTCAGGCAACCCAATTGTTTCTACTCAATCTGAACATTAGACAAGTAGCACTCTCAAAATAATTGAATTGTTAACAGCTCTATTCAGGTGCAGTCACTACACTTTTTAAAAATCAGCATGCATATGAGTAGATTTTTTGAGTGTCTGGATATTTGCACATATGACAGTTCATCCTTTATACACCCATATACCAGTACAAACAGAATCTGACTATACAAATACTCTCTGATCAAGTTCTACTATTATATTCACTGACTTTCCATAAAGTCAACAGATATTAACAAAGCAAAATATGAATATACTTTCTGCTGGATCTCAAGGTTAGAGGCTAGATATCAATATTTCATAGTTCTGAAATTAACTGTTATGCCTGTTACAACAACCTCAATATGTGGCAGGGTGTTTTTGTTTGGTTGTTTGGTTGTTTTTTTAAAGTTATTGACAATAACATTTCAGTCTCAGGGGAGAATAGTTTTGTTTGGCATTTTGCAAACAGTTGCATTTCAAAGCATTATCACACAGAGAAAAGGATGGTATTCACTCCTGTCCTGATGCTAAAATGTACTACAAAGTGAAAGCCAATTCAGTTGACTCCTGAGGGAGGATCACTTGTTTATTTGCAACAGGAGCATAGTTTCATCAGTATCAGAAATTACGGAATTTTAAGACACACCATGCTGTGAATAAATTGTTTAACTTTTGATCAAACATTTGTAAAAGATGACAAAGCGATTTAGTTAAAAGAAAAAAAAAGAGGAGACACCCTTACCCCCATACTATCTGCTTCATAAACCCACACACTCACTAGATCTAATAAGTTTGTGAGCTGATAAAGCAATCACTACTTCCTGCTGACACCAGGAATACATACCACTGAAGAAATTCTCTTGAGAAAATATACTGGTTCAAATCATAGCTTGTTGTAAGTCAACACACTACCTAGTTTCTCATACTTTTCACTCTGTAAGATCCCCAGAGTACTTTGAGTTCCAGGTCCTGTATTTTACAGTATTTTCTGTAGCGATTCCTTGCATGCATGGCTCTTTTAAGTCAGTGAACATTTATCCTATTTCCCTGATAGTCACTCTCTCTCTCTTCCCTCTCCATCTCCCAAAGATTTTAACCAAGTCTACTGTGCTCAAGGACAGACTCTTTGAAATGTAGAGATTAACCTAGTGATGACAGAGGTTTTACCTTTTTTGTTTGTTCACAGTTTTCCTTTAGAAGGACAACTCTTAGCAGCAGGGGAAATACCCATTTGCTTTTACCTGGCAACTGCACCACTGGTAAGAAGAAACACTACAGGCTGAGGAAGAAAGAGAACGGTCCTTCCTCAAAAGAAAACCTACTCCAGGGGGATAAACAGAGCAAGAGGTACTACAAGCAAGGAGTTTGTAACAGTAACAAAGAATGAGAGGTATCTGAGAAAAGCAGGGAGCAGGGACAGAGCTGTACTTTAGTGGTGACAGTAGATTTTTTTCCAAGAGACTCGGTAGAGACTATACAGAGATTTTTGCTGTCAAACATAGCCTCTACATTTTAAGCTACGTAAGCCTTAGAGGATGTAAAAATTCATAGTCCTTACATAGTTATAAAACTTAGTTCCAGAGAGACTCTGATATTACAAGACCAAGCATTATACAACTATGCTTTCAAGTAGTCTGTCCTTCATTTCTCCGGCCATAATTTTCGTTCACATAAAAAGATAACAAAGTCTTCCAGCAGTGTTAAAACAACAGCGTCTCTAGGTTTACTGTATCCTGATTTTGCCTCGTGGCAGGAAAGTCTTTTTTCCCCAGTCTAGAAAAAAGAACACTGTCCATCTTCTCTCCTACATTGGGACTCTGTCAAAAAGGTAGCCATGTTTATAGATTGTCCCCAGAAAATACGTAATGAAATAAGTGCCCTATTTATATTTGCAGAGAAGACTGTACTCAATTTTTCCAAGCTATCAGTAGAGTCTAGCAGAGATTATATTTTTGAAGAAATTTCAGGAAAAGAGACTAAAAAAGGGCTATAAATAGATTGTACAACCTCATAAATAATAATATTCCATAAATTTACAAGTCCATACAAGGCCATGCATTTAGCATTGGTTCTGTTAATTAAAAGTTATTCTGGTCATAATCATAAAGAAAATACAAAATTAACCCAGAGTTATAAGAAAAAAAAAGGCAAAATATATCACAACAGTCATGCTGTCCAGAAGGTCCTACTTGGATCTCCTTCCTTGTCTTTCCTGCTTCCTGTTCAAATGTGTCTTTGCTCTCCTGCCATTTCCCATGATTATTGCAACTCAGGAGTATTCCCAACTCAGCCCTCCACTACAAGCCCCTGCTTCCCTGTCCCCATGCCATCCCTCAGCTACATATCCTCTTTCAGTCCCTGTATTTTCTTTCACCATAACACCAGTTCTTGTTTCTTCACTTTATTCCATGATCGAGCTTTCTTCTTCTCTTCTTCATCTAAATTCCTGATTAAACTTAGTTCCCCTCTCTGCATTTTATACCTTCCCTCTACTGCTGCCTGCTGAAGCTTGTAAAGGCTGCATGGACACAGATCAGGAAAGATCACGTAACTTTGCAGTAGGTTTTAGAAAGTTTTTTGTGAAGTAGGTTTCCATAAGTCGCAGTTTCCATGTTAAAACAATGCATTCTGGATCCAGAAAGACAAGAACTATTGCTGAATGCTTTCTTGGCATTATGGAGGCATCTTCATGTTTTATGCTAAGATACTGTTAGCTTTCCCACATAGTTCTAGTTTACCATAAATAATTTTCCCATGAATAAAGACAAACAAAAGACACTTCTATGAAAAAAAAAGTTATTAAGAATTTGAGGATTCATGAACCACTAAAGATATGACGAATACAGAGTGAAGCTGTATTGCATACCAACACGGAGTTTCTTAAGAAGATCTCAATGATCCCTACAAAAAAAAAAAAAAAGGAGAATTTCTTCTTGAAATGTAAGTCTATATAGCAGGTATTCAATGCTTATAAAGTCCTATATTTTCAATGCCTCAAGCAGCATTTCTATGCTGAGCAAAATGACCCATTTTACTGAAAGTGTTATTTGAATTTAAGTCAAATTCAGGTTGTGCCTTCCTGGTAGGCAACAAACTTTAATGATACCTCAAGAAACGTGGCACTGTGATTAGCAGGATTATTAGGGTTTACTACACTTTTCCCCAGTATACACAAATCCAATATGACAAACTACTGATATATTTTCCCCAATACAAGAGATTTAGTAATAATGTTCTGTCACTGTATGAGCCTAGAACTACTGGCATTCTGAGCACTTTCACATTAATACCTATTATTGAAGGGTGAAACACAGTCATTATAGAATCATAGAATTGTTTCAGATGGAAGAGACCCTCAGGATCATTGAGTCCAACCATAACATAACTGTAACGCTAAACCATGTCCCTAAGAACCTCATCTAAACGCCTTTTAAACACCTTCAGGAATGGTGACTCCATCACTTACCTGGGCAGCCTGTTCCAATGCCTGAAAATCCTTTCCATGAAGAAGTTTTTGCTAATATCCAATCTAAATGTCCCGTGGTGCAACTTGAGGCCATTTCCTCTTGTCATATCACTTGCTACTTAGGAGAAGAGACCAACACCCTCCACGCTGCAACCTCCTCTCAGGTAGTTGTAGACAGCGATAAGGTCTCCCCTCAGCCTCCTTTTCTCCAGGCTAAACAGCCCCAGTTCCCTCAACCACTCTTCGTAAGACTTGTGTTCCAGGCCCCTTCCCAGCTTCATCACCCTCCTCTGCACTCTCTCTAGTACCTCAGTGTCTTTCCTATGATGAGGAGCCCAAAACTGAACACAGGATTCAAGGTGGGTCCTCACCAGCACCAAGTACACTGGCACAATCACTTCTCTAGCCCTGCTGACCACACTGTTCCTGATACAAGCCAGGATGCTGTTGGCCTTTTTGGTCACCTGGGCACACTGCTGGCTCATATTCAGCTGGCTGTCAATCAACACCCCCAGATTCCTCTCTGCCAAGCAGCTTTCCAGCCACTCTTCCCTGAGCCTGTAGTGCTGCCTGGGGTTGTTGTGACCCAAGTGCAGGACCTGGCACTTGGCCTTGTTAAACCTCATACAACTGGCCTCAGCCCAACAACGCAGCCGGTCCACATCCCTCTGTATGGCCTTCCTACCACTCCCACCCAATTTGGTGTCATCTGCAAACTTACTAAGGGTGCACTCATCCCCTCATCCAGATCATTGATAAAGAAATTAAACAGAACTGGCCCTAATACTAAGCCCTGGGGAACACCACTCGTGACCGGCCACAAACTAGATTTGACTCCGTTCACCACAACTCTTTGGGCCTGGCCATCCAGCCAGTTCTTTATCCATACTTTACAGATATCTTCGCTTCAATTGCCCAAGCATTCAGCTAATGAGAGTCCCTGAATTTTAGGCCATTTACAAACTAAAAGTACTGAAATCTCTGCCCTCTGCCTGTTGATGATTAGATTATAAGGATACTTCCCACCTTCCTATGAGAGATGTGAAACTGTTGTAATCCAGAAAATGCAATTAATGGATTCTGTCATCAAGTAAGCAAACACTAAAGAATTCAGAGTAAAGCAGTTTAAAAGCTTACAAAAAAAGAGTAGAGAGCTTGGCATTATAGTCTGGTGACAAGCAGAAACACATTATGAAATAAACACAAAGGGGAAAGTGGAAATCAGTAGCTTTTCAATACAAAATACACACAAAATCCTGGAAGAGCAGGAACACAGGACTCTTGTCTTGTTCCACGTGGACACTTGTATTGGTTACATTCATAACTGTGAATGTAGGCATACACTTCAGATCTCTGTCTAAATATTGTGGGCTAAGGAACTGCACATTATTTTAGATGATGTTAAAATTAAAACACATGGTAAAAGAAGCCTTCCCTCTCAACACTAAAATGAATAAATTAATAAAAAATTCATCTTTTAAGCAGTATGTTTGCTCCTCGTTTTTCGAAGTGATTTTGGTAGAAAGCCCCAAACCTTGAAGAATAGATTCATATTTGACTGAATAGGCCTTTTTCATCTATAGTTCTCTAATTATCCTGAGGAGTTTAAAAATGCTCATAATGATTTATGTAACAAGGTCTACTCACCTGAACTGTCAAGTACAATTTCAGAACAAATCATTAAACCAGTATAGCTACTGCATCTTTGCAACCCAATGCTGATGATTATATCTCATTGTTTATTAAAAAAAAGAAAGCAAGCTTAATTGGCATATTTAATTTGTGACTTTAACTGTCCAAATTTGCATTGAAAGTTTCCATGTGGTAAAATTGCTTTATAATCCCTTCCTTAGTTAATTCTGTTTATTCTTCTTCCACTAGACAAACCTATTTCTTTATCATCATGTTGGTTAAGAGCAAGTCTCCTGGAACACTTGTTCCAAGTTCTTGAAAAACTTCATACCTCAGGCCTGGAAACTTTTAATCCAGGAGATGTGAGAGAGCAGAAATCAACACGTGGGACAAAGAAGTCATATGCTATTCCTTGTGAAAAACCTCATTTCAGAAGTTGTCCCTAGGAATACAATTCAATTGATTTTACAGCTTCTTTGCACTATACAAAAAAAAAAAAAAAGGTAGGGGAGGGAGGGAGAAGGATAATATAACCTCTTGTTCAGAGTAGCATTGCAAGGATCTTAAAGGAAGCTATTAAGTATCATAAATAAAGATTAACAGTTTGAAAATCTTCTTTGAAGTAGAACTGAAACTATAAAAAAATTTATGTTACTGTAAAAGCACCAGACTATGTTGGCATTTCAAGGTAAAATAAATAAACTATTGAATTGCACTAAGATAAATGAGCCAAAAATGGTTTGTTTATGTTTTTCTGCTTAAAACTGGTTTATGACAACCAATCAAGAATTCTGCCAGAATGAGGACAGAACTCCAAATTCTGACATAGGAAACGTGACAATAACCTTATTGTTTGATTTCAGAAGTCCCCATTCATTTAAAAGGAATGATTGTAGAAAGGCAAGAAAAGATCAAACATAGGAGTGTCTCTGCTAGTCTCCTATTATTCTTCAGCTCAAATGAAGCTTTGATGGCTTTCACACTAATAACTTCAAGATTGTTTGATCATTCCCAATTCTATTATATCTTTTTCAAAAAAGACCAAAACTGCATACTGTATTCATTATATGAACATCTATGCTGTATCTTTGATCCTATAGAATCCCCCATTTGTTTTCTTAATCATTCCTAACACTTGATTTGGGATATTTTTTGTGAATACTCAGCACTCAGCTGACACTTTCATACAAACATTAGGCATGAACCTAAATACTGCTCCTTAGTCTATGACTGTAAATTGAGTCAGGATTTTTTTATCTTCCTTCTGTGCCTGTGCACCATTTCGGACGTTGCTGAATTTCATTATCCATTTCATAATACAATCCCACAGTATCATATCTTCAGTGAACTGTTTTTCATTGCACTGATTATTCCATTTTCAGGGCATTAAAGAGCTTACCAGCTGTAATAAACATTTACTGGTTTTCTGTTTCCTACCCTGTAGCTTGCTCAGTTTCCCTAAAGCTCTGTTTTATGGGACTCAGCAGCAGCTGTTTGGAAATTTAAAAAACTTCCATCAGTCCCCTATCCACATGACAGCTAACTCTTCCAAGCCTTCCAATATGTTTCGGGGCAAAATTTATCTTTAAAAACCCCAAACATGTTGACTGTTCTTAATTAGGTCATATTTAGCTGTGTTTTCACCAATTCAATTCTTAAATATTATTTCTATTACCTTAGCTGATACAGCAGGACACCAGTCTTATGGCTTGTAGTTTCCCAGAGCTCTCCTAAATCCTTTTCTGGCATCACAGTAATGTCTTGCTTAAAACTGGCTTGTCATTGAAGACACAGAAAATTTCTAATGTTCATTTTCTCAGTTTATTCAACTATCATTGATGTAGTTTATTTTCCAAAAGGATGGTTGGTATGCTTTATAAACAATAAAACACCAGGCAGGTTTTAGCTAATTTGGAAACTGGGTTTTGATCACATAGAGAAGAATAAAGTTATATGTAATGTGACAAATAAGTTACAAAGCCTGGCAGTAAAGAGCAGTCTCTCATTGAATTCCTTGCTTTATAAATACTTGGAAGGTGTGTGTTTTTGTTTTGTTTTGATTTCATGTTCAACTACCTTGCTTAGAATATTCAATACATACACATTATGCTTACTCTTTCTTAAACCAGATTTTATTTCTATATTAGAAAACAGAAAGTATACAAAATGGGAAGCTATCCTGATGGTAACTTTGACTCTCAAGGAACTGTTATTACCTTTGCAGAAAAGCCCTGGCTAGTTTTGCACTTTCCAAGTCAGATATTGTATATACTTACGTCCAATATTTTTGAGATTTAATAAGAATTCAGGTACTAAGACAAGAGTTTTTGTGTTTTATTAAATGGAACTTCCTAATAAATTTCTGAGACGGTATTTTTAAACCATGCATTTGTGCTTAGGCCATTACCAAGGGCTTCAGCAATTAAGACATCTATGCACTGCTACTGTTTGCTCTTATTTTGTTAAATTTAAATGTTGGAACAAGAGAGAAGAGAAATAAGGCCAGCAGTGAGCACTGGTATCTTGGCTATGAAAAAAAAAAAAAAGATCCTGCTGCTTCTCATCAGGATATTCTTCCATTTCTTAAACAAACTGAAAGACAAAACACTTCCAAATGAATTATCTCCTGGTTATGTAACCTGTTTTTATAATCAGCTTCATAATCGGCATGTAATCACATTTTCAGTGATGATTTCTCTTTCTGTTTCATACATTAACAGGAAAGAGATTAGCTTTCTGGCATTGCGATTAGCATACTCAGAAGTGAGGATTTAAAGTTGACATGAAAGATGGGAGTACCAAGTAAAGAAACTAGAATCCACAGAACTACACCATCCTAATCTGGGACATAAGTTCAAAAGAACATAAAGAAAACTGTATCACCAATATCTGCAAGTATACTGTATTGATTTAAGTGGAAAAAGCTGAATTTCTCAGTTTTATGCCAGGAAAGATGGTGTCGATAGATGTTATTAGCTGACAGGTAAATCCCTATTTGGGGAAAGCAGACAACCCTTGGACCAGCTAGACCAGCTTCCATCTACAGAAGTTTGTTTCAAAGAATAATGCCAAAAACTCATCCATATTTCACAAACAACTCCTCTCCATCCCCAGGTCACAATATTCCTTTTTTAACTATTGTAACATATGAAATCTAATTTAAAGTCTAGCAAAGAACAGAGTTTAAGATACTAATATTAATAACACATATTTTCTTGATGGGTCTACACCTATGCACATACCTTTTTTGGGTTTCTTTAGACTTTACAAAACTTTACAATACTTAACATACAAAACCCCCTTAATTCTACCCTGATCAATCATATCCCTCATGTTAGTCACAGCAAGTTTTATAACATATGGTATCGTGACATAGAGGTTTATTGCAGCGACCTGTAAGATTAGAAGTTTTATTCAGTCATAGACTCACATTGTGTATTTGGAGTGTAATTGAAACAATGCTTACCCTGAAAAAAATTTATTCTCAAATACAATAAAAGCCAGTGTGACTGTACTAATGAGATAGAAACCCTCCTGCAATTCCTCAGAAAGTTACAATGTCACTTAATCGGCGTTCGTTTTTCTTTTTTTCTTTGGTTTAATTTTTAAATGTAGAAGTGTGCTTTAGGTGCTAACCTGAAGTCTGTTACACTAATTTCAAGAAAAATTTCAAGAAACAGAATGTAAAAGGAACAGGGAAAGTCCCACACTATTCAAAGGCAGCTTATACTGAAAATTTACTCAATAGAACTCATTTCCCCACTCCATTGCAAAATTTTAATTTCTCAGTCTAGGAGACTAAGATCTGAAGGAGGAACAAAAAAAGTAGAGTTCTTATGATGTGTTTAACAATCTGACACTTTCAAGCCCTTTAAAGGCATTAATGAAAAAATAAGGCAGTGGGAATGGCTGTACTGACTCATCAACTTACTGTGTTTATGAGCAGAATCTTCTGCTCATAGCCTTCCCACTCTTATACTAGCAGAAATCAATGTCCTTTACAGTCAGAGCAGAAATATAATTTAAAGCAAAATCCAAACTTAAAAATAGAATTTACTTAACAGTTGTGCTACAATGATTGTAAGTATAAAATTAATACCTTTTCCTAAATGGTAAATGTTATTTCAAAGTTCAGTTAGTAATTTTATTTATATATTTATTTTAAGCTTTGAACTATACAGTCATGTATCTAAATGTAAAGGAATCAAGAACTGAATGGTACTAGGGTGCATTAGAATTTTTTTTTTTTTCTTGAAATATTGCATTGCTGTTCACAGAACCTCAGAACTGTTCGGGTTGGAAGGCACCTCTGGAGATCATCTAGACCAACCCACCTGCTAAAGCAGGTTCACCTAGAGCAGGTTGCACAGGCTCATGTCCAGGTGGGTTTTGAATGTCTCCACGGAGAAGTTTCCTTGAGCTTGCTGCGACTCTCAGTTACGAAATCATATCTCAGCTCATCATCTATCACCTCTTGGGAAAGAAAAGCATAGTGACCTATGTAATAAATAAAATGTATTAGAATTTCATTCATCCTGCTCAGAAGGACGAATCATTTCTTTCTTTCCTTTCTCTTGATGCAATGCACCTGTGTAAGAAGTGGCTCACATTTCATAGGCCAATGCTGTGTTATGCCCAGCAAATTAGATGTGGTTACCAGGAATAACCTAATTAAGTTTCTATAGCAGCCTGTACTACAGAACTGAAGCAATTTTTAAAGTAGGGCATGATCTAAAAGCAAAGATTTGGAAAAAAAGTATTCAGAAATTTTATAATGATCCTGTTATGAGTGGATGCTTCACAGTCTCAGCAACTTAATGCTTTATTAGTATAACTGAAGTTATTTTACTTCAGTAAGTGTTAGTATTGAAACGTTTTCATTTGAAATCAGTAAAGAGCAATGGTTAACCATGCCTTACAAACATAGTGGATTAAGCTTTAATAGCTCAAAAATATACAGAACAATGTTTATAATGCCAAAGTTCAGTGAAATGGGTGTTTTAACAGCTTTTTAAAATTAAGGCAAATAGCATTTCTATCATTTCTATGACCCACAGTTGCTTACCCTGCAAATGGGGCATGATACTTTCAGCAGTTACTATAGCAATAACTTAGTAATTGCTTTTAAATAGCAAAAAAGGTTCTTCAGTAAAAATCATTTAAAATATCCTCATCTGACTAGATCCCACTACAGCTTCAACTGTGGTCTTTTTC
The DNA here is from genome assembly GCF_036013445.1 of Caloenas nicobarica. Lineage (NCBI taxonomy): Eukaryota > Metazoa > Chordata > Aves > Columbiformes > Columbidae > Caloenas > Caloenas nicobarica. The sequence goes on from NC_088247.1 coordinate 28,800,011, forward strand.
TAATTTAAAAAAAAAAATTGACAAAAGCAAATTTCATTTATGCACTCTAAAGCTTTGAAAAAAGAAGTATGTATATAAGACTGAAACATGATATACGTAAAAAAAAGTGATCTGCATTTTAAGCAGATAAACTCATAGGCCCTACAAAGATATTTTAATTGGTGTAATAAAACATATGCAGCTAGCTGAGGCTTAGATTCTACAACTCACACTACAGTAAAATCAAGGTCGTGGCAGGAGGCATTATACCCACTAGTAAATGCTTGTAGGATTATATACAGAATTTGCTTTCCTATGAAATATATAAATACACAAACATGTGTGTATATATATTTTTTTTTAATTGGTCTTATCATAACATTGAGGAGAGAATTAGAGAATACTGCTAATGAATTTGAAGTCATATCTGATTGTCAGCGTTACAAACTCATCTGAACATTGCTTGTATCTGGAGTTATGCATGTGTTCCAGAGCAAAACAAGCTCAGAAAACCAAAATGAGAGACCTCAATATAAAACTTTAAAAATAACCCAAATTAATTAGCACACCAGCAGCCTTAGGTGGAAGCACAAATAAACTTTTTATGCTTACTACAGGGAAAATTTCCACTAAAAAGAAGTCACTCTCAGAGTTTTATTTATTTACCAGATGGGAACTGGCAAGTTTAAAAGTATATTGTAAATAATTGCAACAATTAAAATAAGTCCTGATCTTTGTACTTGTACCTTAGAGAAATGTTTTAATCTCATATTAAATGGAAACCACAGTTGTGCACACACTTGTATCATTTACCTTTAACTCTAGGTCAGTAAACATTTTAGTGAAGTCGGCTTATTACAATGAAATAATCTTAAAAAGCAAGATTATTTATAGGTGAGAAACAGCATATCACAGTATGTATACGTAATATTTTTCACTCCTTTCTGTGCCTTTACTGACTATTATTAGTGCTGATGGAATAGTTTCAAGTTAGCAGTTACTGACGTTAATTTAGAAACACATTATAATCTCATTTTTTTGATAGCTGCAAATATTTGATTTTAATTTCTATTAGAAAATACATCTTCATGTAAAAGTAGTTATCATTATTACAGCTTTGTTATATAAAGGAGGTTTTAGCTAAACTTATGACAACACGAAAAAGAATAATCACTGCACTAAAGGCATGGTCCCATCTACACCTACCTGCTCTACGTTTCCAGCATTCATTTTATACAGTCGTATATACGCATCACTAATACGCCACTCACTGATTTAAGAACCAGAAAAAGAAAGATCTCCAAAACCCAGGAGAAATGCTGAAGATACTCTACCTACAAGTATAAAAACTGCAAGGACAAAAAGAGCTCCCTTTTCCGAAGCTGGGAAGCTGGATTTAGTAGTATAGTATTTTCCAAGACGTCGAGATTCATAATTGTGTTAGGATGCCAAAAAGCAAAAATTCATTCTCAAATGATGGAAAGCAGCAACATTCCACTTCATTAAAACTCAGTTATTCCAATCAGTCCCAAGATGTGGAAACAACCTAGTTGTTCAAATGCAGTACTGTGTGAGATGGATTTGAAAAGAAAGTGAGACAGAATTGGCATAATGTTAAATTTGAAGGGAGTCCACACCATTTCTGTACCATGGACTCAATGACATCTCCTGCGACCCCAGCAATAACTGAGGGATGTAGCCTCGAGTAGGCAGAGAAACATAACCCCAAAGATGACAAAAGAGACACAGAAGAAATTGTGCTTCATTCTAAAACAAGATTCAATGTATACATTTTCTATGCCATACTATTTCATGGGAGAAGAATTGAAACAAATGGTCTAATTGATTATCTAACATACACTGTGCCTCTAGGGGCAGCTAAAGTAAAATGCTCTGAATCATATAACACATTGAACTTTTTATAACGTTAAACTTAGGATGCTTTTACAAGTGAATCTAAGTGAGAGCTAGTCTTGTTTGTTTTCTAATCAATCTTCTGATTTCAAGAAGAAGAGAAGTTTATATAGAAAAGCTCAGAAACTACTCTAAGAAGAGACACTCAACACCACCTTTTTCCATTCTGCTTTCTATTAAGCTAGAGCATCTACACAGAGTTTATGTCCTACTGGATGGTAACACAAACTAATTTCTTAAGCAGCTTTTCCATTTCAGAGTCTCCTCTTGATTTCAACAAAGCTATTCAAACACAATTTTTTTTCTCAAACTCCAAATTAATTTTATTAAAATTACAGTTTGTGACAGAGTTGGTCATTTGCCACCAAGACAGGGAAAGATGAAAGAGAAAGATGTGAAAAACTCCAAGACAGATCACAGATTCTTTTAAGTCCTCACATTCAACATCATGGAAAATATGGGACTTGATTCTCTTGGAAGAAAATTGTTAATGAGATTGATAACATAGATGTGTTACAAACTGATCACACGTCCAAAGGTAACCAAAATATAACTAAAGCAAAGGAAGACTCAAGTCATAATATAATGCTTTAATTCATATGTGCGTGTTTACCTAATGATAATATGGACAGTGAAAGTGTTAGAAACTGTAAACGGAAAAGCTGCATCAAGGAGGGGAAGAAGAAGAAAAGATGGGAAAATAATATTTTAATACTTTACCTTGAAAAAAAATCCACTTCACCTTGAAAGGATGTTAATAACTGCATGTACTTATTTAAGTACATTAGTAAGTAGTATTTAAAATATTTTAAGAATGCTAGGAACCAAATTTACATATAGTAGTAACATAGATGAATATAAGAAAACCAAACAGAAGCATATTTCGTCAAAAGACAGAGCTCCAAAGAGTCCTGTTCCATCACATGAAGTCAGTTCATCTATACTTTCCTTTGCCTGAGGAAAGCCAGTGGCCAAAATAAATTCTAATTTTCCTTTTCTGTTTCTCGAAGGTGTCTTTTTTTAAGTAAATTCAGTATCAGCAAGAGGCGACATAATGACAACTTTTTATACTGAAGTGCTCCATTTATTAGCAATACTGGTACAACTCTGACTGTATACTGTGGTTGAAGGATCTGAGTGGTTTTGTTCCTGAACGAGAAGTTAGCAATTTTAATACATATAGCATGCTGTTAATGTGAATAACTTCTTGAGCTGAATCATAATGGACTGAAGGCTGTAGACATTAAAAGAAAAACAAAAACATGAAGGATGAATTTTTAAGCAAGCTATTCTTACATTCTTATTTATGTGAGATACTAAGGTTCATCACATGGATTATTGACCACAGAGGAGTGTAAATTCTGAGGTTTTGCCAAATCCTTGTCATGACGTATTATTTTCTACAGTTCCTGAAGCTGATGTCTTTAAGTGAAGATAAATAACAGAATTTTATAGTTCTTTACTTAATCTTGAAACAGTCTCTTCAATGCAGAAAAAAAAAAAAAAATCCAGTGAGGCTACAGTAAAAAATTTGCACATAACTGAGGGATTTTGGGTGAGTCAGTATTACAGAACTTGGCTCTATTTTTCAGTCTTCAACAGGAAACTATCTTTCAACATGATGGCTCTCCAGTAGTCTTAAATAAAAACTGTAAGAATTAATAGTTCACCATTTTAGAGGTAGACAGGATTATAACTCAGCACCACAGTATCACTGGTAGGCACTATATTTCCTTTGTACATTTGAGGTTAAGGAAAAAAAAAAGGCAAATTATTACTATGAGAAAAAATGACTCATACTTTAGATAGAAGAATTAACCTAAGAAATAGGTACGATAATACATATATCCTCTTCAAAGCATGATGTGGGGGAAAAAAATTAAATCCCTTCTCTTCTGCCCCCCTACCTCTTTTTAGTATAAACTAATGAAAAAATAAATGGAGTAAATGCAGCCCACTTCTAAACCTAATAATGAAGTTCTTAATTTTTCTTTTTTAATTTCATAACTCAAGATTTTGAATTTTGAATTCCAATATACTAAAATATATTTTGTAAATGTAGATGTGTTATGGCTAAAAGAACATCTGGTGTAACAACATTCACAGAAGTCAAGTCAGCATGTGAAGCTTGTTTACCTGATGTCATATGGACGCAGTTAAAAGCTGCAGTGGCTGAACTAGTACTGATTCTTTCTCTTCCGTATATTGTGAGGACTCATGCAGAGACAGGTGGGCTAATCAGATACAACTGTGGGAATGCCCAACATACAGAAGAGGTGTACAGCTTCAGAGACTGACTGGCTTTCAGATTTGGAAGCCATGAGTTTTCTGCAAAGTTCTGAAATACATTCTACCTATACTAAAAGGGCTCACAGAAGCCACAAACTCTGGAAGAACTGAAAAACCTGGTTACAAGGTTAACTTTCAGAGGAACTACTAAAGCATTACATCATACATGGTTTGAAGTGTCCTTCACAATCAAACCCGTGTAGCAAATTGTGCAATATCATATAGGGTTTTTTTTCTCTCTTCAATAGAGGGAAATCAAAAATGTCGACTGGATAGTTCTTACCCCTCAAATCAAATGCACATATAAGCAGTCATGCTGAGGTTACTTCTTAAAAGAATGTTTAAGATCAATATGTTATTTTCTATATTGAGTGAAAAAAAAAAAAATCTACACTGTGGTTTCATCACTGAACTCTCACAGTTTTATTAATCTTTTATTATGTATCTAAATTCAGAAAAGATTACTAACTACGTCAATGATTAGGCTTGTATATTCATCCAAACATATTAGCATAAAAATTTTAAAAAGTTCTTAGACTTTTTTGATAAAACAATCCATTTGTTCATCCAGATAACCTTGGGATGTCTGCATAAGATGAACTGGAGACATTAATACACCCAGATCTCACTATTTCTGCATTGTAGTAAGTTGCCTTTAGGAACAACTTACTTTTAGAACTTACAGCTTTTAGCTTTTCTTTGTATTTGTAAGATCAAAATGGACTTAGTACAGCACCTTTGGCAATCAAAAGAGCATACATCTCTTCAAAGTAACTCAAGTCAAAAGAATCAGACTGATAAACTAATAGGGCTTCTATTTAACCACAATCTTGGCAGTTTGTGATTTCAAAGTATATCTAAAGTATCTAATAATTTGTTTTTCCCCAGAGGTGCTCTCTTTTAGGTGTCTATGTTCCTTACACACTGCCTAGATAGTCTGAAGCTCTTCAGAGTAGCCTATAAGAAAACTAACATGTCCATGGGAAAAACGATCTACACCCTCAGGCAATCTGCCTCTCCAAATCCACAATACGTTTTTTTGATAGAAGTCCATGATAGAAATTTCAGGGGATAAGTATTATCAAGGATTCCACATTCAAGTTCTTCCCTTCATAAGAAAGCTAATGTCCCTCCTTGCCACAGCTGGAGTTAGTGGGGACCCTGCCTTTCTGGTCAGTGTTTCCATAAAAGACACGCTAGTGAGAATTCTCTCTTCTCCCTGCAGGACACTAATCCTCAGACCCCCTTATGAAAAGACGATGCAGCCTAGCCTGCACTTCACCTTCACTACAAAGCTCAGAAGAAATGGAAACAGATTTCATTCTCCTGGCTTTGCTGAAAAGATGTTCTCACCAACACAGAGAGAGAACTTTTAAAGTCCTGTAGCAAAAGAACACTTCTTTCTCAGGGAATGGAAGGAAGGGAAAAAGAAAGTCTTCCCAATCTCAACTCTTAACAATATATTTCTTTTTATATTAAAGTATAAAAGCAACTAAACTCCTCTCACCAACAAAAGAACTATTATTTTTACTAAAAGATAATTATATTCAAAGTTTTTCATTAAAAGTCTTCATTAAGTAATATTCCATCATTTCCAGAATAGATTTGATGTATGAACAATATTGGAGGGAAAGATGTCTCATACTTCATAATCCTAACTTGAAGGACAATGATCTTTAAACTTTTCTCCAGTATCTCCATCTCTATGTAAATATTAAGTGGCTGCATGCATAAAAAATAAGGTTACCAAGGAAACTACCTCTAAAGAGATTAGAGAAAAGCAAGGATGTAAGTGATGGTATCTGTACACAAAGGGAAGAAAAAAGGAAACAGGAAAATTCATTACACTGTTCCATGTCCTGCAGTTTTTAAGATGTGATCTTTAAAACCAGATCCACAGAAGATAATTTAGATAATCACTGATTTAGGTTTTCCTTTAAGATACTATTCTATCCTGTTTATTTCACTGAAATAAGTATTAGTATAAATTAAATATGCTGTTAAATGTGCTGTTGCACTGCTGTTGTGGTTTAATCTGGCAGGCAGCTAAACATCACATAGCCATTCGCTCACTCCTCCCGCCCAGTGGGATGAGAAGTGAATTGGGGAAAAGAAAAGGTAAAACTCATGGACTGAGATAAAGACAGCTTAATAGGATAGAAAATGAAGGGGGAAGAAATAATATTAATAATAATAATGATAAAAGAACATACAAAACAAGTAATGCACAATGCAATTGCTCACTACCAGCTGACCAATGCCCAACTTGTCCCCAGGCAGCGGCCACCCGGTCACTTTTCCCATAGTTTACATGCTGAGCATGACAGTCATATGGTGTGGAACGTCCCTTTAGTCACCTGGGATCAGCTGTCCTGGCTGTGCACCCCCAGCCTACTCGCAGGGTGATGAGAGAAGCAGAAAAGGCCTTGACTCTGTGTAAGCATTGCTCAGCAGTAACTGAAACCTGTCTTTTCAACACTGCTTTCAGCACAAATCCAAAACACAGCACAATATCAGCTAGTAAGAGGAAAATTAACTATCCCAGCTGAAACCAGGACAAATGCACACATTTAACAATCCCTTTTGCTTAATAGTTCTGAGAGATAATTAAGACGACTGCATAAAACTGTGACATGGATATTCTTTTAGGAACATCCAATAGTCTCCAACAATTAAGGAAAACTGTTATATACTAGGATATTTGTCAATACTCAGTGAATTCTCCAAATTAAGATAACAACCAATATTTGAATATTCACCGTGAAAACTAGGAAATCAGGAGAAACTGAGAATACTTAATCCAAAAAGTAGAGATGCTTAAACATTTAGAGACACACTGCCGTACGTGGTAGAAGCACTGAGTTCGAAGAAAAGTGCTGTTTTGTTTAAGGAAAATATTCTGATTCTTTCATTCCTACTTTTATCATGAAAGACAGGATAGACTTTTAACTTGTGTTTCTAAACTGAGTATCTTCAGTATGTTTTATGCCCTCCAAACTTTCCTGACTCATTCATTGTCATACTAAGTAAGTTCTGAACACTGAACAGTTCTAAACACAGTTTCAAATTTTTTTTTTTAGTGTCACTAGTACAATAACTGATTGTGATACACGCAATGACTGAATTCTCATATGATTAAATATTTTTGATACTTTACAATGCTGAATTTCTTTGGTATTTTGAATATATGACACTTTGGAACAACACAAACCATGATATAAGGCCTTGCACCTGCTTAGCTTGGAAGAAAAAAGAAGATAACCACATTTTCACCTCAATGTAGAAAACAGTGTCCAAAAGCTGTAAGTTAAAACATTTAGTTGAGGAGCAGCTCTTTCGAGTCAATAAAAAGAGTAAAACATTTTCCCTCTGGTATATTCTTGACCTATTCAGGTATGCAGAAAAGACTTAGGTCCAACACTTCTTCAGCTATCCTATTTGTTCTCTTGTAGTAACAGGCATTTATCATCAACTGTTCAGTTACACGCACATTAGCAGTTCTAGGAAGGAGGTTTATAAATGTATTTAAGGTACCTCTAACTTCTGAAGCAGAGCTGAGGCAACAAACACTTGAGGGCATTTGCTCCAGCTCCACACTGTTCACTTACTAATAGAGAAAAATGTGTTGCATCTTTCTTTTCAAGAAGAAGAAAAAGAATAGCTATATATGACAAATTGCTGGCCAGGCCATGTCAAGCCACAGGGCAGCTTGCTGTTAACCAGGCATAATTATCTCAAGAGTATTGAGTAATCAGTTCAGTCTTTATGACAAAGTGACCCATGTGACATTAAAGGGAAAAATAGGATTGGCGTATGAAGTCATTTTATGTTTCCCATAACTGCACATAAAGATTTACTGAAACAAGTCAAAGCCCTCGGTCAAAGGTCTGAGGTACATAATCCACTCTTGCTGAGAACTCTACAAGCCTGTTAAAATTAGAGGCGCTGAAAGGGTAAAATAGTGAGCCTACATGACATGTAGTAGAAAGACTACTGATTAACTCATGATAAGGTAGTGCCCCTTGTTTCCACCGGGGTAAATATGGAGATTTTTAGGATTAGTGAAAATAATCTAGAAAGAGTACAGGCACTCTAGTTTTCTTCAGGACCAACAACCTGTTGTATCATTTCAGGTCTCATTCCTAAACCTGTCGTCCTGAATACTCTCACATTCTTGAACAAGTCTGCTGCTTGATTCTTACTCCTTGTTACCTCACTATGCACCCACTCTTGCTTATCCTGCCCTGACCCTACGATGTCCCCTACCCTTCTACTTCACATATGTTTCTTTTTCACCATCCCCATCCTACAGCTTCCTTCACTTGCAAACACATATCACAGCATTTTAGAAGATGTTTTTCTTCTTTTACTTTCGAACGCACACTACTCTCTTTACATCTGTACAGATATGACTGATTTGAGAACAAAACTGAGACTTTCCTGGTTTTGTTAAAAACAAGACCAGTTTCTTTTTCAGTGAATTTTCCTTTCAGCTAAGTGCCTTCTAAGTAACTGTACTTTTCTGAATTTTTTGCCTGCATGTTTTTCTCGGACACTGTGCTTGGTGCTGATATCACCAAGGTCAAGACCAACGGAATGCAGAAGAAGCCTCATGTTTAGATTTGTTGCTATGACAGCCAAGAATTCCACACATCCCATAATTGAGAGGGGCGTGTTTGAGGAGGGGCGGACAGAACAGGTGACTAAAACTGACCAGCTGAGTATTCCATCCAATAATCATCACACCCCCTATATAAGAGGGTGATCATGAGGGACTAGTTCTCTTCAACTATGGCCGACATCTAGAGAGGACCCTGCCTGTCTGCCTGCGATCTGGAAGGCCTCAGGCCCTGCATCCCTGAAATCCAGTTTCCGGCTTGCTGTGAAGTACCGCCCATGACTTCTGGTTACCTGCCCTACAGCTACTGGAGCCACACCAGCTCCACCCACCCAGCTCCGCTGGAGTGACGCCAACTCCATATCGAGCATTCAAGATTGGTTTTGTATATTTTGCGTATATTCTCTGTTTATTAGTAGAATTAGTAAAACCCTTTAAAACCTTCCAACTTGAAGTCTGTTTTCCTTCCTTCTTATCTTCCTTATCTTTCTGATCTAAAGGAGAGAGTGGAGGGAAGGTGAAGGGATAACAGAGAGCGTCTGCCATGGTTTATTGTTGCTTTGCCTTAAACCTTGACAGACTTATAGAAAATTTTTAGCCAAAAGGTCCTCTATCTTACTGTAATGTCCATGCAAGCAGAGATCACAATCAAAGGAAAAGAGTTTCTGAGATGCAACAAATAAAAAAAGAATTTTTTTTTCTTAAATATTGATTAACTTTTCTTAGGAGGATGAAGTCTGAGAATTTGCACTACTTAAAATTCAATATATGTCCAGTTTGCTCAAAGTTACTCAGAGATACAGTTATTATTTGCAAGGCAAATCACACATTGTCCACCCTTAATGTTTTTTATTCCAGTCTTAGATGGGTGATAGCTGTCATACTTTGTATACACTGTACAATAGAATTTAAAACAGATGCCTATGTTTGAATAATCTTTAGCAACTAGAGGACTAGAGACCTTGCACTAGAATCCAATAGTAGATCCCTCCTATTCTACTAGTCTCTTTAGTGCAAATCCCGGTGACTATTATCAGAACTTATCAGTGCTGGTAAGCAGTTATTTGGTCAAGGGAATTGTACAGGAACCACTTAACTTCCTTCACTAAGCTGAAGAAACAGTTGAAGTGGAAGTGTTTATACTTCCTGAATGCTGCTAAGTAATCCCTAAGGATTACTTAACTCCAGGGCATGTAACAGAATCTTTGAAAAGCAATCTGTGCATCTGGGACGCACCTCATATTATACCAAATAACAGGTTTTTCAAATAAATAACAAGAGAAAGTCTTAGTAGGGGGTTCTCATAACTCTCAAAACCTTTGTTATTTCAAACCACAGAAGTTGACCACTGTGGTTTATTTTGAATATATTCAACACACAAGTTTAAGAGCAAAGCATAAGTAAATTCAGTAATTGCACTAACTGCTCTAAAAGGCAAATGCAAAATGCTAGCTGCATGGAATTCTTCATATCTTTCATTTGCTGTTCTACAAATTAAATCTACATATATGCAACTTTAACACAGAATGCTGATATTATTTACCAATTATTTACCAATTTCTTTGAATTATTGGGAAAACAGTAGCTTCCCTAACCCAGAAATACTTGTTCTATTCCACTTTTTTTTTTTTTTCTCATATGGAAGTTAACTATGCCTGTAGAAAGTTCCTTAGAGTACTGTCTTTCAAAGACAGATGATGCTGTTGGGGATTTATCGGTCCCAGAAGTAGATGCTGCTCATAGATCCCCCTGGCTTTGGAAGTCCAAATAAGAAGAGCTACTGACTGTCACAGATACTGTCCTCAGGATGGCTTCTATATACCTGACACTCAAAATCTGCTATCTTTGGCACATGTGCCAAGAGTTTTATCCCCAAAATCATGATTCTTTCTTCTGTGAATTAACATAGTCCTGGGAATATCAGGCAAAATGAACCTCTGAGCGGATGGACAATACAGTCTAGAAAATGTTTAAATATTACTGGAACACTTGATGGTTAGAAGGCAGACAATAGTTGTCAACTCAAAATGGAAATGTAACCCATCACAGATAAGAATGTATCGCCTATAACTATCAGCTTTTTTTGCTAAGACTACAACATCTACAGTATCTAAATTATCAACATTATTTTTAAAAGATAAACCTAATTAAATGTTTGGGAAATATACAGTTATCAGCAGAAAGTTTATTTTGACATTTGTACAAAACATTTCTTATTGCTGTGAATCAAAATTATCAATAAAAAAAAAGCCTTCAATACAGATATATCCTTATACGCGATCTCCTTGAAAAGTCTGCTCATTAAATTTTATCAAAAGAAGCTAGTCAGCATGCTCTACAGTCAGATATTACAGAATACTATGAATTAGTTTCTCATGGTAGTTTTTAAAATGGTTATCAAAAATATTACCTGAAGTCATTATGATTCTGTCACATTTTTGAAGTTCTATTTTTGTATGTTTTTGTGTCTGCTCGTAATAGAAAATACAAAGTAAAAAAATCAAGGTAAAATATTTCTGGAATGAAAATGACGTGACCTAATTTAACAGACCGTCTTAATTGAACTTAGTTTCATTTGACTAAGACTGCATAATAAAATAAATGAAAATGTGAAGAATTTCTACCCAGTCAGGAATATTAAATTATTAAAGTAGCCAGTTGCCAACTGGATTTAACTCCATTCACCACAACTCTTTGGGCCCCACCATCTAGCCAATTTTTTTCCATTGAAGAGTACACCCATCCAAGCCATGAGCAGCAAGTTTCTCTGGGCATGCTGTGGGATACAGCATCAAAGGTTTTACTAAAGTCTAGGTAGACAATATCCACAGCCTTTCCCTCATCCACTAAGGAGGTCACCTTGTCATAGAAGGAGATCAGGCTGATCATGCAGGACCTGCCTTTCATAAACCTGTGCTGACTGGGCCTGATCGCTTGGTTGTCCTGTATGTGCTGCATGATGGCACTCAAGATGATCTGCTCCATAACCTTCACCGGTAACGAGGTCAGACTTACAGGCCTGTCATTGCCTGGATCCTCCTTCCACCCTTTCTTGTAGTTGGGCATCACATTTGCTAAACTCCAACCAACTGGGATCTCCTGGTTAGCTGGGACTGCTGATAAATGACTGAAAGTGGCTCGGTGAGCACTTCCACCAGCTTCCTCAGTACCTTTGGGTGGATCCCTTCCAGCCCCATAGACTTGTGTGTGCCTAAGTGGTGTAGCAGGTTGCTAACCATGTCCCATGTACTCATTTTCATTCCATTATAGAAACCTAGAAAGTTACACATTATGTATATTTTTTTTAAAGAAAGGTTAATTTTAATTTGCTTACCTTTTTCTTATTATGACACTCATGTACATAAAACTCTCACAGATTTTCCTATAGATCTTACTTGCCTAGAAGTCTGAGCATGAAGCAATCAGAGTAAAAAATGCACTTCAAAGTTACAGGCTATCAAAATGCTTTTGCTTGCAGGGAAGCAGGTTGCATCTAAATAAAAGCAGAAGCAGGCCAGGCCTGCATTAACACTTCTATGTGTTCTTTATCAGATCACTGGGGAGAATGACTGCTTGTGAAAGAGGTCTGGAAAGTTACCAAGTTCAAGCATTTATAGATACAGTGCAAATACTGGACCAGCACTCAATGCATTCACTTTGTAGAAAATTCCATGCTAACCTACATAGCTGGTGTCTTATACTATGTCAAAAGTATTTCTTTCCTTGATATAGAAGATATAACAAGACACGTTTAAAATCAGCATATGATGACACCTATTCAGAACAGGGAAACTAAAATGGGCTGAATAATAATATGTATGGCAGAAACGATAAAAGACAAAGTTTAAAGGATTCATGAGGATGATGGCAGATCTAGTGAATATAACAGTCACAATGACATCAATATGATAAAACAGAATTAGAAGGCAAAGATGTCATGTAATTTCAACATTTTTCAGAAACCTTGGCATACACAGTTTCATATAATTGAATAGAACTTGATTAAGCACAAAGATGAAAAAGCATTACGTTATGGAAAACAGTGTGTAAAAAACAATTAAAGCTCTGAGTTTTCTTTTCTCCTAGGAGTCGTTAATTGATTACAAGTGAATACGAGCAAGTGATAAATCAAAATTTGAAATCTGGCAGAGCAAGATTTTCAATAAAATAGTATTGCATATGAGGAGCTTTGTATCACGTGACAATTTCACTCTCTTTAATCATATTTTCAGATCCCATTTGATATGTTAGGTATACTTAAAGGAAATAATGATATATATTGAACACAAACAGTTTAAGCAGTGGGAGTAAGTGGTGCAAGAGAGGGTTGAAAATCCACTTCAGTGAAGTATTTATTTAATGTGTGTTATTCTTTGTAAAGAATACAATGCTTTTGGTCTTCCAGATGACTTTGTGAGCTCCACCATTCACACACATAACATGAACAGGAAAGTTGGTCCAATATTCACTTTGCCAAAAGTGAAAGTACAAAGAAGGAGAATACTATATATGAAGGAAAGGAAAAGAATTTACGTTCTTTTCCAGAATAGATGTCTAAAGCAGGTGGTGCTGTTTCTCTTCATTTAGTACAGAGTGATATAGCTTACACAAATTAACTAATGGATAGCTACAGGTAAAATGAATCCCACACTTGGTGACTAACTATATATTGCATAGAAGTAAATACTAGCATTTTAAACAACTTCTGAAAGTCAATTCTCTCCTAACAAGTACAGGGTATCACAGAACAAATGAGGTTGGAAGGGACATCTGGAAATCATCTATTCCAACCTCATCTGCTCACAGCAGTGTCAGCTATGACAGGTTGCTCAGGACAGTTCGGTTCTGAATATCTCCGAGGATGGAAATGCCACAGTCTCTCTTGGCAACCTGTTTCAATGCTTGAGTGCCCTAACAGTGTAAAAATTTAAAAAAAAAAAAAAAAAAAAAAAAAAAAGGAAAAAAAACCTCCTGCATTTCAATTTGTGTCAGTTGCCACTTATCCTGTCAGTGGGCACCATTAGGAAGTCTCTGGCTCTGTAATTGTAAGGTCCCTCTGATGAGGTAAGATCACCCTCTGTTCTAAGACTAAGAAACCCCGACTGCCTTAGACTCTCCTCATGTGTAAGATGCTATAATCCCTTCATCATCTTCATGGCCTTTTCCCGGACTCACTCGAGTAAGTCCTGAAGGCAGGAATAACATGTTTTCTTCCAGTTACCAGAAACCTCTCGTGACCACCATAACTTTTCAAAGATTATCAAGAGTTGCCTCACAATGATGTCAGTCAGCTCCCTCAGCATTTGTGGGAGCATCACTGTGTCAGGTTCAACAGACCTGTGTATGCCCATTTTTTTAAAACATTCCCTCATCTTCTTCAAGGGTGAGTCATCCTTGCTCCAGAATTTCTCACCGGTCTCAGGGATTCCTAAAGGCCAGTCTTACCTGTAAAGAATGAGCCAAAGAAGGCATCGAAAGAGCAGTGTAGGAGAAAGGGACCTGGGGGTCCTGGTGGACAGCAGGATGACCATGAGCCAGCACTGTGCCCTTGTGGCCAAGAAGGCCAATGGCATCCTGGGGTGTATTAGAAGGGGGTGGTTAGTAGGTCCAGAGAGGTTCTCCTTCCCCTCTACTCTGCCCTGGTGAGACCACATCTGGAATATTGTGTCCAGTTCTGGGCCCCTCAGTTCAAGAAGGACAGGGAACTGCTGGAGAGAGTCCAGTGCAGGGCAACAAAGATGATTAAGGGAGTGGAGCATCTCCCTTACGAGGAAAGGCTGAGGGAGCTGGGTCTCTTTAGTTTGGAGGAGACTGAGGGGTGACCTCATCAATGTTTATAAATATATAAAGCGTGAGTGTCACGAGGATGGAGCCAGGCTCTTCTCAGCGACAACCAATGAAAGGACAAGGGGTAATGGGTTCAAGCTGGAACACAAGAGGTTCCACTTAAATGTGAGAAGGAACTTCTTCTCAGTGAGGGTGACGGAACACTGGAACAGGCTGCCCAGGGAGGTTGTGGATTCTCCTTCTCTGGAGACATTCAAAACCTGCCTGGACGCCTTCCTGTGCAACCTCATCTAGGTGTTCCTCCTCCAGCAGGGGGATTGGACTAGATGATCTTTAGAGGTCCCTTCCAATCCCTAACACTTTGTGATTCTGTGATTCCTTGGCCTTTTCTGTGTCCTTTGTTGTTAGGTTCTTTGCCACATTCAGCAGAAGGCCTGTGTTTTCCCTAGTCTTACTTATGCTGCTGGATAGCCTGTATGGAAGCCATTACTACAGAAGCGGTCTGTAAATGTGCAGACCAAATTTCCCCCCAAAGTCCTCCATTTTTAAAAATTGACTTATTTTTCAAGCTGGTAGTAGAATACGTTTGAGATCCATAATCTAGACCAGAGACATCATGTGAACAAATCGTTACATGTCTTCATAGATCTTTGGATACTTGTGGAAATTAACACTGAAGAAAATTTCTTTGACTATCTTCATGTTGAAAAGCTTTCAAAACTCAGAAGGTCGTCTGCTATTATAATTGTAATCAAGAGAACATTCACATCAACATGAGCATGGTCACATTATGGATAGGGATATTAAGCATGCATACAGAACTTTGCACAGTGCTGACGGACATTTCTATGTGATGAAGAACCTAGATCATTCTTTCTAGTCCCATAAAAGCTTTTCTATAAACATGTATTTTTCTCAGAACAAATTTATTTGCAAAACATTATTTGCTGTTAGCAATGGTATAGTATTTGAAATATTTACCTGGAAACTGGAACAAAGAATATACTTTTCTGCTAAACAGATCCCACCTCTTATAGCCCTTTTCTAGAGGCCCCTGCTAGTTTAAACTCTCTTAGAACTTGCTGTAATGTATGAACTCATTGTCAGAGGAGAATAACAATAATAAAACATATGAAAAGTATGTAGTATCCATCTTCCCCAGAGTGCCAGTTATCGATAGTAGATCATCAGTCTCTCTTTCCCAAGTTTTAGTTATATGGGTTATTAATAAATACACTAAGCCTAGTAGGCACAGAAGCGAACAGCAGGTTTAATAGCTTGACACATTTCTTCTACCATGGATACCCCAGTGTATTAAGGATCTTACTCATGCAAAAGCATTGTTCATTTGGCTTTATAATAGTCCTATTTCTTCCACTAAACAAGGCATAGATTTGCTTATGCATGAATGCAGTGGCAGATATTACTTTTGAGAATGCACTGTTCTTCCTCATCTGTTCTTTCCACTACAATAAAAAGATCCAGCCATGGAAAATAAGATATTGAAAAATAATGCCTTTTAGGTCTCTTTCTGTTTACCTTGTAACTTATGTGTGTTTGTATGGGATCATGGCAGCAATACCTGTTTCCTTTAACTCCCAAGTGATGTTCCACTCAAGGAGTGACATCTAAAGCCCTTTTCTGTTTTCTAAGGCACTCTTTTTAAGAGGAAGGACTAGAAGATAAATCTGTCTGATGCTTTTACAGGAAAAGTGAAAGGAAAGTATGTTTCAATTCTATTCTTTTTGGTATATTTAGGCCTCCCACTTTCAACGAGGAAGCAGGTGGGGGTCAACTAAACTGTGGTATGCAATACTATGATCTTGGTGACTTTTAGGTATCTTGATATTGTATAAGCCAATAAGAAGGATTGATATGGACAGGAAAGAGTTCACTTGGTGTCAAAGAAGTCACAGGCATTGAAAGAAACACTTTGAAAGTGCAAATTATCAGTTATTAATTAATCAGTTATTATTCAGTTATTTTTATGAAAGTACAGTATAAAAATGTAGTCCAACCCAATCAATATTCCCTGATATTTAATTCTAGAATTCATAGGGGTTTGTGTGTTCTTTTAATTCCCTGACTTTATTTCTGAAAGAATTGTAATGTTCTTACTAAAGTACTGTTTTAAAAAAAAATGTAGCCATCTTCTGTCTCATTTTCAAAAGATAAATGGCAAGATAATTATAGATATATAAAAATTATTATCTCAAGATAAAAATACATTTTTCTCTATACCTATTTTACATTCAAAAATGTTAATGATCATACTCATATACTGTAACAATAGAGTTACTTCCTGAAATAATTCCATAAGTATGAAGGAAAGCTACACATAAACTCCCGAAAACTTTACTGTAGCGAAGGGAAACTGTACAGTTGCTGACTGCCTGCCAGCATTATAGCACCTTCCAACCTGCTTCTATATTGATCTAGCAGACTATGTGGCAGAACACGAAGAATAACCATCTGTGTCAGGTACAGCAGCAAGTGTCATATCCATTGAACAGGTTGCTGCCTGATTACAATAAATCTCTTTCAAGCACCTGGCAACCTTGACAGACACTTTTATCTTTGTATAAAAACACCCCATCACCTCAAAAAGTTGTCTGAATAGAAATGAGAAACTCGATAGCTAACAACAACTCATAAAGGCCAGAAACAGAATCCACTGCAGATACAGAGTGAAATTTAGGTAAGACAGCATTTAGATTCATGAGGAGTTCCTTGTCGTGCACAGCAGTAGTGTCTGCTCATCTCCTGTTTCAGTACAATACTGCTAATGTTCTTGTAAGGCAAAACTTAAAGTAGGATAACAGTTATGTAAAGATAAATGATTTGTACCTAAGATTTTACAAATTTCTGTTTGCACTGACAAGGCTTGTGCAGATAAAACAAAGGAAGAGAACTTGTCACTAGAAGATTCGAATAATGACAACTTTTCAGGGTATCTCTCAGTAAGTCTTTATCTGAAACTTTTGTAGGAAGAAGATATACATTAAGAACACTGATCAGATTGTTTTCAAAAATATTTTTAGAGCCTCACCTGCATTTATTAGTAGACGTGTTTTGAACTTAGATCTACTATGTGCATTAAAAGTAGTTCTTGAGGTACACTACTCAGCTGCATGTTTAAGCAAGTACTCTGACTTTATGAATGATAGATCTCCATAACCAGATCATGCAGGTTTGTCTCCAGTAATTGTTGAATTTTCTCTGTTGTCAGCCACTCAATAGTAGTTACTAATTTTGTCAAGTCTATATTTGTCTTTTTAAAGGATGTAAATGATGAAAAATTATTATTATAAAGAGAAAGTCTTTGAAGGAATAATAGACAATACGAATCAAAACATGGAAAATGAATATCTGGTTCTTGTGAAGGAAAAGGCAGAACAGAAAGTTCTATCAGAGATGCGTGTGTATTTCCTGTAGTGGGAAGCAAGGATGACAGTTCTGTGAACTCCACTGATGATGTTATTTTGCTAGATGAGGAAAATAAATACTTGGAAGTATTATAATAGCAGTAGGTCCCATTAGTGTGTACCAGCTGGTTAATATCACTGAGTTCATCCAAAACATCTCATAAAATGAGAACTATTTGCTATACAGAACTTGGTCTGAGAATTAGTCAGTTTTATTCCAGTCATAGAACATGTTGCACATATTTGGCTGAACTCAAAGAATCAGCAGACTGTGATTTGATGTTTGTGAGTCTCTGGCTGATGGATGAAGCAGTAAACAGCCAGATATTCAATAGGAAGAGATGTTTGCATTTACGTTTCATGACTCACTAAAAAAACAGGGAAAGATATCTGGTTTTAAATATATATCTTGGTAGAGGAATGAGAAATTATTGAAGGACTTAGTAATAGCCACTGCTCTTCTGATGCTGAAAAGAGACTTGTCAATTCTTCAGGACCCTTTTGAGGCAACCTAGAGAGAACTGAAGCTGCACTTGTAGAATCAGTTGTAAACTGTAACCAATGGTGAGTAATGACTTGCTATTTAATTCAATTTCAGCCCCTGGTATGTTACTAATTACTGAACTCATGTCCATGATAGATAAAGCAACAGTCTGGTGCTGCTCTAATGATGAAACTTGTATAGGGAAGACAGAAAGTATCATTAAGGAACTAGTGATAAACTAGATTGTGTCATAATTATGCTGGGAAAGAGGTACTGACCTTAAATCTATGAAAGTATCAGTAGCGACATATGGTACAGGTCGGGTATTAGACTGTATTTTTACTGAGACCTGAACAGCAGAACTAAGAAAGTGCGAAGAGAGAACATGTGTTGAGGTTGATATCTTGAATACTATAGAAGACTCTCCAGTGGCAATTAGTCCTCCTAGTCCATAGCTCAGTTTAGTGGTCAGAAATATCCCATAGTCGAAAATATCTGCCTTTTTCAGACCTTTAAGGATAAAAGTGTAGAAAAACAAACAAACGACAAACCAAGAAAAAACAACAAAAAACCAAAACCAAACAAGAATAACCCCCAAATCCACCAAACAATAAAACGATACCAAAACAAACAAACACAAATCAGAAAGAAAAACAAAATAAACAAACCCCACAACCAAAAAACTCACATAAGAGAAAAATCAAAATATTAGTAACTTTGGCCCTGGCCTGAATCTGCAGCAAATTACATGGCTACCAAAAAACCTTTCAGTCTTACCAAAGTATTATATAGCAGACAAATAGAACTCCAAAATGTAGAAGCAGTTTTAGTGACCTCAAGAAGGGAGTAAATGCAAACTTTCTCATTATTCATATTCTGCATGAGGGCCAAGTGGCACTGCTCAGAACAGAAGTGAATCAATATAAAATGAATTAATTACAAATGTTATCCATTGAGATACGGCAAACTACCTGACATGATCTTTTGGAAGACATACAGATGTAACTGCATTTACTAACTGCATTTCACTCAGTGTCATTACAAATATCAAGAAGGAATATTATCTATTAAAAATGCAATAAAAGCTTAGTTATATCTCCAAAAGACTAATCTGTATGGAAATCAAATATTCAGTAAAACTCATTAACCTAAATTAAAAAACAAGACTCCTGGCTTATTTCTTAAACAAGCAAAAAATTCTGAAACGAAATAACTGTAAAGAGGATACCTTATACACACACGATCTGTATAATACTAGCTTTAGTAAAATGAACAGGCCACGAAGAAGGCACAATCTTCAAAATAAAACTTTGCACTTCTGTTAGTGTTGATTTTTCTTCAAATATTTAAAAAATAATAGGATAGGCAATTTTTGGCTTCCTAAAAATATCACTACAAGCAGTTAGAATGGCAGAGATGTTGAAATGCTTGTTCCAGATATTTTTAGTGAAACAAACATCTACATGCGCAGAAAAGGAGGCACTCAGCAAATACGAGAACTAAGAAAGGAAAACCAAAATCTCCATGGAGTAAGGTAAATTCTTTTTCTGCTGCTGACTAGCCAAGGAAGAAGGGAAGATTGGCATTAGGGTCAGAGATTGCTGAACACAACATGAGGCACATGAAATGGTAGATTCTAGCAAAGCAAACTGAAAATGAAGCTAAGAAAAAGTGCATTTTTTGTTACTGCATGCATATGATGCTGGGAAAAATTCTTTTGAGAGAACAGAGTAATTAATAAATAATTAATAAATCCAATTAAGAAAGGATGATGGATTAAATCAAAATAATAGAAGGTGATATAGGAAGTAGAAAAAATACTCTTAAGAAGAAAATTAATACATTTTGAATATTCTTACCATTTAAAAAGCACTAACGAGGAAAGAAGTTTGACATCTGCATTACTCAGAGGCTTTTTCTACTTACCTTGGGATACCTCTTCTGTATGAAAATCAGGAGAAGTATGTTTAGACAAAAGATCCATAAACACAGCCTGGGCTGATGGAAGGTCATTGTCTAAAATCTCAGCAGGAAACACTTCAGCCACTTCAGTGACAGTTTTCTTGCTTTGGGGGATAGTAGGTAAACAGGTGATATTGTTTATTCCATCAACACAAAGAAACCCAGTGGAGCAGGACTGTATAAGGCAATCATTGTAATTAAGCTCACAGCTTCGTCCCTGAAAGAGAATTTTAAAAAAGCCATTTATGAAGGCAATTTGCATTTCATAGCTATGTTAGTTCAAATTATTGCTTTCTTTTGATTCTAAAATGTTGTTTACTTATATTAAGCTGTCCACACTTTTGAAAGCAAATTTAATCATGGGGAAAATATTGCTTAACTAATTTAATATTATAGTTGTATATTTTAAATTATAACAAAACTATATTGACTCCAACTTAGTATTACAACTTATAAATAAAAATAAATTCCTCACAGATTTGTAATTGCAAAGTATCAAAACTGTATTGTCACCAGTAATAAATAGCAGTTAAAATAACCATCTTCAGTAGAGCACCTAGTTATACAGAAAACTTTATACAGTGGATTTAGCTGTCTAAAAACCTCTGTTCGTTCTGATTGTCAAGTTAATGTTCTTTCTTTTTCTACGCTGAAGCTCAGTATTTGTTGCCTGTTGTTACCAAATCTTCACACAGCACCTTATTAATACATTAAGTTGATAGATAATTCTTAGAAAAGAAAAAAGGTAATGGCAGTCTCAAATTGGATGTGGCACTTACTTTTTATTTTTTATCAAGACTAACAATTCATAGGAAGCCTGAATTATCCTTCCTAGTAATAAATTTAAAATGTTCGTATTCAGTGGTCTGTAAAAAAGGCAAGAAAAAATGCATTTCTTTTACAGCAACAATTATGTGAATTAAACATATTCTTGAAGTGTGAAATAAATATATGCTGAAACCAGGCCTGGGTTAATTTTATTTTCACTTCTGTTGTAATGAACTAATGGGCTATGTGAGGAGATACAGCTAACTTAGCTAACCTAAAAGGATCCTAAATATCTGGATAGCTATTAAAAAAATGCAGTGTCATCCCTGAAGGACATGCACCTCTGACAACATATTATCACAATATAATTTCTGACTGAAGTTTCTCCTGCAACTGGGCACATGTA
This sequence comes from Caloenas nicobarica, assembly GCF_036013445.1. NCBI lineage: Eukaryota > Metazoa > Chordata > Aves > Columbiformes > Columbidae > Caloenas > Caloenas nicobarica. The sequence continues at coordinate 28,821,643 of NC_088247.1, forward strand.
AGAAAATCCAAGTAATTTCTCTAGTGCTCAATAAGTGTGTGCTCATTGCACACTTTCCCTCAGACAAGATGCTTAAATAGTCTCTTGTCTACCTGCCCAGCTATTTAAGCAACTTATATTTTCTGAGATCTCTATCAATTCTATTAAATTCATTGATAATATTAGGAAACAATAGAAGGTGCAAGAGATATAGGGGCAGAAATGCAGACACAAAATCTCAAATTACTTTTCTTACAAATAGTTTAAATTATTCAGTGTTTAAAATGGAAGAGGTTAATTTCTTTTTTAAAATGATTTAGATACACCCACACTTCTTTCAATCAAGTTCTTAATTTGTTTTGGCAAGTATTGACCTATCTGGTAAATTCATGGCATTTTATAAAATCACTCACGATACTAGTATTCTAAAGTATGAAGGAACAGCAGGCAAATTTATATGTAGGATTTCAACACAATGATAGAAACAATTTCTTCCTTGCTCTCTTCTAATTCCACACACAGCACAAATTAGCAGTTTGAATAAGATTTCTGTCTAATAATCCTTCCTAGTACTACAAAACTTAAGTTTCATTCTGTCTTTCCCTGTGACAAATTATTGCATTTTTATTACTACTATGTGTAATGGTGAAGAGCATTTTATTATGGTTTTATGACTCATAGAAACAAAGCAGATGTGGATAACCTCCACTGTGCATGAAGGGTACATTAAATAGTCATAGACAAATTTGATAGCTTTGAAAGTGTCTGTAAATGCTTTAAAAGTTTCCATGCAGGCAGATGGTGCAGCTTTGTATTTAAAAGTAGGTATGTGTCTATAGATGTTTCCATTTAAAATGTAAACATTTATTCCATATACCACTGGCTATGCTTTTCTTCTCAAAATTTATGAGAAACTTCATGATCTGTACTTTATGATCCATACTTCAGATAACATTACATATATAGAGTACAGAAGATTTACTTAACATACACTGTAGCTGAAGTTCCTTGAATACTTATTTCTCTGGGAGTTCCATTATTTCCGCCCCACACTTAGAGTTAGGAACCAGAACCCATTGGGGGCTACCATATACACATCTTGAAATGTTTAGACACTAACGCCTTATTTTCCATACTGAAGATAGGTATGTTGAACATTTTTTTGTTTTGTTTTGGGTTTTTTTCCACATTTTCTTTCTCTACTGTGGACTTCCCAAAACATAGAGGAATCTGAGGGACTGAAGACGGAACAGTGAATAATGGAATAAAAACACAGAAAATATATATTAAATTCCAGCTACTTCAAAGGTTTGTTACTTTTTTCATCTGTAAGGGCTTGTTCTGCAACATGCTGTGCAGTTAACACCCAAGCTATGTACTAATAGAACAGCTGCCCCCACAGGTCAAATATCTATCTAGCTCCATCATCGGTGAGCTATTAATGAATACTTGGGGGAAAATGCAGGAAGAAAATGAGCAGAGTTTGCAGCTGATAATTCACCAAATATACCACTACAATTCCTGGCAATGGGTAATTCAAAGACTCCCTAAGTCAGGGTAACATTCAGAAGAATAATTTGAATTATGATGAACCTATCCTCCTTTTACTTCATTTTTGGACTTATTTGTACTTTTGGTCTCTACAGTATCGTGCAGCACTGACTTGCACCAATGAATTTTGCACTGAGCAAAAAAATAATTTCTTTATCCAGACATCAAGCTTCATCTCTGATAGTATTATTTGGTGTTTAGAATATTTTTCTGAGAAATAAACACTAAAAAAGTAGTGTAATTGATCTTCTCCATTACAGTTGTTCATGGAGGATAAGTATAAATACTTTATGAACAAAATCAGATTATTTTAACACATGGGTCTGACTGTTTTCCATATAAAAAGACTATGTCACTCAACTGATATATCCTTCATCATCACCTGCCCTTGTTTTGAATGCCAGCCTGCTTTTGAAGACAAAAAGAAAGCAGTTGCTGTGGTTTGTGGGGAAGTATCAACGGTACCCGTTGTGTACTTTAAAGAGCACCCTACTGAAAATCTGTATTCATTCTTACAGGCTAGTCTCTTACTTCTTAGGATAGTCAGTTAGCCCATTTAGTCAGATTATATGCATTGTTAAAATCCATTTTCAACCTACTAACCCCTTATGATAAAATGCAGATTTTTTAAAAAATATGGACAAATGCAACCGGGAAAATATGTCTGACAATTCTGTCTTCATGACAGGCAAGACGGGAGATACAGGGAACTACAGACCAGTCAGCCTCACCCCAGTTCCGGGGAAGGTGATGAAGTAATGGCACCTGGAAGACATTTCTAGGTGCAGGAAGGACAAGGGGATGATTAGAAATAGTTGGCATGAAGCTTCGAAGGGGAAATAGTACTTTACCAACCCAATAGGACTCTAAGAAGAGATGACTGGCTCGTTAGAGCAGTGGATGTTGTCTGTAAACTTCAATGAGTCCTTCAACACTTTCTGTCATAATGTCCTCACAGAGTGTCTGACAAAGGATGGACTAGATATTTGGACAGTGAGATGGACTGAAAACTGACTGAATTACCAGGCTCAATGGTCTCTATTCAGCAATCAGGAGCATGAAGCCCTGATGGTGGCCAGTCATTAATGATGTACACCAAGGCTTCACACTAGGTCCAATGCTACTTAAGCTCTTTAGTAATGGATGCTAGGACAGAGTGCATCCTCAGCAAGTTTTCATGTGATACAAAATTTAGAGGAGTTGTTGATATGCCAGATGAGTTTGTTGTCATCTATACTGGCTTTGAGAGATTGAAGGAGTCTGCCAACAGAAACCTCAGGAAACTCAGTAAAGGGAAATGCAAAGTCTTGCACCTGGGGTAGAAAACCCCCCACACCAATAAATACTTGGGGCTGACACACTAGAAAGCAGCTTTGCAGAGAAGGACCTAGGGGTAGGAGCCAGGAACGTGCACTTGTAGCAAAGAAGACCAACAAAATCCTGGGCTGCATTAGGAAAACCATTGTCAACAGGTTGAGCGAGGTGAGCCCTCACATTTACTCACCAGTGGTGAGGGCACACCTGGGATTCTGCATCCAGTTCTGGGCTTCCTAGTAAAACCAAGATATGAATCCACTAACACATTCAAATAGACCTTTACCTTCATTCTATTATTCCCCAGAGGAATATGAGAAAAGTTTTCTTAATTTAGAGAAAATCTCTGCCTCCACACAATCCTTTCTGTGTCCACTTCTATAGGGATATCTTACGTAAATAATCTACTGCTCCCAGAATGATGACTCTGCATTATAAGCAAATAGGAGACGAACAATGAAGAAGTTGGTGGAACTGGAAGTCTCTAAATCCAGAATGCAGTGGTATTCTACTTTTTCTCATTTAAATTAATACCAGGAGTGAGGCCTAGCCCAAAACAACAGCAATAACAACAACAAAAAAACCTTGAGCAAACAACAACAAACCAAAACAAACAAAAAACCCAAACCAAAAGAACAAGAAAAAAGAAAAAAAAAAAAAACCACAAACAAAAAACCAAAACCAACCAACCAACCGAAAACCACAACCAACTAAACAAACAAACAAAAAATCAAGGATGCCTTGCTACTGCTGCATTCAGATATGAGTCCTCTGAGTCTAGGAAAGACTTATGGTTACATAGAGGTTAACAAGGTTACATGGACTCCTTTCTCCACATTTTGGATTGTGGAAAGTATGGATGCAGGTTCAGGGAACTCATAACCTCTTATTCTGGAAGTGGATGTAAACTTCTTGAAAATATGCCCGTTTCAGGTACCTATACAGGTAACCTATACAGGCTTCCATTATTTGGTGCCACATTTGTACCACACAAAGAAGACAGCCCTGTCCTCATTTACTACTAATGGTGGACCACTTGGTATGAAGTTTGATTTGAACTGGAAGTTCCCCTCTGAATGTTTAGTGGGGGCTTGTGTGACGGACTTAGAAATGTCCTGTGATAAGAGCATTAACACAAAAATCTTCAGGTATTTTAGACTTCAACATGTTATTGTCAAGGCCCTGGTGAGCCTCATTTTCTGCTGCAGAAAGAAGCCCTGAAACTGGCTAATGTCTGAGAAGTTACTAATTTCTTTCTTGACTTGGTTGAAGAGAATCTATGAAGGTAAATCTTAATCTTACTTGCCATAACCTGTTCCTTCTATTTTACAAGCGTAAATACACCAAATAAATGGTGCATATATATTAAAATAAGCATCACTGTTACCATTTATAAAGAAAAGGTATTCAAATAATTTCAAGCTTGGAGTTGTAGAGATAAGAATTACTGAAGTAAGAAAAATAAATCTCAAAAAAAAAAAATTATATACTCCTTTCTCCCCTTTTTTACTAACCCCAAACTATTAAATGATTCTATCAAGCTAAACCTGAAGTGTGATGAAGTAAAGCAAAAGCTCAAAGCATAGCTACCAACTGCATGTTTTCAACTACAGAAAGAACTGGCATAAAAAGGTGGTGGCAGCATGGAAATTTCAACCTTAGATGAACACAGCACTGGTATTTAGCCACCCTCAAAGGATTCTTTTGGTATGTTAAACACAGAGAATAAAACATAGGACCAAAGCCTACAGCGTCAAGCATTCAAAGGCTTAATTTAGTTTCAGGGAACTTGTTTTCAAAATATCTGTCTGTGTGCAATAGTTTCAAGTATGAGTTCTCTTAGTATATAAAAATATTAATTGGTATGTGAAATAAAAATATTAATAGGTATGTAAAAAAATTAGTTACTGTTTAAAAATATTCTGATTACTGACAAAGCCATTATATACGCTCACACTTTTCCACTTTTTATGGATATTAGGTAATTATTTATCTGGAATACTAGAGTTCCTTTTAGTAAAACAGACAAACAAAATTAAAAAAAAGGATGGTTACTAAAATATTGTATTCTTCAGAAAGGCCAGGTTTTGTCTGAATGGGGTTACAAAGAAAAGGGATTACATCCAGTATTTTCTGTGCAACAATGAATAATCAGGTTAAGGGAAAGACAAGAAAGAATGTCAGCATCTCACCACAAATCCTGGCTTGCAAAAACAGGAATAACCAAAGCTGGGATCCTTCTGAACACAGATGCCATGTATGCAGGGGTTGGATATGCACTCATCAACATCCAGTTCACAGTGGAGGCCTTCCCATCCTGTCAGGAATAAAAACAAACAAACAAAAAACCAGACACCCATTAAAATCTAAATCCATTTATTAAGCGTCAATCTAAAAAAAGCTATGGGTAACTATAATCAATCCTCATATACACACAAATATAATATATAGTATAAGATGTGTATGAACTGTTTTGTGCTATGGTTTCTCAAAGCAGCAAAAAGACAATAAATAGTTTAACAATAAACAAGCACAATCCAAACTAAAAGGACTTTATAATTATACTCCACTCCAGGAAAGCTGATATTTGCTGATTTCTATTTCTGTAGACACATAAGTAACCAAACAAGAGTAAAACCTGAATATATTATTTCATTACTGAATTAACTGACTTGATGGGTTGCCATTCACCTACAGAATTATCTGTACTGTTATCTTTCTTGTGGCTAAGAATTAGCAAGGGTAAAACACTCCCTGAAACTTATCTCATTCCAGATCTGGATAGTGCAACAAAAGCCAAAATTTGAACTGAAAGAGTATGGAATTGCCTATCTTAATTTTTGACTTCTTTATCCCATTCATTGATTTTGTGTATTATTGCCACACTGGGGAAGGAAAGCTGAGCATTTAGATACATGAAAATAGTTACAGTTAAACAAAATAAACCTAGAATTTTGTGAAATATGCCAAATTATTGAAGAACACCAGACCTTCTGTCATGATATTCCCACCACCCATTGCAGGTTTGTTATTTCTCCAATTAAATTTTCCCATTTCTAAACAAATAAAACCCCACGGCCTAACCCCTCCCCAAAAAACCCCCACACAACCCACCAACCAAACCAAACAAAACAACAACAACAAAAAAAAAACAAAACCACCACCACCACCACCACCAAAAAACAGTCCTTGATTGATACAAATCTCGTTGCTTCTGTCCTGTATTTGCCTCAGAGCATGCATCAAATAGTTACATTCCAGTCCTGGTTTATCTGCCCTGGTAGAAGTGCAGCCTGCCCCAGCTAAACACTTCAGCTGTGAGGTTGCTATTAGTTCTAACTGCTGCTGTTGTTGCTTTTGAGCTGTCTGAGATGCTGTTAGAATATAGTTTACATCTCTCTGTGCTGCTTCTGCACCTGAACAGCCTGCAGATGCAGCCACAGATCCTGAACATGCATCTATTATTCTAAGAGTATGGGGCCTGCTACTGGGACACTAGCTGACAAAATTCATGATCCATTACATAGTAGGTTTGTCAGAGCTAAATTAATACCCTTTTCTGGTATCACATGCTGTCACCACATGCTGCATTTTGTTCTCTGGGTTTTTTGGAAAGCTGCAATCATCTGCCTTGTTCCTCCTTCTGTCTTGCCACTTTCCCTTTTCCATTTCATTAAATTCCAACTGTGGATCTGTTGCTGGATATCTCAGACTTTCTGCCTTGTGGAAAGTTCTTGCCCATAGTTGCCTTTACAGATCCAAAAATAGTCAATCCCATCTTCACATTTCTATAGGCGAAGCTTAGCAGAGAAATCCAAGACCTATCATAGGTGAATAGTAGTAGCCTGCAACAAAAGCAGAGTTTTTCCAAGCTTTTCTACTTTTTGTCTCTGGAAGAGATTTTTTCTTTATCTTCCAATCTCTTCATTCAGTTCTGCAACTTTCCAAAAAGCTATTTTTCCCAATGGTTTCCTTGCTTATCCAAATACACTGAGTTTCTGAGTTGTAACCTTCCTTCAGATGTTTCAGAAGCCATGTAACTCAAATGACACTTGAAAATACCACATTAACTAAAAAAAGCAAGGTATGTAACCATGATACACATACCTAACACATGCATCTCTTTCACTGTGTCTTTTTCTATTAAAGAAAACATGTAGAGATCTTTCACCCCTACTAATGAATGTTATTAATAAAAGAAGTGTAAAAGAAGGGCAGTTTATTCTTGGGTTGGAAGGTGTTTAAATCATGTTGGCATCAGGAGTGAGTTCCAAGGCCCCCGAGAAGCTTCTTCTACTTATACCAAGCATTTCCATGTACAGTTGCATACAGATAGCAGCCACAGTCCTTGGCTGGCAAGCAATTTTTAAATGTCTATATTCAAATATATTGAAAGTATTACTAGCTTTAAAAATATGGAGAAAAATTTTAAACTCGACAATGTATTCTGTGTGAATCACTGAAATGGCAAATATATATATATCTTTTACATTTTTAAGTCATCTGTATTGGTAAAATAATATCTAGCCATATGCAGTACGAGGTAGAGTGACAGGACATGCAGTTTTATCCAGGTAGAATTCCACTGTGTAAAACTGCACTGAGAGGAAAAAAGATAAACAGTACTGAAGATAGGTCATGACTCAGGCTTTTAAGATCAGAAGGGACCATTATGATCATGAATTCTGACCCTCTGTATGGCGAAGTCCAGAAATTTTTCACTCAGTGGTTCATACATCAAGACTATAATGTCTTCCTGGATTATTGAGTATCTCTTAGACATTAAAAAAAAAAAGTTGCTATAAAAATATTAATCTGTGAGCAAGTTAGTCCTAAGATTAAGACAAGGATACTTCTATTTAAGTCTCATGTATTAGAGTATCATTCCTCAGTATGAATAAACTGTCCATATTGACTCTCACTACACACACACAAACATACACACACGCTCTTGCTTCAGTATCTTGCATACTTGAAAAAATAAAATCTCTTACATGTAGTTTTGTAAATTGCAGTAGGGACACTTCAGAATTAAAAAAAATATGTAAAATAAAATCTGATTTTATTGATATTGAATTTATTTGCATGAAGATATCATGGGTGAAGAGAATACTTATTGTCAAGAATATTTCTAAGCAATTTCTAAAATAATCACTAAGAAATCTTGGACAAATACCAACAAATAATGCATTTAGCAGTGCCAGTCAGTGCAATAGGAAATAATAGGCTTAAATGGAAAAATTAAAGTTTTAGGAGGTAAGTACTAGTATAACTCTTAAATTAAGAGTAACTGAATTATGGAGCAGTATGCTCCAAGGCATTTATTTATACTCTGCTTATGTTGACAAAAGGCTCTTTGTTAATAGACATGACAGGAGACACTGAGTAGTCCTGAACAGATTAAATTTGTGATTTTGTGACAAGGCAGGCTGATTGTGACTTTTGCTTTTGTATAAATACTAAACCTCTTATACCTTTTTAAGTTATCTATGTTAGCATAAGAAAACAGCTCCCACTTTTTTTTTAGAAAGTGCTTATTTTCATTCTGTTCATAATTTTCCAGAAAATTTCATCCCTGCCAGAAGGCCTAAGCATGGGTTTGTGTGACAACAACAATAACAATAATAAATGTTGGCTAAAATGTTCTGAATTTCTTTTCAGGCAATCTTATTCTGTAACTAGCTAAATTATCTAGTTGCTACACATTGCCTATTCTACTGCTTGGTCAGTAAGTTACATTAGCAAAGAACATACACAATAAACCCAGCTCCAGATAATTCCTCAGAATCGATGTGCTGGTTTTAGTTTTAGGTCTTTCTAACGTGCTTATTAGAGTAGTTAATTCTCTTTAGATTTCATTTAAAACGCTTGTCAAAGAGATAATAGTTTTGTACCTTGTAGATTATATACAAATTAAGAGCTTGATATAATTTACCAATTTTCTCAATAGCAACACTGATAATTCAAAAAGTATAATTGTGTAAGATTGTTCTGTCTGATGTCAGTTACCTTGTTGACATTTACAAGTGTATCCATTTATATGATCTTCACAGGTTGAGCCATGTAGACAAGGTGATGAATTACACTCATTAAGTTCTATTTCACAAAACTGTCCAGAAAATCCAGCGAGACACCTGAAGCAAACAATATTCCAAAGTGTTATACTACACATAACCATTAGATAAAATATACTTTGTGTGGAAACAATTTGTATAAAATATGTGCATTAACAGCAGTGTGGAAACAATTTGTATAAATTATCAGCATTAACAGCACACAATCTCATTTATTTCTTTCTGTTTTAAGAAGTATTTTACTCGAAGTCTTCTAAGTTTCACACTGTAATCCATGGTGATCTTTTAGAGGATTTATGATGTCAAACCTCAGTCACGAGTTTCACATCTGGATCATAATCAAACCAAACAGTCTCAATTCAGTTTCCTGGTTCTAGCAAGGTGAGTACAAACCCTTCTTAATGGGAGACTGTCTGTTTATTTAGCTAAGTAACTGCAGTCTGTGCACGGAAAACTGCTTGTTAAGAAATGTTGAACAATTAAATGTAACTACAGCATAAAAGCTAAACTTCAGGAACCATGCTTTATCATTCTAGTTTTCAAGTATTAGTCATCATGAAAAAATGATTTTTTTTTCCTCATAAATTCTATGTGATCATTAATACCAAAATATTTTGGTATGACTTCAACATGTAACTATACATCTGATTCAAACAGATTCACAAGACCTCTAATGAAGATCAAAAATCTTACTGATCTCATCATTGAGAGACATCCTTGCACACACCTGCACATCTTTACAGACATACTCAAATATGTTCTGCAAAACAGGGCCACATAATGGTATTTACAACATTTACTTTTTTAAGATGTTTTGTACATGGATATAATTTACATGAGACAGTGTATCCAAAAACTCCTGTTAGCAACCAGGTGGTACACATCTTGCATGTTGTCTTGGCTCTAACGAAGAGCATAAAACATTATGCCCCACTTAGAGGAAGATGAGTACATTAACGAATTACCTTTGAGTAAATTAGAATAGTCACATCACTTATTCCTCAAGGTACTACATTGTACGAATACAAAACATATCATTGAAATTAAATATCTGCAGTGTCTACCTTAACTTTCCAGATCCTGAAGCAAAAAGGGAAGAATGATAGACCACAGAACAGGTACATGTAACACTTCTTGAAGGATCATTACACTCTGTATTTGCAATTATGTTTTGGTTTATTTCTGCCTTGACTATTAGAAGATATATATTTAATCTTACACGGAATACACTCTGAGTAATGGGAATTTGGAATCTACCAAGCCAAATCTACATCAGCTACAGCTGACAGTGATGGCACATTGCTTGGACAATGTATAAACTGACGCACCCACTACTATTTTTCAAATATCTAATTATAATGTGTGAAAGAACGTGGATAAGGCTTAATGAGTGAACCATAAGGGCACCTGAATAGTTCTTTGGCAACAAAACATCAAGCAAAATATACGGAGACGGTACAGTTTGTCCTTTCATCCTACTGGCAAGCATCAAAGCCTAGGGTTTAGAACTGGATTAATGCCACCTAACTTCACGTACCTAACTGTAATAACCCTAGAATTCTATTATGCTTACTGGAATAAGAAGCACAGAGGATGATGGTGTTTAATGCAAGCCTAAACAACTTTCCGCAGATACCTTTGTCTTTCCACTGGCTTTATACCATATTAAAAAAAAAAAAAAAAAGGGAATGACTTCTCCCAGATGTGGGAAGGATGAACGCCTATAAACTAATGGAAAGAATAGTCTACTAAAAAAAAAAAAAAAAAAGGCAATTGTTCACAGGGAATACTGTGAGAGTTTAAAGTCCACTTACCTTTAAAAAAAAGATTACAACATAAACTGGAACATTAATTATGTAAAAATTCTGAACAGAATAACTATACCCATGTGTAAATAAGATGGACAGGCTTGACTTTTATCTGTAAAACTCAAAAACATGGGTACATTTGTGACATGTATACTTTCTAAAGAGTAGAAACCAGTAAAGCCAGAAGCAGTTTACAGAGTTATCGTGGTCATAACTAGGTGGAGCAAGAGTGACTAGTGGAGCAGGTTGATATAACTCTAATGGAAAGAATCAATAGAATGGAATCAGCTTCTCGGATGACCTACAGGATGACCTACAGCTTAGATGAGTTTCAGATGATTTTCTACTCAGCAAGGCTTGAGACTTCAGAGACACAAACTATATATACAGAGTTAGGCCACGGGCCTAACTCTATAGACACTAAAGTAGAAAAATAGAGCTGTAACATGAAGTATATTTATATATATTTATATGTATAAAGGTTTGGTAAAATAATCTCTTTTATACTGAAAACTTTCCAAATATTTATTAAGTGTATAATACTATACAGAATGATGGTGTCATCACCAACAAAGAAAATAAATAAAAAATATTACATTGTCTTACAAATTGATATTTTTGGTGGAAAACATAAAGCCATTAAAGCACTTACATATTCAGTAAATCACATCCCAAATATGTCAATTTGCATAAGGCACTCTTTTTCCTAAGTCAGACCATCATTAAACTTAAAGACTATTTAAGAATGTTGCAAGTATTTCACATACTATTGTGGTTTATTTTTTCTAAATGCTACAATACTGCAGTGTTCAGTTTGCTTGTGTTCAGATAGCATAATTAGATATAAAAGATGCTTCATGACTGCAGAGACAGGCACTCTATCAACTAAACGATTCTGAGCAATTATGAAACAACTAGCAGTAAGCAAGTTGCTGGCATTTGTAAGTCATAAAAAAAACACCTTAATCTCAGCAGCTTTCTCAAATTTCCCAAAATTGCAATAAATTGTATGCTTTGTTAGGAGTGTTAATGAAGTTAACGCTTGTTAAGGTATGACAAGCACTTCCATAATTTCTTATTTTTTCTACATTCTTACCTTCATTCATGTTCCTTTTTTCATAAATTTATAGTTCTCTTCTGCCTATCTACATCCTCCCCTCCCTTCTGTCATCTCTTTTTAAGCATTAGGAGACACAGAAACAATATAATTTACATAAAACTGATATTAGAAATTTTAAGTAGATACAGAACACAGTTCTTATGCTATAAATAACATTAAATTTAACTCAAATACTCTGGAACACATTTGTATATTCTGCAAATGAAAACCAGGGGGGTTTAGATAGCTTTCATATCAAGATATGATCACTGCAAATCTTGTACATTGATTACCATTTATTAAAATATAATTTATGCCTTTATAAGTAAATGCATTTGTAGGTTTAGCAGCAAATAACTTTTAGAGCTTATCTAATAAAGCAAGCTAATACATTGTGAAGTATGAGCTTTTAAAGTTTCAAAGGTATCAGCACAAGATCAAAAGTTCAGTACCGAAAGCAGCAAAAAAATACTTCTTGTTTTCTGTAAGATAAATGCATTCACAATTTAATTATGACCAGTTTATAGGGATGATGGCAATGGTCTTTCTCTTTTCTATCATTCTCTACAGCTTTTTTTCTCTCATATAAAATACTGAGATAACATGCTGCAAATATAGTCCCTTTCAGTTTTACTTTTATATCAGTCATTATCAGGAGTGATCATCTTAATTTGGGCACATGCAATGCAATACCTGAACAGAAGACTGAAAAAATTCTATTGAATTGCATGGATTTGAAACAGAAGAATATAGCTTTAGTATTTCTACAATGCAGTAAGGAACAGAAATGGGAATAAGTGTCTCAGCAAAATGCTTAGTGTAGTGTAGAAGATGTAGAAGATGAGAGTTAATTTCCTTCTTCCAGAAAAACATGGTCAGCTAATCACTGTTAAACCTCCTATGCATCTGTATGAGCCAGTTCTTTGCAGTTTTCAACCTGCATCTTGACATTAACTGCAAACTGTGATGAAATGATATCTGCAAACTTTCAATTTTGCAATCTTTCTTCACTCATTAATCTCAGCTGGAATGGAAATTCTGTCTTCTACAATGAATGCAGGAGCTTCTTAAGATGACCTTGAAGGTCCCGTAGTTAAATAAATGGGCATTTGCCTTGGTTATGACAAATGCTGTTTCAATAGCACGATTATTAAGTAGCACAATGAAGAACAGAAATGAAAGGAAGAGGTGTACCTGCCTCTCAGTGTCTAAACTGCCTGCAAAACACGTACACAGATTTAGAATCAGTAGCCAGTTTCACCACCCATCTGGTAAAATGCATCCCAAGCCACCTAGGAAACCTGTGAGTCAAAATGATTCTGAAGTGTAACTATAACATCTTAGACACTTCCAAGCCAAAATTCCTAAATCAGGAGCAAAGTGCACATCAGTTTGAAGGTGCTTCCTCTTTATGCTTGCCCTTTGGGCTATTGGCTAAAATGTACACATTAAAGATAAATAAGTGAGATTAACTTGTTGGTCAAGAATTATTTCACTCAATATAAGAAGAGAAGGGAAGGAAAGTTTAAAAAGCATGAGTTTTTTAAATAATATTTTCAGGACAAAAAGAAACAGTAAGGATAGAAGTGTGAGGCCCTTCTCTTTGGGGGATGAAGTTGGGAGATGAAGTTGTCATGGCACTGCTCAACTGGAGGTAAAGATAGCTGGTGCTCTAACGATACGGCATTAGGGACATGACTATTTTTAACACTCTTTTCATCTAAAAGTCTAAATAGCAACAGCTCTGGGACAAAGACTGTCTGTTCTTGCAGAAGAACAATTTCCTGATCCTCCATGCCACTCTTCAGTCTCTCCAATACCAAGGGCTAGTCCATCTTAGGCTTCCTCTTTCTTGTCTATACCCTTGCATCTCTGGAGGGTGTTGGGACTGATAAAGCAGAGATACTTCCAGCTCTATTCTTCTAAAGACGTCATGCTTCTGTCACAACTGAGTTTTCAAATTCAGCTTCCAGTGAGATGTACAGTTTGAGAAGTCCATTAGTTATCCATAACATATTATTTCACTCTTACCATCCCCCAAAGTGCTGAGAAAACAGAGACTGTCATGCTAGGCACTGGTGACATCGAAGATTGTTTTTCTCAGAGAGCTAGCTGGCAAAAAAAATCAAACGTTTGTAGCTTTCACTCATACCTGCTACCACAAGTGGTCACAGATACCTAGGAAGATTCAGTCACAGAAACCATTGCTGCCTGGGTCCTGAATAGCAGAGTTATGTTGGGAAAATTTATTTTGTTATATCCAGCATTCTAGCTTTATTAAGATGATTTTCACTATGGTTTTCATTATGATTCACTATGGGTGATAGAAGCTGCTCTTTGTCCTTGCCTCACAGGGCTTTGTGGTACTTCGAGTCAGTAACAATAGAGAGAATACTTATGCACTGAAGGCCTTTTGCCAAAAGCAGCTTGGACATTTAAATTGAGTGAGGCATTATACATAATTAGGGAACAGGCAGGAAAGGGGCTGGAGAATGGGTCTGTAATGGACTCAGTATAAAAGCAATTGGCAAGCCTGAAGCTGGCCTAGCTGCACAGTTCAGGCAAAAAGAAAGATGATTCACTGAGGATGAGTTTAGTTGTCTAAGGGACTGACATTAATATGAAGAAGAATTGAGACAGTTGTATAGATACAGAAAGACAGCAGAGTTAATAGGGTGTTGTCTATATGCACTTTGCTGACCTATTTAGAAAAGATGAATCAGGCCCTGAGAAACATTCACAGATACAGTAATCTTAAACCAGAATTTAGGCATTTATTACTATAAAATTGACAGATTTACAGAACTACAGGAAATTGTAACATTATTGATATTTTATCAATCAAAGGTCAGATAAAATGCCTCTACATGATTTAAGCAGCCCTGTCTCACAGTGTTGCAGACATCCTCCCCAAGGCTGGCTATACAGTGGGTCAGAAATGGGCTAATTGTTAGTAATAAGAAAAATACTTGCTCTATATATAACATTGAACGATCTAATGCAGGAGCTGCTGCACATGTGAGACTGATCCCACATCTGCAGTCTTGTTCTTCATTATATCTAATCAAATAATTAAGGTTGTACATTATGATTTATGAATTGATAATAAGGTAGAAATACTTCTAAAGAATTCACAGAACTCGCACTGAGAAAATGCTTATTTTTCCATTAGTCCAGAGCTTGTCAGAGTGAACCCGAGAACATTCATGTTTCCGCATTAAAGCAACAATCTTTTTTTGAGATTAAAGCTAAAAGAGCAGCAGAGGAATGTATTAATGAATCAGAACACAGCTCAGGCAAAATCTCTTTGAATATCTGCGTATTTTATGAGATCCTCACACTTCAGTATAAACTCTGTCTATAAACTCTCTTGTTTCGTGATTATTGATCAAAACACTAATGGCAGAAAAATCTAAAACATCCTCAAAGTTGCTCTGCTCCTGAAAATTATGATAAATAAGACACTTAAGTTATTTTACTAGCTTGTTATATAAGTACGTAAGTTTTGGTTCTGTGTGTTTTGGTTTGTTTGTTTGTTTTTAACTTTCCAGTTATTTAAACAAAGAAAAAATGTACAACTGCTTCTACACAAATTAGAAATTCCATATTTGTATCAGTATTGGAAAGATCGATCAGAGAAGAGGTAAGGGAACTTCACAGACTTGTTCAAATATTTTACACAGAAGTGGAGTTATTCAAGCCTAATCAGAGTTTTGTAATAACAATTTTGGGCTTGCCAAAATATCTGTATTTTTGCCAACATATTTCCATATAAAGAATGAGTAAATCAACAAGAGACTTCAACTCCTAGATGAAGATTTTAATAAAATCCCAAGATGTCCTATGTAAAACTCCTGTAAAAAAAGTAGCAGTGATAACTGTTGTCAAAACTTTTTTTTTGTTCAAGCTAATTCTGCATTCTGAGGGTTACTGGCATGCATGCATTTCTACTACACCAAATACTACATTTAAATCAACTGCAAAGTGACTGATTAATAATCTCTTAAGAGAATCCAATTAATTTTGATCTGTGACAATTATAGCTGCAGTCATAGTAAAATTTCTTCTATGTGAGTAAACTTTCATCCTCAGAGAAAATGTGCAAGAACCCAAATGTCAGCCAAAGTTTTACCTTCAACTCTAATTCATATGCTGTTGTAACTCATTGCTCTTTGAGTTTGTTTTGTAACTCATCTTTTGAGTCTATTTTTTATCTGTACCCTTTTCCTTCTTTCTCCCTCTCTTTCTTCATCCGCCTTGTGACCTTTTGCAGCTTATGAATAATTTGTGTATTTGTGAGATATAAGTTTCAGGAAAAAAAGCATGTTTTCTACAACACAGAAGATTATCAGGTTTATCTGGGAGCAACGATTAACAGCAATTGTACTTGTAAGAGAGCACTTACGACGTAACCTTTACCTGCCTGTGTGACTCATTCAGCCTGGTAAAATCAATGAAATTTATAGACCAGTCCATACTACTGTTTGAGACATCAATGTTTCTTCATGAGTGTTAACCTTGATGAGTGGGGCAATGCTTTGTTAATACTTCTCAGTTAGGTAATTAGGACTTTGGGCAGAATAATAGATCAATGTGAAAAGCACCTCTCCTGACCAACTGTCTTGGCTAAAATGGTTTTGTAAATGTGCAATGCTTTTTTGACATTTGTCATGACTTTTTCTTTTTCAAATCTGCATTTTCTGTTCAAAATAAATCTAGTTAACTGCTCTACTGTAACAGGCCAGCTCTGTCACTGCAAATTTACACTGGGATTGCTATACATTATTAACAAGCTATGAAAAGTCACTGGCTAAATGTCATGGAAACTGAGATATAGCAGCACCTTGGGATTCATATAGCAAACAGTTTAGTTTTAATCATCTTGGACCACAAGGTGCCTTGACATTTGCGAGGCAACTTTTTCGTTTTTAACTTCCACTGGAATCAGACCTCTATTATCTCTACCATAATTCTTGACTTCAAATGTGATTGGAAGTTTTACTTTCTAAATTTAAAAAAGTGAAAAATCGATCAAACGTGGACCTTATCACTCATTTCATCGATGCTCATATGGCAGCTTGGAAAGAAAAAAGGAAGAGCATGGAAGACTCGATAATTCAACCACCTTCAGGATTATTAGAGAAGTTTCCTATGAAATACGTGACCCTTAACTTAGCACTACTGAGGCATGACCTTCATGAGCAGTGTTAACACAACAAACTTCTTCAGAATCTCTTTAATTTCAAAGAAAAAATTAGGAAGATCACGGATTCATTTTAAATATGCATATGATTACAACATGTTTTCTTAAAGCTTTGAAAATTTATTGGGAAAATTCATCTATAGTGCCAAATAAACTTGCACCCATTATCATACTTCAGTCTCTAACAGCCAACCTTTTGGATCATAAGTTCCAATTTACTGGAAGCCAATGCATCATTTTTGCCCTTTTAAGTAGGATTATTCACAGAAAAAATAAAAAAGACAAACATTATTTTATTCAACTGAAATTACTATTTCTCAAGAATACAAGAGCAAGCCAAAATCCTGACCCTTCTAACATTACTTTGAAAAATGAAATCTATTTTATTTTCAAGTTACACTGTGATGTTTATAAAGTTTTGAATGTTCAGAACTTATAACTTTCAAACTTAACTGCCTCAATTTCTGTGCATCTTTTTTTCTTATTTTACACATTTGTCCACACATTATCGTATTGCCATAATACACATGTCAAAAAAACAAAAAAAAGTTGCCTCATAAATAAATGTATATATGAAGTATTGGTTATACAATGAATGACCACAACCTCCCACTCCCCATTTCCCCTGCACCACTTGGAGGAGGGGAGAGGGAGAAGCAGGTGAAGGAGTTGGGAACAAAGCAGTGAAGGCCAGGGAAAAAGAGAGTGGGGAGGGGAAATTGTTTTAGGTTCTGTCTTTGTTTCTTACCATCCTACTCTATATTAAATTCATGACATTTAATTTTTCCCAAGTCGAGTCTGTTTGCTAGTGGTGTCCCTGTGTTTATTTAGACCCCTGACTTTCTCCATCTTCTGAGAAGAGGGAGAGAGAGACTGACTAGCAGCCAGCCAAATTCAACGCACCCCAAAGCTATATGCTTTTCCAGAGATTTCTACATAACTACTGAAGTTCTCAATTTACTTCCCTACCTCAAGAACTAATTCTGTTTACAGTAACTAAGATAGAGACCAAGCCTCTTCAGAGTTTGCCAGGACTTTGCTAAGGAGCTCATCTCAGAAAAACAGCAATATAACATTACTTTCTTCATGATGAACTGACCTGTACTCTAAGCATATTCTGTAAAAAAAAAAAAAATCCTTGAGAGAGAATGCAAAATAGCATCATCTGATGATGATGTTTTTGCTGTGGTCTAGAAAATTTGTATGAACCATTAGATCTGCATACTGCCCATTAACACAACATTACATATAATGTTAATTTGATTAAAATAAAAAAAATGTTGGCAGTAGAATATTTTATTGCATTCTTGTTTCATTTATGAAGTTATGGAAACTTTTGATATATTTCCTTTCTGAAAATGAATTTAATAGATATGGGGATGTTACTGTGAACCTAATAGAGAATTCAGAAAGGAAGCTTTTATAATTATCTAACAATGACCAAGCACCTTATTGCTTTAGAATTAACTTCTATAGGTCAATCACTTCAGCTGAGAAACGTTTCTTCTAGGTGTTTCATGATTCTAAGCTTTGCATCATACATTTCAAACCGCTTTCACAGTGAAGCTTTACCAGGGCCTTCAAGTAACACCAAACATGTGGGTGTTGGACAGGTCACATAATGAGCTCATCTTGGTGTAAAGTGTCCCACACGTTTCACCAGGTACAGATTTTGAACTGTTATCACATTAAGCTCAGATGCAGAATTCCCTGTGGAAAGCTGAAAAATGAAAGTATCACGTAAATCAAATTACCTGCTATCTGGCCATCCATCTGGCTGGAAGATTGTGGATGCTGGTGGTGATGCAGCAGATGATGCAATCAATGTGTATGCCACATATAAAAAAAAATTAAAATGTTCTATTTCTTTTAGATTCTGAAAAACTGATAGGGGAAAAAAACTCACTGACTTCTGTGTGCATCTGTGTGTGAACTCTTAGTGATTTCTGTGATACGATGTTGGATCAGCATAGATCTTTGTTGTTACTGTGGTTTCACTGGTGGGTTAAACTGATTGTCTCCATAAGCCAAATGACTCTGAGTTCAATGTAATATGAGTCAGCTGCCTTACCACTAATACTATTGAAAATTGCTTCTCCTGATGTACCTTAAAGCATGTTTCTACAGAGAGAATTTGAGAAAGCAGCCAGGAGGCAACTCACAGAATTCTCCCGAGAGAGCTTTTCTCAGATTATTTTCTCTAAAACCCTTCCCAAGAGTTGATATTGTGATTGTTAATTTTAGAACACTTACAATGAAGCTTTCCCCAAGCTACAGGTCTAGCATATCATGTTACTTTTTTTCTTTCCCTTCCCTCCTCTGAATTCTCCTTAGAGGCACTGTCAAGAATGAACCAAATTTATTTACCTCTGAAGTAAGATTTTGCTTAGAATGAAGGAAAAATAAATTATAGCTCTCCACGGTTGCCAACAAATGTTAGTTCTATTTTAAACAACAGTGAATCAAAAAGAAGAAAAATAGTAATAACACACTTGAGTGTATATTTGATTTTAGAGGGCTTTCTACCATCTATTCACCTAAAGTCATGTTCCTATCACGTTAGCATCCCTCCCTCCTGGATATTTACAACCTGAAGTAACAAGAGTAATCTTTTTCCTTTCTGCTTGTTTTCTTAGTTTATGGGAGAAGTCATTCAATGATTAAAATATTTTAGAGTTGTATGAAAAATTTTCATTACCATAGGTTTACAGAAATCTACTGGTTTAAAGATATCAGACATTTAATGCCAGTTTTTGGCCCCATCCCTACTACATATTATTGCCTGAGATTTATATTCACAGGAGTAGATGTAAGGAAGAATGAACTGATACTTCAAGACTGTGTAAGCAATGACAGAAATAAAAGCATTTTACTCCTAGTTCTTTTAGAAAAGCGACCCTGTCAGCATACTATGCTAGATATTCTAGTGCAAGGCATCTTTCTTCACAGAGCGGGAATGTTGCATGTAACGGAGCCAAACCAGATTCAGGTAGTTTAGACAAGATTGGAGCTGGAAGCTCTGCAACTTTTGAGCTTTCTTCTGTGCTTGAAAGAGAGTTAATAACACAGAGAAATTATTAAAAAAGAAAAAAAAAAAAAAAGACAACTAAATGGTAGGGCAATAAGGAACATATTTAGAGCTTTATTCCTGACTATAATAAGTGCAATGTGGGCTAAATAGAACTACTTTTTTACTACTCAGGACACAAAAAATTACTTGGGACATTGTCTGCATTTTTATTCATAAAAATATCTGGCCAGTAAGGGTAGAATGTCTCAGGACCACCACAGCATATACTAAACATTTGCAAATGAAAAGTTCTGTTCTTTCTAAGGTCATTGTCATTATAAGAAACCTTAAACTTTCTCAGTCCACTTGGATACAGGCTTTATTTTCCCTAAGAGAAAAAGCAGATTTTACTGCCAATAAAATCTCCCACTGTGGTTAACATGGACATTCTTATTAAGTGATAAATTACATTCTTGCTAAATCACAGTTGGTGGGGTGCGACAGTGTTATAAGAAAGGTTAATCTATTGATGATCAGGCTAGAATGAATATAGTAAAACAACCAGAATGGCTAAGCCTTCATGAAAGTCTATTGGAGTTAATACACTCCTCTATTTTATTAATCTATCCAATTGGACCACTAGATGCATTTCTTCACACACCAGTAGTGCAGACAGAATTAAAGAAGGAACTGGCGTGTGTGTGTGTCCTTGCAGGACTTATGAAAAGCCACCAGTCAGCTCGTTTCTAAAATAATCCAGATATCATTATCTGGTCAATCCCTGCTCAAACAATAGTCTCCCTAAGCTTTTTATTAATAATTCTTGTACACTAATATGTTAAGACAGGTCCTTAGCTGATGTAAACTCCTTGATAAGTTTCTGTGCTCTCCAGGCACTCATTCACAATCCTAGACACAACAAAACAAAGTAATATCATACACCATTTTCTTTTTTTTTTTTATTTGTTAAATTTCCTTGGTTCAAATCAGCTCCTTATATGACCATGTTGAGAAACATGCATATGAAAATGGAGGTTTTGAATTAATAAATTTTATATAGATCTACTTAAAGGCATGATTTATGAACATCTTAGTCGTCTCTTTGTGCTGGAACAACTACGAAATAATGACAAAAGTAATCAAGATGGTCTTCAGCCTATTCCAGCCAGGACAGACAATGAAGTAAAGCAATTTTTATTTGTACTGTCCCCTAGTCCAGTCACCTAAGATCTCTCCATTTTCAGTGGGGGAAGGCTGCTGCTTCCAGAAAGCAATTCATACCACTTTAGATATCTGTCCTACCTTGGAATCTCCAGAAAGTAATTCAACTGTTCGTTTTATGAAGGGGCAGTTCATAGTTGGAGAGTGCCTGTTGCTCCATTCAATATTAGTAGAACACATACAACTGATTTACACAAATGCTTAATTTTTGCAAAGCAGATATAAACAAGATGGATCTCATTACTAGTGTTATATTACTAGGAGTTTTGCATCTGTAGTGAGATTTTGTATTTCTAAACTCAGTTATCTGAAAAACTTATTTACTTGTTTGCTCTCTAAAGTTTCTCATTACTCTGAGTGTCTCTACACTTAAAATTATTTTCTGTTTATAAATAGCCATAATCAAATATTGCTCATGAGAAGTATTTTATTTTGAAAAGTCACAAATTATGGGCAACTGACTGAAGCTGGTGATTTCTGTTTCCTAAAGAACATACAAAGCACTCATTGTTCCAAGATGAAAGCCACCCTGAGAGAGAAATATACAGGAGTATACACTGGATTATAAAACTCTCACTGGAATGAAATGTGCTTTTTGAAGAGGAATTTTTTTCGTATTTAAGATACCAAAGATTTTGCTCTAGACTATGGAGGATTTTTGAAACAAAGCACATCTTAAAGCTAAATCCAACCTGCTTCTTTTCCCTTAGATCAGTCACACACTTCCTTAAGGACGTCTCGAATGTAAGGCCGCCTGCTGTGTAATGATATCTGTTTAACAGCTATTCATCATAAGGAAAAAGGACAAAATATAAGAAAAGTAATAAATGAAACATAATTACACAAACTTTAAGGAGTGATATACAACTGAGATGATAACAAACATGAGACTTTTCAAGTCACTAACTGAAGGGACATTGAAAGGATCAGTTGAGCACAACAGTGGAAATGTTCAATCAGAACTTTGTAGCTAGCAAGAAAAGAAACATTATCATACATGTGAGAGGAATAGGAATATAAACTAATAATCATGTATAAACAAGCTTCTCATCAGTGTGCTTCTCTGGCCAGTCCCTCCACACAATCCCCATAGTCTGTGCTATCCTCCTACAAAGTTCCACTGCTAGGTTATTTTGTGTGTGACCCTACTGTGTTTGTGGACATAAGCAGCCAGTGAAATGGACTAGATAGTTAGAAGACCACCATCTGGAAAGACCCAGGGTTGGCGGTTGCAACTGGCTAAGGGGCCTATGGTGTGAGTCTTTGTATTGGATTTTAGGTCCACGCTAATATTTCAGGGATCCATGAATACAGATTTATCTATGAATAAAGATGGAGAGGCTGCGTGCAAGTTTCACTAGTGTAACTGTTGTGTTTATGTGGGTGCCTGTAAAGGCACTGCTGTGTTGATCAGTGAGGCTGGTTGGCTACGTGGGGTGTATTTGCTTTTTTCGAATCACTGTCTGCAAACTCTGCTTATGTAAATAGGACTGGATATTAACTTCCACCAACTGCTCACAACTTCACCTTGTAATTGATCTTTGTCAGTACCAGCAAAAGTTGGTACTTGGCTTGTACAGCTGGAGTGCTCAGTCATGGGTTTTTTTGTTTGTTTGTTGGGTTTTGGTTTGTTTTGGTGTGGGTTTTTTTTCCTGTCATGGTGTCCCTTTTCTTTTGTGAACCACTACAGGACTTGATGTGAGAGATCATTGCCGATATTTCATCCTCCTTCATGCTAAGTGCTTCACTTAAACTCCTTTTTGTATATTAGCTTATAAAACAAGTGAAAAGCTCACAAAATGCTAAAGGAGAACAGGAGAGGTGTTATCCAGAGAGATAACCCTTCTGATAGAAAACTACTTTAGTTAGTCTAACTTTGCAAATACTATTTAAGACCTCTGTACTTCCCAACTCTGATAATAGTTATAATACAGAATGGAGAGCACCTCATTAGCAGGTTGCTATTTACTCTCAAGACCAATTTCCCTACCACCCTTAGCTTATTGTTAGAATCCCCAGGGATCATTTCACAGTGGTTGGCTCAGCTGATTCTCAGTGTTAGTTATTTTGACTTTGAATGATTCAAAAATAAGTAAACTGTACCAAGTTCCATTTGAGAATATATTCACAGTTTTGCAAATAGTATCAACACAGATTGTCCCCCTCTGTCTCACTGTTTCAGTCCTTTAGCTCAGTAGATACAGTATTGCTGAAGAAGGAACCACAGGGCTTGTTCTAACACTGCAAGGCCACTGGACTGGGTCTTACCAGGCATGATTTGTCTGGACTTGTCTTACTCTTGCCTGGAGCTTTGTTTTAGCTTTTTAGCTCTAGCAGACCATTATCTAATTTGTTCGAGTTTTACTTATCTTTGTGCAATTGTGTGGTGCTATGTCTCTTCTCATAATAATTCTGATATAGCTCTGTGAGTAACAGATAGTGATAACAAGTACTATAGCGACACAGTTTATTGGGCACAGAATAAATTATGTGGTATTGTGGAATACAAACACTGTATAACAGTAGAGACTTTGAAAAATGTAAACATGGGATGACAGATCAAGGCTCTAAACAAATCATCACTGACTAACTACTGAACACAGAAGAGATGATAAGGTTGGAGCTGGGTGAAACTGGCTTTAGGAGTAACAAAAGACAAACTTCCAAAATAAATAAACCAAAAAGAAGCAAGGTGTAGAACATGATAGAAAAATGCTTAAAAATATCCCCTAGTATGAGCTCCTCCAGTATGAGAAAGAAGCCCCCACCACATCGCCTTGGAAAAGGGTTCAGGATGACAACTCACTATAATGCTTTCTGTCTCAATGAAGCCATTAAAAGTGTTAAGTTTTTAACTGTTAAAATGTAATTATTGTGATCCAATTGCAATAATTGGATAACTTGCATGGTAAGTCTTAGTACTTTTGTAACTGGACTAGTAATATTTCTTTGGCAAGATTGTTAAGATTCCAATTGACCCACAGTAAATTCTTGGCTTTGCATATAAACCACATCTCTTTGTGAAGCTGGGACACCAGTGTTTTAGTGCGACATACTGGGAAAGGCAACCAGACCTAAAATTTAGTTGAACCTTTTTTCCCCAGATTTTTCTCATACGTCCAGTGCACTTTCCACCTAGGGGCTCTGTTGGGTACTTCTAGTGTTAAGCACTATGATGTTTGGAAACACAATGACAAAAACCAATCCCTTCTGAACCCAGATTGACTTTGACAGCGAATCAACAGTGTCACCTGGAAAACACGCTACTTGTTCACCACTAATCACTGCTACTGTTTATTTGGCTAAAGACAGATACACTAGAAGTTCTCCCATGGTGGTGGTCGGGGCAAAAGACTGGTTGACTACCATAGCAAGATGAAATTGTGGCACATACAAAATGCCTCTAATAGCTATGTAAAACTCATTTAAAATCACAGCTGTCACCTTAGATTCCCCAGAAGCATGATCAGAAAATATTGCAATCTGTCCAGATTACTAGCATCCACAGCAATTTCTGCGCAGTAGACATTTTAGGAGAGCATATAGCTCCATTTAATAGTAGTAGAGAAGAGCACGGTCAAGTCAATTTCTTTATCAAGGGACATAGTTGACTGCCAACAATGTAGTTAAAACACTTAAAACCAGCATTCCACTAGAAAAAATCATAGCACCTCTTTGAAAGGCTGGACAAAGCTATAATAACTCTCAGAGAGATGAAAACAATTTTGACACAATAAAAGAAAACAGTGGAAAAAGAGAGGAGAGAAGTTGTGCAGAAATTTTTAAATAAGAGCTCCTCACACTAACTAGAACATCAGTTGATTTTCTTCTTTTACTGTGTAATTGCAAGATCTTGTATACTGACAAAAAAACTGCTAGGCTTTGTTACTAATACATACCTTCCATAAAACATGCAGAGACACTACAGCAGTTGGTAAAAGCAGAAAACTAAAATAGATACCAAGGATAAACAAGAATATTTACAGAAATCAGTACTTGCACATTCTAAGTCAGACTGAATGCAAAATGTAACATTTTTTTCCCCTTTTCCCTATGACTTTACTTTTTTTTTTTTTTTTTCCTTAGCACAGAGTATTTCCCTTCAGGGCAAGCATACGTATTACATATGAGAAGGAAAAACTTATGCCTTCCTTACATTGTCTGGTATCTTACAAATACTGATTACTATCTGTGCTAAGCTACCAGTGATGCTGCCAACAGATCATTGCCAGTTCCTGATTTAAGCTAAGAAGTGGATTCTTCTCCCACTTCCCACTCCCCCACCCTAAAATGGGTAGAATGAGTATTAGCATGAAGATGGTGTTAGGTAGTGCTCAGTCATAAACTGTACTTGTAAAAATTAATAGTGGAAATAATATATTATCCATCTTAACCCACTGCTTTTCAGCACCTTTGACATTAATCCTCTTTTGTCTGTTCAAAAGACTTCTATTATTGTACAATGCCACTACTTTCCAATATTTTAAGAATAAGTTGAAGGTTCTGTTCAAATCCTTACCTGTCTAAAACTGCACTTCCAGCCTGCAACATTTCTATTATCTACTTAATTATGTGCACTCTATTAGTTAAGCTCTGCTTAGAACTTCCTTTATACCCTCTGCCTTCATTCTTGCCATTTGCAGCACATAGTGCCTTCTGCTTATTTTTGTTTCCTGGCCTTTGGTTGCTAGCTGTAGTGCTATGGGTGGGATTCAGTCACCTACACAGAGATATCATGTGAGAATTTAGGCAATCTAATGTATTCCACCACGATTCCTGCTACTTTTCCAGAAGTTCTTAGCTTTCTTAGCTTAGATTTTCTTTTTCCAGAAGTTCTTAGCACTTAACACCTATTGCACTTCAGTAAATGCGATTTGTGCCATTAACAGTAGAAGGACACGGGCTCTATGTTGACCTGACATTGTGGGCTCTCATGATTTGTTTGAGCTTGTCCTTGCCTGAACTGGATTTGTTTTGTTGTATCATCTAGGCTGAACTCAGTGACTGCTACTCCCCTGCTCCAGCTTTGGGGTTGGCCCCTCTGGGGAGGGTGTCATACACACCCCTCAAGGCTCTGCAGACAAACCATAGCCCGTTGTGGGTGGGAGGCTGCAGCTGGCAGCTTGGGAGAAGGAAGTATGCTGCAATATGGAAACATACGAAAGAAACCCAAGTGGACCCAAAAAGTGAGGAGGAATAAGCTCCCACCATCAGCATCATGTTCCTCCTCGCAGAAAGGACATCGGAATGCTAATGGCTTATCACAGCCTACGTCACATTTTGCGTAAGGAAGACTTGAACTGTCAGTCTTTAGGACTGGGAAGGACATTGGAAGTGTGAGCATAACACCAAAAAAATGAGCAGCTGCTAAAAAATAATAATAAAAAAAAAGTAACAACTTACTGCATTTGTAATGCATCTGTAATTCAGAGCACTGGGCTGATAAAACTAGCTCATGGCTCCACCATGTATTTTGTGTTCCACTTTGCTCATAATAACACTGATTGCAACCTTGTCTAGACAACCAAATCCCACTCTGCACCGCAGGACAGTTCTCATGCCTTCAGTCATTTCCATTGCACTCTACAGCTCAAATCCACAGCTTTATCTGATTAGCTAAAAAGCTTGCCCATTAAGCTACTGTAAGACCTTCTCCACAGAAAGTGATATTGAAAGTTAAGATCTCATGATTAAGTACTCAGGAACAACAATCAGCATTTATACCTGAAGGCTTGATTTAACTGATTTCCTCTACTCCTACTCATTGTTTCCTGGTATTCACAGAGCTATCATAAATATCTACTTAGAAAGTTATCTGACGTTCTGTAAGCCACGGCTTTAATTTCTTTTGTAACTTCATCAGATCTTACTCATGCGAGGTGGCCATGTCCCCAGCCTGCAGCGTGTCACAACATGGCAGCTCCTAACGGGGAGCCAGTCCTCAGACATGCCACGAGTTCACAGAGGAGGGAAAAAACCCTGCAGGGATAACTTAAACTTCCCTGCTAACACTCAGGAAAATACACTTTAAATGTGTCTTGGCCTTGTAATGAAGATTATCTTAGTCTTCCAGTAGAAAATTTGACCTATGTGTTTCATATTATATAATCTGCTTGCAGAAGAGTAATGGCGGAATAGGAAAGATTAAAACACGAAGCCACCCCTTCACATCAGCAACCAGCCTATCAGAAAAAAGCTAACAAGCAAGACCCCACCAATCAGGGAGTGGCTTGCAGAAGCTGTTAGCTGCAGAAGCCCCTGGAACCTTCTGGAAGGTCTGGAAGGTCCTGAAAGCCACTGTCTGGATCCAGGGCAAAGCTGAATCACAACAAGAAATAAACAACCTGTGCCAGCAGCTGCTAAGAGGAGGAAAGGCTGCTGAAAGAAACAGAAAACACAAAGTAAACCTGACCCCAAAAATCCACCTCTGAAAAAAAACAAAACCACAAAAAACTGTCAAAAAAAAATATAACCCTCACCAAAAAAAATTTCACCATCTGCCTTTCTCCTGCACCCTTGATGCACCGTGTAGACAGTTCATGGCATGTGCTTATGCGAGAAGGTGAGGATGAAGGAATGAACTTCTCATGGTGGCACTGGAGACGGGGCATTTCAGACCATCTCAGATGGTGACCAGAAACATCCTGCTTTTTCCTCACCCTGTACTGAGGCTGAGCTAGGCCACTGCCCTCATGGAGACCTCTGCAAGGCACAGGAGGGTGACATTTTCTGACAGGCAGTCAGACCAGCCTACATGTGGCACAACCGCTGGGGCAGCTCCTCACCACGTGAGGGCAGACAGGGCTCCTTGCAGATGCACTACAGTCTCCCTCTGCTCCCATCCAGCTCTGCTGATTTTTTGTCTCCCCACTGTCACTCCTCACATCTTGTTGCTCACCTGGTTCTTATTGAACGCAAAGGGGGAAGCAGGGGCAATACTGAATGTGGTCTTTCCTGCACACTACAGTTGTCAAATCCACACAACAGCAAACAAAAAATATGATGCCACCTAATGACATATTATAAAACCCTCTGGCATGTTCTGGAGAACTTCCACTTTTTTCTAGGACCTAATAGACTTTCGGCTTTAAATTTGGCCAGGTAAAGGTCAGACTACATAAACATTCCTTTGTCAGCTTTATTGGACTAGAGAAACTGAGATTACTACAGAGTTAACTCCTTTTGGGAGAGGCTTTGTCAGAAGGTGACATTAGCCCCTTTTGTCAGTGAATTAAAGCACTAAAAATCAGGTGTCCGGCTCTACACGCAAACCCTTTTTTTGTCATTTAAATCTCATGCAAAACTTCAGTCTCCCCAATCCCTCTACAGTTTTTAAATACATTTTTCAGTACTGTAAAAGAAGACAAAGACACTTGGTGACATTTTGTTACTCTTACTGACTCTGACATTGAGCCAAGCATATACAGACAGGACCAAATTGCTCCAACCCCTACAATTTTTATGCTTCCCTTACGGCACTGCTCTCTCACTCCAGCCAATTTAGGATGCTGGAATCTTGCACAACTGAACTAAGTGGCTTTCTAAGCCTGGCCTGCTCATTCTTTTGAAGTCAGTAACTGCTCACTAGATAGAAGTTATAAGTAATATATTTATCGTTGTGCCTCTTACTGACAACAAGAAAAACATCAATTTAACTTCTTTGGCTCAATGTGAACTAAAGCCTTAAAAAGAAGATGAGTGACTCAAACTACTTTGCTGCTGTTGCCCTGCAACTCTCAGAGAGAAATGAAATACTGCAGGGATCCTAGAACTCAGTTACAAGTGCCTTTTGCAGGAGATAATAAATTCAGTTACTAGCGGCCAAGCCATACAAAAATACTAGTTCAGATTTATGCACATTAAGTCTCCTTGACCCTGTTCAGTTCTGAAAAGGGTACATTCATTTAAGGGACTTAGCAAACATTTTATTTCCAGCTGATTTCTCTCTGGCAGAGAAATCACTATTGAAGTGTTCCTTTTTTCCTATAGATTCAGAATCACATCACTAATACATTTATTGTTGTCATTCTTATTATAATTCATATGAATGTGACATCAAAATAGCCAGATCAAGATCTGTGGGTCTGTACACGTGGTAAGAGAAAGTGCTAGCAATATAAATAGACGAAGCCAGAGGGAAGGGAGCACAGCCAAAGAGAAGTGAGATACTCAAGGTCATCCAAAGTATCCATGAGAAAGAACTGAGGTTTTACCCGAATAAAAATTCCTGAAGCACTCCATATGGTAGCCATTTCAAAAGTAACATAAACAACATGCCACATTAGAGCTATCTAAATTTAGGATGTTATTCTGCATAATATAACACCCTCTAGCTTAATCTTTTTCAATGAATCTATAGTGACTTGCTAATCCTATCTGACATAAATGCAGAACAATCAGAAGTAATAATCTGTAACTCATTAATCCTGATGTTGGTTATGATGCCTAATATTATGTTTCATATCAGTGCCTTATAGCACATTCAGTCACAATGCAAATGATTAATCTGCATTAGGAGATGCAGCTGTATAAATAGATTGCTTTTTTTCCAACTTCCATTTTATTTTTACATGTATGTACATAATAAAACAATTAACACTCAACTAATTCGGAACTGTAGTGTGCTCATTAAGCTGTGTAATTATTTGAGATGTTTACAACTACTTTTCTCACACTAATTAACAGGAAAAATGTAAATCACCTCTTGTTTTTTTTCAGGCTGCCTTCCTTTAAAAAAAAACGTTCCACAGATGGCATTTTTGACTAGTGCTGTGCAGTAATGTTTTATAAAAGTTGCATAGAGCCTTATGAACCCCAGTTAATATTTAAACCCTGCTTTCAGTGGCAGCAGGAAACAATCCATCTATGTCAATAGTAGAAAACAGCAACAACAAAAGTTTTCTTGGGAGGTATTTCCTTTTGAACACAGGGCAGTTCATGTTATCTTGTAGAGAATTGTTCAATGGGCATCCTGCGTGTAAGCAGTGCCTCCCCTTTTGTTTGGACTTTATTCATCACACTTCAAAGTTTTCCATGCGTCTTCAGTCTTATGTGGTTGACGTGCATGAAAGATTGCATTCTGCTACTCCTCAAGAAGAAACACCTGTAACTGCCCTAGGTTCTGCTTGCATTTTCATACATGTTCATCAACAATAGTGTTGAAACTATCTTAGGTCTTACATTAAGTTTAAACATAGAGTATACAAACTAAGGTTTTGGATCAAGTAATAAACAGGAAGTGGGGGTTTGACTTGTTAAATATCTCTGCAATCTCTGTTTTACATCTTTGGCTATTGCATGCCCTGCAATGTCTCAGTTAAGGAAGACACAGAATTCATTTTTCTAAATACAGGAATAGTTCTCTGTTACTAGATCTGGAACAACAGTCAACAAAAATTAAAGTGCATATAATATGGGAAAATATCCTTTTCTTGCTACAACAGAATTCTGCAGTCAGTAATCAATGTTGTTCTGTTAAATATAGAAAATGATGGACCAGAAATGGAAAAAAAGGTTGGAGTTTCATACTTCTAAATGTTTTTTTTTTGTATTTTTAAGCATTTAAAAAGTCTTGCAAATAAGTGTGCATGCCTACACATACACACAGATTTTTTGTGCTAGAATAAGATCCCGTAGGTATATAAGCTTCTTTGGGTAAACAGTCTAAAACAGGAATGTGATAAAATCTTTCAAAAGTAATCACTTTTTTTTTTTTTAAGCAAATGCAGAAGCTATATATATATACACACACATTATTAACTCCTTTTAATTTTGTCATACATATATACCCCTACATACATATAAACACCTGCGTGCATATTTACCCTTCCCCTATAAAAGAAAACGGTTTTTCCATTGCAAATGCTGACATTTGCTGATGTCTGTTAGAATTTTAGCATTATGTGTCAAAAGAAGTCCATTGGAAAGAGCTTATTTTTTCTTCCTAGTGTTAACTTTTGAATGAAATACAAGTTTACATTCTATGCATATACTCCAGAAAAAACTAAGAAAGCACCTTGAAAATTTTAATACTTGGACATATCCAGGCATTAGATCTTGTAAATACATTAAATCCATTTATAGGGCAGGCACTTAATTTGTGCATGCAGATGTTTGCAACTTCAAAAATGCATGTGCATGTTTAAGCACCTTTATTGTCATACTGACATGATGCTTTGATGCAAATTGAATGCTGGATATTTATTTGCTTCTGAATGAAGAAGTTGCAGAAAGCCAGGCAGCAGTTATCTAAGAAGGCCAGGTAGAATGTTGCTGAGATGTAAATCAGCAAAGATACCAGCCTCAAGGACCTTAGCACACACAAAGGAGAGACATTGCTGTGGTCTTGTAAAAAAAAGCTATTTTCCATAGGCAGTTGTGTTAAACCTAGCAGTTGTCGATTATAAAGCTGCAGATGTTTCCAAATCTGATTAGAGCTGACTGAGTCCTTTTAGTTTCAGGCCATTGATTTCAAGTATGCTTAGAGATTTGCTAGAAGGCGTAGTGTGCCAATCTATACAAATAAAAGTGCTGGCAAATTGCCAGGGTATTACATATAATCTCGTAATCCAGCAGGTGCTTGCTCTGAGAAAACAAAGTGTTTGATGTGGCTCTCAAGTTTTCTACTAGGCAGTGTCTCTTATAAAACATAAATACTCCATAATCTTCTTTTTTAGATCGAAGATTAAAACATACGTACCTTGTATTTATCAAAAAATATTATTCTGGTGTTACAGTATGCAAGAGCTCTGATGGTACAACCAGCTAGAGAATAACGAGAGTGGTTTTATAACATGATTATATATATAAGGCTTCAAAAAAGAAAAATAAGGTATGA
Source organism: Caloenas nicobarica (assembly GCF_036013445.1). Taxonomy (NCBI): domain Eukaryota; kingdom Metazoa; phylum Chordata; class Aves; order Columbiformes; family Columbidae; genus Caloenas; species Caloenas nicobarica. The sequence goes on from NC_088247.1 coordinate 28,853,739, forward strand.
TTTCACTTAGAAATTTACCTAATATTTTTTATTTTTCCAGCATCAATATCACATTAAATTTTGTTAATAGGTGACACTGACAAATTTACAGGAATAATCCAGTTACAACTAGGTTTTTGGCAGGGAAGCTGTTTTCAGGTAGCTTTTGTTTAAACAGATGGCTGGGTGAGGAAAAAAATATTATTTGCATCTAAAAAAAATAGTGAACATACATATAAGAAAAATCAAAAAGCTAGAACCATGATCCAAATGTGAAATCAGAATCATAGAATACCAGGTTGGAAGGGACCTTTAGGATCATCTGGTCCAAACTTTCTTGGCAAAAGCACAGTCTAGACAAGATGGCCCAGCACCCTGTCTAGCTGAATCTTTAAAGTGTCCAATGTTGGAGAATCCACCACGTCCCTGGGGAGATTATTCCAATGGCTGCTTGTTCTCATCATGAAAAATTTCCCTCTTGTGTCCAATCAGAATCTCTGCAGGAGTAACTTGTACCCATTACCCCTCGTCTTTTCCATGTGACTCCTTGTAAACAGGCAGTCTCCATCTTCTTTGTAGCCATCCTTTAAATATTGGAACATGGTGATAAAGTCTCCCTTCAGCCTTATTTTTCTAAAGGCTGCACAAACCCAGTTTTCTCAGCATTTCCTCATATGACAGCTTCCCAGTCCTTTGAGCATCTTTGTGGCCCTTCTCTGGACACTCTCCAGCCTGTCCACATCTTTTTTGTATATTGATGCCCAAGGAAGAAAGACAGTTTCATATTCTTTATTTATGCTTTGACCTGTTAAAGATACTAAAGAAATGTTAATCATACTATTAATATTTTCAGTAGCTGATAACAATCCTATGGGGCACACAGGGTTAAAGACACCCCTGATGAGGAGTAATGACCAATACAGACAGTATTTTTAGCTGGCACTGTCATACCTGGACATGATGTGTGCCCACAGTGAGAATTTCAGAGACCTCTCCCGGTCCCCTTGCCTTTGGAGGAAATTAAAATTGGACCATACCTATGCAGTCAGAGAGCACTGAATTCAGCAAAATATGCAAAAATACAATGATGCAGGAGAAGAATTCAAGTACGATATTTTATAAAATTGTATGGATAATACTTTTTTCCATGCTGGGAAAGATTCACATTCTAATCTTCATAAACTAAGAAAGCTTAGTGTTCCTACTCTCCAACAGAATGGCTTAATTTTCCATGCCTCTTTCCTTAAATGTTGTGAATCATCTAAATTAATTACTTTTGAGATCACAGAATCACAGAATTGTTGTGGTTGGAAGGGACCTCTGGAGATCACTGAATCCAACCCACTTGCTAACGCAGGTTCGCCTAGAGCAGATCGCACAGGAATGTGTCCAGGTGGGTTTTGAATGTCTCCAGAGAAGGAGACTCCACGACCTCTCTGGGCAGCCTGTTCCAGTGCTCTGTCACCCTCAAAGTAAAAAAGTTTCACAGAATCACATAATGTTAGGGATTGGAAGGGACCTCGAAAGATCATCTAGTCCAATCCCCCTGCCAGAGCAGGAACACCTAGGTGAGGTTATACAGGAAGGCGTCCAGGCGGGTTTTGAATGTCTCCAGAGAAGGAGAATCCACAACCTCCCTGGGCAGCCTGTTCCAGTGTTCCGTCACCCTCACTGAGAAGAAGTTTCTTCTCAAATTTAGGTGGAACCTCTTGTGTTCCAGCTTGAACCCATTACCCCTTGTCTTACTGTTGGTTGTCACCGAGAAGAGCCTGGCTCCATCCTCGTGACACTCACCCTTTATATATTTATAAACATTGATGAGGTCACCCCTCAGTCTCCTCTCTCCAAGCTAAAGAGACCCAGCTCCCTCAGCCTTTCCTCGTAAGGGAGATGCTCCACTCCCTTAATCATCTTTGTGGCCCTGCGCTGGACTCTCTCCAGCAGTTCCCTGTCCTTCTTGAACTGAGGGGCCCAGAACTGGACACAATATTCCAGATGAGGTCTCACCAGGGTAGAGTATAGGGGAAGGAGAACCTCGCTCGACCTACTAACCACCCCCCTTCTAATACACCCCAGGATGCCATTGGCCTTCTTGGCCACAAGGGCACAGTGCTGGCTCATGGTCATCCTGCTGTCCACCAGGACGCCCAGGTCCCTTTCCCCTACACTGGTCTCTAATAGGTCATTCCCCAACCTGTACTGGAACCTGGGGTTGTTCCTGCCCAGATGCAAGACTCTACATTTTCCCTTGTTATATTTCATTAAATTTTTCCCCGCCCAACTCTCTAGCCTGTCCAGATCTCGCTGGATGGCAGCACAGCCCTCTGGCGTGTCAGCCACTCCTCCCAGCTTGGTGTCATCAGCAAACTTGCTGATAGTACACTCAATTCCCTCATCCAAGTCATTGATGAATATATTGAACAGTATTGGTCTCAGAACTGACCCTTGAGGCACTCCACTAGATACAGGCCTCCAACCAGACTCTGCCCCATTGACCACGACTCTCTGGCTTCTCTCCTTCAGCCAGTTTGCAGTCCACCTCACTACCCAATCATCCAGTCCACACTTCCTCAGTTTTGCCGTGAGGATGCTGTGGGAGACGGTGTCAAATGCTTTACTGAAGCCAAGGTAGACCACATCCACTGCTCTGCCATCGTCAATCCACCTTGTTACGTCTTCATAAAAGGCTATGAGGTTGGTCAAACATGACTTCCCCTTGGTGAAGCCATGTTGACTGTCCCTGATGACCCTCTTATCCTTGATATGTCTTAAGATGGCACCAAGGATAAGGCGTTCCATCACTTTCCCAGGGATGGAGGTGAGGCTGACCGGTCTATAGTTGCCCGGGTCCTCCTTCTTGCCCTTTTTGAAGACCGGAGTGACATTTGCTTTCCTCCAGTCCTCAGGCACCTCTCCCGTTTCCCAAGACTTGGCAAAGATGATGGAGAGCGGTCCAGCAATGACTTCAGCCAGCTCCCTCAGCACCCGTGGGTGCATCCCATCTGGACCCATGGATTTATGGATGTCCAGATTGCTTAACTGGTCCCTAACCCAGTCCTCATCAACTGAGGCAAACTCCTCCATTGCCCTGCCTTCCTCTGGGGCCTCAGGGGTATGGGGCCCCTCAGGACAGCCTCTGGCAGAGTAGACAGAGACGAAGAAGGCATTCAGTAACTCTGCCTTCTCTGTATCTTCTGTCACCAGGGCACCCACCCCGTTCATCAGTGGGCCTACATTGCCTCTGGTGTTAGTTTTATCTGCCATGTATTTGAAGAAGCTCTTCCTGTTGTCCTTGACCCCTCTCGCCAGGTTTCTCCTTATATTCAGATGGAACCTCATATGTTTCAGCCTGTGCCTGCTGCCCCTCATCCTACCTTTGGGCACCACTGAAAAGAGTGTGGTCCCATGCTCTTGCCATCCACCCTTGAGATATTTATAAGCATTGATAAGGTCCCCTCTCAGCCTTCTCTTCTCCAGGCTGAACAGACCCAGCTCTCTCAGTCTCTCCCATAGGAAAGATGATCCAGACCCCTAATTGTATTTGTAGCCTACTGCTCATCTCCTTCCAGTAGTTACTTGTCCTTCTTAAACTGAGGAGCCCAGAACTGTATACAGTACTCCAGATGTGGCCTCACCAGGGCAGAGGGGAAAGATAAACTCCCTCGACCTGCTGGTCACACTTTTCCTAATGTAACCCAGGATACCATTGGCCTTCTTGGCCACAATGGCACATTGCTGACTCATGGTCAGCCTGTTGTCAACCAGAACTTCCAGGTCCTTCTCCACAGTGCTGCTTTCCAGCAGGTCAACCCCTAACCTGTACTGGTACCTGGGGTTATTCCTCCCCAGCTGCAGGGCCCTACACTTGCCCTTGTTGAATTTCATCTTCTCTGCCCAGTCTCCAGCCTGTCCAGGTCTCACTGGATGGCAGCACAGCCTTCTGGCGTATCACCTTGATGAGGCAGTCTGAATCTATCCTTGGATTAGTGGCAAAACACTTAAATATGCCTCTTTACAAAAGGGAAGAAGGTTTTGGTCATGTCGTAGAAGTTCTTAATTTGATGAATACAGAAAAAAAAAATTAAATCTGTATTTAGAGTCACAGAGTGAAACCTACCTGAAATAAAGGAGACCTGCACTCCATCTGCCCTGCTCTAACTGATGGGATGATTTGCTATGTACTAAGAAAGCAAAAAACAGGCAATTGCCATGAGCAAGCTCTACTGGAAAGGGGTCATGAGGAGATCTGACCTATCTCTACCCTGCTACAATGGTTTAAAAATATGCTCTGTAAAGAAACAGAATCACAGATGAACTGTTAATCTTTACATCCTTTTAGCACATTTGGGATGGAGGCCAGAAAGTGACAGTAACCCAGGTAAGGACTGCTAATTGGCTTAAATGGAGAGAGAATTATAGAGATTTATCTAGGATGACTTGACCAGCAAGGTCATTATGCTAACCATCCAAGTTAAAAAACCATGAATAGTGGGAACAGTAGTCCCTTGGGGGAATGCATTTGCAGACACCCAATGCTGCAAGAGAGGGTGGAGCCTGAAATAGAAGCGCCACATAGAAAGGCCAGACTGCCAGCCAGGACTGGGACAAGCTAGGAGTGACTGTCCTGTTCCCACCACAGGTCCATGATTCTGGCCACAACACCAGAGGAACTGGGATTTTGATCCGTGTGAACATATTTGTATGAATGTCTGTGTGTTATAGAACAGGAATTGCGGTACAGTTGCTATACCCATCCCACTAAGTAAATAATTCTATTTTATGTTTCTGAGGAGTGTGGTTCTGTTCTTGTAGCCATCTCAGCCTAAATTCCACTGTTTGTTTAAGCACTACACCAACAATCAATACTAATCAAGAATGCAGTTTGCCTCTCTGATATAGCTTCAAATCAGAGTTAAATAAAGGTGCCGTGTAACAGGTGGTAAATGAACACTGGTAATTAGCTTTTAATAAAAGTGCAGCCTTACTACTAAGCTAGGAAAGAAGCAAAAAGGTTTTTTATGGAGGCCAATATAGGTCAGAGTATTGTTTATCTTAAAACTGTTGTATAAATTTTTGCACAAATTAGGTACTATAATATCTTTGCATTTTATCTGTTTGATTTTTAACCAAATGCCATACAGTTTCTTTCTAAGCCATCCTCAGAATGCGGTAAGAGAAGATTTGGTATAAGCTTGTCTGAAGCATGTAAATCATAGAACAGAATAGAATAAGATAAAAACTTAGGCTGGAGGGGTCCTCTGGACATCATCTAGTCCAGCCTCCTTCTCAAAATACGGAAAATGGGAAAATTAATCCAAGTTGCTTAGGGCACCAAAGGCATTTGGCAGAGCTGCACCTCAGCTTACCATCTCACTTTGCTTAAATAACCATCAGTTTTATATGCCAGTAAACTTCCACATGGTGTCCACATTTAGTTTTGTTGCATCATCACAGAAAAAACTTCAAAGATAAGCTAAAAAAAATTGCCTCATCTTTATCAATCCTACAACAAAGTGTATAAAAAGTCAGTGGAAATATTTAAAAGCTTCTTTCACATAACAGTTTGACTCGACCAAAGGTATATTTTAAAAAGAAGTGTATTGTTTTTTCTCTATTTGACTATAATTAGCACCTGTCTCTGCAAGTGTAAACATCATTCCTCCTACCCGACTCAACCAGTTGAGAAGGATTCGTGAAATATAGCTAGGACAGATAGAATGAACAACATCTACAGCTATTTTGCAGGAACTCACCAATATAATACACATTTTATCCATTTGTTTCAATTATATTGTCTTAAAGAGAGTTTTAAAACCAGGTTTGGCTTTCTTTCTGGGCTGCCTATATGAGTAATAGGATTTAGCAGTAATAAACCACTATAGGAAATCCTGACAGGAAGAGATAGGTAGTAAACCTCATTCCCCAGGTAACCCATAATCCAGGACTGGGCCTTTTGCACAGGAAGACAAATAAAAATAAAAAAATAAATGAGTTATAATTGTGATTAACTATATCTGTACTACTTTGAAGGGTCTCTACAAAATACATTTTGTAATACAATACATTATGTTCTGTCAGACAGACTTTTATGAGCCCTGACCTCACCAGACTCTCAAAATGTGTTTTTTACATTTATTTACTGTTTTCAGAAGACGTCTTTTCTAGAGCCTACAGGAAAACAAAATAAATGTAAACATATAACCTGTCATCCTCTTCTTACAGTTACATTTTTGTTATATGTAACATGAAAAAACTGTTTTTCTCTGTAATGTGTTCTCCAAAATATTTCAAGTTAACAGCTAAATAATTCACTTATTTGTGATGACCATCCACTCTTTTTTCCTGTTTAAAACTTCGTATTTGTACATTTTGTATATTAAAGCCAGTAATTCAACATTTTATTTTCAGCATGTCTTCAAGAAGTGTGGGTTAGTCAAAGGCAGCAGAAATTTATTACCTTTTTATTGATATCCTTCTAGGTACATCCCCGTGGCATTGAAATATCAGCATTTTCAGTAGTTCTATACTGCAAAATCTCAAGGCCCAATATATGTTTGAGAAAAACAGTGTTTCTGCAATTATACAACAAATTGATTTTCTGTATAGAATTCAGTTCTAACACAATGCATGTGAGAGTTTGTAGCAAAACAAACAAACAACTAACAACAAAAAAGAACAACAAACAAACAAATCCCAACAAACCTATACTGACTTTAAACAGAAACACTTCAAAGTTGTCACAATCCATTTTTAGAGCAAGGGTTTTTTTTCATAATGATCAGTGTAAATTAAGTTTTCTAAATAAATACTCAATCTTCATATTTAAAGATTATGTGAAGAAGCTAAGAAACATGTTGATTCATAAGAATTTTTTTAGAATCAAAATCATTATGCTATCATATACGTTTGAAATTCTTCCTACTTTTTTTTTTTTTTTAAATAAAGTGCATTTTTGTAAATCACAGAATAACAGAATCACAGAATGGCTGAGGTTGGAAGAGAACTCTGGAGATCATTTGGCCCTATTCCCCTGCTTAAGCTGGGTCAGCTGCAGCAGATTGTCCAGGACCATGTCCTGTCTCCCCATCTACCAAGTCAGTCATTGCATCACAGAAGTCTACTAAGTTGGTCAAGCATGAATTCCCCTTGGTGAATCCACGCTGACTCCTGCTGAATGAATTTCTTCCTTACATCTAATCTAAATCTACCCTCTTCCAGTGCAAAGCCATTACCCCTTGTCCTATCACTACATGCCCTTGTAAAAAGTCCCTCACCAGCTTTCTTGTAGGTCCCCTTTAGGTACTGGAAGGTTGCTATAATGTCTCCCTGGAGCCTTCTCTTCTCCAGAATGAACAACCCCAGCTCTATCAGCCTGTCATCATAGGAGAGGTGCTCCAGCCCTCTGATCATCTTCATGGTCCTCCTCTGGACTCTCTCTAACAGGTCCATGTCCTTCTTACGTTGGGGGCCCCAGATCTGAATGCAATACTCCAGGTGGGGTCTCACAAGAGCAGAGTAGAGGGAGAGAATCATCTCCCTTGAACTGCTGGTCAGCACTTCTTTTCATGCAGCCCAGGATACGGTTGGCTTTCTGGGCTGAAAGCACACATTGCTAGGTCATGTTGAGCTTCTCATCAACCAGCACCCTGAAGTCCTTCTCCTGAGGGCTGCTCTCAATACATTCTCTGCCCAGCCTGTAGTTGTGCTTGGGATTGTCCTGGCCCATGTGCAGAACCTTGCACTTGGCCTTGTTGAACTTCCTGAGGTTTGCACGGGGTGGTCAAGTTCTTTCTGGATGGCATCCCTTCCTTCCAGCATGTCGACTGCAGCACACATCTTGGTGTTGTTGACAAGCTTGCTGAAGGTGCACTTGATCTCACTGTCCATGTCATTGACAAAGATGTTAAACAGTGCTGATCCCAATTCCAACCCCTGAAGAAGACCACGGGTCTCCACTTGGACATCAAGCTGTTGGCCACAACTCTTTGAGTGTGACCATCCAGCCAACTCCTTATCTGCTGAGTGGTCCATCCATCAAATCCATGTCTCTCCAATTTAGAGACAAGGATGTCACATGGGACATTATCAAATACTTTGCACAAGTCCAGGTAGATGATGTCATTGCTCTTCCCTTATCCACCAATGCAGTAATCCTGTTGTAGAAGGCCACCAAATTTGTCAGGCATGGTTTGCCCTTAGTGAAGTAATCTTGGCTGTTGCAAATCACCTTATTTTCCATGTGCTGTGCCATAATTTTCAGGAGGATCTGCTCCAAGATCTTGCCAGACTCCCTGGGTCTTCCTTTCTTTCCCTTTTAAAAATGGGGGTTTCCCCTTTTCCAGTCAGTGAGAATTTCACTGGACTGCCACAACTTTTCAATTATGATGGATAGTGGCTTAACAACTTCATCTGCCAGTTCCCTCTAGACCCACAGGTCCATCTCATCAGGTCCCGTGGACTTATGCACCTTCCGTTTCCTTAGATGGTCTCAAACCCGATCTTCTCCCACAATGGGTGGTTCTTCATTTGCCCAGTCCATGCCTTTGCCTTCTGCAACTTGGGTGGTGTGGCTAGACTACTTGCCAATGAAGACTGAGGAAATATAGTCGTTGAATACTTCAGCCTTCTCCATATCCTGGGTAACCAGGTCTCCCGTTTCCCTCTGGAGAGGGCTCACATTTTCCCTAGTCTTCCTTTTATCATTGATGCACCTATAGAAGCTTTTCTTCTTGCCCTTGACATCCCTGGTCAAATTTCATTCTATTGGGGCTTTAGCTTTCCTAACCTGATCCCTGGCTCTTGCACAGTTTCTCTGTTTTCCTTCCAGGCTACCTGTCCTTGCTTCTACCCTCTGTAGTCTTCCTCTTTGTGTTTTAATTTATCCACGAGCTCCTTGTTCATCCATGCAGGCTTCCTGTCATTTTTGCCTGACTTCCTCTTTGTTGGGATACATTGTGAAGTAACTCACTTCAGGACATTCATCACCTATTGTCCAAAATTGCTCTTCTCTTCTAAATAAAATATTCCAATGTGTCTCAATTGACAGCAGTGCTGAACCTCGGAGTAGAAAAACTTGATGGAGGGCCAGATGAGCATAAAGGCAACTCTCACCCAGCTTAGAATTTTAGAGTCTGAGAGAAGCAGAGATTGAACAGAATCTGTTTCTCTATGCACCTCTGTACGATGCTTGATAGAGCTTAAAAAAGACAGTTGTAACATGAGATCAGTAAGACTAGATTTTGCAGAAGCAGTTTTGGGGCATATAAGTGCACTTGAGCTTATATGTATTGTTCCATACATTTCTGGTGTTCGGCCAGATAGGCACCTCAGCATGAGCTTTGTGAAAGATTGTTCTCTTGGATATTCTCCAGGATGCATTAGCATCCAGTGTCAGTTCACTGAGAAGTTAAATCTTGGAGTTTATTAGAACACTGTATCTGGAGGTCTTTATGCACATTCTAAATGGCTGTATTACTTTGCAGTCTACAGGTGGGGCTAAAATAAAAGAGGTGAGGGAAGATATCTGTTTTCCAAAAAGAAAAAATCAAGAAGGACTAACAAGTCACTGCTGTCTTTGTTTGGAATATAGATACCAGTAAATATTTTAGCACCATAGAGAACAGTAATAGAAACTGATTCTTAATTAAAAACAAATAAACAATCAAAACCAAATATGAGCAGTGACTTTAAATGGTGTAAAGAACATGAGTAGTAAAGAAAAAGAATGCTGGTTTTGCTTGCACAGTACCACTGTACTGCAGTCAGATCACTATGCAGCTACGTAGCCTATTTGAATTGCCATGGAAAAAAATAAATCCCTCTCACACCAGTGCTCATACAGGTTATTCTCATGGGCTTGATTGTGCATTCGCGGTATTTGAGAGCAGTTTTCCTATTGACTCATGGCAAGTGCCACTGAGTCTAGAGATTGAAAAGCAATTCCAGTGTAAAGAACTGAATCCTTTCTAACTTACAGAATATATAGATGACAAATACATAGATGAAAAATCTAGCTCACTTTCTAAAGATACAGTTATTTACCTTAACCTTTTGATAAAAAATTATTGCTTGAGCAAAAAACCCCAAACAACCAACACCAAAAAACATCCTACTTCTATTCAGACATAGAAATTTTACTGAAATCTACTGTAATTTTATTTTTAAAAACATAATCTTGAAACCATGTGCCAGAAAATCTGCCTTTGCAGGAAAGAAGACTAACAGTATCTCAGGCTGCATTAGGAGGAGCTTTGCCAGCGGGTCAGAGGAGGTGATCATTTCCCTCTGCTCAGCACTGGAGTGCTGGGTCCTGTTCTGGGCTCCCCAGTACCAGAGAGAGATGAAACTACTGGGGAGAGTGCAATAAAGGACCACAAAGATCATTAAGGGACAGAAGCATCTCTCCTTTGAGGAAAAGTGAAGGGAGATGGGACCGTTCAGCCTGGGGAAGAGAAGGCTCAGAGGGGGATATTATCAATGTCTTTAAATACCTGAAGGGAGGGTGTACAGAGGACAGAGTCAGGCTCTTTTCATTGGTGCCCAGTGACAGTACCAGGGTCAATGGGCACAAGATGTACACAGGTGGTTCTTTCTGAATATCAGAAAACACTTTTTCACTGTGAGGGTGACTGAGCACTGGCGCAGGTTGCCCAGAGAAGTTGCGGAGTCTCCATCTGTGGAGGTATTTCAAACCCATCTGGACACAGTTCTGCAATGAACTCTAGGTGACTCTGCATGAGCAAGGACACTGGACAAGACGACCTCCAGAGGTCCTATCCAATTTCAACTATTCTGTGATTCTTTGACACTACTGTAGAGAAGAAACTGGTATTCTGTATGGGAAGAGACAAAATCCCAGTCTACCAGAAATAATACAATTATTTTAGCTATTACAACTCAAAACCAAACCAAACCAAACCAACAAACAAAAAACCCCAAATCAAATAAACAAACAAAAAAATCAGTGTAGCTAATGAAGACAAAGCTACAGATAAAGCACAACTGCTACAGTTTCATTTTTAACCCAGGGAGGTAAATGCACTGTAAGAAGATGAATTTTACACTTTGAAGGCTCCAGGTTATGAAATATTATTAGTCAGAGTCTTAAGCAGCCTGAATAAATGCAATCCCCAAATCCAGATAGTAATTTAGAATTTTTGAAGAGCTTTTCTTTAATAATAGACATGAAAAAGAGATTCAAACCAATAGAGCACTGATGTGATTCACATTTGTCACACAGATACAAAAGGCTGAATATCAGGTTAAAGTCTGAAGCTGAAACTGATACAACCAAGACTAAAATTTTTAGTATAAAGCTTAATTCAAAATATATGATAGTGCCAAACCATTGTTGAAATTGTTTTCTTTAATGAAAACTGAGTTATCTATTCAACCATAGATTAGAAGCTGGTAAATAAAGATTAAAAAACCAGTTGATTCCGTGACCTCTATAAACTGATCATGAAATCATGAAAATGTAGAGGTTATCATTCAATTGCTTATCCTTGTCTTTACCAATAAACACACAGTGGTGCTATTGAGGGCAATAACCCAACGATCATTTTTTTCAGTAATTTAAGATACGAGAAAAATCTGTACAAGATGCTTATTTTATATGCACACTAGAAATGGTAGAAAAAATATTGCAAAGCTTCAAGAAATAGCCACGTAATAAGATCAGGATTTTGTAAAAGACAGCCTAGTTTCAAAAATGACGTAGATGTAGCAGTTATGAGCTATCTATTTCATAAACCTGAGTTCTGTCTATAGGAAAGAAAAAAACCCAATCCGCTAAGAACCATAGTAGCTGAAAGGACAGACTAGCAGTAAACCATCGGTTTATTTCTGTATGCAAAATAATCTTGATTGTAAAGATTGTCTTATTATAAACTTCTATATACTATACATAAATAAATTTATATCTTAAGATTAATTGTCAAATGGGAAAATTTTTATGGTCACATTTACAATGTAAGGCTTGACTATGCACTGGTAAGTGAATGGAAAAGTAGGCACTGACTTTTATAGAAGCAGGATTAAGCTGTAGTACTTGAGGCAATATATACCATCTCTGTGGGGATAACTCAAGTCACAGAGTATAATAGTACAAGGAAACCAAGTTCTTCACTGAGCTTTGCTGTAGGCCTGCCTGATTTATTTAAATGTAGCACAACTCCAGCTTTTATAATATAGGTTCCCTAAGTAAAGTAGAGCATTGTTTCAGAGTGAATCTAAAATGTTTGTCATGTGAGTTGTAAACAATGAGCAACAGAAGAAAAATATAATGGAACAAAAAAGCGCACATCTCCACACTCCAGAGCACTCCAGTCTTGCTACAAAAATTCAGTTTAAGCAGAAATATCACTCACTTTAAACAATGGATACTACCTAATAGAAACAGCACATATTAATACTGTCAGTGTGACAGATGGTTGTGCAGTACATAATAAAGTAAAAGACATTTTGACGAGAAAGAAGATGTATCTGATAATTTGCAAATCAGAATCCTGGCAGCACAGCAAGGGAAAGATAACTGGGTGTATGCTATGCCGGTGCATCTTTAATGTTTCACAATTCAAGGCAATAAAGGAATGGAGGTGAATACAAGAACTTAGAGAAATGAAAGGGAAAAAAAGGGTGTGTTTTTCCGCTACTAACAGTCATACAATATGGAAGATTTTTGGTTTGAAAAAATGATACTACATTTCTAAATAGGTCCTTATTAGCTGTATGGGGGCATATGTAGACACTGTAAGTATTTTGATGACTAAACTAATTTTAAAAAATCATCCTTGGAGTTTATCTTATATTTCAAATGTCAAAGGTTACAATTTAGGCAAAACTAAATTAAAAAAAAGCTTAAATGCAAGACTCTCTGGCAAACATTGTCCCAATCTTCAAGAAGGGCAGCAGGGATGACCCTGGCAACTACAGGCCTGTCAGCCTCACTTCTGTGCCTGGCAAAATCATGGAGAAGAATTGCTCAAGATTTTTTATCAGAGAATTTCCTCCAAAGATATCTTGTCCCCCAAAACATCAAATAGACTTACATTATAAATTGTGTTTTCAGATAGCTAGAAAGTGTTGAAGTCGTATACTATGTATCCAGGACAGGAAGATATATATAATCTTGATAGATAAAAACTTGGTTGATGTAAATTGGATCTGGATGGTGGCTGAAATGTTCAGGATTAAATTTTTTAATGGCAAAATTCAGAAGTGTTATGAATTTTTCGAAATATTCAACAAGATCTCAGAAAGAATGCCCTTTCGCACACCAAAAACTTTGTGGATTTTTCACGGAAAGGCAAATGGTGGATGAGCCAACTAGAAGAGGAGTGCTGCTGGATCTCATCTTCACTAACAAGGAGGTTCTGGTTGAAACGGTAAAGGTTGAGGGCTGCCTTGACTGCAGCGACCATGAGATGGTGGAGTTCAGGATCTCGTGTGGCAGGAACAGAATAGCAAGCAGAATTGCAACACTGGACTTTAGTAGGGCAAACTTTGGCCTTTTCAAGCAATTGCTAGGGGAAATCCAGTGGGAACGGGTACTTGAAGGTAAAGGGGCCCAAGATAGTTGGTTAGCATTCAAGGGCTGCTTCTTCCAAGCTCAAGATCAGAGCATCCTGACATGTAGGAAGTCAAGGAAGGGAACCAGGAGACCTGCTTGGTTAAACAGGAAACTGCTGGACAAACTCAAGTAGAAGAGGAGAGTTTACAGATCATGGAAGGAGGGGCTGGCCACTTGGGAACAATATAAGGCTGTTGTCAGAGGATGTAGGGAGGCAACCAGGAAAGCTAAGGCCTCCTTAGAATTAAACCTTGCAAGGGGGGTCAAGGACAACAGAAAGAGCTTCTTCAAATACATGGCAGATAAAACTAACACTAGAGGCAATGCAGGCCCACTGATGAATGAGGTGAGTGCCCTAGTGACAGAAGATACAGAGAAGGCAGAGTTACTGAATGCCTTTGTTTCTGTCTACACTGCTGAAGGTTGTCCTGAGGAGCCCTGTACCCCTGAGGCCTCAGAGGAAATCAGGACAATGGAGGAGTCTGCCTTAGTTGATGAGGACTGGGTTAGGGACCAGTTAAGCAATCTGGACATCCATAAATCCATGGGTCCAGATGGGATGCACCCACAGGTGGTGAGGGAGCTGGCTGAGGTCATTGCTGGACCACTCTCCATCATCTTTGCTAAGTCGTGGGAAACGGGAGAGGTGCCTGAGGACTGGAGGAAAGCAAATGTCACTCCAGTCTTCAAAAAGAGCAAGAAGGAGGACCTGGGTAACTATAGACCAGTCAGCCTCACTTCCATTCCTGGGAACGTGATGGAACAACTTATCCTTGGTGCCATCTCTAGGCATATCAAAGATAAGAGGGGCGGTCAACATGGCTTCACCAAGGGGAAGTCATGCTTAACCAACCTCAGAGCCTTTTATGAGGACATAACCAGGTGGATAGATGATGGCAAAGCAGTGGATGTGGTCTATCTTGATTTCAGTAAAGCGTTTGAAACAGTCTCCCACAGCATCCTCGCTGCTAAACTGAGGAAGCGTGGACTGGATGATCAGGTAGTGAGGTGGACTGGGAACTGGCTGAAGGAAAGAAGCCAGAGAGCTGTGGTCAATGGAGCAGAGTCTTGTTGGGGCCTGTATCTACTGGAGTCCCTCAAGGGTCAGTACTGGGACCAGCACTATTCAATATATTCATCAACGACTTGGATGAGGGAATAGAGTGCACTGCTAGCAAATTTGCTGATGACACAAAACTGGGAGGAGTGGCTGACACGCCAGAAGGCTGTGCTGACATTCAGCGAGACCTAGACAGGCTGGAGAGTTGGGCAGGGAAAAATTTAATGAAATATAACAAGGGCAAGTGTAGAGTCTTGCATCTGGGCAGGAATAACTCCAGGTTCCAGCATAAATTGGGGAACGACCAGTTAGAGAGCAATGTAGGGGAAAGGGACCTAGGGGTCCTGGTGGACAGCAGGATGACCATGAGCCAGCACTGTGCCCTTGCGGTCAAGAAGGCCAATGGCATACTGGGCGCGCCTCAGTTCAAGGACAGGGAACTGCTGGAGAGAGTCCAGCGCAGAGCCACAAACATGATTAAGGGAGTGGAGCATTTCCCGTATGAGGAAGGGCTGAGGAAGCTGGGTCTCTTTAGTTTGGAGAAGAGGAGACTGAGGGGTGACCTCATTGATGTTTATAAATATGTAAAGACTGAGTGTCACAAGGATGGAACCAGGCTCTTCTTGGTGACAACCAATGATAAGACAAGGGGCAATGGGTGCAAACTGGAACACAGGAGGTTCCACTTAAATATGAGAAGAAACTTCTTCACGGTGAGAGTGACAGAGCACTGGAACAGGCTGCCCAGGGAGGTTGTGGAGTCTCCTTCTCTGGAGACATGCAAAACCTGCCTGGACACATTCCTGTGTAACCTCATCTAGGTGTTCCTGCTCTGGCAGGGGGATTGGACTAGATGATCTTTTGAGGTCCCTTCCAATCCCTAACATTCTGTGATCTGTGATTCTGTGATATGCAAAATCAACACCCTCTTTCCTAGTCTAGCTGTCTTTAACTGTGCTAATCTGTTTTCTTTTGTTCTTGCGGTAATGACAAGATGCATGACATTTTTGTGTTTCTTAGAAAAAGATCTATTAACAAGCTTTACATCTTCCTTGGCTTCTCTCTTCTTACTTCTGACTTTTGGCTGTTCATTTCTTCCACATCTATGAATTTAAACTTTAGTTTAGAAGGATACTTACTGATCTACAAAGTATCTGTTCTGATGAACTTGGAACTAACATTCACAGTGAATACGAAATTTAAAAGATTTAATAGGCTAAATCAAGTTTAAGGCTTATCACTTGATTATATTTATATAGCTTTAAAAAACTGAACTAAGATAAATCCAGAAAGAGTTGTCTTCTTTCTCCAATGCTGAATTTCAGGCTTTATTGCTTCAAGACATATGTTCACTGCTGAGCATTTTAAAGAAAAAAAATGCTGTGTACAAAATATTTTGTCTTAACTTCTGGCTGAATTTAGGCTGAAATATGTAACTTAGCATGAAAATACTCATCCCAAAGCTTTGGAACATTATCATCAACTGAGAATGGCATATCATGGGACATCCCAGCAGTCTCTGTAACTGAGAGCCTCACTTGTAAATTAACGTTTTTATTAATCACTTCCATTATTTCTTTTTCTGCCCAGAGAGGTTGTGGAGTCGTCTTCTCTGGAGATATTCAAAACCCGCCTGGACGCCTTCCTGTGTAACCTCACCTAAGTGTTCCTGCTCTGGCAGGGGGATTGGACTAGATGATCTTTTGAGGTCCCTTCCAATCCCTAACATTCTGTGATTCTGTGATTCTGTGATTCTTACACATGTCTTATCAGAAAATTCATAGCACATTTTTTCTGCTTATTTTTTTGTTTTTACCTTAACCAAGTCATATGTATTCCTCCCCTAAAATCTTATAGAGTTCAAATTTAATAATTTGACATTACTAAATATACCATTATCTGCATTCTATTCTTCTTCCACTAGCAGATTAAGAGAAAAAAAATTGTACTACTGTTTAGTAAGTTTAACTGAATTCTGCTTAAGAGAATTCTTTTCTAACTGATCACTGAGACTCAAGAGAAACTGGCAATATTCAAACATTCTTTCAGTACTTCTGCCAGTAGATATATAGTTTTGTCAGTAGAGCTCTATGGGTATCTCGTTATGAACACATGCCATGGACATGCATGATGAAAAACTATAACATCAATAGATTTGGCTTTTATGCTGTCAAAAGAGGACATAATAGATCAAAGAAGTTCACTGAAGCTTTTAAAGTAAATTTTAAAATATTGTGTGTGTATATACATGTATTAAAAAATCATAAATAACTGCTGGCAGAAGTAGTACAACAATACAGAGGAAACAAAATGTGTAACCTTCTTAGAAGAAGGCAGAAACAGCTGTTACTGAGTTTCTGAATGCTGTGTACGGCTCTCAGAAAGATTTATGTTGACATTTGAGACTGCAAATTTCCATTAGGGTCGGACATAGTGACACAACTCTCATTTACTCTCCATAAAAATGTATGAGTCCTGCTAAAGGCATTTCATGTATCATAAGGATATGCAATAATGGTGCTCTGAGAATTATTGCTCACTTGACCATTTTATTATTACAAACTAATGGCAATTGCTAGGCAGCAAACTTGTAGTTACATTTAAGTTACTTATAAACTGAGCAATATGAAGTGTTGCTCTATCAAGCCTGACACAAAGGTAGAGATGATGTATCTCTTTCCTTTGCAAAATATTCAAGTAAAAATTTCAAGAAACTTATACTTGAAGGTAAGTCTTTTAGTTTATAGTAGGCTGATGGGTAATGTACACCAAGTTAATTATGATTTTATGATTCTATAGGTGAGGTTTAGTGGTGGACTTGACAGCGCTAGGTTAACAGTTGGACTCGTTGATTCTAAAGGTCTTTTCCAATCTAAATGATTCTGTGATTCTGTAAGTTCTTAAGTCTCTAGTAACCAGTTCTTTCAAAGCTTAACATACCTATGCAGGCCCTGTTATACCCTGAGTAATTATTAATGACGGGTGATTCACGCACATATAGACAACTTCTCACTCAAGAAATCCACCCAAATGTTAAAAAGAAAACCAGTGTATATACTGTAAACTTTAATCTATATTTTTATCTTAAAATTACCTTGTGCTAGTACCATCACAATCTACTTCCCTACTTCTGTCTGTAAGCACAATTTTATTCCTAATTGTTTGACTTGTCAGAATGTTAATAAAGATGTTAAAAATAATAAAAGCAAAAAAAAATATTGTCAGTTAATAACCAAAATATTAAATATGTTATCTTTACACTCTTGTTCCAGCTGTCACATAAGAATGAGGCAGAGGTGACCCATGGATTTGCTTGCAAAGACTAGTTGTGATCAGGTATCTTCAGAAACACTTAGATGAATGGATGATACTACAGTATATATTGTAGCATTATATAGAATGTATATGCCAACTAACTTTAAGTGCCTAAGTTTAGAGGTTAGTCTCGTGAGACAGGTAATGTAAAGATATAATGAAAAGAAAATTTAAATCAAGAGCCTGCCACTTTAATTTGACTATATGTAGAAACTTGGCGGAACTCTATCACTTTAATTAATTTCTTCAAGTAATCTAATTTCAGACATCTATTTCCAACAATCCTGGCTTCTTATGTTCTACCCTTATGATTACTATCTTGGAATTTTGTTCGTATCAACTGAAGAAAGTCTTATTACCCAGTCCCAGGTAACATTTGACTTTTCAGAGCTAGGAATTAATACTGTGGTAAATCAGAAGTGCAGCAACAAAGGCTACATGCAGTCAGGATTAACACTTCAGTGGAGGTTGTACAGAGAGTTGCTCTACTGGTTTTGGCTTGAATAGAGTTAATTTTCTTCATAGTAAGTGGCATGTTGCTATGTTTTGGATTTATGACCAAAACTGTTGCTAACACACCAGCCTTTTAACTACTGCTGAACAGTGCTGGCACAGCCTCAAGGACTATTCTGCTTCTCACACTGCCCTATCAGCAAGTAGTCTGTGGGTACACAAGAAGCTGGGAGGGGACACAGCTCGGACAGCTGACCCCAACTGACTTAAGAGATATATCCATACCATATGATGTCATGCTCAGCAATAAAAGCTGAAGGAAGAAAGAGGAAGGAGGGACATTCAGAGTTACGTTATTGGCGTTCCCAGGTAACTGTTATGCATAATGGAGCCTTGCATTCCTGGAGATGGCTGAACACCTGCCTGCTGATGGGAAGTTGTCATGGTTTAACCCCAGTCAGCAGCCAAGTATCACACAGCTGCTCGCTCACTCCCCTCCACAGTGGGATAGGGGAGAAAATTAAAAAAAACCCCAACTCATAGGTTGAGATAAAGATGGTTTAATAGGATAGCAATGGAAGAGATAATAATAAATAATAATAATAATACTACAATATACAAAACAAGTGATGCACAATGCAACTGCTCACCACCTGCTGACCGATTCCCAGTCCATCCTTGAGCAGTGACTGCCCTCAGCCAGCTTCCCCCAAGTTTGTATACTGAACACAATGTCATATGGTATGGAATATCCCTTGAGCCAGTTCGAGACGGCTGTCCTGGCTGTGTCCCCTCACAGCTTCTTGTGCACTCCCCACCTCGTTGGCAGGCCAGTATGAGAAACTGAAAAGTCCTTGACTGCTTAGCAACAAATAAAACATCAGTGTATTATTGACATTATTCTATTCTAAATCCAAAACACAACACCATCTTAGCTACTAGGAAGAAAAATAAGTCTATCCCAGCCAAAACCAGGACAGAAGTAGTGAATGAATTCCTTATTTTACTTTGCTTGTGCGTGCAGCTTTTGCTATACCTATTAAATGGTCTTTATCTCAACCCCCGAGTTTTATCACTTTTGCCCTTGTGATACTCTCCCCCATCCCACTGGGGGGTGGGTGAGGGAGCAGCTGAGTGGCACTGAGCCTCCTGTCAGGGTTAGCGCACTGCAGTTGCAAAAATGTTTTCTTCTCCATGAAATATTAATGAAATTACAATGGACTGTGTTTTCATTTAAATTTACTATGAGACATAGAGATATGTAAAATAAATAGCAGAAAAGCTACCCTTGAAAATGAGTCCATTAGCCTTCAGTAATTTACACCCAGTACATTACATTAATTTATTTCTTTCCTAGTGGGTAAGCTACAGCCAGTCAGAATCAGTCAGATATCAGATATAAATCTAACTGGTCAGCTCACTGAATTTTTCAATCACCAGGTTTCACATGCAGTATAGTATTAGCTGGTTCTATGACTACACATTTGCCTAATGCCAATTACTATTTCTAAAGAAACAGCCTTTATCATTACTATTTCTTCCCATTTTAAAATAGAAATGTATTTTGATTGCCTTTTTTACGATATTTCAAAAATAAAATGACCAAGCTACATCACTTTCTTCAGGATTTAGTACAGCTTATCCCAGCACCCTGTATTATCAAGAATACAATGATCTGGAAATAATCTTACAATATATGAAACAATCTTTCAGGACGCCAAGGCATGTCAGTCAGTAGAAAACAGCATTAGCACACAAGAATTCACACAGTGAAAGAGGTGAACTTTTTTGCTGAAGAAACAAATCAAACATGAAAAAGAGTAATTAGATTGAGAAAAATGAAACATTAGAACAATAAAAGTGACACTTTTCTAAAGAATTACTTGGTCTGTGTAGTGGAGCATTTTGTCTCCTAAATGGAAAAGTTAGTTTTGTATAGTCCTATGTGACAAGTTTTAAGTTTAAATATCAAACGCTGTAATAGATGTGATTTGAACTCTGTGCATCCTGGACTTCATTAAAGAAAAAAAAAAAATCCATCGCCTTGGTTTAGGACAATATTGCATCTCAGAGCAATTTATAAACAAGATAAAGATTTATTATTTAATTTTTGAAAGAAACATTTAGCACATACACTCGTATTTGTAGAAAGTGAACAAGACATTTCTTCCTGTTTCTCTCTTCTATAAATATATTGTGTTTTCTATTCATTTGTCTAATAGTACAAGGAGTTGGGAAGAAGCTAGAATACAAACCTGTTTCATTTGGGTGGCCATAAATAGAACATAAATAGACACCAAGTGCTTCTGTTAAAACTCACCCTGCATGAGTATGAAATGAATTACCAGAAAACAAAGAAGAAAATCTGCTTCAACAACCAGCTATAGGTCAGTAATAATAATATACCTACTTATCACACCATTTTCAAACTGATCAAGAACATGCATAGTTAACGACATCACTAATCTTTTTCTGCTCCCACAAAAAACGTACCGTTATTTATGAGTAAAGCCAAGTTTACTGAAGTACAGTAATCTTACTCCATAGTTGCTTTCAATTGGTTTTCCCTTATTATTTGAATTTTGCCACATACCTGCTAATTTGCAGTGAAAATTATTGTTTTTATCAATCAGAAGTTAACTCTTGGTCAGGTACCAATCCATTGAAATAATTCTCAAACAAGAAGCTAGGCTCAGGATATGGATTAGCATCAACACAGGAGGTAAGAACAATCAGATATTTACTTTGACTGACTGCTCAAAACTGTGTTTCACTTTCCTGCTAAGAGATCTATTAAGTATCTGATCAAAATACAGAATCACAGAATGTTAGGGATTGGAAGGGATCTCAAAAGATCATCTAGTCCAATCTGCTGCTGGAGCAGGAACACATAGATGAGGCCACACAGGAATGTGTCCAGGCAGGTTTTGCATGTCTCCAGAGAAGGAGACTCCACAACCTCCCTGGGCAGCCTGTTCCAATGTTCTGTCACCCTCACTGAGAAGAAGTTTCTTCTCATATTTAAGTGGAACCTCTTGTGTTCCAGTTTGCACCCATCACCCCTTGTCTTACTGTTGGTTGTCACCGAGAAGAGCCTGGCTCCATCCTCGTGACACTCACCCTTTATATATTTATAAACATTAATGAGGTCACCCCTCAGTCTCCTCTTCTCCAAACTAAAGAGACCCAGCTCCCTCAGCCCTTCCTCATACGGGAAATGCTCCACTCCCTTAGTCATCTTTGTTGCCCTGCCTCTTAAGCTGTTCCCCATCCTTCTTGAACTGAAGGCCCCAGAACTGGACACAATATTCCAGATGTGGTCTCACCAGGGCAGAGTAGAGGGGAAGGAGAACCTCGCTCGACCTACTAACCACCCCCCTTCTAATACACCCCAGGATGCCATTGGCCTTCTTGGCCACAAGGGCACAGTGCTGGCTCATGGTCATCCTGCTGTCCACCAGGACCCCCAGGTCCCTTTCCCCTACACTGGTCTCTAATAGGTTGTTCCCCAACTTATACTGGAACCTGGGGTTGTTCCTACCCAGATGCAAGACTCTACACTTGCCCTTGTTATATTTCATTAAATTTTTCCCTCCCCAACTCTCCAGCCTGTCCAGGTCTCGTTAGATGTCAGCACAGCCTTCTGGCGTGTCAGCCACTCCTCCCAGCTTGGTGTCATCAGCAAACTTGCTGATAGTACACTCTATTCCCTCATCCAAGTCATTGATGAATATATTGAATAATACTGGTCCCAGTACTGACCCTTGTGGCACTCCACTGTGATTATAATTTGGCCTGAGAAACTGACACAACTGAATAGTTCTCCAAAGAGTTCTTAGTGAATAGATCAGCTCCCCAAGAAGGAATCAACAACAAAAAAAGCCAAAACATTCTGTTGAGCATGTGGTGATGTTCTTCTGTCTTCCACTGTGACTGCTGGATACTAAAGCAACACTTGGTGGTGTGGTTTCAGGTTTACTTGATCACTGGGTAAATTAAAGGAGAGGGCAGTTGAAGTGTTGCATTAACACTGAAAGCAATGTTGGGTAGTGGTATCAAAAAGATGGGGATAACCAATGCAATTTGAACTGCAGAATCTTTAAAAGTGGAAATAACTTGTGAAAAGATAAAATGCAGCTGAACCAAACTGTAGATGAGTTCACATAGCTAATGCAAATAATCTCTCATGGCAATTTTTAATAAAATTGACCATATACTTTGAAGAAAATGTAGAAATAAATAGTGTTAAATTTTTAGCAATATTTCCATATCTGTATATTTCTTTCACTGTTCACATTTCCTTGAAAAATTATTTCATACTGTTGCCAGTAATAATCCTTGTCACAGAAGTCACCATAGTAGGAGCAACAAGTATGCATTCTAGCAGGAGCATTCTTACTGCACTGCTGGCTACTTCACACAGAAGGGAACTACTTAAACGTGAATGAATAAACATAAAGGGCTAATCACACAGCAGGACTTGTGCTTTGCACCACCTAGTGTAGTTAAAATCAGCTATTTCCTTATGCTAATACTTAATTCCATCTGTTAAAATCCCACCAGCCACATGTGTAACACACTCATAGAATTTGTACTTCAGAATTTCATTCACATGTCTACCATGTCTATGAATTTCTTCCCATGGAAGAATGCTGTGGTTGTAGGAAATAATCCATAATACATGTGAAAATGGTAGGCAAAACATGCCAATGGAGAAGCTGTATCTTCTTAAAGGAAGTGAGACTATTTCTTAAACACATATAAAAAGCTTCATTTCTTATCCAGAAAATAACATTTGCAAGATACATTTTCAGTGAAAAAGTTAACATGTAGTGAGCCAGCAAAAGAAAAGCTAATCTATTTGTATACAAATTCAATTGATAGAAAAAACAGATTTAGTCTCTTGAGTAGTCTCATCTGTCCTCATGTATATGTGAAGTATTTACTCATTGCAGATGAAGCACTATTAAAAATACTATGTGGCTACACAAAGACTGTATTCTTGTGCATACATAATTTGCATAGCAACAATTTAGGTGTTTTGTGTACTTTAACCACTTATATGTAGCTTATACAACTGTCATTTAGTGTACTTTGTATATTTTCTTCTGAGAATTCACACCGCATGCAAGTATATGACTTGAATCTCCAGTGTTCCATATTACCCGCATATATTTCTGCACTTTTACTTATGTATGAGGCACAATGGGTGGCACTTGGAGAAAGTTTGTTTTGACAGAGACATGCTGAGTACGCCCAAGTGACTGTTGCAGACTTCTCTCTCTTGTAGTCACACCTTTCCCAATTCTGAAGAAACTCTTCTGTGCCCTGTGCCATATCTGCAGGCTGCAGATGATTAGACACAAGCATCTCCTCCCCCAGCTAGTAAAACTGCTCTGGCATCTCCCAAGCACTCCCAATGCTGCTGCAGGTGTTGCTTTGGCAGCGCATGAGCTTAGCTCTTAAAAATGTTCATATTCAGTTATTTGGTCAGACTGCCAACTTTTCACCTGAGGACAAAGGTAAAATGGCTGAACTTTGAGTGTTTTGCTAGCACAGGTGCAATTAACATAGGGAAAAAAAGAACGAATCACGTTTCCATTCAATACAACTAGAGGGACAAAAAAACTATGGGTAGACATGATTTATTCAAGAAGATTTCTGACACTGCTAGGGCTTGTGTCATTCAAGAAGGCAGTTTATGGTGAAGAAAGTTCCTTTTGCAAGAAGGTATCTCTCCAGTAGAGGGCTTTATGGGTATGATTGTTTTAGCTGTAGTCCTTCTAGTCCTGAAATTCAGCTGATACACACGACAGCAGAGTTTTGTTCTTGCTCAGTTTAGAAGGCTACTTCAAATAAGTGTTTAGCCAAAAAGAAAGAATGCCAGAATAATTTCTAATAACAAAAATTGTCAGTTTAAATTGAGATGTTGATTTCCATGATGACTTTACCTCGTATACATATGAATATATACACAGAGTTCTCTCTTTTACGTTACCTGTACAGAAGTTCAGGTACAGCTGGCTGCTGTTGTAAAGAACAAAATGTCAGTTCCTATATGGCAAAAATAAAGATTTAAAGAGGTGATTGAAACATTAGTGAACTTTCTATGCCGTATTGCAAAGGGAGCTGAAACAAGAAAGTTTCTTGATGAAGATTTTATTTGCTTCGTGGCACATTTTATTAAAATTTCAAAATCAAAGTAAACACTACGTTGTACTTAATGTTCGTTTCTGAAAAACAGAGGGAGTACGGTGAAGATGAAATAGAATATGATTTATCAGTCAGAGATATTAAGAAAAGTAAATATTGAGAAGTCTGATCAGAATGTTGCGTCTGTTTATCTCAACAGTTCCAGTTTTGTCTTTTCTTGCAGAGAGGGCTATGAGGTTGGATGGAGCTCCCTTCCCCTCTTCCCTGTGCATCTGTACACTCAAACTCTTGGGAGAGGGAGCAACATTCACCTTCCAACTGCTATTCTAACCCCCACAACAAAGAGTGAGGAAGGGCTAAGCAGGAAGGGGGTGAAAGCTTTAACAATTTCATTTATTATGACATTCTAGCACCAGCCTGATATACTTCTCTTTATTTGTGCATCACCATGGCTGTGAGATGCATTTCCTGTAGCGTTTTCTTGTTATTTTTACCAGTTTGGATTAGTTTCAAGCTTTGATTTGTCTGTATCACATAAGTCTCAAAAGAGTGATCCTGCTACATTTTAAACAGAGCAGTATATTGTACCTCCCATAGTCTTATTGATTACTCTACTTTCACTTTGAGCTTATGGTGTGTCTTGGGTGTAAGGTTCACAGCGTGGCCTATGGTTAATAACTTCTAAGAACTGCCTCTAGAAAATTCAGTGAGTAAAGAATCTAAGTTAATGAAATGTATAAGTAGCAAATGGTAATGTAATACGTAAGAAAACTGGGAAGGTTATGGGTGCAGAATGGATTTAATAATGGAAATGCAAAATGCTTTCTGAGAAGCACTCAGTGTTCAGTAATGCTTATCTTGGCTGAAATTTCTCTCTTTGATACCTTTTAAAATAATATGATCGATTGGTGCTTGTAAGCCTTCAAAAAGCATATTGAAGAGGTTCTGCCCTTGATTGGTGCCTCTCCCCTGGCCCCCAACTGCTTGGTTATTCAGTATATTGTCTGGAAGATACAAAGTCAAACTAATGGGAACATATGAAAGAATCACATAGATGTGCTGTGCTTGGGAGAAAACATCAATCTGAACTGGAAGGAAAGATGGAGCAAAATTACAGCAGAAATTTACAAATGTTAAAATTAGCTGGGTATTGTTTAAAAACTAAATATTGAATGAATGTTACATACTTAAGTGTTAAATATCTAACATTTAACATCTTCTCTCATGCCACATACATGTCAAGCTATTTGGAAGTTATTTTACATGCAAATAGTTACATTCAAGAACCATTGATATCTGCACTGCCTCCAGGTTACTCTGTTATTTTTCAATGCAATGTTTTCCATGCCTGCTTTTTCAAACATAAAATACAGGAACCCTGGAACGAAAAACTAGGTATATTTTCTGAACATCAAGCCCTGTTGTGTCTCAGTTTTTTTGCCCACATATTCATAGCAATATATGAAGTCACAATTCACTATTTACTTCAGAAACTACATTTAGTTTTTCCAGGTAAAGGTATACTGTTTTTTTATTTACAGTGATAAGGCTTAATATAACAATTTAAAACATGTATCTTAAACTCAGTGTATGCAGTATTCAGTACTAGAATTTATTTTTTAAATTTGTCCAGATAAACTCCTATTTCACAACAAAACCATGTACATATATGCATGAAAGTGCATATAAAGATATCTATATATATAAAACATTGTCTATGCTACTTTTCATCATGGAATATGGTTTTACTGTATGAATCATGGGGAAAGGAGATGTCTGAAATTATATACCACAAAAAAATGTAGGATTCCTCCACTTACTGCCAGCTATTGTTGCTCTTGTGTTTAAAGGATAGATGTGGCTTGCAGAGGATTTTCTTTATTGTTTTGAAGCAGTTGGCTCTGAGTGTAAAGAAAACGTCATGCTGAGCTACCAGGAGCAGCATTCATTCTCATTTGAAAGCAGATCAAGTATTCAGCTTTGCTCTCAATTTCTGAATAATCTCAGCAATGTGCACCACACATGCTGCTTCAGGCCTTTGAAAGGGCTCATACTGGTAGTATCGCTTAACACAATTATCTTATTGGTGGTCTAGGCTTGTCTTTTTTTCACTTTGGTTTCTAATTTTGCACACCTGCCACAACGAGGCAACCAATAAGTCTGCCTATGTCATTGATGATTTACCCCCGCCTCCAGGTAGAAACACTGAGATTTTCCATGAAAACAAGAAGAAAAATAGTATAATCACTACAAATTCTGCCATTGCTTCTCAAAAAGTATCCACAGATATGAAACAAAAAGCAAATGAACCATCAGTATAATACTCAGAACAACGGATATAACTGGGTATTGTCATCTTCAACACAACTTCCATTACTGAGAATGCAACCTGGAAAGGTATTTAGTTCCTATCCTCAAAGGCGGCTATTGTTGTATGGCAGTCAGTCATATACTTGACTTACTACCCCCAAAGGACCTCAAAATTAGGAAGCACAGTTTTTTACTTTTATGTCTTTTGTTTCTGTACTGTGTATCAATCAAAGAGGAAATAGAAAATACTTCAGTAAAAGGTAATTTAGCTATTTATGCTTGGTATATTGTAGTCTATTCACACAGCTCTAATTAAACAACAAATTCAGTGAGGGGAATATAAACTGATGGACACTAAAACATTACACAGACTATTCTGTTCACATCAATTTGATTGTATAGCAATTATAGCAGCGATAATCAACTAAGGTGTTATGAGGCTATTATCTGATCTCTCCTACCAATTTGCAGCTCACTGTAGGTATTTGTGCCTGAACTACTAGAGGAAGTTCATGGTTTTGATTTTACCACTCCATCCAGATAAAACACCTGTACAAACATGATAGTGACCATCCAGCTGGGTCTTATCCTGTGGGAAGTTAAACCTTTCTAGGTTCTACAAGGTCTGTAATGTTATGCATACTAGCTGTTGGAGGCAGCCTGGAGAAGACTCAGAAAGTGGACAAGAAGAGATAGCAAGACTAAATAACTGCTTCTAGAAGACTTGCCTTGGAGAAACCTTCCTCTGAACACATCCGTTTCAAATTTCATTAAATAAGTATCAGTCAGAGAAGAAAAAAAAAAAAAATCACCAACCAACCCCCCAAAAAACACATAAAAAACTCAAACCAAACAAATAAACACAAAAACCCCCACACAAACAAAAAACCCAAAGTAAACCAAAACAACACCACAAACAAAATGCAAAACAAACAAAAAAACTCCACCCAAAACAGTGGCAAAATAAGCAGCAGCTGCAAAACTTCAGAATAACACAATGGGTTCTTTTATGAGTACTTGCAGAGAGTGTTAGGTTATGGTTGGACTTGATGCTCCTGAGGGTCTCTTCCAACTGAAATGATTCTTTGATTCTATGACTTCTCATATCATCTTGACTTGATGAGCATACTCCGGCAGAATCCAGATTTGAACATGTGCGTGTCTGAGATGTGCGTACATGCCGGTTATTTCTTGGGAGGTTGCAGTCTAAACAATCTTATTGTCAGATTTTACTTGTATTTATTGACCTGCATATCTACAGTCATCTCCTAAAACAAAGTGAAAACCTAACTAAAGCCAAACCTGAATTTTGGTATCGAATCTCAAAGGTACAATCACAGAGATAAAGTCACTCACGTTAACTTTCCTTATGTGAGAATTTCTATAGATAAAATAGATATCCTGAAACCAAAACACAGTTCAAAAGAATGTATATTCTAATGGTTAAATTAAGTGAAACAGCTTACTCTAGAAGGAGCTTGCCACATATTTTTCCAGATTTTTTCTTTTCCTAATAACTAATAGTTTATGAGAATGCAGTTTGATTTTATTTATTTTAAAATGACTATATTAAAAAATCAGGATATTAAGTTCTAGTTCAGAAATAGAGGGGAAGTCAGACAAAATACAATTTTATAGTCATATAAAATGCCTAGCTGATATTTATTGTAATTCAGTGAGTTAAAAGCCACTGTTAGATATTAAATCTAAAAGAGCATTGTTGTTCTAAGATTACATGCAGCAGCTTGAAGAAATGTTATCTCAAATGGATATGGAGTCATATGTTATATATTATGTATATACATACACTTATTGTTATAGCACAAACTTATTGATAGAATGAGTCAGTAAACAAAAGAAACCATTACTTACTAGTGGCTAACACACATGTCCCTTTGAAGCAAAGAAAATTACGAAAAAAAATGAAAAGTTTGCCCTTCTTCAAAACAAGTGAAAATAAAAATCAGCTAACTATATTGCCCATTGTAGAAAACTGAATTTCTAACACTGTCTGATTTTTCCCACTATCCAGTTGTTACTTCATCATTCAGTCAGCTTGTACCAGAAAATTCCTCAAGTACCATGTGTGGTAGACTTCCATTTGAGAAAAGGTCACGAAACAAGCCCGTAGATTGCTGGGAGTACACAACAATAATCTATAAATCTAATTTTTCAGTTAAAACTAACTTGGTTTTCCAAACCTGGCAAGAGCTAGATTGAAAAACAGATGCTTCTCACTTTCTCTCCAGTCTCCACCCTGTCTAAAGAAGACAATTCAAATTATAAAATTAAGGCATTGCACAAGATTCATGTCATCCTGGTTTACCACACTAAGATGACTTCAGTGCTCACATTGCCAATGTAGTACCTAGAGTTCCATCTTAATTTCTCAATCAAGACAGCTGCAGGTATTTACAACTGTTGAGAGATTTACAAAACATAATGCAAATTAAAGTCTTTACTAGTATAAAAGTAAATGTGGGATAGAAAACTGGCTTAAACTTTACAATGTTGTAACAGAAAAGAAGTCTTTAACCTTTTGTAGGCCTTGCATTAAACATTATTGAATATCTGGAAGGAATATAAATAGAAGACACCTGTTTGCTGCCAAAAAACCCAAACCAAACACACAAAACAAAACCAAACAAAAAAACCCTATAGTCAAACAATACATTTTACTCCCCTAGTAGATGTTAGAGACTATTTACCAAAGAGGACACTTTCAGAAAGGGAATTGGTTGTAAACAGCCAAACTTAAATCTCAGAGACTCTTTCTGATAATTGCAGTCTCTTTCATATCTTTGGGTATTTGAATCTGTTTTTTTTTTTTTCTACTTTTTATGACCCTTTCCAAATCAGATGAATATTTAGTATGTAAAGGAAATATGTTTGTTCCAATAATGCATTGGCAGTGATGAATTATGTCTTCTGCTCCCTGGTTTCATCAATCTTGCAAGCAACTAACTTCTGTCAGTCCTCTACATTTACTTGAAAAACAAAGGTGGACAAATCACTTTCTAGAAGTGTCTCTGTTTATCTTTTTCTATTATTTGAGAACAAACAGCAGTTGTATTTCTTACTGTAAGACCGTCACAAGAAAATTGTTGATAAGAAATTAGAAATGAGAAAAAACATAGGAATACTTAGTAGGAACTGAAGTATCTAGTGTCAGAAGTACACAGGCCTTAGTGCTCACTGAGAACGAGACACAGCACCTAAAGTCTTGCAGGAAATAGTATCTCAGGGGACATCTATCCAGAATGACAAATACTGGTTTGGGGAAAACTGAGTTCTGGAAGAAATCAAAAAATGGAGAAATATACAGGAATATATATGACTTACACAACACTATGCCACATCATATTCATGACAGATGAAAAATTGCTAATGGTAGAACTGTGAAGGAAAGCTTGGAAGGGCTTGGAAATTTTATGTTATACAGAAATATCCAGATTTAACGTAAAAATGTTTAAAAATAATCTTTTGGAAGGATCTTAAACTTATATTTCGGATTAGTCACAGCCTCTAACCAATTAAATTGAGACCTATATGTGGTGGTAGATGAAACGGGGGAAGCTTTTTTTTTTACCGACTTCTTCAGGCAGTCCTCTGAAGTCTGGTTACAGTACAAGATCATACAGAGAATGAGATGAGGCTGAGGTCTGACATTAAATAGCAGTTCGATGTTCCATTTTCTCTCCCCCAGTTCTCTAACACAATAACAAGTACAGAGAACTATGCATCAATATTAGACAAGAAGTTATTGAAAATTATATCAACAATGAAAAGTTTTACAGCAATGCTCAAAAGGTGAGGAAGATTATTTCACAATACTTGTTTGACTTGTTTCTAGCATTAGTGCTTCCTAAGATAAAGTTACTTCTATATGAGGTAATTCAAGTGTACATAGTTGGAGAAAAAAAAAAAACATCTCGTTATGGGTCCATGCCAGCCATTACTTGGTGCTATCCTTTAGGAGCTTCTGAAGGGAAAAATTACCCCATTGTGATTAGTTCCTAGGGAAAAGCACTGATTGTCCAGTGCAGATGAATGGAAACTTGATGAACACCGCTACCTAGTCCAGTCCTACAGAACTGAAATTGAGAGTTTCAACATGAAACCTTCAGAAAATGAAACATCTCAGGTAAAGCCAGAAGGAATATTTAATTCCAGTTGCATGAATATACATGATTCACAACACTTGTCACCATTTAAGGCTGGGCAGGTGATTAAAAGGAACAGATGCTCTGTCATAAAATTACATAGTATGTCGCATTTGGGCATAGCCACAATACCTTATACATATTTTTAAAGATGAGTAAATATAAATAGTAGTTGAAATTACAGAAGGTTTTTATGTTAAAAAGTATTCCCTGGTACTATTACTCTGTCAGATGGACTTATTTATGCATATTTATAAATACAGAGTCAAACTCTATGTTAGTAATCACATTCATGCATACTGGCACACACATGCACTTGTCAAAAATTGTACAGCTCTGCTGGAGACCGATTCTGAAATGTCCATTTTCAATGTTAAACTTAGATGAAAAAAAAATTATTGTTATTCTGGGCTTCAAAAATGATCCATTTATCTGAATAATGCCCTCCTTTCCCTTTCCTTATTTCTTTTTCTTTCCCTTGCCCCTCTCTGAAAAGTAGCAATCCATACATCTGAAGAATGACAATGCAAAACAGCTTGTTCTTAAAAAAAAAAAAAAAAAAATAAAAAAGAGAGACGGTGAAGTCTCTTCCCCCACCCTCTTTTCCCCCCCAACAAAACCAAATAACCATAATCTAGATTGTAATTTTTTCCAATAAATGCCCTTTAAAAATAAAACAAACAAACTAACCAAACCGATGTAAATTCTGTTGTTTCATACAATGACTTGAAAGATACTGTCCTTGAAATTCTTTATGTGACCAAAGTTTATGGTCAAGTGAATGCAGTTTAGAAATATCCTTTCTTGTACAGTCAAGTTGGAACACTAATACTTCTATATTTGTTTTAAAATAAGAAAAAATATTTCCCTTGATTTTTTTTGTACTTCTTGCAACTATTTTGCATTGTAAAAACTAAACACATTCATTTAACCATTCAAAAAGATCCTCAAGGATTCTAGTAAACTGTGTCTTCCTGCCTGAACTAGTATTTTCTTATGAAGTACAGCCCTTTTTTTAACTTGTGGACTGTCACTCAAAATACAAGGTAGTAACATTTCTTATGTTTGCAAAATGTCAGTAGATCGGAACTCTACAAAAGAGTAAATAAAGGATTTTAAAAAATAATAATAAACATTTTCAACTATCACATTATATGACTTGTTAATACAACATCATTGAGAAGTCTTTTAAAAATGATGTTGTAACTTTTATAATAGACTTATTGCTGGTTTTGTCAAGAATCACTATGAAAATGCAAACTCACTGTTAGCATTATGTGTGCCATTTGTACACATACATTCAGAATATATAATTTAAAAATTTTAAAATATCACAGTTTTGAAGACAGTTGCAGCAGAAATATCAAAGATGATGTATTTAAATCACTTGTGTAGCATGCTTTAGTATTCCATGTGGAATTCTGCAGAAATAAGAAGCACATTACATCTTAAAGCACTTTTTTTCAGGTGTTGGATTTTTTTTTTGGCATGTATGTTTTGGATAACATTGAATTAAATATTCTATGTGTATGTGTCCAGAAAAACCTTAGATATTCTGTTACAGGTACATTCCCAACGGTTCGGCCACTGCATCTTGTATAATGGGGATGTGAATGGAATTCCCAGTAGGTATTCTTGCTTGGTTTCTGTTTCATGAAGTCAGAAACAACTTAGCTAGAAAAACTAAAACAAAAACCAAAACAAATATATATGCAGGGTAGAGACATCCTGTGTCTTTTCAGGCAATTAATTTTTAAAAGGTTTGTTTAAAAAAATCCAGAATATAACAATTGTGAATAGACATTCAGATACAAGCTTTAAAGTAGTTTTACTCCAAGGTTGGGCAACTGGGTGATTTGTACTAGATTTATGTTTTGCTTTTGGGCGTGTTTTTTTCCCCACTAGTTTTCAGTGCCTCTGTCATGGAGGCACCCCCAAAGTCAATTTTAGATGGACAACAAGTCCAAGAAATAATCACTTGCCTGAGTTAGGCAAGGGCTCACACTTGCCTGGGTTAGGCAAAGACTCATTCAAGGATATATCCAGTAAATAACCACTCACCCAAACGAGGAGTTGAGGCACTCTCTGTCCCGGGAAGTATCCTTAGATGGCATCCCAGTTTAAGGGGAAGGCTCCAGTTCACAGACCCGCTGCTCCAAGAAGACCACTCAAAGGGGTCTTTGGCAGGGACCCCGTTTTATAGCCTGGTCAGATCTGGCTGTGGGCATTACAACATGGTCTAGAAGCTTCTCCGCTTCTCTGGGTGCCTCCTTTGTTGAAGACCCTGTCAATCAACTAAGGGTCCCACTCCTCCAGCCCCCCAGCTGGTGGAGGTGAAGTCACCTTGCCTGGAAGAAGGTGACAATGTGACTGACAGCACCTTAGTATCACCCTAGATGTCTACATGGGGACAGGTGCAGTGGGGCACAAAAGGTGCTAAAGAGCAATCAACTGCCCTGTTGAAGGCTGCGGACCTCAGGGGGATGTGCAACTGCCACAGCCTCATTTCCAGACACTGTTGTCTGTGTTTTTGTAGACAATGCTAATTCTCTAACAGATTGCACTTCACTGTTGAATTTTAGAACTTCATAATGGTAAGGAGAGTGGGTAATTTTAATTTAATGCAGTACTAGCATTGTAAATATCACTAGTAAAATGCAACAAGACAGAACAGGTATTTATTAAAAAAAGAAAAAAACCAGGAGCCTTGTTTGGGATATCTTTCTTAATGCCTTGCCTTTCTTCATGCTCCACTTTTACAGTTTCTTACCATTTTCAATTTTTCCTATTTCTATTTTGCTATGTAATTGGCAAAATATATATAATGTTTTAATATCAATATAAATATCCACTTGATCAACAGAATGATAATTTTTCTTTACTTTTGCCCAGAAGCACTAGGGGACACAGATATAACAGCTACTCCATCAGGCATATTGCACAAATTAAGTATCTTTAGACATCTTATTTGTTTTGAATACTCATTCTAAATCCTGTGATCTCTGCCTCCTAGTGAGTTTGCTAGTACAGGAAAAACCTCTCTAAAATGGATGTGTTGCATTTTTACAGCTATATTATTTACCTTTCATGTAATATCATACAAAAAGAGCAATGTATCAATAGAATCGAATCTGAATAAGCAAGGGAGCAATAAGGCATATATGAATCAATATGCAAGCTATGAGCACCAAAGCTGCTTCTCATCAAGATTTCTAAAAAATATTTCTAAAATAATTCAGAACTATAACTCACTTGGGGAATTACCTTTTAAAAAAATATTAACAATTTTATGATTACAGTTCTTTTTTTATAATAGTTGAAAGTCTAGAGATATTTTAAGAGTAACAGCATACGCAGTTTTTTTTTTTTTGAATTCATCATTTACTTTATATTAACATGTAGATAAAGACTATGATTTACTTGTTCTTTTTTTCATATAAGCTTGTCATAAGTGGAAGTAAGGAATTTTACTATATATCCAGAAATAAGAAAAATACAGGATATGACATGCATTTTTATTATACTATTTCTTTTGATAGTGTTACAGTTAGTATTTTTCATAGCAGCATCATAGAATGATTTCTGTTGGAAGAGACCCTCAGGATCATTGAGTCCAACCACAACTCAGCACTAAACCATGTCCCTAAATGATTTGAGGCTTTAACCAAGGCAGTAAGTTTTTTTACACCTTTAACATTGGCCCCAGCAAGGCAGCACTACCCTCAGAAGTGGGTCAGGCCTGTATATTGAGCCTTCTGTTTCCTTTAGAAAGGAGTTCCCTGTGATTACAACCCACCTTTTTTTTTTGCTTTGCAGGAGCTGTTTTTGAATGAGGATGATAAATGACATTTCTGTTTAAAAGACAGTTTCTTATATATCATGGCATTGCACTTTGTTTTGTCGTCTAGTTGAGCAGGAAATCATAGCGAAAATGATAATGTAATAGATACTGTAGGCAGTAACAGTTGGAAGCATTCACTATGTTTTCTATCATTGATGCTGGCCAAACTTCCATCTTTTTCAAGGTGGACTCCATCATCACAGCAATTGATGCATTTGTCAGCTTCAGACTGGATTATTACAATTTGCTAAGGACAATTTCTTATAGAGACATGCAAAGCCTAATTACTTCAAAACGTGGCTACACTCATGTTAAGTAGTATTTCTTCAAGAACAAACTATTTTGTTTGATGTGCAATCTGCAATAGCTTTCACTTTAAATATGATTGTCAGTTATCATAACCTTTTCAAACCCTTTGAAATAATACAGATCAATGCTTTCTCTGTATCATGACAGAATTAAATGGCAACTTTTTTGGACACAGTTCCTTGGGTTGCCCTACAAGACTCTGCACCCCTAGGCTACCCCCAGAACTATCTGCTCCATATTAGCAGTCTATTCTTTACCTTACACATGCTCAAAGACAAATCATTCTACTTTGTTGTTTCTTATGTGCAGTCTGCATGCAGAGCAACAGAGTAATATATTTTTCAGACTTCAGTTTTCTGCTCATACAACATTTCCACTCTTGAACTGTTGTAATCCCTTTCCTGTATCCCTGCAGAGGCCCTAGCTAGTTACAAGGCCTGATGTTCCAGTGAGAACGCCTTGCACACACAAATCAAGAGGTCAAGCAAATTAGAATAGAAGGGAACTGGAAACAAGATATTTTAAAATCTAAACTTTGCTTCCTTATCATCAGAATATGAGTATGAATGTATTTATCTTAGTTTAGTTTTACCAGCTCTTCCTAAACAGCACAAAAATAAGATTGTAAGGCAGCTTTACGTTTTTAATTACATGTTCTATATGTGCTCCAACTGTGGAATGAAAAGCATTAAATATAGAAAATATATAAAAGAATGTAATGCAGATGTTTTTGAGAGCAATTTGATTTTACTGAGAGAAAGAAAAGACAAGAATAGTTACAGGAAGAAAACAAAAGGGTTTTCTGAGTGCCAAATGGCACGTGAAGAATCTCAAGGCAGAAAAATATTTACACTGCTTACAGGTTTTGTGGATGTCTTATCACTGATACTTGAATTCAATTTAATATGATACATTCCATCATAATCCTAGTCCCTTATCCTTATGAATGTCAGAACTCGGGCTAAATTATACAGATTTCATATTTTGATTTCATATTTTCTTCCAGCATAAGTTCTACCACTTGAAGATGTCCAAAAGTGGTATATTTTAACCATCTCAACAGGATTTTCCAAGGAGACAAGCTGTTAAATACATGCTACTATGACTGCTTTTGACAATATTATTTGCCCCTTTAACTTAGCATTCAACTAATTATTAGGCTATATTGTTTTACAAGTGCTAGTAAATGCTTGCTTAACTGTGAGTCAAAGGTCCTCCAACCTTTTCTCATATACATGTGGGAGTATAAACAGTGGTATCCAGCCTTTCACTGCTTGCCATTGCATTCATTACAATCAGTTCACAGTTACAAATAAGAATAAGTGGTAGATATCATAATAAACATTTTAAAATAATTGCACCTTATTTGGAAGAAATGTAGAACAACATACTCCTATTTTAGAATTATTTCTTACTAAAATTTCACAAGCTGGAAGAAAAAAAATGACATTTTGTCGATCAGGTATTCTCTGTTGATCATATATTGACCCTTACCTGCCCTCGGAATACAAAAATCAAGCCCATAGAATGGTCTTGTGAGTATAAACTAATCTCTGAAAGGTGCTGCCAAAAAAGCTTCAGTTCTGAATCCAATAACATAGTCAAATATAATCCAAAAAGCAGATTTATAAAGCACCAGTCTCCCTTTATGAATCAAAGGATAGGACCCAACTTACTTGTGACTCTACACATTTCTAAGGCCAAAGTTATCTTATACCACTAACTACATTTAAATTCTGCTAAAAGATTACTTAAAGTAGATGTTGAAAGACAGAATGACATAAAAAATTACCTCTGTTTTCCCTAACAAAAACATTACAAAACCCAAATATGCTATAAAGTGCTGAAAAAGCACAATGAAGCTATAATATTCAACAACTTAATCTAAGCCAAGGCCCATCATAAGATTGTTGACATTATTTTCACCTGTTTAATCTGAAAGCACTTCACAGATAATCCTTTTCAAGACAGTATGACCTCTGAACCTAGTCAGCAAGAAGTACCTGACATGCACATTTA
The DNA here is from genome assembly GCF_036013445.1 of Caloenas nicobarica. NCBI lineage: Eukaryota > Metazoa > Chordata > Aves > Columbiformes > Columbidae > Caloenas > Caloenas nicobarica. The sequence goes on from NC_088247.1 coordinate 28,890,911, forward strand.
TAAAAGGCTCAACGCCAGCATGAGTGGGAAGGGAGGAAATTTTAAAGTTATGTTATTTTTACTTTTTTAAATCCAAAGCCAAGCATAACCAAATGGTTTGGGACCGAAAGATGCAAAAGTGAGGAAGAACCAACTGTATATTGAATATAATGAAAAAAATCTGAGTAATTTGTATGGAACAACTTCTTTTCCTTTAGATGCTTGGAAAATACTATGAAAAAGCTTCGCAATTCTTATTAAATACTCATTATATCAACCATATGTAGGTTGGATTGAACTGTCTTCTGAAAGCCCCCTTGAGCCCAATGACAGCTTTATTATTAATTTGCTAATTTATATAGTGTTTATTGTTGTGGCAACCAGTTCCTTTAATTAAGAAGACTAAAATACAAAGCAAGGTAGGTGGGCATCCCTTCAGATGATAATCTGTTTCCTGAAGCCCTAATTCAGTGGCAGTCTGCCCAGGATAGAACTGAATTACAACTCCCAACACCCCTCTCCTTTCCAATGAGGTGTTTTAATTTTAAACCAAGGGCTTGAAGATAACATACACATATTTCAGATAACACACAATTCAAGGGCTAACCCAAAGGGTGTTTTTCATATTCATTTCAGGAAGAAGTCTGTAGGGTTGTTCATGTAATTGATTCCCACGTAATCCAAGAAAAGTTGAATCATTGACTGTACTACTGGGTAAAATATCATAAACATCATAACTAAAGCTGGTAGTGCTGCCCACATTTAAGGCAGTGTGACACACATACTGGACACTGTGCATTACTTGCTCTTTTCAGTTTTACCAGCCGCAATAATACAAACATCTCAGGCCAGATGCTCAAAACAAGGAGACTCTAAAGGATACTGGATTTTTGTCTTCCCTCCTGCCCATTCCGCAGCGAGTGTGTAACAGGCATTAAGACTCCTCATTCATTTGGATGTTTATGGCATTTTGCTAGAGTAGGAGCTATTTCTCCCTTCCTTATTTTTCAATTATTCTGCTTTTCTGTCCTCCGTATCAGTCCTATTCTCCAGTCATGAGTACATGAGTTTTGTTCAGACTGCTTAAAGCAAGTGGAAGGAATAGGAGAAAAGGAGTGTTTACATCTTAATGTTCACAGTAAAGGAGCAAACCCAACGTAATGATCTTTTTATGTTTCTTATTTCCACCTTGTACACATTACTTGGAATTGTAGCAGCTGCCGAAGGGCAAGGCAGAGAATTACATCTGTCTTCTGAAGTATATCAACGTGGAAGAGGCAATCAGCTAAAAAAAAGTCCTTTCCCCAGATCCCTCAGAGGAAGAAATTTATATCAAGTACAGGACTTCTTTTTGCAAGATCACAACCTTATCTCACATCAACTGACCTTACTGTAGTCTTGCATCACTCATGAAATCCTTCATGATTTTGGCAATGCTAAAAATCCTGATTTTAACTGTTTGTAATTTTCCTGACACTGATTTCATGAACAGCTCCTCCCGAAGGCCAATAATGGGCTCAGAAGCAAGTGCAACGTAGTTGCCATCACAACGTTTGGAATAAATTCCAAAATAGAAGAGAGGAGAAATATAATACACTGATGTTTGAGGGATGGTGTGCTGGCAAGGTCCTTGGGTCTGCCATCTCAGTGGAAGGAGGGGTTAAAGATCCATGAGGCAGGTTAGCGGCAGATATTGGCAGTAATACTTTTATTTCTTAACCTTCTTAATTTCATAAGAAATTAAATTGGTTTCCTTTCTTATAGTGCATTATAAAGCTATCAAATTGTTACACACAACTAAGAATGATTATTCTTAGTTAACATTAGCAGGTGTTGGGGTTTTTGTTTGTTTGGTTGGTTGTTTTTATTTTGTTGTTGTTTTGTTTTTAAATAAAACTACTAACCTTAAGCTTCAATTTTGGCCATTAATCAGTATCAACATACTGGACACATGATTGTATAGGGGAAGATATTTATACTTCATAATTAAGTATGTTTATAAAATATTTTCTTAGTATTTAATATTTCTACAAATGTAGCAACTGAATAGGGACTTAGATAATATTTGTGAGTTGATGTATTATTAGTTGTAGTAGGGAATAATGTATGCAATCTATGGAGTAGCTTAATTTTAAAGCAGTTTCACTATATTAAAAGTATATAAGGTATGAGACAACATGTATTTTGTCAGAAGCCTTAAACAGCCAGAGAATCATTATGATTGATCATAGGAAATTTCTTTGGATATATGTCTGTGCACGCATACTATACAAATTACCTATCATCTAAATTTGAGTGCAAATCAATTTTATCTCTGAGTACAATACACAGGATTACATACATATCTGTAAACATCATGATTTTAAATTTTGTAGGGTCAGTTTGTGTTAAGAGTATCCACATAGAATTCTGAAAAGCACCAGGAGATATGTTTCCACATAAAGGACCTGATGTTAAACAGTGAATGGTTTAAGATAACAAAATGTTTGAGCACTAGATTGAGCATCAAATCCAATCGGGTTCGCATACAACACATAGTAACAACACCACCCTGAAATCTTAGCAAATCAATGTGTATTAAGTAAAGCAGTTATATGACAGTATTCATACTAACCTGCAATGAAAAGTTCTTCCTGGTCCATCAACACATACACCTCCATTGTAACAAAGAAGTGAGTTCGGTGTAGCCTCACTGCAAGCATCAACATCAACTTCACAAAACCTGCCAGTGTACCCACTCAGGCAAGTACAAACAAATGCATTGACTGCATCTTGACAAGAACCTCCGTTAATGCAGGGAGCAGACTCACATTCCTGAGGAGAAAAATAACAACACATTGACTACACAGCTTTAAAACACATTACTTATTAATTCATATCAACAGCAAGTGCAAGAGACTGAATCCGGATATTAGAAAAAGAGTGATGGACTTTTTTTATTTTCTGACAAGCGGAAGTCTGTAATTTAGGGCACTTTTTGTTTCTATAGAGAACCTTTGGTTACAACTCATACTCAGTCTTGAAACTATGCTTTTTCCCCTAATTAATCTTGGAGAAATGCATGTATTTTTTATATAAGCAGTCTTACAGCTGTAAGTATGTGCTTCCCACTCATGATTCCTTTATTAAAATTTTAAAGCCTGTTTTTGAGCCATATTTTATCCAATTATTCCTTCTATGTTTTTATAGTGGGGCCTATTGCAGTGAAAAAAAGCCACATTAAGACAGTTCTGGACAGAATAAAAAATTACTTATATTAATCAACACACAGAGGCCTTTCATCAAGTATTTCCTAATAAATGCATTCTTATTATCAATTAATGCATAATATTACAAAGAGAAACATGTAGAAATGTTTGTGTTCACATAATAACAATTCCCCTGATAAAGCTGTTGTGAAAGTCATCAAATTAAAACCATGCCAAGTAGCAGCAAATTAATGTTTCTCCATAATTACAGGAGAGTTTAGTTAGTGCAATTGCCAGTGCAAAACTACGTTTTTACCCTTGAGCACAGAAACCTAGTTTTTGCCTGTATCCCAAAGGAGTATTATTTTGCTGCTGCCACCCAAATAGCCTAACTAAGGCCAGTATTTTAAATTTATTCTCACACTGCTGTAACTTTAGAAGATTTAATTCTTTAAGGATATCCAAGGGCACTCAGATTTCCTGCAGGTACTGCAGTTGCTTTGACAGAATGTAAATTCAGATACCCATGGGGAATTATGAGAAAACCACTTATTTTCCTATGCGTTCTCCAACTGGGTGTCTATAGGATGATTTATTAGTGAGCATTACATGAACTAATTGAATTGTACATCCCACAGGAAGATGGGGATAGCTCTACAGATTGCCAAAAATCCTGTAGGTTCTAGAAATCCTAGGTTCTAGAAGCTGTCTTTTGTTATATTAATTACATTTGTTGTTGGCAAACATAAGTAATCTTTGTTTTGTTTATAAAAAAAAAAAATCTCAATTCACAGTCCAAACTTCCTGGTTTTCTTTCTGTTCCAGTAACTTGTCTAGTCTTCTTAATTTGTATTCACTTGTATCTCTCTGCTACTTCTGTTTTTACAGCTTTGCTCATTAGCAGAATAAATTTAAAATCTATCAATTAATAGATCAAAATTTTACCTACTTATTCTTCAAAAAATTATCAAAATCAAAGTAACTAAGGATAATTTCAAAGCTCAGACAAATGTTCACAGCTTTGGCTCAATATGCCACCACAGTCATATCAAGTTGCAAACTTAATGTAAAACTTTTTTATTTTCTCCTATGGAATGTATTGTTCTTGTAAAATCTTACAAACCAGCTCAGAGTAATTAGTTTTTACAGTAACATAAAAACCAGACAGTTTGCAGGAAAGAAATCACATTTATCACTTTCCAGTATACTTCGATCCACTGAGGTTAAAAGTTCATCATTAAACTTGCAAAGAAAAGAGTACACTGTTACCAGAAAAGTGCTGGTCTGCACTGTTCTTAGGCAAGAAAATTGTTTCAGTGAACAGACACACAACTGTAAAACGTCACAAGTAACTTTATCCCTAACTAAGTGAGCTACCACATTGCCACCACATGCTGTAATTCATAGGCTAAAAGAACAAGGACATTAGATGGCAAACTGAAGTTGCAACACAGCTGTGACTAAGTCCTGCCTAAGTCCTGCCTGTCTTAGATCCTACTAGAGACTGACTTGACAGCTTGGCATTGGGGAATAGCTGGCTTCACAGAAAATCCTCACCTAACCCGATTCCCTGAAGACAAGCTCACCTAACCACCAATGCTATTTCAGTTTTGTCTTCCTTTTCATAATGGGAGATTGAATCTTAAATATGACCCCTAACCAGCCATTTCCAAAATTAGAGCAACAGTTTCAGGGACTCACAGCCCTAGAAATATTCTCTCTCTTCTCCAGCACAGTAGTGGAAGAACACTTTCTTGGGCACCTCAGGTGCCCAGTTCCCAACCTACTAAGATATCCTTTAACTTTTTCTCACCTAGAAGTCATCAGATCCTGTCAAAGGAAAATAGCCTTTAAATAATGAAGAAACCTGAAAATTCCAAAAATATTATTGACAAAGGTTATTTTAGGTTTTTCAAAGCACAAGTTGTTGATATACAGATGTGTCACAATTGGTCATTTATACTTCATTTTGTACCTTAGTTTCAATGGGTCTTTTTAACCTTTACTAAATCTGAAATGTTATTTTGATCTGGCATTTTAAAATGCATAATTTTTAAGCTTCAAAGACAAAGTCATTATCTTACAGTAATCCTTCCAAAACTTTACAAATAACCTGTTTGAGTAAAACAAATAAATAATCACTACAACCCCTGCAGTCAGTGATAGCAGCATGGGCTTGATCCCTTAGAAATTTACAGTATTTGCTTGGCAGATACAGAGAATAAATAGCAAGTTTAAATGGTGACAAATAACTCAAGGTAATAGACTGAATGCAGCAGATAAATGTGGGTAACTTCAATTTATTTGCCATTAGAATCAAATGTTTGCTAACAGGAGGTATTTCGCAATACCTCACTGATCATGAGGCCAATTTCTCCATTTCATTTTTCTCTTTCCTTGCCTCTGCTCAATCCCATTTTGGGGCGAAAGGAGCAGTGTTGTGAGCAAAAGGAAAGCCCTGTTACCACCACTATACAGTCATACAATATTCCTAACCTGGCAACTTCATGGTAAAGAAAAACTTGTAGATTATGTTACAGAACAGAAATATACACTCTGATCTTGATTAGCAATCGAGGCCTGAAGCCCAAATGTAGTTTGACTTGCATTTCCTAGTGAAATCAAAGTGGAATAAACTTCTTCAGGATTTGCCAGTGGTTTTAGGTTATGAAAATTTCAGGTGCAGTTTTGGCTTATGATGTTCTTAATTCCTTCCACTATTCCCTGCTAGTTCCTCATCCCAAATCATGCTCATACTTCTTAAAAAACAGCAACAACAAAACCATCATTGAATTTGTAAATGATGCCCAGTGCTCACACTTTACAGTATAACAGTACTCCCTTTCCCATCTCATCTTTTAAAACACTAACAGCTTCAATAAGCTCCCTTATAAAAATTTGAAATGATTTAACAAAATATAAATTATACAATTGTAATTATTTGTACAGAATTTTTATAAACTTTTTTTTTCTTATATCTGATCTCCTCAGAGTAAAGCAGGAGGGCTCCCTTTTAATAGGCTTTTTTTTCCTGAGTGTGTTTTTTAGTGTGAAACATACACTTTTCCCATTTTGATCTAACAAGGAATCCATTAAGTTTGTGTTGTTGATAGGCAATGTCCTTGGAAAATATTTGAAAGTTATAATGGACAAGGTATCACTATGAACTCCCATTGCAATGCTGTTGAAAAAATTGCTAATGTTATCCTTACGTCTTCAGCGAGGTGAACTATGACTTGCACTTAGACAGTTGATTATTCCTCTTTTTATGGTACTGAAGCATTGTGCCAAGTTTTAGAATCTGTTTATTATAAAGGATGCCAAAAGACTGAGAATATAAAATGATTTAGGTACTAGATAAAATGCCTTATAGTAAGCTAAGGAAAATAACACTTAACAGAACTTTTAGGATTAATTTTTTTTTGCAAAACATTATTACATCATAGATCTCATTTTTACATTATACTGCCAAAAATATAAATGAAATATATGGCTTAAAAATTATTAGACAAATTCATGGAGTACAGGTCTCTTTCTAGCTATTAAAGCAATAATCAGTGCGAGTTCTTTGCTATAAGAAGTTCCATAACTCTTGATGACTCTATGACTGTTCTTAGGTTTAGTTTATCACCAAGAAAATTGAGAGAGAGAGATAATGGCAGTGCACAGCTATTTTCACAAGCAGTATTATATATTAAGGAGTATTTTAACTCCCAGAGAAAGTCAGGACAAAAATGACTACCTGGATTCCCAAATTCAGATATATCCAGTTAGAGATAAGGTCCAACTTTACTACTGAGAGTCAGCCGCTGTAAAACTGGCAAAAGTAGTTGATCTTCCGCCTCCTTATGTTTTTAAATAAAGACTAGATATATCTCTTAAACATATGCTTTAAGCAAGTGTAATTTAAATACAAATATTATTTTCCATGGAGCTGTAAATGAAAGGACTATACAGACTTTTGACAGGAGAACATAATGGTGATTTTTCTGCCTTTATTTTTACTAAATTATTGTTATGGTGCATATAAGTTGTCATTTATTTTCTTAGGCTAGCAAGACAATTTAAAATTCAAAGTAAAAGAAAACCTGAAAGAATATTAAGACTTCTAGTTACTTAACTCCTTTCAGGTTAAGGATCCTTAGTTCAAAAAATGCAAAACAAGATCCACTACATTTACTAGAGCACAATAAATTACTATTTCTTGTTCTCTGAATGTCATAGTGTAGTAAATCTTGTTTTTACTAGGAAGGGGATGACTGTCCCCTAAGAGAGCTCACCTGGCATGGTACAGTCCACTGATTCTGCTGGCAGGGAATTGTTCTGAAATCTGGACTCTAGCAACTGACTTAGAAAGGCACAACCCTTTGCTCAAGGAATATTATACAAATCTGCGGGTCCATACTGACATCTGTCTTTGGAAGCAAAGTCAATTTGCCTAAGACATTCCAATTTTCTATATATCAAATTACATAATTTTCAAAGTCCCAGTCTATAGCTTGAAATAATTATGAGGCAATGCATTTTAGCAAATTAATAAAAATCGTGAAAATCTACTACTTTTCCAAATAATGTGTCAGCTCAACTCCGTTTCTTGAAACAAAATCTAGAAGTGCATTGCAGAAGTTAGGATTTTTATTTCCTTTTCCTACAGAATGGACTATTTTTCATTAGTCCTCCTTGGAAACTGATTAGAAATAAAAAAAATAAATTCCAATACTTCAAAATCTATTTCTATAAAAGAGATTCAAGATGTTCAATTCTGAACATAAATAACTCATGCAAATCCACTATGAAGGGAAAAAGTCTACTGCAAATATCCATAAGCTGTTTATGAATGTATCTTTTGACATACTTGTATGTATGTGAGGCATTATAGGATTTAATTTCCTGTGAATACTTCAGATATAAAGCCCCAAGTACCATTTGGTGTTTGATTTCTTTGTAGACAACTATGCAGTGATTAACTGTAAGGGAAGACTTGAAGCAGAAAAAGGTAGTGAACACCAGTTCAGGGAGCAGAAGTAAGCATCCCGATATTTGTGAGAAAACCAGATTCCAGGTGGAAGTCACTGACTCGTAGAAGGTAGAACCAAACAGAGATTTAGCTTGAATTTGATGAGAGATGAAAAGAAAGAGATAAGAACTCAAAGATAGATACTGCACCAGAAAAGAAAGATGCTTTCGGAAGTTGTGTTTCCAGTCATTTAATGATAGGTCTGAGGGCAAAATTATTCTCAGGTCAAAAGCAGAATTTTTTGTAAAAAACCAAAGCCTTGTGGTTAAGAGTTTGGATTAGAATTTAGAAATGTAGGCAGAAAGGAAATCAATACTGTAAATAAATGCTTTGGAAACTAATGTGTTAAAGCAAGGTTTTGTACATACAAATTATGGTATGCATATGTTTTTTAATGAACCCTGATTCTGGATTTCAAAAAATGTCTAAATTTACAGTATTACTTCATAGGAAGCATACAATTTAATGTTCTGATATGATTTCATAGTTATGCAAAACTGCAATGGTTCAGTGCATTAGTGAGAAGCCATATATATGCATATTCTGTGATTCTGTGATTTCAGTTCCTTTCAAAGGTATTTTACCACAGTTTAATTTATTTAATTTCTCGTGACTGCAGCCATCTGATGTAATTATAAGCTACTAAGAGACCAAAAGGCCCAAATTTCCTTTGCTAAGTTTAAAATAACCTTAGTTTAAACTCTGTTTGCTAAGTTATGGACTTTTCCATTCACATGGGAGTTTGAAGTTCACTCTTACTTTGGGCTGTCTCAATAGTATTACTATTAATATAGTATGTCTAATAAAATTATAAACAAAGTGGTTTTCTAACCAGTAACATTATTACTCTACTTTTTCTGTAATTTTTTGTTAATATTATCACATATCCATATTGCTTCATTATTAACTTTGCAAAGCTTTTTCATTTGATGGAATAAATATACATACAATATTTTGTGAAATGAACTGGAAAAACTTATTTTTTTGTTTGAGGATGTTGGTTTTATCTAACATCATTCAATTCAAAATGATTTCAGAATTACCAAAATATTTTGCTTTCAAATTTTGGATTATGGACATAAAGAGAAAATAATAAAAAATAAACCTGTTTTCAACACAATAATACAGAGCAGGAACAAACTGGATCAGACCAGTGCTTCATCTATCCTAGTATTCTGTCTATAATAGCGGTGGAAAGAAAGTCACTTCAGTAAAATCATGTGAACTTTGTCAATTTCTACAGCTTATGTCCCATGCATCCTCCCAGCAAGCAGAACCACCTAATCAGACATGAGAAACAGTACTTCCCTGACTGGTTCATTTGTAATTAATTTATGAACCTGTTGTCCATGACTTGCCTAATTTATTTGAACCTACTAAGATATCACCTGCCTTCCCAGCCTCCTGTGGCAGCAAGTTCTAGAGGTTCTCGGCTTCATGTGAAAGTCCTATTTCTTCCAGTTGTTTCTCCACTTATTTTCATCATGTCCCCTCAATTCTTTTACTGCATAATTTGGTGAAGAATTTTCCATTTAAGTTTATCGACCACTGTCATAGTTTTCTAAACCTTAATTGCATTCGCCTCAGCTTTCTTCTCTTCAAACAGAATAATTTCAGCCATTTAAATATCTCCTTACAAGGCAACTATTGCATTCATATAATTTTTGTTGCCTTCTGTAGCTTCTCCAACTATACTAAATCCTCCTTGAGAATCAAGGTCCAGAACTACGCACAGCACCCAATATATGAGTTTACTGGAGTTTTACTCAGTGAAATCATGCCCTCTGTCTTGTTTTCTATACTCTTCCTGATCAGGTCCAGAGGGTTTTGTGTATGTGGTGGTGTTTGTGGGCTTTTTTGGTTGTGTTTTTTTTTTTTTTTCCCCTTCCTCTATTCTGCACTGTGACAATAAATTGAGACAATGATTTCAAAGAACTGTCAAGGATTGCTCCAAGTCTTCTTTCCTGCATTGTAATGGCCAGTTCTGAATTCAGCTGTAGGTAAGTATTAGGCTATTTTTCCCTAGATTATTATATTACACTGAAACTTATCTGCCACCTTTTCACTCTTTCCATTTTGTGAGGTCCTTCTGGAGTCCTCAAGTGCAAAGAATTCACTGAGCTTCTCTTGCTATGACCTTAACCTGAGTGCCCAATTTATGCTTTAGCCATCAAACAATTCTACAAGTTCCCTGCCTTGCTTCCTGGTTTTGATAGATGTGAAGAGCTTTTTACAAGTTATAGTATCCTTTACAAGGCATTTTTCAATTTGTGTTTTAGCTTTTTGAACTTCTTGCCAAGATCTGAACTAATGTGTTTTACAGAGTTTTCTGTTCTTCCCATGTGGCCAAGCTTTCCATTTACTAAAGTGCCATTTTTTTCCCAATGACAGCCTTAAGTTTCCTCCTTAAGTAATTTGGCAGATTTGGCCTACTTGTGGTCTTGAATTGTGGCACACATTTTACCTGGACTTTTAACTTAGTATTTGTTTAACAGCCCCAAGTAAGTTTCTTGTGGTTTTGGCTTGCTCCTCTTAAGTTATTTGACAATGCACCTCATTTTTACAGTTTCCTTTCCCCAAATTCAATGTCTATCTGCTGAACTTACTTGGCATGTTCTCTCATGCTACAGTCATAAACCTAGCTGTATTATAGTCACTAAGATATGTAATCTCTGTCATTAACACCTCTTGAGCCAAATGCTGGTCTTTTCAGAGGCAGGCTGAACATTAGTCATGTTCAGATTTTAATTCTGTAATTCAAATGGCGTTCTTCTACACTTGTTAGGTTTTCCCAAGCATCTAGCTTAAATATTTCCCTACGACCATTTAATTTTAATTCAATAGCCTGGGTCCATGATGATAAAGGTGCAATCTATCTTGCACAGTGTCCTGGTTTTGTTAAAAACAAGGTTTTCTTTTAGTGAATTTCCCTGTCAGCTAAAGTCTTCTTACTAACTGCAGTTTTCCTGAAAGTTAGGTACATGTTTTGGTAGACATAGCAATGGAATGCAAGGTCATTGATAATGATGCATCCCACAAGATGCGCAGGCAGGAGATGAACCGAAAATTGACCAACTGAAGTATTCCATCCCATTCACGTCATACTTCATATAAAAGTGGGGGATCACGAGGATCTCGTGCCTTTTCCTTATGGCCGACATTGGGAGAGGACCTTGCAAGTTGTCCCTGCGAACTGAGGCCTAGGGACAGACTGAATCCAGTTCTGGTTGGCTGCAGAGTCCAGTCCAGGACTTCGGGTGCCGGCCCCACATCTGCTGGAACAGTTGCCGGGACTTTCAAGATTGGTTTTGTATATTTTGTATTATTTTCTCTATTTTTATTAGTAGCATTAGTAAAACACTTTTAATTTTTTCCAACTCCCTTCTCTCTGTCATTCTTTCCCTCTCAATTGCCTGTCCTTAATGGGAAGGGGGGAGAGGGAGGGGCTGAAGGGGAAAGTTGGGGGGAGGAGGTTAACAATACATCCGCCACGGTTTTATTGTCACCCTGCAATCAAACCACGACACACAGGTTCTTTCAATTTCAAAAGGTTTTCCATTTTAAATGCATCTGGATTGCTTTTGTCTATATCAGCACAATACTCATGTACTAGGGCTCAATCTCTGTCTGCCTTTCAGATCTCATGGAGAACTAGCAGTCTTTCAAAGAAAGCTAGATGCATGTCCTAGACCATGGTTTCCCACCCAGACTGAATTTATAACCTCAAGAACATCCCTCCTACACTTCCCTCCATTACTGCTCATCAGCACAGGTCACAGTTACCAGCTCCTTTCCAATACACTGAAGGAACATCTCTAGAGATATTGTGAAATCCAGTATCCTTCCAGATGCAAAGCAGGTTACTTTCTACCCAAGGTTTCTTTGATGTCATATACCCAGTTACTTATGTACCTAACAATTGAATAATCTTGGGTTTTAAGATATTCTCTGTTGCTAGATGCAAGAGCATACTGTAATATCAGTTGATATACTTTTCTTATGTAAGAGATCAGAAATATTCCTATCAGTGGTATGTCCACAGAAGGCTTACCACTTTGGAGGTGAAACTCCTCTGCAACATTCTTCTAGGTCTCATCCATTTCTCTACTTCTCCAATTTCTATTCCCTGTTTTTCTCTTACTTCTCCATGTAATAGAATATCCAATTCGGCCACTCCTACTTAAAATAAACTTCTTAGGGCCAGGAGGTCTCTATAGTGTTACACACACTGAAATCATCCCATGGGTGGGTAATCACAGATCTTACGCTTTGCAGAATAGAGTGGGTATCTCCCTCCTGCTCTGAGATTTACCTATCTGCATCTTAAGAATAAACTACTTTTTTTTTTTTTTAAGTTTACATTAGTTTAGCTTTTCTGAAGAAACTGCTTACCTTACTCAACCCTCTTTAAACTAGTTAGCAATATGTAAAAGTACTTGAGAGTGTGAAGAAGTCCCACACAGGCACAAACAAGAGCATTAATCTCGTCTGGGGCTCTATGTACATTCCCTTATATTTGCTATACAGATATATGCTACATGTATACAGTGAGAATTCTGGGGAGGGGGATTCTACTCTCTGCCTTACTTACTATAGTCCATTAAGATCCAGTAATCATAGTCCATGGAGTCTAGACTCACTAATGAAATGCAGACATCCATTTCAAAATCAGCTGAACGACTATATAGATCTCACTGAATATTCACCACATTTTCATTGACTAGAAGTAGTGCATATACAACTAGCTTTCTCAAAGGCACCTCAAGTTAGGCAAGCTGAATCCTACTCTTCTTCCCGATCAAATTACAGATAATTATAGGGCTGTCAAGTATCATGTCTTCTGTGCAATCTGGCAAGTCCTGTTAAGTAATTGCTTATTTGCTTGGACTAGCAGAATATTGTTCTCTGACTCTACATGTGCATCAGCTGTGATGCCTTTGTGTAGAAAATTAGCTGGTTTTCCTGATCTTCCCCTTGTTTCTGTCTTTTATTAAAACAGAGAGAAAAGATCATTAAAATGATACAAATTAAAATAATTCTAGGATGCAGTCTGATCACAGCTTTCTGTCAGATACAAGCAGAAACACCAACAAGCTGAGTATCATTCTGAGTAAAGACTAAAAATCCTTTTTGCCCTCTTTTTGACAGCATGAGACAGCCTTGGCTGAGCGTGGAAGAAGCACAACTGCCAATGACTTCTCATCAGTTGTAGAAAAAAAAAAAAAAGCAAAATAAAGTAAGAAATAATGTCTATTACTAATATTCTACTGGCTACGTTAGCAATATGTTTACTTATATCAGACAAAACATCAATTTTCAGTTATACACATTCATCTTACAACTTCAAAAATATGCAAATGTCAAATGTATTGCAACTAATTCATATAGTGCATATATTTTTTCTCTTTCGTGCATGAAATCCATAAATGAAAAACCAATGAAAACTGTAGCAGATAGGGAAGTTCCAGCATCCACACCCCATATTAGATATGCAAAAGCTATAGGCTATAAAGACAAAGTATTTGGGTTTTTTTCCTAGAAGTGTCAGACAACCTGAGAAAGTCTTGAAGTGTATTTTCTTGCAAGCTATATTGTAACACATGTAAAGATTGAAAAAAATCCAAGATGAAAAATCAAAAGCATCCAAGTATGTCTAGGGAAATATATATACACATACATAAACATATTTCATTTTTCAGTTGATTATTTGAATCAACTTAGTTGCTGACCTTGCCTGGCTGTGCGATGCCCACCCAGACAGTCTGTCTCTTCCCCCTCAACAGGACAAGGGAAGAAAACAAGATGGCAAAGCTTATGGGTTGATAAAGACAGATCCCTTATCAATTACCATCACAAGCAAAACGGACTCAATTTGGGAGAAATTATTTTAAGTTATTGCCAATTAGATACAGATTTTTGGAAAGTGAGAAACAAATTCAAAACTTAAACCCAACTCTCCCAAACCCGTTCTTCTCAGGCTCAACTTCACTCCTCCATTCCCAACTCCTCTACCTCATCCTTTCACCCTGAGCAGTGCAGGGCAAGTGGGGAATGAGTCAGTTTGTAACAGCTCCTCTCTGCTGCTCCTTCCTCCTCACATTTTTTCCCCTGAGTGGGTCTTCTCCACTGGCTGCAGGTCCTCCCTCCTGTGTGAGCACTCCATGGGCTACACTTCTTTCAGAGTATACCTATCTGCTGCAGCATGAGGTCCTCCATGAGCTGCAGTATGAATATCTGCTCTGGTGTGGTCCTCTCCATGGACTGTAGGGAAATACCTGCTCCACTGCAATTCTCTCCAGGGGAATCCCTGCTCTGGCACCCACAGCTCCTCTTTGCTCTCCTTCCCTGGCCTTGGTGTCTGACAGATTACTTCTCACAGTTGTTTTACTCACCCCTCTCTCTGCTAGGCAGTGTTTTTTACCCTTTCTTAAATATGTTTCCACAGAGGTGCAACCATCCCAGTTTAGGGGCTCAGCTGTGTCCTGTGGTGAGTCCTTTGGAGTTGACTGGAGCTGACTAGAACCAACCGTGTCTGGCATGGGGCGTCCCCTGACCTCTCCTCCCAGAGGCTGTCCTGTAGCCCCCTCCCTAAATAAAACCTTGGCACCTGCACCCAATGAGTTGCATAAACCTTAATACAAAGAAAGGTATCTTCAAGTGCAGAAAACATTGAAATATATTAACCTGGATTAATTCCTGATTATTTTTTTAAACAGAGGAACTGGCTGAGGTTATTCTAGAGGAAAACAATTATAGAGCATGAGCCTACCATGTCTATCCACATATGCATGCCTCTAGAGCATTAGAAAGCCTTGTTGATCACTGTAAGACTTGCAGAGGCATGATATATGTCTGACCAGGATAAATGTAGTGTAGAGCATTTAAAAATATGGCACCTGCAGCATAGTCTGATCACATTGCATGTAAATAGAATGAATATAAAAAAATGAAGCCATCATTCTGACAGATTTATCTGTCAAATGTGTATGTATATTGTTTCTTCCTATGAATTTCTAATCTATGCATTTTTAAACATCTCAGTATGAAATGTGGTTATCTTTTGAATATGATTTTATGCAGTTGTCTACAGGTCATTTAATCTCTCATTCTCTTAAAATGGAGGAAAGTGTAAATCATGGATATTGCTAGAGAAAATATCACCCAAGAGTATTCTATATTAGCATTGGCAACAGCTGATAATCATACAGATTTGCAATATCATGTCATGATGCACAGTCTGTTGATTTGAATTTTTTTCTGACTTTTTTTTTTTCTCTAAAGGAAACTGGAAATTGTATTCCAGCTAGATTTACTCTTTATGTGAGACTGTAATGCATTTTCAACAGAAAAGTTGTAAACCGTACTTACTTTATGTAATATGATTTTTAGTTATCTAATACTTTTAGCAATATATAAGAAGTGAAAGGTCCCTACATGCATACATAAGTTAGAAAGAAATTTGGGTAACATTTTGGAATGTGTTTTTGACAATTCAGAAGCACAATATTAGAAGCCAGACATCCCAAAGGGAGGCAGATCTCATGCCAGACTTTCTCAAGGCCAAATACATTTAAAAGGATCAGATCCTAAGATTTGAATAAACTCTATTTGGAAAACAAACAAACAAACTCGAAAAAGTCTAAACTAATTCAATACTTTCCCCAAAGTGTGGCCAACACTGTGAAGAATGTTCATTATTATGACAGATGGAGTCACCTTCTACAAGTTGATTTGCTGACCACGGGAACCTTCATGGCACAAACTCACATATACACGTGTTTTCTTATGCACAGCCATTCCCCATGATAATGCAAAAACATTCTTGAACTTAAGAGGAGAAACTGGGCTGTGTATTTTACACACCACAGTTTCATATCATAGAATTCTAGAATTACGTGGATTTAGAAATATGAAAGATGACTCATGTCTAATTTGGTGTAGAACATTGCATTTTGAGGTTTACTATTCAAATATACAGTTAAGATACAGCAAATGGGGCTCACAATGCAAATTAGGTAGTTATGTCATCCATGCTGAACTGAGGCATAAATGATTTTCAGGTAATGTTGGCTTAGCTTGCTGTAACTTTTCAGATTTACTGTTCGTGCTTCACCTTTAAAGTTCTTTAGATATTTTCTTAATGGTCTTTTTTAATGCAGTTTCATGTAAGTAACAAGTAATGAAATTTTCAGAACTGACTTCAAACAAGTGAATTTCAGTCACGTATTTTCAATAAACTGACGTGTTCAGAAGTTACTTAAATAAAAATAAGTTTCAAAGAGCATATTACTCTTTCCCCTATAATTAAAATAAAATTTGAAGACATACATTAATATTTATCTCACATCTTGAGCTGGTCCATCCTGATTCACACAAGCATTGATATCCATCAATGAGATCTATACATCTGAAATACAAAATAGTATTATTCAGATGAAGCTATGGCATTCTAGATTCAGCAGTAGTAGCATCTTTCCATACATTTCTAAATAGTGGTCTGATGTAGCCTAGTGAAATCTATGGTACTTCTAATAAGTTTTAATAATGAGTATCAAATGTGTATATTATGGATGCTGAGGGGTTTTATAAGGATATTGATTCTCACATTAAAAGACATCTTCCCATTTGAACCTGTTGGCATGTAACAGCTAAAGATTTGCTTTTAAGTATATTAAACTCTAATTAATTCACATGTGCTGAAAACTGGCTTATGCTAATGAACAAAAATGAAAAAGAAATTGAGATAATGTAACAGTATATTACGTTAGTTTAAGCAGGCAACATCTGTCATCTTTAAGTGTGCTTGTACTCTTTAAGGAAGAACATAATTAAAAGTATATTTATCAACCTTCCCATATCATTAAATCTTAAATATTGCTCATTAGATACATTATCTTGGAGATAATAGTAGTTAAATAAAAATAACCACCTTCCATGAAGACAAGGATCTGGCAAGCATTCATTAACATTTATCTCGCAGTTTGTTCCAATAAAACCTCTCCTACAGTGACACTTATAGGAACTGACGTCATCAATGCAGCTTCCATTGTTGAGACAAGGAGTAGACATACATTCATCTATATTAATTTCACATCTATCGCCTGTGTAAAAACAGAACATACAAATAAGCTTTAAATTCTAAACTCAAACTAACAGTTCATTTATTAATATAAATAATTCCAGATAAATTGTTTTTATTTACATACATTGTTTTTGTAGTTCATTATATTCATCAATAATGAACATCCCAGTGGAATTACCTGTGAATGTAAATGCCAGAAAGAATGGCTATATTGCAGCGTATTGCAGCGACAACATCTGTAATTGTGGCAAGGCAACAAGACTTTGAGGGTCAACTTGCAAGCAAAATAGTTAAATGGAGAAACTGAAATTTCAAGAGGAACATTTTGCACAGTTAGCGGGGAGATTAATAGCACAGGTTTCCTATAAAAGGAATACAGAATTAAAATCATATATGTCTTGGTGGTCTAACTGTAATACTTATTTCCTCAAAATGAAATTAAAATGCAGGGGCTTTTGGTAAATTATGCCAGATGTAGAAGTCTCTGAAATATTTTTGAAGACATTCATTATGAGAGATATGGTGGTGCACTTTTCTGCTTGTAATTTTTCTGCAAATTAGTGCCACACATCTTCCATCTAATCACCTTAATGTACTTTACGAAATAGTGATTGACAACCAACATCTACCTAGGTCTATTTGTAATCAGCTACTGCCCACTACCTCATAGGCAACTAAGCTCCCCCAGCTGCTCATTCACTACCCCAGCATGGAATAGGAGAGAGAATCGGAAGGGTAAAAGTGAGAAAACTTGTGGGTTGAGATAAAGACAGTCTAATATGTAAAGCAAAAGCTACGCATGTAAGCAAAACAAAACAAGGAATTCATTCACTAGTACCCATCAGCTGGCAGGTGTTCACCCACCTCCAAGAAAGCAGGACTCCACTTGCAACAGTTGCTTGAGAAGACAAAATGCCATGAGTCCAAACATCCCCCTCTTCCTCCTTATTCCTTGCAGCTTTTATTGCTGAGCACAACGTCATATGGTATGGAACATCCATATGGTCAGTTGGGGTCAGCTGTCCTGGCTGTGTCCCCTCCCAACTTATTGTGCACCCTCAGCCTGCTTGCTGATGGGGTCATGTGAGAAGCAGAAAAGACCTTGACTCTGTAAGCACTGCTCAGCAATAACTATAACACTGATCTGTTATCAAGACTTTTTTTCAGCACAAATCCAAAACAGCACCATACTAGCTACCATGAAGAAATTTAGCTCTGTCTCAACCAACTCACTTTCCTAGTTAATCACACATGTTACTTTGGAGGTGCAAATCTGTATCTCACGAGTTAGAGATTCTAAGTTCAAATTTAGTAATTTGCTTTTGATAGTGAGATATATGTGAAAGCAATAATATATTTTTAAAAATAATTTTACTGTTTTATGATTTTTTAAGGCAGATATTTCTGATCTTCAAGAAAGCAAAACCTAGAATAGCTCCAGTCAGGTTTTTCATTATTTAAAATAGTTTGCTTTATAAATAACTCAATGACATTCATTCCTACTGGTAGCTTTCACTGCTGCTGTTTCTATCCTTTGCATAGGTGTAACACACCCACTAATGGAAATAAACCTGAAATCAAATTACATTATATTTAAAAAAAAAGTATATTGCTAGGAAGATATTTAATTAGTTCGGCAATATACCAGTAGCAGATTCCAAAATCAGTTAATGAAATTTGGTATGACTATAATCACCTCAGTAGAACCATTGATAATTATTCCCTATTCACATGTGCTTCCATTACTGCATAATCAATTGTGAAAGGAAAAAATGTATTTCCTTTAGATGAGTAACATCTTGTAATTAAATAGATTCTGATTGGCATTTCTGACCTTCTCTTATTTATGCTACATTGATCTACTATCTCAAGGCCATTGAATAAATTTTTACCTGAACATTTAAGTGAGCCCAATGGCAATGCAGTGAAATTCCATTACTTCATTGTGGGAAAAGAAGACTCAGTGCATAAATTTAATGTATCAATAAATGATTACAAAAATACATTTCTAAAGACAAGACATATTGAGAAAAAAAAAGTATTTTATATCCTAGAAAAGAACTTACAGTTATAACCTTGGAGAGTTATAAAATCAGGAATAATTGTAGTATTTATTTTTTTTTAAAAAAGTACTCAATTACATATTCATAATTACCAAATTGTGGAGAAATAATCAACTTGTAGAGTATATAAAGAAGTTTTCCTTTTCTGTAACTTGAAGACTTAAACCAGATATGACTTAACATATTTAATAGTCAGAATAAAAGAGAACATGGTAGTAAAATACCATAGAATTGCGATCAACTTTGCAACAGCTCTTAAAGGAAATAGGCTACTTCCATTGAAGTGCCCAAATGCTTGGTTGATTTGGAAAAAGAGAGTAATGAATTTAGTAAAATTCTGATCAAAGTGCCAAATTAGAACTAGTCATACATATTGTTAATGCAAATAAATAGTTCTTTCCTGTATGGCCCCATGTCTTTTCTAAAGGCCGGCATGCCTCCTGTCGGAAAATCAGTAAAATAATTGTAATGAGTTAATGAAAAAATAAACCTTCAGAATAACTACATAAAATTGAGAAAGTAACTATTTTTAGTACCCTAGACAGGGTATGCTTATGCAAGATAAAAAAAGTTGTAATTTTTTTTTTCTATAGATATGTAATTTTTTGGAAATGATGGTGGACAGAATGTAACTGCCCATTCCTCAGCTTTTATGTGACAGTGAAGAGAGTAGAATTCAGATAATGTTGTGTTAGGGAAGTCATAGCGTAATATATCCCACCTAATTTTAACTATTGTAAAATTAAGAAACTAGTTTAAGATAGGTGTTTAAATTCACTTTAAAATAGATAAAGAGAGAAGCATCTTCAAAGGGTGACCTGTGTCATGTCTTGGGCATAATTTATCTGGAACATCCTAGTGATGACAAAGAGTGCAATTGATATTAAATGAGTAATTTGGACTAGCTGCCTAGTTTGTAAAGCATTAAAAATAGATGAAATTAAGCCTATTCCTAATATCAGCATGATAACCTATAAATAATGCTTCCTTAAATATTTTTTTTCTTCTCAGCCTCAGTTTTCCTGCTCCTTAGAGTTCAGTGAGAATGTATCACAGAAGTCTTCCTTAATTTCTGTCCAAATGCTGTGAATACTGTACATCACTTTTCAAGGCAACCTTTTCTTAAGAGAATGCTTAATGTCACAAAGGGTCTTGTCTTTAATCTCCGAGTAAATCTGAAATACAGGAACCAAATTTATGAAGTTCAGGCAGAGAATAACATGGGAAGCTAGAGAAATGCAACTTTGTGTTTAGTGTCTTTAAAAAAACAGATATCATGACATGTAATTAAGATGAGATTTGGCCATGAAAGACTGAATCTGATGGAAAGAATAGAAATGCCTTGTAGTGATATCTCCATATTCTGTCCTAAATAGGAATGCTTTAGCAATATTAATAGGCAAAATGGACATTTAGTACTGCCTGTGCTAAAGTTTCAGACATATGTAGAGACTAATAATCCATTTTGTCATTCCCACCCTAACAGGAATTTGTGAGATTTGCTACAAAGACAGACTATAATCGTTACAGTAATTACTGGTACAATAGGTTTAAAGATGAAAACAAATACCTGTAACACAGCAAAAAGAATTAAATAAAATGAACTAAATAAAAAATAATAAAATTTTGAAGTATTAGTTCTAGCAAAGAAAATAACTTGCTCAATAGTAGGAGCTAGTTCGAATGTTCTTGCCAAAATACAGTAATTTAATATATTTTTGATAGTTTTTGTAAAAAGTAATTTATATTCAGATGCAAAAATGTTTTCTTTAAATTCAACACTCATATTCTAATCACCTCTGAAGAAATCAGACCAAATACATGCCTGGCACTAATTCATTAGCATCTTTGGATTAATCCATTTTGTTACAGATAAACATTTTCATTTTAATTATTTCCAAGAACAAAATGTACTAAATTTGTAATCTGTCACATCACAGACACAAAAGGCTGGCAATTGTTCATGACCATAATCTGGACAGTCTGTCATTCTCTTCCAATGTGTCTGTCATTTAATTTGAAACCTGACTTCTTTTTCAATCTTTGTTCAAAGTATGAAAACTTTTAACAAAAATAATCTTCCTGTCGTACAAACATTATGATACAACCAAACATTCTGCAAAGTTGGTGTGAGAGACAGACTATAATACCAGAGAACTAGCACCTTACTTAAAACATTGCCTGTAAATTGTTTCATAGGTCTGACCATGCCAGATGTGTTACTGGGTTGAAGACATCTCTTGGAGCTCTGCTTTACAGATCGTATTTACCATACTAGAAATAATGCCTCTATATATCAAAGTAAAGGGAAAAGTACCTCTCACATACGTGATAGGGGGATTAGAGATGTTCATGGTAACCTGGGGACACCCGTGCGTATCAGAAGGCAAGGAAATGTCACAGATGTGAAAAGACAAGAGTGTGGAGTGTAACACTAAGATGAAAAGGAGACAGCTATTTTTTTACTCATTTGAATAACATAAGGATCAGTTCTTAATAAAGAAAACTCTGCGATCTTTTCCAATGCCCTTTTTATGATCAACCTACTTCACTAATCGGGGATGCCTCAGCCTTTCTTGGAGCTCATTTGCACAATTACACATATCCTAATATAGAGAGTGTCACCTATTCCATCACAATTTTCTTCTTTTTGACTGTAAACCCAAATAAGAAATTACCCTTCTCTACCTTCAAGGATGTTTCTCACCAACTTCAGATCCAACCTAGCATCTCTCCCTCTTCTGGACACTGGGCATTTATTCTCAGTCTTCTGTTTAAAAAAATATTATGTTTTTGCATTTCTTCCCTCAGAAACACATGCCCTCCACATCTCAGTTTTTACAAGCTGTAGTGCACCTAAAAAGCTGAAAAATCAGAAACTAGACTTGATCCTGTAAGTATTTCAGCATAGGAAAGGAGGAAGTTTGAAAAGGCAGTGGGTCCTAGAAATACCTTTTTTCAAACTCTCCTAGTTGCAAAACTTGAGCTCTTCAGAAGCTTTTTCCTTTCAATAGAATAGTGCTGAAAGCAGACACTGTGAACATAAGAACGGACCACACAACAAACACCTCTGACGTGTGACCTCTGAGGTGCACAAGCAGTATTAGCTATGCTCTCTCTTTAAGCTCTCATCCTACTACTAGCAAAAACAACTCTGAAGTTTTTCTACACATTTTTGCATTTTGCCTATGACTGATACGCTCATTCCAAGTTCTGTAGTATATGCAATGTATATAATGATTTATTTATCTTAAAATCATGCAGCTATTCAGCTTCATTACTTTAAGACACCTGCTTTTTTTGTTGGTTTCTTTATACTGCATGCACATAACTTTGCAAAATTTTAATTTTTTAGACAGCAAATGATTATTATTTTTACAAGAAATTTCTGACAATCTCTGTATCTTCCCCTCTTGGTCAGTAAGCTGGACATTTTCACGACATTTCATATTTGGATGTTTTTGTGATTCTGTATTACATTTCTGAGCATAAAACCACTTTTTTTTACTATAGTATATATTCTGGTTTGTTTACTTCTTTTTAGACTTGTAAGAAGACATGTTAGAACTTATACATATACATTTCAAAAATATACAAAACCTCTATATACCATATGTTAAATTGTTTGATTTTTAGGTTAAAGACTGAGGAACATGGTAATTTATATACCTGCCCATTTAATTTAAAAGTGAATGCAAGAACCAGAGGGATTAAACTAAAAAATGTCACTTTGTAGCTTGTACTATCTTTTTTTTTAGGTATTTGAACTCTAGACTAGAGCATGATGAGACCATCAGAAGGAGCAATCTACCTAAGCAAATTACTACCTGGATTATTGCTGTGCCTAGTCATAGCATCAGATCAAGCATCAGATCTTAGTGATTTGAACACTATCTAGTAAAAATACTAGAAATTCAAAAATTCATAATCTTGTGACAGGTGAAAGGGAACACACCATATGGAGCGTCTATAATTTAGTGACAGTCCTATTAATGTTTTAGCAGTCTGATAGTCAAAATTATCAGTACTGAAAAGCATCAATATTAAAATCATTTAAATGATTATACCAAAATCCCCCCCAAACCTTGCCAGTCTCTAACCTTTTCCACTGGTGGAACTTCCCTGTGGGTCTAAAGTGTAACACTACAGTTTTGTCCCAAAAATGGTAGATGGGGAGTGGTCGGAGAGGCATTGCAAGGGTATGTCAGCATCATGACATCTTTGCCAGGAGGACTGTGATGGACCTAGTGAGAGATTTCTTTGTTTGAAGGAACACAACAATGATACTTTCTTCTTCCCCTAGTCTTGGGCTCTGCTTGGGTTTCCCTTTATGCTTTTCCTTGTCACAAGCCCACTTCCTTCTCCCAGGTTGCCTGGCAGTGACACCCAGCCTCCTACTCCCTGGCACACAAAGGGCAGCCTGGGCAGTGGCTGTCAGGGGGGTGTGTGTCACCCCTCCCCAGCCGGGCCATCTCTAGAGCAAAAGCTGGAGCAGGGAGGCAGCAGTCACTGGGCCCAGCACAGGGGTTAAACCAGGGACACGCAGCTCAGGCCATGGCGAGGCTGAGCCCCTGCACTGCCGGGTCAGTGCACAGCCGGGCCTCCCCCTGCTGAGGGCAGAAATCATATTTATTGGATTACAGGACTATAAAATCAAGCTATACCTAAAGATATCACAGTATAGAATTATGATTCAGTTCACCGATGAAAAACTTACAAAAAAGGGATGGAGAACAAGATAAATCTGAAGACAGTGCAATAAAATCTGTTAATTCATGTCTGAGTATTGGAAACATCATGGCAAAAATGTCAGAGTTGTCAATATTGCCAGGGGAGGTTGCGTCGTAGCTGGAAAAGCTGCAAATATCAATTCAATATTTACGACATTTTAACTTTTATTTAAAGAACATAAGGTTTACTATGTGCAATTATTTTATTAAAATTGAGAAAAACTTTTAAAACTAAAAGATAACTTAAAACTTTTAACTGAAAGACAAGTTTCTAAGAAGCAAAGTGTCTCTCATAAGAAGTAATACAGTTCAATACAGAGAAAATAACTGTATTGGTATGTTGTATTGTATATATAATGTATATGTTTCGTATATTGAGTATATGTATTAATATAAACACATACACATGGTCTTACAGAGGAATAACCCTTTTTTTCAGAGTAGTCACTGTTTATTATCCATTTTAACACTGTAAAATGGAGTGTAAAAATAAAATTAAAATAAGAGGAAATTGGAGAGCTGTATTATATGGTAAAGGCATCAAGAAAAAGATGTTTTAGCATCACTCTAAATAATATAAGAATCGCTTTGTGTAAAAAAACAAATACATTTACCTCATCACTTTATAACCTGAATGCCTCCAGAATATGCTAATATTATTATTATTTTTATAGCTTTTGATTTTCTTCTCTGTTAAGCATGTTTTATGTAGTCTGTAATAGTCTTATTTAAAACTGAAGCACTTCTGCATTTTCACAGTCAAATGATAACAAATGTAAAGTTTATTGTATAGCTAAAAGCACAACTTGTCTTTCTCTTCTTGGAACATAAAAGATCATACTTGCTACTAATAAAGTAGTGTATTTTTCACATTACAGTTTAAATGTCCCAACAGAAATGAGAACAGTACTGTGCTTGGAGATTTTTGAGACCCAACGGGACAAACACCTAAGAAGCTTGGTCTCACTCCAGACCTAACACGGCTTTCAGCAAGATGTTGGACTAGATATCTCACAAGGTCCCTTCCAACCTGAATTACTCCACTACAAGAATGAAATTTCCTCTGGTAGCTTGGCCTGGTAGCCTGGTTAATGGCAAAATGCATGAGATCGAAAGTATGCAACGAGTGCACGGCAGCAGGTGACAATGCAATAAGAATTTGATCATGGTTATATGCAGAATTAGTTGTGAATAGCATATATTTCATCAAAGACTAATAATTTTCAAAATTCATATGCTATTTAATAACACTGGTCAAATTCAACCTCCTCCCAAAAAAAATCAAAATAGAAAGTATGCAAAGAAGGTAGGTTGCTTTTTTTTTTTTTCCATTTAGATTGATGCTAATCACACACTGAGATTCCATGCAGGCAAGCAGGAAGTACAAACACTTGGAAATAATCTTGAGAACTGGAAATAATTTTAATTTCTGACAAGAAAATGTCTTATTTACAATATAGGTATGCCATGAGTAGCATATTTAGGCACTTATGTTTGGTCCATTTAATTACTATAGCACAAGATCTTCACTATTTGTTTCAAGTGAGAACATGGCAACTGAGAATAGTACTTTAGGCTGACTGCAGGGAAATAAAACCGATCCAAGTCAAGTAATCAGCGAGACCCAGGGAGCTGCCCCATACATTTTTCCACTAGAAACTAGGAAAGAAAAAAAAAAAAGGAATTCCTAAGAAAAGCTACTAGATTCTTAGCATGAAAGGTCAACCCATTCTACTTTAGTGGACAAAATACTCTTCATGAAGTCACCTATTTCTCTGAATCTTGCTGAGGATAAAAGACAGAGATTGCTGGCAGAGATAGCTACAGAGAACTGAAAAAATCCATGATGCTACCATGGCCATGCTTTTCAGAAATGAGAAGCACAACTTCACAGTGACTGTTCTAACATATAGCATGTTGAATTCTGCCAAGTGAAACCATCACTCAGCAGTCATTGCTTTAGACCTTTATTGCTGAGACTGATAGAAACATTCACAGATTTTTAAGTGATGAGTTGCTTGTTTTTATTTAACCAGTTCCCAGTCATGAATTTTTGAGTGCACAGTGAAAAAACCCACACTATCAGAAATAGCTATTAAAATATCCTAATTTCATTTGTAACAGTACCTTTTAGAAATACTACAATAATTTAATGTAAAAGATTTAAACATTAAATACATTTACAACTTACACAAATCTCAAAGAAATATCACACAATCACAGAAGAACAGAGCCGAATTATAATGCATAATGTTCCTCTGTGGTGTTCTAGCATTAAAGCTGCTTAAAAGTTTCTTTGTCACAGTATTGGTAATAGAGAAATTTGTGTGGAAATTGCGATTTCAATCCCCTGGGCCTTGGTAACTCTTACAGAATAGAAACTCCTTTAAATCAACGCATAGTGGCATGCTTAAATACATTCAAAGACCCCTCCAAATTTACACTTGCTGAAAAGTACAGAGACTTTCCTAGCTAGCAGTAACAGCTGGGAAAGAGCTCTAACAGTTGTATCAGGGCTTTCTTGAATTTGTTGTAGGTATAATGTGAAGAACTGATTTTGGTTCTAGAAGCCCTAGATAATTTAAATTCTCACCAAATATTTTACTATAATAGATAAGATCTAGATATAATCACTTGACCACAAGTTCTCAAATGTTCTCACAGGATAGTCCTGCCTCCTGAATTCTGCATTTCAAGCAGCTCAGAAAATCTTCAAGGAAGGATTCTATATCTGCTTTACCCCGAAACACTTATCTGATAAATTATATTTATGAGAAGGTAAATTAGGATGTTATAATTTCAGTTGCTATTTGTTTAGCTGGGGATTGTCTCAGTTGTATTAAATGTTCCTGTTCTGTTAAATACTCTGTGTGTGTGTGTGTGTGTGTGTGTGTGTGTGTGTGTGTGTGTGTTCAAAAAAAGATACTTCTGGTATACATAGCAGCATGATCATAAGGAAAACCACAGAACTTCCCAGGAACACTTCTATAATTAGCATACAATGTTTAGCAATGATTCTATGCTTGCAAGGCAAGGTTTTCTGAAGGAAGGTTCTTAGGACATGGTTTAGAGTTGGACTTGACAGTGCTAGGTTAACAGTTGGACTCTGTGATCTTAAAGGTCTTTTCCAGCCAAAACAATTCTATGGTTATTATTATTATTATTACTACTATGTTTACTTTGATTGCCACTTTGTGGCAACAAGACAGAAATAACAAGAATGGTGGCAATATTCTTGGATGCCTCAGCAAAATCTATTACTTTGAGAGAGGCAACCAGACCTTCCATGAAATCCACAACGGAAGTCAGGCACTGAAGGATGCTAGAAACTAGAAAACTGAGGCAAGAGCTATCAGCACATGTCTCTGGAAGACCAAAAGCACTTTAGCCATGTTAGTGTGGCAGTGTATCTGGCTCTACCACCATGCCTCTAAGAAGAACTAATTAGCCTGGGGCTGACACTATTCTGATGCAACTTTTTTTTCCCCCCATCCAATCTAGCTTGCAAATTTTGAGCGGTGATGAATAGTATGCTTTTGCTGTCAGCTGCATGAGTCTAAGGGAACACCTCACTCCATTTACAGTAATACATTGAAAAACTGATCTCAAACATTTACAGATTTGCTTGATATGGAGCAAGAATGTTTCACATTAACAGAGAATGCATGGATGGCTCACCTACTGGATATTTTATATTGAAAAGATTTCTTCCTTTTTATTTTTTTTTTTTTTGTTTTACCTCACTTAATATAAATGATTAATATTAAACCAACCAGCTACAGAGAGAATGTGGGAGAGGATGCATCACCATAATTCTACACTATGTGCAAGAATCTGATTCAAGATACTGTTCTGGTCAATATGGAATGATGTATGCAAAAAGAAGCAGAAGTAATTCAAAACTCTTTATTAATGCTGTTGTATTTAGTAACCTCTATAAAGGTGCAGGAAACCTGGAGAAAAATCTATGGTGAATCAAAGTGAGATTTTCTCACAATCTGTCATGCCACTTTAAGCAATGAGTACAACAGGAAATTGGTGTAAGACCTGACATGTCCATGACTGTATGAACGGCATCCTTTTTAAAGCAATGTCTTCTACATTGATGCTATTCATCATTAATATGCTGTTTCTTTTCAGCAGTCAAAAATAAGAAGCAGAACTAGTTCTATTCCTCTTTTACTGACTCCTATAAATTCAGAAAAAGAAACTGGTTCTGTTTGAAGATAAATAGTAGTTAACTGTACAACACATTGGTGAAATCACCTTAGAATTGCTATACTAAATACATTCAAATTAGACAGTAATGAGCATGAAGAACAAACACTTCACATTTAGATATTCTTTGCCAAAAGACAAGGATTTTCCTCCCTAAAGGCAAAGATCTGTAACCTAAAATAATTATATTTTACTAAACAAGGGGAGTGTACTGTCATCCAAGTTCTTAATCACCAGATTTAATTTGTACACACAGTGAGAGTTGCTGTTGCCAAACACTCATTATGAATGGGCTGTTACACCGCATATTTTGAGCATAATCTGTACAAAAAAATTAGGTAGTTATTGACTTTGTCTCCTTAAGGACCAGGGAATTTGCATGCACTGTAGAGACTGCTCTTTCTTACAAAGAGGATTCTTAGGTGTTCAGTAACTTCACTGGTTTGAAACTACAAACACATTTCTCTAGCTTTCTAGTTGGAGGTCACTACCATATGGTATAGTAACCTTTATGTACTACATAAAACGTTTCCTCAAAGAAGAAAATATGTACCAGAATATCTTATCCTGTTGCTGAAGCTGTAAACACAAGATTTAAAATAAAATTATTCAAAAGATCATATCCAAATAGCGAACTTGGTTAGACACAAAGGTTAGACACAATAATCTATCTTGGTTTCTGTTTGGCATATAGAACACAAGGCCAAACATAAATTCCTGTATTCAATTCTTGTATTCATTTCCTGTAACTCAGTACCCTACAGGCTTCATCTGAAAGTGCTGAATAAGCTGGCCTATGTCATTGGAAGGCTGATTTCTCTTATGTCTGAAAGGCCATGGAAATTGGGAAGGTCCCCAGAGACTAGGAAGGGCAAAAATTGGACTTATCTCCCCCCATAAAGCTAAAAGGATGATCTGGGGAACTACAGGACAGTAATCCTCACTTTAGTCCCTGGAAAGATCATGGAGTGAATTCTCTTAGAAGCCATTTCTAGGCAATAGAAGGAGAAGAAGGTAACTGGAAACAACCAGGATAGGTTGAGAGCAGCCCTGTGGAGAAGGACTTGAAGTACTTGTGGATGAAAAGCTGGACATGACCTGGCAATGTGCCAACATAGCCCAGAAAACCAACCGTATCCTGGGATGCATCAAAAGAAGCATGGCCAGGAGGCTGAGGGAGGTGATTCTCCCCCTCTTATCTGCTCTGGTGAGACTACTCCTGGAACACTGTGTCCAGCTCTGGGAGTCCTGAGTACAGGAAAAATATAGACCCGTTGGAGAGGGTCCAGTGGAAGGCCACAAAAATGATCAGAGGAATGGAATACCTCTCCTAAGAGGACAGGCTGAGAGAGTTGGGGTAGTTCAGCCTGAAGAAGATAAGAGTCCAAGGAGACCTTATTGTGGCATTAGAATACTTAAAGGAAGCTTATGAAAAAGACAAGGACAGGGTGATTAGCAGGGCCTGCAATAAGACAAGTGGTAATGGTTTTAAACTAAAACAGGACAGATTCAGACTAGATATACGGAACAATTTTTTTATGATGAGGGTGGTAAAACACTGGAACATGTTGCCCAGAGAGGTGGTAGATGCCCCATTCCTGGAAACATTCAAGGTCAGGTTGGACAGGACTTTTAGCAACATGATCCAGTTGAAGATGTCCCTGTTTATTGCAGAGGGGTTGCACTAAATGACCTTTGAGGGTCTCTTCCAACCAAACTATTATATAATTCTATAGGTTATCAAGGGAAAACCATGTCTGAACAATCTGATTGCTTTTTATGATGAATGAGGGAGGCGATTGTCCCACTCTACTCTGCACTGGTGCTGCCTCACCTGCAGCACTGTGTGCAGTTCTGGGCGCCACACTATAAAAAAGATACAAAGCTACTGGAGAGTGTCCAGAAGAGGGCTACAAAGTTGGTGAAGGGTTTTGTGGGGAAGCCATATCAGGAGTGGCTAAAGTCACTTGGTTTGTTCAGCCTGGAGGAGACTAAGAGGAGACCTCATTGCAGTCTACAGCTTCCTCACAAGGGGAGGAGGAGGGGTAGGCACCAGTCTCTTCTCTCTGGCAACCAATGACAGAACCCGAGGGAATGGCAGGAAGATGTGCCATGGGAGGTTTAGGTTGGACATTAGGAAAAGGTTCTTCACCTAGGGGGTGCTGGTACACTGGAACAGGCTCCCCAGGGAGGCAGTCATGGTCCCAAGCCTGGCAGTGTTCAAGAAGAGACTGGACAATGCCCTCAGACACATGGTGTGAACTGTGGGGTTGTCCTATGCAGGGACAGGAGTTGGACTTGATGATTGTTGTGGGTCCCTTCCAACTCAGGACATTCTATGATTCTATGAGGAGAAACTTCTTTACTTTGAGGGTGACAAAGCACTGGACCAGGCTGCCCAGACAGGTTGTGGAGTCTCCGTCTCTGGAGACATTCAAAACCTGCCTGGACACATTCTTGTGCAATCTATTCTAGGTGAATTGGCTTTAGCAAGTGGGTTGGACTAGATGATCTCCAGAGGTCCCTTCCAACTCAAACCATTCTGTGATTCTGTGATTCTGTGACTAGGTTTGTGGAAGAGGAGATAGCAGTGGATGTCACTTGTCTTGATTTTAACATGGCTTTGACACTGTGTCCCACAATATCTCTGTACCCGAGTTAGGATGCTAGAATTTGGACGGGTGGACAGCTGGATGGCTAGAAATCTTACTGGTTGGTTGGGCTTCTCAGGTTGTGGTTTATGGATTGTACTCTACCAGGAGGCTTGTTAAAAGAGGAGTACCCTCACCTCTGCCACTAGGCTCAGAAACCTGGGAGGCTTGATACTAGACTTCAGTAGTAAAACCTGAAATAAAGACTTTGTGTACCTCAGGCTTTTCCATGTCTTTTGTCACTAGGTCCCCCTCCCCACTAAGAACTAGACCCACTTGTTTTATTGGTCTTTCTTTTGCTGCCAATGCACAAATAGAAGACTGCCTTCTGGCTTTGCACATCCTTCTCTGTTCTCGGCTCTAGCTGAGCTTTTCCTTTCCTTTCCTAATTTCAACTCTGTATACCTGGGCAATGGCTTCATATTCCTCCCAATTAGCCTATCCTTGCTCCCTCCACCAAATCAGTCAGGTATTTCCTATTCATTCTTGCCTTCTGCCATGGCCTTCTGCCATGACTTCTTGACCACTCTCTTCCTCGAACAAGGATGAGCAGTAATTAGAACAAAGCTGCTACCAGACTAAGATTTAACTGGTTAAAGTATGGCTAAAGGCTCTAGTTAGTAGATAGTAAGCCACTCTGAGAGAAAAAAGACTGTTTATGTCCTGACCTCGGTTCTCAGGAGAGAGAGAGGGAACTAGCCGTATTGGCTTGGCACTTCAAGCCAAATACTTAATGAGGTTACATATTACTGTTCTACATTCTTTCTGGCCCAGGAAATCTTTTCTGAACAGTATTGAAGCTCAACAAGTACAGCAAAAGTGCCCCATCCTTTCCTTACAAATCAGACTAGCTTATAGCATGGACATTACAGCACTCCTCAGGAAAATACGTACAGTAAATTTGCCCCTTCATGATGGTATGTTCACTGCACCTATAATTCCTAAAACTTATGTGAATGCTCTGGTCATTAAACCTAAAGATGGGCACCACTATATCCACATTTATTATAGAAACCCAGTTGTGACAGTATACAAGTTAAATTTGTTCTTGGCATGCCAATCAATTTTGGCCTCCCTTGATATGTAAGCTGCATCTTGCTTTGACACCTCAGGGAACGTACCATGAGATTCTTCCCCTCTAACTCTAAATAAATAGTTACTTCAGTTGCAGTGTAGTTTTTCATCATCCTCTGGATATCAATAGCAATGAATACAGACAGAGGTTTGAGGAGTGCAGATGCAATCACTGACAGAGTCAGCTGACAGTGTGAAGCTGTAGAAGTAGCTGTGAAGGTCAAAAAGATACAGAAAACTTCTCTCTCTTTCATTGATTAGATCTTGTGGGACTTTTTTCTTAGGTCAGCCCATTGTATAAAAAGCAGAGCAGAGTTTTCATTGTCACGTAGACAAGATGAACAGCACATTCTGAGGCCCAGCATAAGGAAGGTTGAGGCTCAGAGCTGGCATTAAAGATAAAATACAAGATCAGTTATTTAAGTCAAGTTTTTGATTTGTTTTAACATATAACTTAAGTGCACCCTTAGTCACTTCCAAATGCCAGTTTGTACTGATCTCATAGAGAAGTTAAGACTGTAAGCATAGATCTGAGTTTGAGAGAATAGCTATTGAGAATTAAGGAATAATTACTGCTCTGGAGAAATGATGACTGAACCTTCACAGCAAAAAGTTATTTCATGGTACTTAGTCATTTTTAGGCATCTTTTGGATCAGATGTCCAATAATTGGCAGTCAGAATTCTGAATTAATATAACTCAGTTTAATACACATCCTTTTTAGCCACTGAAATCTTATTTTAAGCATTAGGTGGAGGTGTCAAGGTGTCGGTTGGGGTGGAGACGGGGGAAGCTGCAAGGCAGCTTCTGTGAGAAGAGACCAGGGGCTGCCTCGTACCAGATGGAAGACTCCAGCTGGCTCCAACAGACCCAGTGTAAGACACAGCTGAGCCTCTCAGCCAAGATGGTGGCACCTCTGTGAAAATATATTTAAGGAAGGACAGAAAGTGCCCAGGCAGAGTGAGCAGGAGGAAAGTGAGAAGCAATCCTGTGAGCACAAAGTTCAGAGAAGGAGGGAGAGGAGGTGCCCCAGATGCTGGAGTAGAGATTACTCTGCAGCCCATGTGGGAGACCATGGCAGAGCAGGTGTTCTCCTGCAGCCTGTGGAAAGCAATCCTGACACAAGCAGGCTATCCACACTTCAGCCCATAGAGGACCCCACCCAGAGCAGGTGGTTATTTCCTGAAAGAACTGTGGCCTGTGGAGAGTCCATGCTGAAGCAGATATATCTTGAAGGGCTACAGTCCCGGTAGAGGACCCATGTGCAAGCAGGGGAAAAGTGTGAAGAGGAGGGAGCAACAGAGAGGAGCTGTAACGGATTGATCACAACCTCCCATTCCCCATCTCCCTGTGTGACTCAGGGTGGGGAGGTAGAAGACTTGGAGATGAAGTTGAGCCGGTGAAGGGGTGAGGAGGGAGGGAAGTGGGAGAAGCATTGCTTTATTTTGTCTTTGTCTCTTACCATCCAAAGATCTATTTTAATTGTCAAAAAAATACATTATTTTTCCCCAAGTCAAGTCAATTTTGCCTGTGATGATAACTAGTATGTGGTGTCCTTGTCTTTATCTTCACCCAGGAGTTTTTTCATCTCTATTTTCTTCTCCTGTCCTCTTGATGAGGGAGACTGAGAGAGGCTAGCAGCTGGCCAAGGACAAGCCAACACATTTTAGATAAAAACCTTTAGTCATTTCAAGAGATCTTAGAATTACTTAGTTAACCTCAAGTAAAAAAAAGCATAACAAACAACAATGAAACAACAAAAAACCCCACAGAAAATAAAGACTTAAGAATGACTAAGTCTGCCAACAAAGGCAGTGATGACTTGGTAATCCAAGAATCATTTCAAATGATGTAATTAGGAATTATTAAATAAAATTCTACAGTCAAAAAAATGTATTCTTAATAAAACCATTTTGCAGCAGACTCAGTGACCCAGACACTTATGGTTTCTATTTGAATATAAAATAAATTTTCCATGAACACAAAAAATATTTCACTTAAGGCATGTCTGGATCATAATGATCTGGATTATACTTTGACATAAAGTTGTTCAGATGGTAAGATTTATAAAGGAGAAATGATTAACACCTCAGTCATGAAAATGACCTTCAGGGTAAATGATAATAATAAATTCTGTTTAATTTCTTATTCCTTTTAAGATGTTGCGCAGTTGGATTGAAAGTAATATTAGTGTTTTAATTATTAGGTTTTTAATATTAAACCCAGTGGACCCAGGTACATTAGCTACCACAATTTTAGAGCTTACAGAGCAGAGATCGGTATCTAAAGATTGTCTCTTCTAAGACATTAAATAACATGATGACCAGAAAAAACATTCAAAATATCTTATGAAAATGAATACTTTTAAAGTCAGTTTTTATAAATAAAATGAAACATAGTAATATAATTTGGCCTAACCCATTTAATGCATTGTAATTTGTTTCCAGGTTCCATGCAAATTTATAAATTTATAATAAATTTATATAATAAATATAAAATATATTTATAATATTTTAATAACTATAGTCAATGATTAAAGTTTTCTCTGTACAAGTATCTTAATTATTTTTAAAATTCAAATGATCACTGAAATCAATACACACTGTTATGTATCTTGAAAGGCACCTTGTCTGTGACAAAATACAAAAGACTTTTCCTAAGTTTATGAAATTACTGAATATGAAAGTGGAAATACACCTGCCTTTCAAAGATTGAAATAAATTACTATTATTATACTCTTAAAAATTCAGTACCTTAAACACCAGTATTTTGTAGTTTTAAAGATTTTTTTTCACTATTTATAATTCCAAAGCTTGGTACTCTCAAGCAGTATAATTACTTTTCCTTTAGTATAGGTAACTTGAAACAAACAAAACAAAAAGTTAAATTAAACATGAAAAATCAGCTACTAGCAATTTGAATTGCAATTGCTAGAAAAAGGTTTCAAAACCTCAAACTATCAGAGAACTACTTAGCAATTCTGTATGTTTGCCAGGGAAATACATCCTTGACATATGCTCTTTTTGCTTCAGAATCCAGAAAGGTCCGAAAAGACCTTGCTTTGAAATCAAGTTAATTTCACTCACTTCTTGGCCTGCTAACACTGCAACTTTGTTTTAAAGCCTTAGTTCAATTGCTGTAACTAACATTTTGTATTGGATGCATCATTTCTTCAGACTCAATATAACTGGTATATTGCACAGTGGATGTCCAAATGGTGTCAATTTAAGGGGAAAAAAATCACTGGTTATAATTAAGTGATGGTCTATCTATCCCTCATTTATGAGTAATTTTTCAGTGTTTGACAGATACCTGGATAACACACCACCCTTCTTGGTAAATAACAAACACTAAATAGTAAACAAATATTCTTGTAAATATACTAAAAGAATTTGTATCAGTAAATAACAACTTGTAACAATAAAAAACTACTTTGGCTGATTTAAAAAAAAAACCACAAACCCTGATGAAACCCAACATTCTGTCCTTGTTGGTTAAATGTGTTAGGGAAAAGAACTCAAGTCAGATTGTTTAGTCAATAATGAAGCAGCATAAAAGGAAAGCACACCTGCGGATTGCTTTGTCCTTTTCAAATTAGTCTCACAAGCCCTTCAGGTACAGGTGTCTTGTCATTTATGAATATAACTGGGAATTCTTACAGAAACATATACGTAAAGGTGAAGGCAACTGTTTTTTAACATCTGTTAGTTAAAATTATAAATCTGCAGCACCATTGCCTAATGAATCAAAGTTTCTGTGATACCTGAGAAGTAGTATTCAGAATATAGCCCTTCTGAAGAAAATATTGAGGGGGAGGGGAAAAGACTTTTAAAGTTTTAGGCAAGAGAATTACATAGATTTTTCCAATTTTTGCTGAAATATAAAGGATAATTTTGAAGAACACTGCACAAGTGTTATATGGACTGAAGTTTATGGTGAATGGAAGGATATGCAGCTATATAGATATTCCCAAGACTATAACTTGTTCTTTATTCTGTGGAGCAATTATATTCCTCTTATTTCAGTGGATGCCAATTGTGTTCTTTCTAACATTACGTGGTATTTGTCACAGGCTGGAATGGGTAGGAAAAAACATCTTATGCGAAAGAATACAGAAATGATACAACTTGAGACAGACAACTATAAACATTTCTGCAAACAGTGTCAAATGACTCCATGTGTTGTCAGGTTGCTTAAGCTGGATATATCAAAACATTAAGTACAAACTACTTGTTCTGTAGCATACAGAGCATTTAAATCAATGTCAACATCATTTTAGAGAAATTTTACTACATCTCTACCCATTAAATATTTTGTCATTATTTCTTTATAAATGTAAAGATTAACACTAAAGGCAACAGTGTCAGTCCAACAGGTCAGCAAAGTCAAAGTGTTACTATGGTTCTACGTAAATTCAAATTACAAATAGCATTTTATTATGTTTGTAAAATTTACTCTGCATCTATGCTAGCACTTTTTTATTTCTAGGCTGAATTCAGAAAACATTGATTTTCTTTGCACTATAGAGTGTCTCTTTTAATGTGTTTCAGCTGCATGTATAGGTGACTAAAGAAATCATAGATCAAGTCTTAATGCAAATAACATCTTGAGCTACTTAGCAAGAGTTGGATCAAAGTTCTATTTGAATTAATATTGATTTATCCTCCAATACACAGATGATCCTGTGTACGCTTCCTTGATTTAGTTGAGGTCATTACTATAAAATTTAAAAAAATGTAAAACCTGTGAAACAGCTTTCTCCACTGTGGTAGGGAGGATCATACCTGTGAATCCAGGGGGACAGAAACACTGATAGCCTCCGTGCCTGTTGATGCAGCTTCCTCCATGCAAGCAAGGCAAAGTTTCACACTCATTTACATCCAGCTCACACAGAGTTCCATAGTATCCAGGTGCACAGCTACAGATGAATCTTCACAAAAAGGGAAATCAGATAAGTCAACAGAGGTAAACATGATCTATTTCAATATTCTGAATCTACATGTATGTCCTGATATCAAGCTGGTGTCCCTAATTGACATCCATATTAAAATAATTAACAAATTTTTCTTTTTTTTCTGAAGGAAAGAAAGCAATAGGGAGGAAAAGAACGAGTTGTGCTGAAGACAGTTTCTCTTCTGTTTTCTTCTCAGGTCACATAAGAAACAAATAGCTGAATCAGTAGCATTTGCCTGCCTCATTTTAATACAGAATCCTTGTCATATGCTGAAAGTCCAGTTCAAACCTCAAGGCAGCAAGTAGACGTTATACACAAGGAAATCAGAGAATTGCTTTACATTTAGTAGTAACTAACCTGTTTACAAGATCCAGGCAAGTTCCATTGTTTTTGCAGGGTCTTGATAAGCATTCATTAATTTCCACTTCACATAGTGTTCCAGTAAAGCCATGTTGGCAGGAGCACCTAGCAAAAAGGAGGTAACTATATTACTTTTCAGTTTAATATAAAAAGATTCTGAAAAAAATGTGGTAGATTTTGAAGGGTAGGAATGAGGTGATTCCATTTTTTTTTTTCTTTTTTATGATCATTACAAAGTGCTGTACTTTAACAAGCTTCATAAATACAGTGACTGCAGCCCAGGAAATAAGATTTTTGCTATTCTTAGTTGAAGGCCACAAGCCTGCCCTGGAGGCAACTGTCTGCTGCTTCTTATGCTTTAGGTTTAGCTCTGGGAATAGCACTTATGGTGAGGGTGCAACATACTGGGGTAATCATCATGTCACACACAAATAGCCTTTTGTGTCCATGTGGGCTGGTGAAGCTGGTAAACAGTGCAAAGAAAGTAAATCATGACAAAGAAACATACAAAAATAGCTCCAAGCAGGTCTGAGACTGAAGACGAGAAAACCCCCACTGTAAACATCCCACTTCTCCTAGCAGAGACTTCCAGATGCTGATGACTCGCAGTAACACTGCCAGAGTTTCTTGAGGAAGACTGAACTCACTGATCAAGGACCCAGACAGACATCGTGAGGGTAATCAGAACAACAGAGATGAGAGATAGATAACCAATGGTAAGACAAGGGGTAATGGGTGCAAACTGAACACAAGTGGTTCCACTTTAATTTGAGAAGAAACTTCTTCTCAGTGAGGGTGACAGAACCCTGGAACAGGCTGCCCAGGGAGGTTGTGGAGTCTCCTCCTCTGGAGACATTCAAAACCCGCCTGGACACATTCCTGTGTAACCTCACCTAGGTGTTCCTGCTCCGGCAGGGGGATTGGACTAGATGATCTTTTGAGGTCCCTTCCAATCCCTAACATTCTGTGATTCTGTGATAATTGCAAGATTTCTTATATAACAATTATAACTACATTGTTCATGAAGCTGTTTTATATTATAGTAATTTCAACTTAGACTATTAGCATTATTGTAACTTAACTAATAAAAACTGTTTGTTATATTTTGATCGGATTGTTAAGATTTGAGTTAGCCCTACAATAGACTCTTGAGCCCACATGTATGGTGTACATACATGCATGCCTTTTTGCCCACAGAAAGATTTTAAGTGTAATGTAACCGTGTAATGTATCAAACAGATCACAAAGGAAAAAAAATAGACCTATTACATCACTGAAGGACAGCAAATGTAATATAGGCAAAGTCCCGAAAGAATAGTTACATGAAAAATATCCATGTATCATACTGAATATCTGTCATTCAAATAATTTTCCTCACCTGTAATGGTTAACCCCATCCACACAGAGACCTTCATTCTGGCATGGATGGGAGATGCACTCATCACTGTTTACTTCACAATAAGTACCTTCAAATCCTGAAACACAGATTATACTGTCAATGAGTAAATTCTACTACAAAATGTGAATGTAAGAGTCACAGTTTGTCTTGCAGGTTTGGCCATCTGAGCTCAGGAACAACTTAATGCAAGTGGCAGGTGTGAGAAACATTGGCTGCCCTTAAAGCTGTTCAAGAAAGAGTTGAGAGAAGCATCAGTGGTGACTACCCCTTCTCTTGGGAGCATCTAGGCTGAGGCTCTTTACCCTTAGTATCTGACTGACCTGCATCGCAGCCATGTGCATGCCTAGCCATGCACCTGTTTATCTGGATGCTGACTTGGACCTTCAGACTACTTCCCTGACTTGACATTGGACCTGCCCCATTCCCTGTAGATTTGACTGGTAACCTGGCATACTATGCTGATCCTGGACACCATCATTGGCCCTGCCCTGCTCGCCTCATTCAGATACTGTCAGATAGGACTCTTGACAGTGAGGTCTCAGCTTTGATAAGACTCCTGGCTTACCTTTGCTTCTGGAGCAGACAGCCCTCATTGCTCCCTGACTCTAAGATCAGGGACAGCAAGTGGATGCAACACTAAAAGAACTCTCCAATTATTTTTGTTCCTTAGCTTCAACAAATTGATTTCCAGTGAGTATAAGAAGTGTTAACATACTTTAACTAAACAGAGAGAATAGATATGGATGGAGCACCTGGCTAAACATACTGGGGAAATGTAAAACATTTTAAAAGACTAAAAAGGCTTTCTTGAACAGTGTGGGACAATATCAGAAACTAAAAGCTAATTCAATAATTAATATATTACAGAACATAAAGGAAGTTAGAGAGACCACATTTATTCAAAGCA
The DNA here is from genome assembly GCF_036013445.1 of Caloenas nicobarica. Lineage (NCBI taxonomy): Eukaryota > Metazoa > Chordata > Aves > Columbiformes > Columbidae > Caloenas > Caloenas nicobarica. The sequence continues at coordinate 28,930,532 of NC_088247.1, forward strand.
GTCAGTAGATGAGAAAAAAAAAGTTTTAATATTTAAATGAAGAAAAAATGTGATAAAGATCTTGTCTGCACAGTACATTACTTGCATGATACATTACATTCACCTGTGTAAACATCGCAGAATATGTAGTAAAGAAAAGTAAGAGATTTTTCAGTGATGTAAGAACACTACTTTTGCTCTTACATAGCATACTAAGTCTTAAAACATTCACATCAATAAGTGTTCTTTCTACTAAATACACAGTCATGATAAAATGATACACAGTGGACAAACTATAGCCACTTAGTTGAATTTTACACAAATTGAATACATGTTTCAACTGATGCAGTAACAAATCCATTACAATGAAGAAACTATTTGCGCTGTAGTGACTGTAATACACGACGCCTGATAGCAAACTGACTGAAGAGCGTTTATGGTGTTCACCAAAGTGTTTTGAACACCATTTAGATATCAAGATTAAATTAAAACAACCATAAAAACAGCCACTGAAAATTTAGTGTATATTATTACAAATATGATGAAGTCTTTACTGGATTATCTATTAAAACAACTTCAGTATCTTTAGATACTGAAATAAGGATAGCAATGACTTCTATTGTCATATTATTTATTTGTGGTTTTCAAAGTACTTCATGAAAGTGGAGAATTCATGAAAAATCACAGAATAGCATGGCTCATTTTTATCTAGATAAAATAATTACTGGAAAAATTCAGTGTCTTGGTCAGAGTTGTAGGAAAAGCTGTAGAGAAGAATCTCTGCTGGCGTTCCAATGTATGATCTAAACATCAGCTCACATCAAAGCAGTTGGTGTTTTCTTCTTAACAGGATTTCTTCTGTTCAACAACTTTCCTGGCTAGACCTGACTGAAATAATTTCTGAATATCTGTTGAAGATTTCAAACTGTGTTTTCTACAAACCTTGAAAATAAAGCCTGGAATGCATCTCAAACTAACCCTTCAATTATAGTCACCATTTCCTTTAGCTCCTGCATATAACTAATAATAATTCTCACAGAACAACAAATCGCTGTTAAAAGAAGTCTTTCATTGGAAAACACTAGATGTTTTCTGGCCCACAGTTTATGTTGGCAACTTACTTTTTGTCCTGTCAATTCTCTGTAATATTTATGAGTTCGTATTTCCATGGGTTTCACATTTCTCCATGATAACTGTTAGCTTTTGTCTCCCATTTCATGATTAAGTAGACCTGTTATTGTTCAACAGTCCTCACCAGATAGCTGGTCTTGCACTCTGTAGTTGCATGCCCTTAATATATGTTTTTCAGTAATTTGTTCTTTCTTGGAACAACATTGTTCTCAGAAAGCTGCGATATTTTTACCAAACTGTCCTGTCTTCTCTTTGGGTCACCATTATGAAACTAACACTTTCGTGCTTGGCTTTATCTAGAACAGCATGGTCTAATGTTCATCCTCTAGTTTACTGACCCTCTAGTTCACTTATGTATGCAGTTGAATTGCTCTTTGGATCTTTTGCATGTAGACCTTCCAGAGAATTTATGGATAGTTGCCCAGGCTCAGCTACAAATATTTCAACATTATTTATATTCTATAGCTTTGCTCATGTTCCTTTCCTTTCTCTTCTGTTACGCTAAATTCTCATTTCTATTATTAAGATTAATTCCAAGAATGAAATTCTTTAAGAACAGAAAAATATGTTGATAAATTAGGGAAAATAGCAGAATGTTTTATTGCTTAAGTTATCCTACCCTCCTCTGCTTCATTTGCATTTAGTATGTAGCATTTCAGGAGAAACTAATGGCAGGATTCAATGCTGGGTGTATATATATATATAAAATAGCTGAAAAAGCCAACTGCCCCCAGTCTCCTTGATCAAACTCTTGATTATCAATTACTGGTAAAGTATATAAGAAGAGGTGGTTTTTGTACACTTCTTGGGAAACTTACTCTACTGCAGTGACTCCTAAACTTCTACAGTAACAGCCTACTCTACAAGATTTTTGCAACCATGAATATATCAGCATACAATTATAGAGATTACAATTTTTTAAACTGTTTAACCTGCTTGTGTGGACAACTAAACCTAATGGTCATGGTCTAACACTGTTCCATAATCTATAACATGAGAGCCTAGTTTTGTGTTACAAATGTTATAATCTGTCTCCTTCCAGGAAGCAAACCTCTACAGCTGAGGGCAGACACCTCAAAAGGAAGCTTTTCCATTTATATTATTTATAAAATGTTAAAAATCTTTAAAGCAAGAACAGACAACTGTAACTTCCTAACATACATACAAGAACAAAGATGCATACCTTATACTACTACAAATCATTACTTCATTATCTCCCTACCAATTTGCTGTAATAATTCTGTCCTAAGCTAACATTTTACATCAAGTTTGATTGTGTTCAATTTATCAGTTTTTGTCTTCTCTGTCCTAGCATGGCATTCCAATCCCAGCTGCCTTTAGTCAGTGGATATTGTTTCTTTTCTTATAAAGAAGTGCCCCAGGCTATAGCATATATGGTTTTCTAAAGATAATATTTAGAATTTGTTAGCACAGCTACATTTTGTAACTATTGCTAAACTAGATTCATACCTTCTAATGACTGGACCATTAACTATTGGCAAATTGTTTAATCAACATGCCATTTGGTACTAAATCAGGTATCTTGGAATAATCTAGCTATGTCAGTGTGGTTGCCCTTTGTGATCAGGTCTGTAATTGTGAGAGGTTCATTGGGAGAGAAAGGCTGCCACATGGCAGACAAAAATCGAAGAATAAAAGAAAAGAAGACAGCTGTGGAGATAGTTTTCTATAAACTGCTCTCAATTAAATTTCTAGATTTTACTGTCTCTTCTTTCTTGATAAGAGTCCTGAATAAATTTTTGCATTTTTCCTAACATAAATGATTAACTCATTTCATGAATGATGCCTTTTACCCCTTTTCAATATTAAGATAGTTTCCATTTTCCAAGATTTGTTAGCCATGCATGTTACTGGTTCACATAACTCCCCTGCTAGTTCCCTGAAGATTCCTAGCTGCAATCTTCATGAATCCTTGAAGATTCTGTCAAAGTTTTTGAGAATCTTGGCTGCAAGTTTTTTGGATTCTGGAAAAACTGCACAAAAACATTTTGAAAACAAGACTTTTCTAAGGGATATTAAGAAAATAACTCAAACTACACGTCTCTTTACAGATAATTTCTGAAAAAGGTTTCAAAATCAACAGATTAATACAATCTGTTTTTTTTACAAAGCTGTTTTTTAAAGGTAGCTTTCCTAAAAGCTGCTTCAATAAGCAACTTGCATACCTCCAGTGAGGGTTTTTTAACTCAACAACTTGCGGTAACCTTTACCTTAATTGTAAAAAACAAGCTATAAATTCTGCTGACTTCTATGTATTGTCTCCCCATCTTTGCAGCTTAGTAAACAATGAGTAGTACCTCTGTGGCATAACGCTACAATTAAGGTATTTGCTATCCTTGATCCCTGGGACACCCCTGTACCCCTGCCATTTATCGCTATAAAAGTGATGATTTCAAAATCCTGTCTAAATTCCAAATTCAGTAATTGTACTCTCCCTACTTAAATTTTCACTGTGGTTTAGTTAGTTAATGTATTCTTCAATTGCTATGCAGAATTGCATAGTGATGTTCTGTACAGCTAAACTGTTGCTCTGTTCTACCTCAGCAGTTCTTGTACATCGAGAGAGAGAACATGTCTTTTAAGCCATGGCCCAGGAAAGCTGTCAGCACCTGTTGTGATTCTACTTGTCCATACAGAAAACAACCCTCTCTACCCATTAGGCAGGGGAAGATTACTCCCCTGATGCGCCAGGTCTTCCTGGCAGCTCAGCAGGAAGAGGAACCATTTCCAACTTGCTCCAGTTTTTGTACCTTTAACAATTTGCATATATTTTGTCTATTTCTTCCCCTGTTTTCTCAATTTAGTCTGTCAGCTCTGCTGGCAATGTGCATGCCTCTCTCTATGTTGTCCTATCAATTGACTCAGAAATAGTAATTTTGAGGGCTGGAATCTAAACAGCCACAGGTTTAATAAGTACTACACTATAAGAAATTAATAGTAGGCAAACTGACGGCTATCTTACCAGTCTTTTAACGTAAGTGATAGACCTGCTGTAATTCATGAAGGTTTTACATGCTTTGAAAGGTATACCTTGTTACTTTCACTGAAGACAGCATTAAATTCAACACGTATTTGCAACTTTTCTGCAGCAAAACAGAAAAGATTATCCATACCAGTTCTTACCTGTTTTGCAAATGCACATTGGATTTCCATCGACTTGTGCCAAACAGGTTGAATTGTTTATGCATGGATTGTAAGGCAGCTCACAGGGACTGAAGCGCTGATGGCAGAAGTCACCAGTATAGAATGGAGGACAAATACATACAAACTGTCCCTGCTTAACAGATTCGTAACAGGTGGCTCCATTCAAGCATGGTTCAGAATCGCATTCGTTTATATCTTCACTGCACTCTGGCCCTGTCCACCCTACTGTACACATGCATCTGAAAGGAAAAAAAAAAAAAAAGCTCAAAGCAGTACAGGAATAAAAATCAACAATTTAGCTCAATCGGTTTGAACAATTTAAAATGAAACAAACCAAACAAAACAAAACAAAAACAAAAACGCCACAATATCAAAACAAGCAACAGACAGACAAACTAAACCAAAACAAAATAAAACAACACCAACCCAAGCACGTTTTTCTGTACATAGCCTTTTTCTCCTGATTGTATCAGACTGCATTATGTAAAAAAGTTATATTCAGGTTCTTCTCCCAAAATTTATTTGAGCAAAAGCAAAATGACTTATTTTAAATCACAGGATTTATCAACTTGGAGAACCATTTGGTTTAGTTAATGCTGACAGAACCATCTATGAAGTTTCTTTAAACTGAAACACCATCACAAATTATCAAATATAGCATGTAAATTTCATTAAGATTCAGAAGGAGAATGATGTATTTTCATATGTATGAAACTACTAAGAAGGTACTTCAGTGTTTGGGATGAAATGCACCAGGTAGTATTCAGTACACTTTCAAGAAAGAAGGTAGGAGGTTAAAGGCACAATAAATGATAGAAGAATCCTCTTCTCATTATGTTTTTTCTCTTTTTAGTATGGTCTTGTGAAGACTTGTTATTGACAATATAGAAGAGAAAACTTGGACCAAAACCCACATTACATCTGAATTGTAAAGAATCTACGTTCATTAATTAGATAACACATGTTTTAATTGCAACATGAATTTGATGATAAGGTTCTAAAAATTAAAAGATAACGATTTGCTAATGATTTCAAAGTTCGCAGAGAAAATTTCCTCATTAGCAGCAATAAAAGAAGGTTCTATATGCTTTAATAGGTACAACTCTTGTGATGATACTTTCACCGAAGTTAGAATTAAATTCAGCATATACTTGCAACTATTTTGGAGGACAACAGACAATACGAAAGATTAACTATACCAGCTCCTACCTATTTTGATGGATATTGATTTTGGGCATTAAGCCCTTCAAATATAGCTTTATAGTTCTAATTTCAGAAAAATAATGGATTTTAAATAATAAATAGGTCATTCAATGGAGAATAAATTAGTTCTATAAGGCACGGGTATTGCTTACGAGACAAAAGGTGAACTTGGCCCCGTTAAAAAAAACCCACTGTTTTCTTTGAAATTTTTATGTTCCGTGTGATTGGTTCACAGAGTATAATTTCCATGTCACATGAAATTAAATAGGTATTACTAAGGAACTTTATCATTTGAAAGTCCTGAGTGTTTTATCAATAAGTATTCATAAATCAGGTTGCTGTATGTTTTTCATGGGAAGAAAAATTGTTGTAACTGTGAAATGGCATACAGACATTCTTAAAGCAACTATGAGAAAAATCACATTTTAAGACTCATTTATCAGTTACAGCACCCAAATCACATTTTTGGAAATATGGTTACAAATAAATATGTTTTGTTAATCTGTGTTTAGGAACAACAAACTTTTTGGTTTTGCTACACATGGTGGCATCGGTTTGGTATCTAGAAGAAATACCCACTGAATAACAATGAATAACAGTGCACCCACTACTCAGCACTTTGTTTACTTTTCTTTTAAGTAATCAATCAATCAAAGCACGAGCATCTACTACAAATTAAATATCTCAAAATCACTGACACTAGACAAAGTAGAAAGATCCGTCAGAACAAATATTTCACATTTAATTCTTTTAGAACTTCTCATTTTTTTCTTGACTTCATTTATGAAGTTCTGAGGAAATTACTACCAATGAAGCACTACAAAGTGGTATGTATTACCTTGTCTATGCTCCATTTGTAGCTTGGAAAGCTCATTAAATGTAGAGTCTTTCACTTCATGTTAAGAGAACAGGGTTCAATTCTTAACTGGCCCTACTCTTACGCGTGTCACTGAGGTGCAGAGAACCAAACATAAAACATGTTCCAGTCCTTCTTTTCACTTTAGGGTTTCACAACTGCCTTTGAATTATCAAAACTATTCTCTTTAACCACAGGGAACATTATGTCAGATGGAGATCACCAAAGCACAGTAATTTCCTACACCACACAACTACCAAATCCTACCCTGGCCTCATGCCAGCAACCAAATGAGATGCAAAGGTCAATTTAATGCAAATGAGACAATTAATAGCATAGTTGTATTGTACTCTTATCTGTACTATCAAGAAATTGCTGGTGCCCCCATTAAATGGAAAAAATACATAGAAGTTTCTGTCTCGAGGCTCAGATTTAAGAGTCAAGACAACATTTAGTCTTAATGAGAACTGTTACTTAAACAAGGTAAGGAGGTGTTAGGAGTATTAAAGATACAGAATATAGAACAGAGTGTTTTAACTGTGGATTATCAATTAAGCTGCTACAGCTGATATTCTAGTAAATTATCTGATGAAAAGGCAAAACTCCAAGCATTTTTTTTTTTCAAAATGATCATTTCATTCAGTGCATTAGATGAAAAATCAAGATGATTTCTAGGATTCTCAAGGAAAAAAAAAAAATGAGGTAATATCTGGTTTTGTGAGACCACATAAAGACAAGATAGTAATTATTCAATTTCTTTTTGTTCTTTTACCAATTTGTAAACTCAGATAAAACATTCTTATAGTGCTAAAAAATACAATAAAGTTTTCATATACCTTCTAAAAGGAAAAATGCAAATATGGTGGATGTTCTGTATGCAACTTTAGGTTTATTCCTAAATCATTTAGAAATTATATAAACTTTTTGGAGCCAAGTTTTATAAAAGCAATCTAAAAATATAAATTATATATTTATAAACTGTTATATTAATCAAACATATTGATATATCTTTAAGCATGAGATTTTGTTATTGCCTGTAAATTGATCTACTCTATTCACTAGGAGTATGTTCAGAATTTTTTTAGAAACTGTGTATGTCTATAAGATGCAAAGAATAATAAGAATGGTTTTATGGGTATGTTGGCCAGAAAAGGAAGATTAAAGAAAATATACCTCTGTTATAAAGGAGAACTGGTAACAACCAATAAGGAGAAGGCTGAGGTACTCAATAATATTTTTCCCTCAGTTTTCAGTGCTAATCTCTCTTCCCCCACCTCTCCAGCCTCTGAACCTCCTGGAAGGGACTGGGGTAATGAAGTCCTTCCAGTCTTGGGAGAAGGTCGGGTTTGAGACCACCTGAGGAACCTGAACATACCTCATCGATGAGATGTGCTCCAGGGTCCTGAGAGAATTGGCTGATATAGTTTCCAAGCCACTCTCCCTCATAGGTGAATAGTCATGGCAGTCAGGCAAAGTCCCCACAGATTGGAAAAGGGGAACTCCATGTTCATTTTTACAAAGAGTAGATAGACCCTGGGAAGTACCGATCAGTCAGCATCATCTCTGTGCTTAGGAAGACTGTGCCTGCCCAAGACTGACGATAAAACTAGTTGCTTAATCTGTTCTGCATTGGAAAGGTAATATTAGTTTTTATTCTGCTCTTTCTTTCCATACTCTTAACATGGGAAATATATAGTAATCTTTATGAATGGTAGCAACGAGGTAGAATTTTTAAATGATTGAGGTAAAGTCATAAAGGATAATAATGGCAAAGACTAAAATTCCTATTTCTTTTATTGCTGTGTTATAAACTTGCTTACTCATTTTGCTTTTCAGCGGTGTGCCAGAAAACTTTTGGTTAATGTGAATAACAGGAAGATCTTTTCCACACCAGCGCCTTCTACTTCAAGCTCCTGAACTGAATCATGGAGTTCAGCGCAGGTGTACAACTAATCCTCAAGGTCCACTGGACTGTTGTAAGGAGTGCTGCGCACTGTGAAAGTACTGCAGTATCTCAGCTTAAGGGACCATCATATTTTTAGGAGCGTCATGACTTGTTGTTTGCATTTTTGCTGAGCAACTATTAAGTTATTAACTCTTAGGTTAAAAAAGAAAGTAAAAATACATGTATTTAATAGCTGTTAATAAAATTCCAGATGTGTTTAGGTGCTGTTCCAGTCAACAATGTCATGTCAGTAAGTCAGTTATAAAACTTTCAGCTTTGCCTTTTAAAAATACTAGGACATTCTTCATTATTACAATATAATTATTTATTATTATAACTGTTACAGTAGTCATCACCACTTTTTGTAAACTGAGTTATCAATTTGAGCACAGAGACTGAACTACTCTCTCATCTTCTCATTTCAGTGCAAGGAAGTGGTATTAATGTAGCACTGCTGTGGTTAGTCAATAAGGAAGTTCAGCTCCTTGGGCTGTCAATTTGATGATGGAAAGTTTTATTAGCAGTGATATAAACAATAGCTTGGTTTCATTTCATTAGTGAAGTCCAGGGCATAGAAAGATTAAACAGGGGAAGAAATATTATCCAGTGGTTTTGATTCCTCAATACACTCATATCTGCCATGACCAAGTGATAAATATCTTTCCAAACTGTGTAAATGTGTACAGCAAGAAAGTGGCCACACAGGAAGAAATTTCACCTATTCCCTCTCACCTGTCTCCAAAGGATTAATCAGTAAGTGAGTAAAGAGCAATTTGTCTTTCAGAGAGTAAACTGGTAGGCGTATATCAATTTCACAGTTAAATTACAAAAGAAATTCCATTTGCTTTTATCAGCTGTTAGAATAATGATTGGAAACTGAAATTAAGGAAAACTAAATTTTTACCATTGTCATACATACACCAAAAATTTCTTAATTTAACAGACATGTAGATGCTGGCTTATGGGAATTATATGCACCACCTGAAGTCTTCCAAGTTGAATCTGAAGTGTTGGCTAAAAAAGCATAGATAAAATACTTGGGGAGTGGTACCAGGTAATAACAGATATGCAGAGATGAACTCTATTGCATGCCTAATCATTCTAAGTGTCTGAGAAGTTTGCATCATGGAATGCAAAATACCTGTAGTAGCATGATGACTAATAATATAGTGCATGAACTGTAAATGCAATAAACCTTGCTGCCATTACATCTCAGAAATAAAATGAATCTGTAAAAGAACGCTACAGTAAATCTACACAGAGTATGTCCTAAGACACTTGGTTAAACTGGCTGAAACAACTTTCACTCTTCTCCTTTGTTCATATGGTGTATAAAGGTTGTTGAAAACTATGCAAGTCAACATTTTTCCTAAGTTAACACTGCTATCTGTAAAACATTCTATTATTTATTTTGAATATGTTAATTTTCAAACTGTTTATGCAACTTAACCAACTGATGCATTGTGGATTATCTATTCAGTAATAGCAAAGCAAAAGCAATGAATAATAAGCTAGAGTTTGATACCAATAGGCATTGCTAATATCTAAAAGGAACAATATATTACCAGTGTTTGTCCATTAGCTCATTAGAAATGTGAATATTGTTAAGTATTGGAAGTTGTTTAAGCAGTAGAATACTAATTCAAGTCTCACATTTCAGAAATTCATGTTCTACAAATAAAAGAAAGTATCAAGAACTTCTGCAAAAGACATGTAGCATTCCACTGCACAGGCATCTGTAGTGAGCCAGGCTGGAACACCATTCTGTATCAATGCATTAGCGATCCACGGAACAGTTAACCTGAGCAGGCATGTACTGTGCTGGGCTATGTAGCATGTAGAACTTGGCCCTGTGGTCTGTGTTGTGCTACGTGCATCCTTTGACCACTGGATAAACTTTGCTGGCTAATTTTAACAGAGGAGTCTCAGTACATGTAACTGCACCGGCTGTGTGTTCTTGCCTTTATCTAAGACTATAGCAACAAGTTCTCATGTGAACATCCTTTCTATTTAACAGTAGAAATGATTAATTGAGTTGTTTTCCTGTAGTAAAATCCTGTAAGAGCTTTAATAACCAGAATGGGGTAATCTTTCCATAGACAGGCTCTGCATGGCATTCTGGCCCTGATGGGAGGTCTGTTTGAAGCTACACAACTTGAGGTTCCCTGTAAGGATATAAAATTGTATACTATCTTCTTCTTTATAGTATTAGTTCCAATATGTCATTCTAAGTGATACTGTATATAGAGTCTGAATGCCTTTCTTAGTGAGATCATAAAGAAACAGCACCTCCTCTTGCCAAACATCATTGTAGCCCTATTTTAAAAAGTAATAAAATAAGATAGGTATTTGTGTCTCACTAGTTGAGCCTATGCAGCGGAAGCTGTCTTCTTTGCACTGCCCATCCTACACATTTCTTTCCATGATGGGGTGACACAGAAGAAAGAAAAGAGCCAAAGACTACGTCCACATAGTATGGCACAAATATAGATGACGTGTGAAGCAAAATAGTTGGTGCAGACCCAGTATAACCACTATATATGTTTTGCCTGGTTTACTTCAGACTAGTTCTAGTCTTGTGTCATGGACTGAAAATCCAGTAGTATTTCTAACACATGGGATACAATGTGAGGGTATCCTCTAATTTAATTTCAACCAAAAAGATTCCAGTTTGCACGCATAGGATCATTTGACATTTCAAGCCAACCAGAGCATAGTAACTTGGACATGTGGGAGATTTACTTTAAAAAAAAATCTAGTGACAATTTGAATTAAAACTCACCCTGGAGTAGCCTTTGTTCCACCTAGACAGCTGAGGGATCTGGCCTTCAGAAACATTACAGACCACACGAGTTGGGAGCAGACTTGTCTTTCAACTATGCAATTCTAACCACTGGAAGTTTGTACATTATGAGTTAAGTCACTTTGAAGATGCTGTTAATTCATTGGAGAGAACTAAGTTACTTAGAAGTTAAAATCTCAGATGAAATGAGTGGGTTTTGGAAGGAATCTCTCCTTCTACTCATCGTCATTGGCTATAAAGGAAACAGTGTAGGTAGGCTTATGAATTTAGGGTTCTCTGTCAGATACACAAAGAACTATCTTGATTAAACTGATTTCCTCGAATTTGAAAATACTATCTAAAAGCCTACTTTTTATTTTTTTATACTATGCTGTCTTCTTCAATTTGATATGCTATGAATCCCTGATATTTCAGAAGCAGCTGTATTCCTTTAGTAAAAAGGTAGTTCAACAGTGAGCAGTTCACAATACATTTCCCATAGAACTGAAGAAGAAATGGCTTTAAGAGTGTTTTTGGTATGTGGATCTGTTACAGCTTATGTCATTTTAATAATTAAAACCACAATACTAAATACTTTTTCCCTCTAGCTTTATATATTCCTGAGTACTGAAAAAATAAAAACTATAATTTTCTTTTAAAAAGCAGATATAAGGCTGAAGTGTATCAGATATATAACTGTTAATTTTCATCATGTCCTACTCAAAGTATGATACCATAAATAGAAGGCTCCACAGCAACTGCTTGATTTCTTCCTATTCCTGATACACATGTTAAAAAAACTATTTGTATTTTCTCATTTTGAAGACAGATTGGTACATCTTTTTTCTGCTTTTAAATTTCTGAATTAGAAATCAGAACGATAAACCCTTTTACACAGAAAACATGAAATACAATACAAACAAACAAAAAATAAATGAAATATGCAAATGCAATATGATTTGTTTTGTTCTTAAAGCTTGAAATAGAAGCGGATATTGACCCCAAACTAGAGGAAAAGGATTTGGGAGGTACACTGCTGGAAAGAGAGATAAAAAGATTATGTTTCTGCTACTATAATAGTGTGTAAGTGTGCCTTTTGCCTGTCTGATGCATAGAGAAAAACTTCAGAGGGCTTAGGTACTTTTCATTCCTTTCCAGTTTAATTGCTTCGGTCTTTATATCCTTGTCCTTTTTCTCATTTTTAGGAGATATTTTCTCTGTTCTGTGTACTTTTGTTCCCATAATCCTCTGCTCACATTCTTCCTTTAGTAAAAGTAACTAAAATGTATTCCTAATATTCTGTGTATTCAGGAACATGACACAAAGAAAAAGATATTTTACAGGAACAAATAGACAAAGTTCTATTTGCTTGTTTTCCAGATCTTTCTTCATGAAGCCTATATTTGAAGCAATGAGCTCACACAATCACACGGTAACGTTCAGCTCAATGTGACAACAAGCTATATTTCAGCTTTTACTTTAAGCTCTAGTTGAGCTGCAATGCACACTTTTCTTATTTAGGAAACAGAATTTTATGTCCAACAAAGGGTATTTCAACTTTCAACTCTAAATTCTTTAACACAACTTTTTTTCTTGTTCCATTTTCCTAAATCAAAATAAAGATACATTTTACATCAGACTGAATGCAACTTTCAGACTACTAGACCACAGAGATGAGGTACACCAAGTTTCTTTTCAGGTCTATCTAACTATTTGCATATTTACTTCGAGAAGGATTCTGCAGCAAATCCTTCAGTCTACAAAGACAGACGAAATTACATTGTTTCCTGTTTCGGGTGGGAAAAATTAAAATAATTAAAAAACAAGAGTAAAACTGTCACTAGAGGGCAGTCTCATTAGAATGAATGTGCTTAAAAAAGAGCAAACACTAAATACTTTGAATACTTTTAATTAAGGAAATCAGCAAAACAAGTAAAACTGAGCATTATTACTGTCACTCAGGTCATGTGGCTTGGAACCAGAAAACACAGTATGGTTTGGTATTAATAGTCTTGTTCATAGTCCATGACCATGGAGAATACCATTGGTAAAGTGCCTTCCCATTAGCCTTACCTCCTTAAATTCTTCTCTTAGGTGCAGCAGGAATTCATTAAAAAATAAATTTAAAAAAAAATAAGTTTTTTTGTTTTGGGAGAGTTGTTTTTACTTTTGCTACACAGTTTTGGTTATTAACTAGAGTTCTAGGAAAATCTACTTGCCATGTTCAAGATTTTTAAAAGAAATTATGAAAATATTTGAAAATACTACTGCATCCCTTAAAAAAAATAGGAACATCCTTCTCTTAAATTCCCTAAGATATATCGGAAGGGTGTCATAGTCACATAAATCTTTTGGAATGCAGCTTAGCAATTTAGCATGCAATGCAGGGTAAAGAGAAAGAAAGATCTGTCTAAATTTGTGTTCAGCGTGTAAAATGATCTTCTGAGTAGCAGTGTTAATTCCATGAATTACTACAGACCCCCATATAGGGTGTCTATGCATTCCGGCATATGAAACTGTTCTTTTGAGTAACATCTATTAAGTAAACCTGCTTTAGACTTCCTTCTGTTCCTGACAAAATGCAAACATAAAAGGACATATGTTCTTTTTTTATTGTACCATCTGTTGTCAGTAACACTGAGAGCTGCATTTTTTGCCTATGTGTCCTTCATCCCACACTGGAACAACAACAATCAGTAAAACAGCAACAAGGTAACTCAAGACTCCATTCAGCAATCTGAGGGAAAATATGTAATTCGCATCCTTTTTAATAGGCAACACTTCTCCAAGATTTCAGTGTCTTGGATGGTACTGATTCACTTCAATAGAGAAAAAAGAAATATTAGTTCATTATTTTAAAAATAAGAGGGAGTCAGTTGTCATGCAGCGTCCAAGAAACTGATGTTATGTAAAGTTAATCTGTTAGAACTCAGATGTTGAATAAATCAGCTATCTGGAAGACTCTCTGTCTTTGAAGGATTCCTGAACAAAAGACTTCCATCTCCCTAGTTGCCTGTTTGCTTGTGCTCATCCATCTTAATTTAATGCCAGTCTTTGATGACAAATTTGACAGTACTGGGTTTATTGCTGCACATACTCAAACTGGTACTTTCAGCACTAGTTCCTCTTGGAAATCTCTTCCTGTCTACTCAATTTCAGTGTAAAAGGCCTAGTTGATATGGAAATTAGCTCAATGACTTTTTTCAGTTTGTATTACTCTGATATTTTCTGAGAGTTACAGGTAACTCTTACTGTGTTTTACTACATTGATTTTGAGACAAGTACTTTTTGACCTGAGAAATCTGAAAGGAAGAAGAATGCTGCACTGAAAAAATAAGAGCTATCACCTGTAAGCCAGTAACAGCCCCTGCAGAAGAGACATTTATTAAATTTGGAAAGTTTAGCAATGCAACGGTAGTTCTGTCAATTAGCTTCAAAGCTCTTCACCTAGTATGCAGAGATGGCACTGATTACAGAAAAGAAAAATGAACTCTTCAGGTAGAGTGCTAACAACAGAAGGTACTTTTGCTCTAGGGGAGTAAAGGAGATCTTTCCTGGTCTGTTCCTTCCACCTCAGGCAATAAAAGAAGACCAAGCAGAGGTAATTACAAGTGCTAATCTTTATTAGCAATAATTAGCACAGCAACATGAAGTGGTAGATGATATGCTGCACCTCTGAAATTTTATGAAGCGTGAGCAATACAAATCTAACCATGAAGATAGATTACTGAGACATTTAGAAAATTCGATATGAAAAATAATTGAATGCACACCAATTCAGAAGTCTATGCAAATGACCTCTGCATAATGATTTGAATGATTTGAACAGATGAGACAAAGAAATGTTTATCTCATGTTCCTGTTTTTGAATTCTGCAAAAACTTTTGTCGTTTAAGCGGGATGTCTTTATCATTTTTTTTTTCAATGTTCTATGCCTATTTTTAAGCTACTTTCAGAATTGTCACTTGATCATTACCTTGGGTCCACTGAAACTCCAAGGAGGTATATCACAGAAGAAACTGTATGTCTTTGGCTCAGTCTGATGTCAAAGCACTATCAAATCCAGGAATGGAAGCAATGGCATAAAAAACCTACATCTTTGAACAAATGGATTAAAGTTCCTTTTTTTTTTTTCATTCCAAATATAGAACACATTGAGTACTTTATGACTAGAACCAGTTAGGTGCCTGTAAACAACTGATAATCAAGGATGGCTGCAGTATGTAGTATAGCAGAATACATCAGGACATCACTTAACCATATAGCACCAATGTTTATACATTTAAGAACACTACTGAAGCATTTTCAACACTCAGCAGTAGTAAATTATACATCAAAATTTATCTGGTGAATCACTTAGCATGCAAACAACCCTCACAATGCTAATTTCAACATCATGAACTTAGATTTTCAAAGAAGCCTATATGAAATAAAACATTTGGAAAGGCTACAGAGTTTGTCATCATCAATACTGGCAGTCTATAAAATACTTTTTTAAAAGACTAAGAAGAAAGGATGCCTCTGTTCTCACATTTGTTACGAAGAGAAGCGGAAAAAAAGGAGGGGGAGAGAGGGGAGGAGGGGAGGGGAGGGGAGGGGAGGGGAAAGGAGGGGAAGAGGAAGGGGGAGAGGGAGAGGTCTTGCACAAATCGACCTTAATTAATCATTTAATATACCAAATTATAATCTCTTACTATTCACCTAATCATGCATGAGTATTGTAACCTCCAACAAATAACTGAGACAATAGCATTTTATCTTGCTACAACTAAATTTACCAAAGATCATCCAACACAGGCCTTGCTTATGTTTGCCTATGAATTATTATTTAGATAAACCAATGAAATATTTTATAAAGGAGTGCCAGAACTTCCAAGCATATAAACAATAGGAAAAGATCAAAAGAAGGCATATTTAAGCTCAACTCAGGCAGTATTTCTCAATGTTAAAAATAATAAAAATATATATATGTATATATGCTGCTCAAATACTGTAGTCACAAGATGAAGTGGATATTTCCCTGCTATAGATTATGTGAAAAAACAAAATTCAACTTGTGATGTCCTGGCAACCAGCATTTCAAATACAGCTTTATCCTTAAAAAGATTATTGTTCTGATATAAAGCTATAAAAGTGAACAACAAAAATAATTTTCAATTGGTCTCCAAAAGTCAGTTATGTCTTTATCTATCTTTGATATCTACTGTAATATAAACAATCCAACTTTTTGCTGTGGCTGTCTCACTGAGATATTTCAATAGAACAAACCTATGAAAATTTTATGACTGCCCCTTCCAGACACGGAATGAACGAGCCTAAGAGACATACATGACAATACTTATGGATGCTCTTAGAGAGGTGTGACTTTTGTATGTGTGCTCCCTTTTCACTACTTGTGACCTTCAAAGATAAAGGCTTCCTATTGTAATTATGACGATAGATTTTTTTCTTGCATCCAAACTGGCATTTGGTGGAAGCAAATACGATAATTACAGATCCTGCATTAGTCTTCTTGCTATTGCTGAGGAGCAAGCACTGTTTTATAGAGAACCTCTAACAGCATATTGTCTGTAATATCAGTATAAATAAACTTTCCTATAATACTTCTATTGATCTAACAGAACATAACAGTTTAAATCTGAGACAAAACCAAAAAGACTATTAACTAAAATTTACCCATAGAAACTAGTGGTGGGGAAGATGATGTTGATTTTCTAATTATGTATCGTATATAGTTTTTTTATATGAGGACCATTTCACATAACTTGTGCATGTGTACATATATTTCATGTTGCACTATCATATATAAGCAACCACCTCAAAGATGCAACTGCTTTAGCTGAATAATTCACACTTTCTCAAACATATATTTTCTAAACACACAATTATGCTCTTCTCTAAAATCAATTTTGTAGTTTCTAGCACGATCTTTATTTTTAATAACAGTTTTTTTAAAAGTCTCACATTTCTTTTATCACATCTTAAATGGAAAACCAAAACAAAACAGAACTCTGTTTTTATTTCCATTAACTATAGGCCATGTACTGCCAGTTTCACATATGCTAGATTTTACTCTATTCTGTTAATGGTCTTGCAGGATTCTTTTTCACGTCTATTATCTTCATTGTCCCAGTGACCTACTGATGGTAAAATAATTTACACATCTAAGGTATCTGAGCACAACTGATGGAAATCAATGGTGTCTGTGTTAGGTAGTATTTCACTACTGAACTGCTTGACATCACTAAAATTTATTCACCTACGCTACAACTAAATATATAGTCAGGCTTCAGTTTCATCCTCTTATCTCCCAAAACAGAGAAAATGCTGGCTGCAAAATAGTCTTGTATGTTACTGGTAATAAGGAAATTGTGACTGCTATTCTCTGAAAATCTTTCTCTACTTCAAGAGAAAATGCCTCATAACCAAAGATGAAATCTTGCTTTTCTTTTGGCTGGAAAGTTATATCAGTACAAAATAAACACAGCTAACACCTTGGCATTAAATCTGATACCATTAATTTACAAAACCTTTGACTCCTAACCACTTTAGAATTACTTTAAGAAGGTAAGTAAAAGGAACAATACCTATGAAACTGAAGAAATCTGTTCTGTTTTAACAAGTGCAACATGTAGGTTTTATTAATGACCTTTCAAATAAAAGGAAAAAAGTACAGATTTTACAGTAAAGAGAATGTTGATCTACATCCTGTCCTTTTCTGTGAAACTGTTTATTACCAATTGTTCAATGGGATATAGTGTCAGCAGCAATGCCCATAATCCTTCCTAAATTTTGTTCCTTTGTGTGTATACTAGACACTGCCCATGCATGAAACATCTAATTTGTAGCTAACAATGACAGATGGTTTTCCCATTCATTTCTAATGAGCCATTTTAAAAGTGTCAGCACTATTTTTTGTTTGTTTAAACTTCTAACTTAACTAAAGTTTTCTGAATAAAAACGTGAATGTGCTTTTAGAGAGCTCTTAGATGAAGGGTAAAATAACAAGTAAAATTGAGTCTATTATAAATCTTCTGCAATAGAAGTATTATAACAGATTTGGGTTAGAAATAATGAGGCAGTGAAGTCTGTCTTGAAAACATTTTCAGGCATTCTCCTGTTCGTTACCGATCTTATTTCTATCCATTCCAGTTTTAATTTGCACTCCCCCCTCCAAAGAATACTTAGTGCTGGCAGCATTTTTGTTATTGCCCAGAACCGTAGCTCCTCTGCTACCAGGTCACTGAACCTAGTCTGTCGTTGCAGAGCTGCAGATAGGACAGGAGCCCTCAAGCTATTGTTGATGTCACAAGCTTTCAGCCTTCATCCTCACTGTAGTCTCCATTTCCAAATCTCATAAGCACAGACTCTGCCTGGTCCTCCTTCACTATGGTTAGTAATTCAGGTTCCTGTATCCATAGGGTCTTGGAGATTATGATGTTCTAGTCATCTGCCTCCTGTAGATCATTTACTTGGCAGCAGATTTTCTTTCAGTGCAAAAGTACCTCTGATAGGGCAAGGACACTGTAGCCTCTGGTCCTAGTCTCAGCAAGAGGCCCCAGGCATCTCTGCAGACCCAGACCTGCAGAATTACTTCTGCCCTGAGGAGTTCAGTCTGGTTTGAGGTCCCTAATGTGCTGAGGTATTTGCTCCTGTGGATGGTCAGGGATAGTGCCCTGTAGCACCTCACTATCTAAGTATATAGTGTCCTCAACAGAGTTTCTGTCCCCCTTCTACACTACTACCTCTGTTGTCTCTGCTCTAGGCTTGGTGATTATATATACTCTTCCTAGTATGTGCTGAAAGGATGCTTGACTGTCCCTAATGATGGGTCAGCCAGAAACAAAAAGCTCAAAGTCCCCATTGATCAAGAGAAGTTGAAAACAAAGCTTGTGGGAAACTGCTACAGTTTGCTCTCAGTCACAGCCACCTGCAGCTACCCCTTCCCAGGAGCAGCAGGCACCCTGAAGCTCCTCAAAGTGTTCGTAGAAGTCTTCTGATGACCCCAGAAGTAGTTCCCAGAAAATCTAGCATATTTCAAGCCAGAGCTCAGAAACTGCTGTGCAGACAACTTCATCTGTTAGCTGTCTGCTAGCTGTGTTCATGTATGTGTATATCATTTACACTGAAAGTGTTTAAACTACCCTACAGCTACGAAGAATTTGGTAACTTTTATCACATTTCATGCACTCTCAAAGATATGCCTCAAGTACCTCATTTTAGAAACTGTTTTTTACTCCCTTCATTTAACCTATGAATTCATCAAATGATCATTTCATTTATCTTTGGGTGTCTGTAACCAAAAGATGTTACAAAACATTCATTTAAATTATGTCACGTAATGATTTAATATACCAGGAGGACAAATGCTACTGTTCAGAAAGGAAAAGTTAAGGTTTGGGGGCGAGGCACGGTACTTTCCAGGTACTTACTGTGTGTTGTTTTAAATTTTTTGTTTCATTGGGATTTTTAATAAAAATGCCTCTATCCTTTCAGAAAACTGTTGAATAATGGCCAAAATATGCCTTAAGGGGTGTAAAATGTCAGTGACTTTTTAGTAGATGTTCCTGAGATGGCACAGTGATATTTTGTTGTTTGCCTAAGGCAATGAAATCCCTAAAGCTGATTTCACACACTGCAGTATAACAAGCAGCACACTACACATTTCCAGTCGTTAGCAGTGTTACCAGAGATGAAACTATAAAACATTTGCTGTCTTTGGAGGAAATACTTGTTTGCGCTTTCACAAATGTCTTTAGTTAATTCATTAGTAAATCTCCTGACTGACCCTATAAATCTTTCAAAGATGATTTTGACTAAGAGGTACATATGGTATTTGGTACTAGGATGAAAAAAAAAACCCACAAGTAAAACCTAAAGGTAAGTCAGAAGTGCAACACACAAATGTTTTGGGAAACACTTCTGCAGCAAGCAAGGAAGAGCTGGCCAAAAAACCCTGAAGAAATGCCAGCTAAGAAGCCAGATGCTGCTTGCAAAACAATGTTCCAGAGTTTGGCATCTGGGACCATTAAATGCCAAGCTGATCCCCATCTGTGGGAAAAGATGCTTACTGCTTCTAGGGGAGAAAAACTAAGAGTACAACAGTAGTTTAAAGGAGTGCCAGTAAAAACAGAAGGCAGACTGAACTCAGCTTTCAAATTATAATCATATCATGATTTACTTTTGAATTCCAATATAGTTTAAAATCCATTCATTTAGAAATAAACATATCTTAAAAACATACTGCATAAATATGCATGCTTTTACTTATGTATCTCTGAGGTATTCACCCATCTCTGATTTAAGAATCACCTGCTTAGACAACTTAGTACAGAACAATTCTCCTGTAGTCCTGAGAAAACACAGAGGCTGCTTTTACCTTTGCTTTTCCAAAGAAACTTCTACAGAAGGGGGAAAAAAAAAAAAGTGCAAAACGGCATGCTGCTTTTCTGTAACAGTACTATAATTAAAGTTCATGGTATGCATAACATTGCATACATTCAAATGACAGAAGACTAGTCTTTGGTAAAGGTAAATGACAACCACACAAATGGAAAACTGTTTTTTACTCTGAAAAGAAGATGTGGCTTCAAATGCTAAGAAGCAAAGAGGAGAGCTACAGGGTGGGATGTTATATTTGGGAATGGACTGAGAAAGTAACAGGAAGGAGACAGAATTTCTAAGTCTAACTCTGACAACATGGTTACCCAGATTGTCAGTTGGCATAAATTATTATCTAAGTAAAGACAAAGAAATATGATCATGGCATGGTTACTAATGGAAGAAACATTGCTAGGGAAGACTCGCACAGTTAGAGATGAGTTCTGAAATTACTCAAAAGACTCTCCAATACAAACACAACTCATTATTTCAGCTGGAGTCTAAAGGGGGGTAGGAAAACTAGGGCCTCTTACAGAACAGGATAAATAACAGAAGGGTTTAAATGAAGAGCCTTTAAATACAGACAACATTTTTTCACATTATCTGTAATTTCTCACAAGTTCTTACGGAACTTAAGCCTCATATTTAAAGGTGACATTGGCCAACGTTTTTCTTTGCAGAAGTTAGTGGAAAAGAGGTGCTTCAGTGCCAGAGTCACCTCTGAAAAGAAGTTAGCTCCTGGAATTAGAAGCATACAAGTAACATTACAAAACTATCTAATTTTTTTTCCCCACATGTGATCCAATCATGACATTATACAAAACTCAGATCTGTATCACATGTAGCCAAAGAAAAGGATCACTGCACCCAAAAAAATGTGCTAAGAAGCAAGATAAAGGAAGTGTACCTAATATTTGTTCCAGACGTAAGCACACTAAAATAGCATAACTGGAGAAAATGAATAAGCATTTCACAATACCCTAACCACACTTACAGCATTTTGTAACACAACTAGGCTTAAATATATAAATAATACTCATAATTGTGAAGGGGAAAATAGAGACCTATGATATACAGGGTGTAAGAAAACATGTGCCAGAAGTAAAATTTAAAGGATAAGAATGAGCAGGCAGGAAAGATGTCTGTCCAGAAAAAAAAAAAAAAAAAAAAAGAAACAAGAAGGGGTCCTTATTCCAAAAGTAAGATGTTAAGGGCAGATGAGATCACACTTTTGGAGAGGAGACAAGAAGAATAAAACATAGATGGTAAGTGAGGAAAGATGGAAAAAATAGACAGGTCACTGTGGTTCCTGCTTCCCTCACTGGAGAACTCTAGAGACCAACTACCTTGAACTCAGCAACTAAGAACAATCAACAGCCACAGCCAGCAGTACTAGCTAAACAGCATCAGTTCCATAGTAATGCATTGTTATATAAACATAAATGATAAATAAATTTACAAATATAAATAAATACATAAATGCAAATTATATTGGTTTGTAAAGTTACTAATAGTAAGGACTAATAGCGTTGTACATACAATGATACTGATTAACAGCAATTAAGAATTAACCTTTGTCAATGTGCAATGTTAATGAGTATCAGCAATCCAGTAAAGTGTAATTCTGAGTTTGGAACTTGGACAGTTTGTCAGTCTTTTTAAATATTCCCACCACAGAGATCACTAATTTCCTAACTGATACATGTATCTATATATTCATTTGCAACAAACTTATCTTTAATGAAGCTACAATGAAATGAATTTATACTTTACTATAAAGTCATAGGGAGTAGAGATTCTGGGTAGAGGTCTGGTGCTAAGGACTGGCACTGTTAGACTGGCTAACATAGTCAGCATGAGTTCCAATCAGTGATCCAAGATACTGTAAAGATTACTTTTCTGTATTTTTTAAAAAGTTTTTTTTTAAAGTAAAATATTTTATGTATATATAAAAAAGTAGCAAAGAAGTGAAAGGACAAACTACAGATATAAAAATAGAACTGGACTTCTGTTCACACAGGGATTATAAAATGGCATCTTAGTGGATGGATTCAACATCTGACAAAGGACAACTTTACTAAAGCAAACATTAACACTGTTATAAAAATATAAGATCAATAGATGGCATAAGGACATATACTTAATTAAGTCTAATTTCCTATTTAGTTTGGAGAAGTCCGTTGGTACGTTATAAAAAGAAAATTAGCAACAACTTCAACCATGAATACTGACAAAATGGTAAATAGCATGAATCTGTGGGATTCTTTGTGGATAGACAAAAAGAACAGAGCACTTTGAAAAGGCACTTTGTTAATTCTCCAGGTTTTAATGTCATCAAGATTACTTCAAATTTCCAAACTATGCTACATCATTAGAAACACCAGCTCATCCATAAAGCTATGTTGCTTATTATTTTGCAAGAAGAGTTGAAGAGATTTTCACTTAAAGTTTCTCTGTAAGTTGGTAACAGCAAAGGAGACACAAGGGTTTTAATTAGTGTTTGATGTTATTAGGACAAAACCTCAGAAGCATCAGGAGAGATGATAAAACATAGAGGAGAAATAGGGAATTCAGTTGATAATAGATGCAACTGTCTATAAATGTTCAGGGACATAATTTGAGAGATTATGCTGTTGTGAGGATTAGAGTGAGCTTCACAGGATACTGGAAATATATGCATGAAACTACTCTAAATTTGTTTCTTTGCTGCGCCATGTGGCAAACTGTAAAGTGAGAAAAAGAATTTTCTTAACTTATCAGGTGAACAAAAATTAACTAGAATGAAACAGGAATTATGTAACAAATGACTCACATTTAACAATTCATGTTTAAGTACAGATTTGGTATCTGTCTTATTCTAACTTTTTATTCTGATTTTTAAAAATAAAAATATGCAACTGAAAATATTTTTTTTCTATTGACATGATTTATTTTCCTATGGTGGAAACCACAAAGAAAAGCATTCAATTCTGGCATACTTCTTCATCCTTCAGTTTTGGCAGCAAGATTTCATATCAAGGTTCAAAAATGAACAGTGTAAGATAAATAAATGAACTTAAAAGAGACATTTTTAATCACTAGTTATGGTTTGCATTATTATTCTCATTATTACAGATTTGAAACTTGGTACAAAAATATTTCTTTTTGTATCACATTATTTTCTGTTTATTTTTTAATATATATAAAAATATATTTTTTATGTTGCTGCACAATAAATTACCTAATTTGTCAAGAACTGATGTTTTCAAATGGATTTGCAAATACTCAACAGATAGTAAATTAGACATAAAAGAAAGCTATGTTTTTTGCATTAATTTAAGAGTGATATCAAGTACTAGCAGTGGTGGGACCAACTTCAAAGAAATTTAGAAAATTCTGAATATCATTGCCAGCAGCTAAAGTTACACCAGGAAAAGAAACAGTGCCAGAACATGGCCACAGGCAAGGAAATTGCATTGTCTATCACTTTTGCATTCTCAAAAGAGTGCCTGGCCTAACTTTGGTCCAGACAAACTATTTCTTGTCCACAACAATGCCTAGGCACAGCCCAAGAATGCCAATGATCTTTTCTATTAGGCAGTTAAGATCCAATTATCCTGTTTGAAAGACTACATTTAATTTTAAAGATATGGTGGGATGTCCTCAGGATCAGATGCCAGTCACTGCCAATGCTTAGCTACAATGAGATGAACACTTGTCTTCTTGCTGTAGTTTTTAAGAGAAAAGTATTTTTAAAAGCAATAGAAACCAACACTTTTTTAATATTAAACAAGAGTAATAGTGAAAAAAAGTAGAATGCCTCAACATCTGTGAGCATAAACTCTAATGATTGAAATGAAATGTCTTTAAATTATACAACAAAAACATTAGTCTAGACTCCTTTTCCTTGTGGTTGCCAAGTCTTAGACTCCTAGTTTCAACTACAGGTACCTCTGAATAAGTTGTTTTCATTTGGCTATAGTGACCCTTGATATGATGACTAAATGATACGTCTAATTTTTCTGCTCTGTTATGTCAACTAGGACAAAAAGTTCTGAGGAAAAATAAATGCAGTGCTTACAGTTCAAACAAATTTTCTTGCAAACATTTTATTTAACAGTTCAGCATTTGTCAAATCCAGAAAAAGTACCTTTTGAGCACTTTTTTTTCTCATTAAACAATAGTGAGTCCTTGGATTTGCTTATATGTAGTTGACCCAGCTATGAATAAAATCAGAAGCCACGTTACCTTCTGCACAATATATAATACTTCCAGAGGCTGAAAAAAATAGGTAAAATGTAAGGACAGGTGATGATACATGGTTGCAAAATATTAATGCACCTGGCTGTGGGACTGGTGTCACCAGCAGAATTTGGGGTTTTTTGATCATGGCTTGGCTTACATGGCACCTGGCCTGCTAGCAACAAATGGGATGCACCTGTCTCAAAAGCAGAAAAGGATCCTGGGGCAGGAGTTAGCAGGACTTATTGAGAGGGCTTTAAACTAAATTTGAAGTGGGAGGAAACTAGGTGTGGCAGAGGCACACCCAAGGGTGACATGCTGGCATCTGAGAGTCTGATGCCGTTCGGTCTGCTGCCCCAGTGGAATCAATGGCTCAGCTGAAGTGCATCTATACGAATGTATGCAGCATGCGCAAGGAACGGGAGGAGCTGGAAACCCTTGTGAGGCAGAAAAACTATGATTTAATTGCCATCTCAGAAACATGGTGGGATGACTGTCATAACTGGAGCACTACAATGGATGGCTATACACTCTTCAGAAGGGATAAGTGAGGAAGGAGAGGAGGTGGGGTAGCCATGTACGTTAGGAAGGGTCTTGATTGTCTGGAATGTGATGAGGGTGATGATAGGGTTGAGTGTCTATGGATGAGAGTCAAAGGGAAGGGCAACAAGGTGGACATCCTGGTGGGGGTCTGTTACAGACGACCCAACCAGGATGAAGAGGCAGATGAAACATTTTGCAGGCAGCTGGGAGAAGTCTCCCAATCACTAACCCTTGTTCTTATGGGGGACTTCAACCTACAAGATGTCTGCTGGAAGTACAACACGGCAGAGAGGAAGTAGTTTAGGGAGGCTCCTGCAGTGCATGGAAGACAACTTCCTGACACAGCCAGTTAATGAGCCTACCAGGGAAGGAGCCCCACTGGATGTGTTGTTTGTAAATAGAGAAGGGCTCATGGGCAATGTGTCGGTTGGAGGTCGCCTCGGGTATAGTGATCGTGAAATGATTGAGTTTACTCTCCTTGGAGAAGTTAGAAGGGTGGTCAGCAGAACTGCTGCTTTGGACTTTGGAAGGGCAGACTTTGACTTGTTCAGAAGTTTGGTTGGCAAAGTCCCTTGAGAGGCAGTCTTGAAGGACAAAGGAGTCCAGGAAGGCTGGTCTCTCTTCAAGAAGGAAATCTTAGAGGTGCAGGAGCAGGCTGTCCCCGTGTGCTGGAAGGTGAGCTGGCGGGGAAGAAGGCCGGCCTGGCTGAATAGAGAGCTGCGGCTGGAACTTAGGAATAAAAAGAGAATTTATAGCCTTTGGAAGGAGGGGGAGGATACTCAAGAGGAATACGAGAATTCTGTGAGGTTACGCAGGGAGAAAATTAGAGGGCCCAAAGCCCAACTAGACCAGAGCCTGGCCCACTGCTGTGAAAGGCAACAAGAAATGTTTCTATAAATATATTAGCAAAAAGAGGAGGGCTAAGGAAAATCTCCATCCCTTGATGGATGCAGAGGGAAACATAGTAACAGAAGATGAGGGAAAGATTGGGGTACTAAATGCCTTATTTGCCTCAGTCTTTAATAGTCAGAACAGTTGTGCTCCAGGTACCCAGCCCCATGAGCCAGAAGACAGGGATGGGGAGCAGAATGAAGCCCCAATAATCCAAAGGGAAATGGTTAGCGACCTGCTGCACCACTTGGACACCCACAGGTCTATGGGGTCAGATGGGATACACCCAAGAGTGATGAGAGAGCTGGTGGAGGTGATCGCTAAGCCACTTTCCATTATCTACCAGCAATCTTGGCTAACTGAGGAGGTCCCAGTTGACTGGAAGCTGGCTAACATGATGCCCATCTACAAGAAGGGCTGGAAGGAGGATCTGGGGAACTACAGACCTGTCAGTCTGACCTTGGTGCCGGGGAAGGTCATGGAGCAGATGATCTTGAGTAATATCACATGGTACATACAGGAGAACCATGTGATCAGGCCCAGTCAACATGGGTTTATGAAAGGCAGGTCCTGTTTGACCAACCTGATCTCCTTCTATGACAAGGTGACCCATCTAGTAAATGAGGGAAAGGCTGTGGATGTTGTGTACTTAGACATCAGTAAAGCCTTTGACACAGCGTTCTCCTGGAGAAGCTGGCAGCTCATGGCCTGAGTGGGTGTACTCTGCAATGGATAAAGAACTGGCTGGAGGGCCGGTCCCAAAGAGTTGTGGTGAACGGAGCCAAATCCAGTTGGTGGCTGGTCACGAGTGGTGTTCCCCAGGGCTCAGTATTGGGGCCAGTTCTGTTTAATCTCTTTATCAATCATCTGGATGAGGGGATTGAGTGCACCCTCAGTAGGTTTGTAGATGACACCAAATTGGGTGGGAGTGTTGATTTGCTGGAGGGTAGAAAGGCCATACAGAGAGATCTAGACCGGCTAGATCTTAGGGCTGAGGCCAATTGTATGAGGTTTAACAAGGCCAAGTGCCGGGTCCTGCACTTGGGTCACAACAACCCCAGGCAGCGCTACAGGCTCAGGAAAGAGTGGCTGGAAAGCTGCCTGGAAGAGAGGGATCTAGGGTATTGATCGATAGTCATCTGAACGTGAGCCAGCAGTGTGCCCAGGTGGGCAAAAAGGCCAACAGCGTCCTAGCTTGGATCAGGAATAGTGTGGCCAGCAGGACGAGAAAAGTGATTATGCCACTGTACTCGGTGCTGGTGAGGCCCCACCTTGAATCCTGTGTTAGGTTTTGGGCCCCTCATCATAAGAAAGACATTGAAATACTAGAGAGACTTCAGAGGAGGGTGACAAAGCTGGCAAGGGGCCAGGAGCACAAGTCTGATGAGGAGCGGTTGAGGCAACTGGGGCTGTTTAGCCTGGAGAAAAGGAGGCTGAGGGGAGACCTTATTGCTATCTACACCTACCTGAGAGGAAGTTGTAGCATGGAGGATGTTGGGCTCTTCTCCCAAGTAGCTAGTGA
Source organism: Caloenas nicobarica (assembly GCF_036013445.1). Classification (NCBI taxonomy): domain Eukaryota; kingdom Metazoa; phylum Chordata; class Aves; order Columbiformes; family Columbidae; genus Caloenas; species Caloenas nicobarica. Next base: position 28,958,151 of record NC_088247.1, read on the forward strand.
TAGGACAAGAGGAAATGGTCTCAAGTTGTGTCAGGGGAGGCTTAGATTGGATATTAGGAAAAAATTCTTAATGGAAAGGGTTGTTAGGCATTGGAACAAGCTGCCCAGGGAAGTGGTGGAGTCACCATCCCTGGAGGTGTTTAAAAGGTGTTTAGACAAGGTTCTTAGGGACATGGTTTAGTACTAGAGTTAGGTTACGGTTGGACTCAATGATCCTGAGGGTCTCTTCCAACTGAAATGATTCTATGATTCTATGATTCTATTCTGTGATTCTAGAATTGTCCTTGAGGATGATAAACTGTACATTTACCTATACAATCCATTATATCATGTAAGAATTCAAATTGGCATAATCTGGTAGCTAATCAGACATAAACACCATGCAGTTATAAAACTATTTTTCATTAGTAGAATAAAAAGAATGACACATTTCAAAAAATAAGAACTACAAAAAGAAAAAATTGGTTTATGTCCCAATAAACTTTAAAAAGTGAAAAAAAAAAGTTAACAGATTTTCTCAACCTCACTAGGCTCTTCTTTTTCTGTTATTGGACTGAAGAAATATTTACCAAAATAAAACATCTAATAATATATAAAAATGCAGTTCTAAGATAATACAAAGTATTTCAGTTGTATTCTGAACAGAAAATAATGCTAAAAATTATATTGCATTATATTATATATATTATTAAACTTAGTTAAATTTATCTTCGGCTATTTGGAGAATCCTTTGTCTGTTTTCAGCTGTGTTATATTTTGTTTCTGATTATTGTTTATATTACCAGGAATATAATGACTGTCCAACAGCTAGACTGTGTGATGTGTACAGTCATTACACTGCGTTCTTTATGCAGCTATATCAGCATCTATTAAGATATTACATTCAGATATAGAAGGACTGTTCCAGTATTGACATCATACAGGTAAACTTTGGCTACAAATAACAGAAGCTAACCGCAGGATTGTTTACTGAGTTCTTATCCTAATACTGAAAAAAAATCATTTTTATATCATAAATTCTTGCATGGGGTGTGATTGGGGTGTGAGTTAAAAATTGGGGTGTGAGTTAAAAATAGTACAGTTAGTGTCAAATTCTTTGCTTTCAGTGTTGCTTTAAATTTCAAATTACTGATTTGTTGTCATTTTAAGCCACGAGGTGGCAGTAATGATATAATCGCTTCATCTAAAATTGTACAACTACGTCCACTTCCAATACTTTGGAAGCATCTCCTGTGCTTACAAGGCATACATGACAGAGAGAGATCCTATATTTTTTTGACAAAGTACAGTTCCAGATTAGATTACTTGCTAAGTGTTTTGAATTGATGCATGTTTAAAATTTTCATCTACAATTATGTCTGCTGACATAATATGTATGTGCAGTGAAGCAGTGCATCCACGACACAAGTGGTTTGCTCATCTTTGTGTAATAATATTCTATTCCCCAAGTTGAGAAATAAAGTAATAACCGGATGCATAAGTCTGTCATTCCTGGAACACAATGATATAGTGAGAAAATGCAACGCTTACCGATAGCTGTTGAAAAGATCCATGCAGGTGCCATTGTTTTTACAAGGTTCTGAATTACATTCATTTGATTCATTTTCACAAAATGTTCCTTCCCATCCAGGCAAGCAAACACACTGGTATCTCTGTAATGTATTAAGTAAAATGCATAATCTGTTACTTTTTGTATTTTTAATACTGTTACACTAGGTATTATTAGTGATTGTTGTGCATTTTTGTCTTCTAACAGGTGCTTCACCATTTCAAACTTGAAAATTTTATAAATATATCAATAGTTAGGCCTGCTAATATGATGAAAACATGATATGAGGTAAGTATGCAACAGTACTTATTGCTACTTTCTTGTATAATCAACTTGTGTACCTCAAATCTTTTACTATCTCTTTCTTCCTCCTCCAAGTTTTTCTAGTAAAAGTTATTATGTCTTCTATAAAACTACTTTGCTTAGATATTACAATGACATGCCTAGAACACATGTATTTGCAATCATCTGAGTTATATTGTTCATCATGCAGTCCAAACAGAACTCATTATAAAATAATTTATTATGGAAATTCTAAATAATATATTTCTATCCAAATTAACACCTTTAATATGAAATCATGCATCAGTATATTAATTAAGCAATACTAGACAACTCATGACATGAGAAATACTGCTTCCTATACAACACATTAGATAGAATACAGGGTGTATTGGGTAATAATCCAGATAGCATAAATACAAATATTCTAGCTCTCTGCTGGTAGTATTATATTAAATAGACTAACCATCAGGTGTTGTGAGTGCAAAATTTCTGACTGATTAAACTGAATAAAACTTCAGCAGTGTGTATATCCACCTCAAAATGACATACAGTACAGGAGTTTTTTCATCACACTGCAAACCTGTTACACCAAATTGTAAACACACTCAGTATTACCTCCAACTTCAAAACTATCTGGTATCTGCATGCAATGGGCTATTTGACATAGTCTCAGAAAAGGATAATGCATCTATTCCCTGCCTATGTTCTACCAAAGAAAAAAAAGATAAAGAGAAAGGTGAACATCTGCTGAGTTGATTATTAATTAGAGAGAGGCAGCAATTCCATTCAGCAGAAGTTTTAATTGCTTCTTTTGTAACACGCTTGCTTCTTACAAAGCTTCTTTCTACCAAAGGTAGGAACCACTTTAATGGTAAGCATGACTAACGTAAATGATTTCATTACTTGCTAAACATTCCAACAGCCTTCAGGGTAGATTTTAAAGTCTATTAAAATCCATGTAAATTGTGAACCACTAACAGACAGCAAAAAAAGTTTAGGAGTATTTTTTAAAGCTGAGTGTGTAAATAAACTGCCATAGCATGATGATCAAATGTGTAATGTATCAGCGTTGTGGCATCTACAGGCGTTTATAGTCTGCAAATCATACAGCTGCATTTTAGCTCTTCAGTTACTGAATCTGCATTTTGGAAACAGAGACAGCTGTTTTTCAGAGAGGTATGAGCTATGAATTTTTACATTAATGGTGAAGAGAAATTATTTATTTCCCTAATACAGTTTATAAATATAATAATTTAAGTGTCAGAACTCTGAAGGAAATGCCTGTTGGCCAATTGTCCCAGATCTTTCTATGATGATACTCACTCTCTCCTACAAAATTAAAAGCTTAGAGTATTTTATTGGAACAAAGATAACAAAATAAAAAAGAAAGTAAGTTAATGGTTTAAAGTTGAGCTCAGTATGATTGTCCTGACATTTCATACAGTGTGGAAGAGTTCCACTGATTCCAGTACTTAAAATTAAATTATGTACATGTATATTCTACTATAGCTGTCCAAATCAACTTTTGCACCACCCAATTTGTACATATAGTATTTGCGATTCATATTTTTCCCAACTGCATTCTATTGTTTTTGTGCTCATGTTGACTAACACAGTTGCTATGCTTGCTTGGGACACAGCCATGATTTCTGTAACATGGATTTTCTGCAGCCACTGAGATACATTTTAGAAAACAGAAAATTAAATTGAAGGGTATTTTTCGAGTTAAGATGAGGCATGGAATGTCATTAATTTGTTTACAGAGCAAAATGAGACAACAGAAAAATAACTGTTTGAAAGCTAGTAAAAAAAAAAAAAAAAGAAAGTAATGTTTTGTCCTCTGTGTTTTACATTTGCTATTCCATGCAACTAAATACAACTTGCAACCTATGGACTCCATCTGTTAAAAAAACAAAACCAAAACCACCAAAAAAACTCAACTGATAGTTTACTGTTATTGCTCTATACTCCTATAACTCAGGCTCAAGAACTGCAAAATATTCTCCATGCAGAGAGAAGAAAATTTGCTACATGAGTCCAATAACTGGGAAATATTTGCAGTGAGAGTAAGTCAAAGGTTAATATAGGAGACAAAAAGATTTTGTTAAAGTATTTTGTATTTTTTAAATAGAATACTGAGACACAGGCTCGGAAAGATAAAATAATTTTCTGGGAATTGTGCCAAGGAAATAAAAAAAATACATTGAGATGAATTACATTACTAGACTACATGTTAATATTTTCTATTACATCATAGCCACATCTAAATTAGATATTATATATTTTAATGAATCAGAATTTTTTTCTGAGATTTCCTCAGCTCTTTGCATATATATCAGTGCCATGAAAACAAACATTAGAATGGAAAACAAAAGACGCTACAAATACAAAAGGCAGAAAGGAGGACTACTAAACCCTACTCACAAGTAACTATTAGACACCTCTTAAAAACTGTTGTTTTGTCCGGTTAGGTTTTCATATAAACCAGAAATGTGAGAAAATTTCTTACTTCCAAAATCCTCTTCCATAAATGAATTACAAAATTAGAAGTGAAAGGAGACTGCCAGTGGTTTTATTTAGAAAGCAGCAGTATTTTTTCTCGTCTCATTAAAACATGTATAAATCAGCTACTGAATTTCTGTGCTTTGCAGATTTCTCATTACATGATGATTGACACACCAAGCACAAAATATTACTCACATATATGTATATCATGCGTAGGTGCAGGATACGTAAGCTGAAGATTCTCATATAATATTTCATCTCTGTATAGATTTACAATAACAGAAGGTGCTATGTTACAATAAATCACATGTAAGTATAGGTAGGTAAAAAGGTACTGATAGACACAAGACTTTGCAGAGAAGGACCTGGGGGTCCTGGTGAACACCAAGTTGAACACGAGCCACCGATGTACCCTTGAAGCAAACAAGGCTAACGGTGTCCTGGGCTGCATTAGGAGAAGTGTGGTCAGCAGGTCAAGGGATCCTCTCTGTCTACTCAACACTGGAGAGGCCACACCTGGAGAGTTGTGTCCAGTTCTGGGCTCCCCAGCACAAGAGAGAGATGGAGCTACTGGAGAGAGTCCAGCAAATGGCCACTAATTTGTTAACAGACGGCACATCTGTCATATGGAGAAAAGCTGAGAGAGGTGGGACTGTCAGTCAGGGCATAGTGTACACTGAACAATATAAAAGGAAACTGCATAGTGGAAAGTATACAGTGAGTCAAGCAAGAGACTGAAGGAATAGGATTTGACACCTATTCATGTATTTCTTCCCCTTTATTAATTGTAATGATATATTACTATCCATTGTAGACAGATTAAAATAAACGGTACCTTTAAGTTCCTCCAAATCATCTTTTCCTTGTCCTCTAAAGAGCACGATAAATTTATAAATACTTTAGTTTTCATTGCACATAGCTTTCATTCGTACAATACATAGCACAGCATTTGTGAGAAGAGTGGGCTTTACCAGCTATACACAGGGTCACAAACTGTGATTTTTTTAAATCTCCTGTCTGCACATTCAGAACCATACATACACACTAGCATGTCTTCATTCAATTAACTGTGTGTGGTAAGAAAGTGTTATTTAAGAGCATTTGCATATTTTCCCTTCTCCAACACTGTAAATGAAAACTTAATCATTTCCTTAAGCCCTAGTCAATGTTACTTTACTGGAAAATGGCAGCTGAACATCTGGCAAATAGAAACTACAATGAAAAAGGTTCATCACACACAACAAGGATCTGAATTATGAACATGGTAAATGTTCAAGCCTGAATTTTTACCATGCAGATATATACTCCAGGTACTTTTTCCATGTCTAGAGCAAAATTTTAATGGAAGTAATTTCATTTTTAAAGATACTATGGAGTTGGAACATTTTTGGAGGTGTTACTGTTTTTAATTTTTTGGTAAACAGAAAGGACAAAAAAATACCTTATCTGGAAACAGAAATACACGAATTGAAATGTAGAAGTCTCCCTTTATTCTGTGTGTTCCAAGTGCTTCTTCCACCATGTTTCTTGCAGTGCAACTCTTTTTCCATTAAGGCAAACAGCACATAATGGGAGATGTACATCAGCAAGAAACCTCAGGTTTCCCTTTGAGATTTTTTTTTTCTCCTGCCTCTACAGAAAACTTTTCATCACAAAATTCTGTTGGAAGTAGGGCTTTTTCCTGCAGAAAATCTTCATGCAACTTAGTTTTTTTAGTGCTAACAGCAGTTCATTTAACCTTGTGAAATAAATCTGAACATAAAAAAGTAAGCATCTGTGAAATCATATTTGCAATTGCTCTAAGTTGTATTGAGTTCACAACATTATTTATGCAGCCTTTTTGTTAATTTAAGGGTCTTTTCCAAGTAGCTACCATAAGGCCTCACTTTTAAGTTATTACTGATCTAACCATTTACATAACCATACATATTCACTAACAAAATCAGATTATTCACATTTTCATTATTACATTGTTTTCATGATGCAATTGTCTTTGAGTTTATATCCTAAATAATCAAGGTTATTTGAAAAAAAAATGAATTAAAAAAACCCAACAAACAAGACACCTGTTCATCTTCAGTTTGTTTAACCCTTACTTTAACTTTTACTAAAGAAAACCAAGCTAAAACAAGACCTATGCAGAGTGAAATCCCAGCAACTTCACTACCTTTTAGTCTTCTGGTAATTAATTATTTACCTGTTCTTCACAGGATGTAAGAACAGTGAATGTATTAATAGCATTCCTCCAGAAGAAAAAGAAAATTGACTTCTAAGGCATGAAGAAAACCTTCAATTGGCCTTGTTTTTCCTAGTCTAAAAGACATATATGGCTTGCTCTTACATAAGTTAATAACTCTGTAATAGATAGAGTCAGATTGCCTAACTAACAGCAAATAAACCCTTATTGGGGGGTGGCAATAAGACTATTAATACTGATATTAATTGGATGAACAATTATAATAAGCTACTTGAAAGATTAAGGTAAAAAAAAATGAAACATTGATTTGGAAGTGTAGAAAAATTACAACAAAAAGTCTACTTTCTAAACAGTGCTACAACAACTGAATGGCTCTGATAAAACCACTATGTAAAAATCACCAAAATCCATTACTCGATCTTATTATTAGAATAATTAGCTGTCATATTATTATGCATTACTTTACTTAAAAAAGCTTTTTTCTATTTTGCTCTTGCCATGTAAGTTACAAAGCCTATGTGAGTTTCGTGCTAAGCACTGCAAAATGTGAAATACTAGGATAAATAACTTAATAATAAGTACTAGCTACCTCCAGAAGTTGAGATACCACTATGGATTTTCAAAAGCTAATCTACTCTCTATTTTTATTTATATATATTTCCCTAAATAGTTTGACATGTTAAAAATCCTGACCAATATATTTATTTGTCCTTCTAAACCTCCTTATATGATTTTGCACTCTAAGTTATTATAAATTATATATTATCTGATATCAGGGATAAAACAGAATTTCTTTTATTTAAATTTTGAGCAAGGCTTACGGGAGAAATAAAGGACATTTTTAATTTGCTTCTCTCTCCAATCTTTTAAATAATGAATTAGTTAAAGTAGCAAGAAGGAGCATATTTGAAACAGTTAGTACAGGCAAAGTTTGATGAGCTGTAATGAGTTTTGCCTTACATTGTAATATTTCTATATCTGTGTCTACTAAATGCATTTAATAAATATGTGCAAAAAAAGTATATTTTTCATCTTAATTCAACAGCACACCAGTAGTAAGACAAAATTACATTTTCATTCAGTGCGGGCTCCAACTTAAAATATGGCTTGTGTCTAGATGTGTTTCATATTTACAACTCTAACTGCTCTTGCTGTAGTTTGTAACCACAAAGAAAATGGTCTTAAATGGGAATACTACTTATTTGCACTGTTTTTATACACTATCATTTCATAAAATGCTAGCTTTGCTAATAAATCCATAATCACCACTGCTTTTGATACTGATCATTTTAAAGTGACACATTTGTAAAAATACGATACTTTGCTGAAAGTTTAGTGCTCTTAAAATTAAATCATGACTAATTCTAGCAACAGACGTCTCTTTAAATTACATTAGATTTCATGTTCCCATTGCAAACAAATGCTGCCCTGTGCCTTTAGAATCGAATCTATTATATACATCACTGCTTACATATGACAGTTCTCATAGTCCAATGGAAATGTTGGATTAGTTTTCTATATGGAGATTCGTCCACAACATGCTGAGGCATACAAACATGCAACGTGGCTTTTACGCATATTGATACAGGTTTTCTATTTGAAAATGGCTAATATTAAACATTATGTAAGTGTTAGCTTAGCAGAAAAAACGAAAAAATACTCGGTAACAAATGCATGCCTCTGTGATGTTATATTTTTCTAGTTATTTAAAAATGTTATTCTATGAGACACTACAAGAAATACGAACACTAGAAAACCATAAGAAGTATTTAAGAGCAATCATTAAAATAAACAACTGTGACAGTAAAAGTGTTTAAAACTTTCTGCTGCAAATTGGGAAAGATCCTTCTTAGGAAAGAAGAGAGATTTCTGGGGAAAAAAAAAAAAGTTTTATTTTAAATTTTTTTACAGTTTTTTAGAAATTTAATTCTAAGTATGGGCCTAATCTAACCAGACTATAAGTAATTTTATGACAACAAACCAAAGTCAGTCTGAGATCTCTTGCATGATTAATTGGTGATAGATTATTTTTTTGTCTCTATTTCTTGACCTCTGCCATTTATTCTATTTATACCCTTCTTTCCTTACTCTCTTAGAGAGGTCACTTGGAAATGTGTCAAAGAAATCACCTTCAATGTGACAGGTGTTAACACCAAAGGAAAACTAATGAAAAACAACAGCCTTAAGCTGTTTGTGCAAAATAAACCAAATAAATAGTCCAGCTAGTGACAGACATTTGAGTATCAGCCTTTGATCAGTGTACCTTGTTTGATGTTTAGCTCAATTGTTCAATGAATAGCGAAAGGTCATAAACACATTCCTGTTAAGCAGAAGTACTGGCAGGAACTTGACCCACCTAAAAGCTTGTCCAGAGCTTTCAGTTCATTCCTAGACCTCAGGTAACAGGAGAGCTCTGGGAGTCAACTGTGATATTCCAAAGGAACAACCTACTGACAGACAGGAATTACATTTTGTTTCTGAATTTCAAACCTTGTGTTGCTGCTGTTAGCTTTTTAAATAAAGTAAGATAGCTTTTTAAGTACAGTAAGAAAAAACAGTAGAACAACTACTGTTTGCTACAAAACAAAGCTATTTTGTACCTTAATAGCTGATTAAAATATAGATCTAAAGCATACAACCATTATCACCTAAGTACACTTCAAATACCACTAAGTGCCATTTTTGCCAACCTCAGGCTTAAAAGTGGGGGAACGTTAAAGAAATAGGCAGTTCTGAAAATACTTCAACCCCAATATCCTTAGAAGCACCTAGACATTGACAGAATTATGTGATGTCAAGTTTCCTCTTTGAAGTTTCACTCATCCCTACTTTAGATTTATAGAGCATTTCAGTATAATAAAACACATTCCAAATTAATGTGCTGCTTCTATCACATCTAACAAAGAAGTGAGTTTCTGAAAGTGCCAAACCTTGGCACTTGTGCCCTTCTCTAAGTATGGTTGGCATAAAAACAACCTGCTAGACAGCTAATAGACAAGGATCAAGGAAGGAAAGATGACTCTAATAAACAAATGTTATTCAATCTAGTCTGGCATTAATATGTATACTTGCAGACATTTTATTCAATCTAATTCAATATTACTATGCGGTAGAATAAGAGAGTTTCAAAATCATACGCACAAGCTGTAAAAGAAAATTATGTCATTCTCCAAACTAAAATATATGATACAAGGATCAGCTCTAGTGATGGATACAATTTGGCTGACAGAGCCTCTGAATTGGACAAAGGAAATTGGTTTAATACAGCAAGCAGGAGCCTATGCAGAACAAATGACGAAAATGGGCAAGCCCAGAGAGAGAGGAGGGGAAGCACGACCTGACCTAACAACATAAAGGCAAACATCAAGAAGAAAAACATTACAAAAAAGACAGAAATGCAGAGTTTTTCTGGAAAAATGAGACCCAAACAGCCTCGGTTAACCATAACCTTCTTTGTTAATGTAAGATTCTTATGACATTAAGGTTATCCCATTGTTTCTGAAACTAGAAGCATGACGACTGGCTGCTCACGTGGCGACTCTGCATTTCAGTATCTCACAGCAATCCAAAATAGCTGTTTGCTTATACTGGAAGGATTCACTCGCTTGTTTCCTTCTAAAGGATCAAGAAAACTTGTGTATCTGGTGTGGCAGCCTGGCACGAGGTGAACACTGTTTAAGCCTTGCTGACCCTCAGGCGACTCCCTTCTCACTACCTGCTAATGGCGACACTTGCCAGCCTGCAGAGAACCTTCCAGAACGACTGGTGGGGAGCATCTGCACAGCAGCAGCCAAGGGAATTTGAGCCAATCACAAATGGGCGTTCCCTCTCTGATCCTATGACTAATAGGAGCTTCAGGGCTCTAATGGTGGCCAGGAGTGCTGCCCTGGCTCACTCCACTTCCTTCCACGCTATATTGCCTTTCTCCACCTCCAACACCGCAAGGCAAGGACATTGTGTGAGGAACTCACCCTGACCCACTCGGCTTCTCTCTCAGGCTGTCCCATCTTTCCCGCCACAGGCAGAGAGGTGTGTCACTCAACATTAAATACATTTCTGTGACTAAAAGTGCTTTCACACCCGAGCCCAGCTAGTTCTCAGCCTGTCAGTTTGGTCTCAAATAGCATCATTTAGCTCAAAGTCTGTGAGTGATGAGTGCTCCTGTCATCAGGAGCTCCAGCTGGTGCCTGGTAGCAGCCCTCAGCCAATGCACAGTAGTTATCTTACAGGGTACATTTTCAAATAAAATATGTGATGCTAGTGTTAGGCTATGAGCACACAAATGAAGATGCAAAGCTCAGAGCATAAACCAGTAGGAAATCACATAGCTGTGCCAACACAGAGGTAAACAAGGTGTGCATTGGAAGTCGGGTGTTTGAAACAATGAGAACATGGATCTATATTCACATGGGGCTGAATTTGCATATCTCAGGGCTCGACTGTGCTGGTTTTCAGAGCTGTGTCATCATTCTTTGCTTTTTTAATTAATCAACATGCTCAGAAGTTTCAAATCTGGTGGAAACTCTCCCATGTACTTAGGTCATACAGCTAGATAGCTACTAATGTCCAGGTAGCACTCGCTGTGCATGCCTTTATGAGAAAGTTCAGCACCTTTATTGCTAAGAGTTTTGTCATTGCAAGTCCAGTGCCACAGCTCCTGGAAGGCCAGTGGGTGCCTGGAGCTGGATGTGTCATGTTCCCCAAAAGGGAAATTCCAGTGTCCCCAGATTCTGAGTCACTAAATGAGGTGCAATTTTCTAGAATTTATCCCAGGACAAAAAGTAACACAGTAGTGCAAATGGTTGTATTTAATATGTGTCCTCTGTATTGGAAACTAAACCTCAGTGGACTTTTCACTGTTTCTTCACTCACAGTCTTGCATTACCAAAACTAAGAGTACATGGTTGTCTGGTAAAGAAGACCTGAAGCTCATTAATACACTAAGAACTTGAAGGAGTCTATTTGGCAGTGTCACCTAGTGATAGCTGCATTCATAAGTAAAACATTCATAGCAGTTTCTGATTGCAAGAGAATTTCTGTAACTAATGTTTTATGGCCTCAGAGTAGCTTGTTATAGGAATCAATACTTTCTGGGAAAGGCACAAATTGTGTCCAACAGTCTAATTCTTTTGTTACATAACGTGACTTATAAATAAGTCGCCAAAAGTCAAATACAAGTACTCTTTTGAAAACCAAATTATTTAACTGAAAAATCAATGAGAGTTTACTTTTGAGGCTTCTTCTAAAAATTGTATGTCAATTAAAATAGGAATAAAGAGCCTGTAGAACAGGACACAAAAGTTAATACTGAGATTCATTTTAATTAGTTAAGAATTGTCACATTTTTAAATATGCCATTTATTAGAAGGAAGAGAGAAAGAAAAAACAAAACTAGAGGCAGACTAGATAAACTGAGCAATAGCATCATGACCAACTCCCATAACTTTTAGAAACTTTTTCCTATCTCTGGTTTTTCCTCTCATCTTTTGAATATGTTTGTCTTGCTGCCTTGAAAATCAGACCATGATTTTAACAGCAGCAGCAGCAGCAGCTCCAGACTTTAATAGTGTGTCTACATTTTCCTGAAAAAACGAAAGTTAATTCTAGATTTATTAACATATTAAAGGACTATTAAGAAGGGATTTCCATTATGAAACATTTCTACAGATAAGAAAAAAGGGAACAAAAGTATTCTTAGAATAAAATCCTAACTTAACAGTTTACCTTCAGATGTTGAGAACTGTCTTCCTCTCTTTCTCTGTTTTCCTAATACACAGTTAAAAAAAATTTAGTAGTATTTAGAGTGAAGTGATTAAACCATCAATAATTTGTGCTGCAATTAGACTACACTGTGACCTTAGGGAAGTTATACTTCAAGAAATTATGACTTTGGATTTTATGATTCTATCTATATTTGGTATGGTAGAGGTTAAAAGCTCTTTACCTGTTAGCTCATATTTCATATGAGCAAAAGAAAAGGCTTTTCACTCTGATAGCAGCAAATTTAAAGACTTTCATTCTAATCTTGTAAGGCTGTAAAACTATTTAATCTTAGCCATAACTTTTTCTGTCTCATTTCCACTCCCTGGGAGAGCTCAATCTTATTAAGGGCAATCTTTTGCAATTTCCATGTTGTAGGCCTTCCTGGAGTTTGCCTCTTATTACTCTAACGAAGTTCTGTTTCTGAATATTGAGGATGCTTGCTTATAGGACTTTAGGTGGCGCCACACCTTTTAATGGTATTGCAAGCACCATACCCACTACCAATACTTATTAAACATATTGCAATTTATGATGCTGGTGCATGGCTAGGGCTCTTCTTAATTCTTGGCATTTCAGTAGCATATTGATGAGACAGGAAATGTCATCAACAAGCCACAAAAATATTATTTATGTCTGAAATTCGCCTAGAAATGTGATAAATTACATTTCTTCTTTTCCTACCTGAATCATCATTAAGCCACTGAGTTTGTTTTTATTATCCCTCTTTCTCTCTTCACAACTAAAGGTGCATCCTTCTCATGGAACCTTGCCCAGGCCCTGGCAGAAACTGTTTGAAGGTGTGAATTTTTGCAGCCATTGAACCTAACAGGACAATAATGAGGGACACTATAAGCCAATAGAAAAAAAAAAAAAAAAAAAAAAAAAAAAAGACTGAAGTCCAAAACTAATAGCAATGTGAGGAGACTGTGGTTGACCCTGGAGGAGGGTACTGATTTAGGGAGTTTTAAATGGGGAGAAGCAGTAGCAAAATAGGATAGGAAAGTCAGATAGGGAACTGAAGATTCAGAGCAATGAGAGCAGGAAAGGATATAACCACTGACTAAGCAATCTTTATTAGAATTTGTATTAATAGATCTTTTGCAGATCTGATTTTGATCATCCTGTGTTAATAGGTCGAACTGTGAAATGAGGGATGCTGTGGAGAAATGAGGTTTCTGCAGATTGGAAGAAAAAGCCTATGAAAGCACTATGAGATCTCTGGACTTAGGACATTGCCATAGTGTATTTCCCACCAGCCATTTCAGGCACACAAATTTTGGTTTTCCTGTTCCTGAGGTACAACAATGCTATATGAAATGATTTTAAGACGCTAATATCTGGAAAATGTAAACATGTATGCTTATACAAAAACTCCAATTGGTTAAACAAAGAAAAAAACCAGAAATTTAGCTCTCTCAATGCAGTCTCAGATAGATGCTATCCAAATAATATATTTCCATTAGATATTATTCTCACAAATTACTTTTTTACAGGAATTCCCCAACATATTCTGCTTCATCATTTCCAAATTATACTAACCAATCTCAGAGTCCTCCTTCTACAAAAGTTTGGCATGCATTGCTTGCTGAAACTCGTTCCAGTCATTTGAAACTATATAGTTTCAAAATAGCGTTTTAAACCAGAGGAAGAATGGAGTAGAGCGGGCATTTTTCACGTACAGCATAGTTTTTCTTAAAATATTTTATCAAGGATATTGAGGTACAACAGACACTTATCTGTCATCTAAAAAATATATATTTCAAATTCTTTTTACTTCATGTGTTCCTCTCTTTTTTCATGCTGAGGATTTGGCCATTTTTCTGCAGACATTGCTGAAGCACCCCATTTCTGGTGCTGAAGCACTCTATTAGGAAAAAAACTCTTCACAGAAAGTGTTGTCAGGCATTGGAACAGGCTGCCCAGGGAAGTGGTGGAGTCACCATACCTGCAGGTGTTTAAAAGGCATTTAGACGAGGTTCTTAGGGACATGGTTTAGTACAAGAGTTAGGTTATGGTTGGACTCGATGATCATGAGGGTGTCTTCCAACTGAAATGATTCTATGATTCTATATATCTCTCTAAATTCTGTGTTTGTATATATCACTTCAATTATGTGCCCAGAGAAAAGTAAAACTGTAAGTTGATGCAATAACATATGATTTATTTTAACTTTTTATACTAAATCAATACTATAATGGGCATAGTTGATTTCTTTCTCTTTCTCTTTAACAGAAAACTTCAGTATTTTCTTTTAAAAAGTGTAACGTGAGTGCACAAGGATGAGACAGATGCTTAATATATCAAGGACCTATTATTTTATACTGCTGACCCAGACTTGAGGTTGAGCTCTCTAAAAAACAGAAGCATACATCTGGGACACCGTAGTAGGAAAATGTAAGAATTTTTTCTTGGTTTTCACTTGCCAGCACAGTGGAGTCAATTTACTCTAGCATGGAAAGTGTATAGCTTACTTTCCTGTTAGTAACAACTCACACTCCAGCATAGGCCTAAAGAAGGATATGATAGGATGTTGTAGTCAGAAATTGGAAAGAGTTACTGTTGCAAAATTTTATACCAAAAGCTAAAGGTAAGACTTAAAGGGGTGGAAATTCAAGACTGAAACTTAGTGGGAAAAAAATTGGACCAGCTTCTCTGAATCAGATGTTTTAAAAAGTAAGTGGATAGAATCATAGAATCATTTTGGTTAGAAGACACCCTCAAGATCATCAAGTCTAACCATAACCTAACTCTAGCACTAAATCATGTCCCTAAGAACCTCGTCCATACGTCTTTTAAAAACCTCCAGGGATGGTGACTCCACCTTTTCCCTGGGCAGTCTGTTGCACTGCTTCACAACCCTCTCCGTGAAGAATTTTGGAAGAAGAGACCAACACCCTCCACGCTACAACCTCCTTTCAGGTAGTTGTAGACAGCGATAAGGTCTCCCCTCAGCCTCCTTTTCTCCAGGCAAAACAGCCCCAGCTCCCTCAACCGCTCTTCATAGTTGCAATACTGTGTTAAACACAAATGTAAATAAGTTATTTTTCTACACTTGAATGATTGTTTCTGAAGAATGTATAAAGATCAAGAAAATAAAATACTGAACATTGAAAGGTATTTTAAAAATAAAAACTATTTCAAGAATTGCTCCTTTTTTTTTTTAATTTGCTAAATGTGCACAACATCTTCTGAAAGATAATACAGCAGAAGAAAACAAAGCAGAGCTCTGTAACATTCTGTACATTGAGAAATCATGAGATAATGAAGTGCAGCAGAGCATCTTGCTGTTTTGGTATTTCATTAAACATGCATACTGTGAGCAAGAGTAAAGAATATTTGTTTACTGATATGTATGGAAAAAGACAGCATAAGCACTATTATGGATTAGTTGCTGCCATTGTACTCAATAATAGATGAGGAAGGAGGTCTCAATTTTATAAGGCAAACAGGATGGTGCTTATTTAGAATACAAACTCTTAATTCATAACAATATATCTCTTCATTTAAAAACGAACATGAGAAGCAGACTGGGATCTCTATCTAAAATTTTAAAATCGTAAGTTTTTTAAATTAAAAAAATCATAATTAACATTTTGTTAGTAGGCAATTAAAGAATAATAAAAAAGTAACTGTATGCATACATATACACACACAGAATCTTTAGGAGACAATGGGAGACAATGACTTTGTGCTCATGTTTATTTGTTCCAGAAATATATCAAGCTTCCTTCTGTGTACTCCTTTCTTCATGAAGAGCATAGATATATTTAGAAGGAAGAAAGGTCATTTACCATCTATTAATAAACGCCTAAATGGCCAAATGGGATGGACTGACATTATGGATGTCAATAAAACACTGAATTTTAAAGATTCGATAGGTATGCATTAGGGGGAGGGGTCCAAAACAGGAACTAATCTAGAGGTGGAGTCAAGAAGTGTTAAAATTGCCAGGCACAGGATGAAAAAGGAGACTATAGGCATTTATTTGTTTTTTTTTTTTTTTCTAAACCCACTTTTTCTGAATCTGCCACTTGTACCATGCAGAACAGTTGGGAATGGAGACTCCAGAAATTCCTGCTGAAATGTTCATTGCCTTAGTTCACTTCTTGATTCATTTTTCATAATGCTGAAAGCTTCAGTTGCTCTTTTAGTTTCTCCCCAGTCTTTTTTTGCCGAAGAGATATTTTTTTATTGCTAAAAGATCTCACTAAAAATCTTGTGTCTTTCACACAGTTCCTTTCCTTCCTCTCGGTCAGCTACAAGTCAGTATTCCATAGAACAACCTCACAATAATTATGTAGCTCCCTTAACGAAATGCATACAAATAGTAATAGCAATAGTGTGGATTTTTTAATAGGCAAAGATTTAATGGAGAAAACCTGACAGTCTGGAACGTAGGAATTGTAAATCATTTGGGAATACAGTCAAAACCAACAGAAGTATTATAAATCTGGGAACTTGGAAGATACTGGTGTACCTAATGAAGGCTGAAGAGGAAGGAACCAAGTGTCTACTGTAGGAAAGTGTATTTAGCCTACTGTTCATAAATATTATTATTAAAGAAATTGACACATTTAAAGTATGTGAAAAACAGCATCTCAATTACTGTTCATTCCTCAAGCATGAAACAACTATTAAAATATGACTAAAAAGCATATGTCCACAGCCAGAGGAGACTGAGAATGTTGCCTAGGCAATAAAATCACTTTAGTTTTGGGAAAATTAAAATGTCAGACTCTTTAATGTGCCTTTTGTGCCTTTCTCCTGTGTGCACATATGCAGAATGTACATTATTGTTCTCTATAGCACTGGGACTTGTCTCTGCAAATGCTTTCCAGGCTTGGACTTCTTTAGTACTCATTTAGCAACAGTCATCCCAGATGGACAGCTAACCAGCAAGTGGCAATGGAGTAAACCAAAAAATATATTGTGTTTCGTTACGCTGTACAGAACATAAAAAGACAAAAAATACCAAAAGGAAAAAAAAAAGAAAAAAAGTAATATTTGAAACTGTCCATTTCTTACACTATATATGTATTTTAGGACTAGGCTGATTTTAAGATTAAGTTTAACATTTCTCAGCTGATTTTTAAAAGTACTTCATATATTCTATTACTGTCTTCAAACATGAAAATCAGAAATAATCTTATAACATGAATCTTACATGATAAATTGCTAACAGTTTTTCAGATCCTAAATTTGTTCTACAAAGACTGTAAAGTGTAGATACTTGTTTCAAAGAACATTCCAGACATAACATAGCAAGGACATGCATGAGACCAGGGAAGTATACAGTATCAGTAGGTATCAGAGATATTAATTTTAGGAACATCTCATACAGTTGTATTGTAATTAAGGTAGAGTAATATATATACTCATAAACTACAAAAACCCAGACTAGTTTAAAACTTTTGCAGTCTTACATCAATGGTCTTTTCTTTGTTTTTCCTTCATTATTGATATATCTCAGTGATTGTATTTGAGTGAAAATGGAACAGCAAGGTTCTTGAAAAGTACTCAGTCCCAGATGCATCAAGAAACATGTATCAAGAAACAAAATTTCTTTGTTCTTAGTACTCAGAATCAGGGAACTGGAAATATGTCCTTAGTAGGTTTCTATTTCATATCACTAACTGAACTACACCAAGATAGATGTGACACTGAGATATAAGTCAAGATTGTCACACACTGAAGCTACCTAAAGCATCTACTTATTCCCCTTTAAAAACTCAAAAAAAAAAAAACTTTCATTGATATCTGCCACTGCAGTGCTAACTAGCTGGTTCCTTCATTATTAAATTCAGTTCCATATTATACATCTGCCAATGGGCAGATTGTCAGTAACAACTGTCTAAATTTAGTCTCCTTGCTGTGATGTCTTTTAGGGCTTGGGAAAATATGCATAATTTTTTGGAAGCATGAATGCTGAGTTTCATTTAACTATTATGACATGCACTGCTATGGACTGGTAAGAGTTAAACTATTTCAATCACTTGGCACATTTTGTCTGGCGCTGTTAAATGGACCACTGAATTTCTAGTGGGCACAAAACCAGACAAACATATGGAGAACATTTATAGGCAATCAGTACACATACACATAATTTGAGTATCGCGGCTGACTAATGAGGGACAGACTTAAAGCCAGAGATTTCCAATCTGTTGTCAATACTGAGATCACAAACTGCTGTTTCAGAAGACTTGTCCTTTATAAATATATTGGCCCAAGCAGCTTAAAAGCAACCATGTGTTCATATTTCTGTCAGGGTTCATAAGGTTCAGACTCATTAGTGTTTTATTTTAGATCAGAACTATGTTTTTGACATTAATTTCTCAATTGTCCTCACTTAACTGTGCTTTGCCTCACATCACAGAGTGGTCTCAGTGCACACAAAACAAATTACTTTTGAAAGAAACTGAACCAGAAGATGTGCTTCAAGAGTGCTCTTAGTGCTCTCCAGCCAGTAATGAGTATTTAGTCCACAGGACTACACACACTATGCTAGAATGAGTCCAAAATAGCAAGTCCCTGCCTCAGCTCCAGTTGTTCCATTCTCCTTCTCCTATATAACTACATTTAGGAAGGTCCATTTACAGACTATTTTTTGTTTAAGTAAGAAAAGCATAGAAATGTGATCTAAATTCATCTATAATATGTCATTAATAAGTAAAAGTCTGGTCTTGTTCTGGCACAAGTCAATCTTAAATGGTTTTTACTCTAAGACTGAACCAGACGAACCTGAACTTCCTATCCTTCTATATTCATTTACACTCAAGTGAAGTGGTTGTTAAATAAATTACTACTGCATTTTTGTATGGGCATAATGCAGTGTCACATTCTGTCAATATAATTTTCTCCACCTAAATGATTAGTACAGATGTGAACCACCTTTTGATCAATTCTTAATGTATAGTATTTCTGCAATGCAATTCTAGGGCTCTATTATATGAGTTTTTTTCTGTACCTTTACACAATTCTCATATGAATTTATATCACTGTAGTGAAAGATATATATTAAACTGTAAGTGGCTTGGATCAGATACAGGAATCAAGCTTCTTTATTACAGAATCATGAAACAGTAGACACTGGAAGGGACCTCCACCATTCACAGCAGGGTCAGCTACAGCAGGCTGCTCAGAATCATGTCCAGTTAGGTTTTTGATATCTCCAAGGATGGATACTTCACGTCTGGCCAACCTGTTCCAGTGTCCAATCACTGTTACAGCAAAAAGATTTTCCTTACATTTAAATGGGCTTGTCAATATTCCAGTTTGTGCCCTTTGCTGCTTTGACTGGGCACCACTGTGTGGTGAGAAGAGTCCAGCTCTGTCTTCTTTACTTGCTGATGTGCTGCATGTATTAGTGTACAGGTACTTCAGATTGGCACCCAGTTGTGTGCATTTCTCGGAATGGTGCAAAAATGCTGTCCTGTTGGCACTTCCTTATTTTTGTGCACAGACTGAGGTGAGCCCTCCGCAGCCCTAGCCTGTTGATGAGGAGATCTATCTTGTCTACTTTGCCTGCATCCTTTGCTTGACAACCTAGTCCATCACTTCTTCACTTGATTTTGGTTGGCAAACCTGTTGGCAAAGATACTTTTGCCTCACTTGATCAACTGGATCCCATCTCTTCTTAACCTCAATCCTGAGAAAGGATCCCATGATTCTAAAAGATGAAACCCTGTTGTCAACACCAGATACATGACCAGTTGTTGACCAACAGGATTTATCCACAACTCCTCAAGCCCTTTCTCTCACTTGTGGAATCAGGGAGAAAACCATCAGGGGACCTCATCTGCTACCAGAGCAGTTAACCTGTTCTATATATTCATTAAATTAAAAAATCCAATAAAATTCATAAATTATTTCCAGGTTTCGTTTACTTCTTGGTTTCAACTCCAGGGGAGTTCAGAAGAAATTCCCTAATATTTTCTTCTTTTATTGTTTCTGCTAGATAAAGTCTAGTAATTCCTTAACAATAATACTTAAAAAAACCCCAACAAACCACCAAACGTAGTATTAATGGGTATTTTCCCGATTAGAGGAACCATTTGGAAAAATGGGAGAAAACACAGGTGGAATGTGAAGTATTTTGGGTCTCTTCTTGTATCTCAGTCTTTCATGTTCCTCTCTAGACACTCCATGGCTCCAAGGAGCAGGT
This sequence comes from Caloenas nicobarica, assembly GCF_036013445.1. Lineage (NCBI taxonomy): Eukaryota > Metazoa > Chordata > Aves > Columbiformes > Columbidae > Caloenas > Caloenas nicobarica. The sequence goes on from NC_088247.1 coordinate 28,978,611, forward strand.
GTGAATGAGTGAAAATCAAACATTAAGTTTAGTATTTAACCCAGGGCAATTGCAGTGCCATTTATACTGTAGACTACATTAGATATGTATATATAAAGAGAATGCTAATTAAAAATTATGGGACTTTAAATCTGTCATATCAATCAGTTTTGCTATTTGACTGGAAGAGAGAGGCAGCAGCAGACATTAAATAACTTTTTCCAGTTATCATTGACAGAATAGAGATATCTGAACTATTCTTATGGGATTTCTTTCTGTATTGGTGAAATCTCATCTTGGCAGGATGTTACTCAGCAGATGATGACAAGAAATTGTAAGAGTGAAAGTATCACTCAGTATCAGTAAGCATTATATATGGAGCACTAGTGACATGAATAAAATGTTATCTTTACTTTTTGCATTAAAAATCACTGTATTTATTTCAGTGAGGTAGCACCTATCTTTAAAAAAAAAGAAGCAGGTTCATGATACGCAGATGTTGTAAGTAATGAGTAACTGGCAAAACTAGAAGTCAAGTCATGGACTATAGATGAAATAACACAATTGTAAACCATTCAGAAAGAACTCTTAAAACACAAATAATTTTAAAGCACAAACATACAACTTAAAATCTCCTGTGAGTGACAAGAGAAATAAACAGCATGAGATTGTGAAATGAACAAGTAAGGTGGTTTTTTTTTTAATTATTTTTGAGTGATTTTTTTGTTTGCAAACTTCTGGGATCGATCGCAGGCACAAGTTCTTTATCCAACTGCTGACCCATTGGATTAGTAAATCACATGTTGGTAGAACTTAAACCTGCTGTAAGAGTGAAAATAGATTAAAACTATAATGATTTATGACAAAGTTTTTACAATCTGACTGATTGGTGCTAATGCTTGACATTTAAGAACCTGATATGAAAATAATACTTTTGCACAAACCAGAAAACATTTTACTGTATTACTTGGCTGAACAATAGTAGCTTAACAACTTAGTTATTCAGACGTTAATTTTGACATAAAATACCATTAGTGACTGTGAGGGAAACTGGAATTGTGGAAAGTTAAATGCATTTTTATAATTTTATGCCTCAGAACGTGGTAGGTGCTTCTCAGAAATAAATGAAAAAGCATAAGCATTGTGTCCTCTTGTGCTGGGAGCTTCTAAGCACAAAATGGGAGAAGTGGAACCAGGAATCAATTATTAGCTAGTTATACGCACATTCATTAGTAACCAGAACACAGCCACCCTATTTTGTTTGCTAAAAATGCTTAGGCAACAAGATGTCCCAGGCCATTTGATGTTAAAGCTAGGGAACAAGCTCTGACATTATCCGATTTACTATTTTAGAAGTAGCCAATGAGTCTACATTAAGATGGTGAAGTTTTTGTTTCAAGTAATCCATTTTAGCTATAAACATTATTCTATACAAGTGAACCTGGAAAAGTACTGGACTGAAATATGAGGGAAGTGACATCTGACTAGAACAGAATTAATCTGGGAGGAAACACAGTTTATTGAGACATTCAGGGAATTTCTGGCTGGTGTTGAAGCTGTACTAGAACAAACAAAATAAGGCATTTATGCAATATATCAAGTCTTTTCCTTAGTATAATCAGATCCAGAAATTATTCAAAATGTTAGCAGAGACCTCTAAAAAAGTTGGTTTGGCTTTGCTTAGGTTTAGTTTGGGGTTTTTTAATAAGGTAATGCAGATGCCTATTACTAATTATTTTTAAAGTCTTGGTAGCATGCCTCAAAGAAGCAAATGCATATATAATTACTCTTTCAGAAAGCTTTTGGGTAACTCCATATTCTGACTCAGTGTATGTGAGAGTGTATCTTTGCAGCCCTTACACTGGACCACTAAATGTCAGTTGAAAACAAGTATGAAGGCAGAACTTGAACTGATAAGGGAGAGTAATTAGGAAATAGTATGAGGCTTTCACCATTATTTTGAAAGGCAATTTTGGTCAAGAGTTTTGATTTCAGTCAAACTCTAATATGATGTAATGTCCTATTTTCACGATTCCCTACTAGTCCTACCAAAATCAGTTAGTATGTTTACTCACTGAATGAATGTAATGTTTTCCTAGTGCTATCACAGTCAATTATTTTGTAAAATATAAGCTATTATAAATCAATCTTGAAAATTACATTTTCTGGGCAATAGCTCAGCATATTCAAGTTTTTATGTTATCCAAATAAAACAGAGTATACACAACCAGAGTTTATCTTTGGTTTGAAAAGTCCTCTCTGAAAGAGCATAGATTAGATACAAAGATAAGAACAATTGGCTTTTATGACAAGTAACTCAGTCTCAAATGTAGTCTAGAACATGATAAATTGTCAGGGCTCTTCCTCAGTTTCCTCTTTTCCATTTTCATAAGAAAAACAGGCTAAGGAACAAATAATAATGAATAAAGAAATAAATAATACTGCAAAATATGGACTAATTTTAAACTATTTAAAGGGACATCTTCTTTGGTTTTTTTTGAAATATATAGGCCAAAATATAAAATTTGCCTAGCAGGACTTGGTTATGGCCCCTATTAGTTATTTTTTAAAATAACCTGTTTTTTCTTTATTACATATTGATATTTTTGCTTATGTGGTACTGCAACATAGCAGAAATAATATTTCAAGGTTTCCATCTGACTTTTTTGTTATTTGCTCTTGTTTACTGTCATGTTACTGTTACTCATTGCTGAGCTTGCTATAGAATATATAATCAACACTGAACCTAATACATTAGAAAAATATTATTTAGGGAATCAAAGGAAATGTATTGCAGTGTTAGTCTTGAGAGCCTACAGAATCTTTTTGTTCAGTCTAGCTGAGTGAAATAAATTCAGAGATGGAAGATATGCAAGAAACCACCACTGCTGTTTGTAGAAAAAAAGCTTTCAGCAGAAATGGATTTCATGAGGTAGATTTCAGACTCACACAGTTTTTCAGCAATTGCATGGCTTAAATCTAAGCATCATTTTGAGCATTTGAGGGTACATGCTGTGCACGCATGGAATAAAATAATATTTCTAGACTGGCTGGCTGACATAATTTCCTTCGTAACAATATCAGTGGTAAAATAAATGTATTGGTGCATGAGTATATATCTATCATGACACACATCTCCTAAAACCTCCATGGCATACAATTTATGTAAATTCTATAAATTTAAAGGCAAATAATATAAAATATAATGTAAGTAGGCTGGATAAATTGTGCTATATTTTCATGAAACTTCAAATGAATATGGCTGTGTCTGCACTAGCAATCATCAATAGCAATGAATCTCTGAAAACAGTTGGCACTGAAGACTCAACATACACACTACCTGGGTTCTGAGGGTTTTACTTTAAAATAGATTTTTCTAAACCCATGCATGGAAAATCAGTGATTGGAGCCCATTATAAGCATGTGTGAAGAGCATTTTCTGGTTTAGTTTCATCCAAGGGAAATCCTGTTTGCGTCATCCAAGTCTTCTCCACAATGCAAATGATATGCAGTAGGTGGGTATCGCTGGGAGAGTTGCTTCAGAAGTGTCCTTGTAATATAAACTAAAATGCCAGTGTAGATATACCCTGCAAGACACTTTAAAGTATTTAGGCTTTTTTTCTTGTTAGTTTTTACTCTTGATTTACAAGATGGAAACAAGTAGAAATCATTTGTTTCAAAGAAAAATTTTAGTAAGACTGTAGCATAGAAGGAAGAAGAAAAAAAAATGTTTACAGGGCAATTTGGTGCAAGAAAACTGAGCTAGTCTCAAATTAGCTAAAGTTGAATCCACCATGTATGGATGAAATTCAGAACTGTGAGCAAGAACTTTTCCCAATGAAGCAATCAAGCTGGATTTGCATTTGTTCTAAATTAGTGAGCTAAAGCAGAGAGCTATTAAACAGTTTGCCCAGTGTTAAAAAAGCCACTTCAGAAGCCTGTTAAGCTAATCTGAGCAGTTGTATTTCCAGAATCTCTCTTGTGATCACACCTTTTCAGGAAGAAACATTATCTCTAGCCTGAGACCTTTGGAATTTTAGGTCTAATTAAAGCAATTTCTATGCTTTAAATTTAAAGCAATTTTCTATGCCAAAAGGCGAGATAGAGTTCTGTGACTTAGATAGTGATTAGTGTCCATGTGGAAAGTATTACTTATGAGAAATATTCCAGAATATTTTATTTTGATATGATAGAAAACCCTCTTCTTCATGTGCATTAATCAATATGCTAGGCACCTTGACATGTTTTTATCACAGTATAGACTTTGTAACATTAAAAGAATCAGTTAATTGACTACATATGAGACTAACCTCTCATAAAATCCTAAAGTTATCCGATGCCTTTGGCCCTCCCTCCAAAACCTGTTTTACAGACTGTGTGGTACATGACCAACTTTGGGTTCTTTTTATCAGTTAAGGAGAACTTACAGAGCCTGAAACTGTGAGAAATAAATTTCCAACTGATGCCATAGCTTTTTGTAACAAAAGAGACACTGTGCTGTGTGGATAGTCTGAGTGAAACTATAGCGATATGTAACAATGAGAGAATCTAATCTACTTGGCTGTCAACACTGAACACCACAAGGTCTTTCTAGTTTATATGTATTAATTTAAGTCTGCACAAACAGATGGTGAAAATTCTGGATAACTGGATACTACAAATTATATTTCTTAATAAATAGGTTATCACATTCTTCACTGTTGAAACAGCTTAAATGTATAGACGTTTATTTTATTTTATTTTAGTTTAGTTTACTTTAGTTTAGTTTACTTTAGTTTTATTTTCTTTCCTGAGAAAAATATTTTATATAATCTTGTAAAAACATCTGTTTGTCACACGGTCTGGCAATACCCTTTTTACATAAGACCTGTGCAGCAAAACGGTATCTTGATCAAGGGGAAAGGCAGAGTTAACACCAACAAAGTTCATCACAGATTTTAACTGAGTACATGGCATAGGGTATATCAGAATTTGGTATGCAAACAGAGAGAAGGTTTTCAGCATGGAGAAAGGGTAATAATCCAATATGAGGGTTCAGAAATGACAATAAACAGTGATACAGTGAAATCTGATATGACAATAGCTTAATAGGGACTTAACAAATTATAGATGAATCAGGAAAACATTAATAGCTATAAGTCAATGTTTATTATGTATTGTTGATAAATGATGTTTCGAATTATTTAAGATCAACATATGTATTAAGAAGGTAAGTTTTTTCTTGACATGAAAATCTGTCCTCACTAATGAGATTAGAATAGTATACTGGAATTGAGAAAGGTCTTGTAATGAGATTCCTTAGAACTAGGGGTTTTTTTGTTTGTTTGTTTCTTTCTTTCTTTTTTATTAAGATCTTTTAAACAATGTCAAATATATCATTTGTGAAGAAAAAGAATGGTAGCATCCTCTGCTAAGTTCTTCCAGCTGTGCTTTCCACACACATGCTCCCCTAGGTATGTACTCAGCCATAAAAACAGTCTCATGTCAAGTCTCACATACGGCACTATCTGTTAGTGCCCATTCTTGTATGCCTTTACAGCCACTTAGTCAAGGTGAAAGTATATCAGAAGCTTGGCTTTTCACTCTTAGTTTTTCAGTCAGAGTCCCTGGAACAGAATTTTAAAATCTAAAGGAGGGCAGATCACAGAACTTGCAAGTAACTAAAAAAAAGTGGGGTAGACATTCTTTCTATGGGCTGTTTTCCATGCCAAGTGACAACTAGTTTTTGCAAGCCTGAAGGTAGTTCTAAACAGAGGTTAGCAGCTAGAGAGACCTACTAAAATTAGCAAATGACCTTCTAGCCTGTGGATGACGAACACAAGCAGGTAAACACGGTTATCGGTTGTACATATTTCATGTGAAATATTTCACATTCTATTATACAAACAGAGAGAAGAGGCTTTATTCCTTCAGAACTTATTTTGTTAAGGAAGAGACAGCATAGTATAATTTATAATTGATGAGTAGAAGTAACATTCAGACTTTCTCTAGAAATGCAAACAGTTTGAGTCATGTACAAAATGATTTCATATTCTTTAAGCAAAAGAGAAGACCCCTCCCTCTATATACCCTACAGAAAGGGATCTGGGGGTGCTGGTTGACAGCAGCTCAGTTTGAGTCAGCGGTGTCTGTCACGGCAGCCAAGAGGCCAGTTGGGGTCAGCTGTCCAGGCCGTGCTCCCTCCCAGTTTCTTGGGCACCTGGCACAGTGGTGTGAGAAGCTGAAAAGTCCTTGACTACTACTTAGCAACAACTAAAACATCAGTGCACTATCAGTGTTATTGCAAATCCAAAAGACAACACTATACCAGCTACTAGGAGGAAAATCAACCCTACCCCAGAAAAAAAACCAGGATATCTATCTAAGCCATTCCTTTGGAACTAGAAAAATATCTTCCTGTACAGTCATTTTGATGTTTTCCATCTTGCTACCACCTCAGTTCTTTGCTTTACAGTATAAAATTTTCATTATAAATGTTTCTATCTTGAACCAATCTTCTACTGAAAATGGACAACACTATGTCTGAAGCCTGGCCATAATTTCTGAAAAAGTCAAGCAAAGGCAACGATCAAAAATCATCAGACATCTTAAGCTTCTTTCAGCTTTCAGCTGCTTTCAGGATGCCCAAATAGCAAACTTCCTGTTGACTACAGTACAGTAACTGGCAGAGTTGATAGTGTAGGATCAATGAATCATATTGCCAGGGAAGGACTATCCAAAGACTTGATTTTGTTTAATGTTTGATTATCAGTTTACTGTAACAGCAGCCAGTAGTGCCTCTGAAGTTACATGTCTGATGCTTTTCCCTTTCTGAATTTCTTGGAGAAGAGTTGATATTGTAGGCAAATTTACTTACACTGGAAACTTGGTATCTCTGGGTAAGATCTTTTATTTCGTTGAAAGAGAAAACAGATGGAGTCCATTTTTATAAACAGGAATATTTTGTAGCAAACAGAAAAAGACAGAGGCCAAGCTGGGGTCAGAGGTATTTTAGATCCTAGATTTTTTTATCCTTTAATACCATACTTGTGAAGAAGATAACCTATAAATAGTATTCTGGACAGTTTTGGGTTTTTTTGCATAAAGAAGGTAAAAGATTTGACTGGCAAGCATCAATACACCTCAGGTGTCTGCCACTGCACAGAAAACTGACCCTGGAATTAGCATATACTTCAATGGTGGAGCTCTGAAGTCAACAACAATTTTTTCTGTCACCTACAGTGGGACCAGAGCAAGGCCAGAGCTGAGTGCTTTTCAGAAACTCTCGCAAATCTCTGTAGCACCTGCTCACATTTAAGAGTGAAAAACATCTACTATATGGGTGACAGAAAATGGCTTCCTTACCAAAACCTATCCATATAATGATTTGGATCCCTTACATTTATTTCATATAAAAATGTAGGCTAAAAGTAAAATGTAGGGGGTGCAAGATCATATGCACTCAAAATTTAGGAAATGCCAGATTTAAGGGGTTTTTACGATTCATCAGATTTAGCCTCTCTCTAGCTAAATATCATGAAAGAGTCTTTACTTACATGGATTATATAATTTTCCACCACTTCATTCGGTGCATAAAAGAGCATGAGGAATCTGGTCTGCTCTAGAGGTGCAGAAAAGGGAAATATGTTTGTTTCTGTTCACTTGTACTTAGAATAAAGAAGGATACCAGAAAAGAAGGGTTAGTTTTATGGTTTCAGCTGAATGTTACCCTAAGGAAATTTATATAAATTATACTTTAGCTGAAGTTGGTTTGCCCTAGCAAGTATGTTTTTATAGGTAGAAATGAATTCTTCCTGTTCTTTTTTAATTTTTTTTTTCCTGAATTTTCAGCTTAAGGTGTGATTTTCGGAACCGCTGAACATTCAAAACCTGCAACTGAAGCCAATGGAGGTGTGTCTTCAAATAAGAAGTAACTGATTACAAGATACATAGCTACTTGGTGATAAATGTCACAAAATACATCACTAGAAAATAAGCAATGCTGTTCTCAGAACAGGATGTAGATAAAGCTTAAAAATTCCTACTCAGAATCATCTAGATTTACTTTAGGGACAATGACATATTGCAATAAAAATTGGGGTGTGAAATTACAGTCTGAGAGCTCCTTTTCAGTAATTGTTCTGATACTCAGACTTATCCCACTGTAAAAGGATTAGTTTGTCATCCCTTTACTGAAAAATAAATTTAATCTTAATTCTTTTATGCTGTATGGTAAAGACATGTATGTATGTGGAAAGTTTTCAAAGACTGATTGATGACCTATAAATTTCATCATTTAACTTATTTCAGAGTAATTTCGTTGTGGACCCATACTCTTCCATGACCTTCTGCTCTATGAATTTACTAAATACAGACAATTTACTGTATCCACTTCTCTGCGGCTAAATCCTGTTGTGTACAGTTCTCTTCCTTGTAAGTCAATGAAGCCTCTGTAGTCCCAAGTCTCCATACCACTGCCAGTCTTTTAATGCTTTCAAAGCTACAAAGACTTAATATTCCACCTCAAACAAAATGTTAGTCTCTATATCATGCAAAAATAAAATTTAGGGTTGTGTTTTCCACAAACAGGCCATGGTTCTCCAGCCTGTTCCTAATGTTGTTGAGTTCTTCACTTATTTCTCTGCTGTTGTTGATTTTCTCTGTCCAGCTGCCTTGCTGCTGGCAGAACCTACAACACACCATCTGGGACCACCTTCCTGCATCTTTATCTCATTGATTTGCCATCTGTTAACAAGTCTCATTGGAAAGCCCATCTTTAACTTCCTCTTAATTTCCCTTTTCTCCACTTTGTAACCATTTTATTCAGTTCTGTAGAGTATTTCAAATTCAGTTTATGAAAGACAATAGAATGCTTTAACTCCTTTGGTATTTACTGACATTGTTGATTAAAGCTAAGAATTTTCATGTATGTCTGCAATTTCTTTCAAAAAATCAAATTAAAACATTTTCAAATAAAGTAATAAATGAAGCAAATAAATGGAAAGTTCATGCTTGTTTGCTGACTTTAACTTCCAGTTAGATGAGTTAGCTGTAAGACATCGTAATTTTATCTAAGCATTGTATAATTTCACGGAAGAATATTAAGGACATCATCCTAAGTCAGTAAATCAATAATTAATTTCATGCATTCCAATGTCTTTGACACAACTGGACTTATTAGAGTACAAAGGAGTACACTCCATACTGAAGTTTTCAGTCTGTGTACTCCTTTATCCACTAGCTCAGTAGTGCAAGACAGAGGGAATTATTTCACTAGACCTTTTTCAAAATACTTTTATTGAAGGGTTATAAAGACACTGTTCATTTTTTTTTTAATAAATATAGCTTGAAGACTAAATATATCAGGGATGGCAAGTCAAATCTTCAGGGCAGCACAGTGAGTTGTATTAGCAATATTCGTTTGCAGAACTACGGTTGCGGTTGCTAATTTCTTAAGCGAACTCCAGTTGCTGCATAGCTCTTTTCTGGGATGCGTAATTGGTAATCTGAAACCGATTTGTCAAACAGCACATTCAGAATTCTAGCACATGGATTTTCTCAGTGAAGTCGATGCATAAGTTTAAATCAAGTACAACTGGGAAATTCTGGGAGTTTATTGCTTGCTATATACCGTATGTCATTCATGGTATGTGGTCTGACCTTTAGTTAAACCAAAGTACTGTTTCAGACCAATTTCAGTGGCAGAGCTTGTTTGCTTTATTGAGACCTTAGAGAATTTCCACTACCACAGAAATCTGGTAATTTTTCATTGATACAGGCCTATGTGGTCTTTATGCCCATTTCAAGTGTCAGACCATCTGCTGTCATTAGCCAGGAGGGAGAGCCTCCTGAGTATCTGTTACTTCATCACACCTTGAGCATCTCTGCATGTTCTAAAATAAATTATAAGTTTTGGAGATAAAGAATAATCTTCTCGCTATTTAGCAGAAAGTACTTTAGATTCTGTTTTAAATAGAAATGAATAGTGGATGACAAATTTAGGAAATTATCTTAGGTTAGTCCAAAGACCTGACTTAATTTCTTTTGGGTAACATAGGCTCTTCACAGTTAACTACTACTTTGTACCTTAGTTCTCAATGCCAGAGCTCCTTCCAATTAATCTTCCTTTCACAATTTATGTAATAAGATAACCTACTTGTGGATTAAGCTCTTGAAATACGATCTGTGGAACAGACTTCCTATCTGTTAGCTCTGAATATTTTTTCTATTTAAAAAATTCTAAATTTTAATAGTATTATCTCTCCATCCTTCACATAAACCTTCCGTATAAAACAAAATGTAAGTTCCTAAAAGACCTGAATTACTGAATTTCACCTTGTTATGAGTCCTTATTTTCTGCCACTTTGAAAACAGAAACTGAACAAGTAATCACTGGGGTTTTTAGGTTCAAATTGGCAGTATCTTCTGTTATTGTATGGAGAGCTCAATTCGATAACATTACATTTTGGTGAATGGGAAATAACAGTGTTTTCAATCAAGTAGTGATAGAGAGTTAACCACAAGGATGATATGGGATTGCACTGAAAGAGCTATTATGCAACTATAACTTTACCTACAGTTTATTTTTTTAAATTTACTATGTGGCTAGTATACGGAAACAATAGCTTCCAGAAACAAAGCTCTGAAGAAACATCTATTATAATTTGCTGCATGGATATCCATATACAGTAAAGTGTCAGGATTTGCATTATATTTTGACATGCAGAACAGTACAAGCAAAAACTAAAGTCAGAGCTACTGTAGAGCTACTATTATTTTTTTTTTTTTAATGCAAATACCCCCAAATAATGTTTTATGTTATATAGACTATGGGTTCCATCTGATCTCATATAAAATTACTAAGGATAACATCTAAACTTTATATAATACTTTGAATTAATTATTTTAACTTTTTTTAGAAGAATTTGAAAATTACTCTGGGTAAACTCTGCCTTACCGTAAACACAGCCAGAAGCTAATATTACTTTTTTTTTTTTTTTACTTACTGTTTACTAGCTTGTATTTTGATCTACGAGTTTGACTGAACAATTGAAAAAATTCTGATTCATGTAAATCTGACATTTCATACTGTTTTGCATAGGACTGGCCAAATGTTTCTTATTACAGTAAAATCAGTCACTTAGAGCTTAATCAGGACTATGTCATGATTTTTTAAAAAATATAATTGATTTCTGAAGGACAACTAGCATCAGACCAACCTTTCCAGTATCAATCTTCTTTTTCAGTATCTTCATTTTTTTATAGTCAGGCTACAAAACAAGATGATAATTCTAGTTGAAATTACCTATAATTGAGAATATGTAGGATAGGTATCTGTGCTAATAGAAGTATTAGCAGCTTTTAATTTTTCCTGGCCTACGTGACCTAATGAAGGAAGTATTTACTCTAATTGGTTCCTCTTACTCATGTCTCAGATTAGTTGCAATAGGTAAATATTTTTTCTTCTATTATACTTCTATAGCAAACGCTTTATAATTTGTCACATATTGTTTAAGATAGAAGAAAGTTGATATGTTGGTAAGATGACTTTTCTATTTTTTAAAAATCATCTGTTAATGCTGTATGTCTGGTTGTCACTACTTAACACTCTATTTCATTAACAACACATGTGACTAATACAATGCCCAGCCATCTTGCTATATGAAAAAATTCGGGAACTGAATAAACAATAGATGTCCCAAATTTTATCTGAGAAAATCACACATTGTTTTTCGAGTCCTCAGTTGTAAATATTTACCCTTACATTTTGGCATACAGTCTTGGAGCACTCAAGTGCTAAAATCTTGAGAATACAGTTGCTGGGTCTCTGCTTCTCTCTCTAGTTAGTTAGGTGAAACATTTTGTGTTTTTACCCTTCTTGCTGCTGCTCACTCTCTGTCTTATATTAGCACCAAAAATACTTTTTTGGGGGGGAATCTTATGGTATTGAGAATCTTCGAATCATAGAGAAACCTTAAAATTCTGAATACGTCACCTAGAAAGAAAGACTAATCCCTTTGGTTCTACCAGAATGAAGGGGGCCATGTCCTTGGTGGGACTGACCAACATAAACACCTTACATAAATATTTTACAGACAGATTTTGCAAACGAGACCTTTTAACACATCAGGAGTTGCATCACAAACCCAGCTTTTGTGATTTCCTCATATCAAGTTTAACCAACCCCTTTGGAGAATTCTGTTCTGTAGTAGATCTGGTTGTTATGGAGTTAATTTTCTTCATCGTGGCCTGTATGGTGCTTTGTTTTTGATTTGTGACCAAACCAGTGTTGATACACCAACATTTTAGTTACTGCTGGCCAGTTTTTACACAGCATCAGGGCCTTTTATTTTCCCCATTCTGCTCCCTCAGCAAGTAGTCTGGGGGTGCACAAGAAGCCAGGAAGGGACGCAATCACAACAGCTGACCTAAACTGACCAAAGATATATTCCATGCTATGTTACTTCATGCATGGTAACAAGAATGAAGGGGAGGTGGGTTTTGGGAAAGTGGTCGTTGCTTGAAAACTGGCTGGGCATTGGTGTACACATGGAAGGTAGTGAGTGATTGCCTTTGTATCACTTGATTTTTTTTTTTCTTTCTTCTTCGCCTTTCCTTTGCTAACTAAACTATCTCAACTCTCAAGCTTTCTTCGTTTTGCCCTTCCTACTATCTCCCTTGTCCCGTGGAGAAGATACAGCAAATGAGTGAGTGGCTGACAGTTGGGGTCAACCCACCACACAAGAGTAATTTTTTATGCCTATATTTGCTGATACATTGTTAAGATAATATGGTGATCTAGTTTTAAGGTTCTATATTATACCACATTACAAATATCGAAGAGGAAGAAGATGTATTGCTAGTGTCATTCCGGCAATGCTAATTGTCTCACTTTGACCTAGAAAAATGGAACTTAATAATAGCATAAGGTTAGCCAATTAATTATTCTTGAGCCACCAGAGGGCCTAATATGACTGACAGTGGCTTGTGCTGGTATATAGTAGCTCTTGAGTGACTGTAATTCTCAGAGGCAGAAGAAAATTGAAGCCTCCTTAAGCTGATGTAGTTGTGTTTTTCCTCTGTGTACTTCATCTATATTGATCTCAACCCATGGTCCAATTGCTTAATGCAACCAACTGCCTACAGAGCCAAGGTAAATACTGTGAAGTATATGTAGCAATTAGAGTGTATATTTTAATTCTTTCTCACATTAAGATCTCTGGTCCTTGACTTATATAATAAGGCTAATGTAATATATCTTTGGAAGAAAATTGTCTTTGATGGAAACATTATGAAACTCCTGAGGTTTCCATCTGTTTATAAGTCTTTGATTGTGCCTCAGTTGCTCCCCATTCCCCAGTTTATTACATTTCAGAGGAGAAGGAGGAGACCCTTTAATGTTAAAAATTCCTTCTCTAGGGGATTGTTACTTCAATATCTCTTCTTTTACAGTTGCTCTGGCTGAAGAAGAGCGAATGGGACTTCTTCCATTTTTATGAATATATGTTAATTCATTAATCCTCTTCCCATTCTTCACTAAGAAATCTTAGTGTATAAAATGGCATCATTTGATGTGGATGAAATTCAATACTCTTTGATACTGAATACAATAAAAGAAGAAAATTGTATGTGGAATAATATAGTCGCACATGAACTGAATAATGCAATCACTTAGTAAGTCTTTTATGTCCCCTTCTGGATTCAACTTAAAAGATGATCCACATGAAAGTTATTTCAGAAACTTATATCAGAAATTTTAGTTTAAGTAAATATAATATTGAGAAGAACAGAGAAGAAGAAAGTATAAATATTGAATAGCAATGCATTATTATTGTTATAGCAAAACAAAACTACTAGCAATTCCCTATTTCTTGTCTTAAAAATATGCTGATACTAACTTTTCAATTTAGCAGAGCCCATTCGGTATTTACCTTTTTTTTTAAGTACTAAATTACATTACTATCAAAAATGCCAAAGAACAGTCTTCTAGTAAAAAATACTGAGAATTTATTATCTGTGCATTAACTAACATCAAAATGAACATTTTAGTATGAGCACTTACTGTAATGTTGATGACATAGGTAAACTACATTGAGAAACCCATTGAGGTCTGAAAGAGATCAAATCCAAGGTCTAAAATGACACCTTGATGTTGAGTTTCTACAGTGTTTATTTTCTGTAGTTAGTAACTGAATCCACATAGATTAGATTGTTTAATGTCAGGCTTTCTCTGAAAGAGTGAGTCTGCACAGATCTCACTGATTTACCACATCACAGTCCATTTAAAACAAAATTGCATAGGTCTGTGACAAAGAAGATGAGCAATGTAGAGGTACTGCAGGACAAAAACAAACACAAATGAATCAAGCAAACAAAATACTACAACTCATTCAGTGAAGATCCAGCAGACATTCTTGGTGGAACAATATGTTTATTTTATAAAGAACCCATAATTTTGTCCATTTCTGATATCTTAATTTTTATGGAAGGATGCTCTTTAAACTTTTGCATATACAACTCCATTTTATCAGTCTCAATTAAAGCGTCAGCTGCATTTAGGCATAATACCTGAAATGTCTACATATACCACACAATCTCATGGAGGATAAGACAGTACATGCCTTGTGAGCATAAAATTAATCTCTGGAATGATGTCTAGCCTGATTTTAAGATGGTGGTATATGTCCAGAGCTTGAAATATTAATTGCAGTCTACTGGTAAAAATATATACATTTGCAATCGTATCCAAAGACAAGAACAAAAGTGTCACAAACTCTCTTGTTTCCATATCAAGTGTTTAATTTTGTCCAAGGCATTCACTAGTTCTGGAAGTATATTTACAAAAAAAAATTCTATAATGCATAAAATGTTTTAACTGTGAAAAGGAGAAACAACTCTGGAAATCAGAGTAGAGAATTTGAGAAAATTCTCTTGAAGCACGTAACTTCTGCTCAAGTTTAGGAAAAAGTGATAGCTGTGGGTTTCCACCAGGATTTGTCAGAAAGAACTGCAATTTTTCTATGTATGAACTAAGAAGGAAAAAAAAGGGCAAACCAACAAAACCGAAGAAACTATCAATGCAGAAATGCACTCATCTCTCACACACTTCTGGGCTTCTGGGATAGGATTCAGCTGGAAATGCAGACACCTAAACATGGATGCCTGCTTCACCACTAATGCAGCTTAGCTGTACAGTCAGTGGTATCCACTGAGTAGTTCAGTTCAAAGTAGACATCTACAAGACGGGCAGCTGAATCACTGGGTTGTGCTGACTGCATCAGCAAGGATTCTAGGACCTTTGGTGGGTGCTTCGGATTTCAGGAATAAAACTTAGCAATCATTTTAGTTAAAAATGTTCTCTACTAACCAGATGTAGATCAACACATGTAGAATTGTTTTCACAAGAGTTGATTATGCAGTCATCAATGTCCTGGTCACATGTCAATCCTGCATATCCTGGGTTGCACAAACAATAGAAGCCATCGACAACTGTAACAGACATAGTATTTTAGTACTAAAAGGGTTTTAGAATAACAGCTGAATGTAGTAAAATTAAGTAACTTACAGCTATGTCTACCATCTGGAAAAGATTTAGACTGGTTTTACCTAAAAGGTGTAGACTTGTTAAAAAATTGAAATAAGTGATACGCAATATCTCAAAACAGCTTTTTAATATGAAAGCAAATTACTGTACTGAATCTTACTGAAACAAGTCAAATGTCTTGGCATAAGAATTATCAATCAGTGACTTATTACTAGCTTTTGAAAAGTGATAGCATCTTATAAGCTAATGAATAATTTTCCTTCACAAAACTGTACACAAAATACATAAGATTTTATCTTTGGTATTGTGCCTAAATGAGATGGTGCAGTTAAACATTGTTTTATTTGTTGGCTTGTTTTTGGTAAAAAATGCCTCATATTATACCACTATATTAAAGGAAAACTTGCCTGAGTTGAATTTGGCAGCTCAACCTATGATGTATTTCCATGCTTCATTTTAATCTTAACTAGTTAATGATATGAATCCTCTCTCTTTTTCATCATTAATGATCGAAATGGAGAGGAATCTTTAGAGTGCTACATCTTGTGAAAACAACATTTCAACTTCTTGCAGGTCTGCATTTATTCTAATCTCAAAGAGGTCCCTGTGTTCTTCATTATCTCTGAGATTTACCATGGAATCTATTCTGCCATTGTGTTTGTACACTTATCTGCTGTTGTATTCCTTAAATGTCTGAAGTCCCTCGAAGCAGTAGTACTATTCAACTGCTGAGAACTTCCTAGCTTCCTCGAGATTCCAGTTTTTGTCAGCCATTGCACATAGTTCAGAGGAAATAAGATGTCCATGATATAACTCAAATCCGGAGGCACCACAAAGACAAGCTATCCCTAAAAGATCTGGCACTGCAGAACTTTACTGCAGCTCTCTAAATTCCAATTGAAAAATAACTCTGAGCTAATGTAGAGGACAGAGAAAATATCTGTAAACTTGTTAGGAAGTAGTCTTTACTAGATAAAATATGAAGCTGCTCATCTTATTCACATGTATGAAAAGATAGATTTCTGAAAGCTTATTGAATCATTCTAATTTTAAAAGGGATGTGGGGACATAGGAGAGAGATGTAACAGAAGACAAACATGATTGTTCAGTGCTTGAAGTATGTGACCTATGAGGAAAAGTTGACACAGCTGGGCTTGCTTTGTTAGTTCCTTAAGGGAAGGGTTAATAATTAGAAAGCTATATAAAAATAATTTCAAGGGCAATTGCACAAATGATAGAAGTGAATTCCTCTCAGTAGTTTTATATAATATTATAAGGTGCAACGGCCAAAAGTTACAGTTTATGAGATTCAGATGGGATTGGGTGGGGTTAACACTACAAGAGTAGTACATTAGTGGAAAAGGCTGTCTAAAAGAGTTTGTGGAATTTCTATCCATCCTTGGAGGCTTTCAAAATTCAGCTAGAAAAATCTCTGATAGTTCAGCTTCATGCAGGTTTGACTGCATCACCTCTAGACATCATTCTACTTTCCAGCTAGCATTATAAGATTCTCGGAAAATTGCCACTTTTACTTTTGTTTACTAAGCCTAGAAAGTGTCTGATAGGTTTAAGTAAAACATTCCAGTAAGTACTCTATGCAAAACAGGTGCTACTAATGTTAGCCTGCCAATCCAGACAGAATATATTAATAGGAGAGTGATTCATCATCAGATTGCTTTTAAAACTTTTAAGTATATGTATCAGTGAAAGTTACATAGTTAGGTGACAGAAGGTGCTTAATAGTAAACAGACACTCAATTTTGCATCAGTTTGATATTTAACGCAGTTTTTGGACTTGGTAGAACTATGACATATACTGCCTATCTACTCCATGAGCTCCTTTTCAGAACCTCAATATTCTTGTATTGAATGCACAACATAAGATATGCTTGGCTAATTTAGGTATCAAAAGAAATAGCACAAATCTCATTAAAATTTCTCATTAGCTACAATTCTGACCCCCTGAACACACAAACCCCGGTGCCAGGAATTGAGGCATTTTGGCAAAACTAATCCTCCTGGTGCTGGCTCCGGAGCTTCAGACAAGCTAAATTTCAGTAAATTATCCACTCTTCTCCCCAGAGCAGCTCAGTAGCTGCAGACGCTTCAACAGAAAGACTACTCTACATTAAACTGAGTAATCAGACTGAACTCACTGTCATAGCAGTATCCGTGGAGGCAAGGGTTAGAACTGCACTCATTGACATTGATCTCACAACGTGGACCTGCAAAGCCCTTCACACACTGGCACTGGAATCCAAGGGGAAAAACGTCCAAATTCATTTCTTCTATGCACACAGCTCCATTCTCACAGGGATTGCTGGCCTCGCAAGGCCTAAACTCACAGTTCAAACCTGAAAAGGAAAAATGGCAAATCTGTCAGTGTTTAACTAATGAACATATCCCTGCAGCTGCTGCCTATTATGAGCTGTATTTTCTTTATATCGTTGGTTAAAACTGAGTCAGAGGGTCTCAGAGGTACATATATGTATAGTATAATGCAGAAACATTTATTTGCTTTGTAGAATTACAAACAAGAAAAGACAATTTTATCCGTTTTGTTTACATAATGACATTGCATTTTAAAATAATAATAGCTATCTCAATATATTTTATAGTTTTTCTGTTTACTCTTGTCTTCTAAAAAGGCTCAAAAAGGTATATTTAAAAATAATTAATGAATTTTGCTTTGAAGCTTCCTGTTATTTCTTCCTAATAACCTGTTGTCACAGCTACCATATGCATTGTTTACATATTAACCCATAATCCTGAACATTAATGAAATGGAAGTAAACTTGTATGATTGTTCTGCTTGCTATTCATGACTATATACAAATTATTATACTGAAATTATGTATGTATTTAGTAACGAGTGACTACCTCCATCATTTATAAAAATGCCATACAATAGAAAATCTCACACGGTCCATTTCTACACTTTCTGACAAATACTCTAGTGCATAACAGATTATATACATTTATCTGTGCTAATCAAGGAACTGTATAATGGTGATCTTGGGTCACAGATGCCCTCATCTAAGTCTTTAATTTGCAATAAGTAGATCAAAAAAACATTAAAAGGCCCTTTAAAGTGAGTCTTAGTTTGTTAGAACATAAACAAGACTGATTCATGTTTTCCACTAGAGAAATTCAAAATGATGAAGGCAGACAGAACAGACATCAAATGGGTTTGGATTTACAGAGCTGCTTCCTTTTTCCCTCGGTGTTGCTGAAGGCAAGTCTGTTCTTTCAGGCTTAGTTTCAGACAGAGCACAGTGGCTTTTGGGGCTGCAACAAACTGTACACAAGCCCTTCTGAGCCCTGCCTTTCTGTGACTGCTGAGACTGGGCTGTGTCAATGCTGTGCTTTCTGGCGGAGCCACCCATGGCTGGCTGTACTGCCAGCCCTCTGCTCACTTCTCCAGTGCTGTCGCCCCAGCTCTGGTTGCCCAGCCATTCCTTCCTGGAGCAGCTTTTCCCTGCCCCAACAACTTCCCTCTTCCTTTGACAGGCTGTAACGCCAACGCAGTGATGGGCAATGTGACACTACAACATAAAGCACCTAGAGTAGTCATGTGGAAAATCGAATCCATATAGTTATATCGTGGTGGGTTGATCTCGGCTGGCTGCCAGATGCTCACCCAGCGACTTTCACTCCCCTTCAACAGGGCCGGTGGAGAAAATAAGATAGAAAAGCTTGTGGGTCATGATAAAGATAGGGATATCATTTACCAGTTACTGACTTGACTTGAGGAAAACTGATCAAATTCATTGCCGATTAAAAATAGAATAGAATGGTGAGAAACAAACAGAAAAATAAACCACCTTCCACAATGCCTCTCTGTTTCCCAGGCTCAACTTTATTCCTCCAGTCCAGACTGCTCTACCTACTCTCCACCCCTGAGCAGCACAGAGGAATGGGGAACGGGATTTGTGGCCAGTCCATAACAGTTCACCTCTGCCCCTCCTTCCTCCTCACACCTTTCCCCTGCTCCAGTGCAGACCCCCCACAAGCCACAAGTTCTGCCAGAGTCCTGCTCCACCATAGTCTTCTCCAGAGGCTGCAGCGGAATCTCTGATCTGGTGCCTGGAGCAGCTCCTCCCCTTCCTCCTTCTCTCACCTCAGTGCTCACAGGGCTATTTCTCACATTTTTTATCTCATTCCTCACTGACTGTGCAGCTTTTTACCTTTTCTTATACACATTTCCCCAAGGCACCACCTCCTCAGCTGGGGGGCTCAGCTGTTCCCTTCGGTGGGTGGGTTGGAGCCGGCCATGTCCAGCATGGGGCAGCCCTGGCCTCTCCTCACATAGGCCAAACACTGGGCACTCGCACCCCGTACACGAGGTAAGCCATGTTCATGAGATGGATAATTGCACTGAGAATTTTCAATTTATTTTCAGGCTGAAAATTTCATATAAGAATTCCTGACAAAGAATCAAGCAGTCTTACAGGTCATCTACAGTACATGGAAGCTTTAAGTTTGTAGATCAGGTGCTAACTAAGTTGGCAATCCATACAGTTATTTTGCATATAATTTTGAGGAAACTGAATTAGTTAAGTGATTAGTCTATTCTGAAGCAACATACTGAATATCTTATCACGGTTTCAGAAGAATAAGACTTTAACTACAGTACGGTGGTTGAGATCAAGCTACAGTGCCACTTAGTGCCATTCTCTGACTTGTTTGAAAGCTTAAAATTCCTTAAATTTGTAGGATAACTCATTGGTTAACTTCAATATTAAGCTGTCCATGACACTGAATGTTATTTAATATTATAAATGAAACACACACTGTCCAAAATGTCAGTAGAGTCATCTAAGGGCTGAATTCTTAAGGTTTCTAATAGCAAAAGCAACAAGTAGAAACAGAACAGATGTAAAAAAAACAACAACCCTCTGACTCCAGCAGTCATGCTGACAGAGGAGAAAAAGAATGGCTCAAGTTGTTCCTTGTCTTTATGTCACCAGTGGTCTCTCCGGTGCAGGGTGACCCTCCCATAGGCAGCCGACAGTCTCAGATCTGGAATTCAAGAAATTGCATGGCAAAGTCTGACATATGGCACATTGAGGTTTTGCCCTGAAGTTTCATCTTTATATCACAACAGCTTGACATGGGTAACAACCCTGCTGATTCCTAAAGTGGAGTTCACACGCAGATAAAAAAGCTTAACACATGGCTCACAATCATAATTGGAACTACCATATGATCCAGTAATGCAGTACTTGTTTTTCTCCTGGGTTGACAGAAGAACCTTTAAAGAGATTTGTCCACCCTTTTACATGCCAAGTGTTTGTGAGGGTAGACATTACTGGCAGATAAAGCAAAAGTCATTTCATGAGTTAGCTATATATTTCAGAAAAATAATAACTTAAAAAAACCCAAACCAAACCAATCCAAAACCAAAAAAACCCAAACAACCAAAACAACTCTCAATATACTCCCAGATGCCCGGCTTTTATGTATGATTTTTATTTTGAACATCTTGCTCTGCTGATTCAATAACATATCAGGTTTCTTCTGCCTTTTCATTCTACACTGTGTGTAGAAAATTGTATTTTTTTCCAAAGAGTAACTGAACAACTTTTGTCTGGTCTCAGTCCCTTCAAAAAACAGTGAGCTTCAAAGAACTATGGATAAACCCGTATTTACCTTATTCAGAAACTCAAAATTTATTTTAAGCTTTGGCTTATGATGATTCTTACTATCTCAAATACAATTTCTGAGAAGAGTTTTGCAAATATTTGAAATGTAAAAGGTTCAATGTGAACAGATTCAGAAACGAAGATACACAGGCAACCTGCACTTTCACATTCTTTTGTCGCTTTCATAAATTTTAACACATATTAATTGACGTATTTATCACCTCAAATCCAGTAAGTGCTAAGTGATGATAAGCGTTTGTTTTGTTTTGTTTTGATGAACACTTGAATACATGTCTTTCACAGTATGCTCTGCAAAAAGGAGCCTGAGTCTGTCTTCTCTATTCACTCATATTAAATGTGTGAAGTTGCTGTTAGGTCCCCCTGAAACTCTCATTTCCAGGCTGAAAAAGCCCAGGTCCCCAGTGGTGGAAAAACGGTGTGAAAGAGGCATTGAGTATCTCAGCCTTTTCATTTCCTTTGTCAATGCAGCAATGTGATCTCATTTTTCTCCATCTTTCTTTTGTTGCTGGTAGACCTATAGAAATCTTTCTTGCCGCCCTTCAGTTGCCTTGATAATTTTAGCTCCAGTTGCCCTTTACCTTTCTTAATTCTGTTCCTGTCTGACTGGATGCTTTCCGATTAGGCAGCTCACCATTGCATCTAACTTCTGTGAACTTCCTTTTCTCTTTAAGCTCAGTCAGGAGTTCTCCATTTGTTCACTTTTTCTGCCACATCTGCTTGAGTTCCTGCATATTGGAAAGAACCACATTTTGAGGAAACTGTCCTTCAAGATGAATCAGTGGGCCAAAAACAAATCAGTTTTTCCTTCAGTGCATTCAGCAACATGAGCTTGCCAAGCAAACCGGTCAGCTCGCTGAAGTCCAGAATCATTATTCTGCTACTTGAATTTCTCATTTCTCTTGGGACTACAAACTCCATCATCTCACTGCCATTGTCATCAAAGCTGTTTTTGACCATTATATCCCAAACCACCTCTTGCTTATTCACAAATAGGGAATTCAAGAAAGTACCTCCCCTAGTTGTATCACCCCACAATTGTTTCAAAGGACTGTATTCAACATGGTCCAAAAATGTCCTGGATTATTTCTGTCTTTCCATGCTATCTTTTCAGCAAAATTCAGGGTGGTAATATCCCAGTCATAACTAGGTCCTGTATTCATGAGTCTTCTTCCAGTTTCCTAAAGATAACTTCATAAACTTTTCTGTATCAAACTGTCTGTAGTAGATACCCACAACGATATTTCTTTAACTGGTTCCCTTTTCATGCTGCCTCATTGACTTGAGCACTGCATCACCATCACCCACTCCATAGTAAAGCTCCATGCATTCAAGACACTGCTTTGCATGAAGTTCAGTCCAGCCTCCTCACCTTCCCCATCTGTGTTTCCAGAGAGCTTGTGTCCATCCGTTACAGCATACCAGTAATGGGAGTCATCTCACTGTGTTGTTCTCCTGATAGGAGGCTGTTTTTCTGAGAAAGCACATAGACGTGTTACTCTGTCTGTCTTTCATATGCTGTGTACATTGTCTGCAGACACTTGAGATGGGCCCCCATTTGCAATCCAAGGAAGTGTGACAGCTTCCCTTATCATGCTTACCCACTGACAATTCTTTCCAGCTCCAGGTACCTCCGCTTCCCATTAGGTTTTTCTCTGCATTCCCTGATGAATGTAGTTTAAAACTCTCTTCACAGAGTTAGCAATCCTGTTGGCAAAATTCTCTCTCCTCTTTTTTTAGATTGATTCCATCTTTCCTCATCAGACCTTGTTGCTCAAAGAGGGCCTTATGGTACTAAACATGACAACTCTGGCTTGGCCTCTTTCTCTTGTCACTAGAGTCCACTAGTCAGTTTTCATAAGCCTAGGATCTCTCTTGGCAGTATCATTGGTGTCTGCATGGACAAGCAGCAAAAGATAGTGATCTGGGCATCAGACAAGCTCTCTTTCCTGCTTCTTGAGTCCGGATGTCCGACATGAAAATAAACTTGCTCAGAGATCAGACCTTGTGGGTGCCACTCTCCCTCAGAGAAGGGAGTCTTTATCTGTTGTCAACCTTTGTTTCATTTTAGCAGTACTGGTGAGGGTGTATGCATCAGACTCAGCTTACATGCCTCTTCAGATGAAACTGACCCTTCCTCACCTGCTGTCATGGCCCAATACTTATTCCATAAGTGAACCTCCATAAGAGAAAGTCTCCTTCAAATTGTCAGAAGTAACCATCTTCCAGCCTCCACTGTTGTAGGGTCTCTGTCCTCCCATGCCTGACTGTGTCCTCTACTTTCTCTTCCCCTGCTCCTCCGATCCTGCTCCTGTGGGTATCAGGCTTTTGTCCCTTCAGAGTCTCTAAGAAAAACCTCTTTATCTTCCATTTTATCATCACTGATGCTGTGTAACCTGTTGTTCTTCCTCAGCTCCTACCCCTGGTGGCATGGCAACTCAACCAGGATGCGTGTCTGGCTGGTAAGGACCTTGTGCACCTTCCTCCCATGCAGGCAGGAGCATGGGTTTATAATCTTCTTCAGATTGTTGTTCAGGGTATTCCCCAGAAGGGTACGAATTCCAGTGAAGTTTGTACTGATTTGAAATTATACTAAAATTGTTCCCTGACAAAAAAAATATTTTCCTCCCATTTTTAAGGAATTAGAGGAAACAAAAATACTACTTTTATTCTAGCTATAGTAAAGTGAAACAGCACGAAGCAAAAAAATATTTACATTATCCTTATATTTATAAAGAATGGGAAATTAAAATCTGTTCATAAAGTTGATGACCTGGGTTAACAATCCCATTTAACAAATGAGGCTAAAACATGCAGTATAATATTATTGCTAGTAGTATTTTAAACAGGTTTTTTTCCATGCCTTCTTTCAGGGAACATTCACCACTCTTTAACTAAAAATTCCACCTCTTTTTTTCTCCCACCCAGCTTTCCTGCATAACACTGCATGGAATTTTTTTTCCTGCTACCGGCAGAAATGGCAAAGATTTCATTCATATTCAAACTTGAAGATTAGGAAAACAAGAAGATAAGAAAATAATATGCCTGTCTCCCACCCACTCAGTCCCTGAATCAATTGATTTTTAACTGTCCAACTTGAGAATTAATAATTTAAAAGACCATTTCCTCAGTCAAAGGATCACAACTGTTTATATTATTTTAATACAATTCTGAAAGTCATCCATTATTAAACAATTGATTATTAATGCTAATAGATATAAATAGCAAGGAAAAAAAAAGGTTGGCTGATTTAAAATAGATTTTTTTTTTAAATGTATATCTACACAAAGATTAAGGCTGAATATTAGTAGGCAATGGTAGTTACATGTTAATACAATGAATGCACTACTGCTGTTGCTCTCATATCAGCATTTTTTTACAAATCTGTAAATGTATGATTAAAGCTATTTTGATAAATCAAGCAGCAAACATGTTATAGGTGATTTTTTTTAAAAAAATAATGTAGATTATCAGAATATAGAGTTCATGTCTTCTGCATTTTCTCTTTCTTGTAACTTATTTGTTAGAGAATTTTTGTGCAAATATATAAATACTAAATGTTTAGCTGTAACTAATTAATTTGATACATCTATTTTTCACTAAATATAGAAAAGTTCTCACCTGACCTGGTAAGTTTCTGAAATAGTAAGTCTGTGATTGTTCACAGAAAGAAATGTTGTGGCAGGAAAAGAGTTTGTAAACTGCCTTCTCCCACTGACATATTAGGATTTCATATTCACCATCACAGAGTAAAAAGGTAATTTTCACTGAACATAGTTAGCTGACAAAAAAAGAGAAAGAAAGAAGCAGATCCACTGTGGAAGAATCAAACATAGAAGCTCATTAATGAATTAATAAGTTCAGAACATCTTTCCAACTCTGCTTATTTCCATTAAACAACTTTAACATTTGTAGTTGTTTAATTCTTGGCTATATTTTATTTATTTCTAGAATAGATTGTCTTTACTAGACAGTTAAAGGCCTCTCTATTAGAATAAACTTGAACAAATCCCAAAAGAATATGCACAAATAATTAAATTACACAGTCAGTTGAAGAACAATTTTCTTTTCAGTGGCACAATATATTGGGTTAAATATTATATGTCTTTATATATATATATATTTTATAGAAGCATATACTCATAGCATATATTATGCTTCTCTGTTAGCATACAAGATATATCAAATACTGAATAATTTATTTGGAAAATCCTCTTTTTGTTTGTTTAGGAATGAGAAGCATATTGCGTATTCAGAAATGTCATTCTACTAATATTAATCAGTTCTCTTTTCTACTGTGTTTGCTTACAATACTTCTAAAGTAGAATCTCTAAATATTGCAAATGAACGCTGAAAATAGAATTTTTGCTCAAAAACACTGTTCTGTTAAAGCTATTATTAAAAGTCAAAAGCATAATTTATAAAGATGACATAGAGAATAAATCATCTGAGATATATTTTCACTTCTTTATGCAAAACTACTGACATTTGTTTCTTTGTTTTATTTTCTCAGCATAAATTTGTAGACGAAATGTTTTGATGTGTACTATAGAATTCTCTTATAATCAGAAATGGCATCTCCTCAATATTATTATTCTTTTTGGAAAATAATGTAATAAAAACCACATTTGCTAGTAATATTTTAAGGAATTAAATCTGAAAGCAGCTTTCAAAGTCAGCATTTTGCCGCAAAAATATGGACAGAATTGGTGACAAAATATATCTGATTGCAGACTGCTGGCATGATTATGACAATATAGTGAAAATAAACTATTAATATCTATGGCTTGTACCAGAAAAACAAATATGTCATTTGGATGACAATTTCCTAAATAATACCAAGTAATCTGGTACTGGTGGTAAATGTGCACTCGTGAGGACAAAAAGCTCTCAAGACAGACCAAGATCCATCATTGCCAAGGGGTCCATGTGGGGGTTTGGACAACAGAGGAAGAACCAAGCAGGTATCAGCACCTACCACTGGGCACCAGACTCGGGTCAGAGGAAGTAGCTGCTCTGTGAAGTTGTAAAGTGATCGTCACAGTCCCAGTTCGACTAGCTGCTCCAATTGAAACTGTGCTGCTGATCTCATCTTTGCATCTGATCTTTGGACACTGGCTAACTAAAAGGTTTTTTTTTTTAAATTTATTTTATTTTGATCCAGCTCCAGTAGGCTTATGACACTGGTGTCATTGGATTTCAGTAGCCTTGCTTAGACTCTGTCCACTGTTGTTGTAAATTTGATGAAACAGAGTGTGTATCATATGAATTAAGTTAATAAAATTTTGCTTCAATGGGATAGAAAATTACACGAGCTTAAAGGATGTCAGCAAGAAAAGAATAGGGAGAAAATCTACAACAGGCTAATTTTATATGGCTTGTATAAATACATGAAAAGTTTCAAAACTTTGTGTTAACTCAGTAATGTTTTATTTAAATTTACATTTTTTAGTGTATATGTTCAGTTTCAGAATACAGAGACCGTTTTTTCAAAATGACACTAAAATAATTTCATATATGAAGTAAAATCCAATGACTGGCGTGAGTCTTCCACAATAAGTGTTTTCTTATATGTTTTCTATGTGTTTTTGTTTGTTTGTTAACAACAGAGCTAAAAGACATTTCTAACATTAAAGTGAATCACCGATGTTTTCCAAGATAAATTAAGGAAATTGAATGTCATTCAATAAAAGTAAAAATGTGTTTACTTATGGGAGAAAATCCAGTATACAAAGGCACTATAGGGCTTTATAAAAACAAAAAAACCCAAACAACTCAAAATCCCTGCCCCAAATCTATATGTAACTTTCCGTTTCTCCCAGGACTGTTATTTCGAAACTAGTAGGTACAATAATTTTAATTAAAAAAAAAAATTATTTGATCACTTCAGAGAAATCTGTGGTTTGGTTTTCATCAACTTCATATAGCTTAGTAGCTCATACCCTCAAATGTTTTCATATGCTTATAATAAAATCCCAGGAACACTAATAAGCAATATGTTAGATGCCTAAAATTTGAGGTCTCTGCAACTCTAAAGATTAAATGTCTTAACACTAAATATGGAATTGCCTCTATTAAAAGTTCAAAATTGTAATTTCCTATAACTTTGAAAAGTTCGGATGTACCTCTAAGCTTGTCATTATTTTATGAAATGTCTGCTTAGCTTGATCTACTTTGTGGCATAAGAAAACAAAACACCTACACAATTGAGATGATTAAAGGTTAGTAAATGTAAATAAAAAATAGAATTACCCTGGAAGTGGAAAGGAAAAAAAAATAACTGCAGAAGCATGCATATATTAATATTACTTGAAATTAAGCAAAGTATTACTCTAATAGTTTAAAAATATAGCAAGTCTTTTCTTTCTGTTCATATAGCAAATCCATTCTTTTCCTTGGAATGCAAATTTTACTTTTCATGAAAGGAATTTCTTTGTGATTCTATATATAATCTGTGGAAAGGCATTTTCTGTGAAATCCATGCCAATTGAAAATAGTTTGTTCATTTTTTAAAGGAAAGATATTTGAAAAGCAATACTTTGCACTTTTCAAGTAAAAAACATTTCCTTAATTGTATATGAATATGCAGATCATGCAACAATGCTGGAAAAATAATGAGATAGACCCACATCACAAGCTTTACAATGAAAATCACACAGACATGCATATATTGTTGCTCCATACCTGTATAAATTTCTGTAAAAATAGACAAAAACAGAAGTGGAATATATTGTTTAGGTGCATTTTTTTTTTCTTTTAAAATACACGTTTATAACTACTAAACAGTGAAGATACTCCTGTATCCACATCTGTGCATTTTACATGTCAACATAAAAGCAAGCTTCACTCTTTCTCAGAAAATATAAAAAGAATATTACTAAGGAAAACATTTGCCACGAATTTATTTCCTATTGAAATATATGCTTTTCACCCTTTCATCTTTCATAGAATCATAGAATAGTTTGGGCTGGAAGGGACCTTCAAAGGTCATCTAGTCGAACCCCCCTGCAACGAGCAGGGACATCTTCAACTAGATCAGGTTGCTCAGAGCCCCATCCAGCTTGTCGTTGAATGTCTCCAGGCATGGGGCATCTACCAGTTCCCTGGGCAACCTGTTCCAGTATTTTACCACCCCCATAGTAGAAAATGTCTTCCTCATGTCTAGCCTGAATCTCTTCTCTTTTAGGGAAAAACCATTACCCCTTGTCCTATCACAACAGGCCCTGCTAACAAGTCTGTCCCCATCTTTCTTATAGGCCTCTTTTAAGTACTGAGAGGCTGCAATAAAGTCTTCCTGGTGCCTTTTCTTCTCCAGGCTGAGCAATCCCCCCATCTCAGCCTGTTCTCATAGGAGAGGTGTTCTATCTTTGTTTACTGCATCAGAATTCAACTGAAATTTTTAATATATGCATAAAAGTTACAGAAAGCTAGTATCAAACACAGTTTTTCCTCATGACCTAGGACCTGTGGGAGTCAATTTCGGATACAGTGAGGGCCACCTTTAGCTCAGTCTCTGTTTTGAGATCCTATTTTAAGGATTGTCCAGACATCAGTTATAGAAGCTGATACCAGGATTATTACTTTATTACTTTTATTTGTGTATTGCCAGATGAGCCTACACCATGAGTAGGCCCACCATGCAGAAAAATAAAACTGCAAACATGTGTTTCATCAGCCAAAAAAACCACTGAAATTTGGTAAACTTTTCTTCGAGAAACAGCAATACCCTCATAATTTGTAGGGCAGCCAAGGAAAACATAACCATATCTAAAATATTTGAAAAATTGTGTTTGTGCAACCAGAGCTTTTAGAGATGGCCTTGGGGTTCTCAGTGCTGTTTTGTAAGGCCATGGGTCTCCTGCAGATCTTGTCATATCTGCCAGACCCTTGTGTATATCTAATGTACCCAAGAGTGCCTAAATTGACACAAGAAATGGCTAGGCAAAATACTTGCTCTCTGAATTGTTTAATTTTAGAAGCAGAAACAGCTGAATTTATGTATCTAGATGGCAACTTTTAGAAACAACAGAAAAATCAGTAGAAATACCAGAAAAAAATTCCAAAGAATATCTGTGGTGACTTCATATAAGAGCCAGCAGCAAGTCCCAGTTTATACTGATTCACACTTAGGCATCGCATAGCTTTTTAGACAAACCTTCTTTTTTTGCTTGGAGGCAATGTGTATTTTCTATGTAATATACCACAAACGTGGCCACTCCTCTACCCATAAAAAGCTCTTATATGATGCAAAGTGTCCTTCATAGCTCTATGCACCAGTTTAATTTTTCCCTAAGTAAAATTTTGTTTGGTTATTCAGTGTCAAGAGAATGGCAAAACCAGATATAAACTGATGTAGAACAGGAGATACTCTTTCTGACACACTAACACAGTGGTATGCTGGAAGGAGCCACAAGTCTTGCAAGACTGCCTTTTTGTGTGGGTCTTGGCACAGAAAAGACTGAGATTAGGCCTATGAGCACTGAAAAAGTAATTGCTCCATTATCTCTAGTCTAGTTTTTTTGCTTTCATGAGCACTTAACATTTCTTACTTATTATCTGTTTTGTAATTAGCTGTTCCCATAATAGTGTCCTATGCTGAAAACTCCATTATTACTCTTGCTTTTCAACTGACTTAAGCATTTTTTTTCTGCTGAGTTGCCTTTCTCTCTAGTTTACTTTCTTTTGCAACATGTTTAATGGCCAATTACCATTTTTGCTTTAATCTTAATTGGAACACATTCGGAGACATGTGTCATTAAGGCTGAAACAAATAAGCAGACATTTCCTCAGAACTGAATTTCAGTTTTCCTCTACAGTTACACGTATTTGATTAAAAAGGTCATGCCTATTAGCAACATCTAGACTAAACTCATACAGTGCATTTTTAAAATGATTTGGGTAATAATTTTAATCAAAGGATAAACTTTTTTGCTCAATTTTTTTAAAAGCAAGTTACTAGACAGTTTGTTGTTGTTGTTGTTTTTTGGTTTTTGCTTTTTTTTAATATTCACGTCAGCTCCTACAGGGCTATCACATATCAAATGTACACTCTCTACCTGAAAAGGACATTATAATGCTTTATTCCTTCCTGACCTTTCTTTGGGAATAGCAGAATACTGGCTCAGTTCATGGGTCCCAGAAACACTGGTAGTTTGGTTCACATTTTCCTTAAATACAAGGGTAGAAAATGGGGAAAATTTGAAGTTCTAGTGTGGGAGTACAAGATTTGTTCTTAGATTTCAGTCCCAAGTAAGAATAAAGAAACTTTATAAGTCTTACTTTAATTTCAGTAAAAAATCAGGTCTAGAAATTGAAGTGGAATCATTCTGCTTTTGCATGCTAAGAATGCTGAAAAGCAACATGACTGATATAAGGACGATCCCACTTTGCTACACTCTCAGCAAGGACTCTTGTTTAATAATTATGACTAACTTCATTGATCTGGCTGTGCGACACATAAAAATGTTGGCACTTAGTAATAGTTGCCTATGAACAGCAAACTTGCATTTATTACTATGGACCTGGCTGTTCGAAGAATATTTGAATATACTGCAAGGTTCTTACACAACACTAAAAACACCAATACTCGTAAATATGGATGAAACAGCTAATGGTTGGGGTGAAGCACCTAGAAGCACCTTGAAAGTAATACTAGAACAATTCAAAACTGTAGGAGAGATTTATGTATTGTGTAGAGGGCCACTATTACTAAGAAGCAGTAAACCAGTGTTTATTAGTGGAGCATTTGAGCACCTCTTTTACCAAAATATCTTTGAACGACTGAATGAACTGCAGGCGTTCCTCCCTTTCCCTTCATACAAGTATGTAAGAGTCAGATAAACTCTGTAGGCTCATGTGCTCCTACAGCTGCAAGTTACATGAAAAGTTAAAATTAAGGAAAGCAAAGAAAACTGTAGCAATCCAAAAATAAAGTTCTGATTTTGCTGGCACAGATGGAAGAATATAATGGGTATGTTTCAGCCTTAAAACAAAATAAGTAACTTAAGAGAAAATATGTAATTTGCTAAATTATAACAGATACCACTGAGGGACTGAAAAATATGGTAGGGTTGAGGTCTGGAAGAATATTTTTTCACTCCTTAGCATAAGAGAATGAGGAGTCTTTCTCTCTTTCATTGAAAATTAAAGGGCATGTTGATTTGAAAATGTTATCTTTATCGACTTCTGCTTGCTATTATTTTCTGTAAATAAATACTTTCAGGTCTGCATTTAACTTGCTTCCACATGGAAGGAAAAGCATGGATATAAATATAGATGAAACATATATTTTATATATGGATAAAAATACAACAATAGGGACTATAAAATTTACTAATTGCACTGTTCTTGAACTGAGTGTGAATTTTTAATGGAACAAGACAATATTTCGTGATGGAGACATGGGGGCTTTCATTCTACCTTCCATGAAACTGTTAGGACCCCTAAACACATTATGTTTCTCACACACTCTGCTGTCTTCTAAAGCACTTAATATCAATTTCAAAATAGCTGTGATTCTATTATAGAAAGGCTACAATTGTAGAATCAATATCGTAATAGAAAAGTTATTATAATAACTCCCCAGCTAGGATACTATAATGGAAGGAAGCTCATAAGAGGGTTGAGAGGCCTGCTTAACACTATACTGGATAAATTACTGTCAAAGACTATCAGTGATAATGCATTGGCCAAACTGTAGCTGAATATACTTTTGATCTGTCTCCTACTGCTAATATTAAAATGTTTGATTTGTCCTGCACCCAAATAAAATTTATCTTCCTTCCTGCTGCCAGTTCGATAGTTACTTTGCCAGTAGGGAAAGCAACAGAAAACTAGCTGATCCCCTTTCTCTGTTTCTGAACAACTTAACTTCAGAATGGCCTCTGATCAAAAGTGTCCAATGTACATCACTGTTAGTGTTGTATCTCAGATACAATAGAAAATGGGTGGAAGAGGGAGACATTTCTAAAGTAGTAGCACATTTTCAGGGCCTAAATTAGAACCAAGCAGAAGCAACTAAAACAGATATGTACTGAGGTAAAATCTTATATGAAAAGAACATTATACTACAGTATGTGTAAATGGCAGCACGGTAAACAGCATTTCAGCATTTAAGTGTGAGGTATAATAGTAAGTTGTACTATACAAGTCAGTGACAGAACACTAGTAAAAGTAGACAGAAACAGAGAACTAGACTATAAGGAGTGGACTGTCATATTGGAGTAATTAGAACACATTCACAAACACATACAGTATTTGTGGCATAGATACTGTATTATAAATGGCAAAAACATGTTATATAAATCCAGATACTATTAATTTTTCTCTATTTGAGCCTAGTTACAACACATGCTCAGTGAGGCTCAGTAACTTCTAAGATTTCTGTGTGAGTTTACACAGCAATCTCTTCACTAATAACATAATCTGGTAAAGATTTCTTTCTCTTTAATCAAATTGTGAGCTTCTTCCAAACCAAGGTCAAAAGAGTTATGATATAAAAGTATAAGACTTTGAAGTTCATTTTTTTATACCTTATTGGGGCAAAAGCTAGAGCTCTATAGAAATAGAAATTCAAGGACAAGAAACTTGTCTAAAATAGAATGAAAAAAATTAAGTTATCGTATTTAGTAATTAGAACATTATCAGAAGTTGACAAAGATATAATTTTGTATCTGGAAGTCTTATAAGTTTCTTCAGTTTTCTTTTGAATTATGTGTAGATGGACTGCTACTCAAGCTGTTCAGCTGGACATTTGGGAAAAGTCAAAAGTAGTAAATTCAGCGGCAATAATTCCAATGAAATACTAGAATATATAGAAAGCCCAGTGATCTACACTAGCTATGGTGAAATCTTCTGTCAGGGAAACACTGATGGAGAGGAATGTACAGGGTTGCAGTAACAGCATCAGAAGACATACTTCTTCTCCAGTGCTCTCCATGCATTGACTTTACCATGAAAACTGGATTTTCGAAAAATGTTTGTGTCCACAGGAAAACTAAAACATCATTTGCAGATCAGGCTTGTAGAGTTGATTTACACAGCCTGAACTGTCAGACATTTGAAGAAAAATCCTGATACATGCCACTACCCAAGTATCTTTGTTCTTAAAAGATTTGGATGTCTTCCAGTATTCTATGGAAGGGAATGGAATGAGTTAAAACATTCTGGCAAAGTAGACAAAGCCATGCTTAAAAAAAAAAAACAAACCAAAAAACCAAGAAAACACACATGAAAAATACAATAAACTAAGAATATACAATAATATTTAATAAAATTTCTGATGACTTTTCATGTTCATATAGAACTAATGTAAAAGTTTGTTAAAATATAAAAGCACATATTCAGGATATCAAAAAGTTTGCAGCATGTAAAAATGAGAAGTAGCTACACTTGCTCTCAAAAGAAGTGAAATTGAAAGAAAGTTAAAAAGTTAAGATTTTTCTGTTTTCTTTTTTAAAAGGAGAGGAAATGAAGGGGAAGAAAAAGTTAAACGGAAAAATCAAAACCTTCTGGTCATAATCTTTTCTAGTCTCCTTGTCAAAATAAACAAATGAGAATAGTCAAGGAAATTAGAAAGAGAGAGAAATGTATGCAAGCCAGTTTCTATAGATAGAATCCATTTCTAGCTTAATCTGACAGGCTGCCTTTTGTATGAATGCACCTGAATGCTGCAGTCATGCCTGGAATTCCTTCATTCTGCATTCTATATAGTAGATGTCTGTTGTAAATGTCCTGACTATCTGGTATATGTTCCTAATAGTGATGCATACCTTTCAAGTCAAATTTTGTGATGGGAGAATCAAACCTTTACAAAGCATTATGGAAATACAACTTCAGATTGCTTTCCAAATAAATGACAGCATTCATAATATAGCATTTATATTTTTCCACTGAGAATAAAAGAAGCAAGAAAATCTGTGCAAATATTCCATAAATAGAATGGATATTCCTATATAGCTTCTACCATTAATATATCTACTTCCTTAATAAAACAATTCTGACATCTGTAATTAGTGCACAAAAAGGTATTTGTTACAATAACCTGAATATTTCCACACAATTAGAAATCATAGTTTAACTACCCATTATGTTCGCTTACTGTGAATCTGTTTAAGACTACTTTTACAGCAGTTAAATACTAAATGAACAGATGGTGTGAGACTGAGGTAGTTTTCATATTAAACTAATTCTTCTTCTATTTATACAATCGTAAGTCTAGGTAACATCAGCATAAAAATTTTATCTTGAAAGGTACAGAGTAAACCTGTAAAGAAGTAAACGGTCTCAAAAAAATCTTTTATTTCAACAAGAATACTGTAGATTCTGGACATCCTGTACCAAGAATACTATGTTTTCAGAGGATCTCAGTTACCATTTATGAATCTTGCCAGCAGGGTTTAACTTTTCAATTGAGAGTATTAGACACTGCTGGCTTCTTGAAGGATGACTACAGAAATGTTGACTTTCTGAAATTTTAATCACTTACTTAAATATCTAAATGAATATCAAAGTCTTCTAAAAATCTGGCTCCTTGTGAAACAAGCACTTAAAAGACCAGTATTTCTAACCACTTACTGAAAATGATTTCACATCATTCTGAGCAGAGGCAATTCTGATACTGCAATACTCATTTACTTGTTATTATACTAGAATTTATTCAGCAGAACATAAATTAAAACTAATAAAAATTACAAACTGAATTTTGACCATTAACTAAAATAATAAGAACAAACATTAGAGCTCACTCTTTTCTTATGAATGATGAATTTAATGCAACAATCTTCCCTAAAGGGGAAAAGCCCTGCTGTCTCAACTTATCAAGAAAATTGCCTTTTAATGATTATTCTGGAATCCTAAGCATGTATCATTATATTGAACTGCAGGAGGAAAAATGTGTTTATATTTAATTTATAAATCAACGAGCCCCTTTAATTGAGATTATCACTTGAACCAGATTTGCTCAAGAACACCACACAATTTGTTGTTTTAAATTATTTAAGCAGTGAGCATTTAAAATTAAACCCCAAAATTTCTATCAAAAAGGTCACAATAAAGCTTTCATTTTAAGTGTATTTCCTTTAAAAGCATCAACAGAAATAATCACACACAGTTTATGGATTCCAAGATAACTATAAATTGTTTTCTGAGAATGAAAAAATAATTTAGAGAATGTCACAACCAATCAAACTAGAGAGAAAAATGTGTAGAAAAGCAACTGATCTTTATGGTGGCAGTTTAATGGGCATATGCCGCTCATTTTGTAAATAATCTTATTCTGTTAATAAACTGATTTTAAAGTATCTGTTTTGATTAATAAATGAACACTTTTAGTAGATGTATAAACAAAGTTTACTTCACATTAGTTGCAGCCTAAGGCATAATTGGCTGGTCACTTTAAAAGCTTTGCTTGTGAAAATGAAGGACTAATAATGCTGTAAGAAGAGTGAAATAAGTTCAGACAACTGACAGAAATGCTTTCTAAAGTTAATTATGCTTGCTTTCGCCTCTCCCTGGGTGTTCATTACCTTTAAAGGGAGCCACACATTGGCAGAAGTAATTACCAGGTTGGTCAATGCAGGTGGCTCCATTCTTGCAGGGAAATGAAGCACACTCATCTATATCTGTTTCACATCTTGCACCTTTGAAAAGACGAAAGATTTGAACATTTAGTAAGACAATTTCTAATTCATTTGCACCCCAAAAATGTCAAGCAACTTGTGAAGAGAAACTAACATAAATCAGCCAAATAAAGAGCCACATATACTAATGTCAGCATCCATTTAATTCTTATCAGCATGAATACATAACAGCTCATTTCTGAGTTGCTAAATGGTAACTAATCTTCCCTGTGTGTCGAAGCTTTGAAGGCCTTTTTAAATGCAGACTAATTTATCTTGTGCTATTTAGTTTACACGCGGAGTCAGTGTTCCAGTTTGTTGGAATGCAAATGAAACATTAGTCCAGGGCAGATAAAGAGAAATGAAAAGGAAACAGAAGCAAATTAGTCAATAATGTCTTAATGGATGTTTTGTGGACTACCTCGCTGTGGAAAACAAAGTTTGCTAGGAATACAACTCACCAGTAAAGCCAGGAAGACAGATGCATTCAAAGCCACCAATAAGGTCTGAACATGATGCATTATGAAGACATGGAGAAGAGTGACATTCATTTATATTTGCTTCACAAGTTGTGCCTACATATATGCAATCAAAGGGGAGAAGAGTTACTGCACAGTACACATAGTCAAATATCAAATAAAATATTATTTATTTTAACTGAATATAGCTCACATATTGGAATCTATTTGACACCCTTTTTATATTCAAATTTGGGCATCTGTGACAGTATGTTGATATTTTTAAGGTTTAAGCTATTCACTAACTTTCACAAAAGATTAAAAGTACATTCATTGAATAGATTCCTAAGGCTTAAAGCAGGCAATTTTCTTATTATATGAACACAGAAGAATAGAAAAATAAATACATTGAAACATAATAGACTGCATTGCAATAACATGTGAGGAAATATTTCTAGTGTTCATGACAAGACAACAGATGTACTCCCAGAAAATGCAAAAATAAATCTGATTTAGACAAGAACAACATTTATTCCCGTATAGATTATAGCTAACATAACTGCATAGCTACTTAAAAATATAAAATACTCAATTGTTAATATTTCCGAGTGAACTTAATTTTTTATCATTTGAATAATAAATGACGAATGACATCAATGGCGAGGTTTGGGAAGTTCAAAGAATTTTAATACATAAAAATGCAAGTGATAGTTGTTCAGAATATAACTAGCAGTAGAAATACAATATTTTGCCCTGTGACATTTGAATTATACATTGCTTTGTATTTCAATGATTAAAAATCTATGAGCTTTAAAAAATGGTGCTCTAAAAAGAAAATGGATGCACTTTAAATTCCTAATCTGAGCTGAAAGCAAAGAATAGCTGCAGATATTAATGCATCCACTCATCAAAGTTACTGCGTTTTTCATAGAAATTGTACAAATATGTCAGAAATGAAACCTTTCCCACACAGGTTTTTTCTCTGATTCCATTATATTTAATCTGTCAACAATTTAAAAAGCTTCATGGAAACAGTATATGTTATTTTCAAAATTTCACTGAACCCCATTGATCCATTTTCAACAACTAAGCCACTAGCCAGCAGAAAACACCTAGTTCCATGCTGAAAACAAAGTAGATAACTTTAGTAAAGGTGCACTTATGCTAAATTTACTTGATTAGAACTTCAGATGACACAAAAATAAATATATATGCAACTCATTCAATATGTTAAAAATTGGTATAAGACTCAAAGCAGGTTTACAAAGTTATAGTTCTTTGGATTTTTAATACCTTGAAATCCATCCTGACAGGTGCAACTGAAGGCATTCACATGATCAACACAAGTAGCTCCATTGTGACAAGGGTCACTAAGACACTCATCCACTTCAATCTCACAGTTATTACCTGGAAACAAGTGAAGGATTTTCTTTATTAGGAACATGCCACTGGCAAGTCACCAATGCAAGGAGCAACAACAAAATGAAGTAACAGAGGTTATGTACAGACAGCTTTTACCAATGAGCTGTAAATTGTCTTTGGGAAACCAATTTATTGTTGATTAAAGGCATAAGTGAAATGTATACATCATATATAATGTTCAACAATGATCTGATGGGAGTTTTATAGATTCACTTATAAATGTACATATCTTCATATTTTAAGGGCAATAAAGTCTTGAGTTTTCCTGAAACATCACAAAAGAGTAAGTATGGTTTCTAAGATAAAATGTTAAAATATAACAGTCTTTTTCTATAATTTCTTTTCATTCATGTATTAATGTCTGGATTTGTTATGAAGATCTCTATGGGAAATGTTAGGAAAGTTTTCCATTATGGCCAAATATTTTAATACTTTTTTTTTGAATCTAATAACAAAAAGATATTGCCATATATTTTTAAATATGTGGAGGAAAAAAATTACAGATGCTTATTTCTAGTTGAGAATGATGTGCCTAATATTTTTTCTTGCCTTTGAGGTAGAGCAAAGCTCAGAAAGTATTTATTTGCATTTCGCATATGAATTATCCAAACAGATGGTAATGGTTTCGACTTTATTGTTACTTATCCCTAAAAGTTTGTTTCAGAGGGGTTTTGAGGGCTTTATTTGTCCACAGAAAAAGTATAAAATAAAAACAATAATCTGCTATTGTGTAGATATAAGAATTTAAACAAACATTTCAATAAGACCTCACCAAGAATTATCACAAGTAACATCAGATATTTTTACTTTATATTTTGACGACAAAATAAACCAACCATAGAAATAAAATATAGCATTTCATTATATTACAGACACAAATACTACAGCTATTAAGTTACATATTATTTCATCTAAATGGATGCCTACATTAGGACATAGAGCAACAATTTAAGAGGTGTGGAGTCTACTCAAGATCTGAATACTCTGGTTGCCTGGGTCCTCCTTGAGCATCAAGAGAGACTCCAGAGTCATCCTGTTCCTGCTTTAGGAGCCCTGTCAAAGTTCCTGAAGTTAGACAGGA
The DNA here is from genome assembly GCF_036013445.1 of Caloenas nicobarica. Lineage (NCBI taxonomy): Eukaryota > Metazoa > Chordata > Aves > Columbiformes > Columbidae > Caloenas > Caloenas nicobarica. The sequence continues at coordinate 29,017,355 of NC_088247.1, forward strand.
TGGATCTGAGTTGCAGAGCTGAGTTGCAAATAGGGAAATACTACTGCACTTGAGTAGTTCATCATACAAGTGATCGAAAAGATCTGACTCTCTATCTAGAAAGGTTTTGTTTGTTTTTTTTAAACGCTGTAATCAGTGTTAATCCATGAAAGTATGCTGGCATAACCAAACTAATTTTAATCTAGTCAGACTCTGTACCAATGATTATGACCTGCAGGAGAGGTTTAAGGATGAGTAGTTAAACCTGCCCAGGAATCTTGGATGTATATTTGGCTGTTGAGGCCCCTGTTACTGCAGCCTTATTGTTACAGGAATCGTAAAGCAGATAAATTAAGGCCAGCTTGTGTGTGGCTGGGAGTTGCAATCCCACCAGTGTAAGACAGACACCCTGTCTAAAATAGTGTAAAGTAAGAGTTATTCGAGTGGAAACAGTCCCTTGTAGACAATATTTTTTACAGCTGACTACTCTTACACAGCCAAGTACTTTTGTATGCCAGGAAACAAAAGTTGCTTCTGTCTGACTCAGAGACACACTGCAAAATTGTACCTATTGCTATTTTTGAATAACCTTCTTTTCTGTGGTTTCAGACTGACTTAAACAGCTGTTAAACAACACTCTTTTGAACCCACCTATAAAACCAGGTGCACAGAAACAAAGATAACCACCCGATACGTCTTTGCAGATGCTGGAGGCACCACACGGTTGTGACAGGCAGGCAGCAACATCTGCTTCACAAAACTGACCAGTAAAACCTGAGGAAAAATAGAGTAACAGAAGACAAAACTTTATTATCACATTTCATCTGAGAAAGCAGACAAATGAGGAACTAAGTAATTTTGTGTTCTTTAATTATATTTCAAAAATTTATTTAGGATAGTGTAAAATATTCCAGATTCTTCAAAAGTTTCAGTTTCATATTTAAAGCAATTCTAAATGGAATAAAAGAACTTTATGATAAAGCCATACTTGCAAGAATATTAAAAACCATTCAAGATACAATGTGTCTTCAAGAGAATTTGATAAATGTCAATATCTTCAAGTGGTTTTATGCAGATATTCCTATTTTTATTGAAATATTAGTAAGCACACGGGTGATAATAGCTTCTTCATTTTTTCTCTGGTGTTCTGTACAGCACACTAAGAAAACGTCCTGTATTTCTAAGCCACAAAAGAAAATTGTGCCAATACTGTGCAGATATTACAAGATCTGACAGTTTGACAGATATCAATATTGATTTTTTGAACCAGTTAACTTATAGTTAATAAGAAACTTAATCTTGTGAAAGACTGAGCACCTGTGTTTCCTGCTGAGGGCTACATATGCGCAACATTTAAAAAAGAAATTAAAAGATAAAATATGAATCTGCATTTTACACTTAGGCTATATTTGCCATTGTATTATAGTTTCTGAAGCCATCATCCAGCAAGAAAATCATATGGTTCTTTGGAGACAGCACCTTTATTTTTGAACATACACAATAAATAGTTGGAAGCAAATGTTTTTCGTTTCACAGAAAAATGGCTTTTTTCAAACCCAATACATATGTTTAATTTAATTCATATAAAGCAATTAAAAAAAATCAATCGTGTGTGGAGCTACGATCCAAGTGCTGAATATAAATGCCAGGTTTTAAACTTTAGACATTTTTGTTGTAACTTTTCTGATAAAAAAATCAGTGAGTATACTGTAAGAAGTATAGTTTTGTTTTCTCCTATTAACCAAGCATTTTAAAAGTTTCTGAAGATTTTTAGATTCTTGCAAAAATAATGTTACAGCAAAAATCAAAACAGAATGGACCAATTTAACCATTACAGCATGAAAAGCCACTAAAGACTTAAACTAGAGATTTGGTTCAGTGAACTAAGTATAACTAATTCCAATGTCTTACAAACTTGGATACCAAGTCTGGCTGAAGATCTGAACTTCACATTCTGTTTTAAAAAAGCTTCATAAAGAGATGCTGTGCTTCAGTAGCATAGGTGTTGCCATGACAGATTCTAGTGGGCCATTGAATTGCTCTGTATCTGACCTTGAGTTCATCAATGTTTTACACAATGAAGAGAATAAGGAAGAATCCTTTGTCAAAGATGTTCAAACAAATCTGTTCCTCCAGCATGCCGTGATAGCTTTAAAAACTAAACATAACCCTGTTTTTACAGCATTACTATATACTATAAATGCATAAGCATTACTCTGGATGGACATCCAGAGTAATAAATTATTGCAAAATTTTTAAAGTTCAGTCCTGCTTGGGCCTAGTTTAGTACAGTCTTCAAATTAAAGGAAATATAAACTATGTCCTTAGGATATGACTGAAGAGCTCCTGATCTGGGTGATTTTTTGAACAGCTGGTTAGATGAAGTAAGACAGCAACTTCTGACCATCAGGGTAAATTGCTGAAACATATTGCACTTTAGAAATCTTGGCTTGTATAACAAGCCTTTGAGGCATAAAAACAAGACAATGCATATTAAAACTGCCCTACACATGCAGTCATTTTGGTTTCTATATCAGTAGATGCAGAAAGGTGTCTTCAAGCTATGTTTTTATTCCAACTCAAACACCAGCTGTGCAGCTTTCTCACACAGCTGAAGTTTTCCTCCCTGTTGATTGCTATTAAAAATTTAAGCATCTCTCTCATTTTTGCCTTCATAAATAGACGTTAACATCTGCTTACTGAAGTACTACCTAAAACTAATATAAAAATTATGATAAAGAAGTAAAATGGAAACATTAATCAATAATGGTAACAGTATACACAGATATATTTATAACTGTTATATGTGGTTATGTGACTTTCATCCAGATGGAGATACTGAATATAGAAAAAATGACATGATTTTCTTTTTGATAAACTAAACCTAAATATTCATGATGACCTTATAGATTAGAAATAAAGATTTTAACCTATGTATGCATTTATTTTTGTGGTTTGAATTAATTATCAAAGTATTGCAACATGGACAAATATATCCAAAGTTACTATACTAAGTTGAAGAGCAAAGGGTGGTGGTTTCAGGGCCCAATTTTAATGTTAAATATCTGGTTTTGTATAAAGTTTCTCATCAAAACAGATTCAGCAGCAGTACTTTATAATATTTCCTATAAAAAGAGATTAGCAAGCATTGGTTTATTGTTGTGCTACAAACACTCAAAAGATACTTTATTAATTTAGATAATGGAAATTTTGCAGCAGAGCTTTGTTTTTTGGTTTTTTTGTTTTGGTTTGTTTGGGGTTTTTTTTCCCCAAAAAATGTCGCATTTACATTCTTCAGACATTTCTTTCTGACAAACCGCAATGCCTCATGACAAAAGTGATTTTTACTAGTCAGACTGTGACACTTAAACTCTCCAGGGAGATCATCACACTGTGATCCATTCTGACATAGTCCAGCCACACAGTGATTTATGGCAATTTCACTACATGGCTCCTTATATTCTGGATGGCAGGTACATCTGAAGCTATTAACTCGAACCTCACATTAAAGGTTATTGTCAGGCCCAGCAGGTTTTGATGTGCATTCATTCACTCTTATTGAACAAATATTACTTCTGGGGAAAATGTTATATGGTTCCTGTTAAAATTACAGCTTGGAAAACCTTAAACAGATGGAAAGGAAAAAATCTCAGAATTTAATAAATTCATTTAAAACTTGGACAGTATTTTTACCGTCATTAAGACTCATGCATACTAATGGGTTGCTGATTTTTCCTTGTTTGCCCTGGATGTGATAACAACATACAAGCCATTTTATTAATTTGAGTTTTGAGACAGAGTGATTGTTATTGATTTTGTCATTCAACATCTGTCATAATGAAACCCTGGCTTTGCTTGGGTCCTTTAGAATTTCAAGTGTAAAAATTGCACTTATTTCAAAAATTATACAAAATGTAAAAATTGTAAAAAATATTCAAATAGCAGTAGCATAGTTGAACAAAATAGAGAAAAGGTAATAAAGTGGTGAAATCATCACTTTTGAATGAAAGACAGGGAAAAAATGCTGCTGTTACCTCAGAGCATACAACAGAAAAGTGTTTTATTGTGACAATCTGCTCTAATAAATGCATCTGATAATTGTATTGAAGTAACCAGCCATAACTATAAAAGACAGAGTGGAAGATACAACTTTCTCTGTTGTATCTTTCTTGTGTATAGGCTTTCCAGAACTCAGAGAACAAAACTCACTAATTCTCAGTAAAGACAATTTGAACTTTGGCAATTAAATTAGAATAACAGAATTACTCTCTAAACGTTTTAAAACCTTCATATTTCAAAATTAAAGAGACTGAGAAATGATGCACATGTGACATTAAGAAAGCTTTTAAGTTCTCTGACGGCTCCTCATTTTCACAAGCAGACTTCGTGATCTTACAACTGCAGCAATCTGAAAAATGCTATTCTGTTCCTGTGAGAAATTCAGTTGTCATTTTATTTTCCCATCTAGCTCAGCGAAAAGTCAAAACTTGTGTTTATGCTTACACATAATCTGAAAGAAAACTAAAACTTGTTGCAAGAATGTGCTATCATGAGTATTCATTTTCTTACCTACATATTCCTTTCCAGAAATAAATAGGTAAATATTCAAAGGCAACAAAATTTCAACAGATTTACAATCTTCTGCCATTTGGGTTTGAAGTGAAGTGTTTCAACAGTTTTAAATATTTTGCAAAGTTTTCTCAACTAAGTAGTAAGTGAAAAAAAAAACTATTCTAAGCCAAAAGTCAGTTTTTATCTCATCATGTCAGCATTTTCTGATGAAATAACATTTCATTGCATATTCCTCAAAAAGCTCTACAGACGGCTAAAAAGTCATCATTAAAACTCACTTTAAATTTTATATTATGATTTTCTGTCAGGAAGACTGAAAAAATGTTTTTTCAGCAAAAACTTCTATACATCATTTAAGCTCAGTTTAGTCTGGAGCGGAATCTTAAACAGCAGTCAGTCCACCTTCTGCTTACTACTCGCTTTGGTATCAACAAACACCTGAACATTTTAAAATATTCTTGACACCACAGAAGTTCTGCCTCAATTGTATTAGGTTGTTTACTGTAAACACTAATGTGACAATGATGGCAAGCTGATGTACTTGTCGCAGGAAACAAAAAGAGATTTCATCTAGGCTGCAGATAATATCTTTCTCCAAGATGGATTTGCTCTAAGATCAATTCTGATTCAGATAGTTCCCAGTGGACGAACCTCCCAGGTTGACCTTGCAGAGCTAGAAGCACACCATACCCCAGCCTGAATCCACATGCCTTCCTGGCCCTCTTCTAGGCTTTTACTAAGCAATTGTTGTTGTCCAATTTATTCGAGTCACCTTTGTACTAGGGTAGAAATTTTTTACACAGGTGCAGTAATTTCCCCTCACTGATATATTTGCGGGTGCTGCTCAACCCTGGAGATTCATTTTTACCTACACATGGTTCAGTTATGCTCCTACACAGGAGAGATAAAGGGCACTGTTATTTCCATGTCATGAATGCAGTCCATTATGGAATCAGACTGAAATTACAGGTTAGTATGAACTCTGTGTACCTGAATGTAAATTGTTTGGAATATTTACAAATTAAAAAATAGTCAGAATAAACTCAGTTCTCTAATGGTATCAAGCTGTTCTCTATTAGTTTGGCCACTATTTATTGAACGACAGTGCTTTTCTGATAAAAATCTTTATTCACCAATGAACTCTACCCTCATGGATAATAATGGCTTTTTTTCTGTGTTTTGTGATCAAAATCTGAATACCTACAGTTCCATACAGAGGCACAAATCCTTTACAGCAATAAATATTAATAGACTTTGGGACATGGATAACGGTCGGCAACAGACACTTTTCAGTCATAGCATGTGGTGACTGTATGACAGGTCTACATCTTAACACCATATTTTACTGTATTCAGCTAGATTTAGCTTAATAATTTTAATCAACTTCTATTATTCACATAGGGAACATGATGGCAAGGCAGGAAGGGCACAGCCTCACTGACAAGAAATACAGTCCCATAGTACCCAAATAAGCAGAGCTGAGCAGGTGAAATCCTGGTAACCAGGGTCTGCCATCGTCCAGTGATGATCAAACAGCCTGTATTGACAAGGTAGGTCTGAGATGAAGCTGAGAAATCAAAGTCAGGAAGGCAAGGTCAGGTTGGTAGGAGCCTACTGGTACACTGACATATGGCAGGGACCTACATCTCTTTTTGCACAAGCAGAACTGACCAAATATGTCAGCATGGAGACCTCTTTTTTCCACAATATCAGGAGATTGCTGAATGCCATTCAGCTTGATCTTTCTGGATCTGTTTTTGCAGACTAATGACTGGTTGTTCCCAGTTTGTATCTATTTGTTTATGACTGCTGAAAAGAATGCATCTTCGCTCAGCTGAATCTTCTTTCCCTTCTAGACAATTTAATAGAGTTTTTACCTGTCCCTCTGTCAGATTGCTGCCATCTTCAGGTTCAGTCACAATATTCCAAAGTGTATCATTCAGGTCATTGATGAAGAGTATTGATGAAGAACATTAGTGGACCCAAAACACTTCCAGCAAAATTATTTTCCATACTGAATCACTATCATATTTTACTATTGTTTTCAGTGTGTTGTCATTTAGTGGTAGTTTCACTGACACAATATCCCCTTGGTTTCCTTATAAGAATGCTGATGCATTCAAGATATATATCACCTAGTTCTTCCTTATCCAGGTTTATTACCACCTGAGAACAGAAATTGCAATGGTTTCACACACTTTGCTCTTGAGAAATCCATGTTACCTAGTGACTGACTCATCATTTTGTTGGTTTCAGATGCTTATAAATAGTTCATCTTTATATTTTGTCTAGTGTTTTTCCAAGAGTTCAAGTTAGACCTGACAGTTCTATACTTCACTTCTGCTCTTTTTTGCTTTTCTGTTATTTGACCCATCCACAAGCCAACAGCTCTGAAATGGCTCTGGATAATTTTTAAATACCATGGCTGACCTTGTGGCTGAACAGACCTTGAAGTATGCATTTTCATCTAAGCATTTTCTAGATTTTTTTTTTCTCGTCAAAGATTTTATTTTTAGACAGTTCAATGTAGTTGACTTTTTTGCTTATGGTCAAGAAAAAAAAGAATGTTGAAAATGTCTTGGTATCATATGTCAACAACTTTCTTTGTTAGGAAGCATATTGACACTTTCTAAGTAATTACTCAAATATCAACTATACATTTCCTCCTCCTCCCATCTTTTTTTTTTTTAATCTCTTGAATATAGAGCAAAACAGCAGAACAGAAGCTAATCATCTAGAAAAGGAGTGACTTCATGAACTCTGCTGTTAGTGATCTTCAAATTTCTGTGTAAGATCCCTGACTTTTCTGTCACTTTATTTCTCTTCATTCTCCCTGTGTCTAGAATTTATTTCTTCCAGTGAGGGCTAATGAGTTCATCTCTTCTTTCTTAGCAGCCTGACTTGAATGACCATTTCTACTGCTTTGGACAAGCTGGACCTTAACCCATACAATTTAATGAGAAGATGTAAAAGAATTATCACTCTGCAGTGTTTTTCTTTCAAAAAACCCTTCAAACCTAGGAAAAGGACCACAAAGGCCAAACACAGCTTCCAATACTGTAGAAATATTTTTGGCAGTTCCACTAAAAGATGGATTAGACCTAGGGAAAAAGGATTCAGCAAGAACAGTCATACCCTATGCATCTTACAGAAATACAGCAGAAGACTTACAGCTATTACAACAGAAGTTTGATTACCATACCACAGCAGGCAACTTCAGACTATTATTTATAATACACTAAGAAACCAGAGAATAAGATTTTATTCTGACTGTGCTTGGTGCCTTGGAATTTGTGGTATGATGCATTAGAACAGGACCTAATGCTATTTTACAACTGCAGAATAAAATAGCCACAAAACTAGAAAGGAAAAAGGAAAACCTTATGAAATAATAAGTTACCCATTTTCATTTACCAGAACTGCAAAGTGGTCAGTGTTTGTAGCTTCTTTTGAGAGGATGTCAAGCCATACTGAGAAGATGGTGTGTATCACAGAACATACCTCGTTTCTTACTACCAATAGGTAATTTTTTACCCTTTCCTATATATGCAGTGACTATCACATTTATAAATTCTCTTATGCATAATGAAAAATGAGAGTAAGAAACTGCTTAATAGAAATAGTTTTGATTTTTCCTTTTTTTTTTCTTTTTTTGTTGCATCATCTCATAGATCAGTCTAATGTGATATCACTTAATGAAACACAAATACAGGACCTGAAAAATGACAAAACCTCAGCAGATAATTAAATTCCAGAGTGATACTCCTCTCCTCCCTCTGTACTGGAGTGACTGTACATGCTATATTGATATTTTTAAAAACAAATTCTGTGTAAAAAGACCAAAATAAACACCTGAGGTGCTTGTTTTCAAAGCAGGCAAAAACTGGGAAATATCAATGCTGCTAGTAGGTCAGTATGTAACAGCTGGCTTCAGCTTCAGGCCAGTGGCATTTTTTAAACATAAAATAAATAATAGTTCACAGGAACAGATTAGTAATCTAGAATAAAAACATTCTACCACTCAAATATTGCTAGTTTATTTCTAAAGAAATGACATGCCTTGATTATCACCTGATTTAGAGCACCAGTAGGAAGAGTAACTTAAATTAAAACGGTGGTGTTCCACCAGTGAGAAAGCAGAAATGGAGACACATTTCTTCTTAAAAAAGAAAAAATGAGGAAAAAATAATTCTTTAAAATATTTTTTCAGAATGTCTGTTTTGTAGAAGCATATTTCTTAGAGGACTTTCTTTTTGGTTGGATTTTTTTGTTTGTTTTTTTCTTGTTATTTTTTTTTTTTGTTCTGTCACTGATAGTTTACAGGTAGATTGCACAGGAATATATCTGTCTGTCTAGAACTAAACCAAAAAATAATCACCTCTCTCCTTGCTTCCTTTTTTCAATGCTGGTATGTGCAGCAGTCAGGCTTTAATATAATCTAAGGAATGGCTTATGTTTTGAGGTTCTGTTTGTTTGTTTTCTGCTTTAATAATGTCTTTTGATGCTTCCTTTTAGTTTAGTTGATTTATAATTGCTTGCTGCTATTGCTTACTTCTACTGATATATCTTATCTACCCAACACCAATTCATTACTGATAGCCTCACCTTAATGTGTATCACCATCGAAAACTCAGTCTATTGTGTCTATCGTGCTAATCTATTTTTTGCTGAAAAAGAAAAGGAAGAACTTCTAGTGGGAAGAATTAAGATTTAATGAGAAGAAATAGCTCTTTCATTACTTCAATACAGTACATAATTAATTCAAAACAGCACCTCCTTAAAAGAAGTAATGGACACTGATGGAGAAAATTTACAAGTTTTTGTCCTCAAAGCTTATGTTTATTTGACAGGCCTATATAATTTCTGAACAGTTAATATTTCTTAGAAATAAATACCTGTGCATTTCGACAGAAACCAAATATGTATGATGAACCATGTTTTTATACAAAAGCAAAAATAATATAAACAATAGTAATAATTATTACATACTTTCTAACTTCTGATAATGACACTGTATTTAACTCAACATAACATCTCTGAAACAAGCATCAGTGGCATACGAATCTCCCAGCAAAATCAGCACAAGCAGCGGGCAGTGTTGCTGTCCTCCATCAGTCACATCTCGGAGGTACTTCCTGCCTTCCAGAATTCATGTGCCCTCCATAGTGTGATCTGACACTAGATTAAATAAAGAGCTCTTCACTGCAATATTCTTCTTTCAGAGATAAATTAAATTTGTTACAGAAAGTAAGTTCAATGCCTTCATTTAAAATAAAATGGTTTCTGAAGTTCAGCATAAAGTTGGGCATGCATTTCCTCAGATTTTCTATAGCATGCAATACTATCCAGACTGTTCTTCAGAGTGAAGGTGCTAATAAACAGCTTGAGTGCTCTTTTCTGAGAGATCCATCAGGGTCTTACCTTACTCCTTTCTCACCAATGGCAGTATGTCAAAAAAGCCCAGCTATCCTTCTACATGTAGTCAGTTTTCTGTGCAGCTAATCTTGCATGCTTACCCTTCCAGTTAGCATTATTTAAGCTTTGTCCATGATGGCCTTGTTCTAAACACACATATACCAATTAAATGTATCCCTTTGCTACATAAGGCATTTTGTTATTTTAGTCATACTTCTAGTTATAATGACATCTGTGTACGTCATTGACAAAAGGATCATACATACTGAAGAATGAGGGTATGAGAGATCCCATTTTTAGAATATATACTGGAAAAAACTGAAAAAAATTTGGACCTGCTGCACCTCAGATTCTTCTTGTCCAGAGAGATGATATGAATACAAACAAAACTTGAGATTTCTCAGATGGGAAAGGGAATTAACGAAGTGGATTTCTAGATCTGACTCATTTGTTTACCTGAGTAATAAACCTTAAGATTTTTCGCTTGTTTGGGATGACTTTATTAATTTCATATTATATTTGAATGGGCTCATTCTATCAGCAGGAGACACTTAAATACAGTATCATATTCCATTAATGTGTCAGACAAAAAGAAAAGTGTAGAGATGCCCAATTTAAGAAGCAGCAAATGAAAATTAGTCAACAGTTGGGGAGTTAAATCTTTTCTAGAAGAGTATAACTTTGGTGAATTGTGAAAAACAGCTATGATGGTTTTAACAGATCTTTAGAATAACTTTAATATTGAGAGAACAGATGATTCCTTTCCATTCTGTTACTGCCATTCTAGTAGTTTTATAAATGAACAGACTCAAGCTAAAGGCTGTCAGAGACATTTCTTCACCTGGGGGATTTGTAATGGGCTATTACGGTATTTCTGAAGACATCAGTGTTTTGTGTCTGCTTTTGTTAACAGTAACTCCATGTCTCATTATCCACTTTGAAATAAATAGTGTTGTTTCTATTAGAAAAATGTCAGATTTTTAAGTCATCTGTTAGGGTTGAAGGACTGAATTGATGTTACGAATGAGCTGTTAATCAATAGAATTTTTTTCTTCTACTTTTTCAACCTCATAAATGACAGCCTCAAAATGACATAAATTCACAAGTATAAAAAAGAAGAGGAAGCCAGCAATTTGTGTTCTATTGCAGGAAAAATTCACTTACTACTGGCAGGAAGCACTATACACAGGCAGAAAATTGGAATTATAGAAGAGAAAGCAACTTAGTAAAGCTATTAGAACTAATAAGTTTTGATCCTTTCACAACAGTGAGAAATTTGTCATATTCTCTCCAATCAGAAGTTTACTTTCTCTTTCTTCATCACATCCTACCTTAACATCAAACCCTTGTGTGAGACTTTTTAATGAACTTTGTGAAGTATGTTGCTCTTCTTGTTTTCTACTTTTAGCACAATGCCTTTGGATTCCATATTTTTCCTTCTCCTACACTTGGTTGCGTGCTTCTATACACTGCCTAGTATGTGCTGGTGTATAATGAATGGTTTTCATTGCCATCATGTCAATTTTCTTCTGCCTTCGCCATTTACTTCTTATCTTTTGTAAAAACTGGCTGTAATTAAAAATGATATATTTTAATAAAAGTTTTTAATAATTTTATCTTGTTTCAACTTTTTAATTTATCAAAATTCTACATATTTCAGTCTTTGCATGAAAAAGCTCTCTAAATGCTTATTTGTGTAAGAATAATATAACGAAATCTCGCATAAGTAGAAACTGCAGAGTCCTGTTTGCTCTTACACATTTGTGTCCACTTTTTAACAGAAAATAAAGATTGTATTTAAAAATTAAAATCTTACTGTGCTTCTGGGAACAATATAAACAAATAGAAGGTACACTTGCCAGCATATTACAGAAAACACAATTATGTATTACATCATAACACACACTTTGAATACACAGTCAGTGCAATCACGTGACCACTGCAGTAATGACTGTGTTCTTTTTTTCCAGCATTTTTATTCATATAAATGTCCAAGTGCAGATTTTCCTTTGCATGGAACATGTATATTAAGGTTTGTATTACAGCTTAAAACATCTATGGCAGCTTAAAACAAAAGTGTGACAATTACAAGTGTGGAATCTTAAAACTTCACTGCACTGTAATCTTGTTCTTCTAGTAAAAATAATGAAAGAAGGGACAGGTACGAATATCTCAAAATTCGATTTACAAATATTATATATACCATACATTTGTATTTTAACTGCACATTTTCTACATGGCTTAAAAGCAGAATAATGTGCACTACAAAATCATTACCATTCTGACTTTGAAAAGATAAAACAGACAAACCAATGTTGTCTTTCTGCAGCCCTGACATTTATAGCTTTTCATTTTGTAAGCAACAAGCAGCAATGTTGCTGCAATTGCCTACAACTGAATTACCGAACTAAATATATAAAAAAGAAAAACTTAAGTGTTTGGCAGAATTAATATAGGTAAATTTATCAGTGTTCTTAAAAAGGAAAAGTACAGCCTGCATTGAAAAAAAAAAAGTTTGTCGAGCCTATCTAGATGTCAGTACTAAATGTATAACCTGTTACTCAGTTCCTGGAACTTTTTCACATTTTCAGGATCCAAGCCTGCTGGATAGTATGGGTTATGTTCTGTGTAGAAAGGATGGGTTACACATTTGCTTTCTAGATTCTGTCCTAGGTCCCCAAATGGGGCATTTTTTGCTTAGCCTTGTTATCGTCTTCCCTCTGTCATTCTCTTAGGTTGAGGCTAGGAGTAATCAACATTCTTCTGTTTTATTACCATACTTTATTTTGTCTAATGATTTTGCTGATACATACACAAAATTCTAGTAACCATTCTCCTATAGTAAAGTCTGAGTTTCATGAGGACATAGTGATTTATTCAACACTTTACTTCATACATCTGAAAAAGCTAAATTAAATGGCATCATTTGCTGTACCAGGCTTAAATAGTGTGATGCAAATGTTACTGAGCAGGAGAGAGGAAGGACAGGTTAACCATTACACTGCAGAGTGAAAAAGGAAAGAATGGCCTAGGAAGATTATTCTTTCTACTTCTCTATTTTTAAAATACTTTAGAATACTTCTGATATTTTTTCTTTATAAATGAGGGCTCTCATAACTTGTGCCACTTTTAGAATTGCCACCGTTTTCTGCTAGGCCTTTTATAACAAAGAATTGAAGTCTCTAATTTTGTAATGGCTTCTATGAAAAAGTGAAACAAACAATCCGACCTTCTATGGTAGCAAATGTCTGGGCACTCTCAGGAAGCTCACCATTAGAAAACCAGCTAAATATACCAAGATTCTCAAAACCACAGAAGAATGACTAGAGTGTCTCAAAATATATTTAGCATTTCACAAATATCAGAGAAAAATTAATGCCAGCGTATGGATCAGCTATAAATCTAAGGAGGAACTCCTTGGAAGGACCCCTAGTGATGTTCCTTGACAGTTCCTGGGACTGGAACCTGGAACCTTGACAGGTTCCTAACAGTACCTTCCAGGTACTGCTTTTGCAAGAGCCGAACTTCTGTCTCTCCAACAGCTCTATCAGTGACCTCAGCAGTTTTCCTGGATGAAGAGTCAGAACTGATATCTCATGGATGTGGCTGCCTACAGCAGTTTCAATATAAAGAATTTGCAAAAAAGCTAACATCATGTGAATGTATTAAACTTATTTCTTCAAAATAATGAGTCTACTAGCAACTGCCTTCAAGCGGTTCTATATTTTCTCACTGTATGAATACTCATAGCATTTTCTGAAAGTGGTAGGCTGCTGAACAGCATTTCTACAGCTGATTAGATGGACTTCTTTAGAAAGATTGCTATCCTGCAGAAGTTACGGTGTTAGAGGTATAAGAAAAACATATTCTTTCCAAATCGTATAAATGAATGGTAACTTGGAGCAAGAAATTGATAATATGAATTTCAAACTATGCATCAAGAAAATACTTTTGGTAAACTGAGCAACAGCTTCCTGTAAAAAAAATATTAGAGCCTCTTCTTAGGCAATTTTGAAATCAAGACAAAAAAACCCAGTCATACAGATTCTATGTTAAGAGTGATTGTTCAGAAACAGTGTGAAGGATTGAATGATTTCCTAAATATTTCCCATCTGTAATCTTGATGATTCATTTTATTTTTTGAGTCACAGCATGCAACAATTTTCCTAAGACTTCTTTCTGAAATAGAAAATTTCATGTATAAGCTTCTACTTTATAATAAGAGTTTCCAGAAAGATTTTAAAGAAAGTACAGTCTTATTTCATGGTACAGTAAACTTTAATAAAAGCAAACCTCCAAAAAAGGAAGAATTTGATTTACAGTTTTTCTGTATGTGAGTTTACTCTTAATCAGAAGTACTGCTTCTTTGATTCGATGTATTGAGCTGAACATAAATTGATTCTAGGTTGAATCCATCAATCCAAGCACCTCAACTGACAGGATTTTCTGCTTCAAAATCAGTCTACTTTAGCAATCATACTAATCATGCACTAATCCCACTGAAAAAGAAAGAATTTTTTTGTGTATTCAGTAAGGTGTAGCAAGGATAATATACATCACTGAGGCAGGAATAGGAATAGGAAAGAAGCTGTGTAGTGGATGTAAGGTTTTGTAAAAGGCAAAAACATAAGAACATTCCGTAAAGACCGAAGAAACATCCCGTGTGGTCAGTGCAATGGTTCATCTAGCCCAGAATTGAAAGTAGAAAAAAGAGAGGCTATTTATGGAGAGCATACTACCCTAGCCACTTCCAGCAGTCTGTTCCCTTTGAAATTTTGGAGCATTCAGTTGTATTAAAGAAGTCAGAGGATCCTTTAGTATCCACTTACAGCCATTTTAGTTGTGAATTTGTCTAAACCCTCACCAAAACTTCTAATCAAAATTGTCTACCAACATCACTTTCTGTGGTAACAAATTTAGAAAGATATTATCATCTGTTAAAAGTTGTTCTATATGTTTTATTGCAAAATGTCACTAGGTTCTTCAAGTGTCTTGTTGCTTCTTGTGAACAGGCTTCAGTGAACACCAGTTCTGCTTTCAGCTTAGAACCTGCTTTCACAATTTTCTTTCTAAGCTTCCCCTCTTTCCCTCATGTTTTTCTTCTACAAATTTAAAGAATCCTTGGTTTTTCATAAGGCAGTTTCTCTATTCCATTGATCACTTTTCTTGGCTTTCTGAATACATTCTACAACTCTAACTTCTAGATTAATACTACCTTAAATATCAGATTACCTGGGGAGAAGTTATGGACTTTAGAGAATGACTCCTCACTTCTTCCTCAACCTGTGCTTCTCTACTTTATCATTTCAAGGCAAGGTTTCCAGATGACAGACTACTGTTGTAATCAACTTTTCACTACACCACTGTAGCGCTTGTTTTTAATTTTGTTTTTTCTCTTGTTAAAATTCAGTAGAGAAATGAAATAATTTCCTAGTGGAAGGTTGAGTTAACACATGGGGAAAAAATTATATTTGAGAAGTTTTTAAATACACAAATTCTGGCTTTGGAAAAGCATTGCATATAAACAAACATGTTTATTTTTTTTCAGCTACAAAGTCGATACACCAAATGAAGATTATGGAAAACTTTTAGATATGGCCAAAATTATTGCAGTCTTAAAGGCCGTGCATGTAGGCATAAATAGTTCAATTCAAATTCAGCTGAAAGTATTACATTTGTAAAGTATACATAAAATTGGGGAAAGATTCCTATTTTAATAATAGAATCACAAGACAATTTATGTTGGAAATGACTTCTTGAGGTCATCTAGTCTAATCCCCACTGAGAGCAAGACGAGCTAGATCAAGTATTTCAGGGAGCTGTTCTGTCAAGATCTCTATGCATCCAAGGACAGGGATTCCACAAGCTTGTCCTCATAGTTAACCAGCTTCACAGTAGATTCCCCTCCTCCCCAATATCTAATCAGAATTCTCCTGTGTTCCAACTTACATCCATTGCCTTTTGCCCTACCACAACTTTCACCTCTGAGAAAAATCTTGCTCTGTCCTCTGTGTATACTCCCATGAAGTAATTGTAAACCCCGATAAACCTCCCTTTAGAGTTTTCTTCAGACTGAAAAGGTCCAGTTACTCCAGACACTCTTCGTACATCAGGTTCTCTGGTTCTCTGGACATTGTCATGGCCCTGTGCTGCCATACTGGGACAGGTCCAATGTCCTTTTACCGAAGAATGCAAAACTTAGACACAGTCCTTCAGATGCAGTTTCACAAGTCCAGAATAGAAAAATAATCACCTCCAGACTTGCTAGGTACAGTCTTCCTAATGCAGCCCAGGATGCTTCTTTGCTGCAAGGACACGTGACTGGCTCATATTCTGCTTGTTGAACATCAGGACCCCCAGGTCATTTTCTGCAAAGTTTTGTTTGTGACTGCACAATGCAAAATAATCTTTGACAAAATTACATGTGACATTTGGTTTGTCTGTCATGGAAAGTGTAATGAAATACAGTCATAGGTTTTGCAATTTAAAAAGTAAAACTAACCTATTACCTCAACATAAAAGAATCCAGTCTTAACAAACTAGCCATAGTAATTGATAGTAATAACAATAAAAAAGACTAAACAGATATTCTGCATCGTGAAAGTCTATTGAGAGGTCTCAAGTCTTAAAAGAGTTTGTATGTATATGTATGTATATGTATAATATGCACATGCATGCACTTCTATATGTACTAATACCCATATGTATTTATGCATATACGAGAGTTATTTTTAAGTGCATACACTATGATTTAATGGCCATGCTGGCTGTGAGTGCTATTTCTATTTTTCATACTTCAATAACTTCCAAGTTATTTACACATTAGGCTTTAAATAGTTTGCATATATTTTTATATCTCTTACATAAAAACATATATAATTCTTATAGGGACATCATCATTTTAACCCTATCTTTTTCCTGTCCATTTTAAGCAAATATTTCTGTCCAAAGATAAACTTGATTTTACCATTATATTGCTAAGTTGACATGATGGAACAAGGTTTAGTGCAATGTAAGTGACTTAAGAATATAAAAAGGCTGCAACTGAAAAAGTACTACTGTTTTACATTTTACATTCTACTTTCCAGGCAGATGATGACTAGCTGACCCACAATAATGATAGCAGGAAAAAAAATCAACAATTTGTTATGCTATATAAGTATAATATATTTCAGAATGCCTCAAACATTCTGGAGTGAATACCACTGCAAGTGTTGGTTGATTTCTAAGACTCTTCATTCATCAGTTTGCAAGGCAGGACTTCTGGTACACAAGCTCTGTTTTGTAAACAAATTTTGCTGGCACCAGCAGCATAGCAATGGTAGAGTAGGCTTAAAGAATACCTGCTCAGTCCTTCTCTCTTTTCAATAAAATAAATTACTACTCAGTTGTATGCTTATGAATAATAATATTTCTTTCTTAAATACCACAGAATATTTCTCACCTAAATATCACCTGACTTCTTACCTGGCAAACAGCTACAGTAAAATTCACCAGTCAAATCATGGCAATGGCCTCCGTTTTTGCAGGGCTTGAAGAAACATTCATCAATATCTGTGGAACAGTTTTTGTCTGACAGAAAAGAAAATGAAACATCAAAACTACAAATCATTTTTGGGTTTGGGAAAGCAGAAAAGCTACTTCACAGTACAAGTGACAACTGCATAATTTAACTTTTCCAGGTTGGGAACACTATTTTATTTCTGCTTGACAGCTTTAAAACTAGAGGTGTTCATACATCATAGCTGATAGTTAACAAATTTCCAAATTATTATTTGTGTATTCTAGCATTACATTTCAACACCATAATTACTAGAATTATATGCCACAATTTAAAAACTATTTTAGACACTTAATAAACTCAGTAACAATTATAAGAAAAATATTTCTCAAGGTTGCTTCCTTGTTTAGATGAATAAAACCACTTCTCAGATCTCAACAGAAACCTACGAATTTACTAGCTGTTTCTTCATTTTTCTTCTTTTAAAGAGATTTCATTGAGGTACAATTAAAATTAATTCAAAGATGAAACAACAAAAATACAGGAGAACATACAGGAGACATATAGAAGAGAATTTTTAGAAGACAAGATAATAGGTGGCTTATGAAAACAATTAACTCATTTGGCATACCAAAGAAAATCCACAGTCCCTCATCTCTCTGTTGTGCACTACATTAATTTAGAGCAAACTCTAGCCTGGTATAAATTATACTGAGATGTTTCTGATCCAAAACTGATGCAAAATCAAGAGATAACTGTAAAGATTAAGGGCTTCTGTGCATACCAGTAACTAATTCATTGACAAAGTAGGAAAACTGTAGCTGTTACTGATGTGAGTGAGCAAAATGGCCATTGGCATTCTATCCTGAAAGTGATGGAAAATAACATTTTGGAAAGGAATAGTAATTCAAAAATACAAGGATTTTTGCATGTGCTATTGGCATTTTTTTTTCATGCAGTAGTGAAAAAGACAACTACAAATAGAGATTTTCTGGGATTTGATTCTAAGTAAAAAGGAAGAGTACTCTCTGAATGTGAAGAGAAGAATATGAAGAACTTGGGTGAGATCAATTGAGTTCCATGGGAAGGGAGAGGAGAGGGAGCTGAACAACATAAAATCAAAGGAATTTAGAAAAATTGCAAAGAATGTAGAAAATCTCTGATGTGAAACCCCATGAAAGGCTGTACTAAAATAAAAAGATAATTAAGAAAGTTATGCTTTTTTAAGTACACCAAGACAAACTATCTTTTTGTGTGGAAAAAGATACTAGGTATTATGAGACCAACTTAGCACTTCTTGTTTTTGGAAGGATGAAAATGCCTAACAAACAATAAAAAGGCCAGGTTACTAAGGAAAACCTAAGAAGTACAGCATAAATATGTAGGCATAAAATGAGACCAGCAAAGACACTGTATGTGATGTAACTATGATGGGATGGTCAGTGTAATGGGAAATAATGCTGTAAGTACTTCGGCATTAAAGATGAAGGAAGGGTATGGTTTGCCACTCAATGGAAAAGGATGGCTACTGATAATGGTAATCATGCCAAATTGTTCAATGCTTCTTTTGCTTCAATCATCAGTAGAAAGGTCGCAGATCGTTATCATAATTGATACCTATGATTAAAGGGCAAAACTTCAGTGTTGGATAAAGAAGGCAGGCTGCAGAGCTGTCAGATGAGTTAGATGTTCAGATAGGCTGATCTGATGAACTTCGCCCTTGGGTACTTCAAGAACGAGCCGATAAAAATTCAGTAGCTTTCTTTGTGAACTTGTGTGAGAGAGGTAAAGCACCTGAAGACTCAATAAATTCAGCCTTTAAAAAGGAGTAAAAGACAGAGCCGTGAATATAGATCCATTTCTGTAATTTCAGCTCCTGAAGGAAATATGGGAAAAAAGTTACCAAACTGATTAGTTGTAAGAACCTGTAGATATTAAATAATGTATTAAAAATGAGCCTTATATAAGCAAATCGATTCCTTTCTACACCAGAGTTACAGGCCTTGTGAATTTAAAAAACAAAAAAAAAAGTATCATGTGTCATATTCCTTGACTTCAGTAATGTTTCTACTGGTGTCTTGTGTGAAATCCTAATAATTGGACTAGATATGAACTACAACAGAATGTTATCAGGTAAGTAAAAATATTCACAATGTATTATTCATACATTAGTTATCAGCGATTTTACTACAAAATGGATGGATTGGATGGATGGATGAATTGCACATATTTTGAAAGAGACGTACTGTTCATCTAGTTCCACTCAATTTTTTGAACAGCGGTCTGGATGGGGGACAACACAGTAAGGTTTTGATGGCAATGCAAAAAGGTACTTTGGAGGACAGGATTAGAAGTCTTCATAATTTTGACAAATTGGAGATAAAGTTTGAAATAACAAATGTTATCAATCAGAACAAGTGGAAGATATCCTAATACAGCAAATCACAAGTTAAATAGGAACAAATCCCTGAATTTTGTTCCAGATCAAGTAGTGTGCTGGTGTCATGGAGGCATCCCAAATATAAGTTTAGGTGGACTAGCACTCCGATAACATAAGATACAGGTTCGGATATTAGGTTAGGAAATTATTTGGGGTGCAGTGAAATAAGAATGAGGATCCACAGCGTGCATATACGCACTCACAAGAAAACAAACCAGAGCCCTCTCTGCCCCATTTTGCCCATAATGGACAAACACTAGCCTACTGCGGCCAGGACTTTACACTCATCTGTCCCAGACAACGAATTTACACTTGCCTACCAGGCAAGGAAAGTAAACTTGTCTGTCCCAGCCCAGACGAGGAATTACACTCGTCTGTCCCAGACGAGGAATTTACACTTGCCCACCAGGCGAGGACTTATTAAAGCATATACTCAGTAATTTATCACTCACCCACATGCGGAGGTGAGGCGCTCCCCATCCCCGGAGGTTACCTCAGACGGCTTCTCCGTCTAAGGGGAGGGACTCCGGCACCATGGCAGACCCACAGCTCCGAGGAGACCACACAAAGGGAGTCGCTGGCGGGAACCCCATTTATAGTCTGATCAGATCTGGCTGTGGGCATTCCAGAAGCTTCTTGGCTTCTCTGCGCCCTGCCCCCTCGAGTGTGGGCCTTCGAGAAGCTTCTCGGCTTCTCTGGGCTCTGGGTGCTCTGGGCCCCTCCTCTGCTAACGACCGTGCCCACCACTCTGGGTCTCCACAAAGAGCCGTCAGCTGCCCCGTTGAAGGCCCCAGTTCTGAGAGGGGATGGGCAGCTACCAGTGCAACCGCCACACCAGTTCTCAGGGCGTGTGGGGGGGGAAAGTGCAACTGCCACAGCTGGGATATATAAAAAGGAAGATAGCCAGTTAGAAGCATAAAGCAATCCTTCCATTTTCATCTAGAGAGAGTAAAACTGCACTTGGAGTGCTTTGCACTGTGCGGTGAGCTGCATTAAGGGAATGTGGACAAAATGAAGACAGTCCAGATGAGCATGACAGTAATTACAAAAAACTTGAAAGCATGACTTAGGAAAAAAATGAACAGTGCTGTAAGGCCTAAATAAAGAAGATTTGAATAGAAATATGATGACATTCATAAAATAAGAAAAGGCTTTTGCAAATGTCTAGTTTTCCATGTTCATAGTGGACAGGAAGTAATGCATTTAAACTGCAGTGAAAGTCAGATTAAATCTTAAGGAACTCCTTCTAATGGTTAATATTATAACACACTGGAAAGATTGCCTGAGGAAAGTAAGGAATGGTATTGGACTTCTTTAAGGTGAGTTATATCCCAAATGACAAGTATGGTATGTTTTCTACTGGGATGTAGCTGGAATAGATGACCTATAATGTTTTCTTACAGTGCTATGATTATATAATTTACAGAGCACACACACTGTTTATAATGCAGAAGAAAGTTCAAAGGCTTTTATGTTTATGTAGTGAGCTGGATTGTTTGGAAATTTGCTGTGCTTCATGGTCATGTAAAGAAGTACCAAGAGTCATCCATATGAAAAAGTCTAGGAAATCTAAAGTAGGATAAAATGGTCTTAAGTTACTTGATGTGTGGTGACAGACCACCCACATTGGAACTTAGTGCTACTATCCAAATCTGTATCTCCATTCTGTCTCTCAATTATAATGCATTTCTGTATTAGTCAGAAAAGACAGAAGTGAGTCCAGGTATGCAGTAGCCAAAGAAAGAGAGGACACTCAGGGTGTAGAAGAATATTTACACTAGCAGGCAGAAGCAAAGACATTCTTCATGCATGCAATAGAAGTACGTGGTTAAAAATGCAGAGGGATAGATGGAAAGTCCTGCTCTTACAAAGAGAGCAGCACAACTCTTGTCACATTCAACCTGTATTCACACCTCAAGTATTTCTCATGAGAAAATCAAAACGAGACAAATGAGCTACTTACGCTTGCCTGAGCCCCTTTTTCTGTAGATGAATGGAAAGGTCTTATTCTACTATTTCAATACTGATTTTTAAACAAAGTCTGCATTTCCACTCTCTCTTCCTTTCCTGCATCTCCCTGCTACAGGAGAGCAAGCATATGCAGTAACTGAAATCTCGTCATAAATTTCGTATAGTTAAACAGTACATTTTTCAATGTACCGCAGGTCACTTCTGGTCACTTGCAGCTGCCAGATACAAGCAAAGAAGATATGTAGGTTATAGCTACTGAACTGTAGCTGAACTGTGTGTGAAGAGACAACAAAAGTGATCTGAAACGGACTGCTGAAGACCTCAACATACGAGTGCTTTGCAGTGATGTGACAAAATAAATAATAAAATTATTCTGAGATGTATTTAAAAAACCAGGAAGGACTATTTATGTGTAAAATACCTCTGCATAAAACATTGACTACAGTGTTCCATATTAAAAAATAAGTGGGAAGGACACAGGGAAAGCTACGCAATTTATTCAACAACTGAAGAAAGCATGCTGTCAGCAAAGGCTTAAAGAGCTCCACCTGTTTCATTTAGAACAAACAAAAACAATAAGTGACTTGATTACAGTGTATAAGTGTTTTTACAAAGAGAAAATACTTGAACAGTAAGAGGCTTTTTCATTTTGTGTAGAAAAGGTAATGAGACTCAATAGCTTGAAGTTGAGAAAAAAAATTAAATAAAATATTTAATATAAACTTCTAAATTTGGTGGTGATTACTACTAGGAAAAAAATACCAGTGAAATTCTAGCTTCTCTTCATGCATTCAAATCAGGATTGAACGTTTTTTGAATCAATGTGTGCTTTAATCAAAACTAAGTAATTAGGTTCAGTACAAGGTGGTTATTGGACAACACTAACTGCCTTCTGGTATATAGACCTAATGTAGAGCACACAACCAGCAATTTAAAGGTTGTTAGAAGATTTCCAGAAAAAATTCACTCATCCTGTAGTCTTCTGTGGGTCTTTCCTGGGAAAACATCAAGACAATTCTGTGAACTAGACATATTTTTATGACAGCAATAGTCCACCCCAAGGCAACTGAGCCCTGCAGCATCATCATCATGTAGAATGTGTACGTCCTGTCTTTGAAGGTTCTTGGGAAAAGTGGCTGTCAGGTGCTGCCCTGCTGTTACAAGGGCAGATAATCTATGCAATTCTGTTTCTTGCCTGATTGCAAAAATGCCAAGGAAAAAAAAAATCTTCCTATAAAAGTTTTATAAACAGCTTTAAAAACATCACTCTGCATTTAACACTTTACCCTTCCTGTCTCAAGACTCCTTAGATCTGAGCAAGCAGTAGTGTCTGGTCAACCTACTGTCAAAGTGAAGTGAGCCAAGCTGTGGGTTCATGTCTCCATTGTTACCAGTGAAGCCTTGTAGCCCTGTACATATGGCATTGCCATTGCTGGCATTGGGCCACAGGTTTGGTGTCAAGTTAACACCAGAGACCTCGGGACTCGTCTGGCGGCCAGGTGGATCTTGTCTCATTTGGTTTTTTTATACAATTGCATCATGCTATGTTTATTGTTAATAAGATGTAGACAGGAATAACAAGTAGTTACACTGTATAGAATGAAATAATTATGACCCTAGAGTAAGGCTGTAGTGTGAAGGAGTACAGGGGAAAGAGCAGAGGCCTTGAAGATGAGTTTATAGGGTGGTACTGAAGACTCCAAGGCTACTAACAGCTCATGCATGGTCAGTTACTTGTAGTGAAGCAAACACAGGAGTTGCACAAAAATAGTTCTAGGGATAACAAAATGGAAAAAGAACAAATACCTGACATATGCAAAATACTCCAAATATAGAAAAGTCAATAGTTACAGAGACCTGCAGAACTGAAAAAGGTGTGAAAAAAAGAAAAAAACAAGACAAAGGAAAAGGCCAAAGAGTGAAGAACAAAAACGTCAACTGTGTTACTGAAGATGACACCATATATGGCTACTACTGAGTGTGGTCATACTAAAACTGATACTTTTTATGGTACTGAAATCTTTTATAGTATGGTTCTGTCAAAGAAGAGAGTGCCCAAAGGTAAATTGCATCACTTGTTAAAAACACAGCCGAGTATGTACTTGGAAATATCATTTAGTATGAAAACCTCTGTTACAATGCTAGTTGGTATTGCAAAGGCAGTATTGAACAACAGACTTTGTCCAAGATCAATGATTTGGTGGATTTTTTTCATTAGAAGAACCATCCGCTATAAAAAATCTAGAGAAAACTGGTCTTATGTAAGATGCCCCTTTCATTTCCAAAATTCATTAAGAGATTATCTGAGAAGGATGGAAAATGTGTACTGGGGAAGTTGGCTGAAAGCATATTTTCTTATGTCAGAGTTCATTCACTAAGTGCTTATGTCATAACAGAAAGCTTAGTCCTAACAGGTTAATTGAGGCACTTATAATAAAAATCTCGATGCAGTAGGAAATTCTGTCTTGATATCCATACATTATTTTTACAGATGCACTCAGATGTAAAAAGAAAAATTGTGCTCACTGTGTTGGCATATTACTGTTCATAATGTGATTTCACCCATTACTTTAACTGTTTATAATATAAATAGAAAACACATGAAAACAAAAGGAGAAAAGATAAATTGTTTACAGAAAAAGTGTGGAGTTAAGGAAAAAATTGATTAATTTCTCACAGTAACTCAGGAAGAATAAGAATTTCAACCGTGTTTTCCAGACTCTTCTGTATGTACTTTAATCACTGTAGGAGCTTTTGTAGACATGACTGCTTTTCACTTTTTATTTGGGAAGGACTGTTCAGTTTAAATTATTATGTTCCAATTTATCTAAAATTAATTAAATACAAATCATTCCCAGAAAGATATTAATGTATGTTCTACATAAATTAAATTATGTATGACAATTGGCATCACTAATGAAAAAACCCCATTGTATCTAAAATACAGGGGAAAAACTGAAATACAAAAATAATCTCATAATACATCCAGTAGAGCAATGATAAAGTAAATCCCATATAAACTAATTAAATGTTTGATTAAAGAATTAGTTTATCTTTTTTTTTCATATGATTCCAACTTTTACTATTCACCTTTTAATTTAAAGAAATCATGCTTAGTATTTGGAGGTGGAAAGCTATTGGAGAAATGTGTCATTTGATTTCTCACCAAAAAAGGGACTTTGCTTATTTTTTAGATGACTGGAAAAAAGATTGCTACTGAACTATAATTGATTTGATTTGCCTTCATGCAATTCAATAGTTTTTATGTATTAGTTTATAAAACTTTTAGTGTCATGTAATTTGCAGCATGGTGAAACTTAAACAGACTTTTCTGCGCTCTACTGATCTTTTTTTTTTTTTTTCCCCCACTCAGTGTTCTTACCTGAGTTCCTTGCAGGGGAAGCACATATTCTTAAACACTAGACATTCTCAAACACTAAACATTCTCTAATAACCACAGAAACACATATTGAATACATATCCACACACATAAATAGCGTTTATTTTCCAGTATGTTAAGTTTGCACACCCAACAGTGGGAAGCCTGTCCTCGGCAGTCTGCCTTCTGGAGTGTTTCTGAAAAGCAGCAGCCCATCAGCACCGTCCCAGCGGACCAGGGGCAAAGGCAGCCCTTTGCTCTCATGCTGCCTTGGGCCCACTATGAGTGACAGCTCTGCTGGCCAGGAGCCAGGGGAACCATCCCAGCCTGTTCAGCCTTCAGCTTCCAGGTGTTGGGTTGGTTTGAAAACCATTAGCGCTCTGACTAGAGATCAGATTCAGCCATGTTGTTTATATGAACTTGGTCATCAGGAGACATCAGAGAAAAGAACACCTGGCTTTTGGGTTGTTTCTGTAAGGGCCGTTGGTGTGGAACAATAATCTGATGCATGAGATACAAGCGAGACTGACTATCTGTGACTGACTTTAGTGATTGGTAAGAACCAAGAGAGCTCTCAGGCCAATTTTTTCCTTTGAATCATTGAGAACAGCACTGGAGATGAGTAATGTGGAATGGAGGATGGAATGACAGAATGATTTTAAACTGTGCAGTGATCCTGACGTTAACTAAAAACATCTGGGTCAGCCAAAAAATGTCTAAAATAGAACAGCTTTTGCAGGCTTACTGAAAACAAAGTTTAGAAAACCTTATAAAAAAGATGCACAAGAAAAGATTTTTGAAAGCACAAATAAAGGTGTCACTTTTTTGCCTCATAATGGAGTGATCTGAACTACAAGACACTGCACATCCTTTTATAATCTGGGTTTTCAAATGTTCCGTGTTGAAGGGACCACTTCTTTAGCCACAATAGCTACTACGGGATTCCTAAAGCTTACAGTATGAGACATACCAAAGGAAATTATATAGATTTGATCTTCAAAAAGCATATTAAAAGGCCAAAGCCATTTGAACAGGCATCTCTCTCATTTCTGTCCAACACTGCCCTTTCAGCAGAGCGTTTGTGTACAAGAAAGGCACATAATACCAAACCGTAGTGATGCCATCTGACATGGAGCTAATAAATGGCAAGACAAACAAACGGCCAGGCCTAAGACAGTTTTTGTACTCAACCAGCTCAGATTCTATAGCTAAACTTTATTTAAAAATGCATTTTAACAACCCAGGAAAACAAAAATGTCTTGAAAAAAATGAAGAGAGAGAATCAGCCTTATACATTTACCGGACTTTTCCAAATTTTACTTCCTTAATCAAATCTCATGAGAAAAATACAAGATGTGATTGTCAGGGAATTGGCAGACCTGCTGATGAACTTTCTAACTTGTGCCTCCTTGTTCATAGATAACTGTTGTAGCCCAGTAAACATGATTTCTGCCCTCAGCACGGGGAGGCCTGGCTGTGCACTGACCCACCAGTGCAGGGGCTCAGCCTCGCCATGGCCTGAGCTGGGTGTCCCTGGTTTAACCCCTGTGCTGGGCCCAGTGACTGCTGCCTCCCTGCTCCAGCTTCTGCTCTGGGGGTGACCCTGCTGGGGAGGGGTGACACCCTCCAACACAGTCACTGCCTGGTAAACCATAGCCCTTTGTGTGCATGGGGCTACAGGGGCTGAAGGCCATGGCCAGGCTGCAGCTGGCAGTGCAGGATAGGGATGCAGGCTAGATGAGAAAAAGTCTAAAAATAACCCAAACTAGACCCCTGACTAAGGAGGAAGAAACCCCCACCAGGAACATCATCTGTCTCTTAGGAAAGGACTCAAGATGCTAATGACTAAGGCCTAAACTCCTCCACTTCTTCTTGAGAAGACTGAAAACATCACCTGTAGGACCCAGAGGGACATGGTAAAGTTGAACCTAACACCACAGAAAATGGGTAGATATTAATAGGTTTTCCAGTATAATGACTTTGACTGTGCTGTTAATGGTGCTTTTCTACATTCATTATGTAATATGGATGTCTACATTGCTTAAATAGTAATTGGATAAACAAAAAAAAATCTACATATACATTATGTTTCTTTTTGTCCTTGAAAAGATTTTGAGTATATCACTGTGTGTGTATCTTGGACCATATACCTCAGTCCTAGACCTCAGAAGGGCATGAAACGTCCTTTTACCATTGTTTGCTTTTCTTAGAAGGTAAAAACGCAAATATTCAGTATGTTGCATTGAAGACTCTTTCTAGGCAGGTTGAAGCAGTTGTTGGAAGGCCTGGAGATAGGAGATCTAGTGACATCCATGATGGCTGACTGTGCATTTATTACACAAATCAAATGAGCACAGATGAAAATATTCAGTGTAATCAGGAGGATTCTTATCCCCACTTCCAATTTCAGTCAGTAGACTGGCTGATTTGTTTTCTTGTGGGAGTTGTCATGTCTCACAAGAAAATCCAATTTGCATCAGTATAAAGTATTCCTCCTATGGAGATCATACCCTATTCCAGGTTGCCCTAGTGACACCCACACATTAGTTTATGGTTCTGGTTCTGTAATGTGGATTCCATCATATCCCAAAGTAGTGTAACTGTATTTTCAGAGAAACAGCTTTACCTGTATTCCCTAGTTCAAACTGACTGTTTAGAACCTACTACTGAAAAGTTAGATGTTTTCCATTTTTGTCTTTGTAATAAACCATTAAGTTTGTAAAGCTCCTTCTTTTATAATTATTGCATTAAAAATGCTTCTATTTATATGAACAAATACTTTGTAATTAGCTCCATTATTTTCATGATTGACATAAAAGAAGCGTATGCTATGCAAACTCATGACAGCAAAGCCAGTTATAAAAGAAAGAAGAAAAGGAGAAAACGATCTTGTAGGAAATAGAGCACATCTCAGTTTTGTGATGCTAAATAATTTTAGAATATGTTGGCATGAATCAATCAAGTAAAATCACAGACATCTGTTGGAACTGCAACTATTATCACTTTCACAGATTCTAAATTTCTGTGTATCATCGTATATTCCTTATGTTCCGTCTGCCTATTTTTAACTATTGAAAAAATATGTGTGAAGTGCTCCTAAGCTGGATGTTGCTGGTGTTACTATCAACTTGAAATGCTTTGTTTACTTCTAATTTAATTTTGCCTCCTCATCCTTTACTACTGTACTTGCTTCTTTAACCTTTCATTTCCCCATAACAGGTCTCTTTGTTTTTTTCTTTTTTTTTTTTTTTTTTTTCTTTCGTTCCTTACCATTGGTCACCACAGATTTTGAGCTCTCTGTACATACCTGTTTGGCTTTTTATTACAATACCCATGAACTGTGTATGATTTCTGAGACTGCCACTGCTTGTCTTCTATTACTGCTTCTGACTAATGCTGCTCCATTTGCCTCTCTGAAGCCAGCAGCTGAAAGTCAGTGTGTTCCACTCCCTGACATCACAGCATATTAGTTGTTAAGATCACATATTTTTTGAGACAATTTTATTGATTTCCCCATGATCCTGTTAGCTGCTTTTGGCAGAAAATAGGACCATGAAGACTGCTCCTGATTCAGGAGCTATTTTCTTAAGCCTGTTAGACTCATATATAATTGTGCAGTTTACAAGCTATTTATCATAAGGATCTGATGGCATCTTTTGTGAAGAGAACAGTGTGTCCTCTTGCTAAAATTGTATTCTCATTTCTATTTCAATCACGTATGACTGTGATATAATCTTCTGAAGACAAATAGCATTAGCTACAGCTATCAATGCTCACCTATTTTTCATAGACTAGGTGTTTTTGAATGCTTTTTTTTCTAGGCAAAATACAGTTTTACATTCCATCAATTAATCAAATAGTATACACATTGCTTCCAATTTTTATCACATTAGTAGGGATTTTAAAATAGATTATCAACGGCACACAACACTGTGTTGAGTCTATTTTATTAGTGTTGAAACACTGAACAAAATGCAATTAAAATAGGTTGGTTTAATTTCAGAAAAGTTTAAATATTTAATGTCTTTTCCAGAGTTAAAATAAATCTTACCAGTGAATCCTGGAGGACAAACACAACTGTAGTCTGCAACCAGGTCTAAACAAGTTGAATTGCTTTTACAGAAGCCGTAAGTGCACTCATCAAAGTTGATTTCACAGTTCAGACCTTCAAATCCTTAGTTGGAAAAAAAACCAAAGAGCTATGTATTATTCAGCTATATCTGTGCCCTCTTTTCTGAAGCATGTATTTGGGTCTTTTTTTTTTTCCTAAAAAATAGATTGTTTTCAATTTACTCTTGTAATAAAATTTTCTTCAAGTCTTGGTGAAAGATCTTTCTAAAAGCTTTTCCTTTTTTCTTTTTTTTTCAATTAATAGGAAAATACATCTGACCATCCCCTGTATTTTAAAAGGAGGTAATAATTGATATCAAATAACAAGTTTAGGATTCAGTATTTCCATTGATCTAGTTGAACTTTTTGTTTAGCAGAGACTTAAGAATCTATATACTGCCATTTTGAGAACATTGCGATGAAGATAATTGATGCTGGGGTTTGGATATCTAATTGTAGTTTTAAATATCAATTCTCAAATAGTTACTTCTCTACTTTTTGTCTATTTGTTTCTTGTGCCACAGTGACTTTTAGAAAACTCAGAAGTCCAACATTGTTTTTTTGTACTTGAAATTGCCGGAGAATCTCCACGCTAATATCTGACATTTTATGCTCTTGTAAATGTATTCTAAGTCATGGTCATGCTACAAAATGACTATCATTAGTGCTGTCACAGGCCATGGCTGCAGGAAGACCATGACTAATGCTAAGCCATCAGCACACTCAGTGCTAGGCACATTCCCATAATTTCTCGAACTGACCATGGAACCAATTTCCACTGATCCTTAAGTCATAAAACTTTAGAATTACCCTTTTAGTTCATTAATAATGTATACAGTAACAGTTCTCATTTGCATTTAGAGTTTAATTAGAACCAGATCTCACAGGTAACAAGTGAGTCACAAAACTGTCAATGTGGATGCTGAGATTTATTTTTTTATGAGCTAGTCAAGCAGACTAAACAGCAGAATGGTCTTTTCCAAGTTTAATTTTTAACTGCCTTCCAATATCTGTTTTAGCTTCTAATTTAAACTAACAAATGACAGAGGCCATACTTATGAGAATTATTTGGAGCAGTTTAATCTTTTGTGGTGAGTTTCTGAACTTATCACCACCACTTGGACGCTTGTATTAATATATAAAAACCTGAAATATTGTAAGCTATAAAATCAACTCAACGTGAGCCTCTACTTACAAAACAGTACTATTTGAACATTAAAATCAAACAAGTATAAGAAAGTTTGAAATACAGAAACAAAGTACCAGGTTATAAATCACAACCTTGACTTTATTTTTAACTAAAAATCCAATTTAAAAAAGCATAAATATTCAGAACAAACCCATTTGTGAAAGTATCTCAGAAAAACACTGTAATTTTTAATGGTTTTAAGCATTTTGGTTTTTCCTTGTACTAGTTTTTTCTTGAAAACACTAATTTGTTCATACTCTTCTGATAACACTGAGCAACATGCATTTTTAAAGACACAGAGCAAAAGTCCTGAAGATCACATTATTTTTGTCTGTGAAAATTTTAATAGATATTTGTATTGAAGATATATTACAGTCATTATTACGACCATTGTACTTTACTTGCTATGCTCAGTCACAAATCTGCAAGTTAGTACACCAGGATAAAATATTTTCTTTGTAAGTTCAATAATTACATTTTCTGTGGATTTCACATACTGCACATTTGTGTTTTCTCTGCTCCTTCAGACTTTGTTAGATCATGAGATTTTATCTGAAAAAAAGCAGCCCTTACGAATGTATCTGTCTCCATTCTTTATAAGCGTGCTTGTTTTATTGGGTACTTTCGTGGACAAAAATGCAAATGAGACTTCAGAAAAGATTGAATAACATTCTATTGAAGGAAATTTTAACAATGGTTTTGAAGACTGTCAAGAAGATGTTTTGCAGACTGCAGGCAATTTTGAAAATTGTCAAAGATAATGAAAATAAATTATTTTGAACAACATACCTTCAGGGCAAAAACAATCATAGCTGTTGACATCATTCTGACAGACAGCACCATTCAAGCAGGGAGTTGAATCACACTCATTCATTTTTATTTCACAGTACTGGCCTGAAAAACCTGCAAAGGAAGCAAGATAAGCTTTGATTTTCTTCATATTTATGTGTGCTACTCACATGAAACTTTCACTCCAAATGTTGTTGTGTAATTAAAACCAAGAGGTGTTACAATCCATGTTCCCCTGAAAAAGGAAGCTGTAAGTCAAGAGTTTCTGTATTTTATTTACAAATATTTAAATTTCACTCTTTTCTTATTCGGTGTTACAAACACATCTTTATTGCTGGAATAAAGCAATAGATGCAGTAGGAAGTACTTCCAGAAAGTAAGAATACATTCATAGCAATATGCAAACAATATACGGATTTTCAAGTGTTTTCCTTGTATCAGAATCACTTTTACTATTTTTATGATATCTTTTTTTACATTTTGTCGTGTTAATACAAGAAAGAGTACATCAATTATCTCCCATCCATTGTCTGATGCTTTCTACTTTGGAGGAGAGTAGTGAAAAAAGTACAGAGTAGAAATGCATTGGGCATAACAAAACACATGCCATACAAGTCAGGTCTTCAGCACGTGTAAACTGCATTACAACAGATGAGGATTCTGTATATGTTGCTAAAAGAAGGAATGTAGACATCATCAGAACAAAAATCCAAAGACTGATGTAACTTACAAAAGAAAAGGATAACTCAATTTTCTCATTTCTTATAGATACTTTAACAGACTGTATGTGGTGCAGGTGACCAGGCTCTGGCAGCAGGGGCTGCAGGGGGATCTCTGTGAGGAGAGGCCAGGGCTGCCCCGTGCTGGACACAGCCAGTTCCAGCGACTCCAACTATCCACTGCAGGGCATAGCTGAGCCCCCAGCCAAGGTCGTGGTGCCTTGGGGAAAATATATTTAGGAAAGGGCAAAACACTGCATGGGTAAAATGAGGAGTAAGGGGGGAAAACAACTGAGAAACAATCCTGGGAGCACCAAGGTCTGAGAAGAAGGACGGGTAGGAGGTGTTCCATGTGCCTGTGGAGAGGACCATGCCAGAGCAGATATCCACACTGCTGCCCATGGAGGACTCCACGCTGGAGCAGGTGGATGTGACCTGAAGGAACTGTGGCCGATGGAGAGCCCATACAGGAGGAGGGGAAAAGTGTTAGGAGGAAAGAGCAGTGGAGAGGAGCTCCTGTGGACTGACCACAGCCCCCATTCCCCACCCCCCTGCACTGCTTGGGGTGTGGAGCAGATGGAGAAGTAGAGAATGAAGGAGTGAAGTTGACCCTCAGGAAAGAAACAGGGATGAAGAAGGTGTTGCTTTAATTTGTCTTTGTTTCTTACTATGAAAACCTACGTGAATTGGAAAGAAATTAAACTAATTTTCCCCAATTTGAGTCTGTTTTACCTGTGACAGTAACTGGTAAGTGATGTCCCTGTCTTTATCTTGACCCATAAGCTTTTTCACCTTTTCTTCTCCTGCCATGCTGGTGAGAAGGCAGAGTGAGAGAGTGGCTGCGTGGGGGTCTGACAGCCAGTCAAGGTCAACCCACCACATGTCTCTAGCTTTGCTCTATGTTAATTCCAAATATCACCTCTAATATTTGCACAACTATTAGCACATTCAGTTTCACTGGAAGAACAAAAGAAATCACATCTTCACCGTTACTATTTTTTTTTTAAAATCCATATATAAAATGAAAGTGTCTCTGTTGAATGTGGGTTTTTTTCTCTTCTTCTGTTCACTTTCTTTCCACATACCTTAAGTAATTTTTCAGATGGAGAAAAAAACATTCATTTTTTGTATTATGTTCCCAGGACATGAATTGTGAAACATGTATAGTAAAAGAATGCCACGCTATCTATGTAAAGAAAAAAATTATATTATTTTCTTAGAAAAATATTTTTTAAATAACAAATGAAAATAAATCAATAAATTAAAAAAATTGCATCTGTTAGCAAAGACAGGTGATTTTACATATTTCCTTCCTATTTTTGTATCATATTTAAAGTCCCTCAACCTTATCTCATTTAGAAAACAAAGGCCTTCAGAATCATCATGAATGTCACTCTATGATACATTTCTAAATACCAGAAAAATAATTTGTATACAGTTGATATTTGTGTCTGCACAATAACAACAAATGAAGATAAATAATGGAGTTTCCCAGCATGATCAATGTTTGAGTTCTTTTCCCTTTTTCTTGCAGAATTTATTTGTGAATTCTAATATACAGTTGAGTTGTCACATAAGATACAGAGCACAACCTGCACAGAATGCAAAACAAGTCAGATATCAGACAAGTTTTCAAAGAATCCCCTTTTCAGTCTTAGACTGAACATTTTTAGGAGGCACCATACAATCATCACTACTTGGATCATTCCAGATGATCATTCTAAATGTAGATAATCCATAGTAGTTAATATATATCGATAGTAGAGGGTACAAAACATGCAGATTAATATGAAGTAAACGGCAATTCCAGAGTTCCTTTCACAGATGTTATAATTTACCAGCAACTCTAGCCATGCTGTTGTATTTGGAAATATGATTAGTCTTTACTTTTTGAGAGGATACATTCCTAAGCATTAATGGTGAAAGTAACATCCGGGGAATAGATTTTTGGTTAAGAACACATTGTTTTTCCAAAAGTCTTCCTTTCTGAAGTGAAACATCACAGATGTAATAAAAGAAAAATAAAACAGTGCTGTTCAGGTTGAAGCGTAGTTAAGGTCAAACCAGAGAAATCCACGCTGTCCCTTCCAGGTTAGCTTTTTGTCAGTCTGTTGCTTTGTGGAACTGACCTCCATAACCTAGGATGTCCCCAGTTGTCCTAAGTTCCAATGAGCTTTCATTTCCCAGCACTTGAATATTTGATAAAAGCCTTCATTTAAAAAATAAACAAACAAAAATCCAAACAAAAAGTGGAAGTATAATAAAATTACTATACAGCATTGAAGTCCTCAACTAAATTTGACTAATATAGCTTTCACTACTTATCAAGATCCCTCATTAATTGGTGATCTTTACTCATACGTGTATTTACTGTTGATTCCATTTTATATGCTATTTTAAATGCAGCCTTTAAGCCCATATTCAAGATCAGAAGTAATCTAAAATCTGAAATATTTGGATGCAACTGTGCTCCTAGGAAGAACACAGCATAGGCGCAAGCTAAATATTTCACTAACCCTTCATGCAGGCTCAAAGACACATCTATGTCCAGTTCATTTCTGTTGGGAGTAGGTGAACCTTCTCACACCGAACCCATCCTACATATGTTGTTTCAATATAAAATTGCCAGCCTGGTTATCTTTCTTGAAGATGAAAAACCTACAGCAAATTATTATCAAGTATAACATGCCAAACTGCAGGGGCTACCAGTGTAGATACTCGTAACATGAATATTTGTACCATAAAATATTTATGGTTCCAGCATGAGAAGTGCTGATCACCTTTTTAATGTCCTTCTCAATAACATATCTGTTGACAAAGATGTCGTTGAACTGCTCTTTCAGATAAACCTGTCTCTTCCCAGCAATCTCATTCCTCACACAAAGTCCTGTGGTCATAGAGACAAAACCCTGTGTGTGGCACCTCCTACAGAACCAGGAATCAATGTAACATGATATTTCTTCTTCTCTTTTTGTTTTGTCACCTGGACTCAAACATTCTTGCTGTCCCCGTGTGTTATGATGTTGACCTCGTCACCATAATCCATCCTTAGCTCAAGAAGAAAATAACTCCTAGAGATTTAATCAAACTGATCCTTGGGAAAATTTTCCACTGCCCCTATGTGGCTGTAGCCTCTGTCTTTACTATTCCTGCAGGTTTTCTTTGAATTAGACTTCCTTACCTCAGTTAACACTTCTGGCTTATTTGCAAGGGCTGTGGAAAAGATCTGGTTTCTCTTGTCTTCGTATATTTTTACGTATCTTGATATTCCCACTCAGTCTTCTGTTGCTTTAAAAAACCTAAACAATTTCTTCCACATTTTCCTCATAGGTCTTGTTCATGCAATCTCTGATGAGTCAAACTCCTGTCTTTTCTGTTCCTGCACTTGTGTATGATACAGTATTCTAACTTGGGCTGTAATGTGCAGTGAATCCTTAAATATACATTTCTTAGAACAGTATTTGTTATATTTTTGCAACTGTGTGATGTTTGTGAATCATGTCTAATTTAAATAACTGTATCTCCCAAATTGCCCTCTGCAGAACCACAATCTAAATAGTGTTTCATATTTTTTATTTGTTCAGTTTATTCCTGCATAGATATCCTGCTTGTATATTCTTAGATTGTAAATTCTTAGATCTCTTTGTTAAATTATATCACTCAAAACCCAAAGAGAATTACAAATTCTCACTGTTTGAAAGAGTCCAACAAAGGTTGATATCTTCTTCTGAAGTATTTTTAGTATGATCCCATTGACTAATGTTTGGTTTTTGGTCTTCCAAAATACAGAACCTTTTTTGTTGAATTGAGGCTTTGCTAGTCATTTTCCAACTTAAGATTGCATAGTTGGTAATTTTGAAGGGGTGTTTTTTGCATGTTCCATATTGACCTACTTTTATTTTATTTTCTTTTATGTCATTTATCATACCAACTTTGTGTTCTTCCAGAAATAGAGCTTTGAATATCAGAAACTTAAATTTGTGTAAACATCTAAAATTGGGAATTATATGTGATATGTCTGATGATCTGATCACCAAGACAATTGCTGTTTTAACACTTGGCCACTATCACTGACCATTGTAAAGGAAAGAAAAAATAAAAGCAGCTCAAAACAGCCAAATATCCCCATCCATTTGCAGTGACAAGTGGTTTCATATGTAAGCACTAATATTAGGAAGTGTATGTCTCCAAACCTGTCCTAGTAATGATCACTACCTGGAATGAAACACAACAGTCAGCAGGTGACCAATATGTCTATTTTCTACAAAACTGAAGATAGCTTAGGAAAGTTCCTCAGATTTCTTAGGATTACAAGTTTTGAACAGGTCATTACAAGAACATTAATAACTCTGAAATGGTATTTTTATTCCTGAAGTTCCTCTGTTTTTCAAGAAAAAGAAAAAGTAGCTACAGAAGACCTGGTATAGATTTCAGTTGGAATAATTCAGCAACAGACCTGCAGCCTATTCAAAACAGTCCGACTATGCTGTTGGGCTAGCTTTGAACATACTAGACCTGACATGATGGCGCACAGCACAGCTACAGCAGCTCACACCCCTTAATGGGACAGCTGATTCTATGAAGTGTCTAAGCAAGAGGTAGAACACAGGATGAACTCTATGCTGTGATAACATATGCTGTCCATCTGGTTTAAAGATACCATGATCTCACAGACACACATTGTCACATTTACTTCCAAGGCTAGTCCTACCCAATCTGACTCTCTTCCACTGGGGAATGTGAAATAGGCAACTTGACTATTCTGATTTGTGTCAGCTGATAACCTCACGTCGAAAGAAAGCAGAAAATAATAGAAGAATGAGATTAATTCCTACTGAAAACACAGTTTGAGAGTCTTACAAGCTACTAAGTTTAACATCAATGATCGTACATATAACTGTTCCACAGCATATCCAAATGCAGAAGTGCATATTTGTTTATTCCTTATGATTTTGTCATGAAAACAGTACATTGAAACCAATGAGTGAGAATGTAAATAAAACCCCTCAAGATGTAAAGTGGTAGCTGATGGCAATTATGGGAACATGCTCAAGTACTCAGCCTGCATATTCTATATACAGTTCTGTATACTAAAAATTTGGCCATAAAAATTTGAATTGTAAATTTAGAACTGATTCACAAGCTACTAGGAAGGTGCTATGGTTTCAAATATCTAATGGAAAACATAACAAAATGAATTAGATTTAAAATCTGTTTTGCATGACCTATCTTACTTCCTAACAAGTGAAGACACATAAAATGATTCTTCATATTTTAAACACAAACAGTGATTTCCCAATGTATTATGAGATTAAGCATCATGAAAATGAAAAGCCAAGAGGAAAAATTAATTAATATAAATCCTTTGTTATAAATTCTAGCAGACCACATACACGAATTATCACAAGTTTATTTTTTCTTTTATTAATATATAATTATTTCTTTAATGTATTTCAAACTGAGAGCTTTGAAGATCATATCAGATTCCCAGGGAAGTTATTGTTTCACAGGACTCATCAAAGTTCTTAATTTAAAAGTCCAGAAGAGTGAGTTTGGAGGTACATGTAGTGCCAGTTGTGACATACTACAATTTAATATTTTAAGTTTTGCTACAACATCAAGTTGGCACTGCAGAAATTGCAAAACTCTGAGACTAGAGCCTTTCTCCAAGTAATAATGAGAAAGTTGTTTTTTAATTAGGCAACAAATACATAACTTCAGAGTTTTATTGTTTATCTCTGATTGCTATGCAGATTCACAATCAGCCATTCAGGAGGAGTTCTAACAAGATAACTCCTGCCAGCTTCAGATGATAAAATAAATGTTCAAGAAGTTAGATTGTTGAAGACAGACGGGAACCTTTATTCACTCCTTTTATAGATATTCAGCTTTCTCAGAAATAATTTCAAAAATCTTTTCTCAAGGGACTGGTAGAGAACAGATATCCAATACCTGATTTCTCAACTCTTTCTTGTTTTATTATATTTGTTAATAGGTAGAATAAAGCATTATTTCTTTAACAAGTTCATGTTTAGCATCTTTTGTGTTTTCTTCTGCCTTTTCTATGAAGTTTTGCCCATTTTGCAACTTATTTGTTTTAAGTTACACATTATTAATTGTCAACTAACAATTGTTATTGTCACAACCTATTGCTGCTTTTCTTCCCCACTAGGAGGAAGGTAAGAATTTCTACATGTCATAGAGCAAAAGAGGAGGGATGGGAAACAGAGCTGTAATGAAAAGAGATATTCCTTTAAAACAGTGAGAGAGAAAGAAAATTCTTCAATATATTAGCTGCTGCTGTTAGCCACCAAAATGCCAAGTTAACGTAACTTTTATTTCTAATAATAAAAAATCTTCATGATTTGGCTTCTTTGAACAATTCTGTAAGGAAAAGATGAGAGAACACTACTGTTCTGATAATTTCTTATCTTTCACAGTAGCAGTGGCCATCTTTTATCCTGTGTCCAACAAAGGAGGGTCACCCAACTAAAAGAAAAACAAATAGATATACACTATCTTATTAAAAGTGCTCAGTAATGGAAGAAAAAATAAAAGGTTTTGAAGACCTCTCAACATTTTTCTACAACATGACATTAAATCTCAGAAAATAAAAAAGAAA
This sequence comes from Caloenas nicobarica, assembly GCF_036013445.1. Taxonomy (NCBI): domain Eukaryota; kingdom Metazoa; phylum Chordata; class Aves; order Columbiformes; family Columbidae; genus Caloenas; species Caloenas nicobarica. Next base: position 29,056,041 of record NC_088247.1, read on the forward strand.
AAGAGAAAAATATATTGGACTAAAAAGAGACCCACACAAATCACAAGGGAAAAAGAAGTCTCACTTTCTGAGAAGCCATCCTATTAAACTGGGATTAACAATATTCTTCCCTGCAAAGGTATTCTGTACTATCACTTCCATATAACTCACAACAAAATGCAGGACTCAGTTTATCTCCAAAGATAAGGCGGCTGAGATATTTTTTTTTAGTTTTCTTTAAATAAAGATTGAAAAGAAGACCATCTGCTTCCCTCAGAATGGAAAAAATGCCAAAAACAAAGAATAAAAGAAAAAACTCTTAGAAATGTGACTGAAGTCCTCATGTGGGACTTAAACCACCTTGAAATCTGTTCAAGGGATGATACAGCAGGGCATAATCAATCCAGGAGGTTCCTGGAATGCATTGATGATAACTTCCTTCTCCAAGTGATAGAGGAGCCAACGAAGAGAGGTGCTATGCACAGTCCTTGTTCTCACCAACAAGGAAGAGGGACCCAAGACAGCTGGTTAACATTCAAGGATCACTGCCTCCAAGCTCGGGAGCAATGCATCCCAACAAAGAGGAAGTCAGGCAAAAATGCCAGGAGACATTCATGGATGAATAAGGAGCTCCTGGACAAACTCAAAAAAGGAAGCCAACAGAGAGTGGAAGCAAGAAGAGGTAGCCTGAGAGGAATACAGATAAACTGTTCGAGAAGCCAGGGATCAGGTTAGGAAAGCTAAAGCCCTGATAGAATGAAATCTGGCCAAGGACATCAAGGGCAACAAGAAAAGCTTCTATAGATACATTGGTGATAAAAGGAAGACTAGGGAAAATGTAGGCACTCTCTGGAAAGAAATGGGAGATCTGATTACCTGAGATATGGAGAACGCTCATATACTCAATTACTTTTTTGCCTCAGTCGTCATGAGCAAGAGCTCTAGTGACACTGCCCAAGTTACAGAAAGCAAAGACAAGGACTGGGAGAATGAAGAGCCACCCACTGTAGAAGATCAGGTTCAAGACCATCTAAGGAACTGTCAGGTGCACAAGTTTTTCATGTGAATGTACTAAAAAACTACAGGAGAAATTCCTTTTGCCTGTGTTTTTTAGCATTTTGACCTTTAGAGAAATGGGGTAGTTATGCATAGCTGCCAACCTACCTTTTAACAGTTGGACTCAATGATCTTAAAGGTCTTTTCCAACCTAAAAAATTCCATGATTCTAATGTAGTTGCTACAGGCCAATTTTTTAAAGTTTCAACTATTTAGAACAGTTCTGTGCTTTTGAAAATGTTAGCTTCTGATATTTTTTCCCCTAAAAGTATAGAAGATTAGCAAGCACAGAGAAAAGCACCTCATTCCTAAAAATGGAAAAAATGATTTTCAATGCTACTCTCCTCTTTCTTAGTATTCCCTATTTCAGAAGTCATCTCCTGAAAGCAGCACTTTGTAGAGAGCTTCCAATAGAGGTACCAACAAGTGTATTATTCAAGTAAATTTTAAAATAAATACTTAATATTGTCACAGTCTTTGCTAATAGTGTGAAAATGTCTTAGGAGCTACTGCTGTCTTTTCAGGGTCAGAAAAAAAAAATGCACCATCGGCAATAGACTTACCATTGCAGACAGTCTGAAATCTGGGAAAATTATAGTGGCTCATAGCCTTCAATATGACTGGTTGGGGTGTTGCAAGTACTCCCTGTGACAAGTCAGGGCAGGGACACTCTTTTGCAGAACGAATGTAAATGTCCAGTGTCTGTTCCTGACATTCTAAGGATATTTGTTGCAGGAGGGCAAGTAGGCAAGGAGAAATATCATAGAGGCAAATACAGACCTGCAGATATCGGAGACTGTTTTTTAAAGGTTTTCATTATACAGTTCACTTCCTGCTGTTGCAGCTGTTCAGAACTATCTAGGGTATATTACAAACTATGGATCGAGAGGGAAGAAATTAAAAGCGTAAGTCAAATCTGTCTTTAATAGAGTTGTTTGGTGTACACAGTGTGAATTATCCACTCTGAAGGATGTGAAAGGCAAACATATTGATAGATTTTTATTTCTTTTTCTCTTCCTTGTTGCATCTTTAAAAGAATTTGTCCTGCAGACAGAAAACAATTTAAATGTGATTTGCAATTATCTTAATTTGTTTCTGCTGAGGTAGATTATTCATTTTCAATATAGTGTCATGTACTTTGATTGTGTTTATTTCTTGCTGATCAGAATGCTAACGAATGACACCTCTTTCACAAACATCAATTAGCCATCTTCATGTGCTGGAAGAACATGAGGAAGAGAAAGCTTCGTTTGCATTATTTTTAAATCAATAATGAGTTAAGGGGGGGTGTTTTTAAGCACATTATAACCCTTGTATTCACACTGAATTACCTACTTCTATTGTAATAAAATTGTTAGACAAGAAGATAGAAGAATTTAGTCAAGTAAAATAGAAATACATCTGCATGCTTGAAATTGTACCAGATTGATGTGGTTTTAACTGGGATATCATACAAGTTTCACTAGTTCCATACACATGAAAATATGAAAATAAATTGATGTCAATGTTAACGTAGAATATAAAATTATTGCTAGTGGGATAGTACATGAAATGCTGTGTGAGGGGAAATAGTGTATTTGTATTTAATCAGTTTATGATGACAAAATTGTAAAACTAAGTGTCTAGTGAAAGTTTGTAGGTATAAGAATCCAGATGATAATTCAAAGATGATCATGTGTACAAAATATTCCTGGTTTACATTTTATGAGTATCACCAAACAATTTGGATTGGGAAAACTAAGGTAAGTTGCTAATGGACATGAGGCTACTAGAAGAAATATGAAAGGAAAAATTTACTCCGTGCAAAATGCAAGGACCATTAAGAATCAAATTTGAAACAACTGAGATCAACCCCCTTTTCTTCCCACTTGTAAAGGCCATAGGAATGAAGCATGCAGCTTTGTGATATGAATGCATAAATGCCAGTGCACTGCTGTACAACTGTGTCAGACTATATGAGACTTCCAGGAGTACACTAAGCCTATCATTACACAGTCAAAACCATAGAATCACGGAAAGGTTGAGGTTGTAAGGGACGTCTGGAAGTCAAACTGTGCAAACCCTCTGCTCAAACAGGGTCACCTAGAGCCAGTTGCCCAGGATCATGTCCAGGCAGCTTTTGAATATCTCCAAGGATGGAGACTCCACAACCTCTCTGGGCAACCTGTGACAGTGCTCAGTCACCCTCACAGTAAAAAAGTGTTTCCTGATGTTGAGATAGTGCCTCTTGTGTTTCAAGATGCGTCCGTTACCTCTGGTCCTGTCATTGAGCACCACTGAAAAGAGCCTGACTCTGTCTTCGCAACCTCCCTTTAGCTATTCATATACATTTATGACATCCCTCCTGAGCCTTCTCTTCCCCAGACTGAACAGCCTCAGCTCTCTCAGCTTTTCATCATAGGAGAGCTGCTCCAGTCCCTTAGTCAACTTTGTGGCCTTTTATTGCACTTTTTCAAGTAATTCCATGTTTCTCTTGTACTGGGGAGCCCAGAACTGGACATAGTACTCTAGGAGTGGCCTTAGCAGCACTGAGTAGTCAACATGATGTTTCTTTACCAACGAAACCACAAAACCATAAGTCATGAATACAAAGAAGACAAAATTTTCAGGCACAAAGCCAAAGTAACTTTGTATTCAAATTACTGGACTTTAAGGAATCAAACATAGTTTTTATTGCAATGGTTATAAGTTTTGCTGTATTTTAAAAGAGGCTTTTCAGTGTTATCAAACATCAATGCTGCAGTAGCAATGACCACATTGTATTAAGAAAGTTATAAAACAGGACTTTGTTTATTCAAATTTCACATGTACCAGTAGCACTGGTAGTATGTATTAGCTGTTTATTGGTTCACATGCAGATGCGGAATACATACTCCCTTTCCATCCTCATACATGCTGCTGTAACAAACATTTGCCTTTCCTCTATGTGAGTATTTCAAACATTTCTGCTCCATCCTCTTATCCCATATGATGACTTTGGCATCCCCAACATGATGCTCTATGAACTAGGAAACAATTATTTTCCTTCACTCATCCCACTCCCTTCTCCATCAGCCAATGATAAGTGCTATCAAAGAGGTGCCAGCCTCATGAATAAATATTTCCATGAATCCAGTGAAATGGCATATGTCCCATTAGCAAATACTTTCATACAATCCAGAGCACATTTGTGGAGATATTTTATGCAAAAATGTATTAGTGTAATTTGTGGCTTAATTTATAATAACCTCCCAAATTATTATAATATTATCATATGATACGATGTAACATAATGTAATGTAATGTAACGTAGCATAACATAACAGAATGTTTGTATTAGCATAAAAGTAGGTAAAAAAATATGATCTGCATAAATATTTTGACATTGCCTTCACTGAATGGCAAATAGCTATAGTCAGAGCATGTCACAGATGATGCAGCTGTGACACAATTTTTCTCTAAACTGAAAACTCAAGGGTAAAAAACATCTGAAAGATTAATTAAAATATTAAATTATCTTACTTCAGTTATTGCAAGGAAGGAATTGGTAACTGACAGTTTTTTTGGCTATGTGTCTGGAAAAATATAGCATAATTATTTACTAAGGATATGGTTTCATAATCTTTTTGCCAACATACTCTTACACTGAACTAATTAGTTTCAGCTCTCAGGATTTATAACTCTTTATTTAGACTTCATCCTCAAGATGGGGATGAGATTTCTGTTTCCACTGGTACTAGTCATAGTTTTATCAGCTAATAGAAAGGTAAAATAAAGCATAATAAAAGGATCAAGGTTCTCTGGGAAGCAATTTCGTGAATGCAATGTTTCTTGTGAGAGTCTTCTGCATATATGAAGTTGTCTAAAAGTAGAGCCATTTTTATAGAACTGTAGATATCCTGTGAAGACATACACAGTCAGCTGACTCATAATCATGTTTCATATGTCAAAACCTCAGCATTGTTTTATTTTTCAGAGACTAATTTTAAGGAATATATCATAAAAGGAAAAAAATATTTTCAGTGTGCCATGACCCAAGAAGCTGTGGGTTAAATCTAAAAAATGCTATTGTTTCAACAGAAAATATGAGTTAAAATATGTTCCCGATATTTGATACTTGAGAACTGTGATTCCACCTTCTCATTCTTAGCAGAAAGGCCACAACCACAGAAAAAGTAGTCTGCATTATGAGTATGTTGGAGAAATGAGAGTTGCTTCTTAGGCCCTATAGGTATCCTGCTCAATCAGAACTCCCTGGATGCTTAAATCTATTAGATCACACCCTTAATCACTAAAGGCAAGAAATTTTTGCTATTATATTTTATTTTCGTAATGCATCTATTTGTGAAAAGGAAACAATATATGTCTATCTTGTGTATAACTCTACTAGTTTCTACAAAATTACACTAATACAGATGTGGTCTAGGATCAGCTTCATGGGAGTTTGAATTCAGACACTTTACTTTAAACTCACAGATTTTTAAAGTGGTAAGACTCCTAGATATTTTCTAAGGATGAAAGCATGAAACTGAAAATATTTTGTTACAATTTTAAAGTCTCAACACTTAAAATGTCCAACTAAGCCAGATACTAAAGTAGGTTATATGTGAATCACTTGCACACAGGTTATGCACTGAAAAATAAGGTGCGTTTGGAAACTGAACTGTCTACACCTCTAGTAATGATGTGTGAACTTTCCTTGTTTAGATCACACGTTTTTGAGTCTTGGTTCCAAAGCAAGATCATTTCTTTGTTAAAAGCCTAAATTGAGAACAAAAGAAAAACAATCCAGTCCACAGAACTGATTGGATAGAAAGCCAGAAGAATGGTACAGTATTTTCTACTTCAAATGTATATTGGCAAAATAATGGAAGGGTCTCTGTATGGGAATACAGCGGAAGAAGGACGAGGAGGTTAGTTAAATGTAAATATGCTCAAGTGACTTGCAGCTGTCTGTAGAAAAAGCACATACATTGCACTAATTGTTTTACTGACCTTGTGTGCTTGACAAGTAGAACCTCTGTGTTAGATAACATAGGCCTATGAGAAACTCTAGACATCTTATCTCTATGTCTGGGATTCCTGCTTTGTTGTGAGAAAGAGCGGGAGGCTGCGCCTGCTTGAAGCCTTGAAATACAGGCGAGCTCAGCAGGCCCAGTGATCTTCCAGCAGGGCTGGACTTACCAGCGCCTGCGTCCCCACTTGTGTTACTTCTGCGCGGGAGCTCAGGTGCTACTTCAGAGATCCCCCAGTAGAGAGGTAACAAAAATAAAACTTGCTCTTTGCAAATGCATTTGTGGCCTCTGGCTCTTCTTGTGATGTGCCTGCACCTGTGCTCACAGTCTCATTAGAGGAAAGCGCTGCTTTTCAAGAAGATGTAAGAAAGAAGTTTCCTGCAGTGAGAACATTCACTGAAACAACTTCTCCAGGGATGTGGTGGAGTTCCTATCACTGAAGATTTTCAAGATACAGTTGAACAGGTTGCTCATCTAGGTTCAGTTTACCACAAAAGATTGCACGAAATGATCTTTCGAGGTCTCTTCCAACTTGGGCTGTTCTATGAGTCTATAATTTTTAAAAAATTCTGTAAAAAAGGCTAGAATGACAAGGGAAACAGAAAGCTTGTCACACAACAGAGGACTCGGAAAGTTTAGGTTGTCTTGTGTAACGAAGTGTAGGCTGAAAGGAGATATGACTGTTTCTCCTAAATCTGCCAATGAGAAAAATCACAAAAAAAAGACTATTTCAAACTATTTAAGTTCAAAGGTAAGTATCACAGGTACAAAGTGACATTGATTTTTCACAGACTTAAATTACATAGTAGAAAGCCTTAATCAGCAGAGAGCAGTGAGATTCTGGAATAATCTTCCAGCTGGAATGGTTAGGATGAAAGCTCACCAACTCTGAAAAGTAATTTTTACTGTAATGGTTGCAGCAAGTCAAAACTAGATTATTGTAGGAAAACAGATTGTGAGACGGTTGGTTATCATCACCAGAGACTGGAATTATTAGTTCAGAAAGTCCCTTCTAGTCATACATTCTTGAGATTTCTTGTTTGTTTTTTTTTTTTTTCTTTTTTCTAATTTTATTTTACCAAAGTTCAACTAAACAAATCTTTTACTGAAAAGTCTGGAAGTATAACCAGCATGAAAATTATGGCAAAATAATATTTGTAAAGTATTTGAAATATTTGTTGAAAGGAAACTATTATTATTATTATTATTATTATTATTATTATTATTATTATTATTATTATTATTATTATTAAATAAGACATATATAGATCAGTTCAACAGTTTTACAAATTGGACAAATTTGTCTGGTCACTGCAGTTTGATTTTCTGCTTTTCTTTATCTTTTTTTTTTTTTAATAAATGGTAGGTTATAAAATTTGGATTGCAAATGAATAACAGGAAATATCTACGCATGTTTGTGCTATTTATGATTTCTTTTCTTCAGAGAGCTCCACAACAACTGCAATGGTGCAGCTATTTCACAAAAGACACGGTATTCAGTTGTCTAGATGTAGCTTCCTTCTGCTATTTGAGATGTTCTGGGGTGCTAAAGACATCTGCAAAGGATAGAAGTCTTGAGGAGTCTTGAGGTCTAAAATGCTATTAGCTACCTATACTTAGGCAACTGAATCCCCCTTTCAGAGGACCTGTGTAGATGTAAATTTGATACATTGTCAAACTTCAAGTCAAACATCACAGAATCATTAAATAACTTAGTTTGGAAGGAACCCCTGGAGGTCACCATGTCTAGCCCTCTGCTCAAAGCAGATCTGATTAGATCAGTTTCCTCAGGACTTGGTTCAGTTGAGCTTTGAGTACATCCAAGCATATTCCGCAGCTTCCCCTGGGAAATCTGGTCCAGTTTTCAACCATCCTCACGGTAAAAAAAAAAAAAAAAAAAAAATCTAATCAACATTTGGAGATTGGAGAGATCTGTTGCTTCGTCTCCCATTTAACAACTTCTGAGAAAACTGGTTCTGTCTTCTCTATAGCTTCGTATTAGGTACTTGCAAATAGCAAAAAAAAATCTCCTTTTTCCTCTTAGAGTTGAAGGGATCCAGTTCTCCCAGTCTCTCCATGTACAACCTGCACCAGTCCTTAAACATCTTGCTGGATGGACTCACTGTACTATGTCACTGTCTTTCTTGTACTGAGGACCAAATATAATGACACAAAGAAATAAAATTTATTTTCTTATTACTAATCTTATTAAATTATCTAAAAGAATATTATCATTTTTTTCAGATTAAAATGCATTGAAAATATTATATGAAGGTAAAAATTAGATTTGCTACGGCTACTTGCTGTATACTTATGTATTCACTAAATCTTTTCACAGAAATACTCATAATCTCCCATGAACTTCTTAAATCTGCATAAATGAATTGTGATAGTATTGGGTATTAATGAGAGGACATGAAAACTTTCATATGCTAACATGCCAGCTTTGTATTAACAACACATATCAGCAGCCTTAATGCGACAGAAGACAATATTTTTCTGAAAATCAAGATTACATTTATGATTGAATTAGCACTACACCAAATATTATTCATAATGAAGTCTTCTTAACTGTTAGAATCCAGCAAAAATAAGAGGAAGTAGTTGTTACCTCTTAATCTAAAATTTAAAATAATCCTGTAAATAGAAGACATACATGGCATTTAGGAATTTAACTGACTCCTAAGGATATTGGAATATATGTGTAGGAACATCTACTCTTGGGTTAAATGTATTGTACATACTGTAAGCAAAAGGAAATTATGCAGCTTCAGATTAAAATGGATTTACACAGAGACAGGGTACAGGAAATCATACTGGCAACATTAATTCTGGCCTTTTCAGATTCTGAAACCTTAATCATTCTTTTAATACAGTTTGTGGGTATATACATAATAGCCACATTCAAGTATTAACAAAGAAAGAATAAAGTCCCCAGTTGTTCAAGGGATATCGTATAGGCAAACTATTCTACTTCCACAAATACCACTGATCTCTATAGGATGAGTTATTCCAGACAAGTGTGTCCCCAACAAACATACTTAACTTTCTGGTTAGAGTACTAATCTATTATAAAACGAATGAAAGGAATACTGAGGATTAATCTAGAAGCATTAAAGAACAGAATCTCATCTTCTAGATGCTTCAGTTTTCTAAATCTGTGTCCAAATGATTTGTTTTATGTCTCTGGCTGTTCAGGGTTAAGCCATTACTAACTCCATGCTGTTAGGAGGGGAAGGAGGACATCCAAAACTAAGCTGTCTTGTCTTCTGCAAACCACCCTGCATCCCTATGGGATTTCATGTCATATTTTTATTTTTTAAGGTCTCAGTTGTCTGAGCATAAGATACCAAAGTGTCAGAAAACTTCAGAACAAGGAGAGAACAGACACATTAGAATTGTCTAGTACAAGGGTTAGAATTATCTGTACAGGAGACAAAGCTTTCTTGGCAGCCAATTCAAGACTGCTGAACAAATTTCAATGGAATTAAGAACAAACACATAGCAGAGAGTACATGTATTCAATTATTTTAAAAAAATATACTAAAAAAATTCCCTATATGAATTGCCCTTGTAGAGAAAAATAAAGACAGACTTGCATGTGGAAGATGTTAGTTACACAAACCATAATGTGGGTCTGAATAGAAAACCATGCCCCCTAACAGGATGATTGTATGAAAAATGTGCAAGCTGAAGCTTACTGATTTTACTTGTGCTACAGCAGGAGATATTCCATGCTTTTCTTTCAATCCTTTCTAATTTTCAAATGCCCTGTGAATTTTTGTTTAAAGATGAAAAGCATCAGAGTGGTTTCTTCCATTCCTATTAAGAACAGCATTTATTTTTTTTTTTAACATTAGTATATGTCTTTTTGAGAGGATGTCATTACTGCAGCCAAATTTATAAAGCCACATCAAAACTAAGGACGCATGAACAGCACCTCGGTACCTCCCACTGACAAAAAGCTACAGATGCCAGCAAAAAGACCTCTATTCCAAGCAAGAAGCTGAACATACCTGTTACCAAATTCAGCACAGAGACAAATATTGTTTCATTTGTATCTCTAGGCCTGAGAAACCTCTTCCTGCATCTGTGATTTTCAGGACTTATAGTTTGAGTGAAAAGAATAACAGAATTAACAGCTTGAATAAAAATAATAACTGATGAAGTACACACAGTTGTAAGAAAATACAACACATCTATGTAGCCAAAATTTTCCTTAATGCAAATGTATTAAAAGCAATATATTTACAGGATTAAAAGAACTGGTTTTGCTTGGAATTCTTTTGTTTGTGTCTCTGCTTTCATTTCTTATTGTGGCTGTTATATTTTTTCTTTTTTTTTTTTTTTGCGGGGGGGGGGTGTCTTATTCAACATTTATTTTTCTTAGAGATTTTAAAGTGAAATCAAATGAAAATATTCCTGATTAATTCACTGTAAAATAAATAAAATGGACAAATGGCATTAGAAATAGTAGTTGTACATCTGGACTCTAATAATCCAAGAGACTAAAATTCTGATGTATATATATATGCATATACATATATATAATCATTGTCCCACAGATGTACAACACAAATGACATTTTTTCCAGAGAAATATCTCAGGCAATGTGGAGCATTGTTAATTTCTTTGAAATGCTTCACCAGAATACTAATAATTCTACAACTCCTTATATTCATAAATCTGTTTAAAGTACCTATCTGTATAAGCGAAGTATTCAGGACACAACTTTACTCTAGGAAAAACTCAAACATAAGTTTAGAAATAGTCTGGAGAGTAACCTTAACTCGAAATGACAAATTGTTCAAAGTATGTAGCATTTGAACTATGTTATTTTTTGCCTCTTGCTGGTAAATGCTGCACAAATTCTATCGCATAAAGAATTAATGAATGCTCTCTAATTTCTCATAATTTATAGAGGCAAAGATGCTGAATATGACTCCCAATGAAATTGACTAGATTGACATCCTTGAAATTTGATAACCATTCATCGCAAATAGAAATCCTCAATGTGACTGTCAGAGGAAAAAAAAAAAAAGCTTAAATTGTAAATGCTAGCAGGCAGCAGATAATTGTGGATGTTGGTATGGGTAAAAATCTCAAGCAGAAGTCTGCAACTTGTTAGCTGTAGTCATCATGTGGACTTATTGTCAATTTTGATAATACCTAGACCAAATAAAAGTTGCATGTCTTGAACCTTCCAGTTAATGGAGAGACGTGAAAGAGCATCACTAATCTGATCACCAGTTGTGCTTCTGCTAAAAGACTGTTTAGACTGGTAGAACTGGGGAGATTGGGCTTTCAGAGAGAAGAGTTGGTGCTGAAGAATATGAGGTCCTCAAAACAAGGAGTAGTATTGTAAAGAAGGGGATTTCTAAAGAAGGAGGTGAAGATCATGACTGGAGGAAAGATCCTGGAAGTATGGGAACAGTCTGGAGACCAGGGAGACATGTGGAAACAATTGCCAGAGGATGCACAGAGACTGTGGCTGGTAATGTCCAAGACTGCTAACTTTGAGCAGTGGCTCAGCATGAGCCAACATGATTTTCTGCTTGAGCTTCCAACAAAATGAGAACATAGCATATGTAGTGCTGAAGGGGTGCAAGTGGGTGTGAGTGTGTTCCATAACCAAGTATGGTAAGAGCTCTGATTTGGTTTGTTCTTAAATAAGCCCCATTGTCCAGATCCACTAGATCAAGAGACTGCCACTGGTGGTCTTATGCCCTGGATGCTCTCCTCCAGAGCCACATCATTGCTCTTAATACTCTCAAGGTCTCCTTGACAGTGGTGGTGCCCATGTGGAAGAACAGTAGATGCAATGTCCTGAGGCCCAGCCAAGCCTCAGCAGTCTCTTCACTACATTTTAGATCCAACTGTTTGGACAGCAGTACACCTGTGGACATCAAACCAGGTGAGCAAATACGTGACTTCACCCCTTGCGGGAGGAAGGCAACTCCTCAATACTGTCCTGCTGCTGCAGGAGATCCACCTGGCACTGCCTGCCACCTGAGACCTGGATGGCAGCATCTTGCCCTGGACCTCTATCCGGGTTGAGGCTTCTGGTGTTCTAGGGACTGTGTTCCATCCCAGATTGGAGTCTGTGGCGTATGGTGCCTCACCACCATTGCTGCACAGGTGTAGGCAGAGGCCTCTCCTGGAACACTCTGCAACCCTGCTGTGACAACTGCTTGAACACCATTAGCTGTGCTCTTGGTATAATAGATATAGTTTGTCTGCTAGGTACTCAAAGAGTAGTTTGTCTCATTAACATACCTTGCTGGTACAGCTAAACAGATACTGCTTTCTAGTTGTACGATTAAAGTGGGAGTTTTTATTAAATAAAAAAAAAATGACCTTAGAGACAAACAATTTGAATCAGCCTAATTTCTTCTCTTGCAGCAACACGATAATAATTTCTCTTCCATCTAGGATCTCAGTGAACTGATGTGAAGCTATGGTCAGGATACAAGCAGAAAAAAACACTGAGAAATTAATACCCAGAAATTTGAAAAATCAAATAGATGTCCTCTGAGGGGAGTAGCTGAGCTATATTTCGTGTAAGAAATTAAACAAGTATAAGGAGAAATTGCATGTTTGGAGTATATTTGAAATATCTTGAAAATCAGGGCAAGTCAAAGTACGGTATCTAGAAACATAAATATTGTCACAAGATTTAGTACTGGGGTGGTAAAATGTTGGTGTTATCATTTTGAGACAGCTAAACAAGCAAAGAAAATGGTTAATCTCTATCATCACTTACCATTGAAAAATATTTTCCTCTCCCATTCATGAATAAGAGAGTAATCTGGTTTTACAGAACCACTGAGTATAGGCAATGAAGTAGGTATTTTTCACAGAACTCAAGATGTACCATCACCACTTCTTGAAACAGAGAATTTTAACAATGATGTGACAGTTTAATGCAAGACCATGGAGACCCAACTGCTTTCAATACTGTTACAAGGTGAGATAATCATGACAAAATGATTTCTGTATGTTTCTATAGGGAGCCCATTGGGAGTCTATCATGTTGGTTTTATAGTGTGAAATTATGATGGGGAAAAAAACCCTAAATTTTTACTGCACAACGACATTGTTCCAGCATGTGTTTATAATATATAGCAACTGAAATGCAAGTTTTTTTTTTTTCTTCCTGTATTCTGAATAGAATTCTGCCTAACCACAAAATTTTGATTCATATGTTTTGTAAGAGAACTTGATATTAAAGTAAATTATCAGAATTACCTTCAGTTAATAATATATTCTTCTCAGTGTAAAAATCCTGCCTTTAGGCTAAATCAAGATGTTTCTTCACAAATTTACCCTCAACAGAAATTCACCTTGTATAGATAAAATATACAAACAAAACCTCATAATTAGAAATCAATTATCCGTGACCCCAGAATCTAAAAAAATAGAGTGTTTGCACTTCATTTACTCAAATTTCCATTTGCTTTCTCCAATCCAATTATTCTTACACTCCTGCCAACTTGGAGTTCTTTTGTTAATAAAATCATTTTAAGCTTGCTCTTTCGGGTATACTAACATACCTATTTATGTGCATTTTTCACAATATTTCATTATTTGCCCTTCATAATCAGTGGTTTTCTTTGCGGAAGCGGGATTTCCTTACTCACTGATCAAAGTATATTTTCTTTTTCCTCATAAAAGCCTCACTTACCTGAACTATTTTTACTCAACTTTGTTATTCAATTTATTAATAGGCCCACCTTTTCAATGACTTTCAATTAAAAAATATGTTTCAGGCTATTTCTAAATTGTGAATTTTCCTAGAGATTTTACTAAATTTCACTTCTTTGTCTAATCCATATTTAGCAAAATCTATTTCTTCTTTTTAAATTTTTTTTTTAGATGAACACTAGCCTGAACTTATTTACTAAACAACAAAGAAGAAAATTGTAAGAAGTGTCTCTGTTCAAGATAAATTTACACAGCATTAAAAACTTATTCAACATTATTTCATATCTCTTGTGCCAGGCAAAAAAATTTTTTCTGATACTGTCTGCAAGTATGTTTGTTTCCCCAATAGATATGGGAATAGTTAAAGACTGTCTTGTGTGTGTTGTTCCATGGCACAAAGCACTGGAGTTTGAAAAGCCAAGACTTCTGTATTCTCTTAGCTAGGTAGTTTGAAATGTTTTATTTAAAAGGTGGGCATAGTGCTGGTGAAAATATTGAACAAGCACCGTCCTTAAACACAGGCACTTAAGTACAATAAGATCCCACAGATATCCTAAACAATGTGACTCATTAAGGCTTTGGAGGGACCTCCTTTGAGAGTTAAAATGAAATTAATTTTCCAATATCTGTTATACTTCAGTATTGAAAGTACCTAGTGGTAAAATATGATGTGTTAAATTAAGAATAAACTAATAAAAATAAACTAATAAAATAAACTAATAAAAAATTAAGAATAAACTAATGTAATGTAATGTAATGTCAGGAGCTAGAACCCATCCAAATGGAAACACAAGAACTGCTCAAGTGGGCAATTTATATCTTTCATCTTTCACACAGAGTTTGGTCCATATTAAATTTTGCTTTCTGCCACTGTTCTTCTCAAAACTCAGTGTTTATATGATAGTCACACAAAGTGGAAAAACACTCTATGGGATACTGAGATCTGCTACAGTTCTTTCATACCTTCATAGTCTAATGGGATATAGGAATTCATCTTCGTTGTATAAAGATGTAAACTAAATCCCTTAGAGAGAGATGATTTCCATGATCATTGATTCAGGCATAAAGGTTTTATTTCTAATTCTTAAATTCTTATTCAAAAAGTGTATACTTCAAGCTACTTTTAGCACATGCATTTCAATCTCCTTTTCTTTTGATATCAGGTTTATTATAAAGTCTTTTTGTACCTACTGAAAAAAAACATGAGAACCAAACATTTTAATGAACTTTTCCTCAAAAGCTGTATTTTTTCATTCAGAGACAAAATTTTTTTCTAGGTAACAAAATCTAAGTGCCTGTCTCTGAATATTCCTAGCACAAACTTGAAGACAGTTGTGACTATAGAATTGCTGGTTTTTTTGGTCTCAGTAATTCATTCCAGCAACAACTGCTTAAAATATAACTGACCAAGAATATAATATTAGCTTAGAGGTGTTAGAAATAGTGTTTGAATAGGTGCAATTTATTTACTTAGAAATTAACAACATCCACCATGCACATCCTTTGTTTTCAACAATGATTTAATGATTTCTTGTCCAGAACTAGTCCTAGACAATTAAAAAGCTAATAAATAGTCACAGTGGAGGGGAAATTGCCTTTCCTGCTTTCGAGAAGCATGTGTGCAGCTATAAGATAAGAGGCTGTCACTCTGTTAAAATCTCAGCATAATCCTTCCTCATTAGATGTTTATACCATAGCATACCTCAACATCTTACTATAAGTATTGAAGGTTATTCTTCCATATAGTGTCACACCTTGGGAGTATAAACAAAACAATATTACTTATGATGCTGAAAATATAAGGAAACAATGTTAAAGATCCATTAATTTAGAATTTACTGATATATCAATTTTATGTCATCTAGGCTAAATGCAATTATAAAGAAGCACAACTAAGAATAAGATTTAGATTAGTAGTAAGTAAAATACTTAGTGAAATTAGTAACATACTGAAAAGAAAAAGTTTTACATATGGACACGTTACAAAATTTTCATTAATGCATACAAATTTCTTTTTCCCTGTCATTGTTAAAACATTTGTTAAAAATACTGTGAGGCTAAACTAAAGAGAAAAGACCAGTTTTTCCTTTTAACTTAGGAACTATTCCTATCTTTACAGTGATCATGAAATATTTTTTATTTCATCAGTGTTACAGGTAACACTAAAAGACAAGCATTCAATTTACTACATTTTCAATCTAAGGGGGCACAGAATTCTCATTCAAGATTATTAAAAGAATTAACTGAGTCATCTCTGATAAATATTATTAATTTCAACAAAACTTGGAATAACACAAACTCTTCAGAAGGTTGGAGGGGAGAAGGACAATTTTTGCTTCTACTTTAAAAGTCCCAGTAGGCGGGCTATTAGAGATTTAGATTTGCTAGCTTGACAGTACTTCAGAAAACAATTCTAGTAAGATTTGGGTAGAAGTTAGAGACAAATTGAAGGACAACAATATAATTGAAATCAGTGATTACTATTTTAGGAAAATAGGCAATATCAAATAAAATTAACATTTATGGCATGATCATAAGTACAGTTAAGAGAAAGCATGTTGACACAAAAAAATTACATTTCTATATATTTTTTGGCTTAGTATAATAAAATATTCTAAATAACAAATCAGTGCTATGCAAAATAATGGGTCTCCAGATTTACTGAAATTAAAATTAGCTAACTGAAGCATAAATAATTTTGACTATGGTACCTCTTCAGAGCAGGTGTTTTTTAGTCAGATATGGAAGAGATCTGTTCTTGGTGTAAAGATGTTCAGTATTTTAATCATACAAATATAAATAACTATTATCAAAATTTACACTTGGAAGTAAAGATGAAGGGATTATAAATATTGATAGAGACATGCAAGTTATAAAACTTGTGTTGCTTTGTAAGATGAGTGTTTGGACAAACTTCCAAAATCAAATAGTTAAACTAAGGAAGTGGGCCACAGTTGCAGGTAAGGATAGAACTGTAGTTCACAGATACTTACAAAGGGCTTATGGATCACAATAACTTGTCACCTGTTGTGAAAAACGTTATGTTGTATGTAAGACGTTGATGTGTGCAGCGAGAGGCGCTAAATATGAATAAGAAGAATAGTACCAGTGAGAACATTATGGCAATCCTCTGCCTAGTCCTTGGCTGGCATGTCTAAAATGAATTGGGAATGCTTCATGTCTTCAAACCTTTGTCTTGCAAAGACAATCGTAAGAGCCTCAGTCAATCTGATATGTCTGAACAAATACAAAATACTGCATGGAATACAAGGGTGTAGAAGACAACTTCTAACAGTAGACTTCATATAATGTGTCCTTTTTACCCTTTCCAGGAGTCAGAATAGCTTGTGGTTATTACTAATTCTGTTTACTTTTAGGTATTTACTTTTCAGATAGAAATTTGTATTGCTGCCTTTCAGTCAAACAAGAGTTCTCGTGTGGGCTCACAAAAATGGCAATAACAGTAAACTGTATCATTCTGTTCAGATCTGAATGAAAACTGTATAAAGCTCCATTCTAATTCATCTTAAGTCATACAGGACTATGTAGAAAAAATATTAATTAAATATGTCTACATTTGTAATGAAAACAGGCTTTGCAAATTATTTAAAGGAAATAGATAGACACATTAAATTGCACATTGTTTGTTTATAATTTTTATTAATGTGATCCATTGACTCAATCTGACCTTATGAAATGAGCGTGCATCTGACATATGAAAGTTTTCCAGAAATACCCCTTTATTCTTACATTTCTCTGAAATACAAAGAAACACATTTTCTAATGACAGTATTTTAGGCCTGAATCCAAGAAAGCACTTAAGTAAGGGTACAATTTAAGCATGTGAGGAATTATATTGATTTTACTGAAGGCATTTATATAATTAGTGTTACTCAGGTGATTAAATACTCTACTGGACTTGTACCCCATTGGCATGGCATAAAATTCACCTTTATGCAGAAATGCAGAGTCAGCAGGATGAAAAAAGATCTCATAAAACTTTCAAAATATGGACTCCAGTGTGGGCTTACACTCAAACTTCTCATTTTTCAAAAATGGAACACCAGCCCATCTGCAAAGCAAATCATATGGCTAAAGAATGGTGTGACTGAGTAACATCTCTTATTTTTCTTTTAAAACAATTGTTTCTTCAACAGTGATTTTTCACACCGGAGCAGGCCACGCTGGGTATAACCAATGTAACCCAGGGAACAATCTCTGCCACTGCACTTGCAGAAGACACTGAACAAGTGCAGGTAACTAATTTATTATGTTCCAAAGTGAGAGACTTCATGGATGGTGTGCTGGGAACAGGATGTAAAGGGTAAGTAGGTAGGTTGCAAACCAGAAACATGTCCACATGTCCACAGATCGCTGCCCTTAGTTGCACCCACTTATTTCTAGGAGGATGCTAAGAGTACTTCTCTGAGGTTCGGTTAGGCAGCAGTGCAGTGCTGCAGATTCCTACTGAACAGAAAGAGTGTGCCGCTCAGAAACGGGGCCAGAAATCCCTACATGGCATCGCAGAGTGGAAGAAAGGATGTAGCATAACACTATACAAAAGAGCAAGACACAGAACTAGCAGCAGGGTGATCTGGGGCAGAAGCAGGTTGTGCATACCTCGTCTGCGCTATGTATTCCCCATCCTACTGTCACCATCATCAGTTCACCGTTTCTCCTCATCTGATAGTTCTTGTGCTGATTCAAAGTGGAAGATTAAGCCATAACGTAGACAATATAACATTTTACTGTCTTTTGACATTGGTGAAAGCAGGCAAGAGACCATCTGGGTCCTAGGCATCTAAAGCTCTGTGTCAAAAGTATATGCTAAAAACAGATCAAAGGGTTTATATAAACATTGTTAGTGGTATTAATTTAGAATGTCATAGCATTTTAGCATATGTCTCTTATAGGACTTATAAGTAAATGCCTTCAGCATATGCATGTGGAATTTACACAACAAGCTTGTCTCTGAGATTACCAGAAAATCTAAAATATTGGGTTTTTATCCAATCTGATTCAGCCTCAAATGCCTGTGCCTTTTTTCACTTCTTGCAGAAACACTCACTGAATGCTTTACAAAGCCAAACAATTGCTGAAGCAGTTTGACGAGACAGTCTCTTTTAAAGTTAAGATATGCTTCACAATGTAGTAATTAAATTGTTCTGATATTTTTGATTCCTGTTATTACAACTAATTTACATAACCACATAATTAATTATATGAGACAATTACTCAGCACTATTCCTTTAAACTGGTATTTAAAACATCTATGGCTTTGGAATGCAGACCTGTCAACTACACTGGCACAAGGCTGCAATTACTCTCATCTTGTCAACACGTTTTCCTCTTGTGAGTCTACAACTAATCAGTCACTACAAGACTTAATTATCTACACTTACTTCTGGAATTCAGCTGTTTAATGGCTGAATTTTTAGATCTTTGTGTTGAATATCTTGGTGTTAGAATAGTTATCTGAAATACTTTTCCTGAAGTTCTATTCAAAGTGCAGTTACCACTCAAGGACTGACTACAGTCCATTCACTTTTTTTTTTTTTTTTCTTTCAGTTTTGCACTTGTCAAAACTGGAAAAAAATGAAAAAGTATTTTAAAAATTATTCTATGCAGCTTTCCTATCAAATTAAAATGAACTGTAAATAAATTATGTCAAAAGAAAATGCACCTTCAGCTAAAAAGGAATCAGCTTGATAAGAGAATTTTAAATTGTGTCCATATTTAACCTTTCTTTCTCTTATGCTTATTGATTTTTCATTATTAGTTAAATGTGTTGTAGGTTCCAGTTTGTTCAGATGTTTAAATTCATTTGCCTAAATACTGGTATACCCATGACTTATATGAATATGTCTCATATAATTGATTATGTGGTTATGTAAATTAGTTGTAATAACAGGAATCAAAAATATCAGAACAATTTAATTACTACATTGTGAAGCATATCTTAACTTTAAAAGAGACTGTCTCGTCAAACCTTAGAACCTACACAGACAAGACAGACAAAGTAGGGAAACGGAAACAGGCACGCAAACTGGAAAACAAATTTGTCGTATCTTGAGCAGATTTGAAAAGGCAATCCAGGTTTCACCTACATCATTCATAGCTCTGAGTGTGTTAGTTCTTGTTTTTACAAATGAGAAAAGAATACGAGAAATGCAGTAAAATGCTTTCCAAGAGAAAAGAGGAATCTAAAAGCCAGTCAGCTGCACTGCAGCTCATTAACCACTGATGAAAATGATGCAGCTGAATCTCTCTGCAAGATGCATAAACAAAGATGAAACAGAAAAGGTTTGCAATTGGTATATCCTGAAGATGGATGAGAAATAGTTCAAATATTGTTTTCCCTGTCAGAGTTGTTCAGACAGGCAGTATTTAATACCTAGCCATTTGCAGCTGGACTCTGAGCTAGCTGGATTGTGGCTCGCAGCTTTGTGCAAGTGCCAATATAAACGATGTCCAGCAAAAATCAGCATTTATCAATAGATAACACACCCAGATATATAACGTCACAATTGTTTTTTATTTGAAGAAAAGAGGAAAGGTAAGACATTGTATGTAAACTGTGGCTATATGCTATTAAACAAGGAGTGCATTGAGTACAGGGACAAATTTTTCATAGCGTTTACAGCATGTACTCCTGTACATTTGGCATAGCTGAACCAAATGTATAAAATCATTGCACAGCAAGAAAAACCTTAAAAATTTAAATATTACAGCAGCAAACACTGAAGATTGATTCATTCAGTTCCTTGACTTGTATGTAATCTACTTCATTCTGGGATTGTCACGGCTTTATTTTACAATGCTTTCCCTTCTACCTACATCCTTGCCTAATGCTGGTTAATGACAATTACCTTTCTTCATTTTACATTTTATGTTATAAATGAGTGGCATATTTGGGTTTTTTTTAAGATTTATAGGGACTTCTATGGCATATATTTTCTCTACATTGCTTTACAATGGAACCTTGCTGCTTCTACTGAAATATTTACTCTCAACATATTTTATATTGCAAATTCTGACTATACCTATTGCTCTTGCCAGACCTGTCACTGTGTTTACACCCTTTCCATTTGTAAATTTGTTTTCAGCATTCCTTGTAACTATATTTTATTACGTTAAAAATTATAGTATAGACAGAAGGAGACGCAGGCTATAGCTAAAAGAAGAACTTCAAGTTTTAAGTGCTTAAAGACCTTAAACTCTTTATAGAAAGAAGATTTATGCTTTTATCTGACTATAATACTGTACAGTTTTGGAAAATTATTTATAAAGGATAATTTACAATATCTACAGAGCAACTCGCCCTCTGTACTTTTGTTCCAGTCACACACCAGCACCTGACATAAGCTATTTAATCCTCTAATGTTGGATTTAGGGCACTTTTCCTCATAGTCTTCAGAACAGCTATAAAATTAAGATTATTGCTTTTCAATAATGTGTTTTATAAGGGCAGAATTCTTAATCTTAGCCTGATTCCAGAAACATTCCCAAATAAACTATTCATGCTACTACATATTTTAACTATGGCCAGCATACCTTTTTCCAGATATACTGCTGAATCATTTTAATCTATATATTATGTCTAAGCATTAATCAATTTGAGATGACCAGAATAAATGTCTTAAAGACAAAATTAGTAAGGTCCAGCTGTCTGAAGTGGAGAGAAGTGGGTAGCTGTGGGTAAGCTGTATGGCTTTGGGGTTGTCCCAGCTGCTCTCCAAAGGCTTGATCCCACTGAAGTCAATAGGATTCTCTCTGTTGATTTAAATTTTCTTTGACTCAGATCTTCACTTCCCCAAACCAAGACCTCCCAAGTCAGCATTTCACTTGCTATTCCAATACATAGCCAAAGTTCAAGAAGATGATGCAGTACTTTGTTGGGAGCCCTTTGTTAAACTTTGGATAAGATGGACTGTTTTCAATTCAAAGTGCTCCATATTATAATCAGAATAGCTATAACTGTGCATAAAATCATCTGGCAGACAATCAGATATTTCCGTAATTAAATGCTAGATGACATATCCAGTCACATCTGCTAGACTTCTAAAGTTTTCCACACACTTTCATATTTATGACGCTTTCTGTGATAAATTCTCATTACTTATTGGATGGAGTGTAGTGAAGACTAAGTATGGAAGATATAGGGAAGTCAGCAATTAAATTAATAATGAAAAGTAAAAGGGTTTGTAATAGAAAGAACTGGTATATTCTTCATTCATAAAACTTGTTGGGAAGGTCAGTATTTTCTGTTGCATCTAGTTTTGTTCTATTTTGACAAGATATACTCAAGAATACTTGCACAGGTATAAATTCACCTATGTTTTTAGAATATTAGTTATGTGAAGAAAATGATACTTCAACACTATTTTTGTAAGATAATTACCTTAAAAATTAAAACAACAACAATGTAACACTTTGTATCATGATATATCTTAACTGATATTTTATGTTTAAGTCAATAATTTCTTCATTTACAGTAGTTCAATTATTTTAGTCTCTTCTGTACTGGTATCAACATGTTAAGACAATAAGAATTCATCTTAATTCCTCCCAACAGCTCAGTAGCAGATAAGTATCTAGAATAATAATGGTTTTTTGTGTTCCAGGGAATTGTTCTGCATTCCCCGTTCACATTCAAATAAGTTTAAGTCCCCACTGTATGACTGTTAAAGCAGGTAATTAAATACTTTGCCAGGAATTCTTTTTTCCTCATTTAATTTTATTTCTAAACTGAATGTGCTTAATCAAGGGTGAAAAACATTTCATTAAGAGTTTTATATTAGAAAATCAAAAGTATCCAGCAAATTAACTAAAATGTGGACTGTATCAGGTACAAGTGAGAGTATAAATCTGACAGTTAAAATATGTGCATGCTGAGATAAAAAGGAAAGAAAACAAAGAAAATAGAAACCTATGACTATTCTCCTTCACTGGGTGCTAGAAGCATGTATCTTCATTTAATCGTTTATATGAGGAGAGAGCATAGATGACTGCAGTATGGATATGCAGGCTGTCAGATTTGCCTCAAGCAAAATACATTTAATCATAAATGTTCTGAAGCAGTATTTATGAATTTTATTGATCTAACAGTAAATCAGAAGTTACAATACACTAAATGTTTCTAATATGCTGCACTTCAAAATTTTTGTGCATAATCATGTAAACCATATGACTAATGACTTGTCTATTACAATTATTTAACGCATTAGATACCAAACTTTCAAACTTTTAATGTTTAAGGTTGGGGATCTTTATTTAATAGGCAATCAAAGCAAATATAATTATCAGTGAATGAAACACATAAGTATTCTAAAAAACCTTTCACTGTTTAAAGTCAACGAAGAGCTTTTTTTTTTGATAAATAATTATGTTCTGCCTGTCTCAAAAAGAGATTTTTTTTTAATTGTCATTACATTTAAATTTTGACCTCATATTAACCAAATATTTAGTATTCTACTAATTACCAGCATGTGTTTTATCTTGACACTGTTATTATGTCTGGCAACTCTAAAAATAGGCTTATACTCCTTTCACCAGTTTGAAAAAGAAAATCTGCTTTTGACTAACAGACTTGATCCGAATTTAAAGTTGACTGAGGGCTCTCATATAATGTCAAATGTCTTTGTACATCTGAGTAGGCTGTGCAACAGAACAGACTTTAACAACAGAGATCACTCATGAACAAATCCCGAGAGCATGTATGTGGAACATCACCGATTTCAATGGGCTGCTTTGGGGCAAAGGGCTGTCAAAGGTCATCCCGGTGTAAACAGGAACTAATCTGCTGCAATCAGGAAGAGAGGTGACTGCAACTTTGTTAAAATTGTGATAAGTAGGTACTGTAGTATAAATTAATTGAACAAATTACAAATTATGCAAGTTAGATTTAGTAGGCAGGCTAAGCAATTTACAGTGATACAGTGTCCCTCTATCCCTGCTGACATAAATTTGTGCCTAGGTCACAGGATGGGAAGGTGTCTGTGCTGCTGTCAGATGCACTTTCCCTACACAAACAGCTCTGTGACTCATCAAGAGCTGCAATGGCCATTAACTTGTGAGTATCTAATTGGAAGACATGACTCCAGATATGATGGACTGAAAAAGAGGTCTGTGCTCACTTATACTGGGACAAGTTATATAGAATTTCCCCAATGTCAATGTACAATTGTGAATGAGAAATGTTAGTCTCACCATTTACAGGTCATATCTCTACAGATAGTCTGGATCTGTTTGTTCCTACACATAAAAATATGCATAAGGTACAGATCACTTCTACCGTACTGATCAGAACAAAGGGCCAGTAGAAAGCATACCGTATCACTGCCAACAGCTGCCAAATGGGGAGCAGGCAAGACGGATCCCTCTAATTCCTACTCCCTCCTTGTGCTGTAGTCGTGTGAAGTATAGAAAAACATCATGAAAAAATGAGGAACTATGCAAAAATATCATTCAACCCTTCTCTCACCTCTTCTGTTTCTCTCAATCCTGTTCCAGCCACTGAGGTCAGAGCACACCAACAAGAATGGCTTGGGCTAAGACAATCTCTGTGTTCAGCAGTCCAAACTGATTAAACACGGCTATCTGCATTTTCTCCCCTGCTTTTCTCCTTCACACCAGGAGGCAAACTGAACAGGGTGGTAAAAAAACTGCTCCAAAAGCAACATAATAGGCGGGCTCTAGACTACCTTAATGCATTGCTGATTAAGGCAGCAAGTATTCTTTCTTGTGAACATGTGAAAAAGTTATTTTTTAGGGATTGTTGAAGATAGCATGAGCAAGGTCTGGCAATGGGGAGGATGACACCTACAAAGCGAAGACTCTGGAAAGGTTCAAATGAGACACACAAGCTTGGTAGGTGGTGAGGCAGTGCAGGGAATCTCTGCTGTAAGACTGGGAGGAAAAAGGGAGGTTTAGGCTAGATACCATTAATGTCAGCTTACCACAGGCTTGAGGAGTTGAAACATGTTTGTAATAAGGATTATTAGCACGCAAATTGTTTGACTTTGGCCAAATTATTACAAAAAAGAAGAAAGAAAATCTAAAAAGCATGGTATCATCAAGGACAGCAGAGAATACCTCTAATCTCTCACGCAGATTTACTAAATTCAGCCTGAATTTTCATTTTCACCTGATTTGTAGTCTTCTGTTTACCATGAAATTAATAGGGCACATTTATATATATTTTTTTGGAGATTTTTTTTTTTCCAGAAGTTATTCATGCCTAGGAACTTCACAGAATGATAGCATCAACAAAACTGAGCAGAAAGTCCTCCATGTCATCAGAAAAAGACCCGCAGCACCATTGAACAAACTGACCCTCAGGAATCTTGAACATAAACCCAAGGGAGAACAGCTGATGCCTTGGAGCCAACATCTGTTTGTTTTTGCTGCATGTTTCAAAGCAAGGAGTGACTGAACATGATGAGGAGCAAGGACAGAAAAGAACCTTGGGATTTTTTTCCTTCTTTTTTGGAGAAATGATTCTTCTTACTGATTATTCTATTAAGGAAAAAGGTCCAGGTTTCTAAGGGTCAGCCATGCCAAAGTCACTGGAAACATGAAATCCAGAGTAACACCAAGAGTTATAGCATTTTCTCACATAAACAATCACTGACAGACATCACTCTTAAATTAAAGAGTTAGTTAAGGACAGTTTGACATCCTTCCTACCATTTTACTGTCTGGATAACAGCTACTCATTTTGATGAATCACATATTCTTCAGTCAGATTCACTTAGATTAATTATGAATTGGGAGAGGCAATGATAAAAAGAAAAAAGAAATAGCTGATGACACAGAATAAGCTGTCAAAAGGCTTGGCTACCATCAGATTTTCTTCATATTCTCAGAATTTTTGTTTGAGGGAAAGCCTTTTATAGGCAGATATTGTCTTCTATAAGTTTCTGGATTGAGTTCTTCCTGTGTGTTTTTGGCAGAATCAAGAATTAGCCAACACTGTCTTGAAGATATGCAGTCTCTATTTTAATACTGAGGATATCAAAACTGAGAATAAGTGACTCAAGCCTCAAGGAAGATGCAGTGTCAGAACTAAGGCTAAAACTTACTGCCACAGAATCTTACTTCATGTTAACATCCAAGTGGTATTTTTATTGTGAAACAATTTGCCAAGCTCCTTCAACACCATTGCAACTCTTTCTCTGAAAGAGCTTGATATCTGACTGTTTTTTAGCTCCTCTACTGCAATGTTCAAGTTTTTGCTTAGTGAGATAGCAACCTATTGTGATAATTCTGTTTTCCACAGACTTTATTCTGGGAAGTGGTACTGGCCGTCCTACCTGATACAGATTGCTCTGCAAGGTGCTGGAAAGAAGGGTGGCATCAAAATGGCCATCCAGCCAAAAATATTAACTTGCTGATCACCTGCAAAGGTCTTATTTGTACTCTTCTGTTCTCTAGCTATGATCAAAGTACCTACAGAAATTTCTGTTAACTGAAACTGGATACAGTACAGGCTAGACAAGATACGGAACACAGAGCACCAAAATCCTCTGTTTCTGTACCCAATTACATACTAGTGGTCAGGTTGATCACTGGATTTATCTTTGAGAAGGAATTTTGCTCTGTGCTAGATTACCAGTTGTCTCAAATTTCAGAAATTCTCTTTTATATTAGCTTTTCTTTTGTGGCCTAAGACTTTTCTTTTTAATCTTTAAATTTTCTTTTCATAGACTGTGCCCTGCAACTGTACTAAAGGACTGATGCTAATCTAAGTGATTAATATAGAGAGGTGGGAGGAAGATAAGAGCTTACAATATGAAAGTGGGAACACAAGTTTGGTGATACCTTCTGGCATAAAGGTCTGTATAGCATTTTTTCTTCATCACTATCTCCTACAATTAAAAACAGAATAAAATAAAAAGTAGAGTGTATGTTCACATATGATGAAGAATTTCTGGGGATTATTAATAGACAGCAAGGCATCATCACGAACATTTGGTAGAAATCAATCTCTACTTAGGTCATCACTCCCACTTCACTTATGCTTATCTGCTGCTTCCAGGAAGCTTATTCTCCTCAATTTAAATAGTTCTCATCCAAGTGGCTATATGCACACCTTCTAGACTCCTTCTCTAAGCTTAAGTTGTTTGACACATTTTCTGAGTTACTCTGGCAATGTATTTTACTATCTCTGAAACATTTGTTTTCTTTTTCTTTATATATATATAAGATATCTGCAGCATTTTATAGCATTTCCTTTTATCAGAATAAATTTAGTAATGCAAAGAATTTTTTTCCACTTTAAATATGTCTTCTAGGTACTTTTATCTACATTGTGTTTTTCAGCTTTTAACTACTGGGATGACCACTGATATTTTGAATATTATGTCTGTGAAGGTCTAAATAGATAAAAATAGGAACCAAATTCATACAATTTTGAGTTGCCAAAATGCACTGCACTCTGCATGGAAAGCTGAGAGCACACAACTAGAAATAATACTGGAATGACACGAAGGTCATGTTGGTGTATGCTCTATGAAAGCTTTGGTTCCTAAAGGAGAAGTAATGCAAAGTCTTATGACAAGATATATATATATATATTTAATTAAAAAAAGGAAAATAAAGTCTGAGATTACAATTTCTGGTGCTGAATGTAGCACTTAGTACATCAATTTTGCACACTATGGTATGAAATAATCTCTTAATTAAGAATGCATGGCTAAGAAGACATTCTTATAAAACAAAGGGGAAGCTAGACTGCATTTAAATTTTCAGTGTCTGTAGGGAAGCAATACTTATCAGTTAGTGCCTACATTTGAAGTATAGACATTGAAAATATATTTTCTTTTTTCTTGAAAGGATCTATCAAGACAATTTGTTTACCTAACTTTATGTATGCAATTTATCAAATTGGATCCTATCTCCAATTTTAAAATATTCAGGATATGAGATATAGCAGAGTGATCACAAACAGGTGTTCATGGCAAAAAGAGATACAGCTGACATCTGAATTAAGAGTAGTATTACCCAGCATTAGCAATGTTGCATGATGTAGGTACACATGGCCCACTGGTCTGCACTCATGATCAACCTGCACTCTCAACACCTTGACTTAATCCATTCTTAAGCAAGGAATTATAGCACTAATGCCAACAAATCCTCCATGCTTCCAAAAATTAACATAAAATAGTTTTCATGTAAACCGTGCTACCTATGACATTCAGAACTTTTCTAGAGTGCAGAGTTACATGGCAGAAAAGTAAATTTGAGGCAGGCACTGCTTTTCTCTGTGTCTGTGAAATAATTTCTATTACAAAAATAGCAAAGGCATTGAGAGAGAATCCATCTTTAAAAAGCTATTTATTTAATTCAGGGTATTCCCATACTAGCAAAATAATATTCACAGTAATACTGCATACGTATTATCAGGAAATGATGTTATGCTTCAGTGAGAATTAATGTTGACATCTTAGAAAGCAGTTAACCATCTACTTCAATATTATGAACATAGGCTTATAATAAGGGCTATTTTGCCCTTTATGACCTCTTAAATTAAAGTATTCTTTAGCACAGATATAGGATAAAAACTCTAATCTGGAAATAACTATGCCAACTGTAAATAAACCTAATTTGTGATATACACATTTTGTGCCTCAAGTGCCTACTACCAATGTTTTGAAAAGATATTTTTCATTGCTGTAAAGTTTATCAAAAGTAGCAATACCAAAATTTAAGATTGATAATCTGCCTAAATTTATCTTGAAAAGAATAACTGAGTTAATTTATTTCAGTTCAGCTATAATTGTAGATATCTTAATCTGCATAAATACTCTTAAGAAACATTTAAATTTGCCTTTATCAGAAATGCCTTGATTTTAGTAAGGATTAATCTTCATTCCTTACCTCTTTCTCCTGAATTCAGAATCATGCAAACTTGTTTGCTGCCACAGATACTAGGTTCTGTAGCAATTACTATTATGCACAATCTCACTTTTTCCTCTAACAAAGATTGAGTGCTCCTTGGCAAGGTCTCTGCATGCGAAATGTCGTTCGGCACAAAGGGAACTTGATTATCTATTTCTTAAAAGCTTTTACAGTCATTTCTACCTCTGCAAAGCGTGTGTGATGTCCTGAATTGTTTTACATAGTTTTACAGGGACTATATTCACACAGAGAAGAGGAGATTGTATCAAAGACAAAATACGTTTACTATATGCAGTAGAAAATTTGTGTTTAAATTGTAAGTATAAAAAAATCAAGTATAACAAGAAGATGAAAAAGAAGGAAAAATTGAACAGAAGAAAATAATATTCTAATAATACATTACCTAGCTATCGATAGTATCATAGAATCACAGAATCATAGAATGGTTTGGGTTGGAAAGGATCTTTAAAGATCACCTATTGCAACCCCTCTGGCATAGGCACAGACACCTTTCACTAGATAAAGTTGCTCAAACCGCCATCCGACTTGGCCTTGAACACTTCCAAGGATGAGGCATCCACAGCTTCTCTGGGAAACCTGTTCCAGTGCCTCAACACCCTCATCATAAATGATTTCTTCCTTAAGTCAAATCAAATCCACCCTCTTTCGCTTTTAAAACCTTGCCCCTTATCCTATCACTGCAAGCCCTCTTCAAGTCTACAAGTGTCTCTTCACCTTTCTTATAAGTTCTCTCTAAGTACTGAAAGGCCACAGAAAGGTCTCCTAAGAACCTTCTGTTCCCCAGGCTGAGAGAGAACTGCTTTAACAGTTCCATGCCTTTCTTGTGCAGGGGACTTGAGAGCTGGATCCAATACTCCAGGTGGGATCTCACAAGAGCAGAGAAGAGAGGGAGAATCACATCCCTTGACCTACTGACCATAGAGTCATAGAATAGTATGTGAGGGACCTTTAAAGGTTATCTAGTCCACCTCTCCCTGCAATGAGAAGGGACATCTACTAGATCAGGTTGCTAAGAGCCACATCCAACCTGACCTTGAAAGTTTTCAGGCATCTACCACCTCTCTGGGCAACCTGTTCCAGTGTTTCAACACCCTCAAGGATACAACTGGCTGTCTGGTCTGCGAGTGCACATTGCTGGCTCATGTCCAAGTTTTCATCAAATCCTTCTCTGCAGGGCTGCTCTCAACTCATTCGTCACCCAGACTGTACTGATACAGACCTAATACAATAATGTATGTCTAAAAAAAAAATTTTTACTCGTTGATACTTGGCCTTGAACAAGCTATATTTCAGTACTTACTAGTTTGTTTCTCTGTTCTGTCTCTTCTAGTGAAAACGATATAATTTTCTTTAGAATCAAAAGCATTTTAACCTTGCCCTTGTGCTGTCTGAAAATCAAAATGATGATTTTTTTATCCTCTGGATAGGTCTAAAAATGAAAGCTTACAGTGTAAATAGAAACCATGCAAAATCTATCTTAGATCATTACAGATATTATCTGTGCAGTGGTTGACTTGGCAGTGATGGGTTAATGGTTAGATTTGATGACCTTAGAGGTCAAATGCCTACAAAATTAATTCAAAACTTGTTTTTTAATCTTACACCAAGAAAATAATATGATAAGGAAAGAGTTTCAGCCTTTATGCACAAAGATGGAAATGGTCTACATTGTCCTTGTATACAGCAACGAACTGCAGTGGACACGGAATGAGCATGTTCAGGAATTTGAAGTATGGATACCATTAGCATGATGTTCCTTACAGCTTAATTTAATCCACAGCCTTTCCCTCATCCACTAAGTGGGTCACCTTGTCATAGAAGGAGATCAGGTTAGTCAAATAGGACCTGCTTTTCATAAACCCGTGCTGACTGGGCCTGATTGCCTGGTTGGCCTGTACGTGCCACGTGATGGCACTCAAGATGATCTGCTCCATAACCTTCTCTGGCACTGAGGGCAGACTGACAGACCTATAGTTCCCCAGATCCTCCTTCTGGCCCTTCCTGTAGATGGTTCTCACATTTGCAAACTTCCAGTCAACTGGGACCTCCCCAGTTAGCTAGGACTGCTGATAAATGATGGCAAGTGACTTGGTTAGCACTTCTGCCAGCTCCCTCAGTACACTTGGATGGATCCTGTCCAGCCACATGGACTCGTATACTTTAAAAGGAAACACAATGCCCTTTATACTTGTTGATATGTGTAGAATTATTTATTCTTGGCTGTAAACATTTCAATAAAACTAAATTTTGAACAAGATACAGGACATGTGCCATGAAGTAATGACATCCTTTATTTCTTAAAATTAATTCATCTCATTAAACTTGAAAAATATCTGTACCACTGCTGCTGCAGGTATGTAGGCTATTCTTTTTTATTTAATATGCATTAACTCGTTTTAACTTATCTAGGGGATACTAAGTAAGCTCTGTTTGCAAGAGCCTTCCAAAAAGAGAAAAAGTTAAAGAACAATTTGTCAACAATATGTCAGAGAAAGTCTGTTTCTCATTCATGCTGAGAACAAATGTCAGCTGACAGCTTCAATAGTTACAGTCACAAGGCTTTCCAAGTTAGTAATACTTGTAAAAATCAAGCAGTGCCGAAAAGCCTAAGTTGGATGTCATTTGTTCTGGTTTAACCTCCAATTTCTAGTTCAGAATTACAAACACGGAGTTTCACCTGAGAAGGAAAACTACAGAAAGCACACTCACACAAGCCTAGGTTGGGCCCCAGAGCAGGGCTAAGTATGGTACAGATGCTACTTCTGAGCTGTTGCATGATATGCCAAATTCTTCTCGTGTTTTTTCTCCCTCACTTTTATTTGCTTGCCCTCGCATGTAAGTTAGTGGGTTCCCAAATATAACCGAGGCCTCTAGCCATAAAGAAAACATGCTTAACGCTACAATAGCAGCCACAGATATTATTTATGAGATATTAGAAAATAATAATAAGGATCTTAGTCATTGAAGTGAGGCCATTTGCCTGTGCAAACCTACTGTTTTCTGGACAAGTAGCTGAAGTTCCAGGTAGCATTTGGGGGCATTCAGAAGACCAGAGCAGGGAGAAATGAGGCAAGGACTTGAAGAAGTCATCAAGATGGCTTCCTGAGCCAGTTCAACAGCTTCTTTTTCAACCTGTTGATATGGACTTCGCAGGTTGAGAGATGATAAGCTGAGAGTTAGGGCACACTGTATCCTAGATGACCTTGGAATACGAACCAATTTTAAAACCTCCTATGGAATAGAAAGTCTGAAAGAGACTAATTTGGGAAAGAACTGTCCATGATATTGACAAGAAAATACACACTACTGTTCTGTGAACATTTTCAAATTAAATTTATTTTTATTTGCTTTTTCATTCCAGATTGTAATGATTATTAGAGGATATAGCTTTCCACGCTACTGTAAAGCCAAAGGAACCTGGATACTGAGTGACAGGTGGCATTTTCCAAGAGCATCCAGGGCCACCAGACCTTGGGATCTTTGTCAGGGTTCTTGGAAGCCTTGAAAGTTCACTTCAAGTCACAGGCTTTGAAAGAGTTGGATCCCAGCAGAGTGCTTAGAAGCCCAGGTGAATTTCATTATGACTAGACATAAGTTTCTTGACTTCAAGAGGTTTCTATGAAATATTTGGCTTCTACAAACCAGAACAGAATTCATAAATAGTCTTTTGCCAGGAAACTTTCAGATAGTTCATATGGTAATTAGGCTCACAACTTGAGAGCACAGCCATTGTCTTTGAATCAAATTGAAAGAAAATACTAGAAGAAAAGTTCAGCATTCCTTGGATATACATTATATCTAGTAGAAATAAACATTAATCCTACTTTATAATTAGAACTATTTTTTTTTTTTTTTGTATTAAGTGTTTTCATCTTATGAACGACTCTTGGGCTTACTGTGAAACACTTATAGAAAAACGTTAATCCAATTTGCAAGGTGCATCATTGTGAAAGCTCACACAGTGGGAAGTATTCCTTGCCATCATATGTTGCAAATTGTGTTTGAAATTAACCTTTTCATTTTAAGTGGTAGTACTGAACTTCCTGGAGAGGACCTATACTGCTGATAAATGGTACTTTTCACTTCAAAATTCACTTGAAGATTCTAAAAAAAGAGAAATTATAATCTTGATCATTTAACAATTAAGATGTAACAAACAGAGTTTGGTCTCTGAATTTTGTTTTAAAAACTTGGTTGGATTTTTGTTTAAATTTTCTTTACTGGAACCTGTGTAAGT
Source organism: Caloenas nicobarica (assembly GCF_036013445.1). NCBI lineage: Eukaryota > Metazoa > Chordata > Aves > Columbiformes > Columbidae > Caloenas > Caloenas nicobarica. Next base: position 29,088,933 of record NC_088247.1, read on the forward strand.
CTTAATTTATGCCCAAGTTCATCCTGTGGGTGACAGCATGGAGTATAAATCAGCATAGATCTCGTCTATTATGATGGTTTTCAACCATTAAAACTACAGTAAATTAAGGATTGAATTACAAGCAGAAAAATTAAGCAAAGTCAATATGAAAATTGTAGAAATTGTTTCACTGACAGGAAGAGTCACTTAAACGTCCCCTGCTTGACCAAAAAAAAAAGTAACTATAACTTGTACAATGGTACAAGCAGATAAATATAGATCAAGTTAGCTCAGGATAATACTAAATCAATCATGACACATTTCTTTTAATAAATTTTCTTATTTTAAGATTAATCTGAAAAAAATACTTCATGAGAGAAAGACAGGTACATATTCTAAAGCTCTGACTGCTTACCAAAGTATGTTGAATCACAGGGTCAGAGGATAATATTAAGTTATTGCAGAGATATAAGCAGCTGATACTAGTTAATATCTTTAGAAATCTATGCTTTTACTTTGAATGGCCTTGGTGTTTGTTCCACTGGTGAATTATTAGAAATATTAACATGTGAAACGCATAATTTGAAAAAGAGTTTACAAAGTAGCCCTGAAAACTTTTTTTTTTCTTTTACTTAAAAGGAAAAACAGTTATTACATTTTTACTCATATCTTATACACTTTATCACATCTAAGTAAAGAACTTCCTGTTTCAAATGCCACATGAAACTAAAGGATGCTGCAGAAAATGTAGGCGTATATATATAAAAGCAGAAGAATATAGCTTGTTATGTCTACAATTCAAGGTGAAATAGAAGTTTCCTCTGATTCATAGCAGGTCAGATACAGTTAGTCCTCCATTTTCTTGCAATACATTACACTGAAATTTCATTCATTACATGCTTCTATAGTAATTTTAAGTAGAAAATTTATTCCATATCTGAAATACTTATGCTTTGTCCCAAGACATGGAAAGCCAAGAGAGCTGCAAACATTCCAAAAAGCCTAGAGATCGTCCTCGAACAGCTTAATCTCTGTGGAAAAGGCTGAGGCTCCCATAACCAAGAGACGTTTTCATAATATATATCCAACAGAATGAATGAGAGAAGGCTGCTTGGAAACTGTGAACAATTTCATTTTGCTCTCAGGTCTACTCGTCAGACTCTACTGTAAGCATTATCAGAAGCAGCAGCTAGCTTTGTTTCAAAGTTATTTTGCCTATCTTTCAGCTGCTATTTGGATTTTATATCCACTTCAGGTAAGCTCTAGAGCTGTAGGCATTTTAGTAGCGCAATGAACGTTTACTGTTGGCGCGCAGTTGCAAAGTCAGTTCACTTGAGATTCATTAAATCTGAATGAAGAAAACACAATGGGAAACCTTCTTGGTAGCTAAAAACAGCTACACAAGAATTAAGTGTAAAACCAAACAGTCCAATTTGCTCATCCTGACTTACAGGTTTATTTATTTATTTTTTTTCCCCTCATGAAAAATTAGAAAAAAAAAAATTAATTTTACAGTTTTATGTCATTAAGGTATTGACAAGGATACAGAACAGTCCTCTCTCTCTTCATGCAAAATCACTTTATTTGTTATAGTGCTAATCTGACAGCCTTTTAGTTTAATCTATAGGCAGGGCTAAGTTATAAAATAAATACCTGCTTCTGCGAGAGTGAAGCATATTTCACTTTGTCAGAGTCTAGTCTGACTGACTCACTTGGTTATATAACGTATTATTAAGATGTTTGTCCCTGTATAATACCTAAAAATAAAGCAGCGTCTTATTGAAGGAGTGCATAATTCTGGGCTGCATGGCAATATGTGTAATTAATCACACTATTTTGAAGTGCTTTGAGTGACAAATATGAGTAGGTGGAGAGGCTTGATTTTTTTGGTGGTAGAAAGAGTTAGGAAAGCTGGGATAGAGAGAAAGCAGAAATTCTTGGGTAGAGTTTTACAAAAATAGGAGAACTCTGAAAGTTTTGGAATTGAGCATTTTAGTTCAATATATATGCAACAATTTGTGTAAAAATGTGTGTTTTCATTACACATAATACTTGATAATAACTAGTGAATTTATAATATTCTACTTATGACATTGGCAAGCCGTTCAGGAGAACTGCTCAAAACTTTGTTTGAAAAATAGGTTTAAGCTGTAGATTCTGAGAAAAAGGGAACGATGGTTAACTGCCTTTGTTATCATGACTTGTTTGTGCTGTGAACATGTGAATGAGTCTCCAAATGTGGTATTGCTTATCCTGTGTAACTCGTTTTCTGCTCCATATAATATTCTTATTATTTTATTTGCTTCAGAAGATGCATTTTCTAAATATCACTAGTTTTGCTTTGAAGATATGAAAGATAACAAAAATGATGGAAATACTTTTTCACTGGTTAATTACAAAAAACCCTTTAAACAACTACAAAAAAAGAAAGGAATAATGAATATAAATCCCATAAGAACAGTGTTGTCTTCTACAAGCTCTGGTCATAAATATTACACATTGCTGCACAGTAGTATGTGTTCCTTAACAGTTAGAATTAGTTTTACATGTACTAAATGTATTGAATATGATTTAATACAAAAATATTTTATAAGTGACTTCAGCAGAAATGAAATCCTGGGGATTGATAATAGGCATGTAACCTTCTTAATGGAAGAAATAATATTTTTAATAGATAGAATTATTTTAAGTGCCGATTCTTCACCTGCATTTGACAATAGCACCTTGTATGTCATCCCATATAATGAACACCTTGGTTGACGAGGGCTGGGGAGGTTGGTGGAGAGAGAGAGAGAGAGAGAAAGCAATCAAGCACAAGAACAGGATTCTTAGTAGTACAATGTATAACAACAATAAAGACACTTTGACAATAAACTGTTCATTTTTTAAGGCATTTATATTTACTTTCAGGTACGTATTTCATCAAATAATAGGTAGCAGTGCATTTAGTATTGTTTTCAAAATAAAATCTTATACTAATTTAAAAAAATCATATAAAGGGAAGCAATAAAACCAAGAAAAAAATTAATTTAGAAAATAAAATCCCATATAGTACAAGCCACGCTCTTCTCCCTGTTTTTACAATTGATTTCCTGCAAGTTGAATCTCAACAAGGTGAATAAATGTACCTTTCCTGCTGCTCTGCCTACCTATGCATGTCTTGAGATCAGGACATGTGAGTCAGTGCTGATTCTGAACACCTCAACATGAAACTGCTATCACTTCCTAAGCTGCTTCCCCTCCAGAATATTCCTGAATCTCTTCCAGTCTTCTTCCAGAAGTAAATTGCGCAGAGTCTGACATCCTTCAGTTACATTAGGAATATAAACCGAAAAGCCATCAATGCCTTCATACTCGACTTCTAGCAGCATTCAAAGTCAACACACCTGTGTGTGTTATTCAGATGAATTTCATCTTTACCAATGTGACTTATTAATTATCATACCTTTTGCTTCTCTTTTTTCCATCTAAAAAGCACTTAAGGAGAAAAAGGGGCACAAGACCAAAAATATCTCATCAGTGTCCTATCTTTATACCAGCAGTCATATTCCCACTAATCTCATTTTACTTCCTTTCCTTGAACTCTTTTTCCCACTGACAGCTGAGGCTGAGGAGGTTCCCACTGCAGCTCCTCCAGTGGCTAGGACATGACCTTGGGAAAGTAGGAGAGGTTTACAGGATGTCTGGAGTTTGATACCTGCATGTTCTTGGTTTGTTGCCTGTCTGTCTCCAGAAGGGTGTCTCCAAACCAAGGTTCAGGCCTGATTATTTGGGTGGTTTATTCCAGGAACCATTCCCAAGAAGCAAAACTCATAACACTGAAACAGGTTTGGCTCTTTCAGTCCTACGTTGTCCCCTGTGACTATGTCAGAAGACTACACTCCCAGTGTTCAAGACGCCTACATATAAGCTTAGGAACCTTGTTCTGGACTTTTGCTATGGTAGCAGAACATCAAATCAATAAAGACAGGTTTGCTTTCATAGACTCTTTCTCTGAATCAGTCTCTACAGTTTTAAAGTAGGAAGAAATGATTTTTCAATTTTTATTGAATGGAAAATCTCTTTTCTCTTAAATGGATTACTACACCTAAATGTGGTACATTTGTAATGAGACTCTTGGCATTGTTTTCTCCAATTTATTATAAACCATGGATTTGGGAAGTGTGAACTCTAGAAAACTAAATAAATTTAGCTGAGAAATATGTAAGATCCATACTATACTGCTCAACAAAAATCATAGCAAACCAAAGTGAGTAAAAAATAATCCAAACATCCTCATGCTGATAGATTTTGAATTTAAAGTATGCTCTGAGGGACAGGAATAATAATAATTAATGATTTGCACTTACACGTGATCTTTAATTTGAAGATTGTGAGTACTGCATATTATTATCTCATTAAACCTTGCAATACCCATGTGAGAGAGGAAAGTGCTTTATCATAGATATTTTACAAATGAATAAGCTGAGGTATTCAATTAGGAAAAAACATGGAAGCTCAGTAGCAATATTAGCCCATATTGCCACAGCACTTAAAAAGCAAATGCCACAGTTTTGCCCATTAAGGAAGAGCAGAAACGAATAACAAAGTGATAAAGCTGTTATTCTAAAAAGAGGACAAGCCTTCATTTAAAGTACCAATTTGAATTTAATAGCTTAAAATAGCACTTTGGAAGGACTGTTTAAGATGGCAAAAACTGATAAGAATTTGCCCAGAGAAGTTAGGGATGTTCTATCTTTAGAGATTTTTTTTAAAAACTATGGCACAAGATTCTGAACAACTTGAATGTAGCTCTCTTTTGACCAGAAGTGAATCAAGATGATCTCCAGAAGGTTATTTCAGACCAAATCTTTCTGTGATTTTTTTTCTTATAATCAATATTGCACTTCAGATACTGAACTCTCTACCACATAACAATTTTTTAAATAAAAATCTTCCATCATGGACATTCACAAACAGAACAATATTAAAGAAATAATCTATCACAATTCTCACTCTAAGTAGGGAATAAATCCTAAATTTTTTTTTAAATCCATTAGGAATTATGCTATTCTTTTACTTGCAAAGTTAACAGTTGCTGCTGTAAAAAGCAGAAGTAAACAAATACAAACAGAAAACCATAGCCATATGAAACATTAGCTCTCATTCACATATCTGCAGAACTCTGTTCTTTCTATTTTAACTGAGTTTTAATAACTCACTGGAGACCATTACACTCCAGCTAGGTAATTGAATGATTTTCCTAACTATATCATTTAGAAAACAAGCCTCGTAATTTAAAATATCAAGCTGGTTTAGAATTTTATTTTTTTAGCTTGTTAACTTATTTAGTGTAAAAGAACATGTATTTTTTGTTAGACCTTCTATTCCCCTGCTTTTTAAACATAGAGTAGCTTCCTTAAAAATTTTATACTTAGATCTTTTAAAGTGCAGACTCTTTTCCACAATAAACATGTCAATTAACTTCTCAAATTTTCATAAAATGTAATGATAGCTCTTGGATGGTATGCCGCACAGGGAAAATCACTAAGTACCTTTCAGAATTTTAACTTTACTATTTTCTTCCTCAACAGTCAGAGGACTAAAAGAATGAAAATAATTGTCTCTGTTAATTGTGTAATTTTCGTTATGCAAACATTCGATGTCCACTTAGCATCATTTAGAACTTCCTTCTCTTTGCTACTGATACAAACTACATATATGCAGTGAACAGTTTGATCATTGATTGTTTAGAACATTTGCAAGGATAGTGATGAATAAAGTATGTTATATGTAGAGTTTAAAGACAGAAGGGACTTCAGCCTGGTCTGACTTTCACAGAATCACAGAATGGTTAAAGTTGGAAGGGACCTCTGGAGATCATCTAGTCCAACCCACCTGCTAAGGCAGGTTCACCTAAAGCAGATTGCACAGGAATGTGTCCAGGTGGGTTTTGAATGTCTTCAGAGAAGAAGACTCCATAACCTTTCTGGGCAGCCTGTTCCAGTGCTCCGTCACACTCAAAGTAACGAAGTTTCTCCTTATATTCAGATGGAACCTTCTATGCTTCAGGCTGTGCCCATTGCCCCTCATCCTATTGTTGGGCATCACTGCAAGGAGTCTGGCCCCATCCTCTTGACATCCACTCTTGAGATATTTATAAACATTGATGAGATCACCTCTCAGCCTTCTCTTCTCCAGGCTTAACAGACCCAACTCTCTCAGTATCTCTTCATAGGAAAAGTGCTCTAGCCCCCTAATCATCTTCATAGCCCACCACTGTACTCTCTACAGTAATTCCTTATTATTCTGGGGAGCCCAGAACTGGACACAGTACTCCAGATGCAGCCTCACCAGGGCAGAGTAGAGGGGGAGAATAACCTCCCTTGACCAGGTGGTCACAATTTTCTTAATGCACCCCAGGATACCGTTAGCCTTCTTGGCCACAAGGGCACATTTTTGGCTCATGGTCAACCTGTTGTCAACCAGAACTCCCAAGTCCTTCTCTCCAGTGCTTCTTTCCAGCAGGTCTGCCCCTAACCTGTACTGGTGCCTGGGGTTATTCCTCCCCAGGTGCAGGACCCTACACTTGCCCTTGTTAAACTTCATCAAAACTTCATTAGGTTCTTCTCTGCCCAGTCCTCCAGCCTGTCCAGGTCTCGCTGAATGGCAGCACAGCCTTCTGGTGTGTCAGCCCTCCCACCCAGGTTGGTAGCATCAGTAAATTTGCTGAGGATGCACTCAGTCTCTTCATCCAGGTCATTGATGAACAGGTTGAACAGGACTGGACCTAACACTGACCTGTGGGGAACCTCACTAACTACAGACCTCCAACCAGACTCTGCACTGTTAATCACAACCCTCTGAGCTCTGCCATCCAACCAGTTCATGATCCATCTCACCATGCATTCATCCAGCCTGCTCTTCATGAGCTTGCCTATGAGGAGGTTGTGAGAGACAAAAGAGCATTACAGCTCACTTGATCCTTCTAGAAAGACATATGGCCTGATTTACAGTTACAGAGCTTGAGAACACACAGGTTAATTGAGGACTTTCTAATATCTTTATCACTAAAGAGACAGTTACTGCCTGTTTTCCACGCCATGGAAGTTTTCTTATGAGCTATGACACAATCTTCCGTTATTTCTTCCTCATAAACCAAACTCTTACATCTTTCACTATAAACTGTTTAATCAAAATTAGACATTCAACATTGTCCACTCCAGCTTTCCATCAGAATTTCAAAATGAGCAGACAGTGTGCTATCCTGGCAATACCTCAAGGGTGGGGGAAACTGAATATCTGTACTAGAATTAGTTTACTATCTTGTCTAGGTTAATAGATGTATTTCTAGTGGACTGGAGAACTTCATTACAATATGGCTATACGATGTAGACACAATGCCAAGAACTTCCTTTAACCATGCTAAATCCATCTTTAGCATTGGCTACTGGCTTTATGTTAGTTTTGGTGTGACATTATAGTTTTAGCCTGTCCCCTTTCATCAAAGGGAGTGAAAAAGGGGAAAGAAGTTACCATTATTGTAAACTTGAAGCTTTGAAGCAGATGTACCAACATTTTTAACAATAACACGAGTTACAGTTTCTTTTAAAAAATGAGTGAAAATAGAGTCTTGGATCACACATTGAAAAATATATCATAAAGTTGCATTTCCAAAATACCTTTGCCTGGATATATCTGTGTGACTTGGGCATATAAATTACTTAAGTACATTTGACAATTGCCTTTTTAAACACCTAGGGATTAATTTGTTTATGAATTATTAATGGTAAAGAGAAGTTTGCCTTTGTGAGGATAGATTGCTCTATTAGAAATGTTGATAGCACCTCAATCTTTAGGACATTATTCCTTGAATGCCACTCTCTCCTCCCTAAAAAAAAGTAAAAATCCTAAAAAAAAATAAACAAAGTATTTTCAAATGCCAATTTTTAAAATGGTCCCATAAACAAAATAACTTTCTCATCCTTTCTCCCTGTACCATGGACTTATTTTTCTTACAAATTTCCTCAAGTGCAGGTCAAAACTGATTTGTACAGGTAAAGACTAGGAACATTTGACAGCAAAACTTCAGATTTCTTTAAGGTATCTAATATCCAAAGATTTTATTTTTAACAATTGTATTTTTAAAAGTGTCACTGATAGGGGACATACTCCAATGACTAAATTATTGTGTTTCCCCATGCAAAATTCTAGACACATCCTCTTCTGATTCAAACTAGACTATGCAGATTTTTAATATGACGAAGTGATTATATTTGTTCCTTTCCATTAAAATCTAGCTTGAAGCTTCTGAAGATGGGGACACTCCCCAAAGATGCATGTAACAACATGACTCCTGAGGCCTCTAACTGGGTAAACCAGACATTTTACATCTTTACTGTTTAGTTTCTGACAGAACAATTAAGAAACACTTCTCGAGTAAACAACAATTCGTAACACAAAACTACTGTATTGAAATGTAAATGTACAGCTTTCTATACTTTCAAGTATCCTGCCTACCAGTTATCAGCAATATTTTAAAGTTATTATAATTTTTCTTTCATATACATATATATTTTCGCTTATGTTCTCACAGATAACTCCAGCCTTCCGCTGCTAACCACCACCTCTACAGGTTATGAGATCATAGTTGGATGAGATCTCGGTCCTTCCATAAGTCTCTCTGTTCTCCTTCTTATTGTTGTTTCTAGGACAACATTGCTAAATTCTGTAAGGAGAAAGCTACATTGCATCTACTATAAAAAAAACCCCAACCGAACAGCAAATCTTATCAAGTCAACTTTCTCTTAAATGAGTTTTGGCACTGCAGGAAAGAATAGAGGAAAATGTGATTGTGACAGGGAGGTCAGCCTCATATGTCAGTACATATAACTTCAATTGTATTCATTCTCTAGTTTCAATTACAAATGTTGCATACTGAAACTAGTGAAGCTTTGCATTACAGTTAGGAGATGCAATTCTATGAGGGCTAGGGGTTCAGACTAGCTTGCTGTTGAGTTTAGATAATTTGCTTTTTACTAAAATAAGTTTTTGGTTAATGATCATATGAACAGAATAAGGAATAAAAATATTGTTTCATTTCTTATTCTTTTTCAGTACTTGGTGTACAGTAGAATTTTCAGGCTTGGTGTACAGTAGAATTTTCTTTTCTTGAAACATTTATTTTTCTTCTATGAGTTATGCCTTGATCTAAATCCCTCTGAAAACATAGCCCTTCTGTTAGAACAAAAGGAAAACAAGTCAAATTCCATTTCATTTAGTAACAATCAAAATAATAGAGGCCATTGTACTCAATTTCACCTCCCTGGCATGATTGAGCAGAAGCTTAGAGGCTTAAGGTACTTTCCAGTAAATTACATAGCTAGACCAAATCTATAAATTGGGCACTACAAGAGATGAAAATGTTTAGAGGTAGATAGTGCAGTTTCTTACAAATCTTGGAAGAACCTCCCTCCTTTCCACAAAAAGTTTAATACAGCCCTTTAGGTATTTACTGATGTTTGGCATAATCATGGTAATTTTATCCCTTTAGGCTGAGATATTTGACCTCATTCTGAAAAACATAGATTTTAATACATAAAGATGCAATGAGATCATGCCAGCAAACAAAATTAAGAGCTTTATTACTAAAAGTTACCCTTATAGGCAGAAATCTCAAGGGGTGTTTTTAATAAATCTTTACTCATATTAAAAAAAAAAATCTTTACTATATAAACCATTCTGACAAAACAAAAAAGATTAGTTGTGGAGATAACTCATAAGCAAGATGAATAATGATAACCACAAAATGGGTACATACTTAAAAGGAAAAAAAAATCTACTGAGCAGAGAGAGCAAAAGAGAGAAGGCGGTGTTGCAAACAGACATCACATTGAAAGAGAATTTGACATTTATAAAAACTGGATAGTTTTGCATCTCAAGCAGACTTTGGTCCTTTTGCACATAGTACTATGACATTTTATCTGACCATAACCAATCGCCGTTGTGACTATGCTGTAGTCCATTTCCAGCTCTGTCTGCCCTGTCTCCTGCATGGACTTCAGCCCTACATTGTAGGTAAATGGATCCTTCAGACCCACCTTGTAGCCTTATTCCCAGTCTTGCCTCTGGCCTCATTTCCTTTTGTTCCTGGCTGGACTTTGTCAATGGATCCTGGACCTGGTCCATTGCTCACTGTGTCTGAGTTGTCCCCTGCTACCATCCCCTTGCTCTTCCCATAATGTTCAGCCCCTATTCGTGGAGTAATGTCTGTACTGGGATCACCCTCATGGCTCTCTGACAGTGCTTGTATTACTTTACAGCTTTATGAATTGAATTATAATCAATGACATGAAAAAAACAAAATGAAACAAAGCAAAACAAAGCAAAAACCAAAACGAAACCGTGATTCAGAGAGTTTCAGATCCTGAAATTATTTGCACTGACATCTTCTATTACCAGGAGACTGTCCTAGCCTCAAGGCCATCAGATATCTTTGCGAAATATTCAACTGTCTCTTTTTCTCTTCCTCCGTGGAGAAAAAATACATAAAATGCACAAAGAAAATGTGGAGATACAGACAAAAATGTATGAATTTTCAGCCTAATATCTGAAAAAACTCACTAGAGAGAGAACTTTCTAATGGTTTTGATAAGAACTGCATCTTTGCAGGAAATCTGTGAAAGAGGACCTCTCTGATGCGAGTGATCTAACCATAAGGCTACAAAAGCAATCTTCACTTTGTTTCTTGGGCTATGCAATTTTTAGGCAGAAGGCTTTGGGATCGCATTTTGGGTCTGATGTGACCTTATTCTGGCTGGGTCTTGCATTAAGCTTGTTACAGAATTTAAACTTTGAGCCAGTTCCTTATATGGGCAGTACTTTTTTTTCTTTTGCATAAACACATTTGAAGTCTTCCAGGTAAGCCACTTGCCAGTTTGCACCTACAATGAGAATTTCAAATATCTACCACTGTGCACTTCAATGTAAGAGGTTAATAAAACATAATATCATAGAGTCATAGAATGTCCTGGGTTGGAAGGGACCCACAAGGATCATTGAGTCCAGTTCCTGTCCCTGCATATGACAACTTCACATTTCACACCATCTGTCTGAGGGCATTGCCCAGTCTTTTCTTGAACACTGTCAGGCTTGGGGCCATGACTACCTCCCTGGGGAGCTTGTTCCAGTGCTCCACCACTCTCTGGGTGAAGAAGCTTTTCCTAATGTCTAATCTAAACCTCCTCTGGCACATCTTCCTGGCACTCCCTTGGGTTCTGCAACTGGTCACCAGAGAGAAGAGTTCAGAGCCTACCCCTCCTCCTCCCTTCTGAGGAAGCTGTAGACCACCCTCAGTCTCCTCCAGGCTGAACAAACCAAATTATTTCAGCCACTCCTAATGTGGCTTCCCCTCCAAACCCTTCACCAACTTTGTAGCCCTCTTCTGGACACTCTCCAGTAGCTTTATATCCGTTTTTTACTGTGGCGCCCAGAACTGTACACAGTGCTCCAGGTGAGGCCGCACCAGTGCAGAGCAGAGCAGGACAATCACCTCCCTCACCTGGCTGGCAACGCTGTGCTTGATGCACCCTAGAACACATTGAAAAATCATGGATAGAGATCTTGCTATGATGTCAGACAGCTCTTTAAACACCCTTGGATGAATCCCATCAGACCCCATTGACTTGTAGGGATCTAGCTGGGGTAGCAAATCCTGTACAAGTTCTGGATTGATTGGGAGTTTGTCATTCTCACAGCCATGGTTCTCTAAGTCAGGGCTATGGGGGGCCGCAAGTCCATCATCGGTGTTGAAGTCCAAGGTGAAGAAAGCATTAAACATCTCAGCTTTTTCTGTGTCCTGTTAATAAGATGATCATGCTCATCAAGTAATGGGCCAATGTTATTTCTAGTTTGCTTTTTGCCATTAATATATTTTTAAAAGTCTTTTTTATTGTCCTTCACAGTACTGGCCAGCTTCAATTCTAATTGAGCTTTGGCAGCGCGAATTTCCTCCCTACAGTGTCAAGTAGTATCTCCGTAGTCCTCCCATGTTGCCTGACCTTGCTTCCACTGACCATGTAATTTCTTTTTTCACTGTATTTCAAGAAGATCCCTGCTCAACCAAGCTGGCTTTTTGCTTCACCTGCTAGATTTTCAGCATTTTGGAATTGCCTGGTCCTGTGCTTTTAATGGGTGGTACTTAAATGACCAACACTGATGGAACCCAACACCTTCAGAAGCTTCTTCCCAGGGAATCATACTAAGCACTTCTCTGAGCAGCCTGAAGTCTGCTCTCTGCATACCTAGTGCTAAGGTCTTGCTGGCAGTTTTCTTACCATTAGCAAAGATTTCGAACCTTGATGCTTCATGGTCACTGTGGCCAACACAGACACCACTCACCACTTCTCCCATAAGACCCTCTCTGTTAGTGAGAATGAAATCTAGGAAGGCAGCTTTCCTGGTCAGTTCCCCTAGTACCTGCACCAAGAAGTTATCATCAGGATGCTTTAGGAATCTTCTAGATCTGTTGGTGCCAGCTGTGTGATATTCCCAGTTGACAAAGGCAGATGACTCGGACACTTTGCTTAGTTCCTTAAAGAATAACTCATCTGTGTCAGCGTCCTAGCTGGGTGGCCTATAGTACACACCCATGACGACATCCGCTTTATTTGTCTGACCCTTAACCCTTACCCAAAAGCTCTCAACTTTGCCATCACCAGCTGCCAGCTCCATGCAATCCATCCCCTCTGCTACATACAGTGTCCCCCCCGCCTCTCCTACACTGCCTGTCCCTTCTGAATAGCCTGTAGCCATCCATCATGGCACACCAGTTACAGGATTCATCCCACCAGGTTTCACTATTGACAATTATATCATATCCCTGGGTCTGGGCCAAGGCTTGTAGTTCATCTTGCTTTTTCCTCATGCTGCACGCATACTGATTTTAACATGCAGCATAAATTGCCACCTCTGCCAACAGGTCAGCCATTGCATGCCTATGGTACAACAAGTTCAAAACAGCTTGCAGTATAGCTGTATCAAGTCATTTTTACATGAAGAACCGAGGTTCTTAATAACATATTGTCATTTTGAATTGTTTTCTGTGTACTTATATGTGAAGTATAATGGTCTGAGAAGTCTGTATCAGTAAACTCACAGAAAGTTGAGAAGACGTACATTACAAAGCCAGAAAGAGAGAAAGGGGGAAAGAGGGCATTAATTCAAATGCCACTGCTTTTATAATGCATTTAGTTGGAATGTTAGTGGATTGGTGGATATGCTAGTGTCTGCTGATATGCTGATATGCTGATAAGCATGAAGTACAAGTCAAGGAACAGAACAAAATACATCTGTATCTGCTATTCATGCATACACAGGCACATAGGTGCAATGTTTTCCTTTTTTAATGCATAAGAAAAACTAAAAATTTATGGAGAAAGGTTCTCCTTTCCTGAAAAAATCCCCTGTGAAATTACAAATCATGCAATGTAAATCTCTGCAGACAGAGAAGTGTGGAATAAAAATTACCAAACACAGCCACTAGCTCTAAGCAACATCACGTAGCAAATCATCCACCTAAGATGCAGTGGTAAGGACATCATTTCAAGCTACATTTAATACTGCATGATATAATACAAGCCATTTTGAAAGATAATTAGATGCATAATTTCCTATACAGACTGCATGAGAAGCCAAATCAAACTAACTTGGTCATTCTACTGACACATTTTGCTATCCTTAATGTCAATTTGCTGTAATTTTTTTCCATTCACTGTGTTGTTATTTTTGGTGAGAAAGAGTACCACAGAGCCTTGAGGTATATTTTGCACAAATCAATATATCAGGATGACAGCTGTGAAATTCATTTACAAAAAAAAAAAGACTACATAAAGTTTGAAGAAGACACTGTAGCGGGCACACCCATAAGTTTGTTTGTAAGATTGTCTCTCACTTTTCCCATTTGCCTTACATATATTTTGCTTTATAACAAAGGCAGAAGTTCTATGAATTCCAGGTGAACGAGATATTTATAATCGCATGTTAGTGATGTCAGAACTGAAAAGGTCAAACAAACAGTAGAATTTCATGATGTCTTTATGGAATATAGCAACAAAAAAGATCCTTCTATTGACTTCCAGTTCCTATGCCTTCAATGTATTTTCTTGTTAGACTTCATTGTAAAATCTGGGATCAAATAGTGTAAGAATGGCATAATTCCAATAAATCAACATTGATTTGAACCAAATCAGTATAACTTCCTCTCTCCCTTTCTCTCTCTCTCTCTCTCTCACACACACACACACACACACTCATAGACGTCTCCTTAAATTATGTTCCTCCTGTTTGTGGTGATAAATACCTATACTTTACACTAAGCATAATTCATTAATTATAGTATTCATTACATTTATTAGAGCTTGCCACAGGTTATAACTTCCACATAAGTAAACCTGCATACGTGGACTAAATCTCATTTATCTCTGTGTCCTGTTTTCTTTAATAGATGATGATCAAAGGTTATTTTCTCAAGTCTGTTTTTTTACAGGCACAACCATAAAATTATGTTATTGTTGATTTTTACTAGGCCTAGTTTTTGGATATCTGACCTGCCTGAGTGACACAATGAAATCCATTGCTCAAAGCTGTGTCTCTCTCTGTAAGTGGGAATGAGACAGCCTGTAGCTATCAGAGCATCAGGCAGAAAACTATGAAAACAGGTCAGTAGGAAACAGGGGAGTGATTTCTCTTTGGATTTAAAGGTGCCTGTGTTGAACTGGGATGCGCATACCAGAATGTGCAAGGCAAGCACTGAAGTCATCCCCTCTTTTAAAGTGAAGTATAAATTATGTATATGCATTACACAGTTCTGTAATGGAGCGCTTCATGGGGCAAGGTGGCAACACAGCATCATATCTGTTCTCAACTAAAGATGTTTAAGCTTCACTGTTCTAGTAGCAAGCCCTGTTCAACAGGGTGTACTCTGAGGACCCTGTACCCAGCTTCATTCTGGGAATGAACGGCAACAAATGCAATATTTGGGAAAGAAAAATGGAAAGTATAGGCTTGTGGCTAGGAGTTCACACAGGTGTTTGACTATACCTGTTTTAGCTCAGACCTGTTCCAATTAGAGGGCAGAAACATGCCTAGGAACAAAGGCTGAAGGCAAGTTCATACTCTCAGTGGGAATATGTCAGTGTTAGGCTGCTGAGGAGCACAAACATTGCATGCTTTTTCTCACATCTGTGAACCCTGAAACTCACTGTGCATTAGTCTGGTTACTACAGAAAGAGTTTATACATCTTGCCCAAGTCATATGTGAGTCCAATAAGTAAGTCTTGGAATTGTTTACAGTGGTGAGACATGTAAGCTGAGTAGGGAACCAAAATTTTATACCCTTGTTTCTGTATGATTGGTCTAGTAAATAGTGCTGTTACAGGAAAAAAAAAAAAAAAAGCTACTATTTTAAACAACAATGATAATGGAAGATGTCAGTCTTGTTTGTTCAATGTAGATTTTCAGTCCTCAACCATAAAACTATATCCTTTCTGCAAATGTCCCCAACTCTACTGTCAAATTAATAAATGCCTATAGACATTAAAGCAATTGAAATACTAAGCAGAGTCTTGGCTTAGAAATATATTGCTTAGTCTTTCTGACAGGAACAAGAATGTTTGGTGGAACATACATCTGCTAAACAGAACTATAAGAAGGCTATTTTACAATAATATTTTTACCAATATAAAGAATACACAGCTGAAATGTCTTTTATTAATTTCTTTCCTGCTGTTAATTTCTGCACCAACCTGCACCCAATACTGAATATGCAAATACATAAAAAGACATGACAGGAATAAATTTTCACCACCCAGAGCTACAGTTTTATACAGTAAATGCTGAGAAATATAGTGCAGTGATTCACTCAATAGATCACTAGACATATCCTAGTCCAAAACTGGCAGCAGTTGTTTCTTTATTCTTTTGCCTTTGTTTATAGGCTTTGCTTCTACATGTGTCACATTCCTGTCAGAGACACTTTGTACCAGAGGGAAACTGCTTCTACTTCATCTGATGTACTGTGTTAGTTTTCTACTACAGAATGTGTTAAATTGCAATAATTCACCTAGTACTGCATTTTCAGTTTCTGTTACCTATGTCTTAATTATACCGAGTAAATGGTGAACTACAGAGTATGGCTCCTTATCAACAGACACACAGAAACAGAAAATCTTCGTACTTAACATTGTTCTCTTCTAACACCCCTCATAGGTCTGATTTAAAATAATTATCTACAGGGAGCATAGAGAGATTCTAGTATAATTGTTTGCAGTTTGAATGTAAAGAAAATTACTAATAGGTTCATGGAGGCTGCTCACAAAATGACTGTACTTATTACAGGATTCAGCATTTATGAATGCATCCTGACCTAGTTTGCCATACAGAGGTTTCAAAGCAAGGATTGTTACATAACTGTAACTTCATTTAGGACATGCTAATCCAGATTCTCAAGACTATATAAAGCAATGTATAGAACTTACTACTAGGAAAAGATCTGGCATACCATGGTTAACTTTACGTAGACTTCAAGAAATCAGCTGGGTATCATATGACTGAATAAAGTATAGGCTGAAGGGGCTGTGTGATGGTAGAGCTACTTGCCCTATTCTGTACCTGGGAGTGAATGCCTTTCAAGGAGTAAACACAGGGGAAGTACATTCTCTAAGTATCTACAGCTGTAGCCCTATGAAATAGCATATAGTTTGATTTTCCTGTATACAGAATAGACGCTATGAGAATGAACATTTGTTACTCATACTGATCTTCTGCTGAATGGTAACTGAAGTAAGGATTCTATAAAGTAGTTTCTACTAGAAGGAATAGTCTGTGAGGTAGTATTTGCATGTTTCCTCAGTGTAACTTGTTTATTTACATGGATACATGAGTTGATAGATAGGTACACTGTAGTGTAGACAAGTCTCTCTTGCTGACGTCTATATTCAAACATCAATATCCAGTTCCCGAAAATTTACTGTATGCAGCAATACTAAAGCATACACAATGTTTTCTTGCTGCAGCACACACAAATAAAAAGCAATACAAGTAATTCTGAAGAAATTGTATATTGACATGTTAAAATCGATAAATGCAAGGACATAGCTAGAAAACCTATGGGAGCATGGTGAAGAAAGGAAGAAATCTGTGAGCTAGGTGTGGTCTGAAATGTTAGGATCCAACAAGTCATGGAGACAATGCAATCTCATGTATTTGCACAGGAGCGCTACTACTTTTTGTTCTAGTGCTCTAGGGGAGCAGGCAGGCTGTGCCTGGCCCAAGCCACTCCTCACCCAGCCACGTGCTTCAGCTACAGTCATCTCTGCTCTGGATCTTGGGAGAGTACCCATGAGAGGAACCCAAGTCTACCTACTCTGGGTATCTGTGAAATCTTACAGTGCTAAATGAAGCAAACTCAGTAGATTATCACACATACTTCTTTCTTTTACCTAATTTCATGCATGTCCTTGTCTCATTTTCTATTTCCCTGTTCTGGGATCATTCTTTACAGAGAAGCTTTCTGGGTTCAGTCATGCATGAAAATGTATTAAGACCACCGGGGGTTCTATATTGATTGAAACAACAGCCATGTAGAACTCTGACTGCTAGTCAAAAAAATGTTGATTTTATTGTTTAATGCCAGCTGAGCAACTCATTATCTTATAATGATAAGTCTGTGACCTCCCTACACCAGATTTCTGGATAAGTAGCATCAAAAAAACCACATAATGACAAGGGAAATATCCTTCTCCAGTGTTTGGATGTCAACGAAGGAAGAGAAAACTGGGCAATTATCATGACCACTACACTATTAATAAAGACTATGATAATAATATTAGAACAACTTTAAAGAAAGCAAAACCTACGATTTTAATTTGAGTACAATTCCATGTGATAGGCAGCTTGTAAGATCACATACAAGCCAACATTCACCTTGAGAAACGGACTTAAGAATAAGAACTCTATGAATACATACTGGGCTTTGCTCAATGTTTAGCTCATGCTTCCCAGATCCTGACAAGACTGATATACCTTTGAATTTGATAAGGAATAAGGTTTGGGGAACTTTTAAGTGTGACATTCATTCAATTCAGAACACAGATATTGGAGTTTTATGTCTATTTTTACTAAGCTGTCTGTATGTGTATTAAAATAACTTTAGTGAAATAAAATAGATTACTAGTAAAATAATCTCTATCAATATTATAATAGCAACTGAATGTGGACAGGCATTATAGACAGATATACAGTATTTCCAATGTGGATCATTTTCCACTAAGCCTTGTTCTTCTGTACAGATCGTTTTTCTGGACTGCACAATCTGCCTGCATAATGTTGCTGGACTGTCATTGACGACCTCAGGCCCACAATATTTGTTTGGCAGCACTGTGTGTAGAAGTAAAATACAACCATGCTGCTGATTTGGAATGTAAGAGGCACACAAGGTTCTCCCCTTCCCTTCCCTTCCCTTCCCTTCCCTTCCCTTCCCTTCCCTTCCCTTCCCTTCCCTTCCCTTCCCTTCCCTTCCCTTCTCTTCCCTTCCCTTCCCTTCCCTTCCCTTCCCTTCCCTTCCCTTCCCTTCCCTTCCCCTCCCTTCCCCTCCCTTCCCTTCCCTTCCCTTCCCTTCCCTTCCCTTCCCTTCCCTTCCCTTCCCTTCCCTTCCCTTCCCTTCCCTTCCCTTCCCTTCCCATCACTCACTTTACTTCAAGGCCTAGCCTTAAGCTCAACTATATGTGGGTATAAACACAATGTTGAGAATTGAACAAATAATCTTAAAACTACCAGAATTCTTACCCACACAGAACTGAATACACAAATCTTTTAATGTATGTGTTCTGAACACACTAGAAAGAGAAATTAAAGAGGCATATATTTGTGACTCCCTCCTGTGTGGATTGTTTTCTCCTATATAGTTACAAATTTATTATGACTGATTGTAATAATTTATTATCACTCTCTAAATTCTATGAATGGAAGAAGCACGTGTTTCCTGGATCTCATTTGCCACTGTCAAGTGGAAAATGTATGTGAGATTATAATGGATGCATCAGAGTCTTCTTATTATGTGAATAAAAACCCAGCAAATTAATATTGGTGAGATGAATTCATGAATATTTACTTTGAAACTGATTATGAGGAAAATAGTCATTTGTATGAAATTTATCAAAGCAGACAGGTGGAAAAAGATGATAAAATGTATTTTTATGAATACAGGAATATGTTTCAATGCAACTTATATTACAAGATACCACTTTCTTATTCTGACTAGAAGGCCAAACTTTCATTTCAGAATGTGCTGATAAACCTGGCAACAGCAAATGTCATGCTGAAATGCAAAGTCAATGGAAACTGTAAATGAAATGTTGGAGCACCCAATATGCAGTTATTCGGACATACAGCAAAATAAATATGTTTTGAGTGCTGTGAAGTACAACTCAGTTAGTTTTTATCAGATGCAAAATAACACATTTATAAAGCAAGCAAATGGCAGCAGTGTATGGAAAAAATAGCTGTAAGATGCATTTAACAAGTTTTTAAAAAGTATTTATCTCAGAAGAGTCTGAAGTTGAGTATTTGGTGCCAACTAAATAAAAAAGAATCTTCATGAAGTACAATACTTATTTGCTTCCAAGAATTTGGTAAGCTACAGAATTATGCAATGCATAAGCAGGTAATTAACATATTAAACATACGAAAAGAATATATAGTTCATGTTTAGACAAGAATTCAGAGGAACTCAAATTTGCTTACAGTGGTTAGATTAAAGAATGAATAAAAGCTGCCTATTAAAATCAGGCACATATTAGCATGATATTTGCATGTGAAACTGGTCATGTCCTTGAGACCTGACAAGACCAGGGCTGAATGTGTACCTCAGCAGAACAATTGGATAGAATATGGTCAGAATGCAGAGCTGCTGCTGTGGTGAGGATAGCTGTCTTTCAGAAATAATGTTACATACCAGACTTTTTCTTAGGAGGCCCAAATAAACACACATCTTATCCCTTCATCACCTATGAATTATTATATCTTCATTCACATCCATTTTACAAACAATTATCCTCTCCATATCATTCCTTGCAATGCACACTAATTTTATAGATATATAAAAAAGTATATAAATAAAAAATTTTTATGTCCTGTTGTACTGATATACATAATCTTTTCATATATATGAAAAGATTATGTATATCAGTACAACAGGACAAAAAAAATATTTTTCTTTTAAAAGGGATCGGAAGGATCTAACTATGCATTTGTATCACGAAAGAGGCATAAATATGTTTATATTTTCTTCTTGAGAGGTTTTGAAGTGATTGAGTTTCCAGAGTAACTTTATACAAGTTATGAAAAAACACCCTTTCCTACTTTTAAATGGAGCTTCAATGTTTTGTGAAAACAATTATAAACTGTACTCACCTGCAACAGCAGGAAACCAAGTTCAGAGGCAGAAGACACTTTCTTATACTGTATTACTTCATAGGAACTTGTTTTTATGGACAATCAATTACTCTTAAATTATTTTTTGGCAACTCAGCACATCTATAAATAAGTATACACAGTAACTTTTCCTTGCTAGGCTTCTAGTAAACACTGTTAAAAGGATCCCCAATAAAGTATCTTATAATTTAGTGACTCATGCAATAAGCTTTACAATATTTTGAAGTCAAATGTACTAATCAGCAACTGAAAGACCACTTAATTCTACAGTCAACTTTTATGTCTAGATGTGTATGCTGATACTGGATGGATGAAGAGGGAAGGAGAATGTACAGTTAA
Organism: Caloenas nicobarica; assembly: GCF_036013445.1. Lineage (NCBI taxonomy): Eukaryota > Metazoa > Chordata > Aves > Columbiformes > Columbidae > Caloenas > Caloenas nicobarica. The sequence continues at coordinate 29,109,720 of NC_088247.1, forward strand.
TTCTACTGTTAATGGTGATTGTTTTTCTAGTTAAACATACATGCATTTTAAAATATATTTTAAAATTTCAAACAATTTAATGCAATTTTTTGTATATCTTTTCCCTGCATTACTGGTTTTCAAGGGAACATTGGTTAGTGATTAACCCACTGAATAAGAAAATGGAGGCAGTGAAAAAAGTTCCCAACCTCATGTTGTATGTAGGCAAAAATAAAATGGTTTCAAGTCAGATCACAATAAATGTATTGATTCTAAAAAATAGATCCATATATGCAATGATAGAGCTCATAGGTGGTTCAGTTTTAACTTAATCAGTGGACCGAATTACTCAGCACAATTTTAAGTGAAGCCATAATTGACTTCAGTTTCTGGGATACTTGCAGAGCTCGCAGATACCTTTCTTTGCATTTTCAGATTTTGACATTTCATTCTTCTCAAAGTTTTTCTTCTCATTATCTCTTCTCTCTAGGTTGTTTTTTGAACTCATGGTTACCTCACAGACTGAATTAGCTGACAGAAGAGTCCACCCCATTATTTTTAACTAAGCTTTGTTAAAATGTGACCTTAGCTGAATTAACATCACCAGTTCAGCACATGATCTTTGAAGAGCAAGATCTTGTCAGGCTGCTACTACTGTCTGACCCTCAGCTGATAATGTTGATATGTTTAGACTAAGTATATTCAATTTTTTAAGACAAAATTACTGTGTGCATTTGGACAGAAAAGGTGTAGTTATAATATGATTTAAAATAGATGAATTATAAAGTTCTTGCAAATGAAGGTTAATGATGAAACCATGGAAAGACTCTTGAACACAGCAATAGTGTGTAATGGTTTCTTGACATATTAAAGAAAACTCATATTACCTTTTAAAGTTCCTAATGATTTTTCATTACTCCTTTGCAGTATCCCTGGACTACAGCTTCATACCCTATGAAGTGCAGTCTAATAGAGGCTTCATCCTGTCACTATTTGTCATAATTTAGAAGGTCTCTCAGGAAAGGACACGTTAAAACTTCAGTTCTTCTCACTTGTTCAAATCTTTGCAGAAGCTCAATTTTACAGAAATTGTAATTCAAACAATATATATCTTCAATGTTACAACATGGAAGTATTTTACTTCAGCAAGCAGCAAACTGAATGACTCATATTTACTTACACAAAGGTTTCACTTCAAAGGTAAAATAACAAGGAGTGTTCTTTTATTCTCTTAGCTCCCTTTCAAAGTGCTTAAAAACCCTTCATTTTTTCAGTTTTTTAAAAAATAGTATCTTTAAATGTAACAGCAGAAAACTGCTAACAAAAAACAAGTTCCCTGAAGAGATATAAGTGCAGGTAAAAGAATTCTGTATCAGATAGAAAACAACTGTTTCTTAACTCTATCTGGGAAACTGCATGAAACCACTGAGTTTTGCACTAATTGTAAGACACAGATCCATTATGCAAATAGTATCAGAAACAGTTCAGAAAGCTTTACAAGAGACTCTGAGTTCATGTATTTATATTTATATTCTAAATAATTCAGAGAAGATGGTCTTGAAAATAAAGAAAAAAAATAAATTGTGTTTTGTAGGATTATGCAGAGAAATAAATAATGTATTTTCTTTCAAACAGGTCTAGTGGGCAACAGGGAGACAAAATAGTCTGTTGGATTGTGTAGTGATGTAGGTTGGAAGGAGAGAGGTCATCTACTGCAGCCTCCTGCTCAAAGCAGGTCTACCTTCAAAGGCAGACGAAATTGCTCAGGACTGTGTCTAGTTACATTTTGAAAATCTCCAAGGATGGAGATCCCACAACATCTCTGGAAGCTCCACTACAACATTTGACCACCACCACCTGCCCTTTTGTGGTACATATCAGAGAAAAGTCTGCTTTATCTTTTCCATTACCTCCCATTGAAAAGGAATTAAAGCTGCCTGACTTCTCTTCCCTGGGTTAAACAAAAAAAGTCCCTCTTTGTTTCCTCCTGAGTTAGGTATTACAGGTCTCTAGCTGTCTTAGCGATCTTCTGTGGGATTTGCTTGATTTTATCAATATATTTCTTGTACTGGTGCCCAGAATGAGAATTAATATTCCCAGTGTGTCCTCCCCAGGACAATAAGTACTTCCCCCGGTCAGCTGGCAATGGTCTCACTAACACAGCTGTACTGGGTCTGGCTGGGATGAAGCTAATTTTCTTCATATCATATGATATGGTTCTGTTTCGAATTTCTGACCAAGGCAGTGTTGATAACACCCCAGTGTTTTAGCTATTGCTGAGCAGTGCTTTCACAGTGTCAAGACTTTTTTGTTTTCCTGCTCTGCCTCTGCAGAGAGCAGGCTAGGGGTGCAGAAGAAGTTGGGAGGGGTCACAGCTGGGACAGCTGGCCCCAACTGACCAAAGGGATATTTCATACCATATGACATCAGGCTCAGCAAGAAAAAACTCAGGAAAAGAAGGAGGAAGGGGGAAAGACATTCATGGTCATTGTGTTTGTCTTCCCGGTTAACCGTTATGTGTGTTGAGGTCTTGCTTGCCTGGAAGTGGCTGAACATCTGTCTGCCAATGGGATGTAGTGAACAAATTCTGTATTTAACTTTGCTTGCACAAAGCAAGTATTTCTCACTTTTGTCCTTCTTATTCTCTCCACTATCCCCCTGCAGGGGCATGAGCCAGCAGATGCGCAGTGACTTACCTGATAGCTGAGGTCAAGTCACCACAAGAGATTTCTGTGTGTTTAGCCTTTACCACCACAAGAGTGCAGCCCTGGATCATGTTAATTTGTTCATCAAGGCACCCACTCAGGACCTTTGCTTCAGTGCTCTTTCCTGGCACATCAGTCCCAGGACTGATGCACCATGTTGTTCTGTTCTAGGGGCTGAACTTCCCGTTTGTCTTTGTTGAACGTCACGGAACTCCATTGGCTCCTTTCACTAGCTTGGTTAGCTCACTCTGACTGGCAGCAGTTCCCTCCAGCATATCAGCTTTTTCCCCCAATTCGTTGTCATCCATGAACTTGCTCAGGGAATCAGATGAAGTATTGGTCCCTGAGATACTGGAACCAGGTCACTCAAAGAGGCTGTGGCATCTCTGTCAGTGGAGATTTTCAGATCTTGACCAGACAAGCCCCTCAGCAACCTGATCTCACTTTCAAGTTAGACGTGCTTTGAACTGGAGGCTGACATAGATGACCTCTTGAGGTCCTTCCAACATAAATTATAGGTACAACAGAAAGTACAGGAGTAAGCCTATTTTTTCTCAATTTCTTAAGTCATATCAGAGCACTACTTAGAGAAGGAATAATTAACTATTTCCAGAAAGAATGATCAACTCTTCCTATTCTGACAATGCTTTGATTACACCTCAGATTGATTGTTTTCATATACAAGTGATTTAAAAGATGTAAAGTTTGGCAAATCCCTGGTTTTCTTCAAGAAAAATATAAGTGCTTTCTAATAGGAAGGTAGAAGTAAGATTCCATAACAATTTGAGAAACACCAGATATTTCAAATGCTGTGGGAATTCTGTTATGTGGTAATGATGAACACTGCACAGTAAAACAAATTGTTATTTACACCTTGCTCTCAGCAGGCGTTCATTCCTGTAAGTTGATCCAAAACATTAGTATATACTGGATACAACTGTCACTGATATACCAGAAGTTTTTAAGCCTCTCTGTGTGTTCTCATTGTGAAACAACCTTTTCAATTAAAACTTTCCTTTACAGGAGAGTTTAATATACCCAAATGCATGTGTATATATTCTTATTCCTCTCCCAGTATTCAGAGATGTTAGAGCTACAGTTTTATTTGTGAAGGAAGAGTACTTATAGCTTAAAGGATATCCTTTGAAATGTCCTAGAATAGTCACTCTCAATCCCTGTAACTCTCTGAATTATTTGGCTAAATTGCCTGCTCTCTTATCTTTCCAGTCCTGTTCCAGTGCACTAGAAATGCAGAGCAGCCCAAGTTGAAGTATAATTTTTTATCTTTATATACACACACAAACACACATAAAGCCTTAGGAGAGATATCAGATAGATACAAGGAGATAAAATTATTTGCTAGCAAACATCTACATTTTCTGAGAGGAACCTGTTCAGGAAGTTTTTGAATGTGATTGATATAATCCAAAATAGACACCTAAAAATGATGAAATGAATCATTCACTAAAAGTACCTCTTTTCCCTGCTTCCTATGCAGCTATGTCATTTATCCATGACTATTTCAAAAAAAGATAGCTCAAGCTGAATGAAATTAATACCATCTCTGGCTAAAGACTTCATATTGGGAACTGACAAGACTGCTATTAGGGACTCTCTACGTTCTTCCAGTTTCTGAAATCTTATCTACAAGGCCTGGTGTTCTTTGGGATACTACTGGGATGAAAACTTCAGTGTAGGATTCACCTCATCTTACTGAAGGTGCCTGCAATATTATAATTACCATGTCATGGAATTCCAATAGCAGCTAAAACAATAGTTTTTCTTGAGTGAATCTGGAATACAAACAATTTCATTTCCAGTACACTGTAAGGCAAAAGATATGCCATGGAGCCTGATACTCACAGTTCTCACTGTTGCTTAAACATATGCTTACTCAGAATCTGATTAAAACAACAACAACAGCAATAACAGCAACCAAACCCCAAAACTTTTTATCTCTTACTCTGAAAAAAACCCAAACAAAACCTATTTTATATAATGTAAGACTGAGTGAAACAGTACACAGTTCATGCATACATTTAAGTTAATACACTGAAGTTAACATTGATATAGACAAGTATTTTATCATCTTACTTTTCTTCACTGTAGTACTTGAGAAATCTAAGTATCTTTCTCCAAATCAAAACAAAAAAATATTTTACAGTCAAATTGCCTGAGAATGAAATATGCAGTAAGTAGTTCAAGTATTGTGACTTACCTCTGAATTGCCCTGGCATAATTAATCATCAATAAAATTAAAAGAAAGAGCCCAAATATTGAGAGATTTATACACATAACTTTTATTTGTCTTGGTAAAATTAAGAAAGCTATATGCACTAATATTGCCATGGCAACCTAAACATATGTTGATAGTATACGAGTTTGGATGCATTGGTTTCTATTCTTTGTTTAAACTCCCAAGACTAGAGCCTGTTGAAAGAAAAGCTTAGAAGTACAAGATTCAATGCAAAAAGCACCCAAAGCAGAACAAAACATACACCCCCAACCTCAAAAAATGTGCTATCCATTTATTGCACATCTATGAATAGAGGAGGGGTTTGGGTTTGGCTTGTGGTCTTTGGCTGATTTTCTGTTTCCCTATGAGGGCTGAAAAGGCTTTGATCTTGGTCAGAGTGGTCAATGGTCAGAGCTGAGATGTATACTGGCCTGCCTACACCTGGTGACAGCCCTTCACTTTTCTTTTCTTTTTTTTTTTTTTTTTAATCAACGTCAGCATAACTATTTTACCTACTTTGCTTTGCTTTTTCAAATGAGGAGTTACTTCAGGTCCTTCCTTCATTAACACTTTGGAAAAGGAGGACTGAGCACAGCAAAGGGGGACAAATGTCTCTCTGGAAGACTAAAAAAGAGAAAACGTTCTGCAATGTGACCATTGCTTTTTATATGGAATGTATGTCCTAGCCAATGCAATGGAAAATACTGCTACTCTGTCACTTTATTATTAGATCTATTTCTTCATTCATATTTGTAGGAAATGTGCTTACTCACACTTTGTAAGACGTATAGGTCACCAGATCCTCACTAGTAAATGGCTTGGTGTAGAATGAAGCCAATAATTTATTCATATTGATGATGCTTATCCTTTATGCCTGGTCCTCCTCCTTCATCCTTTATTTGTAGCATCAGATTATTGCATAATATTTGTACTATCCTTAATGTGCTCACTATTAAGAAATCAATGAATGTAAATTGATTTTCACATATAGCCTACAGGGTATTCTGTGAGAAAATACACCTTGCTTTAAAGATTTTTTTCACACTGCTTGCTTAGGCAAAATGTTTGTAATTTTATTTTAAATAAAGGCATGTTTTAGTGAATAGTTGAATTTCAATAGCTGACTTTTAAAAATATGTTTTCTACCTTTTATCATCTGCAAACAAAGAGAGATTTCTTTCAAAGAGAGACTGAAACTGAACAGCTGGGTTGAGAGTTTCATTATCCTTATTACGAGATGAAATCTTATATTTTCAACTTAGGTATATTCTAGCAGACTTTAAATACAATATAGTGTAATAAACCAATGGAATTATTATTTTTAGGTCATGCATGATGCTTGACTGACTTACAAAATTTACGAGTGAATGTACGTGAGTTAATAGTGCTATCAGACTAAACAAATACTGTAATTACTCTTTTCATGAAATATTCAATATCATACTTAAAAGGTTAAGATAACACCTTCAAACTGTCTATGTACAAGCATCCCTGCAACAAGAGGATATTTTTACAGTGAGATTGGCTGGACACCAGAGTATTTGTTTCTGTATGGTGAAGTGAAGTAAATTAATAAAATTATTTTATATTTAGACATTGGTGAGACAATGATGCAGCCTATGTTATCTAAATTATGTAATAATTATAATTAGATGATCAGAGCAGCAAATAATATATTGCTAATATACTTATTATTCAGCTTTATTAAAAATTCACAACAAATAATTTCTTTTATTTCTATATAGTATTCTGTAATTTTATAATAAGTTTCTAGCTTGTTTTTTGCAATTATTACAGTACGCTGGAAAAAAGTTTTTTATGTATTGTATAAGTGTTAGTGTATACATGATTTCACAAAATAACCTCATCATTTTATTAATGCTTTTATGAAAATGGAATCCTAGATGTTTGTTTACTGAGTGAACAAAAATGTAATTATGTGCATCATATTAAATTCTATGAAGATACTATACAGATATTGCAAGATCTATTGACCCATTGCAAGAAGTATCTCTCTGTCATTATTTTTCAAAAGTAAATTGTTTTGTATGATCTTTTGAGCAATGAACTCTATCCAGGGATATATTTTAGAACATAACTGGATATAGTGGTATCTGCATATGTTGATATGCTCAGAGAAAACATCTTTTAAGAATTGACTTAGGAGAAGCTCATTATTGTTTGTTATATTTATTAACTGTATTTATTAAAAGAAAGTATACTGAATGGACATAGATATGAGGAACAATCACTTGAATGACAATAAAGCTTTTATAGTCAGGCTCTTCTGACTGCCATTTGACCAAAAAGAAACAACCTCCAGTATGTTTACCAGTAAAACCGAATGGTAAAGACAGAGTCTTCAGAGGAAATGAGAGAGGGTGTTCTAGGGCAACAAGGCTACAGAAATAGCAACCGTTCTGTCTGCAAGCTGCAAACGATACAGAATTCAACTGTTATAAGGTGATTTGATCTTTCCTGTTAAAACACAGAAACTTCTGACCTGCATCTAGTCCATGTAGTCATCCACTGAGCGTATTACATTCCCCTTAACACAGAGAAACCCTTATACAGCAGTGTTATCTGGCTCATAGTCTTCATAAAAATATTTTCCACTCAATTGTTATTATTACTTTTAAAAAAGTGAAAACTGAAAAAACTTATAATGAATAAAATAGAGTGGCAGAAATTTGAGTGACATATAGAGCTAGTTACATGACACAACATATTGCATGTGTCTAGAGATGTCCTAAATAATGAATTTTGGGTGTTCTTAAATGGTAATAATTTCCCAATTTAAAAAAAAAAAAAAAGTTTTACAATTTAAATTAAAGATAAGATTACTGTCAGAGAGAGGGGAAAAGGACCTCAGTAAAAGAGATCCAATTAGCTGTGTTAAACTGCAATAAAAACTCTAACCAATCTGTCATACTCCTAGTGGCTACTAAGACGATTCTGTTTTCCATAGTTTCAGAACTCTGTGCACCTGATTTGTTGCCAGAGATTGTCAGAATATCATATTTCCTGTTTGTTATTGAGGAGGAAAGTTATTGTACTGGTTCCCTGCCTCTAGTACCTTTTCCAGTTGAATGTGTCTCCAGTGTTATCATGCTTCAGCTACGCCACATCTATCTGCTGATGGCTGCACATTCTCCTATCCATTCTCTGATTTGTCTTTCTGCTGTCTAAAGAGCTAATTCAACATCATTTCAGTCAGCTCTACACCCCAGGCTTCACAGATAGTATTCACACTCTCTTCACTTCTCCTAGATGCCTTTTCTCAGTTGTTCTGTACTGTTTCTTGAGACAAGTGCTCACCCTTCTATGATATGTGGTTCCCATTGACTTCTGTCATTTTGTCAGGGCTATCATTTGAATTTTAACTTTCAATCATTTTATCAAAACAGTCTGAATTGTTGAGAAAGCTTGACTTCAGCTTCTAAGATGTAGCTATGAGTCTACAGTCTATCATGGAAATATAATCAGGGTTGTAGTTTATGAAATAAAGAAAATGAAGCACCATGGTAGCACCACTTCTTTGTTTGCTTTAGTTTTTTCTAAAAGACATTTTTCTTCCGAACTCTTTTTTTTTTTTTTCTGTGCCTAGAAAAAGAAATGTATGGAAACAATACATTTTGACAGCCAAGGTAACATTTTAGCATTCTGATATTTTTCCAGTGCTTCCAAAGCTAGCAGTTCATAAAGTATGTTCTTTTTCAAAGCCACACTCACCTTGGAAAACACATGATTCATTGTAAACAGCCAACAAAGTCCCGATCATTTCAGCAGAGTCAGGATTTTATGTTAGCTTCCTGAAGTCTTTCTAAGATCTCTCACTTCTGTAGCTGCACCCAGGTGTTGAACACTGTTATTCTATTTTTTTCCTGTGTAAATATACATTGCAGTAAAACCAGTTACCTACAATACAAAAAGAAATCCCAACACTTAGGAGCGCTACTGTTACTTGGTCTTCTGTGACCAAACATCCTCTAATATTACTAGAGCTAGTGGCATTTTTGCGGGGCAGGAAGGAGAGAGGAAGCATGTATTGCAGAACAGTGACAATCTTAATTGTTTTCTATGTGCTATTCTTTTGGAGAAATACTTTGAGAAAAGCAGACATTTAAACAGGTTTCAAGAGTCTGAGAGTATAGAAGTGAAAAGCTGCTAAGACCTTTCTGACTTTTGTCATATTGATTTTAAAATCTGCTAAACCATATGGTATTTCAGATGTAAAGAATACAAGTCTAAATACCAGTTTCAACATGATAGCAGGTATTTCCTCAAGAAGCCTAATTAATTCACTCATAATATTCCTTCCACTGCTTTTAGGATTGTCCTTCTGGAGGCATCTCATGTGCATTTCACTGAGTAATCAAGTTTGGTTGGTAATGACTGGTCCTTTGATGATTTTAAATAGATTAATGCTTCCATAAAAAATGACTAATTAGAAGACATTTAGTATAACTAATGATTTCTGTGGATTTCATTAAGTAAAATAAATAATTATTTTATTCATCACATGTACAGCTAGCAACTGTGATTATCTGATGAATACACTTTCATAAATGACAGCAACATTATAGACATTGGCACTTTTGCTGATATTCCTTCAAATGTCCTGAAAACCAGCTGCCTTTATAAAAGGCAACAAGACAGCTAGTGTATTCAACTTAATACATGTCCTGATAGCCTGTCTTTTATATTAGGTATAAATCTTCTTGAAATGTTAGATTATTCTGTTTTTTTCTCTAGATTTTAATAAAGCTCTTTATGAAATGTCAAGTCTCGTTATTTCTTGCAAGCTTGGCTGTTAATTTCTCTTTCCAAAGGAAGATAGTATTCCATATGCCAGAATGTATATAAAAATCTGTTCTTTTTAACTTGTTAAAAAGTTCTATCTTTGTTATAAATTTGCCAGATAATTAAAATTAGAAAATGGAGACTAAGAAATAATATCTAAAGTATTTAAACAGTTTATTATATTTATCCTGATATATTTATAAAATCAACCTTATGTGATGATGTTCTTTATGAAGTAAACTTTAGGTAATGATTTTTTTTTGCATGTATGCATGAAAAAAGCTTATTAAATTATCTGACTAACTTCAAATTCTGAAAAACTCACAAATTTAAAAGTGCTATTTCTATATATTCCATGAAAGTGAAAGTTGAGTTCTGATGTTTCTAATGACTAAAGAGCTTTACTGTTAGCTCTCCTTTTCTAACACAGCGAAGAATTCATGACGCAGTTCGACTTTCATGTGGCTAAAATCAGGCATGTTATCTCAAATGTCAAAAAATTACAGTCTATGTTAAGGAAGTCATACTACCCAAATATGCAAATACTGATTTGAGTCTTTCAGCTTTCAGTGATACAGGATGTTATCTATCCCATGCTTGTCTGTCTTACGTATATTGTTTAATTCCACACAAAATGGGTGGGAAGAGAAAGATATTTCATAAATATACCTTTCCAACATATATTATTAAGAATAGAAAAGGATATCTAACTCATAGATGTGTGAGAGAAGACAAAAATTTGGATAGTTAAGAACAAAGAATGGGATTTGTGTTCCTAACCATAAATGTTAAGAGTGTAGATTTACATCATGCAGCTGATCTAGCTTTCCTAATGAGTTTTACATCAGTGGTGAAAAAAACAAAGGCATTTCTGGATTGTGAATCATGACTTGGTAAACATCTAAAATGTTGTGTGAAATGAGTCTTAAAAGTTTTCACTTCTTTCCATTGGCAAGATAAGATTTTAAGGTTTGTTGTGAATATATAGGTTGGACTCCTGAATCTGTGTCTCTCCAAGATAAAACAGTCAAAATGGTTGCTGGCAAGTATCTTTCTTCTCATGCTCAACATAGAGTTAGAAATTGTAGGGCTACAAAAAAAGAGCTGAATGACTAAATTTTTGGTGGAAGTTATGGCATGAAGGATTAAACTTCTGCCTCAGTCTTCATCAAGCTACATCCTTTGACTACAATATTTAAGAATGTAGATACTATACTGTAGAAGTTTTGACTCAGAGTGGAAAGGAGGGAGGAAGGAATAAGCAAGTCTTTTGCTTGAGTTTCTTTTTTTAATTGGGCTATATACGAGGCAAATGAAATTCCTTATGAAATCTAAATATGCTTTTTTCCACAAAGAAGAATTTCTAAAATAGAAGAACTGATGTTGCTAACAGCTGACTAATACATGTGACAGACTAAGATAATGGAATATGCAATGGTAAAAGATTAGGATGTTTTTGAAAAAGGAATTGAAAAACTCTTGGACTGAAATAAAGTATAACATAAACATAACAATGAGAAAAAACTGATGTATGTTGAAGACTTAAGCCTCCACTAATGGCGAATTCTAAAAGATATAATACACAAGGACAATCATTTAAGTTTTTATAAATCTTTAAATTTATTTAAAAATGTATTTTATAAATAATACCTTCCCTAAGTAACATGCCAATTACAGAAATGACAGTTTAGGCTTCCATATTTTGCCAAGATAAATAGATGCTAGCACTAACTATCTAATTAGAGAGACCAGAATAGAATTTTACTTTCAGGCAGACACCCCCGGTTCCTGGGTGACTTTGGTAACGTCTGTGTGTAAAGAACTAAGTTCTCAGTATGAAGTTCAGAGATTGTAAACGGCCAGTGAAAGCCCCCACCCTTCCCAATCCTAAATCTACTTTTATTCATGGTAAAGGGTATAGATGAATTTATGCTTTTTTTTTCTTTTTTCTGCCTTGACTGTAGATCCTAAAAAGCAGGTGTTGGTAACGAGCATTACGAGAGGGAAAAAAAAAAAAAAAAGAAAAAAAGGAGGAAAAAACAACCAGCCAACCAGCCAACCAAAAAAAAAAAAACGCAAACCAAAACCAAAACCAAACCAAAATAACAACAACGACAAAAACACCACACCAAGACCCTAAGCATTGGAAGAAGCCATCACTAAAATGTCTAGTAGCTGAGTGAACATGATCATAGTCAGTTACAATATTTTTTTTGTGGCTACTTCATTTGAAGCATTCGTATTGACACTTCGGAGATTACTGAAGGGATTGCTGTTCCTAGAATTAACCTAGCAAGGAAAACTGGATATTTTTGCAGTTTTATGCCTAATAAGATGTATTCCAGGACTGTATATAAGAACTGTCACTATTTGAGAAGGTGGCTTTTAGTGTACCTAGAGATGTAGGGGTAAAAAAAGAAAATGAAATCTTTTGTGAAAAATAAATTCACCTTGTAAAGGGATCTCAATTTAATCATGTAGATAATCATTGAGTATAACTAGTAGCATGGGTAGACCTGCCCCTAGTTTGGGTACATAAAGTTGTATTAAACTCCAGTGAAGTACTCAGGTGCTCTTTTCTTAAGAAACAACTATGACAAATTGATCATTAATAGCCTTTATTTTATAGCTAACTACATTAGCATCATTTTATTGTCATTAAAGTGAACCCTGTGAATCTGGTCTAAGGCCTTTGTGATTGCGTTTGGCCTGAGTACCTGACTTTGGGGACTGCCTATTGAGACTGGATGCAACAACCGAGGAATAATGTGGGCAGCCTAGACTGTAATTCGCCTGCAGGAAAACCATGCTATTAATTAGCTTACATTTTTATTTTCAATTGTGGGAGGCATAGCATGAGCAGATAGTGTGCACTTTGCCTCAAACACTGTTGGTGTACTTCAGCAATTCAGGCAACAACTTTACGCTTTCAGTCCTGAGTTATTCTTGAAAAAGGACTACCAATTATGCCGAACTTAATAAAATCATGTGACAGCTTTCGTGAGGTTTCATTTTCTTGAACTTTTTAATGGTGTCTTATTACAGCTTATTTTCACTGTCATATAGGGACTGCAGTTCTGGCTTTGTCATCCTTCTGCACATAACTTCCCTCATGTTATTTCTTTGAGGATTCACGGTTGGTTATAATACATACATATTTTCCACTTGTCCTTTTCAGATCCAGTCAGTGGATTAAAGCAAAAAATTATGATTTAATAAAGTAGATGAACCCCTTTTGGAACCTTAAAAGTATAATCAGAGTAACAGAAAACCGTGAACCAAAAAAAAAAAAAAAATCCCCAAAATTCAGTTGTAAAGATAGAAGAAAAGCATCAGAACATCAGAATAAGCCTAAGGAGATCTCTGTCCACTTTTCCTGGAGTGTCTCTAGTCACAAATAAAATCACCTTAGCTGGGATTCATCTCATCTCATCTCATCTCATCTCATCTCATCTCAATCTCATCTCATCTCAATCTCATCTCATCTCATCATCTCAACTACCTTCAGCTGTATAAAACTCAGTTTTCTAAATCTAAACTCTCTCAGTTTAAGCTCTGGTACAAGAGACTGGTACCTCTGGTAGAATGTTCAGCCCATCTGTATTCATTGTCTGTACAACTACAAAATAGGGAAAGCAATACTTATATCCAACCGTTTCCTATTTTGTTCACAACAATGATGTTTGCACTTAAAAAACAAACAAAACCTACTGAACTTTCTGAATCAGATTAATGCCTATGCTACTGTAAAATAAAAACACGTTGTATAATTGTCCTTAATATAAATCAGGCATCATGGACACTAATATAATACAAATAAAGAATTATCTTCTATCTTGGTTTTCACCTGACTTTTTAATATGGATAAAATAAAAATATCTGTCCCTTGAAATAGCATACAATGAAAGGGATGAGTAGCATGAGAGTAACACAGAAATGGTTTTTGAAACTCTGAGAAGGGATGTTGTCATGGAAACAGCTGGGTTAAAAATCTTTTTGTTGCTACAGATTTATTTAGATACTGCTTGGTCTTTGTGTTATTTTAATAAATTAATCTTCCTCAAGTCATTCATGATTTTATTTTTCTCAAAACAACATGCTACATTAAGAACCTTTCAGATGCACAGCAATGACTAATGACATATTCATCTATACTGAAACATACATAAATGAAAACTTCCATTTCACTCCTACAGTCACCTAGCTGAAGGATTAAAACAGAAAGGTAAGTAAAAGAGTTAGTCACTTTCTCCATAAAAGGCTATCATGGTGTTCTAGACAATGTTTTACCTAGAGTGAACTAAAGAAAGAAGAAAACACGTATAAACAGTCCTCCAAAGTTTGAAATGCTTATATTATTTATTATGTATGAATGTAACCTGTGAACTGAAAAGATCAACTAACAGATGTCATCTATAAAAATAAATAAATAAATAAATACATAAATAAACCACTCAAACAAGTAAACAAAATAAGTACCAGGTTAATCAGAAAAGGAACACAAATACTCAGGTGGCAAAGTAAAAAAAATACTTGCTAACTAGTCTGCCTGCAAGAAATGGAAGTTTAACTAGTCTGTATCAACATACTTGCAACAAATAAGAGGTTTCAAATGTTAATTATCATCAAACAAAAGAAGTGTTAAATACCATTGAGAGAATAATGGTAAGGGCAGCAAGTAGCACATCTTCAGAAAACAAGTTGAAGAAATGAATATAAAAAAGCTTAAAAGAAAAAAAAAAAAAGACTGTTTCAATGAGAACTATAAATTGTCAAAATGAGAAAAAAACATGAGGCATGAATAACAATCTGAAGACTGAGTCACATAAAAGAAGGAGAATGTATGATGAAGCTACCAGGCAGTAAAATATACAGGGAATGAATCTATGGGTTTTGAAAGCGTGCATGTTATTGCTTGGAACAAGAACAGATTTAATACACTCCACTGGCATTTTTTTCCTTCTAAAAATGCTGCTTCACTGATAGCTAAAATGTTTTGCAGACACATTAGTCTTAACAAATCTTAGAGCACAACTTAGGTTCAAATACTGTCCTTTAGGGCTTCTCCATCAGTTTTCTGCCCTTCGTTTTTCTTGACAGACTGTATGAAGAATTACATTCACTGTGTTGAGCCAATACTGCATTAGCTCCAATATCACATATTAAATCAAATATCATATACTAGTTGCATATCTATCATAACTGAAATTTCCTCTGTCATTCCTTCTGTTGATGAAGAGGGCATTATGTTGCATTTTTATTATACCGAATTTGGAATACAAATTAATTAATACCAATCAGTCTTTGTGTTACTGATGGAAAAGATCACATGGTGACAGTGAGTGATAGAAAGAGACATACTGCTAGTGCCTATCATGTTTTCCTTAGTACTGTTAGTTCTGGCTGGAGGTTTTGTCTGCTCTGGTGAAAGGGGCAGGAGACTCTTCTTACAGAATTGATGGAAAACATATTTCCAAAAGGTATTATTCAACAATGCAAGACTTTTTGCTGTGTAGAACATAGATTTCATACTCCTTAGAATTCCTTGTTTTTCCAGTGCCATCTTCCAGGCTTATCTGCCACAGACACAGCACTTGCCTCTGTCAAAGTACTGAGCAGAAGGTTTGTCTAGGGCCCTTCCACCCTATTTATAGGACTCAGTGTTATGGTACTTTCACAATATTTCAAGAATCTTAAACAGAATTCCTCATGTTAATTATATCACTGGCTAATTTGAATTTAAATATTTTAGAGTTTCCTTGCTACAGACTTTGTCCTTGTGTGGAAGACATTGTTGAGGAGGTTAAAATACTAAAGGTTGCTACTTTTACTTCTCTTTTTATTAAATCTGCAGATCCCCAAGACTGGTGTTTGTTGGTGTGGTGGTTTCACACTGAACGGCTTCCAGACTCCCACCCAGATGTTTTATCACTCACCAAACAGCAGAGGGGAATGGGGAATGGAGGATTGCAGTCAGTCCATAAGAGCTCCTCTCTGCTGCTCCTTCCCTGTCACACTGCCCCTGCTCTGGTGTGGGTCTTTCCCACAGGCTGCAGTACTTCAGGATAAATCTCACCTAGTGTGTGTCCTCACTAGGGCTGCAGTGCTTCAGGAAAAGGATGCTCCTCCATGAGCTTCCTCTCCACATGCCCCTGAACCTGTCAGGACCTTGCTCCAGTGTGAGATTTCCATGGGGTCACAACCTACTTCAGGCATCCACCAGTGTGGGGCCCTCCATGGGCTGCAGATGGATATCTGCTCCACCGTTGACCTCCATGGGCTGTAGCTGGAGATCCAACCTCACCATGGGCTGCATCACGGTTTGCAGGGGAATTTCTGCTCTGATGCCTGAAGTACATCCTCTTCCTCCTTCTTCAATGACCTTGGTGACTTCAGGGCTGCTTCTCACATGTTTTTTTTCTGAACTGCTCTCTCACTAACTTCTGTGTAGCATTTTAAACTTTCTTAAATATGTTTTCCCTGAGGCACCGTCACCTTGGCTGGGGGGCTCAGCAGTACCCTGCAGTGGGTAGTCAGAGCTGCTGGAACCAGCTGTATCCAGCACAGGGCAGCCCTGGCCTCTCCTCACAGAGACTCCCTGCAGCCTCTATGGCTGCCAGTGCCTTGCTACGGGCACCCTGTAGACTTTGCACAACCAAATCCTCTAAACCACTCTGTCCTAGATATATAAAAAATGACTAGTGAATTAGAATAGAGAATCATAGAACACTTTGGGTTAGAAGGGACCTTAAAGATCATCTCGTTCCAATCCTTCTGCCATGGGCAAGGACACCTTCCACTAGAGCAGCTTGCCAAAAGCCCCATCCAACCTGGCCTTGAACACTTCCAGGAATGGGGTATCCATAACTTCTCTGAGAAGCCTGTTCCAGTGCCTCATGATCCTCATGGTGAAGAATTTCTTCCTTGTTTCTAATCTAAATCTGCCCTCCTTCAGTTCAAAGCCATTACCCCTTGCCCTTGTAAAAAGTCCCTCTCCAGTTTTCTTGTAGGCCCCTTTTAGGTAGTGGAAGGCTGATATAATGTCTCCCTGGAGCCTTCCCTTTGCCATGCTGAACAACTATAACTCTCTCAGTCTGTCTTCATAGAAGAGGTGCTCCAGCTCTCATCATCTTCATGGCCCTCCCGTGGGCTTGCTCCAACTGGTCTATTTCCCTCTTACACTGGGGTCTCCAGACCTGAACGCAGTATTCCAGATCAGGTCTCACGAGAGCAGAGTAGAGGGGGAGAACGATCTCCCTCGAGCTGCAGGTCACGCTTCTTTCGATGTAGCCTGAGACACAGTTGGCTTTCTGGGGTGCAAGCACATATTGCCAGGTCACGTTGAGCTCCTCATCCGCCAGTAGCCCCAGGTCCTTCTCCGCAGGGCTGCTCTCAATCCCTTTATCCTCCAGTCTGTATTGATGTCAGGGGTTGCCCTGACCCATGTGCAGGACCTTGCACTTGGCCTTGTTGAACTTCATGAGGTTTACATGGGCCAACTTCTCAAACCTGTCCAGGTCCCTCTGGATGGCATCCTTTCACTTCAGTGGGTCAACCACAGCACATAGCTTGGTGTCATCAGCAAACTTGCTGAGGGTGCACTCAGTTCCACTGTCTGTGTAGTCGACAACCATGTTAAACAGCACTGGTCCCAATACCGATCCCCGAGGAATGCCACTCATCACTAGTGTTGACTTGGACATCGAGCCATTAACCACAACTCACTGATTGTGACCATCCAGCCAGTTTCTTATCCACCTAGTCATCTATCCATCAAATCCATATCCCTCCAATTTAAAGACAATGATGTCGTGTGGGACAGCATCAAATTCTTTGCACAAGTCCAGGTAGATGATGTCAGTTGCTCTTCTCTTATCTACCAATGCAGTAACCCTGTTGTAGAAGGCTGCCTGGCATTTTTGCCTGACTTCCTCTTTGTTCGAATGCATAGCTCGTGAGCTTGGAGGCAGTGATCCTTGAATGTTAACCAGCTTTCTTGGGCCCTTCTTCCCTCCAGGGCTTTATCCCATGGTACTCTACCAAGCAGACCCCTCAAGAGTCCAAAGTCTGCTCTTCTGAAGTCCAGAGTGGAGAGCTTGTTGTGCACCCTCCTTGCTTCCCTAAGATCTTGAACTTCATGATTTTATGGTCACTGCAGCCAAGGCTGCCCTTGAGCTTCACATTCCCCACCAGCTCCTCCTTGTTGGTGAGAACAAGGTCCAGCATAGCACCTCTCCTCATTGGCTCCTCTATCCCTTGGAGAAAGAAGTTATCACCAATGCATTCCAGGAACCTCCTGGATTGCTTATGCCCTTCTGTGTTGTTGCTCCAACAGATATTAGGGTTGTTGAAGTCTCCCATGAGGACAAGGGCTTGTGAATGTGAAGCTGCTCCTATTTGCCTATAGGCGTCCTCATCCACTTGGTCTTCCGGGTTAAGTGGCCTATAGCAGACCCTCACTATAATGTCACCTTTCCCTGCCCTCCCTTTAATCTGGACCCATAAGATCTTGGGCAGCTTCTCATCCATCCCCAGACAAAGCTTCATGAGCTCCAGGTGGTCACTGACAGAGGGTGGCATCACCTCCTTGTCTTCCTTGACTGTCTTTCCTAAAGAGCCTGTATCCTTCCATTCCAACACTCTAGTCAAAGGAACCATCCCACATCTCCATGGTGCCAATAAGATCATAGCCCTGCAGGTGGCACACATCTCTAACTCTTCTTGTTAGAGAAGCTACATGTGTTTGCATAGAGGTGTATAAAGCATGAGGTGTGTTTTCATAAAATTAGCACATATAAGTTAAATGTGTATATTTTAGATTTGCTGAATACTTATAGTTCTTCTCATTTCTCAACAAGGAAGAGCAATACTCCTCTGAAGGATGGAGAAACTGTATATGTAAGTTTGAAAACTAAAACTAGTAAAGGTCATTTTTGTTCATTAGAACTGACTGTAGGGTATGGAAACATTTGGGGTAGATCTGCGTAACTGTCTAGAGAGACAAGGCACACTGAAACTGGCACCAAGGATCCAGGTGAAGGTTAGACTTAGAATTCAGATTTGGCTGAGCAGAAGCCAGTGCTCAGAAACCTCAGCTCAAAACTTTTTGCCATCAGCATCGTTCTGCAGTTCATATTAGCAGAACCAATTCTTTTACTAACTCATGGTATTAAAGATATTGTGCAAAAATTCACTCCAGAGCAAGGTAGAACTTGCAACAGATTTCCTAAATCAAAGTTCATCGCTTTAGCCCTCAGGGAATCCTTCCTTTCTCCTTTTATAGATGAACTATTTCCTTACTGGTGTTCTCTTAGTTTCTAAGGTGTGGCTTTTCTTTCTGGGAAAAAAAAAAAAAAAAGAGTTTGCTGTCATGTTTAACCCTACTAGGTCAGTTGCATTTTTGACACTGGATAGGTGGATGAAAAAGGAATTCAGCACATTCTTCCCAAATTTAAAGTTTTCCAGAAGTAATAATTCTTTTCAAGTTTTTATGTACTCCTCTATTCATCAGGATTTAATTCTTATCCAATAAATTTAAATATTTCAGCACTTAATTCCAGTTGCATCCCACTTTAGAAGTATGTAAATATTCATTACAAATTATTAAAGATCTTGGACTAGGAATTCCACACCATGACATTTTTTATTACATTTTGGTTTATTACAGCCCTTAAAGTACTCTAAAGATAGAGGAATATAGACATATTCAAAAAACATACATTTTTTTCAAATGTGTTTTCTTCACTTTTAAAATTATTCTTATATCCCCCAAAGTTCTTCTAAGAATATATTGAATGTGTTTATAGGATGCTCAGTGGAAAAAAAATAATAGATTTGATATAATACATCACTATATATTCCTTACTATAAATTGCAAAATACTAGTACTTCTTGTTGTGGCATCATAAATAGATAAACTAAGTCGCTAAGGATGTTCCTCATAGTTTACTCTTTTATGTTCACATACGCAGATTTATGAGTTTGCATGGTTTCAACTGAGACAGAACAGATATGAAGACAGAGGTGTTGATTTTTCTCTTACTTTGAACTTAATTATTATTTCTTATATTAAAAGAATGAGGTTGAATTTATATAACTGAAGAGAACACGTGTCCTTCCTTGTATTTATATTTTGAAAAACTTTGATAATTTCTTCGGAGATGATTGTTTGGTTTTTTGAGAAGAGATTAGGAATAAATTGGATTTTATCTTTTTGTATGAGGGTTAAAACATGGTTTGACAAAAGACATACTAGATAAACTGGCAATGAGTCAAAGTCGTACTTCTGTATTTGTTTTACTGTAGTGACTGGAGAACTTTTTAGTGCATCAATGAATCCAAGCTAGGCTAATCTCTTAAACCATCAGAAGGATTAATACTGAGGATCACCTAACTAGTTTCCTGGAATTTGGGTAGAGAAGGCACACCTACTCATATTTTAGAGAGAGCGTTTTCTGCACAAATGAGAAATGAAACATGAATCAGTAAAGTAACAATTCAGTAAAAACAGTGAAAATTTCAAATTTCAGTAACAGGAAAATTTTGCCACAGAGAAGGCAGAATTTGATCTCTAAAAATAAGCAGCATATTTTAACAATTTTAAGTTTTTCATAACTGTAATGTTTTAAACCTATCAGTGTAGCTTATTTACACTTTAATGTGATGAATTATATTTGAATTTATGTGATGTGTATATTACTATTCTAAAGCTATTAAAAACTCCATATTATTTTGTTTTAGATAAATAAAAATTGCCCTGATATTATTCGTTGTTGTTTTAATGCCCATATATAGCACAAACATTCCAGAAATTAGATTTTCTTTTGGAAGGTTCCTACTGAAGTATCCTATTGATTTTATGACTGATGTAAATAAGTTTTTCACTAATATTCTATAGACTAATTAAAAATGAGATAGCAGTATCATAAATCATTCAAAAATAAGAAATATAATGCTTAGCAAAAAAAAATCAATATTTCTCAAAATAAAAAACAAAATATCTGGGCTCTATGCTATATCTGGGCTATGCTGTGCTAAATTCAAATACTTCTATCTTTTGAAACTTAATATAAATATATTTAATACATTGAAGAATTGTAAGAAATTCTCATTTTACTGCATCCAACAGTAAGTGCTCAGTATTTTCTATAGACTAATTACAGAGGTGTGCAATGTTAGTGTGCCTTGGTTTCTGTTAACACAGTGACTACTGGTGATGGAAAAAAACCCAACGACTTTGGAATTTCCAGTGGAGAAAATATGGAAGTCTTCACACTTGCATTTATGACAATTTCTAAAAAGAGAGACTGTCTTGGAAAACTTGTACAGACATAAACATAGCAGACTGGAGCTTGGTCTGTTGGAGGATTGTCCCAGCAAAGCAGAAGTCCCTTGTTCATTCTACATGCATTTCTTACTTCAGACTCTTCTTTAAATAAAATAAAAATGGAAGACCACAAGTCTTAATCAATAGCAGTTTGATCAGTCTATAAATCTCTGACAATGGAATTCTCTTTAACTCCAGCCAACAACAATATGTTAGTAGCTCTGGACTTCGTAAATATAGTACTTTAAAAAAAGACACAATATCTGAAAGAGCTTACTTCAGTACCAGGAGCAGCATAGCTATTAGCATAACTTTCTTGTCAGGTTAATGAACCTTGCTTCTTAGCCAGGCTAATTAACTTGCTTTCTTCAGATCCAACCAAATGTATATGCCACACAGCACAGTGAAGAATCCAGTCTTTCATCCATCATGTTCGCATTCTCATTGGAGCAGTTATGCATTTCCAAATAGAGCACTATATATCATGTGTAACCACATGAGCTTTTGAAAAAAATATATATCTTAATAATAAAAATTCTTACTTATACCTCCACTTCGCATAAAGAAACTGCATAAGGTGAAAGAAGATATAAAACACATTTTCCTTTCAAAACATATATGTTTACTATTTATGCAGCATCTCTTCACTATTAAGCCATGCCAAGATCATTCGTTAAGCTATCTTCACCCACTGCTAATACAAAACTCTTTAGGAGTCTTTCCAAATTTATTTTAGCCTAGCATTGAGAGTTTCTGAAGGGAAACTAAAAGCAAATTCATTCTTTTCCTTCTAAATTGTATGTCAAGATAACTTACACTATCATATCCCAAATAAATGGCACTACTGTTATGGTATAATTTGAAGAAAAACACTCATTACATTTTAACGCATATAACTCCTAACTATGTCACCTTTTAATTTCTTAGTCAAAGTTAAAAAACAGTGCTGCTCACTTTTGACAGGGCAGAGATGCTACTGACATATTTTTTGCTCAGCAAAGGCGTCTTAGGCTGTATCCAATAAAATGAAGTTACAATTCCTTGTAAATAATATTTTAAATAAAAATATAAATAAAATCTCCACTGTATATAAAGATATTTATGTTCATTTTTGTAGCATATTTGATAATATTGAAAGGGGTAATTTGGGAAGACATAACCATGCACCTAAAAATAGGATGCAGCCAGAGACTTTTTCAGACAACAGCAGGCAAAGCAGAGAAGTGGAAAGATAACAGCCACCCATTTAATGAATAAAAATGTATTACAAAGAAAAACAGGCAGTGAAAAACAAGTTATTGGTGGTCTAGTCAAACAGTTCCAGATACAAGTATTTTCATTTACAAGAATTTGATTATTAGGGCATATCTAAATTCTCTGTGCTCCCTTGTATTTTCTTACTGAATACATGCGATTTATTCCAAGTTGGTTTTATTTATTTATTTATTTATTTATTTACTGTTATTTACTTGCTAAAAGCCAGCAACTACAGATCCTCTGATAAACAAAACCTATTTTTTTTTTCAGAAATCCAATATGACACTGGTTGTCAATGAAAGTATGAAGGCATAAATCGTTGTTTTTCACTTAAGGATTAGCTTGAGTTAACTGTCTTGTGAACTGATACTCTTGTTAGAGCCAAGCTAGCAGTAAAAGTATCCAGTAATGAAGTGACTTTTGTTTTCAGGCAATTTACAGGCATTATCTGTGTAATCATTGCAATATCTTTGTGAGATGGTTGCATTTGTTTATCTACACTTTCACCTAGAGAATATGAACTGGGATATTAATTAATTTACCCAAGGGCAGAAAGGGAATCCATATCACATTTATATTAAACTTCTGCTCTTTTCAGCTCATTGTTAGGTATGTACATCACTACACAATTTCCCTCCTCTCTAATTCAGCTTGCTATTATATTAATAAGGTAGCTGTAAATAGTAATAGAGAAAGCCTTAACTGTTTTCAGAAATAAATAATAATTTATACAGATAACCTCTGGTTTACTGTGGGTTATAAACACAAACAACCTACTAAGACAATGTCAGGACCATTTTCTTGCCTATCACTGACACATTCTGCTGTGCAAAAGAGGTTCAGGATGCTTCTGTCTAAAATCTGCTGAATGTAAGAGTGTTAGTGAACACGGATGGGAGTTAAATATGGGATAGCAAAGCAGTGCATTGAATGTGAGAATCTCCATCTCAGAGGAACAAAGGAGATAATGTTTGTGTTAATGTTTAGCTACAGCTCTTATTCAGTAAAACACTTGAACCTGTGTCTAGATTTGTCCCAATGAAGCAACAAATACAAAAGCATCATCTTACCTTTGAAGATATCTCAGTATTGTCTTCAGTTCCCAACTGATCAGGATACCGCCCTTAAAGCATTTAAGGATCTCTTGATATTAAGTACATTAAGGTCCTCTTAAAATCAGTTGCTTTGCTTGAGAGGGATGGTTGGAGATTCATGTTTCAGTACTCTGACAGTTCCAGGTTTTACTGATCATTATCAGTTTCTCTTCCAAACATCCTGGTACTGTAAGCCTTCTTAGACCATGACTATATAAAAGTAATTTTTCTGACCTTATTTTGCATAGTAACAATGAGCTTGTAAATGCATATGTCAAAAACCATTTAAAAATTTATCAGTAATTTCTTATCCATGTTAATGAATGAACTTACCAGCTGCTAAATGTCTACCCCAGTCTCCTTTGACCACAATGATTACAAAAAATGGAGAAAGCCTGCTGATCCCGGTCAAAGGATTTATAAGATCAGGAATTTCTAACCCTCCCTTTTCTCTGTTTTCTTAGTCAGCATACAGAAATATAGAAATCCCAGGTTATACAGTGTATATATCATTAGCAAAGCAAAATCTTCAGCATCATATTTCTTTCTCCCTTTATTTTGCTGGGTCTTTTTACACTTTGTGCCTAGTTCAGTTGCCACTTGGCCTGACTCATCTTGGATATCCCTTATATCCCATACCATATCTTCCAGCCTCATACAATATCTTGGATACTTGAAGGCACTTCAGGTGGCACAAAGTGCCCATGCTCAGGCAATCAGGTGGGGGTCATACATACTTCAGAGCAGTCTTCAGTTCTTTTAGGTGTGACTAATGTGGCCAGCAGAACAGGATTCCAAAGACTGGGATTTTGGATGTTTGCCTAATTTCTACAAGGTTTGCTGCCTAAAACCTGCACCTTTTTTTCCAGTACTACAAGTACTTCGTAAATCTATTCTTTATAAAATTCAGTCACAGGCAAGTTGTTATGGACACTCGTTGAGAAAATTTTCCTTTCTATTAATCTAAATAAATAGCTCTATTTTTCAAAATGTAAGCAAAATGCTTTCATCATACAAGACTTTAGAGCATCTGAGTAACAAATGTAGAACTCACAGACTATGCCAAACCAGCAATTGTATAAAATCTATAAATGCTTACCAAAGGGGCAGATGCATTTCAAGCCATTTATGTCCTCTTCACAGGCTCCTCCGTTCCAACAGGGTCTGTCTAGACACTCATTCATGCGAACAGAACATGTTTCTCCTGAAATTTTAGATTAATAATAAAAAAGTGCTGATGTGTTCAAATCATAGAGACATATTTGTAATGAAAAAGGACTATGAGGTTGTTACATTCTAAATGCTGACCCCACTGGCCAAGGTGCACTTACTGAGTACACAGGGATACTGACAAACATCCTTTATGTGTCATTAATTTTTCTGCTTCATTGGTTACAAGACAGTTCATTTTGACAGGCAATGTTGGAAGCATGACAATCAGGAAAATAGAAAGCTTTCCTACTGAGGGTATGCATAATCCTAGAGCTTTCTGCCATTATAAAAAATTGCTATATTCAGGCAAATTTTGTTCAGTTGTGTCAATCATTTTCTTTCATTTCACTCACTGTCTCCTTTGAAAAAGAATGGCAAAGTATCATTGCATATGAAAATCACACAAACACTAATTTACAAACAGTTATGCGTAACAGTAGAGATCAACCTATGTTCTACAGAAAGGTGTCAGTACTGTGGTACCACATATTTCTATTTCTCCATGTAATACAAAAGAGGACAATCAGGTGACTGAAGAATGTTTCATGCAGCAAAATACAGATGAGAGGGAATTAAATAATTAGGAGCAAAGGTAGGAAGTACAGTGAAATGTAAATTTGTAATCTACAGTAGGGGCTGCTTTGATTTTTAACAGGAAAACCTATTTCTAGGCACAGGAATATGGAGGTAAATCATATGTTCGGTACTTGTCACAGGTCGGTTGCGTACAAAGCATGCTGGGCTTTCTGTCAGCCTCACTCACAGAAGAAGATAAAACCAAAATGAATGCTGAAATTCCTCTGAATTCTTTGAACTGCAGGAAATATTTGGTCTCTTATCTACACAACACATACATGCCCTCTCATACAATCACATGAACCAAGACAGTCAGCTCTCAAAACCCATATTTTGTGAATCTACTAGATATAAAAGACATTTACTGGAGAAGCCCATAGTATCACTGAGGTTCTCTTCCACACATAAATATGACAGGGTGGCTCCTATTAAGGTTTTCTTCCTGCCTCTAAACATGCTCTGCATTTTTCATAAAACTTCAAGATATCTGGATGAAAAGGGGGAGACACAAGCAGAGATCAAGGAGAGTTCAAATAATTCAGTAAACTAAAATCTATCTCCTAGCAGCAGCAGCATAGAATGTGCTATGACGCCAGTGAGGAATACAGACAGTCAGAACTGGCCAAGATATAAATCCTTGTCAAAGTTATTTTAATTTTTTACATTTTCTTTGAAGGGCTGAAAAGGTAACAGCAATATGTGCAACCTTTCTGATCTAATTCTGATATTTCGCTTTCTTTATATTTTCTACTTCAGATCAATTTCCACAGTTAAGTCCCTGATTGTGGTAGGTGTCTTTTGAGGAAGATATATGGAAAAGCATTAGCATCTGTTCTGTTATTCTGTGTAGACAAGTGGAGAGTAGTGCAGAGTTTCTTCTAGAATTAAACCATCTGGCCACAAGTCATGGGTAAACTGCAGCACATACAAGAAAAACTCTTTGAAACAGATTATTTCACCTACCTTGACTTGTTGTGTACTCCTAATAGATAAAAGGTCGAAATAAAGCAAATGCAGTTCTAAGGGAAATAATGGAATGCGATCATCCTCATTTACTCATTATATCAAAGATTTGTGAAATTCTTACTACCTTTTTGTGAAGATGGCTCTGTTTTCCTCTTGGATCTAATGTGGCAAATGTATCTTACTGAACTGGATAGTACTATAATTTTAGGACATGGCTGTAACAGGTACAACTACAATATCTCATGAACTGTTCTTATTCGTCTCCTTTGATCTTCTTTTCTTTTGGGGATAGGAAATTGGGTGTGGCATTCAGCAGGAAAATGAGTCAACTACTTGTAGGCTTCTGACTGCAGATGTATACTTTAAAATTGAGTATTTAGGGTAAAATTCAGTTCCCTAAATGCCAGTATCTAATGCAATATAGGATATCCTGTATTCAGTCTCAAGGAAATAGTCCCATGGGGATGAAATGGACAATAACCATTGACAGCTGCAACAGTGCAACAGTCATTCAGGCTGAAAATCCTGATGGGATGGTAGGAAATAAAAGAACAAAAATACAGCGGGTAGCTGTCAACTGAGGAGTATTTCCAAAAAGGAACAAAGAATATAATGTACTGGGCAAGGTAAAGCCTTTGAACAATTCAAAAGCAAAATGACACATGATCTAAAGGTTAATTCTGTGGCCATGTTTTGACTGAACTATGTGAAATTATACAACACCTGGGGAGTCCTGAGAAGATGATGAAATAATGAAGGCTAGAGGAATATGGGACATGAAATGAACATTGGAGCTTTAGCTGTGTTAAGGAGTAATGACAAAACCAGTTTGTGTGTAGAAAAGTTGAACAAGGAGTAAAAGCCATTCTCCCATTCCAAGGCTGACAGGAAGCATAATGATTCTGTCAATATGAGAAAGGATGTGAGAAAAGGTAATTTATTTCGTATCTTCATTTGGAAAAAAAAATCTAATCTAATCTAAAACTAAGAAATTCTCACCAGAGGCATCAGAAACTGAACTTCATTTCTGAGATCATGCCACTAACTCTCGTTATTTTAGGACTTCAATAAGTACAGTTTTTCTTAATGTATTAATCTATATTGCAATACTCCATAGATTAAAAGATTTAGTTCCATTTTAGACAATTAATCCCAGATGTCTAAACTAATATTGTACAGTAGAGATATGCATGCTATGCTTGTTTAGCAGAAAACTGTCTGGTTTCAGTTATTATGCTATTGTTTACCTGTGGTCATGCTAGATGTATATGATTTCCATTCTTCATTTAGGAGAATAAGGAAATGGGAAAAAAAAATCCCTGTTCTGATCAAGGTGCTGATTTTATGCTGGAGGCTGTTATTACAGCTAAATTACTTCAGTTGACAAAGAAGCAATTACATGCCACTCAGCCTTATCTGAGTTATCAAGCACTGAGAATACCTTTCTCATAACTAATGAAAATATTTGTGAAAACCACAGACTGATTTACAAATTGTGCTAGCTAATGGTACTTGCAGAGTGATTTAGAAAGATATCAAACTTTCTGTTATATTTCACTTAAAAATACT
Source organism: Caloenas nicobarica (assembly GCF_036013445.1). Classification (NCBI taxonomy): domain Eukaryota; kingdom Metazoa; phylum Chordata; class Aves; order Columbiformes; family Columbidae; genus Caloenas; species Caloenas nicobarica. Next base: position 29,137,443 of record NC_088247.1, read on the forward strand.
GTTAACACATTAAATACAGATAGTTCACTGTTTGTTTTTTGTTTGGTTTGGCTTTTGTTGTTGTTGTTGTTGTTGTTGTTTTTCCTGACAAACTTGCAATATTGTTGACATACACAGCTAAGCATTTAGTTTCTATGCATCTCTCTTACCATTCCTGCAAGATCGCTTTTTTTCCCTTCTGATTTTGCTATCTAGCCACTGAAAAATATACTATTTCCAGATATGAAAAACTTATTTTATTTTTCATCTATAAGTTAACTGCAGATTTAATCATTCTGTACATCTCAGAAAAGGCAAGGAGAATAGCATTTCTTTCCTATGAATCATGTTTGTCCTGGTGCATTGGTTTGAAAATGCTGTGGTATAATTTGTATCAGTTATTTTCTGTTTTATGGACTGCAATACCCAATTTATGTTGGCTGTTTCTTGGGAATAGAATCTTATATTATATCACAACAAAGAACTGGACAATGCTTATGACTGTACTGTGTGGTTTGGCATTGGCTTACTTTATGATATTGCAACCGATAATGAGTTTCTATTCATTTCTGCTTTACTTTGAGAAACCTCCGAGAGAGATAAAATCCAGCTATGTGTTTGCTAAATGGGCTAGTGAATCTTTAGAAAGGTTGACTAACCATACTTTTGCCTTCTCGTTTGAGCAGATTACCAACATTTTTGAGTGCTTTGAATATCCGTGGAGTTTTGATAGAACTATAGCAGTGCTCTCTGCCATGACGAATGCGCTAGTATTAATACTAGTGTTAAGAGAAATTAGATTAAATCGGAAGTTTATGTCCCTTTTGAGCAAAGAGAGTTGCATGGTGTCTGTTGAAGCCGGAAGGGCAGCTGAAGCTGCAGCTGCAGCCACCGCACCCCCAGTCGCAGACACCACGGCTACACAGGCTCAAGCTTCTTCCTTGACTGTGGATGATGTTGCTTGTCCAAAGGCTAACAGGGCCCCTCCTTCCTCAAACATGGGGCATGGTTGCTGTTGCAACAATAACAACCCCTGTGATAATGGTGAGCCCATATCAGCATTAGCTGCCGGTTGTAAGAAAGTCACTAGAAAGGCTACTCATACTGCAGATGATGGCAACAGGCCAGACTCATTCCAAGGGGCATCATCAAGGGAGGAAGTGACCACTACTCGGTCCTTTTCTCCAGGTGAGCTGAGAGATCTGCGAAAAGACTATAGTCGTTGTGATGGCGAGAATATTGTAACCTGGATGCTCCGATGCTGGGATAATGGGGCTGAAACGATAGAACTGGAAGGCGGAGAAGCAAAACAGCTGGGATATCTATCAAAGGATTCCACCCTTGATAGGTCAATTGCAAGTGAGCACAACTCCGCTACCCTCTGGACCCGACTCCTGACAGCTATGAAAACAAGATTTCGTCACAAGGACGATTGTCAGTGCACATCAGGGAAATGGAATACTATGGGGAGAGGTATCCAGTTCCTGAGAGAATTAGCTGTGCAAGAGATCATCTATTTTGGGCCAAACAGCCAAGAGGGGATAGACCCAGATAGAACTGAGTGTACACGATCTATGTGGTGGAGATTAGTACAAAGTGCACCACCTTCATATGCTAAGTCATTGGCAGGAATGGTCTTGTCAACTGGTGGTAGACAAAGTGTTTCTGACATGACTGAGCAGCTCCGGGAATTTGAGGGCAGCCTTGCTGGTTCTCTACGGGCTTGTGTCTCTGCTGTGGAGAAACTGTGTGAAAAATCTGATGACCGGTTTGAAAAGCTGTTGCAAGAAATCAAAGTACTCAGAGAAGACACACACGCTTCACGAACCAATGTTGCAGCTGTTAGGAAAAGGTGTTTCCAATCTCCGGAGAGAGAGCAGAGGCAGACCAGCACCAGAAGTTCACTGTGGTCCTTCCTACGTGAGCAGGGAGAAGATATGAATAAGTGGCATAAAAGATCTACTTCAGAACTTCAAGAACGAGTACGTGAGTTAAAAGGGAAAACTCCTAAGAAAAGGGCTGCCCCAGTTTACAGAAGGGACAGAAGAGATTCTGATGCTCATGAAGGAACCTCTAATTCACACTCAGAGACTGTGCAAGACAGAGATTAGTGGTGCCCTGCCTCCAGCCAGGTGGAGGAAAGGAATAACAAAGTTTATTGGACTGTACAGATACGATGGCCTGGTACAACGCACCTCCAGGAGTACAAGGCTTTGGTGGACACTGGCGCTTGGTGCACGATAATTCCTTCAGATTATAAAGGAATGCAATCCATCAATATTTTTGGAGTGACGGGGATCCCAGGAACTGACTGTTGTAGAGGCTGAAATGAGCCTAACTGGAAAAAAATGGCAAAAGCATCCCATTGTGACTGGCCCAGATGCTCCGTGCATCCTTGGCATAGACTACCTCAGGAGAGGGTATTTTAAGGACCCAAAAGGGTATAAGTGGGTGTTTGGTATAGCATCTGTGGACACTGAGAAAATTGAACAGCTGTCTGATTTGCCTGGTCTTTCAGACGACCCTTCTGTTGTAGGACTGCTGATGGTTGATGATCAGCAAGTGCCAGTTGCTACCACGATGGTGCATCGTCAACAGTATCGCACCAACCGGGACTCTTTGATTCCTATTCAGAAATTGATTCATCAACTAGAAAGCCAGGGTGTGATCAGTAAGACTCGCTCACCTTTTAATAGCCCAATTTGGCCAGTGCATAAGTCTAGTGATGAGTGGAAACTAACTGTAGACTATCGTGGCCTGAATGAGGTTACACCACCTTTGAGTGCTGCTGTACCTGATATGCTAGAACTGCAATTTGAACTGGAGTCAAAGGCAGCCAAGTGGTATGCCACCATTGACATTGCTAATGCATTTTTCTCTATCCCTTTAGCAGCAGAATGCAGGCCGCAGTTTGCTTTCACCTGGAGGGGCATCCAGTACACATGGAATCGCTTGCCCCAGGGGTGGAAACACAGTCCTACCATCTGCCATGGACTGATCCAAACCACGCTGGAAGAAGGTAAAGCTCCAGAACACTTGCAGTATATTGATGACATCATTGTATGGGGCGACACAGAGAAAGAAGTCTTTGAGAAAGGTGAGAGAATAATTCATATTCTTTTGGATGCTGGTTTTGCCATAAAACGTAGTAAGGTCAAGGGACCTGCACAAGAGATTCAGTTTTTAGGAGTAAAATGGCAAGATGGTCGGCATCAGATCCCAATGGAGGTGATCAACAAAATTTCAGCTATGTCTCCACCCGCTAATAAGAAGGAGACACAGACTTTCTTGGGTGTTGTAGGTTTTTGGAGAATGCGTATTCCCGACTATAGCCAGATTGTGAGCCCTCTCTATTGAGTGACTCATAAAAAGAACCAATCTAAGTGGGGACCAGAACAATGACAAGCCTTTGAACAAATTAAGCGTGAGATAACTCATGCGGTGGCTCTTGGACCAGTTTGGACTGGACTAGATGTTAAGAATGTGCTCTACACTGTGGCCGGAGATAATGGTCCTACCTGGAGCCTCTGGCAGAAGGCAGCAGGAGAAACCCGAGGTCGACCCTTAGGTTTTTGGAGTTGAGGATACAAAGGATCGGAGGCCAATTATACTCCAACTAAAAAGGAAATACTTGCAGCTTATGAGGGAGTCCAAGCAGCTTCAGAAGTGATTGGTACTGAAGCACAGCTCCTCCTGGCACCTCGACTGCCGGTGCTGAGCTGGATGTTTAAAGGGAAGGTTCCCTCCACGCATCATGCAACCGATGCTACGTGGAGTAAATGGATTGCATTGATCACGCGACAAGCTCGAATTGGGAGTCCCAATCGCCCAGGGATCTTAGAAGTGATTACGGACTGGCCAGAGAGTAAAGACTTTGGGATGTCCCCAGAGGAGGAGGAAGTAACACGTGCTGAAGAAGCACCACTGTATAGTACCCTTTCAGAGACTGAAAAGTGGTATGCCCTGTTCACAGATGGATCCTGCCATCTTGTAGGAAAACACTGAAGGTGGAAAGCTGCTGTGTGGAGTCCCATACGATGAGTCACAGAAGCCACTGAAGGACAGGGTGAATCTAGTTTGCAGAAGTGAAAGCCATCCAGTTGGCCTTGGACATTGCTGAATGAGAAAAGTGGCCAATACTTTATACTGACTCGTGGATGGTGGCAAATGCCTTGTGGGGGTGGCTACAGCAATGGAAGAAAAACAACTGGCAATGCAGAGGTAAACCCATTTGGGCTGCCACACTGTGGCAAGACATTGCTGCTCGGCTAGAGAGCCTGACTGTGAAAGTTCATCATGTAGATGCTCATATGCCTAAAAGTCGAGCTACCCAGGAACATCGAAACAACCAACAAGTGGATCAAGCTGCTAAGATTGAAGTAGCTGAAGTGGATTTGGACTGGCAACATAAAGGTGAACTCTTCTTAGCAAAGTGGGCCCACGATGCTTCAGGGCATCAAGGTAGGGAGGCAACCTATAAATGGGCTCGTGATCGAGGGGTGGACTTAACTATGGACACTATTTCACAGGTTATTCATGAATGTGAAACTTGTGCGGAAATCAAACAAGCTAAAAGGTTAAAGCCTGTATGGTATGGGGGGTGATGGTTAAATTATAAGTATGGAGAGGCTTGGCAGATTGATTATATTACATTTCCACAAACTTGTCAGGCTAAGCGGTATGTGCTTACAATGGTAGAAGCAACCACCAGATGGTTGGAAACATATGCTGTACCCCATGCTACAGCCTGAAATACGATCTTGGGCCTTGAAAAGCAAGTCCTTTGGCAACATGGTACACCAGAAAGAATTGAATCAGACAATGGTACTCATTTCAAAAACAGTCTTATAGACAACTGGGCCAAAGAACATGGTATTGAGTGGGTATATCACATTCCATATCATGCACCAGCTTCTGGGAAAATTGAAAGGTACAATGGTTTGTTAAAAACTACACTAAAAGCACTGGGTGGTGGAACCTTTAAAAATTGGGATTCACATTTAGCAAAAGACACTTGGTTGGTTAACACTAGAGGATCAACTAATCAAGCTGGGCCTGCACAATCAGAAATTCTACGTACTGTAGAAGGAGATAAAGTCCCTGTAGTACACATTAAAAATATATTAGGAAAGGCAGTTTGGGTCACTCCTGCCTCAGGCAAAGGCAAGCCCATTCGTGGGATTGTTTTTGCCCAAGGTCCTGGTAGCACCTGGTGGATGATGCTTAAAGAGGAGAAGTTCGATGTGTACCTCAAGGGGATTTGATTTTAGGTGAAAATAGTCAAGACTGAACTGCATGATGTTAATTTCCATACTAACAGTGTCTAATAAGTGTCTTTCAGATCAAGACAGTGGTGATGGAACCAGAGCTAGTTTCTTGGAGCAGCGCCTGACAACTTCTTCGAAGTTGATGTCTTTAACCCACAAACAGTGGTCATGAGATGTACTAGATGTGTGATAAGTGAACTTAAATGAGTTTTTCCGAAGGATGGCCCATGGACTAAGAGAATGATGAGCTACACCTTCATATATATATGTGTATAGTTGTTGTAATTAATTAGATCGCATTAATAGATTGTATTAATTAGATTGTGTTGATGAGGTTTAAATATGCCGTGAATGATATGTTATAAGCGGTGGAATGTCCTGGGTCATTGAGGGGGGGCAACGAGAGGAGGTGGTCTGAGTCAGGTGACCACGAATTGACCAATTGGAGTATTCCATCCCATTCACGACTTCCTGGATTTAAAAGGTGGACCCGAAGGACTCTCTCTCTCTTCTGCTGGGTCTCCTGCTGCTTTGCTTCGTCTCTGCATTTTTCTGCTGTCCCTGCAAGCTGACGCCTCGTGGCTGTCCCTGCAAGCTGGGGCCTCGTGACAAACTGAATCTAGTTCTGGTTGGCTGAAGGATCCTGCCAGACTGAGCTGCTGGGAATTGCAAGACTGGTTCTATAATATTTGTTCTGCTTTATTTTTCTCTATGTTTATTTAGTAGCGTTAGTAAAACGTTTTCAAATTTTCCAGCTTTCTTCTCTCTGTCCTTCTTTTCCTTTCCTTTCAAAATCGCCTGTCCTTAGTGAAACAAAGGGGGAAGAGGGGGGGGCAGAAAACGGGAGTGGGGAAGAGGGTTAAGGAAAATACATCTGCCGCGGTTTTTGATTGTCTCCCCGCGATCAAACCGCGACAATGTTAAAACTTGGAAAAACCTTCATGTTTTAGTGCATTTTCGGCAAATCAAATGCACGTGTAGTAAAAATAAAGGTAATCACTTTTTGTGTACTGTGGAGAATTACTAGCTCTTCTGGTTACGTGCCGTAACATGGAGTGCCATTAAACTGGTAATTGCACCTGACAAAAGGCATGTCCCAGAACTTCTTGAAAACAGTTGCTAGGGAAATTTAAGAATTCAAGTCCTCAGAGGGAAAAGGAAATATATGGACAGTATTTTTTAAATATTTCAGAGAGATTCAAAGACTCCGTGAAGCTACTGTGAGACCAAATTTTCTGAGTATTCAAGACACAAAAAAAGCTGGACATGTACAGAGAAGACTTTTTTTTTTTTATATGCAGCTAATCTCAACTACACATTCAACTATCCATTTGAAATGGATAGTGAGAACCTCATTGAATATTCCTTCACTTCAAAAGTAAGAGCAAAATACAAAGTTTCATTTACATACAGTTTATACCAACTTTTGTTTTAAAGGTATTAAGGGATATAAAGTTTGACAATGAAAAGGCAGATAGAGTGACCACAATTAATAAAAGGATGTCTAAGAATATTTTTTGTTTTAACCAGAACTCCTTACTTGAGGAAATATTATTACAAGACGTGAGAGGAATCTCAATATTCCTAGATCAGATGAAAAGCAAATTATTTAAAATTCTACTTAATGTCATCTTAATGAGTTACTGTTGGGGGAAAAAAAAAAAAAGGTTTTAAAAATTCAAGTAGTATCCAAAACAGTAACAATATATATTCAAAGGTTGTCTTCACAACACTCCTGCCTTACTGTGGACCATCTTGTAAAATGTATATAGACATAAAGCATTCAAGTCATGTACTTAAGAACAAATGATGCAATTTTGTTTGTTTCTAAGCAACATAAGTTATCATGTTATATAAGAGAGGTGTCAGCCTGAGTAACAATTCTTCTTACTTTGCATAAATGCAGTTATCAAAAAGCAAGACAGTCCAGGTGTGGCCTTAGTGAACTTAACCAACATTTCCCTTTCTCAAATACGTTTTCCTCCACACTTTGTCATTTTTTTATTTTATTCAAGATCTTTTCTGTGTAAGAAGTTGCAATATTTAAAAATCTGAAACAAAAAACCAAATTATTTACTTCATGCAGTGTAAACCTTTATGTGAGCAGTTGTTCCAAATTGAAAGTGATTTATGTAATGTTGTCTTAAATTGTTTCATTGGCTTAGATTCTCTGAAAGAGTTTTAACTTGGAGAAAGTCTGTGGCTCTTCAGCTGTAAACTGCCAAGTACCCAGCTCATCTCTCTCCGTGGGATTACACTGTACATCTGACAGGCAGGCTGCATTAACACAGGGTGCCAAGGACAATCAGGATCCCCAAGCAGAAAAAGCCAAAGCCCCCATGGAGGCTTCACTGATGGATGCCCTGAGCCACACATCCAGCCCAACCCAGCTCTGTTTGGTGCTGGAGATGTACTGACAGTATGGCCTTGCCCTATTGAAATAGGAACTGTATGAATGGAGATGGAAGCAGGTATATTAAATGCAGAAAGGGTGTGTGAACAAACCAACTGAACCCAATTGCCTTCCTTTGTGCAGCAGAAATAATAATTTTATAATTTCAAGTGACCCTGCAAGGATAAGCAGATATCAGGGCCCTTAGAACACTAATAGGCCCTAATTACCCTGAGCAGCCTCACCTGGGACCTGCCCACACACCCTGTCTATTGTCCAAGGAGCTGTTTCAGCTCAGCCCTACTCAACTGTAGGCACTCAGGTCTGGCCTGAGTTAATCTGTAGATGTTCCTGTTTCCAGTCCTGCCTTTCGCCCCATCTCAAGAACAGACTTCAACCCATGCTGTAGGTAATTTTTTTCTTGGGACACACCTCTTGTATGTTCATTGGAGCTTTGTCTCTGGTTCTGTCTCCTGCTGCTTCTAACTTGCTTCCGTGGATAGCTCCTGGACCTGGTCCATTGCTTGTGATGCCTGGGGCTTGTGAGGTACCTGTTACCAGCCTCTGCTCCACCCACCCTGTTTAGATGCTGCAGGGCTATGCCTTGCTAAGTGATGGCAGTACCTGCACTAGGGTTACCCTTGGATCCTGCTTTGTGGTGCACATTGTGGAGCAGACTTGCTCTTGCTGCTCCTTGTTAACAGGATCACTCTTCATTATGTATTAGGGTGTCCATCAGCTGTTCTAGAGTTTATTTTTACAGGAGTTAAGTGTTCCTAAAGTTACTGATGTTGAAAAGGTTTGGTTTTCACACTTAATTTGTTTTTCTTAATGGCATCAGGGATATCTGTTCACATCTATCACAGAAGGGTGACACTATTTAAAAAATATCCAAACAATTTAAAACCAAGGAATAACTTACTGAAAGTACAAAGACTTAAAACCTCTCAGATAGACTCCAAATGTTAAGTGGACTTGTCTGATGTATTTGTAGAAAAAAAAAGCACAGAAATTGAAAGTAATAAAATGGTACTAAAAAATGTCCTAATTGCATTTTCCTCTTTTGGACAAAAAGAAAAAGTACTGAAAAGCATCATATATAGAATATATTAATGGCAAACTCTAAAAGCTACTGAGAGGCCTACATTGGTGATGGGCCTTAATACTGTTATTTGTTACTTACACATGGGTAGAGCAATGATGTTTCAGTGTCTTGCTATGTGAGTTACAGTATATATTCAAAACGAAAATATTTTCCAAATCTTAACTATACAATCAATGTGATATAGATGCAAACCCTCAAGAGAAACCAATGAGGCTATATTGTATATCTACTTAGAGCTCTCAGCAGCCATCTTCACATTTTTATAGGCATATAAACAAAAAAGAAGTTTAATGAAGGATGTGTTTGTATGAAGGCAGCCTTTTTTTCAAATGCTTCCAAAAAGATCTTCTTTTGAACCAGAAATGAAGCACAGTGTTATTTGTTCAGAAATACCAGTCATCAAGAAAGCTGGAGTCATTTGATGCTGAACACTGATGCTTTGAGATTAACACAAAGATATGGAAGAAGGGATAGACTGAAAATGACTTTGAAGGTGAACAGAATTATATTGGAAGAACTGAGCCAGGAGAGGGCAATATAGAGGGTGATCCCATGATAAAAAGGGTGGGATAATTTTGTTGAAAACAATTATTTACTCAGTCTTCAAAGACCATACTGCAAACTTCCAAGTCTGACATTAGCCAAATTCTCTTGTAAGTGATGGAGAATACTCCAGATATATACAAAATGTCTCCATATTAAAGTTGCCATCACAAGTACAGTTTACAGTTCAAAAGAAGAGACTGTGGTACATGATGTTACAAAGTACTTGTTTTTACTGTGCAAACACACAAGCCTTGGATTTTTTATGAAGTTGGTTTTTACCAAATAAGATCATGCTTTTCATGTTGACAAGTCCCATTACAGTTCCTAAGGGGTCCCTAGCTAACAGAATGTAAAGCATTTGAGAAATGCTGATAGACATCAGATGGATCAATCATCTAGGCAGAGAGGACAGCTCTGAGTTATCTATGTAAAATTTTGCTTCTGAAATAAAAACTGATTCTAACGTTGTATTAAAGAGTACCAAGGGATTCATTTAATAGCAGGAGAGAAACCAAGTTGATGACTGGGAGCTTATGGCTTATTTGCAAATCTATGAATCCTTGTACACAAAGTATAATAGTCTCCCAAAGATGCACAGAGCCCTGAGCAACAATAACTTCTGTTTTACTCTTTAGTTTATTTACTATTGCCTTTGATATTTCATTTGAAAATAAATTTACTCTTTATGAAGAAAAATTAAGTACATCTGGATATGCCAAAAAGTTGAATTACAGACAAAAGACTTCACATACACACATACAAAAATAAATGAGATAGGAATAAATGTGGTTTTTTAGTATTATACTGAGATACTCTTCACTGATTCATATCATGTAGTTATGACTGAACTTCAAATCTGTTTTGTGCTGGAAAATATCCCAGGATCATAAACTGTCAGAGACTATATGAAAATGGAATTGCTAGGGTAGTGATAACATTTTATAAGTTTAAACAACCTTTTATTTTTGTTTGTGGTTTATACTCTGAAAAGTCAGGATTCAATATATTCAGTACATGTGATAAGTTACACTAAGTGAGTAATATTGTGAAATTTCTTTTTTCCTTCAGTTCACTTCTGTGGGAATGCTATTATATAATACCTCATTGTGTGATAAAATAACGATAATAGAAGCATTTTTCAGTAATATATCATTGTATCATTTATACAAGCAAGTCCTCATGTTCATAGAGTCACAGAGTGGTTGAGGCTAGAAGTAACCTGTGGAGGTCATATTGTCTCCCTGCTCAAGTGGGAACATCTAAATCCAGTTTCCCAGGACCATGTCCAGACAGCTTCTGAATGTCTCTATGGATGGAGATGCCACAGCCTCTATGGCCAACCCATACCAGTGTTCAGTCACTCTAACAGTAAAAAAGTATTTACTGATACTCAGACAGCTCCTCCTGTGTTTTGGTTTGCCCATTCCATCTGGTCTTCTCACTGTGCAGCACTGAAAAGACCCCAGCTTTATCTTCTTTGCACCCTCCCTTCCAGTATTTATATACATTGATGAGATCCCCTCCCTGAGCCTTCTCCAGGCTGAACACTATGGGGTCCCTCAGCCTTTCCTATAGGAGAGATTCTCGAGTCCCTTAGTCATCTTAGTGGCCCTTCACTGGACTCTCTCCTGTTGTTCCATGCCTCTCTTGTACCAGAGAGCCCAGAACTGGACACAGTACTCCAGGTGTGGTCTCAGTACAAATGCTGAGTAGAGGGGAAGCATCACTTCTCTTGATCTGCTGGCAAAATGCTGCCTAATGTAGCCCAGGTATTTGCCACCTTTATCACAAGGGCACATGCCTGGCTCACATTCAACCTGATGTCCACCAAGACCCCCAGATTCTTCTCCACAAAGATGCTTTCCAACTGGTCAGCACCCAGCATGTACTGGTGCTTGGGGTAATTCCTCCCAAGGTGCAAGACTTGGAACTTCTCCTCCTTGCACGTCATGAGATCCATGTCAGCTCATTTCTTCAGCCTGCCAAGGTCTCTCTGGATGGCAGCATAACCCTCTGATATATCAGCCACTCTTCCCATTTTTATGTCTTCTGCGAACTTGCTGAGGGCACATTCTACCCTATCAGCCAGATCATTTATGAAGATATTAAACAGGACCAGAACCACTACTGACCCCTGGGGCACACTGCTAGTTACTGGCCTCCAACTTGACTTCATGTTACTGATTAGCAACCTCTAGGACTGTTTATTCAACCAGTATTCAATTAATCTCATTGTCCAGCCCATATTTCATCAGCTTTTTCATGAGGATATTGTCAGAAACAGTTCCAAAAACCTTGCTGATATCGAGGTAGACAATATACTTTACTCTCGCCTCATCTACCAAGTCAGACATATCATTGTAGGAGTTCATCAAGTTGGTCAAACATGACTAGCCCTTGGTGAATCCATGATGACTATTCCAGATGATTTTCTTGGCATTTAGGGTTTCCAGGATTAGCTGCTCCATTGCCTTCCCAGGCACCAAAGTGAGGCTGACATGCCTGCAGTTCTCCAGGTCTTCCTTTTTGCCCTTCTTGAAGATAGGAGTGACATCTGTTTTCCTCCAGTCTTTGGGCACTTCTCCTAATCACCATGACCAATTGAAGTTGATTGACAGTGACCTCATAATGACAACTGCCAGGTCTCGCAGCATTTGTGGGTGCAGCACATCAGGGATCATGGACTTAGGTGTCTCTAGTTTGCCTATTTCCTGATCTGAGCCTCTTGCACCTCTTCCATGCCTTCTTTGCTCCAAACTTTCCCTATGGTCTCCAGGCCACTGGATTTCTGAAAGACAGTCTTATTACTACAGACTGAGGCAAAGGCATCATTCAGTACCTAAAAACTTTTCCATGTCCAGTGTCATCAAGTCCCCATCTCCTTGAAAAATGGACCCACATTTTCCCTACTTTTCCCTTTGTCACCTACATACCAGTAGAAACCTTCTTGTTGTCTTTCACATCCATTGTCAGATTTGACTGCATTTGGGCTTTGTCTTTCCTGACATTCCTACTGTATGTTCAGATAATGTCTTTGTATGTCCCCTCAGGTTACCTGTGCCTGCTTCCACCCTCTATCTTTCCTTTTCTGTGTTTGATTTTGGCCTGGAGCTCCTTGATCATCCATGGAGGCCTCCTGGCATTTTTTCCTAACTTCCTGCTCTTTGACATGAACTACTTTTGAGCTTGGAGGAGGTGATAGGCTTTCTTGGGCCCCTCTTCCCTCCAGGACTTTATCCTATGAGACTCTTCCAAGCAGATCTTATAGCCACTCTATTGTCCCTGCAGTAGATATTGGTGCAGTTGAAGTCTCCCATGAAGGTCAGGAAAGTACAAAATAAGAGTTGAAGTTTCAGCAGTGAAACAGAAATATATTATGTTAGATTTTGTACAGGTGAGCCAAGTATTTTTTTCTCTTCACTTGCAGTCAGACATTTGGTAGTGCTATCCGAATGGTTTTCAGGCCACCTCAGGGACAATACTCTGTTTTTTTACACATTTATTAATAAATGAACATGAAGAGGAAATATATTTATTAAATGTGTATTTAAACGACCAAGAAATTGTATACTGAACTCAAATTGAGAACAAGATACCTGCAAATGTATATCACAAACATGTAATTACTTAAATAACTCAGCACTTTAGTAGTGACCCAGAAAGATCAAAATGCATGTGTGATCTCAGTGGTTTAACTGGGACTTACAAATCTAGTACTATTGCATACTCCCTGAACTGGAGCAAGAGCCCTCAGCAACTTGGAAAAATAAGATGTGAATTAATGGTTAGTAAGTACAGATGGCACTGTGCATACTACACTATTTATTTTTTTCTTTGTTAGTGGTAGTATACTACAAACTGCCAATAAAGATAGAGAAACATTCAGAATAATAATGTTTGTGCGTGATGATATAGATTAAAGGCTGTGAATACAGAACTTCAGCATTGGTGAATCCAAAATTATTTTTTGCCTCCTATATGTAGTCTGAGTATCAGGATATTCACACAAAACAGCAAATTAGGACAAAAAGTAATCCCATTGTCAGCTTGTGTGGGATTCCTCTAACCCAATGCAGAAATCTACAGCCCATCTCATCCTAGAACAGATGTCTAAGATAGGCAGATGTCATGTCTCTGCTGAGTCGAGGGAGAGTCTGAGCAACTCACTCAAATGTAACTGTTCCTAGTCTATACATGCAAAGACATGATACTGTTGATCTCATTCCTCCTCGTGCTTAGATTTTCCTGTTCTGTAAAAAAACATTTGTTCTTATCAGCCTGTGTATAACTAAATCCATGACACCTAAGGCTGCGTAACACTGGGATCAAAATAATATAATTAACATTGTTTTGAAACTTTTTTCCAATGACATCAAACCTCATGCTCTAAAGGTTTCCATGCTATTTCAGTTAAAAGTCTTGGAAGTCATACAAACAGACAAATATTAGTATATACATACTTTATATATTTAAAAAACTGTTATTAAACAATCATATAAACATTGCTTGCATAGAATTGGTCAATCACATCTGTAGTACAAGGCACTTCAAAAAAGAAAACTTACCTTTGAACCCGGCTGCACAATGACATGAAAAGTGTCCAATTAAATCCATACAGGTAGCTCCATTTTTGCAAGGTGAACTTGAGCATTCATTAATTTCAGCTTCACAGAGGAGTCCTTCATATCCAGGCACACAGTTGCAGCTGTAATTATGCAAGTTGTCTTGGCAGAAACCATGCTCAGAACACTGGTTTCCAATGCAATTGTCTATATCAAGTTCACAAAATGTGCCCGTGTAACCAAGGGGACATATGCACCTGTTATTGTAATGAGAGGAGAAAAAAACCCACAACCAACCAAACAAAAAAAATAGTCTTGAATAGATACGTAAATAACAACAAATAATGTTAACAATACTTTCACTTTGAATTATTCGCAAATTAATTGCAATTTTTTTCAGTCTTCTTTACATTTAATTGTCACAAAGTAGCTTGGTTTCACATAGACTAATTGCAGTTATTAAATGGAATGCACAATAACCAAAATCTTAGCTATTTAAATGGGACAAAGTAGTAGCTATACAGTTTTTAATACCAAGCTTACAGTGACAATATTCGAATAGAATACTAGTACAAATTGTGAGTATTATGCATTTTAAGAATTTCTTTTATGAAAATTATTAGACGTTTGCTACAATGTCTTTAAGAGAAAAAAACAATACTAGATTCTGTTTGCTCTGGACATTAAATCAGCATAAAAATGCTTTATCATTAGATGCAAAGGTTGCAATTTCTGTCTGTAGGTGAAAAAAAATAACAATCTATACAATTTTAAAGAAATTGAGCTGGGTACTTTTTCCCATAATGTAGGATGACATTCAAATTGCAGAAGACCAGAGATTTTTTATGCTTCTTTTTCTCTTTTTTTTTTTTTTTTTTTAATGTGTGAATGAAAACAAAGCTGGATTATCTCATAGCCGATCCAAATCTCATAGAATTAAAAAATTAGAAAATCCCTTGTATTTGGCAATATTTTCTTCAATTGATCCTTCCCTTATCATGTCCAGAGGTGTCCTCACATGAGAGGAGATAATTTTACAATCATCTTACGTATTCTGGGTCCATAGAGATGTTATCTAGAAGCTGAAAGGAACTAACATGTTAAGGAAACCTTGATTATAGCAATTTTCTCTACCAATCCATCTGGCAGAAAGGATATTTTTTCTTTATTTTTAATGGAAGCAAATGTTCTTATGGCTGTTCACTTCAGTCCTTGCTTATTATTCCTGCATTTTTATGTTAGACTTTTGGGAATTTCCACTTAGATATTTTTAGATCCCTATCAAATTTCCAACAGGATAATTGCAAGTCAGTAGGAAAAAGACCCCATGTAAGATTGTGTACAGAAAGGATCCTATAAAAGGTAGCATGATGATTTTGAATGCCATTTCACAAAAGCTTTTTGCAATATAACTTTTGGACTAACAAAGTTATAACCATGTCCACCACTGGTATACATTGTTCTCTGTTCAGTTAGGCTCTAATTTTGCCTGCAGTTCTTCTTGGCAAGAGAGAATTTGAAAGACCAAATAACTTTGTGTACAAACTGGAGATCAACAGAGGCAGGATGCTGTGGGAGCTCCATCTATTGTAATACTAATGAAATACTCCTGAAGAAAAAAGAAGAGGGAAAAGAGATATCTATAAAATGAATAGATCCTATTGTTTAATCCATTTTTTTTTCTCCAA
Source organism: Caloenas nicobarica (assembly GCF_036013445.1). Taxonomy (NCBI): domain Eukaryota; kingdom Metazoa; phylum Chordata; class Aves; order Columbiformes; family Columbidae; genus Caloenas; species Caloenas nicobarica. The sequence continues at coordinate 29,152,982 of NC_088247.1, forward strand.
GGTAATTGGTGGACATTAGTACAGCTCTGAGTGTTCAAGAGTAGCTTCAGAGCAGGTAGAAAATTAGGCAATTTTTCCTTTTCATGCTGTGACTAAAAGAAGCCTACAGTAAAGAAAGTGTCCTCGTAAGGATACATTATTGGTTGTTATGTGGAACTCTACAGTGGACTGAGTTTAGAGGTGGTTTAGTCATTTTCTTATAATTAAAGAAAATTTAATCTATGGAAAAGCCAGGTACTATTAGAAAATAAAATGATTAATTCTTTAAATAGCACAATCATCAAGTTATTGAGCAAAATTATTGTTATTTTTATATGTATATAAACAAATACCAGCTGCTTTCAGGAAGGTCTAGGCTTCCCAGTTAGACTTTTGTTGACTTTGTGTTGTCTTCATGCCTGGGAATTTTTTTTTAATACCTGAGGCCTGGCATTGTGCTCCATTGTGTCTCGAGGTGCAGCTGTATAACAATTTTATATGGATCAGATAAGGGGAAACTTCCTGGCTGTTTCAAACTGTAGTGTTTTGTATCACATTGCAGAGAAGTATCAGAACATGTAAAATTGATGAATTTCAATTCAAACTAAATCAGTAGATGTGCTCCTCAGAGTACAGCCGATGCACATCAACTGCTAATGTGCTTCTAGCCCATGAACCAAAATAGAGCTTGCTTGAAGTAAGCCCTCCATATCTTGTATAGTGTGTCTATGAGTTCTGTAGCAGCACCATTTTTGCTTTACAGATCCATTGCTACTGCACTGCAGTACCTACACAAGAAAGTATAGCTACGGTATTCTCTCTTCTAACCTTGGTCACTCCTTAACAAAGGAGAAATTTTCCTCTCTTGAGAACTCCAGCTGATTCTGATTCTCACTTTTTTAAAGGAATGAAATTCACATGGATCTTCTCATACAGTTGCTTTACAGCTAAATGTAAATGTTGATTTACATAAAAATGCAAAGCACGTGCACTTTTAGTCACTTTTAGCTGAACGGTTTCTGAATCCACCAACAATAAAGCTTCAGTATGGAAACAACAGCCATACTGTTGTTTTCTGGTGCAGTTAATCAGCTTGTTTCCTTCATTAAATTTTATGTAGCCAAAAAATATTTTTTTACAGTAATGATTAGTGTGTGCATTGTGAAAATGCAACTATTCTATCTTTCTTTGAAAACATGGCTCTTAGTAATATTGAATAGAATATTTAATCTACAGCTCTCCTTAACAGGAAAGAGAGGATAAAGAGAAGGAATTTTCTATCATTTCCTTACTATTTCTGGTTGTGTAGCTTATCTTTAGAGACCACAGAACTATACAGGAACAGATGTAAAAGAGAATCTTCTAGTTTCAGTTTCATGTTTCTGATTCCATACTACAAACAATGATGTTATGAGTAGCATATTTTTCAGTGCTTCAGTGTCTGAAGAAATCTAAACCAACTGAGAATGGAATGTCTTTTGATTTTCCTGGTGAAATTATAACTGGATATCTTCCAATTTAATATGGCTTGTCTCCTGTAGCAGATAAATCAAGACTCTTGATTTCATATTATTGCTCAGGAAAAATAAAATAATGATGTTTTCTCTTGTCACTTCATTGTGAAAACTTTACTTGGTTTAGCTATTAAGTATAGGTTACTGCTTTCTTGAATATATACGAGCTGTTGTGGTTAGTTTATTGTTTTCTTTTATTTGTTCTTGTTGCTGGTTGTTCGTCTTTGTTTGTCTGTTTGTTTTCTCCAATATAAACATAATTAGAAAATAACTTTAAAACTGGATCTTCATGTCATGTGAAACAATGTGGCTGACATGCAGCTAGTCAAGCCCAAATCTGTGACAGTGGCCCAAAACACTGTAAAACTACAAACTAACGATGCAGAAATAGGTTTTGTTCTGTTACTATTTGCCAAACACATACATTAATGCAGACAGGAGTATTCTAGTCCTCTAAATAACAACTTAATTTCTTACTGTGTGTTGAGGATTAAAACATCTAAGAATCATTCATTCATTGTTTATAATTCAAACTCAGGTTTAGAGGTGATAGGATCTAGAAGTTCAATAAATTCCTTACAAGCAATTTACAACAATCTACACCAAATTCTAAGGACATGTTTACGAATAACTTTAGTACATAACATCATATATGGAAAATCTAAAAAGAAAGGCTAACATTTATTAGTAATAATCTTTATTTAGCCTTTATTTTAAACCTGTACTTTATGATGTGTCTATTTTTCAAAAAACAAGCTATTTTTACACAGTAAAAGTCTAAACTAGTCAGGTCCTTAAATTTGGTGCATTTTTGTTAATTTAACAGCATTAACATATAATACTTACCACTTGCAGTGATGCATTAAATATTCAACAGTACTACGCAAAAAAGTAGACATGGATTGCACTGCACTTATTTCTTAAATTTAATGTGTAATAGTGTAAGTGCAGTTCTGTGGGCTTTGGATATCAGCATCTGACTGCATTTATTTGTAGCTTTAACATTTTGGTAAAATTCTAAATGATCCAAGATGTTTAATAAATGTTATCATTTCATCACCAAGTCAATTTATGAAATGGATCTTGAACACAGTTTTGTTAAACAACTGTGCCAGTATTACACTGACATAGCTGAACTTCAAATATCTTTTCCTCTCTGTCTTAGAAATAGTATCAAGACCAATGATCTCGAAATAATTAAGTCTTTTACACTTGTAGTAGGAAAAATAATATCACCATATTAGATTTTAATGAATATGACCTTGCATTAATACTTTGGCAACACTAAAATACTGAACATGACATAAAAAAGCTTTGAATCATGGATTGATTTGCAGTTTTAATTTTCTGCAAAGCTGAAATACTTCTCTACAATAAATTAAAAAAGAATTTGTATACAGATGTATACAATACCAGAATTTCTATTCGTGAGTAATTCTGTAGCTCAGGAAACATGATTTTTGCCCTTATCAGAGGGATGCCCCAGCTGTGTGCTGGCACTTCAGTGCAGGGGCTCAGCCTTATCATGGCCTGAGCTGGGTTCCAATGGTACAACCGAGTGACTGCTGCCTCCCTGCTCCAGCTTCAGCTCCGGGAATGGTCCTGCTGGGAACGGGGGCGCATCTCCCAGCGAAGACCGGAAGATGCTAATGATACACCCCAACTATTTCTTAAGGCTAAAATGTCAACCTTAGAAACTGGGGCAATGTTGAAAGGATGAGCATGGCACCAAAGAAAGGTTAATGAGGAAGAAGGTTTGTGTTAACATGAATGGGAACAACAATAACTTCTCAGCCTCATGTATGTCCTCTTTTGTCCATAGCAAGATTTGTGGTGTAGCAGATCATAGGGGTGGAAACCAATACTTGAATATTTTTGCTACAAGCATGGATTTTAGTAGTTAATACCAAACTCAAGCCAGAGTTACCCTATTGTGGATTACTTTGATCCTACACATATCATGCAGATGACTGTTTGTTGATACTCCACTGTCTAAATCTAGATAACATTGCACAATAATTTGATATGCCTGTGAAATAAATGTTAAATGGAGATTTAGATAGGCCAGGCATAGAGTTTAGTCTAAGAAGGAACATGTTACTCAAATGCAGATGGCTATGGCATAGCTACACTGTGTTCCTACCAACATTCAGTAGGATGTGTGCAGGTGAGTAAGTTGGTACTAGTTAGTTCAGGCAGGGCAGCTGTCACAATGTCACTACAGACTGCATACACTGAAGAGATGTAGTGCAACTTGTGCCGTTGAGTAAATAGCTGTGTACAACAAATGAATCTTTAAAATGACTGAAAAAAGCCAAAGACCAGGCTGAAGATGTGGCTATGCTGATCTTTGCTAGGAGATGTCCCAGCTATTTTCTGTTTTGAGACAGAAGACACATAGCAGCACTGAAGCTTGGCATTAGCACAGACTTCCCAGTATCCCTCCACTTTGTTTTTAAATAAATGTGGGATTTGTTATTATAGTAGCCCAGGAAGATTAACTGCATTTATTCAGAATTAATTATTTTGTTTTCTAGTTGAAATATAAACTTCACGCACATTCATAAATGGAATAAAAAGTTACTTAGTTTGACTTTAGCTTTTTGTAAGCATCTGTATTCTCTGCAGAAAAGCTATTGTATAACTTATTACAGAGATGTTCCCTAAGAAATTGCAACATATATTCATCTACCTGCTGGAGTTGTAGCAAAGACAGGAAAAGTATTTTTCCTCTTTCTCTAGTTGAAGAAGCCTATTATTGCTACAGAAAACTGTGTAGTTCATAGCACTAACTTTATATGGCACTGTCAACTAGGTCCTGCAGTCAAATTGCCTATATAGTATAGGATGAATAAACTTGAAAATGGAAAATTAAATATAAAAAATAACCTAATCAAGCAGCTTAATTTAAACAGCTGGCAGATAATTTAAAAAGTTAAGGATTAATAAAGCAATAGAAGCTTTAAATTTTGTGATACCGAAAAGTTATCTAAATTATGTTTACTTTTCATAATCTTGCTGGCAGCATGCAAAGGAGTGATTCATATTCTAAAGCATTTTATTTAGCAGTGTGTCACTAGGTGAGGCTTTACTCTTTTGTAGTGAGATTAATTAAAGATAAAATTATACAGTCTGAAATTTATATACTGAACAACGAAAATGAGTTCACAATTCAAGCTTTGCTGTACACCAAATCTAACTTCTTAATGGGAAGTTTTCCTGCATAATAACTCATGAAATGCTGACCTCAGAGCTGTATCTATAGACTAAAATATATTTTAAAAACATATTAGTTTATCATGAGCTTTTCAACAATGGTAAATCCTACAATACAGCTTCTTCAAATGTCTTAATCTAATAGTTATCAATCTTTGTTGCTGAGCTTTCCCAGGGCTTTGATAAGTGTAGAACTTCATCTGAATAGACTGGACTGAAGAAACCGGACTGAAGAAACAAGAGAAACAGGACAAGTATTGGAACCTACATCGAATTTTAAATTCTGGGTTTTTTTCCCTCTGTTACTCCCCTTCACTAAATAGAGTACTGTAAAATATCTATTAGGATTTATTTCAGTTAGGATCTTAGTTGTCCAAAACATAATGATGGCAAGGAATAGATTTACAAGAGTGAAGAAAATAGAATAATAAAATCCCCCTTGGATTTTAAACCAGAAGGATCAACTCCTTGAAGAGTTCTTTTACTTTAATTATTCATTAAATGCTTCTCATTGGGCCATGTAAAATCAGTTTTTCGCTCCCTTCTCCTACTGCAGTGAACCAATAGAACTCCTTTTGAAAGGAAGGTTCAAATACTTTTTTATGTAACACTGTCTATTTGCCGAGGTAATTAATTTTCTCTGTTTTTTTCTCTCAGGTATATATGACCAAAAGTAAAGACATTATTTTGGTGCGTGGATGCAATTGGTCTATTGCATGGTATCTGCCAGATTAGGCATATTGACAGTTACACCATGAACCCAGTGCCAGGCGCAGTAATTCTTTGGAGAAGTTACCACTTTAAATGCATGCTGATTAACTTATGATATCTCAAAGAGCACAGACTCAGCTGGAAGTGCAATAATTCATTTGAATTAATAAGAGGTTTTGTGTCAGTGTGATTGAGGCTACTTTCATTGTAAGAAAAGGCTCACTAAACCAAAGGAGTTAAACTCCTAAGACTTATTACTGTGATTATGTTTCTTCTATTATGTAGCCTTACTGAGTGTTATACTTTTTCATAGTTTTAAAGTCCCCCTCCTTCACCCAGAGCAATTCCCCATCCTAGACTCAAAGGAAATTCTCTGCATATATTAAATATACACCTATATGACACTACTGTCTGGACCAGGAACAGTAATTTCAAAATGGGATGGAAAAAAATATGCCATGGTAAGGAGAGGGAAAGTTAAAAAAATTGCATACAGCTGAGTGTTTTATTTCTAATCTGGAGAAACCTTACAGCTTGTGGACCAAGAGGGAGATGTTCTTGAAGCTGAGCTGGATACTTTCCATGCTTTCATGGTCTTACCATTACTACAACAGCCACCACTGGAATGATATATTTTGACCAAAGTTTAATAATTAGTTTAGAAGTTAAGATTTCTTAACTAGGAGAAAAGCCTAGAGTTTACACTAATTTTCCATAAATTAAAAACAACAACAAGAAACAAGCAAACAAACAAAAAAATATATAACATTTTGGCTTACTTAATAAGTGGAGGAGATAAAGGTACCTTTAAGTGTTGTTTTGAATGACTATAATAGCTTTAAAGATGGATCTCAGTAGGGTCATTAATGGCACTTACATGTCTAACTCTCTATATATTCTTCTGACAGTTTTCTTATGTCTCCCTGAAACTACTTTGCATCAAATACAGCTCTTGATAACTGCCTTATCAAAAATGATACCATTTTAGGACAGAGATGTAAATTGCAAGAGTGTTTCAAAAACGTTCATTTCCTCTCCTATTCTTTTGGTTTTAATGATGTATTGGATGGGGAAATGACAATTTCACTTGCTGACAATAACTCTTGTGAAATTCTATTATTTTTAAGGAAGGAGTAGTTCAGTTCTCTTAAAAAAATGCTTCACTGTCATTGAGAAACAGCAATCCTGTGTTGACAGAGCAGGTGTTATACAGTAAACACTCTGCCCAGTATTTTTGCAAAATAATCAATTGTGTTTCTGTAGGGTCAGGTCCTCTGATAACAAAACTGTCTGTTAACATATCTAGGATCAGGATCTTAATGGTATGTATTCTTGTTCCTTAAATAAATGGACTGATCTGTCAATTTGATTTGTTTTTCAAAGACTGAAAAGGTAAGAATTGTTTTCTTTCAGTAGCCTGCGTCTGGATTAGCCAGCTAAATTCAAAAGGTCTTGTTTTACTAGAAGTCTTCAGACCTACTAATTTCTCCATAAATGCTAGTGGATTTTGTAAAGCAAACATGGCTTAGTTCTCCTATCAGAATTGTTTTCCTCATGCAGAAAGGAAAACCACAGATGTATCAGCCAAATAAAATGTCAAAATTCTGACTGATTTGGGAGCTGACTGCAAGCTGGCAAAAAAGAAGGATATCGACTTTGTAAGGACTCTGTGGCAAAAATTCCTTCTAACTTGAGTATATTGAGAATCATATACTTATGTCTGTGTGCTTATTTGGGGATTTCAGTTACTATTACAGAAGATCCTACAAAACCAGAGATGGAGTGGAAGAGATTTTTAATTACTTCTATTTTAACTTTGTCCACTCTTGCAACCTTTTCTAAATAGAAACATTAAAGCATATTAATTACAATGCTTCTAAGTACAGGGCACAGCATAAAATTAGAGCCTTTCAAAATACATTTGCCGACATTATGAAGAGATTTTAGTTATTCTGCTTTTTTCTAGAGGAAAAATAAATAATTCAACTCTGATAAGAACAGCTGAACTCTGCTTATTGAAGAAATCCTTTTCCATTTATTTTTCCCCATACTTTTATACAGTCTCAGTTTCAAATTTCCAGACCATGTTACAGCTCACTAAGAAAGCACATACTTGACAGTTTTGTCAATAGCTAAAAAAAAATAGCCACAGGGAACTCAGCATTTCAAATATTCACTTGAAAATTATAATTCAGCTTTCAATAAGAGAAATCACTCCATGTCACATAGCAGGCTCATGGAGTGAATTTTACAAAACTGATGATTTATTTAACTGAGGTTTTACATAGTTGGTTTAACTACTTTGTCCAGCAAAGAGGAGTGTTTGTGAGGCCTTCCTGTGCAATACTCTCAGACTACAGTCTTATTGAATGTGCATGCTTATTGAAAGTTAATACCCAAGGCCTTTTATAATCTGAGAAAAATGTTACTGCAACAGCAACTCCCATTGTAATTTTTGTTGAAAGAAAACATACCTTCATATGGCATAGACTTATTTGTGAAGGAATGTATAGAAAGCATCATGTTAGTACCTGTATTTATTAATTCCATCTTCACATGTGGCTCCATGTTGGCACTGGTTTACCTCACAGTCATTAATATTCTCCAGGCATCTTTGTCCTGTCCATCCAAGAGCACAGACACAGTGAGATGTCTGGTTTTCTTCATTGTAGAAGCAGCTGCCTCCATTTCCACATACCTGAAGATGAGATGTACAAATATATAAAGAGTTTTTTCTCTACCTGTTGGGTTTTTTTCCCCAAAGAGTTTAACTGAATAAGCTGATGGTAATATATATGGTTATTTAATGTTTTTATGTTGCAATATTACAAAAGACAGATCTCCAAGAACCTAAAATACTGAATGTCATTAAATCAATATATCAATTTATTGTTTAGTTGGAAAGAGGCATTTATGATTCAATTTAATAGTGCCGATTTCAGAACTGACCTTAAAATGTTTTCTTATTTTAAGATGGAAGATGGTAAACTAGCCCATTATTTTTCCATTGAAAGATTAAAACAACTGTTCCTGTGCTTAAAATCTATGTATAATTTAATGGAATTTGTGGCTATTGGGAAAAAAAATACGGAATATTTTTTTAAATTTTAATTATAATTCTGATTCACAACTTGTCCTTGAATCTTTTTTATTTTAATATATATATATTACATCTATTCTCTTGAAAGACCAAAACCTTCTTTCTTTTTGACTTACAGATATTGAAAAATTAATAAACCTAGACTGGAACACCATTTATTTTCTTATAGCTTTTATTTTCTAATACTATTTACTAAACCAGTATTTCCCATATACTTCAAAAATTACAGGAAGTTCTAGTTTGGAATGAATACTCCTTTCTTCATTTTACTTTTAAAGTCCCATTTTATTTCCATGAAAATTGTGCTAGTGTAAAAATGAATAACTACATTTTCATTTCAAAGTAATTAAGACCTCTCCTTCTAATCAATTGGTTTCTAAAGAAAATGGTGTCTAGAAGATGAGCTAATGTACTAGTACTTCAGTTTGGTTGAGTCTGAATATCTTTATAATGTCATTAAGATTTGTAATAATAACAGTTCTTGGCAGAAATCCTCTAATATTCATTTGTCTTTGATTAAGTTTTAAATTGACCTTAAAATTAAGAGATCTTTGCTATGCTCTCAGTACTGAATTTAGGACTTAATTTTGGATTCTTTTTCAATAGAACAACTTATTGAAGAAAAACACTGCTCAATATAAATGCAAAGAAAACTCTTCTGTGTATAGTTTTGGAAATGTTCTCTTTTTTTATTTTTGTGTGTCTTCTTAATTTTTTATTTATATATTTCTGCAGAATTTTGTCCTGAGACTTAGTATTTTCTCAAAGCTCAAATAAGCTTACACTCAAGAAAACCTTCTACAAAAAAACTTAGATGATTAAGACAAAAGTATATTTCAATATTGCCACAATATTACATTCATTATGTTCTTGTGCTGTTCTGATAATTTATAGCGTGAAGAAAGTTGTTACCCTTTAAGATTGTCTTACAAGACAAAAATATCAGAATTTCAATAAATATTTGCTAAAAAGTCCAGAATTAATTATGAACATAAAACATAGAAAAGTATGATTAATATGAAAGAATCACTCTGCTTAATTTAAATGCTTGTAGGTTTAACTTTTACCTACGTTGTAGATACTATTGAATTATTCCTTGTGCAGCAAATGCTACAATCCTTAGATTACCTGTAAGCAGAACCTGGTACCTTTCTTGGTCTCCATAAATATGTTAGTTCTCCTAATTTCTGCATAGTCAGTTCCACTATGTTTCCTTTTATCCAATTTTGCAACTCTGGCTGCTGACAATTAAGCATTTTTTTTTCATTCCGTAAGTGTAGTACGTATTGTTAACGTGGTTTCTAAGAAGCAAACTTTGTAGACAACTATATAGAAAATATATTTCTACAGATGGCTATGTTGCTCAGCATCTAAAACCCTACCTGTAATGTTTACTAGCACTAGTAATTGAAAAGTCATTGAATTTTTTTTATTTTGGAGATTAATTTCAAACGACAATCCTGAAGTTTACAGATGTCACTTGTCCTTTGCAAATACACACACTAGATTCCATCCTACTTTTCCAGATCATTTCTCCAAGGTGGTTTCAGATTGAGTTTTATCATGTATAATCTTCTCTACCATTCAGAAAAAAAACACTGAGTGGAACTGAGAGCAAGTCAGGCCCTTGAAGAACACTCCTCACTGTTTCCCTTGGATATTTGTCCAGGAAACTAGTGCTAGGAAAACTGGGTATAAATATCTGCTTTACATCAAGCTGGAGCATGTGCATTGTTTCACTAGCTTGCTTATGAGATTACTACATGAGAAGTTGATCTATTTCAACTTTTGTAAAAGCTTTTTACTTTTCCACTTCTATTCTTGTTATAGAAAGAAAATAAATTGTCTTGAAATTATGCACTTCTGGCAATTTCTGGTTAACTACCCCTCCCTTTGACTTTTTTTTTTTTACTTTCTCACAAATTGCACTTTTACCAGAAACTTTAAATGGATTGATTATAATTATTAGGTTGGTGAAAAAGTAATTGTGGGTTTGGACCATGAATTTTAAATAATTATAGCTAGGTTCAAACACATTTTTATTAATCAAAATAGGAACCATTACAATCAACACATTTTTGGCAACAAGAAATAAGTTTGCTTATTCTTGTAGTGTAAAAATCAGTGCTTTGGGAATCAATGAACTCTTGGAAAGCATTTTCTGCATCCTACTGGTTGTGGAAGAATTTTCCCTGCAAAAAGTTGTCGAGATGCTTGAAGAGGTGATAGTCAGTTGGTGAGAGATCAGGTGAATAGGGCGGATAAGGCAAAACTTCGTAGCCAAATTTCTTCAATTTTTGAAGTGTTGGTTGTGAGACGTACAGCCGGACATTGTCATGGATAAGAATTGGACCCTTTCTGTTTACCAATGCTGGCTGCAGGCATTGCAGTTTTCAGTGCATCTCATCAATTTGCTGAGTTGTTGATATTGCGAGTTGTATCTGCTGCTTTATGACCCATTTTGAACTCAAATAAGAAAATTGCTCAAATTTGCTTTTTGTCTAACATCATTTCCATAGGCTAAAATAAATATAAAATAAACATCAATAAATAAGTCAGCAGAAAAAAAAAATAAGACAAGAAAAGTGCATTAAAATTATGTATAACATAACCACATTTATTTAAGAATGTATTCTAATATCAAATGGCAAATTTCAACAATGCAAAAACCACAATTACTTTTGCACAAACCTAGTTTCCTTTAGATAAATAAAAAAAGCTTTATTTCTGAATATATAAATGCATATAATCATATAAGATATAATGTCTGTTTTTTCCTGCTTTTCCTGTTTTCACTATCCTGTGTAGGTTCTCAAAGATAAACACCTAGTGATTCAAAGACAGTCTGCTCCAAATTTTTTTGTGAAGTTTCCCAGAGCAATCTTCTGTTAAAGCATCTAGGTATTTTCCATCTTCTTTGATTGTTGGAAAGTTTACCTTGAACCAAGAAGGCATATCTTGAAAACGACACCAAGATTTGAATTCCACAAGCCTCTCTTCACACATAAATGCATTAAACAGATTGAAAAAAATACACACATACAAATTGTTATTATGAAGGCATATTAAAATCTGTTTAGATTGAACTATCGGTGTAGTATTTGCAATATGACAGAACTCTAATCTGAAATTCAAACATCACATCATGTCATATACTTCACAAGCAACACAGATTTGCTGAAGAGACAGTTACTCGCAGGTACAACTTCAAGGGTAACCAGAAAAGCCTTATTTCTAGCTTTCAAGATCTTTTAGGTGGTTTTTTTCCTTCTAATAAATCAAGCCCAAAGAAATCAAAATGAGCGTCCATTCTTTAATTTTTTCACTCTTCCATGATTTATGTGATTGCCTTACTTTTACAGATGAGGCAACTGTATAAACTTGCACACCATGTAAGAACCAGCACAAGCATGAAAGTGGCAGCTCTTCTAAACACTAAGTATGCATTCAGCCCATGGATCTTTCCATTCAGAAGGTTGGAACTGCGATCCTGATTGCAAATGTAACAAGGTAACTTGGAATAATTTGGCCTATAAAAAGAGAAAACCACTTCCAAGTAAATTATGCAAGTGGAGCTCAATAATGTAGTTTGACACAACTTTAGAACCATAAAGATGTAAATAGACACTGAGAGGACTTTTCAGAGATGGTTTAGTTCATATGGGGATTATTTTTAACAAACCAAGTTGATGCCCACTAAGTATGTCTGTTTACATTTTAAAACTGAAAATAGAATTTAAAAATAACTGAACGGTATTTTGTAACTCCTATGATTACTTTTAAGAAACAGCAACCATTGACCAACATTTTGAAGTTCCCACAGTTACTGTCATAATTTCAAATACTTTCTTAAGAAATGCTAATGGAACCTATGATTTTGTAAGCTTGCTAACAGAATTTTGAAAAACTAGTGTTTTAAGAGAAGCAATAAAATGGCTCGAAAGGGCTTAGCCACAGCCACTAAAAATAATTGCATATATTAGCATCCCTTCACATTTGTGATTGTTTGGGTCACAGGTCGGCTTTTGAAGTAAATAATCTGTCCAGGGATGTGGTGGAGTTCCCATCACTGGAGGTTTTAAAGATGCAATTGGACTGGGTGCTAAATAATCTCACCTAGCCTTCCTTTCCCACAAAAGTTCAGACTAGAAGGTCTTTTGAGATCCCTTCCAACCTCGTCTGCTCTGTGATTCTGAAGTTCTATGATCTATGTTCAGTAAGTTGCACTACAGTTATTTTTTGTTACCATTGGTCTTATCAATTCTCTATAAACTACTGTTAATAAAAATATTGGGGTTTATAGCATACATTCTCTTCAAATGGGACAAGGATGTTTTCTTTATTTCTTTTGACATTTTCCTGGTTAGATAAAAGCAGGAAGGATATTATAATATGAAGTGGCTAAATTTGGTCTTGTTGGAAGTAATTAATTTAAAGATGCCAAAATTTTGAATTAATTTAGAGATCCTTCATAACTCCAGGTATAGGGCAGGCAGGCTTTATCCTTGTTACAAAGTTAAGATCAGATTTTGAAATTTAAAGGGAGATATCTCCTGTTTTAATAGATTCACATGTCTTTAAATATAGATATATATATATAATTAAAATCATAATAAAAACTATCTTACTGTTTTAAGTATTGTGCTGGGAAAGAAAAAAATAAAAACAACACATTAGTGTCGTCATTATACATTTATATAGAGATAAAAGAGTCCCAATGTCTTAAATTTATTTTTTATTAAGAAAATATTAAAAATAGTTCCATTCTTTTCAGCCTATTGTGCTGAATACACAGAGGTAAAGCAGTTCAGTGCAACTGATGTCCCATTGGAAATGGAAAAGAAATGAAATAATGCAAAAATATATACTTACTCTCCAGCCACAAAGAAAAAATAAATAATTAAATGCTGAATTATGTAATTTACTGGATAATATAAACTTTTAATTTCAAATTATTACTTACACTACTTCAAATAGTATTCAAATATTCATTTGTTTGAATAAGGCCTTTATTTTTTGCAACATGCAAATGACATTACTTTAATGATCTGTAGGCTAAAAAAACAAGTAAAATGCAAATATATCCTTTATTTTAGTTTCTATTCCCTTTCTCATTAGAAAATCTACTAATTATTCACATCATGCCCAAATTAAGTGTCTTATACAGTGAGTATATATAGATACACATACATAGTACTAAATTTTTTTTCCCACATGACATTTATGATGGTCTTTGAAGTGTTTGTATCAATAAATTAAATATGTCTGAAGGCTTTTAAGCAAATATTACAGTAAAATGCTTTAGTAGCTCCCATCAGCATCCTTGGCACACCATCACTACTCATCCTAACTAGCCATAATGATTGTTGCATCATTATCGTGTTATGCTACCTACAATAAATTTGCACTCAGTATGACACTCTAAATCATAAAAATGTTAAAATTTACCAGATGCTGAACAATTTAAATACAAACCTTTGAGCCAGTGAGTATTTCAGTGTTACATTTCATATTCATTGATGCGTGTGTAACCATGGAGTTCAAGGTGACATAAATGTTGATTGTTTCTTTGTAAACACATTGCCTGCTCTGCATAGTATATTTTTATGGTTAATATATTTCAATGAAAGAATTGATTAAGCCTTTGAAACACTGGTTATCATGTTTGAACAGCTGTTTGAAAGGGCTATATATCATTGTGTACATCGCTTTTAAAAGAACTAGCATAATAAAAAAGAGTGCAACTGCATTTTACTTTATCCCATATTGAAATCTAAGTAACTGAAGGGCCTGCCTGGGTCTGTAGTCCACCCTCATGTGAACGAATCCTACTGAAACCAGTAATTTAACTGAAAAAGTCACTAAAGGGAAGTGAGAAAGATACAGCAAATGCGTTTCTTAAAGACACTGGGGAACACAATGGATGCTATTTTGACCTAAGCATTGTAAGTATCTAACTTAAAGTTTTCTAGAATACTTTGAATGTACAAAAATAAAATTAATTACTGTATTCTGTGTGCATTTAAGAGTAACTTGCAAGGAGAATTTTGATGTTTTCTAACTGCATTTTCATCTCTCGTTGCAGTGTATTTAGTCTTGCTTTAGGTTTTTTTGTTGTTTGGTTGATTATTGTCTATTTTTGTTTTTAATGTAAATGAAACTTTTGCCATTCTTTCTGTGAGTTGATGTACCATTAACCTACTCTCTAGTAACTTTTAAACACATCAAATACTTCAAGGAAATTTCACCTTAAGTTTCTACAAGTTTCACAACACAACAGCAGCAAGTAGGGGACAGAAGGAGACATCAATGAGTAAACCTATAAAGAGCAAGAAAGGCAGAGCTCAGACATTAGAGTTCATTGCCTAAAGACCAGACTAGTCATGTCATGCACTTTTCAATACGTGTGTTACAGAAGAAAGAGGAAGGTTAGCATGAGAATATATCAAAAACAAGTACTGTGCTTAGGAAACACACGGGTGAGGCTTCATCAGCTCACTGCTCTTAGAATAACTTATTTGATTTCCCCAAAACACTGGGGGAAATATATCACTTTATCCTACCTCTTTGTTTCCAATACACGGTGATAAACATGTGTAATTAAATCCATGAGATTTATCCATACACAGTCCTCCCGGGGCACAGCTTATATTGTAGAATAGGCAGGCGTCAATATCCAGTTCACATCTTTCACCTTCAAAACCTGCACCACAAAGAGAATGTTTAATCACAGTTCATTCAGAATATTGACATAGTGTCTGTTCAGCATGTTAGCAGTTAACACCACTCTACTAGAGTAATTTGGCAGTTTTATTTCCTAAGCAACGTGAAAAAGTGGGATTCTTCATAAAAATGTTAATTGTATACATTGAGATATCTTGCTATTTTTATGTTGCTATTGATCAAACTTAAATATTTGGGTGACATTTTATTTGTTCTGTTAGAAAATATAATAAATTTCCAGTGACTTACCTATAGGGCAATTGCACTTAAAATGGTCTTCATAGTCAACACATGTTCCTCCATTTTTACATGAACTGGAACCACAGTTTTCAATTTGCACCTCACAGAATTTTCCTGGAGTTGAAAAAAATAAGTCCAAAACAGATTAAGAATTAATATAATGTTCTTAAAAATAAACCATGAACCATATCAGCAATATTGGTAAAATAACTATTGCATTAAATAATCTTTCTGGATTATTGGTTAGAATTTAAAAACATTGTTTAAGTTTCCAGACAACTTTCTCTCCATTTGTATATATAAAATAAATCTCAAGGTCTTAAAAAAAAGTCCAAACAAACTCTTTCAACATTAAAAAACAATTTTAGATGGGATCCAAATGGGGATACAGAGCTGAAGAGGGAAGATATTCACTTTAAATCATTATCTGAAATTGATTTAATACCTTTGCATTTTCTGCTACTTTACTGCTGCATGAGTCAGCCCTCTACTCAAGACTTTTGATTCTATTATATACATATTTCATTATGTCTTTTCTGGCTCCATTTTGTCTAGGAAAAAGTTAGTCCACATTTTTCTGAGGTAACCTTAAGTGTCATTCCACCGAACAACTACTTGTTCATTTAGATGAAGACTTTTTTTTAGCTCAGCAGAAAGAAATAACTGAACTTGTAACTGGACAGTTCTAAAACAAATGTACTGAAGAGAAATAGATCTCTGGTAATGTGTTAAGAGTCAATAAGGAAGACCATCAGCTTTGCCATTAGTCTTGGAAAACCAGTAGACTTGACAAAAAAGAAAACACATTAAGGTTTTCTCCTTATTCTTTTTGGTACTGAAAACAATATAATGAATTCTGTGTAAAGGTTCTTGAGACTTTTTTTTCCTTGTTGTTGGTATGATCTAATTCCTTTCCCATTATTTGTTTTTAAATTATTATTATTATTTTTAATTTACTACTTGTACAGCAGGAGTTCTGGACTGGGTTTTTTTTGTTTGTTTATTTGGGTTTGTTTGGTTGGTTTTGATTTTGGTTTCAATTTTAGAAAAGATAAAGAATGGAGAAATGAAAAGTGAAACAATCTTTACCACTGAGAAAACTAGAAGAAGGTGGAGAACTTTTGAAAAGTTTCAAGAAGGGAAACTTCAGAAAAGAAAATAAGAGTAGATTACTTATGTTTTTATCACCAACTTGTTTGTTATCATTGTTACTTCACCCAGTGGCTTAAGCAGAAAAAGCAGAAGGGTTGTACAGGAGAATAATATTCAAGAAATTATACAAGAAATTGAGATCATTTCTCTGAACAGACACTATGTTCTGTAAAATGTTGTGTCAAAAGTTAGTATTCTAAATTCTTCATATGGAAAAAAAAAAAAATTACTTCAAATAACAAAATTGTTTTAAAATTTTTAATCAGCTCTCCTTTCAACCTAAAGTCAGAGACATTAGGAGAATATGAACTAATAGTATACAATTAAAAAGAAATTACTACATCTCTGTTTATGCGAAGAGTTTCTGCCAATTTCATTCACTTTAGTCCATTCCTAATATAAACCACTTAACCTTTGAGAAACATACACTGCATCTTTTAATACACTGGAATGGAGTGTCAAACTAAGACCTAAGGATTGCTTTTTATAGACTTCTGTAAATGTAAACAAAAATATGCTTATTAAGTCCTTAATGCTGTCATTTGTTGGCCAGAGATCTCCATCTTGGGCCAACAGGTGCTGAACCACATGTACAATCTCATGTATTTACAGGGAGGCTGACCAGTATGCTGTACAGACTTTTAATGTTTATGTTGTCCCTTTGCTCTTCAGACAAAAATAGGTCAGTATTAATATATATCAATTTTTCAACAGCCAAGAGTATATTTTACTGTAAGTTATAAAGCTTAGTGAGTTAGAAATATTTTTAAAGTATATTATTACTGTAGAATTTTAAAAACTAGACAAAATGGGAAATTAGATACTTCTTACTGTTTATTGTTATAATATAATATGTAATATTACATACGCAACTATGGACAACATGACAAGACTCTCATTCGCTCACTTTGTATTGACACTAACGGTAACCATACATACCTGTATCTCTGGGGAAGTACCATTGTGATTAATGCTTATAAAAAGCTATGCTATGAGTCAGGAACCGAGTTATAAAATGTAACTTTATGTAATATTGGTTGGCAAAAAGACATGCTAAAAAGTAAGCAGATATTTTAACTGCAAAATCAACTGAATATATCGAGGAAGTTGGTATCTCACAGGAAATATGGGTTTTTTTCTTTTTTCTTTTTTCCTCAATGAGGTCTGGAAGGAAAATTTGGAGGAAAAAAAATGCTTGGAATAAAATTCAACTCAATATGTATTTTGGATCCATTTTTTCATATTTATTCATGAGGGTGGAATTGTCTTGTCCAGGAAACCCTTATGAATAAATATTAGTACTGGCTTAAAGAATTATTTTGCTGTAAATCTGAAATCCTTATAATGGCTGTATCCTTTAAACAAACTTTACAACTTTTCCCTGCACAATGAGGTCAAGAAAACCTAGCAACTCTAAACTGTTATAAAATTTATTAGAATCTGAATACTGCTGAGAAATGCATAATTTATGGTATTAAGATCTGATTAAGTGTTAAATGGATGTCAGGAGAGATCTCCACAGTAATCCACTTAGCTTTTAATGCCTCATTATCACTTCATAGTGAGTGAGGGCTGAATAATTGAGAAATGCAATACTTAGAGAACTCAAACAAATTTTTTGCGTTCAATTAAGTATGTTATTCTTCTATCAGGAATAAGTTCAGCAGGTACAAGGAACAAAGGAAAAAATAAAGAAATTCTACAAAATAAGAAGGAGAGAAGGTAATTCAATTAAAGAGTGTACTGTTGTACTGTTTATTTTTAAAAATGACCTTATACATTTTTTACCTAAGAATGTGTTCTTACAAGTTAAATTGTTTAATTACAAATTCTATATCAGTGAAATAAAATGTGGCCACAAATGGGCACAAACTGAGTATATGCATTAATATCAGGAAACATTTTTTTACTGCAAGGGTGACGAAGCACTAGAAGAGGTTGCCCAGAGAGGTAGTGGAATCTTCATACTTGGAGATATTCAAAAGACATGTCAACATGGTCCTGGGTAACTTGCTGTAGGTGACCCTTCTTGAGCAAAGGAGTTGGACAAGATGACCTCCAGGGGTACCTTTTGAACCTCAACCATTGTGTGATTCTGTGATTCATAGAATCATTTAATAGCTCAAGTTGAAAGGGACCCATAAGAATCACTGAGCCCAGCTCCCTGCTCCTCACAGGGCTACCTGAAGGTGAACTATATGACTAAGAGCATGGTCCAGACATTCCTTGAACTCTGACAGGCTTGGTGCTGTTACTACTTCCTTGGGGAGCCTGTTACAGTGACCAGCCACCCTCTCAGTAAAGAACCTTTTCCTAATGTACAATCTGAATTTCCCCTGACACAGCTTCATTACATTTCTTCATGTCCTATCGCTGTTTCCTGAAGAGAGAAGATCAGCACTTCGCTCTACACTCTTCCCCTTGAGAAACTTGCAAACTGTGATGAGGTCATCACTCAGCTTTCTCTTCTCCAAGCTGAACAAGCCAAGTGACCTTAGCCACTCCTCCTAAGTCTTGCCCTCGTGACTTTTCACCATCTCAATTGCCCTCCTCTGGACACACTCTAATAGTCTGATGTCCTTCTTATGCTGTAGTACACCAACCTGCACACAATACTCAAGGTGGGTCCATGTCATTGCGTTGTAGAGTGTGATAATCACCCCCTTGAATGGATAGCTTTGTTGTGCTTGATGCACCCCAGGACACGGTTGGCCCTTCTGGCTGCCAGGGCACACTATTGACTCATATTCAACTTGCCATCAATCCAAGACCCCACATCACTTTCCATGGGGCTGCTCTGCCCCATGATGCAGAGCAATACTTGGCTGCTGGAATGTGCATTCCCAGCAATGAAATCTAGGGAGTGGACACTGAGAGCACACCAAGTCCAGCAAAATGCAGAGATCATAGTAGGCATAAGGAAGCCATGGAAGTTGGGCAATGGGAGCAAGAGCAGAAACAGGAGCAGGACACCTCACAGATGGCAGCCATCGAAGAAAAGCCATTCCCTAGCAATTTCCTGCTTATAAATGGAGCATGGCATTCATGGTATGGAATACTTCATTGAACAACCTAGATGTCAATCTAGGTGCTGTCCCATCTGTGCCTCCCTCCTACCAATTTGCACCTGCAACAAGACAGTTGAAGAAGTCTTTGGTTTCCTTGGCAACAGCCAAGATACCAGTGAGTTCTCTTCATATCAAATCCCAAACACTGGAAAGCTACTGGAAGAAAACATTAACTCTGTCCCAGGGTGCTATTTCGTTATTCTCAAACTGAACCCAAAACAAAAGACTGTGCTGGCTACTAAAAATAAAAGATCCTAACTACATGGAAAATTACTTTGATTTCAGCAAAGGCAGCACAGTTAGATCTGCCATAAAAAGTAAATTCAGATATCAAATAGAACTGCAGCCTAATGAAAAAAAAAAAGGCATTTTAACAGGCACATAAAAATGACTTCAAGTCAATCCTAGAGAGATTAAGAAGAAACCACCAGTCTGAACATCATATTCCTCCCAGTGAAGGACTACAGATTCTGTAATGCTATTCCCAACTCCACCACTGTGAAATCACTGACCTTAAGTCTCGGAGGAGGAGGGAAAAGTGTGAGTATGAAAAGAAGGTGAAACTAAATAATGTGTACATCCCAATTTAAAGTGCATTTTTATTCATTTTCTTTAGCCACTAGATCTGGCCCAACAATGATATATTTTTAACACTTCAGTTATATTACAAATCAATTATTGGCTTTAGGTATGTATAAAGTGAACTTCTCCCTTACTCAAAATCAAGATTTTGAGCATAAAAGAAAGAGCTAGACATGTATGTACTAGTAAGCGTGATTTTACCAAATAACTTCCTAAATGTCTTTATAAAGAATATAACTCATAGTTGCCTTCCATATTGCAAAGTGTAGAAAAGTCAGCATTTCTAATAAGAATGTTTCATTTTTAACTGATCCAAACATTTTAAGCTCTAAAATCAGAAATTGCATTCCTTAGGACTTTATCTGAACTTGTAGTTGCTAGAGATATTTTTAGGTTTAGGTGATCTGATTTGGTCTATTTTGCACTTCCGGTCTTGATTTAATGCTATCACTTTTTTAGCAGAAGCTGTGTAACAAGCAGTATGCTAATAAAGAGTACATAAAGACAATCTAGACTAAACATTTCTCATTCCCTGTTCTATATGGCAACAAGCTTATAAAATAAAATAAAATATTTGACATGACCTAACACTTTTTTTCAGTGCACAAGTACTGGGACTGCATCATAATTCTTCTTTTTTTTTTTTCCTCTCTCTAAAATTAAGGTAATTTGAGCACTCTACATCTCAAGATTTTTTTTTTTCTGTTTTTGAATATAGTTGTAACACACAATTAGATGTAGTGCATATGTGCACCCACAGACATACAAACAGACCCATTACTTTTTTTTTTTTGACTATTTTAACAAAGAAGCTAGTAGGAACATGAAAAAAATGTTATTTTGCACAGCATGGGCAGTTAAGGTTCACCTTCTGAAATGTGGGCCTTTACATCCATGCTATTGCATTTACAGGCCATAAAAAACTCTTAAATTTTGAAGCATGATTTGTATCATCCTGAACTCTATGTCCAGAATAGGTCAGATGATTGGAGTCTTTAAAATTCTCATTTCTTTCCACAGAACCTGCGGAGGCCACAGTGTCAAGCCTGGTATAGATGTTTACACTGTACACACTTAAAAATTAATCGTGATTTATTCCACTTCCAAGAACTTAAAATTCAATTATTTTGAAAGACACTTATAGTAATCTTTATTGGACCCACTAGAAGTTGGAAAACAGATTTTTGTGGATTGTGAATATTTCTTCATTTTAATTTGGAGCTATGTAGAACTGTGCAGTAAGTGTATTCTTAGAGATGTATAGGTATGCTAATTAATCTTTGTGTTTTTCAAAGTAAAATAGTTTCAGTGAATAAGAAAAGAATAAAAAAGCAGACATGAGGAACTGATCTGACAATTCACACATGTAGATGTTAAAAGTACATGCCTGACTGTAGCTCAAAGGTTTGAACAATCAAGTTTAAATGACTTGGTTTTAACGTTAGAATTTTAAAATTCTAGAAGGGTCACATGACAAATCTATCTTTAATAAACTAGTTATCATAAATATTTAAGACTTATCAAGAACAATACAGATAGTTTTTCAGTACTCTAGAATGAAGTATAACTGTATACTCATTAAAAAAAGTTGTCTTGACTCTACAGATAAACTTGAAAAGCAGGAATATATAATTCATCCCGTTGATGAGGAGATTTCTACTATAGGCAGGTTGAGAATGCCTACAGCTGAATAATTTCCGTTGACTATAGATGGAATCTAGAAAACTTGTTTAGAGTAAATATTAACTTTTAGATTGCTCAAGACACATCACACTGAATTATTTCATTCATTGACTATCACTACCTCTATCCCAACATTTAGTAAAAAAAATAATGAATGAATGATACAGCCATGTGAAATGACAGTTGTCTTGAAAATGTATATATTTTTCTACAACTGTCTTTGGAAAATAATCTATGAATATTATTTTTGTCAAAATTGACAGTTTTAATGATAATTTCTCACTTACTTTGCTTCCAAAATTCCTTGTATTTACATTTTAAGATGGTGTTTCACAAATCTTTTCTTCTGAGGAGAAGGGACTATAGAAAGTAAACTCAAGAAAAATGTGATATTAATAATTTTCTAATGACACAGTTTTTCTACTTAAGATCTAAAGGGAATAGTTTTCATCAGCTCCTGAAAAACAAAAAAATTGCTTGGGTTGGAGATAAGAGTTCTGAGGTTAGAACTCATCATTTATTAAATCTAATTAGGTGAAAGATATTAGACGTATTTACACTATACAGTGGACTGGTGTTCTAGAAAGCTATTCCTCCTCTTATGAAAGCAACATAAGCTTTTTAACATAGAGACACACATGTCCCCATAAGTGAGAGTACCCAAAGGGAAACACATATGTTCAGTAAATACTGTCCCAGTTTCATATACTATGAGGATCCAAACTTTAATATAAACAGTTCAAATGAAACTGAGTATGCTTAAGCTCAATTTTACCAGCTGGCATCTTTTTATTTGCATGGAGCTGGATTTAAAGCTTTTTGAAAAGATCGAAAAGACTTCAACTTGGCACAGTCAGTTTATGACTTAGCCCCATTGTCTACTGCTAGTGGATGAGGGAAAGGCTATGGATGTTGTCTACCTAGACTTTAGTAAAGCCTTTGACACTTTTTCCCACAGCATTCTCCTACAGAAACTGGCTGCTCATGGCTCAGATGGGTGTACTTTTCACTGGGTAAAATACTGTCTGAATGGCCAGGCCCAAAGAGTTGTGGTGAATGGAGCCAAATCCAGTTGATGGCTGGTTACAATGCTGGGCCCCAAGGATCAGTATCAGGGCCAGTTCTGTTTAATATCTTTATCAGTGATTTGGATGAGGAGATCAAGTGCACCCTCAGTAAGTTTGAAGATGATACCAAATTAGGCAGAAGTGTTGATTTGCTTGAGGGTAGGAAGGCCATATAGAGGGATCTGAACCAGCTGGATCGTTGAGCTGAGGCCAATTGTATGAGGTTTAACAAGGCCAAGTGCCAGGTCCTGCACTTGGGTCACAACAACCCCAGGCAGTGCTACAGGCTCGGGGAAGGGTGGCTGGAAAGCTGCTTGGCAGAAAATGACCTGTGGGTATTGGTTGACAGCCAGCTAAACATGAGCCAGCAGTGTGCCCAGGTGGTCAAGAAGGCCAACAGCATCCTGATTCATATCAGAAACAGTGTGGCCAGCAGGACTAGGGAGATGATTGTCCCCCTGTGCTTAGCATTGGTGAGGTCGCACCTCAAATACTGGCTTCAGTTTTGGGCCCCTCACTACAAGAAAGAGATTGAGGTGCTGGAGTGAGTTCAGAGAAGGGCAACGAAGCTGGTGAAGGGTCTGGAGGACAAGTCCTATGAGGAGCAGCTGAGGGAACTGGGGCTACTTATCCTGGAGAAAAGGAGGCTGAGGGGAGACATCCCTCTTTGCAACTACATGAAAGGAGTTTGTATCATGGAGGGTGTTGGTGTCTTCTCCCAAGTAAGAAGAGATACGATGAGAGGAAATGGCTTCAGATTGCACCAGGGATGGTTTAGATTGGATATTAGGAAAAACTTCTTCACTGGAAGGGATGTCATGCATTGGAACAGGCTGCTCAGGGAAGTGGTTGAGTCACCATCCCTGGAGGTGTTTAAAAGACACGTAAGTGAGGTTCTTAAGGACATAGTTTAGAGCAATTTGGCAATGCTAGGTTAATGGTTGGACTCAATGGTCTTTAAGGTCTTTTCCAACCTAAACTGTTCTATGATTCCATGATTCTATGACTCTACAATTCTACGATTCTGTGAATTATAAACATGGGCACATATTCTCAAATGTTAAATATGCAGTTAAACTTTCACCTTCTCCTGGTTTAGAATGAAATGAATCATTCAACTTCCTGAAAGTTCCTCTGTAACTGTTGTTTTAACAGAGTCTTTTAGCTGAGGTACTTTTTGCAGAATGTCTTTAAATTTGTTTTTGATGTATTTTATTAACCTTGGTTCTTAAATTAACTCCTTATTCCAGAACATACAATTTGACTTTTGACCATCTAATAGATTATCTGTCCTTTCTCTTAACTGCCTCCAGGATTTAGCTGGAAATGTGGCCTTAAAAATTCAGCCCTTGGCAAAGTCTTTTGTAGGTTTCTCTTTCAAATAATCTCTTAGTCTCTTGGGGGGGGTGTGTTGGGGGGGGTATGGAGTGTGGATTGGTTGTTTGTTTTCTTGCCAGTCAAAGTGCCCTTCATATGTCTCACTAAAAAAAATCTGTTCATAAAAGAAAAGCAAACCAGGATACTAGAAGAATATGCAAAACATTTCTCATGCCTGGAACAGAGAAATTTCCTCTAGTTTTATCCCCTTCCACTCTCTTTTAAAGTCCTCCTTCTCTGAAGGGAATCAGTCAATCATATGTGACATATGAAGAAATCCACAACAACCACTCATAGAGAGAGAAACTTCAGAGAGAAGCTTCCAGAACGAGCATCCTACCTAGCCTGGATAAACAACTCCATACTTGCAGGTTCCTCTACCCTCTGGATCCCACAGAACCCCTAACTGTCCCATAAAAACTCTCCAAGGGACATGAAAGTGCTCCACCTACTTGAGCCAGATAGCAAGGATGCAACTAATAGAACACCAATGTTTCTGTATGGATGCTTATTGGATTAATTTCAGTGTTGACAAGAGAAGCAAAGAACTGGGTATTACAGGAAGGCAGTTTGCTCACAGCTGTACCAACAGCTATCTCAAATCTGTAACTCTCCGAAATGGGTCTCTTCTTTAGCCAGACATCTTCTCTGGATATCATCATTCTTCCTCTACCCTTGCTATGAGCCCAGGTGGTGTAGTAAGGCACTTCAACAAAAATTTCAGATTTTTAAAATAATGAGTGGTTTGTACAAGCCCAAGAAAAACTGTCTTGGGTTTTGGAAAATCATACATATTTCCAATTAAAAAATATTTTTTTAATTTAGTTTTGCAGTTTTTCCCATTTTCCCAATTGCCAAATGATGTCTGCTTTGTAATTTTTTTGCCTAATGATAAAAATCTCAAAAGAATATTTTTTTACTCACGTTTGAGTTTTTGTAGGAAATTCAGCAGAATGTATTCAGCTATCTCAAATCACCTATAGGGTAAATCTGTTTAAGAAAGCACACTACCCAACTTACTTTTACATTGTTGAAATGAGGACTTCCTAATGATATTCATAAAAACTAAGTTATTGGGTTTTTTAAGGAAAAAACTATAAACAACCATGCATTTGCAGAGGTAGATAAAATGCTATGAGAGATTACTGTTCTCTCAAATTTGAGTGAACCTACTTTGTGTAGCACGGAAATGGAAAGAGAGTTCTTATATGGTTGGCTGGTTGGTAGCCTCTACATGAAGGTCATTAGCAAAGAAACAATCTAACTAAGATCAGCAAGAAAATATTTACCCTGACTCTTATTTTTGTTTACTTTAAAAATACAGGTGGTTGCATTGTTAATGCAAACATTTCTCTCTCTCTACTTCTCTTTTTAAAATTTTTCTTGGATTATTTCAAGCATGCTTGAGTGACTGAGTAATATTCAGTTCCAGCACAAGTCAGGTGAAATGTCAAATGGAAAAATAGTTTTTAGCAAGATGAATGTCAAACATCCAAACATTCAGGCTTTCATTCCTAGAACAAAAGTAAAATTTGTATGCTTCATTGAATACAACACTCTGCCTACTCAATCACACATGTAGTCATTCCACATAAGTTCATCTTATAAACTGGTTAACTTCCATCTTAGCTACTATTTTTTCCTCTCATTTGGGAATCTGAAAGACTAATACTTTAATATTTAGGAGAGATTTTGTTTGTTTGTATGTTTCATTTCTGTTATAAATATATTGATAGATCATTTATGACCATATATGTGCATTTCAGTGCACTTCATGCCCTGACATAAAAAGTCATGGTAAAATGTAATCAAAACATGCAATGTTCTCAGAGAAATCTTCTATAGTTTCAATTTAAAATCTCATTAAACTGGAACTTGCATCTAGCTTTCTTGAAACGGAAGCAGATCAACACAGGACTAACTGTCAAAGATCTTTTGAATAGATACATATTTTTTTTAATGTTAGGATACAACTAAGTTTAGTTTCTGGCTTCATTAGACATTTTCCATCTTCATCTGGGGCTGCCTAAAATTAAGCAAAGCAAATTAGGATTTTAATCGCTCTGCATATCAATGCCCCCTCTATGAGAAAAGGATAATAGTACTCCTTTACTCAGAGGAATATCATAACATTACAGACTAACTGTACTAGATGATAACAGAATTTGCTGCTGATTTCACAGTATGCCCAACATTATACTTTTCTGTCTACTCCTTTTTATTGTCTATCAGTCTCCTTATATATTCTGTGCTCTAGTCTACTTCTGGACTCAGTATCACCCTCACAGATTCTTCTTTTATACAAAAGAATCTACATTCTATTCATTTCTCTCTATACACAATACTTTCTTCCCAAAGCAAGGTGAAATAAAGTTTACCATTTTTTAGAAGTAATATTTTACTGTACTGAAGCTATACTGAAATACTGGGCTACACTTCCTTGTGCAGCATTGTACAAATTGTTCTTAAGGTGCCAGAGTTCATACAGTCCACTACGGAATACTTCCTGATGAAAGACTGCTTGAGGTTGCCTAAAGAATGCATAAAATCAGGATATTGCTCAGTGTCCTTAGCACAACCGTGATATGGGGAACAGCAGTCTATTGTGGGTACCAAACCTGCCAGCCTTAGTTGCACAACCAAATTTTTGTTCCTAAAGTACACTATTCTCTGGTTTGTATTGGCCAAGAAGAAGAATGGTTTGCAATAAGAGGTATGAATGTCCCACTTGGAGTTCCAGAAAGGTAGTGGTTTTAAGTTTTATAAAAATTCCTTGGCAAATTGACTCATTATTTAGGTACAAGAATTCTGGATTAAGAACAGGGTGAGATGAACTATAAAGCTGGAGTAAAGATGAATGTCAGTGTACGGGGGTGGCAGCCCAAATTTTCCACAAAGATTTATGTTAGTTCTAATGTTATTTAATGTTGTTATCAATTATGTTATCAATGTTATTAGTGATCTGAAAAGCAGATTAAACAAAACTTTAATCACATACAGAGTTTATACTAAATTGGTGCCAAATACTAAATCGAAAGGTATAATACAAACAGATCTAAAGAAGTTAAATATTTTAAAGGAACATGTTTCGAAAGTGAGATATATCTCAAGAAATAGCAGTGGAAGCAAGTATATTTCAGAAAAAGCAAAAGTAAACCTGAGCTGTTCAGAGAGAGAGTGTCCCAGAGTGAAGACCAAAGTATAGAAGCTGTTGCTGAATGTAGGTTTTCAGAGTAATACAGGTTAAAAAAAAGTGGTAGGTTTTACAATGCCTATGGAGACTGCTTATGTCACAGGATAAAACATACATCAATAGCAGACCACAATAACACAAATGAAACTATGCCTTCAGTCTGTCACATTGTAGTATTGTATATAGTACCTCAGAGTTGTTTTGTTTTCTTTTCTTTTGTTTTGTTTTCTTATTTTTTGTTTGTTTGGTTGTTGTTGTTGTTTGTTTTGTTTTGGTTTTTTTTTAGAAGGAACAGCTATTGAACACAGAGCTTGAGGATCAGCATAAGAAAGCCTTCAAGATTTAGTTCATATGTTAGCATAAAACTATTATAGCTTCAGTGGAGATAAAGTGGACCCTTTCAGCAAATGATGTGGTACATTGTGTATGAGAAAAAGTAGGCAATACATGGTTACGCATGATTATCCATACTTTAAAGAGGAAAGTTGAGTTCATGTTAATATAAAAATACTGTGGTAGATTGGTTTATTTGAACATGGTTTTCTACATAGATGTATTCATGATATTTTCTTCAGAAAGAGTAAATCCCAGCTTGAATGCTTCCACTATATAGAAAGACTTCAGGAGCTAAAAGATGCAAGACTAAGACCTTTTAAAGAAATAAAATACAGCTACAAAGATCAGTTGTGTAAGAAAAATAGTCAGTAGGCCTACGAGACACTGTTGTTCATCTCTCCAATGCATTTTCTGTTTTTAAACATGCTATATTTAAAACTACACTACACACCTTATCATGTTTTAAACCCATTAGTGTGACAAGTGATTTTATAGTGCTGTCGATAACTTTTCTACCTAGATAAGGTCTGAAATGCTGTACTTGGTTGAGCTAACCAACACAGGCTCAGCTGAGGTGCTGAATAAATGTCTCTATGGCTATTATAGATCATCAACTTTTTAAACTGCTTCAAACAATTTGTTCTGAAGGCTTTTTGACTGAATTTACATAAAAGGTGTATAAATACTACCCACCTGATTCATATTGATAATTTGATGATTTTGGGAGGTGATATTCAGCTATTTGAATGTACACTATCTCTCCAGCTGCCTCTCCAGATGCTTAAAGAAAGCTGCAAATTTGTAGTTTCCCTTGTCACTTACAGCAGATTTATGTGTTGGGTAATGAGAATGAATAAGGCAATGATGTTCTCTGTGAGAGACTTATGAAACTATCCATGGAGAAAAGATCTTAGATTTCTTTTAGGTTTTACTCTGAATGAGTAAACAAGGAAAGAATAGACATTGATAGATGTAAAGCCAGAAGAGACAGACAAGCTAAACTAAATCGACAGAGTTCTGGAAAACCCCTGAGAGTAAATTAGGGGGTTTGACAGAGGTGGATGAAAATAATTTTTGGAGTTCATAAGTAGATGTAGCCAGTTAGAGTATTTTATATGTCAGGTTTAAGGGCACATTTTTAAACACCTCTTTCAATCGGGAACTTTACTCAATCATTTATTTATAAATCCATAGACTGATGATATATATGCTTCTTAACAAACTACAGCATCTTTAAGTTAACCACATTATATAGTTACTCTCAATGGGTAAGAATTCTTTAAAAATTCTTTCTTATTCATATGGGCTAAATATATTCACCGTACAGCAACTTAAACTGGAAACTGAAATTTTAAGAACTATTAACATATTCATTAATATCCCCATGCATTGGAAACACTTTGTTCCATTTTAAAAGCAGCTGAACTTAAATACTAATATTTTTCTTTGAAATATCAGGTAGAGTATTTTCACAGTCTTTTGGATTTTCACGAAATTGTTGCATGTGAAAGAAAAAAAAAGTATTTCCAGCATAAAAATTTCAGTAGTCATACTTTCTCTTGTGGAAATCAAGACCTGAGAAAAATTGACTTAAACTGCTGTTGGTCGTAGTCTGCCTGGATTTCCCACAAGCATGGTGCAACATCATTCATTAGCCCTTGTTTAGTGTTCTAGACTTCACCATCTGCTTAAAATTAGATATTATAGCAGTATGGTTTACTATGTTATTTTTATTTTTGGACTGCATACTCCTATATTCTTTTATCTTGGTTAGTACATTGGAGTGCTCCTAATGGAGTGGAACTGTCATGTTTTCATGTAATTCAGCTTGGTATCTTCTTAGGTAAGAGATCATTGCGAGTAACTGTGTCCTAGCTAAAACCATTTGCCTTTTACCCTAACTAATACTATTCAGCCACTCTCTGTTCTAAAAGGCATTTTAAACAGCAGGAAATATTTCTAGACTAGGAGTACTAGAGATTGAATTACTCTGGTTGTGTCCTAGTTTTGGCTGGGATAGAGTAAGTTTTCTTCCTAGTATCTGGTATAGTGCTGTGATTTGGATTTAGTATGAGAATGATTTTAATAACACATTGATATTTTTGCTAAGCAGTCAAGGACTTTTCAGCTTCTTATACTGGCCTGCCAATGAGAAGGTGGGATGTGCAAAAAATATTGTGAGGAGATACAGATGGGACATTGAAATGAAACAATCCATGTCAGCAATTCCCCAGGTTTTGCACAGCAGACCAATTCTCCCTGATGTTCAGAGTTATGGCGTTTTTCTCTCCAAGTAACAGCTACCCATGATGGAGCCCTATTTTCCTGGAGGTGGCTGAACACCTGCCTGTCGATGGGAAGTAGTGAATGAATCTTTGTTTTGCTTTGCTTGTGTGCACAGCTTTTGTTTTACCTATTAAACTGTCTTTATCTCAACCTACAAGTTTTCTCACTTTTACTCCCACAACCCACCAGGGGGGAGTGAGTAAGTGCCTGTGTGGGGCTTAGCTATCTGCTTCGGTTAAACTGCTACAGGTTGTTATTTTGCTTTCCGTCAGTTATCACTGAAAGTTCTTCTTTAACAGAAAAATCAATCCTTTTCAAAGCAGTGAGCTTTTCCTTTTTTCTTCATTTACTGAAGATAAGTATTCTGAGTGAATTCTTCTAGTAATACTTAGCAAGTATTGGTCATTGGTGTTTGGAATCTGTGTGCACTAACAATTTCTCTCTCAAAGGTGACAAAGGTAATAACGCATAAAGTGCAATGAACAAAGCATGTATTGCTGAGACATATACTGCTGTGTAATTCCAGTGACACCCCTGTGATATAGGGAGCTCTCATGATGCTACAAAACTCCTTTACTCCTTAATACAAGGAATAGAGCTGTGGAAGAAATGTTGCTCTTTTTGTCTATTTGAGTTTTGAGACTTATAAGTCTTCCACTGTACTTCAGTGTGAAATAGAGACTTTCCTCAAATATTCTGGAGATGGCTGAAGACCTGCTTGTAAATAGCAAGTAATTAATGAATTTCTTATTTTGCTTAGCTTGTGCATGCAGCTTTTTCTTTCCCTATTAAATTGTTTTTACCACAACCTTCAAAAGTTGTCTTACATGTACATGTACCCTTTGATATCCCACATCTTCTTTTCTGGGACATTACCTATCATGGTGCCAGAGATTCCTTCTACAGGAGACTGTTTCAAACGACTTACATAGTTCAATAGTCCAAGCTTCATCCAGATTTGTTTCCATTAATTTCCCATGTACTTGTAGAAATTATCAACCTTGTCTCAACTCAATAAAAGAGAGAAAGAAAAAAGTAAACTGTGGATAAATCTGTGAATGATCTTAATGATTCTTCTAAAAGATGAGGAAAAAGTATATAATTGAAATAGTACTTTAAATTCTGTTTGCTGAGTTTACTTGGGTGCTGTTCATTTTAGCAGTCAGAAGATTATTTTAATTAAAGGATTATTCTACCAACTAAATAAAGCGTCTAACATGCCTAATCAATTCCTGCCAATATGATTGCTCTAAACACAAGGAAAGATAGTGACTAATTAGAGGAAGCTTCTTCAAAGATAATTGTTCTACTGTGCAAAATCTGAGAAACTGCTGACATGGATTGTTTCATTTCAATGTCATAAGGTGTTACTTACATGCACTGTTGTAGATACAATGGGTTTAACCCACTTTCAGAGAAGAAAAAAAGCAAAAGGAAAATAAGGAACTAACTGTAGAAGTAAATTGAAAGCACAGAAGTCATGACATCTATTCAACAAAAATAACTATATTTTATAACCTTCTTATTCTCTCCTTTGAGAGTTTAAACCAAACACATGGAGTCAATTATCCAAGATGTATTTTACATAAAAACAGAAATAAGAAATGTAGTTTAAAATTGCACTTGTGTGTATATGCTGATCTTCTTCAACCAAAAGGAAATGTTTTTATTACTTTTTAAATCAAAATTCTGCCTTTCACAGCTGAGAGTGTTACATCATATCATACTTTCTTTTCTATAAGATAAGTCCACATATGATTTAGATGTTAATGCAAAGGCTGCAGCTGTAGTGTTTATAATTTATAAACATAATTAAGAACAATTAGATGTGAAATTGCAATAGCCTTTCTGGTTGCAGATGCTATTTAATTCAGAATCAAGTAAACATGCCAAAATTTAGGTCGAGAGAGGTTCTCCTTCCCCTCTACTCTGCCCTGGTGAGACCTCATCTGGAATATTGTGTCCAGTTCTGGGCCCCCAGTTCAAGAAGGACAGGGAACTGCTGGAGAGAGTCCAGCGCAGGGCAACAAAGATGATTAAGGGAGTGGAGCATCTCCCGTATGAGGAAAGGCTGAGGGAGCTGGGTCTCTTTAGTTTGGAGGAGACTGAGGGGAGACCTCATTAATGTTTATAAATATATAAAGGGTGGGTGTCACGAGGATGGAGCCAGGCTCTTCTCGGTGACAACCAACGGTAAGACAAGGGGTAATGGGTTCAAGCTGGAACACAAGAGGTTCCACTTAAATTTGAGAAGAAACTTCTTCTCAGAACACTGGAACAGACTGCACAGGGGAGTTGCGGAGTCTCCTTCTCTGGAGACATTCAAAACTCACCTGGACACCTCC
Source organism: Caloenas nicobarica (assembly GCF_036013445.1). Taxonomy (NCBI): domain Eukaryota; kingdom Metazoa; phylum Chordata; class Aves; order Columbiformes; family Columbidae; genus Caloenas; species Caloenas nicobarica. Next base: position 29,185,554 of record NC_088247.1, read on the forward strand.
TTGTGTAGCCTCATCTAGGTGTTCCTGCTCCAGTGGGGGCATTGGACTAGATGATCTTTTGAGGTCCCTTCCAATCCCTAACATTCTGTGATTCTGTGAAATTACCACTGCATTGTCTTTCCTTCTGACCCTTATCTCCCTTCCCAAGTACATAAATGAAATAAACAGGTATAAACAAAAAATGCTATCAAAAAAAGAGTGAAGGAAACACAGAGATGTGATTACTCCTCCAAACACTTCTTTATTCCTTATTTTTGAAAATTCGACGCTCCTATACTTTAATATTATAAAGGAAATGAAACTACAAACTTTTACATGATTTGTGTATGCCTTACCTGTGAAATCATGAGGACACAAACACTGAAATGAAGGTTGCTGTCTCAGGTGGCTCATATCAATGCAAGTTGCTCCATCAGAACAACTATTTGGGTAAATTAAACATGCATTTTCAGCAAATTGGCAAAGTTCTCCTGCCCATCCAGGTGCACAGAGACACTAGATATAACAAACACACACACACAAAAAGAAAACACAACATGAAAATGTAATGTGAAAGTTTGCAGAAATTTCTTTGGGTCTCGTATTTTACTACTGAGTAAAAGTACTGTAGAACGCAGAGTGGTACATCCAGCTGACACTATTGTTCATGCTTGTATTTGCAGATAATAAAACAGTTGAGAGAGGCAGAACTCATCTACAATGTCTGCTGAAAAGGTGTGGGAAAAGAGGACACATGAGTAGGAGGAAATGGCAAAGATAATTACTGGCTGTGACAGATGGAGCTGCCTGCAGGAAAAGAAGAACTGAGTGTGAAAAAGGGATTTTAAAGGCTTAGAGGTGAGGGAGAAACCAAGCAGTGATACTAAATCAGCCTGCAAGGTAGACAGTAGCCAACCAGTAATGAGAAAACAAAATAGGAGATTCTGTTCTACATTTTAACAGTATCTGTTAACTAAAATAAATAAAAATAATATATTCAGATGGGTAAGATTTGATGCAGTCTAGTGCCTTTCCTCATACATCATGTGCTGCAATCCTTTCACAATGTCTATAGCTCTCTGCTGGACTTCTTCCAAATTTGTAAAAGACTTTTTTTTTTGTACATTGAAGCCCAAAACTGTAACACAGTAGTCTAGGCGTGGCCTCACAAGTGCTGAGCAGAAGGGACTAATGACTTCACTTGATCTCTTGACTATCCTTTACTAATGCAAGCCAGTGTCAGCTAAACTAGATTTGACTACCTTCTGATTACATTGATCCACATCCTCACCTCCCTTAGATGCATCCTATCGAGCCCTTTGGACACATATATACCCCCTTTGGCTAACTAGTTCCTAGTTTGACATTACTCTATCATTGATAGTACTCCTTTCCTCCAAATTTTGCCACTCGGCATAGGGACATGGGAAACTTTAAAGCAGTGCAAAGGCACTTAATGTCAGCCATCTCACTCAGCAGTGGACTAACATTATTCTTGGTCTCCTTTTTTTATTCTGCTATATCTATAAAAACGGAGTTTATAGGATAGTTTCTCTTTTATGATTGCTTTTCAAAAGGACAGTATTTATTTGGAAAAAATGCCAGAGACTTAGTTGTTGTGAAAACTACATTTACTTTTCATCTAGCAAACTGGCTTTCCTGCACCTGTAATTCCTGGAATGGCTAAGGACTTAAAACTTTACAACATTGATTCATTAGTCTACAATACATAAGGACATGCAAATGACCTTTTAGCAAAAAAGCAAAAAATTAGTTGATCCTAACTCACTATATCTGTCATTGCACAGGGCAAATATTTCTTTTTTCAAGCATTACATTGCTATGTTGCAATTTATATTTTTTTTAAAAAAAAGAAAATAAAAAGAAAAAAGGTAGAATTATTTTACTGAAAGTTTTTTAAAATCTGCTTCCACATTTACACAAAATACTACTGTAACTTCTGCTGTTTTAAACTCCTTAGGCTGAATCATAGTAGCAGTACGTTGCTTTGTCACATGGATATCCCACCTCACAAATTCCATATTTTTGGAAATTTGGAAAATCCAAGGGCAGAAATTTCATTTTCATAGCTCTTAAGTGATGTTTGTGTGGGAACACCTGATTTCTTCTCCCAATTCACAGACCGCAAGGATTCAGTGAAAATGCTCTGGTTAGTCTTCTCCTTTAACAACATTACGTCAGAGTATATTTGAGCTAGAAAAGGATGCAAGTGGAGGTATTCAGTTCTCTGTGTACTGCTTATGTTATATGACCCATTATTACCCTGTTGGTTCTTGATGGTTGCTGAAGAAAGGGCAGATATTGAAGGATGAGAAACAATCAGCAAGAAGCTGTAGCATGTACTAGAAACGTATTGTGCAGCATTGGAAGCAGCTGCTGAAGGCTCCACAAAATTTATACAGCACATGGAGAATGTGTGTCTCATCTTACTGGCATTAATAAACAGGTTAAAGAATTTTGTTATAAGTTAGGTACTTCAGAAACACAAAGTGCTGAGTTGGCTTGCTGAACTTTTATGGAATCTTTCTACATCCATCCACCTAATTTCAAGTGGCCAGCTCTTTAATAGATAGAGAAGGCAGAAAAGAAGAGTTTGGGGAATTTCTGTATCCTTGAAAAGTAGTTTAAACTTGAGCACGGGCTTGATTTTAACTGATTTTGTAAAAAAAGATTATTCAAACTCAACTAGCTTACCCATTCCTTGGACTTTTTCATGAAACATGGGAAAATAACTTATTTCAACGTTATACAAAGTTGTCAGTTCCATCCCAGTCAGTTCCATCCATACTTTCTTACACAAGGTGTGGGGCTGAGCAAACAGCTTTCACATACACAGTGCATATGTGTGAAGGTGCAATGGTCTTACAAAGTACTGTTTTGTTACAAAATCATAAAGTATGAGGATTGGCAGGGTAGGAGCTCACCTCTTCTTCTGCTTGTTGGCCATCATGATTCAGGTAATATGAAAAGTACCTGTTGTTCTATTTATGGTGAAAAACTAGCCTGTGCTTTTACTAAAAGTAAAGTAGTACAGTAGTAAAATTCAGTCCAGATTTCTTTCTTCGTTGTTCTTAGGACTCATAGGACCCAGGGCCTGTTTTTCTTTTACCCAAAAGCAACCAATCTTTTAGATTAGTTGAGTCACTAGAACGTAAAAGAAATTGAAATTGTGAAAGACTCAACAACTACTTTATTTTCATATTTCTCACGAACTCATGTTACATAAGCTTTTGCTGGTTTGTTTGTTTGCTTGCTTAATTTACTCATGACTGTGAATAATCAAAGATGGAATTTTCTAGTTTTCTGTGAGTATGCCTATTACCATGATCCTTTGCTACTTTGGGATGCCAGTATAATTCCTTTTGGCTGAAGATCATTCCATCATCAGGAAATCTTATTTGGAAAATCAGTACAATTATTTTTCAATGTGAAAAATATTTTAAAATGTTGGTTTGGGTGGTTTATGCAACCAACATAAAAGAAACATTAGAAGCTGCTTTCACTCTACTTCTACTTGTTATTTCTGTTTTGGGGATAGCCGTTGCCACGTGATGCATTGCTTCATTAAAAAAAATAATTCTTTCTATAAATGTTCTGTTGTTTTGTGGAGGCATTTTGTGATTCTGTTAAGATATTAAAAATGTTTGGTGATCCTTAACCACCAATTTATATGCTGGAAAAGGAAATTCATAAAACAGAAAATTCCAGATAAAAACCTCTATGTCCAGTTTTGCACAGCTGCCTAATGGCTTTAGATATATTCAGCTTAACTGTCAAGATGAATACAGAAATTCTGGTTACAACCTACTATTGTGATGACTGTTTAATATTTCGCTTGTACACCTTTTTCAGGTGGGAGAGACTAAAGGGCACTGATATATCACAATCTCCTATAGCATTGCACGTTTATTATTGTCTACTAAAAGTGAAAGTATAGCTATAGAAAAAAATCTCCAAACTTTTAGAGGTCTTTACTATGAGCCTGTGGTATTTGACACTGAAATGTACTCAATTAATTTTAAATATATTATATGTATTATCATTAGGAAGAGGTTCTTCACTGAGAATATGGTCAGTTATTAAGCCAATCAGAGTTCAAGGAATGTCTTGATGATGCTCTCAGTCGTGATTTAGTTTTAGGCAGTCCTGCAAGGAGCAGGGAGTTGGATTCGATGATCCTTATGGATGTCTTCCAACTTGAGATATTCTATAATTCTATGTGTTGTTTACAAGAACTAGGCAACTGTGGGGAATAGTTGACCAATCTGTGCATTTTGTATAAACTGTACATTTCCAGTCCTAGTATAGATCCCATTTGAATACCTGTTGTATGAAGATATGTAAAAGTATTACGTGATCAGAATTTTAACAAAATATTTTTTGTTTAAATAAGCTCTTGGAATGAAAGGTTTTTAGTTTATTACATGAAGAATTCTACTGTTTATTACCTTCTGTACTGCTCAGAGATGCTTAACAGCAAATATGAAATGTACCTAGGGTGCTTTGATGCTGTTTATTTCAATGAAATAAGAAAAGCAGGAAAAGGTTTTTTGATAAAGTTAAAATTAAATACCGAAGAAGCACAAAACTGTATAGGACATTTCAAAATTATTTGAGCTTTTCTGCAGAATTACTGCTACTGTTTGGAATAAAATAGACTAATTAACTTGTGCAAAACTAGCCCCTAATGGAAGTATCTGACTTTGAACTTCTGCTGTTTGAATAGTCAGCTGGAAGGACAAATAAGGGAGAGACATCAAGTTGCTTCACAGAGGTGAAACTGTATTGTTCAAATAGTCCATGGGGAGAAAACTGTAGGAGAGACACCATATTTTTTAAAAAGGAAAATAGCAATAATCTATTTTATATGTTGTACATAAGTATGAAAGTCGCATCTGAGAGCAGTAGATTTTGCAGTGCCAACTTTCATTGCTTCTAGCACTGCTAGTAGAGCTGTTATAAATATTCAAAACAATTTTATCATTCCAACCAACTGCTTTAATATATAGTATGCCAACCATATTAAATGTTTGTTTCCTTATGGCTTTTTTATACTCAGAAATCAAATGCTGATTGATGAAGTGCAGAGTGCATTCAAAAAGCCCTAGTGTTTCTTTTTAATTTTTTCTGGTTTTGTTTTTTGCTTGTTTGTTTGGGGTTTTTTTTGGTTTGTTTGGTTTGGTTTGGTTTGGTTTTAAACTACATTTGTTTAACAAGGTAATGTTTTTTCTCAGCTATATTCCCTCTTCATTCTGGATATGTTATCTAGAACTTATTTCTCCTCTTATGCAATAAATACAAATAGCTTCTCTAAGAATAACTCTGAGTCCTTCTCAGGGCTATGAGATCCAAACAGTGTGACTGATGTAGCTCAGTTCTGGAGATTATTGCTAATTCTGCATACAGATGTTTATCATCTGGGTTATTAATTCAGCCATACTTCTGGGGATAAAGTATTACCAAAGAGCATTAGGACTGAGAGTGGCTCCTCAGGGAAGAACTTACAAAGTGGCAAAGGGGAGCAGTGCCAGCAGAGTTTGCACCAAGCCTGTTCAGGCTGATGTAGGGTGTATTACAGGCCTGCAGGGCTTGGCACTGCTTGATAGTCTTCTGAAAAGAAGCAGACTGATTCTCAGCCTGACAGCTGGCTGTTGGGTCTGGTTCTGCACCCAGAAGGGCAAACCTCATCTGGCAAGGGATGAAACTTGGAGCTTTGTCTGCCCAATTGTAATTTCTGCACAAGTTCTCTTGAATGTGTACCATGTACTGGCTTTCTGACATGGGGAAAAAAAAAAAAAAAAACAGGAGAAAGAAAGGTTCCCTCCTCTCTTCTCTCTCCCTCATCCCCCCTTGAAGGAACATATTACCTATGGTGGAGACAGTTCTTTTTCACAGAATCACAGAATCACAGAATGTTAGGGATTGGAAGGGACCTCAAAAGATCATCTAGTCCAATCCCCCTGCCAGAGCAGGAAAACTTAGGTGAGGTTACACAGGAAGGCGTCCAGGCGGGTTTTGAATGTCTCCAGAGAAGGAGAATCCACAACCCCCCTGGGCAGCCTGTTCCAGTGCTCTGTCACCCTCACTGAGAAGAAGTTTCTTCTCACATTTAAGTGGAACCTCTTCTTTATTACTATGTAAGCTGCTTCTGCTTTACCAGAGAACATGATTATTCATTCGTGCTCGTAATTTTACTTTATCAACTATATACCCTCCTGGTTTATACTTTGTTATTGAAATATCTCATGTTTACCATAAAACTCCAAATATAACAGTGATGGCTTTGATATATGGATGTGAGGAAAAGGATTGAAAGAATGTAACATGAACAGCCACAGAGCCATCTGCAGGGCAAGATTTTAGATACCAATCTTTTTTATTATATTATATTTTTCTATCCTGTTACAGTGGATCATACTATTTGATATACACTATTAAACACATGCCCATATCAGAAACTGAAAATTGAGTGAATGAAGAGCAATTGTTTGTAAGATGTGTATGTCGGTACCTAATTAGGTGATTTCTGGGTTAGTTCTGGCTTATACATATAAGTTTTCATTAACCAATATTCACCAGGCATATGGAAACACCTGATGTTTACTGCACACATATTCTGCAAATTACTTACAGAAGTCAAAAACATTACTTTTGGTTTTGCTTAGCTTCACTCCCCCTTAACAGCACTATCTACTTCCTCTGCACTGTATAACACTAGCCAGAAATTGGCAGCAATTCCTGCTGCTGTTTTGGAAGGCACCAGGACATTCATTGATGATGGCTCTGTCATCAAATTTCACATTTAAGTGTCAGTACAGCTTCTCAAAGAAAATTTAAATATTTGCTTTGAATGACCAACAGTAGGTGTAATTGTAAATTCCATAATATTAGCACAGATTATTGTCTCTTTCCTTAATGCTGCTCTAGTGTTTATTTGCTTGCCAACATAGCTCTGCTATTCAAGCAATATGTATGATCTGCTTAGTCCTTGTCTCTAGTGTGGTGCATGAAAATGAAAATGGACCTTACAATGGCATTGCTTTCACTCCACCTTTTAGCTTCAGTTTTTGTGCCCACACAACTCAATTCCTTTGTTAGCAATAAGCACATAACCTTGCACGAATCAGTGGTTTGTCAGGATGATTGGACAAAGGCCTATTGACAGAATAGACTTGGAAACACTATGCAAACCATATAAGTTGAAAGATAGCTGCTTGTAACATAGTAAGGTGCTATTAAGCAAAAAAAAATATGCTATAAGCGAGCATTTTTACATCCTGTAAAAAGTGGAAGGAATTTTTAATCTGTGTGCCCTTCTGTAAAGAATGTGTGGCAGAGCAGAAATAAGAGAGAATTTGTAGCCATTCCAAATCTCCTGCTTGCAAGTACTGTAGGTCTGCACCTTCCTTTCCCTCCATGTACTTCTGTAGCTAGTCATAATTGGCCTATGAATTCTGTAAATTCTATGCAATTCAGTCGTTGAAGCGAAAGAACACAATCTCTTGTCTCTCCCAGGAGAATAAAGACAGCTGGTATGCCAGAACTTGACAGTCTTCATACTGTTGACTTTCCTAATATTGTGAGTTAGAAACAATTCATCTTCCACAATTTCATAACCAACAGTTCTGTTATCCTCATAATCTACACTAAATTAGTTAATTTTTTTAGTATTTCTTCCCCCCAACTTCCATACAAATGATTCAGGAAAACAAAACAAAGTAAAACAAAACAAAACACACATGCAAAAAAACCCTCAGGGGATCTTAAGCACGGATAATTCTTTTGCCTTCTTGGATAAGTAGATACTTAGATACCCAATTCCTCCTTGGGACCTAGAGGAAATCTTTCCAGTTCCCAGGTCTGTATTCCTGATTTAGCTGTTTTTACTGCCCAGTCTGCTTGTGTGAGAGGCATTGCTGTAGCCAGTCCAATTCACTGGGAGAACTCTATCCAAACCACTGCATGTCCCCAGGTAGTTAGCCTATGGCAGCAGTATGATCAGCATAAAAGAAACAACAGCTCACTCTTCCCCATCAGCTACCCTTTGCAAACTGTTCATGTTTTCTCCATCTTCACATAAGGATAATAGATACCAATAGCCATAAATTGCTTTAGACACTCAGATTAAAAGCACTGGGGAAACAGTATCCACTACAAATCGAGAACACTGACTTTTCATTTATAAAATCCATTTAAGAAAAATAAAATTTGCTATGAGAATAGAAATGTCTATTGAAATGTGTCTCTGTGGGCAGATTTTTTTTAAATGTTTTTAAGAACTAGCTTATCATACGGCAAAAATACTGCCAAGTAATAATTTTATTGAATAAAATTCTACTGGAATCTGTAGTTGGTTCACATTTTAGTAACTATAAAAGTATGGTTATGTTAAATCTGTTTTAATTTAATTTTTTCCTTAAAACAGTGGCCCCTGTCTTCTATTAATAATACTGAGTAAGTGGAGGTGTTTAGGATGAAGTCGCCAAATCAGGATAGTATTAAACAAATTTTTTCTTATGTGATGGATATCAAAGAAAAATAAGCTATATTACATTTTGTTTGGAAGTTTAACAGTGATCATACAGTTTTGAAAAGTGATTCTGGCACTGCATCTGCAAAACATGAGAAATTAAATACCAGTGTTCTTGCAATAATTGACAAACCAGTAGTAAATTATAGAATTTTACATAGCATTTTTTGAAAGAAGACCTGTTATGTTCAAGCACTCTATTTGCCATCTGTTAAAATGATATGTTCAAATGATATCAAGATTTCTTAAACTGAGAGAAGGCTGCAATCCTACCTTTCTGTATTTTAGAAAATAGTTAACAATGTAAAAAGTATTTTTTCATTTTTTTTAATGTTTTGACTATTCATAGCAACTCTAGGAAATATAATCGTTTTTCCCAGACTTTTAATATCAGTGGAATAAGTCTGCTGTATTGACTACTAGAAGCAATCCACAATAAGTTTTCCAGCCTTCAGTCTTTTGGTGGGATTTTGGAGTTTTGGATTCCACAGTAGTAGATCCTCATGAAATTTAATGTCCAATGAAGTTATTCACTAGGGCAGATGTGACCTGGCCTTGTTGATCTGATGGAAAACTGCTGCTACACTGGATTACACCATATTTTATTACCTAACAATTTCTGAAAATGCTCCTGGTGTAATAAGTAGTGCATAGAAGAAGCAGCTGCACAGAACTATGCGCAATACTGTTAGCACTTCCTTGCTAATGTGGCTTCAACATTTTTTTGGTATCCAGATCTAAATATTTGAAATTCAACTGTTCCTTTTTTTTTCTTTTGAGGAAAAGTGATAACCCGTAGACTGGCTTCATTTTGTGAATCTGTATATATGTTTAAAAATATAGTTTTAAAGCGTTGTTTTTCCATAAAACTTATAGTTTTCCAGCTTTATTAAAACAATTTAGATGATAGAACTGCATATGATGTATCCTCCACTGACAGTCACAGAAGTATGACCACTTATAAATGCTTCTATATACTAATCCTCTATTTATGACAACAGGGACTGTCTTTCTGTCTTCATCGATAGCATGGTGTCAAATTTAATATCCACCTTGAGCTCAAAGTTGTTGTATTTGTCACTGACTATCAGGAAATGGTCACTACTGCGTAACTCACGTTATTTTTCCTGTGCATAGAGTATTGAATTTGCCTCCCCTAAAATACATTTTTTTTCTAAGTTGTATAGCCTACCAATAAATCCTGATCAGATTTGGTTATTATTAATTATACCACTTTTTTCTGTGGTCATCAGCACATTTCAAAGAAAGAGTTTTGTGTTTTAGAAACATAGAGCAAATTACTGAATAGAATAAATGTAAGCATTTTAATATGTAAGCATATTATAATTATGGCCTGTGCGAATAACTGTTATAGCAACACTGAAAAATAAAACCCTTTCTCTTTGAAACTTGATATTTTAAAAATTATTATCTTGTGTGGTTTGGGGTTTTTTTTGAGATTAACTGCTTCATGCCACTTCCAAATCTGCTTTTGTAAAAAAAATATTAATCTAACAGCCAAATTTCTCTCAGCTGGACTTCTAAAACTACTCATCAGTATTAGATTTTCTAGTAATACTGAAAATACATATTTTCTAAGAATTATGATCAAGAAAGTTATAACTAAGAGAAGAAAAAAAAAAGGCTGGACAGAATCCATAGTTGTTTGTGTGTTAAAAGAGAAATTAACCTATAATTGATGTACAACCGCTTACCTTCAAAATAAAGGTGCCACAACACAGACTGTCAAGGAAAAGGGTAATGATTTTCAGCTGTGGATCTGTGTAATGTATATTTTCAACAAAAATTTCAGTAATAATTTCCGACCCTTTTTTTCATCCCTTCCACCCTTTGCCTGCCCACTCTTCTTTGTCCATCCCAAAGGCCTTCTGTACTAGTTTTCCATCAGGTACTATACCATACCATTCTCTTCTGTAGGCATCAAAGTTGAAGCAAAAAATCCAACCTTTGCTATGCCAGGTCATTAGGTCCATCTTATAGCCTAATTCAGTATCTGCTAAGGAAGTACCACATCTTATAGTGATCATCAAAGTGTATTCTTGAGGATTATTTTATGAAAACATTTACTGCTCTACAACTAATGTGCTTGTCTCTAACAGGAATTGTTAGCACACGTACTAATGACAGAAAAATTTGGTATCCAATTTTTGTTTGCTTTCCTAAAACTTTCGTTTAAAATTTCTTTTTGTGTTTGACCAGTATTCACTGATGTCTGCTAATGTCATACACATTGTACTCACTTATTAATTATATTACTTTTGTATTCTAATTGTTATACTGTAACTTTTGCTATTGCTTCTTATAAGCTGGCATAAGTAGTTGAAAAGAGCTAAAAACAATGTTTCTGTTTTGAATCTAATATTTCTATAATGTAGGTAAGTTAACTGGGAGACACAAACCTCTTTAAATCAGTATATCTTTTCATGAAGCCTTTTATTTCAGTGCAGCAGAACTGAACTCAGTATTTGTTTCATCTGCTATCAACAGAGAGAATTCCTTGCCATCTATTTTATTCTTCTGTGGATATATTATATATATTCAACAAACCAAGGACTATGTTCTTCTAAGTATGGATATTTTAGTACTCTATTAGCATAAATATCTGATATGCAGTGTTTTGCAAATTACCTCAGATTGTGTTAAAGTACATTTATATACTATTGCTCTAGTTAAGATATATTTATAGGTAGCATTAAAAATATTCTTAAAACACAAATTGTAAAATAATTTTCATCAGAATTAAGAATTTATCAGATACAAATACTTATTTCCTTCAGCAATACAGTATTCATTAATTTCTGACATTATAATTTACATGCACTTACTTCAATATCTTTATCATGCTCTTAAATACAATTCTTATTACAGATCTGTTATATATCTCATTATATACCTGTGGAAGTTCAAGTATTTGAATGAATAACAGGCCAATTAAGATCAGGGAGTAAGGGAAAGGACAAGATGCAGCAATTGGGAGACTGTAGTGAAGTCAGTAGCAGTATGAATTTATTTCCTAGTGACACTTTACAAGTCCACAAGAGTATCTGACTTAGAATGTGCACACAGAACTAGGTGCAACAATATGGGCTGGCCACTTCGAACAAACAACTGGAAGCTTCTCTTTGTTCTTATAAGTAAATAGGAGAAATAATCCTTGGTCACCTGTATGTAGCAGTTTTCAGATCACATAAGACTCAAGGAACATGAGAAAACACAAAAAATCAGGTGGGAAGCACTGGGGTAAATGTATCAATGCCTCTTTAGCTTTTGTGACTACAAGCAAGGCAATGATATTTGGACTGAATGAATAATTACATGCAAGGAATATTCAGAGATACTGTCAGGACCTTGAATACATCAACAGGCTCTAATTGGCCTGATCAGCCTATAATCATTTTTCTCTGCACTCTTCCTTGATGACTTCTTGCCCTTTTGTCACAGGTTTGACTGTCTGTGTTCAAGGTCAGCTCTGACGTGACCCAGCACTGTCACCTTGAATTACCCTACTGTGAAAACAGAACTTGCCTCTGAGATGTCCACACTTTCTTTCACTTACTTATGAGCTGCATTTGAGCTCAGGCCTTTGCACTAGATCCTTTTCAGAGCTATTTTGCCAGTATGCCTGTATCCAGCTGATTCTGATCTGTTGACTTCACTACCCAACTTGACTGCAAATCTACTTCATCACTAAGGATTTTTTCTGGTAATCACTGGGTATTTGGATGAATCTGTGGATCTACTGTGTTCTTGTGGGTATTTAGAGATTGTGCCCCTGGTTGGTGAGGACGTTGTCTCTGATGGCTTTGCACACTCTCATTTCCAGTTCTCCTTCCCTTGCAGGGTACACTGCTCTTCCTGTTCCCTAAAGTAAGGAATAACAATAATCCTAACACATTTTGTCTGAACACCTAAACAGATAAGTGCAGTAGGACTAGATAAATGGCCCTAGGTAGCCGTGCTTGTGGATGGTGGTGGACAAGATGTCCTCTGGAGGTCCTTTCCAATCTCAAACATTCTGTGACTCTGTGATCATCTCCTTTTATTTGCAGAATGAGTGAGTGGTTGTTTACAGTAATCTTTAACTTGTTCCCTATTACTGCTTCGGAGAAACTATTTCCTCTCTTTTGACAAGCTATGGCCAGAAGAATCTTGCTATATGATGGATCTTGCTGAACATTTTCAGGAGCTATCAATATTTTGAGAATTATGTTTTTTTTCAAATTGTCAGTTGGAATCAACCTCACTGCACTGCAGTTTTGCGATCAAGCCTCTAAGTTTGTATTAAGTTCAAATGTGCTTATGTTTAAATTACTGATTTTGATTAAAACAATAGCAACAACAATGTACTTAATTCAAGCAATGCATTTTTAAAGGCTCCAATATAGCTATGATTATCATCTATGTGGATACTAGCACTGGACTACAATTAGCTATCTATTCATTTTCGTATAAAAATACTCTTCAGTTCTCTTACTTGATATACTACAAAACACAGTCTGAGGAGAAAACTAAAAAAAAAAAATCCATATACCCAAGTGAATCATCCATGATTTAAGTAAATAACAAACACATAAATGTATGTCCCTCTTGTCTCTTGGAGTAATGAATGCATTTCAAGTTCTGCTTCTCTGAAGCTTTTATACTTTGGAACACTGAATTAGTTTAACATGTATTAAATTACTTACTGTGAATCCTCCAATTATATTAAGACACAATCCTTCATTCAGACAGTTGATGCTGAGCAGCCTGCAGTAGTCAATTACTTCCTCACAGTTCTTTCCAGTGAATCCTGGCATGCAGCTGCAAATACACCAGTGTATTTTAGAGGACTTGCATTTTAAAAGTTAATTGTATTTAATTATATTCCATAATTCTATTAAATAGTGTTCTTGCTGTAACAAACCAGACCTCATATGTTATTTAAAATAAACAGAATGTGTTTTCAAGCAAAGAAAAATCAGTTGCATGATTCTGGATATTTTTGCTTCTCCATAACTTTTTTTTTTCATCGACTAAACATTTTCACACCAATGTTTCATATAAACTTCTGGAAACAAAAACTAATCTCAAATTAGGTAATATTTAATAAAAAGCTATAAATGAGGATTTTGAAACCTGTTAGAAATTAAACCGTCAGAGAGGAAAATTAGAACTATGACAATAAATGAGGTTTAAAATAGTTACCATCAATCATTACTAGTGATTAACAAAGATTAGTCAATAATGAAATGCTAAGGTATGTAAGAAAAAATGTAAGGAACCTGTGAAGTGGACAATGTATGGTTGTTTTTGTTTTTGCTTAATTGTAATACAGCATTTTCTTTAAAGGAGAAAACTAGCATTCTGTTTTGTGACAGTTTGTTAATTCCATGTGATGTCAATGAAGTCGTGGATAAGTCTTCTGTGGTAAAAGGAACTGCAGACATCTCTTCTGCTTCACGTCAGCACTTGTCGTTAGTAGGAGAAAATCCTGTTCTTACCTAGCCCTCCAGTGTTTAAAAAAACCCCTATACAGACAAAAAATAATGAGATTCAAATGGATAGTAAACAAGTCTTATTCAAAAGCAATAATGAAACAGCGTAGAAAAAACTTGAATATTTATATCATGCTCAAAATGTGTAAAAAGTAAAATCTCTCTTTACTTTAAAAAGCAAAAACTCTCTTTTGTGTTTTGATTGGTACATTATCCCTGTCAAATTTACTCTACACGTCCTTACAGACATGCGCTGTCTAAAGGCTCTTTCTGGTAGCATGGAAAGAAAAGTTTTAAGTAGAAGAGAAAGGAAATGGCCAGTTAGCTGAAAATTTGCATTTGTGAAACCAACAGTAACAGATGAGAAGTTTCTTTAGCTATTTTCTGAGGGGTACTTTGTCTAATGACTTCTCCCAGAAGCTGGAAATCATGAAGATGATACAGAATTGCTTCTGGTTTTCTGTGACCTTGCTTCAAATGGATATGAGATTCAGTCATGTTGCTTACGTTTACCCATTTAAAAAAATGATGCCATTCCTGGTTTCAGAATGCATGAAGCCTCTCACAGTTATGTAACATACAAAAGTAAAGGGTATCTTTTCAACAGCAAATAGTCAGGAAACAACATTCAATTGAAAGTATCTGATGTTAACCATATTTTCTAAATCAGTTAAAGATGCCTAGTCAGTGGGTATGGCTATGCCCCCTAGCATGTCCAGAAGCTTAAGTCACTTATCAGTTTTTGATGAAGTATTAAACAGGCTGGATTTCACGAGAAACCCCTGGAGATCATCCACACAGTCCATGCATAGGACCATTTGGACAGAGGGAGGTGGATATAGGAAAACTTTCTTTAAATAGTTTCATTCATTGAGACTAGTATAGACAAAACCACAGGAGGACACTCTATGGAAGTAACAATGCGCTATGTAATCCTCACCCTGCTCTTGGAAAAGTTACTGTGTGTAAATCTTATATAGCTACAATTTCAACTACTTGGAATCAAAATTATTGCAAAGTCTATTCTTAACCAAATTTCCAGTTCACTTACCATAGCTAAAATGAGTTTTTCACAATACTTAGCTGCTTTTATTCCAGCACGTTCAAAGATATCAGATAGTTACATAATTATGTTTCCCTTTAAACAAAAGTACTCACATTACAGATAGTAATTTGTTGTCATTTATATTATAGCACCATTCATCCATATGTTGTACTTATATATAAAAGGAATGTAAATTTTTAAAAAGTGTCTTTTGTTATAATTCTATATTTAAATGACACTTAAAACCAAATCTGAGCAACTCAGTTACGTTTGTTTTATTGATTTGTTTTTACATATGACCCAAAATCAGGTGAAAGAGCTCCTGGCTTTCTTAGTTCAATTTATTTTGGTAATCCATGACTGTTTTATAAAATAAGTAATTTAGTAAGACTCTTTCAGAAATTCTTCTTTTAATTTTTATAGTTGCTCATTTTTCCTATTTTTGTTTTTGTTGTTGCTTTGCAATAGACAGGCCAGTATCGGAGAAGATGAGAGTAAATTAACAGCAAGAAAGTTGACAGTGACATTCCAAAGATGACACTAACAGAACAAATTTTCTCAGAATGCCATTTCACATTTTTTTGTGACTTTTTATTGTCCTAAAGAACAAGGATAACAGAAGAAGATAAAAAGTAAACAACCACAATTTATTGTGATGGATATCCTTGTTCACTAACTATTTGAATTCACCTTAAATTTTGACATTTAAGAAAAACTGCTACTGTTAGCTTCTTAGCACAAAGCTGTATATGATAACAAGACTGAAAGGATGGAACAAAGATACAAGATAGTCATACATCATAACTGAAGTGAGGAAAATTATATTGAGACCGTTTAGTTATATGTTTAGAACAGAAAACAACTGCTTTCCCAAAGAAGAAAGTATAAGTATATAGAAGCTGAGATGATCATGGATATAAGAAGAATGCAGCTTAGGCATAAGGAAAACCAGACAAAATAGGGGCAACCAAACCAAATAAAAAAAGATTAAAAGTCAAATCAGCTATTAGTTGAATTTTTATATGCATGCCAGCTAAAGCCATACATTTACTTAAAATGTTTTAATTCTGTAGAAGTAGGTCAGGTAGTAGTATTATATGAAATTAAACACAAGCATTTTTTTTGGTGGAGTAACTAGACATAGCCATGAACTACAGTATTTCACAATTGTTACCAAAAATGAAACAAAACCTCTATTTAAAACTTTGAATAAGCAGCTCCAAACCTCCTGAAGAAAGCAAACTCATTAATGGCAGGTTTCCTTTGGGTAAAATGAATTAAAACATGACTCACAGCCAGAAAGCTTCCAAGCCTGTGACTTAAAAATAACTGAAACTGTTAAACCACTGTTCCTATAGGCATTCTGACATCATTCGTTATTCAAGTAGCTAATGCAAGACTTAAATTTATAAATAGAATTTTGAATCCTAAAAACAGTGTGGCAGATGCACTCTTCCACTCTGAGAGCAACAGAAAATTCTAGGCTGATGGACCACCGTGGTCATGCATATGCCCCTTGGTCAACAGACAGGGCTTTTGACCAGTGAGATGCCTTGGTTGAGAGAAGTTTCTGGGCACCTACCATAAATGGCCACAGCTCAGAGTCAACTAGGTTATAAATGGAGCCTGTCAGAAACTCTCTGAGTTGGTCTTCCTCTGAGTATGCAGTTAAAGACTTTCCTCTCCAGACTGGCCATAACAGGAACATTCTCTGGAGACTGAGACACCTTACCAACCTGGTAAGCACACTGGGTACCCTTGAGAGTCCTCACTTTGGGTCACAGAGTGGGAAGATGCACATTTTGAACCATAACTCTGGAATTTTGGGGATCCGATCACCTTGAGTTTGAGTTGGCTGTGTAGTAATTGAACTTCTAACAGATATTCAAACCTGTGTTGTATAACGTTATCAGAATACTGAATAAGTTGGATAAAACCCATTTGTAGTTGGTTTCTGCTAAACAGCTCCGATTAGAATAAAATCTGGAGGTTGTTGCCTGCCTAAATTGACTTTTGGGGTGCCTCCATGACAAACAGTAAAACCTGCTGACTGTTGGCCCTCTTTAAAACTCGGCACCTCCTCTACATTTCAGCAATCTGACTTTGACAAGACTGTAGCTTTCACAACCAAATGACTGAACCTGGTCTCTTTGTGAAAAATACATCATATTCCCTTGAAATGCTTTCTCTCACCTAAATGCCTCCTTCCAAGCATACAGGCATAAATATACACAGAATTTGCATTTATTTATTTAATATTTTGGATTAACTGGTAGAAAACTGATTTTATTTTCACAAAAAATGAGGAAATAATTTTCAATTTTTTAACAATAAACATTGAAAAATATTGCAGTCACTAATTGAAGCCTTCAGGGCCTGAAAGGCAAAACCAAGGCTGAGTATCCAAATTAAGTTCCAATGCTGCCTTATTTATCTAATGTCAAAAGTCTGTAGTTTTAATATCTGGTTTAGGGAATCGGTCCAGTCTTTCTCTGTACAGAGAAAATTCAGAATCTCCAGGAGATGCTTCATCTCATCTGTCCTGGATTTCTCTTTGGAAGAAAGGAGACAATTTCTGGAATTGTTCTCTTCACAAAGAAAGTCTGGTGTACAGCTTAGATGCTAGGGAAAACTATGTAAATTGAATACTATCTGAAGTTTTTGCTTAAACAGTATGCACAGAGCCATGCACTTGATGTTGTACAAAGTTGAAGGAGGGACTCTTCATTGCTCTATTCACAGTGTTCTCTGTAGGATGTTATTTCCCTTTTTTAGAACATTCTTAGTGTTAAAAATAATAAGCTTATAACCTATCCCATTTCTCAAACTAGCTCTCCACAAATGTCTCTTGCCTGTCTCAGCAAATATGTATTTTAGAGGTAGCAAAACTGAATGCAGGAATAATACACAAATATTAAAATGAAAATCTAAGCACCACTGATATTAATAAGATCTTAATGCTTGATATTAGTAGTAAACAGGATTGTACCATCTGAATCCAAAACCAACGCTGCTAGTACCTAGCTTTACCACATAATTTAGGTGATTCTCTTGATAATCAATATAAATCATAGAATTGTTTAGGCTGAAAAAGACCTTTAAGATCATCACATCCAACCATAAATCTAACACTGCCAAGTCCACCACTAAACCATGTCCCTAAGTGCCACATCTATACGTCTTTTAAATACCTCCAGTGATGGTGCCTCAACCACTTATCTGGGCAGCGTGTTCCAATGCCTGGCAACCCTTTCAATGAATAAATTTTTCCTAGTATCCAATCTAAACCTTCCCTAGTGCAACTTGAGCCTGCTTCTTTTTGTCCTGTTGATTGCTACTAGGGAGACCAAAGCCCCCCATGCTACTCTCAGCTTCCTTTTCTCCAGTCTAAACCCCAGTTCCCTCAGCCGCTCCACATAAGACGTGCTCCAAAGCCTTCAGCAGCTTCGTTGCCCTTGTTTGGATGCCAAGTTGGTTGTTAATTACCCATTTTCACTTTCTGTTATATCGATGTAAATAATTATTCTAATTGTCACATGTCAGTGGAAAGACTGTTAAATCACTGTGCCTTTCCATAGCTATTTTTGTAAACCAGTTTTCATGGTGCAATGATGTTCATGGTAGAGACCATTTCTACCAGGGATTTGTGAAACTGTAAGTTAATCAATCTCCATTGCACACAAGGCCTTTTTTTTTAAAGAAAGGTAATCTACATCTTAATATTAATTGCTCATGTTATGCATATTTTGAAATTTAAGCTTCAGGCATTATTTCACATGGATTCATGCACCAACATATTGTGTAAAAGATTGGCTATATAATGGTAAATTATTTGTAGCTTATATCTTGATTTAAAGTATTGGAAAATAAATGATAACATTTGTTCTGTGCTCTGGGAATATCTAACTCTGTGTATATGTTCGTATGTAGATATGTATATATGCATTTACGTGTAAGTATAAATAAAATTGAATATTTTTTATCTTCTTTGGGAAAATTGTAAACATAGTTCTACTCATATTTTGATTTAGAGACTTCTCAACTGAATCTATTCTGATGGACTGTAACTTTATGTTCTATACTTCTGTTATGTATTTTGCAGTTTCTAAGTTCAATCATAATGTATTTTCAGGCTTTTGTGTACTACAGCTTTCAGTTTTCTCCTTTTATGAATATCCTGAAATTTGAAAGTTGTTTACTGCACTTCAGTAATACTTAGCAGAACTTACTTCAGGTAGCCAGATAAAAGCCAAGCAAATGTGAAGTGTACAAATTGTACTCCTTAGTGGTGTAAGAAAATATCTAAAAAACTATTTAAAATTGAATGAAATTATATACCTCCTGGGTCACTTCTATTATATTCAAATGGATAATTTATAGTATGGTCTTTTGGAATTAAGTGCTTTTTAATATGCTGCTTGAAGGATCAGTCTAAGACCTGCTAATGCATGTCTGTAAAACAGAAATTAACACAGTTGTCTTATCCTTTCAGAAACATAACATAAATATCATGGATCCTGAGTGAGAGCGGTACCTGTAGTTCAAGTGTCTTACTTGTCATCAATGTGTCAGGATTTATGTATTTTATCTTACAGAATTAATGATGAAACAATTTATAACCCCTAATTTTTTTAAAATCTTTTTGTAGCACTTCAAGAGTTTTCAAGATTAACACAGTATAGCATCAAAATTAAATAAAATATTGTTAGAATAAATGTTTATAGTTTTCTGTGTTGTCTGTGACTGATGATGTCTTTTCTTTCTCCAAGAAGTGGAATATCATAAAGTGATCCAAAAAAGTACTGAAATAAATTATTTTCTAATCTTACCGGCAGTTATAATTCAGTTGTTGAGCTACACAAGTTGCATTATTTAAGCAAGGCAACAATTCACATGGATTCAGTATTCTCTCACAGAATTTGCCAGTGAATATTGGCAGGCAGATACATGCCACATCCTAAAGAAAAGAAGAAAATTAGAAATAATTTTTTGTTGTAACCAAGGCAATACAGAAATTAGTGTTTACTTCCATTACTAGAGAGACTCTAACTAGGACAGGTCTCATGTTAAACAGTTTACAAAGACAGAAAGAAAAAAATCCTAGCCCCAAATAGGTTGCAAACACATTTTAGGACAAGTGGATAGGACAAGTGGAATAGGCACAGATTATACTCGAGTTTGGTTTGCTAGCTGGAAATATACCAGCTCTAAATTTGGCTGGCTTTGTGATTTCATAACTGAATCAAGAAGGGACTTCATAATTCATTCATGTTGTTTCCTCATTTTTGAATTTCTTCCAATGTAATGTTTGCATCTATCAAACTGTAACAGTGCACAAGGTACTTCAGATAGCAAACAGTATTCACTGAGTAGGAAAGAAAATGGTTTGTATCCTTTTTTCCCCTTCAACATGAAACTTAGAGACTATACTTCTCTAGGATGGTGAAAGACATCTGTCAGTCTTTGCAATATGTAATGTAGACAGCGAGAACAGTAATTTTACAAAATAAAATACTTATTGGAAGTGACAATCTCAACTCTATTTTCTATTAAAAATAATGTTCTTTATGGGCCTTTTAATGTTAGAAAGTAAAGGAAAAATATATACGGTTTTATTGCCCCAGTGAAATTGAAAGAGTTCATGTGTTTCTTTAGAATCAGTCTTAAAGGCATAATCAGGGAATTTTATTTTAACATCTACTGAGAGATTTCTACATGTGTAAAACAAACTACTGCACCTGTTTTTCTATAGAAATGGTCATACAAAATGGTACGTGCTAGTTTATCTGCTAGAGGAAATATTTAGACAGATTGCATAATTTAGAAATCTATCAATTTGGTAATGCAGATGTCTCTTTCTGTGAGTATGTGTTACTGGTACGCAATAACTGAGCTTTTGAACTCTTTCACTGTTTTGGTTCTGTATAACCACTGCTATTTGCAGTAGTCATGCTAATGAAAGAACATTGACATTGCAGTTTGAAATACTAGGAGATATGACAATTATCAAACCTTTGTGAGTCCGAGTTAATTTATTCTATATTAAAAAAAAAGAAAATAGGTAAAAAAAAAAAGAATTAAAGATAGATACCACAGGAAAAGCAACAATAGGCAATAAACACTCGGTAATAAAGATGACTGATGGACTGATGTATCATGTTTTATGTCAAATTTTATTATAGAGAGAAAAAAAAATTAAACAACTTCAGTAATTTCCTAAGTGACCTACAAGCAACTGAAATGAAAATGAGGAATTTGGGGGTTTTAATTATAGAAATACTAGAAAAACTGCACATTCAGACAATGCTGTGTCTTCATGAAGCATGCAAAGTCAATTTAAAAAGTTACATTAGAATGAAACGTTTAGAGACTTTCATGGAACGGTTCCTCCTCGAAGCTATGTCAGGGCACATGGATGACAGGGAGGTGATTAGAAACTGTGACTGTGTTGATGGATAAGAGAAGAGCAACTGAAGTAATCTACCTTGAAATCTGTAAGGCCTTTGACATTGTCCTACACAACGTCATTGTTGCCAAATAGGAAAGATGTGGGTTTGATGGATGGACTATTCAATGGATAAGGAATTGGCTGGCTGGCCACATCCAAAGAGTTGTAATCAACAGCTCAATGTCCAAATGGAGATCAGTAACAAGTGATATCCCCCAGAGGCCCCTATTGGGACAAGTACTGTTCAATATCTTTATTAAGAACATAGACAGTGGGATTGAGTGAATCCTTAGCAAGTTTGCAAATGGTATCAAGCTGAGTGGTGCAGTTGGTACACTTGAAGGAAGGGATGCTATCCAGAGGGACCTTGGCAGATTTGAGCAGTGGACCCATGTGAAAGTCATGAAGTTCAACAAGGACAAGTGCAAGGTCCTGCACCTGGGTCAGGGCGGTCACCAGTATCAGTACAGACCAGATGATGAAAGGATTAAAAGCAGCCCTGTGGAGAAGAACTTGGTGATACTGGTGTGTGAAAAATTGGACGTGACCTGGCAATGTACTCTTGCAACCCAGAAAGCCAGTTGTATCCTGGGCTGCATAAAAAGAAATGTGGTCAGCAGGTCAAGGGAGGCGATTCTTCTACTTTACCCTCAGGAGGCCCCACCTGGAATACTGTGTCCAGCTCTAGGAACCCAGCACAAGAAAAACATGGACTGTTAGAGTGAGTCCAGGAGAGTGCCATGAAAATGGCTGTAGAGAAAGGTTGAGAAAAATGGGGTTGTTCAGCCTGGACAATAGAAGGCTCTGGGGAGATCTCATTGTGGCCTTTCAATATATAAAGGGGACTTATAAGAAAGATGGAAAAAGATTTTCTGCCAAGGCCTTTAGTGACAGGACAAGGGGCAAAGGTTTCATACTGAAAAAGGATAGGTTTAGATTGGGTATAAGAAAGAAATTTTCTACAGTGAGGGTGGTGAGAGAGTGGAAGAGGTTGCCTAGAGAAGTTGTGGATACCCCATTATTGGAAGTGTTCAAGGTCAGGTTGGACAGAGTTTTGAGTAATCTGATCTGGGGGAAGATGTGCCTGTGCGAAGTACGAGTGCTGGAACTAGATGACCTTTAAAGGTCCCTTCCAACCCCAATCATTTGATGATTCTGTGATTCTATGATTCTATGTTCAAATAGGAATCTAAGTTTATACTTACATTTGGCAGATCGATACATGTACCTCTGTTCTGACATGGCATTGAAGAACATTCATTGATATCAATTTCACAATTGTGACCAAGAAAACCAGTGGGACAATCACAAACATAACCAGACTGATTATATTGACATATGCCCCCATTCACGCATGGCTGAGATGCACAAGGATCACCAGGTTCCTCACAAAGTGGACCTAAAAGAAATAAACATAAAAAAGTAGGTAGTGTTTGAGTGAATTATGATTCTTGATATGCTACCCATAAACATTAATTCGTCACTATGTTGTATTTCCCTATTATTTATCTTTTTTTTTTTTTAATTTTAGGAGAGATTGACAGGCTTTTATCTACTGTGTTTTTCTGAAATTGTCTACGCTGTGAAGCTCCATTTACTGACTCAGACACCTGTGAACTATCACCATTTAAAAAGCAAAGAAGTATTAAAATATTACTGTATGTTTTGCTTGTTATGGTGAATAAACATGGTAGAAATATGTGGGAGTGATTAAACTCATCTGTAGCAAATGAAGGACGAGAACTGGAACCATAGTCCCAGGAGACTCTGAAGAGGGAGGTTGTTCCCTTTCCTATTTATGGATCCAGCCAGTAGTGAAGCTGAATGTACTCTCAGTAGATGGATCTACAATCACGTGTGCACATGTGCACATAGACACAACCGAGACACAATGACCACATGGATCAACATGGAGACCAGTGTCTTTCCCTGGACCACATCAACACAAACAGCTTGAACAGCAGCAATGGCTCAAACCTTTTCCTCCTCTCAGCCTAGTCAGTATTGAAGTTCATCAGCAAACATACACACTCTCTCAGTTTCTAAATGCACAAATAAACCCATATTAATGGATCCCTCAAATATTAGCATAGATTTTAAGTGTGTCTGATATCTATACCCAGATCCTGGACCTCTTGCCAGCTTGCTGGCTCAGACTTTGAGTCATTCCAGATTTGGGTATCATTCTAGTTGCTGGCTAGACCAGCTTAACCCCTGCCCACTAGGAAGAGTGGTAACACAGAAATAATAAAGAAAAGAGACTGCTGTTATCAGATGCAGGGCTGAGCCAGACAAGTGTAATGAGCCATAACCTGCTTACACTCAGCCAGACCTCTTATCACATTTTCTCTGCATTTTCCTATATTAGTACTTCTCCCGTCCACCTTGATCCCTACCTTCCTTCACCCTTTTCATCTTCCAGGTAAACTACCCTTAGCTAAGTGTTTGCCCTTATTGACCCCAGTTTTATCACTTCTGTAGACATATTCAGTACTTCTGATATGGTTACCTAGATAATCTTGGCTTTCTGTAGGATTACTGATATGGTTACACAAGTTCTGAGGTCCTTGCAAGAAAATAATTCCTTGTAAGTCCCCAGTTATCCCCTTTTAATTATCTGTGAAGTTTTCCTGTCTCTCACAAAAGTCTCCCTTAACTGCCTGTGGAATCCAGTCATCCAGTCATTGCTGATGGTGCAATCACTATCTGTAATTTTTGTCAGCCACTTACTCAGTTATTTGTTAAGCTCAGCAACTTTACATGTTCACATGTTATGTCAATGTTGTGGTTTAACTCAGCAGGCAGCTAAACACCATACAACCACCCCACGGTGTTATGTGGGAGACAATTGGGAAAAAAAAGAAAAAAAAAAAAAAGTTGACCCTGTGGGTTGAGATAAAGACAGTTTAATAGGATAGAAAAGGAAAACACTAATACTACTACTAATAACAATAATAAAAGAATACATAAAACAAGTGATGCACCATGCAACCACTCACCACTCAATGAACTCATACACAGCCAGTTCTTGAGCAGAGGTCCCCCTAGCCAGCTTCCCCCAAAATATATACTGAGCACAATGTCATATGGTATGGAATATCCCTTTGGCCAGTTTGGATCAGCTGTCCCAGCTGTGCCCCCTCCCATCTTCTGGTGCACCTAGTGTGAACTTAGAAGCTGAAAAGTCCTTGATTACTTAGCAACAACTAAAACATCAGTGTATTATCAGCATTATTCTGATTCTAAATCCAAAACACAGCACTACACCAGCTACTAGGAAGAACGTTAATTCTATCCCAGCTGAAACCAGGTTAGTCCATTAGTTTCCTAGGTTCTGGTCAGTCGTGGTAATCCCAGACAGGGGTTTACTACTCTGCTTGCATACATCAACAGTTATGAGCTACATAAGTATTTTGGACAATTAACTCTTTTTAATTGTGCAACATCAAAGATACAGCAGAATTACAGCAGCTAAAAATCTACTTCCCTTTACTTCTGGAAAATTGTCTAGCAAATATGCTTTTTACATATCCCCTACTTTGTTACTCTGATTTAAACCACTTTATGAACATGTATTTACAGATCACATCAGAAGAATTTTTCAATAACTTGCTGTAGCAATAACATTAACTTCATAATAATTCTGAATAGTAGTATGTATTGATTCCACATCTTGTTAGTCACTTGAATCAACTGAATTAAAAATAGACATTCATAAAACAATAAATTATACTTTACAAAATGATGCATACTTTTGAAATGGTAAATAGAACAGTTTTAACTCAGAATTGTAACTGCCTGGTAAACATAGCTAATTCATTTGAAAACAACAGCTGACTATGTGAACCTGTAATAATTTTCTTACCAACACAGACTAGCTACACAGAGCAACAGTACATATGTGGAACAACATTTACCAGGAGGTCCAAATATAACACTTTATTATATACCACGACAGCTGATGTAACAAACACTATACAAGAAAATCCCATTAGCAGAAAAAGGGTCAAAACACAATTTCCTTTCTATCGCCCAGCTCATTGGAAATAGTTCTTCCAATAAGGCAAAATTAATTGGATCTGCTTTTAGCACATATTATTCATTTATCTTTAGTGTTAGAGGACATTCAAAGAATCTTTTGTGAATTTGTTGCTACCCCTCATCACCATAGTAACCAAATTACAGTAAAAGTACATTGCAACTTGCAGATGTTGGTGCTTGCTAATAGGAAAAGCCAAGAAGGCCATTCCTCAGAACAAGGCCATTGACAGGTACTAGTGCATGTGTAAGAGGCTATTTGCAGCATGAAATGATGTGGATTGGCCAATTGTTTCTTATTCAGTTTAGTATTTACCTGTCCTGTTATACTTCAATACAAATATTGTACCCTGGCAGTACTCATAGATGAGGCAATATATCAATGCTTATCTTATTTTTTTTTTCCTTTGATCAGGCATATTTGACAAGAATCAGTGCTCCTGACCCACCCACATTACTGGACAGGAGCAGGGAAATCAGCAAAACAGTGACTCCAACTGCTCTACCCAAAGGAAAGCCAGAAAGTATAATTCCACAGGACAGATGGATTAATAAGTTTTTCCTGCCATCGTTTGTATCCCTGAATCCATTCAATCCTCCTCATTTTTTCTGTCACCATTACCATTACCAATCTATTCTTAGTCTTTTGTTAAAAAATTTGCATTGGATGGGATTGTTAGAAAAGGGAAAGACTAAATGAACAAAATAGCACAGGACAATGAAATCCAGTTGGGGAAAACAGATGAAAGAGATGCCTTTTTGGTAATGCTATTCTCATTTGTAGACAAACTAGGAAAAGAGCATTGTTCTGCTAAAACAAAAAAAAAAAAAAAAAAGAAAAAAAAGAAAGTAGTTAGAAGAGGAATAGAGCAAAGTCTGAAAAGAGATAAGGAAATACTATTAATCACAACAGCATGGGATTTGAACAAGGAAATGGTTCAAGGATGGCAAAAAAGGTGTTTAACTTCTTTCCTCCTTGGCATCTCCTTGCAAAGGACAAATATATATATATATATATATATATATATATATATATCTATCTATATCTATATCTTTTTCTTAGTTTGGAAAAAAACCAGTGCACTTAGTGTGAATTGGGAGCCAATTATCTAACCAGGCCAAGGATGATAATTTTAAATGAAGATACCAAAACAGCAACTGCACTCATGGTCTAAAACACAAGTCACATCTTTCATAGGTCTATCTAGAGTGAATTCAATAAAAAACTCTGTGAACTGCCTAACATCTTTTAGGAAAGATTCAATCTTAAGTAGAAATGTTTCCTTAATCATTGACTCTACTTCTGTCTTTGATATTCCTCTAATTTATAAATTATTTTATTCAGCATCTTATGTGAAAAGAAAAAGCCATGCTCTTTCACCTGAACACCCATGCTGGAGGAGTTTGAGAAATCAAGTCAATAAAAAGAATTATGGATAATTGGTGTTTCAAACTTTGTACTCTATCATTCTCAAACCTGATGTTACAATCAATTTTCTAAAGAAGATTGAAAGGTGACTTAATTACAGTGGTTGAATGTGGAAAATATCAAGCACTGAAGGGATCATTAATTCAGTGGAAAAAAGTGTAACAAAAGCAAATGACTGAAGAGGGAAGCACGATGAAATAAAGCTAGAAACACCTCACATATTTTTACCAGTGAGGTCCCTGTACTAGACTGCCATGAAAGAACTGGATTCTACAGCTGCTGATGTCTTCACATAAATGCTTTTTGTAAGATACTACATTAACCATATACAAGACAGAGGCCTTGATATGCGGGTAAGCAATAGAATAATCTTTGGTCAAAACAGATGCAAACTCATGCTCTAAATGTGCAAATCTATTTAACTACTTTGGCTCAAAATGTATACAAAACCTCTCAATAGCTGTCAAAAATCAGAAATTTATTCCAAATTTCCATTTAAAAATTTACACATTTTTGTCATCATCAGTGTCTCTTGTTTAGGTGTGTTTAAATAACATCTACTGATCTCTTGAACGCTGTTAGAAGCAAGGTAAAGAGAGAACAGGATAAGAACAGATCTGTATAATCTGAAGTCAAATGTAAATCCCTGAAGGAGAACAATATTTAAGCAATGAACAATGAAGCTGGGAACAACACACCAGTTCAACTTGCAAGTGCATATTGAAAATGCTTATACAAATTCCGGAGACCTGAGACTTAAATTAAAAAAAAAAAATAGTGCAAGCCAAGACTCGTTTTAACTGCATAGATTTGGTGCATAACCTCCTGTTTTACTTTGGTATCAATAACAATATAGTATAGACATAGTATTTGACATAAGTGCAGTGTGTTTCTGTTGCCAGCAATTTCAACAGAAGTACTTCTTTCCTCAGTCAGACCCAAAGACATTTGCTGAAAATACTGAAGTCACTTTAGTATTCACTGATGAATGATTAGCTACTCAAAGCTATGATATATTGTTTAACTTCTTAGGAAAATAAATGCAGAAACCATGTTATAATGGGAGACAGCTAATTCAAGAAACTTCAATATAAAAAAAAAATACTTATCAGCTTGATTGAATAACCTCATTCAAGAGGAAAATTCGAGAAATTAAAGACATGATCAGTAGGATTGGTTCACCATGGTGAATTCTTGCTTAGTTTACTTCAATAAAATAAAAATTGCAGAAGATTAAATGGCAGTAATGATTGAGTAAAGATTATACTGCAGACCAATATGAAAGCTGATGAATTTTAGTTTAAGGAACGGAAACCTATTTCCAGCACTTTCTATTGCTTTTACATGTGAGGAGAAAAAAACTCTTCACTAAACTTAAACAAATGACAAAAACCCCCTAGCAGTTCCTTGTTTGATTTAACTGTATCCATTCTCATCTTTATTAGTTTAACTACCATGTTTTAATGATAATCCACTAGAATTCAAAGGACATTTCTGACACCTTTGATAAGCACCAGTCAGTTTGTTAAGATACTACATAGTGCAATTTACATAAATATCTGGGGTTATTGATTAAAATAAATATTATTTTTAGAAAAACAGGTTTTTTGTGCTTCATATTTGTACTATCATTTCTCTTTCCAACGAGTAAAATGTGTGAAAGATCATCTTAGCATACTACTCTTTAATATGATTTCAGTACTTTTGTTTCGATATTCCTGTAATGAAAAATCAATATTTCCTAGAGCAGTTAAACAGACTATTTCAGGAAACAGCATGTGTTAAACCAGTATGCATCCATGGATTTGTACTTTAGTTAGAATGAAGCAAGAACATTTCAGGCCTAGCATAAGAAATGAACTATTTAGAAGGAGAGAGATTTATTTTCAGTTTAAATGAAACAAGTAGTTCACAGAATCACAGAATCACGGAATGTTATGGATTGGAAGGGACCTCAAAAGATCAGCTAGTCCAAACCCCCTGCCAGAGCAGGAACACCTAGGGGAGGTTACACAGGAAGGCATCCAGGTGGGTTTTGAATTTCTCCAGAGAAGAAGACTCCACAACCTCCCTGGGCAGCCTGTTCCAGTGTTCTGTCACCCTCACTGAGAAGAAGTTTCTTCTCAAACTGAAGTGGAACCTCTTGTGTTCCAGCTTGAACCCATTACCCCTTGTCCTATCATTGGTTGTCACTGAGAAGAGCCTGGCTCCATCCTCGTGACACCCACCCTTTATATATTTATAAACATTAATAAGGTCACCCTCAGTCTCCTCTTCTCCAAGCTAAAGAGCCCCAGCTCCCTCAGCCTTTCCTCGTAAGGGAGATGCTCCACTCCCTTAATCATCTTTGTTGCCCTGCACTGGACTCTCTCCAGCAGTTCCCTATCCTTCTTGAACTGAGGGGCCCAGAACTGGACACAATATTCCAGATGAGGTCTCACCAGGGCAGAGTAGAGGGGAAGGAGAACCTCTCTCGACCTACTAACCACCCACCTTCTAATACACTCCAGGATGCCATTGGCCTTCTTGGCCACAAGGCCACAATGCTGGCTCATGGTCATCCTGCTGTCCTAGTTGCTAGGATCTACAATCAAGGACCAAGATAGTAGGCAGTGAACAGAAAAAAGCCTTGTTAATATCTTAATATGTTCAGTTACACCACTGAAATTCTAGAAACCTACCTCTTACGTCATGTCCTTCTTACGTCATGCCACTATTAATGTTTAGCACTCTTGTTCACTTTAAAACTGATTTCAAAATAAGGCTATTTTAATCTGATGAACATTAGATTTCAGTTGCTGAAGTGAAAGTAGTTCTACAATTAAAGTAAATCCTATCTGCATAGCTCGGGTTTTATTTATTTATTTATTTATTTATTATAGTTTATTTGTTATAGTTCTATATAATTTATTTATTATAGTTACTCCTTATTATAGTTTACTCCTTATTTTTGCTTTCCTGAGTTTCATCAGCTGCCTTTTCTTTTAAATGTAAAACTGAAAAGTATTTTATTTTTTAAAGTTATCTTTGTGTAAAGAATATCTTTTTGCTCTTCAAAAGTGTCACTGAATCACAACAAGCTTTTTTAAATATATCTAGACTGTGAAATATACAAATATTTCCATTGATATACTAAGAGCATTAATACTTGAAAAATGAATAGAGTATTTGCATCTTCATATAAATTTCTAATCAAAAGCAATGAACAACACTTTTTTTTCTGTATATATTTCATATAACATATATTTCAATAAAGTTTGAATCAAAATTAAATCTACTTAAGGCACTGCAAATCTAGGTCTCAGAAGAGAGTGAGTGCAAATCTCCCTGGAAGACTATAAAGGCTACAATCTTAATTTTAGACCAAATATGCAGTATCAAAGCTCACTGATGTGCTTTATACAAAAGCTCCAATCAGTACACTTGAAAATAGACATTTTGAAAGTAAATGAATGAGAAGAACATTAGCTTCCATCAGAGGAAAGCCTATTACAGAGAAAATTACAGTACTACTGGAAAAACTCATCAAGAGTCCTTGTAAACTTTCAGTTTTACTTCTTATCTTGACTAACCAGAGTGTTCAGAAATTCTAAAATAACCAAAGCAAATAGAGATGGGCTGATTCTGAGTCAATGCTACCCTGGGCACTGCTAAGGAAGTGTGCATGGGCTATTATTCCCTGGGGCAAGAGCAGGGCATCACCCTAGTTATAAAAAGTCAATACACTCTCCCTAGCCTAAAATCACTTCCTAGTGCCTCAGTTTGTTGCAGAAAGGGGTCTTCAAATCTTTACTAGAGGCAGCAGAAAGAATAGTCATCATGGTAAAATTGACAGCTATGACTTTTATCAAGAACACCGGTGCTGACTACTCACAGAATATCTAGATTTAGAATTGCCTTTCTTCATGCTGACAGCTGCTGGTGTTTATCACACACCAAATACAGAAGAAAATATAAGTGTATCCATTAACAGTGAATTCACTATTTCTCCATGTTTTTTACTACAGTGCAATGATATGATTACTTATCCAAGTTTTGGGAAGGCGGTTTTAAAAATGCAATGATTAATCACTCCTTTCTCTAAGGCAACAGTTTCTCCAGATAGTATTCAGTTCCCCGCCTGGCCTTCAGGTAACAAGACCTTTCCCATGCTCAAATGCAAGATATGTTCCTAAAAGCTCACATACTTCTGTGCGAGGCTCAATACTTCTGAATTCTGAAGTATTCCAGGTGAGGAAGTCTCTCCTGGCATTCATGGACTAGCATTGTGCCTGACATTGTTCAGTACAGTTTCTAAAGGTATGAATGGGAGATACACTTTTTATTAAAATCCTGAATGATAATAGAACAAGCCAATATACTGAATGGGACAGGAAACTCTCTTCATTAAAATACAAAAATTTGTGTGATTTCAAACTGTGAAAGTACAAAATATGAAAATAAACCTGCACAAAAACATTAAATATGTAACTACATAATACCAGACAACAACAAAATGCCAATGCTTTGTGAACCAAAACAGAAGGATGTTCACAGGAAAGAAAACATCATAATCATTGATTAGTGATTTGAAAGTACTGTTTTATATATGTCATTAGTGAGACTAAAATTAAATACTTATTACCATTCAGGGTAAATGACAGAGACGATTCAAGGAAGTTTAACACCAGAAAGTGTCTCCCAAGTGAAGGTAGGCAAGCTGTGCAAGGGCACACCATGCTGGGCTGGGTGAAACCTAAGGATACTGCTGGAAGAGAGGATGAACAATAGAGAATTCAAGAGGTGCAAGTTCTCACTGGGTTTGCAATGAACAGATGATGTTTGATTAACGTAGTATAGATGGAAATCAAGGTAGAACCATTGAACAGAAAAAGTTATTTAGAGATATTTGAGCATTTTCTTGTGGAAACATAAACCATTTCAATTATAAAAATTTGTTGTGAGTAAAGCAAAAAGAATAAATTGAAAATAAAATAATTTCACAGAAGAGAGCAAGCGGTAAAATGACCAAAAGGGCATCTATCTTTAGCTGTTAATATTACTAATACAGGGATGTATATTTTCTGATTGTAAAGAGCTGTTGCAGAAAATAAAAGCATTTATTAGTAAATGATAGTGAAAAATCTTTAGAGAAGAAAATAAACTTATATTTAGAACAAATACAATCCAGCCTTTTCCATTATATTGCCTGTGTGTTTACAGCCAGCTAGAATTGAAAAGCAACATCCCTCCTGAAGTGCTCAATAATATGGGAAAGTGAATACACCTCAAGGAACACTGTAAGTCTATTAAATTCTTAATGGGCAAGGTGTTACTTAAGGCTTCTATGGATGCCTATAAAAATCCCATCGGAAACAGAAAGGTCCTGAAACTTTCTGTTTTTTGTGACGCAGGCAAACCATATTTCCTTTTCTTCTGTTCAGTGGAATGAGTGGTAGCTTCCATGCTGCTTAGCAGCAATGATTAGCTGCCTGTTGAAATCCTCCTGTTTCTATGGGTTTTTTTGGTGGTGGAGACCTCAGGGCTTCTGCTTCTCCTTAGGTTCTGAGTTGTTGTTTTCTCAACTTGCCTCTTTCCCAAAGGTCAAGACTTCAGAAGCCCTTTAGCTAAGATATCTATTTCACATCAAAGGAAAAACTAAAATAACGTGGTTCCATGTTCCATAGGTATGTTTGGAACTTAGACCTTCCCTCTCGAGTCTTTGAACAGCAATTTCTAGCTGAAACTTTGAATAAATGTTTTTCTGAAACTAATATAAGTTTATCATTATGCATAATGAAGGTAACATGTTCTTAACTGTTCTGTAAAGAAGAATTAAAGTGTGTGGTATTTTCCTCACCCAAGGGAGGGAGGAAGGGTGGGAGGTTAAGATTTCTGAGTGGGGCATCTATACTCTTTAATATTCTCCAGAGTAAGCATGATAGGCATCTGCATAGACTTTAGAAAAACCTTCATTAGATACCAAAGCAGTCTAATCTGTAATTCAGGGTATTTTAAAGGCTTTTAGTTTTAGATTCCCAATTTATTCCACAAGTGATACACCAAAAACTTAGTAAGAGAAAGGTCTAGATCTTAATATATTTTAATTTTCTGCTATATATTAATCAAAGAAGATCATTTGTCTTCACATAGATTTTGTTTTTAGTTGAAACTGACCAAGGGCTAGAAAGAGAAAAAACACTTCAGAAGTCATTAAATGCACAAAGGTTTTGATGAGATGCCTAAAATTTATTTATACATGGGCTAGATTTACTCTGAACCACTCAAAACATTTTGGGACACACTATTTTATAAATGTTCACAACACAAATAACCATTTTAGCCATATTATGGACAATCTGGTTATTTATGATTTTTAGCACTTACCTTTCTAGCACTGTAAAAACTAGATGAGGTTTTAAAGAACACATAAAGAGCCTGAGTGGCATTTTTGAAAACACCTAAATAACTTGACATACAAAATAAATGTGCTACATGAGATATCCCACTCAGAGGTCTCTTGTATATCTAGACTATTTAACATCTTAAAATATCTTGTATGAGGTTGGCAACTTCATATTGCATTTTAGATTTCACTTTTTGAGGTGACTTAGATACTCTGATATCCTATGAAGTCTCATTTTCAAAAATAATCGAGGCACCTTTAGAATGGAAATTCTATTATTGGCACTGTGAAGTATAATATGTTGATAAATGACAACTGTAGAAGGTGGGATACATAAGCCAGCCATATATTTTTAAAAAATTCTTGTTAACTCTGTGCTGACAGGCTTACTGCAGTCTACATACTGACTTATTCTGACCATCTTCTTGACACACTTTTCTTTGGTAAAGTGATATGGGTTAGATTTGTTGGATTGTTTTGATTCACTTATACAAATATGCAAAATGACACATTTCACAGTTTTTGGGTAGTCATAATTGTGTTTAATTGCTAATTTTATTTGAAGCAACTACTAAAGACCTGGGAAACAGACCCTCAGGAGACATATCCACTTGAAATTCAATAAGCAAGGTGAGGGTTGAGGAAGAGATGTGAATGAAAGGAATATATTCTGGGAAGGTGTGCCCTTAGGCAACTGTAGAGACTGAGATCATGTGCTAAATAAGGAGAAGCCTGTGGCAGCCATAGGGATTAAATATATTGAGAAGGAGAAGAAGGAAGAGAGAGCAGATGGTATAGAAAGTGAGAGCAAAACCAGTCCTTGAATCTCAGGAATAGAGGAGCCCATTAGGGTAACACAAAAGCAGTAGAATGGGCTGAGTAGCTGCTGATAGCCCTATATTGATACCTCCTGTATCCTAGGAGGCAGAGGAAGGAAAGTTGAGAATAGCTTTTAAAAAACCCCTGTTTATAACCTTTATGCTGTTGGTGAGAAAAATATGCTGGTTTTAACTTCAGTATTTCCATATTGCTGATTTTTTTTTTACCCTAGCTACTAAATTTTGAGAATATTGGCTGTCATGAAAAATCCCAAGAGAGCTCAGTTGTGTTAATGACTAAAACGAAGGCTGTTTATATGAATAAAATGTGTGATATGCTGTCAAGTGACCACATCACATCACCTCATAATAGAAATTTATCTTCTCTCTTCTAGATTATGCATCAATTTATGGTAATGAATTAAACTTGAAAAAAAAAATCCCTAGGAGTACCTATAGAAGAAAACCAGGAAAAAAAAATAAATCACTAAGTTTGTACATCTGTTCATTCTGTTAGAATTGTTATGAGAAGGAAAAGCTCTGTTTATCGTAGCAGTTGATAAACATTATTAGACTCTGAGAAATAACAGAATGTTATACCCTTTGCAAGAAAATCAACTTTCGAACATTCAAAGTTTCTTTAACTTTCAGTCTCCAATGACCTTTGGGTGTATTACCATTTCCTGAAGCCAAATTTGACATCCATCAGCATGATTTAATGAGACAAACTGGGAGTATTTTAATCCCGGGATGTTGTGCAGAGTACTGCAGCACCTGGCAATTCTGGAAGCACTGTAGACATAGAACGTACTCAGTGCCTGACTACATGCCAGGGCACTACTATTGAGAGAAGAATGGGATCTGGGAGTCTCTTATAAAAAGGATAGTGATCCTTAAAAGCTGATAATACCACCGTAGGTTTCTGGCTCTAACCTAGTGATGTAATATATAGAAATACAAACCTGGTATGGTAAAAGAGGCCTTGAAAATTGTAGACACAGCATGCAGCATAGAGTAGTATGGTGTGGAATAATAAGAGATGAGGCACAGGATTGGCACTGGAGACCCAACAGCTGTAAAGAGCTCAACAGTGAACAGTCAAACACATGCATAGCAGAAGCTACACCAAAACTGGTCTCAAGGGCAACAAAAAAGAAAAAAGGAATAGTACCTAATATACATAAAACCCACGATACATAATAAATTCAGATGTGCTGTGGGACTGCAGAAAAAGAAAGATATATAAGTGTGTTCACAAATATATAAGCATGATCCTAAGTAGAAGTTGAAAGCATCAGCACCAACATTATATTCTTCCTGGTGGAGAACTCCAGATGCTCACAATAACACCATAACACCCTTGCTGCCAACAGCAGTAAAAGAAGCAGGGAAAGGGTGAGCATAGCATTTGGAAAAGGGTTGGAAACCAATTAGTCTATATATAAGGAATTTACTTGTATTATTATTGAAACATTTTCTGCACAGATGACTCCTAAGTTTTCAATTATACTACTTTTTTTTACTTTATATATGCACTGTTTTTTCCAGAATCCTGCGTTTAAATATTGATACATACTGAGACATATTATGGCAGAAAGATAACAAAACCAAATGAAATGAAAGCCAGGGAAAGGCGGGGGGGGCGGGGCAGAGAGGGGGCGGGGGGAAAGCCATTAATATTGAAGACATTTCCTGGTTTAATGCAAAGACCTGATCAGCGTTGAGAACTCTACAATATCAGAAGACTGTATTTTCTCTCATCGTTTCGGAGGTCTGTGCTCTGTAATTTATAAAATATAAGTTTATACAACCTAACTTGGGCCATATAAAAAAAAGACATTCGTTCTAACCCCTGTTAAAACCTACAGTTTAAACTGGACACGTCTAGAAGAGGTTTCATTCTATCAAAAATTAGATCTATGACAGATGCAATTAATTGTTCCTCAGATCTCTGTTTTTCATCTGACAAAACAGGGCAAACTGAATGAATATTTCAGGTTAGATACTAAACTATAGACAGTTCATGCTAAATAACATGCAGCCAGTCAATGAAGAATATCTGAAAGCTTGCTAAATGAATGGATTAAAGCTAACCAGAGAATATAATTTTACTACAGATTTATCTTTACAAGCATTCATTTTGCAGCAAGCTGCAAAGGCTAATTGATAAAAATAACTGGTTTTAGTTTGTTGGTTTTACTGCCAAGGTGGTAAAACATATTTTGAAGTGACTGATTACTGTTTGGAAAATAGTCAATGAAATTATGTCCTGCATCTAGGAAGAAAAACAATTTCAAATATGATATATTCCTACTTATGTGTTTAGGGATTTCATTCACACGTATACAAACAAATAAATTAAAAGGGACAGTGGTTAATGTGGTGTCTTCATTTTTCCTATATGGTATTTTTATTTTAATCTGTAATCTCCATTCATTCTGAAAATGCCTTAAATTAAAAAGATCCAAGTTGCTTTTATTGGTATTATGTTTGAACAGTTCAGCAAATATGTTTTAGGACATTCATTTTATAAAGGATTTAAATCTACCAGCAAAATGAACAAAGGAATTCTCAAAGCTTTCTGAAAACTTTGAAAAGCTTTTGAAATAGTGTCTTTTTGTCATAATTCACAGGTTGTCATTATCTCCTTGTAAGATAATTTTGTCTTTTGTCTATTTAATAGTCTGTATATCATGGATATTCAGAGTGGATTTCCTTTTAAAGGAAGACAGACATTATTTTACTGAAATGTTTGCAGCAGTACTGATTCTACGCTCTGGTGTGTATCCCTCCTGTAGCTAGCGATGTCATTTGTAAAATTCTGCTCCATTGCTAATTCTCTAAAACAAGTAAATGAGTCTTACTAAATTTGAAATGTGTATAGTAATCATCTATTCGAAGAAAAAAAAACCCTACACATATTTTTAATGTTTTCTAGTGTTTGAATTTCATTCATTAAGTAAGTAGATTAGGTATTGTGTTCTGTTTACGTGTGGTATGATGTCAGCTACAGTCAGCTACTTGCAAGACACATTGTGTCAAGCCATTGATTTCCACACCCTGAAATAAATAATATGATAAAATTACGATATGTAAGTCCTATGGTCCTCCATATTGTAATTAATTATGAAAAAAAAGTAATTACCACCATACTCACACAATTTTGAATTCATTGCCTGCCACAGAGATTTCCTTGGTTCAAACATGCCTGTTAAATATTTTTAGAAAGCTCTTCTCTCATCTTCTTGCACATGGATGCTGGAGCTACTTGCTTTGTTCTACTGATTCAAGTCAAGGAATGAAAGACTGGATCTAATGTTACCAGAATACAGCCTTGTACTTGAACTCAAACATTAGTTATCTGGTGACTGCTGGATCTTTCCTCTGGGTAGATATGGATCTGAAGGCATTCCGAAGTACAGAGAAGGAGAAATTTGAAGTTGAGCTTCTCCTTAGAGAGGGAAGACATGTCAAGTGAGGGCTGCTCTCTGGAAAGTATTGAATTATCAAACAGAAGTTATTTGATAGCATGACAAAGTTTTAATTGCTTGAGAACAGTGTGGCTGGCATCACAGGGACCCTAAGCTTTCACCTGCTTTCAGGACCAAACTCCACTTTAATGTATGGGCTGTGTTTTCTCAATAAAGCCCCCAAACTGTGAAAAGCTATAATATATTTGTATGCAAAACTAAAAGCCCCACTATGTGTATTTAATATCTGTTATTATTAAAGGTATCTAAGTCTGCAAGTGTTCATTGTGTCTGCTTTTAGAACTCTATCAGGAAATTCCCTATTTACATATTTACTGAGCAAGAGGGAATAAGATGTGAGTGAATATGTCTTTTTTGTCTAGAGGTTAGTGAACTTACATAGCAACTATGAAATACATAATATATTCAAGGTTCTTATCCCTTTCATAGATAAGGATGAGGGTCTTGCCCTGGTGCCCGCAGTCAGACTTATCTCTCTCTCTCTGGACTAATGAATTTCATGGAAAATGAAAAAACTTCAAAACATTGCTGTAAAAACATTCTCAATTTATATAAATTATAGGTTGCTCTTAATGACATAGACTTAGCATGCATTTTACTTCTGGGGTTATTTCTAATTTGAAACTCAAAGTAGTTCTATATATTGTTATTTACGTTTTAAGATTGTCTCACCACTGTTATCACAGGGTGTAATGGCAGGGACATTAGGAAGTCTGTAGCTCAACCTCCTGCTCAAAGCAAGATAAAATATGAGGTCAGACCAGGTTAGTCAGAGCTTTACCTAGTCTAGTCTTTTAAACCACCAAAGATGGAGACTGTATAATTTCTTTGGGCAACGTGTTCCAGTCTTTGACTGCCCACACAGTGAAAAAGATTTTCCTGATATTATTTTGACCCTCTTTTGTTTCAACGTATGCCTGTTGTTTCTCATTTTCCCACCATGCACTACCGTGTCAAGCCTGACTCCCTCTTCTCAATAATCTGCCTGGTAGGTATAGATGAATGCTATTGCATCCTGCCATAGAATCAGATCTTGAGTCAGGACCCTAAGGTTTTCAATTTCAGACATTAAACTGAATTCCATCAGTTGTAATTAATTACTAGCCTGGGGAGAAAGATTAGTGTATTGAATAATGGTGTTATCAATTCTGGGACTTTGTGTCTAGAAATATTTCCCAAAGCACAAACTTCTGGTTGCACGTCATTATGCAAGAAACTGAAATTTAATTCTTAAAGGAAGTTTGTATTTCTGATGAGGGGAATTCCAAATGAAAAAGCTGGGTACTTGTTAGGTCATTTTTTTTACTACATATAAAATGATAGTATAAGCTAGTACATGTTAAATTCTTTTTAAAAGGATGTGAGTGAGCAGCATAAAGGAACGCTGTCTGTTTTAACTTTTCCTGTCTACTGCACTATGGATTAGAACGAAGCTGCTGGAGGGAGAGGTGAAATCACTCCTGAGTACAACTGAAGCTGCAGGATTCCAGGCAGAGCTGTGAGCAAGAGGGTGAGCAACATGAGCACAAAGCGAAGGATTTGCAAGAAGCAAAGAAAACAGACAGGAAGCTAAGGCACCGTGGTGAAGGGCAGAGAAACATTTTTCGTGTGGTAGCATGAAGTGTAGAAATTGTTTCAACCCAGAGAACTGGATTGACAAAAGAACCTGACAGCAAAATTGGAGGAAAAGACAGAACAGAGGCCTTTTTATTCTAGTTTTTCTTTGTCAAAATATCTCTTTAAAAGTTCATTGTTCTCATTATGCTTTTATTAAACATAGCTTTAGCATTTCAAAGCCCTTCCATATCAAAGAAATAGTGCAAGCAGGTCCAATTCAAAGGTCTGGCTGAGTCAGGTTTGTGTCACAATTGCTAACTCTATTTTTTTCTCTCCATTGTGGGAAAAGGTAGTATACTATAGTATTGTGGAGTATTATTAAAATACACATTCACTCAGCACAAGTTGGGTAGAACAAAAGGTTTTTGGGTGGTCTGCTAACCAAATGTACTAATTACCCTATACTTGAAGACTCAGAAAAACCTTTAAAGAGAGCAAAATTAAATATTTAATGATATAGAAGACAAAACAAAATGCTGATAGCACTTAGGAGATGGACATATGTTCACAAATGCTTTGCTTATAGCTGCCTATCTGATTTTAAAACTACTCAAGTTCAAAGTGAACAAAACTAAATGCAATCTTTATTAATTCAAGAGTGACGGTTCTTCATCCCTATTGAATATACAGTGTTATCGGTTAGGACTGCTCCATTCAATCTGCTATGTTATTTTTTAATGCATGAATTCTTGGAAACTAAATCTGAGCTGTAAGCATTAGCTAAATGAATTATTGAGTTATTTAAGTGCTACACACTAATGCCACTGTTTCTGATGCTAGATGACTAGAGCTACACCTCCAAAGGCATTGCTCTTGAAGATGGAACCAAAAAGCAAGAAAGCTTCTAGTTACACCTTCTTGTCTCACTTGTTGTTTAACAACCAGTATCACCCTCCTGCTGGTGCTTATGCTGAGGCTGAACTAGGATGATATCAAATGGGAAATGTAGGATGGGTTTAGCTAGATAAAGAGCTAGAAGAAGTGACAAAATGGCACAGGGACACAGATGTCAATATGGTGCAGATTCTGACTACAGAAAAGCTGCTTCTGCTTGCCTGTGTTATGAATTTGGTAGAAACTGAGAGCTACATGTCAAGCACAAAATATTGTGGGCAAAAGTAAACATATGATCCAAAATTTTACTGTTAGTTCAATTAATGTTTAACTGTCTAACAGTGCATACTCTCTATTTAAT
Organism: Caloenas nicobarica; assembly: GCF_036013445.1. Classification (NCBI taxonomy): domain Eukaryota; kingdom Metazoa; phylum Chordata; class Aves; order Columbiformes; family Columbidae; genus Caloenas; species Caloenas nicobarica. Next base: position 29,226,045 of record NC_088247.1, read on the forward strand.
ACAGAAACACCTAAAAGCCCTAAAATACCTATAGAATAAAATTTACTAATATTCCCTTTCTCTGGTGTTATGTTCATCCTTCCAGTGTCTCTCTGGAGCCCAAGGTTGACAGTTTCTGTCTTTCTCCATAAGAAGGGGGTAAATGTACAAGCCTTAGCTATGAGACTTATGCACATCTTGATGCCTTCTTGATGAAAAGTATGATGTTCATAGAAGGGGTTTCTTCCTCCTCTGTCTCAAGTCTAGTTTGTTTTGTTTGTTTTGTGTGTGCATGTGAGTTTTTCTTTACATATTTTCTAATCACAGACCACTTCCTTCTCCTGGGCTGCCAGCTGAAGCCTTGGCCCCAGTCCCCCCCACACAAAGGGCTATTATTTGTCTGGCATTGACTGTGGGAGACGGGATAGGTGGTGTCCCCCCCTCCTCTGGGGCCATCCCCAGAGCTGAAGCTGAAGCAGGGGAGGTAGCTGTCACTGGGTGCCCAAGCAAGTGTTAAACTGGTGACACCCAGCTCAGGCCAAGGTGAGGCTGAGCCCCTGCACTGCTGGGTCAGCACACAGCCTGAAGGTTTCTACTGTTAATAGTAAAAATCACATATTCAGTGTACTAAACAATCATTACACTCTCTCAAACGTGCAATATACTGCCAGCCAGATAAACAGTTACATGTTTACCCTCCATCTGGTAAAGAAAAAAACAATCTGGTGTATATATACCGAAGGACTTACAATACTCAGCTCAGAAAGAACCTCAGATTATACAACATACTATTGTCTGTACCTTGTTGATTTTACTCATTCTGCTGTGGAAAAAATGTTCTGCTATCAATTTATTCAGAAAACTGATTTACAAGCTAAAGAAGAAATATGTTTGAAAAGTTTCATCCTTTTTCAAAGCCTATCTGATCCAATAGCCTAAAAAATTCTGTGTTTTAAACCTTTCCCTTCATTCTGCCGTATTTTCTAATTCTGTCTTCCATTCTTTCTTCATATCCTTGATTTTTACTCACTTATAAATATACTATGCTTATTTTTTTTTTTGTACTGGTTTTGGCTGGGATAGAGTTAATTTTCTTCATAGTAGCTTATATGGGGCTGTTCTGGATTTGTGCTGAAAACAGTGTTGATAACACATCACTGGTTTAGTTATTGATGAGCAGTACTTGCATAGTGTTTTCTGCTTCTCACAGTGTCCTGCCAGCAAGTAGGCTGGGGGTGCATGAGAATTTGGAAGGAGGCACAGCTGGGACATCTGACCCTAACTGATCAAAGGGATATTCCATACCACGTGACATTGTGCTCATCAAGAACAGCTGTGGGGAAGAAGGAGGAACTGGGGGAATATTTAGAGTTATGTAATTTGTCTTACCAAGTAACTATAACACACAATGAAGCCCTGTTTTCCTGGAGATGGCTGAACACCTGCCTGCCAATGGGAAGCAGTGAATCAATTCCTTATTTTGCAGTGCTTGTATGTGTAGCTTTTTCTTTACCTATTAAATTGTCTTTATTTCAACCAACTAGTTTTTTCACTTTTACCATTTCAATTCACTTCCCTGTCCCACTGGTGGGGAAAAGTGTGCAAGTGGCTGTGTGGGACCTGGCTGCCCACCAGGGGTTAACCCACAACAAATATTTGGAAAACTATGTAGCTCTAATCACAACAAACATCTGGAAAACTGTGGGCTCTAATGTGACTGAAAGCTTACTTCCCGTATTCCTTTTTCACCTTTACACTAAGTATTGTTTCCAGTAGAAGTTGCTATGTTGTCCAAGTTTCCCCAAGTTGAGTCACACTACATATCTGCAAATTTCTTTGTTTTGAGAGAGTATTAAAAGATGACGGTACCTTTTTTGGGTAATTTGACCTCAATAACAAATCACATGATTGCCTCTGGAAGTAAATTGAGTTTTTGAAAGACTATAGTAGACAGTTTTGATTGGGTTTTGTTTTCCTTTTTTCCTACCAGATTTGTTCTGATTTTGATGTAGCTGGTCAAGTTTCCTCAAAAAAATGGAAAGCAACATGATGGACTAAGTTATGAGATAAGCTGAAGGAGATATTAATAAATCGGGATTTTTTTAGAATTGTCTTTGGAATCAATGTAACAAGGGAATAGAATTTATGCAAAGTAGACAGGCAAGTATTTAAACTTTATTTTATTTAGTGGGATACAAATACTCTGGAACAGGTCACCAAGGCAGCCACCACTTTGAGGTGGCTATCTTCTTTGCAGTGAATTCCTAAATAACATCTGAAAAGTTTTTTAATTGAAAGAAGAAAGATTTTATTAGAATATGAGCTAGAGCAATTAGTTTTTAAAACAAAAAGAACTCAAAGTGACCCAGCCAGCTAGAATAAAAGGAACTCATTCACAGTTTTTTACTCCTCCATGATTTCTCTGCAGTTCTCATTTTTGGCCTTGGATACTTGGCTAACTGCATAGTCACCCTAGTCCCTAGTAAGTTCTTTCCAACACCACTGGCTCCTGGACATCTGATCCTTACTCCTCTCCAGCAGTCTTCTGCATCATCTGCAGTCTTTCCTCACTGCTTTTCCCCTCTTTTCACTGCGCTGCTGTGTGGAGAATTCTGTCTTATGTCTGCTCATTTGTTCACTAGGGAAGAAGCAATCTTCTCTTGTCTTTTCTTTTTTTAATGGGGACATAAAATATTAACTGAGACCAATGGAGAACAGTGATTCTTTTTGTTACCTACATTTTTAAGCACTCTGATGGGTGTGTGCCATTATTCCGTTCTGCTCATTTTCGTTATTTTAAAATTATGCTGCTGGTGTCAGTAACTTTGACTCATTTACAGTCCTCTCTAGCCTAATTGGTCTGTGAGTGTACAGTCTTATATTCTTCTCAATTTACTGTCTTATTGCATAGTATCATTAAATACTTTGAATAATCTTACAAAAATTATGAAGGTAGTGGTGATCTTAAGTCATGATATGTTTACTATTACTACTGTTACTATGGAAGATATTTTTCAAAAGGATATTCTCTTAATCTCCTATGTCTGTAAAAGATGTGCACGTGCATTTGTGTACAGAGAATGCTTTTAAGAGATTCTATTAAGCAAAGACGTAACCAGGCTGTAGTTATTGATGCAGTCCAGCAATCAAGTATATAGATTGTTACAATCTCTTTATGCATTTGGAGACATATAATTGTGCTTAGAGGCTTATATTTATGAATATTTAATATATCATGATCTTTTTCACTGTTTTTGACTAGGCAGATACAGTTTTCAAACACTTCTAATGTGAATACTGTGTACACATACACAGGCACATTGCAAGAAGAGCCAGAGGCCACGAATGCATTGCAAAGAGCAAGTTTTATTTTAGTTACCTCTCTACTGGGGGATCTCTGAAGTCACACCTGAGCTCCCAGGCAGAGGTGACACAAGCGGGGACGCAGGCGCTGGTAAGTTCAGCCCTGCTGGAAGATCGCTGGGCCTGCTGAGCTCACCTGTATTTCAAGGCTTCAAGCAGGCGCAGCCTCCTGCTCTTTCTCACAACAAAGCAGGAATCTCAGACATAGTGATAAGGTGCCCGGAGTTCCTCACAGGCCTATGTTATCTAACACAGAGGTTCTACTCATCAAGCACACAAGGCCAGTAAAACAATTAGTGTGATGTATGTGCTTTTTCTACAGACAGGTGCAAGTCACTTTGAGCGTATTTACATTTAACTAACCTCCTTGCCAAATCTTCCACTACGTTCCCATACAAATACGCATTATATGTTTTGCCTATCAGGCTCTAGGTTCAATGCATATAAGCTATAGTTGCTTTTGTCTGATTATGGTCAGTATGCTGGAAAGTTTTCAAGAGATCTGAATTCTCAGAACACTGGATATTATATTTATAAATAATTGTGAGCCAAAATTAAAACAAGAACTGAACTGTTTGAAATATATCAAAACTCCTGAGGTCCAACTCCCTCTCCCTGAAGAGTGATAAAAGATCTCTTGTGTTAATTAGAGTCATTGCATAAGTCTTGTTCAGAATCAGAATTATTCTGGATCGTAAACCAAATAATCAATAATCATTGTCTGCCCTACATTGAACTTTCTGCCTTTTTTGCAGCCAAGATTACCAACGTCCAGGATGGATTCCAAATGAACCATGGGTTAAAAGTAATTTGCAAACTATTTAAACTTATTAATTTGGAGATCCTGACCTGAACTACTGTACATAAATCAAATAGATAATCATGAGTGTACAGAACAATAATTTGTCCACATAGTAATGGATAAAACATGAAAATTCAAAATTGAAATGGTATGGTAAAAGACCTGAATGTATTACAGTCTTTAATTATACAATGCTTTTTTAACACCCTATATTTCTAGAAATAATAAATTGAATTTCTTTCATTCAAATTTACTTACAGGAAATTCTAGTCTCTCCAATTGTATGTGCAATTAACTCTTCTAACAAATAAACTTCAATCAGGTTGCCATTCTTTTAAGACAATTAAAAAGGTTTTCTGAAAATGAAAGACTGCCTGATATAAAAAGAAAAGAGGCTTTGCTTTCACATGGCACTATCCTATATTTTCATGACCTTGATTCATTACTATGTGGACAAAGTTAAAGTCAAGATAGTGCTGAAAGGTGTACTATCTGTTAACTTCAGAGTGATTAATGACAAGATATCAGGTATCTCAGAGTTGAGAAGCCATTAACTTGGGAGAAAGCTGAAAAGCCAGAGGGAAGAAATAAGTCATAGTAACAAAAGGACATGAAGAAGCAGTGCAGTTCTCTTGACTATAGATTGATATGCTCCTGTAGCCATGCTTACTGTCAAAAGGAATTTCAAATTACTGCTCATGTACACTCTGGCTTTACATTCGATCAAACTACCACAAGTTGACCAGTAAACACTAAGGCCTTAAGTAAGGGAAAAACAACATATGCCAGCAGCAAACTAAATAAATTATTCTCTAGAGGAAGTCCATAAAAACAAGAAGAAAAGTTCAAATATAGGAAAATTAATGGCAGTAATATTTTTCTCTGTTATGATAGCTTAAAAAAAGGATTTTAACTGTATTTAATAGAATTGCATGTGTACAATATATGTTTAATCGATAAAATATACACAGAATTTATTTTCTTTTAAGACTTGAACAGAGTGTTCAATCGGCTCCTCGTACTGTGAGAATAAAACTATTACAAGTTTACCTTCTGCAAGGATATCTGTTGAACAAAAGGAAAATATTTACAGTTAATCAATGTCAACAGCAAACATATTAATACAATTTGCTTCACGTTTCTAACTTCTCTGTGTTTGCAGTAGTTTCTACCATTTAGAAAAACTTAATTCCTCAAATTGCATAGCATTCCTCTACAGAGATGAGCTCTGTGTATGATTTCTTGTGTTAACAGACATCCACAGAAACTTCTCTATTGTACAACTGTTTAACGCAGTATGCTAAGGCTTTCTGCATTTTGAATAAATCTGGTTTCAGGAACAGTTCTGACTATGTTTTTTTCCTTTTATAAAACAAGAGCAACAACAACAACAAAAAAAACCCTACTTATATAAGCAAAACATTTTTTTAATTTGTTGAGTGTTGATAAAATGGTGCCTACTAAGTGATTTTCTACAAAATTGATTAAGTAGAGAGTATCTGCTGGTTTTAAAGGCCAATAATAACAGCAAGAAACTGCGAAACAGAAGTTTTTTATACTGAACACTCATTAAGCTCTTTATTCATGCAGTGAAATAGAATTCTTTCGGACAATTCAAATGATGAGTGTATTTCTACATTTTATATCAACATACAGTAACGGAAAACTTCAAGGTTACAGTGATCAGGTCTTTCACAGACAACTCAGAGTGACAAGTCTAAGTATGGAAGACTCAGCTGGTGGGTATGGAGAGGAAACAGAGACTGCAACCTAGAGCTCATGAAAGCTTAATTGTTGGTGGCAGGACTTCAGCATCAAATTTCTCTCTTTATCCAAAATTGTGATAAAATACCCTCCGTACAGCTGGCACCTAATCATCGAGGCACCCACACACTATAGGCATTGTCATTTCAGTATTCTATATTTGTCTAACGTGCAGATGCCATATTTAGGCTTTAGCTACTCCAGTTTGATTTGATCACTGCCTGTCTTCAGTGGTGTAACTCAGATAACAGCTAAATGACATTTATTTACTTCTAATTGAAGTAACATACACCAAGGACATCAGCTTATCTATTTTTTGACACTAATGCTACTATACCCATGTTCAGTGAAGACATGAGAAGTAGAAGCCTCTCTAAATTCCCCCAAAAGTCAAGCTATACACAATTAGAAAAATTCTTGCATATCAGTCAGAAAGAATCCACTTCACACTATGAGAAGCAACAGTTATGGGGAATCACATATAATTTGAATAAAACAGAGCTATACCCATTTATTATGGACATCATATTACTTTCAGAAAAACTGCAGAATTCTTGTATGTTGGTTTCACATAATTTTGTCTTGTGTTTAAAACACAAATATTCAGAAAGTATCTTTATATAGGAATATAATTACAGTGATCTAACACTCTCAGTGGGCATAAGAGATCACTGTACTGAGGAACTTCATTGTTTTGAAAAGACTTCATGATTACTAAATAGATATAATTAAATCAAGTTCAATTTGTCATAAATAATGCAATCGTAAAGTACAAAAATGCATTTAAAACTGCAGTACGGAAATAGATGCAGTTTGGCCATTTTTTTTTTTATATGAAACTAAATATAAGCTTAAACAATTTGTTCCTCTTACCCGATAAAGCTGTGATTATCTTACAGCTGCAATTCAGTCTATTCAAAACATTATTCTTGTTGTTCTAAATGTGTATTCATTTACAGAATGCTGTTTGACTTGAGGCTTTCAGGTTTTTTGTAAATGAGCACTGAAATAATTCCATAAAATCATGTTGGTCACACTGAAAAATGGGTTTGATACAAATGAGAGTCTATAATCACAAATTATTGAAATGTGTTGGAGACAGCCTTTTGCTATGGAATATGGATTTCAAAGTACTTCAGTAAAGCAGGATGTAACCCAGAGAAAAATATGCAGAGTCCTACCATTAGATGAGAATACTCACCTCTGCAATAACCAGCTAAATAACCATATTTAGAAAAGAGTTTCATGCTTTTAGAGCACCACAATCAAAATGTGAATTAGTAATTTCTTGCTGTTGCAAAAATTACTTGTGTAAATGGAAATATTTTCTGTATAAAGAGTATTATCTGTTACCTGTGAAATGATTTCTCCTTTACTTTTTTTACTTCAGCCATAGTTTCTAATTTGAGGTCCTAGCTGCCTACTGGATTTTGGATGGAAATGAAAGCAACAGTGATCCTTTGTAAACTCCTAAAGGCTCAAAACTGACTTATCCCTATGTGGTATGGTTGCAATTCTGAGAAATGTAGTCGTTTCTGCAATTTATACTATCAACCATGAGAAAATTATATTAATTGACCATATTCAGACAAACAATTTGCACCTTATCACCCACTTTTTTCAATTAGCTATGTTAATAGATAATTAACAGCCATAGACAGGAAAACTGGAATGGGATTATGCATTTTTTTCTTGCTATGATCACACAACTTGAATATATTTTCTAGAGCAGTATTGCACTATTCCTTTTATTCTTGACTATATTAACTCATGCAGTGTAGAAAAATAGAAAAAGTGATAAGCAGATGTCATAGTTGGAATTTAGAAATGCTTGGCCAGCAAATCTCAACTGGAAGACTTTGAAGCTGCCTGGGTAGGCAAACTGGAGGAAGAAAAAGAATAGTATGTGGTTGCTGACACATGAGTTCTATACCTAAGGAACTGGTAGGCCAGCTGATGACACTACAAAGAGCATACCAGTTACTTTGCTACTCTTGGGGCAAGACACTATGATAAAAGAAACAGGAGGTCAGAGAACTGTATCTTTACAATGTCATAAAGACAATGGCATAAAATGACAAACCTTTGAATTCCTATTTAAAAGAAAAAGGACCTAGATAAGTTTAGTTTTAGGGAAGAAAAAATAATATCCTACTCAGTTTCAGGTGGTCATCAGAGAAGCAAAAATTCTAGATTCATACATAGTCTAGGCATAACAATTTGGTAGTTACATCATTGTGAGGCAATTTAGTAGCTGCAGATGTCAGAATTACCCATCTATGATGCAGTTTGCTTGCCAGATGATCAACCTATGGGGTGCTACAAGTCACAAGCGACCTGACAATTGCAATTTAAATACCAATTGTAACACATTAATGGGTTCAGACTCAACTATTCAGAACAGCAGAGAAGAAGAAATTAATGGAAGTAATTTTAATGCTGTTTAACTTTTTAAAAGATTAAATGGAAAATGTCAAATAATTAAGCTATTTGCAAGTACCTGGAAGACAATAAATATAGCAGAAAATAGCAGACATAAAAGACTACATGGATTTGTAAGCTACAAATCTTGTCACACCAGCCTAGGTTTATGAAGAACAAGTCTTATAATGCCATTTACATAAAATTTAATAGTGCATTTGGCATTGCTTTCAAAAAATACTTGAAGAAAATGTAATCTGGTTCTATCTCAGATTACAGGCTCAGATTAAAAACAGTGGAAAAAGAGAAAAGGAATCATTACAGAAAATCCTGCTTCAAGAACAAGAAGGATCAAAAGTTTAATAAAGATGATTTCCAAAGAAAATTTGAATGAAGTAGAGTTCAGCTTAAGAAAAAAAAAAGGGTCAGTGATAATATGATGCCAATTTAAGTACAAGGGCGGTTTCAAGATTTTCCTCCTAACAAAATCCTATACTAACTTGAATGACCAAAATGGAGTAATGTTTTCCATGGACAATGTCAGTAGAGAGTGCTGCACACTGCTTGGAGGACAGTTCAATGCTGCACAAGTTCCCAGAATCTATAGGGATATAAGGTTTTCTATACTAGTTCCTCTTTATTTATTTTGGTAACCCTGACAAATATAATTTTAAAGTATCATTTAGCATGATACTTTACAGAGTCTGAGGGCCATTCTTACTGGCATCATAACCGACCAGCACCTCCTGGTATAAAATATCTTTGTGCTAGGAAGTGCTAAAAAAACCCCAAATCCACAACAAGAAAAAGCAGCCCCTCTCCCCTCCACTCCCACCAAAAAACAAAAAACCTGATTAAAAACCCCAACCAACCAGCCAAAAAACCACAAAAAAACCAAGAGGCTCACCAATTAGGAATTGTATGGTATTATATGTGGTAACCTAACAAAAGCAAATATCTCTTACAAGTTGTGTTACAGGTGTAGCTGATCCTTCACTGGAGAAGAGGGATGGAGTAGATGATACTGGGATTAATTTAGTTTTATATTTCTTTGATTTTTTGTCAGCCAGGATGCCAGACAGGCAGCGTGCACTACTATAGACGAGTATAGACGAGGCCCTTTGGTTTGTCAAAGGCAAATGTGAGAAGTGTTATTTTGTTTGTTTGTTTGTGGGGTTTTTTGTTGTTTTGGTTTTTGTTTGTTTTGTTTTTTGTTTGTTTTTTGTTTGTTTTGTTTTGTTTTTATAATTTCACCATAACAGTATTAAAGTATAAATATTGCACAAAGATTGCATAAAATGTAAAAACTGGCAAACAAGAAAGCTACTTACCAAAAATGATTGTTTTGAAATGCTAATCAACAAAAGCATAAATGTCAACAAAACGCAAAATGGTATCACATCAAACACGTCTGCAATGGCTTTAAATTATATATGCCCCTATGATGGTGCTATTGCACAACATTTCAATGGAGATGATCAAATTCTGTCAAGTGATGGAGAAGGAATCCTGAATCACTGGTGCAAAGTGAACGATTCAACACCATTAAATCACTTATGTATAATTTCTGACAAAATGCTAAATGAAACTTAGGCTACCTATCAAGAAACAGATGGTAGCAGTACTACCTTTGTGATATGCTTAAAACTACTGAACAACTGCAATAGAGCCATTCAACAGAAACTTATGGTATTCTCACCAAAACACAGAAATACAGGAGAAACTAGTGAGTCAGAAAAACTGCGCTTTCAACAAACATCAGGTAATCTTTTTTTTTTCACATTAAAAAGTAATGTTCATCTCTACAAAGAAAATATGACCTCTCAGGCATTGTAACTACCAGATTGATTCTCTCATTGATAAAAAATATAAGGAAAACTATAGCTGACAGTGCTGATGCTAATAAACTTCTAGCAAATCTGTTCAGTTTCTGGCTGTACTGGTTAGGCTGGGATAGGGTTAATTTTCTTCATAGTAACTGGCATGGTGCTGTGTTTTGGATTTGTGTGAAAACAGTAAAGACACAGGGATATTTTAGTTATTGCTGAGCAGTGCTTACACAGAGACAAGGTCTTTTCTGCTTCTCACAACATCCCACCAGGGAGTAGGCTGGAGGTGCACAAGAAGTAGGAAGGTATACAGCTGAGACACAGAATCACAGAGTCACAGAATGTTAGGGATTGGAAGGGACCTCAAAAGATCATCTAGTCCAATCCCCCTGCCAGAGCAGGAACACCCAGATGAGGTTACACAGGAAGGCATCCAGGCGGGTTTTGAATATCTCCAGAGAAGAAGACTCCACAACCTCCCTGGGCAGCCTGTTCCAGTGTTCCATCACCCTCACTGAGAAGTTTCTTCTCAAATTTAAGTGGGACCTCTTGTGTTCCAGCTTGAACCCATTACCCCTTGTCTTACTGTTGGTCGTCACTGAGAAGAGCCTGGCTCCATCCTCGTGACACCCACCCTTTATATATTTATAAACATTAATGAGGTCACCCCTCAGTCTCCTCTTCTCCAAGCTAAAGAGACCCAGATCCCTCAGCCTTTCCTCATAAGGGAGATGCTCCAGTCCCTTAATCATCTTCGTGGCCCTGCACTGGACTCTCTCCAGCAGTTCCCTATCCTTCTCGAACGGAGGGCCCAGAACTGGACACAATATTCCAGATGAGGTCTCACCAGGGCAGAGTAGAGGGGAAGGAGAACCTCTCTCGACCTACTAACCACTCCCCTTCTAATACACCCCAGGATGCCATTGGCCTTCCTGGCCGCAAGGACACAGTGCTGGCTCATGGTCATCCTGCTGTCCACCAGGACCCTCATGTCCCTTTCCCCTACACTGCTCTCTAATAGGTCATTCCTCAACCTATACTGGAACCTGGGGTTGTTCCTGCCCAGATGTAAGACTCTACACTTTCTCTTGTTATATTTCATTAAATTTTTCCCTGCCCAACTCTCTAGCCTGTCCAGATCTCGCTGGATGGCAGCACAGCCTTCTGGCGTGTCAGCCACTCCTCCCAGTTTGGTGTCATCAGCAAACTTGCTGGCAGTGCACTCTATTCCCTCATCCAAGTCATTGATGAATATATTGAATAATACTGGTCCCAGAACTGACCCTTGAGGCACTCCACTAGATACCGGCCTCCAACCAGACTCCGCCCCATTGACCACGACTCTCTGGCTTCTTTCCTTCAGCCAGTTTGCGGTCCACCTCACTACCTGATCGTCCAGTCTACAGTTTCTCAGTTTAGCTGTGAAGATGCTGTGGGAGACAGTGTCAAATGTTTTACTGAAGTCAAGGTAGACCACATCCACCGCTCTGCCATCATCAATTCACCTTGTTATGTCTTCATAAAAGGCTATGAGGTGGGTCAAGCACAACTTCCCCTTGGTGAAGCCATGCTCACTGCCCCTGATGACCCTCTTATCCTTGATATGCCTTAAGATGGCACCAGCGATAAGGTGTTCCATCACGTTTCCAGGGATGGGGGTGAGGCTGAACGGTCTATAGTTACCTGGGTCCTCCTTCTTGCCCTTTTTCAAGACCGGAGTGACTTTTGCTTTCCTCCAGTCCTCAGGCACCTCTCTCGTTTCCCAAGACTTGGCAAAGATGATGGAGAGCGGTCCAGCAATGACTTCAGCCAGCTCCCTCAGCACCCGCGGGTGCATCCCATCTGGACCCATGGATTTATGGATGTCCAGATTGCTTAACTGGTCCCTAACCCAGTCCTCATCGACCAAGGCAAACTCCTCCATTGTCCTGCCTTCCTCTGGGGCCTCAGGGGTACAGGGCTCCTCAGGACAGCCTCCGGCAGAGTAGACAGAGACAAAGAGGGCATTCAGTAATTCTGCCTTCTCTGTATCTTCTGTCACCAGGGCACCCACCCCATTCATCAGTGGGCCTACATTGCCTCTGGTGTTAGTTTTATCTGCCATGTATTTGAAGAAGCTCTTCCTGTTGTCCTTGACCCCTCTCGCCAGGTTTAACTCTAAGGAGGCCTTAGCTTTCCTAGTTGCCTCCCTACATCCTTTAACAACAGCCTTATATTCTTCCTAAGTGGCCAGCCCCTCCTTCCATGATTTGCAAACTCTCCTCTTCCACTTGAGTTTGCCCAGCAGTTCCCTGTTTAACCACACAGGTCTCCTGGCTCCCTTCCTTGACTTCCTGCGCGTTGGGATGCACTGATCTTGAGCTTGGTAGAAGCAGTCCCTGAATGTTAACCAACTATCTTGGGCCCCTTTACCTTTCAAGCAGCCTTGCCCACGGGATTTCCCCCAGCAGTTGTTTGAAAAGGCCAAAGCTGGCCCTGCTGAAGTCCAGGGTTGCAATTCTGCTTGCTATTCTGCTCCCGCCACACGAGATCCTGAACTCCACCATTTTATGGTAGCTGCAACCAAGGCAGCCCTCCACCTTTACTGCTTCAACAAGTTATCAATGTACTGGAGGAACCTCCTAGACTGAGGCTGGCTGACTGAGTAGTCCTTCCAGCAAACATCAGGGTAGTTAAAATCCCCCCTAACAACCAGAGCCTCTGACTGTGAGGCTGCCCTCAGCTGCCTGTAGAAGGCCTCATCAACTTCCTCACCCTGATCTGGTGGCCTGTAATAGACTCCCACAACAGTGTCACCCCTGCCAGCCTGCCCCTTAATTCTCACCCATAGACTCTCAACTCACTCCTCAACTACGCCTGGACAGTACTCTATACATTGTAGTTGGTCTCTCACGTAAAGAGCAACTCCACCACCACGCTTGGCTGGCCTGTCTTTCCTGAAAAGGACATAGCCATCCATGATCACATTCCAGTCATGTGAGCTGTCCCACCATGTCTCTGTAATTGCCACCAGAGATGGCTGACTCCAACTGACCAAAGTGATGTTCCACACCATATGGTGTCATGCTCAGCAATAAAATCTGGGAGAAGAAGAGGAAAGGTGGTAACATTCAGAATTATGCCCTTTGTCTTCCCAAATTATTGTTACATGTGGTGGAGCCCTGCTTTCCTAGAGATGGCTGAACACCTGCCTGCCAATGGGAAGTATTGAATGAATTCCTTGTTTTGCTTTGTTTGCACATACGGCTTTTGCTTTCCCTATTAAACTGTCTTTATCTTAACCCACAAGTTTTCTCAATTTTACCCTTTCAATCCTCTCCACCATCCCGCTGGTGGGCAGTGAGCAAGTAGCTGTGTGGGGCTTATCTGACTACTGGGATTTAAACATGACACTGATCAAGCTGATATGATTTGTACAACAAGGGAAATTTTACAAAAATGTTATATAGTCAATCCAAAATCTTCATTACTATCAGCTAGCAGGTTCCCTGAAGGCTTCAGAAAAGATTTCATTGTTCAGAAAAGTTTTCAAATATGTTTCTTCTATTCCATAACGGATGAGGGCACAGGTCCCCGTTTAAAGTGGACTGCTTTGATCTTTCAGTGCAAAAGAAGTTAGAATGCAATAGCTTGTTATATAGCACAACCTGTAAGCTGTACTTAGTTGGCATAAAGGATTCTGTATTTGTCAGCATATACATGAGAGATATTTTGTGCTAAATCATAATTTATATAATTGCCGTACTGCAGGCTGTTCTTTGCCAATGATTATGCACATATTAGGATCTATGCTATATATCATCAACTCTTTTGATCACAAGGAACAGTGATTAAGCCTGCACATCAACATCAAGGAAATTAAGGTCCTCATCCAACTTCACAACACTGAAAAGCTAGAAGATGCTGAAAAGTCAATTAGATCCGTGCATTGCCACTGAATAACTGAAAAATATGTGGGCAAATGTATCTAGGTTGACAATATGACTGATAAAATATACGTGGATAACAACACATATGAATCTAAGTTCCATTTACGGACATTAAAAGCTCATCTCTGTATTAAATAGAAAAAATATTTTGAATGAGTGTTCTGTTAATTTTTCAAAAACAGTTTTGTGTAACCAGCAGAAGTTAAGAAACTTGCAGTCGTCAGAATAAACATCTCAATGCTTTTGACATGAGTCTGTACAAATGATTTTGCTGATATGAAGTGACAGAATATAGTTTTGAATATTGAGATCAGCAAACAGCACAGCTGTATGCTTCTTTAAGCACAAATATGCATGCCCAAGCATCTGTATTTCAGATAATAGAATGCTCAAACCTGTTTTCACTGGCCAGATCATATGTACATAAATAGCTAAAAAGAAGGCTGATGAAACATTACATGGACACACTCAAGATAAATCTTTAGTGGAGTGGCAGCATCACCATCACAACATGGAAAGATGAAGGCAAAGGGTAATTTGCTGAGTCTGAGAACCTATTGCCAAGGCCTTCAAGCAAAAACTAATTCAAACTGCATGGACAAAAGAAACCATTGAAAGTGAATGCTGTGAAGAGTACAACACATTTTTATGGCATTTATAGTACTATTTGGCTACAAAATAGTATTAGTATTTTTATTACTATGGCTACAAATTACAATGGCTACAAAAATGTATGAAGAAGCCACAAAACTGAATCTTCCCATATCAAACTAGTAATGGCTCTGTAAAAACATTCCTGGAAAGCCCATCTGCCTAAAGAAACACAGGAAACAGTTTGAGATTTAGGGTATTTTGACAGAAGTCTGGTACTGCAAAGCTTTCAGGAGGGAAAAAAAAAATTACGGGAGTTGTGGCAGTGAAGTGTAGACCAAATAATCTAATTTTTGTGGAACAAAGTGTTTGCACACTGGTACCATTTTTATTTTAAAGATAATTTTTAAAAATTCTTCTGAAAAAACATAGTAACATATATGCTGCAATCAAATTAGCCAAGCAAATATAACTACTACCATTTCTGCCTGGATGTTGATTATGTGATTTAGAGTTGCTTTCGTAAGTCTGATGTACTACGTCAAGAAAGCCAGTACAAGATTAATTTGCAGGAATGAAGCCAAGTGAAATAACACATGTTCACATTAAGAAAATATTTACCTCATTATCATCTGTGCTGCTTCTATGTTATTTTCTTTGACATGTGGTAGGTAGTTTGGTATGAAGGCTTTTAAAGAGGTAACTAACCTCATTAAAACTTATGGATATGATACAGTCTCTCCTGCCAGGAAATACTAACTTATTTATTTTAGCACTGTGTATAAGTCAGCAGGGACACCACTGCCCTTTACTTCTTATGGTTACCATAGCAACTAGATTATCATGTTAACCTTCTTTTATTATTCATTTATTTCTTTTAGATTTTAACTAAGGATCTTAATTTATTTTGTGCTCCTTAAACTCTTAAATAATCCCTAGTTCATTCTATAACATCAACAAGTTGTTAGATAATCTTTGGTTTCTTCTACAGCAAAGTCTATTACAGTTTTCTTTAGTTGTACAATTTAGTCTTCTTTTTCAGTATTTCTTTCTCTCCAATCATTTTAACTGCCCTTTCAGACTTCCTTTTTTCCAATTGGTATTCATTGCGGATTCATATGAGAATGATATTGAGTGAGCTGAATGGATAATATGACATGGTATTAACAGGAGTGCACTGTACTGAAAATGTAATGTTACTTAGTAGCACAAATTTGCAATGGAGGTCCTAAACTAAATAAAAAATCAAGCCAGAATAAGTAGTTCTTTTCTGGTTGTTTAGTTGCCACAAATGCAGGCAATTAACAACCTTCTGTTGATAAACAGAGGTTAGAGCTTCTTCATAGGAACATATGAACTAAAAGTACTTCTTGGACTGCAGAGTCCCATGCTCTTTTGAAAGCACTATTTTACATATTCACTTTTATAACAATGAACAAGCTACATTTTGGGAGACACAAGATCCATTTGAATAGGCAGGGCAAAGGTATTATTATCAGTGGGATGGCTGACTTGTTAAGGAGGGTTTTAAACTAGAAACAAACAGGAGAGGGACAGAGTTGCCAGCAGCCCTGTGAGGGAGTGATGGAGAAGGTTGGTAAGTGCCTGAATGTGAATGTGAATGCGAATAAAAGGGAACACAAGTCCAATGAAACATTAAGCAAGATCACCTCTGGCATTTACATAAAAGCAAGGAAGTGTCTACAAAGCACTACTATGGGAAAAACAAACAAACAAACAAACAAACAAACAAATATTCAAGCATCACCTCTTCCACATTCAAGAGTCGTCCACCCCAATCAGCAGGAAGTCAGGCAAAAATGCCAGGAAGCCTGCATGGATAAACAAGGAGCTCCTGACAAAACTCAGACATAAAAAGAATACAGAGGGTGGAAGCAGGGACAGGTAACCTGGAAGAAATGCAAAGACGCTGTCTGAGCACACAGAGACACAGTTAGGAAAGCCAAGGCCCAAATGTAATTGAATCTGGCTGGGAATATCAAAGGCAACAAGAAGGGCTTCTATAAGTACATTGGTGACAAAAGGAAGAGCAGGGAAAATGTGGGGCCCACAGCTGAATGGTGCAGGGGACATGGTGACACTGGACATGGAAACTTTTGAGGTACTGAATGTTCTCTTATCTCAATGTTTATTAACAAGATCATCTTTCAGGAATCCCAGGCTCTGGAGGCCAAGGCAAAAGTGAGGAGCAAGGTGGAAGAGGATCACATCAAGGAATACTTAAGCAAACTGGACAAAAAAAAGCCCACAGGTCCTGATTAGATGCATCCGTAAGATTTGGAAGCTGGATGATGCCATTTTTAGGCCACTCTCAATAGTCTTTGAAGTATCATGGCAATTCTTAGAGGTGCCTGAAGACTGGAGGAAAACAAATGTCACTCGTATCTTCAAGAAGGATAAGAAGGAGGACCTTGGGAACTACAGGCTGGTCAGCCTCACCTCGATCCCTATGAAGGTGGTGAAGCGGCTAATCCTGGAAACCATTTCCAGGCAGATGAAGGGCAAGAAGGTGATCAGGTCGGCATGGCTTCACAAAGGGGAAGTCATGCTTCACTGAATTGATAACCTTCTAAAATGAAATTAATTGTTTGGTAAATGAGGGGAGAGCAATGCATATTGTCTACCTTGACATTAGCAAGGCTTTTGGTACAATCTCCCACAAGATCCTCATGAAAAAAACTGATGAAGTATGGGCCAGATGAGAAGACAGTGAGGTAAACTGGAAACTGGATGAATGGCCAAGCCCAGAGGGAGATGATCCATGGCCAAGTCTTCTTGGAGGCCAGTAACCAACAGTGTACCCCAGGAGTCAATAATGGGTCCAGCCATGTTTAATATCTTCATTAATGATTTGGCTGATGGGGCAGAGTGTACCCTCAGCAAGTTTGCAGGAGACATAAAAATGGCAGGAGTGGCTGATACACCAAGGTGTTGTGCTGCCACCCAGAGGGACCTCAACAGGCTGGAGAAATGGGATGACAAGAACCTCATGAAGTTCAACGAGGGGAAGTGCCAAGTTCTGTACCTGGTGAGGAATTACCCCAAGCACCAGTACCTGCTGTGTGCTGAGCAGCTGGAAAGTACCTTAGAAGAGAAGAACCTGGGGGTCCTGGTGTACATCAAGCTGAATATGCACCAGCAATGTTCCTTTTGCCACAAAGGCTAATTTTATCCTGGGCTACATTCAGATGAGTTTTGCCAGCAGGCTGATGGAGGTGATCCTTCCCCTCTACTCAGCACTGGTACTGAGGCCACACCTGGAGTACTGTGTCCAGTTCTGGGCTCCCCAGTATAAGAGAGACATGGACATACTGGAGAGAGTCCAGCAAAGGGTCACTAAAATGATTAACAGACTGGAGCATCTCTCCTATGAGGAAAGACTGAGAAAGATGAGCGTAAAGAAGAGAAGGTTGAGGAGGCAACTCATCAATGTATATAAATACCTGAAGGGAGGGTGCAAAGAAGACAGAGCTGTCCACTGTGCCCAGAGGCAGGACCAGAGGCAACGGGCATGAACTGAAACACAGGAGGTTCTGTCTGAACATCAGGAAAAACTTTTTCACTGTAAGGGTAACAGCACTGGCACAAGTTGCCCAGAAAAGTTGTGGGTCCTCAGTCCTTGGAGATATTAAGAAGCTGTGTGGACGTGGCCTTGGGGAACTGGCTCTGGATGGCCGTGCTTGAGCAGGGGGTTTGGACCTGATGACCTGCAGAGGTCACTTTCAATCTAAACCATTCCATGATTCATTTTACAATTAGTCAGGCTGTTGGTTTCACAAGCTAGGGTTTTGGATCTACAGGACATTCACAGTAGCACAATTATAGAAGTCTTTCAGACTCCACTTAGAAAACAAAATATTATATTTCTTCTCACACTGTATTTTGCTAGACTACCAAAAAAAAAGTTAATATAGTCTTGTCTTCATTCCTTTGTGCTTTACTTGCCTAACTTCATTTCTCTTGCATGAGGATAAGTAGAACTTTACAGAATATATGTCAACTGAGCTTCATGTCATTTGAAAATACATTGAGTAAAATGTCACAAGATTTCAATTGCCTTTTCCTTGATAGTACTGTACTGGTAGCTCTGTGTGGGTTTCTTTGAAATCAGTCAAAACACATAGATTTTCCTCTCCATCTATTGAGGAGCTTATGGTTTTAAGAGATTTTTTTTTAAAAAAAAACCTCTTTAAAAGTTTTAATAGTTTTAATTTAATGCTTTTATTACTCTTCCAGGTCACTTGCATCTTCCTGTGAAACTTCTCTAATTCTCCTTTTTATTGACAGAGCATCCTAACTGGTATCTTCAGCAAATTTCTTTACCTCAGCTTTACCTCCTGTACTCAAGTCATTAGTGGATTGTTTTTAAGTCACTGCTGATCGTCTCTCATGCATGTTTGCACATTGCACTTCCCTAAGAACCAGTCTTTGTAGGTTTACATTTCCAAATGTAATCACCTCTCTACATGGTTGTCTGCTACAGTTTAGCAAACCACAATGCTTTTGAACATTTATAGATGAATTTGCTATAGCTTTTTCACCAGATGTTTGTCATATTAAGCAAGGTGGAGATTATATATTTTCCTATGAGAACCTGCAGTAAAATCACTGTGAATATAAAATAGTTCATCATAGTAACAATTGTTTTTATAAACAGGTAAGCAGTTAGGTACTGTGATTTCTATTGTTGTGAATACTTTTTTGCTATTGTAGATGTTTTCATGAAATCTGTTTGTGGTTAATCAGTCACTTTCTGTTGATATGTCCTGCATGTTATACTAGGATACATCAATGAGATACATACTATGCAAGTAATTTACGCATACAGAATTCCACTATGGTTACACTTATCCAGTAAATAAGCAGGGATTTATGTATGGCACTTGAGCTGTCTCCTATGGTGTCCTGATGAGTGACTTTGGAGCTTCAGCCACAGTTCCTTACGATTCACCAGACATGTTATTTCAGGCATTTGGAAAAAAGATGTTTTTACTTGCACAATCCTTAGTACAATAACAACTGGAATTACAGCTAGAATTAATGTAAGGTACTGAAGTGAAAAAAAAAATGTATAAAGTGGAAAAAAATAATAAATATCTTCTATTTTTTCATTTTCATGCATTCTGTCTCATTCTCTTGCTTTTTTTCCTCCTCTGTATGGATTTCATAAGCCATTATTATTGTACCACTGTGAAATAGTAACATCTGCCTTTTATTTTTGCTCATAAACCATGGATTTGATTTCAAAGTATTTTTTAAAAAATTTGTTACTTGCTTAATGTTGAGAATTTTAAACAGTCTATTGTTCAGAGTGGCAGTACCATTTTTGACGGTGTCACTTTTATTATTTCCTACAGTATTTGTCCTCATTCTAGAATTACTATTATTTTTAATATTTGCTTTGTCAGAGTTTGTAAGACTCAGTATGCCTTGTGCTTTTTTTCTCTCAGTAAGTGTAATCTATAACTCTGTAAGTGGAATGGCAGCACAGGCAAAACTAAAAAGAAGTATTACATCTCCATGTTTTCATCAGTGTTAACCCAATATATTGCAATGTATGCTTTGTCTTTACCTATCCAGCTATGATTGCTAAATATGAATAATGTCAGTCAAACCATGAGCAATTTGTTTGTTGTATTATCTACCTATCTGTCTATTCATCCATCACCCCGGTATCCAATCACTTTCATAAAAATGAAAGGTGATATATTTTGTGGACTTAATGGAGCCTTTGGCATGTCTCCGATTTCAGGCCCAGCATTGTGCTGGGGTAGAGCTCTTTTGTTCTTGTATTTGCTGTGGTTTATGGTTAACAAAGAACGTCACATTTGAGCTACCTCTCATTCATCAGCCTTGTTGGCTATTCTAGACTCCTATGCATAATTTGGTTTCCTCACACTTACTTTTGGCTTTTTGCAAAGCTTGGTGCTGTTTTTCTTTCAACTACTTCCATTCCTCATATTTTTAATTATTTTATATATTCTTTTGTTATAATTTCTTTAAAAA
The DNA here is from genome assembly GCF_036013445.1 of Caloenas nicobarica. NCBI lineage: Eukaryota > Metazoa > Chordata > Aves > Columbiformes > Columbidae > Caloenas > Caloenas nicobarica. The sequence goes on from NC_088247.1 coordinate 29,246,750, forward strand.
TACTAATTACTACACTTAAAATGTCTTTCTTCGATTCCTCATTTTTGTTCAGTCTCTTAGCTGATACCACCTTACGAGCCTGTCTTCCATGAAGTCTCACAATCGTTCAACTCAGTTTTATATAAACAAACCTCCTTTTCCTGTTTGTTTGTTTGTTTTTTTCTTTTTCTTTTTCTGCTATTCCACCACTATGTTCTCTTTTTGGTGTCATCCTCTCTGCTGCAGTTATACATAAAGCTATTATTAAGTCTTGGCTCTACATCCTTCCAGTTCTTCACTGATTATACTTACAATATGAAACTGAGCGTTGTTCTGGATAATGTAGCTGTGGAGGGTTATTAAGAAAACACATGCTCTCTTCTGGTCCTCTGAAAGTAAATGGAAATACACTTGCTGCTTTCTACTGTTTATCATACTTCATATATATTTTATTAGATAAAAATTATTACAGTGGTGTACTTTGCAGCTGTAAGAGAAGCAGCATGCACCTTTCCTTTAAAAATATTTTACAGAACTGGTACTTCATAAACTAATACTATTGATAATTTTCCCTTTCATTATGCATCTAGCAGATGTTGAAATAATGAACTGAAATGAACAATGAACTAGAATTAATGTCCAAACATATTCTCATTCCCTGTTTCTCCATTTGTTTACATTTTTTGACTCATCCCCTTTTTCTTTGTTAATGAAATTAAACCCAGAGAATTTCTCCATCGGATTTTTTGCATTTGACTGCGACATGCAAATTAGGAGCTTACTTTCCGTAGATGTGTTTGTTGTCAGTGGAGAGACAGACACATCTAGTGCAGACCAAATAACATCAAAATATATGTCTCCACTAACTGCACATTATGATTGTGCTACAATCTGAAAAGAGCCACACTTAGAACTGTAACAAAAATTGCAGTAGTTAGATATTAATAATAATTAGTTGAGATAGTGACATATATATGTACGGTGATACACTTTTAAACACCAGTGTTGTGCACTGTGAGCAGTGGCAGATGAGACGAGTATGAAAAGTGAATGATCATAAGACTATAACAGGGGTCCCTGAGAGTTCAAAGCAGAGGCTTTGAAAATACAAAAGAATGTTAGAGACTGCAGTGCGGTGCACACAAGTGGCCAATTAGTGATATAAAGTTGTGCAACAAGCTAATGAAGCTGCCCATAACTCAGAGCAATGCTAGAAATGTCTTTATAGTGTAAACAAGACTATATGAAAAATAACTACTTCTGCAGATGCCATGCTTCAGGGCTGGGTATGCAGAGCTGATCACTCTGGTATCCTACAATATATTGCTACATATCTAAGTGGTTTTTTGTTGGTTTTTTTTTGGTTGTTTGGTTGTGATTGTTTGTTTGTTTGTTTGTTTTTTAGTTGTCATTAAAGGATATCTTATTTAGTATTTGGTCTGAAGCTTTTATGTCTGTGTTTGATTGGTCTGGTTACCTATATTTAATGACCATGTTTAATGTAGATAATAACATTTCAGTTAAGTAGACTCAAAATTATGCAGCTAATTCTACCTTCTTCAACAGAAGGTAGCATCTGGGGATCTTTTAATCTGTCATAGTCTTTTCTCGGTATACCAGAAATATTAACACACCTATACTCAGTGCCCTTCTGAGTATTGTTGTCTTCACAGTGCAACAAATGGAGACTTTACAACTGCTTGGGTTATTAGAAAGAAACTATATTATATTCAGAGGTAGCCTTTCTGTTTATGTTTTGTGTCTTCATTCCTGACAGAGCAAATAAATATATAGAGTATTTTTTCCTGATTGGTTTTGGTTTGTAATTTGAAATAATGTTTAAGTAAGTAGGTTCTATTACACTGTAGCAAATACATATATTTGCAAAAAAGACGTGTAACCGTCTTCAAGTTCCTGCCTCACATAAGAGCTCATTTCACTGAAATAATAGATTTAAATATAATACCTAACTTCGGAAAGGAAAGAAAACAAAAATAAAAGAAAGAATTATAGATGAGTCAGTTCACTATCAGGCCCCAGAAAAAAGTCTGGAACAAAGCACCTGGAAGATAGTAAAGATATTAATATACTTGGAGTAGTCTAGACTAAGACTGAATAGAGCTATAACCATCTTCGTGTACATCAAAGACTGTTGCAAACAGGGAAGATGGTTCTGTTTACTCCATTCAAGTCATAGCACTAAACATGACTTTGCAACAAGGATTTAAATGAGTTGTTACGAAAACTTTTAATGATGCAGACAGAATAGAATGGCCTGGGAAATGATGAAGTCTCTGTCTTTGGAGATCTTGAAGAACAGGTGAGAAAAATACTGGCACAAATGATTGCTGTGGTTTAACGTTGGCTAAGGGCAAATGTCCACTCTGTTGCTAGCTCACTGCCCTTCCTTAACAGGACAGGGCCAGAAAATATGAAAAACAACAGGAATGAGAAAGCTTTTAGGTTGAGATTGGGACAGGCAGGTTGCTTACCAACTACTGCTGTGGGCAAGCTAGACTCAACTTGGAGAAAATTAATTTAATTTATTGGCAATTTAAACAGATTTACATGGTGAGAAACAAATATTAAAACTACACCTTTCCTTCCACCTTTCCCAGGCCCAACTCTACTCCAGACTCCTACACACCCTGCAGGGAAACACCTGCTCCATGCTGGTCTTTCCACAGGCTGCAGGAGAATCTCTGCACCAGCACCTGTGGTGGGTGGTTGGAGCCGCTGGAACCAGCTGTGTCTGGCATGGGGCAGCCCCGGCTTCTCCTCACAGAGACCCCCTGCAGCCCTCCTGATACCAAGAGCTTGCAACAGACACCCCCTACCACACTAAATATAGCTAATCCCACTGAAGGATAGGGGATGCCTTTGAAATTACTTTTTGGTATCTCACGCTCCTCTGTTTTTTCATGCTAATTTGACATCTTTTTAAATGATGATGGTATCAAGTAACAGCCCCTTCTTTTGCAAGTATGAAAGCTCTTTATAAAGATGGTGTTTTCTCCTAGTTATATCAGATCGTTTTTTTCTATATTAAAAGCTGTAATTGCATCACCTGCACTACCATTATTCACACTCGGTTTTAAAACATTTACAAATGTTGATTTAACATTTTCTGTCATACAGAGCCACTGATACTGATCGGGTTAGGAGCAATAATAACACAAGTTACTGATTTACACCTACATCTGAAATGTCAGTCAATTTGGCTTGTACCTTTTACATACTGCTGTATATTTTAGCACTTTGCAGATGCTGTTATTTTCCAAAGTCTAAATGTTGTATATAAACATCATGTAAGGTTTCTTCAAGATCTGTTTTCCAGAATACCATTTTGAGAAGTGTTAATTGTATAGTCATCAAGAGTATTGAAATATTAACCACATTCTTTCACTTCTTTCTTTTGAGAAGTCATGGTAATATTTGATATAGTAAGGTCTTTATCAACATGTGCCTCTTTTAAATCACATGAATAAAGCTATTTACAATCCGGTGTTGAAAAATAGCATTTAAATATGTCATTTAGTCCAAAGCACATCATCAATGTCAAATGAAATAGCTCTTTCAGTATAGCTGATTTATTTTCTAAGTTGAAAAAGATACCTGCACTATCTGGATGCAAAAGATGGCACAAGAAAAATGTTATGAGATTTTTAGATGACTTAGAGCACAAAACAGTAAATGTGTCTGACCTTATTAGGTATATTATATCTATTTTATCCTTTCGTAAAAAAAAGGCATATTTTTCACACTTGAATGCACTTGCTGCAGAGTACTATACAAGTGAAATATAAAGATGGGAAATTAACTCGCAGATGTATAATGCTATGAAGTCATAACTAAAGAAACTAAGATACTGGAATTATCACCAGTTTTTATACATACTGAGATTCTTCAGGCCCTTGTGTGACTGGGACTCTGGGCTTTTTTGGGAACACAACTTGCTTGCAGGAGTATTGAGGATTGCAAAAGGTACCTCATTAAACAAATCTTGAGATATTACAGCATGACAAAGCGAATAGCAAAATGTTCTGATGAGTGGATGAGTACCATTAGATTGTAGTTGGCTTTGATGCCATAGTGAGGCCTCTGAGAAATTGCCTAATTATTTTCTTCCTTCCTTCCTTCCTTCCTTCCTTCCTTCCTTCCTTCCTTCCTTCCTTCCTTCCCTCCTTCCCTCCTTCCCTCTTTCCTTCCTTTCTTCCTTCCTCCCTCCCTCCCTCCCTCCCTCCCTCTTCTTTTCCTCCTCCTTTGTCTCCCTCCTTTCCTTCTTTCCTTCCTCTCCTTTCTTTTCTTCATCTGATAGCATTCAAGACATATTTACTGATTTTTACCTCACAAAACAATTGTGTTCCTGTATGGCATGTGCATATGTACTGGCACCTTTTATAACATCTGCACCATGTGACATTCATAATAGGTCACTAATACTGTGACTGTATTAAACCATGCCCATTCTCAAGGAATGTTCTTTGATTTCTTTAAAACAAAGATCACTATTTGCCTATCTGGGAACTGTTTACAGTTTAGGCTGCTGTTGTTATTGACCATAAGGTATTGTGCCCTCGTAATGTCTCCTGCTTATGACAGATGCACTTTGCTTGTCTAGTCATCATTATACCTTCCTGAAATATCAAAAGGCTGTTGAGCTGTAATGGCTTTTGTATTGCAAGGGTCGCAATCTGTATCATTTCATCAAGATAAATGCATTAGCGCAATTTAAGTGCTAGGATCTGCAGGGCAGTGAATATATCATTAATGGGCTCACCTATTCTTTTGGACTTGTTTTAATCTGTATCAATTATCAATTAATTTTCAAGAAAGGAAAAAAACCAACTAGTCAGATGTTTCTGGTATCAGTATTGTCTTATGCTACTTCCTAACTCATGAGCATTTTCAGTCCGTTATTCTGTCAAATACAGAGAAAAGTCAGCATGTCTTGCTTTTTAGTCCTGATGCCTGCCTGCATTTCTCAAATATTATATCCTCCTTGGTTCGTCCTTCAATGTAAAATTTCCTGGCTATGTAGACTGAACTATCATGGCTCTTTGATACAACTTGCATCTGTATTATCTTGTGGATTTTCTAGACTGTAGGCAGACTCTGACTGTGCCTTAGAGCTTCTTTTATTATACTCATTGTCACAATATTATTAATATGTTTGTATTGCTTAAATAAAAAAACTAGGGTAAACTCTGGAGTCTACCATATTGTGCTCATTTTTCTTTCAATTCAGAGCAATTATGTGAAGTACTTGAGGAAAATGCAGACAGAAATCCTACTTCCATCTTCCTACTTCCATACTTCTTTGAATAGTAATCTATATTCTCAACACATGCCCTTAGCAATTGTTTCCTACCATAATTGTTTTAAACAGGAAGTGAACTACAATTGCATTCAGTTTAAAATGAGCAGCCATATTTGTAAAGAAAAAATTGTTATGAACAGCTGTGTTAGGTATCTGAAGAAAGCATTGGGACTGAGAAAGTGAAAGGAAAAAAACCCCACATTACTGTGCCCTTGTATGCATACTACTTTTGGATATTAGTACAGAAATCTTGGAACACTGAGGCTATAAAAATCTCTAAATTATTTTGCACAAATTTAACAATATAATTCATGTGATTTAAAACTCAAAACCCTATGGAAGTTTTTCTTTTTCTTCAGATATTTCACTTTTACTACTGAAGTTTTCTTTAGTTCATCCAGAGGCAACAGTAAGACAGATCCCTCTACAGGGTGTTTGAGTAAATGACTAAGGCTAAGATGAGAAAAAACAGAACTTCACAAGACTTAGGATCTGGCCCTATCAAAAAAAAAAGGTTGACCAAAAAGAGCTTCTGTGATAATCAGTGTCCTATACTCATTCAGTCATGATGTTTGGAAATTTTTTGCTTGTTTGTTGTTTCTTTTTTTAATACATTTATAATGCAGTACTACACCTGTGAAGACACAGACTGTACATTGTATTAATTTATAGGACATGGAAAACAGGTAAAGACTGATTATGAAAGAGACCAATTGTCTTAACACATAAATGTCTAAAAGCAAATAAACATCAAGTTGACATAAATCAACCTAAATTATATTCCTAGTAAAATTAATCTTGTTGTAAAATATATTATAACTGAACCTCAATGAAAAAAAAAAAAACACAACAGTTCTTTTTTTTTTTTTTTTTTTGTATATGTACATAAAAATGTAATGTTTAACCTTTTCCAGAACGGTTATTTTTTTTTGTATGCAGGTAAGTAGAAAAGCTACCTGCACTGAGATAATGTTTGTCTTTCTTGCAACTTACAAAGATTTATATGTGTTTACATGTTCCAAGACCTTGTTAAAATGTAAATATCGTGTGTGTATATATATACATGTTTTAAAAGATAATTATTATAGTAATATTTAACAGATTTGTAAAATGCAGCGTATTGATCTTTCCTGTGAAGTCTTGTTTTTTGATAAGGCTGATATAATCAGAAATCTCAGTTTTAAACTTCATTCAAATCCAGCTGTAATATATCATTTTAGAACAAGTTGGTAATATGAACTATTGACTGACAGTCATGGTAAAAATCACTGTAGGCCACATGGTAATGCATGCAATTAGTCTTCTTTTTATATCCTAAAGTTATTATTGCTTTGTCTTTTTTTCTTTTTAATAGAATTCTGACTCTCCCAACTGTAACATCAAACACAAAATTTTAAGACTGGTATGTAAAGGAAGTGTGCAATAAATAGCCTATGGCCCTGATCCAGCAAAACACTTGGAAAAGCATGTGAGTCTAGCCATACACTTGCATGTCCATATGTACTTATTGCACTTGTGCTCAGTAGTCTAATGTTTTTTACAGAACTATTGAAACATGTTTTTGATACTACACGTACACTTTAAGTCTCTGATATTAAACTAGTTTGTATGAATTATTTCTAAACCTTTAGCCTATGGCCAACCCTAAAACAATCACTCCCCATAACAAGCCAAAGTTTCTTACTTTTTCCTTTTTTTTTTTTTTTTATTCCCCAGCCCTACTTTCCTTCACTACTCAGTAACAACTTAAACTGTTCTGTGTTTTCTTTCTAGTCTATATTACTAAGCCATTCTATGTCAGTACATCTGTCTCTTACCAGTCTTCCATGTTATCCTCCATATCTTGTAACTCAGCACTGAATATGTATTTTCATCCCCGTGATCTGTTACTTCTTAATTTCCTACTAGTCTTCACTTAAGGGGAATCTTAGATGTGGCATGACACAAATCTGCTCTTCCCCTAGTTTTGCAGGCCTGTAATGATCCATTTCTTAGTGACTTCTGCGGTCGACAGTGCCATCTGTAAGCTCTTCATGATCACCAGTCATCTTAGGCCTGGCAGAGAGGGACAAGTTGCTGGATACACAGTAAATCCAACCCTTCTGCTCCACATCTGTACTCTGGAACTGATGTGTCCATGATTCTGATGTTTCTAATGAGGATAGGCTAATACAAGAAAACTTGTATCTGAAAGCAAGTTGTATCTCATCTGTCATTACTGCCATTTTAAATTTACCTCTGTTGAGGCAGAGAGGATTACAGAAATTTGGTAAAAAATATCTTTTGTAATTCTGCATATAAGGGCTTTGGGGGATTTTTCTATATAATGTGATTTACAGCTGAGAAACTCAAACTGAAATTTTAAACCTATAATCCTAAAAATGCTTTTAGCAAAAAAATATATTTTAGGCAAGTATGGAGAATTTTGTATGACTCTGCACAGAGCATGCACATTCATATAAAGTGAAACTGTTAATTTGTCATAATAGTCTTAGAATAAAAACATTTTCTGAAGATTATATTTCCTTTTCCAAGATTTTAATCTTTAAAAAGTGAACTATTAAATATTCATGCTTCTATAAAATTATAAATTCAACTATGAACATTTCAGCCACAGTTGCAGTAATGTTAGAATATTACAATTCTTATACACAGACACTTGAACAAAAAAGATGAGGAGAGGGCTTTCTAATAAAGAATGTTAATCATGTCCACATTGCAATGTGGAAAAGGAGGAAATGAAAACTTATTTCCTTTTAAAATTCTAGCTATTTTAAACATAGTATTTAAAAAAAAAGCAAGCATGACAAAAATGTTCTTGTTTTTATTAATACACTTAGGAGTACTACCTAAGTTTAGATACCTACAACACAAGAAAATACATGAGAGCTAAATATCTAGAAATTTCTTATATTTAAAGGGAAGATCTAGGTTAAGACCAATTGCTCCAAGAAAATTGCTCTGAGGAAATAAGATTTTAAGCCTGTAGAGGAATGCTACAGGTAAGTTCATCTCTCAGGTTAAGGCACCTAAATTTACATAGTTGTGTTGTTACATGGTTAAGTGGATCTATGCATGCATGTGGTCTTTACGTTCCTCCTATTTTCAGTTGTGAAGTAGCTAATAGTAGTCAGTCGGGCTTGAAGAGTGATTCAGCTAATTGTTTAACTCTCTTAGTTCCATTTTGTGTTGACTAGATATTCATTGAACGCAATAGGAACTTGGACATTTAACTTCTATACTTAAACAAATTTAAGAATTTTAACTTTGTGCATGTCTAGCTGAGACATAAACCAATGCTAGTTGAGATGAATGTTCAGAGCCTTCCAAATTCAACCTTGGTACTGATGACAACATTTTGCATGGGAGACCACAATATGGGTTTACAGGCTTAGCCATTTTGCTACATGTGAATGTTAATGTTGACTTTGAAGAGGCTCACTTTTTCACACTGAGGATCTGACTAAGAACACCAGCTATTTTCAAAGGCTAAATTCTTGTCATCCTTACTTATGTAAGACTAAGTTAGTTGGTGTCATGTAACCAGGGAACACACATGAGCATTTGACATCAGAGCTTTGGGTCTCGAGTTGTTCAGTCTGCTGACATATGTCATTAGCGCATGAAACACCATCTTCTTTCAAACATAAACCATTTGAGATGTGTAAGGAGGAGAAGAGCTGCAACTATTTATAATAAGGAGTTATTTGGTTTGGTTTTGGTTTTTGTGTGTGTGTGTGGGGGGGGGGGGTTGTGTGTGTTTTGTTTTGTTTTGTTTTCATTTGTATTTTCTTTTTTTTTTTTTCTTCCTTACAATTACTTGCATTCACTGCATTCTGTAATTCAAATAAGTATAATACTAACAGGCTACTGCTAATCAAGTGGAAAATATTTGTGGTTTTCCTGGTAGCAGAAGGAGTTTAGAGAAAACTGACAAACTTAGAGGTCATAAAGGGAATAGAATAATTTGAGTAGTTCACTGTCATGGGCATTCATACACCAGAGTTTCAGTCACTTCATTCTTTAATATATTTTACAGATTATTTCTAATTCCATATTCGGTGTTGTCAGTATTTGTCAGCTGACAACATCTATAAATAGAAAACATTTTTCTAGCTACTTTTTGCAAGGCTATGTGCAGGCATTATTTTTATATCCTTGAAGAATTAAAAAAAAATGTATTGTCATGGAAAGACATTTAAGAATTACCAGTGAACATGCCTCATGAAGTATCCAAAGAGTGATTTTCTGTCTGTAAGGAGATGGGAAAGATTTAGTCTGATTTGCAGCCTGATAATATCTCATTACATTCTATCATCTCATTTCTGCATATGATGGTAATGGAATAAGGAAACAAAGGGAGCTCACGGGTTAGAATAAATAATTGCATTATTTAATATAGTGAGAGTTCTGTAACCTCACAACAAACTCATTCATTTAAAGCTGATAATGTGATTGCTTTAGTGATTTAATTTAGTTAAGATTTAGTGAGAACTACATTGCTTCTCTGAATACTGAAAAACCACAATCACTTATTTAAAAACAAGTAGATTAATTCAATAGAAGTAAACAAAAAAAAATTATTCAGTTAGAAATTAATTGTGGAGTATGGTATTAATAATCTTGCAGGGAACAAAGCCCTTCCCTGAAGAAGAATATGTCTTAAAATTATTTATTTCAGAAAAGAAAAAAAATAGATAAATGTACTTTATCCTGAACCAAACTGTCACATCAGTTATTATAAATAACATGGGTGGTCATAGATCTGTCCTCATAAAAAGCGACTTCTACAGGCTGGCATGTTCTGTGGACCCTAACACATAGCCTAAGTATGGTTGGATCTTGGCTTTTAATGTATTTTGAGACAGTAGTAAAGAAATAACTTTACCATCTTTTTAAATTATTATTATTACACTAAAATAAAGCAGCTATTAAATTGGTTCCTCTGATTTTTAGGGAGTGTCTGGTACTTAAAAATCTAGAAAATAAAGTTTCAAATAATGATGTCAGGGTGAAAATCCTTTTACAAGCCCAGATAATTAAATACAAAGTGAAAGTGAAAAATAAAATTATTTTCATCCAATTTTTTAAGATGACACTGCTGCCAATATTGACAATATGTTTTTGCAAAACTGAAAACACAAGGAATTGAGGGATTGAGTCATCTTTTCTTATAGTATTCTGTCCAGCCAAACTCTGTTGTTAATCACAGCTCAAGCATACATCCTCAAAGAATCTTATAAGGAATATGCTTAAAATCTGTACAGTACCCATGAATGTTTGCACATTGTCATCTATTTCCAAGTTATTTTAGAGCTGACAGTCTTACTTCTTTAACAATAGGGCAATTTCAACTTTTTACTATAGAACTAAGTATTGTTATTCATCTCATGGTCATTAATCTTCCCCAATTCTTTTTTTTCAATGATTTGTTACAATTCATTCTATTAAAGACTTACTAGTTGGCATATTGGATTAGAGTGTCAGTGAAATGTACAATTTGCTCTCCAAGGTCTCGATTTACATTTAATCTTGGGAAAGGTCACTGGAATTTGCTCTGCCATAGCATTTATAATAGGACAACTTGAGTGCAAGTTAGCTAACTCCTTTAAAAAGGATCACTGACCTGCTCATCATGTGAAGCTACTCTATTTAGTAATTAACAGTGAACTACAGGAAGTATACAAGTCTGGTGTTGTCCCAGAGTAATTATACTTGTCTATTGTATAGAGAAACACTAAACCCCAAATTCTGTAGCAGGATTATCTCTTCAGGCTGACCTTTGTGCTGACCTGGCAGTGCAAGAGCTCAGGACTTGTCTGGTTTGTGTCAGTCCCTGTGCTGATCCCAGGGACAGCTTCCCGCCCTGCTCCAGCCTCAGCTCTGGGAATGGCCTCTCTGGGGAGGAGGTGACCCCATCCCCACCCCAGTCATAGCCCTTTGCGGGGTGTGGCTGGGGACAACAGCCAGGCTGCAGTTGGCAGCCTGGGATAAGGAAGCAGATAATTATATGAAAACATGTAAAAGTAGACTGAAGTGCACCCTCGACTGACAGGGGAGAAAGTTCTAGCAAGAACATCACACTCCTGAAGAAGACCTCAGGATGCTGGTGACTTGCTGCAAGTCTTGTTCCCTCTCCTTGAAAAGATTGATCTGTTTCTCTTGGGACCAAGTAGAGCACTGGAAAGCTGAGTTTAATACCAAAATGAAAAATAGATAATAGGAAGGCATTTTTGTATAATATTTTTAGGGATTATATTAACAGGCTTTGGGTATTAATTTGGGCTATGAGTATTAGAATTAGACAAATTGAACTATTAGGCTGTTAAAACACTAATTGTACAAATAATTTTTTCTCTCCATATATATATATATATATAGTGAAGTCCTTTTACAATTATGAACTTTTTCAAAGTAGTCTGGCTGTAATTCACTGATTAAGTGAACAGACCATTTTAAAATATAGCACCTGGATGATGGAAGCTCTAGCAAAGTGGCTCCAAGCAAAACCACCTCGTTCTTATAGTATCTCCTGCCCCGCAAGCGGGGAGGGAACTCATTATAGCCTGTAAAGAGGCTAAGTGGACCATTGGGGAAGGCAGGAAATATAGTTCTCCCTTACAGGATAATATTAAAAAAAAAAAAACACAATCAAACAACATCCCCCCCCCCACCAAGAACAACAACAAAAAACCCCACAAAAACCAACCAAACAACCAAACAACAAAAAACACAAACAAAAAACCAACCAACCAACAACAAAAAACCCAAACCAAACCAAACCAAACAAAAACCAACCAACCAAATGAAAAAACAGCTAAAAATCTCAAGTGCTCTACAGAGCGTTGGTTTCCAATCACTTCTCTTACCTTCCATCTTCCAACCTAAGGACTAAAAAGCCCCCCAAATTCAACAAAACATGTTCAAATGGAAAACTACTGCTCTCAATCCACCAAACACGGTCTAGGGTAAACACACTAAGCATTGCCATTACAGAGGTAGTTCAGATATTGCTGTTTCCTGCAGGTTGTGAATGAGTGACAATCTTATGTGCATCACAGGATCACAACATCCATTAGAACTCCAGTTTCTGAGATATCCTCTTTGTTAGCGAATCTGTAAAAGGTATACCTTCTGGTAGACTCTGCAGCCTGATAAGCCTCCTTCCCAGCTGCTGGAGCCCAGTCTGGTAACTCATGGACCTGGGGAGTCCCTTTGTCCTAGGCCAACAGATGCAGCTGCTTTTTTCCCATTTACAAGCTCAACCAGTAGCGAAGATGAACATGGGTGCCAGAGACATGCACATACAGAGGACACTAACACAGCCAGCTACAAAGACTTCTGACAGACAGGGCACTGCCTTTAACAACACCCACATATAACACCACATAAAACATATGTACAACCAGCCAAGTCCCAGTCCTCCTCTCTCACTGATCAGGACTGACGCTCGCCAGCAAAAACACTCAGTGCCTTACTCTCTAGTTCAAAAGGACAGACACACTCATGGACCTATTGAATACAAGCTTGGGACCTCAGCTCCTCTAATATTGATGCCCAGATCCCAGGCCTCCTGCTCACGAGATAGTCCAGCTTGAAGTCTAATAATGAATTACACATGCACACATATGCATGCTCACACGTGCACATGCGCACACATGTATACACTCCAGGTTACGGGAAAACAGAAACATTCTGGTCTTCCCAGTGGCTTGTGCCCAGGCATATGGGCCCTGTCATCAGTCCCCTCTCCACTTGCTGATACTGGGACTCTAACCTGCTCCAGCTGGCATCAAGCACAGAAACCACCATCACCCAAGGTCTGATGCCAATTGCTGCCACTAAATTCACTCACTGCAGACACAAGCTTGTATGATCTGTGGTGTCCCTCCAGCTGCTGATGCTGAGACCCTCATTCACGTCAGCTGCTGGCATCACAGATGTCAGGACCACTGTCACTAGTGGTCTAACTCCAATTGCAGACCCCAAATTCAGTCACTTTATTCTCTCCAGTTGCTGGCATCTCGACCTTACAGCACTCACAGGTGAGGAAAGAGTGAAATGGCATGGAAAGAGAGTTAAGAAAGGATTTAATAAGAGGAATGGATAGACTACAGTGATTCAGGGTAAGGCTCAGCCAGATAAGTGTACTGACCAGTGACGGTTCACATACTACCAGCCTGTTTTATACCTCCTTCCTTTCCATACCCACCCCATCCTTGTTTTGCCCAGATCCCCTTCCACTGAACATTTCTCAATAAGTTTAAGGATGTAAATTCTGGTATGAATTGATACTGTTGTGGGAGTCTATTACAGGCCACCAGATCAGAGTGAGGATGTTGATGAGGCCTTCTACGGGCAGCTGAGCGCGGCCTCACAGTCACAGGCTCTGGTTGTTATGGGGGATTTTAACTTCCCTGATGTTTGCTGGAACGACTACTCAGCCAGCCAGCCTCAGTCTAGGAGGTTCCTCCAGTGCATTGACGGTAACTTTCTGATGCAAATGGTGGAAGAGCCGACTAGGAGAGGTGCGCTGCTGGATCTCGTCCTCACTAACAAGGAGGGTCTGGTTGAAGCAGTAAAGGTGGAGGGCTGCCATGGTTGCAGCGACCATGACATGGTGGAGTTCAGAATCTCCTGTGGCAGGAGCAGAATACCAAGCAGAATTGCAACCCTGGACTTCAGCAGGGCCGACTTTGGCCTGTTCAAACAATTGCTGGGGGAAATCCCATGGGCAAGGCTGCTTGAAAGGTAAAGGGGCCCAAGATAGTTGGTTAACATTCAGGGACTGCTTCTACCAAGCTCAAGATCAGAGCATCCCGACATGTAGGAAGTCAAGGAAGGGAGCCAGGAGACCTGCGTGGTTAAACAGGGAACTGCTGGGCAAATTCAAGTGGAAGAGGAGAGTTTACAAATCATGGAAGGAGGGGCTAGCCACTTGGGAAGAATATAAGGCTGTTGTTAAAGGATGTAGGGAGGCAACTAGGAAAGCTAAGGCAGAGTTAGTGAATGCCTTCTTTGTCTCTGTCTACTCTGCTGGAGGCTGTCCTGAGGAGCCCCGTACCCCTGAGGCCCCAGAGGAAGGCAGGACAATGGAGGAGTTTGCCTCAGTTGATGAGGGCTGGGTTAGGGAGCAGTTAAGCAATCTGGACATCCATAAATCCATGGGTCCAGATGGGATGCACCCGGGGGGTGCTGAGGGAGCTGGCTGAAGTCATTGCTGGACCACTCTCCATCGTCTTTGCCAAGTCTTGGGAAACGGGAGAGGTACCTGAGGACTGGAGGAAAACAAATGTCACTCTGGTCTTCAAAAAGGGCAAGAAGGAGGACCCAGGCAACTATAGACCGGTCAGCCTCACCTCCATCCCTGGGAAAGTGATGGAATACCTTACCCTTGGTGCCATCTTAAGACATATCAAGGATAAGAGGGTCATCAGGGGCAGTCAACATGGCTTCACCAAGGGGAAGTTGTGCTTGACCCACCTCATAGCCTTTTATGAAGACATAACAAGGTGGATTGATGATGACAGAGTGGTGGATGTGGTCTACCTTGACTTCAGCAAAGCATTTGACACCGTCTCCCACAGCATCTTCACAGCTGAACTAAATAAGTGTGGACTGGACGATCGGGTAGTGAGGTGGACTGCAAACTGGCTGAAGGAAAGAAACCAGAGAGTCGTGGTCAATGGGGCGGAGTCTGGTTGGAGGCCTGTATCTACTGGAGTGCCTCAAGGGTCAGTTCTGGGACCAGTATTATTCAATATATTCATCAACGACTTGGATGAGGGAATTGAGTGTACTGTCAGCAAGTTTGCTGATGACACCAAACTGGGAGGAGTGGCTAACATGCCAGAAGGCTGTGCTGCCATCCAGCGAGATCTGGACAGGCTAGAGAGTTGGGCAGGGAAAAATTTAATGAAATATAATAAGGGAAAATGTAGAGTCTTACATCTGGGCAGGAACAACCCCAGGTTCCAGTATAGGCTGATGAATGACCTATTAGAGAGCAGTGTAGGGGAAAGGGACCTGGGGGTCCTGGTGGACAGCAGGATGACCATGAGCCAGCACTGTGCCCTTGTGGCCAAGAAGGCCAATGGCATCCTGGGGTGTATTAGAAGGGGAGTGGTTAGTAGGTCCAGAGAGGTTCTCCTTCCCCTCTACTCTGCCCTGGTGAGACCTCATCTGGAATATTGTGTCCAGTTCTGGGCCCCTCAGTTCAAGAAGGACAGGGAACTGCTGGAGAGAGTCCAGCGCAGGGCCACGAAGATGATTAAGGGACTGGAGCATCTCCCTTATGAGGAAAGGCTGAGGGAGCTGGGTCTCTTTAGCTTGGAGAAGAGGAGACTGAGGGGTGACCTTATTAATGTTTATAAATATATAAAGGGTGAGTGTCACGAGGATGGAGCCAGGCTCTTCTCAGTGACAACCAACAGTAAGACAAGGGGTAATGGGTTCAAGCTGGAACACAAGAGGTTCCGCTTAAATGTGAGAAGAAACTTCTTCTCAGTGAGGGTGACGGAACACTGGAACAGGCTGCCCAGGGAGGTTGTGGAGTCTTCTTCTCTGGAGATATTCAAAACCCACCTGGACACCTTCCTGTGTAACCTCACCTAGGTGTTCCTGCTCTGGCAGGGGGATTGGACTAGATGATATTTTGAGGTCCCTTCCAATCCCTAACATTCTGTGATTCTGTGATTCTGTGAATTGGAGTATTCAATCATAAGAATAATAGCATGCCTAATGCTAGCTGCTTGTTATTATGTTAAAAATGTTCTTTCAGGAAAGAGTGAAGAGAGGTTTGAGCGCTCAGTGAATGAACTAAAAAAATAATAAAAACTAAAAATACATAACTGACATGAACATATACACCGCTACTCCAATAGATCCATTCTATCATTGAGAACACAACAACTTGAAAAAAGCAACCTTTAATACTTTTTAATAAATACTTACAAATAATTATATTTATAAATATAAAATAATTTCACTACAATTTCATTTACATCTCATCAATTTACAGTAAAAATATCTCATACTTTCAGATCATGTAAACTACTTACTGCCAGTGACTTACCTCATTTTGGAAAAAAAGGTATGTCGAAGATTATAAAATCTTATCATTTGCACATATGTTTATGTTTTCTGTGCACAAGTTCAATATCAAAACAGAGGAATGTTTTGAATTTTCTGCCAACTTCACACATAATAGCATTTAAGATACAAGATTCATAATTACGGTAGTCATCTTGTCTGAGAACATAATACTGCCAGAGTGAAATAACAAGAGAAAAATGTCTGTTTTCATAGAAGAATGTCTGGATTCACATAAGGTTTTTCGTTTGTTTGTTTTAGGGTTTTTTTAACTATTACTGAAACTGCCTTTGTGCTAGCAAACACTGGATCACAGGAAGACATGTAGACTTAACCACATTTGGTCAGAAAATAATTGCAAAAGTATGTTAGTCAATCAGTCCTATTGCAAGGTATGCTGATGTACTACATACTTCCTTGTTACAGCAGGACCTGAAGCAATTTATACCAGAGCAGGACAAAAGAGGTAAATTCCTGAAAGTCCGCCTTCTTCTCCTGTGATATTTTTCTGCTAGAAATTAAAAGAAAGGCTTCTTCATTTTGTTTTAGCTAACTGGAGAATAAAAAGGGATCTAATTCACACTCATAGTTTCCTTTACTCCCTCACAGTCCTTACCACCTACCTGGAGAGTAGATTGCAATGATTGCTGCCATCCACTGTAGTTGAGTGTGCCGAGCTGTTTTCATGTCATTATGAGTTTGAGTTTACTGTATCTGGAAAGGTGTTTCTTCTGTCTACATCCCTCCTTTCCCTCACGAGGTCAAAATTGCAAGGATACAAAAGATTTTTGTGGGGAAAATTTAAAAAACAATATGCCCACACAATTTGGGTGAAAGGGACAAGAGTAAGTGTTCTAAAAAGATATAGACCATGCACGGGCGAAAAGCTAGTTCTAGAAAAATTTACAAATGAATTTCCTTCTTTGAAAAAAAAGGGGTTTTTCAGTTTTCTCAGAATGACACCGACAATGATGCCGTCTATAGAGAAGGAAAGGGAGGAAAAGGAGACTAATATAAAACAAATTTAATAGGAATTTAGAATTAAGCATGTCTATCCTATTTTTAAAAATATAGTTCTACACAGACTTAACTAAAATGTCAACAAGAATGTTCAGTCTTTCACTATGAAAATAAAGATTGGCTCTTGGATACTTCTTACTACCTTATGCTTTTTTTTTTTCCTTTTTTTTTTTTTAACTCTGCATCTCAATGTAATGATTTTATTTTTATATTTTATAATTGTAAGGGTAACTGATACTTCCAAGAAAGTGACATTTTTTAAAGTTTTACTGTCCTTGGTTATTTAAGTTCTAGCATTATACTTTGTGTATTCTTAAATGTTCTGAGTATTCTTAAATGTTCTGAATGTGGCTACATACACCGAGACAGTAAATCTCTGCTGTGAAGTACAAGAATGAACAGTGTTTTAAGTTTGGCTGCTATTCTGACCCCCAAGAAAAGGCGTTTACATAGGATATCTTTAAATATATTTTCTACTTCAAGCTTTTTTCATGAAAGCATCTTATTTGTCCAATATATCATAAGTAAACCAATTAGCTTCTGACAGTTGTTGTCGGTTTTTTTGTTTTGTTTGTTTGTGGGTTTTGGGGGGGGGGGGTTGTGTTTTGTTTTGTTTTGGTTTTTTTTTAAATGAAGACACACTGCTAAATTATGAGATTATTGACTCTTTAAATTATTTCCATCTTATTTTTCTAGCACATCTACTAAGACAATATTGAAATGATGAATACAGGTGTCATGATCATTCTAAATCACCCAGCAAGAACTTCTGACCCTGTTCTTGAGAAGTCTGTATTTAAGAAGCAGTGAGTTAGTGAGGATGAGTCTTCCTTTGTCATATTGCCAATAGGAGGAAGGTACTCATGGATGCACTCCAATTATGAAAATCCTCTGTCATTTATATGGTTTTACTTTAGTACACGAGTATTTTAGAACAGTCACATGGAAGCTAGACTTATTTTACAAGACCTAGCTAAAAAAAAATCTGAGGAAATTGCAAACTGTGCAACAATAACATAACTATTTTAATAAAGCAAAAGTCCACACCATTATTATAACACAGGAAACCACTATTATAAGACAGGAAACAAAGTTGTTTCTTACCTGCAAAGTCCTTGTCACATTCACAAAGAAAAGTGTTTGGACTAACATTGCTGCAGTTACCATTGATACACGTATGTGACTGGCACTGTCCCACTATTTCTGTACAATTTTTACCTATGTAAAAGGGATAATAAGAGCATTGAACTTCAGTAAATATTTATATTTCTTTCTGAAATGTCAAATATACATGGAAAATAAAATATTATATTTAATAGGTGGATGAAGAGATAGTTATTTGTACTTATGTTGGTTGCTAGTTTTCATCAAAATTACTGAAGTTGTAAAGCAAGGCAGAAAGATGTTCAGTAGCTGTAATATGAGCTACTGTGCTCAACCTCATCTGTTGTATAGCTACAAATTCACTTATAGCTTAAAATGTAGAAATCATATTAGTACTGCAGTATTTGTTTCCTTATGACACAAATCTAGCTTTCATTTTCTACCAGAATTGAGAACAAAAGATGTTCTCATGTGGAGTTCAATATGACTGATTTTTTCTTAATATGCAGCTTTCTGGAAATTACAATTCCAATTATAAGTTGTTTCTGTTATTACAGCATATGGGTCTAAATACTGTATAATTATGCTTGCCACTTGAATTGCTGCTATGACATTATTCACACTTCAGCAACTTTTCAAATTTTTAATAGACTTTATATTATGGGAGGAAGTCTTTTCCTCCCTTTCTCTTGTGTAGCCATGTCCATAATATGTGATGGTTTAATCTCCTAATTCTTCTTGTTTACATACAGCTTGTTTACTGAACCAATATTGCCAGTACAAAATTATGTTATTAGTCAACACTGTCCCATATAGGCTAGCAGAATATTTTAAGCATTGCTTGTTGAAGACATCAAGCATGATGATTGCTTTTAATAGAATTGCTTGTGAATCTTTCCATTAATTTGAGTTAAAGTAGTGCCAGGTGCTTTTTGATATTATTTTTCAAAGCATTTTACACAGCCCCTAGAATTCACAACAGAAACAGAAAACATTGCATACCATCAATGTTTTCCATTATTGTAACTAAACTCTGAATAATTTAAAAAATATTTTTCTTATAACCTTGACTTATTCATACCTGCATAATCTTCTGTTTGCAAACGCATCAGTAACCAAATTATTATGCCTTTTGAAAAACAATTAAAAACAAATTACAGCAAACTATGCAACATAACCTTAACTTCTGTATCCTATGTACCTCACTCTTTCCTGACTCATCAGATGTGTTTCATAGCATAGCATCGCTGTTGAGAGAGCAAAGTGCAGTCCATCAAAGGAACATTGCTAGAATTCTGCTCCAGAAGTATAGAAAGAGCTGCAATGGTCCTTTTTGTGATGTGAATGAATATTTCTGGTATTTTCAAAATGATTGTCTATGCCATTGATCTGATTGCAGGAACAATATATCCAACCTGTGGTGGGTTGATCCTAGCTGGATCTATCACTCCTCTCTTCAGCTGGACAGGGGCGAGAAATATAACAAAAAGCTCCAGGTTAAGATAAGGACAGGGAAAGATCACTCACCAGTTACCATCATGGGCAAACCAGACTCAGCTTGGGGAAAATGAATTTAATCTATTGCCAATTAAATCAGAGTAGGGTAATAAGAAACAAAAAATCCTAAAAAACTTTTCCCCACCCCTCCCTTCTTCCCAGGCTTAACTTTACTCCCAATTTTCTCTACCTCCTCCTCCCCAGTGGCACAGGGAGATGGAAAATGGGGAATGTGGTCAGTTCATCACACATTGTCTCTGCCGCTCCTTCCTCCTCGGGAGAAGTACTCCTCACACTCTTCCCCTGTTCCAGTTTCCCTCCATGGGAGACAATCCTCCATGAACTTCTCCAGAGTTCTCCCCACAGGCTATAGTTCTTCATGAACTGCTCTAGCATGGGTCCCTTCCACGGGGTGTGCAGTCTTTTAAGAACAGACTCGTGGGGTCGCAGGTCCTACAAGAAGATCTGTTCCAGTGTGGGCTCCTCTCCGCAGG
The DNA here is from genome assembly GCF_036013445.1 of Caloenas nicobarica. NCBI lineage: Eukaryota > Metazoa > Chordata > Aves > Columbiformes > Columbidae > Caloenas > Caloenas nicobarica. The sequence continues at coordinate 29,267,255 of NC_088247.1, forward strand.
TTCACAGATCCTGACTGGAGCCTGCTCCAGTGTGTGCTTCCCATGTGGTCAATTCCCTCCTTTGGGCATCCACCTGTTCTGATGTGGGATCCTCCACAGCCTGCAGATGGGTATCTGCTCCACCATGGACCTCCATGGGCTGCATGGGACAGCCAGCCTCACCATGGTCTGCACCAAGGGCTGCAGAGGAATCTCTGCTTCGGTGCCTGGAGCACCTCCTCTACCTCCTTCTTCACTGATCTTGGTGTCTACAGAGTTGTTTCTCTCATGTATTCTCACTTCTCTCTCTGGCTGCAATTGCTGTGGTTTTGTTTTTTTTTTGCCCATTATCTCAGAGGTGCTACCACCATCACTGATTGGCTCAGCCTTGGCCAGCAGCAGGTCTGTCTTAGAGCTGGCTGGCACTGATTCCATCAGACATGGGGAAAGTTTCTACAACTTCTCACAGAAGCTGCCCCTGTCACCCCTCGGCTGCCCAAGCCTTGCCAAACAAACACAATATAACCTGCTTTTCGTCCTTTGTGAAAAGAAGACGTTATGTAAGAATGTATCTAATCATGCTGTACTCTCTGGTAGTCCAATCCCAAACACAGATTCAATTTCTCTAATGGGTTTTGGGTAAGTACTGCAATATTTCCTAGAGAAAATTAAGTTTGTTTTTTTAAATTTGTGAAATATTGGTAACAATAGTGTGTTTACCAAACTGCTTTTGAAGGGAACTTCACAGCACAAAACAATCTGGAAGAAAAGTGTTTTGTTTTGCTTGCTCTTCTAATTAAATGCTTGACTTTTCAATTAAAATGTTTTGATTTTAAAATTTTCTCCAGTGTAATTTGGAAGGTCTTTAAACTGAAAAGGAAGTTTTTATGGCAGGTCGAATGAAATATTCATTTCAACAAAACTTTTTTGCTGTTTTCCAGCATTTTGGTTAACTTTTTTTGGATGGGTTTAATCCAAATGATTTATGTTATTTGGTGTAAGAACTTGAACTGCTGAACAAAAAAGTCAGTTTCTTCTGTAAATTCACAAGCACTTACCTGTGTCTTGTGCTTACATGGGAAAGAAGCATGATGAGAACTTATTCTGTCTTCCCTTACAATTCACACATGAATGTAAGGAAGGACAAATTGCCTTCAAATTACTGTACAGTCTCCTGTAGTTGACTACATGTAAAAAATACAATGCAGGTGTGGTAGTGGCAACACACAATAAAATTATTCAGAAACATTGCTAATGATGTTCTTACCATTTTATTATCCGTTAAGGAAAATATATTATCTATGTAATATTTATCCACTGAGGGGAAAATAAATACCTGAAAATTGTGGAGGACACGTGCATTCGTAAGAATCTCCAGAAAGTTCCAATTTCTCAGTGCAGGAGGCATTGTTGTGGCAAGGTTTCATGGAGCACATATCAAATTTCTGGCAGAATCTTCCAGAATACTGTGAGAAGCAATGGCAATTAAATGTTTTTTCCCAAACATGGCTTAGACATTTTCCATGTCCAGAACATAATGGTGCATTTGGAGACTGTTGGCAAAATTGCTGCTTCACAGTTACATTCAGACGGAGGCCCATATTGCACAACAGAGGGCCTCTCTTATGGAGCTCTGCAAAGTAATGAGTTCCAACACCAAGCCAGTTAGGGTCAACCTGGTGCAGTCCTCTTACCTGGCAAAAAAAAATCATTTGCTCTTGAAGAACATCAGCTTTAGGGCAGTTAATAAATTCTTCCCTGGAGATGTTTACCAAATTCATTCCATAGGACTGAAAGGATGGCTCAGAGGAGATGAAGAGACTGTCACCTAATTGAAGCTGTAAGGGGCATATCTGAGGGATGATGAGATTTTGTTCTTCTGATATTCCTCCAGTAATAGTTTTATTCACATTCCAGCATTCGGTGTAAAAATTTGAGCAGATGTTCTCCCTCAGTGTCCATTTTATTACAGTAGGTTTCGGTTCTACTCGCCATTCAACAGTCATTTGCCTCTCACATATTACCTGCCCATTTACAACACATATTTGAAGAAAGCACGCTAACATGCAAACTGCTGATTTTGATGTCTTCGTTTCACCTGGCAAATAGGAGTTGTATTTCACACCTGCTTCCTTACTGAGGATAGCTTCAGAAAAGGATTTGTCTGTATTCTCCATGGCAGCCTAGCAATTCAAAAAGAGAAAAATATTTCTGTTTTTACACTAAATACAGTTGAATATCAAAGCCTTGTTACAAAAATAGAAAGTATACAACGAAGCAAGTTATACATCTAATTACACTGCTGTGAACCTGGAATAAGTCAAATTAACTGCTGAGAACTTCACCACTATAATCAGATTTTTCCTATTTCTATTCCTGCTAAAGATTTTATTTTCATTCAGCTAGTCATTGAACTTGTGTATGGAAGAGCAAGGGAAACACTTTCCATTTCCCTCCCTCTGTTGAAAAAAGCTAATGATAAACAAGTTAAGATAGGACATCTGTGGCAAAACTAAGAAGTAAACCAGAACATCTAAGCTCTAGTCAGGAGTTTTTACCGTAGATGTTTTCCTGATGATTTATCATCAATTTGTGATAAAAGTAGATATTCTGAAGGTATAAGCATGTGAATTATGGCTTCATTGAAGAAAACATGCAAACATATACTCAACTCTCATTTACACAACTCATGTTCACACACACTCAGCAAAACATTTAAATGCTTAATTTTCAAAGTATATATTTGCAAATCAAAGGTCCTTAATGATATGCTTGAAGATTTTGATGTATCACAGTGAAAGCCAGGAGACTACAGAGTCTTCCAAGACTATTTAATGCATAGGAAAGCCTTTTTTGGCCCTTCAAAATATCTGGCAATTTTTATTCCACGGAGAAGAGTGATTACAGAACAGAAAGAAAACCGTAATAAGATTATGAATCATATCTTGGAGTTATAGTGAAAAGTCATGAAAACACAATCTGCTGCTTAATACTTTAGAAATTGTCAATAACTTTGAGTTAGTAACAGACTAATTTTCCATTAAAATAATGTTTTTTCTCCCTTTTATTTCTATAATGCCTTTTTTTCCCCGAGTATATTTATCTTACACTTTAAGATAGTGTCCTCTCAACTGATATTTATAAAGGAAAAAATTATTGTAAGGAATAAACTGTATCATACAAGGAAAGCCATTTAATAAAAATAAACTATAGTATTTGTATTTTTAAATTGGTTTTCATGGTTTTCATTTTTACACAACATGTGGAATAACATGTGGATGTGTATATTTCTACACTTACATATATCTGGTCTACCTCTGAATTGTACATGGATTATGATACTACTATAATTATATCATTTCATGAAATGCCCTCGTCTTCCCCCATGTACTTCAAAAATATTTTGGACCATATTTTGGACTATGCTGAAAGATTAAAGTAAGACAAGAAACAAAGATAGTGTTTGTGGAAACCTTGAGCTGGAGAACACTGAATGACTCAGTGAGCTGTTGAAAACTATAAGATAATATCAAAGGGTGATATTCAGCCTCTCCTATTGTCACCTAAATTGGGATGAAAACATCTAAAATCTAGCTGTCCTGTTCATAAATTGTTGTGCATGTGAAGCTGTCCCAATGACCTTTTTGTATCAGGGTGACCAGCACTGTTTAAGCCTTTGAAGATACCAGAAAGGTGTAGACTATGACTAAGTAGTAGTAATAATAGCAGACTTAAGGCTTAGAATATTAAATCCAGAAGGGATTTTTCTCACCTTCCAAGAAAAGTGGTTTTGTTTGTTTGTTTGTTTTAAATTTAATTAATGAATCCCAATTCTGTCTTCAAACAGCTGAAGTACTCTGACCACCTAAGCTCCACAGAGAGGCAAGTATGCTAATTTCTAATTCCTCTCTCTGCCTCTGTACTTCCACCCTTGGGAGGTAATTCCCTACAGAAAAAGAGAAAGGACACAGATCTGCAAGAAAACTACTAGCCTTGTTACAGAATATTCATAGTCTTACTATTTTGAGACCATTCCATTATCTTCAGAATCTCATGATGTTCAATGATACCATTAGATAATGTGCTATCAAATACATAGTTTGGATCATTTAGCATTTTTTCTTTTAAGGTGACTGTGTTGAACTATTATATCCATTAAAGTTGCTATTACATCTGTCACTGTTATCAGGTGTAAAATTCTATGCTCTATACTACTGTATATTTAGAAATCTTACATTCAACAACCCATCTTTACATCCTTTTTTATAATGTGTTTTTCTCAGGGATTACTAAAATAGATGTTTATAAAAGGATATTTTTTTTTAGACACTTCAAAAAGAGATATTGCTTCATTTTTACTAATAAAGAAAATGTATTTCCTCATAATATTTGTATGGGATAAAACTTCTGAAATATTTTAAAAGAAAAGTAATCAGTAGTACTATAACAGTTGATACTTTGTCTTCACAAAAATCATTATTAGTCTTCAGGCAACTGACAGATTATTATGGGAGTACTAGAATTAATATTGTTAAGTAAATTAGTACCTCCTGTAAAAGCAGTGGAAAAATCAGGGGAAGATGGAAAACAAACATCAAGAAAGAACAAACAATGGCATTTTAAGCAATAATATCAAGAGTAAAAACAAATGTTATAGTGAAGAATATGAAAAGACCTATGCATGAAATAGAGTTATAATATTAACATACAACTTAGAAAATTAGCCAAGAAATTAAATATCTTCAAAATGCTGATGCCATGTCATTGAGACAGAATGATGTCATGAGATGAAATTAGAAAGTGATTATGATAACTGTTCTATTTTAGGCCTGCTTTGGGCAAGGAGAAAATTTTCCTATCTATAACCCCAGATGCTTCAATGCAATTGATGAAGTCTAAGAAAAGTCCAAGACTGAGACTTATATGGACACACAGTAAGACACTTGAGGAAAATGTAACTCTTAAAGTTACATAAGGCTGGGTAAAAAGCAGCACAATGCTCTGTTTTGTACTAAAGGAGAACTGGAGCAGAAACTTTTTTGCAGGACCCCAGAGAGCTCATTTAAAAGCAAAAATGAATCCAAAGTTACCTTGCATTAGAGTCCATTATCGCAAATATTATGTTTTCTTTCCATTAGTAAGAGTTATTGAATATTAATGTAAAAAATAAAGTACATTTTAAGCAAGTTTGTAGAAATACCCACAGAAGACTCTGACTCTAACAACCTGTCAAAAAAAAAAGAATCTATCACAGAAAGGAATAAACCAGAAAATGTTTAGGAACATCGTGTCACCTTGTTTGGGCCAGGAATGAACCACATCTTGCTACCTCCCCACATGTCACATGCACACTTTGTGGACTGTCTGACTGTGCTTGAGGTCAGCTCCGGTAGGATGGGGCTGCGACGTTGGATCTGCTCTGAAATTTGCTGAGAGGGAGCTATGGGGGCCTTGCTGGGGGTCCCTCACTCACGGGCTGGATTTAAGCTCAGGGTCTGGCTCTTGGTCCTCACCTGGGCTACGCAGTAAGTGGGCTGGTACCTGACCTTATACCTTGCTTACCTGGGCATTGACCCTGACCAAAGTATTTGACTTACTGGCTTGATCTCAGAACATGTCTGCACACTGTGTACCTGCCTGGGAACCACTGGACTGGCTGGCTCTGAGTGACATCCCCAGACCTACCCTGTGCTTCTTGCATGGATGCTGTGGGATGGCACAGCATGTCACTGAGGTTGCTGTCCCCCGCCTCTCCCAGCACTCCTCCCTGCACTTGATGGTCCCTGTGACTGTGATATCATGCTCACTTTATTTCTGATGCGTATTTTAAAACCTCAAATTTAGGCATAACTTAATATGTACACATAATGTAGGAAATACCGCAAATTATGTTGCCTGCACAATTTGACTTCCACCCTCTGTGTGTTTTACAATATACACTAATTGACCCGATGACATACCAAGTTGTCTTTTGTACTCTTACATTTTTAATTGCAAAATTAGTAATTCTTAGGAAATGATGCATTATTTACGCCAATCTTCATTCTTTGAAAATTATCCTTTCCTTATTTACTATACACATTTCAAAACATACAGTTTTTGCTGAATTATTAATTTGCTAATATGATTTTTCAGAATATTGATCATGCTAGACAGTGAATTTACTTGCACCTCAAATTACAGAATTCATATTTCTATCTTATAGTTATACTGTATCTATAGACAGAAGGAGTGGTGACACAGCCACTGCGGAAGTTACCAGGGATTTCTGAAGGCTGGTCTGTTACTCACCAATCCATACTATATCATTTTATGGACAAACTTCAGACAGGCATTTGAGTGTGGAGATATTAATAATAAGTCTTTATGTCTGTGTTTGTTTGCTTGTGTGATTCTTTTTCTCAATATCAGTCACTGAACAGAATTTTATGGTGGCTGGTGTGCTGGTTTTCGCTGGGATAGAGTTGATTGTCTTCACAGTAGCTGGTATGGTGCTATGTTTTGGATTTGTGCTGGAAACAGTGTTGATAACACAGGGGCATTTTTGGGTTTGCTGAACAGTGCTTACACAGAGTCAAGGCCTTTTCTGCTTCTCACACCAGCCCACCAGTGAGTAGGCTGAGGGTGCACAAGGAACTGGGAGGGACACAGCCAGGACAGCTGACCTCAACTGTCCAAAGGGATATTCCATACCATGTGATGTTATGCTTGGCAATATAAAAGTGAGAGAAGAAGGTGGAAGGGAGGAATGTTTAGAGCTATGGCGTTTGTCTTCCCAAGTAACCATTATGCATGGTGAAGCCCTGCTTTCCTGGATATGGCTGAACACCTGTCTGTTAATGGAAGTTAGAGAATGAATTCCTTGGTTTGCTTTGCTTGCCTGTGTGGCTTTTGCTTTACTTATTAAACTGTCTTTATCTCAACCCATGAGTTTTCTCATTTTTACTCTTCTAATTCTCTCCCCCACCCCACCAGGGAGGAATCAGTGAGCAACTATGTAGGGCTTAATTGTTATCCAGGGTTAAACGACAACACTGCTTCACTTTAAAAATCCTTACATTGATCCACATTGTTTGAAAATGTAGACATACCTGCAAACTAAATGTGAACTAAAATAGAACTAATTTCCTAAACTATTCAAGAAGTTAAACTCTATTGCATTCAGCAGAATTGTTCCCTAATTAGAGCAAAGGAATTCAGTCCATCATGTAGACTTACCTACCTGAAAACTTGCATAAATCTTGAAAAGAAAATTTATTTTTGCCAACTCCAGCTAATTTAGGTCCACTGAATTGGCCTTAGCACTGTGTTAGAGAAAGTATTAGCCTGATTTGTTCATTCTTAAGGGACTATATTAGTCAAGGATTCCTTGACTATAGCAGTCCATTGTAACTGTCGCTGAGAACAGAAAGAAAGAACAAGATTATTGAAGACTTATAGATGTCCTACTTAACTGAAAAATGAACCAGCATAGGAGCAAGTCAGATGTTAAAGGAAGGCTCAGTTCTCTTTTTCATCGGTATCAGCATATTCAGAAAGGAACATAAGACTGTGATTTCAATTTTGTCTTTTATTTGAATTTTTTTTTAAATGCTAGAATGAATTTTCTCTATGGTAAAATAGACCCTTATTCTACTAAATGATTGAAGGAAAAAAAAAAAAAAGACTAGAATTATTAGCAATACTTCAGGACCAAACAGTACTATTTAGGAGGTAGTTAAGTATTAAAATCTAGTAATATGGTAGGAAGTAAAAAATGTAAGATACAATTGCTATGTCTATAGTAATAATCAAGTATCAGTTTATTTTATCAGTTCTGGAGCTGGGAAAAATACATTGATCTTCTGTACTGTTGAGCTGTTAAACTGGTTCCTGGAACAATTATGACCATTACAAACTCATACTTTAAGAGTCAATTCTCAAGCACAATTTGTGAGAGATGTCAGACCAAGGATCATTCCCAACAGGCAGTCAGAGTGCACATGTTCTGGAGGCCAACAAAAAGTGAGAGCTTGGATAGTCCTGACAATCTTATTAAGCCTTGGGACTAGACAACAGGTTCTGGAAACATCGAGCTACTAGAAAAATGACTTCATGCCTTTAATGTAGGATATGATTATACCATTTCAGGGAGTTGGGAACCAGAAGACAAAAGACAAGATCTATGTCTACCTGAAAAAATAATTGCCCAGAATATGCGACCCAGAAAATACCTCCAGAATATGAGTGCTGTTTTACCAGTATTTTGAAATATATTATATACAAAACCAAAAATATTGGATCTGTGAATAATGACAGTAAATTAAATTGTATGACTCACAAAATTGTATGACTCACAACTCATTCTTGACACTACGTGTAAATAGAATCATAGAACCATTTATATTGGAAAAGATCTTTAAGGTCATCGAGTCCAGCTGTTAACCTAACACTGCCAAGTCCACCACTAACCATGTCCCAAAGCACCACATCTGCACATCTTTTAAAAACCTCCAGGGAGGGTGACTCAACCACTTCCCTGGGAGAGAAGTGCATACATAGAGTAAATGCATACTTACAGTAAGCAATATTTATAGTACGTATTCGTAATATCTCTTTTTTGAAAATTCCTAATAGAGGTGATGGAAGCTTCTGCTTAATGACAGAATTAACAAAATCATTCCACTTAAAATGTTAAGATTTAATATATTTAATACCAAGCATACAACTGTATATCTAGGTGATACAATAAATTGAGTAACTAGTTTATCTTTGCAGGATTTTGCAGACTACTACTTTACAAGGACAAGAATAATTAAACCACCTTCCCACTGTTCCTCCAACTACACTATCATTTACACTGACTTGAAGGGTTTGTTATAATTTTGGGGAATTTAGTTTATGCTTTTTTATCCAACTCGGTTGCTGTATTCTTGAAAGAATAAAAAAAAATAGTTAATAATGACGCCTATGATGGACATGTACCATTTTCTAGCTTTTCAGTTGCCTCCATGATAATTCTCGTATGAAATCACAGAATAAAGAACATGAGGCCTCTCTATTTCAGGGATGGGAATGAAAAATAAGAAAGCTCACAGTTCTCACCATATTTATTTTGAAAGATCTGAGGAAATAGGGAGATGATTAAACCCTTCTGGGTCTTTAGAAGTCACTATTAACACTCTTGATATCAGCCAAGCCTTTGCAAGTCACCATCAGTAACCTGAGTTCTATCTGAGTAAAGCTGCAGCAGGTGCATGGGGAAAATATTTTTCACGTATAGCACAGAAAAATAAAGTTGTTTTCAAAGCAAATCCTTCAGCTAGTCAAGATGAGATGAATAGAATTTTAATCTAAATTTTGAAGGAAGTATCATGTGGATTGTGTAAGAGAATTTCAGTCTTCATGTCAAAAATTATATGAAGAGCTAGCAAGTATAATGTTAGAAAGGAACATACAGTCCTAAAGCCTCAGCTGAAATGGACACTCAGGGAGTAATCAAGACTCTATAAATAACCCTCAAAAGCAGATTTTAGCTGATGGTGGGAAAAAAACCCCTGTAGATAGCAAAAACTTTAAGGAATTGTAGCAAATTTTTCTCCTGATTCTCATCACAAATAATGATCACACTGAGTTAGCTTTTGCTGGCATAAATGGCTTAGAGTTCCTGGAACAGTATTCAAACTCTCTACTTGTGAAGCAGAAGGTATCTTGTCACCTGCTTCGATTGTGGAAACACACTACAGGACAGAAAGTCTTATGAAATGCCCATGAGTGTTTGCTTGAATTTAATTGCCAGAAAATATTTGCTTTGCTCCTCATGCTACTTTTATTTAAGTGGTGATTTTATTCAACTATATGTACTTGTGTTACTAGTTAAAGCAGCAAAGCTTCCTGGCTCAGAGAAAAAAAGATTACTGATGCATCAAAATTAATTTACATTGGTATCTGAACTTTGATTTTCTTTTCTTCAAAAAACTTTGCTCCAATGGTCAATTTAGGATAGGTAAAATGCATATATTTTACTCAGACTCTCATCATGATCTCAGAAAAGTAATTTCTAACACAACTGCGGGAGATTCCTTGCTGTTCTCCTCATTATTCATGAAAAAGGTGCATGTGCCAGCATAGCTTTCAACTCTGAGGGAAGTATGTAGATCATAATTGTCAGAGCAAATCAGAAACTCATTCAATGCTTGCTTCTGAGAGCACTTCATTTTTCAGGTAAAACTCAGCAGAACTCAGTAGAAAGACAAATGGACAAACCCAAACAAACAAACAAAAAACACAAACACAAACAACAAACAAAACTAACCAACCAAAAAAAAAAAAAAAAAGGCAGGCAAAGCAAACCAAACCACAAAAAACCCCCCCCAAAACCTGGAACATCTGACAAAGGAAAAAAATAGTGAAGTCTCTCCAAAATTTCTAAACCTAGAACCTGATGGCTGCTCACCCCAAATCACCTACAGCTTTGAAACAGATGCACTTCTCTTCATTTTTTTTTTCAGAAGCCAGTTTGTTTTGGATTTCTAGGATTATTAGAGCAAGATACTTTTAAGTTAGAGTTGATAAGACAAGAAGAGAAGGATTTTGTAAACAGTGTTACTAATACCCATTGTGTAATTGAACTCTTTCCTGTGGTCCAGCAATTTTCAGAAGCCTTTTGGATTGAAAAACCTACACTGTTCTCTCTAGGAATGTAAAAAACCTGTCTGTATTTTCTGTAGCTTCTGAAGTCTCCTCCCTGTTCTTTCCCAGATCTCCCTGACTCTCTTAATGCTTAACAATCCTTGCTTACTGAGGTTCTTGCAGGCAGTTGCTCACCGCCTGCATTGCAAAATCTTCGTCAAAAGCTCATACTGAGCTGAAAACAGGCAAAGCATGATCTTCCAGTTTTTCCACAGAGGTATCCATATACATCAGTTAGGACAGGGAACATATATACAACAACATTTTTCTCTGCTGCCCAGGCACATTTATTTTAGCATATTATGTAAAACACAGCAAAAATGCAAGTAAACAAATCTAATTGATACCATCTATCACAAGCAGAGGAAGACAGTTATATCTTGTACAGAAACATATAAAATCAATTGGTCAAGCTGAGAACTACCTAAGAGGTTTTAAAAGAAAACTAGAGGATATGTTGTCCACCTCTCAATAGGAGTGATTGTAAGTAAATGTTTAGTCTGAAATGAAGCACAAAATCTGGTAATTTAAGAACTAAGGAAAGAGTTCCTGGGTTTCAGGATTTATTTCTTATTTTGGCATTAGAAATGTTATGTGATATTTGAAATGAAGGCACTGAAATTTTTACTCAAATTCTAGATTTTTTTAGACTGGGTTACAAATAGCATTAGTCATAGTGGTATTTTTAACATAAAAGAAGTCTTCAGCATTAAGAAGACTTAAAGTTGATGTTTAACATACAGTAAACTTGTAATATTATATTCACTATTATGTAAATAATATCTGAAAATTAATACAACTTACTGTTGGTAAAATGGCTTCTAAATTTTTTCAGAAAGTTGTATCAACATTCTAGAAGCCATAAAATATTTTTAATTTTATAGTGCTTTCTTTTCTGAAGGAATGTATATGTGTTGATAAAAAAGTAGCCATTTACTTTTAGAAAATTTTATTTAGCTGTTCATAGATTTTTTGTCATTTGGGGGTTTTCTCCACAAATATTAAATGAAAAAGGAATTAGTTTCAGATATATTGAGTAACTTATCAGAGAATTCACCTTACATAATTGAGATTTGCAATCTAATTAGGTTTTGTTTTTACTTTTGGGTGTTGTAAGTTTTCTAGCATTTTGTCAGCTTGTTTTGTGCATAAGCATTCCTATTCAAAAAGCAATATCTGTTTAAAACATTTCACCTGTTGACTTCCAAAATGCATTGCAATACAAGAGATATACTTGGAGATTTTAATATCCATTTGAGCCATTTGCAATAACTTTTATTTGATCTATGATTTTATTAATTATATTGCATTTTGCAACAGTATTACTGCTACACAGATACATTATTTCATTGCAGATCAAGTTCTGTAACAGCTGGGCTTGACTCCTGTGGAAAAGGCCAGCTATGAAAATGATACCTGACACAGGAAATCAAAGGTGAAGTATTACAGTCAAAGATGTGATAATGTCAATGTACAGTTACAGGTTCTTGGCAATAGAATACCCAGTTCTACATATAGATGTGTCATTTGAATTTAGAGTTCTATACTGGGTTTTCACAGAATCACAGAATGGTTGCAAAGAGCCTCTGGAGGTCACCTTGTCCAAACCTCCTGCTCAGGCAGGATCACCTAGAGCTAGTTGCCCAGTACTGTGTCCAATCAGGTTTTGAATATGTCCATAGATGGGGACTTCACAAACCTCCCTGGGCAACTTGCCCAAGTGTTTGACCACCCTCACACAAAAAAAGTGTTTTCTTTTGTTCAGATGGAGTTTCCACAATACTCAGGACTGGTGCGGTGACAAGTGGAGTTCTGTGTCCAGTTCTGAGCTCCCCAGCACAAGAAGGGTACAGGCATACTAGAGTAAGTCAAAAGAAGGGTCACTAGGATGATTAAGAGACTGGTTGATCATCACTAGGATGATTAAGATATCTTTCATATGAGAAGCTGAGATAGCTGGGGCTGTTTAACCTGGAAGCAAGAAGGCTCAGGAGGGATCTTATCTATGTGTATAAATGCCTGATGGGAAGGAAGAAGAAAAGAGATCCAGACACTTCCCAGTAGTCCCCACTAACAGGACAAGAGGAATCAGGCACAAACTGAAACACATGAAATCAGGGCTCACTGACATTATGTTATCTGAGCCTACATCAGGGAAAGTAATTTCTAAATATGCCTCAGATGAGCAATCATGGGTTTAGAATCACAGAATCACAGAATATTTCGAGTTGGAAGGGACCAATAAGGATCACCTCCCTGCTTCTCTCAGGACTACCTAAAACTAAGCCATATGAATGAGAACACCACCCAGGTGGTCCTTGAATTCTGACAGGCTTGGTTGGACTCGATGAACCTGAGGGTCTCTTCCAACCAAAATAGTTCTATGACTTGACCACTTCTCAGTCGAGAATCTTTCTGTAATATCCACTCTGAACATCCCCTGATGCAGCTTCGTACCATTTCAATAAAAGTGGTGAACAGATATGTTAAAAGACACTACTCACATGTAAAGCTTAACTTTTAAAGCAGCAATCTGCTGGTCCCTGGTGTTTATTTCGGATTCTAAAAACTGTCCAAGTATACTTAATAAATCATAAGCTAGTCTTGCTGCTTCTCTCATGATATTCTTGTTAGGATTTGAAGATTAAACTCCTTACAGCTAGGGTTACAACATTTAAAATATTTAAAAGCTATGGATACAAACCCTGAGCTATCTTAGCTGCCCTGGTTTCACTCATCTGAAGTTATGAATTTTTTTCTCTGAACAACTGACTCCTCATGACTCCACAGCACACATTATCACTACAAGCTTTATGACAGACAAGATTTGGGCAAGATCTGGCAAGATTCTAACAGAATCTGAAACAGAAGTTGTATATAAACTTTATCATGAGCTTTCAGATAAGTAGTGGTTAATGATTGGCCAGCCTAGGCCAAAACCAGAGAAAGTTCAATTCCTCAAATCTGATTTCCAAAGTCTAGATATAAGGCTAAGAGAATGCAGGGTTATAAATATTTGCCCACAAAAATTGTAAACAATTCTTCCTAGTTTATAGATAGATTATGCAAATCTTAATAAGTTACATTGAAATTTTCAAGTTTCATCGAGTGTTACCAAGTGTTAAATGGACACCTATAGGAAAAGTCATGGATAATTATCAGCTGTGGATATAACAAGCCACTTAATAGCCTCAAGAAAAAGGCATTGCAATAGTGAGCATATTTTAGAGACCAGTAACACAGATCATATTAGTATTGTGATTGTACTGCATATTGCAATTTTAACCATATTTTGTTAAGTTTAACTTATGTTTGTGTTGTGTTATGCAATATTTCTGTATAACTCTGCTAAATCAAAAATTCCATGTAACACCAACTATCTTTGAATCAGTAAGTTTGATGTCACACATTACACCTAGAAGTTGTGGACTATCTAAGAGAACCTGGTCAGAGAGCACTGGAATCCGACAGCGGCCAGCCTGAAGAACTACTCAGCCATATAATTCAATATAATTTAAATGCAGACTTCTCATTTTACTCTGTCTTATTAAAAGATTGCTATGGATTTTACTAAAATACTTCAAAATAACTACATTAAGATTTTAATTTAGCACAGCAAAACACTTGTGATATAACTATCGTACAGTATTGTCTTTTCATTCTTACTTTTTTTTTCTTTTATCCTAACTTAGTGACTTCTATGTGTCATTACCATTATTAATCATTACTCATTAATTGTGATGGATATTATTCCTACAGCTAATCATACAACGAGATTCTAGAATGTTGGCTTGCACAAACATTGAAGGAAAAGACGTAATCCAATGTATCTTCACAGACCCAAACTACAAAATAAAATGTTAGAGAAAAAAATTATAGCAGGGTCAGAAATGTACTGGCTTTTCCAGAAGTCCCCTCCAACCTGCAACATTTTATTCCTTTGCACTTTTCCATTTGGTACATTCTACATCTCAAAAGACTTTTGTATTCTCACCACATAGTGGTTGAAAACATCTTTCAAATTTACTTACCTTATCTTAGTCATTCCCCCCATTAATAGGTGTAATAGCCTTTCTGAGTGTGGGATTTTTTTTAGTTGTACATTTGCCATTACTCTGTTCCCAGGCCTTGCTTGTGAATACATTTTTTAACTCTATTTTGTGGATATATTGTGTCATTACAAAAGGATACATTTAAAACTGTTCAAAGTTTGACTTTTAAGCTACGAAACCAAGACCTGTCAGAATCAAGGATGAAACTCTGGCCTGACATTGGCCTCTTAGTATAAATCCAGTCTCACAAGTAATCCTCTTAACTAGTTCATTTTTCCATGATCATACTTGTAGATCAGTTAGAAAATTTTTATAATCCTTTAAGCAGCAGAAATACATTAAATTCAATTCTTTCAAATTTATAGTGGAAATATGGAGATAGACATAAGAAAGTAGAGGCAAGATAAATCACCCGATCATGTACTGCAAAGCCAACTCAGGTTATTTGTCATAGGTTGAAGGCAGTATAGCATACTTAGAGCAGCAAACTGACAGTCTCTAGAATGAAAGGGAAATAGGAAGGCTTCGTAAAAGATGCCGGAGCAGTTGCCAGGACTTTCAAGATTGGTTTTGTATATTTTGTATTATTTTCTCTATTTTTAATTGTAGCATTAGTAAAACATTTCTAATTTTTCCAACTCTCTTTTCTCTGTCTCTCTTTCCCTCCCAATCGCTTGTCCTTAGTGGGAATGGGGGAGAGGGAGGGGCTGAAGGGGGAAGTGGGAGGAGAGAGGGTTAACAATACATCTGCCACGGTTTTATTGTCACCCCGCAATCAAACCACGACACATTTCGTATTATTTTCAATTTTCAAATAGGTTTTTTTATCAATTTCTTTTCCCCTGTCTCATCTTGTACTTAATTCTTTTTTGTTAATTTCAAGACACTAAATACTTCTGCCAGTACCCTGCATGCTTTCTGTTTTTACTAGTGCATTCCCACATTTGTCATTGAGTTATAATCATCATCTTACCTCTACACAACCAAAGTGAAGCTGAATTAAGTAGTGCCATATTTCCACATTTTTCTTTGTGTCACTTAATATTTTTACCAAAGTTTTTGTGTTGGATTTTTTTTTCTAATTGTTTTATTATCTAACACAAATTCCAATTCATTTTTTCCTTTCTGCATAATTAAGCATAGAAACAATTCACATGGCTTATGTTTTCCTTTTTGCCAGAGTTCACTGTACTTTGCCTTGGCACGATAAGCTATCCCTGTGCACTAGAAAACAGCTATCTGTTCCAGAATTAAATGAGCCATACTTACTTTGAAACAGATGTAAAGTAATTTAATATTACACGACAAGTAAAAACCCAAACAAAAACCAAAACAAAGCAAGTCTTCTGGAATATTTCTGTGTACTAGTATAGTAAATAGAGTCTGAATCTCCTAAATCTCCTATATCATAAATATCTTTCTGATTTCTCTAGTAATTATTGCATTCTCCCTCTTGCTGTTGTGTGGGGTTATTTTTGTTTCATTCATTTCACCAATAACCACATAGTTTTGAAAAATCTCCTGAGGGCTTCAACAAGTTTTTGAAACTTTTTTTTTCTTTACTATACAGATTTACTTTCTCCTCTTTTGTAACCTGAATGAGTAAAAAGATAAAAAAGATTGCATAAAAGCAGCCCCAGCATGGTACTTTCAAATACTGCTCTGGGTTTTGAAACCTATTTACCTGCTGCAAGTTTTTCATAAGAAAAATGACACATAGCAATACATCACAAAGTCACTAATAAGGTACAAGTCATATTGTTCTTCTTAGATTCAATTGCATGCCAATTTTTCTTTAAAGTATCATTCCAAGATGTGACACAGAGCTTGGTATCTATGGAACACATTAGCTAAGCTACACAGCTCCTCTAAAATGAATCTTTCTTGTAGTATTATACATGGGGATGTGTTCCATTGGAAAATATCTTAAACTGATGCTAATTATTTCAGAATGAATATTTAATGCACTCAAATAACCTTGTCACCTTTTTATTTGAGCTTGTTGAACAGATGTAATACTATACTGTCATACCAGACAGAAAATTTAACTTGTTTCATAACAGGATAGAACAGGGTTATGTTTGTGGCAGTTCACATTTTGAAAACACAAATGTATACAACTTTGATTTTTCCTATTATTGAAATTCTATTTTTTTTCTAAAAATAATACATTTTATAAATATTATGGGCTACATACTCTTCACTGTTACTAGAAAAAAAAAAAAGCAGAAATTTGTCTTTCTCTCTAGCAAATGCATAAATAATTTTAGAATTGTAATTGGCAACCAATGGAACATTTAAATATATAATAGAAAAAAAGAAGAAGGTGACAATATATGAACATGTTGTAACCATCAGATTAAAAAAAATTAAAATGTTAATAATTCAACATAATATAGTTAGACTTAACATCTGTTCAGTTAATTGGTAGTTATCATTGTTACAGAACAGGCCAGGATATTATCCTTTAACTCACAGATTGCCTTTATGACTGAAATAGTAAAACAAACTCATGACCTATTTTAAAATTCTTATTTATTTCCTTGTAGCATAGAGCAGACATTTCATAAGCACAATCACAATAGCTACTCAGAGGCATTTGCTACAGTTTAGAATCCCTGTCCCTCCTGTACTTGAGCTTAAAATGAAATGCCAAGAGTTCGGAATAGGGTGTGTGCATAGAATCTTTCTGCAGAAATATATCAGTGAGGTGCCAGGTTTTCCTACATTTGCTTAAGGTGCAGCAAATGAACCCTGTGGGAATGAAACTCTCTCAAGGGAAACATGAAGATTTGCAGCATAGGAGATTTTGGGGCAGAGAGGAGAAAGCTGTGAACTTATCTGTTGAATACATAGAAAATTAATAGGAAATAAAAATGTCTCTTAAAGAAAAATCTTGTGTAGCCTAATATATTTTGTCATGTGCACTATTTAGGACTATGTGTTTACTGGTCAGGTACTACAAATCTAGCTCCACCAGTGTATGTCATCATCTTGGTATCACGTTCAGAGCAAATAACTGGAAGAAGAGAGAGAAAGAGTGAAGAAGAGGAAGAAGAAGAACACAGAGATTTATTCTCTGTTTCAAAACTGTCTATTCTGGCCTTTGGCTGAGTGAACTGTCATAGAAAGCATAATCTTTATGGTAGAAGTCACTTTCCCATGCATGTATGAAGTAGTGCTAATGATGCCTCATACATACAGGAGATCAGGGTAAAAGACGAGTTTACAGAGGTAAGTTATAGGCTTTTATATAGCATTTCAGGTGATGATCATGAGAACAGTTAATGAACTTGAAAAAAGGTGTTAACTCTCCTCAGACAATCTCCTAGTGGCTGCAAGGTAATGATACAGAGTTGCAGAAGCAGTTACGTTAAGACATAGCAAAAGGAGAGTAAATTAAATTAATTATCAGAAGTGTTACTACATGTAGCTTTATTATAAATACAAAAATCTATTGCTTCATTTTAAAAAGCAAAAAAAATCCCAACTTGTAGGTTTCAGATTTTCTAGCCTAAAAAATAATATATAGCTCATCCTTTCCCATCTAAGAAAACAATCATTGCAGGAGGTTAATTATTTCTGTTAATAGAACACAGTTTTCAAAGCACTGTGATTTCAGGAACAACGCTGAATTCAGGTAACCCAGACTGATTGTGAAGACTTTTGTGACTGTCCAAAAATTTCACAGACTTGAACAAGAATACAAAATAGCTGTTTATCAGAATCCTTCTAGGCATCAAATTGTCATTTTAAAAATAAAAATAATGTACTTCAGAAGCATAATTATGTAATTTTATTTGCACAACCAAGTGCATTGTTATAAAAGTAACAGCTCAGGTAAACTGTAACATACAATAGCCAAAATTTTAGTCAGTTTACAGCATCATCAGTATCATGCAGGGACTAGCACAAGTACAGTAGTAACATCACTGGATGAAAAATTAAAATTGACTGAACCTGATGTTCATTGGATTTTCAGAAAATAAGAAAATTAGGAAGTTTTAAAAACACTACCATTGGTAAGAACAAGCACCCTGATCCACAATTATTTCAGTTTTAGATATGTTTTAGAGCCTTTCATCTCAATTATCCTTTATCTACAAATTTTTTATTATATACTTGAAAAGGATAAAGCTATTGCACTTTCATAACACAAGCTTAAAATTGTTTCATTTTTTTGAAAGGATAGTAAGCCACAAATATTGTAACCTGACAAAACTGAATGCAGTGTCCAAAACCTGAAATCAAATGATTCATATATTATTTGGCAACATCACTTCCAACACCCTTTTGGAAAGTTTTTAATCTAAAACAATTTTTCTTTTTTAATAATGCAACTGAGAGGTATGTATATGCTAGTGAGAAGAGAACAATGCTTCATGAACAGGGAAAACCTTCATTCTGAAATCACCTGAGAGTACAACAAATTCTCACATTCTTTTGATTACTTGCGGTTAATTCAAATCTAAAATAACTCTGTCCATCTGTAGTCCGTATTTATGGATTTAAATGGAATTAAGAGGCTCCTCAACAAACATTTTACTACTCTTTAGTCACAAGCTTCCTGACCTCTGTAACTATGCAGCAGATGAAAGTCTAATGTTGAAAACAGGAGTGCAAGATTTGACAACTATAAAGCAAATTGTTCTGCAGCTTTCCTGCATACTTCTACTCCCCACAACACAAAAGCCAAAAGACATAGAAATCTTCACTGGAACAAGTCCATTACAAAGCATGCATGTAATTTTTTTGCATTTAATCTATACTGTTACAAGTTTTAACTTCAGCAAGCTATATTCAACTTGGGAAATGACATCTATTTTTCTGTTCCGATGTAGTCGGGTTATCATAACCTAAAACCAATATAGTCTGAATGTTTCAAAATAATTTCTGTTTAACATGCAGAGAAGATTTAGGCTTACAAGGAGAATAAAAACACCGCACACTAATTAAAAGTGTATGAAAATTGAAAGGAAAAAAAAAAACAACAAAAAGCCATGATTTCATCAATGACAGTGCAAATTTGAAACAGGAATGGATTCTCTGAAATTTCAGGAATTGCTTTGTAACCAATTATTTAAGATATTAATAATCATATTAAAGGGTAGGGAAAAAATTCTGTGTTACCAAGCAACTAATAGATGGCAACACTACCAAGTCTTTTCCATTTATAGCAGAAATGTCAAGTTCCAAATGCATATCAGCATCATTCCTGTAAAACAAAATGCAACACTTCAAAGAGAAGCCTCCACATTCTCACCCTGTAGAGGCCTACATTCCAGTCTTTCCTAGGATGTCTACTCTGAAGTTGTGTCTCAGCCATGAAAGAAAATACCTACATTAGAAGAATGATAGTAAAGCAACTATCTACCTCCACTTCCTGCATGGCTGCCTCAAAGAGTTTTTTTGGCAAACTACTGAAAAAGCAAAGACCTAAGGATGTGCTCGAGAGTTTACGTGACAAAGTAACACTGAGATAAGGAGCAAGGCAGCTGCATATAGATGCTGAAAGGTTTTGTCTGCCAAAGAAGAGCTCTTTAAGTCCGTGCACAGAAAAGAAAATGGCTCAGTCCAAGCAGCATGGCAATTAACAATCATCTCCAAGGTTTGCTTAACATAAAAAGAAGCTCAAAGGAGCCTGAGAGATGTGGCACCTTTTTTTTCGTGTTATCTAGAATCCAGAGGTATTGATTTCCTGCTTGTCTGGTCAAGTCCCTCTCTCTTTTCCTATTATGCTGAGCTGGAGTGCCTGGCTAGCACTGAATGCATTTCAGTTAAGTTATATCTTATCTAGAAAATATTTCTGTTTTTTCCCTATTTTTAAATTTCTCACATTTACAGGATGCCAGGTTACCTAATGTTATCAATGTTTCCTTTGAGAAGCTGCAGCATCCTCAAAATGTTGCATGTTCTGTTCATACACATATTCTATTACATATCAGTAACATTTTTATAATTTCACTCTCAGGGTGCATCTTTGCACTTGTAAGATGGTCCCTGTCATGAAGGCATTTACGTTCTAAGGACAGAGAAAAAAATGAAGGGAAAAATTACAAAAAAAAAAAAAAGAAAAAAAAACCAACAAAACAAAACCAAAAGAGAATGAGATTAAAAAGAAACACAGGCTTACGTACAGAGTCAAAGAACAGGGTCCCTAGCGGGCTTGAGGTATGATCAGAGTAGGGACCTTGCGTACAAACCCCAGAATCAGATGCAACACATAAAGAGCCATGTGAGTGAAGGCAGAGGGTGATTCCATGGGGAGCTGACAAACAGGCAGTCAAGGGTGGAAATCTTAGAACTGAAGATGGGAACTCTTTACACATGGCTGAGCAAAATTAAACTTTGCTATGACACAGAAGTAAATATACTGACAGGATCTGAAAGGTTTTATACACATTTTTCATAAATAATTTTTTTGGGAAAAATTATATAGTTAAGTATTGGGAAAAAATTATGAGGAATGTAAGTATAGTTTTCTTTATCGTATCCGTTACCTACTTGAACCGGAATGGAATAGAAAAAATTATTAATATCAATATTGTTTATCCGATTTTCTAAGAGTTTTATACAATAATTTTATTTTCCTTATAAGTTTGATAAGGAAAACCATACAGTTTAGAAGAAAGCATGCTGTTTGATAAGCATTCAGTGCAATTTAAACATAAATTATGTATTTGAAAATAAACCTAAAATCACAGAGTCTGCTTTGAACAGTGAGACGAAAATTTTAGTTTGTTATTTTTGCAAGCTTTAAACAAATTTGGTTTAGTGTTTGGATCTAAGTACCAAGGCTTGAAAATTCATTTTCACATCCTCCTATTATCTTATAAATCAGTTGGTGGGTAAGCCTCATACGTATAGACCTGGCGCACACTGTGATTTTTGGATTCTCTTTTTTAATATACAATTTCAATTTTAAAAGGCATTTTTTTATGGAACAATTTGACTGGACTTCCTGTCCATGTTGACATACAACTGCAGCACCATCAGAATAGCTCATGTATTAAATATTTTGTAATCTGGTTGTCTTAATTTGCCTGTACTGAATTCTAGCCAAAGGTAAGAACAAGAAGTCATTATCAGGTAACAGTGTGTAACAGATTTTAAGTGGTTCATGGATTCCATTCCAAGAGCACTTGCTGAAGCCTCCTGAGGTAGCATTTGCTTCCTCATGTTTTTACAGTACCTTGCTGGAGGGTGCAGAGTTTAAAGGCATACAGGAATGAATCCATTTAAAACAAAACAAAGCAAAATAAAACAACAAAAAACCCCACTATCTTATTTTCCTTTCTATTAAGCTCTGTATTTCTGTCTTCAGAAATAATTTAAGCCTCTGATTTGCAAAGGGCTAGTTATCTCCTATTAGGTGCCTCTCAGCCACGGAAAGTTGAAAAATCTTTGTGTCTTACATTGATATGCCTGAATCAAATCATATTCAGCTGCTTGTTTTATTTGATTAGCCTAAAGTCACATCACTCTCTGTAATTTTGCTGAAATAAGCTATGATGAAGAACAAGCCAGTCATGTTAAAATCTGTGATTTTTCACACAAGATACTGGGTTAGACTACTGACAATGTCATAAATGGCATGTTTTGGGTAGCAAGGACAGAGGAGGGGGGCTGCAGGGATGGCCTCTGTGGATGAACAGCAAGGCTGCCCCACATGCTGGACACAGTGTATTCCAGTTGCCTCCACAAGAGACCAGCCACAGGACACAACCAAGCCCATCTGCCAATCTGGCGGCTCCTCAGTGAAAACACATTTAAGAAAGATGAGAAAACATTAATAAGGAGGAGAAAATGAAACAGCGGGACAGAAGAAGAACGAAGTGAACAAAGAAACAAGGTCAATATAGTAGAAGGTGCTCCACTACAGAGCTGGTAACACCCCTGAAGGGACTGAGGATGATGGACACACATTGACACAGGGACACCCTGAAGGGACTGAAGCCCATGGAGGACCTATGCTGGAGCAGAAGAAACAAGTGAGAAGGCAATAAATTAAGTTAAATTCCCCAAGTAAAGTCTGTTTAATCTGTGACATTAAGTGGCAAGTGATTTCTCTGTCTTTATTTCAATCAACAAATTTCCTCATTTGTTTTCCATCTATTTTTTTCCTCTATCCCATTGAGACTTTGCTCTTATTAGCTGTGCGGATGTGGGCCTACTCACAATAAATGCCAAAGAATATCAAGTATTTTCACTACTGTCTTCTGCTTTCACCTTAGGTATAAATATGTATTTTAGGGTAGAACTTTTTTCTTTTGAAAATGAAAGATAATTGAGTACTCACTGAAATAAAATGCTAATAGCCTTTGCAGAAATTAAGTCTTTTATGTATGTAGCAAATGCAGAAAAAAATTAAGATAATATTTTTATTGAATTTCTGCAGTCCTGCTGACTCCTAAAAAAAAGCTGCAACCTCAAAATATGAAACTCTTTTGAGTAGAGAATGACAGCAAAAATAGGTTGCATGGTGATATTTGCAATACAGTCTTCAGTCAAAAGGAGGTGTAAGTTATGCAACTCAATCTCACTGTGACTTGGGAAGAAGGGGTGTTGAGGGAGATAAGACAATCTATTTTATATAATATAGAGGATTTCTAATTTTTTCACTTCCATATCTGCTGTGGATCATACACTCATCAGTTAATTGATATTGATCACACTGTGTTTGTTGGTCTCTTTTCCCAAACAAGTGATAGGATGAGAGGAAATGGTTTCAAGTTGTGCCGGGGGAGGTTTAGATTGGATATTAGGAAAAAATTCTTCACTAAAAGAGTTATCAAACACTACAACAGGCTGCCCAGGGAAGTGGCTGAGTCACCATGCCTGGATGTATTTAAAAGACGTGTAGATGTAGCACTTAAAGACATGGTTTAGTGGTAGACTTGGCAGTGTCAGATTTATGGTTGGACTTGATGATCTTAAAGGCCTTTTCCAGCTTAAATGATTCTATAAGTCTGTGATTCTATTTTATAGTCGACAAATAATATTTCTTCTTTTATTCAGAATAGTTAATTGTCAATTTATATCTAACACATTGAAATGAATAATGCTATTACGTTTTTTCAAGGACAAAGATAAATAATAAAAATTTGTGCTTTTTAATATTGAGATATTTTCCTTGTTATTGTTTTGCAGGTAAGAATATTGGATTTGCTTTGTAGCTTTTTTTTCCTTCCTTTTTTTCATTTTAGAGTGCTAATCTATTTTTTTTTGTAGCTAGATGATAATGAAAACAGAAGTCCTTATAAAACAATCCCCAAAGCCAGCAGTGAAAATTGTTGTCACACCTTTTCCACACAGATAGCTAAACCAGACAAAATATTTGAAATTTAGCGTTTTAATAATGCTCATTTTGATAAAGACTATACTTGAAAATGGAATTGGTTAAATAATAATGACACAAGGGACAAGAACTTGATGTAAACTCATTAGGCACTGACTGAGATTCCCTTTAGCACCTACTAAGGTAACACAGCTGCTTCTGCACCTCAAAATAGATATTTTCCCAATCTGGCAGGTAGAGCAGCTGCTCAAAGACAGTATTTCCCTAGGAGAAATTTGATTAAGGAAAAACATATGACTCTATCTAACCAAAACATTCACTGAAGTACGATCAACAAAGTCTTCAAAAAATGAACACTAAATTCTGAGCACTGTTATGTAAATTTATACCGTACATTATTTCATTAATTATAACATTTGAAGCAAAATATAACTTGTTCCCTTGTCCAGATCCACCATTTCACTATCAAATAATATATATCTGTTTATATTGAGGATTTATGTTCATTCACGTATTAGGAGAAACAAATCAAGCTTTATCTAGTTTTCTGTGGAAAGCCTAGCCTACAACATTAGACCAGTGTTGTTGAAATGACAGTGCCATTCATTGTGCTGTGCTAAGGCTACTAATCTCCCTACAAACAGCAGCAATTCAAAATTAAGGCTGCATCAATAAGACTTTAAATATGCATATGTTCAATCAGAAAAAAAATACCTTAAATATACTCCATAGCCTAAATATCATACTAACACAATAGAAGTGAACTGTCTTTAATGCGATTTGCTTCGATGCATACAGTATGTTTGAAGTTTAATTTTGTTTGATTTCCTTCATGAAACACATCTGTTGATTTGAGCATTTTCCTTGAAAACTCTACAGCTGTTTTCTGGATTCTGAACTTGACTTTTCAGAACTATAGATCTATTTTATGTTAATTCACAAAAGTGATCCAGCAAGCAAGTACCTGAAATTTATCATGGAACAGATCACAGGATCATAGAATAGTTTGGGTTGGAAGGGACCTTAAAGAGAATCTAGCTCCAACCCCACTGCCATGCGCAAGGGCACCTTCCACTACACCAGGTTGCTCAAAGCCCCATACTACGTGGCCTTGAACATTTCCAGGGATGAGGTTTCTACCACATCTCTCTGGGCAGCCTTTTCCAGTGTTTTACCACTCTCATTGTAAAAAAAATTCTTCCTTATATCTAGTCTAAATCTACTCTCTTTTAGTTTAAAACCATTACCCCTTGTCCTGTCACTATAGTCCCCCCAAGTCCTTCTCAGCAGGGCTGCTCTCAATCCCTTCATCACCTGTATTGATACCAAGGGTTGCCCTGACCCAGATGCAAGACCTTGCAAGTTATCCAAGTTCAATGTTTGTTGACATGACTTTTCTGCATTAGTGATTGATGGGGTTTAGGATACAATGTCATAGCAGCCAGATGAATTTACTCCATAGTCACTGTAGGTGGTGGATGAGAAAGTCCACTAAATGTGCACATTCTTCTCCTTTTTCCACAGTGTACATAAAAAAGCTGATAAACTGGTTTATTATCATTACTTTAAGGTATCTATTATTAGTCTTTTTACTGACAAAATAAAAGTTGGTCATAGTTGATACTTGGGCTATGACTATCATACTCTTCACATTAGCTTTCAACTATAAATTTACTCTTGTTAAAGTTATGAAAATGAGAGCTTTGGTTTATATCATCTTAAATATCTCTTGTCATCTTAACTGAAAGGTGTTCCGTCTTTTGTGTGGGTAGTAGACTGGATATGACGATGATGAATATTTGAGTATATATGAAGAATGCCAACCTGATTTAAATCTTGGGATAAGCAAAGATGAACAAAGGTGATACCAATTACAAACCAGTTGTGATAAACAAGGAAAAACACTGGTGAATTATCAATAATAACTTCATTTTTACCATACCACACAGGCTATGTGATTATTCTCTTCACTTGCGAGTAGAGCAATGAGCTGTCCTTGGGTGGAACGAAGGCCTCGTATAGCATTTTTCTTGTCTCTTGCAGTGGCCAATTGTAAATACTTAGGAAAGAGCACAGAAACAGTCTCTTTTTATTATCTCAGCTTTTAAAGACATGCAGCTGAGGCACAGCCTGAATCAGTGGTGATAAACTCTGTATTTAATAGCTTTCAATAGATTTCCTGATTCATGAAAAGAGTTTTTATCCTCTTCAATTCCTTCCTAAAAAGATAGGCAGATTTTGAAATACACGAACTCATATTTTTACTAATACTCCTCCGTTATTTTTTTGCAGATTCAAATATGACTGTTTTTATACTAAGCATCTCAGGAAAACATCAGAAAGAAGAATATCAATGCATAAATCAAATAGTGTAATTTGGGGTTCAGAAAACTTTCATGCCCGTCTAATGAGCTGTGAAACTGAAGTGAATAGTCTGTCTTTACCAAGGCAGAAAGGCACAAACATGTTCAGAAAATCCACACCTTTTAGATGCCCAGTTCCAGTTATGAAATTCATAAGCCTGAACTAAAGAGAGCATTTCCTGAAGAAATGACAAGACACAAATGTTTTATTTGCTTCTATACCATCTACAGACTTTATACACTGTTTTTGTATACTTCATCCTAAATAACTAAGCATGTAAGTTTCTGTACTGCATAAGAAATTAATTCTTAATCAAAATCTAAAAATAGGATGCACAGCAGACAACATGAGAAAGTGAGAAGGTTGTTAACATATTAATATAAACTACTGAGAAAGGGTCTGTATCAGAAACTCTGCCATCTGCTATACATAAACTTCTGCTAATGTGCCCACGTTCATGAGGGATCATAAACAAAAGCTTCACCAGCTTACATTCCAACAAGAGCAGCTGCATTTTCCAATATTCTGTCTCTAATAGTAGTCAGTAATAGACGCTTAGGAAAAGAGGATAAGAAATGGAGCAAGCGTGAGTAAATTGCGTTTGGTCATGCTATTCAGACCTGATTACTGATTGCAGTAGTGGTTACTGATTGACCTGTCATTAGATTCATCTCATTCTTTTTCTACTTCCAAAAATATGCTATGGCAGAATATCCCACAATTGTTAAATGTTGCTTTCTTTTATTTGTTTTAACTCTAAGAGTTACAAATTGTAAAATGTAGTGGATAGCACTTCTCCATTCTTGTATGATTTTAAATACATCATTTGTCTCTTTTTTGAAATTATCCATATGGATCATATCATGTCTTTGGTAAAGATAAACTTTTGCTCAGGAAACTATCTATTTCAGCTACTCAGTCAGGAAACTAAAGGCATAACTTTAGTTTTGACCTTAATTATTCAAGATATGAATCCAATGTCCTCCACTTCAAAGGACAATGCTCTGACAACTAGGCTGCAGAGTAATTTTCGTGCATACCCAGTCCATACACTGATCCAACCGCTGAGTTTCTCCCCTTTAATTAAGTTCACAAGTTCACAGCTAAACTGTTTAAGTTCAAAATCAAATACGTAACATCTGCTGCATTTTAGGCTTGACTGACGACATCAAAATTAACTGGGAGCTGTTGGCAGTGGCTTAACCATTTATTTGATCAACATCATATGCCATTACTGGGTATAGTTTTCAGCTAAAGAAAATTTGACTGAAGACAGGAAAGAAGGCTGTCCACCTGTCTGGCCCTGGCCTTCAGATCCCATGCGAAAACCTTCCAGAGAGTAGATTAGACTAAGCTCATTGGAGTGTGCTCTGTTTCAGAAAACATTCTATAAACAGAACAGTGGGGTGAAGGAGAGAGCCTGCAGTACAAAGGATAAGGATACATTTACAACTGCAAACAAAAGTCTCAGAAATTATGAAAAGAAGGCAGCTTTCATGGGGATCCATGACAACATGTTATTTAACATGTAGAGCCTCTAAACCACTAAAAGTTACTCCCAGGAAAGCAAGACTAGAGGAAAGCTTGGAAAGTCAGATCAGGTAAGAGGAAATTTATTTTCAGACCTGTATTAATATTTAGTCAATTTCACCTGTAGATCTGAGTATTTCACTGTTAAAGTGTCACCTTCTCTCGTGTATAAGTCTTAGAAATCAGAAGCTTGTTGCTATATGTTTAAAGGTTGTAACGGACATCATGGCACCCAGAATCCAGTCCCAGTTAGTCACTGCCTCAAGCTGGACGTTACTAACAGCTAAGGTCCAAGGCATGGCTCAGTCTGTTGAGGAGGTCCTGCCTTAGAATTAAGATTTTGGAGCAGATTTACTTAGGAATGTATAGAATTACTTACATAGTGTAATCCACTTCGAAAATCTCACATGTACTCAACGCATGCTTAAGGGACATCTCCCATTCATGACTTGCATGTGCTTCATCTGGTCCCGGAAGAGGGTGAAACTCAACATAATTATACCAATTTTCACTCAATAAAATGGGACAAGAGATTCATCAAGCTAAATCACAGTTCAAACCATGAATGAAATGTAAACATATTACTCAGAAGGGGTAGATTTGTTTTCTGGAAGCAAATAAAATCAGATATACGCATACCTTAGAAACGTAAGACATGCCAGATGTTTAACTGGCATAGGAAAAAAGATATCCAGTGGTGCTAACCGAAAAACACCTGTAAGGGGATTACTTTTGTTTCTGTAATATACATTTATATCATTAAAAATTAGTACTTTTAACCTCAAAAATGGAGTCTTTGGTCTGTGCACAATTGCAAATGTACTAACAAGCAATGTTAAAATGTCTACAGAACTATTTTACAAATTATTGTCGAAGATATTCTGGCAGAGGGTGTTAGGAACATTACAAAATAAATCTGAGATTTACTGTTAGCAAGAGTAGAACAAATACATTCTCAAACTTCAGAATTCTGATCTTCAAATCTTTAAAACACTTCCTGTTTCTTCTCTGTTGCTTTGTCATTGGGATTCATATTATTCAATCTTTGCATGGAAGCAACATCCTAGGTAGTGGTTGTAAGTTCTGCTCTCTCTCTCCAGGAAAAATAACTGTATCTCCTAAAAAAAAAAAGAGGTCTCTGTGGAAAAGAACATGCAAATTCTGTTCTCAGAGACAGTTTTTCCACCCCTGCTAAATTATATCACATTGTTATATGTCATACCAAAAATATACTTGCTGTGCATATGTTAAAAAAATAGCCAAAATCTTCTGAGAATAGGACAACAGAGTAGGGGTTGGAAATAAAACTTTGGGACGTAGAAATTAAAACCAATAATTTTAATTTTTAATAGAATATTTTTTGCTAGTATAAAATATAGAAATAAAATACAAAAATACTTTAAATCAAACATATATATTCAAACAAAAATGTAAAATTAAGATATTTTAGAACAATTTATTAAAGGAGTCAGATATAGCAGGAAAGCAGAAAAAAAATCTTTTTTTTTTTTTACACTATATGCAGCTCAGTGAAATTGGCACTGCTCCACAATTGAGAAGTTGTTTTTTCAAACCTCTTTCAATTATATAATATCGTTAGAATCAACAAGATAAAAGCAGCAGCTTTTCTCATATCGAGAAGAACTTCTATCATGTCCTAAATGCTCCTGTATTTTAAAATCCTGAAAGGGCAAGTAGCTGGATTAACTGTTCTTGCACTGAGATTACTGTGGATCAGGTCATAAAAGTGGGCTCTAGTGTAATATTTGTTTGAACATTTTAATGGATAATCTATTTCAAATTTAAAAAGAGTACCTAGAATAATTTAGTTAGTGTATATTTGGGAGATAATCTGCAGTGAAAGCTGAAAAAGTCTTCATGTCTGCACTCATTTTTCAACAAATCATATTTAATGAAGAATTACTTTTAACTAATTCCATTTATGTGAAATTTTGATTGAGAAAGTACTATATGGGGCATGATATTTCAACTCATGTTCCTAAAATAAACCCAGTTCAAAGAATAAACATGCACATATATATCAGAAGTCATATTTGGAGCTAATTCACATACATGACCTATGATATTCTCAACAATCAAGTGCTCACTCTGCTTCTGAATGTAGTACTCATTTCTCTAATGTCGCTTTTCTGAGAAAAGTTTAATGCAGTGGTTATTTTTTCTTCAATTGTAGAGATGTGATGCAAAGTATTTAATGCAAAGCCACACAGGAAGTTATTCTGAAGTTTGAGGATTAAAGCTGTAGTTGTATGGTGTTTTACTGTAGATTGAAAATAATAGTATTCAATGGGAAGCCACCAGGCTGAAAAGCAAAATCTTACCCTAGGGATCTCACTAATAAGAACAAAAACATAACAAAGTGTTAATAACATTTTCCTAACCCAAAGGTATGGAAAGCATCACTGATAAAGAGAATCAGAACAGGAAGAACTGAAGTCTGTGGGAACAGAAATGGAAATTAACTATATTAGTATAAAGTGCATGATTGCTAATAATAACAGTCTGTATGCATGGAGATTCTGAGTTGGAAAGGACAAAGAAGGACAAAATCCTGTCTGTATTAATTCATCAACTAGCAGCATAATGGAGATATGAAAAAGTAAATGGGTTTTGTAGGGCTGATCAGGCCATGTACTTGCCATAGGTAAGGACTTGGGCCAATGTGCAAAACACAGATGAGACTTCATCTGGAATATTGGGAAGAATTAGTACAACCTAATTTTATGTTTCTAATTAAAACATCTTCATTATATATATAAAAAAAGTCTGTCTATGGCATTAATAGAAACAAATAAATTTCAAAGTATGTGAACAATATTCTGAATTATCATTCTGAATGGCCTGTTTCACATTTTTATCGTATAAGAAACTACATTATATTCCCCAGACAAGTTATTAGGGCTTTTTTTTTTTTTGTATACGGTATGGGTCATTGTTTTTTAAAAGATTTATTCAGATGCAAAAAGGAGGGATCACGAAGTTAGCCTATTTTAGACAAAAATACTAAATTGATTTACTTATCCCAGTGAAATGAAAGCTATATAGACATAATTTCTTGTAAATACATCACGGAGCTGAGATGCAATGTTGGCATAAGAATATATTAACATAAATGCACCAGAAATAAATTTAGGAGAAAAATCAGATCATTCTAACCTTCAAACTACTGATGTTGTGGAGTAGTATGTCAATATAGTAAGTGGGACAAAAATATCTTGCTATTTCTGTGAGAAAGGTGAATCGATTTACGGTGTGGTTGGTTACATTATAAGGGGACTGGGGTCAGTGACATGGAGAAATGTCCAAGTCCTTTCAGGATAAGTCAGACTTAACCTGTAAGACTCAGAGGTTTTCATATTTATTTTATTAAGAATTGAGGGGAATTCTCTTTTGTCAATTCATGAGAGTGTTTTAGCTAAAACACTTCTTATGTTTTCCCATTTCCAGAATTTCAAGACAGATGAATTTGAGCAAGGCTGATTTTTCTTTCCTAGTGGTACATATAAACTTCCATGATGCCCCTTGCCCTTCCAACGAGATGAAATGGAAGTACTTCCTTTCAGAAAATAAATGGTTCAGCTGTGTAAATGTAGTGTTATTATAGGAATTTGGATCACTTGATTCTCTTATTTCAAATAGTAATCAGGAGAAACTTCATGCCAAAACATAGTTGCTAAATACTTTTAATTTACCTTTACAGCTATCGAGAGTCAATCACTACTACCTGCTGACAGAAACAGCCTCATTCTTTCTGTCAAAACACAGACATATATATATAAAAACAAAAGGCCCAACATCTTGACATGCTATCTCAGCATTCTTATGACAACATAAAGCATTCATTTTCTCATTCTGAGAATAGCTTCTTCTATTATCTAAGGTGTTATGACAAATACAGTTTGTACCTAATAATCGTTTTGTTTTTGAAAGTTTTAACACCACCCTGCAGCAAAGGCTGCAAACTTCAGCTACTCAGAAGAAAGTACTGAAGGTATACTTTTAAACAAAAAGATTTGTTTTACATAGACTACTCCAGGAAATGTGTTCTTAGGAGAATCAAGAAGAAGTTGGAGTGAAATGAAAGACTGACAAGGTACAGATCTGATGTTATAATGGTGTAATTAAGTATAATTACAAAATTATAAAATATATAAAATAAAAATGTAAAATAGCATTGACACTGTTTCCCATATTATCAACATTCATCAAAGTTATGTGTTTCTATTACCTAGGCATTAGGTTAACCATACCAGTGTTAGTATTACTGCAGTCATTATGGTTGACGGATGCAAAATAAGAAAAAATTCTAGGAAAGGAGAACGGTTTTTGATGCTATCTGACATGCCTAACTTTTCTCTGTAGCCTAGATATAAATTTTTATATAGGGAAAAACAAGGGATTTTTGAGAATTAAGAAAAAAATAGAAGTGAGAATAGTTTTCAGACACTAAAACATCAGCCAGAGTGGATATACAGCTCAGTCTTACTGCAAGAAAGCTGTATCAGTCACAGCAGTCTCTGTTAATCTGCTGTTTTCCATGACTAAGTACTCAGACAGTCTAACAACCGAAACAAGCTTCACTGCTGATTACGTGTTATCCCAGCACCAGAGTTGTGCTTGAACTTCTTGAGAAATGTATGAAGCTCAGTAGTCCGGTATTATTTGACTATTAAGCTTATACACAGCTTATAAGCTACTAAAGTTACAGTAATTTTGTGTTTATGTTCATGTCTTTGTTGGGGTCCTGACCTTGAGCAGCTATTCTATTATATAGGAAATTCTTAAAAAAACCACTGAACTAGAAAATAAAGCAGGGGTTCTAATGATTCTATTTCATCTGGTCCAGTAAATGTTTAAATGCAACTAGACCCACCAGACTGTATCCCCCAGGTAATCCCAAATGCGTGTATGAAGTACTCTTAGAAAGGAAGGTGATTTAAAAATCTCAGATAAAAAAAAAAAAAATCCTACTCTTTGGGTGAGTACTTACACATATATAACTGAATAGCAGCTCAGCCACAATAGATTTCTGAATCTAGTCTCAATTTTCTGTTGCTTTTCTCATGCAAGATTAAATTTCTTAGCAGTTTGAGTGAAATATATCCTCTAAAAAATATGTTTCTAACAATCTAATTTCTGTTAAAAAGCAAGAAAAAACAAAAACCAAATGTTTATCTTCAATCTGTTTTGATTTGAAAGGATCAATTGCATTTGCATCTTTGACTTTTACTTGGCTTCCATTTCTCCTTTGTTTGCAGTTCCTTCAGGGGAGTAAGGGATTAGATGTATTTAAACACACAAGTCTCTTTTTTTTGGGGGTGGGGTGGGAGATGGGTAGCTTTTTAGGTACCCTTATGTAAGCAGCAGTCATATTGATTATTATGATTAAATGTACTACTTTGCCCCATCATTGTTTCTTAAAAGGCATGAATTTAATCTTAAAACGTTTATTCTACTTTTGTAGGTATACCATTTGGGCCTGTCCTGTTAGCACTTGTCAAAGTCTTGACTTTCAAGTAATATATATAGTTTTTCAAACCATAAAACTCAGTTGAGGAAGAATGGGTAGTCTTCATTAGATTAATTATACTGTTACTGGACATATTCATTCATCGGTAACATGCTGTTAATGATCCTATGCCAAAGGTTACCAATCCGACACAATGTACAGAGTGTTGTAAGATATTTTTCTAATGTTTATATTGGGCAAAATTTTGTATTTACCAGTATTTTAGACTTAGCATATCTCACTGGTCAATTCACCTGACTTTTAATTCACTACCTTTCCTTTCCTGAGCTCTGCTTTAAAGTGTATCTGGATCTCTTTTATGGACTGAGTCTACATTAATTTGCATCCTCTTGAGTCAGCTTGATTTCAATTGAATTTAGCATGTTGACTTCAGTAAGAAAGAATTTAGGAAAATACATGTAGACAAGGAGATTGTTGTTTAGTCTCCTGCTCTGTTGTAAATGACCAGAGAATCACTTCTCTCTTCCTCTGCAAAATAACCTCCAGCTTTTAATGGGAGCTGTGTTAACAAAACCACTATATTATAGATAGTAAAGTACCTTCTTACTCTGATAAGGCAGAGTTTAGTCAAAGAACAATGTTGGAATCCACTATTTCATAACTATGTGAAATAACTGCAGGCTACTGTTCCTTATGTAATGGTCCACATTTACATTTTCTTTTTTCTGACAAAATTTGCAGTTTCCTTAAATGCTCCTTGTCAGATATATACTTTTTCACAATGGTTTGAATTAACGTCCCAAATTTTTATTTTGCTGTAATCAAATTTTTACACTAATTGTATCATTGTATCCACTACACCTTTTTAAGCTTTGTATTTTCCTCTTCAGTTTATACAGATATTATTAAACTTCAACCCATTTTCTGATCTAATGTTTCTTTTTTCTTTTCCTTCCCATCCCTCCCCCACTCTGAGGACTGTTTGTCTAATGCCTGCTAAATTTATGACAATTTCTTCCTTCATATCAGAAGATGTGAAGCAACACTCATCTTGGTAATGTCTGGAATGGGTGAAATGTTGCTTGTCTCTTTAGTGACCATTGAAATTGGTAGTCAAACTCCTGAAGGCTGATCATGATATACATAATAGCAAAATTCAGAAATAGACAATGGCAAAATATATTGATTTATTTCAAATTTAATTACAGTAAAGGTAGGAAGATGAATAATGATAATAATGAAAAATGAATAATAATAATAACGAATAATGAATAATAATAATAACAAGAATAATGAAATCATATTCAAAATCACTTGAACTGTGATTCAGCCAGCAGATGGCAAGTGACGTTCAGTGAAGAAAGACAAGGCTGAAGATCTTACTTGTACCACGCAAATATTCTATGAATTGAAGAACCAGACAAACCTTTTTCCTCACCTACCCAATTGTAGAATATACAGCGCTTTTGTTACTGTGAGAAGGAAAAAGACAATATCTTATGTAGCCTAGAAATCTCAAGGATAAGATGTTGAAGATGTTAAGTGATTCCTTTGTAGTGAACCTGAAGGAGCTGTTTCATTTTTACTGGATATTCCAATCTGGGATGGGTTCATTTGCTTACGTTTTGGAGTATTAATCTCTATTATTTGCCTAAGCATGTGGAGGGACAGGTAATAGGAAAACAGGAAAACACCAACAATTATTGAAAATAAATGCAAAATATTGCTTATAAAACATTACCTCTTCTACAAGGAGTTATCTAAGACAGAAAGCATAGCTGGAGCATGAAGTAAATGCTGCAATAAAAATCACAAGCAGCCAGAAGTGTGGTCAAAAATAATGGGGAAAAAATAGGAACAAAAGCCTTTCTGTTTTTTTCATCCAATGAATTCTGTCGAATTTAGTGTCAGCATTGACGCTAGTATTAGGGCACAGCTTTTGATTGCAACAATATAAATGACTCTAAAAATACAAAATGTTTGGTAACAAGTTAGTTCTAACTCTTGATGCACTTGTTATGTCATCTAAAATCACTTTTCAGGAAACGAAAAGTGTCTTAAAAGGCAAAAATCAAAATTTCTTCAAAAAGTACCAGCAACTTCTACTCTGGATGTGGCCAAGCACATGCTGACTTACACATGTGTCACCCAAAGAACTTAAGATATACGCTGTCACAAAAAGCATTCCAAACAATGTCAGCCAAACATCTGAAGGAGGCATTTAGATAACAGCATGTAGTATTTTCATTAGTTCAGGTGAACATGAAAGTTTTCAACTGGCTTTCCTCAACAATTTTTAACAATAGTACTTAATAAGTAGTGGTATAATTTTCTCTTGGCATTCTCTGCAGGATGCTTGATAGCCCTCACTCTTTCTTATGATGCACATTTAATCTCGGCTTTCTAGATATGCTTACTAAAAGAATGCATGTTAAAAGTGCATAAATAATTCATATTAAAATTATATGATTAATCAAAAATGGAACTAAGGCAGGAGGCCATTTAAAGAAGAAAATATGTAAATTTGATCCTTCATCTTTAAAACAATTTGCAATTTTTTCCTTTGGTAACAGTAAAACATAAATTGTGATGTGGACATAACAGTAAACAGTATGGAGTAGAGTCAGAAGACTTTAATTTTGTAGAGATGTGATATTAATTGGCTTAACAATCCTGTCAAAACAATTAAAGCAGCAGTGGGTGGTTTGAGGATGATGCAGATCATTGATGCCCCATCAAGCTTAATGTGATTACAGCCATATTTTGCCTGAGTGGATGAACCACTCACACAGGACAGGGATTTCAGAAAGCCTCTCTTCAGAAGATTTCAGTAATAAGTGAATCACAAGAGTGTTAAATGTACACTTTCTGGTTTCTAACATTGGACATAGGATGAAAACTTGAAAAAAACCAAAACACTTTAAAATATAATTAAAAAAAAAAAAAAGAAATTGAGGAAGAAAGACCATGTGCTACTTTCTTATGACCAAAAATTAAAAACAAAATAAAGAAAAACCCCCCAAAACCAGCAGGTTACAATTGATGGATCTTAAATATAGGTTCTTCTGGATAATTAATAAAGCAAAAGCAAAATTTTATCATTTATGTTTTTGAAGCATGGTTTAAGTTTCAGTCATATAACTTCAACTGTTTTTGAAGACGAACAGCTCGAACTCTACATTCAAAGTTTTTAAAATGTATTCAAATTGTGCAAAGATATCGAAGCAGAGTTATTAACACTCCTGAATCAAAACAGCAGCTGTAAATGTCAGAATCTTTCCTAGCTGCTAAAAGAACTTGAGAACAATTGCAATTGCTTCAGTTTCTTTATTCCTACTGTTTAAATAATTTAAATGAAAATATCTTTGCAGTGACTTCAAACACTGAAGTATAAATATTCCATTAAAATTTTGCAAAAAAAAAGAGACTGGTTTCTAGCCTTGTACATTTAATTTTTATTCTTTAGTATCTTGTTTTAGAACCCATATTTCTGGCCTTTAACATAATAAGGAGAGAATAAAAGAATATAAGACTTGGTTATTTGGGCATATTTTGTCTTTTTCTGTTCCTTTAGTCATCCTGTCTGCAGGTCAGATTCTTATCTACTGTAAATTAGAAGAGATTTCAAAACACTGGTTTAGTGAGTCAAAGAGTTTGAGGAGTACTAGCTAGAAGTGTTCTGCTCTCTTTTTTTATGTCCTCACTGTATGGTGTATTGTAGTGCTGTAAAAATGCTATGCACTGAAACTTGATCTAGCTTTTAAAGTGAAAATTTTAATCTTAATTACGAGGAACCTTTCTAGAGATCACTTCTCAGTGCTGCATTTGCCAACATTTGTCAAACTATCATTGAGTTGCTCTGTGTGCCTTCTTGTTGCACTCACCATATAGCTTTTCTGAAACTGGATATCATTATTAATCTTCTCACTAGATGGAGAGTGTTGGAGAAATTATTTTTTTTTTACTCTTAGGGCCCAATCCTACAGTACATAATACATGTTATAATCATACCACCTACAAAAAGGTCCCAGCTTTCTTCAGTGAGGTAACCTGTATGCCACTGTTCAAATACCAAATTGCAAAAACTTCATTGAATCTCACATCTTCAAACATTCTATGACAGAAATAGAATATTCAGTGCTTCTCTTATACTAGTAGTACACTGTAGTGGGCTTGTACGTTTATTCTTCTTCATTTTCAACATTTAAAGGAATTTTGTAATTAGTTATTAAAGCCTTATTTCAGCCCAAATAATCTAAATCACCTGCATGAATCATCTAAGTGACTCAATTTCTGAACTGTGCTTTACAGTCTGTCTATTTTTTAGTATAGAACGAATCTTATTCATGAAGGCACTGATCTGTACTTGATGCTATGACATAAATGAACCTTACTCAATTCAGCTATCAGGAAAGTAAATAGAAGTATTTCAGATATATCATTGGCTAGGAAATGATGTAAAAAATAAGCACAGAAATTGATCTTGATTTTACTGGGTGAATAATTTTTGTAGTACTACTGATGCTGTCCAGGGCTATTTACAAATAGCCCTATTACAACTGAGAGGTAATTATTTTCCTAACATAAAGAATGGTGACAGATTTTGCTTCAAATGAACATTACGTTCTTTAACAATTACAATTATCCCAGCTTCAGATTGGAATTTCATCCCTTTTATAGAGCCAAAAGCAAGAATCAGATTGTTCAAAACTGGTCAGTCAAGAATATTTAAATTCCCCGAATGCACCTTTCATTCCAAGATGTATTGTTCATTTTATTATGATAATTTTAAGTGAATTTGCCAAATATTGGAATCCAAGAAAGAAACAAGCCTTTTACTTTAGTTTTTTCTTTTTCACTTTGTGTAACACAGTTTAAAGCCCTGTGGCCATCCAACAATTCTCCAGAGGAAGTTTAGTTCTTATTAGTCACAGAAAAGGCTCACTATTAGAAAGATAAAGGGAAAGAAGTGACAGGTTCTAATTTTCACTCACATTCTTAGGTCATATCATTCCCTTCATTGTATTTTTAGAAAAGACGCATATACAGGAATCTCTTGATTTGTGTCCATAACAGAACTGAAAAAGATGAATAATTTCACCACCTACTGGGCTAAAAGTTGCTGTTGTCTTTTCCTTAAAAATTTTGCACGGTGTCTCCTTTAGATTAGTACTGTGACTTACTCTTTCTACAAAAATTAGTTAGAGATCAAAAAGAAACATTTCTACAGTCATCTTATTTGCTTTTCCATTTTAATATCTTATGGTGTCTTTTAGTCTTTTCTTCTGTTTTTTTATTGAATCATATATAATAACTGTCTTCCCTGTGTAACTTTTTATGTATTTTAAATCTTTTTACCATGGTAGAAGATACAAAAGTTTATTAGTTACCATGTTTTTATATCATGTCTTAAATTTTACTATATTATTTCAGTGCATACACTTTATGTAGGTAATTATAAGAAAGGTTAAATTCCAGAATAAAGTCATATTTATCTTAACATTTATTTCTAATTGGTTCATCCCATTGGAGACATGTAAATTAGAACAAGTTTTAGTTACACCAAAGGACATGCTTTACAATGTCTTTGACTGTGGCTGAATGATTTGAATCAATAACTTACTGTCAGGACTCCAAATTTTAGTTGTTCCTAGCTAACCTTTCAACATTAGTTAGTTGCTACATTTTAGATTTTGCATGGTTTTATGTGGAAGGCGGGAAATAACACGGTTGCTTATTACTGACCACAGTTTGGGAACCTGTGAATCTTTTATTCTGAGCCTGACAAAAACACTTTCTTCAGCAAGAAGGCTGACATGAAACTTCCAGATGGCTTCCGTGTACACAATGATTCCTACCTTTTTTCCGCAGCCATCACGTTCAGTAGAGAGCTACTCTATCCTACAGCTGTCTCCTGGAGCCATTGTTTCTAAACACTAACTTAGACAATACACTAGTATATATGATACACTTGCCTCTTTTTTTTTTTTTTTTTTTTTTAAATGGCTTTATTGACTTGCCTGTCAGCAGTTTATATCTGGGACAATGAATTCAATTGCCTTCTCCATATATAGTCTATGCAGTAGTAGTCTAGAATCAGTAAGCACTTCAGCTACTTATGTGAAGATAGATAGGACCTTGACCCACCTAGACTGTTTCTGGAATTAACAGAAAGACTAAAAGATTATTCTGGTCTTAAATGAGCAGAATCGCCCTTTCTGCCTTTCTTTTCTGCCTCTGATGACTAAACTTACAACTTAGATGGGATGAAAAGTGAAATTAACTCAGGAATTAACTATGAATTCATTATGAATTCTATTATAAACCAGAGGTTCTTAAAAACGAAATGTCAGAAGAGGAAGATGACATAGGTAGATTAGTGTCTCAGGATGTTTAAGAGCAAACTATGCAATGTGACTGCAAAAAAAAAGAAAATATCTGATTTTTGGATGTGCAGAGTAACATCTCCAGAAACAATGTGTAAGTAATAATTCCATTGAACAAGACCTCAGCTGGCATATATCCTCAATAATGAAAAAACAAGAAAGCAAAAGTTAACATAGAATTGACAGCTGTGATCAAGGAAACAGAAAATTGAACCTTGGTTGCAAAATAGAGGGTGGCTTGTTTAGTTTTGGAAAATAAAGGCTGAAAGGGATATGATTGATGTTTATAATGCATGAAGGTAAATATTAGACAGGAAAAAGCTAATGTTGGAAAACGGTATACATGCCACATGAAAATAACTGAAAAAAAATTTTTTAGAAATATTTAGACAATACGGGACCACCTTAGCAGCCTCAGTGGCATAGTAGGAAAAAACTCAGTAGTTGTAGGATGGAGCTGGTATCTTCATTACATGAAAAGATGCACACAACAGAATGAAATTGGACCAGGTCTCTCTTAGTTTTATATTTCTTATTCTTGCTATCACATTTTCCAGGTGAGTTCAGATTCCTGCATTATGTATCTTATACAGCTTCTCATTAATGTTGGAGCTGTTTCAGAGATGTGTAAGAAGAGGAGACATGATAACAGTATCTTTGGTCCTCAGTTTCTGCTATGCAAAAAGTGCTCTCATAATGGTCTTTTGGGTCACTTCCTGTACAGTCCTTTTTAAAAATAAAAATTCTATAATATTCAGAATGCACAAATAATACATCATCTTTATTAAAAACTTTTGACAGAATCTTGCCTGGTCTCTTGTATCTGACAGTTTGAATTTACATTTCCTGTAAATTTAAGGCTGTATAGAGTTTGCTAAACATTCATTAGGAAAGATGGCACTCATCATCATAGACAAAGATTTCTGATTATCTCAAGAACATTAAAGCTTTAGATTAGATTCTAAAAACAAGTAGAAATTTTGTCAGTTTTCTGTGTGCACTAAATCACCTGCATTGTTTTCTTTCTATAAATATGTCTACATATTTATCAAAAAATCTATTTAAAAATCTATTATCAAGATGAATCTTTTCTAAGTTTAATATTTTCCATCAACTTTGAACCCATGTACAGTACCAAAACAATAATGAAACAAAAATGAATGTTTTAATTAAAATTAATCCAAGGAAAAATAGGGAAAGGCTGTAAAAGAAAAAGATACATCCATGGAGGACAGCATTTCAGATGATACTAAAAAAAGATCTCATTTAACAGCAATTATGATGTGCTAAACTCTCTCCATCCTAAGCCAATCAATAGTGTGTCGTTTAAATACTGAGGAAAATGAATCCAGCTGCTGAGAGAGTTTATGCAACTGGAAAGAAGATGAATAAGGTTGCAACAGCCCTGAGATATCAGGATGTTTCAGAGAAACAAAGTAAATTTTGTCAATCACTGAAATAAAAATTCCCTATTAAACTATATTTTTCTCAACCTACAAGTTTTCTCACTTTTCTCCTTCCAAATCTCTTCCACATCACCGTGTGAGAAAGTGAGTGAATGACTGTGTGGGGCTGAAATGCCTACTGGGATTGAACCGTGACAATCAAGCAAGTGTTAATCTGTAAAGCAAAGATGTTTTGGAAGTAAGACTAAGGAACAAGAACAGGATCTGGGTTAGATTTCCAGAAGAAACATAGTTTAGAGCAAGGTCTACAACCATAGTGGCTACTGCCAACAGTAATGCTCTGGCATGTTTGGAGAGCTCTTTTTGCAGAAAACAACCATAGTCAGCAGCAATGGACTTGGGAAGGACCCCCTAGAGCATCATTGTTTGCTTACCACATATCACTGGACAGGAAATGAAATTAAGCACATTCAAATTTTGGGGAGGTTTGATATTTTAAGTGAGGATGGAGCAGACCACCCTTAGAAATGGTGGATATTCCATCTCATCTAGTCATCACACTGCATTTTAGTGGAAAAAGCCCACTATGTTCTAGGTTTAATACACAAAAGAATTCAAATACATAGAAATTGGATCAGCTGACTGAATGACCTGGAAGCAGAAAACAAACAAAGAAAAATTGTAGCATGTTTCTGTGGCAGTTTTGGTAGTGGGGGAGCTACAGGGGTGTCTTCTGTGAGAAGCTGCTAGAAGCTTCCCCTGTGTCTGACAGAGCCAATGCCAGCTGGTTCCAGGACAGATACGCTGCTGGCCAAGTCCAAGCCCATCAGCGACTGTGATAGTGCCTCTGGCATAATGCTATTTAAGAAGGGGAAACAGTTGCTGTGTAACTGCAGCAGGAGCCAGAGACATGAGTGTGACTATGTGGGAGAAGAAACTTTGCAGCCACCAAGGTCATTGAAGATGGAGGTGGAGGAAGTGTTCCAGGTGCCGCAGCAGAGATTCCCCTACAGCCCATTGTGCAAACCATGGTGAGACTGGCTGTCCCTGTTAAAGCCCATGGAGGTCTACACTGCAGCAGATACCCACCTGCAGCCCATGGAGGACCCCACACTGGAGAAGGTGGATGCACCTGAAGGAGGCTGTGACTTCATGAGAAGCCCACACTGGAGCAGATCTTATTGCAGGACCTGTGATCCTGTGGGGGACTCACGCTGGAGCAGTCTGTTCCTGAAGAACTGCACTGCATGGAAGGGACCCATGTTGGAGCAGTTCATGAAGAACTATAGCTCATGGGAAGGACTCACGTTGGAGGAGTTCATGGAGTACTGTCTCCCGTGGGAGGGACCTCACACTGGAGTAGGGGAAGAATATGAGGAGTCCTCCCCCTGAGGGGGAAGTAGTGACAGAAACAACATGCGATGAACTGACCGCAACCCCCATTCGCCGTCCTCCCGTGCTGCTTGAGGTAGAGAAGGTAGAGAAATCAGGAGTGAAGTTGAGGAAAGCAAGAAGGGAGGGGTGGGTGCAAGGTGTTTTAAGATTTGATTGTATTTCTTGTTACTCTGCCCTGATTTGGGCAATAAATTTAACGAATTTCCCAGAGTCGAGTCTGTTTTGCCCATGACAGTAGTTGTTGAGTGATCTGTCGTTATTTCAGCCAATGAGCCTTTCATTGTATTTTCCCTCCCCTGTCCAGCTGTGGAGGGAAGTGATAGGGCAACTTGGTGGACACCTGATCTCCAGCCAAGCTCAACCCACTATGATGTTATATGAATGGAAAGAAACATAACAATCAGCCTAAAGCTATTCATAACTATTCCACACTAAGGTTACACAGAAAGTACATACTTCTAGTTTAAAAGATGTAATTTGTATTTCATGTTGTAGACAACATAAGGGATAACAGTAATGTTATAGGAAGCAAATTAAAGATGCCTGTAATTTGTGAAGTTATGGATGTTTGAATATCCTATGAATTTTTAATTTACTGTTAAAGTGAAAATGAAACATAACTGAGGAGGCTAATGAATATGTAAAATTATGACAGATTATAATTCTAGAATATTCAGGGATTGATCACATTACTGAAAAAGGAGTGAATAAAGTATTTTAATATGACATAATTCAGAGACTGAGATATGTTTAGATTCACCACTTCGAGTCAGGATGAAGGTTCTTAAGAAAAAGAGTTACATATTACTAGGAGAATGCAGCAATTACAAGAAGTCAGAAGTCTCACATCCTCAGTAGTTCTGATATGCTATTACTTATATAAGATAAAAATGCTTCTTAATGGGCTATCTGAACAGGACATCGATACAAGAAATGGTAAAAGTTCCTTGTATTTGATCACAGTAAAATTTCACTTCAAAGACGCAAGGGATAAATTTCTTTCACTGTATCCAGCTTATATATCAAAAAGAGAAACAGGTAATATTGTATAAAACAGGGAGTGTGATATATAAAATATGCTTATTGGAAAAAAATATTTTTTTCATCCCTCTCACTGAAATATTAGATAATACTTGTCAAACAAGCTACTTTGAGCTGTAAGATATACATAAATGTGCATTAAAATATCTTTTGATAAGGCTTGTGACAGTAAGATAATATGACACAACGGAATAATATCAAGTTCTGTGTGAATCATTCTTTGTAATGCCACAATACTTTTAAAGGAAGACTGCTAAATGATTTTAAAATGGAATCTCAGGGAATTAAAGCCTATATACCTAGAATGGGATATGAGAAATAATAAAATACTTGCTCTTTTCATGTCAGTAAAAGTTATTTTAAAAGTGTAGGGCACTCTACCATACTTTTCAGGTCTTTATTACCAAGTTATTTTAGTGTCTTAGATATACTATTTAAAGATTTTTTGTCATATGCAACTATAATCTACAGTTACATATATGCATACATAGGTGTAAATACAGACTAGTGATAACTATGTATATATGCATAATATTTTGTAATAATTTTAACCTTTCACCACACCTTGCTAAATAAGGATGTATTGTTTTTTCCATTATGAAAACAGAATCCGTGGTACAGATGGATGAGTGAGGATTTCCACATACAGGATTACCAAACACTTATCTCCTAATCCTTGCCAATGCACTGTTGTTCTGTTTGCACAGTGAATTTAGCTTGTATCTTCCATAACCATTAGCTCACTGTCAACTTTAAACAAAATGTACTAACCGGTTTTCCAAAATGCATAGAGGATATTAGTGATATTCAGATCACATGATTTAATATAGCTAAGCTATGGAGTGACCAAAAGTTAGGTACCTATTTCTTGCAAAAATAAAGATGTCAAATAACTTCAAGTTTTACTTTGCAAAAAACCAAATTTAATTCTCATTGAATTCTACATAAGCATTGAATCACAAGTAAACACATAAAAGATTAAAGGCTTGATTAAAAATTTTGTTGACACTAAAATAGAAAATGTTGCAGAATTTGAGAAAATGTTCTATATTT
This sequence comes from Caloenas nicobarica, assembly GCF_036013445.1. Classification (NCBI taxonomy): domain Eukaryota; kingdom Metazoa; phylum Chordata; class Aves; order Columbiformes; family Columbidae; genus Caloenas; species Caloenas nicobarica. Next base: position 29,311,921 of record NC_088247.1, read on the forward strand.
AGATCATAGAATCACAGAATCATGAAATGGTTTGGGTTGGAAGGGACCTTCAAAGACCCCCGGCCATCCTGGCCTTGAATATTCCAGGCATGGGGAATCTACCACCTTACTGGGCAACCTGTTCCAGCATTTTACCACCCCCATTGTCTTCCTCATACCTTGTCTAAATCTACACTCTTTCATTTTAAACCACTACCCCTTGTCCTTTCATAACAAATCCAACTAAAAAGTCTGCCTCCATCTTTCTTATAAGTCCCCTTTAAGTTCTGAAAGGTTACAATAAGGTCTCCCCAGAGCCTTCTTGCTCGAGGCTAAACAATCCCAACTCTCTCAGACTTCCATCAGAGGACAGGTGTTCAATCCCTCTGATCACATTTATGACCAGATAGGACACTACGTAGGAAAAGCAAACAAACAAACAAACAAAATTTAAATTTGAATATTAGTTTTAACAATTGTACTGACTATCTAAGACGAATTGTGACAAAACTGATATTAATGTGAAAAGAAAAAGATAACAAATATCAAATTTACAAATAAATAAAGGTAACTATTAACAGTCTTTCCGAAAATGAACATTGCAGACTTGAAAATATCTGTCTATAAATTCAGTTATAATACTGAACTAATAATATTAACATAATTTTTAGTTTGAAGTTTTTTATTTGAAGCTTTTTAAATTATGTAATTTCTGTTCACATTTTATGGCAATTAAGTAGCTTCATTTCATTGTAAGCAAGAACATAAAATACGAGAATGTCATCACTGAAGAAATTTCCAGGAACGCTGTTTTTATGAAAACTTCAGTTTTACTGCAATTGGAAGCATTTTGGAGAACATCAAGCTTTTATGATGTCATTGGAAGTGATATAGACATAGTAATATTTTTTGTACTGGATTGACAAGATGGTATTACCTCTATACATTTGTTTAGGTCACTAGTCTTTTTTCAGTATTCTAACATTGATTAGTTTGTGTGTGCAATTAACAAAGAACATAAGCATCTTCTATAACATATCAATGGAAAAAAAATATGTATTATTAGCACAAACTTCTTGCAACGCCATAAAATAAGATGCTATATTTTCCAAAACTATATCAGCTAAATTTCTGAAAAATTCTGTTGTTTTTAATAACAATCTGATGTGTAACATATCTACATTTAACTTTTTCAGAAATTGATCTTAAAGCCTCAGATAATTCCTTGAGTATTTGACTTCTTGATTTTAGTTCCATTTATTTCCCATTACAAAATGACAGTTCCGATGCTTGAGATGCCACAACTTACCTTTAGTACTTACAATGAGAACACAATAGTTCAGAAAAAAACTGATAAACCGAAATAAACACAAACCTCAGCCAAGCAGCCCTATACAAGAATAATATCAGGCTCTGCTCACATCAGTGACCTATACACGTCTCCTTACACATTTGAGAAAATAGAATTTGTACAATGCAAAATCAATATCCTATTAGTTCCTTATCCTGACCCACAGCCACATCATCAGGACTGATATATCTTGGTCACGAAGAGAAAATCCTAGCCTCTGGACTATATTTTCAAAACAAAATAGCTTTTTTCCAACTTTTCTGATACTCATTAGAGTTGTATACAACAATCATGTTAACCAAAACACTTACCAGTGTATACAGAGTATACATTATTTTCCACCCGAACTAAAAACATCTTTCCACCATGACAATGTGTTATTTGTTCATCAAAAGGGAAAAAGTTTTGTCTCCTTCTGTCTACCTGCTCAGGTTTATTGATGAGTTATTTTAGGGACACCCATTTTCTATGCCTTCAGCTTCTGCTGATATGTGCATGTTTCAGGATAAAGCAAGGTCTTAGTGTCTATGAAATAAATTTAGCATATTCTTCCTGCAGTCCATCAACTAAAAAATTGTATCCATACAAATATTTAAATGGTAACATTTCATGAATTGACTTCAAATGAAGTGGAGAATTCCACTAGTATAAATTAAATGGTAACATGAACAGCATGGCAGATGAAGCTTCTGCTAAACTTGGTACCAGGATACACTGATTAAGATATTGATTTTTATAATTTTCTTAATAGAATACTACTGTGCTTTATACAAGTCTATTTCACTGCATTCTCCACTACTCAAAAGAACCTGAATAAATAAATGCAACAAAAAAAAAATTTTCCTCTGAAGACTAAAGTTTTTTCTATTTTTCCCATTGTTTTTGTCCCAGATGGATTTCAGTTACATTTGGAGCAAGAGAATGTGTTATATTTCCCCATGAAATGTAATTCTTACATATTTTTTGAAGGTCATCTTGTAAGCCGGCATAACAGGTAAATAACGCTGTAAACAATAAGAAAATACTGTGCAAATTAAGTGTATTTAACTAATTGAGATTATTGAAATATTAAAGAATTAGAAGGATAGGTCAGTAATGAAGTGTCCATAACCCTTGATTAGCTGGGGCCAGTCAAACAGAAATCCAAGGTAAATAAATAGACTTTGGAGTAAGAAAATATGCAAATATTGCACTTATAAAATGTGATGACTCTGGAAAATATATGTCATAATAAAGAAACAATTCAGAATGATTTCATACAAAATAATGTGGACAGAAAGAGAAGTGATTTTCCACTTGTAAAAGTTTTCATTGAATTTTTATGATTACATCTTTTAGATAAAAAAATACAGGAAAGAGTTATGAAGAAAAAAAAAAATCAAAAGACTTAAATGAATTAATCTATTTCAATTTCCACCTTGATCATAGTTTTTAATTTCTTTCAAAAGGACCAAAAAAAAAAAAAAAAGCAAACCTCTGAAGTACTTTTAGGGTAGAGAAAGGCACAATAAGAATCAGTGATTGGAACCTAAATCCAGAAAAATTTAAGAGAACATACGTCTAAAAGGTAGTTGTTCCTTTATAAGAAATGTTACTGGAAATATGTTTGAACCAGAAAAAAAAAAAAAGGTAGTGCATGTTATATGAAGGTAATATTACATAACTAAACTTTTGAGACAAAATCATCGGGCTGCATCTTCTAATTATTTTTCTAATATAAAAGTCTATGGTATGACATCTGTACTGATATGATAAAAAATATACTAAAATGAAGCAGTAAACTGTCCTTCAAGGGTGTAATTTATTTTTTAAAAGTATTCCTGAAATTATTCTCTAGTTGATTCTGGTCTATATCTATGAATGAGTTCAAATTTCTTCATAACAGTAATGTTTCAGGGTAAAGATAACAGTACTATTTGCCAAGTTAAATCTATTAGCCATGCATACAATGTTGATAGATAAGATTTTTTCCAACTATTGTGAATTTTGCACAAAGGCAGAAGAAAATCAATTATTACATTCACTTTGTAATATGTAACAGATGCAAAGACCATCAAGACCTTTTCAAAATCACAAGGATGTCATAGCAATTTAATTTGCTATAAATCCATATGCTTATATCATTTTGACTTTTACAGTAAAATGTGGAGGATTAGAGAAAACAGAAGACACATTGCTGCCAGATTTGAAGGTATAGAATATCAAAACGTGTGAAATTCAGAGAAATAAAAGCATTTTAGACAACAGTTATCTTAAAGTATCAGAAGATAAGTTTTGCTGATAATGTGTAAACATGATGCATAAGATAGGTGAACATGAAAAGAACCTAACAATTAACCTATGATCCTGTATTTTATATATTTGTTCTTTAAAAAGCTCTGATGAGCTCTTGCCCTGAATTTGAACAAATCATATGAGTCACTAATGACATAAGACCTTGTCGTGCTCTGATAACATTAGACAATGATCAAAGGCAGAATTTTGTATTTGATTAAAGTTGTAGATACAAAAAAGTCAGCTTTTAATGGGAAATAATCCTTATTTGCAGTCATTCACTCTACCATCAAAATGTGCTGTTGACATAAAAACAATATGAAATGACTTAACAGATTTCCTGCTACTTTTGTATGCAATATATTGTCCAAAAGCAATAAAGTCAGAATAAATGACACTGGATTAAAGAAAGCACAAAATGTGAAACACCTATGATTAGAAAACAGATTTTTAATCTAGTGTCTCTTGCTTATTGGGACACATCTTTTTCAGGTGCTACCTGACTTAGACATTCACGGCATTAAATAAACAAGGCTGCATACCTAAGGGGAAAAAAAATCTGAAGAAATATATAGTGTGACTTCTAGCCCTTGAAAAGTCAGGTTTTCATTAAGAAACCAGAAGGTCAACTAAAATTTTCAATAAATATAAACATTATACCAGGAGACCTATTAACTTAATTTGTTATTTTAAAAAAAGAATGCCTTAAGTGTTTGTTGTTATTCATCAGTAAGACCTCCTGCCCTGAATCATTTGCATCTATGAATGACAGTGTTATCCTACTGCGCTTTTGGTGTCATTGTCAAAAGCTGTTACAGAAAAAAAAAAAAAAGAATGATGAATCTAGAAGGTAAGGACGATGGTTTAGTTAACGATAGCGCCAAACTCAACAATATATAATCGATCTGTAGAAGCATTTAGATTTTAATTGGCTGCCCAATACATTTGGCACATTAATAATTTTCCAGCAGCTTGAAACTTGAACTCTCATCCTTTCAGTTTTTGGATATATATTATAGTCAACACCTCAAAGAGTACATGGAGTATCACAACATTATATAACAACACATTACTTATGGGGTATGGCTATCCAATATACAGATTAATATGGGGTGCCAGAAATACTCCCTTTTGCCACTGGAGATCTAAATTCAAATCTTCATTAGTTCACAAATTAAATTTTGGTTTTGATTTTGTCTTAATCCCTGTGTGGCCTTTTCATTAAAACAATATGTCTCTCTGAATAATTGATTTCAGATAGCGAAATTTGAAATAATGAAAGTGACAGTGTGTGCATGTCAAGATATCTATTCTCTATCAAATAGGGTAAAATAGAATAGAACAGAAAATGTTTCAGGTAATTTTTTGCATAGGAGAGATGTGAACCTTGAACTACATTATCCTGCATATCCAGCTGTTTTCTTATTACATCACTGCTTTGGCATTTCTCTTAGAAAAAACAAAATTTTTACTTTTCTTTCATTTGTATCTGCATGTTCCCTTTTTAATAGTATTATATCAAAAAGTCAATTCACTTTTTTGCTTAAAATGATCATGTCAGTTCCTGCTATAGAAAGTATCCACCTGCCACAGAAGACATAATCAAGTTTAATGTGACAGGTGTTTGAAAAGCAGTAGTTTAGTGTAGACCAGAAAACAGACATGGAGGCTAGCAATATGGGTTAAATCCAAGTTGTGTTGATCTACTGTCAATGTATAAATTAAATGAACTGGACAAGAAAGATTAAAATAGTGGATAAATCTCTGAGAATTAAAAGATAATATCGTCAGGATATATTAGGAGGAAAGCTGCAATCCCAAGACATTAGCATCACAAACTGAAAGGTAAGTACTGGAAGAGAACTGAAACTGGTGGATACAAAAAAATATAAGAGAAAGATAAATAGGTGGTACTCTATGGGCAAAACACTAATGACTGAGTTCTGAAGAGCCTGCAGAAGGCACCAGGTGGGGGAACATCATGAATTTGAATGTGGCGTATTTGTCAAACTTGACTAAGGATAATTGTTTATCTAGCATAGCATTTTGAATATACTGTCAGGAGTTAGAATTACGCTGTTAGAAGCAGTTTACTATAGATGTGAAATATATGATCTTGCCATAAATATTATATTCAGAATCATAGAATCATTTTGGTTGGAAAAGACCCTCAATATCATCAAGTCCAACCATAACCTAACTCTAGCACCAAACCATGTCCTTAAGAACCTTGTCTAAACGTCTTTCAAACATCTCCAGGGATGGTGACTCCACCACTTCCCTGGGCAGCTTGTTCCAATGCCTCACAATCCTTTTACATTAGCCAAAAAACTATTATTTTGCTAGAATCTAGGCAGTGAAATGCTCTGTCTTTATCAGATGCAACTTAGCAAAAGAAGACAGAGGAGGAGTATGATGATACCTCTTATACAAACACTACAAGGGTATAAACATCAGCAAAGAAAAAATTACTGTTTAAGCCACAAGTCAATACTGGCAAAGAGATAGATGGGTATACACCAGCTGTGGAAACACTTGAAACCAAAATTAGAAGAATGCTTAATAGTCACTAAACCTGTCCTAAGCAGTGTTCTAACAGAAAGAGGGTTGGTAATCATGAGAAAGACAAAAATTAAACCGATGTAGAGGAAAATCAAACTATTTTAAAACTTAGAAGTTTTGAGCTATGATCACTCCAATCACACAGGCTTTAGTTCTGACACCTGGGAGCTCCATTTCAGACCTATGTTTCTAAATACTTGCCGAAAACACAGTCCTGCAGTGTGAGGGCCTCTATTGACGTGAAAAAAATATTTTCCAATTATACTAGAAATGCTATTCCTCGACTTTGATTGCATGATGGAAATGATTTCTGAATCATCTTAGTACTAATCTTATACACTTTAACTACATATTGAGATAAAAATGAATATAGTAATTGTTGACAATAAAAGAAACAAGTAGTCCTATTAAGGAGAGCTATGTAACGCATCTCCAGCTGTTTTAAGGGATTACTTTCTTAGTGCACAAACCATTTGACAAGACAACCGTGCAGCAAGAGAGGTTTTTATTGGCAAACTATTGGAGTTATTATATTACATAAATAACGTAATATATTGTAATTTCTTAATTATCAAGTATTGCCATTCATACCAACTAACTGTTAAGACATTATTTTTTAGCTATAGCTTTGTAGTCAGAAGTAAGAAAGTGATCTTTCTGCAAAGGCATTTTAGAGAAGAGGTGTGAGATAGATGCGTAATTGGAAATAAAGCTATTGACCTTCATCTGTTGTCCATGGATCAGTTATGTTTTCAGTACTAGAATTTCTCAAAATTCCAAGTCTTACAAAAATAAAACACTAGCCATCTCTAATACTGTGCTCACGCTACAACTCGTAACTGATTTATCCTATTCGACTAGTTTCATATCAACAACCCTCTTTGACTCAAAAATTAAGAAAAGTTGTGATGTTTGTATGGTTTCAGTTTCAGTTTGCGTTATATGGAAAAACAAACAACAAACCCCAAATGTAGCTACAGTAGATACTGACAATGCTCCAATATCAGTCATTAGAAAGTTACAAACCAGATGTTCTTCATGAAACCTTAGCTCACATCCACCAGAATATTAGGATGACCATTGTTTACCAGATCAGCCCTATTTTGTTTAGCTATTGAATTAATATATTTTTTTTTAGCAAAACCACATAATATTACTAATGGAAGTCAAGCTTCTTGGAAAGGGGTAGTACTCTTTGGCAGATGCTACTAAATAACCGGAAAAACAGAAAAGGTTTCAAGCTTACTAGGTTTAAGTTATTCTCTACATCAAAAGAATATTACCTGAATAATGCAAATATTACTAAAATGTAACTTCAAAAACATAGTCAAAGAATGTGTAAATGTGTTAATATGTCATTTACTTTATGTAATTTTAGTGTTGATTTAATCTGCAGGTTTCTTGATCAGTTGCTTATTATAATAACCAATGAGAGGATTAAATGATTAATTAAAATGTCTGAACAAGCAAAATAGGAACTCACTTATTTGCATGCAGGAGTGAACAAGAATACTTTAGAATTATGTGATTCTTATATGGAAACCAATTCAACTATATAAGCAAAACCACACCAGAGATAAATGGGTCTAAAATATCTGTGAAATGAAAAAATCTATTGTGCTGATAATCTAAACAAATAGCTGAACTATTAATTCAAATGAAAAAAAAAATAGACAAAGACTTTTCATTACTCATATTAGTTCTGTACAACTGATGTTTTATGTTTCCTATATATTACTTGAACTACAAGTACTCGACAACACTCATTATCTTGTACTTTACAAACTATCATAACCATGGAACAAGTCACACATGTTACATATGTAAAAATAATATTTGAACCTAGTTCTGCTTATATACAGACCTGATCAGAAACTTTCTGAAAAACCACACACTATTAAGAAACATTAATTGCTTGATTTTGAAACATTAAGTTGGAAGCATGTTATATCTACTAACTTTTGGTCATTTGAAGGTAGAACTTGAAGGCACACAAAAAAGTGTAGCCCAGACAGTCTGACTGTTTTACTTGCGGAAGCACCTTCAGGAGCTGCAGCCTGGAACATCCAATCCTGTTAGGATTTCAAACTGTCAGTTACCAACTTCACTGATGATCTCCTTTATGTGAAAGAGTGAGCTAACATTTCTGAAATAACTTTTCCCACAATTTTCAGGTTTGTTTTTTTTTTCATACTGTAATTTAATTCAAATCTATTGAGGTGATATTTCAAAGTAAAGTTCATTAAAATAAAATTACTTCAGGACAAGATTTTCCATTGTTTCCTGATACTATTCCATGGAACATAATGGCTGATTTTGTGCATATTTTATAAAATATAGTTTCTTAAAACAAAAATAATTATGATCTTAATGATTCAGTCTGTGTCACTAGGAGAACAGTTACTGACTGCTGATATACTGGTAGCTAGGGATACATTCAAGGCAATGAAAATTGAAATTTTGTAATGGTATACAAGACTTACTAGGAGACAGCACCTTTTTGGCAAAGGACACAGTAACCAGTAGATTTAAAAAAATAAAATGAATATAACTTACCCACCTAAGCACTGAGCTGTAAGGAAATGAGAGAATAACAGCCAAGAGTCAGACTCCAAGAAATATGTTTTAGATAATACAAGAGAATTGCTCTTGATAATCTTTTTTCCTCTCTGAATTGAACAAAACAACTTTTTACAGCTAAATCCTGTACAGATATAGATGAAAATGCAACAAAACAGGCCTAAAGCTATTAAATATTTTCATTGTCTGCATTTAAAGATTTAAAGATTCCTCTTTTTTATTTTTGCACAATGCTACAGGTGTATTTTACTGCTAGAGAGAAACGACTTAATTCAAAGCTGAAATCAGAGTGGCTTCCATTTCTGTTTAGTAAGATCTGATGCATGGTCAGTGCAGTAGAAAAGCTGTCTAAGTGCTGCCTAAGACTTTCCCATGTTCCTGTCGTATCTAAATCACCCTGAATGTCAGATCAGAGCTGGTCCCGAACTTTCTGATAGAAAAGTGGCTTTTCCTGCCATCACCATAAAATATTTCAGATAGAGTGAGTGAACTTTTGCTCAGAGTATTTGTTTTGTAGGAATCTCATTAGGCTGCTGAAGAGTGAAGAGCACTGTCTATGCTATACTGGTTCTTCAAGGCTCACTCATGGGTTTCTGGAGACCAGAAGCTCCTGGAGGGCTCCTGTTTGTAGCTGTGAGTTCCAGTCCCTGTTTGAATCTGAGAGTCCAGGGATCCAGGGAGATCCTCCTATGGACAGATTGCTTGGAGTCAGTGGTGCCAATGTGGAGTTCAGATAGGATCTTTCTTGCAAGGATCCTCAGATCCCATGCATCAGCTCAGCCTGCCCTGTTTGTTCTGGGAGGACGAATAGGGTTTCTGTATGTGTTGCTCAGTAAGCATTCTACACCAAAGGCTCTACTAGACTTAACGTATTCTATACATAAACTTCTACTAATCAGTTTAACACACCATAAGCCTTTCTTTTATTCCCAATAATTTCCACCGTTTTCAAAATTTCAGATCTTTCTAAAGGATTAGGACTAAGTCTTGAGCTAGGGTTAAGAGACAGAAAAAGGTTAGAGCTCATGGGTTTTTGTCTCCTGGCACTTGAATTTTGTGTCTGAAACAGTGTTAGGAGCTCAGGTCATCTGCATTCAAAGCAGAAATTCCCGGCATGGAGTCAGTTTATTGTGGCTATTGCTTCTGATTCATAAATACCTTATAAAAAGTTAGAGTTCCTTTAAATCACTGCAGTTTGTCACCTATTAATCTTGATCAAATAATTACAGTGTTGAGAGCTTGCTGACTGAGTTTAATAGGCTTCTAATTTTGAAGCCCGCAGTGAGAGGGAAGAGTGAAATGGAAATTAATAATCTGCACATCGCAAAAAGTGGGAGATGGAATATTTGGTCTTAAATTGCTATGGGCAATTGTATAAAACACATTTATTTAACATGTCATTATAGTAGATTTTGAGAAATAAGACTAGGATATTACAGTAATTTTAAAATAATCTGGTTTATAAAGCAAAACATCAATATTATTTATGTTTTTATAGTAAATAATTACATTATTGTATGAGCTTGTAATTCTGGTAGAATAAGTATCTCACCAGAAGAATGTCTTTTTAGGAAGAACTTATGCTGTTTGTGAAAGACTGGTGCATTGAAACCCCTAACATGAAGTCTGCACAGATACTTGAGGTCCTCTATACTCCAGAATGTGGCTTCTGGCCACGCGGTGCACTACATAAACTGCTCAAAATATTTTGTTTAGCTAATTGTGTTTAAAAATATTCAGTTTCATGTTAGTTAACAGTATCCGAGAATAAAAAGGAATTAAAGTGACTGCTCATCTACTTATTTTCAATAAAAACAAAACTGTGATTTGCAATAGTTTAATTCATTATGGAAAGAACAAATAATTTCCCAATTTGCGTATTTTACATATAGACATACATTGGACATTTTCATCTAGGATACATTGGCACATGTTAAGATAATTTTCTTTCGGTTGCATATTAAACTTTTAAATTTATGGTACATTTGTCAGACAAGAATATAAGAGGTTTTAACTTCTTTATCTCATTTTGTTCACAGATCATTTAAAACATAAAAGCTTTTACCTTTCCTTTGAAAACATCATGCAGTATAGCATGCATATTGCACTACTGGACCTCCTGAAGTGTGACTCAAAGCATTATGAAGTTGTGGTTTTGCTCCCACATGAGGATCCTCATAAGAACAGTGTTTAGTAGTATAAATGAGCAGATAAAACCACAAAACTTGACATTTCAGCTATAAAAATGTAATATTAAATGGCTGCTGGCATGCAAAATACCATTCTAAAGAAAACCAAATAAAATAACCTCAGTTTTTTACTGTTCCTTAATACAAAATAAGGTGTTTTCTGTTTTCCATTGGTAAAGCTCACAAGCAAGAACTAGATATAAAAGAGCTATCCTTTAAGAAGTGACGTGCTGCTGAAAATTTTTGCATGAGGCCAAATTTTCTGAACTTCTTATTTCTCTTCTTTAGTTGGATTTTCTTGCTTATCAGATCCCCATTTCCATAAGTAAACATTTATCAAATTAAAACAGTAGTAAAAACTGAAGGTAAGAACCACTATTTTCTGCTTCCTAGCATAATGGGGGAAAATTTATTTACTCCTTCTGATATGACAAAATCATATAAGGCCTTGTCTGCATTTCTTCCAAGTAGCAGGAAACACTTCATTTCCTACACTATTACATTATTTTGCTTTATGTGAAGTTATATCATATTAATGAATCATAATCATCATAATGAGATTGACCACCACACTCAGGCCTTAATCATATTTTGTTTCCAATGATGAATTTTCAGCTTAGAACAAAAGTTCACGTGATCTGTTCTGAAGAGTATAACCTAAAAATTTACCTTTAATCTCATTTCCCTTACTCAGGTCTTCAAAATGCAGTACTTTTTTGTGACATCTGTTTTAAACCGATTCACTACAACCATTAGGTAGTTTTGACTTCCTCATAACAACATGATATCATTATTACTCCTTTTCCGTGGAGTGGGATGTTAACATCTGATAAGTCGCATGTCCACACAACATCAAAATTAAAACAAAATAATGCATTGTTACTTTCTGTGCTATGAGTAGGTCCAGATCTACACTGTGGAAAAATAGCAAGGGACCGTGCAGCTGAAGAACGTATCATAGAGTGAACATGAGGGTATCGAATTAACACTTTAAAGAACTGGAATTCAGTAATTTTCTAATCCTGCAATTCTTGACCAAGCAGTCTTACTACAGTGTTTTTTTTGGTATAGTGTGTGCATACTAATATATATACATCAGAAATATAAAGAATTTTATCGTATGGCTCCTGAGACTACATAAATCTCTCAGATTCTAAAACTATCAGCTTGCACTCATCAACGATTTTTCCTTCATGGTTAGTTTGAAAACAAATTACAATGTCTCTGATTTGAGAGAACTTGCCCTTCTCCTTTCTGTGTTCTGCTGCTGAAAGTCAAATAAATCTTGTTCTGTGGAAAAAAACAGTTAAAATAAATTGTATTACTATTTAAAAGAATAATGGATAGTTATTTCCTGCCATGATGGTTTCAGTTCAACAACACAGTTAAGGAATGAATTGCCTCAAACAAGAGTAGTCTAACAGAACTATGACTCTAAAGCCAGACACAGATTCAAAGACATTTAATTACATATAACAAGTCAAATACTAAATATGCCTTTTTATAGACAACGTAAATTCAGGTATTAATTCCAAAAGATAGTGAGTATTTTTTGTCCATTTTTGTATTTCCTTGTCCTGATAAGAATACAGAAATATTCTCTGGTTTAGGAAGGAAAATTTGGTATGAAAATAAGAACAGTGAAGTGTAGGGGGTCAGTTTAAGAAGAAAAGCCTGAATAAATATGAATAACATATTATCCTAAGTTACTTGGGCTTTATTTACACAACCTTAACAACATCAATAATAATGATTAGGTCCTATTTTGCAAGTGAGCTCCCAATTATACTCTCCGAAGTAATTGGAGATAATTTCAGAAGACAGGGAGAAAAGAAAATAGATCTCCTAACATTTTTATTTTTTTTTAATAAATATAAATATATTTTTGTTTATATGTACTTCTTTATATATTCACTGCTTAAGACTGCAGATGCCCAGTCCATAAACAAAGAATTCATTTTGCAAATAATACAATATTATTAAACCTTTCCTATCAATTTCCCAGAACTAACTATTCACCAGAACTAACTCCAGTGGCAGGGGTTTCAGATAATTGGGCCATGCTGGTAGAATTCATATGCACTTTTTCAGAAGCTCAGTTGGTGGGTAACAGTTTGTTAAGACACCAGCACTCAATTGTTTTTGTCTGTTTTGGAGCCCTAGGTATAAACTCATTCATTTCTGAATCTGAGGGATAGGATTCTAGTGTCTGGTTACTTCTCATCTTAGTTTGCCCTGACAATTTTAAACCATAACTCTAGGAGACTTGAACTGCAAAGAATGTGTTTAAAGTATGTGATTAGAGGGAAAGAGAACATAAGGAATATAGAGCAACAAGCAACCAGAAGATGCTCCAGTTTTTAAAATGAGGTACTAGACAAAGCATCTGCAACCTCTGATTAACAGAGAACCACTAACTGCTATTGCTGAAATTAAAAGCAAGGATTAGATGCTTCAGTAAGACAGATTTCCAGTTGCATAAAGCTGAGATACGTCTACTGTAAGGAATTCTACTAAAACTGTTTGCCTGGGGCACTGAGCAGAATATTGGCCAGATTGGAAGATTAATAATAATGCCTACAAACAAACTAAAAGAGAAGCTTATCATTAAATGAGCTTAAGCTACTGATCAGTTTTTGATAATATATATTTGTTTCTTTTCAAAGCAAGAGTTCAGATTAGTTATTTACTGTAAGACAGTAATAAATAAAGGCTAGTTAGTGATCTACACACAGAGAAATTTGAGGAACCCAGGGATACTAGTAGGAAGGGGAGAAAAGTTACAGGACTTTGATATTGTATTCAGGGGAAAATAGACTTCGAGTAGAAGTCTACATATTGCAACACGAGTAACACAGTGTATTTTTTTAAGTTAGCTAATGAAGATAATTACCAAAATGATGTAATGTCATCAAGACAAAAACTAGTCCTATATACTCAAAGATGTGGGACAATAAAACATAATTAATTATCCAATCAGCATACAGTAATCAGTGTTTGTCAGTCATGTGATTTTTAGAAATGATTTGTTTGTTTACACATCATACTACAGCGTGCTTTGTAAACACCTAAGCTGGAGATGTTTATGAAGAACGTCCACATAGTACATTAGTACCCTATTGTGTGCTTATGGTGTTGCGGTGTGTCTCTCTGCTTTTCAGCTCTTCTCAGTGTTCTTACTAGCTAAAAGAGACCTCTATAAGGGGGAAGGGGCAGAAAGGACTGTACATTTTGAAAGCACATTTTGAAATTCTTCAGTTTAGTGGCAAGTAACTTTGCGTTTTTCATCAATGGTTTGTACACATTTACGTCATATATAGCATGGACATGATGATCTGTGATTTTATAGTTCAATGAAAGAAGAATCTCTAAAGAGCAAAACACCATTTATACTTTCATAGGAGAAGTCTGAACCTTGGATGCATTAAAATGCATCTACCATAAGAAGCCAGAACATAGAGCCATAAGATTCAGAAGATTTCTCTTATGACCCGTCACTTAAATTCAGTACTTGTGGACTTCTGGAAATCACTATTATTCCAAAATAAAGATTACATAAGACTCCTAAAAAGAGGGAAGAAATTTTGACACAAAAGTCTCTAAGTGATGCAGCACATAACATTGTAGAATGTGTAGTAACGAAGAAAAACATGATCTTAAATACTCCAGGAGTTTCTCAAGCTTCATAGAAAGAGGTCATCATTCTTTGTTTTTTTCTCATAAATTTCTGGCTTTTAAAAATAACGAGAGTCCCAGATTAGAGCTGAATTCTCTGTCACCGAAGAAAGGAATCAGCTGTAGGTATCATCATCACTAATTTAGTGAGGCTTGGTGCTCAGTGAAGATGACAGTCAGAGCAAACCTCTGCTGCTCAAGTCAGACTATCAGCAATACTTGGGGCAAAGTTTTTCCTTTAAGTGTAACCATTTGGTCTACAGGCAGTATATCAAAACCAGATATCAGGATGCTTACACAGACAGGCTTCCATAGTCCTTGGGATTTGGAAAGTTGCTTTCTGCAAGATAATGAAAATGGTAGGGTGATCAAGATGGAGATAAGAAGGAACTAGACTTGCCACAAAGATCTCTGGTGTCATTAACCTAGTGTAAAGTGGGTATCTCTTAAAAAGAGACTTCCTCTTCCCTGCTTAGAATATAGAGAAGAAATGAAAACATTACTCATGGAAGAATGAAGCTATATTTAGAGAAAGACACTGCCATAGCAAAAAAAAAAAAACCAAAACAACAAAAAACAAAAACCAAAACTTAACAAACTAGTTTTAAAAAAGAAGATACAAAGGTGCCAGATAATCAGAACTGAGCCGACCTTTCTATTTCTGCTTCTTAAAATGTGAATGAAAAGCATGACATCCAAAATAAATATATTAAAGAAAAAAAAAAAGCAAGTCTCTTGCCTCAGTAATCTAAGTGAACAGAAACAGGACAAGGAAAAATGTGAGCACAATTTGAAGAGTTGTGAGACATACACCTAGAAGGCAAGACAAACCGACTTGAAAAAAAAGGAACATTTGCTGTAGGGAAAGTCCCAACATCTGTACATGTCGTCATAGCTTTATTCAGCAGTATTCAAATAGCTTATTTAGATTAAAATGTAGATTTTTCAGTCTGTACATTCTCTCTATGGTTGTCTCCTCATAATCCAGCAATTCAGCATAAAATAGTCTGATGACCATAAATCATCCCAATGAGAATGAGAAAACATGATGAATACTAATGCCAAAATTAGTAGAACAACAGGCTGTGAAAAAGCAGTTATCAGAAATCAGTGTTAAAAGTTTGCCAGTCCTGCTCCAGAAGCCACATTTCATTGACTCGAAGATGTCAGTGATTTATTGAAATATTTACCATAATGTTAAACATATATGAAATAAATGTAATTCTACCTATTTCTTTTGTGTAATATAAAAGCCCCTTGAAAAATAATATTCATAAATATGCTACTGCTGGATATAAATATCTATACAACATTTTCTGTTTGTGTTTAATGTTTCCATGCCATGCTAGATACAGTTTCCTTCTTTGCTACTACAGATATTATTATTTGTTCCAGTAAAATGTTCCCAGCTAATCTGCATTCTCTTTTTTCAAAAAAAAAAAAAAAATTCAAATCCCTTAGAGTTTTGGCCAATCTCCCAAAATTCACTTTTTATTTATAATCATCCTAACTGAAGAGCTGCTCTGGTGACTGGTGAATGCATTTTCAGTGCATGATAGAAAATAAATGTTAATTTTTTAAATTATAGAGTCTGGGAATTTTAGCCTTAGTCTATGTAGAATAATTTATCTTTATTAAAAAAGTAAAATGCCTATACTTAAACATATAGGAATTATGAAAAACTACTTAAACATTTATATATCAAATATCTTGGTGTTCCAAAAAATCCAAAAGACAGCAAATAGTTCAGTCAGCAACCAAAAAATGAGCTTGATGTACAGTCAAAAAGAAAAACTTTAATGTACGACTAACTTTTCAAAACATTCAGAAACACTAGTCACTGTAACACTAATCACTGTAAGAATATAAAAATGTTGTGCTATTTCCAGAAGTGCCCAGAATTATATGTCTGGGAAAGATTATTAAAAGAAGAGGAGGAATATAGCAATGCATCTTCAGAATATTTTCCTAATTCGCACTTGTTTGCAGTCAGGAACTTGCTGATCATAGCATAGCTGCGATGAACAGCCATTTCTATTCCTTAAAATTTACATAACTGCCAGGTAAAAATTTGCCTGAAACTTCTGAGCTCTGTTTTTGGGGAAGAAAAATAAAAATTGTTCTGAGCAAATTTTCTTAAAGTAAATTATTTTGTCTACCGTGACTGGATTCAATCCTTCAGTGTTTTTCTCCTGTAGAGATGACCTTCTGTTAAACCCAGATCTGTATTAAGAATAAATCTTCCTAATCTATTTCAGTTGCTAAAGGTTGCGGACTCATACAGGAAAACCCAGAAGACCTAACCTTAAGTCTTGGGACATAAGTGAAAATGGGTTAGTCTGAAAGTGCTGTTAAATAATAAAGAAATAATAGAGAAAATCAAGTTCTGGTGGGGAGACCAGAGTAATCATACTTGGTTATAAATGGCAAAAGAAGAAAAAAAGTAATGGAGGAGAAGGGACAAACTTCATAGAGATGCAGATTATAAGAAATGTTTTCTTCAGAAAGAGAATAAAAACTATGGGATGCTTCATAATGGCTGTCTTTGGAAATTACTACTCTTGCTGAGCAATTCAGAAGTAGGGAGTGTTCTTTCTCTGAAGCAGGAAAGAATGCAGGTTGTAGCTGTGCAATGTTCAGCCATTGGAACGACGTCCAACTATGTTAGAGGTCTCATAGAAACTGATTCTCTTGGCATCTGTAGTAACATATTTGTTAGAAGCGGTGATGATATAATTCAGTCTTTACTGATCAGTACAGATAAGGGCTCAGGACTGGTGTCATTTCCTGACTTTCTTAGCTTTCCTGCCCAGACTTAAGATGACCTATGCTGTACAGAATCACAGACAGTGAGGGAAAAATTAGAATCTCAACTACACAGTACTGCAGTTCTCCCCTGAAATGGGCCACTGTCCTTTAGGCAGCTTTTAACACCCTCTTAAGATTTGTTCGGTTTACAGCTATAGAAGAAAGAGATCAAGACTGGAAAGAAATACTTTCTTTTCCCCCACAAACTTGAAACACTTTAAGTGTGCTTTGACACAGAAGTTGGGATGAATTTCACTTGAAAGAGTCATTATTGAATCAATCTACTTCTATGGAAGTACGTTGACATGATTATAGTTAAGTTTCCGTGCGGGATGTGAGGTCACAAAAGGAATTTTTTAAGCATTATTTTATGATATTGGAGAATGGGGCATGAACTTAAAAAGAGCAATATAATTAAAAGATTTTGATTGCACCTTCAGGTTTGTTTGGGGTTTTTTGTCTTCTCTTTTTCAAATAGTAGTTGCTTGACCATGATTTTGCTGGTAAGTCACAAATGCTCTATGAGTATAAATCCTTTGTATACTGCATTAGGTTATATGGATAAAAATAGTACAAGTTTAAAAAGTAGCCTTAGAACTAAAAGCCTTAGTTATCTAACTGCTGAGGAATCTAGTGCCTCATTCAATTGATATTGTCTCTCTCAAACTCAGTATTGATTTGTTAGATCACCAAGCTCCCTGAACTACCTCAGGAATGGTTGAAAGATTCTTGAAGTGAAGGGATAGACTTTTTAATTGCAAAAGCAAAGCTAGTTAAATCTCTTGCTACAAGTTACAAACTGTCTTAAAACCTTTATTTACAAAATCAATCATTACAGAGTAAGAATTTGGTCTAACTCAAAGACTTATTTGGTTATCTTTTGTGTACGAAACCTCTGAGATTCACATACAAAGTGTCTATTCATCTGTCTTAATACAAACAATCACAGCAGTGGAATTAATACAGAAATTGGTAAAACAGAAATTGCTTTCTTCTAGCTTGTTTTTCATCATCTGGAATTATTTTTAAAAGTTAAAGGAAAGAAAATACATTTGAATAAGAGTAAAGAGTAGAAAGCTACTCAATACAGTTCTTGTCTTAATTATGAACACAAAACCAAGAACTACGCTGCAGATAATTTAAAGATTTTTCAGTCAAATATCTCTTGCTGTTATTTGCTTAGATAACACAATGATGAACTGTGTTTAATTTAGGGTATAATAAAATAGCTTTATTTTTTATCTATGAATACTGTTATCTGTTACCTTTCTCATGAAGATTACTTTCTGTTCCATTTGAATATTTTTTGTGGCAGGTGACTGACATCTTTAGAATAACACAGGAATCTCATTCTTTAGAATAAAGAGTTTATTTACACTTTGCTAATATCCATACTGATCTTAGAGAAAACTGAACAAAGCTGACATTAGTGGAATGGATTGTGGAAAACAACAGATCTTTCGCATTTTAAAAAGTCTACTTTTTGCTGTCTCTACTTAACAGCATGTTACAAAAGTATTCAATATATATATTTAACTTTAGCACATCAAGGAAATAATGGGAAAACTGTTGACATTAACTCAAAGGTAAATCTCTAGTGCATAAAAAAAAGTTCTTTAAGAAATCTGGGTTCAAATCAAAGCCAGAACTAAACTAAGCTATGAATATTATTTTTGTGAAAGCACACGTGTGCTAAGATATTACTTGAACATGTAAGCAAGAAACAAATCTGAAAGTTTAATTTATTAATGACACACAATAATAGTTAAAACTTTAAAAAGACAGTGTGTGTGAAAAAGAACATACAATATTTCTGTCTTATTTTCAGTGACACAAAGTATTCTTTATCTTGTAATCGCCAGTAAAAAGATCAAAATTATATTCAGGTTGCCACTGGTCTTTTCCTCAATAGTGTGAGTATAGTAAACAAATTTAGTACTCATTATCCACTCAGAAAAGTAACATAATGTCACTTTTGAGAATGTAGAGTTCATCATAAGGCGCGGAATAGGCAGTCAATACAATAATTAAAAATCTATAAATATTAAGATAATGTATTATACAAAATTAAGTTATGTTCCATTTCTAGTAGTATCAGCATAATAACTTATTAAGTAGGTACATAATTGGATTGAATTAATTTCATTTTAGGTATAGTATCTGATTTATAAATAAATAAGGTAAATAATCACATTTTTAAACAATTAGTTTACTTTCGAACAATGATAAAAGCCACTTAATACTTGGCTTCTGTTAATGGGCATGAAATTGAGTAAAAGATTTTTTTTAAAAAAGCAATTCAGTATATTTGAAATATAGCTAGAGGAACAGGTTAGTCATTTATACCATATAACAATATTTCTTTATGCAAATCTTTTAAAATAAGGCTAAAGATTATTTTATGTCATGCATTTGCTGTAATACCCCATAAAAAGTAAGTCTTCCCTTTTCCACAACAATTAAAAAAAAAATTATAATTTAATCTAGAAGTTGTAATTTTTTTTTTCATGTTGTCTAAGTCACTTTTTAGTTCTTATATACTGAAAATGGTCAAGGAATATGTTCCTGTGGTGGTATGTATAGGATCTAAAAGAAGGTTTGTTGTCCAACATTTGTTTTTACAAAAGTTCTTCAGTCCTCAAAGATGACACTCAACTTCTCTATCTTAGTGGAAGTGGCATTTTCATCTAGTGGGAGAAATAATCATATAGAAAGTACATCTAAAGTACTTTGAACATAAACTGTAATGAAGAGCAAAAAACATGTATTACACAAACCAAGAAGGCCTCCTTACAACAAACTACTGTGCTGGTTTTGTCTGGGATAGAGTTAAATTTCTTCATAGTAGCTAGTACGGGGCTATGTTTTGGATTTGTGCTGGGAACAATGTTGATAACACAGGGGTTTTTTTGCTATTGCTGAGCAGTGCTTACACAGAGTCAAGGCTTTTTCTGCTTCTCGTACCACCCCACCAGTGAGTAGGCTGAAGGTGCACAAGAAGTTAGGAGGGGACACAGCAGGGACAGCTGACCCCAACTGACCAAAGGGATATTCCACAACATATGACATCATGGTGAGCAATAAAAACTGTGGGGAAGGCTGACGGGAGCACTGCTACTTAAGGACTGGCTGGGCATTAGTCAGTTGGTGGTAAGCAATTATTGTAATTTGCATCATTTCTCCTTCTTGCGTTTTACGTCTCACTTTGTTAGTTTCCTTTTCATTACCATTTATTATTATTACTACTACTTTTAACATTTTATTTAAATTATTAAGCTGTTCTTATATCAACCCACCAGTTTTCTCACTTTTACCCTTCCAATTGTCTTCCCCCCACCCTGCTGGTGGAGGGGAATGTGTGAGAAGCTGTGTGGTGTTTAGTTGCCAGCTGAGGTTAAACCACAACAACTACTTAGTATTTTTAGACAATTCAGATGAAGGGTAGCAGGACCTATATGGCAGGTAGTGGGAAACTAGGATTTCAAGATGATGAAGAGGGACTGTCTAAAAATATAGAAATAATAGTTCTTCAGAACCTCTTTTTAGCTGCTTTCTGAACTTGTGTAAATTATAGACTGGGAAACTTCACATCTGCCTGTTGAAGAAAATGTATTTGAAGAATCTGTTAATGTGGCAGGATTTTTTGTTTTGGTTTGATTTTCAACTGGTATTTCTTTAAAAGTTATCCAAATATTGAGATTTTCATGTGTGGAAATAAAACTTTTGGTTTGGAACTATGAAATATTTTCTCTCACATTAATGTAGTAAACATCAAGCAAGTGAAAAACAGTGCCATTTAGGACATGCAGAATATTTAATCCTTTAGCAGAAAGTATCAAGTGGATTTTTTATAAGGCAATCACTAAGATATAAAACTATTCAACTCAGTGATCCCAGTAATATTTAATCTTCTATATTGCCAACCTTGCAAATATCTAACATTACTGAGTTATCTTACTTATTAATTAATTATTTTTTTTTTTTTATAAAAAGGGTATGCAAAACACAAAGTGGTTAAGGGAGGGAAAGACTGTTCATGTTTACTTTAAACAATATAACAAAGGATGTATATTTTCATATTAGAAAAATACCAGTTGCTTAAAATTACACATTCATTTAGGATAAAATAATATTTTCCATCGTAATATCCCCAATATATATGCTCCTTTCCAGACTGTAATGTATATTTGGTTACTAAGAATCCTAGCAATGCTCTCAAAACTGAAATTATTGATGATGTTGAATGATAATGAGACTTTTACTTCTTTCTCAGGAGTTGAATAGTTTTCAGAATTGTTTCTTCCACACTATGTTTCCACACAGCTTAAACTGTTCTAAATCAAGTTAGGAATTACACTAAAAACCCACAAAGAAGTCTCATCTTCCAGAAGAAAAAGGTTTGAATAAGATCTTTGTCTCATTTATGAGTACAGATAACCTCAGCTAGGCCATAGACCTCATTAGAAATTTTGTGCTTGTGAACAGAATATTAAGAACTGAAATACGGAAGAAATTTCACTAGTTGAAGATATTGACATATTAAAACTTTTTATGCTTAAATGAGCACCGGTTTCTATAGTATGCTGTCTTTTCTGATAATACTATTTTATATTTTACATTAGCATAGTATGGTTCCAATTTATAGGAGGAATGGAAAGTTTATTCCTTTAATAGGTGCAAAGAAAATAAGCATAACCAAGTATAATTTTGGAATATATTTTAATTATATCAAAACTTCTTTGCTTATAATGAGACTTTAATCAGATATTTATTAGGTTGCCGTGCTATCAGTGTATGTTCCATGATTTTTAGCAAACAGTTTTATTGGATTAAATATTTTATGAGTAATAAATTTGCAATAAAAATTAGTACTGTCATTTTCATGCACTTATGTAATTATTTTCAATAGCCTGAAGTAAATTCTGTAATCATGATTAATAATGATTAGTCCAAAGTTATCATTACGGCTTGATTATATGGAAAAGAGGAAACAAACGGATTTGATTTTGCAAAATTCAGTCCTCCAGAATCCACAGCTTTTAAAAAAATATATTATTATTTTCTGGTCTATAACTTTTATTTTTAGAATAGAGTTAAATTCTGGTAAAAAAAAGGAAATACAAAAAACCCACTTCCCACCCAGTATGTCAATGTATCTATATCTGTTCATCTACAAATATCATTGCATTATACAACTTCTTTGTTGTCATCCTAACATATTACATTACTAATTACATGATGCAATGATCCTTGGTTATTTAACACATATACTGAAGGCTTATGAAGATTATATTCATACAGGCTAATGCAAAAGTACATGGATACTAAACATGATTAGGAATATTACATGCAATATTCTCCACCTTGGTTAAAAAATACCAGAAATTAGAATTTTTCTGAAACACTTAAAAACTTTGAGTGGTCTTCTTTAGAGTGCTTTAGGTAAATGTAAATGCTACTGGCAATACACAGCAGATCTGTTTATCAATGCAGTAGTAGAAAATGCCATTTTATGTACTAAACTTTTCTAACAGGTCCCCAGATTACTTTTAACAAGTGACTCTTTATTTCCCTGTCACTTCTACTAAGCTGAAGGCATTGGATTTGTCTATGTTCATTCTGTTTTATCTGTTTTAAATCCTTGAATCATATTACTTCACTGTTATAAAAACTAACAGTTTTGAAGTTTCATCGTTATTTGTAGAAATAAAATAATGACGACAATCTTCTTCACTAAAGCGTTTTGAAATCTCAAGCCTCAAAATAACACTAGGTGTGTTGTACTAGTAACATAACATATACTTGGGCATATTGTCTAGCTTATAGCAAAATAATCTTATTTATCCAGAAATCTATTGGAAACACAATTGCATGGATGGTTCTCATTTTATTTCTTCCGAATTAGTAAAATTCTTCTTTCACAGATTATCAGAAACTATAATTTCCATTCCCTCAACTCATATGATAGCACTGTTTTCTGGAAAGCATGAAAATGTTAATGAAAATTACAAAAGGAGAGAGTCCTGCATTTTTTTGTTATTTCAGAAGTTTTCATAGTATAGTATCAAAATATACGTAACAAAACTTATCAGTTGCTATATAAATCAAAACCTTTAAAATATTAATAAAGGAAAGGTTAGAATCAGATTTATTCTGCACTTCTGCACTGTGCCAGTTAACAATTAAACAACATACCTGAAAGTATAAGTATTTGTGTTATGAAGATACTCATTATTTTTTATTAAGAAACCAAGAGTTTGAAAAAATGGGAAAAAAAATCTAGATGGCTACAGACAATGGTACTCCAATATGCGACAGAAAAAAAATAATTAAAACATCTCGTGAAGTAATCTTTTACTCTAAATGAGAAGTCATTAGAGTTCTTTTCCATTTCTATTTTTGCATATATGGAATGCTTTTTAATTAACAGACATTATGAATACAATATATTTAACAGATGTAGTTTCTAGAGAATCAATTTGTCTCATATTGAAAGTAAATTCTACCATCTGAGATAGAAATAGAATTATTCTGTTCCATACAGCAATTTATCTTGAGAGCAGCTGCAACTCTATAGTCCTTGAGAGAAGAATACCCTCAATGTAACAGAAGCAACCGTTGAACTTCAAATCAACCTGATCCCAGAAGTGTTAAAACAGAATGAGGCAGCCACTCCTTGCACCTGTGAGCATAAAATGTCTCTGTTCTTATTCTGGTTTATGGACATTGCACCCACAATAATTGTTGTCTTCCAAGCTATTAGTTCAATTATTAAGCAACAGTAGATATTTTGCCTTTTTATGTTGTCCGAGGTCTCAAAGTGACCCAATCGGATGGAGGAAACTCCCAGTTCACAGGAAAAATATTGCTTGGTATTTACATCACAACAGTGCCTTGAAGCTTGCAGTTATTAACCAAGGTCCCATCATACCAGACAAAATGAAAACAAAACAAACAAACAAAAACAGATAGGTTTTTCCACAAAGACCTCATGACTGACTGATCATTTGAACAAGTCACATAAAGATGAACAAAGGCCTAACTTCACCACCACTATTTTCAGCTTTATGACTACTCATTTAAAAGGAAGGCAGAAAACAAACTGGAAGATGACTTTCAGGTCCATCTCAAGCAATGGTGTTACGGAAGGGGATGTCATAGTCCTATTGCACTTGTCATACCACTGTAACTAGTGTTAATAATGAAGACATGGCAAGTTATCTTTCCATCATTCCAAATTCTGCATTGAATGACACCTATGAGGTACTTTGAGATTCTTCATGAGGAACTACTTATATTGCCAACCTCAAAATATCAAAAGAATAAATTTGAGTTTCACTGCACAAGCACTGATATGAAGGAATCACACTGATTTCAAGGACAACAGAAAGAGCTTCTTCAAATACATGGCAGATAAAACTAACACCAGAGGCAATGTAGGCCCACTGATGAATGGGATGGGTGCCCTGGTGACAGAAGATACAGAGAAGGCAGAGTTACTGAATGCCTTCTTTGTCTCTGTCTACTCTGCCGGAGGCTGTCCTGAGGAGCCCCGTACCCCTGAGGCCCCAGAGGAAGGCAGGACAATGGAGGAGTTTGCCTTAGTTGATGAGGACTGGGTTAGGGACCGGTTAAGCAACCTGGACATCCATAAATCCATGGGTCCAGATGGGATGCACCTGCGGGTGCTTAGGGAGCTGGCTGAAGTCATTGCTGGACCACTCTCTGTCATCTTTGCCAAGTCTTGGGAAAGGGGAGAGGTACCTGAGGACTGGAGGAAAGCAAATGTCACTCCGGTCTTCAAAAAGGGCAAGAAGGAGGACCTGGGCAACTATAGACCGGTCAGCCTCACCTCCATCCCTGGGAAAGTGATGGAACACCTTATCCTTGGTGCCATCTTAAGACATATCAAGGATAAGAGGGTCATCAGGGGCAGTCAACATGGCTTCACCAAGGGGAAGTCATGCTTGACCAACCTCATAGCCTTTTATGAAGACATAACAAGGTAGACTGATGATGGCAGAGTGGTGGATGTGGTCTACCTTGACTTCAGTAAAGCATTTGACACCGTCTCCCACAGCATCCTCACAGCTAAACTGAGGAAGTGTGGACTGGACGATCGGGTAGTGAGGTGGACTGCAAACTGGCTGAAGGAAAGAAGCCAGAGAGTCGTGGTCAATGGGGCGGAGTCTGGTTGGAGGCCTGTATCTAGTGGAGTGCCTCAAGGGTCAGTTCTGGGACCAGTATTATTCAATATATTCATCAATGACTTGGATGAGGGAATTGAGTGTACTATCAGCAAGTTTGCTGATGACACCAAACTGGGAGGAGTGGCTGACACGCCAGAAGGCTGTGCTGCCATCCAGTGAGATCTGGACAGGCTAGAGAGTTGGGCAGGGAAAAATTTAATGAAATATAATAAGGGAAAATGTAGAGTCTTACATCTGGGCAGGAACAACCCCAGGTTCCAGTATAGGTTGGGGAATGACCTATTAGAGAGCAGTGTAGGGGAAAGGGACCTGGGGGTCCTGGTGGACAGCAGGATGACCATGAGCCAGCACTGTGCCCTTGTGGCCAGAAGGCAAATGGCATCCTGGGGTGTATTAGAAGGGGGGTGGTTAGCAGGTCGAGAGAGGTTCTCCTTCCCCTCTACTCTGCCCTGGTGAGACCTCATCTGGAATATTGTGTCCAGTTCTGGGCCCCTCAGTTCAAGAAGGATAGGGAACTGCTGGAGAGAGTCCAGCACAAGGCCACGAAGATGATGAAGGGAGTGGAGCATCTCCCTTATGAGGAAAGGCTGAGGGAGTTGGGTCTTTTTAGCTTGGAGAAGAGGAGACTGAGGGGTGACCTCATCAATGTTTATAAATATATAAAGGGTGGGTGTCACGAGGATGGAGCTAGGCTCTTCTTGGTGACAACCAACAGCAAGACAAGGGGTAATGGGTTCAAGCTGGAACACAAGAGGTTCCACTTAAATTTGAGAAGAAACTTCTTCTCAGTGAGGGTGACGGAACACTGGAACAGGCTGCCCAGGGAGGTTGTGGAGTCTTCTTCTCTGGAGACATTCAAAACCCGCCTGGACACCTTCCTGTGTAACCTCACCTAGGTGTTCCTTCTCTGGCAGGCGGATTGGACTAGATGATCTTTTGAGGTCCCTTCCAATCCCTAACATTCTGTGATTCTTTGATTCTGATGTGGTCTTTAATCTGGCTTGTTTTTTGTTTCTTTTGTTTGTTTGTTTTTTGGTTGTTTTTTTTTTTTTTTCCATCTTTCAGTTTATAATGCATGCAAGATTAAAGATGTTCCTATGCTTCTTCTACCCATCTCTTCCTGACATTTAGAAAAAAATAGGAAGGACACATTCCATTTAACTATCTTCCTTTCTGCTTTCCTACCTCCCAACGAAACTCTTTGAAGTAGTACTGTGATTTGTTGAAGAATAACTACAATGAAATATAACACATTGACCAATCTCTTAGTGCAGTAATTATACTTCTAATTTGTAAACATTGTTACTTATGCAAATAATTATCACAAACTCTAGTTTTCAAAAATATTTTTTTGATATTCACAATGACATCAATATCCATGCTGACTACAATAGTCAATCACTGTAATCAGTTATAAAAACTACTGTAATTCAAAGTAGCTCCTATGTGTAGACATTAGTATTTACCTAAATTACCTTTCCTTTCCACCTCTGCTACCTTTGAGTTTTTTCTCTGAAACCCTGAAACCCTTTCTCAGTTCTCTTCACCACTTGACAGTCTTTTTTTCCGTTGGGTCAGGTTACACAGCAAAGAGGAAATCTGAGCAGGTTGCAGAGAATTTTTTACAGTGGGTTCTGAGGTCAGTTCTCTCCTGCTGAACTGTGCTTCACGAATTCCAGAAAAGAAGAAATGTCTCACATAATTACAAATGTTACGTGTTGTTCCTTAGTATTTTGGGGGTTGAAACCAAGGGGGAAGATCTAGGCAAGAGGATAAGAACATCAAGAAGACTGCAACTGTGCAAGAGCTTGGATGAAGCAAAAGTTAGAAGAAGGGTAACATTCATAGATATTGAGTACTAAAATCCATGGTAGACATTCTGATTCTATTTAATATACCTAGCTTCGACAAGTGTGTTGTGTAAGTCATTCTCACTCATCTGTGTCACTAATCGCTTGACTTTTTATTTAAAATGTAATGATATATTAACATACCATAGTAGTAGCTTATGTATAAGAACAAATATGTTCACCCTTAAAAGAAAGGCATCTGATACAATCGCTTGTTATTCAATAGCTCCAATCTTAGCATCTCCATCTGCTTTACAAACATTAGCTAATTAAACCTCGTTCACAACCAGGTGAAATCTTTCTTCTTGACAATATATTAAATGTGCAAATACATATTCTGTACATAAACTCCCTGATTCACATGTAACTCTTGTAAATGATGCTTTTACATTGCATTTTCTATACAATATATTAAAGAAGAAAGGCACAAGATGAACTGGAAGAAAGATATAATTTCAGTTCTAATTAAAAGTTGAGATCACTCTCAAATATACAGTGATTAGAGTATTTGGGACCTCTTTATTTGCCTAACTGACAACACTCTCATCTGTGGCTGTGGAAGTTTTTTAGCTTTTTCCTAGCATTTTTGTGCAACACATCAGATATCCTAACATTACTGGGTTTTTCATTTAAGTAACCAGTCAACAGTAATCAAAAGTTACAAGTAGACCTGTACTACAACACGATATTAAATAAATGAGATATTGCATACAAATCTCTAATATAATCTGATACAGTTATTTATTAACATTTATACAGATACTTGTTTCTATTTTAAAAATAAAACTTTCTTCTTTAAAAAAAAAAAGTCGTACAAAATGCTTTACCAGATTTATCTACGGCTGAAGCACACTGGTTTAAATAAAGAGTGTGTACCATCCATTTAAAAACAGAAGTTACCTCTTGACCTGACTGAGAACAATAATCCTTCATGGCTTTAGTACTACATTTTACTGGGGAAAGAATATGAACTCATTTCATCTGTAAAGTTGCTCTATTAATGGCTTATATTTAGTCTAGTGACTTCAGCTGATTTTCATTACTTAGTTTGCAGAACAAGAAGGCTAAAAATTCTTCTACATAACTTTCTATATATTCAGTAAAATAATCTTATCCAAGAGGAAATTAAGAAGACAGAAAAGTGACAACATTGATAAATGAGTATTTGGGAGAACAGATTCCTTGTTTAAATATCCTTTAAAATATTTTCTTGAAAAGTATTAGAAAAAACCATGAGCAGTTACTACTAGCCAACCAAAAACATCTTGAGCACTTGAACAAATGTTCACTGAGTGACTGTGAAATAAAATGCCAGATAAAACTGTGATAGTAGCTTCAAAGTATTGTACATAGGCAAAATAATCCTAACTATGTACAGAGTGATGGGTTATAAATATTCTATTCCCACTTGGGAAAGAAATATTGTGGAATCAGCTCAAGAAGTTATATGAAAATAGCAGCCCTTTTTTCACTGAGGTCCAGAAAAATTAAGAATCATTTGAAAAATAATTAACAACAAAGCATGAATCTTTATTTAGCCACTGCTTAATTACTTAATACAGTCTTAAATGCTGTGGCAATTCTCTTGTAATCTTTCTTAAGTGGAGTCATTAAGACGAAAAAGTAAAGGAACATTCAGAAGTCTAAAAAGGCTCCCATATGAGGATGGACAAAACAGAGTGGGACTGCTCGCTTTAGAAAAGAGATTTCTAATTGGACCTATGCCATGATAAATATTAAAAATTGTTAATGAATTAAAACCATAAATAATTGTTAAATATAACTTGAGTAAATAAAGAATATGTGTTCACAATCTTTCATCTGATATTTACAAAAACAATGGACATTCAAAAACTGGATTTAATCTTTCATTGTGCTTTAGCCCCAACTAGCAACTAAGACTATGCAGCCCCCCTCCCCCCTGCAAAGTGGGAAGGGGAGAGAATCAAAAGGGAAGAGAGAAACTCATGGATTGAAATAAGAATAACAGAACAACAAAGGAAGAGATAACAATGATAATCATAATGACGATGATAATAACAATAATAGTAATAAACAAAATACAAAATAAGGAATGCAAATTGAAATTTCTCACCACTCAGTGACCGATAACCAGCACGTCCCCAAGCAGTGATCGCCAATACCAGTCTTGTACAGCTGATCCTGGAAGAGCAGAGACCCAGGAAGCAGTTCACACTGTTAATACAATCACACTGAACAGTTGACCCCGTAAGAGAGAGTGCACCAGTCTCAAACAGCTGATCCTGGAAGAAAAGAAAACAGAGAGGAGCAGGAAAAGTCAGTTCCTAACACATACATAGCATCATGGTAATTGTAGGGAATAGCACATTGGCCAGCCTGGATGTCAATCTAGGTGCTGTCCTGTTATGTTCCCTCTGAGACTCTATCCGCATCTGCAGCTGGAAAGTTGAAAAAGTCTTTGGTATTCTTAGCAACAGCTAAAACATCAGCAAGTCCTCACATTATTTTTATACCAAATCCAAAACATAGCCTAGCAACTGGAAAGAAAAAAAAATAACTATGTCCTAGGCAAAGGAATGGAAAGTTCAGTGTGTTGTCATGTTGTTCTCATACTAAATCCAAAACAAGAATGTGCAAAATCTGATGTGACATAGATAGTTCCAGTTAGAAACTTGAGAATAATGAATGAAATACAGGACACTTTACTAACAACTATCTGGAAGTTTGATGTGACATCAGTCTCATCATTTGGGAGCTAAAATGTTGGTAGAGTCTCCTTCATCATTTTAAAGATCAAAATATTAAGAGGAAGCTAAAGCCACAGCGGATGAGAATTTAAATTCTCTCACCAATAAGAGTTCCAGGAACAAAATCCTCATGAGCTAGAAGGACTGCAATACAATCATAGAATGTCCTCAGTTGGAAGGGACCCACAAGGATAATCAAGTCCAACTCCCGTCCCTGCATAGGACAACCTGAAAATTCACACCATGCATTATCCAGTCTCTTCTTGAATACTGTCAGGCTTGGGACCATGACTGCCTCCCTGGGAATCTTGTTCCAGTGCTCCAGCACCCGCTGGGTGAAGAACTTTTTCTTAATGTCCAATCTAAACCTCCCCGGCACATCTTCCTGCCATTCCCTTGGGTTCTGTCATTGGTCACTAAAGAGAAGAGTTCAGTGCTGACCCTTCCTCCTCCCCTTGTGAGGAAGCTGTAGACCACAATGATGTTTCCTCTCTGTCTCCTCTTCTCCTGGCTGAACAAACCAAGTGACTTTAGCCGCTCCTTATCCAGCTTCCCCTCCAAACCCTTTACCAACTTTGTAGCCCTCTTCTGGACACTCTCCAGTAGCTTACTATCTTTTTTATACTGTGGTGCCCAGAACTGCACACAGTGCTCCAGGTGAGGCTGCACCAGTGCAGAGTATTGTGGGACAATCACCTCCCTCGCCCGGCTGGCAATGCTGTGCTGGAGGCACCCAGGACACGGTTGGCCCTCTTGGCTGCCAGGGCACACTGTTGGCTCATGTTCAACTTGCCGTCAGCCAGAACCCTCAAATCCTTCTCTGTGGAGCTGCTTTCCAGCATCTTCTCCCCCAGTCTGTATGTACAGCCAGGGTTGCTGTGTCTCAGGTGTAAAACCTGGCACTTGCCCTTGTTAAACTTCATGAGGTTGGTCATTGCCCAGTTCTCCAGTTTGTCCATATCTCTCTGCAGGACCTCTCTGCCCTTGAGAGTGTCAACAGCTCCTCCTGATTTAGTGTCATCAGCAAACTTGCTAAGGAATCCCTCAAGTCCTGAGTCTAAGTCATTTATGAAGACATTGAAGAGTGCTGGCTCTAAGAAGGATCTCTGTGGAACCCCGCTCGTGACTGGTCACCAGCCAAACATAACCCCATTTACTAGAACCCTTTGAGCCTGACCCATCAGGCAATTGCCCACCCACTGCATTGTGTGTTTACCCAGCTGTATGCTGGACTTCTTGTCCAGAAGGATACAGTGAGAGATAGTATCAAAGGCTTTACTGAAATCCAAAAAGATCGCATCGACAGGCTTTCCTTGGTCACCTAGGTGAGTATCCTTGTTGTAGAATACAATAATAGAATCTTTCCTAACTCCAGATAAAATGGCAGCCTACAATTGATTAGATGATTACAGTCCCAGGACCTCTAGAGTACAAAAGTAGTAACTGAGAAGGCCTACAAAGCAAACTGTCACCGTTACATTTTAGAGAAATAAACGCAGACTTCCTGCTCCCTAAAAACTGCTGAACAACCTAATCCCTGGTAACAGCAGCCATTTGGAACCTAGCGTAAATGGACAGTGAAAAGGAAGTTTACAATGGCTACCATGCTAAATAAACAAACTATATATCAGCCTCCCTTTCGTCATTCACTCAATTCCAAAACAACCATTTCCTTGTTTCTGTCCAATGGCCACACAAGCAGCCAGGAGAGGTCTCATTTCATGGCCATGCACAAGAGGCAAATGAGGATAAGAGAAACATTGTCACTTTCTTTACCAAATCTTTTAAATCCATGCTTTGGTTTTTGATGCTGAAACATTTTAAATGTAAGCTATAATTGTCTCATAATATCAATGTGTTAAAATCATAAGGGAAAAACAGAGCTTATCTGAATATGAATATATTCAATTACAGAGCTTCAATCATAAAAAAGCCTTTATATATTAGCATTATTTTCTATGTATACAATACATTATCTGCTGCTATAGCAGCACTACACGGCATAAACCAATTATAAATAGATTTTCAGCTAATATTAACTAAATCCATGAGTTTTTATACCTTTTAAAACCTAAAAACTGTGAAAAAGTTTGTCTGAAATCTTGACCTATTTAAAAGTTAGAATCGCTTGAAAATGTTCTTCAAATTCTAGATATTTTCATCCTTAGAAAAAACTAGATACATTCCTTAACTGAAGAATATTTTCTGTGTCACTTGTATGCTGCTTTTAGGTTTTAGACTAATAAATAAAACTTAGGTTTTTGAATGATCACCAAGAGTAATGTATGCCCAGAATTTATGCTTGTGTATTTTCCTAATATATTTGCCTTCTTCTCTTTAAAAGCTGATATTATTTAAAGCATTTCCTTTAGAATGAATGTTTGTCCACAGCTCTATAGTGACAGTGTCTTTCTGTATTAAGCTCACTATTACAGGAACTTCTGGCACCCTTTGAAATGGATGCAAAAATAAATGTTAACAAGAAACCAACAGGTTAACCTGACTAATATATAAGTCAAAACCTATTGTGTTTTAATGTTCCTGTATGAAATGAGTGATTGAAGACTATTTTCTTCCAGCTCCCACAGGACAACGTTCATAGAAAACTGACTGAGAAAACAATGAATTATTTTGTGCAGTGGTGACTGACTGGTAAGATGTATATGAAGAGATTAAAATGAGTTGGGCAGGGTCACTACATTTTATCAGCAAGAGTTTTATAAACAATAAAAAGCGATAAAAACTTGATGATAAGCACTTGTCAGTGCCCTTTATAGAGTAGGTGTCTTAGTGTTACCTTTCTCTAGTGAGGATTTGGAAGTACTTAGAGGCTCGTTCATTTTAATGTGACTAGTTCTGCAATATCACATCAGAATTTTCTTAAAAGGAAGGCTTCACATGGTTTTGAAGACTACAAAATGCAAGGCGAACTTATTCTGTTCAGCAAATGAAGCTGCATAACATTGTCTCTGTATCAACGTCTTCATAAATAATTTTGCAACACGTACTACATAGTAATGGAATTCCAGATCCAAGGGACTGAATATATAAACACTAGACACACCACTGCTCAGCCTGGTCCTTGGAGCATGATCAGGTCTCCAAAGATAGACACAAAGGCTTTTATAAGTAACAATAACACAGATCTGAATCCAAAGCTGCTGAACACTGACTAGGAGTCTGTCAGAAGTTAGCACATTCAGCAGTTTCCCATTAGGTATCTAGAGGTAGGGAACAGGAAACATTGATGGCTTCGAACTCTGTTTCTCACAGGAGTCACACAATGTTCAGGAATGATGCTTTCATCCACTCAGGATGCAATAGACTTCTTATTAAGGTATTCATGCAAGAAGTGCAGGAGCAAGGTTTAGTGTCTTCCTTTTTTTTAAGGGCATTCAAACATGTATGTTCCTAGGGATTACTTTGCATAAGTAGATGATGACTACCACGAGGCTTGGAAATTCACTTTCCTTCCTTGTAAGTGAGGCCCTACAGAGTCAGTAAAGCAGCTCCAAGTTCTGGTTCTTGCTCCCAAACCTGTTAGATGAATTTTATGTCTGATGCCTAATTAATCAACAGTCCCTTGAGCAAGAACTTCTGTTTCATTTGCAAATCTGGCTTTCAAATTGAAACTGCTTGATGAGTCATCAGCTCTGGGGATAATAGATAAGACGCTTAATATTATGCTAATACCTCTTTTTTCTTTTTTTTTTTTTCTCCTTCTAAATATAGCATTGTTTTCTATCTGACAATTTTGGCCTCTGATATATGTAAACCAGAAAATGAACCTCGAAAATATTGACTACAGATCTAATCAACATGGAACTTTTTTCACATTTTGTAAGGATTACCTATTCCCAGGTATGTAATTTGAAACCATGAAAACAGAGCACAAGTGGACAATGAGGTTACAAGATGGTATTTTAAATAATATATTTATTCCTCTTCTTTTAAAAATAGGTTGAAATATATCAGTTCCATGTCCTAGAGACAGAGAAAATGAGCTGTAATATTTTGAAGGCAAGTTCTCAAATTGTTGGTCTACAAACAATTCCCATGAAAAAGGAAGACTACTTGTCAAAGTGTGGTCTTATTCAAATACTAATATACTGATAATGAAACAGTCCAGCACCAAAGCAGCTACAGATACTTAATAACTAGTAAAGTTTTCTGAAACTAAGTCTGAAAGCAATGAAAGATGCTAATATGAGCAGATATCCTGACTAAATCTTGCTCACTGTTAATTAGATCCCAGATATAAAAGGGGCTACACTCAGATTTATCAGCTGGGTAAAAGCTCCACGACTGTTTATTTCCCACTTCTCTGATATTCTGCAAACAGTATTTCCCCTTTTTAAAGCATTTATATGCAAAATAAACAGTTGAAACCTATACTGTGTAATAAAGGGAACCCCATACTGTAATACAAACCTTGTATTAAAAACCAGGAGCACAGTGGTATTCAACTCAGAGTTATCTTGTTCCCTGGGAAATATGTGATCTGATACTGGAGAACTAGAACACAGAAAGAAAATAAACATCCGGAAGGCCACATGTAGGAAAATATCTAACTAACATTTCAGACATCCTTGTGGAAGGTTTGGATACTGAAAGCTAGCCTGAAAGAACTTGAAAAACTTCAAAATAGGTAAGCACTAGTCAAGCAGATTCTCCAAAATAGGTAGACAGGGAAATTAAAGAATACATACCACTTTCTGGTAAGCATCTTTGAAAACAACTTGGGGCTGCTTAATCTTGAAAGGCTTTCAGAAGAAGATTACACAGTAAGAATTTGGAAATCTTACAAATTTTCTTTTCTAAATGCTTACAGATACTTTCATTGGAAAATAAGCACTTCCCTTTAAAATTCATATTAGACTTATTTCAACTTGACTTTAAAAAAACCAAACAAAACCACTTTGACTTTTTGTTTTGCCTTGATGAGGGAAAAAAGTCCACTTATAGAAATAAGAGATCATTTTAGTTCAGTATTCCAGACAATGTGAAATTACTGGGTTCCCGTTCAGAGATGGTACACTGGTTTGCTTCAGGCAGTAGTAGCAAAATGATCTCTACCTATCATTCATTTAATGGATTGATGTAAAGAGTTAAGGTACTATGAAGTAGAATCAACTAGATAAAGTAGGAGAGGCTCAAAGGTGTCCTTACAAGCTGATTATCATTAAATAAAGATAATATTGATAACATGACTGTCTCAGTATTAGTTCAAAATTTTCTACTGAACTGTGTCAAGTATGGTTTTATTATATTCTGTCATATACTGCTTAAACCTTTCCTACTTCATCAGTTGATCAGACCTGAGGTGAAAAAGGTTCTTTTACTTGGAAAGTCTCTTTTCTGTTTACTCTTTGTGTTACCATTAGCTTTTAAATGCAGCTCAAACAAAAGATTCTTAAGTAGGGACAACGACAAAGTGTTCAGTAGAATTTAGGAGTATTTATGTTTCCAAAAATTGCCTACTACGTCCCTCAAAATAATTTGGCAGCTAAACTTGTATGGAATTCAACAGACTTCTCCCAGATTTAGGTTTTGGTATAAACATTTCAGCTGTGGTGGTGGGTTCACCACTGTGCTACAGACACCCACTACATCAGTCTATTTAGCTATCACATTCAGTCTTTCTCAATACAGGAGAAAGGACATGACCTTACATGGTCACGGAGATATCTTGCATGTTATCTTCCTTCTCCTTTCAGCATGTAATTTTCAAAGTAAAAATACATTCAGGTTTTAAGACATGTTATGTCAGTGATTGTGTGATGTTGGTATGTAGCTCTTTTTGTTCAAAACTCTCATTAAATATTTCAGCTATGTATCTAACATGGACCAAAACTACATTATGAAGAGAAAACAAGAACAAAAATTAAAGTCATTCAAATGTGCTAGTTCAAAATTATAGTCAGATAACAGTGATTTATCACATGAATGCATAAATGTATACACATACAGAAAAGGATTGTATATCACAGAATCACAGAATCACAGAATGTTAGGGATTGGAAGGGACCTCGAAAGATCATCTAGTCCAATCCCCCTGCCAGAGCAGGAACTCCTAGGTGAGGTTACACAGGAAGGCATCCAGGCGGGTTTTGAATGTCTCCAGACAAGGAGAATCCACAACCCCCCTGGGCAGCCTGTTCCAGTGTTCCGTCACCCTCACTGAGAAGAAGTTTCTTCTCAAATTTAAGTGGAACCTCTTGTGTTCCAGCTTGAACCCATTACCCCTTGTCTTGCTGTTGGTTGTCACCAAGAAGAGCCTAGCTCCATCCTCGTGACACCCACCCTTTATATATTTATAAACATTGATGAGGTCACCCCTCAGTCTCCTCTTCTCCAAGCTAAAAAGACCCAACTCCCTCAGCCTTTCCTCATAAGGGAGATGCTCCACTCCCTTCATCATCTTTGTGGCCCTGCGCTGGACTCTCTCCAGCAGTTCCCTGTCCTTCTTGAACTGAGGGGCCCAGAACTGGACACAATATTCCAGATGAGGTCTCACCAGGGCAGAGTAGAGGGGAAGGAGAACCTCTCTCGACCTACTAACCACCCCCCTTCTAATACACCCCAGGATGCCATTGGCCTTCTTGACCGCAAGGGCACAGTGCTGGCTCATGGTCATCCTGCTGTCCACCAGGACCCCCAGGTCCCTTTCCCCTACACTGCTCTCTAATAGGTCATTCCCCAACCTGCACTGGAACCTGGGGTTGTTCCTGCCCAGATGCAAGACTCTACATTTCCCCTTGTTATATTTCATTAAATTTTTCCCTGCCCAACTCTCTAGCCTGTCCAGATCTCGCTGGATGGCAGCACAGCCCTCTGCCGTGTCAGCCACTCCTCCCAGCTTGGTGTCATCAGCAAACTTGCTGATAGTACACTCAATTCCCTCATCCAAGTCATTGATGAATATATTGAATCATACTGGTCCCAGAACTGACCCTTGAGGCACTCCACTAGATACAGGCCTCCAACCAGACAGTTGCAGTCCACCTCACTACCCGATCATCCAGTCCACAGTTCCTCAGTTTTGCCGTGAGGATGCTGTGGGAGACAGTGTCAAATGCTTTGCTGAAGTCAAGGTAGACCACATCCACTGCTCTGCCATCGTCAATCCACCTCGTTACGTCTTCATAAAAGGCTATGAGGTTGGTCAAACACGACTTCCCCTTGGTGAAGCCATGTTGACTGTCCCTGATGACCCTCTTATCCTTGATATGTCTTAAGATGGCACCAAGGATAAGGTGTTCCATCACTTTCCCAGGGATGGAGGTGAGGCTGACCGGTCTATAGTTGCCCGGGTCCTCCTTCTTGCCCTTTTTGAAGACCGGAGTGACATTTGCTTTCCTCCAGTCCTCAGGCACCTCTCCCGTTTCCCAAGACTTGGCAAAGATGATGGAGAGCGGTCCAGCAATGACTTCAGCCAGCTCCCTCAGCACCCGCGGGTGCATCCCATCTGGACCCATGGATTTATGGATGTCCAGATTGCTTAACTGGTCCCTAACCCAGTCCTCATAAACTGAGGCAAACTCCTCCATTGCCCTGCCTTCCTCTGGGGCCTCAGGGGTATGGGGCTCCTCAGGACAGCCTCCGGCAGAGTAGACAGAGACAAAGAAGGCATTCAGTAACTCCGCCTTCTCTGTATCTTCTGTCACCAGGGCACCCACCCCATTCATCAGTGGGCCTACATTGCCTCTGGTGTTAGTTTTATCTGCCATGTATTTGAAGAAGCTCTTCCTGTTGTCCTTGACCCCTCTCGCCAGGTTTAACTCTAAGGAGGCCTTAGCTTTCCTAGTTGCCTCCCTACATCCTCTGACAACAGCCTTATATTCTTCCCAAGTGGCCAGCCCCTCCTTCCATGATTTGTAAACCCTCCTCTTCCACTTGAGTTTGCCCAGCAGTTCCCATATATATTCCTTGAAGTTCTCTGTCTGACAGTTTTTTAGACTTCCACCTCATATATTTGACTACAAGTAAAGCATACTGGATTTTTGTATCAGTTAAAATCAATACTTTATGAATTATTATCATCGTGTGTTTAACACACTTACCCATGCTATAATTTTTTTGGCTATATATCCCTACATTTATACACATCTGTAAAACTTTAAATAGTTAGAAACATAAAATCTTAGAATAGTTTGAGTTGGAAGGGACCTTAAAGATCATTAAGTTCCAACCATCCTGCCATGGGCAGGGACATCTTCCACTAGACCAGGTTGCTCAAAGCCCCATCCAGCCTGGGCCTTGAACTTTTCCAGGGATGGGACATCCACAACTTCTCTGGGCAGCCTGTTCCAGAGCTTCACCACCGTCATAGTGAAGAATTTCTTCCTTATATCTAATCTAAATATGACCTCCTTCAGTTAAAAGCCATTACCCCTTGTCCTATCACTACTTGCCCTTGTAAAAAGTCCCTCTCCAGCTTTCTTGTAGGTCCCTTTTAGGTACTGGAAGGCTGCTGTAAGGTGTCCCTGGACCCTTCTCTTCTCTGGGCTGAACAACCCCAGCTCTCTCAGCCTGTGTTCATAGGAGATGTGCTCCAGCCCTCTGATCACCTCTGTGACCCTCCTCTGCACTTGCTCCAACAGGTCCATGTCCTTCTTATGTTGGAGACCCCAGATTTGAATGCAGTACTGCAGATGGGGTCTCATGAAAGCAGAGTAGAGGGGGAGAATCACCTCCCTTAGCCTGCTGGCTACGCTTCTTTTGATGCAGCCCAAGATATGGTTACCTAAGTCACGACCTATTCACTGATCTCCATTGATATTATATTTTAGTACTTTTTACTGTCCTTGCTAAAAATTACATTAAGAAAAAAAAAGTTATCTGAATGTTGTGTTATGTTTCTTCTGCTTTCTGTTCTTTACTGGTATTTCTTCCAGAAGCATAACACAGGGTTAGACTATCCAAACTACCAAAAAATGTTTCATGTCTGAAGGGCTGTGAAAGTTTTACGTATTCCTGTGAACTCAATGGGTCGTGAAAAATTTGATGTCTTGCCTTCTTGACAAAGATTAACAGAAACAGAAGATGGCTTGGCATGTGTCCATTTTGTGACAAAAATTGCCATGAGAATACAAAATAGCACAATATTAATCCAATCTCATGAAAATGGTGGTAATGAAAATGAGAAATGGCATTAGCTAAATCCATTTTCATTACTGTTATGATTGCAATCTTGTAGCTCTCAGATAGTATGCTGAGTGAAGAGATCTATATTTTAGCCACTTTTTCAATGTCTTTGATGAGCATCTCCTTACCATTATACACCTTTTCATTCTATACTCTGAATTTTTGTTTTAAAAAGCTTTTAGATCAGTTCCAGGTATCTAAATTGACAGCATGCTTATCAATGCTCCTTAAAGATTGTCCACAAAAATAAAAGCTAGGGAGCTCTGGAGAAACTGGCATTGCATGACCTGATTAATGAAAATGCCAAACACTCTATGTTTGCAGCAAAGTTATATAAAGATGCAGAAAAAAGGTATAAAACTGTAAGTGCTCATATCAAACTCATTTTCCTTTAAAAATGTGTTAAAAATATTCTACCGAAATGAAAAGTATTTTTTGGATTCCAAGTGCTTTAAGATACTCAAATTGTCAACATTTTTAGTAGCAGTAGAATTGACATCACATTTTAAAAACAGTGATATGAGTTAAAAGATTATTTTCTCACTGTCAAATTTCCAATATTATTTACATGGAATTATTTTTGTATGCTTTTCTGACTATGCATAGAATTATTTTCTCACTAATGTAATGTTTAACTTTGCTTAGTGTGGATTAGGAAGAAATAAGTCAATATATGACTGCTAAAAGTAAACTTATTGTAAAATTAATAGTTGTTAACACAGAAAAATTTAAAGTATATGTGGCTTAATATCTAGAACGATCACTCAAAACCAATCTCAAAAGAATCACATCCTTATTTTAACAAGACTAAATATTAACTCTTTTTTTTTCACCACCTCAGTTCTTACAGTGAGATTATTTGGCTGTATGAATAGTTTTAGTCGACCTTATGTCAGCATTCAGTTTTAGAGTATAATTATAATAATGGTTTAATTATGATTTGTAAAAGAACAATTCTAGCAAAAGGTAATTATGCATGACCCACTCTTTAATATACTAACATATTTTTGTTATTTATTTTTTGTTGTTTTGTTATTTTTGTTGTTTTGTTTTTTTTTTTGTTATTTATATTTACTAACATACCTAACATATTTTTGGCTCTGCACTTCATGCTTGCATTTTTGCAAAGCTTAAACAACTCCCTGTGCTTCGATTTCCCAAGCACCACAAAACCTGATGCTTCAAGAATAGGATTACCCATAATCCATAAATACAGCTCCGTGTTTCAACATGAAAAACTGAGTAGCCTAACAGATGCACAGCTAATTTGAGTATTCCAGCAAGAAGTTCCACATTCATGTCTCTGGCTTTTTGCGTGGACTTCCTTTGTGTCCATGATGTCTAAGAAATCCTGTTCTCCCTACCATCTTAATAAGGTTACTGCAGAACAATTTCTGCAAATAAAAATCCAGGATTTTCAAATTATTTCTCTAACATTTTTTTAAATAGAGGAAACAAAGTGCCTGGCTATCAAATTACCTCAGCAAATAAAAGTCTTGCTTGTGTTTATGGCTGAATTACAATAAATACCACCGAAACACAGGGTAGAGACCTATCATAGAATCATAGAATGTCCTCAGTTAGAAAGGAACCACAAGGATAATCAAGTCCAACGCCTGTCCCTGCATAGGACAACCCCACAGTTCACACCATGTGTCTGAGGGTGTTGTCCAGTCTCTTCTTGAACACTGTCAGGCTTGGGACCATGACTGCCTCCCTGGGGAGCCTGTTCCAGTGCTCCAGCACCCTCTGGGTGAAGAACCTTTTCTTAATGTCCAATCTAAAACTCCCTGGCACATCTTCCTGCCATTCCCTTGGGTTCTGTCATTGGTCACTAAAGAGAAGAGTTCGGTGCTGACCCTTCCTCCTCCCCTTGTGAGGAAGCTGTAGACCACGATGACATCTCCTCTCTGTCTCCTCTTCTCCTGGCTGAACAAACCGGGTGACTTTAGCTGTCCTCTCCAAACCCTTTACCAACTTTGTAGCCCTCTTCTGGACACTCTCCAGTAGCTTACTATCTTTTTTATACTGTGGTGCCCAGAACTGCACACAGTGCTCCAGGTGAGGCTGCACCAGTGCAGAGTATTGTGGGACAATCACCTCCCTCGCCCGGCTGGCAATGCTGTGCTGGAGGCACCCAGGACACGGTTGGCCCTCTTGGCTGCCAGGGCACACTGTTGGCTCATGTTCAACTTGCCGTCAGCCAGAACCCCCAGATCCTTCTCTGTGGAGCTGCTTTCCAGCATCTTCTCCCCCAGTCTGTATGTACAGCCAGGGTTGCTGTGTCTCAGGTGTAAAACCTGGCACTTGCCCTTGTTGAACGTCATGAGGTTGGTCACTGCCCAGTTCTCCAGTTTATCCAGATCTCTCTGCAGGACCTCTCTGCCCTTGAGAGTGTCAACAGCTCCTCCTGATTTAGTGTCATCAGCAAACTTGCTAAGGAATCCCTCAAGTCCTGAGTCTAAGTCATTTATGAAGACATTGAAGAGTGCTGACCC
This sequence comes from Caloenas nicobarica, assembly GCF_036013445.1. Classification (NCBI taxonomy): domain Eukaryota; kingdom Metazoa; phylum Chordata; class Aves; order Columbiformes; family Columbidae; genus Caloenas; species Caloenas nicobarica. The sequence continues at coordinate 29,353,773 of NC_088247.1, forward strand.
TAAGATGGATCCCTGTGGAACCCCGCTCGTGACTGGTCACCAGCCAAACATAACCCCATTTACTAGAACCCTTTGAGCCTGACCCATCAGGCAATTGCCCACCCACTGCATTGTGTGTTTACCCAGCTGTATGCTGGACTTCTTGTCCAGAAGGATACTGTGAGAGACAGTATCAAAGACTTTACTGAAATCCAAAAAGATCATGTCGACAGGCTTTCCTTGGTCGACTAGGCGAGTCACCTTGTTATAGAACGAAATTCAGTTGGTCAGGCAAGACTTCATGAACCCTTGCTAGCTGGGAGCAATAATATTGGGACCTATGATACTCTTTTTACTCTTCCCACCATAACATCAAGAAATTTGGTGTCCAAAGTGTAACAAGAACTTCCTGCCATATTAGTGTATCACAAGCCTTCCTGAGACTAAGATACACAAAGAGCTCTATTGCAACCTGGACATGTACAGCAGCTGGCCAGCAACTTCCTTCTATATGTTCCTTCCTTCAAACTGAACAACATAGCAACCAATTTAAAAAGCATGACAGTACAGGTCAGCCACAGATCCACATAAAAGGTGTTCCATCATACACTAATCTCATAAAAACATATACAATATTTTAAAGTTTTAGAATAGAATTTGTTTCAATAAGGAGATATTTACTTGGGCATTTGCAGTCTGGATCCATAAGCTCTTCTTAACATCCACTTCCCTCTTTATAAAAGATACTGTATGCAAGTTATATTCTTAAAAGATACCAAGAGTATAATTTGTTGCATTATATATCCATAACTTTTCATGTATTTAAATTTATCTTTTTTCTTTATTAACATATCTGTGAGTTATAGATCAATGTGTCATTCGGATTTTTTTATTAGTCTGAGTCCTGTTTGTCTTCTCCTGCAGCTGGAAACAATTATACATTTGCATCAAAACAATATATGGAAAAAACACAGAACTCAACCTGATTCATATAACTTATTTGCTATATAATTCTTCAGAGTTCTCATGACAAAAAATCTAAGGAAAATAAAACCTAGATCATTAATCTTATCATTTCTGAAATATATAACAAGTGTAAAAAACCTTAGAAAGCATAACATAGTGCAATTTTTGAATTAATCTTAGAGTCTTGCCTTGTCTCATATGCCTTATCCTACAACACTAAATCTGCCTTTGGTCCTGGAATCCTAACAACATTCAGAACTGACCTGTTATCTTTAAAGCAGAGATACCATTACTCTTCTTTTTTTTCCCTCACTACAGTTTTGAAGTTTTGAAGAAAAAGAAAGCAGATAAAGTATATTGATTCAGAATGTTATTGAGCAATACCTCTGCTCAGTGCTTCATATCCTCTGAGCAATTATCTATTTTTTAAAAGAAAGTTACTCCATCTTCACTTGAAAAGTAGTTTACAGATTCAATTGCAGTGTCTCTGTCAGGCAAGACTAAAATTCTGCATAGATTATATAAAGCTCATTTCAAACTTTTATTCAAAAAGACCCTTGAAATATTAGCTAAGTTGGCTTTTGTCTCTCTTTCTTACCCATGGAGTCTTTGTGCCATATCTAGCTTTCTATCTGCTTAATGATGTCAGGATGCTGCCTCATAGGAGGCAGCTGATACAGCTCTAATGAACAAAACAGTCTCTCCAGGCAGTGACATCAGACACTGTCTTCAAGGTGATCCAGGCTCTTATGAAGAGTTAGTGTTATAAAATTACATATATAGTTTCTTGAAAGCCATATCTGGGGCAGTTTTTTAAGAGATCTGTAGCAGTGTAGACAGCAGGGTACCACAGCACTCAAATCCCAGTGTAGTTAAAATAGAACTACTTAAACCAAGAAAAAGCTGTATGGTCCGCACCATCTGAAAATTGGTCCTGAACACCCAGATTCTCTGACCGAACTTTTTTGTGCAGGTTCAATGATTTTTCTTAAGGACAGCTATTATATTAAGTTGTAGTACCCTTCATAAGGTTTCTGTGCCAACTGCTTGACAAATACCGTACTTCTCTGTTCCCTGTGCATTTTAACACTCAGATGGTAGCCAGGAGACATGATAGCACCTAGCTAAAGAAGCATACAGGCTTACAAGTGCTGTGGTGATATGATTGGAAGAGAAAATTAAAAATAGCTAGGTAACTAAATGTAAGGTATTTAGCAATAGATGGACTGAGTTGCGATACTTCCAAAAAGAGAAAGAGCAATCATACATATATATAAGATTCAGAAAACCCTAGAAACTGGATTAACTCTAATTTGGGAGCACAAACTCTCTTAACCGTAATTAGGAAAACCATATTCTGTGTAGAATATGAAAAACAAGGTACTACATTTTCACTGAAACTATACTAAATTACCTCTCACAGCCATGTTTCTTCCTGAGCAGATATTAAAAAATAATTTCAATATCAGACATTTATTTTGATAATTTGAGGAATTAACCTGTGCATGTGCGCGTGTGATTAATGCTTGCTGAAATAATGAGTTCTTTTTATTGTTCTCCTGTACTCTGGTCATCTATGTTTTATTCGATTATGTGGGTTTTTTATTACGAAGTGAGGACCTGGTGCACCTGGTGCAGTTTTGTATTTGACTCCGAATCAGACTGAATAAGCTTTGGAACAATGAAGCAGATAAAACTCAGGCAAAGGCATTGGTCTGCAGGAAAGAGAAAAGAATGGCATTGTGTTTACACTAAACACCTGTAAAAAGGCACATGCCAAAAATATAAGAACAGAAGAAAAAGGACTTGTTGCTTTTTGAGCAAAAGCAATACTTTTCATTGTCACTCTTGCTGAAAAGTGATGGAAATTGGTCACAGGTGCAAAAAAAAGAGATTCCTCAAAGGGAAGCAAAAGAGAGGGTTCTGTTCATCTGGAATTCTGAATCAGTGTGAACACTTCTGGATGTCAAGGAAACTGAGGTGATACTGATCTACACATATACTTGAACATTTTTGGTAGATCTGTAAGTTTCTCTAATTGTCTATGAGTGCTTATATATATCTATATATGTATTTCAGAAAGACCTCTGCAAAAATCTGTCTACATAATTCTGCTGCAATACATCCTTCCTGAAAGATTAAAGTAATATTCCATAGTAACAAGAAGAATGGCAATGCACGCATCTTTGCTACAAGACAATTTTGGTAATTCTTTTAACTTGGGGATATTGTAGGTACTGTTTCAGACCGCATGTGCCACAGGTAAATATTCTGCTTCGCATCTGTTTAACAACTACTGAAAAGAGTGTTTGTAAAAAATGGCAGGCAAATTATGTCCTGTTTCACTGGTGATAGTACCTCAGACACTACTGGTTGCTCTCTGTCCTGGTTTTCATCACTGAACCTCACAACTGCTTTAACTTTAGCTGCAGTAGTGTTAGAAGCAAAACAGATCTTCTGATGATGAAAAGCAGTGTTGTTTTGCAGTTTCTAGTACAATACAGTGTCTAAAGTAGTCTCTGTATAAGAATACAGTTTGTACAAGTACACACAATGATTGCCATCCTGTTGATGAGCTGGGTATAAACAGTTTACACCTTGAGTTCAAGTATACCATTCTTAGAGGGCCAGAAGCAGATATATACTCTTTGAATCAGTCTGATAAAAAGATATACACAACAACAAAAAGCAGATTTCATAGAAGCAAGGAGACATAAAATGAAGACTACACCAAGTGGCATGATGTAGAGGTAGCACTAACACCTCTAATACACTGTGTTGAATTTGCACCTGGTATAAGAATGGATTGCCATTGACATTTTTTTTAAATTTTGCATCAGCGTGAGGTGCTGCCAGTAAAGTTTCATATAAATACATCATAAAAACACTGTGTAAAAAGAACTTTCTATTAAAAAAAAATCCAATAGAAGGTAAGTATGCAATTCAGTGTCTTGCCTTGATTGCAGTATTTGCTTGTGTCTTTGTTTTTAATAAGATACATTTTGTGTGCAATCCTCGTATCACACTGTGTCTGACTTAATGTGTGAGGCACTTCAGTATGGCATGATTGTTTTGTTACTTTAGGCAGCCCTTCAGCTGCGGGCCAGCACTTGGTCAAACTGATTTGTTCTTGGCAGGAAGCTAAGAACACATAACACTTTCAATTGTACATTATGACTTTGTGGGGCCATGGTGGGAACTAGCCAAAAGTGTTATCTCAACCCTTTCAACAATGTACAGTTTGGCTTGCTAATCAGTCACAACCTCTGCTCTTAGAAAGGGGTGGGTTAATGGCAGTTTTCAGAAAAAGCTGTTAAGTTGACAGTGTTTCTGTAATCTCTTATACTGCATAACTACTCTGGTCAATTACATACTGATTCTCATTCTTATGACAATGATTGTAATGAGAAAAGGAAATTGTACAGCATGAATCTTTACTTGTGGTAAAGACTACTGCAAGGATTTGAAAGGGTACAAAATTAAACCCACCCTCTTAATAATCTCGAAATTGTCATCTGCTGTTCTCTTCAAATGCCATAAGGGGTATGACTGCTTGGACATTATCAGTCACAAAAATAGAAAGCAGATCTGTGCTTCCTTCAACACAGTGAATCATCACAAAGAGATTGTATTGTAATTGATAAAACTGCTACTTATACAAATTATCAAAATAAACAAGCAAGAAATCAAGTCTTTTAATTTAGCTAGACAAGAAGGGGACAGGGATGACAAGCAGAGTTGGGCCAAATTTACATGTTTGGCAAAATACCTCCTTTTTCATATTGAGATGAAAATCTGTGTAATCAAAAGGATAGATGCTCAGTCCATCCTGCCAGTCTCATTTTTAAAAAAGCTTTGCTTTTTCAACATGTTGCTGTTTTTCACTCTCCTCTCACTTGTTAATAAGGCTGCTACCTGTACTATGTCACAAAGTAAGTCTGAAAATTGTTGGTTTTTTTGTTTGGTTGGTTTGGGTTTTTCATCAGATATTTTGGCAATTAGGGTAATAGGCAACAATATTTCCTCAAAATGAAAAGAAATAATATATTAAATTATTCCAGAAACTAACATTATGTGAATAACATACCATAGTCTTTTGTCAACACAGAAGATAAAAATTCTACAATTTAGAGAAATTAATTGCTGTATCAAGCATCCTTTATGTTGTAGTCATGGGCTTTTAGGCTGTGTAATATTCATCTGTGAGCATTGCTGTTAACTACTTCAGTCATCTTGCTCTACTGACTATTTAAGATGCATTAACACTAATAGGCTAAATTTCCAAAACTTGAAGGCAGTGTTTCACAACTGAGTTAGCCTGACATTAGCTTGAAATAAAGCAATTGAAATGCAGAACGGAAAAAGATCATGACCAAATACACCATTATTTATATGATCTTCTGAGTATTGCTTCAAAAATTGAACCTGAAAAATCTTTTTTTTCTTGTTTATACAAATACACATCCCCCAGGACTACAGAAAGCTAGTCTAATTCTCGACCTTTACATACAGCTAATTGTTCTTAATAATACTTCAGCTAAGATAATCGGAAAATTCAAGACCGTGTGATGTTGTTATGTTGCACTTGTGGTTATAGAAGAGGACACAACATTTAAAAGCAAAAGAAGAAGAGAGTTTTATTTCATTTTGTTTACTTTAAGGCTATTCAGCACAAATGAAGCACAATAAGCACCTTGGTGTTTCAGGGTCCAATTCCAGAAGCATCAGTTGTCTCTTAGGATAAAAAGCAGTATTTGAATCTATTTTAAAAACAAGCGAATAATTCAAGACTGTGACAAGGTCATAATGTCCTAATACTTTTCCCCTTTATGTTATAAATCACGATTTAATTTTCACTACATAGATCCAGCTTGTACAGATGCAAAATCTGACACTGCATGAAAATAAATTATTTCCTAAGTGACAACTGGGGAAAATATGGACACATTGTAACAGAAAGTGATTCATCCATGTAGTTGTACAATGATAAGGACATATACTTCTTAGTGATGAGATGTCCTAAAGGTGTCCTTCTTACTTGTACATGAGTATAAATAACTACCATGCTTTCAGCAATCCATCATTTATCTGTAAAAGAACAAACATGAATGGTACAGCAACAGGGAGAGAAAAGAAATTCTGATCAATAACATTACATATGGGCTACTGTATGATTTGCACAATGTCAGGAAATTGTCCAATTAGGTTTTTACCTGAAGTGAGCATAACATAGTGCTGCTCACCACAGAGAAAAAGTTAATGGGAAGAGCAGTCTCTCTCATGAAAATCTGCTTTTCCACTGAGTCTAATCCCCCACCTACAGACAACAAATAATAAACAGATTAATCTGATAAATATAGAGGGCATTACAGAATGTAAAGCTGATGTCCTTATGTGATAAAAAGGGAAATTCCTTTTAGAATAAGATAAGTATTTTTCTAAGAAATTTTGTCTTCAAAATTTGCAAAGATGTGCAGGCACCTGACTCCTACAGGTTTCATAATCTTTACGAGCCTGCTATTTACCATGTGATTCATGCCTATGTAATTCAAAGGAAAATACCCTTTTATGAAGCTTAGAAAGGTGCAACTGAAAAAAAAAGGTGTGAATTTATTATTAGCTGTCATCCTCTCATTTCATCTCTCATTTCAAGAAGCATTATCATCTGAAAGGAAACAATCTGCAAACTGCTCGGAATGTTCAATAACCTACTCCTTCAATGTGTCCAGTGACAAACATAGATCAAGATAGAGCCAGTAAACTGTATTTGCTTAACAAGTAGGATGGCTTCTCCATCGTCATACCCATTTACCATATAGGTAGGTAGTTTACTGTGAGATTAAATATCCCCACCCCATACAGCTAAAGCTCCAGGAACACCTAATTTCAAAAGGCATGCCAAAGGGAGCACGGCGCTTCAGCAACATTGTTCTCCCCACACCCTTGTCATCTGAGACATCCATGCATGTTGGCACCTGAGCACCGGGATCAGGCTGCCATTAGGGTTACTGTTACGGTTAGGATTAGGGTTCTGAGAGTCACAAAGGCTATAGTTCCAGCGACATGGTGGCTGCAAAAGGCATGCCAAAGTGAGTATGGCACTGCAGATATATTGCTCCACCCACACCTTTTTCATTTGGACCACCCATGCATGAAGGGACCAGAGCCCAAATTGCTGGGTTCAAATAGCATTACGGTTAGGATTCAGGGAGCCACAATGCCTACAGCTACAGGGGTACTGGGGCTGAAAAAGCACAGCACTGTACCAACACTGCTCCCCCCCACCTTTCTCATCTGGGCCACCCATGCATGTCAGCACCTGAGCCCAAGTCTTAAGAAGTACCTTCAACCTTATAAGAAGCAGGAGACTCCCATGGAAACCCCTATTAATCTCTTGACTGTAGAAGAAGATAAACAGCTCTACAGTTTCAAAAGTATTACCTATCCTTCCTTTCTTTTTTAACATTAAGATCTTCCAGGCACCTTAAAGTCCTTCTTCTTATGAAGGCTGAGCTACATAACTCTCATTTCTCACCTGATTTCTTGACTTTTTTTTTTTTTAAATAGAACAGTGCTTTGTGCACCAACCCAATAAGGGAAAGACTTGTGTGTAACTCATTCCTTTACCAAGGAAATTTTAATGCATATATCTCATCAAAGTCCTACCTATATGCTGTTAGCCATGCAAGAAACATCCACTCAATCTGGGAAGCAACTAGTGTTCAACAATTATAAGTCCTTTATGATAAAAAGAGAACAAAATCTATGAGCATCTAATGAAATAAAGAGGCCACAGAGTGCCTACCTTGCAACCACTTATGTTAGCAGCTTTACCCAACCACTGCTTTCACGTGGCATAGTATATTTATCCTATTTAAGTTTTGCTGTATTGATGCTTAACACAATGGCAGCTACTATCTTCCAATGAAAGATTTCCAAAGAAACACACAGTTTGGGTATCATACAAAATCATAGCTAGCAAAAGACTGGGAGGTCAGAAGGGACCTAAAGGCACAGCAGCAGCTTGGCAATGTAAAGTATGACAAGATATTTTACAGCCTGCATCAATTAATATCATTTATAGAAAAAAACGAATCTTTGTGTCTTTTGATTTAATAAATAATTATTATGATTTATAATTGCCGCAATAATTGAACTGATCCAGAAAGTCAATATTCAAGATGTATTTATAGCTAATAACAGCTTCTTCATCATGTACCTTGGAAATCTTTATTAACCTTTCACACTTTAGTATGAAATTTACGTTAAATACATTTTAGGATGAAGGTGACTTTTACTACAACTCTTGTCCAAGGCATGCTTAGCAATATATACATGGTCATCAGCACTTTGAGTGACAGATTATGATCTAATCTGGCATTCCATTTGCACAGGCAGCTTTTCAGTAGATTTGACATTGATCATCTGTCCGTTTGATTTGTTAACTTCGCAAAAACTTTGTGTTTGGTTGGAGTTTTTTACAAAATAATTAAGGTTTCCAACTTAGTATAGAAAATACTGTTATTTTATATTTTACTTTGCCACAAACATCTTCCAGATAAGTGGTTTTGGTCAGTGAAACCAATGACATTATTTTTCTTTCTCTATCAACTCTCCATAGCTAAATGAGCATCAGGAATTTGGGGCTCAAATGTGCCTAATTTGACTGGCATAAAATAATGGATGCTAGACTGACAGAATGGGGAGATACTAATAAAATGCAACAGTATGGACATGAAATTATGTTGCTGCATCTATCACCATCAGTTCCTGTCAGCATGTCCACTCTATAATACATCTTATTTTCTTATAAATCTTCTATCTACCAAATGCTTATTAAATATATATATATTCAGAAACTACAAATCAAGACAATGTATGACACCAGAAAGAAAATCAACCGTCCAAAATGTTTTAAGGAACAAAAATTATCTAGGATTACATTTGCCTAATATCATATTATTTAATTTTTTACATCCATCATATACCATTTTCATAGAGGGGAAGTATTTTAAAAAATAAACATTGAAGCCTACATATTTTTCCCTATTAATGTAAAAGCTTACTGATACTATTTGGGAATGTGTAAAAAGAATAATAACTGGAGGAAAACATGGATGAAGCTGTGTCCAAATGTCCACACAATATCTGCAATGTAACATAGAAGTAAAAAAAAAATGTTCATGATTTGTTAAAATGTGGTTTTGTTTGGTTTTTTTTTTCTAATCTGGATTACTTGTCTATGACCTAAAGAAAAAAAATACTAAATTTTTAACATTATTACGAATACCAATGAAACAGGGAAAATTAAGATACAGATAAACTCCCTGTATTGGCTCTACAGGCCAAGTAACTTACTAATGCCTAAACAAATAAATTCTGTCTTCATTTAGCCTTAAATATTCAACTGTGTTCCCATGAGCAAAATTGTTTCTCCAGAAACACTTTTTTGAAGAGAATTACTTGCTTTGCATTTAGAGTAACATGATCCAAGGTCCAGCTAGGACTACAGCTGTAGTAATTTTATTACCAAAATAGATGAAAATGTTTATATCAAAACACTGATTACTTTATTGAAAGATCATGAGTATAGTAGAAAACTACCAACTCAATTTTTAAGAAGTAGCAATTATTTTTAAAAACAAAGGTTGATTAAGAAACTTGCTGAAAATCAGTAAAAGAGTGGCCTGAGTTCTACAGCTGGTTCTGCTTAGACTGGTGGGTCCATAGTGCTGCCCTGCACTGGGAGGACATACAGAGATCTCGACTAATTTGAGGTACTTAGCACTTTGTGCCATTTAAAACAGCCTCTGTGCGGTCAAGGTGTGTGGGGTTTTTGCCACTCTGCTGATCTCTTCCATTACTATCTTCATATCACTGCAAAAGCCAGATCTGTGCCAAAGTTGTGGTAAGTGTGGATGTTTTCCATTCCATGCTCATCCTCAAATCAGTACAACGCTGCTGCTAGCATAATACTGTGTAGTCAAAGGTCTGCTGATTTCCTACACCCTTTTCAGTTTTACTAACTAGATACTTCAAATGGTGGGTTTATTTAACTCTTCTTCACAGATGGGTAAACACTAAGTGACATTTTTGTTGTGCAATGTTATGAAGCTAAAACACAACAACTTACAAGGAAGGTGTATGTGTCTTCCTATTTTTAAAACTTTTCAAATATGTCATGTTAAAATGGTATTCTATCTTTATAACGAGTTTTCTGAAAATATTTACATGCCTTTCACATGATTATCTTCTCTCATATCATACTCTTCTTTAGGAAAGAGGCCAGTTCATGTTACTTGGAAAGTCTCTATCATTGTCCTGATTACTTCAGAGAAAAGGTTTAACCCTTCATTAGTTGAAGATCGTATTTTAATGAAATTGCTTAAGGACTTCTGAGAAATCATCAGAATCATTTAGCAAATTACTTAAAAATGAAACATGAAATTATAGCTATACTTTAGCTTTCACAGTTATATAAAGATTAGTATAATACATAATGGTAAGATTTTAGAACAGAACAAATATAATTAGAAGTCATCACTGGAGATGCCTCTACAAAAAAGGCAAAAATACTGTTTCTATGAAAGTTCTTGATACTTGCTACAGCGTCTCTTCCTCTTAGTGATGTCCTTTCTCATTAAAAAACAAAGGAACATATTGTCATAAATTTATAAACAAAGAAGCTTATTATATCAAAGTATTACCTTTTTTTCTTCCAATTTTCAGAAGTATAACAGCACAATCTCTTAGTTTAAGTAATAAAGCCACAGTCACAACTGTTTTACTCAACCTATGTCATAGCTTTCATGATTAACATAGCCAAATTTTGTACACTAAGAAATGACAGTAATTCAGGTTTATTTATGAAGGTGTTTTTAAAAATGTATCAACTACATTTTGTATAAATATTGCTTACAAAACATGGGTATGGTATCTAAGAGAGATTCCTTAAAGACAACATGCATGTTATCAGTTGCTACAATAAAATTAGATCCTAAAAGTATAATGAGAAAGAATGGGTAATTACTAAAATGAAACTCAAAACTCCACTGATCTTGGAGCTTCCCATGCTAGCTGGGTTGGCTTTCTATTTGATTTAGGAAAATTTGGTTGTCTTAGAAATGAAAAAAGCTTATTTCAGCAGATGGTTTCTTAGTTTTAAGTGAACAGAGAAAAGGTTTTATTTAGAATATGTTAATAAGTACAAACATTCAGTCTCTAAATCACATTCAGAAGCATTTGCAGTTTTTCTCTATGAAAATCATACATGAGTTCTTGTCACAGTTTTTAATTATTATCATATATTTAGAGTCAAATACAGTTGTCTGTTCTGTGAACAATAACTCCTAAAGCAGTTCCACCCGACATAATTTGCATATGGCTTGCTATTGTCAGCCTGGAGAGGGATAACAACGTGAAAACAGTAGCATCAAAACTAACTTTAAACATCTTGGGAATTTGTTCATCTCATCAAATTTATAATCAAATGACAATAAAGTTTTTCAAGATTTGCTGCCTTAAATAAACACTAAAAGCCCTGTAACCTCTTATGTTTTACAAAGTAAACTCATAAGTGCGTGTGCAGGCCTACATATAGCCCAGACTTTATCTTTCTAATCTGGTGATGAATACAGCAGGCCACCATCTGGCGTGAGTGTACACCAACAGCTAAAATACAGTCCTTTAATTTAATAAGCACAAATTTTAACTGCTACTTACCACTTCTTTCCAGATACAGAAGGTCTCAGATTAAATCTGCCAAAAAACCGTAGAAAAACAGCATAAGATTAACTGGTTTTGTTCCGTATTTCAGATGCAGACAGTGAAGAAGGGAGAGCTCATCTGTTGCTAAGGAAACCTGACGCTGAGGATTTAATGACAGCATCAGATGGTATTGTACTGGAGATTGTCTGCTTGACGGACTAGACAGCAATCCTACTGATAAGAAAAAAGAATTAATTTTGAATGTTTCCAATTTACTTTACCAGAAGAATCATTTCATTGCCTCAAATGTATTAACTTGATCATAGATACAAAGAATCTATATTAATGTTAGAAAAATATATACCAGTGAAACATATTCTGTTTGGAAGCTCTCTAGGCAGGTAACTAATCTTCCCAAAACCTTTACTCAGTGTACGAAATTTATAAAATTAATATTGTATTTCAAGTTTTTAGTCTGAAGATGATATGTTTTGCTTCCTCAAAACACTTGTCTTTAAACTGACAGTTTATAAAAACAAAGACTTTTTAAGGTCTTGTATTTAAGTTCATTGATTATTGTTGGAAAAGGATCCAAAGAGGAAAAAATCCCAACAAATTTCAGATTCATAGATCTCTGGAACTATTCAAATTCAGGGATTTATTTCATACTTAGTCATTCATTTAGATGAGTAAACATTTTTGTTTTGTGATATGTATTTTAAAGTCCTATTATTAATATAAAATAGCATTTCCGAACACAGCCTGCATAAACTGCAAAGTATCTCCTTTCGGGATGTAGGTTGATACATGTCTTTTGCAGTTCGAAACTACCTTTAATAAAGTGTCTTTCTACTTCACATATCACTTGGAGCTTCGTTTCCCTCTTCTGATTTGTTGATTGTTATCAGATGAATAATTATCATAAAAATATTTTCTGAAAACAAGAAACATGATTATAATATCAAATATGTCTCATTTTTTTGTTGGTATATTTGATCTGTAGGATATTTGTTAATTGGGAGGTTTATATAAATACACAGAAATAATACTTTATATCTAGTTGAGGGTATTTCATTCCAAGGTATTCTACAAACATATTATGTGTCCCAACCCACTATATAATTCTGGGAAGTCTGCTGACTGTATTCACAAAAGCAACTCCTTTCCTTCAAGGATAAGGCCTTTGCAACTTTACACTCCAAACAGAGGAGAAAGGTCTGCCATTTCAAAAGTCTAAACCAAACATCACACAAGAGCAATTGATTTATCTGCCTTTGAAGGTTAAAGATTGATTCAGTCCTACTGGGATTTAAGTCTGTATCTATCTCCAGGATACTTAGGTATTTTAAACCTGAAGAAGACAACACCATCAGTAGGTCTCACCATTAGCATCAAAGGGAATTTCTGACTAGGTCAATGGTAGGTCCAAGCAATATCTCTACATATTGTCTTTAAAAACAACAACAACATAACAACAACAACATGGCTGGAGCATAAATTCTCCTGTTTAAAAAAAAGCTGTTGTTGTTTATTTAGATGAAACACCATTTTGAGACAGATAGTAAGAATCTCAGACTATTGCTGAATTCATAGTGAAAAGTATGGAACTGGCTTGGTTAAAATAGACAATCAATTATGCTGTATGAGAGAGATATTCTCTCTTAAAAGTATTATATAATGCTATGTGAAAATTTACTTCCCAAATAAAAAAAGAAGGAAAATATATGTGAAATACCAAAATGATATATTGGAAAACCAGAGTTGAAGCAAATTATACTTACAGGTAGCTCAGTTCACCAAGATAGGAAGCATTGCAAGTTGTCTGGGCATCCTGTCAACAGTGTCCCCTTAGGAAGATGTTTAACTATTAATTCTCAAGTGTATCACCTCATGAATTACTATCATTCAAAAATCTCTGGTCAACCCAATCATTTCCTCATTTAGGTGTTATAAGGAATTCACAGCTACTACAGCACAGTTATACCAGCTATAGATTAATGTAAAGTATGAAATTAATGGAGGTGTAATCAGACTCCCAGGATAAGCAAGATAATTCAGATACTTCAAGCTTTGGATATGTAGCAGGAGATGAACAGTAGTTAGTGAATAAGACAAATGTTCTGGCACTAGAAATTTAAGTTGATTTTGATTTATGTTCTGTGAGCACAGACACGTGCATGAAGTGCAGTATAGCAGGCAGTTATAATTAGTAGTTTTCTGCTACTGAAACTCACAGCCAGTGCTATCTCTAGTGTTCATGTCATTTATTGTGTTATAGGCACTGTGGACACCAATGTAGCTACCAAAATATATGTGTGTATGTGTATATATACGACTTATATTTGGTCTGAAGATCATTAAGTGCATGCCTATTTATAGATAGAATTACAAATAAACCTGTATCAACCTACAGATGTAATTTCTATGTCTAATATTTGGAGGTATTAAGGGAACATCAGATATTTTTTGATAAGTTTTGTACCTTGTTGGTTAAGTGGGGAGGTATGTAAGATCTACATACTCTTACATGCATACCCATTTTTCTGAAGGTCTGTCAGTCTACCTCTTTATTGTTACAAAAGTGGTCTATAGATGTATTCAGTGTTCCTCAAATTTCAGAAATGTATATTCCTACTTTTGGACATCTCCAGCACTGGACCCTAGTTTATGATGTGCAAATTGTGCCTTTCCTTTCCCATACGTGTGTGGCAAACCATCTGTCTTTGAGTTATTTTAGTAACAATGATTCCTACAGGATGTTTATGTATCAAAAGAAACTGCTGCTCTCAGAAAGATCAGTGAGTGAGTGATACAGTTCAAGTCTACCGCTGACAACCACACAGAACTCTAATGGAAAACTACCATTCCAACTTCCCATTGGTATACCATGTATTTCAACAAGACAGAAACATGGAGTCCAACATCGTTTACAAACTGTTGGTTAATATACTATAATCATCTCCAATCCTGTATAATCCACACCTGTGAATAAACTAGCCTATAGTAGCTACTCTGCTAATTCAAATTAAAAAGTTTGCTCTTTTGCTTCTGGGCTCAGTTTTAATATCACATCAGTGTGGAGAGGCATATCAATGTGGATATCTTATCAAGAAAAACTCAAAAATCCTCCCTGCTCATCAATATTGCAGTCAGTCTTGTGGTTTGCAACAGATTAATTCCTTTTCCCATACTCCCCTCTCCCTTTAAAGGTCCTTATTTCTCAAAAAAAACCCCACATCTGGACTACATAGGTTACCTATAAGTAATTCTATTCTCACTTTAACTGTGTGCATCATTTCTTTCTGTTTCATTGTTTGAGCTGGTCTCTTTTGGGCAAGGACCATATACTTTCGCACCCCACTGTTAAATGCATACATTTGAAGCTACATAAAAATGTTAAATAATGAACAATAGAAAGTAATTCAGAACTCTCTCTCACCAGAACTTAAATCTGGCAAGATTTCAAGGAAACATTATTGGAAGCAAAGCGGGAACAGCCATCAGTGAACTATCTATAGATTTATGTTTGGTAGTAGCTTAGAACAAATAACTCTTTATATAGATATTACTTCTCCTCGTCTCTGCCCCTCAGTGCCTAATAAATACAATAAACACTTCAAAGCTCCTTGGTTCATATTGTCCTTTTCTATATTGTCATATCTATAACATAGACGTTGTATAATATATATACACCATAGTGATATAGCATTATATATATATGGCATAGTCATTAGCATTTTTGTACCTTTTTTGCTATGAATCTGAAGATTGAATGACTAGATATTAGTTTAGAAATTTTATAGTTAATAGAGTTGCACCTTTTTATATAAATCCTAGAAAAAATGGGCTGGAAAAACAAAAATATTTTGTCACTGGAGAGGCTGTTTTATCAGTCGATTATAGTTTGTTTTGTTTTGTGTTGTTTTTACAAAACCACGGATTTCAATCATTTACATTATACTTTTCCATTACCTGACAGTTTTTCTCCTAACCTTCATCTAAGTATCTCAACTCCAACAGGTGTTATTCAAAGGAAGCTACTTAAATACACATCTTAACCATATCACACTATCCAAACAGTTAAAGCTCACGTTCAGATCAGTGGCATATATTGCTTTATGCAGAAGCAGGTCCAGATTTTCTGATCCACATTCCCAGAATGTCCTGCAAGAAACTAGTCATTTCCCTCAACTGCTCCCTGGCCCTGAATCCATGGGACAATGTCAAGGCAGAATGAAGTACAAAACAAGATACCATCAGAGCAGACTGGGATCCTGGCTAAAACAGGGAGCAGGAGAATGGGAAAGAAAGCAGTACACTGTGACAGAGATGTGGAAGGAAATGGGGAATGCATTACTGGTTTCCAGATGCAGAGTGGAAAACTAATGGAAGAATGAGACCTTTTTGTTGTGATCTCAGTTTGTAGGACTAGGGTTAGCATAGGCATGAAAGAAAAGAGAATTATTCTTATCCAGATGTGCAGCATGTCATACAGCTGAGTTTCTTGTTGCCATTGCTTACACCTCTACTCAGCTACACCAGCAAAAGCTAGAGAAATTGAGTCTGAAATCTCATCACAAAAATGGTGAGGTTTATAGATTTTCACAAAAGCATGTGTTCTGTCTACATTTACCTTCTTACATCATAGTCATAGTTATCTTTTCCAGTATAGAGCCTTGATTCTGGTTTATAGGGTAAGATATTTTAATATTATAGATATGGCCACATGTTTGGATGTGTGACCTCAGGACCAGAGAACAGGATCTGTCACTGCTCAGTTTCCTAATATAGAAGAAACCTTACTCAAAGGAAGGTAGGTAGCCTCCCTGAATCTATCTTGTAGCTTTCTGGCAAGTGGAGTACTATAGGTATTAATTAATAATCTTTTTAGATTGTTATAAAAATGCAGATGCAATTTTCAAATTGATTTATTGGAGTAAAGTATATGAACACAATATGAATAAATGTATTCATTTTGACTTATCTCTATTGAATAATAAACAGTAAAGTCTTTGATATTAAGGTATCAGGAATGCTATTTCAGGTAATTAAGAAAGACACTAATGTGACACTCCAAAAGTCCTTGCATGATGTTGGAAAAATAGATGAACATAGTTTTTATTCCTGTAGTGAATTTACATTGTCAGATTTTTTTTCTTCAGTTCCAGATGCTTTTTTGCAAATAAGTTCTTATAATAAATGGTGGCACAGCTTCATATTTTTTGTTTGGTGTGCTTCAATATTAAAAAAAACCCAAAAAAACAACCACTATTGTTATAATAAAAGGGACTATATATAATCCCTTCCCTTATTTCGTCTACAAGAGCTCAGGATATTTTGTCTTCTTCTATGGGGTACCAGTGCACATTTTCCAAATAAAATCACAGAAAATAATAATAATAAAGAAAAAAAAAAACTTAGGCCTAGATTCCTGGGTATGTTATGTGCTAGATTTGAAGTGCAGGATATTGAATCTCAGGCACTCTTGTTCTCCAAATTAGGGGATCTTTTGAACTACAGGATTTCTTCCCTTCCAAAGAAACAAGGTTGCATAGAGGGCTGATAAGTATCTGGCTCCTGTCCTGACATAGATTCAGAATGTTTGTGAGGTGCAACACAGAGCACAAAAGGCACACTTTAAAGTGTGGATATCACCAATTTACCACTGAGGACTTATATTTTTGTTCTCTATGCCTCTTCAGTTTCTTCTGTTAGATCAAAACTAGCTATGTAAGAAACACCAGTCACTAGCTGGTGCCCTTACTACACCTAAGATCCAACGCAATTTACACAGTGAACTTTTTCCTACTTATCCTGCCTATAAGATCCAGTCTGATCAATATGTTTATAATGTGTTATTTCATACAAAACACAACAAGCTGGCAGTTTTGTCTCACACATTCAGTAGCCATGAATTCAGTTCCATAATGTGGAACTATTGTCTCCAAGTTGATTTCAGATACTCCAGATCCCAGAATTTCTACTGAAATATGGATTACTTTCAGACAAAAACTCTTGCTAACATCTTCTGCTTAGTATGAAATACTGATATTATCATTATAATTTGTTCATTTAAATATTTTAAATTATAGCATGACATAACAGAAAAAATGCTGTTCCCTTTCTTACCTTCCCATCCTAGTCACCTAGCATCTTAGAATGTGCTGTACCCAGACTGTACAGGGGGCAGAGATTGGTTTCAAATATTTACTTTAACAAGATGTTTGAGAGACTTCAGAATGGTGTCCTCAAATCTCTTTTAATTCAGGTCAATTTTCTCCTCATGTAGCAATTTTATGCATAGGAACTGCTCCTCTTTCTTTCTGAGAAAGAACAAGTGTTTATCTGTTCTAGGGCATGGATAAACACAGCTTATTCTACATGAGTTCTCTGTACTTTTAGCAGAGAGAATAGGTTGAAAGTCTTCTTCTGAGCTGGGCAGTCTTATCTAGATGTCGTTTTGTATCTTATCCAATGCTAGTGGGTTAGCAGTCCACAAAAGAATTAATGCAGGTTTCAGGATGTTCAGCTGAACTTGGCTGAACTTAAAATTTATGCTCCTGTGTCACCATCTTTCATCTAAACTCAGCTTCACTTGAGATGAATTCAGACAATTAGCCCTTCAGCCATAGTCATTTCCAAACAGTAAAAAACACTAGAAAAGCAAATGTTATTTTCTAAGTGGCTTCTTTATTGTTTTGCTCTTTCTCTAGTTCTACAAATATAGAATCCAGGCCTACAATATAACTTTCTCTGGTTAGAGTTATATTTTGTCTGTTAAGGCTTTCATATTAAGAAAAATACCTTTTTTTTTTCCTAGTTAATTTATGATTTCACATAGAATAAAAGGAAACATGCAAATGCAGTATTTGCTGGATGAAAGATGTAAAATAACATACATTATGAAATGTGACCACTGCCACTGTTCGACTGTTAAATTAGCAATACAATTTCAAGCAATATATGCTTGAATAACAACTTGAAAATGTGAGGGTAAAAAAGTAGCACTTAAAAAGTGTGACCCTGATATCTAGGAGATTATTCTCTTTTCAAATCAACCCTCTGGATCTTATTCCAACTGTGAGGGGACTTGAATGACTGCCATTAATGACTCAACGTTGAACAGTTCCCCATTGTTTTGGACTGACAGGTATATCTCTATCTTATTTTCTCTTTTTCATTTTTATCACTTGGAAATATTGCTCTGGCCACTGGTCTTAGGCTACACGCCAAGAATGGTGAAATATAATAAAACGTCAGAAAATTTGGGCATATTTAATGCTCAAAAAAAAATATATAGTTCGTGCACTGACACAAATAGTTAAAGTTTATTGTTTAGCTTTTAATCCAGAGGAAAGAGTATTTCACCTTAAAGATATTTACTTTATAAAGAGATATTGGGTCACTGCAGACCACAATATCATACTTTAGGTCCTTTTTAATAAAAAAAATTTTGAATCTGCCAGGAGAACACTAAAGTAATAAAAAACTTTTATATGTGCTTTTTCATGTAACAGTTGCACAAAATATATAATTTTTTTTCTGAAAAATTACTTCTGTCTATGCTTTAATTTCTACTATAAAAAAGCACTTGTAAATCACAGAATCACAGAATCACAGAATGTTAGGGATTGGAAGGGACCTCAAAAGATCATCTAGTTCAATCCCCCTGCCAGAGCAGGAACACCTAGATGAGGTTACACAGGAATGCATCCAGGCGGGTTTTGAATGTCTCCAGAGAAGGAGACCCAGAGACTCCACAACCCCCCTGGGCAGCCTGTTCCAGTGTTCCATCACCCTCACTGAGAAGAAGTTTCTTCTTAAATTTAAGTGGAACCTCTTGTGTTCCAGCTTGAACCCATTACCCCTTGTCTTACTATTGGTTGTCACCGAGAAGAGCCTAGCTCCATCCTCGTGACACCCACCCTTTATATATTTATAAACATTAATAAGGTCACCCCTCAGTCTCCTCTTCTCCAAGCTAAAGAGACCCAGCTCCCTCAGTCTTTCCTCATAAGGGAGATGCTCCACTCCCTTCGTCATCTTCGTGGCCTTGTGCTGGACTCTCTCCAGCAGTTCCCTATCCTTCTTGAATTGAGGGGCCCAGAACTGGACACAATATTCCAGATGAGGTCTCACCAGGGCAGAGTAGAGGGGAAGGAGAACCTCTCTCGACCTACTAACCACCCCCCTTCTAATCCACCCCAGGATGCCATTGGCCTTCTTGGCCACAAGGGCACAGTGCTGGCTCATGGTCATCCTGCTGTCCACCAGGACCCCCAGGTCCCTTTCCCCTACACTGCTCTCTAATAGGTCATTCCCCAACCTATACTGGAACCTGGGGTTGTTCCTGCCCAGATGCAAGACTCCAAATTTTCCCTTTTTATATTTCATTAAGTTTTTCCCTGCCCAACTCTCCAGCCTGTCCAGATCTCGCTGGATGGCAGCACAGCCTTCTGGCGTGTCAGCCACTCCTCCCAGTTTGGTGTCATCAGCAAACTTGCTGATAGTACACTCAATTCCCTCATCCAAGTCATTGATGAATATATTGAATAATACTGGTCCCAGAACTGACCCTTGAGGCACTCCACTAGATACAGGCCTCCAACCAGACTCCGCCCCATTGACCACGACTCTCTGGCTTCTCTCCTTCAGCCAGTTTGCGGTCCACCTCACTACCCGATCGTCCAGTCCACACTTCTTCAGTTTAGCCGTGAGGATGCTGTGGGAGACGGTGTCAAATGCTTTGCTGAAGTCAAAGTAGACCACATCCACCACTCTGCCATCATCAGTCCACCTTGTTATGTCTTCATAAAAGGCTATGAGGTTGGTCAAGCATGACTTCCCCTTGGTGAAAAAACATGGTCTGTAATTTTGGAAGTTCAGATTCATAAGATGTTCCCTCATGTTGTAGATTTAATTCCCTTCTGATTAGTCTTGTTATTTTTAAGTGCAGCAGGCATGATATGAGGGTTATATCTCTTTTAATCTTTAATCCTTCTTCCAATACTTCATAATTCTACTTTCACATCAGCTCCTGTAAATGATGAGTCTCTTTATATGTCCACATTGGTCCCATTAACATTAACAGTAAATGCATCTATGCAACAAGCAGAAAATATAAGCTAAATCCTTTATTTCACTCTCTGGAATATATTTCTTTAAATTCAGAGTATGCCAATGTCTAGTTGATGACCCATTCATCTGAAATTTAAGTGAACTCACACTATAGTGTGGATTTGAGACATCCATATAACTGTCAGGAGACTAAAATTATTTTCCCAGGTCTTTGCTAGCTCGTGGAAGTTATTTGCTATTTCTTCTCTCTGCTTGTTCTCATATATACATATAAAGCTCCTGAAAAAGGGAGGCCTGATTTCAGTTGAATGTAGAGACTCTAGCAGAAAAACAAACAAACAAAATTACTATGTTTGTTTTGGTTATTAATATTTAGTAGTAAACATGAACATATAACTAAAGAAGACTTGGGATGGTTTTAGTGACAGATGAAGCAAAAATCGCTACGACAGAAAAATCTAAATATGCAAACTTGGTCATGCCATGATTCTTGTACACATTTTCTGGAGTGAATTCCTTATCATCCTCATATCTGGTTTTGATCACTGTGAAGGGACTGAATAGAAATGCCAAGTTTACTACAACTGGTATATCTCTCAATTTTTTTAGAAGCATCAGCTGAGTAAATAATATTTGATAGCAGCAAATGTCTTGCACATTTTCCCTGTGGGTGTATCTGGAATAACAAATAACAACTGACTGGCATCCTCCACAGGGATATTCCTCTATAAATACTGTTAGACTTCAAGACCTCAAAACCTCAGGAAGTCCTTCCATGCATTTTACCACAGAGACAATTTTAGTTTGGAAAAAGAACTGAACTTTTTGAAAATATTCCCTCAGAAGCTATTTTTTATGGAAATGTGAGATTTGGATTAATATTTCATAAAAGAAGAAAGAATTTTCATTTCAGGAGAAACAGAAATGAAAACTGAGAATGAAAAATTTTGTCTGTGATCCCCAAATATCTCAGTTTGGTAGTATTGCTGTCGTACATTAGGAGAATTCTAAATTCAATGCCTCAGTTTGCTATTCGCCTCCATGGATGAGGTTCTCCAGACTAGCTATTATCCTATTACCAACTAGATTTAAGAGAGGGAGGTTTTATTTTTCATAAAAAGCTGCTTTGTTTTAGTAGGGAAATTTATTGCAGCTTTCCTCCACACAGTTGGTAATTCTTTCCCCCTACCAAAAAAAAAGTTTGAACTCCATTTGTGTATACATTTTGATGATGGAAGTATTTTGAGAGCTGCTATTTAAAATTATATGATTCACTTCCTATGTAATTCAAAGGAAATCACCCTTTCATGGAACTAGGAGAGGAGCAACATGTTCAACTGAAAAAAAAATTGTTAAGTGTGAATTTATCATCAGCTGTCAACCTATTTTTTTTTTCTAATTTCAAGAAGCATTGTTATCTGAAAGGAAACAACCTGCAAACTATTTGGAGGGTTCAATAATCTGCTCCTTTTATATGTCCAGTGACAAACATAGATCAAGATAGAGCCAGTAAACTGTGTATTTGTTTAACAAGAAAAATAGTTTATCCATCCCTAATTCCCTTTTACCATACAGGTATTTAGTCTACTGTGAGATGAAATATCCCCAACCTATATAGATGACAATTTAGAGCTTGTTATTCTTATCCAGCCTCCCAGAACTCAGCCCACATTTGATCCTCTTGCACTTTTGCTGTGAGGGGAAGGAATACATTAAAACAACTTTTGAAGGCATCAGTCAAAGTAAAAACATCCCTAAGCCAGAAGCCCTTTCTGAGCTCCATGTTCATGCCTGCCTTCACCTTAAAGGATAAGATGATAGTAGGCACAAGGGGGTTTTAGCACAAGCTCATGGAGTTTTGTACACAAGCTCTTACCCTTCATCTCAGGACCTGTGCATCTCTTTTTCAATTTGACAACCTGTTCCACTTTGAGGTAGGAAAAGGAGGTTTGTTGAAATTAGTCAGCTTGCAAATGACCTGAAAAAAATGCAAAAGGCAAAAAGTTACTTCTAGCAATAAAAAGGCAAATCTACTCCACCTGCCACAATCAAATGTTTAAAATCACTTTAACCTTCAACAGATTTACTTTTCCAGGCATACTTTAAAATCATAACCCCACAATGCAGAATTTATAGTAGATGTGATTAATGCATGCCTTGGGTGCGCTGCAGGCATTTGTTCACACACCCACAGTCTGTTATCAGTCAATGCAACTCCACTGTTGTCATGTTTTGTTGCTTGTTTATTTGACCATGATCTTCATCTGTCCCTTTCTATTAATGCATATGTATAGCTAACCAGACAAAGTACAATGCCCTTGTCTAAATTTTCATATACATCATTGTTAGAAAAGATTTCTCTTACTTGATAATTACTGATTTTATAGCTCAGTCTCTCTATGTAAATATAGAAGGTTTATCCAATTAGTGTTTCTGTTTTCAGCAATACTTATATAGTTAGTCAAGCAGCTTACTTTAATATTACAAGTCAAGATGAGAAGGAACCCACTGGCTATTTTACCTCTTTTTATGCATTCCAGCATAGTTAAGAACTGGAAGAAGAGAAAGAGGATGAGTTTGGAGCTATCATTTACTGTCCAAAGTACAGACTGGACTGAATGTTTATTTACGGAAGATATAAATTAGATGTCTTTAGATGGACAAAAAACCCCCAAAATATTATAAAAATACCATATGTATGTAACAGATGAAGACTCCTACAAATTTGAAAAGAGATTGTATTCATTTTGTTGCCTAGAAACTACTCTGGTCCTACATTACCTGAAAATTCAGTTAATCTGACCATAATTTTACAGTGCTTTATCATTTGGCTTCCCCAATCCTTCCTTGCTTCTTTGCCACTGTCACTCTCACTTTTACTATGTTAGGTTTAGAAAGATAGTTTTGAATGGAGAAGAGAGTTGGGAGGATGAGGGTTCTTTATGTAATATATTGAAAACCCAAAGAACATTCCTTTATTAGTTTTGGTTTATACCGAGGGTGTCAAACTCATTTTCACTGCGAGCCACATCAGCCTCACCATTGCCTTCAAAGGGCTGAATATGATTTTAGGACTGTGTAAATGTAGGAGTAGTTACATTTTATACAGTCCCAAAATTACATTCAGCCCTTTGAAAGCAACCACCAGGCTGATGTGACTTCCAGTGAAAACGAGTTTGACACCCCTGGTTTATAAAAACACAAAGGATAAGGACTCTGGTCCTGTCACTGGGTTCCTCACAGTGTCATGAATTATAAAGCCAAAATTAGATAAATAAGAGCTTCTTTGGAGACAGTAAAAACAGGTTCGGATCTGAATTTCATCAATTAACATAGAAATACAGAAGTCTGGACTACTTTATAAATGCCTGTAATTCATTTTATCACATTAACTAAGATGGAGATGAATTTGTACCTTATTTTTCCAACAAGCAGCAACTGGTTACTCTAGTTTCTCATAGGCTGCCTTTGAATGCAATTCAGCCTGTGCAGATGGCCTGCACAGGGATGACACTTCACTTAAGGCTTGATTAGCTTCTCACTGCAGAATTTAAATGGGATTACTGATACATAAAACCTTGCAGGCCCTGTCTGAAAAGAGGTGACTCACAACCTCTGAAATGAAAAGTTAACATCTGGTGAACCAGCAATTTAGGTACTCTATCTTTTTTTTTTTTTTTTTTTTTTTTAATAATGATACTGGAATACAGTCTTTTCTTTGAAATTTTTATTGAAAATATTCTGGCACGTTCAGGAACTCCAGTTCTGAGAGTCTGGCACATGACAAGAAATATCACACCGTTACTGACATATCTATCTATGTTATATCTACTGACATATCTATCTCTGTTTTCTGTGGAGTATGCATTTGCTCTGTAGTTATAGGCTGCAACACATTAACTTCCTTTCTTTTTTATCTGTTATGATGTTTTTAACTCACGAACAGCAAAACTGAAGGTTTCGCTCAACCCAGATTAAAGATCAATAATGGTAGCTGAAATGTTTATTTCATGTTCTGGTAGGGACATACATCTCTAGCCATCAATGCAACTGATAGCCGTATGGTCCTTTGAGACTGATTGTAGTACTTTGACATGTAATGGTTGCAACAAAAGGCAAAGATGGATTTGCAGAAAGGGTTTTTTGCATGTTGCATTTATAACTTGGCAAAAGAGTTCTACAAAGGCACCTATGAAAAAAGAGCATTTTATTTCTGTTCATTGGAAGCTGAACAATTCATTGATTTTTAAATTACCCTCCATTCTTACAAGATGCTTTACAGCTGTATTTTATTGACTCTCTTTTTCCTCATATAAATAACTTGCCCTTCTGTTTAAGTCTGCTGAAACAGAGAAGTTTCCCTTAAGCTCAACAGAGCAAAATCTGTTTAGCATGCTCTTGTGTGGTAGAATTGTATAACAGAGGAATTAAACTACTATTAGAACATAAAAATGTATTTAAATCTATCCAACAAAACCTCTATCTCCATTTCCTTTGAGCCTCTGATGTTCTTCTACTTTTCTTGCTGGTTCATTTTTTGATGAAAAAATGTCTACTGGTAACACGTTTTGAAGGAAGATTCTAAAAGTATTAAGAGTTTGCAAAATGCTATGTGGCAGGGGAATCCCTAATGCAGGTTATTCCCAGTTGGTAAAGATCCTGGAAGCAGAAGGCTCATTAGACTCTAAACATTAGACCAATTTTTATTCTTAGTTTATTGGAGATTCTTCCTCTTGGTATGTGAGGAAGAGTGTCACAAAAAATTGGTAAAAAAAATATCGTTTACTTTTTGCAACTGCTTTTCCATTCAATATAGCTAAAACAGACAGTGAAAAGATCTAATTCTGAAAAAAAGATTTAGAGGGTCATCATGAAAGGCCAGCTACACAAAATATGATGCATCAGCAATAAAGGGCTGAAGCCATCTATAGAAGCGTGAACATAAGATTGCTAAGCAGGCACAAAAGGTGACGTTACATTTATACTCGGAACAAGATTCTCTCACTCTAGAGTGTCTAAAATGGCACAAAATAATTATAGTTGTGCAACTGGACTGTGACTTTAATCAATACAATTGATAGCACCCAGAGACACATTTGAGGGTGACTGAGCACGGGAACAGGCTGCCCAGAGAAGTTGTGGAGGCTCCTTCTCTGGAGACATCCAAAACCCACCTGGACACATTCCTGCGCAATCTGCTCTAGCTGATTCTGCTTTAGCAGGTGGGTTGGACTTGATGATCTCCAGAGGTCGTTTCCAACCCTAACCATTCTGTGATTTAGCAGAGTCTGTTGGAGGCCTGTAGTTAGTGAGTTTCCCCAGGGGTCAGTGCTAGGTCCAGTGCTCTTCAACCTGTTAATCAGCGACGTGGATGAAGAGACTGAGTGCACCCTCAGCAAGTTTGCTGATGATACCAAACTGGGAGGAAGGGCTGACACACCAGAAGGTTGTGCTGCCATTCAGCAAGACCTGGACAGGCTGGAGGACTGGGCAGAGAAGAATTTGATGAAATTCAACAACGGCAAGTGTAGGGTCCTGCATCTGGGGAGAAATAACCCCAGGCACTAGTACAGGTTGGGACTGACCTATTGGAAAGCATCATTGCAGAGAAAAGACCTGGAAGTTATGTTTGACAATAGGTTGACCATGAGTCAACAATGTGCCCTTGTGGCCAAGAAGGCCAACGATATCCTGAGGTGCATTAAGAAGAGTGTGACCAGCAGGTTGAGGGAGGTTATCCTCCCCCTCTACTCTGCTCTAGTGAAGCTGCATCTGCAGTACTGTGTCCAGTTTTGGGCTCCCCAGTTTCAGAAAGATAAGGAATTACTGGAGGGAGTCCAGCGGTGGGCTGCAAAGATGATTAGGGGGCTGGAGCACCTTTCTTATGAGGAGAGACTGAAAGCAAAGGGTCTGTTCAGCCTGGAGAAGAGAAGGCTGAGAGGGGATCTCATCAGTGTTTATAAATATTTCAAGGGTGGTTGTCAAGAGGATGAGACCAGACTCTTTTCAGTGGTGCCCAATGACAGGATGAGAGGCAAGAGGCACAGATTGAAGCACAGGAGGTTCCATCTGAATATGAGGAGGAACTTCTTTAGTTTGAGGATGACGGAGCACTGGAATAGGTTGCCCAGAGAGGTTGTGGGTTCTCCTTCTCTGGAGACACTCAAAACCCGCCTGGATGCACTCCTGTGTGATCTGCTCTAGGTGAACATGCTTTAGCAGGTGAGTTGGACTAGATGATCTCCAGAGGTCCCTTCCAGCCCCAGCCATTCTGCGATTCTGTGTTTCTCTGATTGTGTGATTCTAAAGCAGACACATCTGCCTGAAGACTTTGCTAGGAGCCTTTGACTGTGTTGATTGTCTACAGACTGTAATGGAGGTTTAGATTTCTACCTAGCTTACATGTAGACACTAGTGTTACAGGTAGCTAAATGCAAACGTGTGAGTCTAGAGTTATATTTCCCTTGCAGCCTGCTTGGGCATTTAGGAGAGAAGATGAAAGAATGATAACCTGTTTAAAATATGTAAAGGGGAGAATGCCACTGAGAGAGGACTTTTCAGTGTAGAATATGTGAACAATTGCATGATACAAGGTATGCATAACGAATCTAGGAAAAATTTAAACTTGAAAGCAGACACATTTTACAGGTAAAAACACTAAAGCACTCAACAGTCAAGGCTTTTTGGTCCAGTCAGGTACTGGAAAGAACCTGAATCAAGATTTATTTGATATTTTTTGCAGGTCTCAATGTTTTTCTAAGAACTATGTAACAGACTACTAGCAAAAATAGAGAATAATGAATTAATTGCTTGTTACACAAGGACAGCCTTAAGCAAAAGGACAATGGATTATCATAACAGGTTTTTTGGCCATAAAGTCTACTGCTAAATTTATACTAGGTGATGAACAGGGCCATGAGGGTGAGCACTTACCCCTGACAGTGCATTCATTTTGTTAACACAACCTCTAGCATGGTTTTGCCTCATGCCAAATAACACTCTCCCAGACGGTGCTGAGATACAGTGAAGGAAATAAGATATGTGAAACCTCGGTTTCAAAAGCATGTTCGCGTGTCATTAACATAGGAAGTCTGAATTCCTTTTTTTTCCCTGCAGTAGTTAAATAACTATAGGACTGTTACTTTGCAGTATGTTTCACTTTACGTAACTTTCTTCCTGATTTATATTTTCTTCCCTCCAAAATGCAAACTATCTTCCAGCACAACCCGGAGTCCATCTC
The DNA here is from genome assembly GCF_036013445.1 of Caloenas nicobarica. Taxonomy (NCBI): domain Eukaryota; kingdom Metazoa; phylum Chordata; class Aves; order Columbiformes; family Columbidae; genus Caloenas; species Caloenas nicobarica. The sequence goes on from NC_088247.1 coordinate 29,381,743, forward strand.
ATAGCTGAGATGTAGCAAAAAAATTAATAGTGTGCTATTGTTAGCAAATCAGGATCAAACACAGCTCCACACTAATTGACATAACAAAACAAGTATTACTGACCTATAAGCTGAAGTTATGATAGCTGTAAGAAGGCCAAGCCTAAGCAATGAAATCGAATGGGTTTCTAATTTCTAATATTGCCAGGTTCTATATAAAAAATACATAAAGTTGTTATATTTGTATTAATTTTTAATATAATATGTTTTGAGTCTAACAGAATATTTTATCTGAGAATTGTCCATTTGGTGTATCTGCTATATTATAAAGAAATGTATTTCAGTGAGCATTTTAAAATATACGTGTTGCAGTTTCTGCATAAAATATAAGTATTTCATGCTTTAACAAATGAGTTTCATTACACAGTGTATATAACTTTTATGTGCATCAGTTTCATAATGTGATTTATGATTTTAATAGCATCTATTTTCATATTCTTCCTTTCATAAAAATTAAATGAAGTACTATCTGTTTATCTGTATCTGTTTTTTCTCATAAGCAATAATAATTGGAGGATGTTATGCAGCTCTGGTAAATCTCAGCCTGTGCTGCCCTCATACTTTGCTGTATTTCGATCTTAGCATTTTACATTTCTGTATTCCTGTGCTTCCCGAGGTTTGAACAGACAGGAGCAGTGCTCCTTCCTGTCACCTTTCCGCCTATGAGCCTGCCTCAGAAATGAAGTCACAAGCTCCTTCTGCTCTTCCTCCTTACACTATCACCTGTGTGGGAGGAGGCCATGAGTTTCTGACTTGGCAGTGGATGGAAACACCCCACTGTGTCCCAAAACTGAAGCTGGTGAGGAAAACACACAGCATCATCCCTCAGACATATTTGAGAAAGGGTGGAAGCTGCAAGGCGTGGGAGCTGTGGACTCGCTTGATGAGATATGTAGGAACACACAAAAGGACACACAAAAGGAAAGAAGTGAGGAGACATAAGAAAGAGACACTAGAGGAGAGCAGTGAAGAGGTGCGGTTTTGGAAAAAAGTGAGAAGGAAGCAGAGGACACATATGGAAGAGGACACGCCATGAGGATAAATGATGTTGAAAAGACTGCAGCCATGGCTGACCTAGGCTGCAACAGGGACACCCCTGATGGACTGCAGCCCATAGAGGAACTCATACCGGTGCAGAGGAGCAATAGAAAGCAAGGGGCAGTGGAGAAAAATAAGTAAGAAAGACTGAACAGCAGAAGGATACCACGAGGCAGAGACTCCAGCCTCCTGCGTTGCCCATCATCTCATCAAAGGGATTGGGAGGGGCTGAGCATAACATACTCTGACAGGAAAATTTTTCAACCAGTTAAAAAAACACAGTAAGCAAACATGTTAGGTAGACAGAGAAAAATGTGGAAAAGACAGAACTAGAAGTAGAATTGTGATTAAATTCTGACACAATTAATGAATCCCCAGTATTACACATAATTAATAAGCGGTATGTAGACAGGTTCACAGCAAAAACTTTAATAACTCTTTAAAAGAGAAAAATTCAATGTTAACACTTTATGATTTTCTTCTTAGAAAGAGAACTACAAGTCTGATACTGAATCTTTCTCTTCATTTTCATAAACCTATAGTAAACAATGCCTGCAGCATTTGTTCCACTTATTCTGTATTTCTTAATCACAGCACCATCTTTCTCCTCACATACCTCACCACTGTGAATGTAGCAAGAATTTTTCCATATGTTTTTATAACAGTTATGTTTCATTCTTTAGGACAAGAAAAAATTAAAAAGTCATCTTCTGACTTCTTTTCCAACCAACAATGAAGAATTTTTTTCAGTAGTATAGTCTTTCATTGAATGTGGATTAAAAGTTCCTGGGCCCTACTGCAGGGTTTATACTTAAAAAATGTTTTAATCGGGAAGATAAATACAGTCTTAAAGCTCTTTTACATTTACAACTATTAGTTAGAACAGTTTGAGAACTATCGTGAAATCATAAGTTATTTGGTCGAGACTGACTTTATAAAATGCAACGCTTGTCAGAGAAGAACAACAATTGTGTAAAATTGATTCTAATGCGACAAAAGAAAATATGAAGGAAAACAATTACATTAAATTGCAACAAAGACTTGTGAATTCTGTCTCTTGTCTTCCCCATCAGTAAGTGAAGGAGGAATAGAGCCTCGGACTATAAAGCTATGCATAATGGTTAGAGCTATTCTTCATGTTCACCGCCTGGGAAAGACCACAAGGTAAAACTTTCAAAAGGATGAGAGTGAATTAGGAGTATAATTACCATTTTCAAAAGTGAGGTCATGCCATATTTTAAGTGTATTTTAAAGGTATTTCTGTACCGCACATTTCTTAGGAGTATAAATATCATTACTATTCAATGAGATTTAAGGTAGATTTTCAAAGACACTTCCTTAATTTCCAAGGACATTTATTTGTTGCAATGCAGATGTCATGACATCCAAAGTTTTTGAACATTTCATTTCTCCTAAACTAGTGGTCTAGCATTTGTCACTAGAAAAGAGAGGGTAGTTCCACCTATTTATCCTCCCCAAAATATGGGGTGGGTTTCTATTTCTTTACTTTAAAATAGTGGGAGTCAGAACAATACAATTAGATTAGATGGCTTGAAATAGCTAAGATAGCGGAAATGATGAGCTAGGTAAGAATAATTTAAAATGAAGTCATTATGCCAGATTTTTCTTTCCCATTCTGACTTGCACATGTTTATGACTGCTTAGACTGTAAAGTGGCAGAAAACACAGCTTTTAAAATATCTTTTTTTTTAAGAACATTGAAGGACTTATATGAAAAATTTAATAAAAATTTATTTTCAAAGTTATTATGGTCTGTCAAAGTCTAGGTTTGTTTTAACAGTAACAGAAGAGTTACAATGTGTTGTGACATTCATATGCCTTCTGAAATCAATGAATAATCCTTTCAAATCCCAGTAAAAAACTTCTCGTGCACACACATACACATATAAATCTTATAGCTACTTCTGTTCAACACCTGGTAAAACATACCTGTGTATTGCATATGAGCTTTTGTACAGTCAGTTCCTCCACTTAGTGGAAGCTGCCTTTTTATAAAATAATTTATATGCCATGATACAAGAGTATTAACACTAAAACCATTTTCAATACATTTCTCAAAAATAATTTATGTTAATATATTATTTTTCTGATTACATAAACCACTACAATAGAAACATCAGAGAGTATTTTTTTGTCTGAACTTAAGTACTTGTGAGTTCTTTCATAGACAGTGGAAAGGTTTTCACTACAGATTTATATATTTCTCATATACTGGTTACCAACTCTTCTTTCCAGTATATAATGTAGTTTCTCCCTAATAAGATTTTAGGATAGTGTCTTAAGTAGAGACATCCTATTCACAGAGCTATCACTTCAGCTCAGAATAATGCAGGAACTGTGACTATATTAGAAACACAGGCCTGAATGGCTTGTTTGCTTCCTGGTCTCCATGAAGATTTTATATCATATCTTAATAGTGGTTCTTTGAGTCATGACCTTTAATAGCCTATACTTAAAACATTACGTATGCCTTACAGCCTTTAGTGGATCACAAAGCTTTCTGAAGGCCCGACAGTTCTTTTTTCTTGCTAGTATAGATCATTGGTAACTACTTGAAAGTCATAGCTATGCCACCCTCAAACTGGAGTGAAAGCAGATTCAAACATACAGACCTTTCTGTCAGACATCAAATTATGCTCCAGTCTCCACCATTTGAAACCATTAAGCAGCTAGTGGGATTTTCCGTAAGAGTAGAAGCATTAACCCCAGTGTCCTGGACAAATTCCAACACAAGCAATTACACTGTGCCAGTAAATCTCCATGCATGTCATTTAGATGCTGCCTTTCTTTTTCTTCTAGTAAAACATTAGGTGAGGTTTGCTGTGCATTGTTAAACAGGTGCTGAGTTTTACCTAAAAAGGCTGCATGTCAATGATGTTTGAAGTGGTCTCTAAAAGACACAGTAGGGGCTTAATATATCAATTTAGAATGCATGTTATTACTCTCTGGATTTTATTGCTATATTCATGCAGATGAGCGCTAAAGAAACACAAGAATCTTAAGCAGCTTTAAGTAGAATGCACTGAACTGTTCTTTAGAAGTTCTTTCACTAATTTTGAACAGAATTGGGCTGACCATTTTCTTCCTCTGCATAACTTTTCAGGATCTCAACAACATCTATGTTTCATAGTATAATAAAGATACTGTTTCCATATTCTGCTTACAGAAAATAGGAGTTACTTATATTCTAGACAAGCTACTAGCTTACAGAGAAACTCATTTCTTTCTCAGTCCAGAAAACGGCATTCAGCTTCCTGCTTAGTTTGGAGTAATGGCTTAATCTCTTCTCTCACTGCACCTTTTAAGATCAGCTGCTCAGTTATTTGAATTCTAAGTGTTACTTACTCAATGCTGAATTAAATTTTTCCCCAAAAAAGGACTTGTGAATGAAAAAGGCCAACATCTACATATTCTAGGGGGTTTTTTGTGCAATTTTTAATGTAATTAGCTTTATTCTCAATACTGGAATTTTTTACCTGTGCTAAATATTGTGAGGTGCTTTATAACTGTTCTGCAGTGTTAACAAAACAAATTTGAACTTGTTCCGACCTTATGTAGATGCAATAAACCAACTGCTCAAAAAGAAAATTGGTCTGTATGTATTTGTGACTAACTAGTTCTTTTTTGCACAGTGCTTTGAATGTGTAAAATATTTTCTAAATGCTAGGCATCATTACATAGGACAGAGTCCACTGCAGAGATAAGAAGCACCTTTACTTGGTGACGTGTGGTCATATCTTATGTAGCAGCTTCATATTATTGTGCAAAAACATGAAAGTTTGTATGATTTACCAAATCACTTCCTGAATGCATTTCACCAAATCAAATCATCACATTTCATTCACTTCAGAAAGACTAAATCTAGGCTACCGGTGGTATAGAAATTCAGCTATAAATTTTACTACCTAGGTGCACTTTGATTGAAATCTTTTTAAGTAAGGTGTAGATACTTTCAGATGTTTCTAGCAGATCTTTTTGATTCCTTTTTTTGAGGTAGAAGTGACAATAAGTTAAAATTTCAGAAACCTATGAATATTAAAAATGTCAATGAAATTCTGACAAAAACCAAAGCACTTCTAGTTTGTAAACTGTTTAGCTGGGCTAAGGAATCAGTTCCATTCCTGTGTCTGTATTTGTGTCCTGGTTTAACCCGAGCGAGCAGCTCAGCCCCACACAGCTGCTCACTCACTCACCCCACTGGGATGAGGGAGACTATTGGAAGAATAAAAGTAAGAAAACTCATGAGTTGAGATAAAGACAGTTTAAAAGGTAAAGCAAAAGCCGCACATGCAAGCAAAGCAAACCAAGGAATTCATTTACTACTTCCCATCGGCAGGCAGGTGTTCAGCCATCTCCGGGAAAGCAGGACTCCCTTGAGCATAATGGTTAACTGGGGAGACAAACACCATAACTTCAAACATGCCACCCTTCCTTCTTCTTGCTCACAGCTTTCGTTGCTAAGCATGATGTCCTATGGTATGTAATATCCCTTTTGTCAGTTGGGGTCAGCTGTCCCAGCCATGTCCCCTCCCAACTTCTTTTGCACCCCCAGCCTTCTTGTTGGTGGGGTGGTGTAAGAAGCAGGAAAGGCCCTGACTCAGCTTAAGAATTGCTCAGAAGTAACTAAAACATCCATGTGTAATCAGCACTGTTTTGGTCACAAATCCAAAACATAGTCCCATACTAGCTACTATAAAGAAAATTGACTCATATGCAGCCAAAACCAGCACATTTTGGCAGATCTGAATTTCTTGCCTTCTTGGCTGGCTTAAAATCCCAAAACTCGGACCTCATTTTCCAGACTTAAGGTATTGGCTGCTTAGTGAACTGAGATTTACGGGACACTGATGGAACCTAACGCCAGCTACAAGACAAATTCCAGAACTGCTACCTACCCTAACTAGGGTAAATTCTCGTGCAGCTTGAACCTCCTGATATTCTGGCAGGTGAGGGTAGGGAGAGGAGGAGAGATCTTGGCAGCGGAGCAGTTGTGGCGGCATTTTGATATCTTCCAAATCCGACATAATTTTTATTTTTCGATGTAAAATAGGCATTTGCATACTTCAGACCTTCTTACTCATCTCATGTTTCATCTAGTTTTCTGAGTTCATTTTGGGATATCTCACAGAGCTGTAGTATTGAGCTTGAAGTAACCTTTAAGTTCATTTGAATTTTATTAAAATTAACACTAATCTTCAACCACGAGGCATTTAGAAACTTATTTTCACAGAGATGTGCTGTGGTTTTAGACAGCTGTTAACCAGTCCACAGCTTGGTGTTTTTTCCCTTTTTATAGTCTGAAGCCTGTGTAAAGGGTTCGTATGCTGCTTCCATTTAAAAGTGTAAAATAATAGTTGTTCCTGACCTCACCTGTCAAATACTCCTGGAGGCATTCTCTCTGCATCAATAACCTGCAGGCAGAATGCTTGCGGGAAATATTACATGGTTAGTGTTTAATGTGCTTCGTATGATAGTGCAGTTTACCCCACTTCTTTCACCATATGCCAAGAAACATGATGCTGGAAAATGGATTCTATGTGTGTTTGACTCTGGAGGCATATTTCTACAAGCCCAGTCGAATTCTGAGCCCTGTGCTATTATTAAACATTTTAGTAGAACTACTACTACTTAAGAATATTCTTATTACTGTTATTAGTACAGCTGCTATTAGTACCAAACAGTTGATTTACGAAACTGCAAAGCATGATTAAATAATTCAGTGTCACAGTATAGTGCATTCTTGTAAAATGACAAATAATTTCAGGTGCTTTTCATTTGTTATTTATTTTTATTCTGCAGTCTCTTACTTCATCTACACTGTGCAAGAAGACCACATCAGACAACTAGACCATCTGTGTGCATCCAGGCAATCAGACTTCAAAATATGAAGATACAGGATTAGTTCTGATCAGTTGCAGAGGTTAGCTAAAATGCTGGTTTGTCAAAATTTAATAATTTTCTTATATGGGTGTGAGGTTTATATCTGTAGTACTGACAGTAAAAACAATGTGTGCATATAAAAGAGAATTTTTGAACTGTGAAATGGAAGTCATAATGTATAAAGAGTAAATAATTTAAGGAATTATTGATCAATTAAGGAAAAATATGCCAAGTATAAACATGGGTGCAGCTTTTTTATTTCTTCCATACAAAATAAAGCAAGTTTCCTGTATAATTAAATCTGTTCAACGTAATCTCCTCTTTTAAATGGTTGTTCCACTGTCAAGGTGGAATGACTTTTTAACAAGTAAAATATAATGGAAGGATACATTCAGCTTCTGACTATCATTTTAGAAGTCAAGCAACAAATTTTCCTGCTGTTTTGTTGCTGAGTATGGTTATGTCGCCTAATTTTTTTCACTTAGAGGAACTCCCTGCTTATACACAAACTATGTAATTGACTTAGAAGGTTTGATACATGTAGCCTGGACCACAGAAACCAGCATGGGACAGGAGTGTCTCCAGTGTCAATCTGGATCCAAAAGCCAGTTTATGAGGATAGGAAAGTGTAGCTAATTAATTCAAATAACCTTATGCCGAGTTACATCAGCTGCAATTCTGAAAACCTATGAGTTTTTGCCATCAAGTTTGAAAGAGTTCCAAGTAAGCAAAAATAACATAGTTAAATATAAATAGTTACTTAAACATAACTATAGAATTAATTAGCACTTCTTTGAAAAAGCAAAGAAGCTTTCAAATATAACTGAAATACCTTGTGTATTTTTATATTGTGTTTATTACTGTTGACGTGCTCAAATTAAATTGACTCTATATTTTGAATATCTTACACTTTGATCCTAATATCTGTGTTTATTGAGTATTCAGATGATATCATTTTCCTAAGTGATTTTTTCCCTATTATTTTTCTTCCTTTGTTTTGTTTTGTTTTGTTTTGGTTTTTAATCCTGGCTGTTTTAAAATATGCTTTATGTACCTGATAAAATCTAAGCTTGAAAATATGAGTAGATTATTTTGCCTTGATGAGAAATAAACTTTGTCACAATTTAAAACTCTTCAAAAAATAATTACTAGCGTGTTTATTTTAGCAGTATTTCCTTTTCATCCACACATCAGATAAATGAATCTGAATTAAATTTCATTTAGTTCAAATGTTTAGGAAAATCACGTGTGAAAAAAGTTGCTAATAGTTGAACACTCACAATTTTTTAAATTATTTGTCTAATTCATTTAATTTTATTATTATTATTATTCTTTTATTCACACCATGGATGGCAATATCAGAAGAGGTGCAGTCTAGGAATACTCTTAAAATACAATAGTATACATAAGTAATTTGCTCAGCCTACCTTAAAATTGAATTATTAATATTACATTGGTGGCATACTGTTGAACTATGCACCAGAAAATAAGAAATCAATTAATATATTTCTAAGCAAAACAATCTGGAAACCCTTGGGCATGGTGAGAACACTATCCATTATGAAGCTAAATATTGTATTAGCTTTTCAAATTTCTGAGCTCTGATCACTCTTTTTGCAAAAAGAAAATGATAGAATGACAGAAGGTCAGGAAGCTCCTCTAGGGGATTGCTGCATCAGAGGCACCAATACAGTAATGAATCATTATGACAGCATTGCAAAACAATAACAGGCTGAAACTTTGGGTGAATCACTGAAACGTTTGTTATAAATCCAAAAAATTCATAACAATAAGATACACATGTAAAAAAATCTACGTATAGAGTGCTGTACAGAGAAAAATGTTAGATAACACCACCTTCTACCTAGGAGAAGTAGGGATGGTGCCCACTACTGGAAGCAACAAGTATTCAATGAACCATTCAACAATCATCCCCCTTTCTGAAGAAAATAGACAAACTATATCCCCAATGCTAGAATCTGGATTTTGCTTGAGCCTGTGGAATAGTAAAAGAGGGATCTGAAATCAATGTGCATCACAGAGGAATGTATAATGCAGTAAAGAGGAGGAATAAAATACTAGCATTTCTAGTTAATAGCTTAAAAAGACCTACGCGGCCCGACTTTTTCCATTTACTGATAAGAATCCTACATATTTTTATGTCATTATCTGTGAAAAGCCAGAGGATGGTGGAGCACTGCGACAGGCTCCCCAGGGAGGCAGTCATGGCCCCAAGACTGACAGTGTTCAAGAAGTGATTGGACAAAACCCTCAGACACATGGTGTGAACTTTGGTGTTTCCATATGCAGGGACAAGAGTTGGACTTGATGATCCTTGTGGCTCCCTCCCAACTCAGGACATTCTATGATTCTGTGATTATATGATTTGAATAACTTTGTAATACTACAGTCAAAATCAGCTAAGGTATGACACAATCTATGCAAATAGTGCACAGGTAACAGATACGTAGATTTAGATGTAGAATTAGTCATATATTTTTAAACAGTCCTTCTACCAACTTGTGTTTTTTATTTCAAAAATACAAAGAACTTCTTAACGTGGAGGTTCTCCAAGCCTCAATGAAGAAAGAGAAAGGTACAAGGATTCTTCTGGACTGTTGGTTTTGTTACAGAGATACTGTAGGATCTCAAGCGTAGTGTCTTCTGAGATTAAGTTATCTCATACAATGTGAATGAAAGCTTTTTAACTGCAAAGAAACTATAAAACTACCCACTCAAAGGGATATATTTTCCTGAAAAATAGAGAATCCCAGAAATATTGTAGACATCATTTTCAAAAGTATCCCATGATTTTTGTTATGGCCATTTTAGATATCCAACGTTATGTCCAACTTTCCCTTGACACTGAGCAGCTGGATTTTTTACTAAAAGAACTCACAGTTTGTGTAGACTGAAAATTACTCCATTGGAATTGAAAGTCACAAACTCAAATTCCATAATTAAAAAAATAAGGGAGCATGCCTGTCAGCCTCAAATTCTGAGACAATAAATAACTATTTTTTTTAATAGCTAAATAATTATATTAAGTTAAACATGATGCCACATTTGGATAACTATAAACAAAAGTTTTGATTGTTAAGGTTACTATTTGTCATCATCTATGAAAAATCACTTTTGGAAATATTGTCAGCAATACTTAAATTTCTTCTCTGGTTTAATCTTATAAATGTAGGCTATCATAATGTCAATACATTCCTATAATAGACTTTATTTTGTTATATGTGCTAGCTGTTTGTGGCACTCTTACTTCTGAAATACCATCCTCAGTTAATTTTGGAGTATTTTGAAACCACATTTACAACTTCAAATTGGAATTCCCTGATGAAATCTGGAATATGGTGGAATATGAAGATTTGTGGTAATATAACTCACTAAAGAGAGGCTTCTGTAGACACAATTTTTGCGAAAGAAGCTGAAATGCCAGCTTAAGTAATGATGAACTCTCACGTTGTCCAGGATTCATTGCATTTAGGTTGCAATATTAGAAACTTTCTCTGGTTAACCAATGTATCTTCTTGGGCTGAAAAAAACTCCAACAATCCAAACCTGCTTTGCCTCTCAGGGAGACTGAATAATGTCGTGGTTAGCACAATTAACAAAATATAGGAAAAAACAAGTTAGAACTTTATGATTATCATTTTTTACTAGAACTCCTTCAAATTACAACAAATAGTTAAAATAATTTTCTTTGTTCTGGTTGTCATTATCGATACCATCTTGGCCCCACAGCCACATGGCTCTGTCACACAGTAGGGTAGTAAAAGGCTAATGAGGAGGCAAAAGAAATCCATGCCAGCATGTACTAAACTGAAAGCCAGACACTGTAATTGATACTGCTATGTGTCCTACTGTACATTGATCTCTTGTAATTGTTTTCCATTATTGTCTTAGAAAAGTGGATATGATTACCTCAGTATTTGCAGTGTTACAAAACACAAAAAATAGACCTGGAAAGGCACTTAAGGTATCATGTAATACACCTTTCTGCCCTAGGACAGAATCAGTTGTAGCCAAGGTATTCCTAACACATTCGCTTTACCCATTTTTTAAAAAATATCAGTGATATGGATTCTAAAAGCTCCCTGGACAATGTATTACAAAGCTTAATTACCTTTACCAATAGAAAGATCCTTACCTTCTTTAATGTCTGACTTAAATATCCCTCCTTGCAAATTAAGCTCATTACCTTTGGGCCAATGGGATAAAGAACAGTTAATTGTCTTCCTCTTTCCAATTGCCTTTTATTTACGGGAAGGCTGTTACCTTGTCTTATGGTCTCTAAATTTTCCTGAACACAAAAGTAATAGAAAAAGACAGAGCTATGGGGCACCTTCAGAAGTAAATTGTTAAGCAAGTGTTGAAGAAATTCTGGAGTGAGAAATTAATTTTCTGCGTATTCACTGTGCTTGACTGAAAAGATTCTTGATATAAAGGGTTTGAAGATCAAAAATTATGTATAGATATATATATTTCAAGGCAGACAATTATATTTTACTAAAATATTTAATATATTGTAGGTATTCTATTCTCTTTGTAGAACTATTCTATCAGATTAAGCTAATTTGAGATGATGAAAGGATACACTGTGTTATTTTATTAGAGTTGCATTATGAGTAGTATTTCATATATGAGTCCAAATTTATGAATGCTAATGTAGTGAGACAGGCAGAAAAGATTTTGTTCTGTTTCTCAGATTAGAATAATTCTTAAAACTCGTGTAGACATAGGCTTGAATTTTGCAGTAAAATGAAATGAAAATATTCTAGAATAATTAACTAAATAAGAGTTGTGGAAAGGAATAGGATTCCACTTACTTTGTCTGAAGCCAGCAGTATGAAAGATTTGATACACTAAAATGTATAATCACTAACATTCTGTTTCTAAAAACAGTTTACCTGAGTAAAAATAATTCTCAGTTTATAAGAAATATCATTAAGCGTTTAGAATAGTTTTTAAAAATAAAAAGTAAAAAAAAAAGTTTTAGCTATTAACTGTCTCTTAAGAAAGCATTTTTTTCCCCAAATGTTGTTTCATCTCTGTGACGGATACACTCGACATGCCCCCCAGCCAAACCAGCAGCAGTTTGGTGCAGGCTCCAAAGGAGATAAAGGCCTGAGCTGCAGCTGGGTCAATAACTCCTCTTAGGAAACCCACAAGGAAGCAGAACAGCACCCTGAACACCAATAAGTTGTGAGTGCAGGGAGTCTTATGCATATCTTTCTCACTGTATGCAATTTGACTACAAGCCAACCACATTATTCCATAAATATGACATTCTGGGTGGAGCCTACTTTGAGCTCTTTCTGCTAAACAAGCATGGCTATATGATGATGATATTTTACTACTCACAGACCACTGGATGAGCCCAATTTAAGTTTTATTTTAATAGTTTATCTGAAGTAAATGCTTATTAACTAGAATTAATCACTTAGAATTAATCACTTAGAATTATAAGATCATGTGATTTTTAGTATACTGACTGTCTCACATCACTTAGTAAGCTAAATTTGCTGAAATCTTAAGCTCTATGTTATAAAGTTCTGCTTATATTCACCAAACTTGGATCTGCTTAATGAAAACAAAAGCAGCTACAGACCATCACGAACACCTACAAGATAAGGCCTGTTTGGCACTCTACTGGGAAGAACAGAATTTACTTGGACAAAATGATCCCTTTAAGGCCAGCATGAAGCTACAGACCATTGTGGACACTTGCAAGATAAGACCTGTTTCGCACTTTGCTGAACAAATAGGGTTCATTCAGACAAAACAATACCTTCAAGGCTGGCATGAAGCAGCTACGGACTGTAAACAACACCTACAGCTAAACAAAACAAAGGCCTGCCGAAGGTCAGTGAAAAGGATCCAAAGAGAGGCAAGAAGACCCCAGACTCAACTATTGCTATTGGACCAAATTATGGCACGAGGGATGGGCAAATAGTCTGTAAGAGTATAAGCACCCACAGATTTCTAAGATTGGCTGGGATCTCTGCGAAGGCACTCAGCTCAAGCCAACCCTGCTGCTGTACTACTCCATTACATTATTTATTTCTGCAAACTTTGATGCCTGAAGGTTTGCTTTGAGAGATCTAGGATCCCACCCTCATCGCCAATGAACTTCAGTGCCTGAGAGCTCTCCTCAAGAGACCTGGGATCCAGACTGCAGAGCAACCTGACACCAGGCCCCTAGAGGGCAGGTAAGCAGGTTGAGATACACCATGAAGAAACTTTGAAATTCTTGCCAAGTGACATAAAGAATCAAGTGTGGACATATAATCCTTTGGCCATAAATACATACAATCCCTTACCTGTTTTCCTTTACCTTCTGTTTCTCAGACATGAACTTCTGATCAAGTCTGGAGCTAAGTTTGGGTCCAGTCACACCTAGACTCTGAGAAGGAGTTTAGAAAGCAAGGGGCTCCATTCTGAACCTCCTTACTCAACAAGAGGGCCTCCCTCTATCCTTTCATATCTCCTGTCCCCATACAAATCACTCTAAACCAACTCTCACACGATTCAGCTTGGCCTATTTCCTACATACAGTAACCTTGCCATCAAACTCTGTTAAGTCGTACTTTTCTTTAAGCGATCTAAACATTGCTCTGCGGCAAGCAGGACCTTAAATCACTCATGGACGACAATCTCAGCTTTGAAATCATGTGTATAAGCAATATATTTTTTACTTCCTTTTTCTATATATCCCTGCATATAGAAACAAAATATTCAAGCAAAAGCTTTCAAATCTTACTAAAATGACATCAGAAAAGGTGAGACAGTAACCCAGATCCAAAGAGTAGAGGAAAACAGAACATTTCAAGTAGATGAATCAAAATAAACAACTAAATAAACTAAAACTAAGATAGAAGAGTCACAAGAAAACCTACTTTTTTCCCAATTGTAATGAAAAATAAAGAACAAAAACATAGTGTGAATTAACATTGTTAATACAGACAAAATTGTGTTTTAGTCACCTGGTAAAGCATGATTTGATTGTCTTGTCTATTCCTACAACAAACAAGAATTTGGACACTCACCATGTCATCAACATAAATCAGAAAAATCTTTCTTTTCCTCTGTAATCATGCTTATACTTTGTAAATGTAAAACCAGTATGATTTTCACTATATTTTAATGATCTTTTTCCTTTCTATATTTTTTATTAATAATCACAATGGATGAAAATTCTTTCTCCTCACTGCTGTCTTCAGGAATTTTCATACAGAGTTGATAATGCAGGTCTTACTCAAGAAAAAAAGAAAAATCACTAAAATCAATCAAAGTAGGGACCCATTCTTTTAGTAATTCTTCTGTTGATTGCTCATGGCCAAGATTAGTAGATGTCATTACTGGAAAAAAATACAGACAAAATCCTTTGATCTTATTGGATAGTAGAATATTTAGCTCAAGGACAATAAAAGATCAGCACAGTGTGAATATTCTTGGGCTTATTGTTGTGTGCAGTAGAAATCATGGCTGAACTTCACTACAGATGATGCCATTTAAATTGTCCATTTCCCAGTTTGTTTATATTTTTGTCTGTTCATTTAGCAGAACCTTGATGTTTCCTGACATGTAACTTCAGTGACTAGCCATGAACTTAGAAATAATGAGTGTTTTTGAGGTGAAAATGATGGGCTTTCTAACTACATTAACTTCTGCTAAGGACACATACGTTTCTCTCCACTTAAATCACATCTAAGTTTGACCCCAAGACTTTTCATTGGTAAAAAACTGCTGCTGCTGCTGCTATGCTTTCATTTGATCCACAGGTTGTTGCAACTCCCCATCCTATCAAAGAAGAGCTATGTGTGAGGTAGGTGTTAAGACATGAAACTGCAATTCAAAGGAATTCTTAGTATGAATCCCATGGCACTATGTCAGCACTTGAAAGCTTCTGTTCTAGAGAAGTGGAAACAGTAGGATGAAAGACACAGGATAGTGTAATATCATTGTGCCTTTCTTTAAACCAAGATCTAAGCAAAACATGTTTGCTTCTCCCAAGAGGCTTAACTCTCCTATAGCTGGGGAAATTGATGGTTCTAAAAGTCAGCAAGGATAGGAAGGAGTACCACAGCACACACATCAGGGATATATATATATACAATGGCATTTGTATTCCTGGGGCCTATATCCAGTAAGAACTGAAAAAATAACACATGCCAAGCATTTATTTATTGTGTTGTTTCCAGACTTAATGCATAAATCAGTGAGCCCGGCACATCAATAAGGGATAGAAATCATTAAGTGTGACTGTAATCAGGCAGAGAACTGTGAAAACACTATGTGGTACTTCACATTGGCTTGTCCTCAGTTGCATCTCTATCAAACTTACTTCTGTTTGAAGAGTATAACTGTTGAGCCTTGTAAGAGTCGGTCTGAAGAACAGTTTCTGCCTGAACATCACCATCAGGGACTTGGAGAACAGATGGACTGATAGAAAGAATTGAACAATGATTTGGAGAGAGGCCTGAAGCAAGGAATAGTGTTGTGCAGGTCTCTCCAACCTGGGAGCTACGGGTAACAATGGCTGCTGTATGGACTCTATCTGCCGCCTGAGCCAAACTTGCCCCCACCACCTGAGAGGAATTGTGTTACGAAGGCCTCTCCGACCTGGGGACAATAATTGCTGTCCAGAAGATGGATTTCCACCTGTCGCTTGAGCCAGACTTGCCCCCCACCTCCTCCCTGTGACAAAAGCCTACGAAGGAGACCATGCGCAGAGGCTCGCCAAGGGTCTTGAGGTTGCCCAATGACCAGCAAGAGACCCCTGAACTGAGGCAACGCAGGCGCAGGCGGGTTCGGGCAAGCGAAGCGAGGACTTTTTGGGCCTGCACAGTTAAGCCTGGATTGCGCAATAGAGGCGGAGATTGGCCTCGATCTGTGGGAGTGAAGCGAGGGTGAAGAAGCATAAAAGACAGTTCCCGACGGGATATCGTTAAGATCTCCCCACCGAAGGATCCTGGACCACGACAGAGGACCGGCAGGACTCTTCTCACGGGACCCGAGACCAGAGGGACGCCTTTTGAACTCGCTCGGTGGTAAACCAAACCTCATTTCTGCCTTTTCTTTTTACCTTTCCTTTTCCTCTACTCTCTCTATCACGTGCCGCTTTACAGGCAAATTAATAAAGCAACACTGCTTGATTGAATTATAACCCCTTGGCATTTTGGTTGCCTTAATTTTGCACCTCGAGATCAAGGTAAACGAACCATCACGAGTCCATCACCGAATGGACCGTGACAAGCCTGTACTCCTAACCTGGAATTTCAGCTTTGTTAGTTTTATTTCATTCATAACCCACACAAGTTTGGCAGCTGAGTGCAAGATGTGCTAAGAAAGTACCCACTTCCTCTTCTACATGTCTTGGTCTGAAGCGCTACCCTTTGAAAAAAATGTGTCCTGTCACCTAAATTGGGATGCAACTACGGAAGGTCTTTGCTTTGTCATTTAGTACAGAAAATAGTTGATTTAATCTAGTCTTCAAGCACAATATAAACATTAAATAAGAACTGGTGGAAGCCAAACAGCCACAGGAGTAGGGAGTATAATGAAAAACATACCACATTTACACAGTGATTTTTATGACTTTTAAACTAAGTCAACTTCTGGCTCACCCATAGGTTTATCATAACCAGGACAATGACATGTGGTTCACGAATTTAGAAAAGGCTAAGAGCAACATGTGCGTACTCTACCTTTTTTGTTAGGTCTAATTGCAATGTACTGCAATGTAAGTGAGCTCAAAGTCCCATGGAAGAGTCCCTCTGAAGCAGACACGAGTTGTGCACAGAGATGTCATCCACAAATGGCTGTGAATCTTTGTCAGGGAAGACATCTGAATGGGAAAAACCTGTGATAACTGTTGGACAGCTGTAGATGTATTTACAGTCCTTCCTTCTAGAGCTGTACCAGGTGCAGGTGCCCAGGTCTGGCAGCGGGGGCTGCAGGGGTCTCTGTGAGGGGAGGCTGGGGCTGCCCTGTGCCACACACAGATGGTTCCAGCAGCTCCAACCACCAACCGCAGGGCACAGCTGAGCCCCAAGCTGAGGTTGTACTGCCTCCATGAAATGTATTTAAGAAAGTGCAGCAAATGCTACAGAGTGGCAGTGGGGGGCGGGGAGAGCAAAAAAAAGAGTGAGAAGCAACAGAGGGAAGACCAAGGTGATGAAAGGAGGAAGAGGAACAACAACTCAGTGGCAGAGCGTGCTGGAGCAGGGGGAGGGGGAAGCACGGAGATGCAGAGAGAAACTGCCACCTCCTGCAATGCCCTATATGATGTTCGTTACCTCATGAAGAGACCGAGTGTAACTTGTAATGATGTAAAAGGGGAGACAAGAGGTACCCAGAGTGATGAAGAGCCTGGGAAAAGGGGAGGAAAAGTACTTTCCCCAAGTGTGTCATGCTTGTTTCTTTTTTCTTGGTTTTTGCTTCCCAATACCTGAATCAGTAACTAAAAATTTATATTAATTGACAATAACTGAAGCTAATTTCCCAAAGCTGAGTCTGTTTTGTCCATGAAAGTAACTGGTAGTTGTCTCCTGTCTTGACTCCCTGCCTTTGTCTCTAGCCACAAGCTTTCTCATTCCTGTTTTTCCTATTTTCTCCCTCTTCTCACCGAAGAGTAAACAAGTAGCTGGGTGGGAGTTTGGCTGTGAGCCAAGGCTTACCCACCACAGGCGCAGACTTAGCATCTCTATATAGCACAGACACGTAGCAAGGCCAAGAAAATAAGCTAATTTGATTGTAAATATTGATATATATCTATATGTGCTTATATATATTCTATATATAGTCAGGGGAAAATCAGAATTTTAAACCCAGACTGTGTTCCTTAAATCAGTAGAACAGTTTTACAAGCACTACTACGAACAGCAATAATTAATGTTTAGTAGAACTAAGAGAAGAAAGCAGTAACAAGTGTTGTATACAAGAAACAAGATAAATTCTTTTTTTCTTTTTTTTTTTAATGTTTTAATAGATAGTGTAGATTAATTGGTCTAGGCTCATGGTATTAAAGACCACGTGAGAAATATCACTTGTCTTTTGTGATGATATCTTCCCAGCAAATATTACTTCGGTTTGGATAGTTCAAATATTTGCTTCTTTCCTGCTAGAAAGATGGTATCTTTTATTCCTGAGCCAATATTTGTAATTATTAGCAAATTTGGAAAAGTTGTCACTTGTTGAATTTATGCTGAATTTATGTTGATTGTGGATGTACTTAAGTCCAAAGTCTGGCACAGTTCTAGCTGTAAACATACTTGCTAGCAAAGCAAAAAAAAAATATTGAAGCAGTTGTAACAGCAAATAACAACTTAGCATTATCTCATAGTATTTATTCTCATAAGGATATGCACATTATGGAAAGAACTATTCTGCAGAACGCCGAAATAGTTTTTGACTATATATGGTTTAAATTCTGGAATATAATTTAAATATTTCTTAATTCTTTCTTTTTAACTGAAACAAACAAATGAACAAATATTTATATTGCTAGTGGAAACTGCTGTGTATTAGAGGAAAAAAAAGTCTTCCAGATACTATAGCTGTGTTTACTAATCAGACTTCCTTTTTCAATTTAAGTCCTTAATTGCATAAATAGGCTTTAATACATCTTTGCTTTAAGGTCATAGGAAGTGAGATTAAATGACTCTTCTCAGAAATCATTTGACAATATGAACATGCTCAGTTAACAAAAGATTATTCAAAGCTTTTACTCAGATACATAAAATATCACATTATGAATCATTTTAGTCTGACCTGTTTCATGCATGGTATTAAGTCACAGTGCACAGTATAAAAGACAAATTTGAAAGACTTTACAGTGTTTGTAATGTAGTTTACAAAATCTTCCACACATACTAAACCCATGAAGTTTGTTTTGTAAGTCTCAGTTCATGAATGGAAGAATCCATCCCCAATCAATTTGTACTTTAAAAGCAAGAACCAGAAATGTCACATGCTTCATGTATCCTCTCAACGCAAAATAATAAACTTAACCGAGGATGAGAGCTGTCTTTTCATTAAGTAAAAAATTTAGGTTCCACAGAGAAAATAATAACCTTAGAAAAGGTTTTGTTAATCAAAAACTATAGAAGTCATTCTGACTGCATGAACTTCCGTGCCGTAAAATTATTTGACGTCTCTATATGATAAAGGAAAAGAAAAAAATAGTGAACACAGGGGTAACAACCAAAATCTGTTCTCAATTTTAAAATCTTTACTTTATACTCAATACAGGCTATATCTGTGTTTGTATTCTAGATTTATAAAAGGTTATTGTCTCATATCTTAGTGAAAAAGAAAATCATCCAATTAGATATTCACATGGCCCTGTCACTATAAAACACCAAAGAGGAAGCATAGTTTGACTTTCGAGTACAAGACCTCAGTTTGCACTACTATGTTGGTAGTATGACTATGCTGGTCAATCCTAATAATCTTTGAGTATATTTTGATAGGGACACATAAAGAAAAAAACAAGGAAAAAGTGAAAAAGCATTCTGGAATGTAAAACGAGCAATTGTGCAGAAAGATTAATTTATCTTCTGGAAAGTTTCTAGGAAGTTTGACATTTCTACTGAATTAAAAGGCCTCCTCACTTTGGAAATGACAGTGCTGTCTCAGCACATGAAGAGCCACATCCCATCTGCCATTTTCAAGTTCTTGTTTCAAGAAACGTAAAATGTACTCCCTCCAAATGATGTATGTGCTTTAGTGTAAAATATACCAATGGTTAAGCATCTTATTCAACCCTTACGTTTGCAAACATATGAGGAAGCCTATGCATTAGATGAAAGCATGTAGCTGTTATTGACTCTTCATTAAGATCACACACAAAAGTATTGTTATTGTTTAGGTCATTAACTCTGAAGACTTGTGCATTATTTAGGTGCAATAACAGCAATTACATTTTTTATGTGGATATTACTTCTTTCTAAGAGTTGAAACAAATTCAATTGAACAAATAAATGTATGACGTACTAAAGTGGAAGTCACACAGAATTCATATGCAAATATAATTCATTTCAGATATGGAAGAGTGGATGTGATCAGAAAGACTGTCTAAGAATTGGTGTGTTCAGAAAGTTGATAAAGACCAGAGGTGTATTAAATAGATGCTGATTACATTTGATCTTGGTTCTCTGAGTAACTTCACCAGAGCTCAGGTGATTGTAAATTGAAATGTGTTTGTTAATTAAAATGAACACTGAATAGCTGCAAATACACTAACTTCTGCAAACACTTCTTCAGCCAAGGAGTAGAGATTTACTTCTAAACCTGGTTTGGAGGTTTTGGTTCTCACAGCAAGAGATGTCAACTGGAGTAAAGGCCTGCTTGGAGAAATGTGCTTAGAGAGACAGAAATTATTTCCCTGAAATGAGGCTGGCTTATTGTTTTCCTACAGCATTCAAATATAGTACAGTACAAATAAAAACCTTGGCACATAATTATGCAAAAAAAAAAGCAACACAAATAAAGATTTGGTTTTGGCCTTGGATGCAGTCGTACTCAATCAGACACCATCCATCAGGCCACCCATGTGCACAAGTTTGCTTAAACATTTTCTAAGTAAAGTAAGAGCTGTTAGCTGAAACTGCCATCCAGTGATAGGTAATTTCCCTGATGCTTCACTAAACTTGGTCATTGCTTCTTCAGCTACAGCTGACAGTTAAAGAAACTGTTTGCTACATCGTGCTTGCTTGGTGCTGCTTCCCAGCAGTGAGTTTCCTAACTGCTATCCAGATTGCAATTAAGGAATTCAAGATCTGGGGAGAGGCCTGGCTTTCCTCTTATTCCTGCTGCCAGAGGGTGCAGAAAGAAAGTTCGGAGTGCAAGATGTGATATCTCCTTGTAAACAACCTCAACTCTGCTGAGCAAGAGCATGTATACATGTAGTTACTCAAGAAACCAAGGAACAACTTTCATGGGATTGCCTGTTCTTCTTCAGTAATTTACTCAGTTATCAAAACTATTAAGACTGTTGCTTAGTTCCTAATCTGAAAAGTACAGTTTACAGTATTTATTAACCTCATGGAAATCTTGTGAATATAAAGCACTGAAAACATGCCAAGTAGTCCAGGTAGGTTTAGAACCAGAATCTGTGACAGAACCTAAGATACCTATTTTTTTCCTAGCAAATCCACTGTTGTGTTGGTAGGATACTTCAACTGCAACAAAAACTGCTTTTAACTATTCTTTTTATCTACATTAGGAAGTAAAACCACCCAGCAACTATTTGCAGGAGAAGCCCCTGTGTCGTAGCACACCTATACCTCTATACTCCCGAGAGCAGTGTCGATGTGTCCAGGTTGGCTCCTGGAAACTGTTTGCACGTTATGTTAATATCCATACTTGGCACAGATTGTCTGGACTGAGTTGACCAACCTGCATCAAAGCTGTGCCAGGGACCACCTTAACTGAACAGTAACACCAGTTCCAATTCAGTAGTTAAGCCTATACCCTGTTCAGTTGATTTGAATAGATGTAATCTCTCTGTACACTTTATTAATCTTTTTTAGTGCACTAGAAGATGATTTACTGTTTCACATAATGTAAAAGCCTAACTGAATGGAATGGCAGCTGTCTAGAATTTTTTTCAACAAGACAAAAATAAAATATGGGTGAAAACTATGGAAGTTCATGGAAACATGCAATTTTTCATGGTAGACAGATAAAAGAGTTTGTAGATAAAAATGAGGACATAACCCTCTGCAAATGATGGTAGGTTGTGGCGCTTACCTAGGGAATGGATGGCCAGTATCAAACCTCACTGCTTAATACTATATTGAAAGTAATTAGACCCTTTATATGAGAATTGAATGTTGGCCTTCTGTTTGCTTTACAATGAAAATAAAATGCAAAATTTCTTCATTTTACTCAAGAAGTCGAAAATCTCAAAAATTCTTCTAGGATGTTTTTCTGACCTAGTCGGTTAGTGAGTGTCTTCTAAAAAAAGTCATTAGATATTACACATTAACTTGTAAGAGCAAATATACTTTCATTAAAGACCATTCCTGGGAACAGTTAGTCTGTAATCATCCTTGAATCTAGAATGCTGAGTGATCTGACCCTGGACAGAAATTAAACCAGAAGGAGAAACAAATATAACTTTAAAATAGCATTGATACCAAAAATCGAGCAAAAATACTCTCACAGGACAAAATGTTTTCAGAATACTTCAATTTAGATATACAGGCTAAGGAAAAAAAAAAAAACAAAAATGTTCATGTTAAAATTTTAATATAAGGTACAGTTCTTTTTTTTTCCTAATATGATAATTATGATTTAATGTATGAAATGCTATCAACTCTATGGGATCTCTAACTTTGCATACACATAAATCCTGTTGGCTGATAAACAGGCTTATATTAGTGTCATGTGTGGAAATGAACCTCGCAAAATTTCGTGTACATAAAAAGTATATTGAACTATTGTAAAGACACTGGTGAAATTTTCTGAAGATCCTCATGCTGACCTTCAAAAAAAATTTTTTTTGCATAAACCGATAATACCTGTAGAGTATGAATTTATAAATTCTCTTTTAGAGAAATAAATTTTAAAACATGGCACAAAATGTTGTGATGTCTACCTTCTCTTACAGTAACACAGTATTCTGTGTACCACCTTCACTGTGCTCTTTTTAAACCCGAGTGGAGTTTCTGTAGGATCCTAACTTGTCACGTGTATTTAGAACTTCATTATACCATTGTCCAACTCATCATACTTAACTAATAACAGAAATTTCAGCTTGCAGGTAAAATTTTACCATGTTTGCAATTTTCTTTTTTTTTTTTAGAAAATAGTATATAATATATATAGCATATATAATAAATCTTGACCCTTTCAATAATTTCTTACTGAGGAAATTTGGTAGGAGCTTTTGTATAGACTAAGAAATTAGTTCTTTCAATCAGTTTGTTTGTACCAACAGAGATTTTACCATTGACTTAATGATCATTACCATAACCTTAAAAATTAAATAGTTTGCAATTTTACTTATGTTTTCCAAAGGCTGGATATAGTGAACCTATAAACAGTGTGTGAGAGCTGATGCCATTACATGAATATTCAAAACTGAAATATCTCACACGATTATGTGAAATGTAATATTATTTCTCTGTCTTCTACCTTGCTACTTTTGTTTGCTGAGATTCATTGTTAGCGAATCAGGCTAATTTTAGGTGCTAGCAAATGGTACTAAAACCTGTGGACTCAAGTAAAACAATTCATCCAAATTACATGGTTTGCACCAACATGCAACAGTTTATCCTGGAGTCCTTATATAGTTCTGGAAGCGTTCTAGAAAGTCTTTCTCTGGGCACCTACAGCACACTATAGCTCTGCTGCTTCTTTCACAGGATTCTTTCAATATTATAGTATTATCTCTTTTCTCACATTTCCTTTCCTTAGACGCCACTTGCTTGTCCCATATCTCCTACAATGCAGGCAAAATTAGGCTCTTAATGTGTGAAGTAACACTGGGATATACGGGCATGACCAAAAGAGAGATTATGGTTATTTCTCCCCCGGAAAAGAGAGAGAAGAAATTAAGTGATCTTTCTGTTTTACCATTTGTTCATGGTTTTAGAAAATCTTCAAACTTTGAAAGAAATACTCTCTTTCCATTGACAATCATCAACAAAGACCCCTGGAGAGGGTTCTTCTAATTGAAAGGATTGCATTTACTTGGAAAGAAGGTGGGATTGTTTTTTATCTTCTAAATAGGATAAAATTATTGTTTAATTTATATTTGTGACAAAACCAGATATTTTATATATCATGGAGTATCTCAAGATGATGCTAACTCACCTGTGCTAGAGAGAAGAAAAGGAATAATATGAGAGAGAGATCTTCACAACTACTCAGAAAAAAGGAGGCAGAATTAAATTATTTCCCAGGCATACTGAAATAAAGATCTATGTGACAGGGTCTCTATGGAATGATACTGGTTTTGTTCCTAATCAATAGAGAGAGTTGGTATCTGATTGATTTACTAATCTCATTCTTGTGAAATCAGTTTTAATCTGCTGAGAATTTAATTGCATTTACTGTATGATTAATTGCATTAGGGTGCTTGGAATGCTAGACAGGCTTTTGTAAAAATTTACACCTGATTCAAACCAAAATATTAAAAATATTTTAGGATAAAACAACTCTTGAAATCTGGAAGAAAAATTATACCTCTGCTCTAGGATATGCGTTGTTAAAGACTGATTTTTATACTATTTTTTTAGTGCAAAGGCAATAACAAAGTTCGGGTTGAAACCTTTGCTGTAGAAAGGTTATTGTGTCTTAGCCACATGATCATCAAATTCACTGAAATGTTTTCAGGAGCCCTGTGCTTGCTTAGTCTTCCTTTCATGTGTTTATTTTTCCTTCTAGTACATCAAATTGCCTTTCAGTAGGATGTCTCTGCCAAATCAAGGAATTCACAAATACGCCTACACTCAATTGCATTAGATCTGTTGGGATGAGGTTAACTTTGCCCAGAGCAGCCCATATAGTGTTGTGCTTTGTATTTGTAGCTAGAATGGTGTTGACAATACACCCCTGTTTTAGCAATTGCTGAGCGGTGGTCGCGCAGCATCTAGGCTGTCTCACACACTCACACGCATCTGCCAGTAGGCTTCAGGTGGGCAAAAAGATGGGAGAGGACATAACCAGGACAGCTGACCCAAACTGACCAAAGGGATATTCCATACCATGTGATAGCACACTCAGCAATAAAAGCTAAGAGAAAGAGGAGGTAGGGAGAGGCACAGGGGATTTCATTATAAGGTGTTTGTCTTCTGAAGAAACTGCTATATATACTGAGGCTCTACTTCCCAAAAAGCATCTGGACATCTCCTGATGATGGGAAGTAGACAATAATTCTTTTTTGCTCTTTGTTTGGTTTTGTTTGTTTGTTTGGGTTTTGGGTTTTTTGTGTGTTTTGGTGGTGATGGTTTTGTTTTGTTGGGTTTTTTGTGTTTGGTTTTTTTTTTTTTCTGTGTGCAGCCTTTGCTTTCTTACATTAAACTGTCTTTATCTCGATCCACAAGTTTTTCATCTTTTCTTCCTCTGTCCTGCTGAGGAGGCAGAGTGAGAGAGAGGCTTGGTGGGTATCTGGCAGCTAGCCAAGTTTAATCCAACACATCAGTAAAAAAAACAAACCACAAACCCCAAACCGATAACCACCTTTACTTCCTGTATGAAATTCACTGATGTAGGATTACATGTGATATCAAAAAATGGAGCCCTTTGAGGACATTATAGGACTAGGAGGCATAGAATGGCCACATACATTGTTCTGTTCACAAAAACGCATAACCCTTAAAACATCAGAAGCAGCCATTTTTGGAGGGGGAAATCCACAGAAAACTGCCCAATCTACGAAAAATAAATATGACACTTTAAAATCCCCATTCTTTTCATTCTGTTGTCATAGCACAGCTGCAATCTCTTCAGGGAACCTAAATATGTTTATCAGTCTGTTTCTCACCTTCATCCTTTATCTGTGAACTCCTGACATCCAGATGAGACTGATTGTGTAATCTCTTCCAATGTGAATCAAATGAACTAACCAGACTTTTCCATAATTTCATAATTTCCAGCCTAGTGAAACTTCATTTTGAATTAATATAAAGTCTGCATCAATCCACAGAAAATGCAATTTAATTATTGTTTTAGTTATTCCTTCAGAAATCCACAGAAAAACCTACATACATGAATAGAAATTCTGATGAGGAAAAGCTATTTTATGTTCTTGTGCCATGTAAAACATCTGTAATGTTTGGTTTGAGGACCAAGACAAATGCAGTTTAATCCCTTGGATGCTAGAGACAGAATACACTCAGTAAAATAAACTTATGGTATCATATCAAGACTTCCTGTTATGCATTCGCATTCACTCAATTATTCTTCCTATCAACCTTTCATAAATTTTTTGCTGACATTCTTCACTCTTCTTATTTTTAATAAAAAGCTGCTGTGACACAGTCTAAGGCTACAGCTTTTGCCGAGTGTTCCTTTTATTTATAATAGCATTCATTGTCTGACATGTTCCTTCTACAAATCTCTTTGATATGGGTTACAGATCACAGCTGCCACTGAAATGACTCTTTCAGTGTTCTGTCCTCGTGTTATAATACATGAGGACATCATATGTAGAGTTAGAGTAGGAGGGTAAATAAGACAATTCACTTTGATGACATTTCTCTCCCGTACCCCTGTAAAAATAAAAATGAACAAACAAAAATCCCCCCAAAATATCAAAAACACCAGACTAAAAAGATTTTCTAGAGAAGCTATGAAGAAATTAACACAAAAGTGTTGCTTTTCAATTCAGTTTTCTGCTGCCTTCCATACACTTCATTTTAAAATCAGTTTTATCACAACTTTCCGTCTTTGCTGATGATTTTTTTTTCTTTAACCAGATTTTACCCTAAAATCTGCCTGCTTTTTAAATTAATCATTTTGTGCAGCATTATCCTAAGTCTTTTAACTGGGTATAGCTCAGGCTTTGGCTATTCTCTAGATTCTCACATCCAACCTATTCAAAGTTAGCCAGATTCTTTTGCATAATAGCTCAAAGACGTCTTCTCTATGTATGGGTCCACATCACTAGTAACCTTGTGCACTATCTCCCCTTTTGATTATTGAAAACATTTTTTCCACTTAACTTCATGAAATGCAATCATGTCTTTCTGATAGCGAGCCAAAAAGCTAATGCAAAGCTTTTTTCCTAGTCTGTCATTTTAACTTTATAACCTTTATTCTGCACTGTTCTACTGGCTGCTTTTCTGAGAGCAGAGTAGAAATAGGCTTCTTCACATTCAAGGATCTTCCAGACTATATCAGCCCACAATTATTATGCAGTATCAAGAGATTGATTCTTGACCATGACCAGCAGTTGGGCCCAGCTTCATGAGACTTTTTAACACAAAACAAACAAAACTCCAAACAAATAAAATAATGGTAATTATTATGAGACAGAAACTACATGGGTTCCAAAAGGAGGTGGGAAATTACCCTAACTTACTTTGCTGATGTTTTAACAAAATGATTCCCATGAGTACTTACCAACACATCACATAGGCTAACAAAATAATGGTTTTGACTCTCCTTTTGATTAATTCAGTTTTTATGAAATGGGAATTAAGTCGTAAGAAATATGCAAGCTCTTTGATAAGCAAAAATAGTTTAATCTTCACCTACTTTTAAATCAACCGTGGCAGTACATGACCTGTAAGACAATGTTTGCTGAAAAATGCTTCAAATTTATAAATACACTCTGTGAAATGGAAACTCTTCCTTCCTACTGCCATCTTAGAGAAAAAGAGTTTATTGAGGGATTTCTCTCTTTTTTTCCTATCCGTTAGATCTTTTATATTCATATTACATATTTAATAACTTAAAGAAATAATTCTGCTTTCTTTTTCCCTTTATAGAGTTAATATCATAGCACAAAGAGCTAATGCCCTTTGTCCACACAGGCAAAGTGTTAGTTGTTCACCATGATCATGCTCTAGAAAATATTCAGTTGCCGAAAGTATTTTCTCCTTGAGATTTCAATGATCAGTAAGCTGTATCATCTGTGTACCAAAAAGAAAAGCCAACAAAAAAAACCCCCACCTAAACTCAAGCCAAAAATACTAATCCCAAAACCTAAAAAACTTCTGGCATCAGATTTACCACAAACAGAATATAGACTTTGAGATCATTTGTCATCACAGTGACTGTACAAACAAGGTAACTTTAACAAAAGCTACTGTTAGATTAAACTGCATGTGTCTTGGTCCTCAAACCAAACATTACAGGCATTTTACATGGCACAAGAACATAAAATAGCTATCATAGGATAGTTTTTCCTCATCAGAATTTCTATTCATGGGAGGTGTTCCTGCCCACGGCAGGGGGCTTGGAACAAGATGATCTCTAAGATCCCTTCCAACCATTCTATGATTCTATGAACTTAAATATTCAATTCTAAAAAAAAGACCCTGCAACATAAGCCACAGGAGAACCTTTCCACATCCACAATTTTATCTTTATTGCACGTTCTGTATTGCTTTCCACTTTCTTTGACTTCACTGATCTCAGCTCAGTTGTGCTGAGATTCATTTTAACCAAGGATCTGTATCCAAACATTTTACAGCTGGCATACAACCAGCACAGGTGAATACCATAAGATATAGAAACTTGACTCACTCTCATTAAATAGCAAAACCATCACTGATTTTAACAAAGCCAGGGCTTTGGTCAGAGTTCTTAGTTTGCCTTATCAACATAATTTCTGTATTTAAAAATTGCTGTAGTGTGACATAAAAATACCTCTCAGTGATACCTTACAATGACTGATTAAGGTAGGGATTTTTTTTTCCTCTCCTTTCCTATAATGTGTAGCAAATAAAAAATACCATATTTGAAATAGATAGACAATTTGCTGGAAAATGGTCTATTTTATAAAAAATACTTTTAATATCTATTCTGGGAGTTTCCCTTAGAAACAACAAAATAAATGGCTGCTGCTCCATTAAGAAAGCTCCAGTTGTATTCTGCAGGCACCAGTTTTGTTTTACTCTCGAATTCCTAAACAAATTTAAAGTTAAAACTTCTGTTTACTTTCTAATGTGTTCAAAAGACTAATCAATGATGTCTACACATCACAGTAATAGTATTTCTCTATGTCTGATATGGGCAGTAAAGGAAGCATGAGGCACTGTTCAGTAGGCCCATCACAAGAAGGTATTTTTTGTTGTCAACTGTGAATGAGCTGAGCTGTAATAAATAGTACAATTAGTAGAAATAAAACAGCACACTGACAAGACTGAGATGGTATTGAGCAGGACACTTTGCAAATGCATAGTCAGAGAATCATAGAAAACTTCAGTTGGAAGAAACCCTCAAGATCATCAAGTCCAACCATAACCTAACTCTGGCACTAAACCATGTCCCCAAGAAACTCATCTAAACACCTTTTAAACACCTTCAGGGATGGTGACTCCACCACTTCCCTGGACAGCCTGTTCCAATGCCTGACAACCCTTTCCATGAAGAATTTTTTCCTAATATCCAATCTAAGCTTCCTCTGGTGCAACTTGAGGCCATTTCCTCTTGTCCTATCACTTGCTACCCTCCATGCTACAACCTCATTTCAGGTAGTTGTAGACAGCAATAAGGTCTCCCCTCAGTCTCCTTTTCTCCAGGCTAAACAGCCTCAGTTCCCTCAGCCGCTCTTTACAAGACTTGTGCTTCAGGCCCCTCACCAGCTTTGTTGCCCTCCTCTGCACTCTTTCCAGCACTTCAATGTCTTTCTTAGGATGAGGGGACCAAAAGTGAACACAGGATTCAAGGTGCAGCCTCAGCAGTGCTGAGAACAGGGGGACGATCACTTCCCTGGTCCTGCTAGCCACGCTATTCTTGATACAAACCAGGATGCTGAAGGCCTTTTTGGCCACCTGGACACACTGCTCATTCATGTTCAGCCAACTGCCAACCAGAATCCCCAGATCCTTTTCTGCCAGGCAGCTTTCCAGCCACTCTTCCCTGAGCCTGTAGCGCTGCGTGGGGTTGTTGTGACCCAAGTGCAGGACCTGGTACTTTGCCTTGTTGAATCTTATACAGTTGGCCTCAGCCCAATGATCTAGCTGGTCCAGATCCCTCTGTAGATCCTTCCTACCCTCCAGCAGACCAACACTCACACCCAGTTTCATGTTGTCTGTAAATCTTTTCAATTAAATGGTTAGAATCTGAATAGAAGGGGGAAAACAGCAGTCAACCCAGAAACTAAAGACACTCTTGGTCTCTCAATCCCATTTTAGCTTTGTGTCTTCTAAAACTTTATCTCACTAAAGTGCAGTGTTATACATTCCATAGGTGCCCTTGTACTCATATATAGCTGACTGCCTGTTTTGATATGTTCCAACAATAACAAACATTGACCAGCAATCACTTAAAGGTTTTCTTAAGATTTTCATATGTACTTCTCCCCCTGGAGCTGTCACTCCATCATTTAATCTTGATAGCTCTATATATGGACCATTATATCCCTCTATTGACATTGCTTATGCAGCAGCTGCTTTACACAAATCTGTTTTGTTCTTGTAGTCTTTGCTGTTGCAGCTGTCTTAGTTTTACACTGGCTTTGTTCATTTCAGGTTAGTGAACCTATTTAGATCAGTTGAGAATCTGGATCTAAACCTTTCTGATTAACATAAGAAAAATATTTTCTAGGGAGAAACAAAGAACAAGTACTTTAGCATAAGTCACAGAATCACAGAATCACAGAATGTTAGGGATTGGAAGGGACCTCAAAATATCATCTAGTCCAATCCCCCTGCCAGAGGAGGAACACCTAGGGGAGGTTACACAGGAAGGCGTCCAAGCGGGTTTTGAATGTCTCCAGAGAAGGAGACTCCACAACCTCCCTGGGCAGCCTGTTCCAGTGTTCCGTCACCCTCACTGAGAAGAAATTTCTTCTCAAATTTAAGTGGAACCTCTTGTGTTCCAGCTTGAACCCATTACCCCTTGTCTTACTATTGGTTGTCACCGAGAAGAGCCTAGCTCCATCCTCGTGACACCCACCCTTTATATATTTATAAACATTAATAAGGTCACCCCTCAGTCTCCTCTTCTCCAAGCTAAAGAGACCCAGATCCCTCAGTCTTTCCTCATAAGGGAGATGCTCCACTCCCTTCATCATCTTTGTTGCCCTGTGCTGGACTCTCTCCAGCAGTTCCCTATCCTTCTTGAACTGAGGGGCCCAGAACTGGACACAATATTCCAGATGAGGTCTCACCAGGGCAGAGTAGAGGGGAAGGAGAACCTCTCTGGACCTACTAACCACCCCCGTTCTAATACACCCCAGGATGCCATTGGCCTTCTTGGCCACAAGGGCACAGTGCTGGCTCATGGTCATCCTGCTGTCCACAAGGACCCCCAGGTCCCTTTCCCCTACACTGCTCTCTAATAGGTCATTCCCCAAACTATACTGGAATCTGGGGTTGTTCCTGCCCAGATGTAAGACTCCACATTTTCCCTTGTTATATTTCATTATTTTTTTCCCCGCCCAGCTCTCCAGCCTGTCCAGATCTCGCTGGACGGCAGCACAGCCCTCTGGCGTGTCAGCCACTCCTCCCAGCTTGGTGTCATCAGCAAACTTGCTGATAGTACACTCAATTCCCTCATCCAAGTCATTGATGAATATATTGAATAATACTGGTCCCAGAACTGACCCTTGAGGCACTCCACTAGATACAGGCCTCCAACCAGACTCCGCCCCATTGACCACGACTCTCTGGCTTCTTTCCTTCAGCCAGTTTGCGGTCCACCTCACTACCCGATCGTCCAGTCCACACTTCTTTAGTTTAGCCATGAGGATGCTGTGGGAGACGGTGTCAAATGCTTTACTGAAGTCAAGGTAGACCACATCCACCACTCTGCCATCATCATAAGTCTTCCTTTTAAAATACAATTTAGGACATTTGAAAAACAGAAAAGAAAAAGAAAATGTTCTACATTTCTTTTTCTACACAGCAAATGTAAAGCAGGAATCCCTAGGGGATTTGACTATATTATACTATACGCACATAAGAAACATTGCAAATCAAATTTTACATCAGTATTTTATAAGCTAAGCATTTAAATTCCCATCATCTATAAACATACATAGATTACAACTGCAACTGCCATTGAAAATAGATTCTTCTGTTAGTTTTAAGAGAGGTGAATTTTTTCCACGAATGTTAAGTTTAGAGATGTTTTAATTTACATGTGCAAGTCTCTTAGAAATACTTCAAGAATCCATACCATACATCAGATTCAGGTTGTGGTATCATTTCTTGAGAGAGGTGAATATTGTGCAACACTTGGAGGACATTAATGGAATTTACAAGCTCAGAATACTGTTGAACTGTCATGATAGCTAAGATAAACAGTCTCTGTTGATTTATCCCTTAAAAGTAGCTAAGAGCCAAACAGCAAATTGAGTTAATGCAGCATGCTCTTGATCAATATACCTGCTGGCCATTAAGCCTTTAATACTGCCAGTAGTACATTTGTTTTCCACCTTATTATAGTCTCATGTAATTGTCTTAAAGTTAACTTTACTAGATGAAAACCCAAAATTTAAAAAAAAAAAGAAAAATATAGCAGATGACTATTTGGCTTTTAATTCTGAAGAATATTGATATTCAGATTAAATTTCATTAATAACTTAACCTCATTAAAAACACTGTTCAACAGATTTGCACAAAGAGCCTCATTACTCTTAGGTCATACAGTAAATAACATGAATATTTTATACTTTATAGTAAGGAAAAATATTTATAAAGGTATATATAAAGTCTAAAATATATTCAAGCAATACTAAACTAGCATTAAACTAATTTCTATTAAGATCAGGCATTTATTCTAAAAGAACACACTGCAGTACAATACAAAATAAATCACTAACACTTTTTAGAAGGGTATTTAGTATAACTGGGTTCTCAGTATAAGTCATACTCGTCAGCTCACAGCTGACAGAAGAAAATAATACCAAAGTTGTCAAACCCTAGAAAAGAAAGTTAGAAAATGAATGTTAACAGGAAAATACATACAACATGAATGATCCTTAGTAGAATTTTATAACCCTCAAAATTGAATATGCACTTTTTCCATTTTCAAAATAGAGCTCTCCTAATTTCAGACAGAATTGAAATACATTAGTGGAGGAGTAAATTAAGGTCAAGTTTTTAATGTGTGAATACATCACTCAGGTCCAGTTTCCATCCACATATTTTTCTTATCAAGGCCACTTACTGGATATCAATTCTAAAGATTGGTTTGGTAGCAATTATTAAAACTGGTCTTGTTTTACTTGATTATTACATAGAATATGGTGCAAATTCTTTCAGTATCCAGAACTATTCCCTTAATTAACTTGCAGTGCCTGTAATTTTGACATGCCTTTGATGGTGTCCATGTAAGCAGAATTAAACAAAACAATTCTGATTATTGCACACAGAATTCTTGTTTCCTCATTCTGTTTCATTATTACTATTATCTTCATACCTGCTTTAAATCTATTTCATCTGATCACAAAAAAAAAGAAGATATGTTCTGATCAGAAGAATGCCACATCTTGTCAAAACAGGAATCAAATTGGTGGATGATGTAACCAAAAGAGAAATAATTCCACCTGTCTTTCTCAGAGATAAACTGACACAATTATTAGGTGGGAGACTAGTGCACAGGTGTTTGTGAACAATTGTGTAATTGTGACTTTGGTCCTCCAGATTAATAGGACTACTAGGACTACTTTGCTTAGTGTATAACTATGATTACTTCACAAAGAAGAGAGTATCTGTCAATATACTCTTCAGATATTTCACCTGAACTCTGTAACCATGAGCTCTACTCATCCACTTGTGCAATAAAATGTGCAACTTTGAAACTCATGTCAGAGATGCCTGGAGCTCAGCACCTTTTCTTATTCTATGTAGATCAAAAATAGTCAATCTGTATCTCATGACCAAAATGAAGAACGTAGTAGAGGGGTGTTTACTTTATAAATTATTAAATTCTCAGTCTAATGGGTCAATGATTAACAAGACTTAAGGTTGTCACAGAGGCACCCTGGAGTTACTTTTAGATGGACAACAAGTTCCAAACCAGACTTTATTCCAGCTGGAAAAATGTAGCCAATAAACCAACTAGAAACAGGGTTTATACAATTATTTAGCACTCCGACAACATAAAATACAGATTCGGATATCAGCTGAGGAGATTATTAGGGAACAATAACATAAGAATAATGAGGATCCACAAGGAGCATGCATTCACTCACAAGAAACAAAAAACTGAGGCCTCTCACTCCAGGAGAAATAATCACTCACGTGGTTTAGGCAAGGACCCGTTCAAGGATATATCCAGTAAATAACCACTCACCCAAATGAGGAGGTGAGATGCTCTCAGTCCTGGGAAATCTCCTTAGATGGTGTCCCAGCCTAAGGGGAAGGCTCCGGTTCACAGACCTGCTGCTCTGAGAAGACCACTCAAAGTGGGTCTTCGGCAGGCACCCCGTTTTATAGCCTGGTCAGATCTGGCTGTAGGCATTACAACATGGTCCAAAAGCTTCTCCAATTCTCTGGGCACCTCCATTGTTGAGGACCTTGTCAATTGACTAAGGGTCCCATCCCCTGCCCCATCCATCCCAGTTGTGTGCCATGGAGTAGGGAAGGATGTGACTGTCAGCACCTTGGCATCACCCTGAATGTGTATGTTGGGACAGGCACAATGGGGCACAAAATGTGCTAAGGAGCCATCAGCTGCCATATTGAAAACTCCCAGTCTCAGGGGGATGTGCAACTGCCACAGGGTGGATAATGCTGGAAGGTCAGACCCTCCTAGGCTTGTATGTTTGCATTTCCTTCCCTGCCAACTCTTGCTGTTAAAATAGTAACTCTAAGAAATAACCTTGAAAAAACCCTATGGTCTTGTATGCACAATGCTGTTGATTTATCTAGACAATAAGTTTTCATCTTAATAAACAACAAATTTGTGCTGTTTGCACTAAGTTTTTAGGAGAAATAATAAACACTTTTTTTAATACTAGTATTTGATTTTAAAATCTCAAGACACATGAAATATAAAATACTTAGTGAAGTTATTTTTTAAAGTCTTTATTGAAGAAAGACTGAAAACCCACTTCCCTTGTATGCATGCTTGTCAGAGATTTGGGGCTGAGACAGTGGACATTTGTTCTAATAGTAAAATGTCCTGAAGGAAATGCAGTTTTTGATGAGGATTTTGCTTTTTTTTTCCAGTTTGCAATAACAGAGCAGTGACCTGGGTTGAATATCTGAAAGGTAAATTAGTCTTATAATTAAAAAAAAAAAGAAAGGTATATTTTCTGAATGTCTAAATAGAGCAATATATTAATCATGTTAATTGCAGATTGTTTTAAATTCTGATATAAACAATAACTTTTTAAATGATCAACCCAGTTTTACAATCCTAATTCTACTCTTCACACGTATTTATGCCTGATATTTCAGAAAGATTACTGCTACAAGAGAATAAACTTATTAAATTTGTGAACTATACAAACTTGGAAGAGGTGCACATTCGTTGCAAATAAGGATTCGAATTTTAAATGATTTAATGAAATTAGATAAATAATCTGAAAAAAAAATGAAAGCTATAATTCAACAGGAACAGAAGTGACTCCTATTGAATTTAAGAATAATCATCTGCATAAATGCAGGATAAGGACAAGTAACAGTTTCATAGAAATTAATATAGGGAAATAATCAAGTGACACATGAATCAAATTGCTATTCTACCACCAGAAAAGGCAGACATTGTATTGACAGATAACTTTGAAAAACTAGTCTACAAGGTATGAAAAGAGAATCTCCTGCTCTACGCTATATTGTTGAGGGAACTGCATCCAGGTCTGGACACTGCACTTCTTGAAAGAGCTCAGCTCATGGATCAAAATGAGAGTAATGTAAATTAGCAATTGTACAGAAAACAGAGTGCATGAGGATGGGTTTAGAGAGGGACTTATTTCATTTCTAACACTTAAGACTAAGTACAGGAATGACTAGATGACCTTCCAATTCTCTGTCATTCTATATACAGAGACCAACATGAAAGAACGGAAGTTTGCCTAAATGTATTTAAGACAGCCAGAGGGAAGAAAATTTAGCAGATGTACTGATATATACTCTAAGTCATGGCTCAGATTTCATTATCAGATTGTTACACTTCTGCTAGTGCAAACTCTTAGCCTTGTTTGAATCTTGTTTGAAATATATTTATACAATATGCATATTATGATAAAATGAGAAAAAAATGTAGCTTCAGGTGTTACAGTGGTATAAAACCAATTTGAAAAGACCTCTTCCATTGGCAGGTGTTCCATGCTCTTATGTTCCAATAATTTTTAAAGCACTGTATTCCATTGAGATCCGAAAGTTGTTTGTTTTTTTTTTTTCCTAGAAAACTGTTAGACAACTGCATTTCCCTTTTCTTTTATGCCCAATCTGCAAATGCATATGAATCTTTCCCACATGACATTTTATAATAGCCTAAGCAGAAGTTAGGGCCTATGCAAAAGTATCATTCAGATATTTTTCAAATGATTCAGCACTAAGCTGGAGTTTATTTCAGTTGTAAAATAGATAGAAGAGGTGCCATCAAACATTTTCTCTCCTTTGTGACATAAAGCCTCTGTCCCATGAATGAAAGCCTAGGTCTTTCCGAACAGTAAACTTGCTGACAAATGGATTGAAAAGCTTTACGGTGATAACCTCAAGGTGTAAAGAAGACCATTCTGTAGAGAGAAATACAGAAGAAAACAGCCAAACTTAACAGGGAAACAAAACGGGAAAATTCTATCTTCCAACTGGGCTAAAGGGAAGGGAAATTTTCCAACCATACACTTTTTTCTTATAATGAGAACATTAAAGAACAGAAAAAAAACCTAACTAAAACTCTTTATTTCAAAACAAAACTGAATGTTATCATTTAAAAATTTTAAGGAAAAACAACTCTTCTTCAAGTAATTCTGTTTTGTTCTTTATTTTGCTGCATCTTAACAGAAATGTACAGAATTTTACTCCTCAGTTCTTACTGTCATTCATCTCTTTGATTAGAGGTAAATAAAACTAAATGGAAGACCATCTTGTACTTTATAGATCTATAAAAGCATGTTTCTATGCTGGATCAGAGTCACCTGCCAGATGACATGGAATGAAGCAGCTGAAGTGTGGTTTTCCTACTAGGAATTATCCATATTTTAAATTGTCTGTGTAGGTAACCTCATATAGGGTAGCTCTGGTTTTAGTGAGGGTTCTATTCAAGGATCTACTCAACTTAAGCAACAACAGCAAGTTAAAAAAAATTAAGAGACTATTGTGTCACTCCTTCCAGAATATTTAATTGTATGTGACATGTATCAAATAGCTGGATTTTGATGAAAAGAAAAAATTCAGTTGATCTACTCCAAACATTTATTTCAAGAAAATAAAGCAAATAAAGACCAAAAGATAGCTGACATAATCCACTAAAAACTTGCCTTTGAGAGCAAGGGAAGCACGGCACTTGAGTACTGCTTTTAAAGCTGCATTTGATGAACTAGAAAAAAAATAGGGTAAGAATCAAATCTGGAAAAAAATATCACAGAAGAATTACAATTTATTTTGGAGTTTCCACCCAAGTAATTGAAATAGATAAACAGTGCAAGACAGGCAAGATAATAAAAATTAATACATATTCATCCTATCTAATTTGAGGTGATAAATAATCACAGAATCACAGAATCACAGAATGTTAGGGATTGGAAGGGACCTCAAAAGATCATCTAGTCCAATCCCCCTGCCAGGGCAGGAACACCTAGGTGAGGTTATACACAGGAAGGCGTCCAGGCGGGTTTTGAATGTCTCCAGAGAAGAAGACTCCACAACCTCCCTGGGCAGCCTCTTCCAGTGTTCCGTCACCCTAATGTACCAAGCTAAGAATTTATATGCCTAAGGATCTGTACAAAGTCGATGCAGAAAAATAGACTCCTCTATATGGTGCTTCGCTTCATCCCTAATCTTAAAATACTTTATGAAAGTGCTGTCTCTTGCAAGCTATATTGAATAAATTTTGAAGAGACAAAACTGGCACAACGAATATTACCTCAGTTTAATGAAAATAGAAGGCCTGCATACAAATCAATGAGGCCCAAAGAGAAAGGCTAAGAAAAGTGTATTTAGAACATGTCTCTACAGGGATGAAATAAAATTATTCTCAAGGAAAAAGAAGAAGAAAAAAAGGTAAAAAAAAATAAAATAGAGATGAGCTTCTACAGCTGCCTGAACTTGACTTTGAACTGTACAGGTATGCAAGATCTAAGCATGCAGAGTTCCAGAAATGTGAACCTATTCATCCAAGACAATTAACCTTTGAGTAATTAGTCTGAGTATTCAAAGCTTTTTGAAGTTTTCTGGGCTTTCTTTGAAGTGCTTAGGTTGTCTCACACCTTAATATAGGAAGTCTGAAAATGTTGGAAAAATATGATAAAAGGTAGGGTGAGGGTCAAGGAATTACTGGAGGGAGTCCAGCGGCAGGCTACAAAGATGATTAGGGGCTTAGGGCACCTTTCTTATGAGAAGAGACTGAGAGACCTGGGTCTGTTCAGTCTGGAGAAGAGAAGGCTGAGAGCGGATCTCATCAATGTTTATAAATATCTCAGCGGTGGATGTCAAGAGGATGGGACCAGACTCCTTTCAGTGGTGCCCAATGATAGGATGAAGAGCAGCGGGCACAGACTGAAACATAGGAGGTTCCATCTGAACAGGAGGAAAAACCTCTTTACTTTGAGGGTGACTGAGCACAGGAACAGGCTGCCCAGAGAGGTTGTGGAGGCTCCTTCTCTGGAGACATTCAAAACCCACCTGGACACATTCCTGTGCAATCTACTCTAGGTGAACCTGCTTTAGCAGGTGTGTTCGACTAGATGATCTCCAGACCCCAACCATTCTGGGATTCTGGGATTCTGTGATAGTAGGGAAAACCCTTGTCAATATTTTATATTCCAAATTTATGTTAGTTTAAAATATAAAACTTATTCACTACCTTATACGCTTTGAAAAGAATACAAAACCAGAACTATGGATATTTCAATCAAAAATTAATTTACATCTACTAACATTTTCCAGGGATTTATATTTTCACATTTATAAGCAATAACAATATTGGATCTGGTTTTGTATTCTCTCCAGTTTACAGCAACTCCAGCAGAATACCTCATCTTTTAAGTAGATATCTGGGACTCCATAATTATTTTCCCTTATTCTTGTTCTGGTAAAGAGTACAACATTTTAGAGATTGCTCTATTGCTATCTACTGCCAGAAGTTCCCAAGAGAAAGTATTGGTTTAAGTATTGGTTGAATTATTTCAACAATTCATTGTTGAAACACACTAAGGATTGTGCAAAGTGGAAGAATCTTAATCTCTACTTCTTTCGTACTGCTGGAATATAAATACTAGAAAATACTTCTATAGCACCTTTCATTACAACAAAATGTACATTACTGTAGAAATACATACTAGATTATTTTACAAATTTATAAATCACATGACCAGTTTAACAACTGAGAAAGGGAGGAAATCTAATCCCAGTGATGTCAAATGGTATTTTCTGGTGGAACAGCATCTCTCCAAACAAAAGAAAAAGTAGTTTTAGTGTTTAGTCCTAACTTGACAGAATAATTATCAGAGTATAGGCATTTCAGCGCATATTACCTATGTCTTTCATAATCCTCTTTATTCTGATTTTACCTGGTTTCATAATGAAGAGTATAAGACTATACCCAAGTTTACAAAATTATGATAAAACACATCACTCTGGTGAATTTGATTTAATAAATTAGATTTCTATTTGCAGTGATTTTTTTTAAAGACATTCCATTCTGATTTAATTTTACACTGATATGTTTTAAACATTTCCTACCAATCATGGACTTTTTAGGTGACTGTGACCAAACTTACAAGGCTCTCAATGCAGTAACATTTCTAAAAGCTGACATCTTTAGAAGCAGGAAGACAAGTATTTTTCAAAAATACTCTTACTTCTTGAGAAGACACAAATAACTCAGTACATATATATATAAAAATTTCAAACGCCATTTCATATTTCAAACAGGAAATATTTCAGATGTTTCTGACATCTAAAGAAAAAACAATTGTGGTAGAGTATGTGATAAGTTTTTGTAAATGCAGAAAGCACAAATAGAAGGAGAAATACAGTGCTTTATTTGTCTTGGTAGTACTGGTTTTCTCTATACATAAAAAAAGAAAAAAAAAGCCCACAACAAGAAAACAGGTTAAACTTTCTTCGATGGCACTGTTGAATATAAGAGACAGTGATCTAAACTTTATTCCTTAGATAACTGTCAGTAAAGTCAATAGGAATCCTGTTGTGTATAGAAGTGGGATATTTGGCCCTTAGTGGCTGTGAGCAAAGTATTATGTGGCAGTAATGCTCAACAAGCATGGAAATGACAGCTGGAAGATGAATATAAGAACAGATTCAAAGTGACATTGAGTCTGATAATATGTACATTCTTTTTTGTAGAAATGAGCTAAAAATAACATCTCAAGTACTGTCACTTTTCTTGCCACTAGTAGCTATTTTTATTAATCTGGAATAGGCAAAGTGGCCTACAGGCTGAATGTTTCTATGGAGAATAAAAATGGAATTATTTCCTGAATGTGAATACAATACCCAATTTACATTACCAATAACAAAAACAACTGACCTTAATGGAGAAGTTTGGGCGTTGAGACACTCGAGAAGTAATACTCACTAGCACTATCCATCATTTCTTTCTAGCTATAAACAGACACTTGATTTCATTTTGGAGGAAAAAAAAGGAAATACAACGTAGACACTTAGTGGCAGAGAATCAGAATTTAAGTAGCTTTAGACTGTGCCATTCACATCATTCTGTCTGGAAGTAAAAAATTTTATAACATTTGGTGTTCCTGAAGATGCCTGAAAGGAAAGGCATTTTTAGTCTAGATATCTTTGTTATTTTGTAATTCGGGTGTATATAAGCTTAAATTATTACAGCTGAACTTTAAAAAATGTATAAATAATTTTAGTTCTGCTTAAATCCATTGTATTGATACTCAGATTATATTTTATTTAAGATTTTTTTGTGTGTGAAAATGTAATGTGGTAATTTTGTAAAAAGGATTCCCTCTTTGGAAATTAGGTATACATAAAGTAGCCCAAGATACCTAACACTTTTGAGCTTCTGTACCCATCATATTACTTTCCGTACATTTTCAGCTAAGAAAAATTAAATATTGTCAAGAGAAACATCAACGCAAATTTAGATGGGAATAAAAGTCTTTTTGGTTTCTAGATCTCACACCTCTAAAGAGTACTATCAAATTGGAATTTGCTTAGAGCTTTTTCCATGTTGATCACAATTCTTAAAAAAGAAGCAGCATTAGCTATTTCAAGGATAACTAAGGAAGCCTGCCTTGGGAAAGATAATATTTCAGAGAGGGCCTTTTAAAAGCAGTAGTGTTTTTCTTTTAAGCTCTGGAAGTGCGAAGTCCATCTTGGAAGTCAGCACTTCAAAGTGTAGGATAGATAAAAAAGCAAAGTATAGATAAACAGCAACACTCAGGCAATGTGGGACCTGAGTTCCTTGTGAGGAAGGGTAGGCTTGATCTATCTATGTAATCTGTCTATCTAATCTGTCTATCTAATCTATCTATCTATCTATCTATCTATCTATCTTATATAGAGATATATAGAGATATAGAGACTTGATATGTAGAGACTTGATATATAGAGAAGCTTTACCTTCTTCCTTAAAGAGGAAGTCCTTAAAGTCCTTCTTAAGACTGACCATTAGGCTAACACTTGATAAATGTACTTGTATTTTTATACCTGCATTATTCAAATTGCCTTTACACATTTTTGAGCGTATCCTTGTATTTTATTGTAATTATAGTAAATAGTAAATACTGAGAAAAGTATTTTCACACTTCAGTCATACAGAACTGACGTAGGTACCTGCACAAAGTGAACAGAGTTCAGAATTGGTTAACATCCATTACCAGTATATGAGAAAGGAGACAGAAAGACAAACAAACCAAAATCCCCAAAACAACCAACCAGCTAAAAAACCCCAAAGCTAGATGCTGAGTTTCCAAAGTGTTTTCAGGAAGTAATCTCAGCAGCAAAATAATTTCGTATATTAATTTTGAATGTTGAGTCTTTTTGCTTTTTTAATAAAAATTGAAGACTTCTGGTAACTGTTATTGCTTCAGCTCTTTCCTAAAATACTGTAATGTGTACTCTTTAATAAAAGATCTCTGGAATAATATTCCACTAAGCAAATTTAATAAAGCTCTAGAGTGCATTCTGAAATCCTTCCTCCAGTCTGCAAATAAACACAAGCTGTTTCCATGAAATACTAGAAACAGAAACTTGGAATTTGGATTTGAATGGTTACAGCTGAGAATAATATTTTACTTGAAAAGTTATATAATTCAATTTGTACAATAAAGATCACTACAGTTAGTTATTAGCTAGT
This sequence comes from Caloenas nicobarica, assembly GCF_036013445.1. NCBI lineage: Eukaryota > Metazoa > Chordata > Aves > Columbiformes > Columbidae > Caloenas > Caloenas nicobarica. Next base: position 29,423,818 of record NC_088247.1, read on the forward strand.
AAATTGTTTTGTTTTGTAGCATGCCTGCTTAGAAAATATGTCTTTATTACATTGGAACAGATTCCACAAATTCATAAAAATAACAATGTTTTTAACTATAGCAACAAGTAACCCTAGCAGCAAATCTTTAATTTCCTTATCCTTTTGCATCTAATTGGTAAAACAGAGACAATAATATCTGCCAAATCTGACAAAACAATGTTGTGACTATGAATGGTTTTTAAGGATAAACAGATGAAGACTGTAATCAAAAAGACCTTCAGAAAAATGTAAGATTCTCTACACAGTGTGGTATCTGAATGAAGTACAACAGATAAGTAGAGATATCATGCTGAATAGTGCAGACAAAAAGCATATTGAGAGTTTTCCTCTTTCTGTAAGCATTTTCTAGCTTGAGGTACTGGCCTTGAACATAAGTAACCAGACTGTTTAAGTCAAAAGAGGTACTACATGTGGAGAAATAAACACATTAACAGTGTTGACTGGGGAGAGGCTTGAATACAAAAAGGATTGAAAACCAAAATATTGTATGAGTAACTCCTGAATTGCAAGGAATAAACACAAAAAAGTATTAAATGTTACTGTATAGACAACTAGACAAAAAATTAATGTATCTTAACTTTTAAATGATTGAATTTGTAACCTTATAGCATTTTAATCCTTTCTAATTTACACATGTTTAATTATTTAATAACTGGATTTATGTAAATGGCTTTGAAATTTTCAGTTGAATAATAACCCATATTAAATACTTGAAATACATACATCGTCCTTTTTTTTTTTTCTGTAACGTTACCATGCTTAGCTAATTATTGGTAGTTATTATTTGTAAGAGAAAAAAAACAGAGACATGTATTTTTTAGGGAATAAAGTATAAATGAAATCGAACTGATTCCAAAGACAAGATGAAATGAAATCAGTATGCTCTAAGGGTTTCTTTGTTGAGTTTACTGTGGGAATGGTAAACTCCAGGTCATCAATAGCTGTCGAGAGAAATGTCTTCAATTATACCTGCCACATTCATAAGAAAACATGTATTTATGCTCTAAAATCCTGAAAAGGTACATTTATTTTCTGCCTTTGATAAAAACCTGAATATATGTTGCTACTCAGTATTTCAGTAAAGAAAGTATATACCATTCTGTGGCAAAACAGTGATCTCACAGTGTACTTAACTCCATGTTAAATGGAAGTATTCTTTCACCATTGTTCTATGAATAGTGTTTTTTGGTGGCAGCACATGGTATCCTGAAAAAACATAGCATTTAAATAGATCTTAACATAATGTATGAAACATTTCATTGTTATTGCAAAATGAAGAAAAGAGTAACAGCCCAACTAGTCACAATTGTTAAGTACTTTTTTCTGTGATATTGCATACCTGAAGAAAAACAAAACCAAAATTTTAAAAACTCTAGTAGAGCATTTTAAATGGTACTGATTAAATCTGAATTTGGAATGAAACTTTAAGAGCTTCAAATTACAAATAAATGTAATTCTCATGGGAAGGTAAAGTAGAAATTATTCAAATATGCTTTGTTAGTCTTTCGATTTCCAAAGTTTTTCTTCTCATAATCATTTTTAGTAATGCTTCATTACTTTGAACAAGCACTTCTAAACCAATCTGAATAAATTCATTATAACTTTTGTTGTCTGTCCTTCCCCTTCTATTTTTATGAATGTATAAGGTTTGGTTAATAAGTCAGCAGCACAAATTGTAGTGTTAGTACATAATGTAGATTTTGTTTGGTGAACTAGTAAGCATTGTTGCAACTGTATACATTTTAATGAATGTATGTATGAGTACATATGTATGTCAGACATCTAGACACTACTGTGATGTTATTGTTATTAAATGTACTTGAAAGAAGTACAGACTACTCATCCATGTTAGTCTCCTACATGTCGGTTGCACAGATTAGCAATGATCATGAAAGACAGGAGAACCAATGAAGTATGAAAATCCCACAGAAGCTGTATCTGGAATGTATAGGAATAGTCATAGCTTCCTATTATAATATTTCTGTCCCTGCGGTAATAATTTCAGCCTTGCAGATGACTAAAATAAACAATGAAAAGCTCATCCTGATTTGTTTGTGCAGTAATTTAATAATTTAGTAAAGCTGTGTGTTTATTCAGTTGAAAGACTAGTTGTTTAGAGAAAATTTTTACACTGTAATACTGAACATTTTTGTACGTCTTTTCACATACAGTTCTGGTGTGTAAGGTCCTAAGTATAATGAAGAATGTTGTTATTTTCTGTCAAAATGTCATCTATAAAAAAAGCATGTTTATGACAGCATACATGATGACATTTTCATAGCATTTTACTGCTACAGTGTTATCAGTGGAAACCTGAGGAACCTGATGAGAAACATTTCTTTCTTCGCTCATTTTATTTCCAGTAGAGGATAAACTTAGAATCCTATGGTAAAGGTTGTGCTGATATGTTTTGGAGGCAGTAATATTTTCATATGCAATTCTATCAGTTCTAGTTTGGATGTTCCAATTTCTCAGACCTGAAATCTTGATAACATCCTAAGAGAGCTAGACAAAAAGATCAAATATTTGCAAGATAGGAATCCGAAAGCAATAGTAAAGGATATGTAATAGAAAGTAGACAGTATTTCCAGGTCATAAATATTTCTAAGTAACTGAAGATTGACAAGAATATAGATAAAAAGCAAGTTTGAGTAACACTGTCAGATTTTAAAATATATTTTTTTTCTAAACTAAATTCCAAAATGTAGATGTTTAAATATTTTTTATCAAACATAAACTGACAGTGAAGTTTCCATGGAATGTCTGAGATTCGACAATACTTAAAAGAACTGTTTAAGTTACATATTTTTTCTGTAGAAGGAATTTTTCTTTAATTTATTTTTTATCCAGCTAAATTTGCTGTTCCTTGTTGTTGTTATGTCAATGATCTATTTGATAGCCCTTCATTAACATTGGTATATACCATTTATGGTACAGGATGCTTATTCCTAAGATTTGTTAAATAGAGTTTTTTACTTACATTTAACACAGAAACATCTCCAGTATCTGTCCAGCACCATGCCTGTGAGAAATAAAAATAGAATAAAACTAAATAGTACGGAAATAAATTAAATATTATTCAACTTAGAACTAGGAAACCTACAGAAATAACTTCAATATTATTCAACTTAGAACTAGGAAACCATAATTTACAATAGATAGTCAAAAGCTTAACAACACCTATATAGCACGAGCTTTTGACACTGCAAAAACATGTTAGGGTTATATCTTTTTTTGCATGATAAATGTTTTATTGAGTATGTAAAAACACGCTTAACATAAAAATATATTAAAATGTGCTAACATTGTTTTAAGAGTCTGAGGTAGTGAGAGAGAGCAACAGGAATCAAAGTAATCATAGGAGAGAAGAGAGATAATGGGAAAAGGAGAAAAAATACAGTAGTCATGAAATGATGCAGAGAAGAAATAAAAAGAAGGGAAAGCAGAAACCGTTAGAAAGTTGCAGCCTGGACAATTCAGAGCTATAACTTTAACTGTACCTTATTATGGTGATAGCTATGAATACAGGAAGTCTGGAATGGATCTTCAGATTCTTGTGATTTAATTAAGGTAAAATAGTTGCTCACTGCGTCATCTCATTTACCTCATGCCCAGAGTGATTACTGAACCCACAAATCTAATAACCAACCAACAGTGAGAAAACAAAACTTAGAATAAAAACTAGAGATATTTTTTTTATTACATCACACGTGCTGACTCTAAGAAGATGAGGTTGTTACTGAAGTCACAGATTTATGTTTATGCTTAGACAAGCCTTTGGTCCCTTGGAGAACCTTTGGTCTTCAAATGACTATTTTTATTCTTAAACTCACATAGTTTAAATATTGAGGGATGCAATTTCAGTAGGGCATAAAAGCAGAACAAAAAGCAGAATACTCAGCAGCTACAGAAATGTATGTACCACACCCAGCATTTTGTAAAACAATACATCTAAACATGATCGAAGCATTGGCAACAGCAGTATCCTGTATGAACCAAGAAAACATACTGGGACATCTGTAGATGAACTCAGTAAAGAAAAATTAAAAATTAGTACAAAGTTTACACACAGTGATAAATTTCCTAAACAATATTACATGGATAACGCTAGTCAGATACAATGACATAAATTTTAACCTTCAGCAGAGAAAAAGAATCTTGCATCATTAGCCCTGGATGAGTCTGAGCCTTCTAGTACCATATTGCTCAGACATTCATGGAAATAGTGCCTAAAGAAAATAGTTTTTGTGATTCTTTGCAAAGGGATATTCACATGTGGAATCAAATCTTTAGAACAGGATAGTCAGTATCTGTTTGGATGAAGATAGGAGTTGAAGTGATCATTGTAACATCTTCTCCCCCTGGTTCAAGAAAGACCTCATGAACCTCTGGTTTGCTGAATTCCCATACCCAGCTGGTCTGTGGTCCCATCGAGCTACCTGGAATATACATGATCCATCATTATCGATTATCTTAAAACTACATGCAAAACATCTCCTGACTGTAAAAATTTCAGACCTATCTGTCCATTTCTGTGTCTTCAGCAGTGATTTCTACTGAGTATTTACAAGTGCATTACCTGTGCCCAATTAGGTCAGTTCTGCAGCAGAAACTGCCTGGGTTCTCTAGAAAAAAACAGTTTCTCCACCCAAGATGTTAATGAACACATCTAAGCATATACATTGTGCCTGTAGTTGTAATTCCGGTGTGGCTAGACGTGAAGTCACTGTGTTTAAGTCTTTTATTCCCTGAGCAGGAATAACATATCAGAGATAATACATTCATCTTAAATCTAAGAGGACATAAAGAGAATGTAGAAAAGTAGCCACACAATTTGTTGGCAAGAGTTCCAGACAATGCATTTTGGGGATAGGTGAACAGTCTGGAGTAGGACATTTTCAGTTATTATAGTTTTAGAAGGAATGAAACCAAAATTGTTCTGGAACAACTTTGAATAACCTTTTTTCTATACTTAGGTGTTGACATCGTAATTTGTGGTGTGGTAGAACTTAAAAATCCTAGTACTAAGCACTATACTCTCGCAAAAAGCAACAACTCCCATGTTTAAAAATTCCCTAAGAAGGGTAAAAAAATCAACAAATGTCTATGTATTAATAATCAGATACAATGTATAGTAGTAGTGCAAACCCACAGTACTAATGTGAGATTCAGTACAAAAGAAAAATGCATTATTTTTGTTTCAATAAATTTTACAATAAACAGTGATACATACATAATGCTGTCTTTTGAGATGTCAGGATCTACATCTCCAAGATATCCTAATGTGAGATAATAATTAACCAGCATAGTTTTGTCAAGTTACACAGGAAAGGTTTCACTACATTTTATTGAATACTGTGTAGTATATTGCTTACAAAAGGTACTTTTCCACTTTATTAGAAATTAGAATTGCTTAACATTGTGGCTCTTACAAAGTTGTCCACAGGAATTTCTCAGATAACACACATCAGGACAAATGAAGAATGGCCAGAAGTTAAAGCATTTAAATTGCAATGTTATGTTTGAATCAAATACCCTGGTATTTTGCTATCTTCCTAATTCCATTATTTTTATTAGTTTCACACTTTCTGTTTCTCTCCTATTCTCACATTTTCTCCACCTGTGAGTGTAAATTAGATATTTTTCTTCTAAAAATGTTCAATTTTCAAAGTTTTGGAAAACTTAGTAAAAGGCATCTTAGAAGTTTCTGAAGTTGCCTTTAGAGAGTCTTAACAAGACCAATATAGTATCCTTGTGGGGTTCTAACTTTGTTTGTCTAATAACAAATCTTGATTTTCTTATTTCTCTAATAAAGATATATTCAACCTATTGATTATTTGGCACAATGACGGTGGTGTTTCCTACCTGGTTTTGTGCAGACTATAGAAAGTATTGGTGTCACAAGTCATTACGATTACTTTGCTGGATAAGTTTTGCTGACAGAAAACAGCCTAAACCATAACAACGATCATAAAGACTAACCTTTGGCTCCTTTAAAAACCCGCATTGTTTTTTACTTAAATGCTAGTAAATGTTCAGAACACCTATTATATATTAGTAATCCCACTGACTTTGATGGTACTGTTAAAATGTCCACGGGGTACTCAGTTTTGGAGTAACTTTTACTCTAAATAGTAAAAACGAGCTTTCTTCCTCTGGCGTCATTCTTTACATCTTTCCTTGAAGGGACAAAACACACTTCTGCTGACACATGCTTGGGATTTTGCTCTTAGTAGGTCACACAAACCCATGAAAGACTCATTGTATCCACCAGTGGTGGAAGGATGGGCATAGACTGTGTCCTGCACTTTTATGTCCCCTTATTCCAAACAGCTTTATTGTGATGTGCCAGTGTGCCTTTTGACTGGATGTTTGCTGGTGGCTGATGCACCCAGAGCTGATGTCCTCCATCAGCAGGAGAGCATATACACTGATGTTAATTTCAGTTGCATCTATCTTTTTTTTTTTTTTTTTTTTTTTGAGTGAGAGTGAGTGTGGTGGGAGAGATGGTATGTTAAAAAATCACTCTGATGTGTATGTAAATTACCATAATACCAGTACTTGTGCAAAATCATGGCACCTCATTCATTTCTAGTAAGAAAATAGATCTCTAAAAGAAACAGTAAACATGGTCTCAGTGCTTGTGTCTTTCCCTACCATTCCCTTCCTTTCAAATAACCAACACTATCCGTCACCCCAGTCCACCCTCTGCCTGCTCCTGGTACATTCCCTCCCACTACATTTGTTGTTGCCTTTGTAGGTTTTCCGTGCTAAGTTGTTGACAAGTACAGAGTGAGAGGAAGACTTTATATTTCATATTTGGTAAAGGTAAGAAAGAAGGTGTACATGAGGGGAGTGTGTTTTATTTTCTTCAAGGCCACAGACAGCTCTCAGAGCTCTTGTACACAAGCCACGTCTGCCAATGTCAAAGTCAAAGCACAAGGCTCTGGGGGACATTTGCATGCAGAGTTTGTGTGCAGTTTGCCTGAAGCCACTTTCTTCATCAGAACAGCGGCTAAATGTCCTAAGAAGATAATGCTTCTAGAAAAGGTATTCTGTTAAAAAAGAAATAGAAAGCCAAAAAAAAAAAATATAATATTTTGAAAGTGAGCATTCAGCTATTCTTCTCAGCAGCAGACTATGATGAATGGACAAGGAAAAGAATCAGGCATGTGTATGGGCAGCCTGCAGACAGCCTCAAAAGAAAAAGCCATGCCTGCCTTCATGTTCTTAAACATATGCATGCACTTCATTATGTTTAAATTTAAAACTTGCAAGATTCAGTTTGGTTCTGTTAGGGAATAGACTGCTGTAGCTTATTGAATTATTTGGTGTACTGTTTCTCATAGAACTTATTTAGAAACAGCTTATATAAAATTCACTTAGCTTAAGTAAGTTTGCTTGGCATAACTTCTGCAAGAACCATAAGGCTGTATTTAATGGGTTTGATGTTTTAGTTTGAGAAAACTTCCTTATTTTGATGCAGACAGGGAGAGGATAACTATGAAAGAACAATACCTTAGATTTAGAAGTTCCACACATAGTAGAACTAAAATTTTCCAAAACAAGCAGTAATCTAATGGATGCTGGAGTCTACCATGAATAATATTGCTTACAATAAAAAAAAATATATTTGGGGGGATTAATAGGGAGGAAAACTATGACATTTACATCAGAAGTATGCTTTCATCTTGGACTATAACAGCCATGAAAGTTATGGGTATGCAACAAATACATTATAATTTATGTAGTGATAAATACTCCTATACTTGAAACTTTAAAACCTGCCAGGTTTCAGATGAACATTTCTGCCTGAGGGCATCTGCTAAATATACATGTTTTTTTTCCCCAGTGAATGCAATCTACAGTGCAATAAACAGAATGCTGTTCTTGAAGAACATATACTCTTAACTAATTTTATTAATCTTCACTTGTTGAGAAGACCCATCAGCTTGCAATTTACTTCTTAAAGAGGCATTGACACAAGCAAGACGTACCACTACTGCAGCAAGAATGAAATGTATTACAACTTCCATTTAATTTTGTACAGTCATTTCTGTAATAATTTGACATGCATAGAAGCTATGCAGACTGCAAAAATAGTTGAAGGTTACAAACAATAAAGATCACTTGTTGAGAGACATTTTATATCCATGAAAATATTTAACTAGTCAGATTACTGCACAAAAAATTAAGACAATTGAAGAATTTTTAAAAGAGTAAAATAAAAAAATCTTTTTTAATCAATTAAACTTCTGGAAAACTTTATGACATTACCCAAATATTTCTATGTATTCTGGTAATATTTGAAGGCTGTATTTATCTTCTTTTTTTTATTATTATTTTTGTTTTCTTTAACTTCAAATGTAGTTTATCAATGACTGTTACAAAGACAGCGTGGAAAGAGGTTAAAAAAATCCAGGTATATTAGATGCTGGGAGAGTAACCTGACTAACCTGAGGAATTTTCCAGACTTAGCAAGGGAAAACAAAACAAAGCAAACAAACAATCAAGCATAGAAAAAAACCACACCACTGAAAAATAAATCTACTCAAAATAGAGCTTATTGATGCTTGATAATGATATACGTTAATGTGCTCACTAACATAATCATCTAATACTGAATATTTCTCTTGAAAAGAAAAAGCACAGCTATTATACAATAGTTTCCATGAACCCAGGTGCCGTTATCTGATTAGGCAAATCTAAACCTTCTAGCTACAAATAACTTTAGATGGAAGCATGTTCTCACAAATGAGTTACTGAATTTTCTGGGACTTCATTTACAAAAGATATTCAAAATCACAGGTTTATTTTGTAAATTACTATCTATTTTCACAAAATCACATAATCATTTTGTTATTGTCTTTTTTTTTCTATTTCCTTTATTAAGACCTGGCATCTACTGTCTTCTTATTGTAATCATGTATTTCTGTCATACAACATTTCCATTCCCAGAAACAGGCCATAAGCTTTGTACTGAATTTACCTCAGGACTGAGGTTCATCAGTCTTGCTCTCTCTAAACTTTTTTTGATCTGCCTGCAGCTTTATTTTACTTGGATTAGCTTGACAATAATTCTCTAAATGAACAGGTGCCTTCAGCTAACTTATTTCCCTTTTGTTACCTTTGTATGGTACAACCACATGTCATGATAGTAAACATATAAAAATGACCACAAGTAGATTCTAAAGTAAGGAAGAGAACATCAAATTCCCCCTAGCGAAGGGCTCCAGATGCTGTCAACTCACTGTAAAACCCCTGCTGACAACACCAGGATGAAAACACCAACTTTAGGGGCAAAAGTACAAATGGAATATAAGAAGTATGTGTATAAGAGTTTTAACTCTATTATTAACCTTTCATTTTCTGTAATAGTTAAATGTACACTAATAATGATTAATGGTAAGATTTCAATTATACTGACAATAAATTATTCCTGTTTGCCCATAAGCAAGATTTTGAACATAACACTATGGGCCATCTTTTAAATTCTGTTGCTAGGGCTATGATGATAAGCAATCTGGTATTTATTACAGAATGCCTATATATTGTTTCTCCAATCTGTTTAAATAAAGATTAATTAATGATTGTTCAGTATATCTAATCACCTGAAAAGAAGGATATGAAAAGATACAAAATAGAAAGCTATACAGACAAATATCTTGGTTAGGTAAGAAAAATGATCAGAAATTGCATGATAAACTACAACTCATATATGGAATCCTTGAAATTTAGGTAAGTTCTGTCTATACAATTCTCCAGTTTTAGATCAGATAGATGACTCTTAGGTATCTAATAGAAACAACATGCCTGTGAAGATATTAATGATAAAACCCTAAAGTAAATATAAGGATTATTAAGTTCCATTGGTCACAGTAACAGTGTTGCTCCTCCTTTGCTTTTAATCAATCAGCACCAAATAATATCTACATACAAAGTCTCTCTGTACAACAAATACACTAAATCCAGATCACCAGATGAATGAAAGCAGGCACAAACAAACATACATAATTGTACATTTAAATTAATTTGAAGTTTCTGCCTTTGACAGCAGTAGAGCTAGCTATTTTTAGGACATATATTTTCTAACAGTGACATTCATGCCAGCCTTACACTATACAGTCTATGTGTTGTTTCAAGACAAGCATCATCAATGACTCTTTAATGCCTGTGACATTTTCTAGAAAGGTCAAATCCATCAATATAAACTTAATGAAAAAAAAATTGTCTGCTATATATTGCTACATACATCCAAATAATCTGACACTTTTTCAGTCCTTAGTATAAATTGTTTTGCAGTGGCAATGGTAAAAAGTGCTTATTTTAATGTAAGAAAAACTCACTCATATATAACTGTCTTTTATGATTATTGTTTGAAAGCCATTACAAATCTGTCTAATAGAAGTTGTAAATGTTGAAATATATTTGACTTTTAAAAGGTAAAATACTAAAACATTTAGCACTGCAAGATGAAATTCAACTTTCAACCAATGTATTCTATTCTTAATTTGGTCAAGTCTTAATGCTTATGGGTGCGATTTTTATCATTGACTATGTACTATTACCTTGAACTATGTCTCACAGATACTCTATTTCAGAATACATACACAAGGACATTTCCCTAATATTTCAGCCTAATAAATATGCCAGTTCAAATTTTTGAATTTTCCCCTAATTGCAAATGTTATTAACTTTTTAACATAAAGTAGTTCATACATGATGTGATGAAAGACACCAGACTAATTCTAAAATAAAACTATTTAATTTTTTCTCAGTAATTAGGATAGTAAATTTTTAAATACTTTCTAATTTTGAAACATCTGTGGAAAAGGATTTTACAAAAAGATTTCTTCCTTCAGGCTTTGGAACTAGCATAGTGCAAAATATTGTTTCTCATAAAGTGATAGTTCTAATTATTTATTTATGGAAGGAATCAAAGTTGTAGCTGGAATTCAGTGAATTATTAGCACTGTCAGATCTTGCTTCAGTGAAGCAAAGCATGTAATACTTCAGTGTGTTTCATTCAATAGTAATGTTACATTTGATGAACAAGAATTTTTTCTGAAAAAGTGAAAAATTACTTGAACATTTGTGGTATGGGTGCAGGAAGTTTCTTCTCTCAGCCTTGTTTGTTGGACTGATTGCGGTCCAAACTGTAACACACATAATATAGTTTATTTAAACTAGTTTGCAATGGCCTTAGAAACCAGCAAGCAGTCAGTCATTTCCAAATTTCAGGAGAAATCTCTTTGTGCCCTGGAGTCATCACAAAGATCTAACTGCAGAGGAACTGATATCTCAACCAATGTATGCATTTCAAGCCATTCCCCTATGTTGGAATTATCCTAAAGTCAAGCTATCCAATAATTTGGAGTGCCACATGACGTAAAGAAAATGGGAATATCTGGAGCATTTAATGCAATGGCAAAATAATGCTGACTTTCACTGCCATTAATTGTTAATTGCTTGTCATGTTATTTTATCATGCTTTCCTCTCCCCTATGTGATAATCCATGGTTATTGAACAGCAAAAAAAAATCAGTCATTTGTTTGAATATTCATGACACTAAGCAACTTTTGCCCAGAAAAACTAAGATAAATGAAACCATTGATTAAGCAGTTTAAGTGATGTTACTAATCTGACTGTTACTACAGTCAGCAGTGTATCCATTACCTAAGACTAAGTTCAGCAATTCCAAGTCATTACAGACAAACATTAAACTCACAAAATTGCTAGGCTGTCCTTTGAAAAACATAGGGAAATATCAATCTTACAATGCAATTTTGCTTTGCAAAAGCACATCCTAATTGCTGACATCCTATACTGTAGTTGCATTATCCATCTAGCAACTGATTGCAGTTGCACACAACAGCTGCTTTCAGTTCCTTTCTTTAGATTGTGGGTAGGCAGGTTCCAGCTGTAATTGAATCTTTGGACAGAAATGCTATATCTTTAGTATGACCTGTTTTCTCTTATTCTTAGATTTGAATATGCTTTGTTTGCATAGTGAACATGCAATTTACCAATATTTAGTAAAGATGTTTTAATAAAGGTGAGTGATGTCCCTGCCCACAGGAAGCAGGGTGTGGACTAGATGATCTTTAAAGGTTCCTTTCAACCCAAACCATTCTATGATTCTAGGATTCTAGGATTTGAAAATGTTTTGGATATCGAAGGACTCTTTCTAATATCTGCATATTTTTACCAGGAATTTTCATACAGCCATTTAACCCTTTTCAAAAACAATTAGGTTCATCTTCAAAGGCAGAGGTTTTCTCCTTGGTGAGTGCAGTTCAATGCTTTTACATATTATTTTTCTTCTTATGCTACTCCAATGTTGCAGTACTCTCAGTCAAAAAGAAAACTGTGTTAGTGATGAAGTGTTTTTAATAAACTCTGTACTGGAGACAGACAAATGGCTTGAAAATAAGCAGAAAACAGTAGTGCAACAAAACAGCACCATGGTTGTTGCTAACAGCAAGTTTCCCTGTACCAGCCTGATTGTAATCTCTTGACAGTGTTTGGAAAATGTAAAAAAGCTGCAACTCAGTAGGCAATATGCCAAATCATGTTGAGTAAACGCCTTATAGAACTATCCACTTTATTGTTGGGTTTAATGCATAATCAATTGAAGCACCATATTTTGACAAGTTCTCATGATGGCATATTTAAAGCAAAGATCTGCCAACTGCTACAGCACATTTATTTTAGGGCCATCACAAAGCAGTTTATTTAATGTCCATAGCTATAGATGCTGAACTGGGAAAGAAAAATTATCCAGGTACTCAGGACTGTTTCTGAAGATGATATGGAGGCTGAGGCACTTGCCTGGGACAGGCACAGTAGAATGCAAGTGCACCAGCCTGCTTCATTCTTCTGCAGGGAAGCACTATAATTCCCTTAACTTCTGGACACCACAAAAGGAAACATGCATCTAACCTCATGTCCTTGTCCCACAGAGTATATAAGGCAGGTTCAACTACTACATGATAAAAGCAGATGGCTTAAAATACTTGTCCTTTGGGCTGAACTGATGACCAAGCTACTAACTAGATTAAGCTGAAGAGGGAACTAAGTATGGCTCTTCAAGTCAAGAGGTCAAAAAAATCCTCGTTGCGACCTCAGGAAAGTCATTTAACCCTTCTGAGCCTCAGATTTTCCAATTACTTCCATTGTCATTTGTTCTGTACAATTAATATAACAGTGAAGGATGATAATAGTTCACTGAGAACTTCAGAGTTTTAAATAATTAATGTTATCAAACTTTTGAACTCATCAAGGAAGAAAAAGGAGAAAAAATGAATGGCACAGTATGACATTCCCAGCACATTGTGGAGCCTGTTTTTCCCTTGGAGAGAAGTTACTAAATAGCAGCTTGGAAAAGTATATTGTTGTTAGAGGATCCTGCTGGAAATTCTTCCACCCCTCTCTCCCATGTTTTAATTGTACAGCTGAAAGTTTTACACTGGAATAATTACAAATTTTTCACTGTATCAGCAATACTACTTTCATTCAAGTAATAAAATAAAAGGATAGTTGGTCTACACATATGTTCATCTGCATTTTTATAGCTGATTTGTGCTTTGGTTTATTACAACTGTGTTATACACAGAAAAAATACATGTAAATAGCAAGAGGAAAATTATAAAAGAGAACAAAAGAGTAAATGCAGTTTTATTACTTGTGCAACGGAAAGTTAGCAAATGGAAATGTAAAGAAAACGAAAATAACTTTTTAAAATAATACTTTTAGATTTTCTTAGCTTTTTATAAAGTCTTCTCATGATCTTCTATTAAAAAATAAATAAAAGGGAAGGAAATAGGAATATAGGGTAGAAAAAGAGGAGAATCTAGAAATTAGTATTTTTTTGTTCCCCATTTTCTGTTTAAAATTATTATTTGTTTCTTCTTTATTTTTGCCCCCTAATGAATGATACCATTTCATTAAAATAGAAAAACTCAATAACTTAATTACAGTAAGAATTTCTCAGTAAGTATACCGCATATGATATTTCTAATTGTACTGAAAATCAGCATATGTATACATTCTGAACCCTAGATTTTTATATAATATCTGATCCAAAAGAAAAAAAAAAGTTAACATTTGAGATTTTTGTTTTGTTTTATTTATAAATTTAATCAGTGGATGGTCCACAATTATGTGCAGCATCTCAAAGTAACATTAACTCCTAGAAACTTTTATTATATTATTTTGGAATGGATGTCACCCATCATTAAGTCAGATATATTTGTGTAGAAAATAATCCTTGCCACTATATTCATTGAAGTTATAAAAGGAAGCATATATCTGCTGCAAGAATAGGAATTATTCCTCTCTGCATTTGTAAGAGTATGAGTTTTAAAGCAATTGTAATAATTGTAAAATATTTTCAAAAATATTTAAGAGCTCAAAATGAATAGTTATAGACTGAGGTTTTTGACTGACATATATTCTCATCAAACTAAATGGTATGGGACTGTTAAGGTTAAAGGGAAAAAGTTGTGCCAAAAGCAAATGATCAAACACTTTTGAAATCTTATTCTAAATGTGCATCTGGGGCCTGATTCAAGGCAATGGAAAATGAAAAACACTCCTGGGGAACATTGCTTCCTTGAAGCATGTCACATAATAGTTTGCACTACTTGCATCAACTTCACATTTGCATTTTAGGCATAAAAACATTCAGGAAAAGAAAAAAACAAACAAACAAAAAAACCAAACAACAATTAAAATACATCCTTACAAAAACAGTCATGTTGCTCAACCAAGAAAACTGTCTACGTAATACAGGATGCTCCAATACAGGTTATACCCTACTAAAAATAAGTTTACTGAGAATTGAAAAGTTGCTCTCCAAATTAAATAAACTGGAGTAGTTGACATGCACTGTTTAACCACAACAGCTTTTCTGTATTAGGGATAGAAAAAAGATAAAATAATTGTACATATCTGCCTACACTTGTATGTTTGTAACTTTCATTGGATCTTTCCACCAAGCTCATGCCTGGAAGAAAAAAACCTCATTGGAAAAGACTGTTGGCAGGACCATTATGACATGCAGGAGAGGTAGCATTGGCCTTCCTTTTCCCCAGCTGAAGAGAAGACAGCAATGTCTTTGATCTGCTTACAAATGTGTCAGAGAGGTGACTGCTGCATGATTTCTTAGGTCCACTTTTGCAGACTTACAGTGACTTCTCTTGTCCACAGGGAGAAATAAGACTGTGGAGGTCTTGCTTCGCAGTTCAGTTTCATCAGTTCTCTTTATTCTGACGCGTGAATTGGGGTAGTTGAGGGACATCGAGTGGTCGTTAATAGGCAAAGTAGAATGGTATAACACAAGGAGAGAGTTTCCAACTGTTTTTAAAACAAAGCCAGTAATTACTTTTTTGTTGTTGTATTTACTGTATCTAATTTATGGTAGTGTAGTTGGTAGAGTTATTTGCAGACAACTATTATCTTCTATCAAAGTATATTAATTCTGAAAAGGTGAATAATTTTCAAGTGAAATGCTTAATGTGAGAGTTGATCTAATCCAAAAGAAACCTCAAAACAAATAAGACATTTTCCCCATATTTTTTAACATATGCTTTGGAGTTGTGCTATCATGTCTTGCAGTCCTATCAGTCTCTTAGAAGTTCATTATCTTCAGAACAGACACAAACAACTGGAAAGTGGCTGATAAACAAAATCATCAGCCCAATTTTTCCATTTGCTTTGAGAATTCAGAAACAGGTGCTGCAAAACAAACCTTCCTTAAACAGCTGTTTATTTCATTTCAGTAGCAGTGTGCACCACACCCCTTCATCTCAGAATGGAGTATGCCACTGTTACAAAATTTGGTTTAATTTATTGAATGAGTGACCATCTCCTTTGATAAACTTCAATCTGAACTGGAACAGACATGCAATGTGAACATGATGACTAAGAGCCTGGTCAGATTCTGAGGTGTTTGCACAGTGTGCTGATTACAATTTCTAAGTAGTATCCAGTAGTATCAGTGTAGTGGCTTCATCTATCTTGTTGAAAGTTAGAACTAATGCATATTTTCATCTGTTTTCCTTTTGGTTATAATTTTTCATCTTCTATAAGGTGTACTATAGCATGTAAAAGAGATGCTTGAAGAGATCTAGGCTATATGATGCTAATGAAAGAAAGCCTGCATTTATTTTAAGGCAGGTCTACATTATTTCCTAAATTTGTTGTTCTGCACTTTTCCTAATAATATTTTGTTATAGCAGTGCCTCTAGTTGCAAAAAAATTCAATCATCCAGTTTGTACAACCTAATAATAAAATTTTCACTAAAAGATCATTTTATAGCACTATACAGAAGACCTGGAGAACAAGACCAATAAAGACTAATTTTAGGGGAAAAAAAAAAAAAAGCTGAAAGAACTCCTATTTAGTACCTTAGTAGATGACTTATAACAATTTGAAATTATTTTTAGACTGGTCTGTAGATGCAGGAATCTACCACTTTACTTACATTGTAAGTTTTGAATCAATACAATTGGTTTTGTTGGAAGTAATTCACTCAGCAGAATTCAGAAAACTTAGCTTTTTGAGGTTACAAGACTATACTGTCATCCCACAATTTTCTCCGTAAAAACTAATAAATCAACATTATTGTGTAAATTTGCATGTGTATTGTATGATATCCAAAAAAAGGGGAAAATATAACATAATTAAACATAAGCCAACATAATTTAAAATAATAAAACATAATTATGATCTGACTGGACCCTGTATGTTCATGTTACTTTGATGATTTCTTGATTTTCATTAAGTTATTTTATTGCCTACTAGTTTCAGAAATAAACAAGGACTTGCTTTCACGAACTCTCTACTTTGCTACTGAGAAAGAAGCAAAGTCTCCATGACCCTTGTAGTATGTAGCTAAATATATTTGTTATGATTCATTGAGAACTGCTCATGTAAGAAGTTATTAAATAATAGCTTTTCAGCAGGGAGTATAAAATGAGTCAATCAGTAGTTTGTGTCAGCTCTTACTAATACAGGTAATGCCCCACTGCTTAAGGCTTCCTGCCTATGGTAGACAAATCATGATATATTTCCCGGTGCTGGCTGCTTAGAATTGCTTTTTGTTTGACTAAATGCTGAAAGTTTAAAAAGTGAGAAAATCCTCAGACAGAAAGAAAGAAAAAAAAGCATTTATTTTATACAAAATAGAAATATGAAGCCCATGTTGGATTAAACATTTGATCTGATCATAAATAAATATTATACTAGATAGATGCAGGATAATTTGCCTCCAACATTAATCTTATGCTAACACACTACATCTGGGGAACATTGCTATTATGAAGAATTTTAACAGTTCCTCTACCCTGAAGTGTCTTATTTTTTCTAAACATACGTTGACAATAGCCAGAATGATATCAACAACATAATAATGGCCAAAATGCTTTTTTTTTTTCTTTCATAGCTTTCAGTTTTATTTGGTATGTCACACTCAGGAAAAAAGGGAATAAATCATAATACAGACCTAAGAATTTTCTGTTAGTCCAATTAATATTTTAGTAGTCTCATCAAAATACAGTAAATGTATACTGCTGGTCCACACTAAAACTCATGGTCCAAATTAGTGCAAGCAAGTCTCAAGAATACAAGGGTTAAACTGTTACAACAAAACTAAACCAAACCAAACCGAACAAATCTATCCATTTTCTTGGATGTGGCACCCCCTAGCCTCCACAGCCCCATGCACACAAAGGGCTGTGCTTTGTGAGGCAGTGACTGAGGTGAGGAAGGGTGTCACCCCTCTGTCACCCGCAGAGCTGAACCTGGAGCAGGGAGGCAGCAGTCACTGGGCCCAGCACAGGGGTTAAACCAGAGACACCCAGCTCAGTGTCAATACACAGATGAGTCTTCTAATAACAAAATCATATTTACTTGGGAAAAATGGTACTGCATTGTTTTGCTGTGAAATATGAAAATAAGAACATAAACTCCAGTCTTACTTCAACGATAACATTAATCTGCCTCCCTTCTTACAAAATAAAATCAGTGCCTTTAATACTTATAAATTGTAATTTCATTTTCTCTTTGTCTTGCCAAACTTTTTTGTCATTCTGTGATACATTATCTGCCTATTGATACATTGATTTATGAATCTACCTATCACCCAGGCATAAAAGAAACATGATAAACTGTTACTTTTACTAGTTGAATTAATCCAATAATTATCTAGTGACAATTTGTGTGCTGGTATTAATCCTTTTCTCTAGCTCTAGTTAAAGACAGGTAGGAAAAAACGTGAGCTTGTTTTTAAAAAACAACAGCCATGTTCACATAATGTTAGTTGGGAAGCTTTCCATAGAAATGTATTTCTGGGATTCATTTGCTTTGGGATTGGACCGACAGGAGATAATGGAAACCTGGAGAAGGCTGTACTATCCCCTCAGAGTTGTACATAGATCCTGGCTCACACAGCCAGATACAAAGGATGTGGAGAAGCAGCCATGAGATCTTCTTGGTGTGACCTCCTTATTAAAGACCCCACTAAAGACTGGACAGGACATAATGCTACCTTCTCCTTCTGTGCTCCTCATGGCACCAATATCTTGTGTAGACTCTGTGGGATCATCCCCATTAAACACAGGCCATTGACATTCAACCTGTTGTGTGCTCGAGAGTGTCCAGATGAGGGCTACGAAGTTGGTGAAGGGTTTGGCAAGGAAGCCGTATGAGGAGAAACTAAAGTCACTTGGTTAGTTCAGCCTGGAGGAGACTGAGAGGAGACCTTATCGTGATCTACAGCTTCCTCACAAGTGGAAGAGGAAGGGTCAGCACCGAACTCTTCTCTTTAGTGACCAGTGACAGAACCCAAGGGAATGGCAGGAATATGTGTCAGGGGAGGTTTAGATTGGACATTAGGAAAAGTTTCTTCCCCCAGAGGGTGCTGGAGCACTGGAACAGGCTCCCCATGGAGGCAGTCATGGCCCCAAGCCTGGCAGTGTTCAAGAAGAGACTGGACAATGCCCTCAAACACATGGTGTGAACTGTGGAGTTGTCCTGTGCAGGGACAGGAGTTGGACTCGATGATCCTTGTGGCTCCCTTCCAACTGAGGATGTTCTATGATTCTATGAAGTTTTACATTAGTGTGGTGGAAGTGAGTGCTAGTTACTCACTTTGTGCCAGTTACTGAGAATTGTTATTAGACATGCAAGACATAGCAAAATCAACTTAAAATTGTTACTCCTTTGTACAGAATAGACCAACTCCTTCTTAGAAGTGAGCCCACAGATTCATTTTTATTTATGTGATGTACAAAAGGAAAAAATCAAATACAATTCTAACTCCTTTCTGATTTTCTAATTAGATAAAACCGTCTTTATCTCATCAATATTCTAGGGTTCCAAATCATGTGTATTTTAGTTTATTATGCTGTGCCATTCCTATGTATGATGTATAGGCTAAACAGATATTATCTATAATTCATTAATATAAATGCCTGGAAATAAGATATGTTTTAAAACATGTTAAGTAGAGTGATTACTCTGCTGGTATCCCAAAAGCCAATGGACTCAGCTATCTTTAGTAGTTGAATCTAAATGCAGCTACTTTTCATATTATTGTCTTTCCTATGGTGTTATATTGAATGTTGATAAGAAATCCCTTTCTGCATTCACTAAGAAGAGGTTAACAATCTTCTGCACTGAAGCTTACAAGTATTAGTAGTAGTATACTCATTCTGCCTAATAACGAGTGTCTCACATTTATTCCCACACAGCTGGCAATGGCAGTTGACAGAAATAAGAATTGCCTCTACTTTAAATGTCAACTGAAGGGGGGCCTAGAAGAGCAGAGCTATCCATTACTGTGGTAAGAATATCAACAAAACCCACATATGTGATGCTGAAAAAAGGCTCATTTTAAATTAATGCCTCATGAAAGCAATTAGAATGCCTACTGGGAAAAAATTTAGACAAGCTAGGTTTTGTTGTTTTATTTTTTCATGTATTTATTTTTGTAGCATGATTATGCAAAACATTTGTTGCATTGGAAGACACACCAGAAAGGAAAGAATAATATGAGAGAAGGAAATAGTAAACATTTTTGTGTATTTATTTTTAGATTTAGATTTAAAAATCTCTTTCAAAAAGGTCCAGCCTCCCTCATACTCTTAATTTAAAAATGAAAGTCAACTGGCAGCAAAAAGTATTGATGTAAATTTAATGGATGAATTCTCTGAGCCTGCAAATTAAAGGAGCAAGAAAAACCTCTTCAGGCCCTTTTCCCTGGGTCATAGCTCATATTCCCTGAATACCTTTGAATCAGGATTTACAGCATGACAGATAACACTATATAACACTACAGATCTCTTTGAGGTGTAGATCACCACTAACTAAGGATCATGTCTGTAGTGCTTATTTGGTTAGGTAAGAGGGCTATAATATTGGCCTGTTCAGCTTATCTCCATGTTACACAAAACTTCTTGTTCAAAGAAGCTGATTATTCAAGTTACAGTGTAAAAATGCATGTTAGCACCCAGAAATAATTCCAAAGGAAAAAAAAAAAAGTATGTTTTCATGGATCTTTAATTCTTTGTGAAACTGCAGCATCAGAATGTAAGCTTTACAGGTTAGGAACTTCTGGCCTGATTCTCTAGTCTACTGCACAACCAAACATCTCAAAGAAAGAAAAGTAAATAGAAAATGCTACTGTATTGATTTAGCAGGCTTTGCATTTACTTTGAGCCAATAGAAATGCCTTTATAAAAGGAAGGAAAATGAAAATCAAGCCCTCTGTTTCCTGTGTTCTGTACAATTCCTAAAACAATTTTTCTTTGGAGGGAGTGGGTCTAGAGCTTTTTGTGCTTTTATGAAGGAGTTATCAAGAAGCAGACAGTGCAGCTCAATGCTGCAGAGTTATAATATTACTTTCAGTTCTCATATCTCAGACACTCTTTGGAACTTTTGAATAATGTAATATATTTAATGGAAGACTATAAAATAGGTAGTATTCAGGAAAATTTAGGGAAAATGGTAAATGCTGGTTTCTATCAAATGCAAAAGCTATAGGAGATAAATCAATAGAACACCAACTACATATGTGTGTATATATAACAAATATTTGGGAAAGCCTATTTAGAGCACTGTTGAGATGACTGTATACAATGGAGAATGACCTATTAGAGAGCAGTGTAGGAGAAAGGGACCTGGGGGTCCTGGTGGACAGCAGGATGACCATGAGCCAGCACCGTGCCCTTGTGGCCAAGAAGGCCCATGGCATCCTGGGGTGTATTGGAAGGGGGATGGTTAGCAGGTCGAGAGCGGTTCTCCTTCCCCTCTACTCTGCCCTGGTGAGACCTCATCTGGAATACTGTGTCCAGTTCTGGGCCCCTCAGTTCAAGAAGGATAGGGAGCTGCTGGAGAGAGTCCAGCGCAGGGCAACGAAGATGATGAAGGGAGTGGAGCATCTCCCTTATGAGGAAAGGCTGAGGGAGCTGGGTCTCTAGTTTAGAGAAGAGGAGTCTGAGGGGAGACCTCATTAATGTTTATAAATATGTAAAGGTTGAGTGTCACGAGGATGGAGCCAGGCTCTTCTTGGTGACAAGGGGTAATGGGTTCAAACTGGAACACAAGAGGTTCCACTTAAATTTGAGAAGGTGAGGGTAACAGAGCACTGGAACAGGCTGCCCAGGGAGGTTGTGGAGTCTCCTTCTCTGGAGACATTCAAAGCCCGCCTGGACACCTTCCTGTGTAACCTCATCTAGGTGTTCCTGCTCCAGCGGAGGGATTGGACTAGATGATCTTTCGAGGTCCCTTCCAATCCCTAACCTTCTGTGATTCTGTGATTCTGTGATACAATAAATTCAAATTAAAAATAACATTATGAAATACAGATTTTAGCTCTAAACAGCTGGGCTCCTTTCTAGTATCTTCTTTTATTATTACACCAAGAGTTTTGTAGAATATCACTTATTTTTGAGGACATATATTTGCAAAATCATATAGAATGCATGGCATGACTGGTATTACCCACTGAAAAATACGTTTTTTCAGATTTCACTTTGATAGTTCTAACACATCTGTTGAATCAATAGATTCTTCTGAATACCAAGATGTGTTCATTGGAAAACTCAGAAATTTTTCATTTGTCGCAGGTTCCAACTGAGCACTTATCTAAAACAATAACAACATAAAATAGCCAGACAGCATTATGATTTTATCGGCTTTCACGAATAATTCAAAATACAATCACTGCCTTTATAAATAAATAAAGGAACCTAATTTAACAGAAAAAAAACATGATAAATCATAGCTCAGAATTAATAACCATACTCAATCAAACAGAAAATTATCTTTAAAATTCACACATCAGAAATATTTTTAAAAATTTATTATTTTTTGTTTACCCACACATTGCATGTTTGAAAGTGGTATAAGAATTGTGAGCAGCTATACCATATCCTTTATTATCAGTAATCTTCTAATGACTTTTTTCTCTATCTGTTCCAATGTCACTTCTAGGTGGGACAGACAATATTTTTTCACATTTTATTAGCTAAATTTATCATCAGAAGAGGCTCATTAACAACCATAGTTAATGTGAACACCTATCTGCTTATAATCTTGGCAAGCACATGAAAATATCTTACATGTGGGAAAAAATGGACTTGCAGAAGCAAAATTATCTTTAGGCATTTGATCTGGAATTTTTGCATCCAAAGCTCAATCTCTAGCCATTTCATCTAAAGCTAAACGAATAAATACACAAAAAGTAATGTTACCTTTAAGTATATTCATAGGATTGGATGACAAAATAATTCAGGTTGGATGAAGCCTCAGGAGGTCTCCAGTCTCCTGCTCAAAGCAGAGTCAGCTATGGGGTCAGACTGGGTTGCTCAAGGCTTTATACTGTTGCATCTTGAAAACCAGGGATGGAGACTGCACAGTCTCTGTGGGCAACCTGCTTCATTGCTGGGCTGTCTTCATAGGGAAAGAGCTTTGATTTATACCCAACCGAACCTGTCTCTTTTCAATTTATGCCTGTTGTCTGCCATCCTCCTACCAATCTGCCATCCTCACCAATGTGAAGAGCCTGGCTCTGTCTTCTTGATATGGTAAATGCCATTTCTTTTCCAACTTACATGAATTTGCCATATCTAGATCAAACCTCAACAGGGTGGCTATAACATGCATACACTCACTCATTACATATACACATATGGCATGTGTATACATTAAGTCCAGGTCTGTATTCCTTTGCATACTAATTTAAAGCTTTATTGTCTCAGTTAACAAATGAGCAACAAATGTAATCTCACCATTCTTTTGGTAATATTTGTACACTGTTGTGTAAAAGAAAAAAAAAAAACACAACACCAAAAAACCACAACAAAACAAAACAAAAAAACCTCACACAAAACAAAAAAAAACAAAAAAACCCACCAAAAAAACCCAAAACCCCTCCAAACCAACCAACCAAAAAAAATATCACTACAAAGAAACAGAAAATCTACCTAAAAAGAAAAGTGGAAGGAAGCTTAGCAATGTTCCCTGAGGAATAAAAAACATATCTGAAGACATTTAAAATGAGATGAGAGTCCATTTCTTTGTATCAACAGTAAGTCTGCTTCACAGAATCACAGAATGGTTGGGGTTGGAAGGGACTTCTGGAGATCATCTAGTCGAATCCACCTGCTAAAGCAGGTTCATCTCGAGCAGATTGCACAGGAATGTGTCCAGGTGGGTTTCAAATGTCTCCAGAGAAGGAGACTCCACAACCTATCTGGGAAGCCTGTTCCAGTGTTCTGTCACCCTAAAAGTAAAGAACTTTCCCTTCATAGTCAGATGGAACCCTCTATGCTTCAGTATGTGCCTGTTGCCTCTCATCCTATTGTTGGGCACTACTGAAAGGAGTCTGGTCCTATCCTCTTGACATCCATTCCAGCAGGTCCACCCTTAACCTGTACTGGTGCCTAGGGTTGTTCCTCCTCAGGTGCAGGACCCTACACTTGCCCTCATTGAACTTCATCAGGTTCATCTCTGCCCAGTCCTCCAGCCTGTCCAGGTCTCACTGAAAGGCAGCACAGCCTCCTGGTGTGTCACCCTTTCCTCCCAGTTTGGTATCATCAGCAAACTTGCTGAGGGTGCACTCAGTCTCTTCATCCAGATCTTTGATGAACAAGTTGAACAGGACTGGACCTAATACTGACCCCTGGGGAACCTCACTAACTACAGGCTTCTAACCCAAGTCTGCACCACTGATCACAACCCTCTGAGCTCTGCCATCCAGACAGTTCATGATCCATATCACCATGCATTCATCCAGTTTGCACCTCCTGAGCTTGCGTATGAGGAGGTTGTGAGAGATGGTGTCAAGCGCCTTGCTGAAGTTAAGGTAGAAAACATTCACTGCTCTTCCCTTGTCTACCCAGCCAGTCATACCATCATAGAAGGCCTGTGAAGGAATTATGGTACATATATACTCTTTTACAGCATCATAGCTTTGATGTCTACAGTGCAGACATCTACATAAAGTAAGTATTTCTACGTATTCTTTACAAAGAAATAGGTACCTCTAAGAGACAATTCATTCAACCTGTCTTACATATCTACCTTATAGAGGTCAGATGATACTCCATCTAGGGAGTATATAACATATATTGGAAAGAAGTAAGATATCTCATCTATATTATAAACAGTAGGCTATGATATGGTATAGGTAATCGGAGACAAGTCTCAAGACAAAGTGTATCACCTAGTTTTATATATACTAACATGAATTCTATTAAATATGACAGTGGGCAATACACAATACATTTTTTTTTCTTAGAAATGAGCTTTAAACAGGAAAACCACCTGAGGTTAATTTTGAAGGCAAATTGGAAGAAATCTGGAATGTGTGACATACATTAAAGTCAGGGATATTTATGTTATCTCATTTTCTTCCCAAACCTAATTCTTTGTAACTACTTAATGTTGGAAGATACGTTAATAAGGCACCATCATATAATAGTGTAGTCCATAAAAACCTGACAGGACTTCTATTTCTACATGTAATGATTTGTATTTCCTTTTTTTTTTTTTCTATTGGAACCTAACACATATAATTCACAGGACTGATGCTTGCATGATCTTTTGTGTTTGACAAAACATGATTTCCATAGATATGGTTTTGTTAAAAAATAATGAGTTGTTCTTTTATGTAAGACTGTGGGATCACCTGGCTTTCTGGTACAGAAACTGAATCACTGACTAAACACTGAATCTGCACCTAACTTTTTTTTTTTCTTTCTCTAGTTCAATTAGTCTACCAAAATATTTTGATGCCACTCAGTTTTAGTTTCAGAAGAATGTGATGTACCATCTCATGCAGATAGAAGAACTCATGTCTGAATGTTACTAAGTCATTCAGCTCATTTTCAGTTCATCATGTATGTATAATTGGAATTGCTTTTTCCTCACAGAAGAGGCTTTATGTCAACTCTAATTATTACCAGATATTTTATTAACCAGTTATTCATGTCATGGGACAATTCTCTTCATAGGTACCCTTAGATTTTCTATACTGAATAGTTTTGTAACAGTTCCAAACTTTACATCTTCTACATAATTTTCAAATCATTCATGAGTGAATGGTAGCTTAAACAAATTGGAGAACTGGGAAATCGCCAACCGCATGAAGTTTAACAAGGGCAAGTGCTGGATTTTGTACCTGCGACATGGCAGCCCTGGCTGTACATACAGACTGGGGGACGAGATGCTGGAAAGCAGCCCCACGGAGAGGGACCTGGGGTTCTGGTTGATGGCAAGCTGAACATGAGCCAACAGTGTGGGAAGAGGGCCAACCTTGTCCTGGGGTGCATCAAGCACAGCATTGCCATCTGGGCGAGGAAGGTGATTGTCCCACCCTACTCTGTACTGGTGCAGCCTCACCTGGAGCACTTTGTGCAGTTCTGGGCACCACAGTATAAAAAGGATATTAAGCTACTTGAAAGTATCCATGGGTCATGAAGTTGGTGAAGGTTTTGGAGGGGAAGTAGTATGAGGAATTACTGAAGTCACCAGGCTTGTTTAGCCTGGAGAAGAGGAGACTGAGGGGAGACCTCGTAATGATCTACAGTTTCTTCACAAGGGGAGGGAGATGGGGCGGGTGCTGATGTCTTCTCTTTAGTGACCAACAACAGGATCAGAGGGAATCACAGAATCACAGAATCACAGAATGTTAGGGATTGGAAGGGACCTCAAAATATCATCTAGTCCAATCCCCCTGCCAGAGCAGGAACACCTAGATGAGGTTACACAGGAAGGTGTCCAGGCGGGTTTTGAATGTCTCCAGAGAAGGAGACTCCACAACCTCCCTGGGCAGCCTGTTCCAGTGTTCTGTCACCCTCACTGAGAAGAAGTTTCTTCTCAAATTTAAGTGGAACCTCTTGTGTTCCAGCTTGAACCCATTACCCCTTGTCTTACTGTTGGTTGTCACCGAGAAGAGCCTGGCTCCATCCTCGTGACACCCACCCTTTATATATTTATAAACATTGATGAGGTCACCCCTCAGTCTCCTCTTCTCCAAGCTAAAGAGACCCAGCTCCCTCAGCCTTTCCTCGTAAGGGAGACGCTCCACTCCCTTCACCATCTTCGTGGCCCTGCGCTGGACTCTCTCCAGCAGTTCCCTATCCTTCTTGAACTGAGGGGCCCAGAACTGGACACAATATTCCAGATGAGGTCTCACCAGGGCAGAGTAGAGGGGAAGGAGAACCTCTCTCGACCTGCTAACCACCCCTCTTCTAATACACCCCAGGATGCCATTGGCCTTCTTGGCCACAAGGGCACAGTGCTGGCTCATGGTCATCCTGCTGTCCACCAGGACCCTCATGTCCCTTTCCCCTACACTGCAAGAATGGCAAGAAGAATGGCAAGAAGGAATGTCAAGAAGATATGCAAGGGGAGAATTAGGTTGGATATTAGGAAAAGCTTCCTCACCCAGAGGGTGGTGGAGCATTAGAACAGGCTCTCCAGGGAGGTGGTCACAGCGCCAAGCCTGACAATATTCAAGAAGCAATTGGACA
This sequence comes from Caloenas nicobarica, assembly GCF_036013445.1. Lineage (NCBI taxonomy): Eukaryota > Metazoa > Chordata > Aves > Columbiformes > Columbidae > Caloenas > Caloenas nicobarica. The sequence goes on from NC_088247.1 coordinate 29,450,903, forward strand.
ATGCCCTCAGACACATGGTGTGAATTTTGGGGTTGTCTTATGCAGGGACAGGAGCTGGACTCAATGATCCTCGTGGGTCCCTTCCCCCTCATTCTATGACTATGATTTTCATTGTTGTGTAGCTATACATCTATTCAGTCCTCTATATTCCTCTTAACCAACTATTAATCTATTGAATAATCATTCCTCATTGCTGTTAATCCCCTTTAATGAGCCAATTTTTTTCCTAAAATTTAATAATTCAATATTGATTGAGCAATATTATCATCTACTTATTCAAGGATATTAATACATTTGTGAAGTATGACATTCCTTCACCAAAGTGGTATTGATCTTTCCATTATATTACGTTTATTCGTGCATCTACTGATACGATTCTTTATTATAGTACCTATTATGTTGCCTTGTAATAGAGTTAGATTCATTCATCTGCACTTCCAAGAATTATTATTAAATGCCTTTCTAAAAACTGGTGTCAGTTTACATTGTGAGCCTTGGGCACCAAAAGTGATTTAGGCAATAAGTAACAAACCATGGTCAATATTTCAGCAATTTTATAACTGAGTTTTCCTGCTACTCCTGGATGAATATCACCCTGTGTCCCTAATGATTTATTGTTGTTTGTCATAGTAATTTGTCCTAAAACTCTTGACAGTTCAACTTGAGACCATTCCATAACTTATCCGCAAAAAAAAAAGTATTGGTCTGGAATTTTCCCTGGCTAATGTAAGTGAAACTGCCAAAAATAAAATTAATATGTTCTGAAATAGCCTTATTTTCTCAATATATTCCTGTTAGGCTTGTGCCAAGGTTTAAACCCAGCTCACAGCTAAAGCCCACAGAGCTGCTCGTTTTCTCTTCCCCAGTGGGATGGGAGAGAGCATTGGAAGGGTAAAAGTGAGAAAACTTGTAGGTTGAGATAAAGACAGTTTAATAGGGATAGCAATAGCTGCACATGCAAATAAAGCAAAGTAAGGAATTAATTCACTACTTCTCATCAGCAGGCAGCTGTTTAGCCATTACAAGGAAAGCTTTATCATGTGTAATGGTGATTTGGGAAGACAAATATTTGAACTCCAAATATCCCCCCCACTGTCCTTCTTTCCCTGCACTTTTATTGCTGAGCTTGACGTCATATGGTATGGAATATTTCTTTTGAGGTCAGCTGTCCCAGCTGTGTCCCCGCCCCACTTCTTTTGCACCCGTAGCCTACTTGTTGGTGGGATGGTGTGAGAAGCAGAAAAGGTCTTGACTCTGTATAAGCACTGCTTAGCCAGAACAAAAACATCTCTGTATTATCAACACTGTTTTCAGCACAAATCCAAAACATAGCCCCATACTAGCTACTATGAAGAAAATTAATTCTATGCAAAACCAGTAGAGTTTTGGATCTTTATTAGGCCTCCTAACAATCCTGCACAGTCCCTGCTTCGACATGTTTCTCTGTGTTAGCCTATCTAATGGCTATCTGCTCTGTTTAGGCCTACCTAGTGACAGGCTTAGCATTTTGGAGTTTATTATTTGTTATTGTTTTTTCTGAGGGTATGTGAAGGACAGCGTCTGCTCCTTCAAGGCTGTCTGGTCAAGGACCTTTTTCCATGTAGGAGGGGAAAATGTGGAAGCCATGGACAGGGACATACAGGGATACAAACCTGACCGACAAGTGGAAAGAGACGTGGTGATGAGAACTAGACTTATTAATGCAGGTATGTGAGAGAGTGAGAATGTTTATTCTAGCTAGGTTGTCTGATTGGGGTAGTCTTGTTTTTTGGGGAACTAAGGGAAAAAGGGGGGAAACAGAAACAAAATATACAGACACAGACCTGACAAAACAAATGTGGAGACAAAGACAGAAAACAAACTCTAACAGTTATGCTAATTAATGGGCTAGTAAGAAACTAAAGGTGCCACTTCCAGGAAGATCAACTTTGACTCTGGTCAGGCTGGGCTAAAAAGCAAGGGTACGTGCTGACATTCTTAGGGGGACTTGACTGCTGTCCTTGTTAGCGAGCACCAAGATGGACCAGCTGGTGACTAGGGCACATGTAGGCCAGGTAAGAAGGGCTGGGGTCTGGCTAGGGGTACCAAGAGGGCATAAGAGCTGCTTTTAAGGGATCCGTGAAAGTATGTGAACTCGTGAACCTCAACAGTTGTGTGTGTGCCTGCACTAGTGATCTTCTGTCTCTGCCAGCCTAAGAGGAGGATGGGGCTTGGCTGTCTGTTCTCATGTGTGTAGTTGCTGTTGAAAGCACTCCCTTGTTTGTAGCAATCTCTGTGACCAGGCATGTCACTGTCCTTTGTGTCTATCTGTGTCTTTGTGTGTGTGTCTCTGGGACATGTCTCCACTGTGGATTGAACCTGCATACAGGGAAGAGGCAGCTGCATCCCTCAGCCTGGGCAGAGACCTCAGGTCCCCAGGGTACTGGGCTGGGCTCTGGCAGTCAGGCAGGAGGGAGATCTGGACCAGAGCACCAGGGGGAGGTGGCCACACTCCTTATATGCCTTAACATTTTCGAGTTGCATCACTTTGGCTTTGTGAAGAATTGGCTGGGGTTTTTTTTTGTTGGGTTTCTGTTTGTTTGTTTGAGGTATTTTTGTTTGTTTCCTTTACTTGTTATTTGTGGAGTATGTTTTTTAAATGCAACCTATGCATTGTATGTGGGCATCTGGTCTGACACTTTTTTTGATATCCTATTTCATAGTAGAAACAGACCAAAACACGGAAATAGCAGAGTAGACTTTGGCATAATTAAAAGGTTAAAGAGAAAGTGCAGTTCCATTGTAAAATACTCCAGAGGTAAAAATGTTTATTGGAAATGAAAGATCAATATTGGCACTCGGTTTGAGACTAATAGCCCCAATTTAGATGTCCTTAGCAATGCTTTCTTGTTTGAATTTGTATTTTAAACAGGGACATCCAGTGAAAAAAAAATAAATATATATGGCTCAGTTCTTTTGTTTTAGCTAGGTTTCTAGTGCCACCAGATTGTTCCCTAATCTCCTAGATGGACAGACGGAAACCAGGTGAAGTACCCCAGCCAAGTTCAAAGGGCATGAGGTAACATTGTTTAGGCAATTGAGTCTTACTTATGTCTTGGTCTTTGGTCTGTACTGCCTCCAAGAGGACTATAAAACATATACTCTTAGTCAATCATATGAGGGTACCTTAGTCTCAAACTGAATCCTACTCTTGTCCTCAAATACCTTTTCTGGTTGAGGGAACTTGAAGAAGGACTTGCTGGGACAGTGTTTTAGCTAGTAGTAGTAGTTAGTAGAATATATCCAGAAGACTTTTAAAGTGCTAATATGCTGATGCTTAGGAAATATTTGTGTTCCATGAGACAAAAAAAGAGGACAGAATATGCCTGGAAACTCTATATTTGGGGTATGAAAACAGAAAGAGTATGTAGAAAACACAACACTGTCAGAGTATGGAAGATCCATGCTAAAATACCACCTACCGCAAAGGTGGGATTCAACTACATGTAAGTGGATGGAAACCTAAGTCTTTTTGCAAGCTCTGGAATGTTATCCAGCCTCTTAAATGATTAGGTAAAAGTGTTACTTCTACTGGATTTGGAGACTAAGAAAAAAAAAAAAAGCATCTATATATGCTAAAACCATACAGGAGATACAGACTGAACTTTTGAATATTTCAAAGGCTATGGTAATGCATTTTTCAGCAAATTACCTGTTTTTCCAAAAAATGTGTCATCCCTATTCCTCTTTAGCTGTGGATCAGTAGTTTTGATTTTTTAACTAATGATTTATTTAAACAAGATTTTTGCTTTGTTTTGTTGTGATTTCTCTCTTATATTGATAGATAAATGAATCTGAATATGATATAGAAAATGGCTAATTCTGCGAAATTTGGTATATTACATGGTCAGAAGGCTTCAAAGGAATTATTTTTTATAGGATGACTTTCCGATTTTAGGGATATATTTTCAGTATCTTTACAATATGATGAACTTAATCAAGCTGTATGTGGTGTACACCATATCGTAAAGAACTGCCTTAGTAGAAGAATACGCTCAGCCCCAAATACTTAGGCTACTCAGACGTCCCCCTACAAATTATCATGTAAAAACTATACAAAATGTAAGTTTTTCCAAAGCCAAGAACAATCATAGTGACTTTTTAGCCTGTGGATTATTTCCTTTTTTAATGATACACTGCATATCTTTGCTAATAACTTCTCTATTTCACACTTAATTTCCTTCACAACCCTCAGATGAATATTGTCTGGTTTTAGTGATTTACTATGCTTAAGTTTTTAAAGTTGCTCTGTAACTTCCTCCTTGGAGGCTATCATTTTGTTAAGGCTGTAGTATAATTTCACATGAAAAGTGTCCTTGGAAGAGTGATTTCCCTGTAGCCCTTGATAGTAAAGACAGATGCAAAAAATTAATTTCAGTCCTCTTCTATTTTACCATCCTCTCTAATTGCTCCCCTCAATACACCCAGTCACAGGTATCTTCTGCCTTTTTATCTGCTGCATAAAGTTTTACTATTCATAGTCATACACCTGCCAGTGCACTGTGAAGTGCATGCTACAGAAAAGGTGCAGAGCAATCTTGATGTTACTCAGCAAAATATGTGTTTCGCCTTCTCAGTGACCTTGCATTTTGCATAGTCACATCTTTCCAAGGAAGGTAAAACACTACAAAATAGTAAAGGTAGCATTTTATGACCTCTAGTGCACAGATGTAAATAACTATGTGGAGCAAAGCAGGAGAAACTCTGATGTTGATGAACAAAAATCTTGTGGATATAAATACTGGTAAGCTTGACCACTAAGGATCCTTGTCTGAATGGGAGAAATATACATTAGGGTTTCTTTTTCACAAAGCACTTCCTAGTTGATTGCTAAAGGCACCTTCTTCAAAGCATAGTCATTGAAGACATGGTAAAACCTTCTTAATGCTTTCTTATTAACTTCTTACAATGTGATTCCTTCTTAAAGAGTATGGCAAGGTGAAAGGAAGAGTGGAGGCTGATGAAAGTAATTAATATTCAGTCCATTCTATGGTCAAGAGTTTCACTTCTAGACTGCTCTCTCACTATGAAATGTGCAGCCAGAAGAAATCTACCTTGCAATGAGGCCTTATAGGCAGGACATCCGCTGGAGCCTGTAGCCCAGTAAATATGATTCCTGCCCTCAGCAGGGGGAGGCCCGGCTGTGCACTGACCTGGCAGTGCAGGGGCTCAGCCTCGCCATGGCCTGAGCTGCGTGTCTCTGGTTTAACCCCTGTGCTGGGCCCAGTGACTGCTGCCTCCCTGCTCCAGCTTCAGCTCTGGGGGTGGCCCCGCTGGGGAGAGGGTGACACCCTCCAACACAGTCACTGCCTGGTAAACCATAGCCCTTTGTGTGCATGGGGCTGCAGGGGCTGGAGGCCATGGCCAGACTGCAGGTGGCAGTGTGGCAGAAAGGGGCTGTGACAGGGAAATGTGCAAATACTCAGATGCGTGGACCCTAGACGGGCAGAGACCCCCACCATGAACACCTTACTCCCCTGACAAAGGCCTCAGGACACAGCAGCAGTTTTGTGCAACGATTCCTCCCATTTTGTTATTAAGGTTTTCCTATCCTAGACAATTAGAGCTCTTCAACTGTGAAAATGTTAACAGGATTATCAAACAGTTGTTATCTTTGTATGTTTGGTGTGCTTCCTTTTGCCCATAGCTGGATACTGAGTGTAACAAACCTCCTACCCGAGTCTGCTCTGTCTTCACTTGGATGTCTGGTCTGACATTAGGGAAAAGAAGGTCTGATGATACATCTACACTACAAGCTGAGAGGCTGAGATTAGTTCTGGAAAAATATCTCTAGGAACAGTGTAGATTCAACAATGGTATAAATACCACTGTTTGTTATGTGCTGGTTGCTTTATGCAGAGAAACTATATCCACTCTAAGAGAGTCTGCTTTTAATCTGTAAGCAATAGAGTAATTTCTACTGGCTTCATAGTTCTGTTCGTATTTATGTCCTTTGTTGGAAACTGTATTGATTACTGCATATGAAAACCAGGAAGGGATAGGCTGACAACACTGTAAAAACTTGATTTCATAGATTGCCATGAAATCCTCTTGAAGATCTGAAGTTAATTGAGGTCTGTTGCCAGGTTCAGGCTATAAAGAAATTAGGAATTTTGAAAGAAAGGAAAACTGGGCAAAAATTGAATCTCATAGATATTTCTGTAACTTTTAGATTAGGTCTATACACCAGAAGGAAAATACTTTAGATAAATCCTTCAGATGCGTGCTTCAAAACACAGCTGGACAAAGTCCTAAGCAGTCAGATCTAAGTTGATCCTGCTCTCAGTGTGGGATTGGACCAGATAACCAGTAGCAGTCTCTTCTAGCCTATATAATTTTCTTGGTTTATGCTCTAATTTAACCATTTTTGTTTTCTCTTCACATCTAAACAGCGTTTGGAGAAAACAGACAGATAGGAGGCTATTGGGTCATGAAGCAAGGTCCTTCCTGCTAGAAACAAATATTGTTGCTGGTTTTATTGATAGCATCTGAAAATGAAAGGGCAGGCTGTTGCAGAACAAGATTTCCCTACTGTAGAAGCTTCCAAATAATTAAAAAAAATACATAGATCACTTGTAAAGTGATCTCTATGGCCACGTTTTTGGTCAAGTTCCTTTATAATGGACCTATTTAACCCTAATTTTAAACTGTTGAGCTGAACATTTTCCTGTAAACGATAATTCTGTAATCTTTATTATCAATGCTAAATTACTCACTGGAAGTCCCTTTCTTGACACATGAGGTTTGAACAGAGTGAACTGTATTTCTGCGATAATTACTATACTAGTAAGAGAAATATAATTTAATTGATAATAGAAAACATATATCATAAAACTATCTGGGCCTTCTGAAGACAGTAAGAAGAGGATTGGATTGTAAATCAGTCCTATGCACTGAAACCTTTGATTGTCATTAATAAGTTCATAAGTGGAAGTGAAAAAGGGTTTTTGGCAGCCTGTATGATGAATGTCAAGCACAGAATCTATTGTGTGCAATGGTCTTCTTAATCTTTAATGGCCAGTGTTAACCATAGTACTATATATATAAATGATACTATATGGTGGTAGTCCAGTCCCAAAGAGATAACAGGGCTTTCCTCTGAATGACAAAAAAACCCCAAAGCCCTGCGTTAGGACAAATGGTGGAACATAGGGCAGAAAATTCAAAAAGCAGGGCAAGGCTTTCAACACTAAGTGCATTCCTGCTAGTTTGATGAATGTACATCTATTAAAACGAAAATAAATCGAAAATATATGTTAAGGAGAAACAGATATCTTAATAGCATGGAACAACTTTAATGTAGATATTACAGATTACAACATAATGAGCAACTAGTGTATTTTAGGTTTCTTCTGGACAGTAGGTAAACGCAGCATGTCAGAGAACATATGATGTGGATAAACAGGAAAAATATTGGAGGACAAAGCCCATAACTCGCTTCTCCCAGACTTTAAGTATTTCTTCAGGTTTTAAAAAATATAATTTTCAAATTAAAAAAAGAAAACCAGTAACTGTAAAATAGACAACAAAATATGATAGCTTTAAGATCTACTTTGGAAGAGAACCTCAGAAAATATAATTTCTCAGTGTCAATTCTCAGTAGAGTTGATGATATGTCCTACATATATGTCACAAACTCAACGTTTGATCAAAATCTGTGAAGGAAAAGGGACGTCACAGAAAGTATTGAACTCTGAGGGACATTCGATGTAAGACTTAGTAACTCTATAATACTATTCTCAGCTGTATGTGCACACAGGAAATTTCCTTTCAACAACAAGAAGTGCCACAAAAATTGTAATACTGTACAGAGATAGTTATTATTGTGTCACTGGGATCACTATAGTAGCAGCACTAGTCAGTATTCATTGTCTTACTAGTAATAACATAAAGAAATCTGGGAAAATTGGCCCAGCTGGATGGAAAGTCCCAGGGTATAGTGGAAAAGCTTAAGTTCTGCAATAAACAAGGCCCAGTAATGTTGCTTCCACAGTCAAAAGAAGTCCTACTACAATGTTGGACAGTAATCCACTGAGTGCGATAAACCTTAAGAGAGGAGAAAAAAGTCTGTGTAGATTTACATCCATCTATAAATAAAAAAGTCTGAAGTGTAGATTACCTTGTATTAGACTTCTGCACACATATCTAATACTGTGTCTGAGCATGGTGTGTACACAGGCACATGAACTTCAGAAGACAAAAAATTGACTATAACAAGAGCTCACTATACATTTATTAAGCAATTATATTTAGATCTTGCACAGGCAGTTTCAGACTAGAGCAAAATGTTATGCCTGAATTATTGCAGATCTGGTTTCTTGAGATTTATGTATATTCTAGCAAACAGTTATTCACAGTGGTTCTGTGGAGACTGATTTAAAACATATTTTAAAACAAAGTTTAAATATCCCTTTGGGTAAAATGAAAGACATAGATTAAGACAAAATCATTGAACTCATTGCCCTTAACTTATCCTTTTATGTATAAAAGAGGAATATAGAGGTCTGTATTGAATGTAAATGTGAAAAATCCACATTTTAAAACCTTTGCCTGCTAAACTTTAAGTTCCTAGTGTTTAACTTTTCTAATCGCAGTTTCAACAAGTCAGTTCTCTATGAGTAAGACAAAAAGGCATTCATTTTCTCTCTTACATTGTGTTTTCCAGCCTTCATTTAAAGGGTTACAGGATTTAGACGTATTACAGCATTTATTGTTACAAGTCTGATACATTCTTCTCAAATTAAACAGATATAAATGTTAATTAGTAGCTATTCCACTCAGTGCCCACTGTAATACTGGCCCTTATCAAGATCACACCAAATTGTGGCTAGGCAGTATTATAGTTTATTTTTATAATGCAATTAGCAAAGACATATTGGAACAGATAGTTTTCCTGATTCTCTGTATTATTTTATATTTTAAGCAATAACATTGGGCTTTTATCCTTTAAACAGTTAAAAAAGCAAATAAATTCCAATTTTCTGAAACATCAGGTATTGCTATTTTCCATTTAATATCCTTTCATATGCTTGTGTTGGTGGCGAGTTGTTTTTTTTTTTGCTTGCTCTGTCTTCACTGGCAACATACAGGGTACAATACCTAAGATTTTAACTTTGGCAGCTAAATGGGATGCTTACAATCAGGTAGGGAAAAACTTTTACTTACTTGAAAATACATTTTCTAACAGAAGTCTATATTAAGAAAAGCACTCAATTTCCATTCTACCAAAATAATAGTGTGTGCAATGTAGGCCAGGGCATTGTTGCTTCAGTGGCAGAAACACAGTCATCAAGAAAACATCTTTACATTTGCAAAAGCTCTGTAGAGTTTAAACAGATAATGTGTCTGCTAAATATCCTGAATTGCATTAGGAATATAGCTCATTAAAACTATTCACAAATAATGTTAGACTTTTTTTTTTCTGTCAATCATCAAATGTGTTATTTTTTAATAGATTTTCCTCATTAATTGAGTACTTCTAAGATTAAAATATTTAATGTTTTTGCCAATTCATTATGACTTAAGGCATTCAAAACTCTTTGGTAAGCACATTCTGTAATAATTTATTCCAACCTCTCTTTAATATTTTTCTGCAAAAAGCTATAATCTGCTCTGAGTTGCTTATTTAATTAAAATTCATAGAGAGAAAGTAAAATTTGATGCTAGACTTCAGAATTACGATGCATTCTAATTAGTTGGAAAATTAATACCATTCTTCATAGTGGAAAAATAGAAAGGGAGCAACATTCAGTATGAAATATAGCTTATTCATTTCAAGTTTGACTAATACAGTTATATGCTCTTCATACTGATTTCATCTAATTACTTTAGAGTAAGATTGGTTTATTGTAATAAAACTATAAGAACATGAATTTTTGTAAACTTGGCAAATCACAACTTGGTTGGTTTCTTGTGGCGTGATTTACATGAAATTAATATTCTAGCTTTCATTCTTTGTTATGCACTGTTTGATACCAAGAAAAGGTTCTGCAAGTAAGGATGAATGCATATATATATATCTTTTTCTTATTCAGCAGGACAAAGAAAGATTCAAAAATAGTTTAAACAATGATTCAGTTCTAGCAAAAAGGGAAATTATCAGTGTGGTACTGCAGGGTTCCATGCTGGGACTTTTTCTGTTTACCTTATTTATACATGATCTGGGAAAGGGAGTAAAGAGTGACACAGTCTGCTATTGGTACAAACTCATTTCGAAAAGTACATCCAAGGCCACACTGAAAACAACAGAGAAAACACTAAATAAAATTGAGTTACTGGGGGAAAAAATAAGCAGCAAAACCTACCACCACTATTAACAACAACAACAAAGAGATTCCAAACCAATATATTAAAATAAAAATAGATAAACTTAAGTAATTTTAACAGGGAAATAAAACCGTTGTTTCACACATAAAGTGATGGGCTGTGACTGACCGTTATCTCTCTGAGTGAAACTTTAGTTTATGATACATCTATGAAAACATCAAGCTCAGTGCTTGGTGACAGTTGAAATAGCAAGTCTTGGTCCTCATGGGTGACTGCAATTATCCAGAGATTTGGTGGGAAAACAACACAGCAGTGCACAAGTCATATCTCAAGTTTCTGGAATGCATTGAGGACAGATTCCTGCAGGAGATGCTGGACATGCCAACTAGGAACAGCACGTTGCTAGATTCACTGCTCACATACTGAGAAAGCTTACTTGATGACATAACTACCAATGCTAACCTTGGTTAGAGAGATGATAACATTGTGGAGTTTAAGATATGCAGAGCACACTGGAGACCAGTAGTAGAACAAAGACCCTGGATCTTTGGCCTGATTAATCTGGTGGCTTTCTGTGATGGAGTAACTGCATCAGTGGATAAGGACAGAGCTACAGATGTCATCTCTCTGGACTTCGTAAGGCCTTTGATACTGTCCCATGCAACATTCTGTCCACTAAATTGAAGGGATATGGATTTTGTGGACACACTCTTAAATGGATAAGGAAACTGGCTGGATGGCTGCATCCAGATGGTTACAGTCAATGACTTAATATCTGAGTGGAAACCAGTAATGAGTAGTGTCCCTCAAGGGTCCATACTAGGACCTGTACTATTTAATACCTTCATCAATGACATAGACAGTGTGATTGAGTGTACCATCAGCGATTTTGCAGATGGCACTAAGATGAGGGGGTACAGCTGATATGTTATTGTTGGATGTCCCATCATTGCACATGTTCAAGGTCAGGTTGGATGGAGCTTTAGAACAACTTGACCTAGCAAAAGATTGCCATGGCAGGGAGAGGTATTGTTGGACCAGATGATCTTTAAAGGTCCCTTCTGGCTTGAACCATTCGATCATTCTATGATTCTATCATTCTACAATTCTACAGTCCTATGATTTTAGAAAAGCCAAATTTGAGAAGCTCAGAGTCCATCTGCAATTGGTTCCATGACAAGCATCCCTGAAGGGCCAAGGAGCTTGTGAGTGCTGGGATCGTTTAAGAACAGCCTCCTGGAAGCAAAAGAACAGTCCAGCTCCTACAAAGGGAAAGGAAGAAGGCAGAACAATACATCACCCTGGCTTCACTATGAGCTGTTAGATGTGTTTATAAGCAAAAAAGCATCATACTGGCAAAGAAAAGCCAGCCAACTCTTCCAACATAGGCTGTTCTGTGGTTCTGTGACCATACCACACCATACCATACCCCTTTGTCCTGCTCTTCTTTTCTCTGCAAGCTGCTTATTGTCACTGATGAAAGCAGAAAACTGTGTTACATGAACCGACTGTTTGAAACACTGTGGCTGGACTCATGTATCTACTGTGGACTATCCCTGGCCAGCAGCTAAGCAGCCATATAACCATTCACTCTACCCCTCCCAGATGGACAGGGGAAAGAATAGGAAGATCAAAAGCAAAAACACTTGTAGGCTGAGACAGAGACAGTTTAATGAGTGAAGAAAAGTAGGGAAACAAGTGATGCACAGTCAGTCATCTACCACCTCCTACAAGCAGAACTAATTTCCAGCCATTCTGCAAGAAACGGCTGCATTGGAAGAGAAATGCCCCCAGTTTTATTGCTGAGCATGGTGACATCAGGTATGGGATATCCCTTTGGCCATCTGGGGTCAACTGTCCCAGCTGTGTCCCCTCCCAACTTCTTGTGAACCCCCAGTGTACTTTTTGCAAGGAAGTGGGGAATGAGGGAGAAAAAGAGCAACATCCAAAATATTGATGTGTTATCAAACGTGCTTTACTCACAAATCCAGAACACAGCAGCATACGGGCTACTACGAAGCAAGTGAACTCCATCCCAGCCAGACCCAGTACAGTAACAAAGCCATTTGCTTCATGATCCTTTTCAAGATTATAGCTGTTTTAAGCATCTACCAGCTCTTTTTGATAATCCCAGGCAGGTGGGCCAGCTGCAGTACCAGATGAAGTTGCCAAGCCCATGCCAGCTATCCATATGTCACCGTTTAAAGCAAGCAACAATAAAAGGAGTGGCAGATGCTCTCTATTTACCCCCACCCTCTCCACCAGGCAAAGGGAAAAGGGAGGAAATGGAAGAGAGACTGACAAGTTGGAAAATTAAAACAGCTTTACTAATAATACTAATAATAAGAAAAATGTTGCAAAACATACAAAAGCATTATTGAGTCTCCCTTATGATCATGGAATTGCACACTGTGGTGGCGAGTGTCAAGTCAGTGGCTTCAGGGCAAACACCAGGAAATCCTGGACTGGATTCAGCAGTAGATGGGAACTGGATCCAGGAATGCGTGGACTGCGGCTGGGATCAGGATCACAGGCAGGACAACTGGAAGGATTGTCTTCAGAAGGTGACCATGGACAAAGAGAGTGAGACCTTCATGATCCCTCTGTTTTAAACTGAGTATGACATATATGGCGTGGAATATCTGAAAAGGACAGTTTTTTGTGACCTGTTCTGTCCACAGCTTCCTGCAAGTATGACTCTTTACAACCCTTCTCTTGTAGAACATAGGAGATCTATCAGTGACCTTGACTACTACAGAAATAAGTGCAAACATGGACATTTTCTGTATAATATTCCTACTGTTAGCTCCATAAAGCTGTAAACAGCAGGTGTTATCAGCTCTGGAGCAGATACTATCTGAAAAGCATGCAGCCAATTTCAGAAAAGTTGGCTTCTTAGAAGAACTTAGCTAAAAGGAAAATTCACTAAAAGGGAATTGGTCTTATTTTAACCAAAACCATGAAACCAATTTTATGACAGTGTAGCTGATGGATGTTGCTAAGCTTCCCTCTTTGTGACTTCATTGCATCACAGTTCTGGGAATTTCAACGTACTGATTTTCATGGTTTTTATTTTCATTGAAACAGTTTTAATGCCTGAGTTACCATTACCATGAGGGAAAAGAAGGGAAAGAGATGAAATGGTTTGGGGAATGCTGACAGTGAGCATTCCTTTAGCCTAATAATCAATTAAAGGCGTGGCCTTGATTTAGTTTATTTCTTAATGACATATATAGTATGTACTTTAAAGGATGGAAAGCTGAAGCATAAGCAGATAAATCAGTTCTTCCACAGTCCAAATATGGTTGTAGAAGAGATAAATATATATTTAGTAAATCTTTTGATCCTGCTGTTCTTTTCATATAAAATATCAAAAGTGATTATGAACATCTCGGCAACTCAAATATTGGAATACTCACCTATAACTGGAACATTTGGTTTCAATTTCTTTCTCTGGTTGTTTGGAATCAAACTTGCATTTTCTTCCTCCCAGCAATATGCATAAAACACCAAGTTACTACATAAGGATACCCTCAATCTGTCTTGTTGATACTATTTACTTTCAATAAATACATGGATATTCAGTGAACTGGCTGATATCACAGAAGTTGAATGGCTGAACCTCTACTCTAGTGAATCATCCTCTTGATATTTTTGACAGTGACTTTTAAAACATTGTACACAAAATAAAACAGCTTCTGTAAAGGCAGAGAGAGATATTTGTTACACTCCAGTGCATGATCTCAATTCTATGATCATTTGTAAAAGGAGGTCCAAATAATCCTTAGCGTAGCTGTAGGGATTTAAATTTGAGTCTTCTTTTCCCGGTACAGCCAGATACGGGGGACTCAAAAAAAAAAAATCCTCAAATCTTAACGCTAGAAATATTTCACTTATAAAATATTTAACAAAACACTGAGAGAAACAGAGAGTGCTTACTGTGATTAGGACTTTTGACTAGTAGGCGGGACACATGGATTCTGCTTAATTTGCTGCTCATTTTTTAACTGGTGATATATACCAGAACACTATCAACAAGAGTAAGATTGTACTGCTTGCAGCTTTCACAGGCACATATTTAAATAATTTCGGGCAGATGAAGGCATAGAATCTGGATTGCTGTGACAAGCCTTTTATAGCAGAATAAGAGACAGGCACACCTAAAACCATTATTTTCATTTTTTCTTGTAAATTATCCAAAAAACAACATTATATTTTAGGGTCAAATTTAGAGTTTCATGCTGAAATAGAAACCAATTTTGCTTTTTCATTTTGATGGGGAAAAGAGAGAAAACAATCCCCTCACCTCCATTAATTGTTTCTGGGGTGTTGGGGTTTCCTTTTGGTGTTGTCTTTTGGTTTGATTAGATTTGGTTTCATTTTGGGGGATTTTTTTAGTTTAACAACTGAATCGAAAAATTGTATATGTTCATAACTCTAATATATACACTGTCTTCTCCAGTTATTCATGACACTTCCATCTAATGTATCATGAAGGGATATGACTGGCCTAATTGTGTCTGTTTAGGCCAAATGGTTTAGACAGTTCGTAAATATGTCACTCATTAGAAAAGTCAGTAGTGATAGGGAAATTAGGAAAAAATCTATCCACGGGCTACTGTTTAAATCCAATGATAAAATATGTCAGCTTCTTCTTAATTACTGCTTGTTTCTCACTCAATTTGAACTTCACTGACTGCAGACCCATATTACTGGGAAAATTACAACCTTCTAAATGTCTTGCACCACTCAGTCTGTAGTCAGCTTTTCAGAATAATGTATGTGCTTTGATGTTTCTGCTTCTGTTACTGACAACAATTCAGAACGGGTAATGTTATTTCCTTACTTCTCTAAGTGAAACCCAATCTTGCATTTCTTTTCTCTAGTGTGATTTTCCCGTTGTCAACTGAAGAAAACACAATTTTGAGTTTCATATCCAAAAGAAGTTACTGCTGAATGAATAACTACAGCTGGAAATGGTGTAATGACCTCTCACCAGATGTCCATGGCATTTCCATCTGAGATAGCATTTTTAAGTCTCCAAATCTTGGTTCTTAATCTCCTTCACATATATACTTATCTGTGCAATCTTGTGGGCGGTTACTTAATATAATTTTCTTCCCTCAGATATGGATGTGGTATGCCTCTGGCTTTTAGGGATTATACTGCAGTCTGAATCCTACCCAGTTTATCCAAAATAATTCCACATGACTCACTTTTGTCATTGTTTCTGCCTTTAATGTAAATGAATCAGATTTTCTTTGTCTCATTACTTATTGTAATTTAAATGTTAATTGTCATGCGAAATCTCTAAACCTGTATATTGGCCAATAAAAGTAGTCTCTTTTCCTAAGTGGGTCCCCATTTACTTCAGTGCAGCCCTGCATAGGCTAAACCATTATTTAATGAGGAACAGCTTGCTAGACTGATATCAGTTGACACATAATTAAAATTTTGTCCCTTCGTTGCACAAGATTTGATTCCACAGGAAAACGTGCAAGATAATGAAAACTTTGACTATTCATTGAATTGTAAGCACTGAAACTTCTGAAGTACCACCTCTAAAAAAATAATTTAGGAACCCAAAGTGAAACATAGAAATTTCAATTTTGACCACACTCCTCAAAAGTTATCAGAAGAAATTTAAGATACATCGTTTCCCACAAGGATCTTCTCCCGATACCTAGAGTTCAGCTTCTATTTATGATCAATGATTACTCTTCTCGGTAATATTGCAAGTTTAACAGTGGTTTGGAATGAAAGCATGCTTTTACCAAAAGAGATTGTACTATTATATTTTTAAGAGGATGTCAAATGGTGGAAGCCAAATATGTTGGCAAGACTGACTTAGAAAATGAAGATGTCAAACCTGCAGTGTTTTACTACAGAAGATTAAATGACTTAAGAAATAGATTAATTAAGTTTAAATCCTTCTGTCTGGGGAACACTTAAAATCCTATGTTCCCTCTTTCAAATAAATACTTTGGTCATGAGTTGATATGCTAGATTGGAAAGTTTAGGAATATGGTCAGTAGGCTTCCTCTCGAAGCTATTTTAACTGGCAAAAAAAACCCCTACACATTTCATGAGCCAACAAGTGTAAATATAAACACATGTCTAATCTAGAGATGGAAGCACCTGAATGAGGATGATATATAAACCCTTCTTCTACAGGCTGTTTACTATAAGGTGCATACAGTAAGAAACCACTGAATAATAAACAACCTGGAATGATCAGGCACACCATGAGATGTCATGTGTGTGAATTTCAGTTCCGTCAGGTTGGAAGTGCAATTGAAACTGCCTGTTTCACATCATGGGTGGTGAATGCTCTAACTACAAAACTGTTGAACGTAGTAGAGGAGGAGAGGAGTTTTTTTTCAGAAGTAACAATTACCATTTGATGTGCTTAAAAAGAGAAAGAAGGGTATAGTTGTTCAACTTCAGGAGAGATTTAAAAGTAGGAATCCAAAGTGAATGGAGATGTGGTTATTTTTAGATGCTGATACAATGGCTGCCACTTAGAGCTTAAATTTTTTAGAATATTTTTTACAACAGTCATAATCAGAAAGTATATGTAACAGTTATTTCCTTCTTCTGGGTTGCCATTCTTATTATTGAGTATTTGGCTCTAGATTATAGTTAGGTAATAAGTAAAAAAATTTCTTGTATATTTGCAAAGTAATTAATTTTCTTTTGCCACTGTTTATTTACCTCAGGGATATGCAATTTAATTTTTTTATGCCAATATTAAAAAATACAGTAATTTGTTTCACTCATGAACTGTAGAAGGAATCTGAGGTAATCTACCGTACAAAGGAAAAATATTGTCATTTAGACCTTTAGTTCTGAATCAATTAGCTTAATTCTGCAAGGTCTTATTTAGTATCAATCCATTTACTGTAATAGAATTTAATGGGAAATAAATTAGAATAGCACTAGCCCCATTATATTTGTGCAAATTTCAACAATGGTAGTTCAGTAGTGCCTGGAATCTTACTAACTTTTAAGATCCAACTTTTATCTTAGAAAGAAAAATCACAGTAGGAATATTACTTCTTGATATCTGAAGTCTTCATTTATAATTCTGCTCAAAGAAATTAAGATGCTAAAGAAGCATGTATTTTTTTCTCAGATTTTCATTCTTTCAGAGAGCCAAAGGAAGTTAAGCTTGTCTTACTGCATAACATTAACTTGTCCCATTGAAAAATGTTAATTTGAAGCAATTTGCATTGAGGGTTATGCTCCCTAACTGGTAACACATACATAGATGTACTGAGCCTTGTTCTTTTGCAGTAATACAACTATTTTTAGTTAATAACATAAAATTCCAGCTCTTAAAGTCAATTTTTAATTTGCTTGACTTATTTATAGGCCAAGATCATCTCTAGTGATGATCTGAGACTTTAAAGTTTGCTTCTAAAAACACTTTATCCCTCATTAAAATATATTCCCTGCTAGCAAGACAAGACTATCCTGTTGATACAATCTTCACAAATTTGTAAAAATCTAATGGAAACAGCAGTATGTATCGTTCAAGTGCAAATATTTTTAAACCCAAAAGAAATACTAAAATGTAGAACTACTCAAGAACTACTAAAAGAACTAATAAAATGTTAAACATAGACTTTTCTAGGTCTATGGAGGTAGCTGTTGTCAAATGTTTCTGAGAGTATTCAGCATTTGGCAACATTGCAAATTAAGACTTCGATTAACACAAGACCATCTCTGGCTTGCAACCAAATGTAGCTGTCTAAATCCTTAAAACTCATTTCTAGCCCTAGAGATTCATAAGTTCTCTATAGTAAAGTGAACAATGAGGATATGCAGAACTTGTCATATATTTTTTGTCTAAATTGAGTGTTGAGTTCTCTTTCTGCCTCACATACCTTCAGTAGGCATGTTGCCTGTGTTCTTCCCTGACTTCTAAAAGGATGGCAGAGGAGGATATTCCCACTCAGAAACTGTATCTCAGTGTGGGAGCTCTGCTTTAAATTTCTTGTTTTGCTTGATTAAAAATGGGGAATGGGAACAGGATGTATCCTGCTATTTGGAACTAGGATATTCTCTGTTGGATTTTCCCCAGTCTCTTTTACTGGTCCTGCTGTAAGAAAGAGTAATTAGTTTTTCACACTACATCTATGCCAGCAAACAGCACTGAGGCACAGAATGAAGTGCTAGCAACCAGTTGCCTATACTGGTTACATCAACATTAACAAGAAGTGTAGGACAATAGCAGCAGATGAGTAAAACAAAAGAATTGATGCTGAAGACACAACGATCACACTGCTTGGCAGTGCCATGTCCTTTGTCCTCATGTCTTGTTTCATAGGGCAGACTAAAATTCTGGTTCTCGTTCCAGGAAGCTATCACTTTTATGAAATGGATCAGCTTTTGTAGGACACATGTAAAAATTCTTCCTTACACTGGAGAGGGTAAGCCAGTGAGGTTATCTATCACTCTTCTGAGAGCTGGAACTCAACTTCCTGAGTCTCCTGCTTGTTGGATAAATTCTCTTAGTAGTGGGCTGTGGTGAGACCACCTCTGAGAAAGGGATGGTCTGCCCTTGGTGGAAATACCTACTTTCAAACACTTTTCTGCCCTCTGTCCTTGACAGAGATGGATTCTTCACTTCAGCTCAGTAGCCTCTTGGTAACATTCCGAAAAGGAAGCTAGTTCTTTCCCCCTCCTTCAGGGAATCTGGCTGCTTCCTGTGATTAGGAATTAGACACTATCATGCTAAAATGAAGTCATCCCCACCATTGTACTTGTGCGGGTACAGAAATAGTGAGGAAATTTTCACTGAGTTATGTATGAGGTAGGAAAGTTGTCAAAAGTATTTACATTTTAAAATGTATTATTTCGTATTTTTATTAACATTTCTGTATGGTGCCATTCATTAATTAACAGTATTCTACACAGAATTCTTAGCTCTGAGAATACAAACCTCCAGAAGTCTACCGATTTTCCTCCTTATTCTCATAACTTTCATTTCAAAACATTTATCACATTATTTAAATATTACCTTTTTCTAAAACTGTTGTTGCATTTGAGCAATTTGCCCATCTTCTTAAGTGTTTAAAAACATAAGTCCATAATAAAGAACCAGTAAGAGCCTGAAAGAGCCACTGAGGTGCCCTTTAAACCTGAGTTTTTAAAACATTTGTTTTTCTCTCTTCATGTCTTTTATACATAACATTTATCTGACTTAGTTCAGCAGTATTTCACACTGACCTAAAATACTTTTACATTGTAAGGCTAAATTCCTAGTTATATTTGAGGCAAATTAGGGTTTTAAATTCCTGACAATATCTCCATCATTGATTTTTGCTTACAGAAGCAGCCCACAGTTTCTCTCAAAATTTTATTCCTTAATACCTTTTAAACTGAATAATAAATTTTGTGTAAAGACCTTTTTAAGACCTTTTTTTTTTTTTTTTAATTCAGGTAATTTATCATCAAAGACTTCTAATTTTTCCTGCTAAATACCTGCCATTTTTTTTCTTGGTTTTCTTTCATTTAGTATTTTATTCTGGGCTTGACACAGCAAAATAGTTCTATCTTTTACATTCTTTTACATTCAACACAGACCTATATGAGTAGTCTAAAAATTACCTCTTTCGTTTTCTTCTGTTTTCTCTTCTGTTCCTGCTGTTTATTGGTAGTTTTAGACAAAGTGCAATATTGAACAATATGTGCAGAGAATGGAAATATTACATTAACATTTCCTTTGAAGATGAGCATGTTGTTTTTTAGAGGGCTAAAATGTTGCTGTAAGCAAAAATTTTAAACCCAAAGATTAATTTGTACTTTCTCCACACATGCTCAGGTTTCCTTCATATCTCAATGCAGAAAAGAGTAGCAAATCAGTTTACACTTAGGCAGCCAGCAATCCTATGCAATACTTGATCTCGGTAGAAATAATTACTGTGTAAAATTGCCCAGTACAGGGGTTTATCCACCTGTGAATAACAAAGCAGTGAAGAGAGACAATAAGGATATTGTTCGCTTGCACACCTATATTAACTAAGGGAGAAACTGGGACATAAAAAAGATACTTCAGAAATATTTGGGTTTTTTCAAATATTTTAATAAATATTCTGTTAATATATTGTTAATTTCCATGGTCTAATGTTTCCTCTCCTCAGTAAAGTGGTTTATATACTGATATGGTGTTTGCAGGGATACTTATGACTAGTATCCATGAAAAATATTTTGGAGAATTATCTGGTGATGGTCATGAAGTTGTAAAATAATCTGAAGATATTTGATTTTGCTCCTTGGAAGCATCAAGCAGTAGGGTTGAACAAACATCACTACTTGTTTTGTAGAAAGGAATATCTTGTTTCCTGCAGATAGTCAGGAATATTCTGTGCCATATGAGAACATCTTCTAAGGAGATGTTGAGTGCATTCATAACTCTCCTTTATAAAACATTCAATAACTCAGGCATATAGAATATGCATGACTTGGAGAAAATTAAACTAATGCAAGTTACACAGCATTCTCCTGGAGAAGGTGGCAGCTCGTGGCCTGGATGGGTGTACTCTTTGATGGATAAAGAACTGGCTGGAGGGTCATGCCCAAAGAGTTGTGGTCAATGGAACCAAATGCAGCTTGTGGCCGGTCATAAGTGGTGTTCCCCAGGGCTCAGTACTGGGGCCAGTTCTGTTCAATCTCTTTATCAATGATCTGGATGAGAGGATTAAGTGCACCTTTAGTAAGCTTGCAGATGACACCAAATTGGGTGGGAGTGTTGATCTGCTGGAGAGTAGAAAGGATCTACAGAGGGATCTGGACCAGCTGGATCATTGAGCTGAGGCCAATTGTATAAGATTCAACAAGGCCAAGTGCCAGGTTCTGCACTTGGGTCACAACAATCCCAGGCAGGATACAGGCTCGGGGAAGAGTGGCTGGAAAGCTGCCTGGTGGAAAAGAACCTGGAGGTTTTGGTCGACAGTTGTCTGAACATGAGTCAGCAGTGTGTCTAGGTGGCCAAAAAGGCCTTCAGCATCCAGGCTTGTATCAGGATGGCTTGTGGCCAGCAGGACTGGAGAAGTGATTGTGCCACTGTACTCGGCACTGGTGAGGCCCCACCTTGAATACTGTGGTCAGTTTTGGGCTCCTCATCATAAGAATGACATTGAGGTACTAGAGAGAGCGCAGAAGAGGGCAACAAAGGTGATGAGGGGCCTGGAGCACAAGTCTTATGATGAGCAGTTGACAGAACTGGGGCTGTTTAGCCTTGAGAAAAGGAGGCTGAGGTGAGACCTTATTGCTATCTACAATTAGGAGGTTGTAGTGTGGAGGGTGTTGGTCTCTTCTCCCAAGTAGCAAGTGATAGGGCAAGAGGAAATGGCCTCAAGTTGGACTAGGGAAGGTTTAGATTGGATATTAAGAAAAAGTTCTTCACAGAAGGTGTTGTCGGGCATTGGAACAGGATGCCCAGGGAAGTGGTGGAGTCACCATCCCTGGAGGTGTTTAAAAGGCATTTGGACGAGGATCTTAGGGACATGGTGTAGTGCTAGAGTTAGGTTATGGATGGACTCAATGATCCTGAGGGTCTCTTCCAACTGAAATGATTCTGTGATTCTATGATTCTGTGATACTATGATTATATGTATATTTCATTAAACCAGAGTATATGAATGATGGCATCATCAATAAAGGAACAGAACTATGTCCACTACAGAATTTGGCATGTAACAGGATAAGAAAGAAGCAGAAACAAGGGGTTACAAGAAAAATTGTAGTGAATTGTTGGAAATGACTAGAAAAATATTGTTGAAATGTATAAAGCCATGAGCAAAGATGACAGATAAAAGGTCCTTTGAAAAACCTTCAGAGCAATCTTTACTGAGAAAAAAACCAAACACCTATTTGAAGTCTTAGAAATCTGGATGACAGGAACATATACCGATAGTATAGTCCTTTACACGTGATTACTTTAATCTTGGAGATGTAGCCTGTTTGCTGCTAAAGTAAAAATAGAGAACACATTTGATTCTTACATAAAATTAAAGGAAATTGTGTTCTATTTCAATAAAGATATAAAAGTTCTGTTCCATTTGCTCCCATCATTTCCAAGGAATACTTAATTTACTGATTTTCTGATTCATTACTTTCTCTTTGTACACAGTGACAAAAATGGAAAAGAGAAGAATATTTTTTTTTCTGTAAATAAATATATATATTTACATATATATGGAGCCCAAATGAACAAAAGTAATTATGGTTCTTTATCACAGGATATTTTTTCTTAGTTTTAATAATGATAACAAAATTTAGAACCTGACTTTTGTCTGGAAACACAAAACAAGACAACTAGCAAGCAAAGTAATATTTTAGGGTCCATAAAACTAGGTTAATAACTTTTCTATTTATTCACTAAGCTTTCTAAATGCCAATGCTAATCTCGTTTTTCATACATTTTGAACTAGAGAATATTACCAACCCTCTTTGTTGTGGACATAGTCTTGAAATTGTCAGTTGTTTGTCAGAGATGTAAGTTATGTTCCTTGAAGTATTAGGAGTGTTTAGATTTTTCTTCACATGCAAGTATTTCTAGATCCTAAAAAATCTATGATTTTTTTTTACATATAAACAAAGTTGTTCAAGTTCAGTTTATAAATAATTCATATTTCTAAACTTCTGAAGGAATTATTACTGTATAACTTTGTGACAGCATTCTTAGAATAGAAAGCTTCTTTTTTTCCTGTGTAAAGGAATTCCACAGAACAATGTTGAATTGCAAAAGTATGGAATATCTACTACTTTTGACCTTCTGAACTACAGACAAAATATTCATATGGCAGAAAGATGCAAAAAAATACCATATATCGAAGACGCTCCTGCTAGATGTGTGCCATCCTCCCGAAGAGAAAGACTTATGTTGCCTAACAAAACCATAAGGTTCAAGAGTCTTAAGTTGTTTACTGCAGCTGTAGATGATAAGAGTAATATTATGCCTCAGATCATCCTAGATTTCAACTTAAAATGAAAATGATTTTAAAAAAATCAAGCCTTGCTCTGATGAATAAGATTAGTGTTTGAGTTCTGGACAATTAGAGTGAGTGTTATTTCCCTTATGGGAAGTCAAATACCTACTTTACATATCTCTTTCCACCTCAGCCTGCAAAACAGTGTGTATTTTCTTATGGCAATTATAAAATTCTTTCTTATAACACAATTTGTGTGGTGAAGAAGATAGAAAAAATGGGAGACAATAATGAGAATCTTCATCTTTTAACTCTAAGTTCAAAACACTTTGTTTTTCCCTGTAATTGCTGCTATTTGTACTCAATAGTTAATGTTTCTTGCCTTGTAAAACCAACCATCTTAGATCTACAAAGCAGAGGAATGCAAAAATACTTTGTCCCTAATGGGAATCATTAGCCTCCCTTCTGCTGTTACCTTTGACAAACAACATATCAAAGTAAGTAATTGTAATTATACTGATCTGTCCTTAGTGTATTTGCACTAAACAGCAATATAGCTATGAGTTCTGACCAAGCCTGGAACATAATCTGATGCTTTTTGCTTATGAATATTTGTTTGATAAACATCTTTTAGAGAGAAGAAAATAAAAAAACAAGAAAAAATATCATCATTGTCATTAACAAGATTAAACACCATTGCCATAGAAAGAATTAAGAAAACTCCAAACCTCACCAGGAAAATAAACCTTTAGCATGGATGGGATCTAGTATTAGGTCTGTATAAAAACCTTACAAATTCTTATTCATACCCCTACCCAATAGCCAAAATTTATTGCTATTCTGGTGTTGCCACAAAAATCTTAAACTGGTTTTCAAATTAAGGTCTGTGAACTGGAGCCCTCTTCTTAGACTGGGATGCCGTCTAAGGAGACTTCTCAGGATTGAGAGCACCTCACCTCCTCCTGTGGTGAGTGGTTATTTACTGGATATACCCTTGAATGAGTCCTTGCCTAACCCAGGTGAGTGATTATTTCTCTTGGAGTGAGAGGCCTCTGGTTTTTGTTTCTTGTGAGTGTATGCATGCACGTTGTGGATCCTCAT
Source organism: Caloenas nicobarica (assembly GCF_036013445.1). Lineage (NCBI taxonomy): Eukaryota > Metazoa > Chordata > Aves > Columbiformes > Columbidae > Caloenas > Caloenas nicobarica. The sequence continues at coordinate 29,475,247 of NC_088247.1, forward strand.
TATTCCTATGTTGTTGTTCCCTAATAATTTCCTTAACTGATATTTGAACCTGTATTTTATGTTGCTAGAGTGCTAAATAATTGTATAAACCCCGTTTCTAGTTGGTTTATTGGCTACACTTTTCCAGCTGGAATAGTCTGTTTTGGAACTTATTGTCCACCTAAAACTGACTTTTGGGGCGCCTCCATGACAGTCTTATTTTTTTATTACACTAATACCATTGGGGTGTTGAAACAGAAATTTGTATACACTATCACATCTAGTTAAGAACAGAATCATAGAATCATAGACTAAACCAGGTGGGAAGGGGCTTCTGGAGACTACTTGTTCCACCCCGCTACTCAGATCTTGAATCGACATTTGGCTGCTCAAGGCCTTAAAACAGGTCATCTAAAAGGTCAATTGAACAATGTATCCCGGTGCTAACATCGGGAACACACAAGAGTAAGGCAAGCAGATAGTTATACTTAGCAGGAGTATTCTTCCAAGATCAATGAATCTATAGTTCAGCTGCTGTTTGAGACACAGGTATTCTGACAGATAATGCTTTTGATTCTTCACCTTGAACAATTCTCTTAGTCTTATTATATCCATATTCCTGGTGACCTACTATCGCAGCAATATAGCAATAGCATGATTTAAGATTAAGCTTAATTGCTATGGAATAAGTGACAGAACATTTCCACTGACACAGAAATTATACTTGCTGCATTTCTTTCTTAAGATAATAGTAGTATGGAGTTGTTTCAGAAGATTAGGGTATGTCTAAGCACCCAATGAAGCTGATCATTATTTAATAATCTCTAAAGGAAAGCAAAATGTGTCTGACTACATAGATGATACAGAAACTCATATACATTGTGAGCTTATTTTTTCCAGGCATAGCTCTGCAAGCTGATGCACAGAAAGGAGTCATGTCTCACCATTTTAGAATCTGGGCAGAACATAGGACTGTCTGTAAGTTCTATATAGAAAGGTTTTCTATTTGTATAGCTTCTTTAGACACATGCACTATTTTGTCTGACCTTAAACATCTCATGTATTCACTACAAATATAAAAATTACATTGTGTAAGTATGTTTGCATATCTACTTTCAATAACATTGTTAAAGATGGATGTCTTTTCACAATGACTGAAGTTATTTTAAAAAAATACAACTTTCCTTATGATCAGTGTTTTCAGATACTCTTCAAAAGGTAAAGAGGTTATAAAAACTAGAGTATGAAGATTTTTTTTTCCCCATGTCAAACTACTTCCCATTTGTTATTAATGTTCTAGACAGGTGAAATGTGAGTAATAGAAGTATTTTTTTGATATTTAGACTTCAGAAGATAGTTTAGAAGAGTGTAAGAAATCCTGTAAAATATATATTTGGCATTAAGAGTTATTCCTTTCAATTACATCAGGTTTTATGCTGATAAAAAATATTCCCAGCACTATTAAATTTGGACTAGGTTTAGCAATTTCCAAAAGTATTTACTAGAGGAAGTGTGATATAGCATAGTTAAGGATTTTGGATCAAGGACATGATATGATTCCTTTGTTACTCAGGTATTATACATGAATTTTAGTTGATTACACCTGTCACCTTGCTTGTAGAAATTATATTAAGGTTTTTACAGAGCTATCAAAAACCTGCTGCGTCAGAGATTAGCATGATTTAAAATTGTTATAAATCACATGAGGATAATCCTTTGAGCAAAATCATATTTGATGGAACATGGGAAATATAAAGAAGCTTCTATATTGTCCAAAGGTCTACTTAAATGGCAGCTGTTACAAAAAACAGTGGTTTTATTTTTACTCCAATTTTTTTAAAAATACATAACTTTATAGGTATTGCAGTATGTTTTAGAGAAAAGTTTTAACTCAAAGTAGTTGTATAGAAAAACAATATTTTCTGAGGTAGCTGTAAAGAAAATGGATATGATTCACTATAGAAACAGGGGAGGTGAAGAAATATTGCACTTCTTTTCACTTGGTAATTTCCAAGTCCAAACTGTTCCATTTGCAAGAAAAAGACCAGGCTTGTCTGTTTTCTTGTTTTGTTTTGTTGTGTTTTGTTGTGTTTTGTTTTGTTGTTGTTGTGTTGTGTCATGTTGTGTTTTGTTTTGTTTTGTTGTGTTGTGTTGTGTTTTGTTTTGTTTGTTGTTGAGTTGTGGTTTGTTGTTGTTGTTGTTGTTGTTTTCTTATCAGCTGCTATCATTCTGGCACATTCAGTTTGAAAACCAAAATTTTCATCAGACTGGTGGCAATAACACTTTTTAATTAAGTTAAACTGAAGTGAGAATGTTGTATGAGACAATCAGATAATGAGACAGTAGTAAAACTGAACATCTAGTCACTGAAGAGATGTAATACCTTTCCACATATAATGTCACTCAGACATATTCATTATTTGAACCTGTTCATAACCTTTCATGATCAACCTGTTAAGAAACAGGTAGATAAAATTGAAATAACTATGATAACACAACAGCATACAATTTCACCCTTATATCCATAAAATATACCAATATCTAGGGCCTAAGTATATGTATGGGTTAGTTCCTCTATTCCACTGGACAGATGAAAACAGCTAAACATACTTGAACTCTCTTCAGAAATTGGATGTCTTCAATTTCTAAGTGCCTTAGATCAAAATCACCATGCTTCTTTTACAGACTGGGAAAAGACGGTGTGATTCTCCTCAGCTAAATATACCTACCTGAAAGTTAGGTGCTTTGACTAAGCTAGTCCCATAATGATAGAATCATAGAACCATTTTGGTTGGAAGAAACCTTCAAGATCATCGAGTCCAACCATAACCTAACTCTGGCACTAAATCATGTCCATAACAACCTCATATATATGTCTTTTAAATACCTCCAGAGATGATGACTCAACCACTTCCCTGGGCAGCCTGTTCCACTAGGAGGCCCAAAACATCCAGCCAGTTCTTTACCCAGGGAAGAGTATGCCCGTCCAAACCATAAGCTGCCAGTTTCTTCAGGAGAATGCTGTGGGAAATAGTGTCAAAGGCTTTACTGAAGTCTAAGTACATGACATCCACAGCCTTTTCTTCATCCACTAGTCATAGAAGTCACCTAGTCATAGAAGTTCATCTTCTTCTGCATTGACAAATGAGAACTATGCACTTCCAAACATGTGAACATAGACCTCTGAAGTAGAGAGTGACTCATCCTTTGGAGACTGAAGCATCATCATGTGTTGCTCTTCAACAACTGTGGGCTAGAGCAGGGAGACAGGATACAGTTACCAAAAAGGGACAAGGACATCTGGGCCAATAGGTTGGCTAACTTAATAAAGTGGGCTTTAAACTAGCTGCAATGGGAAGTGGAGTCCAAAGTCTGGAGGCAAGTAAGGACCCAAATGACAAGCTGAAAGTGTGCCTGTAACAGAGCAATGGAAAAGGTGCACGCATTTCCCTGAAAGACAAGGAGAAGATGGCAGATCTCAAGTACCTGTCCTCCAGTGCTCCCAATCAGGGAAAAAAAAAAAATAGAACTCCATGTGCAGCCATAGAGTCACAGTGCAATTGGAATTGCAGAAACTCAGTAATATAGTTCACAACAGGTGTATTGCAATAGAAAAGCTACTCAGGAAAGACAGAGGGTAGAAGAGGAGAAAAGCTCATTTTCTATGTAAAAGACCAGTGTGAGCACATAGAGGTTAGCTATGAACAAGAAGACAGGTCTGTTGAGTGCCTTCAGGTCAAAATCAGAGGAATCACCATCCAGGGGCACCTTGTGGTAGTGGTCTGCTACAGGCCACCCAATGAGGAAGAACTGGTGGGCAAAACCTTCCTCAAACACTTCAAAGAAGCCTTAGGTCTGTGTGTTCAAGTTCTCATGAAGGACTTCAGTTATACTGATATTTGCTGGGAAGGCAACACAGCAGTGTGTAAGCAATCCAGGAGATTTCTGGATTATATCAAGGATAACTTGCTTACACAGCTGTTGAATATGTCAACTAGGAGTGGTGCTCCTCTGTATCTATGTATAAGGAAGAGTGGTTTCGAAACATGACTATCAATAGCAGCCTTGGCTGCACTGACTGTGAGATCACAGAGTTTTAAGATCTTAAAGAGCATGCAGAAAACAGGGAGAATAAAGACCTGGATTTCAGAACAGCAGATTTAAATTTGTTCAGGGAGTGATCTCTGGGAGTTTGCTTTGGAGGACAAAGGAGGTAAGGAATACAGGGGATTTTCAGAAACAGATTTCCTAAAGGATCAGACCTCCCACTTGGCCAGAAAAGAAACAAGCACAACATGAAAACCAGCCTGGTTAAGAGTTAGCAAAAGAACTAAAAAAACCAACCAACAAAACAACCCCCCCAACCAAACCAAAACCAGCAAAACCCAACAAAACCAAAAAAGAAACCCCAAAACCCAACCAACCAAAACAAAAAAAACCCAAACAAAAATGCAAAGCAACTACTGCCCCCTACAATAAAAAATAAACCAAACCAAAACAAAAAGAAAAAAGCATATGAGTAAGGAATGGACAGGCTCCAAAAGATGTATATAGAAATATAGCATGAGGATTCAGAGGTGACATTAGGAAGCCAAAATCTCAGCTAGAGCTCGAATTGGACAGAGATATGTAAAGTAACAAGAAAGGATTCTGTACCTATGTTAATAGCAACCAGACAGACGTACAAGGAATGCGTAGGTCCACTTCTGAATGGGACTGGCAAGTTACTCACAAATAGCATAAAAAGGCTGAGATACTTAATGGTCTCTTTGCCTCAGTTTTCATGGGTAAGGTCAGTCTCAAAGTCTCTGCCAAGAGCAATGGTGAAGCAAACAGCAAAGAATGATCAAGTAAGAGAACATCTGAACACACTGGACATATACACACCTACAGGGCCTGGCAGGACACTTGACAGGGTGCTAAGAGAGTTATCTGACATCCTTGCAAAATCATTCTCTGTCATCTTTGAAAGGGTCATAGAGATGAAGGTGAGTCTTGAATGATTATGAAAGACAAAATAATATGTCCATCTATACAAAGGACAAAAAGGAAGATCCAGGAAACTGTAGGCCAGTTAGCCTCACTTCAGTCACTGGGAAAATTAAGGAACAGAAGATAATTCCCAACACATAAAGGACAAAGCAAACAGGAAAAAGTGGTGGGAAAAGACAGCATAGATTTACCAAAGGTATATTGTACTTAACAAACCAAATTGTCTTCTGTGATGAAAGTATTTGCTCAGTGGATGAAAGCAGGGCTGTTTTATACCTTGATTTTAGCAAAGCATTTAGGACGACCTCCCACATCATTCTTGTTGACAAGCTGGTTAAGCTGGTTAACATATGGGTTGGACAGGCAGACCACAGGATAGGTAGAGAATGAGCTAAATTGCTGGGCTCAAAGGGTGATAGTTAATGGTTCAAACTAGCACCTCTTAAGGAGTGGAGTTGCTCAGAGGCTGATACTGTATCTGTTAGTATTCAGTTTCTTTATAAATGGTCAGGATGATGGGATTGAATGCACACTCATTAAATTTGCAGGTGACACCAAACTGGGAGGAAAGGTAGATATATCAGAAGGAAGAATCACCGTACAGAGAGACATCTACAGGATGGAAACCTGGGCAAACAAGAATTCCATGAAATTCGACAAAGATACATATAACATCCTGCAACTGGGAAAGAATAATTCCAAGCATCAGCAGAGGTTGGGGTATGAAAAGAAGAGGTGTAGCTCTGATAGAAAGGCTCTGGGGATCATGGAGGTGAGCAACCTGGACATGAGCCAGCAGTGTGTGCCCAGGGAGTAAAGAAGACAAACCATATCCTTGACTGCATCAGCAGGAGTATAAGTAACAGATCAAGGAAGGTGGTTACTCAGCTCTGATTGCAACTTGTTAGGCCACACTAGTTTCAGTCTCCCTAGTCCAAGAGAGACATTGAAAAATTGGAGAGGATCCCTTGGAGGGCAACCGAGATGATTAGGGTTGGAAAATTTGACATAAGATGAAAGACTGAAGGAACTAGGTTTGTTCAAAGCAGGGAAGGGAAGGCTTAGGGCTACTCTAACTACACTCCTCCAGTACCTAAAAACAATTATAGAGGAGGGGAAGATGCCCTCTTCAGAAGGATACATGGTGATAGGGTAAGATGCAACAGGCACAAGCTATTTCAGGGCAAATTCTGTCTAAGAAAAAAATTCTTTATCATAAGAACAATTAAACATTGGATTAGGTGATCCAGAGAAATGGTGAAATCTTCATTCCTGGAAATATTCCAGACCTAGCTTGATAGGACCCTGAATAACCTAATTCAAGGCTTTGCTTTCAAAGGTTGGACCAGATGATTTCCAGATGTCCCATCCAACGTAGACTTTTCTATGATTCTATGATATCTGTAAGATATCTCTTACAACTAGAGATGATGACAAGGTGAAAGAATGTGTCTGACTCAGGTGTGGCCGTTGGTCACAAGCCCTTCTGAAATTCAGGATATACTTACTTGGATTTGGTGTCACAGTAACAAACTTCTCATGTAATTGTATCTTGGTTCAAAGGCAGGCAAAGTTGCTGGGTTTTTTATGAATTTGTAAATCACTATGGTAACGCTCTTAGGTAAAGCACCCTTGTGGTAGCAAGAAGGATTATAATATCTCTGGTTTCAGCTTTCAAAAATTAGGCATCTAATCTAAACTAGCCTTCCAGAATCTCATCATAGTTAGTGCAGAGAGACAGATGTCTCTGTAAAGAAAGATCTTAGACAACTATCACAAGCCAGATGTCTAGCATTTAGGCATGGATAAAATTAAGAAAGATTAATTGCTTTTTTAGTTACATACCCAAGGGAAAGCAATTATGTCTTGCAAAATAATTTGCTCAGAATTTTTCTGAAAAGGATATATCTGAAAAGGGGTGCACCATGTACACATTTATGTTCTGACTTTGAGAAAACAAGTTCAGATATTTAGGTGGTGCTTTTTTATAAGCTGCATGACATAATGGTCCTAAGACCATCATGAGGCTGTACAGAATCTTCTAGTAATGGAACAAGAATATCCTTGAATATAGATAGAAAGTCAGTTGGGACTAGGAAAAAGAAACCACAATGGTTTTGTGCTGACTATTATGGCTAGGTTTAATTTGTGCTGTTCCAGACTTCTACACCCTTTTAGTGCCTTTTTTTTTTTTTATACCTAGTATACCAGATGTTAGTACAGTTTTACAGTATAAAAATTTTGATTAGTTTTAAGGAGAAATTAAATTCTTTTAATGATCTATGACTTCTTTAAAAATAGAATAAACACTTTAGCACAGAACAGTCCTAGCCTCGTGAACTACTTGATTTATTTCTTGCCAGCAGCACTGAACCTAAGGTCTTATTTAAAATATGTCCACTGTTGCTGCCTTAACTCCTTCAGTGTTTTAATGTTATTTCAAGGGGAGCCAGAAGTGTTTGCCTTGGGTTTTCCACATGATTGTCATTCTCTGCTTTTCATATCAGTGCCTGAGGCAAGAGATAAAACCACTGCAAATTCTTAGAAACAATACTTTATTGTCTCCAGACAGATGGGGGTTGTGGTCAGTTTGTAGCGTGTTGCCTCTGCTGCTCCTTCCTCCTCACACTCTTCCCCTGCACCATTGCAGGTTCCCACCCATGGGATACAACCCTTCATGAAATTCTCCAATGTGGATCTCTCCCTCAGGCTGCTGTTTTTTTCATATACTCCTCCAGTGTGGGTCCTTTCCACAGAGTGCAATCTTTCAGGAACTGACTGCTCCAGTGTGGGCTCCTCTCCATGGAGTAACAAGTTCTACTAGAAAACCTGCTCCAACATGGGCTCCTCTCTCCATGGGGCCACAGGTCCTTTCAGGAGCCTGGCTCCAGTGCAGGCTTTCCAGGGGTCCACAGCCTCCTTCAGACTCATTCACCTGCTCTGGCACAGGGTCCTCCATGTGCTGCAGGTGATATCTGCTCCACCTCTAAGGGCTTCAGGACAACCACCTGCATCAGCTTCCAGTCTCTTCTCACAAAAGCCACCTCTGCAGCACCTCCCACTACCAAAACATTGTCACATAAACTCATCACATGGGGACACTGTGTAAGGACTGTGAGGAGTCTTTAGACTATAAGAAAGTGAAATCAGAAGTCTATAGACTAAACCTGACATGTCACATATATACCTAATTTGTGGACCAATTTCAACCAATGTCATATCTGCTTTTTTTGCAGAAATGCAAAAATAAATTCAAGTGGTTTTACAAAGCAGCACCTCTCAGTCAAGAATCTCCATTGTTAAATAGCCAACTTACAAGGAAAAAGATATACAGATTCCACATCTCTCTGGGTCCTGTATCACCTCCTTCTTTTACGATCACATCATACTTACAGAAAATAATTCCCACTTACAGTGATCAGTGATCACTAAGAGGACTTGCTTGACAGAGTAAAAGGCTGCACTATAAAAGGCACGAATATTCCAGTGCAATTGTAGAATAATTTTTACTTTGTTTTCCAGATTTTCTTACATGTATGTTTGAATATTTAATGGTATTTTTTGTTATGAAGTCAGAGTACCATTCATTATAAGAAATAGAACTAGACAGGCACAAGGCATTTTTCTGGTCTGCATATATTAAACTCAGAAGCACAGATGTGGACTCTTACCAGCAAGAGATCACAGTATTTTTATGGACAAGTCTTAACCTAATGACCAGCCTAAATATGAGAGGTTTGTGTTTGTTTTCTCTGTTGGCTGCATCTGGTACTTCTAAGGTTTTCATTCTCAAGTGCTAATTTACATCAACAGAGTAATTTATAGTTGCTGTGAGTTATTTGATAATATATATCACCATATTTGAATTTTAACACAGGCCCACCGTGCTGGTTGAAACTAAATATCTTGCACCTGTGATACCAATTTATGCAAATTGTGATAGGCTGTTAAAATTAGCTGTCTCTAGGTTACTTTATGTGACTATGTGGGTTGCTTCTTTTGTGTATATGTGTTTGCAGAAGTGAATGACAATGTGTCTTAGTTTTTCCTTTCTGACACATACTGCCAGAAAACAAAGGAATACTATGTTTTCATATATAACACTGACACATATAATTGAATAGTTGCACGTTTTAGTTTTTCTGCTCTAGCTACTAACAACTGAGTGCTAATATGATATAAAAGCTGTTTCAAAAAAGCATATTTATATATTGATCTGTATATACTACCTTGTATATTAGAAATCTACAAATATATATTTTTAATAATTTCTTAGAGTTCATAGTCTAGCCATAAGAAAAATTAATTTTGGAGTAAACAATCTCCTGTGGTTTGGTAATACATGTATATGCTTTTATACTCCTTATTTTATTACTTACTATTTTATCATCTTAGTATACATAGTTTAGAAGGAACTGTATTTTCTCGAGGACAAGAATATGTCCTCTTCTTCTAACTCTTCTGTCATGTCCAGCATTTCCAAATATGACTCTTAACTATATATAAATATATATATTTTTACCCCAGAGAAAGTTCTCAAGGGGAATATGCATAAAAATATTTTGAATACTAGCAAAAAAAAAAATTCTAGATTTCAAAGTTTTGTCAGTCTCATCTGACTGGAAATGTGATCCAAAATGGGTTATTCTCTTTATTAAACTCCTATACATTTTACATCCTACATTTTGATGGAGATTTAAAATACCCTCTTTTATTGATCAAGCCTTCAATGAGTGAGTTTATTATGAAGTTCAGAAACCATTAAACAGAAAATAATTTAACAGCTTTTCTCACTATGTTTAGATCCATAAAAAAATTCTTTTTTTTTGTTATTTTGCTACTAAAACCATCATAGAATCATCATGGAAACCTTCAAGTGCTTTTTACAAATTTGCAAGGATTTTCACACAATTGCGCAAGACTTCCTACAGGACAACTGTATTTATTAGTGTTGATATAACAGTTGCATAGAGAAGAAAATATATTTATATGGAAAAGAAATAAATATAGAAAAGTCAATCTATTAAATGGAATGAGTAACCATTGAGCACCTATATGGTTATAGGATAGAATTTGAATTTATGAATGAGAGATAATAGCATTCCCACTGACTTAGGAGGGCTAGGATGCTACCTAGTGTTTGCGAACAATAAAGGTCATATATTACATGAGAGGATGGAAACAAACAATATTGTATTACCTTCAGGCTTAGAAAGAAAAAGATGCAGTGTACAGTGAGAGAAGTATAAAAATCTTTTGCAATTCTGAGAGGAAAAACATGTTTTAGATGGAAGAATATGTGTTCATTTTTGTTGGTAGTCTACTGAATTTGCTTCTTTGTAATTTTGTCAGTTTTTAAATTCTTTTGTGTTGGCTGATAGTTTCAATTCCTTCTCCTCTATTGCTTAACGTACTGCCAGGTATTTACCCTGGGTGTGCATAATACAGCTATGAGCTAGACTGATTTCCCTTTGTATTTTTGTCATGCCTTTCGAGACATTTTGAGGTAAAAAGAGTGATGTTAGTATCCAGCAAATGTAATAAACGTTCTTTTTTTCTCTCTCATTCTCTTTCCATTCTGAAGTTCAGTAGAAACTATTTGGCTTAATATCTCTCAAACAAAAGCTTTACAGTTTAAATTTAAATTTAAAATGGATGGGAAGCTAAACAAAACTCTAGACAGTGTATAGGGTCTCTGATGCAAGCTATTGGCAGCGGAGGCTGCAGGGGATCTCTGTGGGAATAGTCTGGGGCTGCCCCGTGCTGGACACAGCCAGTTCCAGAGGCTCCGACCACCCACTGCAGGGCACAGCTGAGCCCCCAGCCAAGGTGGTGGTGCCTTGGATAAGTGTATTTGAGAAAGAGTAAAAGTGTTAAATGGGAGGAGGTATGATAGATAAAAAAGAGTGAGAAAAAACAGAGGTAACACCAAGATGAGAGAAGTAGCAAAGGAGGTGTTCCAGGCACCAGAGCAGGGATTCCCCTGCCAGCATGTGGAGAAGCAGCCCAGGTCAAATCTCTTCTGCCTGTGACAGTAATTGGCAACTGATCTCCCTGTCTTTATTTCTCCCACTGTCCTGGTGAGGAGGGGGAGTGAGAGAGCAGCTCGATGGGGATCTGGCAGCTAGCCAGGGTCAACCCACCACATACACATAAGATATGTAATGTGTAATATGTAACATAAAACATGTACATTAACTGGAATATAGAACATATAACTCATACAACATGAGGGTGGCTAATGTGTTACTTGTATTTAAGTAGGAAACGAAGTAAGGTCTGTGAAACTGCATGTCAGCAAATCTAGCCCCATCTGTGGGAAGATGAATTAAATCTTTGGGTACTTTACTTAACTCATGCAAAAAAAGTACCATAGATAACTGTACTGGGTCTGGCTAAGGTGGAGTTATCTTCATAGCAGAATGAATGGTGCTGCATTTTGGATTTGAGACCAAAAAACAGTGTAGATAACACACCAGTGTTTTAAATATTGCTTACACAGCATCTCTTTCTCACTCTGCCCCTCTCCCCTGAGAAAGTAAGCAACATTTTGGGAGTGGACACATCTGGAACTGATCCAACAAGATCATGGAGATATGCCATACTATACCACATTGTGCTCAGTAACAAGAGCTCAGAGGAAGGTGGAGGAAGGGATATATAATGGTGATGATTTTTGTATTCCCAATTAACTGCTACATATACTAAGGTCTTGCTTTCCTGGAAGCCTGCCATATGTGGAAAGGCTGAGAGAGCTGGGTTTGTTTAGTCTTGAGAAAAGAAGGCTCAGGGGAGACCTTATCAGCATGTTCTAGTATTTAAAGGGTGGCTACAAAGAAGATGGAGACTCCCTTTTTGCAAAGAGTCACACGGAACATACGAGGGGTAATGGTTATGCGTTACTCCTGTGGAGATTATGGTTGGACATAAGAGGGGAATTTTCTATAATTAGAACCATCAGCCATTGGAATAATCTACGTGGGAAATGGTGGATTCCCCAATATTGTACGCTTTTAAGATTCAACTGAACAGGCTGCTGGGCCATCTTGTCTAGACTGTCCTTTGGCCAAGAAAGGTTGGACCAGATAAACCTTGAGGTGCTTTCCAACCCGGTATTCTATGATTGATTTTGTGACACATTATTAACATAGCCTGGCTATTGCCTGCTGTTCATCCTTATAGTACAGCTACTCTGACCTTAATCAGACCAACCTGATCATCACTGAATGGATGATTACTTAGGAAAAGTAGGTAGGCTCCAAAATTACAACCTGTGTGAATATGTATATACTGTATATGAATAATTTTTTCTGTGCTATTGAGGATGCTAAAGTGATAAAAAAAACCCCAAACATAAAATCCTAAAAGCCTCACTAACTAGAAAACAAACTTGGTATTGATTTATTCACAGAAATTATGTTCAGATGTGGATTTCTCAGCCTTCTTTTTGGCTCTGTCCATTGCAAAAACAGGTAGCAGTACTGACTCAATTTCTCTGGGTTCAGTTTGCACATATTATCATTTCATAGCAAGATCCAGATGCCTACTACATGCCATACTATCCACACAAATCTTCAACAAAAAGGAATAGTGGGTACTGGTGGGAGACTGTAGTAATCAGAAATTAAGAATCAAAGACATGACACCACCTGAATATAAAGCACAGGTCATGTTAATTCTGACTGGTCAAGCATTCATCTACCTGCCCACTGAAAGTGTAGTTTTGTCAGTGACGTACTGGCAGAGTGTCTGTCCGAACACATCTTCCTAAGTTCAAAACAGACTAAGATAAATACACACCAAAAAAAAAAAAAAATTCAAGTAGTGCAGGAATGTATGCAAATACAAATGAAAAGTATTGCTGTATAAGCGTCTTCCAAAACATCCAGTTTAATAATTTATTAACACCTATTAAAACAGTTTTTAGTTTAGGTTGGAATCTACGTAAGAAAAAAAGAGTGGGTTTTTTAAAATTTAAAAGCTTATATAATTATGAACTGTTTCACTTCATTTGTATGTACTTGTCAGTAGATACTGTTTCTCATCAATGTCTTAACACCCTTCAAAAGTATTTTTTTGTTTACTGGACCTGAGACCAGTTTCAAGAATTTGCTTGGGACTCAGTAGATAAGTTTTAATTTCCATGCAGTAATGTGGCTATTTGCTGAGTTTATCAAAACATTGCTAGGATACATATTTCAAAAGAATGTCCAATGAATTCTGCTTACAAAACCCTAATACAGAACCTGAATAGCATTAATGTGATGGAGTATACTTTTACCCAACAAAAGGCCAGATAGCTCTTCCTACAAAAACATTTGGAATGTGATTTAATTTATTGCATGACAGGCAAGTTACTGTTTCTTTCTATTTCATAGAGGCTTGCAGGTAAATAGACTGTCATAGTTGGATCTGATTCACAGAAGAGAGGAAAAAAAAATCATACATTTTAATCTCAAAGGGTTAAAGGAAAGAAATATATAATTCATAGTATCAGTTGCTGATGTTTAAAAAAAAAAAAGGTATTTTCACTCTTTAGAATGATGACTTCTGATACAAATGCTAATATACTTTTGTTGTATGAGGTATTCGGGAAATGGGTTTTATCTACTGGTTCTGGTAGTCCTTGAGAGATGGATGCTGAAATAAGGAAATCCTCACTCATGAGAAACCAGCCCATCTACATATTGTTCTCTAGTAAGCTTTTCCCTTTCCCTTAATTCATCCAAAAAGCTCTTATGAAGATGTGAATAAATGCCTTTCATGGTTTTGACCACCATACTGTGGTCAAATTAGAATATTAGTTCACAAGCTACAGGTAATACATTTTGAATACTAAGTTAACATCTTGGCTCGTGTTGAACAGTAGCTCAACAAAAAGTTGTTGAGCATTTTGTTTCTACACGAAAGAAGAAATGAGTGTTCACTGGCCCCTAAAATTCAAGCTTTCATCTGTGTGGTCAGCATGCTTGGCTGCACTGCAATATAGATGATGTACTATGGTAGAAACAAGATTAGAAAAGGTTATATGACTTTGTTTTGTTTCCTCAGGACTGCCATTTTGTTACTTTCCAGATTAATATTATCAAATATCATAAGAGCTTTGAATGTGATTCAGTGAATGAGATTCACTGCCTTACCAGCTAAATATTTGTTCATGGCATGATGATGGGGTTGATTCTTGGGAAAACGGTGTTCCTAATATTCATTAATATTTTTCTTTCTTTCTATCTCTCCTTTTTAACTTTCTTGGAAACATACTTGATGTTCTAGTGGTAGATGATTAAAAGGTTGAAGAACAGTAAGGGAAAGAGAACCTATTTTTAATCTCTGAACTCTCCTGAAGAAGACACACATGTATTGTATTACAGTGGTCCAGGGATTTGAAACTTCTATGTTTCCAGAACTTGTATTGATGACATATAAGGCTCATAAAGAGGCACTTCATCAACATTAAGAAGAGGGGCAATTATAGGAAAATACACTGCATATTTTTAGTTTTAAGTATTCAGCAGTTCCATTATATAAACTCTAAAATGGGTTATAAGTTGCATTCTATAGCAGTGAACAACAATTAGTATGTTTTGTGCATTCTCTGCAGGCTCATTCCTTTTTTATTTCTCATGGTAGCTCACAGGGAAGTAACTCAGAGATAACACATACTAAGGTGACATAACCAAGAGATAAATTAAGTATCTGGAAAAGAGATCATGACTAACTATCCTTTAGCACAACGTTGTGCCTTGAAGGAATCTCCCAGCCTTTAGAAAGCTTCTCTATTAGCTTCAATGAGAATAAGTCTGAAGGCAGAGGCTTGTTCTCAGCAGGTGCTTGGCACCTTGCAAGATGAAGTTTTAATGAATATTTCATCAATGACAGTTTCTCTCTTTCATATGATATGAAATTTATTACCTGTTTCTAATGATCCCTCAGTCCATCTATCTGACCATAACATTTCCACAGTAATTGCTGTGGACTATGATTGCTTCTTTGTATGGTCATGAGGCATTTTACCATTAATCACAGCATGCCAATGAAAGTGTCCCTTTCTGAGTTTTTTTATCATATTGGACATTATAATATATTATGTTCAGTCAATCAGTAAACACATCTTCTAGCATTTTGTTTAAAGCATAGAAAATATTTTAACTCCTATATTTTTACTTCATCATGTAAAAGTTACATAGGTAAATAGATATGCTTAATTGTGACACTATGTAAGAGCAGGGAACTTGACACAATAAAATATAGACAAGGGCTGTTGATGTCATAAAAGATTACGTATAAGTGGTGTTTATTTCTACTTTCAAGCTATTTACAGCATCCAGAGTTCAATATGATCAGTTCAAAATGTGTTGCTGGAAAGAGCAAAAAACCACACCACACTGTCAGAAATATGGATTGTTAGAGCCTACTGAATCCTGCCTCAAGCTTTATCTGCTTGAAAGCCCTGCTCAGTTTGTTAACCTGTCCTAGTAAGCTACTGTTCCTTAAAGAAAAGTGACCTTCGAGCTACATTGCGCCTTTACCATTCTGTGTGGAACTCCCATCGACTTGCAAGGGAGTTCAGTGTGCAGTTGAATGTAGCTCACAAATGTGTCAGGTGACAGCTGGGGCTTCGTAGTGAGGCTTCCATAAATCGGATAACTACTGTGGGATTTATATAGAGAAGTAGAGCTGGATGACAAGCAAAACATTAGTGAAAAAGAGCGCTCAAAGAATAAGATTATATTGTACTTTTTATAGGATGTGATTAGTGATTTTCACCCTTCTTGGTTTTCATTCTGACCAATACAGATGGAATTGTTACAGAAAGTCACAGGTCTATTACAACTGAAAACAAGTAATGGGGCTGACTTTACTGCAAAATCAGAATTGCTAAATTTTTTAGTCTGAATGTAGCATGACAAAAACCAACATGGCATGTTGTCAAGAATATCACCTTCTAGACCCGAAAAATACATGTCCCTAGACATATACTTTGTGGTTTACATTATTTGCATTATTTATATATTTTTATCATCCTTTTGCCTTATAAAGACAATAATTCTTTTAAACATTAAAGCAAATTCTTACACATAGGTAATATTCTCATATATAGACACAATTCTTACATATATTGCCTTGTGGTTTCAAATTCACGTCAGAGCTTACCGTATAACAATTGTAGTATTACTACAGTTTGATCTCATATTTCCTTATGAATCAAAAATAGTTGTAGAAAGCAGTTTTATGAAAAAAAAAACCATTCTTTTCCTTTTTAATCAGCAAACAAGGTCACTAAAACTTTTCTAAAGAAAAGATTAATTCTACATATCAGCATACCTGCAATACAATTAATTTACCTCAGACTTATAGGTCAGATACTTTGCTTTCACATCTGCAATATTAAAGTAACTTAGTAGAATGACCTCACATATCACAGTGAGGAACATATCAAACTTCTCTGGAAGGTGATAACCTTGAGCCCAGGACAATATTCATGCAAGTATATCTGTGAGGCAGAAAATTCTGCCTGATAGGATGTTTACAGATCCCTTCAGGGCATAGAGCACTCACTGTCAGTGCCATCTCGAAAAAGCACCATTCCAGTGAGCAGCAGCATAGCCCACACACTTCAGACATTTTAAAAAATACAAATTCAAACCTATTTACTGCACTGAACAGGAAAAGCACACTCAAAAGATAGTCATTCTTTCAAACTTTACGGGCACTGCATGGGCCCAGAGAATACTCAAGATAAGTGCTGGCTTGTATGACACTTGTCTACTTGTCTCAGGCAAAGTGTTAAAGTGCTGTATAGGTCCAGTCTGATGTAGAGGAGCCAGCCTTAAATGATGTGTATAGAATTTTTTTCCCCCAACTCTCTTCTATTTAGCCCTATATGTGTATTCTTGAAGTATAGTAAAAGAATTTTATTTATCGGAAATCAGCAGCAGGATAGCCACAGACACACAGAAAGAAAGCTTACTGGCTAAACTGAAGTGATATATTGATGTGACTTTGTTACATTCAGACCTATTATGTATCTCTGCACGATACGGCACTGCACCATGTTCAGGAAAGTGAATATTAATGTGCAAGAATTTGCATCATGACCCAGGTGGCTTGAAAACATTCTTCCTCCTCTCCTCCAAAAGAAAACTACGTATATAAAAAACTCAGCAGTATCTAATCAAATTCTGATTCACTTCTCTAAAATTATTTTACATACTTTCATCTGTTTTGAATTATCGTATAACTTAAGGTTCCTCAAATGACAAGGCTAGCTGCTCTGAGATTCTTATACTCTCAGTAATCAGTGATTAATCTGACCTAAGAGTATTTTACACTCTTACTTCCTGTGTGAAGGTGCTCACTGTACACAGATATAAAAAAACTGTAACATAATTTAGATACTTAGGATGTAGAACTGTTTTGGGAAAAAAAATAATGAAAGAAGAACCTAGGTCATCAATCATTTGAAGTTACTGTTTAAAGGTCTAATGCTCAAATGTTTCACCCAAATTACACTTCTGAATAACGCTCTGTGAAAGCTATGTAACATCGCTTTCTTATTTTTGTTATTCTTATGCACTGTGAAATGACGACCATGGGCATTTCTTGTTGGCATACATTTATAATAATAGTATCAATAATATCAAGACTGCCTACATCTCATCATCTAGTACAGATGATCTTCAGTCATAACAGCTTGATGGACTTAGCATCCTTCCTTTTGAAATTGGTTGTGTAAATTGATTTTGATCTAGTGCACAAAACAATTTAAATATTTACAAAAAGAAATCACTTCCGATGAGGTCATATTTTATTAACCATCCTCACATTTATTTCCTTTTCTTGAAAATGCATGTTTAAGTTTGTTGTGAGCTAACCTCAATATGCAGCTAAGTCAATCTAGCTAATGCAGTCACTCACTCGCTTCCCTTTTCACTCGCAGGAGGATGGTGGAAGACAAAAGGAAAAATAAGAGTCATAAAATTCATGGATCAAAATAAAAATAGTTTAATAACTGAGCAAGAAGTGGAAAAAGAAAGAAACAAAGCAAAACAAATCAAAATAAAACAAGCGATGCAAAGGCAATCACGAACCATCTCCTACAGGTAGACTGATGCCTAACCAATAGCTGAGCAAAAGACAACAAACATGCCCAAACCCTGCTCCTCTCTGTTTTATTGCTAAGCATGACGTTATAGGGCATGGTATATCTCTTTGATTAATTCAGGTCATCTGCCTTGTGTCTGCTCCCAAACCCTTGTGCACTCCCAATCTATGCATTAGTGGGCAGAGTGAGAAACAGAGAAGGTCTTGATTGTGTGCAAGCATTGCCCAGCCATAGCTGAAACATATGCATGTTATCAGCATTGTTTTGGTCACAAATCTGAAACAGAGCACCATATGAGATGTTATGAAGAAGACTAATTCAATTCCAGCTCAAACCAGTACGAAGTTAAATGTACGAAAAGTATTTCAGATACCGAGGTTATAGTAGCCTATTTATTGTTTGAGAGCTTAAAATCTAACACCAGTCTTGATTTTGTTAGATTTTTCTACTATTTTTCAGTTTGCATTTATTTTAGGTAGGCCTATTTGCATTGCTTTTCAAAGTTATTAAAAAACTGACAACTATGGAAAAATAAAATGAAAGCTGTTCAGTCATTTCCAAGAAAATGATAATGAATAAAGTTGTGTGGGGTTTTTTGTTTGTTTATTTGTTTGTTTTTCTGCACAATCCAAGTGTCTGGCTGCTTTCCTCTTACATAATTCTAGTGTTTCCATGAGAGCAAGGGAACCACACTGCAAGGGGACAGTGGTTCTTTTTGTATCAACCAGATACTGTCCAGTCTTGAAATCTGCAGTTTTTACTTTCTAATAGGAACTTTAGTATGTGTAACTGACCTGCCAAAGATTTTATTTTCACCAAGCACTGTCAAACTTCATGCAAATCAGATTATATTTTTATGCTCTCTATCAAACTGGAACAGTGCTATGAGTTTCTTCATGTCACCTGTCACTAATGTGAGCAGTGACAATAATATTTTCTTAGGCCAAAATTGTGCTCAGACTCTTGTAACAAATTCTGAAAAAAAATTGAGATGATGTAAAATCTGTTTCTAGGTTCTGTTAAGTTACAGGATGTCCTCACAATTTACTTCTTGTGCTTTCTTAATTATGGGTCTCCATGCAGAAAACGGAGTAAGCTGCAAGTCATAACTGGAACTCAGAGAGAGTTGGGGAAAGGAAATGGAGGCTGGAAAGAAGGTTTACATAAACTGCCAAAGGAAAATTTAAGAGTAGAATTGAAGTTAGATAAGAAGGAAGTTGGACGAGAATGGGATTATTGATGTAGGGGAATTGAAGGATGGGAAGGGAAACAAGGGAGGATAGGATGGTTATAAAGCTCCATCAGAGTTAAAGTTGCTAATCAATGGCAAGCAGAGGAAAGGTGTAATCTTCCTAATAAACACATTCACCCAGTATGTGTAATGGAAGCTAAGATTCCAAGGGCACATAGCAGAAACTGTATAGCAAACCCAGCCAAAGAAAAACTAGATACCTAACAAACTAAATACCCAAATAATATATTTTTGCTTTTAATATATTACCTATTACTTATTTCTTCTGCTACAGGGAGGTACTGCTCTACTTGATTTGTAGTTTATTAAAATAAAGCACTCAACTATAGGGATGAATGTCCCAAGAGAAGCAGAAAAAAGTTACTAAATCTGTGCATGAACCAGCTTTCCTCACTTAGGCACCAAATTTCCCATAAGTTTTAGAGGACAAGTGAAATGTTTCTCCTCAATTAAGTGTTCATATTCCTTGAATCATCACTAGAATGAACCTGACTGCACAGAACAGTCAAGAGAGACATAGGCTAATACCAATTTTTGTTCTTCATTTTTTAGGGTTTTTTGGGGGTTTGTTTTTGTTTTTGTTCTTTTAATATATTTTAGATTTTTTGTGATATGTAGTATCACAGTATAGAAAAATCATGTATTAAACCAATGGGGCCCTGTCTTTTATTTTACTACTCGGTTTTATTACAGAAGCACAGCTGGGGTTTGAATGACTTAAATTGTTAAGGAATTTAATATAATGCATTGCTCTGTACAGTAATTTAATTTACCAAACCTGACTTTTTAATTCAGTTTTTCTGTAAAGAACATCTTCTTAACTTTGTGTTAAAACCAAGTTATATTGTGTTATGATTTATAAACCATATTTTCTTTTCATGACTAATTAAATAGAACACATCACCAGAACGTTGCGAAAAACATATCTTTTCTCCCTTTCAGTTGTTATTAACAAAATTTTTTTTATTACTATTATTTTTTCAAGATAATGACTTAATATACTTTTTGGAACATGTACTGATTTTTATGTAATTATTTTCTTTCTAGTATCTGTTTGTATAACTGAATCAAACTTTTTTGGCTTAGAAATTGGTTTCTCTCTTAGTTCTTTAACTGTTCCTGTTTATTTTTTCTTTCATTTTTACCATTATTTTTTTTCTTATTTTCTCAAATTGAGTATCAATTTTGTTATGTTGCTTGACTCAGTATCTTTCCTCAATATTTATTGGTAAGTTTGCTTTCTGGTCCCAAAGGCTAAAGACAGAGTCTGTGGAGTGAAGCTTTGCCTGCAGCAGAGGAAGCCCAAGTTAGTGATAACTTGAACAAATTTAACATAGAGAAATCCATGGTATGGGGGTGATCCATGGCCCACCCATGGCAAAGGACCTTATAACAAGTGCTATAAGAATGTGAGTGTAAATAGTATGCCTGCAGATTGAATACACAAAAATGTCTAGAGTGTATTTGCCAAAAAACAGTCATATTAGAGAGGAAGACAACCATCAGCTGGATTCAAGAGCAACAGCCTGGAAAGGAGATTAAAGCAGGGAATCAAAGGGTTGTAAATTGACATGAAATAAAATCAGCACATTTTGCAGGAGAATAAACCACAGAAATTTACGTTTTCTTTGTCCTATAATTTTTTGCTGTACTAGCAAGTTCTTGATAAATACAAAAATTAGATTCTGATCAAACCGCTTGGGACAGTGTTTTAAATTTTGCTTTCTTAACCAACTATTAATGTGTCACTATATGTGCTTTCATCAGAAGTTCCATCAGATTTAGTAATCCAAACAATTTTTTTTTCTCAACATATTGAGTGTTCAGATTAATGGAATGCATTTTACAATTATTTTTAAGACATTTACAGTGAGACACATCATGGCCACAGTGTCATATGTCATATATCCTCTGAGTAAAAACTCTTGTTATCAGATAACAGCTGGACCACTTCAATGGCAGGAGGGACAACACTATTTTGATGCTCTTCACATCTTACAACACCAAGAAGGATGCCGTTTGGCATTGGTGGTTTAATGATGGAGACACCTGCTCACTTTCAGGTACTGTGAATAGATAAAACCCCATAACTCATTCTTCATAACAGTAACACAGAACAGCTGTCAGATGGTAATGGCTTTCAGTCCCAGCTAACATGGAATTACTTTAAACAAGAAACCGAGCAGTAAAATCAGGTACTCCATTGTCAATGAGGGAGCTCATTAAACCAGACTAAGGTCATACAAGAAGACGGTGGCAAATTTAAGTACAGAGTCTTCTCTAACAATTAGACTGCATTGATTAGCATTGAAGAATGGTCCAGAACATCAGCATTTAGCTTGATTATGAACAGGAAAAAAAAAAGTAAAGATTTTATATGTCAGTGTCCTTCATTTGGTGAAGTTAGGAACAATATTCATGCTTTCTTAAGGAGTGATATAAACTACTTTTTTAGAAAACAACACAACATATGCAAAGATTTTTTTGGCATAATTATATGGGCTACAGATACTCATCTTCTGAGAGAAAACAAAACCAAACAGAAATCAGGGTAGAGATAACCTCCCATCACTCCGTATAATATCTTATATCTTGAGTAATGAATAAAAGTGCTTTAAAAGAGTGAATTATAGGATGTTATGTTAGATGTCAGGTGTGTAAAATATGCAGGCCATCTTCAGTTGAAGGAGCAACATGTTGCCCTCCTACCAATGTTACATCTACATCCACAAAACCAAAGTTCAAACCTACAGGGTTGTCACTTTGAGACCCTGTTAGAGAAATAACAAAAGTTAAAAAGTTTGGGAAGTAAATCTAAACATTTCTGAAATTAGTAGTATAACACTAATCACAGATAATAAAGGAAGAAAGGGCAAGAAACTCATGTGGGTAACTGAGAAAGTAATAAAAGATATCACTGAGGGAAAAAACACCACCACATGACATAAAACAAAATACAAAGAACACTAAGAAGATTATGAAGTAAAGCCAAATGGATTATAAAAGCCGAAAGTGGCATGAGAAGATTTCCAAAGAAAAAGAAAAATAAAAGATTTTTCATATATACTGTTTTCAACAGTGGAATACAACCAGCATGCAGATCCTGGGAGCTCAAATCGTGATATGTGGAGAGCCCTCAGAATCTTTTGCAATACAGACACTCATCCTCTCAGAGCATTCCATTCTATCATGGAGAATTCTTCTGTACTTTTGATTTGACTTTGTTTTACTGTGGTGTTAAATATCTCTCGGACTTCTTATTTCTTATACTGTTCTTCATAGACTAGTACATAATAATATCTTCAACACACGAGCGAATTTGTAAACAGGAACAAGTCATGTTATCTCCCCTTAAAATTAACTGAAAATAAAATAAATCTCCAGTGTCTGAAGCATTCTTCCATAATGGATTTATGGTGAATATGACAGTACAGTTTCAAGATATCAGAGGCAAAAAAGTGATACTATAAATGTGATAATATCTGTGGAATTGAGAACATAAGTATGAAATGTTCCTTCTATGATTGCAATACAGGGCCACAATGAACAACCAAGCATTGTGACAGGAATCAATATGTAGACATACTAATATTATTAGATTAATTATTGTGACATTTTGTATTTGTGTCCATCTAGATTTAACATACATATTTTTGTATTTGCATTGTTATTTTGAATCTTAAAATTAGAGCATCAAAATAATCCCTTTCCCTATCTGTCCTCAGCTACCTCGTCCTGAAAAAATCCAGGAGAATAAATGAATAAAGCTTTATGTTTCTTTAGACCAAGAAGTTCAGTTTACATTCCAGGATATCCTTTAAATACAGTAGGTCACATCTCTTGTATTGGTTATGTATTTGTAATAATATTGAATCCCTGCTTAATCCAAAAGCAGTAATAAAAATTATAGAATATATAAGAGAAACAAAATCAAAAGTAAATCACATAGAAAGTGCTAACACTTGTTATCTGGATGTTCTTAACTTCGCAAGTATTTCTTGACCTTATGAATCAGTGGAGTTGACACAGAGGTTTGAAGCAGCTTCAGGGACCAGTTTAGGAAAGTCATTCCATGAAGAAGTGTAGTCTTAGAAAATGTGACAGTTTGTAGGTGGCAATGTCAGGAATGGGCAAGTAAGGAGTCAAATATGGCTTTGTTGCATAGCAATGCTGGAGTGAGGTAACATAAAAGTTATAAAGATCCTTTACATTAGGAACACAACATTTAAACTTGAAGTAGGGAGGTGACTTCTTCAGAATGAGATCATTAACATAGTTGGTTTGCTGCAGAATGTGTGCATGTGTGCATGTGCATGAATGTGTTTGTCCTGGTTAACAATTTCCCTTGGCATATCACAAAGGTGTAGTACAATAGGTACAGAGGTCACAAGGATTCTTTGAAGAACTTAGATTTTATAGCTGTTGGTCCAGTTTGCAAACACTTATTGGTGGAGAATACTGTGATACATATGACCGGTTGAATTGGATTTAACAGCTAAAATAAAACTAAATTCTATTACAAAAACTGGGAACGTAGGAATCAAGTTTACGGGAAAAGTATGTTTTATACCTTTATAACAATCTGAGAATTCTGGTTGTTTAAAAGTTCTGGCTATTAGTCCTAAATCTACAAACTAATTCCTCCCCTGTGACCTACTGTGGAGATTGTTAAATCCATTACTGTACTGTCAGGACCTTTTATAGTTTCTGTTATTCCGTGGTATATAAGATGTCTTTAAAAAGTGTGATGGTGTATTTGATAGTGATAAAATCTTGGGCCGTTATGCTTTATTATGACAAACTCAATTTCTATGCTTATCTTCTTCCTTTTTTGCTAGTTTCCTTTTTTTTCTTTCACTCTGTTAGAGACAAAATTCATAGTAAAATGGAGTTAGAGGTAGGAAGAGATCTTTGTGCTTTGAAAATACTAAATCTCTAGATATTATTGTATGTAATCTAAAATGTTAAACAGGCAGTCCAGAGTTAAAGTAATCTAAATATGTTAAGAAAAAAATAGAAATTCGATTTTTAACTGAATATCTTGCCACAAAATTATGATTAGGTACAATGGAAAGCTTTTTGTTGGGGAACTTTAAAACAATACAATTTTATAAGGTTAGAGCATGACATTAGACATACAGACAGGTATGACACACTGAATATCATTGGCCTTGGAAGCACTCTTTCACAGACGTGGAAAACATTTAAATGATCATTAAGTATGGAACCAGCTTATGTCTGTTAACCTGTGAGTTAACATGTGTCTGCACTATTTTGCTATTATTTATAAAGTTCCTTAAATTAAATGTGTGGGAGATTTTTTCATATTTTTCAGGCCTTTTCCTTATCTTTTGAGAAAAAAACCCTTATTTTTCTTGCATTTCTAACTTGTTAGGGTGTAGTATTACATACCTCATTTTGTCCTGTTTGGATTTCTTTCTTTTTTTTTTTTTTTTTTTTTTTTTTCTTGGCACATACTATATTGAATGAATATTGGAGCTTCTTTATAATGAAGCCTGAAAAAAAAATCCACATGTTCTGGAGCATACGATCTTCCTGAATCATGGGATTTTTGCTATTTTTATTACTCCTTCTTCCTTCTCTTTCTCTCTCTTTCCATTCCCCACCCTCCCCCTTCTCTCTTTCCTCCTCTCCTCTTTTCTGATGATGCACTGCTTGTGAACCTGGAAGAACATATGAGGCAAGTCTTGTTGACTTTAAAAGTATTACAAAAGCGAAGCTGGAATTCTTGGAGCATGAGTCATTCTCTTTAAGGGATCCCATCTACCGCCAACATCTTTGTGTCAGTGTGATCTAATCCTTCTCAGAAATATAGCACTTTTATCTGTGCTACTCTGGTGGGTGATATAAAATGACAGTCTAAAGTGAGTCATGAGTTGATTTTTAGTTCTTTTTAGGCAATTTCAATATTTAGTACTAAACACAACTAAAACAGTACTAGAAAGCATTATTGTACAGAGGCTTTTAAAAATATTGTCCTCCTTTCTAAATAAGTACAGCATGATTTCTTACATTTCATTAACTTGACTTTTCCCATGTTATTTTGATCCACATACAGTAACATAAGATTGGCGTTCCAGAAAAAAAAATACTGTAACAAACAAGACAGTTCAATAAATACCCACCATTAAGAGATATCTGATCCTTCACTGGATTAGTTACTCATTCTAAAAGTCTGTGAGCAACTAGTGTACAACTGTCCTCCTGTGGCCTCTGCATAATTAAGCAATTTGTTTGAGAACCCTTGCAAGGTAAGAAACACTAAGTGCAACAATAAAATCCTCTCAAACCCACATTGCAGATCTTCATGACTCAGGATTTGCTTGCCTCTTTTACTTGTTGAGTTGCATTAGGGAAGACACTTGCTGTTTCATTTATTCAAACAAAATTGCAATTTATATAATGGAAAGATAAAATTGATTGTTGATAAGAACATATATGCATACATGCATAGATACATATCTATATCTAATCTATATGCATATATACACATCTAAAGATGTAAAGAATGGACGTAGGATCTGATATCTTTTCCATGTGTCTGAGGAAGAAAAAAAATGCCTAAGTCTAAAGTTCTAAACTCATTTGCCCCAGTGATTTCTCCAGCAAAGGTAAAATAGAATTATTGGATTTTGATTAGAGACTATGATCTTTAAAGCGAGATGATATATAGCAATCAAGTTTACTCCTTTGGAGAATGAGCAAGAAAGATGTTCTGAAAAAGTAAATGCAAGTATGGAAATCTGAGGGTGTTTCATTTTATTTTTATTTTTTTTCTCAAAAAGTTTTAGGAAAACTTTTTGCTGGGTGGCAATCTGAGCATAAAAGTCAAATTCCCACTGAAGCCACAGCAGTAAAACTTCCTCAGACTAGATGCTTATACTGATTGATTAGTTTACACATGACTGCATGCAATTGCTTCTGTAAAGAACTCCATTCAGTATATTTTGAGTGTGGAAATCCCACAGATAATTATTAAAATAAATGTAAAGGCATATAGTGTTTGACATGTCTGTGAAATTTCTTAGAGAATACACACTGAGAGCACACAGCAAGCTGAAGTCTGGAATGTTGACACCAAATATATCTTTTGAATCAAACTGATCTAGTCTCTCCCTAAAAATATAGGCACATACTCATCATTATTCTAGGAGACTAAATTAAGGAGTTAAAAAAATTAGAATCTTAAAAGACGAGTATAAGTAAAGCATTCTGAAAAAGCTAGTGACAGAAAGAAAAAGCCAATCCCTTCTAATTTCTTTTAAAATCAATAATTCCAAAGAGCAGAAGAAAGTCGAATACATTTTTTCCTCTTTCCTGGTTTAAACATTAAATTGCTTGCTACGGTTAATTCAGAGAAGGAAAATATCTGGAGTAAAAAGAAATAAAAGTCACAATCTTGGTACTTTTTAGATGTTTAGTGTCATATTTTGGAGATACAGTTTTCTAGTAGAAAACCTACTATGTTTAATAATTAACATAAATATATATTATATGAAGTATCATATGTTATATTTTATTTGGCAAAACTTCCATTAGTATTCCTGTGACTGTATGACTATCTCCATATTAATTTAATTCACTACTGATGTTAGTAGCATTATACATGACCATAAGATTAATGTGATCTGACCTCTGCACGATGGATGACTAAGAAAAACTTAATTCAGAGGAAATACTGGAAGAAGTCACTATAAATATCACTCATTATTTTCCTGCTAGTCTTCATAGAAGCTGTAGGAAAATAAATGATATTTTATTTACAGTATCAAAATCTGCAGATATATAAGCACCATCATTGCTCCATTTTCTGCTGCTGCAGCAAATTAGCCATATATTCTCCACCAGTGCCTCATTATTTCTCATTTTTGAAAGAAAAAATGTATATTACACCCTGATTCAGTCCTTAGCAGAGATGACTAACTCAGGACCCTGAGCAAGACTCAGGTGTTGTTCATAAATTGGATATGGGGATGCTGTTGCTTCAGATTAGTAAGTAAATAATTTATAACAAATAATTTGAGAGATTCTGACAGCCAGTTACAATGTTGTTTGATTTGTTTTTCTAAAGTAATTAACAAATCATATTCATGTTCTGAGCTGCCCAGGAAGCGGCTGATTGGAATTTTTTAATATTTGGATTTTGAATTCAGTTGGTTACTTTTTATTAAATACATTGGCAACATAGTATTTCTCAGTCCTCACAGGATGGTGCAAATAGTTTGGAAATAAAATTGGAGGAAAGCCATGCTGGGGCTGGGAAGTATTTAAGATTTGAGAAAAAGACGTTCAGGTGGAAAGTATTATGCCCTTCTATTGCTACCTTTTCCTCAATAAAACCTCCCTTGAAGATTCACTGCTCCTGTCACGCACACAAAACTAGATTTTTATATTTATGAAATACAACACCTGGGGGTTCATACTGTCTTTTCTGCATCTATTGCTTATTTTGCAAGCTCTTTGGGAAAGGTGTTATTTGTGTCTTTTAGAAGGTAATGCATGTTATTGATCATGATCAAAAATAAAAACAAGACATTTGATATACACAGTATGATATTCAAGATTGCCTTCCAATTACAGTCACACTATACAAAGTGCATGTGAAAGGTACTAGGGGAATTCAGTTTGATCAAGTATTCTAGCTCCTAGTTTTCAACTGTTCTATTTGCCAGTGTAGTTAATGGCTGAGAATTAGTGACAAGTTGCCATGGAGGAGTTAGGTAGGTATCTAAAATATTTCACAGTGCCACTGGCTGCCTCAATCAAATAGCAGAAAATAAAAAGGAGCAGATAGGGCATATGTTCCAGCCCTTTTTATTCCCAAGTGTCTAAATCTAGGCTAGCTGGAGACTTCTGCCTCCACTCGGCTATAAAACATCTCAACTGTAAGTCAGATAAAAGAGGAATGCAAGCCTAGCTTTTTAATGTCCCAGATAGGTTTTAACTGAAGAGATTTTGAAAAATGCCTAACAATGTAATCAAATATGCGGCCGTATCCTCAACTGACTTTGTATGAGGCTCAGTCAAGGTCTGTTCTTAGAAGACATGCTGTAGACAACATAGCAGTATGGAGATATCTGCTGGAGTACCTTGAAAAACTGTTTTTAATAGTTCAGGGTGAGTGGGGCTGGATCCAGCTCCATCATAACTTAAGACAGAAGGAGAGGAAAGCACTGCTGTATAGTTTTAATTCATGTAATAATTTTAAGAAGGGCTCCTGAACCACATGGCACTACTGTTGGGACTAGAATCCCCTCATTAAATGTGCAAATGGAAATTCAGCACTATCAAGAACTTAGATGGTTAAAAAACTGCAGCAACTACAGGGGAGAAGCTAGAAAGTAGCTGGATGTATAAGCAATATGTATAAGCAGTCCTGAGGATTTTGGTGTCATGTATATCTATGTCCTTTGATCCATTTAGCTTTGAAGTATCATTTTTAGATAGGAAAGTATATAACGGCCTGGAATGACAGTATGTAGCACATCTAATAATTCATTGAAATATTTTTTTCTTTTATTTTCTTCTTCTTTGGCTATTTCTTCTCTATACACAGTATAGACTGGCTATCTGTTGTTTTATGGAAAATTGAAGATATATAGGTGAAACACTATGATGTGTTCTCCTCCATTCAGATCATTCTGTTTCGTGCAATCGCAGTGTTTGTTTTTGATTGTTACAATTCAGGATCACAGATGTTTATGTGTAGGCACTTCATCTGAGTGCAATAGACATTTCACTGGTAGAACAGAAAACAATTGTTCTAGGCAGCATTTCAATAGTCTGAGTCATCTATGTGCAAGCCACCATAAGTGTTTCACTCACATGCTTCCAAAAACAAACAGGAACATAGTTTTTAATTCTCAAGATCTTAATTTTTAACAGACACTATCCTGATGCATCTATATATATTGAAAAAAATGAGTATCATAGCTTATCACTTTGGCCTTACTACCTTTCTTTCTTGCTACTGTTATATCTTCTTTTTCCACTACATCAGTCACAATTAATTATTGCTTTTAGCCAGATTTTGGATTATCTTCATTGTGACATCTACTTATAGTAGTCATCATCACACATTATTTGCTCTAACAATAATGATTTGATTACCTTTTGCTTATATATGTCTAGTATCACCTTTTGTTCTGCAAAACAACTAATTTTTTTTTTTTTTTGCAGTCTGTGTGAGAAAAAGGCTTCCCATTATGGTTATGCATTAATTTATTCTCTTCTTTTTAATCTCCACTGCTGCTGAGGGCAGGAGAATAGTGCACTAGGCAGAAGAGAGAAGGGGATTAGGATCATCTTTTTTTGCAGTAAGGAGGCTTTAGATCATCTTTTGTCAGGGCTTGAAAAGGTATTTCTTTGTTCTACCTTTATTCTACTCATGGACTTGATATCACTTACAGAGGTATGTAGTATCATAACTTGAATTTGTTTTCTTTTAATTTTTAAATTATAGTCCCCTAGAATTCTGTCATTAGGATATGGAACATACTTTCTCCTAAGACAACTGAAAGAAGCATAATTTTGTTCTGAAACTGCTGGTAAATTTTTCTGTTTCCAAATTCATTTGGAGTTATCTGTGAGCGTCGCTGATCAGAGACCCAGATGTGGTTCTCTTATTCATCTGAACAAACTGTACTTAAGAGCTTCTATTGAAGTCAACTGAAAGGTATGTTCTAATAGCAAGAGTTCATACATGCAAAGAGTGAAGCTGAATATAAATCTGTGTTCAGAATTAGAATTGATATGTTAAGATAGCAGTGGAGTTCAGTAAAAAGAGTATAAGCTAAGGTATTTCTCATATTTTTCTGTTGCTTCATTTTTAAGAACCTTGGCTTTCTGGAGAGGCTATTTGTCACCAAGAAATTTCTATCTCTATTTTGGGTGGTATACCTTATTCCACCCACCTTCTCAAGGACAATATGATTAAAGCAGGCCATAGCAGATTTTGATTTTTTAAATTGTTTTCAGAGTCGAATTCTCATTCCATCAAAATGACTATAAGTTTCAAAGAGAACCACAATAGTTATTAATTAGGTATAAATGAAGTAATATTCAATGAGATAACGCCTTTTGTTATGTTCAGCACAGTATAAAATATGTTAAGTAGTATAATTTCTGACAATGTTTTAGGAAATCAATTAAAAAAATGGATCTGAAGTTGGCACTCTGTTTTACTTTTGATTGCAATTTTTCAAATTCATACTTAGCTTGTCACTGTTTTATGTACCATAATCTGGAAAGATTTATCTCATCCTCACTGGCTTCCTATATATCAACTTATTAGTGAATGTTCTTTTTGATTCTTCAGTTGCTCCCTGGATATATTCAATTTGATAATGATGAGCAGAGTATGAAAAGTCATCAATAAAATTTGTTTCTTCTCTTTGTGGTCTTCATGCCATCATGTGGTTTGAGAAATGTTGGATTTTTTTTGCATATTTGTTTTCCAATGTATTTTAGTAGGAAGACTGAGAACCTCAGCTACTTCTGTACAGCTTAATCCTCCTGCGACTGAATGTTAGACAAAATGTTTCTTATGTGGTATGCTATACCTTTCCGAAGAGACTCTCATATCACTTCTCAACAGTAAATCAATGCTTTAAAAAATCAAGGAAAATTTCAAGAAAAATAATAACATCAGTTTTATATGGTTGACAAAATCGTAACCACAATGGACCATAGTATAACGCATCCTATTAAACCGCTTGGAAGTGCCTGTACCCTTTTATGCTGAAGAAGCTTCTCAGACTCCCTTTGTGGCCTTCCAACACTCCTTTTCATCACGATGCTGTTGATATAACTATTTGATGAAGTGCTTTGAATCCTGAATGAGCAGATGTTAGCTCTGTAGAAGTTATGTTATCCTCCTTGGTGGTTGGGCACATAAGTTCTAAGGGGAGGGATTGTTCAATAAATGATTAATAACAAGAAACTTTCCTACGTGGATGAGAGACAGATCCTATTCAAAATGATTCTGTCTCAGTGGTTGATCTGTCTAACTCCAGGGTTATTTTATCTCAAACTTGTATTAGTTCTGCTTCAATTAGCATTTTAGTCCCCAATGGGGCACTGCTGATTAATTAGTTATTGTTCAGTAACTTCATCTTCTGGCCCTGACTCCAACCACTCAGTCTGGTGTGTATTGATGAGCCTCTAGATCTGTGGCATGTTCTTTTTAAGGCTGCTCAAAGACCAATTGGTCTGAGTGAACCAGATATTGACCCTGGCCTCAATTCAGTAACATATTTAAGTACACACCTACATATAAGAAGGAGAACAATGCGATAAATTCAACTAGGCTATTTCTTCCTGTTTAAAGTTAGGCAGATACTTAAACACTATGCTGAGTTGGAGCTTTGGCTGATTGTCTTGTTGGTGGAGTATCCTAGGAGGTTAGAAAAGTAGGAACACTGAAACTTGGACATTTTTTGAAATTCGTCTTATCTAAAACACTGAGTCAGACACCTCTTTTGTACACAGGAATGCACAAAAATCTTTGCCATGGATAGGTCACTCATAGGAGATGGTTCTTTCAAAAAATCTGACATCTAATGTTTTTTGAAGGCCTCAAAACAAAATAATTTCAAAACATCCAGGCTATTCTCTGCATTCACTAAAGAGTACTTTTAGAAATGTTTTGTGACTGTGCTCATGATCTTTAGCATATTTTTAGTAAAAGCTAGTTAAAAATATTTTCCTTTACTTCCTTGATGTTGTAACTCAAGTTATAAACCTTTGTCATGATTTGAGATAGAGAAGAAACCAAATTTTCATCCCAGGCAGAGTGGGTTCATTTATGTTCATATCATGAACTACCTGCAACATGGCAAATCCAACTATGGAAATGAAATTGAGGCATCTTATTTAGGAATCAGAGTGGTGCTGACTCCTTATATAAACAATCTATTTATGTAAAAAATGAAGTGGTAACCTGAGAGGGTGGCAGAATTTCAGGGAGACATAATTTCTTTATATGCATACCTTTCTCCATCACTTTTGATTGTCAGAAATATCTCTTTTATATGCTTCTGTGTAAATGGCTACTACAAAATATGCTTATTTTTGGAGGGAGAAAATATTGCCAAAGCCCAGAGGACTGAAGCGAGGAAACCTATCTGCTGAGAATGCAATGTGTGAAAGTTTCCATAGGATCATAAACTCAGGAGAGCTGCTGATTCGGTAGGAATAGACGAGAGGCTGCTGATTCGGTAGGAATAGACGAGAGGCTGCTGACCACACAACAGGTGTACTGATGGCAGGTTGTGTAACTCAGGCTGCATCCAAGATGTCAGAGGCTGCTGAATGCAGATGAAGGCTGTAGTGTTATTGATATACGTGATGAAAGAGACCTCTTAGGGACTTTATAAACACCTACACAGAAGATGCTGGTGTGCCAGTGATTCCTTCTTCTTGAGTCTACTGTTCGAAACGGACTCCAAACAGAGACCTGGACAAATAACTATGTGAATGCATCTGTGAATGAAGTCTGTGTAAATAAATAAGTGTATGTTTTATGAATAATTATATGTGCTTTTTAATAATCCTGTTATGAATAACAAAAGCTTCTTTGTACTGATAAAAACAACTTAGGTTATAAAAGCTTTCTTAAGAAATATTGATTGAGTTCAGTGTCTGCCCTCTGATTCAGAGAAGTGAAAATGTACAGAATGGAAGTTTTCCCAGCTTCAACATCTTAATTAAATATCTACATTTAGGTAGAATGACTTTCGTCCTTGCTACCTTAAGTTGCCTTCATTTAGTACCGCAGTAAATAAGTAAAATTTAATTAGCTACAGAAGAAAGTGAAAAGAATTCTGAAGTAGATAGGTGGGGGACAATCTGTCATCCACATTTCTATGATCTTTATAGCCCATATTAATTTTAGAAATTACCTTGCACCTTGAAGTGTTACTGGAATAAAACAAATTGTCTAAGATTTTCGTAATTAGGATAGTGTTACAGAGTAACTGTACTATCCATCTAAAAGTCCAATTTAGCTTGAGTATTCTCTAGCAAAATCTCAGTTTTAATATCCTGTGAAAAACATTCTAAAAAATTGAGTTACTGTTCTTTTGGAATTGCCTTCTCTCATTTATTGTAAAAAATCTTGAATTACAGAAAGGGAATAGAAACCTTGTCCACATGCAGTCGAATTCCTGTCTAAATTTGGATGAGTCCTTTGTCTCAATGACTTTTTGTGGAGAAGAGTTTTAGAGCCCAATCATAGAATTATATCACAGAATGTTAGGGATTGGAAGAGACCTCGAAAGATCATCTAGTCCAATACCCCTGCCAGGGCAGGAACACCTAGGTGAGGTTACACAGGAAGGTGTCCAGGCGGGTTTTGAATGTCTCCAGAGAAGGAGAATCCACAACCTCCCTGGGCAGCCTGTTCCAGTGTTCCGTCACCCTCACTGAGAAGAAGTTTCTTCTCAAATTTAAGTGGAACCTCTTGTGTTCCAGTTTGAACCCATTACCCCTTGTCTTACTGTTGGTCGTCACCGAGAAGAGCCTGGCTCCATCCTCGTGACACTCACTCTTTATATATTTATAAACATTAATGAGGTCTCCCCTCAATCTCCTCTTCTCCAAGCTAAAGAGACTCAGCTCCCTCAGTCTTTCCTCATAAGGGAGATGCTCCACTCCCTTCATCATCTTTGTGGCCCTGCGCTGGACTCTCTCCAGCAGTTCCCTACCCTTCTTGAACTGAGGAGCCCAGAACTGGACACAATATTCCAGATGAGGTCTCACCAGGGCAGAGTAGAGGGGAAGGAGAACCTCTCTCGACCTGCTAACCACCCCTCTTCTAATACACCCCAGGATGCCATTGGCCTTCTTGGCCACAAGGGCACAGTGCTGGCTCATGGTCATCTTGCTGTCCACCAGGACCCCCAGGTCCCTTTCCCCTACACTGCTCTCTAATAGGTCATTCCCCAACCTGTACTGGAACCTGGGGTTGTTCCTGCCCAGATGTAAGACTCTACATTTTCCCTTATTATATTTCATTAAATTTTTCCCTGCCCAACTCTCTAGCCTGTCCAGATCTCGCTGGATGGCAGCACAGCCCTCTGGCGTGTCAGCCACTCCTCCCAGCTTGGTGTCATCAGCAAACTTGCTGATAGTACACTCAATTCCCTCATCCAAGTTGTTGATGAATATATTGAATAGTATTGGTCCCAGAACTGACCCTTGAGGCACGCCACTAGATACAGGCCTCCAACCAGACTCCGCCCCATTGACCACGACTCTCTGGCTTCTCTCCTTCAGCCAGTTTGCAGCCCACCTCACTACCCGATCATCCAGTCCACACTTCCTCAGTTTTGCCGTGAGGATGCTGTGGGAGACGGTGTCAAATGCTTTGCTGAAGTCAAGGTAGACCACATCCACCACTCTGCCATCGTCAATCCACCGTGTTACGTCTTCATAAAAGGCTATGAGTTTGGTCAAACACGACTTCCCCTTGGTGAAGCCATGTTGACTGTCCCTGATGACCCTCTTATCCTTGATATGTCTTAAGATGGCACCAAGGATAAGGTGTTCCATCACTTTCCCAGGGATGGAGGTGAGGCTGACCGGTCTATAGTTGCCCGGGTCCTCCTTCTTGCCCTTTTTGAAGACCAGAGTGACATTTGCTTTCCTCCAGTCCTCAGGCACCTCTCCCGTTTCCCAAGACTTAGCAAAGACAATGGAGAGCGGTCCAGCAATGACTTCAGCCAGCTCCCTCAGCACCCGCGGGTGCATCCCATCTGGACCCATGGATTTATGGATGTCCAGATTGCTTAACTGGTCCCTAACCCAGTCCTCATCAACTAAGACAAACTCCTCCATTGCCCTGCCTTCCTCTGGGTCCTCAGGGGTACGGGGCTCCTCAGGACAGCCTCCAGCAGAGTAGACAGAGACAAAGAGGGCATTCAGTAATTCTGTCTTCTCTGTATCTTCTGTCACCAGGGCACCCACCCCATTCATCAGTGGGCCTACGTTGCCTCTGGTGTTAGTTTTATCTGCCATGTATTTGAAGAAGCTCTTCCTGTTGTCCTTGACCTCTCTTGCCAGGTTTAATTCTAAGGAGGCCTTAGCTTTCCTAGTTGCCTCCCTACATCCTCTGACAACAGCCTTATGTTCTTCCCAAGTGGCCAGCCCCTCCTTCCATGATTTGTAAACTCTCCTCTTCCACTTGAGTTTGCCCAGCAGTTCCCTGTTTAACCAGGCAGGTCTCCTGGCTCCCTTCCTTGACTTCCTGCATGTTGGGATGCACTGATCTTGAGCTTGGTAGAAACAGTCCCTGAATGTTAACCAACTATCTTGGGCCCCTTTACCTTCAAGCAGCCTTGCCCACGGGATTTCCCCCAGCAGTTGTTTGAAAAGGCCAAAGTCGGCCCTGCTGAAGTCCAGGGTTGCAATTCTGCTCGGTATTCTGCTCCCACCACATGAGATTCTGAACTCCACCATCTCATGGTCGCTGCAACCAAGGCAGCCCTCCACCTTTACTGCTTCAACCAGACCCTCCTTGTTAGCGAGGACGAGATCCAGCAGCACACCTCTCCTAGTCGGCTCCTCCACCATTTGCATCAGAAAGTTATCGTCAATGCACTGGAGGAACCTCCTAGACTGAGGCTGGCTGGCTGAGTAGTCCTTCCAGCAAACATCAGGGAAGTTAAAATGCCCCATAACAACCAGAGCCTGTGACTGTGAGGCCACGCTCAGCTGCCCATAGAAGGCCTCATCAACATCCTCACTCTGATCTGGTGGCCTGTAATAGACACCCACAACAGTGTCACCCCCGCCAGCCTGCCCCTTAATTCTCACCCACAGACTCTCAACTTGCTCCTCAACCGCACCTGGACAGTACTCTATACATTGTAGTTGCTCTCTCACATAAAGAGCAACTCCACCACCACGCCTGGCTGGCCTGTCTTTCCTGAAAAGGACATAGCCATCCATGACCACATTCCAGTCATGCGAGCTGTCCCACCATGTCTCTGTTAATGCCACCAGATCATAATCTCCTGACCGAATGCAGGTTTCTAACTCCTCCTGCTTATTCCCCATGCTCCGCGCATTGGTGTACAGGCATTTCAGGGAGCGAGCCGAGTACACCAATTTCACCCTAGGGGCCTGAGGGGCCTCCCGGTCTTTATTGATTCCAGCATGCTGCCCAACCAATGCAGGCCCAGCTACAACCCCATCCCTCTTCAAATCTAGTTTAAAGCCCTCCAAATGAGCCCTGCTAATTCCTGTCCCAGCATCCTTTTACCGCTGTGGGATAAACCTTTCCCACATATCACTGACCGGACTGGTGTCTTATAAAACCAGCCGTTATCAAAGAATCCAAAGCCCTGCCTGTAGCACCAGTCCTGAAGCCAATCATTTACGGACTTAATTTTTTTATTCCATCCCACATCATCACCCAAAAATGGAAAGAGGGAAGAGAAGATAACTTGAGCCCCAGACTCTTTCACCATTCGTCCCAAGGCCTTGAAGTCTTTCTTCATTCCCCTCAGACTACGGGATGCTGCTTCCTCCCCACCTGTCTGGAAGATCAGCAGCGGGCAGTAGTCCGTTGGGTGCACCAGTTTGGGGAGCGCCCTGGTGATGTCCCTGATCCGAGCTCCAGGTAGGCTACAAACTTCCCTATGATGAGGGTCAGCTCTGCATATCGGGCCCTCCGTTCCTCTCAGAAGGGAATTGCCTACCACAATTACCCTTATTTCTTTTTTATCGGAGGCAGTCTTGAGGCGTGGAGTCGATCGCCTCTTCCTATGTAACCTTGTAGGCGGCCCTTGCACCACATCCCCACCTACATCTTCTTCAATATCCAGGGCCTCAAACCTATTACGGAGGGGCACCTGGGGAAGCAAAGCAGGTAGGGAGGGGAGTTGCCCACGACGCCTAACTGGAACTGGCTTCCAACCCTTCTCAGCTTTTTGGTCCCCTACCTCTGCCCAACAGTGACAGGGCAGGGGCTCTCTCAGATCTTCCCTCTCTGCCCGACAGGGCAGGGGGTCCATCACCTTTTGGGGGGTTCCCCCTTGGGGCCTTTCTGCCTGGCACGCCAGGGAGTTACTCCACCAGTCGATCTCCCTTTCACACTCCCTGATGGACCTCAGTGTCTCAATCTCCTCCTTAAGTTTTGCAACCATGACGAGCAGATCTTGCACCTGCTCGCACCTCACACAGGCTGAATGCTCATCTCCCTCCCCCGGCAGCAGCAGGCTCTGGCACTCCCTGCAGCCGGACACCTGGACAGCCATGGTTCGAGGCAGCAGCTCCGTCTGAGTCGACACAGTCTTCTTTAGGCAAGCTCTCTTCCTGGAGGAGACCATGGTCGGCAGCAGTCTGGGACACTAGCAGTAGGTAAGAGGGTCTAACGAGCGAGGAGTGATAGTCTCTGCGCCCTACTGCACGAGCTACCCCACCTGCTGCTGCAGCACAGTGTAGGTGATACTCACCCGCGTCACAGCTGGTTGCCTCTCCCAGCGCCTGGTGAGCAATGACTTGTCGCTGCCCTCCCTGAAGCTTTTTCAAGGCGAGGGGTGGGGGTGTGATCGCCGTCCCCGCGGTAACGCCCACGCCACGTCAGCCGCTCTCGCAAGGGCTGCCGGGGGCTTCCAGGTCCCGAAACCGAAACCCACCCCCACGCTTCTCCTTACCTCGAGATCGCTCTGACGGCTCCGGCCGAGCTGGTCCCGATCAGCTATCTCTACGACTGGAATGTCCTGAGTTGGAAGCGACCCACAAGGTTCATTGAGTCCAACTCCCGTCCCTGCACAGGACAACCCCACAGTTCACACCATGTGTCTGAGGGCATTGTGCAGTCTCTTCTTGAACACTGTCAGGCTTGGGGCCATGACACCTCCCTGGGGAGCCTGTTCCAGTGCTCCAGCACCCTCTGGGGGAAGAACCTTTTCCTAATGTCTAACCTAAATCTTCCCTGGCACATCTTCCTGCCATTACCTTGGGTCCTGTCATTGGTCACTAAAGAAAAGAGTTAGGAGCTTACCCCTCCCCTTCCCTGTGTGAGGAAGCTGTAGACCGTGATGAGATCTCCTCTTAGTATCCTCTTCTGCAGGCTGAACAAATCAAGTGACTTTAGCTGCTCCTCATACAGCTTCCTCTCCAAAACCTTCACCAACTTTGTAGCCCTCTTCTGGACACTCTCTAACAGCTTAGTATCTTTTTTATCCTGTGTTGCCCGGAACTGCACACAGTGCTACAGGTGAGGTCGCACCAGTGCAGAGTAGAGTGGGGCAATCACCTCCCTCACACGGCTGGCAGTGCTGTGCTTGAATCCTGTCGTTTTGTATCCCAAACATTCTCCATTCTATTTTCTCCATCTTGCCATTTGTTTGCATATTTTATATAGTTTTTTTGCTTCTAAAAATACTAACAAATCCCACCCCCACCTTTTATACAAAACTAATAAAGAAATTAGTTAGTAAAATCCAAGAATTCTCTCAATTCTTCAACTTCATAAAGATTTACTTGAAAGGACTCTTAGAAATACTTAGGACACCCTGTAAACAGATGGAACATTCAGTTTGCATCCTATTGGATTCTTTTAAGTAATTAAAACATCCCATACCTGAAGATTATAGGAGAATCATTTAAATAATTTTCTTCTGTAGATATATGCTTTGATTTTCTTGTTGTCAATATGAAATAAATTATATCAGAAACACGCACAGCATATTAAAACAAAAGAGAAAAAATAAGTTTGGGGTTTAATAGAACACTTGGCTTCACAGTTTAAGTTAATAATGCTTTACTATACATAATATTTTTCCCTCTTCCAGACAATGAAAATATTGTAGGTCTTTTTCTTGCTACCTTTTCTTTTTCTGTGAAGTAATCATAGTTGAAAACTTGACCACCAATGAA
This sequence comes from Caloenas nicobarica, assembly GCF_036013445.1. Lineage (NCBI taxonomy): Eukaryota > Metazoa > Chordata > Aves > Columbiformes > Columbidae > Caloenas > Caloenas nicobarica. Next base: position 29,514,483 of record NC_088247.1, read on the forward strand.
GAGTGTTCAGTGCATCTTTATGATTGCTGTGAGGAGAGCCAAGAAACATCACAATAAATAAAAATCATGTTGATTGAAATCAGTGACACTCAACCTTGAACTTTTATGACTCACTCTGGCATAAAGCAGAGCCATTAGGACCCACAATATATGTTTTACTAGTCTACTATTCAAAAATGCATGTAAAAATTTATTATAAAACAAAGGTTAAGACATCCATCCATTGAATTACATATAATTTGCTGTACTAACAGTATTATTTATTACAGGTTCAAAGTAATTTCTTACATTATAAATCAGAAGTGAAATTCGATAGTGCTGTTAGACAAGGGCGGTTAGTTGTATGACTGGACAGGCAATTGACTGAGTGCAGGGTTTTTCCCTTCCGATTCAGTGAGAGCTGAAAATATATCTTCTGTCTGCAGACGTGTCTGCAGACAAAAATACAAAAAAGTAGATTTGGAAACTTCCTTATATTGAGAAGCAAGCCTCATAGTCAGATCCTTTAATGCTATAAATTGTATTTTGATGGTAATTGTCATCTGACAAAGGGTATAGTCTTTAGAGTTTAGCATTAAGGACACTGCTGAGTTTTGGAATACTTGCTATCGTTGTGTGATGCGATTACATGCTAGAGAGCTACAACAAACACCAAAATATCTGGATTTTAATGTGCACAAGTTCTTAAGAGCACATTGACCCAGAATATCTCCAAAAATTACCAACATTTCTGACTACTTCTGCTTAAACTCTGATAAATATAAGGCGGGGTGAGCCTATTAGGTTGAAAAAATATTCAGAAGAGGTATCCAAGTTTCCTCTTCCATTGTAAAACCTCTGTACAAGTTAATGAACCTCCCAGCAGCTGCCATTGTCCTGCTAAAATAATAGACGTAGCTTTTCTGGCCTTAGTTCCTTTCTCGTTCACCAGAAAGCTAAAGATATCAAAATTGTACATCGGTACATACTGATGCTGAGGCAAACAATGGAATGTTAAGAGCAATAAGAAGAAAGAAAATGTACCCCTATCACAAGTTAGTAACAGTGCAAATGACAAACCACAAAATGACTTCTGGCCATGCTCACCTGCCACTTTGAATCTTACGTAGACATGTGGAGTCACTACTTGCTTCTGCTCTTGTCCCACTGGTACATCTGCTCCTCACCATAAGGTGAGATCCAATAAAGGAGATCAACTCCAGTGAACTGAATGTCAAAAAATTATCTGACTTGTAGAGGCTAACCTCATCCCTGTGTTTATGAAATTTCCATTAGAATTTTTATTGTCAGTTGCAATTTCTGCACTTGTGTCTGAGAAAAGTTTTTTTCCTGCAACATGGGTGTTCTTGGAGAAAATATAAAGATAAAGAAGTGAATAAACAAAAGAGACTATAGCTGCAGGTTAAGTTCAAGCTATTGCACTTTCAGATTTTCTTATTTCTAGTGCCTATTGTAAAGATACTGAGCAATTCATTATCCATTTTCTTGCTCTTCAGCAGAATGTTGTTTATATAAGCAGAGTATGTTTCACATTTTAAGAAGAGAATTTTAGTATTTTGAATATTAGCCTGTTAACAAGTTATGAAATAATGCAGTTTCTGCACTTCCAACTATTTCTCATATATTTATTAAATTTTCTTTTCTTAAACTATGCATATTACAGTGTTATTAATGCCTTAGGAAATGCACATGCCCATGAATATTGTAAAGTAGCCCCTGGAAGTAGTATTCCTATGCCCTCACATCAAAGAACCAGTTTGTTAATTACTTTTTAAAAATTGTTATTAAGCCAATAATGTCTGTCTGATCCAACAAACACTTTTGTAAAATAGCTAATTAAAAAAAAAAGATCAAGATGACTGATAGAACTGAGTGTTAGCATCTTTGGTGTCGTAACAATTAGCCATGTATTTCTTTGTCATTTGAGTTTTCAATTACAGACTTAAAGTTATTACTTCCTCTGCAGACTGCTGTCTCTGTGCAGATCTGGATAGGTGAAACAGGCATGTGTGAAGGACTCAGAGACACAAAAAAATGTGGCTATACAAAGTTAACTAGGGTTGGAGTAGGTGACTCAAGTGCAAAATGTAAGATTTCAAACTCTCACTTCGAAAAATTCTTTTTTCTTTAATTATGAAGGCACTTGAAGTAGTATTCATCACACAATGCAAATATATATTCAGTAAGACATTTGAGGTACTCTTCCTGAGTTTCTTTTATCATAATCTGAAAAAAATAAATAGGTGTTTCTAGACCGAGGATTACATGAGCTATATTGAATGCATATCTGAGGGTGCAATGAAGAGTGCTTTAAAACTGTTTATTTCCTTCTTCTGGATATAAAAGGAGTCTACATACAAGTCTGATTAATTCAGGTGCATAAATCTTCACAACAGATTTCTGAAATCAAGTGAGATAAATACTGGCGAGTTGTGGTTTTTTGGTTGTTTGGTTGGGGTTTTTTGTTTGTTTGCTTTTTGGGTTTGTTTTGTTTTGTTTTTACGTTGGAGGTGACTAAAAGTCCACTTCTGGAAACAAGAAGACTGTCTCAGTTAACACAAATCTGAAAAGCTTGCTTAGCTCTTGTTCATAGCAACACCCATTTCACATTCATACTTTAGATATTCTGGACTTCATTTTTGCCATATCTTATGATCATGTTTTCAAGTTCAGATACTACATGCATCTGCCACATTTCTGAAAGACATAATTTTAGACCAAAAGGAAGTGTGTTGGGGAATGGCTACGGGAAAAGGGGCATGGGTCCAGTGATCTGCTGTATCAGGAAAGCTTGTTCTAGTCAGCATGAGTAGGCCTTGGTAGGCCTCGGTGAGCAAGAGTCAGAAACTGCTGATGGAAAAGTACTGACCGAGGGTAATCTGGGTTATTTACGGGCAAAGAGGAGTTTCAGTAAACGACCTTGAGGGACTAGCTCCGGGAAGAAGAGGAGCTTGCATACCAGAGAAACCGCAAGGGGGGTTGGGCTACTTAGGTATTCTCTCCAATTATTGAATGACTAGTAGGCATAATTATCTAAGGGACTATATAAGTGTGTGCCACTTATTAATAAACTGAAGTATGCTTTATCACTCATACTGAGTCGGCTGCATTTCTTCCTCCGCCTTCTCAGGTCTGAATCCCTGGTGGGGATCTTCCCCGCAGAAGTGATTCTTCCTTCTTTTCCCAACTAGGGATACAGCTCTGATGAAATCCATTGCTTGGGAATAGGATTAATTTCCTTATTTTGAGGAAGTCCAAAATCATATTTTTATAGACATCATCTTAATTACTGCTTTATAGTGGAGAGAAAGTGATACAATGAAAATTCCAGCTGCTATGCAAACTAAGAATTGAGGTCTACCAGATAAGAGAGAAAACAATGTATGATTTTATGTCTAACCTTTATAGTAAAGGTAACCATTTATGAGGGTGGGATGAAATATTTTTTCATTTTATCTTGAAGTTTATAATGTAAAATTCAACTGCAATGCCCAGAGCAAGAACAAATACTCTATATTCTTCCTTCCTAAGTGGACACTCTAACCTCTAGTCATATTCAACTAGTTCAACCACATTCCCTGTCCTTCATGTCATCTTTTTTTAAGTGGAAGAGTCATAATGGGTACCTTGAGGATAACTGTGCCCCACAGTATTTTACAGCATGTAGGCTGCAGTTGTTTTGAAGGAGAATTCTTTGAAAGAATTTGCATCAATGTAAAAAAGAGGCAGTGAATTGGTTTTCTACAATGTACTTGTCCCAGCCATGATAAACCTTGACTGCTGGAGGAAAGATGATGTCTCATGCAGCCATTTAAGAAAAGAAAGATATAGATACAGAGTCTTAGAATATGAGTGATTATACTCCAACTTTAGGGGACGATTCAAACCCATGAATCCCTAGAGAATGCAAGCTCTTTCACATATCTTGACTAAAGGCAGCTGACACCCAGAAATCCACCTTTGCTCTCCACCTGTGCTAGTCATAGCTAACAGTCATGAATACATTCATTTTGGTTCACAGACATTTCCAAGCAAGACCAAGCCAAATTTTTCCATAAACCTGCTAAAATTTTCACTCTGCCTACTGGGTGAAGTATAAGAAACGAAGCTTTTTGGTTTAATATTTTGAATTAATCTGAATTTTATAAACCAGTATTAGAATGACCATCAAATGTGTGTAGAACCCCAGTGAAACATATCTGCTAGGTCTACATTGACTACATTTAATTCTGCATAAAACAGCATGAGATGGCAGTGTTTCAGACCATCAATATCATACAGAAAGATATGCATACAATAGACAAGCATAGATACTATCAGTATTAACATCTCTTATTCATGAAGGTTAAAGCAATGTTTTACTGAAGGATGCACAGCTCTTGAGACAAGAGGAAAAGACTCAAAGACAAACCTCAAGGCACCTCATTTCTCCCACAGACTTTACAAACCATGACAATATACTTTAATGAAAGCAGACAGATACTGAGTTTCTCCAGATAAGAGAGTTTGAATTTTTAGTGCATGCAATTTACAGTTGTATTAATTTAATTTTTGACAGATGTAACATTCCTGAGGTCACAGAAACTTATCTGTCATTGCTAGTAAGCTCTGCATAGAAAAATAACATTCATTAACACCTCAACTATTTAACAGTACACTGTGGTATACATGTGACTTCAAATACTTTTTATTGAATTGACTGGATGTTGGTTCAGTGATTTAATTTCACAGCCTAAGTTAGGTAAGATGAAGGCATTTTCTGACACTGTTCTTTTTAACAAGTTCTATTTAAAATAAGAATCTTTTTTAAAGACACAGAAGTACTTCATTTAGGTGGTGACAAGGAGAGAATTTTTTCTGCGGAACACAAACTTAAGACAAAAATTGCTAAGGAATAATTTTCTTTCTTGCTGTATTGTTCAAAGAAGCAGAGTTCGCTGACACTACAAATAAACATCTGCATTAAACCCAGTAAGAGTCTTTACCTAAATCAGAAGGAACTAGTGTGTATCAATATGTGTGGCAGCAGATAAGGGAGACAGCAAGTAAAACAAGTATTATAAGGTAAAAAAAAAATCATTTTTATTAGTTATATTATTCCTTTAAGCAAAAAAAAACCCCAACCAAACAAACTTTAATCTGTATGTAATCAAATTAGCAGAAAATTCCTCCTGTCTCTTCAGTAACAACCAGTCAATGGAATTCCACATCAATTTAAAGGAATGTATTACTCTGAAATAAAATTGAATGTACAGTATATTGGCAAAATCAGGCCAAAATTCCTGTTATTGAATCCTTAGGCATTGTTATGTAGATGAAGAAATGTAAAAATCAAAACCAAAACATAAATTTGAATACCCAGAAGAAACATGCCAGAGATGCAATTCAGCTGTGCTAGTGGACAACACACAAGAAAAAAGACTTTGCACAAAGGTGTTCATGTTGAGGAACTTGGTGTTTGTGAAATAAATCTGTCTCCTTCAACACTAATATGCTCTGTTTTGTTCCTATATTGCTACTGATGTGAATTCCTCCTACACATTTTGTATATGGCATCTAAAACATTTTAAGCACCAGAAAGCACAAGGCATCAAGGTCAGACCTCAGCTGAACTGTCGTCTAACCACCTTGAGACAAATGAATGCACGTTATTGCACCTAAATGCACCATTTGTGGGAAAGCAAATATGTTCTCAGCTATTTTTTTTCCGTCAAGTTCAGATGAATTTCACTACATAGTATCCAATGATAACCTATCCACATGATCCATCCTGTTGGTGTTCTCTAATGGATGTTGTGATTTATCAGTTTCTAACTCCATGTACTCCTAAATGAGAATGACCCATGAGGTCATTTTAATTAAAACTCTCATTGCCCACTTGTTTGCCTCTCTGATTCATGCATCTTTACTAGTCCATTGACAAGACAAGCTGTATATATGTGTGAATGCAGATTTTACATTTTAAACCTCACTGATAGAAAACTTGCAAGCAAAAATCTCTTTAATAAATACATGCTGTTTCCAAGCCTGGGAAACAACCTGATTTACTAAAAATTGGACATTGTCAGCATTGATTGTTTAATTGTTCCTCTGAAGATATTTATCTTTCTTTTTTTGTTTGTTTTCTTTCAGAATACCTTAATCAATCCCTTCATCCAGACAGATAAAAGTATCACTCAATTTTAGTTATCAGCTTCCTTATTCCAGCAGTTATCAAAGGAGTAAGAGGTTTATTCTAAAGAATGAAGTAAGATTAGTACCACCTGGTCCATCAGTATTTCTACATGTAGCAACAAGCAGCAAATCATAAACCCTGTCAAAAACTCTTTCAGAAAATAAACTCTTTTAGAAAAATTAATGTATCTTTACCTGTGTAAAGAACATTCAGAGAAAATGTATTGAAGGAAAAAGATTTCAACTAGAAGCTCAGATACAGAGAAAAGAGAAATTTCTCACAGTTATCAAGACATTAATTTTTATATGACCTGAAATAATTTTCATACTCTTGTCAGACAAAATACTCATATGTAGTGCAAAACTACTGGGCATACTTCATGGTAAAAAAAATGCAGAAAAGAACTATATGAAAATAAACTAGAGGAAAACTTTAATTGTATATCTACAAAGACACAGTAGAAGTTCTGTCTTACTGAGAAGAAACTCATATGATTGGTCTTATTCTAAATAGCAGAACAGATCTCTCAGCTGAGATGTTACAAAATGAAAAACAGTGATTAAGACTAGCATTTAGAAATAATAGAGTATGGAAAGAATGTTAAACATGTCACTGTGGATCACACACAGAGTGTCACTGCTACAGCAGGGAGATTGGAACATATGACCTCCAGAAAGTCCTTTCAAACTTCAACCTTTCTATGATTTCATTATTCTTTATAGGTTAAGGACTTTGACTTTTATGACCATGGGACATGGCTCAATATCCTGACGGAGTTCTGTGACAAGTGGTGTCCCTCTGGAGTGTGTATTGGGACCAGGACTGTTTAATATCTTCATCAGTTACATAGATAGTGGGATTGAGCGCACCCTCAGCAAGTTTGTGGATGACACCAAGGTGTGAGTGTGGTCCAACAGTGGAACAGGTTGCCCAGAGAAGCTGTGGAGTCCCTATCCTTGGAGACAGTCAAAATCTGACTGAACACAGTCCTGAACAACCTGCTGTAACGGACCCAGCTATGAGCAGAGGATTAGACTGTATCTCCAAACATGCCATCCAACTTCAGTTCTGTGATTCCGTGAACAGCTGTACCTTATAGGGGAAAAACAACAACAACAACAAAAAAACCCAACAAACTATGAGGCTTTATAGAAGTATGTTTTTGCATGACATTGAAAGAAATTAAAATCCTGAGGGTTCTATTTGCTTTCAAAATAAAGGTACAGTCAAAAGAGTTAAACTAAAGGGCTGGAGCCAGAGGACAAATTCCTTATAATTAAGGCCTTATAATTAAAGCTCAACAAGAATTACTCCTCTTCTATCCTGCTTCAAACATCAGCAAATAAATTAGTATATGGAAAACCATGAGACAGGTCTTGTGCTGGGGAATATTTAGCAAGAGTATCCAATCATCTGTTTATGCTGCATGTAGTCATATTAATACTATTGTAGCCCAAATTTTTCATCTAACAAAGCTAATTAAAGAATGTAAATGTCTGGTTAAAGTCTACATAATTTTGATTTTAAGCTTTCATAGGCACTACATGTGACTTTACTGCTACTCTCCGCTTATCTAATGGAAAATCAGATGCTGTTTTTCTTGTACTGGAAATGACGCTAGTTTATACAAATCAGGTAAGTATTAAAAAAGAATGCAACATACAACTTGCTCTTTGAGTGCTGCAGTAACACATTCTTTACAGTTCTAACTTATTTGATATTGAGTTGGAGTGCTTTCAATATTACTGAAAAAGTTTTCCTTACATAAAAGGAACAGCAAGCACTGTTTTATAGCAGACTGCAAAAGCACACAATAATTTTCATACCACTTTCTGATAATAAGACCTGTCGAAGTGGTGCCCTGTAGCTTGATTCTTAACGTAAGGCATTGATAGTTGTGGTCCACTATTTCCAGTGAAGATGAAAACACTTTAAAGATTCGATGTAATTCCTTTTCTGCAAGTAAAGTATCTCACTGAAGTCTTGTACAGAACTACACAGGTGGGAGTTCTCTGCGTGGGAATGCAAGAGCTGAACTGGTGACCCCTTAGTACAGCCACTTTTAACAAAATCTATTACTTTTATGCTATCACTGAAAAGACTTTGCTAGAAAACATGGCTTCTAGATAGGATTGCAGACTAAAACATTTTAAAATTTTCTTCTGACTGGAGACAAAAAGGAACAAAATCTTACATGGGAGAAAGACCTGAGTTACTGAATCTTCAGATCTTTACAATCTTAGTTTTTTGTTCTCTGATATTTCTTGTAATTTGAGTGTCATTTGTTTCACTCTCCCCCTGTCCCACATGTCCCTTCACTTCAGTAATTCTCATAGTAATGTAATAATATGATTTTATTTTGAGAATATCATTCATCTCCCCATTGTCTACTTCAATCTAAAATTAGTTGCATACAGAAACTAAGCAAACAAAAACCTCTCCCTTTGCAACTAAAAGTTTGTATTATCCAGTCATAACAAACTATGGTAAACATTCCTTTACACTTATTTCTAATTAGAAGTTTAATCAATCTCAGACTCTGAAAGAGGTTACTTGCACCCAGGGTTTCCAGATCTAATTCTAGAACACTGACCATCAAACAGAGTTTCAACAACAGTTCAAAAAGTTCAAAGGTTCATTTTTGCAGTTGTAAACTACTAGTGCTGCTTAATCATTATTTTTTTTCAATAATAACTAAAACTTAATTAAGAATAAACCCTATTTTATGCAGTTAATGAAACATTTTCTTTCAAATATTCAATTCTGTGAAATGAAAAAAAAATGTTTTATCCACTTCCTGTCATGCAAAGTTCAAGTACTGAAATAAAATTTTAATGTTAAATACATATTTTGGACAGTATTTTGTTCCCCAGTATTCATGACTGGAAATAGTGAGCCAATAGACCTTAGTAAGAAATCAAATCTTCCAATGGAAGAAAGTCCATAGTCGGAGTGGGAGGAGAAACACCCCCTTACCCACCCAACCCTCCCATGTGCCTCTGTCCAACAGGCACGAGGCTCTGGATGTGGAATGCAGTGACTTGAGGAGTGGGGAGAAAATATAGGTTTACTCAGTGGTAAGGTTGGTAATGTAAATGGTGAGGATGGAGTGTAAACACTTAAGTGAAGAAGCTAATGTAAAACAATATGTTGTTATTTGGACCAGTCTGTAAAAGGAAAGTAATACTTTGCCTGTTAGATCTTCAGTGTGTTAGTGGCATGACTTATAAACAATAAAATTGTCCTTGAAAGAGCCTGTGGTCATTACTTGTGAAAGAATCGGAATATTTGGACAGCAAATTTACTGGACTGGGGCAACCTGTGATACAACTATGACAAAAGGAACTGCAGAAGCCCAGGGAAACAATAGTCATTAACAGAGTACACAAGAGCAATCCAGGGAATAAAACTCACAAATAAGTATTACAGTTGCAGTTCTTAAAAAAAAAAAAAAAAAATTGTATAAAGATCCCAGTGTCCTAACCTTACAGTAAAACTATATTTTCTAGTATACGCAAGCCGTACAACAAAGAAACAGATATGCACTTTTAATACGCATGCAGAAATATAGATAGACTGTCTTTCCTCCACAGGATATTTATATTTTTATCCCTGAGAAGAGCTGCAATGTTTACTTGATCAGAAGCAGAATCAGTAGCTTTCTTATAATAAAAAAACTCAAAAAATTTCACCAAAATTATTCTAAGCTTAGATCTGCTTCTCTATTGGTCCACACTGTATATAGTTCACATCTGAATAAAGAGTATGAAAAGTGAGTGTAATAAGACACTAAAAATTAAACTCTTCATATTGCTTTGCCAAAATAAAAGCGTAAACAATAAAGCAAGCTTGGACGCAAAGTACAATTTTTAATATTCTAGCTCTGGTTCTAATGAATTATAAATGCATGACTCTAAATTCCAACTCAAGCTTCCATGAACTGTAAAGTCTTTCTTTTCTTTCACATAGGAAATAACCTAGAAATAACCTAGAAAAACTGAACCTTCTTTTTTTCTATTTTTTTCCTTTTTTTTTTTTTTTTTTTTTCCTTTTATGACCATCTCTTCTTTCAGATAATGCTTTCATTAGAGTACAATCTGACTCAGGTTATGGTTCAATTTTTCAATTTCAATAGCAGAAGCTATTTATGTGTCTGCTCCCTCTCCAGCGATTTTTTCCCATGTTCCTCTTGTTGTTCAATGCTTCTTCAGTTGAACCTGTGTAACTTACTGGGAGACTCAGATTCAGACTCTAATTCAGATCAGTGAAATGATAACTTAAAAAAAACCACTGTTCACATACATTTTTTGGTAGTAGAAAAGAAATGTTCTAAATATACTTTCTTCAGGGACAAAATTATTTAGGAGGTATGCTTCCCCAATGATTTAGTCTCACACTTCACCATTGTGGATCACCCTACCAGATAGGAAGCGATGTTGTAATGAAAGCTTTTGTTGTAGATTTTATTTAAATTTTACCCAGGCTGCTGGTTTATAGTGAATTATTACAAACCAATGCTATCTGTATAAAAAATATGCAGTATGAGAAAAAGTGGTAAAGGATACAACAAGGGAAACAAGTAGTTATTAAGCTTCTTTTGCCACCAGAGAAGACTTATACCAAACCAAACCTTGAGGTGACTAGTTTAGTCTCAGAAACATAGTGGAACATGAAGTGCTGATTAGTCCTAAATACCCATCTTGCATGCAGTTTCTTAGATTCTCCTCTTTTCCAATTTGTCAAAATCAATTTGAATTCTAACTCTGTTTCCCATGTACTTGTACTCGTTTAGCGTTATCTGGAAATTTAATGTCCCTTCTCATTCCAGTCGTTAGCACAACTATTGAGTCAATTGAGTTGCTGACTGCAATGGATTTCAGATCAGCACTAGGAACACCAGCAGCTCAAGAAGCTTCAGCAGCAGTGGGACACAGGAGAAGGGATGCACCTGGAGAAGTGAAGGCTTGCCTGAACAGCAGGTGTTCCTCCACCAACCAGGAAAGATGCCTTCCTAGATCTGCTTCTCACTAACAGAGAGGGTCTTGTGGGAGAAGTGGCAACTGGTGGCTCCCTTGGCCACAGTGACCACGAAGTAGTCAGGTTCAAAATCTATGTTAATGGAAAGAAAACTGCCAGCAAGAGCTCAACTCTAGACAAGAGGAGAGCAGAATTCAGGTTGCTTACAGAATTATTTAATAAGATTCTCTGGGAAGAAACTTTTGAAGCCGTTGAGGTCCATCAGTATTGTTTGCTTTTTAAGTACCACCTACTAAAATTATAGGGCCAGGGAATTCCAAAATGCTGAAAATCTAGCAGGTGAGGCAAAAAGCCAGCTTCGTTGAGCAGGGATCTTCTTCTTTAGATGAGGCAAAAAAAGAAATTATATGGTCAGTGGAAGCAAGGTCAGATGTCATGAGAGGACTACAGAGATGCTGCTCGCAACTGCAGGAAAGAAATTTGTGTGGCCAAAGCTCAATTAGAATTGAAGGTGGCAAGTATTCTGAATGACAATAAAAAAGGCTTTTTAAAATATGGCATATGGCAAAAGGCAAACTAGAAATAACACTTGCTCATATATTTTTTGGTAGTAGAAAAGAAATGTTCTAAATATACTTTCTGCAGGGACAAAATTACTTTAAGAGGTACGCTTCCCCAATTATTTAATTTCACACTTCACCATTGTGGATCACCCTACCAGATAGGAAGCAATGTTATAATGAAAGCTTTTGTTGTTGTAGCATGGTTGCCTTATTAACAGGGTCATAGACAAAGCTTGAGACGTTTAATGCTTTCTTTGCCTTAGTCTTCAACACCAAAGATGGACTTGGAGGCCCCTATAGCCTTGGTTTAGAGAACCATGGCTGTGTGAACAATAAACTCCCAATCAAACCAGAACTTGGACAGCATTCGCTACTCCAGCTAGATCCCTACAAGTCAGTGGGGCCTAATAGAATTCGTCCAAGGGTGCTTAAAGAGCTGGCTGTTGTCACAGCAAGACCTCTCTCTGTGATATTTCAATGCTCCTGGGAATCTGGAGAGGTCCCAGTTGACTGGAAGCTCGCAAACATTGTCCCAATATATGTGAAGGGCAAAAGGAATGACCCTGGCTACTGCAGGCCTGTCATTCTCACTTCTGTGCCTGGCAAAATCATGGAGAAGATTGTTCTGGAAGTTATCGAAAAACACCTAAATGATAAGGCAGTCATTGGTCACAATACAGCGGGTGAGCAATTGGCTGATTGTCTGGGCTTAAAGGGTACTGGGGTTATGTCGGGCTGGTGACCAGTCACTAGTGGAGTTCCACAGGGATCCATCTCAGGACCAGCACTCTTCAATGTCTTCATAAATGACTTGGAGACAGGACTTGAGGGAATACTAAGTTCATAGATGACACAAAATTGGGAGGAGCTGTTCACATTCTTGAGGGCAGAGAGGCCATGCAGAGGGATCTGGACAAATTGGAGAACTGGGCAATCACCAACTGCATGAAGTTCAACAAGGGCAAGTGCCAGATTTTGCACTTGGGACACAGCAACCCTGGCTGTACATACCGACTGGGGAACGAGATGCTGGATGGCAGCTCCACAGGGAAGGATCTGGGGGTTCTGGTCGACGGCAAGTTGAACATGAGCCAACAGTGTGCCCTGGCAGCCAAGAGGCCAACCGTGTCCTGGGGTGCATCAAGCACAGCATTGCCAGTTGGGCAAGGGAGGTGATTGTCCTGCTCTGCTCTGCACTGGTACGGCCTCACCTGGAGCACTATGTGCAGTTCTGGGTGCCACAGTATAAAAAAGGATATAAAGCTACTGGAGAGTGTCCAGAAGAGGGCTACGAAGGTGGTGAAGGTTTTGGAGGGGAAGCCGTATGAGGAGTGGCTAAGTTCACTTGGTTTGTTCAGCCTAGAGGAGACTGAGTGGAGACTGAGGGTAGACCTCATTGTGATCTACAGCTCCTCACAAGGGTAGGAGGAAGGGTAGGCTCTGAACTCTTCTCTTTAGTGACCAATGACAGAACTCGAGTGAACAGCAGGAAGATGCCAGGGGAGGCTTAGACTGGACGGTAGCAACAGGTTCTTCACCCAGAGGGTAGTGGAGCACTGGGACAAGCTCTCCAGGAAGGCTGTCACAGCCCAAGCCTGACAGTGTTCAAGAAGCAACTAGACAATGCCCTCAGACACATGGTGTGAACTGTGAGGCTGTCCTATGCAGGGACTCGATCATCCTTGTGGGTCCCTTCCAACTCAGGACATTCTGCGATTGTATGATTCTATGAACTGACCCTGGTCCTGCTGATTGGAGGAGACAGAAAGGGGCATGTATTTTACCCAGCAGGCAGGCACACTGCAGAATGGTGACCACTCACTGAAAAACACTGTCCTCTGCTTCTCCTGAGCTTCTAGCACCTGGTAGAACCAATGCAGCCACATAGGCAGAGCTCCTGTTCAAGTATAAGACCACTAACTGTCTTTCCTTTCAAGTCAGTATTTCAAAATCAGAATATTTTCATTAAGGAAAAATATTTGTCAGGAGTTGTATTTTTTCTGATGAAGATAACTTGATTGGTGTATTCATTTTGAGAACTGTTGAACACTGAACATGTAGCATATTAAGGAAGGAATTGGGTTGACTGGGGAGATGCGAACCTACTTAAGGAAAAAAAATCCTACGATAAGGAGCAAACAGAAAGAGAAGAAGTCATAGAACACAAAAATAAAATTTCTGAGACAGGCTGAGGGTGGCTGACATGGTTATAGATTCAATTTTGTATGATCTAGTAACTCTCACAATACTAAATATCAGAATTGTGATTTGTTTTTCCTCCTTTATGTTTTACTATTCCTCAAAACAACATCCACTCCTCATTGATTTAGTTGTTTGACCTATATTTCATAGATTAAGAAATTCAAATGAAGACTAAACATACTTGTTAAAATGGTTTTCCTAAGCTTGTCATACAGTACTAAAGGAATATTTAAATGGAGAATGAAACTGTACTGCTAATGGTATTTTTAACTTACAGTTGGAAAGCTCAAAGCAAAAACATCTTTAAAAAAATTAAACTGTATAAATTCAAAGAATATGAATTATTCATATGAGTATTGGATGAAAATATTTTCTGAATATCCATCCTAAAATCATTGGTTACCTTGCAAACACAAGATAAAAACAGTGTCATTATAAGGAAGATATTATTCTTATTTCTTATTTGGATAATGAGAAACACAACATCTGAAAAATATGTTAAAACTTGTACCTAGGCTATTACTACATAGCACAAAATTATTGGAATGGATTTGTAAAGTGAAACAGTGCTGAGGTGAGGACCAAGAATCCATATTATGTACATTTCAGAAGTTCCTTCCCTGCATTTAATACTCATCAGTAATCAGAGTTCACAAACTGCACTCATGTAGAGTTTCTTAGAGTTTATTTTTACATGGAAGTCATTCACTCTAAAAACACTCTAGGATGTGTAGAGTTGAAGATGCGAGGAAGCGGGGATGACTGGAAGTTTTTTTTTTTCAAAAGTACACTAGGATTTCATCTAAAATGTTAATGTAGAAGCATCCATGTAAAGTACAGCAAGCAAGAGCTTAAAATAGAATTCAACTCCCAGCAACTGGTTCTTCTCCTTTCGTAAGAGAAAAGTTCTGATTAAAAATGTTAATGCTTACTTCATAGAACTTCCTCGCTGTATTAGTCTCAGTGTTCATACTTGGAACATTTGCTTTTTGCTTCTTATTAAACTCTGTTTCAGTGATTTCTTGTAAGGAATATCTGCAATTACTTTCTGGGGCACCCCGCCACACTCTCCCAGAGCTCACACAACTGTTCAGGTCAGCAGCTTGTGGGACTGTCCTGCAAATTCCATTTCAGTCACAGACCTGTTTTGTCTCCTGGGAAGCTGTTGTATGGAAAACTGTTGATATGTACCCAAACTAGGTATGGAACAGTGTGTCAGGGCCCTGAGTGCATTGCTCCAGCTCAGGGGGGTGTTCTTCAGGAGCTGGCTCAGAGCCCATGTCGTGGAGGGGAGAAGCACTGTCAAACTATGACTGTGGTTGTTCTGTGCATGGGAATAGTAAGCTTGCTGTTGAATTTAGATGTGTATGCCAACAACAACAAGAAATCCACAAGGTTGAGGAAAGCATATAGTACATATTTTTCAGCATGTTACTTTAGAACGTAGGTTTCCCTTCATTGTTTTGTATTTGTTTCGCTTTGGGGTTTTGGGTTTTTTTGGTCCTTGTTTCTGGGATAGTTTCTTGATCATCCGAAGTTTTTTTTTTTATTCTTTTAAATATAACCAACCTTTATAATATATTTAATCTTTATTTTTATGATTTTTAGTCTAAGCTTTTACTTGAAACTCTTTGTTTATTCTTTATAAAAATTTCTTCGGAAGAATAAATTCAATAAATCAACATCTCAACTAACTTTTCTTAAAAGTAGTAAATTTATTGATTAATTGTTACAATAAACAATTATAGAATTAATTAAGTCTTCAAAATAAAAAAAAAGAATAGTATTTTGCATTTAAAAGATTACTATCATGTTATTAATAATGATACAGCATTTTACATCTTCAAAGCATTCTGCAAGTAATTGCTAATTAAACCTCACAAGAGTTCTGTGAATTCTTTCTGCATTATTAATAGTATTATACAAGTTTTCTAGCTAAAGCCCGAAGGACTAGAATCATACTAGGGATTTAGGCACCACAAATCAGTTCAGGCACCAAAATTAGTCAATATTGGTGTTCACAAAAGTGTCATTCAGACTTGCATGTGAAGTCTCTAGCTGCTTAAATTTTTGCTGGTAATGTTTCCAGGTGCTGTCTCACCTTGGTCAGCAAAGGTAGGAGGAAGTAACTGTCTGTTCCATTTCTCTGTTTGAAGTTACCGAGCTGAACTTACTGTGTTTCTTCTTCTTACCCTTTGAAGTTTAATAAACAGTCTTAATTAGCAACACTTTCAATTTTAATTATTGTTCTAGGTTGTGGCTTAAGGAACAGAGGAATTAATAAATGATCTATTAATACAGATTTAAGCACTCACAACGATTAATTCTTCATAAATTTTTAGGAATGTATATGGGTACAATTGCCTAAAACCCAAGATATTCAAATCTCTGTATTTATCTAAAAGTAGCTAGCTTCACTCTTTTTCCTGCTGGATGAGCCCTCCAACAACCAGAACACAGCAACTATTAAGGTCTTAGACTGTATCTGTTTACTTTCTGTATCACATTTAAGGGATAAATTAATGAAGAACAAGAACACTGGTCTCTTTCAATGCCCTGACTACTGAAGGAGATGATTATCTTAACAATCAACACACTTCTCGATCAAACAGTTGTTTATTTCAAGAGTTCCTTGGCTTCTACCATTAAGCTTTCTTAGGGCTTCTGAAAATTTGGTGTTCCAAAAAATGAGCCTTGCAAAAACTAAGGTTCTCTCTGAATCTAGCTAAAATGTAGGAAGATGATTACTTAGTAAAATAAATTTACTTCCCATAAACACTACTGGCACATATTTGTGTGGTTCTACATTATATTCTCAAAAGAGAAATTTCAAGTTAAGTATATTCAAGCATGAAGGACCATAGAAGTCATTGTCATGAGGAGTGTTCCAGGGACTCCAACAGGAACAGATTCTAGAAGGTAACATTTCAAAATGCATTAGCTCATTTAGATATTTTACTTGTTAGAAAATTTAGATTCTAAGTGAAATGTCTTGAGATCCCATTCAGTCTTTTTGATCTTTTGATCTTGTGTTTTCAGTTATCAGTCACTTGGGAACAGGGTACAGTGGACACAGGGTCATTGCAGCTTGCATTATTGAATCTGTGCCTCTTCTAATGTAAATAGCACTGTCTTGTTAAAAATGTAATTTAATTAAAAATTAAAACCTGCTAGATTATTCCTTTTACCATCCACTTAATATTTCCATAATAATCTCTTTAAAATTAATAATTACTAAAGAAACTTACTTTTTTTTACTTTTTTTTTAAACTTTTTTTTCCCTAGGCTAAGCATACAGAACAACCATTGCATGCAATTCTTATATACCATTCTAAAAAAAACAGAGAATGAGGCCATGGATCTGATTTTATTAAACTTCATAAAGTTCATAAAGTTTAGACCAAGTAGTTTTTGATATACTGAGCATTAAGAAGAGAAGGAAGCCAAGCATTGTTACGTAAATCAGACAATTTTAAAAAAACAGAAAGTGGAAAAAGAAACTTAAAATATTATTGACAGGGAGAAAAAAAAAAAAAAGTAGCCTAATACTACTGCTGGAAAGAAAACAGCCCAAAACTTTTGACTTCATCAAAGCCCTGAAAGTAAAGTGGAAGCATTTCTAAAAAGTTCAACTTCTTGCACTCATCCATGGTAGACTGCAAGCCCCTTTTTTTTTGCTGTTTGCACATTGTGATGTATTTTTCAGAACTACTAATTATTATCTCCACTGAAGATTTGCCAGTGCATCATCAGTAAAGGCAGTATGTATCAACTTTACAGGGGAATCAGACCAAAAGGAAATGGAGAATGTGTCTGACTGATTGAGTTGTTTCTTGAGGTTCTGATCATGCCATCATAGAATTGCAGTATCAAGCTAGCACAGCAGCACAAAAAAAAAAAAAAAAAAAAAAAAAAGAATTCTAGGAACGCTGTTCTTACTTAATTTGTATTTTCTAGTAATTTTTGAAATAATTTAGTCTTAGTATTTTTACAGAATTTTGTTAAGGCTAAATCTTCCAATTAAAAAAAAATCCTTTCAATTTTTTTCAGACACATAAATGGTGACAGAGAGGACATGGGTCTTGTATCTTTGGCTTAACCTAAACCTGAAGATTATGATTTCATCAAAATTTATATTTAAAATTTTTAAAAAGGCAACCTATGCATACAACTTTGTTATTTTTTAATGGAATAAAATGAAATTGAAATAAATTACTGCAATTTCTGAGCATACATCTTGGCACTTGTGTATATTCTGCAATCTGTTTTTCCTTTTCAGTAGTTATGTGCTACTCATCATCTTTAGTTCAACTAAAGATCAAAATCCTTTTTCTCTCAAATGCAAGTCAATTATTTACTTCAGAAAATTCGTGTAATATTATCCAGCAACAGATCAGTTATAAAATCTACCCACGTTTTGCTTTTTACTTTTACAGAAAATAATATGAAAATCAGCTATTGGTAGATTTAAATTGTTAATGCCTTTTGGGTTAAGTGCCTGAATAATTCACAGACCTAAGTAAATTTCAAAATATAAAACTCTAGCTGAGCATTATGGGCATGGAACCATGACATAAGAACAAAGATGTAAACATGGACCTGAAATGAGCTGTGAAGGAAGCAGCCCTTTCCCCTTTCCTGGAGGAGTTCAGCATTCACCAGAGGAATCTTCTTCTTTTCTGTACTTTATTGTGGTGGCTTGTAGTCCAGGTTAGATGTGGGAACATGAAAGGTGCAGTAAACAGTCTAACAGCAATGGTGGTGGGGCTGCAGTGTTACCAGTTCTCCAGGCACTACTCTGCTTCTATGTTACACTGAGCCCCAATTGTGAAGAGCTTCAGTGGATGGCAGGCAAGCCCCAGGAACAAAAAAAAATTCTCTAGAGATGTGTTGCTGTAGACAGACACTCTGTCACATAGGAACAGAACTATTATAGATATCTAAAGCAAATAAAATTGTAGAAAGACCATTGGCAGCTCTAAGAGTTAGAAAATCAGCCATTATTACTACCTTCCTTTTGAGAAATAAAAAGAAACTGTAAAGATTTCAGGTGTTAACATTTCATTTTTAATAAATGCTGTCTCCAGAAGTACCTGTCAGCTTTCAATATTCAACATCTCTATTGTGGCTTGCATCCTTATGACTCCTTTTTTCTTCTTTTTTTTTTTTTTTAATTTTTTGTTTGTTTGCTAATTTGGGATCTGTTTTGTTAGTTTATTCATAATGATGAGCTTTTTGACTGTAAGTGTGACCCAAGTTCATAAGTTTAGAGTTCTTAAAGCTCATAACACCCCATATACTTGCAGATTATAATATACAAACAATATATTTTCTCCACTTGGAAGCAAATCTAGCCAGGGGGGTCAAAGACAACACGAAAGGCTTCTTCAAGCACATCAGCAGCAAAAGGAAGGTTAGGGGAAATGCAGGTCCGCTGCTGAAAGAGGAGGGTGCCCTGGTGATGGATGACACAGAGAAGGCAGAGTTACTGAATGCCTTCTTCACTTCCGTCTTAACTACTAATGATGGAACAGATCATTCTGGATATCATCTCCAAGCATGTGGAGGAAAAGAAGGTTATCAAAGGTAAATCATGTCTGACCAACCTGATAGCCTTCTATGATGGTATGACTGGCTGGGTAGACAAAGGAAGAGCAGTGAATGTTGTCAACCTTGACTTCAGCAAGGCGCTTGACACCATCTCTTACAATGTCCTCATAGGCAAGCCCAGGAAGTGTGGGCTGGATGAATGCATGGTGATATGGATCATGAACTGTCTGGATGGCAGAGCTCAGAGGGTTGTGATCAATGGTGCGGAGTCTGGTTGGAGGCCTGTAGTTAGTGGTGTTCCCCAGGGGTCAGTGTTAGGTCCAGTGCTGTTCATCAGTGACCTGGATGGAGAGACTGAGTGCACCCTCAGCAAGTTTGCTGATGATACCAAACTGGGAGGGAAGGGTGACACACCAGAAGGCTGTGCTGCTATTCAGTGAGACCTGGGCAGGCTGGAGGACTGAGCAGAGAAGAATGTAATGAAGTTTAAAAAGGGCAAGTGTAGGGTCCTGCACCTGGGGAAGAATAACCCCAGGCACCAGTACAGGTTAGGGGCAGAACTTCTGGAAAGCAGCACTGCAGAGAAGGACTTGAGAGTTATGGTTGACAATAGGTTGACCATGAGCCAACAATGTGCCATTGTGGCCAAGAAGGCCAACGGTATCCTGGGATGCATTAAGAAGAGTGTGACCAGCTGGTCGAGGGAGGTTATCCTCCCCCTCTGCTCTGCCCTGGTGAGGCTGCATCTGGAGTACTGCATCCAGTTCTGGGCTCCCCAGTTTAAGAAGGAAAAGGAATTACTGAAGGGAGTCCAGCGGTGGGATACGAAGATGATTAGGGGCCTAGAGCACCTTTCTTATGAGGAGAGACTGAGAGAGCTGGGAGGGGATCTCATCAATATTTATAAATATCTCAGGGGTGAATGTCAAGAGGATGGGACCAGACTCTTTTCACCCAACAATAGGGTGGGGATCAATGGGCACAGACTGAAGCATAGGAGGTTCTTCTGAATATGAGGAAAAACTACTTTGAGGGTGACCGAGCACTGAGACAGGCTGCCCAGAGAGGTTGTGGGGTCTCCTTCTCTTGAGACATTCAGGACGTGCCTGGACACATTCCTGTGCAATCTACTCTAGGTGTACCTGCTTTAGCAGGTGGGTTGGACTAGATGCTCTCCAGAGGTCCCTTCCAACCCTAATCATTCTGTAATTCTGTAAAGGAGCTCACATGCTTTTCACAGCAATTTCTATTTAAGATAGCACTTATACAGAAAAAGTATCACCTGGAACTGCAAAATTGCCTTTAACTTTATCTTTGGTTCTCTTTTCACCTTTCTAATTTAAAAGAAGTCCTGTTATTCTTGAAGAATAGCTGTCCTCTCAACAAGTGAGGATACCATACCCATAACTTGCCTCTCCTTTCCCACTTCATACATAACCAATTGTATGACTGATAACCAATTTTTCTTTATATTCCTTTTTTCCAACAGTATACTTCACATGATCAATATGAATGTTTTTCAACTAAGACTTCCCTAATGAAATCCATTAATTCTTAGTATGGGGAGTATGAAATTAATGGAATCTCTACCTTCTTCTATAGTCAACACTATAGAATTGCAACTAAAGTGTTCATAACTATTTAGATCTTAACTAAAGTGGATTAGCATGCTAGCAGATAGAGACTGTACTGCCTACATAAACAAAGAATGTTCAGCACTGCCTTTTAATTTGCTAATGTATACGTCCATGTTTCACAAACTTCAGGTGAGATTTTCAAAATCTGAAGCCAGAAACTCACAGCAGAGGATTTTTTAAAATTAATTTAGAAGAAATGTCAGATTCTTCCTTGTTACCTCTGTTTCCACAGCATCTCCCATGTTAGTTACACCCAATTCTCCTGTACGTGTACCAGAGTCCAAACAGCTGTGAGTTAAAAATGAGTACCTCTCCTTTTTTATAAGATGCAATAGAGGTGTTATCTCTTTTTTCCCCTAAATCCTTTCCACACACACCTCCACATCTCCAGTCTTTGCTTAATTTGGTGTTCAATATAACTTCAGTGAACCAGAAGAATTTGGGATGGCAATGGTTAAACTCAATGACCATATCACAGTCTGGTGCAAAATAATTCTCTGTTTCATGCCAACAATTGATAACTAATTTTTTCACCTCAAGAATGTACCAGAGAAGCATAGTAAGAACATTGTCACAGGACGTTTTAGACACCTAGGTAAAGATGAAAAAAAGAAAATGCACTTTTTCTCCTTTTTGTCTTTCCTTAGACATGGCAAAGATAATTTGGCTAGTCATCAAGTAACCTTCAGAAAAAAATGAGAAGTTTATTTGTCTCCTCATTTCATTATGGAGAGCTTAAATCAAAAGATCCACATTTAGTTCTAAGGTCAAATCTCCATTTTCTCATCTTCCAATGAATTCTACAGTTTACAAGAGTACATACCCATGCACACTTTTACATTGTTAAAGTTAAAACAGTACAATTTTACAATTTGTTTTTTAGATTCAAGGGTGAAATAATGCAAACAGCTTTAGGTCAAAATCAAAACAAGATTCATCTGAATATAAAAATTGATATGTCCAAACAATTTTCTGACCTGGTTGATAAATAATTGGTATAAATTAATAGATGTATCCAGGAGTCTACTCTCTTGTAAAGGTATCTTGAAAGCATATTTCCTGAAAATTCTGTCTCTTAAAGTAAAAAAATTCCTTTTGATTTTTTATTAGTAATTTCATGTTCTGATGATAAACATCTGCAAGAGGGTCCTAGTGGAAGGAGCACTGATCTCTATATCCAGTGGAGAAGTAGTATTCTATTAAATAAACACAGGATGAGTACTGTACCATGTAAACTATACCATGCAAAAATGCTATGACCTCTCTTCTTCAAACAATATCGCTTTTCAAACTTTTCTGGATTTATCTTTCAATTTAGTTTGAATATCTAACTAGGAACTAGAGAAATAATGCAATGTGAATATACTGTTAAAATTACATAAAGAAATAATGACATCCCAGTAGCCTAAACAACCCACTTTGGGGAAAAATGGCTGATCTTGTCCATGTATATTAAAATAATATGTAAAAAATGCTAACAATATCTTAGAATTTTTAAATTTTTTTCTGAATTGGAAAATGCAACACAAATGCTGACGAGATTAAACTGTTGAACTTGCCAGTTCTGAAACACGCTGCCAAAAGGAAGATTCTGCTCTAGGCAGAGAAATATGTCTCATGGGCAGAAGGCACTGTATGCTTTGCCTCAATTTCTAAAACATGTGCTTCTAATATGCTGCTGAAGGGTAAAATATGTCTCCCAGTAGAACATGACATGATTCTCCTTGGTCTATTTTATGCTTCCAATCTACTGCTTCATAGGCTGTTCAGAATGGAGCCATGTTGAAATTTATGGTTCAGCTGACCTGTACTTTTAATAAACTAGCTAGGTAAGGAGATTCATCCAAGCATGAATAAATATGAAATATAGAAGAATCTTTGTAAAAAAACAAATTATATATACTTGTTGACTCCACAGTATTGTGGGAATATACTCGTAAAAAATGTATTGACTATTTTATAAAAGCACCATAATATCACAATATTGCTGTTATCATAATTTGGCAGGTCTTGTTTTCTTTTTCATATGATGAAAATGCCCACAGCATAGTGCTATATTTTTATCTGCTAGTGAAGAGGTCATTAATAAGTTATCTATTGTGGATTAATATTTCTGTAGGGAACAACTATCAAGGATAAATGCTAAGAGAAAAACAACTTAATGTGTCTGGACCTCTAATTAGTGAAACATAATCATACTGGTGAGCTTCACAGAATCCTGAATTATGTGAAAACAGGTTCTTGAATTAAATGTATCTTTAGTGTCTGTGGTGGCTCTTGTTTTAATATGACAGAAAATGCACACAGTTAAATTGACTTGCACATAAACAGCTTGATAAACCAATGAGACTGGAAAGCCATTGTCTCATAATAGTGCTGCATATTAAAAACATGAGAAAAGCTAAGGCTTGGAAAATTACTATATTAAATATTCTGTAAAGGCAAAGGCAGCACAGGAATGATGCTCACTTCCATAATACCTGGTATCTTGCTGAATATTAGTGCATCATATTGCCTGTTCAGATGGAACTTATTTATCAGAAGATGCTTATTAACTGCTAAATCAAATAAGGATTCCTGAGACTAGATCTGGGAATATACTTGCAGGTGGTGATATTCAGCCTCTATATTCATTTATTTTCTATGGAAAGCATTGGTAAAATCAAGGATTGTGGTCTGGTAGCCAGATTTTTCATGGCAAAGTAATAATTTTATTACAGTAGCTAACATATTTAAATAATAGAGTGTTTTCTGTTTAGGTAAGCCCTTGGTGCTATAAGTTTAAAACAGAAGCAGCAAACTTCAAACCGAAACATGAATTAAGGGCAGGAAGAAGAGATCTTTCTGACCAGAGAAAGAAGAAAGCAGTCCAAATTCCAGGAGCAAACACAGGTTTGTCAGCATTATCACTATTATTAACATTGTCAATAAAGATAATTAACCAAGCCTGGGACCTAGTTGAGTCTATTCAGAGAACAAACCCACTGATTTGCTTCTTCCAAGACTCAAACAAACTTTGCTGGAGACATCTTTCTGAACACTACATTCTAAATCTTAGTGGTATTTCTGGCACCTACGCAAGTTTTGAGTTTGCCTTCGGACTGAAAACTTTTTTCTTGTTAAAAAATTCCCTTTAAGGTGATTCCCATGAGACAAAGCTTTGTCTCCAGTGCCCTGACTTATATTCAGTATTATGTTTAGTGCTTTAATTGTCAAACACGGTTGGAGATCAGATATTCGTGCTGCATAAAGAAAGCAAAGGTTTCATGTCAACAAAGCCTTTTCCTGTCAAACTGCAGTACTAAGCATTTATAAGTCACAAAGAGGTTGTTTACTTTGGCTGGTAGAGATGCTATCCATAAAACTTTTTAGTAATTTCTGTGCCTAAAATGATTCTAAGTGACTTCACAGTGAAAAGGCTTTAAGAAAAGATTAATTCATTCAATTTTATGTATGACAAAAATACATGTATTTTATTTCTTAATCCTCTCCTCCTATGTACATTTTCCAGGGATACTATAAAAAGAGAGAAAAAGACAAAGACTCTCAAAGTCCATTATATGTTATCAGTTTCTTCTCTCTTTAGAGGGATTTTTAATGAAATATATTAAGTAGTTCTTTTCTGAAATAAAATGTATTAATCAATGATGTGGAATGAACCAGAAGACTAGATGATTGCTCCATGTTCAGTAAATACCTCAAAAAAGAAAAAGGAGAGATCGACCATGATCCTGATTCATGAGGAGTAATTGGTAGGTACAAGTAGATAGTTGAAGAGCTAAGGTGTTCAGTTATTCCACAGTTTCTCAGCCATTGTTAAACCTAACTTCCCGTAGGAAAGCATCTTTTTTTCCTAAAAAAGTATCCCTGATGTAATTAGAAAACAAAACAAAACAAAACAAAAACCAAAAACAAACCCAAAACTGGAGCATCTTCAGACTCTTTTTATTAAAGGTGTTTATGAACTAAATACTTAGATGCTCTATGAAACTTAAATCTTACCCAAAAATTAATACTTAGAAAAAGTAACAAATCACTGCACTGTTGAAATAGCCTGGAAATACAGCTATAAACTGATGCATATGTCAGTTTGAAAGCAACCAACATATTAGCTTAACAAAAAAGAGACAACACACAAAATACTGATGTGGCTGAAATAACGTGATTCTGTCTGGAAAATGTAATAGATGGCTCAAGAGTTGTTATCTCTGTGAAAATACAGGGTTTTTTATTGTTGCCATGGTTATTGTTAGTGTAAGGTATCAGTGCCATAGAGGCCAGTTGAGCAGATTAGGCCTGTCCACAACTAATCCAAGTTATGTATTGGACTTTTAAATAAATGTTTGTTGTATATAAAAATTGCTGTGTGAACAGTCCCGGTGCTGTGTGTCTGATCATTAAAATGTTTTGATGCTATTGTCTGAATCTGTAATTTAGTGGGATTCCAAATGTCAGGTAACTTGGTTAAGTGGCCTTGGTGTATGAATCAACATCTTTAGAAACAAAAAGCTGAAATCTACTGTAAAGTCATTCCAGTACCTAGTAATGTATATTTTTAACTTTTATAGCGTTTAGACACACAGGCTATGTCCAATCTTGTAAACAAAAGTCTCTCAGGCACCTTAGCTTGTCTTTGCACAGTTAAACTCTCTTCCCATCCAAAAGACAGTGACTGTATCACATTGTCTTTGGGAAAGATACCTGGCTTGTGCTAATTCCTGAACCCTGTCCAGGCATTGACCGGGAGACTGCTGAAGATCCCAGGCCAAAATAAAACGTGGAACATGCTAACAGCTTACCAGCTTTCCATGATAGGAATCTAGTGTAGTCATACCCAGAAATTAATCCTACCTCTGTTTCTGATACTTCTGCTTCAACCTGTGAATCTGATCCCAGCATGAAGAATTAAGAATTAATGAGTTAAAAGAAAAAAGGAGAGTAAATTATTCTTTTTAGAGAACAATTCTATAAAAAAAGAAGGTCTGACAGCAGTAACATTAACAGACCTTTGTCTGAGCAGGGCAAAATTCTGCAGTGTGGTAGAAAAGCCCATGAGAATTTGCTGGTTAAACTTTCTTATAGATTCAGCGATTCTCTGTAGTAAAGTAATCTACCTATTTAAGACATTTAGGGGAGCTAAGCATATCTTTCTCAACAGAAATTCATCTGAACTTAGGTTCTTTCACTGACATTTATGCCTGCTGAGAGAAAGGGATGTAGATGTTGCCACCAATTTTTCAAGTGAACTCTAAATTAATGAGGCAGTAGGAGTAATGACATATGCAAAGCAATTTAGAGCATAGTAAGGTGGGGTTTACATTTGTATAAATTATGAAATAAGTACTTTTTGTTAGTAGTAACTGTGAAGGAGTATTATATATATGATTAATTTTTAAACTCAAAGACAGAGGGGAAACTGTTTGTTATTAAATGCTGTTGTCCAGTTCACAGCACAGATGTATGAACACCATTTACATAGAATTAACAGTGATCAGGAAAGTTGGGTAAAGGCAAGAAAAAGTAGTAAAGTCAACAGAGAGATTGTAAAACCATGTGAATGAATTGGAACCATCCTTGAAAATATGTTCTTAATCCTCAGATTTGGAAATTTTCAGGCCAAAGCAGTTGATAGGTGATCAGACTTCCTTCTGAGGCAGTTTATTATGCCACTAGTGTACTTTCATAAGGTAAATATAAGGTCATTCTGTCTATGAATCTTATTGCCACACAAGATGAAGGATTTTGCACAGTTCCATAGAGCTGGTGATCATTCATCAGCACCTAATGCTGACTGACATGCCAGCTGTTGAGCTTTAGCTGCCTCTTCAGAATGGCATGAGGCTTCCATGCATCCATTGTCAGCTGTATGTGGATGTCTTTAATACCTTTACTGTTTGAGAAAATTAACTGAGCTTGAATAGCTAATGCAAATGAATGAATGATGTTCATGGGGGATGATGGGGCAAGGAGTGCTCTGGTTTTTATATCTTACAGAAGTCACTTCCAATTTAAAAAATTCTTCATGTTCTTTGCTCTGCTACCTGCAGCACTCATTTGAATAACTAGCTAGAGGCATAACCTATCCTTCATGGAGGAACATATTTCCCAAGATTTAGAATCAGCATCTGTGATCTGTAGACTTTTAGTGGAGAATGTGAGTGTCTTGTTAAGTATTACAAAGAGTCCAACTGAGAAGTAACTTTATGATGATGCAGATTGTTCTTTTCCTTTTCAAATACTTACTGGAAATCCTGCTTATGGAATTTCATATATTTTAGCAGAGGCAAATCATATTAATTCCCACTGGTACTTTCCCATGGACTCTTCCAGTCATCCGTGACTCAATGCGAAACATTCTTTTGAGTTTTCAGGGACTATTAAATATGCAGGACCCCATTCAGGGCATTGCTTTAGTTCTTGTCCCATCTGCCAGCTTTTCTGATCATTGTTGGGTGGTCATGCTCTGTCTGACCAACGTGCCCACAAACCACTTAAGTGCCAGAGGGAGCAGTTAGAAATGTAAGGATTATTATTTCGCAAGAAAGAGACAGAGAAATGTGTTTGAATAGACAACGCTCTTGTGAACCTTGTCTCCTGGCAAGCCACCACACTCAGTTGCAAATACTGTGTTTAACACTATGTCTGCCTGAATAAGCAGGGCTTTCTAATCTGCAGAATATGTATCATTATAAGACACAGGGACACAGCCTATTTTTCATAGCAAATATCCTGTAAATACATAAAGATAAAATAATGTTTGTAAACTGATAATCCATAAGAGTTTTCTGGGTTTAGGAAACATCTCTGCTCAATGATTTTAAAGCAACTTCTTTATAAAAAAATAACTGCATGTACAAGAACCAGTGTGCCACACCATCATAAGAGTTTCTGCTTTCTAATCATTTTAGTCAGAATTTTTTTCATGTTAAACTGTTGTTAGGTCCTAATCTGAAAATGTAAAATGGCTGAATTTTGGAGTTAAATTTACAGATGTGAGGGCTTCGAATAAAAGGGAAAAAGATTTATTTGTAATTGAGAGAGTGGAAAATAAAACGTCACTGGACAATAGTTCTGGGAAACAATTCTTAAAGTAATAATTTCCAAATAAGGAAAATAGATTGAATTTTGTAATTAATGAATTAAAATTTTTGGTGGACATAATAGAATTGTCCAAAGATAGTGTGATTAGTTGTCAAATAACTATGAAAATGTGGTGTGTGAATTTGAACAAATCTTATAAAATAGTATTATTTTTAACATTTAATTAAAAATATAATACTTTACAACTCCATTTTTAGTGTTGCTATACCCATAAATTCTTTCCCTTATTCTCTGTCATCAGTAGAATGCAATTAAGTAACATTTGCCAAGACACAGCTCTTTTCCATTTCTTCTACAACATTTTTTCACTTGCTAACAGCAACACTGCTAACTTTAGATGATGCTTAGGATAATCTAAAATAGGGAGTCACATGCACAATTTATAAATGCATTGTACCATACTGAACAATGATTTATTCATAATTCTGAGGCTACATTCATACAAGGAAAACTTTTATGCTTCTACTTTTAAGAGTGAAAATGTTGCTAAAATGCAAGATATTATTTTCTAGTGAGCTGCGAAAACATCAAGGAAATAATGCCCAGACTCTCACATCTATCAAATCTCCAGTAGTATGGCAATCATAAAAATAGTCTGAGTCATATCATTTTGCTAGTGAATATTTGACTGAGAAGTGGTTTGGTTCTAGAGTCCTTTTCTGTCTTCAGGAAATAAAGTTCTAATATATTTCTTCAGGATTTACATGGAACTTTTAAAAAGTTCCACAGCAATCTTTTGAAAACATTACTTTCCATATGACTTCAGTACATAGTTAGAAGCTGTATTGACAACTACTACTTAAAATATTCAATGCAATTCTAGCTTCTCATATGGTCTTCACTGAATATTATCTGCAAATGTTTAATAATGTATATGAGCAATGCCTTGCTAAGTATTCTGTCAACTTTATTTATTGTCTGAGAGATTAGAAAGTTTACCAGTGGAGTTCAGTATTATGAATTTATGGGGAAAATCCCATTTTTTTGCTCATGTAGAAGGCTTCTACTGAAACATTAATGGAAGCTCTATCTACTGATTCAACTTACTGCCCTTCAGGGACCATCGTGTAGCTTATTTTTTTTATTCCCTCATTTCTTGTCTTCCTCAGTTAATATATCAACTCAGTCTTAGAGTAACACCTGCTTAGACATTTTCCCAGTGTTTTTCACAACACATTCCTTGTCGTGGTCTGGAGGGACTCATCCTCACAGCCTTTGCTAACTGTGTCTTTGGGCAGTAACT
Source organism: Caloenas nicobarica (assembly GCF_036013445.1). Classification (NCBI taxonomy): domain Eukaryota; kingdom Metazoa; phylum Chordata; class Aves; order Columbiformes; family Columbidae; genus Caloenas; species Caloenas nicobarica. Next base: position 29,543,931 of record NC_088247.1, read on the forward strand.
TCTGTAAACTGTTGTGAAAACTGCCTACTTTATCTTAAAAGTAAAGAAAACATAATCCAGTCAGAGAATGAGATGTATTTGGTACTAAAGATGGCTTCAGCTGTTTGCTGATCATTTTAGGAAAAGAAGAAGTGAGCAGCTTTTGAGACATAGCCACAGTTGGGCAAATATTTTACTACCTGCTTTTTAAAACTAAGCACATATTTTGTGATACAGAGCTCACCATTCTCTATTTTCTTTTTCAAGATACTTGTCTATGAGAAGAGAGATGAGACTGTTTTGTTCTGGGAAGAAGAAACCAGGCATGAAAATAGACAAACTTTTCACTAATTGCCTAGTACTTAAAAACATAAGACTAGCTTTTTCATAGAATTTGGATTCTTTACTTCAGTGTTTATTAAATACACAGTTGTGTTTTGTAGGAGAATGTTCCACCCCTCGTGGAATGATTCTGTTGAAGGCCATTTTTAACACATAGTGTGAGCAAAACATCAGCTAAAACTAATTGAAAATGGTTTTTATCTCTTTATTTTTAGCAAGCTCTTTTTCCTTGGTATGCTACTAGAAATTCATCATATGCATCAGTAAAATGATCTGGAGCTCATCACATCAAATGGGCTTTCTAATGCTTTTATATTTTATTATACTACCTAATCATATTTTTCTTTTGTTAGTATATTACTTGTTTTTCCTGCTAGCAATAGGAATTTGCCTTTTTTTTTTTTTTTTGTCTTTTCTAGTTGCTTTTTTCCACCTCAAACATTAAGAAACTTGCAGCCACATTGGCCATAATTCGTCTTCCATTCTCTATTTCTGAGCACTCCATCCTATTGCATCCTAATTGTAGTGTCTTTTAGAATTCCCTGGCTGGGGCATTAGTTCAGTACTAACTTGCATACAAGAGTGTCTCCCACTGAGTCAGTAGCACTAAAAAACTTGCTGTAACACTGAAGTGTTCCTTGGAGGTCTCCAGCTCTACTACTAATTCAACTTCAATCTGCTTAGCTTGTTAGGTCTGACAAAATTACAGTCCATGGTGACACAACTGTCTGAATTCATAGAAGACTTTAGGAGACACGACAGTGTGTATTTTAAGAGAATACTCTTCTAGAGGATGAATGGAAGGATGGTCAGTCTAATAGGGATCAACTGAAAATACCCATTACAAATAAACTACTTAATAAAACTTTTTAACAGCACTATTTTCTTTTTAAGCTATGGAATGATATTTAAGAATATGTCAAAATATACAAAATATGTAAATAACAATATAATTGAATCTTTATAAGAAAAATAGTTTCTTAATTTCTTGTACAGTACATACCTCAATATATACATTTCAGATGACAAGGAATGAAGAAAATGTCTTGCAAAACAGAGAATTCATATTACAACTATAATCTCTGAAGTCATGTACATTCTTTTAAAAATGTCTTCATATTTACTAATTCACCTAAATTAAGTAGTCTTTCTCAAGAATAGTGAGAATTTCTACAAAACGGATCTGAATAATCTTGATAATCCAACTCTAAATTTACACAGGCTAAAAGGTATTTTCCTTGTTATTTTACTAAACTGAGTACTTAAAGCACTCTTTAAGAGCATAGATAGCCTTAGTGATTTCTGTACCCTGATAGACTACTGATAAAAGGTTGCAGAAAACCTTAACAATTGCAGAAAACCTTAAGGATCATTGAACTTGATAAGGTAAGAATAAAATTAAAAAAAAAAAAAATAGCAGCAGTAGTAGTCTTGGTTGTGGGAGGCCTTGCAGGAACAAGAAAGATAATTTCTTGGCACCCTATGAACTAAGCTGTGCTAATCACATTTGATAATGTTTATAATGGATTAATGATTACAGTAATAGCAAAGGGCCACAGTTCTGGGGAAGGACCCCTTCTCTGTTATGCATGGTAGAAGCAGAATTTACCAGTATTTTGAAGAACTCATTCTCCGAACTGAAGCTTCTTGGGTATTTTGAAATTTATGATAACTTTTCTCAACTACATGACAAAATACTTGAGCTACGTTTGGAACCTCATTTATCACTTAGAATATAGAATATGAGTTCATGTACCTTACAAAACCTTGAAATGCAGTCATTCTTCTCATCTGTAGTTGTAAAGTTAAAATGCTTACTTCTTGTAACAGCACTTCTTATCAGAAAATTTCAAGGTGTCTAACAGTGGAAGCCATTATTAGTTCTTTAAATAATTGTTGTACAAAATGTATTCCTGAATTTAGTGGCAAATCAAAGCTGCCTTTATGTCCACTTTTTCTCCCACAATAGGGGTAGAGTCACTGCATTGCAACATTGACATATTGATTGTAGGTTCTGTACAGCCTTTTTATATTGTTTTTTCTTTTTACGAGTTTAAATATCCATCAAGGAACTTCAGATAATGCCACTCAATTGATGAAGAAACTCTTTTACTATCTGGTCTGAATGCAGCTGCTTTGTAGCAATGGTATACCGTAAGCCTTAATTTATCAGATATTACAGCAGCCTCATACTCCTTGATTTCACTGTAGTGAATAAGAGTACTGTTTGTCCAGGGTCTTCAAGACGTTATTTCTGATATAAAAGAGAATATGTGATTATCTCACTCCTACATTTCTATTTTCTACTTAGCTAATGTGTTAAGGCACCAAAAGTGGCATGTGGAAAAAGACTAACACTATAAAGTTGGCTTTCTTCTATACAGAGCTACAATGCATTAATTTCTTTTAATTGCTTATCCTCTACATTTTTGTTCTCATAGTAAGTTTTACTTTTGTAAAGAGGAAAAATAATTGCTATGCATGTCTAACAAAATATACTGATTACAAGATTCTACTCAATGTTTGCTCAAGTTTCACATTACAAATTTTTCTGTAGGTATACATTTTTAATGGGTTCTTTTGGTGGTTTCCCTTCTTCCTGCTTCTGAATTTTAAAATATGTGTGGTAGTGTCATAGCATAAACAAACCTGTAGTGTTAAAGGAAGATAAGAGTAATGAGGTTGTTTTTGAAGTCTTGTACCTTTATGTATGTCCTGTTCTCTTTTAGAAAGATTATTATTGCTTTGAAAATCTAGCAGGTTGATGGAAATAAAAAGGAGCTAAAAGACTTTTCCTGAATGTTGTTCAGCTGTATCACTGTTTTCTTGGAGGGATGACCGAGGAAAACGACATGCTTTAGAAGAAGGTATAAAGCTAAAGTTTTGTCAGAATATGCGCAATAGTATATTTTTCAATGTCATGGAGGCATCCCAAAAGTCAGTTTAGGCAGGCAACAAGCTCCAAACAGACTTTATTCTAGACAGAGCTGTTTAGCAAAGAAAACCAAGTAGAAACAGGGTTTATCCAAAATTGTTTAATATTCCAGCAACGTTATAAAACACAGGTTCAGATACTAGTAGAGGATATTATTACTGTACAACAACGTAAGAGTAATGAGGATGCACAGTGTGCGTGCACTCACAAAAACAAGACACCTCTTTCACTCAAGGGTACCCAGAAGAAATAATCACTCGCCTAGAGTGGGCAAGTGCTCACTCTATATCCAGAAGAAAATCACTCACCAAGAAGAAGGTGAGGGCACTCAATCCTGAGAAGTCTCCTTAGACAGCATCCCTGATCTAAGGGGAGGGCTCTGGTCACAGACTCGCTGCTCTGAGAAGACCACTCAGAGGGGGTCTTTGGTGGTGGCCCCATTTTATAGCCTGGTCGGATGTGGCTGCGATCATTACAAGCATGGTCCAGAAGCTTCTTAGCTTCCCTGGGCCTGGGCACCTCCTTGGCTGAGGACCTTGAGGGTCCAAACCCTAGCAGCAGGAGATGGGACATTCTGGTAGGGTGAAGTGCAATTCACATGTCAACAACAAGCTAACGAGCCACAGACAAAGGCCAGCTGGCTGATACAGGAGGTGGGTGTGTGTTGGAGAGCACATAGCCCCATCTTCTAATAGACCCAGCATGACACTAAGGGAAAAGCTGAGATCCTTCAAGGTGGCCTGAGACCCTTCAGGACTTTTCAATGTTTTGCAATCACCCCTCAGTAATGCCTGCATAAAAGGCCAAAGATTACACAAGCAGGCAATCCAGAGGGCTGTAAAGGCCCACCTTGTGCAAGCAGTGGTGGCACCCACTCACCATCCTGAGGACCACTCTGCCCACCAGTCTCACCTCATGAACTGAACAAGACACTGGAGGATGCCGCACATCACTGGATCCAAGACTATGAACTCCATCGCACACAAAGTGGAGCCATAAGGATGGTAAAATCTTTCTCTCTGTTTGTTCTTTCTTCCTCTTTCTTTCCTTCTTTCCTTCTTTCTTTTCTATACTTCTACTCTTTTGCTTTCCTTTTTATAAGTAATATAGTAACATAAGATTTACAGCCCTGCATATGCCACAAACTTGGTATGTTTACTAACTGAACCTACAATAACGTAAATCCTTCTGCCACCAAATCATTTGCTAATTGGGCCAAGCTGCAAAATAAAAGCCTTTTGTTTACAAAAGGGTGGGATGTAACACTAACCAAATGACCAGCCTACACATATTCTTCCCTATAGTCCTCAGCAAGAATGTCAGATCTCTTTTGTGATGTGGTGCTGAGCTCCTCTTTCTCTAACATAAATCTATTGAGTTTGCATCCCCTAGTCAGGAAGAATAATTTATCCCTGGTGCTATATGTCTGAGTAATTTTCTAAAAAATGTGCACCCATATTGTATGTTAGAATAAGCTATTTTTTTTTTTATGTTACACTAAAGAGAAGCACAAGAGGATGGAAGTAACAGTTGTTTTTCTAAGCCTGAACAGTCAAAGTGAAATTTCCATGTTATCCTTAATCTGACATTCATTTCTGAAGGTGGATTTAGGGTCATTTACATGTTAATTAACTGCTTATGGCTGTTGCTAAGGATTTACATTTCTACAGTGCTGGCTACAGCAGCAAGTAGCTGCAGGTTATTTGGAATTACACTAGAAATAGTTGATGGGACCAGTGCTTAAAAAATCTAGCCCTTTGAGCAAAGGCCAATGAAACAAACAAAAATAAACTTATAAAATATTAGCAACTCATAATATAACACTCATTAGCCTAATATAGTTTTAGGTCCTAATAGCTCCAGTATGAACTAATATCTCTGAATCAGGGACAAAAGTCATTATTAATCTCTTTTTTTTTTTTTAATGTTATTATCTCCACCATTATTACTACAGATCACACAAGGAAGATTGCTAATAACTGTCTGTTGGGTACCAGCTGATTATAGAAGAAGCTATAGCCTGAAATGAGTACTTCCACATAGAATGATAGAATCACAGAATCACAGAGCAGTTTGGGTTGGAAGGGACATAAGAAGGCATGGCAGTAAAACAGGATTACAACCATGCAGAAAATTGTGTGGGAAGCTGCTCGTTTGCCCAACAATTAGTGCTGACTTAAGCATGTATTCTCTCTGTTGTTTTAGAAAACAACTCAAAGTATCAAAAGGTAACTAATTAAAACTCACAACCTTGAACAACTCTTTTGAACTAAGCTTTGCTACCAAAAGCCAGTGAAGCTAGTTGCAAATTTTAAAACATTATTCTCATAAGAGGATTTTTTTCCTCTTTTTGTACAATTGTGCAATGGTCGTAGAACTGAAGGACATGAAAAAGCTCAGGAGCAGAATTTATTATCTGCTCATAAATTTCCAAAGGTCTTTTGCTCATTAAGAAATGTTCTTTGGAAAACCTTATTCTCTCTGGAGTTCAGTGTGCCATTTTCTAACCCTGGAAACACATACTAGTGCAGTCCCAGTAGATGGATTTTATTGAAAAGATGTGTGTTAGAAAAATCAGTAAACACATTGTCTTCTTACTTCAGTTTCCTTTGGTATTAAGTTTTAGTGAGCATCTACATGTTTGTCTCCTATAAGAAAGAGTGAATTTAGTATTAACAGATAATTCTTCAGAACAAATATTTTCTGTGAACATGAGTTAGTGTCAATGATTAGCGAAAGCTGGATTCCAGCAGTATAGTTTGAACGTACATACAGGATTTCATTGCACAGGATTTTTTTTTTCTTTTTTTACTTTTTTTTTCCCCACAATATGCTGCTCTAGTTTTTTTTTTTACATAATTGTTAGATGCTGTCTATAGCCTTATTTTTTTTCTTTCCTCTTGATAGAAGATTTGCTCTTAAGACTTGAGAATGTTAACATTTGTACAGGAATTGAGCTATTTTGTAGCATCTAACAAAGGGCAGAACAGATGTAAAATGAAACACCTAGTGTAAGAAGGGAACTTGCATTAACTACGTGTCTACGTGTGACAAGATGTAAATAATGTTATCATGTTGATACATACAGTGTGACAGTGTATTATGCTGATCTGACTGACAGCCACAGTATGGTCAAGCTGAAATGTATGGATGCCCACAGGGACAAAGTGTCAGTCACAGCAAACAGGTGTCAAAGGAAGAGAGAACACTGGACAAGCCACCAAGACAAGATGGTCTCTCTGTAGAATGTGTACATTAAGAAAAATGCAGGCATGGTTTCCATGGAGTGGTATGAGGATATAAGAAATACTGCCATGTGATAAAATTGAAGATGTTTAGGACTGATGAACATTACTGTTGCATACCAGTTGGGCAGCAAAATTAGAGGAAAGCCAAAAAAAAAAAGATCAATATGTTGTGAGTACTAGTACGTACCATAACATGTGCTGTAGACTGTGATGCTTTTCGTCTTCCACTAGATTAATTCTATGCACTGTGGCTTACATGTCATAGAGCTTAGGTTACCTTTGAGACGTCCCAAATATATCACTGTCTCCATTTGCTTCAGAAGGGAATCCCACCTATAAGCTTTGCCATATTCATAGAATGTCCTGAGTTGGAAAGAACCCACAAGGATCATCTAGTCCAACTCCTGTCCCTGCATATGACAACTCCACAGTTCAAATCGTGTCTGAGGGCATTGCCCAGTCTCTTCTCAAACACTATCAAGCTTGAGGCCATGACTACCTCCTTGGGGAGCCTGTTCCAGTGCTCTGCTGCCCTCTGGGTGAAGAAGCTTTTCCTAATGTCTAGCCCAAACCTCCCCTGGCACATCTTCCTGCCATTCTCTCAGGTTCTGCCATTGGACATTAAAGAGAAGAGTTCAGCACCTACCCTTCCTCCTTCCCTTGTGGGGAAGCCGTAGACCGTGATGACGTCTCCTCTTAGTGTCCTCTTCTCCAGGCTGAATAAAGCAAGTGACTTTAGCTGCTCCTCAGATGGCTTCTTCTCCAAACCCTTTACCATGTTTGTAGCCCTCTCCTGGACACTTTCCAGTTGCTTAATATCTATTTTATACTGTGGTGCCCAGAATTGCACCCAGTGTTCCAGGTGAGGCCCCACCAGTGCAGAACAGAGTGGCACAATCACCTCCCTCGCCCGGCTGGCAATGCTGTGCTTGATGCACCCCAGGACACTGTTGGCTCATGTTCAACTTGCCATCGACCAGAACCTCCAGATCCCTCTCTGCAGAGCTGCCCTCCAGTATCTCGTTCCCCAGTCTATATGTACAGCCAGGGTTGCCATGTCTCAGCTGTAAAATCCAGCACTTGCTCTTCTTGAACTTCATGCAGTTGGTGATTGTCCAGTTTTCCAATTTGTTCAGAGCCCTCTGCAGGACCTCTCTGCTCTCAAGAGTGTCAACAGCCCCCCGCAATTTTGTGTCATCAGTAAACTTGCTAAACAATCCCTCAACTCTTGAGTCTAAGTCATTTACGAAGACATTGAAGAGTGCTGTCCCTAAGATGGATCCCTGTGGAACCCTGGTAGTGGCTGGTCGTCAGCCTGACAATAACCCCATTTACTAGAACCCTTTGAGCCCAGCCCATCAGGCAATTGCTCACCCACTGCATTGTGTGTTTATCCAGCTGTATGCTGGATATCTTGTCCAGGAGGATAGTGTGAGAGACAGTATCAAAGGCTTTCCTGAAATCCAAAAAGATCACGTCGACAGGCTTCACTTGGTCAGTAAGTTGGGTAAACTTGTTTGTTTATTTTTGCAAATGACTCTTCCAATTTCTATATTTTATTATCTTCTGCAGAGCTTGGACAACATAATTTTATTGAAAACACTGGTCATGCATTCATGCTTTGTTAATTTTAACAGTTGCTGCATAATTACAGTGACACTCCCGGTAAATAGCTGGGACTTTCCAAAGAAGTGTGCTTTCATCTTTGATCTTGCCAAAGTGGTTTATTTACTAGAATATGATCTCTGCAGTGCAGGTTCTTAAGCTGTACTAGGACCTAGATATGGCTGGATACATAGCATCGCAAACTTCTTATGATGCAGTTCACTATATATGTAATTTAAAACAGGTGACACACCCTGAGCCATTGCAATGGTCATCATTACACTAAGACTTCATTGGGGTTAATTTAGAAGTCAAAACCAAATTCTAGCCCCTGATTCCACTGTTGAAGTTCAAAACCTTAGAAAATTACACTAAAGTTTTTAAAACTTAAATGTTCTACAAAGGTTATGTTTGTTTGCAGAGAATAATTTCCTACAGAAGTCTCTGCCACCTTCCACATGATACTGAGGATATTCAAACAAAACTATTAATTGCCATGTACTCTTACTGCAAAGACCAGATCCAACTTTGTATTTACATTTCTCACTGTAGAGGGGGAGGCCAACACTCTGACAAGATTACTTTAGATATTCCACATGAGGAGGTTTTAATGTTTTAATATCAAATTTACTTATTTGAAGATATTTGACATTGCCTGGGATTTTGATTTAGCAGAGTAATACAGACATTCACTGAAATAACAATGCAAGCACAATATCACAATTGCAATATATGGTTGGATCACAATACTAACATGATTCCCATTACTTATCTCCATATGCTTACTGTCATGATGCTGGGTGACCCAGTCACTGGGAAGGAACACATGGGCTGAAGCCAGCTCAAGCTTGCTGTCCTTTTCAAAGTTCATGCTGTTGGTTGTTCAGTTTTTATACTCTGTGTTGGACTGAGCCACGTATTAACTTCCTCCATGCTGGTCTGGCTCACTCAGGAAGACTTTCATACTTTTTTGATTAACCTGGGAAAGGCCATTTACACAGCCAGCTGATGCACTCAGCTGATATAGCCCTTTATCTAAAACAGAGATCACCCTCTAGTCATTTTTCAACACATTATTAATGAGGCTTTTATGTATTATTCAGCTAAATTAGAATACTAACTTGTTCAAACTCATACCAGACTAACAATATTCTAGCTCTGTATATATAGGTTTTTCCCTTTTTGGCCCTAACAAGTTTTTGGGTGTAACAGATTCCTGTAGACATTCATTCTTTGAGATACAGGTCATTATTGTCTTAACTGGTAGGACATCGCATTTAATGTAATCATGAAAGTTGGAAATCTGCAAACTGGATTGTTTCATACTAAAAATTAAATGATAATGATACAAATAATTTGAAAGCATTGAGTTTATCAGCATAGCATAGCACTGTGCACAACTTCCTCCATCACAGCTTTCCTGAGGTCAAAGAAGCTAAGATATTTTATATTATCTCCTATTACATGATTTCTCAGTTATGTTTTTTCTTAATTGGAAGAAAATGAATGTATATTCCTGAACTTAACATTTAGTAAGATACTGTAACAAGGTAGTGCAGTCATCAAGAATCCTGAACTTCTAGTTAATGCCTTTGCTTTTTTTCCATCAACTTAACTGTATCAAATAACTCAATCTGTCAGAAACTGCAGAACAGCATATATCTGTGTCCTGCATGACTAGTGAGTTAAGCTGTCATCTTTCTCTGTAATCATTTATTAATTAGTTGGAGAAACAAGTAAATTAAAATAAATGTACTCAGGTTTTCTGCAACTAAAAGCAGATGGTAATTTATCTCTGCTTTCCTCATTTTGGAACCAATTTTGTAGAGAACTGTGAAGATTCAGGGAAAATCTTCATACTCCATGGAAGTATTCCGCAGTAACCAGTGAAGGCTTCACTAGCCTCTGAAGAAAGATATTGTCAAGATTTTTTGATGGATATCAAGCATGACAGCTTTGACAATTACTGTCTGAGCTTGATGATCCATCTACACACTGATAAATTTCAGCTTGTGGATAATGAAGGGAAGGAATATAACAAAAGGCAATTTCTAATGAGTTTTAACATAAACACACAGAAATGTTTGGGATCCTAAAAACATACTAAGGACCTTCCAAATACTTTTGAGAAGAAGATGAATAAAGACTATATCAGTTTTCATTGTGACAATAATATGGGTAATGAAAAAAAATCTAAAGCAACTTTACTGTATTAATCCAATCCAAATCCACTAAGTTAACAGAAGTAAAGATTTTACTGCTGATTGCTGTTTTGGAACATATTTGGTACATATTTCAAAAGGTCAAATTATTATGTTATTTTAGAGGTGGCTCCATCAGTCCACAGAAATACTCACATTGTTCTCATTTAGCTCAAATATAATTTGCCCGGTCCTGTCCAGAAGTAAAAATTATCTATTCAGAAGCTGTTTAACACGACTAATTACTGAGAATACAAGGGTCATGTTCCAAGCAATGCACAACTTCTCCAAAACACAGTACCCAGTAGAACTGTATAATAAGAATGGAATGAGTTATTTGCATCCTTTTATTATTTTGGAAAATCAAACACTGTGATTGCATGTAGTCTTAAACAAAGGACATTGCTTTTTGTGGCTTAAATAATGAAAAAACGGTGTAACATAAAGAGTTAAAGTAGTTGATATTCAGAAACAGGAATCTTGTCAGTGCTAATGGGTTGCTATGACATTTGCTTAGTGCAGAAATAAGACAAAGAAGTATTTGCTTTTCTCAGTAGCCCAGCTACCAAGTAGGACATGAAGTGAGAACAGCTGTGATGCTTACAGTGAGATGCAGTCCTGATTTTTTCTACTTTCTTCACACTGAATAGTTGGCTCTGGCTCAGAAAGACAACTTGCATACAAACCACTGTAAGCAAGAGTAAGAAAATCACGCCTTACACTGAACTGAATATTAGTTATTATTAATAAATATACTTCTAATATACTTTTATTAATATAGTATTATTAATAACATGCTATTAATGACTGCTCAATAAAATGGTCATCCTTCACACACCATCACGTGTTCACTGACACATCCACAGTAATACAGAATGTCTCAAGTGGGGACCTCAGCAAAATGCCTAATTTTACTCATTTGGAGGTTTTGGATAATTTTCCTGCACTATGCTATATTCTTCACTGGGAATGTCTCAGACTCTAAATTCACCTATCTGGTTTTCACCCACTAGTATGTGGTTGGCAGGAACAGGAGTATCCAGGTCAGTTCACTGAGGTTTGGTAAGAATTGATTTGAAAAAGAAAATAATCAATAAAGTATTAGGAGGCACAGGAAATATGTTTATGAATCAGAAGAATGAGAGAGCACTACAAGGAGGGAGAAGGGCTTGTGTGCGTTGAAACCCAAACCATCTCTCAGTGGTTGTGTTACAGACACAGTCCTGCTGATACCTGCCCTATCAGCTTTTGCTGTCATGAGGATGTTCAGTTTCATTTGATAAAGTGTGTTCCAGAGTGTGGAGGACAAAGGAGCAAATCCAATACTGTGGCATTTGATCTTGCATCTTCCCACTTGCTACTTTTAACAAAGAAAAAAGCAGTGAGGAAATCACATTATTTGTCTCAAAACAAGCAGGGTTTTCCTCAGCCTTCCCAAAGACAAACAAGGTAGTAGTAATAGTAGTTTATTTCCCATTCCATGGACCTAGACTGCAGAATAAAACTGGAATTAAAAATAATAGTAATAATACAAAAGTTCTGCTTAAGCAACCTCTGACCAAGGTTTGTAGACATCTGGAGAAAATGTATGATGTCTATATTCCATCAAGCAACTAAACAGAAAAAAAAAATCTGTGAAAAATAACCTTGTGGTACACATAGAAGCTGGATAAATAAGCAAATAAACTTTCAGGATATCCAGCAAAAATAAAATTTATATGAATGAGAAATCTCCTTACCTAATGGTGATTTTATTAAAAATTACATTTATTGATGGAACAAGGAAATCTTTAATGGGAATAAGAATGGATCACTGAAGGTATTATAGGAAATTATCATAATCGAATACTCTCTTATTATGTCTTTTTGGATATTCCACATGTGGAAGGTGTAGTGTTTAATATAAAATTTACTTATTTGAAGATTGTTGTTGTTTCATGGGATTTCTGATTTAGCAGACTGATAGAAAATATACTGCATAACACAATACAAATGTAGGTTAAACTTAGTGTAATAAAACAATTTCAATACACAGCTGAATCACATTATCAAAGTGGTTCCCATTATCAGTCTCTATATGCTTACTGCTCTATTATATGCCTACTTTCAGGACACTGTGCATCCCAGATTGCTGGGAAGAAAAACATGGGTTGAAGCTAGATCAAGCTCATTGCTGTTTTTTAAATTCTTTTGACAGTTGTCTAGTTTTAAATTTTATGTTGAGCTGAGCCAGTTTCTTTGTCTTCAGACAAGAGTTATACTTGAAAGAATAATAGCTGAAATATTAAAGTTTAAATTAAAAATACTCATTAAGTAGTTGAGTAATCAAAAAATAGTTAAATCAAAGAATAATCCCATCTCCAACTTACATTTACTTTACAGCTGAGTTTACGTCTTCCTTACAATAACAATTGCCTTGAGAAATACTATTGGAAGAAAAAGAAATGAGAAGATTTACTGGCTTAGAAAGAGATACAGTCATTTTCAGTTTTGCTAACCATGTCGTTTTCTGAGTGGTTTGGACATATTATAACTTAAAACATTAAATGCTCTAGGAAAAAGCAGAGCACTGCTGTTTAAAATGGTATCTCATAGTTTTATTTTCTTATATCAAGAAATCAAATAACTTTAGAAAAGTAAAATCTAAGTCTTTCAGGCTAGTCAGTTCAAATGCATAATATTACCAAAGATATACCAAAACAGTGTAATAAAAAAGTTGTTTAAAGTAATCTATTCTTAATATTTATATACATATACATTTATATATGTATCTTTCCAATTACACTGTATATATTTGAATGTCCACCAATGTATGGCAAAAGACAATTCCTAATGTCCTCATACCTACTTTGTTTTGTCATAAAATCTGACTTCATGATTAATTTTAATAATCAAGTTATATCTACACATGCAAGTATACATAATTTATGTGGCTTTACTGCTGTTGTGTTCAAGCTATCTCAGTTATCTCAAGGCAGTATAACATGAAGACACATTGATGTAGACAATATCCATTTTAAAGGATCATAGCGTTTAGTTGTCTGTTTTGTTTTTTATTTTTTTCCTTTAAAATTGGACTCCCTGTCTTTTATATACAGCCTTAGATCTAGTGCTGGGAAGATTTACATCAGAATGCATGGTAGCTGAAGCGTTCACCTCTAAGGTTAGAAGCTTGGCCTCATTGCTGTTTAATTCTGATCTGGCATATGCATTTGTTGTAACTGCTGAGAATTTTAGAAACCATTTTTTTTTTAGATTTTCATTATAACAGTTCTAGTTTGTATAGGTATTCTGATAAGTATGGAAGAGTAAGACAGTCTGAATGATGGAATCATATTATGAGGATAGAGTACCTACGTCGTTTTGACCACGGTTTGATATTAAAGTAGCTGTAAAGAGGTGTGAAAATCTCTCTAAATGACAATAAAAACTGTAGCCAGAAGTCAACTGCATGAAAGAATACCACCAGTTATGTTTCCTCTGATACTGTTGTGAGTTATGGTGGAAACAGTTAAAACATTTGAAACAAATTCATAAAGCATTCCAGGATTATTAAAATCATGCTACTGTCAAATAATTATTTAAAATATTGTTTTGGGTCCTGTGGTTATCTATTCCACCATGGACTTCCATGGGCTGCAGGGCGACAGCCGACCTCACCATGGTCTGCACCAGGGGCTGCAGGAGAATCTCTGCTCTGGTGCCCGGAGCAGCACCTGCCCTCCTTCACTGACCTTGGTGTCTGCAGAGTTGTTTCTTTCATGTATTCTCACTTCTTTCTTCACCTGCAGTTGCACAGGCTTTTTCCTCCTTCTTAACTATGTTATCACAGAGCTGCTGTCACCCTCTTTGATGGGCTCAGCCTTGGCCAGTGGCAAGTCTATCTTGGAGCTGGCTGGCGCTAGTTCTATTGGACATGTGGGAAGATTCTAGCAGCTTCTCACAGAAGCCACCCCTGTAGCCCCCCATTATCAAAACCTTGCCACTCAAAGCCAATACAAATGTGTTTGCTTTTATTTATTTTCATAGCTCTAGCTGTAAAATATCTTCATTTTTACATAAACATAAAGCTTCCTAGAATCCTGATAAACTTTTCATGGCTACCTCTATATGGTAGAGAATCCAGATATATATCACATGTTGCATTTTCTATCTAGATATGTGCATAAAAATAATATTTTTATTTCAATTTGGGATAGTATTCACACTTGACAATGGGTTACAATGCAAGCATTTTTTTTATTTCCTTTTTCTCATTTATTTAGCTTAAATTATCTTAATTGCTTAAATCTCTGTTTGCAATATCACAGTTTTGGTAATTTTTCTTTCATTTATATCTATGACAGATCATTCATTTCTGAATTAAGATCAACAGTTTGAAAATAGGATGAAAGCAGAGGTCATATAAGATGGTTACTTTCTAGGTGTTAATATCTGCTATAAGAATGTAAATTATATAAATTGTGTAATATTCATGGTGTTACTAATATGAGCTATTTAAAACTGTCAATATCTATTAATATTTTATCTAGGGCAATGCTGACCAGCTTTCCTGAGACTCCAAACCAGATCCTAAAATCGTGAAGGCCACTAAATACATTCTCTGTGTATTGTACAGGTAAAGTGTGAACAAACTGTCAAAATTGTGTACTTGCAAATTAGTACGAAAGTTTCTCTCCAACACTTGTTTTCTTTGAGAAGTGGGTTAGGCAAGCACCTCCATTCATATACTGTCTGTGGATGCTGGCATTGCCAGGGTCTCATACTGGCCTCCTGACCCGGTCAAGTACAATCAAGAGGTCAACTACAGTCCGAGGTCTGGTCACAGCACTTTTGCCAGTTAGAGAGTACAACAAACTTGATGAGCTACATGTAGCTTAAATGCCACATACTGGGCAGCTTTGCCCAACACCACAATGCAATATAATGAGCAGATTTCTTCCTCAGGTGGAGAATATGCACATACCTGCATGTAGCAGCTAAGGTGTCACAGGAGACACAGAGTGAGACAACAGCAAAAATATATGATTCAAAAGACCTGTGAATGTAACTTTGAATTATTATTCAATACTAAATATCTTAGGGTTTGTCCAAATTAGCTTTAAAAGTTCCAGCACAGACAGGTCCTTGAATTTTAAGCCTCAGTTTCTATATTCTGAATCCGGTATTGTTGTTCTTCTAAGCTTTTTCTTTGTATTATCATAAAATATTCTCCTTTGCTCCTCACAAGGATAGACACTTGGGAAACATATGCAAAACATATAAATATTATATTTGGGTTTTTTAAATGTGAAATAGTTTAAATGGTCTGAGATGCATATGTAGAAATACCGTGAATCAATGCTAACAAATCTTTTTCTATTTTTAAAATGTTAAAAATATTGTATTTTAAAAGTATTTGATGAGATTTTATTTGCTATGTCTATTTCAGCTTCATTAATGCTGTGAGATTTAAAAAAGTCCAGTTTCATCCCATCTGACGTTATACAATTAGCCATGTAATTTAGTCACTTCTTGTTGTCTTACTCCGGTGGATGGACCAGGCTTTTTCAGAAACCAATTAAGTTTAGCTGAGGTCCTAACTTAGTCATTTTATTTGGAGATCTTAGCTTGAATAGATCACTACCAAACCACCACATTTTGACTTAAAGATTAGTGTGGCTATTGTGCTTATTTATGTGAACTGTTCTAAATGTGGACTTTGCTCAAACCATAGTCAAATTGAGAAACTGGTCTTCATAATGTAATTGTGGTTTCTGACATTTACTTTCTTCTTTGCATTTTCACTGTCACAGAGGAGTGGCATGATTTAGCCCCAGCCAGCAGCTAATAAGCCCCACACAGCTGCTTACTCAGTTCCCCCTGGCAGGATAGGGAAGAGAAAGGGAAGTGTAAAAGTGACAAAATTCATGAGTGAAGATAAAGACAGTCTAAGGGGTAAAGCAAAAGTGAAGCAAAATTAGGAATTAATTCACTTCTTCCCATTGGCAGGTAGACATTTAGCCACCTCCAGGAGAGAAGGGCTTCATCATGCATAACAGTGACTTGGGAAGACAAAAGCTGTAACTCCAAACGTTCTTCCTTCCTCTGCAGCTTTTATCATTGAGCATGATGTCATATAGTATGAGATATCTCTTTGGTCAGTTGGGGTCAGCTGTCCCAGCTGTGTTCCCCTCCAACTTCTTGTGCACCCCCAGCCTACTTACTGGTGTGGCAGTGTGAGAAGCAGAAGAGGTCTTGATGCTAAGTACTGCTCAACAATAACTAAAATATAACTGTGTTATCAACACTGTTTTCATCACAAATCGAAAACATAGCCCCACGCAAACAACTATAAAGAAATTTAACTCTATCCCAACTAAAACCAGTACAAAGAGCTATTGAATTTTTATGCCTGGCATGGACTTAGGGGCCTTTCCATTCCAACCAGATCTTGCAATGGGCTGAAGAAAGGGTATACAGTATCTTAGCAGAATTCCTCTATTCAAAAATTGTTTATATGAATGCTAGAGGTATACTACATATTCTGGTTAAAATGGAGAAAGTGAATCTTAAAAATACCCCAATTTTCTGTGTCAGACTGCTATTTCTGGTTAAAACTGCTTTTCACATGTATCAGTGGGTCATGCTGAGAAAACATGCTTGTTTAAGAAAGTATTTGCCTAATATGATCAAGGTTCATTTAACTAGTTATTTCTAATGGTACTGGGTTTAGATTAGGCAGAAGGAATACTCTAGGTAGTATACAGAAGATCTATTCAGGCTGATTTTACTAACTCTTATTCTCATTTTAAGTATGCTGCTTAAGAGAAATGTTTTAATAATATATTCATATGATTGCTCATAAAAACAAGATCATATTCAGTGTCTTCAAGCCCTACATTTTCCTGTCCCATTAGAGTAAGTCATGGTCATTATGCTTCTCTCCTCCCTTAAACCACTATGTTGCCATAAGCAAAATAAGATGAGTAGGAAATTTATCTGACAAATGCATGGTGAAATTTCTGCCTACCAAATGCTTTTCAAATCAGAAGTAAAAGCAGCCTTGGGAGATAAATCTACAGAATTTGAAACAGCCATACAGAAATTGCCAGAATAATCCCCTGCATTACCCAAAGCAAGATGTAAATTAAGAAGCAATACACTAAGAGTGTAATGGAGCATGTACTTTTCATGCTTCCATTCATGTCATGTAAACAGCTTGTGCACTGCACCTCACAGGAATAATTACAAAAACAGTAGAATGTTGGAAGTTATAAATATTAATACAGAAGAGAAAAAGACAGTATTTTATTTTAATAAGACTTTTTTATTGTTAAAAGAGTTGATAATTGCTATATATATTTTTTTCTAATCATCAGCTTACACAGGTAGAAAGTCAAAAGAATGAGAAAAGGCTTTGGGCAAAATCAGGAGGGAAGATATGTATTCTGGTTGTTGAAAATAGATGTTAGCTGGCTGGTTGGCATGGCAGCAGTATTCTGTGCTTCCATATGGGACATAAATATTTGAAAAGACCTTGGAACTTCCAGTTTTTAAAATCCCAAGGACAGAGTGGGTTACAGAGTTGTTACCTGGTCCTTTCTGTGGAAGATGAATTAGAGCTATACCTGTACACAAGATATGTTAAAACAGACATCAAGGAATTTTCCAACTCATCCATCAGATGATAATTTCAACTACTGCAGTCTGATCTCTTTAGTAATCACATGATGCAACAAACACCAAGAAGTGCCAAGAATGCTGCTACTGCTTCTGCAAATCTGTATACCTCCATAAGCTCATTCTCTACTACATTATTATAGTTTTATACATAATAACAGGCACTTCCATTTAACAAATAGAAGGATAGAAGAATAAATGAAGTGAAGTCAATTAATTACATTAGGGACATAAGCTGCAAGCAGATATTCAAATGAGCAGGTGAAAGATGATGGTTAACTGAATAACACATTCTGCCTTTTTAACGTAATTATTACCTGAACTTCTGTGCTGGTTTGACTGAAAAATGGGTTAATTTTCTTCATGTAGTTGGAAACATTTCTTTTCCATATCTAGCACACTCATTATCTGGACTTAGTTTGAGAATATGAGATAAAACAGAGCTAATGTTTTTAATTGCTTTGATCTGAGAGCCCAGGACATTCGAAGTGCTCTGCTTATAGGTGTGAGGCATTGAAGAAGCAAAGCATGGGTGGGGCAGAGCTTGACTGACATCCAGACTGATCAATAAGAGTATTCCATCTCGTTAGCATCATGCTTTGTATTTAAGGAGAGTTGGGAGTTGGGCTCTTTTTTGCTCTTCCGCTATCTCGCGCACTCTCAGGTGCTTTCTCTTGCATGCGTTGGTTTTTTTCTTCACTCTCTTTATTTCTTTGTCGGAGCCAGGGGAGTTTGGTTTGGGACATTTAGTTCAGCTTTTGCCGTTTTGTAGAGGCCTCCGAGCCTTTATGCCTTTTTCCTCTCTTTGGGATCAGCTGTTGGGACTGGGTGCCGTTTCCTGGGACTGGCTGTGCAGCGTGTTCATGAGGAATTGCCTTGAGCATATTTTAGTTCTATTTTATATATATATTTACTAGTAGCGTATTAGTATTTTGTTATTTTATTAAACTGTGTTTATCTCAATCCAAGTTTCTCCCTTCCCTGCCGATTATCTCCCATATTGGGGGGCAGGGGGTGAGTGAGCGGCTATTGTGGTTGTATTGCTAGCTCAGATTAAACCATGACAGCTTCTTAACATAAAAGGTACAGTGTCATAGGGGTAAGTTCTCAAGGAGTAGTTCAGAGAGCAATGTGGGTTTTCTTTAGGATTTTCTGATATTTACTAAAAGCAAATGACTACCAGTTCACAAAATGGCCTAACTAGACAACGCCCTGAGCAATCTGGTCTGATCCCATAGCTGATTCTGTTTTGAGCAGCAAGTTGATCTAGAGACCTCCTGAGATCCATCCCAACCTGAATTATTCTATGATCCTATTCTATAGTCTTATTTACAGGTAAGATTACCTTTTATGCATTTATTTGTTTGCCTGTTGCTGAATGGCCAGTGATTGTACATTTTGATCCAGTGTCAGACAAGATATAAGCAAAAAAATATTTTTTTAGCAGTAGATCAGGTTTCCCACAGAGGTTGTGCCAACTCCATCCTTGAAAGTTTTCAAAACCCATCTGACAAAGCTCTGAGCAACCTGATCTGAACCTGTAGCAGAACTTTCTTTGAACAGGATGTTGGATTAGTGACATCTTGGGGTCCCTTCAAACCTGAATTATTCTATGATTTTATAGATAATGTATAAGAGGTCCACTGACCAATTCCTGGGTTTCAGATCAACTTTTAAAAAGGATCTGGTTTTTATAATATCTCTGCTCTAAATGCCAGCTTCTGTAGCGCACCAGTATTATGTAAAAGCTGTTCCACTTACCAAATATTCTACTGGGTCCACTGCATTGTTGTAATCAATAATGCTGGACTGAGCATCTTTGGTCTGAGACATTTAATTTCCTCTTCTTTGTGGCCTAATGAATGACAGCAAGAAGTGACATCATGTAAGCTGGGTAGTAAGCAGTGGAGTCCTAAAGCAGACACACTTATCTTTCTCTTCAGTGAGTTCTGCCTTTATTTTTTCTTTGCCCATGTAATTTAAAAAAATGCCCTGTTAAGGAGCCAAAATAAAAAACATTGTCACAAGACAAATAGGTAATAGTTCATGAGGAAAGGAAATTATTCAATGTAGCTTTAACTTCACTGGACGTCAGAATATGGTGAACACAATAGAAATTATAACGTTAGGAGATCCATGTGTCCAGGGTATTCTGTAGAACTTCATTCTTTAAAGTCTAAGTATTTGTTTTCAACTATTTAACTTAAAAAATCTTTTTTTTTCCCCCAGTATGAATCCAAAATACCCTGATTAGTTTAAAGGGACACTTTTATGTTTTTAATTGTACATTTCTGTATGGCAGTGGATATGATCATACAATGCTTGACTTAAATGGACACATACATATATGTGTCTATATAAATTAGAAGAAATTTGGTAAAATTATATGAACAAAATTTTGTGGTTTGCACTTAGTTCTGAAAGTTATGTCATGTAAAATTTTAGCTGCTCAGGTTAATGGGCATCTCCTATTGATTAACAGTATGGCTATTCAAAAAACAAAAACTCTGTTGTTTGATAAAATACCTAAGTCATTTTTTCTCTTAAAAAAGCAGAGAAATATAAACTCTAAGCTAATCACTCAGGAGGTTAAGACTTTCACTTGAGATGTATAAGGCATAAGGAACTCAAACTGTACAGACAATTCAGCCTGATAGTCATGCAAAATGCTACCTAGTCATAATGTTCAACTCAATCTATACCTCAGTTTTTGACAATGACATCCCCTTGTAATTTAACATTCTTGTTTTATGCATATACATATATCCTGTTCTCGATAAAGTATAAGAACTTATGAAACACATAATAGCAAAGTACGAGAATAGAAATACAGTCATTTCTCCAATTAATTTTCCATAGTTGTTAGATATTCTGTGAATGTACATACATCTACAGTAACAGACTCCTTACAAAATGCATCATCTGTTCCCTTTCTGTAGCACAGCTGGAAGAACAAAAAAAGTCACATATACTTCACTAATATGTCTTCTCACTTACACATACTGACTGTAAAATAATAATCTGTAAGGTAAAGGTTCAACCTCACAGCCAAACTTCTCAACTTGATACCTGGGCTGTAGGACGTACTGGGGTTAAAAATACTCTTCCCTCCTCTTTTTGAAGCTGTTTCACTGTGTAGAAAATAATTAAAAATTTATAGGATCAGAAAGAGAGCAAGCATAACGATGGCTCAGTAGCCTACTGGTTCAAAATCTCGCTTGAGAAAAGAGACCCAGATTCTGTTCTGTGTTCCAAAGACTATACATTTTACATGAGACAGACGCTGGATAACATGTATAAGTAGCTCATGGAGCAACCCAGACCTTTCCAATCCCAAGTGAATACCTTAACCAGACAACACAAGAGTCATACCAACTGTTGGATTTTTCAGTGTCCTCTATGAACATTACATTATTTTCTGCACAGCAGAAGGTAAACATCTTGCTCCCTGTATCTGAAGCTACAGCTTCATGTTTAAAAGAATCTCCTGGAATGTTTGCATGACACTATGCAGTGAAAAGAGGAAAAAAAAAAAGTGTAATGAGTACTGTAACTACACGATGAGGAATGCTACATAACCAAGACCTACCTGTAATGTGACATTGTAGAAGATAAAATGTCCTGTCCCTTTTTGGCATAGCAAAAGGCAGGCTGTTCCCTTTAAGGTATTTCTACTGTGCTGACTTGAAGAAGGTTCAGCCACTTCCAGATGAAAATTCTAGGCTGAGTAACTTCCTAAAACCATGTTATTCATAATATTCATGATTTAGATTAGAAAATCTGAAAGAAATATTTTACAATTTATTCTTTATTTTCATGCTGAATGTCGTGTTGGGTCTTACAGATTTTTCAGATTCTAAATTCCAGTGACTACTACACCTGTTATTGTGTGAGACAGCATATTCATTCTAGTCATGAGGCTTTTGACGTTATATTTCTGTGGCTGACCAGTAAACCACTAAAATGGAATAAGGCTCAGAGGAGACGGGCAAGAGTGACACGCCCATGAATGTCAGAGAACTATGCAGGGTGTGACTGATAACAGCTGTTTTTATGTCATCACAGAGGGGACCAGAGGGTGGCCTTTGTTTTAGATACTCAGCTATCAATGGTTGAGTGGATCAGCTGGTGATATAAACATTTCTCCCTAGTTCACTGACAGAGTTTGAATGTCTCCCTGAGTTAGCCAGGCCAGCATAGCAGTAATGAATTCAGTTCAGTGTAAGGCATGTCTTGTACTGCAGCCCCCAGAACTGGAAGTGGTGCTCTAGGCAGGGTCTCACAAGAGCAGAGTAGATGAGGAGTAGATGAGGAGAATCACCTACCTCGATCTGCTGGTTGCACTTCTTTTTATGCAGCCCAGGGTACAATTAGCTTTCTGAGCTGCAAGTGCATATTGCTGGCTCATAGCCAATTTTTCATGCACCAGTACCCCAAGTTCTTCTCCATAGGTAAAGAACTTTAAGAATTTGCAGCCCAGCTATAGTTTCCCATTCTAAAAAAGTAACACAAAATTTCTGATCAAAGTTTATGTGTACTCCTAACTTCTTTACTGACAGTAAGTTTGTACAGTAACATCAATAAAAAGGTATTTCCTAGCATTTCCAGCAGGCGATAAGTTTCTGACATATGATGAGCTGGACTTGGTTGTCCACATTTTCATCAGTCTCTTGGCTGGGTTACAGAAATGGGATATACCTGGGCAAGAAGCCTACAGTGTTTAGGAAACTCCAGCTAAATACGCAAGTCCAGATAACCAAAAACATATCAAAGTTCCTTTTCACTTTCTATACTAGTTACCATAAAATTATGTTCACAACACATTGCGGCTTAGTTCCAAGATGTCTAAAAGACCTCCAGAAGATCCAAGTTAAAGATTGACAGCTTGGCTCTTGTAACACAACAGAGATCTTTACAACAAGCGCATAACCAACATCTTTTAAGAAGCAGGTTTTTCTTAGGAACTACTCCTAGTCCATGGAATAAATCCTAGAGATAGGAGGCTATCACTGACTATTAGTTGAACACCACAGCTATCACATTTATGGACTACAGACAGTATTCTCCCCAGGGTAATGCTTACCTATTTGTACTGGTAGCAAGATTTTCTGTAGATCTGTTGAAATTCCCTTATCTGTTATTTTAGCCCAATGATTCTTCTCACACCACTGTCTCCATCTTTATAGATGTCTTCTTATTAAAAGTCTCTTGTGCTAGCTTTTTTTCCTCTTCTCTAGACTCTTCCCTCCTACCTGCTTCCCTCACTTTCAACCTTTTCCTGTAGATCATATACTTCTGATCATTCTTGTCCTTTGCTTGCCTCTTTACAATTTGTTCACATCCTTCTTAAACTGTAATGTCTAAAGCTAAACCCTGTAACCCTCTTTCTGTAGCCTCTGCTGTAATTTCTCCCCCAAAGGGTTTAGCTGCCCTTGTACAGCAATCCTGCTTTGATAAGTCCCAGCTATGTAACCTTGATTGAGACTGCTGAGACTGAGCTGTGAGATCATCTATACAGGGATAAGTAAGGTCAAAATTACAGAGAGTGGTAGGACTGCTGAATTGTGATCATTATTAGATCAAGGATTCAAGAGAGAAAACATCAATATGAAAAGATAAAATCTTTAAAAAAATTATTCAGAGAGGGTAGCTGGAGGCTGGTCTGGTCAAGGACAGTCTGGAACTGCCAGGCTGGGGTTGAGTTGTCAGGGCTGTCACTGCTGATTTAGGTGAGGAAGGTGACAGCTCCACACCCATGATGATGGTTCCTGGGAGCAGCTGCCATCAACCCTTGCATCCTCACCAACATCTGACCGGCTGGTGAAAGCTCTCAAGGTGCTGTACTGGAGTGTGGGCACACCCAGGCTTAGCCATATAGTTTGCTAAATGCTAACTGTTTTTTATGTGCATTGGTCAATAAATAATTGGTTCAGACTTTTGAATAACCCATGTTCTCCTTGCAGTCTCTGTGTGCTTAGCTAATGATGTCTCAAAAAAAAAAAAAGAAAAGAAAAAAACATACACACACAAAAAAAAAACCCAACAACAAAAAAGGGCTGTAACAAAAGTGTCTACAAATAGAGATCTTACAGTTCTTGACTAGTGATGGCTAATTACAAAGCACTGCATCTTTCAGACAACTGCCTTGGTCTTTGTCTACAAAACATTAAATATTTTGAAACAAAGATAAACTAAACTACAGAAAAACATTCCCAAAATAATGCACCCACTTTCTTTTAGAATCTTGGTCCATAGATAAAGGTAAAATGATGATGTGATACATGTTAATCATACTGCTCAATGAAATCTTTGTAGGAAAAAAAGCCAGCTTAGTATAAATATTAAAATAGAAGAAAATAAAGTTTAATAGAATTATTTCAAAGGGAGAGATAGATTTGGTTTTCTTTATGAGAAAACGAATACTAACAATGGACACAAACCATTCTTCATAGCTAACTTTAGATCCATATTTTGAAATAGTGTTAACACAGTTTGTTTTTTAAGTGTCAGAATTAACTTACTTTTTTTTTTTTTTTCCCTTCATGAAGTGTCAGGGAAGCTCCTAATAACTGAGGTGTAAGGGCAGTTTCTTTTACTGTTGTTAGCAGTAATGGAAGATTTTGACCATTTTTATAAGGGGCATTTATAACCACTACTGGCAGCTTTTGGAACCTCACTGCCTTGAGAAAAATAAACACTTTGAGAAGAGTATTCTTGGGGAAATTAATTGTATTTTAGTCACTTGCTGCTAAAGAAAAAAAAAAAAACACAACTTGTACAGATAAAGGAAGAAATATGGACTCACAAATGTTTGTTGTTATGCACATACTAATGTATTATTTTTTACTATATAGGAATGTTAGATGTCTATAGATGTTATTTGTGTTCAAGACAAAAATAGCATGTTTCAGAGAGGTTATTTTTTCTAGTAATGTATTTTTATTAATTTTATTTAAAAATTATTAGTTTACTTATAAAACTTCAGGCACTTCTTCCCAAAGATCAACAGCAGTATTCACAATGATTATGTCAATACTTAGGGACCTCTCATCAGTCTTTAAAGCATCAACATTCCTTGAATGCCTTGTCGTGGCTGTTAATATCATGCTGAGATATATATGTCTGCCTACGAAAAACAGTGGATTTGTATAAGTTTGTTTTGGGATGATCCATGAGCTGCTGTAGCATGGTGCCCGACCCATTTTAAACCTTTTTGTTTAAGACTTCTTTGGGGAAAACACAAACTAGCAGAGTACTATTCTGATGTTCTAGCAGTGTTTGGGCAAGTTTGTTTTTACTCTTAAACAGCAATCTGTCCAATGCGTGGTTTTCTTTTATTATTTTAATAGTATCATAGTAAATAACCCTTATTCTAGATTGTTGATTTTATTATTCAAATCCAACAGCAACACCTTGTTCTGAAAAAAATAGAAACCTATCATTTATTTTCTTTTCTCCTGTACCTAGTAATAGCTTAAACAACAGCTATATTAGTCTTGTATGTTTTCATTTGTCCTTTAAATTGCAAAAATAATCACAAAAGGATCTTTTTACTCTCGACTGATACTACGGCAAAATTACCATCCTGAAAAACTACACAGAAGATTAAATTACACTCTTATAGAAGGTATGGAAGGATATTACTCAATATTAAACTGATGTCAGATATTTGTAGTCTAAAATATGAATTTACTCTAACTCTCATACTTTCACGTATAGTCTGAAACAATTAATAGACTATGCTCTAAATTTTTTTATTTATCAGAGGGTGAGTTCACTTCAGGTGTTTACTCAAGATGTATTAGGACTGTATGAACTTCTTTTTGACCTGAACATTTGGTTTAGAACTCTTCCTAGGTCTAGTTTGCAGCTTGCTCACATGTTCAGAACTCTACAAATGTGGTACTTTGCACTACCCAAACCCCTGATTTTTCAAGTCCCATCCAATGTCTTCTTCTTAGAAAAGACCAAACTTTCTGAGTATCTACTAGTCTGCGAGAAACATAATTCCTTCTTCCATGGCACATATAGAAACTTCTGTGTAAGGAATTAAATGGAACATAATTTTTACCTTTATTGTAAGCAAGGGTGACTCTTATTTAAGTGAAAAATTCCCTGACAGAACTGACTTCTCCAAGAGATTAAAGTTACTGTAGCAATAACTGCTGTTGTCATCCTTTTTTTCTCTCAGACAACCACAGCTACAGCTTTCACGTTTACCTGCAAAAGTTCTCGCAGTTTATTTATCCCCAGGCTCTTATCTTTGAAAATGGTCCATTGAAAAGGGTCAGTGGATGAAACACTAGCTTTGATTAAGTCCTTTATTTGAACAGAAATGCTCATCCCAACTGCAGGCAATTCAGGACTATATTGTTATTGTTGGTATTCTGTAATTCTGGACACTTTCTGAGATGTGTTTTCTAATATTTTGTTTCACTCCAATAATATACTGTGTTATCTTTCCTTTGACACTAGATAACTTGTAAATTCAGCTCTCTGTACTATCACTTCCACATGTGGAAAAAATATTAAAAAAAAAAAATAGGAACTTTCCAAATGTCTGTAATCACTGCTTTTACAGATTGAACAGCTGTGGCAAACTGGGCTGATTTCGTAGTATCTGTCTGCATACAATTTCTGAATTCTTGTTGATGTTGGCAATGATAGAATACCTCACCTAGGATCCTTCATCTAGGTGATGACTGGAACTCTGATGATATTCTGAAAAATGTCAAAGATGTCAAATTTTACAGAACTCATCTTTTGCTAAGCAGCTTTGTTGAAACCTAATATTTGTTCCTTAATTCTAAATATATAGTTATAGTTATAAAGTTATATAGTTATAGTTATAAAGTTAGAAAACAAAGACAGAATCACTCAATCATGGAAGACTGATTTGGTTTGTCAGTTCTCCATGACTACATGTTAAATTTGGAAGGCTACGAAATCAAGCATTGATAGGAAATGTACTGATTTGCAATGAAGAGTGGAAGTAAATGGCATGTGTTTACGGAAAGGAGTACCAGTTTAACCATGGGATCGATTGTAGCAAGTGAAACCAGTTTGTCTGTAATCAACCTAGAGCAGAGATAGAAAGCTTCATGAAGCAAGCTCAGAATGCTGGGTGTGCCAGAGGAATAGAACCTCAGGACAGAGCATATTTCAGGTTGACGATAAAAATTATGAAGACAAAATAACCCAAGATTTATTACTTTATTATTGTAAGTTCTATTTCCTAAGTAAAAAGTAATTTATTTTAGACTCACGCTAAGCCTGTATGTGTTATATTTCACAACTGTTATCTAATTTTGAGGAGATAAATTATAAACACAGAGTAACCTTACAAACATGTTTCAAGGCAAGACTGTGCACAGTGTTTGAAAGGTCTTTATTGTAGAAATATGAGCACACAGATTTCAAGGTCTAATTTCTTCATTGTGTGTTCAGGGGCTACAGTGAAGTAGCCAAGGAAAGAAACACAATTTTAAAAAAATTAAAATCATACAAGTCTGGTGACTTGTACCCTGCACTGAGCATAAAAAGCGGATGTAAGACTTATTTTATTAAAACATTGGGATCTTGCCTTTCAGCTGAAAACTTTAATTTGATTTAAAAGTTGTGACCATTATACTGTGAATGTAATTTGTAAAGAAAAGGCAACTGAACAGTATATCCATCCAGTGAGATCAACAATACATATGATTTATACAACAGCGTTTCACATATTTTCTCTTTGATCAACTAAATTCACATTCTACAGCTTGATATGTGGGTATCTGTTATTTTTACTGCTTGGTACCATTTTTCTTTTATTTTTTCATATAGATTTACCTCTCTGGAGTTCTCAAAAGCAAGAAGTGAACAAGGTATATGGTTGTGTATTACACCATTTAAGAGTTTTCAGAGGGCTAGGTTGTGAATTATGTGATTTGTTACATGTGGCTAGAAATAAGTTATTTCTAAGAGTTACATGGGAGGCAAAATCATGTATGCACATACACATGTGTATGAATGCATATATATAAGGTTGAGTGTAATGTGTTCAAGAGAGTTTTCAAGTAGCTGAAAGACCTAAGAAAAGTAATTCGTTTGCATGTGTTCTTATAATAGTAATAAAAAGTAATAGGAAAATTAGTATATTGTTAGTTTTTCCTAGTTTGGAGCTACTTTACTTTGTGCTGGCTGCCTCTGGCCCCCATTGGTTTATTTTGGCAGCAGGCTATCAAGCAGGTGTAGATGCCTCTTGGCTAATTTTCTTTGGCTTAATCATGAGGGTATGACAAGGTATATGGTTCTGCACGAACTACTACTCTACCCTTACACTACTCAGAAACTCCCTTACATGACCAGATCTCAGAGCTGACCTTGCTTTCAGCTGATTGTTTGACTACCGACCTTGTGAGGTCACTTGAAACACAAATTGTGTGATTCTATGATGACACATGATTGTGATGTTAAAATTTGCTTTTTGCCATTGCAGTTCTGTCATGAAGTCTTGATGGGTTACTGAATCTTCCACATTGTGAGTAGACACCAAGGATGCAGATATCCTTAAACAAATACAGTCAATTTACGTTACCAAGTTTTATGTAAAGTTTCATTTTTATTATTATTGTTATTATTCCAAGGGGGAATTTTCCTTAAAATGGATGTTATGGTTTAGCACATAGATTGAACAGATTTGACATTTCAGCATACATTCCTTTGCATTATAGTAAGTGTTGTGCTTTTACCAGAATTTACCATCACTTGAAGAGGTGTAATATAAAAATGTAGGAATCTATGTTGAGATTATTCTCTTAACCAAAGTCTATGGGGAAAATTATGAAAAGCGCAGTATGAAAATATCTCCTTTCCTTTGCAAGGTCATTTATTTTTCCAGACTGTCTCTAGGATAAAAATTAGAATTACAAAAATGTTATTTTTAAACATTGTTTTGCAGTCTGGTAAGATTTTGTCCTTAAGGTACGAGAGTTGCTTTTGGTGCCATATGGCAGTAGGGGTTGCTATGGGAATTATTAATTGTTACTGAACAATAGGGTGATTACTCAAAGCAAATTCCAGTGAACAGCTTTAATTCACATACTTCTTTTTATTTGATATTTAATCAGACTTTCTTCAATATGTATGCTATAACGACAAAAACATTAAAGTACTTTGAAGTATATCTACTAACTGAGTAGTTCAAGTTGCCTCTCTCTTCACTTAACTTTTATTTGTGCAGTTTGAATTCAGAAGGCGGGACATGTGTCCAAATTTATCTACACTATGGTGTTGATAAATGACACCACCATAGCTTCCATTAGCTTTGACAACTAGAAGAAATGTGATCTAGACTAGCATCCAAAAGACACAAAGATACTGTAGGCTCAGAACCACTATAGGGGAAAGTTCACTTTTTAGGACAGTGTATAATTCTACTCAGTAGTTATAGAGGCAATGCTGTTTAAAGCAATTCACAGTAAACACAATAGAACTTGATTTATTTTTCTTTCCAAATAGGTAAATCATTTACTGCTTTTGAAAAATTATCTCCTCTCAGGTGTGAAATTTCTTTTGTGTATGGCAGTCAACTATGTGTGTGTCAGAGAAAAAACTTTTAAAAAGTTAAATATTTTTCAGTCAGAATTTGCCCATGATTTTCAGTGAAAAAATATGTATGGCATTGATATGCATCATGCACCTGACTCAAATACTGGTTGGAAAGTGATACTTGCAAAAAAAAGAGAATAAACACCATTGGGTGCATCTGTGCTGTCAAGTTGACTCACTTAATTCCAGGATTCTAGGCTTCTAATCATCTCTGCATGCTTTCTTTTTTACTCCAGTTCTGAGTAGCCAATTTGTTGCCTTGCTGAGGTGACCCAGACTGCATGGCTGGAGGAGTAGGATTTACCCTCTAGCATATATATCGAAGACATAGTTGTCTCTTGTAACACTGAAAAATAAAATATACCTGCACCAGACATAAGAACTAGGCTATATAGTCTTCAGCTGCATGACATGAAATACCTATTCACAGTCATACCTTTAGTTGCTAATTTACAGATATACTGACTCTGTATAATCTACCTGGACTAATTTATTCTGACAAAATTCCAAAATGGAACAGAATCTGCATGTACTCCATGCATTGCACACTCATATAGCTGACATGTTCTGCCATGTATTTGTGGGGAAGAATGAATTTTCAAATCAAGGTCAGAAAGAATCTTAAATTTTGGAATAGGCTTTATGGTTATGACTGCGTAACAGAAGAAGAGACCTTGTCATTCTGAATTAAACAAACTTTCCTTATACATACTTTTTCTAATTCTGGAAATGTACATTAAAAAACATCTGCACACTCAAACACGCAAATATATCTAATTTGATGAGAATAACAGCACTAATCAGGTGGTCGAATAAAAGTTTATGAGCCAGGAGAAAATAATTTTTTCTCACGGCTTCGGTGCAGATTTGAACTAAATTCAGTTTCTGACAGTGTGACCTTAAGGGATTGAAACATAGTTCTCTCAAGAAAGATCCAGAAACCTACTAAATAATAACTAAAATAAGAGTTCAATATAAATTAGACATTTATACTAAAAAGTTCTAAAAATGCACTAATTCACTAAGCACTAACTTAACTTACATCAAAATTTGGATGTGAGTGCTTATATTTCCCTGGCACAGAAATATAAACAACTACTTATCTGTGAAACAACTCCTTTGTGGAGACCAGGGTGCTTAGCGTTCACCTTGTGAGTGGTGCACCTGCCCCACCAAGGTCCAGGGCTTTCAACACAGCAGCTGCTGGCTCTTTTGCGCCTTTATTTTTGAATTGTTATTTTTTTCACCTCCTGCACCCCACTGTGGTTACCATCACATATGCACTTTTGTTGGGCATCAACCTCCACATAACTCCTGGAGCACGGTGACTCCAGTCGCATACACCCCTCGGCTGGTGAAGCAGGAGAGGCAGGACCCTCAGTCAACAAACAGGGTTCTCAGCCAATAAGCTGCCTCAGTCCAGAAAAATTTCTGGACCATGCTCATGACCACAGCTCAGATCTGACCCAGTTTTAAATGGGGCCCTCACTGGAGATCCCCATTGAGTGGTTTTCCTCAGAGCAGTGGGACTGTGATCAGAAAATCTCCCCTTGGAACTGGGATGTTGGCCAAGGAAACTTCCTGGGATTGAGCGTACTTACCCCCATCCCACCCCTCTTGGTGAGTGATTATTTCTTCTGGATATATCCTTAACTGATCCTACACTTGGTCCCCAGACAAATGATCCTGTCTTCTGGGTGCCCTTGAGTAAGATTTTCCTTTTGAAAGTGAGTCCACGCATGCTTTAGATCATCATGCTTGTGAGCTGTTGCGTAGTCGTGATATCCCTGCCTGGTACGTTGAACTTGCAGTGTGTTAAAAGTTATAGGAGTGTTCTTTGAATTTGGATTATGCCCTTTTCTCATACGTTTGTTGTTTGGTTTCAGTTTTGTCATGAAATAAAGTGTATTTGAGCTTATCCTTTTTTGGAGTCAGTTTTGATATACCTTCATAAATGCAAAACGAGGAAGTAACAGTCACTTTCTGTACAAGTTATAGGCAGTAATACTGTTGCCAGCAATAAACTTAGAGTTGGAAAATTCAAACAGAAAATGAAAAAAATGGGTTCAATGTGGGATTTGTTTGTTTGTTTGTTTTGTGGGTGAATTCAATCCTTTTTGAATGCTTATGAGCGTTCCACATTTACCACTCTTTTTCTGATAGAAAAATACATGTTCCTTCATCTAAAATTCTCTTCATTAGAAGAAGAAAGCTTGAGCTTGTTCTTATCATTCAGACAGCTTTTGAGTAAGTTTCTGATATAAAAAACTCTGACTCAAAGTTTTTTTGTGTGTGATTTACATGTCTGGGTACAGCTATGGTTGCCTCTTGCACCCTTATTCCAAGATGTTTCTTGATGCTGCAGACATTATTATCCCTCATGTCCCTCCTGCAGAAATAGGGAGGAAATAGAGAGTTATTTCCTCTGTTATTTCATCTGCAGACATCTCAGCAGTGGATGGTTTCTACTTCATTGGGCAAGAGCATAAGAATCATAGTCTTTTCAAGTCCTAAATGAGAAGCATTTGATTATACATGAAACCTGAGCTAGAGGAATACAGAATTACAAATTTGTCTCTGTTACAGTCTATACCTTTTTGTTTTGTCTGTTGGATATTGCCCCAGTATATTCCTTCTGAAATTTTCTCCCCACAAAACTCCTGTCTTTACTACCTTCAGACAAAAGAGACTATATGAATTGTGTTGGTTTAGTTTTCATAGTGTAAACTGTGGGCACCATCCCTTGGATTATTATTCCATTATCCTCCTAAATAAAGTGTGCTAAAATGGTGTAAATGAATTGAGGGATACAAACCTTGTATTCCCACATGAATTTAAAGGCCTCTGCTGAATGCCACTTCTCCTGTGTGCACAACCAATTTTAAAATTTGATTCAGTCGATTGTTCTAGCTTTAGAACTGGCACTGATAGCATAAAGAGGAAGTGAAATGATTATAGAAGTTTATAATCAATAAATAATGAATAGTAATTATTTATTGGACAGTAAATCAATGAAAGTAGCTTGTGCTCGTTTTCATGTTGTCACAAACACAACAGATAACTAGGCATAATCGATACAAAGCTAATTTCTAGACATGCTAAGAAATGATTGATTTTATGAATATTTATATGCTTAATGCATCAAAATGACATGACTTCTTCCTGAGCAAGTTAAAATTTTATAAATTGCTGGTGTATTCTTATTTGAATTGTCGTCTCTTCATGCTAAGAACAAATATAAACATTTTTAACAAAAATTCCGTGTTTTGTACTTTTTTTGTCAATTAGTAGGCAATTAAAGGAAAATATATCAAAATACACTATTAATCAAGGCTCAGCTTCCAGTTAAACCTAAGGTTTTTCTTTTGTCTACATATTCTTCTGTGAAGAGAATTTCCTATCAATATAGAAGTTTGACTCATTCCTTTAATCTGGTATTCAACAATTCTTTTGGGAGACTTTTATTAGTCAGTAGGTAACTGTGTGAATATCAGTAAAAGGAAGTCACAAGATGTTCATGCAAAGAGCAATGAGGAAATGTACTATGTGATCTTTTAAAGCAGTCAGCAATGATACTGTAAATGTTTGCCTTTTTTATCCCTGTCACATTAGGAGGGACAAATACATCTTGCTATTTTTAAAAAAATGCAGTGAGAAGACATATTTTCTCCAATTGTTCTTTTTTTTTTTTTTAATTTAGAGATTTATAGAGGGTGTTACACAGCAAGAATTGCAATTTACGTAGCAATATATGATTGAGAATCACTATACTGTTCTCATCCTGCTGTTTTATACTGATATTCTTGTGTATATTTCACTGGACTGCCAACAGTGTGGGTTTTTTAGATATTTCCTGAATCTGATCAAGTTAATACATTTTCCAGCTGTGATATGGACAGAGCAATGTGATACGGTATTCCTGTATTATTACATATTATCTGATGATTGGACATAGAATTCACTCTTACTTCTGGAAGCATAAAGTATGAGAAAAATTTGCTGATATTAATTGATAACTTTTGTCTAAAGAAGTTCAATGGGTAATTTCACGTTTTTTTACTAGCCAATATTTACTGCTGAGTAGAAGTGTGTGTGTGTTGATTATACGCTTAATTCTGCAAGCTAAAAGAATTTATATGCCAGATCCACAAAAGAAGAAAAAGGTCAGTGAGATGAATTGCCAGACTATGCTTTGCCTTAATATGATTGAGAAAGTAGAGTGCACTATTTCAAACTGGTTAGAGACATAATATGATTTGTATATCATGCCTATATTACTCTTTCAAATTATTTGAGTGTGTGAGGCAGTAAGTTATACCTAAATTGTAATGACTCACTTTGCATTAACATCTATCTAGCTTGCTAGCTAGGAGGCATCACCATTACATTTCAAGTGCTCTCAAATAGAGTGATTAAGAGAACATTCTTATGTGTAAGCAGTGATGTAGCTTTGCAATAAAAAAGCAGAATGACAATTATCCGTAACACATTTTCCACTTGCCACAAGTAGAAGCTCCAATCCGTCAACAACTCATTCCAGATATATGCTCGTGACAAGGCAGAATCTCACTTACAGCAACAGGAACTTGCCTGACCACGGTTTCTTCAGAAAAGGGTGTCAAAGGGAATATTCCTCTTTGTAGAAGTAATGTAACTAAATTCTGTTTATATTTTCTTTTCAGATGTTAATTTACCTGTATGTAATTCAACAGTATAGTCTGACTACTGCTGGGACTGCTTCACCCTCTAATTTATACTAAAAATATACCTTTCCTTTACATATCCTGGCTGGGCAGCACACTACTGCGGTGTGATCTCATTAGGGTAGTACAAAACAAATAGAATATTTCTTATCTTCAAAGTGGATGTGATTTGCTATTCCTATCCCTCTTTATTGAGTTGGACATGTGAAGAGGGAATGTAGTTTCCATCTAATACCAAATCTATTCTAGGAATTTCTTCCCCTTTCACTCTGTATCACAAGTTTAAATTGTAACCTGGATCTTCATAATTATTTCTATTAAAACAGTAATGACAATGAATTTAAAATACAATTTTTTTTTTTTTTTCCAGAGACAGATGTTATGTCATTCATTTTACTGTCTTAGTTGCAATGTTGTCCCCCAGAGAGTTGTACCCCACAGTGAAGCTAGCAGTAAACAGAAACATGAGGAAAGCAAGCAGGTAGTAAGGATGGAGGAAATTTCTTATAACCTATTTTTTCATTAGAGAGGATATTAATGTAGCTACAGTGTAAATCTCCATGACATTTTAAACACAACTTGATTTTGTTCACTGGTGTTTACAACAAAACAAGATATAAGGCAGAGGCCTCAGATTTACAGGGGTTTTTTGTTAGCTCGTACACCAGTATGAACACTCTTGCCTGCCCCCACTCTCTCAAACAATCCACAGAGAGTGACATTTTTAAAGAATGAAGAACAACAAGGAGGTTTAGATTCGTGAGAATTCATTTTAATCCTGCAAAAAAGAATTAGTTTCCTTTTCTCTACATAATGTACAAAAAAAAAATCAAATAATAGTCTAAGGAAATTTTATGCATTGCCTTTTAGTTTCCAGCTGACTGATAGCTAATTGCTCATCTGAAAGAGTGAAGCAGTGCATTACAACAGCAGAGGTGTCTTCTAAAACAAGTCACTTGCACACAGGATATTACTATTCTGTATAATAACAATGCTACTGACTTTTGCTGCTCAACTCCACAGGTCCTCGTGACATCACAAAAAGACTAAATACAGGAGATTGCATTTAATGAGTTTTCTATTGTCTTGACAGATACTTAAGGCTTCAGAGATAGTCCTCATAAATCTCAGGAAACACATTTCTTAAGGTAGTATATAATGCAAGTTTTAAGACATTTCCAGACCCTGCCAAAAGTGCAGAAACTGTTAGTGTTTTTCTTTTTTTTGTTAAGCCTATTCAGGCAATTTCTTTGATAAGCTAGCTATGTCTGTACATTTAAATGAAGATGTTTACGACATACAATAGTGGAACAGACTTTTCTCAATGCCTACTTGACATAACTTTAGTGTATTGTATTTTTTTCTACATAAAATGGGAAAATTAATGCTGCTTCTTTTGTAAGGGTAATGAGTCACAGTATACAAGGTACTTGGAAAGTGTCTTATACAGTCGATATTTTTAGATAACCAAAAAGGAACACATTATACATGTGGGGCCAGAATTTACAGTTAATCTGACTAGTTTTCATAGTCGAGTTGTCATGATCATCTAAATAATACAAAAATCTTTCAATAATAAAATAAATGGCTTTTTTTTCTGAGAAAACTCGTTCATTCCCATTCCTCTTTCTTCTGGTGTCATGCTTCCCATTCCAAAATCCCCCTTGGTTTCGAGGTTGACAATTGTCACCTTCCTCAAGCACAATGCAGATTAAAGGAGATTATGGCAATTTTTAAGATGTTTTCTTTGTCAGAAGGAGTACAGTAGTGATGTGTTCTTCCTCCTTTCTCAAATTTCTGTATTCTTTTCAAGAAGACAGACACTGGTAAAAAAACATATAGGGCAAGGGGAATAGATACAGAGAATTATTAAACAGTGTCAGAGTTAATACTTTCCAGTAGTCAATCATAGCAAGACATGTTATTATTGTTGTCCCTCTCTCTAACTTTATGACTAACATTTTGACGATTTCCACTCCTTCTTTAATACACGAAAACCAGCAGTTAGTTTATTTATACATAACTTTTTTTTTTTCCTAAGATGATAATCAGTGGATTGCTTATGTATCAGCAGATGTATCTTGCATGGATTAGCTGGTGTAATTCTAAATAGATAGCTATTGCTTCATCTTTGATTTCCTTTTGTTTTGCTCTTTCCTCTTATGAACTTGTAATTTTTGAGGAAACATAACAGTATAAGTTGGGGTAATAAAAATTATATTAAAACTTTTCTTCAACATTAAATTTATGTGTTTTGTGACAGATGAATGGAACATTTGTGTGTCAGCTGAGGCAACAGAAGGATCACATTTTCCATTTACATGGAACAAGCGTCTGTTTTGGTTGTATTTCTGGGGACTGGTTCTAGGCAGTGTGAGGGAGATCCAAAGGAGAAGGGACTAAATTATGTGAAATGTCCAATTTGAAATGTTTCTGAAAAGAAGCTTAGTCACCCTTTAAAAGTGCATTATGAATATTAATTTATTTTTAATTTTTATTTTTATTTTTGTCTCTTAACTCGTCAATTGTTATAGACCTATATACAAGGAACACTCTTACTCATAGAATTTCTCCTCCTGCTGTTTGATCACATTAAGGGGTTATAATTCTTTGTTTATGATCATCCAATCTGTCACTTGGAGTGTCTGTAGCATCAAAAATAAAGCATTATATGCATGACTTGTCAGTACCAACAGTACGAAACAGATAATAGGGCATGGGCAACAATATTGAATATAAAGGTTGAATAATTCCCAATTCTATAAAACCAGAAAAAATAAAATTAAATTTAGTAGGATTATCTTTTAAAAACACCATACCTCTTCCCAGGGGAAAAAAAAAAAACCAGCTCTTTCAATCTTAAAGTTGCATACTTGCATAGAATAGTATCAAAAAAGGAAACCTCAGTATATAAGAATGTCCTTTTTGTCTTGGAGTGAAAGATAAACTCAGATTTTATAGATATTAAAAACTTAATTTCTTTATGACCAAATTCTTGTAGACTATTTATAAATATTTGGAAATTCTAGCAAACTGTTCCATACAAAGCCTATTTATTTAATGAAATTTTCATAGATATTTGAAGATTTGTCTAGTAAGAAAGATGTTGTAAGACCAGGATTCATCTTAATAGAAGAGTGCTAAGTCAGGGAAGGGAATGGAAGACAAAACAATGATAAAACATTGCAGTTTATCTTCTTTTTCTTGCATCTTCATTGTTCCTTATTTAATGGCTTAACATCAATTGATGTTATATTAAGTGAGATTATTTGTCAGTGGCAGGGTCAGTAAAATCACAATTGACAAAACATAAACAAAGCTAAACAAATTTTAAAAAATAATACAATTACTTTAAAAAACTCAAAAACATTAATGAGTCTGTCTCGTTACTATTCACATGTCAGAACACCTGGTCATTTTATAATAGTTTACAATCACACAGGATTTCCTTCTGATAACAGTTCAAGCCTGTTGCTGAAGTCAAGAGTATTCCTTACCATTTTCTCCTGCTGAAAATTTCCCTTAACGCTGTCTAAGATCTGCCGACAATGTCAATTTTGTCCTCAGTGCTGTAGCATACTGCAGCCCACCACACTGCAGGATCTGAGAAGGAAAAGAGCATTTGCTCAGTTAATGTTCATGTGATTTTTGCACAGAATTTCATATCTCCAGATATCTTCAGGCCATGCAGTAATACCAGGCCATACCAGTAATTATATACACTAGTAGACTTCCAGTTATAGCAGTAACTTAACTAGAATGCATAGTTTAACTAATACTAGAAAATATCAAATCATTATTCACCTATATACACCGCAATTATTTCCTCCAGCAATAAAATTAATTTATTTCTGAGGTAATCAGTTTCTTAAGAAGCACTTAGAAAAGCCTAAGTGTGTTCTTTGAAAGAACTTATTTCAAGAAATATTTCTAAATGAGGTTAGACTTACATAACAGCTAGAGAAGAGCACACAAAAATAACTATGGAACGCTAATTAGCAATGCACAATGCCAGTACTGAAGTGACTGTGAGGCTGTTCCCTAATCAGTATTTATCACTGGATGTTGATTGTCATCGTAACTATGCAGTAGTCACTTCGATATACTCACATCAATTATGAGACAATTTAGAAGAGGATGAAATGGGCCAAACACTCATTTCTGAAGTAACATCCATAAAATATTTTTGGTATAATGGCAGCTAAAGTGAGCAATATTGCAAATGTAGATACCTAGTACATAAAGAGATAAGTTCATGCAATTAAAAAAAAATGCCATTTGCTTCTCAGTCTTGCAAGGATATATGACTAATCTGGCAAAACAGGAGTCACTACTAAGTATTTCTGAAGAACAGGTTGTCTCTGAAATTATTTGCCTTATTCTGAGATTTTGATACTTTAGTTCTCCACGATTTCCTGATGTGGAATTACCATATTGGATCATTATAAAACTAAGTTCTTTAGACATGGTACAGGAGATTATACTGTCCATGCGAAGTTATATGGAAATTATAGTGTTAGGCAATGTATTTCTTAGTTTATCTTTCAAATGTACCTGCTTGAAAAAAACTGATTTTGTTTTTACTTTTCCTGCAATGTATAAATTCTAGGCCAAAATATCTTCCTATTTTTGTATATAAGATTCTTCCCCTTCGCATAACTTTATGCTATTTTATACCTAGACAAAACCAAATACTTTTAAAATTTTCATATCTAATTTTTCTGTTTGTACTGTTTGCAAAACCTTAGTGTTTAAACAGGCAAAAAGCTTTAGTTTTCCCTAGGTTTTGGTGAAACATTGTACCAATTGCAGTGATGTTCAGAATTCTGTGTCTTGATGCATGGTAGTATTTGTGGGAATAATTAAAATGGGAATTTAAATATAATATATAGAAATGCAGTT
The DNA here is from genome assembly GCF_036013445.1 of Caloenas nicobarica. NCBI lineage: Eukaryota > Metazoa > Chordata > Aves > Columbiformes > Columbidae > Caloenas > Caloenas nicobarica. The sequence goes on from NC_088247.1 coordinate 29,583,100, forward strand.
GCACAGTTATTAACAAATAGAAACTGACATATCATCCAGAAGGTAAAGTGTAACATTGACCCTGAGAATATGTATCAGACCTCAGATTGTCATCACTCAAATGTGAATCTAAAATGCTAACCATGCCAGCCATCATCTGACTGAAACTATGTCTTCCTTTATGGTAAAACCAGATTTTTGACCATCTTTCTTTTTTTGTTTGTTTGTTTTGTGTGGGGTTTTTTTGTGGTTTTTTTTTTGGTTGGTTCGTTGGTTTTTTTGGTTGGTTGTGGGGTTTTTTGTTTGTTTTTGTTTTTGGTTTTGTTTTTTAATCTTTATAAGCTGCTTTAAGGTTGAACCTGGTATTTCCAAAGAATGATTCAGGAATGCCTGAGAAATTTAAGATTACTCTTAAAAACAAAACTGCATTCTTAGATATTTTCACAGGAGAATTTCATGACTCCTTTTGTTCATTTCTGCACTATGCGACTGTGAAAAATATAAACCAAAATACTTGGCGATCAAACATATCCAAAATAATTAGATAAAATGTAGAATTTTGCCTTTTTTTTTTTTAGCTCAAATAAACAAATGACTTACAGGATAATGTCAGTTATCAAATAAATGTGACTTCAGTGTGGCATTTTGAGTCAGCGGTCTGTTTTTAATTTCTGGAATTACCCAAGGCTTTTATCATAATCTGAATTTAGTTACTAGTTACTATTTAAACGTATCAGCAGAAAGCAACATCTGACCTTTATTCTGATAGGTTGTGTGATGCTTTAAACCTGACTGGCTGTCAGATGCCCACCAAGCTGCTCTCTCACTCCCCCTCTGTTGTGGTTTAACCCTAGTAGGCAGCTAAGCACCTCACAACCGCTCACTCACTCCCTCACAGTGGGATGACTGAGAGACTCAGGACAGGATAAGGGAAGAGAATAAGATGGAAAAGCTTGTGGGCTAAGATAGAGACAGGGAGATCACTCAGCATTTACCATCATGGGCAAAACAGATTCAAATTGGGGAACATCATTTTGATTTATTGCCAAATAAAAATAGAGCAGGATGGCGAAAAATAAAGGCAAAACTAAAAACACCTTCTGTCTGCACCTCCCTTTATCCCAGGCTCAACTTCACTCCTCCATTCCTGACTCTTCTATCTCCTCTTCCACCAACAATCAGTGCAGGAGGATGGGGAACAGGGGTTATGGTCTGTCCATAAGAGCTCCTCTCTGCCACTCCTTCCTCCTCACACTTTTCCCTTGCTCCAATTTGGGTCATTCCCATGCAATGCAGTGCTCCAGCATGGGTCCTTTCCATGGAAAGTAGTCCTTCAGGAATGGTCTGCTCCAGCATGAATCCTCTGTGGGCTGCCGTTCCTGCCAGACAACCTGCTCCTGTGTGGGTTCTGCCAGAGCTGTAGCCTCCTTCAGGACATATCCAGCATGAGGACCCCCATGGCCTGTAGTGTGGATATCTGCTCCACTGCAGTCCTCAATGAGCTGGAGGGAACAACCTGCTTTACCACAACCTTTTCCACAGAGGTACCTCTGTTCCAGCACCTGGAGCACCTTTTCCTCCTTCTTCACTGACTTTAACAGTTGCATGAATGTTTCTCTCATATTTTTGTCATGACTCTCTCACAGTTGCTGCACAGCATTTTTGCCCTTTCTTAAATATGTTGTCACAGAGATGTCACCAGCATCACTAATGGACTCAGCTGCAGACAGCAGTCTGTCCATTTTGGAGCCAACTCAAACTGACTCTATCAAACATGAGGGCAGCTCCTGATCTTTTCTCACAGAGGCCACACCTGAAGCCTCCCCTTACCCTGTCACATAAACCAAATACAGTTATTTTGTCAGTATCTGACAGCTTAATAATCTAGAGGGTTTTTTTGAGAAACTCAAAATCTGATTTTTTTGGTATCGTAAATGACTGAGCTCTGAACTACTGAATTTCCATGGTCAGCAGCAGTCTTTCAAAACGGAAAAGCTAAATGCTAAGAGGAAAGTGATTACTGACTGAGAGTCTAAGAATTTGAAGAATAATTATGAGAAAATGACTGAAGTGACCTAGTAGAAGAGTTGGAAAGACATGAACTTGTAGATCAAATATACTTGAGAGATTCCATCTAGATAAGCTCATATTTTATAAAGAATACAGAAACTTCGCACGTCTTTGCACAATAGTTTATCAGCAGTAGCATGATAATTGAAGCAAAGTATTCAAATGTGTATCATACAGAATGCTGGGTAATTATAATTCAAATATTTACACTTTTATTGTAAATTTTGCTAACTTTGTAATGCATAACAATAAATATAAGGAAGAGTAGTGGGAACCACATGAGAGGGGAGGACCCCAAAGCCTGAATGCTCTTTGTCAGAGATTTCCCAATAAGATGTCTCAGTAGACTACTCAGTGAATATTCATTAAATATGCTTAGATTTTCCATTACCCACTTTTGATATTGAAGCATGTTTTTAGCAAGCTTGTAAGTAAGAAGATAAAATGTTATCGTTTTCTATTAAAAAATATTGCCGACAAATGGACTCAGTACTTTTGATCTCCAGTGTTTTTGATGCCAAAGTTTTAGTACTGTTTATACTAAATCTCCTGTTCTGACTGTATTTTGGAGCAGGCAGAACCTGGAATTTGTCTCCCCCCATATAAAAATATTCATATGAGAACTACCTGTGAAAGGGTTTCCAAGAATCATGATAAGTATCCTGCAATGGTACTTTGCTGTTACTAAAATAAATGGGGAATAATGTTGCATTATCTCATTGTTTGTTTTGAATTACGTCTAACCTTTAAGAGGCAAGAATTCCCTCGTGACAATATGCTTTTATCTGGTGCTTTATATTTCATAATGAAAGGGCTGCACATCAGAACATTAAGGTTTTATATGACATCTTTGCATATAGGTAACAGAGACAACACTATGTTTTAAGAGACTTCATATTGCTAGTAAAATACTTCCATATCAGAAATTTAGCCAGAAAGAAGAAAAACAATGCTTTTCCTTTAATGTTTTATGAATTTCCTTCATGGCTGATTGACAGTTCTTTTTTCTGCTTTTTAAAAAACTAATAATGAGAAGCTGAGAGAGTTATGTGAATAGAGACTAACTAGGCCACTGGTGCATATGCAATCATTCAAGCTCTTTTCCATAATGACGCAGATATTCCATTTCACCAGAAAGTATCCTGCATCTAATATGTTCCCCAAGTAGAAAGACTTCATTAAGAGGCAGCTAGATGTGAAACTAAAAGTAAACAACTTACATTTTTTATTTAGATTACTTTCCAAGTATCCTTCACAGACTACCAGATTTAATTAGCTACCACTGATGATACTTGTAAACAGTTTTGGAGACAAAGTGGAAAATGACAACCTTAATCTGTATTTTGGGATGCCTGCTACCAGTGTTCAAGGTAATTACTCTCCCTTAATTCCCAGATTGCATCATGTAATTCAGTTTACACAGCTGCTGAGGCTCCTATGAGGTGATATGGTCCAAATAAAGGACCAGACTTATCCCTAGTGTAATTCAGCCTAAAATGCTAAAACCCATATAAAATACGCCAAACACTAAATCAAACTCATTTTATAATTAGTGTCCAATAGACATAAATTTTCCCTTACAATGAAAAAATGATTATTATAATGTATATAATTACAACTACACTTACAACTTCCATAACAAATCATCCATTAACAAAATACATCTGGAGTGTATGTAGTGCAAGTCTACTGTTCTCTGTGAGTTATCAAACGTATCGCACATTATGAACGGTGGTAGTTTTATTTAAAAGACACCATTTGTCACCATTAATTTATTCTGTTTTCAGTTCTGGGAAAAAAAACACCAATCTATTATTCTAAAATTATTTTGTAATATTTTAATATCTCCATAGCATTACAGCCATCACAATCTACCAGTTTGATCTTCACAATGTTAGATTAATTCTACTTGGGTCACTACTATTGATGACTGGTAGAAATCAATAAGCCTAAAAATTCCTTTATTTGAAATGGCATAAAAACCCAACATGAAACAGTAAGTAGTATTTGATTCAATTAGACAGTAAGTACCATTGTCAGAGAGGGGTTTCTGGTATATGCTTTGGGAGGAAGGACAAGGGAAAACAAAAGATTCCCTATCAAGAAACTTACAGAATTCATTGCAGGGATCAAAGAAATTTCTGCCTGTTTCTTGATGATTCTTGGTAGCCCAGTTGGTGGTATTCCCTAGAAGCTGCTCTGCATACTTCTACTTCATGATTTATGTTCATAGATTTTTTTTTTTCTGCAGATATTTTAAAGTGTGCTATTTCACAAGGTTGAAACATTTTTTCCAGAGGATAGTTTTCAAAAAAAAAAAAAATCTTCTTTTTGCTCCTGTCAAAGAGACACAAATCTATTTTAATACCCATTTCTATAATGATCTCTTCAGTTATATTTCTCTCCTCTGCCTTTTCAAATATATTTTTACTATGATATGTTATATATTACTATTGTTGATAAGCTGATACTTTGTTGATAAGTTTAAGCATGTCATCAAAATACAAACTAAGTGAAAACTACTTTTTGTTCAGTATGATCTCTGAGATATCTATGGTCAATTTTCTTCACTCTGTTGGACAATGTCCAGAGAGGATATCTGCACAATTTTAGCATTTTAATCTTCATGCACATCTTATTTGTCTTCTCTAGTCTTTTTTTTTTTTTTTCTTATTTCTTAGTCAGCTATTTATTCTATGGACAAGCCATTTTTCTGACTAGGATCATGTGACAGCACAATTATGATTTTCTATGTAGCATCACGCTTTCTAGAAGTCCTAAATTATATCTTACTTCTGTAACTTATTGTTTCTGTTATCACTATTTTTGTTAACCAGTGAACCAAAGACACAGTGGTAAAAATGAACAGATTCCAGGTCATCAATTCCTCCTGCATAACATCAGGCATTTTTGAAATTATGCATCTTAGTCTTAACATTATAATTTTGAGCCCTCCAAATTTCTCTGTGCATTCAACATTTGATAACTTTCAAAACATGCTATCCTTGCATGAAGAGGCTGATACTGCATAACAGTAGTAAAAATATCATTTATATACTTTATTCAGTGTTTTTTAGCTATTTAAACAAACCTTCTTTTCTTATGTTATGAATACTGTCCCACACTTTAATGCAGGTATTTTATCTTATGTTTCCAAATTGCTGATTTTTCATTATGAACTAATTTAAGGGTTTGATATTACTTGTTATCTTATTGTGGTATTTTTTATTACTTCTGAATTATTTATGATATTTTAAAAAAACAAACACATAGACACCATGTTCTCCGTTCCTTATTTCATCTATCTACATATACCTATATATATATATAGAGAGAGAGATATTCTGGTAACATCTGATCAACTAAGATAAAATTCTCTTTTTTTTAACTGCATTTTATAGAAAAAAATGTTATAATTATTTCATTTAAAACATATTTTGAATACTGTTTGAGTCTACTGGGCTTTAAAGAGAATGAGACCACTCCCACTAGAGTCTATGGAGTTAAGTATCTGAGTAAAAACTGATTAAGAATTTTTAAATATATTCTATGCAGATTCTCTGAAATAAAGTAATATAATTCATCTTAAATACCTTCAGTTTACCTAAACCTTTTTAACTGTATATTTCTACAGACGATTCACTTCTGTACATTTTCTATTAATTTTTTAATTATATTAGCAGATATCGTTGCCAGCTTCTGATGTGCCAGCTGAAGACACAATTTCTCCAAGAAAAGCGTCTGAACTCACACAGGCTTAACAAGCTGTTCCTCTAGCAGACAACTGGTTGTAAAGGTTTCTAAATGGCTACTTAAAGGTGGTATTGATGTTAATAGTGTACCTTGATTATCCTGCTTCTTCTAGTTTTAGTCGAATTTCTACAGTTCTGTGATACATATTCTCTGTTTTCACAATGCTTGTATATTCTGAATGTAAAACTCACTAGATCTATGAGGACATAACAGCTCTGAGAAAGAGCTTATATAATTCTGTTTAACTATATAGTAATAGGAAGATAGATACTATGTATAATTAATATTTTAAGAGTATTTCTGAAGGCTAACATAAAGTTCAGGAATGCGGCTCTAGGAATCCACCCCGAGTCTCTGACAAGACTCAGATGGAGATGGGGGAAAGTAGAAAAAAATAAAGAAAACTGATGTAACCGTAAGAACATTACAGATATAATTTTGTTTTCCCTGGCCTAGAAAATCAGCTAGCATATAGCTCTTTATTTCCAGTGGCCATAATAAATTCAGAGATTATGGAGATAGAAAAGTGCATAAAACAATAATTGCTAGATGCTCATGAGCAGAGATTGAAAGTTCAGGCATGGCTGAGGTAATGTGGGTTTAAAACAGATGACAAATAAGACATAGAGACTGTGCTTGCTCTTAGGTCCCAAAAGAGTGAGATAAAATTTCTTATTGTAAATTTCAATAGAAAACATGGCTTTGTGATAAACCCACTCCTCTGTGTGAGATTAGGAGGCAATAAGAGGTCTGAATATCTGTCTTTGACAATAATTATTCTCTACGAATTTTACCTAAAGTCTGTTAACAAAAAGAATACATTGTCTCTATTATAAGAGGTCCTACTTTGAGAGCAGGATCTAGAACCTAGATACATTTTCACTCTTCTGTTGAAGAACATCAAATTATACAATTAGACTTTCTTCATGCCCTTCAGGTCTTGTAGATCTTATAGATCTGTGCTGAACACGAAATCAACTTGAAAAGCTATATCATGTCTTTTCTCAGTCTTACCTCTGTGAAGGCAATTTTACACACCCCGGAGGGAGGAGCAGTAGGTTCGAACCCCCATATGACAAGGGCTGCCCAGGGTTAAGGGCTCCAGCTGCAAGGCTTCTATAAAAAGGGGCATCATCAAACTGTCTCCCTTGTAGTGAACAGGAATGACAATGCTGGGATTTAATCAGTCTGAATGAATTAGGCATAATATGAGCATAGTAAATAAGTGGGTCTTTTCCGGAGCATGACAGCACTTTTGTGTTCTCTGATTTGTGACAGAAACTGGTATCATTGAGTATCTCAGATTTTTACAAATTCACACAAACGTATGTTTAAAAACTGATGAGTTGAGGTCAAAATGGAAATGCTAAATAGTTAGATGTTTCTTGAGAATAACCACTCAATCATTTCTTGAAAGTTAACCACCTAGCACTGATTTAGATGGAATTCAGCTAATCTGAATGTCACCCTGAATTAATGCATGTATTATTATACATTAAAAAGTGGACTTTTTGATTTGTATCTGATGACATGTGGGACAGAAATGTTTGTTGTGGTTTATTTTGTTTTAAACTCACGTATGCAATAACACGACAATTTTATTTATAGTCATTATATTCTACTTTATTATGGTAGCAAGCCTATTATTGTTTATATACCTTACAAAGTTTAGTCACAACTTCGTCAATTTATGAAGAAGCACAACTCGCTCCGTAATTTGTTGCTCTTCTTTCCTCAAATTGTTTATTAAAGACTGGTATCCATTCTGCCCTGCTACTGATCATGATGTTCATTGCAAACTTTGTATTTTTGTTGCACATCCACTTAGTTATAGAGATACTACTTTTATTAAAGCTTCTACTTAGGAAGTTCTTGCTACAAAAGTTGTATCTTGTTTCTAGAAAAATTTGTTCATAGTTCAAAAAAGTCTAAACCTTTTTTGCACTTACAAAATCATCCATAATAGATCCTACTGATTCAGTGCTGTATGATGGCAGTATTCAGCTTGCAGCTAAATAATGTTCTGCTTTGGTGAAGAGCCTCTACCCAAGAGGCTCAAAGAGTCACATTTGCTAGCATCAGATGAACTTTTTATGAGCAAAAGGAGAGTGAAGAGGTCTTTGAACAAAATATAATGTTATTGCAAGAATAAATGAATCTTAACAAACCTTACAAACCTATATGCTGAAAATTAAAGAAAGTTCTAATCACCTAAGTAATAGGATTTTGGAACAACCTTCAAATAGGCATTAAAAAGCATAAAACCAGGTAAGTTTAGCATGGTGTTTTCCAGAGGCAAGGAGATTTCAAGATTTGGAGCTCTTTTAGTGTTTTATTCCCATGCTTCAGAGTGCATAAACTATGTTTTTCTGTTCAATATTTACTTCTACTATATAGTTTTGCAGAACCAAGTTATATTTAGGGATATTACAGTAATTTAGTTCTTGAAACAATAATTACATTTCCATTGTTTAATGAAATGTCTTTTCCATATACGATAAGAGACAAATACTAATTGAAAAATAGAGAATAAACACTAAAAAAAATATGTATACCTCTTCTAAAATAAATTGTAAGTCCAATAATTGTGATAAATATTAGTATCATATATCTGAAATAATCCATTTTCCTTCCAAACTATAATATAGTAAATTAATATCATCAAGTTTTCTATGAGATCTTATTAAGAAAGATGTAAGGTCTTAGACAACATATTTTCCTTTTTTTTTTTTTTTTTAATGGATGATAACATTTGTGTAATTCTCAAAAGTAAGCAAAAGTTTTTCTTGAAAAGATCTGCAGTCCTTCAGGATGTTTTGTTGAAGAAGTTATCATTACCAAACATAAGTGTTAATTTCTTATTGTAAAATAAATATTTTACAACAGGATGATCTTCTCAAATGAAGTTTAATTGACTTTATTTTGACACTATACTATAAAAGTCTACAGCATAATTTGTCACTTGAATTCCTACATGTAAAAAAGCAGCCATTTTTTCAGTAAGATTCAACATGTTTTGAAGTAAACGCCTATACAAGTCACACCTTAGAAGTATTTTTTTGTCTCTGTTGACCATGAAATGGTCCTAGTGTGACCAGCTCAGATATAAACATCTAAAATGAAGGTATCTATAATGTGTCTATCTTACCAAAGTTTTAATTTAATGAATGTCCTCATCTGAGATAGATGTCTTAACTATCATTATACCATATATCATTATATATCGTATATCAAAGACAGCTTAAATATAAACAACAGCATTGTAAATGTCATTGTATATTTGTGCTTGGGATTGCCCCAACTCACGTGCAGGGCCTTGCACTTGACCTTGTCGAACTTCATGAGGTTTGCACAGGTCCACCTTTCAAGCTCATCAAGGTCCCTCTGGATGGCGCTCCTTCCCTTCAGCATGCTGATCACACTACACAGTTTGGGTGCACTTAATCTCACTGTCCATGTCACTGACAAAGGTGTTAAACAGCACTGGTCCCAACATCAACCCCTGAGGAATGTCACTTGTCACTGGTCTCTGCTTATTCTTCGAGCTGTTGACCGCAACTCAGCTCAACTCTTTGAGTGCAACCATCCAGCCAATTCCTTATCCAATGAGTGGTCCATCTGTCAAATCCATGTCTCTCCAATGCAGAGGCAAAGATGTCATGTAGGACAGTGTTAAATGCTTTACACAATTCCAGGTAGATGATGTCAGTTATTTTTCCTTTACCTGCCAATGGTGTAACCTCATTGTAGAAGGCCAGTAAATTTGTCAGGCATGATTTGCCCTTAGCGGAGCCATGTTGGCTGTCACCAATCACCTGCTTATTTTCTATGTGCCTTAGCATAGTTTCCAGGAGGATCTGCACCATGATCTTGCCGGGTACAGAGGTGAGACTGACTGGCCTGTAGTTTGCTGGGTCTTTCTTTTTTTCCTTTTTAAAAATGGAGATTATGTGTCCCCTTTTCCAGTCAGTGGGAACTTCATTGGACTGTCATGACTTCTCAGATATAATAGATAGTGGTTTAGCAACTTAATCAGCCAGTTCCCTCAGGATCTGAGGATGCATCTCATTAGGTCTCATGGACTTGTGCACCTTCAAATTCCTTAGACGGTCTTGAACCTGATCTCCTACAGTGGGTTGTTCTTCATTCTCCCAGCCTCTGCCTTTACTTTCTGAGATTTGGCTGTGGGGTTAGAGTGGTGTTTTGGTTACTTGCTGAGTACACCAGGACATGGGAAACATCTAAAGCTTCTGAAGAACAGAATAACTTAAATATGCAAAAATGTAGTGTCAGAGAATAACTCCATGAGGAAATTGTTCGGAATATGCTCCTGCCCTGGGGAGAGACAGCTGTTGCATGCAACAGCAACATCAGAAGCAAGAGGAGAAGAAAAAGGAAAGAAAGCAGAAGATTACATTAGCCCACAGGGTTACCTGGAGCAGACAGATGCAAGAACAGCACTCATGGGACTACTTGTTTGCTCTGAGTGAATCATTTACAGACACTGAAGACAATTGTAGCTCCTAAAGTAGAACATTTTGATTTTCTTGTAAAAATAGCAGCAGAGGGAAGAGAAAGTGAACTTGCTAATGTTAGTATTTAAAAGCAGATCATCTGGCAGTTCTGTAGGCTAGTTTTGACAACAAAATATATCAAAATTCTGGTTCATCAGTTTGCAGTTTCTTGATATTAAGAGTGATTAAGCATTAGTTGAAGACAGGAAAAAAACACAGTGGGCTTACTTTTAACTCCAGCAAAAATCTGTTACCTGTTTTTTGGAGTTTGAAGGCCAATAATGATTAGATCTTCCATTTTCCTTAAGTCCTTCTATTTTGTGGTATTTTTTTGAATGGACACTCCTTTTGGCCTTAAAATATGTATGTTGAACCATTGGTTTTGCTTCAGTATTTGTAATTAAGGTCCTCCCCAGCCATTCTTTCTTGCTGGAAAAAAATTTGTCAGAAAGAATTACCAAAACTCAATAAAACCAACCACTCTTTTCTATAAACTAGCCATTAAAAGTTATTGCTCCTTCTAATATAACAAAACATCATGTTAATAGCACTATTTTCTATTAAATTTAATGAAATTCAAAATTTTGCTACCACTAACATTTTTTATTCAACCTCATTTATTACAGTATCAAATAATATTTTTTTATCTTTTTGCCTGGATCCACTTGATTAACTATTTTAGTAAGTGAAGTCTAGAAGGAAAAGATAGCTGAGGTTATATACAATTTCTGTTTATTAAATTAATATTTTTGTTTTCCACTGTTTTACTGTAGTACAGGTGTTTATGAAATTAGCAAGCATATCAATGTTGGCATTACTCGAGTAAGAAAATATAATTATGGAAACTATATTCCAGTGCCCCTTCTCACCTCCTCCCACAAGGAATATCTGGTCTGAAAGCACAGCCATGATACATAAAGCAGTATTTACATTTCCACTGTCCGTATACATTCATTTTGTATTCTTTGAAGAAACATCATTGCACACTTCCCCTTCACAGACCATTTTAAATGTTTCATTTTATGTGTGCTTGTTAAGTGGAATGTCATCAAGGAGTGAGGTGTTAACTTCTCACTTGTTCTGTGATTAAAACAGGAAAGATAATTCTACAGGTGTGTCATTGCTGTCAAGTAGTGTTTTCTTTGGCTGTTTGCTAAAGTTTAACATATGAAATATAGCCCTTTTGACTTGGCACAACTCATTAGACCAGTCATGTGGTTTAATGATAGGCAGAATTAGTGTTGCAGCAAATCTGAATTTTCCATGCTTAGAATTGGATATCCCTTTTATGTACTATCTCCTTATATTTCTGAAACACAGATTTTTAAAAAAATTGAAGTCTATAAGAATAATTAAAATTCTGTCTTATGTTTCACCTTGATTGCCTGAATGTGGCTCTTCAGGTTAGCAGGTGTTGCATTTTAACTCCATGAGGACATTTCTATTCACAAGGGGACTTTTGGCTTAACTCTAAATCAGAGACCCTACCTTATTTTTTTTTGTTAAGACATGCATATTATGTATATTTATAATACCAAATGAAAATTGTTTTTACTCTACTAGTAATTAATCTGATTTTTTAATATAATTTATGAAATTTATGAAGTAGAATCATAGAATGTCCTGAGTGGGAAGGGACACCATCATGTCCAGCTCCTCTCCCTGCATAGGACAACCCCATAGCTCACACCATGTATCTGAGGGTGTTGTTCTGGTCTCTTCTTGAATACTGACAGCCCATGACTGCCTCACTGGGGAGCCCATTCCAGTGCTCTGCAACCCTCTGGGTGAAGAACCTTTTCCTAATCTCCAACCCAAACCTCCCCTGGCACATCTTCCTGCCATCCCTCGAGTTCTGTCATTGGTGGTTAGAGAGAAGAGATCAGCGCCTGCCCTTGCCTCTCCCGTCGTGAGGAAGCTGTGGACTCCCATGAGGTCTCCCCTCAGCCTCCTCTTTTCCAGACTGAACAAACCAAGTGACTTTAGCCACTTCTCATATGGCTTCCCCTCCAAACCCTTCACCAACTTCATAACCTTCTTCTGGACACTCTCCAGTAGCTTTATATGCTTTTTATACTGTGGCCCCCAGAACTGCACACAGTGCTCTAGTTGAGGCTGCACCAGTGCAGAGTAGAGTGGGACAATCACCTCCCTCACTTGGGTGACAATGCTGTGCTTGATGGAGCCCAGGACATGGTTGGCCCTCTTGGCTACCAGGGCACACTGTTGGCTTATCTTCAACTTGCCATTGACCACAACCCCCAGATCCTTCTCTGCAAAGCTGGTCTCCAGCATCTTGTTCCCCAGCCTATATGTACAGCCAAGGTTGTCATGTCCCAGGTGCAAAATCTGGCACTTGCCCCTGTTGAACTTCATGCAGTTGGTGATTGTCCAGTTCTCCAATTTGTCCAGATCCCTCTGCAGGGCCACTCTGCCTTTGAGAGTGTCAACAGCTCCTCCCAATTTTGTGTTGTTGGAGAATTGACTCAGTATTCCCTCGGGTCCTGTGTCTAAATCATTTCTGAAGATATTAAAGAGTTCTTGCCCTAAGAAGGATCCCTGCGGAACCCCGCTAGTGACTGGTTGCCAGCTCGACATAACCCCATTTACTAGAACCCTTTAAGCCCAACCCATCAGGCAATTGCTTGCCCACTGCATTGTGTGTTTATCCAGCTGTATGCTGGACATCTTGTCCAGGAGGATAGTGTGAGAGACAGTATCAAAGGCTTTACTGAAATTCAAAAATATCACATAGACAGGCTTCCCTTGGTCAACTAAGTAGGTAACCTTGTCAGAGAAAGAAATTAGTTTTGCTAAGCATGATTTTCCCCTCATGAACCCGTGCTGGCTGGGACCAATGACTGCATTGTCAGTCAAATGTTTTTCGATAGCTCCCAGAACAATCTTTTTCATGATTTTGCCAGGCACAGAAATGAATCTGACTGGCCTGTAGTTGCCAGTGTCATCCCTGTTGCCTTTCATGTATATTGGGACAATGTTTGCCAGCTTCCACTCTTCCGGGACCTCTCCAGATTCCCAGGAGCGTTGAAATATCACAGAGAGGGGTCTCGCTATGACACCAGCCAGCTCTTTAAGCACCGTTGGATGAATTCCATCAGGCCCCATCAACTTGTAAGGATCCAGCTGGAGTAGTGAATCCTGTACAAGTTCCAGATTGATTGGGACTTTATTGTTCACACAGCCATGGTTTTCTAACCCAGGATTATGGAGGCCTCCAAGTCCATATTCGGTGTTGAAGACCAAGGTGAAGAAATCATTAAACACCTCAGCTTTGTCTGTGTCCCTGTTCATAAGGTGACCATGCTCATCGAGTACTGGACCAATGTTATTTCTCATTTGCCTTTTACCACTAATATATTTTTTAGAAGCCTTTTTTATTGTCCTTCAGAATATTGACCAGCTTTAATTCTAATTGAGCTTTGGCAGTGCGAATTTCCTCCCTACAGTGGCAATAGTCCTCCCATGTTGCCTGACCTTGCTTCCGCTTGACCATATAATTTCTTTTTTTGCCTTATTTAAGGAAGAAGATCCCTGCTCAACCAAGCTGGCCTTTTGCCTCACCTGCTAGATTTTCAGCATTTTGGAATTGCCTGGTCCTATGCTTTTAGTATGTGGTATTTAAAAAACAATGAACAATGAACAAAAGCTTCTTCCCAGGGAATCTTACTAAGTAGTTCTCGGAGCAATCTGAATTCTGCTCTGCTCTTGTCTAGAGTTGAGGTCTTACTGGCAGTTTTCCTCCCATTAGCATAGATTTTGAACCTCACTGCTTCGTGGTCACTGTGGCCAAGGGAGTCACCAGTTGCCACTTCTCCTATAAGACCCTCTCTGTTAGTGAGTGTCAAATCTAGGAAGGCAGCTTTCCTGGTCGGTTCCCTTAGTACCCATACCAAGATGTTATCATTCAGATACTTTAGGAACCTTCTGGACCTCTTGAAGCCAGCTGTGTGATACTCCCAATTGACATCTGGCAAGTTGAAGTCCCCCAGAAGGACAAGGGCAGATGACTTGGAAGCTTCGCTTAGCTCCCTAAAGAATAACTCATCAGTGTCGCCATCCTGGCTGGGCATCCTATAGTACACACCCATGACAACATCTGCTTTATTTGTCTGACCCTTAATCTTTACCCAGAGGCTCTCAACTTTGCTATCACCAACTGTCAGCTCCATGCATTCCAGCATGCCACCTCCCCGTCTCTCCTACCCTGCCTATACCTTCTGAATAGCCTGTAGCCATCCATCATAGCACACCAGTCATAGGACTCATCCCATCAGGTTTCGCTAATGCCAGTTATATCATATCTCTGGAACCAGGCCAAGGCTTCTAGTTCTTCTTGCTCATTTCTCATGCTGCATGCTTTGGTGTAGAAGCACTTCAAATGTGGTTGATTGTGTCCTTCATCTCGTGGCGCTGTTTGAGGAATCTCACTGTCATGCAGCTCCTCAAGCTGTGTTGTGCCACCCTGCTGCTCATCACTGACTGGCCTGGTACTGCCTCTTTCCCTCTTCCAATCTAGTTTGAAGCCTTATCAGTCAGCCTTGATAACTCCTGAGCAAACACTCTTTTCCCCTTCTGAAAGAGGTGCATCTCATCAGATGTCAGAAGACTGGTGAAGAACTGACCATCCCACTGTCAAAAAACCTGAAGTTCCATTGATGACACTAGTCACAGAGCCACGTGTTTATTAGTTGGGCCTGCATTTTGCATTCTGTATTCTTGCCTGCTCCAGAAAAGATGGAGGAGAACACTACCTGAGCACTTGAGCCATCCATCAGCCACCCCAGAGCTCTGAAATTCCTTTTGATTGCCTTCATACTTGTGGTCTTTTATAAGGGTTGCAGGAAATTTTATCAGTCATTAAAAAGGTAATTATTTTGTTCACAATCCCTGGTCAAAAGGATGGTTTTTTATTTTTTTATTTCTGTTTGCAATGCTTGCTTTTAATCTGACATTCTATACCATCTTAGGCAAGGTTTTGTCTTCACAATGTTTACTAGGGAGTCAGTTGTAATTTTGTGACAGATAAACTGGTTTCATCTTTCAGCCTTAAAACTTCTCTTCTGCATCCCAACTGCTCTTCTCAAGGGTTTGCCAGGCTTCATCATTGCTCCAGCCCCTCGCCTCGCTGCCCTGCTCCAGCATGTCCTCTGCACTCAAAGCTGCAGGCAGAATACCACTTTACAACAGCTGTATTAATGGTACTAGATGTACTACTAAATCCTACAAAAGAAGGGAAACGTTTTGAAGTCCCGGGCATTTTTGGCCCTGAATAATCTTCTGACACCTAGTGTGGAGGATAAGAGAATAAAGGCATGCAAGAGGCACAGCTCATTTAGTGCATAGGTCATAAAAATGCGGAGATTTAATGATTAGTGGAGTAATGATTTATTTGTACTACTGAGGCACATTCAGACATTCAGGAAGGAAAGTCAATTATAACTATAATTATAATAGAACAGTGTTATAATAGATTCAATTATAATAGGACAGGATTTAGCTTTAAAACTGTGTGGTGATAAGTGTTCAGACCTTGGGAAAGAAGCTGGGCCATTTACTCTGCTGGAATTGACTTTTTATATTCACATTAAAAAGTTGACTCTCATTTGACTGATATATTATAAGACAGTAAGAAAATCCCATTTCTTGTTGAGACGACATACTTTATCTCAGGTATGATTCAGCTGCCTAAACGGTGCCTATTGTCATTTGCCCTGTCCCTCAGTCTCTGACATTTGTCCTGATAGTTATGACACAGGGTTGAAAAGACATGTGTGTCCTTCTGGACTAGTAAATCGGAGCCAGGAGGGATACCTCAGGGCATCTCAACTATCCCTACCTGCCTATCAAATCAGACTCAACTGTGCTGATAGAGCTTTCCTTTGCTTTTGAACATTTCTGTGTAGAAGTTTAACTTATTTCATTGTTTGTTAGCTTCAGATGTCCAGGTAAATTCCTTATACTGATGATACTTAACGAGAATTTTGCAATTTGAATGCCTAAAGTAAAAACCACTGTTCTGCTGGATAGTTTATTTAGAAATGCTGGCTATTTGTGTTAAACTGCACAAAGTTACCATGGCACAGCAGTATGAATAAAAAAGAGATAACTCTATCTTAATGTGTAAAATCAGGAACTCTGTGCTAAGCCTTATCTCTCAGAAATTAGAACTTGAAGAATGGTAGATAATTCACGAAGATGTCAACTCACTGCTTAACAGCAATCAAAAAAAGCAAAGCAAAATTCAGGTAGTAGCAGAAACAAATCAGTAGAGAACAAAAAAAACCCCATTGTTATTCTGCTATAGAAATCCATAGGTTTTCCACCTCTAAATATGCTATACAGTAGGGTTTTCTCCACCTCAGAAAGGTTACAGTTGAAATGTAAAACTTTTAGAAAAGATGGTAAGTATGATCAAAGGCATATGATGGATTTAGATTAGGGAATGTCTAAATAACCTAGGACTGTTTGGTCTAGAAAGGGAATGAATGATAGGAAATAACAATGGAAAAAAATCAGGAGTGCTGTGAGGAAATGATAGAGATAATTGTTTTCTGTCTTTTCCAATACAAACACTAGGAGACAACAATAAGCATGTAAGAGAAGTTAAAAAAGGAAGTTCTTCATATCACTTGAATTGTGACACTCCTTACCTCCGAATAACGGGGTTTAATTATTTAGATAGGCTAAAGGGAGATTACAGAGTCCATGCAAATCTACTTGTAGTTATGAAATGTGTATCTATAACCTTTGTTGCAGGATGTCCTTGAGGTCTTGAGCTTTAATTGGCCGAATGCTGGCAGAGGATTCTGGGCAGTACCATATATGCATTTTCAGTTCTTAAACTCTCTCTTAAATGTCTTTCTGTGGTGACCATTTTTAAGGGCTTTGGTTAAAACTATAATTAGTCTATTAATAACAAAACCACTGCTCTCTTTTCCCCCAAAAGGAACAGGATTAGAGAGAGGAGAAACTATAGACAAGACCAAACAAATGCAGGAACAGTGAAGGCAGAAATATAAAAAAAAGAAAAGAATAAATGTCCAAAGGACTAGAAATAGGTGTCAGGGCCCCAAATGTATTGCTAGACCTTACTGTCCCTGACCACTCCCTAGGCTGCATATGGGCCCTGGTTCCTCTCCCCACAGATGATCCCGACCCCACCTGTGGGCTGACCTCCTGGCCTGGCCATGACCTGGTCAGGGGCAGTGAGACAGGCATGGCTGCCAGGTTCTGCCCTGATGGACCCCTGGGGACCTTCTGCTATTCCCAGACCCTGACTCCAGGGAACCACCAAGGAGGATACAACACTGAGGGCAAAACTGCAGCCAGAACCTCAGCAGGAGTGCTGGAGGGCTGAGGAGAGCTGCTGAGGCCTAGCCCACTGACTGCAAATGTGCTCTAGGGTCTGTCTTTAATTGCAGAATCCCTCTCTGAACCAGGGACATCTGTGAACTATGCTGTGAACAAGGCTGTGCTCACTTCTCCCATATTATCTGACACAATCGGGAACTGGGAGCATGAACTGGCACAGTAGACTCCGCATCCTCCTCTGGTGTTGACACACAAGGGTGAGGAAGCACAGCAGATGAGGAGCAAGCATGTAGTGGCATTTCTGAGGGAGGTATTTCTGGGCCAAAAGGAGGTCATGTCACCTACAGGAGTGGTATGCCCGGAGGTCACAAACAGCAACCTGAGTGCTGCATAGCCTGGGCTGAGGGATGAGCAGGGGACACCCAACCCTTTTGTCCTCTAGGTCTTCTCGTGTCTTTGCAAATCATTAACATAAAGAAAAGGATCTTAACCTAAAGAAGAAGTTGGAATGTCATGGCAGTAAACATTTTTAAAAATCTCAGCAGTTACATTGTTTTTAGTTTTCCTCATGCAGGTGGTGAAAATAAATATGCCACAAGTACAAACTGATTCAACATGACATGTCCTGTCAATGACTTTGGAGGAGCTATTAATATCTCAGTAGGAATAGTGCAATTATTACATTGAAGCTTTTATTATCTCTATCATCATTACAGTTGTAAAGCTTTTTTTTATATATAAAATGTACAATCTTTTTATTTGCATTATTTCTATTAAAAGTATAAAAAATACAGGAAAATCATAAACATCTCTCCCCAAAAAATTAACTCATGACACATTTTTGAAGTTGCAAATCTAAGTGGTACTTTATTTGTAACATAGTAATGCCTTACAGATCAAATTACATTTGTACTTTTAATACTAGACAAAATACTTTTTATACTTTTTATGGCTATGACTTACTCACTATATAAATCATATTTTCTATAAAGAAGAGCTAGCAATCCAAATAAATATGACAGACAAAACATGGAAGAAAAAATGCAGTCAACAAGGATATCTTGCAGTTATGCATGTGCACAGATAATATTGATGCCAGACAGAAAAATAATGCTTAAGGAATAGTAAAAGAAAAAAGTAAGCATACAGATTTTTTTTAGCCTGACATTCAGAATCTTTTTACAGACAAAAGGAAAGACACCTTATATTTGGAGTCAAGTATTTATTATTAGACCAATTAATCTTTTAACAGCTGAACAGTCCAAACTGTCTAATTAAAAAGAGAAACCTAATTAATTTCATAGTTAAAATTGTTTAATAGAAAATCCTTCAAACCTGCTACCATCTACCACTTTTCTTTTGTTTAATGCTTACACTGCTAGTATGTCACCAGAAGATCACAATCTCCTTCCTGTAAGACCCTGTTGTCTGACAGTCATATGCAAATGTCTTGCATCACTTAAGGTATCTCAAATAGCATCAAACATTTACATTCAGATGACTAAATAAAACACTTCATGTCATGTTAGAAACTGCATATCTAACATAACGTAACTTTCATATTAACAATGCATTTTGTATTATATGGGGGCTTTTCTCAAACACAGATAAATAATGTGAATCTCCTTCTCTAATGGAACTTCTGACTTGACAGAGACAAACAGTTTGGATGAGATACATACCTTTTAGATAATTAAATTGAATCTCCTAGAATTCCATATTAGACTTTGTTCAGTAGTTGAAATAGCAGCTGAATGCAAAAATACAACAAAGTGCCAAAACTAAGATGTGTGCTGTCCTTTTTTTGTCTCATGCTTGTGCAAGATTTGCATGAGGAGAGATATATTCAGGAGCTAGATTTATTTTCGTCTTCCATGTCTCAGAAATAGTGGGGGTATAAACCTACCAAGCCACAGTAACAGTAAAATTAACAGTCTTTTGAATTTTCAGGTTGTGACAGGGTAGGCATGACTTGGAAGAATATAGGCTCATATTCACAAAATAAATTCTGAAATTTCATAGGTTTTGCTAGGTGGGCAAATGAGCCTCTGCAAAGTAGAAAGAAGAGAAAAATATGCCAATAATACTTTCTAAGAATAGAATTATGAAGGAAAAGAAAAAAATCCATCCAGAAATAAGGGTAAAGTAGTGCAGAGGTTTATTATGCTCTTCCAAAAGCTCTGGTTATTCAGACACAGGAGTGAGAGAGACTTACTGATGACTACATTTTAAATACATTGCAAGTTTATACCATGTTTACAAAGGAAGTCTTTCTAAAAATGTCTTTTGAGGGGGAAACGTTATATAAACTGAGAAATATTAAAGAACCAATAAAATAAGGAAGCTTAAAGTCTTCCTTCCTCTGTAAATTTCAGATAGTAAGTTCCCAAAGCAGACACAATGAAAGAGAATTGTAAACCAGGCCAATCTAATTAATCCACAAAAATCATCCAGTCTTTGATTTTAGTATTTAAAGAAGCAATTGAAAGATGCGTTGGCTAAAAGTGGATTCCACTGAATCTATGTGTAATTTAGAGGCTTGCAGATGAAATAGATACGTTACTGTGGTTCCTTCAGTAAGTGACTGCTGGTTTCTTATGAAATGTCTGTGGTATTTAATAACATTTCACTCTTTTTTTTTCTGCATATAACAAGGATATGTATTCACTGCTCATACACCAACAGCCATTTTATGTATCAACGTCCAGGAAAAATGGTTAATTATTTCTGCTGGTGGCTATATTTTAATGTGTTCCCTAATGTCAGTTTTCAGCTACTGAATGCTTAAAACAGTGTGCTATTGGTTTTATTACAGTTGTCCCAATTTCTCTTTTTCTCTCAGCATATTGAAATATTGGATTAAAACCTGACAAATAATTGTACCTATTCTATTGCAACCTGAATGTAAAGATAAATAAATTATTCTGAAGGTTTTTTTCTTTCAAAATATACCATATCACCCCAAATATCTCGCTTTAGAATTGTTTATATTAAGTGTTTATGGGGTAATAATTTCTTAATTTTTTTAAACCTTATATAAAGATCACATGCCTTTAACAGACAGGACGATACCATCACAAAATGTAACCTGTTGATTTTCATTGAAGGAACTTGGGCTGATCCTCTTTCCAGTCCTTTAAAGGGGGAATACCAGAAGGCCACTTGCTTATGATATTTTCTTGGTGTGGATTCAGTTTTTCTGGATACGGAGCCAGGCTCACAAAATCTAGAATCAGCCTAAAAGCTTTACAGTCAAGCTACATGTATGGGAACGTAGCGGAAGATTTGGCGAGGAGGTTAGTTAAACGTAAATACGCTCAAAGTGACTTGCACCTGTCTGTAGAAAAAGCACATACATCACACTAATTGTTTTACTGGCCTTGTGTGCTTGATGAGTAGAACCTCTGTGTTAGATAACATAGGCCTGTGAGAAACTCCGGGCACCTTATCACTATGCCTGAGATTCCTGCTTTGTTGTGAGAAAGAGCGGGAGGCTGCGCCTGCCTGAAGCCTTGAAATACAGGCGAGCTCAGCAGGCCCAGCGATCTTCCAGCAGGGCTGAACTTACCAGCGCCTGCGTCCCCGCTTGTGTCACCTCTGCCTGGGAGCTCAGGTGCAACTTCGGAGATCCCCCAGTAGAGAGGTAACTAAAATAAAACTTGCTCTTTGCAATGCATTCGTGGCCTTGGCTCTTCTTGCGATGTGCCTGCATATGTGTACACACTACAGAAACATTTAGACTAAGCTAGCAAATCTCAGAGGTAAGCTTAGGTATGTTGCTCTGTTGGGTGCAAGTGACCAGATTTTGGTAGCCGAGAAGGCTGAGCTGCAATGGTGGCCTCTGTGGGGAGAGGCCACGGCTTACCCCATGCCAGACAGCTGGTTCCAACCTGTCTGTCAAGATGGTGATGCCTCCGTGAAAACATATTTAAGAAAGGTAAAAAAATGCCAGAAAGAGAAAGATGGTGGAAATGAAAAGAGTGAGAAGCAGCAGAGGGAACACCAAGGTCAGAGGAAGAGGAGAAGGTGATCTATGGCACAGAAGACTGTGGAGCCCCCACACCAAGGCAGATGGATATTCCTGAAGAAACTGTGGCCTGCAGAGGGCCCTTGCTGGAGCAGAGGAAAAAATGTGATAAGGAAGGATGGGCAGAGAGAAAATGCTATGTACTGACCATAACCCACCATCCACTCAGAGGAGTCTGGAATGAAGGAATGAAGTTGACCCAGGGAAAGCAGGGGACAAAAGGTGTTATTTTAATATTTGCCTGTTTTCCACTACCTGAACCTGTAATTAAATATTTATATCAATTGAAATCAAATTAAGTTAGTTTTCCCCAACTCGAGTCTGTTTTATGCATGGCAGTAACTAGTAAGTCATCTCCCTGCCTTTATCTCAATCCATGATCTTTTGATTCTTTTTATTTTCTCCTGTCATTCCACTGAAGGGGAGAGTGAATGGTTGGCTGGGTGGGAGTTTGGCCCATACTCAGGGTTAATCCACCGCAGCTCTTTAGAGGGGCTGGCTCTGCAATAGGAAATGGGCAGGATAGGGTTGGGTTTATATGCAAAACACTAAATAGTCAGATCCTCGGAAGTACATTTTTCTGCAGAAGCTAGAGGAAATTGCAAGCCTGTTTGTAAGTTATAGCTTTTTTGAGTAAGACTTCATCAATACTAGTTTGCTACTTGAAGTAGAAGTTTTGCATATATATAATACTGAATGTTGTGTAATTATGTTTCAAATGGTCACATTCTTTTTTTTGTACTCTCATCTCACTGTTAAATAACTCATAATATTTGAACAAGAAATCCAAAATCACCTTTCAGTAAAAGATAGTAGGAAGAGGAGAGGCAGAAAGAGTGCCTGGGGGGACACACATTTACCTTGTGTATTAGATTCTGGCCTGGCAAGAAGTACTGGGTTCATCTCCTCGTCTTTATTATGAATTAAATACAAACATTTTCAGAGCACAAGGTGTGAAACAAAGTTATATCTTTTCCTTCCTGCCTCATTTGCTTGTAGAGTCAAGGTCTAGTTTAGTTTCTACTTTTATGGTCATGTGGCTTGCATTTCCAGCTACCCAAAAGCTCTATTTTGACAAGAAAGGTCTTCTAAAATACCTTACTTTCTTCTAGTCAGCTGTCTAGATGATCATCCTTCACCTGAGACTTATAGTTTCAGATTATTGCATGTTTAAGAAACACTATGATTCTTCCCTTTCTTAAGTAATTCACTAATCCTTAGATTATTGCGATGAAACTAGGTGTGCCTACCAGATAAATTTTTTAATCAGCTTCGTGGTTTTGGACTAGATCGGAGTACTTGAGTAGAATTTGGCAATGATTCCTAAAAACTGTACTATAACAAGACTGAGGTCAAATTATGTTTTCTAAACATTACTTTTTTTTTTTTAGACAAAATTGCTAACTTCAGGAATTAGGGAGACTATTAGGCAAATCAGATCTACAAATTTTAAGGTTTCTATGTGTCTCCCAGGAAGTCTTTTTAGATTGCTGCCCTGGCCACGAGCATCTAAATTCTGTCTATATCTCAATTTAGAAAGTTTGGTTTCTAATGCTCTTCTGCAAGTCTCTGACACTTTCTCAAGCTGTTGAATAGCACTCTCAAAACACAGGATTTATAAACATTTTCCTTTAGTTTGTGAGAAACAACATATAATACTGCAATCCACTTTTCTCCCAGTCAACAAAACCATCACCATTTCAAGATATTTTCAAAATCTTTAAAAGATTACCTTTTTATTTGAAAGAATGGGAAAAAAAAATAAAAGAAAGAAAAAGGAGGGCCCTAAGAAAGAGACGTGTTGTGTTTTGGTTTGGTTTTGGTTTTTTGGAGTTTTTTTGTGTGGTTTTTTTGGTTGGTTGGTTGGTTTTTTTGGGTTTTTTTGGTTTGGTTTTGTTTTGTTTTGTTTTCATGGCATGACCAGGATAGTCTATCCATTTCTGGACCTTCAGTTCACTTCCAGTGGACTTTAACACATCAATGAGGATGTAGTAATTCCTGCAGAATAAACAAAATAATTAATCTTTGGATCTACAAGTCAGTATAGCTTTCTTTGGACTTTTTCTTATGTATCTAAGATGACTCTTGATGCATGGCCTTGTCCCAGAGTGAAACCTCTAGGTGCTCTGACAGCATCAACTGTAATCAACAAGTATCAATAATGATGACATTGCTATTACCTATCACATTGTTATTGTCTTGACATGGAAAAGGTTCACATAACTACTAGAGAGTCACAATATTAAATCTCATTCCATTAGATGCATCTAAGATGTACATCATACACATATACCAGATTTTTACTTTTAATAGCTGTCTGTGGGAATGTTTCTCAAAATGAGTTAGAACGATTAATTCAGCCTCATTGATTTTTTAAAAGCTGAAGGAATTATTTTATATTATTTACTCAGATGATTTTAGTCTGTAAAGGAGCATTAGCTGAAACTAGAATTGCATCTGAATATGATTTCTTCTGATTTGTATTCTTACTTTCACATGAAAATCCCTTTCAAGTATTCTCAACACCCCTCTTGCAAATCCTTAGTAAGTTAAAATGAAGTTGGTTACTATCCTTTATCTCCAAGCTGAATTAGCAAAGTTACATTTACAGCAACCATTTAATTTGATTATAAATAAGCACACTTTACAGATCGAATTGTCTTTGTCTTATTTAGTCTTTACTAACTGTCACTTTATCAAACCAACATTTGTAAAATAAATAGTTCTGCTCAGTTAAACTTTACTAATTATGCACTGCATAATGGTGTCATCCTTCCTTGAAAGGGGCAAAAAAGGTAGAAAGCAGGAATCACAAGTTTTTCTATTTTAAAAAAAGAACCAATAATGAAGCTACCTAATAGCAATGGTGACTTAAGTATTCGCAGATTTTTTTTATTATTTCTATTAAAAAAAATTATCACTTAATTTCCATTTTGTTTGACCTACAGCAATTTCCTTCATGAATACATTAACATTTTGAATCTATATTTAAAAACATCCTCCAACAACCCATCTCATTCAAAGTTGTTGGCTTTCAGCTTTCTGCTCACCATTCAGATGCATTTAAAAAATTTCTACATTAGTTAAGACCATCATCTTATGAAAAAATATTCTGTTAATCATTTACAGATATAGATATAAAATTGTGAGTATCTTCAAAGTCCATTATGAAGATGTTATACAGATTAAGGACAGTGAAAGCCCCTGATGGATAGTTTCGTGACGTCTTCTTTTGAAATGTGTGTAAATTGCAAGGATTACATAATTATATATTATATATATAATGTATATTATATAATTTGTTTTTCTCTGTTACTAACAATCTGGTGATCAAGAGACTCAGCAAAGAAAGATAAATCATGAAATAAAATATGAGAGGCTGAGTGCAGCTGCCTGACAGAGCTGAGGCTGCCACAGCTCCATGATCTAGTAATGAGTCTGAACATGTATTCCTGGTGGGCACATGCACAGATAGAATGTATGTAACACGTTGTCACGGTTTAACCTGAGCTAGCCATACAGCCATAACAGCCGCTCACTCACTCCCCCTCCCTCTCCTACCCTTGAATAGAGTAGAGAATTGAAAAAGATGGGAGAAACTCATGGACTGAGATAAACAAAGTTTAAAAAAATAACAAAATAACACTAACATATTACTAATAATTCCATATATAATATGAAAATAGAATATAAAATAAAAGATACTCAATGCAATTCCTCACAAACTCTGTCTGCACTGAGCAGCCAGTCCCAGGAAGCTCCATCCCGGTCCTAAATAGCCGATCCTGGAGAGAGAGAAGAGAGAAAAAGGCAGAGAGACCAGAGGCCTTTGCAAAATGGCAGGATGGCAAAAGGGTGAACTAAAGAAAGTTGCGAACTGAACTCTCGTGAACAGGTTCTGTCCTGGCTCTGTCCTGCTCTGAACCTACCTGGAAGATTACAGCTCTCCTTAAATACAAAGCATGATGCTAATGGCATGGAATATTCCTATCGATCAGTCTGGATGTCAGTCAAGGTCTGCCCCATCTGCGTCCCCCTTCCTAGCTGCCTCACACCCGTGGACAGAGTGCTCAGAGGCATTGGCTCCCAGACAACAGTAATTAAAAGCTTTAACCATTGTCCTGAGGTGTTATCTTCTTGTTCTCAAACTAAATCCAAACAAAGACCACGCTAGCTACAAAAAAGAAAACTTTCTGACTGCATGAAGAAAATTTACTTTCAGCCAAACCAGGACACACATATATAAATATATAATTTTATATGCACAGACACAGCTAGTGACATAGATCAACACAGCTCCTCTGGGTTTGTGGAGATGGGCTTTTGAAGGGCTGATGGCTCCTGGGATGGGCCTGGAGGAAGCTGAGGCAAAGTATTATTTGGGCTTCTCCCACCTACCATTTTGTCTGTGTACTCCTTTGTCAGTGTTCAGACAAGTTTTTGTCACATAATCTAATAGAAAATATGAAAGTCATATGTGAAAATATAGTGTAGATCTGATCTTACTTTCATTAAAGTCAATAGAAATTTTACTACTACCTTTAGTGAAAGAGAATTTCTTCCTGCACACTGTAGGGCTAAGATGAAAGTATATGTAGTATACATTTTAAAATGGAAAGAAAAAATGTTGGCATATGCAGTTATCCTTTATACCTATAATTACTTTGGCACACTGAAGAAGGAAAAAAACCCAAACTATTATAATAGTAAAATCTATTGTTTTTCAATTTGGGGGGATAATTTATTGCAAAAACTGAATGACTACTAAGAAACAGTTCATTTAATCTCAGAGTAGTGTGCTATTAGGACTTTTAATTGCTGCTTCTATGAAAATTTGTAGAGGATATTATGAGAGATTTATGAGCAAAATCCCAGCTTTTTCTGATCCCACTCACATAACATAGAGAGAATTATTTTCTTCCAAGTAAGAAAATGTATTAAATGATACACAGAGAAAAGAAATTGTGGTGGTGCAACCTAAACTAATTTGCAGAATATTAGTGACTTCCTTTCTGTCTGGCTGGTAGTTAGTTATATTTTTCTGCAGGTTAAAGCATAATCCCAGAAGACAGGAAATTGCAAAGTATGAAAAAATGTAATAGGGAGCCTTGTAAGACAAGAGCGAGAAATATTTGGTCTACTTAATCATTTTGCTTGTTTATGATATGCACTAGGTGGTCAGGAATAAATTTTCTAGCCCTTAGTCACAGGCCACAAGTAATTAGAATTGAATTGCTACAGTACTCTGCAATGTGAATAAGAATTACAGTATGAGAACACTAGAGTCTTTCTTCTGAATTCAGATAACTGACACTATCAGTAACTGACATAAGCATCTTTAGTTCTTTAATGTATGTATCCTCAAAACAACATCGCAGAGCAGGTTGATTTTCTCTTTTTTTTATGGTTCTCTTTTGTTTATGGTGAGGTAATTAAGCTAAAAAAGGATAAACTATTTTTAACTTTCTAGAGTACAGAGGTACTGATTTACCCTATTTTATGGAGCACCCCTGGTACTAGACAATTCAATGCAATCCCTTCTCAGCAGGTCCCCTTTGAGGATTAAGATTTGCCATCTGACCCTGTAGGTGAGTGTCATGGCACAATGCACAACTATATGGCAAGCTAAGTTTTGTTTTGGTTTAAGAATGTTTTCCCCAACCTTTAATAATTTAAAACTCTGCTCAGGCACTATTTGGGAGGATGCTTCCTGTTTGAGTCAAAATCATCCCTGGTGCTGGCCTAGAAATTAGACAATCCCATTCCAGTGCACAGGTCTCTTTTCTGGTCTTGGTACACTGTGCTAATATTAACCTTGTAAATGAAACAAGGAAAGGTTTGGTGATCATTTTTGTTTCAGAATGAATCAATGCTACTGAGAAAGATGCTTCTATGGCTCGTAATTTGTTGGATGTGTCATATCTACTTTGAACGGAAACAGAGCTGTGCTTCTTGTGTTATTTTTCTTACTTTTTAAGGTATTTGAAATCGTTAAGATAGGACTACCACCAGATTTTGAGTTTGATAATTTTTTGTTAGGGTTATAAAAGTCTTAGCCATATTTTGACACCAGCAAATAGTGATAGTGATATTTGTGTTCTTCACCTCTGCAATTAGTTCTCAATGCACTCATTATTCTATCTACTTCCCTTATACTTTCTAGCCCTGTTCAGATACAAAAACTGCAGGAAAAGTTATATTTCAGTTTCCTGTTCTTGCAGTTGGTTTTAGGTGTTTGAACTCCTGTACTCGTTATATGGTGCTACTGATTTGAACAGATATTTTATCATAAACAAAAAAAATGTAGCATAATGGTTAAGTCCTTTCATTTCTCAGGTTTACCCAATCATGGATTTCATTTAAATTCTGTATCAGGAAACTATAATCAAGCTGTTTTGATAGGTAATAGAAATGTATTTATCAGAGAAATTCTGTATTAATATTTTGGTCAATATTTTTCTTATATCACCCATTATTACATTTGACTTGTTTGCATATTCCTCAGGCCATAACTCTTCAAGTGTTGCAAATGCACACAAGATAGAACTTTTGTCGATTTATAGTCAGACATTGACATACTGAAGGATCAAATATTTACTTCCACCCCTTAATTACAAAACATTTATTTTTACTTTATTTTTCAAAAATAGAGGAAAATAAATTTTCCTGTGAACTCATTTTAGAGCTATAATTATGCAAAATTACATAACTATGAATATAAATACCTTCAATCAGTTTCTGACAGCTTGTAATTACATAATTACAGCCTGAACTTATGTGATTGCAATACACAAAGCTGTGTAATATGGAACAACTATTGCCTCTTTAGAATTCACTTATAACCCTGGTCATTGTTTTTCAAAGGAGGTATTCTATAACCACAACATTGTTTAACATTTGTTTTGTTGTGTACTTGAACCTATGCATAGAGTACAGTATAAACATTTATGAAATTTAGAGTTCTAATCCTTCCCAAAATACACCTGTGTGCATACTTAAAGTACATACCTAAAGCCTGAGGCAAGTTATTTAAAATATATCTAACATATGTCTAACATAATGTTTGACAGGTAGTACTACTTGAATCAATGCACTCATTCTTGTGTTTAAATTCAGACATGTATTTAAATAACCTACAGAATTAAGGTGTCAGAACTTGTTACTGCATTCTTCTAAAGCATGTTGTAAAGATTATGGTGAAAGTATTTAGAATAAAAAAAGAGTTTATAATCATTCTTAGTTTACTCTTCTCATTCAGACTTTATAATTTCAAAACAATCCTTTTGCAGATAACAGGAGTAAAATGAGATTTTAATGTTCCTTATCATTATCTTAAGAAGTTTTTATAGCCCCTATGACTGGTTGTCTTCTCTATTTAAATAGAATTCACTGTGCAAGCATTTAAAAAATTACCATCCTTGCCTTTTAAAATCTTACAACTAAATTTTGCATAGGACAAATGGCTAGGTAAAATGATATCTAAATTTTCATAGCAAGTTTCAGTTGTCATATTCAAATTTTTTATATCCAATGAAAAAATTTCCCAGTTTCAAATTAATTTTGTCTTGAAAATACCACCTTAAACTATCTGTTGGAGCCCTGTATCTAAACCATAAATGAAGTGATGCTGCAATGAAGCTACTTCTTATAGTTCAATTGAACTATACAAGTCAGTCAGCCTTTTGAAGAACAGAGCATTTTGAGGCACTAAGGGAAGCAGCGCATGCTTTTGCTTTTTGTTCAACATAGACAGGATAAACAGTATTTTTAACAAATGTTCTAAAATTTTGCAGGTTTTTTTGCACACATTTAGTATTACGGCATTAGCATGTAACAGGCAAACTTTATTTATTCCTGTATACAAAACTATTCAGAGCTGTTGGAGACTAAATGAAAGCTAATGCAATGTATAGATAATGTGAAAATTCATGAAGAGATACAGAACAATTTTACAGTAAATCTTGAGTTTGAGATAAGTAGGATAAACCTCTAATTACTAAAGATCTGCTCATGCAAAATTGCTATCAAGAAAGTAATCTACTGAGCAATAGTTTCTTAAATCTGAAAAGTCCTTTTAACATTATAAATCAGATTTACTATGGTTTTATGAATATTTAAATTTTAACTATACCTAAATAATTTCTACCATAAGTAAAGTTTTATCGTTTCATTCATATGAATCCATACTAAAAGAATTATGTGGTTTCTTGATAACCCATACTTATATGTATGTATTTATAAGTATAGCCTCATGGTTTGATTCCTAGGTAACGTGACATAACGCATACTGTCTACTGATAATACTGTAAATCCCAGATCGGCTAATGTAATGATGCTTGGCTATGACATACATAGATAGTCACACTAGGATCAGTGGTCAGCATATCCTTTAGACCTGACAGGACTGCCTTCCTGGATAAAATTAACCATGTGCAAAACTGTTTACTGGTATGGAACACAGAAAAAAGAGCACATTTTTTCTTGCTTAACATTCCTCATTCATGCAACCCTGTCTATGAGATACCAAGTGGCAAATATAACTTCCTGGGTGCACTTTAATATATTATTCCTGTTTATTACTCTCTATGAATCTCAAAATACTCTATGTTACACAAATGAAAAATGAAAGACCTTGCTAACTTAAGTTACTTACAAGTTCAAAGACAAGCACACTGAAGAAAACATACCTTGAGCAACCCAGAGGACACAATGTTCCCAGTCTATACTTTCCTCTGCAAATGGGAGATGACCTTAAACAACAATTGTGCTCTGTAAGTGTGGAGGCAAAAGCTCACATTAATAATATAAGTGCTTTGAAAATTACACTTTAATGTTTATCTTCTTACAAGTCTTTTCAAAATTCTTTTTTTGTCCCTGACTATCAAGGTGTCTGCTAAGATGTTAAGTTCATCACCTAACATTTTTCTCATCTTATTCTCTTTCTTCTTATAAATGTCATATTTTAAATGCATGAACCATGAAAAAAAGTACTTTATTGTACCACATGGTTTTAATGGCAAGACTGAATGGAATTTTCATCTACATTAGGCTCACTAAACTGAATATAAAGAAGAGGTCTTGCTCCATTCCATTTTCTTCTTCATTCTTAGATGTTATTTTCAGATGTCATGACCCCAGCTTGTACATAGGATACATTTTGTTATCAATTAGCAGTCTTAGTATCTTTAATCCTGAACTACATGTGGTTTATGTTACTATTAATAGCCAGCTAAAGAACTACACTTGAACTAGGTTTCAGATTCAATATATTTTGTCCATTGAAATGGTTCCACAAAATTTAGCTATCAAAATTAATCACTTCAGAGTTTACAGGCTGTCTGGTCCTATAAGTTCCTGCAGGATACATATACTGTAATTCCAGTGAAGACTGCAGGGAATAAGATTGTTCAGAGATTTGCAGGAGGGTCAGAAGTCTTTAGAATATAAATTACATTTCCTTTATTAATCTGTTTTAACAAATGTGATTGTATCTTGCTCTAAGAACAAAAAGAACATTTTATTCATCTTTTCATATGTTCTTGCTGTGTTAGGATATAAAGCAAGTTAGGTAAAGCGCATATGTTCTTTCCTTGTTTAAAAAACGTATAGCTGCAAAACCAACACAATTTCTATCACAAAGAAGAGTTTCTAACAGAACGTCTGGCCATTCTATAGGACAGAAAAAAATCCATCGTAGGAGTCATGGTTGTACTCTAGGACTGTAATCCATTGAGTCGAAGTACATAACTAATCATAAATTGAGGAAAACGCAGTGTCACAGCAAATAAGACTTAATGAGATCTTGCAACTACTAAGGTAGACTTTATTAAAAGCTGTTTCAAATTATTTGAAAGCACACATTTTAGAAGAAGATTTCCAAGATCTTCAAAGTTATAGCTTTGAATGTGTTCAGCAAGTTCAATTGCCCAAGTTTACATTTGTCTTCTGCAGTAGAGGTCCTAGAATTGCAGCTTCTCTAACTAAAGGTTCATTTGCCAGCTAATCAGCTGTCTGATGAACTATATCTGCAGTATTTTAGACGACATAATACATAATTCAAGACAAAATATTCTGAGCAATTAATAACAAACTTATTGGTTGTAGTTTTGGGTCACTGTGTTTCTAAAAATATTTAACATTCCAGTACTTAATAACAAAATTGGTTGCACTGCACTATTTGAGTAGTGCACTTTAGAGACTCCATCTTGACTATGGGTTGGTGATAGCAACTTGAGTTTGTTTACAGTCTGGAGATTATCAGAGAATGCTAGGTAAAGAGTTGGGTCTGAAATCCATCAGAGATGTCTAGTCAGCAAGTTAGGAAAGCAGAAGGCAAGTGCTGGAGATGAGATTCAAGACAGGGCCAGAGGCAGGGCTGGAGGCAGGTACCTCATAGCATCAGCAGTGATTAGATGCCTAAGCTGAAATGGGCCCTAGGGCAGGGA
Organism: Caloenas nicobarica; assembly: GCF_036013445.1. Taxonomy (NCBI): domain Eukaryota; kingdom Metazoa; phylum Chordata; class Aves; order Columbiformes; family Columbidae; genus Caloenas; species Caloenas nicobarica. The sequence continues at coordinate 29,615,220 of NC_088247.1, forward strand.
GTATGAGGGAAGGTCAGTAAATGCCGTTAAGGCCTAGTAGTATCTTCAAGGTCCTGACATTGTCCTTCTTGCACTTGGACATGTCTTCCAGGAAGATTTGCTCATTGGTCTGTTATTCCTAGGAACCTCCTCTTTGGTTTAAGATGAGTGCAATATTCACCATTTTCCACTCCTCAGGAATTTATTCAGATCACTATAATCTATTCAGGGTAGCAAAAAGTGGCATTATAAAGCCACCACTCATATCTCTCAGTACCTTGGACACATCTCATCTCATTCCATGGATTTGTCTAGAACCAATTTTCTTAAATGTTTCCTAACTCATTCTTTTTTACCAATGGATACTGCTTTGCTTCTACTGATTCTGTCACCTGGGAGGCCTGAGACCAGTAAAGACTGAAATAAAGACCACATTGAATACTTCAACATTTTTTGTGTCCTCAGTCACTTGATCCTTTGACCTGTTGAGCTGTGAACCCATTTTCCTTAGCATCCTTTTTGCTCTACACGTACCTGTAGAAGACTTCTTATTGCCTTTCACTTTTCTAGCCATTTCAACTCCAGTTGAGCTTGACTTTCTTAATATCATCACTATACTAGGCACTGCACTAGACTTTGCCTGTACAATGTTTGTGTATTCTTCCTGGGCAGCTTGTCCATCCTCCATTCTTTACAATTCCCTTTTTGTATCTGAGATCTGTAAGGATCTCAAATCTCTGAAAGAATCTCAGCATCTCTGTCAAGATTGTCTTTCTCAGTCAAGCCAGTATTCTGCCATGCCTGCTCAACTTCTTCCAAACCTGAATGTACATTTTTGTGCTTTGAAAATGCTGTCGTTGAAATTCAGACAATTTGGTTTTCTGAAGGGCCCTTATGTATTCACAAGATGTCTACTATGGGATCCTCCTTGGAAGTTTCTTGAAGAAAATCTGTGCTCCTGAAACTCTAAGTTATAATGCTGCTATCTTTTGCTCTATTCTCTTAGTATCTTTAATTCCAACATCTCATCCTCACTATCGCTAACACTGCATCCCTAACCCATTCTTCACATCCCTAACCTATTCTTCATTATTTGTGAGAAGCAAGTTCAGCAGAGCACTTCTGTTATGCTTCTTTTCTTGACAACCTGTTATGAAATTATGCTCAGTTCTCTCCAAAAAACTCTTGTACTGCTTGTGTCCGAATGTGTTGCTCTCACAGCAGATGTCGAAGTGGTTAAAAACTCCCATAAATACCCAGGTCTGTGGTCATGAGGATTCCCTAATTGTTTACAAAAATATTTCATTCACTTTGAGTGTAGGCAAAGAAAAATACTTCTTGCTTTTGCCAGAAGTCACCATCTTGGGAGGCTTCATTGTCTGCCCATTTGAATGTAACCTCTGTGTAAAACATCTGGGGAAACAGCCAGAATGACAATAGTTGTGCCATCTTCATAAGATGATTTGCCTCATTTCCACTTTGCCAAAAAATATCACCAGCCTAAAGATCTGTACAATATAAAGAACAGACGAATTCCACAATTCTAGTTTTAGTGATTTTAGTCACAAGTTACATATTATTTCTGCTTGGCAAAATATTTTTGATGAAATAACAAAGCTCATTAGCACAGAGGTAGCCATCAATTGTTGAGTCATTCCTTATTCACTGTTCTTTACTTATAATAACTCAGAATCAAATATAGATATTATTTTTGTTATTTTTTGGTTTTATGATATTTCTACTATTTGAAGATATCTGTTGCTTAATGCCCCAGTCAAGGACGAGTTCTTCATTGTTTTACACATAAAAACAAGTAGGAAAAAGATCTCATCCTGCTCCAAACATGCATTTAAATGTGTAAAAAAGAAAACAGAGTACACAGAGAGGAATAAATATAATCACTGAGAGGATGATTAGCTTGAAAATCCTGGGATCTTGTTTTAGAACTTCAATTCGACAACCTATTGAATGGTTAATGTATATATTTTATATTGTATGGTTTAGTAAATAAATATATATATCATTCAAGCTTTTATAAGGAGAAATTTAAAAGCATGTTGATGTACGTTCCTACATTCATATCTTTATGTCCAGTCTTCTAAAACTTTCTCAGTAATATTTTGAGTAGCGCTAAAGAATGATTACACAGAGACGAAAAGAAAAGTAAAATAAAAGTAATTGGGCAATTTGCTTAATTTCAAATCCTGGAGAAGAAAAAATTGCTGTAGAAGATGGCCAAAAAGAATTTAACCAAAAATGAAGACACCTCCACTCAGTCTTCCACTGAGAGCTGGAATTAACTGTTTGAGGGGGAACCAGGCTTCATCTCTGTCCCCTTACCTCTCGGCTTGTTCTGTCTTTAGTACTTAAATCTAGAAAAATGGTCCAAATCTGTAGAGACTACAGTCTCAAGGAAACAATATAGGATAAATAATATAACTAGCTGTACTTTTCTTACACCTTTCTGACCATTCAAATGAATATAAGAAGTGTTGCAGGTTTCAGAAGTAGGGACCAAATCCTCTATTAGTCTTGTCATAAAATGACTTTATTCTTTTTTCTTGCGGAGGAGAAAGTCCACAGAAGGAAATCATACTCTGTGCAGCACATATCTCTTTTTTGAGACAATATTGCAGAGTCTGGGGAGCCCTTAAAGCCATACATTTTATAACATCTACCAATTAAATAAAGCATATACTATGCATCACCTCATATCTGTCAGCTATGTGCATGTGATACATACCGACTCAAAATATTAATCTTCCTCACTTGTGACAGCCATGCTTCACCAAGTTTTTATGTTTTCTCTAATTCCTGTTTTATTACATCCTATTTTATGGCTGTTTAGACAGAGGTACTCAGAAGCCTAAATATGTCTAGCGTTACTAGTAGAAAAAAAATCATAACAAAGTAATATATTTCTGTACTTCAAGATGAATGTGTTAGAGATACAGAACTGTTATCTCACCTCTTAACAATTCCATTCTCACCTGCTCACAGAATATAGGCAAACCTGTGGCAGTTAAGACTGCCATATATCAACCTCTGGGTATTTGCAACACCCTAGAACTTAAAGATCCCATTTTCTTTGGGGAAGTAGGATTATTTTTTTGATCTGTAGCTTTCTTGTGTTTTTTCTTTCTCTATTCTATACTAGAAGTTTCCTTGTAATGCAGTTGTCAAAAATAAATCCTGTCTTTCTGGACACATTTAGCTAAACATTTCCTTATGCAGTCCTAGCTTTAAGAGTACCCGGAGGATAAACCTGATTCATTACAATAGATATTTCAATCTTAACTAATTAACAGCATTCCAGTAGGCAAAATTGCATATAAAAAGCTTAGGTGAAATAAGAAATAAAAATTAAGCAAACTTTCTGAATATTCTTTGCTAGTGAGCTTTTGTTTTATTGCTCATGAGCATGGGCATTTTGTATTTATGCTACATATAAAGATATGGAGTAGCAAAATGGATTTTCTTAAGCAAGCTTCCCTTCTACATAGCTGTGGAAATAGTGGTGAATCCTTAAACAATCTCCAAGGATGCTATTTCATTTTCTGCCTCCTTCTTTCCAGCCCACCTGTTCCCCCAGATATTAACAACAACAACAACAAAAAAAAAAAAAAAAAAAAAGGAAAAAAGCTTCAAAGCTTTAATTTTTAATATTATTTAATAAAACTTTCATAGTTAAAAAACACTTCTGAGTTGTTACTAACTACTTTTTTACATTTTTTAATATAATCAAAATTCAGGTCCAAAAGTTAGCAACATAAATTTGTTATATTTTTTACAGATTTTCTTTCTTTCAGGTATAGGAACTTCGTGGTGGCTTGAACACTGGAGTATTTCATTTACTTTAGGTTACCAAATAAATAAACCTGGACACATGTTATTGATTCAATCTACTCTATTTCATGTACAATTTCTTCAGATAGACCTTAAAAAAATTGAACTTAGGAGCAAAAGTAGCACTACTGCCAAGTTTGCTTATATAGTTGTGGAGATCCTCTTTCCAAAAGATTCAAACACTTCAACTTGTTTTTGAGTGTGGCTCAAAATTTAACTCTCTACTAACCCCATTGATTGCATGTATATGTTATCTCAGTCTTTTGTTAAGGGGTCCATCAAATGGACTGGATAAGATTTTAATTCACTCCTCCTCCTAGAGGAAACAGTAAGTAATTTTCTTTGAAGCTGTAGTAACATAGTTCATAAAAGCCTATGGAGGTCTATGCTGAATACTGTCAATATTCTTTTGATGTGATGATCTATTAAATGCCCAAGAGTTTGAGCCACAGAGCAATTCCCTTTGTCTCATAAAGAACATCACCAAAATAACTTACTGCTGCTATTATATGAAGCCTAGAAGGCCATATATGTTGCCCTTCTAGGATTTGTTTAATTTGAAAAAAAATATATGTGTGAATATACATGACTTGTACTGGTAATTCCATACAAGGCTGACAAAACTGCTTTCTACTTATACTTTATAAAGGCTTTAAAAATTATTCTAAGTCTTGTTTCTTTTCAGAAAAATTAATTTGTTATTCTCTCAGAAAAATTCTTAATCAGAGGTTCACACTGTGAAGAACTTCAGCAGCAAGTGTGGATCTCAACTATCATCCAGGTGGTCCATCGAATTTCTATGTTCAGTCAAGCAGGTGAGAGAGTAGGAGGTCTTATTAAAACTACCCTGAGTGTCACAGGAGGTCTTTCCAAAAATAAAATGGAGTATCTGCCTGCTACCACCAGCACAGGTCAAAATGAAAGTCATAAGTGACTTACAGAAGAAAGCCTATTGATTTTTGTGTTTTCAAGTGAGAATTCAAGAAGAGAACAATACCATTGCTGTCAATAAGTCATAGCTTTGTGTGACTTTTTTTCCCCATTTGACTACAGTTTCTTTAAATGTATGTGAATTACTTGATATGTACATTACTTAATATGTATAAGAAAACGTGTTCGATAGTGTGAATGTTTGGCAGAGAACTTTGAAGATACCTCAATTTAACGTTCTGCTGTCCTGAATTTACATTTAATGATTTTGAAAAAGTAGCAGGTCTTAAAATACCCTGAATGTCATTAAATGGAGTTTATTTAAAAGTTTTGAGGTATCTCTCAGTTAAACTGATCCATACCTGTCTACAAAATGCTACATCTGTAACACCACTGTGAGTTATTAATTTCAATTGAGTCAAACCAGAAGTAGGTTGTACCATTCTTCCTATACCCCTTCCTGAAAATGAAGGGTCCCTCATTGAGGAAAAAGAAATAGTTTGCTGTTTATGAAATCATCTCTGAGCCTCTCCTGATCAAAAGAGGCAAACCAAGCCAAACTGTTAGATGTGTTGCATCTGTGATGTAAATTATGTGCTAAGCACTGAGCAGACATAATAAAATTTAATTAGGGCCTAACTCAGTAGATAGGCTGTCAAAGAGGAAGTATAGTGTTTGAGCAAGTAAGTTACCCTGCCTCTGAAAAACCATAATGAAATTATCTTTCTATTAATAGTGACACTAGAAGGTGAAGGGGGAGGAAGAGGATGTAGAAAATCTCTGATTAAAGAACATTAATCCTCACTTTCTATTGCATGTTTAAAGAATGCATTTTCTTGATAGGAAAATGTACATGACACCAGAGAATAACATGTAACTTCATTGAACAGTAAAGGTCTAGATTTTCAATAGTACAACAGATTGTATTTATCTCTATGGTATAATTAAAAAGTTAAACATTAGCATTTTGTTGCTACCTCAACCACATAATTATGGAGCTTGAAAAACCGTAGTTAAGGGGATTCCTAATGGATGGTATTTCCAAGTGTGACATGGAGCATACACTCCCAGGGTTTCAGTCTTCTGGTACCATCATTGCAGTATGAGCAAATACGGAAAGATATCTATGTGTTCTGTAATGTCTGAAGACCCTCGTGTGCAGTAAAAAATTGACAAAAATATAGATTTGTCAGGAACTATCTTGACACTTAGATAGTTGGGTTCATTGTGGAACAGCTTTTATTACTGCCAACTCCTGGCGGTGGAATAGCAGGCCTAGTAGCTTCAAGTTTCTTCTCTATTACTATTTTCCTCTAACAAACACAACCTTTCTTTTCTTATTTTATTTTTTCCCTGATTTCTTAGCTAGTTTTTTTAAGTGGTAGAAATATACTTAAAAACACATGTATGAATATGAATGCCATGCTGAGAAAAATCTTATTTTTACAGAGTATGATTCTATGAATAATTTTCAATATATTGTTGTGATGACCATTCCTGGAAACACAGATCATGTAAATACTGTAAAATAATAAATCATTTTACTTTTCAAGAACAGCATAGTGGAGGAGAACTAAAGTAAACTGTCTTTGAAAGACAAGGGTGCAGAATGACTCAGAATTGCCATACTGCATTGCCCAGCTAACCCAATATACTAACTCTGATGATGGCCTGACCAGATTAATCAGAGATAGATGCAGCAAATTCTAAAACACTCAAGGAATAACCTGCCCAAGGGAAAAAAATATTTCTAACTGCTGTCAGTTTGTGGTTAATTTATATCTTAGATCTTATGGGTATATATTAATTTTAAATTATTTTATCTTCTACTGCATAACTATGAATTTTCTTACATTGAATATAGGATTCTTATATGGATCAGTACTCCTCTTGATGTCAATATTATCTTGTGGCAGTGAATTACACTAGCCAATTATACGTCAAGTAAAATCATATTATCTTTTATCAGTTTTAAATGTATTGCCCTTGACTTTCATTGATTGTTCTGGTTCCCAATTTACCTTGTCTGTAACATTTTTATAGTATATGACATACTCTTAACAGCACTTTGCTGGTGTATCATCTTATAGAGCCCCAATCTTGTTTTTTTCCTTACATTCTACTAGAGCTGATGGTGGCTGCTTTTGGTATCACCGTTGTGATTCTAGTATTAAAAGGCAGAGAAGAATGAAACCTTGAATAGCTACAAGTCTGCCAAAAATTAGAAAGGCATATAATAATATATATTGCATTTTTCATCATCAAGTGATGTGATAGATAAGTTGTAGAAATTTTAAAAAAAGTTTTTCTTTCATGTTTCGTGTAGATTTGTCTCGTTTTCCCTTAAATTTCTAACTGCAACAGGAAGAGTTTCCCTTTGAATCAAGTGACTTTTTTTCTGAGACATTCTGAAATACAAAGGTCATGTATCTTGAGGTAATAGGTCCAACCAAGGTTTACCTTTAGATAAAGGCAGAACAGAATTACTAAAGGAGTTAAAAGTATAATAGATTTTCTGCAGAAGGTGGTAGCCTGGCTCCAATTCATGATATACTCTTCTTCCTTGCTGTTTAAATAACATGGCAACAATGGGATTAAGTTTGAGATTTATGGAGTAGAAGTTACATTTAGGGGATGAGTCCAAGTTCCTTTATTATTGCTATCTTATTTTAGGATGTTACATGTAATGCTTGGAACAGAGACAAAAACTGAATGCCAGAGCCTGTTTTGATTATTGCTGTTCCTGGCTAATTATTACTATTTTAACTATTTATTGCCACAAAGTAAGAAAATTGTGGACTCTGTCAAAAACAGTAGTATCTTATATAGGACAACATGATATATTTTAATTAGAATACACTGTTAAAGTGTTCTTTGAAAGAAGGCAAATTATTTTTTGTTCATAATATTTCTTAGTCTGAAAAGAAACCAAAAAGTATCAAAATGGTGAGAACAGGCTACAGCAATAACCAAATTCACAATTGAATTACAAAGTCATTCTGAGTCACTCAAGCACATAAATGAACTTCAGAAGACTTCATACAGATTATAACATAAGTGATCCGCAAACAATCAACAAGAAGTTAGAAATAATTATTTCTATTGCTGAAAATACATTAAAATATTATATTTTACAGAACTTCTTATTTTCTTTTTGTTCCTTTCAGATTAGTTTCTCATAGTATAAAACTAATAACTTCAATGGCTCAGTCCACTGGAAGATACAGACTGTTGGGGGTACACAGCAGATGTCACTGGCCAGTAATGATATCAACAACAGAACATAGTTCTGAACATAAAAGAAGCCTGTATGTATTCATACATTAATAATTATTCATAAAATATAACATTTCATAAAGAGCAATAGATTTTAGTTCGAACATAGCCTATTCAAATTAAAAAAAAGAAACATTATTACAAAGACTGCCATATTTCAGTTTACAGACTGAAATCCTAAATACCTAATGTTGTCCTTTATTTTATAAATAAAACATGCTGCATTCAAAGACAAAGCAATAAGACAATTTTTGCTTCACAACACATATGCTACTCAACACTTGAACATCTTTTCCTTTTTGCCCCCCCTACTTCTTTTATTCTTTTTGAACCCCAAATGGTTCTTTCATACATCAACATAGCTTTCCTCAGTCTCCAATAACTGTAAGAATCACTGATAATTTCTGACAAAACATACTCTCCCATTGAAAAAAAAAAAAATCTTATGTGTATGACTACATGTCTTCACAGTAGTAGCCTCTGAAGTATAATAATTTAAAGAAATGTCACGGAGGCACCCCAAAGTCAGTTTTAGGTGGGCAAAAAGTTCCAAAACAGACTTTATTCTAGCTGGAAAAGTGGAGCAAATAAAACAACTAGAAACAGAGTTTATACTATTAGTTAGCACTCCGACAACATAAAATACAGGTTTGGATATCAGTTGAGGAGATTATTGGGGTACAGCAAAATAAGAATAATGAGGATCCACAGTGTGCATGCACACACTCACAAGAAAAAAACCAGAGCCCTCTGATTCCAGGGTACCCACAAGAAATAATCACTTGCCTGGGTTAGGCAAGGACTCATTCAAGGATATATCCATTAAATAACCACTCACTCAAATGAGGAGGTGAGGCGCTCTCAGTCCTGGGAAGTCTACTTAGACAGCATCCTAGTCTAACGAGAGGGCTCCAGTCGACAGACTCCCTGCTCCAAGAAGAGTAATGGGGGCCTTTGTTGGGAACCCTATTTTATAGTCTGGTCAGATCTGGCTGTGGGCGTTACAACATGGTCCAGAAGCATTGCAGCTACTCTGGGCACCTCCTCTGCTAACAGCCCAGTCAATTGACTCAGGGTCCCGTTAAGGATCCGGTCAATTGACCGAGGGTCCCACCTCTCCTGCCCCACCAGCTGGTGGAGGTGAAGTCACCCTGCCCTGGCTTAGGGGAGGATGTAACTATCAACACCTTGGTACCACCCTAGGTGTGTATGTGGGGACAAGCACAGTGGGGCACAAAAGGTGCTAAAGGAGCCATCAACTGCCTATTGAAGGCTCTAGATCTCAGGAGGATGTGCAACTGCCACAGAAAGAAACAGCTGAGCAATTAGAGACCTCATCTAAGGTTGAAAAACAGCTTCATAGTCTTTGTTCTTTCTGCTCCTGGTCAAACATTTGAGTATCGGTTTCCCATGCTTCCAGACAGTAGCCTGGTTTCCCAGCAGTTTTTATTCTGTGAGTGCCTTTGCTATCATTGCCTCCCTCTAGAAGTATTCTATTTTACACAAAAAGATTAAAGCTCAACTGAACTAAAGTCACAGACCTGGAGAGTCTGCTATATAGACAAATATATAGAATTCTCTATAAATAATACTAAATCCATAAAAATGAAAATTCTGACTCTGTCCCTCTTGTTTTTCTAAAAATATGCTAATTTTTGTAGGTACATGATAATTATTCAGATTTGCAAGCAATACATATACAGAAGGTACGACTTCAAACAAATTGCTGTAGTGTAGGAAAGACTCAGACAGATTCTTTCTAGTCAAACATATACTTTTATCCTATTGTAAAAAAAAGAGTTCGCTTGTACTTTCAGTGAAAACAAACAAACATCTTTCATTTTTCCTATTTACAGAGGCGCATGGTAATCACTGTGGAGTAGCTGAAACATTGTAAACTGGCACCCTTACTTAGTGTGAGTTAATTGTTTACACATCTGTGTCCTGAAACTAAGACTGGGCAGGTGGCTGCAGAAGTAACGACACAGTGTTTTATTTTATAAATGTTGTCTAAATCAGTATATTCTAAGACTTGATACTATCATTACTGCAAGATTAGATGGCCCTTGAAGGAACATATGAAAAATCTAAAGATATTGAAAAATTGATGTGCTGTAAAATATGGTGATAACTAAAGTAACAATAAAACTGACAGCTGCTAATATGTTGATGTTAGTAATATACAGTTTCTCTACCAGCTACCAAAATTATGGGGAGTACTGAAGAATTTTGAGAATGTTCAGTCTGCATTCTGAAGTCTAAAGAAAATGAAAAAATACTTACTTCTTTAGAGACCACATGCTGTCTGAAAAGAACTGGAGTCTCTGAGTTGTTTTTGAACTAAAGGAACACATGTGGTTACAGATACTGCTATAATCTAGATCAGGCTGACTTTCAGAGACATGGGGCAGCAAGGCAACACTCTTGCGATGAACTCAGGAGTATATAATGAGCTTCTGAATTTACCTCAGAACATGACGATGGTTACTGTCACCTCAACACCTTCCAAGAGCTTTGCATCTAGGGAGACTGTCTTTGGAATCCTCTCGTATCAGCAGGGTAACAAGACAAATATGTTGGACTTATCTCACTCAGTTTTATGCATATTTTAGGTAGATTTCTACTTCTTCATGAAATCCATCTAATTATCTTGGGATGTAATCCTGCAATGAGAACAATCATGTTATGGGGGTGCGTATCTGAGCTGATGGGCACTGGTATTCATGACAGCTAATGAAATTCAGCATTGAAAGCATACTAATTATCTCCCTTTTTAAAATACAGAAAAGACAGAGGGAGGTATGTGGTAAAGTCATACACTTTTTATTTATTTATTGTAAGACTAGAAATAGTACTATTGTAACAACTAAAGGCAATTTCCCATCAGATTTTCTTGGTCCTCTGATTTGATGAATGGCAGTTCTGCTATATACTGTCAAGGATTATTCATCACAAAACAAATTTTCAGGTTACACTTGGGATGGAACATTCTCATTTGATACTAGAAATAGGATTCCACATAGATTTAAAAGGAAAATTAGTGAAACCCTGACTTACTAATACAATAGCAAATACAACATAAAACTAGTAAAAACAGGTCAGTACACACTTACCAGAATTTTATACGTGACCTATAAATTTACTTCAGATATACTGCAGCATAGAACTTGAAAACATTTGAGTTAGAGGAAAAGGAAAAAATCTTGATGAAAAAAAGTGCAAATTTAAAAAAAACGTGAAACTTTTAAAATATTTTCTTCAGAGATGAAACAAAACAAAATAATTTTAGAATGGGACTCTCTGAGGAAAGTTCAGGGTGCTGATATTTACAAAGTATGTAGAGAAATACTGCTGTGATCAATAATACTCGACAGAGTTCCAGAAATGAAGATGATAGATAGATAGATAGATAGATAGATAGACAGACAGACAGAGAGACAGATAGATAGATAGACAGACAAACAGACATGATAGATGAAAATTGGCAAGTTAAAGAAACAAGGATCCAGAAAGGACGTTGAGGTAGCCAAAAGGAAATTATGGCTTTGGGAATTAGTGAGTAGAGAGACTGTTTTTTACAGCACCAAAAACTATGCCCCTTCTAGCATCCTTGTGCCTCTCCTCATAACTGAACACTTCTCTCCTGCAACCCAAACTTTCTACTCAAGCTAACCTGAATCTTCTGTGAAAATTTCAAGTCTGAAAATAAGGAAAAATATAAGTTGTCTTCTGCACTAGTTGAAGGAAATTCAAGCTTACTTATGTTCTGAGATGCACTGAATTGACCTTATGTCTTCATTTCCATGGTTAAAATAACCTGTAAATAAAGTCTATATACTTCCAGTATTAATCCTGTTGAAGAAGTCAGGAGAAAACAATGCTCTTTTCAGTGTTAATATAATGTTAAACAAAGTCCTTATTAACTATTTAAATATTCTTTCAATAGTATTCCTTCAGCTATTTGGAATACCTTTCATAAAAGTATAGCATAGCTGATACACCTATCAAAACAGAAATGTTGTTTAGCAGTAATTTTTTTGGGTCACAAATTATAAAAGTATGTCTCAGCTTTCAAATAATTGCCAAATAATATTACAAGAGACAAGATGGAAGAAGGATTAAATTTATATTCTTTTGATTTTTTTTTTAAGTAAGTAGGTTATAACCAGTTGTTAAAGGAGGAATGTTTGCAATTTTGTGACATTCAGGGGACTGGGGAACCTTTTATAAAATGTTTTCTTCTTTTGTTGAAGGAAAGAATATAGTTGACAATGTTCATTACACATAATTTAAACAGTAATGACAAAATTAGACTTTACAAGAGGAATACAAATGCCATTCCAGAAGACATTTCAATTATCACTATTGAAGTGATTGTAGTTTCTGTTCTCTGATGTGCATTTCCATTGTTTGTCTTTGTAGTGTCAAAACTATAAATTTTCTAATTAGTGCATTAGCAGTATTCTATTAAATAGATTTTTAATTGCTTTACAAAAGTAGGCATTGTTTTACAAAGTCTTAAAACTTTGTATCTGATACTAATGGGGAAGATCTTTAGAATTCTGGAATGTTGATATGAAAAAGCAGGGGAAAATAATTTAAGAAAAAAAAAAAAAGACCATAAAACCCAGTATGAGAGAAAATGAGGATTAAGAAGGAATATATTCTCATATTACTGCCAGATCAGGAAAACACATCTGGTTGTGATAGTTTTCCTCGATTACTCTTTATATGGATGTGTCTATTGTGCAAAGACTCTGCCTGCTCTTCTGCAGGAGAGCAGAAGACCTAGGTAAGTAGATAAGATACGAGTAAATGGTCTCCACTAGTTTTAGGGATCATTACCTTAGTGGAAGTCTGAAACATTAGATGAAGTTGTTACTTAGTAGAAAACCATTACACCAACTGATTTAATACAGGAACATTAAAATGTATCATGCTAATAAGATCAAACTTATGCAGTTTTGCATTTGTTCCCTAGGCCTCTTTCAGCAGTAAAGCATGCTAAAGAAAACAAACCAAAAAAACTAAAGCCAAAACAACCGCCCCTTCCCCCAGGAAGGTTTGGATTGTACTTGCATCCTGCAGTGCAAAACTGCTTTTCTTTTTAATAATTTACATATTTCCATTTTAAAGAATCAGTTTGAAGAATTGGAAGTACTGCCTCATAGTTATGTTGTGGGTTATTCTCTTCTCTTTAAAACTCTAACAGAAAAGTATTTATGATTCAAGATTTGTTAAGTAGTTGCTTGTGGAAAACTGATAGTTCCAGGACATGTGAACTTGTACTGTTTCTAGGAGAGCTGAGCTGCACCTCTCACACAGTTCTCTGAAATACACTGTATTACTAGCTTTCATCTCATAGGATTGTATTTTAAATGCCTTATAAAGTTTTCCACTAAGTACACAAGGAATTCCTGAGGTAATCTTTCAAAATCAACTGTTATGCAAGATTTTCTGTATTATCTGTGTGGATGAAGATTAATTTATCAACATCCAAGCCTTTTATCTACCCCCACAAAGTAAGTATTGTCAAGGGAAATGGAGAGTGATATGCCACTCATACGTTATTGAATAGCTGACAGGCACCATTAAACTACCCCAGATAAGATCAAGCTTGCCATTCGGTATAAACAGTTGAGGTACGCTCAAACAGCAACAGGCATCCAGCTGATACAACATTCTTTGCTGCAGGAGGATTTTTCCCAAAAGTAAAACAAACAAACAAACAAACAAACAACACAGTGGGTATTGATTTAGTTTAGAAGCTCTCTTCCAGTCTTATTTTACAATATACTGACAGACTAAGAACAAATACCTCTGTTCCAGTTCTGGGTTTCAAGGTATTTAATTGTAGCCAGAATATTTTCTTGGAATATAGAAGAAGGGTGAAAGTGTAGCCTATCCATACTTCAGATTTATTTTAGGATATTTAAAAGTGCAGCATTTGAAACAGTCCTGGTAAACAACATAATGCTCAAAGATGTTAAAACAATGAAGAGAAACCATCACCAAAAGTTTATGTAGAGCTGCTTTGATGTTGTTCCACTAAGCTTAGTATCAAGTTTCACTATGGAATGTGGAACTAATGACACATGATTCCACAAGGATTTATGTCTTCTGTTTTGATTTCACTCCAGGAAGATTTAGTCCACACAGAAGTTTTCCATACACTGAGTGTTCTTATGTATTTATATGTATTACAAATGCTTATTAAGTGATATATAGATTTATACACTATATATATGTCTTCACTTATATGGTTTCTCTGAGATATAAGATGACATTTAGTTGCATTCCCTCAAGGTGCCATTAATGAGGTGTCTTTCCTCCAGCTGGGTCCTGGAATTCATCACACCAGATGTGGACACCTAGACCTTAAACATATAAATTCCGCTTACAATAAGTTGACACTTCTAGTGTTTAATTCAATAAAAAGATGTCTAAAAGATGTTTAAGATATTTTTTATCATCACTTTAACTGTCATATTTGATAGAATTTGGACGAGATGTTCAACAGTTATAGGGTCCTGCCATCAAAAGAAATAGAAATGCACATAAGTTTATGTATTATTAGTTTACGTATTTGTCATATTCCAAAATTAGTTTCGGAACATTAGTTTAAGTATTTGTGATATTCCAAAATTATTCTTTATATATAGTCTTTGAATATCTGTGAATTCATTTGTGACATTAAAAAATCTCTGGATTTTGGTTAGATTAGAGCTGTATCTTACAGAATAATCAGGCCTGCACACAAAACACTGTAGCTCACAGGATGGAAATGAAGTATTTGGTCAAATACAAACTATGCTGAGAGTTTATTCTCTTTATTTTTCTCATATCTTTTTATGAAACCTGCAAAACTTTATGTTAGAGTAATTTCAATGCCAATTCCTCCATTTATTTGGAGGTTCCCTAACTGAACTCTCAAGGATTCATTGCATTGCCCTTGAATATCAATTAACTAGGGAGAGGTAGAGTGTATCTATTATTTGCGTTAATGTGTTACCAGTTCTGCTGTATTTTGTTCTGTTGTATCAGAGTAGATTTGTTAGTAACCTCACGAAAACATAAACGCTGTATCTTAAACGCCTTGCTTAGTGCCTTAAGCCCCTTGGTTAGTGTCTCAACCTACTATTCGCCTCTCCTAAGTGTTTTCCTATTGTTCTAAAAATCCATTAAATTTTAGTGCTAATTGCAGAGCTCTATTTCCCTCTTGTATTAGAACCTCTTCACAGGTGTATAGCTTCACACGAGACTGACCTGCTAGAAATAAAGGATTCATTTACAGTAATACACTATGTCACTGAATTTCTCAATGCCATGTAGTCCTAGTGAAGAAAAACTAAGTAGTACCAGAGAACAATCCTGGGCAGCTGAGCTATGTCAGCTTTGTTGATAAATTTGTAGTGTCTGGAATGCTTTTGCCTAGTACTGGTCACTAATCCACCAATCTCTGAGTTTAGCTTGTCTGTTAGCATGGTGCTATTCTGAAGAAGTGGTTTGGCTGCATCTGTTTTGTTTTGGATGAGAACAGAGTTTAAAACCACTTTTTGTGCTGTGCTGGTTGGCTTTGGTGATAGTTACCTTCAGTACTAGTTATCTTCAGTGTAAGAGAACATGGCTGAGCTCATTTAATTTAGCAACATAGACATATGCTGTGCATCTACACAAGGAGTGAATTAAGCCATCTGTTCTCCTTGACCTTTCTTCCTGAGTCCATACTACTGGTTGTATATTTTTCATCAACTATTTTAGAAAGCAGCCTGAGCTCAGACTGCTTATAAATTATGGAAAGATATGTTGTCACATTTGGAAAAGACTTTTCAGAACAGGACATTTATCTGCTTCACAATGTCCAGGAAACTGGTTTTGAACCAATATATTGCTGAAGAAAGGTAAGTATTAGAAGTATTATTGCATTTAATTTCCATTGATGGCTAGGTAACTCAAAATTTATAGTACTAAGATAGTCATCTAGGTCATTCATCCAATAACGGAATTCAAAATACATTGATGTGTGTGTAGGCTCCCCACAAAATGCTTGAAGAACGTAATCCTTTAGCTTTGACTAATCAAACAACATGTAACAAAATGAAATGCAGGTAGATTTAAAGTACCACCTCTCTGCAGGACCTACATGCCTAACTTGACTCAGATTTCAGCCCTGATCTTCTGATCTTGAGTTCTCTGGTAGCTGTTTCATCACAATACATAGCTGCTGAAATGTAGGAGGAGCTGGTCCTCATTTTTTCTACATGTATTTTTATCCAATAGATCAGTCATTTTCATGGTTTCCCTGGATGTGGATATGCTGATATTATTTGTTCGTTATACTACACAGTGTGCTTGAGGCAAGAGTGAACCTCCTTTTCTGTGAAACTCAACTGTGCTGGTATGTGCTCTTCATATGATATATTTTTCTCATGCAGAAATACATTTCTGTTGAATCAAAATTTTGCTCTAAAGGCCATTATATTTCCTTCAGCTCTCAACTCTGTTTTCAGATTTCTACCAAATAATCTCCTGTCAAACCTTCCTACAATACCGTGTTTTCAGTGCTTAAAAATTACCATCTATATGCATGCTTTTTTTACTCAAAGCGTAGTCTCACCTAGAAAGACATAATTTCTTGTCATCCAAGCCAAAGGTATGAGAACAAAACATAATGAGATCTTTCCTCACTTTTCATGGAAAAAATATATTTTTCCTATTAGAAATCCCTTGTTCTTGCAACATTCAAAGCTTTAGTCTTCATAACAAAACTAGTGGATATTTTTTAATACATATATTTTCTGAGAGTTTTTTATCTGAAGCCATGTTTAACTACTTTTTTCTTCCTTGTAGTTTAAATAATAACAGCAATAATGAAGCTTTCACATAAGAACGGAGTAGTAAATATCCATTTAAGTCACACATGGAATTAAGGAAAATGAAGTGTAATATATATAATCCCCTATGGAAATAACTTCATAGGATGTGAAGAACAGGTGTATGAATGTTGTTAATATTGATCTATTTCTTTTCAAGTAGCTTGCTAAGAAAATATGCCCATTTCCATACAGAGTAATTCTTTCTCAGTATTGACAAAGAAGCTGAATTCACAGGCAGACTTGAAGAGGACAAAATGTTATCATGAATTTGTGTCCAGTAAAGGGTGATTGCAGCTAGCAGCTACTCATATCCTGAAGGTGAGATAATTGGCCTTAACTGCTGAATTACTGTGAATAAGCACCTGAGCAAAGCTGCTAGCTGGTTATAAAAAGCAATCCTGTGCAAACACTTGTGTGGAAGTGAAACTTGTATAAAGTATGTCAGGTTGTGTTTATCTTTAAAGTGGATTGTTTAATAGAGATCAAGCCATTGGAATAAATACTAAGAATGTGTATTGATTTTTAGTTCTAACTTTTCATGTGGTTTTGCCACAGTGAATATTCTTTATCTCCTTCCCTGGTGTTACGGAAGAATAGTCTTTTTCTTTTCACGATGGTACAAAATTGCTTTGATGTTCTTCTTCGTACTGTTAACTTAGAGGACCTTGTATTTCTTAATAGATCCTTGTTACCTGAAATTTGCCATCTGATGCTGAAATCCACAAGCATAGCTGGAAAAAACTAAAATACAGTTTTTGATTACTGTGGAATTTGTAGTGGTACCTGTTACCAAAGGAAGTTTTTATCTTTTATGCATTAAAATGTTGAGAATGTTAACCCATACAGTACGTAACAGTGATAGAACTCATACATTGAGATTTATTGGAACAATTTGCTAGCTGTATTCCAGCAGAAACATCACTGAGGTTGGTCTGATATTCTGACTGAGGAAATTCAGTCACTGTCATGTATATCTGAAGTACTGCATATTAAAAGTAATCATATTATGTTTTATCAGAATGTTATGTAATTTAATATATATTTTCAAATAATTTGACGTTGACTGCCATGAATTTTAGTAAGAATATAATCAGTAGCCAGTGGTCAAAGCTAGCAATATATCTTAGAGAGTTTGCAGTTTTGCAATTTTGATTCAGTCATCCAGATTTATTCTTATATGAGCTGAACCAAAGGTTTCTTTTTTATGTCACTAATTTTCCTTTCCATTCTGGACACTGGGAAGAAAAAAAAAAAAAAAAGAAAAAAAGGATAATGCAGAGTATATGTATGACTAAAACACAGGTCAATCTGCATTTATGTAGAGATAACACTTTAAACATTTCACAATCTTAGCAGTAATGACATGATAATTCACCAGGAGCATCGAATGACAAAATTATTTGGTACGTTTTGTGAGACAGTGCATGTGGTACAAGTTGAAACAGCACAGGTTTTTTGTGATACACACTTTCAGATAAGCTGTCATGAATAAAATTGCGAATATGTGGATACCCTTGGAGATATAGGAAAAGTTCCTTTTTCTGCCCCAGAAAATTAAACTTCATATTTCCCCAGAGAATGGTCTAGCCAGCAAACGATAGACTTGCTACTTCTTCATTTGAACTAGAGAAATTTAATTTGAGATTTACTGAGAAAAATGCTTTGTCATCTTCTTGTTAAGAGAGGTACTGTAGTTTAAGCTCTTCACTTCAGGTCTCTGTTCTCAAGGTTATTTTTAATTAAGAACAAACATACATTGAATTAAATTTATTTCTGTTGTTATGTTATTGATTGATGTAGGTGACTTTTACTTCCACCTCACTAAACCTTTAACTTGAGAACAATATAAAGTTAAGTTTCTCTCCCTTCTATTGCACCTCAAAGAACTTATTAAGATTTGTTTTGCTTAGGTTTTTCTAAACTTTAATTTTTCAAGTATACTCTAACTAATATGAAATGTAGCCTGTGCCCTTCTTCCTCCACCATTCTCATCAAATAATCATCATGTATTATGATAATTCTATAATGATACAGAAAGGGTGATTTTCAGAATATCTTGCTGTCCTCAAGTTTCACTTCAGTCTTCATATTTGAGTGACAATAGATAAAGTTTTGGGTTTTTTTTTTACTGGAAAACCGGTGACTAGCAACAAACTTATGTTATGTTTGTACCCATATTAGGCTTTGTTTTATTTACCTTTACTTGCAATAATATCTTATTTCCAGCTGTTTGTGTCGCCTCCCAATACACTTACTAGTCAGAATGCAAAATATTTTTCCCAAATAAATAACTGATCTTATGCATAACAAATAATGACAATTAAGATCTTAGTTTGCTCTCTTTTTAATGTGGATTGTTTCAAAATACCTATGGAACACATTAATTTTGTATTTTTCCTTCAATATTAATAATGTAGGAATGATTCTATTAGGATTTTAGGTATCCTGCCTGATCACCAAGGATGATCTTCAAGATTGTGTAGAGGCTGTAACAACAAGGTAAGAGTATATGTATCATGTTCTTGATCTTCAGACTATTGCACGGTATTTTTCTGAGCTATTTAATAACACAAATATATTTCTTTACTTTTTTTTCATTCTCCTATATAATGCTTGCAAACATTGCCCATCCACAATGATCTTCAGCAGTAAATTTTGCAGTTCTATTACTTATTGCATGAAGAATTTTTTTCTTTTGTTAGCAAGGAAAATGTGCGGTTTTTGGAACCTGGCTCTAGCTATTTCCATTTAACATCTCCTATATTTTATTTTAGAAAAAAATTAAGGAATGGCGATCCTTATTGAGTTTCTCCATGCTCCTTTTGATTTTGTATATCTCTGTCCTATTTGTCCCTTAATAGCAGTGAAGAGACTTAGACTATTCATCTGTTTACTGTATAAAAACTACTCTATAGTTTTGAACATTGTTATTGTTTTTCTCTGAGACTCTACATTTTCCACTCTATCTTTTTTGAGATGGGGAAAAGGATTTTTAATGGTTTTCAAGGCATATTAATAATTTCTACACCTAATTAATTATTATTTCCGGTTTGTTCTCTGTTTCTTTCCTGATAATTCCTAATATTTGATTGGATATTTCATTCTTCTTTGTGAGAAGTATTTTATTTATACTTATTGAGTGTCACCTACACTTTTATTCCTCTGTCCCTCAAACTTATGTAGTATTTCTGCACTTCTCCACAATATGTCTTTATTCTTACCATTATTAATAATTTCAGATTATCAGTCAATTTTCTACTCATTTCCATTTCCACGTCATCTGTGGATATGTTATATAGTACAGGTCCTTTGTTTAATACATGTCTCCTGTTTATTGCACTGATGATCTTCCTTTAGAAGAAGACATGATCATTTACTCCTACTTTTGATATCCCAAGTTTTCATTAACCTGTTATGCCTCCATATGTTATTTTGTCTATGATACGTTTAGGTTGAACTGAGAAAAAACAGAGAACAAAAAGTATAGCCATATGCTACATATCTACAAAAAAAATCCCTCTTTTTTTGGAAAAAGGAAACTCTTCCTTAGTGATTAAAAGTAACTTGTGACAAGGCATTAACTTATGAGGCCAAGAATGCAGAAGCCAAAGAAGAAACTTTACAATTGTCCCTCTAGTTGAAATCACACAGATGTTCCTAATGAGTAATTAAGACTTTTCCTACTTTTTCATCCACAGCAGCTATGTTTACAAGACCATTTTGCTGGAATTTTTAAGAAAAAAATGTTTAGAACCTTCCTAAATTCCAGGGTATTTTAACTTGCTTGGCTCTTCAAAGATACCTAATCAAACTGGCTGTAATTAGAATTTTTGTAACTGATTATTTCTTACAGTTATTTTGTCACTTATACATTTAGCTGATAAGACATTTGTATTCAAACTTATTCTGGTAACTAGGGCATACATGGTACATCTAAACACATTATACTGATGATAAGGTTAGATCCTAAGTGCTATAAGTGGTTTTAGCAGCTGTCAGTGATATCATACAAAATATCAAAGACTTGGAGGACGACAGTCAGTAAGTTTTTCATAATATCATCTCCAGATGAATATCTAAATCCTTATATTTCTCTGCTTTCCCAAGGCACATATAGCTTTCTGATGCTGGCAAGCTCATATGTATGGTCTGTGCATTTTTTCTTTGTCCACAAACAGGTTAAGTTGGAGATTGGGAAGTTAACATGAAGGGAACTTGTGTGGTTCTGCATAAGTGTTTTAAATGCTTTTCCTTTATATGGATTCCAGAAGAGCTGGGTAGGGATGTCGAACAGAGATTTTATGTATTATGGCCTGCTTAATAACTGAAGAAAAAGGAACCTTGTTTTCAAAGCTGATGTTCCACATGTTTCCATAGTAACTAGAGCATTCACTTACACAGAGGTTTCTATTTTGTTATCTTTTAAAACTCATTTTATTATTAGTTTTATTTTTTCCATGTTTTGACTTAAAAGTGTTAAGTTGTAACATTTACTAAATCATATTTTGAGTGTCTCAAGGGATCACCTTGAAAAGAACATTTATTTAATTACATGGGAGTTGTTTAGTCACATAACAAGGGGAGAGGGGTGGGTGGGATGAAGAAAAAAAGGTTTGATTTCCTGAAAAAAAATGGCTCTACAATGATTGCAATGTAGGTAAACCATTTGTACTGGTAGTCTTATGTGTCTCAGGGTTAAAGCATGTGACCAAAAGGCCAAGCACATCATCATGCTATTATTGGCAGCTGGGTCATGGGGAAAAATATGGGTCTCAATCTTCACATGTGCAAAGAATCCACCATAGTTAGCTTCTGTTGTTAGCAGGAACACAAAGCTGTCACCACGTTTGAAGGCAGGAAAAATTTTCTCTTTGTTTTTGTTTCTCAGTATGTTTTGAGATGTCTAATATTTAATTGTCAAAATTTGGTTTACTAGAGGAATACCTTTTTTATCATCATCTTTATCAACTGCTGGAGTTTGAGCATGATGTTGATGACATTTTTCTTTAATATCATCCCAGGTTCTTTAGAACATACATTGACATCAATCATATAAGGAGGAATAGGAGAACTGCAAAGGATGCTATCCTCTTTGTGTGAGATAAAGCTGATGAGACTTTCAGGACTAATTCAGCGACAATGGCAGTAAATCCCAGCAGAGACAGAAGCTTTCTTTCTTCCAGATTTACTTCACCAGTTCCTATAAAGCATAACTCCTATCTTTGACATTTCCTGGCTGTACTAGGTCTTCCTTTCTCTACATGAGTGCTTTACTCAGGTGTGTTTCCTGTCATTTTGCACAGAGCCAGATGTTAAAAGGCAATTTGTTATCCTATGATTTACTGGTACATTGAGCATTTGAGTTAGATATTGCAATGTTAAATTTTAATTAATTTCTGAGTCTAAGTTACAGTTTCTTCATATAATCACTACTGGTTTACTCAGTGATAAACACCAGGAAAATACAGAAATTATTTAATAGAAAAGTATAAATCCCCTGGATCCAGTGACATGCAAAACCCAGCATCCCTTGTGTTGTTTTCTTGGTGTTAGGTTGTTCCTATATCACCCAAAACCCACTATATTTGTCTTCCATGATGTTTTCAAATATAACTGAAAATAGGTTTCATATATCCTTTCCAAAGAGGCCAGATATGGGTGGCTCCTACATGCAAGCTGTGAAGCCAATTAATCCACTTTTATACAGAATATATGTTACAATAGCTGCTTTTCTTACTTACATGTTACAATGCAGTATTCAGCTGTTTTCACTTATTCTTTCTATTTAAGAAACAGTATTTTTAAATGTCTATGTCACTGTTTTCACTAAAAACTGAAACTAATATGAAGTCACAATTACCATGTCAGACTACAAAGCTTTCTTATTATTATAATTTTCAATTCAGGCCAGACATTACTATCAGATCATGTCTGTGATAATATTGTGATTACTGAGGAGACCTTCAGTTTAGAAACATGCAACTTGCTTGAAAACTGGGCTGGTAGATTTTTACACTTGGCTTATTATCTCTTAGTCCAGAAAACTTGGTGGGGTCACAGAATCCTCTCTCTCTCTCTTCATGTATGCATAGGTACTCAGTGGAGTGTATGACAACATATGTATGGATATATGTATGTGGTAGATGTAAAGCTTTCTGTTGATGAATAATTAAACCCAATCTTGCTTCTAAAGTTCAAACATGATACCTATCTAACAGTCAATGAGAAAAGCAAATCATAAAAAAGTTTGTTGACAATAAAACAGCACTTGATAATTCTATTCGGGTTTATTTACCAGACTGTTATCTTCATTCATTAAATTGGTTGTTTTACTGAGCAATAAATAAATAAATAGTGAAATGTGGAGAATTTACTGTTAAAATAACAAAGTCAGACAGATTAGCATCATTTTCTGTCTCACTTTCCAGTGTCTTTTTGAACTAATCATTAGTTTAATTTTTCCTGTATCGAGCTAAGCAGTTTTTCATAGCCTGAGAGTCATATAGTTGTTATCAATTTTAACCACTACACAGCTTCGAACCTTTCCTATGAGGCAAATTGATCACATTAATGACATTATTATAGTTGATTGACTTACCTGATGCAGTTTAATCATTCATTACCAGTTAGCTTCTGAAGTTTAAATGAATGAATCACATGTAAGCTTTGTCTACCGGCTTTGTTCCTTCAACATCTGATTTTTTCACAAATATATTCTCTAATTTTGCTATTCAAAACTTTTAAAATCTGTAACTTCTAGCATTAACTTTGCAGAATGAAAGGGATTTCTAATGTTCCAGTAAGAGCATAAGTCACAGAAGGGAGCTCTTTCTGCAATCTAATGAACACCTCCTAAATATATTGTCTAATGAAAAAAAATTTAAAAAATAAAAAATTATGACTCCAAGGAAAGAGGAGAAAAAGTAGAAGGGGAAATATAAGTGGTGCACAGCACAATGGCATGGTAAATGACAAAAAGAGAAAGGGATAGCCAAACTGAACACGTAAATATGAATGCTGGGATAAGATCAGATATAAAAAATAAAACAAACAAAATACTCTAAGACAACATCTTGAAATGTTGATCACCCTTTTTCATATCAAAGTTTGCCTTTCATTTGGTAAATGTGTTTGAAAGCATTATTACAGTGTATATAATGTACCGTCAGATGAAAATCTAAGGGACTTCAATTGTAGGCAGCATTCCCTGTTGGATGGGACGGATGAGTAATCAACCTTGTAGAAGTTAGCACATTAAGGAGCAGTGAATGGGGTAAACAAATGGTGAAATGCCTTTGAATGGCTGTAAGTATCTTAAATGAAAAATCAGGTAATTAAGAAAGGCTCCACTCTTCATAAACTTTCATTAAGAGCCAGCGAACTTAATGGTTATTGCATTGAAATGTAAACAAATTATAGTAATCCCTGCTGAATATGGTAAGGAATGTTAGAATGGGCTAAGATTTCCTTTACTAAAAAGTAAGTAATAACATAGGAGAATTGAAGGAGGAATTATGTTTCAAGATCCTTTCTAAATGCATAGAGGACAATTCTACATTCACAAGCCACTGAATTAAATAGGACGTAAATAGGTGTCAGAATGCTAGGTTCAAATGATGTTCAGTTTCAGAAGGGTGAAGACAAAGACTTTATTTAATTTTTGCTAAGTAATTGATCATATCTATTACATTTATATTAAAACCCCCAAACTAACAGAAAATTGAATTGGTCTGAAACAGATGAAGAATAATGAAAAAAAAAAAAAAGAAAAAAACAAATCCAAACCTCCAAACCAAAACTAAATTATTCCCTGTTCAGATGTGGTAGAATTTTGGAAAAATGTGAAATGTTGTCCATGATGAAGTAGAAAGCTTTACAAAATGCTTGCTCCGTCAAACTCTACATAGGACAAGTAGAAAGAAATAGTGAGATCTAACAAAGGAATTATACGTGTCAATTTAACATTCTGGTGTTTTGTTTTAATTAACCTAAAAAATGTGAATAATAAGTGAAAAAAAAATAGGCAACATTCTTGGGTTCTTAAATTATAAAGAAGAAAAAAATATGATACACAACCAAAGTGACTTCAGTTAGAAAAGATGTGAAGATGGACTGACTTATTGTTGCAGAAAATGCTGTCCCACACTGTGAAACAGTGGGTCAACTAACAAGAGAATAGGTTAAGATATACTGCATGAAGGCTGCTTTTGTGAGTTCACTCCAAGAGATCATACATAATTGAGTAGTTTTTTTGTAGGAATTCTTCATCAACTCAATAGCCTATTGAGAAAGCTTTCCTTTATCTAATGTCTTCTCTGGACTGGCTATTAAAATCTTTGGAATAAAGTAAGTTCAGAAATTTTTTGTGTATGGAAATTATTTTTCAGTGTGACTTTTTCTGATTAAGGCATCAGAGACCTCTTTCTTTCTTTCTTTCTTTCTTTCTTTCTTTCTTTCTTTCTTTCTCTCTTTCTGTCTTTCTCTCTTTCTCTCTTTCTCTCTCTTTCTCTCTTTCTCTCTTCTTCCCTTCCTTCCTTTCTTTCTCTGTCTCTTTATTTCATTCTTTTTCTTTCTTTGAGAATTCTTACTACCCTTCAGTTTGTAAAACTTATTTCTTGTTAGAAATCTTCAGAAGGTAGCACCTAAATGTTGTGCTATGAAAGTGCTCTAAATATGTCTTTGTTCTAGATAGATTGTGCATTTTAACAGAGAAAAAAAAAGTATCTTTTTTTTTTCCATTACTTTTCCTCCTTTTCTCAACTTCCAGGAAGCAAAACCACTGCCCCAGAAAGTCTGCCAACAAGTTTTTTAAGAGAAGGGGTTCCTTTGACTGCTTGTCATGTACAGTGTTTTACAGTGTTGACATCAATCAATGGCTATGCCAGATTGTGATTTTTACTGACTTAGGTTTTGTTGCAAAGCTGAAGTGAACTGTATTTTACTGTGCACATAGAATACATCAAATTTTGTCATTTACTCCACTATTATCTTTTTGGTTAAATGCAAGTATTAATAGATACATAGAAACAGGACTCAACAGGCTTTTTTTCATCCCTCTCTGACAAGACTATCTTAAACCATAATATGTATCTGTATCTGTGTTTTACTAATTCAGGCATAACTTCATCTCAAAATATTTTGAAATTATGTAAATATGTATATTAACATATAATTATTACATCAAATACTTATTATGTATACTATAGTTTTGTTTAATCTGGTTTAAACCCCGTCCGGCCAAACTGGCAGCAGTTTGGTCCAGGCTCCAGAGGAGGTAAAGGCCTAAGCTGTAGCCAGGCCAAGAACTCCTTTTAGGAAACCCACAAGGAAGCAGAACAGCACACTGAACACTGATAATTTGTGGGTGCAGGGAGTCTTGTGTATACTTTTCCTATTGTATGCAATTTGACTACGAGTCATCCACTTTATGACAGCCTGGGGGAACCTACTTTGAGCTCTCTTTGCTAAATAAGTGGGCTGTATGGCAATGGTTTTATTACTCACAGGTCAGTGGATAAGCCCAATTTAAGTTTAATATAAATCATTTACCTTAAGTAAATGCATACTAAATATAACGAATCATTCAGAAGTATAAGGTTGTGTGATTTTTAATACACTCTCTTCTTCATGTTACTTAGTAAGCTGGATTTGCTGAGGTCTTAAGCTGTAAAGTTCGGCTCATATTTACCAAAAGCAACAACGAACTACACTGAACACTTGCAAGATAAGGTCTGGTTTGCTCTTTGTTGGGAAGAATGGAACTCGCTGGGGAAAAAATAGTGATTACAAGGCTAATGCAGAGATACTACAGACATCTGTGAAATAGGGCCCGCTTTGCACTTCACTAAGAAGAAAAGGATTTACTCAGACAAAACAGCACTTGCAAGGCTATGGACCATAAACAATTTCTACAGCTAAACAAAACAAAGGCACATATGAGCTCAGTGAAAAAGATCCAATGAGAAGCAAGAAGACCCCAAAGTGAAATATTGCTGTTGGACTGAATCATGGTATGAATGGTCTGTAAAGATATAAAAGTCTATGGTTTTCTACACTCAGGTTGGACCTCTATGCAGGTACCAAGCTTGAGTCAGCCCTCCTGCTATTCTACTCCATTATTTTTTTTTTCTGAGAATTTTCTTTCCTGAAAGTTTGCTCTGCAAACAGTTATCAAGCATCACCTGAAAGTTTGCCTCCAGAGTTCTGAAATATAGACTGTGGAGCTAATGGTTATCAGGGAGGGAACGCCTGAAAGTTTGGTCCACAAACAGGTACAGGCCTACCCTGAAAGTTTGCTTTCAGAGCTCTAAATTACAGACTCGGGAGCAAACAGTTATCAGGGAGAGTAGAATCCTGAAAGTTTGCACCACGAATGGTCACCAGGGAGAGAAGAAGCCTGAAAGTTTGCTCCGTGAACAGGTATCAGGCTCCTGGAGAGAAGGTAAGCAGCATTCAGCTTGGCATATTTTCTCCATGCAGTAAATAATAGAGTGAACCTGTCATCAAACTCTTTTTAAGTCACGCTTTTCTTTGAGAAATCTAAGCATTGTTCTGCAGTAAGCAGAATCCTAAATCACTCCCCTGCGACAGTCAGTGTCAACTGATTTCACTTGATTAGGTCCACATGTATCTTCATCCAGTTTGGAAGGATCAAATTTCTTCCTACTGTCAAAACTATTCAAATTTATCATTTACTAATTGTTACATGATCTTAAAGAAAAAATGGGGAAGGGATATTGCATGTTTGTTTGGTTTTAAGAGAAAGATGCAATTTTGTTTTATATAGATATATTCAGTTAGAAAGCAAATGAATTCTAGTCTGCGTACTAATAATGTGATAACTGCACAGCTGGGAGCAAAGCAGATTGCTCTGTGTCTCTGAACCATTTGAATATGCAACATCTGGTGCATCATTGTCAAGCAAAATACCTTTGAAGTCAATGATGCAAGACTCTTTTCCATGTCAAGGGAATTTTGCATCATACAAGCAATACGTGATGGAAAAACTGCCCAAGCTTATTACTGAGCAACATACTGATCCTGCAATGCACAAGAGTAAAAATTGTATTTTTTTTCCATGGTAAGTACGGTACCTATTCACACTATTTAGTATTAAAGACAAAGAATTTCATATCAGAACGTTGTTGGAACTTGCTCACTGGCCTTGTTTTCGAAAAAAAGCTTTAAAATAGTTGACCTGAGCAAGTATCAAATGGATAAATTTCAATAAGTCTGAATCATTAACATTTGGAAAGTATATTAGCAACTAAAATTAGTTTTATCATTGAAAATATCAAGCAACCTTTTTAATAGAAAAGCTCATTGCTCTGCCTATAAGACTGGGATGTTATTGGATGTAACTGATCTTGCCATGTAGAGTATAGTTATCCAAATAATTCATATTTATACTGTACTTTTCCAGCCTAGTGTAATTCTATTTATAGTTGTATTCAGTGATATTCTTTTTATCTTAAAAACATTAACTTCTCTTATGTTTCACTCAGCCCATCCAGATGACCAACCGTGCAAAGTATATTGTTCATGCCACCTGCAAATAATATACGCTAAAAGTCACAACATCATTAGTTGATTTTATGACCCTTCGCTGCAGTTTAATTGCTTTATTTGACTACACAAAGCCTTAGCTGAAATTAACATCTTCAAAAGTCTTGCATTTTTCCAAGGTTGCTTATTTCCTAGGTATTGATCAGGATACATTATGATCAGAGATTGATTCATCAGAGAGATGAATCAAACTGCCTGGATCACACAAATTGCATCATCGAAGGAGATGTATTTGGCTCCACAGTACAAGGTACTTTTCCTATGGCAAGCAGTGAAAAATGGACAATTAAAATTCCACCACTGGTGCCTGAACTCCATCCAGAAGGGAAATCTGTAGGAAAAAGATCAATATTAATTGAAACCAATTTCTTACTTTTCATGACCTTTTGGTAAACCACTAGGTACATTTTTTAATTGATTGATGTTGGGAGAGGAAAAGAAAATTGGAGAAGGTGTCTCTTCAGTTTCTGTACTGTTTTGTGAACTCAGACTTGACTAACTGGTGAGATAATGATGAACAAAGTCTATGAGTTTAGATCAAGCAACTTATAACATTTGTTTTAAATTATTTTGTTACAAACCAACAGTCATTCTTTTCCCTTAAACCTTTGAAATCCAATGTGATGACATAATGTGAGTGGCTGTGCCCTTCACATAAATTCTGAATCCATAAATGTGTATGGTCTCCTTTTCTTCTTTTCCTCTTAGTATTATTCAGGCATATTTTGAAAATGACAGTAACAGCCCTTCTTTCCCTGACCCTGCTTTTTTCTTCTAAGAAGAAGAGTCAAGAGCCTTGTATTTTCTTGAATCCTTTGATTGTCACCTAACCCCTTTACTACTCTTTTAAGTTAGACCTGATGAAATGCTCAGTGGAAGAAATCACTTTGCCTTTGTGGCCTGAAGCCTGGGAAATGACTGGTCCCTCTAATCTCTTATAAGTCTCGTAATTGGTGCTGAGTCGGTGGGCATGTTGCCAAGGCAGCCTCATTTTCCCTCTCTCCTGAGCCTTGCCCTTGAGGCTGTCAATGTCATGACTCCTGGGAAACACGGATGATGGGGCGAGTAGCCATTCTGCAGAAACTAGAACAGGCAGAGTGTTGTGGAGTCATGTAGCTAGGTACATAAAGGCCAAGAAGATTAATATCAGCATTGTCCTTGAGTAAATGTCCTAACAGTTTTCTAGCCATACTGAATGAAATAATCTAAACTTGATGTCACATACATATGAGATTTGCACTTTCCCTTTTTGCAATCTCCTAGTGTGTTAGATGTGGGAGTGCTTGCACAGAAGATGTTAGGAGCTGAGGAAGACTCCTATTCCCTAGTTCAGCTAACACGAGATACTCCCACTGAAGGCCAACAGCAAGGACAGCATTTTCTGGTTTCAAAATGTTTCTTTTATATAGAAATACATATTAGCAGGCTAATTTTAAATAAAAATCAAAGCAGAAACAGCTTCCTCACTACTCCTCCCCCTCCAAAAAGAAATCTTAGGCTATGACAGATCCTCATAAGAGTGGAAGATACAGCAATGTAAAGAACAGATACTGCTTCTCTTATATTGTCTCTTCCGTACTAAGCTGACATTTTAATAAAGAAAAGTATTAGAGTTCCTGAGACCAGGTATTCCATCTTGAGATAATTACACAAAATTAGGTTTTAAAATATTTATTTTTACATTGGAACAACAAGAAGTGCTTTAAATGCAACAGTGAATCAGTTTTGTCAGAATATCCATTTTCGGGCTGAAAATATTGCCTTTTAAACTCAATTTCTTTTGGTCTGTCTCTCCTGTCTTTGGATTCTTTTTTTGTAGTCTCTTGAGAAATACTAGGATATTGACAGTTTTCCTAAAAAATCATCCTGTTTACAATTCTTGTTGAAACTGTTATGCCTCTGCAAAATACATCAGCTTCAATAAAATTTCAGTTTCCATTCCATCCTAAGTAGCTTAACAGCTTCAGTGATTGTGTGGCAGCAGCAAAACCTGTTTCCCCAGAACTCCTTGCCTTGCCTTAAAAAATCTTTGTGGTATTCTTTAATATAGAGACAATCTGACAGCAAAAAAAGACCTTGCCATGGTTTGACATAATAATATTTTAGCCTCTAAAATATTTTTAGAGGGAGAGAATTTTTGAGACAACTGGTTTTGTTTTGTTGGTGGGTTGGTTGGTTGGTGGGTTTTGGTTTTGTTTGTTTTGCTTGTTTCATCATGGAACAGTTCAGGTTGGAAGAGACCTCAAAAGATCATCTGGTTCAATCTTTCATAGGAAAGAAAGTCCAATACTAAAGTAATTACAGAACTGAGGTGTAAATTAAGAATCATATACTTAAAGCACTTCAGACACTAGAGATGATTTGTCATTATTTTAAAACTTAGATATAAGATTGAAGTGTCTGAACTTGATGGGTGACTCTTACTAAATTCTTCTAAATTTAGGACCCTAAATAATTTGTGTAACCTAGGATTGGAATCTAAAATCTTCATTTCACGCTAGCACCTACTCAGACAGTCCTCTGAGGCCACAGTCAAGTTACATCTACCTTCTGCCTGACTCAGTTGTCCTTCCCACTCGGTACACTGCTGCTGTGATTTTCCAATACAGGAACAAATCTTAGTATTATGTCTACAAGAACACCTGGGTATCTAAGCCAATATTGCGTGTTTCATTTTGGGTGAAGGATCTCTAATTTTTAGGCATTATATCTCTAAGCATCATAATGTTTAATCTCTTTGTTTTCATTTCAGGGAATTCAGATCTAAAGAGATAGAGAGACAGAGAGAGAGAGAGATGATAGATAGATATACACACAGTAGCATCTATAAAGTCCAAGAACATACAGAGAGGAAATACTATTACTGGGACTGCAAAAGTGTCCGGGGATAAGTGCCTATTTCTATCCTGGACAATTCATTAGGAGAAAGGAGAATTGAAAGGCTCTGGTGTTCAACTGTGCCAGTCTGCTATATGAGATCATACTCAATTTGAAATCTGCAACAACTCCAATCCAGTAACAGCCATCAGCGTCAGTACAAAAAAATAAACCAATAAAAGTCAGAAGTCACTCTCTACCTCAGAGTTTTAGGAAAGCTTTTTATGCCTTCATCTCTCCAGGAATTCATTAAGAATATCAAGTGCAGGCATATATCTTTGTGAGAAAATGATATCTTTCATAATTCTCTAAAAGTTAACTGCAAACACCCGAGCCTTCCATCTCTATTAATAAGTCCATCCTGGATTTTAAAGGTGTTATGGAGTTTCTAACATTTGGTTTATTAATAAACTTTGACATAAATAGTTGTAAATTCTGTACGATTGTGTGTGAAGAGAAGGGGATTAAGATGAGCAGAAAAATAGCTGTCTGACAGTAAAAAGACTTAAGAAGAAACTGTGGTATGCTGCTGAGAAACCACCTTTGTGTCCATAATTTCTCCATACTCACTCAGATAAGTTCACAGTCTAC
The DNA here is from genome assembly GCF_036013445.1 of Caloenas nicobarica. Classification (NCBI taxonomy): domain Eukaryota; kingdom Metazoa; phylum Chordata; class Aves; order Columbiformes; family Columbidae; genus Caloenas; species Caloenas nicobarica. Next base: position 29,647,160 of record NC_088247.1, read on the forward strand.
CTCAGGCTATCTTGTTCAAAGAGCAAAGACCCAAACATTTATCATGTTCTTTAATTACAAGATTGTAACTATAATGATTGCTAAAGGTTATCTGAAGTTTAAGAATAATATAAAACATTTGAATTATTTAGAAAACTTTGATACTTGTCTCTGATTTTGGACATTAAGGGTTATCAGAAATCAGGAAGTATTAGGGTGCATTTTAATTTGTTTGAGTTTAATTCCATAGGATTATTTAATTAAGAATAGGAACACAAAAAATCAGAATAGTACCCATTTAGAATGCATCATACTTTTTTAGTCTTCATTGATTACTGCAGTCAAAGAATTTGGACAAATTGTCAACATCAGATTTGCAAACCTTCACAATTCTGAAATTAGTTGATATGTACATCTTTTGTGGAAACCAGGGGCTACTGAAAATTGCTGTGATCTTTTTAATTTGAAAATTCTGACAGAAAGAAATTTTTTAAAAGTGTTTTCTAGGAGCAGGATAAAACTTCAGATCTAAACCAGATTGATTTTGGGGCTGCCATGTATCTAGATTTTTATTTGGTATAGAGAGAAAAAAAATCAACAAAACAACAAAAAACAAACAAACATTTGAAGAATACGATCTGAGTAAAAGTTTTGTAAGTGCCATGTAAGTTTTTAAATGATTCACTAATCTTGGTCCAGTCTCAAAAGCTCTTCTATTAGATCTATTTCATTTGAACAGATAATTTAAAAATCATTATCATACAGAATCTTCTTCCATAAATCTAGTAACTGCCCTCGATATTGAGCTGTTCCAAGAAAGATTTCTTAGAAAGGTTTTTCACGGAAGACTTCTGAATTCTTAGTTTCCTCCCAGTGAGCAACAGAAAAGTGTTTAAAATCTATTCACAGAGAGAGAAAACATTTCCTGCTTAGCTTGACTGAAAACTGATACAGTTGTCATCTATAATTTCTTAAAGTGAACTGGCAAGCTGTTTAGGTTGAGAGTATGATTGGAGTTCCATAATCTGCATAAATTTCCAAGTGCCAGATATCTAGTAATAATAATTCCATAGCTCACAATTAAATTACTATCCTCTGCTCAAAAAATGACAAGAAGCCAATAGCTCACTCAGAAGTACTTTGGCTCCCAACTAACTAATGATTTGCAGAGTGTACAAGTTTTAAATTTAGGCAATACATTTCAATGTCAAAACAATTCCAGTGTCACTCGGACAGGTATTACCTTACTTGTATGTTAGTACAGAAATTAAGATATAGCATTCAGAAATTTTGTGATTCATTCTCCTGTTCACAGAATAATACTGTCTCTGGATTAAACTGAAGTATAACAGTTATCATTCATGAACATTTGAACAAAATATTGAAGCATTTTCTAATTATTGCATTTTACAGTGTGTTCACACCGACACTACATTATGAATGTAGGATAATATATAGTGATTTAAGGTTACCACTGAGTTTACTTGCAACTGTAGAAGCAACATTTAGAGAACATTTAGAGAAAACATACCTTTCTGGAACCACTAATAAAACTATAAATTGTAACTTTGCAGGAATAGACTAGACTAGACTGACTAGACTAGACTAGACTAGACTAGACTAGGATAGAATAGAATAGAATAGTCCAGTTGGAAGGGACATACAACAATCATCTAGTCCAACTACCTGACTACATCAGGTCTGACCAAAAGTTAAAATATATTATTAAGGGAATTGTCCAAATGCCTTTTAAACACTGACAGGCTTGGGGCATCGACCACCTGTCTAGGAAGTCTATTCCAGTGTTTGACAACCCTCTTGGTAAATAAATGCTTCCTAATATCAAGTCTGAACCTTCCCTGATGCAGCTTTGAAGCATTCTTATGCATCCTGTCACTGGATGCCAAAGAGAAGAGCTCAGCACCTCCCTCTCCAATTTGCCTCTTCAGCAAGTTATAGAGACCATTGATCCAAATTTGGTGACCAGTCAGACCTGCAAGCAAGATATAGCAAATAGAATCAAAAAGTCTGTAAAAAACTGTAGTAATTCTAATATGTAACATAATATGTCATTAGAAATGTTCAGTATGCCGGAAGAAGTCAAAGTGTCCTCTTCCTTTCCTTCAGACTTGGCATGAAGGATGGGGATGGGGAAATCTTTTTTCTCTCTTTTGTATGCTGGTCTTCTTGAAGATATATGACAATATTATTTGGAAAATCAAATTATGAATATGAAAGGAACTATGTATCAGCAAAGTATTTCACTGTCAAAAGATGAAAGGGGAAATTGTACATCATCATTTTCTCAGTCTTGTCTTCCGTTTGGCTATCTAAGGCACACTGGAGTTAATTAGACTGTTTTCATGAGTGAGTTGAGAAATGTGGCTCACAGCAGCTATTGGTTTAGAAATGTTATTAAGTTTGGATTCATGCTGGCTTTCTTGGTTATGATGTGCCTTTCTAAAGTTTTAGTTTCTAACAAAATTGGAATTGCAGCCACAGCAACTGCAGGAACAGATTTCCAAGTACAAAACAGAGTCTTGTCCTTCCCTGCTTACAGCTGTGTTTGCTGGCTCTAGTACTGTATAGCTGTGAAGTGAACAGAGGTGCAAGGAAAAAAAAAAAAAAAAAAGGCAAGCAGCACAGACTTTAAGCAACTGATTGGGAAACAAGAGTGTCTGTGGAAAATGTGGAAAGCCATGGTTAATATCCCTTAAAAATGGGAGTTGTCAGCACAGACCCACTGCAGAGGGCAAAAATAGGTCAAACAGGCTTCACAGCAAGTATGGATTTAGGAAGGGACTGACTGACAGGCCCCCATCTCCCTCACAGGCTGCTGGCATTTCTCACATACCTAGCATTACACCAGGGAATATATCTGATTCCTCAGGGAATATTTAGGGCTGTGCTGAGCACGTATGCTGATCACATACTGACCACGGGCACTGCGTGGTGCCAGTACTGCATCCTGTGTGTTGGACACAACAGCAGGCCAGAGGGAATAAGGCCACGGGACTGCTCTCAGAATTATGGTTGCAAAGCCAATGGCTCTATATTTGTCTGGGTCTACGTCAGGAAGGACAGGAGTCCTGTCGGAATCTGAAGCACTGTAACATGGAGTTCAATTTCCTGAGGTGATGCCTCCTGTGCTGTGACTCCATTGGGGATTATTTTGGCCACTGTTCATATCAGGGCTACTGTGACAGCACAGATTGGTGTTATATTTCTACCATCCTTTCCTCCAAATAAGCTTGTCTCTGCTTGCTGACTCCTGAAGGAAATAACAATCGAGACTGAGACATTCAGATGGCTATGGAGAACATATTCACTAAAGTCTAAAACAGAAAAGAGAAGGGAAAAATAGAACTGGGAAGTGATGCAATACACTAATAGATAACTGAACTAGAATGAGCAAGACAGATGCATGCTGACACTCCTCTGTGGCTCAACCTGACTATTTGCCTACTGTTCCAACATTGCAGATAGTCACAGCCAGCCAACAGTTGGCCAGATCTGAAGCAACTATGGCCAGGAAGCCATACAACTCTATTACCTCAAGCTCATGTATCTTGCCTCTCTACATGGCTGATTAACTTGGGCTCAGCATCTGATGCTCAACTCAGTCCAGAGAGTGAGACTTCAGGGCATGCACAGTAGCAAAATTTCAAATATTTAGATGAGTTTTCATGTAAATGCTTATTCATCTCGAGTGATGCTTACCATTTTTGGAAGGTTTTTCTTATTTGTCTGTTGTACATATGCACCTAAATCCACCTAATTTGTATTTTTATTGCTCAATGCTGCTTGGCTGTTATATGTAGCAATTTGTTTATAGCCTTTAACTTCATTGTATGTCATTTGGAACATAAGAATATAGTTTTAGAGTTGTAAACTGTGTATTGTAAAGTATGTATATAGCACATAATGCAGCCCATGCAGTACTTCCTGACCTTGCTTTGAACAAGCTACATCTGGAACTTGAATCGCTGTAACTGAGTCAGTAACAGCCATTATTCAGCTGGGACATCAGTTTCCTCCTAAGTGTTTCCCAGATTCAAAACTTATTATGTTAACTTCTCTCTGATTTTGGATCCAAGTGATAGGATGACTATGGATCATCTTCTGTGACATCTTAAAACAACCAGAGTTGATACTAGAAGTTCGTTCATTTGTATTTGGTTCAAATATGGAGACTGGATATGAGCTTTCCAAACTGCTAAAGTTACACGAATATTAATGACTGATGTTTTAAAAACAATGCAAAAGGAAAAAAATTTATCCCAAACTGACACTGAGTGCAATGTGATATACTGTGAAAAATATTTCCTAAAGCAAATATTCAGAAAATAGCAGTTACTTAGTATATTGAGTATGAAAAAGAAGTTAAGCTTCATGGGGCCATACAACATCATGGAGTCAGTTGCCAAAGATACACAAACTCTTGATTTATTGAAAATGCGAGTGAATCATCAGCAGGACTTTTTTTTTTTCTCCACAATAGCTTTTCTGAAAATGAACAATCTTGCTTAGTTCAAAATTTGTTAGACTCTTACTATATCTGTAATATATCTTGTGGCCAGTTCTTTCTACTCCAGAAAGATTCTATTTATGAGGTGGTGTTTTCATAGGTAAACATCTTTATGTGATTTGAGGTTCAATACAGCTCCAGATTCCTAGATTTTTTTTCCTGATTTAGCTCAATTGCAGCTGGCAGCTCTTAAAGGGAATAATTTATAACAATTTTCCTCATAAAAATTGAATAATTTCTAGACTAAAATGAAGTGTTTTGAAATTTTCCATCTATTGTCAAAAAAAGGGGAGGAGGTTGCAAGTTCTTCATTCTTTAGTGTCAAATCTTAACCTCAGCATTTCACAGAAGTCAAATATGAATTAAAATATCCTTGCATCTCATTTCTAGAAACTATAGAAAAACATTATGAACTTGCCAATAAATTGAAGTTGCCAAACACTGTTTGAATTTGATAGAATTCATACTGCATTATAAACTGCTGTTTGGATGATTCTGCCATTCAGCTATGATTGCAGAGTCTTGGAAAAGATAGACATTGAGACACAATATAGCCAATAATGGGGTTGGACTCACTATATGCTTGTGAGTCCTCCTACATCTTTATATCTCATCTTTAAAAAGTATAATGTCAAAAAGTACACAACATATTTCGTAATGTACTTTACAGTTCAATTAACTTTGTTAGAAAAATATCCTAACGTTGTGGTTTAACCCTGGTAGGCAGCTAAGCACCAAACAACCACTTGCTCACTCTCCTGCAATGGGATGGCGGGAGATACTCGGAAGGATAGGAGAAAACTTGTTGGCTGAGATAAGAGAGTTTAATAGGTAAAGCAAAAGCTGCATGTGCAAACGAAGCAAAACAAGGAATTCATTCACTACTTCTCATCTGCAGGCAGGTGTTCAGCCATCTCCAGGAAAGCAGGGCTCCATCACGCATAACAGTTAATTGGGAAGACAAACCCCATCATTCCAAAGGTTTCCTCTTCCTCCTTCTTCCCCCAGCTTTTATTGCTGAATATGACATCATGTGGTATGGAATATCTCTTCGGTCAGTTGGGCTCAGCTGTCCTTGCTGAGTCCCATCCCAACTTCTTGTACACCCTCAGCATACTCATTGGAGGAATAATGTGAGAAATAGAAAAGGTCTTGACTCTGTGCAAGCACTCTTCAGCAATAACTAAGACATGAGTCTGTTATCTACACTAGTCTAGTCACAAATCAAAAACAAAGCACGATACCATCTACTATGAAGAAAATTGACTCTATCCCATCTAAAACCAGTATACCTAATAACAAACATTACCTGTTTTTAACACTTTTTTGGCTTATCCACAGTAGACAAATTAAAAAAAAAATACTTCCCTTCCTCTTTTACATAACTGGAAATTATTTTCATGCTGCTTTTCCATTTTTTCCAGATTAAATAAAATTATATCAATATATTTCTCAGATATATGGTGCCTTCACACTTTCTGAAACTGAAGAAAGAACTTCTACAGTTTCCCTCTTTTCTTTCCTCCTCTCAAGCAAAATAAAATTTCTTCTGTTCTAAAAAATGAATTTCAGACCTGGAGAGACTAACCATTTAACCTCATGAAAAAGTTTGAGAGATCAACATTGACCTGAAATCCTGAAATACTTTTTTTTTTTTTTTTGAATGAGACTTTATGGCTCAAATATTTATGAACTAGGATAGGATTTGAAAAATACCTTTTGTTCAAAACAAAAGGGAAGATTTTTGTGAAACTCTCTTTACAAACAAAGGACTCAAACACAGTGTTGTTTTTCCTTCATACCTGACAGTGGTTATTGATTCTCCCTGAAAAGTACCAAAAGAATCCACCGCTTCAGTGTCACTGAATGACTCAGTTAATATAGGATACAACTAAACTCCAAATTCAGGAATGGAAAGAAAAAACTTTGCCAGTCAGTTGAACCAACTCCACATTATATCTTTTACCCCAGTCACTCATTGTTCCTTTAAGAAGTCTTATTATTCATTCCAAACTGCACTTTTTCCTGAATTTCACTTAATTTTTTATTTCCTCCAGAAAACTGATTTGAGTTCATGTTTTAAAATAGGTTAATATTTGTAAGGTGAATTAATATATATGTATACATGTATTTTACAAAAACACATAATATACCTGTATCCATTTTCCTGTAGCTATGCGGTTTGGGGATTTTGCAATGCTTATTTTCCTAAAGTAAGGAAAAATAAAAGTTCCAATATTAAAAAAAAAAAAAAATTCTCACAGCTGACAGATTTTGTAATTTAAAAAAATAATTGAATAGAACTATTCTTAAAACCATGTAATAAAAAATTCCTAATGTTCTCGAAGACAATAAAAATATCATATGCACTGTCTCTCTTTTTTTTTTTTTTTAGTTGTCATGGTAGACAAATGCAGTAGATAAATGCAAGTATGGTCCTTTATTTGATTTCTTCTGTAATCCTACTATATAATCTTACTATTTGTCTTTATTAAGGGACAAATTATTAACTTAATGCTTAAAATTAATCAGACATAACTCTGTCAGCAGTGGCTACTTTGCCATTCATGTATACGTAGTTCAAATTGAGTATAAACTCTTGAGCAAAAAAATTGCTGATAAACACCTTGAGAAAATTATTTCTCCTCCAATTTCCTACGTGACCTTAGGAAAATCACTCATGTTTCAGACCTCAATCTCCCTAGCAACAAAAATATAATAATTATATATACAAGCTTTAAGAAGACAAACACATATTTCAGTTGTTATTTTCATGGTGTGTGGGCGGTGGGGAGAGGGCAAAAATCTAGACGGGCATAGGCAGTAAACAGATGCAGTATGTCTAAGTATTAAGCTGAAGCTTGGAATAACTGAATCTACTGTTAGTATTGGTTTCAATAGCATAACCGTTCCAAATTTTAGACTGACTTCCTTACATATAAATCACTGAGAAATATAAAATATTAACGCTGAAGACTCACCATCCTCTGCTTGACCTTAACTATAGCTGGTGTACTGGAACTATGGAAAGGAACTACGCAAATTTCTTAAGAAGTAAAGGGAGAGGGAAATGGGCAGTTTGGATGGTGGCTGTAATGAACAGCAAAGGCCTCAGAGATAATGGAAGTATTGGCAACACTGCGAAAGTGTGGCTTCATTAACCAGAATTTTCTCAGACACATTGTATGCTTGTTATCCTAAAATTGTGGAGCAGACTTTATTTACAACACTGAAAGTTTGAGGAGACCAGCCAATAAGAACATTTCTTCTCCACAACCTAGAAATGTAGTAGCAGACTTTGTCCCTAGGAGGGGTGGCATTACATTTCTTTGTGGAAGAGATGAACAAGACCAGAAATGAAAAAAAAAAAAAAGGTGATGTAAAAATCTTTATAAATACTTTGCAAGGAGAATACTACTTCAGTTTTTCAAAAACCTGTGAAGCTCAGGTGCAAAATATAATCCATTACAGTGGTAGTGCTTCAGAGCTAGGTTTTACACTATTAATAACAGAAGGAAAATAAAATGTGTGTAAATCATGTGTAACACATCATACATATAATAAAATATATCCAAGTAATTTTTCTTAAAGACTTATTTTTAAAATGAAAGTCATTAATATCAGGAAGCCAATTTTATCTGACTCAACTATAGTACCGTTACAGAAATTCTGTGAGAATTACGCAATATAAATGAGACTGGAGGTCAAAAAAAATTAAATATGTGAAAGACTGAAACAGGTGGACATTTTTAACACAAAATTATATTTTTTTTATTTTCCCCTTTCGATTGAGTAATTAAATAAGTATGTTAGATTTAAAGGTCATATCAGTATCTACTAAGGAAATATGCTGTAATTTACAACATTCTTGTGACTTTCAGAGACCAAGTTATGAATTATTCATACACTGTTTATCAAGATGTATAAAAGATATGGTCAAAGAGCTCACTTAATAAAATGTAAATTTTAAATAAAACTGTTAAACTGTCTAGACATTAGAATGACAGGTTTGTGGAAATATCTGATATGGAAATATCTCATGTGGAAATATCTGATATTCCAAATCTTAAGAATTGAATTCACTTTTGATTTATCCAAATATTTTTTCAAGTACAGTTGTTATAATTTAGGAATGTATAACATACAATAAACTTCAAAATGAAACATTGTTTTTTACATGTTACCAAGGAACATGTTTTACAACTTAAAATATCCCAACAAAATTATCACCTTCCATGGAAAGATGTGGTCTCATGCACTGTATTCCACAGAAAATTTTTCAACTAAATTTTATCTCCTTTATAACTGCAATGCAATAGAATCAATCATAGAATCATAGAATCATAGAATCATTTTGGTTGGAAGAGACCCTCAGGATCACCAAGTCCAAACATAACCTAACTCTAGCACTAAACCGTGTCCCTAAGAATCTTGTCTAAAGGCCTTTCAAACACCTCCAGGGATGGTGACTCCACCACTTCCCCGGGCAGCCTGTTCCAATGCCTGACACCTTTTCCATGAAGAATTTTTTTCCTAATATCCAATCTAAACCTTCCCTGAGGCCATTTTCTCTTGTCTTGTCACTTGCTACTTGGGAGAAGAGACCAACACCCTCCGTGCTACAACCTCCTTTCAGGTAGTTGTAGACAGCAATAAGATCTCCTTTTCTCCAGGTGAAATAGCCCCAGTTCCCTCAATCTCTTCTCATGGAGAATAAATTATAGATCTAAGTCCATACCTACGCATCTGTTAGTTTGCTTTGGAAACTAATACACTCAACTACTCAAATAAAAAGAAACAAAAAGCATTCCTGACAACTAAAAATTTCATGGAAGGACCAGAAAATAAGCAATTAAATTGTTCATCAAAAACCTGAGTAATTTAAGTAACTTAACTCACAGTCTCTCCAAAATAACATTTATCTAATTTTCTTGTTAGTGTTTGCAAAGAAATATATTTAATTCAGCGCCTCTGAATACCTAACCAGAACAGCATAGATATGAAGGAAGAAATAAGTTTTTATATGAAAGTCAATATATATGAAATCCACACATTTATAATCATTCACTGGTTAGAAAGTATGATAATTATATTTAAGGTTTGGGGAAGCATTGTCCCAAAGACGAAGGAATTAAAAAAAGAAAGTAAAATGGGGTTCAACTCAGTTAAAAATCCTGGCTCTCAATTTCACAACTAAAGATAGTACAATTAGCACTATTTTACAGGATGCACTCTCACAGACCCTGCTCCTCCTGGCCCAACTATTGCCATTACGGGAATCAGAAGAGGAACACACACTGCCTGGTAACCATCAGGAATTAAAACACAGCTGACTGGCACATGGCAGTAAAGTTGGACATAGTGTACCTGAACCCAAGGATTCCCTGGGAATGTAGGCCTGTGTGTAATAAGAAATATTATTAAAGAACAACTTTGTCTACATCTGTGATATTACAGAGGGATTTGTTTGGCTTGGTATGTGGAAGATGCTCTTAGGTCTCTTTCTAACCCTACAGGGTTTAATTCTGTTGTGTATGGTGCAGATTTGAAATCAAGAAGGAAGGTAATGATCGACATAGAAATTCAACAATAACACACACAAGAAAACTTTCACAGGTTCTAATCTATGAGAAAATTTAAGTTGAAGGATTATGTACACATTTGATATCTGGATGGTGACTGTCATAAAAATCAAACTTGGCTATGGTCTCATCTTGAAAAGCGGTTCAGAACATTTTAAACACATCTCTACTCGATGAATGAACAGATAAATAGATCCAAAGGAAAATTTCTTCCTCAGAAAATGGAGCTCTAAACTTTTGGGTGTGACTGAAGCCAACAGAAGAATCATATGAGATAATCTGCCTCAACTGCTTATTATCATGATTATTGATAGTCGGCCATAACTAGAGATAACTGCAGGGTAATCACTTAATTGAAAGTAATCTTCAGGGAACTTCAAGAAAGTCTAGGTTTAGAAATATAGTTCTATCATTTAAAGATAAATTATTTTACTGGAACCTAAACTGTAATATTCCTCACTGCAGGCTACAAAAAGAACAACTATGGGGAAAAAGAGAATGCATTTCAATATATCAAGCTGAAACTTAAACTAGAAAATTAAAACTGTTATAGCATTAGAATTAGCCTTTGGGAACAATCTCAGCATACATTTCAGGGACCACTAGATATCCAGATTTTAGGACTAATTAATAGACATTCAAGTATTCAGCAGTATAGTGTTAAAAATTTTGGGGAAAGTTGATGGGTTTTGTGTGTATTGCTGGCAAATCCAAAAAGCAAGAAATAAATCCACTATCCACATGAAAACTGTTAAACCAGTAACAAACCAATTCTTCTGACAATATTGGAGCCAGTTAGATATTTTTCATCAAAATCCTTTACTGTCAGAAAAAACACAGCTTTCAATGAATGAAAAAATGAACTGAAAGTGAAAAATGTTCATTTTAGTCGTTTCTGTTTTCCATTCAACTGCTATAATATTAGAAGTAGCTTTCATAAGCTTGAAATATTTAACTTCTCTATATCTCTCAATTGGCTTTCATTCCCTTGTCATATTGAGTATGTTGTTTTTGTTTACTTTCATGGTCCCTCTTCTTACCCATAATCTGTCACAAAGTGATGAAAGGTCAACTCCTACGTCTGTATGTCTCATGATATGAACATTTATCACCCACTGGTTAAATTTATAAACAAACTCCTCTGCACTTTCTCCCACTCTAACTCTTATAACCACCCACAAAGCTACCTCATTGTTGTCATAGAGAAAAACTGTTCAAGTCATATAGTTTAAATCAAATCAGGACCAGAGAGGTTTACAGATTTATAAATGACACATAATTAACCAGCAATCAGTGATATATACATTCAGGAGCAACATCAGCAATACAATAAAGAAACTACAATCCTAGAGAACAGGAAAACATTAACATGCACCTAAAAATTTCCAAATGCCTTTCTGTAACTATATGCCCCTTTCAGACATTGTGCACCCCTTCACCTCCCAGCAGTAAGGGCCACCAACCTCCCGCCCCCCAGAAGGTGAGTGCAAGTCCCCCAAGTGCAGACCCTCCTGTAGAGACACTGGTGCTCCTGCTGTATGTGCACCCTTGCTGCTACCGGCACCCTGCTAAGGCACTGGCATGGGCAGGTGCCCCACATGGTCCCACATGAACTCAGGGGAGACTTACCCCCATGCCAACCATGTGCTGTGTTGCCTGGCTGTGTGCAGGCTGGTCTTGTTCCCCACGGGGAGCCACTGCACCCAGTTCAGGCACGGCTGGGGTTGCCACTGAGCAACGCCTGGCAGTGGCCAACCAGGGTCACTGTTCCTCCTCTTGTTCCAAGGCATCTCCCCCAATCCTATTACAGGCTTTCATGCTTCTTTGGCACTCCTTCCCAAGCTGATGCCTTCCTTGCTTAAAGTTTCTTGGTAATTCCCTGTTACTAATCATCATTATTATACTCTTCTTCAGCACAGCCAGTCTGGGGTAAATGACCACTTAAATCCCTTTTTGGAAGTCTCATTATCCACAAAAGCAACTTCTTTGCAGGTGTTGTATTGATGTCACTTCATATCAGACTGACCTGTCTCACTGTTTCCCTGTCTCCCTCCAATGTTTATTAGAGTGTGTTTTTGCCCTTGTGTGTACTTGGAGGACTCTGAACAACAAGGGACACCTCGTCCTTCATACATATAACACCTGCCCCAAAAGTAATGTCATTGCCTATGGAAAAGTGCTACTATGTATAATAAATATTTACTTTTTATTTTGATTTTTAATATTATATGTGATACTATATGTCATTTTAATCTAGATTAAACAGTTAATTCAGCCTGGAGAAGAGAAGGCTCCAGGGAGACCTTATTGCAGCTTTTCAGTATTTAAAAGGGACTTATAAGAAAGATGGAGACAGACTTTTCAGCAGGACTTCTTGTGATAGGACAAGAGGTAATGGTTTTAAACTAAAATTTAAACTAAAGGGGGAGACATTCAGGCTAGACATGAGGAAGAATTTTTTTACAGTGAGGGTGGTTGCCTAGAGAGGTGGTAGATGCCCCATCCATGGAAACATTCAAGGCCAGGCTGGACAGGGCTCTGAGCAACCTGATCTAGTTGAAGATGTCCCTGCTTATTGCAGGGCGGTTGGACTAGATGACCTTTGAAGGTCCCTTCCAACACAAACTATTCTATGATACTATGATTATCTGTGTTTGAGACTTGCTTTAAATACTCTCTATTTCCATCCTATGAAATGAATCATCAGCAGCTGGTGTGCATTAGATAATCCCCTGGAATCAATTTTCAGTGTTATTTTCATCCAAAAGGAACTCAGCTTTTGTACTCTGGAAGCATGCTGTGTGGTCTATGAGGGTGTAGGTGAGGGTAATTGGGAGATGGACTTCTTTCTGAGCTACAGCTCCCAGGAAGAGGTAACAATTACAAATTAGTGGCTCATAAAGACATTCTACTATTTCATTTTATTTTCTGAATTAAAGTAACATTTTTTGTTATTTTGAAAAGGGAATTCATTACTCATGGCATATTTCTGCAGCTACAACTCTACTTTGCTAGCACCAATACCAGAATTTAGATAGAGGTCATCGCTATGTAGATATGGTGCTGCTGCTAACTTAATCTTTTCCGAATACCAGTCCACTTTCCTATCACCCATCAGAAGTTTGTCCACTGACAATTGGACACATTTTAGAAGAGAAAGTCAAAGGATCACAGAAAATTGACTACATGTGTTTAAATTAGAAACCTACATGTAAAGTTTTCCTGCAAGGACAGCGTAATTGATCTTTAACTGTTTAGAATTTGTCTCCATTTGTCACCATATTTTACAGAAAAACAGACAGTTAGAAAGCCAGGTGAATGTAAAGAATAATAATTGCTTATCACTAAGTGGAAAGCATATATAAATTATATTATATCTTCAAAGGAATATGAAAGAATGAAGAGAGTTTAGGATGTTTTTCTTAAGGAAACAATATAAGATGTGTTGAAACAAAGTCCAAGAATAGCAACGTTTTATTTTGCTTGTATAGGTAGCAGAAATTTTCAAAGGCCATGGTTAGACATGACCAGGAAATTATTTGAAAGAATGAATACGTATAAAATGTGAAAAACCACAACAACAACAACGAACCAACCAAAAAAAAACCACCACAAAAATGAAAGAAAAAAACCACAAAGAAGTAAACATTTTTAGTTGATAGTAGTAAAGGTGTTCTAAGTTAATCATGATATATGTAGGTAAGAAGTATAAGAATTTTCAGAAAAGTCAGATATTTCATGAATCAGAACACAGAATCACCTCACACATTTTTTTGGGGACACTGATTTCATGGATTCAGTCTCTTTGTAATGTATCTTGCATGCAGCTGGCTGAGAACTGCCTTAATGTCATGCCCAGAACAGCTAGTGCCACAGGACCTTGAGGACATAAAAGTTTCACGCAGGATGCCTTGCATAATCTGTTGCATAAATCAGCTCCACACATTAGAAACAATGTACATAGATACAGTGAAAATAGTTACACAAATTATATATCAAATTGTATTGATTAATAATATGATAAGAAATTACAATATAATTGTGAATGACCTACAAGCACAGAGAAATTATTCTGGTAGCAGCAGAAGTAATGATATCCAGTTTCCAAAGAATGTATGTGCTGTATAAATAACTTGCAGCCCCATTCTGTACAACTTATCTTGGCAATACCTCCTAAGTTTAAATGTGATATGAAGTAAACTTTTCTCATTTTAAGAAAGCTTTTTTCCCCAAACTTTACTTTAAGATTTATAAAAGATATAAAAAAATTAATTCTCACTCACAGCTCCTTAGACTTTAAATCTTTAGCAAATTTTTCTAGTTTCAGGAAAAGTATCTTTAAAGAGAGATACAGATTGATTAAATAACTGATAGAAATTAGTCTGTTAAAATGCCAGTAAAGGATTTAGGTTTACTTACTACATCCTGAAATCTGTCATTCCAGTGTCATAAGGTTATGTGAATATTTCATTGTATGCTTTGCTTTTAAACTTGGAAGTTCATATTTAATGACTGGAATTGCACTGGTACAGTTCTGGTACAGAGGGGGAGAATTAATGGTAGGCTCTGAGACACCTTCCTTAAACCTGAAGTAAGCTCTAGTAAAGGCAAGAATTCAAATTAGTCCACTGTCCTCTTCAGTATCTACTGGATATCTCTCTACAGGTCCCTGCCAGGTAGTTGGCTGTACTGACCTCTTTTGCAGACCCAGCTCTCCCTATCGTTAGCCTGATGTGGGATCTGACCTTCCTGTGTCTTGCCTTAGACTGTGGCAGAACACCAATACTGCTAGTAATTTTCTGCATGCATTTTACAGGAACTGCAGATGCATGAAAGTACAAAAAATCAGCATTGGAGTAATTAAACAGATTGCATTCTGCATATTGATGAAACTTTATTTTCTCAAGTGTAGCTACAGACTCAGTTGAGTCTTAGCTGTCTTGCTTCACCAATGTCTTAAATGTGAGGTTATTAATACCTTGCTAAGGAAGATAAATCTATGTCCCCCTGTTGATATTGCTCAATATTGACCACATGTCTAAGTAGGTACATATGTTACACTATAATTTTTCTTTAGGTTGATGTTCTGAGCTGGAGGGAGAGGTGATGGTCTTCCACTTCCTGCACTTTTTTGTTACACGAAGAGAAGCCATGTTTACACAGGACTAATGACTTCTATTTAGTAGAATGTAGAAGCTATATTCAAGGTGAGTCAATTCTTCTCAGAAAGGAGAGAGAATTAAAGCTGGGTCCTTTACCTTCAGTGTGCAGGTCTTAACCCCAGAGCTGCTGAATGGAGGTACAGGCTTTTCTTTGAAAGTCATTTATTTCAACTTTATCCTCACTGTCTTTATTTTTTTAACTTGTAGTTCAATGCGTTCTTTATTCAAGGACTACTTTGGATTATGGTGACTGCCAGTGCTTGCTGCACAGTTAAAGAAAATATCAACAAAGAAGGAAGAACTGGTCAAAGGTACACTTTGTAGCTTTATTCCCTCTTCTGTCCAGCCTAAAATGGTATGCTTTCGTACAAACCTTCGATTAGAGTATGGAACTTCCCTATTAATATTCTGTTTATTTCTAATCTTTTTTCTTTTAATATTTTACCTAGGATAGCCACAAATACATGTAGATAAGCTAGTGTGTTTTGAAGTGTTTTGTATTTTACAGGCAGTTGTACAATCTTTTTATTTAATCATTACTTCTGGCAACTACAAGCAGAGTTAGAGATTACATGTTGAATTTGTAGTATACCTTTTCTAAGGAATAAAAAGAGACAATAGCTTGACAAAATAGAAAAAGTAAAGGTGTAATATATATTTCCTTAAAAGGATTCATATTTACCATATTGGCGAATATAAAATATTTTAATATTCTACTTTTACTAATACTTGTGCACATTTTTGCAAGAAAATAATCTAAAGAATAAAACACTATTACTTATGGTGTAGAAATCGTTTTTACTACAACAATCCACACATTAAGCAGTGTATGTTTCTGGGCATTAATCCAGCTAGAGTGCCTCCTACTCCAGTTTTGTATTCTACTGAGTACCATAAAAGTAGAGTAGGATTTTTGTTGTGTAGCTTTAGAATTTCAGTTTTCTTTCAGGAGATAGCCCTGCAAGGCAATTGATCCTGAATGATAATGTAAAGTAGACAACACTATTAGGACTCCAAGACTACACTAATGTTCCTAGGCCAGATTTAGATTGCTTCAGATCAGTTTGTTCTCCAATCAAATAACTGGACACTTTATTCAGTTCAAAAAATACTGATGTTTTTGACAATACAGATGGGGATTAGCCTGCATTCTTTATACTGAAGACACTGGTGCAATACTTCTAAGTTAGTGGTAAAGAGGATTAATTTTGTAGTAGTGCTTATCATCAGAAAACTTCTTATAACAAAAGGTTTTGATTTTTAAGAGAATCACTGTGAACACAAATCTATTCCTTTCCATACAGAGAAAAAAAAAAAAAGGAAAAAAAAAAGAAAAAAGGAAAGAAAAAAAAAGTGGAGATATTGTCAGTTTGGTGATGGATTGAACAGGGCACTGAAAGACATATTAGTATGTAGAAACTCTACTCAAAGCGTACAAAAGAAGCTTCTGACTAAAGCAAACTTGCCATCTAAAAATGTTGAAATTGCAGTGTCTATGGAAACTGCAACTTATGATACAAAGAATTTTATTCAAGGAAAAGGAAGAGGGCGATGTCCATAAAACATGTACCACATCAAAAGCCAAACAGTAAATTTGAAATGGCAAACAGCTAGAGATCCTGACATCTGCTGCTGCTGTGGAAGAGGGTCAGACATCCATTCCAAAATTGTAGAAACTGTAATAGAAAGGACATATCTGAAGTGTAAATGATCCAGCAAAGACTATGGTAAAGAACAAAAATGATATTGCTATTGATAGAGGGATAATATTACATTATCTAAGAGGCAGATAACCCAAAAAAGCTCAGTAAGATCAAAAATGACAACAGCACAATCAAAGGCTAAAACAGGAAACTAACCCTCAAATTAAAAAAATGTTTAGGTTTGCCAAATGAGTAGATGAATCTCATTTTGACGGGATCAATCATTGACTTACCATTTACTCAGCATATACTGAGAAGCATGTATTTGATTTACAATTGTCTCCTATCATCACAAAAACTTTATTTCTGATTCAGAAGACAGGAATAGCATGTCACCCTGCATAGGTGTAATGAATTGTACATGTCTGGTTCAAGTCCTCAGCAGACTCTCCTCAGTGTGAGAGACAGATAACACAGCTTTAGATTAACTAATTCTGTTACATCTTCCATATTTTTTGAGTGAAACATTTATGTTAAATTCAAAATCTTATCTGCCTGAAGACCATGTACAGTACAAAGATTACTATACCATCTGCAAAACTTGGGGTGGAGGGGAGGAATGAAAGAAGAAAACAAAAAGGAAAAAAAAAAAGCCAAACAAAAACTGTTAAATAGTCGAATTATATAAAGACAGGAAGCTGTTTTCTTGCTGTATCACACTAACATAATTTCCACTTTCAGCAGATACATTTCCTGGAAAAGTTAATCTTCGTGTTCAAGGGCAGAATTAGGATCATTCATTTAATGCTTTGTTTGAGGTTTCAAATAGATGCGTTTTTAATATGAATATGCATAGATATGCATAATAACAAGAAAGAAGTTACATGATTGAACATGAATTGCAATATTTTCATTATTCTGTGAAATGGTATAACTCCAATTTTCACTTTTCTAGAGAATTATCTAACTGTCCTAGGTTATCTTTTATCCCTGAAAACCATTTCGATTTCCTAACCGAGAAGTTCTTTCTTTATTCATACAATTTTCTTTGAATGTGAAACTTTCCTAGTCTACTTTAATTATCCAGCTATGGGGTATTGTAGGGTGTATGGGAACGTAGCGGAAGATTTGGCGAGGAGGTTAGTTAAACGTAAATACGCTCAAAGTGACTTGCACCTGTCTGTAGAAAAAGCACATACATCACACTAATTGTTTTACTGGCCTTGTGTGCTTGATAAGTAGAACCTCTGTGTTAGATAACATAGGCCTGTGAGAAACTCCGGGCACCTTATCACTATGTCTGAGATTCCTGCTTTGTTGTGAGAAAGAGCGGGAGGCTGTGCCTGCCTGAAGCCTTGAAATACAGGCGAGCTCAGCAGGCCCAGCGATCTTCCAGCAGGGCTGAACTTACCAGCGCCTGCGTCCCCACTTGTGTCACCTCTGCCTGGGAGCTCAGGTGCGACTTCAGAGATCCCCCAGTAGAGAGGTAACTAAAATAAAACTTGCTCTTTGCAATGCATTCGTGGCCATCTGGCTCTTCTTGCGATGTGCCTGCGTATGTGTACACATAGGGTAACAACTATATTGGTGAGACACATCACATGCATAGTAAATACAGGTCCTTTGGATCAGAGACTGGAGATCAAAGACCAAATGTCTTAGCCAGTACTCTGGAGAGTAATTCTTGAGGTTCAACACTCTTGTGTTTTCAACCAAGTTCTATATCTACAGTCATTGAGGATTTTCTCTGTAGAATATGAAATAATTTGGTAAGAGCTGGGTGTAAAAAAAGTATAGTATTGGTAATGGGTATGCTAACTATAGAAAAACTTGTTCCAAGTCCTGGCAGAAATTGATTATATTGTTAGAAATGTATATTACTGAAAACACATTTTTACTGAACACTGTAAGTAACTGAATTTTTAACATGAGTATTACAGTCTTCTGGGTTAAAAAAAATATTACGGGCAAAACGTTGGATCTTATATGTGCACATTTGGGGCACAGTACCAAGAGTAATATGGCTGAATCTCACTTTCTTCTTCAGTCATAATCATAAAGTTTTTTTAGGATTCTAGCAGTTCTCTACAATAGAGGAAACCATGCCCTGACCATGAAGGCATTGTCATGACACTATTTTTAGTTAATCTAGAAGATACAGAGTCATAGCAGACTCTGCAAACAGGTAGCAGACAAGGGATACTGCCTCTGAAATCTTTTAGATATGAGTATACTCACTAGTGCTACAAGATGTGCTTACTTCCAAAGAGATGTTCGAAAATTTAAATGTGGATTTCAGATGCTGCAATTGTGCATTTTTACAGGTGAGTGTAAAATACCTGTTATCAGGGGTTTCAGCATGAGCAATCAAATGAAATGAGATGTCTTGAGCACTGAAGTGTTAGATGGAAGTATGCAAGAAGGGAGTCTCCGAAAATATATCATAATTCATACACAGCTACACACAAGGATATATCACATTAGACTCACAGAGTCACAGAATCATAGAATGGTTTGGGTCAGAAGGGATCTTTAAAGGTCATCTAGTCCAATCTCTCCCCTGCCATGGGCAGGGACATCTTTCTGTAGATCACACTGTTCAAAGCCCCATCCAACCTGACCTTGAACATTTTCAGTGATATTAAATATGCTGCTAAATGGTGTTGCAATTGACACGTCTCCTACTTTAATATGGTTTTATGTAATTGAAAGACTGTTCAGAACTGTTCAAAGCTGTAAAAATAATTTTTAATTCTGCTTTTCTTTTTTTTCTGTTTTACAGGGCAAAGTACTTTGCAATCAAGACCATTTATTGAAAAAGGAAAATGTGTAAAAGTGGAAATCCATGAAAACAGAGAATATATTGAGAACATCTGTCTATTTCAGTTAATGAATTGAGCTCAGTCAATCACTAAACTGCCTGATGATTGCACTGAGTGTAGGATAGAATAACACAGAGTGAAGTGCCCTTGGCAAAGCAGCTGGGCTGAACTAGGGCTGTTGACCTGTGGTCACTAAGATAAGAAGATCCTTCTGCTGCTGTCTTTCCTTCCTCATGTTTCCTCTCAGATCTGCCACATTTATTGACAGAAGACCTTTTCTTTGAAATTTTCCTTCCTGATAGTTTGGGTGTGTGCAGAGAGACTATACTGTAATTTATGTAGTTGTGTTGGCAGTTGCACTTCCCCTCCCACGCCCTGAGAACTGGTGTGGCAGTTGCACATCCCCCTCTCAGAACTGGGGCCTTCAATGGGGCAGGTAAGGGCTCTTTGCGGAGACCCAGAGTCGGTGGGCAGGGTCGTTAGCAGAGGAGGGGCCAAGGGCGCCCACAGCCCAGAGAAGCTGAGAAGCTTCCCGAATGCCGACAGTCGGGGGAGGGGCGCAGAGAAGCCAAGAAGCTTCTGGAATGCCCACAGCCAGATCTGAACAGACTATAAATGGGGTTCCCGCCAGAGATGCCCTTTGTGTGGTCTTCTCGGAGCTGTGGGTTTGCCGTGCTGTCGGAGTCCCTCCCCTTAGATGGAGAAGCCGTCTGAGGTAACCTCCCGGGATGGGGAGTGCCTCACCTCTGTGCGTGGATGAGTGATAAATTACTGAATATATGCTTTAATAAGTCCTTGCCTGGTAGGCGAGTGTAAATTCCTCGTCTGGGACAGATGAGTGTAACTTCCTTGCCTGGGACAGGCAGGTGTTTATTTCTTATGGGCAAAACAGAGCAGAGAGGGCTCTGGTTTGTTTTCTTGTGAGTGCATATATGCACGCTGTGGATCCTCATTATTCTTATTTCGCTGCACCCCAAATAATCTCTTAACCTAATATCCGAACCTGTATCTTATGTTATCTGAGTGCTAACTAATTGTATAAACCCCGTTTCTAATCAGTTTATCGGCGGTACTTTTCCAGCCAGAATAAAGCTTGTTTTGGACCTTGTTGTCCACCTAAACTTATTTTGGGGTGCCTCTGTGACAGTAGTGTATAGATTAAAGTTTTAAACTTCAAAGATTTAAACTGCATTTTTTAATATTTTTTTTCTCACAAAAACTGTGAAAAGAGAAGAAAGAAAAAAGGAAAATAAAAAGATATGGTAGTATCTGTTATTTAATTAATAATTTTTAAATTTTAATTTGATGATAATTAAAGTTTCTGTCATTTTAATTTAGTACTGTACCACTGTGAAATACACAATTTTATAAATATTTGCTATTTGCTTTAGATTGATTTTTTTTGCCATGATGAATACTTTATAAGTAGCACTCAGAGTTAGCACTCTGACATGCTATTAAATTACAGAATGCCACTCTATAATTCATTTTATGTTAGATATTTTTTCCCCCACCCTTTAGTTGCTAAAATGATCCCAAGTGTTCTTCTTTTATCGTGACGTGTATTCCTAATTCAGTGAGGTTACGTTGTCATTTATGTAATTTCCCGTTATGAGGTGAGAAGAATGTATAAATGCGTGATTGATTTTTCATTACTTAAAATATTGAAAGTGTAGCAATTCCAGTGTAGTGGAATATTTTTTAAAAGTTATTGGCATTTTTTAATTTTGCCAAAAAATTATTAAAAAGATCATATTTTATCTATAAAAATATAGATATGTAATGATAAAATGATCTCTATTTCCAAAGAAATATATTCATACTCTTATATCATGTATGAAAAGGACATTGCTTCAATTCAGAACTACTGTAGTCATTACCACTTAAAAGAAGGAATCCTGTCAGCAATTGCTAACCTGAAGACATGTAAATCCTCTCAGTTTTAGTTCGTTCTGCTCCTCTAATAAAGATGAGTGACTTGCAAAACACCTAATCAGAAACTACAGAGACTACTGACCTTGCAGCTTTAGACATTCTGGAGACTGCACAATTAGTTGAGTCTTGTTTCAACAAATATCTCAAGACTGTTGGATAAAGTGTCCTTTCGCTGAACATTGCTCATTATACGCTCAAATGATTATGTAACCAATATGCAAATGTGTAACCAGTTGTCTCTTTAGGACTGCCCTGCGGGTGTGAATATAGTGATAAGATTTTGTATATAATGGCTGTTACTTTTCCTTCTAGCATGCTGGCTTTATTCCAGCATCCAGACTTACGCAACTCTGTGATAAACAATACCTCATCTCTGTGTGCTAAATTTGGCTTATTGCGCACTAGATGGACCCTGGTTTTGGGATGACAGTACCTACTTTCAAAACCTTAAATCCCACATCAGACAGGAAGAGAAAATACACGCAGACAAAAAAAAATGTTAGACTACCCATGGACCAACAAACCTTTATTGTTAATTTGATTCTCATAGCACCTTAAAATTTCCTCAGAGTGAATCGTAGGTGTATTACATAACTAATACAGAATGGACAGATGCAAAACTGTACTCAGAAAGTGTTATCAGTAGACCACTTTCAAGCTGGAAGTACATACTGAGATTCTCTTCTCATGGGTTCTGCCTGGTACTATTCAATGCTATTCAGTGGTTTTCAGAATATGCTGGATATTGGAAGATAAATTTAATATTTATTATGTCCATATATGGCACCACACTGGAGGAAACAGCAATTGCAGGACTGGATTAGAATTCCCACAGTTTTGAGAAACTGGAAAACTACTATGAGAAAAAGGAACACTGTTTAATGAAGTCAGAGACAAAAGTCTGCACTGAGATGGAAACAAAAGATTTCACAAACTGGAAGAACAGTTTGAGGGCAGACTGCAATTCTTTGTAGTAGGATTTTGGGATTATGATACAAAGTAAACAATAGTGAACTACTGTTGAACTAGGCTGTTGTTTTGAAAAAGACAAATGTTATGTTGGGATGCACAATTATGTGGTATCTGTAAAGGTAATGTCTCTATCTGAACATGTTAAATTGCAGTATATACTCTCTCTGTAGTGTGTGGATCAGCAGGGAAGAATCAGGGGCAAAAAAAATGTGACTTACAAGAACAGTCCGAAAATGACTTGCAGGAGTGGGGTGGAAGTTATAGCCTTCAAATACACAAAAATGTGTTTGCAAAGACTAATGATAAAAGAAACCATTCTGCATGCCCACAGTGGAGTGAACTAGAAGTGATGGATGTAAAATGCTCCAAATGAGACTTTAGTTATAAGTTAGGAAAAACATAAGACATAATTCAAAACTGTAATAGATTGCCTATATGGATTTGGGCTTTCCCTCACTAGAAATGTTTAAGAACATGTTGATCCATCAACAATTGTTCAACTAGATGAAGAGGTATAGATTTGATATCTCTTAGAACCCATTTGTCATATTTTTTGAGCCCTTTATTTTTTATCACTTATAATATGACCATGCCAAATATGGATGGTTCTTAGCTATTACTATGCTAACTAATTGGAGGCACCAAGCTATGCATAATGATAATGAATGTGATTGATAAAAATGATTTTGAAGAATTTGAAGCTTTCAGATGCTATTAACTTTGTTTTTAAGTGAAATGGTTAAGAATCAAAATGAATTATTTAAATGCCTGTTTTTCTAAAGTATTTGGAGAGAAAAAGAAAATGTAAAATTACATAGCTGTGGGCTGGGAGATTGTTTTGTCTTAATTGCCTTCATAGTAGCTAGTGTGGAGATATGTTTTGAATTTGTGATGAAACCAGTACTGATAATACAGAGATGTATTTGTTACTTCTGAACAGTGCTTAGACAGACTCAAGGCCTTTTCTGCTTCTCACACTACCTCACCAGTGAGAAGGCCGTGGGTATACGAGAAGTTGGGAGGAGACATAGCCGGGACAGCTGTCCTCAACTGACTAAAGGGATATTCCATACCATATGATGTCATGCTCAGAAGTATAAAGCTGAGGGAAGAAGAAGGAAGGGTGGGATGTTTGAAGTTATGGTGTTTGTCCGCCCAAGTAACTGTTATGTGTGATGAAGCCCTCCTTTCCTGGAGATGGCTGAACACCTGCCTGTCGATGGGAAATAGTGAATGAATTCTTTGTTTTGCTTTACTGGTGTGCGCTGCTTTTGCTTTAACTATTAAACTGTCTTTATCTCAGCCCATGAGTTTTCTCACTTTTCATAGAATCACAGAATCATAGAATGTCCTGAGTTGGAAGGGATCCACAAGGATCATTGATTCCAACTCCTGTCCCTGCATATGACAACCCCAAAGTTGGCAGCATGTGTCTGAGGGTGTTGTCCAATTGCTTCTTGAATACTGTCAGGCTTGGAGCCGTGACTGCCTCCCTGGGGAACCTGTTCCAGTGCTCCAGCACCCTCTGGGTGATGGATACATCACCTTCTGGGTGATGGGCACTTTTACTCTTCTGATTCTCTGCCCCATCCCACTGCAGGGGAGCGAGTGACTGGTTGTGTGGGGCTTAATTGCTGGCTGGGTTTAAGCCACAACATATTATTTCAAACAGAAAATTGTATCAAAGACCCTTGGTTTAAAAATTTAACTTTCTAAATTATAAAAATGTATTTCCTAATAATTTCTCAATAAAGAAAATCAATATTTTAAAATAAATAATGAAATAAAAAGTTTTTCCACTCAGAGTCTCTGATTATTCTCTGCGAAATCCATTCCTGTGCAGGTTGCAAGGAAAATGGGTGAGTATTTTTATCTTAAAATGGTGGTATTTCCTTTCTTATAGTGATAGGAGTGCAGGGAACATCTAGCAGAAGAAAAGTGAAATATATTGTTCTCTAGAGAGAACAATAATGTTATTTTTCTGCATTTCGTTAATTAAAGGAAATTTAGCATCTTGCCATTTTAATATAAGAAACAAAGGGTTACTATTATATTAATTATTAATAGTTATCTAAATACAAATATTTTATAATTTAAGATATAATTTTATATATTTTAATTTAAATTTAATATAATGTAATATATAAATTTAATATAATTATTTTATAATTATTAATTTAATGATAATTATTAAATTAAACTAAACTATTACTATTAAATTCTATTTCAAAAAGGCATACCTTTTCAAGACATTTTTCTTGTGAGTGGAAAGAAGCCATATGTGGCCTCTGAGATTGTGACATTATTTCTGTGCTTGAGAAATACACTAAAAACTTTTACTTTTACAAGCTCTGACCTTTTTACAGATGAAGTACCTGAATAATATGGTGATGAGGACCACATAAAGAACGATAATGTGAATCTTCACTTTCCCTGAGGGGAGAAGCTGGTCTCAACAGGTTACTTTTTCCAGATCAGAAGCCAAAATAAGATAAAATCTTTTCCAATTCTACTGTGTATTTAGCTCTCTCCTCTGTAGTTTATGCTTTTAAATGTAACTTTTTAACCTGAACCTTTAGCTAGGAATTTTAGTTACTATTTATGATCCAATGTAGCAGAATTTTGAATAATGGTGTTACATCAAAATTTTAACCTTTTTTCAAAACTTCACTGTTCATGTTTAAGGAACTTCATGTTCACTGTTTAAGGAATTTAGTTCGTATTTTACATATGTATGAAATAAAATAATCTGTATTTACTAAATGCTTCCTAACTGCTGATATTATCTTTGTGATATGTGTAAATGTATTACATTCATGGAGTCATTCAGTAGAGGTGAGTTGAAATTGATTTTATGCAATTAATCCTTTACCTGACTAGAGTAAAACAGTATATTAATATAGAAATCTTTTTAGTTTACTTTTCAATTATGTTTTTCAGAAAGGAATTAGTTTATTGAATATTTGGTCAACAGTACATAATAGGGTTATAGTGCATTTTCCAGTTTAGACTAAAACAAAATAAGACATTTACAAGTATACAAAATAAGTGAACTTCTGGTCAACAGATTTAAAGATAAACTTGCAATGTCTTTACAGTTCCACTTTAAAAAATGTTTTGAAATAGCTGAAGTAATAATTGATTTTCTTCTTTCTAAACTTCAGTTCTACCTTCTATGTTATTTCTATTATATAGAATCATAGACTAGTTTGGGTTAGAAGGGACCTTGAAGAACATCTAGTTCCAACCCCTCTGCCATGGGCAGGGACACCTTCCACTTGACTAGGTTGTTCAAAGCCCCATCCCACCTGGCCTTGAACACTTCCAGGGATGGGGCATCCACAACTTCTCACGGAAAACTGTTCCAGTGTCTCACCACTCTAGTAGTGAAGAATTTCTTCTTCATATCTAATCTAAATCTCTTTTAGTTTAAAAATATTATTTCTTTGTGCTATCACTACAGGCTCTTGTAAAAAGTGCATCCCCAACTTTCTTATAAGCCCCTTTTAGGTATGGACAGGCTTCAACAAGGTTTCCTCGGAGTCTTCTCTTCTCAAGGTTGAACAACCCCAACTCTCTCAGCTTTTCTTCATAGGAGACATGTTCCATCCCTCTGATCATTTTTGTGGCCCTCCTCTGGACCTGCTCTGAAAGGTATGTTTCTTTCTTGTACTGGGGACCCCAGAGCTGGGTGTAGTACTCCAGGTGGGGTCTCATGAAAGCAAAATAGAGGGAATCACCTCCCTCAGCCTCCTGGTCGCATTTCTTGTGATGTAGCCCAGGATACAGTTGGCTTTCTGGACTGCAAGTGCCTATTTCTGGGTCATGTTAATTTTCTCATCAGCCAACACGCCCAGGTCCTTCTCTGTTGGGCTGCTTTTAATCCATTCTCTGCGCAGTCTGTATTTGTGCTTGGGATTGCCCCGACCCATATGCAGGACGTTGCCCTTAGCCTTGTTGAACTTCGTGAGGTTCACGTGTGCCCACCTCTTAATCCTGTCAAGGTCCCTCTGGATGACACCCTTTCCCTCCAGCATGCTAACTGCACCACACAGCTTGGTGTCATCGGCAAACTTGCTGAGGGTGCACTTGATCCCACTGTCCTATATTCATAAGCTATATATAATTTATAACAATGTAATAAATTATTAGTAGCAAGTGCATCAGTATCATGTGGCACAGATGGCTACAGACCCTCTAGAAAGATTTTGTGGGATACTTACAGGCAGTGATCGAAGCAATGTATTCATTTTTTTGGTTCTGTCACACTCTCCTGCTGCTGATCTGAGAGTAAATCTCATATTAGCTATTTGTTATTTATAAACTAGATCTAAATATACCTTTAATATGATCCAGGACCACCTATAAAATACTTCATTTCTTAGTATTAACTAGTCTTTGCTGATTTCCAGAAATGCAGTTCTTAGTGGTTTGTCTTCTGTGTAATCTATGGTAGAATTAATTTCAGGGGCTCTGAAGCAATGCACAGCAGTGTTTGCTACGGTGTCAGGCACTACCACGGTTAGTAACGCCAGCTGGCTGGTCTCACAGTTGGGCTCTATTCCTGTTGAATAAGCATCCTATGACCCAAGAAGGCCTCCCATGCTGCTCTAAGTGATTCAGCAGCCTGTAAGTGACAATCAATAAACAAAGAAAAAACAGTTTAAGTCCTTGTACCACTCTGCTCAGAGAAGAGAAATTTGACTCATTGAAAGTAGTGACATTGATTGCATTGGTATGTTTGAATTTTGTTCAAGGTCTTCCCAAAGTCCCATTGGCTATGTTGGCTCCTTACATAAGAAAAACATGCAAATGCAAAAAAGGTTAAATGATATTTATGTTAAAATTTGATTTTACCTGTTTCATCTAGAAGTAAACTACCTACAATTATATTAAAACGTTCATTTTCTTAATGAGAGACTGCAGAAAATCAGTGCTTTCTTGGGGAATTCTTCAGGCTTAGTTCTCCATTTGTTAGTCTAACATGATCAAATCATCAGCTAACAGGCCATGGGAGCACTATAAATAAATATATGAGTAAGTAGGAAATAATATTTATAAATATTGCAAACATTGTAATGTTGTAATACATAGATTTACCTTTCTGAAGTCGTAGCTGACTGTGAACAAAATTAAGCAAAAGTTTCTGATTTATATGGCAGTTCATATTTTAAGTCTTGTAGAAAAATAAAGTTTCTCACTTATCTGCAGAGGTAGCAGTAAAGAAGATCTGCACTATGTGAGGGCCTGACATACTGAGAGAGAAAAAAAAAAACAAACCCACAGGTAAATCACGTATTAAATTGTCATAGCCAAAAGATGGCCGTATCATTAAAGTAACTAAACTCTCAAAGTTAATGTCCAGTGCTAAGCAGATTACTGAATTCTTGGTCCTGTACATATGTGGAGTGCAGATGTAGCCCAAGTACATGAATCCTGTTGTGTCTTCACTCTATATTATTGTGCTAGTGCATTTGAACAGTGCAGTAGGAAGCAGAGATCACAAAGACTTCTTGTACTCTCTTTTCTCTTTACAGTTTACTGGAACAGTTTATCATGACTGAGCCATAAAGGGAACAGATTGTAATATTGTCTTGCAAAAATGTGCTGACCTTGGTAGAATGTCTTGTGAAAGAGAACTCAGCTTAGTGTAAAACATAAAAGCAGGGGCACTCATTTTCCTACACAGAAAGAAGTGGTCATAGGGTGCTTTGCAGTATTTTTTTCCTACAACAAGGCAACCAAGCAGCATCTTTCAATTTAACTATTCTGGATTTGACTTAAAAAATTATGTTAAAAAAAAATTAACTCCTTTCTGCTCTCATGCAAGTGAATATTCTATTTGCCCACTGGAAAATAATCTATCAGATAAGGAAGAAAAAATATGAGTCTTGTATTCCTGAGTCAGTGACTTACGCAAATTTTACTCGAAATGAACATAAAAAATACTTCCATGTCAGTTGTACAGGAGGAAAAGAGAAAAAAAAAAGAAAGACTTTATTCAGCACATTAGTTGTGATTAAGAACTATGCAAATCCTCATCTTCAATTAGCCATTTCAAAATTAAACCTAAAGCAAAACAACCCAAAAGCTGCCCTGCAAATCTCTCATTACAGTGCCATTTACAAATGAGATTTTCAGCCAAATTCCAATTTTGTTTAGTTAAAAAGCTGTCAGATTGCAACTGCTATTGTCAATATGGACATTATTCAAGGGTAACATTCTGAACATATTGAATAATTATCAGAAGGAAAGATATTTGATATATTAATTTGGTTTCCATTAAAAAAAAGTAAACATGAAC
This sequence comes from Caloenas nicobarica, assembly GCF_036013445.1. Classification (NCBI taxonomy): domain Eukaryota; kingdom Metazoa; phylum Chordata; class Aves; order Columbiformes; family Columbidae; genus Caloenas; species Caloenas nicobarica. Next base: position 29,676,087 of record NC_088247.1, read on the forward strand.
TACTGACTGCAGTAAACAAAGGAGTTTTACTTGTCTGTATTTGATTATTCCTTATCTGAAGAAAGGAAAAGTATGCACTGGGTACTCTCGATCTTTTTTTAAGTCACCAGTCAACAGTGTAAATGGCTCTTGTGTTACGAATCCACTGCTGCAGGAGAAGGTCAAACTACATATTATGATTCTCACTGTAGAAAATACTTTTTTACTACAACTATTTCACAGTTGGAATTTCTCTCTTCTCTTAGGTCTACAAAAACATCTGCATTTATAATATGCTATTTCTTTGATTCTTATAATGATTTTAGAGCATGTAAAGAATATCCCATAAATAATTCATACTTAAAAATGCCAATTATCTAAATGCCAGTATTTTGACAGCAGGTTGACCAACTCAACTGCTGCTTTAAAAAAAAAAAAATTAAACCCCTTATCTCTTCAAGAAACAGGAATGTGAGCCCAATCTTTTCTTATTGTTTAAGCTCCAAAATTGATTTAATGGTCTTTGAAAACTTCTGTTCTAAATAATTACAAAGAAGGAGTTTCTCTGAGATGTATTTTTTCCCCCGTGTGATACAGGTGGTTTCAATTTCTGGGTGAAATGAATCAAAGATGAAGTCTACAGTTGTAATTAGTACAGCTGTATGGTTGTAAGTTGTAATTTTTGTACATTCACAGTGCAGAAGACCCAAATATTTTATGTATTCCTCAAAAATACATAATAACGTTTCCTGTTTTCTTACAAATATTCTCAACCTTTTACAGAAGAGTTTCTTAGAAATTGTCCCTACATTACTGAAACAACTATAATCTAGGCTTTTAGGATTTTTAACTAAAAGTCTCCATGTTTTCTTGCTAATTTCATTTCTACCTATGTTTTCCCATAGGATAACACTATTTACACTACAATACAATACCTATAGCGTTACATGTATCATGATATTTCTAGTTAAAATCTAAGATCTTCAGTATTAAAGATTTATCGAAATAAAATACCTAAAACCTACTCCTTCCCTCTATAACTTTCTTATTTTGTCTGAATCAGTCGTATTCATTTAAGGGTTTGAACATTCCAGGTGACAAAGTAAAAATTTCTCAGGCAGATATTTCTCACATATAGCATAAATATATAAAAATAAATGACCAATGGTACTACTAAGGTGTCTATAGGTAATAATATATATATATTAAGTTGTTACAAGGTTGACAAGAAATGTGTATTCCTTCAGAATCAAATAATTCACGTGTATATTTCTTCTATTCAATGTATGCTTTTGTTTGTTTGTAGGTTTTTTTTGTTTGGGGTTTTTTTTTGTTTTGTTTTGGGTTTTTTTGTTTTTTTACTGATCGCAAATATTGCACAATTCTAATCGGAAAAATAGCTCTATTTTAGGGGGGTCGAGTAAGTTTGACTTGTGATGACTGGATCTATCTAATAACTCCTTAGATATAAATAGTCAATATTTGATCTCTTTCATGTCTGTGCTAACAGACAGCATATCATATTGATTGGGATAATTCTGCAGATCGTATTTCACAGAAAATTTTACAGAAAGCTGAGCTATAGATTGGTAGTCTTGGATACTGTGAGGTTGAATTCGTGTACATATGTGACAAAAACTTTTCTAAATTTGCTTAGATAAAGCCTACAAAAGTTTATTGTATGTTTGCCCAAAGTTAATATAACAAAAACTGAGGAGATATCAATAGTGATCAGAGACACATAAAGTTATAAGGGAAGTGAAAGTTTTAAGGACAAACATTGAAATTCTATGTCTGTGGAGTCTTTCCATTCTGTACAAAGTAAATCCCATTTTCTTTTCTTTTCGTATCTTCTTTCTAATATATGCCAGCACATTTTCTGCATCAACTCGTGTTAGCAAGAAGGTTTTCTAGGGCTGAAGAACTGAACAGTTCAGTTCCTTCCTTAATTTGGAGCTGATAAGGAGTTTTGCTTTGAGGAATTAGTATTCAGTAAATGTATATAATCTTGGGGGTCTTGTGGTTGTCATTTATTTCTTTTTCTGAGAAACATAAAAACTTTTTGAAGCTTCTGGTACCCAATTTTCAAACAGGCTGAGCAGCAAGGTGCTGCCATTGCCCCTATTCCTCAAGTCACTGCATTCCCCACCCAGGGCCTCAGGCCACTGCTGGGAGAGGAGTTGTGAGTCAATCAGTTGGGACTCAAGCCCACAATCCCAGTGCCTTATCCATTAGGCCACTGGGGCCTAAGTAGAAGAGACTGCTAGATGCTACTAAATGGAAGTCTTTCTTTAGGGAAGATCTCCTTTGTGTCCAAGTGTGAATGTATATTGGCAGTGTGGAATAAGTATTTTTTTAATGGAAGCTGTTTTACCTCTTACTCTAGTGTCTGATGCATTGCCTGAATTTGTAAACTTGGAAGCAAGTGAACTACACACAGTGGGGTGCTGAGCTTTCTGAAGGAAGGGAATCTATGCTGTCATATGGACTGTGTGGAAAAGCGTAACAGCTTGTAAAAGCACACATTTAATGAATAAAAGATAAAGCCAATTCAGAAAGGTGTTTGTCCTTTAAACTACAACTTTCAAGCTGCTGTGTACAAAACATGTAATTATTTTTCCTAACTGTTAATATTTTGTCATGCAAATTTCACCTCTACAATACCTTTTTGTTTAGTTTTATTGTAATATCTCATCTTTTCATTGAATCTAAATGATTCCTTCCAGAAACTGATGAAATATATTAATGAAATACAGCAGCTTATTAATGAAACATAGCAGCAGAGACAGAAGTTACTGAAATTTAAAAATACCAAGACCACAATGCACAAAGGTGGTGTTTGCTGCAATAACTGTGACATTCAAATATATGGCTACTTTACCTGTTTTGTAAGGACAGATGCCCACCAGAGACTATCTTCTTAGATGCAAAATACATGTGCTACTAGACATACTTAAATATTTCAGAAATTTTAAAAATAAGAAAACACATCCTTTTCATATCATTAGAAAGAAACACTATCATTTAGGACAATGATTAATCTGACAAAACGAGACGAGGACCCTGGCTTTAATGTGTGTTCTTACACAAAATCTCACTGGGCTGTTCAATCCTGACAGCCTTAGTAGGCTTCATTAAGCATTAGTTAAATTAGTCATTACTTCGTAACGTTATTGGCTAATTGCTTCGTGAATCTGAGGTAACTCCAGAGTATACTAAATCTTCATATCAATACAATAAACTTGTAGTTCTTCATATGATGTCATACCATTTAAATCTTGATCGATAGTTGATCTTCAAAAGCTGGAATGGACTTTATTTAATTCCTAAATGGAAAGAACTGAATAATAGAGTTAAGATTTTATTGCCTGGTGCAAATATAGCTTTCAATATGCTGAAAGTAGTGGTGAAGATAAGCGACTGAAATTTGCAGAAGTGGGTACTGGAAACTAGTCCAACACAGAAAAAAACAACACAAATACTAAAGATGGCCCTCCTCTGGACCTGCTCCAAAAGGTACATGTCTTTCTTGTACTGGGGACCCCAGAGGTGGGAGTAGTACTACAGGTGGGGTCTCACAAGAATAGAGGGGGAGAATCACCTCCCTCAACCTGTTGGTCATGTTTCTTGTGATGTCTCCCAGGATACGGTTGGCTTTCTGGACTGCAAGCACAAGTTGCTAGCTCCTGTCTAATTTTATCACACATTATTACCCACAAGTTCTTCTCTGGTGAGCTGTTCTCATTCTATTAATCATTCAGTCTATACTGAAGAAATATGAAGTACCTGTTTGCTCTGTCCATGCCTCTTTGGCATTTATGAAAACAACTCATGGCTCCAAAGTGTATGCCAGCCTATATGTTGGTTCTTTTCTCAGAACAAGCACCCATCAGTGCATCTAAACTGTAATACTTCCAGTCCAGGAACACGAGGTTCAAACCGACAGCTTGAAACCTAGTACTCTGAAAAGAATTCATTAATCTCCAAATTACAGACATGCCTTCCCACTCCCCGGTTGCAGCTGCATCATGATACAGCAGGGAATTAAAGCTTCATGGCCTGTATCTGAAAATAAAATCAGAACTCTAGCTTTGTTGTTTAGTACTGAGCAATGTGCAGTTGAGGAGTGAAGAATCTTTTATTCCAGTCCTTGGTCCAAGGGTACTAACACATGGTATGACTATTTTTATCACGAGGTGGCTGCAACTGGGGCAACCAGGGAATTTGCATTGCTCGCTGCTCTTCTGCTAAGGAACAGGACACCCTGGCTTCTACAGATACAGCACTGCAAGCACTATGGCACTGTAAGTGGTGCTGAGAGGCAAAGCCAAGGAAGGAGTGTCGCAAGAAAGTTGCACGTCTTGTATCTTCTGAGAAATGAAAATTTGGCCTTAGGTGTCTTGTGGTACCTGAATTCCTCCACTCTTCAAACAAGGCAGAGGCTAATTGCCTTACTGGGAAATCAAAAGTGGACAAAAGAAGGTGTCAAAAAGAAGGTGAAAATTTTCTCTGCTTTTTTTTATTCTGTAGAATGGCACCTGGTAGCCCACATGAAGTTTTAAGAACTTCCCAGTGAGGATTCTCATGTGGCAGAAATACGTGCAGCGAGGGCACTGGAACACTGAAATGAAAACAAAGGAAGATTTAACCCATCAGGTTAAATCATGGATGAGGTCATACAATTTGATTAGAGAAATCTGAATCTGGAATTGTCAAGTATGGGGATTAGCAAGAAATTACAGGGAAAAACAAAACAAAACAAAACAACAAAACAAAACAAAACAACAAAACAAAACAACAAACTGTATTCAAAAATAAGATGCATCTCAGAAGAGCTGTTATGCAAGGAATTGTTCCTGAAATGAGAGCTTGGCATGTATGGCTGGAGACTGTGAGCAAATGGTCTCAGGAGTCTGTCTGGGAGGTGTGCCATGCAGGTATTCTAAAGCTAGCACATATTAATTACACCAGCACTAGGCTTCAGATGTAAAATACATGGAATAAAGCTTTAGAGATAGAAACCTGATAGCCTTTGCATGAGGGGTAGGAAATTTTTGTAGTTTCAACAAAAGTAGTGTAGATTTCTGAGTGTGGCAAATAGTTTCTAACCTATTTGGTCCCACAGCTTTGTGCTACAGATGTGCATTTCACATATGCAGTACATTCTCCTGTAATACAAGGTACATGTAAATTTGCACCCTGCTACTTTAGAAACCTTCTAAATAAAGCTATCATGCTTTATCTGAGTCCAAACTGGTAAAATTCCTTAACTTTTGACACCTTAAAAAAAAAAATCTGATAGTGTGTTGAGTTGACATTTGCTGGCTGCCAGACCCCCACCCGACTGCTCTGTCACTGCTCTTCCTCAACAGCACAGGGTGAGGAAGTAGGATGAAGAAGCTTGTGAGTCAAGATAAAGACAGGGAGATCACTTACCAGTTACCATAACGTACAAACCAAACTTGACTTGAGAACATTAATTTAAATTAATTTATTAATAAAATAGAGTAAGATGTTGAGAAATTAAGGTAAAACTAAAACCACTTTCCCCTACCCCCACTTTTTCACAGGCTTCCCACAATGTTGAAATTTGTTGTTGGTTCTTGTGTAAGGCAAAACTATCTAGGTGATATCATATTAGCTATAGCACAGAAACAACACAGACTGAAACTTCACTCCAAAAATTAATTAAAAAACTAAGATTAAGATAGTAGCAAGGATCTAAATCTGGGACACTGATGGGAAAATAGGCAGATGCCTGGACATTGTTGTGCTCTACAATGAAGTAAGGGCTGAGAAACCAGATACTAGTGAGATATACATGTTAAGATCCAATTCACTTTCACAGAGAAATAATTGTGTTTGAATGGTGCACTGTCAGAGACAAGAAACAAGAGCTGACAAGCCCTCCTACCACTACTGAATAAACATGATTATCTTGACTCAAATGCATCTTGAGCTCAAATTTGTGTTATCCTTTTCCAGTATTTTGCTATGAGAATTAGTGTGGGCAGAGGGAGCTCAGGTCAGTCAGTCCAGTGGTGGTGTCACAAGCAGAGTCCTTTATGTTTTGTTGTGAATCCAACCTTGAGTTGTCTCTTATTTTAGTTTGCTTCTTATTTATTATTAAGTTGTTTCTTATTTTAAGTGCTAATGAGAAATAGATTTTGACATTGTAATTGCCAACCCACTTATTTCTCTGAGGTGTGAATTCGGGATGAACTCAATACATAGCTTCAATACATGTTGCAGTTTTTAAAAGAGAAGACTTGTTGGTTTTTTTTTCCCCCCCCCCTAGATGGTCAATAATTCATAAAAATTATCTGGACAGGCAAGTGTGCATTTTGTCAGTAAATATACCTATTAAGTTGTACATGAGACAGGTTACTTGTATATTAAACCACACACATGATTCCAAATCTTATCACAAGCTAATATTCAAAGTGCTTTGTCTATCAATATGCTTTCTGCATCTTACGTATTCACATTTTCTATACAAAGTGAAACTGCATATAAGTGCAATGTATGGAATCTTAGAAATATAATGAGGTGTGGTTTATTTTTCACTATGTCACTACAACTAACATTAGCTACAGCTAGAAACAGGTAGTTCTGAAGAGTGCTTCAAGCTAGCATTGACGTTAAATGTGTACATTCATAGATAAAGATATGTGATCTGTTTCTTACCAAAAGGCAAAGAAATAGAAGGGCATGTGGCTTTGTTCTTATACATTTTCTACTAGTCAAGCGAGCAGGCCACAGATGTTTATACATTTAAAATGTCAAAAGAAAAAGAAACTGAAAGAATGGAACTTTGGGGACACTCAAACTGGTAAACGTGAAGGATAGGTCCTTCCCATTTAACAGTTTGATTGTCCTAAATTTTCACTTTCCTTTCAAGAATTTCAGTTGAATAACCTCTGTATTACCATTTTAATCTTTCGAATGCTTTCCACTATAATCTCTCTGTACATTTTATATAAACCTATTTTTTGAAGTGGTAAATTAGAATATTCAGATCTGATTGGTTGAAGAATCCATATCTTCATGTAACATCCTAAGACACAGCACCTACACCAATGTTCTCAAAAAATACTGTTAAAGTATTTTGTGTTCTGAGGAGTTTTACAATGCGAAGGTAGATAAGTGAAAAAGAGAGTTGCAATCAACAGGTTTTAATGAAATAAAAATCATGTCAGGCCCTTCAAAACCACTGTAGCTTTTCCCATGATCCCATGATCCTCTGCAGTAGCAATAAATAGGAAGAAGTGAAAAACTGCTATAATGCAGAAGCCATTCCTTCAATACCACATTTCAGGGTTGCTCATTTTAAAATACACAACCAAACAAACAAAAAATTACAAATGAACAAACAAAAAACCAGCATCACAACAACAACAAAACAAAACAACAAACAAAACAACTCTAAATGTTATAAAAACAGAGTGTATCTGTGAAAAAAAACAATCTCAAATGCGGAAATGACTTTGTTTTTCAAAGCAAAGCAAATCAGTAAAAAGTTAAAATGATGAGAAATAAATGATATAGGGCAATATATTTCATTATCTAGGCTTGCCTGAGGTCACAGTCTTTCCAACAGATCTTTAGTCTGAGATTGTAGATAATAGACTTTCAATAATTTGTGAGACTAGGAAGATTAAAGGATTAATGCACAAATCTTTGGACTCTGGAAAACTAGGTTAAGGGATCTGCTTTGGGTCAAAAGAGAAATGAGTTTTATGATCTCTGCTTAGTCCCTGGAAAACATTTGTACAAATTACAAAACCACCTTTAAGCATTTCCTACTATTGAAATTCTTCACTTACAAAGGTCAAAGCTGGTGTTACATGCAAAGAAAATCAGCCAGCAAGGCCATGTCTTTCTGATTGAAACTGAGCTACGAAGTGAAGGCATCCTGAGACACCTGAGCTGTACTCAGATGGATTATAACAACTCATATATGAATTGAACACCTCTGGTTGAATATTCACATTCTTTTTTCTTTTTCATTTTTTGAAACATCCATTTCAAACTTGTTATTTTTCAGTTCATGTAGTGAGCTAGCCAGTGGAGTTCACTCAGTCTGTAATCCCATTTATAAAACAGGCATTACTACTTTTTGGCGTAGACTAAACCCAACCCAAACAAAAAACTTCTTGCTATTTGTATCAGGTGCAGCTGCCCAGAGCCTGGCAATGGGGGCTGCAGGGAGCCTCTGCAGCTCCAATCACCCGCTGTAGGGCACGGCTGAGCCACACAGCCAAGGTGGTGGCATCTTGGGAAAGCATAGCTAAGAAAGGGCACTGATAGTGTGAGCAGTAAGAAGTGGGGAAGAGAGAGAAACAATCCTGTGAGCACCAAGGTCAGGGGAGAAAGAGGGGAGGAGGTGTTCCAGGCACCAGAGCAGAGATTCCCCTGCAGCCCCTGGAGGAGCAGGGAGAAGGAACTCTGGTCCATGGGAGAGCCCATGCAGGAGCAGGGCTACAGGATTACAGCCCGTGGAGAGGACCCATGCAGGGGAAGGGAAGAGCGTGAGGAGGAGGGAGCAGCAAAGACAAACTGTTATGGACTGACCACAACTCCCCATTTCTCATCTCCTGAGCTGGTTGGGGTGGAGGGAGGTAGTGAAGTCTGTAGTGAAGGAGTGAAGTTGAGGCTGGGAAAAAGAGGGGAGAGGAGAAGGATGTTTTTAATGTTGTCTTCATTTCTCACCATATGACTGTATTTTAATTGGCAATAAATTAAATTAACGTTCCCCCAGTCATATCTGCATTGCCCCTGATGATAATTGGTAAGTGATGGTAAGTGACCTCCCTGTTTTTATCTCACCTCATGAGGTTTTTCATCCTCTTTTCTCCCCCCTGTCCTGTTACATAGACAGAGTGACAGAACATCTGGGCAGAGGCCTGGAAGATAGGCAATCTCAGGCCATCACAATCTATTGCCGAATTTTGCGAGTCCAGCTAAAAACATTTTAAGACTTATGAAAATAAGTCCTATTCTGGGAGCTGTCCTCAGACCACTGCAAACTTATTCAAATGCTCTTTTATGATGGAATCCTATATCACAGATAAAGGAGATCAATCAAATTAAACTGGAACCTGCCTAGATTTGGAAGTATTCCAAATCTGCATGTGGGATCTATATTCTCAGGATGAAATACTTTATTAAAATAATTATTAATGATCTGTTATGTCAATGAATTGGACAGCTGTAGACAAGTCCTTACAAGACCACCTTTTCAAAAGACAATATTTCTGGAATAATTTCTTTAATCAGTAATGAAAAGGTGAATAGATTCAATAGAATTTGAATTTGATGTAGAGTAAGACAGGAGCAGTACAACAAAATAGCATTAATGCCAAAACTGCTGTTGTCATTTGGGCTTCAAGTACAGTAACACGTTTAGTGGTCATATGAAAAACAATAAATGCATCAGGACGTAATCCCAAACAAACAAACAAAAACCCAAAACACCACAAAACCAATTAAGCACAAATAATAATTTAGTTATTTTTAAACAATATTAGAATTGGCAAATATTACTGGTACAATAATATGTAACAAAATTATGTTGCAGTAGGGAATACTTTCAAAGAAACTGAAGAAAATCTTAACAATTTACTTTTCAACATCACAGTAGGATGTACTGAAATTGAACTGTGCTGGTAGCAAAGCTGGAAAACAATAGATACAGTAGCAATACATCAAAGAAATTGTGGTATCTTTCATCAGAACATAAAACTTGAAGTGGCCTTTGAGGTCATATAGACTGGTCTCTGGCTGTGGCAAATCTATTGAATAGAAACACTACCCTTGGAAGAAATTGTTCACAGGTCATCCACATCCTAACAAAAGTTCTTGTCCTAATAAGTTATAATTTCCACACTGAATTAATTCATGTTTATGTTATAAGCATTTCCCTGGTGACTCCATTTGTCTATTAGTTTGAATAGCTTTTCGTCTTTATATTCAGTATTTATCTTCTTAATGATTTAGGGACAGTCATCATATTCCTCTGGTTCTTTTTCTTTCCTGGGCTGAACAATCCAGGTTTTTTTAGACTGCTCTCTTAACAAACAATCTTCAGACATTTTAGCAGTTTACCTAATTACTTGCTTTACTTTGAATTTTAATTTTTTTTAGTTTTCTACAACATTTCAGTGTTATCGCAGTCTTGTAAAATGGCACGGTACTTCAGATTCTCCCAGTTTTATTAGCATCCTGACAATATTTGCATTTTTCATGGCTATGATGTAGTCATGGCACTAGTAACTGATAACATGCCTAGAACATGTTTCTTTCTGTGTGTAACTCAAGGTGTGAATCCCCATTCAATTGATGCATAGTGCTTGAAGCCACATGTTATACTATTTCATCTCATTTCCTTGCCTCAGTATGATAGAGTTTCCTGAGAGTAATATTACTCCCTAGTTTTCTGCCATTCCTGAGTTTCATACACAATTGTAGATTATGTGCAAAGCAAGTCAATGAAAAGATTAAGTATAAGAGCTGCTTCATAGGGAAAGCATTCTCCCTTTACTAGAAGAGCAAGTATTTGTAAATTATTGTCGTCTCTTGGTTTCTCCTAATTATACTAATCCTTTCTTCTCTAGAGAATAGTAATTTCTGATCCTTACTGTATTGGAAGTCCAACTGAAATATATTATACTAGTCATATCTAGTCAGGAAAAGATCTAGCATTTATCAGGCACAAAATACCAAAAATACTTATATTTTCTTTTGTTCTATTTTCATGTAAATTTACAATGTGAAACCTTAAATAACTCATGCATACCTTTTTCATTTGAAACGTACTGTTGGATAAATTATCTATTTGAAGATGCTGATTTCTTATATATATTTATTGACCAATACAAATGTTTAATAACTCAGCAGTGTACTGTACTAAAATTAAGATTATAAATGTGAGAAAAAGTGTAGGTATCAATGATTAAGATCTCCAAAGTTTTTGGAATTAAGCTTCCATAAATAACTTTGACATTCCTAATTCCTCAAGACACTTAATATGTGTTTAATTTCAAGCATGCACTAGCTTCACCAAAGTTCATAAGATCCTATCAACTTAAAATTAAGCACATGAGTCAAATATCTTGCTGTATTGTAGTTTCTTCTACTGTCATGGAGTTTTTGAACAAGGACTTTTGAAATTCACACAAATTTTCAAACCTGTAAGTGCAATAGTTCTTAAAAAACAGTATTCCATATTGCTTTGATGTTTTTACTTGATGCTTATCTGCTAGGATTTTTGGGGATGGGGGTTCTTACTAATAGTGAATAACCTCTGGTTTGATTTTCTCTTTTCACTCTATGGCATCCTTTTACTGCCTATCCAGAAAGAGAACACTGGTGATACATTTCAGCGGAATCTGCATTGTTGGTAAGCTAATAGGAATTTCATTAATTTCATGAAATTTACCAAAGGCAAAAGTGTCTTGCAATGAGGAAAGAATAACTCCATGTACCAGCACAAGCTGGGCTTGTAGAGAAAGTCCTGGAGGTCAACATCTTGAACATGAGCCAGCAGTATACTCCTGCATTGATCAAGGCCAGTGGCATCCCGTGATGCATTAGGAAGAGCATTGCCAGCATGTCGAGGTGGGTCATCCTTTCCCTCTGCTCAGCACTGGTGAGACACATCTGGAGTACTGGCTCCAGTGCTGACTTCCCCAGTAAAATAAAGGCTGTCAAACTGGAGCAAGCCCTCTGAAAATCCACCATCCTGGCTGGACATCTGAAGCTCTTGATGTACCAAGACAGGCTGAAAGAGTTGGGATTTTTCAGGCTGAAGAACAGAAGGCTGAGACAATGCAATTTGTCCTCAACTCATTTGTGGGAGGATACAGACCAGATAGAGTCAAACTTTTCTTAGGGTTGTACAGGTAAGGTTGAGAGAGAGTGAGCACAGGTTGTAACAAGGAAAATACCAACTCAGCATGAGTAGAGAATGTTTTACAGTGAGATTCGTTAAGCACTGGAATAGGTTGCTCAAACTGCCTGTGGAATGCCCATTTAGGACAAATCTTAGTCACACTCTTCAAAATATTATTATTTAAAAGCTATTCATCAGATATATTTGCTACTAGCACCTCTACAGAGAGAGTGGTGAAAAATAGATTTGATTTGATTCTAGAAGTGAGATATGAGCTTCACTGACTAGTTGGGAAAAAAATCCTCTTTAATCCTATTATCTGGTGTGAGTTCCTAATAACAATCAGCTTTATGTAATCTAATTCATCTGTTAAGACCCTTATAGTGGGGGAAAAAAAGGTGCTACAGCAAATTTGCAATGAACAAATCACCTTATGTGTGACATTAAATGCATAGTAAGTCATTATTTCATAGCCTGCATGAACATCATCTTCACTTCTGGATCCACTTCACAGTTCAGAAACTAACTTTCAAAATGTTAATAGGATTTATCAATTAACTCAAAATACCTTCTGCAACACAACCTTCAACTTTGACTGATCTGCTTCTGGTTTGACAACTTGAGTGCAGTCCAAAGTGAAAAGAAGCCTTGGCTCAGTGACTTTAGAAGGCTTTGGATCAGTTTTATTAAAACTAATAGAGCTTAGATACAGACAGAAACAAGAGACAAGCTTTCTTTATAGCTGGCTTTACACAAAGGAATAACTTGATTAAAACTGAAAACAAAGCACACAATGAATCGCGCACTTGGACAGGCATATTTTTCTGTAAGTTGCTAACTAAGTGCCTAGTTGAACAGTAACATTGTACAGTTTTCACTGGCTTTTTTAACTGTGATTCAAAGGATGACAAGAAAAGCTTCTATGACACTACACAGTCCCATGGAATAAGGATGAGAATACAGGAGTCATTTTCGGTGCTGAATGCTCTTAAAACTGAGATACTAATGTAAAGCCTTTTCTTTCTCTACTGTCAGTTATTGTCCTGGGTCATTGAGAGGGGGCAACGAGAGGAGGTGGTCTGAGTCAGGTAACCACGAATTGACCAATTGGAGTATTCCATCCCATTCACAACTTCCTGGATTTAAAAGGTAGAGACCAGAAGGACTCTCACTCTCTCTTCTGCTCGGTCTACTGCTGGTTTGCTTTGTCTCTGCATTTTTCTGCTGTTCCTGCAAGCTGAGGCCTTGTGGCTCTCCCTGCAAGCTGAGGCCTCATGACAGACTGAATCTAGTTCCAGTTGGCTGCAGGATCCTGCCAGACTAGCTGCTGGGAATTGCAAGACTGGTTCTATAATATTTGTTCTGCTTTATTTTTCTCTATGTTTATTTAGTAGCGTTAGTAAAACGTTTTCAAATTTTCAAACTTTCTTCTCTCTGTTCTTCTTTTCCTTTCCTCTCAAAATCACCTGTCCTTAGTGAAAAAGGGGGAGGAGAGGGAGGGCGGAAAACAGGATGGGGGAAGAGGGTTAAGGAAAATACATCTGCCTCGGTTTTTGATTGTCTCCCCATGATAAAACCACGACAGTTATCTAACTTGAACTAATAGTTTTGCAATGACCAGACTTATCTTGACAGGTATTAGAGGGTAGGTAAAGCAGAATCACAGCCACATGTTAACTGGATCTTGTGGCTTTTGATTGATGCATATGGCTTTTGTCATCCTAACCTATCAAGAAGGTATTTGAATCTCAGCATCTTCATTTTTCAATAAGTGTGCCAGTTGTTATTATAGAAAATGTGTATTGACACTAACAGTTTCTTTCACTTTCTCTTCATACTTTTTCCCCCAAAAATCACAAGGTCGGTGGACCTGTACATAGAAGAGACTCTGAATCGCATGTTGTTCCTTGCAACTCTGATACGGAGAGATTAATCCTGGACATAAGGGATTTCAGACATGTTTTTATGGTCTGTCTCACCAGTTAACATTAAGCTTTTTAGTTTCCTAACTGTCCATGTAACAAAATTGAGTCTTAGAATCTATGTGAACCAAAAGTTCTAACTTCTAGGCACCTAATGTTCTTTATTGGATCAAACTGTCGGATTTGAATTATTGAATCCAAATTGCAACCAGGACTGAAGGGTAGGATACAAGATCACTTCTGCCATGCAATTCTCCTGGGTTGAAAACACACACTTTTTTATGTAAAACAAAGAATTCATTGTCAGCCTATTAGCTTAATATAATACAATGATACTAATTCTAATAATCCAAAGTATCTGATTATTAAAGAAAAAAGCCTCACTAATAATGCAGTTAACATTGCTGTGTAAGTGATGTTATCTTCATTCTTTCACTGCCCCTATAGGTCTTCAAGTCAATGGCAACAATCTTCTTCAAGAAGATACAGGCAACCCATACTACATATTCTATACTGACTCGCTACAGAGCTCTTCAGGGAATAGTCTGTCCTAGCCTTCAGGCCAACAGTTCAACCACTTTGCCAAAAATCTTGGCTCCAAGTTTACTTCCATGTCCTGATTCCACAGGGGATCATCCATGCTGCAAGTATGTTGTTTCACTTCTAGCTCTCTTTTGTGGTCAGCCAAATAGATACATGTAAGAATATGTACAAGTATACAAGCACTGTTCTGAGATTTTTGTTCTTCCTCAGTGACCACTCTGAATCAGCTATGCCAGTCTTGGCTAGTTTTGCTTCATAATCTACCAAAGCTATCTCAGAAGTACGTTCATCTCCAAGTATTTTCTTATGTCACTCTTCCACAACGTGATGTATATACCCTTAGAAAAACTACAATGGAAAGCAATGGAAAACACAGCTCTGACATTATTCAGAGTATACCCAACTGAAAAACATAGACTAAAAATATCTCAGTCATACACTTATTGCAAGGGTTTGAGAGAAAAGGCAAGTTAAAAGTGATCCAATGTTGATGTAGCCATTCTGCTATAGAGGTTCACACTGAGACTGTGAACATGAGGCCCTGTGCAGCACTAGCTTGAGAAAAAGACATTTCTCTGTTGGTATCCAAAATGAAAATATTATTTTAGTCACTGATTGTAAATTTTGGTGGTGTAACCTCTTTGTGTCAGAATGCTCATGCATTTCATTGTGTCCACATTTAACACCAATCTGGGCAAATTATGAAAATTATAACTTGTATTTGTCTTGAATGACAAGCATTAATCTATTTCTGACTTTAGCCTGCAAGTAACAGTATTATTACATTATTCACTGTTCCCCACAGATGGTAATATATAATTAACAAAACAATAGAATATAGCACATTATAATTTTTATGGGAATAATCATCACATGTAGCTGGGTACAAAATATTTAAATAAAATATAGATTTAGACTTTTCCCATTCCCAGTATTCTGATGTAGAAGGAAACAGACGGTTGAAATTGTTTAATATTATAGAATGTGATTTATTTCTATTCTATTCTTTGAAATTTAATACCAAAGTTTTAAGAAAACCAAAAAGGCCAGAAAATGGAACTTGCATTCTGTGGAAACTTCCTGTCTTTTAAATTCTTCTGTACTACGTACTATTAATCTATTTAGAAAGCAGGCAATCCAGATGAATGTATAAACACAGTCAACGGTAAATTTAATCTTCAACAACTTTGGTACATTTGTATGAAGAAGTCTTTTTTTCATCAAGTCAACATTCTCAAAGGAAAAATATTTTACTGCAAAAATTTCTATTACCTCTATTAGAAATATGTGCTCCTTTCTAAGTAAGGTTTTGACTTTTGTTTATGTGGCATGAATCAAATAGTGTTCCAGAGGCAGATGTAATAACATAGCAAATTCTTAGATCAAATCTAAAATCAGCACCTGAATCAATGTATAGAAATTTGATGTAGGAATTCCACCATCAGTTACTCCAATGGAAAATAAACAATTCATTTAAGAAGTTGCATTTATCTCAGTACTTCAGCTAGCTAGTTTAATTAGAACTTTGGTTAGCCTGTTGTTATAACGTGCTAAGTCACCAGAAATCTGGCATACAGGTAATTCTGAACTCCTTTAAAAACCCAGGAGAAATATTTGGTCTTATTGTCAGATGTGGGAGACATGCTGTAGGGTATATAATGTATTTCTTTAATAAAGCTTCTAGTTTGGATTGGCTATTTTTATTTTATTAGTTTACAGAACCTTTAAATTAGTTTGACAAGATTATTGCATATGGAAATATTATCACCAGTAAAATAGTCACTTTGTTCTCAAATTTCGGTACATTGGTGTCTAAGGTACAAAGTTATGATGAAGTGAGTCCATTGCATATAATCTTTTAAATTCTTTCCATGCCTGTGGGCACTCTGTGCTCACTCTGAATCTCAAGTTAACGCTCAAGTATAACATAATCTGCTCAGAATATGTATCAAGTGTGTTGGGGGAACAGGAAGAAGGATTTTGGCTTCACAAACTTGTACCATAGCAAAGGTCAGGCTACTCATAATCTTGGAAGGACTATTTATTTCAATTCTACACTCAGGACTGAAGACTTTCTGGAAAAAGCCTTGATTCTCCACGATCTTATTGGAAGAATGTACTGCTCCTCTAATGAGCAGACAAGTTGACTAGTCATGATCTATCAAAATTTAATGTGAAACTCTGACGCGAGGGTATGGACTTCACGACACGATCAATATGATCATCATGAGCCATTTATTGTTAGTTACACAGAAGTATTTATACTTCTTCTACATACTATCTTTAGGTTACAACTTACAAGGTTACATGATACATCTATTTTTCTACTTGAACAAGAAAACAGAAAACAGCATTAATCAGTTATTATTATCAGTCACGAGAAAGCAGAATCTTATCTATTTGGCAGAAGCAAATGGTTCAGGATGCGACTTGGAGTTACATAATTGCGATTATAGAGAACTGGGTGCTTTCCTCCCTGCACTTACATGAGGGAGTTTCTCTCCTCCTGCTGTTTCCCACACACCTGGCTTACAGTACACAATGATTATTTTTGAGACACTGGGTTGTTCACATTCAGATGACCAAGGTCCTGTAAAAACTCAGCAACAAAACTCCATTATTAACTGATAAAAATTACAAAACCCAGAAATAACTGCATATAACTGAATTAGCACACATAATAATTAACTTTTTTCTTGTTGGCTACCTTGAGAAATAAGGACCTATTTGATTCTGTGTTTTGTTTTGGTGTTTATATTGTTTGGTTTTGTTTGTTTGTTTGTTTGTTTGTTACACTTTGATAATTTACCTATGAATGGCTTTATTTAGGATAATATTTTCCCAACATTCTACTGCTTTCCTGTTTTCTCATGTTGTACTGTCTGGTCAGGTCAATGACTGTTGCTATCTAGACTGAAACACTATAATCATCATCAAATAGATCTCTTTTCCTAGGATTGTGAGGTGGTAAAGATGGGGAAAATCTGAATTAAACTAAATCTGAGTACTTTTTTGGATTCTGAGAGAAAAATTCTTCAGGGCCTAGCAGAACAAAGGCTTTCATAAGTTTATACACGTTTGGCAGATAAGTGAGGTTTTTCTGACTGTATCCAAAAATATAAACACAAAAATGTTTAATAAATTGATCCAATTGATACAAAATTTACTACGCAAGTAGAATATTTCCAGTCAATATAATATAAAAATCAGACGGTCATAAGCTGCAAGAAATACGTCAAGATTTTCTAAACAAACTTTTTTTTTTTTTCTGAATGGAGAGCAAGCCCTTATGAAGACAAGAAAAATATGAACAATTCTGAACCTGAAAGGGTAACAAGTACATGGATGTGATTCACACCAGACATCATTGGTCTAGGTTCATTTCTTATATCTATACCTATGTGAATTGGATAACGGTATTAAAGACTTTCTTTCTCTAGCAGGTTCAGAAAGCATCACAATGAGAGTCCTTTGATTCTGTCAGAGCTTTTCATTTCTGTCTGCATGAGAAAACGTTTATGTTTTAAAGGGGATATGAGAGGGTGAAAGATCATCAAAAAAGAAACCCCTCTCAAGACTGACTATTGTAGAATATCAGATTAAAAAACTTTCTACTGGATTAAAAAAAAATCATTTAAAAGTATATTTGTCTTCAACATGAAATATATGTTCAGAACTTTTAAAAAATCTAAACAATTTTTACTGTCATTTTCTGTTTTCAGCATTAATGATATACTGTGACTGGAGCATTTATGTTTAACTTGTGTGACTCAGGATAGCAGTCTGAATTGCTCAGTGTTCAGTATTCAAAAATGAATGATTCTAACATGATCCATTGTTCAAGTGTCTTCTCCTTAAACATAACTCATATGTACTGCCACATTTCAGATTATTCTTATTTCACTGCTTATCTAGTATACACACTATGTACCTTTTCTGTTTTAATTTTTGATATTTTCATATGTACTGGAATATGAAATAAATTAAATACCTAGCAGATTTTTGATTTTTTTTTTCCTTTAGCAATGTTCATTGCCAAAATTATTTTCAAACATTTCTAGGTTGTATCCTTTATTAAATGTAATTTCCAATTCACCTTGTTATGTTACTACAAGGCTAAGTATTCATATTTTAGAATTTCCACATTCCACTATTCTACATAACCCAGCAGTCTATTTTATTTTTGGCACACCAGTAGCATTACCTGCTACAGCATTGGAGATAACATTGGAGATAACATCTGCTGGCTTCAAAACAATGTAGAGCATAGCTGTCTAGAATATTGGCCACTGCAGAGTCTCTCCAGTATCCGTAACTATACATATCAAATATAAGCTGGCATATTCTAATATAAACTCAAAATTAAACATTCAGCATTCTATAATCTTTTCAGATTGTGGCACATGCATTCTCTTTCTTTTAACATTCTGCACAGGGAAAAACAGAGCATTAAATGATTACAAAATATATGCCCTCCTTTACATTCTTGACATGGCACAGCTCAATCTAATTAGAAGGCCTGCAACCATGGCAAAGGTATACATCACAATCTTTCTTTTTGGCAGAAGCTTGGTGCTTTCACTGACAACCACAAAGAAATTGGTACTATCAGAGATAAATTTTATTGACTATTAATGCTAATATCTTTGAAATATTGAAATTCAATTGGATATTAACAAAGTTTATTAATATTGTGCTTTTTATACTAACCTTGTTGTGTTTTTACTTTGATAGCCTAACTTATACAACTTTTCTTTGGTTTAGGGTTTTGTTTATGTTTTGTTTTGTTTGGGTTTTTTTCAAATTTAGGTGTTGATAAAAGTTCTTTGCTTATTTTTTTTTAAAGATGGATAAGAAAATTCACTTTAAGTGTTACTTGTCTTAAAATGTACTCTAGTGAATGGCAGAGGTAGCACTGACTTTAATGAATATCCAATAAGATTCTGTTTTCCTGTAACAGAAGAGAAATTAAAAGAGCCAGGCAGAAAAGGCCAAGAAATGAACAAAAAGAAAAAAAGATAATGTGATCCAGTGAACTGAACTGAACTCAGGAGTTCACATCCTTTGTCAGTTCTGCTGTCTGTCCTGTGTGAATTACTTATATTATCTTCCCCAATTATGACTGTAAAATAAGGGTAATTGTATTATACAAAGCCTTGCACATATAAGGTATTTGCTTCATATTTTGAGACATCGTATGACAGAGAATGAAACATATATTCCACATTTATTACAGATATATTTCTTCATGACAGGGTCCACAGCTTCATTTTTGTGGAGAAGACTATAACCCATCAACTTCTGTTCCTACAGGGATTTCTATCTGGGTTTATCTTTGTTTCTGGGGAGTCATTTAACTGAAATCAATACTAAGATTGGAACCTTAAATAATATTTTTCTCTTGGTGGTATTCTTTCGTCTTCCCTAAACCTTTTGGAGATTAAAACTATATATACTGTTATCTTGAGATAGCCCATAAAAGTAAGCTTTTCTCATTTTTAAACAATACGAAGTACTGTACGTATGTTTTGTAAGCAAAATTTAAAAGGCTTATTAGACTTGGGAGATCAATATATTCTACTTCTCTGTATCTCTTCTTCTCTGTAACAGAGGAACTCCATTAAAAGCATTGTAGCATCCAGATTAACAATCAGTTGCACAAGAATAACTAGCTTTGATGCCTTTCGTAATCTGAAATCTGTGACTGAATAATTTCACAAAAAAGATATAACAATAAACTTAGAAAAGTATGAAGCCTGTAAGGTAGGAAGAGACAGAACTCCTACTTACATTAGGTGCTCTTGAAAATCTGTAAGTTTTGCATAAACATTTTTCCATTTATGCATTTCAAAGTGAGAAGATAGCTCTAAATCCCTCTGCAAAAGATGCCCCACTTCTGCAAAGCAGTAAATGGCATAGATGTTATCTAACTTGTGTGCTCCTGTTACATACTCTCAGATGTGATGTCATCCCAAAGGGCTAATAATTTAGACAGGAAAATATTAGATTTATTCCAATACTCTTTTCCAAAGTCACTTCAGTGTCACAGGCTATGATTTAATTAATCATTTAAATACTTGATTGAAAGAGATAATATTTATTTTAGAGAACATACGTTTACCTAGAAATATGTTGTGTGTTCTTCTGTACTTTGGATGAAAGATGGTTAACATCGCGACACTTTCATTTTATAAAACAGAGAATCTAGTTTTGGTGCACATGTGGAAGATACTGAGAGGCAGCAGTTGTCAAGTTTCTATCAAATTCCTCTCCCACAAAATAATTTTTTAGTGTAAAGTTAATTACATGCTCTCTACTGAGTAGCAAATTTAAAAATGAAATTCACAAAGCACGTTTACAGTTTCTTTTAGACAAGAAAGAAATGCTTGAATACTTGTAATGCCTTGATATGCTCTAAGTAGTAAGCTCATGTTGATATTTAGTTTCTGAAGAATTATTCCTCTGTTATGGAGCATGAAAAGGGTGGGATGACAAAAGCTTGTCTTCTGTGCATATGAGTCCTGGAATTAATATATTTTCTTAGCTTCCCTAATTGTCAGTAAAAATCATATTGGAAATTTTGGGGACATTACCTACTAAACCTTAGTTGTTCATATACATCCACCTATATATATATACAAAACCTGCTCATAAGGCCATGTAGAGAAGTTGAAAGATTTGAAGTGAAAATCCCAAAAGGAAAGATCTAGTATACGCAAATGTAATTTACTTACTCCATCTGAAAATATCAAATGATGTGAAAATCATGTCTGATAAAATTGAAAAACTCTTTGCATGTAATCAAGAAGTAAAACAAGACAGTTTTTAAAGAATAAAATTGCAATGAATGTTAAATTTTGAGAGATAAAAATACTATGTCAAGCTAAAAACCGCATGATTTATTAGTAAACTTATACTCACTTTACTGAATACTGAGTAAAGTTTTATTGTACATGACTTTTTTCTTACTTGCTTTTATATTTTATATTTATTTAGTTTTTAATGGTGAGTGTGGGAATTCAAGAACATGAATTCATATTTCTTCTGACATTTATAGTCAAAATTTCATAGATGCAAACATTAAAAAAAGAAAATATGGAATAATTAATATAGATGATACCTTTTCTTCTCTTTGATTAACAAAATCAAAAAGTGAAAGTTACAGTGTTCCTTTTAATCACAAATCTCAAGAAGCATTTATATGCCACATGGAACCTTGTCATGTATTCCTTATTTCACCAAATGTTTCTTAATGTTCCAGAAGATCAAGACATGTCAATGCATCAGCCTTTGTTTCAAATTACTGAAAAGTTTTTCAGTAGACCTAACAGTTCAGTTAGTTTCAGACACCTTTCAGTAGACCTAACAGCTACGACACAGTAAAATAACATTGTCAAGATGTATTGCTTCCGCTAAGAACCCTTTTTTTTCCAGTCTCTAATTTGTGTTTTCTTTTTTTTTTTTTTTCCCCCCTATTACTTGTTTCTCACTTTTGTTAGTGATATTACAGTAAATCTAAAGTGATTGTTCCCTAGGGAGAAGATAGTGACTTTATTTTAGGTGCCAGGCACATCTTAAAGAATCCTGAGAACAAAAAGAAATTATTCAAATATACGTGCATAAGACCAGAAAAGATCAACCCTTGAACTCTCAAATCTAGTATGAAGTAAAGCTGAGCTAATAGTATGAGAATTCCAAGGAGTTACATATATATTAAAAGGCCTCCTTCTGTGATTTAGGAGAAAGTTTTTATCTGAATGGATCTCAGTTCAGTGATAAAAACTATTACAGAAACTCAGAATCCTCCCTGTATTGCTGTTGTTAAGTGGTACTTCTGCCACTCTACCAAGGAATTAGACTGCTGAGCATAGGACTCAAAGTCAAATCCTCTTCATGATATCACAAAGTACCTCTACACTAGCAGAAAAGCAACAAGAAGCATAGGTTGAGGCTTTGATATTTCTGAGCTAGGAGAATGAAATTACGTTTTCTCCATCATCCTCCATTTTTTTTGCTATGAAAACTGAAAACTAGTGTATGGCTAATGCTATATGAGTATCACAGACAGAAATCTGAACCAAACTGAGAAAGTACTGTACAGTTTTATGTTTATATGAGTCTCAATTTGCAAACATTTATATAGCCTGTACAAACCGAAATCTTCATTTGATCTAAGAACAGCTGGGTTGATAACACCCAACTGAACCAGAACGTTCTATGTGCTCCTGCAGAAACCCATGCCAATAACATTTTACAAAATGCAACTCAGTAAAATATTGGTTATTTCTATTTTTTGTGACAAAATTGCCTTCTTGTAATACACAAGGTAAATCCAATACACTTCAATAAGCAGTTATTTTAAATGTTATTTTATTTTAACAATCTCTATGAAATAAATTAAACTAATTCTACATATAATAATGTTTTTTTAAAAAAGACTTTATTAACAGAAATAAGGGCATTTGAAAGAATTTTTAACTCTCAAGAAATAGTCTTTGCATATCAGCTGACGTTACATTATACCTATGCTCTCACACATAGTACAGATAAAATAAAGCTAAATCTTAGTGCTTTCCCTCTTCCCCAGATCTCAGCACAATTTGACTGTGTAATGACTGACTATAGGAGTGAAGAAGGGAAAATAAAATATGTAATAGTATGATAATCACTGAAATGTCAAAAGTTTCAGATGTGCCATTTTTATCTCTAATGTTAATGTATTGAATTCAATGATGGCTTGATGCATAATTCAGAATTTTTCCTCATTTAACATATTATAAAATAAATTAGTCAATAAGGATGTGATCATTAGCTTACTTTTCTGAACCTCTTGAACTTTTTGTCTTTCACTTCTGTTTATTCATAACCAAGAACCTAGCATTGATTTGACCACAATAAAATTCAGTAGGAAACATGCTGTTCATCTTATTTGACTTTCAAATTCTGTGAAAGCTGAAAAGAGTCATGGCATATTTTTATGTTTCTATTTAGAATAATCTTGCTGTTTTAAATTTAAAACAAAAAACAAACAAACAGAATCATGTCTCCAGAAGCTCATGAGTGGAAATGATGGAATTCTGGTTCTGGGGCACTATCACTACATGCTTAGCTTGTTCTAATATTTGCCTAAACTCGCTGTCTGGAAAGAAGGGAAAATATTGTAACTGGAAGTCTAGGAGTGATATAAACCAGAACTGCAGAAGAGAAGGATTTAGGATAAAGGTATTGTTGAAGGTAGATGCACATGAAGGTGGAAAAAGGTCTAGAGAAAGAGAAGCATAAGAAAAAGAGATCTATAAGGTAAAGTGAGAAAGGACAGGAAACAAGTTTGGAACAAGGAGAAAACTGGCTGGAAAATCAGTTAAGAAAAGACATTGGGAATATGAACTTTAACAGGACTAGAAAACAGCCATAAGGATAACATGTATGAGGAGGAATACTCAGAACATATACACAATAAGGCAGTAGGCTATTAGAAGAGGACCTTGGAGAAGGAGAAAGCTGAGGAAAAAATGAGCAACAATGAACTACATATCTCAGATCTGAGAGCTGTTAAAGACTGAAGGCTAGAAAGTCTACACCAGGAGGAGGTTAGAGAATCACATTACCGTGAGATGCTAAAGGTGAATGAAAGTCAAGAGTAAGACAAGAATTTCTTTGTCCAAGAAAAATCACACCTTAGGCTTAAAATGAAGTGTTTCTGACTGTTACTTTTCTTTCGGTAAACATCTGTGAATTCAAACCCATTCTGTCCCCATCTAAAGCCATTTCATACACTCTCTTACTGGTATTACTGACTTCAGTTCAGTGGTGTTGGTCTGTGTGGGAAATCCTAAGTTTTCAATCCTGCTGATGAAACCTACCTGGAACTAAGAAGGCCTCTATTTCAAAGCCCAGCTTTGTCTCAGGGCCTCTTTGTATGCTGGAAGCTAAAACTATTCTCAAATCTATTGTCAGACTTTATATAAATGAATTAATTAGTCTGGACTAAAAATAAGTGAACAAAAAGATTTAGGCTGATTACTCCATCCATGTGACCAACTCTATGACTTGCAAAATAAGATACCTTAGATAGAGTCAGGACTTGAATCAAGATTTCAGATATTCTCAAGTAGAGAAGAAAACTAAAGCAAAAAATCCTTTCCTTCCCATCTCATATTTTTGAATGGCCAAGTCACAGAACCATTCCTTTACTTGCTACACATTTAAATAAAGCAGTTAATGACACTGGTATTTAAAAAAAAATGTGGATCTCTTTGGAAGAAATCTTTGTCTGTAGGAGTGTTGAGGTCAGAATGGAGAAATTATACTTCTATATCTTTGAAAAAAAATTCTGAAATGTGCTTTTTCTTAATTCCTCTTCACACAGTAGGTTTTGTGAATTGTATTTTGAAATACATAATTTTCCACAGAGCTTAGATAGAGAATATGTGTTTAGCTTACTGTAGCTGACACCACTACAAGGACCAGATTCCTAACACTTTGTCTTTTGAGTAACTAACATCACCAGAGCTAATCCTCATGTGAATCTGAACTACTGCCTGATCTTCCACAGTTTTCTTTTTAAAGAGTGCTTGATTTGAGTAATTTGGTCCTGATTTGTAGAAAAAGAATTAGTACTCAACAATAACTCAATCAAAACAGCTCTTAGATTTGCATAATTAATCTATATATCCTAAAAAAATCCACACACAGCTCCTAGTCTGTGAAAACTGATTACTCTAAATAATTTTTTAATGCTAAAATTTTGCTGATTTACTATACTGAAATTATCCATATGTGAAAGAGTCACTGGATATGTCTCCTGCAGTTGTCAGCACATACACATTAAACATTGAACTAGTGAACCTCAGAATCCTTCAAGAAAATACATATTGTAGTTCACAGGACAGAAAAAACAAACCAACACAAAAGATTTCTGAAGAGATCAAAAGCTCAACCAGTGCTTTAAAACCCAGAGAAATAGTGAAATATGCCCAGATGATCCTTGGAAGCAAAACTTTCTTCACACTACAGATAAAAACACAAAAATCCCAGTCATTCTGCTAGTTTCAAGTGAAATAAAATTCTTTCTTCCTCAGTCTCTCATGGTCATTTAACAAAGTGCTCAGACTAACATAGTGTCTCTAGGGATGGTTAATCTTTGATCTGTCAGTCCTAATTTCTAAAAATAGGAGCTTCGTTTTCTGTCAATAAGATGCAACTTCAAAACTCTTAAGAACAAGATTAATTCATAGAAAATAAATATAATTCAGCAAGTACTGCAAACTCTGAAGTGGGGAAGTGTTCTAATATCAATATTTATGAAGTACAAACTAAGTATCTATGAACTAGCTCATGAAAAATTTTTTTAAAAGTTGATTTTAGATCAAACAAGCTTTGTATAGTAAAGCCTTATGCTACATTCTAAATAATACATAAAAAAGAAATATTCTAGTGCTGTACTGATAACCTTTAAATCTGCAGTCATATTTTTAATGATTATATGATATTACATTTATACAGCTAGACAAGTTTGACTTTATTAGGCAAAAGACTATAAGTTATGTCAGAGATGGATGAATGTTGGCACAAGCTATCTGATATGTAATATTGCGTAGATTATGTTACTGTGCATTGCAGTGTACAGATCATCATACACTTTAAATATATATGTAGGAATACTCAGAAACATCCTGATAGAATGAAGGTTTTGTCATAGTCTTCAAAGGGATCCAGTTTCTACCATCCATTTCTGAGGGAATGACTGTTGAGGCATTTTATATCCAGGTAAAGGATCTATTTCGATAGCTGAATTAGTTAAAATGTTCTAACTATGGGAAAAGACAGATTTTCCTCCATTAGGTCATTTTCTTGATCTAATACAAATCTATATATCCTCTGATATGCCAATATATGGCTGGAAAGCAGCCTTGCAGAAAAGGACCTAGGGATCCTGGCAGACACCAACTTGAACATGAACCAACATGCCCTTGTGGCAAATAAGGCAAGTGATATCCTGAGATGCATTAGGAGTATTGCCAGCAGGTTGAGGGAGGTGATTCTTATCCTCAACTTAGCACTGGTGAGGCCACACCTGAAGTACTGTGTCCAGTTCCAGGCTCCTTAGTACATGAGAGACAAGGATGTACAGGAGACAGTCCAGTTAAGGACCACGATGACGATTAAGGGTCTGGAGCATCTCTCCCATGATGAGAGGCGGAGAGAGCTGGTACTGTTCACCCTGGAGATGAGAAGGCCCAGGTCATATCTCATCAATATATATAAATATCTGAAGTGAGGGTGCAAAGAAGATAGAGCCAGGCTCTTTTCACTGGTGTTCAGTGACAGGACCAGAGGCAATGGGCCCACATGGAAACACAGGAGGTTCCCTCTGAATATCAGGAAATACTTTTTCACTGTGAGCACTGGCACTAGTCTCCCAGAATGTTCTGGAGTCTCCATTTGTAGAGTTAAACAAAAGCTGTCTGGAGATGAACCTGGGTAACTGGCTGTATGTGACCCTGCTTGGTCAGAGGGGTTGAACCAAATGACATCCAGCAGGCCTGTCCTAACATTCTGTGACTCTGTCATTCTGTGATTCTATAAATACAATTTTCAGAATTTTCAAGAAGTTTGTAATTTTTATGTTTATTAATTTTATTAGTGAATATGACAAGATATGGGTTCAAAAATTGATTTGAAGATATTTGAAGTAAATTAATAATCATTAAAAGAGTGAATTGAAGTCACCAACCTAGAGTTGACTGGACACATAGAAAATATGAATTGTTCATGATCTGATGTAGGCATCCATAGTGGGTTAAAGTTGATTAAAGGCCAAACTCCCACCCCACTGCTATCTCATTTCCCTTTCTCAGTGGGACAATGGGAGAAAACAGGATGTAAAAACTCATGGGTCTAAGTAAAGACAGGTAGATCACTTGTCAGTTACTGTTGTGGGCAGAAGAGACTCAACTTAGGTAAAATTAATCTAATTTATTGCCAGTTAAAATAGACTCAGGTAGTGAGAAACAAAGACAAACATTCAAACAACACCTTTCTTCCTGGCTCTTCAGAGTTCAACTTCACTCAACTCTCAACTCATCCAGTCCCCACGGAGCAGCGTAAGGGGTAGGGGGCATGGTTACTACACGCCTGTTTCTCTCTGATGCTGCTTCTCTCTTATACCTTTCCCCTGCTCCAGTGCTGGCCTTCTCCACTAGCTGCAGTCCCTTCAGAGAAAAAAATCTGCTCCAGTGTGGGCTCTCCGTGGGCTACAGGACATTCAAAAAATACCCAGCTGCTCTGGCATGACATCATCCATGGCCTGCAGTGTGGATATCTGCTCTGGCATAGACAGGTCCTCCTCCTTCTGTTCTACCTTGGAGTTCCCTCTGTTGTTTCTCACTCTTTTCCATCCTTCTCTCTGTTTTATTCCTTTATTACTGCAGTTTTAGCCTTAAGAAATCTTACTTTAGATTTCAACATTAAAGCCTGCACGAAACATTTAGTTAACAGTACTTTCCAGGGTTGGGCTAATTTGCTGAAACTATAAAAATGTTTTCTGTCTTTACATCTCACTTTGTCCAAAGCAAAGCATGTAAATAAAATTATATAATCTATTGGAAAAAAAATAACAACATAAACTTGATTTTTAGACTAAGCAAGGGATAGGATCATTGAATTTCATTTTGTTCATCCCTCTGAACTTTTGTTCCCAACTATTTTATTAAACTGCAGAGTTATTTTTGTATAAAATTAAGAAGAAAAGAGTAATCACTGAGAAAACAAACAAACAAACAAAAAACTTTGCTAATATTAACAGGACTTTGTTTCAGCAACTTCAGATTCAAACACTGAGTTCTGGCACTCTCAGATTTGGGTAACATTTTTGGGGTAGTTAGAAGACTATAACGGTTTGTAATGTTCTTTTGTAATGTTCTGTCCTGGCAGGGATTAATAACATTAAAGCCTCTCTGACTAAGATTTTATTTCTTATATGTTGTTAAGTTGAACTAGAATCTGAGTTTTAGGGCCAAGCCTTTATTCCAGATACTATCAGTAACTTTGTTGGCACACTTAAAGTCAAATGAAGTAACACAAAAATTTTGAAGAATAAGCATAATGTGTCATAATGTATGTTTCACATTATGGTGAGTTAAAATCTTTTGGACTCAGGGCTAACCAATATTGAATTCAGCCAACAAGGCCAGGGTAAATACTTGACTAGTCTCTTGGGCTCTTGGGGCTTTAAAGGGTTATATTCTTTCTTTGGTATAAGAGCAAGAATTACAATTTGCCTGTAATAAATGATCATTTGCTAATTTTACTTCATCTTATAGCTTACTTCATCTCATATTTTACTTCATGTTATATCTTACTTCATCTTGTAGTTTACTTTATCTTAAAGTTAAGGGTAATACTCTCATCTTCTGTTTTGTTCTCTGTTGCTGTTTGAGTGAATAACTATACGGTCCTCACAGATATGTTCTTAATATTAACAGAATTATGAAACCATCAGATCAAGGAGGCTTACATAAAGCCACTGATTTAACAACCACCTAATCAAGGAAAAACAGATGCTTAGAAAAATGATTGTCATACTTTATGTAAAAAGCTAAACAGTGAGAAATGAAATTCCTTTTCTTCACTAGCTTGTTTCCAGATTAATAATTTCTACAACAACAAAGAATGAAGGGATTTGTAGCCAGCCCCAGAGAGCCAAATGAAACAATGCCTGTTATAGCAAGGTCCATTTTTTTCTCATCTGGTTTGTTTCTTTTCACCGAATATTATCCTTCAGTCAAAAAAAGCCTCTGCAAGTGTAGCAAGACATGGCAATTAGTGAGCTGAAATATAGGAGGTATTCCTTCTTGGTAAATAAAGAAGGAATTCAAGATACTAAATCAAACAAACCAAGGAAAATGTGTGCTCAGAATCTTAATTACCATTGTCTGCAATCCTCATTCATTCCTAGGGAGGGTAGAAGCTTTTCAAATAAAAAGAGTAAATGATTAAGACATTGGTGTTATATCAAGAGGAGATGGATAACAGAGAATTAGTTTAAGACATTCTGCATATGAAAAAAATATCATAAGCAGCTTGAGAGAAAAGAAGGCTGAAAAGATGTATTTATTTGAAAAATATTCATATCAGAAAGATTTTGACAAGGAGTACCAAAAGGACTAAGGGAAGAAAGATGCCAAAACAAAGAGAATTGTTGATTTAGTGTGGTATGTGCTTAAAATACAGCATCTACTCTTGCCAATCAGCGCAGTCATTTCAGAAAAAAAAACATCAAAAAGGTATTCTTTTTCTTGCTGTCATGAGTCTTCCTTCAGATCTTAATTAACAATAATGTTTTCCAGTTTTCAGTTTATTAACAAAAGATCTAAAAAGATCAAGGGAATGCACCAGGGCTTCAACTCTGTTGTATCAATGACCTTGTAATTCCCCTGACAGATGTGTTTGAATATTCTAATGGACCCTATTTGATCACAGGTACATCAACAGTTCATAGATAACACTTTCATCATACACTGATTGTGGGTCTATTTTATCTTACCTTATGTAAAATATTCAGAGTATATAGAGACAAATCTCTGCAACATGAGCATATTGAAGTACATGCACTTACATAAAACCAAAATGTCTTGCTCTGCATTTAACACACCTTCCCAGTAAAACTATGATTTTCATTGTTTTTTACCAAAAAAAAAAGAATCTAATGCAATGCACTTTCATACCATTTCTTCCCTCAAACACCAGCAGAGTTTTGTTTCTGTGTGCAAATGAATGAATTTTTCCAGCTCAAAAAAAAAAAAAACTTTTTTTTTTTTTTGCAATGTTGTCATGGGGAAATTGTCAAAGGAAGTTCACTTCCTGTTCCCTTTAAAATATGTGAAATATTCATGGAGCAAATGAAGTATAACATGTTTTCAAAGCAAAGTCTGCTTAATAATAATTAAATAATAATATGATTACTCTCTAAATGGGCATGAATTACTTCTTGTTAGCTACTTTTTTGGTAATGCCAAGTTTAATTACATGATTTACAGGACATAAATAACAAAGTATAGGAACAAAGGAAAGGCAGGGATGATGTTTCACTAGCATGTGGCTTGTAAATGTTAAACAATTGCAATCTTAAATCTATGATGAAAACATTTAAAAGTTAAAAAAAAAAAGAGAAAAACAACCCTCAACAATGCTTTGGATTATTGCTCCTATTGTCGCAGATAATTTCTTCTTTTTGAAAAGTCATTGATATGCATGTAAAATGCTATGATAAAAAGCCTAAGTTCCTCTATATACCTGGAGAAACACACAGTGAGTCCTGAGGCAGACTCATTAATGTCATTTCTAAGTTGGAGAGAATTCACCTTTCCAGGTAAGAACAATATTCTTTGTTCTTTAAAAGAGAAGTATCATGTACATGCATAGTAATTTGCAAATACTCTTGTGTAACAGGATGCATCCTTACTTGGCAAAGAAATAAACTGACACATGGCCATTATTTTTTTTCTGTTACATAAATGAAGCCCTTCTGTTTAGAACTGCATCCTGAAAGACCCTGAATGTCTATATGGCAACTCAGTTGCTTGACCATTCAGCTCTTAGCAACACCATGAGAAGTGGGAGAAGGACTGCTTTTGGTTTTGTGTTTGGTTTTGGTTTTGTTTTTCTTTTTTTATATAAATGCTTTTCTTCTCTAAGTAAGATTTTTTGGCTATCATGTCATTTTGCAAAGAAATGCACAAAACACTGACTTTCATTGATTACCAACCAGGAATGGTTTTATCTACTGAGCTAATTATAGTCCCACCTGCTATTGTCATTGTCCCTTCTGCAAAGTAATCCATTTCTTCATGCATGTTTTTAGCGAAACAAAATTTCTAACGGCTCAACTCAGTCACTATTCATAGAACATCTTTTAATATTCCTAGGTAGCTAAAGCACGTTGTATCTTGTCTTCTACCTAATTTAGTAGTCTATATTGTCACTATTATAAAGGTCTGATTCCATTTGGACTCATACTATTCCTCCCATTAGAATAATTTACTTTAGAAGTATTTTTACTGTCTTAAATATTGGTGCCATTTCAATTTCATGTGAAGTGTTTCTGTTCTGTGGAGAAGACCAAGAGGAATACCCAATCTAACTTACTATAATCAAAGTAAAATGAAACTGTGATTATTCTTGAGAAGACTAAATATTTTTTTTAAATAAGAAAAAAAACACACAAAAAACCCCAACAAACCAAACCCTAGGCACTTCTTTAAATTTATTTAACTTGGTACTTATTTAATTCTTTCATTTTCTTCATGTTTATTAAGAAATTAAGTAAATTTTAAAGTACCTCCTTAGAAGCGTGATATAACGTTTAAATACATCTTCTTCTGAAAAGATAAAAGCCATATGTAAAAGATGAACAGAAGAATAAAATACAGCACAGTAAAGGCTGGACTCTGTTATTTTGCACCTTCAACTGGAGAGAATACAGTTGTAGCTTTAGAAGAAATAAGAAATTGTTGCAATCCTTCAATTACTTTCCCTTCTTAGCATAAGAGTTTCAGTGATTATGATTTTTTTTCAGTTAAAATGCATGATTTCAGTCAGTTACTGGCAGGGATAAAGTAAAAAATAAAAATATACTAGGCAGATAGTAAGACAAGAACAAGGAAACTAGTAGGTTTATAAGGACTAGAAAATTACAACTGGTTTCTTACAGATTTGTCTGTGGCTGACTGACTTGAGTGACTAAAAAAGTTCAAGTTTCCCAGAAAGCTTTCATTACCACTGGGACACTTAAAAGCGCTATCTCTCCCCTGCCTGAAAGGTTATTTGTCTGAAATTTTTGAGACTTGAGACTTCTGTTCTTTGTAACGATGTAATTGGTTAAAGTATTGCCATAAGCCTTGTACTGAACTCACAAAGCCTCAGGACCAAGGCTCATCAGGCTTGTTCTGTGTGAACATTTGTTGACCTGCCTGCAGCTTGAGAAGTCTCCAGAACAATGCATGAGGGGATGTGCTCAGTTTGGTTCTCTATACAGACAGTATTAAACAGGACTACTCTTTTACTTTATTTCCTAAGCATTCCTTTGGGGATAGTTGTTACTATATAGAGTTGTTATTATATTTTACCTTGATTCTTGATTGTTCTTGTAGTTTTACCCATCTATCTAGCAGGCTGAATTCAGCTCAGAGAAGAGTTCCTGAGCTCATAGTAGGAATTAACTCAGAAATAAAATAGCAAGTTAAAAAAGTATTTGGAAACAAACAAACAAACAAAACCCAACCAATAAACAAAAAAACCAAACCAAAACAACAACAACCAAAACAAAACAAACAAACAAAACCCATAACCATGACAAACAGTTGCAGTCATGTTTCCAGAAATCAAGAAAATCAACAAAGGTAAAGGGGAACCTGAAAAAAAATCAAAATGAAAGATCTTGTAAAGTATGTAAAATGTAGTTAAATGGCTTCTAGACCTGTAAATGAAAATTGAATAGAGATATCTCATCAGAAAGGGTGGACTAGAGGTGAACAATAAACAAAACTAGCTCAAGGTTTTCGGGAAAACTAGTAGCTATGGCTGGACACTAATGTAAATGGAAACAGAGCTTGCTACATTTAATGAGAAAAGTGTTAATTCAGGTGGGATAGGTAATAAAATGTGCCCCTCCTTTCACAAATAACTTGAATTGTGGAAATGAACCAAACTTTTTTATAGTTATCATTCTATTAAAGAAAGCATGATGTGATGGGAAAATATGTTTGTGAAATAGAAAACTCTGATCCAGGTAAGTACAACCATGTTAATCCAATCTTTACAATATGCTAAGCCTTGAAACTATTTTGAGGGAAAAACAAATAAACAGAAGTTTAACTGGTATTCCTCAAAATGGACCATAATACTTAATATTAATTATAATTACATATCGATAAGCCTTTCTGAGAAAAAAAAAAATAACACTAGAAGGCAGTCTGTAGAATAGGATTGCATACATAGTCTAAGAACTACAAAAAAATCCTGAAAGCCTTTCACAATAGAATTGAGTATTAGCATGCATTTAGGCTTAGCTATAGTAATATACCTTTTGCTATATCTACTTACCAATTTCAAACATGTGATAAAATAGCCTACATCTAGCCACTCACATCCAAATTCACAATTTGTCTGTTTGAAACTCAAAGTATGATGCAGTAAATGCAATGAAAATATCTGCAATTAAAAAAAAAGAAAAAGGGATGAGCATGCATAAATACACAAATCAAATAAGGTTATTCTCAGGAAATAAATGGCTCGAGTCAGGATGTTTTCTCCATTCACTCTTTGCAATTTATTATAATCATTTTCTGTGGCAGCACCCAGTAGAGTTTCTGTGCTGTACTTAAAGCTGACTTCTTGTTTCCACCATTGCACTTTTCTTTTTTATTGATTTTAGCTTCACTGTTATATTCATCTTTGTCTAAAATTAGGCACATATATTTCCAGCTTTATAGTCTTCATCCTACATCTCACCCTTCCCACACTTCCTTCTAAATCACTTTACTAGTGCTTAGCAGTAAAATGGATGCTTATCATAAATTGGCTTAGCACTTAACTGTTGTTGGAGTTGCACATGGAGGGAGAGGAGGTGAATTTAGTCTTCACCACACCTATTTCAGAGTTAAAAATATACAAAAAAAGTACAATATTTTCAGTTCTCTTCATTTTGAGCACATTAATATAACTGAATCAAAGACCTACGTCATATGCTTAACACAATTCTGGTGTATGTACCTCCTTCCTCTCTAGCGAAACCTACAACAACGAATTAAAGACACATTTTTAGAATTCCACTAAGACGATTAAAAAATACAATAGAAATGAATAAAAGCTTGTGCATAATAAAATCATTACATAGTTGCTTGCTCAAGAAATAAGATGCTTCAAATCTCAGCTTTTTTTTAGTTCCAGCACTCATTCTGGACATGTTTGTCTAACAATGAGTCTAAATGATACACAGGATTTGAGTAATTCCATTCTTACTGTTGAAATTAAGCCCATCTTTAACCAGAAATACCCAAATACTGGAAGTCAAGGAATGCAGATAAGTTCAACTCACTAGACAGGTGGTAGTGCAGGAACAAGTTAGGTGCTGAGTGCAAGAATGATCAAGAATCAAGGTAAAATAACAAGCCTACACAGCAACAACTACCCCAAAAGTTATACTTAAGAAATGAAGTTAAACAGTTGTCCTATTTAATACCATCACTTCATGGTTTGTTCTGGAGACTTCTCAAGACTGTACCTAAAGGATTATGCCCAAGAACAGCATCTCAGGTTCACTGTAAGAGAATTCTTGAAAAATGCAGTGCTATTCCAGAGAGGTTAAATGACTTTAGGACCACTAGGAGAGCAACCAGCTCACTTGCAGCTCATGATTCAGGGGCCCTGAAGTGCTGTACTGTCCTGGTGCTGCTCCATTCAGGTTGTTAAAACCCTATTCTGGGCTGCCAGACAGCTAAATTTCTGAGGTGAGTTGCAATCATGGTTGACTGATTTTTGGATTACCTGCACTTCTCATTGGTTTGTGTCATTTGGTTTCTATCTGTTGTTTGATTTCAGTTGCAAATTAAAGTTGGTTTAAGCTTATCGTTTGCTTGGAGTAATTTTGGGGTGCCTCTGTGACAGACGCTTAGGCAATTTGTTGCCCTCTGTGAATATATGCATATTAGATCTTTTAGACTAAGAAGACTGTGACTGACCAATAAATCCCTACAATGGAAGAAGGCTCAGTGGAGATGGGCCAGGGTGATGTGCCTATGAGAGTCAGAGAATATGTAGAGTGTGACTGACCACAGCTGTTGTAAGGAAAGCCGACCTTATCTCAACACAGAGGGCATCAGCAGATGACTTTTGTTTTAGATAAAAAAGGTATGTTAGTTGAGTAGATTAACTGATGGCATAAATGTTTCTTTTTGTGTTTATTAAGAGTGTGAATGTATCCCAATTAGCAGACCACCATTGTGGGGAGAGTATACGTGGTTCAGCCCAACAAGGAGTATAAAAACTGAAAAACTAACAAAAAAATTTTGAAGACAGCAAGAGGTCTGAGATGCTGTCAACCTATGTTTTCCTTTGTAGCAAGTGGGGACACCTAGTATTGTGACAGTGAGTATGTTATAGAGATTGGTAACAGGGATCACATTGATTTTGTGATTGAACGGTGTATTGCCATTGCTATATTTTGTGGTGTGTCTTATAGTTTTACTGTGTTTTCAGTATATTTTGTATCATTCTGATAAATCAGAAATCCTGTGTAACATCAGCTATCTTCAAATAAGAAAATTTGATGTTAAATATTGCACCCTCCACACATGGAGTATCTAAAAGACCCAGGCCAGAGAGTATTGGACTCTGACAAAGACCTCGAACCTTCATCTCCCATTACCTAACTGAATATTTTATGTTAAAATACTCCTAGTGGTAATATTACAACACAGATTATTTTATTATTCTCTCACTTTAATTGTCTTTTGCCTCACTGTCTCCATCTTTTCCTGAGTCATAGTATTTTGCAAACAGAAGTGAGTACTCCTAATAATGATAGCTGTGTTTTGACCGGAACTCAATGCTCTGTCTGTGTGGTCAGACATTAGTGTGGTCAGACATTAGTATGGTCAGACATTCAGAAAATCATTCTGTTGTGAAAGTTACCTCGATCTCTACATTTTTAGGTTAATCAGAAGGCTTTTGCTAGAAAAATTAAATTATTTACACAAACAGTTTAGCTAAATTAAGGTTCCTTGCCTTAGTCTTCTTATTTTAGCAACTTTCACTTTGCCTAGAGTGCTTTTTTAGATGTCAACATGCTATTTAGGATTTCACTTCAAGGCTCCAGGAATGTTTTATTCTTTTCACAGTTCACCTACTGACAATTCATGTAGTCATAGTTCACTTACTCTGCTGCCTTCTGGTTTTTGTGTTTGTTATTTTCCCCAATAATTAGTCAGGACCTTCATGAATGATTGTGGTTTTGTTTCTTCTTGACATTACTATCAACCTACCTATCAGTTTAATTAAGTAAGTTTTATATGCTGCTTCAAGAAAAAGAATCAGCCTTTACTGATTTACTTTTTTGGTTTGGTTTGATTTTTTTACCATACTTAAATATTAAAATAACCAGCAAATCTGCACATCTGATTTTTTCCAACTAAGTTTAGACATTTTAAAGGGAACCAATTCTGAAAGTCCTCAAAAACTGCTTTTAAAAACTGTGTTAATTTCAATAGGAAGAAAAAAAGATGAACTTCAAATTATTAGTTCAACGTGTTGGGCCATATGTTCAAAATGCATGTTACGTTTAGTAATATATACTTAGACTTTAAAAAATACCTTACACAGGACAAATCCCTTAAAGCTGTGCCGTTACCAGCTCCTTGTATTGAAAATACAATACATTTCAAAGACAGCCTTGTAAGATACTAGTAGATTATTCTGGCAGAGATACAGAATGTGCTTCATGCTCTTTCATTTATATTATTGTCACTGGAATGTATTGAAAGTGTTACACATATTTGTTTTGCTTTTCCAGTATAAAACAAAGTTCTCCTGTTGTGTAGTTCTGTTTGTTCGTTTGTTTTCAGGGACTGGTTTTGTAAATATGTACACAGAAAGAAGTGAAAACTTTGTGATGATGTTCATGAACTTTGTGTTTAACTCATGTTTTACTCACTTATTGTAATGTCAATTTCCTAACTGAATTTTTAATGCTTCATTGAAAATCCAAGAAGGCCTTGAGAAGAACCACTGCTGTTCAAAAAACGTCCCACAGAAATAGCACAGTCAGAATGAAGCACCTGGGTTTTTTTTCTTTCCTTTCTTCCTTGAGAACATGAGAATTTTAACAAAATGTTAATATGTAACTCTGTATGATCTTATTCTTCTTACAGTGATTGACAGCCAGCTGAATATGAGCCAGCAGAGTGCCCAGGTGGCCAAAAAGGCCAACAGCATCCTGGCTTGTGTCAGGAATAGTGAGGCCAGCAGGACTAGAGAAGTGATCATGGCACTGTACCCAGCACTGGTGAGGCTCCACCTTGAATACTGTCTTCAGTTTTGGGCCCCTCATCATGAGAAAGACATTGAGGTACTAGAGAGAGTGCAGAGGAGGGTGACAAAGCTGGTGAGGGGCCTGGAGCACAAATCTTATGAGGAGCGGTTGAGGGAACCGGGGCCGTTTAGCCTGAAGAAAAGGAGGCTGAGGGGAGACCTTATTGCTGTCTACAACTACCTGAAAGGAGGTTGTAGCATGGAGGGTGTTGGTCTCTTCTCCCAAGTAGCAAGTGATAGGACAAAAGGAAATGGCCTCAAGTTGGGCCAGGGGAAGTTTAGATTGGATATCAGGAAAAATTTCTTCACAGAAAGGGTTGTCAGGCATTGG
Source organism: Caloenas nicobarica (assembly GCF_036013445.1). NCBI lineage: Eukaryota > Metazoa > Chordata > Aves > Columbiformes > Columbidae > Caloenas > Caloenas nicobarica. The sequence continues at coordinate 29,713,843 of NC_088247.1, forward strand.
AACAGGCTGCCCAGGGAAGTTGTTGAGTCACCATGCTTGGAGGTGTTTAAAAGGCATTTAGATGAGGTTCTTAGGGACATGGTTTAGTGCTAGAGTTAGGTTATGTTTGGACTCGATGATCCTGAGGGTCTCTTCCAAATGAAATGATTCTATGATTCTGAGAGCTTCCTTAAGTAATATGTGAGTAAAACCTTACAATGTAGTTCAAGATTTGATCTTCTGTCATGCAAAGAATGTGTATCCAGATTTTAGATCTATGAGTGAAATCGGTTTCTATCTCCTTTAAAAACAGCTTATCACTTAATTTACTCTTTTTTATTGGTTTTACTTTATGATTACTAAGTAACTGTTAAATAACTCACATTTTCCTTAGTTATCAATTACAACCTCATTGCATCTTACTAGTGGATTCATATTATTAGCTCAAGGTTCTATATATGAATAGCAGTCTGCTGAGATGCTGATTTCGCTCTAAGACTGATTTGCACAAGTAAGTAGAAAAGTATCTTCTTTCTATAGAAACCTTTCAATTTGTACACCTTTGACACATATGCATTCAATCCCCTTGTCCAAAAGTTTGGCTGATTCTTTTAGAGAAATCAAGACATTGGTGGTCTTTTTCTTTGCAAAAAGTTCCCCCAAATCAATTTATTTGAACATTTTTTCCTATTACACTTTTCTCTGATCATGATTCTGCAGTCTATTAGTCCCTATAGATACATGGCTAACATAACAGGTATTCATAGGGAAAAAAATTACTCTTAGCAAATATTTCATAGACAACATAAAGTACCGTGTTTCCTGAAGGCCAAGTTGTTCTCAAAACAATTAATATATAATTATTGCCAGACCTAAAAACTACATAGACTTTCTAGGTTCTGTACAAGGATATCTCTTCATGTATGCATCATAAAACTCTGTGTGTACAATGAGAAATACATTGTTGAACAAATGTGGACAGATCCAATGGATAGTCACGGCAATGAGAAGCTACTGTGATCTCCAGGTGGACGATGTATTTGATTTGGAAGATTCTGGTTTTGTCACTGGGCAAAAATGTTCTTAACAAATAAAACACACATATCTTATGTACACAGGCAAGAAAGGAAACATAGCCATTGGAAAAGCGCAGATCAAAAAGGCAGATAAGCTCAGCCAATCTCTCCCCTTCTAGTATAGTTCTTTCTGTCTATATTTCCTTTAATTCTGTGATATTCATCTGTCTCTTGGCCTTTTCATTAATCTACCTCATTGAAGGTAAAATGCCAAAGAGGACAGTAAAAGCTTGATCGTTTTGTTTTTTTACAAGAATGATCCAGCTGGAGACAGCCTTCAGGGAGAGTAGAAAATAAGCAATAAAAAACGAGCCTTCAAATTAAAAGCTTTATTTCTAAAACTAGAACTATGGAAGACCAAGTATTAAATTAGTTGTATCAGTTAGAATGTCATAGAAATTATGGCCTTGCCTACACTAAGGGCAATTTAGAAAAAAAAAAAAAAAGCAGATTGCTGTTAATGTTAGCTCAGTTGAACTTCCTACGGCCTTAAAGACATTGGACGAGCAAAACCCAGAAGAGCCAAGATCATACAAAAAATAATTTTTAGACAGAGCTTCAGGATTGTCAGAAAAGTTAACTTCATCAATACAAACAGCAGGTGGAGAAATAGCAGCAGGTTAAAGTTTGTTCCAAGGTTTTAAATGTTTAACAAATCAGTCCAAGACAAGAACAGAAGCCAATGTTGACAATTTTCAGATAGCCCGTCTTTTCCTTCTGGCTTCACAGAATCACAGAATCACAGAATCACAGAATGTTAGAGATTGGAAGGGACCTCAAAAGATCATCTAGTCCAATCCCCCTGCCAGAGCAGAAACACCTAGATGAGGTTACAATCCCATGTGAAAAGAACATGACAATTTAACAATTGAAGAAAACAGATATATTTTGGTGGCTTCTGACTTGGAGTTTGGCAGTGAACATTTCTTTATCAGGAATTCTATATTGTATAAAAATAATCTATAAATTTAGGAGTTCCAATACCCTAGCTGTTAGACGGAAACCTTTGGAAGGAATGCATTTGTTGGAGATAATTTCTTAAGCCTTCGTTCTTTTACATTTAGATTTTATCTACATCTTTGAAAACATTTGTCTGGTGCTATTTTAAATTCCTTCCATCCAATAAATGAATAAATAATTAATTTAAAAATAACTATCTTGGTTACATACACATAAATATTACTAGCAGCTAATTTTTTTTTTTTTTTGAGATAGAATCACAGAATCAAAGAATGTCCTGAGTTGGAAGGGACCCACAAGGACCATCGAGTCCAACTCCTGTTCCTGCATAGGACAACCCCACAGTTCACACCATGTGTCTGAGGGCGTTGTCCAGTCTCTTCTTGAACACTGTCAGGCTTGGGGCTGTGACCACCTCCCTGGGGAGCCTGTTCCAGTGCTCCAGCACCCCCTGGGTGAGAACCTTTACCTAATGTCCAACCTAAAACTCCCTGGCACATATTGCTGCCATTCCCTTGGGTTTTGTCCTTGATTGCCAGGGAGATGAGATTGGTACCTACCCTTCCTCCCCCCCTTGTGAGGAAGCTGTAGAACGCAATGAAATCTCCCCTTAGTCTCCTTCAGGCTGAAGAAACCAAGTGACTGCAGCCTTTCCTCATACGGCTTCCCCTCCAAACCCTTCACCAACTTTGTAGCCCTTTTCTGGACACTCTCCAGTAGCTTTATATCTTTTTTATCCTGTGGCACCCAGAACTGCACACAGTGTTCCAGGTGAGGCTGCACCAGTGCAGAGCAGAGTGGGACAATCACCTACCTCATCCAGCTGGCAATGCCGTGCTTGATGCACCCCAGGACACGGTTGGCCCTCTTGGCTGCCAGGGCACACTGTTGGCTCATGTACAACTTGCCTTCGAGCAGAGTCCCAAGATGCCTTTCTGCAGAGCTGCTTTCCAGTATCTCGTCCCCCAGTCTATATGTACAGCCAGGGTTTCTGTGTCCCAGGTGCAAAATCCGGCATTTGCCCTTGTTAAACTTCATGCAGTTGGTGATTGCCCAGTTCTCCAATTTGTCCAGATCCCTCTGCAGGGCCTCTCTGTCCATGAGAGTGTCAACAGCTCCTCTCAATTTTGTGTCATCGGCAAACTTACTTAGTATCCCCACTAATCATGTGTCTAAGTTATTTATGAAGACAGAAGAGTTCTGGTCTTAAGATGGATCCCTGCAGAACCCTGCTAGTGACTGGTCATCAGCCTGACGTAAACCCATTTACTAGAAACCTTTAAGCTCACCTATCAGCCAATGGCTCACCCACTGCATTGTGTATTTATCCAGCTGTATGCTGGAAATCTTTTCCAGGAGGATACTGTGAGAGAGGGTATCAAAGGCTTCACTGAAACCCAAAAAGATTACATTGACAGGCTTCCCTTGGTCAAGTAGGTGGGTAACTTTGTCGTAGAAAGAAATTAGGTTTGTTAAGCAGGACTTTCTCCTCATGAACCTGTGCTGGCTGGGACCCGTGACTGTGTTGTCATTCTGATATTTTTTGATAACTTCCAGAACAATCTTCTCCATGATTTTGCTAGGCACAGAAATGAGTCTGACAGGCCTGTGGTTGCCAGGGTCATCCCTGTTGCCCTTCTTGTAGACTGGGACAACGTTTGCCAGATGTGTAAGTATGCAATGTCAGAGCCATCTAAATTTCATTTGAAATTAAACTTTCAAAAATATATGCTGGGTTTGTGTGCCTTAATTGTGAGTACTGACTTGGACACATAGGAATTGGTTTATTTTTTTTTTTGTGATAGGCAGTAAAAAATAGGTCATCTGGAATACTTATATTGTGCACTAAAGTAGCAGGAGGGATGATGAGAACACAGAACACCTATTTCACTGAACTGCTACACATATTTATCCTCATTCTGAATAAAAATGAATAGTCTAAAACCTGATTTTATACAGAGTTTTTAAACATACACATCCTAAAATTAGTGTCAGTGTAGTTTAACTTCAACTTGGTGTGTAGTGTCCATTTCCTTGAAATATATCACATGTTTCAGACTGTTAATAAGAGCTCATGATCACTGTCACACTTATGTCCATGTGAATCTTCTGCCTCAGTTATCTCTATGGACTCCATAGAGTATGGCACATCTTTTTGCCAGATATTTTAAACTCCAATCATCCAGGCTTCTGTAATTTTCTTAGTAGAAAGGATTTTTTAGCATTTTTCAGTTTCCTTTAGTCCCACATTATCTAATGGTTTCATAAATAAGTCTTGTTAGGATTACTCATAGATGGCTTTCAAGATGAAAGTAAATCAAGCAGGTCACTGATCTGTGTGTTGCAAAATGTAGCTTTGTTGTAGATGTTAGTGCTAATTGGCCGGCAGCTGCCTTCTGCAAAGCATATTTGCTTAACTACAGGATTAGCTAGAGGAACAATGACAATAAAGCTCACTATTTGAAACATTAACATCTTCAAGCTGTGAATATGCTTTTTTTTCAGAACCTTGACATTGTTATCCATTTACTGAGTATTTTTGTGTCTGATATTAGTGCTGTTTTCCCAAGCATTGGTTTATGATGTGTTTGGCACAGCTTAACCACATTTGTGTTGTTGCCTCTTTTTCTTTAGTGTCACCTTGCATACACATTCTGTAGTACTTGCTGTTTTCATGCTTTCCCAGGATAGCTCATTGCTTTGGAGAATCCCTTTTTTTTTTTTTTATGGTGTTAGAGAAATAAATCACAGATATCTCCAATTTGCACATCAGAGTATCTTCAGTATTTTAAACATTACATACAGTTGTGAGCACCGTAATGTAAGTATTTGTTCTCTCTTCTAATATTCTCTTCTAGTGTCTTTGATGCCATATTTAAAAACATACAAAAAACCCAAAAATGTTTGTCTGTAGTGTCTTTCTGCCACGAATCACAGAATTTATTGAAATACTTTTATCAACTCTTTCAATGACTGAAGGAGGATTTCTTGGTAAGAAGTGCCCTGTGTAATGCAGGAGTTTCTCTATTTCAGTCTTAAATCTCACAGCCTACATTAAGCTATATAATGTTACTTTTCTTACTTTCTGTACACACACTCTTACCATGTGATGCAGGACTTGAGTCTGCTTAATAACACTTTGTGCACGGAAAACCATCCCATTATGGAGCCTATATGAATCTAGAATAGAAGCTGTTGCACATTTCAAACTTTAAGAAGCTGTCAGCCCTTCCTGGAAACAGCTTATTGTTCACTTTTTAAAAATTTTTATTTCTGGAGCAAATAATTATAAAGTTTTGCCTTTTTTTTTTCTTTGCCTTTTTCTCCCATTCTTCAGTTCCGTAAAACTCATTTCTTCCTGGTAGTGTTTCTGTGTTTATGCAAGCCTTTTAGTTTGGTTGTTTTGGGGTTTTTTGGTTGTTTTTCTTTTTTTCTTTTTTTAATGATAATTCAGCATTCCCTGTGCTTTGAGTTTGATCACATTTGTTCTGTTTATAGGAGATTTTTTGCCTAGTGCACTCTCTTGCACTGAGTTAACTATGCTGAACATTTCCACCTTAAATAATGTTTACTGAGTAATAAGATAAAAGTTTTCTGGGTCCTAAAATTAAATATGTTCTTTATTAACTGGTCTTATTACACATATGCCACAACTGCTGACTGTTTAAGGACACATAGAAACTTCCTGACTTACTGTTACCCACTACAAATCTTTCTTTCTGTAGCCTAGAGGCTTTATTCCAGCTTCCACAGAGACTACTGCAGATGAACCTTTTAACAACCTGCCCCGAGCTTCCTAAATCAGTAAGTCACTAAATTCTTCTCTTGAACTACACACAGTTTCTGAGCTGGATGGTAATTACAGTATCTCACTATTTAGTACAACTTGTAAATGTCATTAATTCTCTAGCAGTTAAGACATGTTAGGAAAGAGACATGATTTTCTGAGCTGTTGACCACTACTGAACCATAATTCAGTGTGAGAAGATAGTAACGGTAAAAGTGACGGCAATCCACCTTTTAAATATTATAGTAGCTTTTCCTTTTGATTATTGTTAAAGAAATATGAAAGTCAGAGTGTGTTTTATGTAGCAACAATTACAGATGAGCTTGGGAAACTGCAATGTGCATGTGAAATCAGCCTTAAACTAGCAGGAGGATTGTAAAGCACTTGCCAGAGCAGCAGTCAAGTATTCAGTATGGTTTGAAGGAAACCTCAAGGCTTCACAAAGACCAACTTCATTCAACTTCAATCTTCAAAACTAAAAACATACTTGTGAATCTCCTCCTACTTTTCACCTCTGAAATGAGGAAGCAACCACACAGTATTTGGAAAGGTATAAATCTTCTACAGGCTCTGAAATCTTGGACGTGGATGTATACACACTTCTCTCCCATCTGCTAAATGTTAAGGAGGAAAACTTTAGCCCAATTCAGCCTGTGAACATATATAGATGAAGTCAGAGAGTTTATGGTTGAAGATCATGGTGCTAGAGACTGAGCCCTGCCTCTTCTTGCTTTGTTTTGTTTTTTCCACTTTGTCGTTGTAGGTTTGGAAGATCATTTTGCTGGTATAACAAACTGTTGCCATGACATCCTTATTATTTGCACTGCAGAGGAATTAGCAGAAAATAACATCCCTACAACTGCTGCTGGTGCAATGTAGTAATCCTCCCATTCTTACTGACAGCAATGTGAGCAGGGTCTTCAATGTTTTCATTCTAGACTTCAGACATGTGTTATACTTTATATTGTGTGTTTGCCATTCTTTCATTCAGCTCTGTACTAGTGGCACAGCTGAGCTTGCACTCCCCATACGTATTTGACCATCAATGTATTTTATATTTTATGCTGCTGCTGACTACGGCTCACATCCCTTTTCCCTTCTGGCTTTGTATTCAGTGCTCAAAGAGCTTTTCACAATGCTTTACTTGAACAGAATAATAGACCACATTTTTCAACCTCCTCTCAAATTCTTACTGCTTGTTGCAACTGCCTTCAGATTTTGCATGTCATGGCAAATATCTTATTAAGACAAGCTTTGTCACATAGAAATTAAAAGCAAAATCCCAAACCTGCAACTCTGCAATGCAGAATGATTCAGGCATGATACAGAGGTGGCAATAAATGTCTGACATTCTCTGTAATTATCTCCTCCACCTTATTGGGTGGCATGTTTTTCCACTATATTGTATGATCTTTGGCCATATTATTTTCAATTGTGAGAAGAACATTAAAAACTGAATACTAAGTGGATAATTATTTTAAATTATCTCACTCTAACTTATGCTACCATGAGATGATAATTATATGGATCCATTAGCCAATCTGTCACAATCATTAACAATATGAACAGTATTATTTTTCTCATGTTCGTGAAGTTTACTAAAATGTCTGGGTCCACTTGCATGAAAAGTTGAGATGCATGTGTGTGTGGACTTGTGACTATATCACATTAGCTGCAGTATGTGTGCCATTCCAAATTTTTAATAGAAATCATAGAATCACAGAATGGTTTGGGTTGGAAGGGATCTCTGGAGATCATCTAGTCTAACCCACCTGCCAAAGCAGGTTCACCTAGAACAGCTAAATGTTAGAGCCCATTTAGTTCCATCTCTGTTCGCTATATAATAAACAAGAACTTGCTTACAAGCACAGATAAGACAGACACAAAGTTTTTGTGGTTTGTTTTGTTTGGGTTCTTTTTCTGTTTTTCTGTTTTCAAAAATCTCACCCTTTTTATTGAAAAAAATATTGAGGTCTTTTCAGAATCTGAAGGACAAGCATGCTCTCTTCAGAATATCTAACATACTGGTTATTAAAGGATAAGAGAAATACAGGCGCAAGTTCCTGTTTGGTTTACTTCAATATGATGAAACTAGTGAAAGTGTTCATCTTATATGCCATGTTATCTAATCTCCAGGTTAATAAACAACTAAATGGAACTATGTCTGTCTTTGCTGATGACGCTCTTTCACTGGCTATGAATAATTAAATACCCAGTACTTGAGAAAGAACAGATTCCATAGCTTAGAAGAAATACAATCCGTTTTCTGGAGAAAAACAACTTAAATATGAGAGGTTGAGTTTAATCATTTAGACCTAGCTCCTGTTCATTGATTATTAAGACTAAGTCAAAATAACTTCAACTGTAAGATGAGAACATATGTTGTCTATATCCTATTTGATACCTGGACTTTTTTTAAAAAAATGAGGGTCTGTATCTCTGGGCTTTCAATTGTAAATTTAATTCTGGTGTTAAGAAAAAAAAATAAAATTAAAATCAAATTAATTTTAATTAAAATTAATTTAAAATATTGGAATCAGATCTTACAGTATCTCTTAGTAAAGAGGTTTAGGAGGCCATCATCTTAAAATCAATGTCACTGCAAAGGTTTGAATTTCATGATGGCATTTCATGTCAGTATCTATGTCCCTTCAACCATTTGTAAGCTTCTTTTTTGAGGATAACAAGATAACAGATTTCAAATAAGTTTGACTTTGCACAACAGTCTGGCAAATAAAAATGAACATACCAGGACAATGACAACTATGCAAACTGTGGTATTCCAAAGTTTTGAAAAGCTGTAGGGTTTTTTGGTTTTTGCTTGTTTTTGTTTGTTTGTTTGTTTTCCCCCCAAAGACAACAGTAAGGCCAATGTATATCAACTTGAGAGGTAGTTTGCAGTTTCAGGAGAGAAATAACTGTCTTCCAGGGAGTACTGGCAGATAATATGTTTCCACTGAGCTTTGGGGTTTGATTAATGATATATATATAAAAAGTATTTTTTCAAAAAATTCTTGGTTGATTTCTATTACAAATTCATAGAGTGACATGTCAAGAAGAACGTAGGAATTAATGGGAATTAGGCCCTGCTTGCTAAACGACTAGGTATTCATGTATTTGTATATGCAAGTGTGAACACAGTGATGGTTGCATTTTCTGGATCTGAGATGCCCTGAGATACCCTGAACAGGAGTTCAGGCACAGGAAGTTACTTTACATGAGTTTGAAGAAAAAATTGAGTGAAATTGTTTGCAACATTAGTCTGAAATAAAAATGATAAAAATGAAGACAGGAACATAAAAGAAAGCTTTGCCTTCAGGAAGGATCAAGACCAGCTCTGAGCTCAGGTGAATGAAACAGTTGCCTTGGGAACAGACTGCTGGGGTAGAAAAACTGTTGCCTGCTTGCTCTTATTAGATACTAAGAAAGGATTATTTCTGTTGTCTATGAGCTGTGGAAGCTTGGGGTACATAAGCTGATATCTGCTGATGAAGGCGAGAGACTTGTGATCCTTCCCAATAGCAGAAGCCATTGCTGAACTCTCATAATTCCCCTCCAGTGACTGCAGAGCAAGTCAAGCCTCCAAAGCATTTTCTCCTGTCTTTGGCCTTGTCCTTCTTTTAGCAAGAGAAGATTGGTTCTTCATCTCCAGAATAGCAATAATAATTCTTTGTCATACTTTGCATAATTTTAATAATAAAAACTATCATAAACTAAGGTGATATTGATAGTATTTTGTCTTGATCTCAGTGGGATAAAGCTCCATTTATGAGTTAAATTAGGGATGATGTTTAAGAGCTTAGATCCCCAACATGGCAGAGATGTTCAATTCTGAACATTAAGTTATTAATGAAATCAATTGCAGACTACACTTGTGTCCTGAAGCAGTTGTTACAGAAAAGGAATTCTAATTGTCAAGTGTTTAATAGTATAACCCCAGATTTACCAACAGGCAGTAATCTAATATAAAAAATCATATGGGTACAATGAAAATCTCTAGATATGAAAAATTTAAAGTAACAGGTTCTACCTTCATGGATTTTATTGAAATTTCTTAAAATGTCTGAAACAAAAACAAGTCCACTGGTTACTATTTGTTTTAGCACTTTTATGCATGGCACATAGTCTGTCTAGCAGTAGGTCTGTCTTGAGGAGTCATAGTCATCATTGGTAACCTAGTCAAAAAACCTTTCATGTGCAAATCCCAAATGCTAGCATACTGTAGGCTTGTGTGAAATCAGGTAACATTTCTACCAATCATGTACCTGTTCCTAAAGGCAAACTCAGAACTGTCAGCTATGACATCTACAGCACCTGAGTCTATAGATTTCTTATGGAATGTACCTTTTTCAGGCAGGAAGCAGATGAAATGATTTTTTTGAACTTGATTCATTTTCTAATGTGTAACAATAGTACCTTTCTGACACATATAATTCCAGAATTGCATTTCTTTACTGACAGGTTCTTGAAATATTACAAAATATTTTTTATCTAAAAAATTCACCCAGTTAGATGATAGTGCAGCTTATTTAATTTTATTAAATTGTTCTACCAGATTCTGGATCCACACTGGTTAGTTTACATCACAGATGTAAATGTACACAAAATATAACTTAATTTTCCAGGTGGGTGTAATGTCTTGCATTGCTCTAATGTCATTCTAATTCTTTACTTTCTAAAATGTATGGAGAAAATAACATCCGGATCAAGTATCAACTGACTTTATATTCTCAAAAATGTGTATGATTATAAATAAGCTAAACAAGATAGAGAGAGATATATATATACACACACACAGCTAAATTAAGTATGTATGATTGATAAGAATGCCTCAGCAGCCTGCATAGCAGAAATTGTTCCATGATGTGATTGTTGCAGCTCAGTTACCTCATTTAATGTCAACAAGAACTTGAAACAGATCTTGTTTTAGTAAATATGATGTATTTTAAAATGTTATTAAACATGCTGTACTCTGGCCATGAATTTTGCGCAGAAAATTCTCACCAAAAAATTGGTAAGTATATTTAAACATATTCTTATATATGTTGAGATACGTACATTTCCTAAACCAAGAATAGAGCTAGGGATCACATTCACTAGAATCTTCAGAAAAGGGTGACATTTTACCTGAGAGAGGTTTTGCCTTAGACTTCTCCTTATGTTGTGTTCCAACAAACTTTGTCTGTTTTGTTTTTGAAACTTGTATCAGACTCTATTGGTTTTAAATCACCAAATCCAATTCAAGATAGCTATTTCTGGGCTACACCTCGACAGTGATGTAAGCAATGTTGTACATGTGCTAGTGGAGAAAGATTAACCCAAAAATAGCTGAGGCTGGTAAAGAGTGTATTGTAAATCAGCCAGGCCTTCCTGGATTGTATACAGTACAGACAGGTTTTTTTAATGACAGGAGGCAAAAGACAAAAAGGGTACAGCAGAAAAGGCACTAATGTCCTACATATAAAATGATAGGAAACACTATTTCAATTAGCAGAAAACTGAGGTTACGTCTCTTGTATATCCAGAGAAAGGCCAGAATGGCAGTGACACTTCGTTAAATAAAAATATCCCCAAGCCTAGTAATCTAGGAAATTCTAGAATTAAGGTTGCTTTTTACCTCCTCACCTCCTTGTAAATTTGCAACTATATATAAACTTTGCAATTGCATGCTTTCTGCCTGCCACCTCCTCTCCCCCCAGGACAATCTCATGAGCTTTTCTTATAGCTTTTTCCATCACCGTCATCACTATAGCAACAGAGTACTTTACAAGCATGAAGAAACTTATTTCACAAATTTCTGTAGAAGTGAGATTTGTAGCCAAGTTTCTGTACTTAAAAAGAGAAAATTGAGAAACTAAATTAACTAATAAATGAGGTAATCTGTACCAACAATCTTAGTCAAATAAATATTAAAAACTGTTTGAGTTTTTCTTTTAAACTGAAATTTGAACTGATTGTCTCTTAACAAACAAACGAACAAAAAACCCACAAGCAAAAAGAAACCAGCCAACCAACCAAACCCACAAACTTGAAAATTACAGCTAATATTCTAAAGAAGAATACTAAGAGTAGTAAGAAACCTGTAACAACTAAAAGGAAAATTGGGCAGACATCACAAATTGTGAGTAGATAGTGAAAATTCTCAGAAGTCAAACTGAGTTAGTTTTTGAAGAGGAAAGCACAGCAAGCAATAGAAACTACGTTAATACTATTAGTACTATCAATATAGTGGGAAAAGTAGCTTAGCTGCTATCCATGAAGTTAGTAAAGGCTAAAGGGACAGGAAAATATTATTAGCCACAGGGTAGCATAGACAGAGTAGGAATGAGAGGTAGAAATGAAAAGTATCATTGCTTAGTAAAACTCAGAAGCATAATAAACTCAAAATTATAATACCCCATCATATCCATGGTTGAATTCTGTCTAGGAAGCAATCAGAATGGAAGGAAGTTATTACAGGGATTATTCAAAGACAGTTTAGAAGAAAATTTAATTAGATATTTTCACTAATTAAACATAAAAGTAGGAATGACTGAATAAAATGTAAGACAAATTGTGATCAATGCCATGTGCAACTCTGTTGTAATGTAGAAAATAATGCGGTGCCTTTAGTGCTAAAGTAGTAAAGTAGGTTAAAATATGAAAGTATTAGGTGAAATGTCATGGAATTAGGCATTCAGAAAAAGAATCCATAAAGATTTATTGGAAATAAATAATAAAGCAGGAAAAGATATGGAAGTAGACGTGACTTACAACTTACAAACTATTAACCACTTTGTAAAAAAAAAAAAAAAGAGAGAGAAGAAAGTTCTAGAAATTGAAGAGAATTTCAGTGGTTTCAGACCTTTTCATTTGATTTATCTCACTGAGTAGTCTGAGTCTTCCCGGGGGAGGGGTGAAATTACCCATCTGGAGTTATTATTCTGTCTTCTAAAAGCACCTGCCTAGGAGTTTGGAAATTATTCAGTATCTTTTGGCATATGCACTTTCAGGAAAGTGAAACTTGCCGCTCTGAGGCTTAATCTGGTGCCTGCTTATAAGAAGGATGAGAACAGAAGGTTTACTTTTAAAATGGAACCTAACAGTTCTATGAATTGTTTATTTTGAATGGAAGCCTCCAAAATCATGGAATTAAGCTAGCTCCCAGTCCTCAATGTTGCTTCAGCTAAAAAGAGCTATTCAACTGATGAATGGAAGCTTCTTTTATTCTTAATCAGAGTGTGATTACATTTTGATGCCTTAAGTTAAAAAAAAAAAATCCTCAAGAAGTAGTAGAATGCTAGTATGAAACTTTTATTCCCAATAATCACAGAGGATTCAAAAATACAGTGGGAATTCCATTAAAAGAGTTCTAAGTCAGTATGAAATGCCACCTAACGCCACTCAGAGCTAGTTTACGTCTTGTCAGCAGCACAGGCAAAATTGCATGTTGTTGTTAAGAAAGAGTAACTAGAGGTTTTGTGTGGGAACCTGCTTCTACCACAGGCAGCGGAGAGAGAGGAGGAAAGAGCTTGCAAAAGCACGGAGGGGAGGACAGACTCCTGCATATTTAGGCTCACTGTTCCTGTTGGCCTCTAAGAAGCAGTAGAGATATACTGGAGGGAAAGCTGATCTTGAGCACTAGCTACTATCCCACAACTGTATTGTCCCTTCTTGGGATTCTGATAGAGACATCCCAAGGGTTATTAAGACTTAATTAATTACTTGTTTTGCCTACGCCTGTTCATCCTGACCCTATTGTAATTGAATGATGATGCTGCTACATAAGCATTATAAAATAGTTATAGTTATTTTATCTTACACATAATATTACCCATTGCATGCTACATTGCATACAAATATTATATTACATTGTGATTATATCATTTATAAGTGCATTTACAGGTAAATATATATAATGTTGCCCTGAATTTGCTATAACATAAATAATCCCCATTAAGTCTTTGAGAGTTTAATTTCCATGAAAGTTGACCTAGACCATCCTGCAGCAGAAAAGGTATATTTTTTTTCACTGTAAAAGTAAAAAAAGAGCAGACACAACCATCTCCCTTGAAGATCTCTTTGCTGTTCCACAGATAAGTACTAAAAGACACAATACTCATTATAACTTGTCTGATATATTCTAGATATAGAAGTTTGATAGATCAGTCTGCTGAATTTGAGTCTGAATTCAAGAAGACAATTCTGAGGTTAGAAAGCATAATCTGCTATCAATTTAATGAATAACAATGTTCAGAATTGAACATCTTTGCGATGATGTGGATCTAAACTACTAAATATCATCTACAATTTAACTCAGAAATGGAGCTTTATCTCACTGAGGTCAAGATGAAATACTATAAATATTATCTTAAATTATTATAGTATTTATTATTAAAATTACGATGGAAGGTACATTTGCTAAAGATAATTTGACTGATATTGTAACCTTTAACATGTCAATTAAAACACTACATCATATATATTCAAAAGAGTGACAGCATTAATTGTGAAAACAGCAAAATATGTTGTCTAGTATACATATTTTTACTAGCTATAAGAATAGCTTTTTGGTTCTGGTTTTATTTTGAGGAGGGTGTTTGTTTCTGGTTAGTAGAATAGTTGGTTAATATAATACTGACACACAGGTTTTATGAACGTCAGAAAGCTTTTGCTTTTACAGCTGTTTCAGCAAATTCCTCTTCCCAACACTATTTGTCTTGTGTAGGCAAAAGATATTTATATCAGTGTAAGTTATATATGTATCCCTAATTAAATTATAGTATTACATGAGAAGGATTTTGGAGTCTGATAAAATAGCATCTATAGGAAGTAAAATTTTTTCTTGGGTAGCTATGTTTGGTGATTTGCAGCTGTGATGTTTTTTCCAAATTTAAAAAAAAAAAAAGTGATCTTTTTTCAAGTATCCATCAAGAACCCTGATTCTCCCTTCACTTTCAATTTATTAAGAATCCACATGAAACCCAAGAGTAACTTGTGCCAATAAGGGACTAGGTGTCTTTCTCACTCTCTTAGATTAGCTGATTCACTAGAAAATTCCTGAGCTTTAATCGGTTTTCTGGCTGCTTAGAGGCCATTCTCTTATTACCTGCTTGACCCATTACCAAGAAAAAGAGTGTTAAAGCACTCCTTTTACTGAAATTATACCTCTTTTCTGCTTTTGATAACCTACTTTTTACAATACTGTCCACTTTGTCATTCACTAGAACTACACTTAACAGTGCTCTCATCCCTGGTAAATAAAAATATCCATAAACATTATGACTGCAAGCTTGATTTGCTCTCAAATGCAGACTGTCTACATCAATGATCTTTTGCTGTCTTTAGCTCAAAGAAAATAACTGGTTGATGGAACAATTTCCTGGAAGAGGGCAAAACTTAGTTCTGAGCCTTGTTCACAAGAGCCATTCATGTGTTTTGTGCACTAACTGTTAATATAAAATAATCCCTTAAGCACTTAATGGAACCAAGGTCTCCTCTCTCCTGGGTGAATGCCTTAGTTGCTTTATATCCTCTTCTTTCGTCTAACTGACCTTAGGTTTTTTTATTCTTGTTTTGCCCAGGGAAAAGGATTTAAACAGAGAATTAGAAGTATTGCTCCTAACCTCAGAACAACATATGATTTAATTCTGTTACTCTCCCAAGAGATTAAATGTGAAGGTTTGAGGAAGGTTTTAGTACTTGATCTTCACATGTTGGACACATCCTTTAATCACGTATGCTTTAGATTACAATTGGAGTAGCACTGCTGTTTCTAAGGCCTGTAGTGAATCTAGGCTTGAGATATCACAGTTATAAGACATCTTGAGTTATGCCTAAGTCTTATAGTTATGAAACTTCTTGAGCAACGAAGGTAGAGCAAAATGTCATTAGAATCAGTGATATTGTTTTACTGCTTTTGAACTGCCACTTATACTGATGAAAGCAACTAGAGACTGAAACTAGATAATTATAACCTTTTGTGTGTGTGTGTGTGTGTGTTACAATATCAGTGATGGCATATGTTCTGGCAGTTTAGAAGCATAAAATAAGTAAATATGGAAATATTAGATGATATGTGAACATATATAAAACACTGGGTGAGCAAGCCCAGAAGATATTTTTGTAGTTGCACGAATAGTCTGCGTTTACTTTATCACTTTAAATGGTTTAAAAACACATTCAGCACAACAATTCTGTTGTTTTCCATAATTATTCAGTTTCTTTAATTCAAGTAAAATAATAAAATTATATCTGCCTCCCATGGGAGTGTTTTCCTTTTAGTTCAAATAGCTGAAATGAACGTAATTGCCAGTAGGTCTTTCAAATTTCAGTGTCACATATTTGTCCTGAAATAGCTAATACACTGATTTATTCAAGCCAAAATGTTCTAGAAACAGATCTTTTAGGAAAGGTGCAAGTAATATTTTCAGTACTACATGTTACATGTGCCATACATCTATGCGATATCCAAACGTAATATAAACCCCATTCGTTTCTTTGATGGTGAAATATGATTTATATGTATACTATATGTCCATGTGTGTACACACTCATGTTTATTTCTCTCTGTACAGAATTAATAAAAATCCAGTTTCTTAACCTGTTTTTTTCCTGTTTAATTCATATTTTATTTGTAAATATTTTTTTCTCTCTGATAGTCTTTTTACAAAGTTTTCCTGTCACTGATGATTTGCTCCTGAAGGGCCTCATGGGAAAAAAAGAAGTATTAGTATAAATCACACATGTGCTCAGCCGTTTTCTCATTGCAAACTCCTTCTGTGTGGATGTCTGCCTGTCATCACAGAGTCAACTCCTTGGTCTGGCAGTTCTCTTATCACTGACTACACTGTAATTGATCCTAGGCAAAATAACCTTTACTGACTGTTTGCTCTTTTTTAATGAGTGCTCTCATATCTTCTGCCTCATAAATGACAGCTCATTCCAATGATAAAAAATAAGCCAAACCAAACAAAAAAAACCACTATACATGTGTTATTTTATTAAAGATGTAGTGTGGTTTTAAAAATAGTAATTTATTATTAACTTATGTTTTGTACCATTTCACTTCCTCAGGGATGAAATAATGAACTCAAAAGCTTTCAGGTGAAGTAGTAACTTGAAAAAAGCAACAGGATTACTTTATGAAGAACTATAAACACAATATTTTCTTATTATACAGATAAGACACTGAAGATGATTGCACATTTTTATCAAGATTCAGCTTGATCTGTTATGATTTGAAAATTGTTACAATAAATGTTGTATGGACAACTAACATCCATACTTATATTTAATGAAATGATGATTCCTTCAAAATACTACATATGATGCCTATTTAGTTCTTTATTTCACTACAAAAAGGTTCTGAAATGATCAGACTCAAATGCTTAGATTACAGTATGGACCAAAATTTATTTCCATAATAAATTACAGTTTAAAATTTTTAATGCAAGTTTTGTATGGGTTTAATGATGATTTCTTGTGTTAAGCACTTCTTTCTGAGCCATGAAAGAGACACAATTGTGGATTCTTGTAGAGTTAATAGACAGTCAATTGTCCACAGACTGCTTAAGACATCAATTAAATATTTTTATCTTAATGCAATTTCTGTATACTTCATGCTGTAGGAATGTTTTGATTTGATTAATATTTTGTTGGTTAAAGAAGGACAATAATTAATGAGATTTTTATGATGGGAGACTTGTTTTCTTTCCAAGTTTGAGTTGTTTCTCATAGAGATTGATCATAGATCTAATTGTCTCTTCTGGCCATGTTGGCATAGTGGATAGAAAACCTGCTGTTCTGGGAAAGGAGCCCATGGCAGGGAAGGATACTGCTCCACTGAATTACTTTTTCTTTTCTTCTGCCTGACCCTTTTAGCTCTTCTGTTGAGAGCCTGTGGAAAGATATGGAGGCGAAGAAGGCAATCAAAGCAAAGACAACAGGAAAAAGAGCTTGGCAATTGCATGTGAAAATGTCCTAAAGCTTCAGAGCTTCACGGATCAGCTAGATCTGACTTTAACTAGCAGCTTTACCTTTCTCATTGGATATGATAGCAAGGTTATCAAGACAGTTATGTGTCAGATATTTGTATTTGTTTCTGACATACAAGTCTTGTATGGTATTTTACTGGGAATGTTTAACTGTGGAGAAAATGCCAAAGATTATTACTTTCAAGGCACACAAAAATTTGCCACAGCTACAATGGGGTAAACTGTGCTTATAGGTATTTTTATAGTATCGTTTGATGACTGGAGGTAATGTGAAGTATGTGTTACAGCTTCTGTAAAGGATAAGTCATGTCTTATGTTTTTCAGAAAAAATAGTTTTGAAATAGCAGAAGAACAAACAAAGGCATGAGAAATTCCAGGTTGCTGTTCAAATAACAGAAATGTAAACAGACAAAGTTGTTACCATAAACTATTATTTCTGGGAAAAAAATAAGTATTCAAAGTAAATGCTACTGTTAAATGTCTTTTTCTTTTTGATACCTTTCTTAGTTTAGAGATATTGGAAAAATGTTCTTATTTCATTAAGAAAACCCTTTCTAATTTCTTATCCATCTTATCTGAAAATGCATACACCATTGAGGTAGACATGTAAGTACAGGATGAAAGGGGATCTTTCAGGGAATCTCCTGCAAAAATTAAATCAGAAGAACAGTTCTGAGTATTTTTTGCTCTGAAGGTATAGATTCCTTCTCATCTAAGTTAAGAAAAAAATTACTCTATTTGTAGAAACATCGAAATCTTCAAACAAAGAGAAATATGTCATATTCAAGAACACTGAACAGAAACACAGTAGGCAGTATGCTACATACCTTATGATTAAATGAATTAGTGAGAAATATATTCTACTTGAATACTTTCTCTCCAAAGTGACCATTGCAGCTCGAACTTTTTTGTGTCACAAAAATGGCCTATAGTCAAGCACTTTTCTTGAATGACTGGAAATAAAATACTATATCAAAGCAAGGTGGTGATATATACTTTGATGAAATAAAAGATTGAGAGCCTATAATTCACAGAAGTAGCTGGCAGATGAAATAATTAAAAGCATATTGGATATTCTAATACCATTATATATTATTTATTTTTAATGCCAGAAGGTATAACTGAGATCACCTACTGTCACCTACTGCATGACACATGTAAGAGGGGACTATAGATGAACAGTGGTTGCCATACCACATTTTCATAGGTCACCTTCAGATGTTTCTTGGTGTTCATTAAGGATTGTATTCATACGATCTAATGACACCAGAGACTATGTAATCATGCCAGAAAGGGACCTGCAGGTCACAGCGAGCAGCAAATATTAGAGCTTTGTGGCAAAGGTGGTCAAATGCATTCTGGTCTGTATCAGCAAAACCATTGCCAGCAGGTCAAGCAAAGTGATTATTCCCCTCTGTTCAGTCACTGTGATGGACAAGAAGCTCTGGACACAAGTTGCAGTGAGAAAAACTCTGATCCTAGGAAAGATAAACTAGATATTAGGATAAAGTTTTTCACCTCCAAATAACCAAAAACTTGGACAGGTTGCTCAGAGACGTTGAGGAGGACTCTCCATCTCTGAAGAGATTTTAAATTCTACTGGCCAAACATATTAATAACTTGATCTAGTCGGTGCTGCTTGAAGTGAGGTCTTGGACTAGGTGATTTCCAGAAATTCTTTCTAAATGATTCTATGATTCTGAGATACATTAACTTAGTTGTCTAAATTAGGAAAAAATCTTCCTTGAAAAGCCAGTTATCTCTGGAAGAGTCAAGAGAACTGTAATATAAATGCCTCAAATGGCTTTCTGGAGAATTAAGTGTTTCTCCAGGGATGATAAAGGAAGACTGGGAAAAGCATTGCCCTAATTTAGGGGTATATATTTTCCTCTTATAACTGAGGAAAGTACAGTGCACGAAGCACTTTTCTAGACTAGTTTCCAACTCTCAGTATTTGTGTGTGTCTATTCTTTAAGAGCTTCTGCTGGTATAAATATAGTAACCACATCAGTGAGTGAGACGCTTAATGGAATATAGAAGGCATACAGGGTATAGAACATTTGATACAGAGTAGGGGAAGCAGACTGTAAGGGGGGTGATTGGATTGTATAATCCCGTTTTCTCTGGCTACATAAAGTTTGATATGGAACTTGTCACATTCACCAAAAAAATCATGAATAGTACGCATTTTTTCTCTTACCAGGTGAGTAAATCACCAGAGAAAATAATGTCATATTTTTCATTTTCCCATTCCACAACACTGTTCTGTATCACAGGTTATTGATTGTTCATTTTGTTTTGTATTGAGCTGGAACAAGAAGTTTAAAGCACGCAGAATCACAAAAGTGCAACAAATATATAAAATTCTGTCTATATTCTGAGAAAAAGGGTCTTAGCCATGCTTTTCAAAAGTATTTCAAATCTATACAGAAAGTTATATATACATGGTGCAATTAACAGATTGAACTTCCTGATACAAAATGACAGTAACCATAAAGATGATGCTGAAGTTTAAGAAATGAGAGAACACAAAGAGAAAGGAGACCCTCTAACACCCCCCAAAACCCCTGAATATCCTTTTGGGTTCCATTTCCTCTTACATATTGCAGTGATGGACAGTGTAACCATTTCCTCCTATGGAACACAGAACTGAACTACTGTTCACTATAGTGACACAAAGAGAGAAAATTGCTGACCCTACACATGTCAACAACTGACATTTCATTATCTGGACTCATATCAGAATTTCATCCTTTAATCACCAGCATTCTGAGCACATTTCTTTTATTTGAACTTTCCTGATTTCCCAGAATCAACCAGGACAATTAATTTAACTGAAGAAGTATTGAGATTTCAATGGTTTAATATGCTTTGAGCTGTACAACATATTTTATTCTATGGAATCCCAGTAAGGATGCAGTTTCAAGAAACTTGGGTCATATCACAGTAGGCAGTCATATTTGCAAGCTAACAAAAGCAAAATGAGATGAACCAAGTAAACTAAAATTAGTAAGAGCGTGTTTGTTGCCTATGGCAACATATATAGTTAATATTGGCTGATGATAAATTACTCCTATTTTTTCCTCTTTCTTCTACTAATAAGGCGAATAAAAACATTTTATTAGTAACACTGAACCTCTCCCCATCTGTGTGGGTCAGGAAACAGAATTTTAACCCAGATTCTTTTTTTTTTTTTTTCCCTCCAAGGTGTAGAGCAAAATGCTATAAGTGACAGAAACAATACTGGTCTCTTGCAGAGCTGCTCTGAATGTAGAGAGTGTGGAGTGTAGTCAGGGATGGAAAGATGGAGGTGGCCCAATGGAGATGAGGAGATATAATATGCAATTCTCACAGGAAAGTCTCTTCCACACACACCAAATATTCTGCTTCCACAAGAAGCAGCCCACATGGTACCATACCCATTTCATAACTTTTCACCTCCATTCCTCAATGAAATCACAGTCGAGATAATCAATTTCATAAAAAGCAGAAGATATTGCTGAACACTTTTTCATACAATTAAGAGTTAATCAGACTGATTTGAACAGTTGGGCTCGATGATCTTCAGGGTCTCTTCCAACCAAAATGATTCTATGATTCTATGAACTAAATGGTCAACAATACAGTCTTTATTTCCTCTTATTGGCAAAAGTGGAAAGCAAATCAGGAATTGTTTCATATTGATAAAGGGAGAATAATAGAGAATCAGACCCCACCTACTCAGTGGACCCCCTACAAGACTAATCTGTGTATACCTTCTTTGTGTTTTTGTCTTAATAAGTGTATAATAGTTGTCCAGGAGGCATTGAACACTGCTTGGTGGTGGGCTGGGCATCGGTCAGTGGTGAACAATTGCATTGTGCATCACTTGTTTTGTATACTATTTTATTATTGTTATTATTTGCATTATTATCTCTTCCTTTGCTGTCCTATTAAACTGTCTTTATCTCAACCCATGAGTTTCTTTTTTTGATTCTCTCCCTTAACCCACTGTGGGGGTGATGATTGAGCAGCTGTGTGGTGATGGGTTGCTGGCTGGGGTTAAACCATGACAGTGAAACAGACTCCACATTTCATGGCTGACTGTTGTGCAATAGTCAAAACCCAGGTATTCAGTGCAACCAATCATGCTATGCTTCAAATTCTTCAAAAGTATTGTATAAATGCATCAGTCAAAAAGGAATAATTGTATTATTTTTTATGCAATCTACTTGCTGTTTAGTAACCTCTTCATCTCTATAGCTAGACTTCCAACCATAAACTTTTACTCAAGCATGGCTCAGACTGAAATTTTTAGTTTGAGAGCTAACATACATTTCTTGGTCTTTATTTAGGGTTTTGTCACCTTGCTTTTTGTAAACTAGAAAGAAGTGTAAAAGCAAAACAGCGTTAAGATTAGATAAAGAGCTAATTACAAGAATGCAGTGTTTCAGAAACTTCTCTACAACTATGGAGTTGTCATCAGAGTGAGAAGGGAAATATTGCTGTTTGATAGCATATGTATAGTTCTTTCAACTAGTAAAGTTGTCTAATTCTCACCTAGCACAGGTGTTACAAAGCCGTGTTACTACTACTGATTACAATGCATACATCTATAGCAGTAAAAGAAAAAGGACCAGAACACAGACGTGAACACTAACACAAAATTGTCCATACAGTTTAATTGTAAGGACAACCCTTTGCTTGCGGCCCAATTAGCTGGCACTCTGTCAAAAATGCTCATTTTTTTTCTGGGTAGAATATTACTGGTGAAAAACTACTTTTTATGGGCAGCTTGGATGCAGCCACACAGGTTTTTGTTTTGATAGTTCTGAAAAAAAAGGTAAGCTCCATGAATGAGAGTTGCTATTTTTGTAAGGGCTCAAATATAGTCTTTGACCTATTCTATTTATTCAAATTAATGGACAGGAACACCTTTGGAGAGAGTGATAGAAAACTTCCGACACATGCACACACAAAATTACTTATAGGGTTAGATTAGTCTGCTCATGTTTATGTACTTTGACTAACATTATGTCATTGATATGCCATTCATCTGGTCTTTCATTGGGGGAAATTTTATTCATGCTCATTTATAAAAATTGAAGACATTGAAGTCGTATGTATTATTCAAATATTATTTTTCAACTGTTTCTATAGCACCACACTATCACTTTCTTCTACTTTCGTGTCCTGTTCTTATTCCCTAGAAATTAGCACAGACTACTATTCTGTCCCCAAGATTAAAGCAGTTGTTTTGTTTCGTTTTGTTTTGTTTTGTTTCTGGCATTCTAAAGCTCCCCTTCAGGCCAAGGAGGGAATTAAATGTAAAGCTTTTTCTGCATGGGCATTTCAGCCACTAATCTGCTTTTTTTGAAAATACTACATAATAGCACAGCTTTTCTTCTGCCTGTGCTGTTTTCTAAAAAGCAGATTCTACTGCAAGAAAATGTATAGTATTATTTTCATTAGGCATGCCTTGAGCACACCCACAGAAAATAAGGCACTTCAAAGCTCTTTGTACTTCAACCCAAATCATAAGTAATTTTAAGCTAGGTGTTAGACTGCATATAATTAGGATGGCCTTAAACTGTGCAAAAAGCACAACAGGAAGCACATAAACCAGGACTAATATAAAGTAGAAGCCTTTTAATCTAACTTCAGCCATCTGCAATTTAGGCAAGCAGTCTTAAAAAAAAAGTCTAGACTTCCGATAGAGTCTTACCTATCTCTCTTCGAATAAGGTGACTTGGCAACTAGCTGAAAAAAGTGTGTAAGTATTAGGGAGTTAAAATGAAATTATATCAATTCTATTCTTAGAAAACAAACTCAAAGTAGTACCTAGTAGCTCCAGATGTACTGAGTTGTTCTTGGATTATGGTTTTGCGCTCAGTCTTTCGGTTCCAACCAAGGCCTGCTTTGTTGACTCAATACCACTTTAAATAAAATACAAGCATATAGAAGTGATTAAAGAATTAGATATTTGGAGGCTCCGCACCATTTTTGTACAAAAGGTCATTGTTAGTGTTCTACATCGAGTAGGACATCCAGGTTTGACCTCAGAATATTGAAAACTACAGCTTTCATTATGAGAGAGGCTTAAGCTGTGTTATGGGATCTCTTCTGTACAGAAAGAAATACGATTCCAAAAGCAAGATGAGATGAAAACCAAAAAAGAAATTATTGATGTCAATGTCTAGGACATACTGTCTGCTAGTATGGGACTCAGGTCTCTAATTATTTCTGATTTTTCTTTGATGACTGTTTAATACAAATGTGTGAGCAATCCAGACAATAGAAACCAGGACCCTATTATCCTGGCTGAGAGTCCTACGGAGAGACTTTTCATTCTTGGTGATTACTTTCTCTAACCCCTTGATTCTTGCATTATTTTTTGACAGTAGTTTGACAGTAAAGATGAAGAGTTCATTCTGATACTTCAGCCTGATAAGAGTAATTCACAAATTAGTGCTGAGAATTTATATTGTCTTTATTTATTTATTTATTTTAAATTTCTTGCAGCTTGCAGACCAGCAGCCTCTAGACTCTGTGATCTTCATGTTAAGCTGAACTATCTGGCTTCCAAATTTGCATACAGATCTGATTCTGGACATTATTTGTCCTGTGTAGAGCATCCATATATTTCAAAACACTGAAGAGTGAAATTAATGATATAATTAAAATGTATCTAATTGATTCTTTAAAATGACATTTATGATTCTCTTTGTAATGTTCCAGTAAAATAAGAATACATTAGGTACTTAAACAGTAATTGTTGAATTAGTTTACATATACTCCTGATGATAACCTTGGTAAAAGAACACTTGACATTTGAAATCATTTATTCACACTGGAAATCTAAATGTGGGCAACGTCTGTAGATGTGTCAGCTAGCATAATTTTAAAAACAAATAAAAATATATTTTAATAGAGAATGTGGATGCTGTTTAACAAAGAAACATAGGCCAACCAAATTGAATATTCTCTGTCATAGTACTTGAAGAAATAAAGAGAAATCTAGACCCCTTAACATTTATTTACATTAGTATTTTGAAGGAATTTTATTATTTTGGGGAAAAAAAGGGAAATCTTAAATGAACTTTCCTGGGAAAGGAAATAATAAGATACATTTAGTAAAAAATTTGTCTTATCCAGTTTGATACATGTACAAAAGCTTATTTCTCATAAAACAGCAAGAAACATTTGTATAACTATTTAATACAGACAATAAATGCATCTGTAAAACTGGGCAATCTAACTACATTGTTTTTCTATTAACTTCAGGGCTTAAGTGGGATTTTCAGAAAAGTGGGGTTTTGTCATAATGAAATTTCCCTGGTTTTGATATTTTCAATTTTAATCAACACTGCAAAAACTGAAAAAAGGTCAAAGTCTAAATGTACTGAGACTTTAAATATGTATTCTTAGTGCTTTTATACAGCCACAGGATACAAAATTCTTAGAATTCTTGTACAATTTTATAAACAGATGTACAGTTTATCACTTTGTTGTTTCACTACTTTCAATGATAAATTTGTTATTAAGTAACTGTTCATTTCTCAGGTCACTTGCATACAAAATGAATCAACAAAAAATGTTAGAAAAATTCCCTCTTGCTTTTGGATAGCAAGTGCTGTCTTGTCTTTGTTTGAAAGTACATGCTCTTGTATTTTTATATTTTTACCTGAGGTGGTTGGGTTTTTTTTCAATTTCAGGATGCAATAACTGTATTCATTTTAGTCAGCAGTGGAAACTGTAAATAGAATAGTGGCGCACCTTCTCAGGGTTTGAAAAAAATTATGTCTTTCTTTCTCAAGATAGCTTGCATGGAAAACACCTTTACTGTACTGCTTTTTATACAACTGCTACTATTTGTCATCATACTGAAGAAAGAACTATTTATTTTGTCTTATTCTTTTTTGTTTATTTATTTGTTTATTTTATGATGGTGGTTTTATAGACAGAGTTGGAAACCAATCACAAACAAACTTTAATCCAATTATTTCATTAATACATGATCTACTGTTCTCAGGGGATTTCCTTCTGTTTGCGTTTATGTCCGTGACTATATCTGTGTATGTGTGTATACTTGAAGTATTACCAAACGTTAACCCACCAATTTAGCTAGATAATATTTCTGATATAACACTGCACTTGATATTTAAGATATTTAAGATGCAAGTATTAGATTCTTCCAGTAACCAATGCATTCTTAGCAGTAAACTAGCAAATAACTTTGTTTCTTAACATTTCAAATTATAGATATAGTCTCAAAACATCTGGAAAACTGGAAAATCTAACTGAATTTTTTGTTCTGCAAGTTTCAGGGCTCAGGATGGATTTTCCAGTGAAATGTGTTTTGTCATCAAGGAATTTCTCTGCTCTGTAGCTTCTCAACTATAATACAGCCTATACAATCTCTAAGTATTGGAACAATCCTATTGTTGTGTCTTCATAGCACAGAGCAATAGCAGGGAGAATCTTATGATTTTTCAGATTGTGTTTATTATTGCAGTCAACAAGAAAGACCCCAAAAAGTAACCCCGCAGCATATTTTAATTTGTAAAACTCTTACATCTTTCAACCTGCTTTGAGCTTGAAAATAATGGAAACTTCTGTCTTCAACATACCACCCAAAAAATTTTGCGTAACGAGGATTTATGTTTTTGTTGTTGGATTAACTAAATTAATCTTAATATCTTCTGTCCTCTTCTGATATTCCTAGCATTTAGACAAAACCCTTCATATGAAACTCTCATTAATAGCCTACTCAGTATGGATCACTGATATGGAAATGTATACTGATAGATTTGCATTGCATGTTGTTTCCCAGTTGTCTGAAACTGACAGTTCAGAATAGGGTTGATCACAGAAGACATTGCAAAGGAAGTTAAGTGAACAAAATTATTTCATAAAATAATTTATAATGTGGTATTTTGTTGTTTTTTTTTTTTAATGCGTGGGGTTTTTTTGTTTGGTTGGCTGGGGTTTTTTTGGTTGGTTTGTTGTTGTTGCTGTTGTTGGATGGGAAGAGGAAAAAATGAACAAACTTCCCTAAAAAGTACTCACTGAAGTGGTTTCTTCTCTACCTTTATAAGTGGTCTACTTCTTGCTTTATCTTTTTGTCTTTTTCTGTGAACAGTTGTGCTTTTAAATCACTTCTGAATCTTTGCCAAGGAAAGATTTCAAAGGTATTGTACTATTTATTTAATGGTTTTTGAAGGTTATTCTCAGCCTTTTCTAGAACTGTAGCTTCCTTCTAAACTCCTTGACTACAACTTAATTGATAAAGGTAATGTAAGTCTCTCTTTTTATTCTTTTATTTCTTTGAAAACTACGCCTCAACCACCTCACCTTTGCAATGCCCAGCTACAGAAGTGTTCAGTGATGGATGACACCATGCAATGTCCAGCTCTTTTTTTCGTATAGTTCTAACTAAGAAATATAAACTCCTGTCCAATTGACATTGAAGGATGTTTTTTAAAACCCCACTGCAGTCAGATAATTATATAGGCCCCACTTCCTCTTCTAAAAAATAGGTTGTGCAGCATACCACTTTACTTATACAATATAATTTCCTAAATACAATTTCTTCAGATGTCCATGACTACTCTACTCCAAATTAACATATGAGATAAATTTTAGTCTAAATTACACTGAGTACAGAACAATTTACAACAAGAAAATATTTATAATTAATTTAAATTTTCAGGTTAGCTGAGATCCCACACAGAATGATAAAGTAAAAATAGTCTGAAAAATCATTCACTATTTTATAAATACATACAAGGTATGAGCTTAAAATTTAGGTAACAAATTGTCATGGAGGCACCCCAAAATAAGTTTAGGCATACAACAAGGTCCAAAACAAACTTTGTTCTGGCCGGAAAAGTACCGCCAATAAACCGATTAGAATCGGGGTTTATACAATTAGTTAGCACTCCGATAACATAAGATACAGGTTCGGATATTGGCCTAGGAGATTATTTGGGGTGCAGCAATATAAGAATAATGAGGATCCACAGCATGTGTATTCGTACTCACAGGAAAACAAACCAGAGCCCCCTCTGCCCCGTTTTGCCCATAAGATAAACATTTGCCTGTCCCAGACAAGGAATTTACGCTTGCCTACCAGGCAAGGAAGTTACACTCATCTGTCCCAGACGAGGAAGGTACACTCGTCTTTCCCAGATGAGGAATTTACACTCGCCTACCAGGCGAGGACTTATTAAAGCATATATTCAGTAATTTATCACTCACCCACACACGAGGGTGAGGCACTCCCCATCCCAGGAAGTTACCTTAGATGGCTTCTCCGTCTAAGGGGAGGGACTCCGGCAGTGTGGCAGACCCGCTGCTCCAAGAAGACCACACAAAGGGGAGTTGCCGGCGGGAACTGTTCAGATCTGGCTGTGGGCGTTCCAGAAGCTTCTTGTCTTCTCTGCACCCCTCCCCCGACTGTGGGCATTTGAGAAGCTTCTCAGATTCTCTGGGCTGTGGGCACTCTTGGCCCCTCCTCTGCTGACAACCCTGGCCACCGACTCTGGGTCTCCACAAAGAGCCGTCAGCTGCCCTATTGAAGGCCCCAGTTCTGAGAGGGGGATGTGCAACTTCCACGCCAGTTCTCAGGGCGTGTGGAGGGGAAGTGCAACTGCCAACACACAAATGAAAATAAATGCAAAAAGTAAAAAGTATCTCCATATATTGCATTCAGATTTTTAAACTGTCTTTTCCAAGTCCTTAGCCTTTTTTTTTTTTGGTTTAAACTTCGGGCATATAGTCATAACTCATAGGGAACATCCTCTTTTATATTCTATTATGCTGTATGAAAATGTATTCAATTACATTTTAATATAATGCAATTTCATTTTAGTTCTCAAGTGCAATAGATCTGCTTCTGTGTTTGAGTAATAATGTATCAAATTAATAGCCTAAAATAATTGTCGTCTTTTGAAAACTCTACATGAATGGACAAGACAGTTGACGTGATATTTTCATTCTTCAAAGTTTGGTATTCTTGGAAGTGGAGGGTCTTGATAAAACATTATTTTTGGTAAGGAATAAACGTACTTTTAACTTTCAGCATGTACCTCTACTCAGTTTATGTGGGACTTCTGAGTTTGCTTAAATACAGTAGGAATCTGTAGCTGTTTTCTAACTTTGATTTGAAACATATCACTATCTAGAAGAGGAAAGAAGTAAAAGTGACATTTATAGTTCTACCTATAGCATTATGTGTTAAATGTAGAATACTTTTTTTTCGTTGAGCTCACTGTAAATAGAAAAAAAATAGCCATAACTCTTCTCATCTATTAAGTTAAAATATGAAAATCATCGCTTGTTATATGAAACTTGGTAATTTGTTTTAAACTACTATGCAGTCATACAAGTGTGCATTTATAACAAGTAAAAAAAGTCTCCAAAACAAACCCCATACAATTATGCCGTATTGCTGGAAGACTTATTTTCCATGAGTCTCTCTAGAAATCACTGAAAAAACTTATATCAAAACAGTACTGTCCCGATGTCTCTGGAAGTGCATTTGTGTGGGAGATGAAAACAAAAATGACACTAAATACCAATAGCTTCTTAAAAGCTATTCTTCTTTCTTTTTCCAAGGGATTGGCAGCTATAGAGCTGAAAACAAAATTCTTGGTATAACATGTTTTGCTACTTGATTATGCTCTGATGAAAATTGGAAGGAGGAACTTTCACTTTTCCTCCCTTCAGAATGAAAATTCCATTACAGAAAACAAACCGTTCAGTGTCTATTCACCTCTAGTATAAACAGCATTCATTCAATCTTCTTTTCCAAGAAATCCATAGAATTTACTACGTAACCAAAAGTACCCAATAGTGTTATTTAAAAGTATTTTGTAATAAAACAAAAAAACAAACAAACACTAGTGATATATAAAAATAATTGGGACCTTAATGTCATGTTTTGACAGAAATGGCTGTAAACCACAAATGCATCCCATATGTTGAAGGATATATATTTAAATAGGAATATGGATTGACATGAAGCTTTGTCCTGTGCTGATGGTGCTTATTATCAGTGATATCTCTGGAATGTGTGATAGGTTTCTTTACTATATAAATGGCTAAGGACAATGAATAACAGTTTACAATCACAGCTGTATTCTCTGTGTCTACATGAAACTTGGGTCTGAAAGGCATGGTAAAGGACTAAAATAGCCATAAATAATAGTACATAGGAGAAATATTTGCTAGAGATAAATCTACTCCATCAATGTTATGTTATTTAAAACCTAATTAATGGAAGGAACAAATTGTAAACTCACTAAAGCTGCTAAATCATACTAAACTGATAAAACAGTGAACCTGACAGCAAGCACTGAGTAAAATGAAAAAGGACTGCCCATCAACTGCTGATACACTGTATTAATAATCAAGTATAATTCTGATTTAAGTTGCGTGGTCACCCAGAATGGGTTTGTAATTTTTAAACTCAGCAATTCCATTATAGGATTAACAAATCCCTGTGTGCCCGCATTTCAGCAGTGAGCACTGTCTACAGAAGTATCTCTTCATTTTGGCTTTGAGTAGAAGCAGAAGGTTAGGGGATTTACATTATCTGTGTATTTGTAAAACTGATGAATACAAGCAGCATAATATTAGATACACACAGTATGGAACTAAAAAAGAGCAAAAACCTAGAACTAAATCAAACTAGATTAGAATGAAAATTCTTCAAATTAACACTGAGTCCTGGGCTAGTATTCTTATATAAGTAATTTTTTTATATAATTCTCAATTTTTTAAGGTGACTTCTATTAAATTGCTGAAGATTGTGAGGAGAGGAAAATGGAGACAATTAAATTAAATTAAATTAAATTAAATTAAATGGCAACAGAAAGTTTATCAGGAAGTAAGATTATACAACTCTTTGATAAGAGTTCCCTTACAGAGTATTGTTATCCAATCTGTTACCAGCAATTTTTTTACTTCTCGTAGCATTTGAAATAGAATGGAGAAGTTCAACAAAGCATCTAGGACGGGTGCAAAATATGAACTGTGCTTTGAATAAGATATGTGTCCTAGAGGAAGACAAATCATAAGAAGTTTTAAAAAATTTTGTAGAATCTTCAGAAAATAAAATGATACCAGCTGTAACTGCTATTTTTAAATTCAAAAATGTAGGAAAAGAGGATATAATTAAATTCTTATGATAAGTATAAGCATAACAGGATTTTTTATCTATGTGAATGTATAAGTAGCTCAAATAAATAACTAAATTGTGAATTATTCCTGTGCAGAATATAGTCTTACCATGATGAGAAGTATTCTGGTTGTGGAAACTGCATTTCCAGCTCAAATGGACCCAATAGGATTATGCTTTGCTTCCTTTATTGTCTCTGTCTTTCTTTTAGAAAAAAAAAAATCTCATTGAGTGTTTTAATATTTGAGGTAAATTTATAGCATGTGTTTAAGGTGATTGATAAAGAAGAACAAATTGTAAAAGGTTACAATTATAATGACATTACTTTAAGTTCTCCTGTGAGAATGGAAAAATGCTGAATGAGGAATGTCTTCCACACAAAGAAGACATAAGTTTTTTTCTGAAATTTAAACAAAGCAACATTTTTCATCTTACATATGCAGTGTTTCAATGTATATAAAAACCTTTCATAATAAAGCCACGTGTCTTCCATTATTTCATAAGATCCCTCACTTTTGCTACTGTGCTTTGAGACCAGTAAGTTGTACCTGAAATCACAATTTCATGGGGTTTTATTACCCTTTTTTCAGAATAAAGAGAATTAAATTCTAATATTACATCCTCATTTAGATTCATTCCATTTTTATCCACTTAGATTATTTATTTGAAATTCAGGGGATTCTAGAGTGAATGAGGCAGACTACAGTGCTAACAAAGCCTTCTGCCTTTGCCAGGCAGGATCTTGCAGGTAGAAGATTCCTTAACTCACAGATAGTCAAAATGCAGTGTTAAAGAGATTGCAGACTTGCAAGATTTATAGACACACACAAGCACAAATGAGACAAGATTAACGAACTTCACAATTAACCTGCAACATGGTGTAGGCTTTGCAGTGGTAAAGTACAAGGCTAACTTGCTCTATGAATTTATATGAACATTTTTGGACACATAGCTCTCGGAGAAGGCTTCAGATTTCAGAACTGTAGATTCAAAACAATATGCAGAATGCTTTAATAAGAAAATTGCATTAATGTGATAGTTGTGTTAAGTGAGTTGCTTTTATCAGGAGGAAAAAATAAAAATAGCTGAGGTATTGATTGAAATTTGCAGTGATAAATCAACAAGATTAATGTGTTCTTATGTATTTTAAAAGAGAACTCTGAGAAGCATAATAAATATTTTTTTCTGATTCCGATACTGTGATGTGACTGGAAAGTGAAGTACGTTTTGTAATATATTATTGCCTAGAACACTGGTATGCCAGTGTAAAGTTGTCCTAGCTTGTTGTTTTCTCTCATAGGCCCAAAAACATTTCTCTGATTTATAATTACAGAGGTTTCCTGGGTAATGGCTCCAATAAGAAAAAAAAGGAATTTAAAAGAGTTCCCCACCGCATCTGAAGGAAATAAAGATCATAATTGTTTTGGGATGAGTGACCATATGAAAAACTTGAGGTTGTTCAGATCAGAGCATTTGAAAATAATTATGCAAGCTGGCTAGTTGATAATGTGGTTTTTGCTTATTTTTCGCATACGTTTTGGGGCTTTTTTCTGTGGTTGGATTCAGTTCACTATGGATATCTAAATTCAGGTATGTACATGGAAGCTAAGTATTTAAATTCCCATTATGGTCGATGGCGATGTAGTCAATGAAGTCACCAGACCCTGAAGAAACTCAAATCACATATAGTACACACCTTGGTTGCATCCCTGCAACCTTAATATTTTCATTTTAAGAAGAATTTATTTTGATTAGAGTCTTATCTAGTACCATGGCTAGAAAAAGCCATTAGCAGTTGAAATATCCTAGGTCTATTTCTGAAATACATCTTTGTGAGCTCCAAGACCATGCTACTATGCAAAATAAATTGTAGTATGTAGATATGGTTGGGAGATTTGTTGCTCTTTATGCAAACTAGAACACTAATGTAATTGCTCATAAATTACTAACTTGTGGTGCCCATCACTGCAACTGTGGCACTGTTTTAATTTACTAGCCTATGGATGTATCTGTGCTTAATCACCAAAACAGCTTCTTGCAATTCGCTGACTGTATTGACCAAAATCAGGATTCACTCAGCTAAACATAGACTTTTAAAGATATTCAACACACTCCACTGTACCTTGTCCGATTTCTAGTTGTTTCAAAACAGTGTGACTTCTCAAAAAAAGTCTTGTGTCGTATTTACCTATTCCAGAATTCTAATATCAATTTGTCCCACTTACAGCCTAACCAATATAGATATGATGATAAAAATCCCGTTGTTTTAATCTGGTTTCTGAGGAAATTTAGCAGCTATTCTCTGTGTTATAGCTGGTTGCTGGTTGTTTATATTAGGAGCTTGAAAACAACAAAATGCAGAAAATATTCCATATCTCTTCATATCATTACTCCCAGGGGGAGGAAAAAAAAAAAGGTACATTTTTTCTATTTACTATGAGATGTGCCATTGGTTTCTCATCGATCCATCTATTAGCCAGAGGGCCTTTATAGCTTTACTTGCCAATTTTATTGTTACTATGTAAATACAAGATATAACAATCGCTTAAACTTATATACATTTTTGTGAAAAATAATTAAAATGGTAATGTAATAAAAATTAATCTTCTTAGAAGAACATCTTATGATATGGTTTGCCACTAAATGCTCTTGACCAAAACAACTTTAAAAGGTGCCTCATTATATAACTTTAATGGGATTTCAGACCCTCAAAAATGTCAGGAACTTCAACACTGAGTTCAGATGGATTTTGAACTCAAGTGAAACAGGTTTCTCACAGCTTGTGATCATTAATTTGCAAGCTACTTGTCAGTTGCATGGTAAGCGGATGGAGAGTACTCATCAGGGCGCAACTTAAATGTGAAACAAATAAAAAAAAAATCAAAAATTATGTTGCAAAGCTACCGAGACATTCAAATACTTTGAACCATGAGAATTAAAGAGAGCTGAAATTGATACAAGAAACGAAACAAAACAAAACAAAACAAATCACAATATACGGAATGAAAGCATTTTTTCTAATCTATTTCCTAGCTGCGTTTTGGGAAGCTCTTCTGTAAAAAGTTATAGCTGCTGACTTAGATTCAGGACAGAAAAAGGCTTCAGTAAAGAAAATAGCTACAAAGATTTAATCCTCTAAAATATAACACATATTCTAACTTTTTTTCATGCTATGGTGACTTCTGGTGTTGTGAATCTGAATCAGCAGTGCAGTCTTCAGTGTATTTTCAATGCTGGACAAAGGATAAACTGGCTTTACAAAATTAATTTAAATATACATGACTGTGAAACTGCTGTGAAAGCAGATTTCCAGTCCTTTCCTGAATTATTGTACTGATTTAAAATCTAAACCAGCATCATCTTTGATCCCATACTCTTATATAAACTGAATTATAACAAAGTCATGAGCATTAATCCTTTCACTCTTCAAACTTTTTTCATCAGTATTTAGTAACCTTCAGGACTGATATCTAGAAGTTGAAGTACTTATGTTGGTGACCTCTCTCTTGACAGTTCCTGTTTGTAACTTGTTTTCTCAGATAAGAATATGAGAAGGTACCATAAAATATAAGAATACATACTGATAAAATTGTAATCAGGTAGATTTAAGGATTTCTCTTTTTTCGTGAAATATAAAAGCTGATATATATTCTGTGTATGCTTGTGTATGTAAGCACATGCACATCTGACAATGGGTCTGTGGTTTTTCAGGTAGTTTATACAGTCCTGAGGGCGGATGAGGCTTCAATCCTTCTGTTATCTCTCCTGTAATGTATTTTTTTATTTTTTATAGAATATTTATATTAGCCCCTACTTTCAGTGTGCTGTATCTCCTACATTGAAATCATACAATTTAAAGAAAAATAATCCTAAAAATAAAAGAAGTTTTGGGTTGGGTTTTGTGTTTTGGTTGATTTCTTTGTTTGCATGTTGGGGGTTTTTTTCTGTTTATTTTCAAACTTTGTATTTTCTATTCATAATTCTAAACATCTGGCTAATTTTGGGAATGCGACATGACAAAGGCAAGTTTTCATTTCAGTTTGTCATTAAGACGTTATACCTGAATTTAGTCACTCATCACAAATACAAAACGTAATTTTCATTAAAGTTAAAATCAGCTTTGGTATTTGATCTTTTTTGATTGTTTGGAACTTTTACAAAGTTTATATGGGTGATGAAATTAGATCTAATTTATCCAGTTTGATATGACTCCCTAATCACATTTACAAAGGAGGAACTATGTTAAATGAGTCACAGATATGAAGAAAAGAGAGCTCCCTTAAGAAATTCCCCTTGATGTATACAATTAAATGTCTCGTTGGAGACAACTTTAGTGATTCTCTTTTGTTAAAACAATATTTTCTCCTAATTTATTCTAATTAAGCAGGTTGTCATGAGGTCACTTATTTGGCTGTTCATCATTCTTCGAAGTCCTTTCTATGAACCAAACACAAAGTGGCACAATTACTCCTGTCAAAGCAGAGATTTTCTGCTTCAATATTGAATATATTGAAACTATTCTATTTCCATTATTTAAGCAGAAAAATCACTGAACTAGTCATGTCAAGTGGTGACTAATTTGGAAAGTGACCTGACACATTACAGAGGAAGGAAAAACCTGACTAGCACAGGAAAGCCTCAGTAACAAAATGGGAGAACCTGTTGCACAAAACACCCCCTCCGTGGAAGACCCCTTGTCTCTGGGCTGTCCTTACACCTCCACTGTCCTCAGCCTCATGCACATAAAGGGCTGTGATTTACCAGGCAGTGACTGTGTTCAAGGGTGTCACCCTCTCCCCAGGGGGGCCACCCCCAGAGCAGAAGCTGGAGCAGTCACTGGGCCCAGCACAGGGGCTATTTGCAGTCTTTTTTTGTTATTCTTATCCAGTTCCTTTTTGCTGCTTAAGTATCTCTATGTGCAAGGATACAACTTTTTTTTGCCATTGGTGGCCAGTTTAGTAGTGTTCTTCAGCTATAATGGTGCACTTTAGTTAATCTAGATACAGGGAGAATAGTATTAGAGATGGGCAATCCCTTCTTCTGTGGGTCTAGTTCAACCCTCAGTATTTTTTAGAGACTTTCTGAGTCAGGTGTAGTATCTATGCATTCACTGTCACACAATAGATTTCTTTTCTAAGAACTTCTCTGCCATCCCTGGAGTCAGTTTATATTTTGACCATCCATAACATCCTAGACATTATGTGAGGATTCCTCTACCTTTGTTTTTCAGATGTCTTCTGCTTCAGTCTCCTTAGAGGGAGGTAAGTAGCTCATCCCTCTGTTCTAGTCTCTAGCTTTATTTGATATCTCTCTTCATGATTAACATTAAAACTTTTAAAATCTGAGCTGCCTCCTGATTTTTACTAATACTTATTAGTCTCACTGATCAATCATCTATGAAGAGATGACACTATTCATTACACAGCAAAATTAAAAATCTGAAATCAAGGAGAAACACGGGACAAATGCACTTTTAGTGAAAGGAAATTTACACTTGCAAACACTTATTTATATGGAATAACATTCCATTAATAGTAGTTGATTTGATTACATGAGTTTATTTCTTGAACTTATTCTGTGCTCTGATTGATAGAGGGATTGGAAAGATCACTCTTAAAAATGAACAAACCTTTTTCTAAATATGTCAGTATCCACTGGTTTAGGAGGTGAAGTGATGAATTTTTGCAAGAATTCATTGTGAATCACAGAATCACAGAATCACAGAATGTTAGGGATTGGAAGGGACCTCGAAAGATCATCTAGTCCAATCCCCCTGCCAGAGCAGGAACACCTAGGTGAGGTTACACAGGAAGGCGTCCAGGCAGGTTTTGAATGTCTCCAGAGAAGGAGAATCCACAACCTCCCTGGGCAGCCTGTTCCAGTGTTCCGTCACCCTCACTGAGAAGAAGTTTCTTCTCACATTTAAGTGGAACCTCTTGTGTTCCAGCTTGAACCCATTACCCCTTGTCTTACTGTTGGTTGTCACCGAGAAGAGCCTGGCTCCATCCTCGTGACACCCACCCTTTATATATTTATAAATATTGATGAGGTCACCCCTCAGTCTCCTCTTCTCCAAGCTAAAGAGACCCAGCTCCCTCAGCCTTTCCTCATAAGGGAGATGCTCCACTCCCTTCATCATCTTTGTGGCCCTGCGCTGGACTCTCTCCAGCAGTTCCCTGTCCTTCTTGAACTGAGGGGCCCAGAACTGGACACAATATTCCAGATGAGGTCTCACCAGGGCAGAGTAGAGGGGAAGGAGAACCTCTCTGGACCTACTAACCACCCCCATTCTAACACACCCCAGGATGCCATTGGCCTTCTTGGCCACAAGGGCACAGTGCTGGCTCATGGTCATCCTGCTGTCCACCAGGACCCCCAGGTCCCTTTCCCCTACACTGCTCTCTAATAGGTCATTCCCCAACCTGTACTGGAACCTGGGGTTGTTCCTGCCCAGATGCAAGACTCTACATTTCCCCTTGTTATATTTCATTAAATTTTTCCCCGCCCAACTCTCTAGCCTGTCCAGATCTCGCTGGATGGCAGCACAGCCCTCTGGCGTGTCAGCCACTCCTCCCAGCTTGGTGTCATCAGCAAACTTGCTGATAGTACACTCAATTCCCTCATCCAAGTCGTTGATGAATATATTGAACAGTATTGGTCCCAGAACTGACCCTTGAGGCACTCCACTAGATACAGGCCTCCAACCAGACTCTGCCCCATTGATCACAACTCTCTGGCTTCTCTCCTTCAGCCAGTTTGCAGTCCACCTCACTACCCGATCATCCAGTCCACACTTCCTCAGTTTTGCCATGAGGATGCTGTGGGAGACGGTGTCAAATGCTTTGCTGAAGTCAAGGTAGACCACATCCACTGCTCTGCCATCGTCAATCCACCTTGTTACGTCTTCATAAAAGGCTATGAGGTTGGTCAAACACGACTTCCCCTTGGTGAAGCCATGTTGACTGTCCCTGATGACCCTCTTATCCTTGATATGTCTTAAGATGGCACCAAGGATAAGGTGTTCCATCACTTTCCCAGGGATGGAGGTGAGGCTGACCGGTCTATAGTTGCCCAGGTCCTCCTTCTTGCCCTTTTTGAAGACCGGAGTGACATTTGCTTTCCTCCAGTCCTCAGGCACCTCTCCCGTTTCCCAAGACTTGGCAAAGATGATGGAGAGCGGTCCAGCAATGACTTCAGCCAGCTCCCTCAGCACCCGCGGGTGCATCCCATCTGGACCCATGGATTTATAGATGTCCATATTGCTTAATTGCTCCCTAACCCAGTCCTCATCAACTGAGGCAGACTCCTCCATTGCCCTGCCTTCCTCTGGGGCCTCAGGGGTACGGGGCTCCTCAGGACAGCCTCCGGCAGAGTAGACAGAGACAAAGAAGGCATTCAGTAATTCTGCCTTCTCTGTATCTTCTGTCACCAGGGCACCCACCCCGTTCATCAGTGGGCCTGCATTGCCTCTGGTGTTAGTTTTATCTGCCATGTATTTGAAGAACCTCTTCCTGTTGTCCTTGACCCCTCTCGCCAGGTTTAACTCTAAGGAGGCCTTAGCTTTCCTAGTTGCCTCCCTACATCCTCTGACAACAGCCTTATATTCTTCCCAAGTGGCCAGCCCCTCCTTCCGTGATTTGTAAACCCTCCTCATCCACTTGAGTTTGCCCAGCAGTTCCCTGTTTAACCATGCAGGTCTCCTGGCTCCCCTCCTTGACTTCCTGCGCATCGGGATGCACTGATCTTGAGCTTGGTAGAAGCAGTCCCTGAACGTTAACCAACTATCTTGGGCCCCTTTACCTTCAAGCAGCCTTGCCCACGGGATTTCCTCCAGCAATTGTTTGAAAAGGCCAAAGTCGGCCCTGCTGAAGTCCAGGGTTGCAATTCTGCTCGGTATTCTGCTCCCACCACAGGAGATTCTGAACTCTACCATCTCATGGTCACTGCAACCAAGGCAGCCCCCCACCTTTACTGCTTCGACCCGACCCTCCTTGTTAGCGAGGACGAGATCCAGCAGCGCACCTCTCCTAGTCGGCTCCTCCACCATTTGCATCAGAAAGTTATCGTCAATGCACTGGAGGAACCTCCTAGACTGAGGGTGGCTGGCTGAGTAGTCCTTCCAACAAACATCAGGGTAGTTAAAATCCCCCATAACAACCAGAGCCTGTGACTGTGAGGCCATGCTCAGCTGCCCGTAGAAGGCCTCATCAACTTCCTCACCCTGATCTGGTGGCCTGTAATAGACACCCACAACAGTGTCACCCCTGCCAGCCTGCCCCTTAATTCTCACCCACAGACTCTCAACTTGCTCCTCAACCGCACCTGGACAGTACTCTATACATTGTAGTTGCTCTCTCACATAAAGAGCAACTCCACCACCACGCTTGGCTGGCCTGTCTTTCCTGAAAAGGGCATAGCCATCCATGACCACATTCCAGTCATGCGAGCTGTCCCACCATGTCTCTGTTAATGCCACCAGATCATAATCTCCTGACCGAATGCAGGTTTCTAACTCCTCCTGCTTATTCCCCATGCTGCGCGCATTGGTGTGCAGGCACTTCAGGGAGCGAGCCGAGTACACCGATTGCACCCTAGGGGCCTGGGGGGCCTCCCGGTCTTCATCAATTCTAGAGCGCTGCCCCACTGATGCAGGCCCAGCTACAACCCCATCCCCCTTCGAATCTAGTTTAAAGCCCTGCAAATGACCCCTGCTAATTCCTGTCTCAGCATGGACAGGAAAGTGTAAGTGTATGGACAAGTGTAAGCATGGACAGTGAAAGTGTAAGCTATAGTGCTAATTTCTCATCTTGTGATCTTCTAATGCAACATATGCAATATTATTTTTGTTTCTGTGTTTATATTTTTTCCTTTTTGATTCAGTGAAATTCATTACAGAAATAGAGTAGAGGTGAGCTACAAGTGTATTTTTAACTTTACAGCTGTCAATTAATAACTTATCTGTGACTGGCATTTCCTGGTTTATAGTGAAAAATGTTTCAAAATTTTGTCGTTCATGGTATTTG
This sequence comes from Caloenas nicobarica, assembly GCF_036013445.1. NCBI lineage: Eukaryota > Metazoa > Chordata > Aves > Columbiformes > Columbidae > Caloenas > Caloenas nicobarica. Next base: position 29,753,805 of record NC_088247.1, read on the forward strand.
TTAAAATACTGTATTCAGTATTTTCTATTATTTCTAACTAAGGAAATAAAATTGCTGTTTCTATGTGCTTCCAGTATATCTTTTCTAAAAGATGTTAAATGTTCAAGGAGATCTCAACAGTCACAAAATCAGTGTTAGAGGCTATAGATAGAGAGGCAGCAGTTTGTGTACAGTTTCAAAATAAGAAAAAAAACTACTTTTGATGGCAGTCCATTCCACACTGCTGGCTGCAATTTAGCAGTTCTTTGTAGATAGCTCTGCTGATTTGGAACCTGACCTAATGCCCATAAAGGTTAGTTGTAGTTTGTCAGTGTAGACATTAGATGAGTTCTGTTCAGATCCTTCGCTGTGGAAAAAGGCTTAAAATTGAAAGAGGAAATCTCTGATAAACTGCTAAGCAAATACTGGTCACATTATAGAGTAGGTGGAAAGAGAAAGACGTGATCAAAACCAGCCATAAAGAAAGGCTGAAAAGAAAGAAAACTTTAGAAAATCACTAATGTATTCTGTAAGGTATAGGGGAATTGATTGTACAGATTTTTATTTTTGAACTATAATTTGTGTTCACAGCTAGATGTTATTTCCTATCGTGGAGTGGAATATTTTTAGAACAAAAGATATTATCATGTCATGACAGTAGCATGTGATTTCTTACTCATTAGTATCTGTCATGTTTTGTTGAGTGAACTGGACACTGGAAGCAAGATCAGCATTTTTTAAGTTATACCAAAATGCTCTGTGAACTTTCTTAATTAAATGGCATTCTGCTATCATCAGTAAACTGTATTGACTGAGGCTCAGAAAACAAAAAGTTTTAGCACATAAACTGTATGAATTCACACTTCAGCAACTTAACATGTCTTTCCTTAAGCCACTGTCATTTTACTTTAAGCTACAAGTTCAAGGTGTGAAATTCTCACATAGATGGGAAAGTTACACACGTTGTTTTTGATAGGATTCAGCTCACATGTTCTGTAAATTATACACCCTAATTCCAGGATTATTCTGGAATGAATTAGATTTAAACTGGAGGAAGACCTATTTCTGATAAACAGATTCCACTTAACTTGTATGAATTAATGATTCAGAGAGTAGAGGAATGAGTAACATGCTCTTGCACTCAATTTAATGCTTCAAATGGAGACATCAGGTAGATTCAAGTCCTCATGGGCTGTTAAAGTACTTCAGTGTTGGATGTTATGTGAGACAGAAGAATGACTAATCCCTGGATTCCAACATAATGAACTGCTGAGCTGCTCGACTCCATGAAGTCTGCAACATTCTTGACAGATAAGTAATCAAAACTTAATTCCTCAGAAAACTGCATATGAAAGAAAGTGTAGCTCCTTCCTTTATGTCTGGTTTTTTTGTTGGTTTTTTTTTTTTTTTTTAGTTCATTTTACTAGCTGGGCTGGACCAGCCAGGGAAAGGTTATGTTACTTATTTTTCTACCAAAAGCTCATTTGCCTGTTAGAGGTTTCTCTACAGCAGATGATCTTCTAGAAAACTGCTTCCCGCACAAGCACTAAATAATAGCACACTTTTCAGGGAAATTCATTCTTCACTTGATGAAACCATGAATATAGTTTTCAGTCATTAAATAACATTCCTTTCTCCTCATGCCTTGAAAACGTACCTGTCATCCCTTGTCCCTATTATTTCTTTTTTCTTCAAGGGCTTCATCCAGTAGGCGATTAAAGGTACTTCTATATGATACCTCTGAATGACTTTACTAGTGCCAGTGCCCTGCGTTAGCCATGCTGTAGTATGATCAGGTGGAGCTGCTCTGGTTAGACTTCTTCTGAAATCTACTTGTCCAAAATTAGCCTACCTATTTCTGCACAAATCTTCATTGTGCCATTTAGACAGGAATTGAATTCCTCCAAGATGTTGGGGCATTTTGGAGAGAATGAAAAAAGAAACTGAGGATGAAGATACTGGCTGGAAAGTCCAAGGACCGGTCTTGAGTATAGGAATACAGATCTGTAGTTAATAAAGTGGCATATTTTAAACTGCAGGAAAAGACTTGTGTTTTATTTGACTTGGATCACACAGATATGAAAGAGCTACACGTTCCTCATAAAACTTCAGTGAAGATCTATCCATTAAGCAATAAAGCAAATCAGGGACAGGATGAGCATTACCTGTAAAATACTGGGGATTAAAAATTGAGATGCAACCTGTCCTTGCCTTTGGTAGACAGCAGCAAGAACTGAGATTTAAATTGCAACATCTGATGTTCTTAATTGAGAAAAACTTTATTCAAGAAAGACAGCTGACAACAGTTGTCAGGAGTGAGATGTTATTTGGTATCCAATTATATATAGGAACTGAACATGACTCCACATTGGTGGCATCTTTGTAAAACGTATCTCCAAGTAAAAAAATATGCCTTTCAAGTGCTCCCCTTCTTAGGTAAGTGGCTTGGTACCATTTAGTTAGAGAAAAAACAACTGTAGCAAGAGTATTTCATGAAAGTAACAGATTAAATGTTGTTGTTGTTCCCCATGCACCCGCCCTTCCCTCCCCCCCCTTTTTAAACATATGATAACTTAATATGAAAATCACTGCATACAAACAGAACGAATGGGAAAATGATATTATAGAGGGCCAGTATGCATCTGCTTCACCTCATAGGTGAAGCTTTTCTCCCCATGCAGGATCCTTGGCAGGATCTCTGGACATGGGAGCACAGGTGTAATGATATCCCACTATCAGAAGAGTGAGCATTCAGGAAAACCACTTCTTGATTCTTAAAATTTGCTTCTCCTGTAGAATGAGACTGGTCTGTTACAAATAGTCTTTCCTTCAAAAAACAACGACAAGTCAAAATGAATTCTTTTCTCTGATTTAGTTGAACACAATGATTTCATCTGTTTTACAAGTAACTAAGATTATATAATAAACCTTAACAGGCAATTTCTGCATTGGATTAGTTCCCAGGGCATTTCATTCCTATTTGAGGCAAAATTTTGGAAATCCTCAAGTATTCCATTTATATATAATTAAAAAACTGTGGGTTATTTTTGTAAGACAAATATATCACATCATTTTTCTTTCAGCTTTTGCTGTCGTTACATAGTCTGAATAGTATAATAAAAAATTAATGTCTCCTACTTTATATTCTTTATATTTGAGTAACTAAACCAATAGCTACTTTCCAATGCTTGCCTTTTCAAGAAAGGTTCATTATATAATAATTCAATATATTATTGTTATTTTTATGGAATAATTTATGTTTCATAACTGAGGAAAAAGTTTGACATGTTACTAAGAAAGAGTAGAGAAACTTCAGCAATTAAAGATTAATCATCAGGAGATGCCTGTTCTCTAGAGTACCACAATACATAGCAGTGTGTCACCACCAAATGAAAGAGACTAAGTCATGCCTAATGGCATATAAAGAAGTCATTATTACCACCCACTCTTGCCTCTAAAGTACCAGAGATATTACTAAAACAGCTCTGTTAACCTTAAGTCATTTGCATCAAAACATACAGTGAGTCCTACAACTCAAACATTTGCCTATAGTAGTTAAGAAAAGACAAGACAATACATCTCATGGGGGATTTACTGAAATAGAAAAAAAAGGACTTTTGTTAAAACAGTAGAAGACAAATTCAAGTGTAAGATTATTATTTTCCAAGGAACCTAAAAAGAAACTGTGTTGGCAGTTGCACTTTCCTCCCCGCCATGCCCTGAGAACTGGTGTGGCGGTTGCACTGGTAGCTGCCCATCCCCTCTCAGAACTGGGGCCTTCAACGGGGCAGCTGACGGCTCTTTGTGGAGACCCAGAGTGGTGGGCACGGTCGTTAGCAGAGGAGGGGCCCAGAGCGCCCAGAGCCCAGAGAAGCCAAGAAGCTTCTCGAAGGCCCACACTCGAGGGGGCGGGGCGCAGAGAAGCCAAGAAGCTTCTGGAATGCCCACAGCCAGATCTGAGCAGACTATAAATGGGGTTCCCGCCGGCAACTCCCCTTTGTGTGGTCTCCTCGGAGCTGTGGGTCTGCCATGCTGCCAGAGTCCCTCCCCTTAGACGGAGAAGCCGTCTAAGGTAACCTCCCAGGATGGGGAGCGCCTCACCTCCGCGTGTGGGTGAGTGATATATTACTGAATATATGCTTTAGTAAGTCCTTGCCTGGTAGGTGAGTGTACCTTCCTTGTCTGGGGCAGGCGAGTGTAAAGTCCTGGCCGCAGTAGGCTAGTGTTTATCTTTTATGGGCAAAACTGGGCAGAGAGGGCTCTGGTTTGTTTCTTGTGAGTGCATATATGCACGCTGTGGATCCTCATTCTTATTTCACTGCACCCCAAATAATTTCCTAACCTAATATCCGAAACTTTCTCTTATGTTATTGGAGTGCTAGTCCACCTAAACTTATATTTGGGACGCCTCCATGACAGAAACCTAGTGAGCAATAGATTCAATTTCTACTATTGGTATTTATTTTTTTTCTGAATCTGGAAAATTATATAGATACAAAATAAATCCTAAACATTATTAAACTATATAAATATAGATATAAATAATATAAGTAAATACATACAGATACTTTTTAATACGTACACATACATTTAAAAACATGGCTGCTAGCAACATTGTCTCCATCACAGAGAATGAATAATTTCCATTACTTGAGAACCTTATGGACTGACTATTTGCATGGTACACTAAAATGTGTTCTTACAGCATGGAGGCTCCTTGGAATGGTGAACATGCTGAAATGACAGCAGCTTTCGGGGTAAAATAATAGGTATTAATTTAGAAGCTTTGCAATATATCTTATTTTAAAATAACATTCACTCTCTTCAGTTATATTAAAAGAAAAAAGTAGCTATGTTCACTGCTCAGAACGAGGACAGAGAACGATGTCTGGGCACAGAAGAGGTTTTAAACATATTAATGTTTAAATATAAGTTCTCTCTCCATTAATCATTGCACTGTGATCTCACTGCTTCTCATTTAGTTTTTTTAAGACCTCTCTTTCTGTGCTAAAAACTTAGCCAGCGTTAGATATTTTTTGAAAGGATCTGGTACTCAAAATTATTGCAGTGCCTAAGCTGAGTATCTAAGTTGTTTACCAAGTTTAACAGATGTAGCTCGCTATATTAATTTCAGTTTATGTTTCAGCCCAATATCTGCAAGTATGAGAACTTTCTTAATATTCTAGTTATTCATAACTGAACCCTGATATTATTTGCAATTAAAAATTATCTCAAAATATCATGATGCTGATGTTAAAATTGTGAAAACTTGAAACATATCCTTTTACAGGAAGTGTTTGAATTTGAATGTCTTCCCTTGCAGGCACGATGTTTATGTTATGTGTAGGTGAGTTTTGACCACTACAGAGAAGTCAGAAGCATTCAAAACCTGAAGTGTGCCACCTTTGTTTAGTGATGATTCTCCCCTCTTTAAAGAGGATGCTACCTCTACATTCTCTGCAGTCCAAGCAGGATATCATTATGATTGTCTGTGCTATTATTCTGAGCTAGAAAGACACAAGGCTCAACTTAGAGTATAAAGAGGCTAAAAAGGTGACAGGAGCCTGAAGTTTGACACTAGGCTTCAGAAGCTCAGAGTGTGTTCAATATGATTCAGACAGTTCTAGCTTCTTTAATTGCTCAAACCACATTCAGCTTTCTATGCTGAAAGCTACCTTCTATGCTTAAATCCAGTGTTTGATCCTACCATAGGAATTGTGGTGGATTCCTAACAAGAGTCTTTTCCTTATGGGTTGAAAGTGGGAAAATTGTTTCTTCCAGCTGAATAAGTAATTGCTTTAAGAAAAATTGTCTCTTATCTTCAAGAAGCTTCATGACCTCCCCCTCCCCCTCCCCCTCCCTCTCCCCCTTCCCCTAAAACATCATGTTATAATTAAACATAATATCATTATGTGTCTGTATATGTGAGAAATTGCAGTTATACCACTAGCCTTCATTTAGGCATTTTCCAACTTTCACTGTTGATTTTTCAGCCTTAATATTGCTTTTCTGTACTCACTGATATGTTGAATTTATTGTTTTATGGCTTAATTGTTATGAATTGAGAATTTCCAGAGTGTTAAAGCCAAACAGAGCAGTAGAATAATCCATTTAATATATTATAAATAAACCAATAACCACTTTAAACTAATTCTTCAATTTAATCAATGTTTCCATGAAGTGTCCGTACAGAAGTCTTTATTACAAGACATTTTAAATTCACAGCTTTTATATGGAAAATAAGTGCCATTCGAATAGTTTTGCTCATATTCATGCATATAATAATGTCTTTGTTTTTATCGACACTACAAGCTTTCCTGTTTTTCATGGTTTCAGTTTCTTCATGGTACAATGAATAGATGTTCCACGAAAATGATGTTAAAATAACAGAGGAATGCTCATGAATATTCATACGACTAATTATTATTCTTGTTTCTTGATTGTGAGTGAACATGGGAAAGCTTGTACATGCAGAAAACGATGTAGAGGTGTTTAGAAGAAGGAATTTGTGTATTTTGAGTGTAGTTTTCAACACTTAAATTTATGTTCGGGATCAGCTTTTAACAAAAAAAAAGGCCACTTATTTTGAAGGGTGGAGGGGGGTGGGGAAAGGACAAAAAGTCCATCGACAAAAAATACCTGATATATCATTCAGATAAAATGAAAGAATCACAAGAATATAATAAGTCTTTAGAAATTACAAACGAATATTATAATGTTCCTGAATGGCTGTGGCCTTCCTTCCTTGTCTGATTTGCCACAATGGCCTTCAAAAAGTGCTGAGGTCAGCCAAGAGACTACAGAAAAACAAACAATCAAGCAAAATACAGAAAGAAAAAATAAAATCAGTCAAGTGCTGAAATAGCATAGGAAGTGCAGTTCTGATCGGCATGAGGAAAAGGGATCTGCGTAGCTTCACAGGCACTCTTGCAACACATTACCCATTTGGATAGTTTCCACACAGCGGATAGGTCCAAATTTCAGTCCCATCTGCTGAGTATGCGCCCAGGTGGTGTCCTAGCTGTCCTTCAGGATGAGACCTGGCTGCATGTTATACTCCCACATGGGTTAACTTCTTTTGGAAGGAAAACCAAACATTCTGGCAGGGCAAGTGCTTGTATACAATCCCTTTATTAAATGACGAGAGGAAAAAGACTATGAAGCATACTGTGCAGCATACTTGCCCTGCCCTGTGGGCAGTCACATTGTGCAGGACAGAGCTAACGAAGATGTAAAGTTATTTTGTTCCCTTGTACAACTGAATACCAGACACTTGTAGCAGCCATTACAAAAAAGAATCAATAAAATTCCCTACATTAACGCATTCATGTGTGTATAATTAATTGTGTACATGAATAATTGTCATGTTTATGTACATACACTTAATCATCTTCCTTTATGGATTCTTATTGGCCAAGGATTAATATATTTTCTATAAAAACATCTACTAAAAAAACATGAAAAAATAGTTGATGAAGAAATAAAATGAAGAAAATCCATTTCTTATAAAAGATCTGTACAGATTGTAGTTTTCAACATAAACGCCCCACCTTTGCCACAAGATATATCAGTGATCAGCAGGCTTTAATACATACATCTTTGAAGTGATTGTGTATCATTGTTGCTGTTGCTAGGCAAACATTCCCAGTCTCATTATTTCTGTAGTAATCCTATACCAAGAGTTTTTCTTAGCTCTTTCATCTAATAGAAAACGGAACGATCTTTTAAGACAGCTGAAGACATCTTTTTGTCAATGCCCTGAGACAGGTATTTGCTTATGCTCTTATAGAATGACATCACAGAATCAGCATTATCTACTATCAAAGTCCTTAGTTCTATGGTAATGTAATACCAGCCTAATTTTCTGGTTTCTTGCACATCGCATTATCACTGACATGACAGAAATGGAGTGCAAAATGCTAATGGGTCAGAATTTTAGGGTGTGGTTTGTCTGATGTAATTTAGGTGTCTGCATTTGAGTTCATCACTGTAGGTTTCCTTTAGACCCAATGAAAGAAACAGGTATTTTGAAGAGGAAATTATTCTTATTTGGAAGTAGACTTCTGTATTTGTTTAGATTATTTTATCATAAAACTACACTTCCACCAACTGTGCAGAAATGCACAGATTGTGTTAGGATGACCAGCCCATATATGGACACCAACACAAAATGACTCCCAGTAGATGAGGTGTAGCCTATCTAGACTCCCTTTATGGAAAGACATGACATGTCAAGGGGGTGATTCATCTTAACTTAAAGCAGGCATTCAGAACAGGTGAATACATGAATCACACTTCTGGTTTTCTAGATGGTTTTCTCTTAAGTGAATTCTAAAAATATCCCCCAGGTGGAAATTCTTATACCCATTTTCCATGTGGCTAAGTAGTGGTGAAAAAGCAAATATGAGAAAATTGTATGCAAACCCTGAATACCAGCTCTTTCTCAACTTCTCCACTTTAATTCTGTTTATTTTTTTTTACTTATATGTAAAAAATATTTACTTATTTACTTATTCAATGGGTTAGGGTTTTCTTCATGCATGCATTCATAAGGCTTTCAATCAGCTATTAGTACAGTCTTTCCTAATTATGTGTTAACTAATCATCTGTTACTGAACCCTACACTTAATAAGTCAAACAAACTAATTAGCACTAATAATGGATAGAATTTGCAAGATGAAGCACAGACTTAGTTTTATTATTAACAGAAATGTATGAATATTTATATTTAACTTTGAGGGTCAGATACAGGCTTGACTTACTTTCTACTACGGCTCATAACAAATGTTGCTGTTATTTATTTGTAATGTCAAGTGGCAACTTTTTCGAATATTCATTATCCACATTTGGTTATCTTTAGCTTATCATGGCTGGATTCAAGTTACTTTGTAGTCCTTTTGCCTACCTAGCCGCTAGCTAAATGTGAGAACATATGAAGAATGCCTCAATGTCTGCAGTTACAATCTCAATTCTTTCCTTAGAATGAGTATAATTAATCAGAAGGTTCCTAGGAACCATATTTGCTGTGGCAGCTTGCTCCTTCTACTCAGCGCTAGCTATGAGAAGTGATATTTTACTCATAAACAAATACATGTATTTAAAAAATTTTCTCACTCCTTTTTCACCTGAAGATGAATCTCTGTACTGGTATGAGGAAGATAAAAGAGAAAAAAATATTTACCTGTAAAGACATTTCAGCCTCACTTTGCAAACTGGAAAATAGGCAGACTCAAAATACTGGGAAAAATCAGTTTCAACAAAACCACACTACAAAGCAGGGACAAATATAGCAACATAACATAGGGACAGCCAAGCTGAGCCTACTAGTCAACTAAGTCTCTTCCTTCTTCTCCATTGCCAACCAGGGAAGACCAATGAGTGCCAAGGAATTCTGTCCTTCTTCACTTCTATTAAAACACCATAATAGTTCCAGTCACTTGTAGGAGTAAAGACCTGGAACAACCAGGTGTGTTCCACCCCACTTCTTTGACCTTGGGAACCGATTGCCTGGCAATGTAATTAAAAGATGATGAAGAAAATAATTTAGTCTCTTTCAATTAATGCCATTCATTTTTTTGGCAGCAGAGTAAATTGCAGTTATATTTGTAAATATCCAATTTGAACTTTTCCTCTGGGTTTTTATGTCTTTTTGTTTGTTTGTGTTTTTTGTTTTTGTTTTCTGGAAAGTTACACGGAAAAGACGTCACTGGCAACATTTTATCCAGTTATCCTGCATAATTTACAGAAAAGTGTGTTTCATTTACACAGATATCTTTCTCTTGCTGTTAATGGGCACCAGATTAACAAGGGGAAATGATAAGAAGCTCTTATCTGTATGGATACAGAATTTTGGTGACTTCTTTGTAAGAAATGAAGCCACAGCTTTTCAGGAAGATCACAAATTAATTTATTGATCCCAAAGACATTTCAAGAAAGTAAAGTGGTGCAATTTATGCCTTCTTTCTTTCTTTTCTTAATTACTTTAATATAACTTCATTTATTCAATAGATTTTATCTTTTTTTTTAATTTTTTTTTTTTACTTTTGGACATTCATAGGTACCTCCTTGCAAACTATGGAATGAAGTCCAGTTTCTTAGTCAAAGGCTAAGAAAGTCATTGAACCTGAAAATACGTTCTCACTATTAGCCTGGAATACACAGGGCATGTAGAAAGAACACTACTGCCTTTTTCATAATCTGCCTATTCAACAAAAAAACATGACACAGCTGTCCATACTGGAAGTTATGTAAATTGAAAAGAAACAGGAATCAGTTTCACATACTGAACAGTAATCTCATATTTAGAGTTATTACTGGCTGATTTAAGGAGCTCTCCTGCTCTTAATTTAACATATTCATTGTTTTGAATCAGGGTACCCTATTTAGCACTGTGAATTCCATCCCTTTAGTATGATACCTAAAATTTACATATGATGATACTGACCGTTGTAATTCCTGACTCTGCTTATGAATATAGGCTTGACAAACTAAAATAGAACTCATCAAGAAAAACTAAATCAGTATTACATATTACCAGGTAGCAGGTACTAATAGCTATTTCAATCTTAACAAGATGTCTCAGGTTTGAAAATTGATTTTATTTTGGGCTATGAAAACACATGCCTTCCTTATCTTGTCTTAAATTATATATCTGTTTCTATACTGTTTTATGTCATCTGCATGACAGTATAGCTTTGTTCTCAATTTTTTTATTTCTTACACTGGGGAATGTAAACAAAAATATTGTGTAAGACATTTCTTAAACATTTATCTGTACTGATTGAAAAGAAGCACCATATTCCTGTAAAGAAACTGCAGAAAGGTGCACTAAATTTATTTCTATGATCCCTAAAATTATATGTAGTATTTTTATCATGCAAAGGTATCGCAATCTAAGGGACAATCTTCTTGTCTTTATAGCTATAAAATTTTACCATGATAGAAGGCAAATGTTATCTGAAATGCAATAAAGGAAGAAGGATGATTTAATCTTTCTTTCTCTACTCAACATCTGCACGCTTCTTATCATATCGGAAGGTCTATCTATGTCTATTGTGTCCTTTGCATCTCCAACAACTCACATGACAGAATGCCTCCAAACCCAACTGTAATGCCCTTCTTGCTTCAGATATGTTTGCCCTTACTAGTTCTAAAGCCACTTCACCAGTATTTCAGGAAAAGAAGTCTGTGCTAGACAAAACTTTTCTGCTATTTCCCCCCTTCCAGAACATACAGCATCTCCTCAGTAGAGGAGAATATACATTTTAAAAGTAGTTTAATTAGTAGTATAAATGCTCTGGTCTCCTTTCTATGTACTCTGTCCCAGCTGAGCTATAAAAATATGTGCCTTGCTCTATACACAAATATATACAGTAATACAGTTCACTTAGTAAGCTAAGAACATGAAAAGTGTACTTTAATATAGCCATGGATGGAGGTACACACCAAAGAAGGCAGACTGGGAGTCTGTTGCTTGCATTACAGTGACAACATGGATGGACATCACAGGGAATGAAAAAACAAGTTATTGTGTGGATGTATAGGTGAGAAGTCAAAATACAAAGGTGGTTTTACTTCTATATGCAATACATGTGTTACAATCTGTACCTACATTTTAAAATGTTGAAAAATTAGGCGAAAGGTTGGAGGATGAAGCCATATAAATTATTTAGGGACTAAAGAACATGTCTGGCAGTAGGACCATTAAAGAGTTCAATCTGTTTATCTAATTGAAAGTAGAGAAGTGAATTGATTACAGTGTATAAAAACCTTCAGGCAAAGAAGATTGAACATTGGAACAAGGATTTTGCTCTCTTTTTGCCCTCTTCAGTAAATTTCATATACCTCTGTACTTGTTCACTTTGGGTAAAACTTCTGAACTTTGTGAAACCTGTCTTAAAATAATCATTATGAAATACGATATAATTTTGTGAAATAAGGTTAAACCCTTTATTCTGAGCACTGTGATTTTCCAGAAAGTTTAGTATAATCTGAGAAAGATATCACTTAAGAACGTCCTGAAACAGACAACATTATTGCTGCTAGCTTGAGACCAGCAAGAAAAGAGATTACACATCTTGGTGAAGAATATTTTTGTGATGACTGGAAACTTACATTTTAAAAAAAGAGAAGACTCAAAATAGTGAGTTCTGTCTGAAATTTAAAAAAAAGGAAGCAGAATTTGGAACAATATGAACTACTGCAAATGTGAATATTTGCTGAGCTGTGGAAATTTGTATGAATGACCTAATTAAAGCAGTTAATGTCTCCAAAGGGAGTGCCAGCTCCTAAAGTGCCCTGTCTTCAGCTTGGACCCTGCGAGCCTTGGCTTTTCAGACTTTCACATTGCTGGCACTGCTGTAGGAAGTGTGGGATCCCTGAGCCCTGCCTGAAGTCTGGAACAGAAGAAATCTCATCTCTCTGGGCCTGAATGAGGAGCCAAGTCCTGGTGAAAGCCAAATATCCGCAGAAGAGTATGACGACAAATCAAAAAAACTTACCCAAGGCAGACTTTAAAGTGTGTCTGTCCTGGCAAGGCAGATCTGATAAGTAGGCTTGCATGAAAGCAAACAGAAATCTTTTGCTTCTTTTGTGAAGATCCCATTAGAAGTTTGCCTAGGTTGATGCTTTACAAAATGTTTAGCTGTATTAAAACGTCAATTTTTTTTTTTCACATTAGGATTTTTTTATCAATTTATTCAAAGATTTCTCAGTGTTTTTTCCTCTAAGCCTAACAGTTGCTCCTCCCTCGGTTCAACAAAGAACAAGGCTCATTTCATTTGATATACAAGTTGTTTAAAAATGCTGTTCTTAGCAGCAAGGAGAGTCCTTACAACATATTCCAAAGAAGAATGACTTACTTTCTTTAGAGTTGTAACTTTCTTATAGAAAGTAAAAACCTGTTGTTTCCTCTTGAGACCCACGGCAAACCAGTCAGAATTTCACCAAGAAATATAACTCTTAATCTTCAAGGCCACAGTGCAGATCTATCCCAGATACAATGTAATATGTGTTTAAATGTTATAACTTTGATTTTTAAAATAAAAATTATCTAACTTTGTTCCCATTGAAAGGTGCAGCATTGACACAAAACCTACCTTTTGTGTTGAAAATCTTCATTCTAGATCCCTGATGTCAGTTGATACTTGCCATTGTGTGTGCTTGTTAAAGAAGGCTGTGAGCAATAACTTGCTAAAAATGTAATATTTGCTCATGATGAGTAGAAGTGAAACAGCTACTACCTCTCCATTCAGTATTTATTGAAAAGTTAAATAGGAAAAATTACAAAGCAAAAGATGCAGTCCTTCATTTTGTGAAGCAGAAAACAATGTGATTGAGTGATAATAGATGACATAAATTAACTGCACGTACTTGAAAAATCCAAGGGAGATATCAGCCTATTGATCTACGTCATTTAATAAAAAAGTTACAAACAAAAGGAGGTTATGTGTTTCATTTGAAAAGCAGCATAGAAGAGAGTTAAACCAGTCAAGGCAATAATATACTTTTTTTTTCTTTTCTACACATATTGTGGTAAAAAATACAGCAAGATTAATTAAATGACAGTGAAAAATATTTCTATGCCACACACATCACTTTATTTCATTTTTTAGCATTCCTTTTTCTACTATGTAAGGTATGCATGGTAACACCAGCATAGCCGTATAAAAACTACAGATTCATTAATGATTTGTTCATGAAAGCAATCCTGAATAATCTAGAAGGGTCACAGGATGTACTTATGTCCAAAGAAAAGGCAGTTGGGTCTTAAATGGCAAGTAATGCTGCTTCAGAGGTGTAATGAAAGCAATAAATCTGGTATCATTTGAGAGCTCTTTCTGAAGCCCAAGTAGAAGAGAACCTAATTCAAAGTTTATCTTACAAATATTTTCACCCACATATAATGCTCATTAAGGATCCTGAATTACAAAATTAAATTGATTCCACACTAAAATTCTATGATCCTTTACAAGGTAATGTAATGATACCATATTGTTCAGATTTTTGGGCACCATTAACATGATAAGATAATTAAAATGGAACATACATATTTTCTAGGCTGTATTTTTAACTGCAGGAAAACCTACTAAAACTATATTCTCAGGAAGTGAAAGATGGTTCTGTAATGTAACTACAGAATGTTGGTTATCATTCCAAAACTGTTTACTACTTCTAATGTCCAATTAGTCTTTTTACAGTCTACATTGTTTTGCTCAAAGTTGTAAGAATGTTGCTCAATTGACATGCCAAAAATCTATAAGTGTCCCATGGGACTACATGATACAATAGCCAAGAACCACATTAGATCATTGTTTAGCAGTACTAGACAATTTTAGCCATGGTTCATTCAGTAAATATTTGAAATTTATTCAGCTGTAGAAATGTGTGTGCATGGTAAGAGCTAAGGTATTTTACCTGTGGGTAGTACTATTATACAGACACATAGATGACTCAGCAGAAGAAGCTAAGGGTTTGATGCACCTGAGCTATTCTGACAGGAAGGCTATGATACTGAAAAGAATACGACACTGAATTAGCCATTAAATTGAGAGAGAAAACAAGAATCATCATGAACACAAAGACAGAATTCAGCAATCTTGAAGAAATGGACAACAGAAAAATAAAAAGATGACCTGTTATGGAAACTTCAGGCAAATGAGATAATTCTAAGGACCTACTTCAACTTTAAATTTAATGGCAAAAGTCCAGCTGAAATTACTGTGAGCAGAAACAGGCCCTGAACAATGAAAGGAAGAGTCTGGCAGTATTTCAGGACGCCATTAGTTTTAATGATTCATGCAGTGCCAAGTGTTTGAGTGCCAAGTGTTTGGGTATCTGAGGCTGAAAAGTAAACAGTTTCTCACGTATTATTGCTACAGGTATAGCTATTTAGGAAGGATTGCAACATGTTCATATGCATAGAGTAAGTATTGTGAGTATGCAAATTTTCCTGCTTGGAAAATAGGCTAATTAGCCTAGAAATACATTAAAGCAGAAAAAAAAATCAAAATATAAAACTGAACCAAAAATTCTAGAATAAATCTTCTGTTAGAATTTATGGAAAAATGCCATGTTTTTGTTTTGTCCACGTCTGTGTCAGACAGTATTTTACAAAGCTGTAACCCAAAGAAAATAAAGTTTTGTATTCATAAACCAATGATATGAAGAACAGAAACTGTCTGCAGGTATAATTCTTAGGATATCCTTCGCAGACTAGCTGTCTGGTTTGACAGCCACCTTTTGAGAGGGTTGGGAATATTTCTCCTGATACTGTGTGTGGTTATGATGACTGATAACATGTTGAGGGGAAAGTTCCAGGTTTGTTGAACTAGTGATTTCGATGAAGCCAGGTTTTCATTCTTTGTACATACAGCTATGAGGTATCCACTATATGCCACAAATTACTGTCCATCAGTCAGAGATAAAACATCTACTGGACAGGTCATTTATGCCATAAGTATGTCTGTTTTCTCAAGAAAATATTATTTAAACCCTCTTATAAATATTTATATCTTCTAAAGAAGAAAAGATGAAGAATATTATCAGGGTTATTATTACTAGACTGTTAAATAATTTCTGAAAGCTTTCGCTTTAAAAACAGTAGCAAAACTTTTACTGACTTAAGTCAAATCTCTCCCTTTGTTGCAGAAATAATTAATATCTGCTAAAAATTATACTACCATTCTTTTTTGATAGTTCACACACTCTGAAAGGAAATATTGTGGTTCTCAAACAAGGTGAATGAGATTCATGCTTAGTCAAAATAAAGGCAGAGTACATGACAGGAAACACGTAATACTGAGTGTGACAACCTTGAAGCGTTCCCCCCATCCTTAGCAGAACAAAGGGCTATGTTATGCCTTAAATGTCTGGTTTTTGTTACTTTTGGAGGAAAAGATAGATGACACCTCGTCTTATCTTTCCCAAGGTTTTATGGCCATGGAGACAGACACCTTGTAAGATAAGGGCAATTAACAGTGTTGCTGTCAAAGGTCTCATGGCCTAATTGGGATGATAGAGATGAACCATCTGTCAGACAGCCAACTACCCGAAGAAACCATGAAACAATAGCTACCCCTGACAACCTCACACATGATACGAGGTGGTGGCGCCCTCCCCACTTCAGAGGTCATCGCGGGATCAATGTACCTGCACAGTGGTGATATCTTACTCTCTTTCTCTCTTTCTTTCTGATATCTTAGTTTTCCTTCTCTCTCTCTCTTTTCCTTTCTCTTGAACATATAAAAGTAACATCATTTTAAATTCTGCTGTTAAAGTCTTGTTAAGTTTTGCATTATAGTTACTAATTGTTGCCAATCTGCCATTTTTAGAAGGGCTTTTGCTGTCAATGTATTGATAAGTTTTGTGATATTATAACATACTTTTGCCAAGTCACTAACCACTGTAATTTGTATTCCATCACATGCTTTTATGAAACTCATAATTCACAATTGGACCCTTGGAGTGATTGTCTGTCATTCACTTTGCATAACCGTGCAGAAATACCCGGAGTTAACTCACACCTGATCTCATCTGTTGAGTCAGGGCGTGTCTCACATTCAGAGTTAACTCATCCCTCATTCCATCCATTAGAATGGGACACTGAGTTAGATAAATCTGTGCTCTGAATTAATGTAGAAATTCTAAGGGAGGATTATAGAAATACTTTTTATGGATTGCATTACTCACCCAGGAAATAAACAATGAAATATTTGCTTTTATTACTTTGACTTTTTTTCCCCCAGTATTGCAATCGATTGATTGTTTTGTCTCGTTTCTTATTACTGCATCTTGATCACAATTTGTGCTGAGATGCACTTTAAAGATGGAAAGTGAGCCAAACTAGCATTTTCCTAATAATGGATTTCATTGATATGTGCTATTCATTTTAACTAATCAATAATAATGTCAGTTCTAAGAATATTACTGCTTTTACTTAAAAATGAATACAGGGTATTCCAAACTTTAAAGATTGTCTACAGATTCTCCAATGGATTACATTCTTTCAATAACAATGCACTTTTTTTTAAGGATAGCAAAGTACTAGACTCTGGGTGAAATACGTTATTTCCACAATGACATGGGAGGGGCTGAAAAGGCCAGCTTGCCTTCATACATAGTAATACTGCTTTAGCATTTCACACAATAATCTGGGGTGGCATTTTATTCAGTGAAACTGATATTCTGAGTCTTTTACAGTCAAATCCAAAAAAAGTAAAATTCCAGACTGACAGGTAGGACACAGTAGACTGGTAAATTCTGGAAGGTAAGGCAAACTGAAATCAGTGACAGTTTTTAAATGCTACAATGCAGGACAGTTCACATTCCAAGTCACAATTTAGCTATTCATGCACCAGGGAGTCAGTGATGTAAGTGGGAAATGGTCAATCAATCAGCTAACTCAAGACAAGCCATTTCTTTTCATAAATCAGAGTCCGAGAGTACCCAAGGAAGGAATTAAGGGGAATTCTCAAAGCCCTGCTCAGAATTAACTTGGAGGGAACCTTGAATTCAAAACTGAAGTTATCAGGTACCTAAAGTTCTTGTTATCATCACGGTTGAGACTTGCCTCCTGACTCCACAGTCAAAGTTGTTGTGAGAGAAATAACCTTAAGGAAAAGCCTTGAATAATTTTTAATAAGTTTTGTAGGTAACTCTTTTGCATAGAGAAGAAATTACTATAGCATCAAAGGAAATCAAAGGAAAATTTCCTCAGCGTAAACCAATTGAAGGTTAGAAGTTATGTTTTGTATTCTAACCTTTTTTCTAAAGACAAACGGTGTTTCCTTTGGATAGTCTTTTTGTGGTCTCAGTCTCAACATTCTTAAAAGAGTGTATACAATGAAATCCCTGACATAATAATAATGAAAACTACTAAAATGTCATTTTATCTACTAAATGTCTTGTTATTGGAAGTCATCAGTCACTCTTTTAACATGTCACAGCTTAAGCAAAATTGCTTTGTCTTGAAATATCCTCCATGTATTGATGTTACTACTTGATTTTTTAACACAGTCATGTTTAGTTCCCACCTGCCTCCAACACTCACATCAGTGGACAGCCAGGCAAAGGGGAAAAGTTTCAGGGTTACTGATATCAGGCAAGTCTTGGTCAACTTGATTAAGATGATAACACATCATTTTCAACTATAAAAACTTGAAAAGGAGAGATTTAGTTATTAGCCAAATGGAAGTACCTAGATGTCATTTTCCATATGGTATGAAGGTTTCCATATATTAGAACATCAAAATTGGATAGGTTCATTTTATAAATACTCTTTTCCCCTTTCAACATATTTTCTGCTGTTAGTCTGAAAATCAGCTAATGTATCAGGAAGACATTTGGCTTTTCTTATATCTGTTGTACATATTTTATAACACTATGTACCAGTCAGGACACAATAATTTTATATCAACATTCCTCTTTCACGAAATACTGCTTCATGTTTTATATTTTAGAAGTAAACCTATGCTGCATCAATGGCCCTGTCTTTTTTTTTTTTTTTCTCCTCAGTTTTGGGGTGTTTGAGTTGGATCCGTGTTTGAGGATATATGTATTTTGGTACACAATACAAAGTTTCAACTGCTAAGTTTTTTCCATACTATAGTTATTTGATGCCAGCTAAGTTTTTCTTCTTTTTTTCCATTCTGTGAATCTCCACTTGCTATTTATTGCTGAAATGTTTTGCAATCATGAAAATAAGAAAACTTGATGTTTATATGCCTTTCCTTCTTATGTATTTCAGTGAAAATTCTGACTTAATTCTTCTTAGGATTTAAAAATTTAAAGAAAAAAAGGTGGGGAGAAAAGAAAAGGGATAAAAGAATATAAAGGACTATCTTCTTTTTTTTTTTTTTTGGCATTAAGGGGTGTTCAGACATGTCCCCTTCATTTTACTTTTCTTAGAAATTTAACTATGTTTATAGTAAGATCCCCTTCAAATGGCTCATCTATAGGCAAAATATGCATTTTTGAGTAATTTGTAAGAAACGTTCAACCTCATAAATGTTGATTATAGTCTTTTCTATTCTGCAACTATCTTCTCACACCCAGCTAGCAAAGCTGACTGTATCAGTGAACAGGGTCGTCAACTCCCAAATGCTGGTTTTTGGTCTATTTTATTTTGGTTTTGTTTTGTTTTGATTTGATTTTCTCAGGGTGCTAAAGCCTATTTATGTCTTTGGCTTTGGTAGTTATAGAGTCTGCAGCATTATGTATGTGAGGCTTAAGCAGAATGTTAATGGTAGCAGGTATTTTAGACTACATTACATCACAAAAAGACAGCATAAGTTTCTGATACGGTTGCACTGCTTGGTTTTAATACACATGTATCAAAGCTGAATGTAAATGACAAAGACATAGTCATGCTGTTTGCAATCATATACAAACCAAGCACAGTAAATGAATATCTTTGCTTTCTTCAATTTACTGCACAAAAAGCAAATATATGCACAGAAAGGCTAAATTGCACAGGGCAGGGGTGGGGGGGGTGGGCAGGGAGCAGGGAGGAGGGGAGAAAAAGAAAAAAAAGTAAGAAGAAAGCTGCTTTTCCACCTGAAATCCTCACCCCCAAGAATTTACATATGGTTTAAAGTATGATTACTTGTGGGGATGTTTCTATAAAATGTTAATGTGCTCCCAAAGAATAATAATATGCTGCCACCTTTTTGGTGATACAAGTTCTCCATTCCCTAATTTCATGACATAATTTCAAGCATGAATTGTCAGATCTGTTTAAGCTTTCTGTCATGGATGGTAGCTTTCAATCACACTGCTGAGCAGAGCACATTGGTGACTAGATGATGCTATAGGTGAGTTCACACGCTTTCCCTTAATTATCCTCTCCCGTACATATATAACACTTTCTGGATTCAGAGGCAGCCTTTTCTTTAGGATTTTAAAATTTAGTATTGTATTTTTCTTTCATCAGGGAATCCAGTGTTTGACCACGCCGAAAATCATATTAAAAATAAAGACAAGAGTAATGACTAAGATCCATAGATATGTCACAACATCACAAGCACGCTCTTCCAGACTCATTATCATGTTAATATTCAGAGTACAAATTAGAGGAAACAAATATCTATTGGTCAAGGCAGAAACTTATGCACATTTTAAGGTATTTTAATAAGAGTCTTTACAAAATATTGTAAACATATCACCATGAGAATAATATAATAAGCATTGGTTTATTCATCAAATTTCAAGAAAGGTGCCTAAAAATCACAAAAGATAGATAGATTTATTCCTGTTATACTTTAAAAAGCTATAAAACCCATGGGAAAAAAGAAAAAAACCCCATACCTGATTACCTTGTTATCTGCAGCTATTTTAGGTAGTTGACAGAAATTTATGACATATTACTATGGCAACAATGGACTATCTCAATAGCTGTATTGCTGGTGAAGAGAATAAATTCTCAAGATGCATTATAATGCTTATAATTATTGCTCGAACTTCTACATGTTCTGTAGATATCGAAAACTGTCTTTTTCTTTCTTTTTTTGCTCCTTTTTTCTTTTTTTTTTTTTGTTAAAATAGGAGTATTTTTTTCTTGACACTTCTTCAAAGAATTCTACTTGTGGTAAGTTTCAACAGTGCTCAATTAGTCCACTAGATGGAGCATCTACCATTTCCAGAAAAACAAAACAAAACAAAAACAAACAAACAGTTAAGGAAGCTAGTTTCCACAAGTACGTGTTAAAGCCACTGAAGGTTTAGGGGAGGGAAGAAGAAAGTTGCAACCTGTTTAAACTTCTGTTTACAAGACAGTTTTTTGACTCAACCCCATTTACCAGAATTAAAAAAAAAAAAAAAAGGAAAGTGGGAGGAGGGGAGAGGGAGAAGATAAATGCTTTCAAAATTGTCTAGTAAGATTTCAGTGCTTTCCTTATTTCTATATAATTTCATATGTTTTAATTTAAATTCATATGTTTTAATTTCATATGTTTTAATTTTGCGTTAATCCTGCAAAAGAGTAATTCCTGTAGTAAAAGAAAATAAATTTTAACTAAGCCTGTGAAGACTAGTGTGGATGAGAAAAGAGGGGGAAAATGAAAGATGTGTTCAATGAAAAGGAAACAGCAGTGGACTTTGTACTGCCATACGATGGCTATGAAAATCAGGCAGGAGCTCCAAAGCGTTCTTTCAGTTCAGTGAGCACTGAGAAAGTAAAGCTGAGCAGCTGTGAGTCTGGAGGTAGTAGGTCAGGACTGATCTGCTCAATCCACAGGCTTGGCCAAACCAATGATGTGCATCATTTGTGAGGTTCAAATAAATAGGATGTTAAGTAAGAGTTCCTTTATTCCCCTTACCTTCTTCCCCTTATCCATGGAGACAAGACATTTACTTTCAGCAGCTAAATAAGAATGGATTTCCTGAAAGCTGGCTTTTGGCCAGGTTAATTTATGCATACGCAAACTTATGCTTCACCAATTTACTAAACCCCATCATTTAAGTCTGTTCAAATGTGCAGCTGTTTAAATGAGGTTGGAAGCAATTTTGCCACACGATGCTGATGTCAGTTAAAAACTCAGTATTAGCAAAATGGGAAGGCATCAACAGAGTGTGTCTGCTACAGTGATCTGTGTTCCCCAGTGTCTAATGGATCAGGGAGACAGATATGCCTAGCTCATCGGCCTGTAAAGTTAAATTCAGATCTATTACCTATTACACATATGCATGTATATGAGGGGAAGCATTTTAAGTAGAATGAGAATTAGTTTGGTTCTGGCAAACATCCAAGGTGAGTCTGAATGGAGACTTTCAGGAAAAGCAGGATACAAAACTGCCAAGTGTGAAAATGGTTACAAATGATGGTTTATGTTACCAAAAAAAAAAAAAAAAAAAGTGCTCAAAAATCTAGACGTACGAGTAAGACGACCTGAGTAAAGAACACATTTTCCAGGATGTTACACTATAAAAAGAAAATGCAATGCTGTATGAAAGCTGTGGGTGAGATCAGCATCAGTTCTGGGTACTAATTATCAGCTTCATGAGCTGATGAAAATGGAAATTTATGTTACATAAAATAGTCAGAAGTAATTGTAAACTGCTTTGCATTATGTAGATAAATGGATATTCTTGTTTATAAGAAAACAGTGAAGACCTGTTGTCACGGAGGCACCCCAAATGACAGTTTTAGGCAGATAACAAATTCCAAAACAGACTTTATCCTAGCCAGAAAGGTGTAGCAAATAAACCGACCAGAAACAGGCTTTATACAATTATTTAGCTCTCCAAGAACACAAAATACAGGTTCAGATGTCAGTTGAGGAGATTATTGGGGTACAACAACATAAGAATAATGAGGATCCACAACGTGCACGCATTCACTCACAAGAAACAAAAACAGAGGCCTCTCACTCCAGGGTACCCAGAAGAAATTATCTCTCACCTGGGTTAGGTGAGGGCTCACACTTGCCTCGGTTAAGCAAAGACTCATTCAAGAATATATCCAGTAAATAACCACTCTCCACAGGAGGAGGTGAGGTGCTCTCAGTCCCGGGAAGTCTCTTTAAATGGCATCCCAGTCTAAGGGGAGGGGTCCAGTTCACAGACCCGCTGCTCTGAGAAGACCACTCAAAGGGGGTCTTTGGTGGGGACCTCGTTTTATAGCCTGGTCAGATCTGGCTGTGGGGATTAAAACATAGTCTGGAAGCTTCCCAGCTTCTCTGGGCACCTCCTTTGATGAGAACCCGGTCAATCGACTGAGGGTCCCAGTCCTCCTGCCCCACCAGCTGGGTGGAGGTGAAGTCACCCTGCCCCGGGGTAGTGGAGGATGTGACTGTCAGCACCTTGGTGCCACCCTAGATGTGTAGGTTGGGACAGGCACAATGGGGCACAAAAGGTGCTAAGGAGCCATCAACTGCCCTACTGAAGGCTCCGGATCTCAGGGGGATGTGCAACTGCCACACCTCTTTATCTGCAAATCGGCCTACCTCACTGTGAACCATGCAATAAAATATTTTTCTTTTCTGGATTGGTTGTACCTATGATAGATTTGATTTCCATTCTGCGTGTTTTAAATATGAGGAGACAGATACAAAGCTGCAGAATTTTTTCTTTAACAATATAAATAAAAGGCATCATGAAGGATCTATTTTTAGCTATCATTTTAGGCAAACAGCAGACTAAAAGGGAACTCAAAATATATAAATAAATATCGACCAAAGGCCATTTATTGTAAGCTTGAAATTTTATGAAAGCATGTTGAAATTTGGATTAGACTATTAACATTAATTATCTAATAACAATATGTAAATTTTTATTGCTGTCTCGGACATACAGATAATGACTTTGATGCTTCGGAGGCTTAGCTTGTATCTTTTAGGATATTAAAATAAGTAAGATGAGAAAAAGATCAAAAGTTAGAGGAGTGTTCTTTCTCCACAGGTCCTGCTGAAGCAGCATTTTTCAGTTCCTGCCTTACAGTACAACACTTATCTATGCAATTGTTGGAGTATTTAAGCATGGCTTATCTGAGATGTAATCTTGAAATCATTCTGTTCTTCATCTTCCTTTGAGGTGAATTATAAAATGGAGTAAAAACTTATACTTCTGATTGTATTTGTTTTATATTTTGGGATTTTTTTCAGAAATGTATGCTGTTCAGATTTTGTTCAGTTTTGATGAAACTTAAGGGAGTATTTTAATTACCTTCAGCTGCAGCTGGGTTGAGATCCTTTGAATGTAACATGCTGTTATACTAAATCAATGGCAGGTAGTTTAAAATGATTAGTAGATGAGAACAAAATTAGTTACTTTACAGAAACACAGAACTTGAGTTAACCAAGAAGAATGTAACAATTTCTGGACTTTTTAAACATGGGTTATTGACTTCCTTAGTCAATAATTGCTTCTTCAGAGCTATTATGCTCTCATGTAAATACATAGTTAGAGGCATTTCAGAAATGAGATTATTTGCCTAGTAGACCATGACTGTTCCAAAGGATTTACAGCACATACTGCAGTAAACCTGACAAAAGTCATGTATAAAGTGTTATAAGCCACTCTGAATGTCTTAGCTGCTTAACTTCTTCAATATAGCAAAAAACAGAGAAAGGATTGTGACTTTGCATAAAATCGTGTTTATATTAATCATATAAATGATTTTGTAATCTTTAAACTGTGTCATTCCCAGAAATTCACAAGGATGACACCTAATTCTGAAAGCTACTCCCCATCTGAAAACCTAAATTGAGTGGAAGTAATATAGCAGAAACAAATTCGAGAGTTTTCTTATCTCTTACGTAGATACTTTCCAAGAATGTATTTAGAAATGTAGGAATAAAATCAGTTTGGCAAACAGGAAGCTTCCTAATCGGAAAAATTTATCTGCAAAGACGGTTGAGTTCACGGTTAAGGTATTGTACTGTGATTCGAGTCAACAACAGATCTTAAAATTTTGTGTCTCAGAACAAATTATCATTCAACTATCAGAGCATAACATAACACTGGTGATTTTACAGTTGAATTTAAGTGATATTTTTAATGGAAATTATAGCTAGACACAGTAAAACACTACACAATGTTGTTTCTTGATACAGCTCACCAAACTAGAACAGAAGATCACAGAATCATAGAAACATAGAATCATGGAATCATAGAATGGTTTGGGTTGGAAACGACCTTAAAGATCATCTCATTCCAACCCCTCTGCCATGAGCAGGGACATCTTCCACTAGACCAGGTTGCTCAAAGACTCATCCAACCTAGCCTTGAACACTTCCAGGGATGGAGCATCCACAACTTCTCTGGGCTGCCTCTTCCAGTGTCTTAACACACTCATGGTGAATAATTTCTTCCTTATATCTAATCTAAATCTATCATCTTTCTGTTTAAAACCATTACCTCTTGTGCTATCGCTACATGCACCTGTAAAAAGTCCCTCTCCACCTTTCTTATAGGCCCCTTTTAGGTACTGGAAGGCTGCTATAAGGTTTTCCTGGAGCCTTCTCTTCTCAAAGCTGTACAACAACTTTCTCAGACTGTCTTCAAATGACAGGTGCTCCAGCCTTCTGATCATCTTTGTGGCCTCCCTCTGGACTCACTAGAGCAGGTCTCCTTCCATCTTTTGTTGTGGGCCATCCCGTCCCGTCCCAACAGATGGGATGAGGGATGAGTTAACTCTGAACGCGACACACGCCCTGACTCAACAGATGAGATCAGGTGTGAGTTAACTCCGAGTAATTCTGCGTGGCAATGCGAAGTGAATGACAGACAATCACTCCAGGGGTCCAATTGTGAATTTACTAAAAGCACATGGTAGTATACAAATTACAGCGATTAGTGACTTGGCAAAAGTATGTTATATCACAGAATCACAGAATCACAGAATGTTAGGGATTGGAAGGGACCTCGAAAGATCATCTAGTCCAATCCCCCTGCCAGAGCAGGAACACCTAGGTGAGGTTACACAGGAAGGCGTCCAGGCGGGTTTTGAATGTCTCCAGAGAAGGAGAATCCACAACCCCCCTGGGCAGCCTGTTCCAGTGTTCCGTCACCCAATTGTTGGCAACAATTAGTAACTGTAATGCAAAACTTAACAAGGCTTTAGCAGCAGAACTTACAATGGTATTTCTTTTATATGTTCAAGAAAAAGAAAGAGAGAGAGAGAGAGAGAAGGAAAACTAAGATATCAGAAAGAGAAAGGGAGAGAGAGAGAAAGATATCACCACTCCACAGGTACATCGGTCCCACGATGACCTCTGGAGGGGGGGACGCGTTGAAGATTTACACACCGCCAACCTATATCATACATGAGGTGGTTTATAACCCAGTTCATTTACATGCGAGATAGGAGAGGGCGGTTCATCTCCTCCCTCTGCTCGCTCTTCATGCTAATTAGGAAGACTCTTCTGGAAATGGGTCTAGGGTCTTCAAACTAGGGGAAAGTTCACAGTACTGGCCAGAAGTGAGTTGTTTTGCCTGTCAGGGATAGCTGTTGGTTCGTGGTTTCTTCTGGTAGCTGGTTGTCCGACAGATGGTTCATCTCTATCATCCCAATTAGGCCATGAGGCCTTTCACAGCAACACTGTTAATTGCCCTTATCTTGCAAGATGTCTGCCTCCATGGCCATAAAACTTTGGGAAAGATAAGACGAGGTGTCATCTATCTTTTCCTCCCAAAATAACAAAACCCAGACGTTTAAGGCATAACAAGGTCCTTTGTTCTGCTAAGGATGGGGGGTGGGCTTCAAGGTTGTCACAGAGCTGAATGCAGTACTCCAGGTGAGGTCTCGACAAGAGCGGAGTAGAGCAGAAGAATCACCTCCCTCGACCTGTTGGTCATGCTTCTTTTGGCACAGCCCAGGATAATGTTGGCCCTGTTGGCTGCAAGCCCACCTTGATGGATCATATTAAGCTTCTCATCAACCAACACCCCCAAGTTCCTCTCCTCAGGGCTGCTCTCAATCCATTCTCTGCCCAGCCTGTATTTGTGCCTGGGATTGCCCCAACCCATGTGTAGAACTTTGCGCTTGGCCTTGTTGAACTTCATGAGGTTCGCATGGGCCCACCTGTCAAGCCTGTCAAGGTCCCTCTAGATGGCATCCCTTCCCTCCAGCGTGTCAACTGCACCACATTTGGATTTGACTAAGCTGCTTGATGACTTTCTTTATTCATGAACAATTGTTTGATTTAAATGGGCTTCATATGAGCATTCAAGAAATATTTGGACTGTTGAATGACAAAACAAAATTATTTTTGAAAGCAAATGAAGGCATTTAATTTAGATGATCCCTTCACAGAACACACGAATCAGTATCATGTGACTTGTACAAAACCTCACAAATTGACCTAATTAATTCTAAAAAGCAAAAAGTTATTAATTTAAAGGAGGTTTTGTTTAGAAAGGGGTTGATCAATTAAACAAAGCATCATAATCTGACTTTGGTTGGCAATCCACATGTAAGGGATAATCTATATTTTGTGTTAGCCATAATTTTTAATAAAATACTTGTCTAATCCTTATCATAATTATAAACATGTTAAAATCCATCATGTTTACAACAATACCAGGTATAATGTGGTGGACAAGGAATTTTTTTAAATAGTACCTGCTAAAACTGGTGGTTCAGAGTTGCTGAAAGTTTGCTTACCACTATGTGCTGTACACTTGAATGATCTCTTATACTCCAAGTTGCACACAACAGTACAATATGGTAACGAGCACAAGGCAGACTGGCAGATGTAGGCAGTGACTCTTCACTAAACTTGGTTAGCCAGTTTTGCTGCCCTTCTTTAATTATGACAATGTTTACTATGAACACAGTATTAGATAAAACTAAATTTCTCATATTTTGTGGTAACTGGAAATAATGATTCTTTATGCTAACCAGATTTTTTTGTGAGTTTTACTAACAACTGGTTTCTTATAAAATCTGGAAAGAATTTCATTTAGATTCTTCTAATAACAAGCAAACTCAAGTCTGATTTTCATATAGTTTAATCGCAGTCGCCAAACTTAGTAAAGAAGGCACCCTTTCTAAACTCCTCTTACAGACTGTCCAAGAAACAAATAAATACAACTAAATAATAGTTCTGATGTTCATCTGCTCTGGAAGAGCCTTGTTTTCTTGCTGTGTTGAGAGGCAGATGCTTCCTAATGCTCCTGGTTTAATGTGCCAGATTTAAGCAGTGTGACTCTCACACTGGATAGCTGTGTTTCTCAAAGCCAGCAAACAGTAAACTTCAACATAACATCAAATGTACACATAACTTTCCTGTATGCATCTCTCTAAATAATATGCACCAACAAAGGATAAGTAATCAGCCCAGAAGCTGCTTCGGTACTGCCACATCTATAGGATGAAGGGGATTGGGCAGTAGAACAGATATGTTTCTCCACCCATTGAAGATTTTTCATCTCAGCAATGCAATTACATTTCTAATATGTTATGAGGACTCTTTTTCTGCATTCCCTTTAAAGTGTGTCCTATTGTTCTTATATTTATGTATTCTTAGGCTTAAAATATTTTTCTACCACTGCCAACTTCTCATTAATATCTCACTTTGAATATTTTAACTATTTAAACCTTTCTCATTATAAGTTTCTGAAAAATAGCTTTAAAAATCACTGTCATGGATGATCTACATTCAGCTATCCTGCTACAAGGCGAGGAGGTAGATTACAAGATCTTTTGAGAAATCATTTCTATTTCACGATTAGGTGGTTTTCTACAAAATTAGATAATTTTGTAGTAGAATTTGAATTACTAAAGAAAAAATATTAATAAAGTTGCAATAATTCAAAATGAGTTTTTATTGCATTAAATGTGGAAATTTACCATGGAGGAATAGCTTTTATTGTAACGTTGAAATGAAGCATTTTGAAATTTCTCCCCAAACTACATTTTTTCTGTTAAAATGGTATTTTCATTTTCAAAATTAATTTTAGAAAAGGTGTTTAATTTCAAAATAAATGTTATTTAAAACAATATTTCAAAAGGAAAAATGTTTCTTTCTTTGAAACTTTGAATTGAAGCCCATTTTTTCTTCACGTCTCTTAACTAAGAAATCACAATGTAATATGTGAATTTTGTCAGAAAAAAAGTTTTTCTTCTTGGTCCCTGCCTGAGGAAATCTCGTTAGTGAAAGAAAGGCAATGGATGTACTAATTAATGACTCTTCAGTTCTTACTAATCCTTTAGTTAGCTTTCCGTACTTTTGACCTGGAAATGAGAGATCACAGCACAGCATGCAGTAAAATGGTAAGATCTATCATGTATATATGCTATATATGTGTAAAGTAACTGATGGGAAAAATGGCTCATTTGAGATAAAAAAAGGATTACTAATAACACTTCATTTTATATCTGGACAAAATTCCTGTTTGTTTTGAAGGAAATGAAGCCTTCATGCTGATAAATGCAAGGCACTTTTAATGTTACAAAACTCTTTCCAGTCCCTTTAAATAGTGCTAGAAAAAAAAAGTGAGAAATCCATGAGGAATAAACAAAAGATAATTTTGTGAGTGCCTAGCTAATGAATCCTGGTTTCCATGGATTTGATCCTTATTCCTGTGTCTAACAGGAGTCCAGTTTAACGTTTTCCCTTTGGCTGAAGTTTTCATGATTTTTTTTTTTGTGTGTGTGGATTATACAACATCTAAGAAAAGGTGTGTTTATACTGCAGCTTTTCCCTCAAAATAAGAGTGAGCTTTGGCAAACTACAGCCAGGAATACCTTGATAGACCACTTCAGTACTGAAAGCCGTCAAGTCCAGGCACCAATTCTAACCAGCTTGTAAGGGCGGAATCTATGAGCTCAAGTACATACTGTGAAAGTCCTTACTTCATATAAAACTGCTGTCAAGGAGGAGAGAAAATACTACTTCACCTTTGCAATATAAAATGGAATATATCTATTTCAGTCAAGAAGGCATTTCCTACAGCCAAAGTGTGAGTGGCGGCAGTGTGTGAGAATTTCTATTAAGTGATCTTTGCTAGGTAATCATTTGTCAGAGCAGCATGTCTTGCTACACATGCATCCATCAATACAATAAGTGATCAAGTTTATTATGAAACTAGAATAAACCTACTCATTTTGACCAGTATTACTTTGGCCTGTTGCAAATAAAACTTTGATTGAATTTAATTCTAAGAGGGGTTTGTCATTGCTGTTAATGGACTACAATAAGAATTTTCACAGTTAATTGAAAAGCCAAACAGTCACTCAGCTGGTGTATGAAAGTGTCCAGTTAAGAATATTGTCATACGACTTCTTTTATTCATACAAACTACTAAGACAAGAGACATTAAAATGCTATGAAAGTTAGGTGGATAGTCACCTGAATGTAGTCTGACTATGGAGTAACTGAACTGAAGGATTTCAGAACATTTCCATAGTTGAAAATATACATATTTCTTTTGCCATATTGCTCAATGATTAACATATTTCTAGAAATCAGAACTGGCCCAGAAATTATTTAATAATTGCAAAAAAATAGTTCTAAATTAATCAAACAATAAAAATATTAGAAAAAAACCAGTTATTTTGGGGGGAGAAAAAAGATTTTTTTACAAGTATAATACCTTTTTTTTTTTTCCCTTAATATTCACTCACAATCTGTTCAATTTCAGTTTGCATTCTTGCTTCGGTTTGCACCATGACATAATATTTCATTTTAGCATTTAGCATGAACCAGTCTTCCTCTTCTATTCATCTGTTAGCATCGGTGAAGCTATGGAAAATAATGTAAATTGTTTGCCCATGCTTCTGTTCTGTAATAAGGCAGGCACCTTCAGAAGGCAAATTACCCTTAAGGCTGTTAGCTAAGAGGAGCTGCCCTCTGGGCAAGAGCATTTCTCTCCATTGATACTGAATAAGCCTGGATGGCTATCTTAGTCCACATGATTTTAATGCAGCTAAAGCTGGATGGTTGAATCTCATCTCTGGAGTCTATACTGGGCATGTACATAAAAGATGGATTTGAGGAGGGAGAGGAATGTCTAGACCCTACAACCTCCACATATAATTAGATTAATGACAACTCTCCAGAGACTCTGTCACAGAAGGAAATTATTTGTCTGATGCAAATGTCAGAGACAGCAGCTTCAAGATTCTTCGTGCCTTCAACAGAATGTGTATTTTGCCACAGCTTACAATGTTTTTTATTTTGCTCATTTGTATGAAAATGTTTACACCAAACTGTAAAGCAAACTAATAAAAAAAGCATTACAAGTATGATTTATCTTACCTATGTTTAGACATCGAACAATTAGTTATCTTGGGCTAAGATAATCATTCTGAGCTCTTTTTGTAGCTTAGTGAAGATAAATAGACACCTGCAAAGGGCAATCCATCTCACTAAGTTTAGACAGCCGTCTTGAACCAAGAAGAATATCTCCTGGATGTGTCTATCTTTCTCCACTGAATAAATGGGAGCAGGCAGTGATTAGTTCAGAATTCAGCACTTCACTGTTAAGAATCTAAGCCAGGCACATTGAATCCCAACATGAGTTCTTTATTTTCTAACTCTTTCCTTTAACACTTCCATTACTGGCTACTCAGTAAAATTACCAAGCCTAGAAACAGAGTAAATTTTGTAAAGATTTGTTCAGATTTAATAAGCTTCACAGTGGAAGCAAAAAAACCCAGACGTTATAGTCTATAAAAGAGGATTACAGGAATGCTTGCACCCTTCTCAACCCCCAAAGATTGATATTTCTCATAGATAGGACAGTTTCCCACAAAGCAGGCTCCTTTCCTTGTAGTGTGTATAGTACAGATGACCTCTCCTCTACTCTGTTGAACAGAGTCTTAGGGTATATTTAATGAAAATTTTAATAAATTGCAAAAACCTAACACACCAACATAACCCTGTAAAAATACAAGGTATTTATGTCAATCTAACATTCAGGATTGCCCTAGTTTTACATTTTGTTAACCTAAGTAATATTCTTCATAATTTACAAAATTCAGAGTTATAAGGCTGGACATCAGTCCAGCCCTGTGCTACACAGAAGATTTATACTAAGCCAGCCTTTCCAAATGTTCGTTGACTATGTTGTAAAACTACCAGTGAGAAGATAAAAACATTTTTTCTAGGTAGAATATAACTCATGAATTCAGAGGAGGAGAGCAATTAAATCCCTGCAGGAGGGATGAATAACTGTGCCTCTTCAAAACATCAATATAGTGATACTCAAAATCACCTAATGTATGACTTAATTATCAATAACTTGATGTCTACTGCAAATAAGCAGAACTATGTTTAAGGTAGATTTGAACCTATCTGGCACCTCTTCACAGAGAGTTCAGGTTTCCTTATTGTGTCACATTCCTGGTGTTGCTTCTTGACAGTAAAGCTAGGAACTGCTTTTCCATTGTGTTTGTTTTTGTCCCTCCATCCCTCGGTTAGTCTTTCCAACATCTTAGGAGCTACAATGAGCTAATTTCTTCAGTCAAGGTCTTTACCACATTCATCCCAGACAGCTATTTTCATTCCTCCTATTTATTAATATCTTCATTCAGTTTTCATTCCTCATGCTTACTGTGATTTTCAACATGACTTCTACTTCACACTGATATTAAAATGCTACCTTATTTGGCCATGTGGTTCTTGGTGCGCTTCAATACTGTATGAATAACAGTGCCTCTAGCTGATTAAACCAAGGGCTTTTGTAACCTCCGATGTGCTGCAAAACTTTTAGGAGTTATCATCAACATGAACATAAGAAAAAAAGCTCATTGCTTTTTTATAACAACGTGTCTATTAAACTAGGAGATAACTGGGTTCCTTCTGAGTATTATCTTCAACTTGTCTTATGAATTTGATAAAAAAAAAATTGATAGTTTTTTTTTACTTTCTTCTCTATGTTCTCTATTTTGCCTCCAAGTTTCTTTAAGAAAACTGCTCAAGTATTCATTTGGAGGCCCCACAGTACTTCTTTGTATTCTTGGAAGTCTTCCTGTTCCAGTACAGTGCAATAGCTACTTCAGATTTATGATAAACTGTGATCATTTTCATTCATCTCAAACTGAAGTTAACTTTTGTTAATCCATATAAGGTGTTAAATTCTACTAGAAATCCTGATACTTTTCTACCAAGTGTTGCCTCCACACTTATACATCTTTGGTTTTGATTTCTCCTCCAAATACTTTGCGTATGGTTTTATTGAATATGAGCTTGATAATTTCATACCACTTCTCCAAGTTATTAAAATTATGTTGGATTTTCACTGTTTCCCAAAGAACCCCTTCACTTTCTAGAGACTTTTACAGATTTTTTAACAACTCCCTGATCAGCCACCTAAGTTACTAAATACTGAACAAAACAAGGACAAAATCCCAAGCAACATCGATCACAGGAGTCGACTACTGACATGAAGTAATTGATATATATCCTTGAAATATACATTATTTAACCTGTAACGCTCACATTGATTAGTTTATTCAGATTTTTATTCTTTAGCTTTCTAATGATATAGAGGGCTCCAAAATAATTATTAATGCAATGACAGGCTGAAGTCAAATTATTCACTTCTCATAAACTGAGAAAGTAAGTCTGTTAAGAAAAAGGGGAAAAAAGGAAAAAGGGAAAAAAGGAAAAAGTGGGGAAAAAAAAGAAAAAAAACACCTCTAAATTCATTTGAGGTAAGTTGTTTCTTGAAAAATCCTCGTGGGCTATTTCTTTCTGCATCACCATTTTCTAACAGAAAAATGAGTCAATGTAATTAATACCATATGAATTTTATTCAGAAGTAGACAGGTTATTGAAGGTTTCTTTCAGGATTTATGACACCTGTAAAATTTAAACTTTGCTGGTTTTCACCAATAATGAACTCCTCAAAGTCTCATGTGGTCTAACTGGAAAGAAGCATTACTTATAATATGGTTCAGCATGTTGGCGTAGACTGAATGATGAATACAGATTCGGTTTTCAACTTCTTTCCAGGCTGGATATAGAACCAGAATATTAACCCTTATGGTCATAACAATAGACACGTGCTTTCTGCAAAAAAAAGAAAAAAATCAACATCATTAAGAAGCTCATGGATTTCCAGCCGCATATATCGAATCCTAATAAATGTTTTTTACTAGACTTCATCCAACTTCCCATTATCTCTTCTGGTGCTAGTTACTCCTGGCCTGTCCAATTTAAAAGGCAAATTATTCTTTACTTTTTGAGTGGAGTGCAGGATGTGTTCAGGAGCTTATCCATTTGGTAAGATGTTCAGTTTGCAGTTTTGTCAAACGCCTCATTAAGGAGAGCCACATAGTAGCTCAATTTCTTAATATACTCAAGACATGTTGAGATGAAAACATAAATGCAAGTCTTTTTTCATACTATCCAAAACAGGTGACATTGTCACAAGTGGTTAAAAAATATGGAAGTAAAAAATACTGTAAAAACAGTGCTTAATTTTCTTAGAAAACATTTCAGAAATCTTTGTCTTTAATCCCATTTACTGTTTTTCTTCTGATTAGCTGCTGGTACTAGTTTTTGTATCTAACTTTTACTTTGGTAATTGAAGGGTTCCAGACCTGTTTAATATTTGTCCTGAAACTCCTCCTCCCAAGTTCCTAAATTAAATATAATCTAGAAATAGTTAGAATAAAGGCTATTTTTCTTCACAGATATATAAATGTGTTTTTATTAACTGGGAATCACCTAGCTAGTAAAGTATCCTCTGTTTCAATTAAGTGTAACTCTAGCCTCTTTACTGGAAAATGTGCATTTTATTGGATCTTTCATCACATATCAGCCAATAGGAGTTACGATCATCTTTGCTGACTCTTTTTATATAGTTTAGTAGATCTTAGACTGATAAGGACCAAGTATGAATGCAATCAATCACTTTAGAGAGGAAATTAACAATCTATGACTCAAAACTTTTTTCCTTATCTTTTCTCCACTTTTATACCTCTCTTAGTATTTTCACTTATTTTTCACCAGTCAGTACATGAAAATCTTTTCTCCTTAGTATTTACTAATTTCTTTCTCACTGATGTTTAAGATTCAAGAAGAAATCAGTTTGCATAGCCAATGAGGCTACACAGCTGGCTGAACATCTCTTTGGGAGCTTCATGGACATTCCTTTCTCACCATTGTCGATGCAGGAAATGGCACATTGCTTCCTTAGGCATCTAATACTTATGTGTTCATATCCGTTTCATTCTGCACAACCTCTGAATCAGTAGAAATGTAATGAGCATAAAATAAAATCTTTCATTCCTTTTATTCATTTGAAGATGAAACAGAATGAAGTAGTTTGGTGAGGTTTTATTTGGTTTTGTTTGGTTACTTCCAGAAATCTCGATAAATAGTTTAAAGATGGTTCACTAGAAAGCTAGGAAGTCAACAGGATTGGACATTCACATTTCAGTTCACTGTTTTGTAGAACTGCTGGATGCAAAACAAATGCCATTAATACTTGTTCTTTCTCCTCACAATCAGTTCCCATCTCCTGCCAACCCACGTGTATTTGTTCCTGCTTCTGATGTTTCTTCCCTACCCCTGATAGCTGGTGTACCCCTAAATGACATTACAACACAGATCTTGACAACAGTCCTCTGTTCTTCCCATTACAATGTAATATGCAGCAGATGGTTCAAATGGTCCAGCATACGTTTACTGGAAAGAGGTAAAGAAGAGCTGCCAGATTGCTGACTTTTTGGATTTACGCCACATGGTATGAATGACAGGTTAGGGAAACAGAGATAACACAAAATATAATTCTATTTTTTAATTATGATTTGCCACTGGACTTGGTTTGTTTGTTTGCCTTTTCCTTTATCAAGACTATATTGACAGCGTCCCATGTCACAGACTATTCTCTAACACTGGGGTGTCAAACTCATTTTCATCAGGAGCCACATTGGCCTCGCTGTTGCCTTCAAAGGGCCGAATGCAATTTTAGGAATGTATATATGTAGGAGTAGTTACATTTGTACAGTCCTAAAATTACATTCAACCCTATCAAGTCAACCGCGAGGCTGAGGTGGCCCCCCAAGAAAATGAGTTTGACACGCCTGCTCTAACAGATCTAGCTTTCTGATAAGTTCTATGTTTTTTGAGAAATAGAAGGTACATTAAATATTTTCAATTCTATCCAGGTCTTTGATGTTTTCCCTTAATTAAAGAGATATATATACTATTTTATATTCATTAAGCGAGGTTAAAACAATGCAGAAACTTAGAATTATGGAATAATTCAGGTTTGAAATAATGTCAGGACATCTTGAATCCAACTTCCAGCTCAAAGCCATAAGTTATAGGTCAGACCAGGTTGCTCAGAGCTTTATCCTTGTGGTAGGTTGACCCTAGCTGGATGCCAGGTACCCACCAAGACTATCTGTCTCTTATCACTCCCCTCCTCAGCTGGACCGGGGAGAGAAAATACAATGAAAGGCTCGTGAGTCAAGGTAGAGGCAGTTTAATAAAGCAAAAGCAAAAGTCATTTGTGGAAGCAAAGGAAAACAAAATATTTATTCTTTACTTCCCATCAGCAGGCAATGTCCAGCCACTCCCCAGGAAGTAGGGCTTCAGTATATGTAGCAGTGTCTGG
The DNA here is from genome assembly GCF_036013445.1 of Caloenas nicobarica. NCBI lineage: Eukaryota > Metazoa > Chordata > Aves > Columbiformes > Columbidae > Caloenas > Caloenas nicobarica. The sequence continues at coordinate 29,789,796 of NC_088247.1, forward strand.
AAGACAAATGTCATAACACGAATGCTGCCACCCGCCTCCTCCTCCTTTCCCTTAGCTTTTATTGCTGCGCAGATGTCATATGGTATGGAATATCCCTTTGGTCAGCTTGGGTCAACTGTCCCCTCCCCAAGATCTTGCCCACTCCCAGCCTAGTGGCCTTCGGGGTTGAGGGTGGGGAAAGGTTAGAGAGACAGTCTTAATACTGTATGAGCACAGCTCAACAGCAGCCAAAACACTGGTGTGTTATCAGCACTTTTTTAGTTATTATACCAACACAAACCACAGAACTGTGAGGGCTGCTATGAGGAAAATTAACTCCCTCTCAACCAGACCAAATACAACTCTCTTGGGTCTTTAACACCTTGAAGACAGAGACTGCACAACCTCTCTGAGTAACTGGCACTGTCTGCATGGTGAACAAGTTCTTCCCTAAAGAGCTTTTATGAGAATGATATTTAAATCTTTTCAGTTAAAGAGGAAAGAAATAATTTAAAATCTTTGGTGTTATTTCTTGTCACTTTTTGTATTCTTACAATATGGTTGAATGCATTATATACACATTTTTGAAGATGTGAGTCTGGTGTGCCAGTAGTTTAATCAGAGAATTTATACTAGGAGAAGATATGCTTTTGGCATACAGCTTTATTGAGTTACAAGCAATCTTTCAAATCCCAATTTTGGCAGGATCCTTACTGTTTCTCCTACTGATCTTATTCACTTACAGAGCTCTCTTTCGTTTAAATTTTAGGTGCTACTGTGCCACATATTCCTGCATAAACCAGCACTATTTGTGTGAGTCTGATGGGCTGATAGCTGCATTCCTGACATCTTGGATTTGGCATCTTCTGCACAGTCAAGGAAGTGAGTTTTGCTGCTCTTTTTTCTATTGCAACTCTGTGGTGGTTGCAACCTGTCCCCCACCTCTCCTAGACCACTTGACCACCTGAATATCAGAGCAGGTCAGGCATGATTTGGGGAGAATAATTCAAACTGTGCAAGTGCAGTGAGACAGGACACTGAGGCACCACCCTCATGCTTCTGTAGCTCCTGCTGAGAACAATTGACCATTGTGTGAGTGTAGTGAAGTTGGGAAACTGAGGCACAAGTGGAGTGAGTGAAGACACGAAAGCATGTCCTCTGTGATCTTGGAGCTCCTACCATATGGTGAAAGATATGGTGAAAGACCACATTTCTGCCTGGGAAAGGTGGCTACCATCAGTCACTTTCGACAGCTTGGAACACCTGCTACGGGGGATGCAACCTGAGCAAAATTGTACCAGAACTACACAGTCTGGACAGTCTTGGACATTTGCAGAATATTATCTTATTTTAAGAGTGGCTACAGTGGAAAAATACTGACTAAAAGTCAATGATCTTGTGACCCTATAAATAGTGATCCTAAAGTGCTGCCCTTTGAGCTCTCCTGGATTGAAGCAGGCTGTGACTCAGCTTCTCCCTCTGAGGTGGAACACCCCTCAGAGACATCTCATGATGAATAGACATCACAAAGTCATGGGCTAGGACAGATTTGTCGTGTCTCAAGGAATTGCCTGTTGAGAAATGCTGATGCATTAAAGGGAGAAATCCACTTAACTCAAAAGGGAAATTTTATAGGCATACCTCCATATGTATTCCATACAGATATGCACAAAGCTATAGGTTAGTGTGTGTGAATATATTCAGATATCCATGGATTAATGCACATGAGTATGTGTGTGTTTGTAGATTTGTACATAGGCTTTTAAATATATACTTGTGTGTGTCTATATGTAAGTGATATAACTTTCTCTTTTGTAAGTACAGTGCAACCTTTGACACCATCAAATCTGTAATCAAGTTGCTCTTTTAATTATAACAAATCCTATCAAATTGCTTTAAATCATTTTGTTAATCAGCCGTTCACTGAGTGTTTTTTGAAATCATATATTAAACTGGTGATCTATACCAATAAATTTTAAAATGCTGCTACACCAAAACAGTGTTAACATTCCATTCTGCAACATACTCTGAATACAGACAAACTCCATTCCACTTCTGCACTACTGTTTACACAGATTATTGCCACAAGCCAGAAAGTGGAATAAATGAATCTATCACAAAATCACATTTACATTCTCCAAGCAAATACAGAAAAAGGCCGCTAACATCCAGGCCAGTGAAGCTGTAGTGTAGCATAGTGTCAAATGTTATGACTACACTTCAGAATATGTAGCATACCTGAAAGAATCTGTATTTATTTAGTTATCTAGCAATCTACATCTACAGGTAAAATGGTCTAAATCTCTCAAAGAAAGGTAAGTTTTCAGGAACTATTTGATCTCACTGGTGCACACAGAAAATGAAATAAACAATTATGGTTCTACCTATATTTTGCTGTTTTGGAGTATGTTCCATGCTTCCTATCACAGGCATCCTATCCAAGATTATATCAGTGAGTTTCTGCATAATGGTCATAATACTTACCTAGCAAAGGTATTTTAAAGATTAATATATTCCAGTTTTGTACATTCTCCTCAGATTCTTCAATAACCAAAAGCTAGTGAGTACATTAAAAACAGGATTTAATGCAAGTGTTGTCATATTCATAAACTTAATATGCTGGAGAAATTGAACTTTTTTGAGGCTTTTTTAAAGTCTCAAAGACAAAGTATATTTTCAAGAGATGTTTGAATAATGAGAGAGGTGTGAACTTATTATTACACACATACCAAATAGATGTGTAGAATGAGCAACAAAAAAGAGATGTCTTTTGGGTGACATAGATGAATGTCCACTTAAGACTGGCACCACAAAACAATGACAGGTATGGTAAGAGTTGTTGAAGAGCTGAGCAGTTTTTTTCTGGAATAAATGAATATTTTCATCAGGTTTTTATTATGTTATTGATTAATACTTTTTTGTTGTTGTTATATAAAAAGTTTAGAGCTTGTTAAAAAATACCCATCAAATCAGATATTGCAGGGGTTTCTTGTTTGTTTGGGTTTTTTGTTTGTTTGTTTTTCTTTTAACTGATGAACATTTGCATTAGTTGTCTACTTGCAAATTTACAGATGATAAGAGTGGTCTTGGTGCCTTGAATTTCCTTTAACTTCTCTTTCTTCCGTTCTGTGTAGAGGTAGATCTTCATCAGATTACCACTTTTCATCTTCTTATGATCAAATACAGAACAACTAAGTACTTATAACTTTAATTCTTCAGCCAGTCCAGGCTCTTTCATTACAGTTCACTTTCATTACAGTTTCATCTGAGAAGATGCATCTTCTCAAGCTTTAGAACTGTTCTGCAATATAATCTGGTTCATGGTAAATGGGGATGACAGAGAGAATCACTTCAAAAGCAGGCTGTTCATAATATTTTTTTTTAATCCACGTTGTCCTCCAACTCAGGGAAGTGAGGAGAAAATCTCATTTCTGTATGGCATGCTTTCTGCTACATATTGCCCTCACCTCATCACTGGTGGGCTTTCCTTCTCTCAGGAGTTCAGGGATTCCTGAAACTGAGGAGAAAATCTTGAGTCTGCTTGTGTCAGTAACAAGTTTGCCCTTTAACTTCACTAAATACAGGATTTCATTAAATGTGAGAAAACCCTTAACTTAGCTCCTAAGTCATATAATCTTCTTTACTTTTCTTGAGTGCCTCCATATTTGTCCTTTAGTGACAACAGGTACACTTCTGGAGTTAATTCCCCAGTAGTACTCACAGGCTGTGCTTTGGTTCACAGTGATGCTCTTGCTGAGTGTGTATTTTTGAATGAAGCTAGACTGAAAGATGCCTTGATCAACGTCTTACATATCATCATAGATTCATAGAATGTTCTGAGTTGGAAGCGAGTCACAAGGATCATTGAGTGCAACTCCTGTCCCTGCATATGACAACCCCACAGTTCACACCATGTGTCTGAGGGTGTTGTCCGGTCTCTTCTTGAATACTGTCAGGCTTGGGGTGAGAACCTTTACCTAATGTCCAACCTAAACCTCCCCTGGCACGTAATCCTACTATTCCCTTGGGTTTTGTCCTTGGTTGCCAGAGAGAAGAGATCAGTGCCTACCCTTCCTACTTCCCTTGTGAGGAAGCTGTAGACCGTGATGAGGTCTTCCCTTAGTTTCCTCTTCTCCAGGCTGAACAAACCAAGTCACTTGAGCCACTCCTCATACAGCTTCCCCTCCAAAATGTTCACCAACTTTGTAGCCCTCTTCTGGACACTCTCCCGTAGCTTTATATCTTTTTTACACTGTGGCGCCCAGAACTGCACACAGTGCTCCATGTGAGGCTGCACCAGTGCAGAGTAGAGCGGGACAATCACCTCCCTCAACAGTTAGGGGAGATGCTGTGCTTGATGGAGCCCAGGACATGGTTGGCCCTCTTGTCTGTGAGGGCACACTGTTGGTACATGTTCGACTTGCTGTCATCCAGAACCCCCAGATCCCTCTCTGCAGAGCTGCTTTCCAGTATCTTGTTCCCCAGTCTATATGTACAGCCAGGGTTGCTGTGTCTCAGGTGCAAAATCCGGCGTTTGCCCTTGTTAAACTTCATGCAGTTAGTGATTGCCCAGCTCTCCAATTTGTCCAGATCCCTCTGCAGGGCCTCTCTGCCCTTGAGAGTGTCAACAGCTCTTCCCAATTTTGTGTCATCAGTGAACATACTTAGCATTCCCTCTAATCATGTGTCTAAGTCATTTATGAAGACATTGAAGAGTGCTGGCCCTAAGATGGATCCCTGTGGAACCCCACTAGTGACTGGTCACCAGCCTGACATAACCCCATTTACTAGAACCCTTTGAGCCCGACCATCAGTCAATTACTCACCCACTGTATTGTGTGTTTATCCAGCTGTATGCTGGACATCTTGTCCAGGAGGATACTGTGAGAGACAGTATCAAAGATTTTACTGAAATCCAAAAAGATCACATCAACAAGCTTCCCTTGGTCAACTAGGTGGGTAACCTTGTCATAGAAAGAAATTAAGTTTGTTAAGCAGGACTTTCCCCTCATGAACCCGTGCTGGCTGAGACCAGAGACTGCATTGTCATTCAGATGTTTTTCAATAACTGCCAGAATAATCTCCATGATTTTGCCAGGCACTCCAACTGCTTATGGCCATTCAGTCTGCAGGAACAGACTACAGTTAATCTGACGTAAAAATGCCCAGTGGTCAAAACTCACAGATAGTGATATAATTTTCACCAGTGTTAAGCTAGATCAATCATTTGATTTAGCTAGAGAAAACTAGATGTTTTCTAATTACATCCATTGTTACTATATCTAAATAACTCCCATATGGAATAAACTGCAGACAACGAATTCTCTGCTGATTTCAAGGCATTCCCAGATCGTATCAGGTAACAGAAATATCTGTTTGTGGCTTGTTTTTATTTATGTATTGGTTTATGTATATGTATGTGTGTGCTTAATTATAAATGAATGCCCACTCAATTAAGATTTTTTTGTTTGCCTGCAGATGGAGTATAGGTGGGAGCACTGTTGGTTTTGTTTGGTTTGGTTTGGTTTGGTTTTATTTCCACTTGAATTTCTTGGCTGTTTTCCCTGAACTAAACCTTAGTAACCTAAGCAATGTTTCACTCTGATCCGTGATTGACAAACTGAGTAAGGGATCTGAGAATTTTATTATTTTCTAGTGCTGACCAGAAAATTATTTTTCAATTTCATTATAAAAAAAAGACGTGCAGTTTCAGAATATTTTATTATTGTTCTTATATAGAACCAAAATGACACTTTTTGAGAATATTTTTATGAGAAGGCTATGATAGATACTATCTCAGCCCACCCAATGCCCTGACAATGACCCACTGGCTAGAACATTTAACTTGGTTGTGGGAGTAACTGATATGCTTGTTTATGACAGATTAGGCTCCCACAGACTCCATCCCACATACCAGGCAAGTTTCTTGCTCACCAAATTATAGCATCAGCTTCTTTTAAAATGTCAGATTCTCCTCTTGCATATCTTTCTTTCTATATGAACAGCTAAATAGAAGACTGATTCTACACTATGGTGATTATGGGTAATTTATGACAAGAGGAGTCATATTCCAATATCTGTTCTATCTGATTCAAAGTAGAGATTAGATTTTAGCTTCTCTATGCCCCTTGAATATTATGTGACTTTTTTCCCTCAGAAATTTTTCTAGCCTGAAACAATGAATTGAAACATTTCAATGCAACAGTTCTTACTTTATTTTTTTTAAAGGGGAGGGGGAGGTTCTGTAAAGATACTTTGATGCATCACTATGACACTCATCTCACCTGACTGAGTGCCAAAATGGAATCCATACCCATTATTCCTGCATTATTTTGTAATGTTTCAGCAATGGTAAGCTTATGCATGAGAATATACCAGTGTAATTCTCTCCAGAAGCTAAAGTAGGTCTGAGGTAATATGGGAAACTGGAAGCTTTATGAAAATGAGTAAGGGATTATTCCAGACATCATTAACTGGTATGTATAGCACAACAAATTTTATGTCATGGAATGTATATTAATAAATGGAAATGTGATTAGAAGTTTGAAGCTGTGACTGGATGCAGATACATGTCATTAACAGAACTTTACTGAATGTGGCACTTGTGAGCACAATTTTTTCCTTAATATTTATAGTGAGCATCACTTCGTATGTTAGCAAATGGACATTCCATTGCAAAATATACATAAATAGGAAAGGACGAAGGAAAGTTCATTAAAACAGACACTGAACACAAGGTCTTCAAAGCAAAACATCAATCTTTGAAACTAAAAGATTGGAAATCAATCAAAATGTATTTCTACAAAATATTGCTTTAACGCTAATCAGAAAACAGAACAGAGAGACAAAGAAATGTGTTACAACTGCATAAATAAACACTTTCATGTATGTTATATAGTATATAACATACTAGTATATAACTTATATATATAAGTATATAACTTATAGTTATATAACATAACTAGTATATAACAGGATGGTTAAATGCACTGAGAATATGCAAAACACACAAAAAGAGTCCTGCAATTGTCATTTTTGGTTTCAACACACTAGTAACCAGCAGGAGAAAATTAAAAATTAACAACTAATAATGGTTAAGGCAAATAAAACTAGGATTAAAGAAAAAAACCCCACACTATATATAAATCTTTCCCAATTACCTAGTGCAAAACATGTTGCTTGAAATGGCCTTGACACAGCTAGCTGAGGTGTACTTCAAATACAGCTATATAATGAAAAAATTGTGATAAATTACCACCAGTTCAAGTTCAAAGAAGCTTTAGAGAAGCCAGCTTCTGAACTCAGTTAAATGGTAAAAGAAGATGAAAAAAAATCACCATTCAAAGGTAACTAACTGGTATATTGTTCAGATACTTTCGTCTCCTGACAAACGCAAAAGCCCATTTTCCACCTATTTTCACGTTGACTTTATATAAGTCTGAAAAACAAGCAGTCCAGTTATGTTATCTCTCTCAGGTAATAGCTTCTATCCATGGAACTCAAAGTGGACCAAAAGGCTAAAGCTGCAAAGCAATGACTCCCCTTATGTGAGATGTCTTGGCTAACATAGAAGCTTATTTTCAGGAAAGACCAAAGTGTTGAACACATTATGAAACTGCAGTGTAAGGTGTCTGTGATAACCATTTCTCTTTATATTATAAGTATCTCTCAATCATGAAATTTAGTTCTCTGTAATAATGAGGACTGCAAATATGGCAATTAATTCTTCTTAAAAAAAAAAAATCAGGGTGAGACCTGAGTTCTTCAAAACACAAAGGACTTGCAGCAATTTCTTTCGTATTTAATTCATGTAGGGAACAAGAGACTGTCTTTCTACTTCAGAAGCCAAAATATTTAAATTAATCTTGAGAATTTTTCCAATTATGTGATTTCTAAAACAGGAAATGCCTTTTTTATGAAAGAAATGTCCATGGGAAAATTTCAGAGATGCAAAAATCATCATCATCATTACCATCACTTTTATGCCCAGCTAGGAAAAATACACTGACATCTTCTTGGCTGTCCTCCTGGAATGGTCTTGTCACTTTCACTCTCTGCTTGCAGAGAAAAAGCAAAGGGAACATAAGCCTCCAAGGCAGGGAGCCACAAAATCAACACTCACTTTGAGCAAAGCTGGAGGGAAGCCCTATGCTGGCAGTCAGGCTGCTGGCTTGGCAAAGAGGCAGGGAGCCTGTGTGCCAGTCCTGCCCACTGACTGCCCGGGCGCCCCGCTCAGTCCCACTCACCCTCCCTGAGACTAAAGAGGCACCCACTAGAGTCTTCTAGGATGGTCGTTGTCAAACTAGTAATTCAATTTCTTTTGCTCAGGAAGAAATCTGTTTTGGAAATCCCAGCTGCTGAGAAGAGAGTCAATTTCATTTTAATCTTTGATTTCAATGTTTGATCTGGATTTGGGATATAGTTATTTGTGTCCCTTTTTTTTTTTTTTTCCTTTTTTCTTTTTTTCTTTCTCTTCCTAATATATGAGTCTTTAAAATGTCCAAAGTTTTTCTATTCATCCAGTTTTACTTTGTTTTGGGAAACTTTTATTTGCGTAAGTCATGCATGTATACTTAACGCGCACATATTAAAATAAATGTATGTATATAAAATATATCTTATATGTCCATAAAATACGTATGTATATATATTTATTTATAGAAAATAAGCTTGTACACTGATGAAGTGTATTATATCTATACACCATATCATGCAGTATCTATGTAAAACTTCTGGTGTAATGCCTGGTCCATTACAGTGAGCATAACTTTTGGCATTGATTTAAGTGAAGGCACGATTAAATAATTTTATATTAGATCTGAAGTAACAATTCTTTAGTTTAATTAGCAAAACTAAATAAAATTCAGGGAGAGGCAATTGTTTTGCATTGAACAGAAAAAAAGTGCCTCACACCTTATTTGACAAAATTTGAAATCTAAGAATAAGATGAGGAACTTTCCTCCTGAAAAAAAATAGACAGTTTCAAATATTCTGAGTCTTGTTTCAAAAGTTAAGGAATAGTTACTTTCAATATTAGTATTAATAATCGTAACACTAAAAGTAGAAAAGCAAAAGACACATTTCACAATACAAAATGAAATATTTAAGCATTACCGACATGAAACATTTATTTAGAATATGAGAAAATGGAAGATTTCCAGAAAAAAGTTTTTGCTGAGTGCAGCATAATTACCTCCAAACTCCCCATGATAAAATTCAGATTGACTGGAGAGGAAAGTTAGATTCAAACTGTGTCCTTTTGAAGGCATGTTCATATTTAGCTGTTTACTGCACTAAATAGCCATGCTCTACACAGAAATAGGATAGCTGTCATCATTATTTTTAGTTTCATTTTATTTTTTTTTGATTTGGGTTTTTTATGTGGGCAGTTCATTTTGATTGGGAGTAATTTTATTCGCATACATTATATGAGTAGTTTCCATTTATTTTTAGCTTGATAAGATAGAAGTACTTCCATATTTTACATGAAGTGTTAACATCTGATGATACTGTTCCTTTGTTATCTATAGCTCAGCAGTGGTAAGAATAATTTATCATCATCAAAGTAATAAAAATATATTTATTCTTACAAAATTCTGTCATTTTGGAAGTGATGGGACTGCTCTTTCTACAGTTAAGCAAAAGCTGGTTTTGTACCACTAGTCTTCAATTTTTAATATAGTCAGAGAAGGAACAAGATTAGAGAAGTCATAAAGTATTATCAACAAAGTTCTTACAGTATAAGGAATAGCTCTTTCATACAGTAAAGAGATGGAAAAAATTGTATATTTTTGTGCGCACCTTCATTATAGTGTTTGTTGCTTAATGTATTAACAGACTAAGGTGTACACTATATGTTGAACACAGGCCAGCTCTTTGCTTGTTTCCAAATTCCCTCTCCTCTGGAATATGTAGATGGAAGTCTATGCTTCTTGAGATGATGACATCATTGAAAAGGATCATAACGGTGCATATGACCATCTTATATACATGCTGGGCACATTATGATGAATTTGATTACAATTTTATCATACCCACCTACATTTCCAGAGAGGTCCAAGGAGATCTAGTGTCATTGCTAAAGCAAGATTTTACAATAAAGTTTTCTTGCTTCACTCATGAAATAGATACATAGGTTGTGATACCCAGAAAGAAATAGGTGAATGCGATCTATTGAGCTTTCTTCAGACAGAACAATGTGTGGTTGAAGTTCTTAGTCTTTTTTTTTATTATTATTTTGGAAAGTGTCAAAATTTGACAGGTGGATCCATTGTACAAGTCCACAGTGAACCATTTATTTAGTATTTCTTGTTCAAAAAAATCTTTTTTTTCTCTCAGGTAAGTTGAAGTACTTCAAATTCTTGAAGGCACTTTTGATCAGAGCAGTACTGTATAAGGGAGAATAAGTCAGCTAGCTGAACATCAGAAATAAAGTCTAGCAAGCAAACTAGCAAGCAAGCTAAAAAAAGAGGGGGTGAATGCTAACCTGTTTACATCATAAGGTAAGAATGTCACATCTTCATTAACTGTTTGGCTAAGGACTAAAAGGAATGCAAGAACAAATTTCAAAGTCACATACCCAAAATTGAAATATAATGATTTTATTGGACTTTAAAAAACAGGTAGAAACACTTATATTCTTGTACATTTTTAAGGAGTTCCTTTCTTTTTTGAAAAAGTCTCCTAAGAAGCAAATATTTCCCCCCTTACCTAAAATAATATCCTCCTACTGTCTAATACTGTGACATCAGAAGACAGAAACAGCTCTTCTAAACACAAGAAGTCAAGAGCATGAAGCTACTGAGCCTTAGCTTGTTGAACAAAAAAACCCAACCAACCAAACAAACAAACAAAAATAAACAAAAAAAACCCACAACAAAAACAAACAAACAAAAAAAACCCCCAAAAAACTAAAACACCAAGATACCGTCCAGTTCAGGTAAGTTCTGGAAAACTCTGTGTGTGCCCTCTGCAAAGCATGTGTGTGTGTAGAATCACTAGATTATATTTATCCAAACAATAAATAAAACAAGAGATCGTTTAGGAGGTTAAGTTCTAAAGATTATTAAAATGTCATTATATGTCACTTAGCAGTGCATCATAAAGTTACTGTCTATGTAGCATTTTGTATGTATTTTCAGAATCACAGAACCACAGAATGGTTGAGGTTGGAAGGGGCCTCTGGATGTCACCTGGTTCAACACCCCTGCTCAGACAGAGTCACCTAGAGCAGGTTAAATGACCATGTCCAGATGGCTCTTCCATATCTCCAAGGATTGAGACTCCACAACCTCCCTGGGCAACCTGTGCCAGTTTTTGGCTACCCTTACAGTGAAAAAGTGTTCCTTGTTGCTCAGATGTAATCTCCTGTGTTTCACCTTGTGCCCAATGCCTCTTGTGCTGTCACTGCATACCACTGAAGAGCCTGGCTCTGTCTTCTTCACACCCACCCTTTAAGTATTTGTACACATTGATGAGATTCTTCCTGAGCCTTCACTTCTCAAGGATGAACGGTATCAGCTCTCTCAGCCTTTCTCATAGGTGAGATGCTCCAGATTCTTAATCATCTTCATGGTCCTTCACTGGACTGTCTCCTGCATATTTGTCTTTTACCAAGGAGCCCAGAACTGGAGAGACTATTTCAGGTGAGGCCTCACCAGTTCTAAGTAGAAGGGAAGGCTTGTCTCCCTAGACATTCTGGCAATGCTTTTCCTAATGCAGGCAAGGGTGCAATTAGCTGTATAAGAGTTCTGTTTAAAGGTTAGTAAAATATAAAAAGATAAGATTTTTTAAATTTAATTTTCAAAGACATAGTAGATCAACATTCTTTACTACTTTACAGGTTAAATATAAATTCTAACATATCCTATCAGGTACAAATCTGGACCAGGTATCTTAAAAGCATTTCTTAAAACCTTTGTTTTAGTATAAATTAGATAACATATGATTAAGCAGTTTCAGTCAAGAAATATTTTCTTTAATAATGTTGACGTCATAATATTCTAAACTTTTCTAACTTTAGTAAAATATTTGGGTATATCTTAAAAACATTGTGGCTGACAGCAGTTTAGTTCAGGCAGTGAAGCATAGTTGCCTGTCAAAGACACATACTTACTGTAATGAAAGTTACTAATTTTTTAATATGTTCATTCTTCTGCAAGCTGCTTTTAGAGCTGAAATATTATATTCAGTATTAAAAGATATATTTATGTTCATGAACACGCACACTTTAAAGGCAGTTACCTTGAAAGCAGTGAGATAGTTCGTCATTTTTAGATCTTCCTTCTGAAACCAGGCTATAATATGAGGAAAAAAAAAATTATATTGAGAAGATATGAGCGATGTGAGTGGAAGGCAGGCTTAAGGAAATGTTTCCCAGTGTAAAGTTAATGCCATTGAAACTAACCCTTGATTTCTTAAGATGCTTGATCCCTTTCCTGTTCCATGAAGGTGAGGGCTTTCCCTTCTATCAGGCACCAAGATGGATACGTTTGAAGTTGTGAAGTTTCTTCATATTTTCAATTGTATTTTTGTTTTTCCTGGATTTCACTTTGGCAGAAGAAAATAAGTATTATGTGTCATATGCTGTGTACAAAATGATGATTGCATTTATTTGTTCTCCCAGTTACATGCTTCAGATACCTAATACTTTTACTACATCTGTAAAGATAAATGACATATTTAGAAATCAATCTGCAGATGTGTTTATGTGAATGTGACATCATTCATTTTCTTTCGAAGACTGTCAGCCACTGAGATAAAGTGAAGATAAAAAAATTCTGCAGTGCACTACGTATGTGTCTATGAGAACTCACAGAAAATGTCATAACATCTTATTTAGTGTAGTTAGCAAATTAATCAATAATGAAAAAGTCTACCTTTTTTTTCTGCACAGAACATTCAATTCAATACAATATTATACTAAATTCTATGCGAGTTTTAATTGTGAGCAAATTATATAAAAGATAACTAATTTTCTGGACTGGTAAGGAGGATAAATGTACTCTCTTAACAAATGGAAAACATTTATCCTTACTTGAAAATACATTTTATTTTTTTCAAAAACTAGAAGTTTTTAATACAGAGGTTATATTCTTTGCAATTTCAGCTGCACAAGATGTTTGAGCAGCCACAGTTCTGCTCAGATACAAAACATTAGGGTGGGCCCTAGGGAAGCAAACAGTTTATACTTGTAGTTAATTTGATACTGGCTTATTTAAGTAGTCACACAGAAACTAAGCTGTGCTAACCAGTGTCTTCTTGGCCCACAACAAAAGCAAAATATTATGTACATAGTTTAACTGCTTTTCCATCAAAAAAATTAGAAATACATTATTTCATTTCACAGAAGGATGAAGTTTGAAAAAAACACCATAAAAACCATGAGATGTCCTTGGAGTTAAGAATACCTGCTAAGAAAATTCCTCTCTAAAAAATGCTAACATGATTTTTAGGAAAAAAAAACATAAAATGGAAAGAAAAACCCTGAGATTAATGGGAAAATTTTCATGACTTGTGATGAATATTGAATCCTGATAAAAATTCAGAAGTATTCTGCTACAGAATTTTACATGAGAATCACTGTAGCCTTTCGTGTGTCATTCCCAAGTAGTGGAAATATCATAAGGTAGAGTGTTCATTTCCATAAGGTCTTCCCCGCTCAGTGTATCTGTAACACCTAACAAACATTTAGCTTGTTTAGGTTGACCTATCATTAACCAGGCAAAATTTACATAAAAAAACATTATTGGAAGGTCTATGTAATAGAATAGAATTATACGTATGTAGAGATGTGATCTTCAGTTCAAATTGGTTAAAGAAGTGATTGTTTTTCCAGCATAGCAGTTTTGCTTCTTGAATGGTGACATTCTTGTTTTTATATAAGTTTATATTGCAGTTGTTATACATTCTTAACTGCCAGAATGAATACTCACACACAATTGGATCTCAGATCAAGATGGCCACCATTTAATTTAGGGAACATCAACAGATAAGCAGGAAACATCTGTATTTTCTTGTTATACCTTTATAAATATAGACTTTTTACAGTGCTGTACTACACAGTACAATATAAAAAACTGTAATGACTATACATATCATTACAGGATTTGCACATTTTGAATTCAAGACCTTTAAAATATATAAATTTATCTCTGCATGTCTTTAAAATACCACAAGATAGCATTTTATAAGTGACTTTTTCAGATAAATTGAAAGTAAAGTGCACAGAATAACAAGGAAGTGCAGTAATAAATGTAGCATATATTATAAAATACTTAAGCAGTTTGAAAGATTTGAGTTCAGTAAAGCTTTGGAGTTTTGCTTTGTACACTGGAAATACGTCAAAGTGAAAAATTACATTTCTATCTTATGCTTCCATTGCCCTGGCTCTGCTCTTTTTACCTAAGACAGCAGTATAAAACAGATAAAAATCAGATTTCTGTAGGTTTTGCTTTTGTTTTTTATTTTGGTATGAAAGGGATATATTTTTATCTTCCCAGCATGTATTCTATTTTTTATGAATACAGCTGAGATATATGTCTAAAGTAATCAAAACTTATTAAGTACAGACATTAACAGAGGATTGAATTTTTGAGACTGCTAAACTGATGTCAGGCATGCATAAATGTCTCATTCTACAGGCCTGTGAGTGGGAGCTTAACTTTCAGCAAAACATCTGAGGCCAAACTTAATGAGTAAAGCCATCAGTAGTCTACAAGTGGAATGTTCTGTTGATTGATTTGTCTTATTTCCGTCTTTTTATACACCCTGTATTTTCAATCAGTCACTACCGAGTGTGAACGATTTTATCATGAAGAGGGAACTGTACAACATGCTACACTTTCATTCTAGATTGCTTCTCAACATGTTGAAAAAAAGAGGCACAAAACTGTAATAATATGAACTGTAATGATTACAGTATTTTAATACATGAAAGATTTTTGAAGATGTGGAAAAACTTTCTTTGTATTCATGGTGTGTAAGCGCTATTATTATGTTGTTTGAGGAAAGAAGACCCCGATTATTTTAAAAGTTAGATGTGTTTTTATCCTGGTTAGTGCACAAACAGAACCTACTCAAGAAATACTGCCACGTATGCTTTTAACACGTCTTATTTCATTAAAAAGTCTTTATTTTGCATTATTCTCATCAAATACAGGATTCAGATAAGAGCTGTAATTATCGGGGTATGTTTCTTTGTTTTGGGTCTGATGGGATTTTTTCATACTGAATGGTCCTGTAAACTCTACAGGACTATGGAATTCACACTATGCTTTGAATATCATGAATGGATGACAAAGTCTCCTGTTAAGATATTAGTATTTACTAGGATATAATAAGATGACTACTACTACTGCTACTACTACTACCACTACTACTACCGGTTCTAATAGTGCTAATATCAACACCACCAGGCTACTAACATAGCACAGAAAATATGATTTCTGCTCTAAGCAGGGGAAGGCCTGGTGGGAGCCCAAGAGAAGGAAGGGAGCTGTGGTTGAATTTCTATGAAAATAAGCACACAGGAGCTCCAGACGGAGAAAAAGAGAAAGAAATTTTGGCAATGGGCAGGACACCCCTCCCTTGATGTGCAGGCCAGTGCTGCTGAGGGTTTTCCATGCCCTCCCCTACCAGGGGCAGCTCAGGCCACGGGGACAATGGGAGACAGAGGCCTGCACTGGGGAAAAGGGTGGACTAGCCATAATTTCTTAGCTCCATGTGTATGGCGCATTTATTTTCACACATTGGATAAGGTTCACAAGAAACATATATTTTGAAGTGAGATATGACAAAGAACTTAGAGCAAGTCCGTGTTCAGCACCGGTTGCTGCAGAAGAGAAAGCATCAGCATACATTGTTGAAAGTTTAACACATGGATGACAGAGGCTGGCATCACAAACGGACTGGAGGCAAGAGATGGCATCTTAGAGGTCAATGTATTTACAGATTTTGGGTTTGTGAGGAGAAGACAAGTGTTGAAGGACCTTGAGAGAGAAGAGACGCAATTTCTTGGATGTGACAGAAAGTGATGAGTCAGGAATGCAAAGAGGAAGGTGACATTACCAAAACAAGTGTGAAGTTTACAACAGAAGCCTGATTAATTAACAACAGATTCAGCTTGCATTTGTTAAGAGATGGAAAAAAAGATGTAACAAAGTCTGATGCTAAATGATGCCCATCTAGATTAGGATTTTATCAAAACACATGTACTGTAAAGCCTCCTTCTTCCCATTGTAATGGAGGAACAGATATCAGAGTTTGTTACATAAACCCAGGTAACCTGAATGTGAAAACCAACACAGAGGTTTAAACTGAATAGTTAGGAGTCTTGGTGGCAGTACTTGCACTTCCCTATAGTGAGGAGAAAAGGAGAGAAGCACGCTTGAGAGAAAGAATGGCATCTCTAGTTATGTCAGAACTGATGCGATGGCAAAACATCTATTCAGAGAGGTCAGAAAAGCTGGACAGATTTCAATTTGAGAGCTCTGTGTTTTCAGAAACAAATCTTGAAATAGAGATGTAACACAGATATAAATATGTGTGTTTGATACTGACGTTAGTTGTAATAAGCTATGAAGAAGGGAAACAATGAGATGGATGGCAGTTTGAGAGAGGGGTTTTTCCTGAGAGAGATAATGTAAGAAGCAATGAGAAAAGAGAGTGAGGAGAAGAATGCTTAAATGAAGGCTTTGCTAGATTTTTAATCACTTATATGTCTGTTAGAATAGCAGTCTGAAAAATGAGATGCCTGAGTTCAGTTCCTGAAAGAACCTGAACTATTTCCAGCTCCCAGACTGTGGAAAAGAGATCTGACCCTGTGCATGTCAATGCCCTCATCTGTACAGTGCTCAAGGAAGGGGTACACTTTTGTTTATTGTTAAAGCTAGGTCAGACTATCAGGAACTGCAAATTCCTTTTTCCTAGTTCTTCCTTTATTGTGTTGAACTGATGCAGTCCAGAGACCAAACTTTACATCTCCAATTAAAAGACTGAAAATGCAGATTGAATTCTAAATGCACATGTATATGAAATTGTTTTCCTTTACTATGCTATCATTTGATACTATAACCCATACGTATCTCATTGTGTGAGATACGGGATGACAGAAATTTGTTTTCTTACCTTTAGCTTCAAAGAAAGGGGGAAAGATGTTCATCTTGTATAATAACCAAGAAACTGAAATAAATTTCTGGTCTATCCATTTTACCTACTTGAATATACAGAATACAGACTATGCAGAATAACAAATAAATATAATACTAAAACAATATTTGGATTTGTTTGCTACATTATTCTACTCCAAGTCATTATCTGAAAATTACTCTTTTTAATTCTAGGAATAGTTAGTATTTTTGTCTGTACTTTCCCTTTGCCTGCTACATTATGATTATGTCTCACCACTACCTAGCACTTTCAGTTCTGTGTGCAATGTGAAACTAATTCTCAGTAGGGAGTATGCATCTATGAGAATATTAAGATATAAGGCTGGCTGGATTATTCATTGCAAACTACTTTCCTGACCAGTGATTCTGATCCTATTAGTGCAGTTGTTACAAGCAAATTTTGCCAAATTGTTTTTTGAAAAGGGTGCCAGCTGGTAGATGGTTGAAGAATTATTCCTTTATTTGTTTTTCTTAATTGATCTAAAACAAAGCACATTAAAACAATGAGCTGAAGTCAGATTTTTTTCACTGATATTGCTGTAATTTGGAGCAGTAGTTGGCAACTTACTTGTTGATAACCTACATCCTGTTCTTTTCTGTCATTTCTTCACTTTATAGCAAGAGCTAATGCCATCATGTGAATATTTAAAGGTGAGATTTGGGAAACTGTTTCATGATGAAGTGTTATGATTCAATTACAAAATCAGCAGATATGGCTACATTGCTAGACACAATACTTTTGTACAAATGTTTTGTTTATTTCTCATTAAACGAATTGATTTATGGTTGTTGGGTTTTAAGTTTTGTGTTTTTAAATCACGAGGTGGTTATTGTAACTGCCTGGGAAAACAAATCACTGAACTAATTTTTTTCTTCACATCTAGATCTATTTGTACAGTCCTACGTTTGAAAGAAAAATAATTTGTTTCTGATCCCTGCAGTGATCAGTAAATTCTCTTCAGCATCAGATGTCATTATCTGCATCTGAAAAGGTTTATAAGTATAGAAAATGTAGGTTTAAACCAAATAAATGCTTATGTTTTTGAAAGTAACCCTTGAATCTGTGTATATAACTTTACAGATCCTTCAGTATAATTTGAAAAGAGCAAATAAATCATCACCGAATTGATCATCACTGAACCTGGGCATTGCTCCAGGAAGCTTACAGATTCCTGCTTTTCCTCCCACAAAGATAACCTTGTGTCTACAGCTCAGTCTGACTGCAGAGTCCTTCCTCTTCCTTGCAGTTTTGAACTCTGGTATCCATATAGCATAGCTGTCCATTTTGAAGGTGATACAAAGAAAGAAGTTAACTGGAGGTTATAAGATGGCTTCTGTCTGCAGAGAACAAAGATTCTGAAAGAGTGTGGTGGGTTGACATTGAATGGCCGCCATCTGTCCATCAAGCTACTTTAGCACTCCCACTCCATCAACAGGACAGGGGGAAAAAATATAACAAAAAGCCAGTGGGTCAAGATAAGGACAGGGAGATCACTTACTAATTACCATCATGTGTAAACCAGACTTGGTTGATGAAAATTCATTTAATTTATTGCTAATTAATCAGAGTAGGATAGTAAGAAATAAGAACATACCTACAAACTCTGTCCTCTCACCTCTCCCTTCTTCCCAGGCTCAGTTTCACTCCTGACTCTTCCGGCTCCTCCCCCCATAGCAGCAGGGAGACAAGGAATGGGTGTTGCAGTCAATTCATAATGCTTTGTCTCTACTGCTCCTTTCTCCTCATACTGTTCCCCTGCTCCATCACGGGGTCCTCTCCCACGTGATACAGTCCTTCGTGAACTTCTACAACTTCAGTCCTTCGCACGACTTGCAGTTCTTCATCACATGCTCCAGAATGGGTTCTTTACATGGGGTGCAGTCTTTCAGGAACAGACTGACATGGGGTCATGGGTCCTGCTCGGCTGTGCATTCTCTGTAGTCTGCAGAGTTATAAAAAAGTTTTACAAAAAGACATGGCAGGAAAATGTATGTACTTCAAGCTGGAACATTACAGTTACGTGAAAGTGCTTCTCTACTTTCTAGCAATAATAGGGCACTAGGCACAGTGGTGCAGATGGTCCCTCATAGTGTATGCCACTACATTAATTTATACAGAAATTTCAGCTTTAATTGTGTCGTAGTTTGATTGCAGGGTGACAATAAAACCGTGGCAGATGTATTGTTAAACTCTTCTCTCCCCATTTTCCCCTTCAGCCCTTCCCTCTCCCCCCTTCCCACCAAGGACAGGCAATTGGGAGGGAAAGAAGGACAAATTGTAAACATATTTAGGTATGTACTTCAAAATCATTATCCTATGTGTACTTTCTGATGACAAGTAAGAATATGCTGGACTTTTTACTCCAGTGTGTATAGTGTGGAGTTTCTATTTGATATCTGGCCAGTCATTTTCACAAACATAACAGAATGAAAAAATTGAACTTCTTCAAAAACTCAGAGAATTCAATATCTATATAGGTTATTTTTTTTTTTTTTCACATTCAATTGTAAATGACCATTTTGTTTAAAAGTTATTTGGAAGACCATAAAGATGAATTGGTAGGCTGGACCACTGGGATTCAACAGTTAACATGGCAGTTTGTTATTTGCAGTTTTGGGCTGTTCCAGCACAAACCAGACATTGACATATGGGAGCAACTTCAGCAGAAGACACCAAGACAGTTGGAGGCTGGAGCACTTGCCCTGTGAGAAGATGCTGATGGAACAGGTCTTGCTCAGACTGGAAAAGACACAGGTTTGGGAGGGAACTGTAAAGCTGTTTGACAGCACAGATGCAGCCAAACTCTTCTCAAAGGTGTGTAGTGACTCGATGAGAAGTAAGAGACACAGGTTGCAAAACTAGAAATTTTAACATCTAACTGAAATTTTTTTTCACTGTGTTGGTAGTCATACACTGGAACAGCTTGCCCACGGTGGCTGTGGCACCCCATCCTCCACAACAGAACTGCATGAGACCTTAAACAGTTTGCTCTGGGTTGGCCATGCTTCCAGGGAAATGTTGAATTATACAACTTCTAGAGGTCTTTTCCCACCTAAGTTACTCTATGGTTTTAACCTAATCCCTTTTCCATCAGGAAAAATCTTTTAAATAATGATTAAGTGTAATGTTATTTTTTGTTGCTGTTGTTTTGCAATCTCTAAATCTGCATTGTTAAATACAGAGAAGAACTTTCAAGTCCCAGTGTTGACACCATGGTTATAAAGGTGGTTGTAACCACTTTTGTATCTGTTATGGCATTTGTGGATTTATAGAACACCTAGAAAAATACATTATTTATGTTTAGGAAGTTATGTGAGCTAAGACATAATATTACTTCTTTGAAAATCAAACCTAATTTATTAGGAAAAACCGTGCCAGTTTCTAGGCATGATTGGTTTTTTGGGTTTTTGGTGGGGGTTTTTTTGTTGTTTTTGTTTTTGGTTTTTTTCATTCTGAAGTACTTTTCTCCACTGCTTAGTTCAATAGAAAAATGACATATAATGTCCAGGGAAGGAAGACTAAATTATAGAAAACCTTGACCTATTTTCTTGGAGGAATTTTATCATACCTATTATTTTAATGGCTCCTCATCAAAAGGCAGCATTCTTTCTTAAGTCACACTTGGTACAAAACATTTGATTTAATGCTACAAATTTTCAAGAGTATTTTTGCATTTGAATTTTGAAATTTAATTTATTGCTATTTTGTCACAAAATTTTGAAAAAACACTCTTGTTAATACCATTGATTACATATGTGCTTTCTATTGAGAACAAACAAACCAACAAAAGCAAAAAAAATATGATTAATTTATTTTTCTCCTAAAGAAGCTTTAGCACTTTTCTTCATTTTTTTTCACTGTTAAACAAACTTCTTCCTAGCTCTTCTTTTCAGTACATTGAAACATACACACAGTAAAAATCTGAGTGATTAAGCAAGTAAACGTAACTTTTATAAGAAAAAATATATGTTCAAAATATGAGGTAGCTGAAGAGCTGGCAGCTTTACCTCGATGTCTAACAAAATAATATAGCAGCTGCACCTGAAATTATGGATTGACAAATCAGAACATTCCATTCAATTACGTCTTTTATTTCTTAAAATATTTCAGTACTATTCAGTATATTCAGTACTAACATAGTCCAATACCATAAGCATTTTGATTTAAAATAGTCAATACATCACTCTTCCTTTATAGCTAACAAGAGAAAGTAGATATGTTCCCACTGGTCAGATCTGAACATGTACTTTAGGATGAAATTAATAAAAAATGGCATTATCAGCTTCCATCCATTGTGTGCGAAAGATTAGCTCAAATGTTCATATCTGTAAAGAATAAGCCCATATTTGATCAGATGACAAATTTCACGTCTGATTAAAAATTAAGATTTCAAGACACTTTGCTAGCTGATCTCCTTCCTTGATGGATCAGAAATAAATAGCCTATGAGTCACTTCAATCCAAAATCCCAAATCAAACAACTTCCAAGTTCTGAATTTAGCTGTTATAAAAACTGCAATTCAAGTTTTCCGGTAATGTTAACTAAAAGCTATTCACATCTTATTCTCTCATCAGGTATTCATTGACTCAAAATTTGTGTTCTAGGTTAAGCTGAACAGCTCTCTACACCCTGCTAATCTTATTGAATTCTCCACAGACTAATGAGTTTAGATAACTAGCTTTCTTTTGTAGACACCTTGTTATGCAAACTGGATCCCAACCATGAACCTTTACTTAGCAAATGCCTTTGTGAAGAAGTTCCTTATGTTTTACTAAATGTAAGAGTGGAAAAAAAAGGAATTTGCTGTAGGTGAATGTGACATAATCAGACAATCTTTCAGATTAGTTGTGTCTGTGTCTGTTTATTAGCTTTATCTATTCTTGATCTTATGAGCAGATTGAATTCTATTGCATGTCTTTCCATTCTGTCTACGGTGAGACAAACACTTTTTAACGACACCTTTTTCTAATCTTCTATTACTTTTCTTCATCTGAGGTTTTCTTTGTATCTTAGGATTTGCAAAAGAAACGGCTAAAATGGCTATTTATCTTCTAGTATAGTATAAAACCTTGGTTGCTGTAAATACCTAGGTTTAGGTTTGTTTTGCCTTTTTTTTTTTTTTTTTAATCTTTATCTTCAACATTTAATTTCAGCATTATCCATGGCTGGCTAGAAGAATCTTTCAGCCTTGTTCACCTTAACCCTACATATTACTGTTAAGTGGAAAGCAAAAAAAAAAACAAAAAAAGGAGGAATGTGACTATACCTCT
Source organism: Caloenas nicobarica (assembly GCF_036013445.1). Classification (NCBI taxonomy): domain Eukaryota; kingdom Metazoa; phylum Chordata; class Aves; order Columbiformes; family Columbidae; genus Caloenas; species Caloenas nicobarica. The sequence continues at coordinate 29,812,214 of NC_088247.1, forward strand.
ACCCACAGAACAAATAAACTGACGTTGATGGAATTCTTCTTGCATCACTGATTAATTCTTTCTTTGCATGCTTGTAAGTGATTTCTGAGTTCTCAAGCATTCTCAGATCCAATATTGATGTTTCTGGCCTAATTTTATATAATTATTTTATTTTTACTTAACCCTCATAATTCATTTCTGCCATTTTTTTCCTTACATTCTTTCTCTGTTTGGTCATTCAGAAAGATTTTCTCAGTTTTAATGTATGGGTTAGAGCCCCCCTCTATCTAAGTTACTACTTCTACATTGGTAGCATATCATCACTTATACGTTATCTGTCAGTATTTCAGTGAGATGTTTAAAGATTAATTTTATATGCTAAAGTGGACAAAGTTGAGATAAAGTCTATTTTCTGAAATAAGGAAGCCATTATTGGAAGAAGTCTTACTGAGCTGAAAGACTAACTGAAAGCGTCTGTTAGGAATTGTGACAAGTGTTCTTTACACCATAGATACAGTTAAAACATAAATCCGTTACTTACCTCTAAGAAAATATTTTAGTGCAACACCAATCTCTCTTTAATTGGCTTCTTCAGCAATTCCCTTTCATTTATAAAAAGATAGAGAAATTTTTAATATATTTTGTATGTCACCTCTGGGTTCTGACCTACATACATTTTAAGAGAAGCTCTTAAAAATTTGACTAGGATGTCTACTAATGTTGCTAATGGAACTGTGCCCAGGACAACTCATGACTGGCAATTCTGGGTGCTATAATAATAGCAGTAAGTTCTCCTTCTGCAAAATAAGTGCTACTTGATACTCAGTTTCCATACAGTGTTGCATTATCTGAGCTTGCTGAATTATATATAATTAATTTTATATGTATCATATTTAATTAAATCCTGTGTTAGTCTTTGATGATGTGGTTAAACATAACCCTATGTCGAATCGTCCTCCCAAATATATTTTGTTTATTGATCTTGGAAAATTGTACTCCAGTGTTTGTTTGGTTTTGTATTGTTTTGTTTTGTATTGTTTTGCTTTCAGAGAGGTTATAATTGAATGGAGCAGCAGATGGAATTCCTCTTTTTTCAAGGTACAGTGTGGCACGAGAGTATCCTGTTCCACTCAGTGGGGTGAGGGCAGAGTTAACTTTTGAATACTCTGTGCAATAACCAGAAGTAACAATTGCTCAAGAGGTTCAATTAAATCATTAATTTACTTCAATCTCCGTGGAATTACAGCTAATAGTGTCTTGGCAAAAGTTTTTAACTATATCATAAAACTTAACAAGACTTCCACAACAAAGCTCACAATGATATTACCTTTATGTGCCCAGAATAAAGTTAGACAGAGAGAAAGACAGAGAGAAAGAGTGAGAAAAGAGAGGTAAATTAAGATATCAGAAGAAAGGTAAGATTTCACCACTCTAAGGGTCCGTCGATCCAGCAATGATCTCTGTAGCTCTCCTGGTGGCTGGTGCAATGAAACTTCATTACTAGTGTCCCGAGCGAGCAGTTTTTTACATTTTATCTGATTTGCATGTGAGATAGGAAAGGGTGGCTCATCTCCCTGTGCTCACTCCTCATGTGATTGTTCCAGAAATGCATTGGTCGTCCCAGAAATGAGTCAGTGGTCCTACAAGTGCCCAGAAGTGAGTTGGCTGGTCCTCCAGGGGTGGCTGGTGGTCCATTATTTCCCCTAGCTGGTCAGTGATCTCTGAAAGACCCTGCCCTTGTTCAAGTCCAATTAATGAGGGCCAAGATACCATTAATGAAGCCTTCATTTTTCAAAGAACAGGTAGGCCTCAAGGAAGAGATAAGTCCTGTCTCCACAACACTTATCTCTTCCTCCCTGACAGTAGTTGCAAAAAACAGTTGTTTAAGGCATAATGAGGTGCATAACATGTCCATCACAGAGAAGAACTCACTTAGTGAAGATCTTCATGTGTAACCAGCTATTAAGCAGTTTTACTTTGAATCCATTTCTACCTTTTCTTCAACAATCAAACATCAGCTAATAACAAAACACTTTCTTACTCAGTTTCCATCACTTGGCAAAATTGTTCTACAGATTCTTGATTGTGGCCCATCTTTTATCAATGACTGTGTCTCTGTCACATGGCGTTTGTGATAAGACAAACTTTTTGGACAGTACAAATGTCAAAGGGAAAACACCTGTCTAGACACCATCCTGGAGAAGGTATGAGGATTTTGGTTATATCAACCACTAAAGATTCCTCTGGTTTTCATGGACTCATTCATCTTCTATAAATACATATATATCTGCTTGTTTTCAAGTTGTCCTCAGTTAATATCTATGGACAATACAAGAGGTAAGTCTATACTGTGAGATAAGGAGCTTGTCACTGCTCTCCTGCTGTAGATTCAGTCTGCCATTCATACTTATAGTCACTGAAAGGAAAACAAATGATTTCCTTATGTAGAATCTTGGAGCTGAGTAACTCGGGAGATTTGTCTGCCAGTACTTCTGATTTTGGCTTGCAAAGTAATCATGGAACTGTCTTTACCATTTGTATTTGAAACTATGCCTACTTCATTTAAACTGCTGTCAATAGGGAGAGAAACAATGTAGAAAAAGACTGCAGATAACTGTTTAATGCTAATATGTTGAGATCTGATAATTCATTTTCTATAATATTTGTATTAAATAGAATTTCAGCTTAAGAATTCAGATTTTCCTTTCCACCACCGTTAGATACAAGCTGGCAATATGGATCTAATACATTGTCCTGGTTTTGTTTAAAAGAAGACCAATTGTCTTTTAGTGAATTTGCTTTTCAGCTAAGTTATTCTAAGTAACTGCATTTTTCTGAAGTCGGCTGCATGTTTTTCAGACAGTGTTTGCTCTGGAGCTGATAGTAGAAATGGTATGCAGAAGAGCCCCAGGTTTACACTTATTGCTATGGCAGCCAAGGTTGCTGATAAATTTTGCACATTCCATAAGTGAGAATGGCGTACTCGCAAGGAGGGGCAGACAGAACAGGTGACCAAAATTGACCAACTAAATATTCCGTCCCATCCACATCATACACCATATAAAATTAGAAGATCACGAGGGTCTTGCTATCTTCATCCATGGCTGACATCTGAAGAGGACCCTGCGTGTTCTGCCTGCTATCCTAGGCCTGATTATAGGCCACGAATCCCTGAATCCAGTTCTGGTTTACTGCCGAGTCCAGCGCAAGACTTCCAGGTACCTGACCTGCAGCCGCTGCCAGCTCTGCCGTGGGCCATGACTGAACTACTCCAGCAAATTCCATTTTGGTTTTGTATATTTTGCATTATTTCTCTCTCATTATTAGTATTATTAGTAAAGCATTTTAAACTTTCCAACTTGTAAGTCTCTCTCCCTTTTCCTCCTATTCCCTTTCCGAAGTCAGGAGGGTGAGGGGTTAACAGAGAGCATCCGCCACAGTTTATTGTCACCCTGCAATAAACAGTGACATACACCTTTCTTTTACCTTTAGTTTATTGTAGGAGCATAGGAGTTTGTGTAAATAAAGGTCTTTGGTCTGTGCCCTGCCAGAGTCCACGTCTTCATCCTCCACAGTTTATTGTTTTGTTGGTTTTATTTGCTTTTTAAAACATTTCCCCAGCCCCACCTCAAGATTTATGGGACTACTAGTGATGTTAGTGTTTGTGATTAAAATTTAGATTCCATATTGACCATCTTTTGAGGAATATCATAATCTAATGCAATTTGTCTTTACACAATTAGACAGAAGTAGTCTCAGTGTTTTTCAGTTTCCTTTCAAGTCTCCTCCTTTTTATTTAATACTATTATTTCTTTCAAGGTGTTGAGAACTATCCGTATCTTTAAAGTAATTTGATTATTTTATGTTTTAAACAGTCCTATTCCTTATTAGCACTTTTAAACTCTTTCTTGAACCTAGTATAGAGAGGTTAAATCCTTGCATCATTAATATTTAAGGCAGGCTGAATGGAAAGAGATTCATATAAAGTCCAGACATCTTTGTCACTGATATAATAGCACAAAGAGACAATTTTCTTCATGAGAACAGGAAGATAGTTCTTTCTGTTCCATGTCAGGTCATTTATTTCTGTTACATTGATGAATCCATTTTGGTGACAATACTTTGAATAATGAAAAGCTGGATAAGATAGCCTGATGGTCAAGATGGAATACTTAAATTTTCTCACAGTTACAGGAAACCTTACTTTTAAGATTCACACTTCAGGTAATCTATCTCATTTTCCTCTCTTCCTTTCTTTCACTCTGTACATTCTGGGCCTTTCACCATGATTCTAGAGAATCTGTTATCGTAATATTTATAGCCATTGGTCTACTGTTTTATTAAACAACAGTTCTCCTCGCCCTCATCAACTAGTAGTTTTACCTGTGCCAGAAATTCTTGAAAATGAGGTATTATATTTTACTGTAGCATTGGTGCACATTATTTTGTCAGTTACACCAAGTTTTTCACTACACCACAGAGCAGAATTTGATGACGTTAGTTTTTCTTTTGAAGAATCTAACACTTCAGCAACAGTGCTAACCATTTGATTTAATGGGATGATAAATAGATTTATATAGTCTACAAATGTTTAATTCTTAGAAGACACAACTGGGTTATCTAATTTGACTTGCTGATTAACATAAACTGTAGAATTGGATGCCTTTAGTCCTATATTAAATTCACTGACTTATGGATGACTAAAGCACTTCCAAAAAACAATTTCAGTAAATGCTAAATTAGAAACTCAAATAAAAATTTACTCCTATGTAAATCTGCCTGACTTTCACTTTGTTATGCTTTTCTCTCATGGACTACAGACCTTTTCAGTACTCAAATATATCCCTCTGTAAAGGTACTGAGTAATAGTAAAGCTATTAAATGTACTTCTTCACTGAAGTGAAGAGTTGTCTTGAGAAGCAAGATGTCAAATTGTTTGAATTGTTATAAGTGAAGATGTAGAATAAAAGAGATATTAAGACATAAGGAAAAAACCAAAATCCAAACCAAAGAAAATAATCACACCTCCCTATTTCCAGTTATTTACCTCTTCAAAAAAAAAATCGTATTTGGTAGTATTGGTATCATGTGCTCAGTGGTACAAATATTTAACTTCTGTAAACCTCAGTAGCCCTGTGTAACATATATCTCCGTAGATTTACACTATCTTAGCTTATTCAGTAAAAACAGAAAGAGACTGCCTTGTCTGACGTGGCAGTTCTCCTCCTCCCTTGAATTAGGTTTTCAATAATTTTAATTAGAATATCTCATCATCATACAGATAAATCTGTTAATGTGTATAAAGGGGACAACTACAGCTGAAGATTTGCAAAGCAAAGCTATTCACAGAGTGAGAAAGAAGATGGAAGAAAGAGTGATTTATAGATATTTATATTCTTCCTGCAGTGTTGAAACAGGAGTGCTGCTAGTGGGATTGAAATGTACAAACTCAAAGATTTCACAAATCTTAGAACAAATCTTAGTAAACATCAACTGCCTAACTAAATGAAGTCATCCAAAGAAAAGCAGCGACAAAGGTGCTTCTGGAAATAATTTAAAAATTCACTCAAACCAACCGTCTTAAACTGAAAGTGCTTTGTATAGGGTTACCATGGTGGTTTTAGTTTTAAATTGAAGCCATTCTTCAAAACAGAATACAAATTCTGCTGCTTTTATTTGATCCAATACATAGGGATTATAAGACTCTCTTTACTGTAATGTGTTGGTTTTGTCTTGTCTGCGTATCCAAGAATATGTTCATATAAAATGCGATTTATTAATAGAATGACCTCCTGAAAACACTGGACAAAACAATCTCTGTTAAATCCTGGCTTTAGCCAAGTATGGCTAAAATATATCTCTCAGTCTAGGCTATTACAGAGTACTCATGTGGTCAACAGGACTATTCAGATTCTCAAAGAGAGGCATATGCTCTGCGAAACACGATGCTAAGAGCTCTTTTGTATTGAGTAATTTAAGATTTCATATAACTGATATTCTCTTTCACTGCTGACACTTCTGAAAAAGGAATTTGAACATAAGGTTGACCATATGCAGCCTGCTAAGCAACCTTTAACCAAATTGTCTGAGTAGTGTCAGCCTCTGTTTGACAGGCTTTCTAGGGTATACTAAAAAAACAGATAAACTTCACCTTTAGAAAACTGAGCATCAGAGGTATTTCAAATAACATATTGTCCCATCCCAACAGATGGGATGAGGGATGAGTTAACTCTGAACGCGACACACGCCCTGACTCAACAGATGAGATCAGGTGTGAGTTAACTCCGGGTAATTCTGCGTGGCAATGCGAAGTGAATGACAGACAATCACTCCAGGGGTCCAATTGTGAATTTACTAAAAGCACACGGTGATATACAAATTACAGCGATTAGTGACTTGGCAAAAGTATGTTATAGTAACACAAAACTTATCAATACATTGATGGCAAAAGCCCCCCTAAAAACGGTGATAGGCAACAATTAGTAACTGTAATGCAAAACTCAACAAGGCTTTAGCAGCAGAACTTACAATGGTATTTCTTTTATATGTTCAAGAAAAAGAAAGAGAGAGAGAGAGAGAAGGAAAACTAAGATATCAGAAAGAGAAAGGGAGAGAGAGAGAAAGATATCACCACTCCACAGGTACATCAGTCCCACGATGACCTCTGGAGGGGGGGATGCGTTGAAGATTTATACACCGCCAACCTATATCATACATGAGGTGGTTTTATAACCCAGTTCATTTACATGCGAGATAGGAGAGGGCGGTTCATCTCCTCCCTCTGCTCGCTCTTCATGCTAATTAGGAAGACTCTTCTGGAAATGGGTCTAGGGTCTTCAAACTAGGGGAAAGTTCACAGTACTGGCCAGAAGTGAGTTGTTTTGCCTGTCAGGGATAGCTGTTGGTTCGTGGTTTCTTCTGGTAGCTGGTTGTCCGACAGATGGTTCATCTCTATCATCCCAATTAGGCCATGAGGCCTTTCACAGCAACACTGTTAATTGCCCTTATCTTGCAAGGTGTCTGCCTCCATAGCCATAAAACTTTGCGAAAGATAAGACGAGGTGTCATCTATCTTTTCCTCCCAAAATAACAAAACCCAGACGTTTAAGGCATAACAAGGTCCTTTGTTCTGCTAAGGATTGGGGTGGGCTTCAAGCATGTCACACATATCAACTAAACCCTATGTTTTCCCTGTTTAGGAAGATGAATGTGTTCCTGATATTTGTCAAATACCATTGCACAAAGTTGAAATTTTCTCTTGTGGAATGGTTGCATACAGTGCTTTGAACAGTAATCTTTTCTTGGCCAGTTAGTAGAAGATTCAGATAGTCAATTAGAATCCTATTATTAATGTTTCAGCATAATTACAGGTAGATGTTTCATAGAAAATCCCACCCTAGCCTCAACTCTCCTAAGTGGATAAAATCCACTTATAACCTGAGACTTTAAAAACTACTATTTCTCTTCTGCAGACTACTTTGTTTAGAAGGACCAGTTCTCTGGGAATTGTTTTTTAACATAAAGTGTTTTAAAAGCCTGTTTCACTGGATAGTATAAGATAGTCTCTAATCTTTTTCTAGTGTGTAAAATAACCCTAAAATTGATACTTATTAAGACGTTGTATCTTCAGTTGCCTGCTGCTATTTGTCATCATCACTGGCTTCACCTATCTCATCCTTTGAAGCTGTGCCTTAATTCTCTTTCAAGACATCAGCATCAACCCACAGACTGGGTTGCAGCCACTTGTGTGAGTCACCTGCTTGTACCCTCCCTCTATGAATTTTAAGTAGTCTCCTTCTTCCTATCACCACTTCTGTTTGAGCTGTGATCACAATCTTTAGTACTAATTGATTGGCAAATATAGGGAAATATATAAAAAAATGGACATGGTTGTCTATACTTATTTCTGTCTGGCCTTTATTCTTGTTGATTTAATTATGAAAAGCTTCAAGTTACAAAGCCCAACCTTAGCCATTTCTTAATAATTTTAAAGTTTCAACACCAATTCAAAATTCACTGCGGATCAGTGTCTTCCAGTTAAAAGTGGATTCACATTTAATATCAGGTAAAAATTGTGATTGAATCCTAGAATAATCACCCTTCTTATTTTTTCATAATTCATTGTAACAATAGAAACTTTCTTATCTAAAACTTTAAATATAAAAATGTTGTCATTGCCAAAATTCCGTATGACACATATTTCCTTTTTAGTGACATTATTATATATTGCTTGATTAAATCTCATTTTAGATATATTCATTTGAATTAATTTAGCATAAGTTCCTATAAAATGAGAGTAAGGAGAAAGAATAAATCTACTATGAAACTTAAATTTTTTATTTCCATAATTTGAATTAGTCTTAGGATAATCATTATTAATAGCAATCAGAAGTTGGATTTAGCAAGATTTTGACTGAAAATCCTTTCAGACTGTCATCTCAGAGCTGAAACAAGTATCTTCTCAAAATATTAAGTACATAATAGAAGACCGAGTAAAGCTTGATTTGCAGTGATAAACTGCTTTCTTGTTTTTCTTCTAGAAAATGACAAAGGTTTTATGCAATTTAGATAAAAGTGAGATATATGATGACATGGTAGTGGTCGTAGCCTTTTTGTTTTTCAAAATAGTTTAAAACCATTGTGAACATATTAAAATATATACAAATCCGGTATTATCTAAAATAAATCTCAGAAAGTGATTCAGAGTGTGACTCAGGCAAGGGCAAATTGGAGATAGAAAACAAAACTTGAATTTAATTACCTTGTGGACAAGTGAACAACTTATTCTGCAGCAAATCAATACATATTGATTTTTAAAAGGTCTGAGCATGGCATAACCCTTACAGTCAGTACCACTGTACCCTGATTCCTGCACTGGTCACGCCTTCATGCTTACCTTACTGTACCTTTTGTCACAAAATTCATTTTCCTGTTCAGGAGCCCTCCAGCAAATAATCAGTACATTCATTCCTCAGAGAGACTGAACTGGATTTAAGCTGGGAAATGTTTGCCTCTTCACCAGAAAGAGAGGTAATTATACCTATAATAAACTGGCCCCGCACACTTTTTTCCCAGATAAGGACTTTCTCTAGATATGTATAGGAGATTCAATTTGCCTGAATTGCATAAGTCCAAAGAGCTGTACTTGGATAGTATGTATTTTACTTGCAAGTCATGTTAGTGACATACATGCTTAAAGGCTATAAATCATTTCATAGCATTAATGAACCCTGTGCTATGTATAGTATATGCATAAATCATCAAAAAATTGTGTTCCTCTGTCCAAAAATGACTCATTCTAAGTCCTAACAGAAAAAAAAAAAAAGTTTTTATTGGTGGTGGTGGTTTTTTTTCTGATTTTTTTTTAAATTACTTTCCATTTGAACCATCATTCAACCCCTCTGACATCACTGACAGGCACTTTCTCTGTCTGCCAATGTACATTTACAAAGGCTCAGTATAGAAAATATATCAATTCCTTAGATGTCTCTGCCAGGATTGTCTTAATAAAAAACTATCAACTTATTGATATCTTCTGCTCAATAATCACATTTTAAAATAATTTTATGATATGCCTCATCAAACTGCTGCTTCACTTCTCACTACATAATTTTGACAGAATCATTTGAAAAATCAATGCCCCAGAGCTTTATTTGGATTTACTGTTGAATCCAATTACAGTGTATTATCATAAAAAACATGAAAGTGAAATTTATTGATGGTGCTTGTTTAGTCACTGTGCAACTCTTAACTCTAAATATAAATACTTTAATGGCATGATTTCTTACCATAACAAAAGAGCAAAAAGAAATATACTCTGTAATCTGGCAGAACAGACTACTTACTTTCAGACACAAAGAAAGACTTTAGGAGGGAGCACTGTACTATACAAGAGTCTGCTCTTACCTCTGACTACATTTCCAGACAGAAGCACAAGCCTTAAAAATGTTACCATTATTATTATTTTTATTATTTGTTATTGATTTTGTCTAAATAAGATATATCGAGTATATGCTATTAATTATAATACTGAAAAATTACTATTTTATATTTGTAGATTGAAGAGCACTTGAAGCAATGTGATTTATCCATCCAGAATCCCAGATGAGACTGCCTCAGATGTCCATCGACTTAATTGCTATTCCAAATTAAAAACTGGCTTATAAGGATCAGTCATTTAGTACATTAAGAAATTGGGCTATAGGATTTGTTTTCATGTATCTCTGAGGTTCCTCAGCAGTCTATGCTATGCTAGCTTTGATTCTGTGGATCTTTGCAAAAGGACAAATAATTATCTTTTCATAAGGATACACAGTAAGAAACATTGTAGTTTCCGTGTCAGCATTAGAGTGAATGAAGGATCTTGCACAAACAGATGCTAGAATAACCTGATATCTTAAAATGTTAGAGCAAACAGGAAAAGGAAAACAAAATTTAATACAAAATTAAATTATATGATAATTTTTCATCTCTTTTAGTATCTATGTAAGATACCTTTTCAGAAGAGTCTAATACTTGGGAATTTTTTTTTTTTAATTTCGCATAGGAAGAATAATTATGTTTGGTGGTGAGGGGGTTTGGTTTGTTTTTTTGTTTGTTTCTTTGTTTGGTTGATTTTTTTTATATACACACCAGTATGTTATACAGTCATTTCAAAGGAAAATTTCAAAGATATACTTTTATTAAAACAAACAAATAAAAACAAAAAAAGAACCAACTACCACCAACAAAACAATAAATTCAGATGGTTTGTGTTTTTCATACTTCTGTGTTAATAAAATTCATTTGCTGTGTTATCAAATGAATAGAGTTTAGTAAATCCTTTGATGACTAGATAATTTCTTAGTTCTACTCAAATGTATTCATTTCAATGTTACAGTTTTTACATTTAATTTTCACTTATTTTGTTAGTTTATTTTTACTTTTAAATTTTCTATTCTGGTCCTCAACTGCTGTATTTATTACTTTGCATGTCTGTTGAATCACAGAATCACAGAATGTTAGGGATTGGAAGGGACCTCGAAAGATCATCTAGTCCAATCCACCTGCCAGAGCAGGAACACCTAGGTGAGGTTACACAGGAAGGCATCCAGGCGGGTTTTGAATGTCTCCAGAGAAGGAGAATCCACAACCTCCCTGGGCAGCCTGTTCCAGTGTTCTGTCACCCTCACTGAGAAGAAATTTCTTCTCAAATTTAAGTGGAACCTCTTGTGTTCCAGCTTGAACCCATTACCCCTTGTCTTACTGTTGGTTGTCACCGAGAAGAGCCTGGCTCCATCCTCGTGACACCCACCCTTTATATATTTATAAACATTGATGAGGTCACCCCTCAGTCTCCTCTTCTCCAAGCTAAAGAGCCCCAGCTCCCTCAGCCTTTCCTCATAAGGGAGATGCTCCACTCCCTTCATCATCTTTGTGGCCCTGCGCTGGACTCTCTCCAGCAGTTCCCTCTCCTTCTTGAACTGAGGGGCCCAGAACTGGACACAATATTCCAGATGAGGTCTCACCAGGGCAGAGTAGAGGGGAAGGAGAACCTCTCTGGACCTACTAACCACCCCCCTTCTAACACACCCCAGGATGCCATTGGCCTTCTTGGCCACAAGGGCACAGTGCTGGCTCATGGTCATCCTGCTGTCCACCAGGACCCCCAGGTCCCTTTCCCCTACACTGCTCTCTAATAGGTCATTCCCCAACCTGTACTGGAACCTGGGGTTGTTCCTGCCCAGATGCAAGACTCTACATTTTCCCTTGTTATATTTCATTAAATTTTTCCCCGCCCAGCTCTCCAGCCTGTCCAGATCTCGCTGGATGGCAGCACAGCCCTCTGGCGTGTCAGCCACTCCTCCCAGCTTGGTGTCATCAGCAAACTTGCTGATAGTACACTCAATTCCCTCATCCAAGTCATTGGTGAATATATTGAATAGTATTGGTCCCAGAACTGACCCTTGAGGCACTCCACTAGATACAGGCCTCCAACCAGACTCTGCCCCATTGACCACGACTCTCTGGCTTCTCTCCTTCAGCCAGTTTGCAGTCCACCTCACTACCCGATCATCCAGTCCACACTTCCTCAGTTTTGCCGTGAGGATGCTGTGGGAGACGGTGTCAAATGCTTTGCTGAAGTCAAGGTAGACCACCCCTTGGTGAAGCCATGTTGACTGTCCCTGATGACCCTCTTATCCTTGATATGTCTTAAGATGGCACCAAGGATAAGGTGTTCCATCAAAGAAGATTCCTTGTACTTCTAGGTTCTTTAAATGGAGGTGGAAAATAAATTTCTGGTTTAAAATCCTCTTAAACTGCCTGAAAAATCTAAAATCATATAAATAATTAACCTGATAAATGGAACAGTCAGAATAGGGCATTTAAAACAGCTAATAGTAGCTCAGACTGTGATTACATACTTGTAAAGATAAACATGAAATTGGAAGGGTTTGTCTGCAGCTTTGAAAGTAAAATTCTGTTCCCTGAGAGTTGCTTTTTGACTACAAAATTTTGACTACAAAATAACTAAAAAAATTACTTTTCAGAGTATTATGATGGAGCAACAACGTCAACCAGAGTTTAGGGTTACAAATCCCCTGCTCAATAGTACAATACATATCTCAGAATGTGTTTCCAGTTTAAAGGCTAAATTTGAGTAAAATGTATTTTACAGTTTTTATTGATTAATTTATACTAGCAATTTTTACCTATTTGTTAGTTAAAAAGGACTACTTGAATCCAAACATGGCTTGCCCACTGTCTGCTTATAACTATTGAAATACAAAACTAAACCTTTACTTTGATGCGTTTTAACTTGCTACATGTTTTCTCTCTTAGAGGATTGTATTGATTAAGGGAAAGAAGCCAGATGTTGGAAATCAGGAATGGAATAGCACTTCTAAATTATAATACAACAATGTGTAACTTCTGATAGTATGTAGTTACTTCTTTAGCAAAATCAACATTTACAGAATTTGAGCAAGTCACCTAAATGGCAGTAACTTTAAAATTCTAAATGCCTTAAACACAAGTAATTGAACTCCTCAAAAGTACTTCCTATATTGTGTGGGAGTCTACATCCTCATCCATAAAAAATAAACAAAAATTTTTATTCGGTCATCTGTTGAGATTTAGCAACTTAAAACAATGCCCACCAGCCAGTATTTATTCATTAAAATTGTACTACAAAACGGTTGCACAAACCCAAAACTTCTCATTACTTCCTTTGCAGAGTCAGATAACAATAACCAGTCTGTGCACATATCACAGATCAGAAACATTTATCCTCTCTCTACTTCCACCAAAGATGATCAGAAGTCCCAGTGCTGATGTCAGCAAATAGTAATACTTAGCGGGACCTGGTAGTGGATCAGATCTTATCATTTATCTTCTGTTATAAAGTACCAAAGTGAAAGATATCCAAAGTTACACAAGTGTGACAGCTAAAATTCTGAATAATGGACACTGAAAACACTAACCCCCTCTGCAAAAGTCTCTGCTTTTATTTTCACACCAATGAAGACAAGGAAACTTCAGTTTTAAAGGTCTAAGGTGAATGACCTTTCTCTCTCTGGTTTTTCTAAGTTCATCTAATTATAGATGGTCCTAGTGATTAAAACAAACAATATCTGTACAGATGCATATGGTGATAAATCCTATTAAAGTATTCCAATGTGGAACAAAAGATAGAAAGAGCAGCACAAGATTCCAAGGATAAAATTTTAAAAGTATCATTCATTCAAAGGAGAACTGGGAAAGCTTACAGGAAGGGCTGGATGGCAATTAAAAATGCCTTGGTATTAAATTAAGTATTATAAAATGTAGGAAGATGCATATAGGGAATAATAATGCAAATTAAATTAACAGCTTGGAATGTCATGTTCTTACACAGGTGGTTCTTGAACAGTTTCAGTACTCAGTACATAGTACAATAAATAAGATGACTCTTTAGGGCATAATATTTAACCTAACAAATGTGTAAGAAAGATTTTAACAAGGCAGGAGCTGGATCTATAGGTCTTGTCTTTTCAAAGGTCAGCATATCTCTACAAACCCACCAAACCAGTCTACTGGAAATTTTGTGAAATGTCATATTTCTCTACTAATGAACATTAGCAGCTGGTAACAACTGAGAAAGACCTCAGAATAATAACCAATTAGAAAGTTATTATAACTGTAAGGCACAATAGTAACATGTCTGTGAGAAAGGCAAATGTGGGCCAATGTTGTATCATTGAAGGTACTACTACAAAGAAAATTATAAACCCACGTCACAAAGCTCAGTGAGATCTCACCTTCCAGGAAGACTGCAATTCTCCATCTGCAAAGGTTAAGCTGGATAACAATGCTAGATTGCTTTTATGTCACTTAAATACTTTCCTCACAATGTTTACAAACTGAATATTTAATAGGAAAATTTCTCACTCATGCACAACTTACAATTGATGGAAAACCAGGAACAATACTAATAATATATTTTCTATACCATTCTATTTATATCAGCTTTGCTTAGCCTTATCTAATTAAATTTTATGCATTGATGAGATAGAAGACAGGTGTGGTTTTTTCTCATAATAAAACATACTGTATACTTCATAGGTATACTGTACTATATACTTACACTGTATTATATGCGATTAGGCCCAGTCAACATGGGTTTATGAAAGGCAGGTCCTGTTTGACCAACCTGATCTCCTTCTACAACAAGGTCACCCACCAAGCAGATGAGGGAAAGGCTGTGGATGTTGTGTACTTAGACTTCAGTAAAGCCTTTGACACCTCATTTCACAGCATTCTCCTGAAGAAGCTGGCAGCTCATGGCCTGGATGGGTGTACTCTGTGATGCATAAAGAACTGGCTGGAGGGCTGAGCCCAAACAGTTGTGGTGAACAGAGCTGAACCCAGTTGGTGGCCAGTCATGAGTGCTGTTCCCCAGGGCTCAGTATTAGGGCCAGTTCTGTTTAATCTCTTTATCAGTGATCTGGATGAGGGCATTGAGGGCACCCTTAGTAAGTTTGCAGACGACACCAAATTAGGTGATAGTGTTGATCTGCTGGAGGGTAGCAAGGCCATATAGAGAGATCTGGATTGGCTGGATCATTGGGCTGAGGCCAATTGTATGAAGTTTAACAAGGCCAAGTGCTGGGTCTTCCACTTGGGTCACAACAACCCCAGGCAGCACTACAGGCTTGGGGAAGAGTGGGTGGAAAGCTGCCTGGCAGAGAGTGATCTGGGGGTGTTGATTGACAGCTGGCTGAATAGGAGCCAGCAGTGTGCCCAGGTGGCCTAAAAGGCCTTCAGCATCCTGGCTTGTATCAGGAATAGTGTGACCAGCAGGACTAGAGTGATCATGCCATTGTACTTGGTGTTGGTGAGGCTGCACCTTGAATCCTGTGTTCAGTTTTGGGCCCCGCATCATAAGAAGGCCATTGAGGTAATAGAGAGGGTGCAGAGGAGAGCAACAAAGCTGATGAGAGGCCTGGAGCACAAGTTTTATGAGGAGCGGTTGAGGGAACTGAGGCTGTTTAGCCTTGAGAAAAGGAGGCTGAGGGCAGACTTTGATGCTGTCTACAACTACCTGAAAGGAGGCTGTATCACGAAGGGTGTTTGTCTCTTCTCCTAAGTAGCGAGTGATAAAACAAGGGGAAATAGCCTCAAATTGCACCAGAGGAGGTTTTGATTGGATATTATGAAAAAATTCTTTACAGAAAAGGTTGTCAGGCATTGGAACAGGCTGCCCAGGGAAGTGGTGGAGTCACCATCCCTGGAGGTGTTTAAACGGCATTTAGACAAGGTTCTTAGGGACATGGTTTAGTGCTAGAGTTAGGTTATGGTTGGACTCGTTGATCCTGAGGGTCTCTTCCAACTGAAATGATTCTATGATTCTATATATATAGTATACTAGATTCCAGTATATCTACTATGTAGCGTACTATAAGGCACAAAACTGACCTCTTTGAAAGATGCAGAGGTAAGAATGTCTCACCCTGTGATGTAAATAGAACAGCTGAATAGCGAAGAGTGTCAGTGAGACACACAAGCTGCCTCTGCACAGGTCACTTCAGAAACAGCAAAATTTTTCCCATAATGACCTTCATGTCTGTTTTGAAGTGGAAGAAAATGTTTATTAGCCAAACTGTATGTAATAGTACAGGGAAAAGGCAAATTTTGCTCAGTATCAGCATAAGGACAGTGTCAGAATGTTAGTCATCTCATTCGGATACCTCTTATTAAAAAAATTCAAATGTTTGCAGAAATATTTGCCTCCTTGACCTAATACACAGATCCCCAGTTTTTTATGTCATTATGGAAGATCTCTTTGAAAATACATTCTTAAACATATATTTTTTTGTATGTAGCTATTCTGAATTTTGAGATGCTTGTTTTTGAAAAGGAACATCAAGATATCTTTAAAAATTGGTGGTAAAATTTTGTGTCACATTACGTCTTAGAATATGACTCAGTCTGAAAAGCTTTTGACTCTATCCTGACAGTAATGATAATTAAGAAGGCTCTGTATCTTGTAATATGGAGATAGACATTATAAAATAAAAAAATTATACATATGATGTTAATTAGTACACATTCTCAGTGACCTCTTTACCAATTTGCATGATGGAAAGGTTGAAATACAATGTATTTTTTGCATTCTGTAGGCATGGTGAGGTATAGGAGACCTTAGGGAGGGCACAGGAACAGGAATCTCCCATATCATGGTAGATACATTCCTTGGGTTCCACCTGTTTTTAGCTCATACAGGTAAGATGCAAAGCTAAAGATTCCTTGCCTTATGAGAACCTTGTTCTGAAGGATTTTGTGACTTTAGCACTGAGTTAGAGCCAAATCACATCATTGGAGGTTGACTGGAATTTTTCACACTACACCAGTGAAGGAGTAGCAATTCAGGTACCCAAAAAAACATGGTTGTGGCTGATTTCACCTGTGACTAAATGACAATTTTGATAGATTCAGAGGTTCTCTAGTAATGTCAAATATATAAGACAATCTGAGCTTTTGGACCAATCTTGTCTAACTTACAGTGATTGAGAGTGCCATCTCCTAGTGGCTTGTACATTAGTATTTTTCAGGACATCGTGATAAAGAAGTCTCAGGGAGGGAATATTGAGCTTGAAACACAGATTAATCCATTAGTACTACTTCAGTAATAAATGCATTTACTACTTACCTTTGCTACAGCAGTTTCAGAACTGCACAGAACAATCATAAACTCCACAGGGCAGAAATGAACAGACATCACATGACTCTGGCCACATCACCAGCTTTTTCCGAAACATGATAAGAGGTCACGTCTGAGATTTTGTTGTCTACAAGGACTCCAGTTTCAAAAACATTCCTGGGTGACTTAATATTTGCTTTCTTCAGTAGCTGTATAAATACTGTGTCTGGCAGAGATTGTTTGCAAATCAAACACATCAGACATGTTTGAATGAACAATTTGAGCTCAGTAAAAGTAATTATTGTAAAAATCTCAATATTCCCTAAAAGATTCTTTTCCATTCAAGTTGATGAATCTATGAATTGGACCACTGTTATTTAGTTTGAATTGTACATAAGAACTGATGCATTGTAAAATGAAAGAGTTCAAAGAAATTCTGAAAATAATGGCTAATGAAGAGTACTCCAACAACCAAAAAAAAGTACATGAGTAGTAAACTGTTTTTATATCATTCTCAGTTCTAGAAACCTGGTTTACCATTATTGAATTGCCCCCAAACTTTGTGCATAATACTGTATTTTTATTAGATAATTATGTGTTCCTTATTTATTAGGAAACGGAAAGTTTGATAGTTTCTTAAAAAGTGAAAGCCATACGTTTAGAGGAGTCCTTACTTGTGAAAAATGTATTAAAGTCTCACATGAACATATGTTCAAATAGACCTGCTTAGTAATACATTAAAATAAATAAACTGGCAGTTACACAAAATATGCCAATAAAATATTTATTTATCTAGGAATCTTACTCCTACTCTGTCTATATATATCCTAGAGGTCCTTGGTTACTCCTCCAATTTGCTCCTGGATCTTTTGACATGCATATTTTTAGGAACTCTGGGTATGTATTACTTAATAAAAAGTTTTGTGCTTTAAAATTTATGATACAGTAAAACTTCCCCAGTATGTAAACCGTCTATTTCAATTCTTTTTGGTACTGTTATCTTGGTATATTTTTTGAGCTTCATAGAGAAGCTTTAGAAAGGGAATACAATAAATAGTTCAGGGTACCTGTAGCTAGGTCAAAACCCAAAGTTCTGAGCTAACAAAGTGTCATGTTCAGTTTGTAACCCAAAGTCTGTTTATGTCCCAGTTTGTCTGTGTTTAAACAGAGGAATTACAAGCATGCATCGAACTATTGCCATTATTGTCAGCACTGTAGAATGAGCTGCCAAATATTTTAGTACACTGTTGCATAGTAATTAGTATTTGACTGTTGATGTTCACCTAACACTGCTGAACAAACAGTTTATGTAGTTCAAATGATGAGCTTTGATGATGGAGGCAGCCCATATGGGAAGGGGAGGGCAAAGAGTAGTGTGGAATGAAAATGAAAAAGAAGACAAATGGTGGAAGCAACAAAATTTTAAACCAACCTTTCTTTGTAAAGTCTTAATTCTCAATGCCCTTCTCAAAGCTATAGGAAGGCATATTATACCTAATTTTCAGAAGTCTCCTAGCATTTAATTTAAAGCTCCACAGATCCTTTTTATTACATGACTTGAATAATATTTCAACAGGTTTTTTTTTTTTTAAGTGACAGATGAATACTGGAAAGAATGAACTAGCAGCTGTCCAAGGGGAAGTGGGAAGCAGAGGTATGGGAAGACTGCTTATGAATGGGAAGCAGAAGCAAAACATACCGCTGCAAAAGCAGCTTAGGTTAGCATATTCCAGTTGTAAAGTAAACTAAAGAGCTTTGTACAAGTTTGCCCAGCCTGGTATGGTTCCTCACTCTGAAGAAACAGAAGGTTTTGAAATACATCTTCATGATTGTCACTCAAGTCTTAGGTTCTGAGCTGGGCATACATAGCTCTACTGGGACAAGAATGACTATGGGGACTGCTTCCTTGAATATGTTTACACTGTACTTTGTTATTTCTCTGTTTAAATGAATGCAAAAACATAGTAAGAGAGTATATACACTGCAAGCTGTGAAATAGGTAGAAATTACTGGAAAACGGTAACAAGCTATGCATGTTAAACTTTTTATCAGGTAAAATATAAGTATGTTTTCTATTTAAAAGTCAAATTTTTAAATGTTATTTTTTTGTTCTTCACAACCATGGCAGGCAGATCGAAAGCTACCAGTCCTGTGATAAAATCCATGTTTATTTATTAATTTAAATTATACTAAGTTATAAAATATGCCTCACATACATTTCCCTTCATATGTTCAGTGTCATAGAGCCTGTGCGTTAAAATGTACTGATGGATAGAAAAATGTCTGGACTCTGAAAACAGAAAGGATATGTTTGGACTGACTTCCATGGATGTGAAACTTTGTGCCTAAAAACGTAACAAAACAAAACCAAAACAAAACCCAAACCACCACCACAACAAAAAAACCCCATGGCTAATTCAAGATTTTGATGATTTTGTTATTTTTTTTAAATTCTGTATTATTTTGTCTTTATTTTTTTAATGTATCCCATCTGCATAGATGTCTACTGAGAATGTATAAAGGCATGCACAAACACACAGCAACAGATGCTCTCTTTATTAAATCACAACTGTCTAATTAGACAAGAGCTTCACAAGCCAAAATAACAGAACTTTGCAAGCAGAATGAAGAACATAAATGACGTACATCTTTTATCCATCCAAACATGTATATCCATTAACGCAAATATTTTTAATCGCTCTGACCAGGAGATTCAAAAACAGGAAAATACAAGAGAGTTGACAATTAGAAGAGGAGCAGAGATGAACATGAGGGCACCGTCCATCAGTCTGTCCATCCTTATTTTGGTTCTTCCTTGTTTGTTTTAGATATTTCCTGAAACGTTACCTGGTTCCCCACAGCATTGTTCTCACTGATAGAGAATTAGGCTAAAAAGAGAAACCCTAACTGAGGAGAGGTTAATAAAGTGCACTCTTCCTGGTACTGCTGTCCAGTTAGTACTATTCTAATATAATCCAAATCTTGCAATGAATCTTTTACTTTGAAATAGTCATGTAAAATCACGTTCTCTACAAGACCAGGACCATAGATTTTCATTCCTTAAAACCACATTAATAAACTTGGAATATATGATACATGTTTTATTTTATTCCTTAATTTTTGTAACAGGAAAAAATATTTTTTACGGGGAAAGAGACTGTTTTTAAGTGAATATCATCAAACTGATTATTTGTCTTGTCATGTACTCTCACAACCTTGCCTTTCTAAGTTATTTTGTTTGGACAACTATTACTGTGAATCAAAAGGCTTTACAAGTAGGACATATGCATCTAATGAATCATTTTTGGCCAGGCACTCTTCAAGCAGATGAGTAAAGGTTGGCTGCTGTTATTTTTTTGAACTGCGCAGCTCCTTTTAATTCTGCTGAATTGCTGTTTTGCAGTTCCCTGTTTTTTCCTTAGGTTTTTACACATTTTCAAGTCAGTGTTTCCCCTCCTGAATCCTTGAGCTGCTAACTACAGTCTCAAGAGTCTTCTCACTGTCTGAAATTTTACCTTTTTTACCTTGAATGGCTGTGGTTTATGCTCTTTCTTATGACTCCTTCCCACGTTTGAGCAGTTTTCTCAGAAACCTAAACCAAGGTTGTACAGCTGTGTCAAAACCAAGCCTTGTACTACAGCCAAATGAACCCCTGTGAGAAGGGTTGCATACAGGTTATACCTATACTGGGTTATTTAACTGGGTCAGGGACCATCCCAAGGCACTGGAAGACAGCTGCGCTTCTTAGCACAGTTTGGTCAGGTTAACCAGCACTCCTCAGATAGTGCCTGGGCATGCTTTGTGAGGTTAATACCGCACAGGAACTGTTAACACCAGGCAGTTTTGATGTGGCTTCCCCATAGTGGAGTGTGAGGGGGTATAATAATTCAGGCTCCAAGACCAGAGAGTGAACACAGGCATGTTTAATTTAATACTATTGTTTAAGCCTATATTTCCACAAATCTGGCATCAGCAACAATGCAAAAGAGCAGTCATACAATCTAAAATCAGAATTAATATATTATCCTTGACACCAGCTATACTGAATATATGTATATTATAGTGAGACACTTTGGAGAGACTGGAGTAGTGAGAATATTTGCCTGTTCAAAATCACCAATTTTGCTGCAATTCAACAACAAAATCCACTAAGCAATGAAAAAAAATCAGTTTGTCAAAAGAGGACAAAATTTATTTTAAGCCATATATAATTTTTTTTTTTTTCTTTCCTGAACAAATGTGCATGCACATGTATATACGCACACATGAAACAGGGTATGTTCTGGTGAAGGTTGCTAACACATTCCTTCCAAAATAACTTCAAAGAATTAACATAATGAATGTGTAAACTAAAGCAGAAATATGTTATATCTTCACTATTCTACAAGCTGAAGGCATCTGGGCTGATTTACTTTGAACTTTCAAAATATTAATCTTTTGTAGTTTTAAACTAGGGAAAAGAATATACAGGCCAGACAGAATAGGTTGTGTTTGTTCTTTAAACAATGACAGAGCTGCTGAAAAGTAGGCCAACAAATGAATACTGGTTGCATCCTTAACTAGTCCTATTCTTTCAAGATCTGCAGACTCATTTCATAGTCTGTAGAAACACAGAACGCTTAAGTTCTTACATAGGTTTTCTTAGCACTGACACAAAGTGAAATTGGAACATTCCTCTCAAATTGCAATGTATTTTACCCCCCAGAGTATTCTGCATACTTTATCTACAGAAGGGGACTTTCATGTTTCCTTTCCTTGCTCCAGTTTTACTTTGTTACTTCAGAAAATTATCAACAGAGAACAAAATATCATTCTCAATATATCAACGAATGTTCTCCTTGTTCTGGGTGTTCTAGTGGTCTTCCCAAAATGTGCATTTTCCATTATATGCATACTTCTTTTATCTCAAGAGAAAGAAGAAGATGTAAAAGAACATTCATATACCCAGTGTCAACACTGAGTAAAAAGTTCTGAGCTAACAAGCGCCAGACAGTCAAGGATAGAGATGTGTTTTTGTCCAATATGTGCTACTCCATATTTCCTGATTCTGAAAGAAAATGTTATCCCTTCTAAAATCTCATAGCTTTCACAGAGGCATCTTGTCTTCCCATTTTGTGTTGATTGGAATAATACTTATTTCCATTCAACTCATCTGTTGCAGTGTTAACATTGCAAGAGTTTAAACAAAAAAAAGAGAAAATAAAAATAAATAGGAAAAAAAGCAAAGAGCAAAAAGGAAAGAAAAAGAGGAAAAGAAAAAAAAGAAAAAGGAAAAGGAGAAGAGAAAGAGAGAAGAAGAAAAAGGAAGAAGAAAAAGGAAAAATAAAAAGATAATAACTTTGTTCATAACTATTCCATGTTTACTTAAAGGGAAAACAAATAATGTATATAACAATGCAGTTTACAGAGAAGGAAACAGAAGTATATTAAAGCCAAAGAGTAGAAACTCCATATGCCACAGATTGTTGAACACCTGTTTTTCTGTAACACCCTGGAATCTAATGAGAGAGCAATGTTAAAGTTCTGGTGGGGGAGCTGGTGATATATTCTAATCTAAAGACAACAGACAGGTAAAACCACAAAATATATTTCATAAACATTTTTTTGGTAGGGCTAGAACTGGCACATCATCTTATTATGAGACAAAAGAGCAGAAATGTTGAAGTTCACAGGTTTATGATGGCTGGTTGTGTATTATTGTTATTGTTTTTATTGTTGCCCTTTTATGTATTTTCCTATTTTGTTTCCAGGCAGTTTTTCCACTGGTGTCTTTATTGTGCTTTTGTACATTGCCATCAATGATCTTGCTTCCTTATCTAACCCTACAGGAGACCTATGTTCTCTCACTTCATCTGTCATCAGCTTCTCTCAGGTAATAAATGAGAGAGATGATGAGCACTCTGCTTGTCTCCCTCAGGTACTATTGACTCACCCTCCTGGAAACACTTTTCACTTGAGGGATCCTGACTGCTAGTACTTTCCTCTTGCTTTCTCTCTCCTGCACCAATGAACAGCCAGAAGCAGACCACAGGACCATAACTGCCAGCTATCTGCTTTCTCTGAAGACTAGAAAAATCACACACCCAAAGATAGAAATAATTCATTCTGTGTTTTGATTTATTAAAAGGGCTATGCTCTGATTATTCACAAAGCAAGGGGAGCAGGGGAGAAATAGAGAACAAAAGATAGTTATTATTTATTACTGCAATTTTCCAACTGTAAAGGAATCAGAAAATAAAAATAAAAATTAAGTTGTCTAAGCAAATTCACTATGAATTTTACAAACAGACACTCTCTGTCAGCTGCTCTGATCACTGTTATATTATTCGTATTATTTTACATGCATGTGTGTGCATGTTTTGAAAGATACAAAAGGTATCTATGAAAGGTATTAGCTGAGGATTCTGTTTTATTGTCATGGACATTCACATCCAGAAAGTTTTACAAAATAATAATACAGAGACAGATTAGAAGATGAACTTTTGCTCA
This sequence comes from Caloenas nicobarica, assembly GCF_036013445.1. Classification (NCBI taxonomy): domain Eukaryota; kingdom Metazoa; phylum Chordata; class Aves; order Columbiformes; family Columbidae; genus Caloenas; species Caloenas nicobarica. The sequence continues at coordinate 29,835,843 of NC_088247.1, forward strand.
CAAGTTGTCAATGGAATACATGTTGTTGGCTAATCTTCATGAGGGGCAATACATGTTTTTGGCTGATACTTCAGCGGAATCACTAATTTAGCTATATTTAAAAAATAAAAATGGCCAAAGAACCTTCTATGCATCTAATATCTATTTCAAAAAGTTAAAAATCATCTGTCTGCAAAGAAGCCTAAAAAATAAAATGGACTAGACAAGATGGAATTTCCAGGGTAATTTTAATATTATGGTAGTACTTTGATTCAGATATAGGGAATTTAAAGGTAAATTTAAGTATATTTTCTAAAAATAATGTAGTAACTGTAGACATATATTCTAATTTTAAATATTTTCTGAAAGGAAGAAAGGTCAATGAATATGTGGAGGTGACTGTTGAAAAACAGACTTAGAATGAGAACTCACTTCATCTTCAATGCTATGCTATATACACTTTTATGCACAGAGAAACAAAACCAAACTCGTCCAAGGAAGACTGGAGGACTTTTTTTTTTTGTTTTCAGTAGAAATAATTTTGTATTCTAAAATTGAGGACAGACCCAAAGGAAGATGTAAGCAGGTATTTACAATTATTTGAACTGGTTTGTCAGTGTCTTGGAGTGTTATAAAAGTGCTTCAGATGACAACTTACTTTATTTAGTCTCACACCAGTTCTACCACCGCATGGCTGATTTCATGGTTGCCAGTATCCTAGGAAGTAGCTGGAAGCTGGGGTATTATAGAAAAGGCCAGAAGGGGACTGAAATTTTCTTACAGGAGTTCTGATGTTGTCACTTGCTAGCTGATGAAACAACAAGTAATAGCTTATTGGTCAGAGTAAGAGGGAGTCCTTAATTATAACGAGATGAAGCAAAACATCAGAATACTGTGTCTCTCATCAGCAGGAAAAAAAGTTGAATTGCTTTTTCTGATTTCTGGTTTCATTGATTATACAAAGGTGAAAACAAATATGTTCAAAAATGCCTAATATCCTGGAACAAAACAACACTGTTTTTGCAAATTCGTCATCACATCATTGTTTAATCGTACTTGAAATAAGAAGGATTTTATCTTCCATTATTTTGAGGACATGCTGAAAGTTAAGATGTCTAGTTTTGTTAAAAATGACAAGAAGAATCTAAAAATGGGATTGTGTCAGACTGGCAACTAGTCACTAGCGGAGTTCTGCATGGAACAACATTGAGATAACTGCAGCTTGCAGAGAATATATCTGTTTGTTGAAATGAGACAGTATACCATTAATTTGCCTAGTATTTCTTTTACTTGTAGACTTGTCAATTTATAAAACCTAAGGACATAAGAAATCTTTAAATAATTCTAGTTTGACCAGTATGTCACAAGCCATTACATTTTTCTTCACTAATTCTATACTGAAAACAGTAGTTTTTCTTTCCTCTGAAATGTATTTTCTAGAACAGCAGCTTGCTTGTATCTGAAGTCATCAAGGTATTTTCATTAATGTTTCCATTTTTTTTTTCATTTGTGCAGTTTAATCCTTCAACCATCTTGTTTCCTTCATTCTAATAGAACATTGCTTATCCTTTTATTCTTCGTTGTTTACACTGCTTATGAAATTGTACATCAAAAGTGAGTGTCTGGATTCCAAGTGTACACCTATATGAGTAAAACAATGTCAGGGCATGAACCTGACCACTGGTTTGCAGTTGTCCATTCTGCTGTTATTAACATAGTCACTGGAAGGCTTTCATCTGAAGACAACTAATAATCTCTGATACGATGCCTGAGCATAGTCCAAGGACCAAAGGCATCAACAAAGGATCATTTATAGTGCTCAGTTTTTAAGCAGCCACCCTGTTCCAGGAGGCAAAGAGAGTGTAATAGTATGAGTTGTGCCTTGCCAAGTGATATGGACTATCAGGAACTTCCTTGTGCAACAATGTGCACTTTTGTGGGTGTGAAGCCAGTTTGTAAAAATTATGAGTGAAGATTAGAATTCGGTTAAAAACAGTTAGGAAAGTGAACTTGAAATGTTTTAATCAAAATCAAAGAATCATATTTTTCACTTGAGTTACACTCACCACATAATTAGATACTGTGTGGTTAATTTCTCCTCCATTTGAAATATGATTTCCAAGGATATCTGCAAAATATAAAATGTGTTTCTGATGGCCCAGCAGGACACCGCTGTTTAGAAGCCAAAACAACAATATTGCTAGTAAATAAGTCAAGAGAGAGAATACTTTTGACTGAAGTAATGTTTAAAGAGATTACTAGTATGCAACAAAACGGCTTCCAGATGTAGCATACAGGAAGATTACACACAAATTCAGGATAGCAAGAGTTAAAAACAAACAAACAAACAAAACCTAAAAAACTAAAACCAAAACCTATTTTTTTTGAAAGAATAAAAGGATACCTTTTCGACCACATGAATGTTAGCTCCAAATACAGGGCTAAATCTAAAATGATCCCTACATCCACTTAATGTTGTCATAGGCATCAAGACTGACTATAGAAAGTCAAAAAGCACAGGAGCAGACCTTCATGAAAATTCATGAACTTTTACCTCTTATGTTCCTAGAAGTATAAAAAAAGTGATCAAAAGAAATGCTATCACAGCTTGACAATTTATCAAGATTAAACAGAAAGAGATAAAGAAGGTTTTCTATACATGTGAAGCTCTTGCTAAGCTAATTTCTGCACTGCAAGTCTGTACGTGCAACTATGCAGTAAGTCTTCGCTAAGCACACAATGATGCTACACAAAACCAGATGGGAAAACTGCGGCGGTGAAAATACACATAAAATGAAGGTTACCAAGTTTCAAAGACTGAAGGTTATGTCATGGCTCAGTGAGGATCTGTTTCCTGTTTGATGATAGAAGTCTTAAGTTTCATTCTGCTTCAGCTGCCTACAGTTTGTTAGCTGTAAGAATTCCCTGAATAGTTGCCCCAGAATAATTTCCATTGCAGAAGAAAGTCCTCAATTTTTAAGTTATTAGAAGTGAGTCTCTGATGTGGGACAAGAGGAGAAAAGGGCTCTGATCTGCTCTCATAAAGACAAAAGCAATCTCTTTTAGTTCTTTCTGAAACTATGCAGGATATTGGGATAAATCTGTGTGCAAATACTGTAGAGAAAAGTCTCAGTAACTAAACCCTGAAAACCCATCCACCCATCTGTGTGTTTTGTTATGAACACATTTCTAGGAATGAAGCAGCTCATCTGAATCCTAAAATCATAGAAAGGTTTGGGTTGGAAGAGACCTTCGAAGATGTGGCAGTTTCAAACCCCTTCCATGAGCAGGGACATCTTCAATCAGTTTGATCAAAGACCCATCCAACCTGACCTTGAACACTTCCAATGATGGGGCATCCACATCTGCTCTGGTAAATCTGTTTCAGCAACTTATCATCCTCATTGTAAAAAAACAAAAAACAACAAAAAATCTTTCTTATATGTAATCTAAATCTACCCTCTTTCAGTTGACCCTTGTCCTGTCACTATAGGCTCTGGTAAAAAGTCTCTATCTTTCTTATAACTGCCTTTAAGTATTGATATGTCACAATAAGGTCTCCAGTGAATGCGTCAAAAGTGGTGTACAATCCTGGGTGCTCAAACTTGCTTACTACGATGCAGTGTAACTTGCTTCAACATTTTTGACTGAACAACAGCCTGATTCAGCATCTCAATATGGCTTTTCCCTTAAAAATAGCATTTTGTTGTTCTTGTTTAATATTTTGAGCTCATTTTAAACAAATAGATAGGTCAAAAGTTCTCCAATAGTACCCTAAACATGTGTCCATGAAATGGATTCAGCAGTGTTATCTGAATTAAGCAGTATTAATCTGTGAGGAAATTTAAAAGAATAGAACAGAGATTTTGTGAACACCTAGTGAACATTTGCCTTCAATTTAGGGTGGCATCTCTACAGAATAACATTTTACCTTTATATTATTTTACTCTCTGGTACATGCCTGCCAGGGGCCCAAGAGCGCTACCAGTCCTTAGATGGTCAGACTCCATCTTGTCTTCTGGATGAGCATCAGACCTGTGTTGCAGGTAGCTCAATCTGGCCCCTGTCTCTTTTCATTCCTGACCCAACACTCTAGCTCCTGAGTTGTTTCGCCCTGGAGCCGCCCCTCTTGCTGCTCCCTGGCAAGGCCTATCTCAACCTCACCACTTTACTACACTATTTAGGTGGTGATGAGAAATATTTTACATTTGTATGATCTTTTTGGCAAATAATAGTTGTCTGGGAACAATAACTGACACTCTATACAGGAAAGTCTATATTTAAATTTTTGTTTATTTTGATCTTATTGTATTAATTTTTCTTTATTTTAGCCGTTTCCCATCAACATACCTAGTTGCAACAAAAATGTAGGCAAAACATGGTTGAATTCCATCTATTCTAAGCCTTCAGTTGGTATCCTACTTCTTTTATAACAGCTCTTTCATATGCTTTGGCGAAAGCTGAAAGCTTTTTGTATAGATTTTGGTCTAGGTTTAAAGATTTTCTGTGTTGTGGTTGTTTGGTTTTTGGTTTTTTGTGGTTTTTTTAATTAACTTTGAATTTAAAACAGTAATTTATTATATTGTTATATCTTTATAGTATGCAGGTTATATAAGAAAATTTTGGTTTGCTGGTTGCAGTACGGGGCAGTTAGGGTTACAGATGTCTTTATTCTCTTACTTTAGGACATTTGACCTGATATCCATTAATATGAAATCAATGGGATTTCATATATCAGCAAAGGTTTTTGCTAAAGTGGACAAGTCTATATACTCTGTAAAATTTGTAGTTGTTGAGTGATTATGTAAGAAAAACCTCATTAGAGAGATTATCTGGAAATTCCAACACTATTTTCTGAAAACCTATTGCCTAAAAATACGACCTCTGTGATAAGGTCATCATGAACAAATCTCAATATATCTCTCTTGATAAGGCTCTCCTTATGACTTCTTTAGTAAGAAATATCACCTCTTTAGTCGTGAATCATTGATAGTTATGACAAATCTATCTAGGAAACCTTTGAGCTATTTGACATTCAGGTAGCAGAACATTCTCTGCACAGATTACTCCCATGTCATTTTTTGTCAATGTCATATTTGTGGCCATATGGCATTTAGAAGAAATTCTATGGGATATAGCACATGGTAGAAAAAAAAAAAAAAATTCAAAATTCAGTGGAAAATATTGTAACTATTACAAGGGCATATAAATTCTCTTCTACATCATAAATTACTTGCTGAAAAAATAAACAGATTTTCTGAATAGTTTCTATAGGGCTTTCTCTAAAATAAAAAATATTCTTTCTAGTCAATATTCTTCAAACAAAATAAAGAATATATATTCCTTTTAACATAATGAAGTAATTCTTTTGGGAAATGAGAAGAGATTTTTAATAATATCACTAAAGTGAGAACCTGATTCAATTGCCTTCTTATTAAATCAGACTACTAGTCTCAGACTGAAAACTTATAAGTAAACTTTTCTGAAGCTATAGAAAATGATCTGAATATATTAGCAGAGCTACAAAATTGATACCATGCTATCCCTGTTTTTTAAACTAATCCACCCTGACCCATCAGTCCTTTAAAAAAAAACCTAAATAAATATTAAGAACAACAGCTGTATGATTGTGAGGTTATACAGAAGTAAGGTGGGGATAAATGAAAGGACCCAAAACAGCAGTGAGGAGGAACTTGTCTCTGACCCTGTTCTTACATTGAAAGAAAAAAATCCTGTAGGATTCACGTAGGATCCCATAACAATCCAGAAGGATTTTTCCCTTGGTTCAGAAGGAGTGAGCCTATGAGTGGAGTATATACCGTGTCCTGAAAATACATTTTACATGGCCTGAAAATCTGTGTCTGTCCAGGTTCTCCTATTGATACAGGATCTTTTTAAATGATCCTTTTTGACTCGTTCCCAGTGGAACAAAAATTGATTTAAATATTTCTTCTGTGTCAAACATAATAACCTGAACTAATGAACTGAAGTCAAAGGAATAAAGTATTTCATTTATGAGAATCTGTCCACAGATAATTCAATGGGTGTAAAATATTCTCATTTTTAGAACAGTATCTGTTAGGGTACTTGATCAAGACTAGCTTAAGAAATGTATTTAAGTTCATGTCATGTTGGCCAAAACCTATAAGTGATAGAGATAGAGAATACTTAGCCAGGAACCAGTGGGATGTATATTATATTTACTAGGCTAAGGATTTTCCATTTAATAAAACCTGAATCCTTGGTTTTAAGGAAAGTTTGGTTGCAAGGTCACCTATTTTTGTGTTCTATGGGGCTTTGTAGAACTATTTCAGGGAAAGTCACAGGGATCCCTACCAAGGGTCAAACTTCCTTGGAGCTAAGAAAACCAACATCATAAGACATCAAGATTCCTTCTGCTCTCCATCCTGTCTATTATTTTTGGAGTGATATGTTAAGCAATGCTTCACTTCCCTCAAATACTCTGTGGCTACGTTATGGATGTCTCAAAGTATAACAGCTAAGAATTCATTTTTCAAGCGTGAGTGCAAAAAACATTTTAGCAATTTTCTTGTGTTATGGAAAGCAGAATCAAAATGAATGAATAGTGGATATGTGATTGTGGCAGAAAAGAATTACCCTTTTATAGTCCAGGTTGGGCAGGAATGTAAACACTGACAGAAGATGAGCTAGTAAAATGGCAATATAGAGGTTTGGCAATGCACACAAGTTCCCAATTTTGTTTCCATTTTTCTATTAGAACCAAAGGCATTATGAAATACACTACGTATGTTAATTGGAATTTGTTGAGTAATTTAATGTTGAGGTTTTTACTATATTTTCATTCATGTAAATTTATTCTTAAGTTTCAATCATTTATTTCCATATGAGGGTCTGAATTTTGCTGAAGCATGACCAATGCAGAAATTGCTCTCTTTGTTTCTCATTGTGTTGAGTCTTCCCCTCTCACATTGAATACTACCATGTTTATGGACTTTTTGCTTAGTATTCCTATATATAGACAGATTTCCAGTTCCTGTAATTGTTCCTGTTTTTCTGGTTTTATTTTCTTTATCTTAATATTTCACTGTGGCAAATTGAATTTGTTTGTTTGTTGTCTTATTTTCTTTTTTTTTTTCTGTATAGCTATGTCTTTCTAAATATTTTCAGGAAGAATTTTTCAGCACTTCGAATGACTAGCAGAAGAGCTTTTTCTGTGGATGTTTTTGTATGGGGAGTTGCTTTTTCAAGCTTGACATTAAAATGAGATTTTGTATTCAAATATATTCTCTGTTAACTCTCATAATACAAGGTGAGTTTTTTGTTGTGTGTCTTTTTTTTCTCAGATTTTATTTTCCTTTTAAATTATATTGCTTTACTTTTTTTTTCCCCCTCTGTTTCAGATTCTCTAATGGTCTTCCTTTCATGGCCATTTCAGTTAGACTTATTTTTATCTGATTTGTACTATAATATATAATTCTATTACTAGATTCTAAGAATTATTGCGATGAGTCTTTCTCTAGGTCAAACACCTTAACAGCAAAGAGTTATATGAAACATAAACAGGATTCTTTTCCCACTTATATGACACTGGATTACCTTATATCTGAAGCAAAAACATGCTATAAGTAATTTACTTCACAAGTTATAGATACAGAAATGTTATAGGATGTTGATAAATGACTTCTGCCTTCCTTAATTCAACTACACTATAGAACGCATTACTGTGTGATTGCATACAAAAGAATATGTTAATGTACAGAGAAACAGTTGCACCATGTCTGGAATGTCAGAGACTTTTTTTAATGTAACATAACATTAAGAATATTTGGATATGTGAAACTGTTATATAGATCACTAGTGTATATCACTGCAGAATTTATTAGGTAGATGAGTATTGTGAACACATTTATCATGATACAGTTTCTAAATTACTTTGTATTTTCAGTGACACCATCATTTAATTTTTTTAGGGTTATGAGTTTATCCGCAGAACAGTTTATGCCTAGTAATCCAAATTAATTTACGAAGTCTCAGAGTGCTACGTTCTAAAAAAGCTCTTTGTGGCATATATGACCTAAAGAGGTCTACTATGTTGAAAAACTCTGGTCATTTCATATACATAATTTCCTGTTAGAATTTTCCAAGGTTGCCCTTTTTTTAGTATTACAAAACATCACAATTCACCTTTGAGATGCCACGCCAAGCATAGAAAACATATTAAAAATGAAAAAAAAATGGATGTGACATGCTTGTACAATGTAAAAATGAGGACGAGCAAAGTGAAAAATGCTCTGAGGACCTCATTCTTTAACTTCACAGAATTGTGAGTAGTTCCATGCCAAAGAAGCAAGACAGGAAAATGTAATTCCAACTGAGGCATCTTGGTGACTAATCTAAGTGACAGAAGTATTTTCAGTGTTTCTCTAAATACTCATGTGATTCTAGATTATCTGCAGTCCTGCTCCCCTTTTGAAATATCTTACCCTGAGGTTACGCATCTGCAGATAAGTAACTGTTAGGTCTCACTGAGGTCCTCAGCAAATATATGTTCCTCTATTTCAGTGTCAAAGACATTTAGCTACTTTACTATATGCTAGGACATTACGCAGAAGGATTGAGGATTTGAATTGTTAAACACAGTAGATAACATCATCATGAGTTTTGGGGTTGTCCTATGCAGGGACAGGAGTTGGACTCAATGATCCTTGTTCCCTTCCAACTCAGGACATCCTGTGAATTTATGATTCTATGGTCCTGTGCTATTTACTCTGTTTGGATGTACTCTTTTACTCAGCATTCAATGGGAAACAAAATATAAGAAACAGGAAAAGCTGTGAAATTTAAAAATTGACAACAGAAAATCTCTAACCTAAGCTAATTATATTTGCCACAAAGAAGTACTAACATGTTTAAACAATTTTATGATTGTCATCAATCCTACATGGAAAAAATGTTGATATAGCAATAGGCAGTGGTCAGGATTTGATATAGTATTTGAGAAAATGAAATAAAATAACTTTCAAGTTGATTTGGGAAGTACCTGTGCTTCAAAATTGGAGAATACTTAGTAAACATAAAGCAATGATAACCATAAATGAATCATTTTAGACATTTGTTATTAGAAATATTATTAGTCTAGCATAAATAAAAGCTTCTTCTAGCTGAAAGTTGTGTGTTATAAAAAGATAACTAGAATGAAAAGGAAAGACAAATTGACTTTTGAGTAAAGAGTAAAAGAGCTAAGTAAGTTAAACAGGAAGGTGATGACAAAGTAGGTGATGATAGTCTACAAATATTTGAAGGCTGTTAAAAGTGTGTAGAGAGTGATTGTTTAGTGTGGTACACAGTAGAATAACTTTGATATAAAATAAAATAACATTTGTACTTAATGTCAGTGAACATTTGCCAATAGGGAGATATAAAAACCTGGGGTGAACTTTAATATAGATTTTACATGGATTCAAAAATATGCAGTAGGGGACAATCTGATGGCCCAGTCTAAAAATCTCTTCCATATCTCTTTTGTATTCCCCTCTAATTTTTGTTTGACTAAGTAGGATAAGGTGTGAAAGACCCTTCTGAAGCCAAAATATGAGATGACTGTATGTCAATATTTGAAAATCCCTGGGGAGATATTAGAAGGTTCTGGTATTCTGTCTCATGCCAACCCAATGAATTTCTGTTAATTTAATCCTCATCACCTTTTCCTACTTTGTTCTGTGTATCCCAAAAGAATTCTGTAAGCTGTCAGCCAGATATCTGTATAATTTACTTGGGACTTGAAAGATACCCAAGGGCTGAATCAGCACAAATTCAAAAGGAATACTCATGCAAATCAGTAATCATTTAATTCTCCTCTGGGTAACAAAACAATGTAACTAGAAAGGCCAACACAGCAGGTGGATAAAATCTGGGTCTTTGGCATATGTGGAGTGGAAATCACCACTGAGAAACTGTCTGTGATGTTATAAGTGCTTACTCATTTTAATTTGATTGTTCGCTGCCATATCTCAGCTCACCTGGTTACAATAGCAAAAGAATCCATTGCAGCAATAAGGAGAGCCACCTTTTTCAATTCCAAATTGCAATACTGGGAAGAAATTTTAAAAATTCATAGGGCCTTGGTAGATCTTCTCTAACATCAGAAAAGCATGATATACAGGAACTTGAGCTATTGTCTTAACTGAGAAAAAGATGGATTTGTCCCATTGTGGCAGTTTCTAATTCAGTTGTCAACTTTTTAATATAAACAAATTACTGCTAACCAGATATTCAAGAGTGTTAAAAAAAATGTGTTCTAATACATTTCCATCCCTTCCCAACCCTATGGCTTCTATAATTCTGTTATTCCTACTATTCCAATCCTGTCTATACTATCTTATTAATTTATTTTTTATAACCATTTGAGTTATATTTGTATTTTCTAGAAAAGTTCAGAAATTTTTTTAACATATTTTATTTACAATTCTTCTTAAAATAAAGTTGTATATCTTGTGCTCTGCTTTTTTTCAGTCCCATTCACTTTGTTGGTTTGTTTGGGGTTGTTTGTTGTTGTTGTTTGCTGTTGGTTTTGGGATTTTGTTTGTTTGTTTGTTTTTTACCTCTTTTAAACTGCACAGGTTCAAAAATCATCATTGTCCTTACCTTTCCTAAAGGAGCTCACTCTATTTTTGGACACTTTCTAATATTCCCTCTGTTGGCCCATTTTAAACTGTTAAAGTTTTGTGGTGTTAAAATGATTGCACTAAAAGTTGCCGAAGAAGTTATGGAATCCTCATGCTTGGAAATTTTCAAAATTTGCCTGAATAAGCCGCTGGGCAACCTGATCTAACATTGAAGTCAGCATGCTTTGAGCTGGAAGTTGTACTTGGTGAACTTCAGAGCTCCCTTCCAAATTTTGGTATGATTCTGTGAGAAACATTGTCAGGAGGCTATAGACAACTATTTTCACATAGAAACTCATGTGAGTGTTTTGAGGGCTCAGATTCTGGCAGAATTCACAAAAAAGGCCCAGGATTCTGGGTTCTGGGGGCAGAGAACAACCAGACAGCAATTTTGTGTGTAGAAACTGGTGACTCCTAAACATGGAAAGTGTTATGTTGAGGTGTCTTTATATAACAAGTGATGAAAGTTTGGGTCACCTTATACAAAGTTGAGGATTGGCTCTCCCATGTTTTCAGAGAGACAGAAAATGTTGGTCATTACTATTGTCGTGTGACAGCTCAGCCAGGAGCTCTAGCACATTTTGAAACTGACCAGTACTTAACAGCTCTGGGTATGAGTCTAGCTGGCCTTTAGGAAAATATATCAGTTGTGGGAAACCTGCTAAGCTGAAATTGGAAATGATCCATGGACAATTTGGAAGAGTCTCTGTGTGTAGTTTCCCTCTTAGGGCAGAATTGTCACCAACAGTGTTTCAGTTTTTGTGTCAGGTGTTTATGAATGTCCAAATTTATTCAGGCAGATATTCCATTTTGACAGAGGTTGTCTTTTTTTATGCTAGTCTGGTGAGTTCACCCTGGCTGATGCCCACCAAAGCTGCTCTATCACTTCCTTCCTTGGCAAGACAAAGGAAAGAAAATATAACAGAAGACTTGTAGGTCGAGATAAAGACAGGAAGATCACTCACTGTGTAAGCCAACACAGGCTCGTCGCAAGAAGAGCCAGAGGCCATGAATGCAATTGCAAAGAGCAAATTTTATTTTAGTTACCTCTCTACCACAGGATCTCCAAAGCAGCACCTAAGCTCCCAGACAGAGGTGACACAACTGGGGATGCAGGTACTACAGAATTCAGCCCTGATAGAAGATCACTGGGCCTGCTGAGCTCACCTGTATTTCAAGGCTTCAGGCAGGCGCAGCCTCTTGTTCTTTCTCTCAACGAAGCAGGAATCTCAGGCATAATGATAAGGTGCCTTGGAGTTTCTCACAGGCCTATGTTATCTAACATAGAGGTTCTACTTGTCAAGCACACAAGGTCAGTAGAACAATTAGCGTGATATATCTGCTTTTTCTGCACCCCAGCTGCAGTTGCTTGAGCCTATTTACAATTAGCCTCTTTGCCATTCTTGCACAATTCCCATATACTCACCAACTACCATAATGGGCGAAACAGATTCAACTTGGGGGAAATTAATTTAATTTATTGTCAATCAAAACAGAGTAGGATAATGAGAAATAAAAACTGAATCTTAAAACACCTTCTCCCCACCCCTCCATACTTCCGGGACTTTAACTTTACTTCGAAGTTCTCTACCTCCTCCCCCCAAGCAGCACAGGGGGACAGGGCATGAGGATTGAGGTATTTTCATCATATGTTGTCTCTGCCACTCCTTCCTCCTCTGGGAGAGGACTTGTCACACTCTTTTCCTGCTCCAGCATGGAGTCCTTCCCATGGGAGACAGTTTTCAGCGAAGTTCCCCACTATGACTCCTTCCCACGGGCTGGTGTTCTTCATGAACTGCTCCAGCATGGATCCCTTTGGTGGGGTGCAGTCCTCCAGGAACAGACTGATTCAGTATGAGTCCACTACAGGGTCACGAGTCCTGCCAGCAAACCTGCTCCAGTGTGGGCTTCTCTCTGCACAGGGCCACAGGTCCTGCCAGGAGCCTGCTCCAGGTTGGTCTTCCCAGAGTCACAGCCTCCTTCAGACACATTCACCTGCTCCAGCATGGGGTTCTCCATGGGCTGCAGGTGAGTGTCTGCTCCACCATGGACCTCCATGTGCTGCAGAGGGACAGCTTGCCTCACCATGGTCTGCACCACAGGCTGCAGGGGAATCCCTGCTCTGGTGTCAAGAGCACATCTTCCCCTCCTTCACTGACCTTGGTGTCTGCAGACTAGTTTCTCACACATATTCCCACTCCTCTATCCATCTCTAGTTGCTGTTGCACAGCATATTTTTCCCCTTCTTAAACGTTATTCCAGGGGCACTACCACCATCACTAATGGGCTCCGCCTTGGCCAGCAGTGGGTCTATCTTGAAGGTGGCTGTTATTAGCTCTATCGGACACAGGGGAAGCTTCTAGCAGCTTCTCACAGAAGCCACCCCTGTAGCTCCCCCTGCTACAAAAACCTTGCCATGTAAACCAAATACAGCTAGAAGAAGATGATCATTCTACCTCAGAAGTATGGATTTTTAGTGACTCAGACTTCCATATCAAGTTTTCTTAGTTTCTTTTGCAGAATTCCAAACCAGACCCAAACAGAAGGACACTGTGCACACTTTATTTTGCCAGTTCATTTCGTTGCCAGTGCACATGGAACCAATATCTTTATAAAAAAAAGAAAAAAAGAAACAACAGCCAACCAACCAAACACAAGAGCAGTTGTTCCTATCACGTGCAACAAACACACTTCTCTGTCACACAATGCATGCAGAGTCATGCAGAAATAGTACATTAGCACAAAAACTCAGGAAAGGCAAGTCAAGATGGTAGTTAACTAGCCTTATTCTTTAACTATAAGCATGGATATTTAGCTAAACACAGAACCTTATTAATGTAACCATATTGTATCTTGTTCTATGTAAGCCAACTCTGGTATGGTTCATTTCTCTTCGTGGTGGCATATTACTGAAATACTCATAGGCAGTTCAAAATACTGAATAGCCTGTCAGGCTAGGGTAGGTAGGGTAGGGTAGGGTAAAATACCTGCAATGTTAAAGATCTGACTGACATGAAATAGTGACTAGATGCTGTTTCTACTACATTAATAAATGACCAATGAAAGAATAATTCTCTCTCGGTTCCTCTGATCAGAAATTCACACTGTATCTTATAACTAAATGCTAACTAAGGATTTTCTAGATGAGTTACTGCCTGAAAAAGCTTCTTTTTTTTCTCTCCTTTTTTACAATAGCATTTTCTGAAAGAACAAAGCTGTTGCAGTAGGTGTCATGGGAGTTCATGTGAGTAGAAAATCATGTAGAAAGTTTCTGATGAAAGCTTCTGCAAAGATGTATTTCCTTGAGCTTGTTTGATTCGCAAAATTCATTCTCACATGTTGAAAGCTGTTAAGGAGGTGATGTTGAAAGAATATAGTGTTTGGGGAAAAGAGCAGGACAGTAGTAATGAGGCTACTTTCTAGCTGCTATATTGAACTATATCAAGGTGAAGAATTAAGTAAATGTCTCTCATTAGTAAAGTTTTTATTGCTTATTTAAACCTACTTTCAAAATCTTATCAACTTTTCACTTGCTTCAACTTTCTTTTCACTCATTTCAACTTGCTTCGATTGTTCTCAATCCCTATATGAACCTTACAAACCTTTAAAATAGATGCTTATTTTATTAGATATATTACAAGGAAATAATTTTTGAAAACGTCTTTTGTGAGAGCACACTCTCTATTTCTAGATGTTCCTTTTAATCAAAACAGAAGGTAAGTAAACAAAACATTTTTTCTTCTTTTTTTCTTAATCATGAAAATATTTTTGTGTCCCAATTCTTTTTTTTTCATGTTTTTCAAGAGTTGATAAATATGTCGCAGCAGTTTGCAGCTAGGTTTACAACTATGAGTCAAATTCTATGAATCTGCCTAAACTCCACTTATATACAGTTTTTACTAAGAATTCAGGGGTAGACCTGCCTCCCAGTAAATGATATGGCAATAATATCAGTGAAGATAATAAGAATTAAGTCAGGTTGCTTACTAATAAGATAGCCCTTAGACTATTTAGTAGAAGACATTTCATGAACTTCAAGAGCTTGTAGTGTTAGGGACTATATTACCATTCGTCTTTTTGTTATAACATTTTTTATTCACTGTATTCTTAGACCTGAAACTCATGATGGAGTCTGAATATTTGGACTATCCAATTAACTCTGATGTATAACTGATGGATCTTGTTTTCTTGTTCTTAAGATGGACATTATTTTGTTTTTACATAATTTGTTTCAGCTATGAATCCATCTTGAACTAAATTTCTCATATGGTGTTCTGAACACAGATTTCAATGACCATTCTCTAATCTTTCTGACATTTAATCCTATTAATATAGAGCCTTTGTTTGTCTTGCTTAGGACATACCCTTCATTAAATAATGAAATCACCTGTAAACTCTGCATAGAGTTACAAAGACAGTATATTCGCTGAGGCTAGTGTCATTAAGTATATTAAACATATTTTATTCTGGGAGAATACAGTCTAGCCAGAATACATTCTAGCCAGAAAGTATTTACAGAAGAATCTATTTTCATTTCTTAGGCTGATGACATTCAAGAGATATTGTTACTGAGAGCTGTCAACTATAAAATACTATATTGTATTTTTAAAACAAATATATTTGGGGGAAACACTAACACTTAAACATGTGCCAATAGAAGTTCCTTGTCAGAGTTACCCAAGAACCACTGAAATGCCTAATGTAAGTGTGGGGGGTTTTGTTTTTGTTTGTTTGTTTGTTGTTGTTGTTGTTGTTGTTTTTCTGGTCACAAAGCCTGATTTACAGTTCAGCCTAACACTAATATGTTTTGCCACTGAGTTAAGATAATTTTGGACCACAGATTTTCCTAGGTGACTTTGTCTGGACCTGTGTTTCACATTTTCTGGCAAAAATGAATTCTTTATTCTACAATCACTTTCATTAAAAATGTATGTATATAGATACAAACACGTTAGACAAACTATCCTTTTGAATTGTTGTTTCCTGAGAATTAAGTCGAGTTTGCAAATAAAATGTAAGATAAAGACAGCACAAGTTTGTTCTAAAGATCGTGATGTTCACATAGGAGGAGATTCTAGTACCTGTTTCTAGATTTGCCTAGACTTTTTATAATACATAGTCATTGGATTTGAACAAGTCTGGAGGAAGGATTGAAGCTTGTTTTCTGAATATGAAAAACTTAGATGATATCTTAAATTAGACGCTGAGTATTTTCTAAGGTAGGTGGAGAAAGTGACCTTCATGAAAAGTTAATTTAATGCAAAGATAAGTGTGGCAACTTGTTTTGAGGGACCTGTCTCATTTCACTGAGTACAGAAGAAGCCAAGATTAATAGTTCAAAGAAGACCTGTAATGCTGAATAGCTAATGTGTGTAAGAGAAATATTATCTATTGTATACTTCATTCTGAATTGGACCCCTAAGCTTGGTGTACCCACCTCTTTCAGCTGGCTGTTTAAGTATTGGCAAGGTTGGCTATTTAAGTTGGTGATTTTAAAAATCTTTGCTATGTCAAGGATTTACTTTTTCATGTTGTTCTGGTAGACTGAACAATTAGATTACATGTCTATACATTTTATCATTATGAAGCCTGAGCTTGGCCTATGTTGAAGAGAGGCTTTGGTATTAGAACTTGGAGAAATAGGTGCTCATTTCTTTAAATATTGCTCTATTATTTTTTTTCTTTTAATGCTAGTTTAAATAATTGAAAGAAGACAACTGAAGACATTCTGATCATAAGAAGATGGGTCTTCTTCCTTATTTACTCTCCCATAGAGGGGAAGAAAACTAAAAAAAAAATTGTAAACTGTATTTGCATAAATTAGAGGATCCCACTTCTGTGATCTGTAAACAATGAATGAATATATAACATCTTTCTACAGCTTTACTTGTATTTTGGGTTAGGTGATGAGTAACAAAATTTTCTTCTGCTCTCTTTTATAACTATATTGAATTTGTTCCTTTCTTATCAGAATTTCAGTCAGGATGGCACATGTTCTGCTAATAACAATAAGCATTTAATTTGATCCTGTGCAACTGCTGCTTCTTCGGATTTTGTACAAGCTATGCCAGATTCCTTTTTATTGTATAGAAAAAGAAATATAATCTTGATCCTTTATGAATTTTTAGTCCATCATTGTCTGTTTTTACACTTGGAACATGTAGACCAACATTTGTGCATTAATTCCAGGATTAATTCCCCTATGAACTCATGCACCTATATTTTATTCATTTTTAATACTGAAAATAAATGACAGTATAAGCAGTTTAGTAACACTACCATTTTAAATACTAATACACTGTTTGAAATTTTCCAAGTAGCAGAAGCACAGATGGAAAAAAGAGAGACTATGAAGTACAACTGTAATGCAAGAGTCTCAAAATAATTGTTCATCTGTGGGGTTTCTGTGTTAATGAACAAATATTGACCTATGATATGCAGAAATGATAATAGCGAAGTCATTCTGTGTTATTATGACTTATCTAAATTTTGCACTCAGAAAAATCTGTGATGATTGTGTGTAAGCTGAACATCTATCCCTACATCAAGCAACCAGAATTAAACTTTATTCATTCAAAGTGTCAGGGTGTATGCCTAACTCCACAGCTCACTGAAGTAACTGCAAAGATTTTCATTGACATAATGGGTCAATAGTTTAGGCTCTGCTTCCTTTTTAACTAGAAAGATTCCTTAATTCCTTGATATGACATAGGGACATCCCTTAAATAAAAAATAAATAGCCATGCGATTCAATTGTAATGAATCTGGAAAAAAACAATACATGTGTCTTTTCCATATTCTACCAAACAGACAGGTTTAAGGCAAAACTCAGGGGTGTTGTTGAGGTTAATCAAATAGATTTTAAGAACTGGATTTCAAACAGCTTAGTCAAATTCTTTTCCATTAATATTTTCATATATTTCTGCTTTTAAAACTTTCCTACTGTAAGGCAAGACAAATTTTAATACATATGCAAGTGTGTTTAAGTTTGGGTGGGTGTATGAGTATGCACAATATCTGTTGATTTCATAGTAGCTGCCAACTGCAGATGCCTTAAGGCTTTGTGTACTGGATTTTACCTTTCCATTTTTATTTGATTTTTTAGAAATATGGTTTCCTTCTCTTGCCTTTTTCTCCAGGCTATTGTTTATCCTGATGGAAAAAATCCGTAGAACCAGGATTTGTATCTTCAACATAAATACTGACAACTTGCCTATGACTATAATGCCTATGGAAACAATAACAAAAAGACTGGATTGCACAAAAGCAGTCTAGAATCAACATTTTATTGCAAATTTATTTTAAATAGAAACACATTACCATTAAAACAATGTTGGTTTCGTCTGCACAGTTAAAGGCAGAACATCAACAAATCTCAAATGCTTCCAGCCCTGAGGGAAGGGAATATTCCATTTCACAAAATAAGAGTGGGCAAGTTTGAAAAAGCAGTTCATAAAAATCACTGGCTAACCATGTCTGCTTTCCCATATCCAGCAACCTTCCCTCACTCTTCCCCTTCCTTGGAACTTAAACAATGCTCACCATCTATTTTTAGTATTTTGGGCAACCATTTCCTTAACCCATTGTGTTTTTTTTCCTCCAAAACAGCTGGATGCAGTTCGTGTTTACTTCAAAATTGTTTTGAACAAAAGCTGAATTCTGCTATGCCTTTTTACACTCCCTTTGAGCCAAAGCTTCCCCTTATGTCTCTGTAAGATAAAAAACAATAAGACAACAGAGTCCTACTTTCATCACACTGCAAGCACAGCAGTGATTAATATTATAGAGAAAATGCTTCAAAGGACAAGTCTTTCTTAGAAGATACTGCAAATCCAGATTTCTCATCTTTCAAAGAATTTCCTCCTCTGTGACACTGAAG
This sequence comes from Caloenas nicobarica, assembly GCF_036013445.1. NCBI lineage: Eukaryota > Metazoa > Chordata > Aves > Columbiformes > Columbidae > Caloenas > Caloenas nicobarica. Next base: position 29,854,347 of record NC_088247.1, read on the forward strand.
GTGTTACTTAGGCTGGTGAAAAACAACAAATAAATAACATTTAGAAAATTATTAAATTATATAACAAACATATATTTAATTATGGGCTTTTTGTCTGTTTTTTTTTTTTTTTCCCCAGAATGTTTTCTTCTCTTGAAATTTGTTTGTGATTTAATTTCATATTAATATATTTAATTTAATTTAAATTAATATTTCTGTTTAAGATAGAATACCCTGGTAATTACTGTTGCATGTAGTATTTTGTTTTCTATGTTATTTTTAAATTAACATTATATGACTATGCCCAGATAGGCAACCTTGTTAATATACAACCTGATTTACTTCAATCCAGTGTTGTGCAGAAATTGCTGATATATGCAAAAAGATTGTTGTAGAATCAAGATCTTTGAAACACATTGAACTGTCAAGAATATACCTTTTCCATTTAAGTAGTTTATGCATTTCTTTATTGGGTAGCTTGTTTCCTCACATGAACAACAGTCAATGTTCAAGTATGTGCATCTGCTTGTGGTTAGATGAAGAAGGAAAGAAAGAGAATTTGTAAATTATTTTGGGGAGGAAATTTTGACATAAAAAGTATTAGACTCAACCATCTTTTTGAACTGTACTTGGAAAATATAGCTAGGAAAATAATTTATTAATAATAAAGCCAGCAAACGCTTGATAACTGAGATTTTATTTTTCAACATTATTTCAGATAAATTTCCCAAACTGTTTATAAACCTATAATTAAAATATTTCTGATATTAACAACCCATGTACATTAGCTCAGATCTTGTCAGGCAGCTCTGAACAGAAGAGTCACAAACCTGCATTTTAAAGAACATTCCCATGAGTCAAAGAATTCAGCTTTCCAAAAAATCAAATGAGAAACAGGACTTTTAAAGAAAGATGAAGTCCTAAAGGACTTCCCACTTTTTCAATTATTTGTAACTTTTTAAACATTCATACCTTTCAGTTCTGATCTGTGTCTTTAATTTATAATTGATATGTATAACAGATCTAAAAAAAACCCCCAAAACAAATAAAGCACCTTGTGCTTTTTTTTTTTCCTGTATTCCAGAGTCTACTGTCAATGACTCATTTTAGAGAGAGAAGTCAGTGTTCTTTAAATGTCAGTAAGGTTTCCTCTGTTAGCTCCACTTCCAGCTCCATGCTAAATTATTTAAATGTAGAGAGCTTCCTTTGTGGTTACTCTGGATACTATTCAAAACACCCTGAAAGACTGTTTACGTGATATTTAAAATCTCCATTGCTCCGGATTGAATAAAACCCTTAATGTTTTATTAAAGAAGTATGACCCGAAGATCAAACTGGAGATCAAAGTGTTACTTTAAATATCCATGGATTTGACCATCCTTCTTGGTGATAACAACTGAAAGTTAAAGAAAATAAAATTTCTCAGTCTAATTCATGAAGTTGAGAAATAGGTTTGCTAATTTGAGTGAAGCACGATGTTGGCTTGTGTAGCACTATAGTGGCACACATGATTGAGACTACGGTGTGGCTAAAAGCAGTTGGAATGAGTCCTGCAGCATTATTAGATAAGTTTAGTTTCTCTTTTGGAAGCTCCACAAATATTTTAAACAGCTAGACAGCCAGTTAGAACTTGCCAGTCTCATGAATACTCAGACCCCATCAGTATGTGGTTGCATCAAATTAATACAAAGTACTCACAAGAGACTTTGAAGGCAGGGAAGATCACAACACTATCAAGAAATCCAGACACCCTGGCTGAAGATTTTCAGCTGACTGTTGATTTACCTTTAGATTTTGCAGCCAGTGGGAGGGTGAGCAAGTCACTGGATAAGGGCTAGTGGTAGCCTGATCATTATTATTCCCATATTGCCCAGTTAACAAGAATTTCGTAGATCCTCATGTCATTTATTCATTTGGCCCTGGAAAGTATTTCCTTAGAAGGCTAAAAATGGCAACAGTGGGAGCTAGCCAAGGTCAACCCACCAGAACTGGTGTTCAGAACTGCAGATTTTGAAATAAAACAATTCAAAAATCAAAACAGATAATATTATTACAAAATCATAATATACACAAAGAATATTTAATTGTCTCTAAGATGTTTTGTTTACATTTGTTGGGAACAAATTTTGTTAAAATAGTAAAAATATTAGCTGACATTATGATGTCTACAAAGTCTTCTCTAACATAGATTGACTTTAGAGGTTTACGTATTGGAGTCATTAAACAAACACTTATGTCGCAGCTCTACTCTACAATAATATATAAACATACTCTATTTTCTTCAGAAAGTTAGATTATCTTCATGTATGATAGATTAGTAATTATGATATTGTTTCTGTAACAACATTGGTGATACATGAAACTTCGGCATGAATCTATAAAGATGTCTTGCAAATTCACTGTAAAAAGACTGAATCATATTCTGTGTAATTATTTAAGAAATAATCCAAGAGGGCTGAATTAGTTCTATAAAATAATATTATTTGAAAGACAGTTGATCTTTCTTTCAAGACTTATTGCCTGGGTGACTTTTTAGAAATATCTTGCAATGTGAGAAACTGAACTCAGCTACCAGGTTGAAAGCATCAGTCACTGCCTTACTGGTTTCTGATGCTTTGATACATATTATTTACGTGACAACTAATAGCACTGCCTTCTGGTATAATTTTGTTTTCCCAAGAAGCTAAAAGTCAGGGCATCTACCTTGTAACAGAAGCAACAAGTATTATCAAGCAGAAGACTTTCAATTTTATTTGTGAAAGACAGTGTGTGAGTCTATGTGTATTTGTACCGATAGTTTACTTCCGAGGTATAGTAACAGGATCCTTAGGACTACACTGTTTAAAGTAACTTAATACCCTTTGAAGTCAATAGCTACCTAGTAACTATATCAACTGAAGTAAATGTCAGCCTTCATATAAAGCAGCATGCTGTGACTACTCGCACACTGTGCATCTGACCCTGCTGAGCCCCTGCACTTTCCTGTCTCTGCCAATGACGCAACGAGCAGCTGTAATTTCGCAGTGTGCACCCAGACTCAGGCCCCTGAATGATACCCGTGGGTCTGGCACTGTGCTTGGGCTGATTGCCCTCTTCACAGTCCTCCTTCACTACAAAAACCCACTCTCAGCTTTATTTCCTACCTGATCTTCCCTTTACCTTTGTTAGTGCCTCCAAGTTTTCAGTTCTGAATGCCAACACTCAATTTCTTTCTGATCTGTGGAGAAATTCCATTTTCTCTAGCACTGAGATTCAGAGATTCAAGCAAAAAATCGTTTTTTCCAGTGTCAGAAGAGTTAGAACAATTCAAATAATTGGCTTCACTGCTTAGACATACACCTTTCCTTGCTGAGACTGCCTGAAAGAACTGAGGTATGTGGCTTGTGACATACTGCTGTGGAGAAGAGATAAAAAGAGATCAGAATATAAGCCTTAATTTGTTGTTAGTCTGGAAGAGAGCAATGAGGTTGTTGGAAACAGAACTTTAAACTAAGATTATCTGTAGTGAAATTCCGAGAAGATCTATTCTGGTACTGATGTTAGCTTTCAAATTATTCATAAATAATCTTCTTAAGTTCCATTTAAGAACTTTTAAAAAACTAGTCCATCCCAAGTTATAAAGAAAGACAATGAAACGGCATACATTTTTTATATTTGTAAGAAAAACCTTTCTGCGTTTTCTCTGAGTCAAAGGCACTGTTCTTTTTTTCTTTCATATTCCAAAGTATGTCAAAATGTGGACGAAAAAAAGTACAAATAAGAATTCTGAAAGCCAAATAAATTAATTACATTAAAACACACTCTAAATAAGTTTACAGTTGTTGCTCGTTAACATGCTACATACTATTTGAGAAATGATGTAAGATTGTTTTAATTAATTTACTATGTTTCTTGTACAAAAAGCTACCAGCTGTTTTATAAAACATGTAAGAGTGTGGCTCATTCCTGTGATATTTCTAATCGAATACTGTGATGCTACAATTGTGTCCAAGTAATTTTATACATCACTAATCCCTGTCTTGATGTCAATAACATTGTTCATATGAATAATGTTCACATATTTTGCTTTTAAATAGGAAACCAGACAATTAAAAAAAAAAGACAATGCAATAAAAACTATAATAAAGCTAAACAAAGCAAAACAAAAGCCACTAGAATGAGTAGCAAACCCACAAACAAAACCCTGTTCTAGGGTCTGAGTTCAGTTTTTTAAACAGCTTGACTATTTTGTCCTTTCATGTTCCCTACATGTAAGAAAGATATTAGCTACCCTTTATTAAGCCTTGACCCTGCAAATACTTGGAAATATGAATAATGTTTATGGGAAATCAGATTACCAACAAAATTAAAACATAGAATTTTGCATGAAGAATTAGCAATTTTGTATTTTGTGGTTTTGCTTGGTTTTTTGTAAAAAGTTTTTGTTAATATTTACTTGCAATAATCTGAAAAATCACCTGATAAAATAAATATTTGTAAAATTCTTTAAGAATAACCCCATATATGCTATACTAACAAGCATTTTTAGTTTTCCACAAAAATATAATTTTATCCAAGTTAAAGTAATTGGCATTTATCTTTTCAGGAGTTATATCTGTGTGATAGGTTACCTCTCTGTTTGAAGATATAGTAATTGCATTTGGCAAAGCATAAATTTAAAAATGTCCAGTCTTAAGGGTAAATACAAATACTGCTTTTGTATACTAAAAAATTGCATCTATTTCCATTTAAAGTAATTGAAGGAAGATTTGAATGAAAGATAGTTGTAAACTTTAAACAAACAAACAAACAAAAAACAAACAGCACACCATAAGCCTCAAAAATTATTTTTAAAGGGTTTTGTTAATAGAAATAAAAAAATCTGTATTTTTACCAAAAAGAGCTTTATCTGAAAAAAATAACCCAGCTCCTTAAGATATTAATATCTGTGTTCAACCCAGAATGTGCTTTTTGCCTGCTATCAGTTTATTATTATTTCAGCTTAGTGTATCCAGGAGTTTACAGCCAAAGAAAGATTTTTATTTGAGGAAAATGGACAAAAAAAAATAGATTTATAATGAGAAAAAAAAAAAAAAGTGCCCAGTTTTATAACACCTATCTAAATCTAGTGTAGTATTTGAGATCCTGAAGATGCAAGTGCATCCTTCATGGCTATGTATCTTGCACTGTTTGAAAAACCCTAACTCCTAACTCCTATATCCATAGTAAGTCTTTCCAAGAAAGTGGGGAAGTAGCAATGATTGGCTAGTCACACCAATTGATATGATGATTATCTAAGTAGATGCAATTATCTGTAGTATATAAGTGTTTTCAGAATCAAATTCACAGTTTCAAAATCGAAGCATACTATGTGCATGATTTTAAATATTCATGATTTGAAGCTTGTTCATAAGTTTCACTGTACTCAATCAAGCAGACGTCTGCTTATAGAGGGATGACAGTTAAAAAATGATACCCTTAGTACAAATTGAGAACCCATATAGTCTTTTCGCATGACCGTCTCTACCTGGACTTTGCTTAGTATCATCATATTCCTGTTCGCCCATCCCTCCACTCTGTACCTTCTGGGTTGCAGCCCTGCCCTTGTATATATTGCAGCTTGATGCCATCTGCAAGTTTTATGAGCAAGCACTCCATAACCTTCTCCAAGTCATTGACAAAGATGTTAAACAGGACAGCTTTCAGAACACATATTCTTCTTATCTAAAATAGCTGAACACATTTAAAATCACAATTTTAGTAGAAAAATGGCAGACACAGATTCTTTGGTGCTGCCTTCCTGTATTTCTTGGTGGCTTTTCATTTGAAGAAGAAAGTCTGTAACGAAATACGTTATGAATACTGTAAGAAAATGCTTTGTACAATGCCGTACAAAGAGGGAGAGAGAAAGCTGTAGAATATGCTGAGGGGTGTTCTTTAAAGAAATTAATGAACTTAACTGTCCTTGACTTTATATGTTATTTTACAGATTTTTTTTTTAAAGATTATTATACAGATTCACTTTATTTTCCTCAAATGTATTTTCAGATATGATATTAATATGCTTTGCAACATGTAAATCTCAGTAGAATCTCTGTTGATGTCTTTTATATCAGCTTGTCCTTCAGTCAAAATCAGTTCACGTGATCAAACTGAAATTATAATCTGCTGATACGGCCCTAAATTAATTATCCACTCTCTAAGAAGTATCTTGCATGCCTATTTACATTTAGTTCAGGTCAAGGAGCTTACTCCAGTATGCTATCTTACCTGGATATTTTACATTCATTACATTTACATAAATGAATCTATATTAATGATTTTACATGTAAAAACAGTGGTATACAAGTTCACTCACTGAGTGGCGATTTGAGGAACATCTGTTGTCTTCATATAATCTCATAAAACAATAACCATCTCAGATTATTCATAAATGGATCATATTACACGCAACAGACTAAAGTACAATCACCCACCGAAAATTATGTGGTACTTCTTATTGTTCTGGTTTTAAAATGCAGCTACTGTGACATTGCAATCTGCATGACAAACTCCTGGAGACTGCACTAGGAAATGAATACTAGAGGAAGAAGAAAAACTATTCATGAAATCCCATGGATACATTTAAATAAAGTAACAAGCAGGAATGTTGTAATTTCAATTTTAATATAACTAAATCACAGCATCAATATGGTTTTTATACTTGTAGATCTGTTTAACACTACAGAAATCTTTTTCTTATACTTTTCATCGATATATCTAACGTGGTTTCTGAATCTCTAGTAACTATAATAGCAGGAAATTTCTAGAGCATTTTGCAGATGGGTTCCTGCTGTCACCTGGGGGAATTAAGACTGTAACCTTCTTTCTAATACTTCCCATCTTCTAGTGTTAATGCTGAATTAGGTATTGCTAATTTAAAAACCAGAACAAAACAAAACACACAACGGCAGAAAACCTAAGTGAGGACTGTATTGTCCAGGGTTCCAGCCTGCTGTATTCCTCAAGAATTTCACTTATTTGTTATTTCAAAACAGAATTTAGCAGGAATAATAAAATGAAATTTCTATTACAAACAAAGGTGGAGACTAAAATAGTTTTTTTATTAAAAATTGCAAAAATTATATCCATTCATAAGCATAAATAATTTCCATAAATGAAATATTTCATTAAGATAGATTTTGATGACAAATAGCAAAATTCTTTGTGAGACTCAATCATTATATTGACAGGAAAAAAAAATTAGAGCATTCAGACTATCAGATGCACAATGAATGATTCTCAGAATGCACAGATCCTTTCTCTCAAGAACAGTCTTGCAGATTGGCAAATGCTTTCATTGTGCTTCTCTTATTTGTTAATATATTTTTAACTCAATGGTGTATCTTTTTTTTTTTTCATTATAGCTGTAGTATTTCTGTGCAATCTACTCTAGGTCAACCTGCTTTAGCGGGTGAGTTGGACTAGATGATCTCCAGAGGTCCCTTCCAACCCCAGCCATTCTGTGTGATTTGAACTGTAGAGACTTTCATGCAATTACTCCACTGTTTAATCTGGCAAAATTTTGTGTTTCAGCAATAGGCAAACAGTACTCTCTTTTGATTAGAAGATCTCCAGGTTATTGTCTCAAAGTATATAGGTGATGTTCAATTTTGACATTATTTTATCATTTTTATTTAAACCCAAAGGAAATAAGATACATTTTTTCTTTGTATCAGTCTTTCAGACTTCAGTTTTACAAAGCCACTGAAATACTGAGACCCTTTCACTGAATTAGTGGAAATAAAAAAATGATGATTTTCCCAAAGACATCTAAGTGTTTTCACTTTGTCATATTATATAGCTCAATATTATATTAAAAATATAAAATGTTTTGTACGGGTCATTATTACTTAATGAAAGCTTTAGACCACAAAACAGAATTACACTGTCATAAGGCTGTTCTTATGTTCAGCCTTGCTCCACCCATTTTATCTACTATGCAGATTGTAAGCAAACTTAATGACTGTGCTGGCAATAACTGAAGGAATTCCTTTCCTTCTTGCATGTTTTAATTGTTCAAACTATGCCAGTTCTTATTTCTATAGTAATTGTTTACTGTGCCTTACATAGGTTGTGGTTTTTGTTTTTTTTTTTTTTTAATAAGCGTAGCCCTCGAGATTCAAAGTAAGAAGTATGAATTTTTTTGATATACTGGTCAGTTCAATGTTTGGCTTGCATTACAATATCTTATGTATTTGGCAATAACAGTTCTCAATTCATGTCAGATATGTTAACCAGTCTGACAAATCTTATCCATATCAATAGTAATGCCACAGCCAGAATACTTCATAAATATATTCAATGTATTATTTGAAGGGGAAAAAAAAATTAAGAGCAATTGATATTTTTGGGAAAAATTTTTGAGTATGGGATGTTTCCTCATGTTTGAAAATAATATTTTCCTAAAAGTGTATATATGTGTCTCATTTAGAAATACTGATTTATGTATAAAATTCTCATTAAAAGAATATATTTAAACAATACTAAACTTTAAAAGGTTAGAACTTATCATTAAATTGGTGGTCAAATTTAATTCCAACCCCTTATTTTTTTTTCTATCTTTTGATAGCCATGTATTGGTTAGGGAAAGGAGACAAAATGAAAGGTCTATGAGGATGTGTGGTGAATGTATACTCTTTCCAGGTAGTGAATCCTACTTATAAGTACCTTGCTGAAACAGAAGGAGCTTAGGCTTCAGTTGCTTTATATCTTCTGAGACCCTTAATTTAAATTTACTCCTTTTAAAATTATCATACACCTGTACTAACTAATGTCCTCCTTAAGAAGTAAGCCCCTCTTTGTCGATGAATGGGTGGATCTCAGGCCCATTTTGAGGATACAGAGAGCACTAAACCAGAGCAAGATCCGTGTATTATATGGCATCTGATCATGTAAATAAATACTTACAGTTCCAGAAGAAAATAAATGTAAACTAAAATTTTAGTCAACTTTTATTCTGTCACTTACTGATTTATGAACATTTAACTCGGCCAAAATCAGCTTTACTGTCTCCTCCTGTATCTCCATTTCTCTTAGTGGTTCTGCTTTCCTATTTTTCCCATTTCTTTCAGAAGTTCCCTTCATACAATGGTACCAAGGCTGCTCTGACCATCTCTTCTAGTTCTTTGATACAAAGGCCAGTAGAAAGACTAGTGAAAACACAGGCAAAACAGCTCTGTTCTGGTAACATTACTACATAAGCTAGGATTTCCAATGTCAGGAAAAAAGCCCTGTTCAGCCTACAGAGCCCTTGACTGAAGCTTGCTTCCAGAAGAACCATGGAACCTATTGCTACTAATTCTTTCCTCTAATCTTATATCTAAATACTTTTTTCAAAAGGCTGAAAAAAGATCAGCAGATTAATGAAAAAAAAAAATCATGCTCTAGCAGATTCTCAGTAGGGAACCTTGCTTTAAGTTGCACTTCAGTGTCAACTACTTTTCCCCTGAAAAAGTAATAAGTAAAGATAAGCAGACTCCTTCAATAAGCAGACTCCTTCAATAGTATAAGCTTTGCCTATTTAGCAGAACGACAGATGGGTTAAAACATTTGCTGGTAGGAACACAATATAATAGTCATAAACTTAGAAATACATTTCAGACAAACAGGTTATTCTATAACCTATAATTAAAAAATATTACATTTTCTATTTAAGACAGATTAAATCATCTCAAATTTGAAAAATCTCTTCATAGTTCTTTACTATATGAAGAAAACGGTACTTTTTAAATTATCTCTAGCAAATTATTTTAACTTTTATTGACAATCAACATACATTTCTTGATTCTAAATTGGATGCCCAGCTTAGGACAGTTATGTAAGTTTATAAAAAATGGAAATAAAAGGGAAGATACAGAGGCCAATTCATCCCACCTGAGATCTCTAAGACAGGTGGGACAAATTCCTCTTTACAGGTCTTTCTGGAGACTTTGGAAATGGTTTGAGTACCTCATTTTTTAGACAGTTACAGCCAGAGAAAGTGGATCTAAACCCAAGCTTTCAGCAAGTGGAGATTTTGCTGCACTTTGGTTTAAAAATTCTCAGCACCATTCTGCTCTGTGATGGGACACTTTGTTAATTGTGTAGACCAAACACATAGTGAAGTTTTTACCTGACACATGATGTCAGGGACATGCTGTCAGATATGACTTTCAGTATCTTTCTGCATTGGCATTTCCCAGATTTTATGTGCAATTTAGATTGATTAAATTTAAAACAGATTTTGCCAAATTAATCTCAGTTTATACTATTTTTTTTTCTACTGGATGCCTTTTATTTTTATTTCCCATTTTAATGGGTGTTCACGTTACCTCCACTCAGTACCTGTTATGATAACAATGTTTAATTTCATTATTTTCAATGGAAAATTAGATTATTGATATCATTAGAATATAAGTTAGGACAGAGTGCACTTCTGAAATTATGCCTATTATTAGAAGAACCACAGTTTCAGCAATGTAAGTAAACTTTTTTTTTAAAATACTGTAGAAGAAAAGCCTGAGTTTCACCTGGAAAATTTTAACAGTGTCATTTATGAAATAGTATGCTTTAGTGTGTTATACTAAATATTTACAAAACGTTATGCTGGAATGCCTTTGAAGGCAATATTGACTCACAGCTCATCGAGTTGATTGATGTTTTTTCATGGGTCATTGCAAGTAAGGCCGTTTACATCTTGTGTGATCTTTAAGTACACATGATGTAATATATTTAATATATATTTACTGCAACTATTACTTTTAAAAGAAACCTAGAGATAATTTTTCATGAATTTTGATTAATTTTAAGCAAAGTTTTTTTAAAACTTATTTTACAAATCCACTGTGCATGGATATCACAGAAGTCCCACTGGTGATATAGAGCTTCCCTAGCACTCAGAAACTGATGAATGATTCACTGTGTGGAAAGAGATGTACTACCCTGCGAAGGCATGGTGGGCTATTAAGTATTCAGTGAAGGCAAAGTGGTCTATTGAAGGAATGTCCACACTATTACTTTTGAATTTTTATTTAATCCTTATAAATTCAGACTGTGCGTACAGGCTGAATTTTGTCGATTATATGAATTTAGTTGGCAAAAATAGTTACTAGAATGAGATTCAGAAAGACTGTTCCAGAACAGTGGTGGTGATAGTTCCTGTGGTAGGTATTCCAGTATCAAATCAACATCAGGGTGTTCTGTTAAACTTGAATTCTAGGGTATATAGAGGAAAGTTTTATGGTTATATGTTTTTTAGTGAAGAAATAAGTAAATAAAGAAAACGTTTAAATAACTGTTGACAAGATTTAAGCACAGAAACAAATATTAAAGGGAAAGCAGAAAATGAAAAATCCATGTTTAACATTAGAGTACTGAGCAGACACAGAATTCTGTGAATATTCAATACAATCAGTTGCATAGTTCACATAAGGTATCATATTTCATCATACCTGCTTCTTAATATAAATATAGAATACTTAACTCTACACAAAGAAATCTTTAGTTTAGCATTGACAGATTGTCTTTGCAGGTTTTCCAAACAGGCTGGTCAGTAAAATATAACTGTCTTAAAATATATGCCCAGAGAAATCACTTTCTGCACAAAATGAGCCAAATCATATCCATAACAGAGATTTCCATAACAGGGGTCTTTAAGAACAGGTTTTCACAAAGTTTCAGGTACAATAAAGATTGTCTTTTTTGGGGGTACCTGCTGATACATGTCTTCAGATCTCTTTCTGGTCCAGTAGATAGAAAATCATTGCGTATATCACATGAATACATCAATACAAAATATAGTAATCCTCACTATAAATTACTGTAATTTATTATAGAAACATAAACTCTGATCTCATATGTTAAAAAAAAATATTTCAATTTTCCTTTATTCAGATTATAAATGGTTTAACTTCTGTATGGAAATCTACAATAGCATCTCCTGGTTTGATTAGAGCTTCAGGGTTTTTTGACTGTTATGAACTGAGTGATGAAGAAGAAAGTGAATTTACACTAGTCTTCTCCAGGAATGAAAAATACTTGCACAGCCTGAGTTCAACTACTGAGCAGAGAAGACCTGCAAGCCTGCAGTGCTCATCAGCTGGAATGGAGCATCCATTTTTCATTCACTGCTATTGAATTCTGCATCATCTCTTCCATAACTGTCACTACCCTAGATAGGTCATCAATATTTCAATCAACAACAAAATGTAATAAGAAAGAGGAAGCATTAGGTCTGAAGAACTAGACTTTCCTAAAAACAAACCATTTCTACTCAGTTGAACAAGAAATGTTGTATTGTGGTCTCAACTATATTAAATAACTGAGTTGAAGGTTGGGCACAAAGGAGTCCATTTCCTTTTCACAGTTATATACAAGCTAATGAACGCAAAAGGTCATACAACTTGAGTATACATGTCTGTTTTAAAAATGGCTTTTGAGAATTCCTCATGTGAGTAGAAAGGGTGCATCAATAAGTGTCCTGGGTGGCCAGATAGCATCTGGCTAATGGCATGAAGACAAAGCAGTCCAAAGAAGGGGATGAAAGATGATATTTTCTCCTGTTTGCAAACTCTTACTGTATCCGACATTACCTTAAATAGGCATCCCAATACCTTAATAGACTTATACTTTAAAAAAATAGCATTTACTGAGTAGTATTACCTTGGTAAATAACCCATGGATAGAGCTGAAGACTGGCATCTTACAGCGTTGCTGAAGCAGGGACTGAGGTCCAGGGCTAGGCTGAAATGGAAATTTTGGGCCCATGGGCAGCATGGGGAGAGACCCCAGGGAGGGATCAGCAGAAATAGTCAGGTCCCTGTAGTGCTCTCAAGGCCCTGGCAAACATCTGAATAAAAATGGTGAGTGATTTCCTAAACTGGGTGTCTTGTCTGTTAGATCTAGTTTATGACTCTTCTTTGTAAGTACGAATCTCTGTTGCAGCTGTTGAACATGTCACAGGAGTTTTTCGCTTTGAACAGGTTGAAGCTTGTACTGTTTCAATCACAGAACAGTTTATTTGGACTAAAGAACAAGCTAAGGTAGTGTAGTAAAGTCAGTTTTGTGCATTTGACTGCAAAATCAGAAAGTACAAACTTGACATATTTTCTTACTTTTACTTTAGGAAACATATTATTGTAGAAAGATATTATAAAGTCAAAAAATCTCCATATTTTTCCCAATTATTTATTTCAAGAGTATAAAATATAAATTGTTAGCATTTCAAACAGGAAGTTAAGGATCAGAATAAATACAGATCCCTTCCACTAACAGTTTACTAGATTTTTTAAAAATCGTTTTTTATACATTACCATTTTTCCTCTTATATACACTTCTCATTCACAAGTGTAACCACTCAGAGAGAGAAGTTGAAATTCTTTGTACAAATAAGTGTATAGTAGTTATGTTAACATCTATAATTATGAGATTAATGGTCACCAGTCAGATGCTTCTGTGACCAAATTCAGTCACTAATATATTTTACCTTTCAGAAGTACAAATGTGAAGGACACTATCATGGTGTGGAATCTTCTCAAAACAAACAAACAAACAAGCAAACCAACCCCCCAAAACAACACCAAAACAAAACCAGATTAAAAAAAAAATAAAAGTATAGAAATAACTAATGCCTACTATTTCCTGGTAGAAGGACCAGAGGAGTGACTGCTAGGACATTATCAGATCCTGTTCAGAAACATGGCCCTGAAGTGTTAAAAGGAATGTAATGATACATTTACCTACCCATGTCTGTCAGTCACTATTCATCAGTAATGTAAGATAAAGTAAGTCTCCTATTATGTCCTCATATTATTGACAAAATGAAAACAGGAAAGCAAAATTACTTTGTCAAGGGGCATTCTATTTGCAAAAAAGTACGGACGGAAAAATGCTTTGGGTAGCCTGGAAGACTCTAGTAGTAAAGCCAACTGCAGTTCATTAATGACATGATTACTGTATCCTTCTTAATGCGTAGATGAAATGTCCTGTGACTCTTTTGCCAAGGATCTTGAACTTGGCTCAGTAGACCTGCTCGTAGTTCTTTCTGTGATGCCGACTGCACAGTCTATTTATGCATTCTCTGTTTATCCTTCTTTTCCAATCAAAATGAAAGAAATAGGATTGCTTGGCTCATTCTGCGCAGGTGGTTGCTCTGGGCATGTTTCATGACACTGACATTTTGCTGTCTTTTGTTTACTATGGAAGTCTCCTCCTAAGTTAAAATACCTCATTATCATTATGATCTGAGACAAAGTTTGTAGGCTTAGAAAGGTAGCGGCTGAAAAACTGATAGATAGATAGATAGATAGATAGATAGATAGATAGATAGATAGATAGATAGAATGTTGAAAACAGTTTTTCTGTGGTTAGCTTGATTGTGCTCATCAGTCAGACACTTTGAGTAAAAAGTTAAATAGTAGCTGTAGACCAGGGACCTTTGCAATTGAGAAAATGATAATGCTATTAGTTTGTGTATGGCAAAAAAGAGAGATCGTCTGTCCTGAGTAAGGAAGGAATAAGGTGAGCAATCTAAACTCATGAAACAAACATTTCTAATGATTTTTTTTTTTTCTCCCTGACACTCAAGTGTGATATGGATTTTAACTATCAGGCTCTTTTGTGGATGTTCTGCTGAATTCCATTCAAGTACAGTACTGAGAAGTCAAATATTAAATAGATATTTTGTGAAAGATGTTTCCCCATTGGTAACCAGACATATCTACACTTTATTTTAATTTTTTTGTATTTTTTTTAAGTTTTTTTGGGTATGTAATGGTTACATCTTCAACAAAATTATTCAGTGCTCTATGTTGCATTCTCATGCTTCATGTATACCGATTCTGAAAATGAGTTTAGTAATATCAGGGATTGCTTGAGTGTTAGGAGTAAACCTTGTTCCAAGACAGGATCTCCTTTTAGTGAATATTATAATTTATTTCTTTGGGAGGAAAAAGATTACAGCATCCAGCATGCAACAATTTAAGTTTAATAAAAGCTTGTTTTTCTTCTGCACTTCTGTCAGTTTACAGGAGGAGCATAATTTCTTCAAAGGTGTTACCATAAAGACCTCTTATGAGCAAAGCTGATTTTTAGACTTTTTAGATTTCTGAAACTAGCCCTAACTAGGATATGTCATCAGCACTGTAATCAAAGTTAGAACAGTAACATCCAAATTCTGTGTATAACATTGATTGGCAAATACCAGAAGCTCGATAAAGGTTTTTAATATATAGCTAGAGTCTTAGGTACCAGCACCTTTCATATGAGGATAATATCCAACACAATTACCCTTTTAGTTTTGGTTTATTAGTAGGTAAAACTAACCTCCTGGGCCTTGACAACAACGTAGTGACTTTGTTACTTGCAAAGTAGATGCCATACATCTACATAAATAATTAGTATAGTCCTTGCCAATTAGCTATGACATCTTTTGAGAAAGAAACTTTAGCAATTTTGCAATTGTAATGTTAATGCTAAGTCAAGTCTCTTGAATTATTTGCTAATTGCGTTACGTTTTTTCAAGTTTTAAAGACTTGAACAGAGTAACACAAATCACTTTTCCTCCTTAAAAAAAGGTTATTTCAGATAAACTATAAGACAAAAATGTTGATTGTCATGGCAGTACACCTCTTCAAACTAAAATAAGGGGAAAACCATTGAACAGTTTTAGTTCTGTTTTTTTAAGGATATATAAAAATAAAATTTAAAATATCAATAAATACTAAGTCAAAATAAGATCACTAAAGCATTTCATTAAAACAAAAAGGAAGGGAGAATAGAGCTCTATGTTGTGAGGGCATACTGAGTAAATATAAAATGTAATTAAAGCAGACATTTTTCCTATGAAAATTTGTACTTTTAATTTTTCAGTTGATGATATTGGCCATCAAGCTGAAATTCAGCAGTTTGGATTCCTAGAAATCACTTCTGTTATGACAGAATTAACTAAATGCCAGTACAAAGAAGAGCACCACTTTTTGTCTCTCACTGCTTCCAAATAAAAAATCTGTTCAGAAAAAAAATAAATAAAAGTACTTAAATGAGTCTAACAACTTCTACAAGCAATTTCAATATAAATGTTCTCATCAGTGAATTTATTTGATGATTTAAGGGATAGCATTTTCATTTATGTTTATTTGCATTAGTAGTTTTTTAGTGTGTTAATTTTGGTTTTTCCTATTTCATCAAATTAAACTTAAAGCCTGTGTTACTGCAAACAGAGTAAATGAAAAATTTACATTAATGTTTTAGTTCAGATCAGGACCATTATTTTGAAGTGAATCTCCTTATTATACTCACCACACACATTTTTTCACATCACAGGGTGGTTTCAGAGAGTGTCACCTGGATTTATTTTGGATGAAAGTGAGGTCAAACATAGAATAAAAACATTTTTAGTGTTCTTTAACAGCTAAAATTACTTAAATACAGGGTACCAGTCAAGAACTAGCAAAAATAGAACATCATTTGGTATGGACATTGGATCATCAGTATTTATTGTTTCAGTCTGAAGGGTAGCACCCATTGAACAGCACTACTTACTAGTGTGGACATACACACTAAATATCCCAAGTAGAAAGCTAGTCCACTCAATGAATAATTCACTCAAATGAAATAATTTCAGAATCATTTCCATAATCCTGATGCAAGTATGCATTTGCAGAATTGGTATCAAGGCTTAACATTACCATGCAAGCAAAAGGCAAGGAACCCTTGTTTGAGGACTTCAGAAAGGATTTGGAACCATTATATTCCATCAACCAACCTTCAGTGTATTTGGAATCATACTTTTCAAATATATGTTTGTTTATTCTGTCTTGTACCAGATGCAGACCTTACTTTTAACCTGCCTATTTATTGAGAAAATGATGTCCTAGTTCCTCATTTGCCACATAAAAAATGCCTTGCAGATTAAGTGGGTTCTTTTGCCTTTGCATGGTAGAATCATGTGGTTCAACAACACTGGAAAATGATTTCTCAGGTGTTGCTATTTTTTTCTTTAATAAACAACCCTTCCCCCCAAAAAAGTACATCATGTAGGGCAGAGAAGAAAAACAAAGAAAACCTAGAAATATTATTTTCATATCTAGGCTTTAAGTGTTCAAATTTTAGTAAGTTCCAGTTATCCAAGTTATTGATATTTCTTGGGGAAAAAAAGAAGCAGATTATACTTCTGTAATATGCTTTCTCTGTTTGTCTGCTAGAGATTCATATCAATCTTTTGTTATCAGCCCGAGCAATATCTTTTCCCTATGAAGAAACCTTTAGTGGTTTTAGCAGTACTCTCTTGTAGGCTTGCCCTGAAGTGGAACTTTCAAACAAAGAGATTCTCTTCTCTGATAACGCTCTCTCTCTTTAAGTAGTATCATTGCTGTCCTCTCTTTGTTTGCTTTCTCTTTTCTCTAATCACATCATTTATTTCTGTGTGTACAATCAGGGAGAGCATAATACTAATCAGGTAAACTGTAGGTGATGTGTGTGTTGAAACAATGCATTTTCCCCCTTTGTTTTCATAGTCTCTTTCCTTACATTGGAGCTGAAGAGTAATCTGAATATTTGGAAAGGTATTCTATTGTTAAATTATAGAAGTGACACACAAAAAAGTCCTTAAACTGTTGTTATGGAAGGCACAGAGCACATATAAATATTGGATGCTACTAGTAGAAAAGCCTTCCAATCTGCACAAGAATATCTGGAATAAGCAGGTAAAGAATGCTCAGGGTAACGTGTTGCAGACTAAGCAGTGATACATCCCCCTTTGTGACCCTTGGGAATAGGGTTTTAGCAACATAGTGGCAATATAAGTACAACTAAAATATTTTATTTGATTATTGTTCCCTCTTTTCTCTAGCTTCATATATTCTTCCCCATCTAAAGAGCCATACTAAGGGTTCTAGTTCAGCAAGGCACTTTAGCAGGTCCCTAAGTATAAATACTTGAGTTATCCCACAGAAAACTACTGGTGTACTTAAAATTAGGCACCTGCTGAAGTAATGTTTTGAATTCGGGCCTGAGTGATTGCACATGCAAATTGTAACTGATATCAACATCAATTATAACAATCCATCTTGGCAGCCAGGTGGTTTGTTTATGCCTGAAAGCTTCTTCTGATTGTTATATTCATTTTATAAATGCAGACAATGGCAGTTACATGTTATGGACATGATAACAAAGCTTTGAGTAAGAAACACTGATTCCAGAATCATTACACCCCAGATTTTTACTTTGAAAAATAAGAAAAACAGTACAACTGTTAATATAAAGGTTCCAAATATCTCCCGGGTTTTGGCAAGTGACTGTGCATTAAAATAAACTATAGCATATAACAAGTGAAATATTATTCCCACAGTCCAGCATCCAAATACTTAAAATGGGTTACCGTAAGCATATGATCACGTATTTCAGTACATTTATACAGCAAAAGAGTCTAAAAAACCCCAGGAATTTTGAATATATTTTAAAGACTGAGTTGAATCAGAAAATATACGTTAGGGAACATCTGAACTGGCAGAGAAAATGCGTGCAATTAGGCAATTTTAGAAGAAAGCACCTGAAAAACTCATCTCAACTCCAATCAAATTACATATTTCATATTGTGACCTTGCTGAGATGAGAAATGTTTGGATGGCACATGAAGGTAGGAGGTATGGAACAATTTACAAACACATGCTACCTTCAAATTATAACAGTCTCCTACTAAGTAATTATTTGCATGTTGTCTCTGTCAGTATTGATTACACTGAATATAGTATTAAAAGACTGTATTTTCTGAGAAGGAGAAGAACATGGGTCAGTGGATAAGCTTTTCATCTCTAGAAACAGAAGTTCACTGTGTGAGCATTTGAAAATGAATATTAATTTGTTATATTTTGGTTGAAATTTAACTACAGCATAGAATCTGTACACAGTTAAAATGATTGGCTAGCAATAGTTTTTTCCAGTCACTGTAAGGTTATGATGTAAATAATAATTACAGAAATAAATGACGTACAGATTAACTATATATGTTTTGAGAGATTAAGAAACATGCAGTAGTGTTTGCAGAACTGGTGATAACTAAAATCATTTTAAAGCATACAGTTTTATTTTCTGTTCAATTATTTTTGCTTAGGTTAACAACTGCCATGAACACTGAGTCCCTTCCGCTTATACCCCACTAAATGTAACATAAGTTACATCATCAAATTCAATAAAGCTAAGATTTCACCTCAAGGAAACAAAAAACACATTATTCAAGCTGTCCATCATGTCTGAAATAATTAGGTGAATTTTAGTTTGTTTGGGGTTTTTTTGTTTGGTGGTTTTTTTTTTTTTAATCTCAAAATGTTTTCATCTTGTTTTCAGTATGAAACAAAGCCAGTTTTAATGACTCTTAGTTTGGCTATAGGAACTGCCTATAGATCTTGTAAAGCTCCTGACACAATGAAAATTCGGTATGTGTTTCATGTAGAGCATTGCATGTAGGTAGTACATCACAAAAAAAAAAAAAAAAAAAAGTGCATGCTCTATTTCCTGTAAATAATATTCCTCCAATGCTGAGAAAAGTAATCTACATCCTTAGAAATGTGTCATTTTTAGAAAAGAGCAGTGATCTGAACTCAGCCCACATTCCCCTAAAACAGTACTCAATTTTTATTAAGGTTAAAGATAGTATTAGTACCTACTAGCAAAATTGATACTTGTGGGCAGTTACAGACTGGTGCATTTGGTTGTCTGAATTCCAGGTAAATATTCTGTCCTAGTGTGTAAACCCAAGTCCGTGTTGACACCTGAATAGAACATACTTATCTATGTATCTGTTGACTCTGGAAGAAGGTTCCAGGTTATGCAAGGAAAGTTTCACAGATCACTCAAAAGTTTTCACACTGTTGAGTAAATCTACCTGAAAATGTGATATTCAGAGATTCTTGAAATTGCTATGTGTGCAGCTTAAATCATGTGGAAGACATGTCTAACATTATTTGGAACTTGGTCTTTTCTCCTCAAAAGGCATTCTGGAAGAGGGGGAGAGAATATAGATACACTTCAACCACTGCTTCATTTGGCCTTCCCACTCATTTAAATGACATTAGTTCCAAGTTGTTTTTCTAACTACTTCAGACAGAATAATTCCCTGAAACTCTCTTCTAAGACTGAACAATTGCAACCTAGGAATACTCTATCAGAGATGATCAGAAAAACTCCAAGGAGTACCAGGAGATTTATCAGAAATGGCCAAATATCTGAAAGTGAAATCTTTACCAGAAACATACTGTTAGACATTTTTAAAAGAAAAACACCACACAGTGTAACAGAGAACACCTGTTTGCCTCTTTAAAAAAGTATACTTTATATACTAAGTTGAAATCCAAATTATTTGTTCAACTTCTTGGTAATTGAAGAATTTTACAAGGAATTTTTCCTTTTACAAGGAGTTTTCACTGTTATGTGTTTTTCTGGGCTAGTATTAACAAACAAACAAACAAACTCCCAAAACAAATAAAAAACCAACCAAAGACAAAACAAAACAAAACACCACACAAAAAACCCAAACAAACCCAAAGTGTAAAATATCTGCTGACCAGTTGGTATAAACATCATATTTTATCCAAAAAGACGAAGACAAGAGGATGTGCAATGTTTACCATTATAGAAGACTACTTGGAAGACGGAAAAATGATATTTTGCTTTGGTCACCTCAATTTACATTATTTCTTGTTAATTCTCAATAGCACAAAACTATTAGCAAGTTAGAATCTAATGTAACTTTATCCTATTCAATATACATTTACAACTGAAAACTTGTCAAGTGAAGTATTAGTTCTTAGTAATTACCAAACACATATTTAATGTTTATTGTTCATCAATTTTTGCTTAGTAATTCATTTGCATGCCTTATTTGACTCTATGGATCAAAATTTTTGTCTTATGGCTATATGATATTTGTTACAGTTTTATTCCTGTGATAGATTCTCCTATGTGTTTATCAGGAACACATATTTCAATTAAATGAGTCTTTAATGTAAGGAATTCAATTTGGAAAGAAAAGTTTAAGAAGGTTTTAACTGTTGTTGTTCTCATGACTGCTGAGAATAATATTTGTTAAGCATTTCATTTAGAACATCACATCACCTGCAAAAACAACAAAAAAAGATTCTCAATTCCATAAAATGCATGCATCAAGTTTTTAGTTAAAATGCTGGCAGTACCTACCTTATTCACATATTGAAAGTGTAGTTCAGTGTCTAAAATATCTATTTTACAAGGTCCAAAAACAATCTCATAAAGGTATCACACGTGATAATTTTCAAAGTATGCTAAGGTAAGTATGTGTCAATATATTATGCAACTGATTACTTAATGTCTAACTGTAGACTGGTGTTATAGTCAATAGAATACTATAAATTGCTATTTTTACTGGCCATCTATCCTCTCCTAGACAGCTATCTTAAAGTGAATGTCCTGCTTGATTGGCTGGTTCTCATTAATTGTATTGAGAATACACGTTCTTCAGCTTGGAAAAGGGCATAGCTTTCAGAAGGCTGAAGTTAGACTTCTGTCATTTTTCTTACAGTTAAAATTAATGCTAAAATCTCCTTGCTAGATGAATTGTTTGCCAATACCACAAGCCAGAGTATAAGAACTCTTCTGGCCTACAAAGCATGAAAAATGTATAGGCATGACATACGCAGTGTAAGGTTTTGTAGAAACTCAGATGGGTGGAACTAGTCAAGATGAAGAGGACTGTGAGACTGTGAGATAAAGCTTTTTTGGTGATGTACAACACCCTGTACATAGATGGAGTGAGAAAATTCTCCTTTCAAATGATTGTGCTTTAATGTTGAAGTGTTCAAATTTCTCATGGTGACTTTGTATCATTAACTTCCACTAAAAGGCAATTTAAAGAATCAGTTACAACTCCCTTAGATCTGAAACACAAGGCTAATATGGAAAGGGAAAATTACTTCTAAAAAGATAGTGCAAGGCTTATGAAACATAGAAGTTGAATTACCTATAGAACAAGTGACTGTACCGAGGCAATATTTGCACTGTCTAGATTTTTGCATGTCTGTAGAATAATGACATTTTGTTTCCATGCATTGCATTTGCATGCAATGGGAAGTAAAAAAATTTCACTATTCGCAAGTCTCTCCTGCTTTTCATATTCATGTTAATATTTATGACAGATTATGTTTTAGAACTACAAACACTTCAACTCTGAGTTTTGATGTTAATGTATTATAAAAATCTTTAACAGTCATGACTGCAGATGGAATTTTTTCGGTGCTATTAATTTCCTAATTATTTACTTAATCCTGATTATGATGTGTGCAAATTGCAAGGAATTGGCACTTCTGATGTCTTTCATGCAAATAAGAAGAGCTAATGTGTCTCCTTTCTTTGGAAAGGATCCAGAATGGAATAACAAATAGCCACACACTTACCATGTAATTTTGAGGACATTTGGTGGAAATATTCATCTAAAGTGTATGACTTCTAGATATGTATTTTCTTCTGTTTGTCTTCTATATGGAGATGATAGTGATTTTGACTACATTTATGTCTGTACAGTGATAGATGTAGTATTAGGTTATATGATTAAAGGCTTGCCTCCACACACTAGAAAGAGCCCACTAGTATGATGAGAGGCAGCAGCAGCCCAATACCCCAGTTGGAGACATGAGTCCTGCCCCTGAGCTGTCCGAGGGGACCCTCAGCCCCAGGGGCCAGAGGACAACCTGCACCATGAGTCAGTATTAGAGGCTCCCCCAGAGCATCTTACAAAGGGGAGATGCTGTCATTAGGTATGGTGCTCATCATGGGAAGAACATTTTGAGACTGGAGATAGGGATGGATTGAGGCAGTTTGGGGAGCAAAAAGTGTGGGGAACCACAGGGCTAAAGTGATAGAAGTGGCAGGTTGCATGTAAATGGGGACTAGTCAATACATTTATGCTTGATCAGCACAGTCTTTTCTTCTCAGTAAACTTCATTTCTACTGTTTTTTCTTGATGAGGTGCTGTCTATTCTGCATACCCATATATCCATGATATATGCAACTAGAGCACTAGGTGGGACCACAGGTCACAGGGTCCCTAGTGTCTGGGTGCCAGCAACTAGAGAGCAACTGGAATCCGTGCATACTGTGTGGTTATTTATGTCAGCAAATGTAATTGCTAGTGAGCATCAGGGTAGTCTAGCTGACAAGTAAAATGAGAGACTTAGTAGCCAGGTATCAAAGTTTCCATAAGTTGTTGACTACTGGAGAGACTAGCCAGTCCAAGTCAGCTACTGAGGAGACTGTAAGGTCTAGTGGTCAACTGGAAATCCCACTTTCATGTATCTGTGCATTAGGCAATTGGAGACCAGAGAATATAGAGACCAGCGAATACAGAGACCAGCTACTGGATAGACTGTCTAAAGCCAGCTGTAGGACAGATCCATATTGTATATATAGACATATTCATATTCATATTTTCCATTAATAGACCTTCATTCTGAGCAGCCAGAAGGAGAATAAGATCAGGCCATTGTTGCTGTTTGTGTTTGTCTAAATGCTGTGCATTCCATGTGTGTTGATCTGTGTAACCAGCCATGTGTATATGCATGTGTATTGTGTTTCTGTATGCATGTGTGCCTGCTCTGGATGCACTCTCATCTTCACTATTTGTTACTAACTGCACCTTGGGACATGGGGCTGCTGCAGCCTTGTGTTTATTCTGCATTATTATACTGCATTCAGTACCTCCTTGCAGCAGGAATGACAGAAAAATAACTGATAAATTTTATTAACTATGTGTACCACTGAAATGTTAAATAAATGCATATAAAATAGTAATAGGTTCTTGCTTCCATTTCTTTTCCAAGATTTTTTACAATCCATTACTATGGCTATACATCACTGAACGCTATATATTGTCCTTCCTCATATCTGGCAATGGCCTTCTGCAGGATAATTTCTGCTATTGCAGAATGAAATTATGCAACTTGAAGCACATCATTAACACTGTACAAGGTTTTCCAGATGTCCAAGTATTGAAATGATTTATATGTAGTCTGTGGTTCTTACAAGCCAAATGTTATGAATCAGTTGTAAAGAAGACAGAGATTAAGAGTCTGTGACCAGGTTCTCCGGAAATATTTGTTCTTTCTTGTGAGAATGTAAGTCCATCCTATCACAAATGTAAGTAGCAGTTAGAGCTGACTAAATGTATAGTTTCCTGAGGGAAATATCTGATTAATTCGTATTTCTAACACAAATGGAAGATGTGCACTTATTAGATGGGACAAAGATGCTTGCCTGATAACAGCGAGATTCTGTATTTGGCACATAGTAATGATTTATCTGTTTCAGCTCTTTTAATTCATATACTACAGAAGGCAAAAAGAAGCCTTCTGAGCATAAGATGCAGCAAGAACTTGCAGAAAACAAGGAAGAGAAATTGAACATCAGCTTGCCCCACAATGTGAAAGGGAAAATGTCATGTTAGCAATAGAGAAGCAATAGCCAAAAAAGCAGATATTTGAATAGATCTGGTAACAAGTGTAGGTAGGAGATTGCAGGTGTGTTGTTATTTCTCTTTCAGACCAAGAAAACCACATAAAAAAGTGCTAAAATTAGTGATGATGAGTGCAGAAAAAGCTCATGTTAAATGTTAACATTGGACACAAAAAAAGAGGAGAGGTCTTTGACTTCCAAAACAGGTATGGAGAAAACATGGAACTGTCTCACAAGGTGATTCAACCCACCTGAGATCTGAACCATCCTTCAGAGATGCCTGTCAATGCACATTAACTGTACAAGAATTCTAACATGATTATGCTCCAACTTGGAAGCCTCATTTTAATGCCATATTTAGAAGAGATGCATCCTGAACTCTTTACTCAATCCTGCTCTAGAGGGAGCTGATGACAAAGCTCTTACTGTCTTTGCTGATGACAGAGCTATTATTGTTTTCATCCTAGGATCTTCAGATATATCCTACTCATTTTCTGCAGTCTGCACTCGTAGTGCTGTAATTGATATGTCATCTTTGAAATATACGAAATCTCACTGGTTCTGCAGAACACAGCATACACACCCTATCTTGTCCTTTACCACTTCATGACATTAGCTGATAACACTAAATGGAAAAAGATGTGTTGGATTATTTGGCTATTTTGCACATTCTAATTGCAAAGAACCCAGTAAAATTAAGTGTTATATAAACAAAACACACTTTTAGACAATAAAACATTACACATGACATATCACAATGAACTGGAAACAATCATGGTTTAAGAAAAGATGAATCAAATTCAAACTGACTTGATTTTTTTTGACATAGAACAGTGAAGAAGAAAAGAATTATACTGTTACACTCTTAAATGTCAGGCCCACTGAACGCATTTGCTTGTATGAAAGAGAATTGTTTATGAATATTGCCTGGGAACAGATTTTTAAAGTGTCACATGCCAATTAACACAGTACATGTGAACAGAAGCATAATGAATTTGAGAGGATAATATTCCCACACGCAGAAAATGTCAACAAGAACATAATCGGCAGCTATAGCATATGGTATATTGAGCTCAACGACTTGTTTATACCACCTTGAATCTCCTACTAATAAGATGTCCCTTTATTATCAAAATACAAAAGAACATAGATGAAGTGCCATTCAGAGGTGTTGCTTCCTTTTTGACATTCAGGAATGAAAATTGACTGATGTGTTTTCTAATGTCAAGCTCGATATCATATAGTCTGATGGGTTTTGTATAGCATTAATATTATGGAGTTTAATCTATAATTTACTGAAGTTGCATAAAACTGCCCACTAGCTAAAAAAGATGTTGACCAAGGCATTTATGTGTGTGGGTGCATGTGGCTGAATATTTCTGAACTCATAGTATCTGAAATCGCAGTAATCAGTATTTTCAAAAACAAGCATGCAGGGCTGAATTTATAACTCTTCCGGATGGTGCTTTAGTCATAGTTCATTCCTACTGAACATAAATGACCAAAACAATATTTCTCCAGTGTTCTAGGCGGGAAGTTCCAGCTAGAAAAGAAAGTTCTTGGGCAAAATAATTTTTTATTCATTTATACCTGGCTGACAAGGGGATATAAAGCTGGTGGTAATGAAATATCTGTGTTACATTGGATGATCTCTTTCTGACCACCTCGATCTTTCAGAATGTTTCATGTCAAGGAGAAGATGAGCATACTAACAATGTCCTAAAAAACCCTGAAATCATGAATAAAGAAAATAATTTGTTATTAGGTGGACATGACATCTGAGCCTTAAAATCAGACTGTTGATAATTCCTTCTGCATTTCTGACTCTTTACTTTTATAAATTCTTAGGAGACATGAGCTTATAGTCAAGTAACTTAATTAATTATTATAATTCTTATTTTTTTTAATAGCTGAAATGAAACAAGATTTAATCAAAACCCTGGAATGCTTCCCTCTAATTTTATTAGAAATTTTCAGCAAATCATTCTCTTCCATCTTCTATTCTTCCTATTCCAGCATCCCTATTAATAGTATTAGTGAAATGTAGTTATTAGTTCCTATTAAAGCCATGCAAGCATCACTGTAAATCACTCAATTTCTCTCCAAAGATTCCTTTTCTTGAAAGGATCAGTCAAGTTGAATGCATGAAAGTGGATCTAGGTTAGGCTCAGATGCATCTTGTAAGGATTTAAACACTCTGCTGAACTGAAAGAACCCTGCTTTTCAAATTTGATGTAAAGAGGTGGACAGTGCCAGAAGATAATATAGATCCATCTTATCTACCACTAATGCTTAGTTATGGTGCCTTTTTCTGAGCTGGAAAGGGATGTCCAGAAGACAATCAGATCTTAGAGGCTCTCAAATTTCCCTCTAAAATGTTTCTTTACCTCCACTGAATACAGAGTCTTCTAAGGCTTCTTTCTTAGACTAAGCTCTTAATTTAACAATGTCAGACTATGAAGTTAATACAAGTTGGTTTTAGAAATTCATGTTCTCACTTTCACTCTGTCCAGTAGCCCTGGTCAGAGAGTCCCTTATCTTATGAAACTTCAATAAAAAATACCATAGCATCCTTTTACTCTGACTCTGCTATAGTGTCTTTTCTAAATAAATATATTTAGAAATAACAAAAAAGCGAAACATGTTCTTAGACTTGTTTGAAGTTATGCAAATAATCACAGAAATGTATATAAAAAAAGGAATAAATATCAAGAATACTTTTAAAAACAGCAATTTAATAGAGAAATTAAATATTTATTCTATTGGAGGGGTTATGCTTTTTGTAACTTTATGGTTATGCAATCCTAGGTATTTGGAGTAATTTTTTTTTTTTTTTTTTTTTTTTTAATTACGAATGTAAAGGAAATAAAGAAATCCAGACAATTTTTTTTTAGGTCTATAACCAATTTTTTATGAAGTCGATGGCAATCACAATGATTTTGTAAAGACAGTGGAAATACAGAAGGATCCAATATCCATCTGAAATTGCAAATTATAGATAACTTGAATTGGTCTTTTTAAATTCATGATGAGGATAACACTAAGGTGATAAGTGTCTGCATTTTTTGAAAGACTAAAGGTTTGCATCTACTGGTTTTACAGGTCTTATGATATTTCCCACAACTTCTTAACCACATTTCATTTGCTAATTAAGAACTGTTTAAGGAAATAATATAATTAGTTACTGTCTTGGTTCCTGATAGTTTTTTCCAGTTATATTTAGAAGTTTTGCATCCATTGCTGTAAGACAACCTAGTTTGTGAAGACTACCTAGAAAATATTTGAAACTATGTTAAAACAGAAATTACTATTTTCAAGAAATGGCCATAGTCTTATATGAGCCAAGGACCTTGGTGGCTTTCATCTGATATTTAGCTCTGCCAGGATAAACAAATGCTCACATTTCTCTACATATTCCTCGCTAGGCTGGGGATAATCTAGTATATATTCATAAAGTTTCCATTGCAGGTCAGGTTCTCCTCAAGAAAGGAGAAGCAGTGATATCCTTTGAACCAACAGATAAATACTTAAAGAATTAATAACCTTTAAGCTTACTGTTGATTAAAATCCATATTGCCACTGGAACAGAACAGTTGACAGCCTTAGTGAGTTCTGGTGAATTCGTTCTCCTTTGCATTTGAAAGAAAAAAAAAAAATCAAAGTTAACTGGGCCAGGAAAAAGATTACACACAGAGGGAAGCTCCACAAAGAATACAGCAGGCTCAGTTGAAGTATTTGTTTAATGTTCTGTGTTCAATGGAGCAGGAAATAAAATCCCTATCCCAGAGAGGTGTCTCAGTTAAGTTTTTTATGTTTATTTGTACTCTATGGTCCACTGTATCACAGCAGATCATCTTCATCCTTATCATGCATGAAAAAGAAAAAGGAAAATTTGTAACTGAGGATTTATTATTGAAGTTTGAATGCATTGGTAACAATAAAATGACTCTTAATTCACACATGAGCAACCAGTTTTGGCTGATAAAACAGTGTGAGGGATTATTAACATCTGTTAGAGTTGCTCTCCAAGGCTTTCTGTCTTTTCAGTTTCCTCTAGTTCTTTCAAAGTGGCATCATTGTGCTCTTTTTTTCTCATGCTTTCACCAAATAAAGACTTTTTGCAGATTTCATAATTAGCAGCTTCTCTCAGTTATCTTCATTTTTTCTTACTAATCTATTTTTTAAACTTTCAAGCATTGGAAGACACCTGATTTCTGTGGTAGTTCTGGAGGCTTAACTAAGTCACTTTTATTACTCTGATTGTTTGATCTTCCCATTTTCATGTACTTCAAGTGCTTATTTGATAGTTGACTTCAGGTCTCTGTTACTTTAGTGACCTCCCTTGAATGCATTTTGCATGAACAGAGTCTCCTGGAATTTGTGAGTGCCAGCACAGATTCTTCAGAGGACTTAGGTGCTCTTCAAAAAGCTGCACTCTCACTGCTGTGTCTGGCACTATGTAACAGATTAGATTACATTGTATACTGAGTATTACTAAATGTTCTTCATGTTGCCTGAATGATAACTCCGACCTGCAAAGCAGATAGTTTCCAACTTTTCCCAACAGGTGGAAATTTTTACTTAAGATAAGGAGAAAAACTGTGTGAAAACAAAGCCTGAGAGCAGCTTGTCATTCAGGACAATCCCATGGGAGGTACAGGTTCGAATCTCCCTAAAGAAAAACAGATCTGAGCCCATGACTTTCATATAAGGCAAATTTTTTAAACACTGACTAAATAGCAAAGGTATTCTGAAAAAAGTCTGGACCTTTTTCAAAAGATCTGATGCCTCAATTTTGCAACAAGTAAATGATTTTAAAAGATAGTTATAATTTGATAATGATTATGAACCCTTGAGCTTGGAAGGTTATTCTTACCCTATTTCTGACTGCCCAAATCAGGACAAACATCACAGAACTAATTAATATTTTAAAGCTTATGGCTCTTGGTGGTTATTGGCAAACTTATATCTTCAAAAATAGTTATTGCAACATTATTTGATCGTGATTTTATCATCAAGATGAGATCTTTGCTTGTGAGATCTTTCTGCTTAGGGAGGCAGTTTTCTTATACAAATGCCATATAATTCTCTAGAGGATTGCACATGTTGGAAAGAGAGTTGTTTGCACTGTAAATATTTTGTTCTTAGTGAAATTGCTTCATTTTGTTTGCAAAATTTAAATAAAACACAAAAGCAAAATAGATCATACCAAGACAAACACGAAAGAAAAATATATGTTTGGGAGATGTTAATTTATATGTTTCAGAATATAGTTGAACTTAATATTAAAATAAAAAATAAAATGTCACTGAAGCTGGAGAGTAACTCTCATGGCTGACATCTCTCTAGGTCTTACCATGTTACACTGGCAAGCTCCAGCTCCAATTGCTCCTAGGGACTCATCTAGTATTTTACTGGAGGCTGAAATCATATTATACTAAAGCTCCAAGTCTGAAAGAGACTTTGCTTATCATTCCATGCTATGAAGACTTACAAGCTTCCATGATGCAGTAGAATTAGCAAACACCTATTAACATAATACTGAGTCATGATAATATGAGCCCAATATTTCTTTTTTACTAAATATACACAGATAAGATATAAGAGATGAAGAATTACCCAGCAAATATCTCTGCCTCTGAAAAATGTGTCACTTGTAGACAAGAGACGAAGGAAGGAAGGAAGGAAGGAAGGAAGGAAGGAAGGAAGGAAGGAAGGAAGGAAGGAAGGAAGGAAGGAAGGGAGAGAAAGGGAGAGAAAGGGAGAGAAAGGGAGAAAGGGAGAAAGGGAGAAAGAGAGAAAGAGAGAAAGAAAGAGAGAAAGAGAGAAAGAGAGAGAGAGAGAAAGAGAGAGAGAAAGAGACATACATATTTAAACCTAATTCTAGATACATGAAAGCATTGGGTTCTTCATATATGAATGGGATTTTGAGAAGGTGGTCTTTTGCTTCTTTTGAGACATGAAAGTAATTTCAGTGTATTTTTATCAATATGTCCTAAACATGGTTTATTGGCAAACAGAACTATCTAATTAATCAGCTGCATTAGACATCTGAATGCTTTTAGTAAATGTTCAACCCAAATGTTCCCTTTTGCCAGTAAATTTTCTTCCTACTCAAGGGCTAAGGGAAGAAGGAAAATTCCCCTTTCTTGTAAATTACATTTGCTAATGTCCCTTTGTAGCATGGTGACCAGTAATACTCAACTCTTTCCCTGTTAGTGCCTCTCCTGTTTTGTTCTTGTTCTTAGATTTTTGACGAATACATGAAATTAAATCTTTGGCTCCATTAAAGGTAATTGAAACTTCTCATTTTGCAATATATTGTTATAATTTGCTATTGAGAAAGAAAGTCGCAGCACAGATCCGTTACAGTATCTCAGCAAGCACTTATTGCTGCAACAGATAATATTTAGGCCAGTGCGTAAGGAAAGGAAAAGCAATGGGAATGCATGTTACCAAAAACTATCCATGAATTTATGGATGTATTAATGATGATGCAGAAGGTAGAATTTAATCCTTATCATCTGAGTAATTCTTTGTATCCCCTAAGGAATCATTGTGCATATTCCATTATTTGTCTTTTACTATTGTCTAGTTCTTTGAGGAAAAACTTGGCCCAACCATGCAAAATTATGCTATCTGCAATCTCTTGAATGAAAATAATCTAGATCATATGCAAAAAACATGAAGATACTCTTAATCTGAGCAATACAACAAAAACCTTTTCGAAAGCTATTTGTGTGCAGTATGAACAAAACTAATCATTATAAGCATATGCACAGTCATGTTGTAAGACGGGTGATCTTATCTGAATACTAGGCCAAGCTGTTGACTCATTTTCTTCTCAAGGAAATAAAAAAAATAAAAAAGGATAGACATAGTTTGTTGATATGCTCTATACGAGCCTTCTAAGTCATTAGATCATTGGAATGACACTTAGTAAAAGATCAGTTTTTTTCTGATTTTTTTAAATTATATTACCCAGCTACAAAAGTTGCAAACACGCTGGCATGGGCAATGCATTTGAAAAAAATGGCTTCATCAGTAACATTAATACCCACAAGAAAATTACATTAGAGTAAAATAAAACCAAGTTGCAACTACTGAACAGTTAGCAGATTAATGGCATTCTTGTCACAATGCTGTTGTTTTAGAACAGCCTTAGAAAGACTAAAGTCTAAAGGAAAATGCTGTTTTTAAAAGGTTTCTAAAGGTGAAAGAGGAACACCAGGCATGATATGAAGATCATAAGAAAAGCCAAAAGACAAAGCAAATACACAGAAAATGGTCCAAAAATCCCACTCTCAAAGTAAAGGTACTGATGAAGGTTCCTCTAACTGGTGAAAAGAGCAGCCCACTCTCAATAGCTCCCCCACTAGTATAATATCATATATCTATATAAGCAGAATCTTCACATAACCTGGATAAGATATGGTTACTTTAAAAACCAGAGAAAAATACAGAAGTAGTGAGTGCATAATGTGAATATTAGCAGTTAAAATGGTGTCCATGGGGAAAAGTAAAATCAAGAAAATAATGTCCATCACTGAACTGAGACCAGTGCAGCCAATAAACTCTTCGTAAAGATCAGAAGTAGTGAATTTACAAAACAGCAGAAAATTATTTCTACTTTGCTATGTCCCCATGACTCAAAAAATGTTAGCTTTATAAAATGAAATCCAGATATCTTTTTGATTCAGATGGCCCCAGGAACATACACTTTCAGAAGTCATTACCATGGATATTGATTGTAAATGACCAATTATCCGGACATAGCTTTTGATTTCACATTTTTCTTGACTTTTTTTAAAAACTGTATTTTATGCATTTCATTCAAACGATATTTTTAAAAAAATCCACAGGTTTTTTCATTTTATTTTTAGAAAATTAATCTAGGACAAGTATGTATTCCTGATAAGTGAGCAAATACAGACATTTGAAAGAAAGATTAAACTTATAACATTCCTTCACAGACTCTATATTGTTATTTAAAAAATATACCAGATGAATTGTTTAGAAAAAAAACTGGATCCCTTGATCATGATCATTAAGTATTAGTAACAGAATAATATTTATAGCAATAATAATCAGACCAAAGTGACCACAAATTATCTCTACACTGATTATGTGCAAATTTTGTGTTGCATAAAATAATTAAGATATATAGATCTGTGGTCTCTTAGTCTGGACATGAATTTTTACTGCATATTAATAGCACAGATAACTGGGAACTGGGAAGATATAGTGAGGGAAACGTTGTACGCCTGTCCCATATATACTTCACAGGCATTTATTTCTGACTGTGCTCAGAAATAGAATGCCAAGCTAAAGCGACCTTTAAACTTACCCCTTAACACTGTTCATACTTACCTATATTAAACTCATAATTTGTTTTGCTGCACAATAAAAATATGGAAAAAAATATCTTTTAGGCTCAAATTCATAGCTTCAAATTGCTGTAAGATATTTCTATGACTCTTCATAGAAAGAAAACCTTCTGATGGTCTTAAGAATCTGAGTATGTGTTGTTTCTCTACTGGTTTTCATTAAGTTCATGGCTTTCATCCAACTTTGGTTTCATTCTGTTGTTTGTATGTGTGCATGTGTATGTGCACTTATTTGCATCAACATCTACCTCCAAAAACCCCAGCCAAAACCCTCCTTGTTTTTTTAGCTTAAAGTATCGAAAATTTTATTACATCTTTGCAAAACATACAATTTGAATATACTTTGAATATATTAACTTCATGAATATATGTATTGCTCTAAAAATTTATCAAAACTTACAGACCGATAACAATTTCTAACTTCTTTCACCACTAAGGCTTTGTTCACTTAGTATGCTTTAGAAGTTGTACTACTGTGCAATATTTTCATCTAACAAACATCTGCACCAGCTGTATAAAAATGAATAAAACTGTGAAATAAGTATAAATATTAACATGAATATGTTAATTATTAATATAAATAATAATTAACATTTTAGAAGTTTGGCAGTATCATTAATATGTATTTAATAACTATTGGAAAAAATACTAATGTGATCTTCTAATGTGTTAAATAATATAGAGTAGGGTGATTTACATAATTATGATATGATACAACGTTTAGTTATCCCTAATTTTTGCTATATATTTTTTGTGAATTGAGGATTTCACCCAAAATATTTACTCCATTGCTGAATAACTCTGTCATAATATAGCTAATACAGCTTTGATGAGGACTTCCATGTAAAAAACCTATTGATTAACAGACAAATTTTGTACTTCACCAACAAGGCAAGTGACATTTTAAGTCTTTTACCCTTTTTACTGCTTTCAAACACTTGCTCTGATGTTAAATTTTGAAGAGCTGTCACCAGTATTGTAAAAGATTAACACGGCTGGGATGTTTGACATATGAAAGTATCAGCACCAATTAGTGACAAACACCGTGTTCTTTCCTCTCTTGATGGATTATATGTTCTTTCATTAAATGTAAAGGAAAGATGACAGGGACAAGCAATAATCTAGATTTTTCTCTTAAAATGTTGCTGGCAACTGAGGTGGCTTTTCATATTTTTCTAAAAGAAAAGGTGTCATTGGTAATTGATTCTGTTGGGAAAAGTATGATGAAAAGTGTCTTCACTCCCATAGCTAAGGGAACTGTCAAACTGTGACTCCATCAATTCTCCTCTAGACTTGCTAGACAGAAGTGTTAACAAGAAAATGCTAAATAATTTAAACCTTTTAAACTGATGTTTAGGGAAAGAAAGGTTGTAAATGGCAACATGGACCATACCAATAAACCAGAAATTGAGATTTTGTAGTTAAAAGAATTTGAAGAACTCGTAATAAGCAAGTAACTTAGTGTCATGAACCTGATGTGGAATTACATCTCTGTCTTGGGTTTAACAACTGTAATTGTGTATCTATACAATTTGCAACTTAATTATTATCTGATTTTTCACTATTTCTGTCCCAGATTATCCTTGTTTGTCCTGGGAAGAAGTTAGAAGTGTAATCTTGGGGAAAGGGATCTGGTTTAACTATGATTCTTTTCTAGATGAAGCATCTCTGCCAACTTCATTAAGATAAAGCTTGCATGTTCTGAATTGCAAAATTGAACAAACTAAAAAAATCTAATTCTTTATGCAGCTTTGGCAGTTATTCCACACTCTGGTACAAAGTAGGTCATCTACAATTTTTTTAGCGTAATGAATATTCTGTCCTTTACCTCCCCATTTACTCTAATTGAGGGTAGTTTAATTTGAATTAAATTTAGTTTTATGACTGAAGCACCACGATAGCAGAAAAGTCAAGGTGAACACAGTCCTCTTTTGTTTACTTGATTAAAGTGCATTCTTATGCACTTCCAAGTAAAGAACAGAAATGCTACATACAGCACCTACCAAAGCCATTATTAGTAAAGCAGAAACTATTTGAATGGATCCTGATTAAAGAAAGGAGACCTACAGGAATATTTTATCACAGTGAAGTATTTCTCCCACAAAGTGTCACTGCTGCTCAAATGGTTAAGTGAGATGATCATAAAGATTAAATAATAATAATGGTTGGACCATGTATTAGCAGACAGAAGTAAAGAATTGAGACTGTTGCTTATGCAAATCCATCTTCTTTTAAGTATACCATCAACATCTGTATCACTAAATGCCTATATTAATCAGATAAATGTTATTCTAATTGACAATCTTCTACCTTTACAGTCACCTCTTTGCCCCTTCTTGTTGCCATCAGGTAGTATGTCATACCTACATTTTTTCCCACATTGCTTTATAAGGCAAATTAAGAATAAATTGGCCACTGCAGACTCCCTGTGAGGAAGATACAAGTTCCCTCTGAATCAGTACAAGGAGATGACACATTAGAGTACCAAATTAAGCTCTGGAAGTGAAGTTTTGTGGCTCTATGCAAAGGAAAGCAGTAGGATGGCTGAGAATTCCATCTGTCATTAAAGGTATTTTATTGATTTCTTCAAGTAGCTTTATGTCTTATCCCTTCTGACTGTTGTTTATTTGTTGGGTTTTTTTTTTAATTTATCACTAGGTTTCTCCAGGCCTCAATCCTCCACTATAATTTCATCTATATGCTTTGCAGTTCTGCCTATTTCTGACCTCTTTATTAATATTTTTTTCTTCTTTCTCAGCACTCATTCCTGCTTGATGCTTCACTGATGTTCTTACAAGCTCCCTCTGCTTTTTCCTTGCACCATTTTTCCAGTTTCCTTTTTGTCATGTGATATCCCTTTTACCTAACTTTTCTGAAGTTTCTCCTTACAAGATCCTGTTTCAGCTCTCTCTCTTCCTTTACAAGCTTCCACTATACCAGGCACCATGAAGTAGTGACCTTGAGTGTTTCCTACACATTCTAATGAAAACTAAATACTATGTAAAATAAGCATTTATTCATGGCTTATTTTTCTGTCCTTATTAACAGCAGACTCCAGCTTGTGATAGTCTTTTTTCTCCTATTTCCACTTTTAAAATTAAGTTCTAAAATGATAGCTTTTAAAAATTAGTTTCCAAAAGCATCTTCGCCAGGAGAAAGTCCCCTAGCATCATGAAGAAGTGATTTGTCAGATACCCTTTAGCAAAATAATTTTACTGGAGATATATGCTTACTGCATGTCTCCTCATGATACAATGGAGGGACTGATGAGCCTGTGAGAGCCTCAGTACAAGAGGCTATAGTTGAAGGTCATGCTACCAGGAAAATTATCTTTTGCAAGGAAATTTGAAATATTTTGTGAACTAAAGAGCTAATTCACAAGGGATTTTTTTTTTATTCAGTTTATAAGTGCAGTTATCTCACTATTTACCTTCACACACTGGAAAGATAAAATTTCATATGGAGACCAAATCCGTTTCAGCTTTTCTATTGGCTTCAGGGGGATCAAATGCAATCTTCAGCTGGGATTGATATGAGGATGACACTTGTAAGGTAACTTGTTGCCCTGGAATATGGTAGGGAGTACATAACACAATAAACTGTGCTAATTAGAAAGAAAAGTATCCTAGACTTCTTAATTCCCCTTAGATGTGCCTGGCTTCAGTCCTTTAAGTTCCTCACATACAGAAAAATCTGTTGTGTTGAAACGTCAAAGTTATACTCACAAAGGTGATTTGTCAATGCTCCTTCTCTTGCCCTTAAACTCAAGTAGTGTGCCAAATAAGCATTTATTTATCAGATCACTGGAAGTTGATTACAATGTGTAGTATTTATTTTTAATATGCTAATTTTTTAAAATGAAATATGCTTGCAGATTGTCTGATAAACTATCATGGTCAGAATAATGTAAGAATCAGCTTCAGCATGGCCTAGTCTAGATTTTCTTCGATGAGCTTTAAAATCTAACACAGGATTACCTAGGGATATTTTTTTTTTTTTTTTTTTAATGAAAGCACTAATTCATAGGTGTTCGGCAGTCTGCATTGTTAGTGTAGGACTGCCAGAACTAGGTATTCTTTCATTGCTGAAAAGAAAGGATTTCCACAAAAAGGAAGATGAAGGATTAGCTTATCATCTCCTTGCCAGAAAGGTCTATGCAAAGTATGTCTTTCAGGACTCCTTTACATTTACCTCTTTGGTATGGGACTCCAGGATGCCAACAGATGTCCAGTTCGCTCTTTTCAATTTGCTAATCATGATATATACTACTAACAGCAGTCTCGACACTTATAAGCTTTATCCAGTGGAAGGACTAATGTCAGGATGTAACACATACTCAGCATTTTTAAGTGAAATATATAAATAAAAATCCTGGCATTTACAAAAACTGATTTAAAATATCAGACAAGTGTGCTACTGTCCTATCTTACCTGTGCTCATTAAAGCACATCTCCTATCATAACATGTGAATTCTCTACTGGGAAACAAGTTATAGACATTGTTTTCTAGCTCAGGCTCTTGGTTAGCTGTCAGTCTTGTGCTTCTAATTTTTCTTACCTTTGTGCTTCTTGAATAAGCTTTCTCTCCATCTGTAACTGTGATTTTGTGATTTACAATGATGATATAGAGATTAAAAATATCTAGTAGTCCAGTGTCACTGAAGTTAAGACTCTATTTTCCTATGCCTGACAACTACACTTCTTTTAAAAATACTAATACTAATATTATTTTAAGCAATAGTTGCTACTGTTTGGGATTGTTCTTGAAAAAATGTGGCAAAAATTAGGAGTATTTAAAGGAATATATGACCATGGCTTTATGGATCCATTTGAGAACAGGGTACCAGGGAGCTAATGAGATCATTTATACTTAGACTCTACAAAATGCAGAACAAGGAAAGTGCAGACCTGATGTACAGTCTGTTATAACTTGGAAATCATAAGCATTATACAGAAACTTTCAGATTTCTGTTGTAAACAGCTGGTAAATAAGCCGGTAAATAAGCCAAATGCTAGCCTTATCTTAAAACATGGATTTATGAGTCTTTGTAAATTCTCTACAATTAATATTAATCCTTTTATTCACCTTTTGTTATTGTATGCGTTTGAAGATTTTATTTGTCTTCCTGTCTTTCTACTCTGCCCTGCTTGTCAGGCTCTACTTTCATTTCACCCCTCTCTTTTTTATTCTTCTGGCCTCTTGTCTCTTTTCTCTCTTGGTTTTACTTTTCTCTCCCTGGAGATACTCACAGATCACTTTAGAAATGTAGGTTGTATTTCTAATGTTATTCTTGAAAAAGAAAAAGAAATTACAACCTTAGTGCTCAAGGCTATATATGGAAATCCTCTTACATGTCTCCATAGCAATGTTTTTTCATGATCCTCAGATTCTTGAATATGTATTTGTGGGTAGGGGAAAATGAAAACTTTTGGAAATTATCTCTTTCCAGTGTCTGACAATTAGACACAGTTGCTTGTCTGATTATAGAGTTAGTGTTGTGCTAGCCATCAAGTGGGAACAGATTTCAGAAATGTCACTTAAAAATAAATGAATACACTGAGTTTAGGATTTAAGATGCATTTATTCCCTCAGCTCTTCATAGTTAGGGCAGTGCTCTATGCTATGAATCCCATAATGAGATGCTTCAATCCTCACAGTTACTACAGGGAATGTAGGTGCCTGTCTTAGTTTCATAGATTCTGTTGCAAAACCTAAAGGAATGAAATTTAGGGCAGTCAGGTTCTTCCTGTGTCAGATATCTTTCTGAATAGCAATAGCTGGTCTTCAGAGACTGAGTTGTACAGGTGGTTTTGTCAGGTCAGGGTCAAATCTTACTGTTGAATGATACAAGAGATTTCGCATTACTATATTTCTGTAATAAATGTTCCATACATAAGAACATCAGTTCCATATACATTAACACAACTCTTTGCAAAACCAAAGATCTCATATTAGGCTGTTATTCTTTTCTAATGGTCATAATTATGCATTACTCATACGATTGTTGCATGGCTTATTAAATTTTACGAAACATATTGAACATCATCCTCTGAAGTACACAATGCAAAACATTCTTTTCCATTCTCTATTTTAATTGCTGCACTCCCATGAGAACAGAAACTTTGTTTGTAACAGTTCACTTGTTAGACAGAAAACGTTATTTTGTTGTAGAAAGTGATCAGGTTATTCTGGCATGATTTGCCACTAGTAAATTTGTATTGGCTTTTTCCAATCAGTTTTATTTGCTTTGTATGGTGCCTCAAGAGTTTAAAATAGGAAATCTTTAAATCTCGGACATGTCAGTGACTAGGCAGGGAGAGGGTTTTTTTAATGCTGTTCAGTTTGAACATCTATAATTTTGCCTAAAATCTATCATAATCACATCCATGTTATTTTAAATTATGTATTTTGTACGTAATTCTCTTGTCTATATAGTCTGTTCAGCTGGGCCTAGTCAGTGAGGTAGCACTCTTTGTAATCAACTGTAGTTTCTGTAAATCTATAAGCTGCATTCTGCATTTCCCATTTCACCCTCACACTAGTAAATTTGGATGTACAGGCAGAGCTGTAGTTTGTTTTAGTACACTATCTGGCCTGGATTACAGAATACTTTACCTACCCCTATCAACCTCAGCTGTATGCATCACAAAACAAACTATCTGTAGCAATGACAAAGTAAACAAAAACCTATTCCTGATTACCATAGGTATTTTTATTACTTGTTTCTATTATTGGAGAACCTATATGTGCAAACTCCTGTGTGATAGAACAACGCTTTGTTTAGTTTGTTCTCTCAAAGATGCAGTGGTAGGAAGACAATATGGTCACACAAAAAGACTCTGAAGGAGCTGTGAATTTCTCTGTTATTCAGGAGGCCTTCACGAGAGTGTAGAATCAGTCCTCAGCAAGATAAACTAAGAGAAAAAAATGAGAGAAATTCACATGAATATGGTCATATGGTTTTTTCACATTGACTTTATTATAATAAATAATATCAGCTGTGAAGTCAATATTATAGAAAGTTACACACAATGTATTTGAAAATGCTTTTTAGTCAAGGGCAATTTTATCTAATGAATCTGAATAAAATTATTTAACTGCCTGAGGAAAAAGTCATTAATCTTCTATCAGTAATGTTTTTAGCTAATCCAAATTATGTTGATTTTGATGCAATAGCTTTTTTCATCCTAGCCTGAGTGAATTACTATAATGGTACGTTGCTTTATAAATTGGCCACCTAAGCTCACTCATTTTCTTGCTCAGTTCTGATACTAGGGGATAACTTCCACATGCCAATCAAGTATTCCTCTGAAATACTAGAAAAGGTCTAGGTAGTTGTTATAAACAAGATTGTTCTATGAAGCATTAGAGAATTCCACATCGTATTCACAAACTTCTGAAACTGAAAATATTGAGATAATTTGACTTATTACCTGCAAAGTCTCATTTTGTGGTGCTTCGACTTCTTTCTTGATATTGTTTCCATATCAAAAAAAAATTTGATCAAAATAGCAAGAAACAGTATGAGTATTGTTTCATGCGGTTATGTATTAGTTTCCAAGAGAAAAGTAAGCAGAAAATGAGTTATGGCTGTATATGCAGTAGCTGGATTTCTACAGCAGTCTTAATCTATAGTTTAAACAAGATTATTTGAAGAAGTCAAGCTTGTCACACCACCCCTTGTCCTCAAGCAAAGATATTTCTAGGTGGTTACAGAATATAACAAAACAACATGGGTATTCAGAGATGTTTTCAAACCAAATAATTTACCTCATATACCCTGTCTGTTTGTTTTGGAATGCCTTGTGAAGTTAATGTTCTGTATGGCTGATATTAACATTGGATAGAAAATCTATACTCTGGCAGAAGCAAAAAATTACATGGAGTGGATGGATTGATAAGGTTCAGCACTAAGATGTAAAAGGGTGGGGGGAAAGGAAATTAACAGTATTTCTTGTTATATATAAGGAACTTAGAGATATTTTAACTCTTTTCCTTAAAAAAACATAAATGAACCTCTATTAGTAACCAGGGAACTGGAAGTAGAGGACAGGAAGGGAGAAGGTGAGCTTATTAAAACCTAATACAAACAGGTTTGAAAACAATTGCACTAAAAGTGAATTAATCCTTCCATCAGAAAGAAAAAAATGTCTACCTACATTTAGCTGGGCAAAGAAACTTCTAAATGTTGATTTGTTATTTTCTTAAATCAATCGTTAAATTCATATTTTAACACATACAGCTGAATATGTGTTTTAGTATATAGCAGAAGCCATTCTGAGGGATGGGATACCATCCAGAGGGACCTGAAAGAAGGGAAGAGAGAGAAGAGGAGAGGAGAGGAGAGGAGAGGAGAGGAGAGGAGAGGAGAGGAGAGGAGAAGAGAGGAGAGGAGAGGAGAGGAGAGGAGAGGAGAGGAGAGGAGAGGAGAGGAGAAGAGAGGAGAAGAGAGGAGAAGAGAGGAGAAGAGAGGAGAGGAGAGGAGAAGAGAAGAGAAGAGAAGAGAAGAGAAGAGAAGAGAAGAGAAGAGAAGAGAAGAGAAGAGAAGAGAAGAGAAGAGAAGAGAAGAGAAGAGAAGAGGGCCCACGTGAACTTTATGAGGTTCAACAAGGCCAAGTACAGGGTCCTGAACCTGGGCCAGGGCAACCCTTGGTATCAATACAAGCTGGGGGAGGAAGGGATTGAGAGCAGCCCTGCTGTGAAGTACTTGTGGTACTGGTGGATGAAAGACTGGACATGAGCCAGAAGGCAAATTGTGTTTTGGGCTGCATCAAAAGGAGCATCAGTAGCAGGTCAAGGGAGGCGATTTTCCCTGTTTTACTCTGCTCTGGTGAGACCCCACCTGGAATCCTGCATCCAGCTCTGGAGCCCTCAGTACAGGAAAGACATGGACCTGTTTGAGAGGGTCCAGAGGATAGCCAAAAAAATGATCAGAGGGGTGGAACATCTCTCCTATGAGGATCGGCTGAGAGAGTTGGGGTTGTTCAGCCTGGAGAAAAGAAGGCTTCTGAAAGACCTTATTGTGGCATTTCAGTACTTAGGGTCTATAAGAAAGATGGGGACAAACTTTTTAGCAGGGCCCTTGCATTAGGACAAAGGTTATTGTTTAAACTAAAGGAGAGGAGATTCAGGCTAGACATAAAGAAGAAATTTTTTACAACGAGGGTGTCGAAACGCCAGAACAGGTTACCCAGAGAGGTGGTAAATGTCCCATTCTTCGAAGTATTCAAGGCCAAGCTGGATGGAACTCTGAGGAACCTGATCTAGTTGAAGATGTCCTGATCAATGCAGGGGGGTGGTCTAGATGACCTTTGAGGGTCCCTTCCAACTCCAACCATTCCATGATTCTGTGATTCTGTGAACTAGCGAAATGTATGAAATCCACAAAATCAGTGAAATTCTCCTCAGGTTTTAGTCCTACATTGACTGGTCCAAAAGAAACTTTAGTGACTGTTAAAAAAAATAATAATGAAGTTGGTTCTTCAACTACAGTGCTATTAAGCAAAACAAATTAAAATTTGGGTTATTCCCATGGGGTTATTCCTTCCCAGGTGCAGGACCCTACACTTGCCCTTGTTGAACTTCACTATAGGTTCCTCTCCATGCAGCTCTCTTGCCTGTCCAGGTCTTGCTGAATGGCAGCACAGCAATCTGGTGTATCAAGGTCCTTAAAGAACAAACCAAAAAACAGCATTTCACATAATGCCCTGCTGCAAACTCTATGTCACAAGTTCAGAGATTTGAGATTTCTATTGGAGGGGAAAGGAAGGTAATTCATGAACCTTTTAAATCAGTCTTTCACATTAACAATATTGAAAGTTTTATGTGCTGATTTGCATGACTCTTTGGATATTATATGGCTATAAATATGAAGAGCAAAATATGTTTGTATTCAAGATTCTAGACTAGATTTAGAAAAAAAATAAGTCAGCTGACAACAGCTAATGTACAGGCTTAAGGAAATTTTTTTTAGAGGCAGCTATAAGATTAGGAAATCTACATTAGTCTTTAACCTGTTGTGGTAATCTGAGCCCTTATTGTCACAAAGATTTCACTGTGGCTGTATGAGTTTACACTCCTTTCTTGTACCTTTCTCATCCACCTGCATATATTAAAAATATTTTTTTTGTTGTTAAATTATTTTTTCTAAGCAGGTCAGCTTTAGCAGAATTTTTTTTCAAAAAAAGAATAGCATGTTTGTCATCCCAATTTAAAGCATTTCGAAATGTCTGTGTAATATTTCTGTTATAAAGGATTAGAAGTTTGCTATTCTTGCTATTGTGCAAAGCCAAAGGAAGCCATTTCTTTTATATATATATATATTTAATTTCACTGTGCTTAAACTTGACCAAACAAACAAAAAACTAGAAGTCAATACAATTTACCTTCTTGTACTTTTAGTTATTTTACAGCAATAAGATTATATAAAATATGTACCTTTTTGTTAACGAAAAGTTTTAGATATCTGTTATAGTGTCTTTCTATGACAATATAGCTATGTCTCTTTTTTTCATTGATTTGAAATGATTATTGAAATTAACAAATGTCTTCTCTTCTAACGTCTCTTTTCCAAAGAAAATTTGAGTTGTCTTTACAAGAGTTGCTGGGTATTTTGAATTTCTACTTGTCTGTCAATCCCAACAATGTTGACAAATTTGATACCTACTGCCCAATCCCTATGATGGAAAATAAAATAGGTGTTAGCATTTCTGTAAAACAGTTACTTCATAGAAGTTTCAACTTTAGGGTAAGCAATTAATGTAATATAAAGAAACTTCACTGATAGCACAGTTATAATCCAGTCCCAGAACTGCTAGAAAACATAGTGAAAAGCTGTCTTAATTGAATGCTCTAAGTTCTGACTTTAGGCAGCCTGTAAGATCAACTGTTACTAGTGGCCACCTGGCTGGAAAATCCCATTTTATGTAGGGATTGTTTTGAAAAAAGACAAGCATGGAGGTGAAAAAGTAGCAACTGCTGATTTAGTTTCTCCTGGCATCTTCCAGGGGAGGATCCAAGGCTCCCTGAGCACATTTCATAAATTATGACTCATTAATAGTTTTAAGTAGTGAAGTCCAGAAGGAGGTTATCAACAATCAGACTGCAGTCTTACTCTGAATTTATCAGGGCTTATTATTTTAATGAGTCTAATCAAAATGTTTTAGAGGAACATGTAAATTCAAGCCAGCTTTTTAGTGAAGAGACCAGCCTGTGCAGCATTTGAACTTAAGGCGAGAAAGGAATTTAGTTCAATTTAGTGTCTTGAAATTCAATGTATAATGTTCCAGAATAGCAAGTGAAAAATGAACTGCTTTCTTTTCAAAAGCAGAAACTTTTGAATGGTTTGAAAATGTTGTATTATGTTTTCTGCGACTCACTCAAATGGGCTTGGCCTGAAGGTGTTTAAGCAGGATGCTTCAACGGAAAATAAACTTAAATAATAATTTTGGTTTAGTGCATAGAACACAGGACTGAAGACTGTGAAAGAGACGAGCTCTGCTTTTTCTTCTACTAGTGGTTTCTTATATGATCTGCTATGTTTTATCAACATACTTTTTTATAACAAGCTATAAAATTATGATGTAGAAATCACTTTTATTATCTGGTGTTTTATTTTTTAGTATCGTACATATTATGTTAAAATTATGTGTTGATATTATTTTTACATATTTTAGGTTTCTAGCCACTTCAGAAATTTGAAAGGTGATGATCTTGGAAAAGACTGTAAAAGTAGGTGACACCTAGGTACGGGGTTGAACTAATAAGGAAAAGGTCATTCAGCTGAGAAAAAAAAATCTAGAAAAAAAAATATATTTTTCTTCACTTCTATGAGTAATTTCATGCTATGAGGGTGTACTGGGTGCAGATGCCCAGACACTGACAGTGGAGGCTTCAGGGGCTCTCTGTGTAGAGAGGTCAGGGCTGCCCTGTGCCAGACACAGCCAGTTCCAGCGGCTCCAACCACCCACTGCAGGGCACAGCTGAGCCCCCAGCCAAGGTGGTGGTACCTCAGTGAAACATAATTAAGAAAGTGTAAAATGCTACTCGGCAGAGAGGGGTGAGGAAAAACAGATTGAGAATCAAATCTGCAAACACCCAAGTGAGAAAAGAAGGAGGAGGAGCAGGTGCTCAAGGGCCAGAGCAGCGATTCT
Organism: Caloenas nicobarica; assembly: GCF_036013445.1. NCBI lineage: Eukaryota > Metazoa > Chordata > Aves > Columbiformes > Columbidae > Caloenas > Caloenas nicobarica. Next base: position 29,899,339 of record NC_088247.1, read on the forward strand.
CCTGCAGTCCCTGGAGGAGATCACGGTGGAGCAAAGTGTGAGGAGAAGAAAGAGGAGGAGACATGAACTGTTACAGACTGACTGCAGACTCTGTTTGAAGGGGTGGTACAGGAGTCTGGAGAAAAGGAGTGAACTTAAGCCTAGGAAAAGGGAGAGAAAATATGATGTTTTAATGGGACTTTTTTGTTTGTTTCCCACTACTAAAACTAGTAATTACATTTTTATTTTAATTAACACTAACTTTTCCCCAAGTCATGTTGACCACAAAAGCAATTGCTAAGTGATCTCACTGCCTGTATCTCTGTGATGGACATGGTATGTTATGCCTTAAACAGCTGACTTTTGCAACTACTGGCAGGGAGGAAGAGATGAGTGCTGTGGAGACAGGACTTATCTCTTCCTTGGGGCCTCTCTATTCTTTGCCAAATGAAGACCTCATTAACGGTATCTCTTGAGCCCTCGTTAATTTGGCTTGAACAAGGACAGAGTCTTTCAGTGATCACTGACCAGCTAGGGGAAACAATAAATCACCAGCCACCCCTAGAGGACCAGCCAACTCACTTCTGGGCACTTGTAGGACCACTGACTCATTTCTGGGACCACCAATGCATTTCTGGAAGAATCACATGATGAGCAAGCAGAGGGAGGAGATGAGCCACCCCTGCCTATCTCACATACAAATAAACTAAGGTATAAAAAACTTCTTATTTGGGACACTAGCAATGAAGTCTCAATGTACCCACCACCTTTGGAACTACAGAAATCTTTGCATGCACCACCAAGAAAGCTACAGAGATCATCACTGGATCAACAGACTCTTAAGAGGTGAAATCTTACCTTTCTTCTGATATCTTAATCTATCTCTCTTTTCTCTCTCTTTCTCCCTCTCTAACTTTATTCTGGGCACATAAAGGTAATATCGTTGTGTGTTTTGTTGTTGAAGTCCTGTTAAGTTTTATGATATAGTTACAAACTTTTGCCAAGCCACTATTCACTGTAATTCCACTGAGGTTTTACTAAATTTGTGACTGAATTGAACCTCTTTAGTAATTGTCGTTACTCCTGGTTACTGCACAGAGTATTTAAAAGTTAACTCTGCCCTCACCTCACCGAGTGGGATGGGACAATCTCAACTCACAAGCTCTCTTGTTCCTGTTCTATTTTCTCCTCATCCTTTCCCACTAAAGGAGTGGAGAGAATGAGTGGCTGAGTGGGAATGTGGCTGTTAGTCAAGGCTAATCCACTACAGAAGGCCAAAGGATGTGTTCCTAAAACGGCAACATAACAAACAGCATTATTAGTTTGACAGTAGGTCTAAAATATTAAAAAAATGACTCATAGTAAGACAACAGGTTAGTATGTCATTTATATGTCTGTGTGTGTGTGTGTGTGTGTGCAAGAGAAGGCAAAAGGCTGTACTAATTTCTAATGCTCCCTCCAGCACTCCTGGTAGTATTTAATCATTGACCAGACCATGACAGGGTGAAAATTTAGCTTCATCGAGGCCAAGTCATCCATGCTTAGGAACATAACTTTTATTCTTAATGTAAATATGTTAGCACAGTTTCTGGATACTTGTTACAATTCTATCGCACTACTTACATATCATTTATGTTTCTAACAGTATTCTTGTAATGCTAATAAAATATATTTAAAAAATATATTAATTAATCATTTTAATATGCAAAAGGTGAACGTTAAAAATGGAAATAAACCGTGCAGTTGCTTATCATCACTCCCTGGAGTTTTAGAGCCACTACAAAAAGACAGTGTTTGTGTATGTCAAGACTGACTTAAGCTTAATAACAGTATCACTGCATGGCACAATGGCTTTAACGCAAGTCTTTGCTGCTAATAGGATTCAGTTATTACCAATGTAAAGCAAATATCTCACTCAGTCATTGTGGCTTAGGATCTTACAGAGCCTGTTTCTCAACAAAATAAGGCTTTCATATATGTGCAAGCCCTTTTATTCTCCTGATAAATGTTAGATTCGGCTGCAGGATTAGATGCATTAAGATACCAAAACTGGCCTTTGGTCAGCATTTTCTAAATGGTCAAGACTTTCATGAGTCTTGTGGCATATCGATCAGTCCATGTATGTATATCTAAGATATCCAAGGGAAAAAGGGGTTATTTCTCAATGTACCATAATAAAACCCAACAGAATAAGCATGTTTCTTAACCATGTTTTATTTTCTGACTTGTTAAAAATATAGCTTACAAGTTCAAAAAAAAACCACCAAAGTTGTAAGAGTTGTAAATCCTTCCATAATCATATGAAACCATTAATACCTAGATCCCACTCAGTACTTACCAGTTATACATGTATACTGCAATCACTGTAAAGATAAGCTGCAGATTTTTGGTAGTATTACATCTCTGAAAACAAGGCACAATTTGGGCTCTTAAAGTACATTTAAGATAAAACTGGGTACTGACATAATTTAATAGATGACAGTAAGAAAATAAATTGTTTGAGAGCTTCACACAAAAATTCCACTTCTTGGTAAATTAAAAGCCCTTTGCCTGCAAACTGACATTTTTTTTAGTCAAGGGTGTTAATAGTTTATTTATTGAATTATTCCTCTTTCTAGTTTAAATGAACATTTGCTGCTTGTAGTCTGCTAAATAAAATGACAAATAAAATCTCAAAACAAACATCTATGAAAAACTTGAAACTATTTGAAATCTTTAGGCTCTCAGCCATAAGGTTCCAAATATCTTAGATTCAAATGGGAAAAAAACCTACTATTGAAAAACCATGGTTTACAACCTAGAAAAAAGGTATAAAAGTAATAATCTCAATTGTCTGGTGGTGTTATGGCTTTAGCAATACCCTTCCACAAACAAACAAACAAACAAACATAACTGATTTTGCAGATAAAAGTATCTAAATTCCATCTCTCCAAGCTGAAATTTTCACTAAAATACCAGATCTGCACTTTCTAAACAAGCTGGCTATTCACTGACCTTAAAGTTTAAATGGAAATTTTGAAGTGTTTGGTAAAACACATTATTTGTAGCATACAATCCTCATTGCAGTGACCCATTGCAATGTTCCTTTAGTCCTATGCAGTATACATGAAAAGCTAAAATCTAGATGTGCTCAAACTTATTTTAAAAAAATTGTTGCTGATTGTAGAGCAGATTTTTTTTTCTGAACATGATGTGTTATGTGAAATGAAAGCTATTTTTTTCTGCCACCTATGGAACTGCATACTGCATAGTGTGCATAATCTGGATAGCATGTGGAAAGAATGATATTGAAAATGAAATTACAAACTTATTAGAAATTAATGGATTTCAGTCAAGAAATAGAGCTCTGTTTCTACAGCAAAGGTAAAAAAACACTCTTAGAATACACCAAAAAAAAAGCAAATAGAAGCCCAAACTATTAGTAATGGCAGCTTGTATTCAACAAACTCAGCATGTAGCAAATGATAGATAAGCTAAAATCTGGGCACCTGTCCATAACTGAATTGTAAATACAATCCTCCATCTGCCTTCGGGAAAGTAGCGTCTGTCCTACACTTTTTAGCATACAATTAAGAGATGACTTTTAATTAATATCTCCCTTGGTCTACTGCATTCCATCTCTTTGTTGATAAATTGATACTGTAATTGCAGAATGTATAATGTAGTCTGAGTAAATATTAAATATGTTTACTGTGAATATAGTTTATTTTGGAATGTTTGAAAATACAGTCAATGCCATTCACAATTCACGCTGATTTGTAAATGATGTTCTTGTACTTCAGAAATATACTTTTAAGTTATTCTTTTCGTGAGAGTTCTCGTAATATTGACTTTAATAGTTGAACTAAAAACAGGTAAATTGAAGGTCATGTCCTTAACTTTTCTTCAGTTGAGTTTAGTTCATTTTGAGGCTTGCTTTCTGAAGGTTTGTGGTTTTTTTCCTCCTGAGAGAAAATAACCTGTCTCTGAATTTGCAAATAGCAATCTTGTCTTTAATTTTCACGTATTTTTTTTCTTACTATATCCATTTTTAATTTTATATTATTTTCCTTATTTTCAAAGCATTGAGGGAGAAACAAAACAAATAAACAAACAAACAAAAAGAAAAGTTTATTTCAAGATTAGATTTATTTTTTCTTTCCCAATCACAAATAATGACATTATGTAGAATTTAACAGATTCCACGTTTACTCTTATACCTTTTTCTAAATTCACAATATTGTGCAAAAGATAATACTAGGTAATACTAGCATTTTCTTAATTGATTAGAATTTGTCCTGATCAAGATTTTCATCTGCATACAGCATATGCTAGCAGCCTGATAACTTTGAAATTCAGACAATTGTTTCATCTTTATCTATTTGCAGAGCTTAAATTTAATTCAATTACAGTGAAGCTGAAACATCCTTTTCCTTTCCTGAAAAAAAGTAGATGCAGATTGGATTCAGACAAGATTCACCAAATCTGGACTTGTTTGAGTAGGACTTTTTTATTTCAGTAGCAGTTCCGGAATGAAAATTAATTCCAGTGTAACAAAGATTTTCAAAAACACTTGCTCAATGTAAAACCACATTCTTCACTTCTAATGAAATTCTGCAGTATTTTATCCCAGCAATAGGTGTAACATTTAAATGGGATGATACGTACAAATGACGTATTGTTCAAAGTGCAAGAACCATAATGTAACTCTTGAGAATAAAGAAGGAATGTCAGGAATCAGTAGCAAGAGAGCTAAACCAAAGTTTATACTGAAACCATTCTATGAATATTCCAAGTTAAAGTTTCTATTGACATGCAGGAAGAATGTATTAATTTTTAAGATCTCTAGAATACCATTGACAAGGAAAAAAAATTCCTCGTATTCAGTGAAGTGAGAAATCTTGATATTATGATTTCCTGCAGAGCTGTGGAACAACCAAGGACCCTTACATCAGTCAAGAAGGCATTTTCAGCTAGAGAGAGCTCCATTTTAAAGCAATGAAGATGAGACAAGCTTCATCTGTTGAAGAAGAGGAACTAATTATTCCACTTGGCTGCGAAAGAAATTACACATTAAAGACAAAGATAATTCTACAGCTACAGTACATAGGCTTGGTATAACAGCAAGGCAGATAAAGATATTTGGCTCATGTGAAGGAAAAAAAAAACCAAACAGTGAAGGGAACAGTCTGGAGTCTGAGTATTTTTTGTAGAAATAAGAAAAAATCCTACATTAGAGAAGGTGATACAATTGTAAGCTGGAGTCATTTAGCCATACTCCTTTTCCAGGTGTTTTACAAATTCAGGTACTGGACTGTGCAGAAATATTTATTTGCATAGCCTGAATTTTATGAAAAAGGTATTTGTATTTATTTTAAAGCAGCCAGCACCTTTACTGTGATTGTCAGCTCCCTGCTTTCTTGGTAGCCTATAATTTCAGAGGGATGGTTAAACAAAAGATTGACTGGTCAGACAAAGTCAGACAAAGCAAGAATTTTGAAGAAAGAGATTACAGTATTATGACCATAAGTGAGCACTGCAAGAAAAATAAAATTACCTACCAGCTATGGAGGGTTATCCAATACCTGTTTTCCCTGTGTTCATTGGAGAAATCTGTTCTCCTTCAGAGCTTTGTGTGAAATGTTATATCCAAATCTACATAAAACTCTGTCCTGTGTTTAACAGAATGTCAGATGTGATGATTGCAATAGTTCATTTGACCTTATTAATAATGAACTCATATTGAAAACAGTTTTGGGTGCTAAATGATTATTACAAGAATGACTACAAATATGCATTTAATCTGAAATAAAGCTAATACAAAATCCTTTAAACTAATATAGCTATGTACATAGCTATCACTAGAGTGCCTTTGTCCTTAGTGTGATAAAGGTCTCTTCCCATTTTTTCCTTAATGATTTTACCTTATCAAAGGACAATGGGTTCACTATTACGCAGTGATATACATAATGTATTTTAATACATTATTATTAATATAATCTTAATAGAGTAATATAATACAGCATTATATGACCTCTGACATACCTAGGTTCTTAGAAATGGAAAGAAAAAGTTTTCAGGGAAATTTCTTAGATGAAATCATATGGGAAATTCTCTTGCTCTCTCATAGCCAGTGTACTCCATATCCAAAATGCTGGTTTGCTTTTGTCCCTGGGCAGACTTCTGAAACATGCACAGGATATGCCTTAGAGGGTCCTAGGTGGCCTAGCCCGGAGCCAGAACTCCTCTAACAACTAATCAGATCAGACATGGAGCTTCAGCACACAAGCGCAATCCAGAGCCTGGCACTGCTCTGTTTGCTGGTTCAGATACAGTCAGAACACACTGCTTTACCTGTGGTTCTTCCAGAAACATCAATATTACAGTAAGTGATGTTAGTCTTTGGTCTAGGGCCCAATGATCAAAATGTCATTTTGTTTTATTAATGTCATTCTGTAGTTTAATTGCATCAAATAAAGGAATTCTGAAGCTACAATTTATTTCCATATTTCTTTTATTATTTTTATTTTGGTTTTGTGTTTAACTAGATTTTTTAATTAAAGATAGGAAAGTTCATTAATAATTGACATTCACGCCCAATAAACTTTGTCCAATGACAGAATAGTGCTGAAAAAAAAGCAATCTCTTCTTGTTTGCTAATGCTCTCTTTATAATCTTAGTGTTTTGGAGTTGGTTTCAGGTAACATACATTACACCTACAAAAACAAAACATCGTGAAGTTTTTATATTTAAGAATTAAGACCAAAAGTTCCTTATTCATTAGGCATATTTGCATTCAGTTTTTGTCTGCTTCCATTGCAACTTATTTGATTTATTCCTTTTAGCTTTCACAAACGTATTAAAAATATAAGTCCTCTTTTTAACAACTCTGTTGAATGATTTCTCTGGCTTCAAGGTTCACTCAGATGCAACACAACTAACCCTACTTATTTCTCCATACAGAAGAAACTCATTACCTTTTTGTCTCTTTCAGAAAGCAGGGAATACTCTCAGTCTTACTTTGATTATCTTCCTCTCTTCTGTGTTAACTCTTCCCCACCCAGTTTTAGTCCTTCTTTTGCATTACACATGTTTATTTCTCTATAATGCAGGTGGCTGGTTTTTTTCCTCAAATCACTTTGAAAAAAAACTTCTCATTTTCTCTTTTGTTTTTGCCACAGTAACAACAAAAGACTACACAAATCTTAGTGCCATTTATATAATCCAAAAGGTGGATCCTAATTAAATATCCTGTGTGCAGGCGTACTTCTTAGAATATCTTCTCCTGAGTCTGTATGCAACTGAATGTCTCAATATTTCCATCTTTTAGCTAACATTCTCTTCTTCCTCTGTGATACTAGATTAGGAAACTTATTTAGTCCATCCTTTAATGGTTGTCTTAAGGTAAGAGAAATTTAATACATGTGAAAGAGTGAATTGTTTTTTTTTCTTTTAGCCTTGCGCTATGTTGAAATTTTCATATCTTCCTCATTCTGCCAGGTCTCTTGATTCTCTAAACCACTTTTTCTTAATGAAGGATTTACATGCCCATTAATTCATGTACTCTTCTAATGGAAACTTTATCTTCTTTCTGTTCCATTTATTGCTAGTATCGTTCTTGTACCATTTCTTCCAGCATCACATCGATTTGTGCATCTGTGTCCAACCTTGAAACAAACATTACATTTTATTTCAGGCTGGTAGTACATTCATCTTATTAAAAAAATGTTGGATATGGTTGCTGTGAATTACTCCTCTGAACTAATGATGTCACATAGATCCTCTTTGTCCTGTTGGCTACACTCTCATGACACCTGCAAATTCTTGAAAAAATCCTGCAAATCACTGCATTTCTCACTACGTTTCCTGCTGGACATTTTCTTAGGTTGCGCCATTTCCATCACCACACAGTCCTATGTGGTTTTTTGTTGTTTGAAAGGTTGTGATTTGAATCTCCGCATACTTTTCTGCTTCAAAATTGTTTTCTGTTTCTATTTAGAATTTGAAGTAATATTCACAGTGTCAGAATACAGTCCATATTTCACAAGATGTGAAAGCAAATGAGAGGTCTCTTATGTTTAAAACAAATTAGCTGGCTTTTGTCAGTTTAAATTGGCTTACTCAGTCTGTGTTAGTCAAAAACTAGCTCAGTCATAAACTCTTTGTTTTTATCCTTCCTTTCACTATGTGCTTAAAAATATACTGCTCGTGTATCCCACTTCAGAATAAGTGAAGTTCAACTATATTTAATTTTCTTTTCCTGTCTTGCTGAAAACTACTTAAAATATCAAATACTTTGGAATAAACTAATGTCAGCTTTGTATTTTTTTTAACATTTTGTAAAAAGTTGTTCAAACATCCTCCATTTTTTTAGGCAATTCCTTAAGAGCTGGATCTCTTTTCTTTCTCTCTCATCCAAATGATCTCTTTTTAGTTTCCATATTTTATTTCTGATCTATCTTGTGGTCCAAAGTCTCTCAAAAATAGTCTACTTTGTTCTGGATTTGTGTATTAGCAGAGTGGCATTGTTTAAGGCAAACCTCTTTATAATACAATAGTCAGCTCTAAGTGGCTCTGACTATAGTCCCTTAAACACTCATATGGTTCCATACAATTCCTGTAACAATTTGCTAGTGAAGATTTATCATTATAGACTTCTGTATCTGTCCACTCTCTTGAACAGTGATCTTTCAGCATGCACAATACGTTGACCTAACTGCATTTTTACACATTCAAAAGAGAAAACTTTTGCCACCATCTACCTATTTATTAGATACAATTTATATTTAAAATTTGTAAATATCTTTTTAGTATCCTGGATAAATGAATAATAAAAATATTTTTGTTGCTGCTTTGTACGTGACTGAATTAGTAAGCATACAATTTCTAGTCAAAATCAAAGGCGAAATGGAAGCCTTTAACAGAGTACTCCACAGGACAAGAGACAGGATACTCTATTCCCTACATTGATTCCAGCCCATAACTTCAATTACTGCAATTAATTTTCAGTAATATGCAACCACTGTAATGCAATAGTAAGTGATAATCAATTTGCTTCATAAAAAAATTTAATCCCAATTGCTCTCTAAAACTTTCACCAATGCAGTTAAGAAATACTAGGAAAAACATATGTAAAGTAGATGGAGTAAGATATAGACATATGGCATGGCCATTGTTTCTTTGGCAAACAGCTGCTTTGGTTCTAGAAATACAGAATGTCAGTTCTGCCTCTTGATTCCTACTAAAATATGTGTATACTATAGGAAGTGCTTATACTCTAGCTCCTTAAGCTGAACTGACTTAATGAATATACCTAGTATACCTAGTATACCTAATATAAATTATTGGAAAGAGAACTGGTCAAATTAACTTTTCTGTGAAGACTCAAGCAAATAAGAGATAGAATCCTTCAACTGTATCGGCAACATCTGTCATTCGAGCTCATTTCCTGTTAAGTAACAAATGCATAGTTCCTCTTGCTTTCTTACTCTAACATTCAATGTACAGTATAAAACAGTTGGCTCAGAAATTGGACTTGCAGATACTATTTTTGAGTACAATTTACAAAATAGAGTATAATAAGGATGGAATTTCTAGAGAAAAACAAACAAACCACCCCAAAACAACAACAACAAAACACAGAGAAGGAATGCAAGTCCCCTACACAGCAGACCAAGCCCTGAGGGATAGATTGGTCTTTTCCCCACTTTGTTTAATTCAGACTAGTAACTTCGGTCAAACCTCAGTGCATTAGCTGAATGCCCTTAAGCCAATAGCCTTTGCCTAGTCTGGATTCAATATATTTCTCTGATTCTCTCTCCCTTTCCCTACCTCCAGCCTTGAAAAAAACCCCTACATTTGAAGAGGAAAGGTAAAACTTTTGTATACCTGACATCTCTAATCAATGTTAGCCTTCTGTTACTCTCATATCTAAACTGTAGTGTATGAGAGCTATGGAAATAACTTGATATCCTCATAATTCTAAATAAACATATTCTATATTTTCTTTAAGATATTTATTGCTTAGTTGGACTGTATTAGGTTTGATCTGCCTGTGCCTATATTCCTCAACTTGTAGGAAAGCACAAATCATGCCACTTCTCCCAAGTAAATTATTTTTAATGCACTTTAGTTGGACTTTGTTGCTACCAAAATTTGCTGCTAATAGATTATTCCCTTCCTGCTACTGAAAGTGTCTATGGAAGTATAATTGCAACAATTCTATCAGTTTAACTTAGTCGGGCAATAAACAAGGATGGCAGACTGTGGCAGTCCAAAATCAGCACATTATAGATATTCAGCAACACCTCACTGCATGGCTGAAATAATAGAAAATGGAATGGCACAGCTGATAAGTGATTATATTTAAAAGTAGAAATAGTGAGGAAAACGGGTTTGAGAAGTGTTATCAAACTTTACTAGGGAAACAGAAATTATTCCTGGGATAATATTAAAGGTTTTATATGTTTTTGAACTGACAAGCTGAAGAAACAGACTTACTATAGTACAAATAGGGGTTTAATTGTGCTGCATGGACTGGATCTATAGAATTTCAGTTCTGACGTAGTCTTTCTCCTTATGCTTAAGAAAAAAGGTTGCATGTGGTGTAGTTTTGCTTCTCAGGTCACTGATTACATATTAATTAATTTCAAAGCTGAAAATTTGAATGGAAATATTAGGAAAAAAGACATAAGCTTCTCCTTGGTGACTACAAGAATAAAAGAGTAATGTTTGAATTCACTCTGCAACAGAAGACTGTGACTTTTTTTTCAAAGTTTGTGTTACAAGATAGTGTAAAATCAAGAGCAAATCCAAATAAGCTGTTAGGGACTCCTCACAGAACCACAAGATGGTTATGGTTGGAAGGGAGGCCGTTGCTTCAACTCCCTGCTCAAGCAGCGACCATGTCCAGACGGTTTTTGAATGTCTCCAAGGACGGAGAATTCACAATGTCCCTGGGCAACTTGTGCCAGTGATCAGTCAACCTCACAGTACAAAACTGTTTCCTGATATTCAGACAGGATGACCTGTGTTGCAGTTTGTGCCCATTGCTTCTGGTCCTATCACTGGGTACCACTGAAAACAGCCTGGCTCTTTGCATCCTTTATGCATTCATAAGATCCTTCCTGAGCCTTCTCTTTTCTGTTAAATGCTCCCAGCTGTCTCAGCTTTTCTTGTGTAAGAAATGCTCCAGTCTCTTAATCACCTTTGTGGCTCTTGGACTCTCTCCAGTATGTCCATGTCTCTGTTGTAAAAGTGGGGCTCAGAACTGGACACAGTACTCCAGGTGTGGTCTCACCAGTGCTGAGTAGAGGAGAAGGATCACCTCCTCCAACCTGCTGGCACTACTTTATCTGATGCAGACCAGGCTTGATGTACACCAGGACCCCCAGGTTCTTTTCTGCCAAGCTGCTTCCCATCTGGGTAACCCCCAGCATATATTGGTGCCCGAGGTGTTTCCTGCCCAGGTGCAGGACTTTGCACTTCCCCTTGCTGACCTTCAAGAGATTCCTGTCAGCCCAGGTCTCCAGCTTATCCAGATCCACCTGGAGGGCAGCATGACCCTCTGGCATATCAGCTGTTCCTCCCAGTTTTGTGTCATCAACAAATTCACTGAGAGTACACTCTGCTCCATCAACCAAGTCGTTAATGAAGATGTTGAACAGGACTGGACCCAGTATAGACTCCTGGGGCACATCACCAGCTACTGGCCTCCAAATACTGGCCAGCTCCCTCAGGACTCATGGGTGAATCCCATCAGGGCCAATTGACTTATCTCTGTTCAGTTTGTTTAAGTATTCCCAGACCTGATCTTCTTCCACCAAGGGTATATCTTCCTTGCCCTGTCACTTCTGGGATCTGGAATTCCTGAAAGCTAATCTTGATATTAAAGACTGAGGCAAGGAAGGAATTCAGTACTTCAATCTTTTCCATGCCCTGTGTAACCAGGTCTGCTGTCTCATTGAGCAATGGGCTCACATTTTCCCTTGCCTTCCTTTTGTCACCTATTTATTTGTAGAAACCCTTCTTGCTATCTGTGGCATCCCAGGCCATATTAAATTTTATTTGGTTTTCAGCTTTCCTAACTTCATCCTTGGATGCTCAGACAACATTTTTATATTCCTCCCAGGTTACTTGTCTTGCTTTAACTTTCTATATGCCTTCTTTTCGTGTGTTCAGCTGTGCTAGGAACTCGATTCACTCATACAGGCCTTCTGGCATTTTTTTTCTCTGACTTTGTATTTGTTGGGATTAAATTCTCTTGAGCTTGGAGGAGGTCATCCTTGAATATTAACCAGTTTTCTCCACCCTCCACCTCCTCCCCCACTTCCCTCTAGGGTCTTATCCCTTGAGACTCTTCCAAGCAGATATTTGAAGAGGCCAAAGTCTGCCATCCTTAAGTCCAGGGCTGTGAGCATGCTTTTTACCCTTCTCCCTGCCCTCAGGATCCTGACCTCCAACATCTCACGGTCACTGAAGTAAAGACTCACTTTGATCTTCACATCCCCACTAGACCATCTTTCTTGGTGAGTATGAGGTCCATCAAAGCATCTCTCCTCTACTGCTTGGAGGAGGAAGTTATTATCAATCGACCCCAGGAACGTCCTTGAGGAATCTCCTCACTGTATTTGATTTTATCATGCTTGTCTGTTAAGTTCTTTGGGCAAGAAGTTGGCATCTCCCCCTTACATAGAAAATGTTTAACTGCTGGTACCAACATACATAGTTAAAAGGTACATAATTTTCAGAATCACTGTATTTCAAGCAACACAGTACTTAACGAATGAAGCTTTATAAGAATTAATTCCACTGAACACCTGTCTCCATTGAAGTTAATCGCAAAATTCATCTTGACTTCAGATTTATCAGAATGCCATTTTTAGAGAAAAGACAGAAATGTAAGGTTAACCATTTGAAGTCCTCTGGAGTAATCTGAGTAGACATGACAATAGGAAAGAAGCGAGAAATAGTCATACAGAATGGAGTCCAGAATATTATTGGACAGTTTATTTTGTTTATTTGGAAAATCCATAAGGTCTTGGATAAAACAGAGGAATTCGAAGAAAGAAGAAAGGAAGGGAAATAGAAAAGTGGAAGAGATCATAAAGAGGAAGCTATAGGAAGCTATAGGAAGTGAACGTATTGCATAAATATGTTTTTTTTACTAGCTATGAAAAAAAACAGTGCAAGAAAACAGGTGCACTCAAAATGTTAGGGAAAATATTTATTTGAGACAGGTCTGTAAAAAAATAAAATAAGGTTGAGAAAGCAAATTAGGTTTCTTAGTGCTAACAATCATGAAGACTAAAATAATAAATGGATTAAAATGTTACAATTACAATATCATCTGGAAGGTAGACAAGGAGTCAGATGAACTATTGAAGGGCAAGAGTGAGATGTTAATGACAAATGAGTTTCATATTGCCAAAAGGCTGAATGAATCCTTTGCTAGTGTATGCATGAAAGAATTTGAAGGTCATATTCCACAGCCTGGGATAAATTTCCCTGGTGAAGCACGTGACATGCTAAAAGGCTTTACGATCACAATGAAGCAGAGAGTTAGGAAATTAGATCTATTAAAACTGACATAGTACCAGGCCAGGATAAATTACATTCTGGACATCTCCATGAAACTCTGTAAGAACCAGCAGGAACATTTCTGGATTAGATATTTGGCTGAATATGAAAAAGGCAAAGACCAAGTGATTCACCATGAACAGCTAAGATAATTTATCATTTAAGTAAAGGATCTAAATGTTACATGAGCACTACCAATCAAAACTAAACATTAATTGTATCTAATGTTCTGGAAACACTGATATGAGAAATACTCCATCACAAGAAATTGCAACTTACAGAAATTGCTAAGTACGATAGTAAATATGTGAAATCATATAAGCATGGCTTCTCTTTGATAGCAATTTTAAATCATTTCACCTGTGCTACATTCTGCAATATATTTTATCTTAAGTTCATGAACAATTATCTCTGGGTGTTGTTTTAACCACTGTTATTTTGAGGAATTGGTGGCTGAATGGTTACATTGTCACAAATCCCAAACCAAGAATTTATGTCTCGGTTTGTTCACTGGAAAAGACTACTTTAATCAGTCTAGTTATAAGTGAACCAAAGTATTCTTATGATTCTGGAGGTTCATTTACAGAAAATATGATAAGCATACAGAATCAAAAACTGTCTCTGAACAACTGAGCACTGGAGAAGAAAATACTGCTCTGGAGCACCCTAGTGAAGATAACTAGCCTGATAATGTTTTCTTAATCTGTATGTGTGCATACCATTTTAAATATGTCAACCAACTAATTCAGAATTATCTTAAATATGTTTTTAATTACGATTTGCTTAACTCCGGACCTGCCAAAAGTCACAATAAAGAAAAGCCTCTAGGATGTAGCACTAAGAATATTAACAGACAATGAAAAGACAAGCTACCCAACAAGACATTCAGTTATGTAACAGGGAAACAGCTAGCAATCTAACTGGGAAAAAAAAATCAGAAGAAATATCAGTGAAGGGTCCTTAGTAGATTTCTGAACTTTATTTCCATTTCTGGAGGTAATTTAAAGCCGAAACAATTAAGGTGAAACTTATAAAATCTCAATTTATGAGTCAGTTCAATCTATCAAGACAGATAGAATCTCAAACCAGTTCTTCTGGACATTTTAGGCCTGTAAACTTTGCTCATCCTATTCATCAATAAACATCTTCACATTCAGTTTGCGAAAGATTTTTCAGCTGTAAAAAGTGATGACAACTAATTTAAAGGTGAAGCAAAGATAGGGTTCATCTTAGAAACTGGAAGCCAACCAGAGTCTTAGCCTTGGGCTATAGTAGACAAAGGAGCAGAAATGAGAAATAGATGGTACTTAAAATCTAACCTGCCTGAGAGAAAGAGACTAACCTTTAAAAAGGTCTAATTCCCATTCTTTTCACATAAAACCACCTGGAGATGCATGTTATATGCCCCTGGCAACTTTTTCATTTTCTATTCAATTAGTTAGAAGTGCTTTCTTTCTTTCAATTTTTCAAAACTATAGGAGTTGCAAAAAGTACAAAATTCTAATAGCAAAACAAAAGCACAAACGCACCATATGACCAACATGCTACAATTTGTGATTTCCTATGTTATGTAAATATGAGTTATTGAATATTTATTTGTTAATTGTGTTCTCTGCTGGTAAAGTTCTTGGTATGTTGTTGTAGAGTTATGTTCCTTAGTTCATTTTATTTACTAGTATAGTTATATTGATCATGTTTTTTGAGGCACAAGCTCAAGCTAAGAATACATATTCAAAGTCACAATGAAGCTGAGGTGTTTTATAAATGTTCTAAGCTCCTTTATAATATATTTCATGATAAAAATTATATTATTCAATTAACTATTAAAATATACTTCCTCATGTAACAATATATTGAATTTGAGTTCTGAAAAACAAATAATCACTAAAATGTATTTTTCACAATATTTAAGTAGATTTTGTTGCATAATAATGCCTCCTATTGACTAAAGTATGAAGATTCTCATTTTGAAATTACTACTCTTAACAGAAACAGTATTACTAAAAGTAAATTCATATTCATTGTGATGATACACTGAAAGGAAAAGTAAAATTACCTGTTTCCTCTTCCTGAAGTAGTATAGTTTCATTCTACAAAAATGAGAACCCTTTTTTTAAAAGCTTTGCGTAAAACTAATCAGAAGTAAATTGAAATCCAGAATCCTTTCTAGTCTATATCATTACAAGATTATCTTCTCCTTGTCAGTATAACACTTGAAAGACTCTAGAAAGTACCTCTTCTGATCACAGAAGTCTTGAGTTGTAATTCAACTGAATTTTCACTTATGTTAAGGTTTTGGATTAGTGGCCAGTTGAAGATTACTAGATATCTGATAGGAATTTAATTTCAAAACATATGTACCATGTGTTTGGCTGTAAATTACAGACTTTTAATAAAATGTTGATTTATTAAAGAGATTCTGAATGAACTCGTTTGTGCTTAAAGTCATATCTGTTTGCATTTAAAGACCTATTCTGTTTTACAGAATATCCTGTCTCTACAATACAGTGAGCTCTAAACTACCTATAAATTTGTTTTATGTAAAAAAAGGGAATATACATACAAGTAAACAGAATGTTAATGAGAACTTTTAAGCAAAACTATGGCACATATCTTTCATATTTATTTCCCTGTGTCTTTTTCTTATAGTAGCAGAAGTCAGAAAAATCTCAACCTCTACAAAAATTAAAGAAAAAAATAAACTACTGTATTTCTTCAGAAAGTTCATAGTGGGTTTTTGGTGTGTGTTTTTTTTTTTTTCTCCTGGTGTTCAAGGGCACGCAAATATTTGGTCCAACTTATCCAGATAAATTCATTTACCTATTATAAAAATACCAGTCTGAAATAAGTAGAAATACTTGCTTCAGCCACTAGAAATGCAAGAACTTTTTGAACCAAACATATTAATCAGCAAAATAAAAATGTAGAATTAATTTCATTGTATTAAAATATGTTTATGTTCTGCTCAATTTTCAGGTTTTATTCTCATGCCCTTTGATTCTCTGTATTGTCTCATGCATTTTCTGAGAATTCTCTTATTTGTACCTCATTTTTGTCCAAGCACTGCATACAGTGTTCTTGTTCCAAATTGATTGACAATTATAATACAACTTTCATTATAATTCTGTCTTGTTTCAGTGTGATGAATCTATTTTCTGTTGCCTTTACCTTGTCATTCTTCTAAACTCTGATTCCTTTAATTCTGAGTAGAAAACTGTTCATAGTGATGTATCAGGATGATACATTGGTTGTTATGTGCGACTCTAAAACATACCCTTTGGCCCCCTCTGTTCTGGAAAAAAAAAGCCTTTGTAACCCTAACAGATTTAAAAGTAATGGTGTCCTAAGTCTTATGGTAAAGTCTGTTCCTTAAACTATGTATACCAGCTCCTATATATACATTCTCCTTTGCTACAGATGTTACAGAAGCAAAACTAAAATACTTATTCCTTTATGAAACCAAGTCTCTTCCAGTACAATCTGAAAAATATCCCCCAATGAATTGTACACAAGTAGAAGGCACTTCCAACACATTTTTAAAAATGTAGTTATCATTTGTAAGTTGAAATAGTGGCTTATGTTGAGGTGCAGGAATTCAATGAATCACAGATTCCTTTTCCACAATAAACTTTGTCTCAAGTTCCTGCTTTCTCAGCGCAGGCTGTAAGTTCTCTAAAATACATGATCCTCTCCCCAGCAGCAGCATTTGTGATAACTTCTGACAAGGGGCATCTTTGCAAGGTGTGGCCTATTGCAGTCTGCAGCTTTGTGGCAATTCAGAATATGTCAGGCTCAGCTCTTTGGCAGCAATCTGTGTCAGGTTATTTTCTGTTTCAATTATTTATTTCTACTACTTTAGAAGAGAACTGTGTTCGGATTTGGGTCCCTTACTACAAGAAAGATGTTGAGGTGCTGCAGAGAGTTCAGAGAAGGGCAACAAAGATGTTGAAGGGTCTAGAGAACAAGTGTGGTGGATGCACTTGACATCCCCCTATGAGGAGTGGCTGAGGGAACTGAGGTTTTTTAGACTGGAGAAAAGGAGGCTGAAGGGAGACCTTATCACTCTCTACAACTACCTGAAAGGAGGTTGTAGTGAGTTGGGTTCCTCTTCTCCCATGTAGCAGGTGATAGGATGATAGGAAATGTCCTCAAGCTGCACCAGGGAAGGTTGTAGATGGGATATGAGAAAAAACTTCTTCACTGAAAGGGTTGTCAGACAGGGGAACAGGCTGCCCAGGGAAGTGATTGAGTCACCATCCCTGGAGGTATTTGGAAGACATGTAGGTGAGGTTCTTGGGGGTATAATTTAGAGGTAGATTTGGCAAGTGTTAGGTTGACAGTTGCACTCAAAGATCTTAAAGGTCTTTTCCAACAAAAATGGTTGTAGAATTTTATGATTCTATGACTTCAAAGAGGCAGCTCTCTGTCTTGCTTTGTGTCTGATGAGGGAGGAGACAGAAAAAAATGCCTATTCTCAAAAAAACGTGACTATTCTGAGACACTGGAATTTCTGTTCCGTTGGCAGAAAGAAAATATGCCACCCCTTATTGATCCCAGGGTATGCTGCAGGTTTTCAGTGCTTAGTGTGCATAAATCAGTGTGCAACTTGATGTTTTTAGTCTGCACGAGGTTATGGAGCCCTTTCTGTCAAGCTTTTTGTTCTTGGATGTCTACATCAACTCTGATATTAATTTCATGTTCAGCAGAAAATGAAATGCCAAAGTGCAGTCCAGGTGAAATCAATATATTTTACTTGGTCTTGTATTAAAACTGGGAGATTTAGGTTGGTTTAGAAGAAAATTTCAAAAAGCTGTAGTTTTTGAAGAAAAAACACATGGGCAATCTTTGGAGGTATGAATCACTGAAGAAATTTAGACTTAACTAGATAACATTTGGAAAGTGAAGCAGGTGTGAGCAAAAAGCTCTAAAGATTTAAAATATATGTAATTTAAAAACAAGCGAAAAATAGAGCAGAATCCTGGAATCGTTTACTATTTGAAACATCTCACTGTGTGTTCCATCTATACCTTGTATATCATTGAAGTATGCTAAGGATTAAAATGTTAGAAATAGAAAGATAAAGTTTGTGGTGGGTTTCTGGTAATACTTTTTTCTCTGTGCAGGTGGTTTACATAAGAAAAAAGCTCACTCATTTTAATGGGAGACTAATTTTATTTCACTCCATTAGCTACTTAGACTTTTCTTTATTTCAGTTCCACTTTTTTTTCACCATTTATTGGGAATAAAGTGCTACACGGTCCTTGGGAAGAGCAAAAAAATCCAAAATCAATATACAAAAAGGACTGTATATGGGGGCCAGGGGGGCAGGAACCAAGCCAACAACATCTACAGTATGATGAGCTCTAAGTTATTTATTACTGTTCATGCAAAAATGATTATATGAAAATATTAGTGCTAACCAACAGTCAATTAATAAATTGAATAATAATAATTAAACGTTTCCAGGGATGGGGCATCTACCACATCTCAGGACAACGTGTTCCAGTGTTTCAACACCCTCATTGCAAAAAAATCTTCCTTATATCAAGTCGAAACATTTTCGTACAAAACCATTACTCCAATCACTACAGGCCTCACTAAAAAGTCTGTCCCCATCTTTCTTATAGGCCTCCTTTAAGTACTGAAGGGCCGCAATAAGGTCTCACCAAAGCCTTCTCCAGGCTGAACAACCCCAACTCTCTCAGCTCGTCCTCACAGGAGAGATGTTCCATCTCTCTGATGTTTTTGTGGCCTCCTCTGGACTGTCTCCAACAGGTCCATGTCTTCCCTGTACTGAGGGCTCCAGAGCTGGATGCAGTACTCCAGGTGAGGTCTCACCAGAGCAGAGTAGGGGGGAAGAATCATCTCTTTTTACCTGTTGGCTATGCATCTTTTGATACAGCCCAGGATATAGTTGGCTTTCTGGGCTGCAAGTGCACATTGCCGGCTCCTGTTCAGCGTTTCATCTACCAGTACCCCCAAGATTTTCTGCATTGGTGTTCTCACTCCATTCTCTGCCCAGCCCACATTTGTGCTTGGAATTGCTCTAACTTATGTGTAGGACCTTGCGCCTGGCCTTGTTGAACCTCATGAGGTTCAAAGGGGCTCACTCTCGAGCTTTTCCAGGTCATTCTGCTTCTGGATGGCATCCCATCCCTCAGGTATATCAACTGTACCACTCAGCTTGGTGTCATCTGCAAACTTGCTGAGGATGCACTCAATCCCATTATCTATATAATTAATGAAGATATTAAACCGTACTGGTCTCACTACAGACCCCTGAGGAACACTACTCATCACTGTTCTCCATCTGGACACTGAGG
Organism: Caloenas nicobarica; assembly: GCF_036013445.1. NCBI lineage: Eukaryota > Metazoa > Chordata > Aves > Columbiformes > Columbidae > Caloenas > Caloenas nicobarica. Next base: position 29,919,198 of record NC_088247.1, read on the forward strand.
CATTGACCACTACCCTCTGGATGCGACCATCCAGCCAATTCCTCATTCATCGAACAGTCCATCTATAAAATCCATATCTCTCCAATTTAGAAGTAAAGATATTGTGAGGGACCATGTCAAAGACCTGGCAGAAGTCCAGATAGAACTGAATTTATTACTTTCCAGAAGCAGTCAGAGCATGACTGACTTAGCTAAGGACTACCAAAAGAAAAAATAAAATGTCATAGAAATCATACTATAAAACAGACAGAATGGTCAACTCTGTTACAAATTAGATAGTCATTTATATAACTGCAAAGTGAGAGAACATAATTTTTTTTCCATATTCAAGAAGGTATATTTAAGCCTACATAAATTTTAAGAGTATTGATGGATAATCAGTCAATTTAGTACACATACAGTGAAAAGCTTTTCATATACAATGAAAATGCTTACCAGAAAAATCAGCATCTTTTGAATTACGCTGGTAAATGTGTATTACACCACCTTTCACACATTGATCAAAGAACCAGTGAGCAATGTATACTACTAAGGAGAAAAAACAGGAAAATCACTATTTTTTTAAAGTACATTCATACATGAATGTGCTTGCTCTCTCTTACTTAACATGTAAAAAGAAAAATAATTAAGGATAATACAGGTCATGGTTGTTTCTGGTGTGAGGCTGGGGTGGTGATCTTTCTCTTCTTCCTTGTGTTTCTTTGCGTTACTTAATACCTGCTAAAGTTTTGGGGATGTAGCCTATAAACAAGTCATGTACAAACTGATGTTTGTTCAGGTATTGAAAAAGGGAACTAGAAGTGAAAACTAGGTAGAAAGAGTTAGAAAGAAACAAGAAAGTTTTTACAGGCTTGAGCCTGAGTGCCAGAGCTCACTCGGATATTTTTCACTAATAAAAATGGACATATTTCTTTGAAACTGAGAACTTCATGAATTACATGGGTGCATGAAGATGGTAGCTGAATATGCATTTTTTAGGCATTGAGAAGGACGACAAAGACAGCGTACTGAAGGACTTCCACAAAAAGTTAGAAAAAAGGAAGAGGGAGAAAGGGAAAGCAAAGTTCTTCTTCAAGGGCATTCCAACAAAATAATTCACAGAGTAGAAGACAATGCAGTTGCGTTCAGTAAAGAAAACATCTAGTCCAAAGGATTTCAAGAAGAAATGGCCCAAAGTGTTGCGAAAAGAATGACCTAAAAATGAACATGGCATATGTATTAATATTGAGTACAAGCAGAACGAGTGAGAAGCAAAGTATGGGAGACATTCAGTTTAGGGTGAGCTAAATTCAAAGAGGAGAAATTCTTAGTTCCAGGAAACATCCACGATAATGTACAATGCCTCTGGTTATTTTCTTTAGACTAATTTCTAAATAATTGGCAACAGCAGGCTAAAAATGCTTAAATTATTTACCTCTGAGTATTAAACTTCATTTCAGGTCTCACAGTTGTGGTAAACATGTCATCTCTGACATATGGACTATCACTGAGATTAATTTCAGATTGTGTCACCTGTTTTTTAACAACACTGAAACAGTTGAAGACATTCAATGTTAGTATTTGATACTTTTTTCATTTTAATACACATCTGAAAAATTTGTTTTAGGATAAATTAATTTAATATCCTAATATCAGTACATATAAGAAATACTGCGTTGTCACCAATGACATTGCACAAAAGTGAGACACTGCAACATTAAAGAAACCATTAGATATCCATCATTGCACAAGAAAATGTTTTTCTACTTAATGACACAAAGCAAATTTGTGTAAATTTATTTAAAAACAAGAGTCAAAGAATCATGATCTCTTTTTTGAAGAAGTTTATAGTAATGCAATATGAATGCAAAAATAGAATGCAAAAATGAAATATATTTCAACATTTGTCTGTATTCCAGACAAAAAAAAAAAAAGGTGAAAAATTCAGCCTAAGAGGCCCATGCTGATGTTACTTTTTCTGCTCTATGTGCAAGAAAGTGTTTTTCTGGCCATCTTTAACATTGTTCTGCATTTACAGATTTTGTTCCTACTATCTACATCTACTGACAGAAAGTCCAGTGTACACTTATCTTTTAGTCTTTATAATAACCTTGGAAAGAAAGAAACTGAAAGAATGAGAAAGAGGAGGAAATAAATGGTTAAAATATTTGAATATGTAATATTTGACTTTCACTTGTTCAAACCCAATATTCATGCTCATACCTTGTGCCATCAGTTATGAGGAATTCATTTTTCAGGGTGAAAGAAATATTTTGTAGTAAGTACATTTTATTTAATGTTTATTTTTGGAAGTACCAGTACACTGAAGCCACTTGTTCTGATTTATACATCAGAAAAAGTATTTTTACAGTAAAAGTTGTGTGATTCAAGTGGTCTGTGTAACCAACAGCCTTCCTGTCTGCATGAGGAACAGGTGTACCTATATCTTTGTGTCTTCAAAGCAATCTCCCTTGTCTCCATCTTTCAAACAGCATTAGAAGTTAACCTCTTTATTGATTGTAATTACTGCTAGTGATGATGTTATAGGTTTGTTGAGTGTTCACACTGACTGGTCAAGTATTCAATTGAAAGGGGTCAGGAATTCTCATTAGTATGTCAACTATTTGTGTTTTTCTGTAAGACTGTGGTCAATTGATTGAAAGAAGATCAATATAGGCCTGTGGGATTGAAAGTTTGCAAGGAAGTAACCGGAGTGTATAGAATTGCTATTATATAAAGACAATCACTGAGTAATAGCATAAGCCTCTTTCTACGCACAGCTCATCAAGAGAAAGGAATTCCTATCATATAAATAGCAAATGGACACAGCAAAAAAGTAACCTGCTATTGCACAGTGCAATTAACAGATACATCTATCTTAAACTCAGTCTTTTTCTGTACTTTTTCTGTTCACTCAATGCTCCACAGAAATCTTCTAAAAGTACAAGTCTCAAGTCTCACTCAGAAAAACAAACAAACAAAACCCCAGGCCTACCTGAATCCAGAATCCTACCTGGCTCCACCTGTCTAGAAGAGGTAGGAGAATCTTTGCTTAGTGATTTTCACTTAAAACTAAGGAACTTGAGGGGTGGGATCCAGGGATCCAAAGCTGTAACACTTGTGTACTCACAAGCAATAAGGTGGATGAGCACACCTACCAAAGTAGTGAGGAGTGTCCTTCAGCCCTCCAAAAAGGTTCCACCAAAAAGGTGAGACAGTTGACAGTGCAGCTGAAGTGTCTCTATACCAATACACACAGCATGGGTAACAAAAAGGAGGAGCTGGAAGCCACAGTACACCTGGAAAGCTATGATCTGATCACTGTAACTGTAACTTGGGATCAATCACATGGTTGGAGCGCAGGAATTGATGACTATAAACTGTTCAGGAGGGACAAGCAAGGAAGGAGAGGTAGAGTTGCCTTCTATGTAAAAAAAAAAAAAAGACCGACTTCACAGACTTGTCTTTGAAAAACAATGACCAACAAGTTGAGAGTTTATGGGTAAAAAAGCAGAGGTGAAGCCAACAAAGGAAATCTCATGGCTGATGTTTACTACAGGACAACTGACCAAGGGGAGCCTGTTGAGAAAGTGTTCTTACTTCAACTACAGAAAGCACCGTGTTCGCAGGCTCCTGCTGGGGGACTTCAACCACTGTGACATCTGCTGGAAAAGCAGCACAGCGAGCTGCAAGCAGTCCAGGAGACTCTTGGAGAGCATTGAGGATAATTTCTTAATCCCTGTGATAGATGGTCTGACCAGTAGAGAAGCATTGCTAGACCTGTTCGCGGCAGTTGCACTTTCCAACTCCACGCCCTGAGAACTGGTGTGGCGGTTGCACTGGTAGCTGCCCATCCCCTCTCAGAACTGGGGCCTTCAACGGGGCAGCTGATGGCTCTTTGTGGAGACCCAGAGTGGTGGGCACGGTCATCAGCAGAGGAGGGGCCAAGTGTTCCCACAGCCCAGAGAAGCCAAGAAGCTTCTCGAAGGCCCACACTCGGGGGGCGGGGCGTAGAGAAGCTGAGAAGCTTCTGGAATGCCCACTGTCAGATCTGAGCACTCTATAAATGGGGTTCCCACCAGAGACCCCCTTTGTGTGGTCTCCTCGGAGCTGCGGGTCTGCCATGCTGCCGGAGTCCCTCCCCTTAGACGGAGAAGCCGTCTAAGGTAACTTCCCTGGATTGGGAGCGCCTCACCTCCGTGTGTGGGTGAGCGATAAATTACTGAATATATGCTTTAATAATTCCTTGCCTGAGATAGGCAGGTGTAAAGTCCTTGTCTGGGACAGACGGGTGTGAAGTCCTGGCCGCAATAGGCTAGTGTTTGTCTTCCGTGGGCAAACGGGGCAGAGGGGGCTCCGGTTTTGTTTTTTGTGAGTGCGTGTATGCACGCTGTGGATCCTCATTATTCTTATTTCGCTGCATCTCAAATAATCTCCTAACCTGATACCTGAACCTATCTCTTATGTTAGCAGAGTGCTACCTAGTTGTATACACCCTGTTTCTAATTGGTTTATCGGCGGTGCTTTTCCGGCCAGAATAAAGTTTAGTTTTGGACCTTGTTGTCCGCCTAAACTTATTTGGGGGTGCCTCCGTGACACTGTTGCTTACCAACTCAGAAGAGCTAATTAGAGAGGTTAAGATTTAGTGGCAGCCTGGTCCGCAGCGATCATGCCCTGGCCATGAAAATGGTCAGAGGACTGGAACATCTCTCCCTCCTATAAAGAAGAGCTGAGACACTTGAAGTTTTTCAGCCTGGAGAAAAGGTGGCTCTGGGGATACCTTATTGCAGCTTTTCAGTATTCAAAGTGGGCTTGAAGAAAGATGGAGAGAGACTCTTTACCAAGGCCTACAGTGACAGAAGAAGGGGCAATAGTATTAAACTGAGAGTAGATTTAGAATCATAGCTTTCCAGCTGCACAGTGGCTCCTAACTCCTCGTGTTGGCAGCAACTACAGAATTTTTAAAAACTGACTGCACACAAATGTAACGTTCCATACATAGCTATATCCACATTTTCCCTGATTCAGTCTACTCTATCCAAAGTTCTTATTCAGCCTGAGAGGGCACAATTTGATATCTTCAAATTTCTTATGACACTCTAGCTAGAAACTATACTGAGGTATCTGGTTTTTTACCCTTCCTTTTGAAAGTGTTACCTTTCTTTCTGGTGGAGAAAATAATTCACATTATTTCGGAGTGGAAACAGGAGCAATAGGTAATATAATTTAACCCATTAAGTTAAATCCTTTTCCTGTTTCCAAGTCTATTTATATGTGCTACATAAAAAAACCACTCACAACATAAGGAAAATAAGATGTACTTCTCTCTCTAACTGTTCGAGCTATACATTTACCTAGAATTGTTCTTGTTTCCTTCCTCTGGCCTAATGAATTTTGATATTCTCATCATCATATTCCACTTAAAAAAAGATTAAGTGAAGATTGATTGATTGATACCTCTGATATCATAATATTGTATAGCTTGGTGGACATTTTCTAGGAAAGAAACACTTTACAAATAGAGTATGTACACAATTATGTCTGAATATTCAAAAGATTTGTGTTTTCTGGGAACAGTGTGAAGAAAAAGAAGTCACCACTGGAAGTGCTCCAGGGAAACTAATAAAAGTAATTGCAAACAGTAACAAAGTAAATTTCGGGGGGGGCGGGTGTTGGGCGCAATTAAAAAAAAAAAAAGGTAATGTGTATAACAATATCTCCAAACTCTCTTTATCACTCTGAAAACATTATTTGTGCTGAAAATCCCTTCTGTATTTCATTTTTCTGTCATATCATCTAATATTTTATACAGTTGTGAAGATCTATTGTCTGTGTTTCTGTATGGTGCTTTTTCCAAAATACAAAGTACAGCATTGTACCACATACCTGAATTGATGGATTCAGATTAGAATCAGATAAAATGCACTAACTTGAACAAGCCAATAATTACACTGAATCATGTAATGTGTCTCTAGAGCCATGCTATTCTAGTTTGCTTAAAGAGCAGCTGACTCTGCAAACATTCTGTTTACAAGCCATTCTGTTTCTATATTATATATTTTTCAATATTTATCTGCCATTATTCTTTACTACTAGGAACATTTGCATGAAAACAGGATCTTTGTTTTTCAGGAGTCCATCTGCTACCACTGCTCATTCTCAGCCCGAAGTCATAATCCAGCGTTTATGACATCATCCTAACATTTAGAGGAACCACATTAATTGTCATTAAAAACAAAGTGAAAACACCCTCAGATTCTGCCTTCAGATGTTATTTAAAAAGAGAAACTAATGGACTCTCAATCACAAAACCTTTTTTCTTGCAAATGATCTTAATAATGCACAGCGAGGAAAACAGAAGAATCAGCAACTCCTTTAGAAGGTATGGAAAAGTACTCTAGATAGCTGGGGATCTAGGTTGCAGAAGGTGGATTTTGCTATGGTAACACCACCTACACCTCTTAAATTCTCTAATGTCATCAAACCTATGCTGATTTTACTTAATTACATGAATTTCTTACTCAGACAAATTCTCACTTATCAAGTAGGATACCAGGAGAGAGATTACTTTGGCTTTGAGGAGACAGGAGCATTTGAACTCCAGGCAAGGTCCATTCACTCAAAATAAATCATACTTTTACAGTTAGCTTTGGCAGAACACAGATTTATATTTGGATTCAGAATATTTCACATCATGGCTAATGAACTAGAATTGGCATTCCAGATGCTGACATAAACATTTGAATGAAATCACTATTTTTTTAGTCTTAAAAAAAAAAAAGAGAGAACGAAACAAATTGAAAGTAGTTTTCTAAACTCTTTCTCTACTTGGCACAGAGGGCCAGTACTTGCAGAGGACAATTCCCTGGTATAACAGCTTATCCTTCTCTTTTGACCACCACAGAAACATAGGTTAATAGCTTAGGGATCTTAACTTTTAGTTAACTGGTATCTGGTGAGGCAAATCACATTCCAAGTAATAAATACAAAATGCGGTCTGGGAAATAGAGCTGTTTTTCACTGTGTACATGATGTCAGTAAAACAGCTGTGCGTACATATATTGTGGGCCAAGGGATTACAGCCGTATATAAGTCTAGAGAGCATGCAAGTTTGTTGGTAAACGCATAAATAATGGTTAGGCAGAAGGCTAACACATCAGTGATTTCTTTGTCATGGCTGCTTTCCATGTATTTCATATTGATCAGGAACTGAACGTTCAGACTCCTGAAATATTTAGAGTGAAAATATTTACATTTCATTAAGATGACTGAGTGCTTCAAACAATAGCAATTTTATTGTTTCCTGTCCATGTTCTGTGGTTTTCATTCTCCAGTTAGATTAAATTTTCAGCTGGATTAAGAGGATGAAACATGTCCAAGGACCCACATAATTAATGCAGTTTCCTACTTATCTACATACGAAAATCATTATTCATCACGGCATATGTAGTCCAGCTAACAAATGTCCATGGAAAAGCAACCTAAGAGAATGGTAGTATGACGTTCTAAATCTACAAACCATACTAGGTATTCAGGAAGCATTTACAAAACTAAATTCTCAGCAGACTCTTACTATTATTTACTTCTGAAATATCTTGCATTCATATGTCTTAGAAAAAATTATAATTCCACTGAGATTTTTCCAACCATCATGGTCCACTTTATCCAACTAAAATTTAAGTCCACATTCAGCCAGTGTGTGTGTTCTTAACCATGAACTGTTCCGCTGCTGTTGACCAATCTGAATGAGAATCATAAAGAGCAACCTAATGTTGCTTTTGTTTGTTTTAATTTCACCCTTCATCTTTTATGTTGTCACTTTCTCCTTCGTTCATTCTCCCTTCTCCGTCCCTTGTAACTTGGTCTGCCTGATTTCTCAGCAACCTGGTGTTACTTGAAGTTTTGGGGAGGCAATTCCAAGGGATTTTGCTGCTAGCATTTCAGAAGGTAACACAGAAGGAACTAGGTACTAAAACATATGCAAATCCCAGGGGAACCTTGATGTTAGAGCTTATTATAGAGAGCTTATGAAGACTTTCTATTATTGAGTGATTACATAAAATTCGTGACAGGTACTTATTTGCAACAGAAAACAAATAAAAGCCTTTTTCACATATCAAAATTCTTTAAAGCCTTTCTTTATCAAGCTTAGTTTATACCCTCTACAATTTATGATCTGCAATGCCCTATAACTGCGTTTAAAAAAAAAAAAGAAGGTCTAGGCTTAAGGACAAGAATTTCTATGCCAGTCCTTTATGTAAATATTAGAGCTGGAATTCTATCAGTGTTCCAACTACTTAAACAAGTATTCGTTTATACTCTTGAAAACAAAGAAAAAGCAGCTCTCTCGATTCTCAGTTTGTTATTGTTTGTGTTTCTTTGTGTTGTCCTCCAAAAACTTGTTGAGCACATTGATTTTTTTTTTTCAGATTTTGTCTTTCTTCAGGCACATGACCTAATGGACATCCTCTTTCATTTCTGGTTCAGAACTGACAGCTCCATCAAAAAGATTTTCTAAGAGAGGTTAATGACTTTCATAAATCCACAGTGGGCTCCTGAACTGCTTTAGTAGTTCTTTATCTACAGTAATCAATACTTTCTTTTACATGCTAATTAAAAATGATGTTTTAGCCACGGCGTTACCAATTTTTGAGAGTACTGATTTTCGGTCTTATATTAATGATAACTATTTTTGTGTTATAGAATTTTTACTTTGACTTCTAGACCAACATCCTTATGGACCTGTATTAAACACACATTTATTATAGAGAGATCATAGTTTCCTTCCCACGTGTAAGCTGCAAGTAGGTTCAATTATTAACTCTGTTTTGGGGCCTATAAGGTCTAGATTTTCAGTTCATTTGTGACATCTTTGCAGCACTCACTTGACAGAAAGGGTTCCTAAGCAGTCTCAAATGTTTCTGTTAAGATGTCAGGATGTTTTAGATTCTCAGGAAATATCTCTCCTTCCCATCTTTCAAACAAAGCATTTCAAAATGTCTAATAAAAATAATAGTACCTAAACATCTTTACTTTCAGATTTACTTTTTTATACAATAGGATAATATGGCTGCTATGTCATATAGTTCTGTACTTGTATTTCATGTTGACGTAACATTCTGCAAAACAAATACTATGGAATGATATACATATTTAATACAAAATATATTTAATAGATTTTACCAAATGTTTTATTTTCATTAAATTAATTTTGTAATGGGGAATATGTTGCATGTGGGGTTTTTTAAAATCATTTTTCAACAGGGGATTTTCCTCAAACCTCCTTGGTGTCACAATTTTCCTCATCCTATTTCTGTGCTCCTGTTTTTCTGTTCTCCTAATACAAAGTGAGAACACTTTCTGTTTTACCAATATTTGTGAAACATAAGAGACGTTTAAGCCTTTATATTACTGTGCCATTCAGAGATATCTAACCCCAAACATCAGAGTTCACATTTGTTTCCTACAACACTTAATTTCTCATAGTTTCCAACTATATTAGAGATAACACAGGATATTTTGTGTGATCAAAATGAAACTGTAATTTAAAATTATGCAAGACAACTGATTTTCTACATGCTTGTTCAAATGTGTTTGCTAGATAATATTTGCTGGCAATATGCAGAGGAAATGCTAATTTAACACATGTTATCTGGCAGTGCCCTTTAATTTGAAATGTTAGAAATAGTATGGTATGATAAGTCACCACATGACTCATCCTTTTTTGCTATATTTTTCCTAAATGCATGTGCTAATAGTCTTCTATTAAATAGATTTTGATTATCATTAGCTGCACAAAGAGCTGCATCCTTTGAATGCAAGAAAGTGTGGTCATGTTTCTCTAAATAATTAAATACCAATACATTGTATAACATCCAATTTATAAATTTAAGAACTGAGGATATTGGAAAATTAGTTATTTTTTAATGTGCTTCTTCTTTGCTTATTCAGGTTCAGAATTTAAAAACTATCTATGAAACAGAACTTAGATCTGAATTACACACAGACTTGTTGATGTAGTGCTGTGGGAGTAGGAAGACTTGTTTTCTTGAATTTTTGTAGCTTCTTTGAATTTTAACTTGTTGTTTTACACATTTTGTAGAGCTGTTTGTCTAAGGTTTTTTAAATAAAGTTTAAAGCCAAGGTCTAGTACTATCAGTCAGACTGAGTAGTACCTTATGCAATAGTTGGTATCAAATGTATTTAAATAAATTAACTGTGTAGAAAGGCAATGTAATCTAGTCTAGATGAGCTGTCAGTTTCCATATTTATCTATTTCCCCTTCAACCATTGATCCTATTAATGGCTAGCTGCAATCAGGCTTAGGTCTCCTTAAACAAAACAAACCAAAACACAACAACAACAACAACAACAACCAAACAAAAACCAACAACAACAATGCTCTCCTCTCCTCTCCTCTCCTCTCCTCTCCTCTCCTCTCCTCTCCTCTCCTCTCCTCTTCTCTCCTCTCCTCTCCTCTCTTTTTCTTTCTTTTTCTCAGAATGTTTCTTGTTGGCCTATAATGCTTATGAATTCAGTCTTTTTGGTGGTCTAGTGAGAATGAAAAAGCAACTATCCTTACCTTTCTATGCCAATCAAGCAAACCCACTACAAGTGGGTCTTTCTGTCCGATATTCCTGTTTCCAAAAATGAAGCTTCGCCAGTTCCATTGCCCTTGGATCCATTCTTGTAAAGTGAGCTCTGAGCAGACTCTGATGCTTGGAGGTAGAAAAAACAAACAAACAAACGAAAAATAAAACCCAAAACAATTAACCCTACCACATGTTTCTATGCTTTTGGCTGCCGCACAATTTACTATAATGCAAATGCTTCCTGTTCCATAGCAATATGAATTCACAAGATGACTGACCTGGTTCCCCTGACATTTTCTACTTTAGTTTCTTTCCAAGAATGTACATAAAACAAATTTGAAGCAGTTTAACTTAAAAGAGGCACCAAATAAAAACATAAATTATCTTGTCAGAACTTTTTTTTTCTTCCCTGCCAGAGGGAAAAAAAACCTTTCCCTTGTAGCGTTGTTACTTGCGATAAATCTCTATCAAAAATTAAAGGTTAAAAACAATGTAAGAAAAGAGTACAATGTATATACGTTTATATATTCTCATACAGATTTCAGGTTTAGGTTCCTCAGAATTTGTCACTTCAACATAAAGGAGAAAGTAACTCAATTGTATGTCTAAGATTTATATGATTAAGATTTAGATTTCTGTTAAATGTTTTTATAAGACTACTTATCACTTCCTTTGGTGCCCAGGAAAGTTTCCACATTAATATAAAATCTGTATTAAATGAATCTTTGCTACCTTTCTCCAGTAGTTCTTCCTGAACAAGATGGTAAATTTTAATTTAGTGAGAATTTCTGGATGCTAGTTTATCATTTTCTGTCTATATTTGTACTTGAGCAACATTTTAGGTAACACATCATTATTGACTGTCTAGTCCTTCCAAAAATATGAAGATATTTTATTATCCCAGCTGGGGAAATCTTTGTCTAAACATTTATCATCTTGCATCTGGGCTATTATAAACATTTCTTGGCCAGCCTTTCTTCCCCATCTATTTCCCATTTTTATTCCACTGAAAACATACTAGCATGGTTGATACTTTCCACACCTTGCAACTCATACGTTATGCTTTTATGCAGTCAATTAAGCTTCTAGCCTTTGGATAAAATTTAAACTTATTTGCACTGAAACATTTTTTAAAATAATTTATGTTTCTAATTCTTGGGCATGGAATTCTGGGCTGGGCATTTGTCTTGCTATATCATCTGTACTCTGTTCAGTTACTGGGTACACGACATTTTCACATCTGGCTTCTATCTGATGACAAGCCTGTGCACATAATTTCTGCTCCAGTGGATTTCAGTGTTTTTAAGGAAAGATGCATATGTCGGGGGTTTTTTGTTATTGTGTGGGGGTTTTGGTTTGTTTTGTATTGTTTTGTCTTTTTGTTTTGTCTTTTTGTTTGTTTGTTTTTCTTTACTAGTTATTTTTGCTTAATATTGTATGTAACATTGTGGCTGAGGTTTAGATAAAATGACTATGATGACAGTTTTCAGAATCCATAAAAACTCGACAAAAATTAGAACAGGTGTGGAATTTGAATAAAGGAATGTGAATGAGCAACTTGCCTGGATAACTGTATCCTATTATTTCATATATGCACATTTTCCATTGCATATTTTCTCTCTCTACGTAAACATGAAGAATGTGGACTGCTTGAAATAAATTATTTACACAATGAACATGAGGTGAATATAACAAGTATCCTTAGCTCCTTAAGTAGAACCCTAAGTAGTTCCCTTACTTGTCTTAGTTCCCTAGTTTCCTTAGTTTCTGTAGTTTTTGTTGATTGTGGGGGGCTGACACACATAATTCTTTGTCTTTTCATTTGTATATCTCTCTTCACCTGCTATTTGTAGGACCTTGGAGATGAAGGCCATCTTTTTATTCTCTGTTCATGTGATGGATACAAACCACAATCATATTTCAGGCTTGTCCTTCTAATGGGCTTGCCACCCCTAATATTTGCTCAAGAGATTCCTATAGCTCTGCCTATACCTGGAACAGAGAACTTTAGCATGCTTAACATTTTAATGTTAGACACTAGACACTAGGTGTTCACCAGAGCCACTTTATCACTACCCTCCTCAACTGGACAGAGGAAAAATAATATAATGAAAGGCTCATGGTTCAAGATAAGGACAGGGAGAGATCACTCAGCAATTACCATGACAGGCAAAACATACTTGACTTAGGAAAAATGAATTTATTACCAATCAAATTAGAGTAGGATAAAGAGAAATAAAAACTAAATCTTAAAACACCTTCCCCTCACCTCTCCTCTCTTCCCAGGCTTAACTTTGCTACCAAATTCTCTACCTCCTTCCCCACAGTGGCACAGGGGGATGGGAAATGGTGGTTGTGGTCAGTTTATCACACATTGTCTCTGCTGCTCCCTCCTCCTCAGAGGAGGACTCCTCACACTCTTTCCCTGCTCCAGCATGGGGTACCTCCCACAGGAGATAGTCCTCCATGAACTTCTCCAACATGAGTCCTTCCCATGGGCTACAGTTCTTCACAAACTGCTCCAAAGTGGGTCCCTTCAATGGGTGCAGTTCTTCAGGAACAGACTGCTTCAACCCGGGTGTCCCACAGGGTCACAAGTCCAACCAGGAGCTTGCCCCAGCATGGGCCTCCCACAGGGTTGCAATCCCCTTTGGGGATCCACCTGCTCCAGTGTGGGGTCCTCCATGGGCTGCAGGTGAGTGTCTGCTCCATCATGGACCTCCACAGGCTGCAGAGGGACAGCCTGACTGACCATGGTCTGCACCACTGGCTGCAGGGGTATTTCTTCTCTGGCACCTGGACCACCTCCTCCCGTTCCTTCTTCACTGACCTTGGTATCTGCAGAGCTGCTTCTCTCACATATTCTCACTTCTGCCTCCAATTGATGTTGTGCAGTATGTTGTTCTCCCTTCTTATCTAGGTTATTCCAGAGGTGCTACCACCGCCACTGATAAGCTTGGCCTTGGCAAGCTGCAGGTCTGTCTTGGAGCTGGCTGACATTGGCTCTATTGGACATGAGGAAAGCTTCTAGAAGCTTCTCACAGAAACATCCTCTGTAGCCAGTTACCAAAACCTTGCCATGCAAACCCAAACCAAATGCATAGATAGACACTCGGCCATGCTGTCCAGAAAGAGTATGCACCGTCTCTGTCTCTAAGTATGTCTCTAAATGTACAAGGTGTATTTTGAGGCCTATCTCTTGCCGAGCTAATAGCTAGGAAGATGTGCAGTAAGTGCATGGGTCCTGTGGTAAAGCACATTACCCCACTCCTAAGTCAACTCATCCCTCTGTAGCTTGATATCCACTTTGTGAACAGTTTTCTAACCGGTGAGTGATCTCTTAATGAATGTTTGGCATTCACAAACGGTGTTTCAGTAGGATTTATCCTACACTGTCTTGAATGGATAAGAAAAGTTGTCAGACTCCTTAATTTGAAGAAAATTACTGTTTAAGGATACACCTCAAATTAGATCTCATCTCACGACCCAGCTATTGCAACTGGAAAGCCTTTTCCTTCTGAATATTTTGTGGCACAAGAGCTTTGTCTGTGCAGACAGACAGTTATTCACTGCCACTAGTCTGAAAGTTATTTCTTTATCGATTTGCTTGTATTTGTGCAAATGTGGAAAGAGATACTGAAAATGCTATACAACTTTCTCGAATCCTGATGTAATGTAATAAAGTGAAATGAGCGCTAAGCTTTTTCCGTTTTTTTTTTTTTTGAAAATGAACACATGAATCACTAAAAAAACCCAGAGTTTAAAGAAATCCGAGAAGTGATCATGATGATTAAACTCTTGAAGCAAATTTCAACCACAGTTTGGATTTTACTGTGCCAGATGCCTTACTGCAGTTAATTAGTTATAACCTTTATGTCCTCAAGTTTAAAAAAACCCTCAGAGTTTTCAGATATGACTGATCAGGCAACATATGCATATAGGCATGTATCTTTATGCATATATATATATATATATATCTCACATAGTATTTAAAACTATAGCTGGTGATACAAACTTTTTTTTCTTTCTCTTCTTTAGATGTCATAAGTAGTGGCTTTGTGTGCATCTCTTTAAGATCAAACTGCTGAAAGTACCTCTGATTGAGATTAGGTTTTCTAAAGAATCAGCTCCAATTTAGGATTCAAATTAATTGGCCAGTTTGTCAGAAGGTATTGCATTAGAAGAGTGGGTAGCAAGTGTTTGATTGGAGCTGCCCTTCATTTTTTGTCTATAGAAGACAAAATATATATATCTATAGAATTGTTTCCAGTTGTAGACGTTGAGTACTTAAAAATCTGGCCTTGAGGTCTTCTCAAAATTTGGTATAACTTTGAAGCTGAAACAACCTCTCAAATCATAGCTACTCAAGGTGTCAGGACTATTCTGAATCTGTCTGGATTTTATTACTTTCTCAATCAAGCCTATCACTAAATAAAATGTCAGAAGCTAAGCTTGTCTATTTATTGCCAATAAAGTTTTAATTATAACTTTGACAATGTGCTTAGAAATTAATAATTTTACATCTTCCTGCCAAGTTTTCCAAGGAGACTTGCAAACTATAGTCATGGTTTGTACTTGGAATAAAGTAATTTTCTCCTTTTAAATTGACATGATATTTCTCAATATTATAGCAAAAAGAACAGTGAACAGCTGCCCTTGAATCTATAGTATTATGTAGGAAGAAAGGATGAATTTAAAAAAAAAATCAAAAAGAACTCCAACAAGCAAAAATAATTGGAATCATAATCTTTACAATTTGAAATGTTAATTGTGTAAAGTTTCAGAAATTTCATGTAAATTTTTGAATAGTCTTTTCTTTTTACAGAGCTCTCCAATATTTCATATTTAATGTGAGCCCATATAGGAGTACAATAGTGCTGTGGTTCAGGATCTCACTTAACATGTAGGAGAAGTACATCTGTCTAGTTCTTTGCTTCTCTCTACATTACATGTCTGAAAATCTTAGTCTTCAACTAAGATGACCAAGTCCATGCACTTGATTATAAATCAATTTTTGTTAATCCCTACACAATAATTAGACTTTCCATAGAATCACAGAATGGTTAGGGTTGGAAGTGACCTCTGGAGATCATCTAGTCCAATCCACCTGCTGAAGCAGGTTCACCTAGAGTAGATTGCACAGGAATGTGTCCAGGTGGGTTTTGAATGTCTCCAGAGAAGGAAACTCCAAACCTCTCTGGGCAGCCTGTTCCACTGCTGTGTCACCCTCAAAGTAAAGAAGTTTCTCCTTGTGTTCAGATGAAACCTCCTATGCTTCAGTCTGTGCCCATTGCCCCTCATCCTGTTGTTGGGCACCCCTGAAAAGAGTCTGGTCCCATCTTCTTGACATCCACCCTTGAGATACTTATGAACATTGATGAGATCCCCTCTCAGCCTTCTCTTCTCCAGACTGAACAAGACCCAGCAGTCTCAGTCTCTCCTCATAAGAAAGGTGCTCTAGGCCCGTAATCATCTTCGTAGCCCGCCACTGGACTCCCTCCAGGAATTCCTTTTCCTTCTTAAACTGGGGAGCCCAGAACTGGACGCAGTACTGCAGATGCAGCCTCACCAGCGTGGAGTAGAGGGGGAGGATAACCTCCCTCGACCTGCTGGTCACACTCTTCTTAGTGCATCCCAGGATACCGTTGGCCTTCTTGGCCACAAGAGCACATCGTTGACTCATGATCAACCTGTTGTCAGCCAGAAATCCCAAGTCCTTCTCTGCAGTGTTGCTTTCCAGTGGGTCTGCCCCTAACCTGTACTGGTGCCTGGGGTCATTCCTCCCCAGGTGCAGGACCCTATACTTGCCCTTGTTAAACTTAATTAGGTTCTTCTCTGCCTTCTCTGTCTTCTTCCATATTTACAGATGATACATCTTCTCATAGGACATTAGCTTACAAAGTCTTGTTATAACACAAACCCTAAAGCTCATGACATTACATTTCAGGCCATTTTATTTTGTCACATCTCTGTTGCCTCAAAATTTCAGGTCATCTAATTCTTTCTATTTGGTATCCTGATCCTCTTTTGTTTGACCATGTTCTCTTAAATGAAACACAGTAAGTCCTTAATCGTTTGATATTATGATGACTATTACCAGTTTTTGTTACAAAGCTTTGAGTTCTTGTTTAACATATGAAATTAGACTTCGATAAAAGTTCCATTACCCATTGTGGATTCATACCTGGCTTTTAATTCACACTCTTTATTGAAAATTTACCTGAATTTGTATTTTTGTGTGTGTGTGTACAATGAATGATGTCTAAGGCAGCAGGTTCCTTATAATATCTCAGTTCAAGGTGTAGAAATACTCAACTTCGGGTCTTTCATCTGAGTTGGTTAAGTAGTAGAGAATCTGCTGCCCGAATTACTTGTTGAACATTTTTTATTTCTCTTTTGTATATAGGATTGTATTTATCTTTTTTTTGAGAAAAGAAATGAGTATTCTTTCAGGTATTCATTAAACAATTATCTGTTTCATTTTTCTTCAGATAGTAGAAAAAATGGAAAAATTATATATCCAGTAAAATACAGGCATTATACAAATTCCCATGATAAGTATATTAGGATGTATTTATCCTTTTTTCTATTTCTGTGTACTCACTGATGTGTTCTATTGGATTCACAAATAAGTGTGATATGCAAAAAATCTTTCTTATATGTCACCTTGCAGGTCCAAATAGGTAGCTGAGCTAGCTCTGACCATGTTGATGTGTCCACAAGGTACAGTGTGGACCAGTGGGAAGGGACTAACTCAGATCCCCAGAATAATACACTATGGTGTATTTAATGTTATGTCAGTGCATCCAAATGTAATGCTTCTGTTTTTCAACAAAGGTTCAGACTTTCACACGTATAACACATAACTGACTAAAAATATGAATGTTACCTAGGTAATACCCTTGAGATTATGTATATTACAATATGAATCCCACTGTAAAATTTTGATTTTTTCCCACACCTCTCCTGCCAGTAACCTCTCTCCCCCCAATACTCATCCTTCTTCTATGATGGAGTTACAGCACTGCTGGATAAGGAAAGGGCAACTGATGTCATCTACCTGAACTTGTGCAAAGCATTTGACACAGTCTCTCATGACGTCCTTGACTATAAATTGGAGAGACACGAATTCGATCGATGGACCACTCAGTGGGAAAGGAACTGGCTGGATGGTTGCACTCAAAGAGTTGTGGTCAATATCTTGATGTGCAAGTGGAGACCAGTGATGAGTGGTATTCCTCAGGGGTCAGTACTGGGACCGGTGCTGTTCAACATCTTTGTCAGACAGGGAAAGTGGGACTGAGTGCACTCTCAGCAAGTTTGCTGATGCCACCAAGGATGTGTGTTGTGGTTGACATTCTGGAGGGAAGGGATGCCATCCAGAGGGACCTTGACAGGCTTGAAAGGTGGGCCCATGCAAAACTCATGAAGTTCAACAAGTTCAAGTGCAAGGTCCTGTATCTGGCTCAGGACAATCCCAAGCACAAATACAGGCTGGGTGGACAATGAGTTAAAAGCAGCCCTGTGGAGAAGGACTTGGGTGTGTTGGTTGACGAGAAGCTCAACATGAGCTAGCAAAGTGTTCTTTCAGCCCAGAAAGCCAACCATATCCTGGGCTGCCTCAAAAGAAGTGTGACCAGCAAGTCGAGGGAGGTGATTCTCTCCCTCTACTCCACTCTCATGAAATCTCACCTGCAGTACTGCACCCAGATCTGGAGCCCCAAACGTAAGAAGGACATCGACCTGTTGGAGAGAGTGCAGAAGGTGGCCATGAAGATGATAAGAGGGCTGCAGCACCTCTGCTGTGAAGACAGGCTGAGAGAGCTGGGGTTGTTCAGGCTGGAGAAGAGAAGGCTTCTGGGACGTCTTATAGCAGCCTTCCAGTACCTTAAAGCGGGCCTACAAGAAAGCTGGAGAGGGACTTTTTACAAGGGCATGTAATGATAGGAGAAGGGGTAATGGCTTTTAACTGAAGGAGGGTAGATTTAGATAAGATATAAGGAAGAATTTCTTCACCATGAGGGTGGTGAGGCACTGGAACAGGATGCCCAGAGAAGTTGTGGACACCCCATCCCTGGAAGTGTTCAAGGTCAGGTTGGATGGGGCTTTGAGCAACCTGGTCTAGTGGAAGGTGTCTCTGTCCATGGCAGGTGGCTTGGAACTATATGATCTCTAATGTCCCTTCCAACCCAAACCATCCTATGATTCTATGATCATTTTTTATTGTCTTTAAAAAATTATTACATTTGAGTCCACTCTGTTTTTTCTTTTGAGCAGATGTAATTATCATAGGTTTCCAGACTTACTTTTAATTCCTGATGCTTTTCAAAGAGTGTGGGCTATGTGAGGTACAAGATATATATATCTCATCTGAGCGGGTTGCATGCAATGCTTTCCTGATTTTACTATACCGTTTCCTGAGAAGAACTATGATATTCTATAACTGCAGAGAGGTTAAATTTCTATAGTCTGGGAGTCTCCATGTCATGCTCCAAACTTTCAGACATCTTCTGTGGCTAACTATGGCAATGTAGCAGTTTATATAACTCTAGCCCTAGATGCTGATACTGGGGGGATGGAGGGAGTCAAAATTTCAGTGAAAAGAGAGAGAGGAACAAATATGGGTGAAGAAAATGAAATGTGCATTTTCACCAAACTGTTACATTTTAATGGATAAAAATTGGTACTTTTCTACATACAAGCTGTAAGTGCATGTCTGGATGCTGGGAAGGGGAGGTTAAAAGTAGTGCCATCTGACGAGTGAGAAGTAATTTTAGAATGGGAGACAATGAACACAAAGTTCAGCCATGCAAAAGATAGTACTCCATGGAGCACGTGCAAGAAATTCCCCTGAAACCTCTGCTGGGTTAGATGGGCTTTCCCCCAGTCATTCATTTAGCTGGTGGTGTTAGGGAATAGACTACTTTAGCTTATTGAATTATTTGGTAAACTGCTTCTTATAGAACTTGTTTGGAAACTACCTATATGCAGTTTCTTTTGCTTAAGATGATTAAGTCTGCTTAGACTCCAAGCTATGAAGTTTTGAACTTTCTGCCTCATTAAGCAGAAAAGGTCTCAGAAGATAAGGGGAGCTGTGTTCCTGGAGACAGGTAAAGGAATGGATTGGTGTGTCTAAAAGAAGACAAAAGAGAATTATGTTTTGGTTATTGCCAGTAACTGGGGTTTTTTTCCACAAATATGGATGTAAAAGTACAACTGAGGGTCAGGACTTTAAATGACATCTAATCTGGTCTGTAAAAAGACAAACTACCTGCAGGGATAAGAAACAGCCTGCCTGATGAAGACGAAGTGATCCAATTAAGAACAGGGAGACCTCAAACTCTAATTTTACAATTGGCCCGAAATAACTTGTGAAAGTTGTGAAGCTTAGACTGTGGAGTATTTGTCTTTTTTTTTTTTTTTTTTTTTTTTTTTTTTCCTTGTCTTTTTTTTTTTTTTTTTTTTGCCAAGGATCCCTTTTCAGGAGGCACCCAGCTTGTGCTGTTCTACTCTTTACCTTGCAGATAAATTCTTTATTTAAGAAGAGTTTCTGGAATCCATGCCTGAGACTCTGCTATGGAAAACCTAGGGGAAAGAAACTTCCTTAACAGGTGGCTGATATCTTTCAGGAGAGGCATTTAAGTTCTGAACACAGCCTTCTCAGTGGGGCTGTGATTTTAAACTTACTGTGTAATGGAGTGTATTACCATTTACCATATGATGAGATGGCCTTGTCTGTCAGCCAGGGAACTGCTTAATGTTATATATGGGTCAAATGAGCCAAAAAAAGAGAGAAGAGAAAAAAATCAAGAACCTTGAGCCCTCTAGCAAAAGAGGAAAATTCCCCTATGGCAAGCATCCAGGTCATTTTTTAAAAGACCCATTTTCTCCTGAAAACTGATTGAGCAGCACTAAATAACTTAAGATAAAGTAATTCCAAAGGCACAGGGATTTCTGCTGAATCAGCCATTGCAGTTAGCAGGTGGTATCCTTTTTGGCAGAAATATTTTTTAATGTTTGCAAATGGATTTATTTGCATGAAAAAAAAAGGTTATTCTCCAAGCATATCAGAGGGTTAAAGCTTTTCCTTGTGAACATTTGTATGCAATAAATGAGGGAATATTATAAAAGCCAAATCAATCAGATGTTCAGAATTTGACTGGTTGTTCCCAGACATAGTTTTGCAGTAGCTGAATTGATCCATTTGAAGGTGTAACGTGATTTGCAAAGCTTACATGACATCTGGCTATGTAAAAGCAGATAAATACCCAACCTAAAAATGCTGAGATTTGTTGAATTAATTTTATGTCTCAGCTTGATTCAGTGAAGGTGTTTATTTTCAGCAACATTGACCAGAAAAGCAAAATAGTAAGTTTAGTTTCAGTCCTTGAAGAGAGCTCTACAGTAACCATGAAATGTACCATATAGACAAAATGGCAGTCATTCTCGTTATTCCTGCTAGAAACGACTGTCTTCTAAAAGGTATTTGTTTAAATCCAAGCTAATTATCCTAGAATCATTTTATAATCAATATTGAGCAGAATGCATCTTTGAAAGGCTGTTCAGCTTGGACATCTGAAAAATTCCAGAGCATGATGAGTCTTGTATTGCATTCCATTGATTCAAAATGAGCCTGGGTGATGGATTTCTGACACTTAAATAAGTGACATTAATTACATTCTAACTACTAAGCCATTATTCTGACAAACATATGGAAACGTTGAAGTTTGATTAAAAATAAACAACAATAAAACCACCAAAAGTGAAGATCTTTTCCATCAGTCACATAGCCTACTTTTAATCGGCAGTCTTACCCTTGTGTAATAACAGGCAGCTTCCCCCACAGAAGCTGCATATTCCCAGATGAGTGCAGTACATGTGAAAATTATCCCTTTGAATCTGTTTAGTATCTCCCTTTAAATAATTCTGAGTACCACAGGGCTTAAATTAATGTCTACAGCTAAAATGACAGACCTATATTTAAGAATAATTTGATTCTTATCTGTAACATACTGTCTTTTATATAGTGCCTTTAAAAGCAGATGCATGATTAGATGCAAGATCTGCAACAAGAAGTTGACTGAAGGTCTATGTGTGGCTGTTAAAAGATGCCTTTTTATAGTACCATATCTTATTTTTATGATAGGACTTGCGTAGTCTTATAGTTTTGTCTCATGTACTGTTTTGTACAAAGCAGCCTCTAAAACCATGTTGTAAGTAGATCTAAAAATAGCTGTAGATAGGAAAGAGGCCCTGGAGAAATCTGAAACAGACATGAAGTAGGAACAAAGTAAATGGCACTTGCTGTTCCCCCATGGATATTTACCAAAAAACTCAGCTGCCATTTTCATCACCCAGACCTGATTTAATCAGATCAATATACAACTGTCCTGGAGTTCATAGTAAGGTGTGAATCCCCCCATCTTAATTCTTACTCTTCAGATATTCCTATTAAAGTCAAAATATGCCTCAAGAGATAAACTTCTGGAGTGCTTCTATGGATGACGGTGAATTTTCAATATAAAAGATGAACCAGAAGTTCAGGCCTTCTGATCAGTCCCACTGATCCTGAATCCATATCCATAAGCGCCCTGTGGTGTTACACTTTCTTCTGTCAGTCTCCTGTTTTCTTGACAGCTGCCATGATTTGTTTTCAGTGGGAGTATGTTAACATTTAACAGGTAATTTGAGGTCATCTGAGGATTCTGTGATAGTAAAAAAACCTTTGCTTTTATACCGCCCTAAAATAATGGGAAAAAAGTTCCCAGGTTCTAACCCGCAAGTGGCGACTTTCTGTATTGCTCCCATAATGTATTGTCAAGTGTACAGTCTATCTTCTGATTATTTTGTTGTTGTTGTTGATTTGTTTGTTTTGTTGTTTATTTGTTTGTTTTCCTATTTTATATCTTTTATGTTTGAAATATCAGGAATGCCACATCTTCATGTTCTTTTTTTATTAGAGAAAGCTGCTCAGATCAGAAGACTAAAACCAGTTCTGACACACAAACCTGTAACTTGTGTTGCCACACTCTCTCCTCTCTGCTGTGCTCAGCAAGGGCAGGAGGTAGCTGCTGTTAAGTGGCCCCTTTCTCTCTCTCTCTAGAAAGTGTACCTTTGATTGTAAGGACAGAGTTACAGCTCATGTTACAGCTCTTCCTAACATCATACTTGGGTTCTCCGAAGAGATTAAGTACAGTTGCCAATAAAGGGACCAGACTGATAGTTTGATACGTTGTTGTCTCAGCTGGTGTTCAATTAGACAGCCTCATCTGACTTGGCTTCACAGAAGAACCCGTAGTTTGATAATCATAATGTAGAAAATAATAATAATAATAATTCAAAAAGCCTCACAAAGACAACTTGAGATATTCACATATATTGTAAAAAACTAGAAAACTGAAAACCTTTCTTCATGCCTTTATCTTACTGTTTGTTGTGAAATGTAAAGTTATGGAAATATGAAATGGCTTATCGAAGATTCCACGCAACCATGTAAAAAGTATAATTGTGTGAATGGCTCAGTTATTTGGAAGCCTGGATTAATAGTTGGGAAATAATTATTTCTGATCATAAACTAGAAAAGAAAGCATAAATACTCTGTCATTCTAACCACCAATTCTACTATTTTGAAATTAATAAAGTTGCCTGATATGACAAAATACAAGGTTGGGGAATGTTATCATACACCTGAGATATACTGCTCCTATTCAATATTTTACAAGCCATCTTTATTATCCTCTAACACAACATGAAAACTAATTTGCATCTGTTAAGGTGAATTTTATTTGTCATTCTTGAGTCTAACTATTCCCTTGTTCTTTTCCTGTATTGAAAAACTGATCCATCACAGAACACATGGAAAATACTTATTAAGATTTATTTTATCTTTTATTGCCTTTGCAACATTTGCTTTTTAGCTCTGGTTATAAAACCTCAAATCTCCTTCAGTTTGGAATTTGACAACTACCCATAAAAGGACAAAATGAAATACAAGCTGGCAAAAAATAAGGTTTATGTTAGCTTATGTTTTCTGAAAAATCACACAACAGCAAATATTCAAGGCATCACAGAATTTCTAGGCTGTATAATTCAATTGTTATAACTCTGAAGGGATAGGCAGAGAAAGTGACTGATCTGTACATATGCAGGAATATACAGTAGCTTTTAAAGAAAATAATATACACAGAAATGAACATTCTGATCATAAGCAGTCAATTATATGTTGAAATATATGTGTGAGCACTTCAAACCTTGATTGCTCTTGATTTTTGGAACTAATTACTTGAACTCTAATCTTCAGCAGATATGGAAAGTATCTAATATGCCTCAGTGAAGTATTGATATGATGTGGATGTTCACATAATCTGCTGTGGGCTAGTTTAGTCCTTTGATTAAAAAAAAAAAAAAGTGAGTTCAGAAGTATTAATTCCCTATATAGTCAATGTAGAGAGGTCGACAACCGCAAATGGCCAAATAAAATCAGTTGCTTCTAAAGACAGATGTCCAGATTGAAGCTGCTAACATTAGAAGCCACCATAAACCTTGTATGCTTCTCATTTTATAATACTGGGTTAATTCTATATTTTTTGTCATAACATTCACAGAGCTGTTTGTTTAGTGTTTATTTTTCCTAAGTGTTTGACATTTACATTTCACACTTCAGACTTCTGGAAGTAATCCATTGTGTTGACTCTAGCGTTCACTCCATCAGTGTTGCAATGAGCAAGCCAGATAACAAAGTACCTGACTAATTATGCTTGCAAATTATCATGAGCAGAACATGGAAACTGCTTCCCAAAATCAAGCTCTAAGGAAAACAAGCAGTATAAAATTTTCATAACTCTTTTATGTATTCTATGCATTCATTGTTTAACTAGTCCACAATAGTCAAAAACTCTCTGTGAGAACCAAAATACTAACCCAGAATTTAAAATCGGTCACAGTGTCTCAAACACTAAAGTTACTCAAAACAGACCAATGAAAAAAGAGCGAAAAGCTACCATTCTACCAGAAACCGCAGAACATATTAAGCATTAGAAACAGAAGGAATTAAAATTCTGGTGCCTCATTTTCTTTTTTTTAAGTAGAACTTAATGCGGACAGAACACAGCATAACATTAGTCCATTCTTGTGACAAACCTTGCAACATAAATGGGAACTGGTACAAACTGATCTGTCCTTGTCCTTGTTATTGTCCTCTTGTAGTGCCATGATCCTCTGTAGTCACCTAAGTGCAAAGTCATACAAACCATTAGCTTTCAAATCAAATTGTACTGTTGGCAGTGGGTCCAGTTAACTGAAACTGCAGTTTCTATTTCACTAAAAATAGGAAAATAATGAGATACAATGTGCTGAGGCATTTGAATTCAGTCAATAGTAATGGACAGTTCATAGTTAAGTAACGGGCTGACTTGAACTCTTGAGTATCTTTTGATTTCAGGGCTGATTTTTCCACAAAGGAAGTGTGTGTGTCACTATATAACCTTCAGTTTTGGGTTAATTAGATGCTTCTGTATTTAAGTACAAAGAAGCTCTGAATGACACTATTTATGCTAATTCATTTGTTTGGGATGTAGTGAACATTTAAAAATAGACTTCATGGCTATACATCACAGGATTGGAGATTCAAGGTTATTTCAATACACAATGAGAATGTTTCTGCTTAAACACTACTGTAAGAGAGGCCATGCTGATCTGTGCAAGGCACATCTCTGAAGTATTCCAGTTGATTAGATCTACTCAGAGTTACTTCCTCACCTACAACAGCTTCTAATGTCTTTGTGATATTATAAAAAAGGTTAAATATTAATCTCTGATTCTTTGCCTCTTCTGAAGAAAAGGAAATCCTATTTTGCAAAATTACCTTATTTTTGAAAAATCAAAGTTACTAAGAAGTATTAGTCAAGTTTTAAATGTTCACCTTCTCGATGAATAAAGATGAAAAATCTCAACTTGTTTTTTATTATTTTCAGAGAAGACTAGCATAGAATTATGATAGTGTTATGATATATTCCTAGAAAAGATAAATACATGTTTAAAAATTAAATATCAGGTATACCTCAACCATTTCTTAATTCACTCATTTCTTAAAAGTGGCAAATTTGTGGAGTTCCTCCTTTGAAATATGTTAAAAGCATTTTAACATTTTTAAACAGGTGTCATCTTTTTTTTTCCCTTACTTATTAATCCACATGTAATATATCTCCAGCACTGAAACACAGTGCATCAATGGGCAGATTTTTCAAAAAGGCTCTTGATTTCCCCAAGAGATTTAAATTTAGATGAGATTAAATATCATAAACAAGATAAAATGTCTAAAGGAGTAGAATTAAGAGGAAAAATATAGTGCAAGCTATTTCAAATATGTATAGTGTGCACTATAACAGAAATGACAACTCTATCAAGCAGAGGTTGATACTGAGAAAACAATGAGCTGATGGACTTAGGTTTAAGTTAATAAAGAATAAAAAGAAGTATAAAAGAATTAAAAACACTCACCATTATGTATGGATAACAACTAGCTATCTTTATTTAGTACTTAGGTATCTGGGTAGTGTTATTTGGAAATATTATTAATTTGGTTGATGAAGTTATTTGTGCTGATCTGAAATCTTTAACTCTGTGAGACATTTAGTTTGGAATTATATCTGCTTAAAATCTAAAAATTGATAAAATACAAAGCTTTACTATCTTAAAATGCAAATGTTTATTTAAAAATGGGAAAACCAGCTCTTACTGGCTGCGTTTGTGTTACCAGGTCTAAAACCACTTTCGTACTTTGGGTTCAGATATATGACTTGGTTTTATCTAGGTGAATCAAGGTGTATCCCCCACCCCACTGCACATCACAGCCCCCTGCTCCATTCTCTCATCAATGGAAACCATGATATACAGGCTGAAAAGAGACATTATTTTCGAAAATCAGATTCCTCTACTGATACTGAAGTTATACACCCAATCAGTAAAGCACTTCAAAAATTTTTTATTGAAGTTCAGAGACAGACCTTTTGTCAGGCATGTTAGGACTCTCACTGTGTTTAAGAAGACTGTGTCTTCGAATGCACTAGATATTCTCTTTTAAGAAGTATCCCTTGCCATATTCATGACTTTTCTGTGATCCACAGAACTGCAGTATTTGAATTAAATCTAAGTATTTTTAAATCCACATATTTAAAATTCACCTATTTAGTCCATTTTCAGTTCTTGAATGTTTAGTCTACTCTCATGAAGTGATGGTCATTTAACTGGAAATTATGCATAGGTGGAGTTTTTTAGTGACTCACTGCTAATTCATAACTTGCTTTTTCACATTTTAGCTTTATATTGCTATCCTATTCCAAAAATAGTGCATATGACTAGTCCAAAGATTATTCTTTTCTTCTGGGCTGGATTTTGTTCCTCAAATTTGTAATTCCCTTCCAGCTGAGCTTCAAACACACCCTTGACCTGAAACATAAATAAAATGGTCTGCACTTTTCCAGACACATTAATCCTATCCTAGTAATTGTGTGTGCATAAATTGTTATAGAGATACTCACAGATTCATAGACAAAGTGTTTGTTAAAAGGCAAAACTAATTTATTGGGATCTTAGTAAACAATAACATTCACATGGGAAATCAAATATCTTGAACAGCATAGCCAATTGCTGTCTGATGGCAGTGGGAGTCTCCACTGCAGTGACCATGGCAGTGGCACAATTAGCTAGATCAGATGATATTCCAGCTTCTCCATGGTCCCACTTGACCCCTTCAGCATACGAATAATCCACTTCTATTGATTTCCTTAGCTACATACAAAACATCTCTCAAATGTCTCAACTATGCAGGGTCTATTCAGCCTGGAGAAGAGAAGGCTGAGAGGGGATCTCATCAATGTTTATAAATATCTCAAGGATGGGAGTCAAGAGGATGGGACCAGACTCGTTGCAGTGGTGCCCAATGATAGGATGAGAGGCAAACGGCACAGACTGAAGCATAGGAGGTTCCATCTGAATCTGAGGAAAAACTTCTTTACCTTGATGGTGAGAGAGCACTGGAATAGGGCTGCCCAGTGAGGTTGTGGAGTCTCCTTCTCTGGAGACATTCAAGACCTGCCTGGACACATTCCTGTGCAATCTACTCTAGGTAAACCTGCTTTATCAGGTGGGTTGGACTAGTTGATCCAGAGGTCCCTTCCAACCCCAACCATTCTGTGATTCTGTTCACAAAATGCTGTGCTATATGACCTTTTTTGCATCTGCTTGAACCGTTTTCTATTGACTCTTTATAAATGTTTTGTCTAGGCATAGCTTGATCAGTTCAGCAGAAGGAACTTCCTAGGAGTCTTTGGGATACTTCACATAGGATATTAATCAGCACATTCAAGGACAACATTTGGACAAGGCACAGCAGGAGCTTCCTGGGGGAAATAATAGAACTGTCCAAAATTCCCACATGGAGAGCTTCTGCAAAAGCCAAGCAGCTGCCTGATGGTGAAGGTGGCTAGTGGTACAGTCAGTCAACTGGTTAAAAGTAGATCCTTTGTCTGAAACAAGTTATCTCCTGTACACAGATGGCTGACTGAGGAGTTCCTAGACCACTCAGAGAATTAACATCACAGCCCTAATGCCCAACCATACCACAGCTACAGCTAGAGGGCCAACTGGAGTTTCAACCTCTAACTAACTAATAACCAATATTTGTGGCATTTGCCACATAAATGGTCAATGAATAACTTTTGGCATATGTAAGTTTAAAAAATAAATATATGAATACAGGGAAATATAGAATCATAGAATAATTTTCTTTGGAGGAGACCCTTAAGATCAACAAGTACAACCGTAACCTAAATCTATCACTAAACCATGTCCTTAAGAGCCTCATCTATACACCTTTTAAACACCTTCAGGGATGGTGACTCCACCACTTCCCTGGGCAGCCTGTTCCACTGTTTCACAACCCTTTCAGTGAAGAAATTTTTCCTAATATCAAATCTGAACCTCCCCTGGTCCAACTTGAGGCCATTTCTTCTTGTCCTATCACTTGTTACCTGGGAAAAGAGACCGACACCCTCCATGCTACAACCTCCTTTCAGGTAGTTGTAGACAGTGATAAGGTCTCCTCTCAGCCTCCTTTTCTGCAATTTTCCCAATTCCTTCACTCCTCATAAGACTTGTGTTCCAGGCCCCTCACCAGCCTCGTTGCCTTCCTTTGAAGTCTCTCCAGCACCACAATGTCTTTCCAGTAGTGAGAGGCTGAACATAGTATTCGAGGTGCAGCCTCACCAGTGCTGAGTACAGGGGAATGTTCATTTCCCTAGTCCTGCTGGCAACATTATTCTTGATACAAGCCAAGATGCTGTTGGCCTTTGTGGCCACCTGGGCACATTGCAGATTCATGTTCAGGCAGCTGTCGACCACCCCCCCTAGAAGTAAGAACAGAACATTTTTTTTTTGTTTGGTTTTGTTTTGTTTAGGTTTTGGTTGTTTGGTTGTTTGTTCATTTAATTCTATAGAATAGTAGGATTTCCTTATCACTGTCAAGCAGGGTCAGTATAGATATGTAAGTGCAAAAAATCTCAAAACATGCATGCAGACTTGAACAGCACTTCCAGTTCTCTCTATCTTGTACTATAAAACTGCATTCCCAGAAAATCTTTTGTGTAGGCTAACGTTTGTCTTCACCCTTGTAATGATGGATTTTTTTTTTTCATGCTTTTTGGCATCTGACCACCAAATACAGCATACATAGTGCATTGCGAAAGAACAGTCTTTGGAAGGATGGAAATGGGCAACTACGCATTTCTTAGCAATAGAAGTAAATTTTTTTTTCTTACTTTTTGACTGTCTGTTCTACTGAGATTTGCCTTTGCTGACATACTTTTACATTTATTTCCTCTGTAACACAGAGGCTACAGGAACAGTGTATTAGGGTATTTATTTATAATATTATTATGCAGGCAGTGTAGTTAGCACTTAACAATTCATTGTTTGAGACATAATAAAATGAGCCCTATTGTACTGGTTCAGTCCAATTTGCTGATTTTTTTCCTTCCTTAATTTATTTTGTTTCTGACATTTATTTATTTCCTTGCAATAAATCCTTGTCCGCTTAGAGATTTCTGTGGATAAAATAAAAACATACTTTGCTTTCATTTGTTTATTCTGGCTCAATCCTGTCTAGAACCATGGCAAATCTAGCTAGAAGGCAAGGTTTTTTAATCATACAGTGCTTCTTTCTCTTAGCCTCTACCAGCTATGCAAATTAAAGAAATCTTAGATTATTTTCTTCCCTATCAGAGCATTAAGTAACTTGTTTCCTATGGCAATGACACTTTCACTCCCTGTGGACTGTCCTTTTACACAACCTTCATGCTTAGTTGTGTGCAATCTTTATCTTCTACCTCTGATCCTTCTTCCTTATTCTCTTAGTTATAATTGAATTCCATCACATGTAAAATATTTATCTTGCTGTCTTCAGGCCATTTCAACTTGTGTTTGTTTTCTAAATTTCCAAAATTTTGTCAAGCATTTTTTTCTTTAGTTTTTCACTCATAATTTTAAAAACATTTTAGGAATATATCTTCAGTTTACAGCTCTCTGCAGTTCTGTGTTTCCCGTGGGTGGATTCACCTCATGGCATCTCTCTAATTCTGTTCTCTTAATTATATTTTAGTATGCAAAACCAACAGGAGATAAAGTCTTCTCAGATGTTAAAGAAAACCTGCCACATATCTTACTAAAATTTCCTGCCAATAATGATTTTGCTGATAAGCCTTTTAATTATTAATACAATACACTGTTTCATATCATGTGCAGAAAATTATAACAACCTGATTAAGATACTGACAGTCTTACAATGCTGCTTACATTCATTATGGAAGCTGGACAAGCCACCTAAGTGACTTATGAGTAATTCCACTATCTGGAAGACTTTGCGCTTTTTTCAAGAGCAAAATGATATG
Source organism: Caloenas nicobarica (assembly GCF_036013445.1). Taxonomy (NCBI): domain Eukaryota; kingdom Metazoa; phylum Chordata; class Aves; order Columbiformes; family Columbidae; genus Caloenas; species Caloenas nicobarica. The sequence continues at coordinate 29,949,712 of NC_088247.1, forward strand.
TAGCTCAAAGAAGATTGCCTTTAGGGTAGAATTCCATGCATTTCTTAATCCCGAATCCACACACCGGAGCAACTCAGTTACAATTTCCTTATTTAGGAAATGAAGAAAATAATCTCTTCACTAGAGTGGTTGTGTTTGTTATCCTAGGGAAGCATAAGGATCATATCTCAACTGTTCCTTTTATGTCCACCTCAGAGCACCCAAACAGTTTAAATATGATTCAGTCTAACCATTTCTACATTAAGTACCAAATGTCTTGGAGAGCAATTGTATTGCACGAGGCAGAGAACTGCCAGTGTGGTTGTTTTTCTAATTAATCCCTAAGGAAACTAAGTGCTGTGATTTGAAATTTTGACCAGGAAATGAACCGAAATGAACTTTAAAAAGGAAAAGCTTTGCTATCAGTAAATTTAGGTATGCAACATGATATGTAGTGCTGTGGGCATGACTTAATACATAGTGAATATTGAGAGATATTTCTTCAATAAGTGTGGTTCTGAACTCAGATATGTAACAGACTGTTGTGCTTTGTATCCAGCCAGCAACTAGGACCATGCAGCTGCTTGCTCACTCCCATCACAAGTGGGATGTGGGAGAGAAAAAAAACCCTCATTGGTTGAAATAAGATCAGTTTAATAGGACAGCCTGCATCACCAGTAGCCTGTTATCGAGTAGCGGTATTTGCCCCTACTAGGCAACACTAGTTTATATACTAAGCATGACATCATATATTAAGGAAAAGCCCTTGGCCAGTTTTGGTCAGCTGTCCCAGCTTTGCTCCCTCCCAGCTTCTTGCACACCTGGCAAAGCATGGGAAGCCAAAAGGTCCTTTACTACACGGCAACAACCAAAACGTCAGTGTATTGTCAACATTCTTCTCAAATTAAATCCAAACCACAGCACTATACTAGCTACTAGAAAGGAAATTAACTCTGTCGCAGCTGAAACCAGGACACAGGAAGCTGTATAATGTATATGTATATACAGTAGCTGTATAATGTCTGTGATTAGGGTAGTTGAGTTCAAATTTGATCTGCTAACTGCTCCACTTGAATGATTTCCATGTCCAGAAGAGTTAAGACTGATTTTGATCACTTTTCCCCACAAAAAAAGAAATGTCTTCTGTTTGCCACTTAGTAAAATGAAGAGAGTCTGGCACTTGAGGAAGGCGGTTCATTTGTATGACTCCTTTGTCTTACAGATTGAGGCAATTTGACACTTTCAGAGCAGCCAAACGAGGGGGCTCTTCATTATTTCGTGGTACCACCAAAGTTAGGAAAGGTAATGAACTGATTTAAAAACCATTTGCCAGACTGGAGGACAGAACCTTTTTGAAACAAATTGAGGGGAGACCGATATTCTTCTGGAATGCTAATTACAGTCTAGATCACCATTAATGGTGGTTAGAGGCCTAAATTTAGGTTTCTGAATCAAGCCTTTAGGTGACCAAGGACAAGGGCTTAAGCTATCTGTAACTCAAACCTCAGCTCTTTGCAGAACAGCTGAGCGACATTCACCCAGTTTTATCACAAAAGTTGCTAACTGTGAGAGACTATGGAAGGCAAAGCCGGGCAACATAAGTAGAGTCAAAACATAGAAACAGAAATATTGAGATGGTAATAGCAACTCAGGAATCTAGAAGAAAAATATCAACACAAAAATATGCATAAAACCTTAAGTAAAAAAAAAAAAAAAACAAACCAAAACCGGGGAGATGAGTGATCTAAACTTGGCAATATCAAGGATTAGGCCATTCCAAGGAATGATGGAAGCCAACTCTTTCTCAGATGACTGATGAGAACCAAGTTGGCACTAGGCTAGGAAAGTGAGAATATTAATGCTTAGCCTAGTATCTTGCAAGTCATAGCTCTCAGATATATCTATTAGCCAGTAAATAGTTTCTGGGTATTCATGAGCGTGTGTGTCTTGCTCTCAGAGTTTCTTCGTGCACAGCAAAATGTTCCTGGAAAAAAATGCAGTTCAGTGGGGAAAGATTGCACCAGGAGACTACTTCAGAATGGGCTGAATCACTCTCCAGAGGTTAAGTTTAAGGCAGGTAATATGGGAGAAAGGTACATCTGATCTTTAGAGGAGCCTTAGCGCTACTGTGAACAGATGAATCAATCAATGTAACCAGCCAGCCAGTGTGGGATCTTTTGTTCTCCGATATCCACTTCTTCTAGTCTGGTAGAAGTGGTTAAAAAATTCCCTTACAACAGTTCATATATTTGGGAGAGAGATTTTTACTCTGGGTGCCTGCTCAGGGAAACATTGCTTTATTACTTGTTAGACCACATTGTCAATTTATTTTTCTTTGCAGGGGTTCTGGGTAGATCTATACTTTTAGTTTATTTTTTGCAAATGAAAGATTAAATTCCTATTTTCTTGTGTAGCAGCAGACAAGACTAAACAGGCAGATACAGTGCTTATGCTTTTATGCAATCCTGTTAGTACCTTCCCAATTAACTTGCCATGGGTCTGAAGGGTTTTGAGCCTCCGTTTGCTTAAAACAGCACAAAATCTGGATTTATTCAACATCACTTTAGGCTTCAAGCTGAGATATTTGTTAGGAGTGTGGCCACTCAAGTCTTACTCTATACTTGTCAAAGAGAAGTAAGCTCTCCACAGGATGATTCAGATCTTAGCTCATTTGAATTTCTCTCTTGAGGTGTCATTCTGTTAAGTACAGAAATGGCTTATACCATTTTTGTGCCTAGGTTAGGCTCCCCAGGAAGGTGCCAAAAATTAAGTGGAATGAATCTAGACTAAATTGTCTGGCAAATAGATTAAGTTCAAAGAAAAAAAAAAAAAGCCCTTCCAATGATATACATTATATCTGAAAGCTGTTAACTTACTCAAAAGGGAGAATAAACATTAGACTTCCTTTCAAGCTCACTTCCTAATTTCCAGGAGCATATGGCCTGTTAACACACCTGCATTCAATACTATTATAACTTGCGTGCCTATGTTGCTATGTCAGCCAACAGATTGGTACTTCATTGCCTGAGAGTTACATGCTGATGTGCTGTTAGTGTTCAGACAATACTGGGTATATTTTTGCTCACTTCTTCTCCTATGAGTTATGCAGGGTTTTGATTTTGATTCTTCCCTCCAAAGGTCTGAACAGCTGACACTCTCAGCTGTGTAATTCCATGAGAGCAAGGAATGCAATCAAAATGCAAGCTGCCTGAAATAATGGTATATTTGATCTGACTTATAAAATATATGTGTTTTTCCGAATATTATTGCAACATTAATTCACAGTGCTACAGTTAAAGCCAAAGTGTCAGAATGCAACACACTTCCAGACATCAGAGCTTTGTAAAATGTAACAAAACCAAAAATTTTTTGAAATGGAAAGGGAGTCCTCCCAGCTACAGCTCCTTTATGTACCTAAAGATCTTTTGGTCTAGAAATGATATAACTATTTGTCAAAATTGGGGCAGAAATTTTACTTTGTTCAGATCTAGGACACAGAGCTCACACTGTGCAGTAGCCACAAGAACTGGATGAATTATTGATGAGCAAAACCAGAATATTAATTCACAGAGGATTAAGATATTTTTGTTTCTAAGTTCTTCTTGTGCCGGTCATAAAATATCCCATATAATTTGGTACAAGCCTCACTAAATATCTGCATCCCATGCCTTTCAAAACTAAAGCCTTAATGCTTTCCGGCCTTTATTTCAGCTTTAAATGCCGACAGTGAAATCAAGATACATGAATTATTAAGAGCAAAGGTTTTGCTAAAGTGACTGAGCATTTGGTCCTTCTGTCTGGCATTCAGAAGTCCTTACATTCACACATTTTCCAAGCTTATAAAAGCAATTGACACAGAGATTTCAAATAAACTTTTATTTTCACCTTCCTGTATGTTTTGTTTTTGTTATTTTAATTGTAAGCTTTTGTCTGGACTGAAAAACACACAAACAAACAAAACACCACAACAAATCAACCAACCAACTGAAAAAAACACAAAGACACAAACAAACAAACAAAACTCAGAGACAATAGGCATTCCATAGATCATTTCTCTGGACCACAGGAGATCAAGGTCTTCTGTCTATAAGCGCTGATACTTATATCGTCCAGTTAGCTGGAAAATGCCTTAGGTACCAGACTGTAAAAAACTGTTTGTTTTTTTTCACTCCATCCTTCCTCCTAGATTGACAATAGAAAATGAAAAAAAAAAAAAAGTAAGACAAGGAAAAAAAAGGTGTGATTTTGCAGCCTAGTAAGATAGCATTGTCCCCAAGATGGTGAAATTCTGGGGTTTGTTTCAGTGCTGCTTCATCAGTATACCTAGTTGACCTTACACAAAAATTCATAAACCATCTTTAAGTATATGCATTCTGACCCATACTTTGTGGCACTGAAGTTTTGTCTAAAATTAGATTTTCCTAGAATTTAAAGATAATCAACTATTACTCTCTAGAGCTGCTAAAATAAATGAAGTCCAGATAGGTAAGTTTGGTAAAATGACATAAATTTTCTTGCCACTCAGAGTATTTCAGTCAAAACTGCTGTTTTCAACAAGCAATAAAAGCCTATCATGGGATTACAGAATCAAAAAATGTTCAGGCCAGAAGAGACCTCTTGTAATCTTGTCCAACATCCCTCACAAAGCAGGTCTAATTAGGCCAGGCTGTGCAGTGCTGTGTCCAGTCAAGGTCTGAATGCCTCCAGGGTGGATAATCCCCGCCACCACATAGTAAAAAAAAATCCAGTATATTATCTAAATTTCTCATGTTGTAACATTTGTCTTTTGCCTCTCACTCTATCGCTGGGCACTTCCAAGAAGTGTATTGCTTCGTGTTCTCTGTATCTTCCAATCAGGTAGCTGCAGACAGCGATAAGGTTTCCCTCAGCCTTCTCCAGGCTGAATCAACCCAGGTCTTACATCTTCCCTTTGCCTATCAGGTGCACCAGCCCCATGACAGTTGTGATATCCTGTGCTGGACTAACTCCAGGATGTCCGTGTCCTCTTTTAATGGGAAGCCAAAAACACAGCATGGCAGTCATGGCCTCAGTAGTGCTGAACAGAGGACAAAGAGCAGTTCTCTCAGTCAGCCAGCTTCAGTCTTGTTTGTACAGCTCACAAGGAAACTGGTCGTTGCTGCAAGGATGCACTGCTAGTTCATGGTCTACTTAGTGTTCATAGGCTTCTGTAACACTGCTTTCCAGCTGGTTGGCCGCATGTATTAGCATATGGGTTTATTCCTACCCAGGTGTAGACTTTTACATTTGCTTTTATTGAACTTCCTGAGATTCCTTTTAACCCATTTCTCTCACCTTTCCAGGTCCCTCTGAATACCAGCACTGCACTTTTTCCACTCTTTGGATTTGTCTGCAAATTTGGTGAGAATACCCTCTATCCCACTATCCAGGTTGTTAATAAACATACAAAGATGTGTTGGTTCTGGTACTGATTCCTGAAGGACCCCACTAGCTACCCTCCAGCAACTGGACTTCCCACCATTACTCACAGGTCTTTGTATCCAGCAGTCCAGCCAATTTTCCACACACTTTACTGTCCACATATCCATCCATATCTCAAAAGTTCAGTGCTAAGGAAGCTATGATTGTGTCAAAGGCCTTCATGATGTCAAGGTATGCAACATTCACTGCTCACTCTCTCTTCACAGCAATAATCACTTTGTAACAGAAAGAAGTTAGGTTGAGCAGGTATGAGTTACCCTTGATAAATGTATGCTAGCTTATTCCAGTTATCTTATTGTCTTTCATGCATTTAGAAAGAGCTTCTGATAGGATTTGCTCCATGACATTCCCAGGGATGGAGATGAAACCTTTACCTGGATCCTTCTTCTAGAAGACAGATGTGATGTCTGCCTTTTTACAGTCATCAGAAAACTTCCCCAATTTCCATCAGCTTTTGAAACTGATACAGCTTGGCACCTCAGCAACATCAGCCAGTTCATCTGATGCACTTGGTTACACACCTTATGCTCATACAGGCTTGTCTGTGTCTGGTTGGCTAAAATTTAAACCCAGAAATGAGAAGTCTATGTTGGAACCATCTTTGGAGACATCTGAAAGCTGAGAGAACTTAAATATAAATGTAAACTTTTGTTTTAAATTTAAGTGGAGCATATTTTTCTTATCAACCAGAAAGTTGTTTGAAATATTGTTTTATTTGATTGGCCTATACCTGATCTATTCTTCCTACAGACATCTTTGAGTCCTCCCAAGTGGAAAGGGAAGTCCTATCTAAATGGGATTTCCTACCTGTCAGAATTTTGAGGATGACAGAAAATATGTTTCTCAGTTAAGCTTTAAACCATTCCCAAGCTTTTAAACAGCTCTGACTTCCACACCATATCATGCTACTATTCCAGTTCTTCTTCTATCACTTTTTTTTTATGACATTCCCGAGTATATCAACTGCCTAGCACACTTTTCAGGCTTTGCAGTGTATTGGTTTGATAAAGCTCTGCTTTTAAGTCTTTTACATGCTTTTTGGTCATTCATATAAATTTCTACATGCTTTCACTAGGTCTTAGACTAATCAAACATATTTTCTGAAGTAGACTAAATATTTAATTATCTGTATGACAAACTCCTACTTGAAACAATAACGAGATATATTGGAATAATGTTTATACTGCATCAACAGACAGCTGAAGTGAGAGAGATGTCTTTTTAACTCATGTCATTGTTATAAAAAAACCTTTCCAACCAAGTTATCTAATTCTATTTTTCCAGTTTTGTGACCAAATTTGTTTTATTCAGTCAGGGGAAACTAAAGCTGTTTGTAATGATAATTTATTTTGCACAAAGCACTTTAAGTGTCATAGTCATTGGAAAGAGCTACTAGATTGCATGCAATGAAAGGAAAGGTAAAGCATATTATCATAGAACCATAGAATAGTTTGAGTTGGAAGGAACCTTCAAAGGTCATCTAGTCCAACCCCCCCAGCAATGAACAGGGACATCTTCAACTAGATCAGGTTGCTCAGAGCCGCATCCAGCCTGGCCTGGAATGTTTCCAGAGATGGGGCATCTACCACCTCTCTGGGCAATCTGTGCCAGTATTTTATCACCTTCATTGTGGAAAATTTCTTCCTCATGTCTAACCTGAATCTCCCCTCTTTTAGTTTAAAACCATTACCCCTTATCCTGTCGTAACGTGTCCTGCTGAAAAGTCTGTCCTCATCTTTCTTATAGGCTCCTTTCAAGTACTGAAAGTATGCAATAAGGCCTCCCCAGAGCCTTGTCTTCTCTAGAACCAAAACTCCCTCAGCCTGTCCTCATAGGAGAGGTGTTCCATCCATCTGATCATCTTGCTGGCCCTCCTCTCACCCCTCCACAACAGATCCATGTCTTTCTCGTACTGAGGACCCCAGAGCTGGACGCAGGACTCCAGGTGGGGTCTCACAAGAGTAGAGTAGAGGGGCAGAATCGCCTCCCTTGACCTGCTGGCCATGCTCCTTTCGATGCAGTGCAAAATACAATTTGCTTTCTGGGCTGCAAGCACACATTGCCAGCTCATGTCCAATCTTTCATCAACCAACATCCCCAAGCCCTTCTCCTCAAGGCTGCTCTCAATCCCTTCATCCCCCAGCCCGTATTGATACTGGGGGTTGCCCCAACCCAGGTGCAGAACCTTGCACTTGACCTTGTTGAACCTCATGAGGGACATGGGCCCACTTCTTGAGCTTCTGCGCTGTAGTCAGCTGTTGGTAAAGGATATAAATTTTGACTTTGAGTTATTAAATAAATGTTTGGAATGAAATGTAAAGGAAGACAGAAAAAACGATTTAGACTTGATTGCACTGTTTGTTCTCTATGAGAACTTAGATGTGAGTCATTACCCGGGTTCCAGCAGACAGAAAAAAAAAAAAGGATTAGCAGTATGTAGAAACCTGTATACATGTAACCTACAACATTTTAAATTATTAAATTCCCATATCTTTTTTCTGTATCCTAGTAAATATGATTTTTGCCCTCAGCAAGGGCCTGGCTGTGCACTGACCCTGCAGTGCAGGGGCTCAGCCTTGCCATGGCCTGAGCTGGGTTTAACCCCTGAGTTTAACCCCTGGGCTGGGCCCAGTGACTGCTGCCTCCCTGCTCCAGCTTCAGCTCAGGGGTGACCCTGCTGGGGTGAGGGTGACATCTTGCCTCACAGTCACTGTCTGGCAAACTGTAGCCGTTTGTGTGCATAGGGCTAGAGGGGCTTCAGCTGGAAGGTGGAGGATGCAGGCTGGATGAGAACGTTTATAACAATAAACCCAAGCATAGAGGAAGATGAAGGAAAGATTCCTCCCACCATCATGCCCCTCCCAGTGAAGAGGGTAGGATGATGGCAGCTCCGTGTGACAACCCCACCTCTCTTTCTGAGAACTGACATTGTCAGCCTTAGATCCAGAGGGATGTAGGACGTATAAGCATCAGAAAAAATGGGCAGCTTCTAGTTAGTGGTAGTAGCAATGGTACCACAAACTCTCATAGTATTGCTGTGACTGGGCTACTCATAACTCTTGTATTTTTCACTGAGTTATTAAGATTTTAATTAGACTAACAGTAAGTTATTTGTTTCACATATATAGACTGTGCCTGTAACAAGGTTTAGAGCATAACGTCATATGCAGTCACATGGAAGGAAGGGCTTTTAAGCAGTATCCTTTACAGTTGTATGTCGTAAATTTCATCATCCCATAAGCAGTCTTCAAATCCCTATTTCACAACTCATTCTCTGTTCTTTTCAAGAATAAGGAGAGGTTTCAGAATATAGGTAAGATGCTGGAATAGGTTTATATGAATATATCCTGAGATAATTCTGGTTTTTCTTTACTGGTACATTAAGTGAAACAAAATTAAATTATTAGGTTTGGTCAGACCATGTCTCTTTTTCCTTATTTTTGGCCTGTTTACCTTAAGACTTGAGGAATAATTTACCAAAGTAATTAAAACTGAGTTTAAAAAATCTGGATAACTCCTAGTGGGTTCCTATTTCTCTTACAAGAAGTCTTTTGCCCTTCTGTTATGAGGTTCTACTTAGAGTCATTGAGCAATATTTAGCCATAAGACAAATGTTACACAGCTCACCTAGGCACTGAGATGAGTGTTTTATTAGATTTCTGTGGTTTCTTTCTGTATTCACATACAGATTTTGTTTCAAAGGAAACCAGGGCTCATCAGAAAACAAAGAATGTGTCTACATTTTTTATTTTGACTTCACAGATTTAGGTTAGCAAAGACCTCTTGAGGTTGTTTAGTACCACCCCTGCACAAGCAGGATCAACTGTAACAAAATGCCCAGGATCATGTCCAGTTGGATTTTTAATATCTCCACAGATAGAGACCCCTACAACCTGCCTAGACAACCTGTTCCAGCATTTAACTACTTTCACAGTATAATTTAAAAAGGTGTTTTCCCATGTTCAGATGGAGTTTGTGTTTTAATTTGTACCCAATGTCTCTTGTTCTCAGTGGTTATAAATGAGAAGAATCTGGTTCCCTCATGTTCATTCCCTCCCAGTCAGGTGTTCATATACATTGATAAGATCCCACCTGATCCTTCTCTTTTCTGGGCTAAGAAATGCCAGTTTTCTCAGGTTCTCCTCGTGTGAGAGATGCACAAGTACCTTTGTCACCTTCGTGGCACTGCTCCAGTAAATCCATAGCTTTCTTGGACTGGGGAGCCTAACACTGGTCACATGAGATTGTGACTCACTGGTTCCAAGTAGAGAGGAGGGATCACCTCCCTCAACATGCTGGCAGGTCCAGGCTACTACTGGCCTTTTTTGATGTGACAGTGTATTGATTGCTTTCAGTTACTTTGTTCTCCAGCAGGACACTAAGGACTTTCTCTTCAGATGTGCTTTCCAGTTGTTCAGCACTCAGCATGTACCACTACTTATTCTTCCCAGATGCAGGACTTGGCACTTCCTCTTGTTGAACTGCATGAAATTCCCAATGGCTCAGTTCTCCAGCCTGACAAAGACTCTCTGAATGACAGCACACTCATCTGGTGCATCAGCCACTTCTCACAGTTTTATATCACCTGGGAAGTTACTGAGTGTGCACTGTGTACCAGGATGCAGGTCATTTATGAAGACATTGAACAACACTGGCCCTAGTATTGACCCTTGGGGTACACTGCTAGTGACTTGCGTCCAGATGAACTTTGTGTCACTGATTACAACCCTCTGGGCCAAGCTGTTCAGTGGATTTTCCATATACTTCATTGTCCACTTATCTAACCTGTGTGTTGTTAATTTATCTATGATGATGCCATGGAAGATAGTGTCAAAGGCTTTACTAAAATCAATGTAAATACATCTTCTGCTCTCGCCTCATCTACCAAGACAGTAACACCATTATAGACATCAGATTGTCTAAGCATTGTTTCTCCTTTGAAAATCCATGTCAATTTGTACTTCATGTGCCTGGAAATGCTTTCCAGAAAGAAAAGTCAGACAATGCTGGACAGAGAAGAAGAGAGAATAAAAAGTGAGAAATGGAGGAAATATCAATATCAGAAGAAGGAAAAGCTCCATGACATAACAGACATTCTCTGCAGCCCATGGAGCAGTCCATGATGGAACAGGTGACTGTTTCTCAAGGAACAGCCACTCATGGAGAAATCACACTGGAGAAGATTTCCCTAACAGGACAACAGCTCATGGAAGAACATACAGGGGAACAGATGAATACTCCTGAAGGACTGCAGCCTTTCGAGGAACCATACCAGGGCATGGAAAAAGTGTGAGAAAGAAGCAGAGGCAGAGAGAAACTCTTGTATACTGACTGTAACACCACTACCATCACCACTCCACCCAACCCCTTTCCTCCTATGCTAAATAGAGATGGGAAAAGAAGTGAAGGGGAAATTCTAATTGTAGCTGCAGCAGTGGTAATTTGTGACCAAAGAATGGTCTGGCATGGAGGGCAAGGAGGCTCAACTGCAAGAAGAGGTTAAACTGTCTGGAAGCAGAATTTCAGAGTAAGAACAGACTCCTTGCAAGGAAGTGAAGTTTCTCTTGTTTCTAAGAAACAGTTTCAGCATTGTCTTGCAGCCATTCTGGAATGAGAGCACTCAGGGGTCCAAGCTCAGGGGCTGCCTTGAGGCAGCAGATAGGAGTCATAAAGGCATGACCTAAGTGGAGTCTGGGAAAGGAGGGAGGAAAAATGTTGGTTTAATGTTTGTCTTTGTTTCCTACTACTGAAATCAGCTGTTAAAATATTTAATCGGTAATAAGTTAAGTTAGTTTTCTCCAAGTCCAGTCACTTTTTCCCATAACAGTAACGGGTAACCAATCTCCTTGTCTTTATTTCAAGACATGAGTTTTCCTGCTCCTGTTCTTCCTATTTTATCCCACATCCCACTGAGTGGGTGGTGGGATTGAGCAAGCAGTTGGATGGGCTAGCCAAGTCTAACTCACCACAAGATAAATAGCAGATATCCACTAACAGTGTTGGTCTAGCTTCTATTCTTGACCCACAAGATCTTGACTGATTCCTGACCCAATCCCAGGCAGAGCTTTATGTGTTCCAACTGCTCCCACAGAAAGGGAGTAGCCCATCCCAGCCCATCCTTCCTAAAAAGGTATGTACCCCTCTATCCCAGCACTCACGTCATGTGAGCTATCCCATTATGACTCCGTCATCACAATGAGGTTGTAGCCCTGTTAATACAAACATGTAATTCCTCCTGTTTGTTACCCCATGCAGTGTGCCTTAACGTGGAGGCATTTCAGAGAGTCATTCAAGTGTGCCAATTCCCCAGTACAGGCTTGAGAGCTTTCCCTGTAACACGATTCTACAGACACTTGCTTCTACACATGCCTACACTAAAAATATTCCATTTCAGCTCTGTTTCATTAATTGATATGTCCCTTATGTTTCCACCATCTTTGCTCACCCTATCCCTAGCTTCCTCACTTGTTTGCTGAGGAGTCACTGTCTCTGCAATAATATCTAGTTCAGAGCTCTCCCTACCAGGATGACCAGCCTGTTGGTAAAGATGCTTTTGCCACACAGTCAAATGTATCCCATCTATTCCATACAGCTGTGGACCCTCAAAGGAATCCTGATGGTTGTAGAAACCAAAACACTGTTGCAGACATCAGCTATGGAAGAAGTTGTTAACTTGCAAGTTCAATTAAGTCCTCAGACCATTCTACCTCACCAGCATGAAGAAGAAAAAGATCTGAGCCCTCTGTTTCCTTGACCACTGCTCTAGAGCCCTGTATTCATACTTGATACTTGCTAGGTTATCCCTGGCAGTATCATGGGTACCTGAAAGACCTGTTTTTTCCTTCACTTATAAAACTATCTTTATCATGACCTGTGAGTTTTCTACTATTTTCTTCCCCATCCTGTTGGGGTGAGGGAGTAAGCCAGCTATTGTGTGGAGCTTAGCTGTTGGCCAGGGTCAACCCACCACAGTTGTCCTTAACTATATTGCTAAAATATTTCAATATGTCATTTTCTCTAATGAATTTTATAGAATTTGTAATTTTTTTGTTTGTATTAATTTTTAGCACTTTCCCTTTTTGGTATATTACATCATTCTATCATAAACACTTTTTCATGTCAATACAGATACAATTTTAAGATATCAATGTTTCACGATTCCAGTCATATTAATTATAGTTTCAAAACTATTAGGCTGAACTGATGTTTATAAAAAGTCTTTGTTAATTTATTGTTACTTAACAGCTTAGATCTACAAATAATTGAATAATTTCTTCTGTAATGTGTGTCCTGATTAATTTTGATATCTTGATTTTGTGTCAAATTCCTTTAACTCCTCTTTTCCCCTTCTGTTCGGTCAAGTCAGCTCATGTACTATGAAGACTTTTTCTGCTTCTATGTAGGTACCCATCTGACGTGGGCTCTTTTTCTGGAGAATTTGGAACAATGTTCTCCAGGGGCAAAATATTTTTTTTAAAAAAGCAAAGAAATACACCACAAAACAAAACACTTCTTTGTCTTACCCAAATCAAATAAATGTTTATGATAACATAAAAACAAACAAACAAACAAATCTCACAAAAACAAAAACAGGCACAGACTCCGTTGTAATCTAAAAGCAACAAAATGCTTTTTAAAAATTTCAGCTCCATAACTTCTGGGATTATGGGACTTTAAGTACACCTATAGCATACAAAAACCACTAAAACCAATTCATACTAACAGTATTGTAGATGTTTTACATCTCATGACTTAATGAAATGTGTCTAGCTACCTGAGAATATTGAGGCACTAGAAAATCCAATTATTTCAATTACTTAAAAAAACCATAATGTACTGCCATCAAAACTCAAAATGCAGGGGTTTTTTCCATTAGAATAAATATTTTGTAAGTATTTACCAAGATCTGTGTTTAAGCATTCATATTTCAAGCTCTTTGCAAAATGCCAGTTTGTCTTGTATTATGTCAATAATGGATATGTTTTCTATCAGGCTCATGAAACTCAATACATCAATGATCATAACCAAAGGCTTGTTAAGTCACTGGAAAATTATGAACCAATCCAATGGTTTATGCAACATGGCCTTAATATGTAGGAATGTCTGTCATGTTTAAAAAACCAAAACCAAATAATACTAACTGATTAAAAGTCAGTATTTCTTTATATGTTGCTCTACTGTTGGTAGCTGACAGTAGAAGGTGTGTCACCATTTTGATAATATTGTCTATACCCCTCAGAATATACTTTAAAACTCAGTCATACACTTTTTCCATGGCTTTTTTCCTTGTGCTAGTTTCAGTCTTCAGGCTATAAGAGACTTCAGCCATAGGTTTGAAACCTTTCCAAGGCTCAGAATTTTATTAGCTCTTTTTGGTTCATTTGGTTTTTTGTTCTCAGAAAAGCCCTATCATTCCCAACTTCAATCTTTGTTTTTCAAAGAAAGGGATGAAATTGTGTTAGCTATTGTGGAGCAGATCCTGTATTCAGGAAAGGATGTTGTATTGCCTCCAGCTGAGCCAGAATGCTCGGTATTATTCTACCTAGTGAAAATAATATAATACATAAAGGTTTCCCGAAGGTACTACACAAGTGTGCCTAACCTGTGACGGACAGTATCACATCCTCAAGACTTCTTCCTAATGATTCCCTCCACAGCCATACTGGAAACCTAAGCTTCTTTAATATTCCAGCTTAATTATTCTCATTTTCTATAATTTAACAACTTCTCATATTATACTTAATGGAAAAGTCATGCAATATTGAGCAATAACTGCTGTTAATTTCCTGCTGTATATCATTTGCATTTTTTTTTTCTAGTGGAGAGTAATTAACATGCTCTAATTATTGTACTGATTGTCTTCTTTAGCTTATGAGAATATAGTTATCTGAATCCTTGTTGATCTTACAACAGTACATTTTATCACTTTCAATAATAGTATCCAGGGATATAAAAGGCTTACACTTTACTGAAAAATGGTGTGATCCAGCAGTAACAGGTTCCCTAAATGGTTCAATTTGGAACAGAGTAATGTAAGTTTTTTATAGTGCCTATCAAAAAATATAGACCCCTGTATCTGCGGTAGTACAATGCCATCCTTTGTAGTGAACAGAATTGCAGTTGTATTACTGTTATCAAAAAAAAAAAAAAAAGAAAAGTTTTCTTGTGTTCCATTCAGATTGTCTTTTACTCCTCTGTCTGTGAACAGTTAAGATAGAAAACACGTACAGCTGGAAATACACTTGCAAGCAATAATAAGAGGGTTTTTTCTTGCAAGAGTGCTTTTTAGGAACAGTTTATTTTTAGGAAAAATACTTTCTTTAATCTAAAAGTTCTACCTAATCAAAGTCCTTAGTCAATTTTATATTCATCTACAACTACTGTATAAAAAAGTACTGCAGATACAAAAATCTAAATGAAATCAAGTCATCTGCTGGAATGTTGTATAGAAGAACACTGAGGCTTTTGGGTTTTGAAAAGAGAAGAAACATCAAGTACAATGAGATACCATTACACATGCAAAGACATTACATTATTTTCACAAGATCAAGTCAAACAATTAGTGAAATTCAAATGGGAGATTTTGTATGAGTCTGTTCTGCATTTATTTAAACTTAATTGTTTAGGCTAGGAGACACAGATTTCAGCAGTCTGCATTGTGTCTTATGACTTCCTGGGAGTTTGAATTTTATTTGCAGCACATTCTTCCAGGGGATCAATAGCTGCTGGAAGATGTATGCCTTCATTTTAAATGTTCTCCATAAATGCTGAAATGAATATTTTCTCTGGAAGAAGAGTGTCATATTTGGATTTTTTTTTTTTTTTTACTTCTTTTCAGGACTATCCATGGTATTCACTACTTTTAGAATGCCCGTAAGAATCTGTGGATGTAGAGGGATTGGGAATGCTAGTGTAGGAGTGGGACAATCTGTATGCTTTTTTCTTATTTGTATATGGTGAAGTTTGTTTTGTATTACGGATCCCTTTTTCTGTGCAGTCTCAGGGTAGCTGAGCTCGGAAGTGACTGAAATACCATTTGTGAATGATACTAGAGGCTGATAACTGTTAACAGAGAAATTAAATAAAGCAATCTCAAACTTCCCAAGCAGGATTTTAGTATGAGTTTTCCATACTCATGGTGTATAATTATACAGCTTAGAGAAGAGACTCACAGTACTGTTAACAGCACAAGAAGCTGAAGTAATTTACAGCAAAATCACAGAAGACGTACGTCATTGCATTGGGGCAGAACATGGATAGATATCAGACACATCCAGAAAATATCTCACCATGAGCACATAAATAACTTTCTTAAAAAAAAAATGTAGTATTATGTACAGGAGTCAAATATTATTTGAGCATATTGTTCTGGATGCTACCAAAATATGTAAAAAGACATGGTACCTGCTAATTGATCAAATGTAAAATGAAGAACTAACTAGGCTAACTAATTTACTGAGAACCAAAATACTTAAATGAATGAAAATTCAGGATCAGAGAATGACTAGAATAGAGTAGTGCTTATTAACACTTAGAATTCTAGAAGCAAGATGTAATCTTTGCTTGATTTTTTTTTCCCCCTTCCTCATCTTCTTTCAGTCCTTTTCTCTTCCAGTACTGCATTTGGCATTAAGGAAGAAGTGGTGAGTCATTCAATTGAGGCATCTGCTCCAGGACTCCATCAAACGGCTCGATATGGTCTTTCTAGTTCTGGTGATTCATAGAAGTATTGTATTTTTGATATTTTCGTTTTAGGTTCTAAATACAGATATGTAAAGCAAAGAGTAGATACAATGTCCTTTGGAAGAATAGAAAAGAGGTGGCATTCTAAAATAATCCCAGATATTAACTGCAAGAGAAAAGTGATTTTATAAATTCTAAGCTGAAAGTAATACATGTGATTCTTTTTTTTTTCTGAATCAGGATGTTTAGATAATAGCTGACATATTGAAGCAGAAAATCACTCACTCTAAGTAGATTGATTGGTCAGTGTATTATGTTATTCACTTTTTCTTTGCACTGAGGTTAGCATTTTTAAATTATGTTAAAGAATAAAAATGTACTTATTAAAATAATAAAATACATTTTTATTCCTGCATTTTAAAACTTTTTTTCTCTCTTTTTTTCTAGTAGAGGTAGTTTTTAGTTCAGATAAATTAGGGTTGGCATATATGTCACAAATAGTTTATTCGTAAGAGTTATGTCTTTTGTTCTTTAGTGTTGACTAAAGCATCTTTGATTTTGGACCTTTTGAGCCCTTACTAAAAAGAGGACATCTGGGACTGTAAAGGAAGTTCTTCAAAAAGCTAAGGCAGTCTGTTCACTAACAGGAGATCTTACAATAGCAATTTGTTTTTCCCTGCCCAGTCATCAAGTTAAAACAAACAAAAATCCATTGAAAAAGAAAAAAAAAGGCAAACCAAAACAAACTCCCTATAAATTATCTCAATAATGGGCGTGAAAGTGTTATGGCCGTCCAGCTTCTCCATGAGGAATTTTTAACATTGGTTGTAAGATTTATCTCCCTTGAATTTACATAGCTGAAAGTTTATCATTTAAGCTGAATTAGTTTAAAGTAACTGTACAGTTAATACAAATAGGTATCTTCAAAGTTTGACTTATCTCTCTCTTCTAGGAACTGGCCTCATCTCCTATCTTATAACTGATTTCTTTTTTTAAAGGCAATTAACTAAATTTCTTGTTATTCTGTCAATTTTTTTACATCATTGTTCATCATGCTTTATTCACTGTGTTAACCTTAGTGATTTTCTGTCTTAGTGTTTCCTTCCCCAAATTCCAGTGGAAGCAGTAGCCACCATCCTATCAAATTAAGTACTGAGTGCTGAATAGCTATTATAATAAGAAGTGTGGTCAAAAGGAGCTGTAGGAACTGGGCTAAAAGACTTAAACTAACCTTCTGCATGCTCATGTACAGCTCATCTTGGTTCCAGTGAAGGCCAGAATTTTTCCACAGGTCTCAGGAATTACAGCTGCATACAGTTATTTCCCATGTGAGCAGACAAAGGCACTAACTTTCCCTTTTTTCTCCTTCATGGTCCAGGGAGAGCAATGTGGATCAGAAGATCCTGTGTCAATGGGTCAGAGGGCCTCAATTAACTGCAAAGGTTGTGCTTCCTCCCCTACTGTCTTGTGACCTACTTAGTGATTTGTGAAGGACTGATTTAATTACATAAACTTAGCCAGCTATCAGTTAGGTCCAATGTCTTCAGTTTTGCCAATAATTCTGTAATTGCCATTCCTAGTCTATAAAGAAGACTTCAGCATACTGAATTCTGTATAAAAATCTATCTCAATAGCAAAGGTTGTTTTACAGTTAATACCTTTTAAGATTATGAAACAATTCCCTAGTATGGACTACTGGCCAAATTAATTTCCTAGAGGACTACAGATTAAACACAAATCATGGTTTTGAACATGAAAGGTCATGTTGTTCAACCACAAAGCTACAGTTCAAAATGTGACTTTATGACTTCTACTACTTCTTTCTGCTCTGAATTATTCATCAAGTTAATATTTTACTATCATAAGTTCTCTTACTCTTTAAATTTAGAAAACAAATTTCGGGTGCTTATGTTAATAAAAGCAATTTTAAAGAGTAATATAATAAACCTAACATTCCCAAGGCACAAGAGAGAATAAAATATCAGTTTTTAGGTTGAGTGCAAATTCTCTTGATCCAAATATTTTTGAAAGTTAATAAAACTTGTCCTTCAGATTTATTTGCATGCATTTCATAGAATCACAGAATAACTGAGGTTCAAGGGACCTAGGGAGATGTCTAACCCCCTGCTCAAGCAGTGTCAGCTAGTGCAAGTTGCTGAGTCCAGTCAGGTTCTGAATTTGTCCAAGGATGCGAACACTACAACCTTACTGGACAACACAACCTGTTCCGCTGTTTGACCAGCTTCACAATAAAAACAATTTAAATAGAATTTCCTGTATTTCAGTCACTGCCCATTGCTTCTTGCCCTTTTATTGGACAGCACTGAGAAGAATCTGGCTTCTTATTGTCTAACCACCACACCTAGTCAGGTATTCATGTATATTGATTTAAAGTGTGTATATATATATATACATGTATTTAAGTATACATTTTTATAACATTAACAGAAAAATAATTAGTTTGGTGGCTGTGGACTATTTTAGCATTTTATTTCCTACAAGTTACTGGAGAAAGTTTGAGTATTTCTAACATTAATTAATTTTATAGATTAGCAAGACAGAAAATACAGTAGAGATGCACAGATTACGTAAACTGGTCTTGGCTTTTTTATTGCTTGTTGGACTCAATTATCTTAAAGGTATCTTCCAAGCTAAATTATTCTATGAATCTTCTTCCTATGGAATACGTTCCCTTAAGAAGCTGTGAGGAAAAAAAATCCATAATGGTTTTCATAATTGCTATTACAAATTAAGAAAGAATAAATAGAAATGGTTGAATTGAATATAAAACTATTTCTTCCATGTAAGAATGCAGTGATGTAATCATGATTGATTTAAAACCCCTGTTAGGCTGAAGCAAAATAATTTTGATAGATATTGTAACAAAACTTTTTCACCATAAGTAAGAAAGAGATTATTTGGAAAAAGTGAAAACATGTAGATAAGTAAACTTTAGTCAATATGTTCAAAGTGCGATATGCCCAGGATTATTGAAAGCATTAGATAATTAACTTACTGTAAAAATGCCCATTATTTTAAAAATGAACATTTAGTATATATGCAGTACACTCCGATTAATACTGCTGTAGAAGTTTCTAAGTGACCTTCCAATGGTGATGACACCAATGTCCAATTACTGTTGATGACTATAGGATGAAAATTTCACCTCTAAACTTTTCTAACTACCAATGAGTTATAAATAGTAGTTCTATTAAGTGAGCAACTCAGTATTCAATTAATGGTTAATGATGCGTAGGGAAATAGCTTCAAACACTCTAAAATGGACTTTAGATGATTTTCAAATTTCACATGAGATTTCTGAATAGTGAATTGTGACTAACACCTAGTGATAATACTTCTATACTTTTCCATCATGTACTTATTATATACAAAATGAACTCTGGAAAAGATCAGTTAAGTAATTCACTAGATAGTCCCAGAATCCTCTGAAAGATTAAAATAAGGAACTTGTCCAAGTGTTTTGATTTCTTGTGGAGTTTTTATAATCTTGGAATCATAAGTCTCTGAATAATTTTTATTACACTTTCTCGTAATTCATTCCATTCCTGAAACCTAGTCTGATTGCTTAGAAGTCCGTGCCTGATGAATACTTGAATGTATATTTAATGATTTTTTTTTTCAGTTGGAAAATCACAATGAAATAATAGGATTTTAAGAGAAGAGGTTGAAATGTCATTTGTTTCCTTCGTAATCCATATCTTAAAGCAATAAATCTAATTTCTGAGAGATACTATCTATGATTTTGCAAAGCAGTCAGTGATGGATAAATCACAATTTCACGAATCCATTTCAGTGTTTTACTATAATGAGGATCACACAAAATCCACAGAATGTTTTTATAAAGTTTTTTCTTCTAATTTCTGACCTAGTGTAAATCTGATACAAATTAAACATATCATTCCTCATCTTCCTTATCACAAACATCACTTTTTTTTTTTTTTTTTATAGTACTGTTTGTATATTTGAATGCTGTTCTTGTGTCTTCTCCCAGTCTTGTATTTCACAAACTAGGTTAATCTTTTTCTTTGCATCTTGGTTCCTGGATCTTTCATTATTCTTGATGCCTTTAGACTGTATCTGCCTGATTTGCATCTTTCATAATATTCTCTACCCAATTCTTCACCCAGAGGATCCAGTTGAGACATTGCTAATACTAACCAGAGTGGGAAATTGAATTCACCTAATATGGAAAACATATTCTTGTTTATTCATACTGGTACTGTGACTGTCTTTTTTTGGAATGTGATGTTCAAGTTCAGCTTAGGATCTGAAGTAATAAACCTAAGATTTTTCTCGATGGAACTTTTGTCAATTTTTTTGTTTCCCGTTTATTACTCAGGTTATTCCAGATGACGTAAAGATTTTTTATTTTTATTTTTTTGTAACTGTAGTGAATCATTTTTTTTTCAAACCATCCTACAGTTTTGGGGCACTATTTTAATTTTTAATCCTGTTACTTATTGGCGTATTTATTAATAATATAGAATCACAGAATCATTTTGGTTGGAAAAGACCTTTAAGATCATCGAGTTTTCTATGTGATCGTCAAAGTCCTATGAAATATTCAATCATGGCCTTATAGCCAGGACACACATAAGAAGAATATTTCCTGAGAGGCAGTATGCAAAGGTCACTTTCATCCCTCTTTTTCCTCTTCCGCATGTATACTCCAGTACCATAGAGATTCTAATTGCACAGATACATGACTCATTTACTTAGCAAATCAGAAACATAAAAGGAAGGAAAGAAAATATAACAATGGAGAGAAGAAAGAAAAAGAAAGAAGAAATCCATCCTATGATCTCAGCTGTGAACGAAGTCATCCTTTCCCCTACCATTCTTCCATCTGCTGTAATCTGTGAATTTTATGTCTAATTTTAGACAGCAAATGGCTCAACAGAACATGTGGGTTTGCATGTAGTAAAAATGACAGATTAGTTTCAGTCACTGTACAAACAATTAGTATAAATTGATATGTACCAGCATATGGTTTTAACAAGTATTAACACTTTATGAGCTGAATAAAGGGTCGTCTTTATTAGAAAAAAAGATCTATCTCTGAGCATAATTTGTGATTGTCCAATTAGGTTATGGATTAAGGATAATTGCTATAGAAGATCTTTAAGGTTCTGAACCCATTAATCTAATATTTCATATTTAATGAAATTGTCAGCAATTTTTGGTTAAAAATGTAAGATAATTTAACAGCATTTGAGTCATCACTTCCCTGCTACTGATTTGGTACATAAATATTCCCTCCCTTCATCAGCACGTCCGTAATTTTCTTTTTAAATTTTATCCACCATACTGTCAGAAATTCTTAGTTAGAAAAAAAATCAAGATAAGACCAGTGGAATAAGTATCAGCCAGGAAACAATGCTATATTTACTCTCAGTACTGCTGACTTTATTATCAAAAGGTAAACCCTTTCACAATCTTCTTATCATGGTTAATTTGGCAGAACATTTTGAATGTTAAATCTAGGACTGGAAATCAATTTAAAAAATATTTTGGGGAATATCACTGGTTGCAGAAATCTTTTCACTTCCTTTAACTGATAAATGAATGCCTCTGTGCCCAAAAACTGCATGATGGATATTGGAAGATATATTCTAAAAAGAGGAAATAAATTACCTTTGGTATTTTTTGGCAAAGAACTACACAATTCCTGATATACACCACTTACTGCAACTTTGGTTCCTGACCCCTGCCATGGAGTCAACAATTAGTTTAGAAGCAGTTGTTGGATTATTCTCAAAAAATATTCAGATTGTTTGCTTTATGTCAGCACGTAATGCTTTACATAAGGTACCAATAACCTATGTCAACAGATCTTCCTGTTTCTACTCCTCAGAGCTCCATTATCTTATACATTTCACAGGTTTCATCAGCAAAACTCACTAGCGTATACTTTACATTCAGATATAAGTTATAAACTCATGTGCATGGCAACTACTGTTGTGAAATGTTTCATGAAAATGTGAAACTTTGTGGTGCTGTTTCTTCTCAAAACATTGTCCAGAGCCACGTTTCCTCACATCACTTAGAAAGATCAGAGCAGTGAAGCTGCACAACATCTGAAACTGAGCATACAAATACACCTTGATGTAAAGACAAACAACAGTATTCAGCTCACATTAATTGGAATTTTAAAGGAACTGCTATCTCCCAAATATCAAAACATAAAATTAATTGGTTAGCTAACCTAATCTAATGTAAATAACAGACCTGAGGGCTTCATCCAAGGTTGCAGAGCAGTGAAGCAGATAAAAACAGAAAAAGAAAACGGGCCACTGTTTGTAGAGGCAACTAATAATTGAGCCAGCACTGTGCCCTTGTGGCCAAGAAGGCCAATGGCATCCTGGGGTGTATTAGAAGGGGGGTGGTTAGCAGGTCGAGAGAGGTTCTCCTTCCTCTCTACTCTGCCCTGGTGAGACCGCATCTGGAATATTGTGTCCAGTTCTGGGCCCCTTGGTTCAAGAAGGATAGGGAGCTGCTGGAGAGAGTCCAGCGCAGGGCAACGAAGATGATTAAGGGAGTGGAGCATCTCCCGCATGAGGAAAGGCTGAGGGAGCTGGGTCTCTAGTTTAGAGAAGAGGAGTCTGAGGGGAGACCTCATTAATGTTTACAAATATGTAAAGGTTGAGTGTCACGAGGCTGGAGCCAGGCTCTTCTCGGTGACAACCAATGATAGGATAAGGGGTAATGGGTTCAAACTGGAACACAGGAGGTTTCACTTAAATTTGAGAAGAAACTTCTTCTCAGTGAGGGTAACAGAACACTGGAACAGGCTGCCCAGGGAGGTTGTGGAGTCTCCTTCTCTGGAGACATTCAAAACCTGCCTGGACGCCTTCCTGTGTAACCTCATCTAGGTGTTCCTGCTCTGGCAGGGGGATTGGACTGGATGATCTTTTGAGATCCCTTCCAATCCATAACATTCTGTGATTCTGTGATTCTGTAATGGAGGGGTAGCAAAACTCCAATGTAAGAGGCAGAGATGTTCTATTCATGGCTCTATTCCCAGCCTTCAGCAATGGCAAAGAGTTTCTCCCAGCACCATCCTTGCAGGGAGAGCCAGGACAAAACAGGCTGTTCAGCCTGGCAAAGGATATTCATGCCTCAGTGTCTAGGTTCATTGGATTCTGTAATTCTGAGAGAGTGAAACTATATGCATAGAGGCTCCCCTCAGCACTTGAGAGGGAAGGGAAAGAGAAGCAAGCAATGTTCCTCATGTCATCTGGCTGTAGCTTTGCATGCCATGGGGCTATGCATTGCATTTTCCTCTAGCAAGGAAAGCACCCAACAAGCCACCACAGTTCACTTACAGGGCTGGGGACTTCACTTGATCTCAGTTCACTGAGCTGCTAAGGGAGGACAGCACTTGGGGATAACAGCATTTAGCCACAAAACGATGAAAATAAAAGAAATTAATGCAACAAATTCATATTTGTCTATCTTGTGACAGGCTTTGACTTAATCTTTCTATCAAGTTGATGGATGACTAAAGCTGCTACTGAAAAGCAGTCAGATTTTCAGAACTGAATTTCTTAGGCTTTGCCTAAAATGCCACACATGAGCACTGAAATCAGTAGCTTAACTTTTACAAACCTGGGAATAATGAGAGCTTTCTCTAGAATCGAATTCAAGATGACTACAGGCAACTATTCTGAAAATCTTGACTTACAGTTCTGTAAATTGCAGTCCTTGCTCTTCATGCTAGTTGACTGAGGATATGCAGCACTACAGTTGAAAGAGTTTTAGCCATGAATGTTAATGGCATAGAGGCTCATCTTCTAGCAGACAATGGCAGAGAGTGAAATAGGTCAGATAGGTTCATCTAATGATTGCCACCTGCATAATCAGCAATCTATTAAGATTAATGAGGCTCTCATAGAATATTCTGTACTTTATCTGAGCATACATTAAAATCAGATCAGTCAGAAAAGTCTATATATCTTTGTTCATATTTTAAAATACAAAAATCAAATCTTATTTATTAAACTATTAAGTTAAATAATTACAATGATAATGCCTTATGCAAATCAGGTTTTAATTTTGTTGATCATAGGTTATTATGGCCTATAAGAGAGTCTCGGAAGGGGAAAAATCAGTTCTGAAATGGCAATCCAATGTCATACTATGTATGTGCAAAGTTCCCAGTCTGGTATTTCTGAGTATGACCTTATACATTGTCACCCAAACTTATTCATGGTTTGATGGTACAGATGTAAGAGTCTTTGCAGGAATTTGTTCTTATCATCAGCTTTTATATTTCACTTCTTTGTACTGTTATAACTAGTAGGTAGTGGCAGTAGACGAAGATGAGAATATGGGCTAAATTGCTGTTAGTATCTAAAAGACTGAAAGCAAGAAACTGTTGATTTGATTTATAAAATAAAAATTATTATGAAATGCTGAATCAGGATTTTAATTTCAAAATCTAAGGATCAGTTTAAGGTTCTGTCAACTGACATTCACAGATATGGAGAGCATAAATGGAAATACAATGTATCCTCAAACCTTAATAATAGAACAGCAAAAATAATTATAAACAAATAGTTTGATTTTCATTTACTTGTTTGTTTTCAAATACAATCAGCTATTTTGAAATTAATTATTTATCTTGTAGCAGGAACTTTGCTTTGTAGAAAAAAAAGCAGTGTTAAATCATTTGTCTTAGATTTCCTAAGATAAAATAGACAGACTATGCCTGGGTTAGATGCAGAGAGGGAATTCAACACTCTGAAACTGTCAGTGTCCAGAGCTCACAGAGCCTCATTGTTCTGTTGTTTGTGGTTTATAGTAATCTATCTATTATAGTTCTTATTTTTCTTTGGTAACTTAACTTTTTAATAAGCTATTTTCTAAACCACTGTTACTTCTCCTAAATCATCTTTATTTTAGACCAAAACATGTTATTTGCAAACCGGAGAACAGACGTGCATTCAAAATCCTTTTTTTTTTCAGGTGCCCTAAAATACACTAGTTAATGAAGAGGGTATCAAAACTACAAATAAAATCACTTTGTCACATAAAACAAAGTCACTGATGCTTTATGAGCAGAGAAGAAAATATTTGTCTATTGATACAGTCGTTTTTTATGACAGGTTGTAGTTGTATTTTCCTATTTTTTCAGCCACTTCAGGTCTTGTTTTTCTGTATATGATTAATTTTGTTTCCCTGTTCACGCTTGTTTTTACTGAGTAGTCAGAAATAATTTTGCCAGTCACCTCCTGCAATGTTCAGGGACTCTCTGATTACAAGAATTCTCTGACAGTTGCCTCTTATTGGAAAAAAAAAAATCTAAAATATTTTTCTCTTCCATTTTCAGTGTTTGCTTTCATAGCAGAGTTCATATAGCCCATCTGCCAACTGTTTCTCTGAACTTGCATCTTATTCACCACATGCAGGAAATACAAGGTTTCCCAAGATCTCTGGACCCCAGTTCCCTCCTCCATATAATGTTATTAGTCTGCCTGGACTCACATCTTTAATGTGAGGAGTGACCCCTCTCCCATTCCTTGGGCCAAGAGGATATATTAGTCCATCTCCATTAAAAGTAGCCTTGCAATTGCACCAGTTCACCTAGAGCAGGAGAGCTCCTAGTAACGTAGATGGAGAGGAACTCAGGGATCTTCCTCAAAGCATGTGAAAGGTTGGTAGAGCACTGGGGGAAATAAACGGTTGAAGTCAATGATCTCAAGAGTGTTTTCCAAGAAAAATGATTTTATGATTCTAAAACAATAATGTCCTGGGGTCCCATCAATGTGTACAGAGCTGGGTCTAACGGAAATATTGTTACTTGTGGTGGTGTTGGGTGAATGATGCAAAGAGTAATTGTTTACAGGCTGGCCTATTTGCACATGCCTGTTGAGAGCTCATTCAAGAAGCATTGCTTGTGTGGATCTGCACTCATATATCAGCTCCTTTTTATCCTTGTTATGGTATGCAGAGACGTTAACACATTATTGTTACATCTGTTCATAATCACAGAATCACAGAATCACAGAATGTTAGGGATTGGAAGGGACCTCGAAAGATCATCTAGTCCAATCCCCCTGCCAGAGCAGGAACACCTAGGTGAGGTTACACAGGAAGGCGTCCAGGCGGGTTTTGAATGTCTCCAGAGAAGGAGAATCCACAACCTCCCTGGGCAGCCTGTTCCAGTGTTCCGTCACCCTCACTGAGAAGAAGTTTCTTCTCACATTTAAGTGGAACCTCTTGTGTTCCAGCTTGAACCCATTACCCCTTGTCTTACTGTTGGTTGTCAATGAGAAGAGCCTGGCTCCATCCTCGTGACACCCACCCTTTATATATTTATAAACATTGATGAGGTCACCCCTCAGTCTCCTCTTCTCCAAGCTAAAGAGCCCCAGCTCCCTCAGCCTTTTCTCGTAAGGGAGATGCTCCACTCCCTTCATCATCTTTGTGGCCCTGCGCTGGACTCTCTCCAGCAGTTCCCTGTCCTTCTTGAACTGAGGGGCCTAGAACTGGACACAATATTCCAGATGAGGTCTCACCAGGGCAGAGTAGAGGGGAAGGAGAACCTCTCTCGACCTACTAACCACCCCCCTTCTAATACACCCCAGGATGCCATTGGCCTTCTTGGCCACAAGGGCACAGTGCTGGCTCATGGTCATCCTGCTGTCCACCAGGACCCCCAGGTCCCTTTCCCCTACACTGCTCTCTAATAGGTCATTCCCCAACCTGTACTGGAACCTGGGGTTGTTCCTGCCCAGATGCAAGACTCTACATTTTCCCTTGTTATATTTCATTAAATTTTTCCCGGCCCAACTCTCTAGCCTGTCCAGATCTCGCTGGATGGCAGCACAGCCCTCTGGCGTGTCAGCCACTCCTCCCAGCTTGGTGTCATCAGCAAACTTGCTGATAGTACACTCAATTCCCTCATCCAAGTCATTGATGAATATATTGAACAGTATTGGTCCCAGAACTGACCCTTGAGGCACTCCACTAGATACAGGCCTCCAACCAGACTCTGCCCCATTGATCATGACTCTCTGGCTTCTCTCCTTCAGCCAGTTTGCAGTCCACCTCACTACCCGATCATCCAGTCCACACTTCCTCAGTTTTGCCATGAGGATGCTGTGGGAGACGGTGTCAAATGCTTTGCTGAAGTCAAGGTAGACCACATCCACTGCTCTGCCATCGTCAATCCACCTTGTTACGTCTTCATAAAAGGCTATGAGGTTGGTCAAACACGACTTCCCCTTGGTGAAGCCATGTTGACTGCCCCTGATGACCCTCTTATCCTTGATATGTCTTAAGATGGCACCAAGGATAAGGTGTTCCATCACTTTCCCAGGGATGGAGGTGAGGCTGACCGGTCTATAGTTGCCCGGGTCCTCCTTCTTGCCCTTTTTGAAGACCGGAGTGACATTTGCTTTCCTCCAGTCCTCAGGCACCTCTCCCGTTTCCCAAGACTTGGCAAAGATGATGGAGAGCAGTCCAGCAATGACTTCAGCCAGCTCCCTCAGCACCCGTGGGTGCATCCCATCTGGACCCATGGATTTATGGATGTCCAGATTGCTTAACTGGTCCCTAACCCAGTCCTCATCAACTGAGGCAAACTCTTCCATTGCCCTGCCTTCCTCTGGGGCCTCAGGGGTACGGGGCTCCTCAGGACAGCCTCCAGCAGAGTAGACAGAGACAAAGAAAGCATTCAGTAATTCTGCCTTCTCTGTATCTTCTGTCACCAGGGCACCCACCCCGTTCATCAGTGGGCCTACATTGCCTCTGGTGTTAGTTTTATCTGCCATGTATTTGAAGAAGCTCTTCCTGTTGTCCTTGACCCCTCTCACCAGGTTTAACTCTAAGGAGGCCTTAGCTTTCCTAGTTGCCTCCCTACATCCTCTGACAACAGCCTTATATTCTTCCCAAGTGGCCAGCCCCTCCTTCCATGATTTGTAAACCCTCCTCTTCCACTTGAGTTTGCCCAGCAGTTCCCTGTTTAACCACGCAGGTCTCCTGGCTCCCTTCCTTGACTTCCTGCACGTCGGGATGCTCTGATCTTGAGCTTGGTAGAAGCAGTCCCTGAATGTTAACCAAAAGATCTAAGATCTATTGTTATAAATTATTGACAGTTGCTGAGATACTGAGAAATGACTGGTTTTCTTAGAAAAATGAAATATTTATCATTTTTTCTGTACAAATGTTTAAGTTGCACTAGATAAGTTGATTTGAGCACTGATTTTATTTAAGCTATTAATTAATAAATATTTAGCTTGCTACAGCAATGTTTCATTGCATTAATTGATCATGTCCACCATTTATCATACTAGATGGATGACTAAACAAATTGTGGTTATAGTCTATACACCCCTCCAGAACAACAAAAAAAACCCTGATATTTGTTGTTAAAAAAGTGGCTAGAAGTTGTGGAACAGATCCACAGCTATGTAGATCAGTGTCGATCAGTGTCACTTCATTTATTTCAACAGAACCATACCATTTTACACTATATAAGAATGTCAAAACTTTTTCTGTCATATCCATAACAGAAGCAGAGTTGCAGTATTTAAAATGTGTGTATACTTTCTGCTGCTACTGATTTATTTTTTATTTCCTATTCTACAAAGTACTGAGTTGTTATCACTGAAGTGTATTGTGAATTGAGAAATTATTGTTGTATATTTTGTTATACAGAAAAATCACATACCCAAGCTAATGATAGAGTGCTTTTTACACCAAACACTAGCTACATTCATAGAACTGAAGGAACAGAATGCAAAACACAGGCTGCTTCCAGAATAGAAGCCTTTTCTAGGTTTAAACAGTTATAAGTTGTTTTTTCTTAAAGTCATTGAACCTTCCGATAATTAAATCCATGTGTTCAGTACATTCCCCTTTACTATATAGAACTGCTATACTATATGTTTGTGAAGTGTATCCACTGTCAGAAATCCTCTCATTTTGCATTAAACAGAATGCTTTCTTACTCTATTAGTTCTATCTCTACCTGATTTTCAAAAAAGATCTTGAACTTTAAAGGTAAAGAAATTGCTTCCTTGACATCATAGGAGTTTTGCTTCTTTTTGCTTCTATTCTGGCATTCCTCTGTCTCAGTAATACTTCAGGTAGCGAGTGCTTGTGAGGAGGGAACAACAACTCTTTCCCACTCTTGCTCACTCTCCAAATCTTTTTCCCACAATCCCTTCTGTGCAAGCCCTAAAGAAGTGCTCATCTTCTCCCACATTCTCATCCTCCCCTGAACTTCCCCACTCCCATTGCTCAAAAAAACATTTTTCATAATGTTAGCAGTTTGCCACAAAATCATAGAATCATAGAATCATTTAGGTTGGAAAAGACCTTTAAGATCATAAAATCCAACCATAAATGACTTTTTCTGGACCCTGAGCCAAGAAAATATTGACACATCTTTGTAATTTTATTTCAATGGGCATCTTTACTAGATTTGAGGTTATATCACGAGTAATAATTTGTTAGGCCAAAACTCTGCATGACAAGCGTAACATTATTTAAGATAAAAAATAGAGCAGAATTATTTACTTCCATCCCTTGGACTCTTTTATCTCTTTTTTCCCCCTGTACTTGCCTGATATTGTGAAACATATTTCAGGAAGCTATACCATAATTTTCTTTTTTATGCGTATGGACTTTGTGATCTTGGAGGTTGAACTTCTTCAAGATAAGATCCAGTACAGGAATTGCAGAGCTTGTACAATTTTATATTTTACACTCATTCCTGTTGCTGACACAAACTATAATTCAAATACATAGTTAAGTCCATCCATGAACAATAAATAAGGATATTAAAAATGAAACCACTACAGTGACCACATACCTTTTACCCTTATGAAAAAAAATAAGATAAAAAAGGCAGAAAACCTGATAAGTAAATCTAGTGGGGTCATTCTGTCCTTATAGAAAAGCAAGTGACACAGTTCGTTTAGTGATATTTTATATTCAAGAAAGATATCTTTAATGGTTTCATCCATGTCCCTCAAATACTCTCTGCTATTTTTATCATGCTGATAAGCTTTAAGCTTCTCTAGCATAGATTAGGCTGTTCTTTACTTTGCAGGCCACCTGACTATAAATGGCACAATATGTTTCCTGTCCAACTATTTTAGTTATGCTGGACAGAGAAAATGCTGAGTGTTATAGAGTTGCAGGCAATTTGTGGGCCATATGCAAAGACTGGAATTGTGTCTTGACATATTTTTCTAGAAGTGGTACAATTGGAACACGTGCAGAAAATATTGATCACAAATATGGCTTTAAGCCACCTCTCTCCTCATCTCTAAAACACTGATTTAACTTAGGCAACCTGGAAAACTACTTTCAGTTATATTTCTAATTTCTCTGTGTCTTGTGTGTAAAAGTCAGAATATCTACAGCATTTTATATATGATCCCATATGTTTTTGACACTTCTTTTGCTGTTTGAGCAATTAGACCACTAGCTATCTTTTTCTGCTTTTGCCTGTCCACCAAGTATGTGTGTGTGAAACATTGTGAAAATCTGCTTGAACTGAAAATACCTGGAGGAGAATGGTGTAATGATACACCACAACATATAAGATGGCAATGTAGGATGATTTTTTTTTTTTTTAATCCTGGACAGCTTTATTGTGATGTTACATTTGGACAGACCTAATAACCTAGTAAACTTTATTTCCGGCTATGACAAAAATGTGACTGAGATAGCGAACTCTGATAAAAACCTACCCATAAGGGCTCAGCTAGGTGCCAAATGAATCCTTCAGACAGAAAAACAAAAAACAAACCACCAACCAACCAATACACAAAAAACCAAACAAAAAACAAAAAGCAAACCACCTCCCCCCCACACACACAAAACCAAAGAGACTTCCTTTTTCTTTTCTCTTTTCTTACTGTTGATCACTGAATCAGAATCTTGAATTTGTCAGGGAATTCTGTATGTCAAACACCTTCACCACCTGATTTTTCTTTGCAGTAAGATTAGGAAAGGATATAAGATATCTTCAAAATCATCCAGCAAATAAGCAACATCAAACTGGACACTTTTAAAATCCTACTATGCTATCTTCAACAAGAAGACTACATAAGGTGAAGTAAAAATAACAAACACAAACCCATTTAAATTTTATCTTTTCTTAGGAAATCTCTTATCTACTTTTTTTTTTTGGGGGGGGGGGTTGGGGGGGGAGTAGAGAGGTGGGGAAGATGCATTTATAACATTTTGTATTTTAACAACTATAAGTACTTGTTGACATATCATGGCAGACTCATTAACTGTGTGTAAATACTTTGCAGATGAGATGCATTTAACTCAACTTTTGTCATGTAAAAGCTACACATCTGTTGTAAGATTCATCTGCGACTGGGAAAGGATTGATACGTCCAAATTCCAGTTAGTCTTGTTTGGTTTTGACTCCCATTTTAAAATACAAAAATTCACCTCTGAAGATTTAAGCCTCTCTACAATGTACATTAATCCTGATGTAGGATTCCATTGGACTAGAGATCTAGTCCTCAGAAAAATCGGGGAAAAATCCCATTCCATAGGGATTTCCTGTATGTTTTGGGATAGATAAATGAAAATCAACAGTTCAGTTGTGCCCAAATGCTGGCTGGAAAAATATGAATCTCTGGAAAAAATAAAAATTAATTTTTGCCATTTATGGGGTTTTCTTAAATTTCCTCTTTTTTGGAAAGATTTTTTCAAGGGGAATTCAGTCAAAATGTGTTTAAAATGAAAAGAACTGGCAGTGGAACTGAGAAAGTTTTTTGTAAATTTTTCTATTACACAACATTAAATCAAACGAATTAAATATTCGTCATACTGTTGCATTTCCTTTAGAAAAAAAGTCTTAAGATAATAATTTCATACAGCTAAAACATCAAGTTTTACCATACTGAGCTTATTGTTCCATTTATTTGTTATTTATTTAAATGTAAGTAAATAAGTAATGACAAAATGTTATACTATTAATGTCAAATTAAACCAGACTGTTTGAGTATCCTTAAAAATAATTTATAGAATCTAGTTTCATGGGACATTCTAAATTTGGACATTTTGTTCTCATTTGAAATATAGAATAATTTCAAAACAGTAGGATTTCCCTGAAAATGTACTATTTTATTAGTTGCATGACTATCATAATCCTTCCAAAACATTTTTTCCCACTATACCAGTTTTCTCTATCTCTGTAAAGTCTGATAGCATAGTTTTTATCCTTGAAACTTATTGAAAAGGTGTTCCCCTTACTAATAAAAGAAATAACCTTTAATAAGTACACTAAATGTTTGAATAAAAAAAAACCTAAGATTTTGTCATTTGGACAAAAATATTTATCTTTGTCTAAGTCAAAAATACATTTAGTTTAAACAGGCAGTTAGCTGTCTTAGTGAAATACTGTCACTGTATATTTCACCTCGAAAACAGCAGGCAGATCTTACTTTATATATATATACACACACACATATATTTTCCAAAGCTGAATTCATTTGAAGAAAAAAAAAAAATAGAAAAAAAATAATTCCAGGAAGATGCTTACTCTTCTGTTTGGTGTCAAATATATGTGCCCCATATCTCAATTGGTTGTTTCTATGACAAAATAATGTTAATATATACACAGACATGTTTAGTACATGTACTGGATTACAAATTTGTCTAAAATTAATTGAAATTGACTGAAAGAAGAAACAAAAAATAAATAACAAAACATAACACATATTTAAACACTTAAAGTTTATAGATGAATTATATTGCTTGAAAGCATAGTTTCCTTTCTGAGTTATTCTCTTTTTTCAAGTATGCAGCATATATAGGTTCTTCCTTTACCGTGACCCATTAGCATTCTAAATGAGAGTTGGAACTCTGATTTGAATTGTCTCTTTCCTTTTTCCTTTCCTTTCCTTTCTGTTTTGTATTTGGGAGTTTCTTCCTCTTCTTTCTTGAGCCCATTTGGGTCATTTTTATATGTAAGATAATACAGTTCATTTACACAACATTTATTTACTGGCCCTCAAATTCCCTGTTTTATGACAGCTATTCTGTACCTGATAGGTTTTGTGATTGTTGCATATTCATTTGTTCTTTGTTATTTTTAAGGCCTGTTTTAGCCAGCTTCCAAGACTGCATTCCCTTAATGACCAGTACTGGTCCATTTGAGATTTGCATCATCTCTGTTAACAGCTGGTGCTTAGACATTCAAGGCTCCTTCTGTAATCTTGTGCTTGTGCTTTGGGGTAGGCTGTTAAAATCCCTGGGTTTGCTTCAATGTCCTTAAATCTTTGCTTTGCTGATGTAGTATCTAATGTTTTAATATCACATCTAGGTCGCACATCTTTGTTTCAGGGTCACTGAAAAGTTCACTCTACTTACATAATTATTCAGTAGAAAATGTGCATGTCTCTATAGATACATTTAGATATAACTTTTTGGTAACTACTTGCTATTAATATCTATGAGTTACAGCAAATACCTTAGCAGACTGTTTGTTTGTTTGTTTGTTTGTTTGTTTGTTTGTTTTGAAGAGATCTAGGTTCTCCGAGAAACCCTGGAGACTTATTCAAGAGATGTAGACCCTTCCCTGGTGTGAGGTATAATGGGGAGAAGAGATTGATGGTTCTTAGCCTTGGTAGTTATTACTGCTGCTCAGTAAGTGAAAAAAATGATAAACTGAAGGAAGACTGTTGAAGGGCAACCAGAATGAACAGGATCTGGAGCACTTGCTTTGTGAGGAGAGCTTGGAGAAGACACACCTCTGGGAGGACCTGACAGGAGCCCCTGATGCTTACAGGGAGAGTGTTGAAGAGATGGACCCAGGGTCTTCATAGTGGTACATGTGTTTTTCTAATATACCATGAACCCAAATGTGTGGCAGGCTGGAATGCATAACAAAGTCAATGTGTGTAAAGGTGTTTTTAATAGTAATATCAGGAGAATAATAACATCTTCCAAAACGGCATTTTGAAAATCTGTCCTTAAATTTCTTATCCAAGTCTTGTACAAGTACTACTGGAAACACATGCTAAAACATATATGTATGTATTAATATGATTAATGTTCCAAAATCATACCGCGAGTTTTATGTATGTCCATGGTGATCAGAGATGTATAATTTTCCCTCAGCCTAGTTACTTTTTAACTTCCTGAATTATTTTCTTCCTTGCTCTATTTATCTTTAATTTTTTGAGCTGGTGTCATAGAATTAATACTCAGTTCTATTTGGTCAATGAATTAAATTTACATAGGGCTAGGTTTCCTACCTACTGTGAAAACAATTTAGACAGAACTGACTACTAACATATTAAAACTTAGAAGTTACTAGTCTGGAAAAACAAATGAGATGCAAAGTTTCTCCAGAGGCTCTTAGTTGTGAGTATTATCTACACAGGGTAAAAGAGAGGAAGAGATAGGTGTCACTTTAAAACTCTGTGTCACAAAATTTGGCAAGCATCCAAATGTTCAGCCAGGTGCGAGAAAGAGGTTGACAATTTTAAGTGCAAGCTTTATGACCTCGACAAAAGGTAAAACAACAAAGAAAAAGCATAAACAACATCTCAAACTCATGCTTCTCTTGTGCCATCAAGAATGAAAAAAAGAAACATCATCTGGTAAATTCAGACCTTTCAACTTCTGTGTTTATTGTGGACTACTTCCTATAAATGCTTCTGGAGACACATTTTATCACCACATTATCATATATTGTAGAGACAAAATTATAATTAGCTACTTAACATCTTTGGCAGATGTGTATGAGAACATTTTAAATGACTATATAAAATTTTCAACATTAAAACCATATTCTGTCTCAAATATAATTTGTTTCATTTTTCTGTTTAATGAAGTGTAAAACAGTGATAAATTGTAAAATTATTTGTAAAGAGTGTTCATATTATTTGTATAATGCAGTTGGTGAACTAACTGTTTCAAAAAACAAATGAGTTGATGGGATGGAAATGTAATTTCCAGCTTAAAGATCAAAAAGCAAAGCAATAACATGGCACCACTCATACTTAATTAAATTAGTGTGCATTTCACTTAAAGAGGCAGCTTCAGTGCTTCAGCATCAGTAACCCTCTTAGCAATCCCAGTACAGTGGACATGTACTGATACACTTAAAAGATGGAGATGGCAAGCTGATGTCCACTGGGAATTGCTGGTGCACACTTAGAGTTCCACTGCCATTAACAGACTCTAGGAGTGAAAAGGACAAACACAGACAAAAAATGGCAAAGTCAGTTAAAGTACTGAGACTTGGTAGCTTCAACTTTGTCACTATTTTAACAGAGATAAACACAGAATATGAGGAAAGAAGCATACTTTTGTTTAGGCTTTGCCGTATTTTTTTCATCCAGACTTCAGAAGACAAATTATGAGGGTGAACTTATGACTAGCATTATAGGAAATAAGATGTGAAATGGTGAAACTGCATAAATTCTAGATTATTTCAGTGAACAGTTGTCTCCTTATGTACTTTCACTTATGAAACTAAGATTGTCTCATGCAGCTTACAGATTTCATTTGCAACATACAACGATAACAATTTAAGATTTGTTACTTAGAAGGTCCCCTCTTGGTGGAACAAGAGAAATGTAATTCAGGAGAAGGTATTTTTTCTTTGTTTGTTAGAGATGGGACTGCAGCTACAGAAGATCCCGAGCATGAAGTGCAAATGAATGAGAAGTTGATACTTAAAGGGAGCTGCTCACTGATATGAAGTATTTTTGACAGTTGAAACAACTGAAAGCTGCTTATTGTAGCCATCAGGGGAAGAGGAGAATAAACAATGACTATGAAACCAAGAAGACAAACTGAGTTCCTTGAAAGCTTTTAAGTTAAAGCCACATGTTATGTAGAAGAACAGACATATTACGTAAAAAAATAGTATTCTTTTCTCAGATGAATGAGAATTGTATTTTTAACAACAATTTTTTTCAGTTATCCCAAACATCTAATTTTTAAAAGTAGACTATTGCTAAGAAAGGAATTGTGGTGTTCTCCAGGCATCATCAAAAGTGTATTAGTAAGAATTGTCTAAAACTGAGGGAACAGTTAGGCAAGACGATATTAACCTAATTTTATTACGAACAGTACAATACCTTTCTTAATAAACATTTTTGCTCTAGCTGCACTGTCATGACAGATACATTCAGGTGGAAGGATTCTTTGTATTTGCCACTTACTTTTGGAGTTTCTGGAAAAATAAAGCTCCTGATCCCATTTGTAGACCTTGATGTTGTAAGGCTTTTACAAGTCTGTTGAAAGTTTAACTGCTGTGAATGGTTATAATGGTAATTATTTTGTGGAATGTTTCAGCTTGCATGCCTAGGAGGATAACTTTAAGGCATGAGATGTTTCCTATGATGACTTACAGACTATGTCTCTGATGCAGAGTTTGAGATGCAATGTTTGCAAGCCTTTCAGAGTGGCTGCTGAAAAGCATACAATCTCTCAGACATGCAACCAAACATGAGGAGACTATTCTATTTTAAAGTTCTTTCTTCCCCAGAAATCATTCTGGCAACATACACAGTGTTAAAAGTACATATCCAGCACATACCCACTGTCTGCACTTTCAAGAGTGAATTAGAATCAAATGTATGTAAGTTAGAGACAGAAAAACTATCAATTTAGAAATGCATTTTCTCACAAGCTTTATTAGAGAAAGATGCAAAGATACTCTTTATACCTTTAAAAATGCTGTTAGTATTAACAATATGACTAGATAAAAGTGTCATAAAAATCTAACAACAATATCATTTCCAATCTCTAGAACAAACAAGCTTAGTTACTAAGGACAAAATATATCCCCCAGAGAACAACTGTACGGAAGTGGTAATTTCATAATTGTGAAAAGGCTGAACATTGATTCCCTGAGAGTTCATGCTTTGCTGCTGCACAGATGATAGCAATGGATTCCTTTCATTGATAGCCAGTGAACAAAAGGCCAATCTATCAGCTTCTGTGTATTTAACTCAGGTGGAATCTGACCCAGTTTGTGCTTGTCTTTCTGTTGCTGAAGGGTTAAGACTAGTCCTTCATAACAGAGGAAAATGCTACTGTGGTTTCAAGGCAAATGATTCCAGAATGGCTATTAGCCTCTGCAATTTGACCCAAATTTATAAAAGAACATGAAAAAGATTGAAATAGCTTTAATGTAGCCTGGCGTGATCTTCTTCTATAACACAAAGAAGCCACTCAAAGGCCACTTAGAAGCCATACTATCTGTTCCAAGATGCTCCCCAAACTTACTAAAAACCATTCTCTGCTCTGAGCCATGGGGATGCCAAGTGAGTGAATAGATAACATGTCCATTTTTATTAGCATAAAATCATTAATTTCAACAAGAAACATTTTAATTAATAATTTGTCATTTGGGTTATCAGCCTTCCATATATTTTCATATTCTATCTTGTATATTTTTAATAACATGGAGTACATGTGTTATGTTTAATTTAATCTTTAAGCCTCTATTGCTAAAATGGCTCGGTTTTGTGAGAGATTCAGCATATCTTTTATTACAGAAATTGTAGAAACAAAATAGTAGTAATAATAGAAACCAAACACCAACAGTCTGAATACTTACACTAAATAAGGCCAAAAATTACATTTCTATTGCTCAAATATTTTTCATTTGTTGGAGAAAAAGGAGAATATCTGCAGAGGCAGTGATGGCAGAGTAACATTAGGAACTTCTTGAAGTATAGCAATGTTACAATGTCAATCTGCTTTATGCTAATGTGCACGACACGTTTCACATAACAGTTTTCTCTAGTTTTGCTTTTTCTTATTATGCACTCACTTTACATTCAGTTCCCACCTTCTCTTAACCACTCCTGTATCTTTCTTGTCCCACTTAGAATTTCAGACTGCCATGGTATCAGGGCTGGAAGGAGACAGATTGTATGGGAATAAGAAGTAAATGGAAATCTGGGGTGTTTTGACAAACCCAGTCCTAACTTATA
This sequence comes from Caloenas nicobarica, assembly GCF_036013445.1. Lineage (NCBI taxonomy): Eukaryota > Metazoa > Chordata > Aves > Columbiformes > Columbidae > Caloenas > Caloenas nicobarica. Next base: position 29,987,796 of record NC_088247.1, read on the forward strand.
AAAGCAATATTATAATTACAGCATGATTTGAATAAATACGACAGACTTGAGTGTCTATTTATGGCTAGCACTATTCAGAAAGACATATCAAGTTTACATTATAGTCTTTAAATACCAGTTTCTGCAGTATATTTCCAACTTTCGTGAATGCTCTTCTTTTTCTATGTAACATTTATATGCTTAATAATTATATATATGAGATAACCAATATTATGAAAATAATTTCCATACTAATAAATCGTGTTGATTAGGAGACTAAGTGAAGAATGAAAATTATGTATCTGTGTGAAATATTATACCTATTCTTCCTTGCTGTTCCAAAGACTAAAAATCTTCATCTGATTTCTAAAGCTGTACCTTTTAGGATGGTTGGTTTCAGGAACTCCTAATGATCTATAGAGCCTTTTTGCAGAACATTAGCACTATCCATTGACCTCTCCATTAGCAGACATGAAATTACTTGGAATTCCAGTTCCTGCTGTGAAGTTGTCCACATCACAATGTTCATGGCTGTGGCAGTTTTAGGAGCCAGATCAGGTACTAAATGGGCCATAAAATATACTAGCATATCTTAGATAAGTCTTTTGCAGGAAAAGAGAGAGGTAAAGAAAAAGGCAAAGCACTTTCAAGATGAAACAGTGAAGATATGAGCAAGACACATTGCATTTGCCCATTTTGGATTTGTTCCAAAGCTTTTACTATACATAAACATTTGGGGTTAGATTCTACTATTAATTTTTTTTTACCAGCAAATATGGGATATAGTCTCTTGGTAACTAAAGGGAAACTTTATATTCAAGACTGAGAAAACGGCAGTCTCATTTAGCTTTAAAAATTCTAAATTTATTTTATAAAAATGTGCTTTTGGACTGAGATGACCTGAAGTGCATAGACAACCTGAAGTGCTTAGACAACCTGAAGTGCTTAGACTCATTAATCACATCTTGTGGTCAGTGTGTTTAAGAAATAAATTTCATCGCTTAATCCTTTGTGCTCTTACTCTGTCTCATATTTACATATATATATATATTTTTTTTATGGGTTGGTTTGTGGTTGTTGTTAACATTGCCTACTTATTTTTAGCATAATAAAATCTATATCAGATATTATTTTAGAGTATTGATATGCACTGTAATAGTTTTTAAAAATGCCTCAGAAGTTCAAAACATGACAGAGTTATAACTATTGAAAACAAAAAAGAAAAGTTAGAACGTTTTCGTTCATGAGTTTAATTACTCTGTACAAGACTATACTGACAAACAACAAAAATTTATATAACATTGCTAATTAATGAAGCATCCAAACCAGCAGTTATCATTAAAAGCACTCGTCACCACTTGGAAGCAGAGAAACAATAGTCACAATGTTCAATTGTTGAAGTACTAGAAGAAAAATATCCTGTAGTTTATTCCTTTTTGCATGCCTACATGAGACGCAACGGATGCTCGAAACAATAAGGAGGAAGCTGTCTAGGCTAGAATGTTGGTAGTTAAACTATTTTTGACAGCACATCAAAGGTAAATGGAATTATGGAATTATTACTATCACTGAATCCATCAGAACGGTAGGTTTCCAGTTCATTTCTTGCATAGTCTCTAATCCTGGTTTCAGGAAGACAGATACACTGCAACAACCCCTGTCAGTGTCTGGGTATAGTAAAGAGTTTTAAGCTTCCAAGTAAACTTTCAAGGACACCAATTTTCACTTTCTGGGGTGTAAAAGCTGTGAATGGCTAACACTTTTTGCTAAAATACCTTTATTCTCTCAAAGTCTGAATGGGGTTACAGCAACCTTTTGAATATTTTACAGGTGGTCATCTTTCTCTAGTGCTTAACTCAGAAGAAATGTGTTGTGATTCATAACTTTATTAACAGTAATAGAAATTTTACAACTCAAGCTACATTGGAAAGGTGGCTTATCGTCAAGGCATTAGACTAATAAAGATGCAATGTGTTGCAACAACTTAGCAACCTTTTTTACTCATTTCCATTAGATAGTTTTATGTACAGGTAGCTAACTTCATCTACTTATGCTTTATGAGAAACTTCAGAATCAGGTAAGAAAATATACCTTTTATTTGTCAGTCATCTCTTAGGCTGGCAGTTTTTCTAGTACCTCTCTCCTTGTATTTGTGTAGCTCTTGGTACAATATAGCCATGGCATTGCTTGGTTCCCTTAGATACTGTTGTGATCATGAAAATCTGTCTCTAGACTTAGACATAAAGTCTATAACATGTTCTCAAAAGGCTGCAGTCTTTGGATTTGGGGTTTGTTGTTTTGGTGGTTTGGTTTTTTTTTTTTTGGTTTGGTTTGATTTTTGCATTTTAAAAATTCTTCAGTTGTTGTTTTGTAACTTGTATTTTGTATTTTCGTTACCATATTAAAACCGCATAGTTCTAATATTAAATCTGAAAATTAATTCACTGGAGAGACAGACCTGCTGAAATGAATGAGAATATTCAATACAGATAAAGTTGTCAGAGTCTTCATTAAAAAAATAATGCTACTGTTAAGAGCAATTAAAATTTACAACCTGTAGAAGGTGTTAAAATATAGTCTTTGACAATATTTGTTGTAAAAGTCATATCATTGTTTGCACAGATAATATTACTAAAAGTGACAAGAACAACAACAACAAAATATTATCAAAAGAGAAATCAAATCAATGATGTCATGAATGATGCATGCTGACTCATATGATGGCAAATTTATCTGCATGGGCATAGAGAAGACTGAATCCCACAAAGTAACCTGTCAAACTATGTTTCATTTACACTTGCCTAATGTTCAAGTTTGATTCAGACAGGCTACATTTCAGGTCAAGTGTCTAGGTCAAACTGCATAGTGGACTGTAAATAGTCTGGGTTGTTCTCAGAATACAAATTAATGGATCCCTTACAGTGAAAAGTGGAAAGGAAACAAGGGATGGACAGATCTGTTTGGTATTGGATGTCAGCCTTAGCAAGAGCCCAGAAAGCAAGTACAACAGGTACAGCAGCCTCTCAGTCATTCAACTTAGCTTTTTTTAAAAACAAACAAACAAACAAAACAGACATATTAATTCTTTTAAAAAGGAAAAACTAAAATACATTAGAAAAACAAAGTTACGCTTTCATAAAAGCTCCTACCCTTTCTCCTCATTCTGAGATCAGTCCTAATGCTGCCATGGGTAATGAACATCCCTGTTGTCAGTAGGAGGTAAACCTAAACATCTCTACAGTCCCTCTACCCTGAAAATTTAGGAGTGGAAGATTTACATTGATTTGGAGAGCAATCAAATCTTGAATAGTGAATTGCAAATATTATACTAGTGACTGAATATTCTGTTAAAGTTCATAAAAAATCCCGAAGCTCAAATATATTTGCAGTAATTAGCAGAGCAGTTCAGAGAAACAAATGTATACAAATTTCCATCTGTTCACAGGCAGAATAAAGGGCTACATTCAGCAAATACAGTCTTGTGATGAATGCTTCAATCAGCTAAGAATAATAACTCAACTTCAAATGTCTCATGTTCTTTCCTATAGGCTTCTCACTCAAAAAGATGTGGGCTCTCACATGACCCTAAGATTCCTAAGAACAGCCTGCCTTTATTTGGGTACTTGCACTTGAATGTAACTGAGTAATTACAGAACTGTATGTACAAAAGATAGCCCAAATCACACAAAGAACCTTCCAAAAGTAGGATTTTTTTAAAAGATTTGGAGATATTGCAGGAAGTATATTATAAAAAGATAATCCACTGCAAATCAAATTTATCTGACTACAATACAACACCAGAATCTCTGTAATGAAGAATTTGCATACAGGATCTTTGAGGAAAGATTAAATGCAAAAAACCAAAGATATTCAACTGGTGCTCCAAAAATTGACTTCAAATACTGAACAAAGGTGGAAAGTACATTTAAAGTCATACAAGATACAAAAATCTAAGGTATTGTAAGCACACAAAAAATATACTTACACAACACAATCCACTTAAAAAGCTTTTTTAAACTGACCTGAACCTGTAGATTGTTACAGAACAATGTCTCATCTCTCTTATCCCTTAAGCAAAAAAAGTAGTGTGATAATGATTAACATTCTTTTAAAGTAGTTTTGGTGAGTAAATAGAGTCCTGTTTTCACTACTTTATATAACTTCCTGGTCTCTGTCAATATGTGTGAAGCTTCATTACATTGCTGACTTGACATATGCATTAAAACTACTGTGAACAGACACAAGGCAGAGAGGGAAGTGCATGTAAGTAGCAAGACTCACTTTTAATAGTATTTCATGGAGAGAATCATGATACTCTGTGTGATGACACTAAGCTGCTTTATGCCATTTCAAAACAATGGATTTAGCATTTTGCAAGTTACTTTAAGTAAGTGCTGAGAATCTCCTTGCATTAAGAATCATAATGTATTCAATTACAGCTGTGTGAAAATGAATGCAGATATTTATATAAATAGATTGCTTCAATAATCCTTTAAAAATTTTGGTAGACTTGATCCCAGCACCTCATCTCTATGTTTACATTAATATTCAAGATTTATTTTTAAAAAATATTAGCAAGATTGAGGAATCTAAGGTTTCTTTTTCAAAAAGATTTCTTTCAATTGGTTGAGTTTGTTTGTTTTCAGTGGGAAATGATAATGTAGGGTGAAATTAATCTAATTTTCCCTGGTAAAATTAGGCACTTGATGTGATTTAGACCTCTGGGATTACAGAACTAGTTAGTGCTCTAGAATCCACAGACTATTCTTCAGGGTCCCTCCCTAACAAATGGTTGCAGAAAAGCACCTGCAGAAAAAGATTTATTCTCCCTGCCTCAAACCCTGATGCAGATAGAGTGAATCATCACTGCAGGTGTTTGTTTCTCTTCAGACTGGAGAGGAACTGGGGGACCTAACTGTGGCCTGACATTTAACTCTTAGATGACTAGAGGTACATTAAATAAGTACCACCCTCGTGGTGGGTCCCTTTGATGATGTCCCTGCTAAATTGTTTCTCTCCAGATGAATGTGTAAGTAGGTATTATTCTTACTTCAACAACCTGTTATTTTTTACTTGACTTACAACACTTTCTCACTTATTATAAAATTGAATTATAAATAAAACACTTACAAGATGCTAATAATGCATATGTCCTAATTGAAAGAGACAATCATTTATGTCCACAGTGAGCATCTAATGTTCAAACACTAGTATGTCAAGTTAATTCAATATCAGCAGTATATTTTCACATATTCAGAATTTTGATTACCTTTGTTTCACTCCACATTTTAAATAATTTGAAAATGAATTGCAAACAATCACAAACATGGAAGCTGTAATATAACTTGCAATGAGAGTGTGCAGAAAAGAATCCACCAGAAAATGTAACAAGTTTTGATCATACTTTAAGTTACTGCACAATTTCAGTTTTGCTTATATTTTGTAGTTCTGGTTTAAAACATAATAAGGTGAAAACTAAAATACTTCCAGAATTAAAAAAAAAAAAAAAAGGCAAGAAAAAGTATATGGCAGCTTAAATTAAATTTATAGTTAAATTGCTGAAGTCTGAATGATTCATTTGAGGTAAGAACACAGTGAAATGATTACTGGACTTTATATCTATCCACAGCCTTGGTGCCCAACCAGGACCTTGAACTGTGAAAAATCATGGTAGGGACACTATATCTTATCTTGATTTCAAAATAATGGCTGTTTATATTTGTGAAACCGATATGTAAGAGAATGCTGAGCCCATAGAGGTGAAATAGCATTCAAGGGAGGTAGCACCAGCTGATTTGGAGGTCACAGCTGCCAAAGAACTATGTGTGGCTATATATTATATTTGTTCCCACAACAGGGATCTGTTGTATGTGTTCGCATGTGGTCGCAGTGTATTTACTACGTTCAGAAGAGTTTTAGTAAACAAATTGTCTTGTCTTTGTTGAAGATACTTATTTTCACATAAAGCTAGATCTTTTCACAAGTTTTCTGAAAGAGGTATTTGCATAGCCCTCTGGCCATTTCTTTCACTAAATCCTCAAATTTTCCTAAAATCAAAATAGCAGATCCTCTCCCCCTCAAAGAGGGGATCCTCTCCCCCTCAAACCAAACCAAAACCAAAATCAACAAACAAACATGAAAAGAAGCTCCATATATTTGAGGAAGGTTTTAGACAGTATTTAGAAAATGCTCTAACATACTTTTATGCAATGGATATTGAGGCCTAGATTAACCATGCTGGATCATGGTCCTTACCTTAGACACCCAAGTGCAGACCTGACTTGGGTGGGGCTTCCTTTGCAGCCAGAAGCAGAGAAGAATAACTCCTGAGGAAGATCTTAAATGAGTTCAACGACTCGACAGCACTCGATACAACAGCGAAGCACTCACCCATATCTCCTCTCAGCTTGTTTTTGCCAGCTTCTCATGAATAGCATTACATCACTGGAATTTATATTTCTCTCTCTTTTTCAGAGATTTGAGAGGATTTCTGCAGAGACAAACCCCCTGTCTTAAGCAAGAACTAACTATAGTAATCTGTCTCATATATTCCAGTTCTACCATTCAATCTCAAGGTTGCCATTCAGTCTCAAGGAACAAAGCATGGTTGATTTTTTGGGGTGTTTTTTTTTGTTGTGGTTTTTTTTTTGGTTACTGCTAAACTACTGAATCTTCATAAAAATTCTAATAATTGTCTCTCTTTAATTATACAAAATTTTTGAATTTGGAAAAAAAAATAAACATTATTATTTTAGAAAAGGGCTAGTGGTTAATTATAAAGCTATCACTGCATCTGCAAAATGCATTCATATGTATTTATCGTGTACATATTCTGAAAATCAGATTAAAATATGCGTGCTATTACTTAGGTATGTTGTCAATACACAAATGCGTGTTTATTCATGTAGACTGGAAAAAATAAAACAATGAACATTTAGAATTTTGTGTGAGAAAACTTAATTCTATAGCCACTTTTACTGGTGAAGTGTGTAAATATTTATGATTGCACAAATTTAAATGGTCATCATCAACTAGACTCAGAATGACCAAAGGAATAATATGCACTGAAGCTGAACTCTGAACAAGAATGTGTGGCAATGTGCTAATAATTTTGCTGTAATTTTGAAGTAAGAAATATCTAGATGATTCCCTAACAGCATTATTTTTTTCTTATTAAAGCAGCAGTTGGTAGCTCCCATTTTGTGTTAGATATCCAGTATGATGAAGACACTTTGTACAGCTACTGGATTATGCAGTCTCCAAAGGTCTATCTCACCATTTCTTGTCACTGTGGAGTTGTTAACTGCAAAAAAAATGCTTGGAGGGCTGACAGTGATGCCTATCACTTGACATTTCAGACCCTTTTACCACTATCTCAAGCCATCCTAAGTTCTAGCATCACACAGCATCATCAAAATACTATTAGATAGCTACCAACTAGCACCGTGAGGATCAGAGATCTGTAATATCTAGATATAAATGACCATTACAGCTCTTCCATCTTGTGCATTTGACCACTGTCAGGAAATCACATTTATTGAATCTGGGTGATAAAAATCCAAACTATGAATTCAGGCTTTCCTATTTCTTTTTCTTGCTGTTCATAATCCAAGGAATCATTTTACTGTTTATAAACACATAAAGATTCCATTATATCCATTCATTTGTTTTACATGTTCAGTGGAATGCTTCACTTCAGCATTCAACAAAAACAGTCTAACAGGTATAATTTGGGTCCCATCTAGAAAAACATTATTTACGTGTTTTGCCAACATTATTTACTGCCATATTTAATATATAAGCTACAATAAAGATGAGCAAATACATGTAGTCATAAATTCTGATCTTTATCTATGTACTTTATTGGTAGCAAGCTTGAGAAAGACACGTCAAAAGTATTAAGAATGATGTGTTCAGGTTTTTCCATCTTTATATCTGTATGTAGGTGAATAATTTCACTAGAAGTCAATTGTGTGGATATATAAATCCCAAACACTCAAAATCATTGTAGGTGTCAAGTTTCAGCAGCAAAACCTGAAGAGAATGGAATTATTATCATATTCTAACTCCTGAAACTGTCAGTTAAGAAAGGTATTTTTGTTAGAGTTGCTTGAGGCATAAGTAACCGAGAAAGCTTAACTTTCAAAGTTCCCTTTTCATTTCACAATGGAAACACAAATGCTGATCAGACATATTTTCAAACTTTTTTAGTGTAGAAAAGTAATTTTATAAAATCGTATCAGTATTTAATCTGAAACTGCATAATCTCCTGCACCTTTTGCATAATTGGCTTTGGTAAATGAAATACTTTGACAATTCCTGCTGTATATTCTCACTAAAAATTAGGAAAAACAAATGTCCAACTGCTAAGACAAATGAAAAATGTTGACAACAACAGTTTCATTAAAAAAAAAAAAAATCAATCCTAACTTGATTTTGCTGAAAGCATTTCAACCAACTGCACTACCTTTTTTTATCTTGGACAGACCAGATACAATCTAAAGAGCTATTGATGCAGTTCTAGGACTCTGACAATCCAGCAGAACAAAACAATGCTCAAAATATGACTCAACACAGTGCAAAAGAGGTAAGATCAGCCATATCTTCTGTGTTTTCTCCCCTATGACCTACCAGTGGTTCTTTGTGCACTGTTAGTCTCACCACATGTCAAATTAGGTAAAGTCGAGGTTTCAACTTTTATTTCTGTGGTGTTTTGCTTGTTGTTTTTTGGTTTTTTTTATAAGTGCAGTGAAAGTGAAGTTTCTGGGACCTTTGGGAAAATGTACTTGAAACAACTTCATTTTTTTCTGCCCTTCTCTAACATAAATAAAAAGTATCAGATACACTCTGTAATGAACATGAAGAAATGCTGGAGAGAAGAACCAGAAAACTTGTCTTTTATATGTGTTAGTACAGCCTAGTCTTCCTGCTTTGTCACTGTCTTTAATTTCCCCTCTAGCTCTATAAAAACTTCTAGCTGTCTCTTAAATTCATTTATAGTATCTGCTTCAGTGGGCTTACCTGACAACTTATTCCTCACATTTATTACTTTTAGAATGAAATAGCTGTGCTCAAACACCACTGCTGTTTACACTTAAAGGAATATTGTATACTTATCAGAGGAGGGTTTTTTTGTTTTAAATTGACTAATTTTTAAAAATAGACTTTTAAACTGGCATATCCCTCTTTAAACCTTATTCCCAGATCTAGATATCTGTAATTGTATCTCTGCTCCACCAGTGAGGTATAGTGCGGTCTATGGAGAGGTTAGAAAGATTCAGCTACCTCTCCTGAGTTAGTGCAGCAGGGGTGCTGTTACAGAAACAAGATCTTGCAGGCCCCCTATAACTGTACGTAACCTTTCCAAAAAGCAAGTCAGAGAGATGTCTACATGTTTGCCATGATGCTGTGAGTGTGACTGCACATTAGCAGAACAGCAGTGTTGTCCAGTCACCTAACAATCTGAGATAAACTGGCTGACATACTTACCCTACATGTCTTTCAACGTTGGAAACATCATGGATATTTGCAGCACTTATTGAATTTCTTCCCTGTCACCCTTTTCAAAAGTAATAACAGTGGCTGGTTTTTTTCTAAAATAATTCATTATCGGGGCTTAAAATGGGCAAAAACTGTGGCAAAACAGTGTAAGGAAGGATTATTTAGAATTTTTTTAAGAGCTTCTAGCTAAGTTTTTTTCTTTAAGTATATTTATCTTTGAGAAAACAGGAAGTTATGTGTTAGTTTATTTATTAATACTGAATACACTAATGAAGAAAGCTGCTTGGTTGAATGCCAGATATGAACACTGTCATGCTGGCAAAAAAAAAAAAAAAAAAAAGGTCTCTATTAGTCAGGTGCATTTTGAAATTATGAAATCCCATGTGTCTATTTTTACAATGTTGACAGGAACCTGAGGAAGCACATAGCACAGACAAAAAACATTCTTTTTTTTTTTAATGATTTTCAATGTATTGAAAATAATTTGAATATTTCCAGTGTAACTCCTTTATCAAAACCAATCATAGCAAACAGCCAATTGCTTGAGTTGCAACCAGCTGACATAAGAGAAAGATGTATGTAAAATGAGTCATTTTTGGACAGTGATTTAGTCAAGAAGTGTTCCTTCTGAGTTCACAAAGATGGCTGATATGACCAATTAAAGCATTAATTATAGATTTGTTTCAGAAGTCTACATCATAAATGGATATCTGCTCTTAGTAGAGAGCATTGTATTGATACTCTTTAATCTTGACTGGATTTTGAGCAAGAATTTGATGATCAGCCTCACGCAACCACAATTTGCTACTGCTCCATGTTTTGATTTACTGCATGTACTGCAATGACATGGAGATAGCTCAACCTGGTTGAAGTAAACAGGTTTCTCATTTAAGGAGTGGTTTATGTCTGGCATTTTAGCCATGTGCATGAGATCAGCTTCCTGGCACATCTTCCAAATTCTTTCTCTGTGCAAATAATACTTTCAAAGTTCAGCTTGGGTCATCACGTCAAAGAGGAACTGGACTGGTGGACAGATACACTGCTGCTGATAGAGGTACAATACAATACTCAAAAAAGTAGGAGGAGATATTAGATTCTTCCTACTGTGCCTTCTCATTCTTACCATTTCAAGCTAAAGCTGATATGCATGGTAAGAAAAAGGCAATTTATTACAGAGAGAAAAAGGCAATTTATTATTACTCAGGCCTTGTTCTTCTGCAAAAGCTGTGGCACCTTTAGGTCATTTGTTTTCACATTTTCAAAAAGTCAAGACAAACACCAGTAACTCACTGAAGTAGCTCTGCGTGAGAATAGCTTTCGAATTGCCAACATCTGAATGTCTAGAGGTCAGTTGGATTATATGAAACTTCCAGAATTGACATCAAAATAAGGCAAAATAAAATAAACTTCACAAGATAAAAAAGAGATGTCCTGTTGTAAAATGGAGAATGTTTTATTTGTTAAGTAGCAAAACTAATAAAACTTTCCACCAGATTTTAAAGAACAGTACTATGAAATTTCATTAGTTGTTAGTTTTGTTTGGTTTTTTTCTCACCTACTTGCTAATCCAAAAGACAATTTTTTTTGAGCACCTGGTTTATTAAGATACTTTACATGCATATGCATGGCTGCAGTAATCAAGTAGTGGTGAGGTTAATCTATTAAGAATAAAAGGTAAAGGGAAGAGAACATATCTATTGCATAACTGTTCAAAGTATGTCTCTTTATAATCTGCATCGTCTGTAGAAATAGAGAGAAGCAGCTCTTCCAAAAGGACACGTTCTGCTTTTTTTTTTTTTTTTTTTTTAATCTCTCCTCTCAATCTGAAGTAGCTGGCATGAACACAGTGAATATACCCACTACGGCTCCTGCACAAAACTCTTCCTGGTTACTATAAAGAACTAACAGCTTTCTACAGGAACTAGCTTTGAAGTTTATTCTGCAGTATTTAAACTCAAGAGGTAAACATTTTAACAAAAAATATAATTTATCACTTTGCAAGATTATTATTGATTTAAAGAACAATGATTTTTCAATGCAGGAGTTTTGTTTGTCAGTTCTCAACATACTACTGCAAAATTCTAGAGCTCCTATTTTCTCAGTATATTTATATGATTCCAACCTTTCTGAAAGATGAGAAACACTTGCTGTTTATGCTTTGACTACTGTGAGAAGAAACTTTCACCATAGGTGAATGCATCTTTTAAAACTGTGCCTTCTGGGGAAAGTATGAAGAAGTAAATTTCTCAGATTATTAAATTAGATTTATCAATTCATCCCAGCTAATGAGCTTCTGGGCTAGTTCCTAAATTTGGCTAACATTAGACTACACAGGAGCCATGTTTCCATCTACTGATGAGGGTTAAATATGTTATAATCTTAAAATGGATGTCCTCAGGCACCATCTCTACAGTATGGGTTTCATAATCTTTTAGATGTTGTTGCTATGGAAAACTTTTATATTGCTCTGAGGACTCTTTCACGTATTCTTATGCTGTGTGTCATTCTGTCTTTGAACATACGGAAGGAAAACAGCACTCCCTTGGCTAAATAGGAAATCTATCAGAATTCGAATATCTGGTATAAACCTCAAATGGATTGTTGTCACACAATAATAGGATCTTTTGGTTTGGAATAAATGGATTTGGTAGGAAAGCAAATATTACTGCTGGATCTCAAGGTAGAACATTTTTCACATGACCATTCCGTACATGCTATTACTGAATAAAACATGTGGCCCTAGATCTGTTTATTTTACATTTCTATGTGTTAGGCATGTACATATAATTTTAATGTGTTCATAAGACCCTTTTGATCTTCTTTCTTCAAGCTAGCTGTATCATACCTTTGCAATTTTTTTTTGTTTTGTGGTTGTTGGTGGTGTTCTTTCTTTGTGTTTTTTATGTTTTGTTTCTGTTTGTGTTGTTTGGTGGTGGTGTTGGGTTTTGTTGTATTTTTCAATACCTCATGAATTGGTAATGTCATAGAAGTAAGGAGGTTCAGTTAGGCTGTAATAAAAATTAACTCTGATTATTTTTTCCTTCTCTGGTACTTTTTTCTGAAGCAAAAGAGAAGTATTCATGGTTTATTTAAGACTGTTATGATGGCTTTTTACTATTTGCACAGCTTTATGAGGCAATTGTGGTCCAACAAGAATTATATGAAGGACTGTTAAAACTTTTTTATTTTAAATTTAACTGCCAATATAAAAGAGTATTTTGCCCTAGAATCAACAGCACTATATCCAGCAAAAATAACCTTTCCTCACTGAATTTTCCTTAATGTTTGAAGAACCTATAAAAGAAAAATACAGCATCATTCTATTTCAGCTTACAAATCTACCGAGATTGGCAACATACTTTTGATCATAAATAGTATGTGATTCTTTTTTTGAATCATATTTATTCTCAATTGTTGTACCAGCATCAATGATGACATTAGTAATTTGCTGTTAAGTTAGGACCCAATTCAACAAAGTGCTTGAGAATTATTCAGTTTTGAACATGGGAGTAGATCAATCAGGTTACTTATATCTTTAGGATTTAAATACAGTGAAATGTTTTCTTGAATTTCTATTCAAAAGAAAGAGTTAGGATCAAAGGTCTATTTGCATCCTTCATAATCACCACCTGCCTAGGTAGAGTGTTTGTAGCTGATTGGCTTTTTTTTTTTCTTTCTTTCTTTCCCCACATAAGACTACAGGTAGAAGGAAATACAATTTGAAGACCAGGTTTTTTTTCCACATTGCATAGCTTTAGAAGATGTCTGTTTTGGCAACCAAAACATGCAAGATTATCTCATCAGAAACAGCAATTCAGAAGGAAATTCAGAAGGATTCCTTGAATATTTAAATAAATTAGACTTGATTGTCTTCTCTATAGTATTGTCTTCTAATTGTAAAATATGCAGAGAAGACAACTGAGAGGAAGAGCCAAAAGCAAAAGATCTTGCAATTTGCGTTTTTGCTACCTTTCAAGGTTCATTCCTTATCAACATTTCTGTAGTAATATGTTTTCCATATAAATAAATGAACATTCAAAAATGTCTAAGAAGGTTTTACAAGATCAGTTTTGACCCTGACAGTTTCTAACAATGCATCCACATCTCATTCAGGAAATTGCAGCTACTATAGACATTGAGCATCCAGTCATTCAGAGAATTATCTTTTGAGACAAATAAAGAAACATACTGGTGGGGCATTACTATGATCCTTACAACCACAACCAAACTGTTCATATTTGATGAATAACGGAAGAATATTAATCTCCAGCCACAATGCAGGTATTATTAAAAAAGATAAAACCAAAATTAATTTTACCAGTGCCATGGTTCCTAATGTTTCTAAAATTTCAGATCTGAATTTCCTGTAGCAAAATAGATCAGTATTGTTCTACCCATCATTTAAAGGCAGGATGAGATATACATTGTACATTGATTGCATTTCCCAATCCACTCATCAACATACATATCGCAACAATGTGAGGAAGTATGTATTGCAATTAAGTTGTGAGCTTCTGATATCACTCATCTCTATGCTGGTCAACTATACTGCAGTGAAGCTTGGGAGTGAGGGAACAAATGTCAAACATTATTTTTAACCCTGCTGATTGCAATATGTCTTTCTAGGAGGGAAAAAAAAATCAAAAAATACGCTTGCTACAGTATTGTTAGATGAGAGGTTTTGGAAGTCAATCATCTGAAGCCTATAGTCATTTCAAAATTATAGAATAGTGCTATATCATTTATCAGATAATAATGAGCTGTAAACATTTCTGGTTAAGTACTTGTATCAAGTTCACTTATTAATCTGTAAATCAACAGAAAATACACAGTTCAGTGGGTAAAATGCTACACTGAAAGATAAACTGCCAATAAAAAAGGAAAATATTAAATCAATTCTAACCAGCTACAAGTTTTCCCCTACAAGGGGAAAAGTTGCTGTCTGACAATCATGACATGTTTCCAAAGAAGGGAGGAAATGCTTAATTTTGTCATAGGAGTACAAATCATCTAACTCAAATTCATTTGAGGGAAATAAGGTTTATGTTTTTTCTTATTTTTTTCATGAGGATGGAGGGAGGAGATTTTATCTGCAGAGATATCCTAAAAAAATATAAAGAGAGGACCAATAAAAATCTTTCCATCAGAGCAGGTTGTCTTTAGTTAATTAAACTTGAAATTCAAAATATATATAAACTAGGTATTTGTCATAGATACCTTCCAACTGAAACTATTCTATTCTAGAAATAAAAAGTTCTTGAAAAGACTTTCAGGCTGATTTTTGTTATAAGTAAGCCAAAAATTCTTTCATTTCTTCTTGTGTAGGAATAACAGCTTGCATTTGCATTTTCCCTTATTTGCCATAGAGTTAAGGATGATTTCAAATTTATGATAAAGCATTTACCATCTCTATGCATACCAAATCTGTAGAATGAAGATCTGGGCTCCTTCACTGTGGGAATGTATTGAAACAGTATAATTGCATGCTCCAACAGAAGTTGCACAAGCTATCTTGAAAGACAGTAGAAAGGAGAATAGCATTTTGCAGTGGCCCTGGATAAAAAAATTTCTGCAGCATGAAGCAACACAGAGAGGAGTGCATCTGCATCTGAGAGGTCCTCAGAAGATTTGTTTAGGGCTAAGCCTAAATTGATAAAAAGAAAATTCAAGCTAGACATACTGAAAAATCTAGCCTCGTGTATTTTTTCCTTATTATGAACTATAGCTTTTGAATTCACGTAAAGAAGTTTCATCATTCAGTCGGTCAAATGACACACAAGAATTTTGCTACAAAATGAATGTCTGTATTACTAAATTTACTTCTGTAGGAAAATAAATTTCCTGTAGGAAATAATTTTTCAACAATTTATGCTTACACATAATCTATGATATTGTATAGCAAATGAACACATGAATATCTTGCTAGCTAGTGTATTCAATCTGCTGTAGTTCCCAAATTCAAGTCTCTACACAAGTACTACACAATTCGTTATTCAGACATGATGGAACTCATCAAAAGAATACAGAAAGTTTATTTTGAATTGAGCACTGATTTCATTCAGATATTGTCTCACCTGCTTGTTTTCTTTTCTATGCTTATCATAACAAAATCCTAATGTTATATTTCCACAGTTTCTATTGCAGCAGATAGTAAGAGAATTTGTATTTTTTTAAGCTTTACTCAGATGATTTTAGCAAAGCATTACATCTCATTAAATTAATTTTAATCAGAATTTAATTTAGAATAATTTTATTTTACAAGTTATTAACGTGCAGAAGTTTCCTTATACAACAGTTATTTAATCACAGTCTTATTGGTTGCACATTATTTATTTTTCTGCACAAGTTTCAGTGCATATTTTTCACACTTGTTCTATGAACTATTTTATGTTATACCTACTTTTGCAGAAAATGCACATAATGTATACATCTGAAGGTATTTGTTAAAGTCCACGAGTTAGATGCTTCCTCATTACCCAGCTGAAATTTAAAAAAAAGCTCAGGTAAGATTTGTCATCAGTCATGACCTCCTGAGACCAACTGCCTTATTCGAGGCTTTTGTACAGAGAGAAGCTCCTCAAATGCATCAGCTTTTGTAATATGGTGTATTTTGAATTCACTTTCTGAACTTCTACCTCCAGCTTACCTCCCCTTAAGATTTGGAAAACCAGCAATCCTTTGATCAAAATCACTTAGACCATGTTGGATTTTTCAGACCAGATGAGGCAATACTGACACATCATAAGGAGAAACCTATATTCCTGTACTTTCCATTAAAAAAAAAAAAAAAAAGAACCTTTGGGGTTAGAAATAGCTTATCTTCTACCTGCTCTTCATGAGTGTCTGCTTTCATGCTTCACAATTTCAGTAGGAAAGGAATAAAATAAATCCATGAAGATCAGTTCTTTGTTTGATTTGTATGTGAAAGAAAAGTTCTCATATCACTACATTCTGAGGATTACTGGGAATTTAACTATTTAACTTCTAGGAGAAACTCTGGTATACTTTACAAAGTAAGAAACGAATACTTGAGACATAGTTGAGTCTCAATATGTCACCCTTTTAAGGTCAAAGGAAATTAATATTCATGGCAATGCTTTACATTTTGAATCTCATTCAGCCACTAACTGCTGCTCTGTGTTGGAGGTGTGACATGATGTCATAGGGCACAGATTTGACCATTTTTATGCAAGCATAGCACAAATAAGATTTTAGGATTGATGATTTATAGATGTAGGTTGGGTAAAACAAACAAACATAAGCAACAATTTTGAAGCTCAATAAAATTCTGACTGAGACTTCTAGACACAGCTGCCTATCATGTCAAGGTCTTGATCAAGATTAGAAAGTGTTTCAGTAGAATAATAGTAAAATTCAGAGTGTAGCAACTGAAAGCAACAATTCAGGCTATGAATACTAGGTTATTTGTACACTTCAGTACATGGAAATCCTAAATGATATTAAGTAAAAGAATGGAAAATGCACATATTCATCCACCCATTACCCTTTCTCCTCTTTCAAGACTATATCATTTTCTGCAATTCTCCTTTTTTATTTATTTTTTTTAAAGCTTGAAAAAAACTCCAGGGCACAAATTTTATTACAAAATTATAAATATTTACAATAGATTCTCAAATATAATATTGTTTGTACTTCAGATATATCTTTTATTACAAAAAACAACTTCTTAATTTCACAGCAAGGACCCTCTTTTTACTAAACCGGGAAAAGAAAGAAAAAAAAAAAGGCTTCTAGATCTGTTTTTGCATTACCAGAGTTAATAGAGCACCAATGAATCCTCTTTTTGAAATCTTCAGGTCAATGCATCTTCAAATCATTTCTGACTCGGAAACGCTTTAACTTCCTTTTATAGTCAACAGTATCTACCAGACCTGAGTTAAAAATAGAGAGCAGGGGAAGACAGGAACAAATGTGATTTCTTGATCCAAGCTTTCCCTGATTCAAGTGAATGTTTATCTAGGGAAAATGAAGGCAGATGGGCATACTGCGTGAAGGTGCCCAGGCCCTGGCAGCAGTGGTGGCTTCAGGGGGTCTCTGTGAGAAGACACCAGGGCTGCCCTGTGCCGGACACAGCCTGTTCCAGCAGTTCCAACTGACCCACCACAGGGCATAGCTGAGCCCCCCAACCAAGTTGATGACACCTAGGGGAAACTTATTTCAGAAAGGGCAAAATGTTGTGTTGGAGTTCTGAGAGATGAGAGTGAGAAAATGTGAGAGAGAGAACTCTGCAAACACCAAAGTCAGTGAAGAAGGAGGGGGAGGTGCTCTGGGCACCAGAACAGAGATTCCTCTGCAGCCAGTGGAGAAGACCATGGTGATGCAGATAGTCCCTCTGTAGCCCATGGAGGTCCATGGTGGAGCAGATATCTACATTGAAGTCTGTGGAGGACCTCATGATGGAGCAGGTGGACATGCTTTGAAGGAAGCTGAAGCTCATGAAGAGGAGCCCACATGGGAGCAAGGGAAATATTACTCATCCTGAAGATCCTAGGAGGAACTCACCTGTCCATTTAGGCAACTAAGTATCTCTTGTAAATCTGGGCTAGAGGCTGTAACTGTAAAAACAGCTTGATATATTGTTGCACATCATTATTAAACAGACTTTGCACAGTAGTTAATTTAGAGTTAGGTGTCTTTAGAATTTTTATGTTTTAATGATAGTGCAGATCAAAGAAGGTACAGTGTGAATGAGAAGGCTACTATGCTTCTGAATCAGGATTCTTAATGGTAAATGCAGTCAATTGTATAGTTATACCAAAATACATACACATTTCCTTTACAGTCATACCTAAGTTCACCTCTACATTCAATCCTTGTTGGAGAACAAAAAGGAGATGAAAGAAAGTGTTAAAACATACAGTCTGTTCATCTATTAATGCAAAATATTTTGATTTCTTGTTAAAACACATTTTTCAATGTGTTGAAATGTGTTCCAGTTTTGAATTTAGGAACTTTGTAGTGTAGTTTTAACCACTTAATAATTGAGCAGATTATCAGGCTTAGGAAAATGAGTAATTGTGGTGGGGGTTGGGGGAAAAAAGGGAAGAAAAAAAAAGTGTTTTAAACACATCCCTATAATCTGGTAAAAATACATATTCCATTCACATTTTAAGTTTTTTGAAAAATCACCAACCACAGTTTTTTTCTATTCCTATGAAAGGCAGAACAAAAAAAGTGAACAAGAAAAAGACAGAAAGAGAACTACCAACAATTCTAAATGGTTCTATGAGAATATTTTTGTTAAATACCTGTAAGACCTTATTTGTGTGTTGTTTCAAGTGCCAAAGATATTGGAGGTTGGTGGTTTATGACCCTGGAAACTTTCTGTGATAAATCAATAATGACTATCAGTGAAGATTTACTCTTTCTGCCAACTGAAAGCGTCACCTTCAGCAAGAAGATACGACCATTCAATTAAAGATTTTTAACAGATATCATGTTATGTTTTTATATATAATAATCTTCTTTAGTATTAAATGCTTTTTCAGTGATCTGTAGCATATACCAGATTTCTGTTAAAAAGAGAAGCTATCAGAGGCATTTAATATCAGATGTGGTTCATGGCTACTAATCACCTGTAACCTAATGCCCTGAAAGTTTAACAGATATTTGCCTCATATTCCTCTTGTCTTATGACTTTTTGTAATAGGCGGTGCACACAGGAGTCCAATGCCTTCAGTAGAAACTGGCTCTCATCAGAACTGAGAACAAACAAACCACTCTTACTACAATGCTTGATATTTAGAGATTTAATATTAGTACTGATGAAGTCAGTTCAACACAGTGTTCAGCTTTTGTGACTCCAGTAGAGAAAAAAATAGTCCAACTTCTGTACCACAATTGAAGTTGCCACAGATATGGTGTTCTGTCCAGAGTATACCAGTTTTTCTCTGGAGCCTTTTATCATTCTGATTTTGTCTGAAGACTTTGTTAAGTCCATATATATTCACCATCACAACACTGCTTGGATTTTCAGATCTTATCTAGCCAGTTCATGCTGCAAGAGAAAGAAGAACAGTTCATGTTGATGTGGTTGTTTTTTGTGGGGTTTGTTGTTGTTGTTTTCAGTAAGAATCTTTAGATTTTCACCTACGTTTTATTTGGTAACAGAAGATTAAAGAACTGATGAAGGGTAGATTTTCCATGATATTCAGTGTCATAGCTTGAATGACTTTCTCAGGTTAGCAGCCTACTTGGTAATATTCTTTTTCATGGGCCGTGTTTTGACAGATAATATTCCACAATACAATAAAAAGATCCCAGCTTCTGTCACGTTCAGATTTACTTGCTAAGCCCTAAGAACTCATGGTTCCTATACAAGTAGAACCCATAGGAATGTCTAGTATCAGCTTTTTCATTTGTTATTTTCCTTTTTTCATTATACTTGACATGGTGAGGCTGATGTTTGCTATTGACGGCCAGACGTATTTTTAGAAGAGTAAAATTTCAGCATGATATAAAACATGCAACAAGTGCATAGGAACCTGAAATGAACTTGGCTGTACAGGTAGATTATCACAGAGCTAATTTATTACCTCCAGCCAAATGCATAAGACACACAACATATCTGCAGAAAACTTTCAAAACCGTAAATATTCTTCTTCACTATCACAGACATTAACTGAAAAAAACCCACATAACTTAAAATAATTAAAATTACTTGTTAAAGATAATTTCATGGCTCCAAAATTGCAGCATAGTTTGAATAGTTTTTCTTTAGACCCACATGCATATTTATGTCTCATTTGTGTGTGATGTACCAACATTTGAATGAAGTTTACAATTAGGATCTTAAATGAAATACCAGTTTCTACCCACCATGTGTGGCCTTTAACTGTAAATAACAGTTTGTTACTTCCTCTAAAGGCAGCAAAACACTGTATTTAGTCACAAAAAGCAGTCAGTATCCTGGAAAAAAGTTATTCAAAGGGAAGTCAGAAGACTGGGGAAGTGGGTAGAAAGAAACATCACAAAGTTCAGGAACAGGAAATAGGAAGTCTTGCAGCAACAGGAAAGGTTGGGCACTGAACAGATCAGAAAGCAGTTCTGTAGCAAAGGACCCAGATTCCTAGTGGACATCATGTTGAACATGAGCCAGCAGTGCATCCGTGCAGGGACGAAGATAAACCACATATGGGACTGCATGACTAAAAATGTAGCTGCCAGATTGAGGGACAAGGTTACTCAACTCTGTCCGGTGTATGTGAGACCAAATCTAAAGTCCTGTATTCAGTCTGGGGCTTTGAAGCACAAGAAATATATTGGAAGACTGGAGAAAGCTCCAAGGAGGACTGCCAAGATGATCAAGGGGTTGGAGTATCAGGGAAGTGAGACAAGGCTGAGAGAACAGTTTGTTCAGCCTAAAGAAGCATCTCAGGGGAGAAACAATTTCCATGTTCAATTACCTAATGTCTGGTTATGGAGAAAACAGATTCAGGCTTTTCTTAAAGATGGACAACATAAGGAGGAGAGGCAATGGAGAGAAGTTTCCGTAAGGGAAATTGTAATTAGATTTTAAGAAAAAACATTTTCAACAGGGATGTGGGCAACCATAGAAGCAGCTTTCCAAGGGAAGCAGTGAGTTTTATGTCTCTAGGTATGTATGAAACTCAACTGGCCTTCAGCAAAATGTCATAACTTCAAATTTGACCTTGCTATGAATAAGAGATTGCACTAGGTGACTTCCAGAGGCTCTTCTAACTTAAATCTTTCTATGATTCTATGATATCTAGACAGGGCTATCAAGGTTTGTTAAGAGAAATGGACTTTGATGAAACATTTATACACTGGTATTTATTGCGTGGGTGCTTCCAGCTTCTTTAAAATAGAGTTAGAGGTCCATGTATATGTATATGAGGATGTGTACACACTTGAGTGATATATATGGACAACATGCACACTTAAGTAACATGTAGCATGTAACTAAACCTGGGATAAATATTGCAATGATATAATAAGTCAGAAAACATTTTTATCTTATCTTATGATCTCCACTCAGTTTTCTATCAATCCAGATGGTATTCAAGCATCTGACCTCCATCTAGCTTGAAACACACACACAGAAGTAAAGAAAATAATCAATTTACAGTAGATGTTTCACTAGATTGAACTGCCCTGAAGATACTGCTTCCCTTTTGAAGGCCCAATGGTAGTCAGAGATTTCTAGAGTTCAGGACTCCACAATGCATAAGGCAGTAGTCACTGTTCATGCAAACCAGGAATGTCTGTCTTTTTTTGTTTGTCACTTACTTATGAACAACATGAAAAACAGCATGTAAAAAACAACACAGCTTCACAGTGATAATACTGAAAGTGATCCATAAAAAGATTTCAGTTTTGAAGTGCTGTTCCTGCTTGATTAAATTTAAATATTTATGATCTGGGAGAGATATGTACTGGATGAAATTATTTGAAGGCATATTGTTACACCCAAAGTCATGTTATAGGCCATAATCTCATTAATAATAGACTTAATTTTTTTTTTTTTTTTAAGTCTTCCTGGTGTCTATGCCTTTGCTCTGATGTTATGATTATGCTTCCAGTATCCCTCTGGGTTCTAAGGCTGATGCTTCAACCGTTGTCAAGAAAGATGGGAGACAGGGGGTCACAGTGACTTGTCAGCATCTGCAGGTCTCTGATGAGAGAAGTGTGACATTATCTTTCTTTCTCCTCAGGTTTGTGTCTGCTTGGTGCTGAATTTATAGGCTTCCTCATCACATCCCACTTTCTTCTCACAAGCTGCCACCTGCAGCCTGGTAGTGGCCCCCTGCACCCTAGACCCAGGCACAAAAAAGGGCTATGGTTTGTCAGGCAGTGACTGGGGGGGATGTCACCCCCTCCCCAGAGCAGCTGTCCTGAGAGCTGAAGGCAAAGCAGCAGACGCAGCAGTCACTGGCCCTGGTAAAGGGGTTCAACCAGCTACACTCAGCTCAGGCTGGGTAATTCTCAACAATTCTCAATTCTCAACTCAATGTGCCTACTGAGAGGATGTATGAAGTGGATGTGTGTTTGATACTGTAGTGATCATACACTTGGGTCTAATACCATACAAAAAAGTGACCTGAAAGATGAAATAAGTAATTACTTATATCTGTGAGCTAGGCAAATTCATAAGAAGCCTGGAATACAGGATTATAAATATGAAATGCTGTTGACAAGTTAGAGGAATGACCTGAAATAAACTACAAAATAGGGAAATATAAAATGTTTCATCTAGGTAGCATTATTCATCTGTGTATACATACAAAAAGGTAAACAGTGGTTTATATTGAATTTCGCTGCAGAATGTGACTGAAGAGCTGCAGTGGATCATGAAAGAAATGTGTGTTTATCCCAAAGAAAAAGACGGGAATGGCTTCAGGTGACAGTCTATTCTATCCTTGTTTCATTACAAAGACTATTCTGTGACATTTTTGACCAGTGTTTGTCTAGTTTGTTCTCAAAGACCTTGAGTAATAAAGACTTGGCTTTCCAGAGAATCTGTTCTAGTGCTTCACTACCCTTCTTTTTATTGTTGTTTATCTAATGTTTGATTTTTTTTTTCTGTGATTTAATCCCATATTTCCTTTTCTATTATGCATATGGAGAAGACTTTTTTTTTCAGCTTTTTATTGAACAGACACTTAGCCTTCTTTTCCTCCTATACTTGCAAGTCTTTTTTCTACAAGGTTGAAAATAAGTTTTTCTGGTCTTTCTGAACTACTAAAGCTGTGGCTTTTGCACTGTATGCTGCTGCCTATCAGCTCAAGCTTCTTCAGATAATAATTACCAAAGCAGTGTTGGTCTTGGGATCACTGGGATGTTTCTATGAAGAGTCAAGAGGCTAATAAAATTGACATTAATCAGGTTGTGCTAGGGTTTGGCTATTTAAGCATCACTGGCTGTTTCTGTAATGGACTCCTGCAGAGACTTTGCTAACTCCCATCTGTAAGCTCCCACAGGGAGCCCTGTCCTTGGCTTTGCAAGGTAAGTGGTACATAAAGTGATGTATAATTATGGGGCATAGCAAAAATAAATAATTGATCTGTCAGTTGAGCAGGTCACAGACCTTACCACTGGAACTCAATAACCTCTATTGGTAAATTACTAACATAAGCCCTAGCTTTCTTTGAGATGGTCCAACTAGTCTTTGCCCAGGAAGTTCCCAGGCACAGTTTTAGGGCTAAAATGGGCCAGTGACCATTCCCAATAGGAAATCTGGATATAGTAACCCTGGTGCAAAGCCTTAGGGAATTAAATAGTGCAGGTATCTACACTATTTCTAGTTCACCTTGGGGTCATGGAATAAGCTCTGGTTCTGTTTAGTTGACTAACACAGACATATTTGTAATGCAGTTCTTCCTTTTTACCCTACCCACATATGGGCACCACTCTTCAAAAAGCATATTGGATTAGTTAGAGCGCAAAACTGTATTCTAGAAAATGTGTCCCACACAAAATCTTGAAAGAGATAGTATTATTTGACAGAAAGCAATTACACAATGATGGTATTCAGACATATGAAAGACTGTGGTAAAGGAACAAATAAATAATTACTTTCTACACCGTGAACAAGACAAGGAATAATAAGCCTATTTTGCAGCAAGGAAGATCAAGCCTGGGCATTAAGAAAGGCCTCCTGATGGGAAGATAGCTGAATACTCAAGTTAGGAAGTCTGTGAAAATAAGATATCTAAAGATTTTTAGATACAGATTAGAAAAAATATTTCTTCTTTAGTTTAAGTAGAATAAGAATCATAGAACCATACAATATCTTGAGTTGGAAGGCACCCACAAGGATCATCAAGTCCAACTGCTGACTCCACACAGTGCAACCTGAAAGTTAAACCATATATCTAAGAACATCATCCAAACACTTCTTGAACACGAAGAGGCCATGACCACTTCCCTGGGAAACTTGTTCCAGTGCTTGACCACCCTCTCAGTGACAATTTTTTTTGTAATATCCCATCTGAACTTCCCCTGTGGCAGCTTTAGGCCATTTCCTTGTGTCCTGTCAGCAGTCCCCAGAGAAAAGAGATCAGCACCTCCCGCTCTTCTCCACATTATGAGGAAGCTGCAGACAGCAATGAGGTCACACCTCAGCCTCCTTTTAGCTGAACAAACAATATCCTCAGCTGCTTCTCATAAGTTGTGCCCTCTTGTCCTTTCACCATCACTGTTGCCCTCCTCTGGACACAGTCTAATATTTTTTATGTTTTTCTTATATTGTGGAGCCCAAATCTGTGGACAGTGCTCAAGGTGAGGCCACACCAATGGCAGGACAATCACTTCTTTAGACTGGTTATCTATGCTGTGCTCAATGCATACCAAGATACCACTGGCCCTTTTAGCTGCCCGGGCACATTTTTAGCTCATATGGAGCTTAACTAATACTGATTTGACATAAGGAGTGGAGCAGATCCTCTTTAAGGTCTTGTCCAGTCCTGTTTTCTATGGTACTGCTACCACAATTGCGGAGGTGATACTAAGGATGATGTCAAGCCCCCAGCTGTGTCAATGCATTGCATGAGAGATTGCAGGTTGGATGGAACTAAAATAATTCTGGAGACCATGCTAACAACTCAGTGCTATGTCATTCTTATATAATACTTCAGCTCATGCTCTGGATCTGATAGCATCCTAGATTTAAGCCTACCCAGGATGATCAGGTGATATCTGTGCTGGTAAACGAGTCTTAGGGTGGAAATCTAAAGATAAGAACAAAGTGGTTTTTGGATAATAGCTGAGAAAATATTTAACAAGTGTGTAGAACAAAGAGAGAAGTTAGGGAGGACTGGACAAACCTATAACTAATTGCTGAGGCTGGAACAAAGAGAGACACGATAAGCCAGCACACTGAACAAAGTTCAAGTCATGAGAGAATTTGAAAACCTGGAACAGAAACTTAAAGTAAATGCAAGTAAAAGATTATTTTGGGGAGTTTTCCAGGGTTTTTTGGAGAGAAAACATTTTCTTGGATTGCTGTGTAGGTGGCAGTGTAGACTAGTGGGTCATAAAATTATAAAGAGTGGCCTGTTTTTATGTGTGTCTACAGTTAAAAAACCCACTTTAAATCATTCCTTCATTCCTCATTTTTCGGCATGGAGAACAGTATGTCACTATCTGGCATTAAACTTAAAAAAATGGGAAAGTGGATTTTTCTCGGCTTCCTGAAATCTAAATATACAGCCACATTTTAAGGCAATGAGTAATCCTGAAAATATTTAAGCCATAGCAAGAGAGGCTGTGTTAACCTTTTCAAGGTTTTCATCTGAAAACCAAGGATTTTAATGAAAATTCTTAACTGAAAAATAAAGGCAAGTTTTTAACATTCAGAACAAATATATAGATCTGATTTTCTTTTTTTCTAAAAGGTTTGTACCAACTTTGTGGAGTTACTGAAGCAAGTTCTAGGTGATATATGAAATGAAAGCTCACTGCCCAATGCACAAAGAGAACACAGACACAGCTTTTCAATCACTGCTGTTTCTTTTTTTATCTCTATTCTGCAATGGAGCCACAAAACACCAGTGAGAATAGTCAGAAAAAAGGTACAATTAAAGTTAATTTTTAAAGGCTGCTTCAGTTTGGGTGCTTACATATTTTTTCTGTTATTTTTTTAAGGACGTGAAAAGCTATATCTATTTTAAACCATCTCTTATTTTTCAGTTACTAAGTTAGAATTAATCATACACATAGTTCTTCCATATTCGTTAAGAATAATGCCTATCAGTTGACTCTCATGGAAATGTTAGAAAATGGAAACTCTACAAGGGATTGTGAAATAACTTTGTAAATTAATTTTTAATTATGAAATACATGATTTTAAACACAAGGGATGTAACAGAAGTCTTTATCAGACGTTTTGCTCTGGGGCTAACAGAAGTGGATTCTTTTTGGTCAAGAGTAATCTGAAATTCCAATTTTAAATAATTCCAAGAACATGGTTAAATTAAATGCTATAAAGCACTCATATTATGTGTCTTTACACAGGTTGCTGAAGTATAGCCATAACCACATTCAGAAAATATTATCCATATCATTGATATATGTATGGCAATATATGAAGCTGAGAATACTTCATACAGTTTTTTATGATTGTTATTGATTGCTGTGCTGCTTGGGGTGATTTTATAAACTGATGGAAAGATTATGCACTCAGGTAATTTAAAGCTGCAGTGTGTCAGAATAGTGACTTTCACCTATCCTCTGCAAGGCTAAAATGTCTGCACAAACCCCAGTCAGAGGTCAATTAAGACCCCTGTTTTCTTTCTTATGCAAAGATTAATTACAATATATGCATAAACATGAAATATTAAAATAATATTTAAGAGGTTGATGCCTTACAGATTCACTATTATATGAAAATATTTAAGATAAAATTTCAAAAGACTTGCACTATTTCTTTTGTGTAGAAGACAAATGCTGTTATACTGTATTGTTGGATTTTCTCAGTTAAACATGAGTAAATCCAAAGTAAATCCACTCAAAATGAGTTTATAACAGGATTTCAACTGTTGTATGGCATTTGGTGCAGCTGAATCAAGTCCTAGCAAGAGTTAAGCTAAACATCTATCAGATAAAACTTAAATTCTGACAGTAGACCATTTTAGCATCTGATTCCCTTTTATTTAATTTATTCTTACTTCAGAACAGGAAAGTTGAGAATATTCAGAATGCAGAAATAAGTTCTTTTCTTCTGCCTTTCTTTTGAATGCATTAGTTAACTATATTAAGAGGTCAAGTCTTATTTATATTGTAAATTGCTTTCTCATCTCAGGATAATTACTCTACATTTTAAAAAAAAAATTATGTATATATATAATTCCACAATGAAGTTCCTCAATAGGATACCAAGTAAGAACTTGAAAAAGAGAGGAAAATACATCTAAAACTCTTGAATCTGTATCCAATTTTGAACTGCCATCGTCAATATTTAATTCCTAAATGTGAAGTGGCATTACGAAGAAAAGAAACTAAAGAAATACAGTCAAACAAACAAAAAAAATTTAGTTGTAGAAAGCCATCTCAAAATGTCTATTTCTCTCCACTACGCAAGGAAGCTATATGCTAATTTCAGAATTTCAGTAAGGTGTCTAGGTATAAGATAACGGATTCAGATCTTTCCTGAATTTTTGGATATGTGACCTCAAGCACCATTCTGTCTTTTACGATATATAAAGTTCAGCTCTTTTTGGAAGCAAGGCTTTTTGCAGATCTCTTTGGCCTGTGAGGAATCTGTATGTTTTTTTTTGTAAGTACCATATATGGCAGACAGCTCTTTTAAGTAATACAAATCTTGCCCATCTCATTTAGTGTTTGTAATGCATCTAGAATAATATGGAAACTAATATTAAGCAATGATGTATGACAAAAAATGAAAAATAAGCCGATCAGAAATCCAGGTTGTCCATATTCTTCCCGTCACCGTCAAACTCAAAAGGAATGTATCTTGCTGCTGAAACTGGTCAAAAGACAAGATAATAAAACACTTGATGTACACGGTTTAAATATAGAATGAAAAACATGAGCTTAGTTAAAAAAACACCAAAACAATAACATTTGTCACATCCATGGAGTCAGAAGTGCTAGGCTCCTTATTAGCAAGAAGAGAGAGCAGTTGCAAAAAATGAAAGCAAAGACCTAAACAAGAGTAGCCTGTTTCACCAATTTGGGTAACATATTTAGACAAGCCATAATATTTGAATAGAAATCAGTAAAGGATAACAAACAGGCATGTGAGGCAGACTAATAAAGAAACTTTTTATTTTCCCCTCTTTTAAGCCTGGATTTTAACAGGCTTTGTGTACATCAATGCAGCTCATCATAGATGAGTGGGAAGAAAAAGAAAAAGAGAATAGGCTACCAGGAAAGGGAGAGATTAACAAAGGTTCTAAATAAATATTATCAAAGCCAGAAGGCAACAACCAGCCTACACAGCTTCCTACCTGCCAAAAAAGTGCAAATAACTGGGATGTTCCTATCTAAATTAGGTGTCTGGTTCAGTTATTGAATGTCCCTTTATTAGCTCTTAGGAAATTATATCACTAAACCACCATAGAATTGCTACAAAATAGCTGAGTATTCTGTAAAAAGTGCAAATATAATTGAGCGTTTTACATAACAAAAACATTCCTGAAAGGAGATAAAGTATACTCAGTAATTAATTTTTTGTTTATGATACTTGTGCTGCATTCCAATGCTTCATTAACAAATGCAAAATAAAACTCTTCCAGAACAGCCATTATGGAACTAACAGAAGATACCAAAAGAAAAAAATAAACAAGGGGTAGAGTGTAATATTGGTAATTCTATTTTTATTTTAAAATGTGAGTCATATAAGAAAGACAGAAAGATTTCATTGTTAAACATCATGAGGGCAATAAAAAGTCAAAATACAGCCAGGTGCTTCAAAATTCAATATAAAAGCTATGCATTTATTTCAGGACTCAAATTCGTCAGCGCAATGAATGATGTCCGTTGTCTGGTGCATCTCCTCTTTTATTCCTTCAGATCATTAAATTAAAATCTGTGATGAATCAAATCAACGATCTTCAACATGGAAAGAATCAAACCAAGGGATTCATTTAGCTTTCAGGCTGATTAATTTCAGAAGCTCTGTGGATTTGTGTTTGAGGACCTGAGCAATGTACTGTTTAATACTGGCAGAGAGCGCATTTCTATAAATTCCCAAGACAGACAATCATATCTTTACCAAATTTTGATTATGTTTTAATTTGGATAGGCTGAATGAACAACTGCATAATATTATTTATAGACTGTGGAAGGGCAAAAGAGGGAAGAGCATGTGGTCAGTCATCTCTGTTTTACTGGATTCTTGTGGCTATTAAGCTATTTGAAGATTGCTGCTTTTTCATAGGTACTCAATCAAAACACATTTAATTTTCTAAGAAACAATCTACACTCAAAAATAAACTGTTAACTAAAAAATATGTATTGCTATGTACTACTGTCTATACGTTTGTACATGTTTATTTACATGTTTCTGAAAGTATGCATATGTTCCCTAAAAGAAATTAAAGGTTCTGATATTTTGTTATTATTTATCTAGCAAGTATGATACAGATTTTTGGTCACTTTAAACTACTTTAGTGGTGGAGGAGTTAAAGTGAAATGATTAACATATTTTCAGTTAAGCTAATCTGCCTTCAGACGATGAAGTACAGCTGAGTACCAGAACATTTAGTGTCTTGAATGGACCACTACTAAGCATAATGTGCCCTCTGTTTACAATAATCAATGACGTTCCAATTGATCACAATAGATACATTATTTTTCAAATGACTGATCTCCATATATCAGCATTCAGTACTGATAATATAGTAAGTCCATAAGTCAGTATCAACTCAATACAGAAGAGCAGCTGAAATGTAGGTGCTTTATCATAAACTTTCAAGTGAATAATTCATTCTGCTTATTGCCTCTTCCAGTTTCAGTTCCTCCACAATAAATTATCTAGTAACTCTTTTATAACTCACAAAGTTTAACAGCAAAATTTCAATGGGGTGAATTTGCAGTGTTTTTCTCTTCAGATTGATTTGCACGGTTAGAGTAAAGACTCAGTATTTTATTAGTGACCTGTATGAAACTGTGAGGAACAAATTTGATAAAAAAAGTCTTGAAACAATGTTACTTAGATCAGGTCTTTCTTAAATATTTATCTATAAATCAAGTTGAGGATTTGAGGACTAAATAGTTTCTAATGAACAAAACTCCATTAGCTACACATGGTTGGAAGAAAGTCCATCCAAAAACAAAGATCAGAATGGGGGGGGGGGGGGCAGGGGGAACACAACACAACAACAACAACCAAACAAAACCCCACAAACAAACATAAGCCACAAACAAACATAATTCTACTGCATTATACATGGAGGGCTTAATTCTGTAATTTTGGTATTAGCAGGATGTCTGATATTTCTAAGGTCCAAAACCATTTGATGAGCTGTTGTGGTGTAGCTTGCCTGAAATCTTCTGACAGACACTGAGTTTGATGCCGAGTGAAACTTTAAGAAGAGTCTCCTTAAAATCATATGGTACCCCTAGTCCTAGCTAATTTCATGTAAAGATTTTATTTTACCTTTTTTTTCCCCCCATATATACTTAATAAAAATATATTACCTAAAATATTTTCTGTTAAATTAATACAAAGCTTTGACAACAGTGATAGTGCTGCACATTGCTGGGGAAAAAAAATGTATACAAGATAAATCAGATTTAAACATTAAAGATTTCTATTTACTTTGTCTTGGAATGATTATATCCACAGTTTCACATTGTAAATACTGGGTCAATCCAACTCCTTTTGAATTCAGTGATTGTCTGTAAACCCAGTTTAAAGAGACTTGGATCAGATCCTGAATCAGTAGCATATTTTTGTGCATCAGACTAACGGAGAACATATGATAATTTTTTCTTCTCTAATCTTTCAGCTGTGAAAGAATAATTAAAATAGCAAAATCACAACTGCATTTCACCATGCAGAATTCTCAAGTATGAATTTTATTATTAGAAGATCAGTAGTGAAACCTCTTGGAATAAAATTGTGAAGTCTGAGAATCATAGAATGTCCTGAGTTGTAAGGGATTCGAGAAGAAATATACTGTTTAAGACAGTATGCATTGTATGGGAAAGGGGTGACTATGTAACAATAACAAAGAAATATGTTACATATGATGAATAGCATGTTCTTTATTATGGCTCCTATAAAATAAGAGATTAATGAGAGTCTTTAAATCCAGGCAAATTTATTGACGAGAAGCTATCAGCCAATGCAGTGTTTTATACATTGGAAGATGGGAAGAAAATGCACACAAGTGCAACATTTATACGAGAACATACTACAGTGGTACAACTACAGATGTCTATCTTGAAGTGGAACGCAGTCAGTGTATTCAATTAGGGTGTCCAGTCCAATTCTACTTTCACTGTATTGTCTTTGAAAGGATTGCAGAAATGCAGGGAAGTGGTATGAACTGGACAAATACAAAATCCTTATATATTAAAAAAAAAAACATAAAAAGTCAATTTGAAATGAAATGAAATATATTAGTTCAAATGTATTTCATAGGCTTTTTATACTCACTTATGAAGTTTTCCAAGAAACAAACTAAACAAAACATGTAAAGAGAACTTTCTCTCCTTAATTTTCTTCTGTTTAAAGGCAATCTGTCAGTCAGCTAGTAGGCTCATTTTTCACATCTATGTGAGTGATTTTGAATATGTGAACCCAATATTCCTTCCCTCAGTGAGTGACAGTTTGTGACATTAAAGATATATACTTCTTCCATTAAAATAGTATATTTTGCTTCTAGAACTAAAAATATTTTCTCTCATAAGCAGTACTTAAGATGGTATGAAAGTTCTCTGCTTTTCTTCATAAGAGACTAAAAATAATTCTGAATGAAGATAAATCTTTAAGCTGGAAGAAAATAGAGAAAATTAAACTTTCAAGTTTTAGTTGTGCCTGGTTCAAAGGAAAAAGTGTAAGACCATGAGTCTTGCACTCTATATTTATCCTGAACTTAAAACTATGTCCTAAAATTGAAAACAGCCCTCAGACCTAGATATCACCCACCTGTCTCAGTTGATACTATTTCCAGAAGGAGTTCACAATAAGATCCTTGCAATCTTTTTTCTTTTTTTTTTTCTTTTTTTTTTTTTTTTTGTTTTGAAGAACTATAAACCATATTTTTGTGGCTTTCTCATTTTAGGTATCTGAATTTATCTTCCAAAATTCAGTCAACCCAGGTTTTGCCTTTCTTTTTACTGCCAAGAGAAAATTTAATTTTCTATGCACTATTCCTATGGATTCTTTTAGAAACAGTGACCATACTACCCATGTCAAACAACACACTTCACCACTGGTGTTATATATTTATTCAAACGCTCCACTTATATTTAAGTTTGCTTATGCAAATATTAAAATGTGAATTATAAATATTCTTCATTGAAAGTATTTGTAATAAGAATTGAAACATATCTAGAATCAGTAGCTCGACAAGGGTGCACAGTACCTAAGGAGTGGTATAAAGTCTGAGGAAATTTTCCATCCATTTTCTTTTGGATAGAACACTACCTGTGAGTTTAACCTGTGGTATCTCTTTTTCATAGCTCTTTGCCACTCAGACTGTACACTTTCTATCTCCAGGAAATCCTGTAATAGCCCCTGCAAAGTCTTGCTCTCAAAGGAACAGTCTTTGCCTGGCTACAGATGTTTCAATGAGAAATTTGTAAATGTCATCGAGGGATAATAAACATCAGACATTCCCCTTTGAAACAACAAGCATATGCAGACATTTCTTAGAAAAGGAAATTCTTGCTTTATAGACAAAATGCAAAAAAATACTGCAAGTATTGAAAAAGGTAAAATATTTTGAATGTCCACCCGATACTTTAAATGTGATAATCAGAAACACCCTTGTGAAATATTTAGGAAACATGCATTTTGTGATCTCAAGTTTGTCTGTCTTATACAATTCTATGCGTGCAAGAAGATCTTTAATGAAGCAACAACAACACTTGGTATGAACTTGCTTGTTTCAGGCAGATCATCCAGTTATGTACAACTTGTCCAGCTGGAATCTGGCTTCTTTCCTACAAAGGTGTTTTCTACATGGTGGGTCCCCAGTCTTTCCTCTTGTCTAGTGTTATTCTGTCCCAACTGCAGGATTTTTACATTTGCTTCATTGAACTTCATGTTTCCTTTCACTCGTTTCTCCAGTCCATTTGATCCCTTTGAACACCAGCCATACCAGTGTTTTCAGCTACTTCTCGCAACTTAGTATCATCTACAGACTCACTGATGGCATGTTTGGTCTTATTTTCCAGACCATTAATACCTATGTTAACAGTCTGAAGGATATCACTACTAACTTGCCACTAATAGGATAAAATATCTTTGAGCCCAGTGATCCAGCCAGTTTTCTACCTAGTTTAGAGTCCACATCTCACTGGTCTGGAAATAAGAGTACTACAGGAGACCACACTGAAAGCCTTGATTAAATCAGGATAAAGAGTATCCACTGCTCTCCCCTTGTCCACTGAGACAGTCATCTCATCATATGAAGATACGACACAGCTTCGGACTTGATTGGCCTAGGTAAATCCATGTTGGTTGTTCCAAATCACTTTCATGTCCTTCATTGACTCAGACATGACTTAAAGAAGGATTTTTCCAGGATTAATCTTCCCAGAGACTGAGGTTACTCCTGTAATTCCTTTTTATTGCCCTTCTTGAAGACGGGTATGATATTTTCCTTTTTCAAGTCCCAAGGAACTTCCTCAGTTACTATGACCCTTCAGAAAGGAGAAATAGGAGCCTTGTAAAGACAATAGCTAGCTCCCTCAGCACCCTCAGAAATGCCCATCTGGTCTCAAATCCAGTTAGTGTAAGTAGTCTCTAAATCAGTGTTCCTCTGCTCTGAGGTAATGCTTCCTTCCTGCAGACTCTGACAACTGTTCAGGGACCTGAAAGGTTTGAGGGTGCGCTTAATAGACCTTACCATGTCCTAAGTAGGAAAAATATTTTGCTGTAAATCAGAAGTCGAGTAATAATATTATCCGAAACCATTTTAGCAAGAGGTTCTATTTAGGTTTTCCTCTTCCTTGCATGTCTCATAAGAGATGCACTGACGCAAACCATTCTTCACCTCTGTCCTTTTCCAAGTGATTGCATTAGCAGTGTTGTGGGTAGTCCAACTTATTATTGTGCTTTATAGAAGAATATTACTCTGTTTGTAAGCTAAAGATTATAATTATATTTCAAGTTGACTGAAATATG
The DNA here is from genome assembly GCF_036013445.1 of Caloenas nicobarica. NCBI lineage: Eukaryota > Metazoa > Chordata > Aves > Columbiformes > Columbidae > Caloenas > Caloenas nicobarica. The sequence goes on from NC_088247.1 coordinate 30,022,081, forward strand.
GGGATAAAAGAGGTAAAACATTTTGTTTGAGACTGCTTTGGATCCTTTGGGTTCACCATTAGAAAATTAAATACAAATATATACATATACATATAAATACATATTTAAGATATATGTAGAAATATGTATATAATGATGGTGGGTTTTTTACAAAACCATTTTCCTAGTAGTTCTGGTATGCAGAAAAAAGTCTCCTCAATCTGTATATCTTAAGGTAGAAGTGATTAGTGTATGGAAGGAGGTATTTCCCATATTGTAGAAAATTATTCAGTAACATTATCAATTACTTAACTTGACACATCCATGCCATGGAGCTCTTGCTTCGAAAATCTTTCTTATTTTACAGTTAAAACACACAGATAACATGGTCTCAAAGCCATTACACTCATTTGTTGAAGTTGAGTGAGCAGCAGCCAGCTGGGACAGACATGAAACACAATATCTGCCTGCATACCTGCAGTATTGGGATCCAGGAGATCTTGCCTCCACACAAACAGAATACTTATGTATCATCAGATCTATGTATCATCAGATCAGGAATATTTTGACTCAGAGTCAGCCTCTGTGAACTCTTGTTGACTAGTTATTGGTGTGTTTAAATTCTAATTGAGGAAAGAAAAATACAGGCTGGTGTACCATCTGGAAAACGTAAGTGACCCCTGCTCTGAGGGTGGAGACATAAAAAGAAGGAAGGATGCAGCATAATAGGGTCATGGTTCATACCTGTCTCAGAGAGCTATAAGGTATCTGCAGCAAACATTCATTTTGATACAATTCATATGTCTTTTTCAGGTAGGAAAGTCAATTTGTTAAATGACAGCCACTTTCCCTGCTGACACACTTGTATTCACCCTCCTTAAATGCTCAGTAAGGAGCTGGAGGTTTGTCAGTTAAATATATCACATTGTTATGACTCTTGATGACATGTGCAATGACATGACTTACTTAGGGTGTTAAAAGTCATCTCTCTGCAAGGATGTGAAGTGACACAGTGCTCGTTTTACTGCCAGTCTTGCCTCTCCTGTAATTGATATTTTTGCACCAGCCATACCAGTGATACCCTTTTGCACCTTTTATACAGCTCTCATCCAGGTCATGTGATAACTTTGTGAGTCACCTTCATGCGTATTTATTCTGCTGGAAAAAAAGAAAATGAGGAATTACTCCGCTAATATCCATCTTAAAAATGCCAATCTCATCTGGCCTGTACTTAGTTAAACAGAATTGTCAGAGACAGCAAGGACAGACTTTTACCTTCAATGCCAATGTTTTAACACTTAAATCCTAGGAGAAAAGGCTTAGCTAAGATTTCAAAGTATCTGTAAATACTGAGTTTATTGAAAGTGTTCACATCCCAGAGATAGTTTTGAGAACGTAAAAAAAAGTTCTATTTTGAAAATGCTACCTTAAATGTTAAGATAAAAACTTAGCCTAAAGAATGTACTGGTTTCCTCTAAAAATATAATAGAAAATTTGATATGCTTACAGCCACAATAAATTAAAAGGTCTTTTTTGGTTAATGCTGTCTGATAGATGCAGCCTTGTTCACTTCCATTAAACTAATTGGAAAACTTGAGCTGATTCCCATAGATGAAAGCAACTTTTGTACAATAATGGAAAAATAGAGCAGTATGAAAGAGACTTCCTAGAAAAAGGAAAGTCATACCTGGAGTAAATCTGCATGTTTACAGAGAATGGCATCAATGCTTTTGGAAGCACATTGCTTACTACCTCTAAATGTGTTTCGAAGTGCGATGGTAAAGGTCCAAAAATATACACGAGCATTGTGATGCTCAGCACTGAAATGTGTAAAAGTTATGCTTTTCTCTGCAAGGATGGAATTCAAAATCTTTATTCTCAAACTGAAAATTGAAAGGTGCCTAAGCATGGACTCACATTAGGCAGAATATTAAGTAGAAATGTTCCAACAAATCTGACTTTCACCTGAATTTGAACATATATTTCTGGCTTCTAATTAGGCACTAGAGGAAAAAGTTGCAGGATCTACTTTCTGTGCAAGAGCTGAATGGCAAGTGGATTCCCAAAGGAAACAGGAAACCTGAGCTTTGGTGGTTATTAATATTCAGGGATTTGAATGCACAGCTCTTCTTTTCAAGGAAAATCATCATATTTTTTGCTGCCTAAGCTGAGCCATTATGTGAATGCAAGATTCATAGGAGCAGGAAGAGGAAAGACCACAACTCTGAAAACACTGGGCAGTACATTCAGCTGCAAGTAGAGTGAGACTTTTGCTGTCTGAATTATTTTGGGGTTTTGTATTAAACACATTGTAGATCTAGCAAGAAACACTTGAGCTTCTTACAGCTGTTTTGAATTTACACTGGGTATTATGTATTATTTATTATTACATATAGTTGTTTATTTTTTGTGTACAATTTGTTTGTAATAAAAACACTTTATGAAGTACTATTCTAACTTTGTTAACCACTGATTATTTCTGTTCTTCCTTTTTAATTTTATCTCTTTCAAAACTAGTATAATTATTCAAATTGCTAGAGACAGAGTAAAACGTATTCTTCAATGTAATATTTTCTATTTGAAATTTGATCTACAGTTTGGGAAGAAAAGTACGTATTATAAAGGTGTCAAAGAAGAAATTATGGAAATTGGAGATGAAATATTGTGATGAAAGCCATTGGACTTATATGACAACGAGAATTAACAAGTCCTGCTTGAAACTGGTGCTTTCTGCTTTTTCTGCTTAGGCCCAGCAATCGTTTGGGGAAGACAAAGATTGTTGAAGACAAATGCGACCCTATTGATTTCATAGACTGACATTGCCTCAGATTTTGCTATTGTATTTTAATTTCAATTTGCTTTAAAATAAAGAGAATAGTTAGAGAGAATGTTAATAGGTACATTGAAGGAAGCATTTGTATTTTGGTATCAGATATGTTTTCAAACATTTGCAGATATTGTAATTCTTTTCTGACACAAATGTTTGTCAAAATGTAAAAGACCACAATGTGCCACACAGTCAACACGTGTTTACATTTTGTAGTATAATAGCTATACAACATGATGTCTAGTGTAAATTCATTTGAACAGTCCCCTTTAGCAACACTTGGCAGCAACTATGTAAAAGACAGAAAAAAAAAATTAGAACTTCTTTCAGAGTGATTAAATAGCTTTCCATTACAAAAATATAAAAGTATATTTTGAGTATGGATCAATCTACTAATTTCTTAAAATCTAAGAGGAAATAAAAGCCTATTTTATTATCGCACTGTTTCCAGTTAGGCATGGCAAAGCAGAGGCTGAAGACAATGAGAGGAAGTCCTTTTGACAGTGTCCTGGGTCATTGGGGGGAGCAACGAGAGGAGGTGGTCTGAGTCAGGTGACCACGAAATGACCAATTGGAGTATTCCATCCCATTCACGACTTCCTGGATATAAAAGGTGGAGACCAGAAGAACTCTCTCTTCTGCTGGGTCTTCTGCTGCTTCACTTCACTTCTTCTTTTCTGCCATCCCTGCAAGCTGAGGCCTCGTGACAGACTGAATCTAGTTCCAGTTGGCTGCAGGATCCTGCCAGACTAGCTGCCGGGAATTGCAAGACTGGTTCTATAATATTTATTCTGCTTTATTTTTCTCTATGTTTATTTAGTAGCATTAGTAAAACATTTTCAAATTTTCCAACTCTCTTCTCTCTGTCCTTCTTTTCTTTTCCTCTCAAAATCACCTGTCCTTAGTGAAAAGGGGGAGGAGGGGGGGAAAAGGGGGAAGAGGGTTAAGGAAAATACATCTGCTGTGGTTTTTGATTGTCTCCTCATGATCAAACCACGACAGACAATTACATAATCTCTCATAATAAGAAGAATCAAGAATGCTTTGAAATGATTATTCAGATATGAGTACTGTTGGTTTATAGAAAAGTTATATCCTAGATAAACTGGGAAGAGGCACATAATGTACAAAAGCACAGGAACCTTCTATAATTTGAAGAATAGAATCAATTCTGTACAAGCTCAAGATTGAGAGTAATTTCTTGTTCAGAATTATTTTCTGGTAGATATATTTTGTTTCCCAAGATCAAGCTAACTGACAATGTAGTCACTTCTACTGAAATATTTTGAATATGGTAAGTAAAACCAGGTGGCATTATGTGACAACTAATTGCTTTTGATTATACTCTGCTTTGGATTTTTTTTTTTCCCCACAAATTAGACAACTAAGACCATGTATTTTCACCTATTGCTTATACTGTTTATCACATGGAGAAGTATTCCATGATTTTTCACAGTTCTTTCTGTACAGGCTGAGTCCCTGGAATTTGGAATTTAATCCATGCAAGTAGATCCTAAGCTTATTTACCTTTACAGTCACAAGGTAACTCAACTATATATAATACTTAATGTTACTTTTTTTACAGTGCTTCAAATGTACTCTCTGGATAGATGGATATAACTTTATTTACAGGCATGTGAAAACAACATCAAAAGTATTAATAAATTGTAAAAGTGCCTTTCACTTTCAACCTCAATGATACATGTTAAAAACTACAGTAAAAGACCATCATAGTTGCAAAGCAAAGTACTCAGAAATTAAAATAAGCTAGAATGTAAGTAATCTGTAGAATCTTAATTTGTGCTCTTATGCATAAGCAGTATAATACAGTTTTAATTAGGTGATCATGTATTGTTTTGTCCGTGAGATCCTTACATCCTTCAGCATTCATGATTAATAGTATTCAGCAAAGAAGTAGCTATTCAATATTTTGTTTTCTCATCATTATTCACTGTGTAGCCTTAGGCCACTATTAAAATGCTGCTAGGGAGACAGAATTATTAATTTCCTCATGGGTTTTTTGATGGCAGTGATCATTATAACATCTAATGCTTCACAAATAGTAATTAATTTACTTTCACAGGACTCCTATGAAGAGAGTATTATTCCTGTTCAATAAGTGGGGAACTGAGTCACTGAGATATCAATGACTGAAGCTTATGAAAATTTTGAGATTTTTATGATCTGCTTTCAAAAAATGATGTCAAGTTTTGTAGTATTTCATTTACTCAAAACATAAGTCTCATTAATTTCAGATGCAGTGGGAGCTGCATATTGCTGTAGAAACAGGTTCTAGGGCTAGGGTTTAACCGATGAAACACAAATGTCTATATCGCAAATGATAACAGTTGAATTAGTTACCCTTGGAGCAAAATTTCTATGGATGGAAGAAATGAAGTAGTTCCCTGAAAGAATTTAGTGAACTTGTCTGCTAGGCTTGAAAAATCAAGATTGTGACTATACCAATAGATGCTTTCTCATAACTTAAACAAATGAGGTAGCTTTTCAGGGTAAGAAACACTTCCTTGACTCCATGGTTCCTCATATATAAAAACACTTCCTTGACTCCATGGTTCCTCATATATAAGTTAGCTCTGTATAAAAGCTGCAAAAAATGATTCAACATGTTATTTAAATTAAACATAAATTTTAATTCAACAATTTGTATGGTTCCGTAGGATTCAAAGTTTTAGTTTGTCTACTTCTAGGAATTAAATTTCTTATTTTGTGTTTTATATTTAATTAAGCAGGCTGTGATGTTTATTTCTATGAGGCTCTTTTTATATCTGATATTTGAAACCCAGAATGCAGTCTAAATGTTGAAGAATCTAGTTACAATTTTTTTTTTTACTTCACTGTTATATTTAACACATGGTTTATTTTGCACCTGTCTACTATGTCTTGCCAATTGATGGAGTTAATGGAACAATCAAGAATTACCTTTCTAATATTGAACAGCAGTTTTTAGGGTGGCCATGAATGATGGATGTCATATATCCCAGGCCAATGCACCACATTCTTTCTTTTTCACTTTCCAGTTGTGAGAAAATACCTTTCATATGCTAAAAATTGGAACACATCTGCTGAAAGCTTGGTGATAGAGATCCTTTGATGTACCAATATGCAAAGCACATCATCACTCACTAGCACAGAGAACTGTGTAACATGAAGTAAATATATTTGACTGTGAATAAGCAAATGGAAACATTTTTCTTTGTTCTGGAGTCTATGTACTAAAATCTTTCCCAGGACACATTCATCTTTGATATTGTATTGTAATTATTATTTCCAACTTCAATATTGGAAAATGAAAATTTAACAAAGCATAGAGCCTTCAGAAACTTAGCAACTTCCATAAATACAGATGACATATAAATTCAATGCAAATATTCTTTCAAATGCTTTATTGCGATAAAAATTCAGCACTTCAAAACAGGCACAGATTCTAAGTACAAGTATTTAAAATATGAAATGGTTAATGAAGACAAATAATCTACTGTTATTCACTTTAAAAAATCAGAAATATTGGATAAGTTTGAAAAATATTCACCTTAAAAGAATACATTTTTGCACATTTAAATGTTTAGAAATATCCTCTAATTTGATGTTGAATATAATTAAGACTGTCCCCTAGATATACAGAAACATTTTGTCTGAATTAATTCCCTTAAGCATTTCATTGACCATTGACCCATTGTGCCCCCAGTTAAATAGGAGACCAATAAAGTGCATACTTCAAAACCACAGAGAAGCAATTAGCCTTATTGTAATATAAAATAATACGTGGGTGCTGGTAAAAATCTCATGAAAGATTACCAGAAATTCAAAGGACATCTCCAACTTGAAAGAGGAAGATTTTCCTTCTAGACCTGGCAAACACCATGAGCACTTCTCCACAGAGAATGCCAAGCTTCTTTTGCTTTGATGATTTAGATTATTTTATTTTTGTATGAATAATAAAATTAGTTTGGGAGACTAAGTGGCTTTAGTATCCACTTATACTTGAGCTGGAAGGAAGTGTGACTAGGTGACAACAACTAACTTATATTTAGAACTCCCACTTTGGATAAAACACAATTTAATGTTAATCAAATATCATAATGGTAGTATCAGTTCTACCAAGATAAAGCTACTACTTTTTTTATTCTTTACTGAGGCTGTCAATCTGTCAATCTCTTAATCAGTCTATCATATTTTTCATATGATCACAACAACTAAAGCCAAAATTTATCCTAATTCTTATATTATGAAAGGATATCTATTGTTTTATTAAATAATATCTTCAATTCTGTTAACATACATGACAAATGAATTTATTGTTCATGGACAAAAACAATGAACTGGAAATAGTGTTGTGATGTGTCTACTCAGTTACTGAAGGACAAAGTAGTGTGGGACTACACTAGAGGAGTAGTTATAGGCTGCAACTGTTGTATGAGAATTAAGAGCACATCATTTTTTGAATTATAAGGCTGTACAGTTGTGAATGATCAGAAAAACAGTAGTGAGCATGAGGGCAGTTGAAATTTATTACCCTTTAGTCTGTAACATTACAGTTACATCATCATAACCTTCTTACTGTGGTAATTATATAGTTCATGCTTATGTGGGAAGATAATATATATTCAGTTATTAAGTACATTTACCTCTGTATTACTACATTCACATCAGATTTTACATAGATTGTGGCTAAATTGATTTAATTGTATTGTTTGTCTATACATACATCTCTGTTATCGTAACAAAAAAACCACTTGGGCAGCCAAGAAATCCTTGTGTTTGGCTGCCATAAGCATTATGAAAACTGTGAATCCAGGACTTCTGTAGGAAATAAAAAGAAAAGGCTTCTTTGAAACTATTAGACAGGGTTAGGCACAACAGATGCATTTCCTCAGGGTGTTCATGAATTCCTAACTCAAGAACTGAATTCAAATAAACAGTGTGGTTCATCAGTAGAATAAGATATAAATATCTCTCATTCAAAAGAAGATTCAGACTAGTATTTAAACATGTTAATTACCTTCAGTTAACTGGCAATCCAAAGCTGAGCTTTAATGACACAGTGCTGATTTACTCCTGTTGAGCATCTGGTTTATAACAAAACAGTTTACATAACACTGCATGTATGAAGAGCCTGCGTCCTGAAGATCTTACACTGAAAAGATACCACAAAGTAATGACTATTGCAGAGAAGAGAAATTAAAAAAAAAAAAAAAAGGTGCTTTTTCTTCCAAAGTCTGTTCCTGGATGAGATAAAAATTGATAATTTAGCAGCACTCTCAGTTAAAATACTTGTCTTTTTGAGAGTTATCAGATCTCTTTACCATCAATACGATATTCATACAGCACTTATAGATGTGACATGCACTACATTTTTACAATGTCCTTGATGTGTTTGAGGTATCTCTGGTTTTCACTTATATAAAGTTCTTTGTAGCGATTACTAAATTTTATTATTATTTTTCTCACTGAATATGAGCACTTTAACCAAAGAATTGTTGGTCAAAACTGAAAGCAAATGTAATAAATTAGACATTTACATTAAAGCTTCCCACCAAGAAGGTGCAGAATATTGGTCCTTTCCTTCTTTAAATTCTAGGACTCCACAGGAAGCATTCTAATGGATTATTCAATAAGTCCCCTTTCACAGAATCACAGAATGTTAGGGATTGGAAGGGACCTCGAAAGATCATCTAGTCCAATCCCCCTGCCAGAGCAGGAACACCCAGATGAGGCTACACAGCAAGGCATCCAGGTGGGTTTTGAATGGAGACTCTACAACCTCCCTGGGCAGCCTGTTCCAGTGTTCTGTTACCCTCACTGTGAAGAAGTTTCTCCTCATATTTAATTGGAACCTCCTGTGTTCCAGTTTGTACCCATTGCCCCTTGTCCTATCATTGGTTGTCACTGAGAAGAGCCTGGCTTCGTCCTCATGACACTCACCCTTTACATGTTTATAAACATTAATGAGGTCACCCCTCAGTCTCCTCTTCTCCAAGCTAGAGAGACCCATCTCCTTCAGCCTTTCCTCATACAGGAGATGCTCCACTCCCTTAATCATCTTCATTGCCCTTTCTACTGTTCCAACCCAAAAGGCTTGAAAACCATTATGTAACACTAACACAGTTACGATTCTCTGCATGAAAAAAGGTTTTTTGATCTTTGTTTAGAATTTGTTTTTCTTTCTTACCAATTTGTCACTATCCTGTCACCTGTAAATAATTGAGTATAATAACTCAAGCACACATCATGTTTTCTAGAAAAAAGCCTTTGTTGTGTAGTTCAATATTCTTCTAATTATTGTTATTCAATAGCCTTATCATGAGGCATTTTCAGTTGTCCAGAAAGATTGACTACACCAAGTAAAGAAAAATTCAACACCTTTTCCCACATTTTTCACAAAATTTTCTTCAAAAAGCTGTTAAAACAGTGAAATATGTAGGATATAAAAATAAAAAGTTGGGAAATAACAGGCTGTGTAACTTTTTGTTTCTCTAGCATACAAGTAAATGCTAATTACAATGCTCTGTTTTTCAGTCTTTCTACCTTTCCACTTTTTTTTTTCTTATTCTTTGTGTAAACAGTGGAAAGATGGTTCAAGAATGGTTTTAAAGGAAAAAAATTCAAAAATGTTCTACTTCCAAATAGGGATTATATCATGCCAATACTACCAGTTGCATGCTAGCATATTTATTCAGAATAGCTGAGAGCTTCTGATGCCCTAAGTCAGGAGTATCAAACTCATTTTCACCGGGGGCCATATCAACCTCACATTTGCATTCAAAGGGCCTAATGAAATTTTAGGACTGTATAAATGTAACTACTCCTACACTTATACAGTCCTAAAATTACATTCACCTCTTTGAAGGCAACTGCAAGGCTCATGAGGCCCTCAGTGTAAATTAGTTTGACACCCCTGCTCTAAGTGGTACTCAATTTTGTGGGGTTTTTTCATCCCCTTGGTTACTTTTAAAAATAAACTGCCAATATGACAATACTAATATAATATACTTCTTAGTGCCCTGATCCTGAAAATTTTATACTTGCATATTTACCCATACTTGTTCACTCAGAACACCTCTATTTATGCCAATTTACAATGAGAATTAAGCTACAGGGAAATAAGGTCATCTTATGCAGTGTCCCTATGTTAAAACAGTCTACAAGAAATCAATGAAACTGAAAAGTAACAAATGACAATATCTCAAAGGAATATTTTCCATTGAGTCAATAGTAAATCTCTTCAAAAGTTTTCTACAGGTTACTGTGAAAGAAGACACTCTGTAGGTATAAAAAATGGTGGATATTTATAAAGGCAATAAGAATACCTAGTCATTACTCACATATATATATATATATAAAGAAAAACAAACAAAAAACCCAACCACAACAAAAACCACAACTACAAATTTGAAAAGAATGTAAAGTTTCCACAGAACTACCAGCCAATCACAAAATATCTGACACTGAACTGATTTAATGTGAGTCAGTCTTGCTTCCTGACTCTCAATTTTCTGAATCATTATCAAAGATTCAGAATCATCAATCAAAAAACTGTCTGATCCCTTGAGATGGTCTCAATAAGTTTGCTTACAGATTCCAACTCTTTGCCAAGTGGGACCAAATTAGCTATGGCTAGCTTGCAACAGATGAGGATCTGACAGATAAATTCTGAAGAACTACATAAAGTCAGGTGTTTCACCAGTCCTGCAAATAAAAAAAAGAAAAAAGAAAAAACAAACAACAAACCAACTAAACAACTTTAAGGTTAAATCTGTGGTAAAGCATGCAATTGAAATATATTTCTTTTGTATACCTTCATCTACTTGAGATTCCTAAGTATTGGCCCCTTTCTGAATTTAATTCCTAACATTCATCAGGACTGAGTCAATTCATCTCTTGCGTTAGAAGATTGCTTGTGTTCCCCTGTTCTTATCATAGTAACAATCAGTGTTGGTTTTACACTAAAAAAAGTGAGAAATCTGCTGAATTTTTCCTTGTACCTTACAGACATCATGCTATCACTTCTCACAAAGATTCCCTAACTATGAAGCTATATGCTAGAGTGAAACATTGTGCATTATGAAGGAGAACAAAAGAATGCAATTAGTGGTTGAGGCCTTCAGATGACATAGGAGTGCTCCAGTCATTTCTTGTGACTAAAGTCACTTTTAGGAATTAGAATTCTAGACAAAAAAAACAACTGAGTTAAGATTTCCTGATTCCTTAACCAGTACATTAATTCTTTTATAATACAAGTTCCATACAATCTTCTGATTACACCCTTCAACTCAAAAATAAAATACAGTAATAAAGCTAGCAACATTTCTCCTCAAAGGGCTCATCCTGTTTCGTATGTACTAGGATTGTGCAGCTTCCAAGCTGATCTTTTCAGAGGAGTTAGGTTCCTCTGCTGTCTAACTATTAGCCTTACTTTAATTCTAGTCAAGGTCTAACAGCGACACACACAAGTCATTCAGATAGAAGATCTGGATCAGTACCTATTTCAGAAGGGGGCTGCAGACAATGTCTGTCAAAGAGGTAGACACCTTTTTAGGGTGGCTGAGCAACTGCTGAAGAGGAGGTCTGTCACTGTGGTTTTGGATTTGTGCTGTCGTCTTCTGTCCACATCCAATTTAGCCAATTACTTTTTAAAGAGTGTCTTTCCCTTGGTTTCTAGGGTCATGCAAAGTGAATGGAATTACATTGTTTACATATGCAGCACATTAATAATATTGGAACCTTGATCAACCAGCAGCACACATTGCTGAAGCTCATTCTATTCTAGAACAAATCGATTTATTTTTTACAGAACTGTAGACGGAGATAGCACAGACTAGACATATGGTGTTTGGGGTAGGTGGGATTTTTTTTTTAGTAAAATATTTGATGTAGTATCTGCAGAAATCTTACACATTTAATTCAGATCAAAATAGACATAAAGACTTGTAGATAAAAATAGACTGAGGCAATGCAAAGAATAACCATGAACAAGGTTTCAAGGTGAAGTGTCATATACTGCCTTAGGGGTCAGAATCAGCTCTTGTCCTATTAAACATTTTAATTAACAATCTGAAAGTAAGAGTAAGTAGCATATTAGTGAAATTTGCAATCTGAAGTGGAGTGAGTGTCCATGAGGAAGAATATAAATGTAGCTAGTAAGTACAGAAATATTTGAAGAAATAAATGAAAAAACACAAATTTTAATTGGAAAAAATCTAAAATAGATATTCTGTAGGAAGATGACACATGGATGATAATAATAATGTTAAAACAAAGAACAATAATTAAACTTGAATTTTCAGTATGATTAAAGACTGTCAGAAAATTTCCACTGAATAAATTTTTTTCTTAAGATGTACCAAATATTTGATTCTATGCATGTCCTAGGAAGAAGTGATTTTCAACATCTTAATGCTTCCTAAATCTTTCAGAATTATTAAAATGTGCTATTTTGACCTTTAACACACACACACACACACATACACACACACAAAGATTAACTTGCTGTGTAAAAATTGTTAATTATAGCTTGTCATTTAGAAAGTTAAAATTGCAACATTTAGAAAATGTCAAAATTAAATATTTCAACTGACTTAAACCAATGTAGGGGGGATTATTGGTTCATAATCTTGGTTTACTTTTTAACTATTTGCCTCAGTTCTTAAAAAATAAAAGATTTAACTTTTGAAAATTTTCTGGGAAAACTGACATTTCTCCTCCAGCTCTAAATGTGATATTTCAGGGGAAAAAATAATCCCAGGTCAATGCAGTTTTTGGCATCATATGCCAAAACATCAAGTAATCAATCATGAAGGTATTAGTCACTGTCTATCAGGTCTTTTAAGACTGCATCTAGAATACTTCATACGTTTCTCAGCACCTTGGTACCTGATTAGAACAAGAAGTGTGGGAAAAGGAACAAAATGAATGAAGATCAGAGAAGAGCACCTAACATGATTAGATTGCCTGAGAAATTCATTTAAGAAAGGTCAGAAACACCTAAATATTCACAGCGTGACTAACAATATGCGTAGCTTGGCAGCAAATTCAAGAATGATAAATAGAAATGCATATTTATACAATGCCTAGTTAACCTATGGGACACTTTGCAACAAGATAAAGTTGTCACAAGACACCTAAAAGAAAACAACAACAACAAAAAACTCTGAGATATTTCTTGAACAATATTTACAAGACCAACCCCAGAAAGCATATTAAAAGCAAGAGATTAGAAGACTCTAGATCTTCCTTATTCAAGGTGTAAATCAGCCTTCAAAAAAATATCTTGTGTGGGGAAATTAAAAAAAAATAATCGGTTTTTGGTAGTTTATTTCATAAAGCCTGGAACTTCTCCAAAGCCCGAAACTTCTCTAAGTATGTGGTCCTGGCTAATAACAGGAAAAGTGTGTTGGACTAGATGAGTCCTTAGTAGGAGTCTCTTTCTGCAGAGCCAAAGAGGAGACACATTGCAATAGGATATGAATAGATACAGTAATGAATATAGTGAATGAGGAAGATGTTTTCTGTAAACCTTAAAAGACAAACACAGGTTGAACATCGGTCAACAGGAGTTCCTTACGCTCAGGGGTACCTTAGACTCAGTCTTACAAGGTCTCAGTCAGCTACATGGTGTAACAGTGTGGAGGTGTGCAAGAGTCTAAACCTTCCCCTGTTCATCATATACAGAGCCATGTTACTCCTTGTGGCATTAATAACCATGAGCTTACTTTTGAAGGAAAGTCCAAAACCCTGATCAGTCCTTTCCTCAAAACACAACTGCCTTTCAATGGTGAAAATTTACTTACCACTTACTTGTGGCTACACTGAGCTATAGTGTAACTTGTAGATTGGCTAACCTCCCTTCCCATTTCTTATTTACCTACTAGTTAAGTAGGTTTGTTGTTTTCTTTTGTTTTGTTTCTTTTACTTTTTTTCTTTTTTTTTTCCCCCCAAATCACCATCTTCGATTTGGAAAAGTTAAATTCCACCTAAGTCCAGTCAATTATTTCAGCTCATTTTAAGATTTGGCTCCTTGATTACAAAGAATGAAGCAGTTGCTGTCTTTGTAGATGTGCTGGTTCTTAAACATTCAAAAGACAATAGGCATGAAGTGATAGGCACAAAATGCTAGAAGTAAGTTTAGATTTACGTCTGATTTCCACCCCCCCCCCCGGAAACTGTTCTTTTCTTTAACTTCCTGCTTCTCGTAATTCTGTCTGCAGAATTACGCTTTCACAGGTACAATGTAGTATATATACAGCGTGAAATGAATGCAAGTCTGAGACATGCACTCTGCACAGATGCTCTTCATTTGTAAAATTAATTGGCCAAATTTGAAAAACGGATTTATGCTGAGTGGCGTTGGTGGGATTTTGGCCTGAAGGAACTGGAAAATACTAGACCTGCTGTATTGATGCTTGAATGTTAATATATACAAGAATAAGGTGTGTGTTTAGGATTGCTGGTTCATAAATGTTAAATGTTTCCTGCTACTATTCACTGAGTATACATAACACCTATGGAGAAAAGGACCCAGTTAATAAATAGTTTAAGTTGAAAAAGAGTGAAGGGGAAATCTATTTAGTAGTATAAGGGGTTTCTTGGAAGTTATTGTATATTCCTTCTTGAAAATAATTAGAAAGGAATATTTATTGCCTATAGAGCTATTATTGGCCTAGTTATTTGGTGCTGTAAGGAGTACTTAACCTACTTGATTACCTGACTAGTATTATTCATCTTATTGCACAACAATGTTTTCATGTGTTTCTTTCTTTCCTCCTACAGATTGTTGTACTCTCGATTTCAAAAGCCTTTTTTTAACTGTCCAAGGTTTCTATCTTGGTTCTGCCAAATTAATTTATATTGCAACTTTGACCTTGCTTTTATGTACTTTTTCAACCAGATTTTGATTTCATAAATTTTATAATACTTCCGTTAAAGTTGAGAATTCTAGCCTTTATGCAGTACATGCATTTCACACTGATAGATCTTGAGACTCTACAAGAAATTAGTGACTACCTCTACTGTGATAGAGGTATGTAGAAAAAATTTCTGGATTGAGGCCTAAAATTCTACTGTAAGTCTCTCGTAAGTACTATTTTAATTAATTCCTTCAAGTTTCTTTTTTCTTCCTAGCCTTTCTTTATTATGTCATTACGCTCTTAGACTGATGTATTACATAATGTAATACAAAATAAGTATAACTGAGTTACCTTAGAGATAGTAGTAGTAATGCTATAGTTGAATTGGCTGTTATACAATAAATATCTGAAGTGTGATTAACATCTTGGCCATTTCTAATCTCATTCGGAAGAAACTTGAAACAGAAGATAAAAATGTAGCTGTAAATCTACATAAAGGGAAAATATTCTAAATTTATCACCTTTTCTAAGACCTGTCTAGGGAAAAATTTTCCTCTCTGTGAAGACAGGGAAACTCCCAGCCAAGTTCTTATTCAGCTTTTAAAAATTTTTCCAATTCTTTGGAGCTGTGGAATGCTCATACTACCTTTTTTTCTTGGGTCATGTCTTAGGAGAAATCAGACCTCACAAACATGACTTTCTGTAAAATAAGAGGGGCTTTTTAAATGAAAATATGTGACTTAAACAGTTTCATCTATGAAATAAAGAAGGAAAAATAAGAATTGCTACATTGTAGACAAGGGAATAGTGAGACTAAGTCTATATAAAATATCTTAAAAACTATGTAGAACATTTACAACCTCCCCTTTAGGCTGATAATAAAAATGTGAATTCTCGGAAATAAGATTACTTCTCTTCATTGTCTGTAAAGGGAGTTAAAAACAACTAAATTACCAATATGTATATATATCTCAAAGAAAGTAGATAAAACCAGATCAAAACATCACATTGCTGTCAGAGAGATTAGATGGCTCAGGATGAATACCTGCTAAAGAAAACTTGAGTGAGACAAACACTTGATCTTACTTCAGCCCAAAAAGACCTTGAACTAGTGTGGTGAAGTTTTCTCCTGTTTCTTTCTCTCTACATATCTCTCCTTTTAAACAGTGAGTGGATCAATTTACAGAAGGGAACAGTAAAACTATAGCTTCAAAAAACACACATAGTATTTTCTCAAGATGGGATACCAGCACTGACCCCTGTCTTATCCTGGCATGAGAGAGCTTGCATTCACTGGTGTGATAAAAGGTTTTAGGGACTAAATGTCTCACAGGAATTTTGACAAAGATATCCCTTTGGGACAATATATGAAAATGAATTAACATTTTTTTGTCCTTTTGTAGTGAAAATTACTCATTATTTTATTTACAAAATTTTAAATTTTCTTTAGCTACTACCACCTAAACCTTTCCATAGTGTTTTATAAACCTATATATGTACAAGCATAACAATACATATCAGAAAAAAAGGGGCTAGCACTGGGTGGTGCATGAAAGGTTATCAAAATATAACACTCAGTTTTATTAGAACATGAAACAGAAACCTGAACAAGTTAAAACTCAGACTTGCTGGACAAAAGAGATTAAATACAAGTTGTAAGAAATAAAGATTTTCAGCCTTTAATCTCTTCTTCCATCCTGCTGTCAGATTGGCAACTTTCAGGGGTTTCAAATGTTCTTCCTGGGAGCATAAGTCCCTCATGGTTCGTAGGAATAGTCTCTGACCCTTCTTAAGCTTAGATTTGGCTTCGCTTTCTGCATCAGCCTCTGCTTTCCTCACCACATTCAGCAGATGTCATTATTTGCTCTCTCTGCTCTTGTATACTTGCCTAACCTACATTCCTGGAGCTGCTTCTCAATGTGTATACATCCATTAACTCAGGGAAGCATAATTTTTCCCTCTTTCTGCTGGACCATGGAGCGCCCATGGCAAGGAAATCACTTTTCCTCTCTGCTTCCTATCCACTCCTATATCATATGTAGCACATATACAATAAGCTATGAACTGAGAGTGTCAACAAATAAGTTATTTGTGACAAACTTGTAAACTTCTCTCAAACTCTGCTTATTACACGGTTGGTCACTCTGCCCACAGAAATAAAGGAGGGGCTTTGTATATATACACTATTTTTTTAAAGCATGTGAGCATAATAATCTAATAAGACATCTGACAAAAAAAAAAAAAAAGAAAAAATATAATTTCTATTTCTGCTTTTTTTCCCTATAAGATATATTATATGATATTGGCTTTTTTGTTTGTTTTAATTGTAACAGGGTATATACTAAGATCTCAAAAACATACACCTCCTTCAGTTCCATTAGCAGCATATCCACTCATCACTAGGTGTTAATCCATAACCCAGAAGAAATTAACTTCATACAAAAAAGTCAACATAAATTCTAGCTACCAGTTAAACATTATCTTGAGGGCCTAGGGAAGATTCAAGTAGTATATAGGCTGTTTGAAGGTGATAATTTAATTCAATATGAGAAAATGAAACATATGTTCACAATGGCAAATATTTATCCATTTTACGAGTTTTGAGATGTATAAATTAGAGAAAAGCATTTACTAAATATCAGCCTCTAAGATTTGAAGGAAGACTATGGTAGCTTCTGAAGGGTCAAAAATAACTAGTTTATTAAGGCATTGGAAGCTTTACTTTAACAAAATTCTGGCCCATTACTATATTTCATTCTCTCTGAAGCTTTATCTTGGAAATACACAATCTTTGTTCAGTTAGAAGTGAATGGGAAATATAATTTCCTAATTTGAAATGGAAACCTGGGTCTCCAACTTGATTTATATGAAATTAATTCATAATTAATTTATTCATCAGGAAACATAATCTAGATTTAACTTCATTTTAAAGTCTGGTAAAATAGGAAATATGCCAAAAAATAATATTGGAGGTAGGTTAACATGGTTAAGTGAAAAATCAAGCTTTGTGAACTAAAGTTCTGAAGTACATGAACTGTTCATTGGTTTTTTTTTCTTTTTAAAAATTCATCAAGAAAATAACAAAATTTTAAAATATTTATTTTTATAAAAAATCATTTTTTAAGGAGAAAACGGAAATGTTAACTGGTATAAATCTAATTTACAGCACAACTAATTTGTTTTTACATAAAAATTATGATCTGTATAATCCTGAACAGCATGAGGAAGATGTAAAATTTTCCTGTTAAAATAAATACAAATTTTATATAATATTGACAGCTCACAACTTTTACCTTGTTTGTATCTTTAAGCTAATAAGTTCTGGATAATAGTTTTAGTTATATTTATTATTTTTCTTTTTTTGTCTTTCATAGAGTTAAAGTCTTGCCAATATATTTCAGTATCATCCTCATTAAAATGGACAAATAGAGTTTACATGTGAAAGCCACAATCTTTAATGTGCTTTAAAATATAGAATTTCAAATAATTCTATCCAGAATCTACTGAAACACCTCTGTCTTTGCTAATTATTCAAAATGTCATTTAGCATTAAAAAAAAAAATAATCTGTGGACTTTTTGTTTGTGCTCTTTATGAGCACTGGATATTTTCCTTGTGTTCATCAATAATAAATATTCTTTTGAGAGAAGAAAACTAAGATGAAATGGAGTATGTGACATTTTAACTATTTGCTGATCACTTGAAGGCCTGTCTAGGGTAGCTACTCAGAGCAAAAGTATTAAACAAAACATACCTGAGCAAAACATATTGAAATATACGCTACTGAGTAATGATTTATAGGTCATCAGGAATGGATGATCTAGTGACAATGAAATGCAGACTTTTAATAAAGTTTAGTAAAAGATGAACTTATCAGATGATACTAAAAGATAACTCTCAAGATACTAAAATATAACACTCAGGATATCTTGCATAAAATCTAATGAGAAGAAAAAGAATCAAATTTTCTTGAACACCGTTAGAGCATCTCTGACATCCCCAAAGAAGACTAAAATAAGCATTCATAAATTATTACAGATTCCAGCACTTTAATATTTTTTTTAAAGAAGACTTGGAAGAACTTTGAGGTCATAATAACACTGTTGAGATCTTGGCAATAGCATCCTAGAAAGTATATGTAGACTAAGAAAAAGTTGTAAAGTTGGCCTCTATAAGGTCTTTTTTACAGGCGAAAGCTAATATTTCTAAATTCACAGTAGCTAGTGAAAAGAATGAAAGAATTCTTATGCAGTGACAAGCAAATGATTTACAGGGAAATTGTCTGAAAGTTCTATATTTTTTGTTCTTCTACAAGCACCAAATCAGGAATACAGCCAAGAACATTCATATTTCTTTTGTCTCCTTTCCCTGCATTAGAAAGAAAGGCTGCAGTTAAATGCACAATAGTATTTCCAAAATCAGACCCATTTAACAGTGTTTTTTCTTCCTTTAAAAATTCTACAACTAAAAAAAGATTTTAAAAAGGAGTAAGTGGGAAATAGTTTTTCCTTCTTAAATGCTTAAGTGTTCAGAGAGTAATCCAAGGAAATTATTTGTCCGAAATGTTTACCTCTAAATATAAATGTCCCATGTCTTGGCTATGCAGCTAGTAAGTGTGTATTTACAAATACAATAAGATCATTTGCTATTGCTACTGCATGTAATTGATCCCAGTGTAGAACATTTAATCTAATAGGAGAATTAATTATGCACCTGGGAATTATATGGTACTTTCTGTAAAAGAAAAAATAAAATGAAATTTTAAAGAAAATTAACCTGGAAAAGAATTTGGGTAGTGTCTCTGGGACTCGTGTAAAATACAGTCTGTAGGTGGAAAAATTTATATATAAAAATACAGTGTTTGGAATATTTTAAAATAAAATTTCATATCTTATCAATAAATGCAATGAACTAAAATAATATATTTTTTAAAAAAGATAATTAAACATTACATTGTAAGAATGTCATTAGACTTGCTTTCTACAAGGACAAAGTCAGTTATCATTCTCTTGTATGCCTATTAAGAGACTACATATCTATGAAATGAAAATGCAACCAAAACTATCAAATTTGTGTTCAGCCAATAAAAGAGTGAAAGCAATCAAAATTTCAGTTCAGCCCAAGTTTAAAAAGGTATGTCTTCCTCTTCCAGTGAAAATATTAAAGGAAAACAAATAAATCTCCCTGAAGCAAGTGAGCAACTCTGCCAGTACTCTGTTCCAGTCTCTCAGGTGAAATCTCAAAAGCCTTCTCTCAGCCTTTTCATCTCCTTTCTTTCGGAGGAGAAAACAGCTGAAATACAGGTAAGAGAAAAAGAAGCCACCAATAGATCTTAAAAAATAAATATGGCCACAGCTCTTTTGCAATGTTAAAATATCACCAAAACTTCAATATGTGTTGGTGAGATGTTTGTGAAAGAACTTCTGAAAACACTAGATGTTGTTCTTTCTTGTAATGTCTTCAATACGAAATTGATTAAAATCAAATTGAATTTAATAAGAATAAATACTGTGAATTCTTGTTATTTGTGACAGACCTGCCTTATGAAAGCTTTTGTTAGGAATAACACCTTATATAATACATTTTCCTCATTAAAAATGCCTTTTGTTTTTACTATTTAATTTATCTGTTTTATAGTAAATAGAATTCAACTGCCTATAAATTAAGTTCCACAGTCATCTATATCTTGTTTTAATTGTTTAAGATAGATTTAATCATATGTGACTTCTAAACATAAGGTACTCTAGTTTTAAGTAGACAGAAAAGCTCCTACTATTCAGGATGACTCGATGTGTAATTCTAAGAAGGTCTTTATAACGAAGCATTCAGAAAAGTGTAAAACTGAATTATCATGGGGTGCGATTACTCTCTTGACTTTAAGTGTAGCGGCCTGTCAAGGAGGCACCACAAAATGAGACTAAGTAAATAATAAGCTTAAACCAACTTTCATTTGGAACCGAAACTGAAACTAAATCGACACACCAAAGCCGAATGACAGAAACCAACCCAAAGATGGTGGGAGGGAGGTAATCCAAAATCAGCCAGCATTCCAATAACATTTAATAAGCTGCAGGTTTGATATACCAGTTGGGGATATTATCACTACACGACCACACAACAGTTATGATCCAAAGCACGCACGCACACACTCAGAAGCAGCCTCTCTCACTCAAGGGTACCCAGAAAAAATAATCACTTGCCCAAGGGTGGGGCAAGGGTTCACTCAAGGATTTATCTAGGAGAAATAATAACTCACCAAGAAGGAGGTGAGGGCTCTCAATCCCAGGAAGTTTGCTTAGATGGCATGCCTGTTTAAGGGGAGATGTTTTGGTCACAGTCCTGCTGCTCCAAGAAGACTACTCAAATGGGGTCTTTGGCAGGGTCCCCCTTTCGTAGCCTTGTTGGATCTGGGCTGTGGTCATTTATGGGCGTGGTCCAGATGCTTCTCTGGGCCTGGGGCATCTTGTTGATTGAGGATGCTCCACTAACCAAGGGTGTGTATGTGACTGGTGTCACTGTGCCTCGGGTAGGGGTGGACATGATGGTCGGCTCCAACCAAGGTGCATATGTGAGGACAGCCACAGTGGGGTACGAAAGGTGTGTAACAGCTAGCAACTGTTATATTGAAAGCTCTGGACCTTATCAGGGTGTGTGCAACTGCCACATTGCCCCACCATCACTGAAAAATATTAAGGATTAATAACTGCATTAATAATTGCATTCATGACTCAGCATGCAGAGACAGTAACTTTGATTTTGCTGCCATCATTTACTTATGTTGGGTAAAATAGAATTACAACACAGAACCACTTCAGGAAGGTAAAAATGGAGACCACAAGAAAAAAGAGTGTGGAAAGAAAGCAGCAGAAAGACCTTTGGTTGCATGGGTTAGGACATATTTTTTCTTCTTCTTTTTTTTTTTTTTTTTTGTAAGAAGAAACATTCAGTGAAGGCTTTTTTTACAAAAAAAATGCATGGTTTTGCTTTAACAGATCATTTTACTGCAAATATGGGGGCTGTTGCTTATGTAGGAATTAATTGGCAATGGCTGTATTTGTATTGTATTTCTACCTAACCAAAGGAGCATAGCATAAGGATCAATGAGGGTGCAAGACCAGTCAGGCTATTGTTGAAAGATTGAGGCTGGATGGAGGAAGATGGTTTGGCATGGTCCACTGCATAATGCTTATTGAAGAGGTTTTGGCCAATCACTTAATTACTGTCAGGTGTTGGCCAGTCTGCCAGCTGTTAATTCGAAGGCTTTTTCTCTGTCTTAGGAAGTACCTGAGAGTCATCTACCACTTCCATCCTGCATGATTCATTCTGGACTGAAGCAGAAAGAGGTCCAAATAATCAGGGTACACACAACCAGTGTAATCTGAAAATTTTTACTTTATTGTGTAGCAATGGTTTGAAGACAACTAAATGAAGGATTAAATATACCAAAAGACAGAACAATACTCTGATCATTTAAGTCAAAAGCTTTAAAGGCAATGAGTAATACATTGCCTCTGAAGAATTTTAAGGGGTATACAGATTACTGTCTGAGAATTTTGTCTGCTATTTCAATTATAAGAAAAGTATAAGCAAAATATTATTGAGATTGCTCTAACGATGCATTCTCATAAAGTATTTTATATTTTTCCTTCATACAAACAGCTTTTAAACCCATAAATGAAGACATCTAAAAGAATCTGCTGGAATCTACAGAACAAAACTTACTTTTGGTGGTCCAAAGCTTGCCACTGGAGGTGGATTACATGCTTTCTCAGGTGGTATCATACAACAACACCAAGTGACCTATTGTACTAGCTAGATTAAAACCAACCAAGTCTCTTGCTGTAAATATACCCCAGTATTACTCTCAGTTTAACATTTTAAAAATAAGGTCTTTCCTCTTTTCAGTAGATTGGTTATATTCTGCAATTATAAATATGTAAAAGGCTTGAGGATAAGGTTTAGTTAATATAGAGTGTCTCAGAGCATTTCCCAGGACACTTCATATCTCTCCTGCTGGTTCTTTCGTTTCAGACTTCAATTCAGCTTTTCATTGTCTTGAACAGTTGCTAGGTTGGTCTTATGAGCTAGCTTAACATAGTAGAGTAAGTTATTCTCCACACTTATCCACCAAATCTGATGTTTACATTCACATTCATAATCATAATATACACATTTGAGTGACGTAAGGCATTAATTATTACAAAACAATGAGCTGTATCTTGAAAAATTGTTATACAAAATCCTGAAGAAGAATAGAAGAACGACAATATTTTTATTCTTCTTTTTAGCTGCAGTTAGTAATGTCTAGATTTCATGATGAGGAAAGCCCATGCAAAAGAGCAAGAGTTCTGGATTGCAAAACTTGACTGCCTCGATGAAGAACAAGGGTAGAGGAGAACAATGGAAGATAAAATAAGAATTAACAAGACAGTTTTAAGCTAAAAAGCTCAAAAAACATATGAGAGATAAACAACTATTTCAAATGGGACTGTTTAAAAAAATACCCATCATTGAAAGCATGTTGACCAGGTTTTTTCCCACTTTGTCAAAACAGTTAGTTTTTCATTTCAGTATGCATTCTAATTTCAAGTAAAGAGAATTTTTAAACCAAACATCAAAAAAGGTGGATCTATAATGATATCTACTGGCTGTGTGATTGAGATATTTAATTGCCTAATGATTTAAATAAATAATAATTATTGTTATACTTGCTGATACATTTATTTCATACGTAAGAATCTATTTTGCCTGTAATATAATCCTTGTGAACAAGTTTCTGAAAAAGAAAAGGAGAGCATTTACAAATCAAGAATTTTTTGTAGAATGTATTATCTTCATCTACTTGTGCACATTTTAACAACATCCCTCAAAGTATTTATAAATATGAAATTAGAGCCCAGTGGAACCCAGATATGGTATAAAAATGCAAGTGTCAGTGAGCCAGACTTCTTTTATTTCAGGCAAACAGAGGAATTTGGGATGCTGCTGCTCTGTCAGTGAGTCAGATTCACCTTCTTTCAGTTGCACAAAGAACAATTATCTGAACACCCAGGGAGTGTGAACACCTGTTTCCTGGCTTCACCGGTATGGAAACACTCCTCAGTATTTCCATCCTCAAGTTTATTTTATTCTTTATGTAAAAAGAAACTGTCAAACCTGATTTCGTAAAAGTGGTTCTTTTTCCACTGGATATGTATATAGAAAGTGAGCTTGAAAACTGTTCTTGCACTTGTTCCCTTTTTAAACAACGTGATTTCATGTTTCTCCTCTTTTTTTTCTCCCCTTCACTTTTCTCCTCTCCTGAAAGGTGAAAGGTGGTTGGGAGTGTCCAGCATGGATTCACTGAGACTAAATCATGCTTGACCACGCTTGATTGTGTCTGGAATGCACTGTCCAGTGTTGGAACTTCAATAAAAGAAAAATAATAATAAACTGGAATGGGTTCAGCTACCTGAGGTGGTCAAGGAGTACTTCAGGAGCACCTAATGGCAGCCTTCCAATACCTACAAGGAGATCATCAAGAAGACAGAGCCAGGCCATTCACACACATACACCATGGGTGGATCAGTGACAAGAATCATAAACTGTAACAGGGGAAGTTCAGATGAAATACAGGGGCAAAAATTCACTATGAAAATAACTAAGCAATGGAACGTTACCAGGGCAGTTGTGTAACCTCTGTCATTGCAGACTTTCAAGATCTGGGTGGACAAAGCCAAAGTAACCTCATCTAAAGTCAGTATTGACCCCAGTTGAGGAGGAGGCTCGACTAGATGACCTCTTGAGGTTGTGTCCTACCAGAAATATTCTATTATTTCTATGGTATTTCTATTGCTAGATTATACTGTGATACAGAGATGTTAATCATCACAAAAATTAAGATTTGTACTACTATTAGGTTGTACTTGAAACCTGCATTAATATGGGTGCTACACACTACCAGTAGCTGATTTATACATGCACTCTGGTCACATAAGCAATTCCCATGTCAAATATGACTATGATAATTCTCCTTTTGAAGTAGTCTCATCGTGAAATTCTCCTTCATATATAATCCTGTGAACCATTGTAAAGCCTTTTGCCCTCAACTCTCAGATGAATGCAGGAATGGCCTTTACAGCATCAGACCACAGCTCCATCTAATTCAGTATCCTGTATATAGCAGTTGCTGAAAGGCAAAGCTGTGGAAATTGGCAAAAATAGGGCAAGTATACACAATAATTCTCCCAATTGCTTTTCCAGATTCTAACGCTTTCTGGTTCAAAGATTTCCCAAGTTAGACAACTTTTTGAGAAGTCTTTAGCCCTTAATTCATTTACAGAATCATAGAATCAGGTTGTTCATGATCTAGTTGAAGATGTCCCTGCTCATTGCAGGGGGGTTGGACTAGATGACATTTGAAGGTACCTTCCAACCCAAACTATTCTAATGATTCTATGTTGCTCAGAGCCCCGTCCAGCCTGGCCTTTAGTGTTCCCAGGGATGGGGCGTCTACCACCTCTCTGGAAAACCTGTTCCAGTATTTTACCACTCTCACTATAAAAAATTTCTTCCTCATGTCTAGTCTGAATCTTCCCTCCTTTAGTTTAAAACCATTATCCCTTGTCCTAGCACTACAGGACCTGCCAAAAAGTCTCTCCTCGTCTTTCTTATAGGCCCCTTTTAAGTACTGAAAGGACACAAAAAGGTCTACCAGTAGCCTTCTCCTGGCTGAACAGGTTGATTTAACTTAAGTGAACTTGTAGACTTCCCCCATGGACTCATAAATGCTTAATATTCATCCTGATTGTGGTACGACAATAAAATAGGATACTTAAGAAATTCAAGAAGGCTATAAAATGGAATGGTTGCTGGTAAAGAGCCAAGCACAATAAAACAAAGCATAATCTTGCAGTACCAGGAATACGTTTAATGTCAGGCAAACAGTCGTGGACAAAGTGTTCTCCAATACTCTGTTAACAGAATTATCAACCTCATGAGTAGAGGAAGTAGACTGAGGGGAGTGATTATCTTCATAACTCAACATTTTCTAAAATACTGTGCCGAGTTTCAGGCCTCCCGATACATGCAAGATGTTGATCAGCTGGAACTAGTTCTGTAGAGGGCTATTGAGATGGTTGAGGATCTGGAACGTATATTGAACAGGAAATGGGGCATGTTTAGCCTTGAGAATAGCAGCCTTCCAACACCTACAAAGAGGTTTATAAGAAGATGAAGCCTGTTTCTTCACAATAACGTATGGTGAGAGGATGAGAGACAAAAGATATAAACTGAAACAGGAGACGTTAAGAGTGGTTGTGAGGGGGAATCTTTTCCTAATGAGGACAGCCAAGAAGTGGAATGGGTTGTCCATAGAGATTGTGCAGTCTCTGTCCTTGGAGATTTTTAACACCTAAGTGGAGAAAGCCCTAAGCAACCTCATTTGACTTCTTAGCTAACCCTGCTTTGAGCAGAAAAGTGGACTAGAGACCTCCTGAGGTCTCTTCCAACCTGAATTATTCTGTAAGCCTATCCCTGTTCTGTGTCCCTACTTTATATTGTACCTCACAAATACTGCTGAGGTACAGCAAAATACAGGAATGAAACTAGTACGATTGTCCCTGTCTCAGGATGTGAAAGGTCACATCCATGGGCTTTGTGCCAGTAGATGACACTATAATAGCTATAGAAGACAGTACAAGCATATTCAAAGTCCTGGTTCAGAATTAAGTTGGCACTGTCACTTGGTATTTCTCTAGGAGCCTGAAGTTAGTATGGTGAACGTGTCGAGTTAACCATAACCTGATTTTATTTCATCTTCCACATAAAGACAAGGTGGAACTGCTTCAGCCTGAGTGGCTGATGGAAGCTTGGTAATGGAAAGCATCCTTGTCCAGTTGGTTTTGTGATGACAGCAGATGAGATGACATGATCTAGTCAGACATTACTATAGGTGTATTTATCAGCAACAAAGAAGAGTTGCACAATTGGGTCAAGATGTGTCCTGTGCTCTCCAGTCCACCACAAAAGAAGTATGAAAGAAAGACACATCCAGCAGGTTCTGGCCTTTGAGACATGACAATATCATGCAGGAAGTATAAGCAAACTCTTTCATTTAGCGTGGATGGCTCAGATGTCCTGATTACTGAGGGAACAGTTTTCTACAAACTTGCACAAGAGCAGCTGGTTAGTATATGTACATACATATGCATTCTTATCCCCATATTAAAGCTTCCACTGTAGGGTAGAAGGTAAAATCATTGAGATCCCAAAGCCAAAGGGCTGTAGAACAGTTAGGAGAATGCTCCCCAATATTTATCTACCTCCTCTATTATTAACCAGAGTTTTTATATGTAATTGCAGTTGTCTGATTGGCTTTTCCTCACATGGGTCTCTCATTGGTGCATGTGATCTGCTCCAACTGCCTTAAAAATTTTCTTCACCAATGGGAGGCATCGTAACCCATTACAATTGTAGCGTTGTGCGTTTTAACTTTCCTCATAAAATGACTGATGTACAGTACTAAAGCTTTTAGACAGTTATATATATCTAGGCTAGGCTATTTCAACAGAGTTTAACTGGAACTAATCCCGAAGGTCATTCAGAAATTCTAGCAACCGAGAAATAGAGCTGTCTACTTTCTGAGCAACACAAATCACACATGCATTTAGCATTGCACATTGAATGCAGTAATACTCCAGGTAAAAATTATATTATCATCTTATCCATTCATTGATAAAGAATGCTGAATTTTGTGTGGTTTTTCGTTTGGTTTGGTTTTGCTTTGTTTTCTTTTGTTTTGTTTTTTAAGAAGGAGGCTAGCTATGAGTCTAATTATACCTCTAGAAGAACAACATTGTAAGCGGCATTCTTTTTGTCTAAACAAGCCTTCAAATATTTATGTCAAGCAGTTAAAGGCAGTATATTCTTTGAGTTCTCACCAGGACTTGAGTTTGGTAAAACAGTACACATAAAAAATAAAATTAGAAGATTCATTCATAAAATCATTCATAACAAAATTAGAACATTCATTCCTTTATGAAGTCTTGCCTCATGCTTGGAAAGAATGGGAAAATAGAACAACTTTTTTGAGAAAAAAGAAAAAGACTATTTGCTTTGCAGCGGCCTCACCTGAACATAGTAAGAGCCTAAATTTCACAACTTAAAGTTATATATTGGATATGAATCGCCACATGTAAAGGCATAGATATAGGCAGAAAGCAGTCATAATACAGCACAGTTTGAAGCCTTCAGCATTATGAAACAAGGACTTTTCTCATTATTAGCATGGCCATTTTCTAAAGAGTAAATACTTAACCCTGTACATATATCTGTAGACTTCAGAGAACTGCCTAGAAAAATGTGGGTGAACAAAACTCTTCCAGTTCCAAGTACTGTTTTCAAGATATTGTCAATGACAAATACAACCTTGAATATGTACTAATGCTAAACAATAAAGAACAAAAAAATCATGATCCCTGCATCCATATACTCAGTATTCCGGAAGTATAACAAATGATAGCAGGTGGTGCAGCCTCTCTTGATAATGTCCCTTCACTCTTTGCTGTCAACAAGTGTTCTAAAATATAATCCAAATGCTCTATCATTTCTAAGTGCAGGAATATCACTGACTTCAGTTCTTCCATTCTACCTGTTGAATTACTGTCTAGCTCCCCATAGAGCCTTATACTTACTACTTACTGTTTCTCTTCTAGCTTTTGGGAGAATGATAGGATTGCTTCATTACAGCTTTTTTCTGGTGTCAATAACTTTATTTTTAAAAAGTACTTTGTGAAATAAATTACCAAAAAAGAAATGTATCCTGTTGAAAAGTATACCAAAATTTGGTAAAGTAGAAAGCCTAAGAATCACAGAATCACACAGAATCACAGAATGTTAGGGATTGGAAGGGACCTCGAAAGATCATCTAGTCCAATCCCCCTGCCAGAGCAGGAACACCTAGGTGAGGTTACACAGGAAGGCGTCCAGGCGGGTTTTGAATGTCTCCAGAGAAGGAGAATCCACAACCCCCCTGGGCAGCCTGTTCCAGTGTTCCGTCACCCTCACTGAGAAGAAGTTTCTTCTCACATTTAAGTGGAACCTCTTGTGTTCCAGCTTGAACCCATTACCCCTTGTCTTACTATTGGTTGTCACCGAGAAGAGCCTGGCTCCATCCTCGTGACACCCACCCTTTATATATTTATAAACATTGATGAGGTCACCCCTCAGTCTCCTCTTCTCCAAGCTAAAGAGACCCAGCTCCCTCAGCCTTTCCTCATAAGGGAGATGCTCCACTCCCTTCATCATCTTTGTGGCCCTGCGCTGGACTCTCTCCAGCAGTTCCCTGTCCTTCTTGAACTGAGGGGCCCAGAACTGGACACAATATTCCAGATGAGGTCTCACCAGGGTAGAGTAGAGGAGAAGCAGAACCTCTCTCGACCTACTAACCAACCCCTTTCTAATACACACCAGGATGCCATTGGCCTTCTTGGCCACAAGGGCACAGTGCTGGCTCATGGTCATCCTGCTGTCCACCAGGACCCCCAGGTCCCTTTCCCCTACACTGCTCTCTGATAGGTCATTCCCCAACCTGTACTGGAACCTGGGGTTGTTCCTGCCCAGATGCAAGACTCTACATTTCCCCTTGTTATATTTCATTAAATTTTTCCCCGCCCAACTCTCCAGCCTGTCCAGATCTCGCTGGATGGCAGCACAGCCCTCTGGCGTGTCAGCCACTCCTCCCAGCTTGGTGTCATCAGCAAACTTGCTGATAGTACACTCAATTCCCTCATCCAAGTCATTGATGAATATATTGAACAGTATTGGTCCCAGAACTGACCCTTGAGGCACTCCACTAGATACAGGCCTCCAACCAGACTCTGCCCCATTGATCACAACTCTCTGGCTTCTCTCCTTCAGCCAGTTTGCAGTCCACCTCACTACCCGATCATCCAGTCCACACTTCCTCAGTTTTGCCGTGAGGATGCTGTGGGAGACGGTGTCAAATGCTTTGCTGAAGTCAAGGTAGACCACATCCACTGCCCTGCCATCGTCAATCCACCTTGTTACATCTTCATAAAAGGCTATGAGGTTGGTCAAACACGACTTCCCCTTGGTGAAGCCATGTTGAAAGAAGGCCTTCGGAAATCATATTTGTTGTTGACATTCTGTTTACTATTTGTGCTTCAGCTGTCAAAGGCTTTTTTACAGAGTAAAGCAAATAGACAAAATAATTCAGAAAGAAGGGATGCTAGTCAGCCTAGTCAAGAGTACATTTTGATGAGGTCAGTTCAGAAAGATTAAAAAACAGAGAGTAGCTGAGAAGAAAAAAATAAACTATAGAGTAAAAGATTGAAGTGTTTAGATTTCTTGATGTACTGAAACACAAATGCATGTTCTTCCTTGCCTTTTAATTCTTCCATCAAATAGATTAAAAGAAATAAAGAGTTCAGAAAAAGCAAAGATTCGTAGGTAGGACACTGAGGATCCCCTTCATTCTTCTCTCTGTTCAAACAGATTTAAAATGGATACAAAGAGGACACAGGACCAGTGACGATGTTTGGATGCTTCTCAGTGGGGAGATGCAATCTTAGTGGTACCGCAGAGGATACATCTCCTGCAGACATGAGATACTGAGTGTGAAGAGCACTTAGCTGTTTCTCTCCCATTGTTGTTATTGATTCAGGTTCACACCAAAAGGAGCTTTGGAACCTTTAGTCAAAGAATTCCACTCAGGGTAAGAATCAGTAGATGTACTTGAAATTTCAAAACCAGAAACAACTGAGACACTGAACTTTCGAGGTCCCTTCCAATCCCTAACATTCTGTGATTCTGTGATTTCTGTGATTCTGTGAAAATTTGGGTCATCAAATGGGATCTGAATTGAAGACTACTCCAAAAATGTTATCTAATAAACAACCAAAGTCAGAGCCAAAGGAGACACTCAAATAAAGTTAAATTCAAGTGAAATACCAAAAATCTTTAAACCTCAAAGTAATACTGAAAAATCCTAAAACAAAGAAAGGCTGAAAAATTTCTCCTTGACAGCTCCGTTAATATTCACTAAACTGTTCTCTTGGATACCATTTAAACTAGATTAAAAATATATATATTTTTAATCATATTCTCAAATATGCCTGAATCCAAACATTATATTGTGTTATACTTTTTTAAAGAAAAGTTACAACATTTAAATTGGTTTTTGTCACAGAGACACCCCAAAAGTCAATTTAGGCAGTCAACAAGCTCCAAAGAGAATTTATTCTAGCCAGAACAGTTTAACCAAGAAACCAACTAGAAACGGGGTTTATCCAAAGTATTTAACACTCTGACAACATAAAACACAAGTTAGGATACCAGTTGAGGAAATTATTTTTGTATGACCACATAAGAATAATTATGATCCAAGCATGCGCACATTCACTCATGAAAAACAGAACTAGAGGCCTCTTTCACTCAAGGGTATCCAGTAGAGAATAATCACTTGCCAGGGTGGGCAAGGGCTCTTTCAAGGATATATCCAGAAGGGAAAAACATTCACCAAAAGAGGAAGCAAGGTGCACTCAATCCTGGGAAGTCTCTTTAGACTGTGTCCCGATCTAAGGAGAGGGCTCCGGTTCACAGACCTGCTGCTCTGAGAAGACCATTCAAAGGAGGTCTTCATTGGGGG
Source organism: Caloenas nicobarica (assembly GCF_036013445.1). Taxonomy (NCBI): domain Eukaryota; kingdom Metazoa; phylum Chordata; class Aves; order Columbiformes; family Columbidae; genus Caloenas; species Caloenas nicobarica. The sequence goes on from NC_088247.1 coordinate 30,053,398, forward strand.
CCCTGTTTTATAGCCTGGCCAGATCTGGCTGTGGTCATTATGACATGACCCAGAAGCTTCTCAGCTTCTCTGGGCACCTCCTTTGTTGAGGACTCTGTCAGATGACTGAGGGTCCCTCCCCTACTGCCCCTGCTGGCCAGGCAGAGACGAAGTCAGTGTGCCAGAGGATGGGGGAAGATGTGAAGATGTTGCACCACCCTAGGTCCATACTGAGGACAGGCCCAGTGGGGCACAAAAGGTGCTAAAGAGCCATCACTGCCCTATTGAAGGCTCCATATCTCATCAGAGTATGTGCAACTGCCATAGTTTCTACATTTATAATTTCTGTCAATTCCATCCAGAAGTCAGCTTCACTTTTTCCTAACAAAAACACTGGTCTGAGTAACTATACAATGACTTTCTGTAGTCATGTTATGCTGTTAGAATGGTGTTCTCCCCTCTGTTTTTTTTTGCCAAGTTGAATATTGTCAGCACAGGCTTCTTACAGCAGTAGATGTCACTGCTCGTTCGTGCTGCTGGAACTGGCATCTTATGTTCATGTTAGTTGACGACCTGCAGTCAGAAGTGGTGGCCTTCTAAGATCCTGCAGATTCAGAAATGTCAGACTTTACCAGTAGATCTTGAATAGTTGCTCACACACAGTTATGTGCGCTGAGTTCACTTATTCATCCACATTACTAGGGTAAAGTCTCAACAAAAGCTTGTCCAAGGCTACATCCTCCACATAGAGGTTCTAAGTCTACAGCTTTGGAGGCAGAGCTTTTTGTGCAATTGTTGGGGTACTTGATTTCTTTTTCCTTGGATCCAGAGAAAAACAAGATGAAGAGAAATTACCTCAAGATATTTTTCCTGACACCACATAAAAGCATACAAAAGTTTGTTAAAAGACCATGCCAGAAAAGGATATAGTTACATGAAACATAATGTGGATACATCACAGATACAATAGAAGCTTCCCCAACATAATAATAGAAATAAAGGGAAATGTTCACAGAGTTTATTCTGCACAGTGATAGAAAAAGCTGCCGTTTTTTTTTTAACCATGGCAAAGAGCTAAACAGTTCCAAAATCCTCTTTCTGATTTCTAGTTTCACATGTAGTCTGCAACTCCCTTATCCTATTTGATTTACCCATTTTTTTCTCCATCAAAGTAGCACCATTTTTTTTAAAAAAAGACCCACTTCATAATCTCTTCTACTCTAATACCTTTTTTAAAAAGGTTTGCTTTTATTCTATTTTATCAAACTTTACAACCTTCTAAAGTATTCCTGAAAGTGTTTGATTGTTTAACCTCAAGATAAGATCGGGTGGTTATGATGATTTGTTTAACTCAGCTTGTATTTCCTACAACCTTTTTTTTTCTTTCTGACTAATATTCTGTATTCTAATTGGGTCTGTGAACAACAGCCCTCATTAATTGTTCTTAATACTCATTATATTTCAAAGTAAATTTTCTTTCCTTCTATAGGCTGATATTTTTCTCTATCATCTGTTTTATACTGAGGTGTATCAGCTATAATTACCAGATTAAAATCTCAACTTAAAAGTGTGTTCAGTGTTCAAAGGTCAACTTTAAATTCACTACCCATGCATCATTTTTCTCAGATAACTGAGCACTTTGAGACTGGCAGACAATATGGAGATCTTTTTTTGTGTGTATGTGTTTGTTGCACAGTAAGGAGTTCTCCAGGAAGAATTTCAAGAAGTGGAGATAAACCTCGATGGTTTAATCAAGTATTGAAAAGTGCATAGAAGAAAAAATAGCAAGAGCTCAGCTGGGTGCAAGACCTGAACTTCTTCAAAACTGTTCATAATCTTTAAATTGGATATATAATTAGGCACATGATGGACTGGGTAAAAAATTAACATAAATTACAAATCAAAGGCCAGGAATAAGTAGCAATTTATAAAGCCATAACTTTGAAAAGTTTGATTAAACATATTTTTCAAGTACCAAAGTTGAATGAATAGAGGTACCATAGGGTACAACTTGACCCTTATTTTTGCTATAACTGTCAGAAAGACTGAATGAATTTGTATGCCATAAGTTAGAACTGTATTAATTTTCCCATAGGAGGATAATACTAGTTTAATCTGTTCATAGCACATGCAATACTGCATTCAGAGCTTTAGGGAACGTTATATGACAGAACTGAACTATGATTTATGGTAAGTTAAACACATTTATAATTCATTAGAATTCTCCGACCATAGTGAAATGTTTTGGAGACTTCGCTTGGAAATTTTCAGTGAAGGATTAAACCCATGGCTAAGATTTCCCTTTAAGTGTATTTATTAAGCATGTGATTCTTGTAGTGCCAGTAGCTTTATGGGAGCTTTGCCCAAATAAGGGTTGTGGGATAAAACCATACTGAAGTGCAAAAGTACATGTGTAAACAAAAATAGATGCATTTCATTAACTACAAAATACAGCTGCTATATAAAGGAATGTTTGAAGTTACATGTCTTTTGCACAGTTAACTTCAGATTATTTTTTTTCCTAATCTCCAAATTTCTTTTAATAATATTTGTGCACTTAACTTAAAGAGAATCCTAAACATAAAATAAAAATTAACCTCTATAAAGCTCCTGAACCATGCCAGCACAGTTAAAGTCCAGAGGATAATGATTTTTAGTAGTAATATTATTTCTTTTAACATTCTGAAAAATGTAATAGGTGGAACTAAATAAGATATGAATGGAAAAAGAGGCTGCTAAAGTAAGCGTACAATAAATTAAGTGTTACAGTGAACTCAGAACTTTCAGTTGAATGAGAAGATTAAGGCACAAAATATTATTCCAGTGAAATACTTCACCAGAACAGAAACAATAATGGATGAATGGATGAAAAGGTGGGTGAATGGAAGGAGGCTGAGATAGATATGTTCGATTAAAATGTCCACATAGATTAATGTACAGCTGCCATACAAAGTAGATTGTGCAATATTTATAAATCAGCATTGAACGATAAAGATATTTCACTACTTTTTGTTTCAAAATTTGAATTAAAGTTCCCAGTTCTTGAAGCTCCTGTTTCCTTCAAAATTTGGTTTGATGCTCAAAATTAGAACACAATGCAAACTTAATGCCAAATAATGTCTAACACTTTGTTTTGATATAACTGGAAAGGCATTTTAGCAAATTTCTTTTGATGTCCATCTGATGTTCCAAAATATATGTCAACTAGTTTTCTAATAACTTTAGAGGTATCAGTGGAACTTCTCAAAATCTTACTCCATCCTTTCAACATCAAAATATTTATTTCATTAATTCTTGTTCACTCATGTTCCCATACTTCAATTTCATCCTGTTCCCCTTTTAACTTCCAGGGATTGTATCCTATACTCTTCCACCTCAGCATGATTCTTTTAGTCTGTCTCAGAATAGACTCTCTTGAATTTTAAAACTGAATAACACAATAGCAATCTTTTCCATGACACAAGTATATAAGTATGCATTTTCTTTTTTTTTTGCACTCCTTAAAGCTTTCAGCTCACCTTCAGGAACAAATTGATTTTTTAGAAGTGCAATAGTATTGCAAAAAATATAGGTACACAGTGAACTCATTGTTATTCTGATATATAGGTACTTGAGGGATCAGGATCTTAATGGGTGCAATTACTTACAAGAAGCATCCTTCAGAAACACCCTTTCTTCTTTAAATATTGTCCCTTATCAGAAAGGAGGCAAGTCTATCTGAACTGAAATCCTGTACTTCCATTTACACAAGGTAGATAATCATCTTGCAGTAACAGTTTCTCTTACAGGCCTCAAATAGAGCTATTCAATCTCAGCGGAGTCTTCCTTGGTTCACAAACCAATCAATCAGTAGCAATCAGTAGTTCTTTTTATAAGGCCTCACACTGTTGAAGCATCTCTAGTTCTTATACAAAATTCAGGCAGCAGTTGTCTTATTAATGATAATTCCAGTTGAGAAGATGGATACCTGTTTCATGTTCAAAATTCTTTTCATGAAAAAGTTAGTTATGAGCAGCAAATGCTACCTATCTTTAGAATACTAAACACAAAACTTACATGGTACTTAATTATCCCCTTTAGATTCTGTGATTATGTATTTATATATCAGTGTAGGAGAGAAGTTATTTTGTTATTATTAACATCACCATATAATATCTTTTTCTCTACCTATATATATTTGAATCCTACTTTACAGTTCAGTAGACAAACATCTGTATTGCGCTGCTCTAAACCATAGTCTCAGCCAAAAATCCCATCTGTAAAATGAGATAAAAATAAGGCCTTAATGAGGTCCTTCATTTACAAGCAAATTTAATTTATAATTTCCCTGATTGGATTAGAAAACACCTAAAAAACAATTGGACAATTATATTGCTATGAAAGTCTGATAGACTCTTGTAAATAAAACATTGCTACTGATCACAAGAACAGAATTCAATCTGAGGGACACATACTAAGACATCCAAATGCCAATTCAAAAAGTTATTTAGATTTTTGTATTTAATTTGAAAAATCTAAATCTAAATCTTTTCACCAAAATAATAAGGAAGATTAAGTCCTCACAGCTAGAAACAAGTAGTTACTCGGGTACAGTTATTAATGTTTTGACTATCTTGATTATGTATTCAACTACAGTATAATAAGTTTGTAAGAAATAGCCAACATATATATGTAAAAAACAAAATGTGTCAGAGAAAGATAGCGTTCTTTTATGACAAGATAAATAGTGAATGAGGAGGAAGCAGGAGACATGATATAGGTTTCATGTAGTAAGAAGCTGTTCACGTAACATTGTAATATGCAAACTGGTGAAGTGGGAGACAAATTAAATTGTTTTGTGGTGGGTATGGAACTGAGAGAAAAGCCATCTGCAATAAGTGATTTTAAAAAAATATTGTTATCACATTTTGAGATTACTTCAAACAGCAAAATCTGGACTCTGTATGACACTCATGTCTATTTAAACTGTTCGTTAATTTAAACTGCGGAACATTACACTGAGAAACTTTGTCAGTCACACCAACTAAGAAAGAGACAGGAAGAATTCTGGACAACAGGATTAGAATTCAGAACAATTTGATTATGCTTTGGAACAATGTTAACAAATCAATTAAAATTGTTGTAACAAGGGGAAATGTGGCGGACCATATACAGAAAGAGAAACCAAGTATCCACATGTGAAGTGAAGAATTATTATTGTGGCTTGCAAAATAAAGCCATCTCATTCCAAGATGTATTAATATGAACGTTTTTAAGCAAGATACTACGATAACTATTTTTCTGCTTTATCACCTTTCCTGAGACTGTGTTTGGTGTTCTACATCCATTTTGATCATGAACACCTAAGAAGCATAGTGACCAATTACAGAAACTCCAAGAGAAAATTTTTGAGAGCAACTGGTTTGATCAAAGGTTAAGAAAACATAATATTTGAAGAAAGATTCAAAAGAATGTTTATTTTCTAAGGAAAAAAAATACTGAAGGAATAATGTAACAGTCTTCAAACAATTAAAATATTGTCATGAGAGGGATGATGAGGAAGTGTTATCCATTCTGCTATACAGAACAATAAGCAATTATCTTAAATTACAGCTAAAATGTTACAGATTATAAAATAGGAAACATAGTGTCACTGTAAAATTACTTATGCATTACTAAGAAATATGCACAGTGGTGGAATCAAAGCTTCACCAGATATTTATATGAACAATTTAGACAAGCATTCATCAAGAATAATCTAGGTTTACCAATCTTAAAATTCAGATGTTGGACTAAATGACTCATGAGATCTTTTGGAGCCCTCCATTTTCCTGATTCCTATGTTTTATAAATTTTCATATTAAAGGGGAAATGTTAGCTAGGAGGAATGATGAGTGATAATTTCAATCAGAAAAAGAACTCTTTTTTTATTTATAATACATAATACATTTAAAAACAACCCTCAACACTCCAACTTGATCATAAGTACTATCTTATTCTCCAATTTGAAATGGATTTGCTTATAGTATTAATAATGTGTACTGTTCTAAGACAAATCTTCCTGCTTTTTCTCTGTCCTTCACAAATTATTTCCTACATAACAATAAAGTGCTATCACTTTATCCATCTGGGGAAATGTGGTATACTCTTTCCCACTTTCTAATCCAGTCAGTCTGCAGTGTGCTAGTTTGCTTGAAACTCCTAAGATACAGAAGGCACTATATTTTCATTTACCATATGTGAAAGAGTGCTCTAGATTCATGGTTATGACATTATCTCCTTATTCATCTGTGTTTTAAAATAAACAAAAACTTTTATAACGTTGTGAAACTTTTCATCCTCTTTTTTTTTGTTTTTGTTTATTCGTTTGGTTGGTTTTTTTTTTCTCTTCTCCTGGTTTTACTACAAGAAAGTCTGTTTATAGAATTTAGGAAGACAGATGTTTAGATATTAAGCAAGCATCAAGAGACAGTTAAGCTGAAGTAAAAGGAAATTGACTGTTTTCACATGTTCCACACAGGGACATTCACTTCTGAAGGTAGGCATAGAAATGAACCATGACCCTTCCAAATGGCTAAGCTATAAATTATCTGAAAGTATGCCTGAAGACCATACAGGTTTATACAACTCCTTCACTGCACATATCACACTGCCTTATATGCAACTTAAAAAAAAAAAAAAAAAGTGGCTTTCAGAACGTTGTAGAATGTGCATAATCTGCTGACACAAGTCAATGATGCCATTCTGGATCCAACCTCCGTGGCTGTCCCAGGTTTGAGATGTGGTACAATGTCATACCAAAGGATTGATTTCTCTGTCAAGAAGAAGAATCTCTCCAGAAGATTTCTCTTTCAGAGGCTAAACACATTACTGTCACAGTGACATTCATACAATACTTAAATTTCTGAAGAGGATTTCCATATATACTTATACCAGTCTTAAGTGATAATGGAAGCTTTGCTCCCTTTCACAGCAACCTTCAACAGAGCCAGAACATAAATGAGAACTATTTCTCATCAGTTTATTTCTGATATCATAATTTTTATGACAGCTAAAGGGAAATCATCAACCCCTAACATATAATGTTTTTCTACCATGATATGAAGTTTAACATAAGAGATTTAGGCATTATGAATTAGAATTATTAGAATGTAAATGGTAAATTTTACAATTTGGTCTTCATATAAAATTATGCATAAGAGTTTAACAATTTTCCAAAGACAGGAGTGACACTCTATTTTTATAATATGCTGTATGAAAGGTCATTTGTATTGTGTTTAAGGTATGAAAAAGTCCAAGCTGTCTGTTAGACTTTGGCTTGTGAATGCCTGAAAATATACATATCAAATATTGTATCATTATATTTCAATATAATATTAAACTGAATCAATATTTTATTTCAATATAATATAGAAAATACACATTGTAACATAAAAATATTCATTTGCCCAGAAATACCTATCAGAAAATTTAAGGCTACACAGAATTATGGTTATAAAATATTCCTTCTCTTTTGAGATTTATTTATTTTTATAAATAAGTTTAAAAGGACTTTTATATACTTTTTAATAGACTTTGAAACCTATATTTTTTTAACCAAAGGCTAAAGTAGTTCATCCTCAGAACTGTACTCTGTGTAGATTTCATTATCTTAGTGTATGAAGACAGATTCAATGTTACTGGGGAAGTACGATTCTTTGTAAAATTATGCAGTTGTGGTATAACAACACCAGGTTTTTAACCTCTTTTTCCATTAATCAGTCATGTACTGTTCTGCAAATGCAAACTACTGGAAATTCATCACTGCAAGAAAACAAAAAACCTTCTATAGAAGTGCTTCCTTGCCCTCATGCTTGGTCTATTTCAGTGAATTTGGTTAGTATATATTCTGAGAAAGTTTAAAAGCCTTTAATATTTCATATTATGGAAAACAGATTTGTTACATATGAAAAAGGTAAATATTTTGAGAAAAAACTTGTTTCGTTTTTGTATTCACTGCATTGTCCATCAAGTAGTTGTTTACCAGAAAGTAAACAAAGTAGCTAAAAGTAGTAAATTTCTTGTTCTATAACAGAACTCATATGAAATCAGTCCATGATAGCTGTTTAGTACTCTAAACAGCTTGTAGCTTAAAGTTTTGACCACAACTTAGGTGTGATCTTGTAAATGCCAAGATGGTGCAGTAGGAGAGTTGCACATTGCAATAAGTTTGGTATTCAAGATCTTTTTCAGTTCTTCTATTAACAGACCTTTATGCACACCTCGAACACATCTCTTTCTTCTTCTAGCAATCATAATATCACTAACATTATGACATAGTTTGAGCTCCCAAATGTTGTACTGTACTATAATACAACAAAGGAAATATAATAATGTTTGCATTCATTGAAACTATTGTGCCAAAAAAAGCTGCAGTGCTTAAATTGATCCTGTATTCAAGGTAACTGTGAATTTTATGTAACAAACGATTACTGTTTATTAAACCTGTCAGACAATGCTATCTCCTCAACTAATGCGGAGATATCAGCATGTCTCCTCTGACCACTTTTTCTGCCAACTTTCTTTTTTAAGGATAACAAAAACCTTCATGTTCATTTTTCAGCAAAACTCATCCAGTTCCAGATATGCTATTCTGTTAAAAGTCATTCTTTAGTTATCAGACTCAATACACAGCATGTCACTGACAGCATCAGCCATTATAGTGTAATTTACTGCATCCAGAACTGCACAGTAAGTTTGTATTCATTAACAGAGAAGAAAAAAAGACTTACTGAATCAGCCAAATCAAATACAGGTGTTTGGCCAAGTGTACAATTAAAAGCCATAAGCATAGCAGACCTTGGTGTTTTCCCTTCACTTCCATCCACTCTTTGAATTTAAGGATGGATATTAACCAAGAAATTGATAAAAGGTGTCTGATCTGAAAAACACTATACTACCTCATCAATATATTCCTACAAGGCTAATTCAATACAGCATGTTACAATAACGCAATGTCAGGCATTAAGCATTTTGCAACAGAATTTATTCTGAGAACATTCTGTGACTGTACACAGACAGCATATGATCCAAACATTTGGCAGGTGGAAGTGAATCTTGTGAATTATTCATGAATGGCTTAAATCCATGAACCATTTATTATCTGCTTGGTACAACTCTATTTAAGTAGACATTGTAATTTTTTTTTTTTTTCTGAGGAAGGCATCAATTGAAATTTTGTGACTACAAGTAGGAGCTTGGTTGCCTGGCTGTTGTTGTTATGCGTGTAATCTTTGTATCTGTAATAAGAAATATTCAATCAATGTCTCAATATTTGAAGATAAAGTAATTTCTTTTATTTTGCCTTTCATGGGCTATGAGATTTCTTTATCCCTAAAATTATCACATTCAATGTCACATGTTTTTGTTCTTAAGGCTGTGAAATTTTATGAAGAAGTAGCACTGACAAAGAGAAAGAAAAATATGTGGATGAGATTTTGTATATGCTTTTTATTTATGTTTATATTTTAAGCAGCTTACATTGGGCAGTAGACTAGCCTGAAACAGATCAGTGACACATGTAACATGAAGATATTAAAGAAGTATATTAAGTTATCTCTTAGTCCCAAAATTTCTCATATAAACAGTACTTCCACATGTTATATTTACAGTCCTAAATATCAGTGTTTCAATTTAGAATGTTGGAAATCCAACATGTATGTATGATCCCTCTGTGGATTTATTTACAATAAATCAGTGTTGACATTACCATTGTCCCCAATGATGTAAGGTTACAAAAAATAATGTCAGGCTACCAGGGAGGATGAGTGGGAAGGACCCTGCTGCTTCAAGCAGAGGCTACAACCCATTAGCAAGGAGTTGAGAACAGCAGGAGGCATGGTATCCACCCTGCACAGAACTGCACCTTCAGCGACCCTCATGGTTCCTCCCGCTGCAAGAACTGATGCACCCACCAAAACTGAGCTTGCAAGGGAACACATAGCTGTCCAGGTCCCAGGCTGCAGGGGGTGCGCCCAAGTTTCTGCTCAGTATCTGAAGGTAGCAGTGAGCACACCTCTGGGTGATATGCCCAAGTGAAGGAGCTGCTCAGTCTGGTGACCCAGCTTAGGGAACAGGTGTCCAGGCTGAGGAGTTTCAGAGAGTCAGAGAAGGAGATTGACTGGTGCACTCACACTCTACCATCCCTCAGGCAGGTACAGAAGCCTGCCATGGCACTAGAAACAAAGGACTCCATACCCTCTTGCCACCAGGCAGGAAGAGGAGATCAAGGAGATGGCGGAGAATGGAAGCAAGCTACTGCTCAGGGCAGCAGGCGAATCTGCTTTCAGCATTCCCCACCTTCTCAGGTGCCCATACACAACAGGTATGAGGCCCTGGAATTGGACAGGCAGACAACTGATGTTGCAGATGAAGGCTCTTCTGGGATGGAGGGCTCATCTAGGCAACCTATGCCCCACATGAAACACATCAAACTCATCAAAATCACTCATTAAAAGAAGGGTAGCTTCTGAAGGGAACAGAGTGCCTGTTATGCCAGCTGGGCCCAACCTACAGGGAAGTCTGATGTCTCTCTGGGGCCAGGGTAAGAGATGTGGCTCAGCAACTCCCTAGGCTGGTGAGGTCCTCAGACTATTGCCCAGTATTGGTTCTTCATGTTGGCAGTGAAGAGGTAGGAAAGAGAAGCCTAAAGTTAATCAAAAGGAATTTCAGTGTCTTGGGGCAGTTAGTTGAAGGATCAGGTGTTCAGGTAGTATCTTCTTCAATCCTTTCAGTAGCAACCAAGAATATAGAAGGGAATAGTTATACCCAGCCGATCAACACATGGCTCCGAGGCTGGTGTCATCAGCAGAACTTTGGGTTTTTCGACCATGGGTTGGTCTATTCTTCACTAGTTCTACTGACATCCAATGGGATGCACCTCTCTCAGAAGGGGAAAAGGGTTTTTGCTCAGGAGCTAGCAGGGCTGATTGATAGAGCTCAATGACAAGCAACAGGATGGCACACTAAAGCTCGAGGAGCTGAATGCTAGTGAGATTCTTCAGACTGTGCCACAAGGTGATGAGCACAGGGAACCACACTTGAAGTGCTTCTACACTAATGCGTGCAGCATGAGGAAAAAGCAAGATGAGCTAGACACCTTGGCGCAGTCCCAGGGATATGATATAGTTTGCATTAGTGAAACCTGGTGGGATAATTCCTGTGACTGCTGTGCTATGAAGGATGGTTACAGTCTCTTCAGAGGGATAAGCAGGGCAGGAGAGGTGTGGAGGAGTGGCATTGAATGTATCTAAGGGTACTTAAAGAGCTGGCTGATGTCATAGCGAGACTTCTCTCCATGATTTTTCAACACTTCTGGGAATCTGGATTGGTCCCAGTTGACTGGAAGCTGACAAACGTTGTCCCAGTCTTCAAGAAGGGCAACAAGTATGACCCCAGCAACTACAGGCCTGTCAGCCTCACTTCTATGCCTGGCAAAATCATGGAGAAGATTATTCTGGGAGTTACTGAAAAACACCTAAATGACAACATAATTATTGGTCCCAGCCAGCACAGGTTCATGAGGCGAAAGCCTTGCTTAACAAACTTAATTTCTTTCTATGACAAGGTTACCCACCTAGTTGACCAAGGGAAGCCTGGCAATGTGATCTTTTTTTGGATTTCAGTGAAGCCTTTGACACTGTCTCTCACAGTATCCTCCTGGACAAGATGTTCAGCATACAGCTGGATAAACACACAATGCAGTAGATGAGCAACTGGCTGACAGGTCAGGCTCAAAGTGTTCTAGTAGGTAGGGTCACGTCAGGCTGATAACCAGTCTGTAGTGGGCTTCCACAGGGGTCCATCTTAGGGCCAGTACCCTTAATGTCTTCATAAATGACTTGACGCAGGATGTGATGCAATGCTAAGTATGTTCACTGATGACACAAAATTTGGACGAGCGGTTGACACTCCCAAGGGCAGAGAGGCCCTGTAAAGGGATCTGGACAAATTGGAGAACTGGGCAATCACCAACTACATGAAGTTCAACAAGGGCAAATGCCAGATTTTGCATCTGGGACACAGCAAACCTGGCTGTACATACAGACTGGGGAATGAGATGCTGGAAAGCAGCTCTGCAGAGAGGGATCTGGGAGTTGTGGTCGACGGCAAGTTGAACATGAGCCAACAGTGTGCCCTGGCAGCCAAGAGGGTCAGCCGTGTCCTGGGGTGCATCAAGCACAGCATTGCCAGCCGGGCAAGGGAGGTAATTGTCCCACTCTACTCTGCACTGGTGCGGCCTCACCTGCAGCACTATGTGCAGTTCTGGGCACCACAGTATAAAAAGGATATTAAGCTACTGAAGAGCATCCAGAAGATGGCCATGAAGCTGGTGAAGGGTTTAGAGAGGAAGCCATATGAGGAGAAGCTAAAATCACCTGGTTTGTTCAGCCTGGAGAAGAGGAGACTAAGGGAGACTTCATCGTCGCCTATAGTTTCTTATCAAGAGGAGGAGGAGGGGCAGACACTGACAGGTGACCAATGATAGGACCTGACAGAATGGCAGAAAGATGTACCAGTGGAGGTTTAGGTTGGACATTAGGAAAAGCTTCTTCACCCAGAGGGTGGTGGAGCACTGGAACAGGCTCTCCAGGAAGGCAGTCACAGCCCCAAGCCTGACAGTGGAAGTGATTGGACAATACATTGAGACACATAGTATTAATTGTGGGGTTGTCATATGCAGGGACAGGAGTTGGACTCGATGGTCCTTGTGGGTCCCTTCCAACTTAGGACATTCCGTGTTTCTACGAGTCTATGACTAGTAAAGCCCTCACACTCTGTTATACCATAACCAATGTCCTCAGTCTAGCAAACCTCTTAACTGTCTATATAATTTTGTGTATATACATCGTAGTCATTCCTTTTTTGAAGACATTGACATGCCTCTTGATGAGTTCAAACAGTGACTGAGAGACTTCATATGCATTTCAGGTAGATTAATCCTATTATTCAAATGATTTAAAGTAGGGAGCAGTTTCTGTGTTCCTCTTGAACCATTTTTAGAGAGCACAATATTATAGTAGTAATCTGGCCAAACAGAGCATAACTCTCTTCAGAAAGCTGAAGACACAGAAAATAAAATGGTCTTGGGAGTTTCCCAGAAGAAACAAAATCCTCAAAGGTATAAGATATCAAAAATAGGAACAAAAAATATCTCGGTCCTTATGCCAATGTATTTTTTATCACATTAAGTGGGAGAACTCATTTGGCTAAGGGCTTTACTTCTAAGGACTATTTTAAAGGATCAGACCCAAATGAACTGAAATAAAAATTCCAGTTTCAATTAAGGTGAGGTTTCAGAGAGTATTGTGTGCTTTTTGGTTATCTTCTAATTTGAGAATATTAAAGGAACTCCACAGTGTAATATAAAATATGTTTTAATCTCTACATTTAATTATGAAGAGCAGTAAATTGATAAAAATAAAATAGTCCACTATTAATAAAAAGAAGAATTAGCATTCAACTAAGAAGCTGTCAACTTTGCAGTCTGAGGACAAAAGTACTTTCTACCATCAGAAATAAGTCTTTTGATTATTAAAAAAAAAAAAAAATAGTAGTGTAGTTTCTTTCAGAAATATCCTAAAACCTTTTTGAAAACACAGTTTTAAGGAGCTATATTCTCATTTAGGTTTATTTGGAAAGTTGCTAAACAAATCAGAACACCAATTTTATAAAATATTTAAGTAGTAAAATAGTGGAAAAGTTTGTAATTTCGTCTTCATTTCAACATTTAAAAACATTTGTCTGACACTCAGAAAAATGAACATTAGCTTTCGTACTGAAATTGAAAATATTGCCAATCCTGTATCAGTGGAAGATTATTAAAACTTGGCTAATAGGTGTAAAACTGACCAAAGAGTGCACTTACAGCTGAAATTCAAATATAGAGTCATAAAAGTTATTATCAGATACCCTTCCCAAGCAAAATTCTGTCCATATTTTCTCATTGTTCTAAGGAAGATACCTTTCTGCTAATATATGTGAACTTGCCTATATGAAACACCTATGATGCAGATGAATAGATGAGACTGTCCATGAAGGAAAGTAAAGTTCTTATCTTTCCTTATTTCAATTCATAAGCTATTTTTAGCTATGCAAAAACTCACAGCGAAAGACAAAAATCATATGTACAGATTTTATCTATGTTCATATTTTATTCAGAATAGTGTGCTTTTTTTAGTGAATCCTCCAAAAGTTTCTACTTAGAGTACATTTGCTCAGTTTGCAGAGTGTTTTGGGCAGGCAAACTTGGTGCCTTTAGGAGGAAAAAAACCTTGAACTGCCATATCAGACATAAACAGAATGCTCTAGAAACCGTGATAGTTTACGAGGGTCCAAAACAATGACCAGTCTTTCAATTGGTATCAAAGTCAATGTTACAGTGAAAACATTGTTTCAAGAAATGATATTAAATCTAGTTTAATCAATATCTGTTTCGATCCACTCCTGTTGCGTCAAATATTTATGAAATGGTAATAACACAATTATTCCACTTGCAGAAACATGCAGACATGGATGGTATCCGTAGATAAGTGTTTTTTGGCTACCAGTTAGAAAACTCTTTTAGTTCATCCAAATCAGTATCACAGAGATAAGAGCAGGAGAGTGCACCAAGATAAAATTAAAGAGCCAGAAGAAAACCAGCGAGTGGTATATTTCTATCTACATCCTCATCAGCTGGCAAGAAAGGTATATAAGTTTTTCTTTTTATTATTCTTTTTTATTTTCTTTTTATTTTTTATTTCCTTTTCCTTCTTTTTCTTTTTCTTTTTCTTTTTTTTCTTTTTTCTTTCTCTTTCTCTTTCTCTTCTTCCTTCTCTTCTTCTTTCTCTTCTTCTTTCTCCTCTTCTTTTTCTTTCTCTTCTTTTTCTTTCTCTTTTTTCTTTTGTCGTCTTCTTTGTCTTCTGCTCTTCCTTCTTCTTCTTCTTCTTCTTCTTCTTCTTCTTCTTCTTCTTCTTCTTCTTCTTCTTCTTCTTCTTCTTCTTCTTCTTTTGTTTCTCACAATAATTTGGGAAGGAACACTCGGAAAGTAGTCACTAAACTGAAACATTCATCTGCACTTAACAGCGTATTAGTTTCACAGCTTGAAATTTAGACTGGAAACATCTTCTCCTCTGTGTGCCAAAACTATAGCAAAAATTATACCAACCAACTTACATCTCTTTAACAAACAGATACACTCCTGTTGTCTACAGGAGTTGTTCTTGGAAGTATTTTAGCATTCTTGCCAAGGAAATGTGTCTTCCTATAGGGTTTTTTTGGTATGGAAAATTTTTCTATACTTTGTTCTGAAAAATTACCACTCGTTTATTATTTTCTGTGCTTACTATCCTTGAGCAAACCAATAGTTTTGTAAGGCAACACAGATATGTTGTCTCTTTTGTCAGAAATCTAGACACCAAGAACAGTAAAAACGGCCTTCAGAATTGCTATAGGTTGTCATAACTCAGCTAAAATACTGCACAGTTCTTATTATTTCACCAGTTGGGAAAAGACTATGGCATACATCACAGCTTCTCTCATTTTCAGGAGAAAAAGTTTATAAGGAAAACTATGCTTCTAACACTTGTAACACAAAAAAATGAGATAACACTGATAAAAATTCTAAATTAATAGTTTATGTGTTCATTCTTGTTAGCATTCTTTCCAGGCCAGTATGTGTAGTTTTCAGAACTTAAGGGGTTTCTGGTGAGAATTGGAAATCATAATCTCTACAAAAGACATACTTAAATGCTGTGTAAACTGCACTTAAATTTACAGCAAACTGATACTTTTAAAAACATTGAAGTATCTATCTTACTTTAATGGGGTTATCTTGTTTATTTTTCTGGAATACCCAAGGGCATGGGATGGCTGGCTATAACACTTCAGTGTGAATAAAATCAATGTTAATTTAGTAATTCCAAATGTTTAACTAGGTCATCGAGACTCCAGACATTTAATTCTGAGTAATTCAGCACAGGTTTTCTGAGTACCAGACGAGAGAAATAACTGCTTCTAGAACTACTTTTATAGGATGTTAAATCTCCTTCTAAAATACATGTGTATGATAGATCAGGTGAATCATTCTTTAGAAGTGTCATTTTCCTCTCATTGATCATTCAAGTGACAGAAGATAATGAGGTACCATGCAGGCATCTGAAATGGGGTATATCAATACCACTCTAAAAAAATGTAGTTTTTCAAAAGCTAGGTATCATTAATACAAACCAGTCTCTAGTTTGAGTAGAGAGGTAAAAAATTCTTAAGACAAGACACAAGTATTTTGTTAAATTAATGTATTCTTAATAAACCATTAAAAACACATTTAAACTTCCATGAGGAGGCTAATGAATATCAGTGATGAGCCTGTGCTAAGGTAATATTTCTATTAGATTCTCTGTATATGACCAACAGATTTGAATGTATGTGCTCTCTCGTGTTAAGTATGTTACTTCTGGCATCTTCAGTGTAAAACTTACCTTCTGGCTCCAACTACTTGATCCATCTTTTAATTTAATTCTAATGCAATGACTAGTTTTAAATTTGAAGCACTTTCATTTCAAGAAAAATGTTTTACTATCACTTACAAATGTAAACTGTATTTTCTGTTGAATTATTCTTCCCGAAGTTCATTTCTGTGTAATAGGAAGATGTGATTACCCAAGCCAAGATCTAAAGTGCATTATTTCTGACCAAACAGACAGCAATATTTGGTTTTCAGGTTGCTTTTGACGAGACCTAGTGTATGTACCCTTTGTGTTAACTTATTTCAAATAATAGTAATTATTCATTTCAGGAAGGAGGTGAGACTGGAAACATTTAAAAATATTTATGTGTGCTAAGTTTTTGTGGCATCCAGATTAGAAGCGTAGATGATCTAGATTCCATACATTGAAAATTAAAAATAGGTGAATCACCCTGCAAGATCTTGAGAGCCAGATCAGTACACCTGTACACAGAGCCTACAGTTACTATGCCCCCAGTTCAGATATTTCAAGCAAATGTTTACTACTTTGCATTTAATAAAGATATTAAGTCAATCTAAGCCTAAGTACAGAAGGAGTCCAAGATTTACATTTCTAAAAACCTCTGCTCTGTTTTTAAAAGGAAAAGAATTCCTAAGCTGCATACCTGTATATTGTATGCCTTTCTGAAAGTTGTGTCATCCACATGTATAAAGTTACTGGATGACAAATTTCTACTACTTATTAGTGTTCCTTTATCTACGTATAATCCTTTCCCTATTATTTCAGATTTGACAATGCTTTAGACTATAGATAGCATTGGAAGAACAATAAATAAATAAATAAATGCAAAGATTGCCTAAGGCTTCTTTGTCTGAACATTTACAGCCAATTGTGATTCAATGACAAGATTTCTATTTATACCAGCAAAAGCTGAATTAGGCCATAATATGAAACAAAATTGCTAAATGGTATGGCTTTTGTACAGGAGTCTGTCATTTTTGTCAACACTTTCAGATTCTTTGACCAAAGGAAATCAATTCACCTGAACAAAGTCACTGAGTTTTGATCCTTTATGAATACATTAATGTGGAATATCTCTAATAGCATGTAAATTATATTAAATATAGTTGCATGTGCTTATGAATGGATTAACACAAAAATGTAAGTCTACAGGCAGAGAAACATTTTTTTAACAAATATATTAGATGAATTGCTGTATCCTTTACAGAAGCATTTTTATTACTCTGATGTTGTGAAACACTGAAAAAGACCTTGCACTTTATGGAATTAGTAGCATTTTAAAGGATTTACTGGAATCATAACCTAGATTGAATTTGCAATATTTATGATCCAGAAAAAACTTTTGTTTTGAGATTTTTTGTTTTAAAGTGCAAATGAATAGCAAGTAATTTCCATGAATATTAAAGAAAGTGTTAATTAGAATAACCATACTTCTCTGTATGAAAATAGAGCTCAAAAATATATAAAATATAAACTAAGTTTAGTAGCTATGCCAGGTTTGAGATAAACAAACGTGCACAAAGCTAGTAATATACAAAAAACATACCCACAAGTTAAAAACAAAACAAAAGAAAACAAATAAACAAAAAAAGTGAGATCTCTCAAGGTGATTCAATTACATAGAGAAACTATGATTCTGGTGCCATAGGATTAGAATTGGAGAGGAAGATAAGACTTGCTTATTGTGAATATGATGATTGACAGCAGAACCATTTATTTTTGGTAGCCTGGGAAATTAAAAACTTACCTGCAATTGATTCAGTAAATTGTTGGTTTTATTAAATTATTTTTCCTAAATATAACATAATGAATATTGGCATCAGCAGTTCATGTTTGCACCATTATCTAATCACCATGGGATGTATAGTTCCCCAACTTCCCATACCAATTTGGACATACGACGACTCAAGTATAAATGCTGAATGAGCTGAAGTAAAAAGCCTTATCTACAATGCACATAAATACATACATATCATACAGATATTTTTTATTTGCCAAAACACACATACAGGCACACTTATATGCATACACTTATATGAGTTTTACTTTACGCTGAACAGCTGTTGTTAAGTGCAGCTGTACAAAGTAGTCCAAATGTGGTAGGGTTTTGTTTGTTTGTTTCCTACTGTATCTAATATTTTTGGTGGTGGAGTCTGTCAATGAACTTTCTGGTTCTGATTCATAATTGTTTCATGCAGATGTAACCTGATGATATATCAGAGGATGCCATTTGGGAATTATTGTGTACATGTGGTTTTGACTGTATTCAACACATTTCTTCCCTCTTAGCTCTGATATACATGCATACGTATATATTTATCATTTATGTTCATCTCCTTCCCTTGTGAAATTGCTTTTTTTTCAGTCAGTGAAGAAAAGCAGGATATCTTAGATCTTCCGCTTTCCTCGGCAGTTAAGTGAATGAATTAAGATCCTGCTACAGATCTGATGAAAAGGGGTTTGTAGCACTGATAGTTGTTTCCTCTTTTGGTATACTGCTCCTGGAAGCTTTTCCTTGGAAAACCATCAGAAATGGGAGAGAGAGGGAAAGAAATTAAGGGAATGTATTATTATTTTCAGTCTTGCATACTTTGGATGAAATCCTCTTTCCACTGAAGACAGTCATAAAATATCTAAGGTCATGTGTTGGCAGTTGCACTTTCCTCCCCCCCATGCCCTGAGAACTGGTGTGGCAGTTGCACTGGTAGCTGC
Organism: Caloenas nicobarica; assembly: GCF_036013445.1. Taxonomy (NCBI): domain Eukaryota; kingdom Metazoa; phylum Chordata; class Aves; order Columbiformes; family Columbidae; genus Caloenas; species Caloenas nicobarica. The sequence continues at coordinate 30,072,576 of NC_088247.1, forward strand.
CCATCCCCTCTCAGAACTGGGGCCTTCAACGGGGCAGCTGACGGCTCTTTGTGGAGACCCAGAGTGGTGGGCACGGTCGTTAGCAGAGGAGGGGCCCAGAGCACCCAGAGCCCAGAGAAGCCGAGAAGCTTCTCGAAGGCCCACACTCGAGGGGGCGGGGTGTAGAGAAGCCGAGAAGCTTCTGGAATGCCCACAGCCAGATCTGATCAGACTATAAATGGGGTTCCCGCCGGCAACTCCCCATTGTGTGGTCTCCTCAGAGCTGTGGGTCTGCCATGCTGCCGGAGTCCATCCCCTTAGACGGAGAAGCCGTCTGAGGTAACCTCCGGGGATGGGGAGCGCCTCACCTCCACGTGTGGGTGAGTGATATATTACTGGATATATGCTTTAATAAGTCCTTGCCTGGTAGGCAAGTGTAAATTCCTTGTCTGGGCCAGATGAGTGTAAAGTCCTGGCCGCAGTAGGCTAGTGTTTATCTTTTATGGGCAAAATGGGGCAGAGACGGCTCTGGTTTGTTTTCTTATGAGTGCGTATATGCACGCTGTGGATCCTCATTCTTATTTCACTGCACCCCAAATAATTCCCTAACCTAATATCCGAACCTTTCTCTTATGTTATCGGAGTGCTAGTCCACCTAAACTTATATTTGGGATGCCTGCATGACAGGTCAGCAGCAGACTACATTTCTGAGACTTCCAAAGCCTTAGAATAAACAAGTTTTGAGATCACTTTAAGGGATCTTTAAGCTAGAATCTATACTCTTAGTAGAAACATTTTCCTGTAACTTTTTATTACCACTGATAACCTTTGGTGTTTTCTTTTATACCACCATATTCTCCTGTTAACCAGTCAATGTTCATACTAACAAAATTAATCTCTGCACCAATGTTATTATTCTTACTACCTTCCCAGAAAAAAAAAAAAAAAGCTTTTACAGTCAGCTCCAGAAAAGAGTTCTTTATTGCAATACTGAACTCTGAGCCCACTTCCTCATTTTTAACTACCAAATACTGACCAACAGAAACTACAGACTTCAGTAAGAAGCAGCTTGCTTTGTAAAATCAGTAGAAGGTTCCCAGCTGAGGAGCACAGCAAGGCCCACATACATGCAGCTGAAGAGCATTTTCCTGTATGGTTTCAGATACAGCAAATTCCGAGTTCTTCCTAGAGCTGAGACTGTGATAGGTAACTTTTGTAAATCCTTACCCAAGGACAAAATGGAGGGTATAGAATTCCATATTAGAAACTGAAAAGAGTGGCAGACAAGGTACTTCTTGTTTGTAAACGGAGAAATTAAAACCAGCACATGAAATCTAATCTGTAGATTAACTATGCCAATTTGATTTTTAAAAGTTGTAATGCATGTTTAAATGAATTTAAAAATAAAATAAAAAATACGACTATGTCGTATAGCCAGCATCTACAAACACAGTATAAAGAACTTGTGTTACAAAATGAAGAAGATATTTAAAATTAATTTTGATCTTTTGACTTTCCATTTTATTTGTTTAATCCAAATTGTAACCAGAAAGAATTTTTAATAGCTATGCAATTCATCATGCTATGAAAAAGGAGTTATATAAATAGAACCCTATCTCAATGCCTGGGAAATTTAAGAGGTTATAAGTAGATGATTTGACACTATAAAGCTGGGAAGAATTAGGAATTGCATGCTAAGGAACAGTGAAACACAGGATAAAACTCTTCATTCAGTTTTAAGTTGGGTACCTCAGAGTGATAAATAAGGGAGACCACATTCAAGACTGCAAGATAAGAGGATGTGAAACACTTAACCATCTTTTATTTTTCTCTACTGAAAATAGTTGCTCTGAACAAAAAAATACTATCTAACAGAAAAAGTAGTAATCCAATGTGTAAAGAGAGATAGAAGATCTTTTGAGGAAGCACTCCAAAACAGGCAGTTCATGTCAGAGTACAAGAATCTTCCATTTTACAGATGGCTGCAAGACCTATAGCTATAGGTGTAACTATAAAAGATGACACAGATGAATGCCATGATTTAATATAATATAAAGTTGTCTTATGCTTATTAAGCACGTGCTCCCTTCTTAAGAATGAGTGAGTGAGATCTAAAATGACCGTCAAGGCCCTTCCAGTTGTACTTCACAGTGCCCAGTGAGCCAGCAGGCAATGCCCATAGTTCCTACGTACAAGGATGTGGTCAGAATGGGAAATTTCATGATGCATCTCCACAGATAACTCACAGAAGTACACATGCCAGGCAAAAGTCAGAAGGAATCTACTATTTAGCAATGTTTGATATTTTTCTCTTCTGTTGATACTTTTGTTCCATCTAAAGAAAGAAAATCAATATTTATGAAAAGATGAAGGATATTTGTTTGACAAATCCTAGTACACAGGCAAATCTTGTGCACTCAGTGAGAACATAACATCTGGGTGAGCTGGAGATCACAGCTGGGAGAATTATCTAAGTTGATTGCAAAACTAATTGCAGTATAGTTCGGTGGGTGATACCTGAACTTTGTTTGGTAACTAGTAAAATCTTTACTGATCGGTTTGGTAACAAGCAAACTATGTCTTTATCACATACTGACTGTTTAAAGTCATCCAATATAGTATTCTGTCCATGCTAATTAATAAACAGCAGCCCCTTTCTCCTTATTACAAATCCACCACATTGCCATGCTCCATTGAATAAAACATGGAACATGCAAACTTCATATATTTCCCAATTTAATGTCCCTTATGAAATTTTCCTCTTTTTTTCTCTTTCTAAAATACTAATTTAAAGTTAATTTCTTTTCAAAGATGATTACTATCAGACCTGGGGAAAAAAAATAAAAGCTTTTTGGGGCATAAAATTCTCCTTAGAGTACATAATTTAAAGTGCTACAGATGATCATAAATGCAGGGTAATCACTTGGGAAATATCCTGAAAAGTGAAGCCCTTTCAAAAGTTCTATATTCAGAAGATGGTGACAGCTGAAGACTAAGAGAATGAAGTAATGGAGAACGTATTTTATTACATATCTCTTTCATTTTCTTTCCTTAAGCTTTTACAATAGAAGTTTAGAAACCTTGCAAAAAAGTGGTTTCTGTTCTCAGCTATCTGCAGTTCCAGGTAATTATGAGCAAAATTTGATTTTTAATTTGCATTATATTTTCTGTTTGGGGTAAGTCAGAGACATGCAATATCATTTAAAATGGTGAGACTCTGATTACATAAATGTATGCTTAAATATTTCATAAAAAAGATATAGCAATTTAAATTCATAAAATGTGAGCTCTTCAAAATATTACATGTACGTAAAGAAAACTTACACAGAAAGGTACCCAACTGTCAATACACCCTCTTATGTTGAATAAATAATTAAGTGTTGAATGATGGTTTATAATACAACACAATGTTATACAAATGGCATTCCATTCCAATGTTTTTTGTCATATAATCAGTTTGTAACAGGTGTTGCATTAAATGATATGTTATTAGTCATCAATGAGCTGCAAATTTCTAAAAGGTCCTACAGACAAGTTTCTCACATCCACGGTTGAATATCAGAACCGTGGTCAAAACATTTAAAAAAAAAAAAAAAAAACCCAGCTATTCATTCAAAGGTAACACCAAGTTGGAGTAAATGTGAACAAGTTCCACAGTTTCTGATGTTACTGCCTTCTCCCTGAAAGAGGAAGCTTAGGAGGGTAGGAAGGAGTGAAGTATTAATACATGTGATTGAAAGGGTGGCCTGAATCAAAATGTTTCTTACGGGCAATCAGAAATGGAAGCACTGAGTGAAAGGTTACATTCAAGTCCTTGGTTTGCATGTGTGCTTTACATGATTTGCATATGAAGGCAACCGTCTAGGTTTAATGCATAGGTTGTAGATCTTCTGGAATGGCAGCTGATGATCAGGTGGGACACTCTAGCACGTTTCAAGTGACATCAAATGCCAGAGTCTCAACTACTGATTCAGGCCTCAGAGGACTAATTTTGGATGAACTACATTGCTTCACAAGTTCCATGGACTTTATTGAGGAGATGTGCAACGACTGTAATGGGGTTTAGATAACTAGCGCACACAGACATTTCAGACAGTTAAAAATATGAGTGTGAACACTTTAATCTTGAACTGAATCCAAACTGGATGTGATTCAGCTGCCCAAAACCAGCCTCCAGTTGCCACTTCAGAGGGAAATTTATCTCATTGGGACCTGTGTCACATCTGTCATTGTCTCATGGCTCTCAGACACCTTTAAGTATATCAGATGATATTAGATATTTAGGAAACAGATGCCATTACATCCTTATATCTTTAACTGCTTATGTGAAGAAAGAAGCAGCAGCACATTCAAGTAAAGCAGTTATAGGTTACTCTAGAGCAAATTGTTTTAACAAATAAATAAATAAGTAGTAGGATGTAAAATGATAATGGTTTGAGTACTACTATGTTAGATGTCCTACTACATCCAGGAAGTGCTCTAGAATGATTTGCGAGGTTTCTGCTGCATTTCTTGCTCTCAGGTAGAAGGAAATATTATGCAATGATCAGAATATGTAAATGCTTAATGTAATTTTTTTAACATTATAGAATAAACAAATTAATATTAATAATATAGTTCTTTGAAGCTTCTTAAATGTAGCTAGTAATAATGAATGACATTATATGGTTTGTATAAAACTGGATACATTATTTTTTTTAGAATTTCATTGTTTTAAGAAGTTTGTGTTTAAAGCTCTTACTAACTGTGTTAGCTTTACAATCAATGATGTATTAAAGGACAAGTACAAGGCAGTGTTACAAGCTCTTAAAAAGTATAGACACTATTGTTAGTAGATAAATTATGCATGCTTGATGATACTCTACATCTGTTGATTTGACAAAAAGCTAATGAAAATGCTTTAAAGCCATTGTTGTTTAAGGCATATTTTGTGATTTCATAAAATGTAATTTATCTGGTGAGAATCATGCTTGTTTGAAAATGTATTCCACAAAGTGACAAGGGGACAGTTTCTGCATGCAAATGAATCTCTCAGTAAAGGTGCCCCAAACCAGTTTGACTTATAGTGGACAAGAGACAATGATTTACCTTATCTACAGTAAAAACAATTACAAGAAGACAAATTCCAATGATGTATTCAATAGAGAGAAGGGGAGAGAGAAAGTACATAGAAGCTTTTATATTCCAGAGGATAGGAAATTCAGTTATGCTGTGAAACAATTTATTCTCTCAAGGGGAAAAAAAGAAAGAAGAAGAAAAAAATCCACAAACAAATCGAAACTGGTTAAATAAAAAGAAAACATTCACATTCATCAAAAAAAAAAAGTGGCTTATATTTTCAGGAAAAAACATTTATATGATAATGCTTTCCTTCATGTAATATTTTCATCTTCAGTGGATTGCAACAATAACTAATTAGTCTTCCAAATAATCTCAGGAATTAGAAACTGATTTCTCTATTCTAGATATACAGAAGGAAGACTTGGAGTCAAGTAGCTTAATTTGCTGAAACTGCAGCAACCTACACAAAGCTGAATTTGGCCAGAAAGACAAAGAATCAAACTGTCAAAGAGTTGTAGAAACTATGACATGCAACACTATCATATATAAAAAAATAAGCATCTAGTTCTGGAAGGGCATTTCACAGTAGAGAAGGAGAAACCTGTAATGAAAAGTTGGAGTAAGACTCACAGAATCAGAATGAGAAGTGAGAATATGCAAACAGGAACCAGGAAAAAGGGAGAGTCTGACATGGAATGCCTGAACCCTATTCCTGTATGGAGGAGCTGCCCCAGTTTGCAAAACAGCCTCTTGATTATAGGATTTGGCTGTGAAATGGAAATCTGAGTAAATCTTAGTCTGAAGACATTTGGACTGGTGGCTCTAATGCAAGCCAAAACTAGAATAAAATTAAGCTCTTTCCTCTTAGTTGATGTACAGCACTCTGAAACCAGAAATGTGAAATTCATAGGAGTTGAAAGTGAATAATAATAGTATTGTAGTTTAAACCAAGCCAGCGGCTATACACCACTCAGCGGCTTACTCACTCTGCCCTGGTGGGATGGGGTGGAGAATTAAAATACCTAATTTTAGGAATCTACATATAAGTTCTTACATATGTTCTAAATATACAGGCTTCTAATGGAGTCAGTAGATGGTCCCTCTTACATAAATGCTTCACTCAGCTGCTGAAAGACAGACATCTATTTGCAAAGTGAATTCAGTAGGGTAGTTAAGACAGAGGGAGACCATAAGTCACATCAAATACTGCTAATAGGCCCATACAATCAAGTCCCCAGTGGCTAGTCAGATTAATTTCTTTTTAGAAATGTAGTCATTGTTGGATATATTGATTAGATTCTACTGACTATAACAGAAGCTTAGTCACCTAGGATGACACTGAAGTCTGTTGGTAGACTCTTATTTTTAGGCAAAGAAATTCCACCCCAATAGACACATTCAATTAAAAAAAAAAAGTAAGGAAAATTTTGGGAAAATACTTAACAATTAAGTGTAGTTTCTGTGAATAGAGTTTGGCATCTCTGACACTTCATGGATCTGAACATTAGCTCTACCAAAAGACCAGTAGTAAGTTGTTGCTGGGAAAAACTGCTCAGCAGTACAATTTAAACTCACTTCATGGAGTTTAAATCTAATCAGGATGGATTCATCCATTTATTAATGACACGTAATTAACTGGCAATCAATGAACTATATATTCAGAATCAATATAAATAATAGAGCACATAATCAGCAGTATCTTCTCTTACAAAATGCTAATAAGCATCTATTGTTTGCTAAACACCTTTATATAACTAATCCCAGAAGGTTGCAAACACATTCACACATATTTATATGCAAACCCGATCATTGTGGGTTACACATACCTTCACCACAGCATGTGGGTACAGGTTCTCCATGTGCAGACCTTCCCATGGAGATGTGGGCTCTCCACTTGAGTGTGCATCCTTGCCACTCCCTGTGCGCCATTGAAGTACCGGTTGTGGCAGACACACCACGAGGCCCCACACGCACCCTGGGATGTTGTGTACCCTGTGCTGTGGGTCGCTGGATGGGTATAGGCTGCTCCTGCAGTGCCCAGGGAGGTGCTGGGCCTGTCCCAGGCAGGACTAGGGATGCCACGGCTTGACATTGGCAGTCTCCAGCCAGGGCCACTGCTCCTCATCCTGCTCCAAGGCCTCTCACCCTATCTTTTACAAATTTCCATTTTTCTGTTATACTGGTTTTCAAATTCACTCATTTTTTGTGTCTCTTTATAATTTCCTGGTTAACATTTAATATGACTATAGTGGGTTGACTTTGACTGGCTGCCAGGTGCCTACCCAGCCTCTCTCTCTCTCTCCTCTTCCTCAACAGGACAGGGGGAGAAAATAAGATGGAAAAGGTCGTGGCTTGAGAGAAAGACAGGGAGATCACTTACCAGTTACTACCATGGGCAAAATAGACTTAGTCTGGGGAAAATTAATTTAATTTATTGAAAACTAAAACAGATTTGGATGGTGAGAAACAAAGACAAAATGAAAGCAACACCTTCTTCCATCTTCCTCTTTTCCAGGCTCAGCTTCACTCCTACATTCCTGAGTTCTCTACCTCCTCCCTGCTCCCCAAGCAATACAGGGTGACGGGGAATGGGGGTTTTGGTTAGTGCATAAGTTTGTCTCTTCCTCCTCATACTTTTAGCTGCTCCAGTGTGGGCTCTCCAAGGGCAGCAGTTTCCTTGCAGGAATATCCCCATGCTCAAGTGTCAGGTCCTCAATGGGCTGCAGTGTAGATATCAGGAGCCCCCTCTTCCTTCTCTTAGTGTTCACAGGGCTGTTTCTCACAGTTGTGTTTTGTGGGGGTTTGTTTGTTTGTTTTTCCTCACTCCTCTCCACTTTCTGGCATTTCTGCACTTTCTTAAATAGGTTTTCGCAAGACACCACCACCTCAGCTGGAGGGCTCAGTTGTGCCCTGTGGTGGGTGGTTGGAGCTGCTGGAACTGGCTACGTCCGGCACGGGGCAGCCCCAGCCTCTCCTCACAGAGACTGCCTGCAGCCCCCGCTGCCAGGGCCTGGGCACAGAAAACCAACACAAAAGCTGGTGGCTAAAATTCCATTTCAAACATGATCACCTGAGGTGATTAGGGACCTTTTCCACTCTAAGACCTTCCAGGCAGTGTTGTAGGTTGGACCTGTGCACACTATTTACATACACAACATAAGAGGTGCTGTCAACCATGAGATTTTCCAAGGGTGGACCATGTCAGCACTCCCACATTAAGTTGGTGACAAAGCTCATGACAGAACTCCTGGAGACTTCAGTCTTGGCCACTTAGTATCACTAAACGTGTATCACTTCATTCTGTTGGGTTCATCAGATGGTATATTCAGTTCTATCCATCCGTTTTCCTGCAAGGACAGACTGCAAGTTAAAATCATGTTTTAATAATTTCACAGCATCAGTGAGTTAATACAATGGAAACTCAAACTTAGGTCATTTCTGTTAGTAATGGGAATGAATATGTAGCAGATACAAGATTAAAAAACTGTCTTAATGTACTGTGAATTAAAAATATATCATCCCAATATATAGAATTGAAACAACAAACATAAAAAGTACAAGACTTCACACTTACATATTCACTGAATCACAGCAAAACTTTATCCCCCAAATTAAACCTATAAAACCACGGATTCTAATTCCATCTCTGAGCAGAATCATATTTCCCATCTGTTTCTTACTTTTTTTTCCTTAATTTCATAAAGTCTTCTCTTGAGGTCCATCAGATAACTTTAATCAAGTATTCATATCGACTTGTTATAAAAATGGGTCTGGAAAGGACCTCAAGAAGTCTTACATTTTATTCCCATGACCCAAAGAGGAATAATTCCTGAGTATTTTTCATTTAGTATGTTTTTAAAGACACCTCCACTGATGGATTCCACAATCTTTCCCCAGGCAATCTATGCCAGTGCTTCATTATCTTCACTATTGTAAATTTTTTCTCAGTGTCTAACTGGAAACTTTCTTGTTGAAATTCATTTTCAGCACTTCTCCTCTATACCACAGACATGATAAACAGATTATCCTCCACTGTGTACCAGACATTTATTTCATGAAGACTGTAATCTACTCTTACTCTGAAGGCCTTTAGATTAAAATCCTGCAATCATGTCAGTCATGAACCTGTATGTTATGAGATTTAGTTCTTAAACATTCATTTTTCTCAATTTCTCAATTTGGTCACATATCCAATGCAGAAAACTGGACTTGATAGTGTGGATGATATCATAACAGTGCTAAAATAGAAAAAAATATACTAAGTATGTAGTAATAATTTGTTGATCATTTCACTGCTTCATAACAGGATCACTTTAGTGATGCAAGATCACAGGTACTCAGGATAACTCCAAGTTGTTTTACAGAGAAAAAGCTATCAAGCTATTTTTCCCCATCCCTGTCTTTATGGAAGTGATTATTCTGAACTGTACAACACTATGCTTTCAAAACTGATTTCAACCTACCTTTACAGACATTTAATCAGTTTTTTAAAATTGTGTTGAATCCCAGGGGTGTACTCCCCGAAGGTGTCAGCCCGCTCCAGTACTGACAGGTCAGAGACTGATTCTACATGCTGGGACCAACTGCCCATCTATGCTGTTTTCAGCTTTCAAGTAAGGAAGGAAAACAGATTGTTTTGCAATCCTATTTCAGAATATGTGTCAGAAAGTGTTATCTTACAATAATCACATACTCGCTATCACATAAAATGAAGTTTCTAATAATACTCCTCAATTCATTCCAAATCACATGGGTTAAAGCGCTGAGAAATGAGTTACATCATTTCACAGGGATAGAAAGTCCACAAAAAATATGTAAATCTAATACTGAAGTGAAAATCACTGACTATGCTTTTATTTAAACATATAAAATTATTTTAGTTTACCTTTACTTAGAAATAGCAAAAAAAGAATAATACAATCAACTACATAGTTGGTTAATGCAGATTTCTTCCTTTCATACAAATTCCATAATGATGTCTTCTTTTTCCCAGAAATAAAAAAAAAAAAAGCCCAAATACAGTCAATGATATCAGAAAAGCTTCTGCTGCAGTTCTGTTTTAACTATGCATTTGTAGCTAATACAGTACAGTCCTAAGTCTTCTGTATCCAGCAGAATTTAATGTGTATTAGTTTTAATGAGAATGAAAGCAATTGCTCGTACTGCTGGAACAGATCATTAAACTTTTTTCTTTTTTTTTCCCCTTTTTTTTAACCACAGAATTGAGTGGTGTATCATTAGAACAATTAAGGCATTGGTGAATTGTATGCATTTATCTCAAACCTCCTTGTACAGACAGATATAGCAGGTCATTCTCTCATTTTTCTGTCCATGCTAATACTTCCTATGTCTGTTCAAGCACTGACTTGATTAACTTAATTAACTGAAACTTTTTTAAGGCCTCAATAGTTTCTGTATAACAGACATGACACGATATATTTGATCTGTTATTCTTACATTCATTCTCATTAAAATGTACTTACTCCTTTTCTAAGAGTTTGCTCTTTTATCTTTACATAAGTCCTATTAGGACTATATCCGCATGCGACAAAGACACAGGTTTAATGACTTGCAACTTTAAAGAGTTGTTCAAGTATGTTTTCAGTGTGTCAGGTATGTCATGGGTTTAGTTTGCCCACTGTGAATAAGAAAACATAAAAAAAAACCCAAAACAACCCAAAACATGGCATCAAAGATACTCATAAGATTTACAGTTACACTGAAAATATTATCTGACATAATTAGATAATAATATTTTCATACTGAAATCTCCTAGGTGCAAATGGGTTCCAGAAATGGAAGACAGAACATTAATGGTAGTCTTGACATGGAAGAGATCTTTGAATTAATAGTACCCACAATTTAATAGTAAAGATCAGTCAGTTCTTCCCATGAATGTGGGAAGTTTCCTACTACTTTGTTATCATTAATGGGGAGAATTCCTTATGTCCTACAGTCTTGCTCCACAGTTCCTGCCTAGAGAGCTCAGTTATATGTAAAGTTGTACAGAGATGCTTACACTAACATGAGAACAGGTCTTACCTCAGGCTTACACACCACTTGTCTGTGTACACATACACATTCTGTATACACACACTGGTAATATTCTTCCTTCATCCTGTATACCCACCAAGCTTTATAATCTAAATTTTGTGTTGCTTTTAATCTGTACAAATTAACAGTAATGGGCAAAATCCCAAAAGCTAAAATAGAATCGCAGTGGCTGGGTCTTCATACTCCTCCAGAAGGAAGAGTATACTTTTGCTGCTGGAATATGCTTTATGCTATTCCAGAAAGGAAAAGGTTTATTTTAGGTCCTACATTGTATCTGCTAGTTCTCTGTGCATGTTTTAAGTACCTTAGGGCATCTGAAATGGCATTAAACACTTAAGCAAACTGAATTGTCGCATTTGTGTATATGTGAGTTCTTGGGAACTTTTATTATGGTAATCAGAATTGTTGATCTGCGCCCTATATTTTATAGAGAGGCTTATCACCAGAGTTCTTTTAAGCAAGACAGTATTTGAATATAGGGAGATGGATACATAGTGCTGGATGTACACTTATTCCATCTACATTTTTGGGGTGTAATTGGATTCACTCTCAGAGAAAGAACAGGCCCAATCTCTTTTCCTTTTGATATGCTTTATATTTTGTTTAGAACTCATACTTCAGTGCAAGCTGGTATCCAAACAGTTTGAACAGAGAGATGCTCCTGGAGAGTAGTAAAGACATCTATGATTTCACTAGTCATCACAGACTTCCTTCATAGTCAGTGGAGGGAAAAGGGACATCTAAAATGAGAGCAATTTCTACTGATAGCAGTGTCTAAAACTGGTCAGACATATCACAGCCTAAAAGTGCAAGTATTTCTATATCAGCTATAAGGAATTATTAGCTCAGACCTGAACACCTGCATAGTGAGCATCTGAAGGCAAGTAAGCTAAATCTTAGGGAGAATTTACATTCAAGTACAGGGCTGACTTAAACACTTGATTCAAATTTATCTGCTCGTTTTGACAGGACAGGTTTGTTTTCTTAATCCAGTGTCTTAGGTTTTCTTCATATATTTCATAAGAATTTGTTGAAATGTTTGAATATTGATCATTCTTAAATGTGATCCACACATCCACCCCCACAGTGTTTCCTGATGTTCAAAGTGAATCTCCTGTGTTTCAGTTTGTGACCATTGCCTCTGGTCCTGCAATACTGAAAAGACCCTGCCTCTGTTCTCTTTGCATGCTCCTTCAGGTATTTAGATCCATTGATAAGATCCACCCTGGGTTTTTTCTTCTCTAAGCTGAGCAGTCCCAGTTCTCTTAGCCTTTTCTCACAGAAGAGATATTCCAATCCCTTAATCATCCTTGTGGCCCTTTATTGAACTCTCTCCACAAAACCGCGGCATATTTTATAAGAGGAGTATTTTGTTTGGATTTGTCTTGTTTCAGTTTTTTAATGTCCTGCATAGCAGCCTGATATTCCACAATATAATTAAATTCATTATGTTCCCTGTTCATAAAATCTCTGTGTTTATATTCTTTGCACAAACTTTATGTAATGACTCAAAAGATACTCCTTTGAGTGAGTCATCAGCATCTTCACAAATTCAGCAGGGACACTGATAAGTTTGGATGCCAAGCTTGTTCAAATTTAGTTATCAAGCTATTGGTTCTTTTAAGATTCTAGAATTTACAAAGAAGATGAAAAATTGCACCATCAGTTCAAATAATAACTTTTTTCTATATAGGTGCTAATGAAAGATTTCTATCACTTTATGATGGCCAACTCTTCTGGTTTTCAAAACGATCAAAAGTCTAACCAAAGTAAGAAGTTAATCCTATTTATCATATTCTCGAAGGCCAGAACTCCCATCTTCACCATGTTTTGATAAAGCAGAGGCACACAGGAAAAGTTGTCCTGATATTGTTGATATGCTCCCTGATTGCAGTGACAGGATATGCAAGGTAAAACAATCAGTTACATTATTAGGAGATCAATATGCTTCAGAATTTTTCCTTTCTAGATCATTTGGATAGATACTTGTGGTGGGTTAACCTTGACTGGCTGCCAGAAGCCCACTCAGCTGCTCTCTCACTCTCTCTCCTCAGTAGGACAGAGGAAGAAAATAGGATGGAAGAGTTCCTGAGCTGGGATAAACACAGGGAGATCACTCACCAATTACTACCACAGGGTAAATAGACTCGACTTTGGGAAGCTTAATTTCATTTATTGCTGATTAAAAATAGAGTAGAATGCTGAGAAATGATGATAAAAACTAAAACACCTTCCCCCCACCTCCACCCATCTTTCCCAGACTCAGCTTCACTCCCTCACTACTGACTTCTCCATGTCCTCCACTGCCAATGATGCAAAGGGATGTGGTCAGTTCAGAACAGCTCCTCTTTGCTGCTCCTTCTTCTTCACACTTTTCCCATGTTCCTGTGTGGGTCCTTATCACAAGCTACAGTCTTTCAAGAACTACTTTAGCATGGGTCCTCTCCACAAACTGCAGTCTGTCAGGAACAGACTGCTATAGCATGGGTCCTCCATGGGCTGCATCTCCTGCCAGGAGCCTGTTCTTGTGTGGGCTCTCCGTGGCTGCAGCTTCCTTCAGGGCATAACCATCTGCTCCAGTGTGGGGTACCCCACAGGTTGCAGTCAGGATATCTGTTCCACTGTGATCCTCCATGGGCTGCAAGGGACAAGGTCTACTGTGATGAACCTTATACAGTTACTAGATTAATTATTTTGTATTACTTGAGTAATGCTGCAGGATCCAACACACTGATGCTGGGCCTAGGTTAGTAACTCTCATGACGGTTGCTGACAAAACTAACTTGGCTTAATAGAAAACCTCTCAGATGTCTGTGAACTCCCAAGTGCAGCCAATATGAGTTAATTCTCTTCTCATTTAACCTAACCTGATGATGAAATATCCTTCTTTTTATGAAATCACATCTATTTCAAATACAAATTTATTTGACTTCAAACTCAAGCCTTTCACATCTTTTCAGATGCCTGTAAACAGATAAAGGGTGACCAGAGGAATTTTCTAAAGCCTACTTAGTAGGGAAAATAGGTCACACTCCCGAAGTCTCACGTAAGACAGCTTTTCGCACTGTGTATACTGTACTGTATCTATGTTTCTAGTAAGAATGTTTTCCAAGAGTTTCCTATTCATTTCAATGAGCTGGCACCAGAAGCAGGGGCAGCATTCTAGAGGCTGTCAATTCAAATCCTGCAGAAGGAAAAGTAAGATTGCTTTCTATGTCCACTACCTGTTTCTCTTTTTCTAAGGATTTCATTAGTGTTTGGTGCCACAGCAGTTCACTCAGTATGAGGAAGATATCTCTGAGGAATATTAAACCTCTGAGTCACTGCTTTTCAAGGCAGACTTTCCATAAAATTTCTTATATAGAAAGCTTTGCATGTGGCTGCATTAAAACCATTATCATAGATTGTGACCAAATTACCAGATTATTCAAGCCATACTCATAATGATAATCTATTCTTTTCAATATTTAGTATCCCACTATTTTAGCTTTAAAAGCAAATATTTTCTACAATAACCTATAATTTTTATTACAATTATGTTTAACCGTGTTAAGGAATAACTCCACCTAGAGTACTGCTGTTTCTAACAATGTTTGATTTTTTGTTTAGGTAATTATGTTTTCCCACTTATGAATTGCATTTTGGGATCTGCCTTGTGAGTTGTGAGTGGCATAACTGTGCTTTTACCTCTGTTCACTAAAACAAATCTTATCACTAGGTCACATGTTACATGTACTAATGATTTTACTGTACATGTACAGTACTAATGATTTTAAGTGAGAATACAGGAGACTTACAGTGCATAAAATAGAATATCACAATAAAATACAATATTTTTGGCAGCTATTGAAAAGTTTACTGTTGTGAAGGCACTTACTAACAAGCTACATCTCTAAAATATAGGATGACTGCCCTGAGGGCACTGCTAGGACATGATGTCCCTGGTCGGCTCCTGCTTCAGGGCTTCCCCAACCATGGCCAAGGCCTAGAACCCCATGTCAGTCCCCCAGGGCTGTCAGTCCTCTTCCCAGAGACATGGCAGCAGGGTCTCTCTCCAGCTCCCCACAGCCCTGCCCAGCCTCATCCCAGCCCCATCGCTGTGGAGGTGCCCAATGCCCAGAGCTGAGGCTGGCCCAGTGCCCCCAGCTGTCCTGCTCCTGGCTGGGGCAATGGGATGGGCCCTGGCTGCCAGGCCCTGCCCTGGTGGACCCCAGGCAGCCCTCAATCCCAGGGACCCACTGGCCTGTGAGGCGCCCTGGCAGTGAATTAGAATTTCCAATGTAAATTATCACAGTAAGTTGGCATACTGTACATCCCCTGCAAAACAGTTTTTTAATGGAATTTGGCAGAAAGAAAAAAAAAACACAGGGAAAATATCAGTAAATATAATGGCTGTTCTGCTCAATCCAATAATTGATCAGTTTGTTAATTTTGGTATATCTTTATTTGATTCCAGAAATAGTAAATTTATTTCAGGTCATGAACATATATCAGTATGTAAATAGAATTCTATAGTTGTAAGTATACTTTAAAATTAATCTGGCCATGTGGGTTATACTGAGATTAAGCAGACTGCTGAGAGGGCTCAGTGCAACAGTTTGTCATCCTCTTTAACAGGTTAGAAGAAAAAACTTTAACACTGTGCCTAGAACCAGTGTGTCCATGACATGTACAGATATTTCCATGCAGCGCTAGCTTTTCCTTACAAGGAAAATTCTTTGCCTGGTTGTGCTGTATGACATTTTTTCCTCTCCTTTCAAAGCTTATATGAACCACTGTCCACAATGAGCAAAGTTCACCTTATCCTGGGTAATATTTTTAACTTTTTGGGAAATACTAGTGGCTGTTAGAGATCCACAGTGCTCTAGAGTAGATGTTGACTGGGAAGTTAAGAAATTTGATATGGATATAAGCTTCATTATAAATGTCCAGAGAAATATCAATGGTCATTGCCATATCTACACACTACCATGGACTGATTTACTAAAACGTGATACTTGCAGCCATGTTTGGGATGCTGAGCACAAACAGGATTATAACCATAGCACCAGTTCTGGTTAGAAATTATGACTGCAAGATTCCATATCTTCGAGTTCCAGGCATAGAAATTGCTATATGAAATGAAGAAGTCTTGTGCCACTCAGTACAGTAAAAGTGAGAAAACTCATGTGTTGAGATAAAGACAGTTTAATAGATAAAGCAAAAGTCACACACACGTAAAGCAGAACAAGGAATTCATTCACTGCTTCCCATCACCAGGCAGGTGTTCAGTCATCTCCAGGAAAGCAGGGCTCCGTCATGCGTAAGAGTTACTTAGGGAGACAAACACCATAACTCTGAACAATTCCCCTTCTTCATTCTTCCCCACAGCTTTTATTGCTGAACACACTGTCATATGCTATGGGATATTGCTTTGGTCAGCTGGGGTCAGCTCTCCCAGCTATGACCCTCTTAGCTTCTTGTGCACCCCTGCCTACTCACTGGTTGGGCAGCATAAAAAATAGAAAGCAGTGTGCAAACAATGTTCAGCAATAACTAAAAAATCCCTATGTTATCAACACTATTTTCATCACAGATCCAAAACATAGGACCATATAAGCTACTACAAAGAAAAATAACTCTATGCCAGCCAAAACTAGTACACTGTTTAAAAAGCAATGGATCTCAATTACTTTTCAAAAAAATTAAACCCAACATCTGCTCAATGGATAGATTTTTACTTATTAGATATACAGGTCAGGAAATAATAAATAAAAGCTGCTCTCTCCCCACTCAAATTATATACTAATATATTATCAGTAATGGTCACAAACTTCTGTTCTTTGAAAAAGGGGAAAAATCTTACTCTACATTTCTTGGAATATCCAGGAGGAGAAAACATAGATATAGAGGTTGACTGTACCTTTAAATACTATAGCTTTAAAGCTTTTCTGCCTTTGGAGTAGAATGACGGGGGAAAAAGACTGTTTCTCTTTGCCATTAACTATAATGTCATCAGTGTGGTATTTAAATTATTTCTATTCAGGTTTGTTCTGAAGGTCGAAGTATTCTCCCAATATGTGAATTTTCTTTATCTTTTTTAGGTCAGTGGGAGAGGAGCATTAGGGTATGGAAACATTCCCCTACTGTTTCTAAGCTCAGAAAACCCAGGGGATATCTCTTCTGTGGATGATGAGCAATCAGTGGCAATATTATGAATAACCCTCACACAGTTTCATATAAACGAACTCTTCCTATTTACTACCTTTGAAAACCATACCAGGTTTGAAGGCATGGCCACATAGGCAACATAGCTGTGTCTTTGGCATGTCTTAGTATAGAAAATCGACTCTTGTTCACAGAAGATAAATAAAAAGTATAACACTATGACAGTGTGCACAAAAAGACCAGAATCTCATTTTAAACAAACACAGTTCCAGTCAGATTTCTACCAGACAACCTGGGCATCTAGCCTAAGACATTGAATAAACTGGGTGGGTAAAATGCCCTGGGTTCTTCTAGTGTCTGCACACAAATTGTCTATTTCATGTTATTTTAAAAAAATAAATAAAATCATTTTAACATTAGTGACTTGCAAAAGATGTTCTTACTATGGTTAGGTAAAACCTTATGGGACTTTTTTATTTCAAATCTCTGCAAATATTAATATTTTTGGCATGTTCACATTTCAAGTGACTTTGAAAAGCAGACTTCCCACAGGTAAACATACTCAAACAACACTGTATTGTTGCTGCTGTGTCTTAGGACAAGTTTTTTAAAGCATAGACATTCCAGACTTGAAAGTGTCAAATGAGTGCTCAGAATTCAATGGAGGGGACTAGTGACCAGTTCCATCATAAACAGTGACTCACTGACTATAGCACCAGAAAGAGGTATGAGAGATGAAAATACATCATGGCCAACACAATCATTTGTTAAGCACAATGGGACAGGAACATTTCATAGTTTTTGTTCTGTTTTGACTGTGTGTTTGGGAAATGAAAATGGGGGGGGCGGAAATAAGAAGAAAAGCAGAGACTTAGAGAATCAAACACAGATTTAACACTGAATAAGCTCAGGATGTGTAGACCTAGGAAACAGTATTCGGGATTTTGGTACTGTCCCTTGTAATGAATTGAAACAAAGAACCATTGGTTTTTTTTCTTAAAAGAAATGCAGAACATTGCAGATTTAACTAGGTGCATTAGCACTTTAGAGGCATAGACCAGAGCATGGTGGATTCTTCTTGTGGAAGAGTTCTCTCAGTTAATCATGAAATATGACTCAGTAAACTGTAACCGGAAACCAGCTGGTTTTAATTAATGATCCAAAATATGCAGAAGTCTTTCTACTCATCTGCACCAAACACAGTATCAAGCTGCAAATTGGTTTTGACAGTATAAGATACCTGTTGACTAAAAGATTTGCTAAGAAGAGTTTCCTGGAGAAAAACTGAAATATTTGTACCTATTAAAACTCTGGGAGAATGATCCCACCCCAAAAATAAAATTAACACAGTAAACTGTAGTAAGATGAATTTGAAATTGTGCAAATAAATCTTCACAGAACTTAGGAATAGAATTTTAAAAAACTTACATATCCACGAAAAATATTTTTCAGCTCCTCTTCTGAGATACAATGTTATTGTTTACTATGAATTATAAATAAATAAAATATAGCACTGTTCGATCCATGTCCCCAAATAAAATTTAAAAAACCCCCTTCAAAATATGCTTTTTAGCCATAGTGATTTATGTGATCATTGATCTTAACTTATCCATAAGTAAAAGCTACCAAGAGTAAATCCCCAGCTAATTACCGTAGAATTGCTTTGTTAAAATAACATGATGTCAGCTACAAAAATATTCATTCTTGTTATATACTCACTTGCTTGTTAACTGCATCTGTTTTGCAAAAAGTTTTTAATGAGGAATGAAATCTGTGATTCATACATAGTCAGTAAAACTTCAGAATTTATTGTGCAATGTAAATTCATGCAATTTAGAAGAAAGATGATTTTTCTGAGACATTGAGAGTAAAGTTATTTTTAGATTTGCAGCTTCAGATTCTGAAGCCTGAAGTCTGATGTAGTTTTACAGTTTCCAAACCAATATCCTTATTGGCACATTGGTCATATACTTCCAGTACTTTAAATGAACTAAATTATGTAAGATAACTACAACTATATAATGCATAAAATAATCATCAAGTTACACCCAAAGGTAAATGAGTACCAGAGATTATGTATAACAAAATTCAGCAATAAAAATAAACTTGATGCATCACAGAATTTGTGAAATTTTCGGTTCAATATAAACGAGCTCCTTTGTCAACAAACTTGGTAACGTTATTGTACGGCAGCACAAAATTGTGTAAGGTATAATTATACCCAGTTTGAATGGAATACTTGGATATCCAAACAAGAAATATTAAGTAGGAATAATACAATAGTATTACCTCTCTGTGTGACATAGTGGGTCTATTGCTGGAATATTTTACTTAGTTCTAGTGCCCTTATCTTGAAATGAAGGTTAACAAATTGGAAAGGCATCTGTGAGCAACAGAAGTTAAAATCTAAGATTTTTATTTTTAGTTTTTCCAAGAGACAGTGGAATTTGTGATATTACAATTTTTTGCTGCTGGGCAGGTTTTTGTTTTAATGTAAAAGCCATGTTACAGACAAACAGCCATATGCTTCTATTTAAAAAACTAATGCTGGACTGGAAAAGAGCAAATTTAAATCAGCCAGTAGAATAAGTACCTGGAATATCTTTATGGAGGAAGAAACAGCCTTGCCAATACTCAAAGACTTCAGAGGAAAATCATACACCTCTGAAAAGATATGCTACAACCGAAACCTAAATTCTGATACTGACAAATTTTGATACTGAAATTACCGCGTGATGGTCTGATTACTCAGGAGGTCATACAAGATTAACGTAACAGCTTTCTTCGACAGTAAGACCTGTCACCCAGTGTATGAATTATTAGAGGGCACATGTAGAAAAATAAAATGGAATTTTAGTTTTCAGCTGCTTTCAAAGGCTTCAGGAAGATAAATTACTCTATATATTCAGGGTTAAGTTTACATAGCTAATGTTTCCTGAGTGATAAGAATGGTGCATTCTCACAGCCTGTGGATGAATCTCTTCACATCAAAGTAAGAATAGAGAGTTTTTAATTTGGTCTTGGGATTTTAAAATGATGATTAGTTAGACTAACAACTAAAACTCCCAAATGGGCTTTTCCTGTTAGACAAAGGCAGGCAGAGTCATTTAGTAAAACTCTTTAGCAGTTATATTACCTATAAATGAAAAATGACACACATTCAGTGCTACAATGGAAAAGGTTTTAGAAGACTAAATTTAAAGTTGCTACCAAACAACTGCTTCATGTTGATGAATTATGCCTATGATTACAGTAAGGAACTTGATTTGGGGATTCTGAATTAAATTTTGAACATTACATTTGATACTTCCTCAACATTTCATATAATCATTTGTAGATTATAGCTAAACTTCAGGCATCCTTGTCTTGTACAGACTCTAAAGAGCTCATTCAGATTTTCATTTTCATTAGGCCAGAACACTGCAGAATCTTATCTATCTGCCTGTGAGCATATATAAACTAAACTGTCTCATACTTTCACTAGAAGGGTGTTATACATTGTAAAAGATGGAAAATTATTTACCATCTTTCTACTTGCTTGTATGGGGAGACAAAGTTCAAGCACCCAGGAAAAATTTAAAGGAAATATGTAAAATATCTACAACATAACTACCACAAATAGCACAATTTTATTCCACACTAGGTTACTTCTTAGAGGAGAACAGGTGTCTTGTAGATCTTTTCAGCAGATTGGGGTATGATTTTCTGGCCCCTTGAAAGTCAAAATAACTGTTCTTCAACAGAAGCCTGGGTATGTACTTCAGTACTTTGCTTGGCAGAAAAGTCTAGTTATAGACTCTCACAGGCTATTTGAAGATTTTTTTAAAACTAAAAATTCTCCCATTATACCTGTCCCTCCAGCATTTTGTGGAATGTTACATTCATGAACAGACATACAGAATTGTTATACAGATTAGCTGCACCATCTGCTTAAATTAAATAAAAAACCCCCACATATTTTTATTTATATAATTCATATTTTTCTGATGGTATTTTACAAGATACTTTTTTTTTTTTTAATTTTACCTACCTAATTTTACTCAAGGACAAATGGTGGCAGGCACCAGATAGGTCAGACAAATTTCAGTCTCTTTTAGGGTAGATACCTCTTTTAGGATATCTTTGAAAAAAAATCCCTTTTTAATATGCAAATGAGCATAGACTCAATTTGCTAGTTAATTTTCTTCTGTCAATATCATACAACTCAAAATACAATATTAAATTCCTCAGGACTAACACAGCATAAAAGTTTAACAGTAAGCAGCAAGGTAACATCATCACATCATCTAACTCAAAGTGTACAAAAAGAGACTTTCCTGAGGAAACCAGTGTTTGGAAATACTACCTAAATGGAGAAATAACAATAATAGAACCCTAGTCTTGCATACTGAGAGAATTAACTTAAGCTTTATTAAATACCTTAGAAAACACAGGCTTCCACACTGATAACAAACACTCTTAGGATACCGTTACCCATTTGATTATATTTATAGCTGAATTAAAAAGAAAGCTATTATAAAATGCAGATGTTTTAACATATAGTACTAAAATAGGCAGAGAATACTAAATACTGCCCTGGCTTGGAAGACATGTGGTCTAACTGTAGTTACTGGGCTTCTATATGACATATAGCATAGTCGAATATTGTCCAGAATGATGAGTTTTATTAAACTTATATCTGAAGTTACTGCTTTTGAAGTTACTGTGTTAGTCACAGTAAGTAAAGTGCATGCTAAATTCAAGATGGAATTAGAGTTTTGAGCTGTGCCCCACTGAGGGACTGCTATAGTTTCACAGAGTTTAATTTAGGTATTTTTTCCTCCTCTGAATTTACAAAAAGTAAAGATAGAACTCAGATGCAAAATTTAGAGTTAATGATGATTCGTGACAACAGTTTTCAAAATGGAAGGTGCCAGGACCTGAAGATTTGGTTCATATCCACCTCTGCTAAGACACTGTGTTAGTATCACTCCAATAGGAAGAAAACTAATAGGGACTTCGACTTTAAGAGTAAGAACTACTGGCTACTGCTGAACTTTTTGGTAATTTTTTTGAGTGATAATTTATCTCATGTGATGAAGCAGTTTAAACTTTTAATCAATAGTCAACAAATTTCATTTTGCTTCCTCTCTGTAAAAAGCTATAACTATATACAAACAACTGCATACTTATAGAAATATTTTTTTAAAATACTATCTGACAGCAGTCTTGATACTGTTTAGATTCCTCTTGATCAAAATAATGAGATAGTTGATTTGTATTCAAGTTAATGAAACTGGATTAGACTCAGTATTGAAGCAGTCGATTAAAGATTAAGGTTATACAAAATCTGGTCTAGCTGTGTCTCTATTAAATCTGACAAATAGTTACAGGTGTATACATGTGCATACCTGTTTGTTGCTCAATTTGTAATCTCTGACATTTACAAAATGTTTTGAAAATAATTTACAGAACAGCATTTGGGCTTTGCAGTATCACATATGCACAGTAGGAAGGACTCATTCTGGCTCGACTACAACTATTTTCTAGCTTGAGACTTTCGGGGATTTTTTTAATTAAACATTTTTAGTTACAAAACAGGAGGAAATGACTACTGAATCAGCTTTAATCTGCAATAGTAGATTATATATATGTCCAGCAAGGAAGGTCCTGAGATGTGAATTTCAAATCTTTTCCTCAAATAACAATTCAAAACGCCTTAGCTCAACAGTATAAAGGAGTAAGAGTTTAGTTCCTGCTACTATAGAGATAGAATCCACAATATTTCAGAACTGTTCAGATATTGAATCCAAGGGAAATTCATCATCCTAAATAAAAATGGTTGATATAATTTAATGAAATACTAGAAAGCTCTTTCATGAAACAAATATAAAAATCTGAGAAATTTGATTAATCTGTAGACAAGTTTTTCTTTATGGAATTTCTCATCAAAAATGATGAAAATGAGAAAAATATCTTGTTCTCCATCATTTTAAGTGACTGCCTTAACCATTTGACTAAATATTACTATATGTTTTCTTTATTTTTAATTAACTAGCTCCTCCTTTTCTTTCCCTCTTCTAATTTTCCACTCCTTATTCATCTTCTCTTACCATAAGCCCACTGCCCACTTCTTTCTGGTCTTAAAAGACTTGTTAAAAACAACAAATGTTTCCAAACAGTTCTAGTTTAATAAAATTAATACCTTCCTTAATCTCCTAATCCTCAAGGTGTTCGTTAAAGAAGAAGTCCTTTCATTGAATTTCCCATGCAGAACCTTGGCTTTATAAATTTACATTAGCACTAAGTACCGCTGCCACTTACTGATTTACACTTGAACAAATTTCTGCTCAGTTGGTATTCTGAGATCCTAATAGTTAATCTGAAATTTTCAATCTTAGAAACTCTGTAGAATATATCCAGAACTTTGGAAGTAGGTCAAATATCATATAAATCGTTTTCATGGTTCTCCATCCAATTACGCTATTTAGGATTAGCTGTCAGGACTCTAGAGCTTCAGACAAATATTGATTATTTGTCAGATTATGCTAATACAGTCAATTCTACGGCAGATAAATATTTGTACAGCCAAATAACACTTGACAGCAAATACATGCATAGTGTTTAAGACATAAATGTCAACGAATTCATTCTGGTGATTGACATGGAAGTGTACAGATCATTAAGATCCACTCTTCCCTAATGGTCACAGAAGCATAAAATACAAAACATGATCAAATTATCCTTTTCTTATCTAGACTGATTTGAAGCCAAAAAAATCAACCATAGCTCAAAGATGTGGAAGCCCAATATTCAAAGGGAGTGTGAGTGAACACTGTATTTCATATGCTTGCTTTGTAGCATGGTTAACCAAAGATATCTAGATAGATCCTTTGCAGAAAATTAAATTATGTACTCAAAAATTGATTTAGTATGTTCATTTTTCATTGCCTTTTTTTTTTAGTTCTTCATGAGATGTACATTAACAATTCTACATGTAAAAATATTAAAACAATACTTTCTTCTTTTTTTTTATAGGTTCTAGATTACAGTCTAGTATTTGCAAAATATTTCATTACGAGCACTGTATGATATTGTTTCTCTTTCACACCTTATAGCAGACATACCTTTCTAAGACACTTTAAAGTTTGTGCCTTTCTCCTTCATGAAAAAAGTACACAAATCAGGTGGCATCTCCCCTGGGTTCCTGTTTTTCTCCTGTGTGTTTTGTGCAGTATAAGGTAAGAACCAATGCCACTAAGTACCTATTGACTAGCATGCAATTATTGAGTCATTAGCAGTTAGCAAAATAAAGCGTTATGCAGACTGAATAAAGTATGAATGATTACACGGGTGGAATATATCTTTTTTTGCAAGCTCTTTGAATAGGAATTGTAACTTTTTAAAACAGCAGATATGAAATCAGCAAAATGGACAGAAAGGCACTAAAAGCCTAATGAGGTCCTAGGCCTCAAAAGTCACTGCAAACGAAAATACTCATAGTGGGCATATTACTTGTGTATTTTTGGAGCTTTGACCCTGGACTCTTAAATAGTTCTACTAATAACCTGAAATACAAGACAAAGAGTTAATTAACCAGAAGGTACAAAAGCAGAGAATGTAGAACAGTGACTTTAGTTCTGGAAAAGGTTTGGCACTTTTAGTAAATAAATAGATCTTGCAGTAAGATTCGGCTCGAAAGAGATAAAGTCATCCTTGGATGTACAAACTGTAAGATATTAACAAGACTGGACATGTCACATTAGCTTTGTCTGTGGCAGTGGAATAACCATTATTGGAATGTTGTATTCTGTGCTAGTGTTTGTAGCTCAAGAAGGTGGTAATAAACAAAAGAAAGTTCAGAGAAGAATGCAAGAATATTTAATGCCTGAAAAGCGTATCTGATACTGAAAGACAATGAGGCAAATTGTTTAATTCGGCAAGAGGAGTTTCTAGAGTTTGTTTAGTTCCATATTCTACCAAGAGTTTTTGAAAGATATGTGGTCATTTGCAGAAGAAAAGAGAGAGATGAGAATGAAGAAAAGGATCCTAAGTAATTTATACATTGGAAGAAATGTTGCGGAGAAGTATACATGTTCACAAATTTTTGCTAAAGGGAATATTCTAATTACTACCCTCTTTCCATTTACTAATCATTCTTGAACTTCTGGATCTAGAACAATATTTCAACATTTAACTTTTATTTTCCTCTTTGTTGTTTTAGAGTACTTATGTTCTATTAGGATGAGAGGAAATGGCCTCAAGTTGCACCAGGGGAGGTTTAGATTGGATATTAGGAAAAATTTCTTCACGGAAGGGGTTGTCAGGCATTGGAACAGGCTGCCCAGGGAAGTGGTTAAGTCACCATCCCCGGAGGAGTTTAAAAGACATATAGATGAGGTCTTAGGGACGTGGTTTAGTGCCAGAGTTAGGTTAATGGTTGGACTCAATGATCTTGAGGGTCTCTTCCAACCAAAATGATTCTATGATTCTATACTAAATAATGTGAGAAAAAGACAATATCAGATAATGTGTTTTTCCAAAACTAATAAACACCCCAACCTAGTCTTTTAGAAGTAGGCAGAAGTGTTAAACTTACATCCTTTGTTTCTTGCAGAGAATGATACTATACTATATAACAAACCCAGGTGAGTCCTTTCTCACAAATAAGCAAAGAGGTAACAGCTATCTTGCCAAGGTAATTGGAATTAAAAGCAGTTCCCTTGAGCTTTCTAAGTTCAAGTTCATGTGTTGTCTTCAGGACAGCCACAATTTAGCACAGTAATCTATCTTATGCAATATATTCTTTATGGTGCAGAGGAGTCTAACAGATACTCAGCAAGGAAAAATTTACCTTTTACTTGCTTGACCTGACCTTCATGCATAGAAATGAAGTATATACTTTAGATGCACAATGCATAAGATACTCAACTAGCATAGCCAGTTTCTCCTTGACTTGACCTGAATGGCTTCAGTATTGGAAGTCTAGGACTCCCAGAATGAAGGCAAAAACATGAACTACAATTAAGTCCTTTTACTAATGAGTTGTGCATTTGTATAATCTGGCCCCAGCTGTTGTCAGAAAGAAGCTATTAAATATTTACCATATTAATCAAATAGGATTCATCTGTCAACAGGGAAGGAAGATAGGGTGGCAGTATTTGACAAGAAAATACAAAAGCATACACATCAGAATATGCTCACATACTCATTACAGTTTCTGTAAGAAGATAGTACCAAGCTAAACAATGAAATAAGACGAATTAAGATGCTGTTCATTGATACTCTCTTAATTTAAAAAAAAAAAAAAGCTAAAAGGGAATTTAATAAATACAGTAAAAAAGATCACAAATACATGTGTCATGTTGTATGTCACTGAAAAATAAACACAGGTAAGTTATTCAGCAGTCAGCCCTAGTTGGTGATCCAGTCCTCCTTTATGGTGTACATGTACTGTATTTATTCATTAGAGCTATTGAGCATGTTACAGCACCCTTGGAGAACCAGATAATGATTTTCCTAACATGGAATATAATCAGCTGATGCCTTGTAAAAAGAAGATTCTGGCCAAACTCTGCTGAAGCATAGCATATAGACAATTGTCTCTGGGTTTGGACCCACTCTTTTTCTACAAAATAAACATGACTTGCTTCTGCTTCCTCCTTTTGGTGGTCAATGTTTTCTGTAGAGTTAATTTATATATAGAACATACTGGGCATTGTTCAGGTATGCTACTTTGTGCACAAATTAATGAATTTTGTGCCATAGTTGTGATGTCATCAGCCATGTGACTTAGCAAAAGAGGAGCCAAACTGATAGATGAAGAAGATGGTGAAAACAGAAGTCATCAAAAGCAAGCAGTTTCATTAGGAATCTACCTCATACCTTGAATGAAGCCCATGCCAATAGTGTAGGCCACTGTAATAAGTGCCTCTGAAATACCTAAGTGAATTGAGGTGGTTACCTTAATCTTAACCACAAGATCACCAGCCAATGACATTAACCTAAAAATTACCAAAAACCAAAACCAAAAAAACCCAACCTAAGACCTTCATTTAAAAAGTAAAAAGGATAAATATTAAAAATAGATAAATAAATCTTTGCTTTGCTACAGTCTGTTCTTTAACTTTTTTTCTCAAAAAATTTCCTTAATAAAACTAAGACATGTACCTCAATATATATGTTGATATCAAATTGATAGCTATAATTCAGATGACTATAATATTAAATCAATACATACAAAAATTAGAGAGATAAACAGTATTTTATTGTTGAACATTTTGTTGTTTTTCAGCAATTTCTACCCAATGGGAAGTAAGTAATTCTATTTTATTTACTTATTTATTTAAAAAACAGCAATACAAACTCAGATTACCTATGCTTCTAAAGAAAAGAAACATACTAATGGGAAAATAATAACAGCTTACTATGGAAATTTGTCTATATTTATCTAAAGCCTTTGGGTTATTATAAAGTACATTGTGACTTTATCATGCAAATTTAACAGTTCTTCCAATAACATTGTGATTAGTATGTAGTCTCAGTAGAATATGCTTTTGTTTTTCTTTTTTTGATCTTTGAGATTAAAATAATTCATGGTTCTTGAATCCGCTAATAATGTTGTAAATAGCAAATTTCCTCAATCAGGTGTATGTTCATTTTAGAACAACCCTACTAGGCTAGCTTTTACGCCCATGCTACTGCTTTCCAATATATTTCCCTGCCACCACCACCACCTTTTTATCTTGTTCAGAGATATTCAGTGAACATAACCCTATCGAAACACCAAGTGAATATGTTTTTTTACTGAAGTTACAAAATAATTCAAAAATATGTGTTCTGTGTGAGTAGGAGTGCTTAGGAGCTAAACTCTCAGCTCTTTTAAGTTGCTTTCACTGAAAATCTTAATTGAGAAAAATCTGGTCTTAAAAAAAAAAAGTATTTCCTTTTACAAGGCTTTCCTGTTTCTCCACTCATTACCAGACAAAGACAAAAAAATGGTCTGGTAAAACTGAGTATGTTTCATAAACTTACATTAAGATGATACTAATACAGATGCCTCTCCCGGTTTGTGAAGAGTAGGACTCTCACCTGACAAAGTGATGGTTGTAATTCACACAAAACCAGAGAGGGTCATATTACTCCCATAAAAGCCGCATGAACTTTCCCATGTGCTAAACTTTTCAGGTGAGAATCTCAAAACAGATCATGAACAGAAATGAATTCAGTCTTTTGACATGTTGACAGCCAGTGTCTGCTGCAAGAGCATAAAGCAGAGGAAAATGCTTCTCTTTTTATAGAGGGGAAAGCAATCTGTATAAAGCAATGATGTTAATGTCAGCTTTTACGTTTTGTGCCTACTGTCACTCAGATAATACAGGTATTTGAGTACTAGAAGGGAGACATTTAGAACTGGCTTTAAGTTACAAAATTCTGTGATGTTGGGAACTTTCATGGTCATCCTCAAAGAATATTACATCTCTCCATTTAGATGGGGAAAAGATTCAGCAGATTAAAATCAGCAAGTGTCTTAGGCTTTGTCATACTGAGAACAGAAGAGTTTAAAAACTTCTTCGGACAGACCAAAAACTACATTGTATTTTAAAATTTTACTAATTATGGTTTGGAATAAATTAGTTACTCAATATAATTTTCAAGCTTTTCCCTTTGTAAGACACATAGTTCTGGGATCTGAAGATGTTTTCTCCATGGCTGAGGTTCACAGGCTATGAAATTTTGAGTATCTAGTTCCAGGATTATACATTTAATATTCATAAAGAGAAGACTTCAGACTGTAGGAGGTGCCACACTGACAGTCCTCAAGTATTACATCATCTAATTAAAAATTAAAGGCAGTACTGCTGCAAATAAAAGGTATCCAAAGAATAACTTCCCTTCATATTTTAGTCTCTGTGACCCATTTTACGGGAAGACAATGACACCATGTGAAGTAGATCTTTAGTATTTCTGTCATGCTGATTAATGTAATTGGAGAAATATGGCTGAGGTAGCTTCCCTGAGGAAGAAGTAAGTACAACCTTAATGAGTTTCGTTAATACTGCAACTTGCTTAAATAAAATAAGAATACAATTAAGCTTATTCAAATGTAAGACTAAATCCGAATGCCTTTAACTATTGTTCAGTGCACTGAAGTGTGAAATGCATGCTTTTATGTTTACTGCAAAAAACATGCACTTTTAACATTAAAGGCATGGGATGGAGTAATACAACAAAGACAGGAAAAGATAAATAATAGATAAAAATAGCTACAGTCTGTGACTTAGATGCATAATGTAACACATGAATGCACATGAGCAAGGGGAAAAAACAATCTTTGTAACTCCAAAGGGAAAAACAGGGCAGAAATCCTAACTGAGGTATTTGGTCAGCTAAGCTTCTGATATTGCCTGAAAATTATATTGTATACCACTTCAAACAGAAGGACATACAATTGAGTAAGGACAATCTGATCCTACCATCCTATACTTATGTTCATTAATACCTGCACAGATTAAGTTTAAACTGCTTTAGCGTCTGTGGTCAAGATCAGGCTCAAATTCTCAGAAAGAGATGATGATATGATCATGGATTTCTTCTAAACAAAAAGGCACAAACCACATATATAGAGCTAAGAGCTTATTATTAGCCCAATTAATGTTTCAGCAGTCTGACAGCCCAAAATGTTTGTTCAGTTACACTAATATTCACTAATAATCCAAATTAATTCAAAGAAACCTCAGTAATACAGCTAACTGCTTTTACCAAGGGAAAAACAAACAAAAAAAAAAAATTAGGAAAAAATCTCCCTTGGTGCTGTGCTCTCCCTTCTTGTGCCCCTGGGCTGGCAGTCTCAGAAGAAGGAGGAAGAAGGAGAGCAGGCTGTAATGAGCTGTCAGCACCTTGATGGCTTTGTTGAGAAGAGCAGGATGTGCCTGCTAGGGGTTTCCTCCTGCTCTTTGCCAGGAGAAGTATGGAGTTGATGATTTCTTCCAGATCAGGCCTGTGGTCTGCTTGAGTTTGTTTTTACGTTTCCCTGTCACAGCTTGCTTCCTTCTCCCATATTGGCAGCTATAGCCTGGCAGTGGCCCCCAGTGTCATTAGAACTCCCCACAAAGGGCTATGGTTTGCCAGATAGTGAGATAGGGGAGGAGGGGGTGGGCTGATCTGGGGAGGAGGTGTCACCCCTCCCCGGCAGGGTCACTCCCAGAGCAGAAGCTGGAGCAGGGAGGCAGCAGTCACTGGGCCCAGCACAGGGGTTAAACCAGGGACACCCAGCTCAGGCCATGGCGAGGCTGAGCCCGTGCTCTGCCGGGTCAGCACACAGCTGGCAGCCTTATATAAGCAGCCACACAAGTCTTATTTTCTGGGCTACAGTGGCTCAGACCACTTACATTCACCTTATTGACACAGCTCAGGTGTGAGCTGTTTACCATTGGCTTAATTTCTCTGCCTAACTTCTCTTTCTATAAAAAGAGTTGACCAGCTCCATCCTGCCAGCTTAATGAAAGCACAGAAACAATAACAAGTAGTCTGAGCTGGAGGATAAGCTTGATCCTTAAGCTACCATGACATTATAGACTCAACTTTAGAAACCCATCATCCAAAGGAAACAAGAAAACATCAGGTAGCGGCTGAAGAAAAAAAAACCAAAAAAAACCAAGACCAGTGATGCATCTCTAAAGGCATGCATTGCATGTAACCTGAAACTAGATATATTTTTCAAATAAGCCATGATGAATTACAGTAATAATTACAAATATAGGCTACAAGAAATTAAAAAATGGTAATCTTAACCAGATAAGTGTGAGCATAAGTGTTATGAAGTATTTTGGTTGAATTTTAACAGGCCTAACATCTAAAGATGAAGAGTCATTATGTTCTAATTAAAGGTACTTAGAAAGAGGTTCTGAATAAGCAGGTATTAGTTTTAGGCAGCCATGTGGTTGTCACATCCCACCCAGAGGTATGAGTCGGAGGAGAGGTGACTAAGATTGGTCAGTCCCCTTGGTTGGAAAAGAGCGTATGGGCTTTTATTTTACAGCTTGGCCCAATTGGCAAATTATTTGGTGGCAGAGGGAATTATGATATTTAGGCTCAGTTGGTAAGCATAAAAAGTTTGCAGCACACGTGGGGCTGTAAATCTCACATTACTATATTGCATATAAAAAAGAAAAAGGAAAAAAAGAAGAGAGATATCACCATCCTATGGCTCTGCTTTGTGTATGATGGGGTTTGTAGTCTTGGATCCAGCAATGTGTGGCATCTTCCAGTGTCTCGTTCAGTTCCTGTGGTGAGACTGGTTGCCGGAGTGGTCCTCAGGATGGTGGGTGTGCACCACACTAGTGCTGGCATAGGTGGGCTTTTTACAGTCTTCTGGATTGCCTGCTTGCATAATCTTTGGTCCTTTGCGCAGGCGTTACTGGGGGGTGATTGCAGAAGATGGAAAAGTCCACAAGGGTCACGGATCACCTTGAAGGGTCTTGGCAGTCTGGGGTCTTTTCCCTTAGTGGCGTGCTGGGCCTATCAGAAGATGGAGCTATGTGTCATTCAACATGTCCCCCAACTCCTGTGTCAGCCAGTCAGCCTTTGTCTGTAGTTCATTAGCTTGCTGTTGGTATGTAAATCACAATTCACCTTATCACAAATTGTCCCATCTCCTGCTCCTAGGCATGTCCCATCTCCTTTGGCTGGATGGACTGTTTTTGCCACAATGCTTGAGATATTATCCTTTTCAGTCTCTGACAGTGGTTCAAGGGAAGAAACCCTTAAATTTCATTCCAGATTAGAAAATTCTGGTTTAAGTCTCTGGGAGTGAGAGGAGAGCATGAGTTTATTCCTGATTGAAGGTGCAGAGAACAGAAGATGTAGTTGGAGTCGTGCCACTATTCTTGAAATACAAAGGCAAAAGAGATGGCTGAACATGAGGATGGAAATATTTTGCATCTTGTAAAAAGCTATAACAGGTACACCTGTCAGAGAAAAGAGGTACCAGTGCAGAGTCTCTGAAATCTGTTACTTCTTGTGCTACAATGCAGATATTTTTCAGTTGAGGCATCAACAAACCAACACAGGTCGGTATATTTTGTACCACAGTCAACAGACCCTTTCCCGTTGACTTGAATGAACACTACATTCAAAAGTTCAGGCTGAAGCCTTAGATTATGTCAGGCAGTTATTCCACATGTCTAATTGACATTAGACATCTAGTAATTATTTTTGAGTCAGTTGTGCATTTGTGGAAAAGAGAAGCAATGATATTGACCTTATTTTCATGTATTACTCATAACTTAAACATTCTTTTCAATTCCAACATACAGTACAGTGGTATATGAGAAGACTAGTAGGAACTTGGAAGAGAAGGGGAAAAGATGACATTCAGCAGAGGCACAAGTTGGGAAATTCAAGATAACATCCTAAAATTCCTGAAAAAGAAGAGAATAGAAATAGAACTGACAAGGAAAAACATTGACAGCAGTTTAGGATTTTAAGTGAACTCAATAGAAAGAGTAGCAGAAAGATCACTGTACTAGAGTCATTGCCCAGAAGAAACTCCTACATTTACATGGGGAGGTGGCAGGAAATCCCTTGCTGTATTAAAAATATTAACACTAAAACAAGAGTAGGAAGCCAATCTGTGGTGTTTGTCATCTTTTTTTTTTTTTTTCTGATCTGTCTGATCAGAGCCACAAGGTTCTCAAGGGGCCTTAAATTTGCTGCAAAAATGTACTTCACTGATTATGATTAAAGATGCAAGAGACGATTCCATATATTGAAGGACTATAAACTAGAAATCAGTTAAGACTGTAAATCAGTGGCGTGATTTATATGTAAACCATACATTTATTTAAGGTATGTGGAAGGAGGCCTGATTAGGAATTAAGGGGTTCTGCTGTGATGTATTTTCAAAACAAAACTGATCATGTGAAAAACACTGTAAACAATTTTTCCTTTATGAAACTTGTTTGCCTTAACAAGAACAGCACTCATACCCCAGCACCATTTTAATCAAGAATGGGCAGTAGTTACCTCCACCCCAAAGGGACTTCCTTTTTTAACTCAGAAGATTCAGGAACCTCCAGCTTTACATACAGACATTACTTATTATTAACGTTTTAAATGAGAAATACCCAGTGGTGATGAAAGCAAAGGTAGCTAGATGTGCTGCAACTAAGTAAATGAAAGTTGGTCTTTAAACATGATGGGTTTTGAATGATGCCGTGATGACTAATGTCAGAGTATTTTCTAACGGAATGTTCATTTGGAATTCTCCTTCTAAAACACTATAAAAAGTTCTGCAGAGACAGTATGTTTACTGTGGGACAAAAAGACTAATTTGCAGCGGTTGGTCGACCTTGACTGGTGGCCACGTGCCCACCAAGCTGCTTTCTCACTCCCACTCCTCAGCAGGACAGGGCAGGAAAATAAGATGAAAAACTCACGGGTCAGGATAAATGCAGTTTAAGAAAGCAAAGCCTACATGTGGAAGCAAAGCAAATAAAAACATTTATAATAAGATTAAAAGCTTGTGAGTTGAGATAAGGGCAGGGAGATCGATTACCGTTTACTGACACAGGCAAGGAAGGTTCAGCTTTGGGGAAATTAATTTATTGCCAATTAATAACAGAGTGGGACAGTGAGAAATAAAAACAAAACAAAAACATTTTCTCCCCACCCCCCTCCTTTCTTCCCAGGCTCAGATTCACTCACTACTTTTCTATCTCCTCCCCACTGAGCAGCGCAGGGGCATGGGGAATACAATTGGTTCATAACACTTTGCCTCTGCTGTCCCTTTCTCCTCATGCTGCTCCTTTGCTCCAGCATGGCATCCCTCTCATGGGATACAATCCTTCATGAATTGCTCCAGCATGGGTCTTTTCCAAGGGGTACAGTCCTTCAGGTATGGACTGCTCCAGCATGGGTCTACTACAGACCACAGTTTCTGCTGGGAGCCTACTCCAGCATGAGCTCTCCATGGCCTGTAACTTCCTTCAGGACACATCTGCCTGCTCTGGCATGGGTCCCTCCATGGGCCACAGGTTGGATATGTTCTCTGGCTGTGACACTGACACTGACATATGACACTGGCTGTGTCTGACATGGGGGCAGCTCCTGGTGTCTTCTCCCAGAAACCACCCCTGTAGACTCCTGCTACCAAAACATTGCTTCATAAACCAAATACATTCCACCCCTCGGCTCTGTGAAATGCATATTTAAGAATTAACTTTAAAATACAGAGTCATCACACAATCTTAATTTACATCATAGAATCATTTTGGCCCTCAAGATCATCAAGTCCAACCATTAACCTCACACTGTCACTAAACCATGTCCCTAAGAACCTCATCTACACGTCGTAAACACTTCAGGGATGGTGACTCGACCACTTCTCTGGGCAATCTGTTCCAGCGCGTCACAACCGCTTCTGTGAAGAAATTTTTTCTGATGTCCAATCCAAACCTCCCCTGGCAGAACTTGAGGCCATTTCCTCTTGTCCTACTGCTTGTTACTTGGGAGAAGAGACCGGCATCCTCCACGCTACAACCTCTTTTCAGGTAGTTGTAGAGTGAGATAAAAGAATTCCTCAAAGTCAAAATAGCATCATCACACCAACATAAATGGACAGTTTGCACACACTCCACCTTTACCCCGTTATTAAAATTAAAAAAAAAAGCTCCCCAAAGTTATTCCATTCTCTGGCAATGTCGAGTCCGTGTGTTGCCCATTACCTCTCCTAATTACTGTCCTTATCTCCATTCCAGTGGGATACACAAGAAGGACTGTGGTAGGTTGACGTTGGCTGGCTGCCCTGTGTGCGCCAAGCCACTCTCTCACTCCCCTCCTCAGCAGGATAAGGGGAGAAAATGAGATGCAAAACTTTTGAGTCAAGATAAATGCAGTTTAGGGGAAGAAAACAAAGGCCACATGTGGAAGCAAAGCAAATTAAAAAAAAATATTCTCTA
This sequence comes from Caloenas nicobarica, assembly GCF_036013445.1. Classification (NCBI taxonomy): domain Eukaryota; kingdom Metazoa; phylum Chordata; class Aves; order Columbiformes; family Columbidae; genus Caloenas; species Caloenas nicobarica. Next base: position 30,107,756 of record NC_088247.1, read on the forward strand.
CTTCTCATCAGCAGGTGATGTCTGGCCACTTCCTGGGAAGTAGAGTCTCAGTACACGTAGTGGTTGCTTCAGAAGACAACAAACACCTCAACAGTGAATGCCCTACCCCATTCCCCTCCTCCTTTCTCTTAGATTTTATCCCTGGGCATGACATTGTATGGTATGGAATATCCCTTTGGTCAATTTGGGTCAGCTGTCCTGACTATGTCCCCTCCCAATCTCTTGCTCACTCACAGCCTACTGAACTTTGGAGGGGATGTTGGAGAGCCAGCCTTGATGCTGTGCAAACACTGTTCAGCAACAGACAAAACATTGGTGTGTTATCGACATCATTCTACCTACAGTTACAAGCACAGCACTATATGGGCTGCTATGAGGAACGTTAACTCCATCCCAGACAGACCCAATACGGTGACATAACAATTATTTGCTTCTTCCTTTGTATTGAAACCACTCTGAAACCCAAGAAAAAGTGTTGAGAGAAATTCAGCAAGCCCAACATTGTTTTTGAAATTAACTCAGAGTTATTGGTCATTTGATGTATAAGGTATTTTTAAAGAAGCCTAATTGAAGTGCTTTTAAAATAAAAATGGCACTTACACATATTAGATGTGATTATAGTATACAAAGATTGCATAACTTTTAATAAACTGACTTCATAAAATTGACATGAAGTAAATTATGTTGCATTGATTGCTGCTTACTGTTCTGTTTGATTTGGGGCTAGAAGATTTACACTCTAAATTTTATTCAGATTGCTGTGGATTGCAAGGCCAATTGTGTTATATGTGCATGTTTCTTGGGTTTTTTTAAGTGTTTGTAGTTACAAGCATTTCAGTAATATGATATGCTTCTTCTATATAATTTGTAAGGATCTGGGGGAAGTGGCATGTGGGGCAGAAGGTGAGTAGTGCAAACTTTGATAATCCAGGTGAACTACAGACCACGAAGAGGTCTGCTGCTATTTTTCACCTCCATTCCACCTTCCTGCAGACTCTTGCTATAATATTTATCTGCTATCTTTTGCCAGCTTTTCAGATGTATTTGACTTTGAGGTTAAGTTATTTATGTTAACACCTCACAGCTCCCACATCTGAAAGCACAGACTAGGTACTTGCCTGATCCACTCCCACAGCCACGCCGAGGAGCCCATTTCCATCTGACTCTCCTGCTGAGCTTCACCCTCTTGCAGCCCCTGCCCCTCCCCACATCACAGGCATCACAAGTGATCCAATGACCTCACCATGACTCACAAGAAAGCAGTGACTCAGTGAGCTTAGAGTGACTCACAGGAAAGATGGAAGAAAAGTCTAGTTACTCAGCAGAGCCCTAAGGGGAGCACAGAGTTTCCAGTCAGCTCCTGTGATGCTACTGAACAAATGCATCGGACTCTCAGCATTTCATAGAGAATTAGACTAGAAAGGACCTTGGGGATTATCTCTTCTGATCTAATGCCTGCCTTAAACCTGTAGAAAAATCAATGCATTAGGACATATTTATCCCCAACCTTTTCCCCTTTCTGCAGCAGCAGAGGTCTATATGTATTATACTTGTTACTCCAGCAATATTTTCCCTGAACTTTCATTAAATGTCTTTCTTTCCCACACCGATTTCTTTTTGTCTCATAAACAGCAGATTTCCTTGCTGTTCTTTCTCTGAGGGAAAGGAAATTAAGAAAAATCATATATAGAACTAACACTTTTTTTTTTTTTCCCTGGGATTTTGCCCTTGGTACAAATGAATTACATCAGCCCAAATATCTTCTTTTTTTCTGAGTCCTAGCTTTATTGGAGTTACTGATGCATACAAATTCTTCTGGACCCGAGGTAACTTTCTTCTTTAATTTCCTCCTATTTCAGTCTGAAACCCATTCTTAGTGTCTGAAACTTTGCTTTGCAATTGCTTTCCTCTGGCTATGGCATCTGTTGCCACAACCTCCACTAAGTCCACCAATAGATAACCCCATTTCCTATCAATATCAGTGAGCTTAGAAAAGCTTCACCAGTGCAAGAGAAATGGGTAAAAGAGAAACTCAAAGAGTTTGGGCCTCTATTATTGGCTTTGCTGCAGGTTAGACACCCTGCATGTTTGAAGTCTTTTCGCTGTAAAAACAAAACAAAACCACACAAAAACCACCAAAAAACCCACATTATATTCACAGAGGTTTTTGGATGACCATTTGTTTCTCTGTTTTCCAATATGCAGCAATATAGGACAGTTCACTTTGATGGCTACTTGTCATAAATACATACATAGAATAATGCTCTTTGTAACAATAACATTAATATATCAACTAGCAGAAAAGTGGACATGCTAAAAGGTACTAAGCATTTTTCACCTTAACTATTTCTTTATAAAAAATAAAAAGGTTTGTAAGTTTTAAAAGCCTTCTAAAATGTTTTCCATGTTTAGTCTTTTCTCAAAGACAAAATATTAGTAAGATACAAAGTCAAAAGAAGTATCAGAAGTAAGATGAGAGACTGTAAGGAATAGAAAAAAGAATTTATCAAAAAGTACTCTTAGGGGTTACAAAAATAGAAGTAAAGATAGACTTGGAAAGAATGAAAATAACTCTTTGCAAAAGAAATACTAACATTGTGGTTTTTTGTTATTTATTCTGCTAAGAAAATAAAGATGAAGAAATAGTGTTTGTTATCTAATGAGGGTGGAATGTTGTAAGGATAAGCCAGATAGTAATGATAGTCTGCCTCTAAGCTGTCTAAAGACAGATCAAAAACTTTGTCTCAGATTTCAGTCAGGAGAACAACACAGCAAAGACAAGTGGGCCATTGAGGCCATACACACACACACACACACAAATTATTATGTCTGTAATCAGAAGAGAATTCAAAGGGTTTTTAAAATATATTTCAGTCAAGGGACCTGACGATCTCAATCCTATAGTATTGCAAGAATTGGCACACATAATCACAGGTCTAGCAAGCAATGATCTTTAATGCATATGCTGAACTAGGGGTACTGCTGTGTGGTTTTAGAATAGCATATATGCTGCCCATGTTTAAGAAACTTCAAAGAATTTAGCCTGCCCTTAGTTGTAAAATAGTCTAAATGTTGCCTGCAGTCCACTACTTTTAATGAAGGGGGCTGAGGGATAGCATTTGCTATTCGGCCAGGCGCTATGTATTTTTCAGTTGTGTATGGCAAGAATGCAGAGCCTACCCTTGGCAGATGGCCTTGATAACAGCAGCTGGTAAGACAGAAATGTCAGTGTGTGTGTGCAAAACCAATATGCAAAACTGTGTGAGAGGAGGTTTTGCCCAAACTAACAGAATTAAAAAGGAAGCTGAACATCAGCCATATTAACCAGGAAATTACAAAGACATACGAGGGATTCAACCTGAAAACAAGTATAAAAGAAACAAATTTGTCAAAGCTTGGAGGAAGATGCCTTGGAGCAGATTGAGGAGCAGTGATCCTGGTTGGGCATTGCTAGGCATCATCCCATGGCATCCTCAGCCCTGCCTGGGCCAGACTCAGCACCTCCCATGGGACACAGGAGCAGCTTGCACTCAGCCAGTGACCCATGCCACGGGAACTGTGTGAGGGCTACATGGGACTCCAGCCCACAGCTGGCACCTTACTGGAGTGCTGTGACAGACGCACTTGAGCCCTTAACCAAACCAGCAGCAATTTGGTACAGGCTCCCAAGGGAGGACAGGCCAAGAACTCCTATAGTTTACCCCAAAAGGAGAAGAGTGACAAAGTGAACATCGAGGCATATGCATTGGAACACCGATCATGCAATTAATGCAGTAATAGTGAGTGACTTTTCCAAAATTCATTTATCAAGGAACTAAGAAAGCTGCGGGTACAAGGAGTCTCATGCCTACCTTTCCATCGCATGTAATTTGACTACAAGCCAACCACTTTATTCCATGAATATGACTGCCTAAGTGAGCCTTCTTTGAGCTCTCCCTGCTAGGCAGCGTGGCTGCATGGTGCTGATCTGCCCTTGAACTGGGAGACCTCTCAAGGTTGCTCCTAGAAGCAGAGACCTTTTACTAACAGCAGATCTTTGATAAATGACTGATAGCATATTGAATTGATGCTAATGAAACATTACTAATCTATGTAGATATTCAATATTAATTATTATAAATTTTGTAAAGATCATTCCATTAGACATAAGCCATTGTCCAAGTCTGAGACTACGGTTGGACCTAGCCACAACTAGGCTTCATAAGGAGTTTAGAAAGCAAGGGGATCCACTTTGAACCGTGTGACTCAGTGGAAAGGTCTTCCTTACTGTTTGTTCTCTCTGTGAATCATTCTAACTTGATTCTAACTCAATTTTCCTTGGTATGTTTCTTCCATGCAGTAATTAATAAGGTGAACCTTGTCATTAAACTGAGTAAACACATTTGTTGAATTCCATTAAATTCTTTGAACAGTCAAATTACTATTTTACCTTAATGAAACATATTGCTGTGTCTCTTTTGAGTGAGGTGCGCACCACTCGTTCGTGACTGATGCCAGCAGTGGCAGAAGCAAACACTCAGCCGAAGCACCCACATCTCCAGAAAAGGCACTGGATGTGGTAGAACCTCACCCACACACTAGGTGGGTTGCATTTCAGCCTCTGTGTGTGTTTGTGATTGCAGCTTTTGAGGCTGAGTTATAGAAGGGTTATTATAAAGCTGTAGGTGTTTGTTAACATTTTATGGGTCAAGTATTGTGCTGGATCTTTTGTACTGTTGTTATCGGTCCTCAACATGTATTTCACTGCTTGACAGTTTATTGCATGTTGTTAATAAATCAACAAATTACTTCTGTACTAAATGAACTCACCTGTGTGGACTGAACAGTTTTTCCGTGAGACAAGCAAATTCGAGGAAACACTGCTGCATATATTTTTTGCCTTTCCTTCTCAAGTTCCCATTTCCCCCTATTGGCTGTGTTTCAGGCACAAAAGAAAGTATGAAGGGCAAGTAGAGTGAATCCAGAAAGGATCTTAGATGTAAAAAAATGACCATGTCTGTGAGAGGTTGAAGGAGACTAGCAACAGACAAGGAACAGACACATACTCAGTACTAATAAGTCAAAGTTCTTCATGACTTGACCACACGAGTTGCGTGCTCCTGCTCTAAAAAAGGTTTGAGAAAAAGGTTGAAGACATAAGTGAAAAATGGCATAAAGATTAGTGAATGTGGATCATATTTGAACAATTTTGTTCATCATTGAAGGGCACTACTGACTTTTTGTTAGATAAAAGGTTGCAGCACATCTAATCTGTCTGGATTTCAGAGAAACACTTGCTATGGTGCCACACAGGATAAGCTAAGTGAAGCTGGAAAGACGCCTGAAAAGGAAACTAAGTATAGGGAGAGAATTAACTGAAGAATATGCTTTCTTTTTAATTTTCTTGGCACAAAGTTTAGGTATATGTCGATAAAATTTTCTAATATGTTACACTGGGAGGAAGAATTTGGTTTAGCTGAGAACTGAAGCAACAGAAATGGAATAGAAACAAACACTGGAGACTGCAGTGTCTTTCTTTTAGGAACTAATGAGAAGAATTTCTTCAAGATGCTGTGGTCTCATTAGCTGGAAACTGCTGAGAAATAGAAAAGTCTGCATATATTAGTCACTGAAAGTTTACAGGATGCCAGTGTGACAAAATAAATGTGGAAAAATGAACCTACAATTTGTCAGACTAGGTTTTTCTTACTGAAATAAGGAAATCTTAATTTTATTGTCTGTATCCAGGCTTGTATCTAGTGGAGTGCCTCAAGGGTCAGTACTGGGGCCAGTATTGTTCAATATATTCATCAATGACTTGGATGAGGGAATTGAGTGTACTATCAACAAGTTTGCTGATGACACCAAGCTGGGAGGAGTGGCTGACACGCCAGAGGGCTGTGCTGCCATCCAGCGAGATCTGGACAGGCTGGAGAGTTGGGCAGGGAAAAATTTAATGAAATATAACAAAGGAAAGTGCAGAGTCTTCCATCTGGGTAGGAACAACCCCAGGTTCCAGTATAGGTTGGGGAATGACCTATTAGAGAGCAGTGTAGGGGAAAGGGACCTGGGGGTCCTGGTGGACAGCAGGATGACCATGAGCCAGCACTGTGCCCCTGTGGCCAAGAAGGCCAATGGCATCCTGGGGTGTATTAGAAGGGGGGTGGTTAGTAGGTCGAGAGAGGTTCTCCTTCCCCTCTACTCTGCCCTGGTGAGACCTCATCTGGAATATTGTGTCCAGTTCTGGGCCCCTCAGTTCAAGAAGGACAGGGAACTGCTGGAGAGAGTCCAGCACAGAGCCACAAAGATGATTAAGGGAGTGGAGCACCTCGCTTATGAGGAAAGGCTGAGGGAGCCGGGTCTCTTTGGTTTGGAGAAGAGGAGACTGAGGGGTGACCTCATCAATGTTTATAAATATATAAAGGGTGGGTGTCACGAGGATGGAGCCAGGCTCTTCTTGGTGACAAGGGGTAATGGGTTCAAGCTGGAACACAAGAGGTTCCACTTAAATTTGAGAAGAAACTTCTTAGTGAGGGTGACGGAACACTGGAACAGGCTGCCCAGGGAGGTTGTGGAGTCTCCTTCTCTGGAGACATTCAAAACCCGCCTGGACACCTTCCTGTGTAGCCTCATCTGGGTGTTCCTGCTCCAGCAGGGAGATTGGACTAGATGATCTTTCGAGGTCCCTTCCAATCCCTGACATTCTGTGATTCTGTGATTCTTTTCTGTAATACTACACACAGTTTTTGACCCACCAAGAAGTTTGAGAAGATGACTGCAGATTGGAACAAAGCTAATTCCAGGAGAGAAGCTTTCAATGACAAATACTAGACTTAGGGCCTCTCACCTCCCACCTGAAAGCAGCAATCACTACCGCTTACTTCCAACGAACACCTGTGAGAGTATGGGGTTTTTTTCTCTAGTCTGTGTGCAATCAAAGACCTCCTGTTTGCATGCAGGAGTTGCTCTCAGCCATTTCCTACAGCTGAGACCACTGCTCATTCCTTTCCAGCTGATAAATATTGCTGCAGCCAGCCATGTATGAACAGCAAATTCTGCATGACCACAGCAAGGCTGATTGTACTATTGGTCACCAGTATCAACCTGAAAGAAAATATTAACAGAACCTTTAAAGTCCCCATGAGAATGTTCCTCTTCTCCTTCATACTTGGTAGGGAACAATGAACAGCACTGCCTTTTCATTGAGACTTGTCTCTGTCCATGAATGACATGATGTTGGGGTAATTAACAGCTGCTTAAACAGATGGCTAAAGAACAACAGTTCTTTAAACAGCCCTCAATTATAGTTTTCTTAATTATTCACCATTCTGGCTGCAGTGTTTATCAACAGGATCCCCAGCATGGCACAGAGGAGGCTACAACACAGCAAAGCATAATCAGTGCCTCTCATCTGTAAGGATTTCTTGTTAGGGAATGTTTCAGATGGAGATAAAGGCAAAGCTCTTGGGCCCAGGTTTGAGTCAAATATACAGTCTAGGAACAGCTTTTGTAGAAAGGAAGAATAAAAGGCTGAGATAAGGTTACTATTTGCAAATGCACAAGGACACCAAAGAACTAATTTATGCTAGGAAATGAACAAGTAGGTATAAATTTGCTGAGAGGAAATTTATCCAGGAAATTAAAAGAAGGCTCCTAATGACTAGCAAGTAAGATCTGAGGAAGTGGCAGGAAGAAACCCAGTGTATTTAAAAGTTATGTTTATAAATCAGATATGCAATGATGACAGGAGAAAACTGGATCTAGTATTTTAAGAAATTCTTTCAATATTCATGAGATTTTTAGATGTGATCTTTACAGTGCCAAAAGCTGCAGTATGTCATCCTGTTCTTACATGAGATCTAGGGGTCAGTTTCTGTTATTGCAGCAATGCTCAATCATCTGCCTGGGGTTTAGGCAGTTTGAGCCCTGCCAGCAAGCCTTTAAAAACATAGGTAGTTTTAAGTGTTTTATGCATCAAGACATCTATAGGTCAGACAGCACCTGAATGGGAAACTTTCCTGAAATGGTGAGGTAAGATTTGGGTGATAAAGTCCTTCTTTGGCTTTAATCCAAAATGCTTTTGCAATTCTCTCTGAGTTATAAGAGTGGTGAAAAAATTCAATTCCCATTGCAAAAGTGATCCAAGGTCTGTCACGCTTCTGAGAACAAAGCTAGAGTAAAACCACCCTCAGTTCAAAAACTTGACACAGGCAAAATCCTAGCTGATAATTTTTTGAGTGGATTAGAGGGGATTAGAGAAGAGAGAGAGGTAGAATAAAAATAAGAAGATAAGAATTTTTTCTTCAAGTCACTTCTGAGCATGGTAAATTGGTACCTCTAAGATTTTCACAATGCCAAATGAAACATTCTCCTTTTTGACACTTCACAATCCAAATGTCAAGACTGAACAGCACTTGCAGGCTATTCTTGGACTGCAGTCAGGGCTCAAAAGAAGGAACAGAAAGTGAAACTACACACTGGTACTTAAAGATTTTTAAATGATTGCTTGTGCTCTTTTGAAAATGAATCAGAGTTCCTTGACAGCTAAGAATATGTCTGGGAATTTTTATTGCACTCCTTGAGGAGAATTAAATACACATTTTTGCTTAAATACACATTTTTAAAAAATGGTAATGAAGAATGTGTTGAACAGTCTTACCACCATAAACAGTTCTATAAGAAGTCTGTAAAGATACATCGCAAGCTAATTCCTTATACACAGTAGTACTGGCATCAATCCCATGAGTGTTGAAAAAGGGGCGCCTAATCTTGGCATTGGGTCCATCCACCATAACCACCTGGTCTGCCCAAAGGTGGCCCCTGAGCACTTGCATTTCAGAAAGGCTACAAGCCAATGCTGTGGCCATCTCTTATCTCACAATCAAGGGAAACTTCACTCCCCTACAGGGAGTCATTCTGTCTCTGGCTTTCCTGCTTCCAGCCAGTTTAACCCCTTTTGCAGCTGAGCCTTCTTCCTTTCCACACCTGGTGATTCCTTGCTCACAAGTTACCACTGCTGAGCAGTTATGATTTTGATTTCACTTTCAAGTATCTGAGGGTACTTTCCCCTCAACTGCTTCCGTTCTTAAAAATAAGAATAACTCTAATCCTGCATAGTGTCTGGTATTAGACACAGCTGGTAATTCATAGGGACTGCAGACAGGTGGACTGGATGAAGCTCATTTCATGTCATGAGGAACGCAATGCTTAACTGCACAGAGACAACCTGATTCTGAATTAGGGCTTTGTTTGTGGTAGAGCAGCTCCCTTGCTATGGTGTATTAAAAATCAGTCATTGACAATGGCCAGGAGCAGAAACCTATGCAAAGATTATAAGAGATAGGAAAGCACATTGTGATGCTTCCCTAAGTAGCTCTGTGATTAAAAGTGCCAGTCAGATTTTTGCTACTAAATGCAGAGAGCTTAGAGGTACTTTAATGAGGCAAGTCCAATACCGTTATTCTTTCTGCTTCCATTAGAAAGGGCATTGAAAACACTCAGTATTGTATTACAGTACTCTGGCTTTAAACCTGATGTAATCCTATTAAGAGTGGCAAATAGCACTTGTGAGACTTTCCTATGGAAAACAAATAAACCAACAAAAAAATGAAACCAAACCAAACAAAACCAAATATGAAACACACTATAGGAAATCAGAAAAGCAAAATCAGAAAACATGGCGTAATGCAGTGAAACATAAAGCCCAATTTATATGTTCATAAGGAAGGAGAACGATTAGGATCTAAATAAAAATTCCAAATGTGCTTTTGTAATATATGTAGATTTCTGTTGTGCCCACTTTGCAGTGGTGTCATTATGCTAGAGGGAAAAGAAACAGATTTTAAATAGTAAAATAAGCCTTTTAAAAATTTATTTCTGCTTGGTTGAATACTTATATTTTGCTAAAATTCACACAGTGGGAGAATAAATACATTTTAGCTTTAATCTTCATCACAATAGGCTATGCTTCAGACAGAGATAAATAACAGTTGATCTATCTAACAATCCATCCATCCAAGTTTGTCTCCTAAATTCTTCATTAAAGTATCTGAGAGCCTCTTGCCAGACATAAAAGTACAACTATTGCACGTTTCCTCATTCTTTCTTTCTCCATACCCACTTCATTGCAATAGCAGTAATAGCTATGTAGTTATGATTCATTTTGCTAGATGGCTGGGAATATCAGATGGTATAAACTAAAAAACTAATTAGACCATCTACTCATAAAAGTGCTGAACACTATTTATACTTAGGGAGGTGGCAGAACTAATGCATAATAGTTTTTCATCATTCATCTACACAGGTTCACATATTGGCAGTCTTCACCGGGTTATTTGAGTGCCTCCATAATGCCTGAGCACTCCTTACTATATTAGGTTATTAATCCGTAGTGACTGCAGGTTGGATTCCAACATCATTCATTTTTAGGTGTTTTTGCAGCTCTACTTTAGTTAAATTGTTCTTGATTTACACTTATCTTCCCTGGAATAAGTTCCTAATATTGGACGGATATAAGTGGGAGCAGAAGCATGCCACTCTTAGTCTCATTTTGATCACTCTCATGCAATATTACACTCTGATTATTTAGTTATCTAGAAAATGATTTATAAAAAAGTGTTAAACTAACAAATAAAAGTTATTTTATATAAATGGAATCTGTGTGGACATGTGTCCTAAAAAGACAGTGGATAATGAAAAGAAAAATGCAGGAAGAAAAAAAGAGTACATTATGGTAATGACTTTTAATATTAATTTGTTAATAAAATGCATGTTTAGGACAGATTTATCCTTTGTTCAGAAGGTGACAGTCATGTTTTACTAAGAAGTTATATATGACAGCACTATAATGATATTTCAAAAATATTTTCAGGTGTTTATTGGACATTTTTACCCTTTGTAACAAAATTTTGTATGGAAGGACTGAAATTAAAGGAGAAATATATTAAACATTTGTCCTGAAGTACCTCACTTCATCCTCACCTTCCATAATAAGTTTCATTGTATTAGTCAATTCAGATAATGACAGAAAGTAGTAAAACAGATTTCTTCCCTTTACCAAAGATATCCTTTGGGAGAAAAATGATATTTCAAACCATTGCTTCAGCGTAACATTACTGCATAATGCTGCAGAGAATGGAGAGAAGAAAGCATGACAATGAGGAACTAGTCAGGCAGTTTTGCCATAGACTTTGTCAAGGGACATGTAAAACAAATAAGCATATCTGTTCAATATCTACCACATAATGAGAGTGTCATATGAGTTCTGGGTCTGTGTCGACATAGCTTGAACAGAAGGTTAAGGAAATATTTACAAAAGGGAATGCTCACTGTTTTTTAAAAAATAATGTGCAGAGTTTCTCAGGAGCACATTATACAGTTCTTACTCCTATTGGTATTTACTTGTGTAAATCATCCTTTTAGAAAAATAGGACTAATTTCATGGGTAAACTTTTAATACTGTAAGAGCTTCATTATCAAGCTCTTTATGTTTTATTGCTATATTTGGCAATTATTCCATAGTAACATTACAAAGAGACCAATTTGAGAGCACAGCCTGGTCCTTGACAGCCTCTGGAATACAAACAATAAAACAGTCTGCACAGATAGAGTAAAAATGAGTCTATTTATTGGTTTCGTGGCTTTTTGTGGGGTTTTGTGTGTGGTTTTTTGGTTGTGTTTTTGTTTTGTTTTGTTTTTCCAGATTCATGTTGGTTTTCACAAGATTTCTTAAATACCAGATATCAGATACAGTTCTGAAGCAGTTCTGAGAAACATCGAGTGGTGATGACCTAATTCAGAGGAAGTAATTCAGCTTGGCCTTCTCACTTATTTGAGAATTCCTTACCTTCTGGGCCCTCAGACCAGTTTTTCTCACTATGGGTGGCCCAGCTCATTTAAAAATTCAATATTTATTATACATCAGTCTCATAACTGTAATCATATTTTAGTAACAACCATGGAAGAGAGAAAAAGCTGAAAGTGATGTTTCTATTAACGTCTTTGATCTCTCTCCATCACAAGCCATTGCCATTGGGAGAGAAAATGGTCTCAGCAAATAAGTAGTTTCTTTTCTTTTCCTTTCCTTTCCTTTCCTTTTCTTTTCTTTTCTTTTCTTTTCTTTCCTTTTCTTTTCTTTTCTTTTCTTTTCTTTTCTTTTCTTCTCTATTCTTCTCTATTCTTTTCTTTTCTTCTCTATTCTTTTCTTTTTCTTGTCTAGTCTAGTCTAGTCTAGTCTATCTCCGTTGAAGGCTTTAGGCAGCAACACATGCTTAAAAGGCTAAGACATAGAGTCTTCACTTTCTCTTGAAAACATTTGAAGTGTTTTGGTTCTGCTTCCCATTTGACTGGAAAAAGAAAAAAAATAAAGAAACAAACAAAACCCAAGACAACCTAAAATATATTCACAATATAGAGAATTATGCTAAGCAGTTGATTGCTTGTCTGCAAATGGCAATAGGTAAAACTTCTTCATTATAGTTCTTTGAAACAGGATTACTAAGTAGGTCTCACTGCTTCTGTACAAACTCTCTTGCTCAGTCTCTACCCAAAACAGAAGTCTTCACCACTTACTGTTGGACCAACAGGTTCTAGCAAACAAAATGCTCCGGAAGAGTAGTTGTATAAAACATAATATCACTATTTTTATGACATTAATTTTTATAATAATTCCTCTAAAATGCATTCTTGGCAATTCAGTTATGTAAAAGTTCTGTGATTTCATGAGTTTTCTGGTTGATTCCTTTATTTTCAATGTTACTGGACTGTTCCAGTACCAATCTTCCTTCTTTCTTTTACTGCCTCTGTTCTTCTATTATCCTTTACAGAATCCATCTTGAGATACAATAATGAAAGTGAGCTCTAAACAAGAAAACAACCCTTCCATACCCCCAAACCCAAGCCATTTCTTACAAACTTTGTTCTTCTTTAGTATAACATCTGGTTCTAAATGGAGGGATTCATCACACAATCTTTCTTTCAATTCCACCAACACCAACTCTGACTGACCCTCCAGAATCAAAACGAGTACCTCACTACAGAAGTAATACATGAATTCATGCGCAGTCTTTCTTTCTCTTGTTATTATTTACATGTCCTGAGACCAATGCCCAGTTAATCAAGTAGCTTTTCCACTTTATAAAACACTAGCTACTGCACTTCCGTCATTCAAGATTATGTTTCCCCACCCACCTCCAGCTGCAGCTCACAGTCCTGCCCCGGCAGCATGCGTCACCGCTGGTCTCCCCAGCATGCTGCTCTGCTGCATCTTCAGGTGACTCCCTGAAGCATGAGTAGGGTCAGAACCTTGCTTTGGCACTGGTCCTCAGAAAGGGGAGTGTGTACCTCGCTCTTGGGTCCACCATCCCATACAAGAGCCAACAGCTCATGAGGCATTGTTTTGGTGACTTTTTTTTTTTTTTTCCTAATGTATTATACCAGTCCAATGTCTTGTATGTTTTTTTAAGTCCTTCTCAAAAAAAATTATGCTGGTCATATAATGGAAATAGCTAAAGAAGCAGAGTAGTAGACACTTGCACCTTGCGACGGAATAGCCTTATTAATGACTAATTTTAATATGTAAGGTTATTGTAGATGTGAATAAAGGCAAAAAAATATAAATAGTTTTAAATACATCATCTTTAGAGTTGGTACTTTAAAAATGACTGAAACAACCCTTGAAAAAAAACTTCTTTTCAGAATTCAGAGAATTTTGGATTTGAACAAGTTTCAATTATGAACAATGTATACAAACTGTACTTTGCATGTTTTCAAAACTCTAAACAATTTGGATTCATTATTTTAATAACAGAATTATCAATAACAATGCTGTGGTGCTTTCATTCAGAAAAAAAAAAAAGTTCTCCAGTAAATATATCACTGTACATTACTTGAGAGAAAAATGTTCTTTTTTTAAAATGACTACACATTATACAGCTTTCTGTAGCGTACATTCCTTACTCACTTTAGAGCAATACTGCCTGAGACAGATAATTCAATTTAGAGTCTCTACAACATGATTCCTAAATACCATATTTGAAGAGAGAAGCTGGTAAGTTTGTCATAGTTTTCTAAAAGCATGATAGTTATAGCATCTGTTAGTTGTCCCAAGATTATTCTTGATCATTATGTGTGTACAAAAAACTCCCATACTTTTGGAAGGCAAATAGAAAGCTAGTAGTTTATAATGTCACAAAAAATAGAAAAGCAGTGCATATCTCTACAATCACCAAAAAAAAAAAAAAAAAAAGAAAAAAAAGATCATTTTAGGCTCTCTTCTGGAGATGCTTTTTCCCAAGTGGTCAATTGCACTTGTCATCTGTTATTTTGGAAAATGCACAGAATTTAATAGATGAGGTATATCAAACTAACTACATTAGGAACATACCAGCTGTCAATATGGCTTCAGCCCAATAGTATCTTTTGGGAAAAGCAAATTCCAAAATGCAGACAGTATACTATTAGTGTGATAGAATGATTGTAAGTTTCGCCATCTGTTGCATATTTCACAATTAATTGTGATTTGTATCAACAGATATTTTCTAAAATCCACGTTTTCTCTTTTATGCAAGAAACAACAAAGCAGAACAGCAACACATTGTCTCAAGTAATGTACCGATGCTGGATCTAAATCAGATGAGCTTCACCATGGTTTAACGAAGTAGATATCCAGGGTACTAATTACAGTAAATAGATCTAAAAGTATCAGTGTCAATACCTAAAAATTCCAAACCAGATTTATCTATCCTTGCTTGAAGAACTTAATGATTTTGCTTTTCAAAACTATTCAATTGTGCAGTCATATACTATTTATGTTTAACATTTCAAAGTCCGTCAGTTGAACGCTATTGGATTTTTATTACAGAAACCTGTTTAATCAAACAAATGTAAAAGCTACAAACATTTCAAAATGTTTCATGGCTTGATCTAAACTATACAGCAATTGCTTCCATGTAAAATTAAATGCCTAGTTAAAGCATTTAATATGAAGCATTATGACTGTTTAAAGTTATATCAGAAAAATAAAGAAAAAATAATTAGATTTTAGTCTTGGGGTTTTTGGTTTGGGGGATTATTTTTTGCTTATATTCTCTTCTCCACCTCATGGCCCTGGTTTGTTTGTTTGTTTCTTTGTTTCATCCTTTCTTCCTTTATTTCTTTCAACATGACCCCCATCTGTTGTCAAGTGAAAGGCCTGGTTCTAATCCCAGCTACTATTCGTAAATTTTGGATTTTTGCCTATGACATTAATAGGTTTTTTATGGGGCTATGGGTCCATTGCATTTATTTAGAAGTGAGATAAGACTCATAGAAGCAACTTCATGGTCAGACAAGTCTTTGATTATATTTGTAACACTGAACGCATAAATCAAAGAGTTTTGAAGGAAGTCCTAGTAATATAAAAATACTTAAATTGTTTTATTCTTTTCATCTTAAACTAACATTTTATTTTATGTGAAGATAAGCCATGAGTCAAGTCAGCTTCACGCAAAGTGACCAAGCAGTGGTTAAAGCAAAAGGAAAAACTAACAGATACTTCATACTGCTTAAGCCATTAGATGCATTGAGACAAAATTTAGCTTTCTCAAAAGCTTCTCTACTTACTCGCAGATACAAATTACCTCAGGGAGAAAGGAACTAGTGTCAGATCCAAATGATCTTAAGAGATGCCATTTTACCAAAGACTTTGTATGAAGTTTGTTTCTTTTAGTAGCACCAAAGTTATGTAGGGCTTTAGATAGAAAAAAAAAAATCTCAGATTTACCCATCGGTCCATAGGTAACAGTATCACCAAAAAAAAAAAAAAAGAGAGAATAAAAGCGATTCTGTGTATGATATGCATATATGTGTATGATATCTTCCTCAATAAGCAAATTGCTGCATTACATATAGGCATTAGTTTCCAAATGACTCATAATGTGTAAACTCAAGTAGGGAACACTATAATAATCTAGGCAGATAACAAATGCAAGAAACACGGTAGTAAGGAAAGGAATTCAGATGAGGTCACATCATCCTAGCCAAATACAAATGAGTAAAGCTACCACAGCTGTGTTTCAACAGTAATTGTGAAGATTACCAGAAAACTGATTTGTAAATATTAGTGGGGAATTAGGTGGGTGCTTTCAACCTTTGTGATATATTTCTGTTGCTTTATCACAGAATCACAGAATGGTTGAGGTTGGAAAGGACCTCTGGAGGTCATCTGGTCCAACTCTCCCTGTTTAAGCAGGGACATTTAGAACCAGCTGCCTACAACCATGTCCAGACTTCTTAAAATATCTCTTAAGAAGGGAGACTCTCTAACCTCTCTGTTTGGCGCATTGACTCCACCTCTGTTTTGTCTCATTGCACTACAAGCAGCTGGCTTTTATCTATAGCCCAAACACAACTATAAACAGGAAAATCATTGAGCTGGAGTGTTCCAGAGACAAAGAGAGACAAAGAGAAAAATCTTTCACTTCCTTGTATTGAAGAAACTATAATTTCTGCTTCTTCCCCCGGTATTCTTATAGCTTCATTAACTGATTATCAAAGGGAAAATAAAACAGAACTCTGCAGAGCCTAACATGAAAGTGCCTTCACTATAGCAAAAGACTGTCCAATACTCAAAAGTCTCTGGAAAATCCAAGAAATAAAAATGAAGCCATCTTGTCACAGTGAGTTCACTCTTTCTCAACTTGACAGCCACATCAGTTCATGGCTGCTCAGATCATTGCAGGGATTTGATGATATCTACACTAGCAAAAAATTGTTTGTTTATTTGTTTGTTTGGTTTGTGGTTTGATTTTTTTTTCTTCGTTGTTTGGCAGTCAATTGGTGCAGCAAGTGTTATCTTTTAGGACACCAGTTATTAATCTAGTAACTAATACCCAACTCAGGACCAGGTGAAAAACAGGCTTTCAATTTATTGGAAAACAACAATGTTCTTTCTAAGATATATGATGAAAAGTGTGTATACTGACAGTAACAGCTTTTTGAACATTTGCTGTGACAAGAACTTTTTAGAAGTCAGTATCATGTCCATTAATACTAAAGCTAGCTTTCCCAGTTGGTCTTTAAACTAAATATGAAATTCTCTAAGAAACAGAATTTTATAGGAAATATGCAGAGAAATACGTCTGTTCCTTTATAATTTCCTATGTTTTTATAAAGAAACTGACAGCAAAGAAAGAGGGGTGGATTTTATTATTTTTTTTTGTATGTGGATCTATGTTTCTGGATTAGGAAAGATCTGTATGTCCTACATCTACAGTCACCAGGTCACCACTGTGTCTGAATGAATGTGGAGAGAGATTATTACAAATGTACAGCAGATTTTTGTCAAGTAAAGCTACCTAGACACATTTCAAATGAATTGCCAAGGTTATGGCATTGCTGGCATACAACCAAAAAGCTTTGCTTTTGCCCAGTGCTATAAAACTATTTTATCATATTAATTATTAAACTTCAGCATTAACCATAAGCCCATATATGGATATTTTTATTTTAGAAAAGACACATTTACAACAGTTCTTGAATAATTTTATATTCTGGTGACAAATTAGAACACTATAGATAATATTCTACATGAGCAAGACACCTACTGTCATGCTCTGCTTCTCTAAGACATTCTGTGTTTCCCATTGATTAGTGGAACATCACATTTTTCTTTTTAATTATCAAGGCCTTTATACTAATATTTTAATTCTTGGTCAATACTAGAGCTCTATCAGTCAACTGAGATTCATGTTCTGGCGACAGCCTTCTCTTCCCTTTCTCTTTACAAGCTCTTGAGTTCAAAGATCTATATCAATCATATTTTCAAGCCAATTACATTAATTTGGTTCTTTTGGATGTCCTTAACAGAATTCTGAAAAAGAAAATATGTCAGCCTGCTAGGAAATGAATCCGGATTTTTCACTTAATGACAGAACCTGCCAGGGACATTGCTGCTTCTCCATCTCTTTTTTTATCTTTTTATCCTTTGGTCAAATAGCAACTCCAGTAATATTCATTGTCCTTCTCTTTTTGTAAAGTAGTTTCTTCTATTTTTTTTTTTGAAGTCAACACAAGCTCTATTTATCTGTTTATTATTTTGCAGGTCTCTCTTTGATGTTGGAGTAATATTCAGGCCTCTTTCCTTACAGGACATACTACTTTCTGAAGGATATGGTAATGGAACATTTTTTCGCAACCACGGGTTTTGGTACAAGATGGTATCTTTTAAATCCACTGCAAAATAGAATAGTGAACTTAGATCTATGACTTTTCGGCTTTCCAGCTCATTCTTTCTCTCTTCTTATTATATATTTATACTGAATAAGCAAATGCTGTATTTCTAGCTCAGCAGTCTTTCCTTTGCAGGTTATTTTCTATAGAAGTAGGTAAACCTAATCCATCTGATTTTTGACTGCTAGTGTCTCTGTATAGTGATAACTTGAGCAGTTACTGATACTCTTTTCTGCTATGTGTTGATAAAGAAGCACTAAGGAGCGCTGATATCAACAGTACCTGTAAGGACTTTTCTAGTGCTGATTATAAGAGTTCACTTGTAACTCAGTCTGAAAGGCTGATATCCAAATGGTAGCACCCAGGCCTGTAGAGCTTCTTTGTCTGTTGACATTAGAACTTTACTCCATTTTTTGTTTTCATATTGCCCTTCTCTTTCTCTGTGTTGCTCTCTGTTGCTTGAATCTATTCTTCCAAGGATTAGTAGCAACCCAGGTTTTAATTTTAAATACAGAATTCATGTTTAGATAAGAGATAAAACCAGCAGCCTAATTATAGCTGTGACATTTTTTCCCTGAAAGCCAAGTGTCCTGCTGTTGTCCTAAACCAAGACTGTTGGCCATTTAATACTATAACCATATATCCCACTCATTCTGTTTGTAAAGAAATTATGTTGCTACTGACTTCCTATTCTATATCACAGCAGGATGTTAAATATTTTTACTTCACCTCTGTGCTAAAGTGAGTTCTGCTATATTATGTCATTTATAAGGCTTTTGGGGAAAAAAAGAAACCAAACCAAACCAAAAAACCAAAAACAAAACCACAAAACAACAACCACCACCACCCAACTATGTAAATATAAGGCATCTCAGGATAGTAACTTAGTTCTTTGAAATTCAAATAGTAAATGCTTTTATGCTGGATATCTTTGGTAACAATTGCTCTTGTATTTCCTGTCATTTTCTCAAATTAATTACCAGAGGCTAATAGGGAAGGACCCATGGGAAAAAGAAAAGAGAGATCTGCACTGAAGGTCTAGTTGAAATGAATAGCCAGAATGTACTTCTCTTCCCTACAATTCATTTCTTGTCTCCCACTGTTCTAACCAACCAAAAGGTATAACCAGTAGCAGGCACAGCCATGCTACTTTTAAATGCATGACTCCCAAAACAGAAAGAATTTTATGCATGGCTGACACTGTATCTGGCAGTGAGTCAGGGACCTGGATTCCCTGGACAGAGCTAGGGAAGATTTACGTGCCTCAGAGTAGGATCAAAACCAGTCACCATGCTGAACAAGCATCTGGTTAATTAACACAGAAGACAAACCATTGCAGAACTTCCACTTCAGTCTAGAATTTGGCCTGAGTTTTGGGTAGCTGCCTCTTCTACTTGAATTCTTTAGGAATAATCAGGATCCACTTTCAAAACCTCCTGCTGGTGCTATTTTGCATTTTTATGCAGAAGATGCCAGCAGCATTTCTGCAGGGATTGTTTACCTGCGCTCAGTGATATTTTCAATATGTGAATTCCCGCCTACCCAGGGAGAAGCCTGAGCTTTTAAGTGCTGCCAGTGTAAGAAAACACAGTATTTTAGTCAAAAACCACAGGCTACAAGACAGAGGCAGAATCTGGAAATAAAGAATCTCTCAACCAAGCAAGTGCCCAAGCCAGTAGGCTTATACTAAGACAGTTCTTAGGATGGTAGGACTGCTGTCCTTGCACTGAGGATTCTTGAGCTGATCACACTGAAATGGTTCAGATCCAACAAAGATAGTGACACAGATTGATTTCTCAGTTCTCCCCACTTCCAGCAACAGCCTTAGAGGTTAATAAACTTGTATGGAAAATACTAACTTGAATGTTCTCTTTACCTCTCATTGCTTTCCACCAAAGCTCTACAAACACGTAGACCTAAACTTCCTCAGTGAACTTCTTCTCCCCTGATTGAAATGTGTGTGCTTTTGATTTGAGATATAAAAACATGCTGTATATTAAGTACTGCACCATAATATTCTATAATTCCTCAGAAAAGTGCCAAATATCTTCATAGGAAAAAACATATATTCTTATAAGTTTCAGTCCTTTGCAAAGGTCCTCAGGGCCAAATTCACCTTGGGTCAACATTCCACCAAAAGCATATAGTCTGGCTTTTACTAGTGATCCATAATAATCTATGCATAGTAATGAAAAAATTGAAAAAATGAGGCCACCAACCACAATCACTATGTCAGCCTTGGTGTCTAATGGGGCTCCTTAGTTTTCTGTCTGTCTCCCCCATGAATGATAGTACAGTTCCATATGACAGCTACAGTCCTTTACCACCACCACTGCTGCTCTGATGCCTCTGTATCATTGTTCCCTCCCTGCCTTTGACAAGCAAGAAGCCAGTGAGAGCCCTTTCAACCTGTCTTTTGCCTATCAGAGACACCTGCTTCTGGGATTTAATTCCAGCAGGGATAAATAAGCTGTTGAACCAGAGACCTGGGACAAAGTCTACTATTTAATGTCTAAGCAATATTTTGGTGTCCTGGTGTTTATCTCTGTTCTGCATTTAAAACAGAATGACTTATCTTTTTTAGCTCTTCGATATCTAAAACATAGGCTGTTAACCGAGTTGCAAGCTAAAAAGCTACCAGCCCAATGGATACTGAATCTTCAAATGGAAATTTCATGTAATTTCAGTAGTTTTGCATACTTGTCTAAGTATGTTTAGAAGTAAAGTTTTGCAAATGAATGGAAAAGCCACTAATTGTGGCTATTTGCAGAAGCCTCTGTTTGTAGAAATGATGATTTGTACAATGCTCACTGTATGCATTCTTCTGATCAGGAGCTACAACTGTCAATCTACTTTAAATGTGAAGTTGCATATTAGCCTTTAAATAACTAAAATGCCTGTAAAGTAATTACACTTTTCTTAGGCTTTTATTGGAATAAATATGTACAGTTACTAAAAATTCTGTGTTAAAAGATTTTTATTTTAAGCTCGCTTACACCTTTAACAAAGTTCTGTGTCATTATTTATGTATTTCCTTTATATAGGACATAATTTATCTGTTCCTGGAAAGTTCTCTGTGATAGAGGTCTTACAGATATTGTCAGTATGTCAGGTATTGAAATTATAAAGGTTCCTAAATAAAGTCTCTCTGGTGTAGATGATAGGAAGTGGAATAGAATTGTTGGAGCCAAATTTATGAAAGCTCTTCACAGAGCAGTGAATATACACTTTAAATATATAATAAACCCTCCCTACAGATGGAGAAAAAATCTGCTGCTGTTACTGCTGCTGCAGCAGTGACAGAGCAGAAAAAATGCTGGTTTTGTCATCTGTTAGAGGGAGCAGTTGTGATGGGAATGGCGTTCCCGGCACTGTCACCATCAGCACTGCTGATAAATCTGTGGAACTGGAAGGAGGCATGAAAATATTCATAGGGAAAAAACTTATTTAAAAATTAACAAGCCCTTCCACTGTTGAAAAAGGAAGTTTAAAGCATATGATACTGCATGAAGGAAGCTCTTATGAAAAAGAAAGGTTAAATTTAGTCTACAGCTCCATGTTCAAGTTTAAAAGACAAGAAGCATATGAATTTCCAGATGAGATAAAATACCACAGTTTTAATGTTTTTTTCATGTACTTCTGTGGTTATAACTGAGACAGTTTAAGGATATAGCAATGTAGGGTTTGGAGGAACAGCAATACATTTTACTAGACCAAAGGCTGTTCAAAAATAAAATAAAAAACCCCACCACTTTCAGACATGCAAGCCTTTCTTTGAGCTTTCAGATATGATCTTTTAAGACACGTTAAGAAACAAGGACAAGACTATGGGCATCAGCATCATACACATGGCAGAAAATTAAATGTGGCCTGTGCAATTAGTTACTAAATGTTTTTTCACATTTTAAATGTAAGATCATCCTGTGTGCTGACAGAGAACTTTATGCACAGAACAACAAAGGCAAGGATAATGAGAACATAAGTATCTAATATTTATGTACAGATGTCCTTCAGAAATTGGCTTACTGCTGAACCAGCTAGGGTGGCAAAATAAATGCTGGTATTTTATTTTTGTAAAATAAGACAAAGTTATACCATTTTTCTCTTGACTGTTTTGGCAAAGTTGGGTAATAAGTGTTTATTGAGCTTGTCATCTGCAAACTTTTTTTGTCAAGCACAGTCAGCAGCAGCAGCTGTCATTGCAGAACAGTGGCAAGCAGTAGTATCATGCATTCAGGAGCAACAGCAGCTCTCAACTATAGAGGACTTTGAAATCTTACTTTCCCTAGTACTGCAGTTTGGGATTCTTTGTCCTAACCCATTCAATCCTTGTTGCACCTATAATACCCCTCATTACCGAGCATGTGATACCTTTCTAGAATTACATTTGGCACTGTGCACTCACTTGATATATGAGTAGTGCCATTCATACTTCTTCTTCGTTTCCGTCAAGGTCAAGCTTCCTTTTAGCATTTCAGCCACTTTTTGAACTCATAATCCATCTGTCTAGCTGCTTAGATGTCTTTCCAAGATTTTATCTTGGTGCTTACCAGTGCATAATTTGAATACATCATGAGGGTATTTATAAATGATGATATATGTCCCTGTTCCTTCCTTAGTAATATGAGGGTAAATTTACATTTAAATGCATATAGGTGAGGTGACACCTATGGAAAAAAAATAAGAAGAAAAATACTATAACAATATTCCAATGAGGGGGAGGATTTACATTTAATTGTTTCAGTTTTGCCCATATATGGGTAATGTTACCAATATTGGCATATCTACAAAACCAGAAATTTATCTGTCTAAACAAATACAATGGAAGTTGTTATGTTTTGTTTTGTTTTTGTCCTGGCACTGAATTTATGTTTACAGATATTGCTAGATTAAATTTATTCAGAGCATTTACAGTCTTAGGGACAGAGGGCAGTAAAAGGCCTTTATTGCCCCGAGCAGCCTCACCTGGAAGGCACACCCCTGCCCACATCCCTGAACTACATCCTAGGTATGGCCATGTTCAACCTTGTCTCTGGCTACTCTGACTTACTGAATGGCCTTCCTGGATGGATCCCACTCCTGACTCATTACCTTGCCTCGCTGGAACTGTGATAGAACCCATTCATGTCATGGGGACATTGAGATTGAGCTTTGGTGTCCTGCCCTGGCCTGTGTTGAAGGGTCACCCTTGACTCCTGGCTTGCCTGTCTTTGTGGAGAAAACCCCACTCTTGCTTCTCCCTGACCCTTGTATATGTTCTGATTCCTTCAGACAAAACTGACAGATCTCTGGATTATAAACTAATCCCAAGACATACACACACACAAAAAAGTCAGTGTAAATGTCGAGTGTATGGCAGAAATTCAAGAATAATGTTTCACTGATTTGTTTTTTAGTCATTTATTGGAAAGTAAATAAAACAGATTACAGAATCTTTCCAATCAAGAAGTCATGCCTAGCATTAATTTTCAAACAATTACAGAGATGAAAAAATTAGCCTTTTTTCTTATTCACATTTCTAACAAGTAAATGTCATAACAGATATAATGATGATGATACAAACCACAATAAAAATAAGATTATAGTATTACTAAGCAACACAAAATTAAGTCATTTATTTATGAGTACAAAGCAACGATAGGCACAGAAATGTTCTGATAGACAATTCTAGACAGTTGCAAGTACAAGTACATCCAGAACAATGATGTAGCTCGCAGTTGTCTCAAGGTCTTGTGCAAAGTGTTTTAGTTGACCCTGCTATGCACAGGAGGGTTGAAATAGACAGTCTCCAGCGGTCCCTCCAGAGTCCTTTTTTCTGTGATTCTGTGATTTGAAAGTCTCATAAATAAATTCCTCATTCTTTTGACTCTTCCAAAACCAGCAGTCTCTGACTACCCAAGTTTCACTTTCACTTCTGCATGTCCGTGATGCATGACCACATCTCTACATGTCATTTTCTCCAACTAAGCATGTCTAAAGACCTCTGTCCACAACACATCCTTACATTCATATTAACTCTGTACATCTGATGTGCTGCTTGTTTTATGCCCCCACCTGCCCTCATTAGCTCACATTCAGGCCCTAAATATACAATCTTAACTCCACTCTGTGCAAGCTCTGAAATGAATTAGCAAATGTCTGGCATATAACCTTGGCAGAGATTTTTAGTTAAAGGTCCAGCAGTAATAGGTCTTTGTTTACTTATTTCTTGCTTGAATCATACACAGAGTGAGTTCACATCTGTTCAATCCAAATTCACAGAAAAAAAGAAACCAAAGATAGAACTTCTGGCTCAGGATTTCCCTGGGCTCAGAGAGCATACTAGACATATATCACCAAAATTTTACTTATTCTTATAACCTTGTAAAATTATTGTGTGGTCATACGGTAATAATATACCCAACTGGTATCTGAACCTATATTTTATAATGTTGTCAGAGTGCTGAATAACTTTGGATAAACCCCATTTCTAGCTGGTCTTCTTTGCTAAACAGTCCTGGCTAGAATCAAGTTTGTTTGGAGTTTGTTTCCTGCCTAAATTGATTTTTGGGGTGCCTCTGTGACAGGATGCCATCCAGAGGGACCTTGACAGGCTTGAGAAGTGGGCTCATGTGAACCTCATGAAGTTCAACAAAGCCAAGTGCAAGGTCCTGCATGTGGGTCGGGGCAATCCCAAGCACAAGTACAGGATGGGTGGGGAGTGGCTTGAGAGCAGCCCTATGTAGAACTTGGGCATGTAGGTTGATGAGAAGCTCAACATGAGCCAGCAATGTGCACTTGCAGCCCAGAGTGCCAACCGTATCCTGGGCTACATCAAAAGAAGCATGACAAGCAGGTCAAGGGAGGTGATTCTGCCCCTCTACTCTGTTCTTGTGAGACCGCACCTGGAGTACTGCATTCAGATCTGGGACCTCTAACATAAGAAGGACATGGACCTGTTGGAGCAAGTCCAGAGGAAGGCCACAAAGATCATCAGACTGAGAGAGTTGGGGTTGTCCAGCCTGGAGAAGAGAAGGTTCTGGGGATACCTTATAGAAGCCTCCCAGCACCTAAAGGGGGCCTATAATGGTTTTGAACTGAAAGAGGGTAGATCTAGATTAGATCTTAGGAAGAAATTCTTCCCCATGAGGGTGATGAGGCACTGGAACAGGGTGCCCAGAGAAGCTGTGGATGCCCCATCCCTGGAAGTGTTCAAGGCCAGACTGGATGGGGTTTTGAGCAACCTGGTCTAGTGGAAGGTGTCCCTGCCCATGGTACGGGGATTGGAACAAGATGATCTTTGAGGTCACTCCCAACCCAAACCATAATATGAATCTATGATTCTATGATGTAGTTAAATCTGAAAGAATAGAAAAGTCAACATTATGATTAGACATCTAAGTTCCTATATTTATGTGATTCTAAATATGCCTTAGATAGCTCATCTTGGCTTCACAAAATTTAAAGAGGCAGCTATCAAGAGTGGTTTTGTACATCGTATACACAAAGAATCCTGGATTTATTCCTATTAAAGCCATATTTAAAAATGTTGAACAGTCACACTTACCTAGTATCTCAGGATTATTCATTATCATAGTCTGTTATCAGCATACAGTATTATTTTAATACATTAATTTAAAATTTGAATGTTCATAGACTTATAAATTCGAATCAGAACGATGATTATTGATACACTTGTTTACCTCTCTACATTACAATTTTCAGTGTTTTGCTTTCGTACCACTTCTGGAACTTAGTGTCTGCTCATTTGATGCTCTGACTGTACATGTTCTGTCATTAATTACCTGACACTCTCCATTTGAGGTACAGAGAAAGAAGGTGCCAGACACAGGCCTGTGAATTTCCTGTGTTCTCAGAGCCAGGTGTCCAAGATTTATGTTCAGCAACTCTCAGATACTGATGTAATGGGCTGTTCATATCTGGCACATGAAGAACAAATTATTATTTGAAACATTCACCGTGCTAATGGTGAATGTTCCAAATGGAGAGGCCAGGTCAGGTAGGCAACTGTTTAATCTTCTCTGTATTCATGGTGGCTACACTGAAAGTCCATCAGTACCCTTTTGAGTCCTTGAAACACCCTCTCCTGAGGGTACTTGACTGGTTAATACCGGAGGATCTGCTAACTGTCCTGGTCCTGCCCAAACAAAGCCCCTCTATACTCAGGCACAGAATGAAACTAAAATATGATAGACCAGTTTGAATTTATCATTATATGAGGGTAAGGATGTTTTAGGGGCTGGAGGAAGATGTAACTATGCAGTGGCCAGCATGAAAGATCATGAATGAGTCAGAAATTATCTTTGCAATGAATGAAGTTATAAAATTTCCATTGACTCCTGTGGGATGAGAATTTTGTGTTGGTTTGTTTTCTTAAGTTTCTCTCAAGTAACTATGTTTCTCTGGAAATCACCAGTTCTGAATACTTTCGTACATTCATAAAATAGATTGATATTTAATGTTTGGGGAAAACAGATGTGCTACCATTTTCTGCAAAGCATTAGTAAAAAGTATTTTCCAATTAAACTCAGAAGTTTTCAGAAGAAGTAATGGAGACACCATAGATATTTTCCAGAGAGTAGAAATCTCAGCAGGTGGAAAATGTTTGTTTTGTAATTAACATTATGTGGTTATTGTTAAGGAATGTGATTTTTTTTTTAAGAGGACAATTGTGCTTCTATATTTCCATTTACATTTTCTACTGGGAAAATAATATTGAAGGACAAAAATGGATGATTAGCTAGATAAGGATTTGTTTTTCAAAAAGTGCATACATTTGTCTTTGCTTTAGGCCAGTGATACTGTATATCTGAACTGTCCTTTTTTTTTATACCATGACCAATCCTATTTTGTTTCTTGTTCCCATCCTCCTCCATTATTTGTTCTTTACATAAGTCCTTGCTTCATTTCTGCCAGTCTGTTCCCAAATGTAAAATAAGGTTATTCTATTAGAGTAGGAGAAAATGTCCAAAGTTAGCATGTCAAAATTCCCAAACACTGATACACATTATCAAGAGACAAAATTTAAAAATAATTTCTCACTCAGCAGCTCCAGGCAATCAAGGAAAACTGAAACCAAGGTTTCTGTATCTTCACTACCATCAAGTGTGTCTGCATTTTTTGAGATTCAGATAATTCCTTCATACATTCTTTACAAAATTATATGCATTTTTTAAAGTTTTTATAGATGTTCACGGGCTTGAGGTTTTGTTGTTGTTGTTTTTCTTCTTAGCCAGTATATTACTAAACAGCGGTATTATTTGGCTATATTAACTATAATATTGGTTCAAAATATTTACAATATTTACTTGAAAATATGTACATATATTTAAGTAAAATTCTGTTATTATTATCTGCTTTTGCTCCATCTTCTATCATCCCATGCCTGTGCTCCTTTGCTCCAAATCCTGAGTCTCCGCTTCTCAAGGCTTCTCAAGGCCTGTATTTCTCTACATCACTACTTTAGAGTCATGAATATCTCATTTTACATAGGATAACTGCTCATACTGTTATCTATGCAAAATGGTATTTGTGCTGCAAAAATATAAGCAAAAGTAAAACAAAGTAGCCACAGACAGTCAATTTGAGAAACTGCTGTCACAGCTAAATCAAGTAAAACAAAGCTGATGAAAGCCCTTTCCTTATTTGAATACTAGCAGCTGATATCTACTGGCTCACACAGAGTTTTTGTCACATAACTCTCATGAAGTTCAAATAAAATTGTATGGCTTAATTTCCATATTGATCTTAAAAGACTGACTATGCTTTTAACTAACTGTAAACACCCTTAAGCTGATAACTTCTTTTGAGCAACAATTCCGTGTATTTCCTATGAAAAGCCTCTTATTAACCTTTTTTTTTCTTTTTTCTTTTTTTTTTTTTTTTTAAAAAAGCCTTTAAAGTATTCTCACAAAAATGTTGTCCCTGAAGAAGGAATTTCACCTGGTTTCACAATCGCCTAATGTAAATGGGATAAAGATTGCAGTCACAAACTCCAAGACTGACCAGTTTTCCTTATGTGTATGATGGGTGCTGACCAGGGGATCCTGGGTAGATTACTGAGGGCACTTGTGTCTTTGAAGGGAGAAAGCTAAGGACTTCAGCTGAAACTGTGGTCAGGGATTTGCTTGGAAGACTGGGAATGTGAAAGCCATGGACTTGCTGTGCTCTAAACCCTGCATTATGGATGGGCTTAGTTGTACTCCACAACTGATGGAAGAAATGGCAAAGACAGATGTTAAGAGTACAGTCATATAAGCCCCTTTAAGAATTTAAAAGCTACAATAAGGTCTCACTGGAGTTTTATCTTCTCCAGGTTGAACAACCCCAACTCTCTCAGCCTGTCTCCCTAGGAGAGGTGTTCCAACCCTCTGATTATTTTCATTGCTCTTCTCTGGACCTGCTTCCCTAGGTCCAAGTCTTTCTTGTACTGGGGAACCAGAGCTGGATGCAGTACTCCAAGCAGGGTCTTACAGGAGTAGAGCAGAGGAGGAGAATCACCTCTCTCATCCTGCTGGCCATGCTTATTTTTATGCAGTCCAGGATGCTGTTGGCTTCCTGGGCTACAAACACCTGTTGCTGGCTCATGCTCAATTTTTCATCTACCAGTGTTCTCAAGTCCTTCTCTGTGCAGTTGCTCTCTATCCATTCATCCACTAGTCTGTACTGACATTGGAGATTGACTCAACCCTCGTGCAGGACCTTGCACTTGGCCTTTTTGCACTTCATGAGATTTGCACAGGCCTATTCCTCAAGCCTGTCAAGATCCCTCTGGATGGCATCCCTTCCCTCTAGTGTATCAATAGTACATCTCATGTCATCTGCAAACTTGCAGAACATACAACCAAAATTTATATAAAAAATATAGAACAAAGTTGCAATTCTATATTTGTACAAAATATACAAAAACTTTTACAGAAAATTGCCTTTTTTTTTGGAAGTGCTCTCTATTCTACAGTCATCATTGACTTGGAATTTTATTATCAAAGCCAAGGATTTTCTTTCACTGATAATCTCTCAACTCTGTTGTAGTAAATGGGTCCTTATTCCAGATCCTTAGAATTGAAGTTATGGTCCTAGCGTCCACTTTGTTAGTATTAGTGTAAATATCTCAGGAGGCTCAACCGAAATTAGTCTTAAAGAGGTTTTATATCTTTGTGTGACACTACATTAGAAGGTAATTAAATACCTACTTTCTTTCTTTCCCCCAACCTTTTTTTCCCTTTCTTTCTTCTTTTCTTGTTTCAGACTTCTACCCCACTCTTCAAATTAACTATTCAAAATGGTAGTGTCCCAGAAAAAGTAGAAATTATAATTGTTTAAAAGTTTAAAATGTTCCTATAAGATTATTTCTTTAGCTAAGCTTAGTATTTGTATACATAAACCTTTCAGGTTCTAGACTTTTTGCTGGGAAAAGAGCCTTGCCTAATTTGTAGCATGATCAGTTTTTCTCAAGTACCTCAGCCTTTCAAGAGACTAATTAATTACGATTTCACGTCTCAGCAGCTGCATACCAATGTTCTTAGAAGGGTGGGAGCAGGAAAGACTCCATAGCCACAAGCTACATGGGCCATCGCTTCACTCTTGTCTTTTACGGTTTTGCTAGTTTTTGTTTTTCTTCTTTTAAACACACATTAAGTCTTTCGACGTATTTTTATGTGTTGAGGCAGGGAGAAATATAAAACTGAGCAAAAAAACCCCACAGATAATATTCATTAAAATTGAGTAGAGGCATTTTCCCAGCTCTCCACAGGCATGAACAAGGAAATTCTCAATGAGATGAACATTGAGCTCTTCTGTAATTTCTCTTTATGGTAGCATATGAAGTCCTAAAATGTTTAATAATTATCTGGTAGTGGAAAGGCCATGCATATTTTTTATTTGTTGGAATAGCATATGTTAACATGTTCATAAATAGCAGGTTGCAGTTCATGAGCTTTTTTAGTCTTCTTCATAGCACTGAAATATTTTTAATATAAAAAACTTTAGAAGGGTTTAAAATAAGGATGAAACGGAGCAACAAAATATGTAGAGTTGCCAAACATAATAGAAACAAGAAAAGATTCAGAAACCAGATAATGCAAACCCAGTTTTAGTAAAATGCTATTAACTTCTTAACACCATCATTTTGTTAGTATTTTATTTTAATAACTATACTTTACATCTTAACATAGTACCAAGTTTTGGTATAAGAGTAAATGATAAAATGGAGAACTAATTTTTTTTTTTTTCAAATTACAATTATTCCACGTTAGTTGATGTCACAGAGGCACCCCAAAAGCCAATTTTAGGTGGACGACAAGTTCCAAAGCAGACTTTATTATAGCTGGAAAACTGTAGCCAATAAACCAACTAGAAACATGGTTTATACAATTATTTAGCATTCCGACAACATAAAATACAGGTTCTTATATTAGTTGAGGAGATTATAGGGGTATGACAACATAAGAATAATGAGGATCCACAACATGCACACATTCACTCACAAGAAACAAAGCCAGACGCTTCTCACTCCAGGGTACCCACGATAAAAAATCACTACCTCGGTTAGGCAAGGACCCATTCAAGGATATATCCAGCAAATAACCACTCACCACAGGACGAGGTCTCAGTCCTGGGAAGTCTCCTTAGACGGCGTCCCAGCCTAAGCGGAGGGCTCCAGCTCACAGACCCGCTGCTCCGAGAAGACCACTCAAAGAGGATCTTCAGCAGGGACCTGGCCGAGAGCATTACAACATGGTTCAGAAGCTTCTCAGCTTCTCTGGGCACCTCCTTTGTTGAGGACCCTCTCAATTGGCTGAGGGTCTTACCCCTCCTGCCCCCCCAGCTGGGTGGAGGTGATGTCACCCTGCCCAGGAGCAGGGGAGGATGTGACTGACAGCACCTTGACACCACCCTAGGTGTGTACGTTATGACAGGCACAATGGGGCACAAAAGGTGCTAAGAAGCCATCAACTGCCCTATTGAAGGCTCCGGATCTCAGGGCGATGTGCAATTGCCACAATTGAATAAACAGTATTAAAACCAAAAAACATAAGGGGAAAGCATGTAATATTAAATATGACTATAGAAGTTAAAGTCAAAATTCAAAAAGACATCACCTTAGTGTTTTCTCTGTGCCTGTAGAACATGCAAAAGGAAACATCAGGAGACAGCAAAGTTACAAAGTTATCCACTCTATAAATGGAGGGACATGTATTCTTTGCCACAATTATAATAAATATTTGTTTACTTTGGTTAATGTACTTTTTCCCCAGACACTCAGTTGCACCTTATTGCTAAGTAAGGCATATATGTGACTAATTCTAGAAAAGCTGAAGACACTAACTTTGTTCTTCTTGTAATTCTCAGTGAGTCTAAGCTATAAGCTTAGAAGAAAAACTTCCAGAGATTGCTGCAGGCCTAGTGGAGAGAAAGGAAGCAGATCTACATCATCTATATAAAATAGGAAAATAATACAAGTCATTAAAAAGCTGTGATAGAAATAAAGCAAGAAATATCTCATAACATTTATATTTATATGCTGTTCAGCTTCAATTTCTATGTAAATGATAAGAAACCTGCATGAGAAGAAACATGCATGAGGTAGTTACAGATGTGGAAACATGCACCATTGAAGAGTCTGTGAGGAATCAAAATGATAATAATATACCTAATGGGTTTCACCCACCAGATTCTTCAGTTATTGGACCATAAAACCTACCACAGCCAAAGCCAATGACATCTTAAATGTCAGTATGACATCTTAAATGAAACATGTTATATGATCACCGTGTTCCCAGGTGTGCTAAAACAGTTCTTTCAGACAGTACATATATATATACATCTATTTTTGTGCATTGTTGCTCATGAGCAAGTCATGAGCAGCTCTTACATTACTGTTTGTTGTTCCATTGGCCTCCAGAAGGACTGAAAAGTAGATCTTAACTCAGTTATCATTATTTGCACTGATTTCATGCTTCGATACATGCATCCTTTAACTTATTTGGTGTGTCTTTTACGGATCTCTCTCTCTAAATTTCCCTTATTTAGACTTTGATGTTTCATGTGTAGCCTGCTTCTTTGCTGAAATTGCCTGATTGTCTGCCTTTTACTTAAGTTATCTATCTTCTATAAAAAAGAGTACATGAAAAATGTACTATACATTTGTTAAATGCATTATGCATTTGTTAAAATCAGTTCAGTCTGAAACTAAAATTGTTTTCCTCACAATCAGTTAATGCAAAGATACAGATTATAACTACAAAGATGGTGCAAGTATATCATAGCAAAAATAATTATTTATGAGCTTCAGCAGTGAAAAAGTTAACCAAATAAATCTGATGCAATTTGAAATAAATGTGGATTTTGGCTATTTTTGTTGGTTTATTTGAATTAAATATTTCTTACACTGTGGTATTTCTAGAGAGTGGCAAAAGTACCCATAATTTGAAGAGCCTAGAAATGTTCAAGTAGAAGTGTCAACACAATAAAATTGCTCCCTTATCTCATATTTCACAGCAATTTTGGTTTTAAAGCTAGAAGACTAACAATATTTTAACATCCTTTTTTTTCCGATATGTAACACACATGCATATATATATATATATATGACAAGAACAAGCAAAACATGTCTTTGGCATATGTATCTCTAGAATATATATTTTCCCTAATAAAAGATTTGGGCAATTATTCTCAATTAAATATTCATAACTTTATAAAATAACTAAATAAATGATATATGATACAGCACTAACAGTATATATATAGTGATAATATTTCATTTTTAACATTATTGTTAAAAAAATCAAATGACATGAATGTTCCCATCTTCATTTCACTGTGATTTTTACTGATTGCCTCAATGCACCACTTTGGTACCACTAGTAGTTTTATAAAAACAATGATTTTTAACTGGTACTTAGAACATTCTTTTCATGTTCAAGGCAGCATTTAGTGACAGTCTAATATATTTTCTCCTTGTAATATAATGGCTGTAGTATTTGGCTTAGAAATTGTAAGACAGAATGTGATATCACTGTATATCTGATTTGCAGTGGAGGTTATTGGAGTGAATTATGAGGTACTTCTATATAGCAAAGGCAAAAAAAATAGTTTTTGTGTGAAGAGTGATGTATTCATTACATTTTCTAGGTTACACCTAACTTTACCCCAATCTTGATAAATTTGACCTTAGTGAAGGCTGCTAGTTACTTGCAGCTTTTAAAATGACCTTTAAAGTTGAAAATAGGCTTTCTTCATGTGCTTAAACATAGGTTTAGAAGCATGTCTGAGCAGACACTGGTGTTTTACTTCTATCCATGAGTTGAATAAGAACCATCTCAGTTCTGGAAAGTATTTGGATGCATAAAATGTGACTGTACTCATTTATTCTAAAAAGTCCAGAATACTAGTGGCCAGTACTATGGCTAAACAGATTTAGATTTATGTAAATTTAATTGATGTTAGGAAAAAAAAACACTTCTGAAAATTTTAGAATCATAGAATAATTTAGGTTAGAGTATATCTTCATGGGTCATTTTATCCAACTCCTGGCTCAAAGCTGACCCAGTTAGAGCAACCTGCTCAGAGACATGTCCAGCTGAGTTTTGAATATCTCCAAGGTTGGAGACTCCACAACATTTCTTGGCAAACTGTTCCAGTGTTTGACCACTTTCATGGTGAAAAAGGATTTCCTAATATCTACGTGTAGTTGTCTACATTCCAACTGGTGTTTGTTACTTCTTGTCCTATCACTTTATCTTCTCTGTACCCTTCTATTAGATGGCTGTAGACAACAATAAACACTAAGATCCCATCTCAGACTTCTGTTTTCCAGGTTAAACAGACACACTTCCTTCAGCCTCCTATACGTCGTTAGATTATGCTGACTTTTGTAATGCAAATTCTAACAAAATATGGGAAAATTTCTCTTTTTAAAACTTCATATGCCTTTCATTGTAAGTGGTTGAGTTAAACAGATTAAAATTATTTTTCTGCTTTCAGAATGATTATCTAGTTAATGAGACTAACTGGTAATTAGTTAATGTAGATTTTGTACTCTTCTTGTAAGTTTTTTTTAGTAAGATTTTTTAATCATTGGCTGTAAAGATTTACTGGTTATATATCTTAGAATAGCCTTAATTGTTTGCATGCAGGAAATGCTGATCAGGTCAGTTATATAATTTTCCTACTGTATTACAGGATTTGCATCACAAATATTGTTTCATTACTACTTATTTATATGAAGAGTGTTTGAAATGTCTGCATGCAAACTTTCAAGCACATTTGAGAGACTAGTTCTTTACCTTGATTTTTGAAAATTTGTTAGCTACTGAACATTAACGTAATGCTATTGACCACAGAAATAGATAAAATGTAGACAGTCACCTTTTCATCTATTGGGCCTCACATTAGCTGACAGTCTTTACCTTTCATTGAAATTTTATTTTTATTATTTTGACCAATTTTCAGATGTGAACCACTCAGATACACAGTTTGGTAGAAGCCTGTCAACCAAAAAAAAAAAAAAGGCAGTCTTAAATAGTGTATTTTAAATGAACTTTTGTAAATATAGCCTACAATAAGATTGCCTTGCTTGAGGGGGTTGAAGTTTTCCTGACATTTTAATATATAGCCCTGCGTGAGCTATAGCACTAGGAGAAGCAACTTTGTCGTTAATACAGAGTTTCATAGTTGTTCCCATACTAGGAAATCCAGTGCTATCCTAAAAGCAAATACTCTGTGAACAACTCAGTAACCAGTGAAAACATTATCAATAAAAAAGGCGGCCAGTGACAATATGTGAGTGTCATCTTTTCAAAACTGTTTACCAGAAACAAATGTAAAAATTTTTTTTTTAAAAGTTTAAAATTGAATCATCTTATTTACAAACTTTTTTCCCTTATTTACTTTCACTTGAAATAGTTCAGTGAGATCATGGAAATGGCCTAGAGGGTCAATAAGGTTTGTACATCAGCTAGTGGTTTTCTGTGAGTTTTTGTGAAATTCATTTCATGAAACTAATAATGAGACATCTAGGCTAGGTTTATCATTCACATTCCACCTAAAGCTAATGGACAGGGATGAACACTCCTCTGTTAGAACCTGTCACTTTGTAAGATGGCAGAGTAAATCCAGACAGCTAGTTTGTACTATTTGAATTGCTTTTATATGGCCGGATTTGAGGGACTATTGGCCTCAGGCTTTTTTCCTCCAGCTAAAAGGACTTGAAGTTTTTAACCTTTGAAAATAAGTTCTTAAAAGTGTTTTCTAAGAACTAGGTGTGTTACATTATTTAGATGAAACCAAATAGTCAGTTAATTTAAAAAAAAATCAATCATCTCCACCCCTTATTTTGATGCCCAAACGGACCCAAGTCCATATGGTCCGTAAGCAGGATGTCATGAAGAAATTTCTATCAGCAGAAACATCCATTATTTGTGGAAGCCATCTTCTGAGCATGACATTATGATGCTACACAGATAATACTGGATCAAAGAGCACAACTGCCCAAGTATGACAATTATTGAATACCAAAAGGATACAGAAAGCAGTTCTATGTGTGTTTATGTGGACAAATTGGTGTGAACAGCTTTTCTTTGTTTTGTTTTGTTTTCCAGCATATTTTATTTATTTCTCAAAAGTGCTGACTAACACTAAAATACATAAGTGGTCTTATGAGGCAGTGAGTGTTGAAGGATGTTTATAAAGCTTTGAAACTTCAGAATGTTTAAGTATTCCTTCTGGGAAAATTTCTGTCAACAACAGATCGTAAAATCAAGGTCACTTTGTTCCAAAGAGCAATAACAAAAAATGTGATGATTTATATATTACCATACATATTTTTGTTATATTAACAAAAATGAGCATTAAATGAGCAATAGTTAACAATGGCAGGCAAAAGGAATGTTTACTCAGGCAGCCCATACTGAAACCTTTGTGTTTTGACTAATAAAGTCATTAAGGGATAACATGGCTGCTGAATGCTTAGACGATAGTAAAACCTTTTGTCTGTCTGATAGAGAATATGTTCGGTTAAAACACCGGGCTATCTATTATGACTGTAGGCAAATAAAAGTACATAGTTCGATTAGGATAATTTGTTTGCAATCAAATATTTCAGTAGCAGCTAATTAGGAAAGCAGGCTGAGTAGTGAGAAAAACAGATTAAGGATAACTGAAAAATATAAGCACCAACCTCATACAATTTAAGTAAATTTCATGGATGAAATTTGGTAATATTTTTTTTCAGTCAAGCAGTTCTTCATGCCTTTGGTTTAATTAAGGAAGGCTCAGTATTTTTCAGAACTTTCCTGTTAACATCGTGATAAAGAATCAACATGTTTCATTTTGTTAAAAATCAAAATGAACTTCATGTTTATCTCTCCCTCCCCTCCCCTCTCCTCTCAATTTTTATTTTCTGTTCCTCACACCCTGCCTGCTCTTTCTTGAGAAAAAGCAAGTGGTTTTTGACTTGAATACTTCTACATTGACCAGTACAAGCCATATCTGATAGGATATAGAAGATATATGTCAAAACAGGATTTAAGTTTTTATTGAAGTTAGATGGGATTCTTTTTTTTTCTTTCCTTAAACCACATTTGTAGAGAATTGCAAAGTTGTATGTTATAATTCAAAGCCGTATGTTTAGCATATAGGACAAACTAGACAGTGGTCCCTGCAAGTCTGTACTTGCACTGAAGAGTTTGCTTATTCCATTTAACTTAAGCTTGTCATGTGATGTTTATTTCCACTTCAGACTTAAAGGATGAGCTCCAAAAACTTGCAAAGGATAGCATGAGAAAATCAAATAAATAAATAAACAAATAGATTTGTTTTGCAAATGCAAATGCATTTTTAACATATTTGACAGTGCTACTTGCATACGAGTAAATTCTCCAGCTATATTCAGTGTCACAACAGGAGTTCATCCTCCTGGCTTAGGGCTTTGGCTACTGAGCCTCTGGGCTGGATCGGAGGCAGAGGGCTGTGGAGGGCATCCCCTTTTTGCAGGGCTCACAGACAGTGCTGCCAGGTGGCTGGAGTCAGGGCTGACCCCAGCCCATCCCAGTTCCCCAGGAACTGCTTTCAGCTGGGCTCCAACTTGAGCCCAGCCCAAGCTGTAACCATGTCACATCCCAGCCAGCACACAAGCCAATGTCCTGGCCTGTCCCTGTCCCCATGGAGGTGCCTGGTGCCCAGGGCTGGGGCTGCCCTCATGGCCCTGCTACTGCTCCTGGCTGGGGCAGTGAGATGGGCCCTGGCTTCCAGGTTCTGCCCTGAAAGACCCCTGGGAGGCCCCTGGCCCAAGGGGGCCAACAGCCTCCTCTGTGCCCTGGCTGGGCACAGTGAGGCAGCTTTCACAGAGGTAAACTAACAAGGCTGAAGATCTCTCTAAAAAGAGGGAATAAAATGATCTGAATAACCTGTGGCTAGTTGTGGCGTGGTATGGGATCAGTATCTCCTTCACTAGGATCACAAAGAGTGAGGAAGGTACCTTTGCTACTGGTGAAGAATGGAACTCTAGGAAAAAAAAAAAAAAGTCACGAAGTTATTCATTGTGTGCAAAGCTTAATACCACACATCAAAGAACTAATTAGTGTGTTACAGTTTTTAACCAAAATTTGCTAGCTCTAGAGCAAATAGTGAGAAATCTCATGTAGGAATCATTCTTCCAGGTATAGAAACCAGCATTGAGTGGCACTGAAAAATCAAAACAACAACAATTCAAGAAAACAGAACATAAATCAAGTGGAAATTAAAATATTACACTATAGTATATCTTCCCTAATGTACATACAGGAAAACCATGTTGCAAATCAATGTTTAAACATTTTTGAGCAGCGATTTACGTTAATTACACTGTTCATGACACTGAGCAGCCATTCCTTCTAGAATGAGTGAAAGGTTTATAACACAGCCTCTAATTATTACTTCAAAGACCTCTTAAAAAAGATCTCTTAAAGGTCAAAGTCAGGACTACAGGGTAGAAAAGATTATCGCAATTTTTGTACTAGTGAATCATAGTAAAGTTGGCATAAGAAGAAAGCATATTAAAACAGGTTCTCTGAAAAATAAAAAAAACTGAAGGAGGAATAAAAGCAGGATCTGAGAGAGTGTGGTGGATTGAACCTGGCTTGCTGCCTGGCTTGCCCACCAAAGCTGCTCTATCACTCCCCTCCTCAGCAGGGGAGTATATAATGAAAGGCTCATGAGTCAAAAAAGGGACGATGAGAGATCATTCCCTAATTACTGTCATGGGGAAAACAGACATGACTTGGGGAAAATTAATTTATTACCAATGATACCATAAAGTCGGCAAAAAGACTCAACATTGTTCGGAAAGTGTTAAAAAGCAGGCACTTTTATTGCAGCACGCTGGATGCTTGGAGAATCGTTCCTCTAATCGAGCGTGCGCATGACTCACACTTCTTAGTATTTATTACACATACCAATTGCATATTCATTTGTTTCTACCACTTAGTTCATACATTAAACATAAATTATTTACATTATCCCACCCTTTGCCGGAACTCCATCTTTGGTATTCGAGGGTCTTCATCGGGGATCTATAGTGGCCCCCGATAGTCTTTATAGCCCAGTCCCTCCTAAGTGTTGGCTCCTTGACCTGATTTCTTGAGCACGTGTGTTGTTGTTGTTTCGTGCTACTACTCAGCAAAAGTCATGTAGCTCTTTCTTTATCTAGTGGAACATTCCGCTTGCCCAGGTTGCAAACCAAAGACATCCCACTTTGCCTCATGTCCAATCTCTATATAGCTTTTGTTTCTCTATTAAGTTCCTGTCACATTATGCCTAGTCGTGTTACATTACGCCTAGGGGTTTCTAAAAGACTTTTGTTCGTCTTATCACCAATCAAAACAGAGTCGGATAATGAGAAATAAAACCTAAATCTTGAAACGATGTTTGCCCACTCCTCCCCTCTTCCTGGGATTAAGTTTGCTCCTGA
Source organism: Caloenas nicobarica (assembly GCF_036013445.1). Taxonomy (NCBI): domain Eukaryota; kingdom Metazoa; phylum Chordata; class Aves; order Columbiformes; family Columbidae; genus Caloenas; species Caloenas nicobarica. Next base: position 30,146,889 of record NC_088247.1, read on the forward strand.
TTTTCTCTATCTCGTCCCCTCCCAGGAGTGGAGGGAGAGAGGGTATGGGGGTTGTGATCAGTTCATCTCATGTTTTTTTCTGATGCTCCTTCCTCCTCAGGGGAGGACTTCTCACACTCCACCCCTGCTCCAGCATGGGGTCCCTACCACAGAAGACAGTCCTCCATGAACTTCTCTAAGGGGCTACAGTTCTTTACGAACTGCTCCCTTCCATGGACTGTAGTGCAATTGCTGTGGGGGTTTTTTTGTTGGTTTTGGGGGGGGGGGTTTGTGTGGGTTCTGGGGGTTTTTTTTTGTTTGGTTGGTTGGGTTTTTTAAAAATTTCTTCTTAACTATGTTATGCCAGAGGCACTACCACCATCACTAATGGGCTTGGCTTTGGCCAGCAGCAGGTCTGTCTCAGAGCTGGCTGGCACTGGCTTTATCAGGCATGGGAAACTTTCTAGCAGGTTTGTACAGAAGCCACTCCTGTAGCTCACCTGCTACCAAAACCTTTCCACGCAAACCCAATACACAGGGAAAATGAAACTGCAGAGTAACAACCAGATTATAAGAACAGCTTTTCACAGCATTGGTTTATTTGCTTTGTAAACTGGCTGGTTTACTACGTTTAAAAAAAATATGCAAATCAGAGTTAGGTTTTCTGGAATCAGTGTGTTAACATTATCATTAGTGCAATGAAAAGTGACCATCGAAGTCAATAACTTCCTTTGAATTTCAAATATACATTATAGAGTAAACCTCAGCATTATTTCCCTTTAGGAAGAATGGAAATTTCACTTGCCATTTTCTGGTTCACTTTCATAGTCCTGTACATAATTGTCTGCCTGCCATATTTGCAGTCCAGAACTTAAATCTCCAAATTTAAAATTATTCACTTTAGCAATAAGAGAAAAAAAATATTAAATTTGTAATACTAAAAAGATGTTAAGGCAGGAACAATGTGTTTATGCTAGGCTGAAGAAAATAATGTAACTAAACAAAATTCATAAAACTCAAACTTCAGGAAGTTTTTTGAAAATTTACAGATGAAACTTTAACTGTGCAGAAATTCAAAGAATTTTGGAGAATATTCCAATCCAGTCATAACTGCATCTGGAAAAAAAAAATAGCGTGTTTTTATTAAATACAAAAGAAGTACTTAATTTGCTAGATTATAACTAGGATTTGAAATTATTTTAGTGTAAGATCTACTTTTTATGAATTGTAAAATAGATTAAGCTTTTCAGCTAGCATGGATGAGATTTGTCAAAAATTAGGACCTAACCAAAACCAGTTGAATATGTTATTCGGAAAGTTAATATACATAATTAACTTATTTTTTCTGTCCTACAAGGGAAAAATTTATTCACCAAGAGTTGTCAAGCATTGGAACAGGCTGCCCAGGGAAGTGGTTGAGTCACCATCCCTGAAGGTTTTTAAAAGATGACTAGATGAGGTTCTTAGGGACATGGTTTAGTGATGGACTTGGCAGTGTTAGGTTAACTGTTGCATTCAGTGATCTTAATGGTATTCTCCAACCTAAATGATTCTATGATTCTATGATTCATGATTCGGACTTCTCATTTCATATTATCTACATTCACTTATTTTACTTTCTCCTTTTTGTTTCCTTCCTTTTTCTAAGTACCAGGATTTTTTTCCTTTATTTTATTTTCTTCTGTTCTTTTCTCTTTAAAAAACTCCTGCAATATAATTTACAACTATTTTTTTTCTTTATATCCAGTGTCTTTAATGCAGCCCATCAGTTTATGTGTTAATTAGTGAACAGAGATCCAAAATCAGAATTTAACTTCTAGGTACCTCTTTTCATTTCTCAGCTTTGTCAGTGTGCAATACCAGCTACATCAATTAGCTGTAACTAGAGCCCTATTTTATTTTTTTTTTAGTGCTTCTCCAGGGTCTAGTTTCGTTTTTCTTCTCAATATGCAGATAAATTATTTTATCTGTTTCTGCTTAAGAGTCAGTAAATTAAAATGTTTCAGTTTCCATGCTGAAAATAAAGGTATGAACAATGTAGGCCAGCCTGTCATCTGTTTTCACTCCCTGAAGCTCTAGGAAACTATGAACAACAATAGAAGAATTGTAGCTATCCACTTTTTTCATAATTCTCACAAGAAACAGGAACCACTAATATTAAGGTGAATAGTTATCATTTTAAGACTAAAGAAGCATAATAGATAACAAGGTGACCTTGGACACAGAAAAAAAACAGTCCAAAACCATATGAAATTATTGTTTCTTTCCCAGAAATTTAATATAAACAGGTTTTTTGTTCCCAGGACTTTGAAATGGCAAACAACTTTAATAAACAATACATATATTTTAATTCCACATCTAAGAACTCATATACTGATTTTAATAATAAATGAAAGGCTGATCCTCTGACTGCTAAAAGCACCTATTAAAAAAAACAAAAAAAAAAACCAAAAGCAAACACCAATAAATGTAACGAATTATGGGAAAATGATACAGAAGTTAATGTTTATTTAATTGCATATTTTCTTAAATATGCAATAGTTATTTTCATCAGTAGCAGTCCTTAGTCTTCATTAATTCAACACTGAATGGTGGGTCTCCAGAGAGAAGCAAGCATATTTCTAACTGCAAATTGTAAGACTAACAGAATCAAAGAACCCTGTTAATTAAAAATATTTTTAACACCTTGTCAATTACAAAAGTAAGCCCAAACCACTCTTGGAGAGTGAAAAAGAGAACAGGATCAGTAAGCTTTGAGTATTCAGAAAAAACTCCAAATGAAATCTGCAAAATGTTATTTATGAAACTTGGAAAAAACAAGAAAACAACCACCAAGCTGGAGAGGCTTAATCATTTTATCTTTCCACACCTGTGAACCTATAGTCTTATGAAATCATTCCAAATTTGGACCAAAATTATACCTGTGCAAATAAACATACATATAATACACAGACACAATGGAACTTTTAGTTCCTGTAAGAACTACAACTGAAGCTTTTGTCATAATCTTATAGTGACGGCATCATATTATTCGATATGCAAATATACACAAAATTTTTACTAACCAGACAGAATGACTCGTCAGTCCTATCTCATCTTGCATGTCTTTTACTCTGTGGACTATAGAAAGAAATTTCACATTACAGTCCTTAGGGATAATAGTCTTATTCTGTGCACAGAAAATTTATTGGGGAAGGTAGCAGTTTTATGCCAGCATGCAAGAAATGGTCCTTTAGAACTGTATTACACTTTATTTTCAGTGTCTTTCTTTTACCATCATAGTTTTCAATGCTATGATTGTAATTAGCCTTCCTTTTACTCTTGGCAAATTATAGACCATATGAAATCTGATCCCCAGATCAGATAAAAAAAATTCCTACATCACTTAAAAGTAAAAACCTTTCATTCACAATTTCATTTAATTTAATTCTAGTGGCTGATCTCAAGAAATGAAATTTAACTCAGTCCCAGAATAAAGCTGTCCTGCGAATAACAGGAATTCAAAAATAAGCAGAGGGGTTTTTTGTGTTTAAAACACCTCAAGATTTATTTTTGCAATAACCTCAGGATTTTTACTTTAGTGTTTCTTGATCTGTAAGTTACACAGTCATGTATTAAGAAAATATGAATGATTGTTGATTTAGCATTGGGTTATATATACACTTCTATGAATCAGTGTTGACTATTTTAGAGTGGAGCTAAACTGATAAATATAAATAGCTAACTCAAGACTGAGTTCGCATGCTATAAATCTGTTACACACAAATCACTAGTCCTATATTCAGAATAAGTTCAGGGGGTTTGGTGGTTTTATTTTGGTTTTTGTTTTGTTTTGTTTTTTAAACTAATATGCTAGAGAAAAGAATATATTACACGCAATAAAGATCCACAGAGGTGTATTACGGTCAGTGGAGTTGATAGGCAACAAATACTTCCATACAACAGAAGATATAGTGTATCAATAGATGACAAAAATGGTGTAATATCCTGCAATTAAAGATATCAGCCTTACATTGCCTATATTCCATGAGCTTTTATGGGAACTCTTCCCTCTTTTGTAGAACTAATGGATTTTTAATCCATTTTTAAATGTACTACAGTCCCATCTCTATGGCTGTGTGTAGGGTGTTGAGCTATGCAGTATAGCACTATATGTGAGACATATTGTGACATAGTCTCAATAATATGATCCTGAAATGTGGAAGCTTAACTATGAAAGAGTAGATGATAATCAATACAATGAAATTAAACAGTATTCCCTGAAAATAAAACAGTTTCAGAACAAATATGAGGCCTTGGTACTTATTTTTAAAATGTTCTTTAAGCTTCAGTGATTGTTTGCTGCTACCCTTATCTACAGTCATGCTGAATAAAGCTATAGCTAAATGGAAAGTTAAATGCATTCATGAGGTGTTAATGTCTACATCTTATTATTTGCAGTCTCTCAGAGAAAGCAAAAGTAACTACAAATAGCGCTATGCCAGAAATTGATTTCTTGACCAACCTGATAACAAGCTAATATGATACAACATCCAAGCATAGGACAAATTCAAAAATAAATAGGCAGGTAAGAAACACAACATTTTACTTTTTTGTCTTCACACACTTTGTCATCCTTAATAAGTATGATGAAGAGAAAAAAAGATCTCAGAAGTAATAGTAAACAAAACTGGTATATTTAGTCTTGAAAAGGTAGTACTGAAGTAAATGACTGAAACTCGTTTCATGAAGCAAGAATGGAGAAAATATCTCTACAGGAATTCAAACATTTATAGGTTAATATTCTGCATAATGCATCTGACAGAAAATTATTAGATTTTACCGGAAGATAAAATGAACTGCTCCTTAAATATCTGCCCATAATATATGAGAATAGTAACTGTAGTGAGATTTAATCCACTACATTGAAATACGTATCTTCTCCATTCATCAATGAAGAGATTATAGTGCCTCTGAATGCCTTCAAAACTGGAGTATAAAGGGAACTTAAGTAATCATACAGGTGTTTTTTAAAGAATTTTTAAACTTCTTGAAAATAAAACATACAAACACAGGAAAGCTCTGCCCTTATTTATGACTATTTGTGCTGGTTTTGCCTAAGATAGAGTTAATTTTTTCCGTAGTAGCTTGTAAAGGACTATGTTTTGGATTTGTGCTGGAAACAGTGCTGATAATACAGGATGTTTTCATTATTGCTAAGTGGTACTTATACAGAGTCAAGGGCTTTCCTACTCCTCACACCACCCCACCAGTGAGTAGGCTGAGGATGCACAAGATGCTGGGAGAGGGCAGAGCCAGGACAGCTGACCCCAACTGATGAAAGGGATATTCCACATCATATGATACAATGATCAGCAGTAAAACTAGGGGGGAGGTTGATGCATGGGCTGCACTCGGGGACTGGCTGGGCGTCCACTGGTCACTTGATGGTGAGAAATTGGTTTCATTTGCATCACTTGTCTTTCTTGGGTTTTATTTTTCTCTGTTATTTGCCTTTTCATCATAATTATTACTATTTATTATTGTTGTTGATGTTATTATATTTTATTTCAATCATTAAACTGGTTTTATCTCACCCCACAAGTTTTCTCACTTTTACCTTTCTAATTCTCCTCCCCTAGCCTGCTGCAGGGGACTGAGCAAGTGGTGCTTAGTTGCTGGCTGGGGTTAAAGCACAACACTATTATTCTAGTAGGACTGAGAGTTAGTGCCCAACTTAGACATTGAACTATAGTGTTGACATGTTGTCCTCGCTTTCAGGTGGAGTTGGTACTAAAGGACCTCCTGAAGTCCCTTCCAACCTGAATTATTTTATGAACCTGCAGTATTGCTATGTGCATTATGATGGATATTATAGGTGCCTAAACCATCATTGTAGTCCATAAAATCTAGTCATTGGAGTCTAAAAAGCTACTTACCTTAGCCTAAATTAGGTATCTATATTTGGTCAGCTTAACAGTTCCTTGAACTCCTCTGACTATATTGATTGGATCTCCGCTGACCATAATAGGCAGATAAGACTTCTAGTTCCTGTATAGATATCTACATCTATACTGACATGTGGAAGTGAAACCCAATGCATTAAGTCGAATTTGGATTCTGGAGGAATCATTTTTTTTAGGATAGGATTTACTATGTTTCTTTGATAATAGAGTTTGTAGACAGAGACAAATGAAAAACAACTAATAAAAAGGAATACCACTTACTGTTGTAGAGTTAACAAAAGTTTCTCGGTTAAATGATCATAAGCAGGCATGAGTGTGCTTTATTACAATTAAATACGACTATGAGACAGAATGGGGTGAAGGGGGCATACTGCGAAGTGTAGGGAAATGTAACCTTGAAGTAGGGAGTCAGAGAAACTTGCTCTTGGAGTCTGAAACAGAATACTCAGTATAGGGCTATATATTTGACTCAGTGTGCAATTAATTAACAAAATAAATTAACAAAAATTATATTGTTGGACAATCATATGAAACCTTAGCTATGGAATGTATTCAAAAACAATGAAACTAGCATATTTTGTTCCACAAATGAGTGTGTTTCTAAGAACTTTTAAATAAAACGGGGATATTAACATTAAAGGAAAGAAAAGAGAGTTGCGGATCAAAGTCTTTCTCAGTGTGAACATATTTTCATTAGTATTATCCTACAGACATGAAAACCAGAATTCATACTGAGAGTAAGTCAGCTGTGTACAGAAGGCTAGAATGAAGTATATGATCTAAGCATCTATTTCTGTGAAATTTTATGCATTGGTTTTACTCCATGGGTGTTCTTGCTGAGGAGTAACTCATGATAATAGAAATACTAAAAATGGTGAGCATCCAAGGAATGATTTCTTTATGATAGTTAAGATGCAATAACTATTAAAATAGATTAGCATATGCATTCTGGAAGATCTGTATTTTTTTTCTGAAATCCTTGAAGTTTTAAGATTTTTTCACGTATTTTTAGATTTAAATGAACTCCAGATCACTGTTACAACCTTTCTCAGATCACTAAACCAATCTTTCTAACTGTCATTGTGGAACAAAGAAGAATTTCTTCTTGCTGACAATGTTTAAAAAAAAACCCTAGAATTATGATCTGGTATGTAATCCAGCACACCCTTTACAGCTTTTTTTTTTTTTTTTAACATTGATTTCGATTAATTGAGCATTAGTTAAGGGATAAGTCCCTCTAGTTGCCACTGACATACATGATGGACATAAAAGAGAACATTTAACCTGATTTCCAATATTAAAAACCCACAAGCACCCTCCAAAATACAGGGTTTGGATTAACAAAACAAAGGAATACTAGTTAACAAAATAGTAAGTAAAAGATGAAGCTCAATTCAATAACAATAAACTACAGACAGATTCTGAACTGGTTGGTGATTGTCCAGTTCTCCAATTTGTCCAGATCCCTCTGCAGGGCCTCTCCGCCCTCAAGAGGGTCAACAGCTCCTCCCAATTTTGTGTCATCAGTGAACTTAGTATTCCATTCAGAAAGCAATGAGGTTGAGCATGTGTTCCAACAGACATACACACACATACACATAAACACATATCCGTCCAGTAATTTGCCTTAGCTGGGACAGCCAGCCCACCCCATAGCTGGCATCTGAACCCCAGGCCCCATGGTCTCCCCGGTCACTGGTCCGGACTTCTTATCCTCCAGTAGCCGACAAGCAGACCTTCTAGTTTCTCCAATATTCTACCCAGATTTAGGACACCTCCAACACTTGGCTCCCAGGTCTCTCGCTCTGCTCACTGGATACTCCAGTCTGATGTTTCCTGGTGCTCACACAATGACATGAGTGCTCACATCATGAGCACATACCCCAGTCTCCCCAGTTGCTGACCCCAAGGCACACAGTCCCTCTGACCTGGAGTTCCACTCCCATTGCTGGCAGACAGTCCTCCCCACCCCGTCTCCCGCCACGGGCACAGAATAGAGAGTCCCTCACCCAGGAAATGGTTTGGAAATGGAGTTTCATAAGAGAGAACAGACTCTGCCGATTGGGTACAGATCACAGAGTACTGGCCAGCCACTGTTAAGGTGTGATCAACCCTTTTTATCCACTTGTCCATGTCTCTACTTTTTCCTTCCTGAACCACCTCAATCCTTCCCTTTCTCTACCTTCAGTTTCTCCCCTAAACATCTCATGACCAGTCTTGTAAAATCCCTCAATGCCATTCCCCAGCACTCCACAATGAACCCCATACACTTTAGTAGTGACACCCCAAAGGCTATGAGATACCCCACTAACCGCTTTCCCCACTAACTCCTTTAGGAAGGACACAGATTTTGAGGCTTAAGAGCTGGCAATTAAATATTATTTCTATTTTTCCTGTCCTCTATGTCATTAAGTAACAAACCAAGGGAAGTTTGCTGGTTTACTTATTTTTTTCTCTTGTGATTTCAATACTCCTAAAAAAACAAAAGCTGTCACAGGTGTGCCCTCTCTCAGCTTCTTGTGTACCCTCAGCCTACTCCCTGGTGGGGTGGTGTGAGGAACAGGAAAGGCCTTGACTCTGTATAAGTACCGCTTAACAATAATGAAAACATCCTGTCTTATCAGCACTGTTTCCAGCACAAATTCGACAAACTCAGTGATCCTTGTGGGTCCCTTCTAACTGAGGACATTCGAGAATACTATGATTCTATGAATGCAGGGACATGGAGATGTGGCAACCCCATATCTGTCGGGTTACTGAATTTGGCATCTCCTAACACAGCTGACCTGTGAAGAGACAGAAAAAATACTGTTTAATCTTTGTGAAATTCAGAAGCTTTAGCTGACATCGTGATTAAAACATGCTATGAACCTATGCTATTACACAGGAAAATAGAGAGTACAGTTGTGAATAAACTATTCTAATTCCTCTTTGGAGTTATGAAATAATGCCAATTCAAATTTGTATTCAGGAATGGGTCTTTTTCTGTGCTGTGCTGTTCCTTTCAAAGATTGTTAGACCCACTTTTATTTTACAAATATGAACATAAACACCTACAGGTTACAGATAATATTATAGTGATAAGTGCTTGTCTTAACTCATCCACCACTTGTGCGTACATGTCCCATTTCAAAAAACTTTACAGATGAGGAATCTCTGAAGACATGTGTAAGTTCATTCTGCAATCAATAAGATGTGAAACTAGAATATGGACTTTCTCTCTGTACACACTCAACTATCCTTTTAATCCACAGCTGGCAGACATCTTAAGAAAACATATTATTATCTACTTTTTTTTCAGTAAACTAACTTATCAAGAATTCAACAAGCACAAACATCATACAGAGAACTGAAAGTTAAATGTTTGGAAAGTAGCTGAGCAGTGTATTGTAAAGATATAGTAGAGATATTTAAGACTTTATTTATCAATACAGGACATAAGCTGTTTGGCTTAAATTGATATATCTGTTATGCAAGACATAAAGACTGCTGCACATTAGACAATAGGTCTATAGGGACCAATATAGTATCTCTGAAAATGACTACTGAGCTGGCTTAGAGAATTCTATAAAAGACAGAAATGTGATGATACTACACCAGAAATTCTTTTCAGTCCTGGAAATCTGTAGCTGATGAACATCAAGGAGATCTTCTCTTTCTGGCTGGGAATACTAAAAGGCTTTTCTTCTTATTGAAGAACATTGATTCTTATTTTTCTTGTTATTGAAGCCCAAATAATCCAAGGGGAAATGGTTAGCGACCTGCTACACCACTTGGACACCCACAAGTCTATGGGGCCAGATGGGATACACCCAAGGGTGCTGAGGGAGCTGGTGGAGGTGATCACTGAGCCACTTTCCACTATCTACCAGCAATCTTGGCTAACTGAGGAGGTCCCAGTTGACTGGAAGTTGGCAAATGTGACACCCATCTACAAGAAGGGCCGAAAGGAGTGTCCAGGGAACTACAGACCTGTCAGTCTAAGCTCGGTGCTGGGGAAGGTCATGGAGCAGGTCATCCTGAGTGACATCAAACATCACATACAAGAAAACCATGCAATCAGGCCCAGCCAACATGGGTTTATGAAAGGTAGGTCCTGTTTGACCAACCTGATCTCCTTCTATGACAAGATGACCCACCAAGCAGATGAGGGAAAGGCTGCGGATGTTGTGTACTTAGACTTCAGTCATGCCTTTGACACCGTATCCCACAGCATTCTCCTGGAGAAGTTGGCAACTCATTGCCTGGATGGGTGTACTCTTCGATGGATAAAGAACTGGTTGAATGGCCAGGCCCAAAGAGTTGTGGTGAATGGAACCAAATCCAGTTGGCAGCCAGTCATGAGTGGTGTTACACAGGGCTCAGTATTGGGGCCAGTTCTGTTTAATCTCTTTATCAGTGATCTGGATGAGGAGATTGAGGGCACTCTTAGTAAGTTTGCAGACAACACCAAATTGGATGAGAGTGTTGATCTGCTGAAGGGTAGGAAGGCCATACAGAGGGATCTGGACTGGCTGGATCATTGGGCTAAGGCCAATTGTATGAGGTTTAACAAGGCCAAGTGCCGGGTCCTGCACTTGGGTCACAACAACTCCAGGCAGCGCTACAGGCTCGGGGAAGAGTGGCTGGAAAGCTGCTTGGCAGAAAAGGATCTGGGGGTGTTGATTGACAGCCAGCTGAACATGAGTCAGCAGTGTGCCCAGGTGGCCAAAAAGGCCAACAGCATCCAGGCTTGTATCAGGAATAGTGTGGCCAGCAGGACTCGAGAAGTGATTGTGCCACTGTACACTGGTGAGGCCCCACCTTGAATACCGTGTTCAGTTTTGGGCCCTTCATCCTCAGAAAGACATTGAGGTACTAGAGAGAGTGCAGAGGAGGGTGACAAAGCTGGTGAGGGGCCTGGAGCAAAAGTCTTATGAGGAGCTGTTGAGGGAACTGGGACTGTTTAGCCTGGAGGAAAGGAGGCTGAGAGGAGACCTTATCACTGTCTACAGCTACCTGAAAGGAGACTGTAGCATGGAGGGTGTTGGTCTCTTCTACCAAGTAGCAAGTGACAGGACAAGAAGAAATGGCCTCAAGGTGGGCCAGGGGAGGTTTAGATTGGGTAATAGGAAAAAATTCTTCATGGAAAGGGTTGTCAGGTATTGGAACAGGCTGCCAGGGAAGTGGTGGAGTCACCATCCTTGGAGGTGTTTAAAAGGCAATTAGACAACGTTCTTAGGGATATGGTTTAGTACGAGAGTTAGGTTATGGTTGGATCCTGAGGGTCTCTTCCAACTAAAATGATTCTATGATTCTATGATTTTTCAGAATTCCCTTTCTTAATTTTTTTACATAAAATAAAACTTGAATTAAATAAGTAATATGCTTTAAAAAGATCTGATATCATTGCAATAGAAAATCTCTCTGCAAAAACATGCTGTGATGTTTTATGATGTTAGTTATGGGCAGCACAGTTTGATATTTCTTTGTCTCCTTTAACAAACTCATGCTAGAACGAAGCTAGCAAAAGAGTAACAACTGAAGTGGAAAAAAAGAAATTCAGCGGTGTAGAAAAACAATGAAATAAGTGTTATGCTAGTGAACATGAGAAAGTTGAACTGCAGAACTGCTGGCATCAGTGGATGGGTTTCTGACTATAAATTCCTATATTTCCTCTGTGTAGATGAGCTGTATGTTGATGATGTGAATGGTTTAAAGTGGAAACAATGAATGCTCCAGAAAATCTCTCCCTAAATCCTTCAGTGAAATATTCTGTGTCTGTCTTGAATGAAGGCCACATAATTTCTCTTTATGGAGGCAAAGAGCAAACATTCACAGTATCACAGAAGAGACTCGAAGAGGTCTTTGGATACTGCCTAGTTCAATTCCTCATGCAGAAAGCAGGGTCAGCTACAGCAGGTTGCTCAGGGACACTTTCAGTTGGGATCTGAGTATCTAAAAAGACAGGAAATCAACAACATGTTCCTGAGCAACCTGTTCTAGTGCTCAACCAAACTTACAGTAAAAAAGTGCCTTCTTAATTTAAATGGACTTCCTTTTGTTTCAGTTTGTCCTCATTGCCTCTTATCCTGTCACTGAATACTACTGAGAAGAGCCTCTCCATTTCCTTTACCCTCCCCTCAGTTATTTCTCCATGCTCTGTAAATCCCTTCCTAATCATAAATAAAGTAGGAATCTTGTTGCTCAGTGCTTTTACAGATTACTTCGTTCTTATTTTATGTAACCATATACCATGTGGTTTATATAAACAACTCTATCCTGTTCAGCTCAGAGAGTGTTTAAGATATTTAGTAAGTGCCATGAGAAAATTGTACTGGTCCCAGGATTATGTCCTATAGACTCTTGATTGAAACTTTATTTATATACTTACTATGTATTTATGTACATTTATTGATGTTTTACTTCACGAAACATTTGCAATAATAATAATTTATAAGTATTAAAAGAAACTGTAATTTCTGTGCAATACCTCTGCCATGTAATGCTGAAAAACCCACACCCAGTTCAAAACAACCATGTTATTTCATTAATTTTATTTTGAAATATATTTAACATGCAATTATTTCAATGAAGCATATCAAACCTAAAAAACAGTAAAGAGAAGATGATTGTCAGACTATTAAAATCCACAGACTTTTCAAAATTTATATAATTGGTTTTGTTCTTTGGAAATTTAAAGAATGCTTAAAATTGATTATAGTAATTTGAAGGTGCCATTTTGAAAGCTTCCATTTTGCAGTATTTAGCAGTTCATTTATCTGAAGTGCACTAGAGTACCATCACAGACACGTATGATGGACTCATGTATTTAATTGTTTTTGAATTTAAGTCAACTATATACATAGGCAGACTCATACCTATCACTCTGCCTCCACTGAACTTACTCTGTATTTGCATTTGTATGAATAAGAGCAGAAGGCACTCTAAGAGGTGGAAAAACAAACAGGCTTATATTTAACTACATACAATATGTATTTATATTTATTAAAGAATTACCTGATTGTTGTTTCTTCATCTTAAAGCAAATAAACTGCATATTTTTCACAAAAGTGCTATTTTTTTTCTAGACACTCAGCTTTCTGCCACAATCTCATTAATTAAAATGTACAGCAAGGTGTGCTAGAAATGGCTGTTCACCTCACATTGCTTGCGAGATAGTCACTAGCAAACATTTTTTTTTTTCAAAGGGCATGTGTGGGAAGGGGTAGCCTTTCTGGTATTCACAGAAGGTAAAATAGGCTTTCATGAGTCACAGTAAGGAATTAAATACAACAGATGACATCCTGTCAATAATTGCCTCCCACTTAAAACAAGAAACACCAGCTCAGAGGTTGCCACTGGCATCAGCTGCAAGATTATGTTCAGGAAAGACTGAGGAAAACAGAGGAGCTGAGACATAATAGATATATTATAGGTTAATGCAAAGACTCTGTGTAGCCTGCAGAAGCTTTTTGAAAGCCATTACTTTTCAGAAAGCGATGTGATGTAATCACAACATGAAACTGCAGTTACAAGCATGATCCACACATTATATTGCTTCATTCTTTGAATAGCCTCAAGGTGGTGGCCAATGTATATGTCATTACACTTGTATAATAAAAGGATAACAAAGGTATGACAACATGTAACTAAGTCTTCAATGGACAAGATGCTTGTCACTGTACACAGATTAAAATTTTGGGCTTGGCTACAGTTATTTGACCATGAAGGGGAAGTCCTGGCTACATTTTAGGGTACTACTTCATGATCAGTTCAAGCCAAACTAAGTCTATATTTTTGCCAAAATAATACTCTCACCTTCCTCAGCTACAGTTTTGCTGCCTTCCTTCAACCAGTACTAATAATCATGTGACCCTACAGCAAGTGAAGATTAGCTATGATTGAAAACTAGTTGAAAACTAGTAGAAAAAAAAAAAAACACACATAAAACCAACACCCCAAAAAAAAATCAAAACTAAATGATCTCACTGACTTGGTTGCAAGTGCTGATACAAAAATGAAAGCAGGAAAGAACCTTTTTCATCAGCGGGCAGAGTTAATTTAGCTTCAGCCAATTCTAAACCAATAAGTAGCCCTTAAAATGGTATATTGTTAAAAATCTACCACTTTGTGACATGTTTTTCCTGAACTACCCCCACAATATCTTTGTTACTTCAGAACAGTTTCATAGGTCTCTGGGAAGGTCGTATGGGCTCAGGAAAGAATTCATAAATACCTGGACTAAGTTGAATGAAGAATTATCTAAGATATCTAAGTAGTGAACTGTATACCTAAAAGGAACACATAGGCCTAATTCTTCAACAGAAAAAGATATAAACCTATATCAACATTAGAAATATAAACTAAGATAGTTATATGCTAGGAAAAAAAGAAAGAAAACAGAACATAAAGATGCATTCCTCTATATATCCAATGATGCAGTGACTACGATGGTTACAGAATAAAAGTGGGCACCTATTTTAAAATCACCCTTTGAAGAATAAACATAACTTAAGTGTAACACAATCCTGGAAATTGCACTAAGTAATGATGTTTTGGACCTACGTTCTTATCAATGTTTTCTGAGGAAACTGAAACATGTATTTATAAAACTTGAATATATGCTCTTGCTATCTGCCCAACAACTATTGGTGACAACCCTGAGCATTGAGCTATGGAGGTGGCCTGTCCACTCTCTCTCTTACTCATCTCCCTTCTTCCAGAGCAGTGAGAAGAAGTTTGAACTGTGCTAGTATCAAGACCTAAGCAGTTTTGCTTGTGTCCGCTGACTTAGGTCCTCAGATCTGACATGTCGATACACTCTGCCATCTGATGCAAGACAGCAAAGAATAGCAGGTAAATTTCTAGTCAGGGCCAACATGTGCAGAGTCAAAGCAAATCCATCAATATCCATTTTTATCTGAACAGCAAACTGGTGTAATTTACACAAGCCAATGTAACGCTCACAACAATAATAAATTAACTATGCAAATTATTACATTATGTACACGTCAATTCACTTCATAAACAACCAATCTGTCATACAAACCTTGAGTTCCTTAGCCTTAATTGTCCTGTCACAAGCCATTAAATTTGACACAGAGGCAGTAGCAGAATGTTGTGGACTGATCAGGCCATGAATTCCACTTTTCTCTAAGCCACTAATTTTCAGTGAGGTCTCAGACATGGCACTAATGTCAAAAGACAGGGCCTTTGAACAAAATTAATTTCATATACGAACATCTAAATGAATCTATCAACTTCTCAAAGAAATTCTAGAGATTCTACAAACTTGACCGATTTTGGTTTGAGTTTCTCATAGAACTGTCAACAACTGGAAGCCATAGGTATTTAAACAGTTTAAAAAATAAGGCTATTTCTTGATATAATATGTATTTTAGTGCCTGAAATTAGATAACTGTAAGAATGCTGATCTTATTTTCAAATCAATATATTTACATACTGCAGACATTAGAAATAAATTTTAAAATTTTGTATTTAATTTTAATTAATTTATTTTATCAGTATTTCATCTGTATTTAATTTATAAATTAATTTTTATCTGCATTTCCTTTATTTTATCTGTATTTCTGAGGAACCTGTACATATACAGCCCATGGGACCCAATTAAATGCATCCCAAGGTCTTGAGGTAATTGCCTGATGTAGTTGCCAAGCTGCACTTCATCGTATTCAAAAAGCATAGCAGTCAAACAAAGCCCTCAGTGACTGGAAAAAGGGAAATTTCACACTCATTTTTAAAAAGGGTAAAAAGAAGAACCCTGGAAACTACTGACCAGTCAGCCTCACCTCCATGCCTGGTAAGAACATGGAACAGTGAAAACATGAAAGTCTTTAAACTGTGCAGAGATCACTTACGAAAGTTTTTTGTAGGGAGAGAAAACTCTGTTATGATTCCACCACTCAACTGCCAGCACTCCTCAAGTGTTGCCTTGGTACCAGCATTCATTCATCAACTTCATTAATGACTAGAAGAAGATAGTGTGCAACAAAATCTCCAAGTTGACCAATGAAATTAAGGGGTCTTTTGGGAATTAACATTTTATATTGATGACAAGGTAAATGCACATGTAGGATAGCACATCTGTGGAAAATAATCTAAACCACACTTACATGATGCTGGAGTTGGAACTAGCAGTTGAAACTCAAGAAAAAGAGTGCAGGAATGCTGTCAACAGTTCTCTGAAATCATTCCTTTAAAACACCACGACAAAAAAGTCAAGTGAACATTACACTTCATCTAAAAAGATATCAAAATAGAGGGAGGGCATAATTTTACTACATATAAGACTTCGGTAAGACTGTAGAGTGAGCACTATGTGCAGCTCTGAGCATCTCAAGAAACAGGGTAGAGTTAGAGGAGGTACCACTACAACAGTTAAAGAGGTAAAACAGCTGCCTTATGAGGAAAGACTAAAATGGTTGACTTTTCTAACTTTGGTAGGAGAAAGCTGAGGGATGTGATGGAATTAGAAAATGGTGTGGTGGTGGATAAGATGAAAACAAAATTTATTCTGCAAATCCCTTCATAATCAAACTAAATGTAATTAACTGAAACTAGTAGGAGATCACTAATCAATTTAAAACAGAAAAAAGAAAATACCCCTTTCCCCAATGGATTTCTGGAATGTGGTGCTACAAAAGGTTGTGGAGGTGATTAATATCAGTAAGTCTAAAAAAAATATTTAAGAAAAAATAGATGGATTATTAGACAACAAATTCATATGCAGATACCAAGGTGAAGTAGCAGGAATACCCTCAGAAAACAAATGTGGCTATTAGACAAATACATCAATAAAGAACTTTAGAAGGCAGCCATGCTTACATGCTTTTCCTAAAGAACATACACTAGTGCCAGTGTCAGAAACATGACACGCAGTTAAATAATAGACAACTAGTCCAACCCAGCCGGACATTTGAAAGCAAGATGACTTCACAATGTATACAAAGAGATGAAAGTGAAAGCTATTTAGGCAACTTCTTGCTTCCCGTCCTTCTACAACTGCTGTCAACAATTTAATAGCTTATTTTTTCATTGAATTGTCAATCTTAAATTTATCCCCATGATATTTAAAATCTATTTTATATTCAACCAAGAGAATTTCCACCAATACTTTTCTATAATTTTCTTATGCTTCTAATTTCCACCCTCATCTCCTCACCCAGGGAGAGAAAGGAATCAGAGAAAGGAAATAAAAGAGAAAATTAAAGAAAAAAAGTTAAAATAACCTAGAAGTTAACTACATTATTTTTCTGTTAATGATTTTCTTATGTGTCAGGACATGGTTTTCTGTTGAATTACTAAGAAATATATTCACATCAATCTTCTATAAAAAGTCAAAATTTACTGTATGTTAGCAGGCACTGGAATCTGAGTTACTGCAGCTATTTCAGGTACCAGTATGTGTTTGTTAACTTTTGTCAGACATTGACTTTGTAGTGACAGCATCATACATTTCAGAGTATAGATCAATCTTAAAAATTCAAATTCGTATTCTATTTTTCATTTCCCTTAGTGTGGAAGGGTTAAAATGTAAGATATGGCTTTGAGGGTTTCTAAGGAGTAGCACAGTAATCCATAAACTTAATTGCTGAAACACTTGAGACAAATATTGAGTGATTCCTGTTGACTTACAGAATCATAGAATGTCCTGAGTTGGAAGGTTCCCACAAGGATCATCAAGTCGAACTCTTACAACCCCAAAATTCACACCGTGTGTCTGAGGGCATTGTCCAATTGCTTCTTGAATGCTGTCAGGCTTGGGGCTGTGACTGCCTCCCTGGGGAGCCTGTTCCAGTGCTCCACCACCCTCTAGGTGAAGAAGCTTTTCCTAATGTCCAACCTAAATCTCCCCTGGCACATCTTTCTGCCATTGCCATCTGTCATTGGTCACCAGAGAGAAGAGGTCAGCTCCTGCCCCTCCTCCTCCTCTTGTGAGGAGGTTGTGATGACATCTCCCCTTAGTCTCCGCTTCTCTAGGCTGAACAAACCCGGTGACTTTAGATGCTCCTCATATAGCTCCCACTCTAAACCCTTCACTAAGTTCATGGCCCTTTTCTGGACACTCCAGTAGTTTTATTTACTTTTTATAGTGTGGCACCCAGAACTGCACACAGTACTCCAGGTGAGGCCGCACCAGTGCAGAGTAGAGCAGGACAATCATCTCCCTCACCCGGCTGGCAATGCTGTGCTTGATGCAACTCAGGACATGCCTCTTGCTGGCTACGGTAGTGTACAAATGTTTGTAAGAAGTGATTGTATCTTCCAAGAGATTAGGAGAATTTGTATCTGAAAAATAAAGGGCCTATAGGAACAAACCCTTGTTGAGGCTGAAGGCAATGGTTTTAAGATAGCTGTAATTTTTAATTGCTAAGTTCCTCTTGGAGAAACCAGTTAAATTTGAACTAATTCAAGGTTTTCTGGTCCTGCTCACAACAAAGTAAGTAATCCCTTTTACTTCAGAGACCATTAACAGAATTTCACTGCTGGCTCTAGGCTTGGATTTCTCATGTCTCTTCTCAGACATATTATGAGTTATGGTGTTTATAGAAAATAACAGGTAAGAAGGGGATTTTCTGGCAGTGCATAGGACATGTTAAGTTTGAAGTTGCTCAAATCTCATTGGTAATAACAACAATAAAAAAATTAAATGCCTCTTTGTATTGTTTTTCAGATATAATTTTAAGGTGATGACCAACTAGTATATTTTATCTAGGCTATTGGGAAAATGATGAGAGAAGAGAATTTGTCATATTGGCTTCTGTGGTACATCACCAAGAAGATGTAGGCTCAAGCTGAACAAAAAAAAAAAACACCAAAAAAACCCCCTAGTGTTTTTAAAACTATATAAAGACTGAATAGACAGCAGTGGTTTACTGACAAGTAAACTCTTCTCGCACCTTTCTGCAATATAACTTCCAATGTCTGTGGTGGTAAACCTGTTCTCCACTCATAATGGCCATAGATGTTTCCTGCAGATTATTGTCCATATAACTTAAGGGAAGGCTTTTTAGGAAAGAAGCACTTTGGACTTTTTATTAATCTTTTGCAGTGATCTGTTTCTCAATTTGTTTAAAGTACTTAAAGCAAAATTTATAGTTAAACAATATCTACTGCTGTTTTGCTTTTGCAAGGATTGCTTCCTCATCATGTCATAATGCATCATACTGTTTAATTTATGATCCCAAGTAAATTATTATAATTTTTGTGTTGAGTATAGATTACATATGGAAAATTAAGAATTTTAGCATGGTTGGTTAGTATGGAAGAACTTGCTCATGCAATCCTGTGTGTAATACAATGACAAAATAAGCTTTGTATTTAACCATTTTATTTTCTCATCTGTCATAATAACAGTTTTCATAAAAGTGTAATATGTCATAAAATCACAAAGAACTACAGTAAGAATATTTTTCTAATGAAACATTTTAAATAATTTAGCTTCAATGCACCTTTACAAATTTAGGTTTCTACATTTGGAGGTTTAATTTAATGAGATGTGATTCTTACAGTACATCTATTGTAGGCACACAGCATACAGAGCATGAAAAAATTACATTATTGATAACGCATTTTGAAATAAAACTGTTAAGTATACAGGAGTATTTTGTTAGCCTTACCTCCAGCTCTGGTGATATAAATGTCTTAACCACAAATTCTGGTTTTTTGTTTGTTTTAAATATTTTTATCATCAAAATATTAATATGTCCATCATAACCATATGGAATTACTTTTGAAAAAAAATTATTAACATTATCAGTCTCTGTTATATTGGGATAAGGCAACTGCCCTTTGCACAATGGTAAGATCAGGATCATTAGAAACTGCTTAACTTCTTGTGTCTTTTCTAAAGGAACAAACTGTTGGAGTACATATGTATGAATTTAATCACAGTCTAAAGACTGTATTTTCTGCAACACAATAAGAAAATACTTGATACAGGAGTGATTACGCAAAATGACAGGTTTTTTTTCCAAAAAGAGGCATTGGAGGAGGTAGAGTATTACTGAAATTTTAATAACCTTGTTCCTTAGAAAAAAAGAGTGAATTCTTCAGATGTATGAAAGACAATCTGAACTGTCTCTTTATTGACTTTAGGGAAAATAAACTGTCCAAAGTTTTAAGCAAGATACAGGATTTTTCCATTGCTTATATTATCTACAATAAATGCATATAGAGCTGTAGTTAAATCTCTGTTTGCCCTCAATGTCTTTCTGGGTCCATTCTAGTTTATTTCCAATTGTGGTGATTTGATAGACTCTGAGGATCTTTATAATAGAGCAATGTACAAAGGAAGTAATTGATTGAGAAAGCTTAAAATCACCTTGGAAAGATAAAAGACTTTAAGAAAAAAAAGAAGAAGAAAAATCAGCATGCAAATTAAAATTCCTGCTTCTATGACTTATAGATGCTTTTTCCTTATGATAACCGTTTTGCAGAGAACACTGAATGACTATGGTCTGCAAAACATGCTAAAGCTACAATAAACATTAGATATAAGTTAAGATAAAAGAATTTATTTATTAATTAATTTAGTTATTTTACTGCAACATGAATTTTAATAAAACGAAAGCTATATTGATTCTTTCCATTTCCTGTACACTGTTGGATTATGATAGTCCAACTGTTTACAAACTGTGCTGAGAAAAGTTGCAATGAATAAATGTGGTAAAAAAACATTTTTTCCCCTTTTCTTGTAGAAGTTGTGGGTATACTTTTTGAGCTAAATACTCCTCTCCTGGAGTGAGTATTCTAGTCTACAGATGGAAGATAGGCAATCTATTTATATTTGAGAAGCCATTTCATTTTTTTTCAGTTTTGGTGAATCCTATAAATCATTGATACAATTGTTGATGTTGTGAGGGTCTCTAGATGGGCAGAGCTTCAAACTTTCTGCTCCCATTGTTTTTTCCTATGGTCTGTCTGCCTTGGGGAACCCCATCATCCCTTCACTTTCCCACAGGTCCTGTTGGGAAAGCCCGTCTAGGTGCTGATGCTCTCACAGCTAGGTGCCAGCACTTTTTTTTAGTGATGGAACTTAATGTTTAACTTCTAGATATTCCAGAGGTGAGAATCACAATCTCTAATGTTCTTTATAAAATGCCTATTTAACCAGTTCCAGCTCCTGACACCAAATGGGAGGAGTTGCAAGGTTTCAGCCTGTTCTTCTTGTGAATAAATAGAGTGAGCCACTTTGCCTGTACGGGAAACACTAGTCTTCCCTGTAAGTTTAGGGATAAAGTTGTATCTTGCTTTTCCGTAACATGGGTAACTGCTTGCAGACAGTGAGCTCACAATTTGAACACTGTTCTTTTTCATCTACTTAGTTTTAAAGTACCAGTTTTTATCCATTCTGACATACATAGAAGCCATAGTTCTGCTAAGAGGCTGGTGTGGCAAAGGGTAAAGCAAATACCTGAGGAAATTATTCTGTGGTGTCCTCATCTCTCAGCCACCTGTAAAAGACTGCTCTCACATAGCTTGTTAATGAATCAGACTGACCTCTCTGATAGTTTAAACAAATTTGTTCCATGTCCTCCTTGTAGCCCTCAGTAATTGGATTTTTTTTCCTCTGTATTAGCTGGTACCTCTTCTTTGGCAGAGTACATCACATATCTAAACACTGTAGAGCAATTTTGTAACTTACTTTTTTTTTTTTCCTGGTTAGCACTTCAAGGTCAAGGTCATTTGACTACTAGGAACATTCTTAATGTCAGCAAGAGCCTCAGCTGACAGCACAAGTTGTACCAGGTATGCTGGCTTTTTCGACATCTTCTTAGCAGCAGGAATAGCATTTCTTGCCATGAGGCAAAATAAACAAGTATACGAACTCAACAAAAGGAACCTGGAGATGTCAGTCCCACCTCCCAACAGCTACATTTGTTACCCTGGTGTCCAAGCTCCAGCTGAAATTCTGCCCTGAGCTTCTCAACACACTGCAAGTCCAAACTGCCTCTAAAATTTGTGAAGCAAATTCTGTCTCAGAAGAATCATCCTTTTCTCAACCTTGTCACTATTAACTGAGAGTTTATGGTATCAGTATAAGATATCGTTGTAGTTCAAATTCCTGCCCATATAGGATAATTACAATATGAACTCATTCTTCAGATACAGAGATTTAATTTCCTAGCACAGAATTGCATGTAACTCTGGATATTAATACAATTAAATTTCTTCAACTATATGATAGATTTTTTTTAAACTCAAACTTTTGAGCTGACACCTAAAAAACCAAATAAGTATCTTACTTCTTAGTTTGTACTATTATAGTACAGAATCTTACAGAACAGCAGCCTGTATAGACTGCTTGAATCCAGACTTCGAAAAATTTCCCTATTGTGTGAGAGAAATTCTAGTCATGCAAATACATTAACAAAGAAATTCTGTTTTAATTTTGGCTGAGAAAAAGACAAAGAATGGAAAACTTTTATAGTGAGATGTCCTTATGAATTTAAATTTTATGATTTACAAAATTTTTTAATCAAGAATCATTGCTATGAAAATGACTGCAGCTGAACATTTATATTGTACAAAATGATTAACCAAAACAGAGTTTCATGTTCAGTTTGTCTGCTTCCGGAGTACTGTAAAGGCATACCCTAAAGACATAGCTTCTTAACTCGAGAGATGCAGAAAACCACCTATGAATAGCTGATTAAATGTTTGCCTTACCCATAAATGTTATATATTTCAGTGTTTGAAGACATATATGTATGTGGCATGACTGTGTATGAAAAAGAAAAATCTTTTGTTTATGCTAAATCAATTAGGAGAGAATTAGAAACTACCAAAGAATCAAGGCTACATTTCCATCACATAACTTTTAACATCTAGTGATGCTTTCCCACAGCTGTTTTATATTGCATTACATGCTTGGTCCCATCTAAGCATGTTAGTATGTAATACCAAAGTATGCTTACCCTTCAGTGTTTTTTCTCAGTCATGCAAGCATACAGAAGGAATCTTTGAGCCCGACCTATCACCCAGTTGCTTACCCAATGTATTAGGAACTTGTCCAGCTGTGTGCTGGACAGTTTATCCAGAAGAATACTGTGAGACACAGTATCAAAAGCTTTGCTAAAATCCAAACCCACCATATCTACTGGCCCTTTAGTTTTGTTTTTTGTTTTGTTTTTCAAGGAAAGTTAACACCTGTAAACATCCTTAACGCTTTTGAAAGTGCAACTTAGACTAGGTATCTTCCATTTTGGGGTGATGACATGGGATGGAATAGAAAAATTCAGTCCATAAATTATTGGCTTCAAGACTGGTGCTACAGGCAGGGCTTTGGATTCTTTGATAACGGCTGGTTTTATAAGACACCAGTTCGGACAGTGATATGTGGGAAAGGTTTACGTTGCAGGGGCAAAAGGATGCTGGGACAGGAATTAGCAGGGCTCATTTGGAGAGCTTTAAACTTGATTTGAGGGGGGATGGGGTTGTAGCTGGGCCTGCATCAGTGGGGCAGCGCTCTAGAATTGATGAAGACCGGGAGGCCCCCCAGGCCCCTAGGGTGAAATCGGTGTACTCGGCTCGCTCCCTGAAGTGCCTGTACACCAATGCGCGCAGCATGGGGAATAAGCAGGAGGAGTTAGAAACCTGCGTTCGGTCAGGAGATTATGATCTGGTGGCATTAACAGAGACATGGTGGTACAGCTCACATGACTGGAATGTGGTCATGGATGGCTATGTCCTTCTCAGGAAAGACAGGCCAGCCAAGCGTGGTGGTGGAGTTGCTCTTTACATGAGAGAGCAACTACAATGTCTCGAGTACTGTCCAGCCACGGATGAGGAGCGAGTTGAGAGTCTGTGGGTGACAATTAAGGGGCAGGCTGGCAGGGGTGACACTGTTGTGGGAGTCTATTACAGGCCACCAGATCAGAGTGAGGAAGTTGATGAGGCCTTCTACAGGCAGCTGAGCGCGGCCTCACAGTCACAGGCTCTGGTTGTTATGGGGCATTTTAACTTCCCTGATGTTTGCTGGAAGGACTACTCAGCCAGCCAGCCTCAGTCTAGGAGGTTCCTCCAGTGCATTGACGATAACTTTCTGATGCAAATGGTGGAGGAGCCGACTAGGAGAGGTGCGCTGCTGGATCTCGTCCTCACTAACAAGGAGGGTCTGGTTGAAGCAGTAAAGATGGAGGGCTGCCTTGGTTGCAGCGACCACAAAGTGGTGGAGTTCAGGATCTCATGTGGCAGGAACAGAATAGCAAGCAGAATTGCAACCCTGGACTTCAGCAGGGCCAACTTTGGCCTTTTCAAACAATTGCTAGGGGAAATCCTGTGGGCAAGGCTGCTTGAAGGTAAAGGGGCCCAAGATAGGTGGTTAACGTTCAGGGACTGCTTCTACCAAGCTCAAGATCAGTGCATCCCGACACATAGGAAGTCAAGGAAGGGAGCCAGGAGACCTGCGTGGTTAAACAGGGAACTGCTGGGCAAGCTCAAGTGGAAGAGGAGAGCTAACAGATCATGGAAGGAGGGGCTGGCCACTTGGGAACAATATAAGGCTGTTGTCAGAGGATGTAGGGAGGCAACTAGAAAAGCTAAGGCCTCCTTAGAATTAAACCTGGTGAGAGGGGTCAAGGACAACAGAAAGAGGTTCTTCAAATACATGGCAGATAAAACTAACACCAGAGGCAATGTAGGCGCACTGATGAATGGGGTGGGTGCCCTGGTGACAGAAGATACAGAGAAGGCAGAGTTACTGAATGCCTTCTTTGTCTCTGTCTACTCTGCTGGAGGCTGTCCTGAGGAGCCCCGTACCCCTGAGGCCCCAGAGGAAGGCAGGGCAATGGAGGAGTTTGCCTTAGTTGATGAGGACTGGGTTAGGGAGCAATTAAGGAATCCGGACATCCATAAATCCATGGGTCCAGATGAGATTCACCCATGGCTGCTGAGGGAGCTGGCTGAAGTCATTGCTGGACCACTCTCCATCATCTTTGCCAAGTTTGGGAAACAGGAGAGGTGCCTGAGGACTGGAGGAAAGCAAATGTCACTCCGGTCTTCAAAAAGGGCAAGAAGGAGGACCCGGGTAACTATAGACCGGTCAGCCTCACCTCCATCCCTGGGAAAGTGATGGAACACCTTATCGCTGGTGCCATCTTAAGATATATCAAGGATAAGAAGGTCATTAGGGGTAGTCAGTACGGCTTCACCAAGGGGAAATCGTGCTTGAACAACCTCATAGCCTTTTATGAGGAAATAATGAGGTGGATAGATGATGGCAGAGCAGTGGATGTGGTCTACCTTGACTTCAGTAAAGCATTTGACACAGTGTCCCACAGCATCCTTGCTGCTAAACCGAGGAAGTGTGGTCTGGGAGATCGGGTAGGGAGGTGGATTGTGAACTGGCTGAAGGAGAGAAGCCAGAGAGTTGTGGTCAATGGGGCTGAGTCTAGTTGGAGGCCTGTATCTAGTGGAGCGTCTCAAGGGTCAGTTCTGGGGCCAGTATTATTCAATATATTCATCAATGACTTGAATGAGGAAACAGAGTGTATTGTCAGCAAGTTTGCTGATGACATCAAACTGGGAGAAGTGGCTGACACGCCAGAAGGCTGTGCTGCCATCCAGTGAGACCTGGACAGGCTGGAGAGTTGGGCGGGGAAAAATTTAATGAAGTATAACAAGAGCAAGTGTAGAGTCTTGCATCTGGGCAGGAACAACCCCAGGTCCCAGTATAAGTTTGCGAATGACCTATTAGAGAGCAGTGTAGGGGAAAGGGACCTGGGGGTCCTGGTGGACAGCAGGATGACCATGAGCCAGCACTGTGCCCTTGTGGCCAAGAAGGCCAATGGCATCCTGGGGTGTATTAGAAGGGGGGTGGTTAGTAGGTCGAGAGAGGTTCTCCTTCCCCTCTACTCTGCCCTGGTGAGACCTCATCTGGAATATTGTGTCCAGTTCTGGGCCCCTCAGTTCAAGAAGGACAGGGAACTGCTGGAGAGAGTCCAGCACAGAGCCACAAAGATGATTAAGGGAGTGGAGCACCTCGCTTATGAGGAAAGGCTGAGGGAGCCGGGTCTCTTTAGTTTGGAGAAGAGGAGACTGAGGGGTGACCTCATCAATGTTTATAAATATATAAAGGGTGGGTGTCACGAGGATGGAGCCAGGCTCTTCTCGGTGACAACAAATGGTAAGACAAGGGGTAATGGGTGCAAACTGGAACACAAGAGGTTCCACTTAAATTTGAGAAGAAACTTCTTCTCAGTGAGGGTAACAGAACACTGGAACAGGCAGCCCAGGGAGGTTGTGGAGTCTCCTTCTCTGGAGACTTTCAAAACCCGCCTGGAAGGTAGGTGTTCCTGCTCCAGCAGGGGTATTGGACTAGATGATCTTTTGAGGTCCCTTCCAATCCCTAACGTTCTCTGATTGTGTGATTCTTCCTATGCATCAATGTCTTTTCTTGTAATGAGGGGCACAAAACTGGACACAGTACTCCAGGTGTGTTCTCACAAGTGTGAAATAGTGGGGAAGGATCACTTTCCTGGACCCACTGGCTTTCTAATGCAGTCCAGGATGTCACTGGCCTGCTTTGCTGTAAGGGTATACTCCTGGCTTATGTCCAGGTTTGGATCCAACAGGACCCCCAGCTCCTTTTCTGCAAAGCTGCTTTCTAGCTAGTCACCCCAAGCCTGTACTGCTGCATGGAGTTATTCCAATTTGGGTGCACTAATTTGCATTGTCTTTCATTTCTTTTTTTTTTTTTATTTCATGAGGTTCCTGTCAGCCCATTTCTGCAGCTTGTTCAGGTCCCTCTTGATAGCAGACCTGCACTTCAGTGTACCAACCATTTTTCCCAGCCCTTTCCCCCCCCATTTTGTCTCAGCCACAGGCATGCACTCTCTTCCACTATCCTGGTCATTAATAGAACCACTTAATATTGGCACCAGTATTGGCACCAGTATCAGTCCCTGAAAAACACCGTTAGTAACTAGCTGGTGCTAGCAGATTTTGTAACATTGATCACCATGGTTTGAATCAAGCATTCGCACCACTTTTTCACCAATTTTATCATTCAGTTATGCAGTCCATGCCCCACAGCATGGCTATAAGGACACTATAGGAGACTGTGTCTACAGCCTTGCAAAAATTGAGGTTTGCAGCATCCACTGTCCTCCCTCTGACGACATCAATGACAGTGGTAGTGCCTCGGTGATAACATATTTGAGAAGCGGGGGGAAAACCTACTCAACTGCTGTCAGATAGAGGAGTGAGAATATGTGAGAGAAACAACTCTTCAGACACCAAGGTCAGTGAAGAAGGAGGGGGAGGAGGTGCTCCGGGCATCGGAGCAGAGATTCCCTTGCAGCCTGTGATGTAGACTTTGGTGAGGCCGGCTGTTCCCCTGCAGTCCATGGAGGTTAACAGTGGAGCAGACACCCACCTGCAGCCCAAGAAGTACCCCACGCCAGAGCAGGTAGATGCACCCAAAGGAGACTGTGACCCCATGGAGAGCTTGAGCTCGAGCAGGCTGCTGGCAGGATCCGTGGACTCATGGAGGGAAGAAGGGAGAGGTGGGTGGAAAGCATTTCAAGATTTGGTTTTATTTCTCATTACCTTACTCTGATTGATTGATAATAAATTAAACTGATTTCTCCATATCAAGTCTGTTTTGCCTGTGATGGTAATTGGTGAGTGATCTCTGCCTGTCCTTATCTTGACCCATGAGGGTTATATTATATTCTCCCCACCTGTCCAGCTGAGGAGAGGAATTGATAGAACAGCTTCAATGGGCACCTGGCATCCAGCCAGTGTGAACTCACCACAAGGACTCTCTAGTTTAATGATTATAAATGTCTCATTTCCCTTTTAGAAGTGCAAACATATTTTCTACACCTCAGTCTAAATCCCTGATGAAAGACATCAGGTAAGTGACAGAATTTAAATATAGAAGAGTTGTTTCAGCAGCCTAGAATATCTCAATCCAGACACAGGTATAAGGAAAACAGATTTTCAAGACAAAGATTTATCAGGGAACAGAGTTGAAACCAATTTTATTTAGAAATGGTCAAAATCATATAAAAATAAATAGAAGACATTAAAATGAGTTTTATATTGGTACACAATTTACAATATTCATGGAGGTAGCATAACCCTCAAAAAAGTTTAGTCACATGGTCATGTTAGGCTATGACAATTGGACACTTCCCTTTTAATTTCAGTAACTGAACTGAAACATCCCAAAATTACCTCTACAGTTAAAGAAAAAAATAATACTTCCAGATGCTGTCTCAGATCTAGAGTAGACTGATCTTATTAAAACTATTGGCAAAATTGTGTGGCACGATCTCATTTAAACAGTCCATAAGACTACACAGATCATCTGTCATGAAGTTTTTGTAAGGATCTGAAAGTTTAGGAAAATACTTCTGTGAACAGATGTCGACTCTAAAGCAATCCTTTATTTCAAGACATGCTATTTTTTTCTCATATCTCCCTTTGCAATCTAAATTTGCTTCCAGTTCAGCGACAGTTTGCTTTCTTATTAACATATATTCAAAGAGAAGAGGAAGAGGGAGGGAGAAACTTATATGCAGGAGTAAGAACGAGAACTGTGAGTGTGCTTATACATCATAAAAATTATGTTACCATAGAACCTTTCTTTTTTCTTTATATCCATAATCTTGTTCTGTACAGGAGCACAATGTCTACCCTAATCTATCTCTAAAGTTATAATAAGTGAAAATGGGCTACGCTTCCCATTTGTCTCTTTGTGATCTATCCATAATTACTCTATTAACACTTTCGGGGGCAAGCGTCTGCTGAGTAAAAAGACAGTTATAAAACTGCTTCCTGTTTCAAGTTTCCTAAATAAACTCTAATACAAAGAAATTCACAATGACTTCAGAAGTGGCTGCTGAAATACATGGAAAGCAAAGAAAAAAAAGAGCTTTTAAAATTATTTTAAGTCTGCTTCTTAAATAATATTTTAATCATTATTTCACAATGAAATTAAATGATTAGCAAATGTGTCAAATTAACTGATCATAATTTTTCCTTTTTCACATATTCAGTAAAAAATAAGTCTCTTGTAGAGAGCTAGCACTGCATGTATGCACTATGTATCACAACAACCTTTGTTATAGTTAAAACTCAAATCTATACTAAAAGAATAAACTCAATCTAATATTTTGAGGGGTTTTTTTACAACATGCCACAGATGTTATATTTCTCTTTTCCTAATCTCTTTTAAAGTAGATCACACACATGAACATTCTCACAGCTATGACTACAGAACTCATGGATATTCTTGGAATGCGTGTCAAATTATACATCTCATCATTTTTCATTGTTTACATCCTTAAAATTTGTTATGCATGTCTTACCAGGAATGAAAAGTGAATGTGTGTGTTTTGAGAGAAAAAAATTAAGAAATGTGGGCATAACCTTTATTTTAACTAGCACAAATGGATTATTCCTACTACTATCCTTGCAAAATATTTAGAAATCTCTGCCTTGCTTATACATGAAGTAATAAATGATTGTGCACATGTTGTGTGATTGTAACACAGGTGAATATAGCTGTGGCTCTGTGGCTTGCCCATGTTTCTAAGGTGGCTAATAACTATTTTTGTATTAAACATAATTTAGATATATTTCTGTATGCTTGTTTTTGAGATAAATGCATATTTTTCAAGAAGAAAAGAAGTGGTGAAGAATCTGCACAACACAAAAAAAAATGAAGAAAATATCTCTACCAGCTATTGGGTATTAAATAAATTAGGACTGAAAATTTGATAAGGTGCTGAAGATAAAAATTGAGGAGGAACAGAAACTCCAAACCAGAATTTTTTCAACCAATTAGAAAGGTAGCCAAGAGAAATAAGCAGCTGCAGTACATGGCACAGTAACACAGAGAAGCAGATATCAAGAACTTGGTTTTGTCTTATCCTAGACAGGACATTAAACAATTCATCACTGCACTGCAGGACTAGCTAAGTTCTTGGAGAAGATGCGGGACTGCTGACTCAGGTATTCTGCTTCCAGGAGCTTCTTGAAGGACTTGCATAAATATTGGTCACACCAGCTCATGTAGCTCGTGGTTCTCTCCGGCAAAACTTGTCAGATATCAACTGAACCAAACTCTATTCCAGCTACTGTATTGTCAACATTTCTATGACGTTGCATAAGTCATGTGTAAAGACACTGAAGTTTGTAACGCTCTATTTTAAATATATTTTGGTTTTATCCTTTTTTTTTTTTTTTTTTTTTTTTGGTGGTGGTTAGGTTATTGAATTCCAGGAGGAGGTTTCATGTATGCACTACCACAAAATAAAAACCTTTGAACAAGTTGAGAGCTCACTGCTTTACATTTTAACAACTTGAAATATATTCAGGAACTTCTTATTAGAACTCAGTAACACTGTGTAAATCATTGGATTTTTTAAGTTTGCTAAAACTTCTCAAAAGATTCTCCCCTTCAAAAAAAAAATTAAAAAGAAATGTCTTTTGACAAATCAATATTTCTTTCAGCCCATGCTATATGTGCCATATACAGGGACTTATTTGTCTTACTTGGCAAAGCTGCCAATTTAATAATTGTTTATTTTCCTTTGAGAATTATTTCCTCCCTACAGTAAATATTGAGGCATAAAATGCTGATGTCACTATAAAGCATGAAAGAGATACAGCAGATCTGGGAAAAAATCCAAAATGCTTCAGACTGACTTTTCTGCCAAGCTCAGGCTTTTCTACCTTCAGGCTTCAGTCCTCAAAAATACAGAGTCATCTTTAAAGATATTGCAGGTGTAGTCTGAAAATATTAGACTTGTATGATTGGAATGCAAGATGTCAACTCCTTTCATCACAATAGAATACATCCTTTCCAAAATCCACTATTTAATAATTATGTAGCCATTTATTATATAGAAACACAATTTTGAAGTTGTTCGGGTTTTTCTTCTACACGGATACAAGCCATTTATAACTCTTTCTCAGCACTATGCCTGTTTCAGTGAAGGTGTGTATGGGAATGGAGCAAGGATGCATTTTAACAAGTACTTTCTCTTTAGGAAACAGTTTCAAAGTGCAATCCGTAAAACTACATGAAGAAAGCAGTCAGTCATTTAAATTCTACCATTAGCAATAAAATAGTTGGCAAGTCTCCTGAGAGAAAGGATGATCTGCTGGATTTCAGTACTTTCATTGTAAGTCATGCAGCCAGAGAAGACTTCAGATTTTAACCTAACCTGTAGAAAGCTGAAACAGAAAATGAGAAGAAGGTTGGATTAATTCTGAAGCAAGGATGGGGACAGGTTTCCAAGAGAAGCTGTGCATACCCCATCCCTAGAAGTGTTCAAGGCCAGCTTCGATGGGGCTTTGAGCATGATGATCTAGTGGAAGGTGTCCCTGCCCATGGCAGGGAGGTTGGAACTAGATGATCTTTAAGGTCCCTTTCAACCCAAACCATTCTATGATTC
Organism: Caloenas nicobarica; assembly: GCF_036013445.1. Taxonomy (NCBI): domain Eukaryota; kingdom Metazoa; phylum Chordata; class Aves; order Columbiformes; family Columbidae; genus Caloenas; species Caloenas nicobarica. The sequence goes on from NC_088247.1 coordinate 30,178,231, forward strand.
TATGACTTCACGACTTATTTTTCTAGCTTAATCGAACAAATGAAGAGAAAAACAAATCCCTGCTTAACTGTGAAATTAGGAAATTGCCCAACAGATGGGAAAATATCTCAAGTTCCATGAGGGGGAAAAAATAGAAAATGCAAGTCGATACAAATATGTTCCTGTGGAACACAGTTCTGAATAGTGGATTTATAGCAGATTTGGAAGTGTTCGTAGCTGTCACTACTTTTCTTCTGAGGTTTTCTACTCAGGGTGTCTAAACACCCTACCAGGAGCTCATGGGAAGCACTGCTGAAACCTGTCCCAGGTTGGCCTTAGTAGTCACTCCTTGAAGTGGTAGCTGAAAGCTACTTTCAGGAAGACGGTGGTTGTTTCTGAAGAAGAACATGCATTTCTAGTCAGAAAGGATTTCCTTTTTCACCCAGTAGCAGATTGGGTCAGAACGTGTTGGGTTTTTTTGTTTGGTTTTTTGGTTTTAGTTTTTTGTTTTTTTTGTTGTTGTTTTTTGTGTTTTTTTTTTTTTTTTAATACAAAACAGACAGTAGCTTGTAGAGGGGACAGGGAGAAACTCAAGCCACCATCACTCTGGCTCTTGTGTTCAGAGGAATTCCATCAATGTTTGGGAAGCACCTCCTGCTGGAACAAGGCTTCACGTTCTGAAATCTCAGATGTATGGTGGGCTCCTGCAACGTTCAAACACACCTGTGTTCCTTGTATTGAGAAGAGACTGAGAGAGATGGGTCTGTTCAGCCTGGAGAAGACAAGGCTGAGAGAGGATCTCATTAAGGTTTATAAATGTTTCAAGGATGGATGTCAAGAGGATGGGACCAGACTCCTTGCAGTGGTGTCCAACGACAGGATGAGGGGCAACGGCACAGACTGACGCATAGGAGGTTCCATGCGTACATGAGGAGAAACTTCTTTACTTTGAGGATGACAGAGCACTGGAACAGGCTGCCCAGAGAGGTTGTGGAGTCTCCTTCTCTGGAGACATTCGAGACCCACCTGGACACATTCCTGTGCAATCTACTCTAAGTGAACCTGCTTTAGCAGGTGTGTTGGAGTAGATGATCTCAGAGGTCCCTTCCAACCTTAACCGTTCTGTGATTCTGTATTTTGTGTTGGCTGGCTTAAGTGGCTGGAAATGTAGGGTCCCAAGACTTCAGTGCCTTGCTTACTCTGAACTGATCTACCAAGGCCCCATGTATATATCAGGCTCAGTATACAAAGAACCACTAAACAAAAATGAGAACCTAGGTCAGGCTGCCTGCCTCTGCCAGGTACTTATTTTCTGGCATTGCAAAACCTGAGATACTTAATTCCTCTGGCCTGTGACTCCTCCAGCCATAAAATCTAGGGTTGTCTCCATGTTCCTTGCTTCAGTTAGATAGATTATTGGTGCGAAAAAATAGTGATGGGTACATTTTAAAAGGTCTGGTTTAGTTAACAGTAAACTATCAAACGTGCGCATCTTGTCTTTGCACAGTGAACCTGTAGGCATTACCACTTAAAAGAATAAATCCTACCAGAAATTGCTAACCTAAAGATATGTAAATCCTCTCAGTTTTAGGTCAGTCTGCTCCTCAAAGGAAGATAAGAGTGACTTGCAAAACACCTAGTCAGAAACTACAAAGAACACTGTCCTTGCAGTGCAGACATCCTGGAGCCTGCACAAACTAGTTGGGTGTTGTTTTAACATATTTCTCAAGACTGTTAGAGGAAGTGTTGTTTATCTGAACTTTGCTCATTATAATACTAAAATACACACCCCTAGGATGGGAGACCCGGGCCCAGCCTGGGAGTCTTCCTCAACAAGCATGCATAGTGGTAAAATAATTATGTAACCAATATGCAAATGTTTAACCAATTGGCTCTTTAGGACTGCCCGGAGGGTGTGAATGTGGTGATAACATTGTGTGTAAAACGGCTGTTGCTTTTCTTTCTGGTGTGCTGGCTGTATTCTAACATCCACACTTAAATAACTCTGTAATACACAATATCTCATCTCGGTGTGCTACGGGCTTGAGGCTTTTTGCACACTGAGTGGACCCTGTTCTTGGGACAACAAACCTGTGCATGGTGAGTATTTGGGAAGATGATATCTGAAGGAAAAAGGTTAGATTTGTTCTATTTTTGCTTCTTTATGACGAATAAAAGAAAAAACCAGGGTTTTTCTTACCTTCTATTTGACTTTTAAATTAGAAAATCATGCCTTTTATAGTTAGGCAACTAGTCAGCCAGTGAAGTAACAATATCATAACAGCAAGAGAGTAGAATTTGAATTGCGAAGTGAAAAAGCTCCAGTCGGGAAGTTAAAATACAGATATTTGTTTCTTTGTTTGTCTTCATCTTCCCTTAAATAAATTTTGGAGATTAAAAACTTCAGGAAAAGGCTTAGTACTCCAGCTATTCATTTAAACAGGTAAAACTTAAACTGTTCTGAAGGTCTGAAGAACTTCTAAGAAGATAAGGGAACAACAGAGCTGATTTGCAATACCGTTATATTTTAAAACTTAAAAGCTGAAAAAAATAATATCTTATTTTTAAAAATAAAGTTTTCTAAATGTGATCTAAAGAAGTTTTAAAGCAAAAGGACCTATTCATAGGTATAAACTTTTGTAAGCCAACTTTCATATTCCTTGTCTGCAAAATCAGACCAGAAAACTTTCTTCAACAGATTGTCATAGGACAGTCTGCAGTGATGAGACTGGTCAAAGTATACTAACCAGCAGCCTGGTTCTACCTGACTGGCCCTCTTTGTCTACCCCTGCCCCCATTCTTTTTCCCATGCGTATTTCCCCCCCATCTACTTCAATCCCTGCCTTTGTCTGCCCTTGTCTTTTCCTAAATATAGAAGCGCTTCTAATTACTTTTTTTTTTTTCATTGGTCTCAGTTTTGGTACCCTGAATTTGGTATTTCTGTTGTGATTACCTAGATAATATTCTCCTTTTGTGGTCTGGCTGATAGGTAATTCTGGTCTTATCAGATTCCCGTGTCAAACACGTCCATAATATTCTATTTAATTGTCTGAAGTTCATAACTCCCCTGAATCCCCTGTGAAATTGTGCATACATCATGACACTATCTGCAACTTCTGTGAGCTTCTCACCCATACATCATGGCACTATCTGCAACTTCTGTGAGCTTCTCACCCATACATCATGGCACTATCTGCAACTTCTGTGAGCTTCTCACCTGTTATGTCCACCATTTTTTATTATGACAAATCCAGTTGTTTCTCATAATCTTTTCACTTGTCTGAACCTCAGCCCAGGGCCTAGTCATCTCTCTGTGTACCTAAACAGTTTTCACAAAGGCAAAAGAGCAATTCTGACCCTTTCTGAAATGCAACCCCAAACTCATCCTCAACGCATATCTATACAAAGAGTCTAAGTGCTTTTCTTCCTTTAGAGTATTGGTATCCTCAATGGTGAGAGAAACAATAACTGAAGAGGGGGCACTTTCATGCCCCGTACCCTCAAATGAACAGGAAGGGGTGGTTAGTTATAGCTGTACACACAGAATGATCTGCAACCAAATCAAAACAAGAAATGTCTTGGCATACCTTGCATGGCATTCAGAAGCCCAAATCAGAAGCCCTAATCAGAAGCCCTAAACAAGTACTTTGCTTAAGCATAGGCATTACTGCACCATTTGATACCTAGATTATCTAAGATAATATCAGGTATCTCAAGATACTGCATCCATCTACAAGATGCAAAAGAGGATCTGAGGAGAGATCATGCCCTTTATTCTATCAGATACAAACCAGGAAGGAAAGCCAGAACATCTTAAATGGTACTATGTGTAGTCAACTGATTCAAGACCTAGTTATACAGTGACTATACTGGTGCATTTTAAAAGGTATTATATCTGAATATCTCATGGACTGTACTGGTATGATGCAGTCTCCTATGATTATAAAATAGGACAAATGGAGACATCTCCACTTGGAATCTTCCTCTCAAATTGAATTTCACCCTTTTCAGCACTATCCAAAGGTCTCTAGCATGCTGTTGTGGTTTGATCGCAGGGAGACAATCAAAAACCGCGGCAGATGTATCTTCCTTAACCCTCTTCCTCTCTTCCGTTTTCTGCCCCCCCCCCCCCGCCTTTTTCACTAAGGACAGGCGATTTTGAGAGGAAAGGAAAAGGACAGAGAGAAGGGAGCTGGAAAATTTGAAAATGTGTTACTAATGCTACTAAATAAACATAGAGAAAAATAAAGCAGAACAAATATTATAGAACCAGTCTTGCAATTCCCAGCAGTTGCTCCAGCAGGATCCTGCAGCCAACCAGAACTAGATTCAGTCTGTCACGAGGCCTCAGCTTGCAGGAACAGCCACGAGGCCTCAGCTTGCAGGGACGGCAGAAAAGAAGAAGTGAAGCGAAGCAGCAGAAGACCCAGCAGGAGAGAGAGAGAGTCCTTCCGGTCTCCACTTTTTATATCCAGGAAGTCGTGAATGGGATGGAATACTCCAATTGGTCAATTCATGGTCACCTGACTCAGACCACCTCCTCTCGTTGCTCCCCGCAATGACTCAGGATGCATGCTTACCACCTTGGGCTCTTCCTCTGGAAATGCTGAGGAAGTGAACAAAACCAGAATTCTGGAAGGCTCTGTATACCACATAGGTACAAAAGATCATGAGTAGATTCAGTTCTTAATTGCACTGTATTCATATGAAACTCAGTCTTGGAAGCCAAAATTCCATCAATGCATCTCAACCCACATTGTTCAGCTGTACATATAGAGACTATTTTTTTCATTTATCTTTCTTTAACCTCTATCTTTTGAGATCAGTTTTCTCATCATCTACTTTTTCAAATCTTAAAGTACAAGAACTCACTGACCAAAACCTACTTTCCTGAAGTGGGCCCATAGACTACCTTTAGAGTAGTAACTTAAACGTTCCTGATTATGTCCCTAGGCACTGTGTGCAGCTGGTAATAAGCAGCCTGTATCTATATTAGTAAAATGTTTTAGCTTCCAGAAGAGCATGACAATGCTAAATGCATTGGAAATGTTCTATAGGGTATCGTAGCTCCAAAACTACATCCAGGTATCATTTTGGAGAGCTCTAGTTTGCACAGGCTGAAAACATCAGACCTCCTTAGCAGCAGAGATGATTGAGTTTCAGCACCCAGAAGTATTTCAGGCAGTGTTTAATCTACAAGTAGAACCACAGCCATATGGTCTCCGGCAAGAAGTAGCGCCTCATCATTCAGTCTCATTAAACTGACATGTAAATCTGCTTACACTGACCAGGAAAACCTGGAGCTTACTACCTTCATGTTTCAGAGTAGTCTCTGGAAGAGCAGGATAATCTTAAGCACCTGTACATGACTAGATAGACCTTAAAAGGCAATATAAATATAGCACAGGAACAAGACAAACGGGAAGGGGTCATTTATTCTCCATATGATTAAAAAAAAAATGTTCTGAAGCTAATCTCCTGAAATAAGAAAGCTGCTGCCCTTCCTTGCTCAGCTGAGCTTACTGTTTGACTGAGCTTGTTAGAGGAAAACAAAAGAGAGCCTTGAGCTCTAAAAATTTACCAGCAATTTGTTTAGCTTTAATGCACACATTTGCATATCTGAAAATGGAAGGTAAGCTTTCTATTTTTCTAAGGAAGAGCATGGCATATGTATCTATACACAGTCAAAGGCTGTACTTAATCTAAGTAGTTAAATACCTGTCATCAATTTGTCTGACATATAATTCACTTCAAATAAACAGTACAATTTAGATGGATATCAGCATCATAAATTTGCTAATCAAAAGCCCCATGCTAATGTATTGCCTTCTGGTACCTAATAGAGCTTTTATTTCACTTTTAGCTTGTGCTACATCTGTACAATAACTTAGCTTCTTAGGTCATCCCTGGGTCCCTGGTTGTCTGAAGTACATGTGTTTTCATTTCAAAGGAAGACTTTTGTAATGAATTAATTAGTTCCTTACACAATGAAAATATTGTATGGTCCTGGGACAGTTCACCGCTCACAACGTAAGTATGGACATAATCCTGCCAACTTTCTCTCTCTCTGCTTTAGTCTTTCAACATAGGGGATGTAACGTATATCTCTTTTTATGCTACAGAAGTACTGCTTTTGTGAACAGTATCTTATTCCCATATTGATCAGAAAACACCCTACACAGAATAGTAATTACATTTTGGGAAACAGCACACAGACTCTGAAAGGAATCTGGATCAACTGCTGTGCAAACTTCCTTATACAGTGCTAGACACTAGCCACATCTGAACATATGGAGCCAGGAACCCCAATGTGTCCACTCCTAGAATGTAAGTGTAGCCACAACACTGTGAAGTACTCTGTAGAAGGTTTACCTTCAATCATGATGGAAGAAATTGTTCACAATTATCTGCCAGGCTGGCATTTATGGTCTAGTGAGACATTATATTTAAGAAGCTTTTTTTTTTTTTTTAGTTGAAATGAGACGTATTTTAAATGACTGGTTCCAGGCTGCTTCTGTATCAAACCCCTTTATCTAAATGTGCATCAGAGTGTTAATTTAAAAAAAAAAAAAGGCAAGATGCACATCTTTAAAACTTCAGTTACCATTCTGACAGTTTTAAAAACAAATAATTAATGAAACTCATTTTCCCTTTACAAAATACATCATTTTTTTGAAATGCTACATGATTCACAAAAGCAATAATACTTTTTTTTCCTTTTTACGTAATGTACACATTTTTCTGAAACAGTGAAATACATTTTTTCTTTAAGAATGTATAACTGAGGTGGGTTTGGGTTTATTTTTCATAATTTTATGGATTTTTACACATTATTCCTGTCACACAAAATTACCATGTACAGCAACAACACTAACCACTGAGAAATTCTCCAACCCTACAGGAAAAATTATCTTTCCTGATGCTGAACAACATGAGGTGACTACTGATAGAAAAGGTAGTGTTTAGCTTTCAGTGGCATTGCAAATCCAAGTAAATATGAGAAAGCAGACTTCCAAGTATCTTCCACATTTAATAGTAGCAATATGATAAAGTTATTTTATGTTTGTTAGATATTTTCCCATGTAAAATCAAGCCTATGTAGGTCCAGTTCTTCTAACATATTTTATTTTGAAGGGGAGAGGTAAATCCTAAACATAGTACGTTGGCTTTTCTTGTTCTCATCCAATGCAGGTAATTTGTTCTGACAGTTCATTGGAAGAAGGGAGGAAGAAGGTTGTCATTATTAGCATTTTGAGTAACCTTGCAGAAGCAGTCTTTACACTTTCCTAAATGTAGGAACTTCAGCCTTTGGAGGAAGAATATGTGGAATTGAACTCCTCCTCTCCTATACCCGGTCATGCCATACATGACATTTTACCTTCAACTAATTTTATCCTGTTGATCTACCTTGCAGCTGACCAATATTTTTTCCTTTTTTTTTTTTTTCCAAGTAACACAAAGCACACATCTAAATGTTTTAAGCAACCTCCAAACAAAAGTCAGAAATACAGTTTGTTTAGGTGCATTTCTTAAGCTTTTAGCTGATGTCACTGATTCATAATGTTGATCTCCATAGAACAGCAGAAATGTATCAGACAAATTACCTAGACCTGTAAAATCTGCTGCCTGTTTCAAGTGAGAAATTCCAAAGCGAGATCATGGCATAGCATCCAAACTACGAATGTGGAGTGAAACTATATTTGTACAGACTTCAGTCTATATTCTTTATTTACATCAGAGCATGTGAGAGATGAAGCTGACTCACGGTTTGTGCCTTTGAACAGATAAGTATAGACAAATTCTTGTAACAAGTGAAAGGAATGCCATTCAAAAGCATGTTGGCATTTCTCAGATCACAAAAGAAGAGATACATCAAAGTGTAGAGGCAATTACTCCTTATTCAAAATTCATCGTAATATTCAAAGCCTATCTGATCTTGTTTATTACTCAGAAATGATTCCACACATTCTCAGTCATTTATTGTAGTGATGTACAACCATCTGATATGTGGGAACACTCATCAGGTAGATATTCTCCTGTAAAGGCTTTGTGGGTGCCTCAGTGTATGCTATTAAAAACCAGTTGTACTGTATGTCTACCTTTCCCTACAGCTGTATATCCTGAAAATAGTATAAAGGACTCCTCATTATCTTTTGTTTCTCCATCTCACTGAAACTTTAATTTTCTTTTGGAAAGAGTCTTTTTTTGTGTGTTAAACAATGTCTGTTTTGACAGATTCTTGTAAATCATCTTTTCAGCTTCTTTTGGAAGTTTTAACTACACAATGGAAAGTATTAAATGTTTTTTTAGCACTTTGTTCTTATGCCATACCTAATATTCCTGGCACTTTGAAAGAGATGCATAGTCTTGGTTTGCAATGTCTTTTTCTTCCTGGCAAATATTTTAACCTATAAGATTTTTGTACAGCAGATTAGATTTTCTCATAGTCTTGAAAATATTTAAATATATATCTTTAAATTAAATTTTAAAAAATCCAGAAAAAAATCATAGATGGTAGTATAAGAGAGTAGGTTCATAATTTTAAAAGCATTTAATAACTGAATTTATGAAGACTTCATTTAGCCTCTGACAGACATCACTGGGTTGGAAGGCAACACTCTTACTGTCTTCATAACTACATATAAGTGAATCCTGTACCACTGCACCTCAAGAGAGAAGGCAGACAGTACACATGGCAGTCATGCTGACAACAGCACATCTGGAATAAATATGTTGGTATTAGGGAAATGATACAGATAGCGATGTGAAGAGGCAGCTTGCTCTATCTCCTTGTGCATGGCTAGTCCTCAAAGCAAAATCTGCAAGTTGAATCTTTGGGAATTTTCCTAATTCTCTCACCACTGTTTTGTAAGACTGAGGAATAAAATGTGCCCAGTAGGTTGGCATTATCCATCATCCAGACGGTGTATAGTTGGGAATGACATGGATTTGGTGCCCAAAACCACTGTCTGAGTAGAACATAACCTGTTTTCCATTCATCAAATTCTTAAAGCATCATCTCCCATTTACTGAGCAGGTGGGTGAAGTATAAAAAAAACATGGCATGTTTTCTGTGGTAGTTGTATTTTTTTCTTGTATTATAAACACATATAAATCACCTTCATCTCTCAGTGTGGCAGGAACAGGTGATGGTGAGCTAAATTGCCAGCACAGCTATTTGCACTTTAAATCCAGCTTTACCACCATTCAATAGGCACTATGGGATTTCAGTTAGTAAACGAAAAAGTGGGAGAACAGGTATAGGAAACTGCAGATTGCTCAGGATCATGTCCACCTGGGTTTTGATGCTCAGGATCATGTCCAAGAATGCAAACACCACAACCTTTCTGGACAACTTGTTCCAGTATTTTGCAATCTTCACCAAAAAGAGTTTTCTTTTAATGTTTAAATGGCATTTTCTGTATTTTGTTTGTGCCTATTGCTTCTTATCCTTTCACCAGGAACCACTGAAAAGAGTCTGTCTCTCTCTCCTTTACTCCCTCTATCAGGTATTTATATACATTAATAAGATCCTTCATGAGTCTTCTCTGCTTGAAGTTAAACAGTCCCAGCTGTATCAGCCTTTCCTCATATGAGAGATGCTCTAATCCCTTTATCATCTTTGCTGGACTTGCTCTAGTATATCCACATCTCTCTTGTACTGGGGAGCCCAGACTTGGACCTGGCACTCCAGACATCTTTCATCAGGGCTACCCAGGGGGGAAGGATCACCTCTCTTGAAGTGCTGGCAATGCTCTTCCTAATGCAGCCTACAATACTGCAAGGGTGCTACCTTATGTTAAACCTATTGTCCACCAGGACCACCAGATCTTTTTGCAAAGCTGCTTTCCAGATGGTTGGTCCCCAGTCTGTATTGGTTCGTGGGGTTATTTCTCCCCGGGTGCAGAACTTGGCACTTTCCCCTGATATATGTCATGAGGTTCCTATCAGCCAATTACTCCAGCTTATTCCAGTCCTCCTGAAAGGCAGCACAATCTACTGGTGTTATCTACCACTCCTCATGGTTTTGGATCTTATGAAAATTTTAAAACTAATTCCTATAAATATTCCTGTATACAACTTAGATTTTCTTTTTGCATGAATAGTCACAATCATAAAACTGAATAGCACTCATTTCCTCCAACGGCCAACATAAAAGGATCATTGTGCAACAACATTTTAAAAATTTTGAGACAGCAACAATGGAAACTGCCTTGTTCTCTTGTGTTAACCATTAAACACCAAGCTGTGAGATGCTCTACCATGGATTTCTTTCCCTCTTCTAGTTCAGTAGGAGCATTTGCATCTGTTATAGAGCTGTCACATTCTGGATAAGTTCCCTCCAGTGTCTATAAACATCCCCAGTGTTCTTGGCATGTGTTTGTTCTAGTTTTTATACTAAACAGAAGGTTAAAAAATAAAAGCCACATAATTTACATTTCACTTTGCCTTTGAATAGAAGTCACCTATGTATTATACAAAAGATTATGTCTGGGTCTATGTTCAAATTCTTATACAAGTCATATTACGTGAAGTTTGCCATGCTCTGTGTCTCGTCCATTAGTTATTTTTGTATTGTTTTCTTGGTAGTGGTTCTGTGCTATGCTTTATAGAGAAAAACTTCCTTTCCCATCACTTCCACAGTATAGAGAGTATGTAATTGAAGGGATTTCAGCAGAGATACTTCTGATTTATCCTGCCACCTATCATTGTTGTAAAGCTCTGAATTTCCCTTACAAGTAAACAATTGTCATTTTTTAAGTACAACATCAGGGTAAATCAAGCTAAAAAGCAAATTGCAGGGTAGACAGGATTCTTAAATTATTTTTAGATTTTTTTCACTCTTTCCAGAAAGGGCATGGGTTAGAATAGTTGTTACTTTAGAAGGGAAATAGCAAGTATAAGCTAAACATAATTTCCAACATAAAAGGGCTGTGGTTTATTTTTCTCAGTAAGCAATTTGAATTTAATAAATGTTTTTATTTTTGTCACGTAAGTATGTAAAATGATGGCACATTAGTTTATAAATTCAGCAAACGTTTTACAGTTTTGTGCCTTATAGTCTTGACTTGTTATTAGTATTTCAAAATGTAGAATGCCATTTATATATCTAGCAATACTATTGCTGGCATCAAATACTGTTAGGGAAGTTGGCATATAAAGACCCAACTGATGTTGCTGTTAATTTGCTGATAATTTAGCAGAGCTTGTTCCACAATAGCTTTTAACAAGAGTCTGAGTAATCTCACAAATCATATGCTTAATGTTAAGCATGTACATGAGAGCTTTTCTGGAAGTGGATGTTACAATGCTTCTGTAGTCATACCCTGAAAGTTATTAGATTTTTTTCTTTCTATAAACAAAAGCTGTCTATATTCTAATAAACATGAGGCAATATTATTGCTTTCTGAAAGAAAATGTTTACAACTGAAGAAATAAGAAATTATTCTATGAAATACCAAGTAATCAAATGACATCTCTACATAGTTAATATATCTAAATATAAAAATTACAAATATTTTTAGAAAAGTTTGCAACAAGCATTCTGACTTAGGAATTTGAAAGCCATTAAATACTACTAGAAATTGCATACGTTAGAAATAGATATTGCAAAGTTTGGTATACTTCTGATTTATCCTTCTGATTATACAATTTTTGCAGCTTTTTGTATATCTTAAGAAGTCAATCAATGTAAGTTGAATTTAAGAAATCGGAAATGTATTTATTTCAACTTTTATTGTCAATTATAATGCTTTACAACTTCTTTTTTGCCCTAAAGCATGTCCTAGACATCAAAGAGTGAAATGACAACGTGAAGTAGACCATAATTGCATCATCATTCCTATTAATAGCAATGGCAGTTGCACATTTATTTCCACATTCACCACACTGAGTATTTCCCCCTCAAGTGTCATGAAAGCCAAGAAACTTACCATGAGGGTGAAACCCTTGTAATGGACTACTTAACTAGATTTTGGTACCTGGAGAGAAAAGAAAATGAAATTTCAGGAGCTGTGTTTAGCTGATAACATCCTACATTCCAAAGAAGGCTATACAAGGATTAGCAGTAATGCTAAAAAAAAAGTGGTGCCAGAAGCATTGGTTGTACAGAAAGATTAAATATAAGGGATAAAAGGCACAGGTTGTTACCCTTGGGACTGGAAAGGAACATTAAACTGCTGAGGGCTAAACATAAGAACAGTTATTCTTGCATCCCTATTCATGACAGGAGGGTCTCCGCAAAAGAGGTTACAAGGAAAAGATGGAAAGCTAGGGAAAGATGTGCAGCAGCTTGTAATGATGATCCACAAAGAAGAAGAAGATAAAATGATTGTGCCAATCTGTTATGGCTACATGTAGGAAGGAGAAGGGTAAGTGGTGGTGAAGGACTTCACCTGCAAGTAAATCTGCAAGGGTGAGTAATGGGAACCTGCGGTGTCTCCTGCTTTTACAGAGTTTGAGTGGAATGCCAGTCCTGTGAAAGTGAAAAGGCACTTTTGTAGGCAGGATTTCATCTCATAATTTCTTCTAAATATTTTTTTTTGTCTACTTGTTCACTGTGTATTCACTCTGCACATTCTCATCTGTGTCAGCATAGGAACTTCTTTGCAGTCACATTCTTAAGTATCACTTCTATCTCAGTTTTACTCATTCAAAATGACAGTGCAAATATTTTTACTTAGTCTTTGATTACCTCTTCTTTTTTATGCATATTGGTCTACTTTTACTATTGATACTTATTCTAGTTAAGTTTTTTTAGATACAGTGATGTGAAAGTTACTGTAAAAATAAGTATAGATTATATATACATGGACATAATTTATTAAAAATAAAAGTAAGTTTAGGATCCAAGACCTATGTTTAACCCACCAAAGTATATTATTACTTTAAATCTTTAAGATCCTTGGAGTTAATGGTGAGATTTAATAAGGGTCCTAACAATAAGATTAAAGGTCATTTAAAATAAAGACAATGCCCAAAATTGAAATTATGTATTCTATTAAAAAAACCAGAAATGTCAAGTTGTGAGTGTAGAAACTTCTCATTATCTCCTGACTTATTCTGAAGGTAGTGAAAGGTGATGAGTACCATACTGGTTTTATTTTGAAGTTTCCTCTAATGTAGGGTTTTAACTTTCCAGAATGCTGTGAGTATCTAGTGTACAATCACGATCAATAAAACATACAGATGTATACCTCCCTGTTGATTCACAGCAAGGTAATCACATCATGTAATTTAAGGCATAATTTAGCTGCTTGGAGTCACCTACTGATTCTATGAGAAAAAAGGACTTATTATTTTAGGCATTCTGCATCACACAGGAATGAAACACCTGAAGTGGGTGATAATAGCATCACTCTTTGGCTTGATTCAGGCAGTTTTAAAAAGTCAGTGACATACCACCTAAGCATTCCATAAAATAACTAGATTGCTTCAACCACACTTACCCATTTCTGTTACAAATCTTAATTTTTGAATTATCCTAATGGTGAAAATATATAAAAGTATCTAGAATCTTTTTGTGTCTCTTGTTTGGTTGGTTGGTTTTTTGTGGGGGGTTTTTAATATTTTTTTTTAAGCTCTTTTTGGTTTTTAAAGGGTAAAACCCAGTAAAACATCTTCTTTAAAGCTTGTTTGACAGTGATAAAATTATTTTTTTCCCTTACAGTGTGCAGCTCTTTTAGGTTTCTCCAGAAACAGGTGTATGACTTGAGGACAGGATGGATCGGTTCCTTTCAGTTTTTAATTGCTAAGTTCCATGATTTTTTTTTTCTGAATACAATTCTGATTCCACTGAAGTCTCATGATTTTTGTCATTGATTTCACCTTCTGTGTTTAAAACGTGTTGAGCTTTGCTGTCAGTTCAAGAGTAAATAATTTCGATTAATTCCTCTGGGATTAAGATGGAGTTCAATATCTAATTCTTTCCCTGATATTAAAATATATAATTCAGACAATGCAGTTTTAATCAGCAAACCATAAAGAACTCAGTTGAGCCACATGGGAATAAAAGTGTTATATACTGTACATACTGTACAATCTGTTCCACTATTTTTGTCACAGATGCAGGAAAGAATCCCTGTATGGATACAAAATATATCATCTCTATTAGGTAATCAAGATGGAGAGCTGATACTGTTGCTTGTTTTAATCAATCCATGAAATGAAAGTGATTATAAACACCAGCACAATGTATCCCCATGAGCCTCTTGTAATTGGGATGATCATTTAATTGGCACATTCTGCTTCCACTGGGATGTGCCATTTAAGAAGGATCTAGTTTACTCTGCAGTTATGGGGCCTGTTATATGATCTCCTCAGCTAACATTACTTGTAAAGAAAAATGAAAAAGATTTATAGACTTTTTATTTTGTCAACTGCAAGAACTATAGGAGCTTTGGTTCTCACACTGAGCTAAAAAAAAAATAAAAGACTATTATACTGTTGGAAAGGAATGTATGTTTTTCTGATGTGTTAAAAGGATCAAAGGAAAAATCTTCAGTATCTGCACTCTTGTGCAGTACAATCAAAGTAGCTGTATGGCAGGGCAATGAACAGAAAGAAACACAAAGAGAAGGCAATATAAGAAGGAAAATGTCTGAAAAATAAGTAATTTCAGGTAAGTACTGATTCTTGTATATAGATTTGGATTGATTGATTTATTCACAATATAAATTTAAATTTATGGAAATAGCAGAATCTATTTTAAGTATATTCCAATAATTATGTCAAAGGCATAGTATTATATTACTTGTTCTTGTTCTCCTAGCAAGGTGAGCAAGGGGCTATTAGCATAAACAAACTCATCTCACTCATCGTCTTTCAAGCCCCAGTGAAGGGACAGGGACTTGTATAGCTAATGTCACTCCAGGTATTCAGATTGTCTTCTAAGAATCTTCCAGTTGACAAAATAAAGAAGTAGCACACATGCATTTTCGGTTCTCTAGCTCATAAATTCATTGTTGTTTTTTTTTTGTTTTGGGGTTTTGTTTGTTTGCAAAAGAGCAAACAAAGTAACAAACAAAACAAATTATTTGAGTACTTTTGTTTCAAGGAACATCTTTCATTATATTCCAAAAGGTATATCCTTCTACAAAACTGGGATAACTTACCATTCTATTTGTGATGGAAATAAATTATACCTAATAAGAGTTTGAATTTGGCTTATACAAAAGATGATTTACAAATCAGATAAATAGTCACACAGCTGTCTACATCTCCTTTATGGATAAATTTTCATATTCCTTCAGTTGTTTAATTTCTAATTAGTTTTTCCTAAACTTTTGTTTTGACAAATTAAAAGACACCTTTTTCCAGAGCTCCATCATGAGTTAGAAGAACTCCAGAACAGTTTATTTTCTATGCATGCTGGATAACCTGTTTTCAAGAGTACTAATGGAAAACAGCTTAGAGGGATTTTTAGTAGGGCAAAATTTAAAAAATATACTTATTTGACCGAGTAAAAAACTAAAACTACAAATTCTAGCTCAAATGCAAGTTCAAGTCAACTCTGGAAGAAATAGAAACTTGATAGAATTAATATGGCATTGCCAAACAGACTGTGAATTCCAGTTTGTGAAAGGATAAATATATCTTATAAATCCACATTTGGTATATACATTTTAAATTTACTTGATAACATTTTCCAATGAATTTAAGTTCCTAATTGTCCATGAGACCTATTACCAGACTCTCACGAGAGCAACACAATCTCATTTGTGGCCATTGAGCTTCAGTGGCTCCCCATAAGCCAGACTGCTTGTCCCTTCCATTCTGAGCATTTGTTGGTAAAGAACCCAATTTCCCACACCACATCCTCTGCTCTGCCCACACTTTTAAACCAAAAGGAAAAACCTTCTACTTCACTTCTCAGTGTTGTTTTCTACCTACATACCAGTCATCCAGAGGACTTCCACTGTCTTTCCCTAATAGATGTGAAGCCCTTTATATGGATTTTGTATTGTAGCAGCCTAGGGCATTAGGTGTCATGTTTACGTGGAGGTAGGTTATATTTTATCAACATATCTTTAGTGGATATTATTCACAAGATTTTCACCTTCTTTGTCTAATTCATACATAACTGCAGGGTACACCACAAGTCTCTTCTTTGTTGCCTTGACTGTCACTCTCACCCTCCCTCATTTCATCTTCTCACTGTCATTTCCCATTTGGATAAACCACCTCTTGCTTTTTCCTTTATTTTTCTTTCATTTAACTTGCTTCACTACACAGGTACTTTCTCAACTATTGGTCATTTTACCTGCTCCTGACATTCATTAGTAAAAAACCCCAGCATATCTGTGAAGGCCAGACTCACAGTCTATACAATCTAAAATTCCCACTGCTTTAACAAGACTGTCATTTCAGAAATGCTGAATAGCAACACTGAAGTCAATAGTATCTATGCCTACTCAGTACCTGAAAATCAAGCACTGGAGGTAGATTTCTGAGAATAATACTATGTATATGGCCTTGTAAACAAAGAAACAAACAAGATAACCAGAAAAATGTGAGATGAAAGCACAGAAAATGATCGTTATTGTGCCGGCCTTCATTTATTTATCAAACTTTGTTTTCTAAATGTTTTCCTTCTGTCTTTAATTTTGATCTTTAAGTTTTCCAGGAGAATGATGACATCAGTTGCCATTTGGAGAAAGGTAGTTTGCTGGTAGATTAATTGCAATATCAATATTCTTAAAAAAAAAAAAAAAACAGGAAGACAAGTTGGATTAGTCACACAAAATGATGGGCATCTTAGAGACATTGAATACAAAATATTTTCTCAGTTCATTAATAATAAAACAAGAATTAATTTGTAATACTTAAATCATGTATACTAATATTTTATTAAATAATTACAAATAATTTATCTTTTAAGCTGAATATTATTTCAGTTATTGTTAGTTCAGATTGATAGGAATTAAGTGGAGTCATGATGGTAAACAACTCACATAAAAGACCTGATCAGCTTGTGATAGAGGTAATGATCCAATCAAAGGAGTAGAAGAAAAATTAAATATTCAATGGGAGGTTGCTTCATAAAGCCCCTCCTCAAGGAGGGACAGTTATTAATGCACTAAAAACAATAATTCTTGCACCCGTAAATATCTGAGATAGACTTTGTAGCTTATATGTTCTTTCAATAATCTTCATTTGTTTTGTAAATTTGCAGGTCAATTTGCTTAAGGAAAAATAGAAAAATAAAATTCCATCCCACAGACTTATGCTGACAGCTTTTTTACTGTGAAGGTCATCAATGAATTTTAAAGTTAAGCTTCCAACATGCTATTTTTTTCCTTGTCTACTTCAATGGTGTTATACTCACTCTTAATTATTGAATAGACTGAATAAAGATTTTTCCCTCCAAATAATGCAGGGATATGAGTGGTTTAGAAAAACTCCTGTCAACTTTCTGTCACTAGTCATACTAGCAAGCCAAAATCCTCAAGGATTTCCAATATACCATTCCGCAACCTGAAGATACATCTCTTACTTGCAACAGCTCTGCTAGAACTCAAGTTTAGCAATGGTTGAGAGCATGCCTTGTTCTGGTGAAAGTCAGTGAAGCCAGAATTTACTCAACTGACTCAATTCTTAGATGAATTGTTTATGCTTTTCTTATGCAATACATGCAAGCAACACTTTTGAGACATTTGTAACTGAAGGAAATTGGGTAGGTGTGCCACTGAGGGATACATTCTTTGCACTGGAGATATCCACTATCGCATTCCAGACAAAAACGTGGATGTGCTAGAACTCCATGTATTGATGCAAGAAATTTAATATTGGGAATAAACATATTTTTATCTGTCTTTCTTCTCAGTAGTAATGACCTTACAGGATGAAGAATTTTTTAAAAAATTTTTGGTTTATTCTGTTTTTATTTTTCTGTAACATTGTGTGGTAGAGATCAAACACAGAACACACCAGCTCAATTGATTAAATTCTGGCAAAATAATAAGCAAATCAAAATGCATTCTACAATTTAAAGTGGGACCCTTTATAGTCACTTACCATCTCAAATACAGAATATATGCTGTTGTTTGTTTAAGAAAAGAGGAACTTATGATTTTATAAATTTTTCAATTATTGGTGAAATCACTGAAGTTCAGCCTAACAAAATTATTCAACAGCAAAGTGAGAAGCTGGAAGCACTGAAAGGGTTAATATAAAAGCTGAAGCTTTTAAGTTTGTGGCATTCTGGAAGGAAAGATTTATTCATGTCAGGCATTACTCCCTCTATGTTGAAAATCCTTTAAGTAACAGACACACTTTTGATTTTGTGCAGTTTTACCACAGATCAGCATTAGTTGTAAACCAGTTTTTTTCACTGTTGCTAATAATGCGGAGATATTATTTTTATTGCTTTTATTTTTTTAAGTTCTAAGTAGGTCAATGATTTGAGAATTTTGTTCAATGATTGGAATCTGCTATCTCACTTTATACAGGTATGTACCAGTTGAATTGCCTTTGACTGCAGCAATTTCCAAAAGGGCTTTAATAGTTTTATTAACATCAGAGTATTTAGGGTTCTGGTACACACCAGCTCCTAAGCTGAAATGCATAGAAGTTTGCCAACTGTTTGTTGATACATTTTTCCCAGCCACTTCACTTGTTTTTGAAAATCAAGTTGTAGCTTAGAACTACCAAAAAACCCACAAACGAACAAACAAAAACCCCAAACAAAACAAACGATCAAACAAACTAAACCACAAAAACACAAACGAACCAAACTAACAACAACAAAAAACCCTTTAAGAAAAGTCATGAGGAAAGCACAGGTAAACTGTAAGTTATGATCAATATTGCTAAATAATAACTAGAGTGAGTAATAAAACCTTGCAAAAGAAGTATCTGTATTTTATATTATGTTTTTCCTGTTAGAAGCCGTGGTTTAGTATCTCTCAGAAAAAATATCATCAAATAGTTTGCTTGTCCACAGGATCAAAAAATGCCGAACATTCCTTTAAAATAACCACCGTGTATGTACTTACCATATATATTCATACATATTTATGCTCAGTTAAAATTCAGAGGTTCATTAGGTTTTCACACCGTGGAATAACAGTAAGAGAGGGTCTGAATTTAATGCACACTAAAGATCTTTGTATGTGTCATTAGATATTAATTCATGGACATATACCACTTTCACCTTCACCAACTAATGTCTGTCTCTTGCTCTTTGGCCTTGTCTGTAATATTTTTCTTTCTGTAGTCCTTTTGATTACTCTTTAATATGAAAGGACACCACTATCCATAGCAGCTTTGGCTGCGGTCATACACAGAAGGGAAAAGGAAAAGTTAGCGCTCAGAAATTCTTTACTTCTCAGCACCTCGGGTTACAGGCTGGAGGGTTCTCATGAATTTTGAAGCTGTCTGTTAAAACACAGTACAACTGCTTATGATACGGTGTTTACTAAGAGCATTTCCTTAGATGCCCAACTATTAATTTTGGTTGTACTATTTATCCCCATAACACTTTAACATTTTTACCTCTGATTTATTAAGTTCCATGAGTAAATGTCTTTCCTGGCAATTCTGGTGTTCAGAACCAGAGAAAATAGGAGAAAGAGACAACTTTCCACTTTTTTTTTTTTTTGACTATGAATGATTCACCTGACATAGACAACCAATTTCAAGAAAGGTTATTCACAGAACTGTGGACCTTTTTTACCTCTTCTACAGACTGCTTGTTACCAGTTTGGTAGCTAAAGCTTGTAGAGATGTGATTTTTAAAACCAGCCATCTCCTTGATGTTTTCTATTATTTAATTAATATAAAACTGGTAGGAGAGGCTGACACACCAGAGGACTGTGTTGCTCTTGAGAGGTACCTTGGCAGGCTGGAGAAATGGGCTCACAGGAACCTCATGAAGTTCAACAAATGGGAAGTGCAAAGTCTTATACCTGAGGAGGAACAACCCCAGGCCCACTATCTGCTGGGAGACAACCAGCTGGAAAGCATCTTCTCAGAAAAGGACCTAGAAATCCTGATGGAACACAAGCCAGCAATGTGCCCTTGCGGCAAAGCTGGCTAGTGGCATCCTGGACTGCACTTGGAGTTTTGCTGGCAGGTCAAGGGAGGTGTCCTTCCCCTCTATTCAGCAATGGTGACCCCACACCTGGAGTGTTAGGTCCTTTTTCTGGACTCCTCAGCACAAGAGAGACATAGACATACTGAAGAGAGTCCAATAAAGGGCCATGAAGATGATGAAGGGATTGGAACATCTCTCCTATGACAAAAGGCTGAGGCAGCTGGGATCGTTCAGCTTGGAGAAGCGAAGGCTCACGGGGGATCTTATCAATGGATATAATACTTGAGGGGAAGGTGAAAAGAAGTCAAAGGCTGGCTCTTCTCCATGACATCCAGTGACAGAGACAATGGGCACAAACTGAAGCATAGAAGGTCCTGTCTGAACATTGGGGAACATTTTTTTTTACTGTGAGGGAGACAGAGTACTGCAACAACTTGCTGAAGGATGTTGTAGATTGTCCATCCTTGGAGATATTCAAAAGCCATCTGCACATGATCCTGGGCAACTAGGTATAGGTGACCCTGTTTGAGCAGGAGGATTGGACTAGATGACTTTCAGAGGTTCCTTCTAGCCTCCACCATTCTGTAGGTCTGTGATTCTATGACTACAAGGCTCCCTGATCAACTTACTGGATTTGTTATTGCTGTAGTAGGGACCTAACTCTTTCTATGCATTGTGTATGGAATTTGAAATGTGTATTTGCCATGGTGGGGAGTATGTAAGGAAGATTTGTTTTTCCATGAGCTACCATCTTCTACTCATTTACTCTAGTTCTAGAAACTCATACTTTTCCACCAGATCAGCGCTCCTACTTTGGTCACTGTGTAGCAAAGCTATTGTACCAACTGGAATACCATGCTGTGTCTTATTTTTATCCCCATTCTTTAAAGGAAATATGGAATATCAGAATTATTTATAAATATTATGAAGGAAAACGTCCTTTGACTAGAAAATATTTCTTATTATATAAATCTTAAAACGTTTGACTTCACCAAAGAGAACTTCAAGAAGTGACTCAATCACTAAACAAAGGAAAACATGGCAAAAATATTAGTGAACAGAGGTTCTTCACAGCTGATGACTAACATGTAG
Source organism: Caloenas nicobarica (assembly GCF_036013445.1). Lineage (NCBI taxonomy): Eukaryota > Metazoa > Chordata > Aves > Columbiformes > Columbidae > Caloenas > Caloenas nicobarica. Next base: position 30,199,337 of record NC_088247.1, read on the forward strand.
CAAGATCCAGGGGCTGAAAACTAAAATTAGACAAACTCAACCTTGAAATAAGATGCAATTTCCTAGCTGTGAGGTAATTAGATATTAAATAGAGTGCTAGAGAGCTGGTATTACTTTCAGCTGAAATCTTCCTAGGAGAGATTAGATTCTTTATTGAAGAGTAAATTTTACTCCAGTTTGGGAAATCAAATGTTTAAAGGCTTTGTGTCCTTCATTGTCATCATTCCCTGGTCTTCAGCTGTGTATGTCTGTACCTATGAATCAGATATTCACTGATTTGCATGGACATAATTACTGTAAATAGATTTCCTGTGTAAAGCCTCTTCTAGTTGTCTGTGAGTTTGAGAAATCTTTTTTGCCTTGATATAAAGTTGGTCAAATAGATCATATGTTATTTTCTCCCTCCTCTTTCATATCATAAACTAGTCACTATCAGAGAGAAAACATTTGCCAGATGTAACTAATATATGAGATTAAGTAGACAATCCTGTTTCTCAGAATTCTAACCTTGTTTACATATTAGTGCAGTTATTTTATGGTTGTGAAGAGATCTTTTAGTTGTGATTAAGAAGTCTGCAGCACAGAATTTGTATTGCAGGTTAGGATCATTTTGGCATATCTCTGATAAAAGAAACCCTACCCTACTAAGATTCTGGGGGATTAGTGGCACCTTGATCTTTCAATTCATTGATCTACAGCATGCAGCTCCTTTTTTTTTTTTTTTTTTTTCCCTACAAAAAAAAATAAAGTGCTTGGTCAAATATGAACACATTAGAGACCTTGGTATATGGGAGGTCAAAGGGACTCTGATACATGGAACATTAGCTTAGCTGATCTAAAAATATATTGTAATGAAGTTTTATGAATACATAACTTACAATTTAGACAGTCTGGTGTACAAATTATATTACTTGAATGGATTAAAGGTTCAAAATATAAATACACTGAAGACCCAACATTAGTACAATGGTTAAACAAATTGTGTATTGAAAAAATAAAAAGGCACAAATTGTTTGACAGAATAATTCTACAGAAGCTATCAAAGCAATAATGGAAAAATGTCCGATTCCATCAAATAATTGTATTTTTTTTTTAATTTTACTTTATTTTATTTTGGATAATAGTAAAGGACAGAAACAATAATTGGAAAAAAAGGAGTGGAAATTAAAGGATAATTGCTCTAGATTTAAGTAAGGACTTTTTTAATCTGCTAAGAATTTCTTTTTGAAAGGAATTTTTGACTCGTTAAAAGGCTGTAAAATTATGCCAGAAATATTTTATTGGGTTTGATCTAAAATATAGTAAAGCATTTACAAATGTCTTATATATTGACATTGACTTTCAATGGGTAACTGTTGGTTCACCATAGCTCTAAATGATGACAAGCATGTACTTCACAGTGTGCTAATTTTAGTTCACAAGTTTGCTGTCACTGGGCCCTCAGACAAATCTGGAGTTTGAAGTGTTCTGTTAGCACTGCTATAAACAATCTGAAAAATGTGAAAAACATCAAACCACTCAAGCAGCTGAAAATATAGCTGCATACAAGAGTTCATATATATTATGAGAGCTCTTTGCCAATGAGTATTTTTTTCATTACGTTATTGATTTGGGGCTATTGAGGCAAACTTGCATATTATCATACAGGAAACTATGCAAGAGGAAATGGTGTACATGACTTGGTACAAAACTACATCCCTTCACCTCACAGAGGTGTGAGGTAGAAAATTAACCACTCATTACAGAAACTACAGGCATTGTTTTGAACCCAGGATTTAAACACAATTATCTAAATGACAGTTTACATACCATTTCTGGGTTGCAAAAGTGAAGAGGATAGCAAATTGTTTTATTGGGAGATGTGAGCTCCTTCTGTTCAGTCCCTCTAAAGTGAGAGCAGAAGCAAAGAAAAGAGCTGAAATTAGTCCTTCTGATGCTTACAACAGAACTCCTGACCACCTTTAATCTGCGTCAGAACCTCATTGTTTTTTAGAGTGAACACTTGAAACCTGCAAAGTAGATTGCCTTTCTTCCATCATTGAGGAATTGAGCTACATCCTTATCCAGGGAGTCTCACAACAAGAAATAAATAAAAGATGGCAATGCATGATGGAGAGGAAAGGATGTACCCTGCAAAAGATTGAGAACTATTTAACAGAAACAGACAAAAATTACATTGAATTTAACACAGAAAAGTAAGAAAAACATGAAATTTAACCTGCAAGCATTCACCAATATTAAAACGTCTTCAAGTGATGAAGATAGTATATGTCAAACGAGATATTCTCATTTTGAGAAAGAAAGAAAGAGGGGAGAAAAATGGCTACCAAACAATTTGTGAATATTCCAGACTCTCACTGTTAGGTAAGTATGCTGAAGAAGGCAGAAGGAGGACTGGTATTTTTTCTAATTTCTCGAAAGAAATTAGGAGATCAGAAATATTCTGAATCTTAAACACAAATTTTATGGTAGGTCTCTCATGGTTTAAAAATTTAGGAATTCCCTCTCTTTCCTTCTCTATCCCTTATCAGAAAGACATCTTCAGGTTAGTATATTGACAATAATAGCTACAGAACATTAAAAGCTACCTCATCAAAGGTGACAAGCAAGAAATGTGCCTGACCTAAAAGTGAGAGGCAGTCAAAAGTCTGTATAAATTTTAGATCTAGAAAAAAGACATCAACAACCTATCAACAACGGGTGATAAAACCCAACAGCATGGTGTAACCACATCCACAGCAAGGAAAGATGAAAGGAGTACCAAGTGGCAAATATATCCCACCTCTAGGGGCAGCTGTGGGAGCTGACAGTCAGGAAGGAGGAATGCAAGGGGTGTCACTTAGAGATGCTCACCCTGAGAGATACTTAACGCTTCCTTTCCCTTTGAAAATCCCTGGTCCTATCCCACTGAAACAAATTGCCACTTACGTGTAGGTAAGTATGTGAAGTTTACAAGCTTCCCTGCATTTCTGGGTTCTAGCCAGAAATGATTGGAAAGGGAAGCCCTTTCAAATGAGCCAATCAGTGAGGATAAGTTTGTTTCATAGCCAAGGTATAGACTCAGCTCAAAGAGACACCACCTAACAGCTAAGCTCTCAACTGAGCTATGTGACCTTAGGATTACAAGGAAAGGTTGTGCTTCTCTGAAGAGAAATGGTAATAGAGCTGCTCTCAGGAGGAAGCTGATAAAAGTGTGCTAGAGAACTAATAAAGCAGTGCTGTGCAGAGACTTTCTGTTGTAGATATCATTCTTTAAAAAATCCTTTTTTTGGAAAGTATGAAGAGAATATAGCTGTGTATTCTCATTGCAATAATTTAATGAAAAGAAAATGTAGGATGGGTCTCAAGGGCTATTCAATCATGACTTTTTTTTTATATGCGCTGAAATTGTCACACTTGGTGAAAGCTTATAAAATAATGTATACATTTGGGAATGATGTCGCATTGTACTTGGGATGTAGGTTATTTGCCTGTACCTCAGAGGGATAAGATGATGATTAAAGTATCCCTGGAGCATCTAAGCATCTCAGATATCTTGGAGCTTTCACTTAAATTTTCTTTATACACAACGAACAGTTTGAGCCTGAATTATTTACACTGGAGAGGGAAACAACAGGAAGGATACACAAGAAAGAAGTCTTTGTATACACATAGATTCTTGAACTGCACAGGGCAAGCTTACTGAGAAGACTATATTTGCCCAGAGAGAGTTCATTATCATGAAGATGACAGAAAATGGATCAAATACGCGTTCATCCTCTTACAAAGACAAGTTGTTGTAACTCTTGAGGTCAAATAGCAGCTGATCTCAAGCTCCATAAAAAGCTCTGAGAAATTAAAATGGGCAGTAAGTATACATTGCTGCAATGAGGCCTCGTTTTAGCTGATTGTTTAGACGCTGTCTTCAAAATTGAGTCTTCCCAAGACAAATACCCACTCACCCTAAGGAGTTTTATTCTGATCAATGATAGGACATATATACTCTGTCTTCCCCAATAACGGCTGTCTACACTGATCCCCCTAAGGAAAACTTAACTACTAAATACCTTTATGGACTGGGCCGCTGGAGATTTAACATCTTGCTTTAAATCTAAAACCCCTCTTCCTGTTCATGTGTGCATTTCAGCCAGCTATAAATTGCCTCAAGGTCTCTGAAGTCATTATTTACAAAAGAGATTTTCTGGTTAAGCAAAGATTTCTCAGCATCCACGTAAAACCAATTTACAAGAAATTCTTCTGTTTTTTCTTGGAAGGAAGGTAATAACATTTAAATTGTGCATTTGTCTCATGGGTCTTAACTGTTGGAAGTTACTGAATCTGGTACTCCAACAGAGGCAAGGCTGCTGCAGCTCCATGTCCCCACGTCCAGCCAGGAGTGAAGCTGTGTGTGTGTGTTCCCGACAGGCACACTTATACATACACACAATTCATATACACATGGTTTGCTGCACAGATCAACATAGACAGAAAACACAGCTCTTGCTCAAATGCAGACAGTGCCAACAGCTTCATGCTGTTCCCTTCTCTCAGTATAAAAACCCATTAGTGGAATATATATACATATATAAACATACACAAGTAGATGCCTTCAGCAACTGGCCTTAGAGACCAAGCAGCTGTTCCCTGGATCCTCTGATCTCTCAGTTGCATGGACAGGTCTCTCCAGTAGCTGGCCCAGACCTATGGGCACACCAGGACCTGAAGTCCAGACCCCACGGACTCCCCATACACTGGCCTGAACCTCCCAGTTCCTTCAGTAGCCAACAAGAAGACCTTTTGGTCTCTCCAACGCCTAGCCCAGAATCAGGACACCTCCAGTACCTGGTTCCCAGGTCTCTTATGCTGCTTGTTGGACACTCCAGTCTGATGTTTCCTAGTGCTCACACACTGACATAAGCACCCACACCATGCACATGCACCCTGGTCTCTCTAGTTGCTGATTCCCAAACATGTGACCCCTCTGACCCACAATCCCATGCTGGCACTCAGACCTACCCCCGCCCCCCACACATGGCTGCAGAGGAGAGAGTCCCTCTACTCAGGAAATGAGTTAGAAATGGAGTTCAATAAGAAGAGAAGACAGACTATGCTGACCAGGTTCAAGGCATAGTGAGGCAAACATACTGACCGGCAACTGTTAACACACAACCAGCCCTGTTTATCCCCTTATCCCTTTATTTTATGGTGCCTGTTCCTTCCTAAATGACCTTGACCCCTCCTTTTGTCTACCTTCAGTTTCTCCCCTAAACATCTCATGACCAGTCTTATTCTATCTCCCAGTGCTGTTCCCTGTACCCCTATGCAGTGACCCCCACAGCCTGTGAGATGCCTTCGAAAGCTGTCCCTGCTGAGTCCTGATGTCATGTTTCCCCTGGCCCTCAGGGCTAAGGGTCCCCTGGGATAGCCCTCAGGGTCCAGGGAAGGGGTTCATATCTCTGAGTGGAGCATTGGGATGCCCCTACCCACCATTGGGACTGTATTCTCTTTCATGTATATGGAGACAAGACTCTTATCACATAATATTAAGCATGACAATGAGACCAGTGACCCATTTGTTAAGGTCCTGAAGTGAAGTGAAAAAAATTCTTTTATGGTATCTGACTTGCTCTGGGTTTGGGATAGATTGTTAGCTGGCGTATTATAATCACCATTCCATTGCCTGCTATGTATGTTTTTTCCTAATAAGTCTAATAAATTAATGGAATGTTCTTCGAGTAGGTTTTTTTTATTCCATTCAAGCTTTCATCATTTTAGAATGAAGATTGTTTTTTTTACATTGAAATCCTTGAGAAAATTACTTCTGAAAATTTTCAGAACCAAATGTTCTTATTTTTCTTTATACTGTAAAGCTAAAACAGTATTTCTAGTGTGGGGTTTTATTATATTGGTTTTTACAGTTGTTTTTCAGTAGTGTAGAGATTAAAGCACACACCAGAATTACGATGTGATCACAAAACTAAGACTACAAAAGAGTATTCTAAAAGTTTTTGGGAGGCTGAAATCAAATCTGAATATTCTTATTAGCTGCAGAAAAACATTTTTGTACAAGAAGGTATTTTTACACAGACTGCTGTTTCTCGATGAGGCTGATAAACTCTGTTACCTTTTGGCTTCAGAAATGCCTATACATATGGAAGACTGGTAATGGCACCAACTCTATCTCAGTAAAACCTATAATGTTCCCAGAATAGAGGGTTCACTTCCGTCCCAAAGAGAAAGATTGTTTTAGAATTTATGAATCTGGTTTATGTGGAGAACAAAGCTGTATGTCTTTAAGAGTATGCATTTCAGATTATTTAGCGTTTCCACAGGATGATCTAGAATCTACCCATTGGGAGACGATACTGCTATTAAATATCTCAGGAGACCCCCACATGCCAACAAGGACCACTTGGTAGCTGTGTAACAGATACAGAAAGCTCTTTCCTCCCATATGTAGTATATGGAAAAAGTTGTACAACATTTCCAGTACAACAAATCAATTACAGAATCACAGAATCACAGAATCACAGAATGTTAGGGATTGGAAGGGACCTCGGAAGATCATCTAGTCCAATCCCCCTGCCAGGGCAGGAACACCTAGGTGAGGTTACACAGGAAGGCATCCAGGCGGGTTTTGAATGTCTCCAGAGAAGGAGAATCCACAACCTCCCTGGGCAGCCTGTTCCAGTGTTCCGTCACCCTCACTGAGAAGAAGTTTCTTCTCAAATTTAAGTGGAACCTCTTGTGTTCCAGCTTGAACCCATTACCCCTTGTCTTACTGTTGGTTGTCACCAAGAAGAGCCTGGCTCCATCCTTGTGACACCCACCCTTTATATATTTATAAACATTGATGAGGTCACCCCTCAGTCTCCTCTTCTCCAAGCTAAAGAGACCCGGCTCCCTCAGCCTTTCCTCATAAGCGAGGTGCTCCACTCCCTTAATCATCTTTGTGGCTCTGTGCTGGACTCTCTCCAGCAGTTCCCTGTCCTTCTTGAACTGAGGGGCCCAGAACTGGACACAATATTCCAGATGAGGTCTCACCAGGGCAAAGTAGAGGGGAAGGAGAACCTCTCTCGACCTACTAACCACCCCCCGTCTAGTACACCCCAGGATGCCATTGGCCTTCTTGGCCACAGGGGCACAGTGCTGGCTCATGGTCATCCTGCTGTCCACCAGGACCCCCAGGTCCCTTTCCCCTACACTGCTCTCTAATAGGTCATTCCCCAACCTATACTGGAACCTGGGGTTGTTCCTGCCCAGATGCAAGACTCTACATTTTCCCTTGTTATATTTCATTAAATTTTTCCCCGCCCAACTCTCTAGCCTGTCCAGATCTCGCTGGATGGCACCACAGCCCTCTGGCGTGTCAGCCACTCCTCCCAGCTTGGTGTCATCAGCAAACTTGCTGATAGTACACTCAATTCCCTCATCCAAGTCGTTGATGAATATATTGAATAGTATTGGTCCCAGAACTGACCCCTGAGGCACTCCACTAGATACAGGCCTCCAACCAGACTCTGCCCCATTGATCACGACTCTCTGGCTTCTCTCCTTCAGCCAGTTTGCAGTCCACCTCACTACCCGATCATCCAGTCTACACTTCTTCAGTTTTGCCGTGAGATTGCTGTGGGAGACGGTGTCAAATGCTTTGCTGAAGTCAAGGTAGACCACATCCACTGCTCTGCCATCGTCAATCCACCTTGTTACATCTTCATAAAAGGCTATGAGGTTGGTCAAACATGACTTCCCCTTGGTGAAGCCATGTTGACTGTCCCTGATGACCCTCTTATCCTTGATATGTCTTAAGTTGGCACCAAGGATAAGGTGTTCCATCACTTTCCCAGGGATGGAGGTGAGGCTGACCGGTCTGTAGTTGCCCGGGTCCTCCTTCTTGCCCTTTTTGAAGACCGGAGTGATATTTGCTTTCCTCCAGTCCTCAGGCACCTCTCCCATTTCCCAAGACTTGGCAAAGATAATGGAGAGTGGTCCAGCAATGACTTCAGCCAGCTCCCTCAGCACCCGTGTGTGCATCCCATCTGGACCCATGGATTTATGGGTGTCCAGATTGCTTAATTGCTCTCTAACCCAGTCCTCGTCAACTAAGACAAACTCCTCCATTGCCCTGCCTTCCTCTGGGGCCTCAGGGGTACGGGGCTCCTCAGGACAGCCTCCGGCAGAGTAGACAGAGACAAAGAAGGCATTCAGTAATTCTGCCTTCTCTGTATCTTCTGTCACCAGGGCACCCACCCCATTCATCAGTGGGCCTACATTGCCTCTGGTGTTAGTTTTATCTGCCATGTATTTGAAGAAGCTCTTCCTGTTGTCCTTGACCCCTCTTGCCAGGTTTAACTCTAAGGAGGCCTTAGCTTTCCTAGTTGCCTCCCTACATCCTCTGACAACAGCCTTATATTGTTCCCAAGTGGCCAGCCCCTCCTTCCATGATCTGTTAGCTCTCCTCTTCCACTTGAGCTTGCCCAGCAGTTCCCTGTTTAACCACGCAGGTCTCCTGGCTCCCTTCCTTGACTTCCTATGTGTTGGGATGCACTGATCTTGAGCTTGGTAGAAGCAGTCCCTGAATGTTAACCAACTATCTTGGGCCCCTTTACCTTCAAGCAGCCTTGCCCACGGGATTTCCCCCAGCAGTTGTTTGAAAAGGCCAAAGCTGGCCCTGCTGAAGTCCAGGGTTGCAATTCTGCTCGGTATTCTGCTCCTGCCACATGAGATCCTGAACTCCACCATCTCATGGTCGCTGCAACCAAGGCAGCCCTCCATCTTTACTGCTTCAACCAGCCCCTCCTTGTTAGTGAGGACGAGATCCAGCAGTGCACCTCTCCTAGTCGGCTCCTCCACCATTTGCATCAGAAAGTTATCATCAATGCACTGGAGGAACCTCCTGCACTGAGGCTGGCTGGCTGAGTAGTCCTTCCAGCAAACATCAGGGTAGTTAAAATCCCCCATAACAACCAGAGCCTGTGACTGTGAGGCCGCGCTCAGCTGCCCGTAGAAGGCCTCATCAACTTCCTCACTCTGATCTGGTGGCCTGTAATAGACTCCCACAACAGTGTCACCCCTGCCAGCCTGCCCCTTAATTCTCACCCACAGACTCAACTTGCTCCTCAACCGCACCTGGACAGTACTCTATACATTGTAGTTGCTCTCTCACATAAAGAGCAACTCCACCACCACGCCTGGCTGGCCTGTCTTTCCTGAAAAGGGCATAGCCATCCATGACCACATTCCAGTCATGTGAGCTGTCCCACCGTGTCTCCGTAATTGCCACCAGGTCATAATCTCCTGACCGAACGCAGGTTTCTAACTCCTCCTGCTTATTCCCCATGCTGCGCGCATTGGTGTGCACGCACTTCAGGGAGCGAGCCGAGTACACCGATTGCACCCTAGGGGCCTGGGGGGCCTCCCGGTCTTCATCAATTCTGGAGTGCTGCCCCACTGATGCAGGCCCAGCTACAACCCCATCCCCCTTCAAATCTAGTTTAAAGCCCTCCAAATGAGCCCTGTTAATTCCTGTCCCAGCATCCTTTTACCGCTGTGGGATAAACCTTTCTCACATATCACTGACCACACTGGTGTCTTATAAAACCAGCTGTTATCAAAGAACCCAAACATTCATCTGAAAAATATTTAAGTCTAGCCATGCAGGAACTGAGACAATAGATCTGGTCACAGGTTCAGCAACAAACGCTTTATTGAAGGGTCATCGGCAAACTATTTCAAAGGAAGTTGCAGGAAAGTTAAATTATTAGTTATGGAATAATATGTTCCCAGGGAATTTTAATGTAATCACCTAGGTTTACATAACTATGAACCTGACCTGTAAAATATGAGCAAAATATTCATCATAAAAAGAGGCTTTAAAATTGCTTTTTTGTTTGTTTGTTTGAAAAACAAATCCAATGCTCCAATTAAAGTTAAATTATACTCAGATTTTTTCATGTGTTTAATTGGAAAGATTACTAAATAGTACCTTTGTTTTTCTATCATTGGGAGAGGGTAGAGGCAAAGACAAAGTCCAGTGTAGAAATGTTAATAAAGATGCCTATTTCTGAAAGTCTGGCAACTGCACATTCAACATACTCATTTATTAGGATTAGTAAAATCTTTGCATCCATTTTACTGAAATGCATTTTTCAGATCTTAGCTGCATACTATCATGGTTCATGCAGTTCTTATTAAGGATGCATAGAAACTGAGAAGAGAATTGTACAAAAACACTTCAGCATAAGACTTTACTCATTTTGTAGGACCACAGAGAATATGAACAAAGCCACTGCCACTTAAACCTTCCCCAAATCACTGCTACCTTTTTCTCCAACATTAATAGCACAGTATCAATTAACAATAGATTGAGTTAGGATTTGTTCTTTGGCTTCATTACCAAATTGAGGCAGTTGTTAACTCAGTTTCTGTTTCTTTGTTGTGTGTCAAAGACTTTTAAAAGCCTCACAATAAACTCTTTAAGATAATGAACCTGAAGTACTGAAGCAGCTCTTGCCTGCAATCATGTTCAAGGCACCTGGAGGCCTAAATTCCTAAAAATTGCTTGGTCTTTTGTATTTTGACTCTCCCTCAGTATAACACATTAGGAATTCACCATTAAGACATTATTCTTTACCAGTTGTTACTATGGAGTTACTGTAGTTACTTTTGTTCAGGAACTGCTACAGGAAAAAAACAAAACAAAACAAAAACAAACAAAGAAACAAACTTTCCTCAAAAAAACTCCCCCTAAAAACCCAGCCCCAAAGAAAACTTACATATTGCAGGAACTAATGTAAGGAAATGTTGTCTTTTTAACAGTGATGTTAAATGTCTTTTTAAATATTACTTAGTAGCTACCACAAGCCTATGTTGGATTGGACCTTGTGTGTGGTGTTATGTAGGGGCACTCTGAGGAGTGCTCTTGAGTCACCTTCCTTCTGACGCTTCCCAGTGCATTAAGTACTAAAAAAGCAGCTGGTTTCTGTTCGCTCCTACTATCTAATTTTCATCTAATAAGCACAGACAATTGATTTCCTCTTTTACTTTGGATGATACTCACTCTCAATCTGAAACAACAGCAGCACAATGTCATCAATCAAATACATTTTCTTACTGTATGATAATTAGGTAATAATTACTACTAGTGTGTTTTTAAAATCATTGTCTTTATTCATCACACATCTTTTTTTTCATTGTCAATTTGTTTTTCCTTCACAACATGCACCAAAAAATCTTCTTCCAGGCCATCCTGTTTGTGGACAACTCTATTCTTGGTGAGGATTTTGAAAGTCAGCGTGTTGGGCATGAGACTCTCTCAGAAGAGGAAGTGATGCCTCAGCCGCTTTCCTTATCACTGACAATGCAGTCAGTGGACTGTTCCACTGAATTAATGAATACATATTTAATGCTGTGTACATACACAGTGGGCTATCAGCAGTCTGAGCCTGAGGTGCAAGCTGATGACTTGGCAGATTTCCCCTTTGCTCCCGTGTTAGTCTGTCAGCCCTCTTATTCAAAAAGAGATACTAATAAATTACACTGCTACTGACAGCTGCTTCTGACTACTGCTAGGTATGTCAGACTCTGTTATATCATTGACAGATAAAAGAACTCTACAGTTTTCCAAATAGTTTCCTCCAAATAGAAATCAACCACCACCACCCACTCGTCCTTCCTGATTTCTTGTCACCCTTCCCTTTGCAAAATAGGCAAGTGGGCAGAAATGCAAGGCAGTGCAATGACAGCTGTGTTGAAGCAGGCCTTTTTTTGAGTCATTTAGTGCTGCGGGGGAAAAGAAAATATATCCTTCTTATAAAATTGTGGATTTTGGAACAAGGCTGGCTGTCATTTAAGCCTCTGAAGAGCAGGCAGAAATGTACATGTGCATGTATGTGCGCATGGCTATGTTTGTTTAGGTATACATGAGACACAAACACCATGTTTTACAAGATATCATTCTTCAGGAGGACTAATACATTTAGTGAAAAATTACTTCAATGCAAAAAAAGAGAAAATCATACTTCTTTGTATAAACCTTCTCAAAAACATAGTAATAATGCATCACTACTGTTGACAACTGCATCATTTTATTCTTTAGGCGGTTCAAAATTTTTTATATCAAAAAATGGGTAGAACAGCTAATATTTAAAGTGTCTGTTTTTCTTGAAAACAAGCCTAAATAATCCTAGCCAGGAATTCCCCAAATGGAGCAATTTTTCACTAGAAAATATTGATTTGTCAAACAGAAATGGGTCGTAAGAGTGCTCTGGAGTCCATTACCTTTTCTAAAAGTAAAAACTGTAAACAACCCTATCCTGTTTTCCTCAACATTTTCTGGGCAGCTTTCTTGGGATGCTAGGCCTTGAGAGCCACAGTTTCTTGGTCTCCTCCCTACAGGTGCTCTTGACAAGCTATCCTGAGAATTTTCTGGCCCAAGGGAAAGGTGGGTGGATAGAAGGGCCATAGTCATAGGAGATATGAGTGCAGATGTCTGATACTGTGGAACAGACCTACACCACCTGAAGCGTGCGGAGCTCTCAAGATTCCTGCTGGTTTAGTGTTACCATCTCATGGTGCTACTTATTTAATTCATGGTGTTATTGTTGATTTGGTAAATACTCTCCTTATTAATTGCTTTTATTTTGTGAAGTCCTTTTTTTTTTTTTTTCCCCTCCATCTTCTACTTGAATTTCTTTTAATTCTGGTATTCTTTTATTCAGTTAGATGCAAAACAGATAATTTGATTAATTTTTCTTTCTTTTCCATATGTATGTTCTAGCTCTTATGATTCAGGTTCCCTGCTTTGCTTGAGGGGAAAGTAGACATTAAGAACAGCCTCAGCCAGTTAATAACTTCTGTCTTAATTTTTAGTTTCACATACCCTTTGACAATGTGATCCATCTCCTAGGAGACAGTGAGCACTAGCAAGAAAACAAAGCACACCTGTTTGAAAGCTGGTACTAGAAAAACTGTTGTACATTTTGTTCATATTAACCAGTAGCTGCAAAGAAGGAAAAATCTACCTCCTCTGTGTTTTATTACCTGTGTTTCATTACTATCACTGTGAGAAGTGATAGTGTCAAATGTTAGTGATATAACAGATTTTGAATGAGACTTTTTCTTTCTTTTTCTACAAATTAACATTTTGTGCTAGTGAATATGCTAGTGGTATTAGTAAACACCAAGTTCTGCTAAATATAAAATTTTGAAGCATTTCAATAATACTTCTAAGTAAAACCACAAAAATATATTTAAAAACCAGAAAAATAAAAGAAAAAAGGAATTCTGATAGCACGGACTTCGGGGAAAAAATCTTTCTGAAATAGACATTTTTTCATTAAGATACTTTGTTAAAAAAAAAAAGAGTTGCTAATAATATTAATGTATTTTTTTTTCAGCTGTTTAAAGTTGCAGCAGGAGTCCTAAAATGAAAATACAGCATTATACCCCATTGTATATTTCTGGCTAGCAGATATTGACCAGATCCCTCATAGATTAGGAGTATTTTCAAAATAATATGTTAGGACAATATTTCGTTTTCATGATTAGAAAGTCTACAAAGTATTTGCACCCCTACAATGTGAATGTTTCTGAAAACAAGAAATTGAGGTTCACTGTTTGTGAAGTAATGAGCAGCTGAAAAAAAAATGCCCCCTATTTTATCACCACAAAAGTTTCTTAAACTTTGTGGATCATTTTTTTGTGATTTTTGCTACCTAAACAGCAAGATAATGAATAACACTTAGAGAAAATTATGTTCAAATACAGGAAAAGAAACACATTCTTTTATAATAATAATCAGCAAGCCTAGTTTCTATAAGAAAATGTAGTACTATTCTCTAGGATAGAACCAAACATATTATGAAACATTAAAAATTTTAAGGGAGAGTTTTTAATCAGAAACTTATGTCAACCACAGAGGTTTACATAGATGTGTAACATGGAAAAAAAAATGATTATTATGTTCTCATGTACATTCAAAACAATAATCTAGAGTTACAAGGTTACGTGGGGACAATTTCTTTCCATAATATAATATAGAAGTTTACCATCAAGAAATTAATTTTTTTTTTATGTCTCTTCCCTTCATAAGACACTGCAACTTAAATTGAAGATTCAATTTTTGGTGTATTTTATAGCTGCCTTCTCAAATACTCAAATATTTTGGCAAATATTTGAACATATAGCGCAGATACATTGCTATATGTAGAAAATGCATTATCATGTGAATGTGGCATACTGTGAGGGCTACGGGATGACTTCTGTACTGGTTTCTATCTACAACATCTCACCATTTCAGAGTAATGTAAAATAATTATTTTCTTTGAACTGTATAAAAGAATCCCAGACCTCGATTTAGAAATTTAGAAATATGAAGAATATTCTGTGGCCAGCTATTTTACTGGTCTGCTGTGCTTATTGTTTAATGTATGACTCTATTTTTAGTCTGAAATTATCTACTTCCTACACTCAAATCTTCAGTCTTGGTGTGATGCACTATTTTGCTTCTCAGCTGAGTGTTGTATAATTTCTTTTACACCATTGACAATCAGGAGAGGTAACAGGTTGTGCCCCATCCCCAGAGAGTGACTGAGCCTGCTTGGCGGGGAAATGCCTCCAGACAAACGCATTTCTGAGAGGTCATACAGAAAGGGAATCACAGCAAGAACCTGAGAGTCTCTAGCTGTCGTGAAGTCCAAGTGACTCTGAAGGCAGCCAGTTAGGTTTCTTCCAAAGGGCCAGAAGGAGCTGCAGAGACTTTTCTGAAATGTAGAAGGCTCCTTGTTTGACTGAGAGAAGAGCCTGCAGTGGTGCAAAAGAGTTGCTTACAGACCTCCTCTGTTTCCTATCTCTTACTATTTAATATTTTAAAATTCAAATGACTTCTTTTAGAAATCTTTTTGGTCTTTTAGTCATATTTATGCATATTTTACCTTCTTTCAATATAACTTCCAGTAAAATTCACTGTAGAGGCCTGGACCACTGAGTGTATACCTAGGAAACCTTCCTTATAAAAAGTTTATGGCAAATAAAAACAGTAACAGGATGATCAATATATTTTCTATTTATAACTGCATAGGTTAAGATCCTTAAGACCTTTTATGACAAAGCGTATTTTCTAATTTCTCAGTGATATTATGGCTGTATCTGAACCGGTTCCAATGTATCAACAGGCTACACACATTATGGACACTAGAACTGGACAGAAACTGGTCATACATACAGAAATGCAGAAGTAATTTTAATATCTTACTGCAACTAATAGCTTCCATAAGGATGAAACTGCTGGTATTGGCCATAATATTGAATAAGTAGTGCATATTTAGCTGGTTGGCATATATATACTTAGGGAAAGTTAGCTTCTGGCTGAGAAAAAAAACTTTAAATAAAGATTTGTTAGGTTTACATTGTTTTTATCTTTCCAAAATAAAGTTTGATACAATTTACAGTAAGTTTGTCCAGATATGCTAACACATTACAACATTAAAATAATTTTCCACGAAATCCGAAAAAGCACAAAATAATTCACCAACACAGTTGCAATATGTAAATCTTCTCACGAAACTCCCTCTTTAATATATCTTCATAGAAAGTGTAAAGCTCATGTAGCTGAGCTCCTTGTAACTCTAAAACCATCACATAAGACTTATTTTCTTTAAAAAGTCCACTATACGTGAAAGGTAGTGTTGGGTCTATGCAGTCTTGTAATATAACTTCAAAATTTGGTAGAATGACTTGATGTGCCTTGTTTAGTGTGACATCTGCTTTTCTTGGCTACATAGTACCTTTGCAGAATAAAAAAGAAAAACAAAACCTAAGCAATATCACAGAGTATATTTAGAACTTTCAAATAACCTTTTGGCATTCTTTAAAATGTTTTTTGTGTCCTTCAGCAAAAGAACAAGCTCCTGAACATTTAAATTTACTTTAACAATAAGATATAGCTAAATGTAGAGGCTATTCCAGGAAGTGAAAATTTTACTCCTGCCCTTTTAACCCTTCTCACAAACTTCGCTGCCACATTTCACAACCAGCCTACAATGGGTCCACCATCTGCTTTGTGAAAAAGGCACAGTCAAAACAAGTGATTCATTGTGAAACAGCATTGCAAATATCCAGCTTCTATCTCTCAAAGGAATATTTTCTCATTTATTCAACTAACATGAAAGAGAAAAGGCTTAAACTAGCCTGAAGATTTCTAGAAACTTTTTTTTATATGTCCAGGAATAGTTTATATTTAGATAAATATAGCTCCCTCTGATATTATTCCAATGCCCATTCTGTACTATACACAAATCAGAAATTTTCTATTGATTTTAATAGACTAATATTGGTTAAAACCAGAAACATTTTTTCTGTTTTTGTTTGTTTGTTGTGTTGTGTTTTGTTTTGTTTTGTTTTTTAATAAGTGTTTCCTTAACCACCACCATCCTCTCTTTAGACCTGTCTCTAGGTTTTTTAAAGTGTAATAAGATTGGATTAAGATGTTTGCAATTATCCAAATGAATTCTTCACTTTTTTAAGGTTTTCAGAGGGAAACTGATCCTATAAATAGATAAGCAACCAAGAGTCAATTATTTCATATATTTCATTCAGTTTTAGATTTAGTAATACCACCAAGGGGGATCTCAATAGGGTTTGTAATGACATGACGACTCATGCTGAGTTTGTTTCTCGTGCAGCTTTGGTTCTTCTGCTCTCTTACTGCATTGAATTCCATGAGGCACTGAAGACAATTAAGCCTTGTTAATTTTTTTAAGTTGTCTCCAAATGGACCTGGTGTTAATAATATTTTTAATATATATTTTAATTGTGAAGCTGTCTATGTGTGGTGTTCTTGATTCTCTGCTTTCTGCAGTACTGGATAGAAAAAAATCTTTCAAACACAGAAATCTAGTTTATACAGCCATGTGTTGCTGCTCATTTTTTCTTTTATGAACAAAATTTTATCACTTAATATTATGTATCCTGAGAGTTACACTAAATCATATTTGATGTCTTAATAAATAATAATTTTTCAACTTCTTTTTTCTCACTGTAATACTGTTTATAAGTGCAAACTTTGTTTTGTATCAATACTTTTGTGTCCACTCTTTTGCCATTTTTCAATATTTTTCAAAACAGGTATGTGTGTTTTTCTGCCATTGTAACGCAGATAAAGTCAGTTAAGTAAAATACAGCTCTGAAATAGGTACAGGATTTATCCCTTAATATTCTCCGTGGCAGCTAACATCAGTCAACGTAAAGTATTTTCTGTTGTTAGGACAGTGTGAAAAAAGCTTGGTATAAAAAAATGAGAAAACTATGATAAAAGAATATCTTCTTCCTTGATAAATCACTCTCAGATTGTATAATTATTGATAAGTAATTACAGTGACCATAGTTATTGTGTGGGAACATGGAACAGTTAAGGTCTCTTGATATTGAGCCAGAAGGCTGATTCTGGATTTATTCTGAGGCCTACTGTTAAATGACATAAAGAGAAATTCAGTCTGTCACTTGCATATCATTAATTTGTTTTTATTAGTTGCTTATTTATGTAAATACTTAGTTTTACTCCGACTAAATTTATTGACACATTATGAGATTTTTGAGGCCATTTTTGGTTTTGATTTTTTTTGCCTCCTCCAGAAAACCAGACAATTTTCTGTCCCTTTCTGATGCAGTTACACCCACTCTGTTAAGGTCCAGGGCTTTCAATATGGAAGTTGCTGGCTCTTTCCAACCTTTTGTGTCCCACTGTGGCTGTCGTCACATTCACACCTTGGTCGGGTGTAGCCAATAAGGCTACAAAATGGGGACCCCTGCAGAGGACCCCCTTTGAGTCCTCTTCTCAGAGAAGCGGGACTGTGATTGGAAACTTTCCTCTCAGATTGGGAAGCTGTCTAAGAAGACTTCCCAGGACTGAGAACTCTCACTTCCTCCTCAGTGAATGATTATTTCTCCTGGATGTATCCTTGGGTGAGCCCTTGCTCCACCCCAGGCAGCAATTATTTCTTCTGGGTACCCTTGAATGAGAGAGTCTTCCTCTGAGTGAGTGCGTGCACACATTGGGTCATCATTCTTGCATGGTCGTGTAGTAATAATATCCCTGACTGGTATATTGAACCTGCAGTTTCTTAAATATTATTGGAGTGTTAGTTGATTTTGTATTACCCTTGCTTCTCGTTGTTTGCTGTCATTTGGTTTCGATCTGTCATTTGATTTTGGTTTTGTTTGCAAATTAAAGTTGGTCTAGGCTTATCATTTACTTTGCATTTTGGGGTGCCTCTGTGACAACATTACGGAACCTTGGGATTTGATTATTATGACCGCTTCAATTTGAATTTCATTAAAAATTAGACTTCATAACAATGTGAATACTGGAAAAGGAGAATCAACTTATTTATCTTTTTTTTCTTGTTGTTCAGCCAGCAACCCACAAGATTGTTTCTCAAATATACTGAGTTTGAAGTAATTGCTGTACTCAGTGTTTTACCTAATGGCATTCCTATAAACTTGTTCAAGGCTTATGTCATGGTTTAGCCCCAGCTGCAACTAAGCACCACACATCTACTCACTCACTCCTCCTCAGTGGGACAGAGGGAGAGTATCAAAAAGGTAAAAGTGAGAAAACTCTTAGGTTGAGATAAAGAGAGTTTAATAGGTAAAGCAAAAGCAAAACAAGGAATTCATTCACTACTTCCCATCGACAGGGAGGTGTTCAGCCATCTCCAGGAAAGCTGGGCTCCATCACACGTTAACAGTTACTTGGAAAGACAAACACCTCCACTTCAAACGTCCCTGCCCCATCCTTCTGCTTCCTCTAGCCTTTTATTGCTGAGCATGATGTAATATGGTTTATAATATCTTTTTGGTCAGTTGGAGTCAGCTGTCCCAGCTGTGTCTCCTCCCAACTTCTTGTATACCCACAGCCTTCTCACTGGTAAGGTGGTGTGAGAAGCAGAAAAGGCCTTGAGTCTGTCTAAGCACTGCTCAGCAACAGTAAAACCAAACCTGTATTATCAAAATTGTTCTCAGCACAAATCCATAACATTGTCCCTTACAAGCTACTGTGGAAAAAATTGACCCTATCCCAGTCAAAACCAGAACAGCTTACCAGAAGTAGTTCTGTTATCCACCATTCTGCTACAAATAAATAGTACGGCTAATTGGGCTAGATGCAAATTGTAAATAATTTAATTAAAGACCATTTTATCATTTATCACCATCATTAAGTTTGAACAAAATATTTCTATTTCCATGGAAGATTACATTTATATGTCATATTCAGTTGACTTCTACTGTTTGTGAGAAATAGCTGAGAACTGCAAAGACAAGTCTGTTTGTTTTAATTTGTTCCAAGCAACAACTGATTTATGTGATAGTCCATTGTTGTATGAAACATCATCTTGAAGTTCTGTTCTCCAAACTCAGCTTTCTACTGTTTGGAAATTAAGGTTAAATGTTATGGGGTTTTTTTCATTGCTTTTTTTCCCCCTTGTGTTATGGCACTGTAACTGTTTCACATGTCAAGATTACATCCAATAGTGCTGTTTTATAGCTCTGTCTGTAAGGTAATCTGTGAAGTACAGCAAGAGAGAAAAATATTAAGAGAAATTTTTTCTTCTGACACCAGTTGATTTATATGGAGTTGCATAGAAATAAATCATCATGCAGCTTAGCCTCCTCTCATGATTAAATCAAGTAATATAGATTGACTGTAGAAATTAGAGTACTCTAGGTTCACTCCAGATATTAAGGAAGGAAAGGTATCTGGAAAGACAAGTATTGAAAGGTTGGGGAAGAAAATGATGCTTTTCTTAGTTCACTGTTAGCAATATCCAGAAATATATTTTTTATGAAAAACTTAATTATGAATCAGGATGGGACTGGCTGATGAGAAAGTTTGAATCAGTCATGTGAGCTACATCAAAAAATCATAACATAATTTTTCAGATCAGATACAGATGAAAATCTGAGTATTGTAAAGAGCTACAATACATTGCTACTGTGAAAGCAAAGAATAGAGAGGTACAGAGAGTTAAATATAATATAACGGCAGATTAGGGACTAGTAGAGAAGTTTTAATAGGAGATAGTATCATTTAAATGGACAGGTGGGATTATGCTTAACTTTAAACACGGGTGAGATAAGAAGCAAGGCAATTTCCATTCATATTTTGATGACATGGATAGAATATGATGATCATATCTACAGATTTCAACAGGGAAAAAGGCTTGTTTAACCCACCTTACTCTTGATCTCTACAGTTAAGAATGGAGTTTATATAAATTATCCAAATCCTTCATTGCACATTTCTCCAGTTTATCTACAAAGGGAATGTTACAAAAAAATTAAAAATCCAGAACAAAACAGGAGAGAAGTGTAGTGTCATAGAAGGAATTTTAAAATACTTCCTCTAAGTCTTTAAGAACTGCCCTGACAATTCAATACAGCTGAAAATACAGTAAGGTCTGTTGGAGAACCTCTTCTTCAGAAGATACTGAAAATTTGTTCATGTAGTGCTACTTAATAAGTGAGACATAAGACTTAGGGCTCTATAACACTTTTTTTTTTTTTTCCTAATTAAAAAAATTATATAGGTTTCAAGAAATAAAGCTCATTTGTGACATGAGTAGAAGTTCCTTGCATGATGTGTATATGCCTTGTAAAACCCTGATAGCCAGGATGGTGCCCTTTCCAGTAATACTTTTTGCCCTTCTCCGTAACATAGTGATTAAAATATAAGTATTTTTGTGTATTTGAGAGCTGGTCAGCTTTACACAGAGAAATAAATCCTAGCAATGATGACAAATCTACTTCTCAGTGAAATTCATCATTCATCTACAAAAGCAGACATTTCTAAATTATAGATACCTTTACCTGATGAATACCACATGATTTTTTTTTTCTGACATCAATTGATTGTTTCATGTGTCATTACTAATATACTACATATAAAATGGTTCTTTATCTGAAATTATGAATTTTAAGTTTTTACATTTTAGTGACATATTGCTATCAGCTGTCTACCAGCTCTGATTTATTTCTTGACCAGAAAAAATGCTGTACAGGTCTTGATTTTTGACTGATCTCTAGCCTGATGCCAGGTCTTTTTTAGCCTAGCACTGCAGATCTGTATTCATTACTTTACTGCCCATAAAGACCTCTTCCTTGCACAGCAGATCAGCCCCAGAAACATTTCATTCATTTAGACATGCTAAAGGAAATTTATACGCTGGACAAAATAAAAGTGCAAGCTTTTGAAAATAAAAAACAGAACAAAAAATCCACTGCCAAAAAATGAATCTTATCTTCAAGGAATGCTTTATTTAGAGCTATTTGCAGTTACTTGTAAATGTGCAGTGGATTAAAAATCACTGAGGGCTGGGGAGGAGGATGCTTGAAGTCAAACCCTACAGGAACATGCCAAGTTTTCCTATGACCTGCTATCATCTACACTAGCTTTTGTATATTTTTCTTATTATGTTGGATGCAAGCATACATTAGTTCCACTGAGACATCTGAGGACTTCTGCTTTCTTCACGTTTGCTTTGACCTACTCTGCCCATTCTTTGATTGCATGTATTCACTGGATACATAGCAATAGCAAGCAAGCCTAAGGCACAGTACTGGATATATTTTCAGCAAGAAAAATACAATGGAGGGTATAACAGCAATGTGGAATAAGCCAAAGCCATGGGAAAGAATTCAGAGGAATTCAGCTTTTGGGGCTGGTCAGAGTTTTCAAGGTGCCATTCAGTTGTTCTTCGAATCTTATCTAGTGCCATCTACATGCCCAGAATATCCTACCTGGCCTCATTCCAATATTCCAGATTGGTTGAGTTCATCTACACATTATGTATCATATTTGCCAGTGGATGATTTGGATACTTTAAAGGGCCTATAAATTACAATGGATGCTTATCTAAATACAAAAATTTATTTTCTGCTCACAAAAATGTTTATAAATGGGACCACCTACAAAGTCGCATCGATTTTGTTGGAGGTAACCTGTTCAGTTTCTGGAATGTGGGCATTTTTAAAGATGTCTACATTCCAATAAATAGGGAAGATTATCAGCAGACTGTTATATTTTTTATTATTATTATTTTTGTTTTCTAAGCTCAGGTAAGATTTCTCTCTGAAATCATATTCCAATCACTGAGTCTTGGAAGGATTTTTGAAGATCATGTAGTTCAACTTCTTCTTCAAACTTAGATCTGGTCCCTCTGGGTCCTGGTTAGGCAAATTTTGAAGATCTGCTGTGCTGGTTGTTCCACAGCCCTTCTGGACTGTTTATTCTGAAACTAGGCAGAAGTTCATCTTGAGGTTCCCACCTGCAGGATTTGTCTTTTGCACCTTCCCAACTAACATCTGCTGGGAAGACAAGCTTTACCTCTAAGAAAACAATCAGCTATTTGTGTTTCTTAATATCTTTAAATATATATGTACTTCAGTTTTAAGATTTTTTTTCTAATTTTTATAAATCAGAGCTATTTCTTTCATACAATATATCTGGTTGTTTTGTTTCACTGAATGAATTACAGAACAAATATGGTCCATAAAGTTATTTTAAAACATTTTTTCCTAAAATGTTTTTGTTTGTTTTCTTCTTGGTAATTATTCCTCAAACTCTTAATTCCTGTCTCAGGTTGAAGGGTCAGAAGTTTGCATACAAACAGGGGATGTTATTATTCTTGCAATATAGACACAACATCCTAGCAGTCCATATCTATCAAATCTAATAAGATTAAATCTAATAAGAGTGTATAGAGATAGCATAATATATTGTCCCATCCTTCAGACTCTAAGAAGTTGTTCTCTTTAAGGAGGTTTTCTTCTAGCATCTGAGAAGATCTGATACTTGAGTCTAACTATAAGGGTACACAAATCATTAAGTGGACCATTTCCATTGTGGATTATTCTGGCTGTTCATACTGGCAAATCAAAAGTAGTATTATGTCTTTACGTTATAGAGATACATGGGTCTGGCCACTGAGCTCTGAAGCAACAGGCATTGAGACAGTTTAAGGAAGAAAAGTATTCCTGCAACAGAAAGAGTTTGACCTAAGTGAGTGATTGTAGAGGGGGGATATGTTCTCACAAATGAGGGTAGCGACACTTTACTGACATAACAGGACTAAATTTTTGACAAGAGAAAAGGAAGTTATGAAGCAGAAGGCCTGCAGCATACCAGAGAAGGTTCTAGTTATGAATTAGGATAAACACATAATGAAGAGAGTGTTGGATGAGGCAGCCCTTCAAAAATTTTAGATCAATTTTGACTGAGCAGAAAGCTTTTGCCCATTTTGCTTTTCCATCTGTGCTTTGATCAAATATCTGGGTGCCATGGCTAAATAAATTTCAAAGTGAACTTAACAGCACATGGAACTATGACCTTACTGTAAATAATACAAAAGCCCCTCATTTTTGCTGTTTCCTGTAATATTGATTTCTGACCAGTTAATACCTTCATTTCTTCTCAAGTAACCTACTAAATCATATTGTATGCTGCATAAGTTTTATGCACAAAAATTTTATAATAGATTCATATTTATTTCTTCCTTATCTACTTTAAAGAAAAATAATCCAACTAGTACAGTGTAATTTATTTGAAGTCCCATTATTAAGCATGTGTCTAAGGTTTAAAATGTCAATTTTATTTTAGTTTTCTCTTACCAGTGCTGAACTCATGGACTAGGTCAAATAAAGGTATAATGCATCTTAATTGGAGAAAAGATTCCATCACACCTTCTGTGACCTCAGATTAAGTTGATTTTATTACACTTATTAAAACCTGAGTACAAATTCAGTTAAGATTATGAAGCCATTGAAAATCCTGGATGAATATGGATGCACCTAAGCCCATGTTTTAGTCTGAAATACCTGAGAGGAAAAGAAAATTAGTTTTTGAGTTTTTTCTTCCATTTTTTCACCTTTGCTCTCCTTCTTTTAGTGATCAAAACATACAGTGGTCCTAGGAAAGGAGACATTATGCGTTGTAACACAGGCCTTCTGAAAACCTCAGCAAGGATTTATAGAAGGAAAACACCAAAAGCCAGTCTCTTCCCACGCTTAGTAACCTCAGCAGCCTTCCCCACATGCATCTTAGCAAGTCTTCAAGGTTTTTCAGTTCTTGCTGAGGGTGTAGGCCAGGTTCTGTGTAAAAACGTGTAATCTCATCCCAGTGGCACTACTATCAACTGCCCTAGATGTTTTTTCAGTTTTTTTCTGTCACACATTAATACATCTTCAGCCCCTGTTTAATTACCTATGACTTCACTGTGACATCTGTAGAGCAGGCCCTTGATCTAGTCTTTATCACTCTGAGAAAGAATAGAGATCCACTCTCCTATCCTAGAAAGCCTACCAAAGCAACAACCTGAAGGAAGTAGTTCCTTTCATCTCCTGATTAAACAAGAAAAAAATTAAATGAAAAATTACTTAAATACAGCAAATCTGACAATTGGAAAAGACTCGTAAGGAAAGCAACGGGGGCAGGAAGGAGAGATCTGTAAAAAGCTTCAGGCAGACCCTAGAAAACTGGCAAAGCTCCCGTCCTCTGAAATAGAAAAATCAATTAGATACACCAGCAGAGATATGATGCACCAAGGGAAAAGGGAAAAAAATCCTGTTCTACACAGAAATGGGGACAGAGGCAGAAGCAGAGAGAAGTAAATATGCACCCACATCTTTCTCGTCAGGAGCATTTTGAGGCAAATACATACTAATCACTTGAAAAAAACAGAACCAGATCTTTGTGTACTTCTGCATGAGTCTCAATAAATAATGGCTCAAGGTTTCAGACCCTAAAATGAAGTCATTCCTCCCAGCCATCAAATGCCTACATTCTTGAATCCACAAAAAGACAAGCTCTTTATTTGCAGAGGAGGTGATAATAAAGGTAATTAGATAAAGCAGATAGAAAAATCATCCAGCTGGACAACTTGTATACCATGCAGAATTCTCTAACTCCTTTCTCTAGTCAGAAGCTGTACAGAGCCATGTTAGAGTCATTATCCCCTGACACTTAGACAATAACAGAAACTTGGACAGAAACTTAGTAACAAAACTGTTACTGACAGTTGTTCAGTCAGATATCACAAAGAACTGGATGAAGAATTTGATATTAATAATTGAACCAGTGAATTTAGCCCCCGTCTACATATTTAGAACAACTACAAAGAAATGTTTTAACACTTACATATAGGGACCAGAAGAGGAATGGAAATGTGTAACCTTAGAAGGAGTTCAGGGATAAAGTGGGGCCTGCTTATGGCTGTGGATAGTAAATTATTACAGACTTGAAATGCCTAAAGCATCCTGAAACTCCTTGGTTATAGTAGGAGTTCATCCTTCACCCAGTATGGAATTCTGCATAGAGGTGCCATCGGTTCTTTATTAGGACTTCCTATGGAAGAGACAAAAGAAAAAATTAAGATGCAAACTCAGCAGCTAAATTTCCCGGGCAGAACACACTTATCTAGAGTTTCCCAAGGTGTTAAGCAGGTCAGATGTTCCTAAGAAGCATTCTTGTTAGATGTCAAAGCTCTGCATCAGCAGAAAACCTACGCACAAAAAATTGATGCAACTGTCTTCTTCACAGGGCTGTTTGAGGTTCATGGTTTAGACATTGTCAGTGCTGTGTTCCCTCATGGGCCCCATTGACTAGGTATGCTCTGAGCAAAGCTAACATGTATCGACAACACTGAGTTCAGCAGAAAATGCAAGTCACAGTCCATTTTATTCAAGTGTAGGGACAGATATCCTTGTGGTACAGATCTTTCTACCTTGTGAAGCAATTTCTGAAATGGGTTTAATAGGACAGTAAACCACAGCAAACAACAGTCCAGTTTTGTGGTGTAAGCACTTTTTTTGAGATAGTGCATCTCTTGCCCTTGTTATGGTTTTGACCTGTTTTTATCTAATATTTGCTTAACAAAATGTATAAAAGACATTTTCAACAGATGAAAAACATTTGCCATTTTTAAATAGATACTTTAACTTTTAGATTTCTTTATCAAGCTTCCTCTTTTTGTCTGTGGTGGATTGACCTTGGTCGGAAACCAGGTGCACACCAAACTAATCTATCACTCTCCCTCCTCAGCTGGACGGTAGGAGAGACAGTATGACAAAAGGCTCATGGGTCAAGATAAAGACAGGGAGATCACTCAGCAATTGCTGTCAAAGCAGCCTCAACTTGGGGAAATTAATTTAATTTATTGCCAATTAAAAAAACCAGAATAATGAGAATTAAAAACAAACCTTAAAATACCTTCCTTTCCCCTCATTCCCTCCCTTCTTGGCAAGTTAAACTTCACTCCCGATTTATCTACTTCCTCCCACCAAGTGATGCAGAGGGACTGGGAATAGGGTTACAGTATGTTCATCACATGTTATCTCTGCTGCTCCTCCCTCCTCACACTTTTCCCCTGCTCCTCACCCTTGCCAGTCTTCCAATGTGAATCCTTCTTATGGGCTGTAGTTCTTCATGATCTCCTCCAGTGTGGCTCCTTCCCACAGAGTGCGCCCGTTCAGGAGCAGACTGCTCCAGTGTGAGTCGCCCACAGGGTCACAAGTCCTGCCAGAAAACCTAGTCCAGTGTAGGCTTCTCTCTCAATGGGGCCACAAGTCCTGCCTGGAGCCTGCTCCAGCGTGGGCTTTCCACAGGGTCGCAGCCTCCTTCAGAGCACATCCACCTGCTCTGGTGTGGGGTCCTCCACAGGCTGCAGGTGGCTGTCTGCTCCACCGTCAACCTCCACAGGCTGCAGGGGGATAGCCTGCCTCACTGTGGTCTTCCCCACAGGCTTCAGGTGAATCTCTGCTCGGGTGCCTGAAGCACCTCCTCACCCTTCTTCTTTACTAACTTTGGTGTCTGCATAATTGTTTCTCTCACATATTCTCACTCATCTCTGTTGGCTGCTGTTGTGCAGCAGTTTTTACCCCTTCTATAACATGTTATCACAGAGGCACCACCACCATTGCTGATGGGCTCAGACTTGGCCAGCGGCAGTTCTGTCTTTAAGACAGCAGACACTGCCTCTATCAGACATGGGTGAAGCTTCTGGCATCTTCTCACAGAAGACATCCCTGCAGCCCCTCACTACCAAAATATAAACAGGGACCTAGACAATGCAGAGACATTTAATGCTTTCTTCACCTCAGTCTTCAACACCAAACATGGGCCCTGGGGCCCTCAGAGCCCCAGGCTAGTGAACTATGGCTGCAAGAATGATGAACTCCCAATCAACCTCAAACTTGTATGGGATTTGCTGCTCCAGCCAGATGCCTATAAGTCAATGGGGCCTGATGGGATTCACCCAAGGGCACTTAAAGAGCTGGCTAACATCACAGCAAGGCCTCTCTCCATGATTTTTCAATGCCTCTGGGAATCTGGAGAGGTCCTGGTTGACTAGAAGCTGGCAAACATCCCAGTCTCCAAGAAATGCAACAGGGATGACCCTGGCAACTACAGGCTTATCAGTCTCTCTTTCCTGCCTGGCAAAATCATGGAGAAGATTATTCTGGGAGTTACTGAAAAACACCTGAATGGCAACACAGTCATTGTTGCCAGCCATGAGGAGTTCATGAGGGGAAAGTCTTGCTTAGCAACCTTAATTTCTTTCTATGTTAAGGTTACCCACCTAGTTGAGCAAGGAAAGCCTGTCAACGTGATTTTTTTGGATTTCAGTAAAGCCTTTGATACTGTCTCTCATAGCATCCTCCTGGACAAGCACACGGCTGGATAAACACACAATACAGTGGGTGAGCAATTGGCTGATGGGTTGGGCTCAAAGGGTTATAGTAAATCGGTTTACATCAGGCTGGAGACCAGTCCCTAGCAGGGTTCCACAGGGGTCCATCTTAGGGCCAGCACTTTAGTGTCTTCATAAATGACTTGAACTCAGGACGTGATGGAATGCTAAGTATGTTCACTGATGACACAAAATTGGGAGGTGCTGTTGACACTCCCAAGGGCAGAGAAGCCCTGCAGAGGGATCTGGACAAATTGGAGAACTGGGCAATCATCAACTGCATGAAGTTCAACAAGGGCAAGTGCCAGATTTTGCATCTGGGACACGGGAACCCTGGCTGTACATACAGACTGGGGGACGAGATGCTGGAAAGCAGCTCTGCAGAGAGGGATCTGGAAGTTCTGGTCAACGGCAAGTTGAACATGAGCCAACAGTGTGCCCTGACAGCCAAGAGGGCAACTGTGTCCTGGTGTGCATCAAGCACAGCATTGCCAGCCGGGTGAGGGAGGTGATTGTCCTGCTCTTCTCTGCACTGGTGCGGCCTCACCTGGAGCACTGTGTGCAGTTCTGGGCTTCACAGTATGAAAAGGATATTAAGCTACTGGAGAGCATCCAGAAGACAGCCATGAAGCTGGTGAAGGGTTTGGAGAGGAAGCCGTATAAGGAGCAGCAAAAGTCACTTGGTTTGTTCAGCCTGGAGAAGAGGAGACTGAGGGGAGACCTCATCACGGTCTATAGCTTCCTCATAAGGGCAGGAAGAGGGGCAGGCACTGATCTCTGTGGCAACCAGTGATAGGACCTGAGGGAATGGCAGGAAGATGTGCCAGGGGAGATTTAGGTTGGATATTAGGTAAAGATTCTTCACCCAGAGGGTGGTGGAGCACTGGAACAGGCTCCCCAGGGAGGCAGTCATTGCCCCAAGCCTGACAGCATTCAAGAAGCAATTGAACAATGCCCTCAGACACATGGTGTGAATTTTGGGGTTGCCATATGCAGGGACAGGAGCTGGACTCAACAATCCTTGTAGGTCCTTTCCAACTCAGGACATTCTATGATTCTATGAAAACCTTGCCACCTAAACCCAATACACTGTCTTAAGAGAAAATATATTCCTTCTTTAGGATGAGAGTGTCCCTTGACAGTTCCAATGCTAGCCCTCAAAATGGTTTTTAGTTCCAGTTTCCTGAAAATCAGAACTTGTGTGATTAAATTCCCCTGGAGTGGGAGTTAAGCCTGTTAGTCAAGAAGTACTTACTAAATATGCATATCTATTATACATATGTATGTATGCATACACATATGTTCCTTTTCATACAAATGCCCAAGGATATTTTAAGTATGAAAGACTGAACTTAGTTGCACAGGCACCAAATTGTCCTTGCACCAATTCAGAAGAGACAATTTTAGATGCCTTCACCTTTTTAACTGTTTTCGCTTTTTTTCTTTCCAGTGTCCTAACACATAGATGGCAACTGTTTTTGAGAACTGTATTCAGTATGGAGGAAAGTCAGGCATCCAGCTGAGGGCTATGAGCTCTGTTAACTGTCCTGAAGACATAATTAATAGTTTAGGTGAAAACTGGCATAGCAGAATCTAAATGCCCTTTTATATTTGGCTCAAGGCATCGAGGCAAAGAAAGGTGTCTTGCTCCTTTTTTTGACTTCTGAAATTCACTCCTTAATGTCTTAAGGTAAAATGAAATGGTAGCAGGAATGCACTTTGTACTCAGTAGTATATAGAAACAAAAAGTAGGAAACCTTTCAAGGAATACTCCACTCAGCTTAACAGGCTATGTAACATTCCCAGTCCTCCTCATTTTTCACTTGCATGTTAATATCATACACAGGATGTAAAAAAATGTATATTTTTGTCAGTTGTGTGCACTTAACTGCTGTTTAAATAGCCTCTAGTACTAATGAATTTGTGATTCTTAAACATGGTGATAACTTTTAGCATGTATTGTATGTGTGGCATTATATTTTAAAACACTTTACAAACAATAAATAATTACTCAAAATTAAATTCATTGTCTCAGGAGATATAATAGCGAACCAGTTTCCTATTTCTTTTTCTTTGTTACACCTTCATGGATTACAAACTCTTCTATTGTATTTATAACTGAATATCTACAAAACTATATGTGCAGTATTTGAATTCATTTAATTGGCATGTAAATGTACAACAAATATCAGTCAACTCACCGAACACCTTTCAGGATAAGGCCTGAATGGAGCATAATCCACTAAAACTTATGCCTTTCCACCTTTAATTTTCTCTCAATATCATATACTGTTGCTCCATAGGGTTTTTTCTTTTTTTTCCTCCCAAATAAATGGCTGAAGTGAACTTTTTTTGCAAGTAATTTGGGCTGACCTGCCAGCTGTGAATAAACATTTACTGTCTGCTGTACAGAAATAGGTATATCTATACCTGCCCAGCTGTAGTTTTGTAGAATGAGTCCTTACTCATAAATGTGGCAGCTGGCTAGAGTAGCTAAGGCATGATTTTTTTATGACTTCCTAGGCAAGACAGAGCATAAAATCTCCACATAAGTCACCAGGAGATTAGTTACTTCAGCTTCAGGCTGCAGCAACTTTTGTTACTAACTTTTGTCACTAACTTTTGTCAGAATCTCTCCAACTTTTCTCTCTTTGCTAAACATTTGTACACTTTATGTGGGAAGGAAACCATCCATTTTTGATATTTTTCAGCCTTGAGCTTTAAATTTGAGCAGTGAATACAGGATTTGTATGACTGTTGAAGACAATTATTTTGTGCACTCTGATAACTGAGGTTTTAATGAGTCATATTTTAGATCTCATTCAAGGATGATTCACCAAAACCTAACAATTAAATTAAATGTTTACAAAGGCACAGTGGCACTGTACCTGAAAGATCCTCCCAGTCTCCCTGACATGGCCTGCTGCTTCATTGAAGAAAAATATGTTTACATTAAATTGTCATAAAAGGAAAAGCATAAACCCATAATTCCATTATCAGTGCAAACATATATGTAAATTAAGGATGGTATTTAGCCTTTAATAGTCAGTCTATGGAAAAATTTCAGGGAAGAGGAGGTGATTTGGAATTACACCATTGAATTATCATCAGAAAATGTGAAGTTTCCTTTTGTGAAGTTTGCACTATTACTTTATCCTTTGCTGCTTTAGATTGAATGATGTGAAGAGTGTAAAATGACTTTTCTTTCACTGTTACCTGGTTTCCATTTAGCATCATCTCACACTATAATTTCAGTTGCTCTCTATGCAAGTTTAAATGTTTGCTTCTAGGGAGGAAGAAGCTCGACAGAAAAGGAGCAAGCTAATTTATAGTTTTTCTTTATTATTATTGTTACATTAGCAGGTAGATTAAAAACCTATACCAGAAAAACCTTAGCAGTGAACTGATTTTTAGTTAAGATGGTGTCCATGTTTTCCTTGTTTCCTAGACCAGTGAAAAATAATCACAGTATCTAGCAATCTTTACCTTTACTTCTTAACAGAATATTATATCAGCTAAGATTTCAGCACTTTTTTTCTAGCTCCTGTATGATTTATCACATAATTACATGACAGCATTTTAAATAAAGTCATTGGATTTTATTCATAAGCTTATTTTTTATGTATGTGCCGGAGAAACTACACAGATCCATACAGAACTTTACAAATCAGAAATTAGGACGCTTATCTTCCTCGTTAGCACTGCTTTTTCCTCACCTTATTCTCTTTTCACACCCTTTTACATCTTTCTTCCAATGTTATGACTAATTTCCTATTAATTGCATTACTTCTAACCAAAGTCACCTGTTTCTCAGACCTTTCCATTCTCAGGTCTCCTGGTCAACTTAAAAGTGATACAGCCCAAAATAAATATCATACTTCTTTTCAGTACTTTTTCATTAGCAAACTCCTGCTCTTCTTAACAGAAGTGCACCTTCTCTGTGCTGTTAAGAAGAATATTTCGGCTGATTGGTCCAAATCCAGTTTTTTCTGTCTCTCCTCCCTATTTGCACACATAGTTTGTCTAAGAGATCAATCTTCCTTTTTCTTTGTCCTGCTTTGATTTGTTTAGGCTCTTATCAGGCTCCATATCTACTGCAGATGAACTTGTCTCCTCTCTTTCTTCAAACCCATTTTATATTATCTTTTTGCACTGGGAGAAATCTTCCTACATAAATCATTCTGAATAAGTCAGCATACTTTTTAAATCCATTCACTGACTTCTCCTTCACTAAAATCTATTATTTAAAGATTCTTTTCTTTCGTTGGTAATGTGTAACTCTACCTCCTCCCATCCAAACAAATTTACCCTTTTATCTTGCCCCTTGCATGTTATTTGCTCTTTAAGGAACAAAGCACTAATCTTCTGATATTCATTTTGTGCACTACATCTGCAAAACTGCATTCAATATGGAATGCAGGTCTCTTATGCTGAACCCTAGATGAGTTGCTGATCATCTAGACCATGGTACAATGTGCTGATATTGTGCCCTAACACAACTTCCCTTCTCACCCCAGAGGAGGTATTTATTTTCTTTGTGTTTCTGTTATCCATCTATAAAAGAAGGGATAAATCTTACTTTGGTATCAACAAATATATACAATGTAAATATATAGAGATACATATGTACATATTAGAGATAGACTAATATGTATAAATATCATAAAAGAGGTCATGTAGACACATTAAAATTCAGTTAAAATCTTTGCTTAACACCACATCTGACCCATTTTTTGGTTGGTGTCATGGCAACAAAAAGATTAAATTCTATATTTCTGTATTTTGAAGTAGAAAATAGCAGCATGTCATCCATTAATCTTTGGTTCTATAGAGAAGGATGGGATTTGCAAAGAAAAGAACCCCACTCCAGATTTCACCTCCTTTCCTCTTGTTCCCTGTTAGAAACTAAGTCTTGCCTCTTTATGGAAATATGATAATTAAATACTTATCAAGAATGCATTTTAGGAAAACAAACTAATTAACAACTAGTCAATGTCCCTTTAGAAATCACTTGGATTACCCTGGATTAACCAGTAGTTTACTAATTAAACCGGTGAAGGAATCTCAGTCTGTCTCTTACATCCTGATTAACTGCTTTAACAGATCTGTTGGATTGGGCTGGGTAAAAAGAACAAAGAAAGAAAGAAAAAGACCTGTTAATTATTTGGGAACAAGTGTTTGCTTGTGTCAGAATCCTACCACAAGGTCTGAAAGATCTTATGTGCATTTCAGTGTCTTCTGCTCTGTATCTGCAGAGGAGTTCCTGTTGTCTTACGCTTCCCAAGGAGCTCCCCAACACTGGTGCATTCTCTAAACTTTTCTTGGTTCTTTTGTAATTTGAAATAGATTTTCTCCAAGGATACTTGAGGGAAATGCCTGAAGAAGTTATTTCCTCTGAAGTTTTCACCTCAATATTTTATATAATTACCCTGACATTTGGCCTTTACAGTCTGACTGAATAGAAGGACTGAAGTACAAATTTCCACATCCTCCTGTTCATTATAAATGAATGAGTTTAGTCACTGTATTCAAAATTTTAAATAATTATCTACAACATCCAACAAAGTATAAAATGAAAAACAATAAGATACATCAAGTGTGTTATTATGGAAAACATTCCTGGAGTTACCAGCATATGACATAACTGTTACACTCCCACTACTTATCAGTTCTAATACATCCACATAAATCACACTAGCACCAACAGCTTCAAGAGCAAACCTGAATTGCATTAGGAAAAAGGACGTCTTGGATTTCCTAGGGGTATCATTTACCTTTTAATATATTAGCTATTTTATGAAAAAAAAAACCAACCAAAAACTTGTCTCGATCTTTCCCTCTCTGCAATAACCAACTTCAGAGAATTAAAAATATTATACCCATTTTCATTCATTGCTAGGCTAATCAGCAATCCTTATTCTCTTTCCACTCTCCAACAACATCTCCACTCTGACTTGTAACTCACTCAAACCTCTCGAGAGTTCAGAAGTACTTGTTTTCCAAGCAGTGTTCAAAAAATAAGCAGGAACAAAGCAAACAAACAAAAAAGAGAGAGAGAGAGAATGAGATTTATAATAGTCCCTGAGACCTAATTTAGAGACTGGAACTATAATCGTGTCCACCTGAGTGATTTCAGTTCAACACAGAGGTAGTGTAAATGTGTTCTTAAACTGATTTATTTGGAGGATTGTGGTGTATCATTAGACCCCTCTGTGGGTTTTTTGTTTCTGTTTTTAGATCATGACTGTCTTCAGTGAGGGTCTATGTATGTTTCTCAGTCATACAAAGTGCAGAGCATATTTTCAGTCCTCAAAGACTTACAACTGAAAGGGTATTTTTACCCCTTCAGCTCTAGCATGAAGATCTTTCATCTATAATCCAAACCTGATAAGAATGTCTACATAAATGATAAATTTGCCCTAAGAACCCAACAATAAAGTGAAAATAACCAGTTTTTATAGATCTTTATTTCGGTCAAACTATTGGGAGCTGTGGTATTTTAATAACTGGATGACATTTAGAGCACAAGTTTACTTTCACAGTGATATATGATTGTGTAATATCTTTTCAGCTGAAGTACAGTAGTCTAATGGCTTCAGAACACTTATCAAAAATCTGTCTGTGAGTGTTTCTACAATGTGTGTTGAACATCAGCCTGCGAAGCTTTTAAAAAACATTTTTATTCCCTAGGTGGAGAAAAAGAAGAGGAAAAAAGGATAACACTTCTGTTATGGCCAGAAAGATTTGTGCTTTTGTAACCGAAAGAAAAAAGAAAGCAAAAAGCAGCTCTTCCATAAGGGAATACATTTAAAAATGAATTTTTAAATTCACTTGAGTAAATCTATGCCTGTTATTAAGTAACACCTTATTGCAGCATACAGAATGAAACTGATTTGGTTTACTTAATTTTTATTGGTATACAGCCATTTCTGGGGAGGTGGCATGGGATTTTTCCCCCATTCTGTTCTTTGTCTTCATTTTTGTCTGTCAGAGAGTGTCAGAATCCATTCTGATGACCTGTTTCCAGATGGTCCTCTGCTTGGCAGATTTGATATGCCACGTCACATAAAAAGCTCATAAAACTGAAGTGGCATTCACTCCATACAATGCTTTGATTATCAGCATACATACAGAGAATGACACAGCATCTCACTGCCAAGCACTTAGTGCCTACTGGTTCCATCATCCAAACTGAGCACAGCACAGTTTAACATTTTAAGCCTTTCTGTCACACTTATATCTCCTTGGCTGTTTTTTCAGTCCATGAGCAGACATGTGCAAATAAATGTTTGGCATAGCGAGAAAAAAAAAAAAAGAAAAAGATCGAAAAGAAATATTTGTTTATATAATGTTATTTAAAACATAGAATCTATGAAATTTCAAATCTTATCTCCATTTTGATTTTGTTCTAATCTTTGTTATAAAATTTGTTTATATCTTCATACTCCAGTTTGGGCATAACAGAATTCTGCAAACTTTGATAGAGAACAGGGCTACTTAATTAAAGAACTTATTATTTTTACAGTTGAAATTTGGATTAATATTTCAACAAACAGTATCAGTAAGACAGGTTTTTTTGATGACTCTAGTTAAGCACTTTTAGCACTAGGTTGGCTACAGGAGCCCAGAATTTTTTAAGTAGTATAATTCAGCACAGATACTTTCTAAAATGTAAGCAGAAGCTACATTCTGAATTACATCCTGCTGCTGCAAGAACAACAGGTTTACCCTTTTGTAGATTTAACACAGTCAATGCCATCTTTACTGACCTTGTCAAAGCAAACAAGAATTAAAACAGCAATGAAGAGCTGGCTTTCCCAGTGAGTATAACACACACATAAGTTTTAATTTATCTGGGATTTTTTGTGTGTTTTATAGGTCTGACCTGAAAAGCAAGAAGTTTAAAAGAGTTAGGAGGGTCCCTTCCAAGAAACATATAGATTAGTAGCCCTAAAACGTTGAATACCTGTCTGCTTCTTTCTCTTTCCACCTACCTCTTTAGGCCATGAGCAATAGCTCTAAAAATAATGTCTCAATTTAGTGCCTTTTTATTGTTTCTGTCATTTTACCTTAGAAACAGATACACAGTTCTCCTAGAATCAAAAGGGAGAGAGAGATTCTTTTGAATATGATTCAGCTCCTAGAAAGTCACCCAAAATTTTCTCTCTGCCTTATAAGCACAGCAAATGGGCTTCTAACTGAGGTATTTCAATAAAATGCCTAAAGTTACATGCAATAAATCTAAGTCATGCAATGTGAAAGTTTGAGCAAAATTCTATCCTGCTTAATCCTATTGTAATGTGAAACAATTTGAAGAGGGAGAAAAATAGTCATCGAAATTATGTCAGGTTCAGGTTTATGTAGCCAAGAAGAACTAATTTTATCTACTTATTTATTTATTTAGCTGTCTATTTTGAGAGGAACCTACAGGTATGACTTCTGAGGTAAAAACTAATCAATTGAAAGGTAGACAAAATATGAAAGATACAAATACAGACTCTCAGATTTCTGCTTATTATTAATATTGTTATACCCACTTTTCTACTTCCATGTTCCAAATTAACTTGTTTTCTCATCTATGAAAATATCAAAGGTTATTTACAGTAATTAAAGAAATATTTAAAACATTATTTTATGTATACTCAGTCCCTTTTTATACAGATGGATCCAAAATATTAAGCATACATTGTATTTTTTTTGTTTATTTGTTATTAGTACTGTTATGATCACTCTTTGTTTCTCCTCCAGCAAACATTTCTGTAGCATTAAAAAATTCTATCAATGAAATTAGGACGTATGGCATTTATATGAATAGATCCATCAATCATTACTCCTATAGCTCAATTAATCGTTTTGTATATCAAGGAGACTCTCATGGAGCCACAATTAAACAGCTTAAAATAAGCACCATATTTTGCCTAAATCCATCACAGTATTTTGAAAAATGTTCATGGTGAGTACTTCACATAAAATTTCTACTGCTAATCTGGAAATTTCCTGAAAAAACCTATGAAATAATAATGGAGACGATAGGAAAAAAAGCAGAGTCTTAGATGAAACTGAGAAACAATATATGAGCAAGAAGCCAAACATAAGACTAAATTTCTGAATTCTCAGTTAAATGTGTGTTCTTTTGAAATCTCAGGAGAGATTTCTATTGGAGTTACTGTGCAGAATGGAATAAAAGAGTTTTGGTTGGTTAAAGTGGAAAGATTATGTGTTTTCATTTAAAAATTAAGAGTGGATAGCTACACTAGAGGGGTTGTCAGCAATGTTAGAGAGTTCTATGTGTAATGAAGTCACCATGTAGATATAAGATCAACACCTCATCCTAATACCTGTGTTGCCCTTATTACCATTTGAATTAATCTAATTCCAAAGTTCTGAAATCTGTGTTGAGGTAACCAACTACATAATAAATTAGTGTCATGAAAAATGAGCTACCTACATAATTGGATGAACTGAAAAAGACTCATATTTGTTACATGATCAAAAAATAAATTTAAAAAATTGCACAGGTAGCAGTACCATCTGTATCCATCAATTTTAAGGCAATCTAGTCTTCTCCCCTAAAGTCTCCAGTTGTGAGTAACAGAAGACAACATGATGGTAACTCAGTAATAAGTGGACAGTCAGAGCTGTGGCCTTGTCTCGAGTGCTTAGGCTCTTATTGTGAAGAAGCATTACAACTGCTGCCTGCAGACGACTTACTCTATTTCTATCTGCATCAGCTCTTACTTGAAAATTTAGCTGTGTAAAAACCTTAAAATCAAACATCTGTATACCAGATAGGCAAAACTGTATGTTGTTTTCATCTGGTCCATCTGTAGATTGTTCCTTGTGCCAGTAGCTTTTCAAAGCTAGGTTTGGAATCAAGAGACATAACAGGAATATTCTAATGAACAATTAAGAAACACCATTATTTGTCTTCTATCATCCATAATTTCTTAAATTAACAATGGATGTTTAGGCTGACTGATTCACTTTAACTCTCTATGCTGATAATTCCAGATGTAAGAAATACCTTCGGTTAGTAACAAACCAGTTTGCATTGGAGATTTTCTCTTCGCCCTACCTTTTTTCTTCTCATTTCCTACAAGAATCATTTAGCATTAATGATGGTTGCTCCTAGAATTTTGGGATACAATACCCTACTTTATCAAGTGTGTATATAAGAGAAATGTTATGTTCCTGCCAAAGATAACCATCAGCAAAATAAAAAGCTTAAGCGGGTCTACAGTAGTTTATTTGGCTGTTAGGAGGCAGGCAGCCACGTTTTAACACTGGCTCTTTATAGTTCCCACTTGGCACTACCTATCTTTAGTATATCCCTTGTCTTGCATCAGTAACAACTGCCTTCAGATGCCTCAGGCTTTTCTTATGCTGCTTTCAACTCCCTTTTTCTTTCAGTTTGGTTTTTTAAAAATTTCTCCTCAATTTTTCATGATTTTTGAATTATCTATTGACTATAATCACATGACTTCAAGCCTTTTAGCCTGTTTTACCTAGAAAGACTTTGTGAGTATATACAACTACTTTACTTCGCTAGATATTTTATAAATTATAATCTAGCATCAGATATACCTGTCAACATAACAGTTATTATTAGCTTCACAAAAAGAAAAAAATGCAGTGGGACCTAAGGCCCTATACATAAAGAGTGACTTTTAGATACAGAATGAGAAACGTGCAAGATTAATACCTAAAATTAAAAAAAAAAGCAAGTCATAAAAGCCGATGGAAGTATTTCACAATATGTTTCCATCTACAGGATATTTCACTTATTAATATGAAATGGAAGGTAAATTACCTAAAAATAATTCCATGTTTGTCATACTTTTCTAAGGAATAATCTAAAATATATGAAATTGTGTCAAGAGGCAACCAGTAGTATTTGAAAATAACATCCAAAAGTTTTTTTCAGAAAAAAAGTATATATATATATATAAATAGCTGTATGTTTATTAAAGAGAATGAACATAAACACAGAGATAGTATAGAGTCATATCTATAAGGTCTACTGCTTTTAAAAAGCTTATTCTAATAGGAGAAATTTTGTGATGCAGGCATCACTGGGTGATAGTCTATGTTAGGCATTGTCTGGAATCGACACCGACACATATCCTTTTGCTCTTTAAATCTGTGGAGATGATCTTCTTTTTTGTTTTACTCAGTACGTGTGTGAAATGCTTCAGATTTCAAAGTGATGAATTAGTTGTCTGATTATTATTGCTATTAATTGATATTATGGAAAGACTGAAATTATTTAGCAAGATATCAAAGCCAGTTTGTGCTATGCCCTGTATATCATTGCCATTAAAATACATCCTTTGCCCCAAAAAGTTACAAACTAAGAATAAAACTGTAAAACTTGGTGAATACAAGAAACAGATGAGGGGAGCACAAAGTAACAGCATGGCAATTACGAGAAGTGTAAGAAGCAGAGGTCACAGAACTCCAACTGCCTAGACGTAGTTATATGTCTTCTTTCCCCACATTTCTTCCTCTGTCTTTTAATTAAAAATAAGTGGCCTGATTTTCGAAGGTCTTGAACACCCAACACCTCCACTGATTTTGCAGGCAGCTGTGGGTGTCAGTACGTTAGAAAATTAAGCCCAAAGTACTTTTATCTTTGGAAACTTCATAAGACTTATCCTATAAATGTGAGCAACTTAGGGAAAACCTTGATAGCTGTAACGTAAAAGAGTGAAATAGTGCAGGCTTCTAAAAAGCGTGATAACTTTAGTATGCTATAGCTACATTTTTTCTCAGACCTCTCTTTCTTTCCTGGTGGTGTATCTCATGCTCGACACCTTTCTTATCCATTTTTATTGAGGAAAGGGTCTAATAATCCTGGGCAAAGTTCATATTGTTCTATTCCTATGCCAGGACAGTGTGGTGCTAGGCTTGAAAACTTACCTTCAAGCTGGGAATTTTAAGTAAATGTCAAGTAAAAACCTAGAAGTATCTATACTGTCCTTAGATTTCTATTCTTTTTTATACCATATTTCTTTAATAATAGGATATATAGGGGATCCCAGCCAGTACAGTGGTACTGACTTTGATATATTGGAATTAAGTGTAACAAGAATTAAGGATGCCAAGCTTTTGTCAAAAAGCTATGTGAAATTTACATTATTTTTCTTTATTTATTTTTAAGAAATGGAGTCTCCATTTCTTAACTGACTTTGATATTGACACTAACGGTGATAATACACCTTGTTCATACTATACCGTATTAGTATAGTAATCTTCATAGATTTTTATACTAGGATGTCTTACAAGCTTCAGATTCCTATGACCCAGCTTGAAGTAACTCCTGTAATGGCCTGCATTATGAACACAGATTGTCAAGGGACATTATATACATTTTCTGACTAGTAGAATTCACATAACATTGACAATCAATGTTCATGAATATTCATGTAAGTAAAACAAATAAATTCATTTCAACTGCATTTGAGTCCCTTCTGTGTTCACTTTCTCTAAACATCGAAGTGACTACTCATTGATTAATTTTTGGCTGAGTTACTGATAACCTGCCTAAAACTAGAAAGGGATGCGTATTTACATTTTAGCATCCTGCCATGTATTTTTTATGTTTTCATGTACGTCGGTTACGAAGTATCTGTTTTACTTTCTTATTTCAGACACATAACAGTTAATTAAGTGATTTAAATAAATAATAATTGTTCGGTTATTGGCCTGGGAAATGCAAGTGGCTTGTTTCTCAATGTCTATAATTAAGAAAGGAACAAGTATTTCCCACAACTGAAGATGACAAACACAAATTTCTGTCTACAAACTCTAATTCTGTGACATTATTCAAAGTTATAAATATGATTATTTTTTACAGAAATTCTCTTAGTCTAATGGGAAATATATTTTGTAAAGAATTTTTAACATTGACTTAAAAATCTGTTGAACTGAGGTAAATGAACATAACTTTGGCTTTAACTATCATCAAACATTTTACATTGTTCTCTCTTCAGTTATTAAATGTCATAATATGCCGGTTCTCATTATACATTTGAATTTTTATTTTCTTGTCTTAACTCCAAACAAGATATGTTGAAAGGTCATGGAAACCAGCTGATCAGAATTACCAAAAGCCAATTTAATTCCTTTTGCAGACAAACAAGCTTAGAAGAGGGTCATATATAAAGCCTATAACCATTTTTGATTCTCTGTCTATCCAAAATGAGCATCAAGTGCTTTCCAATCAAAAAATACAGAAGTCTAAACCACAATTAAAAAAATCTTGATAGAACAGGTTATATAGCACTTTGAACAAAATATCAGAAAACTAAACAAAGTTACAAACATATTGATGAAATTCATGTGGTTCGTGTCACGACTTATTCAAAAACAAGAATAGATGAGCCACAAAGATTGTTTTGATTTCGATATGCTGTAAAATGGTGTAACATTGAAAGGTCAAAGGCAGGTGGTGCATTCGTAACATTACTATTGAACTGTTTTCGCTGAATTAAAACTATTTAAATATTTTTGTTTTATTTGCCTTTTAATCCCCACCCTGCCTGGAGAATGAAATGCAGATTAACAAACTGGAGCTGATGGTAGACATTATATTGCCTTGTGCTTTGGCCACTTCCTCAGATCAAAATATTAAATTAATTTAATAAAATTAAAAACGAATCAACAAACAAACTCTAAACAAAGCTTTTAGCCATAGATACAATATCCTAAAATAATGGGATTACTCACTCAAATAAATAATTTCCCACTGATGTATGTAATCAATTGTATATGTGCATGACTTATGGTTGAGCTGGGTCATTAAAATAACAATCTTCATTGACTATGGTTTCTCTACATACGTAATTCATCAGTGGATATGATTGTCAGAACCAATTCTAAGTAGGCTCATGAAGTTAGACATTGTCACAGATGTTTAGATCTACCCCTAGAACAATGTTTGAGAAAAGTACTTAAACTAATAGAAACTTGAACATTATGACACCTTAGTAAAAATTTTCCCTATAAAAATAAGTTATTTCTGAAGAGTCATACTGTGTATAGTGTAAATCGTGCATCCATTTAACAGGTACTCGAGGTTCAGCAGGTCATCTCTTTTCTCTGCAATAGGTCAGAAACAAAACCTCAGGTTCCCATCCAGATACTGAATACATCAAAACATCGGTTCTGACATCGTACAGTAAAAACCTGTTTTGTCCTTGAAAACAAACAAACAATCCCCCAAACCAAACCAAACAACACATTGCATGTTTTATAAAAAAAACTGAGCATCAGAAAGAAAGCTACACAAAACTACAACAGAGCACTGTCAGATTATGCTATCAGAAATAATTTGCATATTTTTCTAGAATGTTCCTTCAGAGAGTAATTTGGCACATTCAAGTGTCTCTCTTCATTGCAACAAGAAATAATCTTAGAGTTCTCAAGAACGGGAGTTTGATTTTCCATGCAGATGCAAAGAATATTGCAATAAAGGAAAGTAAAAATAAGATTCTGAAAGCATCTTTTTTTCATTAACTGGTGTTCAGAGAGTATTCATTTCAGACACATATTGAATTTAAATAGATTCCAATGTGTGTTTTCAAATCCATTGTTGCCTTTTTCAGGGAAACTATCAGGAAAAGTTTCACCCAGCAGTATTCCTAAAGTTTTTAAGATTCATTCCAACATTAGGTTCGTTTGATTACACACAGAGGTCTGGATGAATCCTGCCTAACTGTATGCACTAAACTGAGTAATTTTGAAACAAATAAAGGACCATGAAGTAAACAAAGATGATTTTTGTTCCTATCTCAAGAAGCTTTGTTAGCTGCTTGAAGCAGAGGTGGATAAATTGTCACCAGATGTCCCATAACTGAAATTCCTCCTCTTTAAGTGTTAGTGTTATTATTTAAAATTTCTGTGTTCCCTTCCTTTGATTTATCCTCCACTATATGCTGCAATTTTTAAATATATCTTTCCAATATTAGCTGCACTATTGTAGTTATATCACTACATCTTCTTACGTTTGTTCATATTGCTTGAGTACTGTTTTTACAGAAAAGAAACAGATCTACTAAATGCAGTAAGACATTTACTCAATTCCTAAAGTAACACAGGATATTATAAGAATAAATGCAGTGATTTGTAATCTCCATAGTTCTTCTTTTTTCATTCCACAGGCTTGCACAAGTCATTATACACTTGAATAAAAGTCAGATGAAACAGAAGCTGTTTGTTCTGTGGCTATTTTTATTCTTATGCTAGGATAACAGTGACAAAGTTATGGAACAACACCTATATGCTGGTAAGAGACTTTAAACAAAAAGCAACATCTTTAACTGTCACAATTTGGATTAATATATGGATGCAAAAAAAGTGTGATACAGAATCCAAAATACTCCGGAAACATATAAAGGGATCAATTTAATATGACTTCTTTTGGTTTGATTTTTTCCCAGTTTTCTCTTTCATTGAACTGAATGGCACTGGTCTGAGGTTTTGTCTCATTAATGTCACCATCAATATTCAGATCACTTTCTCAGGAAGAATAATTCTCACTGCTACCTTTTAAATCAATGCAGGACTTCCGGAATACACTCAAATGGTGTGTATGTCATCAGCAATAGATGTCTTTGGACTTCTATCCTGGATCTTTAACTGTGAGAATCAGATTAGTATTAAAAATGGCATGGTGATTTATTCATGTTGTTCGATTAACTTTCTACCATCAAACTTGTGACAACTAGAAAATGTTTCAGTTTTGACAAAGATCATGATGAATCATTATGAAGTGGCAGGGATCCAATAAATGTGATACTGTGAGTTTGTATTGATTTTCTTACATTTACTGGCTTGTGTTGCTCTACTTATTAATTTCTGCACTTTGGTCTACATCAGTGTCTTCTACTATTTTATTATCTCCATGTTCTTATTCTACTCAGAAATTTTTTTTGTAAAATATCATCCTTATGTAACTCAGTAGCATTCTGGTTCCTGTTATAAGTAAGGTTCCTGGTTCTTTGTAGGTGTTTGTCACATCTGGTATTATTTAAACATTGCCTGAATTTCTCTGTAAGGACTGCAGTCACGAAGTGTGACATTCGGCAACAAATATCATAGACTCATTTAACAGTAGACGAAAATAGTAATCTGGCCAGCACACCGAAGAAATGTTCAGGTATTTTATACTTTCAGACCTTGGACAACATTTTTTTTGAAACAAAAGATTGATCCTACTTATAGTCAAAAATCTGATGGATCTTCATATTAAAATTTTCCCTGTGAGGTGGTCAGACATTTGCTTCAGAAATCCATCAAGGAAAATATAAAATATCTTGACCTCTTGATATTTTTATCATTATTTAGCTGTGTTATGCACATACATTATGGTACCTATTTGCCTGGAAATATTCAGCTACTAAACAATTTCAATACTGTATTTTGTATGTAGTAAATAATAAGAATACAGATAATATATGTGAAATAACTAGTTATTATAGTCCATTGCTGGTTTTATTTCTTTATTTCTTTGCTTATTTTTCTGCAATAAAATGTCTTGTGATATTATTGTCGTAAGTATATAGCTACTAAATTCTTAGAATCCATATGGATGAAGCCTAGTTGATATCCTAAGAAAATGGGTCTCACCTTATTACATAATCTACATATATACTCATTTCTGATGAGAACTCAGATTTTAGTTTTCTACACACAAAATAAGGTGTCTAGATATGTGCCTATATATGCCATAGGTATCTGGGCTTCTCTTACAGTCAGTGGGTCTCAACAGAGTTGCCTACATGTAAGCATTCAGCGCCATTTTACGTGCCCTTATTTATCAAAGACACACATGGGACAGTGTGGTACAATGGAAGACCTGTGCCATCCCAGGGTCACAGCTGGAGGCTAGACAGGGTATT
Organism: Caloenas nicobarica; assembly: GCF_036013445.1. Classification (NCBI taxonomy): domain Eukaryota; kingdom Metazoa; phylum Chordata; class Aves; order Columbiformes; family Columbidae; genus Caloenas; species Caloenas nicobarica. The sequence goes on from NC_088247.1 coordinate 30,243,957, forward strand.
CTATAGAACCTTAAATGGCTCTAGACCCTGAAGGCAGAGCAGGTGAAGGAAGCACAGGAGACCTAGTCAGGACAAGCAACAAGCCAACGAGTCTGGAGATGTGTTCATCTCTGTAGCCTCTTGATACTTGGTTCAGTTGGTCACACAGTGATGTTTAATGCCATGATAAATACCCTAGACTGTCTGAGATATCACACAGGACAGTCAGATATGACATAGGGCCTGTGAGAGACTCATGCTCTTCTAAAGTTCTACCAAATGCCAGGCAACATGGTTAAAGGATTGCAAATGATACTAGACATCTACACATGGACAAATGAATCCCTGTGTACTGTAGGGTCAGTTGAAATACTGTCTGGACTCTACTGAGTTTATCGACTAGACCTCTGTTGACTATGGAAATACGATAGACTCCTATGTATCTGTAAACTCCTACACAGAATTAAAATCTGATTTATGTGTGTATCTGTCTTTCAGACATCACGCTAGTAACATTTCAATCTGCGTAAGTTGTTTTAATAGACTGGATAGAGATATTTATTGAAAATTTAGAAAAGTAGTTGGCTGAAGGAGAGAGAAAGATTCTGGTATTTCACTACAGAAGAAGATGTTTCCGTGTGTTTTCAAATGTTATTTGACACCAGAGAATCCTCAAACTAAAACACAAATTCACAGGAAACTGAGCTTTGCTGGTTCTGCTACTCATGGCCCTACTTACTTTTCACATAATTCTGGAAGCACTATACTGCACCTAGTTTTGTGTTACTGATGTGTCTGCTTTGTCATAGCTTTAACGCTAGCTTCCCTTCCACACAGCATAATGAATGGTTTCTCCAAGACTTGCTGCCTTATTTGCAAATTACCATTGAAACTTCTTCAGATTTCTATGGTTTCCACAATAACTGTCTTACTTCCAACAAATAAAACAAGGGCAATCATTACTGTGTGGCATGAAGAATAACAGCTGATTTTTCTGTTTCAGAGAACAGAGTGATGGACTAATACTCCTCCTTGGGTGTCTTGAAGAGTTCGTTCAACATGATGAAATGAATTTTGAACAACTTCTAAAATATCAAACTGTGTGTATTATTGAATCCCAGAGCCACAATACTTTGTCTAATTTTCCTGCATGAAAAACACTCAAGTGTTCTTTTATCCATTGTTTCAGAGTACAAACCCTTCACTAACTGTCTTTTCATTTCACAGAGAATTAATATGAAGATATTAAAAGTCCTAATAAACCCACTAAAACATTAAGGATTTTGAATAATGTCTGGCATTAATGCACACTGTAAGATGTGTCTAAATATTCTAAAACATGTACTGCCTGTGAGCATTTATTTTCATAGATCTGGTTACAGTACTTGTTAGAGTGATTTTCGTTAGTACTGCTATAAAAGGACAGTTTCCTATTTCCACTATGATGCCAATTTTTCATAAATTTATGACTCATTTTTTCCCTTGATTTCATATGTTGTGTCAACTCTTTTCAAAACTAGGTGATAACCAGTGAAATAATTCCATAGGCAAAGAACACTAAAAAAACTTTTCTATTGGTTTAAAATGTCTATAACAAAATAGATAACATTATTATATTTAAAAGATTTTCAGATTTCAATCATTTCTTCTGAACCTCTGATTTTTACAGATGAAAAGAATTAAGATGGTTGTTTCTTAGTGTTGAAAAATAGCTCCTGGGAATACCAAGCCGATAGCTTTGTTATGCTGTACTTTCTGCTTTAAAATCTACAATAAATCAGAACAGAACTGAAATAATTCCATTGACATTTGATTATCCTATAATGACCGACTTATTCTAAATCTCATTAGAAAAAGTATACTTTCATTTTAAATAACCATTATACCACTAGATGTACAAGAAATAATTGCACTGACTAGTCCGTTATTCTGCCAATAAAGGAACACCATATTGACTTCTTATTTGAATAGGAGTCATTATGTTAACAATAAGAGAAAGTAGGTTTTGAATTGACACATATTATAACTTTGAAAGTTTTATTCTGAGATAGTTTCTTACTTCTTTGTGTGTTTTGTACTTTGGTATCATCAAGGCATAAGAAACTGAATAATAAAAGTTACTGTGTAAAGTAAGGTTGGGCACAATTTAGAGTAAAACAAGGAAAATTACTCCCATAAAACACTATGTATATGATGCTTCCTTGCCCCAAACATGCTGGTGCTTATGGTGACTGACACTAGGAAAAAAAAAAAAACAAACTAAGGTAGTTAAACATATAGCTCAAGGCAGGGGACAGGAGGGTGAGGGTGTATATTTTTTTCAGTGTTATCCCACCAGTGCTTTCTGTCAACTAAAAATTTAAAAAAAAAAAGCCTTTTTGGGGATAGGCCATATACTATTCTCAGCTCATTATAGTGCTCATCCTCCTTATCTTTTACAGCAGAGATGTCAAACTATGCAGATATTTTTTCCGCAGCAAATGCATGTGGCTCTCTGGCAGAACTCTCAGGCATCTGGGCTGGCAGCTTTGGTGTTGTCACTTGGACTGTCATGTAGATATGCTGCTGATTAGTTCTTCTTGCTGTTGAATTCACCTTATTGTCATTGTCATTTGTCTTGTTGATGTCATTTTTCTTTTACTATAACTCGTGCTCTTCCATTTTTTAATGGAGGCTTCCTGGAAACTACCCCTCATAAGATCTGTGTGTGTCATAATTTTTAGCTGAGCTTCTCAATAGCCTCATATCAGCAAAACACAAGTAGAAGAGTCATTTTCTCACAGAGTCAGGAATGCCATCTTCCATTGTACGGTGCAATACCTATGTAGTCATGTAGTATGCAAGAAAAATTCATTTTGCTGTGAGTAGAGGCCCAGCTTTTCAGAGATGTAATGTATTAAGATTCACATTTGAGACTTGATGAATAGCTTGATGTGCTTCTGAATGCCCCTGATTTTTTAAAAATATATTTGGAATTAGAATTTGCAGGCAAAAGATTTAGATAGCTCTGCAAGATGTAAATAATCCAAGTTTACTAGTATGGCTGCATCATTTAGGAGAAACTGTATATATCTATGTTGTACAGACATGACAGAAAGGAGAATCCAAAAAGAAATATGGAAAACTGCAGCTGTTTTCTTACCACCACATAGGTCGTTCAGTCGTCTTCATCTTCTCCAGATTTTATTCTTAAATATGTAAATTCTGTTGTTCTCTGTTTTAATAAATATATTTGATCGTTGTTTACATTAGATTGTTGTTGCATTAGATTGTTATGTACAGTTAAACTTGTCAAGAGGAGGTAAATCAATGTGTGAATCCAGGAACAGAACAACAGAAAATTTTAGATAAGTAACTGAAAATCTCTTCCCCATCTTCCTTTTTAAACACACATAATCTCTTGTTAAAGGTTCATGTAGTCAGAATCTGAGATGAAGGATGAATCACAGAATCACAGAATGTTAGGGATTGGAAGGGACCTCGAAAGATCATCTAGTCCAATCCCCCTGCCAGGGCAGGAACACCTAGATGAGGTTACACAGGAAGGCGTCCAGGCGGGTTTTGAATGTCTCCAGAGAAGGAGAATCCACAACCTCCCTGAGCAGCCTGTTCCAGTGTTCCGTCACCCTCACTGAGAAGAAGTTTCTTCTCAAATTTAAGTGGAACCTCTTGTGTTCCAGCTTGAACCCATTACCCCTTGTCTTACTGTTGGTTGTCACCGAGAAGAGCCTGGCTCCATCCTCGTGACACCCACCCTTTATATATTTATAAACATTAATGAGGTCACCCCTCAGTCTCCTCTTCTCCAAGCTAAAGAGACCCAGCTCCCTCAGCCTTTCCTCATAAGGGAGATGCTCCACTCCCTTCATCATCTTTGTGGCCCTGCGCTGGACTCTCTCCAGCAGTTCCCTGTCCTTCTTGAACCGAGGGGCCCAGAACTGGACACAATATTCCAGATGAGGTCTCACCAGGGCAGAGTAGAGGGGAAGGAGAACCTCTCTCGACCTACTAACCACCCCCCTTCTAATACACCCCAGGATGCCATTGGCCTTCTTGGCCACAAGGGCACAGTGCTGGCTCATGGTCATCCTGCTGTCCACCAGGACCCCCAGGTCCCTTTCCCCTACACTGCTCTCTAATAGGTCATTCCCCAACCTATACTGGAACCTGGGGTTGTTCCTGCCCAGATGCAAGACTCTACGTTTTCCCTTGTTATATTTCATTAAATTTTTCCCCGCCCAACTCTCCAGCCTATCCAGATCTCGCTGGATGGCAGCACAGCCCTCTGGCGTGTCAGCCACTCCTCCCAGTTTGGTGTCATCAGCAAACTTGCTGATAGTACACTCAATTCCCTCATCCAAGTCATTGATGAATATATTGAATAGTATTGGTCCCAGTACTGACCCTTGAGGCACTCCACTAGATACAGGCCTCCAACCAGACTCTGCCCCATTGACCACGACTCTCTGGCTTCTCTCCTTCAGCCAGTTTGCAGTCCACCTCACTACCCGATCATCCAGTCCACACTTCCTCAGTTTTGCCATGAGGATGCTGTGGGAGACGGTGTCAAATGCTTTGCTGAAGTCAAGGTAGACCACATCCACTGCTCTGCCATCGTCAGTCCACCTTGTTACATCTTCATAAAAGGCTATGAGGTTGGTCAAACACGACTTCCCCTTGGTGAAGCCATGTTGACTGTCCCTGATGACCCTCTTATCCTTGATATGTCTTAAGATGGCACCAAGGATAAGGTGTTCCATCACTTTCCCAGGGATGGAGGTGAGGCTGACCGGTCTATAGTTGCCCGAGTCCTCCTTCTTGCCCTTTTTGAAGACCGGAGTGACATTTGCTTTCCTCCAGTCCTCAGGCACCTCTCCCGTTTCCCAAGACTTGGCAAAGATGATGGAGAGCGGTTCAGCAATGACTTCAGCCAGCTCCCTCAGCACCCGTGTTAAATCTGCTACACAAAGTATTTTAATAATGTCAAAGAGGTAAAATGTACTTCTTCTATTAGAGCCTGTTTTCTCTGATATACGTAATAAGAATTTTACTGAGAATTGCAAACCACTTAAAGTATGTGAAAAATCCTGTGGTAAATTCTGATGTTTTGATATAAATCAGTATTTGGCTGAAGGGAATGTCTAAGACTGTATCTGATGAGAAAGACAAATCATGGTAAGGTCTTCCTAGGAGAATTGCTGAAGCATATTAGAGAGGCTTTTAGCCAACTAACCCACTGGACTAGAGCAAAAGAAGAATAATATTAAAAGCAAAAAAGAAAAATGTATGGTCTCTTTGAGACAAAGTGAAGAGGTATAACAAGGATAGGAGATCTAAAAGGCTATGGGGGAATTAATAGGAAGGATAAGGAGACTGTGACTGTAGGTCTCATATGACTTGGGAAAAACCAATCAAAACAGTGCTGTCTGACTATGAAGTCTTAATGTAAATTTAAAAATGTGTATTCCTGTTACAAAACGAAAGGGCTGCTTGACACAAAGGAGATATTGTAAAAAGGATTTTGGAAATCTAGTATGACAAAAAAAGATGGGGAACAGAGGGCAGACTAAAACACAACAGTCACCCTGAACTCCAAAGCTAATGCTATGAGGAAAAGAAAAATTTGACTCTTTTATGTGTTGATGAGAAAACAGTGTTAAGAAAACTTCTAAGTTGGAATAAAACCCTTTTAAGATCAGTACCCAAAACTGGAAAATCTTGTGCTGTCACTAAGCAAGGTCATGAATAAAAAGAACCAAAGGTACACTTCAGGGAATAGAGGAAAATTCTTAAAGTTAGGAGAATTAAGAAAGCTTGATCAGTTCTGTTTAATGAACATAAGATTTAGAAACATCATGATAGCATTAAAAAAAAAATCTAAAAATATGCAGCAGTCAAAATCTGCACAAAATATTTCAATGTTTTTTCTTACATTGTGAAGCGCAATTGTATTTGGATTTGGTTTACATTTCAAACTCTTTCATGAAATTATTCTCCTGAATTTTTCAAAATGACAAAAGCTTTTGTGAGATAAGAAAACAATTTCCCTGCCAGGTCTAATTACAGTGCATAAGTACTTTCATGGGTAGGAAGCACTAAAGCTTTTATTAATGAAACAGAGAAAAGTGTAATGAGAATTAAGGGCTGAAAACTGAAGCCAGACAAATTCAAATACATGAGAAAACACAGACTTTTAACAGTGAGGATAATTAACTGCTGAAATAAACAACCAGCAGAAGCAGGAGATTTTCCATTACTGAACATTTTTAAAAATTATAATTGAGGGCCCAATTCATACTGCTTCCATTCATTTCCAAGCCTCTAAATACACCTGCACCATTTCAGAACACACAACTCATTGTCCTTTCAAGATATGATTTCATTGAGTTGACACAAGCCTTCACATGCTAGCCTTATGAACCAGTGTAACCTTTAAAATGAATATGCAGTATGCTGCATGCCTTGGTCAAATAACATAGTACTGATGTGAAGGTTCATTTCCCAATACTGAAAAGCTGAGGTGTTTGGATTATTGGACTGAACCCCTTCAACACCCAAAAGTTCAAAAACTGTTCCAAATGTCTAAAGTGAAAACTACCTGCCTTCAACAGAATGGATGGCTCAGAGGCCCAGGCCTGACCTGCACTGTACACTCCTTTAATTTTTCAAACATAGCTTTTCTTTGTTGCTGCTAATGAGAATGATAACTGTTGGATGGCAGCACCCAAAACCTAAAGTGAGGATAGTGATGTGTGCTGTACAAATACAGATAAATCATAGAATCATTTCAGTTGGAAGAGACCCTCAGGATCATTAAGTCCAACCATAACCTAACTCTTATACTAAACCGTGTCCCTAAGGACCTCATCTATACTCCCTTTAAACACCTCCAGAAACAGTGACTCCACCACTTCCCTGGGCAGCTTGTTCCAATGCCTGGCAACTCTTTCCATGAAGAATTTTTTCCTAATATCCAATCTAAACCTCCCCTAGCCCAACTTGAGGCCATTTCTTCTTGCCCTATCATTTGCTACTTGGTAGAAGAGACCAACACCCTCCAGGCTACAACCTCCTTTCAGGTAGTTGCAGACAGTGATAAGGTCTCCCTTCAGTCTCCTTTTCTCCAGGCTGAACAGCCCCAGTTCCCTCAACCACTCCTCATAAGACTTGTGCTCCAGGCCCCTCACCAGTTTCGTTGCCCTCCTCTGCACTCTCTCTAGTACCTGAATGTCTTTCTTAGGATGAGGGGCCCAAAACTGAACACCATATTCAAGGTGGGGCCTCACCAGCACCAAAACCAGTGACACAATCACTTCTCTAGTCCTGATGGCCACACTGTTCCTAATACAAACCAGGATGCTGTTGGCCTTTTTGGCCACCTGGGCACACTGCTGGCTCATGTTCAGATGGCTGTTGACCAACACTCTCAGGTCTTTTTCTGACAGGCAGCTTTCTGCCTGTAGCGCTGCCTGGGGTTGTTGTGACCCAAGTGCAGGACCCGGCACTTGGCCTTGTTAAACCTCGTACAATGATCCAGCCGGTCCACATCCCTCTGTATGACCTTCCTACTCTCCAGAAGATCAACACTCTCACCCGATTTGGTGTTGTCTGCAAACTTACTAAGGGTGCACTCGATCCACTCATCTAGATCACTGATAAAGAGATTAAACAGAACTGGCCCAAATATTGAGCCCTGGGGAAGACCACTTGTTACCAGCTGCCAAATGGATTTGGCTCCGTTCACCACAACTCCTTCAGCCTGGCCCTCCAGCCTGTTCTTTAAACATCACAGAGTATACCCATCCAGGCCATGAGCTGCCAGCTTCTCCAGGAGAATGCTGTGGGATACAGAGTCAAAGGCTTTACTGAAGTCTGAGTACACAATGTCTGCAGCCTTTCCCTCATCTACTAGGTGAGTCACCTTGTCATAGAAGGAGATCAGGTTAGTCAAACAGGACCAGCCTTTCATTAAATCCATGTTGACTGGGCCTGGTAGTATGGTTTTCTTCTATGTGCCATGTGGTGTCACTCAGGATGATAGACAGCTCTCCTGCAGCAGAGCTTATGATCTGAAAGGCACAAAGAGTTTGAGGGTTAGGAATGGAGATTCAACTTCCAAACAAATGAAAACAGTGATGATTGGCGGAATTTTGGTAGCTGAATTCTTTCTTGTTCATTTGTATTTTCTAATAGGAAAAGAGGTCTGATAGAGGGAATGGCAGGACTATGGGAAGAGAATAAAATATGAAAAGGAAGGAATAATCACAGCTTGCTGTCTGTCTGGTTCAGTTCTGCCTTCAGGAGCAGGTAGACATGACATTGTGAGGGAGTTCCAAGGGATTTAAAGAAGAATTCCTCAAGTTACATTTCACACATGAGCAGAGTCTTTTCTTTAAAACTAATGAGGACTTGTGGTATGAGGCTATTCTGAACTTCCAAGCCTCTGTGCAAACATTTCCTCAATTATATAATTTAGTAAAACACTAGGTAAAAAAATGTGTTTAACCAAATCCTCAAAATCTAAATGTGAATTTGCCATATAGCTGGGTAATAACACTTCTTCTCTTCAGGTAGTCATATACTCCAGTGCAGTCTATAACTAAAACCAAAAATAAATCAAAAATTAAAACTGATGTGATGTGTAACATGCTTGAAAAGGCAGAAATTATCAGCTTAAAAGCACTAAACAAGGTGAAAGTCTTCTAAAGTTAATTCAGAAAGCTGCGGACGCCAGGAGAGCTTGCCATCTCTTGTATCTTACCATCTGTGGTTTATTATAATTCCTTCAAAGACTTGACTTCTGTTAAATTGCAGATGTGGATTGAAAATTGTAAAACAAATACATCAGAAGTGGGAGAGCATAGTGCACTACAACTCACCTGGCATTCAGAGGAGAAAGCTGGTTAGAGCTAGCCAGCAGAAAAGCTTAAAGACCACTTCCTTTCAGCACATAAGTGCCTCGGTCTCTCCGAGTGACACTAATGATCTTATCCTTGATAAAGTTCTATAATCTCCTAAATGGAGTTTATAAATTTTTGAAAAGCTATCTATGCCTACCCTTTAATGCGATAGTGGTCACAGTACCCTGTTTTCCCAGTGCTTAGGGTGCCTGTTTAGGATGCAGTGCACAAGAGCTCAAGCCCCTCTTGTATCTGAAGGGATCTAAACCCAACATCCATTCTTCTCTAATGAAAATATTGTAAATTGTCATTAAATTAGTTAAACTGTTTTCATGAAGAGGCGATCTCAGTGCATACTGCTAAACCTTTTTTATGGTGCAGAAAATACAAAGATAAAGGCAACGTCACTGCTTAGTGGGACTGCAATTAGTACCCTCTGCAAAATTTCATGGGTCATTTCAATAGCTATACTATTAAAAACTGGATGAGACACATTTTGAAAAAAATGTCTGTATCTTTCTTATACATTGATACAAATGGCACTGATTTATTGTAGTAAATAGTAATAATAGCTATATTAATATAATTAATATAATTGGATATATTGCCTAAAGTTCTAACTTTAATTATTAATACAAAAAATTCAGTACACTAAAATATGTCAATGTCTGAAGTGCAAAAAATTTGTTCAGTCACCATTACAGAGTTGGAGTACACTGAATTCCTAAATGGCTTACCAAAAATAACTTCAAAATATCACTTTTAAACCTGAAGTAACATGTATTTATACATTTTTCAACTTTGGTACTGAATAATGGTGGTAGAGGAATGAATGAACAGTTCCACCCTGTACTAAAATTGTCTTTAAAATAGATCTATTTACAGAACAAATAAACAAAGGAATATTTTTACCTTATTTTGTACACATTCCTGTGAAAATATATAGCGTGTTCTGGCACCTTTGAAACCTTTGTTATTTTAAGTGGGTATCTAAGGTATTTCCTTATAATCTTCCTCTCTCCACAGATACCACAGGCAGTTAACCATAGGCAGGGTGACCATTAAAAATTACGTTACAGACACAGGGAATAAGAGTTGGACATGATAAAGAAGTTAAAGGACTTGGACATATATCATGTTAAGTGCTGGTGAGTCTGAAAGTTAGACATCCAGTTTAGGAAGTGAAATCCATAGACCTGAATTATTAGCCTAAGGGTGGTGTTCATTGATGCTTCCCCCTAGCGGCAAAAACTGCGAGAACATTCTACTCTCCTAGTTAGTTATTCTCAGCCTACACAGCAGTCTGCTGTTTTCTCAATATGTTCTGATGCAGCTGTGTGCAGAGAATATTATAGATGGTTTCATTAGATTTAAAAAAAAAAAAAAAAGCTTAACAACAGCAACAACATTAGAGAGGATTTTTTTTTTAAGCTAACCCAGGTCACTTCACTGATCCCATTAATAATGTAAGACCCACAAACCTTAGCTCATATGACAAGACAATGAACTATGGTGTCAGGATGTATGACATTTTTACTTTCTGACCTGCCAGTGAAAATATGTTCCTGAATCCACACCTGATAATAGGATTTAAAAGAGGCAGATCTATGAAGGTGTGGTCCAGTAGTCATCTGCATTATGTCATTTCATCATAATTTCATACTATGTCTATTGCTGGATCACATAGAACTGCAGCTTGGAGCATAGGACTGTATTTCTGTCCAGGTAATCAGAGAATATGATGTGAATTTTATGCTGAGTTCATACTTTTAACCAAGGTTTATGCTTGCTGTAAGTCTGTAGATGACACCTGAAGCAGCATAAAAACAGAGTGGTAAAGACAGGTGATATTTTTTCTAGCATAAGGCCAACAAAGAAAAAAGTTATTCCTTCAAAGGCTTATAAACCTGCTTGGCAAAACAGTCATGTGGCTGAAGTTTTTTGATACAGTAGTAAGTACTCTAAACCCATATTTATTATCGCATCAAAACACAGCATGGAATGGCTTAAGTCAGCACTTAGCTCAGCCAGTCTGAAGTGTTAAAAAGGGACCTGGTTGACTTTTCCACACATAGCAAGCTACGTCTGCCCTTTGACTGTGAAGAATTTTCTTACTTTTTTTAATAGAAATATCCACTGATGACACGTTCTTTCTCTGCTTTGCATACCAGGCTAGTTGCTAAATTATTTGATCAGAAACCTGGAACTGTGCACTCCAGTTTATCCTGGTGCTAAAGTACTAAAACTCTTCAGCTGAATGTTTACCTGTTGCCCTAACCAAGATGCTACTGAAGATTTGGAGTAGACTGTTTCCAAGTGGGACAACTGGGGTACCAGAAATCACTCATTCAACCAGAGAGGAAAACAGATGAGATAATGTGACTATATGTAGCCTAAAGATTCAAGAGTTCTCAGGGGCCACTTGGGAGTTCTTTTCCTTGTTCCTAAGAGACTTTGTGACTCTTAATCCAGTGATTTTTAGAAGAATAAGGCAATGTCTGGATTCCCATCTTTCTTTTTCAGCAGTGTGTGAACTACTAGTGTATTGGTATTCTTTGCGCAGGGATCAGGAACTTCTTATACTGTGCCCATTCTCTCTAGAAAAAAACACAAAGCAACCAAACAGAACCCCCCCCAAAACAAACCAACCAACCAAACACAAAACCAAAACAAAAATAACTAGACTGAAAAAAACCCCAGACAGAATAACAACAAAAAAAAACCCAAAACAAACACAAATCAACCAACCGAACCAAACCAACAAACAAAAAAACCTCACACACAAAAAAACCCCACCAACAAACAAAAAACCACAACAGCCTAACACTTTTTTATTATTGGGGTGGCAGGACCAATGATTTAACACAAGTCAAACAGAAACAAAAAATTATCTATTCTTAGTATAGACAAATTGCTTTCCCAAATTTTATTCGGTGTTCCTCTGGACACACTAAGGACAGACACAACCCTACATGATTCCTTTTCCTGGATAATCCTTTTCACAAAACTACAGACTAGCACAGTTGTTTTAGCCAGAGCCAGAGGTGACTCCTTCCAGACCTCATTAGTGCCATTCATAGGTTGGATAGGGTTGATCAATACCAATACATAGTGCTTGTTTCTCACACAGACAATACAAAGATAACCTTTTTCTTCAAAAGGTGATTTATGACTGCCTAGAGCCACTATCTTAGACAGCCCACCAGGGCATTTCCAATAAGATATGAAAGTTCTTTATTGACAGGATAATAAAAACTTTATTCTACCTAAAATACTTACCTTGTCTCCAGTACAGTAGTACATGGGCCTCTCTCAGCCTCACAAAATGTTTACCTACCCAGCTTTCTGCGGTAAGGAAATATGATTAGTGCACTTTGCAGCTGGGGAATGCATATTCATCCCTGTTCCTACTAGAGTGAAATCCATAGCCTTGAGTCAAGTATGTAGGCTTCCTGCTGTGATACTTGGGTTCTCAATAATAAATTTAAACATTAATTTTACATTTTTTACACTAAACTGGAAAACACGCAGGAAGAGGATGAGTCAGACAGGTCATGGATATTTGGCTTTAGCAGAAGCTTGAACCCTAATAACATATTCCAATAAATCCATTTTACATTCAGAACATACCTGGATGAGTAGCTATTTTGTTTCACAACAGAAGTGACTGGTGTTCTTAAACATCAATTCAGTGATAGGGATAGCCACATAGTTTAAAGGAAAACTTGAGTCTACTGGTTTCCTCTACCTGATACACAGCTTTAATTTCCCAGAAAATAATACATCTCTTTGTAAATAGACATGTTCACCAAAAATGCATTTGAACCTTCTCAGGTTTCAGTGAAATTATAGCCAAGATCTTTTATTCAGCAAAAGCTCTAAAGAGTAGGCTATTATCAATAGCTGTATTTCATTGTCTTCACTTCAGCCTAAGTGTTAAACTATCATAATACCATGATTTGTGCTGTTATCAAAGCAATCATTAGGCTGACTAGGCGTAAAGGCAACATAGAATAATAAAATGCCAATTCACTAGGTTTTGATCCCCTTCAGACATTGTCAAGAGCTAGGCATCTAACTTCTTAAGTTGGGATAATTTGGGATACACCTAGAATACAAAACTTCAGAAAGCAGATCATCTTCCACAGAGGATCCAGCTACGAACCAGTAATAAGGAAGCAAGCTGTGATAGGGAAATATATAAAGAGAAACATAAGTAGACCCCAAGACAGAGGAGGAAAAGAAATTCCCACCGTGAACATCATAAACCTCCTGGTAAACACCCCAAGATGTTAACAACTTAAACACTCTACATACATTCCCTTTTAGGAAGACTAAAAAGTCAGCCACAGCACCCAAAGGGATAGTGTAAGAGTGAGCATAACAACAAAGAGAATGGTAGAAACTAGAAAGGGTCTTTGTTCATTTGTTTTTCTGTATAATAACTTTAGGAGTATTATTCAGGAGCTGAGAATGGTATTTGTAACAGTCTACTGGAGAATATTAGAAATAGCCATTGGGAAACTCTGAGAAGAGAGTCTAGGATGTAGGAGCACTGTATAGCCCTAAATTGACCTTACAACTCACAACTCTTTCCATTTTCTCTTTTTTTAGTTAAAGGGGACTAAGTGATTTAGCAAGTTACTTTAAAACAAGTATAGGGTACTAACATGGGCAGTTATGGTAGAGTAGCTTCTAGATGGCAAGTTGTCATGCTGGCCAGGCTCAATTGCTTTTGACCCTGTGTTGAAACAAAGGTTCAATTTTCTCTTTAAAGGAGGAGTAGGTAATGTTCCTTCACTGAAACATTTGCCAGATGTCTAGATGACCATCTCAGGGTGTAGGCTAAGAAAATATTGCTGAGAAGGCTGAGATGAGTTTGAACTTCGGTTACTCAAGTCCTGGACCAGGTCTTTCAGGAAATTTGAGCAAGGACATTCTCATTCTTGTAGATTTCAAATGGACTTTGATGTTAGCTGCTCATAATGAGAAAGTTTATATCTGGATTTCCATGTTTTCCTGTTTCTTTCAGCCACCCTCATTTCTTTGATTTCTTTCTCATATTGCAAATCTTTGTAATGTCCCAACATTACATTAATGTAGATGTGAAAAAAACAATCAATTTCTACTTCTCTGAACTCTCCACATATTTATGTAGGGCTTTTTATGGTGCTAAGAATGCTTTCCCACCTCTCATAGAGCTAAGTCGCATGATACAGGACCCAAAGTTTCAAGTCTGAAGAAAAGTCATTGGCAGCATGATAAATTCATACGAATGTAGTTCCCTCTTTATCTACTTGTTTTACTTCAAAACCAGATTTGATCTAGGAAGTGGCAAAATGTACCAGATAATCTGCAAATACACATTTCCTTCTGCAGTGGTTGGAATCTGTCTCTCAGAGAGAGAATGTTGCAACTGAGTTGAAAATACAATGTATCAGTCATTTTTTTTAGTACTGTAGTTAGAATTTGCTCTGTAAATGATACCGTACAGAGGCAGAATTAGTGAAAAGGAATGCAAAATCTGTTGGCCATAGATGGGTCAAAGGAATAGCACTGGTAATTAGAAACCCGATCCACAGCTATTCATCTAAATGGGTGACTTAGTAGTCACTTCAGGAGGAGCAACATCAGTCATGCGATATTTATTATGGTTTCATATGCTTCCAAAATTAAGTAAACATGTTTCTTATCTAATGATTTACTGACCAAATCTTCCTCCAAGCAGCATGTTCTGACAATGCTTCTTCTGACAGAGATATATCTTCTCAGGGTATGTTCCCATGAAAGAGTGTGTGTTCATGTCCAGTGCTAATTTTCATATAATGTAAAATATATTGCACAATGTTTACATTTGTAAATTAAACAAACACTCTGGGTAAAAGTGATCACCAGTTCTCTTGTATATTTTTTGGTTGTTTTACAGTTTTACAGTGAATAAATTGTAACATAACCTTGTTGAAATAAAAACAGATTGTGGTTCTTGTGACATCTATGCTCCAAATGAGCTTTCCTTAGTGATTTTTAGGAAACATTTGAAACAATATCAAGAGGACAGGTGTTCTTTCCTTTATGAAAAAAACATTCACTATTTAAGGTGTAAAACTGCAGCTGCTTGAAGTGCCCTAATTCATCTACAAAAGCTAAGGACCAGTAAATTCCATGTGGTAAGTACCTCTTTATATTTGAGGACAGTTTGTCTGATATTGCCCTGTATGCTTTAGTCCAGTGTTTAATATAATTCTAAACGAAGATATAATTGTATTTTCCAACTAATTTTCTAATTCTCAAATGTTATAGTCCAAAACATTTTAAGGTCTGTTATCAAACTTAGAGTGCTTGTATGACACCATGTTTATAAGCTGGACGTCAAGGCACATTTTTGTTCATGTATGTACATGAAATAGGTAGTATATAACAAAGTGCATTAGTTTTAGATACTGTTCTCAGTACTACTTCTATGTGCAATGAAGAAGAATGGTTTAAATAGAAGCATTTAATATTATCTTGATGTCAGTCATTAATTTTTATTATAATAATAAGTTATTGATACTAATTTCATTGATAGACGTATTTATTGATGCCAATAAAAGGAAAGTAAGTGTAATCTAAAGCAGATGTTATGATGACTAAGGGGACATCTGAAATGCAAATAGCAAAAGGCACAAAATGTGGAATTTCTCTGGGCAAAAGTAGATTCTTATATTTGAGGTAGTCACCTTGGACTCTAGTCAGTGGAGAGAAATTTACTTTCAAGTAAGTTTCATCTCATAATTACCACAGATATGTAAAATACCTCAGGTGATTAATCCGTTCATGTACATTAAGACTCCTGACATAGTTTGAAATGCTTTGGTATTTTGAAATAAAGAAACTTAAACTTGAGTGACCATATGTAGCTGTCTACTGTTTCACTGAATGCCTGAGTTTTTATTGATGTTATCTTCTCATAATTCCTACCCTTCTGGGTCAGTTACCTTGGGCATCTTTAGCCAGGTACAAAGACACTCTGCAAGTATGATATATACAGTCTAAAAGTATCAAGCAATTATGTGTTGGTTAGCACACGTAAATCTAAACAGGATCTAATAAGCTATGATGCCACTCTCTGGCATGATACTCCACAAGTTTTCACTAGCTGGACGAGCATCAGTGAGGAGGGAAGGGTGAGTGGCCACAGCTCCTGGGAGCCATCCTCAGGGGTGCAGAGCTGTCGCCTTCCTCCTGTTGACAGCTTCAATGATTTGACCCCAACCCAGTAATTCCTGACTGCTCACCCCAGCCACTGCTAGTTGATGGTAAAAAGAAACAGGGCTAGGGAATAGCAGGCAAAGTGTACAAGTGGTACTTGGTAGCTGCACGTAATTCTTAAACAAAATACCACCTAATCCATAAAAACATAGCACTGCTCATCATATTGGGGTAATAGTATGTCTAGAGCTCAGCGATGACTTGTTGAAAAGGCACATAATTAACAACAATCAAACGGTGAGTCTTTTTTCCTTCCTGTGTTCACAGTCTCCTTCAAAGATAAACAGATGAGCAGGGATAGCCTGAGGATAGGGGTATATAGCTGCAGTCTATAAAACCTCTTTTATTCCCCACCTAGTTTATGTGGTGGTCTATTAATATTTTCACACAGGCATACACTTCAGTAAGCCACTTAGACTCAGTGTATTTCTATCCCCAAAGCTGTTGCATTTAATGGGAAATAATTCCTTTCATTCCATACAGCCACATCAAATGGAAGTAAACTACCCAACATGCTTGCTGCTAACTTTTTCATCTCAGTGTATTGATTTTAAAGCTTGTACCGATTTCTCCCAAATTAACCTTTTATTTTCTTGAGTTATATAAATAAATAATGTGAAGGAAAGCAAGTGAAACAGAAGGGAGAAAAATCAACACCACTGCTTTGAGATCCTGAGCAAACCATTCTGAACTTTCTCCAAGGAAAAACACTTCTATGTCTCTCATCTTATTTTGCTTTTAGATGTGTTAGTTTTACTGATTCCAATAATATTAACCTGATCAAAATTTAACAAAGATAAATAAAGAAATTGCATACATAATACATAAAATAAAAATAATGCACTTCTCTGTTGGAGATCTTTTATTTTGATATAATTCTCTGATATTCCCTAAGATGCTCATTTCAAATGCTAAACAGATAAAGAATTTATGATCAAAACTCTAAATCTTTCCTCCTGTGTATTCTGATATACCCTTAAAGAACTGATTAGCAACACTTTATCGTGAAATAGTCACTGAAATGTAAACAATCTACTCAGTATTGTGTCTAGGTGGTGCTGCAACTTCTAGCTATAAAAGAAATGGAGATTGCAATCAGAAATGTTCTATGGCATGCTTGCTAGAAAAAGTGGTCAAATACTCTGGCAAAATTAGTTTAACCTCTTACATTTAACTCAGTGGTGGATCCAAAGTTTCTGCCGTTTCCTATAGAACTCCAAGATCCCTTATCTTCTATTTTCCCATAAAAGAGACAGAATGTCAGCTGCCAGCGACCTTTTTCTCTTTCTTTGAAGTGAGTTTTGTTTCTGCAGGGCAGTGTGGTGCCTGACCTGAGATGGCCTGTATTGCCCTATGAAAACATGGCTTAGTGGAGATGTGGGTAGGAAGTTTAACTGTTTGAAAGGCAAGATCCCTCCCACACCATCCAACTTTGTTTTTCTTCACAAGATATGGAGAAAAACTGCAACCTGGGAGGGCAGAGAGAGAAGAACATTTGAAGGTCTGAAGTATTTAGTGGTAATTTTGAGAGGGAGCAAGAGTTCAGGAAGAAAGAAGAGTTAGAAAAATCCTGTGATTTACTTGACTGGCCAAGAATCTCTCACATTTTATTATTTTTGTTCTCCAAATTACCTCATTTTTTTCCCATTTGTTTGTATCATCTGTTAGCTTTATCTTGTTCTTATAATTATTCCTCTGTAGAGTCTGCAGCACTGTGCAGAATAGCATTGAATATGTATTATTTTACCCTTTGGCTAATTCTCTGAAAAGTTTTCTGCTTCTGGCTCCACTTCAGGGCTTACAATCTCCATTTCTGTGCTCATTTCTGAGGTCATTTCCAAACTTGCAACCACACTTCTGTTTACATGGTTATGCTCATTACCCTAAATGGGATCATGACCCATTGCATTTGAGACTCCCTGTTCTAGGAACTGCTGCAATATAAAGGATAAGCAATAATGAGGTGAAAAAAGGGAATGAGAAAAATATAATTGAGAAAAGCAAGTTCATATCAGAGCAGGGAGAAGAAAATGAGCAAATGAACAGAAAATGCAAGGAAGATAAACAACAACAAAAAAAGAGGTAGAAATTATATGGAGAAGGCTAAGTAAGAGTTTTAAGAGACAGCTTTTAAAATGTGTCTCATACTCTAAAATCCTTTTGAATTAGCTTCCAAAATGAAGAATTGCATATCAACATCCATTAATATAAAACTTCTTTCATATTATTTACATAAAGTGCATTACCTTGAATGAGTTTCATTCTTACTGTGGAAATTGCTTTGTTCCTTGAGTAAAATGCCCATAACCTTTCTTAATTATAACACTTCTAAGAAAAAATATTTTGAGTTTTATACATTCTTTATTAACTGACTCATACTTTATCACCATGTTCATAGTGTGTTTCTGATTCTGATCTAAAACCCCCCAGATGTGAGCCCCAAATGAATACCTCCATGTTCTCAATCACCTTCGAATACTGTTGAATGATAACTATAACCGAAAAAAACCTATTATGTTAACTTTCAGACCTTTCATTTGTTAGTATGCAGAGTCAATTAAAATATTACATTAATGCAAAATAATCTGAAATACTTCCAATGCAAAACATAATTTCAGGTATGTCAGGATTGAATTTGGTAATAAAAAGCATGTTAGAATGACTATAGAAAAGAAGCCTACACATTAATGATTTCTGCTATTACGAAATTTCATTGGCTTCTTAGCAACACATATACTATTTCGTACTGGTAGATAGTGGCTGTATAGCAAAAAGTAATAATGAATAATAATAATTTTTAAAAAGATCCCTTGCTTCTATCGATCCTGGTGACATATTCAATAATAACTGAAAGTAGGAGATCTTGAAAATATTGTTGATATAGTTAAGACATTGTTTCACTCCAAAAAAATGCAAGTCTCTTCCTGAAGAGCCTTTAGTTTCCTCAGACATGAAAGAAATAGTCCCTCAGCAACCTAATCTGCATCCCGTAAAAATGTATGCTGCTTACTTTGTGGTGTTCATACGGATTTCATGCTGGACAGTGTGTCGGTTCTAAAAGCCGACATTTGGTATCCTAGACTGACTTTGTGTCACAACCTGAATGTTCAAAGACCATGAAGAGGACAAAAAGGATCCCAACAATGGTGTACAGTAGAATTTCTAAATGAACTGTGGTGACTGTTCTCCCAGCAGTACTAAATAAGTCTCCAAAAGTGAATGTAGATGAGATTCAAACCTCTGCTTTTTGCAAAGGAACAGCTATCTAAAGAATTAAAAGGAAATGCTAACTGAAGAAAATCTTGCTACATCTTCCAAAGTTAGTTGAGCCTGTGTGATCCCACTAAGTAGCCCTGTGCTTTATTTAGGGAAAGCACAAGCGAAACAGCAGGGGAACAAATGCTGATGCTATGAATAAATCTATCATTCCTGCAACAGTTACGAGAAAGTGATATTCCATCCTCTGCTAATTTTATCAACATCCAGCAGCTAGCTCTTGAGTCTGGCCCCATCCTCTATTTAACAGCCTTGAAGGGAAGTCTGCCTGTCCCTGTTGTGCACTGACCTGCAGAACTGGATCCTAAATGCTGAGACTATTAGACAGGAAGCAAAAGGCTGATAAAATACTCAAAGATAACAGATTTTGTTTATGCTCAGAAAATCTGGTCCTATTATACATGCTTCTTCAGTTATCAAAGCAACTGAGATCATGATAAAAGCCCTGTCCAGCCTGCAAATGAGACTTCTCAGATTATGAGGTGAAAAATATCTTGTCCAAGCCAAGGATAATAATTAACAATTCTAGTTAAAATATTGCAATAAGCATGATTTACAACATTATATGCAGCTCTCTCCATCTTCAGGAATTCGTATAGTAAGTAATTAATTCTCCTGGCAATCCTTTGAACTACATAAACAGCCCCATGCTACATAAAGGGAAACTGGTGGACACAGAAATAGGGTGTGAGCAGATAGACACAAGTGACTGGGATTTTGTGTTTCAAGAAGTTACTGGCCCCCTTGTCTCAGAAGAGATAATTTTCTTCAAGCACATTCCTCATCCATTACAAGTCATGCAGTTTAGGTCTCTCAGAAAGCTAAGATGACAAACTGCTGAACATGGTGGATTATTCACAATGCAAATGAGTACATCTTAACTCCAGGGTAATAATTTCCATTTGAGGGACACTAACCTTCTGAAATAGTTCTAACTTGATCCTTTAAATTGATTGCGTATCACCTATATCAGATCTCAGTGGTAAAAATAATTCGTTTCTGCTACCTTTCCCTTTCATTATTACACCATTTAAACAGAAATTGTAGTTTTAGAGTACAATATACATACACACACATTCACACATAGTCTGAACATGAAACAATTCATACCTAAAAGCTATTCAATTGCATGCACATCATACAGGAGGAAAGTTTCCAGAAAAGCTTGGAAATTATGAATTATGCAAGCACAGAGAGTACGCAGCAAGAAGTTAAAAATCACACATAGTTTCTATTGCACAGTGTTTATCTTCATATTTACAAAAAAGGGCACTGTGCCTTGCAATCTAGCTCATAAAAAGCCGACTGTTTAATTTGGGGTTAAGCATTGCTGATTTAGAACTAAGAATGTATTACAGCACTTTCCTGTCCAGATCTGAAATATGTCTTTGTTATTTAGGCCTACAAGTGCAAAATCTCATAGGTTAGTGATCTCTTCTGTTGTTTTGTTATACCTTTCAAAACAAGCTCTCAGGCTGCTTCAGTGGCTAAACAGAGCAATGGCACTTTAGGTATTACTTTCAGAAGTGGTGTTAATACACAAAAATTATATATACCTGTGTTATGATGACAATTAGTACTGACCTATATAGTACTTCAGCATTGTGTTATTGGTGACTGTTTCCCTGCAGCTAATTTATTTTGAAATAAACACAAAGAGAAGCTTGGCATTCCTTGGTGTTTTGCATAAGAGAGAGCACATCACTCATCTGTTCTAAGAAAGTTATCATTCAGAATTACCTCAAATATATTCTTGAAAATATGTCCTCTGATTCAGCTGAGCAGAACAAATCTGCCACATTTAACCTACATTTGGCTACACTTCAATTGCAAGTGAAGCGAAACTTAGGTGTTCTTTATCCAACCCGCAGGAGCAATTTAAGTCTCAATTAACAGATGCTAGTATGTGACTTTGAGAACATTAGAAGCTATTACTCTACAGATGAAGAAATAATGACTAATTTTCCATAACAGCTTTAACGACAGAGGAATAGTATGTTAAATGTATAGTTTTGATCCATATATCAAGACACTTACAAGTAATTCGTTTGAAGATACAATTATATGTTATGATACGTGTTCACTTACATTTTTAGTTATATATTAAAAGAAAAGAAAAAAAAAGCAAACCACCAAAAAGTGCAGTTACTTGCATAAAGTCAAAATTGCATAAGTGCAGAATATCAATCTATTTCTTTTCTACATACAGATATAGACTTTGAAACTACAATAATTGAGTACTTTATACTAATTAATTGATGCCTTCTAATATTTTTTTCTTTGTGGAAAGAATGCCTCATTCTCACTGTTGTAGACGTAAGAGACCAATGCTTAGAAAGATATTTAAGAATGTCTAAGTCTAACCATGGAAAAAATCATGTTGACTACATTTGACTATCTAGATAGGTAAAGAATAGGTTCTCAAGAATCTTGCCTAGTCAGAAATTAAATGATCTAATGACAGAAAAATCAGCCGTCATAAAGCCAATTTATTTTAGATATTTTTGTGTTCTATCACCATTTCATCTGAACATCTTACAAAACTCAGTCACTTTGGCATTGACTTGAGATATTCCAGGCAGACTCATGCAATATTGTGTTTAAAGAGGTCATATTAGTGTAGGTACATTAATGGGGCTATTTTGTTCCAAAGTCCAGAGTCATTGCTGCTGGATTGATTTCAGTATTTGTCAGTTGGCTCCACTACCAAATGGTAACCACACATTTAGCTTTGCGCTAGTGAATTTGCCACCCATTTAAAAAAAAAAATCTATCCACATATAATTACCTAAGATACATTTTCTGCTGCCAAAGTCTTGTGGACTCTTGCTATCTTCCTGTAGTCTTAGACCTCTTCAACAAATACCACTAAAATGCTTTTTGGTCCTTTAATCAATACTACCTATCAGGTTTGGTGACCCACTGATATGTTTTGCTCTCTGCTTGATGGACAAATGTTATGCAAGAAAGATAGTGTAAGGCTTTTACTCTAGTATTGTCCTGTATTAACAGTGTTTCATTAAATAAAATGATTTGAAGGGAGTATCAATGTCCTGATGGTTAGACAGCAACCATTTCTGCTTTACATAATTTTCTGCTATGAATATGTGAAAGACTGATTAAATTAAATATTTGCCAAAATACATCCAGACGATAAAAAATATAGAAAGTCTTATGGAGTAATTATAGATTCTCCAACCTCTGAAACAGGAGGTCCTGATTCTCTTTTCACTTGTGCTGATGTATTTAAGAAACAGTTTAGTTCTAAGAGCATTCAATTAAGTAGTAATAAAAAAGAGAGACGTCTCTGACACAAGTTTTCCAGTTCCTTCTCTAGCCTATATAATTTCCCCTTGACTTCAAGACACATAATATAGCTGACAATGTATTGATTTCTAAGACCTAAGGCTATCTGGAAAACAAACCTTTTATTTCTTGACTGATTTTGAAGTTTGTTTTCATTCCACCTGAGAACAAAGTGGAGTCTTTTTGTAGTTTTGTAAAAGGAAGGCACAGAGAGTGTAAAATGGATATGCATACAGCAGCTCAGCAGACGTGGTATTCTGAGATAATAAGGAGGCTTTCACTCAAAACTCCTCTTCCAAAGCAAAGAGTAGGGATTAATATCATCAGTTTGTTGAATAAGTCATTGTCACTCCATGAACATTTTAACTCCGGACCTGTAGCTGGTTTTGATTCATTGTCATTCGCCAGCACACATTGTTAGAAGAGCTCTCACTGAGGTTTTAAATTCTCCAAACTTTCCTTATAGGTAAAAGAATTTAATCACATTACAAAAGCCTTTTAGTAAGCATAATGATAGCATGCTTCTTAAATGTCTGATGAGAAGGTAATTGTTTATTGTGAACTACTATTGTATTTATGTATTATAGTGTCAGATTTATATTCACAGCTTTTGTTTTGCTATTCTGAATATAAATCCTTGGAGCTTTAGTTGCATTTCACTCTGGTTTCTTCTGCAAATATATTCATTGGTTATTTTGAAACCTTTTGCAACAGCAAAATAATACTTTTTTTGCTTCAGTTCATGAATGAAACTCTGTCAGTGATGTTAAAAGACCTAAACCCCATTTACTTGGTGGAAATCCGTGCTATTAAGAAATGCCTCCTTCATAAAAGCTTTGTAGTTAGGCTTATCTGGAAGAGCTATCATTTTGCTGGGAGCTGTTGTAATGCCAGCATAACGTGTCCACATATGCTGCTCCGGCCCTTGTGCAACAGCCTTGTGCTGGTTTGCCGTAGACAGCCACTTGATGCTCCAGGCCAAAATGAGAAAATTCAGAAGACATGTAGCCACTCTGTATTAGTTTGGTCATTCTAGAACTGTAGCAATCAAGCTCAAAAATATTCAGAAACATCCCAAGTTCATTTTATAATACCAATACTTGAAGTTAAGCAGTGGAGTTCAATGAAGTTAACACCTGAAGAATTTTTTTTAAGGCTTCTTTTAATGGCTACACAAGAGAAGGTCTCCATACAACGATGAAGGTACAGTATATCACAGCTAACAGTGACTCAGTAGTACTTATTAAATAAACCATCCACATGTAAAAATATAAGTTTCTAAACAGATTTAAGAGACATAGAATATGATACAGTCCATTTATTTCCCCCCCTTCATGGGCAGTGTTCATTTGTGAAGTGGTTGGCTTTTTATGTGAGAAATGCAAAATATTTTAAAGTATTTGTTTGTATTTACAAGCAATTAAGTGATAAGGAATTAATTAGCCATTTTCTGATTTATTTTTGTCTGAGTGATCACACCAGCTTTGCCTATGATTGTCTCAAAAATTTACTAAGAAACAAAACATTTCCTTTTAAGTCTCGTTTACTATCTGCTGCAGCAAGACCATAAAAGTCAGAACATACGGAAAATAGAAAGGGAAGTATTGTTTCAATGTTTTTGTTATATTTTTGAATTCATGCTTAAGTAAAAATGCCACCAGGATCCGATGAGGTTCTACTACTATTCATTTTGGTAGAAAAAAACACTACATTGTTGTTTTAATGATGGATGAATGCCTAAACCGGAAGACTGATATGTCCGAGCCTTTATGTTAGAGAAAATAATGGCCTAATGGTAGTTCCACTATCACCCAAAACACATAATCTGAACAGTACATGTTGTAGTAGCTCCTAGACACAGACTGCAGGTCTTCAAGTATTCAAATACATAGAGAGCTTTTAAAATTTGAACTTGAGAGGCATGAAGTGGAAAAAAAAAAAAAGAGAAAGAAAAAGAAAAACACAACAAAAAAGAGGAGTTTAAACCAGCATACACTGAGGTGTTTGATGCTATGCTATAGTCCTGTTTAGGGTAAATTCAGTGACTCAGTGAGAGTACAGCATCCAGAAAAGTACTGGTTAAACCTGTAATTGTAATTACAAAGTAGTAAGCTTAAAGAGTAAAAGAATGGAAGGGGAGATATGTACCTGCACGATTATATGAATCTAATTACAAACTTTCCAGAAAAAAAAAAAAGCTTATTTTTAATATGCTGCTTCTTACACATCTTTATTCATATTTTGACAATAACTTACAAGCCACAAAATTACCCAACCCAAACACTTTGTTCCACAGTCAACTTTGAACCAAACGATAGTATGAGAAAATACTTTTAAAATCCTATATACTCTTTTACTGATGTTTATAGGTTTAACAGCTAGCTTAGACACAAAGTCTTAGAGTCTGAGGTATTCTCTGATTAGATGATTAACGTAATTTTTGGAATGGGAGAACAGCTTTTGGCAGCCTTATTTAAAGGCTAGAATTTATATATTATATCAAACCCATGTAGTAATTGATTATTTGAAATATACTGCTTTAAATAAAGTATTGGGATGTCTCTCAACCCTTCCTTCTAGAATGCCTTCGAGGAAAATACGGAAACATAAAATAAAACTATTGAAGCAATTCTATTGAATAAAATCTGTAATAGCACAGAATCTAAAGAGTAATCAAATCAAAGGCAAAAACCTCCTGATACACTCATGGTAATTTTTATTTGTTTGGGGATTTAATGTGTAATTCGGGATATTTTTAAACTTCATAAGGAAGAAAACAAACTCTCTCAGTTCCATTGATTTAGAAACAAAAAACCCCACCCCAAACCAAAAACCTACAAAGACCTAAGGATCTTGGTGTTCAAAACAGAGATCTACCTAAGAAATAATTATTGTTTCCCATTTTCCAACTGTAAAGACTGCAATTTATACGTGTTCTGTGTATCCCCATGGCTTTTCTTTGACACTTCAAATGAACACGGCAAATGTAGTTGATCTCCTTTCCAACCATCTGCATCCATAACTATGTGCACTTCTGGAAGAGGACAGGGATGATTCTCTGTTATGCGACATGGTCATGGTGGTGATTACAACCCTTCACCTCCTCTTTTACACTTTTGCTGCATCTGCTCATCACTATGGTACGCTGTGAAATTTGCATTCAGTTGTGAGACAGAATGACACTGGACAAACTGGAAGCTATCTGCCAACCAGGTTGTATATACATTTAATATCAATATTGTTGTCAGTGATCCTACATCAAACTCCTTGGCATTTGTGGTAAATACAGAGCATCTCACTTTTGAGAATAATCATCTGGGTTGCTCCATACATTTGTTCTTGTAGTTCACAACTCATTAGATGAAACAAAATGAAGAAGTTAATGACCGTCAGTAGGTGAACTAACACTTGAAAATCTGGCTCCTATTTAAATAAAGATATGGATACTGTTAAGGTATAGCTGTCTGTATCAAATTTTATAGACTCATCGTTTTATATACCCACATATTAATATGTCTCTGGGCTAAGTTGGAAGAGATAATACTTGTTTATTTAGCTTCAGATGGACCAAGATTTTCTGAAAGAGTGAAGGTTTAATACAACAGAATTTTTCTTTTCTTCAGACATGTTATGATAGATAATTTTCTTCATTTATTGTTTGGAATTCCAATGAAAGTCACTGGGATAACTAACTGAAAGAGCTACAATAGATCGAGATCTTTTAAAATTGTGATTTTATAATAGCAAAACTCCCTAAACAAATATTTACTATGTGTAGTCATTTGAAATACGAAAAAAACCCAAACAATAAAAAACAGAGTTTAATTTCATGCAACTTGTGTAAGTTATTTTAGCAGAACACCTTTGGCATTATAACTTCTGTCTTCATAAAGGACAAGGGCTGATAACTTCTTTGTAAAATCATATCTCTGTAAGTAACATTTTTCTGGTATAAACCAAGACTTAGAGCTCAGCCTTAAAAATACTTACACACATAAGTGTTCATATTACTGAACTCAGTGTGACTGATCATGTTTACATCTTGTTTTGTTTTGTTTTGTTTTGGTTTGGTTTGGTTTGGTTTGGTTTGTTTTGGTTTGGTTTGGTTTGGTTTGGTCTGGTTTGGTTTGGTTTAGTTTTTTCTGAGTGAAAATTTGTTGGTATCAAGCTTCGGTCCTTTTTTAATTATATCAGTATCTTAACTTGGGGAGAAGGATGAAAAGTAAATTAAGTTCTAACAAGTATTTATGTTACTGGCATAAGTTACATATTTCAGTAAAAAATTTTCTCAGGTACAAATTGAAGAAACAAAACAGAACTAGATGAAACAAACACACTTATGTTTTTTCTAAGGTCAATATTTAGGTATTTTAAATAAATTACCTACCTATTTATTATTTCTGAGCTTTTGAGGTTTTCTCAGACAGTACCTGACCCCCAGACTGATCACATTAATGACTCTGTCCTACTAAGTTTTAAGCACTGGAATCTACTGCTGCAACTATAACCAGGTAATATTTTTAATACCCTCTAGAAAACCATTTTGCTGGGAGGATACTAGAAAGTAGTCACAACAATGGGGAAATTAGGAGTGGAAACCATTTCCATATTTCTAGAAGTATACACTAAGAATGACTGCAAAAGTGTTTTTACATTCTCATGTGTCAATATTCACTCTCTTTACAGTTACACCTTTGCTAATAGGTGAAATGAGATGATAGTTTATCCTTTTTGGGAATGCATCATTCATGGGTGGAAGCTGATCTTCTTTTACATTTTATTTTGTATAAAATTCTGTTTCGTGATGTATAATTTTACCAGCTTGTCATAGTTGATCTTTGTTTTCAGTTTCTTTTACTGTAGACCTCAACAATGTAGATCTTAATTTGTATTGCATCATATATAATTAATGTTTCAAAGCTGTGAAGTGCATTGACTTTTAATAATACATTACTCATTAAATAACATTCTGTGAATATTCTTAGCACAAGTATGATTAGGAAAATATACTTTACAATGTCAGTATGTCCAATATAAACCCATAAAATAGTCAAATGAAAGCCAGAAATACTACTCTCCTTTGCTTATGCTGTTTGTCCCTTAGCAATACCGAAGCTTCCTGATTCATTTAACAAATTAGCATGCCAGTTGTATTACCTTACGTAAATATAGCAGGGAAAAAAAAAAAAAGAAGAAAAACAGTTAATGTGTATGAATATGTAGGAGGAGGGAAGGAATGATAATACCAAAACTATGTGAATTGAAATTGGCTGCATATGTATATCAAGTGACATGGAGAAAAGGCCAGAAAGCCTAACCTCTTCACCTCCGGTGCTTGGAGATTCATGTGGAACAAGTGCTACATCTCTGTAGATCTGTGGACATCTGCTCTCTGCATACTCTACTTGTCTCCCTCTCTCTCTGAAAGGATGGTTGGCTCTGTGGAGACAGCATTGTGGTTTCCAGTCCATATGATATCCGACAGCAGGCAAGAGTTCAAAATCACCTCATTTGACTCTGGTGTTCTGTCTGTATTGCATTGCCATGGCACAAGAACCACAGACACAACAGAAATGTTTGAAATCCTTAATACATGCAATGGGACAGAGTCCTGAGTGTTATGTCAGCTGAGATATACCTGGAGAAAAAAAAAAAAAAAAAGCAACAGTTTACTCAGTTTACTTTGTTAAAATCATCAATAAAAAGTGAATGTTGCAAGAAGTGAAAAATACAAGTGAAAACCAAGATTGGTTGCTGTGTCCGGCAAAAATAACTAAAATGTGGAATTATTCCAGAACAAATAAACAACAATACATTGCATTTTATTATTTGGGAAAAAAGTCAGCATATGTAGTACTGAGACCAAACTTTGAATTTGTTCATCAGTGTTATCCAAAGTGAATAGGTTAGACAATTCCCTTGAATGATTTTTACCTTTGGTTGATTTAAAGTCCCGAACTGACATTTCAAGTAATTAATGTGTTCTGGATTTAAAGCACAAATAGTACCACAGATGTTAGCATGACACTTAAGCGTGTGTTTAGGTGTTTTATTGGATCAAAACCTTGTGTTCTGTAGCTCAGTTGAGAAATTTCACCAGTCTCCTTTGAAGCACATCCAAAAATGTGATTCAGAGACAGACCTTTTGCTGTAAGAACTATCAAAACAAACCTTTATTTTTGAATTACCATGAAGTTGAGTTATTTTCTGTTTGTCTATGTGTCCAGTTGCTCACTGCACAGCTATTCTTCCCAAGCAGAGCAAATGAGGTCCATTTAGCATCCTGACCTTTTCATTAGGATCCCTTCAAGAATGCAGAATTTTAAATTAATGGTAGTTTTCTTCATACAGGGTCTCTGCTTAAAGTGCTATTTTTGTGTACTAGAATCCTCCAGACCATTATCTCTGAGGGGTGTTCACAGGAGCAAACACTAGCCTCTCAAAGCTAATTTTGTTGGATTTCTTCTTTAAGCAAGAGAAAAAGATATGTTTTCCAGAGGAAAATTCATAGTGGTTGATTTAGACACCTCCTCTGAATCACTCTTCCAAGGACCAATCCTTGCCCATGGATTACTAAGGAAGCCAAGGGAGCTTAGCCTCATGAGGCCTGTTAGCCTTTATGATTGCTGCCTGTAGCCTTATGTTTTGTCTATATATCCTGAATCACAGCTCAGCCAGTGTTGCCAGGTGATAAGACTTGGACCATTACTTCAGAAGACAGTAAAATACTCCAGATCACTTTCTTTACACTATTTTATGAAAGACTGTTAAATAAATTAATACACATTTCCTTTATTAAAATAAATATTTTGTTACCATTTATGCAGAAATTATAGTACTATACATTCTATGTCATATATTTGCAGTCCTGCATATCCACTCAGTGCGTGTTAATAATGTAAAGCTACCTAAAACATACAATTTTGAATTACAGCCACAAGCATGAAGGCAGTAGTCTTTGCTATTATTTAAAAGACATGAAGATTTGGAGCAGAGTCAAAAGTTCCAAGTAGCTTATCATCTTCAGAATGTGAGAAGAAAAAGCTTGCAATAATGACAAACAAAACTGTGGGTCTAGAATAAGCAGTACTATAGTAGCAGCATATCAGTTACTGTCTTATTTTAAACCTAGGCCGTTTATCAAAATTATATTTATATTATAAACATAGTGTCTTTCCTAAGCTTCACCCTTAAACAAGGGTGAAAGAAGTAGCTCATTTTAAAGGGGCAATTCATAGTTGTCAAACCAGGCACCTTTTCTGAAACACTCTTTCCTAAAAAACTGGTTACTGAAGAAGGCCATGGATGGTGACTACTCATATAACCCAGCAAGTCTATGGATGACACCAACCTGAGTGGTGCAGTTGACACACCTGAAGGACGGGATGCCATCCAGAGGGATCTGGAAAAGCTCGAGAAATGGACCCATGACAACCTCATGAGGTTCAACAAGACCAAATGAAAGATACTGCACCTGGGTTGGGGCAACCCCTGGTAACAATACAGGCTGGGGGAGCCTGCAGAGAAGGACTTGGGGGTAACAGTAGATGAAAAATTGTACACGAGCCAGCAGTGTGTGCTTGCAGCCTGGAAGGTAAGTCACATCTTGTACTGTATCAGAAGGAGTGTGGCAAGCACATCGAGGGAGGTAATTCTGCCCCTCTACTCCACTCTGGTGAGACCCCACCTGGAGTACTGCGTCCAGCTCTGGAGCCCTCAGTATAGGAAAGACATGGACCTGTTGGAGAGGGTCCAGAGGAGGCCACAAAAATGCTCAGAGAGGTGGAACCCCTCTCCTATGTGGAAAGGCTGAGAGAGTTGGGGTTGTTCAGCCTGGGGAAGAGAAGGCTCCAGGGAAACCTTATAGCAGGCTTTCAGTACCTAAAGGGGACCTATAAGAAGGATGGGAACAGACTTTTGAGCAGGGCCTGTTGTGATAAGACAAGGGTTAATGGTTTTAAGCTAAAAAGAGGGGATATTCAGCCTTAGACACAAACAAAAAAATTTTTACAATGAGGGTGGTGAAACACTGGCACAGCCTGCCCAGAGAGGTGGTAGATGCCCCATCCCTGGAAACATTCAAAGTCAGGCTGAATGGGGCTATGAGCAACCTGATCTAGTTGAAGATGTCCCTGCTCATTGCAGGTGTTTCGCATGGATCCAAAGAAAAAGACCTACACGCAACTACTTTTGAACATAATTAATTAGATTATATTTTCCAAAACAAAACCAATATAATATGTACAAAGTATAATTTATATACAGAATAATCTACCTTCTATCAATTAGAAAAACTAATAATTGAAAATTGCTTCCCATGGGTATGAGAGCCCAATTCAAAAACATATTTCTAATGTCAAGGTAGAGAACAACCATGAGAAATTTTACTGAGTTTTTTGTTTATGCTATAGTGACAGATCTTCAGTTTGAAGCAAAACTAACCAGAACAAATCACAACAAAATAAAACAAAATGAACATAGTGCTTTCTTACTCCTTCATGTACATCTGCATTACAGTTAACAGTGTGAATTAATTGCCCAAAGACATATTAAGCTTTTTCCACCTAGTTTAAGCACCATTATTAGCTTGGCCATGCGATTTTATGTTCCAGCATGGGCCAGAAAAGTGATTAGGAATCTTTGGCCCTGCACTTGGCATTAAACTTCATATTACTATAGGTATATTATGGGCTTCCAAATAAGGTAGTTTTACAGGAAACTAAAAAATATCATGTCCTTAAAAGTACATGTACTGAGAACCTCACAGTAGTGGTGAATATAAGAAATGTACATTCATCTAGAATATGTGTTTTTATAGCATTTGTTTAATATAAGTATAGAAACATTATAAACAATTCTTCCTTTGCTATTTGTCACTAGTCCTAAGAAAACAAATGACCCTACCAGAATCCTGCCAACCTACAGATAGCTATGGACACAGGTCAGGCAATGTTGTCAAGTAGTGTCATGTTGCCTGGCCAGCTGATCTCTTCCTTACCCTTGTAAACCAAGAAATAAGAACCAATACAGACCATACTGTGTGGTGATGGAAATGATTTCTAATGGACTGTAGTTACAAGATGTTGCAGAAATATGTACATGAATATGTACATTGTTTTCCACAGGTCACATGTGTCAATGAGAATGGCCACATTCACCTTGATCTCCCTGTACTCCATACATCACACTGCTGCAATATTAATTTGACATCAAAAGTATCAGTGCATAGAGAAATGGTGTTGGAAAATGAAAAAAAATATATTCTTACCTACGGGAAAGATCAAATGTCATAGCTCATCCGTTGCATATGAGATATCCATGAAAAGGAATACTGTTCATTATTTCTTATTTTTATGCAAAGCAAGTACAAAAAAAATATCATGTTCAGTACAGATTGAACTAATATGAGCAAACTGGCTAGAATTACATTTGCAAAGCATCCAGCTAAAGTGTTTGCATTGTCACACTGATTAATGACCAACATTTGTGCCAAGCAGCCTGTAAAACTGTCTTTTGTTCAAGTCCAGTTGACATGCTGATGCTCATGGTAATGAAATAGGTGCCATCTTTTTCCCTGAAGAATAGCTTTATCACTGGAATTGGAGTTTATTTCCCTACAGACTCTAGAAGTTGATGATAATGTTCCATATTACGATTCCACATGGAACTCCACAAGTGGGAGTAGTGAAAATATTTTTTCTTCAACATGACCTAATAGCTTGACCTTTATTTAAGATGAAATGTACATTAATAAACTTAGTATTTTGGGATTTCACTTTAGTCCAACAGCATCTGTACATATTTAAAATCTAAATATTCTATGTTTTAAGTTATTTTGTCATATTTTGAAACTCTGTTGGAAAATTGATTGACTTAGACATAAGCAAAAGGCAAACAAATTATTCGAAGGAATTACAAAGGTAAGAGTTTTAAATCACAAACTAAAGAGATTGTGGTTAAATTTAATGGTCAGCTCTGTAGGATGTAATTCAAAGTTCCACAACTGTGTATTAAGTTCCAGAAATTTGTAAATGATTTAAAGCTAAATTAAATGGAATTAATAAATACCGCTATAACTAATATTTCCTTCTAAACCCTAATCTCTTTTTCAATTAATGTAAGTGTAATATTAGCCTAGCTTTTAAATTATCAGATGTGCTGTTTGGTAAAAGATGAATCATTTAATAATAAATCACTAGTACTTAAGAAATATAGAAATTCTACCTGTGTATACAAAGAAAAGGTTTGACTGTAAAATAAAATTTAATTAAAAATAAGAGAATGGTTTTGCTTGTGAGTCTTCTTTTGCAAATTAAGGCTGAATTTTCCCAGAATCTGCCAAGTACTTGTAGATCTAGTTTATTTGCATTTGAATCTTAATACCCAAGACAGAAACCTGCTGAGTCATCTCCTCTTCTGTTTGCATTTGGATTTCTGCAGAATTGAATCCAGACCCTGGAAAAATTTCTAAGTTTAACAGAAGTGGTCACACTGACGTCAGTGGGGCCGTTCACTCAAAAAGCCAAGTACGTACATAAACATCTGCAGATTCAAAGCTGTAAAAGGTCAAAATCAATCCTTCTCTAATTTGTCAGCATTTTGCCTAGCAGACCATCAAACACCCAGAGAAAACAACATATAAATTGTGATGCTGAAAAAAACAGAAAGGGGTGATTGCAGAATGTTTTAATAACTGGTACTAAAATATATTTATATTCAGTGCAAGAGATATATTAAATACAAGGTATTTCCCTTTAATGATAATTAAATACCTAACATTGCAGGTAATCAAGGTCATTAGTTTCACGTAACCAATTCTGGAGCAGCTACACCTATACAATTAATTGTTGTTGTTGTCTTTTTTCTAGTTATGCAATCAGCTATGGCCAGCTTCATCGGGTTGTTACACCCTTCTATATCAATGACGGATCATTTGTATGTATACTCCTGAGACCATTGGCACCATCCTGTGCTTGTGCACTGGCAAAGCCTCTGCTGTTTTATATGCTGGCTCCTCTGCTACAGTCTTGAGATGGTTCACTTTCAAGGACATTCTTATCCGGGAGTCTTTGACTCCAGTTCCATTCTAACACTAGGGGTTTCTAAACTTATTTGTATGCAGATCTGTAGCCCTTTCTCTACTTGTTATTGACATCTAATTACAGCAATATTAATGACAGTCATCAAAGTTGTTCACTTAAACTCATTTGATTCTCAAATTACAACTTTATTTATGAAAACATTGAATTCACAGTACCAATAAAAGGAATTATAACATTCCTATAGGAGTGAACATTAAACTGAATATTGAAGCAGCTGACATTTGTAACGTTATGTAACTAATGTCCAAAAGCAGCTGTGTCTCCATTCTCAAATGATTATGCTTATGTTCATTTCCAGCTGATGAAACAGGAATTACATGACAAAATAATGACACTTAAAACTTCACCTTTTAAAATCCTATAAAGGAGAAGAATCTCTGAAAAACAAGCAAACAAATAAACAAACAAACAAAACATCAGGTAGAATTTTTTTCACTTTTGCTGCAGGACTGCCCCAAAGCACCCAGGACCAGCACATGTTCTACGTGACCAGTCTGAGATATATTTCAAGAAATATGTGCAATAAAATCACTGGACTAAATCCAAAGTCTTTGGTTCTTTTCTTCATGTCTACATCACTTGTTTTGTGAAATTAGTTACCATAAACTGTATGAGCTGTTTATTCTACTTATTTCCAAGATTAGGAAGATCTGCTGCTATTTGCTGCATAATTATTGCTTTCTGTAAGATGAAGCAACCTGAAGATCAATTAGTTTCAGAATCTTATTTTATGGGACCACGATGTACTGTATATTAGAAAATATAACCTGATTATCATAGGTCTAGCACTACTCCCACTAAAATTGCTAGGCATTTACCCATCAGTTTCCAGTGGGAGTTCAATGAGACTCTCAAAATAATTTCTATTCTATTTTCTTAATTTTTCTGTCTTCCTCTTAGGTCAAATCATCCTCCCTGCATAATGAGAAACTGAAATACTTAGAGAAGTGTAGGAGAAACGCTATTGCATAATTTAAATACCATTGTCCTCTAATTTTACATTAAAACTTAAGACAATGTCAATACTTCTTGAAGATAAATAATTTTAACTCTTGTTTGTTTGAAGACGATGGCAGAGCAGTGGATGTGGTCTACCTTGACTTCAGCAAAGCATTTGACACCGTCTCCCACAGCATCCTCACGGCAAAACTAAGGAAGTGTGGACTGGATGATCGGGTAGTGAGGTGGACTGCAAACTGGCTGAAGGAGAGAAGCCAGAGAGTCGTGGTCAATGGGGTAGAGTCTGGTTGGAGGCCTGTATCTAGTGGAGTGCCTCAAGGGTCAGTTCTGGGACCAATACTATTCAATATATTCATCAATGACTTGGATGAGGGAATTGAGTGTACTATCAGCAAGTTTGCTGATGACACCAAGCTGGGAGGAGTGGCTGACACGCCAGAGGGCTGTGCTGCCATCCAGCGAGATCTGGACAGGCTGGAGAGTTGGGCAGGGAAAAATTTAATGAAATATAACAAGGGTTAATGTAGAGTCTTACATCTGGGCAGGAACAACCCCAGGTTCCAGTACAGGTTGGGGAATGACCTATTAGAGAGCAGTGTAGGGGAAAGGGACC
This sequence comes from Caloenas nicobarica, assembly GCF_036013445.1. NCBI lineage: Eukaryota > Metazoa > Chordata > Aves > Columbiformes > Columbidae > Caloenas > Caloenas nicobarica. Next base: position 30,279,344 of record NC_088247.1, read on the forward strand.
TGGGGGTCCTGGTGGACAGCAGGATGACCATGAGCCAGCACTGTGCCCTTGTGGCCAAGAAGGCCAATGGCATCCTGGGGTGTATTAGAAGGGGGGTGGTTAGTAGGTCGAGAGAGGTTCTCCTTCACCTCTACTCTGCCCTGGTGAGACCTCATCTGGAATATTGTGTCCAGTTCTGGGCCCCTCAGTTCAAGAAGGGTAGGGAACTGCTGGAGAGAGTCCAGCACAGGGCCACAAAGATGATTAAGGGAGTGGAGCATCTCCCTTATGAGGAAAGGCTGAGGGAGCTGGGTCTCTTTAGCTTGGAGAAGAGGAGACTGAGGGGTGACCTCATTAATGTTTATAAATATATAAAGGGTGGGTGTCACGAGGATGGAGCCAGGCTCTTCTCGGTGACAACCAACAGTAAGACAAGGGGTAATGGGTTCAAGCTGGAACACAAGAGGTTCCACTTAAATTTGAGAAGAAACTTCTTCTCAGTGAGGGTGATGGAACCCTGGAACAGGCAGCCCAGGGAGGTTGTGGATTCTCCTTCTCTGGAGACATTCAAAACCCGCCTGGATGCCTTCCTGTGTAACCTCACCTAGGTGTTCCTGCCCTGGCAGGGGGATTGGACTAGATGATCTTTCGAAGTCCCTTCCAATCCCTAACATTCTGTGAATCTGTGATTAAGTTGACTAAGCAGATATTTTATCATGTGGGTTTTTTTCTTTTTTCTGTTTTTTAAACATTCATTCTTTTTTATGAGGTTCAAAAGAGTTTAAAATTAGGGTACTTGCAAAGTTTTCTGTTCACATGAATCATTGTTAATTACAGTACTGATGCAGAGATGACACTGGTTGTCATTATCCCTAGTCCATTTACACTGATTCTGATCTCAGGGATAGCATGGAAAGAAGTAGCTTTGCCATATTTCCTGTCCACCAATTTTTTAAGTGGCACAACCCATTCTCATTCTAGCTCTGCAGGAGCAGCCAGTTCAATTTTCTTCTGTTTGCACAATTGCATAAAACCAGGATTTACATTTTCCTCCAGTTATAAACCAAAAAGGAGTCTGGGAAATGGCCCGAGACAAACTACCGCTCCTCCAGGCAGACCTAAACACAGAACAGTGGTTAGTACAGGCACAGGTGGTGAGTTGGATTCAGCTGCCCTGTTTTGAAGTAATCGAGTTTGACTCACTGACTACAAGTAGTGTTGTGCCACTTGTTCTCACCATCAGTGAGCAGTATCTGACCTGTTTTATGTAATAATTCAGATGTATCCTTTAGCACAACCTTTAAACAGGAGACAAGAAATAACCCAAAGAGGTGTGAACAAATTCCCAAAGGATTTCCTAGAGAACATTTAAGACTTCTAAATACAGATAGATATCTCCAAGTCTAAAACCAGGCTAACTAAGTTTCTGACAGTTGCTCTGAAGTAAGATGTCTTGCTCATTGAAGATAGCATGCATCAGACACAACATCTTCTGAGTTGTATATTTTTTAGCTGATTTAAGAATTGCAGGACTAAAGTAGTTTGTTTGGACAACATTCCAGAAATTCTTGGCAAATTCTATGGAAAATTCTGCATCTTTAATGGGATTCATTGTTCTTCAGATCTGCAATGTAGTTGTCACATTTGAGTGTTGATTCTGGGCTCCATTTATAGTAAGAAAAAGAGGGATGCTTTATGGTATAAGCCATCTAATGTCTAGATTTGGACATATTGAATTATACTGTAGAAATTCCACTTTGGCTTCACTGGTTATAAATGGAACTTAAGTTATCAGCTCAGCTATCAATAGCTATATCAATTGTAACTTAGGCTTTTGAAGCTAAGAATCTACATTCTGAACTGTACATGCCTTTTGTTACTTGTTGACTTTGTTCCCCAAAGTTGTCAAGAATCAACAAGTTCATGCACAGATCATGGCCATGTATAGTGAGCTGTAAAAATGTGAAAATGCTAATGCATTTCTAGAACTTAAAAGACCTTACTATTTAAATTGAAATAATGTGCTTAGAAACTGAATTAGAATATTGGAATATCAAAACTTAACTGAAAAGGAGAATATACAAGTGATATCTTTCACCACTGTCAAATACAGAGCTGCTTTAAAAAAAAAGGCATTTTGATGATAGTGTTAAATGACATGGTTTTTTGTTTTGTTTTGTTTTGTTTTGTTTTGTTTACCAAAGGAGGGTGAGGAAAATAATCTATTTTGGGAATACGAATGTTTTAAATAAACTGTCCTGTTGGAAGTATAAGCTGGCTTTAGTCAGAGAAGCAAGACTTAATTTTAGTGTTTGTATAACAATTTAGCTAAAACAGTGACAAAAATTTTACACTCCAGATGTTTGAATTATTGGTGCTTTTTCCATCAATCGGATTATAACTCAGTGGGTTCAATTGTTTGGAGCAGCATTTTAATTTTTCAGATAATTATATTTTGCATTGTATAAGTTATTTCATTTTTGAAAACTGTATTTCTGAGAATTGAAGTTGCTCATAAAGCCAATATCCATAAAGCACTGGCGTCAGTCCTTTCATTTCCTTGCAGAAGTATACTTTCTCTGAGAAAAAGAGGAAACATTCCTTTACATTACTTTTTTTCTTAGCAATCTGCAGAGTATCCATCCAGAAGAATTATGTGAACAGGCTCCAGACAGTTTGTGGAGAGTCCTTTCATGGCTCAGTTTTTACATATAACACAATTCATTGCTTTGAAGCCTACATTATCACCTTCGTTTCTTTTTAATGAGATAAACGTGAAAGGATTCATGCATGACTTGTCAATGTCCTGTCTCCTGTCTAGCATCCAAATGTAGGCTAAATCCTTGCATACATTTTATATTATAGTTGAAGTGGATATATTATTGAGAATTCTGATTTTTACCTTTAATCCTCAGTAAATTACTGGTCTCTTTGGAAGACAAAACCATCTGATAATCACCCTACAAAGTCTCATTAGACAGCTTCACAGTTTCCAGAAGAATGGAGATTCACTGTTGCTTTCACTAATGAGCATCTTTGAAGTAAGCAAATGTATGCACCAGTGTTCAGTTATGAGGAAAACAATACAGTAAAAAGAACCCTTTTGCTCATTCAAGAAGTCCCCAGACAAGTCAGAGCCATGTTTTAAAAAATATGTTTAAGGAGCCACAACTGGAAAGGACGAACAGAGCATCACATTCTTGCAGGAAGAATGGAGAAAGGAAGTTTCAAAACTTCATTTTGGAAAGAGTTATGTTTTGATTGTGTTTCCAAAATGAAATCACTCAACCTTTCTGTCATACTAATTTCATATAACCTTTATTTTCATGACTCTACCTACGTCTGTTGGGCTGATTAGCAAATGATGAAATTTAGTCCTTCACAGTCCCAGATCATGTTTAAATACTGAGTATTTACACCTCTCTTGCAAATCCAGAGGAAAAAAATGCGTTTACGTATAGAAAATGCCAATACAGTAGAACTGTAGCAATGCCAATACAGTAGAACTGTATCAATACCAATGCAGTTAACACTGCTATTAATAATAACACATTAAAGGTAATTGTTAGCTTTGCTTATTAATTCTTTCAGTTAAATCACTTTTCATGGGCAATATGTTTAGCCGAAAATATCTTATCTAAAAGCTATTGTCATGTTGTGGCCTGGCATTTGACTGGGCAGAGGAGAATCTGATGAAGTTCAACAAGGGCAAGTGTAGGGTCCTGCACCTGGGAAGGAATAATCCCAGGTACCAGTACAGGTTAGAGGCGGACCTCGTGGAAAGCAGCACTGTAGAGAAGGACTTTGGAGTTCTGGTTGACAACAGATTGACCATGAGTCACCAATGTGCCTTTGTGGCCAATAAGGCCAACGATATCCTGAGGTGCATTAAGAAAAGCGTGACCAGCAGGTCGAGGAAGGTTACCCTCCTCCTCTACACCGCTCTGGTGAGGCTGCATCTGCAGTACTGTGTCCACTTCTGGGCTCCTCAGTTTAAGAAGGACAAGGAATTCCTGGAGGAAGTCCAGCGGCAGGCTACAAAGGTGGACCATCTTTCTTATGAGGAGAGACTAAGAGAGCTGAGTCTGTTCAGCCTGGAGAAGAGAAGGCTGAGAGGAGATCTTATCAATGTTTATAAATATCTCAAGGGTGGATGTCTAGAGGATGGAACCAGACTCTTGTCAGTGCTGCCCAATGATAGGATGAGGGGCACAGGGCACAGACTGAAGCATTGGAACTTCTATCTGTCTATAAGAAACTTCTTTACTTTGAGGGTGACAGAGCAGTGGAACAGGCTGCACAGAGACGTTGTGGAGTCTCCTCTGGAGACATTCAAAACCCACCTGGACACATCCCTGTTCCATCTACTCTAGGTGTACCTGCTTTAGAAGATGGCTGATGGTAGATATCTCCAGAGGTCCTTTCCAACCCTAACCATTCTGTGATTCTGTGATGTAATAGTTCTAAGCCCAAGTTTGTTACATTCTACTTTGACAGCTGACACCATATCATTCAGATATAAGTCTAAAACCATCTTCCTCCGAAGCTCAATGTCTTTTTAAGAATACAGGCTCTCCTTGATGCATACATACATCTCCTAATAATGTTAATGGTGTTTGATTCATTCACTGATAGAAAACATAATTTGAATACACTAAATATTTCCATACTGTATAGATTACAACCATATCTCAAACTGCTTAATTCTAATTTTATTTACAAGGTAGCTCTGAACTTAGAGTAATTTGATATTAAGATTAATTAGTCAGCTACAGAGGGAAAATACCAGCTCATATGCTAGGCTACCTACAGAAATTATCACCTCCACCACAATCATCTTTCAATCATATTCTTAATTTCACAAAACTGGGACAGAACCTTAGCTCAGGTAAATCAGTCTTTTTCAACATGACACATTTCTCATGAGAATATAAAAGAGAGAAAAGGTAATCCAAAATATCATAGTGTCTCATGTTGTTTTCAATCCTTCTTAATCTGTTTCTAAGCTCAAAAACTTTGATTGTAGGTGCCTGGATATTACTCTTGTTGAAGTCAGCGAGTCATATCTCTGCTGATGTAACTCTATTGAAATCAATAGAATTAAACCAGGGAAAAAAAATGGGCCAAATAGAAGTCTCAGCATGTGTCTCAGAGCAGAATAGCCATTTTCTAGTGAATCCATCACTGTTGTATTTTTGTGCCAGTTTGACTGAGAGAGTTATTTCATGAGTGTATGTATATGAGTGAAAAATAAGGAATTGCAATCATAATTCATTTTGTATTGAAATAAATGATTCAGCAGATCCTATGTACTTACTTTGCCAGATAGAAATACATGTATATCAATAAGAAACATAAAAATCTGCAAAAATGCTCACAATCAATTATATTGTATGAAGGTCAAGGCTAAATCCTCTGTGATATGCTCCATCTCCACATACCCTGAGGAACTCCCTTTGCTTAGTGTCCTATCTTGACTTCTCCAATTTTTTCTCTTTGTATTACTGGGTCTTTCTCATGCTTTTTACAATATCCCTTCTCCTACCCCTGAAACAGAAATTCTGTTTCAATCTTATTGAAAATAACACCACTTAAACACTGCAGGTTGCTTAGGAGAATTCCTTTGGAGGATCCATAATGTACCTGTACATGGCTGTGCATGCATGTGAGTTTGTGGTTGAAGGGGAGCTGCAACTGGAGTGGAACTGTGGGTCTTGTGGACTCAGAATATGCAAGAGTCAACAGCTGGCATCCAGAGGTCAGTTACTGGGCAGATTGGAGGGATCCACATTGTAGATGTGGGTATGTATTTCCCGTAAAGGGATCTTCATTCTGATCAGCTAGAGAAGGGAAATGATAAGGCCATTGGTGCTGTTTGTGTCTGTGTGAGTGCTGAGTGTGTCAACTGTGTTAATCTGTGTGCCCAGCCGTGTGCGTATGTACTGTGTGCATGGGTGCCTATAGAAAACATTATCAGTCTCAGGCTGGACCTGGAGACACAGAGCCATGGTAGCCTCTGCTGCCTACTGGATTCCTACTGGATTCAGAAACTCCTGACACTTTTATTACTGATCTTGCACTATTTCTGTGTAAGCACCTGTAGCTCACATAGTCCAAACATAAAGAATTAAGGTTTATCCATTAACGTTTGCAAGAAAGGCTGCAGCTTTTGCATCTGAATACCAAGTACTTTTCGGTTACCATAGGTTACTTCTTCAGAAATAGCCATAAAGGGTATCAAGAAAATTGCTTTTCTTTAAATTATTTTTCCTTTAAGTAACAGTTTTAAGTTTATCTTATAACTCTGAACACCCTGTAGTTATTTACATCAATACAATCTGAATGTGATGTGGATCATACATGATGCTAGATCAGAATAAAAGCGGTCTATACTTATTTTGTACAGCAGAAGCAAAAAAATGGAAAATACTGTCTACTGTGCTCATATTTTGCTCAATAATTATGAATCCAGTTTACAATTTATTTTATAACAGCAGACAGTTTATTTAGCTATTGTAGCCTAATAGTTGTTACAAAAGAGATCTCTAGCAGCAAATATTAGGTTGGTGCAAAAAGTAATTGCGGTTTTGGACCATGAATTTTAAATCATTATAACTAGGCTCAAACATCTTTATTTATCAAAATAGAAACCATTACAATCAACACATTTTTGCCGACAAGAAATAAGTTTGTTTATTCCTCTAGTGTAAAAATCAGATGTAATGGTTTCACTGGGATTCAGAAAGCTGTAGTGGATCAGACCAGCAGCAGATCACCAAACAGTGACCATGACCATTTTGGTGCAAGTTTGGCTTTGGGAAATGCTTTGGAGGTTCTTCTCAGACCAGCCACCGAGCTGGTCATTACCAGTTGTTGTAGAAAATCCACTTTTTGTCACATGTTACAGTCCGATTGAGACATGGTTCATTGCTGTTGCATAGAATAAGAAAAGACAGTACTTCAAAAAATTTTTTTTTAATTTTATTTTTGGTCAGCTCATGAGGCACCCACTTCTTGAGCTTTTTCACCTTTCTAATTTGCTTCAAATGCCGAATGACTGTAGAATGGTGGACGTTGAGTTCTTCGGCAATTTCTCATGTAGTTGTAAGAGCATCAGCTTCCATGATTGCTCTCAGCTGGCCATTGTCAACTTCCAATGGCTGGCCACTGAAGTCTTTATCTTCAAGGTTCTCGTGTCCTTTGTGAAACTACTTGAACCATCACTGCACTGTACACTTGTTAGCAGTTCCTGGGCTGAATGTGTTGTTGATGTTGCAACTTGTCTCTGCTGCTTTCCGACCCATTTTGAACATGAATAAGAAAATCAGTCACATTTGCTTTTTGTCTAAGATCATTTCTACAGTCTAAAATAAATATAAAATAAACAGCAAGTAATAAGTCATTAGCAAAAAAAAAACCATAAAGCGAGAAAAGTGCATTAAAATGGTATATAACATAATCACATTTATTTAAGAATGCATTCCCATATCAAATGGCAAATTTCAATGATGCAAAACCTGCAATTCCTTTTGCACCAAGGATGCATCTAGCATGCACTTGGGCTTGGTGTAAACAGGTGTATCTCAAGCCAGACATGGATATTTGCTTCTGAAATAGCATATTATTCCACTAGTGCTTATAGCACTCCTGCAGTGAGAGCAAGAGTTCCTCTGAAGATACGTTAAATCAACATTATATCATAAATATTTTCAGTAATGAAGTGTATGGTGACTCCCTACATAAATTTTACAGTGTGGTGATTTCCATGGTGATGGCTGCGATAAAAACATCCACAAAACAAACAAACAAAAAAAATCCAACCAAACACAAAAACATAGAGATCCTGGGAGGAGAGCATACTCTTCCCCTGAATCACTCTATACTGCTCCCTGCAAAAGGCAGAGAAAGGTGAAAAACACATTATTGAAATCTACTGTATTCAGGTACTATTTAAAGTGTCAATCCATTTGTAATACTACTGAAAACTTTTTGATATAAAATGTTTACCTAGTTCTAGTAAGGCATTACAGAAATATCAAAACATGCTGTCATAGTTGCTTAAAATATGTTTGCCTTCTGACATAGCCTTTTTTGCATCCTTACTCATGTCTGCAAAGTATAAACTTTTGTATCTGGCAGAAAGGAAATTCTGAGTAACCCTTCTAACTTCTCACAGTTTTCCAGAAAGATTAAAGAGGATAGAGTCACCTCTCAGCAATGAAAGCATACTAAGCCAGGAGACTGGTCTCAGAAGCTTTAATGACATAAACTGTAGTTTCTCATGGCTGGCTAGTGTGTGCTGCTAGCAAGAGCAAATAAAGAGTTCAGGCTCACATTGCTCATTGTTCAGAAGAACAATGGGAAAATATATTCAGCTTGTTGAGACTTAAGACAGTTCAGGAAAATTCTGATTTCTTCCCATCCCTGGAGAGTATTTGATTAAAAGACTATGTAGCTGGACAACCTTGCTTATTGTGAAAAAGTCTGCTGTAGAAAAGCAATTTCCATTGGTTCCTGAAAAATACTGAATCTTTAGGAAAAGCTATTTATTTTAGTCAGAAGTCTTAAGATAAAAAGAGATACCTCCTTAGTTATCTATTTCTTTGTATATTTTTTTTTTCCAATTTTAACTTCTGGGTTTTTTGTGGGACTGGCAAAGCCATTAGCTCACAAGTCTGTCCTGTGCCCTCTTACATCCTGTAAAGTGTCTAGAAATTATTGTCTACCTGTATTACAGTTGCAGAACTACAGCTCTTATGGATGGACTCTAACCCTCATTCCCCATCCCCCTGTGCTGCTTGGGGAGGCTGGAGGAGGTAGAGGAGTCATGAATTGAGGAGTGAAGTTGAGCTTGGAAAGAGGGGATGCTGGGGAGAAGGAAAAGGAGGTGCTCTGTAGTGGATCAGACACAGCCCTTTCTCCTTGAAGGGACTGCAGCCCATGGAAGACCCACCCCAGAGCAGAAGAACAGAGCACAAAAGATGCAGCAGCAGTGAGAAACCTCTGTCCTGGCCACAACCACTCACCACACTGCCTGTTGCCTCACTGAAAGCACTGAGCATAACTTGCAGTAATGACAAGTAGGGAGGAGAGGTGTCTGGAATGAAAGCGAGCCTTGGAAAAAAGGAAGAAAATCTGTTCTCTCTAAGTATGTAAATGTTTGTTACTATTTTTTTTGGTTTTGTTCTCCATTACCTGAGTCAGTAATTAAATATTTATTTTAATTGACTAAGTTAGATCTGTTTGCCTGCAACAGTAACTGTAATCTCCCCTTCTTTATCTCAACCCATAAACTTTCTTGCTCCTATTCTTCCTATATTCTCCCTCTGTCCAGCTCAGGAGGAAGTAAGTGAGCAGCTGGGTGATCCCTTGGATGCCCACCAATGCTAACCCACCCCATTTTGTTTTAGTGGAGATATCATTTAGAAAGCAGATGTTGAAAACTTCTTTTTCTGTTGTTCCTCTGCTTAAATAAATTTAGCTAGGACTCTCTGACTGTGGAGCGAAGATTTTCCTTGGTTACTTATACTAATCACAGTATTCTTACTAATGATAAGGAAGAGAAGAAAAATAATCAAACTGATTAAAAACAAACACACAATTAAACCCTTTACATATTGGAGGAGAACCAATACAAAACACAAATGAAACTCCAGCTTTTGATCATCAAATAGTTATTAGACTGCCTCAAAACACATATGAAGCCCCAGTATCTTTTGGATAGGCTGTGAGGAAGCCTTCGGGTTTGGTTCCATACTTACAGATGCGGGAAATAATGAGAAGAGCAAGCACTGGATGAGGCTCTGAGCAGCTTGATCTATTTGAAAATGTCCCTACTCATTGCAGAGGGAGTTCAACTAGATGACCTTCAAACATCCCTCCTAACCCAAAACATTCTATGATTCCATGAAATAGCTCAGGGAATTCTCATTTTCCCTCAGTGTATTGTTCCTGCCTGCTGTATGCTCACAACTCTTCTCACTATATTACCACTCATGTTTATGGAGTCATAATACAGACTGATACAGAAACTAATTCTCAAAGCTAAAAAGGTATGTATCCACCTGTGATTGGAAGATAGCCTTCATGGACAGTGCTTCTGAGCACAAAGACCAGAACACACTCATGATCTTGTCGAAAGCATGCATTTTAAGTTTTCAAAGCAGAAATTATTCCCACTGTCTCTTTTCTAAGATCCACTGCAGCAAACTACGAATGCTACAGAAATATGAAACATATGCTTAGACTTTGATCCTGCCAACTGTTCTGCATAAACCTAATGCTAAGATTGTGCATAGTCCCATTTACTGATGAATATATTTTTTTACAGAACCGAGACTTTATATTCCACTGCCTGCATCATTTGCAAACAGTGATTTCCCTCTAATAATTATTCTATTTTTAAATATTTACCATCTACCATTTCTCTAAATGAAGAATTAGTCTGATTGCATTTTTACTTTACATACATTTACAACAATAGACCTATTGCCAGCAGCTAAAGTGATCTTTAAAGGTAAGGTTTGTGGAAGAGTAGGTCTTTAAGGTTATTCTTTTTTCTCAGCTCAGAAATCAAATTGTCTTCCCACACAAAATTCCCAATGAGAAAATTACTATTAATTGCAGGATGCAGTGATAGAAACAGTGTAAAATGTAAATATGTAATAAAAAATATTATTATTCATAGATCAAACTGATAGTCAGGATTTTTGTTAATCAATAGGTGTGCTTTATATAGTACCTTCCAATATAAAATTGAGCATATTGCAATATGTCATACTCTGTTATTTACAGGATTTTAAGTTTTCTTCTAATGCATTCATCTCCACAGAACACTATCTTTATCATCTTGGTGTCCACTAGTGTTGCCAGTTTGCATGCATTATGATGCCGTAGTAAGCCAACATTCTTTGCAGGGCTTATGAGTTAGCTAGACAGATTCAGTTCAAGTTAAAACCTCTCACCGGAGTCATCAACCTGTTAGGTAATCTATTGCCCTTGTTGATTTTTGCTCAAATTTGCTTAAAATGTAAAATTCAGGAGCCAATCCTTACTCCATTCATCTTATACAAAGACCCTTTGTATGTCAGCAGTCTATCTAGTTTCAACTTACATTTTAAAGCATTAGAAGTAATTAATTATTTTTCTAGCTTTTATTTTAATGGGTTTTAAATATGAAAATGACAGATACAAAACATGGTATATTCTTGGACTTTTTTATAAAATCACCTTAAATACTTTGTTATTTGGGGATTTTTCATTTTTTTGTCGTCTATGGCAATGAACTTTGATAGTAAACAGAAAATTCCTGTCATTAGGGTTTATGAAAGAGACTAAATAGTCTGTATTACAAACTGAAAGGAGGTCATGCAGAAGGGGTACACCAAAAGTCTACAAACCTGTGAGTGGACAGTGGGCGTGAAGGAACTGTTCCATTGCTAAAGCTTGTGACCTTCATTTGAAGCTATTATACTAGAAGCCAGATTCAGAATAGTCAAAGCCAGCTGATTCTCCAAATCATATCAAGCAGATCTGTAGTACTCCTTGCCAAAGAACTCTGTGAATTAAAAAAAGTGTACCTAAGTTTAAAGGGAGACTGAACAAGTATTTGAGAAACACTGGGGGCAAATTTAGGATGTCAAAGTGTTGGCTGTTCCATGATAGCTGTATGTTTTCCAAGTTTATGCAGCAAAACCAATACAAAGTCAATTGTCTTGGTTTAAGTGCATTTCAAATAAGCTTTTTCTATTATATCAGAGCTGACTTCTGTTACACTAGTAATATCTGTTACTATATAGCTTAAACATGGTACTAATTAGTTCTTTTTACTCTGAAATACAATAAGTAGATGCATATTGCCTGTTTTCAGGCTGTGAGAGTTTGCTTGTCTTAAAAAGAATTAAAATTTTCATTTTTAGCATACTGACACTGCTGCCATAACTTGTAGCTGAAGTTTCCCTATGAAACCTGTGACTGATTTAAAATCTGAAAGTTTTAAACAGAACTCTATCAAAGATTGAAAAGAGTAACCTTTCAAATTTGAAATTTTAAGGTTTTATTTCCAAAGATGAGTCACGTTTCTGCATCATCATCCTTTGAATCACTTCCAGCTGTAACAATTATCATGTGGTCACCTATATATATGCTTATCTGATTTGGAGGTCAGATTTGTTTTCCCTTTCCCTCTTCCATTTTTCTGCTATCCATTAATATTAATAACTGGAAAATTTCTACTGCATTGTATCTTTTGAAATGCATAAATATAAGGATCAGAGGGGTTGGGGTTTTTTGTTTGTTTGTTTTAATTTGGTAACATGTATTTATTCTCTGTATAAACTTTTAAACATTGGTTCACTGCTCAGGTTCTTTAAGTTGATTATTTCTGTTTGTTTATTTCCCTTTGGTCTACTTCCTTGTCACCAGTTCTGATCCTGCTTTTGTTCATTGGTAGTATTCTGCAGAATGGCCAGATAAAGACTTTTCTTATTGTTGAATCAAGACCTCTGTTTACAAAATCTGAGTTTGTTTGACTCAGAATAAGGCTAATCCAGTGTAATCATATACCTAGCACAAAATAAGCAGTCTCTACAGCCTCAGCCTAGATCAGTTTTATTTTAGTCTTTATATACCTGTGATGTGGTTCCCACCTTTCCTGTTGCCTCTTTGCTATAGGATTTTTCTTTGACCCATATCCAGATCCATACACTAATGATTTCCTTCTGTTTCTTAGTATGTAATACAGTTGTCTCCTGGGCTTCCCTTTTCCCCTGTATTCCATAAACTCTTTGTCTTTGTAAAATTCTTAACGAAATCATGAAAAGAGGTGGCAAAGGTCATAATAATAATTTTCCTGACACTTTTTATTCATGTTCAGTGAGTGTCTTAAAATTATCAAGATAACTATGATCAGAATGAGCTGGATATTTAATACACCCTAAATATAATCCTCAGGTACTTGAAATAGCAAGAATTAGGGCTTTTGCTAACCATGCCCATCAGCCAAGGATCACATTTTCTGTGATTATCTACAAATCTTAGCCTGCATTAGAATATGAAAGTGGACTAAAGGATTACGTGTTTGATGTTTCACTTAAGTATTCTTGATCACAAGCAATTTATCCTCTACTGTTCTCCAAAGCATTTTATGAGTGGCACTTTCTGAGCTCAGAGTTGTTATTGTATTTTATGACCAGACTGTGATTTGTAGAAAGTTGTAGTCCATCAAATGATGTTAGATGTGTAAAAAAAAAATAGACAAAACCTACCCTTTTCATTGGTTGCTCTTTCTAAGTGCAACCGTTTGGTCCATAGGTTTTAGGGGTAAATATCAAAAGACTCCAACTAAAAGACTTTACATATCATAAATCTCTGTATGATACATCACTCTGTCTCTTTCTTTATGTATTCAGTAGACTACAAACTATCTGAATTTCTACAGCAACCCCAAGGATGTCTTTCTAACTAACCAGTTTTAAAAGGATGATAAGCAGGTTAGATATTCTGGACATGATTCTGATGAGGGGCTTTTTGTCTGTCTTTGGTTGGTTGGTTGTTTTTTGTTTTGTTTTGTTTTGTTTTCCCAACAAGATATTCTGGAGTAACATAAGTCAAGACAGAGGGGAAAATCAATTGAAACAGCAATCTATACAACTGGCAATATGCTTTTCTCTAAAAGCATGCATACACTTAATGTAGTGTAGCTGACGAGTAACAGTTGTTACAGTAGTGAAGGTAGACATCTGAGCTTTAACTGGCAACTGTCAGATAGTTTTGTTTTATATTAAGTCATGTTACTAATTTTCTAAAAAATTAAACAAAATATCAAACTGAAACATTGATCCAGTGAAGACTATGAATTCAAGTGTGCATATATACACGTGTATAGTCACACAGAACATGTGTATCCAAAAGTCAATAATATGTCAACCAGTTTATCCCATTAGCCTGAAAAGATCAGCTAGTCTGCATTATTCCTGTTTTATTCAGAAAATGCTTGCAGTGATAGAGGTCAAATATTCTCTCTCAGCAAAAATGTTCTAATGCTTAACTTTTCTCACAACTACCAAAAAAAAAAATCCTGACATAAATAGTCGTTGATGTAATGCAAGTCTCTTACTTCTTAACCTGTCTACATGTGACATGGAGAAAACCATTTATTACCTTTCTCTTGGCAGATATCTTTTATATATAAAGGCTGTCACATGATCTCCTTTCTTTCTCTCTCCTTTTTGTCTAGATAAAATAACTCAATTTCTTCTTATTCTCTGTCCTCATTTCATGCAGTGGATTATACCCACCTTGCAGATGTCCTTGTAGAATTTCATCTTTTTTTCTGACCATTTCTCCATTTTCTCAAAATTATTCTGAATTCAACATGCTTACAGACTCCAGAAGGTTGATGTCATCTGTAAATTTAATCAGTATACTTGCCACTCCATCAGCCAGGCTGTTAATAAAAATGCTGCACAGTACTACAGCCATCACAGACTCCCTTGGAATTCTGCTCAGTCCATTCTTCAGTTTTCACAGTAAACCTTTAATAATTGTTCTTTTTGTACATCTTTACAATCAGCTTTTTGCTCACCTGATAGCAATCCTATGGGGAAAATATTGTAGGCAGTATCAAAATAATTGCTAAAATGAAGCTATATGGCACCTCCTAATGCTCATCTGCAATTCTTATTTCTTCATGCTTTGGAAAAAAATAGCCAGAGTGTGAATAGCTATTGACAAAGGAAAGTTAGTGGCTGTCTATTCACTTGCTCATCTTTGGAACGATCAAAAAGTTGGATTGTTTTCTTTTTCTGCAGTTACAAACACAACATAATGAACCAAAATATTCCTATACTAAATATATTCTTATAATTTAACATTATAACTTATAACATTCTTATAAGTAAATATACAGCTTCCAAGTATATATTTCAATAATATATTTCCAATAATACATCACTCTCATTCCTTACAAAAAAGAAAATCCTTTTAATAATATGCATTATACATGCATTTTCCAGGTTTTGCGACCTTGCTAATCTTCCACATTCCCATAGGTAACCATTAAGTATAATCTTAGAGAGTAGCCTGTCAACACAATATGTCATATTTGACTCTTAATAGCATGTTCTTATAATTCTATAATTAGAATTTATACTTCCAGCATTATAAATGCAGCAAATTCACTTAGCTTAGATATTGTCATTACATGTCATTATCTTATTTTTAGTGGTCTGTGTATAAACCAGATAAATAAAAACTAAATCCACTCAATTAGATAATTAATATAACATATATTTAATGTGGACAGAATGTTCAATTGTTCTTTGCAAAATGTGTTGTAGCATAGTTGATGGTCTTTTAGAAAATCTCAAGTTTTTTCAAGGTACCACAGACGATGTTAAGGTGGTTTTTAGTCTTTCAAAAACATGTTTACTTTTTTTTTTACAGTTAAGTTGATAATTCATTTCTGTAAAATTTCTGGAGAATCAGTGTAAAATGACATAGAAATACACTATAATGTAATTATTAGACAAAAGCATTAGAGCAAAGATAATTGTTGAAAGTTGTTGATGGACTGTTTGCAAGACTAAGAATAGGTACTTTTATTTGAGAATTACTTATGTGACTTAACTGTTTTTCACCTCATCAATGTAGCTTCTCCAGACTGGACTGAAGTTGTTAAATCAATCTGGTTAAGTCCTTCATTTGGGGCCAGGTGGGGAGGAGAAGGGTAAGGTTAATATGGGAATTCTTTACGTTATGGTTTAATAAGACTATTTTGTGCAATAAGTGACTAAGCAAGCAAACAGTAGATAGTATTTTATATAAATGAAGATTCATGTAATGTACTTCACCAGAAAGGAGTTAACTGAAATATTAGCTTCAGATTTATACCAAGCACTCATGGTGCTTAAAACGATAAATCTAATTCTTTGATAAGAAAAATGTCATTCATCAAGTCTGTCATAGGTTTTCCGATAGTTTTCACCACTGTAGGGAGAAAATTCGTGTGGCCAAATCTTGATTAGAGTTCAAGCTGGCCAGTGCTGTGAAGGACAGAAAAAAGAGATTTTTAAAATATATTAACAGCAAAAGGAAGACCAGAGATAACATTAGTTCATTACTTGATAAGGTCGGTCACCTCACAAATAGGGATGTAGACAAAGCGGAGATTTTTAATGCCTTCTTTGCCTCTGTTTTCAACACTAATAATGGGCCCAGAGGCACCTGAACCCTTTGTTGGAAGACCATGACTGGGGCAATGATAAATTCCAAGCCAACTCTGAAGTTTTTCAAGACTTGCTGCTCCACCTGGATGCACAAAAATCTATGGGGCCCAAAGGCATTCATGCCAGGGTACTGAAAGAACCAGCCAATGTCATCGTGGGATCTCTCTCTTTTATTTTTCAATGGTCTTGGGAGTCTGGAGAGATCTGGAAGCTGGCAAGAAGAGTAAGAAGGAATACTCTAGTAATCACAGGTCTGTCAGTCTAACTTCAGTGCCCGCTGAAATTATGGAGAAGGTTATTCAAAAACACTTTAGAGACAATGCAGTCACTGGTCATAGCCAGCGCAAGTTCATGAGAGGAAAGTCCTGCTTAATTAACTTAATTTCCTTTTAGGACAAGGTCACTCATTTGCTTGATGAAGGGAAGCCAGTAGATGTGGTGGGTTTGGATTTTAACAAAGATTTTGATACTTCACAGTATCCTTCTGGATAAACTGTCCAGCACACAGCTCGACAAGTCCATAATGCAACTGGTGAGCAATTAGCTGATGGGTCAGGCTCAAAGAGTTACAGTAAATGGGATTATATCAGGCTGGTGGCCAGTCACCAGTGGGGTTCCCCGGGGCTCAATTTTAGGGCCAGTTCTTTTAAATGTTTTTATAAATTACCTGGACACAGGAATCAAAAGTACATTAAGTAAGTTTGCTGATGACACTAAATTAGGAGGAGCTGTGGACTCCCTCAAGGGTAGAGAGGTCTTACAGAGAGGTCTGGATAGGTTAGAGAGCTGGGCAATCACCAGCCTCATGAAATTTAACAAAAGCAAGTGGCAGATTCACCACATGGGGTGGGATAATCCTGGTTTTATGTGCAAATTGAGGGACAAGAGGCTGGAGAGCAGTCCCATGGAAAGAAATCTGGGGGTCTGAGTGGATGGCAAGTTGAATATGAGTCAATAGTGTGCCTTGGCGGCCAAAAGGGTAAGCCATGTCCTGAGGTGCATCAGGCACAGCATAGCTAGTTGATCAAGGGAGGTGATTGTCCCAATCTATACTGCACTGGTGCAGTCTCACCTGGAGTACTGTGTGCAGTTTTGGGCACCTCAGTATAAGAAGGACATCAAACTATTAGCGTGTGTCCAGAGCCAGTTGACCAACTGGTGAAAGGTCTCAAGGAGCACATGAGGTCACTTGGTTTGTTCAGCTTGGAGTAGAGAAGGCTGAGGTGTGACCCCATCAGAGTCTACAGCTTCCTCAAGGCAGGCAGCAGAGGGGGATGTGCTGATCTCCTTTCTCTGGTGACCAATGATAGGATACGAGTAAATGGAATGAAGCTGCATCAGGGGAAGTTCAGATTGGACATTAGGAAAAGTTTCTTCACTGAGAGGGTGGTTGGTCACTGGAACAGGCTCCCCAGGAAGTGGTCACGCCACCAAGCCTGTCACAGTTCCAGGAGCATCCAGACAATGCTCTTAGTTATATGGTTTATTTTTAGGTAGTGCTACAAGGAGCAGCAAGTTGGACTTGACGATCCCTATGGGTCCCTTCCAACTTGAGATATTTTATGATTCTTTAATTGTATTTACAATTTTTTAGGAACAGTTTGGGATGACATTGTAATTTAGAAATAAAATAAAATTTTAAATAATTTCGTATAATGTATATTCCATAAGTCAGCTCATTGACAAGGTCCTTAATTTCATTGCAGGTAGCAGCGTTTGCACCCCAAAAGTCTAATACAAGGATATGATCTGCTTTTGTGATGTTTCAGTTCTCGTGAATTTGTTACTTTATATTGTAGGCTTCCAAATTGTCTCTCAGTATTTTCTCTCTTCATCTCAACTCTACACTAAAATGAGTTCTATAATTGGATTTCTGCTGGTGTCTTCTTTTCCTCTCCTTATTCTAAAACCATTAACTTCAGCCAGAGAAACTGTAGTAAAAATAAGCTATTAGGCTGACTACTATTTAGTAAAGATTGGATATTTATTTGTTATACCATTCAGAGACCCTCACTGTAGATCTGATAGCAGAACCAGCCTTTGAATTAAGGTCATCCAGGCACAGGGCAAAAGATTAACTAAAGAGATTAAAACCTCTGCACTGGTCTGTGGCAAGTAACAGTATGTCTGAAAAAATGTAGTGGCCATGAGTCATGCTGGACAGTACTCTTTAAAATTTTCTGCATGAGATCAACTTTGCATTATAGTTTAAATTATGTTATGATAAGAAAGTTTGATTGTGGTGAATTTTCAGTCACTTCATTGCTGATTAAGGAAGCAGCTATTCACATCACCATCTTTGGTAAGGTTTCACTTTTTGATCAATCTAATTTTTCCTGGTTTACTTGTATTGAGAATTTTTATGAAACAGGGCTTTGTGACATAATTTTTATTGCTCAAGCAGGTTATAAATCCTTTCTGAATCATATGAAATCTATCTTCTGTTAGACTAAGACACCAAAAAAACCCCAACCCTTCAAAGTCTCACTTTCCTGTTTTCTTGAATAATAGTAATGTAATCTTGTTAAACCGAAATCATGTCCATTAACTGATTCTTCAAGCTTTTCTTCCTCCTTCGTTACTTTTTCTGGCCACCTGTTCCTTTTAACAATTCATTTCTTATAATACCAGTACAAAGACTTATAGAAAAAAAGTAGCTAAAATCATTGTAACTCTCACACTAAGTGCCTGAGATTTCCAACACATGCTAAACTCTGTACAAACAGTAAACATTAATAAGAAGGCTGTTAAATCAACTGAACTCCTTTAGGCATGCTGACATGCCCTAAAATTAAAGATATGGAGAAGATAATGAAAGTTTGAGGTCTATAAGGACTGGAATAGACTGTGATGAAAGGCATTTTGCAAATGAGCTGACTTCAGTCAGACAACTCTCATTATATGGGATTATTCACCATGAGCCAAAGCATCATAATGTGTTCAAGAGACAATGCACTAGATTTAAAAAGGAACATTTTAAGCACTTCATAGCTAAATATAGAGAAGAACTAGTTGATACTAAATCATACAAAACTAATTTGGTCATATCTCAAAGGGCATCTGTATGAGGTATTAAATACACTCTTCGCATGTTATTCAGAAGCCACTGGAAAAAAAAGTCTGGAGTCAAAAGAGATCCTATTCACTCTCTTCCCACTCGTCAAAATACATTATTATCTGAGCATCACTTTAATTCCACTATTCCTAAGCACTTGATAGAATGGTTACCCCGAAATTAAAATGTGTACTATACTGGACACAGATCTGTCAAAATAGATTCTGTCCAACAGGAAAGAGATCAGTTTCCCTGAGTTACATTTGCTTCCTAAGGGGCACTGGGAGCAATGCAAAAATATGGTGGTGCTTACATGGAATGCATCATAATCTTTCAGTCTGGCTAACAAATCATAGAGGAATAGATCTGGGCACATATTCAGTGCTTTCTTCTGTGTGTATTGACATGTATTTTAAAATATGTTCACTACAACTGTTTTCATGTCCCTGTCTGCAGAAACATTTGAAAAATTAGTGAATATTCAGCAAATACTAATACCATGAAACAAACAGAAGAGTGATTTCATGAAGTTGCTTGCTTGATGGCTCTTCCGCTCAATAAATGAGTCTCTTTAAACCTGAGAGTAAAAATATGTCATGTGAACTAAACAAAATTAGACAAAATGAGGCAGTACTGAAGACATAACAAAGGATTATCTTACTGTTAAAAAAAAAAAAAAGAATAAAAAAAAGAGCAAGAAAGCCATACGAGAGACAGACATATAGACATCGATATCCTGGACATAACATGACTGAAAAGATGATGACCATGAAGATGATTAAGAGTCTGTAGCATATTTCATATGAGGAGGGGCTGACTGAGCTGGGACTCTTTAGCCTGGAAAAGAGAATGCTTGTAAGGAGTAAAGTAGACAGAGCCAGACATTCCTCAGTAGTGCCCTCAGTAATGAGTGCAAATTGAAAATCAGGAAATTCCATTTAAATTTAGGAAAAAAAAAGGGTAGTCAAACACTGGAATGGCTTGTCAATACAGATTCAAAACCCACCTGAGCCAAATGCTTTGCAACTTGCTGTAGCTGACCCTGCTTGAGCATGGGAGCTAAATGAGAGGATCCTCAGTCGTATCATCCAACTTCAGGGATTCTATGAATACAATTGCATCAGAGCTAACAGATTTCCTGAAACAATAAAGTAATTAGGCCAGAAATGGAAAAAATATATATTGTTGAAAATTAATGTAAATTAATATATGTATTAACAGGAGCTTATCTGTAAGAGGAAGCAGTACATAGCCTTCTTTGTTGTGTTGTGCTGAAGACAAAGCGATCCAGGTAGGTAACCACACTGTATAAGCCTGTCGTATGGTTTGAAAATGTCATAAAATGTGGTGACTAAACATGGATCCTCTAGATCTCAGGAATTACCCAGAGGGGTTGTTCTGTGAGATAATATATGTCACAAGAATTCCTCGGGTTTATTGTAGTTTATTTCTACTGAAACAATGCATGAAGAAGGATCTGTTTTCACACAGTTCTCATCTTCAGCTCCTCAATAAGAAGTTTCAAAAAGAGGTATGCTACTTTGATATTTTCAAAACCAAATATTCCTTTTTTTCTGTTCAATAGCTTCCAACTTCAAAAAACTGAATAGAAATAAGAAAGAATTAGAATAATAAAACAAATAAAAACAAAATGAAACAAACAAAAACCCTACAAACAAAAAAGGCAAAAAACACACCACTTCTGTAGATTCCACTTCCTGCCTTTCTTGAAGAGTGGCAGGAGTGACATTTTCTTTCTTCTAGTCCTCAGGAACCTCTTCCGATCACCATGACCTACCAAAGATAATTGAAAGTGGCCTCACAGTGGCATCAGCCAACTTCCTCAGAAGTTGTGGGCGCATCCCATCAGACCCCATGTACCACATCAGGCCCCGTGCACTTATGTTTGTCCAGTTTTTCAAAGTGCTCTTTAACATGATCCTCTTCCACCAAAGGTGGAATAAGTGAGCTTCTTCCATAAGTAACTAGTTGTGAATTATTTACTCAAACATAAAAATTAACTACTGAATTACAAAACCCAGTTTAATTATTCTAGAAAAAATGTACATAGTGCTGACAGTCCAAATACAGAAAATATGATGTTACATTTACATTTGACCATGAATTAGAAGTGACTGATAAGCACTGGTACTCACTAGGCAGTGACAATCACTCATCTGAGCTTATCTTACAACCTATATGATAAAGTCTTCTAATATCTGAGTCAAAACAAAAGTGTTTTGTGACATGTTCCTTTTAAAAATCAAAGCATTAGACTTAGAGCACTTATAATGGACAAGTGTGGGGAAACATTTGTACCCGATGTTTTATATTGTAACTGTATAAGATTTTGTCATAGACCTTGTTTAAATTCTGAGGAGGTATTCTCTCATTTCAGTATGCCAGAAGTCTGAAAAAGGGATTAAAATTAATCTTTGGGGCATATTCTTTTCTCACACACCATCTGTCGGTGAAGATATTGGTTCAGTATGAACGTTTCTTCAGATTTATATTTCTTTAAGTTAGTGTAAATTTCAAGTATAAGTATTTATAGACAATAATAAAATTCTAAACTATCCTGATTTCATAATTGCATTTAATTATAAAAATATTTATTTTTCTTCCTAGGTTTTCATTTGCCATTTAGAGGTCTATAACACTTTGTGATTTTATTTGTTTTGAGCTCATTTTGGTCTTTTGGGGGTGGTTTTGGTTGGGTTTTTGTTTGTTTGTTTGTTTGGGGTTTTTTTTGGGGGGGTGTTTTGTTTTGTTTGCTTGTTTTGTTATTGTTGTTCTTCCAGTATGTCTTTATTTCAATTGTTCTTTTTAAAATAAAAGTTTTGCTCTCCTGGATATTTTACACACCATTTTTCAAGTTAGAATACCCATATTTTTTAATTCAAGGTTAGTTCTCTTTTAGAAATCTTTGTTTATATGGGATTATATTTCCAGACATCTTTATACAACAATTACTTCCAAAATTTTTGAGCAGGAATGCATTGAAGCTGATGATATCTTGCTAAATAATAAAGTTTTGGTTAAAAGTTAAGAAGGAAAGTTAAGTGGAAAACAAATGTTAGGCAAAGAGATCTTCAGACAATCTGCTTAACTTCTGATTACTTTTACAGTGGTCATTAGAAACAGGAAGGTTTTTACATATATGTATGTATTTGAATAGGCTGTGTGGGTGTACTTTGTGTTTCATATCTGTTGTGTGATAATGCCAGTAGGCAGCTAAGCACCACACAGCCATTCACTCATTCCCACCCACTGGGATGGGAGAGCGACTCAGAAGTGTAAAATGAGAAAACTCATGGATTGAGATTAAGTCAGTTTAATAGGGAAAGCAGAAGCTGCACACTCAAGCAAAGCAAAACAAGGGATTCATTCACTACTTCCTAATAGCAGGCAGGTGTTCAGCCATCTCCAGGAAATTGGGGTTTCATCATGCACAATGGTTACTTGAGAAGACAATCACCATAACTCCACAACATCCCCACTTCCTCCTTCTTTTCCCCAGCTTTTGCTGCAGAGCATGACATTGTTACATGGGAAATCTCTTTTGTCAGTTGGGGTCACCTATCCCAGCTATGTTGCCTCCCAACCTCTTGTGCAGCCCCAGTCTGCTTGATTGTGGATTGAAGTGAGAAACAGAAAAGGTCTTGATGCTGTGCAAGCGCTGTTTAGCAAGAGGTAAAACATCCCTGTGTTATCAACACTGTTTTGTCACAAAGCCAAAACATAGTATTGTAAAAACTACTATGAAGAAAATTAACTCTATTCCAGCCCAAATCAGTATAGTATCCTAAATTACAATTGATTTGTAGCTCATTCTTTACTTTCTATATTCACTATTTAACAATCACAGGAGATCAGAGTAGTTTGAATCTGTACTAATAGTGGGATGGGAGCATACATTATCTAAACCCTTCCATTTCTAAAAGGAGAAATGCTTACTGTCATTTTACATGCAATATTAATCTGATAACTCTAATATTTATTAATAATTGCAAGGCAGTCTGCCACAACAAATATTACTGAGACAAACATCTTCCACATCAAGTAGAAGAATTAAAACATTCAAACACATCAACACATCCTTCTTCAAAGACACTTCTTACTGAAAACTTCATTTCTCTCTCTTCAGCCTGTACAGAGGAGTCCATGCAGGAGCAGATTTTCTGGCAGGAACTGTATCCTATGGGGGACCCATACTGGAGCAGTTCTTGAAGAGATGCAGGCCACGGGAAGGACACACATTGAAGCAATTCTGTAAGAATTGCTGTAAGAATTCTGTAAGAAAGACTGTATCGTGTGAGAGGGACCCAGTGCTGGAGCTGGGGAACTACATGAGGAGGAAGGAGTGGCATAGATGAAGCATTACGAACTGATATCAACCCCATTTTCCATTCCCCTAGACTGCTTGAGGCAAGAAGGAAGAGGTAGAAGAGTAAAGTGTGAAGCTGAACCTGGGAAAAAGCATGGCAGGGAGAGGTGGAAGGTGGTTTTAGTTGTGTTTTTATTTTTCACCGTCCTACTTTGTTACAAAAAATTGTCGATAAATTAAAGTAATTTCCCTACATCAAGCCTCGTTTGCCCATGACAGTAACTGGTGAATGATCTCCCTGTCCTTGTCTCAGCCCACAAGCTTTTCCATTGTATTTTCTCCCTGTGTCCTGTTGAAGGTGGTGGGAGTGAAAAAGAAACTTGGTGGGCACCACCACACCCATACTAAGAATCTATCCAGCTTTTCGTTTTGGTGAGCAATGTAGAAATTTCCTAATTACAGATATAGAGATAAAAATACAAGACTGCTGTTAATCAGTGCTAAAGAAAATGCAGGATGAGCAGCAAAGGTGTCTGTAGACCACTGTCATCATTCACTCCATTTATACAACTGTTCTGACTTTGAATAGCTGGGTGTGAGTGCATAATTACCCCCAAATAGACAGATTTTAGACTGTTCTTGACTTGATCCTTACTTTTCCCTTCATATTTCTTCTTCTCTCTTACAAATCTCTTTCTTTCCCCAGTAGTCTCATATTTACAGAGCTGAATGTTAGACGGCCTCATTGTTCCACCAGATACCAGGTCTTGTTGAAGTTTCTGAACTATGAAGGAAGACAGTCAACAAAATATGAATGTAATATAATGCTCACTATGCAATATTAAAGTTTTTCTTAAATATGACATACAGAAACTCTTACACATCAATAAGATGAAACTTTTTTCTATGTCTGTATTTGTGCCTCACAAATATATGTATAGCAATGTTAAAATACACTATCTTCTGTTGAAAATAGATGCTGCCTCCACTAACGATAAACACAAAACTGTATTTATGTCTGACACTCTATTAAATCTAATTTAGCTTAATTCAGTACTATCTTCTCACTGCTCACTCTAAACCTATGATATGGTTTTCTTTTGTTTATTTTTATTCTAAAAGTTATCTCATGTGTTCCTCAAGATCTACCAGGAGGAATACTTCATGAATGAACTCCAGAGAAATTGCTTGAAGAATTTTATTCCTGTAGTTAAACAAGAAGGTCCTTCCTTTTTGCCACCTTTGATTGTGATCAGATGTCTGTAAAGGTTGTCTCCTCAGTTATGTGTAACTGTTTTGTTCATGCTCCAAAAATTATGCAAAGGACATTTTATAGCTGGATAAAAGGGATATTTTTAATGCTGTACTTAAACAGAAAATACAAAATCAAACCAATTTTACCTCCTTGGGTCTCAGGAACCTCAATAATGCATTAGTCAGGAAAATAAGCAAAAAAAAAAACCAACAACCTGT
Source organism: Caloenas nicobarica (assembly GCF_036013445.1). Classification (NCBI taxonomy): domain Eukaryota; kingdom Metazoa; phylum Chordata; class Aves; order Columbiformes; family Columbidae; genus Caloenas; species Caloenas nicobarica. Next base: position 30,304,404 of record NC_088247.1, read on the forward strand.
TAATATGCATTATCACCTGCATTGACAACTTCAACACTTAAACTAACATGATGCAAGAAAAAAAAAAAGCCCACAAACAATAAAACTTGGAATAAATCAGAAAGCAAAGGCAAAAAAGTTTTAAATTCATGCAACAGTAAGCATAACACAAAAAAATCAAGATGGAAAATACCTACAACATTTACCTTAACTACCAATTGCAGAGACAAGAACAGGCTTTTTCTCATAGGAGTAAAGTCAAGTAGTGAATTTTTTCAAGATTTTTCTTCTAACTATTTATATAATTATTTTTACTGGGAAAGTCAATTGAAGCCTACTTTCATCTTTGAAAAGAAGTCCTTTGTCTTAATCTCTGATCATATACTTTTCACCTGTAGATATGGATGTACCATTCTGAAAAATATGATTAATGTTAGGAATGTAATTTATTTTCATTTTGGCTCATTTGGAAACTAAATCAGCCCAAAGATCACCCAAACTAAGCAAAAGAAGAGACATTTGAGAAGTCAGATGATGAACTTGAATAGTAAAACTAGTAATAATACAAAAGCAAAATGCATACTGGCTGCAGGGCTGAACAAATGGTCAACCTTTGCTGAATTTTTATTTTCACTTGAGGAAAGAGGACATATTGGACAAACATCTGCCATTATTGGTTTTGTCAGCATCTCATCTGGTACCTCATTCTGGTGTCAAAGCTCTGTTCTTGTCTCTGCTCCACTGAGTATCCAATATAGCACACAGGAGTCACTTTCTACAGCTAGCAGACAGGCAGGTAGCCATCAGATGCTCTCTTTGCTCAAATGGCCATCTGGCTTCTCTGTTTCCAGACTCTGGAAAACACTTAACTTTATATTTTCCTGCAGGAAACAGAAAGAGTGGAATTAGGAAGCCATGGGAGCTGTATTTCTCAGGAAGAAGATGGCATGGAGAAAACATAAGGACAGAGAGAGAGATGCAAGACAAGAGGGGCAAAAATATTGATTTCTTGTCTGTTACAGAACAACTATAATGCAGATACCAGTCAAGATTTCAGACACAAAATTCCTTAAAGTTTTAAAAGACAACATTTCCCACAGGCAGAGCAGGCAACAGAAAGGGTGAAGATTAAAAAAAAAATCACATTTTTGCTATCCAGTACTAGGCTCTCTGTTTCTGTATGAGCTACACCGATTCACTGCTACCTCTGCCCAATTTCATGGTTCATTGTTCTTGCTAAGAGAAGACTTCCAACTTCTTTGTCTTATACAAAAGATCAGTCCATCTTTCCAAAGATAAGAAACGGCCATTAGCCATTACTGTGAGTGCAAACACCAAAGATACTGGCAGGTGCACTCTTGTGGAATAGTTAAGTCTGTTACAGTTGTCCTGTAGCAGGGTGGTTGGTAGCTGCTAAGTGTATATTTACTATCACTGCCGTTCCTACCTCTCTTAACCAGATGATGAGTAGACTTAGCCTGAAAGCAAGCCAACATCTCTTTATACTTTCTTCTCTGTTTCTATTCTACTATTACATCTTCTGTTACGCAGTACATATTTCGGGACAGTGATAATTGTTGGTGTAGGGACACTGCAACATTTGGTTGTCTGATACTGGGTCACCAAGGCATAACCATTATTATCATCGTAGAACAGAACAGTGTCAGGGACAGTGGATCTGAAAGAAATTAAGATAAACCAGGAAGAATAGAGGATCCTGGACTATTTTAAGAAACACAGAGAGGCTACTGTTGCCTGGGAAATACTTTTTCCTTTCTCATTCTTAAAAGACACATATAGACTGCATTACAGAATTGAAGTAAGTTTGGAAAAAAGAAATGAGAGTTGTACCATCACAGTATGGACACCAGAGGTACAATAGGGGCAGAATTTTTAGGAAGCAACTTTGGGATGTATGCTGTAGTTGAGTAGGGAGAAAAAAAATGTATCTATACTCATAAGCAGTGCTAGGGCTATATTCTGGCCCACAAGCCTAGAAACAATTTGCAGTTGTACGGTTAAACTTCTTTACCCTTCAGATCAGGATGGCCATATGCAAACTACCTTTTGGGAATGATCCATGGACCGGCTAAGTCCCAAACCATGCTCAGATTTCTTTGGAAGAGCACAAGTCAACCTAGGCTGAAACTGCATAAGGAACCAGTCTAAACAATGATTGATTAAATGATTAAGATGCAGCCCTGTCCCAAATCCCATATTGCTTAACTAATGAAGATGAAGACTAAGTGCCTACTTTCCCTTCATCAATATAATGCTGCCTTTTTAAAATGTATGCATGTAACACTAGCAACAGATGAGTTGAATCAGAAGTAACAATAGAACACTGAGAGTGGTTTTTTTTTAATTTTAGTTTAAGCAAGGGAAAGTTTGCAAATAGGAAGACGTATAAGAAAGAAGATGAAAAGATGGATGAACCACAGCACAGATGAAAAGTTTCAGACTTAGTGTCTACATTAACCTGAAAGAACCCCAACCCAGTAGTTCAGAAAATCAAATATTGTATGTTTTTTTTCTCATCTGTAAGGATATATCAGAGAAATTATCCTAAACAGTGAAAAGTGTTACATATTTGCTCTCTGCTGCATAGTACTACAACCTAATATATTCCCTCTAAAAGCAAGATCCATGTCTAAACCAATGAAACAGAGTAAAAATAATGCAGCCCACATGGGTGAGGTAGTTTCAGGTCCCCAGACAGACTCAAGTCCTGTCTAACAAAAGAAATGAAGACTACATAAGGAATTTTGGAAAGACAATCTGATTCTGTAAGGAGTACATAGAAGGAGAAAAAAGGAGCAGGTGACACAGTACTGAAAAAATCTGGAAAAATGCTTTAGTATGATAATTTTGAATTTGTAATTTAACAGCTTATTCTGACTTTGTCCTCTTTCATGTACTACTGTACAGAATACTTCTGATGCATTCATAAATGTTATTCAGTAAATAAATTTCTAATGATTGATTACTAACTGCCAGATTTAGCTCTATTTCCTAGCAGATTATTTTATATTCAGATTACAGCCACCACAATGACTCTTCTGGCTGTATACGTCTTAGGGTTTTTCAGCAACACAAAACTTACTTTGTGTCTACGATGTACCAAAGTACAACTAGGCTTAATTTTAAATGGGAGGTATCTTGTATAATCTTTAAGTATAAGCCATTAATGTCATTCAAGAAGTATCACAGTTTCGTGCTCAGCACAATGTCTCTAAAATACCATGGTGTAATGAATATAATGCCCATATTGATTTACAGCTCATTAAACTCATTGCTATTTGTCCATGGATCATTGACGGTGAAACAACTTACATCTACCATGATCGTGCTTGGATACATATTTATGTCCAATGTTTTTTTGTTACAGTTATATAGAAGGTTTAAAATTATACTGAATTTAAAGCAGTCTGTGTTAAGGAAAATCAGCTGAAAGGTAAAGTGATATCCTCCTCAGAGTCTTACAGCAGAAACCTGTCATTATCCAATACTGCATTGCTCCACAAAAATTGAAAACCATCTTGTAATCAATACTTTGTTTATCGATTAAACAACGCTTAAAACTGAATGAACTACTGTTGAAACTCCTGGATGATGGAGAGTATTTTACAGGACCAGCTTCTCACATATATTAGAGTGACCTCACAGAAGCCTAAAATGGACTCGTTTTCATTGGTTTTTGAAAGCCCTCTGATAAGCCAAATTAATGCACCAGAGTAGTAGAATTTGTATGTGCACCGGTGCTTTATTTCTGGTTGCAGAAGACATCTATGTAAGGAAAATTTATTAATATTTTAATTAATTTATTTGATAGGATTTTATATCACTACTAAAAGTAAAGCTATTAGTTGCCATACAGTTACATACAAAACTTACCCCAAACTTCACTAAGGTAGAGAAACAGACAAAGACCACCTTCAAAGACTAATCCAGAGAAAATGCAATGGCCTTAGGAATTGAAAATTACTTACATATGTAGATCTAAATTGTAAGATTATCTCAACCATGAGCTTTTTTTTTGTCTCTTTCCAGTTTCACCATCTATTTTATGAATCAATAATGCTCTGCTTTCCTGATGGAGATAAGTATAGTCTATCAACTGCCAAATCACAGCATGAATCAGTCTCAAAAGCTGTATTTTCAAAGTTTGGAGGGGTAAAAAAAGGTAAAGCTCCAGCCATGAGAGGCCTCACTTTATTGCAATAAAGTGACTCATTACAAAAGGACTAACTCAAATGACTGACCCCGTACAAATGGAACTGGAAGAACAAACCTGGTCATCCTATTAGTCTCCACGAAAATGACTGTTATACATAGAACTGTCTCGCAATTCTTACCATAGAATTAATGCAGAATAGTTTGTTGTTTTAAATAAAGATAAAATTGCTTGTTCTTTCTCTAGCTGAATAATGTTCTTGGGAAAGCTATATATCCTCATAATAAACAAATGCAGGACCTGAATTCAGTTCTCCCAAATTTAGTTGCTCTACTTAGACATTTAAGTAAAATCCCTAATCTTAGCTGGGATGAGTTTGGTACATACCCTTAGGTATATCTGGAAATTTAATGCAGATGAGTTTTACTTTCTTCTGTCTGTGCTTGATGATTTTTTATGTGTAAACTTACATAAATCACATAACTCACGTAACACTTAAACATAGGATAACTGTATATGTACTACCATGCTCTTTTTCACCTCTTTTTCTTGAGTCAAGATGATCAAGAACAGTTGTCATGCCAATTCCATGGAAAAAAAATGTAAAAGCTGAAACTACAAAAGTATATCCTGAACAAAATAAGTATTTAGACATTTTTGGAATTTGTGGGTTCTCAAAATTCAATGGAAGTGTCCCAAAATTCATAGATTCACTCATGGAATTTGCCCTTGAAAAGGGCCATGGAAAATATCCACAGTTGTCTATTCCTGTACCCATCGTCTACTAGGGGATAAAATTTACAATTAATTTTTCAAAATTTATATATCTTAATCTTTCTTCCTTACTTGAATTTCCTTATATGTGTCCTCATTTCAGTTTAAAGCCATAGTCGTATTTCCAAAATGACAGCTTTGTATCAGTCTGTCCCACCTATACAGTTCAGAATACAATGCTCCGACTGAATCCTGAGCCATCTTTTCTCCAGCTCCTCATTTATTTTCACCCCCACACCTGATTGTTTGCAAGCAGATATCTAACTGGGGGACAAACTACATCATCATTATTACATTTCTCAATAGAAGGTTTAAGCATCTCTTCATAGCTGTCTCTCTACTGTCTGTGTAGCAGTCGAAAATAAAAAGGATTTTGACCAACATTCAATGGTTTTTTTTAAAAAAACCCAACCAAACAAAAAACAACCTAACAGAAAATAAAAATCTCAATTTCTTGTTTCTTCTCTTGAGCTTTATAGATATAAGTAGTATCAGCATTCTTCACTGAAGCTCTCTTTTCAAAGGTTTATTCTTACAGAGAAAATTCCCCTCTAAGCTAAAACTTGTCTCACAGGTTTCCAATCCAGATAGGAAATTATTCTTTAAAATCTAAACTATCATTACGCATCAGAAGTGAGTCTACTGATGACCTTTTTTTTTAATGCTCAAAATCCACATAACAGAAAGAAATAGTTGTTTCAATAAGCTCCATACATGCAAGACCACATTTTATGCACTTGCACTTTCAGTATTATAAAATCAGTTCTAATAGTGATAAGCTGAAGTTGGCATAGTGACCAGTAAGTACACACCACTGATCACAAGTTAAGATTCTTTCTCTTGTCCTCATATACTGTTTCTGCTGATTTTAATAAATACTATTTCAATCACAGTACATGTCATACATTAGACCAAAACACAGTTTCTGCTACTAACAGAATGCCTTTGTTTTTATGATTGAACATATTACCTTTCATCAAGCAAACACCGACCTGTCTTTTCATACAATGTTTTTCATTCACATTAATTCAGGCATTGAAGTGTAGCATTTACACTTCCCATTCTATGCCAGTCAAATATTCCTGGACTAGACCTTAAGACCCTTGCACAGGTAAATATTTTCTCTTGACTTCGGTTAAACTACCTAAATCTTTCACAAGTCACCAAGGTAATGAAAGTTTTCACAGTCTAACACTATTGGAGGATTTAAAAGTTTGCTCTTTTTCACAGTTCCAGGAACCATCTCATTCTACTTGATTCAGTCCATTCCTTAAAAGAATGAAAAAGTTCATTCATATTTCATCACAAAAATGATTTAAGTAGAATTACTGAAGCACCAAGTCTACTAGGCAGAACAGTATCAAAGAAAAACATAGGTATATTGATAAACCATATTCACACTGAAATTTATTTAACTGTGAAAAATTTGGCAAGTCATAGCTATTAATAATATTTGCATATTTAAATGTGTGAATATATTACGAATTGTATGTTTCTCAAGCACAGTGGAATTTTGTCAGATAAAATATCTATCTTGTTCCTTTTGGTTTGCATTTTTTCTTTATTAACTTCAAGGTCTTAAGCTTCTGGTCATATACAACATTTTTCAGAATCAATACCTTATCTCACAGAATCCTTCTTGGCTTTCTTTCATTTAAAAATTTCACATATTTGCTTTGAAAGTAGATCATCAATATGATTAAACATTTCAATGAGAGCTGGAGCTGCACACAACAATCTTCAGATTTCATCAGATTTGTAGCATTTGCTCATATAAAATTATAAAACACAAATATGTCATATCATAGATATGGTTCTATGATTCTATAAAGATCATCCAGTTCCTGGGCAGGGACACCTTCCACTAGACCAGGTTGCTAAAGGACCCATCCAACTTGGCCTTGAACACCTCCAGGGATGGGGCATCCACAACTTCTCTGGGCCGCCTGTTCCAGTGCCTCACCACCCTCATGGGGAAGAATGTCTTCCTAAGACCTAGTCTAGATCTACCTCTTTCAGTTTAAAACCATTACCCTTTTTCCTATCACTACATGCCCTTGTAAAAAGTCCCTCTCCAGCTGTAGTCACCCTTTAGGTGCTAGAAGGCTGCTATAAGGTCTCTCTGGAGCCTTCTCTTCTCTGGTCTAGACAACCCCAACTCTCTCAGCCTGTCTCCATAAGAGAGGTGCTCCAGCCCTGTAATCATCTTTGTGACCTTCCTCTGGACTTGCTCCAACAGGTCCATGTCCTTCTTATGTTGGGGCCCCACACCAAATGCAGTACTGCAGGTGGAGTCTCATGAGAGCAGAGCAGAAGGGGAGAATCACCTCCTTCAACCTGCTGGTCACGCTTCTTTTGATGCAGCCCAGGATACAGTTGGCACTCTGGGCTGCGAACACACATTGCTGGCATTAGACAGCTATGTGTGGGCTGCTGAGCCGTCACAGATGAGTTCATCCTCAAATTATGTATTTTCTGGCAACAACCTTTGTCTTTCATAATACTTCTTTTATATTACATAAGATCACAAAATAAAATATACACTTGAATGGAAAAAAATAACTCTTTTTATTATCCTGACTTTTTTTTTGGTGCAATGGACTCATAGGTTACAGCAAATTGTACAGCTGAAAGACTTTTAATTTCTTTCCAGGAATAATTGTTTCTATCTGGATAAAAATATTCAAAAAAGTAATTTATGTTATTGTCAAGGTCTTTCTTCTAGTTTAGACTAGCACAGAAGTTTCAAAAGTACCTGTGTGAGTCCTAACTCAGAGGAAATTGTTCAATAGTTCTGTGACCAGTACAGACTTGAACAGTCATCAGTGGGGCTCATGGAATTACAAAATAATTGTGTCCACTAGTGCTTTGGCACCTTCAGGAAGGTGCTCCACTGGCCCTGCTGTTTGTGAACAGAGGAGGACTAGTGGGTAATGTGATGGTCCAAGGTCATCATAGGCATAGCGATCATGAAATGATTGAGTTTTCTGTTCTTGGAGAAGTAATGACAGTGGTAGCAGAACTGCTACTTTGGACTTCTGAAGAGCAGTCTTTGACCTGTTTAGGAGGCTGGATGGCAGAGTCCCTTGGGAGGCAGTCTTGAAGGGCAAAGGAGTCCAGGAAGGCTGGTCGCTCTTTAAGAAAGTAATCTTAGAGGTGCAGGAGCAGGCTGTCCTTGTGTGCTGAAAGATGAGCCGGTAGGTCTGGCTTAATAGAGAGCTTCTGCTGGAACTCGGGAATAAAAGGAGAATTTATAAGGGGTCCAGAGAACAAATCTTATGAGGAGTGGTTGAGGGAACTGGGGCTGTTTAGCCTTGAGAAAAGGAAAGTAGGGAAGACCTCATTACTCTCTGAAAGGAGGTTGCATCATGAAGGGTGTTGGTCCCCTCTCTCAAGTAGAAACTGATAGGATGAGAGGAAATGGCCTCAATTTGTGCCAGAGGAGGTTTAGATTGGATATCAGGAAAATTTTTTTCATGGAAAGGTTTTTCAGGCATTGAAACAGGCTGCCCAGGGAAGTGGTTGAGTCACTATTGCTGGAGGTATTTAAAAGACACGTACATGAAGTTCTTAGGGACATGGTTTAGTGCCAGAGTTAGGTTATGGTTGGACATGATGATCTTGAGGGTCTCTTCCAACCAAAATGATTCTATGATTCTGTGATGCATCCCACTTAGCTGTAGTCGCCCTGAAGTCACCTGACTCAAAGAAGTTGTCCAGAATCCCCGTACTGCCAGTAAAGAAAGATCAAACTTATCCCCAGAATATGTTCACCTAGAGCAACAGAGTGTGCATTGCTGTTTGCCTGTGGGTACTACTTGCATGATCATTTAGTTTGGGGTATAAGTTGGATGCGCCAGAACTGCCTTTCTGTCAGACTTTTCCTTTTATGGGAACCTAGGTTTACCCATGTAGAAGAAGATTAAATGGAGATTTTGTGTGTCCAAACCCATTCCAAATGAGGGATCAGGACATGGTTATAGAGCACTTTTAGATTTAGCTTGGTGATATTCCAGATTTCAACAGTTTAGATACAACCACTGCAAATTTCAATTTCAAACTCCTGTATTCCAGTGATTTTTCTTAAGAAATTAATCTTGCCTGTACACACCTTCTAAAAGTTCCATTTCACAATCAGACAAATTGTTAACAAAAATTATCTGTTATATGCTGCTTTTTTTTTTTATTAATCATCCTGAACAACCTAAGAGAAATATATATTTCCTGCTAGTTTGCTCATTAGGCGTTGAAGTACTAAGTGATCACTGGAAAAGGGTGCAAAAGTAGACCTTGTCAGTTTGATTGTCAAACTGAAATAAGTACACCAAGGTATCTACTTTCAGTAAGAAAAAATATAAAAGGATTATTTCAGTTCAACATAAACCTTTTTTAATAATCAGAAAAAAATCTCATGTAATTTGAGAAGTATTTAAAGTATATCTCTTATAACCATTTTAAAAATAAAAAACTTTTAAAGAAAATGTAAAATTTATTTAAAGATATCTAAATATTTTGGTACTTCTTCAATGAAACACTATTTTGACTTGGAAAAAAACAGCCCGTCCTTAGAAATAATGTTTTGAAAATAGATCTATTGACTAAAATGATCATATGTGAAGAATGCCTGAGAAAAATTCATATTTCAGTTCACTATTAAGCCAGAGCGACTCAACTGACAGTAGAGCAGAATCCGGCACTTAGCTTGGGCTTTTTCAACCCCCAAGAGCATTTTTTATTTTTATTTTTAACTACAATTCTGATGAAAAATTTAGTTCAGGAAAGTAATTATTTTGCTTGTTTCCCTGCCATATGAATCTGTCATCCAACAATGGTTCAGCATATTCATCACAAGGGGTCAAGCATGGGTAACGAAGCAGTTACGAGCTCACTGGCAACCACTGTGCCAGCATTGTTCCTGAAATGTAGTCCAATCCTCTGATTACAGTTGCCTATATTAGGGCATTGAATTTGTTCAGAGCCACTGTCTTAGCTGCATCATCATCATTCTCAATACTATTACAAATGTTTTTCTTCAGATCAAACTATGAGGCCTTAATTAGTCTACGTGTAAAGAAAAAGTGTCTTTGCCTCAAAGAGTGTATAGAGAGAAAGGACAGAAATAAAAATGATTGATCTACCCATGGGATGCTGAGCCATATTGACCTTCAACATTTTGTCATTTCAGAATCACTCAGTCTTTTAATAATCAAAATTGTTTGCAGATCATTTACACTTACCTTCTTGAGTAATTTAAAATAAACTTTCATCCTGTAGAAATATTAAGCAGGGTATATTTTTCTTGTAATTCGAGTTGTAGTTTGGGATGGTCTACATAAGATTTAGATTCAGCAATGATCTCCTCTGAGCTGAGGGCAGTATAAAAAGGTAACCTTTTTATTCCCTAATCATACTAATCTTCTGATTGCTGTTTTTTTTTAAAGTAGTTTTGAGGGACATGTTACTTTTACAGACACTTTGTAGCCTAGTGCTTATGAATCCTATATATGTAGCTGCGTAACAATTATTTACTAAGATTCAAATTTTCTTTTGAACATCTAACCTTCCAAAATTGAAAATTGTTTTTACATTACTATATTATTAGCTGTAATCTTTGTGGGGAAAGACAGAGATAGATCGTATTTAGTGTCTTATCTGAGATGGCATCTGAGTTACAAGTTTTACTTAATCTTTTTGTGAATAGTGAAATATTCATTGTGTAAGTGCTGCAATGTGACAATTCTACATAAATGCTGATTCTAATAATGGTTCTATTTTATTTCATTTTTTGTTTATGAGACTAAAAATGTATTTTATTTCATACTATGCATATGTCTTACTTTGGTTTTAACTAATATTGTATGCAGATAATCAAGATGTTTAGAGTATAAAATGTAGTCTTCTAGTGGTTTCATGATCTCTTCATCTTTGTGTAATATAAACAAGATAACCCTCACTGGAAATAAAAAAATTTCTAATATAGTTCTTCTTTGAGTTCACTGACAAAGTCTCATTGATTTCAATGAAGGCAAAAAAGGTATTAAAAAAAAAGTATTTTGTTAAAAGTTTATACATCTCCTGCTTCAAAATCTTATGTGCTGTAGTCTACTACCCTTCAAGAAAGCAGTGTTAGGAGTTATGGTTATCAGGTATGACAGTGTGGTATTTCCCTGTTCTTGATGAATATGAGCCATTATTCTTTACTTTTCATGATGCTTCAAGTACACTATTAGCTTCCTCAGAAGGCTGAAATAACTAGTCTCCTTCAATGAAGGATTCCTAAAGGAGACAGAATGTGAGTTTCTCTTCTTCTGGGAAATGGATTATATAATGGTGGAGATGCCAGACATAATTAAGCTAAATGACTGTGTATCCAAATAAATGAATTTTATCTTTCTAAATTTGACATTTTTCCTATACTGTTCACGAGTGTAATAGGAACAAATCAAATGCACATCTTCTTAGCAGGAGTCAGAGACAGGATAAGTACACAACATTGCTAAATAACTACTAAAATCGCAGAACTCTGAAGATATCCTTCATATATAATCCTTTCCTTCCAGTCTTTTTAACATAAATTTCAAAGGAAAAAAATATGTTTTAGGACTTAAATGTGATTTATATGAGAAATTTTGAAATATTTCCTCATTCAGCAAAGATAGTAAAAAAAGTGCATAGGCTCTCAGTCACACTAATGACTTATTAATAAGTCCAATGAAGCATAGCCTGATCTTTAGTTCATTTTAGAGATAAGTGACTAAGACAAAAAATAATGAAAATAATGTTAACTGGTATTCTTTACTTTCTCTTTTTACTACTTTGTCACAGAAACCTTAGAGGTTTTTCAATGTTGTTGTTTGGAGTTTGTTTGTTTGCTTTGGTTTTGGTTTATTTTTTTAACAACTGGCAGCTAATGCAGCCCATTAGAAAAGTTTTCTCAGTAAGTTAGTTTCCAAATGAATTTCCGATGCAGCTGAAGATGATCACATGCTTATACTTTCAGGCAAAAAAAAATGTAGTTTGCCATGTGCCATCAATTAGCTCACTATCAATTATTTACAAGCACTACATAATCTGATAAACCTCTGTAAGTGTAGAGTAATAAGGAAAATCTCCAGTTGTTATTAACCACTACCAGATTTACTGGAGAAAAGTTGATCTATATTAGGTATGGCTCTGACTAATCATTTGACATGTGGATGTGGCACTTAGGGACATGATTTTATGGTGGGCTTAGAAGTGTTAGGTTAATGGTTGGACTCGACGATCTTAAAGGTCTTTTCCAACCTAAATACTTCTATGATTCTATGAACTTGAACTAGAACTGCTGCTGGACAACGAGACGTGTGGTCATGGATGCCTCCACTGTCCTCTGCTTCCTTCAAGGACTATGTGACTCCTTTCATATGATTTTTGAGTCTAGGTATGATTGTTATAATATAATGATACAGCAAACCATGTGTTAAGATCTGACCTGACCTGCAGAGGGTCCAGGTGATGAGAAGTCATAATTTAAGTTAGAGTCAATGTGATTAGAATTAATAAGTTGTATTATAAACCCTATATTATACTACTTATAGATTGTACTGTATTGATTCTGCTTGTAGAAATTCCGTGCCATTGTAATTGTAAATTCTCTGCTATAATAATCAGTAAATCCTGTTAGGAAAATAAAGCTTTAACTGTAACTATTATTTGTTGCTAGGGATCCCTAGAAGGACCTGCCTGTCGCCTCAGTGTCAGGTGACACCATAACAACAGAAAATGAGATAGATACTAGAAAGTTTGAGTATATGAGTTTGAACTGTATCATTATCTAGGATGAGCTACAAAAATTAGGGAATTTGGACTACAACTGCGAACATAATTGCAACTGGTTACATAACTCTTTGATTGACCTGATAATACCTTAATTAAACTAAAAATAAGTGCTTGGCTTTGTATATGAGTAACGTTTCCTTAGTTTATGTAAATTTCTTGGTATGTTTGGGCTGATACCTTTGCATTTGAGACTCACCTGTTAAAATTTTAATGTAACATATGACAGAGAATATGGCTAGCCCTCCCGAGAGCCCTGAAAGACCTCTGTTCTCCTAGTGCTTTGCTTAAAGTATGACAACTGTTTTTTGGCAATATACATGTAACACATCCATTGGTAAAGCATAAAGACAAACTAGGCTGCAATTTACAATGCAATGAAAGACAAAGGTCAGTTATACAGAGCTACACAATTAAAGTTGCAGTAGGAACAACATGACAAATCAACATGTCGTTCTGGTCCTCTTCTCTGTGGCTTAATATAGGGAAATATGTGACGAAATAAAAACACGGCAAAGTTTAAAAAAATATTTGTCAGCTGTCATCAGAAAAAGGAACAAGAAGAATTTAGGTCATGGTTTTTGTAGATGTAAATCAATGATTCTATGATTCTATTCTATCTTCCTCTTCCTACCTTATTAAAGGAATGTCATGGCTTGCCTGCTCAGTAACCATTACAATCTTTAATGTAAGAGGCAGAGGCAAATTTTATAAGTGGTTAGCATATTTTAAAAGTGTGGAATTCCAAGTTAAATTTTCTGCTTTTAAAAATGATCTTAAAAATGGTCTTTAAAATGGTCACAGTATGACTGACACATTCAGCAGAAGTGGGTTACCACAAGCAGTATTTGAATTCTATTCTTTACATTTTTAATGTAGAAAACTTCACTGCATCTAAACTCAAGGAGAAGTTCTTGGGGAAAAAAAAAAAAAGAAAATAGAGTTACTGCAGAGTAAAAAGTCAATGTTTGCTGGGTGTCCTGTCATCCCTGTACAAGTATTCAGCCTCAGCCTGTGGTCTCAGGGAAATAACTGAGGTGAACCTTTACCTCAGTGGACAGTTCTGTGACTCTGATGATCCACAGTGGACTGTTATTTGATATTGACCATTATATGATACCAACTCGTACCTGGACTGTGGCTTGTTTTTTTAAACATACAGTATAGTTGAAGTGGTCATGTCAACATCATTTCGGGCTTTGTCCAGCAATCAGAAAAAGAAGACACATACGGAGATTTCCTAATTTAATAAGGCTTGCAAGTGGATATAGCTAAGAATGCGACTCGAATAGTAACAGCTATTAGATTCAGAGGCTCTACTTTCACTTGCTGCACATGATCCAGCTAGGATGAGTGCTGTGTTCATAAAAGTACCTCAGAATTAGCATACTGCTCAATTCTGAAAACGTTTGCAACTAAAAAACATTGGTAGATGACAATATAAAATCTTTATAATCAGCTGTCATCTTGATTTCAGTGGGACAGCTCACATCAAATAGATCTCATAAGTGTTTAGGATCAGCCCCAGGCTCTATCTCTAAACTTTTGTTAGGCACCGTCACTGTCTCACATGCAGAAGCATTAAGAGGTTTTTCAATTTCTGTAATGTGTGAAGTAGCATACTTTTTAAAAAAAATATTTTTTCTAAGAATTATAGAATAAAATTAAGCCAAGATTGGAAAGCTAGAATTTAAATAAGCATTGAAGAGCTTGTGCAAGGAGGTTATGGAACCTCCATGACTGAAGGCTATTAAGAATAGATAACACAAACAAGCTTTGGTATAGCTGATTTTACCCTGGGAAAAGAAGAGGGTCTACACAGCTTTTTGAAGTCCTTTCAAGAGCTAATAATGATGATTCTGACATACCCATGTAGACAGACAAAAATATAAACCACTTCTTTCTTCCCTGACAGGGCTGCAAACCTGCAAACTGCAGGGCATTGAGGAGAACATGGGCCAGCAAGTTGTCTGGGCCAGCAAGTTGTCATGAAGAAGCAAATAACTATCACAGCTATAATGCAGTTGTAGACTGCTTCATCCTTAGAGCAGGAAAGAAACAGAAAATTTATTGCAATTCTGAGTAAAAACTAATTCTCTAGCCCAGAAACTTCAACATTGCAACCTATCCCCCAAAAAGAGTATAAGGGGATTGAGGATACGTTAAACAATGGTTATATATGGTCTTATAAAAGATGAGAGTAGATATTTGACTACATCTGAAATCAGATATATGGAGATGGATGATTAGGAATTAGGATATGTACAGAGTGTGTCAGATATGGTTATTATAAGGTGAAATGGCTTTTAAAATTGATAGGGCCATGACCAAACAGTGTATGTTCAAAAGGGTTAAGGAAGTAAGAAGAGAAATTGAAGAAGCTTTGGCAGACATTTTTATACACTTCTGCACTTCAAAATAGATCAAGTGAAATCTGACAGGACTGGAGAGTAGCCAACACAATGCCATTATTTTAAAATGGCCTGAGGAGAGACAAGGGAGGTAAAGACTCACTAACTCATTGGAATTCTCAGAGGATGTGGCTGTCAACCTAGACAAAGGAGATATTCACATCACACACTTTCAGAAAATGTTCAGCAAAACTCTTCATTGTAGCTACTGTCTCAATTGCAAAGTTAAGATGGATTAAAAGCAGACATATTAAACCATATGGAGTAAACCAGCTATAATAAATGCATGCTGAAAACAGAAAGTAAAGTTAACGAGGATGCTTTTGACCAAGCAGGCTGTTTAAAATAATGTATAAATGAGAAGTGACACAGCTAGACTGCTAACTGTACTTTCTCCATTCAGAAAGACTTCCCAAAGGAGATTACTTGCTTGAGATTGACTTGTTAATGTAGCTCCTTTCAAATTTGACATGTTTGTAACACTATTGTTCTACCAACTGCTGTCATAGCTCCCTCCGCCATACTGCCCTTCTTCACTTTGTGTAAACAGACGAATTTTCATGCTCATGAAAACATTTTCCTGTCATCTCCAGAAAAGAATTACACTTTATTTGCACCATGGAGAGCTGCAGCATAAGGCTCACCTACTGTCATGTGAGACTGAGGGGGAGAAAACTCAATTCTGCACCTATACCCATTCAGTCCATGTCAAATTTATTGATAGAACTAGCAGTGGAAAAAATCTTATACGTGAGGGCTCTGCCATCGTCTGAGGTCACAAATAAGCATAACATATAAGCATATTCCATTGAATTGTTATCTATCAACAATCTTTTAATAAAAATAGTAATATTTAAATCCTCAGAAGAATGGAGTGAGAATATGTGAGAGAAACAACTCTGCAGACACCAAGGTCAGTGAAGCAGTAGGAGGTGGTGGTGCCCAAGTCACCAGAGCAGAGATTCCCCTCCAGTCTGTCGCACAGACCATAGTGACGCCAGCTGTCCCCCCACCATGGAGGTCCATGGTGGAGCAGATATGCACCTGTAGCCCATGGAGGATGCCATGAGAAAGCAGGTGGATGCTCAAAGGAGGCTGTTCCTGGAGGACTACACCCCAAGGAAGGGACCCATGCTAGAACCGCAGCCCATGGGAAGGACTCACTTTGGAGAAGTTCATGGAGGACCATCTCCTAGGAGAGGGACCCAGTGCTGGAGAAGGGGAAGAGTGTGAGGAGTCCTTCCTCTGAGGAGGAAGGAGCAGCAGGGACAATGTGTGATAAACTGACTGCAACCCCCATTCCCCATCCCCCTGTGTTGCTGTGGGGGAAAAGGTAGAAAAAATTCGAAATAAAGTTAACCCTGGATAGAGATCAAATACTGGAGCTCACGTGGCAGTAAAACAGTAAAAAAATGGAAAATGCAGACTCCTATTTCAGTCTTTATCATTAAGTCCTCTCACTAAGCACAAGTATTTTAGGAGTCTCACACTACTACTCATGTAGTTATTTATGTTTTTACCACCAGTGTTCCAACACCCAATTCTAAATGAGAAAAGTCATAAGGGAATTTATGTGGTTTTACTTTTTTTTGCCTTCATTCATTGTCCTGGGTCATTAGGGGGAGCAACGAGAGGACATGGTCTGAGTCAGGTGACCACGGATTGACCAGTTGGAGTATTCCATCCCATTCACGACTTCCTGGATATAAAAGGTGGAGACCAGACGGACTCTCTCTCTCTTCTGCTGGGTCTTCTGCTGCTTTGCTTCGCTTCTTTTTTTTCTGCTGTTCCTGCAAGCTGAGGCCTCGTGACAGACTGAATCTAGTTCCGGTTGGCTGCAGGATCCTGCTGGAGCAGCTGCTGGGAATTGCAAGACTGGTTCTATAATATTTGTTCTGCTTTATTTTTCTCTATGTTTATTTAGTAGCGTTAGTAAAACATTTTCAAATTTTCCAGCTCTCTTCTCTCTGTCCTTATTTTCCTTTCCTCTCAAAATCACCTGTCCTTAGTGAAAAAGGGGGAGGAGAGGTGGGGCAGAAAACGGGAGCAGGGAAGAGGGTTAAGGAAAATACATCTGCCACAGTTTTTGATTGTCTCCACGATCAAACCACGACAATTCATTTAAAAGAGTTTCTTAAGGATTATTTTTAATACTTTCTGACCCACAGTTATTATGTCTGATTGCTTCCTCCTAATTAATGAAGATAGCCCTGCGTTTTTGCACCCAGTTTTCAGATCCATCATCATGTGATGATAAATTGTCCAGCCATTAACTTTACTAATGGGAAATCCTAATTCAGTAGTGTTGCTATACCAAAATGAATACAATGGAAGAAGTGAAGATGACTTTGTAAAGAAATCCATATTTCTAGTAGTGTACTTCATCATTATTACCCATAGCTTCTAAGGCCTGACTAAATATATTTTGAGTATTCAATCCTAAAGAGCTAGAATAACAGAATTTTTCTCTTTTCAGTTTCCCTTCAATGTGCTAATATTTGTAGAAAACACATTCATAAACATGAACAGTGTGTACACAACACAGAAAAAAAATAAAGAAAACCCAATATTCAGTCATAAATATATACATCGTAAATCATTAATTCCCAAATGCTACTGTTTCAGTACTGTATTCTTAAAAACGTATCTGAACTTTAAACATACCCTCTACAGAATTACACCCCTTGGGAAAATATACTGACTTTTCATTTTGATAAGATATTGGAAATTATAATTAATGGCATAATGATATCATTCCTATTGAAATTGAAGCACTGGACTGCAAAAAAAGGAATTAGAAGACAGAAAGTACCATCAGGATTTATGTCAGATATTCATTTTGTTTTGTTTTCTGCTGCAAAAGGAAATACTTGTGTTGTTGAATTGCTTATGGAGCATATTATATTATTGGACATTGCAAATATTTCCTAACCTATGAATTACATTAATACATATGATAAATAAAAGTACTTTCAAGTGTTGCTTTTCAGCGCTTCAACATGCTGCAATTTTATGTTTTACATTGTGGCATTTCATAATATGTAGAAATCCTATAATTTAAAGGAAACAGTAGATACCTAGATGCCGGGTCTTTGTTTTATCTTGGTTTGGTTTGGTTTTCTTACCTTACCTAGTTCAAGTAGAACTTAAAAAGTACCCTCAAGGTTCTTTCTCCCTTACTTTTTTCATATTCCTAACATGAAAATAGGAAGAATTTTAGAGATCCCATTTGTTTTCTTTGAAGAGTATTTATGAATACTGGCACAGAATTGCAAAAAGTCGCCAGCCAGAATGACTAGAAAGAATCCTCAATAATGCTAATCTTCTATCAGTGGCTGTCATCTAGCCTCTTATCACTCTTAAAGTACAGACTGTGGCCCTGAATGTTTCCATGTTTTCAGTTGGAATTTTGACTTCTCACTTATTTGAATGGCAGATATAATGGTTATTCTCCTGCAAACTAGAAGGTCCATGTGAGCTATAAAGAACTTCTATATCTTAATAACTCCCATGAAGTGTTAGAAGACACCAGACAACACTCCATAAGGTAATAAGGGTATCAAAGTGAGTGAGCAGCCAGCTCAGCATTAAGTAATTTTTTTTTTTTTCAGCAGTAATACTAAAAGAAATCCTTGTTTCAGGAAGCAACTAAATCTCTATGGCTCTCACATTGAAAACAGAACTCAAGAAAGACTATAAGCTATTCTGTTCTTTGTTAGCCACTAAATAATGTTGCTAATCTTACCTCCAATGAAAAAGTGAATCAATTCCTCCTTAATACACTGAATACTTAAACTTTAAAAAAAAAATGTGAAAGCTCATAGTTTGCCAAAAAAAATCTGCACTGAAGAACTACTATGCTTTAGTTGAAATAACACAGAGAAGTGAATTTCTGTTGAATATAGAACACATTTCTTCATTTGTCCAAAATGTCTAATGAGACTAGTAATGTCCTATATTAAAAGTTCACTGATATCCCTGACATTCTTACAAATTAAGCATCTCCTACATAGCTGTGAAGTACAAAAATCAAGTAAAAAAAACCAAACAAAAACACACACCAAAAAACCCCAAACAACCCCCCCAAAACCTAAACAGGCTTAGTATTTCTACCCTATATATTAACAGACTTAATTTTATTCCAGAGCTTGTTAAACCTCTGATAGCTGAGTTTTAGACAAGTAAAGATGTTCATGCAGTCATTTCACTAAGTATGTTTCTTTTCCAAAAGTTAGATATTTTTCTTTTTATTGCTCCTGTTTCTATCCTATTTGCCTGTGCTTACCATAAGCCTTTTGTAAAAAGTGACTGAATGGCCAAGTCAATATTTTCTGCTATGGCAGGCTGTTCTACAATGTCAAGTCACCCTCTCCTATGACCTTTCATAAATCTTATCTTCAGTATACCGTAGATGTCTGCTTAAATCATCCTGAACATCAGCACGCATTTACAAGGCTAGCCCATCATCTGAACGTGAAGCTGAACATCTCCCACAGAGTATTACACATCCCAGATGTGAATGACAGAGGATGCAGGAAATGTAACTGTTTATTTCAAGCCTTTCAGCTCTTGGTCTAGCAGTGCAATCCAAAGGCTAGATTTGTCATCTGCTAGTCATACTTAGCTCCTCCAAAATACATCTGCCTCTTCAAAATATTCCCATGCCTTGACAGAATAGTCACCCTTTATTTAAACAAACAAAAATAAAAGTATTGACATGCAACTAATCAAATGGAAAGATAAAGAGTTCAGTCATCCAGCAGCTTGAATCCAAAGATTACTAGCAATGGTTTTCCTTATATATCATTAAAGTCATACATATCCTTCTAGATGAGTTTTCCACAACAAATTTTCATCTTTTTCATTTGTCTTCCAACACCTTGCTGCAATTACAAATGTGGAAAACTTCTCATCATTATCTGTTGCTTTTTAAAACTCCAGTTGCAAGCAGCTGTTTAGTTAAATGGATGAAGAGTTCATCATATTGGGCATTCAAGTCCTACCAGCATATACACCTCCTATTTCACAGAGTGCTACAGGACAGCTTTTCTTTTTCTTTTTCTTTCTCTTTTTCTTTTTCTTTTTCTTCCTCTTTTTCTTTTTCTTTTTATCTTTATCTTTCTTTTTCTCTTTCTTTTTCTCTTTCTCTTTCTTTTTCTCTTTCTCTTTCTCTTCCTCTTTCTCTTTCTCTTCCTCTTCCTCTTTCTTTTCCTCTTTTTCTTTCTCTTTATTTTTTTCCACTGGGATAAAAATTTAAAACAGCTGTTGAGTCTTTCAAGCACAGGTGTCTGTAGCAGAGGTGTCATATTATTAATATTATTTTACTTCATAATACGCCTGTCCTATGCTAAGAACGTTTTACATAATTACATTAATATGAACATTTTATTCACATTCTTGTGAGTGCTCTTTTCTTTTTTTTGAGCACAGCTATCCAACAACATTCTGTAACCAAATAAGCTTTATCAAGTAAAAACATATATGCTCACTTAAGATCAGTAATACATAAGAAGATTGACCTAACTGGTAAAAACAAAGGAATTGCACAATAATGTGGTTGCTCTGAAGAGGAGAAACAGATAGACACAAAATACATAATAGTACAGAAGAGAGAGAAATCCATCTGGAAAACTCTGTGAAAAGCTGAAGATTAAGCTTAAGAAGTTGCTTTTAAATTTATACCTTCTTTTAATTAAACTTCAAATTGAGAAATATTTTCAGAGATTGCCCAGATATTCACAGAGAACAGAACCTACACATTTCTTCAGCAAATACCCATTGAACAATATTTAGTATATATATACACTCACCATTCCTATATTTTAGGGACAGTGCAGAGTTGAATGGCTAATAAGTGAAAATGAACTTGTATTAAGAACACTGGAATGAATTACAGTAAGGTCAAAACCAAATTGTTCAAACTTAGAAGAGAAAATGTTTGATAAGACAAAATGGTAACTAAAGTCATTGAGAATGTGGAGTAACAGAGCTTGATTTTTCAAGGACACTTGGAGTTTTCTAAAGATAAATGTGTTAAACTATCAAGTATGTATATTGCAGTGGGATGGATTTGTCTTATTTCTTACTTATCAGTTTCTATGTTCCATTTTTTTTAAAGTGAGAGTTACTAGATAAAGTTAACTTCTCTGGAGGCAGGAGGAGATTGATTCTTCTGCTAGAAAAGAATTATATGTCCTGGGAAAAAAAAGGACCAGAACTAGCAAGATATGTCCAAGTGAAAGGATCACAGCAATAGCAAGAGCAAGTCACTTGCAGACACAGAGATTGCCAAGAGGAGCAAAGAAAAGGCACCTAAGTCTTGAAGGTGATAGAAAACTGTAATTTCAGGCTTAATAGCAGATGATTTTTGTAATTTCATGATGTCAGGAAGGTATTATAAGATGGAAAAACTGAAAACTTTGTACCTTCACTTGTAATCTGGGTAATTATTATATAAGCCATTATATGTCTGTAAGTTTGATATCAGTAAGTCTCAAAATCCTGGACTATAGAGAAGACTTTAAAGAAGATGGCAACACATGGAAGTATATAGAAGCTGGGAGAAAGTGCAACAGAAGTTTGGAAAGGTGAATTATGACAGATTAGTATAACATTATTATCATAATATTTTTCAATAAAATGATTTTTTTTCTGGGGAAAAAAAGGTGGTGATAAACACCATCAACATGAATTTCAGTAAAGTGTTTAATGTGGTTCAACATGGGAAATATTAGTTTTATATGAGGAAAAAGACCTGAGATTAATAGAGGAATTGTAGGGTGAATAAACAGCTTGTAACAGACAGAATGTAAATAGATAATAGTAAAGAGAAAAAATATCAGACTGGTTACCAGCAGACCAAAGATTAGCCCAGGGATTAATTTTATCTAATAATTCCAGTAGTCATCTTGGCATGGATATCAGAAACATAACAATGTAGTTTGCAAAGACACCGTGTTGGAAACATAATCCAGCAGTGGTTAGGGATATTGTAAAAAGAACTTGATGACCTTGAGAATTGTGGTAATATAAATAAAATTAAATGTGTGTAGCACAGATGCAAAGTCACACACTTTGTGTTTAATAAGCAAATTTTTTGTCAGCAGAATTATCAACTGAAAATTGAGAAGGAAGAAAAGGACAAGAGTTTGATCATAGGATGCCTTTGAACTGCCAGCATTTTCTATCTACAAAAGAGAAATGCAAATGTAAGATGCATTAGTTGAGAATTTTTGAGTAGAATTAAGGAAATACTACTGCTATCAAATATATTCATCAGAATATAGTCCTGGTCAAGCAGGTTCGAGAAAAAAAAAAATGTCAAAGTGAATCAAGTAGAAGAAAGAAATAATGTAACCACGGAGCTTAAGTGTGTTTTACAAGAGAAGAGAAGAGAAACTTCACTCATTTAACCTAGTGAATGAAATCTAAGAGTTGTAGGTGTTTCACACAGAAGTAAGATAATAATTTAAGCCAAAATAAAACAGTGCCAAAACCAACCAAACCCAAAAAAAACCAACCAAAACCCAGCTGCTTTTAACACAGAGATTTCTGTGTTTAGCTCCTAGACCAAGGAGCTAAACTCAGTGAATTAAGCTATCCCTTCCAGATTTGATTTTCTAAATGGAGTCTGTAGAAATTTGAAACTGTTAAATAAAATTATGATGGATATATGTATTTAACCAAAAACGTACAGCAAGAATGATGATTAGTTCTATACACTGAGCATGTGGAAGTTCTAAGAATATTTTAAGACACAGCTTAAGCCTTAGGTGATAGTAATATCCCTCTAGCGAACTTAAGTAGGAGATCAGAAATGCATAGCCTTTTGACAACTCTCTACAATGAATTCTAATCAAAACAGGTGCATTACAAAACCTTCAACCGAAAGAGCTTTTTAAGAACATGTTCCATTAACACCTTCAAATTTTTCATTGAGGAATGCATCTTCCTAATTCACTTCATTTTACCTTTTATTTACTATAAAAAGAAAGCTAGAGAGGTAGGTCGAGAAGATACATAATGATTTTATGAGCAGAGCCATAAAAAAGGTCTGTAGGGGAAACATTAATCTCAAGTAAGTTTAAAGTGATAAAATTGTTCCTTTGCTAAAATTATTCAAAATCCTAAGCAATGCATTATTAACCATATTCTGCTGGGTGCTACATAAAAACATTCTTCTAGCAGAAATAATGTTACCCACAACATACCAGTCTATAAATTGCAACCAGCTTCGTGAATGGTTATATGATTTGGGAAACATGAATCCATGCCACAGTGAGTGAATTATTTTTTCTTTTTATGGGTTTGCTGAAAAATGGCTGCATGAAAAATACAGGTGGAAATAAATTTACTCAGGATGGCTTAATCTGACGGGATCATCCAGATGCCTAGAAAAGCTGTGGTAGGGGAAGACAAGGTCAGAATACAGCATTCTGCTAGATCTGTCAAATGTTAAAGTAAGTCAGGGAATCTCAGTGTAGTATTTATTTGAATACCAAATGCATTAAAGTTGTTTGTGTGATAGTCTCCTGCTTAAATATATGAAGCATGTCTAGCTCATTAAGGTGCTGGTTTATCTTCTTTGATCCTTCAAGAAAAGGCAAAATTGTTGTGGGAATAAGGTATCCTCCAGGGAACTCTATTTTTGATTTGGTTTCATCCCGTCAAAATAGCTTTCCATTACCTTCCACAATCAGGACCTCTGATCTATGCATCTTGTCTAAACAGAACAGATACGTCTAAGAGGCTGGAGTCTGTAAGACAACATCAGACAGAAGGTTCAAGTGAAAGCTGAATGTATATTAAAGTAAATAGACTAGGACTGGGGGAAAAAAAAAAAAAAGCATGGTAGATGTGCCTTATAGATTTTCCCAAGTAGATATAGTAACTAGGAGATATTTTTTAACACTTTTTTTTTTGAAAAAAAAAAAAAAAAATAGAGCCCGGAAGAGGAAGAATGTGCACAGGATACAGTTGATTTAACCCTCTGCTTCATGTGTTCTGTCTCTTTTGAGTGAAAAAAAACCAGACTTAGCTTTGTATATATCGATACAAAGTTTTGAATGTGTAATTCTAACAGAAGGCAAGAACAGTACTTTGTCCAATAAATATTAGCTAGCCTGCAGGGAAGATCACTGTAAGGTATGATCTGAGACTAGGAATCTCCTGTGACAGATACTTTGGAGGCTGAGTTTGATTTGTTGGAGGAGTGAAGAAAAAGAAGAGAAGGAACAAGCTTGCTTGATTTATTCATTTATATTTTTTTAACAGTCAGGCCCACCATCCAAGATCAAATCATCTTCGGTAGTTATGATTCTGCACCTATATACAATAATGTATGCATTTTAAACATATTCATCTGATCAAATGTACATGGTTTATCTCTGAGCTAGTCAGCATAGCCTCCTTTCTGTATGTATATTGATACTTCTATCTGGAAGCAGAGATCTAAATCTTATTAATAACATCCTAAAAGCAGCTATTTTTTATTTGACTACACAAGTACTATAGAGTGATGGAATCCTATATAAGTTTTTCTATTTAGTTGTATCAGTCCCACTGCTGTGGACCTTTGTGTTCAAACCTTGAAAAGTCCAATATATTTCTAACCACCTTTATACAATCATACTTCTCAGTTAATATTGTGATGAGTTATGCTTTTACTTCTAACAGTTCCTGCCTCAGATCTTTATATACAACAGTGTAATTGGCATTTTATTCAGTAATTCCAGTGTGACAATTAAAAAAAAACCCAAATTGTTTTATTTTTGATCTGTCAATATTGGTGTGGAGTTCGCAATGCAGTGTTTATAACCTTGGAATGAGCACATTTATGGTCTTCCACTTAGCATATTCATATGAATATAAATAGAAGTAGTAACAAAGCTTACATACTTTCATTATATGTTGATGTCTTAGGTATTTAAAACCCTACAGACACTTGAAAACTGTTTCTATGCATTCTTCCTTTTTCAGTTCTTTCTAGATGATACACACTGGCTTTTCTTGTACTAGCACTCGAAACAACTCATGACGTTGGTTTTTATCCTTTTGCTTGTTCCCTTGAAACACTGCTGGTGCCACTATTACTTCAAGCTCTTTAAAAGTAATGGTTAAGGGCCAGAAGAGCAAAGACAAGGACAAAACACCATTGCTTCAGGGCCCTATTCAATTCTCTTTAATCAGGCAGAGCTGCCATTGAAATCAATGACAGCTTTCCTTGAATAAGAAGGGCCAAATAAGGATTTCAGTACTTCTAGCATGTAACTTTACAATCTGCCCTACATGACAGGAAAGGACTACCACTAGTAACAAAGGAAGAACAAATAGTTTCTCTCTGTTAAAAAACACTCTTTCTGTCTTTTTTCTCTGGAATTGAAATAAAATGACATTTTTTTTCATGGAACAATTTTTTTTTTCTCTCTTACTCCTCTGTACACATAAAAAAACCTCATAGAGTTTACCATGCATTGTAAATCAGCCAAAATCCCTTGTGCCTATCCCCATACATCTCTTACCTAATGCCATGCCCACTTTTACGTGGGTGAGTTGTTCCATCCAAGCACTAGTCCTATCATGACAAAAAAGGGAACAAAGAACAACTTAGGCATGCTAATAGCATGACCTAAGTCCGTAACTTTAATGTAACCAAAGTAGTCTCATAATGTACCCCATAAAATTATGCAGGAAATAGTTTTAAAATATTTCTTCTTAACATAAAAATAAACAAGTTTTTTTCTAAAAATATATTTTGAAGGCTGAAGATATTCTCCAGCAGACTGCTTTGAGAGCCGTTAAGTCATGTTATTTGAGTCACTTCTTTAGAATACTCCTAACTAGTACCATGGGAATAAAATGTCAATTATTTATGGTCAGAAAATACAGATAAATAGCAGCTTGGTACTCTCCTAGGTTTCATATGTACATTGCTGGTATCCTTATATTTACTCAGACATATCAGATTTTGGTGAAAAATACAGTAGCCATAACACACTGAAAAAAAGAGCCTCAAACATGAATTTCCATGCTGCTAAATATATTGTCCTCATTTACCAACATGAAGAGTCACTTGGCACTCTCTGGTACAACAGAATTACAGATTGTGCATTTCTTAATCAGCTGTGTGATGCACAAGCCTTCCTCACCCAATTGTATCAGTTCAATGTAGGTCATTAAAACTGCCACAAGGCAACTTTCCTCCTCTGGCATTGACTGACTGGAAAGCCATGATTTTCTAGCAATACAAGTCAGCAGCCCCCTGCTGAGAAAGCTGGTGTGGCTTGTGCTGGTTCAGCACAGGAAGAAAAGGAGAGCTGATATCAACTGCAATTGTCAGAAATTCAAGCACTGTGCCTTGAAACTTATTAGAAAGCCAAAATGAAAATGAGAAAAGAAAAAAAATAGAATACAAAATGGTCTAAGAAAGACAACAAAAGGTAAAAAAAAAAAAGAAAGAAAAAAGAAAGTTCAAACATTAATTCATTGATAGGAAGGTATTGAAAAATAAAGAAGCAAAAAAATATCTGTTCATATTTTACAAAGAATGCCAAAGCTTAGAATAATGGGTAATACCTCTAAAATAAAACATATGTTTTTGGGTTAACATTGTATGGAGTTGATCTAAGTCAATTGAAATCGTATTAATTTCTCTACTGACCTCAGTCTGTATCAGTGGTAGTCTCCAGCAAACACAGAACAAGGATAATATGCAAAGAACCTATGCACAATATGCTAGCATTGTGCTTGACAGTGTACCTACAGCAACAACGTATATAATAACATCCATGAGTACTGGGCATTAATGCAAGCTAATATTTATTTGTCAACACAAGCTAAAAATATTAGTAAATATGAACCGCTTATTTGGATATATTTGGGAGGAAAAGAGAAAGAAAGAACACGCTACCATAGAGCATGGCAGTGGGGTAGAGGAAGAAAGAATCAGGTTTGAAAATTCAGCCTCTAAAGCTAAAGTAAAAACCAAAGATAGTGGATGAGTCTGTAATTGGTCTGGATTTCATTTTTAGCTAATTGCACCATAATAAGCACTAGGAAACACATCTTGCAAATCAATCTACTAAAATTATTTTTTTAAATAAGAACTAGGTCAAATGAATGGTTTGTGGGACATTAGTCTTCAGTGAGCCAGTTGTCCTGCCTCAAGGCTGATATATTAATTGAACCTGTGTACTATAGTAGTTTTCTAAGATGGAAAAAGGATGAAGCTCTTGAGATCTCCTCTGAAACACAACATTGTAGAATAATGTTCGTTACTAAAGGTAAAAAGGATCTGAACAGAGAGTGGATTTTTAATGTGATGCTGAACACTTGCAATAAACAGAAATAAGTAAATATGGAATGAAGGTAGCAAGGCAGCAATCAGCAGTCAGCAACTCTAGTCATAGCTGAAGACTAGAGACACTGAAAAAATAAGGTGAATTCTCAGTTTCTGGGTCATTCTAGTGTACAGGCTTGAATATTTAAATTAACAGATTATTCAGTACTCTGGATTTAGCACAAGGACTTTCAAAAGAAGCATGGTATGGGTAGGTAGTAAAATAACTGAATAGAAGTGGTTGCATTTACATGTGGTCTGTGGAAAGCTTAGGTCTGAAGTTGGAAATATAGTGAAAAGAATTATTGCTAAAGGAGGCAGCTTATCAAAGATAAATTGGTGAGGGGATGGTTTCTATGGACAAGACAAGGCTAACAATATGCAGAATTTCCCACTCCTACACACTGCCAAAAATGTGCAGAATTCTCAGAATTCGATATGTTTTTCTCCCATTCTAGATAATTTAGAGTTTGGGTGAAAAAAGAAAAAGACTTCAGTCATGAAGATGCAATTTATTTGTTTCAGACTGTGAAAGTTCTTGCCTCGACTTATTTTCAAACTTCCTTTCGCAATGGGCACATATATAGTTCTAACAAAGGACTTCAGAGGATGGTGGCTTCTTAAAGCAAAACATTGATGTTCCAAAGTTTCATCATCCAAAGAGAGACTGACAAGGACAGTCATAGTGTGCCACGCCAAAAACTTTCTTGACCTTTTATTGTGTACTGGCTAATACAAATGGGCACACTAGGAATGGTCTATTTGGTGCCACAACCCAGCTTTCTTGTATTTGTCATTTTCAATAATGCAACTCTCACTGTCCTCCCTTTTTTCAGTTATGGTCCCTTGTGATCATTTGATTTCGCCCAAGTGTCTTTTTCCACTCTTCATTTGGGTACAGGAGACATTTAGTATTTTGACCTTCTTTGTTCTCCTGTACTCATTGTTTGCTCAGACCTAACAGTAAAATCAACTCTGGTAGATCAAAGGTGTCTAGGTAAAAAACCCCAGCACAACAGCAGGCATAGAGGAAAATTACTCTGGGCCTGTCCCCCTTTTCCCACTCCGTGGCTTAGGGTCCTCCAACAATGATATCCACAATTTATGTTTAAGAACTAGACTTCTATCACCTTCCAAAAGTTTTAGATCTGAAGAGTGTTTGCATCCAGCCTCTACAGGAGAAAACTTCTCTTACAACCTACAGTAGTTTTTTCATTCAAGACTATCGAAGGCCAACATGTAAAGAAGTTCAAAGAAACCTGTAAAGTTACAATTGTGTAATCATCCAGCAGACCTGGAAATGTACAGCATTTCTTTGAGGTTTGCAGACAGTGCACTGAGCCGAAGGGAATGGATGGGGATACCTAAGGGAATTCAGTGTATACATAAACTGCTCTCTTTGTTCTCCTATTTGTAATTTATCCTGGTTTATCCAGTGGATCAGTAGACATAGATTTGCTGCAACAGGCTAGAGATAATAGAAGCTTTCAAATTGTGAGATCTTTTATTTAGAATAAAGTGCAATTGTAAGATCTATATGCTGTGGCATCTCACAGAATCACCATGATAGCATTTTGATTGCAATGGAAAAAACCCTAATTACCATGTAGAAGATGTTAAAAATAGACTTTGAAAAGTAACAGTGTCTAAGATTCTCAAGTGATGCCATTTCTCAATACATTTTCCATTTGAAGTTTATAAAATCACAGAGAAGCAGAGAGAAAATTTCTCTACAGTTAGGAATTGGAGATATATATGTGTAAATGTACAGAATTTTTTACCCAAAGTAGAATGCAGCAGTATATTGTGCAACTAATATAGTGCATTATAGTTCATATGTTTCAACTTTGCCTGAGAAAAAAACAATTAACATTTGTTGTAGTCAGTTTTGTTGTATCACAAAATAGCCTTTACTCACTGAGCAACAGTCATACCAATAGCAGGGGTTTAATGGATTTGTAATGTGTAAATCAAATGCTTCTCTTTATGCATTTTAAGTTATTGAGGTATGTATAATTTGAAACTCTATAATCAACAGACCTGTCATGATTGCTAACTGCCTGCTGGTATATATTTGGCATGTCTGATATGTCTTTGGTATTAACTAATCAGTCCTTTTCAGAGTTAATGGAAAATATTACAACTTTTTGATCACTTTGCATGGAAGTAGCAATCATAACTTACAGAATACACAAGCTATCTGAGGACTATGGACTCTTTTCTGGGGTCTACAAAGGATGCCACACTGTACAACACATGATTAAGCCAAAGTGGAACATGATAAGTTTCTTCAAAAAGTGATTGTAAATGAAAGTCATAGAGTTGTCACTGATTATATCTGAGAGTTTTGAAAGTAGAAAGCAACCAGCAAGCAAGTCATGATTATGCTACTGAAAAAAACGAACAGTGACAAAGCTCCTTGGTAAATTTGCTCATTAAGTATGTACGGAAACCATTAGGTAGGAAATGTTTGCTCTTTGTTCATGCTTTAGTCAAGGCAAAAAAACCTGATGCAATACTGTTCTTTCACAAAGAAGGTGTAACACAGAAATATCCAGTTCAAACAACTTCTACTACCAGAAAACTAGGAGTGATTCAAAGCTAGGTAATCACTTTAGCCACGAGGAACAATTGTTTTGCTTTGTTTTGTTTTAATTTGTTTTAATGGAAGAAAATTTTTGAAATTAAACTTTCTAAAGTTCGAAGCAGACACGCAAATTTATACATGTAATTTATAGTCCTGAAACTTGCCGATAGCTGAATGTGCTCATCAGGAATTTTAAGTCACCAGCACCCCTTTCAAAAACAGAAATCTGTGTTAATATGTAGACTTCAGACGTTAATACATGTCGTCATTTTTCTATCTATGTAATATATTTTCAAATCACAACTTCTTCGAAGTTATTAATTATTCCAACATATTACCCAAATACCTTATGAAATTTTATATTTTATGAAATAAAAATAAAGAATCAGAAGCCAAGCATATCTAGTACATAGCTACCCTATACATCTTAAATTTTTTGTCAAGAGAGCTGTCCTATCTCATTCGAAAAGAGGTTAATGGGGAAACCAGCATCAATAAGCCAGCAAAATCCCTTTTGCACTTTTCTAGAATGATCAGCTTCTCTGAACAACATAATTAATTGTGGACAAAGTTTGTCAGTCTACTGACATAAATAACTAGGCTGGCAGAAGAAAATATCTGCAAAACCACCAACAGATTAGAAAAGGGTTACATTAATCTCTGGGTGCATACAGATAATCCAGTAAAATAGATTTAATGCTTTATATTGAAATTATCTCACTGAAAATAATATAATTTAAAATAATATAATTTAAAATAATATTAAGGGCACAGCAGCTAGGGAAGTAATAAAGTTAGAAGTCCTATCTGTGTAATTCACTTGCATTTACAAAGCTCTCAGTCTGCACTTTACTTGTAATTGGTCACTCACATTTGCTATTTGGGACACTTTCCCTGTGCTTCCTGTCAAAATATCTACTGATAAGTCAAGCACTCAGAAGCTTAATACTGTAACAGCCAGGCTTGTATTTTCATTTTTACATTAATGCATTGTAGACTCCTGTGTTCAGAGATTTCTTACCTATGAGTAGACCCAAGCTGAAGGGAAGGGGAAGGGAAGTAACTTAAAATTCTGGTTAAAAACACATGGGTAAATTTAACCTACCCTGAAGTACCAAGCAAAAGCATGTTGCGCCATCATGCTACACAGTCTGAAGCAGGACTCTCTGTTAAGGTAGCCTATTGGGAAGTTCTGTGAAAAAAAGCAATGTGGCACATTTCAAGATGGTCTCAGCAGGGAAATTCAAGATGGTTACAACATAAGTGTATGCAATGTAATTCCATTATTTCCATGTAAAATAACTAATGATAATGGATGAAAGACTGTGCTGCAGTCTCACTTCTCCATCCTGCTCCTCCCCATATAACTAGAGTATGATGAGTTAAACTGCTGTAAGAAGATTAGTTTCATGAGGATCAAGATATTTCACAGAAATCAGATTCTTAAAATGTAAAGACTCTGTTATTCATTCACTGTGTTCCAGAAACTTTATTTCCTGTACATCAGCCTCTACACAATCTCGTCTGTTGTGACTGCCTTTTCTTATTAGTAATCTGCATTTAAGTATTCTGTTCTCTCAACACCTGGAAAAATGTAAATTACCCTGTGAAGAAAGGGAGAATAGAGACTGAAAACATGGTGGAACAGAAACAAAAGATCTCTCCTACTTACATTGGTTTGATAAATGGTTTGTATTTAAAGCAATTAGTTTAATCTTTAATGATCTCTTTTTTTCCTTTCCTAAAGAAAAGTTTAGTTACTTTGTCCTATCTGCTCATCAAATGCAGATTTAATGTTCTTAAACAGTTAAGAGGACATAAGAGAATGTAGAACAATTACACATAACTTTTAGTTTCATAATGCTAATTTCTGTACAAGAACATTATCCTTTCCAAACATTAGTACAAATATAAACCAGCTCTCAGGCTACATTAAAATTTCAAGTGTTTATCCATTCCATTAGTAAGAGAGAAAGCTGCTTATGTACAGACTGCATTGCACAAATTAAGGCACTTGTAGATAATACAGCAAACATTTCCTTTTTAGTTAAAATAAGCCATCTTCATAGAAAGTTGGCTCTACTGAAATAAAGTCTCAAAAATTATTAAAAAGAAATAAAGACAACATTTCTCTCTACAAACATTATGGGGCACTGATCATAAACCACAACAAAAGGATATTTTGTACAGATGTTCTTGGTGGTGGATTGAAATGAATCAAAAGGAGCTCTAACCAATAATTTCCAAATGGAAACAGATATATTTTGTGTAAAGAAACACTGGTAATTAAAGTACAGCTTAAACAAAATAAGTCAGTTGTGCACCCCTTGTAAAATGTTCCCCAGGTGAATGTTCTTCAGGATAAACTTTGTAGCCATCCTATGTTCTGGGGAGGACCCTTGATGCAGAGAAAATTACTTTGAAAAGAGAGAATGCTGGAGGTGAGACAACACCTGATGAGACTGCAAGGTCTACATTTTAAATTATTTTCAAGTTTCATTTCACTGTAACTGTGACAGGCTGTCTTGGAGTAAAAAATACAGATCTAGAAACACAGACACCCTTTCTAGCACTAAGACAGACATAAATTGAAGAGAAACTACTGATTTTACAGTGACTCTGTGAGTTGGAGGCACTCTGTGAGAACGTCCTGTGCCAAGCACCTCTGGAATTACTTCAGTGGGAAACACTAAGCACCTCTCTGCATATGGACATGATTGAGTCATCCTAGATACATTTTGTGATACATCATGCGGTGCATTTTGTCAAAAGAGTAAATTTGAAAACACCTCTTAAAGAGAGAAATCTCTTTCACAGACCATAATCACATTTCTTAACTGCCTTGTTTTTGTTCACTGACTGCATGACTGAACCTACAATGACATTTATTTTATATTCTACGGAAGTTTCTTACCAGCAGGGCTGAAAAGGGTAGATTCTTAAATAGACTTCTGCACTTAGATCAGATATATGTACATGGTTGCTAAGTTGTCACAAATGTTCAATAGGTAAACAAACACACACAAAAATAATAAATACTTGATTATGAAAATAATTGTGCCTGACTCCTATTCTGCCCTTTCATCTAAATTAGATCCTTCTCTTTTTTTGTGATCATTACATTTTCAAGCTCAAACACGTCTGGGTTTAAATAACAACATTATCATCTAAAGACGTTTACCAACATAAAATTACAAACGTGCAGAACACTGCAGTGCATCAAGTTTGAGCATGTACAAAGAAAATAAGATAGTTCTCAATTAAAATATGTTTCTGTAAGAATGAGAATCTGCAAAATCCTTTAAGAAATTCTGCTTCACTGTGTCTTAATTTATTAAAAAAAAAATTTCAAAGGTTTGTTACAGAGTATAAATCTCATGTTTCACACTTTTAAAATAATTTTTTGTTTCATCCATTTTTTGATTTTTACAAAAATCCACAGAATAGTTATATTAATAGTAAGAGTGCCTTGCAAGTGGTTCTTCTTCAGTCCCTATTAAAAATATATGTGAGATCAGGAACTCTCAGATATTATCAGCTTTACAGCCTGGAAATAAATGAGTCTACACTAATCTTTTATGAAAGATCCTCTACTGTGATGCCAAGTCCCTCATGATTTCAGGAGCTTCTGAAACACATGCTACTAGTCCAAAAGGCAACATAGGCACAAAGTTAAAAACAAGGACCTTAAGACCTACCTTGGGAGTCTCAGTCTTATTGACTGTATTATATGGATCAAGAGGCTTCTCTGCTATCCATGGATTTCCCTGGTGGTTTTGTGCTGTCTTAAGCCAAAGCCTTTTAACTGGTTCTTTTCCACTTAAAAATTACAAAAATTTGACAACAACAAAAAACTCACAGTCTTTGGAAAGTTGGCCAGAAAAATGCACTATTCTCTTCTGCTCCTTGTGGATTAGACTAGACTCAAACTAAGTCACATGACAGTTGAACAGTGCAATAGTTTATATTTAAAATATCAGTGTAACAACTAAAAGCATTAAACATGTACTCCTTAACTTTTCAGTGTATATAATCCTCAACCCTATTTCAGGGAATATTAAAAAATTGTTAATCCCAAATATGCATTTTTAAGAACACAATTCAGGACTGTAAGCTTGGAAGCAATGCATAAGTTTAGTTAGTTAGGTAGTTTATTTTGCAGAATCTGCTTTTTTCCAAGGCTTTTAACAAGATTTATTTTATAACGATGCTTTCAAGTAAGCTGCCAGCATGCAAGTAGATAGTCAACACAAAGAGTCATTGTTTGCTTATGTTTAACTGATTTGAATAATGAAGAAATAGTAGTTCAACAACCATTTTACCTCTGTCATCATTTTTTCTTGTTTGTTCTTCCATTTCATAGAATCATAGAATGGTTTGGGTAGGAAGGGAACCATTAAATCATCTAGTTCCAAACCCCCTGCGATGGGCAGGGACACCTTCCACTAAAACCAGTTGCTTAAAGTCCCATCCAACCTGACCTTGAACACTTCCAGGGATGGGGCATCCACAACTTCTCCAGGCAACCTGTTCCAGTGCCTTATCACCCTCATGGGGAATAATTTCTTCCCTATATCTACTCTAAATCTACTCTCCTTTACTTTAAAACATTATTCCTTGTGCTGTCACTACAAGCCCTTGTAAAAAGTGTCTCCTCATCTTTCTTATAAGCCTCCTTTAAGTATTGAAAAGCCTCGATAAGGTCTCCCTGAAGCCTTCTCTTCTCCAGGCTGAACAATCCCAAATCTCTAAGCTTTCCATCATAGGAGAGGTGTTCCATCCCTCTGATCATTTTTGTGGCCTTCCTCTGGACCCGCTCCAACAGGTCTGTGTCTTTCTTGTACTGGGTATTCCAGAGCTGGATGTAGTACTCCAGGTGGGGTCTCACAAGAGTGGAGTAGACAATGAGAATCACCTCCTTCAACCTGCTGGCCATGCTTCTTTTGATGCAGCCCAGGACATGGTTGGCCTTCTGGGCTGCTGGTGCACATCGATGATTCATGTTGAACTTTTCATCAACCAACACCCCCAAGTCCTTCTCCTCAGGGCTGCTTTCAATCCATTCTCCACCCAGCCCGTATTTGCACTTGAGACCCATGTCAGCCTTACTAAACTACATGAAGTTCACATGGGCCCCCCTCTCAAGCCTGTCAAGGTCTCTCTGGATTGTATCCTTTCCCTCCAACATGTCAACCATACCACACAGTTTGGTGTCATCAGCAAAGTTGCAGAGGATGCACTCAGTCTCACTGTCCATGTTGTCAACAAAGATGTTAAACAGTGTCTGTCCCAATACTGACCCCTGAGGAAAGCCACTCATCACTTATCTCCACTTAGACACGAAGCCCTTGGCCATAACTCTTTGAGTGTGACCACCCAACCAATTCCTTATCCACCGGGTGGTCCATCCATCCATTTCTTCCATCCATTTCATGCCTTTTTATATATATGTATTTTTTGGCTGTGACATGGGAGAGGTCGGACTGTAATCTTTTCAAGATACAAACTAATTTTTATTGTTATTGCTACTCTTACAGAACTTAATCTCCAGTAACAGCATTATCTTAAACTTGTAGGCAAAATTTAAATAAATTGTTCATCATTCATCACTTTTTCCATAAGTGAATACAGTTTCCATTAATACTGATAAGTATAAATTCTGTTAAGCCTTCACATGTATACACAAAGAGCTGTAGTGAATTTTAAAATTTAACATGCATTTTATTTTATTTAGCTTTGTCAAAAAGATATTCTCTACCTCAGTTGTAGGCATAACGTAGGAATTTCTTATTTCACATTGTTTATACAGCATTATGTATGGACCAGAGAAGGTAACTACAAAGATCTCTTGTGGCTTTTAAAATCTGCCTTAAGTTATATACTGTGTATGTATCAGAGATACTGATACATTTTTTTCCAACGTTGTATTAATAATGTTCCAAAATTGTCCTGGTTGGTTTTGCAGTTTCCATTTGAGAGGTCACTGGTGACTTGATTTATGCAAGACATTCCTAAAATATGAAAGGACATACTGAGACAGAATTCTTTCAAAAAATACAGACATTGAGTAAAGGGATTTGGAAAATAAAAACTGAAGAAAAGACACGAGTCCAGTTCTTAACTAGTACAGACTGGCACGACTTGATTGACCGCTGTGTCTATGTGGCAGGGGTATCAAACACTTCATTAATGTCTTCAGCATGTTGTTTGTTTATTTATCTGTCAAAGAAATCAGAATTCATTTTTACTTCAATGGCTAATTCCCTGTATCATAGCAGTGTATTACATACAAATTTGCTTTATGTAGCAACAGTTCATAGATAAAGGCGTAAAGGTCTGGAAGCTGAACGAAATCTCTGCATAGCAATGGAGTGACAACACTCAGGTTGTTGTAAATTGAATGGTCCACAGAAGGTTGAAGTCAACTCTTTGGTTATGAACTCATCAAGCCATTTCTTTCATCATGCCTGACTCTGTCTTATATTCTTGCCTTCCACACAGTTGAGATCCTTCTATTTATAGCACTCAGAGACAGAAATTAGTACTTTGGCACATGTAACTACTTCTGTAGACCAAAAATTTATTAATTGCATTATTTTTTGAATGTAAAAACCCAAAACAAACCGAAAACTAAACCTTTGCACTTAGAGTGCTCCCTAGAGTAATAATTGCAGTTACACTTGTACATCAAGAGAGCAACTCAACTTTGGACTAAAGGCTTATATTTTTCTCTTAATAATTTCTACTTATGTTAATAGAAACCTACTTGAGGCCTTAAGATGGAAAATGAATTGTATAAAACAAAGTATAGCCACAATAAGCTGCAATATTGGAAAAATACTTGTCACCATGCAATTTTCTTTATTGAACTTGTACCTCAACATATTCTACAAACAACAAGTCCTTAATTAAATGAAAAACAAAAGTTACAAATAGCAAGCACAAAAGCTCAGATCTGCAAAAAGATATTTAGGCACTTAATTCTGTTTGTTTTGACAAGTGTTAAGTGCTTAAACACTTATGTGGAACTGAGTCTTAATATTCACATGGCACTCTACATGTTCGAAGAGTACCTCAGAATTTTCAACACATTTATCCACAAAACATGTATAATTCCCACTTGATAGGTAGGTAAACCATAGCAAAAAAAAATTCCTTGCAATGTACACAGGTAGGTAGCAGGTACAGAATTAGGACTCAAGACCTGGTTACACTTCACCAAGAACATATTCTCTCACTCACACAAATTTATTTTAATTGTAAGATAAACCAATAAAACTTAGGAACAACATGATGACACCTTCCCTGCTTCAACCAATATCTGAGCACAGCAGACTGCCATTTTAATAAATTTCATAATGTGTCCAGTGACACAAGCTGGAAGACATGGAGTATTTCATTCATAACTAGATTTCCTTGTGCTTGGGTTTTGTTTTCATGGCACTCAGCATTAGAAGTCTCCCTCTGTGGTTTTATTTTTTTTGTGTGTGCGTGTATGAATGTAATTACAGCCAGTTTTTGTTATCTGAGACTTTATATTTCATGTTCTGTAATGCAATTCAATTTATAGTTCCTAACAGCAAGGGGCGAGTTTTCTTAGTGACTAAATAAAGAGGCTGATAGACATAATTACTCCTGAAGAGAAGAAGGAAAGAGTAGTGATTCTGTGAGTGCAGTTCTCTTTGTTTCTAAACAAGGGGTGTCGTGATCAATAAAGCTCATCAAACAAAATATAGTTATGAATAAAACAGTTTTGATCATGTTTATGAAAACTTTGCTTTACAATTAAAAGCACCAACAGAGAGGATCTCATAAAGCAGGAAACCAAGTTAATTGCAGCAAAAAGAATAAAAGTCTTCCTTGAACAACAAACACTAGAAAATGAAAGTGGCTTTTCCATACACCAAGAGATTTGCCTACACTACAGTGCAGAGCACAAACATTTGAGTTAGTAGACAACATAGCACAGATATCAAGGTTAGTACAGCCGTAACTACACTGAGGTCACAACAGCTTGCAAACCCTGACTGAAAACTAAGTATATCAATCCATACCTGGCCTCCTCTGGACCTGCTCCAACATACTAACATTATGTGTAAGTATGAACACATTAGTTTCCGTTAATGTTCTGCTTAGGAGTGGGGAGAAGGACCCTGTTACAGTTGTAAAATGCAAACTCAAAGGAAAACACTTCGAATAAGTGATACTTCTACTAAACTGTTATAATGTATGTTGTCAAGTGAACAGAAAAGCTTATCTTATAAGATTCTGTGAAATACTTAATAAATTAAGGACCATCTATCTTTTTGATAATACTTCAGAGTCTACTTTAAAAATTCAAGTCTTTAGTGCTAATTTTTCATATTGTATTTTAAAAAAAGCAAAATATGTGCTCAGTACTAGCTGCATATTGTAACACAGCATCTGTCTTATCACATATTCATACAAGAATGATTAGCTCAAAGGAGCAAAAATGGTTGGATAAGATGACTTCTCAGTCATTTGCATTTCATTCCTTCTGCCATAAAAGCTAGGATGTCTTGCACTGGAAGTAAAGGGGGGAAACACATGCTCAGCCCACCTCTATTCACATATACTGTAGTTCAGAAAGAACCCAGAGTTCCCTGGGGCAAACTAATTGTTGTTGGCAGTATGTGCTGCTGTTGTTGGTACAAAGGGCAAAGTAATGTAGTAATATTTTACTAGCATCAGATAGTGTTTTGCAATAAAAGGCTAGGGCAATTTAATGCAATACCATTTATTTATAATGGAAGCCTGAATCTCCATCCACTGAGCTATAAACCTGCATTTTGCTGGATATAGAGTCTATTTCCCTAGATCACCAAAGCTATTAAAATCTGAAGACTAAGTTATTGATATGGAAACCTGTTGCTGAGTTCTTTAGATCTGTCTAGCACATATATTTTGGAGATCTTAGATTTTTTTTCTTTTTTTATACTTTATGATATATTTAAAGCTGCTGCATGGTCACTATTTAGCTTATGGATAATGTAATAGAAAATATAGCTTTACTAGCCAAATTAGACCGAAGTTCTTATATGGTATAAACTGATTTATCTTCAAAATCAGCATGTTCCCATTGAACCCGCATGTTTTAAGAAAAAGGTCAGATATAAACTTGCAAGACAAACGTTCAATGTCAATGGTTTCTATAGTTAAATTTGTCTTGTAGTTGTCATCACTGAACTGAAAATTTCATATTAAGTAATATGCAGAAACAATGAAGAAAGTCAAAATTTTTTCTTGCAGTTTATAATAATTTAGAGCTATGCAACACGTGTATTTTAACACTGTTTCTCTCTTCAAAACACATTGTTGCAGAGCATTATCCAAGCACCATAGAGGAACTGAGATGAATTCAGGTCTCTGTTTCCACTAAGTCTAAGGTACCCATGCCCACTGGATGATAAACTGTGGTTACAATAAATCATATCCTGATACGGTTCACTAAAAGAGTTCTTCTATGTCTCACCAGAACCTTAGCAATACCTACTGCTTCTATAATTTGCTTCTCACTGCCAAGGATACTGCTCTATCAGGTCTTTTTAAAATTTTTTTTTGTTATTATTTTTTTTTTTACCCAAATCAGTGTACACTTACTTAAAACTGCCTATATGAAACTGTATCTGTATCACAGTATATAATAGATAAAGCTTTTACTGAAGTGAGTTTAATTCACAGAGATACTAAATATACCAAGGACACCATTGAAAGAATGGAAGTAGAAACATACACATGTAGGATGTGAGAACAAAATAGTCCAAGATGCTTTTCCTAAGAGTAGTACAAAGTTTCTTCCCAGGCATATCACAGACAATGATGCCATTTTGAATGGTCTCCCACTAGTCCTGCTAACAGCTAGATAGAATTCATACAAAATTTACCCACAATCTTAATTTTAAAAAGTCTGGCTCAAATTCCATCTTTGTAACACCAGAGAATACACTGAAAACTGAGTTATGATTACCTCTGACAATGCAGGTGACAGATAATCCTCAGATTCTATTGTAGTCTAAACCAGTTCTCTGCACAGAGGAAGTATAGATAAGAAGTGTAAGCAGATACATACAGTGTATATTCATTCTCTTTTTTTTCTCTAGTTACAAACTTTTCCTTTTGAGGACATTTGTCTTGGACCATTAAATCAATACAACTGAAAAAAAAAAAATGATGAAACTTTGGAAGCCTTTTACTGTTATTCCTAAGAAGGAATCACAGTCAGTTGTTGCAAGAGAAAACAGATCTCCTACATTTATCATCAGGAGTCCTTGGCTTTCAGACAACATTAAACAGAACTGCTTGTTCCCCCAAATATTAGTTAAAGACTTTTGTTTCCACCAGGACTTTCCACATCGGCATATCACATGCTAATGGTTACAGCTCAGGCATGTTACCTAAAAGAAGGCAACATATACTGCTGAGTAATACAAACCAATGCAAATTACAGACAAGGGCATAAAAAGGGAAAAATTTTATCTGTGGAACCATGTCTATTTGTATCAGATAAAACCTAGTCTAATGTGCAATGATATTCCCAAAGGTGACTATCAACTGTGAATTAAGAATGCATATACCATCTCTTTGCTCCTACAAGCAGAATTTGGAGTAACTGTGCTTTAAATACCATCTTAATTGTTTATGGCAATTACAGTAATAGTAGTATCGACAAAAAGAAAAGCAAATGAAAATGTTATGGTATCCAAGTGCAAATTTAATAGGGAAGTAAAAGGGCTAGAGATACTTTTCCTCTATTCCTAGTAAAAATTGTTTCAATATTAGTGCTCTTAAAAATGTATTGTCGTTGTACCCACCAAGTTGTGCAGCTTCCTCTTCTTTTCCTATACACATTACAACTTAATGTG
Source organism: Caloenas nicobarica (assembly GCF_036013445.1). Taxonomy (NCBI): domain Eukaryota; kingdom Metazoa; phylum Chordata; class Aves; order Columbiformes; family Columbidae; genus Caloenas; species Caloenas nicobarica. The sequence goes on from NC_088247.1 coordinate 30,345,364, forward strand.
CCCTACTAAAAATCATAAAAATCATAAGTCACAGCCATGCCACCTATCAGGTACACAGACTTCAATCCAACAAGATCCAGGCTGTGAACCATACCGCATGGTCACCATGTCCTGTACTTTTCCAAAACTAGCAAAGTTTAAAGCCTTTCTGTTGTCAGCTTTGCAGTTTCCTTAGCACCTGGAGTTAAGCACAACTCTCCAAATCTGATAGTAGTGAGACTCCTGTTTTTGTACTTGATTAGCACTGGTCTGAAGAAAAGAAGGCCTGACATCTCCCTGTTAATGGAGTTGAGACTATAGATCCCGTACCTTGACAGAACGAATAGGTCAGCGGCACACAGGGCATGTTAAAAAGAAGCAGTTATGACTACTCTGATTAAGTCAGACCATCAAGTGATCACATATGCAGGGAGTACAGGGCAAGATAGATGAAACGTACAAAGGAGCGGGGATTCATCCCTGTGAGTTAACTCCTTCAGCTGAACATTGAAGGTTCCGGTACTTTCTTCCTTGATGAGAAGGATGAATAGACTGGCATGTTTTGGTGTGTTTCTTCTTTTTTCTGTGATCATAGTCAAAAATACAGGATTTCTGCTTTTTGGGCCTACAGACATTTGGGGTAGATGAATTAATATGAATATTATGAATATTACATCACATGGGGCAGACCTACTTTATATTCAGACCTCTAAAAACCAAAGGTGCTTTGTATCTGTAATGAAGACCACAAGATATGATATAAAAGATGCAAGTAAGAATTATTCAACAGTACACACTCATTCAGAAAAAAAAAAAAAAAATCCCAATCATGTTCAGACATTTTCAGCAGAGACATTTCTACAAATGAAGGCCTTTGAACAGTATAGTCTCACAGGATCAAGAACTTAAAACCATTTTTGTTCATGTTTAACTGAAAATGAATCGGTGTATGCATTCTTAATTTTATTGGCAGAATGTAATAACTCTGTAATCTTAAAATTTACAACATGGAATAATGCCAACTATTTAATAATAAACATCTCAATTGCTTTTATAATTTTAAATACCAGGGACAGCCCTATTCCATCAAATTTCCTTTTGTATACAAAGAAAGATGTTAATAAAGGAAAAAAAATGTTTAAAATCAATGCCTGTCTAATTTTGTGAAGCTATTGGGATCTCTCAGTACTTTGATACTTTATGCATTAAGTCACTCTAAAAAATTGCAATGCTTTGTGAGAAGTTTCAAGGACACAGTGAAAGCGAATTAAATTATCGAGCAAAGTTACTGCTTGTTCTTATATTTACATTTATCCTGGATGAAGGTAATTTGTTGGGGGGGAGGGGACAAAGAGAACCATACATCACACTAATGCAAAGTCCATGAAAAATTTGTCCTTCATGCTGTGACTGGACACTGTCAAGCAAAGTTTACAATCTTTTTATCTGCATCTAAGCAAAGCTGCAGTATTTAGTTACCTCATTTGTCACTAGTTACAATATTTTTCTCCTGTTTATACGTATGAGTAAAAGGAGGAAAACAATTCATCTGTTAAAAAGAAATAACCTCTAACCCATAACCTCCAGAATCTGATGTATTGATTGTCTTATGTTTCCCCAGATGGCAAAGTGGTGAAACAGAACCAAGAACACCCAGAGGCAGTTGCTGCAGCTTATCTGTGGAGAATTTCAGGAAGAAGCTGCTTTTGCTTTCATCGTCCATAATATTGCTTGGGTTCCTTTTACATTACATGCAAACAAATTCCCCCGTGATATCTGTGAGGAATTACATTTAAAATAGACTTCAGTCATGACTAAAGAGCTGTCAGTGAAACCGCGGGTCTTAGTGCAATGCTGTAGAGTCAGTACTCAAACTCAGATAGAAATCTCACTGATGTACAGAACAGCACTGTAGAACAGACTGCTGGACAATAAGATTATGACAAATCCGTTATGTTTTATTTTTTCAACAAGGAGTTAATTTAAATTAAATTTCAAGAACATTTCCTGTGCAAAAACTTAATCTTGTTTTCACTGATGTTCTACGTATCATAGAAAAGGCCTAGAATAGAACCTTTGTTCCTGAGAATATATGTTGTATTCTAAAACGTGTGAATAATCACACATCATTTGTCTTCTTGAAATTAAGTAAGTATTTTTATGAAAGTGTTTACATGCCCCAGTATTATAAGTTGTGAAAGGAATCAGAGTGAAATGAAACTGGAGGGGGAAAACAAACAAAACCAACCCTTTGCAAAGACAGCAAGGTGTACAGTTATAGTTAATTCTGCCTCTAGCCACATTATTTCCCACTGTTTTTTTCCAGCAGTATTTCCATCTCTGTCATTTCATCTCAATAGCTCTGTCTGTTTGAAAGGCATGGATGCTGTTTTATGCCTGCTGCACCACAGAACTCTCAGCCATATGGATTGTCCCACAGAGACCTCTATGGGCTCCTAGAAAGGCTTTGCAGCCCACATGTGGTCCTTTTAAAGCTATTCTCATCCTTTCTAGACTCATAAACCTGATAGGTAATGTGAGGAGAGGACTCAAAAAAGCCCCAGTGCTGCTAGAGATCATAAAGGAATATAAGCAGACTGTCTTCATGAACATCCTGTTTATTAAGAGATACAGAATCAGTAGGATCAGTGCATCTGATAACGAATCTGTAAGCTTTTTTTCTAAGTTTTTTTTTTCTTTTTTTTTTTTTTTTCTGTCTAACAGGGCAGAGAGGGTAGTAGCAATAGGGAAAGCGTTTAGACATGATGTACTGGATAATTTTTTCTGCCCAGAATTTTTTCATAGCTCTAGGAAAAACCTATTTAAATGTGGGAAAAGGACCAAAACTATACAATATATCTTGTGAAAACACTCTGAGGAATTTATACTTTTAAAAGGCTTTTTCATTAAGATAAGATCACCTTTAATTGAGGCATCAATGTTTAGAGCATTTTTACCTCTAAATTTTATTGTGGAACATCATCTTTGGAAATGGGGTATGTAAATGCAGCTGGATATCAAAATGGCTGATACAGGGAGCTGCTCAAGAACTTGATAATTAGCCACAGAACCCAATACAACCTGGCATATCCTCACTGGTTTACCAGTGTATATCACATAATGCTGATGAATTTAATGGAAACTATGAAAAGAGTTATTAAAAAACTACTATGGGGAAAGATAATTTTATTTGACAACTATGTCAGCCCCAAATGCCAGAATGCCATTGTGCCAAATATATAAGCTTCAGGACAATGACTCACGCAGACGCGACAGGATTTATTTGTAAAACACAGGTGCCTAGAGCTATAAGGGAGCCCCTAAGTATCTAAAGTATCCATACGCAGCTGACAGATGCAATACAGGACCTGTGGATGACCAATATCTTTCTAAGAGTGGCTGCTGGAAGCTACTTGAGCTGCCCTACTGTGCCTAAAATGGCATTTAGGCATCTGAATGACACACAAGTATAGGAAATGCTTGGACAAGCTCTTATACTAATAAATTTAATTATGCATATACTGTTTTTAAAACCTGAAATAATTATTTATAATTGCCTGAAATGTGTCTTTATAGCTTAAAGGCATCATTACAAAAATAAACCTATTCCACCATTCCTTTAGGAAAATATTTGCCACCCTTGTTTACTTTTGTAGCAGTTTAACTAATGAAAGTGAATACTAGACTAGAAAAGGTAGAAAACCCCAAATTTCTTGCTGAAAATAAAAAAACAGAGCAGAGTTTTTTATGGGATTTCTGTTTCACATAATTCCCTTGATGCTTCCACTTTTTGTGCAAAAATATAACTATTATTCTTGCACACCATGTACACAGAATCTGGATGTGCTTCATCTCTGCTATGAAAGCAGTCGCTAATACATTCCATTTGTCTTGCCAATGCTAAACTCCTTAACTCCAAAATGTTCTGTCAAATATTTGGTATTTATACTCTAGTTTGGTATCTATACTCCAGTTCTAATTTTATTCAGAATCTGATGAATTTTAAAAGGTAGTAACTAAAGAAAAACAATGTAATCTCCTAGTTGCAGACTGAAATAATTTATTTAGCTCTCCTAATGGCACACAGACTCTCTATGAATGTTTTATTTTTTTTGGGGGGGGGGGAAAGTCTGACAAAACTCACAGTATGAGGACTGAGAATTAATGGTGCAATGACTAGCTTAGTTATGAGTTTAGTTATTGTATTTATCTTAGATATATTTAATCGTTGAGCTCATCATTAAGACCTTTATAAAACTGTCTTACTGGACATATAAAGACTGAATTTTCTTCCTCTATTATCCTAGTGTTTACAATGGAGAAAGAAATTACATTTGTTTGCCACAGTGTGCCCTGTTTAATTTATGCTGATTATTACATATCTTTATTCATATACAATTATTAGGCAACATTTTCTTTTTCCCCAGCATAAATTGAGTTTAACTCCTCTTACTTTAATAGATTTTTGCTGCACATACTGTGGTGGCACAGACAACAACACTTTGCTCAGTGACACTCTGCAGATGCTTTCAAGTCTTTTCCTGTGTGGAATCAGGACATGGGCAGAGCATGCAGCCTGCATTTGGGGCTGGAATTCTTTTGTGGTTTCTCCAGTAGACAAAGCTTGAGTGCTCCAGTTGAACCTACACTAATGACTGGCTTCGACAGTGGCACAGAGCTTAGAGGTAAGGAGTCCTGGCACACTTAAAATATCCAAAATATTACATGGAATATGATACACACAAAGGCTAACGTTTGGAGATTTCTTTAGAAAAGAGCCAGACAAGGTTTTTTATTCCAAAAGAGGCGTAACTTTTCCTTTGGCCATTTTTGGTGATATAAAATGAAATCCAAATCTAAACAGGAATATTAAAGCTTCTTCAAAAAAAATGAAAAGTAGCGAGTTACCAGAAGAGAATAAAAGACCATTAGACAATTTTAAAACACCTACCTGCTCCATAGGAAGCTGTCCTCTTAAGATTTTAAAATGGTTGTGAGAAATGCAGTTCATGCCAAACAAAGAACAAGGCTACAAATTTGAATTGAAATATTCGTTTGCTAGTAGAATGCAATAAGTAAATAATAAATTAACTTAGTTATGGCAAACTTCTACATTAGCTTTAGGATTATTCTGGTTTTGTTGCGTATTCAAATGAAAGGATACTTATGCTGCTTATGCTCATGGGATGGTGAGAAACAAAGATAAAAGGTAAAGCACCTTAACACCACCTTCCTTCTTCCCAGCCTCAGCTTCACTCCACACCTCTTCCCCACCCCTGAGAAGCATAGGGAGATGCGGAATGGAGTTGTGGTCAGTCCATTACAACTCTTCTCTGCTAATCCTTTGTCAGACACTTTTCCCCAGGTCTGGCATGGGCTCTCCATAGGCCACAATTCCTTCACAATATATCCACATGGTCCAGCATGGGGTCCTCCGTGAGCTGCAGTGTGGATATCTGCTCACCACGATCTCTCCATGGGCTGCAGGAGAATCTCTGGTCCAGCACCTAGAGCACCAACTCCCCTCTTTCCCTGGCCTTGGTGTCTGCAGAGTTGTTTCTCTCACATTTCTCCCTCCTCTTTCTCACATCTGCAGCTCAACATTTTTACCCTTTCTTAAAGACATTTTCCCCAAGGCACCACCACCTTGGCTGGGGGGCTCAGCTATGCCCTGCAGTGGGTGGTTGGAGCCTCTGGAACCAGCTGTGTCCAGCACAGGGCAGCCCCTGCCTCTCCTCACAGAGACTCCCCTGTAGCCCCCACTGTCAGAGCCTGGGCACCTGCACCTGGTACAGCCCTCAAAAAAATCATTTGCTTTCCTTTAATATAAAGGAAAGTGGATTTTTTTCAGTAGACCCCTACTTAATAAGAATCAGCTGTAGATCGGTCCCTACCATCAATATATCCTCTTGGCAATCTCACTGAAATTAGGGAGGACTTAAGTACCTAAATCTACATATAATGCTGCTTAATGAAAGCTACTTAAGTTTCGGCTATTGTAGAAAAGATTATATCTGTTACAGTTAGCAGAGATGTCACATGAAACCATGCATGTTTCCTGTGAGTCTCTCAATGGAGACCTGATTTATCAAGGTTCTTCGTCCCATCAGCTGAGTCATAATTGTGATTGAGAAGATAGAGTCAGGGAACACTGTCAATCCCTTAGATACCTGGACTAATTGGAAAGTTCTTGTATTTGCTGTTTTATTCTAGAAACGCATCATTACATGCAACATTTTTTTATTACAACCATAAAGTATAATGTTGATCTGTCATCAGAGATGAAGGAATATTTTAAGTTCAACTGGACAATCCTATTCTCCCTAGAAGTGTCATTTTCTTCTGACATGTCTTCATTATGCTTTATGGCATTAATTAGAGACACGATACAGAAAAATATTTGAACTGTCTCAGACACTAGACAAATGTAATGCACTTTTCCCATCAATGCGAGCTAACATCTAGATTGAAAGTGCCACTGGAGCATATGAGAATACTCTTTGGACTGTCTATATTCCTAAATATTTATACAGTATAGTACAGGTTGTCACCGTTTTACTGGATGGATGTCTTGTATTGTGGAGCAATAACCAATAATATTTTGTATTGTAGATTACAGAAGAAGTCTGAATTGTTTGGGGCAAACTTAATGTGTTTAACAACAACAGAAATCTCAAAATAATTATTGACAACAAATTCATTAAAAGTATTTTGAGCCCATGTTTACTTAGGGGAATACCTCCAAACTGGGGAGACAGGGCAGTTACAGGTAGTTTTCAGGTAGAACAAAATAATGTGCAGTTACCTACATAAGCTAATCAAACCTTCAGATACAATACTCTTTCCCTTTAAAAAATAATCGGTCTCTAACTGTGTATCACATTGTTAATTGTCTGGTAACCAGGGTGAAAATATCTACAGGGTCAAAGAACATTCTGTAATGAACACTTTAGCCTTTTACAACTTTCCCCAGGCTATACCTGCAGAATAACACAACTAGCTGCTGTAGTCCAAGTGACCTTGATGCTGGATAGACTCAGCCAGGCATAATTGCTCTTTTGCAGCTGGAAGGCTTGGCTCATTTTTTGCTAGAAAACATTTAGTTATTTGTGTGGCAGATTTTATGCAGAAGTTAGCCTTCAGATGATCTGGACTGTGTGACACAGACACACACAGACAGAGTGTTTGTTAAAAAAAAAAATTTTTTTGTGATCTTGGCACTGGGCAAATTTGCATGGAGAATGAGATTCTCAAACAGGGCAGTCAGTTGCTCTACAGATGGAAACAGGAATCTCGGTTACATGAATCCTTGCAATGGTGTCTTCAGCTGGCCCACATAAGTCTTCCCAAAATCCTGTTCTGTTCGGTTCGCAAATTCCAGCTGGCCCATGGCCCTACATGACCACTCCAGCTATTGGCTGTCTTAACTACACATAAAACCTCCCCTAACTGTCTTCCATATGTGCAGAAGGCTGGCCTACACAACTATTTCTGCATCTGCTACAACAGTCTCTATTGACCATTTATAAGTGCCTTATCTATGTACAATTTGGTTAGTTCTACAGCAGGAAACACCCAAGGGAATCTCTGGAAGGGCCAGATTCTCCACTTGGGATTTTAATCAGCATATTTGAGCAGATTAAATTAGTAGAGCCAGAGCAGGAGCTACCTGGGGGAAATATTATTGAAAACCTTCTTGAAACCACCTTTAAAAATTCTGCAACTACTACTCAAATACTTTGTTGTCAAGGATGTGGTATCTCAGTCAATCACGTTGTCTCATGTTCACTGTTTTGTCTCTGCAGAAGAATAGGTGGGGGAGTTTCTCACTCCCCAAGGAATTAATGACCCAAGTTAATTGATTGTGTAAGAGGTATCACTCTGACACTCAGCTCTGCAGCAATTATAACACATAAACTTGAGTTTTGCACATTTAACTTCATTTCTATAGTGTTTGCCATATCTGCAACTCCTCATAAAACAGACATGAAATACCACCAGTATTTTAAGTTGGTTTATAAACCAGATTATAACCACTTTTCTAGCAGAACTAGAAATAAGGATGTTCAGAATTAATTCTCTATTCCAACTCATAGAAGCATTTAGCTTCCAATTGTAGCACGTTCCTGAAGTTCCCCAGTCCAGTCCTCATATACATCCACAGAGGCTATACATGGACTTTCTGCATAAAAACAGATATGTAGGAGACTTTGCAGAAGACAGTGGACATGAAAGCAGTTTTAGCTCATACTTTAATCCCATCAAACTTGGTACATGCACACATTTCTATAGGCCCTTGGTCACATTTCTGCAAGTTTTTTTACTTCAGGTTAGTTTTTTGTCCTAACACTACTGCTGCATACTGGCAAAAATTTTGAGCAATTTTGGTCCCGGTGCTAGTCAGGTACATAAAGCATGGAACAAGCAATTGAATTCCCATTGGCAAAATTAGGAAGTCTTAGATTATGTCAGAAATGAGAAGCTATTTTTTGTTCTGATTTTTTCCAGACTGAAAGCAGCTGTGATCCTGAGGCCAAATGTTTTGCTCTTCCCCACAGTGATCTTTGTGGTCTACCCCCACAAAGAAGGTAAATCCAAGCTGGCTATTGAGAAGAATCCTTCACACAAAATATCACTAGACTGTGCATAGGCATCATCTGGAAAAGTGGTAATTAATACAGCAAAACAGTACCAGGAACCATATAGCAGCTGAACTTACACAGAAGTATCTATTAAAGAAAAAGAGAAGGGAGTTTTTAGAAGACTGATAAATTAAGCCAGTTTTAAATTTTCCTGGACTCATTAATAACACCCTTCCTGCTAATGGCCAGTTCTCATTATCAGTCATCATCACTATGTATTCAAGGTGGTCGGTCCTTAACAATCACAGCTGACACTAGCTGCTAAGATGCAATACCAAGGACCTGATGCCACCTAATTAGCACTGATGGCTACAGTTCTGGATGACTTTAGTCTCCATAGTGAAGGTAAGATGGATCCAAAGTGGAAGTCTTTTCATCACCCACCAAATTTTGGATCTTTTATAAGACTAGAAAATTCGGGGCCCTCAGACTCCACCCCAGGCTACACATGCCTTATCCTGGGGAGAATGTTACTTTTTCAGGCTGTGGCAGGTGTCTTATCATGCTGCTCATCTGTTTCTTTCCTTGCTCATCTGCTGCTGTTTTTCCTAAACCAAAAGAAGTTCTTTCCCAGCTCCCTAGGTTGCGTCGTTTCAATGAACAGTAACTGGCCACTGATGTGTTCTTGATACCTCTGGGGATGCTGTTCATAATCAGTGCTCATATTTTCAAGGACTTTGCTGCTAACCCACACTTAAACTGCACATCATAAGAAGAGAAACCTGGCATCAAGCTGAGTTCACCTTGCAATTTCTCATAACAAGTTGATAACTAGACTTAACAGGCCAGGACTGGAATTTCACACAGTTTACATGAGGCAAAATATGCATAAGGCCCATTGCTAGCAATGACAGTACTATTACTGGGCTATCAGGTAAAAAAATGTTTGCACAGTTATGGTATATTAGTGTGTTACTATTTGAGATCAAAACAAGCTACTCTTAAAGTCTGCTTTGTGCACTTCTACATTATACAGGTGCAATATGCCTCTGCTTTAGCTACAGCTGTTTTTTCAACTACTGTAACTGTGGCATCAGGGACTAAATACTACATAAGGCCAGGCAGTTTTGTTAAATTTGTAGCTAGATAAGCTCCCTTAGGAAAAGGAGCAGCTTCTCAGGCTGTGTTTACCAGCAGGGGATCCCTTGCACATACTGATGGCATATTCTCAGTGTTGTCTAAGTCATCTCTGGAAATCATAGAATCAGAGAATCATAGAATCATAGAATCATTTTGGTTGGAAGAGATCCTCAGGATCATCAAGTCCAACCATAACCTAACTCTAGCACTAAACCACACCCTTAACAACCTCATCTAAAAACCTTTTAAACACCTCCAGAAACAGTGACTCCACCACTTCCCTGGGCAACCTGTTCCAATGCCTGACAACCCTTTCCATGAAGAATTTTTTCTTAATATCCAATCTAAACCTTCTCTGGCATAACTTGAGGCCATTTCCTCTTGTCCTATTGCTTATTACTTGAGAGAAGAGACCAACACCCTCCATGCTACAATCTCCTTTCAGGTAGTTGCAGACAGTGATAAGGTCTCCTCTCAGTTTCCTTTTCTCCAGGCTGAACAGCCCCGGTTCCGTCAGCCACTCCTCATAAGACTTGTGCTCCAGGCCCCTCAACAGCTTCGTTGCCCTTGTCTGAACTCCAGCATCTCAATGTCTTTCCTGTAGTGAAAGGCCCAAAACTGAATATAGGATTGAAGGTGGAGCCTCACCAGTGCTGAGTACAGTGACACAATCAATTCTCTACTCCTGCTGTCCACAATATTTCTGGTACAAGGCAGGATGCTATTGGCCCTTTTGGCTACCTGGGCACACTGCTGGCTCATGTTCCGTCGATCAATACCTCCAACTTTTCCCCAGGCAGCTTTCCCGCACTCTTCCTTGAGCCTGTAGCGCTGCCTGGGGTTGATGTGACCCAAGTGCAGGACCTGACACTTGGCCTTGTTAAACCTCATACAGTTGGCCTCAGCCCAACGATCCAGCCAGTCCAGATAATCGACTCTCAGTCCAAAACCCAACACTCTCCTGTAGGTCCTGCCACACCTTCATAAAGCATCTACAACTGCCTACTGCCTCTCCTATTACTCCCTATTAGGCAGATAAACTACCACAGTTGTCCTTGTACCCATTAGTTGGCTTCAAGGTACAGCCCTGGCTCCTCTGCCATGCTTCGGTGCCATAACCGAAGTCCATACTACACATATCCTTTTGTGACCAAAATTGTCAACAGCTATTGAAGAAGAAAGTAATGAGCTGCTATTTTTGTTTTCTGAGATACATATACTGCATAACAGTTATTACTTAAATTTCAAGTATTCACTGGTTCTATCCAAGCATTTTCTCAGCCTCATATATTTAAAACTCTGTGGAATGGCTTAACAGTGTGCAGCTGCTTAGGACAAAATCCAAACCATCTATTTAGGGTTCTAAAAATAGGCATTTAAATTCACCTAATTACAAAGTACTGGAAAACCCCACAGTACTGCAGCTATGTAACCCTGAAGGCAACAGAAATTCCCTATGCAGGTTAATTTAAATTCCCTCATCAGATCATCCAGGCACAAAGTACGTAGAAGAGCCCAGGCCATTGAACTGTTTTCTCTTTCTTACTTGTAGACTCTCCCTCTCATCTGACTTTTACTTTCCAGGAAATAGCAACCTGGTTTTCATATCCAAGTTTGAGAACATTTTTATATACAGACCCTTCTATTCCTTACCCACCTATAACCTGTGTATTGCCTTGTTACTGAATTACTGTTCATTTTTTTTTTTTCTTGATTTTACACAAAGGACATAGGGATTCACCGAGTTAAAGATTTATCCCCAGAAGAAGACCTCCCCCATCTGGCTCCCCAACAGAGAGAAGTTATCTCCTGACAGTTTTAAGTTCAGACTCTGGAGTTCAGTTTCTCTGAAGTTCAGTTATGCCCTGCTATTAGTGGTTTTGGCTCTCCTGAGGACTTCACATACCAAGAGGGACAATTAACCTCTCAGAGGTATCTAATTGTCTCCATCCACTTTACCGGGAACTTAGCCACCTTATTTCATCATTTTGCCTGGCCAAGCCGGTGAGTTGACATCACAATGTTAAATATAGAAGTAGAGGGTACTCATTTTACAAGTTGTATCATTATCATAGAATGTCCTGAGTTGGAAGGGACCCACGAGGATCACCGTGGGTCACAGGATCCAACTCCTGTCCCTGCATATGACAACTCCAAGTTCACACTGTGTGTCTGAGGGCATTGTCTAGTCTCTCTTCTTGAATACTGACAGGCTTGGGGCCATGACTGCCTCCCTGGGGAGCATGCTCCACTACCCTCTGGGTGAAGAAACTTTTCCTAATGTCTAACCTAAACTTCCCCTGGCACAACTTACTGCCATTCCGTCAGGTTCTGTCATTGGCACCAAACAGAAGAGATTAGCACCTACCCTTCCTCCTCCCCTTGTGAAGAAGCTGTAGACTGTGATGAGGTCTCCCCTTAATCTCCTCCAGGCTGAATAAACCAAGTGACTTTTGCTGCTCCTCATATGGTTTCCTTTCCAAACCCTTCACCAACTTTGTAGCCCTCTTCTGGACACTCTCCAGCAGCTTTATATCTTTTTTATACTGTGGCACCCAGAACTGCACACAGTGCTACAGGTGAGGCTGCACCAGTGCAGAGCAGAGCGAGACAATCACCTCCATCAACTGGTTGGAAATGCTGTGCTTGATGCACCCCGGGACATGGTTAGTCCTCTTGGCTGCCAGGGCACACTGTTGGCTCATGTTCAATTTGCCGTCGACCAGAACCCCCAGATCCCTCTCTGCAGAGCTGCTTTCCAGCATCTCATTCCACAGTCTATATGTACAGCCAGAGTTGCTGAGTCCCAGGTGCAAAATCCGGTACTTCCCCTTGTTGAACTTCATGCAGTTGGTGATTGCTCCATTCTCCAGTTTGTCCTGATCCCTCTGCAGGGCCTCTTGCCAGTAAAGGCAAGAACACCTGCAAAAGGAACATTCTGCAAGGAGTCTTCCCCTTAATCAAAGAACAGTGTATTGCTAGTTTTCCTTAGCTGATCAATGCATAGTCCTTCACTATAGCCTCCTAGTAAGTGCTAATAGGAATATCTTATTCACTATTTTATCGGTGCTCTCCATTAAATAACACATCTTGGAAAATAATTAGTCTGATTTTATTTATTCTCATATATATAAAAATTATCTTGATTTAAAGTAGAGAGACATTAGAAGTTTAAGAAGAATGATAATGCTCGGCAAATGTAATCCTTCCATTCATGTGTTTCACTGGCATTAAACTTATGTTCTTTGTAATCAGGTTTGTATCTGAATCCTTGTCTTTGGGTTTTGTTACAGCTCACCTTAATCAGGCAGTCTTTTTAGTATTCACAGAGATCTAGAGTCAATGTTCAGTTCATGCCAGATTAAAGTGAATGGATTTCAGTTAGCTTCTTGTATGTCAATCTAATTAAACACTTACTGTAGAAAATGAAAGTGACATATGTAACAGAGCATAAAGGTATTTATGCAGTTTACATAGCAGTTTTCAGGTGTTAAAACAATGATTAAAGCACTGCATTGTTTATTTACTCATGATAAAACAACTGGGCTCAGTTTTACACAAAGCAAAGGAAGACTTTCAGTTTAAATTGCTCTTATGGTAGTTAAGTAACACTCAATAATGAAAGGAGAGGAAAAAATCCTGCTAAAACAATCCAGCTGCAAATTGAACAGTTCAATTATCCTTCACAATAGGTGGGGCAAGACTAAGTGCTAAGGGGTACTAAGTGAGAAGGTGACTTTTTTCACTGGCTTTGTTGGTCACATTCCATTGCTCTTGCACTTTGTCACTGTTAAGGGAAACTGAGGCTGATTGCTACCAAGTAGTTAAGAGTTTAGGCAGAAAGGAGAGTATCTAGAGTCTCAGACTTAGGTCACAAGCTGCCTGGCATGTCAAAACGCCTGGGATGGTCTAGCCCTTACTGGTTGTAAAAGAGGCAGAGACAGGAAGCCAGAAGAGACTAATAAACACTCTTTAAAAAGGAGTAGATTAATTCTCGTTCATTACCATCTGAGTCTCCCTCCTCTTTCAAACACAAAATCTTTTACCTTTCCAGCAAAACGTAAGCCTGTTAATAAGCAGATGGCATTTCTGCATCTGTCGAATATCCTCTTTCTTATCATCTTTCCTCTTGCTTTCTCTGAACCATGTTTTTTATGTGTCTCCATTAGGAATCCAACCTGTTTCCAATGCAGCATCTCACTTTCCAGGAACATGTTGTGTTCATTTCCACTTCCTAATCAAAAGCAGCTGTTTAGGACACTGTTCGTCTCTCCAGCCTATGCAACAATTAATTGATAGTTAATTTGTTCTTCTCCTTCAGGGCTAACTATGGGACTCCATCCTTACTTTTGTTTTCTGGATTATCTTAAATGCTGAATGCCATAGTGTCCAGTTGTCCCAGAAAATTAATCTCTTATACTCTGCAGTCTTAAAAAAAGCCGAAGTGGTCTACATACAAACCTGACCTAGAGCTTCCCATTAGCCTTTTATATCCATAAGTGCTTTTTATGCTGTTGCTTGTTCCCGTAGAAAAAAATTTGCATTTACATCTGTTGCATCTTTCAAACCTTCGGTTTGACTGATAAACACATTCTTATTTACTAATGGCTTCTTGCAGTGGACTGTCTAGTGTAGTTTGCACTTGTAAATATTAACATCCCTTCTTTTAGCATGAAATGCAGATTTAATTTACTTTTGTTCCTCTGTACACCAGCCTAAATTTAATACAGTCTCTGATCTCTTGGAGCACTTCCTCCAGATGTTCTAGATGCTTCTTTCAAGTGGTGCTAGATACTGGTAAATCACTTAAATATGCAGCTGTATACCCTTCATATCTCTTCAAAGAATATCCATGAATCAATGAAACACTATTACAGAGCCTTGTTATATGAATGAGAGGACAGTAAATAAATAGTTCTCTGAGTTTTAAATGCTACATTAATTTGACACTTGAGAAAAAGGAACCTAGAAATAATCTATATTTGCATTCAGAGTTCAGGGCCTCCAATCTATTCAACTATTTGTCTATAAAACCTGGACCTGCTATTTGAGGGTCTCTTCATCATCATAGTACATTTATAAGTTAGTTGTGCTTTTTAGGTTTTTTGAAACACAGCTCTCATACTTCAGTGTTCCATACCCCTTCAGGTTTTCATAAGGCCATTGCTTAAGTTTGCCTTCTTGAGATGGTATGGCAGCACGTCAAGTCAGCAAATTCTTCAAAATAATTTCTGATCCTTCGGGAATCTTTCCTATGATGTTTAAGCTCTCACTGTCTACTCCCTGCTCCTCAAAATAATATTGTACTTGCTTCAGCTCCGAGCTCCTAACCCTGGACTAGAGCTCCTTCATGACTTCTACTACACTTCATGGCCTCCTGGAGCTTTCTTTCCCTGGGTAGACACAAGCAGAAGAAGCAAAAAACCAATATATTCCTCATTCCAGGAGGCCACACCTAGCTCTGTCATGGTTAAGAAACATAATCTCTAACATACTAGTAAAACAAATGTAATTTACTACTGACAGACACCAAACAGTTCTTCCATGTTTGCTTATTTTTCATTTACAGTTGTTGTCTTTCTTCTGACTTTCATAGACCTTACTGAAAAAAACTCAGAACCATTTCTCTTATTTCAACCAGACGATCTCTCATTTTGAGCTGTTAGTTAAATGTTCATTCTAGTCATCTGGCTTTAGCCTCCAAATTTTTCTTTAATCCTTTTTTTTTTCTTTTTTAATGACACCAAAAAGAGTTGATACTTGCTGGCCAAAGATAAGTTCAAATAATCAAAAGTTTGAGCATGCTTACACCTATTCTTATACATAAAAGCCAGTGAGAGCTTCTGCTTATATAAGTTGATCCTGTGTAAAAACAAGGTTCAGTGATTTTAACTGATTTACTTTTCTACATATGTTTCTCTTTGAAGAAAAATTAGATGATCTTTATGTGTTTCTTGGGAAAGAAGGAGGCTCAGAAAAGGGGGTGTGAGGAGAGGTTGCCAACATGACTATACCATGAAAGTATCATATCTGATTACTTCGAGCATTCTCCGGTGCTCCAACCAGGTTAACACTACCTCAACCTACTGGCAATTTATGTCTCTCATAGAGTATTCTTCTGAGTGTCAAATCATAGAGGATCAGGAAGACCTTTCAAGCTCACTTTTAGCTGTATTTACTACAGATTATATTATCTGGTTTTGTATCACAGTAACAGCTCGCTCTGAAGCTGCCAAGAGAAGAACACTGAAATAAGTTCTGCTTTCTGGGGTTACTTTCTGATGCTCAAAATAATTTCTAAAAATCTGTTAGTACAGCTATCTGGTGGGCCATGAAATCTTATGTTTGAATAAGTCTTCTTTTTTTCTCTGTGTATTACAAAGGAGTGTATGTCCTCCTGCAAGGATTACTTCATTATGTATTTTTGTATGTTACCATTGTGGTGAGTCTACATTAAATCTTTCTACTTGCAGAACACATTCCTGGTTTATAGCCCCAGCTTTTATAGTTTTTATTCCTGGTATGAACATTCGGATTTTCGTCACTTTGAAGTGTCACATTGAAGGGAGTAATCTTTGGCTTAAACCCCTTTTGCTTATAGGATCTGCTTCCACATAAATTGTGCTTCTAATTTTTTTTTACCTTAAAAGAATTTTATTTATGTCCTTACCCCTGTATCTTACTCTTTCCCAGTGGTTCCCATATTCCCTTAAAAGGTCCTGATTTAATTTGGTTTGAGCTCTATTTCAGTCACCGTACAAAGACAATTTCTCTACTAAAGGCAGGAAAATAATGTCTTAAAAAACAAGTCCTGTGGGACATCCGTAAATTACAATCATCTGCTAAAAATATGACAGACTCATAATGCTAAGTATTTCAGAAATGAATAATGTACTCCAGTCTTCAAGCATGCAACCCAGTTTCATATTTCTCTCTTGTTTTTTAGTCATTCACAGGAATCCACTGACTGAATTCTATTTCTATTAATACTAACTTACCATTCAGTTACAAGAGAGAAAAGTCATTATCATATTTGTGCAAAACAATTTCTTCTTGGGTTGTGTAATATAGACTTTGATTTCTTAGTAAAATATCATTCCCTGTGTACAACAAGACCAAACAAACAATGCAGTAAAAAACTGTAGGTGCTCCAGTATACTCTGGTGTTAACAGTGCCGCTGAATATTTAAGGAAAATATTATAGGGGCTCAGTTCTGATTTAAAGAGTGACTTCTTGTGAAAAAGTGGTAGACTGGCATTATACAGATGGGCTACTACAAAACAAAGTTGATTAGGTGTGTCTGTAGTCTGGCTTTCTGATGGTCCCCACAACACAGTTAAAGAATTGGTGATAGTCTCTGGTTACTGACAACTGCCTTCTTTTCCTTCCTTTCCTCCTTTGTTCTTTCTGACTTACCCCAAGGCTGAACAATTACTGATCTATTTTTCCATTGCCAATGATTATCTGCTTCTTATTAGCAACTTTTTGGCCATTACAACACTGTAAATGACACAATATTACACAATCATTTTTACTGTATTTCTTCCTGCAAGTTTGTTAGATTGAAATAGGTGCTGAAGTAATTTAGGCTAAGGCAGCAACAGAATAGAAGGGTAGATGGTGAAGAGATACAATGAAGAAGAGATAAGTGGGTAATCTAGGGTCAGACATTAAATTTTAATTAAATACCCAATAGACAGTAAAGAGACTTGGGCACAACTCAACATTTATTTGTCTTCTTTCTTAATTATCCTTGTATTGAATATTAAAATTTTCATAACATAAAACCTGAAGACAATAATTAAATACATATTTATATATATTTATTTACATTTGTGTGCATGCGTGTCTGTGCATACCTACCTTGTTACTAACAAAGTCTATGTGCTTAAAAATAGTTGTCTGTTTTTCAGTCAAGTTTAATTCTTTTTTGTCTTGAGTGAGGCATCATTTTATATTTTCATCAGTGACTTTGTTAACTAAGTACAGGGTGTTCTTATTAACCATTCCAAAAAGCTTAAGCCAACAGGGGTAGCCAATATTCTGCTGGATCGAAAGGAAATGCAAAATAATTTTGAGAATTTGAAGAAACAGTTGGATGAAATTCAACACAAGCAAGTGCCAAGTGATTAATCATCTGCATAAACTTGTTTCAAAGACATCTGCTTAGGTAATAGTTCTTGTATAAAAGGATGTAGGGGTTGTAGTAGATCATGACCAGAACATGAGTCAAAATGCTGTCACAAAAAAACCAAAACCAAACCCCAACCAACCAAAAAACACCAAAGAAACAAACTGGACAGAGATTGTAATGGGACACATAAAGAGCGGTATTGCTTGTAAGATACATGTAGTAATTTTTTCCCTCTACTTGTTATTGGTAGGCCTCAGGGCTACTATAGTATAGGGGAGAGCAGTGAGAATGGTCAGAGGTCTAGAAAACAAGACCTATGACAAAACATTGAAAAAAATTGGAATTGTTTAGCCTTAAGAAGACTGAGGTGGGATGAGATAAAAGGCTGCTGTTGGAAAGAAAGGAATACTGTATTTATGACCACAGTGAATAGAATAAATAACAATGAGTATAAGTTTCAAAAAAGAACAGATTTCCATTTAAGAAAAAAACTATTTCACAGCAATATTTGTGAAGATTGCTTATGAGACTGTGGAATCTAGTAACTTTTTTCTTCTTGTGAGCTGAACTAACATCTGTTAGAAATAACTGGAGGAAAGTTGCTGCTGTCTGTGGTATTAAAAGGATTAGGTGACCTACTGAAGTTCCTTCCAGCACTATGAATACATGATTACAGGATGATTATTTTTCTTTCTATATGTTAGTTATGTTACTTCTGTGAATATAACAGATATAACATGGAGAATTTTTTAAGCAGAGCAGCAGAGCCTTTAAAAAGTATTGCTGTGGTATAGGTGAATGAGAGCAGTATTTAAATGAGTTTTTTTCCAGATCAACATGGGTGATCTTTACTTTGTGTCATACTTCTTAGAAATTGAAAACACCAGGTTGCATACACAAGTTCACACATTAATTCACAGCACTAGAGTACGTAAAATTTTAAATAAAACATAATTTACAGGAAAGAAGCATCAAGTCTGTCCTTCCCTATCTCGTGAATTTGTAAGCTTTTTTGAACTTCTTGAAAAGTTCACAAGCCTTTGAGCGAGGCTTACATGGCTTTAGTTAAGACCCTGCTGTGTTGAATATGTCAAAATCCATTGAACTGCTGACTGCAGCTGGCTTGATAAACTGAGATGTTTATTTCTGGGAATTTTATGCATTTGACCAGTTTTGCATTTTTAATGAAATGCCTATGGCTTAACACAGCAGAAAACAATAAAGTAAATGGCATTGATTCTCCTACTGCTTACATCAGTTTGTGTTTGAATTAACTTCATGAATGTCAGTGGAATTTCTTCTGGATTACACTAATGAAACCAGCTAAGAATCAAGCACTCTTTTTATAACAAATAAATCTATGTTGATTTTAAAAAATTCTTCGTCTCCAAATGCTTTAAATACATAGTTAAACACAATGTTAATAGCACACAGCATTGTTCTCCCAAGCCTTGGCTCAATTTTCTCACTCTGATTAGCTAGCAATTTGTACAATTGCACCTAAATGGATGCAATGCTGATTTCACCGGTTATTTTATTATAGCACTAAAGCAGGTACAGAACTATCTGCAATGCTTGTTTACAATATTACTCATAAACAATTTTTTACACACTCTATTTCTATTTCCCAGCTTGATTAGCTGCACCGATCTGCACTAAAACACTCAAGTTAAAAGGAAAAGCTAATTGCTCTGAGTTTTTCAGATCATTTACAGGCAACAGGATTTATTGGTGCTAATGAAGCTCCAGAACAAGACAGTTTCTGTCTTACAGCCTTTTTCTGCCCTTCTGCTTAATAATAAAATACATAAAACATGTCAATATGAGAAAGTGATTTTAGACGCATAGGGTTAACTGATCAATTTGTCAATACCCTTAAGTCTGTGAAAAATCCACTGAAATCAGTCGAACTCTAGGAACTCTAACTGAAAAACATATTTCAGGGCCAATTATTTAAAGAAAAATATGCAGTTACAGAAAAAATATCCTCTCCTAATTCCAGCATATGAGGTTGCTCTTCCTAGAAAAATCCATCTGATTTTCATATAAATCATACGTATTTATTCAAAAGTTGAATTTTACAGTGGTATTGATAAATTTGGATCTTACATTGCATTTTCTTTTTTTTTTTTTTTAATACAGGGGGAAGCAAAGCTGGAAATGCTAAAAGAAGAGCTCATGAATATGATTTTTACATAATCTAGTTGCTGTGGTTTGAAATTTCCCCTGATAATATTTTGTTAACTTCAACACAGGCTAATTTTCACTGTCAATAGTTGTTTCTTTTCTCTGCCTTGACTGATGTGCAATGTCCTGCAATGTGCAACATATTTCTCCTGCTGTGCAACTTCATATTGCTTCAGGAGAAGGGACATAAGCCTCATGACAACCACAGCACAGCTCATGGTTTGAAAAGGCAAGGCTTCTGAGCCTGGAAAGGCAGAGATCAGGGAAAACACAGATACTCTAATCACTGAGAAACTGTGCTAAAATCTTGTACTGGTCAGTTTTGCAACACTGAAGTCTATTTGTGAATTCACAGTCTAAAAACCAGACAAAACCAAGGCAGTTTTTTAAATGTTTCAGCTAGCCAGGGCAATGCACATCTCAGATATCCAGTCCTGATGTACTGAGAGAGAAAAAAAAGAACAAAGTCCAAAACCATGAAGGGGCTGATCTTGCTCTGAGGTGCTCTGCAAGGGAATGGGGAGGCCAACATTCATCTGTACTTATAGCACTTGTCTGAGAAGTGTGAGTCCTGACATCTAGAATCATCTTGGACTGATGAAGTTAAAAGCCATAACTGCCTGAAAACTGTCTCAGCTGTCAGTTTTATCTGCGTTCTACTATTCCTAATGGAGATGGAATGGTATGGATCAAAGTTTGTAATAATCAGGCCCAGACAAAACAGGAGGAAATTTGACTTGTGTCCTGGATCCGACAGGGATGGAGTTAATTTTCTTTATAGAAGCCCTTACACTGCTGTGGTTTGGATCTGTGACCAAAACAGTGTTAACACACCAGTGTTTTGCCTATTACTGAGCAGCACTTGCACAGTATCAAGGCCTTTTCTGCTTGTCACACTGCTCACCTCCAAGAAAATCTATCGAAGTTGTCTTCTTTTCCTCTTCATTTTTCCCACTCTGTCCCCTGAACAACTAGGTGACCCTGTTGTCTCAAAAATAGGGTTCTTTACCTGGTGTGCATACAAGTGAGCCAAATTTAGCACACAGAGCCAAGATATTGTTTATTACAGAGTTGTGCAAGTCTGGATGCTGGAATAAAGCCAGCGTGCCAGCACAAAAAATAAAAGGTATTATATACAAAACTTTATCACTATATTCACACCCTAAAGAGCTAATTGGCTACACATTTGCATATTGCATTACATAATCCTTTTAGCTTATAATGAGCAACATTCAGCTAAAGGACACTTTATCCAACAGTTTTGAGATATGTGTTAAAGCAAGACTCAACTAATTGTGCGGGCTTCAAAATGTCTAAAATTTCAATGTCAGTAGTGTCTGTAGTTTATGATGACGTGTTTTGCAACTCATGGTTATCTTTGTTATATGAGCAGACTGACCTCAAATCGAAAGGGTTTACATACCTTTAGGTTATCAATTGCAGACAGGATTAATTCTTTTAAGTTATTACAACAACCCAAAGTGACCAAAGAGGTAGTCCGTACTGTGTGATGTAATGCTCAGCAAAAAAAGCTGGGGAAAGAGAAAGGATCAGGGAGATGTCTGGAGTTCTGGCCTTTGTCTTCCCAAGTAACTGTTCTATGTGATAAAGCCCTGCTTTCCTGGAAATGGCTAAACCTCTGCCTGCTGATGGCAACTAGTGAATGAATGAATTTATTTTGCTTTGTTTACACATGCAGCTTTTGCTTTCTCTATTAAAATATCTTTATCTCAACCCACAAGATTTTTCTCACTTTTGCCCTTCTGATTCCTTTCCCCATCCTGCTGGGAGAGAGGTGTGTGGGCAGCTGTGTGGGGGCTCAGCTGCTGGCTAGAGTAAACCCACCACAACCCTTTAGCCAAGCCATGAGGGCTGAGCTGAATTTGAAAGGCATGAAAAACTCCTCCACACTGGTGTGAAACAGATAAATTACTTAAGGATCACTCAGATCAGTGACAGTGTTTTAAGTCCCACCCCCCAAAAAAAAAAGAATACGGGGTTGTTATAACAAAAATGTTAAGAGTTTTAGGCTATTGGCCAGATACCAACTAGCACTGTAAAACACTTGCACTCACCAAGCTGAAAGTTGTTCTTCAAATAGAGAGGCTAAAGATTTTTTTCACTGATTTATTAATAAATAGAATATGTCTCTGACATGTCAAAGTCACTGGAGAACAGCAAATACAAATTCATAAGTGAAGTTTTTCAGAATTAGAATATAGAAGTCATCCTCTTAAAATTGTCAGGGATATTTCTTAGAAAATGTATGAGATGAGATGCATGTGTGAGAAAAGAAGTATCCTTTGGTATATAGATGATAACAAATATTCATTAAGAGTTCATTGGACTCAACAATGTTACTTGCACATTGGCAGGAGTAATTCTATCAGTAACTAAATACATGCTATGATACATAAAACCTAGAAAAAATATCACAGATGAAGCCACTATCACTTTACAGTTTATTTTTATATGAGCTCAGAAATATCTTATTTCTCTCAGACAGACCAAATGTCAGTGGTTTTCTAAAATGTTAAAGCTTTTCAAAAGACATATTGTGATGGCATTAGAAATTAATGTGATAAGTTCCAGTTTCAGTAAATTCCATCCTGTTAAAATGTCAACAGTTAGGCAAGCAAGACCAAACTATACATGTTCTAATACAAATTTGTACCCAGGATGAAACTTCAGAGTTTAAATATATTGCAGAATAACTCTTTTCAAGCAAATGAAATTAAGTTCTGTTTGGAATCTTTACTTTTTTCCTATATGTCAGATCCTTTTACTTACATTAAAAGGTGCTTACTCTTTTAAAACTCCATAATAAAACTGCACATTGCACCTTAGACACTGATGTGGAGCTACATTATGCCTCGACTGAAGAGTGTCTTTTTGGAGAAAGGGTGTGTGTCAGTTCTTAAAATTATTGGGTGGACTAAATTCTTGAAAACTTTCTTTAGCTACATACAGGTGACTGAAAAGTGGCAAGAGCTCCACTGTGTGTGGCGATGGGCTGCCAGAGACTTCTTGGTATGATTCAGTGCACTGTGCACACAGAACATGTGTCTGTTAAGAGCTTGGTGCTGCTTGTCTGGTATTAGATGACATTGAATATGATTGAAGTGGGAACCTTATAAATGTGGAAATGAACACTTAACAGAAGATGTTGTCCAATTCATTGACATGCAGCCCGTTATCTCACCGATGACAATCTATCTGAAGACAGAAAAAGACACAGAACAAATATGCAGAATTTATATTCTATTCTTTGAACTTTTAATCCAGGGCAAGGCACAAGGGGAAGCTTGCAGGATATAATGCAGTTAATGCAATAGTATTTTGCAGAAACAGGGCAGTTGTTCAACAGAAACATAACAAATTTCTTTTTGACCTTTATTATTGGTATTCTAACGAAAGAAAGGGAGTGTGAGAAAAGTGAGTGTGAAGGACTGTGAAGTTTTCAGTTGTTTAAAAGTAATTGCATTCGATTATTTTTTAAAATGTTGAAATTCTAAATGATGCTGAAAAATACTGATCAAAAAGAGGCAAAAGGTACACTGGGAAAAAATTCTAAAAAATTGTTGACTGTTTTGTCAAGAGAATCAGTCAAGCCAACACAGCCAGGAAAGCAGAAGAAGCTAGAAGAAATAGAAGGCTGTGGATATAGTAACTTTTTTTTTCCCCATTCAGACACATGGAATTTAAGCTTTGCTTTTTCTGAAGGAAGATGGACCTGCATTGTTTGGCCTAATTGTAGATTCAACACCACTTCACTAAAATAATTGAAAACTCTGCCATTATTTTCTTTTAAAAATAAGAGAATAGAAGGTTAGCAGCATTCTTGTGTTTTAATAAATCTCCCGTGTAGTGTAATGGAATGATACAGCTGCTATAGAAACAAGGCCATTTCTTTTGACATTCAATTCAATATATTTGTATTCATTTCATATTTACAGTTTGATGATTATATTTCATATTTACAGTCCACCAATCTATAGCTTTTATGTTGACAATAAAGAATTGCATAAGGTTTTTTTTTAACTGGATAACTGAGGATCTGACAATGAAGTAGAGGAGTGATGGATTTTATGAAATTATGATTGTGTCATCCAAATGGTATTCTCAAAACAACTGTTAGTAATTGACAGTTCTGGCTTGTATAGCTGAGAATTTCATAGGTGGCACTGTGATTAGGCTCCAAGTTTCCATTGGTAGCCATATGCCTATTTTTTTCCACTTCTGAAATTTTTATTGTTTACAGTCAACTTTATACAACAAATAACTGAAATAAATGAAGCATTCCACGAGTAAATCTCAGGACTATGGCATTCCATTGATTGTTTTTCCTTTTTAATTACTGTTTTCAGTATTCTCTATAAAACCAGAGTTATGATATTTTCCTGATTTACAGGGTTTCAGACAAACAGCTTTCTCAGCAGTACAATATGTAGAAACACATTTTCAGAATTAGAAAGGTTTTATTCCTGCTTAGCATAATTGTTAACAGAACAAGAGCAAAACACTTGGGCAAGTCAGCAGTAGTAGTTCTTGAACACAATCAATTTATAACAAAAGATCCAAAGCAGATATTGGAAGAAAAGTTAGGTGGTAAATTACCATTCACAGATCTCAAATTCCTATGAATTCTCTGCTTTCCTGAAGGTATTTCCTTCTCCAGAGGCATTATGAATGGGATTTCTCTCACCTAACTGTAGATGTTTGTACTGTAAATTCATTTTTCACAATTAGCTGTGTTAGAATTATTCCACAGTTAGCAGGGAAAAAAAAAAAAAAAAGGTTTTGACAAAATGCTTTGATCTCTGCTTTTGAATATGATAAATTTCCCTTCAGATTTTCTGCTGATTCTCTCCATTGACCATAATGAGAGCCTTGTGTGACTAGTTCATACACAGAAATGTCTGTGTTTGGTCAGATGAGCATGTCCTACCTTGATCCAAAAGAATTGCAGCTCCACATTCAATAGCACCTTCAGAAATGAGTTGAAAATATGACGCCACCCTTCCTTTCCAGGTACAACTGGTTGTTTTCCCTGATCCTACTAGGTGCTCCTGGTCTCAGCTTTCTACAGTAGTGTGCTTCTGATCTCTGTGTGAAGGATAAAGGATATATTCAGGAAGACCCTCAAAAGGAGGTCATATGCTCTGTCAGTACAGAGGATGGAATCAGAGTTGATGGAAGAGTAAGGAAAATGGCTATCTTATGCAGAAATGTAGGTATATTTGAGAACAGTAAATAATTAAGTAGATTATTTTTGTTCTAAAAAATAGTTAAAAAACTGATTTGAAAATATTTCTTTGCAACTTTTTGTGGTGCTTCTTCTTAGATGGCAAGCTTTCTGGAAGCTCTGAGCAATACTTAATAAAAATAATAAATGATACACAATTTCAGTGCAATATGATAGAATAGTTTGGGTTGGAATGGACCTTCAAATATCTAGTCCAACCCCTCTGCCATAGGCAGGGACATCCTATGCTAGATCAGGTTGCTCAAAGCCCTTTCCAGCTTGACCTTGAACACTTCAAATGACGAGGCATCTACAGCTTCTCTGGGAAACCTCTTCTGGTGTCTCACTGGCCTAATAGTAAAAGATTTATTCCTTATGTCCAACCTAAATCTTCCCTCCTTCAAAGTAAAACCATTGCCCCTAGTTCTGTCACTACATTTCTTGGTAGAAAGTCTCTCTCAGTCTTTCTTGTAAATCCCCTTTATATATTGAAAGATTGCAGTAAGGTCTCCTTGGAGCCTTCTCCAGGCTGAACAATCCCAACTCTCTAAGACTTTCTGCACAGGAGAGATGCTCCAGGCCTCTGATCATCTTCATGGCCTTCCTCTCAAGTTGCTCTCACAGGTCCAGCTCTTTCGTGTGCTGGGGACCTCAGAGCTGGATGCAGTAGTCCAGGTGGGGCCTCACCAGAGTGAACTAGAGGCGGGGAATCATCTCCCTTGACCTGCTGGCCATGCTTCTTTTTATGCAGCCCAGGCTTTCTGGGCTGCAAACACATGTTGGTGGCTCATGTCCAATCTTTCATTCACTGGTATCCTCAAGTCCTTCTCCACTGGGCTGCTGTCAATCCATTCATCCCCTAGTCTGCATTGATATTGGAGGCTGCTGGACTTCACACTTGGCCTTGTTGAACTTCATGAGGTTTGCATGGGTCTGCTTCTCAAGCCTGTAGAGGTCCCTCATCAGCCTTCAAATTTAACAAACCATGAAACAAACTTTTTAATAAAAAAAGATTAGTTTAAAACACAAGACTAAATGATAATAACAACTTTCAAATCCTTTTAATTGTCCTCTGATACTTATCTTCATGTTTTTCTTATTTTCTCTGTATCCATGAGGACAAGAAATTATTTTCCATTTGTTTTTTAAATAAAGCTCAGCTTTTAAAGTAATTGACATTTCTAGAATGGCTGCACTATCAGCAAAGAACTAAATTTAACAATATGATAAATTATGAGCATTATCAACATCAAATTAGACATACTGGAAAATGAGCAACATAAACCATTTTATTAAGTAGCTGCATGATCCAATAATGGCTGATGGTTTGGAAAGAAGAAAAATCTTGACAGAAAAGTCATCCAGAAACTGCATAACAAAGGTTTCAATTTCCCAGCCACTTGCATACCCAACTAAGACAGTTAACTCAGGTAGTTTCAATGAAGCTAATGGAACTGTTAGTGAAAGATATAGCTGTCTGCAAGACTGGGGCTGTAGAAGGCAATTCTATTTTCTCTAATAGACAAGGTGAGAACAATTTTATTACACAAGCAGGAACTGGTTCAGAAAATAAGTGGGCAGACTAATCTTCAGTTGCCACCAACTAACACATCATAAAGCATGTTGCAAGACTGATTTTATTTCCCTCTTTGTTTTTTGTAAATATTCTTTAGTTATTGTTTAAGTTTTTCAAAAGGTCAAACTCAGAATTTTCAGTCATGACAATTGTTGCAGAAAGGCATAAGGAGATTCAGGTCAAAGAGCACATACTCCCATAAAGCAGAGAATGAAACAGAAGGAAAAAGCATACAAACTACAAACATATGGACTGATAAAATTGCCACAGCCTGCACTTAATAGAATAAAAACAGTAAGTGACTAAATGAGCATGACGGAACAAAATATTCCTGCTGAAATAAATATTTATTAACATTATTCAAAATTTCAGAAATAGTGCTAGAAATGATTTCTTGCAGGATAAGCTGTAGGAACATGTGATTCATTTATAGTATTTTTTTTTTTTAATTTATGAAGGAAAGCATTAGAAGAGCCCTTATAAACAGTTTTTTTAACTGATCAGTAAATGAAGTTGAGTTAATGTACCATTATCTCCTGGTTTCGTTTTCCAAAAGGAAAACTGAATGCATCTCACTTATGATGATGAACATCGAAACCCAAGGTTTTAGTCATTCTGTTCTTTCAAGGTAGGGGAAGTAGAAAGCCATGCCATGAGTAGCTAGTGCTATCTTTTGCTGAATTCTCTGCTTTCTAGGTGGATTTCAGCAGCACAGCAGTGCTAATCTCCAGCAAAAATTGAACTTTTGCCAGGAGAGTAAACTTTTTTTTCTAAATTAAGGATCAAAGATAGGGTGGGTATCATAGCTGTGCTTTCTTAGTGCTGTCCTAGTAAAAGTGTATTTCTCTGTGGAAGGGTTAACAAACTACCTGGCAAGTCCTGGGTCTTACTGCTATACTTACTACTTACTGCTATAAGTGTTTTTTGTGGGAGCTCAGGACTGCTTCTCACTGTAGGTTATTCACCAAGCATGCACAGGTGTCCAGGATCATAGAATAAATAATCATAGAACCATTTTGGTTGGAAGATATCCTCAAAATCATCGAGTCCAACCATTATCCTAACTCTGGCACTAAACCATGTCCCTAAGAACCTCATCTATACATCTTTTAAATACCTCCAGGGATGGTGACTCAATCACTTCTCTGGGAAACCTGTTCCACTGCTTCACAACCCTTTCTGTGAATAAATTTTTCTTAATATCCAATCTAAATCTTCCCTGGCACAACCTGAGTCCATTTCCTCTTGTCCCAGCACTTTCTGTTTGGGAGAAGAGACCAACACCCTCCAGGCTACAACCTCCTTTCAGGTAGTTGTAGAGAGCGATAAGGTCTCCCTTCAGCCTCCTTTTCTTCAGGCTAAACAGCCCCAGTTCCCTCAACTGCTCCTCATAAGATTTGTGCTCCGACCCTTCACCAGCTTTGTTGCCTTCTCTGAACACTCACAGAACCTGAATGTCTTTACTGTAACAAGGGGCCCAAAACTGAACCCGGTATTTGAGGTGCAGCCTCACCAGCACCAAGTACAGGGGGATGATCACTTCCCTAGTCCTTCTGGCCACACTATTTCTGATAAAAGCCAGGATGCTGTTGGCCTTCTTGGCCAGCTGGGCACACTGCTGGCTCATGTTCAGTTGGCTGTCAACCAACACTCTCAGGTCGTTTTCTGCCAGGCAGCTTTCCAGCCACTCTTCCTTGAGCCTGTAGTGTTGCATGGGGTTGTTGTGATTCAAGTGCAGGACCCGGCACTTGGCCTTGTTGAACCTCATACAATTGGCCTCAGCCCATTAATCCAGCCAGTCTGGGTCCTTCTGTAGAGGATGAGCACCCCTGAGGTGTTACACTCTGGCATAACACTGACGGTGTTTCTAAACCCACTCAGCAAACTGGTAATTTGTCTGCAGACCCAGAAACACCTTTGAAACAATTCCTATAGGAGAGATGGGCACAACTCTTAGGCCTAAATTCCAAAACCAGAAGATGCACCAGAGGGAAAACTGAATTTCTGAGATTGTTTTGAAAATAAAGCTACCTTAAAGCTACAAATCGCTTAAGAAAATCTTGACTTCCACCTTTTTTCCTGGGAATCCCAGGAAGCAGTATCTTGGGTTTTGACACACTTAAGCTGTCTCTAATGCTTCCTGACTTCTGGGGTCTCTCTTGGCCTTTCCAGTTGTTCTCTGATTATCCTCAATGGTCGAGTGCTTCTCTCAACTCCTTACCCTCATCCTTTGTGACAGACCCTCTATCTTTGAAGCTGTGGTTTTCTGCCATGTTTTTTCTCACCTTCGTGCCTTTCTTGCCACTCTCAGTCTCAAGGACTAAACTTGTCTCTCAGATTCTATCAGCAGGGATTTAAGGTTTGGCTTCAAATAAAATTATGCTTGGATGAAGCTGATGCACCACTTAAGCTCTTAACACAGACTAAACACTACATGTGTGTAAAAAGACTTTCCCCCACACCACCAAATGATGCTTTTAGTGAGACTGAAATGTGTAAGTTTAATAGGTAATGTAAGTAAAGCAGCATAAAAAATACGCTTTTGCTTCAAAATGCCACTCAGCAATGGCAAGCTAATCTTTAATGCATTGTCCAAAAAATCTCACAATCTTCTGGAAGGCATATCTTCCATTGGTTGCAAAATTTTTAATGTTTCTTTCTTTTGCAAACTTCTGCAAACCAGGAAAGGAATCAATATCTCCCCCTCTTGACTCAGTCTTTTCAAATTCTCTACATTGTCATGATCAGGTTGTTTCCTCAGCTGCAGCCTTAAAGTATCCATGAGTAAAGGCTGTCCCACAAAATGGTTATTACTGTGGAACAGACTGGGCCTAGGGTTACTTTAAAAATACCATAGGGTATTTGGCTTGTTTTTTTCAAGAAAACATAAGCAATTGTAGCATTGTTTACTGTACAAGGTGCCGTATCCAATCAATGTCAAAGGGAATTTTAGGGCTGCTACAGGAAAGAAGGATTGCTTACACTTGTGTATCCTTATAGCTGCTAGCTACAAGTTCAGTTTATTCCACTTGTAAGTAACTGCTGCACCTGTGCATGAAATTTCCTTATAAAAGAGGCAGCCAATGTTTTTTTGTCTTGACCTACTTTAGCTTTTAGAAAAATTAGTAACTTCTCTAAACACCCTATTGCTTTTCTCCTGACAAACTGTTCTTGCACCTGCTAAACTTCATCCAAACTTTTTTTTTCTCTGCCTCAGATGACTACTAAAGTTTGTGTTCGTGAGATCAAATAAAGTCCTCCACAGCTGCACAGTATTACTTTTTTTTTTCTTCCTACTTGTAAGGTGTTTGTAGTATTGTATTTCATACTTACAGTTGGCACTTGTAGTGTAGACAGGAACATAAAAGGTAACAGCAGCTCCCTTTTAGCCAGTTTTTAGATTTAATTACTCTTTTTTAACAAGTGATGCTTTCGAGAAGCATTTTTAAGTTTCAAACCTGACAGCACAGTGCTGTGGATTTCATCCCTCCATCCAAAATTTCCTGTGGCTGCCATGGGAATTTTTAATGTACTGCATTAGCCAATGTCAGCAGTAAGAAAGGACCAAACAGAGTCAAAATTTAATTTAAAATCTGCAAACAACTAGAGATTCAAGCTCTGCCAGGCATCTGGAGGAAAGAAACTATCCCTGGGCATGGTCGGCAGGCAACAGGTTCTCCTCGTCCTGGTACCTTGGAGCTTCTGTGAGCCTACAAGCCATCACTATCAGAGATTTACTTTCTAAAGCAATGCAAATGGCTTTTTTTCTCCCTCATTGCCTGTCTGACCCCCTTTCAAGCTTCAGTTACTCACAGATACATAACTAGACTTCAATTATAGAGCATGTTAATTAGAGTGCAGTTGCCTTTTACAAGGGTTGGAATATTTCAGGATCTCCATGGTCAAAAGCTAAACTTATTTTAGCCCAGACACTCCTCTATATGATAGATCTTGCTCCTTTAAATTACAATGATATAGTTAATGTACGGCTGTAGATCGCTTTTTTACATAAGAACTTTAGGTCACAAGATTACAGAAGGAACACAGATTACGCTACAAATGTTATCCCAGGTTCTTCAAGAAAAAATACCATTAGCGTGACAGTATAGGAACATGCTATTTTTAAAATGGAAATTATATATAATTGCTAAAGGGTAGTTAAGATGTTAAGTGCAAAAACATAGCAGAATTCCGCATCCAGAATAATTTAGTTCACTTTATCCCACTGCCTTGGGCCCTATTAAATAACATCACATACTGTTTAAGTTGGCCATTTTAAGAACTTACATATCAGGAGAACTCTTGACAAAGGCAAAATTGTATAAATAATAACCATTGCTAAGTCCTCAGGAAAATCACAAAACTGATGAAGACATTATTTTTTCCTGAGCTCCAGTTTCTGTCTTTAGTGCCCACAGAAGAGATTTAGTTTCCTTCAGGTTTATTGTTTCCTTTCATGGCTTCTCCCCAACATTTGTTGCAGAAGATCATCTTGAATGAGCTACCCTCAAAATTGATTCTTGCTTTTTCTGTCTTCTGTCAACTTCAGTCTGTCCACAAAAACTGGTACAGTTCTAGACCTTAGTATCTTTGCTAATCTATGTCATTGAAACTTCTCTATTCTCAAATCCTGTCTATCTAAAGGGATAGTTTCAATTTCCTTTTTTAATTTGATTATGTCTTCTTGTGTGTATTGAAAAGAACTTATTTCCTTCTGGTTTTCCTCTATGATCTTCTTCCTCAGTTATTTGACTATGCCGTAAAGCTTGAATCTGATTATGAAACAATATTTATTTGTGCATCCAGTATACTTTATAATGCCTACTCATGCAAATATTCCACTCATTAATTTAAACATCCAAACCTAGCAGAATAAAAAAATATACAAAGAAAACTCCAGATTTTATGACCTTTACTTGAATTATAAATATGTGTTAAGTGTCTTTGATAGCTTTTTTTTCATTTAAATGGCATAACGGAATCTGAGCCAAGAAGCAAGCAAAGTATAAACAAAGAAGGAAAGCCGTATAGCTCTTAATTCTGGTAGCTAAAGGAAAGGCAAACAAAATATATGCCAGTTTCTTCAGATAAATGTGGACCTTTATGCCATTTTGGAAGAGGAAACTGAGTGTAGACAGCACATATGTCCACATCCATGTGATACAAGGAATTAACTAATTAACACTTGACTAATCAATACTTAAAGAACTAACACTTAAGGAGCTAACACTTAGAGAGCAAACCCTTAACCCACATTACTCAGAACCCTTAACCCACATTACAATTGCCTAGGTTTGCTTAGCCTTGTATACGAGAAACAAAAGTTTATTGACGACTTTACAGGCCTTGCAGGGAGACAAAATCTTGGTGCATTCTTGGTGCATCCTTGGTGCATTCTTGGTGCATCCTTGGTGCATCCTTGGGTGGATTAGATAACCAAAACTTGGGCACAGGACAGGAGATATGCCAGTTCTAACCAACTCAGCAGTCTGAGTCCCAGCCAACTCGTCACACCAGGCCAGAGGTGAATGTGTACAGAGAAGATGACCCTGGTCCACGATCACTGTGCAGGCGCAACCAGGAGGGGCCAAAGGTGGAGACTATGGAAATGATTTCCCGGAACTCATTGTAATAAGAACCACCTTCTCAGGGACAGGTTATGAATATGTATAGGCGTTCCTAGAACTTTCATGAATATGTAACACTTTACAGTATTTAACTAAGCTCACAGCTACTGGAAATTTGCACACGTCTTTGGTGAAAATTATTTCCCCATGTGTCCAGCGCTGAAATAAACATACCTGCTTTACAATCTTACAGGTTGTAAGGTCACTTTCCGCGCGTCACATGGGCTTGAGTAAAGCATCGTGGAGTTTGTGTCTGGCTATGGGGAATTCTGTACAGAAACCCAGTTATAGGATAGCGCTTTTGTTTTCTTAACTCTCCTGAAAATAAAACAGAAAAAAAGAGAGAATTCTTCAGAAAGGCTTAAACACATATACAAAATTATTTCAAAATGAAGAATAAGTGCTATCACTAATAATAATTTGTAAAAGTTGCATACGTGATAAAGATTGTGATCTCAGTACAATAACCTAGCAGTATTGATGTAGCTTACAGTCAGATGCTAGAGTTTACTGGAGAGTATAAAGTAATGGAAACAACACATACACGTGTGCCCACACAATCACAAACATGCACGCACATGCATATACCCATTTCTTTCACTTACCTGTCTACTTCTGTGTTCCAAAGAAACACTGACTTACATTTTATCATGGAAAGAAGAAAGCAAAGCTTTTACAGGCTGATGCAAGCCTGAAGTGACATATCACCATTGACAGCTGAACATGTAAAGGAGACTGCAACGTTAGTCTGAAACTAAGAGAAGTGCAGGTTTAGCTGCTGGCTGAGTAAAAAGGAAATAGGGAGGCTGTGGCCCAGTGGCCTTCCAAATACAAGGCATGTGTACCACTAGGAAAAGAAAGCCAAGTGTGGTTGACCTACTTATGTTGGATCTGCTTTATTACTGTCTTATATCCAGTTCTTGAAAGCATTAGGTGTTTTCAGGGCCCTGAGTGCATTCCCCACTATCCCCAAGGTTTGGCTGCTTGGGCTCAGGGCCAGCTTTGAAGATTCCTTCTCTCTGGCCATGAGAAGGCCTAGTGGTGACCTGCCTTCCTGTCCCTGGGAGCTGCTTTTAAGCTCAGTGTCTTGCCCTTGATCTCTGCCTGAACAATACTGAAGCTACGCCTATGCCCAGTCCTGTGCCTTCCTGACTCCAGTCCAGAGACTAACTTGCAGACACGACTTTTTGATTTGACTTTGGTGCAGCTTCATCTCTATGGATCTGTCTAATGTTCTGGACTCTTGGCTGAACCCAATGACCACTGCCAGAGATGCTCTCCTGTGTCTGCCCTGTATGTCCCCTGCACTGCCACCACTACCTGCCACCAGGTCACCTGTCTTTGCAGGAGCTGCCTGCTCTTGCTCCTTCCTGGCAGCTGTAATAGCTGGAGCAGCATAAGCATCTGATTAGCAAGTGCAATCACTTGTAGAGCACAAATGTCCTATAAATGCCAAGTGGAAGGTTAATAATAAACAAGCACTAGCAAAATAACCCTGCCTAGTACTAGATGCCTTGAACTCCTCTGTGCCTACTGTGTAATGGGTGGCTGCCTAGTCAGTAGAAAGGGGGTTGGGTTGATCTGATTTTCCTTCATTTTCTACTTGTCATACTGCCTACATAAAGGAGCCTGGGTGATGAAGCCAGCATGGAAGTGATTTGGTGACTGGATGCATTGGGATCTCTGAAAGAGATGGGAGGACCCCGGAGCTGTTGGCTATTGCCCAATATACGAACAGTTGCACTCTGGAGCAGTCAGCAAACAGAGAGGTCCCTGAAAGATGCTGAAGGGAGCTGCAACAGCTTTCATATTAGAAAGGCCATATGTTTCTATGCATGGCACATTCTGCATCATGCACTTATATCACATCGAGAAAAAAAATCTGAGATCCTGGCAGATCCAGCATTTGCAGTATTGAAGAGCTTGTGACTAGAGAATTTACATGAAAAGAGAAAAAGAAATATCTTTCTTTTGGAAAAAAAGAAAAAAAAATTGCATAAGTGTAGAACACCTGGTAGCTGAATTGTCTTTTTACGGTTGTGACCTTGATCCAGTTGTATAAAACTATTCAACTCTCAGGGAATTCCCTGCAGTTCTCTGCAAGCTCAAAGACTTCCAACTCATAGATCTTCTGCCAGCATACTGACCTGAGTTGTCTAGTGTGAATCTGGGCGTTAGTCTTCATTTAGCTGAGATCACTGGCTGTGATCTCCACTGCTGCTGAACCACCATGAGGAGTTCAGTGAGACTGACAATGTTCTATGTTCAGCCTAAAACATAGAAAATGTGAAAGAATTATCATAACAGGAAAGAGGAGAGAAATATAGGTAGGTGAAACCTACAAGGGAAGGCTTTTTTATTTCTATGTTTTGTTCAGGACTATTGTTTGTGAGAGAAGAGGATTTTTTTTCTGCCTTTGGACAATGTAACAATGCTGACTTATTAAAAAGAGAATGTAATTGTTCTCATGGTAGTGATTCTACCTAGCAGACTGACAGGTTGAACACACATACATAATGCAGTCTCTGAAAAACAATCCATCTGATGTCAGGTCACATGAATGAGTCATGAGTATTTATCAGTATGTCTGAGTATTTATAGTGGAAAAACAAGGTTTGTTTTATATGGTACCATGCTCTTTGTCAAACGAACTTATGAAACTAGTAGATGGTCTAATACTGTCATTGCTGTAGATACCTTATTTTACACACCATGTACATGCTATGTGTTATGCATTAAAAATAGCATTCTATTATCTTGCTTTAGATAGAACTTCTGCTGTAGCCTGTAATGACTCTGTAGGAAATCTGAATGTCACCTCCTTTACTCCAGCAGTAATCATAAATTACCTCATGTCAAGTATGTTGAGAATCCTCTGTGGGTTTCATTTCATTATTTGGCTGTGTATATACCTGCAGCACAAGCAGTCTTCAGTTACCTGGGGTCATTTTCATTCATAGGTATTCTGTAGACCTGTCATTTATAAATACCTAAGGTCCTTGTACACTCAAGTATAAACAGTTCATTATAGCTCAAATCATTCCACACTTTTTAAAGTCAATAAAATACTGTACAAAACATATTTCCTAAGAAAAATGTACAACACTAAAATACTTAAACTTATTTATAACCTCTTTTTAAACAAAAAATAAGCACTCTGTGACTGAATTAAATGTATCTCTTGTAAAGGCTTCAGAGACTTCCAAATGTCTTCATATGAAAAACAGAAAAGTCTTAGTTCAAATTTGTTTATGCAGAAGTTCTCTAGGCTCGCCTTTGAGATTTAAAACCATAATCTACTGAATTATGTTCAGAAAGTTCCATTCAAAGAGAAGACTAAATAAATCAGCTGTAACAATTACAAATTCCAGAAAACCTTGCAATTTTTCCAGTGTTAAAGAAAAAAAAATCTGAAAATCAAATATGCTGAGGGAAATAATTAAATAGAATTAGGAGAGATGTGTTCCACTCTTGCTTAGACCACTGATTTTGTTTGCGAACACTATCCAAAACTCCCAAACTTTATGTCACTATTCCAGCTTTTATTATTTGCCTTAAAAATATGAGAACTTGCATCTTAAAGCGAAACAGCATTTAAGTAGAAAAATGTGTGAACAGCTTTATTTATTAAGCTTCAGACATACTGTCTCCAAGGTATCTTAAAACACATGCTATTGCAGACTTTCCAAAAATGCCTAAACAGATTATTTTAAAAAATAATCCCCATACTTTTGTATTATATTCATATCTTCCTTTGGCTTAAGATAAACATTTCATACTACTCAGGTTTTATCCATGACCAACTGCTGATAACAGCCTATTCAACCTCCCCATAGACTTATCCTTAACATTTTTCTTACATAAAGAATTATCTGGCCTGTAAAAATTCAGGGTTTCTGTTTCAGTCTTAGTTTTCTCTTTTTATTTTATAGGAAATAACCATGGTAAAGAGGCATGGTCAATTATGACTGCAAAAGTCCACCTGGTTAATAATAATTTAGTTGCTAGAAGGACCTTTTCAGGACACCTCATTCCTTCCACAGCAACAGAATTTTCTTATCTTCCTAACAGCTGCTTTGCTACTCTATAAACAAGATACTTATCTTCTTCAAATATCAGGCTTAATGCTACCTCAACACATATGTCCAAGCCCGGTGTTTGGATGGGAAATGATATATTGGAGTCTAGGTTTCTAAACATAATTTTAAGTATAATTTTGTTACATCTGTAAAAAACTTGTCACAGCCCATTGCATTTTATTTTATTTTCTTGGTCGTAGCTTTTTGGGGACTTTGTGCATTTTTATTATTTAATGTCTCTCTCAGAAAAGAGAAAATGGAACACATTTTATCTACTATCTTGTGACTCATTAGGAAGACTTTATGTCTTAACTTTTTCTGTGGAGATGGTCAGTCACAGAGTCTTAATTCTTCTTGATCATGGCTTTCTACAGTTCATGTACTGATTTTCTCTCAGTCCAAGCAATATTTTTCTAGATGTTCAGTTAGAAAATTGGCTATAGAGAATTAACATGCTGATGCTCAATATTTTTTGCAAGGCTTTATGTAATGTGAGAATAATAATAACAAGAGAGCTTTTGCAAAACCTTGAACACCTATTGCAAAAATACATGATAATATATCCTCTTCTAGGTTCCTAGAAATCCAGATAGAATTATTGGTAAAGGACACAAGTTGAGAGGAGTGAAAAATTCTGTTTGAAGATAACTTATGAGAAAAAGTAGTTTTCTGTACACCAGAGAGACTGTCTCTACTATCTGTTTAGCAGCAGCTGCTAAACAGTGAAAAATTTATTTTGTTCTTAGCCAAGATATCAGATGTGTTTGTTTGACAAAATGTGGATATTCTACTTTCAGGCTTGGTCTCCCTCTCTGATGTGAATTAAAATGAAATATTGTTGCTGTTTGTTGAGAATGTCTCAAGGCATTTCTTAAAGCTGTGTATTATAATTTAAAGAATCTTGCCATGGTTTCTTATTTTTGCTGTATTATTTTTCTTTTGTCTGCATCTCTTCTGATGTTATGTATCTCACACTTTAATTGCAAAAGAAGCTGTATCCCTTAGTTTCAGAGGGCAGACCAAAATAAAGTAAAACCTGTAATGATTAAATTAATACTGTGGATAATACCTGTGATTTGAACAATAAAAGCTGAGAGTAAAGAATACCTAATCTATTTTCTTCTAGTATTGTCTAGGATGAAACAATAGAATTTTATCTGCGGTATATGCATAGGGCAGAAATAGATTGATGAAGCTTGAAATTATTAAATTCTCTTCCATTGACACAAGATCATTTGTTATTCTCAAACACAGAAAGTATTGGGTATGTTTAAATACTTGTGGACCCTCACGCACATACATACACACGTGTGCATTCCAAAAGGCAAATGTACGCATCTCCAGTCTCAGACTTCTCTTCAACTTCTGAATCACTGAGTTTGCCTGTAGGACCACTTTGATCCTTCTTTGTTCTCCCTCCTAGTCAAGCGCATGAATTTCTTCCCCAAGAAAGAACTCAACTACCCAAATTCACTGTATCACAACCTTATTTTGAGGTGAGCCCCATCACTGATAAAGGAGACAGCTCAGCGATTTCAAGAACAGGGACTGAAGTTGCTT
The DNA here is from genome assembly GCF_036013445.1 of Caloenas nicobarica. Classification (NCBI taxonomy): domain Eukaryota; kingdom Metazoa; phylum Chordata; class Aves; order Columbiformes; family Columbidae; genus Caloenas; species Caloenas nicobarica. The sequence goes on from NC_088247.1 coordinate 30,383,474, forward strand.
TCAGACACTTCTCTGTAAGAAGTAAGCAGCAAGACCAAGAAATCTGTCAGTACGGCTTCTGAGTCTCATCAGAGATGTCTCAGTAAATATTGGAGTGTCCCAAAAGGAAATCAGATAGGTAAATGTCTTAGTTCTATTTAGCTGCCTCACAAAGGCAGCGCTTTTTTGGTTTCTCCAACTCCTTTCATTGCAAGCTACAATTAATAAACTGTTCCTGTGTGTTATGTTATTCATCCTACATGATTATACCTGTGCAGAAAGAAGATTCAGGGGTCTTGTGACATCATGTCAAGAGCAGTTGGTGCTTTCCAACTTACCAAGAAAAGAGGTTTTTTTGTTTCCTAATTAGTATTGTTTGAAAGCAAACTTGCAGTTACTTCTGTTCTCCAGTGTGCTGGATCTCAGTTGAGAATCTGCCTCCGGCTATTCCCTGTTCCTTGACTGGTAGTCATTTCTGGACAGTGTTGAGGTCAGAGGGGCAACAGTTACTCATAGTGTAGCTCTCCATCAAGTTCAGTTTATGCAGACCATATTTGTATCATGACGGTCTTCCTGAGTGCATCACTACTGTTAAGAGTCTTCCAGATTTTACTACTGTGCATACTTTATCAAACAAAGAAAAAGAGAATAAGATATCAGGTAGACACTGGAATTGTCTCTTTTTTTAAAAATTATTTGGAGCTGCACACTTTTGGGGGGTTCATTTCTTTAATATTGTGATTTTAAGTATGTAAGTATAGTTGTCAGCAACTGTGCAACTGTGCCTGAAAATTATTTTCAGAAAGAGAACTGCATTTTGTCTTTGTACAGTTTCTTATATGTGCAAGAAAATTCACATTTTCAGAAAATGTTTGCAATATTTTGTAGACCAAAGAAGAATGAAGCCATTTTTCTTTAAACCAACTGCAGTTTCATTAGCTTAAGTTTCAGTATATCTCTTTTGACAAAAAGTGTACAGCAGTGCGTTTCATCTTTATTCCCTCTTGTTCTGCTAAATATATGACCATTATGACATATTCTTGTCAATGTTTTCCTCAAAAGTGCACAGGTCCTCATACAAAGTAACCTGCACGTGTACAAAGCTTTTCCATCTTTGATGCTTAAAGCTGGATTCAATCATATTGAAACTGATGAGAGAAATGACTGGACATTGCTGAGGCTAAAAGCAGGGGTGAAACCTTATGGAAGCGGCAGTTAGCTTCAAAATTCCAAATGCTATTTGCTGGAGCAGTTCCTGCTTATAAAATAAAGACAGAAAGGAAACACATGGGTAGGAATTCTGGATACAAACACATGCGGACTTGAATAGTAACCTGAGAAAAGGCCTATGGGATAAGTGCTGGCTAGAACATGTCTTGGAATCTGAGTAAAGAAATAGTCTCCAGCTGTTTGATTATTCTTATGTAGAAAGAAATGGGATTTTGTACATATTTTTTGTAATAAAATAAGCATCGAAGACCTACCTACTGTTAGCCATTTCTTCCCAAAACAAGAGCAATATGCAGAACAAAACACAGGTGATCCACTTGGATGTACACTCGAAGAACTCTCAAGAATAAATGCCATGTGTTCTTGTTTGGGTTTTTTTGGTTGTTGTTGTTGGTTTGTTTTTTTTTTTTGGGGGGGGGGGCGAATGTTGTTGGTTGGTTTTGAGGGATTTGTATGTGTGTGTGTGGTTTGTTTGTTTGTTTTTCCTCTCTGGATTACTGCATTTAGTAGCTAATCATATCTACCAAAGGCAAATTTAAGTGTTCATTAAATGCAGTTATACAGAAAATACTGTGATGATAGATTGCCTATGACATCATGATCACTTCAGAAGTGTGCAGGAACTGCAAGTGAAAGGGCTTTATCAATTTTCAGTGTGCCTTCAACTCAAAGACTGCTGCCTTGTTCAAAACCAAAACAGTAAACAAGGAACAAAGCTACAACCTAAATTCAGGAACTCCTATTATTTTCACGCTTAAGTACAAAACTACAAAGGCATGGGAATAAAACTAATACTTGCAAGTTTAACTAGGGTCTTGTTTTTATAATGCACTGAATCTGTGATGATCGGAATTAGACTCTGCATTCCAGGTTGTAAAGCTTCACATGGCAATGCTGAATTCTTATTTCTAATTATGTAAGTAGATTTACAGAAATAATTTTAGAGAGTCTATCTCATATATGTTTGACTATTCTGGACATCCAGTATCTGTTGGACTTATTTGAGCTGCAAGTCTGAGACTTTTAAATTGTTTATAACTGACACAGAAATTATGGATGCTTCTCAGATACCTTGTTGTTGCTCCTTAGGTGGCCTGACCTCATAGATGTTTTTTGCTACCTCAAAAAAAACAGGGAATGATAGCAATTTAAAACAAGTGTTCAGAAACTAATAGAATATTTTAGACCAGAGAAAAAATATTTCCTGTTAGAAAAATGTGTTCAGGTCAGATAGCTGAAAAACAGGACAAGATTACTGATTCCTTTGGGTATGTATTTTGTTTCTGTGCTATTTAAGAGTACCATGGCATATCACAGATTTACCAAAAAAAAAAAAAACAAAAAAAAGAAACCCACAACAAAAAAATCTAAGAGTTTGCTCTAATAGATCTTTCTGGAATAATATTCCTGAATTTTAACCATATTTTGTGAAACGGAGGCCACACCTATTATGAAAAGAAAAACTAATATTTAAGTAGAATTATTGTGGCAGTCTACTACCAAACTACTTTCACCCAAAGGTTTCTGTCAAGACTATGATGAATGGACAAGGGATGCATTAAGAAAATTAAAGGTGCAAGCTGGAATTTTGAAACGTATAAGTTTCAGTCTCTCATATCAGAAATGGGACTAGTTACTGTGTATCTTTTTAAAAATGCGATGTCAGAAAAGAAAAGTTCAAGCTAGATGTATTAAGAAATGTCAGATAGCTGATGTGTTAAAATGTGTATGACACAAGAGAAAAATATATCATAGTTCATTGAAAAATACAGAAATTAAATTTGTGAATCTTAAAGAATATTACTGCATGCATTTCAATTTGCCAGTTAACTCCTGTGTCTTTTTCAGTTCTGTAACTGAAACTAACTTTTAGGAAACTCTATAAAGCCAGGTTTACCAGAATAAAAGAATGTGCTGTGATGCGATTTCTTGTTCTATCTTTCCCTTAGCTCCTTCTCTGCTTCCTCTCTGCCCTTTGTATCAAGCTCAATTTTCTTTTCCCTTCATTCAGATCACCCCCCTGCCCAGATGACCCTAGGCTAGCTCTCTGATGTGTTTCCTTGTGTTCTCTTCCTCCTCCTTTTCCCATGAAGGCTTGACTTCCTCATTTTTTTTTTATATTAATAAGTTCACTGCGTTTTTTAGGTCATGGTTCTAGTTTCGTGATTCATAGTTCGTAAATTCTAGTTCTCCTAGTCAGAACCTTCTCTTGATACAAATAAATATATCCTAAAAATGGCTTCCTAAATATTTCTTCTGTTTAGTGGCCATAAAACAATATAATTAACTTTAATAGAATGATCAAGATGCACACATATTATAAATGTACAATTGTGCTGTCTTATGGACACTTCTTGTCCTTTCCTCCCATTTCTAAAACCCCTGAACTGCACTGATTCTTCCTCTGGACAAGAGATAAGCAGCTTTCTAAATGTAGCGCTGATACTGTTAGCTTCTTCTTCCTTTGAATCAGTTTAAACTTCAGCAGTGCAGATGTTCATACATTTTCTAAGGAAACAAAATTTGGTAGAAAATTATTGTTTGTCAGAAAATAATAATTTATTCTTTGCCTGCTATATTACAGTAAGAATACCTCAGCCCCAGAAACTGTCCCCACATTCAGTTCAAGGTTCAAAGTTTAGTATATTAGATGAGAATAACTTGAACTGGGGAACTTCCTCACCTCCTCATCTGATTAAATGTCATTTTCCTCAGCTCATGAGGATGTGCTGCATCAAGTCATGTGCTGGGAAAACAATTAGTGTACCAGATGATGTAGCACAACTGAAAGGTTCCATGTGCTTATATAAGAGAGATTTTAAGACCCACAGTAGCCAAATAGTGTGTCTTCTAAGGGGTCTTTTCAACATAAATGCTTCCCTGAAAGCACTGCCCCTGCTGTTGTGCAGACCCCTTGTTTCTTGTCCACCCCTTGACCCATGTGCAAGAAGCAGCTGGTTACCAGATTAACAAACCACCAACTAACTCTTTCCAGCATGTGAAGTCATGAAAAATGAGAAAAGCCAAGGTACCATGCTAGAAATATGAGGCATATATGAGAAGGGAGTAAACATTGTGCATCTTAGAATCAGTGCAAGCAGTTTGACAGGTTTTGCATTTTTGCCAGTATCACAGCTCAGAGCTCATTTTACTGAGCAGCTGCAAAGTTTGGGAAGCTTCCAGCTCACAGGAAATTCTAAATTTTTTTGTTTGTTCATTTTGGGCTGATTCAGAATTTAAAAAAAAAACCTTCTTTTTTTTTTTTAATAAATACCCTAGAAAATGTAACACTGTTTTTTAGCCAGCTCTGCTTCATGAGCTACTACATGGCAGCATGGTACAACAATTACTGACACTCAGTTTGGCTTGAGAAGTGGAATCTAAATGCCGATGGCTGTAAATGTCACTCTGAGGAAACACTGCCCAAACAAAATTATCCAAACATGAACTACCTAGGCTCAGTGTCCATAAATTTTAATAGGTATTTTCTCTTGCTGATTTAAAAAGAAATTATTGTAGAGTGCCAAAATGGAAAAAGAAAAATAATCTTATCTTTGAAATAATGCTCCTAATCTCTTTTATCAAAGAAAGACAGTAGTTTACACCTATTCATTTAGCTTTGCTATTAATTGATCAGATATTTATATCTAAATTTAAAAATTATATTGGGCATAGATTCTTCTGCAGCTTTGTCCAAGCCACACAAAAGTCCAAAGCAGAAAATGAAAACTTTCTATTACATCACCTTAAAATTGTACAGAATTGGTACTAGAACTTTTTTTAAGCAACCTCATGCTTGCGGGTGTTTTTAAGAGTAGAAACACTCAACACTTCTCACACACAGGGTAAATTCAGTGCATTTTGTCATAATTTTAATCCATCTTAGTTTACCTTTCTTCTGAAACGTCAGTGGTGCTTGTAACACCTATGTCATCTATTACCACCAAAAATATTAAAACAAACATGCATTATAACTCCAAGCAACCACAGCTATCAAAACCTGTTCCAGTGTTTGGCATGCATAGACAAGTTGTTTTTTCTAATTTTTAAGTGGAATTTACTGTATTCCAGTTTGTGCCCACTGCCTCTTGTCTTATCCCTGGCCACCTGTGAGGAGAGTTCATCTCTGTCTTCTTTACTCCTCCCATCAGTTATTTATATACATTGATAAGATTCCCCTGAGCCCGCTTTTCTCCAGTGTGAATAGTCTCATCTTTATTCCTGTATGTCAGGTGCTCCAGTCCTTCAATATTTTAGCAGCCTTTTGCTGGACTCATTCCACTCTCTTGGACTTTCCACTGTTCATACACCTCTTGTACTGGTGAGCTCAGAATTGGACACAGCACTCCAGAGATGTCTCACCAGTATGAAGCAGAGGTAAAGGATCAGCTCACTCAACCTGCAGGCAACACTCTTCTAATAGGTGTCACAGTAGCATAGGTACCTCAGTTTGCAAATCTCTACTAATTCCTTTGTTGCAAAGCTGTTCCTATAGTGGAAGTTTTCAGCACCAACTGATATCTAGTATTTTCATTAACTGTAATAAGAATTCAATGCCTATGAAAAGCAGGACTAAATACTTACAACTAAACATGTACTTGTTGCACTCGGGACAGAAATCTAGAAACCACATTTTTGCAGACCTGTCAAATTCTCCAAACTCAGATTGTTAATATTGGATACTTTTTTTAGCTTTAAAAAGTAAGAGTTATCTTCTAGCTCATGTAAGTCTAGAAAATTTAAATTGAATCAAGAAGTTAAAATTTCTTCCTTCTCATCAAATAAAGCTATTCCTTGCACAGTCCTTGAGGCATATGAAATCTCCTCAGCAGTTCCTCTGTTTAAACTGAAGACTGAACTCAGACTATTCACATCACTAGAAAAGTAAGAACCAAGTAGCTGTAGGTCACACTACAGCCACAATACCATGCCCATTATTCACTCCTGACATTTTACTGGTCCTAGTCCCAAGTGTGCACACTATCTCAGTAATGTCCTGACTTCCTCTTACTAAATCCAAATTGCTGCATCACCAAGCACATGTGCCAGGCATAAGGCAGAACTAACAGGTAAGCAGAGGCAAGATGTAAGTTGTTTTTTAAACTGCCGCTTAGTTACCCTATCTTAAACTTGCCTGTGTGTATTAGAAATTCCTACATTATTAGACACAGGTTTGCATAGCTCAGCATTAAATAGCAAATAAGCAGTGGGATGCCAAACCTGCCTCTGTTGTACTGAATGTAGAGATCATTTCAGCCTGTTGCAAAATCAAGCAGAGTTGCTTAAGTTCATGAAGACTTTTCTTCATCTGCCTTCATAATATTAGATATTTCCTCTTCTGTCCGCTAGCTCTGTGGCAGATACACTCGGTGCCCTCCCCAGCTAAACCAGGAGAAGTTTGCTGCAGACTCCAAAGGAGGTAAAGGCCTGAGGTGAAGTCAGGCCAAGAACTCCTGTTAGGAAACCCACAAGGAAGCAGGACAGCATACCGAACACCAGTAAGTCATGGGTGCAAGGAGTCTCGTGCATACTTTTCCCACTGTATGCAATTTGACTATGAGTCAACCATGTTATTCAATAAATATGACAGCATGGGTGAGCCTACTTCAGGCTCTCTTTGCTCAACAAGCGTGGCTGTACAGTGATGATCTTTTACAACTCACAGATCAGTGGATGAGCCCAGTTTAAGTTTCATATCAGTCATTTAGCTCATGTAAATGCATACTTACTAGAATGAATCACCTAGAATTATAAGGCTGTGTGATTGTTAATATACTCTGTTTCATGTTACTTAGTAAACTGAATTTGGTGAAATCTTAAGCTGTAAAGTTCTGTTCGTGTTTACCAAAAGTGGATACAGACTATACTAAACGTCTGCAAAATAAGGTTTAGTTTGCACTTTGCTGGGAAGAACGGAATTGACTGGGAAGAAAATGACGACTTCAAGGGTAACACAAAGACACCACAGACATCTGTGAGATAGGGCCTGTTCTGCACTTTGCTGAGAAGAAAAGGATTCATTCAGACAAAACAACACTTTCGAGGCTACAGACTACAAACAATATCTACAGTTAAACAAAACAAAAGCCCACCTGAGATGAGTGAAAAAGATCCAATGAGAAGCAAGAAGATCCCAAACTCAAATATTGCTATTGGACTGAATAATTGTAGGAATGGTCTGTAAAGATATAAAAATCTATGGTTTTTATGCTTGGCTGGGCTCTCTGTGCAGGCATCTAGTTTGAGCCAGCCCTCCTGCTATGCCACTCCATCATTTATTTCTGTGAATTCTTGATGCCTGAGAGTTTGCTTCACAAGTCCTACGATCCAGACTTTGGAGCAATCAGACACCAGGCCCCTGGAGGGAAGGTAAGCAGGATTTGTCTTGGCATATTTCTTCCACGCGGTAAATGATAGAGTGAACCTTGTCATTGAACTCTCTTAAATCATGTTTTTCTTTGAGTGATCTGAACACTGTTCTGTGGCAAGCAAGACCCTAAATTGCAAGCAAGAGCCCAAATCACTCTCCCCCAAAACAAGCTCTTAGGGAGCTGTAAAACCATTCGTAGACTTTCCTAGATGGAATGGTTTAACTCCAGCTGGCAACAAAGCACCATGCAGCCACTCATTCACCTTCCCCCCAGTGGGATGGAGAAGAGACTCAGAAGAGTAGAAGTGTGAAAAATTGTGAGTTGAGATAAAGACAGTTTAATAAGTAAATCAAAAACCTTGCACACAAGCAAAGCAAAACAAGGAATTCTTTCACTACTTCCCATCAACAGGCAGGTGTTCAGCCACCTCCAGGAAAGCAGGGCTCCATCACACATGATGGTTACTTGGGAAGACAAACTCCAAACATACCCCACTTCCTTCTTCTTTCCCCAAAATATATACCAAGCATGATGTCATATGGTATGGAATATCCCTTTGGTTGTTTTTGGTCAGCTGTCCCAGCTGTGTGCCCTCCCAGCTTCTTGCACACCTGGCACAGCAGGAAAAACTGACAAGCCCTTGACGATTTAGCAACAACTTGAACATCAGTGTATTATCAACACTATTAGCAAGCTAAATCCAAAACAGAGCATTGTACCGGCTACTAGGAAGAAAATAAATTTTATCCCAGCTGAAACCAGGACACTAGAGAAGAGCTGGTTTCAGTGTAGTTTGAGAGACATTTTTTTCCTGTAGGTTGGATAGCAAATCTGAACTTTGGACTTGTTTTGTTTTCAAATTTTCATTATGAATTAACAGATATTATGGTCATCAATAGCATCTATAAAGACACATAGACTTTAAGATTCATAATTTAAAGACCTAAATTAACTTATTACAACTCAAGAAAAAGTCCTAGATAGTTGTATGAAATCATCAGCTTTGCATTCAGTAGCAGCCAAGGCAGCAAACTAAAAGTAATAAGAATTTTAAGAGAAAAAAAAAAGAAAACATTAAGCGCCACTACACTCTTTTAGTTCTTTCTATAGAAATATCTTGTATGTAGAAACTCAAGGAGATTAAGAGAAATGTTACACAGATGATCAGTGTTTTGATTAAGTTTTGATTAAATAACTTAGGAGGCATTGTTCTGTAAAAAACAAATGGAATGTATTTTATGAAAGGTATACATAATGTCATGGACACAAATGAAAAAATTGCACAGGGAATAACTATTTATTCTCTAGGGATATCCTAGGGATGAGGGACATCCAAAAAAAAAAAAAATTTGAATGAACAAAGGGACACTCCTGAATAACAAAACTCATTGCCACAGAATATAAAGGAAAATATACATATAAAAATATGGTTTAAGTGAATTAGATGTGGCAACAAAAAATAAGTAAAGTTTTATAATTTAATGCTGCATCCAAACACCAGCTCTGAAAACCCCTAATCTAAGGTTGATGGGTAATGTGAGAATTGCCATTGTTCCCATACCCATTTTACAAGTTTTAAAAGCACAACAAGCCACTGTCGGATACAAGATATGTGAAAACAATGTGTTTCTTCTTATGTTCCTGTGACTATAATCCTCTCTCTAGATGAACTCTCCAATGGCCATTATCAAATCAAAACAATCAAGTGAATCTTTGATGAGGTACAGTTTTACTGTGATTTGTGCGGAACAAAGAAAAAAAATCTCCTTAAAATAGCTCATCATACTTCTGTTCAGATTTCAAACATACTAGCACTGTTTTTCCCCTTCCTTCAAAATTATTTTTCTTAAGTGTAAACAATGTTTGACAGACTTTATAGAATCCTTGTTCTTCTTTTTTTTTTTTTTTTCTTTTTCCCTAATAGATAGAGGTTTAGTAAGGAACACAAACATTTCAAATACTAGCTTAACCAACTACATATGATAGAATGTATTGGGTAGCTTCTAGAAATGTCATCTGTGAAAATGAGGGGATAAATTTTGTGGCCAGAACAAAAGTCATGAAATGAAAATCTATGGGTTGTGTCTCCATTGCTTGCCCTTTGCTGAACAGGCACTGGAGAATGAATGTAAGTAAAGACGCCTTCCCTTTTTCTGGCATGTGCTACTATCAACCTCTGACCTAAATTGCAGCTTTGTGGAATACTTGAAGCTGAAATTCTCAAATCTGTTGTTACCAAAGGCTTTGCCTTCAATCCCCCTTTATTAGGTTTCATTATTAGGGTGAACCAAATCATGATTTCTCAGGCATGTGCTATTATATTCGTAATGCCAGAAAAACTTAAAATGCAACCAACATACTTTACTTTATTAAGCCACAGAACTGGGTTTTGATTATATATTTGGAAACACAAGTGGCACTCAAAAAGTAGAAGTTAAAAAAGCACAAACTGAAAATATATCTGAGATCAAGCTTTTTTTTCCTAGCTGTCAGCAAAGATCTCTGAGGCTTTTCTAAGCTATGGAAGCCAAGGAACCAGCTGAATAGTATTTCACTGCCAAAGCACTGCCTTTCAGACTGGGATATGTTTGGGATTTAATAGGTAAGAGACAACTCACTAGTATTTCAGACTCAGCATAGAAAACTAACTGTGAGACTAGCCAAGCTCACTACACCAAAAACTACTAGAACAGATTGCCTGAAGAGGCCATGATTCTCCATGAATGAAGGTTATTAAGAAAATATGGTAAGAAATAGTTATCTATAATTAATCTCACATTGTTACAAGGGAAGCAGCTGTATAGCAACTGAGAACCCCTTCCAAACCTGTTTTTCTATGAACTGTTATTTTATCTGTGCTTTGCTGATGCCCATGACTAGCCTTTTTTGAGACCTAGACAAAGAAAAGGGAAATAATTTCCCCCATTTACAGTTTTTATCACTAGAAGCATAGGAGGTTACTACTTTCTCTGGAACATCTAAGAAATTGCTGTGACATAAAAAGTACAGTGGAAAGTAATTTATTGGTTGAAATTTGAAAAATTCCTACCATGATTGTCATACAAGTTTTTGTGTTTGTCTGACTTGCCCACAATGAAAAGGTTAGCCAAATCACAATAATTTTGTCCAATAAGCTTGGCATATGAATCACATTGTTGAACATTCTTCTTCAGATTCTCCCTAATTAATTACAGTGGTTTTCTTTCATAATAATAATAAATTCTACAAAGTGAAACAAAACTTGCCATTGTAGATCTGGATGATCTGGATTTAAGTATTTACAGAAAAAAAGCAGAAATAGGCCTTTTTTTGTTTGTTTAGTTTCGCTAATGAAATCGAGATTTTTCCTTTCCCAATGTATATTTAACTAGTAAAATCACAGGGAACTGGAAAGGCCAGGGTTTTTTAATGGATTCTCATTTTATCACTGATAAGAAAGGAAATAGACAATTTTGATTTACTTTATATTGCATTCCCATTGATTATAGACTATGTTCAACTTCAATAAGCTTTTGTGCTGTTTTCTTGAAATAAAATGCTAAAGAGAAAAAGAAAACAACATCTTTTTATAAGACCATAAGAAATAATACACTAGAGAAGAACCATAGTCAACTAATCTAGTTGTCTGTTTATTCATGATAGAAAAAATACTACTTCAAACCTTAAAAAGCCAAATTAAAAATATTAGGAATCTCTCAATATGGTGCTAATTTACCACTTTTTCAATGTTTTATTTAAAGAAGAATTAGGTCAGAAATTCATCTTATCTCACAATTTTCAATACTATTATAAATATTCAATTTAAAAAATAATAATGGCTAATATTGATAGTATTTTAATTGATCTAATGACTTCCAAAGTCTGATTAGACATTTTGTGAAAGACAAGAAACAAGGAAAAATCCTGGTTTATTTTGTAAATTTTATACTTATTGCCTTTTATTTCCTTTTAGTGTACTCATTTATTTATACTTCAGAAGGAAAAAAATCCAGTCTGCCTCTCTCTATTTTTATTCTTTTGTGTATCAGCACTGTCAAGCCCCATTTTGTGCAGAAAATAAACAATCTCAGATTTTTATGTGTACGAGAGCAATAACATTAAAATACTCTTTATCTTAAAATGCCATAGAAATACTTATATATACTGATTGAGGATAACCTAGATATACTTTAATACAAGGTCACGATTTTTTTCATTTTCTTATCTTAAGGCAGCTTCCATTACCATATAATGTCACAACTCAGAAAGCAGTAAATTGGATATAGAGACAGAGAAAAAAATATTCGCTCTGAAACTGAGTATTTAACACAATGAACCAAATTGGTGGAAGTTAACTGAAGCAGCATTCCTATCTTAGGTTGTCAGCAGGATATTTTTCTTTAGAATTCTGCTAGTACTTTTTTTGCTAGCATTTCAAATTCTGGGTGAACAAGCTTTTACACTAGACATTATTTTACCTGGTGGGGAAACAAGCCCCTCTTCTTTGCCTTTAAATATACAGATTTGTGCTATTGTGTTTCTCTGAAGAAAAAAAAGAAAATCACAGAAACACTGATAAAACCACTCAAGCATTCACATTTTAAGTGTACTATAATAAAGTGTCCAAGTTCTCTTTTTTCATTTGTCAAATAAAAGAATATTTTAGTTTTTTTACTGTGCTTGCAGTAGAACAATAATTGATGAACACCAGAAGGGCTTTCTGGGGCATATTATATATTTGACAAAGTCTAAGTAAGCAGAAGAAAAAAACCACAAAGGATATTGATTTTCTATGAAAGGGCAAGCCTGATATTTCTTCATTTGAAGGTTTTGCTTTTCCACTGAATACCACAAAGGAAATCCAACATATAATGAAAGAATACAAGAAAACAGTATATCATAGAAAAAAAAAAGAATAATTTCAGAACTAAACCACTTCACGTGCCATCCTATTGCCTGTAATGGGAAGAAATCCATTATGTACTTCAAAAAAGACACTTAATACAGACAAATAAAGCCATTTCACACGTATAAAAATAGTAATCCATTCTTCTTTGCCACATATCCTTTCTCTGCTTGAGTCTGGCTTGACAAGAAAGAAGACAGTCCCAAAATGTCCAGAAGTGTTTGTTTTCCCTTAATGAAGAAAACAGCAGAATCCTCCAGAACACCTGTGATGAATGGCAACTTTAACACATCTAGTGCATTTCCCAGAGATGTACCTTTTCCTGGGAAATGTTTCACATATAATGTAGAATGTCAGTGGAAAGAGAGAAATAATAAGACTCATGTCTGATGACTAGGGTACAAACAAATGGAAGGCCCTGGATTTGTCCTGAACATCAATCTAATATTGTACTACACAAAGACTTCTGTTTTCCTTCTAGTGGAGAACAAAAGCAAATTTCAGAATATCAGAAGTCACCACACTACAGAATAGTCACCCTGACACCAGTGGCACAGGGAACAGATCTTGGTAGTCAAAAAGTGGCATGCCTTATGCCATTTCTTTTTGCAGTCATGAAATACATCCTTGGTCTTTTGGCTTTTTGATTTGGTTCAGGAAATCTTCTTCAGAGCAGCAAAGGCATAAAAGAAAGACTTAACTCTACCATTTTTCCAACATTTTTCCTGTGTCCCTATTGTGTGTGGGCTTCTTAGTCACAGTGAAGAAGAAAACTGGGGGTATGGAGACTACTGTGTCTCTCTTTAGTTCTTCCTTTTCTTTGCTGAATGGCCAAATCAGGAATTATGCAGTGATTAGACTAAGCTGCATCACCATACTCAACTGTTTCTTCCCGGGTGTGAAAAATGTGGAACATAAGTTGGTGCAAAATTTAGACTTGCTACAAGAGGAGTTGTTGCTGTAGCAATGCAAAAACATCATGAACAATCACTGCAGCTAATTTTTAGGAAAAGTAAAATCAGATAGGAAGCAATAGAAAACTGGGATGGTTTAGATAGCCTTTACATATCATGATCTCTTATTAAAAAGGGAAGTGACCATAATAAAAGTAGGACATAGAGTTTCTATGCTTATAAAGAAAGATTGATATTTTAATTACTATTTATCGTCAGAATGGACTTTACGCTACAGCTTGCTCGCTCTTGAAATATACAGCTCTGGCGTGTAAGTGTATAAAACGCTTTCTTTTGTATAAGATAAAACAAGCAAAGTTGATTGGGATATAGTGAAGAGTCACTTCTAGGTAGCCAAAGAGAATCATCCTAATTCTTTTGTACCTGGCAAAACAATGCATTATTTAATACAGAAATCTGAATGCTATCCATACCACACTGAGTTTGTGTCTATCCTAGGGTTTTAAATGAGGAAAGTGCTTTTGAACTGAATGTCCAAATCTTTGACACTTACTGGGGTGGAAGACCATATCACCCTGTAGTCTTAAAACACATGGAATGGATTCTTTTCAGATTAAACTAAACGACATACTCTAGCAGTGCACATCCAGCCACTGAGGGGAGTTCAGTCCATGTGGCCAGACTAGAGCTAGTACAAGCAGGACTGCTGGAACATACATATACTGTAGATGTCAGGTAACCAGTCCCAAATATTTCACTCAGCGAATCAGCTTTGACTGCACAGATGGACTTATTACAGCAAATATAGACAGAGGCACTGTTTCTTACTTTCATGTCCATCTTAATGCATCATGCTTTCTGAAGCTTAAACCTTCACTGATCAGAAGTCTGTTATGGGAATATTCCTTTATGAAAGCATCCTAAGTATTTCTGCACTATAGCACAATTAACGTTATGAAACCCAAACTAAACCTTGTCCTTTGTTGTTCTGTCATGACCCCTGTGAAACAGCATTTGAGGTATCATTTTGACATACTGCTTTTTTTCATAAAACAAAAAATGTTATTTTAAACCTTGTTATAGTGGAATTCCTGCATTACTTAAATTGTAATACACGGGGGAAAAAAAAAAAGTTAAAGTCTGTATAAGTTTTAAGGTGTACATTTACCTGAAACTAGAAAAAAAAAAAAAAGCCATGTACTAACTTATTTTCAGAACTGGAGAATATACTGCAGTTCATGCTGGTTTAATGTTTACAGGCTTTTCTGTAAAACTCCATTGCATTTTCTGAGTGCTTATAAGGATTTTTAAGTCTACATGCAGCAATATAAATGAAATATCACCAATTTAATCTTTAATAGCGCTTTTTTTCACACAGGAATGATATATAACTATCATGTATACATGCATTTTTGTATATATATATAACATTAATTGCTCAAAATAATATTGTTATTTTTATGTAAGGCATTTTGAAAGAGTCCATAATGTAAGTTACAAAAGTAATTACAAAGCAATGCTGGTCTTATTCCACCTCAAGGATTATATAATTTAAGAGAAAAAAAAATGTTTGACAAAATTATGAATATTTTTCTGCCTTTTCTATGTAAATACTAAATGTTAACTACATTCTAAACCAGCATTTCATATCTCAGACTTCTCTTGGACAGTTTTGAGTCTGAATTTATTTTTATTTAAAATTTAACAAGCTGCATATGTAGAAGGCAACTGCATGATCTTTCACTGCTGTAACAGCTAGCTTCAGTACTTCATTATCGTCGTTTATTAATATTACACCGATTTAATCTAAAAGTACATTTCACTGCTCATTCTAGATGCGCATCAGGGAGAAAAGATGCTTTGAGTCACCATCCTTGGAGGTATTTAAAGGACATTTAGATGTGGTGCTTAGGGACGTGGTTTAGTGGTGGAGTGGGAAATGTTAGGTCTTAAGGGTCTTTTCCAATCAAAATGATTCTATGTTTCTATGAGCAAGCTCACTCCATAGTAAGGAAGAAAGAGAATGAAATTTCTGTGAATTCTTCAAGATTTCTACAATTATTGCACTATTTGGTTTAAGAATATAGTGATTTGATAAGTTTTCAATGATCCAGAAAAGTCTAAGGGTGTGGCACCTAATTTACTGGACAAAATTATTTTGTTGCTATACAGCACTTACTTAACTCTACTAATGAATTAATACATGCAGAGGTATACCACTATGTAACCATGTACATTTACAGTTAATTGTACTGAAGCCTCTTTCTTAAGGCTACTTCTATGTGTGGAAAGTAGAAAGATAACCTTACTTTTGTCCGTAGTAGTTGAAGAGATCTTCTGACAAGCAGTAGTGCTAAAAATCCCAACGTTTCTTAGAATTATAAAATTTAAGTGGAACAGAAAGTCGTGGTTGTATTCCCTCCAGATCAAGAGCTATTCACACTTAATACCAACATCCAGAAATGCACTGACTTGTCTTTACCTGGCTCTAAAGCATGTAAAATTAAGCTAAGCATGTAGGACTGGTACCAGGATTGGAGAGAACTAGACTAAAAAGAATCTCATTCAAAGCAGCAAAACTGAGATTTCACAGAAATCTAGAATCAGGTATGGGAAAAAAGATGGACCTGAAACTTGACCTCTTTTACAGAAATGACAAGAGGTTCTGCAAGGTATCTACCAACAGATACTATTGTATTTTAGGACAGGTAGACTATATCTCACAAGAAACTGAGAAGTTTCATAACAGAATCTCCAAAATAATAAACAAAGCTATGAGTACTCAAGCCCTAAGGCCCAATTTGAAAACAAAGAAAATTCTGCATGCTGAGCAATTAGAAGTACTACAAAACTGAAAAAATAAATTGGATATGAAGTCCATAAAGTGAGTGAAGAGTAGGACTCACAAGTCTAGCAGCTAAATTTGTGCAAAGGAGAGGCATTTGTTTGAACTCACTGGATTTATGACAAATTGCAACAGATGTTATCTTTGTTATATTTGGTTCTTATTCTTATTTAGATTGAGAAAGATTGGTTGTGTTGGTTTGTGGGTTTTTTTAAATACAGAATAATGATGAATTTAGGGCAGAGAATATGTACCTACTATTTTTGCTTAGTTTAATGCAGCATTCCCATAATCACTTTTGATGGATTCATACTTGATAAATATTTCTTTCATGGATGACTGGATGGATGGATAAGTGTTTCTGTGTGCATGCGTGTGTGTGTTTTTGTAAAGTAAAACCTAATGTAGATATTGTAATAGGCAGATCTACATAAAATATGTTACATGAAAGTAACATATGCAAGTAGATATTATCTGAGAATTATATTGAACTTACTAAATGGGGTGCTGACAAAAAATGTAAATCCCTTTGAAATTTACCACTGGTGACGTGTTATTTTTCATTAATATTTGAAAAATGTATGATTATATTTGATAACACACTTTTTGCTGAGATTTTAAGTAGCATTTGGGATTTATGTGGAATTTTTACATACTTAGGAAAAAACAGTAGTCATTTTTAAGGATCAATAATTCATAATAATGAACAGCTCTTTAATACAAATGAACAGGGACTCTTTACTTATGAAGAAAGCTGGTATTTGGTATTATGTATTTTTTATAAATATTCTCTTTTTTTTTTTTCCAACTCTTATATCTGAATTTTAAAAAAAAAAAAAACACTTAGGTGCACTGGTCTTACCTTTCCTCTTTTTATGTATTATGGATATAAAATCCAACATCATAGCTGATGGAAGTTCTTTTTAAGTCAAGCACTTCATTGAAACTGTCAACCTGTTCAGGAATGAGTAATAGTATATTTTGACTTCAGATTCTAGTAAACAGACATCAGGCAACTTAGGAGTTGGAATAATTTTTATGCTCCCTTCAGTTCTTCCTGTGTAAACACCTCTGTCTGCCACTGCTGGAGCTTTAAGATGTAGTAAAAGAAAGTAGGTATATTTCCGAAGAATTACGGACTGTCGCTATTTGTATTGCAACTCCATATGTTGGGGTTTAAATTTTAATGACTAATATGCTCCTTTTCTTTTTTAAATCTGAAACATAAGAATTAGCAAAATTATTAGGATCTTGGCATTCTCTCTTCCATATACTGTATTGCTCAGCTGGTGATTTTTTTCTGCATATGAGTGTACTGTGTCTTAAGCATTTATTAATTTCCTATATGTCCATTGTCCTTCAAGCACCTATGAATTGTAAAATCATAGACTAGTGAAACCATTTTGGTTTGAAGGGACCTCCAGAGATCATCTAGTTCAACCCTAGGACTCAAAGCTCAACCTGAGCTTAAAGATCTCATTTTGAAATTATTTCTATTTCTCAATATTACTTAGTATTTCAATATGTATATTTTCATATTGTGTATTGGGAAGTTTTATTGTATAATAATATTTATTATAAAGTACCTACAGGAAGAAGATATTATTTCTGCTGATGATTGTATAATGTTTTATTAACATTTGTGTGAATAAATACCCCCAGTTGGCCTTCGCCTTCTTTAAAATAATTTTTGCACGTGGACATTGTGGAAATACCATATAAGTGATTTTGGTTAGTATAAAGTTAAGTATTTTAGGTATTTTTCCCTCCTAAATATGTATACGCAGTTCTTTACAGTGTACAGGTTACATATGTGTTCCAGATCCACATGATAAACAGCAAAACTCAGAACTATAATGCATTACATCATTTTATTATAACTGTACTAATGATTTGGACGATTAGGCAGTTAAAACACTAATTGATGTATACAAAATTATATTGGCTATGTTCATATTTTAGGTTTAACATCTATGTTTGACCAAGTAAAGAATAGGCATCTAACATTTTCTCATTTTAAGTCCTTCAAGCATTTCAGAGGCCACAGTAGAGAGAACTACAAGGATGAGGCAGAAGATAGGTGCATTACCTGTGAGTAAAGGAGGAAATTTCTGTGTGGATCAGCAGAGCATAGGAGAGTTTGTTTATTTTTTAACATGTTATAAGGTATTGGTTTCAAATTGAGTAAATCCTTCTTTGTTCATGGATCATTGACTGGGCAGATTGTAACATCTCCTTTGGAGCCATTATGGTATGTCATTTCAATCCAACCGTTGTAAGTGTGTATTCAGCCTCTTTGTTCAAACTTCACACAAAATGTCATTGAAATCATTACTCTGTGTGCTCAGCATATTGTTTTTAAACCTTCATCTAATAGGCAATTATTTTTTAAATATCATAAGCAGTTAGGCCATACTGTAAATGAACTGTTAAAAATGTATTCTTTAAAAGCAAAAGTAATGGTATACATGCAAAAAAAAAAAACCTCTAGAAGGCAAAAAAAAAAAAAATCCAGAAACTTTTTTAAATTGTTGTTTACATTAAAAAATATTATTACCAAAGCAGAAACAGCTTCTTAGACTAGAGCATTTTGCCAGGTCACATGGGTATGGAGCTGGTTGTCATTAACCTGCTGAGCATGCCAGATCTCTGACCTGTTTGCTAAACCTGCAAATAAAATCATGATCAGATTCAACAGAAGAAGCTTAAAGTACATGAGAGAAGCCTCAGAGTTGATGAGCATTTGAGAAATCTTAAAAAAGGAACTGAACCGTGCAAAGCAATTCCATCTTTGCCTTTTAGGAGTAGTAAATGCATCATCAGTCTTCAAGGTGAACAACACTGGACAAAAATAGTCATTAATGCTGAAAGCCAAATGCTTTTCTGGTGTCAAGCAGATCAGTGGAGCTATAGCTGTTTATACTCTCTGAAAAGATGGTTACTTAGCTTCCTCTTTCGTCTGAAGGTGCTCTTTGACCAATACATATATGCTTATATTTATATGCTATAACAAAGCATTAAATATTCATTAAATATTAAATAGGACTAAGATGACAATGAAGAACTATGGAATACAACAATATTAATTACCTTTTCAAATTTAAAAAAAATACAGCATAGGTCAACAGTTAACATGGATGATACATCTGCAATGCAGAAGACTTCAAAAGAAATTCTTTAATTCTTTTAGTATTTCAGGTAGAAATAATTCTCCTCTTGCAAGCAGTGAAGACTGTCCTCCAAAGAAGATAATTCAGTCTAAGCTAGGTAAACAATATGTGTAAAGTATATTTCATGGAATGATTATTTCCAATTTCAAATTTCTCTTCTAAAACACCTATTTCAGGGAACATTTCTGTGGTCCAAGTTAGATTGCAGTATTGCAATTTGATATTACAACAGAAAAAATCAATTACAGACCAGAATCTAGATTAATATTTCCAATTTTTTGCATATGTTTTTTTAAGGTCTTTTCATGAAAATTGAGTTTAAACTCTTTTTCCTCTTAAAAAAAAAAAAAAAGAAAAAAAAAGGGGGGAAAAAGCTAAAAAAAAAAGAAAGAAACAACAGTAATACCAGAAAATATGTTATAATTTTGTTTTCCCATGCATGTGTTGATTTTTTCAACTGCAGGTAGATTCTATTTTCTGACTGACAAATATACCCAGTACCAAAAGAGACTACGAAATGATGTTTTATAACGTGAATTAATGTTTTCTCGTAAAATCTGACAGCAAATGATAGAAAGTGTTGTCTTCAATGAGGCTGAAATAAAAAGATTTAGGAAAAAAAATCTGTTTTCAAATTTTATAGCTTTTTAAAAACAAAGCACCTCAGCCAAAACACAATTAAAATTCAACTTTGAAATAGTTCATATTTTCCTTTAGCTGCCTCCTCTTTATTAACCACAAGAATTGGCCTTGTAATGTGGTTCTAAACTGTTGTATTTACAAATGAATCATGTATTTTCCTACTGATTGCAGAAAAAGCTCCTAATAGAACACAAACTGAGGCACAAAAAAGCTACTGGCATAACTGGTGTATGATCTGTCTGTTTTCTCTCTTCCTCCTGAACTTCCATCCCCTGCAGCCTTCTGCTGAACAAAGGCAACCTCATTAGATTTATATTCAAAAGGGTTAACAGTGTACAAAATGTTATGCTCTCAGAAGAAAAAAATGAAAAAAACCCAGGGCTTTTACTTGTCTAGAATTTAGAACAACATTATAAATGTAGCTGCTTTTCTGAAGCTGTTACAGATACAACTTCCAATATTCCTTTGAGACTACCACATTATTTCGGCTAGATCTTAGAGCAGAAGCCCAGAGTCATTCATCATTTCTCAATATGACATGTCTCTGACCAACAAGTCACTTAGCAAAATCTCCCAGATGGTTGGCAGTATTATATGCAAAGAGAGCGGCAAATCCCGGGGGGAAACAGATCCTTTCCTCCCCATTTTCTCTTGTCTAAGGAGCATAGATTGCCTGCAAAACAGTTTTTAGGCATCTGTAATTGAATGTGAGATGAACTTCCACAAGCTTTAATGAGGAGTAATATTACTGCCCAGGCAGCAGAAGTTAGTGCACTGCTCCATGTCCCAAATTATTTCATTAATATTAACCAAGGTTTCCAACTCTCCCCAGGCAACAATGTTGTAGCAGGGAAGAAAGATGCAAATAGCTCTCACAGCCACGCAACTAATCACTAGAACATGCAGGAATAACAAGTATATGGAAGTGATGTTTGTCAGGTAAGGAAAATAGGTCTTTTCCACAGGGAAAAGAGCTTTTGTTATTGTAGTTACATATGAAATGCTTTTGTTACTGTAGTTACATATGAAATCCTTTTGTACAGTATTTTAGCATTAGAAGTGTACTTTTCTTTTGTTGCCTTTGGCACTTTCAGGAAGAAAAATAATTCCAAATAACAAGAAGACATTAATATTACAAACTTTGCATTAGAAAGCCTAAGCAACAAGAAAATCCTTTGTCATGGCCTGCCAAAGTACTCTGTTCAATGATATATTAGTATAACTTAATTTAAAAGTAAATTTTAATTTCAATATAAATAAATATAAAGAAGACAGGAAGTGCCATGAAAACTATTTTGAAGGGCAGGCAAGTGAGCAGAAGACCTTAATTTGTAAAGCAGTTGTGCCAGTTGTTCAACATATGGCTGAGAGACATCTTTAAGCTTGTGAGGGCCATACTAATTTTTCTGTGGAACAAAGTGGATGTAGAGATCCCCAGTAATTTATTAGAATATTGTTTATGCGTACTTCTTTAAAGTTCTCTCTTTCTTTTATCTTCTTACCTAAAACAGGTGTTTGCTTTCAGATAACAGTGCGATTGCAAATATCTTTTTTAGTGAAAACTCTTAATAGTTTACATTTTTGAATCAACATATTTGACACTATTGGTCACCAACCATCATATGTTTGTAATGAAAAGGCTCAGCATGACAGCTGGAGCATATCTATCCATAGCATATGGCTACATGCAAAGTGTATATTACTTATACAGTCAATGTGTGCACACATTGGCAAAATCTGAGTATAATGGACTCACATTTGTTCCATACTAGTCATACAGGCTTAATTTTCTTTGGTATTTTTATCTATTTACTTCCACTATCTCTAAAGACTTCTGGAGCGTTATATGTAAGAATTTTTAGAATTATTTTATTTTATACAGTTTGCCTGCCTTGGAGGAAGGAAACAATGACCCTGCACAATAGCTGGCCTGGTACACAGGACATTTCCAAGCACAGAGTCTATTTCCTCAAGACAGAAATTAAAACAAGACCTTCTTTCACCAGTTCATAGTGAGTGTCCAGGTACATTAATAAAAAAAAAAAACTTACAAGTGTTTTTTAAAAAATTGCAGGATTTGTCACAGAAGGATTTTTTTTTTTAGCTGAATACAATTGGTGCCATTGTCAGGAGTCAAAAGTTTTGCATTTTTTTCCTGCAGTCATTTGTCTCCTTATTTTATTATGAACATGGGCAACACTTTATGGAAACGAGTAACAAACTATTCTACAGCCCTATAGACAATCACAGAATCACAGAATCACAGAATGTTAGGGATTGGAAGGGACCTCAAAAGATCATCTAGTCCAATCCCCCCACTGGAGCAGGAACACCTAGATCAGGTTACAGAGGAATGCGTTCAGGTGGGTTTTGAATGTCTCCAGAGAAGGAGACTCCACAACCTCCCTGGGCAGCCTGTTCCAGTGTTCTGTCACCCTCACCATGGAGAAGTTTCTTCTCACATCTAAGTGAAATCTCCTACTCCCTTCTGAACACTCCTTCACTTCCTTCTCTTCATCCTCTCCTAGCCACATTTTCATCATTGCAACTCCCAGTTAACTGCAAGGAGCTCCCTTGCAGTACATTACTCTTGCACAATCAATTTCTGAAAACCTCCTCCTTCAAATAGATGTAATAAAATAATTTGTTAAAACACAGATAAATGCACATTAGAAATTATAAATGTGTGAGCAATAAAGAACATAATTTTTAGCTTAAAGCTATGCACAGTGACTTGGTCACTGCAATGCTGTTGCAATGCCTAACCTGTAGGATCTTCACTCAGTAAACAAATCACCAGCTTTTAGTCAGGTGTGGAGATATGAAGCATGAAAAGCTTCAAGAAAAACCCACCATGCTAAGCTAGAAGCCAACAGTAAGTAAAAGGGTAAAGGAAAATCCTTTTCTTTCTGTGCCAAACGGAACTATTCTTTTAAAGATAGGCTTCGCTTTCCCCTCAGTGGTACCTCTTTCTCCCTCCTCCTATGTTTTTAATAGCAAACCAAACAAACAAAATGCCAGTGTCATTCTTTTAAAGACCCTCTCACCTGGGGAGGGGAAGAGAGGGCTGGGACACTAACTCTGTTCTCCTCATACAGCTCTGCACGAGGCTCAGTATAATAAAATTTGCCCAGGTTATGCTCTCTTATTTCTGCAAGCCAGAGCAGCTCCAATCAGAAGGCCTGAAAATGTTCCCATTTTCTGAGCAGTCTGTAATCTGGTATTTGGATTACTTTCTAGAAGGTTAAAAAACATAGGTCCTTCAGCTAGGAAAGTTCCTTTTTCTCTCCCTTGTCCTTTCATTCAGATTTTGGGTTGAGTGTTTCCTCCTCTGTCATTAAGCTAGCATCCTTACCCTGTTTCATCCCACAAACCCTTCGTTCTATTCTAAACCCAAGATAAAACTGTTTCTCCAACACCCTTAACAGCTTTTAATCTATCATTTATTATTAAACCACATAATTGTATTATTTATAGCTTTTTTTGTAAAGTATCTTGGGATGCATTTGTATGAAATGCTATTCAAAACAAAATTGTATTGCACTAAAGAACAGTTCTCATTTATTTTTTAATAATTATTTGATCTTGCCTTGATTTACTGAGTCACTAAGGCATCTTATTCCTGGTGATTTAAGGGATGCTGTGAAGTTAAACCTCATATAAACTCACATCCTCAGCTAATGTAATAGGCAAAGTTCCAATGCAATCAATGGAGGTCTGCCAATTCACACTAGTTCTGTCCTACAGTAGTTTTTAAAAATCTCTCCTCATCTGCGTTTTAAATGACACTTTAGGTGCCAAATAATTTCTTCTAATCTACATTGCTTGTCACAATATATAGTTTATTTTTTGCATTTCATCTTACTTAGACAAGTAAATGAGACTGGTTTATTTCTAAAAGCCTTCCAATTCTGCCTCTGATATAATACTACAATTTTGAAATGTTTTCACTACTAACTGTGCAGGGAAATGTAATAAAATTGAAGCTATATGTTTTGAAAGTTTTATAGAAATGCTTTTGTCAAATCATAGTCACTCAGAACTTCCTTATTAATATAACATTACAGGGATCATTCTCAAACACTATAAGAAGAATATCAAATAATATTTACCTATGACAGCCTAAATTTTTCAGTGAAAGAATGGGTTTAGGTGACTCCATTTTCAGACATGCAGCTGGAGAAATCATGGGGTTGCCTGATTCAGCAAGATTCTGAAAAGTAACGTAAATTGTGCATGCAAAGAGACTCTCAAGGTGAGAAAAATACAGTGAGAAAGCCCTTCTGTGTATAAAAAGCAAGGTGGGTATCATTTGAAATTTTTTAGCCTAAACTGGTTTTTTATTCATATTGACAGTAAGTTGCTACTAGTAGAAATGGAAGAACAGAAATCTTAACTAAGCAGGATTCATGTAGTGATGTGAAGTACAGTCTTACATCTCGATAAGCCACATAAATACTTCAGCTGAGCTCTATATATCTCTCACTCCAATACAAATCCTTCATCTTTTTCTGCAATTTCTTGTACTAGAAGAAAATATTTAAATAGTGAATAAAATGAAAAGGTTTTGTACTCTTTTGCCCTTCGTATACTAACTGTCATAGCCTGGCATCAATAGGATCCCTAATTTAATCCTCTCTCTCTAAGATGACTATTTATTGTTTCAAGTAATATTATTTTAATAGTACCCATGAATCAAAAATATACGATTTACTTCAGGTATTCATTAAGACAGTAAAATTTCCTCACTAATAAAGTTGCTTCCTGACTAGCTTTATTTTCAAACTTTTTACTATATTGAAGTACCACAGACAAGTATAATGGGAGTTGGTGTTTCAATTTAATATAAGGCAGGAAAGTAAATTGCACCATATATCTTCAGACTAACGTCAATACAAAGATCTGAGGGGGTTTTGTTTCATAGAAGGCATATTTTTGCCTTGAATTATTATTTTTGCTATAGAACTGGAAACTGAATTTTTTAAAAGTCTTGTAAATTTTCACACATGTTTGGGGGGCTTGCTTTTTTAAAAATAAGTTTAAATTTCAGTTGGAAATATAAGTAGAGCATTTTTGGTTCTGTTACTTTTTTGTGGGGAAGGTTGGTTGCTGGTATTATTTTGACAAGCTCTTTTAATTGGTTAACATCAAATGTTAAAATCTGGTAAAAATATCTGTAGGTCATTTTTGAAGTAAGAAAAACACTAGACATCAGAAACACGCATGCAGCCAGTAGCTACTTCTGGTTTTGTAAATTCTGTGGCAAGAAAAAAATTATTTTAACTTTTCATATTCTACTTTCTAGCATACTAATGCATTTGAGAATGTCATTAAATTTAAGATTGTGAGCAATCCTAATGATAAAGACACTGGGTGAACCACTAACATGGTGAATTTCAGGAACTAGTAGATATTAACAGCTGACTAGTCACCCCAGGGTCCCTTTACAGTAAAAGAAGAGAAATAGGTACTGTTGGCATGGACTTCATCTAATCAAAAGCAGAATTCTAAAATGGATCTAAAAATTCCATTCACTGGAAAAGACTCTGGGGTGACTAGCTCAGGTGTTAACATTTAAGAGTAAATATCTAGGGCATGATACAGTTCAAGATTAAAACATTTATATTTAGGTGTCTACATCAAAGTGTCTACAGACATATGGATGGCAAGGCTTATGTTGTAGACAATGGTGATCTAGTAAATGCAGTTGATGGATTCAAGAAAGCAAGCTAAGCTGTAATGTGGTGTTTGCTTTAGGATCACTTTTATAGTGAGCCAAACTGCCCTCCATGGCCTACCAGCTAATTCTTTACTGTCTGGAATGGAAGAGATTAGTTAACTAACCCATATGACTACCCGCTACCACGCAGGTACTTACATATACATTACCTCAGACTGAATCTTGCATCTTGGACTAAGGTTCAGTTACCTAAAGATGGATGTTTCATGCTGTTAAAACATCCTTGAATATGCATGTTGCTTGTGCTGGACTGCAAAATGCAACAAAGGACCTATGGGGGCCTGTGCTCTTTGGGAGCAGCAGCTGGAAGCCAGGAAGGTACCCCATGGCATCTCGAATGACACTAGACATCTGTGTTTAGGCAAACTCTCTGGGTCTTTCACTTAACCACATGCAGAATCATTGTCCATTATTGATCCTTATACATTGTTGGATAAGGACTGTAGTAAAGGATGAGAGTCCCACTTCTGAAATTGAATTGTATGGTTTCCCTGCTGATAAACCTGAGCCTCAGTGAGTCTAGCCTAGGCTATGGAAAGGGTTGAGCTGTATGTCTCACAGCCAACCTCCAGTATTATAAAAATTTATTTTAATATACAAACATATTTTCATAAATTTTAAATTATTTTTTCAGTAAAATGTGGCTAAGTTTCTGTTGTCTGTGTACAGAAGGCTGAAACACTGAATGAATGACTGCAAATTAGACTTGTGTGAGGTAGCCCCACACACACAAAACCAAGCATATTAGCGTGCTTTTTTTCCTGATGTATATCACAGCATATTATTTCCATATTTGAAGTGAGTTTACATCTCATCAACCAAGTCAAATATATTTTAGTTCTTCTGCCTCTAGAGAGGCAGCTAATTTTAATTTCTAGAAGGAGACAATAATGGAAAATCAAATAAAAGCTTGCAGTGCTAGTATATTTCAGAATTTCATATTTAAAACCCATAGTAAACTGGCTGAGTTATTGTGCTGCAGAAGCAAAATGTCCAGTTGCATTGGGTACTGAACAAGAACATTTCGCTCTAGGCTCTGTTTCTGCCATTTCCTAAAGTGCTGAACAAACATTAACAGATTTACAAGGATCTTAAGTTTTTTTGGTACACTAGCATAACTTCTAGAGTAATCTTGAAGTATGTGTACATATGTATATATACATATAAACACAGTGAAAGTTACTTAGGAACTTACAACTAAGTTGTTATCAGCTTACAGCTAAGTACTCTGTATGGTGGCATCTAAAACTATGACCTATAAAATTTAATTCACTGAACACAGAGTTTTTAATCTGCAGAAAATGTGGATGAGAAAGAGTGCTTCTTGCCAAGTTTTGCCTCTACTTGCTCCGATTTCCATGAAACAACTAACTGTGTTTCAGTATTCTTTACAAACAAAGGTGCAAGGTGGAGCCCTTGCAGACTTGCCTGAACTAGCTTTCAATCAGCTAATCCTGGTATCAATTAGTAAAAGTATAGGATAGTAAAATGAAATTTGGCAAACTTTTAGTCGAACTTGATTTTTTTTTACGTAACTATCTCATGATGAGTTCTTTGCTGCTAGGCAAGACTAGATTTGGTACCAGATCAATAAAAAACTAACTCAAGATATATACACAAGATTCAGGCACGCATTTGACTGGATCATCAATATGCTTTTAATTTTGCTGACTGAATGTGCTCCATTTTCCATGAAGTAATTAAACAATTAATTGTTGTAGAAAGAGAGCAAGTGTGGATTATTTCTCATTTCTTTAGCTGGCAGACAGAGGCATGGATCCCAGGCCTTGCCTCACAGGCAGAATAGGCAGTGGAAATCCTGCTTTGTGGACAGAGTAGAGGTAAACACCCTGGTGTTCAAAATTTAACATCTAGCTATTCAGTTTGGCGTAAGATTAGGAGCATACAGTTAAGCTCCATAAAAACTCTCCCTTCTAGGGAAAAGAGAATAGCACATAACCTGTTTAGATCTAGAGAGCATCTGAGAGATGATTTTAAAGTTCTAAATTTTGGACTTAGAAGCCCATTCTGTATCACATAGGTGCCTCCACCTCTGTTCACTCTTTCATCCTCTGCCTGTCTAAATGACTTTAAAAGTAAAATATCTTGTTTAGTCATATTGATAGATAGCACCACAGTAGTTAATAACAGTAAGAGTTCCATTTACCTCTGGTAGAGCACTAAGCACAAAGCCGTAAATATGGCCCAAAGTGACCCCAAGGATGATTGCAGTTTGAAATCCCAAAACACTGTCACAAAAAAAAAAGTGTCTACTAACTCTTAATTAATCTTTGATTAAAGCAGGACATCTAAAGAGATACATATGGGAACAGCATTAATACAAAATTAGTTCAGTCAGATCAGTTCTTTTGCTATGCATATAAAATGAATTCATCATGACAGGACACTTGTTACCAAAATATTTCTGAACCTGACTAAATACATCCAGTAAACACACAAAGCCGCCTTTGTCTAAGGACTAATTTAAAGTACTAATTTAAAGTAATTTAAAGGATTAATTTAAAGTTTATCGCTTAAAGGAAAAATATGAAAAGCAAAGGGCCATCATCTGCTTTAAGTGATATCAGAATAAAACCAAAGTAGTTACACAAACTTTATGGGTGCTATAACTGTATTACAGTAATGATCACACTCTTCATTTTCTTACCCCAGCAATGCAAGTAACAATTTAATGTATACCAGTTAGACCACTGGCACTCTCTCAGAGGTCCTTTCCAGGAATCCCTCTTTCCAACCTAGATGAATGGCCTGCTTCGAGAGCCCTGAGCCTGCTCATCCGTGGTCCAGAGAGTTCACAGGCTGCACAAACTTCCACTGCACTCTCACACATAGTGTCCATCTTCAAAAAAAGGTCATAGTGGAGACAGGATGAATGATATTAAATTATATCTCCCGTGGCTTTAGGCAGGACATGATGGTTTTTGTCCCAAAAAAGGTGCAAAATACACTCCAACAATAATTTTCCAGCTATTTTCCAAAGTTCTCATATGAAGAGGACTTTGCCTTTCCCTCTGCTTCTCTTCAAGGAAGTATATTTTCAGTGTAAAAAGTCTCAAATTTCTTTTTTCAAGCCATTTGTTCATCAAATAACTGAGTGGGTACATTTTTATTTGTTTACTTGAGAAGTAAATAGTTTATGAATCAAAAGAAAGCTTGTTCAGAAATTTCTCAGTGTTCACTGTAGAGT
This sequence comes from Caloenas nicobarica, assembly GCF_036013445.1. Classification (NCBI taxonomy): domain Eukaryota; kingdom Metazoa; phylum Chordata; class Aves; order Columbiformes; family Columbidae; genus Caloenas; species Caloenas nicobarica. Next base: position 30,412,458 of record NC_088247.1, read on the forward strand.
TATAATCCTCTGATAACAAGGAATAACAAAGCTAACTTTGACAAAATTTTAATTATAACAGCACTGCAAAACCTCCCACATATTTCTCTAATGATTGTAATTGAAACAGTGTTTACTTTACTCTCACTATAATTGTACTTCTAAATCCCAAGAAGCCACAGTCATTTGGCTTGTGGAGATGTGTTTTGATAACAAGAGAACATAATGTCAGGAAAGGGAATAATGAATTTGGCTTTAGATGGATACGCTATGCCCAAAGAGCTGCCCAAGACCTGGTTTAGCCTGGGTACTACAAGTAAAAATACGTTGGCACTAAAATAAGCATAGTTTTCTCAGTGTTCTGGTTGTAATGCAACTAACACTACCAATAGCTTATTATAAGGGTGTGTTTGTAAAGGTACCTTGGTATGACAGTACAGGGTATCCTTTGCAACTTTTCCATAAAGTCATATGCTAATAATAAGTTTCACACAATTTTGTACTCCTAAAAATTTGAATTCCAACACCGGTATCATGTTCAAGACATTTGAATATAAAGAAAATGCCATTGCCAATGTCAATTCAAGGGATTTTCTATTTAAGATGTTTATAAAAATATATGTAGACAACATTTCTTATTACAAAAGTGCATGTCCTCTTTGCAGAGACTTTGAGAAGGTAGTATATAAGCATACAAATATCCAAATGCAAAACTCTGTGGGGTTTTGCTTCTCTAGTGTATTCTACATTTGGTGCTTTTGGATCCAATTACTGCTTCAATCTATAATTCCGCAAGACTTGATGGAAACAGCTTTATACCCAAAAGTTAATTGTGGCTTTCTAAATACTACAATATATCTTTTAAAGGCTGGCTTTTAAGAAATGAAGAAGCTAATTATGAAATTACTCCAGAACACTGATGACCATAACACTCAATAGAAAGGTGGTTTTTAAGACCTGAAATCATGATTACCACAGGATTGCAGACCTAGTCCTGCTCTCATCTCAAATAAGTGTCAAAATTCTGCTGACAGGTAATGGGAATCTAATCAGGTCCTAAATCTGCTACTTAGGAGATTGGCTGGGTCCAAGAAATGCTTTTATGGAAGTCATAACAGAACAAAGGGATTGTCAGAGACTTCAAGGAGTTAAATTCTAAATCACTCAGAAAATGCTGCCTTTTGGCATGGCACATTTTGTACTGGCTTGTGGAAAGGACTGAATCTCTAGTAAATAAAATGCATATTTCTGAAAACCAAACTAGAGTGACAAATTAATGAACAGAAGAAACAAAAGGGAGGGGAATTAGAGTTCTTTGTTCAGTAGCTTAGTAACTTACTGACTCCTATACGGTCCTCATGTTCTTTCCCTCTTTCTTTCTTTTAAATTCTTCTAGAAAATAAACACTCAAACAAAAATCCTTTTGTTCAGATTTTCTAGATAGCAATTCACATCCCTCTTCCCTCCCACCCCCAAAAGAAAAAAAAATACTATATTACAGTCATTCTGGCTTCTTGAGAAGCCAAAATACCAGTGAACATATGCTATGCAGTGGATATAACTCAGTATTTCTTAAAATAAGGTGAAGTTTCTGCTTTTTGTTCTGTAGAAAACCTTTCAAATGTTCAGTCTTTCCAGAATTTTTGACTGTATAAAAAGGAATTAATGTATTTTACCATATTATTCTTCCAGAAAGGTTTGATCTTTACATTTGTGAGGAATCTTTAAACAAAAAAAAAAAAAAAGGAAGAAAAGATGAAAAGAAGAGAAAGAAGAGGGAGCTTGAATGCCTTGTAGGTGCAATGTTTGTTTTTCCTCATGACAAATTAAAAAAGAGGGGAGTATAAACTCAAATAATACATATTCATGTTTGCTGATGTGCTACCAAAACAAGCAATGTATCCTACAAATACATTTTCATTCTTGTATAACTTATTCATACATAACGCCTTGAATTTCTTGCAATCAATTTCAGGTCTTAATTTTAGGCAGACTGGATTTTAAGTTTAAGAAGAAAGAAAGACAAGACCAACCTGGCATTCAACTAATATTTTTAGATGTTATCTGCCAGTAAAGAAATGCAATTCCTTGATGAGAAACTATTTTTATTGTTTTCCCTCCATGTTCATTCTGTCTGTCACACAGACACATGCACATACGTGCTTACAAAGTTGGTTCATCAGGTCATAGGTTCTACCTTTCCTTGGTATATTAATAGGAGTTAGGGGTGTTAAAATGTAAGAGTTTTGTGTTAAGAGGTGAGGAAAATTATACTAAAAAAATATAGAACAAGTATATTTTGCATATTGTATATTATTACAGAAAATGGCCTTCCCTGACATCAGTGCTGGGGAAGGTTATGGAGCAAATAATCTTGATTGCCATCATACAGCATCTACATGACAACCAGGTGATCAGGCCCAGTCAGCATGGGTTTATGAAAGGCAGGCCTTGCTTGACCAACCTGATCTCCTTCTGCAACAAGGTGACCAGCTTAGTGGATGAGGGAAAGGCTGTGGATGTTGTCTAGCTAGACTTTGGTAAAGCCTTTGACACTGTTTCCCACAGCATTTTCCTGGAGAAACTGGCAGATCACTGCTTGGACAGGTACACTCTTCACTGGGTAAAAAACTGGACGGATGTCCAGGCTCAAAGACATGAGGTAAGCAGAGTTAAATCCAATTGGTGGTCAGTCACAAGTGAGGTTCCCCAGGGCTCATTACCAGGGCCAGTTCTGTTTAATCTCTTTATCAATTACCTGGATGAGGGTATTGAGTGCACTCTCAGTTTGTGCATGACACTGAGTTAGGTGGGAGTGTTGATCTGCTTGAGGCTCTACAGAGGGATCTGGACTGCCTGGATTGATGGGCTGAGGCCAATTGTATGAGGTTCCATAAGGCCAAGTGCCAGGTCCTGCACTTGGGTCACAAGAACCCTAGGCAGTGCTACAGGCTCGGGGAAGAGTGGCTGGAAAGCTGCCTGGCAGAAAAAGACTTGGGGTGTTGGTTGACAGCAAGCTGAACATGAACCAGCTGTGTGCCCAGGTGGCCAAGAAGGCCAACAGCATCCTGGCTTGTATCAGGAATAGTGTGGCCAGCAGGACTAGGGAAGTGATCTTCCCCCCTGGCAGTGGTGAGGCCGTACCTTGAATACAGTGTTCAGTTTTGGGTCCCTCACTACAAGAAAGACATTGAGGTGCTGGACAGCATCCAAATAAGAGCAACAAAGCTGGTGAAGGGGGCTGAGAGAACTGGGCTTGTTTAGTTTGGAGAAAAGGAGGCTCAGGGGAGACCTTATCACTCTCTACAACTATTTGAAAGGAGGTTGTAGGGAGGTGGGCGTCAGTCTCTTTTCCTAAGAAACAAGTGATGGGACAAGAGGAAATGGCCTCAGGTTGCACCAGGGGAGGTTTAGATTGGATATTAGGAAAAGTTTCTTCACTGAAAGGATTGTCAGGCATTGGAACAGGCTGCCCAGGGAAGTAGTTGACTTACCACCCATGGAGGTGTTTAAAAGACGTGTAGAAATGGTGCTTAGGGACATGGTTTATTTGTGGACTTGAAAGTATTAGGTAAATGGTTGAACTTGACGATCTTAAAGGTCTTTTCCAACCTAAACAATTCTATGATTCTACAATTCCATTATTCTTCTTTACCCCATTTAAGTGGAAATTCACATTGCTTTATTCTTGTACCAATTTATCTGTTTGTTTTATGCAACTACTACCAAATGTGTTACCATTCTTATTTCACATTTCTCCTTGAAAATCAGGTCTGTTTTTTTATTTCTTTGCCATGCCTACTAGGGCCCAGTGTCAGACTGGTAGAGGAAATAAAAAGTAGCAAGTAAAGTCGCATTGTATTCTTCATAAAGATTTTTAAAATATATGTGTGTGCTGAAGCTCAGATTCTGGTCCTTCAAGTCAAGGCCAGTTTAAAGCAAACCCAGGATTTATTATATTAATTTATTCTTATATTTCATTTGTTAATCACAACAATGTTCCTGCTGTTTATGAAATTAGTACTTTATTAAAAAAATACTCAGATTCTCTCTAGAGACATTTTAAAGTAAAGATCTCGTGTGTAACTACAATTAATAATGTATTGATCAATATTTTAAATGTAGTAACAGTATCAATCTTTTTATTTAATCTGTTTTGAGATACCTTAACTTTTGGATTTGCTTATTTGCGAATTACCCTCTGAGTTGAAACTTCACAAAGCTCCTCAAAGACAGGCACTTGATCAACTGTTATGAAGCCCTTCATCAGTAAGGGCTCAAAATTTGCATAAATTTGATTCCTTATGTTCAATGACAATAAAATATTTCCTGAATACAAATTTCAGATGACAATATTTTTCACTCCTAATGAATTTACATTAAATTAAATCTGTAATAGAATGGAATATGAGCTACACTACCAAATCAAAGTGAAAAGGACCCAGAAAACAAAGAAAAAGTGTATGAATATGGGAGACTGACATGTTTGATGGGAGACTGACACGCTTGATAACCTGAGTGAAAAATTCTCAATTTGCAGTATCTCCTAGCAGTAATAGAAAAAAACACTTAAAATAGGAAGTGCAAATATAGTACACAGCAGTGCAAATTTTGTAGTTTCATTACACTGTCCTCTACTTCAGGAACTGTGCAAGTGAAATGGATGGAACTATCTGCTTAATCAAACAAGTAGAACTCAGCTCATAATACACACATTTCTGGCAGTGTGAGCTCTCAAGCAGCTTTACAAAGAAAAAAGCTGGGGGGGGGGGGTGGGGAAAAGAACAAATATAACTTGTTAATATACTCCATATATCAAATACCCTGTTATCCAAGAAGCCATCACAAGCTGGCATGTATGACAAAGTACTTTGAAAAGGTTGTTCCTCTGCAGAAAAAGCAGTTTAAGGGTTTGTAAAAAATACTAAATATTATTTCAGCGGTATTAATTTTATTCAGTTTCCCCTGACCCTGAGAGAGGCATTCAGGTTCTTTCTAATAGGGTCATAATTCTGCATCCTTGTGCAACATTAAAAAATAGGATTACAAATGTAGAGTTGTATTATAGACACAGAGATAGTTACAAATATCAGAAAGTTCTGGGTTTTAGTTAAAAATGTTGAGTTTCCACTTCCACACTTCCCTTCTGACACGCAACAGATAACTGACTGTTCACTCTCTGCAACTACATGAGGGAAGAATATCACACTACAGGAGGAATATCATACTGCTTTTTAACCTCATAACTAATCTTTCAAAGTACTTTTCAGAGTCAAAGATGGCCCTATAGGTGCAGCATAGATTGAAGGGTGCAAAATACAAAAGTTTACAAAGTAAGCAGCTATTCAGTCACACAGACTGCTCCAAGTCCATTATCTCTGCCATACCAATGAGAAATATATATTTTCCAAGCAAACCATTGTTGAGAAGCTGGTTCAGTTGTGTAAAATGTGATCATCACCATTGTCATGCTTCTGACTGCACCACACATAAAAGGCATATCTGAGAAGGGAGCACACAGAGAGTATAGGTCAAATATGGATCAAAAACGCCCATTATGATGGCCACTAAAATCTGCTGTTGTTTCAAACAGTGCTGAGAGATTGTGAGACTAAATATAGAGCCTGTTCTCACTCCTTCCCTAGCAACTCCTCCTGTTTATGCCTCTTCAGAAAAGGACTTGTGAAATCAAGCAATAACAATACAAGGAGAGCTCTGTAGGAACATAACTGACTAATGAAGTAAAATGTTTTATCAGTTCAGCGTTTAGAATAAGAAATTGAAACCTTGATATAGAGAAAAAGGAGGGAAAGCTTTTGTTATTTCAGAAGCCGGGAAGCTGTTTACTATAGAGATTTGTTTGCTTAACCTACTAAGTGACTCACTGCAGCAGAGAATTGAGCCCTTCACCTTAAACCATCTGCAGTGTAATAGAGTGTAAGAATTAATAGCTGGGTGCTGTGATCCAAGGCGATACTTTTCTCTATAGTGCCAATATAGGAAAGTTTTTAAGAGAATGGGGTTTAAAATAGCTGAAATTCTCACATGACAAAGTCGCCACATAAAATAAATTTACTGAGTATCCTAAACACAGAATCAAGGCTATTCAAGCAGTGCTTGAATAACATTTCTTGCCAAAACAAGGAACAAATATAGAGGAAGGTAATGCGAACCCAAAACCTAATTATAATCTATGTATTCTAAAGAACTGATCAAGATAATTTTTTTAAAACTGTGTCTACTTACAAAAACAAGAAAAGACACAAAAGGAAAGCTTCATTTTGAGTTTCATTTTAAAATTCTTTCTTGTTTCCTGGTAATATCCACTTCATACAGAAAATATTACTCAGTATACAAACATCCATATTATAGGGAAACACTTAAAAATATTCTTTTGATTGTCAAAAATATACAACATATGATTATTCTTGTTTAAAGCTATTCTTTAACCTAATTATTGCATTGTTCTCTTTCAGTAAACTGTTTAACTTTTTTATCAAGCTAGAAGCATTAGTTTGATGTTTTATCTCTATATTTATATAGTTTGCATTTAACAAAGGTACCAAGTAATAAGACTGTATCATAAAATAATAATTTCCAGAGTAAACATTCCTTCTTCAAAAAGTACTTCCATCTTCAGATATTCATTGCTTTAGTCAAATTTGCCATTTTCTTATATACACTTACCTGTCTATTCTACTTTGTTCTAATGTGCTCTTCAGGTATTATCACTGTTAATTTCATCATTCACTCCTAGCAGTAAGCCCTGCCTAGAGGAACTTTTACATACGGAGAACGTTGACATTTTCCTTGACATGAAATCCAGCCATAAAATATAGTTTAGAAAGTCATCTGTGGTTTGCATATGATCACCAAATAATGAATTCTACTCCTTGTTTTACTTAACTCAAAAAGCACCATAGCATTGGCTTTACACAGGAAAGTTTAATGCAAAATCTTAAAATGTAAAAATAATAAATTCAGAATGTGCTAGGATTTAAACGTAAGACTTATGGCAGACCTGTTCCCCTTTATGTTTTGGCGAAGGCCTAAACGTTTTCTCAGAACTAAATTTCATATAATTTTATGAGAAGTCAGCTAAAAGAAGAGTTAGTAATGATTTATCGACACATACGTAAGCATAATATACTTCCTCATATGGACATGAACATATGTGGACAGCAGAAAACAATATGGATGATAATAATTCAATTGAACCTAATAGAACAACTACAACACCTAAGGTTTTGGAAAACAATGTGCTTTTCATTAAATCTGATACAGATCTTGCAGGAATATCACAATCAGGAACTGAAGTGTCCCAGTGAAAAGTCCAAAATGTTTCCCTAGTAATCTGTCTTCTTATTTTCCACATCTGTTCAACAGAAAATAACTTTTGATTTCATTTTCTCTGATTGTGTAAAATACATGAACAATTTAGGTCAAAGGGTTTACCTGATGTGTGGATTATCTGATTTTAATCTAAGATAAGGTTTTCTGATAGAGGACATAGATTTGCTGAACAGCCCTTGGAAAACTGGAGAGATATGCCATGAGAACAAATGTAGTTAATAGACTAACAAAAGGAAAGGTTTTAGTAGTATTACTTAATTCTTTAGAGACATAGCAACCAAACTTACAGGGATGTACCTGTACAATTGTAATTTAGAGTCCCTATCCCCCTATCCCAAACTGATCAACTCCTGTTCCTCTCCAGGAGGGACTGGTACTGTAATTTGGCCTTTAATGTTGCAGATTGAGACGTTACTGATGACCTGTAGATATGCTGCTGTTAAGATACTACAAAACTGGCAGTTATTACAGCCCAGGACTCTCTTGTCTGCTCTGTTGGGTGTAGGTATCAAGATTCTGGCAGCAAGGGGATGGAGAGCTGATGATGGAGCAGGGGAACAGTGTGAAGAGGAAGAAGTGGCAGAGAGGAGCCATTATGAACCAGCCACAACCACCATTCCCCATTCTCCTGTGCTGCATGGTGGAAGGAGAAGGTGGAAGAGTCAGCAATGACAGTGAAGTTGAGCCTTGGAAGAGGGGGATGGGGAGAAGGTGTTTAGATTTTTAGCATTGAAATCTATTTGAACTGGCAATAAATTAAATTTAATAAATTAATTTTCCCCAGATCGGGTATGCTTTGCTCATGACAGCAATTGGTAAGTGATCTCTCTGTCTTTATGTTGACCCAGGAGCTTTTCCAACTAATTTTCTACTCCTGTCCTGTTTGAGGAGGTGGAGTGAGAGAGCAGCTGGCTGGGCATCTGGCAGCCAGCCACAGTCAACCCACCAAAACTGCATAGCCAGCAGAAGTTGCGAACAGTTGACACAGGAGATAAGTCAGCTGTCTGATGCTATGGCAATTACAGGAACTTTGTGGAATTACACTGTGATGACAGAGACAGATTACAGACCCACAGGATGCCTAATGAACAGTCTTGCTCCAAGGAAGATGTTGTCGTTTTCTGTGTTGAATGAGTTCACAGCTTGGAGAGAAGATCTGTTATCCCGCCTCTGACTCCTATCTTGAAAAATCTCTTAACATTGAGACTCTATAACCTCCCTAGGTAATCATCAAGATACCTGGCAAATTCATGCTAACACCTAATGAAATAATTGAATAATTTTGTTGCAAAATAAGTATATTATTTCTTATTCTACCATTAGTAGACATGAAGTATACTTCATCATCCCCTCCTTTCCATTTTATTTAATATTTCAAGCCAAATATCACTGTGCTGCCTCAGTTTCTTCTTTCCCTTGATGTTTTTATTTCTTTCACATCCCTAATAATTGACATTGCTGTCCTCTAAACTCCTTATTAGTCTTTTTTTTTTTTAAGTCCACTGCCTGATCCTGGAGGCATTATGCCAGATATCTCCCATGCCAAAGTGTCATAATTACCTTCTATGTCTTACATGCATTATTCCACTTATGACACAGAAGTTGTAGGGAAAGGTAAGACGTTTTATTAGCCCATGAACATAATTCAGATTATCGCAGTTGTAATAGTACCATTATGCACATTTGTAATAGACTGCAGAGTTTTCCCCTATAAAGGAATTATTCCTGATTTACTTGGAGAGCAGCATAAACGATACTGTCAATTTACAGTAAGTATGCCGTCCATTGAAGCACCCAGTTCTTCTCTACCATAATAGTGCCCGCATAGTTAGTGCCCAGATTTTATTTTACCACTGTATTGTGCATTTTTTCCCTTTCAGTGTTTTATATGTTTTTAGCTTTTAAAGGTCTTTTTAGTCTTCCCTCCTCACCCCCCACTGTGTTATTCTTACTTACTCATCTTTGCTTTCCCTTTATTTATGGATCATTAAGAAGTCCTAATACACCATTTAGTTTCCCATTATCCTTCTTCCATGTCAGCATATTTTTGTAAGTTTTCAAGTTTCTGAAACTTTTTATTTTGTTATTCTGAGGTATTAGCTGATTTATTTCTTCTACATCAATTACAGGCAAATTATCTTCAGATTCAATTTTAACCTGTTCTGTAATCATTTTGCTTTCTGAAGCAAATTTGTCCCATATACAGTGAATGAACTCACTAGAAAGTCTTTTATTTATTCATATCGTCAGATTTTAGGAAAATGGTATAGGTACTTGAGTTACCTTCATAGCCAATACAGAGAGTTTAGTTGCTTTTATGTCTTCAGATTCACGTCTGAGGTCCTATTGGGCTACATTATTTTCCTAAAAAATATAAGTAACAGAACTGTTCTTTGGAGTCCTTGGTCAAAAAAAAAAAGCTTTAAATAAACACTCAGATGAAACCTTGACTATGAGTCCATCATGTCCTCTTCCATAAAAAACAATGTGTCCTTCTTGTTTATATTGTATCCTTGTTATGTTAACACATTGTATCACTTTTATTTTCCAATTCTGTTACACATTTGTTCTAACAGAAATGATGGGGGAAAAGACATGCTTGTTCAACAGTCTGAACATAGGTGGATTCCACTGTGACTTTACTGTGGCACAAAGATCATAGCAATAATTTTCAGTAGTTTTCAAACTATCAGTGAAATCTCACAGAACTATTTTCAGAGATTCTTACTCTACACAAAAAGCTTTCTTTGGCTTTAGTTATTCAAGTGCCAAAGGCAGATGTTTGCCTTTCTCATTGAATCTAGTATTTACAAAATTGTCCCTCTACGATCTCTTGCATTCACTTTCACTCATCTACTCTCTATTGAAATGAATATTTTAATATTTCTATATCAATACGGAGTTAAAAATTCAGTAGGTATGACAAGCTTTCCAGGAACAGACAAGACATTGCAGACTTCATCAAAATGACAATAGCTGTTTCTCATTTTTCACCTTTGAAATAGACTCTTTTGCGTCCTACTAGAGATACAGATAGTCACAATCAATTTATCGACTGTTATATGGAAGACATTTCCCTCAGCAAAACATGAGTGCTCCCAAGCATTTTTTTTTTTTTTTTCAAGAGCAGGAAAAAAACCACCACAACCCCACAGCTATATTTCTCCTTCAACCTGAAGCACAGTACTTTTCAGGTAACAAACGCTAATCATTCTGACAGTTACCTGTGGATGTCTTACCAAACCTTAAGTCTATCCAAAGCACTTTATATTTCTTGGGTACAGATACCATTTTGCAATACCTGCATTCTCTACCATTGCAGATACATGAAGCACCTAGATCTGCAACTTTAAGCTTTGGTGGTTTTGATCTGGAAGCATACTGCAAGCTTTTGCGCTCAGCTATAAATGTACCTGAAAAAAAATAATTAAATATGTCTCAAAATTCTTTTGAATGACTCATAATCTGGACCTATAGATTTTTTTTTCCTGTTGGAATAATTTAGCTTTAATTTTATAGCAACTAACCTATTTCAATCTTTCTTCCTGTTTAATACATATCTTAGAGTTTCTCATATGATGTCTGTAAGATAATTAGTGTTGTACATTTGCTATTTTTTTAGAATGTTCAATCTGTTATGGATTATTCCTAGTCTGAGAACAGTTTGTCCTACTTGATGTTTATGTTAGAGTCTCTCATTTTTAAATTGGGATGTTTCTTTAATAAAGCAATGTTTTCAGAGATGCTTTCATATAAGACCCACTTACTGCATTTGCTTTATTGGCATTAACTTTATATTTGATAATTTCAAGCAATGTATTTATGATAATTAATAATAAAAATACTGTTAAATAATATATGGTCCTGGTTTTGTTAAAAAACAAGTTTCTATTTTAGTGAATTTCTCTGTCAGCTAAAGCCTTCTAGATAACTGCAGTTTTCCTGAAAGCTAGATACATGTTTTGGTAGACATAGCAATGGAATGCGGGGTCATTGATAAGGATGGATGCACATCTCACGAGAGCAGTGAACTGAAACAGGTGACCAAAAAACTGACCAATTGAAGTATTCCATCCCATTCACGTCATACTTCATATAAAAGTGAGGGGTCACGAGGATCTCGTGCCTTTTCCTTATGGCCGACATTGGGAGAGGACCTTGCGAGTTGTCCCTGCGAACTGAGGCCTAGTGAGACTGAATCCAGCTCCGGTTGGCTGTAGAGTCCAGTCCAGGACTTCGGGTGCCGGCCCTATACCTGCCAGAGCAGTTGCCGGGACTTTGAAGATCGATTTTGTATATTTTGTATTATTTTCTCTATTTTTATTGGTAGCATTAGTAAAACATTTTTAATTTTTCCAACTCTCTTCTCTCTGTCCTTCTTTCCCTCCCAATTGCCTGTCCTTAGTGGGAAGTGGGGAGAGGAGGTTAACAATACATCTGCCACGGTTTTATTGTCACCCCGCAATCAAACCACGACATATATTTATATGTTATATGTTACTCAATATAAATATAGCACCTTGCTTTTCAGAGAACAGAACTGCAGCCTGCCATCTTGTTGAGCTGTGACTCTTCTGCTATTCCATTCAAAATAGCAGCTGCATAGATATGAACATACTAGGTTTGTGGGGATGTGGATGAGCTTTTTTCATCTAAACATGTGTATATTTTGGAGCATATTTTGGAGAAATACATACTTTGTGAGGATATTTTTTTAAACTGTTCTTTAGTCTCAGCCAATGAAAGGTCATGGGATAATTCACTATCATTACTTTAAAGGCAAATATTTAATCTGGTGGTAAAATTCTCTTGTTTCTACTGACTTTTTAATATTTTGTTTATTTATATTTATGTTTTCCAATATCCTAATTGTGATGTGCATCCAGCTTTCATTTTTAATTGATAACTTAAACCAAACGCTTTTAAATTTTCAGTCCACATCTTGCCATGCAAAAACGAGACTTAAAATCCAGTTACATATAACATGTTGGTTCTTTTTTTACAATTCCCACATAATTACATTAGGAAACTATATAACTATATATGCTTTTTTCTTTTTTTTTTCTAAAAAATTTCAGTACACAGGAAGTACAGTACAATGATCAAGCCATTCACTATCTATGATCTTTTCAAATTTGTCTTTTAGGAAATCTCTTATATTCCAAAATTATCTTAAACATTATGCTAACTCAACATACCTCAGTGTCTTGTCCTCTTTTAATAATGAGTAAAGTCACATTTATATTCGACTACTGTCCATCTGTTATGATTACTTGTTTTTATATTAGCAGATATTATTTAACTGAAGCCAGAAGAAACATCAATAGTCAGTAGATTTAGATTAAGCACTTATTTCTTGTTTGAAAAATTAATTCTATAATGTAATTAGGGCTTCAAACCATTTTTCCTTATTGGGTAGTATATCTTGCCCTCCTGCTCTTACTGAATAATGTTCTGAACTTCTCTCATTTTCTTTGTTTATTTATTTCATTACAGTTTCTGAAGACAGCTCTTGGGCCTATGGGATATTTAGCTCTGTCCACCACTTTGCTGCTGTTGGCTTTTTTTCTCCAAAATACGGGAAACAGCAGGTTAGGAGTTCTTAGTGATACAAACAGGCCTATTCTCTGCAGAAAATTCTGACTTATTGCACCCTCTGAAAGACTGCAAATTAATAAATTGCCTTGATAAAGGGCTAGGTTACAGCTATTGTGTTCTGAATTTTATCTGACAAGAAACTGAACTTCAATTTAGGGAATAATAAGGTAATCCTTGATTTCATCTTGCTCCAGGTCAGAGAATAATGGAAGCTAGGCATTTACCTAGGAGAGGTTGTTTCTCTGCCTTTTCTGGTTTCTGAAGCTGTCTGGAGCACCTACAGCAGAGTGAAAACAAATCCTAACTGCCCTCATTCCTTCACCTGCAAAAGGAGCCCCACTGTCACAGGATATGTAACTCACTGCAGAGCAAACAGCAGGGGCTGTGCAGAGAGCACTGAGACACCTCAGCTTCTCTTGTGTGCATCATCTGTTCAAGGAGTACTTCTTACACAATCTTTCTGACAGCACATACAGTCTTTCTCCAATGAGATGTAAACACTGCTCAGTAATACAGTTGTATATTCAGAGTGGTGCCAGTAAAATGAGGACAATAATTCTATTTTCACAGGATCTTTAATACTAGCATGATCTGTCTGTATTTAATATAAAATTTCATTAACTTCTGTAATAAAAGCAGGATTATGCTCAACATCGGCAGCTGCAAAGTTGCATCAGCCAAGTAGAAGAAAAACTTCAAATAGAAAGATTAATATAAATCAAAATAGATTTTATATAAACAAAATATTCTATTATCTTAGTTTTGACTCAGAAATTATTTTATTAATAAATATAGAAGTTATATATACACATATTCTATATATAATATATATAGAAGTTAAAAAAACTTACTTCTTCCATAGCACTGTACTGTTAGAGTCCATAGAATTTGGGACATCTGAGAAATATGACATAGTTATTACAGTCATGACAAGGCACAGAGATTTATATATATAATCTCAATGAGAACTAACACAATGAGAGTTAAAGTTGTAAGTCAGACCGACTAAACTTAGACTAATCCATGTAACAGATTTTTCTATTGAGCCTAATTTAAAGAAAATGAAAATAAGAATAGGATATTGATAAAATATGATACAAATATTCAGCCATAGTTTTCTCTCTACTTACTTTATAGATCTCATATTTCCTAAACACAGAGATTTAATCCTTTTTCCAGATAACAGATTTTGTAAGTGCTCTTCTCTCTTGCCTAACCTAGTTATAGAAAACAAATTCCAGTCTCCTGTAAAATTGCCACAAAATCATATTTCCATATTTCACAAAAAAACCCCAGCAAACAAACAAACTGAACACCCCCTCAACCCACACTGAACATGTAAAACAAATCAACCACAAAACACAGCAACTTGGTTTTCTTCTATTCAAAATCTCAGATAGTAACACCTGTATTTTATATAAAGAGTGTTATCTGCAAAGAAAGCAGACCACCTAGCATGCCCACTTGAGCTTCAGTAAACTCAGATATGTACTTTTGCCTTTGCAAGGGCATTTTTCAAACACAGAATACAGGATAACTCCATGTTTTGCATTTCTCTGTTGGGACAACAGTCCTCTACCTCTTGCCTGTTGTTAGACTACTTAGCTGACAACAGAAATCTCTAATATGAGAGCTCTTCTCATTAAATACGAAACTTTCCTTTAAGTAATAGTCAAGGGGACAGGACATAGCAATGCTCACTGGATACAGTGTCAGACTCACCATTGCTAGTATTTTATCAGTCCTAAAGTATTTATTGGAGTACAAAACTATTCAACCGTAGAAGACGATCTTCAAATATCAAGTGTCCTTCCTGTCCAAAAGTGGTGTGACCTAACTGGTAGTCTACCGATTTTTCTGTTATTTCTGTTTATTCTTTGACAAAATGCATTTGTATTTCCTGATGCATATTGACATATCACCTTCAGTTGGCGGGACATGAACTTTATTCTATAATACATAGTATGAGTAAGAAAGACTAGTTAGGAGACAAGTATTTTAGACATGTATGAGTTTTGTTGCTCTTCAATAAGAGAAGTGTTTGTCTATCAACTTCTTAGTAAAGGTTTTAACAAGTAGATCATCATATAAAAACACATTCATGCAGCAGATTTTTTTATTGATAAAAAAATGTACTACAACTGTAGTAGTAGGTCAAACTTATCAATGTATGTGAGATAGATGGTTTAATGGATTTTCCCCTCTGGAAGTTTAGGTCAAGAATAAACACTTTGCCCATTGATAAGAGTGCTAAACAATGAGGATTTGCAGCACCCACAATAGGGGTGAATTAAACATTCCTCAATTTACGAATATTAGGATCTTGCAAGAGGAAAAAAAATATATCATCTCAGGTGTAAAATAAGCAGCAGTGATAGTCTTGCTGGACTGAGAGAGCACATAGGCACTTGAAACATGCTTCAAGTAGCACAGTATGGACTCTGGATCTCTTCTGCAGTAGTTTTATCACAGGAAGTAAATCAACAGTAATATAGTGCCAAACTCTAGAATATGAATTCACACCATGACTCCTCTCCCATGCAGAGCTGTACCGAAGTACTGTGATTTCTCTGCTATGAGAGAGATAAGTACAGAGCTGTAGGTCTTAAGTTGATGGCATCTAGAATACCTGTTGGAGCATTTAGGGCACCTGCCTCTCCACCTCCCATCTTCCCCCAGCCACTGAAATTAAACTCACAGTCATTCCTATATAAACTCATACTCAACCTGTCATTACATGGGAACAAAAATGCAGAGAACAAAGAGGAAAAAGGAAGAGAAACTCGAAAATCAAATAGTCAAGATCTAGATAAACATAAGCATTCTTGTTTCTCCCTAGTGCCTGGACGCTGCCTCTGTACTGCACCCGACAAGAGCTTGTGGGCAAAGCAGAGTTTAAAATATTTCGCTTAAATTTACCCCCTTGCCTCCTTATTTTCTTAGTGAATAGTCACTGACAGCTGCATATGGTACCCTGATTTAAGGACTGAATGTCTCATGCTGTCAGAAATACTTTACGGTATTCTATTTCGTCCCCAGCTGCTACTCCAGTAGATCATAGATTTCACATAGGTGTCCTATCTGCCAACATCATCTGAATGCTTGAGGTACCCTAGCGTACCTCAGACAGCACTTACTCATTGTCACTCAAAAGTGAAAACGTGGGCAACTGAGTAGAGCCTAAAGTGACTTTCTTTAAGGGGTGATAAATATTTTGGATCCCATTCTGATGGTTATCACGAGGACCAGTCAGCTGAAAGGCAGGCCTTGCAACATGTAGTAGTTAGTCTCCTATGTCCATAGCAAAGAACAATTGATAAACTTATTTAGATTATCAACTTTACCATGTTAGTTATAAAACACAAATATGTCTTAGACTGTAACTGAAATTAGGCAAGAATATTTCCAGTGGAAACACTTCCTGCCTCCAAATCCCTGTGACTCATAATGTTTACCTCTAGCTTCCATATTGTTAATCTGGGACATTCTCTAAGGGAAACAATATGTTAGAAAATTGCAAAGAAGGATGTTACATTAAAAGAGTCTGAAAATCAGGACATTGGACAACCCTAGAAATGAACAGAAGTCAAAAATTATGCTAACAAGGTATAGAACATATTTAATAACATGGTTTTGGTCTGGATAAGGATAAACAACAACTGAGCCTAACTGCTCCTGTATGTACATCAAAAGCCAAGAAGCATATGGAAAATTTGGATATTGAGAAGCAAATAAAACATGTTGAATTATTTTAGTTTTATGCTTATGTGTGTGCTATATCTTATAAAATATGTGTAAAGTGTGTGATCAAGTAGCATTACTGTTTACCAGCATGTTTACAGTCTTATACAGAATATTGTTTTCAGAGTAGTATCACTCAATTGTTGTTGCACATATACCTCTGTACATTAAAGAAATGCTAAAGTGTGCTTTATAATACTATTTATACTCCAAAAATGTGGAAAAATATCGGTATTTTTCTGTAGAACTCTTGGTTTATCAGGAGTATTTTAATTGCTCTTTTCAGAAAATGGGGGCATTTGCATATCTATGGCAAGGTGTCAGCTGAAGACATGCTAAGTCAAGCTATGTGAGTCATACCATGTCAGAATACAAAGCAAAAGTAACTTCAAGTAAATGCTGCAACCTGACATTATATGTCAGAATCAGATACATCGTTACCAAGGTAATTCAATCTATGACAACTTCATTATCTAAAATTTTAAGTGCAGAAAAACTATGTTAGCTATGGATTGCAAAGGTCTCTTCTAGTCTTGAAGCCTCTATTTCTTCAGTGCATTATTGTAAGCTGTTTATATGTCATGCTCAGAGCTATTCTTCTATGGAGGAAGGTACTAGTTACAACAAAATAGTAAGATACAGTAAGATACAACAAAACATTGAGATAACATTCGTCAGACATGAAGAATTCTCAGGATCAGCAATGCAACACTAGGAGAGATGTACTTAAAACAAAAAGCTTAATAATTGTGCATAGTCAAATATAATCTTGCCTTAATAATATAAGAAAATATTCACACAGTCTCGTTTGGTGCATTTAATTTCAGCTGCTATTTTAGGTACCTACAATCTGTTTCTAGAGTCTCTAAGGCATCCCAAATTCATTTAGAAATCTGAAATCATAGTACCTTATTGCCTTTCTTAGGCCCCATTGACTTTATAGGAAACAAAGACCCCTAATTCAGCCACCTTGATAGATGCTTAAGCATCTCCTAATGTATCTTGTGGTGATTTGTTCGTCCTGAATGAAAATATTTCTTGGTTTTCCATTAACAAAATTATTAGAATTTACAAAGACAAAATACTGTTCACATGGCTAGGTATATGTCTTAAGAAAATTCTACTCTCTTTGAGCATGAGAACTTTAGAAATTGCAGCATGACCAAACTCCTTGAAAGTCAAACTGTTTAAGCGTAGTGCTTCCCAAGTCTGCGGAAGTCAGCATTAGGCAGAGAAATGCAGCAAACAAAGTACGACTCAGGGAAACTGCAGTGACTGGTTTAACAATGTTGGAGTTCCTGGGAAAGGAGGGAAAGAATCATAAAGGGCTAAAGCTAGTCGTTTTTTTTTTTTCTTAGTAGAGATACTTAAAGGTGGCAATTAGAATGGATCTCTGTCTTGTGTATTATTTAGGCTATCAGTAGGTTCTTGATCCCCTCACTGTTGACTACTAAGGTACATGCCTCAAATCCCATCACAGATTGCATTGCTGTATTCATGTTCCTTTTTAACACTGTAAAAATTAATTGACTCTTTTATCTGGGTACATTTGGTACATGTGCCGATATCTTGGACAAACTGGTTTTTCTGTTGAATGATGCTTACACCCACTGACGTCTGCTGTGATAAGATGGAATGAGTCACACTAGGTGTTTGTAAAGGTTAACAAGTAATATATTCAGAGCTGCAGACAAATCACGATGTCCTTCTATGTGGCAAATGCTACACAGTGAATTGCTAAGAAGTGCCTAAAAGTAGGTAAATAAATAGGTAGAATCAGCAGATCTAAAACAACTTCAAAGGTGCACTTTCAGAAAGCTGAGCATTATTTCTGTACAAAACAGTGAGACTGTGAATGACCACTGAATATTACTTTGTTGTTAAGAATCTGGATACAGCATATAAAACCCACTTTTTTAGTTTCTTGTCACTGTGTGCTGCCAGTGTTAAACACCGTTCACATCCTGATTTTGCATCTTTTACACTATGCCAGACCTGTGCCTTCCCTAGAGGATTTGCTAGCCAAGACAAAACAGCATAGTGGTTCTGCTCTAGCTCTCTGCCCCTCTGCTACAAGAGTCAAAGGGGCAGTCAAAATACACTGAGTTTTTTCTTTCTTTCCTTCTTTCTCTCTTTCTATATTGAAGGAGTCAAGGAAATCATTGATCATTCCATGAAGTATTTGGTACCTCAATATGTGGTATCTGTCCTCTGAAACACAACTGAAGAAAGGCTTTAGCATAACCTGAAGAGGTGCTATTATGTTTAGTTAGACTAATTTTCAAAAGTCAATCAAAAGTGATGCTCTTGTTGTAGTCAAAATCAAACTGAAGATATTACCAAGCCAAATTCTAGCTCTTACCATTTCATTCTGCCAATGAAATGTTCTCCTCAGGATTCTACAAGTGTGTTATCCAATTTCCTTCCTACAAGAAGTCATAAATTCTACCAGTAGAGTACAAGTTGCTACATTCTATCTTTGTGCTGGCTCTGCTTATTATCGAAGTACTAGCTCTTAACACTCCTCCATCCTTTCCTACATGGGAGTAGAAGCTACATAGTCAAGGCTCTGAATTTTCTATGCTTATGTAACAGCCTGTAGAAAATTATTGCAAACTGTTAGGCATCTGTGCTCCAAATCAAGGTCATCAGTAAATTCTGAGTGGAAGGAGGAATATTTACTCTGCATTCCCATATGCTAATTCCAATATACTCAATACCTTGTGTTTCCTGTTGGCTGAGTCTAGACAGGTCCTTGTGCAGTCTATGAAATTATTATATCACTCTATGGATGTTTCTATCTCTGAGACTGTCTAAAATTGTTATTCAGAGGCACCCACTATCTCTACTGATTGGAAAAGGGGGTCCATCTGTTCAGCTAAGGTGCTATGAATTAGGCTACCAAGACAGTAGTCCATTGATCAGACATTGTAGCATGTACTTCATGTGATAATTTTATGTTTCAAAAAGCTGACTACTTATACGGAATATAAAACGTTTTACCCATACAGTTATGATATTGTTTATTGTAATAAAACATTTTAGCTCAATCAATCATTAGAAATCTGTACATAAACTACACTGAATCACCTGATAAATGTATTTGTGGGAATAGTTGAAACCAAAAATGGGCACCAGTGTTTAATGTAAAATGAGCTTCAGTAAATCAGGATAAATGTTGCAGCTTTGATAGTCATCTTTAGGACACTTTTGTTGCTAGGTGCTGTTGGTGCTTGGTGTTTCAAGTTATTTCTTTTCAGCCTGTCTTTATAACTTTAGCCAGTTTATGTTGGAGAACTTATATTGTGCTTTAGTTTCTCATCAATAGCCTGTAAATAATGTGACATTGTTTTAATACAACGCAAGTAATTTTATATTAAATAGATATAAAAGCAAAACACAATATTTCTAGATAAAAATATTATATTTTTCTAAATGTTTATTACGTAATATTACAGAATACAACTGAACTAAAATTGTAATAATACAGTTTAATGTAACAGTTTTGCTGCTTTATATACAGCATAGTTATTATAGAAAATATTTGCTTTGAGAAATCACAGAATCACAGAATGTTAGGGATTGAAAGGGACCTCAAAAGATCATCTAGTCCAATCCCACTGCTGGAGCAGGAACACCTAGGTGAGGTTACACAGGAAGGCGTCCAGTTGGGTTTTGAATGTCTCCAGAGAAGGAGATTCCACAACCTCCCTGGGCAGCCTGTTCCAGTGCTTCATCACCCTCACTCTGAAGAAGTTTCTTCTCAAATTTAAATGAAACCTCCTGTGTTCCAGTTTATACCCATTGCCCCTTGTCTTATCATTGGTTTTAACCCAGAAGAGCCTGGCTCCATCCTCGTGACACCCACCCTTTATATATTTATAAACATTAATGAGGTCACCCCTCAGTCCCCTCTTCTCCAAGCTAAAGAGCCCCAGCTCCCTCAGCCTTTCCTCATAAGGGAGATGCTCCACTCCCTTCATCATCTTTGTGGCCCTGCGCTGGACTCTCTCCAGCAGTTCCCTGTCCTTCTTGAACTGAGGGGCTCAGAACTGGACACAATATTCCAGATGAGGTCTCACCAGGGCAGAGTAGAGGGGAAGAAGTAGGTTGAGAACCTCTCTCAACCTACTAGCCACACCCCTTCTAATACACCCCAGGATGCCATTGGCCTTCTTGGCCACAAGGGCACAGTGCTGGCTCATGGTCATCCTGCTGTCCACAAGGACCCCCAGGTCCCTTCCTCCTACACTGCTCTCTGATAGTTCATTCCCCAACTTACACTGGAACCTGGGATTGTTCCTGACCAGATGTAAGACTCCACACTTGCCCTTGTTATATTTCATTAAATTTTTCCCCGCTCAACTCTCCAGCCTGTCTAGGTCTCGCTGGATGGCAGCACAGCCTTCTGGCATGTCAGCCACTCCTCCCAGCTTGGTGCCATCAGCAAACTTGCTGACAGTACACTCTATTCCCTCATCCAAGTCATTGATGAATATATTGGATGCATTCATGTTTCATCTTTTAGTATTAAGAATAGTTATTTACAAAATTTTGTCCTGAAAATGCAATTGAGTCATCTATGGCAATTATGAATTAAAGAAATAATTGATAATTCCTAGGAAGATAAATGTAGCTGGATTACTGCCATGTTGTAAAATGATGGGCTGATAAAGCATTTATAATCACTTGTAAATCACTGACATAGTCCCTTCTCCTTCAGTGGAATTGTCCAGTCTCTTCCATTTTCAAGCACTTTCTTGCCATTAAATGCCAACTTGTGCTGCTCCCCCAAAGCTCCAGTTCCAAGGATGAATTGTTCCATTGAACTAGAATCAGTGAAAAAAAAGAGAATTTTGCTCCAGTACAGTTGAAATTGTCATTTTTTGACATATTATTTCTTGAGATACAGATAGGTGGGATCCTGCAGAATATGCTAGAAAGACATCTTCAAAGGCCTGTGCCGGTCATGCTTTTCCTGAGCCATCATAGACAAGATCCTTGAAGGATTTATCATTTTTAAATTAAACATTTCGAACTTGCCTCGTTTCAAGGAAACTTGGTCTTGCACATTCGTTTGACATTTTCAGAAATACCTAAGCCCTACTTTCAAAAGTGACTTTGATATATTAGTGACATGCAGGTACCTAGATGTTACAATGCAAGATAAACAGTTTAGGTTTCTGAGAGAACAAGAATCTTAAAAAAATGTTGCAAGTGCTCTCCATGGGCAGAATGTACGAAGTGGAGAAAAATGAGCAAAGAGAGGGAAATCTTCTAGAGCTGACTACTCTATTGCTTCACTAGAAGAGCAAGAGACTGTAAAAGAAGTTCCTTTTCTTGCTTTTCATATATGAGGAAAAACAAGCAAACTTAGATAGATATGTAGTCCTTAAATTACTTAAATGCAGTCTCTTCTTTTTTTTTTTTTAACCTCACTTCATTACTAAATCACATTTTTCATGGCAATAAACAAATGCCAGCTAGGTAAATTTGTTAACTGCTAACTTAAGGCAAAACAAGTATTAAAGCTCTTGGTAAAAAGCTGTATTCTAGAGCCAGATGTGAGCTTTCTCCCACATTATGTCTAGAAGTACTTCACAGTACACCAGAAGAGTCACTGTGTTGGCCACTGTCACGCCCTATTCTAAAGTAAAGGTGATGATGTTCACGTTCACATTTCTTCTTCAGCGGGTGCAAACAGTGTTGCCACATGGGGGTCACAGTGTCTGCTAGAGACAAGCAGCTGAGGAAAACAGCAATCTCAGCCAGGAAGGGCCCAAGTGCTGCTTACAATGAGATCCACTTTTCAGGGAAGCTTTACAGATCTTAATGATGCTTCCTGTTCATCTCTGCTCTCCTTCCTTCCCACCATTCTCTATCACATCACTTTTAATCCTTTTCCCCTATTTAACACCCATTTATAAAAACTATGTTAGGTCACAGAATACAGTCAAAACTGCCTTGGTCCCTAAATTCAAGATTGGAAGAGCCTCCATCGTGCAGTTAGAGAGGATGATGAACTCTTCTGAAAACAGAAGCTATCAAACAAAATGATTGCATCAGCTCATGAAACTGTATCCAAAGCTATCATCAAATTTCTCCAGTATTGCAGATGTCTACCCCTTCAAAGAAGAACAGGACACACCATCACACAGTGATTTGAGCCTTCTTGGTCTAATGAAAAGGTTAAACACAAAAAGTCATCAGGAGAACAAAGAAAGAAATAAAAAAATCTATGTTATTTCAGAAACCTGACTTGACTCGTTGTCAGGGTGAGGGAGGAGAACCTCACATTTTCCTGTCTGGGAGCAGGATAAGTCTCAATATACAAAAAATACACTTCCAGCTGCATTGCTGAAGAGACAGGACTATTAAAGACATTAGAAGGCTGTTAGCAGCACAGTCAGAGAGGATAAATGGTGAAGGCAAAACCAGATCAAAGTATTATGACAGAGTGATTTGGGACTTTTGTAGACACAGACTTGGGCTTGCCTATTTGAAGAGACAGTCAATTCCATGAAAGTAAAAATAAAGGTAAAGAAATAGACACTTTGAACACTAAGTCTGGAGGAAGAAGGCTACAATAAATGACGTATCTTCTAAAAAGCACCATCACTCATTCTTGTCACCATCAGAGCTGCTTTGAGCAGGTCGTATTTGGCTATCTCTTCTTTTGACCCAGGATATTTTTGGTTTTATCTAGACTTCTGTCATGCTACAGCTTGTGCCCTGGAAATATCAGCCGCAGACTTGCTCCATTACCTTGATCCTGCAGATTGATGAATAGGACAAAACCAATAACAGATCATTCTCTAAATTAAATATTTGCCTGACTGACTGTAATCTCTGAAACAAAATTAATAGTGATTTTTATTTTTCTTTCTGGAGCAGGTAGGGCTCCTGTTCAAGGAAGATGTCCCAGGGTTCAAACAGACATAAATATTTTAATCTGAATAACCTAAAATTCTGTAATTTTCACCAAACAAGAAAAAAAAAAAAAGAAAAAAAAAAAGAAATATATGGAGTTGCAAAAAACTTTCAGTGGTCTAACTCCAACATCACCTGCTCATCAGCTTTTCTCTTATTGCAATTTTTGGTCATGGACTTCCCTGTACCTGTACTTTAAGACACAAATCTCAATTGCTGCCACTACTGCTTATTTTGAAACTATCATCTCCTCCTCTCTGTTTTCTTTTTCTTCAGTCCCTAAATATACGTCTGTAGGAGATGAGGCAACAGAATGCCTCACTGCTTTGCCTTCGTGGGACAGGTTCTGAACAGACCTAAATGCTAAATTTAATGTAATTATTGATTTACAACAGTTACCCATAAAGAATAGTATTTATTAAGGTAACTGTATTTTGATTTGTGTCAACTTTTTAAATTAAGCATGTGTTTTTAAAAAAATACTCAGTTTTTGTATGAGCTTTTAGAAAGACAATCTTTCTCTTTATTTAAACCAGACAAATACATGTTTCATTTGTAACTTTATTTCAACACACCTATAACTAAGCTGCCTGTAATAATAATAATAAAATTAAAATAAATCCCACAAGAAATCATCGTCTTTACCTGGTGTACTTATGGTGAGGAAAACATTCAGATTACATTGTTTTGTATGAATATTCATAAACAAAATCCAGTAAATTCCAAAAATAACTAGCAGGCTTTGTCCTTCCTTTTATGTAAGGCAGTGACCATGTTTCCATAACATTTAACTACTTTCTATTTAAAAGCCTTTCTAAAACGTAAATTCTTACTTTGAATAATGATGCACAAAAGCAATCCGCCTCAGCAGTTTAACATTCTAAGTGAAACAATCAATTCGGATGACAATCTGTTATTCATCCATAAAATGTATTAACTAATGAAAAATACACATTTCTCCACAATATTACAGTCACATTTCAGTAAGAGACTTAAAACAACTGGGACCTCACAACCTTTAGATACAATTAAATATGTGTATGGCTAAATCAGCAGTAAGTGAAGTGTTTGAAGTTTATCAGGGTTGAGCAAAATAGCTATATAACTAGAAGCTATGAATAAAATGAAAAAAGACAAAGACTTAATCACTAGCCAATTCCTTTGTGGGTAGAGAAAAGAGAATCTAGTTATTTGACAGCTTTTATTTATCCAAAAGCCAGAATTAAGAAATATAGGTGTTATGGAAGCATTCTTTCAATAGATCTGGAACTTATTACTTCATATAGATATGTATATCACAAAGCAGTATTCATAAAACGTGGCCCATGATAATGAAAATGGAAAAGCAAATATTGTGTGTAAAGGCAGAGTCAGAGTCAATTTACTGTTCCAGGAAACAATTTTATTTTATTTGATTCAGAACTGGATAAACAATTTCCATCCCATTGCACTAGGGAGTCTTCATGGCTATTTTGCAAGTTACAAAATCCCTACATTAAGATGGCTGTGGTAAAAATAAAAATATCCAGATATAATTTAAATAATAAAAAGCTTTCAGCCTCATGATGTTTTAAAACCACTCTTGCAACACACTTTAATTAGAGTTTTGTTTGATATCCTGAGAGACAAGTCAAGCATTGAAGGAAGAAATAGCATGAACCTATGTGAAATAGCATGTCACACTCATAAAAGAAGCAGCACAATAAGACAGCATACCTGTAAAAGCATTTGTGTACCCAATAGTCCAGATAAATAGTATTACCATTGCTAGTTACAGGCCACAAGGCTTATGCTAACTGTGCCTCCTGTTAACTCTGCAGGGACTCAGTCCAGCCTGTTAGGTTTGTTATCAGCTTGCTGGGTGGACTGAACATGGCACCATGTGTCTCTTGTTATCACACAGAGTATGAGGGTCAGATAACAGCAAAGGCCTTGAAGATATGAGCACTGATTGAGGAAAGAAGTCACAGAACAACTAGCGATGCACTGATGTGCCATTACTCATCACAGAAAAAATACACCAGCGAAAAGACTGCTTCTTTGGCAGCAGCCGACCAACAGGGTGAGGCATTGTCTGCAGCCTGGAAAATATTTTTTCCTCTAGGCTCAGTGTGGAGGCCAAGGGCAGGGAATTGCCTTGGACCTAAACCGCCTTATCAAAGGACAAGATCCTGAACTTGGGGATGGGTAAGGGTAAGGAGATGTTACTTCAGCTCTGGGTCTTCTCATTGAAGAGCTCTTGAGCCTGATCATCTGCTCTGTGGTGACCAGGGAAATGAAGGACTGTTGTCATCACTGCTGATTACACAGGTCAGCTCTGTGATGTTGGGTACTCACAGCTGATGTTGGCTATGTTTGCTAAGGAGTGATGGCTTTGAGTATCTAGTGATAATCGTTGATAATCAGAATTAACTATTTACATTAAATGTGTTATAAATAATTATCAGTCTAGAAAAGCTTTGTTTTACTGCTACATGCTACATTAGTTTTTAAAACATTGATATCTGATTCTCTAACTCTAAATGTTACCTATGTAGTATAATACATGTATATTTGTGTGTACGTAGATGCACACGTGTTTAGGTACAACAAATTTTTCATCCCTACAAGTAAGATGCATTGATAGGGAAATGAAGAAAAGCTGGTACATGCTGTGTTCCTGCATGGTAAAGAGTGAGCTCTAAGAAAACCTTTCATTTGCTGTATATGAAAGAACAATTCTTGTCATTCTCATGGTTGTCTAAGAAAAGCTTTGATTTCAATAACACTTGGATCAGTTATGAAATCAGTCTTGCAATTCGTCTATACAAGAAGATCCTGTCATTTTAAAGTATTTCTAACTGACTCTTCTCTGAGAAGCCAGAAGCTTGTTAATATTTGAAGGGTACTGTGCATATGAACTGTATCTATCATGAGGGAACAGAATCATTATTGGACAGACTTCAACTACCATAAATCTGTGCATCTTCACTGATTTCAGAGCAGCTGTGCCAGTTTACCATGGTTATGAGTAGAGCCTAATGATTATAGGACTAAGCCTAGACGAAGAAGTTGGCAAGGAGCTTGAGAAAAAAAGATATGCCCGTAAGCATGAATGATCTGACAGAATTAAAATGGTTATCTTTTGGACTACATTTTCTGTGCAGTTTGTCTGAGATTTTATGATAGTCCTTTATAATTATCCATCATCCTTTAAAAAGTCAATATATAAGAAGTAGTCCTGCACTGTAGTCCCTCCTGATTCTCCTAATATTGTTCTGAAACAGTTTATAGTGAAGACCTTCAGATCAGACACGGGTTTATGTTTGTAAGCAAAGCATTTAGCACAGTCACAAAATATAAAATAATAGGTAACATTAAAATGGCAGACTTAAGATCTCTTTCCCCTTAGTTAGCTGTCATGAAGGCACCCCAAAAATCAATTTAGGCAGCTGATAATCTCCAAACAGACTTTATTCTGACATGAATAGTTTAGTAGAAAACCAAATAGAAATGGGGTTTGTCAAAACTTATTCAGCACCCCAACAACATTAAAAAACACAGATTAGGATACAGGTTAGGAGTTCAATTACTACTAGTTGATTCGGACTTGAGGGATCCCAAAACTCTAGAATGATGATTCAAAATGCACAGCGTCCCACTCATACAAAGTGAAGACTCTCAAGGGTACCCGGGAGATTGCTTACCAAGAAGGCAAGGTGTCTCAATCATCAAGGCCATTTCCTTATATGGCACCCCAGTCTAAGGAGGAGAGTCTCCAACTGCAGTCCCACTGCTCTGAGGAAGACCAGCTCCTGGGGGTCTCCAGCAGTTTCCATTTATACCCTAAGTGGAATGTGAGCTGTGGTCATTTATAGTAGTGGTCTAGAAACTTCTCTCAACTGAGGCATTTCATTGACCAATCTGTCAAGCAGGGAGCATGTACATGACCATAGTGATCTATTGGTCTAGGACTTTCTGGTGCTTTTGGGGCAGGAGGAGTGTTGCAGTAAGCGTGCACTTGCTAGATTCAATTTTTATCCACATTAAAATTATCTGACTAATTCTATCTTCTGCAGTGTAGTGTTTTCCCATAGTTAACCACTTCAAGTACCTTACTGAAAGATAAGTTAGATCTTTCACTTCTCTCATATCACAGAATCACAGAATGTTAGGGATTGAAAGGGACCTTGAAAGATCATCTAGTCCAATTCCCCTGCCAGAGCAGGAACACCTAGATGAGGTTACACAGGAATGTGTCGAGGTGGGTTTTGAATGTCTCCAGAGAAGGAGACTCCACAACCTCCCTGGGCAGCCTGTTCCAGTGTTCCGTCACCCTCACTGAGAAGAAGTTTCTTCTCAAATTTAAGTGGAACCTCTTGTGTTCCAGCTTGAACCCATTACCCCTTGTCTTTCTGTTGGTTGTCACCGAGAAGAGCCTGGCTCCATCCTCGTGACACTCAGCCTTTATATATTTATAAACACTAATGAGGTGACCCCTCAGTCTCCTCCAAGCTAAAGAGATGCAGCTCCCTCAGACTTCCCTCATAAGGGAGATGCTCCACCCCCTTAATCATCTTCGTTGCCCTGCGCTGGACTCTCTCCAGCAGTTCCCTGTCCTTCTTGAACTGAAGGGCTCAGAACTGGACACAATATTCCAGATGCAGTCTCACCAGGGCAGAGTAGAGGGGAAGGAGAACCTCTCTCAACCTACTAACCACCCCCCTTCTAATCCACCCCAGGATGCCATTGGCCTTCTTGGCCACAAGGGCACAGTGCTGGCTCATGGTCATCCTGCTGTCCACCAGGACCCTCAGGTCCCTTTCTCCTACACTGCTCTCTAACAGGTCGTTCCCCAACTTACACTGGAACCTGGGATTGTTCCTGACCAGATGTAAGACTCTACACTTGCCCTTGTTATATTTCATTAAATTTTTCCCCGCCCAACTCTCCAGCCTGTCTAGGTCTCGCTGGATGGCAGCACAGCCTTCTGGCATGTCAGCCACTCCTCCCAGCTTGGTGTCATCAGCAAACTTGCTGATAGTACACTCAATTCCCTCATCCATGTCGTTGATGAATATATTGAATAGTACTTATCCCAGTACTGACCCTTGAGGGACTCCATTAGATACAGGCCTCCAACCAGACTCTGTCCTATTGACCACAACTCTCTGGCTTCTTTCCTTCAGCCAGTTCACAGTCCACCTCACTACTAGGTCGTCCAGACCACACTTCCTCAGTTTAGCTGTGAGGATGCTGTGGAGACGGTGTCAAATGCTTTACTGAAATCAAGACAGAACACATCCACTGCTTTACCATCATCTATCCACCTGGTTATGTCCTCATAAAAGGCTATAAGGTTGGTTAAGCATGACTTCCTCTTGGTGAAGCCATGTTGACTGCCCCTAATAACCTTCTTATCCTTGATATGCCTTGAGGTGGCACCAAGGATAAGGTGTTCCATCACCTTTCCAGGGATGGAGGTGAGGCTGACCAGTCTATAGTTACCCAGGTCCTCCTTCTTGCCCTTTTTGAAGACTGGAGTAACATTTGCCTTCCTACCTGTCAGGATGCTCTGATCTGGAGCTTGGAAGAAGCAGTCCTTGGATGCTAACCAAGTATCTTGAGTTCCTTTACCTTCAAGTACCTTTTCCCACGGGATTTCCCCTAGCAATTGCTTGAAAAGGTCAAAGTTGGCCCTACTATAGTCCAGGGTTGTGATTCTGCTTGGTATTCTGATTCTGCCACATGAGATCCTGACTCTACCATCTCATGGTCGCTGCAACCAAGGCAACCCACAAGCTTTACCGCTATCTAGGTAATCAGTTATTCTGTCAAAGATACCAAGTTATGTTGGTAATTACCTTTTTTTTTTTTTTAATAATGTTGTTCTTTATCAATTCCTTTCTATTTCCATAACTAATTTCTTCATCATTTATTCCAAAGGTTCCTACTCTATTGAAATCAAAAGATAGGCTCCTATTTCTCTGTGTTATGTTTCTTCATATGAATTATAGTACAATATTTATTATTTTACAGACATAGTTATATTCCCAATTTGATAAATCAGCTATTCTTATCAAAATTTAAAAGCGTCCTAGTTTCTTCATTATTCTTCAATGACAATCATTAACTGTCTTGATCTGAGCACATTAAACTCTGAGTTCTGTTTCCTCCTCAGATGTGATAATTTCCATTTCTATTCTGTCATTGCCATTAGCCATGCTGTCTCTGCTCCTGGATATGCTTTGCTCTTACAGAAAGTGATGCAAAGGATTAATAACTTTGATTATTAATAACTTGAATAATTTTAATTTCCTTCCAAATTTCTTTGGGTCTCAGTCCTATGTCCTCCCTTTTTATATCTGTGTCTAAAAGAACTTCAACACTAAATGGAGATCAACAACGTCTCTAAAGACTAACTCACCCGAGGTAAGATCATCAATGACATGCCCCTTAGAGGAGCCTAACTTTCTCTATTAATTATTGGGACAACCTGATGCATACTTAATTTAACTGCTTGCTGACAAATTTTTCTAAAAGGGCTAACAGTTGAATAAACAAATAAGAACATGGAGAAGACCTTTTTACTGTTCTTGTTACTAATGTTTCAGTCCTACATGTCATGTGCTCAGTCCAGTTACCACTGGATTGAGTGATAAATGTATTTAATGAATTTCACTAGCCAGAAAATTGAGATGGAAAATAGGCGTAAATTTCCCAGTGTTTCAAGTAGATTGCTATGCATTCAAAGAGCTGAATGGCAGAAAAAAATAATGTAGAGTGTGACATAATTCATCACTTGAAGCAACAATTCCCTGCTGAATTTTACATGGTGCTATGTAGGTACTTAGAAGATTGAATCATACATTTTGAACAAAGAATTTTCATTTATCTATTGTCATTCATGTATTATATAATAGTTTAGTTGCTGACAGAAAAGAAAAGGTGTTTGGGGAGTAGTATATGCACCGTAAATGGATTTCCAGTTATTAGCCATATGAATTGTATTTGTAGTATTGACATCACTAAGTGTTGGCAGTGAAAGTGGTACTAATGTAACTGCTGTAAGCAACTCTTTCCTAAATATTCAAAGAAGATTTTTCTTTTCACAGAGATTATTGATCACAATATAAAATGACAGAACTCTTTAAGTAGAAGTTCAGATTGCTTACACCATGGTTTGATTCAGTGTTTGAAACTGAACCAGGAAAAGGGTTCAAACTGAGGGAAAGAATCAATAGTATGGAAATTATTGGAGGTTTTTCTTCTAACATTTTGACCCAGAATTGCAGAAGGCAAATGAGACATGTTGCTCTGGTCAGCACATTGTGATTCTGACAAATGGAGGTCTCATAAGATCAGCTTTCTTGAAAAATGACTACCCCTGTATGCCAAAACTTCGTTATTAGTTATTCAGAGCTTGATTAAATTAATTTAATTCTATTCTGAAAGAGACAGCTTTATCTTCTCACCCTTGTGTTATAGCCACCACTAATCTGTGTTTTCCAGTGTAGCCACTGAATCCTTATCATCTGATCATTGTGATCTACCGGATAGATATATTATGGGTTCATTAATGCATATTTGTATACATTCCACTCAGAGCCGTGCTCAAGGAAACAGTGATCAGAATGAAAGGAGCTTAACCCATCATCTTCTTAGTTGCTTAAGGAACACTTGCACAAGCCTCAGTTTTCAGCTCAACTATTTACAGTTTTGAGGTAGAAAACAAGGAGATCAATTGAATAGGACACTAAATAAGTCAGCTGCACTAAACCAACCAATTCTTATGTCCCTTCTTACCTGCCCAGCTGGAAAGTGTTGAGTTTAAACAATTTCCCAGCTGGTGGAGAAAGAAGCACTCCTTTAGGTGTGATGTCTGTTTGAACCGTGTCATACTGCTATTAGACATACTGCTGCATTCATCCTACCTACCTTTAAGGCAAAACAAAGTGACACTGGAATAAAGAAATGCAATTAGGACATTTTAAATATATGTTTGTTGTGGTTTTTTACAGCACACTTACACGTATAGATAAAATTTGTCCTGTTCATTAATCATCTCTTTTTTCCCTTAATGTTTTCAACTCTTTCTTGCAAACTGTTTGTTCACCGATTGATTTCCTCATAGGTTTATCCAAAATATTTGACTGAAACATCCAGAGCTAAGGTAACTACTGTTCAAAAACAACAATTAGGTATGTTGACAGACAGTGGTAAAAATAATAAATTAACTAGAAGGTAATCTGTACCTGCCACCTTGTGCACCATAAATTTTCTTCTGTGTATGCTTTAATTGAAAAACTTATGAGAATTTAAGCAATGAAAATTGAAAAGCACAATTAGATAGAAATTTGCAGTTGAGTAAATAACTCAGTAGGAAATCATCCTAAAGTTAATACTAAAAAGTGAACATGAAGCATCAAAATATTTACTATACCAATTAGATCTTAAAATCTATTTGATTTTATTATTAGCACTTATCTAGCAGATTCTCAATAAGTTATCTTACTTGTGCTGATGTAAAAACCATTCTGTTGTAGTCATAGTTACAGAAAATGTAAGCATAATCAAAATAGATCAAGAACAGCAAATCAAACAGAAAACATGAACAAAACCCTATAATATTATAGGACCATGTGTCACAAAGAACACATGGTATATATCCAGTCACTGCAAAAACAGCCTATGGCTAAATAAATGCTTAAAAATATCTAAATAGTACAAATAAGAATATTCTTACAAAATTCCTAAGCAAACATATCACCTTGACTAAAACCACAAGAATAAAATCAATTTTCCTTGGCTTCAGAGGAGCCAGAGCTTCATCTAAGAGCGAATAAGTTAGTTATATTTTTATTAATAGTAATTATCCTTACATATTTCACACTTAATTTCACTGCAGCAAACAGACTCCTATTATTTTCCTTGACTTCACTTATCAAGAGACAAAAACTAGAGGAACTAAAGGAAAAAAAAAAAGTAATCCCATAATCTGGGAAGTAAAACCCAGATTATGACTATATTAAAGTCAGATTGAATTGCTCACCTTACTGTCCAGTAAGTACTAGAAAGCATTCACAGCTTACTGGCAGGTCTGTGTTAAACAGAAGAGTATCTCTTATCCCATGCAGTGTATTTCAATGACTTACTTATCTTGGAGAAAGTTGGTCCTCATACGGTTTATTCAGATATCACAATAATGATGGTTAAATAAATTCCAATTTCTACATAGAGTACAGAGTAGCTCTGCTGGAATCAGTCACTTTTCATGTTGTAGTACCAGCACTGCAGAAACCAGTCTTCGGGGATGAACAAAATGAATTTTATTTTTCTCATATATATATATATATATATATATATAAGTATGCTGTTGGGTATAATCTAAAGCACACATGCACATACACAGATACATATACTTTGGCACATTTTGCTAGCCATGAATGACTCTTGCAAGTAAATTCTGGTGAATCCATGTTATACAACTAATTGAGGTAATCAAGGTACTCAGCATCATAAAATTGTGTCTATTGCTTCCAGAAATGATCTTCTGATTTCATTAGCTTTTAGAATTAGTACTCATCTTTGACTTTAAATAGACTACAAGCTCTGTACCTTGCATATAAATGTTCAGTCTGTCTGTTTAATCATTCAGTTTCAGTATTTTGCATGATGCCATATGTTCCTGTGACTAAACAAACTGCAGTTGCTATTCAGCTGGCTTTTATTTTGGAGTTCTCTGGGATTTAAAATTTCTCTACCAGGAGTGCCATTCCCTTCATGCCCTGATCTGCCTCTCATCTTTACAGTCCACAATCCATTTTTATATTCCCTAAATGAGAACATGGATGGCGTAATTTCTCCACATGATGATGTTAATTACTGTCACCCCATCACACTCATTTGTTCATAACAGAACCTGCAGGGATACATCTGATTAACTTCTTCTTCTGTATACCTATTCCAAAGCCAAGTAGCTTTATTTCTTAATGATCTAATCTTGGCATAAATATATTTACAGTATTTCAGAGAGTGCTATTAAAATTTGGAGTGTCCTTTTGTTCTCATAAAATTTAATTCTATTTAGCTTTTTTTTTTTTTTGGTAAATCAAAATTATATTATCACTTTAAAAAGTTATGGGGCCACTCCATTGTAGAAAAATTATAATCAAATATTAATTATGTCAGAAATACAGTTTCTATCACTTTAATAAAAACCAACCCACTAACAATAATTACATACAACAACAATTAGAACGGCACGGTTTTTCTTCATGCCATGTTTGAAACAAGAAATAATTAAACTAACCTGGGTACCACTGTCTTACTGCTGCTAATGGTATCATTAGTAATTGAAGGCATCCATAGTTAATGACAGATCATAGTGGCTTTCACCTACTCCAGTCTTGATTCAGGTAGTAAATCAACTTGGCCACCAGATTTAGAGAGAGAGAGGGTGGGGAGGAGAGATGTGTAAAGAAGTAGCCAGCCTTGCACCATGTTTGTTCCCATTCCAGGAACAAAATGAACTGTACCTGAAGCAAGTGCTACAGCCCATTTAAGGTAGCAACTGTAGCCAGTTGTCACCATCACAGCAACTAATAAGTACCTACACTTCTTCAAATCAAATCAAATCAAGTGATGAAGGTTCCTGAAAACATTTCTAAAAAATACCTTCTCAAAAAATTGACGTTTTATGACTTATAGTTTTATGCAGATAAAATCAAAGATGGGTTTATAGGCCCTAAAAGGAAACCTTTGTCTCATGTTCAAAGGTAGTTTACTCACCAAAGGCAAAGTTTACTACATTTTCTTTTATGATGGAAATCAAGAACACATTACACTGGCACTTTCTAAGGCTCATTAGACCAACTAATCTGATGCCTTTCTCAATTAAGTTAGTACTGATTACTTCTTAATATCTTTTTTTTGAACTTTTTTAAAAACTTTTTTTGTTTTTCATTTTCCTCTGAAATCAGCTCCTGGTTTCTGGCAGTACTTAATTCAGCAATGCTGTATTCTGAATTGTGTACTTAGTCCTTGTGTCAGATTTAACAGCTTCACTTAGTGTTTTACTTAACTTCTATGCTCAGCTACTTTGCTGTTTATAGTTTCATCTGCCTCCATCTGCTCTGAATAAAGTTGCAGTAAATCTGTCCCCTTGCCTTTCCTGTCAAGTTTTAAGTGCAGAGAAAGTCTAGAGGGCAGCAGCCTCAGATTCGAAAGGCTTAGTGGAAATCCTTGCTCCCTCACAGACCTGTATTATGTTGAATGAAAGAAAACCAGTCCATTAAAGACTCAGGATCCTTAAGCTTTATGATATCTACTGAGGAGCTGGGGAAGGGAGGAAAAGAACTTGTAAAAGAAATACTATGAGAATAGGAAATTACCTTCTACATATGATTGCAGAACAATTCATTAAGTTTAGATAATTTGACCTTTCTAATTTGTTGATAATCTATAACTCCAGCTGGCTTCAGTTATATAATAGTAACAACTGTTCCTCTCCTTGATACCTCACATAGTAAAAGTTTTGACCTGACTGCTAGAACCAATTTCTGAAAACCTGATTTTTTTCTGAAAATTCAAATTAGAAAAAAAACCAAACCTTAATTATCCATTTCTCTAAGTATGTAAACAAAACATTCTTGTATTGAGCTTGCCTACAGAGGGAATTTTATATTGCTTATATGGTTTATTTACTGGAATGTGGTCTGATGAAAGCAGGTAAGTGTTCATTTAATTAAAACATTTTTTTAATTAATCAAGAATGGTAATCACTAATACCTCAAGATGAAAGGGAGAGAGAAGAAAAGGGAAACGTCTGTCTTCAACTGTGAAACTTTTGTACTAGTTATTTCTCAATCCCACTGAAGGGGAGTGAGCGATGAACTATGTGGTGCTTCACTGCCTACCAAGGTTAACCCACAGCAATATCAGAAAAATAAAGTCCAGATAGTGAATAGATCAGTAATAGATCAGTTCTAAAGAGTGAATACCTAAAACCAGACAACTAAAAAAACCAACCAACCAACCAACCAACCAAAATAAAACCAAAAACAAACAAAACCAAAACAAAACAAAAAAACCAAACAACAAAACCAACACACACACACACACACAAAACCCCAACCTTATGTCTTTTTGGTGCAATATATTCTGTAGCAGGACATTTATCATTCAGTGGCACAGGATCCGGCAGCATTAATACTAAGTTTGAGATACTGCTTTTGTTTAGTTGTAAGCTCTTACATTTCCACTCATCCAGTAGGGATCTGTTGCAAGCCAGAATTAGTTTCATATTAGAAAATTGGATGAGTCATTACAGTGATAAACAGTTAACAAACAAGAGAAAAATATACCAGTAGGAAATCCATCCAGCATTGCCTAATAGAGGAACAGCTTTCATTAGAGAAACCTGGCAAGAAGAACTGGTTGTGAGATGCTGCGATTTGAGTGAGCACGAGAAAATTCTGTTCCGTTCCTGTTTCTAAAATTCCTTCATGCAGGGCAGAGCACTCCATATCTGGGCCTTCTGTTTTGATCTCAAAATCATGTGTATGACCCAACAATGCTGCATATCAGCCAATGTCAGACCTAGTGAGATCTTCAACACCACTGACACATCCTGCTTTCCTTTGAAATAATCTTAAGAAAGGGAAAAAGAGGCTTCTGTTCACTCTAGTAGATCCCTGAGGCTAAACAATAGAAGTATCACAGTTGTGGAACACACTGCAGACCATATCCACCTCACAGTATATACATGCTTATTCACTGAATAGCCTTATTTTTCCTCTTTTTAACCAGTGCCTTCCTTATATAGAAAATTGAGGTAATTATACTTAAGCTTTCCTGCAAGAAGGTTCCCTTTAATATTATGAAAATGTAACATGAAAGTACTAACTGTTCCTATGCAGGAGAGAGAAGAGAATGAAAACAAAAAATACAAAGATATGGATGAAGAGAGAGAGAAAGAGAAAGAGAAAGAGAGAGAGAAAGAGAAAGAGAAAGAAGGAAAAAGGAACCACATGGAAATTAATTTATTAAAAACATATATGAGCATTGATATATAGGAAAATACGCTTAAATACTCAAATAATAAACTCATTATATGCAGTACTGATGAAACTTTTAAAAATAGAAGGTAACACTACAGACCACTAGAAAAAATGTATTAGGTACCTGAATCCTACTGAAAAGACATTTTATATGTTAGACTGGGACTAGGTGGAGATGGGATATCCTTCCCTGCTCCCCACAAAAATGGAGTATGCTTTTCTCACTTATGCATCTGAAAGATGAGTCTTGAGAGAAAAAACTGTGAGAAACTGTGATTAAACAATTTCTAAGATGCTCCATTATAATGTAATAAAGTAATGTAAATAACTCACAGCACATTTCTTAAAAGGAGGCAAATGCACTGGATGTTGCATAGAATCAGTTTTTTAAAAATGAATGATAGAATTCAAATGCTATAACCACATTATTAAATGATAGTCACTACTCCAATTTTTGGAGAGTCTTCCATACTGTAAACTACAGAACAGAGCTCAGCCACTATTTTTGTCATTTGAATGCCCCAGCTGAATCCTAGAGAAATCACAGAATCACAGAATCACAGAATGTTAGGGATTGGAAGGGACCTCGAAAGATCATCTAGTCCAATCCTGCCACTGGAGCAGGAACACCTAGATGAGGCTACACAGGAAGGCGTCCAGGCGGGTTTTGAATGTCTCCAGAGAAGGAAACTCCACAACCTCTCTGGGCAGCCTGTTCCAGTGTTCTGTTACCCTTACTGAGAAGAAGTTTCTTCTCAAATTTAAGTGGAACCTCTTGTGTTCCAGTTTGAACCCATTACCCCTTGTCTTACTGTTGGTTGTCACCGAGAAGAGCCTGGCTCCATCCTTGTGACATTCACCCTTTATATATTTATAAACATTAATGAGGTCTCCCCTCAGTATCCTCTTCTCCAAGCTAAAGAGACCCAGCTCCCTCAGCCTTTCCTCGTAAGGGAGATGCTCCACTCCCTTAATCATCTTCATTGCCCCGCGCTGGACTCTCTCCAGCAGTTCCCTGTCCTTCTTGAACTGAGGGGCCCAGAACTGGACACAATATTCCAGATGAGGTCTCACCAGGGCAGAGTAGAGGGGAAGGAGAACCTCTCTCGACCTACTAACCACCCCCCTTCTAATCCACCCCAGGATGCCATTGGCCTTCTTGGCCACAAGGGCACAGTGCTGGCTCATGGTCATCCTGCTGTCCACCAGGACCCCCAGGTCCCTTTCCCCTACACTGCTCTCTAACAGGTCATTCCCCAACCTATACTGGAACCCGGGGCTGTTCCTACTCAGATGCAAGACTCTGCACTTTCACTTGTTATATTTCATTAAATTTTTTCCTGCCCAACTCTCCAGCCTGTCTAGGTCTCGCTGGATGGCAGCACAGCCTTCTGGCTTGTTTGCCACTCCTCCCAGCTTGGTGTCATCAGCAAACTTGCTGATAGTACACTCTATTCCCTCATCCAAGTTGCTGATGAATATATTGAATAGTATTTATCCCAGTACTGACCCTTGAGGGACTCCATTAGATACAAGCCTCCAACCAGACTCCGTCCTATTGATCACAACTCTCTGGCTTCTTTCCTTCAGCCAGTTCACAGTCCACCTCAAAATGCAAAAAGGAGAACACGCCTGCCTGGCCAAGAAGTTGAGTGCTCAGAATAGAGGAAAAACATGTTTTCCAAACCTTAGCATAGTAAGACTTCTAATGGAAACATAATGCAAAGTATTGCACAGAAATTTTTATACAAATTTTCAGTTTGCAGAGGCATTTTCAGCCACACCGAATCTCTGCTAGCAGCACTTTGGTGTGTACTCACTAGTAATGTTTCAGGGCTTTATTTCACAGCTGAAGACTCTGTTGCCTTATGTACCTCATCTGTGTGAGGTTTGAGAGTTCACCACTCTGTAAACAAAATATTTATATAAATCTTTGAGGAGATTATTTTTTATTATTGTTTTCTTCTTAGACCTGTCATTTAGCTTTTTCATGATCTTACTCACAGATTGCAAAAGATAAGTAGAAGAAATCAGCTAAATGTTTATTCATAGAACTAGTGTGGGACTATTTTTATCTCAGTAGGCACATCACAAACTCAGAAGTATCTACTTTTAAATAGGATAACACTGGGTAAATAAAGTTTGGGGACCATGAAAATACCAAAGAACTATGATTTTTTAAATGTTCAATTTTTTCTTTTAAAAAAGAGTGGCTAGTGAAAAAAAAATATAATTCACAAAAGCAAACTCCATGCATAGTATCTACAGTGAGTCAGTTTAATTAAGGGAAGGTATAAAGGTTTAGTGAGAGAAAAAATAAACTTGAGACAATGGGTGATAGTAAGCAAGGTCAGATCTCTGCATATAATAAAAGGCAATTTTGTTGATGAGCATAACGCTAGGAAGGGGAAAAACATATAATCTTCAATTAGTGCAACATTTTGCATGTACATGTATAGGTAGTGGTGGTTATCCAGAAAAGATTATAACATTATACTAAAATGGTTCTTTTTTGATATCTGGCTGCATCACTGGCTCCAGGCTACTATTAACCTTTAAGTGACTCAGGATTGAGAGGTGTTCTCAGTCAGTATTTATTCATTATTTTAAATTTGATAAATGTATGTTTATAGTCTGTTTCTTGTTGCTGAACATCCAACATGTGAAATTTGAGTCACAATTCTTATCTGTAGCTATCCACAGAAATTAAATTCAAAAGGAAAGTGAACGAGACCAGAACTAATTATCACTTACAGTGAATTGAACATGAATGTATTTTTTTTTCTTCATTTTATTAGATTGATTTTCTGCTGGCATCCCTCAATAAGCTTTTGCCATAGCAGAAAACAAGGCTCATCATCCAAAAATAAATTCCACAAGCTCTGATATGCTTTTTTGAAAGGAAATGTGTACACCTGATGGAAAATACTCATACTGACAACTGTATAGTTGAAAATGAGGGAAATAGATCCAGGTATCTGGAAGGATCACGTTTAAGAAACACACAAATTTGTTGTGACATAAAAAAATGTGTCACAAAATA
Organism: Caloenas nicobarica; assembly: GCF_036013445.1. Classification (NCBI taxonomy): domain Eukaryota; kingdom Metazoa; phylum Chordata; class Aves; order Columbiformes; family Columbidae; genus Caloenas; species Caloenas nicobarica. The sequence goes on from NC_088247.1 coordinate 30,452,142, forward strand.
CTGAACAAATTGAGAGAGATCTAGTCTCCATTCACAATGTATGCAGATATAGCTGTGCAAGAAAGCTGCACAACATTTGCTGCCATGATAGATGGCACAGTTTTAGCCAGTTGTGTTAGATGCATACCTTCACAGTGAAAAAAAAAAAAAAAAAAAAGTCAATTTTTATGTAACAGTATTTCTGCAGATAAAGCACAACAAAATCTCAGAGGAGGTGAGGCTGTGAGGCTGAAGATAATGTTTGGGAAGTAGAGAGTTCTTCAATGTCTTGTGGTAGAAAAGGAAGAATTTAAGAGAAATGGGGCAGTAGAACTGAAAGGTGATACCCAGCTGTCACTTTTCGATCAGTAAGATGCCAAGAGTACATAAACACGGCAAGTAGTTATGGGACAAGGTTTATTATGTGAGATCAGAAAAATGGATAGCAATGGACAGCCAACATAGCTTCACTAAAGGCAAGTAGTGCCTGAGAAATTCGGTGGCCTTCTATGATGTGATTACAGTATTGGTGGATAAGGGAAGAGCAACTGATGTAATCTACCTGGACATATGCAAAGCAGCTGACAATTTCCCACAAGACATACTTGTCTCTAAATTGGAGAGACATGGGTTTGGTGGATGAACCACTCGGTGGACAAGGAATAGGCTGGATGGTCACACTCAAAAGAGTTGCAGTCAACAGCTCGATGTCCAAGTAGAGCCCAGTGCTGAGCGGTGTTACTCAGGGATCTGTACTCGTGTTTAAAATCTTTGTCAGTAACATGGATAGTGGGATCGAGTGCACCTACTGCAAGTTTGCTGATGACACCAAGCTGTGTGGTGTGGCTGACATGCTGAAGGGAATCACACACAGAATCACAGAATCACAGAATGGCTGGGCTTGGAAGTGACCTGTGGAGGAAGGGATATCATCCAGAGGGAACTTGACAGGCTTGAAAGTTGGGCCCATGTGAACCTCATGAAGTTCAACAAGCCAAGGACAAGGTCTTGCATATGAGTCAGGGCAATCCCAAACACAAATGCAGGCTGGGCAAAGAACGGATTGAGAGCAGACCTGAAGAGAAGGACTTGAGGGTGCTGGTTGATGAGAAGCTAAATGTGAGCCAGCAAAGTACACTTGCAGCCCTGAAAGCCAACCATGTCCCTGGGCTGCATTAAAAGAAGCATGACCAGCACATCGAGGGAGGTGATTGCCTCCCTCTGCTCCATTTTTGTGAGAACCTCACCTGGAGTACTACACCCAGTTCTAGGGCCCCCAACATAAGAGGAACATGGACCTGTTGGAGCAAGTCCAGAGGAGGGCCATGAAAATGATCAGAGGGCTGGAGCACCTCTCCTATGAAGACAGGCTGAGAAAGTTGGCGTTGTTCAGCCTGGAGAAAAAAAGGCTCCAGGAAAACTTTATAGCAGCCTTCCAGTACATATAGAGGGCCTACAAGAAAGCTGGAGATGAATTTTTAAAAAGGGCATGTAGTGATACGATAATGGGTAATGGCTTTAAACTGAAAAGAGAGTAGATTCAGATTAGATATAAAGAAGAAATTCTTCATGCATGAAGGTGGTGAGGCTGCCCAGGGAAGCTGTGGATGCCCCATCCCTGGAAGTGTTCAAGGCCAGGCCGGATGGGGCTTTGAGCAACCTGGTCTAGTGGAAGGTGTCCTTAGCCATATCAGGGGGGTTGGAACTAGGTGATCTTTAAGGTCCCTTCCAACCCAAACCATTCTATGATTCTAGGAATTCTTGAAAGAAATTACAAATTTAAAATGTTAGAAATACTAAGAAGCCTGAAAAACAGGCAGAAAACAGCAATGATGCAATTTCAGTTTTTAAGTGATTGATCAGTCTGGACTTGGCAACCTAGATTTGCTGAAATTTCTTTAAAAAGTTTTTTTCAGAAAAAGTTGTGGTGATATATTCAGGAAGAAGAACTATAGTGGAGGATACTTTTGCATTGGAAGGAAAATGCCAGATAAATATATACAAATATATTCAAAATGAAAGCAGAGAAATGGGAAAGATGTACTAGATAATGACCTAAAATCTAAAGGTGCACTGAAACTACTAATCTTTATCTGCAAGCTAAAGTAGTCTGTGGTTTTATAGAAAAAGGCAAGATTAGTGCTGTTGGAGGAAAAAAGAAAGTAATGACACTGAGCAGCAATAGAGAATGACAGACTATGAGAGACAGAGTTTGACATCATAAATACTACTTTGCAACAGCACTTGCTGTTAGAAACGCTATTAGAAGGTAAAACTAAATGCAACATGTTTTTTTCCACAGAGATGTCTCTACAGTTCTCACCTTCAAACTGTTTTGTTTGCTACTTGGCCCTATTTATCTTTAAAAAGAAATGGAAGGACTGGCTAATGTTTATTTTAATATTTCCTTAATTTAACAGCTCTTGTCTCCATAGCAATACTATTTTATCATAATATATACGCAAGCACACATATCAAAACAAACAGACATGCAAATGACATATCTTTTTCTGATGTTATTTGGATCATAATAGCTATTGTCAAGACTCTTCTTAATACACATGTCCCACTTGATTATTCTGTTAGAATTATGAAGATTCTTTAATACAGTTTTATGAGTGCTTTAAAATCGTTAACTATTTCTGTTTTCAGCCTAAAATAGTTTTGTCTGCCTTCTTACTACTTATTCTTTTGTACTGCTTGCAATATTCATTAACTCTTTTTTGCATGACTAAAAAAAAAATGAATGTGAGCAAGAGATATGTATATTAAAATAAACATATTGAGATAAATATATAACCTGAACTAATCATAAATTTTGAATTAAAAGTTTCTTCCCTGAGGTATGATTACAGTTTTGGGACACAATTTATTAATTTCAACAAAAATGGAATAAGGGAAAGATACATTCTGGGGTTTTAGGCAAAATTTCTAAACAAAACCCAGCCAAGAGCATTAAAATAGCCAGTAGTCTGACAGAGTATTGAAGATTCAGCAGTAGCCTGATGGATTATAGGAAAAATTAGAAGGCAACGGTTGAATCCTTTCTTTGCTTGATTTGGACAAGGAACACGAATTTGAATCTTCTATATCCAAAGATAGTATTCCAAGTATTGGATATTTTGTGCTAATATCTGTTTCCCCGCCCATAAGTAAGTAATTCAAACTAATTCAAGAAGGAAAAGAAAATATTTCTTGCCAGGTCATACAAACCATTTTGCACCATCTGTCAAATCCCTAAGCTTGTTTACTACAGGTTTGTTGCTGTTATTGTTGACTAAAGTCTATGTACCTGACTGGCATTCTTCCCAGTCTGAAATGAAGGGTTTGTAGTCCACTTCCTACTTGTCTTAGCTTTCACCTGTTCTTTCTTGTATAAAGTAAAAAATCTGTGAAATCTTTTTTATTATAGATTTTAAATTCAAATAAATTTAAACTCTGCCACTATATACCAACCAAGGATGCTGATAAGGCCTCTAGGCTGTTATTCTGGGTGTTCAACTTTCAAAAGTTGTGTTTTCCAGGAAACTCTCCTGTTGGTTTTGTTGCTATGTTGGCTTTCCAAACGCTTATATGCGTGGGTAAACATACAATCAGATGCTCAGCCTCCATTAAAGGATGAGAAACCATCCACGCCTCCCAGACAACATAAATATAATATGATTTAGGAATTTAATCTTTCTGATTTGAGCTGAAGAAATAGGAGATAAAACTTGAGTTATCTCCAGTATTGCTAGGACATACCTTTAAGTAAGCCTTCTCCAGAAATGTAGATACTCATTGTGAGACCAAAAATCGAATCAGGGTTTTCAATCCACAGAGGCTACAGCTACACCAGTGTGCAGCCTGGCAATAGTGGATCAAAAAAGTGGAAAGAGGGGTACTGAGAACTGTATGTGCTTCGAGGAGCTAACTTCTAACAAACCCTATTCTGTTCACTTTGACTGATATCTTTGTCACCATGGAGTGGTGGAGTATATTAGGTGCACTCCTGCAATACAGCTTTCACTTTAGCTTTGTCCACAAGCAATTCAACTTGTGTTCTCCAAGAACAGTGTACAGAGTGAACAAAAGCATGTCACTGGAGACAATCAGGAAATTCCAGTCCATAGCATTTTCCTGATCTAAAATGAAGCAAGAATATTGTTAGCCCATGACTTTGAATGTATCCAGATTTTGTGTAGCGTGGGCTTTGAAACTATGAATGTCCAAGCATTTAACACACATAATCATTTTTATGACATTAAAGTAGTATTGTCTGAATGAAAAGTACTGGTGTGACATTTGCCATCAGTTTACAAAAGGTTTGGCAACAAAAGTGAAAATCTGATTTTTTTTTTCCCTTTTTTCTTTTTTTTTTCACTAGATTTTCCAGACACAACAGTACATTAATACTTTTAAAAATCTTCAATTGTCTTCATTTTTCCTATTTGTTTATCAGTGCTGCTTAAATGCGTAAGTATATATCTGGCAACATAAGTATATCATAAAAATGCATATATAAATATGTAACTATGATAAGAGAAATGCCTCAAACTCTTCCTATTTAATCTGTGAAAGAAAAGCTTTAAGACATGAATCTCACTTTATGGAGGGGAAACAGCTGTCTAGGAAAGATTTCCCTGCAGATCGTACCACTCAGCTAAAGAAATCACAGTAAAATATGGCATTACTTATGCAGCATGGCAAAAAAAATAATAATTAAAACCCCACAACATCCCCCTTCCAAGCATATCATGTGTATGTTTGGGGAACCCTCTACCGCTTTCTTCCTGTAGAATAATAGGATGGAAACAAGAAAAAAATTTGAAGGAAACTGTGAAGTGATCTCCATCCCTTCTTGAGACATTTTTCAGATTCAGGACAGCTTCAAACACATCAGAAAAGGGTTAAGTCAGAGATGATTGAAACTAGTTAAAAATCTTGTTGTAGTTTGAAGACTGATTATTTTTGTTATTGTTGTTGTTGTTGTTGATTTCAAGACCTAATTAATTGAGCTAATATTTGCCTTAAATTAAAATGCCTTCCAGAACAATTCAACAAACTAATTGTAATGTGTCAGTGACAAATCATGGATAAACCATTAAATAATATAACTTTAAATGAAAAAGACAACATTGCATGACAAAACAAAATGAAAATATTATAAACTATATATAGTGATCTTTATTGCAAATACAAGTGGTTTAATCAGCTGCTAAACAGATTCATATATTTTGAGCTCTGAGCATGCACAATCACATACTTACATATAGGTATCTTCCCAGTGGAATCACTCTGAGTAACTGCTTAGGTGCCAACTCGTTAGAAAGTCAATAATAATTAAGTACAAAAATAACTTTATTGCTTCTTTATCTTTATAATGGTAGTTTGTACGTCATTGGTGTTTCAATATTATCTGTGTCAAGTTTGTAAAAATTCCATGCAACAGACCATTTTAAGTCACTCAAATGTAAAAAAACCCCCAATATTCTCAACTGTTTTTTGTCCAACTAGCAAACTATTTACACTTCAAAAGACTCCAACACAGAAGTGGCCATATTTACCCTTTCCACCTCTAATTTCTGCTTTCAGGTACCACACTAAAAATCAGTTTTTGAAAATCAAGTATTATTGAAAATACCTATGGCGTTGCAGAAATAATACAGAAATTCTATTTTAATATTTCTAGCTTAATATTTTTTGAACTATGAAAATACAGCCTAAACATATGGAAGAAAGAATTTCATCATTAAATAAATTAAAAAACTGGGAAGTAAATTTCCTCAGCTTTCTCTTAGAAACATAGCCCCTGTGTTCTAAGAATAACTATATACTGCATGAACTTAAATATGCCAGTATGCCATACTAATATGCCAAGTACGTTTTTCCAGTAACGGATCATATACACAAGTTTTCTTTTCAAAGTACTTTGAACACTGCTAGGTATGATACATTTGTGGTTAAAACGGGGAATCAGCAAAGATTGGTTATATTCTTATGCTACTAACTTCCTCTCAGACCTAGGAGAACTCAATTAACCTTTAAGTGACTCTGTTACCCAATCTGAGAATTCAGGACAATATATTGGGCTATCTTTAAAATGCACTTTGACATCAGCAAGAGGAAAAAGCCAGGTAGATGCAGGACTGTTCTTTGTCTCAGAACTACCACAAATGTATACAGCTCCAGGGACACATAATGTGAGATGTCTGACTGCTGTGCTTCAGCTAACCATTTTTTTTTTAACTTTTACCCATTTTAAATTATGTGCTCATATAAAGTATGACTGGGAGGAACCTCATAGTGTTATTTAGTCAACAGTTCTGCCCCAAGCCAAGATCAGCTGATATCTGAGCTTATGACTTTGTCTTTTTTTTTTTTTCTCCCAGTAGACACAGATAGTTTATTAACTTTCACTTTTTGCCAGAATGATAAAAAAGGAACCATCACCAAACAGCTTTTTGCTAATGGTATTTTGTAATTATTAAAATTATTATATTGCTAGAAAAAATGACAGATCGTTTTTCCTCTGTATCTTACATCAACTCTTTAATGTCCTGTGAACTTCTTTAGCAAAATGCTTCATATAAATGAACATGAACAACCAATTAGTCCTGATTTATGTAAAATGTTTTTGCCTGTTGTTTGCCATTACTTCCGTCCTTAATCATTTTTGTTAATAATAGGCAGTATTACCATGGCCTCACACAGTAAATGCTAAATAAGGCAAAGCTGTTCTTTTATCACCTTGTCCCTTTTTTTTTTTTTCCCAATTTTGCATATTACGGTTTATTATGAAAAAAAAAAATCTATTTTGGCATATTTTTTCAAGCACTTAGGTCCATTATGGCCCTGTGTGACACCTTTATAACAACTAGATTTTAAACCATCCTTTGTGTCACAGTGCTATTTTTATGCATAGAACAGCAACAGTATTTATTTAAGATTACTTAAGTATTTTTTAACCTCAATGGTTACTCAAAAGTCATATCTTAGAATGGCTGCATTTGCCCTGACCTTTCATAGATTGATTTGCTATTAGATAACACATCCTGTCCTTTCTATAACTTGATGCTGAGAAAGGAGCTATAATAAGGGTGAATAGTCACTTTATTAGATACTCTGAATTCTCAAATTATTTGTGGTAACTTAGGTTACTGCGAGCATTAAAAGATAACATCTAGGAAGTTGAACTGAAGCTTTATTAATCAGTTCTCTGCAGTCTGTTTACATTTCTAGAGAGGACATTCAGTGATGGCCTTTATTAGGAACACCAGCACAGAAGAGAGATCTCTTACTGATTATAGCAACCTTTAAGAAAGTCATAACCATTTTTATAGATATGTATATAAAAACCCACAACTATATGTCTTCTTGTTATTTTAAGTGGATGGTTAAAAATCTCAAACTGTTGGAATAGATTTCTTAACAAATAAAATCAAAAATATTTTTCCCCTAGTAAAAATAAAGCACTTATTAAACAGTGCAAACCATGTGAGTATCTCAAAGTACTCCATAAAAATTAAATAATTTTGCTACACACCAACACTGATAAATATTATTAAATTTGCATCACACATGGGGAAATAGAAGCAAATGCTCTAATGTGATTCATCTACAGAATTCAGAAAGGAAATCAAAGATCTCAGAGGATTCCAGAGTTCCATCTCTAACTGTTATGTCATCCTCAAAATACACCATAAATATTTCTGTTTCATATGCATCAAAATTATGTAACAATTAAACTTCCAAACAAGTATAACATCTAATCAAAGTAAAGGCAAGTTACAAGAAAGATTATTCTGTTCTTATAACTATGTATAATGTTAATTATGCAGAAGTGTAATGTAAAAAAAAAAAAAGAAAAAAATCTTAACCAGACTATTATTATTTACACTTTAATTAGAAGAAACTTCTTTTTTTCCTAAGAAATACTCATTATTCTATGAATTGTTAACACAGATAAGGATGGTTTTTAAAGCATTTTCATGGAGTATCCTGATGTCTTCTGTTAATGTTGACAATTTAATGCATATTTTGCTTATACTAGCAAAAGGCTGAATGACCTAATGAGAATTATTTCACTAGATTTCTTTCCATGCAGTTGGAAAACATAGAATTTGGGTAAATTGTTATTACTATGTACAGACTATTAGCTGGATAAGTATTGTTTACATAAACAGGAATTTTACAACTAACTGTCTGTTCAATGAGCTGAAAAGTAGCATTAAGCTATAGAAGAAAACTTATGTGCTGACATTAGAAACTACCAGGAACTTGCCTTTAAAAGTTTCACTCATATCATGTAACCTGAAAGAAGTCCAGGAATTAATTCTGCTGAAATCTGTTACAACTTTAGCTGTACAATATAATTAAACATATAAGAGTTCATGCCACCAGCGTTTTTTCTTTCAGCTGATTGCTTGTCAGTTGCTCCTCTGCAGATGATTGTTCACATTCAGGAAAATCTCATGCATATCACTATGTAATTTAGCTAATATCTCCATTCAGTATTCTAGGTTTGTCTTTTAACCTGACACTACCTATGACCACCTATTCTTTACTCTTCTGGCAAAGTGTTCATCAGTGGGACACATCGTAAGGCTGTTATGAATAATATATCCAAGTAATGGCCTAAATCTTAAAAAAAAGGAAAAATCCAGGCTAGTCATTCAGAAACTATTCAATCAAAAAAGGTAATTCAACAATGGATAACTTTTCCAACATTTAAATAATTCACGAACATTAGAGTAATTTGACAGGTACAATAATAATGTAGTTTGGAAATTATACAAATAAATATAATTCCCAGTTTTTTAATGTCTAGCAGGAAGTCTTTTTTTTTCCCCCTTCAGTTTTCACCACTTTATTTTGTTCTTATTTAAGTGTTAACAACGCATCATGCTTCTTTCCCTTGAACAACTTTGTGTCTACACGTGTGCATGTGTGTACACATCCTTATACATGTGAGTATATAAACACATGTGAGTTTCTGTGTGTTTATGTTTAGAAAATGTCTTCCATTAATCTTTTGACATTTTTCTTTGCTATTTCTCATTAGCATTCCTGTAACCATATTTGGGAACCTACTGTATTAGCGAAACCTGTACCCACTATGTTTGCAGAAATAAGCCTAACCACAAAAATTATTACAAAACTTTTCAGAAAATATTGCTTTCAGTTATTCCAGAGTTTGGGACATATAACACTCTCAATAGTTTTTCTAAAAGATGTCTACATCATCACTACAGAGACAAAACCAGGTGCTATGTACGTGCATCCCTAATGCTGCTGTGTGTCATGCAGGTCACCAAGTGCCCTTGTGGAAACTAGAAAATTATGCACATGAGGCTTAGCTCATCTGCAGAATATCAGGGTCATAGGGCAAGGGAAGGCAAAAATGAATAATTACGATTAATTATAACTAATATTACTAATAGTTTAAAAAACTCCTCTGTGCCCACCATCCATGGACACATGGTCTCTTGAGTTTGTCTAATTGTTTAACTGAAAGAGGCAGAAAAATACATGCACGAAGGGTTTTGATAAGCCATTTAGTCTCATATCCTGCTCTAAAGAAATGACCAATTATTCCTATGTCATTCCCAACAGATTTTTGTCTAACCACTCCCTGAGGTCTTCAGAGTTTCCCTAATCTATTGACTTCAGGACTTCTGTATTGTTTGAAAGTGTTTCTGATTACTGAATCATGCCACTTCTTCTTATGTTTTAAGAAGAGATGGAGAGTAGATCAAGATTTTATTCTTTGGAATAACTGTTAGGTTGTGTGATAAAAAGTTAAGCTGCACAGAGACACAATGGCAGGTGGGGAAACCCAGATAATATCCTGCTTCAGCTACTCCAAGGCCTATCCCAGGAGCCATCATCCCACCATGAGCCCATCTCCACAATCCCAGAAGAGCATAGAGCCCAAAGACAGGCAGGAACCCAAATTATGGGCTCAGAGGAAAGGATACGCTGTCTGGGCCCCTCCAAGGCTGATGCAGGAAACCCTCAGACCCAGCATCCAGGTGTGATACCCACCACAATGGGTCAATGCTGGAGCACCTTTTGGACAGAGTGGGGTGACTGCCTAGGGTATGGGACACATTATGGGATGCAGGGGAAGATCATTTGGGGATCATACAAGATGTAACGTGGGATGTTTAGGGAAGGAACAAAAGGTATTGAAAGGGAATGTAGAGGATCTAGGTAAGGACAAGTTTTGGAAAACATGGGGGTAGGAAGATGGAAGGGCTGGTTGCATTGCAAATAGCTTGCTGGTCAGTATGCTTTGTCTGGCCATCCACTTCACCTATCTGCATAGTCTGTTCTGTCTTATTATTAAACTCCATTTTACTGGGTGAGGGACTTCCTCTTCTGTGTGCATGTGTGTGTGAGAGTGTCAGCAACAGGCATGGAACCATGGGTATCAGTACCTGGACTGGAGAGACCAGAGTGAGGGAAATCCAAGTTCCAGCCCAGGGGTGAGACCATGGTCAGGGGCCCATGTGTCCATGGTGCAGAACCTGAAGTGATTGTTGTTGTGGGAATTTGTGTGTGATCACTAGTGAAGATCCAGCCAGACGAGCCAGTGAGCAGGTGACATGGCCTGAGAGCTGGAGGGGACGGGGTGTCTCCAAGGGTGAGACCAGAGGCAGCGGTCACTTTGGGAGATCAGGGGGAGTGTCAGCAGCTGCTGGAGAGACCATAAGGTCTGGAGTCTCAAGGGGCAAGACCTGCTGGCATGTGTGTCTGTGAGGGTGAGAGCCTGGGGATCTCAGCTATTGGGGACCAGGGGAGTCCCAGCCAGCTCTGGGTGTCTGTGTGTGTGAGCGAAATGGTCTGTAACAGCAAGTGGAGAGGGGCTGCAGCCTCAGGGGCTTGCATGCTCAGGTGCAAGAAACCAGGGAGAGTGAGATCCAGGCACAGCTACTGGGCAACCTGAGTGTCTGAGCCCAGCTGATGGGAGGTCCACATTGTACATATGTATATATATACATATATATTTTCTCACTAGCAAATCTCCACCCTGCTCAGCCAGAGTTAGGGACAGGATGATACTGCTGATGATGTCTGTGTTTGTGCTCTATGTGTCTGTGGTCTGTGTGTCCGGCTATGTGTGTACATCTGGTGTATACATGTGTTCTGTGAGCATGTCTACTGGGAACACGAGCTCAGCTTTGCTACTGGTTTCACCTAGGGTATGGAGCTGCAGCAGCCTCAGCAGTCTCTTGGGCTGTTGGATCCAGCATGATGTATTATTCTGTAACAAGAACCTTTAAAAAAATATATTTTTTTGCATATTCCCCATAGTATCCTGTTCGCTAGACTTAATTTATTCAATGTTTCCTTTTAGATCATGTTTTCTATATCTTCAATCTGTATCTAGGATTGCTTTAATCTGAAATTCTTCTCTTTGGAAGACATACTTACTGAAGGTGACCTGCCCAGTCAGTACTCTACCTGTTCCCTCACTAATGGGTAAAGTAAGTGAGCTTATTTAATATATTTTGCAGACTACACTCTTGATTATACTTTGAGTATGGTGTTTGATTTTTTCACAACAGGATGATTTTACAGATTCAAGTTCTGTTTATGATCTACTATAATCCCTGGTAAGGCGGGGAAATAGTTTCTTCACAACCATTTGTTTTTCTTCTCACTTATGCTGTTAATTATATCAGCTAAATGTGGTTCCTTGCACTCATCTCTGTCGAACTACATCTGTTTTTTTTCCAGACCATTTCTCCAATTTGTCAAGATCATTTTGAATTCTCATCCTATCCTCCAGTATGCCTACAGTCCCTCCCAGCTATGTGTTGTCTGAAAATTTAATCATATGCTCTTGATTCCATCCTAGTTACTAATGAAAAAAACTAAATGAAGCTTCTCTCCATACATCCTTTCGTTCTGGCAGTGAACCACAAATAACAATCCTCTGGGTACAGTTTCCCAACCACATTTTAAGGCCTCTGTAGAAGAGTCAAAAAAAGTTATAGAAGTTAAAGCCATACTAAATTTAAGACACCATAGACTTATATCCACAGTTTTCTATATTCCTAGGGCCTCTGATCTTCATCTGTCCATTATTCTTCAGAAGCTTTGACATAGTCTATTAATTCAGAATTTTTTCTTCATCTGCATAGCTCTATCTCCCTCTCCTGTACACCCCTCCTCCCCACAAATTCTATGATCACCACTGTACATTGTCTTTCCTTGTCTTTCAAGGTAGGATATATTTCAATGCTAAGATTTTATGGGTATATTAACATGTCTTCATATCTATGTGGAAATTTCCACAAGTATCCAAGGTATCTAAGCTCTTAGTACACAGAACATAGATCCCCAGTTTGATCAAGTTACCCACAGAAGTGTCTAGTATCATTTGAGGTACTATAGGGTCTCCAAGCCAGCCATCGGGGATATATTACCAGATTAGTGTGCAACTCATGTCATCCTTAGCTAGCCTGAAGATCTCAAATGGTATTAGAGGCTTAAGTTTAAACAATGATTCTACGATTCTATGAACTGAAATGCACTTTAGGTTCCATTGGCTATAGTAGGAATTTAGGACTAATAACACTTATTACCATTTGAGAGGCTCTGGGTATTTTCACCCTGCCCCAAGTATTTGTTTCAAAAGGACTTGAGCTATTCACAGGTCAAGTATCATATCTGGAATGAGTATATGGAAATCTGGATACTGGAGAGCACTTCAAATGGCACCAGGTACCTAGATGCGGGTATTTTATTCAGGGTCCTGGCAAGCAGGACCCTAAATCACTCATCCATGTCAACCTTCAAACACCTGCATGCAAAAATCTGAATTTAAGGGTTCTAATCTCAAATAGAATCCCACTCTCAATCATAGATCCTCCTTGAGATGACTATGAATTGCACTGAGATTATTTCAAAACTTCTTAGTTATGTAAACAATCTCTAGTCTAAATTCCCTATTGTAGGTTGATGCTTAGACCTGAATTCAGCTCAAACACGTATTCTTTACTCAGGCTAAGCTCTAAATATCTATTGCCACTAGGATACTTCTAGGTGTCTAGACTGACCTCCAGATGCCCCTCCAGGACGGCTTGTGTCATGACTGCTAGGTCCATGAAGATATCATAGACATCTTAAAGCTTATCAGACAACATTGTAATCTATATTTGAGTAATGGAACTGATTGCCTTATTCTGCCTTCACTGGCCAAAAAAAGGCACTAAAGATTTCATCCTTCTTGGTGGCATCTGTTTACAACTCACCTTCCCCAGCGAACGGTAGACTCACAATTTCATACTAATCCACTTACAAAGTTATATGACTATCACTTTTGATATCTCATACTATTTGCATCTTGTTCCATGTCGTAGCCTTTCTAACCCAAATCTCTACATGCTTGTGCTACTTTTTATAAGCCTCATTGATACGTGGAAGTAGCTTCTACTTTCTATATGATTTCCTCTTACATTTGAATTTAATGAAGAACTCTCAGCCACATTGATCTCTCACCTGTGCTTCCTCTCCTTCTTCCATACTGGGATAGTTTGTACTTGTGATTTTTATTGTTCATTTGAGAAAATTAACTTTTTTTACCCTTAAAAACTCACTTATCAAGACAATTTTATTTAATGGTTTCTTTCACATATTTCTTAAAGCATGCCTTTTTGAAATCCTTTTTTTTTTAATTAGATCAAACTAAAACACCTAATTTGAAGTTGGCTTAACAGTTTAATATGTTACTTTAAATATTTTTCATTTACTTTGTTCATACGGTGGTACAGAGCTAGTCTATCGTAGAGAGAAACATGAGACAGCCTTCCAGAGTTGTCTCTCTGGAAGGCGAATCTGCCACATGCTATTTATGAAGACTGAGGAAGAAAAAGCCCTTGCATATACATAGGTAGACATGGGTTAAGACATTAATTACATGTTCTTATAACAAGTAATACTCCACAATGATTGAAAGTCAGAACTCCTTAAATAAGCAGGAAGTAAATATTGTCTTGAATGACTGATCACTTGACAACTCCAAGAGGGCTTTCTCTGTCTCAATGACAGTTTCCTGGCAAAGATAGATACAAAGGGTTGTTGAGCCTAGTCACATTGATCAACAGTTGTATCCTCAAAACATTTTTAAAGTGTGTAAGCGGACCTAGTACATAGCAAACTATTATTGGTTTCATTGTTTCAGGTTCAAATTTACTTTTTTGCTCAAATTCTACTACAAAGTGAATTATCTCTGTGTGTTTCTTTCCAGTCATAGCTTCCTGTTTTAGGAAGTTAACCCAAGACCATTGGGCAAGGTAGGTTTTAATATGAGATTAAGATACCTAAATACCCCAGTTATGTAGGTATCTACAAGCATACTATGTGTTCAAACTTGCACTATAGCCAATTAAGATACAGGGCTTAATTCATTCTGTAAAGGTAGGTCTCTATTGTAATTAGAGATACGATAGGGCATGCCGCCTAGCATTCATCTATTATGTCAGTAAGACCTTTTGACCATAACCTTTAATAGGCATGTTGTTGTAACTGCCAGCACATCAAGATGGTGTGATCCTCTTGGTGATCTCAAATGACAATGTTTAGGCAATAGAACTGATCCCCTAGTGGCTGAAACTTGGATGAAATACAGCTCAAGCAAATGTATGAAATAAATGCCAATTTTTAGGTCAGAAAAGAGCATTAGGATTTTTCCACAATATGGCTTAATCCTATTTCTCTACAAAACATAAAACAGTCTCAAATTAAAGAGAAACAATATTAAATTTACTCTTCTACATCACTTTTAGAACACTTCAGGCCTGACGTAAGTTTCACTTAGGAAGCCACAAGAGTCTCTTCTAGATTTATTTTTTAAAAGACTTTTGCTTTCCAACACCTCTCAGCTCTGTTGCTACATTGATCTGCTCACTGTAGCCCTTTTTCATTTATAGTATTTTCCTATTATCTTCTCTTGAAATGAACTGCTAAATAATAGAGCATCCTATAGCTTCCCATCATCAAAGTATCTCACAATGGCAAGCGGTCAAGCTAAATTAAATGTATTTCCAGACTCAATGAATTACAAGAATTTTGAGGTCACATTTTAAGAGGTTCTGTTGTTGGCAGTTCTTAGCAACGCATCAAGTAACTTTATCAAGGAACACAAATAACTGTAGCACTGGACAATAAAATAGATTATAGCAGAGTTGTAAATCTGTCTCCATGTGTAATGGAACATCTGCATTGGGAAGAATGAGCATTTATTTTTCTGACTGTGTGTAGGTGTTTATATTTAGTAATTAGCCAGGAAAACGTAAGAAGACATTAGTTCTTTTGCAAGGTTTGTTGTCTGGTTGCTCATAAAATCTGATCACTTTCATTTCTCATTTTTGCCACTGAAAAATCTCTGTTGGATTATCAGTCTGTATGGCATTTCTGCTTTCCAAGGTATCATGCTCAGAATAGTTTGCATAATATCAGATGAAGTACAGTTTAGGTACCCTTCATCAAGCCATGTGCTGTATATCCTTCTTGATATTTCTCTTTCTAACTTCATGCTGCAACACGGTGTAAATGCTTCCCCTTCACTGCATGTATTTGGATTTTTTGGAGTATCTTCTACCAATTCTTCACCTGGATGTGAAGAACCTTCACCGAGTTTTCCCTTTATCATTTACATTGTTTCATAGTATACTGAAAGAATGTGCCAGTAATCCATTTTAATAAGAGAAATGTCTAACCTCAAACTGGACAACAACTAGATAATACTGAAATTTGTGTGCCTTTCAATAGGGCTGGAAATCTGTAAACTAGTGAGCCTCACTGCAATGTCCCACTTTAATTTGATAGCTATTCCTTTTATTAATAGGAACTCATATTAATTTATTCTAATTTAGTCTCTGCCTAAATTTGCCTCTCCCACATTCTTAAATTCATTTGGAAGATGCATCCTCATAGTAAGAGTGCCTCCCAAGTATATCAAATGAATACTTATTTTGAGGTTTGGTGCCACCCCCACTTGAATCAAGGACATTTGATAGTGATGATGGATATTTTAAAATAGCATACATTAAGGAATATTTTAATTCTTATAAATAGAAGTTTAAGCTTGGTTTGAATAAGTTTGACTGGTTGATGGAGCCAAGATGCAAAAACAGTCTTTCAGGGAAAACTATTGTTTTCCTGACAAAGAGAAACATGGGTTTGCATATCCTAGACTCACCAAATCATATCTTTCTGTTCTTCTCTGCTAAGACAAAGCCTCAGCATTCTCTTCTCGTGACTTCCATGCTGAGCCTCCCTTTCTCATCTGAGAGTCTTTCTCCACCATCACCAGCTCTCTCACACACCAACACAGCAACGACCATGCTTTTTCTCCCTTTAATCTGCTATCTACACTTCCACCAGAAAGAAGCATCACTTTCTCTACTTTGTAGAGTTTACCTACCAGATCCTCTTCAGAAACATTCCAGGGCAAACGCTAACCCCCTGCTTTCTGAATAGTCCTGTTACCTTACTACAGAACATACTCAGGTGAGAAAAATTGAAAGGAAATAATTAAAGCACCTGAGGCACAATTCAGACACCCAAATACAAGCTTCTATCCCTAAGGCCCCTTCAAAAGTATCTGAGATGTCTGCAAGTAACTTCTGCATATGAAGCATGACCTGCAGGAGACATCTTCTAAACAATGGCAGGCCAGGTGGGATTTTATATTTATTGTGAAAAATGCTCCTAAAAGTCTATATTTCAACAACAAAATCTCCTTCTGCTTTCCAATATGTTTCTACCTAGGCATCAACTAACCTCAGCCAGACGTGTCTAAATTCTTACTTCAGGATATCCTGTGACTCTGCACTCTCTCCACACCCCTTGAGAATTGCTCACATTTGCAGCAGTAGATAAAGCTTAGAAGAGGTTTTATCTTATTAATTACTCAGTTTGATGCCACATAGAACACTACAAGTAGATAAAACAAATGGTGTAGGAAAGAGGAAAAGTAGGTTGCAAAACAATTAGCAGTCTTCATGACAGAAATGGAAGTTTAAGTTTGCCATTTATAGAACCAGTGCCAGACAATAGTGATTTGTTGATATCTCAGTCTTCTTACATCTAAAATATATACAGCTATAATACCCAAAGTGTTACGAAAAGCCAAATTGTTTGCAAATATAAGGAAGTTTTCTTTCTCACAACTGTTAAGGGTTTATCTGATCCTAGAGCAGCTCAGCATGCCAAAACATGGGGTAACTGCATAACATGATTCAGTGTAACAGCAACGGTATCTCAGCTAAAGCTCCAGGCTAAGTAACCTAGTTCCTACTAAAAGATAGATAACCCTTTTTGTGTGTTACCCAGTGAGTGGTGTATAATCCTATGGGCAATGCATCAATAACAGATCCCATACAGGTACACTAGCAAAGTGACGGAGTATGTTTTGTTTACGCCACTGGGCAAGAAGTCTGAAGTGCTGGATTTAACTTTTGACTCTAATATTGTGTGATTTCCAGTAAGTTATTCAGTGATCTTTCTGTCACTGCTCTTTGTATATAAAATATCAACTAGTTACTCTTAGCTGTAGGTATCTCTAATTATAGAAACTACATTTCTTCCTTACATCCTATAACTGTACTTCCTGTATTTCCTACAAATGTATGCAGTCTCTAGAATAAATACTGCCTTCAGCTTTAGTACCACTTATGAAAGCATGAGGTCTCATTTTGGTTTGCGACCTGTAAGTACTAGTGTAATGTGAATATAAAGATCAAGTTGCTGGTTTGCTTCACGATTTTATCAATAACAAAGAGGTTTTCATTGTCATATGTTTCTTTTCTATTGCTGCTTCATTTATTTCACTGAATCTCCACATAATGTATCAGCACTAAATCAATAACTTCAAGTTATCTGTTCAAACAAAAGAAAAAAAATAAGTAAAAGAATGTTATACTATTCTTCATTGTGCCTGTTACTAGACCTGTATAAATTTCTCTGGCAGTATGTAACACCGTGAGGTAGGTATGCTCCATGAGGATCCCTTGATGCACACACTCTGTCCAAACCTAAGGGAGGTACTAGAGTATGACCTCTTCTTTCCTACACAATCTAGTTACCAGTTACACCAGTTTCTTTCCACATAAAAATGGCTTTACAGGGGGACAATGAGCATTCTTACTGCTCAGTGGAAGAAAACCAGAGTCAGACTTTAACATTTACAACCTGTAAAGCCCACAGTGATTGTCTGCCCTACAACACAGACATAGCTTGCTACACTCAAAATCTCATTATGGACAACAGAAATACACTAGATATTGTAGAGCCAAGAATTTTAATTAATTAACCTAATTATAATCTTGACAGTCTCATCAAAATACAAAAAGACAGCTATTATTAGTCCAATTAGAAGAATATTGCCACTCATAACCGAATCAATACAGAAAAACTTCCTAAGTTGGAGAAGGGGAAAAGCATTAGGAAGAAAGAGCATCATAGAGGAGCTGTTATGGACTGACCA
Organism: Caloenas nicobarica; assembly: GCF_036013445.1. NCBI lineage: Eukaryota > Metazoa > Chordata > Aves > Columbiformes > Columbidae > Caloenas > Caloenas nicobarica. The sequence continues at coordinate 30,470,602 of NC_088247.1, forward strand.
CAACCCCCCACTTCCCCTCCCCATGCACCATTTGGGATGAGAGAAGGTAGAAGAGTCATGAATGAAGGACTGAAGATGAGACAGGGAAAAGGAGGGCTGGGGAGTGATTTAGATTTTGTCTTTGTTTCTCACCATCCAACTATTTTAATTGGCAATAAATTAGGTCAGTTTTCCTCAAGTCAAGTCTGTTTTGCCCATGATGGTACTTAGTAAGTGATCTCCCTGTCTCTATCTCAACCTTCAATGTATTTCATCCTGGTTTTTCTTATTTTCTCCACCTGTCCTATTGAGGAGAGGGAGTGAGACAGTGGCTGGGTGGGCATTTGGCAGCCAGCCAGGATTAACCCACCACAAGAAAGAAAAATTTGGAAAAATAATATTGTACAGAAAAGTTATAAGTAATAATAGAAACACAACTTTGTTTTATACATACTTCCTGGGTTTTACCTTTCCTGTTGCTTTTTTTTTTTAATTACACTTCCCTCTGGGGTGCTAACATTGATGGCTTCCATCTGTTGGGGTAGGAGGCAGTGAGTCGTCAGTGTCTTTTGTCCTTCACCAAGTATGAGTATGATGCTGGTGGTTTCCTCTTTCTCTCTCTAGGATCAGCTTGAGGTAATTTTAACATTTTCTAACATACTTTTATGCCTTAGTCTTTCTTCATTGGTCTTCAAGTTCATATTTCACCCAAATTTGCTGGATTTGGTGCATTTTACGTAGATCAATATTGGCTCTTTGTTGTCCTTGTTACCTCTCAAACTGTTAAGTTCCGGAGCTGCATTTCTTCAACTGACCACTGTCAAATTGTTTTTAACAATGAAGTTATAACCAGTGCCAAGCCCCTGCCCCATCTCTTCTCATCCCATACCTGTACTTGCCTGTGCTGCATCCTGTATTCCCACTTCTCAAGACCTCTGCTGTTATAAGAGGTGTATATTTCTCCACACTACATTATTAAGTTACAGTCATAAATTTTTCATTCACACAGAACAACTACTTGTTACTCTTATCTATATAAACACTATGGTAGCACCACACAGGGACAAGTAAAACAGCTTAGACATAGACTCCTGCTCATGAAAAAAAAATGTTGCTGTTACAGCTAAACCAAGTAAAAACAAGGCTCCAAGCAGGTCAAGACAAGTTCATAGTGAGTCTGACAAGCCTCAGTCCTAAGGTCTGCTAAACTCAGTACAAAGCCTGTGGCATGCTGTGGTGGGCTGACCTTGGCTGGGCACCAGGTGCCCACCAAAGCCACTCTACCACTCCCCTCCTCAGCTGGACAGGGAGAGAGTTTATAAGGAAAGGCTCGTGGGCTGAGATAAGAACAGGAAGAGATCATTCATCAATTACTCTCAGTGGCCAAACAGACTCGACTTGGGGAAATGAGTGTAATTTATTACCAAACAAATCAGAGCAGGGTAATAAGAAATAAAAAGTAAATTTTAAAACACCTTCCCCCCACTTATCCCTTCTTCCCAGGCTTAACTTTACTCCTGAACTCTGCTCTAGCGTGAGTTTCTCACAAAGTCACAGCCTCCTTCAGGCATCCACCTGCTCTGGAGTGGGGTCCTCCATGGGCTGCAAGGTGGCTATCTGCTCTGCTGTGGCTGCAGGGGGACAGCTGGCCTCACTATGGTCTGCACCATGGGCTGCAGGAGAAATTCTGCTTGGGCACCTGGAGCATCTCCTCCCACTCCTTCTTCACTGACCATGGTGTCTGCAGAGTTGTTTCTCTCACATATTCCCATGCCTCTCTCTGTCTGCAGTTGCTGTTGCACAGCAGCTTTTTCTATTTCTTAAGCATGCTATCCCAGAGGTGCTACCACCATCACTGATGGGCTCAGCCTTGGCCAGCAGTGGGTCCATCTTGGAGCCAGCTGGCGTTGGCTCTGTTGGACATGGTGGAAGCTTCTAGCAGCTTGTCACAGAAGCAGCACACCCACTACCAAAACCTGGCCACACAAACCCAATACACATGTGAATAGCAATGGAAATACATAATTACCGGTCTGCCGGGCTACCCTCCGGAGTGATATCACAAAAAAACTTTGAACAGAAAACAAAATTTTCGAAGATTCTAAAGCTATTAAGATTTTTGAGGTCTTAATATCAAATAACCTAGTTGTCTTTATACTAAATAAGCAGACAAGACACTTGCACTCTATGCACACTCACTCCCTTGACTTAGCCACGCTCACAAATGTGATTCAGGAATGGACATAACTGGTTCTGCTTTTAGCTGCTTTGCCCAAACAGGCAATTTCTTGCCCTGACAGGAAATTTCTAGGACTAAATCTGTTCCAGGTGCTAACGTGTGAGTGAAAAGAACAAATTCTCAGAAACACTAGGCTGAACTGGAATAGCATATATATTGCCTCATGATCAGGACTTGTGACCCAAATGGTGATTAGCTTTCTCAAGGCTTTTCTTTGTCCAAAGTGGCAAAACAAACATATCAGAGCTGCACAACTGAAACACTTGTCTCTATAGCACTAGAATTATCTTTGTCAGATAATGGATTTTTATCACTTTAGTATCTATCAAGACTGATTAAGCTACAAAGCCCAGGAAATTATAGAAAGGAACACACTGAGTTCTCCAAAAATAAACACTTATTTTTTGTTCCAGAGGAACTTTACCTATACTTTTTGGCCTTTGATTGATTGTTCAGGTATTTACACAAGCCAATAAACTGACTATGCTTTTTATCTCATTAATGAGAGAGGACACAAGTGCAGAAAATACAGTTTTTATTACCAAATGAATAGCACAGCAGGGTACGATTTGATAAATAGAACATTTCATTTTACCACATGAGCCTTCCTACTGCAGTCCACATCTCCTAAGTAATTTAATGAACTGTGATGGTTGAACCAGTGCCAGTTTTAATACTCAACATTTTAATCAGCTAGCAAAATTACTTATAACTGAGCAAGACTTGAATAGCACTTGAGTGTGTAAAGGAATATGTTGCTGGGAATGGTGCTAGTGACTCTGGATTAATTAGAGAAACTGAAATCCTCTGCTGGATTTAACTAGCTGGACATTTGGGGTCACTAATTATTCCCCTTGCATCAGCCATTTTAATTTTGCTCTTTATAATCTAATGAAGTTTACTCTGCTGTTCACCTGGTCTTCCTCTATCCATATGATCTTCCCATTTTTCTCTTACCAAATGTTGACTGTATTGCTGACATCCAGTGTAGGTCTGGAATTGCAAACACCACATTCATACATATATGTGTATATATGTCCACCGGTGTACATGCTTATTACTTGCAATAATTCAAGCTTCTTACTACTGCATTAGCCGAAGCAAAAGCACAGTCCAAGAATGCCTCCACAGTAGGAGACACTTGTCTGAAGGAATGTTTTTTCTGTAATGATTCTCTCATGGTCTTAGTTTCTGATTACTTGAGCCCACAGTGTCCTACATCCTTGCTGGGATAGGCTGGAGAAAGGTGGTTTCACTGTTCTCTAATGAACATCTCTAGTTCCCACAGTGAACCAAGCTGCTGGATGGAGGTACTGCAGAGAAGCATCGGTGTGTATATGTGGCTGGGGCTCATAGATCTCTTCTTAATTACAAGAAGCAGAAAGAGCAGCAGAACTAAGATGCTGACAGCCAGCAGGCTTCCAGAAAATTAGACAGTAGACTTTGGCTTTCTGCTCTCAACCATTCATTCAGTCCAATGGTGTAAATTGCCATCAAAGTGGCCTAGAGCTTGTTAAATTTGGAATAATCATTTTACAAAATACTGTCCTACTTTTCATCCTGCTTGTTTTAGAGAACAATATGAAAGAAAAAAAAAAAACAACAAACCAAAACAAACAAAACAAACAAACAACAAAACCAAACAAAAACAACAACAAAAAATCCCCACACCTCTGAGAAGACAGTGTCTGTCTCTTAAAGTAGGAAATAAACAGAACCCATTTACAGAGTTATTTTCTATTTTATGTCTTAGCATCTTAGTCACAGAAAAGGGAAGGCTGAGGAGGAAAAGTGAAAGAAAGACTTTTAATTCAAATTAAGTTGAAGGGATTATAGTAAATCTACCCCTTATATTTGTAATGGGAAACTGATAGGTCCACATTTGTTATTTAACAAATCCTGTAGCACTAGGGATCATGTTTTCCCTGATGAAAAGAATTAATATTTGCCAGATATTCATGCAGTTACTGTTAATTTTGATACATCTCACATTTCAATTCTAAATACTTGCATTGATCAAATACTATTCAGTCAATAATTTCTGGGATTCATTTCATAACTACTTTCAATAATTATTTCTGATGCACTACAAAATTGCTGGAATTGTACATTTGGACACCTGTCTGACAGCTGTAATAGCATGTCACACGTGTATTTCCTTTGTAAAAGGTTATGCTACTTTATTAACTCATTTCAGAGACCAATTTTTAAAAAGTTAGAAATTATGTCATATTCACAATAGGTCTTTCAAAAAGAGCCTTTTGATATAATATTGAAACCTTCACACACATAGTAACCGTACTGTAGCCATAACCCATTGTATATTTATTTCGAATTTTCTCCTCCACTGCTTCCTCCTACTCTATTATTTGTCACTTTATTTAATTTCTATGTTTGATACAGTGCCTATTGTTCTAATGGATGGATTCTAATAGCCTTCAATGGCTGTTGGATTGCACTCTGAGCCTTTGTGTCTGAACAAAAATACATGACAAGTTAATCTGTAAATCAATTACTTGAGAAAAAATATTTTAGAACCTGAAACTAAAACAACACTTGTTATAGATGCATAAATTATCATACTCTCCTTGTTCAATTGCTAATCTTTGTTTTAATCAAAGAAAAAACTTTTTACTAACTTCGTAATTTTCAATATAATCCATTTTTTTAAAAAAAAATTATTTGTTTAGTAGGAATTCTAATGTTGACTCAACTGTACTGAAATGCTTAACTTAAAATATAGTCAGTTTCTTCAAGATATTTTAATGTAGATAGGTAAGCTATTGTGATTAGACCATTGCTTCTCATGGCTTTATTATGTTTAATACCACAAGGGACTATTAGCTCTTCTATATTATAGGCTATTAGATTCCACATAGTTACTGCCTAAGTGCATTCAATTGCTTCTGCTTACCTGTTGCAAATCACATGTTCAGCTAAAGCATATCTCTTCAAAAACTCGTTTTTTATAAAGAAGCCGCCACTTTGACAAGTTCTTATTTTTAGCCCATGTTAAAAATGTGCCTACATTCTTATTTTGTTTTAGTGAGCTTCCCATTCTTAGATTGTTTTATGCCTTCCTTCAAAAAAAATAGTGAGTCTTTTGGAATCCATATCTACTTCTATCCTTGTGAAGATACTTATCATTGCAATTGACTTTTTCTTGGTTAGGCAACAAGAATGCATACCAGGAATACATGCAATACACCAAAATCAGTCTCATCAGGGTCAAATATAGCAATGGAACCACACCTGTGATTTTCTTTCTTATCCATTAACAGAAATCTTAAATATATCACTAATATCCAGGCAATTCTATAATTTAATCAGATCTGCTTGACAAAATTTATTTCTTACAAAGCCCTACTGACTCACTTCAGCACAATGCCTGTTGCCTGGCTCCTTGTCAACCCCATCCCACATTTAGCATATCATTTTTTTGTTTGTTTGATTTAAACTATTATTTAGAATCCTGATCTGTATTTGAGCTGATCATCTGTCTTGTTTTTTCTCAGTACTTACTCAAATATCAGGAGAGTGCAAGTATTTTAGATGCATGTTTCAAGATGTATTAAAAACTGGTCTTAACAGACAGGGGTTTGTGAGAGATAGATGTAAATTGCCAGGACCTGTCAATGTAGAAGTGTAAAGCTGTTGTTTAGCATTTTCCTAAATTACTAATTGTCTTGAAAGTACATTGTTATGTCTTAGATATTATTGGCAAGCAAACCAACACTATATAATTGTTTGCTTGTGAAACCCATTCTGTTTTAATGTTATCATTGCTGCTCTATTTTTATATTTCAGTGAAAATCATTTTTTGCTGGAAATAAATTAAGAAATAAATTAAGAAAAAACAAATTTTAACATAATATAAATAACAACAGAACAAACAAAAAATAGAATAGAGCTTAATTTAAAAGGAGAGGCTTTTGCAATGTGACTATTGTAGGCATTGATGTCCCCCAAAACTTTTCATTGCCTTCAGTGATGCTGTTCACATACACACTCAGATAAACATCTGAATATCAATAGTTCATTTGTAACACAGCTATTCAAGGAAATATGAAACACTATCTGAAAGAATGTCCCAATTATATTCCAAAAGGATGCTGGTATATTCTGAGAAATGATGGTTTTTAAGGGTTGTCTCCGAGGTGGATATCTTCCTATTGTCTTTCTAGTGTGAGCACAAAAAAAACCTCCAAACATATAATTAGTATGATCAGACAATCTCTTAATCTCTTACTTCTAATCTAAGACATTATTTCAGTAGTAACTATGGGCTTAAAAAAAAAAAAAAGGGCAATCTTATTCAAAAGAAATCATATATTTTCCCCCAATATTTTACAAACTTGGCAGAGCAAAATCCATGTATATATCATTTGCTGAAGTGTGAAAACATTCTGGCAAGGACTGCAAGTGATTTATCCTGAGATAGAAAGCATGGAAGACAGATCAACAGAAAGTATTGTAAAATTCCTTGCAGGTTCTTTGTCTGATATCATTTATAAGCTCTTTACTAAAATATTAAACTCCTTATCTTGAAAGATTAAAGACAGGCAAATTAGAATCTGGCACATAGACTTGTAGAAGAATTAGATAGCTTCGTTATTATAATAAGGTCAGAAATAACATTTCTTGGTTTTTATGAATTGCTAATTTATTTCTTGAGAGCAATTTACATTCGGGAACATACTGCAGTTCCATTTTTAGTGAAAAAAAATCAATATTTTACCCTCTTTCTTTAAAATATCTCTTGCAAAATATACAACTAGTTGGGTTACAAATAACAGCCTTCACTGGGGTTACCTGTCAGCTCTCAGGTTTGGATGAGGAAACATGATCCGTAATTTAAAAATGAAACACCACAATATTGCTATGAGAACTTACCAGTAAGCCTAATTTTGAAAGGGTTTTTTGACTATAAAACTGACTAAACTTGCTAGAGAAGTAAAACATAAGCCAGTCATTGAAACACGATGTTTACTTTGCTATCAATTTCTTTTTTCTGAAATTAACATATATCCACTCGTCCAATCCAGAACTATAATCAGGCAAAAGAACCATATCTACAGTGGAACATTAGGGGAAAGACAAATGAATAACCATTTCTTTGAGGTGTTTCCTGCAAATTCTACTATGAAAGAAAAGTTGCCTTCATAATGTGATAACACTACTGCACTGCTGCCCAGCTTCTTTTGGTCACCTTGAGGCTTTGTCCTTGGAAGACATTTTTGGAGGGGGTTGTACCTGGGTGTGTATATCTGTAAATGTAAAAGAACTACACAGCTTGCACTAAATTGATAACTTCCAAAATCTTCTCACAAAGCTTTCAAGAAGCTTGTACATTTTGTTTGGCTTGCTTTATGAAGAGCTTGTAACCTGTGTGGCAGTGCCACAGAGAGAAACCATATGGCCATATGTTCCTTCTGTGCACAGATCTCCAAGGAGCAATTAGAATTTAAATTTCTTACACATTTACACACACACACACACACACACACAAAAGTACAGGACACTATGAAAAAAAAAAAAAAGAGGGAGTAGGAAACAGAATGGAAAGGGAAAGAGGAAGTAAGAAATGGATTAGTATTTTTTGGTTCTTTTTATAATGTAATTGCGTGGTTTGTTTACAAATTAGTAGAAAAGTGAAATGCTTTCCTTTGGATGAATTAAAAGAAACCAGGAACTTTCTCTTCTGTCTCCTCCCAAAATCCTCAGACCTAATAACAATCATGAAAATACGAGCTAAGGTATGCAAAATATTCATCCAGAACTAGCAGATGTGACAAAATGCATGCTACCTTTTGCAACTAAAGGCTAAATAGGATATTCTAGATTGTATTTAATGGCACAAAACATTTGAGTTCAGGCAACTGAATCAGTCTTTTCAGCTGATAAATCATGAGAGATAACTGAGAATAAGAATGACCAACAAATAATCATTGCTTTCTATATATATGTTGAATAATTAATTGAAGTCAGTGCAGCCTTAACTGGTTGACAGCAACAGAAAATATAAAACCAAAGATTAAAAAAATACTTCAGGCAAATAAGATTTTCTATATGTTCAGGGATGGAATCTCAGCTTATATAGATGTAGATCACCTGGTGATCACTTTTTAAAAAGAACTGAATGGTTAAATGGAACATCAGATCCATAAAACACAGGTGGTAAGTCACTTTAAACTGCTTATTTTACTGGCAAGAAAATCTTACACTCTAAATTATGCCTCCTGGACAGAGATTCAGCTGTGTAAATACATAGCAACATGCACTTTGCATTCACTGAGGCATCTGAAACATTCAGGTGTGCAGTTCCCCAAGGAGCTAGAAGATGTGACAGAAGATCTGCAGGAAGACCCCTGCTCTTCTGGGATGGCAGCTGGGGGTCAGGCAGGATACAGTCAGTATTTATACACCTGAATGCTTCCTCTAGTGTTTTGCTTTTTCTCATTTAAGCATTTCAGATTTGTCAGTTCAGACTATCAGCTGATACAGAACTTGGACAATTCTGTCAGATTTTAGAAACTCAGGTTTATTGTTCTTTTCTTATGTTCTTGCATCTTTTCAGAGTAAGTTTGATCCTGTTGTCTGCCTTAGACTGGAATAGATGCAAAAGACTATCAGCAGCTGAACAGACCTTTCATAACAGCTCAAGGAGCCAGCCCAACCTGGGAAATACAGGTGCTCCTTAGCCACATTAACCCCTGCACTTTGTAGGGAGAATTTTTGCTTCCTGCTCTCAACATATTTTCACATTGTTATTCGTCTTTATAGTCTGTGCCTCAGGCTCATTCTGATGAAATCTAGTTTAACTTTTTCCTTCAGGCATGCATCATCAAGGTTATAATATTCTCTTTTACCTCAGATTTTGGTTAGAGAACAGTGTACCTAACCAGGTCAGCTGGGACCATGCCAGGATATTTTCCTCAATTAGTGATTTCACCTTTGTTTCCTCAAAAGACTTTTGGTATGCTTTAGCACAGCTTTTCTTTATCTTATTTTGTTTTCTTCTGCTGTCTCCCTTACAGCATATTTTCATTTAATTCGAAGTGTTCAAACAAGTTCTCACACAGATAACCTCAGCAACATATGGTATTTATCTGGCTTCTACAGGAAAATGCTTCATTTTTCATGTATTCTAACTAAATTGTTGTTTCTATAATGCTACCCCATATATTGTCTAACAAAATGTCTTTACTGCCCACCTTTAACCCATCCAATGTGCTGTCTTTCTACATATATAAGAACTGTCTTCCGTTTGCACCCATTTGGTTTTTAGCACCACAAATTGTATACGAGGAATGGGAGATGTAGCTCTAAAGAAAAAATAAAATAAAATAAATTCTGTACTAGTTTTAGCTGGGAGAGCTAATTTGCTTCATAGTATCCTGTAGGGTGCTATGTTTTGTATTTGAGATGAAAACAGTGTTGATACTCTGGTGTTCTACCTATTGCTGAGCAGTGCTTAACCAGCATCAATGCCTTTTCTGCTTCTTCCACTGCCCTGCCGGCAAGCAGGCTGGGGGTGCACAAGAAGTTGTGAAGGGACACAGCTGAGACAGCTGACCCCAATGGACCAAAGGGATATCACACACCATATGATGTCATGCTCAGCAATAAAAGCTGGGGCAAAGAGGAAGTGGGTACATCAGGAGCTATGATATTTGTCTTCCCAAGTAATTGCTATGCATGATGAAACACTGCTTTCCTGAAAAACAGCTAAATACCTGCCTGCTGATGGGAAGTAGCAAATTAATTTTTTATTTTGCTTTGCTTAAGCACACAGTTTTTGCTTTCCCATTAAACTGTCTTTATCTTGACCATGAGTTTTCTCACTTCCACCCTTCCAATTCTCTCCCTCATCCCACTGTGGGGGAGTGTGGTGCTTAGCTGCCTACCAGAGTTAACCAACAACACAATCTTAAGAAGGTAGTGTGGGGTCTAGGCAAAGACAGTAATTTTGTTTTAGCTATCAAGGGCTTTGACCAGAGTTGTACAGAGAGTGAAAATAGGGGGAATAAATAGCTTCAGAATATATGTGATGGATTTATGTTTATATGTCCTGGTGTGAATGTGTGAGGGCAAAACCATCTGAAAGAAAGGGATAAATCCAGAAGAAATGTGATTTTCCCTGGGAAATAAAAAGAAACCTCCTTTATTTCATTTTTTATAAAAGTCCAGATAATTTCTAAAGAAAAAAAATTACAGTTAATCTGCATTGCCTCTTTCACAGAAATACATGGTGACCCTGCCATAAAAATGTGCGTAGAAGAAATGGAGTGGATGGTCTCATGCAGCTGTGACAGTAATTTCCACATTGTTGAATGCAAAAAGTCAAGGATCAGTCCCTGGTCCATAGGCGAAATGACTTAGATTGGCTTCCACTCATGCTGTTTAGGATTAGCCATGCTCTGGAGCAAACTGGGCTACATCCCATGGCAACTGGCTCTCCTCTGGTGCCTTATGTTGCCCCCATAAGTGTATTTTGTTTTCCTGTGCTTTTTCAGTTCAAAGTGCTTGAAACAACATGAAAAGTGTGTTGCGGGCCAACAGAGGTGTGTTTTTGTAGCACAAAACAATGTGCATGCTGGGTGCTGTAGCATGTGTTACAGGGGTAGTTCAGCAGCACTACGGAAGGAGGGCACAGCCAAAACTAGTGCAGACTCCTCTGTGCTAGCTTTACCTTTTTCTTTTTCTTTTTTTAAGGAGGAAATGGAGAAACACAACTAGCCCATGTGTGGCACAAAGCTAATTGTAGTGATCTGGATGACAGCCAGGAAGCAAGCTGACAACGAAGCAGTATGGATAGACAAGGGTTCAGTGCTACCTCAGTCAAAATCAGTTGTGTGGCATGTGCCACCTAAATGGAACATACCTGCAGAGTTGGGTATGCAGATACAAATTCAAAAGTACAATTCCTATACTATTTTCATAAAGCTGGAACCTAAAAGAATGCTGTCATTTAATCCATACACACTATACCTGTCATGCTTCAATAGCTTTGTACCTATCGATGTAAGTTACGCCCAACTTAATAATCTGAAACAGCTGGTGCTAAGGCACACTTTGTTTCCATGTGATTTCTGAAATGCAGAAACCTTTCCATATGGCTATCACTTTGTAACTTGCTCTGAATCCTTTGTCCTCTTCCCCTTAACCAGATGACAGTAGTGCTACGAAATATCTTAGGAATTTCACCTTTTTTCAGATTTTGATGGACTTGGTATGCACCTCGCATGAGGAGCGAGCAGAGGGAGGAGACGAGCCACTCTCTCCTATCTCACATGCAAATGAACTGAAGTATACGAAAACTTCTCACTCGGGACAATGGGGTGAAGTTTTCATCGTACCCACTACCAAGAGAGCTACAGAGATTAAGCTTAAAGTATTGAGGAAGCAGTTCAGTTTTATTAAAGCAAAATTTGAACACTGTGATGGTGAGACTGTAATAAGCAATGTCATATGAATTTACCACATGGCAGAAGGACAAAATGTATTTTAAAAAATCTGCTGCTCAACAGTGATTTTTAGTGTTAAATTAAATCATTCTACAAGTGTAGTGTTTATTCAGTTAAGGTTTTATCTATTCACTGTAGAATTTTTGCTGCATATTTTTGGAAAATATTATGGGTATGATCATATGATCAAATGCACTTGTATTTCCATGGCTTAACAAGCTACTGCCTAGCAACTGAGACAGCTGACCACATTCTTGATCTTAATCGGTGCCAATTATAAGTCACATATATTGACCTCCACTGTATTTCATTATATAATGTGGGGGCAAAAGAATTTTTGAGATTGTAAATGCACTTGCAATAAAATGAAGAAAAAAAGACCTTATCTTATGAAAGAGACAGAGCCGTTTACAAGGCTAACCTGAATACCCAGCTTAAAAAAATCTACATTTTATATGTGCTGATAGCTTTTGTTTAAATTAACAGTTAAAAATATTTAATCGATATGTCTTTCAAAAGCTTGGCAAAGTAGTGTGGTTTATTATTAGGTAAATTTCATACATGAAGGAGGGTCTAACCTTCATAAAGAGTTTACTTCCATGAGTAGTAAGCAATAATTTTTTAATGACATTGTAGACCTACATGAATATAGGAAGGATTAGAGCATGGTAAAAAAAAAGTATGTGATTGTTCTATTATCTTCCCCAAAGCAACAAAATAATATAATGTAATGAGTGGTAAGGATATAAAATATTTCTCTCATATTTAAGCTTAAAATGTATTATCATAGAATCACAGAATGTCCTGAGTTGGAAGGGACCCACAGGGATCATAGAGTCCAACTCCTGTCCCTGCATATGACAATCCCAAAATTCTGGTATCATACACCAAAAAACTAAGTACAAGTATGCATATGAAAATATGTCTTGACTATACTTCATGTTTATCTGAAACCAGTGAAACCCCCTGCCTGCCAGCTTCAAACATCTACTCAAATAGATATAATTTTCTCCAGCAAGTGGTGAATAACTACCAGAATTTTAAAAGGTGATATCTAAGGCAAATATGTAGTTGTATACATTATTTATGAAAACATTTTATCTGACATTTAGGGATATGTTAGTACAATGGTTGTAGAACATGGAAGGCAAGTAATCACTTCTCCTGGAGGTTTTTCTTCCAGGAACACTAAAACTTTAAACACAATTTCAAAGATCTTCACTTTGCAGAAAAGATTCTCAACTATTTTAATAAAAAAGGCTTTATCCATAAAGATTTTACACTACTTACAGGATTATTATATCTGTGACTTACATGAAAAGCATTATGCAACATACATTTTATTTTTCACTTAAAATTGCTGTTGATCAACAGTATTTTCAGCATGCTGTAGCACATTCAACCCAAAGCCAGCGGCGGGAACAAGGAGACAAAACAGGGCATGTGTACCCTAAAGGAAAAGTTATCTGTGTATAAGTAAGTTCTTATCAAACCAGGAGGCAAGTCCTCATTATGCCTGCACTAGGTCCTCAGTTTCTAACACATGCAGCTTCAAATCATATTCATTTTTCTTAAAAATATGTAACATGTAGGCTTCATTTTGCACCAGTTGGATCAGAATATCAGTTGTTTTTTTAATTCCTTTAACACAGCTTTTTAAATTATATTTTTAACCTAGGCTTTTTAATATAATTTTCTCTGCAGTTCAAAATGGTCTTCCATGTTGCTGTTTTCTCTTTTTTAAAGTCTTTTGTCTGTATAGGGGCACCATATGCAGGGACATACTGGAAAGAGTCCAACAAAGGGCCACAAAGATGACTAAGGGACTGGAGCGTCTCTCCTATGACAAAAGGCTGAGAAAGCTGGCACTGTTCAGCCTGGAGAAGAGAAGGCTCAGTGGGGATATTATTGGTGTATGTAAATGCCCAAAGGGAGGATGCAAAGAGGACACAGCCAGTCTCTTTTCAGTAGTGCCTAGTGACAGGACCAGAGGGAATGGGCACAAAGTGAAACACAGGAGGGTCTGTCTGAACATCAGGAAACACTTTTTCACTGTGAAGGCAGCCAAGGACTGCCACAGGTTGCCCAGGGAGGTTGTGGAGCCTCCCTCCTTAGAGATATTCAAAAACCATCTGGACATGATCCTGGGAAACTGGTTCTAGGTGGCATTGCTTGATCTGGGGGGTTGGAACAGATGACCTCTAGGTGCCTTCCAACCTCAACCATTCTGTGATTCTGCGATAAATCCTTTCTCACTCATTCTACCTTTTTAGACAGGGCTACTGTCTCCTTCCTCACAGACAGAAGCTATGAACTTGGACCATGCCAGCTGGTAGAATCCCTTGTGGCTTTTCAAATAACTCTTTGGAAACACTTTTCCATAGACAAATTCTAAATCACTGGACATCTGTCACCTGGTAAGTCAAAGCAGTACATACTCTACTTACTGAACTACCTTTCCAGGTCCTAAAAATGGATAACACTTTTGTCTATAAAGGTGCTCTTGGCAGGACAGGACAGATTTGTATCTCCCCACCAAGTACACAGTGATCCAGTGGCTTACCTGAGCTTCTCCAGTAAGTTCCTCCTTAATCTATCAATCAAAAAAGTGAGGTTGCTCTTAACTGGGGCACAAACATTTTCTCTCAGCAAAATAATGCATCTTCTGCCATTGAGGCTATTCCTTTCATTTACTCAAATTATAGCTTCATCATAAATCACCCTAATTATGGAACCTATTTTCTTCTTTTTGATATTTAAAGCAGAGGGATTTTTGCTATAATGATTTGCAACATAGATTTGTCTTTTTTACTTTTTCTTTCTTTTCAGTTCATTGGTACTCCTCCTAGGTGTCGTTTCCTCCTGCAGGACTTCTCCTGAAAACAATATAGCAAAAAGGTAGCATGTACAGTCCCATAGGGCACCTGAGAGTCCAAAGAATTACTGCTTACAACATAGGAAGCCAGTTTGATACTGGGAAAAACCCTGACATAGTTTTTCACCTTTGGAAGCATGAAGACATCCTTGACAGTTGCAATTTGGCCTCATCATTAAGATGAAGAAATGTTTACAGCTGGCCATGGCAACGTATTATTGTCATTACATCTAACATTTCTAGCACCTTTTAGTCTGTACCTTTGCAAATATTCTGTGAGTTAAGCCTTACAACATCCTCATACATCATCTAAATATCTCATTTGAAAGATGAACAACCTTGGGCACAAAGCTCTCAAATGATTTGCCCAAAGTCACATGACAAGTGACAGAGAATAAAACCTAGGAATATTGATTCTCAGTTCTGTATTCTAGCCACTAAACTTACTCTTTCATTTTGATGCACCCAAACTCAAACACAGTAAGACTGTTGACCTGATTAAATTTGAAAATACCCACATTAGATTTATTTTCTTTTTAATGTGTAACTTTGTTCCTTCTATGTGCATACAAAACATTTACTACATTGCTGTTTATTAGTAATGTATTTATGTCCTAATATGCTACTTTTGCAGAACATTAATGTTACATAAAAGTGGCTGCCAGTAGAGTTCTACTGTGAAATACAGGTTCCCTTAAGCATGAAAACAACAGTATGTTCATTTTTTGGAAGCAAATAAGTTTGCCAAAGATATAGCTTAGCTTTTGAGGACCATTCGTCCACCACAAAAAGTATTTTTAACACTTCCATTGTGTGTGGATAATCACTCCATACTTCTCTCAGTAGTAATAGTGTATCAGTGGGAACATTCAGATGGTTATTATTTTGAAGGCATTTATTTTCTTCCTACACATTGGAAGCTTATGGTCATTGTATTCCAACCTTATCTTTAGTATAGTAGGTTTTATTTTTACTAGTAATTACTGATGCCTGAGCCAAGAGTTTTTAGGTTCAAACTCACCAGACTCAGAACATTTTGGAGGACTTGAGCAAAATCTAAGTTTATTGGCATACCTAAATAGATAGTGATACTCATACAGTCTGACCCTTTTTCCACTGAGTTGAAGCCTAAGACTTTCTGAGACTTTTTTTTTTCCTTACTGAGCAGCTATAACACAAAATGAGTGGTTCACATTGTGCATGTCTGAGTTCTATTTTCTACAGTATCTCACCCCTACGAACATCCAGATTTCATGTCAGCTACAGCAGGAGGAATTGGCTGCACTGAAAAGCGGTACAGGTTATACAAGTAACTAAATCACACCTTTTTTGGTGATTTTTCAAATAAGATCATGAGTAGCTCAGTCCTGTGTAGTTTTTAATTCCCCAGAGCAACTGCTGGCATAACAATAAATTAAATGTGTCACCTTTTTTTACATTAAAAATCTTAAGAGTTTGCTGACTAGAGAAACAATACACTGTGAAGTAGAGTAATGCTTTGTGACAACAATTTTTTTAACTTTTCATTATATTGTTTTTCATTTACTTTCTCATTTACTCTATTCCCACATGGCTGAAAGGCAGGGAATAGGAAGGTAACCGTCTGCAAAATGAAAGATATTTTTAGGCAGAGAAAATACTTCCTTTAACTTCCTTTTTACTAAGAATTTCATGTAAATGCTAACTAGTTTGTTCTTTGCTTATTTTTACCATAAAGCAGAAGTATACTTCTTTATACCTCCATAGTAGTTTTAATTATTTCCCTGCTTCTATTATCTACTTCTTTGTTTCCAGGCATTTGTCTCTTATCACTCATGACCTCAGGAGAGTATTGTTCTTTCTTAATTCCAAGAGTCTTGTTATCACAGAAAACACGGAGGTGATCACAGTTCTTGTATTTAGGAAACTGATTTTTAAACTCCTAATTTAACACCCATTTCACAACTAAACTATCTTCAAGACCTGCAAAGCTTTGGCATTCCTCATCAATAGAACTCAAGATGAAAAAGCTTTTTTTTTGGTGGGATTAATTTTGTGGGATTAATTTTGATTTGGCAGGAAAAATGTTTTCATTGGTCCCATAGGTATGTGGGTAAAGTGTTGCTATCTTTCTGCCCCTCAGACAAACAGTATGGCCACTGACATATTTAGGGACAAATTGTGAGAAAGCAGGTGTTGTAATCACGTATGGCAGGAGATGCATTCTCTGTTTCACTGACATTGCTAACTACAGTATAATTCTGCCAAAGAGAACCTGGGGAATTTGAACTGAGTGGTGCTTAATTTAACCCTGCCACTGGTTATTCATTATGGGTGTAAGCTCAGCACGTCAGGTCTTTGGATAAGGGACTGTGAGATATGGGTCAATGTTAGAAACCAGAACAATTATCCTTTAAGCACTATAGAAAGAGATTCACAGATCCTTTGCAAGATTCATAACCTTTCATTTCTCTTTAGACTCTCCTTCCTTCCTTCCTAACACAGTTAAGAGCAGATCTGTGGTTTTGTTTAGGATGTTATCTTGGTCTTTATTTCTGTAAAAATGCTACCACATTCAGCCAGAAATAAAATATGAAGTGTTTAGAATAAGATACGCTAGTGTAAACTTCTGTCATAGTCCACTGCAGAGACACATGTATGTTTGTATAGATTCAGTTGTCTGGTATTTTTTAATTTCTTTCCAGGGCATGGAGAGTGTTGAAGCATAAACCTCTGAAAACCAGGGAATAAAGTCTGAAGGAAATGGAGGTAGCTGGAACATAAACAGTGCATTTTCTGCAAGGCACTCACAACTGCTGATTCTCAGACATGCCTTCATCTTCTTGCTAGACCTCACTACGATATGTGCAATTCTCTTAACTCAGCGTTAGTTGCAGCAGATGTCTGGTACCAGCAGTGTCCTCTCATAGGGCTTTCAGTCAGATGGAAAATGGGCTTAAACCTTCCAGCGCTGTTTTATGGGAGAGGTCAGAGTAAATGGTCATACTAGTCTCTTTTGACCATAAGATCTATGAGCCTTTGAACCATTCTTTAACATCTCCCAGCAGCTCACTTCTTTATTTTCCCAGCGGATCCTTCACAGCATAGGAAGTGCTACAACATTATGATCTCCCTGAGGAACATCATAGTCTATTGATCAAAGAAGGGCAAAATAGGAGGAAAATGTTAGAAACCATATGAAGAGTGTGAAAATGAGTTAGGACGTACAAAGTATTTAAAAGATTCCACTGCACTAGCCTTCCCATCATTTCTGTCTTTTACTTTGTTGGAAAGCTACATTTCTGTGATCTGCTACAGGGAGTCATTAGGGCATCACCAGAAAGTCTCTGTCTTCCCACCTCCTCAATGATAAATGCAATGGGTTTCTCTCATTGCACTTCTCTGAAGCTATCTGTACGCATTTGGTGGCATATTCCACAGGCAAATAACCAAAATTTAACTAACGCTGGCAAAATCAGCATTACAGGACACACCCAAAAAAAAAAAAAATCCAAATTGCTTTCCACCTATCTATTCCCCTTCACTGTTTCCTTTTGATAGCAGCATTCCCCCACCCTGCTCCCAGACTCTGTCCTTAGCTTGTCAGAGGATGGTTAGATCTAATTATCGATTCAGTTATCTGCCAGTTAGGTGCCAGCATAACACAGGTGGTGGAATAGTGTCTTAACTCAAGAATTAGGCACCCAGACTCTTATCCACTGCAAGCTGTGCTTCTGAGCAGGGTGGAAGATACCTTGGAGCAAAGACAGTGCAAAGAGGAGACACCTCACTCTCCTTAAGGAGCACCAAAAGGTTTTCATGTTTTTTAAAAACAAAATCAAGGGGAAAAAATCAAGAAAAAATACGCATCCTGTGAAAATGATTTCTGTAGAAAACTCATCATCAATTTAAATAGCTCCCTATAAACAATTTACTATGTTCTAACAGAAGAACTTCCATTTTTCCTTGTTATTACATAAATATAAAAATGCAGACTTAAAAAAAACAAAACAAAACAAACCTAGGTCATATGACATTGTATTTTTACAATAGTTCTATTAAGGACATTTTACACAAAAAAAGGAATGATGAAGAAACTGTATGGAGAATTAAATCTATTTGAAGTATTCTGGACCTTTGAAAAGCAACTCATCATAAAATGAAGCTGTTGCTAGGATACTATAGCAACTGTCATCACAATAATGTGGTGGGCTTTTTTTTTTTAATATTTTAAACCAGAAATCTTGATTGATGAACACAACAGATTATGAGCACCAGTATCAAAGCAACCTGGTATACTAAAGACTGAGTGAAACATTCGATTTAATGTTGAAAAGACAAAGTGAAGTTGAAGTCTCCAACTCATCAAAGAGTGTCACAAGAAATGAATGGCCATAAGGCTTGTTAGCTGCTTGAATTGAAGAACAGAGACGCATAGCTCGGAAGTGAGCTGAGAACATAAGCCAGAGAGACTAAAGAAAATGAGTGAACATATGTTACTGTGGAGGTAAAGGAAGCGTGCAGCTATTTCATTCTGCTGGAGTCAAAGGTAACTAAAACCATAAGGAACAAAAGTGATCATAAATGGGTGCTGAATTAGTCTTCTGATTGGGAATGACTACCTAGCTAAAATGGTAAAAATAGAACATCAAAGGAGTATGGAAACTATACAGTCCTGAAGTCAAATTAGGTTTATGGGCAAAGTTATGACCCTGTTAAGTTATCAATAAAATTCCCCTCAACTAGAAGAGACCCCAGGATAGTCTTCTATGCATTTTCCTTTCAAAGAAAGTTTCCAAGGTGCTCCAGGTTATTCAGGTACCCATGTTATTGATATCAGTGCAGTTTTGCCTTGGAGAGTCTGGGCCTGCAGTCAGAGCAGAATAGTTCACAAAGAAAGTCAGCTTGCATGACAAATTTCCTACTCTGCCTGAGGAAGACTGCAAAGGTATCTCTCCTAATTAAATTATGAATGTTGTCATCTGATAATCTTCCTTGTGAGAAATAACAAGCTCGCTAATTAAATGTGGGATTTCTTGACATTTAAACAGGTCAATTTTTTTTCTATATGTCTGATCATTTATTTGAGGTGCTTCTTCCATGCATGTTTATTATACTAACAATAATTAATAACCAGTACAACAGACCCTTCTAAAACAGAAGGGTGAATAATGTAGTTTTGTCCTCTTGCTCAACTGAAAATATTTTAAAATAGACAATAACTATAATTAAATAGAGGATAAAGGTTTTATTCTTATTAAGTCCTCATAATCTTTCCAGGCTTCCCACGTCTGTCTTCTGACATCTATCCTTCATAAAGTCACCTCTTTATTCCTTTTGGCTTTAATGAATAAAATGTTATTATATAAAACTCCAAGAAGATGGCAAGACAGTCCAGGTTTACTTTACTGCTGCTGCAGATAGATTGTAGGTTGTGGTATGGCTGGAGTGAAAGACCTGTGGGCACAGACTTTTACTTTTAAGAGCTTATGTGATTCCCACAACTGCGATAACTGAAAACAGATCTTGATTTTTAGCATAACAGTCACAACATGGTAAACCATATTTTAAGTGTAGCTTTCAACAAGTCAGTCCAAAATTAAATTTTCTGTTTCACAGAAAATTCAAATATTTTTAAAATTTCCTTTAGTCTGAATAGGATTGAAGACTATTCTCTTTTGGAAAGAGCATGCCCAGTCCCTGTGAATTTACCAAGTTATTCATCAAATGTAAACTCCTTATTTCAAGGAGTTATCAAGATGTATGAGAAAATCATATGACTTACAGATTTAAATTGTTTGAGCTAGGAAATGACCTGTCTTGCTAGCTTTCTAAAGACAATTGGGCAATTATTGTCATCTGCTTTGTTCTTCTATAATATGAAGTAATTTATGTGATACTTCTGTTAAAAAAAAAACTATGTCACTTTTTTGCTTTGATATGGCTTGGGGCTTTTTTGGTCTTTTTTTTTTTTTTTTCTTCCCCTCAAGTGAGATGTCTGCCAGGGGTTTGGCCTGTTATCTTTATATTTATCCTGTGATTTACTAAGAAGTTACGATACTCGACTGTTTGTTACCCTACTGCAGGAACACAGAATAGGCAACATGCCTATTACGTGGCATTGCAGTTCTCAGACCAGGGCAATAGTTGCAATCAGTGACAGTCTGAGTTCATATACCAGGTTATGAACTGCAGCAGTGAGAAACAGATATACTGCCTGCTCAGGACAGTGAGCTAGGGCAATAACCTCATACGCTGCACCAGTGGGAAATGGGAAAACATGTCAGAGTTCTCAGAAATTATAGTTTTCTCTGTGTATCTAAGGTCAACAGTTGACTTCAGTATAATAAAGAATGAACTGCTCAGAAACAAAATAATGCTTTATCTTGATTTTTAATTCCTCATTTTTAATGTGTGACAAGAGACTGCACACTTTACCAGCTCTGATACATTTCAGAAGTATCACAGCAGCAACAGCATCCAGAAGGGAACTGTGCTCTTTTCACAGTGTCAGTGATTTAGCCACTACAACAGCAGACTTATTTCAGCCAACACTCTTGGCATTAAAGTTTCCCTTATAAAATTATAATTTCTAGCTTGCGTCACTTAGCTTATAGAAGTCTTTCATTATAACTAGGAGGGTTTTTTGCTTTTTGTTTGTTTGTGGGCTTTTTGTTGTGTTTCTTCTTTTGGGGAAGCATTTTATTTTCATTAGGACAGAAAAGGAGAAAAAAAGAACTTATTGAGATGAAAATGTTGCCAAAATACTTTGAAAGAAAACTCTTTGTATCTTAGAAAGTGATAACATTTGGGTTTATTTTGTAAATTTACTGATGATGAACCACTACAAGTAATGCTACTGTCTTTTTTAATCACACAAGTAATAGTCAGAAAATGTGAATTTATCTTATCTCTCTTAAACTATCTAAAAACTAAGTATTTCTATTTAAAACCTTAACTTAAACCTTTAAGGTTTGGAGAAGTCTTAATTATATGGGCTTCCACCATAGCCTGGTGACTCCAGAAAGTGCTAAGGACAGCCTAAAGCAGATATCCAAATTAGGTAGAATGAAGCCAATAGGTAAATGAGCACTGACATATTCTGAACTGCACTTAAGTATCTATCAACTAGGCTTCACTAAGAATCCTGGCAGTTGAATTGGTAGATTCAATTTCAGATGTCCTAAGTTGTCTGAGGTATCTGCACAGGAATGATACATACATCACAAGACAGAGGTAGATACCTAATTTAAGTATCAACAATGAATTGAATCCTTCCCCTACCTTTCTGATTGCTAAAGTTTGACATCATAAAAGCTCTCCAAAAAGACAATACAGTTGACTAAATACAGCTCCTAATCTGTGCAATATCCACTTGCAACATCCTAGGGCCTCCAAGACATCTGCATGGAACTGTCAGGTATGCACAGACCCAATAAGGGACCAACTAGCCCAAATTTTGGGCTAGTAGCTGAAAATATCAAAATAAATCTTTCCCAAAGAAGACTTAAATATAATCGTCAACGACCCTAAGCCACCTCAGATGTCACCGTCTAAACTACCACATCAAAATGTATAAATATTGGTAAAAGGAACAATGAAAATTCTTTGTTTATTATGTCTCAATATTCTGTCCACATTAAATTTGTTTTATTTTCTTTTACTAAGCTGTAAGCCTGGAAGAACTCAAGATTCTGTAAAAAATATTTCTTCTTGGACAAACCATGTGCAGTTTCAAATTTCCCTGCTTTTTGACCTATTTACTTTAGAATTATGTTCTATTGATATCTCAGTTTTGACAGATTCCAACTTCTCCCTATATTATACACTGGAATTTCTGACAAGACAAGATTTTGTGTTTCCTTACATCCAAATTAATCTCTTTCAAAATCCATAAAAGGCAAAGCATGTTGTTAATCTATATGTATCAAATAATTTTCCTTTATATCTGGGAAATCCTATCTTACACAAGGTTAAAAAAATAATGCATTCTTCCTGGACTTTGTTGACCACACTGCTCTTATAGAGCAGTCAGTCTGACAGGTAATGAAAAGAAATGTAGTCTTTAAGATAACTATAATTCAGCACATCAAATATTTGAAAAATAAACTGGATACAGAACTGATGCGATTGCAATATACATTGGTTATTTGTTGGAATATCCAAAGGAACCATATTAAAATCTAAGATAAAAACCAAAATAATGGCAAAATCAGAGGTGAATTCTATATGCGTGTATCCACATAAAGTCATGTATATTGATACATACACAAACATAAGTATGAAAACAAACAAAACCCACCTAAAACCAAATTAATAGTTTCATGTCTGATGTCCTTTCTCATCTGAAAGAAAAAAAAAAAGTGCCTTCAAAACAAGTCTGTGCTTTTTTTCACTAAGGTTCCTTTGTTAATCTTGATTTGTAGTTGTGAAATGTTTAAAAGTGGGAATGACTAATTTTGTAGGATTATATTTTGAGGTAAGTATTGTAATAAATAAGTAGCTTTTATGAAAAAAATATGCTTAACTACATGAATTCACCTTCTTAAGTACATTGGCTTTATTTTTTAAATTTTGGTCTTTTTTACAGCCTGTGACACTTCTTACTTTCTCTGCTGATCAGATAGGGCAAGGGTGTCAAACTCATTTTCACCGGGGCCCACATCAGCCTCGCGGTTGCCTTCAAAGGGCCGAATGTAATTTTAGGACTGTATAAATATAGGAGTAGTTGGCCCTTTGAAGGCAACCGCGAGGCTGATGTGGGCCCCGGTGAAAATGAGTTCAACACCCCTGAGATAGGATATAGCAATGATGAAAGGATGTTTCAGTCACAACAGTAATACAAAGAATTTCTGTCACCTTCGGACCATGCTACACTGCGTGGAAGTGCACATCCAGGGATGCATGCAACTGACAGTTTGTGCACACAAATCCTTCTTGAAAGTTAGTTCAACCTCATCAGTGACAAAGTGACATTCATTTGTGCCATCCCCGAAAAGGGCTTCAAATACCATATTCCTGGAAAAACGGCCATTGTTCCTATTTATTTCATTTTAAACCTGAAAATGGAAAAGGAACTGAAAGTAATTGAATTATGTGAATAAGATTACACTCTATTGAGCTACTAGCTATCAGATCCTGCCAGACATTGCTTACTAACCAATACCCAAATTTAAATCAGTCACACTCACTAGAATGTTAATATATAAAAAAATAAATTTAAAAAAGAGTTATTTGCTAGTTGGGTTGTTTGTGTACTAGAAAGGATCACAGAAAATGGACAGTGTAAATGAAGATGTACACAGCTGCAGTGATGTCCATCTCCCAGATGAAAAGGAGTTAGGCAGTGCTGTGCCAGGGCTCTGACTCCACTACCAGATTTTGAGTTTTTTTGAGACTAAGCTACTTCTCCATTTACTTGTTATTGTCAGTACTTCAACATTACTGATATTTGCATGCTCTGCTGCACATTAAACAAGATGCTAGAGCGGTGTTTAGAGAGAGCATGCAACACACAAAAACACAGCACATGTGGGTGGTTCCTGAGCTTTCAAAATAGCTGGAGGGGTGGATGGTGCTGGCCAGGGCAGATTCCTTCTCTCCAAGGGTTACTGTGTGGGTGCAGAGTACTTCCTCGAGTAGGCTACAGTGCTGGGTTTGGTGCTGGTGCTGCTGCTGTGCTGAGTGAAGGGGGAAGCATAAGTCAGAGAGATTTTACCTGGAGTTACAAAATTCAGTGGGAGGTGGACCCCCACAAAATCTAAAGTCAGAGTTGCTCCTGGATGTGTCATTTATATAATTATGTGTGCCTGAACACATAGGTATGTGCATGCTGGAAAACATTACAAAAATGTAAAACACATTTATGAGGTCTGATGCAAAATGCAGTTTTGCCAATGGATAAAAGATTTAAAAATAAAACACATTTGGCAAGTTCCAGTTCCTACTTGCCAACTTGGAAGGGATAAAGGTGATCAGGGTAATGTAATTAAACATTTTCAGCCTTCATTTTCCATATTATTGTCTTCATTTTATTGCTCAGTGTTAAGCTAGCCTAAATATTGCTTCAAAACATGAGCTTTGAGGTCCTCCCCTTCTTGCACTCACACTGAGGGTTCTCAGCCACAGTCTCTAGTCACCATTTGTGAGTAATCATGAACTGGCGCAACTGCCATTAAACACAACACAGCACAAATCTGGTTAGTAGAAAAGACTGCACTTTATAGCCTTTTGCTCAGCAATAAGATGTTTTTGAGATTCCTCCTTGTACAGTGCATTGTAATGGGTTGTGTGATTAACAAGCAGCACTGCCAACAGAGTCAGACACCAGAGCAAAACACTTCCCTGCTCTTGCCAAGTAACAAATTTAGGGCCCAATTCAGTTAAGAGTACAGCCAGTTTCCTTGCTACAGAAGTTGGCCATGATTTTTACTGAAATAAGCTCTTTGCTTTCAGAATGCAGATGAAAATTCAAGACAACCTAATTAAAAACATTAATGATTTTTTTTTTCAATTGGTGTTTGCTTCTGCCTGACATGATTTAATGTCAGATAGCTCTGAACATCAGAGGTCTTCTAGATGTATGGCTGCAGCAAAGGATTCTTCATCCAACCCAGGGACACTTACTGTACCTCCTGCTAGATGAAATTCCCTTTTTTTTTTTTTTTAATTCTGCAAATGTAAACTACTTTTTCCAAGATGATGTTCCTTTCCTATTATGCTGCTACTTTCTTAAATATGCACACTGGCTTCCCAGCCTAATAATAAAGTCATGTCTTAACCTCCACAAAATATTTTTATAGTTGTTGTGTTTGGGCATCATTAGCCTGGCACAAAAAGACTTTGCAAGTAGAATATAGGTAACTCATAAGCACAAAGCACTTATTTATTGACCAACGTGCATAAATGGCTGTTAATATTTAGTGAGCTATGAGGTTAAGAACTGGTGTGCCCAGACTCCAGTACAGTACATCACCTGGGGAGCCTTCACCAGGTGTCAGTGAAGAGGGAAGGGCTGGTGGTCAAGGCTCTGAAGAACCATTAACAGAGGTGCAGAGCTTTTACCTTCCTCCATCAACAGTGACAGCTCTAATGGGTTAACCCCAACCTGGCAGTTCCTGACTGTCCCTGACTAGAACAGCCTCCAGCTACCCGCTCTGCATTTCTTTTCTTTAAGATTTTATCATTTCATGTTGAAGTTTTCTCTCCTGAATCCTTGATCTTCTGGCAACTGCAGATCAGCAGTTCTACCACTCCATAATTTTTACTTTTCTTATCTCTGAACAGACGGTCTCACAGCCCTGTATCAGCAGCCTGAGTCAAGGTTACACAGCTGGGGCGTATCAAAGCTGGACTCCTTACACAAGCAGTTAAAAACCCAGTAGTGGGGGATGAACTGACAGCAGGGGCTACAGAGAGAGGGTTACAGTCTGTCAAATCATCATTGGTGTTTCTTGGGTAACATTTTATTCCACTCAGGCCTCATTCCTGATTACTTCCCTGATCCTTCTGACTTCGCTTTCCATTTTTCTCCCCCACTACGGAGCTCTGAAAGATCAAGTCTAACTGCTAGCTTCCTTCAAAATTTCTCCACTTCTGCAACACTTTCTATCCAGAGTTGCCACCAACTGTTGTGCTTCAGCTGTCTGGTATGAACCTGTGATCTACTATTCATAAACCCTTGCAACAGAAACAATGTTTGGCACAAGTTTCTCTCTGTAGAGTTACGGTGCTCTGTCAGTAGGGAAAGGATATAATTCTGGATTTTTTTCCCCTATGATTGAGAGGAATTTTAGCCAAGGAAATATGTTTTCTTCTCTTTTAACCCTCTTCACAGCAAAACTCAAGAGGAACATCCAGAAAGGACACCATATGCTTGAGAATACGCCATCATATACTTTGTGAGCCCAGTAGTTGCTCCTGCCCTTTAGCCGTTAAAACTGCAAACAGCAGTGTATCTAGGTAGCCAAATCATGTTTATTACAGTGCATAAAGCCTGTGTGTCCAAACTACCTGATTATGAACTGCAGCAGTCATTTATCTGGGGTTTCCTGAAACCTTCAGCAAGTTGTCAAATCCCTTTTTCCTGGGCATATCAAAACCACACAAACAAGCAAACAAACAAACTGATCATTTAAACCCAAATGGTATATTTACTTACATGACAAATGGGGATCTGTGCTTGAATCTGTTGTAGGAGAGCTTCCAACCTGTGTTGTGTAGTCAGCCAGGACGGTAATTCAGTCAGGGTAATATTGATCTGTAGTGGTACACTGTGAATCCAGAAAGTTGCGGCTTGCTTCCAGCATTTCAAACATAGAACTACTTAGGAAAAATACAACTTACATTCGGATGCTTAATTTAAGACTCCAAAAATGTTCTGGATAGAAACTATATACAAATCAACCAAATGATTTACTATTCTTCGTCAATTTCACTATATTGTCTCTGTGCATTCTTTATACATAATGCAAGAAGAGCAGAAAATATATATACAATGGAAACATTAAACTGAATTTATGTCAAAAATGAACACATAGTGCGTAAATATCAGCTCAAATCTGACTGTTTTGCTCACCTAAGCCGAACAAAGCAATCAGTAACACCTTTCAGGAACAACATTCACTGAGTGGTATAGCACACAGCTATCCCCAGGGTCTAATCTGAGTATCGTATGCATCTGATTTAAGATCCAAATCCACATTTTCGCATCCACTACTTTTGGGCCACCCTACAGTGGTCCACACTCTGCTCCTCAGAGTCCTTTTAGGAATGGACCTCCTTTCTCTGTCCCCAGTTGCTCTAATCACATGGAAAATAAAAAGAAATAGAAGTTTGTAGAAGGCTAGAAATGATTGACCAAGAAATTGCAGAGTGACCATTGCTGGATTTACTGCATTTACAGTTTTCAGTGTGTGGATAAATTACACACACAGCAGGAAGGGCCAGTAGGCATCGCTACCTTGCATTTGGACACTCCACACATTGCTGAGTTCGAGGTATGGCCAGCTGCTGGGGGTTAATCTAAGGTGGTTTTATTACACAAGATCAGCAGTTATAGGTTTAAAAGTAAAATTATGATTAACTCTAACATTCAGTATAAATGTAAATAGAGCCATACAGATTAGTATGGTCTTATATTGGGGAATAATTTATTCATCAACAGCATAATCAACTACTCTTTCCTCCTCAATTTACTTCCAATTGAATCCACATTTCCCATGTAATTTTAGGTAGAAGAAAGATAAATTAGAATTATAAAAGTCTGGAGGACATTATGTTCTTTTGCTTGTTCTGTGAGCAGAGCACACCTTCAAGAACAACAAACAATTTCAGTTCCCTTTTCCAGTTGAGGGAATCTGAAAACACATCTCACACTAGTTATGTGAATTCCCTAAACACCGACTGATTGCTCAATCATTGAACAGTGCAGGAAGCCGAACCACAAGTTCCTACCTCTGCATTAAATGTACTCACAAGAAAACTATTTACCATTATATGGCTTCCTCAGACATCAAAGTGAAAATTGGTCTTTAAAAAATACCTAAACATTTTTGAGATATATGGCAAATATTATCCCATAGCCCAGCACTTTACAAAGTTCACCTTGAGCTCAAAGCTACATTAAAGACAATTATTTCAGGATACATAGAGGAAACAAGTTCTAACCTTTATCAAACACTTAGCAAGCGTAAGGAAATTTCTTCATGTTCAGATCTGCTCACTACAAGTTAACAGATTCAAGAAGCGGTTCTGTATCATTTGGCTGTACACATTACTTGTATGCATTAATGTCAGTGTAAGGGAATGCTGACCATAGTATTAATTTCGAAATACTAATTTCAGTATTTCAAAATGAAATACTAAAAATGTACATACTCCTTTTTGTTTCTAAAGAAGAGTTTAACATTTCATTGTTTGGATGTCAACAGAAATAAGAAAATTCTTAGTTTTTAAAATATATATTCTGTCAAAATATTCCATGTATGCATGTGTTGTAGGCTAATAGATGATGACAAAATAAAACAAAATTTAAACAGTACTGGTTTGTGATTTCATTGTTCTGTGAAGAGTTGATGACATTTAACTGTTTTGTACCATGCCATTTTGCCTGCATATAGTAATAACTGCTTTATGGAAAATAAGTTGAGAATCTCGTTACTTGACCTAGATTTACAATGGAACTTGTAAACTTATTTGCTTTCAATAAATCTTACAGAGACTGACCACCATCCTTGTTAATATTTTGATAGACATCCTCTTTTAATGGCATCTAATTACAAAACAGCCAGTGCAATATGCTACTAACATCAAAATTCAGTCTAGAAATAGTACTAACTGCCAGATTTAACTCATACATTTCTTTTATGGAGACCAGAAATAGCACTTCTCCTTTCTGACATTCATAATAGAAAAGATACTCAAAAAGGATCAGAAAAAAATTCTGAAAAAGGATAAAATCCATCTCATCTGTCTGTCTGAAGTATTCCTAAAGCACCTGCTTCCATGATGTCAAAGTATGAAGAGATCCGCTGCCTGTCTTCTAAAGAAATCATACTCTTCCTGTTACTAGGTCATGCAGATTGGTGAGGTCTGCAAGTCAGTCATCCCTGGAACAGGCAAAAAAGTGGAGGTGATACAAGACACTGCAATATAAGACATTGCACTCAATGTTATGTATTCTGGAAATTAACCTATGTTACTTAATTTCCTCAAAATCCTTTTCCTCAATTTGTTTCACAGTATGAAGGTGGAGCTGGAGCGTACTCTCATTCCTCATTGCTGCTGTTATCTCTACTAAGGGGAGTGGTGCACAAAGATCAAATCCAGGAAATTGCCTTTAGAATTTAACCTTTTTCCTAGCAAATCCTCTATCAATACTTAGGATGCCAGAAAGACAAAATTCCAAACTGGTAAACCAAGCAATAGATGTTGTAGTATGAATTTATTTGGGCAAGTACCAAAAAAGAACAACATTTAGAGAAAGTTAAATAAAATTCAGGGTTGTACATAAAGGTGTTGAAATAACAACCTTTAAAATGCATTCTAATAGCATATGTTTAAAATCCCATATTGCATCAGTTCACAGGGGAAATGGATCACTTCAGTAACTGACAAGTGTTTCTGCAAGGGGAAGTCTAATTCAGATGTTCCAATTTCTTTATACAAATGTTATAGTCACGTTGACCCTGGCTCCCACAGACTAAATGATCTGCAGTCATAGAGTAGTCCAGGTGAATATGGAAATAACAAAGAATGAGAAGGTTTAAAATGTGAGAAAGTATAGAACTAAACACAGGCATTTTTGACTGAACAACTTCTTAAGAAATTTATCAAGAAAACCTTCTATATCTTGCAGTATTTAGGGACTGGTTTTACCCTAGTCAGAAATTCATCACCTGTTGCCATCAAGTTGTACTGGATTGTCCTAACTTTTTATCTTACTTAAACTAGTGTATCTTATGTACAGACATTTTCATGCAAGTTTAAACCTGGTTTCATGAGGACGGATTCAGATTGTTAACTAAACCTTGATTAACTATGCATTTAATTACACTGCTGTAGCTTTGTGCACAGATGAGGCCTTAGCATTTCCTCCAGTCTCCCATAAGTTAATTTTCTGTCTCCTGCCTGACATCTATTTTGTACAGTCTCAGGTTCAAGAAACAATTTATTTATCATTTTGTGGTGGGTTGACGTTGGCTAGTTGCCAGGTGCCCACCAAGCCACTCTAGAAACTCCACTTCTCAACAGGATGGAGGGAGAAAATACAATTAAGAGCTCATGGGTTGAGATAAGGACACTTACCAATTACTATAATGGGGAAAACAGACTGGACTTGGGAAAAAAATAGTGTAATTTATTGCCAATCAAGCAGAGTAGGTTAATCAGAAATAAGAACAAATCTAAAAAAGAACCACTTTCCTCCCACTCCTCTTTTCTTCCCAGGCTCAGCTTCACTCCCAACACTTCTACCTCCTCCCCCTCAAGCAGTGCAGTGGGATGGAGAATCAAGTCAGTTGCTCTCAGTGCATAACGGTTCGTCTCTGCTGCTCCTTCCTCTTCATACTCTTTCCCTGCTCCACCATGGGGTCTCACTCATGGGAGACAATCCTTCATGAACTTCTCCAATGTGGGTCATTCCCACAGGGCTGCAGTTCTTCCAGAACTGCTCCGGCATGGGTCCTTTCCACAGGGTGTAGTCCTTCAGGAACAGACTGCTTTGGTGTGGGTCCTCCATGGGGTCACAGGTCTGCCAGTAAACCTGCTCCAGTGTGGGCTTTTCTCCATGGACTGTAGTTCCTGCCAGGAGTTCCAGCATGGGCTCTTCACAGGTCACAGCTTCATTTAAGGGACATTCACGTGCTCCCGTATGGAGTCCTCTACAGGTTGCAGGAAGACATCTGCTCCACAGTGGTTCTCCATGGGCTGTAAGGAGCAACCTGTGTCACCACAGTCCTCTCCATGGGCTGCAGTGGAATCTCTGCTCCGGTGCCTGGAGCACCTCCTCCCTCTCCTTCTTAGCTGACCTTGATGTCTGCAGAGTTGTTTCTCTCACATGTTTTAACCCCTGACTCCCAGCTGCTGTTGCACAGTAGTTTTTCCCTTTTTTAAACTATGTTTTATGTCAGAGACTCTACCACAGTCACTGATTGGCTCAGCCTTGGCCAGCGGTGGGTCTGTCTTGGAGTCAGCTGGATCTGGGTCTGTCTGACATGGGGGCAACTCTTGGTGTCTTCTCACAGATGCCACACCTGCAGCCCCCTCACTACCAAAACCTTGCCACACATGGCCATATTCTTTTCTTCAACTTTTTTCTCCTTTCAACATGCTGTAGAATGCAATAAAACTGTTCAGAAATGTCTAAAGTACACAAATTCATAGTCTGTAACACCAGACAGTATTATTGTTTGATGCAGTCTGAGTGCTAGTAAAAACGGTCATATAATTTCATCCTATGCTGTGAAAACTCACATGCAGTTCCTGATTTAAAATTAATCTGTTTGCAACTCAAAGTTATCATTTTTTTTATGATTCACTGTACTTAACCATATTGCACTATTCCCAGTGACTTCTGATAGCAACCAAAGCTCTCAGATTCCTCTGCAAGCATGACAAAGACTTCCTGTCTTGAGGGATTTGAAGCTCTGCTGTAGCTTCCCTCCATACTATGGACAAGATTCATCTCACGTAACTTTAGCTGACTAGTCTACTTTTGGACAGTGACAGGATCTTTCAGGCAGGAGTTTATCTGTCTTAGATGCCAAGGGCTTTAGACACGTCTCCTTATCTTATGAAATAGTCTATGAGAATAGCTGAGATAAGATGACTAACTTCTAAAGCTCTAAGATTAAATCAATAATATGGATGGGAAAAAGCATTTGCAGTGGTAAGTGAACACTAGCAAATCAGTGGTCCATAAAACAAATTATTTTAAATCTCCCAAGAAATATAATATTGCAAATGTATGTAAGTTCATATGTTATAGCAGATTTCATGTCAAAGTCCTACGGTGAGGGCAGAGATATCTTTAGTACATCAACAATAAGCTATAACTCATAAGTGGCAGTCCAGTCAGCTACACAATATTGAAGCAGATACATACACCACACAGTATGTGGACTACTCAGGCATAGAACAGAGCCTCAGAACTGTCCAGAAATACCAGTGGAGATGCTGCTGACTCTTAGAAAAACACGGGTATTTTTGGTCAACATTTTTACATTGTAAAAGTTTGCATATAAACCAGTAAAACCACAGGTCTATAAGGCCCTGGATCTCTAAAATGTATACCTTAAATCTGTTAGACCCAATGTCAGCATGGGTCTGCTGTGTGTTTGATCACTAAAACCCTTTAAGAGTATTAGGCATAATTCCACAATTCATCTAATCTGTGCTGGAGTTTAATGCAAAGCCTGTTATGTTCAAAACATCCATCTTTTTCCAGTGCTTTGCACATTAGGATGACTAATTTTAAAGTTAGCACTTCCATCTAACATGCAGCATAAGTAAGAAAGTTGCAATATGAAAGTGCACAGATCATTTACAAAGGGTTTACACTGGAATATATTAAGTGGCAGGAAAGAGCGAAACTTATTTTCTGACACTTCACCCCTACTATGTTCACAGACAAAGATTCCCTTGCTATTCTATTTTTACCATTGAGGCTAAAGACTAAAATCAACAAAGCCATTTTGATAGCTAAATGAGCAGAAGTTATGTGCTAAAGGGGTACCAGGTATTTAAATGCCTAGCAGATAAAACTATGCCCACAAATCTAACAGAAAACAATTTCCCCAGTTCCCTGAAGCTTAGAGTTGCTTTGAAAAAATGCAATTTTTATTCCTTCTTTCAGATCATCCATCTGCCCACTGAGAGTGGTATTAGGTATCTCAAGACAGTCTCATTGTCCTTAGCCCTCATTATAATTTCCTGTCTTCTTCTCCATGAATTAAACAAGCTAAAATAACTCACAGAAAAATAAAATACTGTGGAATTAATGCTTTTAATGGTTGCTTCCCTAGGCTTGCTGCTTTGCTGTGCCAGCCAATATGCTGGGTACTCCTGGAGCTGTCTGATGGGCACTCTTTGCAGGGCTTGAACTCATTCAGAATGGAATCAGCCACACACAGAACTTTCACAAGTTATTTGTGAAAAAGGTAGACTTCTCAAACAGAGAGTTTTCCATTTCTTTCAAGAAGACAACAGAAAACTGAGGACTCGTTTTAGCTGAGGTGCTTTCGTCACCCCATAAGAGGCTGTACTGTTGGGTTAGTCATCCAGCACTCACAGCATGGAAAGGTGTTCTTGAAAGTCCTAGCAAGAAAGAAAGTAATCAGTGCAGAAATGTTCTTGTTCCCATTTTCAATAGTTTTCCAAGAATCTATTTTTTTTTT
This sequence comes from Caloenas nicobarica, assembly GCF_036013445.1. Lineage (NCBI taxonomy): Eukaryota > Metazoa > Chordata > Aves > Columbiformes > Columbidae > Caloenas > Caloenas nicobarica. The sequence continues at coordinate 30,504,037 of NC_088247.1, forward strand.
TGCATTTCCCTAAAGAGAATTTAAATTAGCTTAATTTTTATGCAGCTAATCTTCAGTAAAAAAAAAAAAAAAAAAAAAAAAAAAAAATCATGACAATTTTGAAAATATCTTGCTTGGAAGTAAGTTAACACTGGAATTCCTCGGTCTATTTAAACTTGTCACCTTCAATTGTTCATAGTGACAGATTTTCTAATGCTCACCAGGCACTCACGCATTTCATGTTTGTTGGAGTGTGCATCTTGTAATGTTCACAGCTGCACTGATTCGATCATTCCTATTTTTGCTACTGATTTGGAAAGGCTTCACAGTATGAGGGAGAATGAGGGGAGTAAATCGGTGATGCTGATTTCATCCAAGCGTTCTTTCAGGATTCATAAATATAGAGAAAGCTTAATTTCACCATTTTCCTGAAAGTGATTTAATTTTCATCATTGCGTTGTCTTTTATCAGATTTTCTTTTATTATTATAGAGCATTGAGTTAAAAAAAAAAAAGGAATAAAAATAATACAACAATACCTCTAAGCTCTAGATAAGCATCTGTTCAAGCTGTTCAACTTTGTCTAAATAGTTCCATGCCTATTTTTTTAATAGACTTCAAAGACAGGGGCATTATCAGCCTTTGCCCCTGCCCCTTCACTGAATACATAATCCTTCCTATGAAGTGAAACAACTTCATCCAGAAAACATGTGAGTTTCAAAACAGCGTGAGAACTAAGACACCAATGAGAGTGACTTTTTCAAATATCCGGTCCAGAGTATTTCAGTCTTTTTCAGTGTGCCTACCTGCATAACTTTCCCAAAGAAGATACAAACCATTTCAGAAATTTCACATCTCTACAGTTCTAGAGCATATGTGGACTTGGCCTTTTATTTGCTGTTTATCGAACCGTAGAGGTCTACAGAACAAAGACTGAAAATCACTGTTCTGGTGTAAATCAGGGATAGCAGAGATGCGAATATGCATTTCCCCATATCCACAGCAGTGCCTTCCTCATCAGATGTTCACAGAGGAAGTTGTGTATACATACAAGATTGTGAGTCAAATACTCAATGGGCAGGGAGGAAAATGTGGCTTATGCAGCAACCATGAGGCAAGCAAAATGTCCTTGTAGTTTTATTTTCCTAAAAAAAAATCCAAAGATTGTAATTTCGTATGATTCACAATGTGAAAATATTTACATCTTTATAACATATGGATAGAAACTTGTTTGTTATTCAGATCTAGTTATGATTTTGTCACATAATTTGAGCTGATGAGGGCTTAGAAACTCAGGGATCTTCAAGGACAGGAAATGCATGAACCACATTTTGGTCACAATATAATTTACAGAATTCCTGGAATTTATTTGGACTCTCTTTCATTTTTTAATTATTTACTTATTCTACTCATAAAATTTGCTTTCAGGGAAAAAGAGAGAGAAATATAGATTTAGAATTGCATCCAAATGTGATGCTGACTTCCATAAACAATGCAACTAAATAAACACATCCAAGTCTCACCAGCCCATTTTATCAATGCAGTGCAGGTTCTGACTTTAAACTCGAGACTTTTTTCACTTAAGATGCTTATTCCTGTCATTTTTTCAGCTGAAAACACCCATTGTGATCTATCTTTTTTTCTTTATGTTACCACATAATTCATGTAGACATATGAGCCATATCTTGGAATGGAGCTATGGGGAAAAGGTTTTGACTCAATTAACAGGAATCCTAAAGGAGGCTGCAGTGACAGCTGTGGCTTTGTTACCTATTTTGAGGTAATACTTTTCGCCATTGCACATATAGGTCCTTTCAGAATTCAGGTGAAATACAAGATCACAGAGCTGTCTGAGTTTCACTCAAAACTACGGAAGGCACATTTATTTGTCTAAGTGCCTAACAAAAAAGTAAGTTTCTTTCATACACACAAACATCACTAACAAGTTCCCTACCTAATAGAACAAAACTCAATAGAAATAAATCAGATCAAGCCTTCACATATCTCAAAACTCACAGTACCAGAACAATAAGAATAAATCAACAAAAGACTAATAAATGATGCTACCAAACGTACCATAGAAGGTCAAATGATCATAGCGCAATACCTGTATCATTTACAAGGCAGTGTAAATATACATAATAAATTAACAATTGTCAAATTAAATCCAATAGATTGTTTTCTCTTATTTAAGTAGGTTTAAGTGAAAGGAGAGAAATATGTCTTAAATAAAACTATGGTGTTTAAAAAAGTAAACTTGTTATTCCCAGGATGCTCAAACAATATAGTTTTTTCCCCATATTCTCTTAGTGCATAAATCATTAGGAGAGTTAAATGTAAAACAACCTTTAAGGGAGCAGGACTGAGCCAAGGATTTAATGAAAAATAGCCAAGTAGCTAGCAAACAGGAGTGCAGTAAAAAGGAAAGATTCATCAGGGATCTTACCTAATGAAGATGGAAAAGACCTTGGAATACCTGGAGTAGCAGTTATTTGAGACATTCAAGGACAGGTTAGTAAGTGTCAGCATTTGTCAGCAATGACTGACGTATAAATTATTCTGCTTTTTATATGGAGTTTGCACTAGGTTGTCTCCCATAGACCCTTCCAGACCTCTTTTTCTAGGAATTCATGAATCTGGATTGGAAAATGACCTAAGAGTCTCCATATCTTAACAAATGCTGAAAAATATTTCAACAATGTTGTTCTTTTTGTGTCTGTTGCTACACGGAACAAGGTATTGGAGCACTTGAGAGCCTGATTTCTCACCTGCATCCAATCAGGTCTCAAGAAAAAAGAAGAATATCAGGAAACCAGTTGTGGTTCTGTGATCCCAGACCATCAATGAACAAGACAGGACTGGACTGAGTTGCTAGATTCAAGTTATGTGTTGACCTTGAGAGACTATACCAGGGTAGAGTGATAGGTTGAAAAGTCCCTTCTCTGTGATGGCCCCTTCCTGGCAGAGAAGGGCAAGAGGTAGGAGAAGAAATGAGCTACACTACTCTCTATTTGGATATTTCTATGAATGTATATAAACTTTCTATTTCCTCGTGTTTATTTTAATTTATATTTACTTTACAAGTACTCCTCCATTTCCAACCCCATTTTCCCCAGGCATTTGAATATTTATGAAGCTATATAAATAAGAATATATGAAGATTGAGTATTCCTTTATACAAAAGCAGTAGTAGGATTGACAGAATATTTGTACCTTTCAGTGACTGATGTTGAAAATTGCAAATATAATTTTCCCAGAGGAGCCATGTGACTCTTGAAAAACCTGCTAGCTTTATACTTCCCATTTGAGGAAAAAATACTAAATAAATAAAGAAAGAAAAGCAAGATGCAGGGAGGAAAACTCTAGGTACTTTGTGAGGCTGCAGTTAGTACTTGTCCTTTCCCAAGCACTTTTCCTCCTGCCATTTGAGCAGCAGAGACTGCTCTGCTTAACGAGTCGCAGTGTACACAGTTACAACAATCACTGTCAGTGTCAAGCTTTTTAAGATGACAGCCTCATACATCCTTTCATGTCATCCTTGTTAGTAATAATCCAGCAGTACAGCACTGCATGGTACAGCTATGTGTGTGACAACAAAACTACGATTTTATTTCTTTCTTCCTTTGTGTTGCGGCTTTAAATATCCACAACTTCCCTGCAACTATCTTCCAGTTCTCTACAGTGCTATCTAAGCACAATGTAAAGAGTTCAGCTGCCATTTCATTCTCAGAGTTGCTGCTGCCAGAAATTAAAGGACACAAATTGTGCTCACTCTTGAGCTGCTAATTTAGTGCTGGTAAAATGCTAACAACAGGGTAAGTTCCCCTGTAGTTAGGACTCAGGAATTTTTGCACTGTGCTATGAAAACTCTGTTCTTTTCTGGGGAGTGCCACCACTTAGGCTTTTGCTAACAACAGTGTTGAAAATTTGGCACAAGATTCGTTCATGCAGATGCAGCCAGAGACCTTGCTTTTGTGCTTCATTATTGCTGTTTTCCTTAATTCAAAAATAAGTCGTTCTAGATTGAACATAAATGTTTTATTCTTTGACTAGGGAAACAATGAGATGACAATCCAAGACTAATCACATTTTCAGTAACAATAACTGAATAGGTTTACTCAGCATGCATACATTTTAAAAGACAGTTTCATAACTGCATTTTACTAGAGGGCAGTAAAACCTTCCGCTTCACTGAGCAGATCCTGTGTCCAAATCTTCATTTACATCCCTGTGTGGGCTGTAACACTGCAAACTTGGATTTGAGTGCACTTTGCTCCCACCTTCATCTTCTCCCAGCCATTACAATTTATCTGAAGAATAAGAGTAGATCTACATTAAGCTAGAAGCAGTATTGCTATTTGTGGGCATCTTCTGTTTTCTTGCAGTCTTAGTTAATCTATTTATGTGAATGCGTTTATTTTGTCTCTTAGTTTTGGTGGATTGTTTGGGGATCTTTTTTGTTCTGAGAATGTTTGTGCTGAAACACAATTTTATGAAATTCACTTTATTTCTGAAAGCAAAAATATCTGTGAGCCTGCTTTAAATATCATATATTATATTAAGGACAAGCACCAGTTCTCTTTTTCTGCACCACATGATGTAGATAAAGAAACAAGAGAGTCCCTTTTTACAAAGGCAGCTCACTGCCATTTGCATCTTTCTTCTAAAATGTTGGGCAGTTTTATTCAAATCTGATTAAGTGACTTGTAATATGCTCCCCGCATGAATGAGATATCCTCAGTTATGTGTGATAATCTTCTATTGTTAAGATATTTTTCCCATTGTGCAATATCCAGTGTTGCATTTCCAATGTAAGTATATTCACTGGCAGAGAAAAAACAGTTTTATTAGCAAGAAAGATATATTTTGGAAGCATTTGGTTACTTAGCAACAGCTTCAGGTGTTAGAACTTCTTTTACTAACACTCAGAAAAAAAGGATACTGCTTACTACAGTACATTAGATCAGCATGCTTTGTGTAAAGGATTTTAACAGTCAAGAGATGTGACTGTGTTTAAGATTACTTTTTCCAGTCACTAGTTCATTGTCAGCAGCAGCTACAGAGCAGCTTTATGTGCATTCAGAGACAGCCAGGAAATTAGTTTTGCATGACTGACTCTGCACTGTAGCACTGAGAACAACTCTCACCCATTTCCTTAAACAATTGTTTATTTCTTGGTGTGATAACAATGTTAAATATCCCAATTCTAGAGGAAAGAGCCCAGAGACTTCATTTGCATTCAAGGTAAAAAAGTATTAGCACTAGTGAAGTCCTAGCTCATTTCTGGCACTACAAGGGCTATGTTTTTTTAAAAATTACTATTGAAAGTTCAGAAGAACTCCTGATATCTTGTTTAGCATTTTCTTTGAAGCTAAATGTCAGCAAACAAAATCAAGTAGAATTAATAGAGCATTTTTAAAGAGAGAAATCTGAAATGAAATAAAATCCTTGAATCAAAAAGAAGGTTTATTAGACTTTTTATGACAGGAAAACAAGTCAGATCTTTTTAAAGTCTGTATGGACTGAGAATTAAGATGATTCATTGCAAAAGCAAAGACTTAGGGTTCAGAAGGCAGATATTCAACATATTCTTTTTAAGTAACCTTTTGCTCAAGCTGCTTAGGATTCCCCAACCCTGTTGTTTAGCCACATTCCCCAAGGTAAGCACTGAAAGTCCTAGGCGGGAGTTTGGCACCTTTGAACAGGCCCTGAGAAGGTGGTTTGCTGCCTTCCAAACAGCATAAAACAGACTGGTCTCTAAGGAAAAACCAAGAATAGTGTGCATCCAGTACCTGGCTTCCCTACTCACATGAATTTATGAAGACACAAGAAGGACTCAACATTCATTGCATTGAACCCTTCCCTGAAAATACGAACTATATCCTTGATCCCTGAGCACTGTCAGGGCTCACTCATTTCTTTCAAAACCCATCCAAAACCCAAAACCCAACCTTTCATTTTCCACTCTTAGGATAGTGGTTACAGTACTCATTCAGGAACATGTAAAGGTGCAACTCAAGTTTGGGAAAGCTTAAAGGAAAAAACACAAGGCACATGGAAAGCTCATGAAATTCCAGAGTTAAGCAGTAACTGAGTGTTTTTTCAGCAACATCATTTTGGATTTACACAATACATTCTCTCTAAGGCCTGCTTGAAGTCCCTGAATCCTTTTATTGGATCCTGACAACTTCTGCTTCCTTTCTAGCTATGAAGTTAAACTGAAAATACTGTCAGTGGTTTGTATTGCTCTTCTAAAATGGAGAGTTCTTCAACCAGGGATTGCTTTCTATCACAAGTTTCCATAACGCGTTAGCGGATAATGCTAAAAGACCACTAAAAACAGCGTGCTTTCTAGTAAAGCTCATTATTACTAATATAGTTTGGCTCCAGCCACATACAGAATATTTTTCAGTTTGTTTCCCAGCTAAAGCAAAAAGTCCGCTCTTATTTATGGATTTATCTATTCAGTTGGGTACATTTGTTTCCTGTAGCAACGTGCACTGTTTATTATCAGAGAATGAAAGAATATTGCTTGCCGTCGTGATAATTCTGCATTTTCTATGATGTCTGATAAGAGATTTTTTTTTTCCTTATTAACCTCTGGTACAGCAAGACAATTTCATGCTGTCAGTAAAATAGTGACAAGACTTGGCTCAGAGTTTCCTTTTTTCTATCCTCTTTCAAAAAAAAAAAAAAACAAAAGCAAAATAAAATAAATCTCTGATCTATAAATATAGATTTCATGAAATGCAGAGGACGTTCCATATTGGCTATATGCAGGGAAGAAAGATAATGACAATTTATTTGGTTTTTTAAATGTATTTTACTGGGATGAGTAGCTGAGTAACTTCAGTTTTCAGTCTTGAATGAGTCGGCAAGGAATTCACTAGTGATGGAATAAGAGTGATATGTGAAGGATAGACAAATGCTTTCGTGTAAGGAATATGTGTTATGTGGCAGGAGTGAAGCTATCAATTTGAAATTTATATCACTCTGTCCAGTCCAAAACACCTCCTCTGAAATGTGTCTGTAACTTGTCTTCCTTCAGCAAGGAAGAGGTGTTGTGACAACCAGTGTGACCACCATCACAGTTATTGCAGGTAAATGTACCTATCCAGCAACACGTCAATAAAAATCCAGATGAAGAAATAAAAACTTTGTCAGATCATCATATTAAATGCTACAGCTAAAACCTGTATGCCATGCCAGGTTCACTAAGATCATGCATGCTATATAATTCCCCTGACATATCCTTTAGAAACAGACAACCATCGAAAAAAATGCAGTTGGTTGTAAACATAGTAATGCATACCCCTCAGAGTCCTCATTGCAATTCTGAAGAAAAAAATAAGAATGTTGTTTATGCATTTTATCATAAATTGGCAAGCCACCACATTTAAATAAATTAAATTCTTAACTAAGCATCTCACTGTAATAAGAAATGAATGAGTCATCAATGTGCTCTGAAGGAAGGTCAACAGCATCCCGGGCTGCATTAGGAAGAACATTACAAGCAGGTTGAGGGAAGTGATCCTTCACCTCTGCTCAGCATCTCACTCACATCTGGAGTACTGAGTCCACTGCTGGACTCCCCAGCACAACAGACATATGGACATAATAGAGCAAATCTAGTGAAGGGCCATGGTGATCGTTAAGCACTGGAACATCTGGTGTATGAGGGGAGGCTAAAAGAGTTGAGGATGTTCAGCCTGGAGAAGAGAAGGCTCAGGGGGCATCTCATCAATGTCTATAAATACCTGATGGGAGGGAGTGAAGATGAGGGAACCAGACTCTTCTCTTTGGTACCTAGTGACAGGAGAAAGGGCACTGCACACAAACTGAAACACAAGAAATTTCATTTAAAGGGGTTTTTTTTTTTCTTTTTTTTTTTGAGAAAGGGATAATGATTTTAAACTAAAAGAGGGTAGATTCAGACTAGATATAAGGAAGAATTTTTTTACAATGAGGGTGGTGAAACACTGGAACAGGTTGTTCAGAGAGGCTGTAGATGCCTGATTCTTTAAAACATTCAAGGTCAGGTTTGACGGAGCTCTGAGCAACCTGATCTAGTTGAACATGTCCCTGCTCATTCCAGGGACATTGGACTTGATGACCTTTAAAGGTTCCTCGCAACCCAAAACATTAAATGATTCTATGATTTTGTGATTCTGTAAAATGGAACCTCAGCTAAGGGTTGTACCTAGAATTCATCATTCAGTTAGAAAGTTAATAACCAGTACAAGAAAACATGCAAATCATATAACACATGACTGATTTCCATAAAGCACTAATTGCACTAACCTCTCTGATGTAGGAATTAGATCCTGCAAATCTGCAATTTATTGGCTGACTGATGTTTAAACCTTTGTCTTCCTGCTTTAATTTATAGACAGAATGATTATACCTATTAGTTTTACCTAGTTCTGAGCTGGTGTTGCACATGCCCTTTTACAATTCGGGGTGATCTGAGGTTGCATTTGCATATGCCACTACATAAAAGTGTAGTCATTCATAGTTTTAAAAGTGTTATTAAAAAATTAGCACTTATTTTGCAGTGTGTTGGAGGGTCAAGCTATGTCTTCCTCTTCAGATCTAGGAAATTCTCTAAAGGCATGCAAAGAGACAGAGGCAGGCTTGGCCCAGAGTGGGTGAGCAAGAGGAGCCTTTCAGAGAGCAAGAAGAAAAGCAAAGAGGTGGACAGTGTAGCAAAATTCCACATTTGTATGTGCATCCAGTTGTACAGTAAGGGGTTATATAGGGCGGTGGCCTGAATCAAAGCCTTAGTCTAGACCCTCGTTCAACCTGTAGACATTCACACAGTAGTATGACAACTTATGGGGAGATGTGAGTTACTCGAAGAGTAACACTCAGGTCACTTATTTCTAGGGGCTACAGAGGTGTAATTGATATAGTAATAAAATGGTCCAAAACTCAGGCTTACCAGATATCACAAGAGCGAATTTGTGGAAACAGTTAATCAAGCAACAACAGCAGACCAAATGCGAGGTAATGGTCTTTGTAGTAACTCAGAGTGTGGCCCAGGTGAGAAGCTGAATGAATTCAACCCCAGGAGAAAAAAAAACCAAGCAGCTTGACTATACCACAAATAATGGTAGACAATTATCTTGAAATGTAAGCATAAAATGGAGCATAAAATGCTTTTGGTTTCAAGGGCTCTCTCTAAGTCCTTTAGTATACATTTATTTTAGAGCACGGTTAACAACAACAAAGTTAGGTCAGGTTGTTCAGGGCCATATCCAGTCGAGTTTTGAATATACCCAAGGATGGAGTTTTCACAGCATCTCTGGGCAGCCTGCTCTAGTGCTTAATCACCCTCACAGTGATTTATTTATTTATTTATTTATTTATTTGTCAACCTGGAAGATCTCTTTCTGCATTTTGTTTCTGTTGCCTCCTGTTATTTCATTGTGCACGGCTGACAGAAGTCTCATTCTGTTTTCTATAAACACCTTTAATTTTTGGTAGACTGCAGTTAGATTTCCTTGATCTTCTCTTCTCCAACATAAGTAACTGCTATTCAGACATCTTCAGTTCCTCCACCATATGCTCCAGCCTCTAATCATCTTGGTAGTCCTTTGTTGGACTTTCTGAAGCTTGTCAATTTCTCTTTCTTACAAAGCAGGAGGGTGATAGTGGGCATAGTATCACATATATGGCCTCAAAGCATGAAAGAGAAAGGAATAATTGACTTGCTGACTACACTGATACTAACATAGTATGCAGTTAGCTTTCATTGCTACAAGGGTGTTTTGTCTACCAGGGCTGCACAATCCTCTTCTGCAGTGCATCTTCCTCCCTGGCCATCTCAGATGGCAGGACTTTTTATTTGGCTTTGATGAATTCTTGAGTTTGTATTAGCCTCTATCTCCAGCTTTTCAAGGTCTCTCTGAATGGCAACCCTGCCATCCAGTGTATCAAGCAGTCCTCACAATCTGAGGTCTGACATCAGCTTAATGAAAAAATATTTGGTCACCTAACCAGGCTGTTGATTAAGATGTTAAATAGCATCAACTTCAGTATCACCCAAAAAACACCACGCGTAACTGGTTGCCAGTTAGGTTTTGAACCATTAAGCCTAATGGTCCAGTCAATTTTTTTCCTCTTTGTAGTTTACCCATCCAGTCTGTATCTCCCCAACTTGGATACAACAATGCTATTACGGGATGCATTGTCAAAAGCCTAGACAATGCTAAAGAGAATGTCATTCACTGCTCTCCCCAGTGCCAGCCATCTTCTCAGAGAAGGCATAACCATTGGTATAGCACAGTTTTCCCTTATTAGACCTATGCTAGTTGTTCCACATCACCTTCTTGGCCTTTATGTCTTGCATTGGAATCTAGGAGGATTTGCTCTATAACATCCCAGAGACCGAGGTGAGGCTGATTGCCTTGTTCCCTAGATCCTCTTTTTTCTCCTTTTTGAAGACGTCTTTTTCTAGTCAGCAGGAAAATCTACTAGTCACCATGACCTTTCAAAGACCATAGAGAAAGGCCTCAGAATAACATTAGCCATCCTGCTTGGCACCCTCAGATGCATGTCTGGTAGCATGGACTTGTGCATATCCAACTGGATTAAATAGTACCTAACTTAGTCTCTACTATGGATAGTACCTCTCTCCCTCAAGCTCAACTACCAGGGACAGAGACCTAGGAGGCCTGAGACCAGTCTTTACCAGAAGAGGCAAAGAATGCAGCAAGTAATTCACACTTTTCCATGTCCTTCATCAGTGACAGACCTCTCCATCTAGAAGGCCAATTTTTTTCTTTGGCCCTCCTTTTGTTTCTGATGTATGTCCAGCAGCCTTTCTTATTCTCCTTCCTATCACTCTCCATTTTTAATTCTGTATGAATTTTCATCTTCCTAATTCCACTTCAGCATGTCAGAGCATGATTTTATCTCCCTCCCTGGTATCCCATCTATACTTCACTTTCCATACATACTTCCACTTCCTGTATGCATAGGCAAGTGTGTCCTGTGGGTGATGACCACCTTCTTTCAGACTAGTCTTAGGATAACAAGATCTCAGATTGTGGATTTTCTTTATAGTGGTCATGAGAAGTATGATATTTTATCTATCTCACTTTATTCGTGATTCTAGCTTGTTTTTTCAAGGGTAACTCTCTGAAGAAATTCTGAACAAATGGAACAGAACATGTAATTCTCTCTCAAACTATGTTTAAATCTAGGCTGAAGGATCAAATGTTACCTGCAGTCACTGCAAAATTAAAAGAACAAACAGATCTTTCTCCTGGCAATTCTGACATAAAATCCTTTTTAACTCTGTAACAGATGTGCTTTAAACATATCATGAGAGAAAAGAAACAAAGTTTCCCAGGTGAAGTTTCATTTTCCTTCATCCTCACTGACAAACAGCTGGAATGCAGATAATGTACACTCCTCTAGTTTCCTATACACTCTCATTATGGTTAATGACCTAGTCAGTACAATTTTTAACTTCATCTATACTTTGCACATACCTAGCCATGTCTTCACTTTTTCAGCATTTCCTAAAATATTTTTTATCTCTTTTGCTTGCAAATAAATCCTTATCTGGTCACAGAAAGATCATTGCTCAAAACCAGTCCTGTCTAGTTCCATTACAATAAAAATTATCTAGGTTAAAGAAAGTAGGATATTTCAAAACAAGTAAATTGAAGCTTATATGTACAAGACTTAACTTAAATAACCTGTTTTCTTCACAGCATTAGTCTCACCTTGAGATCATTGTCAGAGAGCAATGATTCAAACGATATGGAACAGAAGTACAAGATGCATATTTAAACTGAGATGCTGGCTCAGACAGAAAGCAGAGAAACTTTCTGCTTCATGATGTTTCCTACTTTTTCTGAACAAACATAACCATTTGTTTCTATGAAACAAAGCTTTTTTGATTCCCTTATAGCCTCTTTGAGGCAATTTGTAGCTGCAGGGTGTACTGAAGGGAAACTTCAGTGGACTGTCCAAATGCATAATTGAAACCGCATAACCATAGGATTTTGTACAGGGTCACGATACTGGTGAGATATTTTACCACTTGGATCTTAAGTGCTTCACTGGCTTAGATTTTATAGAATGATTTTATAGCAGGGGAAAAAAAAAAAGTAAAAAGAGGGAATTACAATTACTGTGACAGGAAGTTCAATGTTTTGACAGTGATCCAGAGGTGGCAAATTAGATGCACATATAAGCAAAACTGGGAAGGTTCAGATTTAAATATCAGAAAGCTGATCTGGAAGCAATATAGAGGTCAAGATCAAGAGAACTCCTAATACAATTATTCTCTTACCCAGAAAGACTTTATCCTGAAGGACCAGATAGGAATGTTAGATGCAGTCAACCAAAGAAAATGAATGAGGTACATTCTTTTGAAAATGGATGAAGAGACAATTAGAATTGAGTGTAATGATGTTTGACTTCCATACAGACTGGCTGTTCTCCATCATAAAACAACCAAGACTGAAATGAACAAATGAAGATGTTTTACAGGAGAAAGCATTGTGGGGTAGTGTATATGAGAAAAGCTGTAAAATCACCCTTAAGTTCAAAAATAATGATAATAAAAATAATAAAAGATTGGCATAAAATCAAAATTCGAAGTAGGAAGTTAAGTCTTGTCATCATTTAAATATACACAAAGAGAGTAGCCTTAAATTTAAAAAATGTAAACAAATCAAGTATTCTGAACATCTGTCCATCAAAATCAGAAGATCTATGTTTTAGAAAAGCTCAGTAGTCACATTCAAAACAGCCTGGAAGACCATTCCGAAGCGCATATGAAGACAAGGAATTAAATTATTTCTAGTGATTCTAGAAACTTGTTTGAAAATGATCATTTGGCAATGTGATCATCTCAGCTGAAAGGCTATGAAGATTTAAATGTGTTTGTTCAGAAGGAATTTAAATGAAGCTAAAAGTTAACTACATATATTATTGTGATAAGCCAAAGAAAAGTGGGTAGAGACGAAACTATTGAGTGTGGGACCCTTGCTTGTTATTCAGAAGGGAATCAGTGATTTGCTGAATCAGGGGCCAGATGTCTAAAGAAGTGTCTGAGGGATCAGACAGAAGCAGGGAATAGTTTAGTAAAAGGAAATTTGAGTTAAAGAGGAGAACAATTATTAAATGGGAGACTTGGAAATCGAGTCAATGAACTAAGATGAAATACCAGGAGTGAGGGAAGAAAAAATATGGTTTGTAAGATACTGATGAATTCTTGCTGTATCAATTTACTGCCAGATGAGCATTTTAGCCATACACATCCAGCACAGTTTTCAGTTATTACACACACATGCCAAAATTGCCTTTTAATGATAACATTGATGTATTCTACAGATGTATTGAGTATAAACTTAAATTAAATGTTTTCAATTGGAAAAATAATTAAACTTCTTATTCATTTTAGAGCATATCATGGTGCATTTTAATTTGGAAATAAAAGAGGATAACACTAAATTACACTAATAACCAAAGTAATGCTAATAATTTTGAAATGAAAAAGATAAGAGTTCATTGATTGTGAGCAATTAGTCTGTAACAGCAGGTAGCATGAGATTTCATTTCACTGAAGAATTTCTGCTTTGTGTCTTCAAGGGATTAAGTTTTTCACGTTTAAATGAATTTTTAAAAAAACCTGAAGCATCATAAGATGTACATACATAAAGTGACAGTGAACCTTGTCCTTTCCCTTTCTAGTCTCTGTGACCCTGACTGCATACAACACTTATATTCTACAGGTCCCAAGGAAGTATCTAACTCATTTTTCCTGAACCAGTTAGTGTTCCTTCCTCACACCCAGGTAGTATTCTTGGACCTAAACTCCCAGATATACGCACCTGGAGTTGTCAAGATCACATGTGAACACCTACGACGGGTGGTGGCTCAACCTTGGATGGCTGCGGAGCCCCATCAGCCTCTCTATCCATCACTATCCATCCTCGGCAGGGAGAAAATAAGACAAAAAGCTCATGGGCTGAGATAAGGACAGGGACATCACTTAACAATTACCATCACAGGCAAAACAGACTTGACTTGGGGAAAAATAATTTAATTTCTTGCCAATTAAAATAGAGTAGGATAGTGAGAAACAAAGACAAAAACTAAACTACCTTCCTCTCACTCCCACTTCCCCCTTCTCTGATTTTGGTGTTCACAGGGCTGTTTCTCAATTTATTTATTTTTTTAACTCACTCCTCTGTGTTGTGCAGCATTTTGTCCTCATGCATTTAAGAATACATTTCCCCGAGGCACGACAACCTTGGCTGGGGGGCTCAGCTGTGCCCTGTGGTGGGTGGTTGGAGCCGCTGGAACCAGCTGTGTCCAGCTGTGTCCAGCACAGGGCAGCCCCGGCCTCTCCTCACAGAGACCCCTGCAGCCCCCGCTGCCAGAGCCTGGACACCTGCACCCAGTACAGATTCAGAATCAAGCACAAACTGAAATGTACCCAGTTTGTGGTCCACTGTTTCTGAGGTCATGGTCAAGAGCAGGGAGTTCCCAGCTCTCCTCCATCTGGCAACAACAGGCTTTGTTAGTCAGCGTTTACATTTACGCAGTGGTCATTCTGCAGTGCAAGATATAGACACACCAGTACAGCCTGTGAAGTTGTTTTGGAATTTTATTTGAACTAATCCAAACACTCTGTGAGATGTTTTCACAAAATATATTTGTCTTTCCCAAGGCTTTGTACAGCAATATTTTTAGCCTGTCCAACTGAGATGCAGCTCAGCATACTTCTTTCATGGAATCCAGCCTGTATCAAGCTGCAGGGCTAGCACAACTGATGTACTCTTCCTATTTGTGGTTCAGTGGCTATTTTAGCAAGATGTAGGAAAATGCTGATGAATAATATCACAGTAGTATTTTCTACTTGCACATATTTAAGAGGAATTCATTCATGCTTCTGGTAAGAACATGTCATGACTTCCCATATGCAAACTGGAATGCTTGAAGCATGAACTCTGCACACACAGGCAAGACTGTGTTGTCACAACCACTGTGGTCACTCATGCTAGAGGGGCTTTTATTTGACACCTACCTCTACCAATTTCCTCAAGATAATGTCTGAACATTTTAGCTGCTTGTCCCTAAACTATGCTGCTTGCAGAACTTGCAAAAGTAAGCAAAATCCTACTGTACCCATCTGTATGGCAAGACAACATCTTCTAATAGTTGCTTAGCTCATTTCAGCAACCCAAATGATGGCTGCATTTTCATTACAAGATGGACAGAAAAGAAGTCTTCTTTAAAGTAAAATCATACTTCCTTTCGTATCTTCAGCAATTGTAATACTTCTGCCAATATCTCATGCAGCTGAGTCCAGAGTTGAAGCACATCCACATTGGACATAAGAGTTTTACATGGAGGCAGTTAAGAGGAAGCAAAGAATAAAAAACAGGTTAGAGCTGAGGATAAGCTTTTATAGGATATATGCCTGAGACATGACAACTCTACAGCGATAGTGAGGAGAATGACAGATGTACTCCAGTGGCTGGGAAAGAAAATTAGCTTCCTCAGGATCTAATTTGAGCATACTTGTTTGTTTTGCCAGAGCTATGTTATAAATACATTCTGAAGAGTGCCAATCACTTGTAAAGCAATCTCAGAATGATATGCATTCAATTACAAAACAGTGTCCTGGTGTGAAATCTGGAAGACTTTTTTCTTAAGCCATTTAAAACTAGACTATATAAATACCTCAACAGCACTTTGTAGAGAGAATCATACCCCAAAAAGAGCATTACCTTAATGACTCAATAGATGTGTTGATTTTCTAATTTGTATGACAGAGTCGTCTCATAGTGTACATAACTAGAGGGCTGTAACAAATACATGCATTTTGCTTGCTATATTCAGTAACAGCCTCTCAGGAACCTGGAATTAATAATTTCCTTATTCTTCTGTGCTTCTGAAATGTTTTTCACAATATTTCAAGGGCTGTATTTACAAATGAATTATCTAGAACTAATCTATATTATTACAGTGAGAAATGAATTCCTCTTTTACTAATAGTAACATTCAAATGTTGATACAATTGCTACTCTTTAACCAGTGATCACGATCCCTAAATTCTCATAGTAAAGACTGAAAAACATAAACCCGAGGTTCAGGCAACACAGACAACCAGGCTAAGGCTACATTTCAAGCAATTTGCTTTGTCCTCTTGCATAGGAACACTGCTGCAACTTTCGGCAGACTTGTATATTTTTCTGGTGGTACAATAGCCACTGATGGAGGACAGGTCACTGCTTTTATAATTAGCAAGTAGTGCTGCATAGTAGGAGCAGGTTGGTAGAACTAAATGGTTGGTGCCGAGGACCTGCTGTTGATGCTATACATGTTTCAGAGATTGTTGTGCTAAAACTAGTCGGGTTCCATGAACCAGATGTTCCTAAGCAGCCAGCGTGCCCGAGGTAGGCAGGCCAGGAGCACCTGAAAGGAGTTTCACTTGTGCACAGGATGACTGCTCCATGACACCAACAAGTGCCTTTGTGACACCAACAAGTGTACTAAGGGAGCTAACTGGGAGATTCACCTCTAAAGTTCTTCTCTGATCTTAACTAAAATCCTAATGTGAACAGGTCCTGTCAGAGATTCCTCACACAGAGTTCTGGGCTTCTTTTTGTTGCTATGTGACAATATCATAAGGTCACCGGTAAGTTCTGTATTTAGTTTCTTGGAAACGTAAAAATAGTTACGGAGTGACAAGGTTCTTCATATAAAAGAACATATAAAATTACTTTGTTGGAAGAGCGTGATAGAGTGATGTTTATATTATGTAAAAAACAATACGAAAAGACAGTATCAGATGAGGTCAGGTCCATGCGTACCCAGGCTTAGCACAAAAAATTCTTCATGGTCTCTAGGTCAAAATAATCCTCATTCTAACCTGCACTGCAAATATTACCGAAACACAGAGACTGCAATAGTGCCGGCAACTGCTTGAGGGGAAAGCATTAAGAAGTGGATTCTGCCTCTAATACTCCTTCAAAGGCCTGTTGTGCAGGGAATTTCTGTGATGTTGTGAAACTGATCTGGAAGGGGCAAGGAGATGAGCCGTATAACCTTAATAACACTGAAACTACCAGACTGAACAGCTCTGGGTTGGTGAATGTTTCCATAAAGTGGAAACGAAGGGTAAGATTTGCCCCGAAGTAATAAAATAATAAGGGAAGTTACTTCAGTATGTCAAAGGGTAGATAATGAAAGCAAGGAAGAGGACAAAAGAGAGGAGGTGGTGGATTCGGTTTTTTGTTGTTATATAAACAGAAAAGAAAGATTTTTCACGCTTTTTGCAGCTAACACTGATAAGGCATATAAATGCTATCAAAACGAAGAATTTCCACAGGAATTATCACCTCAGTGTTTGCATATTTTTCAGATTTAGAGTGTGTATAGGAACGTAGCGGAAGATTTGGCGAGGAGGTTAGTTAAACGTAAATACGCTCAAAGTGACTTGCACCTGTCTGTAGAAAAAGCACATACATCACACTAATTGTTTTACTGGCCTTGTGTGCTTGATGAGTAGAACCTCTGTGTTAGATAACATAGGCCTGTGAGAAACTCCGGGCACCTTATCACTATGTCTGAGATTCCTGCTTTGTTGTGAGAAAGAGCGGGAGGCTGCGCCTGCCTGAAGCCTTGAAATACAGGCGAACTCAGCAAGCCCAGCGATCTTCCAGCAGGGCTGAACTTACCAGCGCCTGCGTCCCCGCTTGTGTCACCTCTGCCTGGGAGCTCAGGTGTGACTTCGGAGATCCCCCAGTAGAGAGGTAACTAAAATAAAACTTGCTCTTTGCAATGCATTTGTGGCCTCTGGCTCTTCTTGCGATGTGCCTGCGTATGTGTACACAGAGTGAAAGCAATAGGACTTCCTTGCCCAAATCAGTAAATATAAAGAAAGGTATGGAAAGTAAAATGTCTTAAAATTTGACATACCTTTGACCTATTGCCATCCTATAAGGTTGTGCTCTGTTACATACTATTATACATGTGTGGATATACATACTTACATAAATACAGAACCATGTAGTATAGAACTATATAATATTTTGTTTCTGCATTGCAGATTAATGACAAGATGTGCCCATTCAAAATGTTCGGGATTTGAAAAGTTTCAAACCCAGTCCACTTTCCTCTAGACTCCTTATTTCTCATGTGGAATTCTAGTTCAGTTCTCAGGCAATACAGGAATGACCTGTGGCAACAATTCCTTTATTTGTCTTTGGTAAAAACCCTGGTGGACATGTAATAAACACTTAACTCTTGTGAGCAGTGGTGTGAGAATGTGCCTTGCTTCAAAGATAGATACTGCATAATTCTGCTCTACCATTAATCACAATCCTTATGTTGTCCATGTCAGACAATACAGCCCTTTTTTAAACATTAAAACCTCTAGTCCTTGTCCAGTGTGGATTTTTTATTTTGCATTATTAATTGCCAATTTAAAGTAGAATTTTAAGATTCCATTTATGACATTTAGTCAGTGAAATAGGAGGAGTTACGATATGTGCATAAATCCTTTAATGTTCGTCGTTGTTTATCTGGCTTATCCATTTAGCATAAGGGATATGGATAATTGTGAAAAGGAGTTAGTTGGCAGTGGGCTGAGAGGCTGTAAATATTTTGCCTACATGTATTCTATATATGAAAAGATTGCCAAAAAGGAAGTATAATATACAAGCATTTCTCTTTTTACATCTAGTTGCAAGCTTTCATTCTCAAGGCACAGTGTTTTTAAAATTGTTAATTATAATTCCTTTCTGTTTGTCATAGAATAATGGAGAGCAATAAAAAGATAGTTCTGTGAAATATTTTAATTTTATAAACCAATTTGGTAAATGAGAAATTGCAAGACAACTTTTAAAACATATTTTTCCAACAACTCCAGGGCAAATCTGATGCTGTTCATCATCACCACTATAATTTAAAACCAATGCTCCCCAACTTTCTCCATAGTTTACTGTTTTGTGTATGCATGTAATCTCAATATGTCTTATGTTTGTTTCTTTCACTGATGTTAGTAATTGCAATGAACTTATTAATGACAATAACTCCATAGCATTTTCAGTCCTGTTGCAATTATTCCAACTGCATTTGGGTGGAAAGAATTAGAATTCAGAGTAATAATGCTGAGAAGCCTTAGCAACTTATTTTAAAAAATATGGAAAGAGAGAACATGGAGATAATACAGAGACTGATCTTTCAGCACAGAAGTCAGTGATTTGCCAATCATTTTTCTTGCCAAAATAAAAAACAATCATGTTTGAGAGTCTGGCGTTCCAAGTATCAATTCCAGAAAAAATATTTAGGATGAACCTTCTTAAAAGAGGAAGAAATATTTTTGAAAAACATGTTTTAAGGAGATGGAGAGCTTGAAGTAGAGGAAAAATAGAAGAATTGTGCTCTTTATCTGCAATAAGATCGTGAGAAGATGCAAAGACTATTTGGATCACCTCCTGAAAAGTCACACAGATCAAAGGTGCTCAGACCACTTTTTGAAAGAGGCATGGTACTTTACTCAGCCTTTGTTTTGTAAAAATTCAGAAAAAGACTTCAGTTCATTTAGTCATCATCAAAGGTAGACAGAATCAGAAAAAAGAAAATGCAGAAAAAACTATCAAGCACTGCAACGTTTTTTCTTCCAATTTCATGCATGCTGTCATTTTAGATTTGGCTTGCAGATAGGAAATAAGTGAATTTTCCATTAGGCATTTTTTAATTACAAGAATTAAATAATAAGTACTACTCTTTCAGTGCTTAGATCCTTGAAAAAAGACACATTTCAGGTTTCAGCTAATTAAAAAAAAAAATGGGGATCCGCCCCAAAATTTGCATAGGATTGTACCCACTTTTAAAGGCAATGAATTTGATTTAAAGAATTCTCATTAAATCAAATTTACATTGCATTTGAAAACTAAATATTTGTACAATTTCACTGTCGATCCTTTCTGACCCTTCTTTAATATGAAATTACCCTTTTGCGCTTTCATCATCTCAGATTAGCACATAGTAACCCAAGAAAAACTCCAGAGGATTTTGCAGTAATAGAAGTTGTAGTCAGTAGCCTATAAAAAAATATGAGAAATGTGCTGTTTTGACATAAAGTTCTGAAAATTACCACAGTTAACACTGTATCATTTACAACTCTCATTAATGTTGTTAGATAGTTTTTTTAATATTTCTGCAGCACCAATATGTGCTGTTTCCCAGTAAATTAGCAATTGCTAATTTATCTGTCCATGATGTATCACTATACACATTCAGATAAGTTGGCAAAATTATGGAAAAATATATCATAAAAGAATTCCTACAATTACCTATGTATGTTTATCTCCTGGTTCTATTAAATGCTTTTCAAATATGTTTTTGTATGCTATTTTCTCTACCCTTTATAACTACAAGAAAAAGAGAAAAATAAAAAGAAAAAAAAAAGAAGAAAAGCACAAAGGTTTGGTTCTTAATTGAATAGGTGTTTAACATTACGGTGTTTTTTTTAATCAAACCAAACTTATTATTAGGCAGATTAATAGTAAAAGACAACACTGACATAACACCCTCATAAAATGGGTTATACAAGCTGCAGCTCAAGGATGCTTGAGTTCATGTTTCTTTCACTGTAGCTATGGTTTTACAGATGTGGGGAATGGAACTCCTGTGACCATTTTCACATCTTATGTCCATCAAAGACAATGTGGCCTTGAATGAAAAAGAAAATGACACAGCACTGAGTAGACTGTTATTGTCTAGACTTTTTGTTTGTTTTAATCTACCAATGAAGGGATGAATTTTAAATTATTTCTACTAATGCCATATTATCCTGCAGACCATAATTAATAGTATTTGGTCAAAGTTGTATGTTGCAAGAGATCGTATTACAGGTAGATTGGACTAATTTAACTCATTTTAGAAATTATTTTTCAATTTCAGCTCTTTTTAGAACACATATTTTTGGTCTACTTAGCCACATATTCTGGATTCTGAGAATATGGATATCTCTAACATGAGGCTACCAAATGTGAGGTCCTTTTCAAAAATCTCCTGATTTCCATGACACGTAAAAACATAAAAACATCAATGGGTCAGAGAAAAGGGTCATTTTTTTGCCCGTTTATTCTGGATTGCCCATCGCCAAAATCCCTTCCAGGGAACCAATGAGCTTGCAAATACAGTTTATTTTAAAAAATCAGCTGACATCCTGGATATTTGTCTACGAATATTTTTCTCACTTTGTTCAATAATGCAATATATCCAAAACTATAATGGCTACTGACTTAGGAATGGGCCAAGAGACATGATAATGACTCAATAGACAGTTATCCTTGTCCTCCATGTCATCACAAGGAATCCTGGTCAGCCCATCCAGGTACATGCCCCTTAATCCTTGGATGCTGGACAGACTACCTGGACAAACACATGCTCTGCTTGTTATGAGAATGTGTGTATGCAAGCAAATGAAGCATTTTAAAATAAAACTATGTTCCCCTCCCACAAGACCTCATGATAAATTTTGTTACATTGCTGTTACCAGAATTCAGCATCATTTCCTACAAGGTCTCAAAATGCCAAGAGCTAAGAAGTTGTAATCACTTGGTAATAATGGCAATGCATTGATGTTTAATAAAACTGCTACTTTCCTGTTGAGTGCAAGGCCACATAAATAAGTGTCTGTGGTGGGGTGACCCTGGCTGGACACAAGGTGCCCACCCAAGTCGCTCTATTTCTCCCCCTCCTCAACTGGACAGAGGAGAGAAACACAACAAAAGGCTCATGGGCTGAGATAAGGACAGGGAGAGGTCACTCACCAATTACCTACACAGGCACAATAGATTTGACTGAGGGAAATTGATTTAATTTATTACCAATCAATCAGAGTAGGGTAATGAGAAATAAAACCAAATCTTAAAACACCTTTGCACCACCCCTCTCTTCTTCCCAGGCTCAACTTCACTCTTGATTTCTCTACCTCCTTCTCCACAGCAATACAGGGGGATGGAAAATGGGGGTTGTGGTCAGTACATCACATATTTTCTCTACTGTTCTTTCCTCCTCAGAGGGAGGACTCCTCAATCTTTCCATGCTCCAGTGTGAGGTCCCTCCCATGGGACACAGTTCACCACAAACTTCTACAATGTGGGTCCTTCCCATGGGCTGCAGTTCTTCACAAACTGCTCCAGCACGGGTCCTTTCCATGGGGTGCAGTCCTTCAGGGACAGACTGCTCTGGCTTGGGTCCTCCTAGAGCCACAAGCCCTGACAGCAAAACTTCTCCAGCATGGGATCTTCTCTCCATGGGGTCACAGGTCCTCCCAGAAGCCTGCTCCAGTGCAGGCTTCCCACAGCATCACAGCTTCCTTCAGGCATCCACCTGTGCTGGCATGGAGTCCTCCACATGCTGCAGGTGGATCTCTGCTCCTCCATGGACCTCCATGGGCTGCAGAGGGACATCCAGTGTCACCATGGTCTGCACCACAGCCTGCAGGAGAATCTTCTCTAGCACCTGGCGCACCTCTTGCCCTTCCTTCTTCACTGACCTTGGTGTTGGCAGAGGTTTTTTTCTCATATTCTCACTCCTCTCTTCCAGCTGCAGTTGCGCACCAGTATTTTTTCCCCTTCTTAACTATGTCATCCCAGAGGCACTACCACCATCGCTGATGGGCTTGGGCTTGGCCAGCGGTGGGTCCATCTTAGAGCTGGCTGGCATTGGCTCTGTTGGACATAAGGGAAGCTTCTGGCATCTTCTCACAGAAGCCACCCCTGCAGCTGCTCCTGCAACCAAAACCTTGCCAGCCCACTACATTGGCTAAATTTATCTATGTGGAAACAATCATTTCAGTATGTAAAATTAAAAACAGTAGCTCCTCTTACTGAGTGTCCAAAAGAATTCATATAAATTAGTTGTACAACAGAATAATCTGACATCACGCACTAGGATTTTCCACAACTGACCCTTTTTCCATGCTATTTTGAGCTCTTTCTTCTTCACTATTCAACAGTTCCAGTATTTGGTTTTATTTCATTGTAAGTCTATATAAAATGTTCAGTACTTAAGAACAACAAGGGCACAAATCTATTACCATTTTCTTTCAGGGAACAAATGCTTCACTACTATTTTAATGTTGTTTTGATTTAGAACTTGGTTTTGCCTGTTATTTATTTGTTTATTTATTTATAGCAATAAAAGCAATAAACACCAGCATTTAAGAGCTGCTTTGACCAGGAAAAAGCTAATTTATGGTATTCAGAAAACACCTTGAAGGGAAAACTGAAATGGTAACATGTAAATAGGAACTATTCTCATATTTTACCTGAATACAAATACAGAATGAAGAATGTTTTACATTGGGACTGTAAGTCCACCTGATATCTTCAGATAGCTATGGATAGCCTGTGTATATATATAAAGAAGCAGTAGGATCAATTTTGTCTCTGATGAAGGGGTCTTACACACCGATCTGTCTAATAGAATTGATGTACTTCTGAGGAGCACCATAAAGCAGCACTTCAACAAATAAAGGTCTAGCTGCAAAGCTGTGATATGACCAAAAGACAAATACATGCAAATTAATACTTTTCGAGTGCAAAAAATACTGTACTCTGGCAATAAGTCCTATCAACCTGTTGTGGGGCGTTCTACAAATATACTGTTGCCATTAACCAGGAAAACAGTGAAAAGTTCATTTATATTCACTTAGATTGAGGAAAGAGAGTCCATAAATATTGACATCCATGAATATAGTTGGATTTTGCATATTCTCAAGCTTTCCTGAAATTAAAAAAGTATAAGGAAATAATAAAGGTCAAAGGTGGAGATATTACAGTCAGTTAAAATCACCTTGCACCATGAAAACCAGAATTTCCTCAAGTTGCACAAAACCAACAGAAATAATAAAGATTCTACCTGCATCATCCACCTGGTGCTTTATTTTATACAAAGGGATAGGGTCAGGAGAGATTTTTGTTATTTCTAATACTTCATTGATTACAGGCCACAGAGTATGCCTGTACCAGAGGTACAAGATGTTGTTGACCTCATCCTGCAACTGCAGCTTGATCTGGAGTCAAGCAACTAGTGCCTATAGACACCATTAATGCACTTCCACTGGAAGTAACCTGTTTTTCCTTCAAATAATAGAATGTATAGAGATATGGGCAACTTCATAGCAGCATTTTTCTCTCAAACAGAAACATGCACACATGTAAGTAACACTGTCATCCGAAAAAAGCACATTTTCCCTCCTTTCTCCTAAAATTACATCCATTCATAATCACAGAGCTATTGAAGTTCAAAGTAAAAAAGAACTATTACATTATTTAAACTGTCCTTTTACCAAAGCTGGGTTGTACTTTATAAATTATTTCCTTTTCTGTTCCAATGTTTCAATTTATTTTTAAGTTTCAAGTCTAATTGATATCACCAAAACTATTTTTCTTCTTTCAGTCTAAATTTTCATTTTCTTAATTTCACACTTGCATATTCATTTATAATTTGTTGTTATTCTTTTGAGCCACTTTTTTTCTATGAATTTACAACTTGCAGACAGATATCTTTCCTCACATCTGCCTTTTAAAAAAATCCTAGACCAAATGTATCAATTTTGTAACAAAATACTACTTGGTAAATCTGTTAAACAGCAAAGGACTTTAGACCATACATAGGACTAGTTTTTCATAGTCAAGGCCTGACTACCACAAGACTCGCTTTTCACTTTGGTCACAATCGTAAATTATTGGATCTCTCTACAGGGACCTTGTGATCCGTAGCAAATGGAGGATTTATTAATGCATTATGAATGATATATGCCATGATTTTTGCCATGAATCCAGAACCTCCTTTTTGAAAAAAAATGAAAAAAAGGATGATTTGATTTGATTTGATTTGATCAAAACATAGCTTGCATATGAACTGTTGATCCATCACATTCTGTCATGCTCTGGAGAGCAAGGGAATCTCTTTATCTCCATATCATCTGCATTTGTGATGGCAAATCTCTCAAAAGGAACACACTTTGACAAAAGGTAAGGGAATTTCACGTAAAATCTTGTCCTTGTGATATCATCTGAAACAGGCGGACCTGGAACCAATTTATTGAGTGTAAATTACTGCCAACTTTGCTTTGAATAACAAAATGCTCCAGAGATTTCTGAGATATGTAGCCATAGGGAGCTGTCTGGGTACATGAGGATTTGTATACATTTTTTAACATATCTTTCAATTTAATCAGATATACAAATGCACAACCTAGCACTCAGGGAAATTATGCGGATTTGTCACACTGCCTGAAGGACTCTGGGATCTGTGAACCAATGAATGGATTACACTGAACCATGAATGTAATTTGTTTTTCTGTAACAGATAAAATACGGATATTTGACATATTAATGTTTAAGAATCTTAGAATAATAAATAATTCTAATGGAATTTAGTTGAAGTTATTTGTTAAAAATTAATAACATTCTCTTTCTTTTCCAAAGTAGAGCAAGATAGTATAAATTGTGTATATATGATAAGGATTGCAACGAGCAGAGCTGGTAAACTGTGCTGCTGAATTATTACACATCTCTTAATTATAAAAATTCAAAACATAGGATAAAACATAAAGGCAATGCTCTGTGTGTTGAAATGTGTGGTAAAAAATGTACTGACAGACCTCTTTTGTCCCTGTAGTGCACACTTAGCATTGTTTATCACTGATATAATACTGTTCATAGTCATATGTTCATCTATGGTATCAGGGATTAAAAAAAGACTCTGTAAAGTTTGTTCTGTGTCACACAGAATATGACATCTAGTTGACTTTTAAAAAAGCATATAGCAATCTTGCAAACTGATAGAGAACAACATAATGTAGCAGTACATACATTTCTAAAAAATCCCTGCGCACATTTTTCTTCAAACAGACTTAAATTTTGAGGATTTGTATGCACAGACTTTAACAAAAATAAGAGAAAAAATATCAAAGAAAGAAGTAGCAGCCCTCAAGCTATGATCACATTCTTGAGGGGCAAAGGATGAACTTCTTTATCGTCTGTCTTTTTCTCTTGTCCCTAATGTTTCAGAGTTGATGTAACAGAATTTCTTCTGCATGGGGATTCAAGGAAGATTCTGCTTTATGATAATATTTTTAAAATTTGGTGGGGGAATTCATAAAACTGCATATAACCAACATGGTATGTGGTTTGTTTATTTCATGGATTTTTTTCCCTATGCTGGTCTATGATTCCTTTACATATTTTTTTCAAATGTTATTAAGATTTATCGACTGAATATTTTTGATTTTTTGTTTGGTTTAGTGTTTTGGTTTTTGCTTTGTTTTGTTTTGGTTTTTTTTTTCTAACTAGCTGTCCATGGTTTCATTTACACTATTAGTACTGGTAACTTAAGTGACCCACTACAAGCACTTTGGCCAATATTTTACAAATTAAAAATACCATTATTTTTTGTAAAAAAAACAGTGTAGTGTAATTACACTGGATAACTGCATATTCATAACATGAGGCTATCTATATTCAGCTAGTAGAGTTTCATCTTTCTTTACCTTTTTACAGTTTACAGTACATCAAATTTGTCCTTACCAGCCAAAAAATAGACCTCACTTCACTTCTACTTTTATAAATCAAGATGATCATCACTGAAACTGGCAGAGCTAGAACAGAGTAAATAAGAATAATTGACATCAGAATCAGACCCATCAGTAAAGCTGACAAGGAACTTTCAGAGTATTTTTCCATCATATACAATATCAGTCAACTCCAAGTAAAATGGTGCATAGAAACATCACTCTTCATCATTAAGTATATGAAAAGTGGAAAAATCCATTTTTGTGATAATGTAAACATTTTTGAATTTTAATTTTCAGAAACACTTTCATTTCCATTTGTTTCAATATTAATCGTAATATATTGAAATTGGAATGATGATCTATGATTTTTTTTCAAAATCAAAAGTTACAGCTCAGAAAAAGACAAAACTGAAAAAGAGAATCCACAAGGAAATTCAAAATAATTTTGCTTTGTTCTATAAAACCAGAAATTTACACTTTGCTAAACTCTCAACTAAAACAAAAAATATGGTATTCCACAATTATATACCCATAAACATTCCACACCATTTTCTCCTCTAGAATAATGAAATGTCTTTGTTTTTCCCAAAAGTTTTTATCTGTAGTTCAATTTTAACGGTTAATTAATATTCCTGAGATACACTGAAAGCTGCTGTCCTTGGCATTGCTTATTTTCTATTGACCAGGGAAGAAAAATATCTCTCTTACCTAAATTATGGGACATCTTTGGATTAGTACACTAGTTCAAGTAGTATAGAAATCCTTTTCACACCACCTTTGAGGACTTCTGCCTCGGAATTTACATTTGCGTCACAGTCATTACATTTATTTTTGACCAAGACCATCAAAGTGTATGTAACTTGAAGGTGAATCTCCAACATTTTTTCTTAAAGACATAAAGCACCACACCTTCTCATAAAACCACTGATGCCACTTTTAAAACAAAATATAAAATGTAACACTTAGAAAATATATACTGTTTTCCTAATTTAGAAAAGATTCCACATCATAGAATCATTGAATCATTTTGGTTGGAAAAGACTTTTAAGATCATCAAGTCCAACCATTAAGCTGGCACCGTCAAGTCCACCTCTAAACCACGTCCCTAAGAACCTCACCTACGCATTTTCTAAAAACTTCCAGGGATGGTGACTCAACCACTTCCCTGGGCAGCCTGTTCCAATGCCTGACAACCCTTTCCATGAAGAATTTTTTCCTAATAATCAATCTGCACCTCCCCTGGTGCAACTTGAGGCCATTCCTTCTTGTCCTATCAGTTGCCACTTGGGAAAAGAGACCAACACCTTCCATGCTACAACCTCCTTTCATATTTCCATACTGTCTGTACATCCTCAGGTATATGTATGATGCATATGTTCAAAATTCTAAATTGAAAAATTAATTATTACTTATTTACAAAAAAAGAGTCTTTCTTGTAGAAAAGCTTTACAGTCTAGGAGAGTATGTGCCAATCTCCAGGATGCAACCTTGGAAGAGGATACTCTGCAACAAGGGTCTCTCAAGGGTGGCAAGATTTTCAGGTGTTTGGATTAACTACCAGGATCCATAATGTGAAAGTCATGAGAGCTGAAGCTGTACTGACATTTCTAATATGTTGGGCTTGCTGTAGATCTGAGCACCAGAATCAGGTTACAGCTTTTTTTTTTTTGAAGGGAAACTGTAAGCCCTCCCACTTCTGAGCAGCCACAGATGTCAGACTATATGATATTTAACTGGCAGGTAATGTGATGAACTTTCATGATATCATGGTAGTTCAACTGAATTTTTTAGGATTTTTTAAAGTTTCTATGAGTTTACACAGTTAAGATACTAATTAGGACCACTAGATCTGTTTTAAATTGTATTGTTTGTCTAGATATTGGTACCAAAAATTTTATACAAACTTGTTCCTCTCTGAGGCAGAGTATCTAGCAGCATCTTTTAGGATGTGCAGTTCTGGATCATATTCTAGTTTGAAATAAGCTAAACAGGCATCTCTGGTCAAAGACAATTGGATAATGTGTAGGAACTCAACATCTCCCATATCAACACCAAGGATTGTATCATTCCCTTTTAAAAAACAAAGTATAGTAAATTCCAGCAAAACACTTGAGCAAATAAAAATGGCAGTCCTCATGTCAAAGGAATAAAAGAAGGAATAAATGTATAAAACATCTAAAATATCAAAACCACAAAAATGCATTAAACCTCCTAAAGCCTAGAATTTTATTGAAAATAATTGATTGTTACAATTTCTTCTCTATGATCTGGGAATAACGAACATTTACAACCCGAACAACAAAAAAAGTATATAAGTTTATTCCTCAGACGCTGTAAATAAGCAAACCTTGCTAAATATCGATCTGAATCATGAAAGTTTGTTGAAAAAACAAACACGTCAGTGAATACAATGTCACCTCCCTTTGGCAGCCAGCAGGTCTTAGTGGGTCTAAAGTATGTCATGAAATAAATGAGACACTGGCCAAAACTTTGTAAAGCATAGCAGAGCCACTTGCTTACTTTATCAAAGTTAACAGCTCATGTATCAGTTTTACATAAAGAAAAATATTTTTAAAGGTTTATGCTAAGAGCATAAATTGAATTGTATTCAATGTGGC
The DNA here is from genome assembly GCF_036013445.1 of Caloenas nicobarica. Lineage (NCBI taxonomy): Eukaryota > Metazoa > Chordata > Aves > Columbiformes > Columbidae > Caloenas > Caloenas nicobarica. The sequence continues at coordinate 30,533,208 of NC_088247.1, forward strand.
CAATTTTAAAAGCAGAAGAGTCTGAAATTACCTCAAGGACTTAAACCTGTTGGTTCTGGTATCTTAAATATGAGACATAGCTTCCATAAGGAGCCCTCCAGCCTACTGCAAATATGACTCATACAATACTTAAACTTCACTACCAAAAGCAAGTTAATGATAATGTAACACAGAAAATCACCTAATCTGTGTTTCAGTAAGTCTAAGACACCATACAGAAAGAAAATGATGCTACAATCTTTGGGGAGTACTATCTGTTTTAACTTTTTAACTTCTAAGTGAAAGTCGAACTATTGACGGGCTCTGTGCAGCGAACACTGGAAAGCATCAGATGATCTGTTCAAGCACGGAGGCCATGGCCAGGAAACTGGAGGAGACCAAGAGTGACGTCCTCAGAGGTGAGATGCTGAAAGAAGGAATTGGCAGAGCCTCAGCTAAAGTCAGAGCTCCAACACCACAGTCACAGAGAGGAATTCCAGCCAGTGCAGAGATGAGGATGGGGAGATGATGGAGTGGAAAAGATTAAATGAACTCGATATTTCTACAAATCACACATTTCAAAAAGTAGGATATTTTATGAATTCAGTGTCAAATCAATGAAACCTGAAATATAGAAATGTGTTATTCATGGTTCCTTATATTAATGTTACATGTGTTTTATCATAGTATTTTGTCTCTTCATCTGGAATAATATTCAGTTCAGGATTTTCATCCAGTTGTCACCAGAACAAAAGTATAATTAATCCTACAGAAGTGAGAAACATGTTGCCTCTGGAAATTCCTGTGGAGCTTAGAACTCGACAGGAGACTGGATTCAGAAGCTCTGCCTCTTAGAGGAGCAAGTGTGTCGTTTCTGTAAAAGTAAGAGATTCATGGCCTCCAGCTACCAATGACTTCAGCACTTACAGACCCCCTGCCTCCCTCTTAGACAGGATTCTACCTATATGAGAGCAGGTGTCTTGGCTCTCAGCTCCTTCTGACTGCATTGGTAGCCAATTCCTGCTGAGTCTGGAGCCATCTCTGCCTTGTTTTTTAACTTCAGCCCTGAAGATAATGCACAATTTGATTAAACTAAGCCAAAATTGCTATGAAAATAGCCCAAACAAATTATGGATCAGAGCACGTGTTTTCATACAGAGAAGGCAACTACACAATAACACTATTCCTTCTTTGATTTATGAGACTGAATTACAGAGGGTGGGCTGTTTAGTCTTAGTTAACATATTGCTCATCTCAATTGTGTAAACAATGTCAGCTACATGGTAAGCAGGAGGCCTCACTCCTTAGAACTTTCTGTAATCATAATGACAACACAGTCATCAGGACACTCTAAGAATAGTGCTCACCTCCTTCAAAAGTGGTTAGGTAACCATGGCCCTGTCTCCACTCTATCACAGTTAAAACAAGAACAAGATAAAGAATTTCATTTCTACCCGTAACACTTAAGCTTTAAATATGTGAGCTTTAAATATTTTTGCCCATTTATTTTACCTGTACATTTAATTTAAAGCTATATACTTTTACCTGTGAGCTTGGCTGTGGAGAAAAGATGGCATTAAACACAGTCTCAGCTAATTAGAGATTGGCAAACTGTGTGGGGATCTCAACACTTACAGCACTTTGGGGATAGGCTACAGATTTTTATTTCAGCAGTGAGTAACCAGCAATCCAACAGAGAGAAGGCTGCTATTTGGGGAAATGTTAAACTATTTGCTGACAGAATTCTGAAATTATTTGGAGAAGGACTGAGGTGACGCCTTACTTTTCAAGTTCTCATATATCTAGTCAACCTATACCATGTATAAGAGTTGCTTTTTAAAGACTGAATCACATCCTGACAAAATCTGACAGACAAATGTCCTCGTAGATGCGTTCACAAACACACACGCACGCATGTGGGCTGAAGTCTATGGATTATATTGAGACATCATATCTGGATAGATGCAAAAGCAGAGTGGAGAAAATTGTGGAAGAAGAACTGACAAACTTTAGGGATGGCTTATCTCATTTCAGGCATCTAAAACATCGGCATCTGATCCAAGCAAGTTGACTGGGCTGCCACTATGGTCAATGGACAAAGAAGGGAGCCCAGGGAAGGGACACATCCTGAGCTAGGACTTGTATCTAAGGGAGACAGGGTGAAAGAATGAATGAAAGGGACTAAGTGACACCAGACATCCAATTTTGCCTGAAGTCAGCTGGGGTGATTCCCACCCAATTTCTTCACCTAGCACTGTTTATTATCTCAGTGCCATTATCATGTTTTCTGAACACAACAAATATTTACTTGTTCATTAAAAGTTGGTTTGGAACTATTAACAGCCATTTATCAGGGTTTTACATATAAAGCATTGCATTGATACTTCCTAATTCAGGACATTCCCAAATGCTGAACCACTGAACGATGTTTGTGCTGTAATGGTGGGTTAGGCTGGCATGCAGGAAGAAAAGAATTTTAATAGCTTACCTAGCATTGCCTCAGCAGGGCCCTGTCTCACTGCACATACCTTTTGCCTTTCTACCAGAACACGTGCTGTTCTCAGAATGGATGAAGGCCTCCATTTTCAGCTCCTTGAGCATTCTCCCTTTATCTTCCTGTCAGCTTGTTGCCCTAAGCAATTTGTAACAACTGACCTTCGCTTTTCTAGAAATCAAAAGAAATAAAGATATTTACTAACTGTTTTATCTTGTTGAAGACTATCTCTGTCAAACCGAAGTTCACACCTTGTCAAAATCAGAATTGCTGACATTAAGAAATTGCAATACTGTCCTTCAGTTGTGTCTTGGGAATGCTGACAGGGATGAATTGTGCACTTCGTTTGGTTATTTATTTATTTTTGCTTATTTTGCACATAGCTTCCTATTAAGTTAATCACTTTAATACTACAGGGACTGTTCATAACTCACCATAGATATAAAGCAAAGGGGTTTCAGTGAGCAAATCAACTTGATGAAATAATGCAAAAATAATATGAAATGCGATGTCCAATAAATTTTCATCAGTATTTTAGATTAACACATTAATATATAGTAATTTCATACCTGTCATAACTTTCAGTGTGCTTCTAAGTCACTCATAAAAAGTGAGCTTATAAAAATCCCAGCCAACCTCCTCAAAAATCCAATTTTGCAAAATTTTCATTATTATAGATATTTATTAATAAGGTAACCCAACAGACAAAATGCTGAGTGACTTCTAGCAGTTGTTATCCCCTCAAGTGCTACTAATCCCCTCAAATACTACTATAGTGTGTGTCCTACGAAAATCCCTTCTATATCTCACCAGGGGTCATAACAGAGACTCAAAATTATGGAAGACTTATTTACAAAATTAATCATAATCAGCAGTTTGAACTGACTTGTTAATTTAGGGTTTTGTGTTAATTTAATTGCATATGAACGTTGCCATGTAATATTTCCATGGGCTTTTTTAATAACCGTGTACCAGATGGTGTTCCCTTAAAACTACCCATTCAAAACCACTTACATTTAATCTTTTCAAAGGTAAATTTAGTTATACCAGTTTTTACCTTGAAAAATGGCTTGCAAAATATATTAAAGTAATAAAAATAGACAAATCAGTAAAAAGACATGAACAAGAGCTTTGCAAAAAGGCTGAGTATTTATGTACTTAAACTAAGACTTATTCTTTATATGGAAGCCAGCAAAGGCTTTGATGTATTGTTTGTTTTAACTGTAAGCTGTAACTTTGCCGTATTCATGGATTTTCATAGCGCATGTTATTTTTCATCTTACCCTGTCTGTTTTCATCTGTTTCAGACCAAATTGCATTCACCTAATACAGAAGACAAGGACTAGTTGTCCCATTATCTTGTAACAGTTCTTTATGAAAGACAGCTAATAACAAGCAAACAAAAAATTTTTACAATCGAATGTCAAAAGTATGGGATCAGAAACAAAACAGAAAACAACTCCGATAATGTTAATGTTATCTACAATAAGTTCACATCCTGAAGGCCCTTAAACCTCTGTTTAACTTTATGCACCAAATGAATAATCCCATTGAGTTCTGAGAAATTACTCCTATGAATAAAATTAAACTTGTGCAAAAATGCATAACAAGGTCAAGGCATTCATTTTCTTTCTATTATGGAAGATTTTAATTTTCTTAAATGTCTTCTGTGAACACAACCCAGCTTTTTTGCATCCAGTGTCATGGTTTTGCAGTAAGAACACCACAGGCTGTAGCTGAAGGATAGAGAAAGGAAAAGGTTCTGTTCTCACTTTTATTTTTGTTTCCTCCTTAGTTACCTTGGCAAAGTAATTTAATGTATTTATGTCTGCAAAATAAAGATTGTTACTGTAACATCTTCTGAAACACTTAAAATCTATAGTTGAAAAAGATATGATTATTCAAAACAGTATCAGAAATACATTACAAGTGAAGAGTGAAATGGAAAAAAAAGAGGAATACTGTTTAAAAATAAGAAGTTGCAATAAAAAATATGGGGAAAAAAGTAACATAATGCAGATTTGCTTCATTCGTAGCGTCTCGAGGTTCCCTCACTCATGAAATAAAACTTTAGGGAATTACTTCCACTCCCCATCCATCATTCCTATGAAAGAGATAAACACAAAAATACAACAGAGCATGAAGTGAAACTTTTGTTAGCAGTGGTAGAGATATGCCAAAAAACAGGAAAAAGATCTCTTTAATTCAAACTGAATGGCAGCTCTCTCAGACAAAGGGTGTGCACATATTCATTACTCAAACAACCTAGCCCACTGTGTATTATCCCTATCCCCGTATAATCTCTGATTAGAGTTTTTATACAGAACAGTACGTCACCGAGGTTGTCTGTGACTAAGACTACAGCATGCTTTAAGACACTTCCAAAAGTCAGTCCCATAAGGTGCGTTCGTTCTTTTCAGGCCTTCATGCTCACACCGTCATATCCCAGGCACATCCACAGATCATAACAAACAAGGAGTCTTCAGACATCATACCTCTCCCACGAGCTCTCACAGCATGCCTGCAAAAACCTGTTCTAGGATATATCTGACTGACCTATCCTGTATCACTGCATGGGAGGCACTATTTAATTTTGTACCAGCATCTTTGAAGCAATTTGGCAACAGAGGAAGAAACCTGGGCTGGTGACTATTGCCTGTCCCTTCCCACTCTATTCCAAAGGCCTGTTGGTGGTGATGTCTGAAACAGAAGATGTGCTCCTGTCTACAGACTGAGGATTCATCTCACCTGAACTCTTGAACAGACCAGCTCAGCCTCCAGTCTCTAAGCTTAAGTGACTAGGACACACCAGTATGTCCTGTGGTTCCCTTCATTATCTCCTCTGAATTAAGACCAGGAAGCCACTCAGTCTACAAACACCCACAGACACAGCACAGACTCTGCAGAGGAAAGGATGAGGAAGAAAGTCCTCTTTGGGGTTGTATGAATGAAGTGTCTGTGCACACATGTTTCTAGACATGCAGGAAGCAAAAGATGGGAATTAGGGCATTCCTTCACAGTGTCAATTTAGGAGACAGTACCATGTGCATATTATTTCGCATGGGATTTGAAATATAGTACAGGATAAAATATCTTTGCTGTTTTCACTCATGGAGCTCATGGCCAAAGAACAGGCCCAAACTGACAGACAAAAAACTACTTGGACCCAGTGTCCAGCTCCTCAGGGTCCCATGGTTCTTCACAGCAGCTACTTAAGGCATCATGCAGAGGATTATTGACTCACTCACGTTCAGCTCTGCAGTGAGTGCAGACTGCTGAGTCAGCACAGAAGATGAAGACTGGAAGTAAGCTAACACCATCAAGGGGCAGATTTCTAGTGGTCCCTTGAATTAATTTGTAGCAATAGTATATGGCCTCTAAATTTAGAGAGAATTGACCAAAGAATGTAATAACCCAACCTGCTCCTCCAGGTAATGCTGCAAATCAAGACAAGATTTGTCCACTCAGGTTTTTAGATTGCTAATGACTGAAAAATTGCACAGGGCAGCCTACTTTCTTTAAGGAAAGATAAATAAACAGACAAACAAAAAAGCCCTTCCCTTGTGCTTCAAGTTCTTTTCCTGCATTCCTGGTTCTTACCTCACAGTGTGTCCTGTACCTTAGCTGGTATAGTTAGCGGGTCAGACCTTTGCAGCCAGTGCAGCTTATGCTGCAAGTATCAGTCTTTTCTGCTCTCAACTGGACATTTCCAGCTGTGGTCATGTATGTGAGTGAAGAGTTTTATTGTATCTCATGAATATTTTTAAATTTTATTCTAGCATGGTCAAAATCTTTTCCACAGCACTTCTTAAATTGTAACAAGACATGTCCCTGGCCCCAAAGGGTTCATAGCTTCAAAGAAACTTGTCAAGACATGTTGGAAGACATCAACTCAGGAAAGGAGAGAAAGGCAGAAGACCAATGCATTAATGAAGACAAGCAGAGAGAAGGGAGTGAATCCAGAATATCATCAAGGCTTTATCTGGATCAGCGGGAAAAAAAAAAGACATTGACTCCTGCAAGTCCTTCTACAGCAACAGTTGGATGGGTAGGTATCAGAAGACTTCATACGAGCTGGTATGTGGTTTCATGACTTGAGGTATGCCACATACCTCCTGAATTCAGGAATGTTTATGAAGACACCTTAAATCATAACAACTCCTCTTCCTAAGTAGGTAATCAATTGTCAGTCATCCATACTTATGATTTTTGATAATTTATGGGCAGAGCTGCAGTGGCAGATTATAACCAGGCATGGAGGGCTCCAGAACACAGGCTGGGCTCGCCTATACTGTGCCAAGCCGGTGGCTGACACAAACTACTTACAGGGACTGACTGGGTGGTGGTTTTCAGCAAAGTAACATTGCCTTGCTGAAGCAGTAGAGCTGCAAGCACGGCAGCAACACAGACATCCTACCTGAGCCTCAGTAGGGTGCTGGGTTTATGCCAGGCATGAAACCAGTGCGCACCCCCTGCCTGCATCCGTCTGCTTCCTGGGGGCAGGAGGAGTCAGAGCACTCGGTCCGTCCTTGGACACTCAGACAGCAGCTCGCAGGAAGGCATGGGACAGTGACCCCAGTGCTGCAGCGATGCCCTACCCTGGCATGGTGTGGGCCACTGGAAATGACAGGACGTACAGGGTGAAAAAAGAAGCTGGAAACAGGGTGAGGGAAACTATGCTGCTAAAAGGACAAGATATGGAGACAGTTGGGAACATTTTTCTGATTGCTTACTAGGACTTGGGAGGATCTTTCCTCTCTTCCAGACTGACAGGACTGTATTCCACATCATGTCAGAGACCCCTCTGGTAAGGTTCAAAAGCACAGTTTAAGTACGTCTTGTTACAAATTCTCCAGCAGAGAAATTTTATTAAAGGTCTGACTTCCATTCAAATTAGAGACAGAAACAGACTTAGGGAAGGGGATACCCAAAGAAACTGGGGAGTCAGAAAATTACTTCTACCAGCCCACTATCCACTACATGAGACAGCAGAAATAAAGTTCATCTCATATAACTTCAGACATTTACATCTGAACAGGGAAAACGGCAACTATCAGCATGTGAATCATCTAACTTACTTCAGAGATCTACAGCAAGACTAAATGAAAAATATTACAGGAGCATCTGTTTTTATTTGTTGAACATACTAGGAGACAAAGGAGCTCAGTATCACAGAGGGACCCCAAAATCACTCCAAGCAAATGATAATCTTAAAACAACTTTAATTGGGAACCGAAACCAAAACCAAACAACAGACTGAAACCAAAGACTGAAATCAGTGAGAAACAGGGGTGTAATCCAAAATCGATCAGCACTCCAAAAATATTTAACAAACTGCAGATTCAATATACTAATTGGGGATATTATTGCTACACAACCACACAAGAATGATGATCCAAAGTGTGCACGCACTCACCCAGAAGAAGCCTCTCTCACTTAAGGGTAACCAGAAGAAATAATATTTTGTCCAGGGTGGGGGAGCAAGGCCTCACTCAAGGATATATCCAGAAGAAAATCACTCACCAAGGAGGAGATGAGTGCTCTCAATCCTGGGAAGTCTCCTTCAATGGCATCCCTGTTTAAGGGGAGGGCTCCAATCACAGTCCTGCTGCTTTGAGAAGACCACTCAAAGGGCATCTTTGACAAGGGCCCCGTTTAATACCCTGATCAGATCTAAGCTGTGGTCATTATGAGCATGGTCCAGGAGCTTTTCTGGGTCTGGGCACCTTGCTGCCTAAGGATGCTGTGTGTTGACCGAGGGTCCTACTCCTCCTTCTCCCCCAACCAATGGGGTACACGTGACTGAAGTCACTGTACCCCAGGTGCTGGGGGGACGTGACAGTCAGTGTTGACCATGATGTGTACACGAGGACAGCCACAGTGGGGCACAAAAGGTGCGAAAGAGCCAGTAACTGCCATATTGAAAGCTCTGGACCTAATCAAGGTGTGCGCAACAGCCACGCCCATCTACATTTGAGACATCTTCCATCTGTCTACATTTTAGCAATATGTCCAAAATTGGATAGAGTAATTCCAACCCATACCCTGTTGATGGGCCAGTTCTCTGAGGAATGTTGGGGAGAAAGGAACTGAGAAACACCTGCATCTTGTAGAACCTTATTCTTTGTCAGATGTTTTCAGGTAAGTTAAGAAAATTGCTGTTTAAATAAATAATATCCTTCAGTTCTTATCTGTATTTCCACATAGTCGAAACAATACTGTGGCAATAGAATTCAAAGAGCAATTAATAGAATGTAAAATTAGACTATGGAAAATATTCTAATAGTATAGATGCCTATGAAAAGCCAGTGACACAAGAGCAAGAGAAGCATGAGAAGAAATACCAAGCACTGGAAATACATAGTTGAGAGAGAAAAAATGAGTGCAAGAACTATATAAGAAAGATTAGGGAAGGCTTTGTAAGTGGAATGAAAGGATTGTATTAAATATACTAAGAGAAAAGAAGCCAGCGGAGGCATATAAAAGAAAGGAAGAGATGAGATTAGAACAGCTTCTTGTCAGTATATTTGAATATCATATTTAAGTAGTACCATCATGAAATATTTCTCAGTCCCTTTCTCTCACATGTTTAAAATGGGTATAAAATAGAAATATGATCATATCTAAGCATTTTACTGAAAACAGGCTACCAATTTTTTTTCAGCCCTGTGTCACTTTTAACATACAGTGTGATGCAAGTGTTTGAAACTATTTACATTTGATGGCTTCCTTTTTCCGTGGTGACCTACTTACTTGTAAAAGCCTGGTATGATACAAAAAATAAAGCACAGATGGAAATCTAATACTAATAAACAAAAATAAAGTTTATGAAGAATAATATTATAAATACCTTTTTTTTTAAACAGATGAGTTAACTACATGTATGGGTATCCTAATTTTTATATCAGTGTATAGCCTCTGGTTGAATGTTCTCATGAGATAGAGATATTCATAACCCAATTTCTTCCTGACACAGAAAGTAAGCATTCAGTTAATGTTCTTCCTTGCCTACATGTATTTATACTTCATGTACAGGTACTATGTGCATTCATCTATTTATGGATATTTACTTTGATAAGCACAAACATCCATGTATTCATTGAGTGGCTAAAATATGAACTAGTAACAGTTAAAATATTTTCAGGCAGATTCAAACATCTTATACTCCCCTTGTAGACACACCTATATTAGGAAATCGTACATGTGCATGCAGGTAGTTCAATCAAAAAATAAAGTGCAGTTGCCAGTGAAAGAAGCCAAGTTCTGGTACAGGTACAACTGGAATATCTGAGATTATGCTAAATTGATGTGAGATGAGATAATAATTCTGATATCTATACAATGTAAACTCAAAATTTCATGTAGAATCTAATAATCTAATATTAAATTTTACCTTGATTAGCTATCAGGTCACAGAGACTAAGACCAAGTAAACTTTGAAGCTGAGTCACTTTGTGTGATGGCAACATGCTCTAAAATAAATTAAATGTACATTTAGGTCATTCTAAAGGAACCTATACTGAGCTATCCATTCAGGAACTGTTGCAAGCACACAAATGACTTTATCATTTATGATTCTTAGGGCCAGATTCCATACTGATTAATTCAGCATAGATCTGCTGACTTCAGTGACACTGCTTAAATTTATTGTGATAACGGTCAGCAATCTTCATAGAGAATGGGAGTTTTCACAATACCAACATATCATTCACCAGTAATTTTTAGTAATATCACTTCAATAAAAGGTCTAGGATTCACTGATTAAAACCAGTGAAATCACAGATTCAAATGTACGTATCAGAAGCAAGGAAAGGAAAGAGAAATAGAAAGAGAGAAGAAGAAAAGAAGAAATCAAGGGGGAAAAAAAAATTCAGCACCATCAGACATTACTTGTAGGAGAAGATCGGGAACACCGCCAGACTTTATGAAAGAGAAACCCCTATAGCTTTTAGGAGTAGATACAACACATTTAGTGTAGCTGCTATATACTGTTTTGATTAATTCCCTTTATTTATTGCCCATTTTTGATCCAGTTGAAGACAGCTACATAAACTAGTGTATCTGTCATTTCATTGCTCTCAACCACCCAAACATAGTTTTTCATCTTTAAAACACCCCAAAACAATAACAAAAAATCCACCCTGCTAACACTCTTTTCTTGTGCCTGACAATTTGGGAACTCTCTTTTTTGCACTCTCTCATATTTTGGATAGTGTAGACAGAATGTGTCTCCCAGAATGATGACAGTCACCTGCAGCTCTTTACAGTACTACCCCATATTTTCACAGAGTATTCTGCCCTTTGGTAATATAAATGTGTTGCTCTCGTCTCACTCTTCAGTTTGAGCACACAGTACATATCAAGAGCACGATTCTGTTCTCACATACATTTTACACTGGTACAAGGCCATTGATATGAGCTGAGTTACTGCTGGCATACATCTCTCTGAGTCAGGTTTTATGTTTCTTAAGAATATTAAGTAAGCTCAGCTACTCCTCAAAAATTCCATGCCAAGAGCATTTCAGAAGACTAATACAATGACCTGAAACATATTTCAACAACTCCAAAAAGCTGCATTTCTTAAATTTTGAAGGATACATTCACATCTGTTTTCACCAAGTGATTGAGGTTCACAGCGGCTCCTTGTAGAACTGTGGACTATGAACCACTTGCTGACAGTTATCTGAGAAGCCCTGTCTGTGTCAGTAAGCAGTGCTCGACAGTCAGCCTTTGGCTATTAGTGTGTGATGTTTTCTCTTTTTCAGATATTTATATAATTTTTATAATATGATGTCAAAAGTGTATATGACATATAAATGAATTCAAATCACTCCAATGAAACTATTTACTCTGGATGTCTACCATGCAGACAAGGAAGCTATTTCGTCAAAAGAGTACATTTTTTTCTTCTTCCAAGTATCTTCTTCCAGAATCATAGAGGATGTCATTCTGACCTATATGCATTTATTCCCAATTTTAAAACATTCCTTTAGCTGAAGATAACCCTTGCCATATTCAATCAAATTTTAGATACCAGACAATTTTACAAAAGGATGCAGCTCCCTCCTTTTTTAAAACATTGGGGGAGCTGAAGCTAATGCTAAGTATATGTTGGGTTCACATTTCATTATTCCATTTACAAAAGCAATGGAGCTCAGACAAAGAAAAAAAGACCTTGAGAATGTCCTTCCTGGGTAACAACTTGATCTGAATCTTGACTATGTCTCAAATTTTTTTAATGTGTGCAAATACTTTAGGCAATTATAGGCACTCAGCCAATGTTACCAAACTAAAATACTGATGTCTTGACATTCTGGACATTGATGTCTGCTGCTTGACTCCAAATTCCATCTGATTCCATCATCAGTGCCTCTGAAAATGGACCCCTCAGTTTTTCAGTATGAAAACATCCAGAAAGACTGAAGATAAAAACGGACATACTAGACCAAACTAAAGGTTTATCTAGCTCCGCACTCTGCTTCAGAAGTGACTGCAAGTAAATGCTGAAGGAGGCGTAAGAACAGGGCAAGATTCTCCTCTAAAAGGTTCCCAATCTCCAGTCATTTTCAGCTCAGGAAAATTCCTGATTTTGCACACCTACTGACACCCTCCTCACCACCACCATTATTGGATTTCTCTTTCATATGCATGTCCAGTCTCTCCCTGAGCCTATGAAGATTTTTAATTATCTTCAACATCCTTTGGCAAAGAGTTTCAAAGGTCAGTTACCTGCTGCACAAAGAATTGCCTCTTCTGTTTTGAGCATGACTCCTTCCAGCTTCATTTGATGCCTGCTGTTCCTTTTGCTAGAAAAGACAGTGAATAATCAATTGCTATCCAGTCTTTCCTTGCCACTCATGAGTCTGTAGTACCAGCGTCTCATAACCTGTCCCTTTTTTCCTCCCATGCTTAAGTTTCCTGGCTGACTCAGCTAATACTTGAATGGGCTTTCCATGGAAATATTGGGTATTTGAGAAAATACTGTCCTTAAACACACAGAATATTAATTTATTTTTCTTAAAATATATGCATTTGGACCAAAGAAGCACGCAGAGGAGGACTGTGGTGAGACTTCAATTCCCATTCCTTAGCACAGCATTTGGAAGTCAGAACTAGGATGAAGGTTTTCCTTTCAGTAAGGTTCTTGGGGAGAGTTATGTGCCTCAGAAAGTTGGTGTGCTTAGCAAGTGGCAACCTAAAGCCCCAGATAACTGGGGATACTGCTACAAAGGATTTGCCTGAAACCTCCCAAAAATTCATTTCAGCTACTACTTTCTAATGCTCAGGACACACAGTTCAGAATACTCTCCTAAAATCAGGTTCATAGAAACTTTCTTTTAAGGAAATGGACAGGCTATACTTTGTCAAAGGCAGTAATGGCAGGAATGGTGCCACCATGACCTTTGTACATCCACTCCCTTAAACTAAAGACATAAGAGAATAGAGAGTCACTTGGATTCTGGTCCTTGTTTAGAACATTCTTTCCGTATGCCATGCTGAACAGACATTGTGAACTGAGTCTCCCTGAAAGAGGCCTAAGAGGAATAACAAAAATGGAGCATACCTTTGTTAGCCCTGCTATCCTTTTTGCTGGCTTAATAAATTATGAGGAGGAAAACCGGCATGTTTCAAACTCTTGAAAAAGGAATTTGAACTCAAGTCTTCCACTAAGATCTTATTTAAACAAGATTCTGTACTAGTACCTTGACCAAAAAATGAGATTGCAGCTGAACTTGGTCAGGAACAAGCAGCATATTTTGTGCATTTTCAACACTAAATGCTTCTTAATAGCAGAAAGATAAGCTCTAGACAGGATTATTAGTCCTTCATTTTCACTAATGCAAGGAAAACCTCAACACAAGACACCATATTTTAACACTACCCTCTGCGATTAGTGATCTCAACAACACACAAAGTGTACAAAGCCACTCTCCTCCAGGTTACATAAGCAAAATGAAGGGCACTAAAGATGGATTCAGCATTAACTCAGAATATCTTTCTTTTTAGTAGAGTGAGCCAAAACAACACAGGGGGTTTTTTTTATTTATCACAGTTCAATTTGATTAATGACTGGGCAATATTCTAGAGTAGATTAATAACATCAGAAATGAAAGGGCGATTTTAAAATATTTGTCCTCCTCCCAGTGTAAAGAGGATTTCAGTACATTTAGATAATTAACATGAAAACAGTGGCCTTGTTTTTATTTTGATCTTTGCACAAATATTCTACAATTAATTTGTTAAAGCTTATGCTATAGCCCACATATAGGGAACGCAATGAGTTCTTCCTAGCTGTACAGTCATACAACAGTACAACTAGTTAGAATCTCACCACCAGAGTACGTGAAACCGTGAACTAGGGACAAGTTTGTTTTCAAACTACGACCATTATATATGCAAGATATAAAGTACTGAAAATATAGATTTCATACATTTAAAGACTAGAAAAAATGTCCTGATCACTTAATAAACAGGAGCCAAAGAACACCAGGTCATCTACAAATATTACTGGTAACACAAATACTTCTGAGTATTCATGAAAAATGCAGCTGAAGAAGCACAAGTTCAGGAAAGATGCCATAGAATGACATCTGGTCAAAATAAAGAATTACAAATATTTTTGTGAAATTCCAAATTAAAAGCAAAATAAGTGAAATAGAAGGCTTTCCAATAGAAGAAGGTATTATGTTATTGCCACAATGGAAGTGTGGTAGCACAGGAAAATTACTGGATAAATACCTTAATAAATAAATTAAAAAAACCTACAGTGCTTTGTTGTAAACTATCCCAGACTAAGAGAATAAACTAGTCCTGCATGGCATTTTGCCCTGCACATAAAAGATTCAATAAATTCCAGTGTGAGAAAACTCTCTAAGTGAAGAGGGCCGTACTTGAGAACGGAAGCCCAGGGCACAGGAAGGCATGTGCCAGAGAATGCAGGTCACAACTAGGGTATTAAAAGTGTAGCGTAGAAAAGGAAAAAAGCAAGAAAATGTAACAGAACATGATAATCATAGATCTTAGACAACCCAATTAGAAATAAATCAAATCTGTAAATGGCAAAGCTTGAAGATGTAATTTCTCAGAACAATAGGAAGTTACTTCTTGAAACAGCACATAATTGAGAGAAGACTGTTCTGAGAAATGACTGTCACCTCGGAAGACGTAAGATAGCCTTAAATCAAGCAGTTCAGCTTGCTAACCAGCAGACCCATATTCAAGCACAGTTTAGACACACCTTTAGACTTCAACCACAATAAGCAGAAAGAAGTCAAGGATTAAGAATATCTGAACTAAAATGTTAAGTGATCCTAAGATAATGAGGTTAAATACATCTAGATAATATATACAAAAAATGTCACGACACTAACCTTTGGACAGAGGTATTCAATAAAATGCATGTTAGTCAAACAAAACAACACTAGTATCAAAATTAAAGGCAGTTGGGTCCTCAGATATGGCATTCATAGTCGTCCCAAAACCAAGAATATTTCCATTTATAAATGCACATAGGGAGGAGGGGAGGAGATAAACAAGGAAGGTAAGTTGCAAACCAGTGGAGTGAAATGAAAGGATTTGACACGCTACTTGAGCTAAGCAGGGAATTGTCAAAATCTGCAAAGGCAACTTTCATGAAATGAGGAACACGATTGCAAGCTATACTAGTGAAGAGGTAAGAAGGAAAACCGGATAGCAAATGCAACTGCTAAAAATCAAACAGTTAAAAATATAAAAACAAATTAAAAGAAATCCCTCAAATATATCAAAAGCAAGAAGCTTATGAGAGTCACTGTGTCTTCTGGGAACTTCAGAGAATAAAGACAGCAATTAAGGAAAAGAGGCATGTTGCTAGGAAGACAGAAGATTTATTTGCATCAGTCTTCACAATACAGGATGTTAGGGAGATATCTACTCTTGTGTAATAAAAATGAGGTACTATCAGATGAAGAGGTGCTGGAACAAATCAATCATTTAAAAAGCAGGAAGTCACCAGGACTGAAAATCCTGAACAAGGAGTAGTTGAACTATGCAGTCTCTAATTGAAAAACAATTCCTGTACTGGAAGGTTAGAGAGCAGCAAATGTTTCATATATATTATAAAAAGGCTTTAGGATGGCTCAGGGAATCAAAGATTCATAAATCTTACATCTGTACCTGGCAAATTAAAAATAAGAAAATAAAACATTCAGAAGACCATGAGGTGATATATCTGTGTGAAGAAAGATTATGCCTTGCTCATTTATTAGAATGTTTTCAACACACCAGTAAAACTACTGTAGTGGTCAAAGGAGAACCAACCGACATCATTTATTTAAACTTCCTAAAGGCCTTGACAAAGTTTCTCACAAGAGACTGATAAAGAGACATAGACAGCTCACTGAAGACCTCTGTTCAGTGTGGCAGCTATCAGAAGCAGCACAATATTAAAATGAATCAAGAACAGGACAGAGATGATAAAGAAAAACAATGTTATATAAATCAGTGCTGCAGCCTCATCTGAACTACTGTGTGCAGTACCAGTTTCTACATCTTAGAAAGATATCAGAAAACCAGAGGGTGTTTAACAGAAAAGCGACAAGAATGATTGAAGTTCCTTAAAAAACATGGTTTTGTGGAAATAGATTGGAATAACTGGAATTATCTTAAAAAGCAAATTTAAAAGATGCTTTTTAAAAATATGTGACCTAATTGCTAGGAGTAAGGCAGAATCTCATTTCTCCCTGCCTCAATACAAGAATATGATGACACATAATTAAATCAAAAGGCAGCAAATTTAACAGAAGTGATACACATCAGTTTTCACACAGTATATACATTTATGCTGTAGGACTCTTTATTTGATAAAGTTGAGCTATAAAAAATATAAGACTGAAAAGAACTAGATGCTTATGCAGATAACAAGGATGTATGGAGTTAAACTAGCTAAACCAGTATTGCAGGGGAACTGAAATTTATTTGGAAACTGAAGCAGATCTCTAAGTACTGGAGACTAGGTGAGATTTTATGAAGCCAGATTGTCAAAAATATTTCTATTCTGGGTTTTCTGCATCTTCTTCAGGAGTGTTCAAAGGCCACTGTCTGAGGTAGGATAATGCACAGTCCTCAGATATAATTCAGATTCCTTCTGCCCATGCTCCTAGTGTCACCTATTGCATGAATTTCACTGCTTCTAGCTCGACAATTGTGATCAAATAACAGCATCAAAATCATTAAAGCCAACAGCAGAATTCAAAAGTTCGTGTAAAAAACCTCACCAAAGAAGCCACACAAAGACTGAAAACAAGCAAGAAAATCGCTGACATTATCAACTTGAAAATTGTCAACGAACCTAAGGTTTGCTTGAAATTTTGAAGGAGGCATGGCTTTCTGATGAAAAATCAACTTCTCAAAAGAAAACCTACACTTTCGCTGAAATTTTTAAATTTTAAAATAGAACTTTTTAATCACCCCTACCCCTCAGTTATGCTATATATTCTTGAGCACCATCTACTGGTCTTGCATTATTAAGTATTTATGAAAATACAAATCTCTTTTCTAATAAAATTCAGGTACAATTATATAATCTTTCAAGAGATACTTAAAAATGAGAAGGTAGAATAGAGCCTATTATTTATTAAATTCATATTTCCTCTTGATAACAGAGAGAAAATTAATACTGCTGAAATACACTTAAAATCTGAACTCATTAGAGAAATGCAACATTTCTTACTGGCTTATAACATAGTAGACCAGAAAATGTATACAAGTCTATAAAATGATTTCCAATTTACACTCACTCTCACCCTGTTAGAGCAACAAAACATTTTTCTTCTTTTCATATTTAGGTATTTATTTAATTTTCTAATAGCTATAATACATTCAGCATCTTCCATTTTATCTCTTTACTTCAGACTAAATTAAATAACATTTCTCTTGAGATGGTCACATCAGCTTTGGTTTTAAAATTTTCCCTGACTTACAGCAAGGAAACACTGTTCTTGTAGAAATTTGGTGTTATGCAGCAGAACCTGTGATGCAGACTACATACAATGTCTATGCTTGCCAAAGGGGATTTCGAAGGGCCTTGTATGTTCGAGTAAAGTTGGATGTGAGGAACAGACCAGTGCCATGTCTACATAAGCTAAAAGGCTCAGTAAAATACCATTTGACTCGTACCTGTAAGTTGACTCTATAACCACACTTTCCATTATTGTGCATAATAATGTGACATATATAAGTGTCTGTAGTCAGTTAATATTGATGATAATAATAAAAAATTAAGAATTCAGTATGAAAGTCTTTGTTGAAAAACCTTTTTTTTTAATGTGTGCCTTGAGTGTTGGAGATAGACTGTCTGTTATTCGCTCAAAGGAGTGACACTGTAGGCTGCAACAGTGACCTTGACTTGAAAAGAGTCCCCCTACGGGTGACAGGTGATGGAGTGAGAGAACACTTCATTCTCCAAAACCACTTGCTTTAAACTGTGTCCTCCCTTTTAAAATTTGCATCAAAAATGCCAGTGAATTATAATTCCAATTGTGTTAAATTTTGTGCTGTGTATGCTAAAACTTGACTGAAATCACCTAGCTGCTGTGACCAAGATACCAAAGATCTCAAAGTGCTAAAAAAGTAACTAAACAAACCCTTTAATTTATTCCATCCAACATATTAAATTGAGTAAGCCTCATTTTTCTCACTAATACAGAAATTACTTAAAAATATTACTCTCCTCCCTCTTTCCTAGTTTGGATCAAGCCCAACCTTGCTGAAACAATCACATTGACTCTAGAAAGCAGCACTATAAATTTAGCATTCATTATGTTGTGCCTAGCCCTACCACACTACTACTGAGTGATATAACACTTCTTTCAGTGCCTTGATACTTTCTTTGTAGTACAGATGGCACCACATGTGCCATGCAGTTCTAACAGCCCTCCCATGAAACAGTGTCGGATTTCATTAATACCTTATTCCTAGATTTTAACAGAGGTACTCAAACAATTTACTCAATATTTCTGAATAATGTGTATAGGTTCCTTTTACATCTGCCCTACAAACTGTAATTCAGCACTAAATGTACATACAAAATAGCACCATTCCAAACAGAGTCTGCATGCCCAATTTAAACAAATATATTGTTACAATTCTATGTATTTTTATTTTGTAGACTTAAACATATCCTGACTCTCACTTCTAGAGTATCAAAATTCCAGTTTTTTGTTATCTCAAATGCAGCTGCGTGACACCTAGTAAACACATTATTTCTGAAATTGCCCTCAGTTGAAGTAGAAAGGCACCTACAAGTGGGTCATGGATACTTGTGTGTTTACAAATGGTACTGCTTGTTTTACAGTTAGTTCCAGTAATTAAAACCTACAAGTCTAAATGCAACAAATCTTGAGAAGAAACCTGCAGAGTGCTCTGTGCTGCCATCCCATCCCTCTGTTCTGAGCTCCCATAGTTAACCTATGTATGACTGGTGCAACTCCCTTCTTGTCCTTCAGTTTGTAGACAAGAAGCCAAAGAGTCTTCCCTGCCAGATTGTTCTCCAGCACTCCCATGTCTTCACAAAACTGAAAAGTGGAAGCTAGTCACTGGGCTGGCATACCTAGGAGATTGCTAAACATAATGGTTTACCATACATTGTGTATTTATTTTCATTTCCACTCACAATTAAAGGAGCTACAACTTGTCAGTGCCATAAGAAACAGGCAAGAGTTCATTCAGGATGTTTTGTTCTGTGACTTACCCTCAAGTTCTTAATTTAATATAAAGGAGGTGAAAAAAACCATATTTAAATGCTGCATTTTATGTACACCTTTGATTTGTTCTGCTTATATCTAGCTGTCAATGAACTGAACTTCCCTTGAAGTATTCCAAGCAACATGATGATCAACATGATGATATGGAGTGTCATTGAATGTGGGAGAATATTATTATCTCTAAGCCAGTAACAGTTCGGTTTTCATTGCATTGTATTTGCTGGGTGTATATCAAGCACATCTCTCACATTTCTTTGGTTTGAGTAGATATTGTTTCATTTTGACAACAGGGACATAAAGTATTTATGTTTGTAAAAGCTAGCAGGGATGTGGTTTACAGCTTGTACCTATGGAAAATGCAGTAAAAAGCTATAACTGTGCTTTCATTTACTTTGGTCAGCAGCGGTTTGTGACCAGTAATACCTCTGATCAGAATTTGTGCAGCGTGTAATTGTAATCATAAAAGCTCTGTATTACTGGAATTCACACCTAGCAGGGGATAGGGCAGGGGTGTAGGGGAGAAAACTATTTGCTTTAAGGACTGATTGGTTTGGACGTTGTCCAGGAGTTTAAACTTTTATTTCAATAGGGTGGCTGGGAGGGCGCGTTCAAAACCACACAGTCATGTTTCATGTGAACTCTGAAGGCGCAGAGGGGCTGTAACAAGGAGCCGGACCACACAGCTTCAGCAAAGCTTTGTTCTCCTTGCTGAATGGCAGCGGTGGGAGCGCACAGCAGCCAGGCTGCGAGCTGGTGACTGACAGCAGTATTTATTAAAATGTCATCTCCTAATTTTCACGCCGGATATCTGCTGTCGCGTAGAGTGCCCCGACCTCTTACGCCAGTGGGAAAGGCCAGAGGACAAGCTAACCCGCCCTGGGGAGCAGGAGAGAGACAGCCAGAAGGGAGGGAGAAAATGAGTATCCAACCCTACCTATCTGTACCGAAAAGAAAACAAACAAACAAACAAACACAACAACAAAAAACAACACCCCAGGGGTGGTCTGCCTTCCTTGCGGCAAGGCTCCTTCCGCGAAAACTCCTCCGTCTGTCGGGCCCCACCCGCCGCTAACGGGGCTACTTCACCGCTGTCGCCTGGCAAACTCCGCTCGCAACCCGGCGGCGAGAGCCGCCAGCGGGAGCCCCCCGGGCGGGGGCAGCGCGTCTCCCACGCCGGGTACCCGGCTCCGGGCAGCCCCACCGCACCTGCCGGCTCCCCATCCCTCCCAGGGTGAGCCCAGCGGCACTTGTCGTGCAGAGCGCCCGGACGGCGGCAGCCGGGTGAATGAATGGAGCCGCGATCCGGCCACAGCCTTATCTCTGGCTGGGAACAAAATACGAAGCTAATTGCAGCCTCGCTGAGAAAATTGCTATTGTTTCCAGTCGAAGGCAGGCGGCAGTTTGAAAGGGTTTATCCTCGGAGCCCTCTATCAGTTAATCTGCATCGCGGTGCCGAACTGGCAGCTCTTCGGGCTGCGACAGGGGGGGTTCACGCTTTAGAAGAAATAACAAGAGGAAGGAGATCGAGTGCGGGCTTCTCGCCCGCCCTCCCCGCCAACCCTGTCTCCCTCGCTCCCCGCCCGCCAGTTTCTCTTACGCGGGGCGCAGCTGGCCCCAGCGCTGGGAGCCGAGGCCAGAAACGACCCCCCCCGGACGCAGAAAACAACGTTTCTGGGACGTGATCGGTGCGGAGCAGCCGTGACGCGGGCCCCGCCGCCGGAGCCGGGAGGAGCGCCTCGCACACGCGCACACGCGCGGAGCAGGGCGCAGGGGCGCGCACAGCCGCCGCGCGGGGGCCCGGCGCAGCGGCGCGCACGCCGCCCCGGGAAAGCGGGGCGCGCAGCCACCCCCCGCGCCCAGCGGGCGGCCGAGGGGCGCGCAGCGGGGGCGCGCACAGGCGCGCACTCGCACACCGGCACCCACGGCGGCTGGCTGACTGGCTCGCGCACACGGGCGCGCACACGCGCGCACACACACACACGCAGCGGCAGAGACGCGCTCTCGCTCCCTCCGTACTCCCTGCGCGCCCGGCGTTCACACCGCGCCCCGACATCGGCAGCCAAGGACCCCCCCGCCGCTGTCCGGCCATTAGTGCCTGAGGGGGGAGGAGGAGGGAGGAAAGAGGAATAAGTCTATTAGTAATAGCAACAACAACAAAACCCACCAACAAATCTGCACTAGCGCCTTAGTCCTCCTCTCAGACCGCCGCCTGCCTGGCATCGCCGCTCATCGGGCTTCTGTGCTGAGACTTTGTTTCAAGTAAAAAAAAAAAAAAAAAGCCGACAAAAAAAACCTTCGCTTGCTCAGCCAGTTCCATTTTTTTCCCCTGCAGTCTCGCTGATTAGAGGTGGTTTTCTTTTTTTCTTTTGTTTCCCTTCATGTGGTTGGATTTGGTGGATCCGGAGCCAAAGCTGCTTTTTTTCCTCGGTGGGGTGTGTGCGTGGCGTTGAGGGGGTTTTGTCGCTGCGTTTTTTATCTTCTGCTGCTTTTTTAAATCTTGGTTTTGAACCTGAGCCGGGGAAAATGGGAAACGGTGCTTCCGACAGAAGGGGAATCTCTCCATCACTGTTGTTGGGACGTGTGCCTGTGGTGCTAGTGGTTTAGAGAAATAGCCTGACAGCTTTCGGAGTGGAAGGTAAGGGTACCCGGGGCATTTCCATTTCCCATTTGGAGGGATTACGACTGGAGAGCTTTTAGCTCGGGATTCCGGGGAGGAGGCGGCGGAGGAGGGGGACAGGCTGTTGCTGAAGAATACAGAGAGAGACAGCACATACAAAATGATCTCCGCATTTACTTCAGCTCTGCAGTTTAAAAGTTAGAGAAGTCCGTTTTGCGACAGGTCTGCTTTCCTGAAGAGTAATTTCCAGCGAGACCGAGAAAACCTGAGGTTTGTGCACGACTGGGTAATTGGGGAGGGGGGGGAGGAATGTTAGGTTAATAGGAAGTTAAAATAAGAGAAGTCAGTGGGTCTTCTTTTGGGGGGGAAAAATAAGTGGAGTGATGGCGCCGTCTATGTTCGGCTAAACTACAGTGTCACCTAGAAAATCAGTTTGGGGAATATCCAAACTAAACGCCCGTTTGCTTTTCAGCAGAAGAGGGTTCTCCCCCTTCCCAAATGGCCAGCCTTAAGCCTCTGTGGCCGTCCTTTAACTCCCTCCTCCATGGAAAAGAAAGATCTTTTTAATCTGAGCGACTAATCCTTTCGGTGAGCAGATTCACTCTTGTATTTAGCAATACTGCAAATGAAACGAAATGGTGCTGGCACACTCAATTCATATGTGTGTGCGTGCGTGTGTGCGTGCAATGCACACAGGGAGAGAGATTAAGACAATGTTGTGTTTCAGTAGCCTTGCGTGAACAAGCACGCAACTAAAATGAGGGCTATTTGATTACATTTCTTCACAGAAAACAGCCTAGCACTGCAGACGTCTTTATTTTTCTAATGCAAATATTACACAGGATGAGAAAAGTCAGAGGCTTTTTTCCTTTTCAAGCAGAAAAGCAAATAAGCCCCCTTTTTTCTTTTCAGATTATAAAATTAATCCTTTTTCCTGGGTGAAATTCCTAATTTAGACACTTATTGCCACATTGGCTTTCAACGCCTACACCATCCTGAATAACACTGCGCAGAACTGCATTGCCTGCAAAGTGCTTCAGCAAAGGGGAAATTGTTTCCAGAATTCCCGATAAGTTTCACTTTTAAAAAACCTTAAATGCTGTGCTGACCCGATTTGGAGAAGGAGGACCATGCTATTCATTGAGATGGAACCTGAGAAAGGAGAAAATCTGACTGTGTGGATAGACTCAGCAGCAGCTCTGCTTTTTTTTTTTTTTAACCTCCACTATAAAGAGGGTTAGAGTTGGTGATGCTTTGCACATTTCAAGATTCAGAGTTTGAATTACAATCTAGGAGATAGAAAAATCTCTTCAAGGGAGCTTAATCTGGTGATTTCCTGTGTGTTACGCAATGGGAGAGAGAAGATGTCTTGCTGTTTGGTGAGGAGATGAAAAGCTAGGCAAAGACACACATCAAAACTCAGTAACAGTGCCTGTGTATGTCTGCCTCTGCTTACAGAGCAACAGTGGAAGAGACTGCAATCTAGAGAGTTTTGAAATTATCTTGGTATCACTTCTGTCTGCTTGCATTTGACAGCAGAAGGTGAAAAGCTACTATTTTTTAAGAGATAAGCAACTTCTCGAAGCTTAATTCTGAAAACGTTCAATTTGAATTTTTTTGATAACATTACAAAGGTAAATATAACTAAGGTTTGATTTATTAACCTAGGCCACTGTTAAGAGAACAGACCATGTGGACGCTGTAATGGTTGACAGGTGCAGTAAAACAGCTTTATTTGGAGACACTAGCAGAGAAAATATAATATGTCCTTCATCATTCAAGCGCACATCTGCAAAACACAGCTAACCAGACAGTACAAGATATTTGTAATAAGAGGGCAAGTGCAGTCCAATAGATGCAGAGATACTGCTGTAGCACTGGCAGCTATATAGAGATACTGGTTGTAGATGCTAATACAGTGATCCATTTTATATTTCCTAAGAGGCTGTAGCAGATTGAAATTATTATCTTAAAAAGCTGGCATTTATTGGTAGTGTCAGACCAGGACTAGTTTCATCTGTCTTTGTTTCTTTCTCCAATAGTCTCAAAATTTTATTAATACATTAATCTCAGTATTTCCTGCCTGGGCTTTCTTTTTATAGAGACCTCTGTATACCAGGTGGCCAGGGCAAAAGCATGTAGGCATATGGGAGATAATGTTCCATCTGTAACAAATAATAATTTGTGCATTTTTAAATTATGGCTGTAATTCTTCACAGTTACTTCTCAGACTTAATAGAAAAATAATATGTAACAACAGATGCTACTGGCTTTCTTGTCCTATTCTAAAGAAATTCTGCATGTGCATATTGTATATGCACATATATGACTATAGCAGACTACTTATTCACTTTTTAAAGAAATAAATAAATGAATTGTCCTTTTCCTGGTCTGCCGGGTAAGGTGTCTAGGTTTTTACCTAAGTTGAGCAGTTCTAGTCCACGCCATGATGACTACATCCTAGACAGGAGAGGACATTCCTATTAATAATCTAATAGATGTTGGTTTTTAATTTGACTATAGGAGACTTGGCTGTTGCCAAGGCCACGTGATGGCGCTGTGCACACAGCAGCAAACCCGTCCCTTGCGTTATAAAATAAAAATTACCTGCCCTTCTTTCTGAAAGGGGCTCTAACTGCAAGCTTGAAAACAGCTGGCTCGAATATTGGAAGGAGTTTGGTTTTCAATGCGTGAAGAATTCTACTTGCATTTTTATTTCATTTCATCTCCTGCAGGCCAAATGACATAGGATGAAGGCTGTTCGTAATTTGCTGATTTATATATTTTCCACCTATCTACTGGTTATGTTTGGATTTAATGCTGCCCAAGACTTCTGGTGTTCCACGTTGGTGAAGGGGGTCATTTATGGATCATATTCTGTAAGTGAAATGTTTCCTAAAAACTTCACAAACTGCACTTGGACGCTGGAAAATCCAGATCCGACCAAATATAGTATTTACCTGAAATTTTCCAAAAAGGACTTCAGCTGCTCCAGCTTTTCCCTCTTGGCTTATCAGTTTGATCATTTTTCCCACGAAAAAATAAAGGATCTTTTAAAAAATAACCACTCTATAATGCAGCTCTGCGATTCCAAGAATGCTTTTGTATTTCTGCAGTATGATAAGAATTTTATTCAGATACGACGCGTCTATCCTATCGATTTTCCAGGATTACACAAAAAAGAAGAAGACCAAAAATCCTTCTTTGAGTTTTTGGTGTTGAACAAGGTGAGCCCAAGCCAGTTTGGGTGCCATGTGTTATGCACTTGGTTGGAGAGCTGCTTGAAATCCGAGAATGGCAGAACGGAGTCCTGTGGGATCATGTATACAAAATGCACCTGCCCTCAGCATTTGGGAGAATGGGGAATAGATGACCAGTCCCTGGTGTTGCTCAATAACGTGGTGCTGCCCCTCAATGAGCAGACGGAGGGCTGCTTGACCCAGGAGCTGCAAACCACCCAGGTCTGCAACCTCAGCAGAGAAGCCAAACGGCCACCAAAAGAAGGTAGGTGCTTCTTGGAGGGGGAGCTGAATCCCACACCGGTATGTAGGTCCTGCTGCTGGTGCTCCTTGATACCCACATTCATTTGACTTGCTTTCCACTCCAGCTTGCCTCTAGACAAGGCGAAAGGGCTGGGGAAGATGCACACTCCCTCAGGGTAGGGAAGGCTGCATTTTCATTTCTAAACTGGCCTAACCTTCAGCATATCGTTCTGCTGAGCACTGTTGAAACTTCCCATAAGTAGAATCCATCTGTTTTCAAGCCCCCACTTACAGTAATGCCCACAGCTGGCAAGCCAGGAAGCGATCTCCCCCTCAACACCTCTTTACTGCAACCACCTGACTACAAAATCTTGCCCCCCTTGACTTTGCAAGGAAAATGTTTCCAAAGGCATGTGGGTAACCTGACTAAAAGACCAGGAGATTTACCATGGTCATGACACCTGGTCCCACAGCTGGGCCAGACCTCAGCAACCTAAAACCAAACCAAAAGCCAATGCAGTTTTCCAGGGTGAGCCCTCTCTGTGTGATGCCTAAAGATGTGAGGCACTGTGCAGGGTCAGGACATGCTGTTTTGACCTGCCTGGAGCTCTGTGAAGGGGCTGCGGGCTGCTGCTGCTTCGCTTCTCCAGACAGCCTTAGCTCCAGGAGACGAAGGCTCTGAATCTCCTAGCAATGTTAGTGAGGGGAGGAGGTTGATGTGATAGTCCCAGCAGCTGCTTTGTGTCCCTGCTGGCAAAGGGGACTTGTGGAAGGTTGGGAAGACAGGGGTCCAGCAGTTAGAGTGGCAGCATCTCCTTAGCCTCTCTGCTTCATGCCTCCTGTTTTGACCTCCTGAAATTCTGAGGAGGTTGGGGGTGATTTTGGGAAGCACGTTGGAGGGATGAGAGGCAGAGAAAGTGTAGGCTGAACCTAGATGGGGGGCTGTGGCTGCAGTCTCTGGGTGATGGGGTCCTTCAGAGCAGTCATGCAAGAATGGGGGGGGTGGGATGTGCCCCTGCGGCAAGGGATAAATCATCAAGCCCAGGGTATTGCATTTTAATGCAGGAAATGTTCCTTCTCTCCTTGTTTTCTGCATAGCCACAAAGCTCCCAGTCTGTGGTGAGGCAGCGCCAAGCTCCCAGCCCCCCTAATAGAAGTTGCTTTGTGGAGGAATGTAACATTGACACGTTGTTAGGAGAGGATTTTCTTTAAGGGCAGCCAAGCCCCAGTGCTGTGGGAGAAGAAAAGCTGAACTTGCTCCAGCTGACGCGGTGCCAGCGGCCGCAGGCAGGGCTGGGGGGGGGAGTGGAGGGATGAGGGACACTTTGGGTGTCCTGCAGGTCAGCGCCTCTCCCAGCACCCAACAGCTCGGAGCTCAGGAAACAGAATGATCTTAAATGACGGAGAAGCTCGCCTCGTCTAAAAAACTCCCAGAGAAGCCTGTGCAGCGGCAGGGATGGTATTTCACATCGTTTAGACCTAATTAGTGCCCTGGGAGGCGGAGGCAGCCCCAGTCGCGGAGCCTGGGGCGCAGCGGGAAGAACCGGGCGGGAGTCCCGGCCGCTGCGCGGGTGCGTAGGGGCTCACACCGCGCGTAAGCGTGCCGTCGAAGTTAAGTGGGACGCACTGCTCGCACCCCCTTCATCGTGTGTGTCACGGAACCCATCAGAAAACCTAAAGTGCGCAGCTCCAGGGGCGCGTAGGGGACGCAGCCGTCGTGTGGCGGCTGCCCCGCGTTAGTGGCCCCGCGGAGGGGGCGGGCGGCGCTTGTCCCCGCGGCCCCCGCACTGCGGGGTCACTCCCACGGCGGGAGAAAGGCGCGTCCTCCCCCCGCCCCGCGCCCTGGTTTCCATCCTGAGCTGCCACCGCGGTGGGGTGAGGAGTGCCAGCACTGGGGGTGCACAGGCCGCCGGGGGCCCTTCGTACCGCTCGCAAAAAAACGCTGAATTCTAAGGGAGAGCGTGTCTCCCAGTTAAAGCACCTATTTATGAAATGTGGTTAGAGGAGAGGATGGAGAAAAATTAGGGCAAGCACTTTTTTTTTTTTCCCTTACGTTTCGAAACAAGTTTCCATCATATTTTGCTTCCAATTTCAGACATATTTTAATTCTTGCCTCTACTTGTGTTTTTTTCCTGGATATTAGCTTGATAAACAGCATTGTTAGAGGAGGTGGCTTTTCTTTTTTTTTTTTTTTTGGTAGGTCTAAGGCTTCCTTCACTTGTTTTTCATTGCACTTAGGGGGTTTGGGGTTTCTTTGGTGTCACCGACAATTTTAACAATAATACAATTATTTCAGTGTTTTATTTTAGTTACTTTAATGCACTTGGAAATTGTTCATCAGACTGCTGCTGAAAGTTATGATCAGTTAGCAAATGAAGCCTCACGGTACTTCTCAGTAGTATGCTTTTTATTCTACTCACAGTTTAAAGGATTTTTTCATTTTTCTTCAGAAGGCTAAAAATCCAAGAGAGGTGTGTTGAGTCTATTTTCTGCAGATATAGCCATATTTATCAACCACATCAGTCACTGTATTTCTATGTGTAAAGCTGGTTTGTGGCTCAGTTGGAGGCTTTACTGAGGGATCAGAATGTAGTATATTCCTGCCACAAACATAATGCAATTCATCTCTTGTGTCAGCAAACATTTAAGCAAGAAATGCAAATTGAGTTTTCACAGGCAATCTAGTTCAAGTTAGATCAGCACAGGCAGCAAAAATAAGGTTGACCAATAAGAGTATTGTTTCTCGCTGTTAGAGTTTATAGTGGCAACTGAAAGTACAGTTTTATTAGTGTGAGTTGAGTTTTAAGGGAAATGGCAGTTGTCTATCACTGTGAGAGTGCTCTGGACTTGGTAGGATTGTGTTTTATGAATTTGTGTATTACTTTGGGGTTTGGTACTGCCTAGCAATGACTTTTGGAAAGGAATTGCAAAGACCTGACAGCTTTTTACAGGATTATGCATACCCTCCCATTCTTCAGATTTGCTTTCATCAAGCTTGACTCTATGAAGTACAAAATCTTTTCCAAAAACTGTTTCCAGTCACATTTTAGATTCATAATGTAAATAGAGAGTACTTAGATAAAAGCCTACTGTTTCTTTTTTTAACCTCTGAAGATTTTTACAATTTTGAACATGATAAATGGCTTAAGAAAATGGATGAAAGTCAGTATTTTTCCTTTTTAAAGAAGTGTTGCCTTTTACAAAAGATGTGACAAGTATACAATGGATGATTGTGTTTCTAGAAGTGCTGAAGTGAGTTGAACAATAAAATGAACTAGGTCAAAAAAGGAAGCTGTAACTATTATTTTTTGAATAAAATGGTTTTGAAATATGTGGTTTAATCAGTACTTCTTTTCTAGGCATATCATCTTTGGTGTTGCTCATTAAAGCAATATTGAAAATCATCACTGTTTCACTAAGACTCAGTTTCATTGAATCTTGATCCTTTTCCATAGCCTTACATTTGAGGTGCTTAGCTTGGATCAAAGCACTAGCAAAGAGATCTGAATGAACACACTGGCAGGGGCCTGAATTTAAGGAGTCAGGGGAATTTGTACTCTTGATCCTCAGTGCTGTGACTGAACTATCTCATGAAGCTTCTGTCAATAAGACAGGGCTCAGTTCCAAATTCAGTGGATCCGTAAAGCTTTTGCATGTAGTCAATCCATTCGATTTTATGAATTACGGCAATAAGAATGCAAAAATCTCTTTTCTTATTGTGACCGTCACAAAGCCATAATATTGTTATGGGTTTTTATAATAGTTACTTAGACAGAAACTAAGAGAGAATTTTCTCCTGTGTTTTACTGCCATATCTGACAGGGACGTTCATAAAACAATGAAAATAATTATTTCATCTTCTTACTTTTATCCAACAGAAGAGAAGAAGGGAAGGGATATTCACATTAATTATATCTTGGTATTTGGAGTTTCAGGCTTCATCTTGCATATCTTGTTCAGCCAGTCTAAAATAATTTTAGTAGGGATTTTTTAATATGCTAGAAACGTAGCATTGGTCTACTTTGTCAAAAATTCTAATAGCTGAGTACCAGCATCTCAATATTCAGAAACTAATTTTTTTTTCCTTTTTTTTTTTTTTATGATTTCAGGTCTGAAAAACACAGGAATATCTTAACAGGGCATTTACTATAAGATGTCTCTTTAAAACAATAGTTTATGACACATTGTTGAATAATGCAGATATTTTTGTGAAGCTTTCATGGCACGCATGCCTCTGTTGATATGTTGTTCCGTCAATGCTCAAGTCCTGTTGTACACATTTAAGATGAATTTCTAATATTCATCACATACTCAGAGGTCACTATCTGGCTGAGTAGTCTGGACATGTCTAGTCAGAAAGTCATAGGCAGTAATAACATGTCATAGCATGGTTCCATCAGAGGATTTAAACTTAAATCAGTGCAGGATTTGTCTAGGAAGATCAAAAATTACGAAATGGAGTCTAACAACCTTATATTTCTACAGGGATATTTAGTGAGCAACAACTCTTTGAGAGACTAAAGCAACATTTGGAAAATCCAAAAGGAATCTGTTGTCCAGAATATTGAATGACTACAATAACAGACTTGGAATATTCTTAATATTTTTTATAACTTGCTGCTTGCAGTGGTTCTTTTATCCATGAGCTCAAGGGGAGAAAGGAAGGTGAGCAGTAACAAAGAACAGGCTTTCTAATTTTGCATGAAAAGTTTTTTTCATTATGACTTATAAAATATTGTTTAAAAACTTAAAACTGATATACTAAAATAATGTGGTTATAAGCAGTTTGTTATCACAATTTTGTGAGCAGTTTGATCTCAGTGAAAATCTAGAATGTGAAGAAAAATAATTTAACTTTAAGTATTTTTTTACATTAATATTGTTCCTCCTAAAATGTTCATGGCCAAAATCATCATGGAAACCTTCATAAAATCAGCTAGAGACATTGTGTTTCTTCTTTATGGATCTGGTTCCAAATTGAAGGAAATGTTTCAAAATCTCCTATAGATTCCAGTGCACTTCATTCCAGTCACTTTTTGACTTAATTTGCTAAAAGAAAACAATCACCCTAAACATCTATATTCTTAGTACATATTTGGGTCACTGTAGACCACTCATAATGGGATGCTTTATCAGAGCCATGCAAGTTTGATTTCAGATTTTTTTTTAAGCATTGCACTGTACAAAAAGCATTAATGATCAAAATATCTTTTAATCAATAAACCCTGTCTTTGTTTTCAAGGATCATATGTTATTATCACTAATGATTGCACATCAGTTTGTGCTGTATTGATCACTTCCATCTGATTTACTTCAGTAAACTATTAAACTTCTTGTTTTGATGTGAAGTTTAGAAGTTTGCGTGCAAGAGCAATCAGCACCTCACATATGTGTATTGAATTTCCTGAGATTTGGGTCAATCCATAAGTGAGTTTTCTGATACTTTCTAAAAGGAAAATACATGGACGATTTCCTTTATGGTAGGAAAAGCCTATATAAATGTCTTTGCTTCCAGTTACTTAAATGCTTTA
The DNA here is from genome assembly GCF_036013445.1 of Caloenas nicobarica. NCBI lineage: Eukaryota > Metazoa > Chordata > Aves > Columbiformes > Columbidae > Caloenas > Caloenas nicobarica. Next base: position 30,564,053 of record NC_088247.1, read on the forward strand.
TTAGTAAATATACTTGTTTATACATATATATGTCTAATCGTTGGTTTCTTTGGTATCATGGATTCTATCAGTATTTTGTTCAGCACTTCTCATACTAACAAGATTGTGTATTACTTATGTTGTGGAAAAGGTCAGCCTACTGCAGTCAAGTGTTTGCCCTGCCTTCAGCGAGATCACAAATGTACTGTATAGGATCTGACTACTAGTTTTTCTTGAGCTCATTGCTTGCTTAAAACATTCATGAAATAGTATGTTGGAAGCTGCATTATAACCAAAACCAGTATTTTGGTTCCCCAGACTGCCATTTTTGCTTGAATTACACCTCTATTTATGTGCATTATTGTACATCAGACATTGTGGAGACTCGCTCTCAGCTGGGGACAAATGCTGCTAGAGACCCCCCACTGTAGAGAGCATAGAACATAAATATGAACCAATGATCCAGAATGGGAAAGGTATATAAAGAAATAAAGTGTTCAGAGCGAAGTCAAAGAATACCCAAATTAGGGACAGAATTCTGACTTTCTTGCTGCTGGCTCCGGTGAACAAGTGCTCGGTAGTATTGAGTCCTGGACCATCAAGTATTTCAGACCAGTCACACCCTCTGTTTGCCTTTCACATACCAGTAAGCTGTGCCTTGTGATTTATGATACTTCTGTCATACTTTGGGTGGGCAGAGTACAATATGTTTGCTGTGTTTTAGACCTTGTCCTCTGATTTGCTTATGCTTTTGACAAATGTGGAAGTGTTCACATGTGGAACAGCCATTAACGCAAGTTAATGGTGTTTCTGTTTACATAGTGAGATTTCAGTTAGAAGATTTCAGTGACATTACATGGAGTTATATTATGACATAATGCAGCTACTGCATTTCTTATTCTTATGCAGTGTTTTATACCTATGTATTTTATACGTTTATATAATGGAGTGATTATATGAGCTATTACATTTAATATGTTCTCCTGTGCTCTTTCTAAAGCAATTTATCATCTTCTGTTCAAATCTTTCCATATTGCTGTTTTGTTTAGTTTTCTATTTGCAAAAGCATGGAAAAATCTGCTTTGTGTGTTGGTATACACAGAGAAATTTTCAGAGGAGACTTTCCTTTTTCTCTTCTTAGGGAATTAATTTTATTAAGTTTATTCAGTTGTGTTTTATCAAAGGATTCCAACTCAAAGTTGTTGTAGTTCTCAAATTGAAGTTTAGCTGTTCATTTATAAGTATGCAGTAATTGTAATAAAACAAAGGTCACTACAGAATTCCATTGAGCATTATTTGCATTCACTGTTAACAAGAAATATAAAATGCTCTTTAGAATAGAGAAAGTTGTACATGATAAAAAGTACAAATTTACAAATTATGCATCACTGATTTATGAATATTTCACAGTTAGAGACCTTTCTGATGCTAGTTAAATCTCAAGAGGAAGACATTCAAATTTTTGAAAGTCATTCTCAGTTCTGTTAGTCTTTTAGAGAAGTTATAAATACAGTTTTTGTCAAATTACTGACACATTCTTCTGATGGACTAGTCACCATCAGAGTTAATAAAAACAATCTATAATAACTGTACAAGACCAGTGTTGTTACTTTACTCTGCAAAGGCCAAATTGTTGTCCTTACTCAAGGCAAATTCCCCATGCTATCAGTATAATTTGGTCTAAATGAAGATTAGATTAGAGCCCACAAAAGAGATGTGAAACAGTTATAGCATGTGTTTCTTCTAACAAATTCAAATTAGATCATAATTTGTATTAATTCTATTCTTTCAAACTTCTGAAATCTTTTTTTCTCTGTAGTTTTGCTTTTGAAACCATCCTTGACATTTGGTAGGGTGAAGCAGATACACTTAAAAAAAAGCAATTTTGTAACCACTTACTTCTTTTCTTTGTCTTTTAGCTGGTTAGCCTATCTCTTTATGTGCTTTACTTCAGCTTCTTGTTTTTATTTTTCATTGTCTGAAGGGGAAACAAAGCATGTGACACACCCAAATTAGTATTTCTTTGGTGCTGAAAATGTGCATCTGGAATTTGGAAGCAAGCTATTTTCAGTTATTCAGTTCAAATTTTACTTATATCTCCTTGAAATGGCAAAACCACAACAAAAATATAAACCTTGCATACCATCCATTCTTTGGTAGCCTGATAAAAAATTAGTGACAATGGGGAGAACCAGGTGTTGTTCACTTTTGGCCAATTTTCATGAATTTGCTCTCTTTTTTTTCTTCAGGAGATGTAAAACACTTTGAGAGCCGACTTGGATTCCTCTTGTTCTTCATGTACTGCTAGCTCATTCCTCAGATGATGCAGAGACAGTGTTTGTGTATAGCATGATTTATAACTTTCAACCATAGCTGATAGTTGTGTGCTATTGAACAGCTTCTTTGAAGGGAGATGGGAGAACGAAGGATCAAAAGAGCAATTCTCTGACTCTTAGCTGTGGAATATGATTAACGGGACTTCCAACCTCACCACTTCTAACTAGCATTGGAAATACCTTCTGTTAAGTGAGAATTTGTTAACTGGTGTCATCAACGGAGGTATGTTTATTACAAGTTGCTTGTGAGAATCTGAGGCCCTGCAGCTGCTGAGATGGCTCTGGCTTCACTCCTTTCCCTTTGCTGAGTTATGTCAGTACACGAGCCAAGCAGAAAACTATTAACCTTGGGTTTTTTTAGCTGGGTGATCTTGATGTTGGGTGAGTGTGCTGTGATGGCCCAGCTAAGCCTCCATCAGTACCAAAAAGTGGCACAACAAAGAGTGGAGTGGACAGTGGTGATGGTTCAGCCAGGTTTAGAATAGTTTAGCAAAAAAAACCAACCTGTGAAAAAGTAGTCAATACACGTTACCCTTGCCTGCTCTTTTGCATGTGTTATCAGCTGGTTACATCATATTGTCTTTCTAGGCTGCTATACCAGGTTTGGTTACAGCATTACGGGTGGATCCTTCAAAATAGAGTCCAGGACACATGTTTATCCAGGGCATTCTGCAGACCATTAAAGAGTGGTGCAGATTGCTGTGAAAGTGTTCACAGAGTGCTCAGGGATGAGTCAGTAAAGCCCTTGGAGCTCACTTCTGTAGTGCAGCTAGAAAGGGCTTCACTGACAGATTAGAAAATCAGGGAATTGAATTCATGCTATTTATTGGTTATGAGGAATAATATTGTACATGCTTCATTCAAGAAGGGTTTTAGGAAAATCTTAAGTCTGAAGATTTCATGTGGAATATTTCTTTGAATCCTAAATGGTTCACTTTTTCTTACACAGGGTTTGCTTATCTATCCTATGAATATATTATTTGCAGTCCATTCTGTACTGTATACACAGAAGATTTCAATTGTCTGCAGAGCTGAGCACTTCAGCTCGAACTATGACAAGTTATGTTTTTATCCTTGGGAATGTTTTGTTTGTTCTGTGGCATTGGCTGGTATCTGCAGTGATTGGCACACATACAGATTCTCTGTACTGGTAGGTTTGAAGGTTGATAAATGGGCTTCATACTGACAAAGGAGAGGAGGAAAAACATTCAGCACTGCAGGTGTAATGTGAGTACAGAGCCTAGTCCAGCTGGTCATGTCTGCACCAAATGTCTAGGAAGTCACTAACAATACAGAGAATATCATTAAGGTTCACTCTCCTTGGAAGGGAGGAGGGTGCCAAGGCTGTGATATTAGCCAATCCCAACACCTGGTGAAGTTGTGCAAGTTATGTATAGGGCCTTAGGGCTTCAGCTAATTCTGCCATTATTTGGGTTCATAAATGCAGTAGATACAAGTCTCACCTCTTGACGAAGAATTATGATCAGATAAGAAGTTTGATAGTTATTGTCAGAGGAGAATGTAATACAATCATAGAATCATATACTTAGTAGAATCATATACTTAAACATAATTGGAACAAGGCCTGGAACCAACATTTTTCTGTCTCGTAAGTGAATATTCGAATTATTACATATCCATTCTCTTTAGCCCACTGAATTTTTAATTTATCCACAAAAATTAGGGAAGCTTCAAATTTGGGAAAAATAGAGAATATTCCTATTCCTTGACCAGACAGAACCTTCAGAAAAGCAAAGCCATTGAGTCCAGATTGCTCCAGCTGCTGCAGTTGGTTACTGGTCTAGGTTGGCAATATATACACAGAAGATTATATTAATAAAAAGAGGATGCCATCTCTGGCTGTGGTTTGTGCAAACCTTGGTCAAGCAGTTGTGATCCAAGATCACCTTTTGAATTCGACCCTACTGGCAAATAGGGAGGTGATGGTGAGGCACGCACATTTATTTGATTTCTTTTGTAAATACAGCTTCTGTGCATCACCTCCTTTCCCTGCAGCATTGTCATAATAGTACTGCCTTGCCTTCTGGTGGTATTATGAGGATAAATGCATCAAAGTTTATAGGTTGCTCAGTAATCAGTATCATACAAGTACTTCAAATATATAGATTATGCCATCACTGCTAAACCTGAAATAATTTTTTTTCCCCACAGTTCTGATGAAGATCAAATCCATATTGTCTTCAGGTATTTTCTGGTGCTTGAGGTGAAAGTGCGATTTTATTGGCTGTTTTGCAGATGAAATATATGAAGAGAATGAAGGACTCTTACATTTATCTCCTGTTCCATGCTTTTAAGGTTTTGGATAATGGATTTTTGTCCATGTGAAATCTGAAGTATTGCAAAAAATAGATTTTAGTTTGCTAACTTAACACGTACAGTAACTTTACAATAAAAGAATTTCTGTCATAAATAAGACAAGGGGAACCCAAGCGTGCCAGAATGTAGCACCTAAGTATTTTTCAGACATGACTAAATTCCTGCTTTTATGTTCATTTGTACATAATTAATCTCATTGAGTCAACAGGATTATTCGTGTAAATGGGATTTAATTAAAAGCAGGTTTGCCAGTAAATACCCTCAATTGAAAATGTGGGTACCTTAAATATAACTAATCAATATTAGAACAGGAAACCATTATTTTATTATTAAAATGATATTTTCTAAATATTATTAAATTAATTAGAACAATAAATAATACTAAACTAATATCAAATAAATGTTGGTAAATATTAATAATAAACAATTTTTTACTATATATGGACTGTCTTACATAAGTTGGATAAATATTATTTGTTCTTTTTGTTACTCTATAACACAATTTTGTGCAGCTCCCAGGTCTGCACTGCTTTAACTCATCATCAATGTATTGTTCACTAGCTCGGGGATCCCCAGTGCCGTCCTCTGCCCCCACTAACCCTGCTGGACCTGTACTCCCCTGCACTGCATCCAGTGTCTCCCCTTTGGACACCTCTGCTCTCCCACCGTTCTCTCACTGCAATGACTGTGCTCTTCTGCATTGCATCGTTATGCTGGGCATCATTCTGTACAAAATAACTGGTACTATCATCTAGAAAAAGAATATGGTTCTAAAAAGGTAAAAAAATATATAAATTAAACAAGTCAGGGAGTAGGTGCCTGGTCATTAAACAAGTAAAATAAAGCTCCAGGAAGAACAGGACAAGTTCAGACAATACTTGGCAGGTCCCAAGGCTTTTTAATGGCAATGATGGTGCTGTATTTATTGGGATACAGGGCTACACTAAAACCATTCAGAATTAATCATCAAGAATGGCACTGGTTATCATCATTGTACTTTTTTTTTCTTTTCTGTTGAATGTGTCCATGATCTGCCATGGAATTTGTTACAAAACCTCACCATTCTAAAGCCTGCATTATTTTTTTTTTGTTAGATGAAAGAAAAAGTAGTGTCACCTTATTGATTTATATTTGACAAATGGTATCACAGTACACTGATCTGGATAAAACCAGGAATTGCTTTAGGGGCAGCTGGCTGATGTTCGACTGTGACTGACACACCTGCTATAGGAATAGATGCTCTTTAGTTCTTGTTTTTCTGTAAATTTGGGGTTGTAATTAAATTCTAATTTTTTCCCTTCACCAAACATTTTAAATGTGTGATATGTGTTTGAACACAAAGTTGACAGTCATTTAAGATGACAGCCACTGTCAGGGAGTTTCTTCCTAAGAAGAAGACATTAAATTATGAAGTATTGGAAGATAATATTTATTGCATTATGAGTTGTGGAAAAATATGTGACTCTGAGGGATGTCAGTATACATAGTAAAGGTTATTAAAAAAATAACAAAAACCATCATGTTAACAACAGCATTTAAAATTTACTTAGGTGTAACAAAGTAAGAACTGCGGAAGTAAGCATGTGGGAGGTTTTGGTGCAATTATTATTGGTCCTGCAATTATTAGATTTCAGAAGTTGGTAACTGCCATTTTTTGAAATCCTGATTGAATATCTCACAATAATCCTGTAGCATAGTGTCAAAGGATCTTTTACATTTCAAAGGATCTTTTACGTTTCTGAGGTCTGTTTTCTATTGCACGTATACTTTGACCACAGTATTACACTTCAAATGGTTGGGTATGGAAGAGCTTAGACTTTCAACATTATTTTGCATTAAAAGAAATGTGAATCTTTTCGATGATATAGTTGATATTTTTCTGGCTAAGAAAGATCTCAAGAAGTACAAGTTGTTTTTCTAGCAGCATAGAATGTTTGGAGTTGTATAGCCTTACTAACATGGATCTTCGTTACATCTGATACAAACGAAGGATTTAAAAGTCTTGTCCATTCAGTCTTTGCTCACAGCTCAGTTATCATTACCAGTTTTGAGCTTGTGTTTTGTGACTGCTTATGGTCTTTTTACATTTTAAGGGTAAATACTGTTACTTAATAGTGATCTTTTTGGCAAATTAATGAGAATCACTGTGGTATTCTGAAGAGAAGCCTATGCAGACCTTTACACAGGAATAAAATCGAATTCCAAATCAGCTGAAAAAAAGAAGCAGATTTAGAGAGTATCTGTGTCTGTTATATGGATTAATTGAAAATACATAAGTAAATAAAATGGTAGAGACTTGGTATAGGATATACTGGAGATTTCTTGAGGAAAAAAAATACTAGAGATGCTAAATCTCTTCTAGCGAAAGGCGCCATTATGATATGACACCAAGATGGTGTGTGGTACTGTGATGTAGTCAGGAATCCTTTCATTTCAGGACAGGAATCCCTTTGGCATGCAGGCAAAAAGCCCCCAGTATTCTCCTTTGTTCCTTTGGCAGACACACATTGCTCATGGTAGTAGTGATGCGCTGGCAAAGACACAAAATGCTGTGTTGCTCAGAGAATACATTATGTGCATGCTAACTTGAATGATGATCACACGCTGTTCCTCTCATAAGACAGATCCTCAGGCCACAAAGTCCATTTCAGCATATTTGGTATTTGTAACTTGTAGCTCTCTTAGAAATTGTCACATTGCCCTGATGGAGCTCACAGCTAAATACTGAGCAGGCTTCTTGGTTTGCAGCTCATAAACACAAGATTTATACATACTTAAGCTTCCTTTGATATTATACTGGCTCCAAGCATGTTTTTTGCCTTTTTTTTTTTTTTTTCCCCTGTGCTTTGTCTTGTTTCTAGGTTGTTACCTCTTTACATTACTCCTTCAACTAAACCCTCAGATTTCCCAGAAGCTTGCACTCTCATAGAACTCCGGTCTTATTAGTACTGTAAGCTTACAGTTTGTCCCTTCTGGGGCATAAAATAGGTGAAGCAAACAAACACAGAAGCTTTGTAGGAATTAAAAATGAAAAATAAAAAAATCAAATGAAACAAAAGAAAAAACAGTCTTTATTCCAGCTAGCCCAAGAAATGCACAGGCTTGGACAAAGAAATAGAATCCCTGTATTTAATTCCCTGGGTTTGTTTCCTCATCACTCCAGTCACACAACTGACTGAAATAGAAAGTCTGTGCGGAGTCCAGTATTCCCAGCTTTATGGTCTACTTTGCACATGATTTGTCTGTGTTATGAATTCTCTTCAAATCCGTTTCTTTCCTCCCTTTGCTCTGTGCCGTCAGCTTCCAGTGGTTTTCTCCATTGGTTTTATGCACAAAAAAGTTCTCACTCATAAAAGGCGGGATATTGTCATAACCTGTTCATTTCTGCAAGTCCTATTACTGCTGTGCTGGTAGAGTACAGGTAGGCAACCAGATTTCACTGGGTTATGCTAGGATGTGAGTTAAAGGTGTACGTTGCCCAGAGCCTCGTCATCCCTCAGTCAGGAAGCACTTCAGACACCAGTACAGACGAGTTTCCTCTGAGTTGCTTCTGCTGACTTAATCAATCTTGCTTTCTTATTTCTTGCAGTGCTGTAGTTTCACAGGAGTATCAGAATGTACCCACATTTAAAGTGAGCCCTTTGCCTACTAGTAAGGGCAGTATCCCAGCGAAGACAAAATATGGGCCTAAGTTTCCTCAGGCTAAGGGTGACCATGAACTTATATCTCCTCCTCCTTAAGAGATATTTACTTTAGAGTAGCATATTTATATGTGAAAATGCATATTCCGTCCTGTTCCATAGCTGCTATTTTTGAACAGAAGTGAGCAAAAAGTCTTTGGGTTTAGTACAGTACTCTCTGAGATGTAAAGCATTGCCCAAGAATGCATAGGGGTTTGGTTAGATGCATTTTCCTTGTGCACAGCAGGCTTACGTGGTCACCTGCATTACCAAACAGGCTCAAAGAGGGAGCAAAGTACATTGTAGAGTCCTACAAGCCTTTATTTAGGCCCATCAGGAACAGGGATGTCCCCACGTAGGCACTTCGGCAGGACATCTGCACCACTTGCTTGAAAGTTCCCAGTTCTGCAGAGTCTCCTTTTGGACACCAAATCAGGTATCTAGATCGTGTACAAATATTGTAAGTTAATCTGTTTACCATAACCTTGAAGATTTTCATGATGTTGCTTGTCAAGCTTTACTCAGGTTGGTGTTTAATTTCCACTGACGTCAGTAGGAGTGAAGGGGAGAAGGTGAGCCAGGGAGGCTTTCTTGTTCTCTGGTTTTGGGTTCTTGGCAGTTTGAGCAGAAGAACTACTAGAAAGAGCCACACTTAGTCACATGCACTCTTAAAAATTAAATTCTCAGTGAAATCCCTAGATTTTATTTATAGCAAACATTCTTTTTTCTTTTCATATAAAAGCACAGTTTTAAGTTAGTTGCTCATTAGTGTAAGAAAGGCAAAGGTACATGTATTATTTAATCAAGATTTTATTTTCCTTATTGCAGTGGTTTCATTGTCGCAAATGATTACTACATTTGTAATGGATCTGCCACGTGTAAATGCACTGAAGTCTACTCAAATGTGACAATACCTTAATCTAAACTACATAAGAGGTCTTAGAAATCACATGAATTATAAACTATGTTGAAATACTTTCATTTAGGAGTACAAATGTGTAACAAATGAAATTATTAAAATGAATAGTTCAATGTATGTTGTACATTTTCTTGTTTAAATTATTTATAATAAACCACACTATAAGTTCAGAGAAGTGGAAATAATTGTCTACATATAGGCAGTTGAGTCCAGTGTTTTCATAAATCATTTACACTTTCATTTGGAGGATCTAGCTTGTCAGAAACTGTTGAAATCAGTGCTTTTTGCCACAGAATGATTGTGTTCTGTCTAGCCCATTTTGTCTGCAATAGCATAGAAATGCTTTAGATTGTCTCCTGGATTTTTTATGGGATTGTCTCTGTTTGGCTTGAGGATTATGGAATGTTAAATAATGTTAGGACAGTAATCCGTGTAGGCTGGTTGTCACCTCTGCCAAAGAAACAGATGGATCGATGACCTTTTCAGTGCAGTGTTAGATCTATGTTCTTTGGAGTGGTAATGGTGCTGGGAGCACTCTTGCTCTCTGAGCTGTCTTTATTCAGTTAATCTTCATTCGTATCATGGAATAGCTTTAATGACCAATCACAGCATTATTTTAATTTTTGTTTGGTTTGTGTTCAATAAAATGCTATAAATTGCCCCCTTTCTTTTTAGTCACCCTGTGTCCAGGACATTTACCGCAGCTGAATTTGTCCTAGTTCTGTCAGATGAACATTTAGTAGCATGAATTTTGAACTCTGGCCAGATATCATACATAAATGTCTTGTCCAAACAGGTATCTCCTACAGCCTTTGAGCACAGATTTCGATTTTTCAAGAAGTTTCATTTTTGTGCATACCACTCAGTTGCATGATAAGAACAACCAAACAGCACTCAGTTTTATAGTACTAGGAATTTTGTGTTCAGTTCAGCTTTGTCGATGTACAAAGCCATGGTAATCTGGAAAAAAATCAATGCCATCTCACTAAGAAATGTGCAGTTATAATGTTTAAACAAATTTCTTAACGATGTTAAACAGTATTTTCTGATTTTTTTTTTTTTAACTAAATTTGCATAGATGGCATTTTTCTTATTCCTTTACATGTGCATTAGATTATTTCCTATATTTTTGTGGAAATGCTTGATATACAGCTTTCAAAAGGCAATTTATGCCTCCACCAGCAAGTCTGGGAAGTTTATGAGAACAACAGGATCCTGGTTTCTGAGGCTACCCTCAACCATTTTGACATCAATAAAATAAATTAACAAAGAGCTGGTGTTCTTTGTAGCAGTCATTATATATTTCTCTATTTAGAAAAAATGCTTGTAAACATACAAACTTTACATTATTTTAGATTCTGCTCTGAATGGATAGAGAATAATTGTAAAGTTAGAACCGGGAAACCTCTGGAAATCATTGGTAAGTGAGGTTAGAAACTTGAATCTTTTAGAGTATCAGCTGCTTGAGAACAGTTAACTGGATGACTTTTTTGTTCCAAGTTAGCTTCTAAAACTGAAGGTGGTCCCTGGAAGGTCATTTCAGTTAGGAGGCCATACTCACGGTTTGGTTAAATTTTAGCACTTCCCTGGTGTGATGTGGTATGCAGCATTCAGATGTTGAGTGGTCCCAGAAGACCAAAGCTCAAGCTTTCCAACTACACTTACAATTGTAATAGAGATTTTTTTTTTTTTTAGTGTATAAATGCATATTAAGATTTTTGGGTTCTTTCATATTTGAGAGTAGTTCATTGTGTTCATGTAACCAGATGTAATAATAAGTTCAAGAGATTTTAAGGGTGGTACCTTAAGGCTAACATTTTACTTTCAGACCAATATTTGTGAATAAATTCCAAAATACTTTTGAAATTACGTGAAGTAGACTCATAGATAAATTGAGGTTTGAACAGACTTCTGAAGGTCATATAGTCCAGTCCCTTGCTCAGGGTGAAACTAATTGAGTTGCATATTTTGTTTGAGTCTTTTCTTTTGTTCATAGTCAACATTTCTTGAAAGCTAATACTTTGCACATGTCAGTATTCAGCAAATAGCTGGACCTATACGCAGAGCTAGTGTGCATGTTGTCAGTGAGTTTGTTATTTCTGTCAGTCACTGTAATGTTCCATGGGTTTTTAGATATTTTTTAACATACTTCAGGTCATAGTATTCTTATTAGGAGTAAAACGATCTGAAACACACTGACAATGTGCAGAATGGCCAAAATAGTTAACCTGAAAAATGGCTAATAAATAATTCCAGAGGTTTTCCAAAAATAATTATGGCTGTGTCAGCCTTGACTATAGATTTTTGAAACAATTTGGGATTTATCAAGTCAGGTTCAGTGTTATGAAGAGGTTGTATTAAAAAAGCCAGTTTCTTACTTTCTTATAGTATTTTACGTAACTCACCTACACGAAGTGAGAGCATATTTGCATGCCTTCCCTTTTGCTTGTGATATGTCACAGCTGTGCCATGCTGTTGGTTGCTTCTGGCACTCAAAGTCAAGATAAGGAATCACTATTGAATAGTGTTCTGGAAAGAGGAAAGGGAACAGGCAGGGAGACAAGAATATTCGAAGTTAAAGCTTGTAGGGGAAAGATAAGGCAGTATAAAAAGAGAAATAGATTAATGCTAGCCAAAGGGGTTAAGATAATAAAGATTTTCTTACAACATCATAGGGAGAAAACAAATACTGGAAAGACTGAAGGGGATGATATTAATCTTATTTAAAATAGCTGAGTTAAAAAGCTTCTTTTTAGGAAAAAGCAATTAAGGGTGATTCTAGAACAATTAAAAAGTTGGAAGAACTTGACAAACAATAAATAAGGTCATCTGTGGGAAATCCGAGTATTCAGGAAGCCAGTGGTACAGGGAATATGCATTTTAGACTATTTAAGTAAATAACATGGGATTGTATAATCATTTTTTAAATATAACAAGAAATTAATTAACAGTCTTCTAAGTATCTATTTTCTAGACTACTAAAGCTAGGAAAACAAGCTAAAAGGATATCAGTCTGTGGAAATAACAAAATGTGGATAATTCTAATGAATTTCTCTATTATTAATTTTATTCTAATACTATAAATGTTAATCAGCTCTTTTTTAATTGTAAAATTGGTGGATGAAAGGAAAGTATTAAATGAGAGTGCATGTGCACATGTATGGGTTTTATTCCGACTTATGTCTCTTCAAAACTTAATTCAGGTTCATTTAGTTTTTCACACAGTTTGTAAAAGCGGACAGTGGACACTATAAATTAATAGCAATGAGGTACTGACGTCTGCATGGATTCATATTTGGACTTACCTTTTCAGTAGTGATTTAACAAAGGGAATAACCTACTTGATGAAACTTGCAGTTCAATGATAATTTAGGAGGAAATGCAAATACTAGTGCGGACTGAGAGAAAATTAAAAAGGCTTATATCAATTAGAAATGTTGGTAGCACATTTGATAATAGAATTCAGAATACTGTAAACTAATACCTTGTCTTGGGAATAAATTGAAATAAAATGGGAGGGGGAAATCCAGAAGGCAGTAATGCGAATGATAGTTAGAGGTGATTGCAGAAAGGAAGAGATGTCTGATAGTGATTTGGAACTCAAGCCAAAAGGTCCATACATAAGCAAAGACTGAAAATGAGGCTTCCAACCTAAATTAATTGTTCTTTGGGTACTGGATATACAATTACAAGTCTGTAATTTTTATGCCAAAAAGATCATGGTACATCACAGACTTCAGAGAAGAGCAGCCACAACGAAGACACTGAAGTGAATGATTTAGGACAGAAGATTAAAAGCAATGAGAAATATCTAGTTAAAAGACACATAGGCACGGTTGCAGTATATCCCCAAATATTAGAAGGGTATTAAAATACCATTCAAGTCAAGGAGAGGACTTATTTATGAAAACTGAAACATGGAATTAAAAGTAATTAGTTGACTGAAAAAAGTAGAAAATCTAAGACATGCTAGGCAAAGTAAGCTAATTTAACTCCTTAATTATTTTGTATTTTTAATGACAGATAGGGATGATCCATGAATGATAGGACCAGTGGGCATGGAGGGCACAAATCTAACTGTGGTTAGTAAGGTTTAATAGCTCATGGGGTAGCAAATTGGACCAACCATCACCATTGCTGCAGGATGAGCCTTTCTGTTCATTGAGTTTTCTGAGTATTAAACTGTCATTTCTTTCAGAATAGATAAACAGCTCAAGAATTATATATTTCAGTGCTTACAGCAAGACTGAAATGGAACCTAACGGGTGTATAGCATTTTTTCTGACTCTCTATTATAAGGTGAATTCTGTCCTAAATATCTCCAGAAAACATTCTGGACCTGCAAAACAAACCTAGACTTTCCAGGGATCACTGTTTTCTCATTTGAAAATGAGGCTTTCTTCACCCTGGAGGGGTTCTTAAGGGGTCACAGGATCTACAGAAACACAATTTTCTTTTGCAGGAGTTTTTTCTCTATTAAGGTAAAGGCAGTCTTCCAGTCAGCCTCCAGCACTTTTTCTTGTTTGTCTTCACAATTTCTCATTGCAGGATTGATTCCTTCAAGACTAGAGAAGAATATACGCTGGGGAAAGTCTGCAATGATTTCCTGTGTCACCCTTAGATTGTCTTAGGGCTAAATACACCAAGCATGTCACACCAAAGCAAAGAATTAATTCACTGAGACCGAGATTTTGGTAAAAAGGATTAGACAGCTGTAGGAATAAAAGAGAGCATCCCCAGTTATACAAGACAGGAGTTTAATTCTTTCCTTACAGCACAAAATAGTTACGTTTTAGAAGTTTGGAAAAAGCCTTTTTGTTTTGGATTTCTTCCACCATCATAAGACTTATCTTAGATTTAAAAGTATGTTTAGGAGCTATATTATATGTTTCAAATCTCAATGCTCAAGAAAACTTTAGATTCTGACTTGCATCAGTTGAGTGATACTGAACTCTAGAAGGCTCGCTTTCTTAGCATACAGGAAGTTCAAAACCTGTAATGCATACTTTATTAGTTTGGAGACACACTTGACATATTTTAAATCCTAGTCAAGACACTTCTAGTAAGAGGATACCAAATTAGATATATCCTTCTTAGATCCAATATAGTATTTCCTATGCTCCTACAAACAGACACATGGTGAGTCTGTATTTGAAGAAAGAAGAAATCTTTATTAGAAAATACATTACAATAGATTAAGGTCATGTATTTGTTCACAAAAGTGTGGCTTTACAAAAGTATATATATTTTTCCCCAAGGGAATGTGAAATTCCATTTATAAAGACACAATGGCCTCTGAAATGAAAGGGGTATAAAAGATGGAAGAATGAGTTCTGGAAATAATCTACTTTGATATTGTAAGCACACAAAGAGCTGCTTTTTATAGAAAATTTTTAACTTTTCTGTTATTTTTACAGTGTATTATTCAAAGGACCTGCATATTTTTCAGCTTTTCTCATACACAAGAAATAAACAAACAATACTGGTTTTCTTTCAAAAAAAACCTGGAGTCTTTTGTACAGTAGTTTCCTGGGGAGACATAAAAATAAACTTGGTGCCTGAAGGAATGTGTTAGAGTTTGCAAAATGTCAAGGAAATTTCTTTTATTTTTTTTTTTTCAGCATACTGTGTTCTATACAGAACTATATAGAAAATTCTTAATTTAAGAGAAAATAGATCCTTCTGAATTCTTTGCTACAGATAAATGTCAGATCTTATCCTTTTAGCAGATGTCATTGCAAAATCATTTCCAAAGAGAATTATACTTTATATTGAGTACCTCATTTACATACATAGCTAATTAGACTAGCAGAGAAACATTGCAACAGTGTTTTCTATATATTCTTGGTTTGCACAAAGCAAGCTACCTTGCACTGTTTGTTCTTCATTCTTCTATATCTCAAGAGAACAATGACAGAATGAAAAAAAATAACCCATGAATGTTATACAAAACACAGCTACATGGAAAGAAATAAATAAAAATTCAACATTGTCTTTCAGAAAAAGCAATAAATATGTTATCTCCAGACTTACATATCATTCAATAACAGGTTCTTTTTTTCCTGTGTATCTTGGTGATTGTTCATAATGAGACTTCCACTTCTGCATTGTTGAAATATTCTCTGATATATCCTACCTTGGACTCTTGCAGTAAAAGTACTGATTACATTTCTTCAATGATTTGTCTGCAGTAAAATTCTGCCTTTCACTTTATGTTCCATCAGATACACAAAACCAATAAAATAACAGACTTTTGTACTTTAGCATGCTCAAGGCTTTATGTCAAGTAGCATCCTAGATATATATAACTCCATTTCATCTAAAAAATCTGTAGATTTATTAATTTTAATAGCAATTTCAGCCTCTAGAATGTGAACTTCCTGTGAAAGGTCTGATTTCAATCTAAGCTACTGTTCATGATCCTCAGTCCAAGAGAAGCAGGCTTTGAAACAGAGCTGAAATGTGACATTAGGTTTTATACAACAGAGTATAGATGGATTTCTTAACCTTTTTATTGAATAACATATATTAAAATCACAGTGGGTAAACAAAATTAATCATCAGAGTAGTGCAGAAATTGTAAGATTACATAATGTTAAGTCTGCTGGCATATTTTATTTCTGGATAGAGTTTTTATCAAATCTATTGCTAAATAAGCATCTTATGTCATAATTTGATTCATAAACAATTTATGATAAGACTCTTGGCAATTTATGAATCACATTTTTTATTCTGAAAGGTTTTGCAGCCTCCAGAAGTATTATATAATTCTTTTTCAGTGAATCCCAATCCTGCTGTAAACTGTACATTCCTCTTTTTCTTCCCAGTGAAGACAACGATAGTGGGATTTGATACAATAAAATACCAATAAAATAATTTAAATACCTACAGATAATATTTATTAGCACAACTCAGGGAATGCTCTTTAATGAGCAATTTAATAGATAAATTTAAGCCATCCTTCTCAAAGCAAATATGACCCAATCAGGATTTTATTAAATTTATTCTTTTGTAAATATTGTATTATGATTTTTATTATGTTTTAATCCTTGATTTGAGCCATTTGCCTGTTAGTGATTGCTTACATAACTGTTGTGTTATTTCTTCTGCTCCTTTCTTGAAATAATTTAAAAACTGTTCAAAAAATAAAACCAAGTCAGTTCAACCAAATCCTTTAAAACCCAAAACCAAGAATGTGTGAATCACAGTATGTGTGTAGAAGACAAGCCTATTTTCAGTTCAGAACTGGAATCTTCATTTCTGTGTTTGTGCAACTTGTCTTTGAAAATCCTGAGACATTTGAATTTTCATAGCTGTCAGTCAATCTGTGTGAGTCTGACTTCTAAATAAGGAGTGGCAGAAGAAAGTCTTCAGCTTAACCTTGAATCTGGTAGAAATGAATTGCACTATGCCTTTCTTCAAAATCCCAATCCATTAAATTTATAGTGTCGGTACATTAAGCCTTGCATCTGTATAAAAAAATTATTGTAAAAATCTGGTCCTTGTGAAAGCAACATTGATATAACTACTCTTGCACTTATGGAACACCTCTAGTCATTCTAGACATAGTGACATTCATCTGTGTTCAGTAGACTTCTAATTTAGATATTTTTAGGGGAAAAATAAGGAAGCTATTTTTGGATCAGATTTTATGTGTTTTGCTTTGTTTTGTTTTTTAACATGTTTATCCCATATTATATAACGATAAGAAATTTATCTCAAAGAGCAGCTCACTAGCATGGTTAGTTTTCAGTAAAACTTTTCCTTGAAAAATGGTAATTTATTTAAACAGGAAGTTTTGGGGACTGTGTAAATTTCTGTCATAAGGACTGGATTTCTGTTTGGAACTGGACAGAGAAAGAATGGGATGTATTAAATGATCAGGAAATGCAACTGGGATGTGAGAGGTATATGTTCAAGGACAGGAGCTTTAATCTGCCCTCTCCAAAAGCCATTTGATTTCTAGAAAGTTACTTTCAATTTTTGCTGTTAAAACTATTTTATTTTATAAACAGATTACTTGTAGGGGAAAGACAATAACCCTATGGTCCAATAATTGGGTGACCTATGGTGAAAAATATTAGTAATTTAGGGAAGTGAATGCTGTCTCCCATATTGCCCAGGAGTACTACAACCAAATGCAGCAAATTCTATATTGTCTGTCTTTCATGGAAAATCTGGGGATGTTTAGGTCTGTCTTGTCCTTATCTACAAGCTGGAAAAACATATGGAAAGTTTTAGTTTTGAGTTGGTTCCTTGTCTACACTATGCTCTGAATTCAGATTATGATTTCATTCTATTGATTGAAATTTCTCATAAAGTTGTTTGAACCAGTCAGTTGATTGTCCAGATCTCTTAGGGTAGAAAATAGTAGATGTATTACAACGCTTGTGTTCTAAATTTCCTGGTTTTGTTTGATGGTTGGTTTCTAAACAGTGTATCCAGGCATGTTATGGGATGAAAAACTTTATCCCCTCCATCGTAATTAATACTTATATTTCATAGAAGTTGTGGGGAAGAAGTGTTTGTGGCATATCAGAATGAACTGTCTGTACTTACTTCCATTAAATGTTCGTGTTTGCAGTTCTGACTCACCACTTACCACTCTACTTTGTTAAGGTCTGGCTGTACTACATGGCAATACACTTTTTACTTCAACTTTGAATGGAGTAAGTACTAGAAGCATGTCTGCAGTTGTTTGTATTTTCTACATCTGATCCTTAGTACTGCATATTGTAATACCTGAAGTGCTTTCACTACCTGAGTGGGTTGGTTTAAACTGGATTGTCTAAAACTGTCTTTGATTAATAGAAGAGTTTGAGAGGACCTTGAGAAGTAATTGTAGCTATCCTCCTTCCCCCGTCAAAGTTCTGAACTGTATCTGAATAATTCCACAGAGATGTACATCTAGCCTGTTCTCAGACACTGTCAGGAACTCAGATTTGTCAGCCATGCAAGACAAGCTGTTTTACTAGCTGTCCTTAATAAAAGTTTTGCTTTGTGTGGGGGTTTTTTTAAAATTTTTTTATTCCTAAAAGATGTTTGTTGTTAACCAGTTCTTTTATTAGTCATTGTGGAATATGAAGAAAAAATATTCCCTTTTTCTTGGTAGGTACTTTTTATGTAGTTGAAGACTGTGATCACCTTGGACAGAACCTTGCAAAAACCTGTTTAGTAAGTCCTTTCATCCATAACTCTTCCTTTTTCTAGGCTAATTATGTCTAATTTCTTTAGCAATTTCCATGTAGTTCTCATGCTATAGCTTTATAATTCCTGTTTTTCTCTTCTGGATTACCTCCAATTGAACCACCTTCTGCAAGAGCAATTCTGAAAGCTAGATACAGAATTTAAACCAGCTGTTAGTTCAAACAGATTACTCTTCATGTCTCACAGATGACACAAATGACAGGTATAACATTTAGCTTTCTGAGAACTACTGGGTATTGCTGAGTCTGGTTTAGTTAGGATTACAACATGACCTTCAGATTTCCTCCTGAAGAATTGCTACCTAGTAAGTTGTTGTTCCAACGTCTCTTGTTGATGTTGCTTAAATGTAGAACACTGTGCTTGCCCTAACTCATCCCAAGAAAATAGCGAATTCTCATTGTTTTCTACCAGCTTAAAATTATTGCATGTAGTCTTTAGAGTACTGTTATCCAGTGTTATTAAAAATATGAATAGAATCATAGCCCAGACAGGACCCTGCAGAATTCTCCTTAATAAATCCTTCTATTCTGAAAATGATCCACTAATCCTCTGAGTACTTTTTCCATTAAGTTTTGCATCTCTTTTACCGTATGTTAGTTTTATCTGGACCTTTTTCTTTCTCCAGCTAATTTATAGAATCATACAGTCACAGAATCACTGAATGGTTTTGATTGGAAGGAACCTTTAAAGATCATCTAATCCATCTCCCCCTGTCATGGATAGGGACATCTTTCACTAGATTGGTTTGATCGAAGCCCAATCCAACCTGACCTTGAACACTCCCAGTGATGGGGCATCCACAACTTTTCTGGGCAACCTGTTCCAGTGTCTTACCACCCTCATCATAAAAATACCTTCCTTATGTCCAATCTACTCTCTTCAAATTTAAAACCATTGCCCCTTGTCACCACAGGCCCTGGTGAAAAGTGTCTCTCAGTCCTTCTTATAAGCCCCTTTTAACTATTGAAAAGCCACAATAAGGTCTGCCCAGAGTCTTTTCTCTGCGCTGAACAACCCAAACTTTCTCAGCCTTCCTTCACAGGAGTCTTCCTCCCAGGAGGAGTGTCCGAACCCTTTGATCGTTTTCATGTCCATCCTCTGGACTCCCTCCAACAGGTCCATGTATTCCTTGTACTCAGGACCCCAGAGCTGGAAGCAGTACTCAACGTGGGGTATGTAATTTTTACCAAGTGCTGCAGTTCTACTGGTGTCACTCAGCCAGATGCTTTCTCCTTTCAGCTTAGGATACTAAACCAGCATACAGAGAGGTGTCTAAGATTTGGCATTCCTAATAGTTGGCAAACGCTTAGAAAGGTGCCCAATTTCCTCATTCTTACAGTTAGTGTGGTGAAATAAACAGCATGTAGAACAGCATACAAATTCAAAAAAAATAATAGTATGTAATTTAAAAATATAGTTTGAACTTTAAGAAAGCAACAATATCCTCATCAGTTGTATAATTCTGTTTTCACGTAATGGGTATCCATTTGCCATGGTATCTCTGTTGATAAGTAATAATTAATATATGTTTGATTAAGTAACAGTTACACAGCTCTGAATATACTGCAATTTATGTGTTGTTTAAGCTTTTAAAGTTAATTCCCATTTTCAGTGAAGCAAATCATGCCATAATTTAGGAGCTGTTAGTGTATAGGATGTGTACTGACCCTCTGCACTAGAGTTTTATTGTGCCTGGGTTGCTCTTCTGTGAAAAACGTTACAGTTGTGCTGTCACAAAGCAGAAACAATGTCATACCGTGAGGCACAACCGTATAAATGGGTGCAGGGGGACCGGATCTCCTCCGCTTACACTCTGAGCTCTGTGGATGTGAGCCATGTCTGATCCCAAAACAATGCAGCCACATTAGTGAATTTCTGTGCCTTTTTGTAGAGCCCTTTGCTGGGATGTGGCACTTCTCTAATGTGACTAAATTATCTCTGGCCCAAAACGGGCTCATGCCTGACTATATGGAGTGCGAATGGCATTCTGTCTGCATCCATCCGTACAGACAAGACCTTAGGTAACCAACCACATACGTCAAGTAGCAAATTGGGAACAGAGCAAATCATTTCCAGAACCTGTTAATCTGAATTTAATGAGCATAAAACACTTAATTGATTCCTATGAACAAAAGTGAAGCTTGGAAACAAAGTGTGATGGTTTTCCATCTGCACTCACAAAATAATTTTTTTCTAATATTTGTCACAAAGGCTTCTTTTAGCAGATTGCATAGATATTCAGAATGTAATCGAACATGATTTTTTGCTCCATTGATATTCCTGGGCATGGTTGTGATGAGGCTTTGACTGTGCTTGTTTACTCAAGCTGTTTGTGTCTGATTTCTTTATACATAGGAAGAGCTGAGCTAGAGGAGTGGAAGAAGGGGAAAATATTGGTATTTTTAAGTGCTCCTTGTAATACCAAAGACAGTGCAATTTCTGTGACTTACAATCTTGATCACCACTGTGCCTCCTTTTAGCAGGGATAGTTAACAATGCTGACAATTGAAATACCCACATTGACTTTCAGAATTAGCAATTTACAGAAATATGTCAGGCCATTTCGAGGTACTTTTGGATTTGTTTCCTCCTTACTCCTTAGATTGTCTGCAGACACACTTAAACATGCTATATTTGTTATGTTTGATTTGATTTTTTCATCATTTCTTTGCGGTCACAGCATTTAAAATCTTGGCGCTTTGTGTTCATGACTGCCTAATACCACTGACTTGCTAGAGGTTATTGCCTCTGCAGAGAAATGGAATGAGCAATCAGTGTCATGTGGTTTTTTTCCAGTTAAGGTGTCAGGATGGTACTGTCCTGCTACTGAGCAGTAACCTCTTCAACAGCTTTGGGTAGATCCAGAAGAAGGTATCAAGCTTTTCTGCTGTTTAAATAATGCTTTGATGGGGTTGAGGCAGGAGGAAGCTACTGCAGAGAAATGCTGGTATGTCTTACCAACATATATATATCATATATATATATGAAGAGTGAATACGGTTTAAAACCAAAACCCCAGATCAGTGTTGGCTTAGACAGATTGGTGTACAGCAACAAACATGACCCTACATTTGTACTAAATAATATTAATCACAAAACCTTTGACAGAAAGGGCACTACGTGGCACTACAACATGCAATAGTTTCCATGTTACAGAAGCTTTTGCCCTGTAACCTTGTGTCTTTGTAACCTCTGTCTAACGCCTCCCTGTTTGCAGGGGTTCAGGTCCCCATGTTGCTGAGATCCAAGGGCCAGCTTTGATACAGATGCACTCCACAACTTTGGCTCAGATTGTCTGGGGAAATTATGAAGTGGTGAGACAGGTCTGAGAAGGTCCGTAGAAAGGTAAAGTAAAATTACAATTGGAGGCAGTATTTTTTTTGGTGGAGGTTATTAGAAGTTCAAGGGTTCAGGAGCGAAAACAGCAATATGATGATGCAAATGAACGTATGCATACATATATATTAGAAGACCAACAAGTCAGGACACCTTTCAGCTGTAAAACTGGACTTCACTGAATTAATTAATTAGCAACACACTTCTTGCTAATCACCAGTTCTTACACAATATTAAACCATCTTATCACAGCATATACCAAACTGTTAGTCTTTAACACCTGTGTCCTGAATTATCTATGAATAAACAACACTGTGGAGCCAAAGCTGTTTAATTAGAGTGCTTGGTGGCTGTTAGTCACAGAGGCCCAGGAGATCAGTCTTGAGAGCTTGTTGAGAAGAAGAGTCAGAGCTGAAATGAGCTTGTCTTCTTTCTCCTCTGATTTTCCTTGCCTAGACCTGATATTTTTATGCTATTGCCCTTCTCTCAAAAGGGTGGTCTCCTCTGCTCCCGATACTGCTTATCTTGAGGTTTCTTTTTGTCTTGTCAGTCATCCTCCTAGTGTGTATGGGAGCATATCCCACCTATTTGCAGTCCCTCATGCTTATTGTGTCCTCTCTCTGGCAACATCTGTTACTTGGGTGCCTCCTACCTGCAGCTACACCTATCTTTGTTTTCCTCTCTGGTGATCACACTGCTCATGTACTGTCAGACTACACCATCACAAAATACCTGCATACCACTATTAGTTGCAGTATTTTAGTATACCCCTATTGAGAACCAAGGTAAGTGAATATTAATTATGTCCTGATTAGTAGTTTTATAACTCGCTGGTGTCACAGGCCTCTGTGAAGGCAACAGTGGAAATTGTGTCATCAGTCTGCTCACCAGTAGATGTTGTTTTGCAGCATTCATAGTGGTATTTGTGGACCATTCAATTGAATTTATAAAAAAAGGAGGACTGAATACATCCTTCTTTCAGTAACTGAAATATTTTCAACCTACTTGATAAAAATAATACCATAGTGCAATAGTTATTCTTTAGTAGCGTGTAAAGGATGTTGAAGGTTTTATGGCAAGTGAATTATTAATTAATTAAAATAAGGAAAATTCAGAGATAAAATCCTCAGATTTTCTAAGTTTCTTAAATTTAATTGACTTTTTAGTGTTAATTTAAAAAAAACACCACCACCACCACCAAAAAACCTGTTAGTCTTCTAAGAACCCATATACAGAAAAAGTGATGTAAAAAGATGAGAAAATGAGTGGAGCAGGTCAAAACCAATTTTGGTGGGTTTTGCTCTGTCCAGGGGTTCTGTCTCTTCCTGAGATGTGCTCACCAGCGTGTCAGCAGCTCACCAAAACTGCCCATGGTAGAACTGGGTGGGAACAAGGTCAGGGGACAAGACAGCCAACTGATTGGTAAAATGCTGTTGAAGTTGAGTGGAACTGCTTTACAATGACAATTAAAATCAAACAAACAATCAAAAAACAAAACAAAACCAAACAAACAAAAATAACATGATTGAAGCCCTAAAATACCATTTCAGTCCAACTTACCTTATGTTCATATCTGTTCAACAGCTAGAGAAAGTGTGTTAACATATTAAGAACTGCCACCTTTTTGAACTTGAACAGCAAAATAGTACAAGGGAGACAACTTGATTTCATTGCTAATTCCAAACTTTTTTGTTTTGTCTGTGTACTCGTTAATAACCGACCTACACCTCTTCCTAATACCTGAATCCACATTCCTTCCCTTGTTTGGATATAAAAAAGAGGGTTTCAGTCAATTCCTCATATTACTAGAACTATCAAAAGCCGTATTATGAAATACACTCAGCATTGCATGTATGAGTGAAGCCTCTTAGCGTGTGCAGCGGAGCTGCTCTTCGGTGGCTTGGTGAGTGGAGCTGTGTCCTAGTGGAGCTTTTGACCTTACATTGCTCTCACTTCTGTCACCATTGTGGCCCCCTGATTCTGCAGCAGATTATCTCTGCTCCCCACTCCTGAATTTAAATTCTGGGAAACTAGTACCACTTTACATGAGGGCCTGCTTAAAAGCTCTTTTATATTTTCCTGGGATAAATAATGGAATTGGCAGGTATATGCTGGCTGTATCTCGCAGGATGATCCAGACAGCTGAGTGGTTGCTTGAGGATCTGAATGACAACAGGAGACAGCTTAATGGATGTTGACGTTACTGCTTCCAGCTCTTTTCACCACCTGCACTGCACAGATACTGGACTGCCTGTCAGTCAGCTGATGAACTGTCACAGTTTCCATCACGGCATTTTGCACTGAACCACTGCTGTAAGCCACTGGGGTTCAGGATGTGACTGCTGAACAGCTCGGAGACTCTGAGAATATGCAGGCTGAAACCTCACCAGTCACTGCCAGTTAAGCTGTCCCTAATTGTCACTCAGTCCTCGGTCCTGGTCCTCAGAGAAAAAAGTTATTCTAGACTGATGTTTTGGAGGATGAATAGGTGTTTCTGCCATGCTTGTTCATCAGAGCAATAAAGACAAAAAGAATGATTTTCATAGGAGCCATTTTACCTCTTAAGAAGATTTTAACTCATCCAAAATGGAAATCAGAAATTGAACTAATGCCAGACTTTAATGTGCATTTAGAAACTTCATTGATAAATCTATACGTTATGAGAAAGAAACAAAATTTATGAAGATTTCAGAGTACTGTGAGCTATTTTACCTATTATACCTAATATTTTTTTATAAATTGCAGGGTACTGAGAATAAAACATCTGCAGTAGGGAGGTTTCAGTGCAGTTTAATTTTCTCTAAAAGCACAAGAGTCAATAGCAAAATTGCACTGTCGGTAAATTTTACTTGAAAGTCCTTTCAGGAGATAAAAGAATTGTAGAGAAACTAAGCAAAGCTAATGACAGATTTGGGAAGGGGTAAGAATGTTAGTTATGTGACCTAATTTGGTGTGGTATGATCATACAAAGAAAATGTTTGATAATGAAATGCATTGTTTTGAGTATTCAGTCTGTTCTAAGATTAACTTAGGTGGTGTCAGTAATTTCCATTCATTGAAGAAAATGGGCCAGTCTCACACAGACGAAGCTTTAAAGTAAGCGTGATTCTTTAGCTTCTCTAAAAATTAAGCACTTTTTTCTCTTTCATTAAAAAAAAAGAAAAAAAGAAAAAAGCGATGGAGTGGGACTGGGGTAATTGTTGGTATAAGCTGACTTTTTAATAGTAGCCTCTTCAGAGAATGAAATGTGGTTATGCAAAAGAATTTAACCTTTTTTTGTACTGTTGTCATCTTCCCTTTATCAGCTTTAGACTACCCGCAGGCTGTTCCAAGATAATTTTTAATCCTCTATTTTTCTCTTGTGGAAAAGTAGTGCAGCAGTTAATAATACCATGGCCTTAATTAGAAAGCTGTGCTTAATTGGGGGACATTTTATCCCTATTAACAGCAGTGACAGAGTAGCAGAAGGTGGTATTTTAATATTAGTATTTCTGTAAAGGTAATTGCCAAGTTGCAGGGTCTTCTGAATTTTTGTAGAAGTGTAAATGGATGTATGAAAAAAACTTGAACCCATGCCAGAAATCAAATGGCTTTTGTGATATTCCTGTAAACATGTCCTAGTGTACGACTGCTAGTTTTGAAAAAGTAAACAGGAACAGACCATAGTTATATGACTGATATACTTTCAGATTTTATCACAACAACAGAAATTCTATCAAAGAAGTAAACAGGAAGAGCATGAGAGGGAAAAAAAGCCAGAAACAGTAACTTAGCACTGTGAGGTTACTGACAGTGTCTCCATTAACTGAGGTTACCATTTCTTTATAAGAGACACTGTTTATAATCAGATTTACGTCTTTTCACTGAGAGAAATCCCAGCTAAAAGGCTTTCATAGCTAAGACCCCAAATCCCAAGGGGAGTAAAATGCTATCATTATCTTTGATGGCAGTTGTACATTCTCCCATCTCTCCACAAGTATAGAGTAATTCATCATTTACTTGCTTTCCCTCCGCATTCTGCTTTCCGAGTAGGTACAGTGTTTTACTTGGGAATGAGATTGAGCATACTCTTAGAAAACCGAGAAAATCAATTTGTATTAAGGGTGATCTATAAGGTAATTACTGTGCCTAGAGCAAAGCAGGATATACAGTAAATTTAATCTTAAAATACATTGTGCTCCTATACAATTTTTTGCAAAATACCAAAGGATTCTTGGCATTATGAAATTAGTAATAGCTAGTGAAGTGTCTAACCCCAACTATCTGTTATCCTTAGCATAAGTTACGTTTTAAAACAGATGAAATCTCAGGGCTTTTCTCAAAGAGCTGAGAGGAAATGTATCTCCACAGATATAAAAACAAACAAACAAAAAAGATGGTTCCATTAAGGTATCCAGTGGGTCCATTTAAACATTATTACCGTCATGGAATTGCTGAGGTTAGCCATGTTGATGTGGCTGCAAACTATGCTGCTTGGATTGTAGAATAAAATCAGAGAAACAAGAAGTATATTTTCTCTTTTAACTGATATAGGACTTTCCTTTCTTGTCTTTATTTGCTACATAAGAACTGTAGGATTTCAGCTTCCCTGGTGTGACGTGAGAAGCAAAGACCAATCTATTGAAAAGTAGGTAAACAGGAAAAGGGAGAATAAAGAAGAAAAAGTGAGCAGTGGGCTTTTTAATGCTTTGAGATAAGCCTGTCAGGAAAAGAAATGAACGAATCTGTAGATAGCCTTGTGTGATCACCTGTCTCTGGAAGATTGCATTTGTCATCTTTGGATTCCCAAATGAGCATGGGAAACTTAAAGACAATGTAAAACAAATGGACAGAAGGCATATTATCAAAAATGAGACTTTTTCTTCTTCCTCTCTAAACCTACCTTGTAGATCTCAACTCATCATCTATGGAACCACTGAATGAAGAATACAGACGAGACTAATTTATTATGGAACTAGTCAGTATAGAAATAAGAAGGATGAAGTGCTTCCTCGAGGTGGGAGAGAGAGTGCACCTATGCCAGTTATTGTCATTTAGTGACAAAGACTCCTGGTGTGTCTGGCATGAGAAAATCAGTTTATCCAAATAGGCACCAGATAGGATATATGATCTCCTGGAACTCTGTTGCTATAAATTT
Source organism: Caloenas nicobarica (assembly GCF_036013445.1). Lineage (NCBI taxonomy): Eukaryota > Metazoa > Chordata > Aves > Columbiformes > Columbidae > Caloenas > Caloenas nicobarica. Next base: position 30,590,984 of record NC_088247.1, read on the forward strand.
CCGTTGACCGCATACACGGCCACAGCAAGGAATTGTTAGTGAGCTACAAATGCTGTGAGTTAGCTGTCCTTCTGCCACAGCTCAGGGGAAGATACTGCTATACTGTGAGTTGGGGTACAAAAATGTTTAGTAAAAGGTCAGTGGGAAAGTGTGGAAATAATTGCTGTTGAGAGAGGAAAGACGTTGTGCAGATGTGAGGGTGATGATGAGTCTGTGGTATAGAATATTTAATCTACCAAGGAGAAAAAGCGGAATTAATAGTTTTGGGAAGCAAAGAAGCAATAATTACTCAGAAATCTTTAAGAGTGTACCTTCTATTTAAAAATGCAGACATATTCTCTAAGATATGAGATTTGATATAGAGGAATGTTATTCTCTGTCTACCAACTTGTGAAAAGTTTTAGGTTGTGCCTGGTGGCCTGAATTCTGGTAATCAAGGTATTACACATACAATATATTTTTATCAGCTACTCAAATGAAGCCATTATGTCAAAGAAACAGTGCTTTTCCAGGCACAAGTGATCCGATGGCTTGGCTTCATCAGGAAGAGGCAATAGTGAGAACCTTCAGGGGGAAACAAAACTAGTTGAATGAGTATTTTGACAGTTAATCATGCTGTTTATAGACACATGCTAGTGCAGGTTAGGAGGAGTAACTTGAAATGCTATTTTAGTTTGTTGCATTCTAAATGAACTGCATCTGCTCAGAACAGAAAGAAACAAAAACCAAAAACAAACAACCAAAACCAAACCAACAACAACAAAACCACCAACCAACCAACCAAAAACCTGTAGCTCATAGTAAGGGTTACTTCTGTAAAAAATGAAGGGTTTCAGAGTTACATTAAACTGAAAAAAAATAGGTGTAAACCTTTATGCTTTAGTACTTAGCCAACTGCTGGCTGAAGGGGACCAGGAATATGTGAGTACTGGGAGCTTCTTTCATTTTCATTCTGAAGTACAGAGACAGAAATGGACTAAAGGGATACTTAATATGTGTCCCAGAAAGTTTACCCCGCTGTTCAATGGTTTATTTCAAGGAAATACATAGCTCTTAGGCATGCTGTGGCCTGTTATTGGCAGATTGTCTCACATCACTTTTGAAGTCATGGTCGTGCTTTTCCTGCTTCACCCTTGATCCCTTCAGTTTCTGAGAACTGTTTTACTAAGCCTGAACATGCCGTTGTCCCTTCACAAAAGCAAGCAGGCAGAAAGATATTACCTGCCACATTATCATCATCCTCCGTTTGTCTGGGCTCCAGAGATCAGCAGTGTGATGTGTTTTAAGCAGCTGAATGTGCCAAATACATGCCAGCTCCCGACTCGTACAGCTGTGTGTTCCTCTTTCGGGTCCTTTGCAGAGTCTCACCCCTTTCTCTACTATGATTTCACACTCCTGATGTGACAGACCATGATGGTGTGAGGCTGCAGAGAGAGTGTTTGTTCCTTCTTCTGTATTTGTTCCTCTCAAATGCTCTGAGTAGCTGAGGGTTAAGTAAAATATCAAACATTATGAGATGTAGTGCCATGATAGTCTCCAGACAGCGGGGGAATTGCAGGAGTACAAGGCAGCGTGTTTGTAATTCACAATAGGAGGCCACATCTTCTCTTTTGATCACCATCTTCAAGAGGAAAAAATTAAGATAAGGGCTCTCTCTAGCTGACAGCTGCCGCTCAGTGACAGGCAGGGACAGAAACCTGCTCCTTCTGGAATAAGAAAAGCCTTGTGTAGTCTCACACAGTTTGCAGTCACTGAGGTACTCTGAAATTCACATTGCATTCCCATTGGCCATACTCTTGTCCTTATATTTAGTGTTTTGATAACAAATACACGTGAAATGGTTACACCAGAATTTATTTAATGTTATAAAATTATATACATTTTTTAACTGATTAGCTTCTAGACAAGTGTATGATTAAGCAGTACTTCAAATACATTTCAGTTTCTGCATTGCGTCTGATATTTAAACACCACAATTGTATTGTATACTGATTTTTTTTGCTTCATTTAAAAGCTTCCATTGTCTTCAACAGTTTAGGAATTTACAAAGCCTTTTCTCCTAAGGGGCATATCGTTGTATTGCACTTGTTAATGAGTCCTGCTTACAACAGGTTAGGGTTTTTTTGAAAGGATAATTTTGTACATTTGCCAACCAATGTAAGAGGACCTCCTCAACTAATAATTAAAATGATTATTTTGTTATGCAGTCATTAAGAATGTGTGCTCTCTAGGGGTATTCTAATTTTGTGTGTGACAGATTTTCATGTTTCTGTTTAAATTTCTTTTGATGGCATTTGTTTGTTCTTAGCATTTTATGTCTGTTTACTTTTCTAGCTTCTAAATATTTCCATCTATATTTTTTCAATGTGGCCTACATATGTTTCTTTTTCTTACTTTAATCTTTCTACTGTTTGATGAGTTGCAACATCCAACTTTACATAAAAGTTGTATTATTAACATATGAGAAAAGCTTATATTATGAAAGAATATCAAAGATTAATCCTTGATCTTCCTGATTAAAAATAACTTCAGTTATATGGATGATGAGATCTTATACACTTGCAAATTATGTACTGAGGTAAAATAATATCCTGTCACACCTTTTTTTCCCTGTTATTCATCTTAATCACTGTTCTCTGACCTCTGAATACTAATGCTGTATATCTCAGGTAAAGTAGCTGAGAATATTAAACCTATAACAGTAAACAGAATTTTTTATACTGTTCACAGTACTGATGTCTGAGGATATGAAATACATCCTGAGAATATAAAACCCGAGAAACACAGTTTTGCAGAAGTAAATATAATAATTCATAACAAGTTCTCCTTAATGAAGAACGCTGGACCTAACCTCTACATAACAGGTTAAATTATCAAAAAATTGTGAGGTAACTGGCTGAGCTTATACTCGTGCGGTGTCTAGCAACACTGTTGATCCTGTGCAAGGAGCACTAACACCAGATTTATCATTGCCTCATTCTTATTAAAACTAGTGATGCTTCTGTTTTAGTTTATATGTTTGAATGTTTCTGTAATGCATATGTATTTCAAATATTATATAAAGATAAGAATGAGAGTATGGAATTATTTTTACTTAGTAATCTATAAGCAGCACTTAAGTTATCCGTGAACTCTTGACTGGTTTTCAGTGCCTTCTTATTGTCAATTTTTAATCTGAAGGAAGCAGAATACTATTCCCTTTAACTTGTGGATAGATGAAGATAAAGATACTCATTCTAGATACATTTCAAATTAGCTAGGTCTGCACGTCCTTCAGTAGGACTGAGGCACCTCCGTGACTAATACACTTTTGAGGTTTGCACTTAGAAGCTTTTGAAAGTTCTTCCCAGCGCAAAAACATTATTTTCTTTTGGAAGGACTCACATAAATCATTATGAGCTAAATTTGGAGTGCTGCTCCTGTTGTGACATTTTGCCTGGTAGCAGTGTGACATCCCTTGAAAGGGGAGGCATGTAGCAGTGATCTCTAGCACAGCAGGCCAGTGGCTATCAGTGCAAGGGCTCGAGAAGGCTATTGTTCCACATTTCCTTATTGTTCCTGGTTTGTATGTTGCTCTTGAGTAGAGAAATTGGCAGCAATCTATATACTCTCTTGAGTGCTGGCCAGGACTGCTACAATTCTTCATTGCATTTGCAGAAGCCTTGGAAAAAGAGGAGACTCCTTATTCTTTTCCCGCTTGCAGTTGCTTGATGATTGGCTGGATTCCAGATGCACAAAATTAGTAGTGGTTATTGTGTAACTAATGAAGTTTGACCAGACACCGTATAAAACTTCATATGTGTTTGTGGCTTGGTTCTAATGTTTGAAATCATCTTGACTCCAACACAACAAAAATGCTAAGTAATTTTCCTCCAATTCAGAACAAATCTTTTCTTCAGCCAAGTGATTGTTAAAGACCGGGGCTGAGATGAATTGAGACTATTATGTCTGAAGAAGTAGTACCTGCTTCCGAACCAAAACTGCTACACTGTTACACAATAGAAAATGGGTAGGATAAGAACTCTGCCAACACCGCATCTTCGATAAACCTTTTCATGGGTTAGAACCTGCTTCACAGTTATTAAAACTGGATTCTGTATGTTTTGGTTTATAAGGAAATAGAACATATTAATGCAGCAAGTCTGAACAGATTGGAGAATTCAGTTGTCCAAAAAGGAGCCTCTGTAGTGGTTCCTGTGTCCAAATCTGTGGGTCTTCCAGTACATTTATGTCTTGTTATGAGTTGATCCTTTTAGGGTGTTTAAAAACAATTAAATGCAGTGAACCGTGTTTATGGTAGAGTCTATTAACTTTCCAAATGCAGTTGTATCTGCTGAACACAGAACAATACTAATTTTTTCTTAGCGTGTCTGATTATTTCTGTCTCTGATTTGCTCTGCTTTTGACTTTTGCTTTATGCTCCATGAAGGAGACAATCTGGCACCTTTAATAACTTTTATTTTCTTTTTCAATTATTTAGTTTCAAGTGTAGCAGAGTTATTGATGAGAGTATCAAAAGATTTTAATTTACTCAATTTCAGCACTGTCCAAAAATATTTTTCAGTGATTGAAAATAAAAGAGGAATTATTTTTCTGACCATTTGAGAAATGAAAATTAACATTGTTGATTGTGGAGAAGTGTGATAGCCTTACAGCATGTTACCTTTTTGCTGTAGATACACTCAAATCTTTTACTGTGTTTCAAGTTTGATGCAACTGCGTTTCTTCATCAGATAAAGAGATTTGATGGGTGTGTATAGTGTGATGGAGATGGCTACAGAACTAATGACTCAGGAAGCCAAATGCAACTCTTGACAGACTTCTGCAAACGCTACTACTTCTCCCACTATATATTTTCTATGTATGATATTTATACAAAGAGGATGGCTAAAAAAACTCACAAAATATTATTTGTTGTCCATTATTTGTCTCTGTAATGCTTCAGATGCTTTAGTTTTCAAACATACAACTGCAGTCATCTCAGAACAACATGTAAAAATAATTGTGTAGTTGTGTAAGATGTTTGTACTGCTATATTTCACAGGCTAAAGATTGAATTTATGACCATTTTTAACACTGGAAGTATGTATTGTATAACTTGTGCTAAGGCTGGGATGTTCTTCTTAAGGATAATAATTTCACCTTGAAAGCTTGGTCACAAGATTTCAGATGTGTCATTTAATAAGCAGTAAATATTCTCCATTTCTGCATTTTTAGTTGAAGTGCGTTTGGTTTGGTTGTTGGTTTTTTTTTTTCTGTTTTTGTTGTTTTGTTTTGTTTTTTTTTTTAAATTTATTTTTCTTCTATGTTTGAGGCTGAAAAAAACCAAAACAAGTCAAAACAAAACAAATAAAAAACAAAGCAAACAAAAAAACCCCAACCACAAACAACAAAAAAACCCCAACCTGCCCATATCATTATGGTTACAGTATCAGACACCATCCCTACGAGCGGTGGGCAGACTTCAGATAAGAAAGCCAAGAGTGGATGAGACGTGTTCCATGGAAATACCATGCACATTTTACAATGTGTGTATAGACTTTGTAATTTTCTTGTTGGCAGAGATAGAGCTCCAGCTATAGTATGTAACAGATAGTTTGTCTGTCCTGTTGTAGTACTACGTGCCACAGTCTGACATGGCAATCCAGTAAATATTTGACAGGAAAGGTGTTATAGCTCAGAGATGACAAGGCACCTCATTTAAAACTGTAGGTAGAACAGACAAGGAAAATTATATCTAACCTTAGGGGTTCTTCCCAAGTTTTATTTTGGGTTTTCATTGGATTTTTCCATAAAAGACATAGCCAAATTGCATATTCATTATATCTTAGCTTTTCACAGTGGGTACCTGTAGAGTAAGTGGTAAAAGTCTCCCACAGCATGTTCATTTTTAATGAGAACAGAGCACTTACACTGTGTATCACAATCAAATCACTTGTCATTCTGTAATAGGACAACTACCAACTGAGCCATTCTCACAGAATGCCACTTTCCTTTGGGCTAAGAGGTAATCTGTGCAAATCACTCGTCAGGTCTTGGTTGTGCCCCGTATACAAATTGGAGGTCTAGAAAAGAACCATGCCGTCAAGCTGATGTTCACTTTCCGTATTACATAGGGTTGTCTAAATAGAAATTACGGTTCTCATGTCAGTTTTGAGGCATTAATCAACTCAGTTTCTCTTTTATGTATGGATTGTGACTGAGTGCCTATTAGGACTGATATTAGCTCATGCTTTTAATTGTATAATCAGAGCCAGCCTTTCACTGGTGTAAATTGGTGTAGTTCTCTTGAGGTAGTAGAGCAAGTCTGTATCAGATGAAAAATCTGAATTTAGATTTTGTAAGATTGTAGAGCCTCAAAGGGATGATACACAGCTGCATAGTACTGTAGCACCTAACTCATAACATGCTGAAATCTAAAACTATGTTGCTAATATGCAAAGGCTTCCTGTACAATGTATATCAGAGTTAGTTGCCTCAGAAAAATGTTTAGAAAAAATGGCATGCTGAGCAGAGAGTCTCTGAGTTAGCCAGTAGGAAATGCTGAACACAGAAATACACCTTAAATTACATATCTCTCTGAGGTTTACACACCTTACTCAGCACTACTGGGAAGCGTTACCATCCTCTTGGGATTTCAGTCCTGAGTCATTTCCTGACCTATGTGTTTCTTCAGTATATTAAATACATAAATGCACAAACAAATAAATAACTAAGTAAATAAAAGGACTTAATACTTTCAGGGAACCACCCTCATGCCTTCTCATCTTTCTTCAATAGCCTAATGTTTAATTTGTTCAGATGTCAAAAGGATTCAAACCCATTTTCCAGGAGAGTGGCCTAATGATCAGGCAGTAGATGTTTCTGGGTGGGGCTGAATCCTGTGTTCAGTACCTGTCCTGACGAAGCTGTTATATTCCACATAAAGGAATTAAAGATCTGTTGGTCAAGATCTGGTTGAGGGATTCAGTAGGGGTGTGGAAGACCTGCAATCTGAGAAGACATTTCAGCCATCTGCATGAACTAGAGTTTCATTACTTTACGTTTAAATATCTGTGATTAAACTACTGTATTAAATAAACAGTAACAGCAATGCCATTATTTTTCAATCTGCTTTTACTATCCATACAATAACATCAGTATAACACCTAGAGAAGAAGAAAAATCTCCTATAATGTTTCTAAACCCATTTTATATTCTCTTTTCTCTTTTTTAATTAGCACAATGCAAATCCTTGTATTATAGTTTTTGGACAAAAACTCCTCATCTTTTGCATCCCAAGCATGCAAAATTGTTCTGTACATCTTTTCTAATGTATTGTGCAGCATCAGTAGGAAATTAAAACTTCTTCTGTCATCTTCTCAGCCCCACTTGGATTTACTCATGGAAAGAAGTTTACAAAATGACCACAGGAAAGCAGTTTTCTGCTGAAGGCAATAGAATGAGAGTTAATAGATCTGTCACAGAAATCCTACGTAAAGGCATTCTGTGTACTCTTTTCCTGACTGCAAAACTGGATGCTTGCTGAAAAGCTGTGACAGTACATGCTTAGACAATTAAGGAACTGCTCTCTTCTCAGGAGGTCACAATGTCTAGGCAACCTATAGAAACAGATGTTATAAAGAAAGCAAAAAACAAAAAGAATCATCTCTTTCTACAAAAGACTCTTTCTTATATGCCTTCTAATACGCCTTCTAATACATATTCCATTATCAATATCATTCTTCCAGAGTTCGGAAATAAAAGATTTTGAAAATTAACATTATGAAGATTATTAAAATTAGCATACAATAAGAGTGCAACCTCAATTTACATAATGAGCAACGATTTTTCGTCATGAGAGTTTGCTGTATTATTCTGTCACCTGGCTGGTGGTCATGGTCGTGCCAAGGTCATTGATGTCTCTCATTTTGGCTGAGCTGGTATCTTCCTCCTGTTTCTTTGGACAAGGAAAACTTACAACTGATACTTTGCTATGGCAGTTTTATCTGGAGGACCTATGATTTTCACATTATGATCGAAGATATCATAAAAGCAAGCCTAAAACCAGAATGTATTTGCCACCTTGTTTTGCTTTGTTTTTCTTTTTAATGGTGGTCAAAATGTAGTTTTGAAGACACAGGATTTATGACAGTTATAATTTACAAGGGAAGATATTTTCAATCATTTAGGAGTGAGTAGACCAAACTAAATTATTACCATTTTCTGAGTCATTACTTTCTCACTTATGGTGCATAATACACTAATGGTGCATAATACACTAATGCAAGGATCTTGAGGCTCCTTAGCCGGGCAAAATTCCATTAAATTTAGTGGAAGATTTTCTGTGTAAGAAGTGAGCGATTTTTTTAGGATATGAACTTAAATATGAAGCCATTTGATGGACATTGTACAACTACTCAGTGAACAAAACTATAACAAGGGTTTTTTAAAAATACCATTTTGCAAAACCTTTTTTTTTTTTTTTAAAGTCATAGTAGTTTCAGCAATTACCTATGCCTTTTAATTTTAAGGCAGTGTAGTGTTTTGTTTTGTTTCTTAACATGGTATCTATTATAGCGGTGTAGCCGAATGCGATTTTTTAAGTCAAAATAGTCTTACTTTTGCTCCATGTGTTACTAATTTAATGATATGCTTTTTGTTTGTGTGGCTTATTCCTACCATGATGTTTGAACAATTTAAAAGCTCAATAGTAGGATATTAAAAGGATGATCCTTGCGCCAGTTAGACCTAATCTCAGTAAAGCAAATGAAAGAAATGCTGGAGAAAAATGTTACAGTTTATAACTTAGCTTTTATTTTCCAAATAAATTCAGTTCAAGAGATTTTAGCAGATTGTCTCTACTAATATTTTTACATTAATTTTAATTATACAGAGATTATTAATTTCTTACATATACCCCAAATGCACTAATCTTTAATACATTATGTAAAAATTATATAAAAAATAATATGTTGTATTTATTCAAGAGAGGAATCAGTTTTGCATCAGTTTTACAGGTTAAGAAGCACTTACTGGCTGCACCTAATTGTAAATCTTTTATTGAGAGGTTAGTGAAAAAATACACTGAATTTTCAAATGGTCAGCAGATATTTTAAATTCTAAATACATGTATTTACTTATAAAAAGGATTTTAGCATCTATTACACTAACAACTCTAGTTCAGCCAGCAAATGAGATGAAGTTTGTTGATCTTTCAAAGTAAGAATAGTTTCATATCGTCTTTTAAGTTTAGAGAGTGGTTTTGCTTTGGAAAGTTAATCCTATTGCTTTAGCTTCATGAAGCATCCCTAGTTGTGTTCTGACAAAACAGCCATTTTATAACATAAAAATAATTTATTTCAAATAGCTTCTTTCCTTTTTGTTGTCGTTGGCGAGTAGTCTTGGGGGAAAAAAAAAAGTCTACTGAGGTCACTGTCTCAAAGTATGGAAGATTAGTTTCAAAAGAAGTAATAAAAGTCTTGAATTACATTTCTCTTTGAATAGAGAAACTTCATTATGAAAGTGGTAGTCGTAGTCAGGTCCAACCTCTTCTGTCATCCTGTCAGTCGTTAGGATATATCGTGTTTTCAAAACCAGCTAAACTAAACCAGCTACTGAATCTTTATGTAGGTGCAGACTGTGGGAAATCAGTGAAAATAATTAAACTGAATTTATTCTACCAGATTAACAGAAAGATAACAATAAGTGTTACATTATATTTATTTGTTTGATATATGGATTCCATTTTTTTTGTTTCCTTGATGCATAAAATAACTATGATTCTGTGTCATGAATGCCTCATCTACATTTGTTTTGGTTCATAGAAACTTCATAAATACATTTGTAAAAGATGTGCTTAAAAAGTGCTTCTTTTAATGAACTTCTTATGGTCTGCACCCTGTTCTGGTTTTTATGATATTCCCAGCTCAGGATTTAACTTGTAGAACAGATGGAATCTGTCACAACAGCAACATTTGGAAAGTGTATTTCACTTTAATTTTGCTAGTCCCAGAAGTAAAGTTTATCCCAATATATTTGTAAATTGGATTGTTTCCCCATTGCTTACCAAAGAAAGTCAGATGTTAGGGTTTTTTTGGTTTTGCTTTGTTTGGTTTTGGTTTTTGTTTTGTTTTTTAAGCTGCCCTTTCTTGACAGAAATACAATATTGATAATTCAGTTAGGACTTTTTCCAGAAACGACTGTAACTGGCTATGGGCTGTGTTGAGGCCCCCAACTTAGAGGACATGAATGTCCTACTTGTATCTGGCTTTACTGAAATTTCAACAGCAACACATCATAGGCCTCACATTAAGCTTTCTGTTCAGTGCTTACCTGTTTGCAGGGTTTGAAAAGTTCTGCGTTTTACCTTCCTATTCTGGTGCAGACAGGCACTCTGAGCCAGCACCAGGTTAAGACTGTTTCTGAAAATCATTAAGCAGGGCTGAGGTGGAGTCCTGCCTCCTGCCAGTGCTACAGCAAGAGCAACCTTCATGCACAATTTGTGGAGTTACGGCTCACTGGTTATAGAATGACCGTTCCTGCCGTGAGGACTGGGAGGAGAGAGCAGCTGCTGAAAATCAGGCAGCCCCTGCATAGAGCTAAATTCCCAGCTGGCTGTTGCACTGGAGTTATTTCTGGTTTAGAAAAAAAGAGGGCAAATGGCAAACCTTCTTGGTCTCAGTCATAATGAGCAAGATGAAATTTGTGATTTTTTAAAAAAAATTTTACACAGTTTTTACTTCCATCTGCAGATATTATGGCATAAGACATCTGGAAAAAAAATGACAAAAATTCTCCCTGTCCTCCTGTAATTCTTAGTTCCTGTTTGCAGATCTTCTCTAGATCTAGGGATGGGCTGAATTACTTACCTAGAACAGAGGAGCTGCCATCCATGTAAGATAACTGATGCTACTTTCTGTTTGTGTACTTCAAGCACTTACATCATTATTTTCTCTGAAGAGTTAGTGAGAAGTATAATGATCTTTTTCCTTCTGCAGTTATTTATTGCAGGATCGAAACAATAAACAAGCTGTGCCCAGGTTGTAAGTGAGGGCTCCCTCCCATAAGTGGGAGCAGGGTGGCAGAGTATTCCAGCGGCGTTCCCTAGGATGCAGGGAGGGAGGAAGGGAGAGGGAGAGACAGAAGTGACTTTGAGTGCAAAGGCAACGGAAATTGAGGACTTGCTGGGGTACTGTCATAAAAACAGAGGTGCCGTTCTGAGTTTTGGTCTGTCCATGCCACTGCTGTCACCAACTGGTGGACCTGCAAGTATTTTTAACAGCAGCCGTGATACCACTGTTGAAGTCTCCGACAGCTGGTGGCTACAGTATCCTGATTTCTGCCAGTCTGGAACATCTCAGAGATGTATGGCATGTTTGTGCAACAAAAACAAAACAAAGCCCCAAGCAGCAGCATACTGTTCGTGTTTGCAGTTCCCTTCCTGAAGCACCTTTTTGACCACTGCTGATGTCACTGCAGCAACAGTAACAGTTTCCATAGCAGTTAATACTGCGGCTAATACAGTTAAAAACCTGATACAAAGGGAGAGACTTTTAAAAGGCTGCAATACTTCTGCAGAAATTATGCTCCTGTTCAGTACATTTGAAGGTTGTGTGGGTTTGTTTTTTTTTTTTAATTTTTCCTCAGAAAACCATTAGGGATGTGATTTGGCACTTTGGTTCCTGCATAGATGCATCATTCAGAACTGTTGTTTGCTAAGAACCCATTGAAATTTGCATTAATTACTTAAATATTGTTATGCTCAAAATCTTGTCTTGGACAGAAGGAAATACATCATATATATATGGAGACAAGGATTTATTGTTAGCCTAACTGAAACCTGAACAGTCACATTGAAATATACCAAACATTTTCTACAACTATAATAATGCAAGTGCTTTTAGTCCCAAAGCAATGCAGTACAGCTTCATTAGGAATAATACCCTCAAAATTATTATAGAACAAGAGTTATGAATATCTACCCTTGTCTTTGCTGATGCTGGTCTTTCTAAAGACCCCCTGGGTGCGAAGGTCAGGAGCAGCATTGCTGCTGGAGGGGGATGCTGGGGCATGTCAGGGAGCTGGGTCTTCCCCAGGAGGAGCTCAGCAGCCCCTTCCCTTCCAGCCTTGCATCCACCTGCCACTATTTTTGTGTTTCCACATCACAGCCTGCTCACACGAAGGGCTGTTGTTTGTCAGGCAGTGACTGCCAGGGAGTGTGGATACCATCATCTTCTTAAGACCTCCAGGAATTGTGATAGAAAGAAGATATAATTATATATGGGTAGTCAGATAGAATTGGCAGCTTTTGCTCAAGTGAAGACTACTGCTGGACAGCTGTAAATCAAAAACATGATATTGGCTGGGAAGCAGAGAAATGGGTATGGCATCCCTTTGCAGTTTTGACATTCATTTTTGCCAGATTTACCCCATTCTTATCCTATTACTCTGGTCAATTTAGGCTTGTATTTGGTAGATATGGATATATCTGATCCACTGTATTGCTTCTACTTGCTAAGCAAATCAAAGGTATTCACATCATCTACTCTTTCAGAAGTCTGGTTTAGGTATTCTGAATCGCTGTCATATAGGTGCTTCTGTCTTGCTGTATGAAGGTGCAGGGAATTTAAATTCCTAATTTCTCTTAATACAGTCTGCAGTGAGCCACATGAATACCCCTTCTTTCTTCTCCTATGAGTGATTCATGCAGTCTGATAGAAGTCACTGAATTAACGTTGCTAACACCTTATCAATTTTGTCAAAGTAGTCTTCCATAATTCATTCTTTACACGACCGTTCTGTATAATTTTAAACCATGATATTGCAGTCTGAAACAGCATGATAGGCCTGTGAATTTTTGCAGAGGTTCAGTGACTTCAGAACGAATTGGAAAGTGTATAAATGGATAAAAGTCCGTCTTCATAGATCCGACTGGAAAATTAGAATAAAATTAGTTAAATATTGATTATTTTTAATTCCGTTTGAACCTGGAACTCAGAAATGGTATTAGCAACATGAGATGTTTTATAGGTGTTTGGGATGTCTCAGTATTTTGGATTCTACCAAAATCAAAATTAAAGTAAGCTACTAGTGTCATGCAAGGATTACTATGTTGCTGTAGCTTTTTTGGTTTTTTTTTTTTCTTTTTTTATTAAGGTATTGCAAAACAACCTAAAAAAAAAAATTAGTTAATTGATACGTGGAGGGTTTCTTTTGTGGTGTTTCAGAGTCAGAAGCTGTATGAAATTTTGTTTCAACAAGTAGTAGAAGGGTCAAATAATTACCCGAAATATTATTATTGAAATAAATATTCTGTGAAAGGAAGGGGAAAAGGCAAATGAAAGATAAGAGGAGAAGATTGCTTAAAAAAAAGCTGGACAGTGTTTCTGACAACATGGAAAAGGTAACACCTCTTGTAATGATGTCACCCTTGGGGAATCAACGCATCAGTATGCAAGGTCTAACAAACTGTGGAAGAGACATTCATCCAAGAGAAATGTCATGCCCAGAGGTGCTGCAATTCTGACAGGCTGAGAAAAACATTGTAAGTCAGACAGGAATGCGCACTATCGTGGAACAAGAAACTTTTTTCCTTTTTAGCTTTTCTTCTTTATACCTAATATGCAATATTAAAAATATTTAAATATTTGGAATTTTGTGCATTTTTATTTGTAATTGTTATTGCTAATTGTGGTTGGAAGAAAATTTATGTTACTATATGAAATAAAATTGTTGTCTCCTTGTAGATTGCCGCTATTCATAAAGGAAAATGAAATTTTGCTTTATGAAGACAGAAAAAAGGTGAAAGTGAGCATTTTTTTAAGTCAGACCATGTGTCTTTACTGAAAGCCAAGCCACAAAGTTTTTATTGTGAGCAGTGGGTCTGCACAATGGAGTTGTTTTGTTGTAACAACTACATTCAGCTCTTCGCAAAACAAACTTTTTTGACAGTTTTTTTTCTCAAAAGAGTTTTGAAAAGGTCAAAGCTTTTTGACCTTTTCAAAATGAAAGACCTCACTTTTTTCACCAGCAAATGACATTTTGAAAAATAAGCTAATCTTAGTGAAACAATTGTCTTAAAGGTCATAAGCAAATGACCTAGACCAAATTAAAAAAAAAAAACTTTCAAAAATTTTAAATGTTTTCGATTTTACATTCTGTTAAAAGACAGGAAAAATATTTGAGATTTTTGAAGCATTTATAGGATGACAAGAGAATTCCTTTTCCAGCTGCTCTGTAACCTCTTGAAGATTCAGGTTTTAGATGTGTTAAGTAGTTATCATTTCTCCACCCAAGGAGACTGATTAGATCAAGTTGCTGAGGGACTTTTACAGATGGGTTTTTAGTATCTCCAGGAGCATAGTTCCATCACCTATCTGGTTAACTGGTTCCAGTGTTTGACCACTCTCATGGTGAATTTGTACATTAAGTTAGAATAGCCCATGTTTTCTATGAAGAAAAGCTGAGAGAGTTGAGATTGTTCAGCCTGGGGAAGGCTCCAGGGAGACCTTATTGCAGTCTTTCAATCTTAAAGGGGGCTTATAAGAAAGATGGAAAAATACTTTTTACCAAGGCCTGTAGCAGCAGGACAAGGGGCAACGGTTTTAAACTCAAAGCAGGTAGATTTAAATTGGATAAAAGGAAGAAATTTTTGGAGATGAGGGTGGTGAGATGCTGGTTGTCCACGAAAATTGCCCAGAGAAGTTGTGGATTCCCCATCCATAAAAGTGTTTAAGGTCAGATTGGATGGGGTTTTGAGCAACCTGTGAAAGATGTCCCTGCCCATGGAAGGGTGGTTGGACTAGGTGATCTTTGAAGGTCCTGTCCAACCCCAAATATTCTAGGATTCTGTGATTTTGTGTTGCATCCTGTGTCTATTGCCTCTTATCATACCACTGTCCATCTCTGAGTCTGTCTATGCCTTTGATGTTGTCCGTAAACTTTTCAAGAGTGAGCTCTGACCCACTGTTTGTGTTCTTAAAAACGACTTTAAATACTATTGACCCTACTGTCAATCCCAGGGACGCCTCTAATTAGCCAACTGCCAGCTGAATTTTGTGCTGCTAATTGCAACCCTCCGAGGACAGTGTTCCAGCTGGTTTTCTATCCACATTTTTACCCACTGATCCAGTCCGTTTTTCAGGTTGTTGGCTACAAGGATATTATGGGAGAAGGTGTCAAAGTGTGCCTTGTTAAGATCAAGGTGTGGGACATGCACTCTTCTCCTGTCCGTGTATTATGTACTGTATGATACAGTCTGTGTTCAAGGGCATGATAGAATATTATACCTTTTATAGTAATTTTGAATGCGTAGTGCTGCACTGAAATAGTTTGGTGAAAGACAATTAAAGTTTTTCTGTGTAAATCTTTATAACTCATTTCATCTCTCTAAAACGCATTCTTTTTAATACAATCTATTTAAAATGAGACCTCAAAGAAATAACCTTTCAATATTCAATTAAGCTGCTTCTGAGAACAAGTGAGCATTGGAATTATAATGAAAGTTTGTAAATTTGTGAGATGTGTATCAGTTTTATAACTGACTCTTTAAAGAAGAATAGCAAAATATATTTCTACCTCACTGAGAACCATGATATTACCAGAACTGTAGCAAGTGTTTCAGCGTTCAGGGCAATTTAACTCCAAGTCCATATGGCTTTTGTGTTGAATCCCAGTAGTGGCAGTGTTCGTTATGATCACAGTAAGAATTGCACTTAGAATCCGTAAGGTGTTGCTGAGAATACCGTTTATTGGAGCTAACAGAAAAATGAAAAAGAGGGTAGGTGATCTTATGATCTTTCAGATATGAGAAACCCAAGCTGTGCAGTGTCATCGGATGGACCTCTATTCTGGGTGCAGCACACAGTTTAGATACTGTCTGTGGAGAGGTTTGCTGGCATTGTAGTCTTGAGAGTTGTTCTAGTATTTTCTTGGAAGAAAACAACTCTATTCATCGTTTCTACTGTGAAAGAAATGGATGTTTCACAGAATCACAGAATCACAGAATGTTAGGGATTGGAAGGGACCTCGAAAGATCATCTAGTCCAATCCCCCTGCCAGGGCAGGAACACCTAGGTGAGGTTACACAGGAAGGCGTCCAGGCGGGTTTTGAATGTCTCCAGAGAAGGAGACTCCACAACCTCCCTGGGCAGCCTGTTCCAGTGTTCTGTTACCCTGACTGAGAAGAAGTTTCTTCTCAAATTTAAGTGGAACCTCTTGTGTTCCAGCTTGAACCCATTACCCCTTGTCTTACTGTTGGTTGTCACCGAGAAGAGCCTGGCTCCATCCTCGTGACACCCACCCTTTATATATTTATAAACATTGATGAGGTCACCCCTCAGTCTCCTCTTCTCCAAGTTAAAGAGCCCCAGCTCCCTCAGCCTTTCCTCATAAGGGAGATGCTCCACTCCCTTCATCATCTTTGTGGCCCTGCGCTGGACTCTCTCCAGCAGTTCCCTATCCTTCTTGAACTGAGGGGCCCAGAACTGGACACAATATTCCAGATGAGGTCTCACCAGGGCAGAATAGAGGGGAAGGAGAACCTCTCTCGACCTACTAACCACCCCCCTTATGTTTGCATAAGAACTTGCTGCTTCACTTTGAGGCAAAGACAAGGACACACAGGTGGTGCAACCACTGGTACCGTGAGCTGCCGGCAGCCTCGCCTGTGACAATTAGCCACCTGAGTTTATCCTGCAGGCAGGGGATAAGCACAACGCAGGCCTGAAAGCCATGTTGTGTATGCAGTGTAGTACAGGACAGCACAGGCCCGTGGCTACTCATGTTACCTGTTACGTGAATCACTAACTCCTCAAGGTACAATAGTTTTCTGGTTGGGGTCATTACACATCCCACACTCCATTTCATGTGCTTTGGGCTACTTCCAGCCATTACTGTGAAAGAGGTGTCCTTCTTCCCACTGGAGACCAATACAAGAAGCACTAAATGCAACTGAAGTACATAGACAATTTGTACTCATGAGCCTTCTCCTTAGAGAATGTTCTCACATCATCTTTGCTATGTCTTGTCTTTATGTGAAATGCTAAATAGGTATCTGTAATCCAGAACAGGCTGTTTTTCACCTGTATGGAGAAGAAATGAACACCAAACTAATGCTATGACTGGTTTTGGCATTTTACTGCCTATAGAAAAGGAATGGATGCACACTGGATGGCTTCTCCAAAGAATAAACAGTGATGCTGAAATGAGAAAAAAGGAATTAGAAAAGTTCTGTCATTTTCTAATCTGTAACACCAGGGTAGTTACCAAGAATTCCAATAAACAGTAGTTTGGTCTGACTCATTTATGGGCTTTATGTGCCTTTTTCTCCAAGTACTACAACTGAAAATTTTTGTGGAGGGTGGAAGGGAGGAGTTGCCTACTATTTTGAAGTGTAAGGACTAAATTTAGTCTTTATACAAAGAAACTTTAACTGAGATTGATGAGTAAAGACTGCAGTATTTGTATCCAAATTAATGAATTTTTCATGTGCCATCAGTGCCTATTAAGAATAGTGAAATAAAGTGTGCTGCAAATCAAAAATTGTATACAATATTTCATCTTCCATCCTTATGGTTTTGATATCTTACAAGGACAGGGTTAGGCTGGAGCAGTAAAAAGTAGTGACAGAAAGAACAGCAGGACAAAGGCTAACTTGAAGTTCAGCAGATCACAGCCTCTCCTCAGCTGTTTTTGGTGTCAGACACCCTGCATTGTTCATACTGATGTGAAAGTGATCCCATTTCATACAGTATGCCTGTAGACAGCAATCCTCCTCTGAAAAAAAAAAGGTGAATTGTTAATATTACTATATCTCTGCACTAGATCTTCTGAATAAAGAACATTGTGCTCAAATGAAAAAGAAAGGCTCTAATTCTTTTCTCATTCAGACAACAGTAAATGAGGAATAGTTCCGAAGAAGGAACTGGAAATGCAGAAGAAACAGAGAAGAGTTTTAGCTGTTCAACTTAGTAATATATATATACATTTAAAGCTTAAACTTATTCTCATCTCAGCATGTACTTTTGCTTTTATGTGTTCAATTTTCTTACATTATTGAGGACAAGGGGTTATTTAATATGTTTGTGAATTTCTGATTTTTGCCTTCTTTCTTAAAAGCCTGTCTGTTGCATAAAGAAGGCTGAGAATAGTCTCATTCTTAATATCTGAAAAACGCTGCTTAGTTTGTGAAGGAACAAAATCTCATCTGCATATTTAGTCCAGAGGCTTAAAACAATGACTTGTCATTTGGTTGATTGGTGGACAAATGTTGAATGACTGAATCATTGGCCCTTGAGTTAAATACAGAAATACTGCAGATGTAGTTTTTGGCAGTTATGACTTTCAGATATTCCTTGGGACTCCTGTGCCTACAAATGCGATTGTCAACTGACCCGGAAATATCATGACTGTTTATGTAATTAGGCAGTTCACTCATGATGGTATAACTGCCAGCAAATACTATAGCACACAGAATTATTTTGTTTAGTTTGTAGTTTTAGCAAGGGATCATTTGAGTAGCATATAAGAGTAGGGACATTTTTACTTATCCACAGATTTTTCTTCCATGACAGATCCTCTTACAAAATATGTATGAGACAATTGATATTTTGGACACATCTCAAAACAGAGCTTTTTGGAGAAAAGTTATATGCCATGAAGTTTCTCATGACTTCAGAGTTTGTTTGAAATGAGGAAGAGAAAACACATGTTCTGTGAGAAAAATACTGAAAAAATCTTTTGACAGGTTTAAATGTTTAGTTGTACTTTGACCTTGATTAAAAATCTGGGCAGAAGGTAATTAGAATAAAATTCGAAAACTTGATTTAAAGAATGACTTCAAAAAGAATGTTTCAGAATTGTTCATTTGTTTCTCTCATTCTGAAGAACATTGCAGTGACATTGCAAATCATTACTATTGTGCAGAGAATTACTTATCAGCTGCAATGCTGACTTTCTTATAGAGGTAAAGAAACAGGTAAAGAAAATGTTATAAAAAGGTTTAAAAAAATGGCTATTTTACTTACCCACAGTGGAAAATAATATAAAGCAAAATATATAGAAGAGTGCATGAGATGATAAAGTTTAAGAAGTAATTTTTCTATAGGATGGGGAAGCTTATATGTGTTGTCAAATACAGAACATCAGTCTTATAAGTATATATGAAAAGCAGCCACCAGTTTTTGCCAAACTAAGATAGGTACAATTTGCAACTTAAGCTATATGTTCAAGTTATAAGATGTTGATGAGTTGCAGAGAATACAACTGTAACTTTAAAGAAGAAAATATTATGTGAGACTACCTGTAAAACTGCCAGAGTTTGAAAAACAGTAGGATTAATGAATAGCCTAATTCTATTATAATTTGTGATGTAGATTTTTCAAATCTATGATCAACAGCGTTGCAGTAGAGCCTGGACTTGGTCTCTAGGCTCCACTGGCTGTATTACCTTCCCAAGGGCTATAATCAGAGTTTAGAAGCATCAGTCAAAAGTAGACAATTTACATTTGCATATCCTAATTTGGATCTGAGCCCTACACAAAGTGCTGAGAAATCCTAACTGCTTTTTTCTTCTTTTAAACATTACAATGTGTGTGACACCATTCACTGTTTCAATGTGGGACCCATACTTGCTGTTCTCCTTTGCTGGTGGGTTTAGACCATGCATATTTTGCAGTCACTTCTAAAAGAACAATGGCCTTCTGAAGTAGATGAGGAACGGATTTTTCTTACTATTCCAATTTCTAGAGGTATTTTAGTAATGAGTATGACTCAAGCTCTTCCTGTTATGTTTTGTTAGTTTTCGTCAAGTCTGCTTTTGTGGTTTTCAGCTGTCTAAAGTTACTCAACCAGAATGGCCCCTTATACAAAAAGAATTATTTCCTAGGGCTATGAATAGCAGGACACAGACCTTGAACTGGACTTTGAATTCAGAGGGAACTAGCACAAAGAGAATGCAAAAGTGACACATCTGTGACAATCCATTTTGCCAAGCAAAATGGATTGCATTTAAACCGTAATGTTTTGTACTAAATGGAGCCTTTTTAAGAAGTTGGTGTCCATTTCTGAGTATGAGGTGCAGTAATCAAATCTACAAACCAAGAATGAGTTGATCAGCCTGTGAGATATTATTTCTGCGTCAAGAAAATTGAGCAGAATTCTGTATAACCTGTGCCTTTTTCTCTCCATTGTGTCATCTTGTCATCTCATCTTTGGTATGCTCAGGTTTTTTAGAAAATTAAATGTGTTGGAACAATGTAATAGCTCCACATATGTTTGGCATTTTAGCTTGTGTTATCTCATCATCTTTATTGGCTCCAGCACTTATCCTACCCATCCTCCTAGCCATGAAATACACTGATCTAATTGCAAACTTGAACTACTACCAAAAAAGGAAATAAGTTCTCCTTGTTAACATAGGAATTTTGAGTGTCTGCTTCATGGAAACTTATTGGATTTGTGTTTAAATTTTAGGCACATGCATTGTACTTAGCATTTTAAGATCTTTCTTTCATTTTTTATTAGGATAATATTTTATGTATGGAATGATTTATTTTTTGTTTATTTATAGTAACAGCAGGGATGATAAGTATGTTCGGTTTAATGGTATTCAGCCAAAATGTAACAGACTTAATCAGTGGGTAGTGAGCAGAAACTGTTTCAATTAATTAGGAAATAGGTATCTAACCCTGGTGATGCTGCCACTTTTGCTGCCTGAAGCATACTACCTGCATATTTTCTGCTGCTGTATCTCAGAGGTGGGAGGGAAAGGGGCATGTAGTGGATCTTCACATGCTGATTTGATGATAATTAATCAAAATCTTGTAAGAAACACAGTTTATGTTGCTAACATCATGATGAGCAGCAATGGCCTGTTAAGTGTCCCGAAGTACTTCTAAAATCGCAACATGCATTCTGTTAATAGAATACAGGTAATATCCAAAGAGGGAAATATTCAGATTTCTGAAACAGTCAAATTTCAACTGAAAATATGACGGCCTTAATGCACCTGGAATTATGTTTGCCAAATAAAAGAAAAATCTTAAGAAAGACAATACCAGTATATGTCCTATCAAAGGAGTCCCTCTGAGCCTGACTGGAGAAACGGCATTTCAGTGACCCTCAGAATGCTTCCAAGGTCATCCAGTCATCCAGCCCTTCGCTTCTGTGCTAGAGCCGTTCATGCAAATTAAAGCCGCCTGCAGCCTGCTGCAGCTTGCAGTATGCACATAGCTCTTCAAAGACTTCTGAGTATGTGCAAGTAGGTTATTTGGGTTAACTTTCTTTTCCAGTTCTTCTTTTATTTGTCAATTTAAGATTCATGTTACCTCTACCCTTCTTTGTCTCATACCATACATCCAATTTGCACATTCTACAAAAAAGAATGACTTTTTTTAATGTAAAGTGAGATGTGGTCAAAGGGAAAAATTACATCAAGGAAGGAAGAAAGCCTAGAGAAAGCACTAGCATGTGTCTGCCACAAAAACCTAGCGTGTATTCTAGTTTGTTTGCTTGAATGATTTCAGTGTTTGTTGTTGCTCTCATAATTTTGTTATCACTGCAAGCAATGAAGTAAGCAGCATTTTGAATTTCACTTGGTATAACTTACGTTAGAATTGTGTTGTTGCTCATTTGTGGCTGCATAGTGACTAAAACAGATGTGGCTTTTTGGGGTGAGCAATGCTCAGGGACTTATGTATTTGGAGTTGCTCAGGGGCTGATGGATTCGAAGGAGATAGCTAAATGTTATGGCAAAAAACCTTAAGCAAGAGTGAGGACAAAGAAAGAACACTATAGTTCTGAGCACTGAGGCTATCTATGTAGCATATACTCTTTAATACATATGTGTATTTATTTCCTCACATCCCTGTAGAGCTTCATGTGCAACAGAAATCATAATAAAGAATAAAAAATTCCACAACAAAGCTGTCAGGCAGCCGAGCCCAGCTTTTTGTGCCATTTCATGAAACTTTTGGGGCTAGCTGTCAATGGGCTAATCAAATCTTACTTTCCAGTCAGGGCATGGTAGCCTTAAGGGCACTCTGCTTTTTTACAGGCGAATGAGCTTTCATTTTTGTCTAAATCATACAGTTATGAAAACTTAAAAAGCAAAAGTCACTCTCCTGTCATCATCCCTTTTTCCCTCTTTGAAAAGCTGGGAAACTAAACAGTGTGAAAGCAAATTAACACCAAAGAATGGCTAAAACCAGATCCATCCAGTTAAGAAAAACAGAATCTTGGATGGAGGTCAAGTTTAGACAACCTTAACTCTCTTGAGAGAGAAGAGGAATAATTTGTTTCTAACTGGACATTTGTTTTGAGCTTCCACTGTAGCTCATCCATCTAGACTTAGCATCTCAGAACACCATAAAATGAAGTCACCTTCTGTTTCCCATTTGGGACTGTGATAAAAGTACTACTCAAAGCCCTATTTCCTTCAGACTCCTCTTCCTGCAGCCAGCTTCTTGTAACTGATGCAAAGACATTTCTGAAAACATTATGAGCTGTTCTTGTGGTACTTTGCCCAAGTAATTTCCAGTGATTCTTGGCACATCTCTGTGAAAAATGATCACTACTTATAAACATAGTCAAGAAAATGCCAGCATAACTTCACAATCTGAGCATAGCTTCTTGGGGGTTTTGTCAGTGTTTTGGAAACAAGTTCTTTTGCCTTTGCCAGTCAAGACAGCAGCCCCTGCAGCCTGGGACCGTGTGCCTGGTTCCCTCCCTGCTCCCCTTCTTGGAACTCGAGGTTTCAGGTAGCCTCCTTTCCTCAGATTTTGCCAAAAATTAACTTGGTTTCTGACTCCTTTTAATACAAACTGTAGCAGATGAGGAGACTGGAAGAAAGAATATCCTCGTTTCTTGGCTGTATTCCTGTTTCTTTTCAAGCTCGAGGAATGTCAATCTCTAAACTGGCTGAGAATTTTATGTGTAGTTTTTAAAGGCAGAAAGTAGAGCATAGGCAAAATTAAGTTTCCTGGGGGGAAAAAATATATATATATATATTTTAATTTAAAAAAAAAACCTATTGGAAAATACTTCCAGTCAGATGGAAGGCAATTTAAATGTTTTGACTTGGTATATCAAATTGAAATGTTTTGCTTTAGATCAGTTGATCTGTTTCTTTCTGTTCATATAAGTACTTCAGGAGAGCTAGAATTGTGGTGTTTTCCATCCTTGGACTTTAACTGTCAAAATCCATTGTAGTTTTTGAGCTAGTTGCATCACTTCTATGCATTAGGGGCAGGCTATATTTCTGATGCCGCACAACTTTTGCAATTCTTTTCCAAATGTGCTGAAATCAGGAGCATAAATGGTTCTCAGACTGCTTCTGTATCATTGTTAGTAACTCTCTGGTTCCTACTGTTTGTTGTAGGAAGTCTGAAGACCATTAATGACATGAAAGTGATCTAAGTGGTTTGAGAGTCTTGTCTGTTGGAGGGAATAAATGTATAAAGAGCCATGGTAATTGGGACTGACTTGAGCCTATACCAGTTGAAATGAAGTATTTTAAATTGGAAAAAAATTCCTTTCAATAAAAAATACCAAAGTGGGATACATTGTCATACCCATACTGTCATTATTAAAAAAAAAAAAAAAAAAAAAAAAAAAGAAGTTTCAGATTAGAGAAAATGTTAAATTACCACAATTTCCTACAGGGTGGCAGCTCTTACTCATTATAAATTCCAATTGCATAATTCAGCTCAATTTGCTGATACTAAAGGAATCTGGTCTTGGGAATAATAGTAATTTACCAAAAACTTAATTATTGTCACTGGTGTAGGCTTTTCTGGTCAGATGGTTTCATACACAACATTTTAAATTATTTCAGAAAATACTTAAATCTGCTGTAGCTTACATTTGTTATTGTTGCATGATATCAAATATACTGTGAATTGAAACAAGACACAAAATTGCACATGTCAAAACGGGGTTTAAAATTAATTGGGGGATTTTTTTTTTAGTGTGTGTGTTATTGGTCTCCCTGTCTTGGGGAGTATGTTTAGCTGACCAAGTGGAGTCAGTATTCGCTGAGATCCCTAGTCCCACAGATGCAACAGACTGAATTTGAATAACTGCTTTAGGTCCTCTACTGCATTACTGTTAGTCAGTACAAATAATACAGGTGTTATGGAAAACATTGTTTTCTCCTTAAAAAAAAAAAAAAATATTTGACTGTCTACATTTTCAGGTTCATCTTAAGAGAGTCATTTGCAATAAGGTATGCACAGCCTTCAGACTAATCTGTTGCTTTTCTGTTTTTAGAGAAGAGTAAGGCTTTACACATTGCTCTAGGGCAAGATGGAGAGATGCTCAATTGTCCTGGCCTGGTAGGAAGTGTTAGGCTAACAAAATCTAGCTACTCCACTTATGCTTCACTAGTGTAATTCTAAAAACAAGCTGAAATAGACAGCCTATTTAAAATAAATGTAATATAACATATTTTTTTAAATGATAATTTTGTACATGTAGGCCATAAATTTTACCTTTTCCAATTTAAGCCTTTCTTATACAGTGGGTAAGATGTACCTGTTTTGTAGACATAGGTACATCATTCGTTCTGCTGCTTCAGCACCCTCTGTAATTTAGCACCCTCCTCAAACCTGTGCTTGCATTATCAGTGGTGTTTTATTCACAAAATTTAATGGAGATTTCCTATTAAGGTACAAAAACTTTTTAGATTTTTTTTTCTTCTACACTTACACTGCCAGACCAAGCATAATACACCCACAGGCTTTCTAGACAAAGACGAGAATTTGGCTTATCATGAAAAGCAGAAAGAACCCTACAAAAGCAGAGCAGTGCAGTGAGGGGGAGTGCTGGAGCTGTCCGGAACAGAACTCCAGGAAATCAGAGCTTCCCACGCTCAGCCAGCTGCAGCCTTCCTGCTCACCCCGCTGCGGAGAGGCAGAGATGGGACAGCGACGGCCAGGACAGGACATGGTACTGTAGAAGAAAAAGTATCTTATTACAGTAGCATAGAAGAAGTAAAGATAACTAAAATGCTTTATGTTAAATATTAGTGTCCAAAATCATAGATGGAAACAATGGACAGCACCTGTTTCCTAGTCTGTAAACAAACATGCATTCTTGCTCTGATGATACTCTACTCATGCATTAGCACACTTGTGCCAGAATCATCTAGCAGTGCTTTTCAGCTGTTTCTAGGTTGCCTAGAGCACTAAATGAGTCCTGTAGAAGTTTTCTGTTTCGTTGAGGTTCCTTTGTGAGGAGAAACTGCCCATACTCCACAAGGCAAAATACAATATTTCTATCCATTCAGGAAGAAAAAGAAAGAAAAAAAAGAAGCTCGAAGTGTAGGAAGTAAATTATTTAATCCATTTCTTCCCTCTAATTTGAAGATGTTGGGGAAAAAAAAGGACTTTCATGTAGCCAGTCTGCAACAAAATGGCTATGCAGTGAATAACCCGTGAGCTTATTATTGTAAAGGCTTCCAGTTACACTTTCAGGTAAGAAAATGTTGATTTCTGGCCACGTTTCTATTACGGGAAGCAGCAAACTAGGCAGAGGACAGTGAGTGTAGGTAGCTGATTCCCATCTTCCTTAGTTGCATGGTTGAATAAGCACTCACTCATTCAGAAAATAGCAGTGCTGGAGCCATGTGGGTCTAAGGACAGAAATGTGGGAAGATTTGTAGGAAAAGCTTATGCCTTTTCTTGTACAAGCTGGGGGAACTGGGCAGTCGGGAAGATGATAGAAGTGAGCTTTCAGACACACAGAGAGGTCTAAGTGAAGACGGGAAAAGTTACTGTAAGCTCAACTTAGATCAAGCAGCAAGACAAGTTAGCATGCATTTACATTGTCATTTTAGTGCAAATTGGGAGTGCACTTTTGAATAGGATCTCACATCGTCTCCACTTAACTGTGCTTGATCCATGGCAAGGAACAAGCTCAGAATTGATACTAGGTATTCTTTCCTAATAAAAGCATGCTAGAAGATGAGCTCCACAAGTGCATCTTAATACTTTGGGCCTTCAGTTTTCCAGATCATACTAAAACTGATCCAAAGTAGTCCCTTAAAATGTACTTAGTGTGGACGTAAGGTGGACTAATTTTGTTCAATAGATCAGGTCCTGCGGAACTACTTTTAAAGACAGATATAACCTTACCATTTAAGTAGTGGCTCACAGAATAGTTTTAAGCTCGCTGCCTCTGCTTACAGCCTTCTAACATGCCAGAAAACATAAAATTAGGGAAAAAAACCCCAAACATCAGTTTGTACTATAACAACAATAATAATACATCTGCTTGCAAACTTTGTCTTGCATTTCTGACTGCTTAAAAGGCACTCTTTCAAATGCTATTGAAGAGCGGTGGTGGAGGGGTTAAATATGTACATTCGCAAAAACATTGACATTCTTCACACTGTTTTCTGAGACATGCCAAGGTAAAGAAATGTGTGAATTATCTCTCACTAGTGTGAAGCTAGGAAGAAAAAAGAAGACAATATGTTCAAAAAATCAGTTTAACAAGATTTGGAATCATAAGCTCTGAAAATCTTAACAGAAACCAAATGGTTTCTTTGTGGTGTTACTACAGTACAAGAATTTAGATTGCATGGGGATTATGCTGTGTATTTCTGTCTTAACATACTTGAATTTCTTTTCAGGTTAACCTTCACTTTGACTTTTGGGGATATTGTAACAATTATAATTTTTCTGTCATGTGCTTTATCCTAAGTTTCTGATATGCACTCTCAGCTGTAACCGACTTTTTTTTTTTTTTTTTTTTTTTTTTTTTTCTGAGGGGATGATAGTGAAGGTTATAGCAGAATTGAAAAAAAAAAAGAACGGTTTTCAGGAAGGATGTATATTAGTGTGGACTAAGGGCATAATTGAAGTTGGTTTTGATGTAGTTGGAAACAGCAGAGCCTGAGCGTGCCGTAAGCACATGAAAGCTCTGTTTCTTACAGTTGTGCTTACCGCAGCACTATTCATTGCAGCACTGAAGTACTGGCATATCTGAAGTACTGAAATGTCTGAATTTTACAGCAGTGAGAGAAACCAGAACAGAGACCCAGTGGACATGGGAGCCTGAGGTCATAGATCTTGCTGTGCAAAAAAAGATTGTGGGGTCATAGTGTGTGTTTCTCTAAAGCCTTTGCGTCAGTATTGGGAATTGAGAGCCTAAATTACTTGTACAGTTCCTTAAAATAATTTTATGTGGAAAGGGTGAGAGATCAGAGAATGGCCTCGGTCCTAGAGTTTATAAGGATTAAATACTCTACACAGGAAAACATCTGGATATGATATCAAAATAAAAGGTTATACTTCAGGTTATTTACATATATACACACGCGCACACACACACATACGTCAGGTTATACTTCAAATATGCAATCCAGTGTGACTCCCTAATGATGAATTAGAACCGGCTACAACTATTTAAAAAACATTGTAAATACAATTAAGGAAAAAAAAAAAAAAAAAAGTGAATAACATCCCAGTAGTAATTAACAACAAATTCTAGAGAACTCTGACAGGAAATAAAACCCACAAATTAGAGACTGGAGACAACTCATGAACTTGATATGTGAAGTACAAGAAAATTGGCTAAAAATCAGCTATATACAACCAAGAATAAGAAACCGTTTTCAAAGGAAATTGCTCCTTCCTGGCTAAGCCATGATTTGAAGTCTATGAAAGACCATTACCAGAAGATAACATTACTGCATATTGGCTAATCATTATGGTGGTTGTAAAACAACTGCACAGCAAATTATAGATCTACAAACAATGGAAGGTACTGAAATGGAGACTGTTGTCACTGTCTGCTTCATATATTGATTATAATCTTGGGTGACCTTTCCAGAGAGAGAATATTTCTATCCTGTGGAGTCATAAATCTGGCACCTGACATTTGGCTTTTGCACACAGAGCAAGATGAAATGTTCAGTACACTGATGACTTTTGCAATGCTATTTTGTCACTACAGATGGCTCTGCACAAGCACAGAAGGAAAGAAAAATTCTGGTGTGTTTATGAGAATATCCACTTCCATGTAGGAGAGGCTCATGGGATGAAAACATGGTAACTATCATCCTCCCTGCACATGGCATAAACCGTGACAGTGAGGCAGGAAACAGAAAAGGATGGTAATGCTTGAAAGAGGTGAGGACAAAGAACTAAAATTAGAGAACCGTTCTTCCCAAGGTATTACGATTCAGTAACCTATTTATCAGAATGAAAAAAGCGAAGGCTGATTCTAGTGAGTTAGGACAGATAAAAATAATGCCTGCCCCAGAAGTGGGAGTGGAGAACATCAGTATAGTGATATTGTCACATTTGTGTAAGTTTTGGCCTCATTTTTGGGCAGAAGAATATAGACCAGTTTCTGGGCAAGAATATAGAATAAAAGACACCAGTAGTACAGCATGGAACATTTGAAACCACAAGATATGTGACTGGTCAATGATATTCCTGCTCTGAGCAGGAATGAAGATGTGGAAAGAATACTGATGGCAGGAAAGGTAAAGGAATAGCCAGATGTTTACGGAAGTGTACTGTTTAGTGGGATTCGATGCCTCTGTGGCTGTACCTAAATATAGAAGGAGCTTTTGTCTTAATCATTTGGGATGAAGTGGTACTACCAGCTTAGCAGTGGTTATCCTGCTGCTAAAATTGAACTCTCAAATTACAAATGTTCATTAATGACAACTGTCAGGAAAGCCTCCAAAGGGAGGATATAGTCTTATATGTTGCTGTATCTCCGTACTGGGAGATTTGGATGAGATGATACACTGTATCTTTATGGTAGTTGCTCCACAGCCTGAACATTTCGGGACAGTGGAAAGCTGCTAAAAAGGTTACCGTACATCATCCTGATTGAATCAGTTTTTCAGTTTTAAAAAATAAGCAATAATAATTCGAAATAGCTATTGAGTGGCATGACTGATTAGCACAGCAGGCATAAGTCATGTAGAGCAGAATATGCAAAAAGAGAATTGTATTTTCCAAACACAGATCTGTAACTCTGGGACATCTTAATCAGGAGGTACTGTAGCCCACTGGGATTTGCAGTACCTGGTTACAGATTCATGAGGTTTAGCATGAGTGCATGCAACAGTTTTTAATAGGTTGTTCAAGAAAAACAAAACAAAACAAAACAAAACCCAACAAGTTTTATGGTAGTCAAGTTGGAGCAAGGAAAGCCAGAGAAGGGCAAATACATTAGACATTTGAAAACGATGTTATAGCTAAATGCTTTAGGAAGCTACAAAAGCCAATAATCAGTAGAAACACAGAAGTGATTGCAAGCAGTCTACCAACATTTGGTTTTGTTAGGGTCAGAGAAAGACACGAGTTTGAATAAAAAAATTGGGAACTATGTTGTGATATCAGCATATTAGATATTTACAAAATAATGTGTGTGAGTCCATATCCATATTGCTTCTCTCTTTATAGATTAGTTTTGATTCAAAACTACAAGTTAGGAAAATAATAAATTGTTACCAGATAGCTGTGTTTGACACAGTCAGAAAGAATGCAGCAGAAGTTCGCATTAAAGTGAAGTAAAAGAAAATTTTATTCTGACAAGCATTCTCTGGGCTGGAATGACTTCGTTGGGTTGAAAATAAAAAACGGGGGAAGGATAATAATGATGTAGACAGAGGAAAAAACCTCAGGTTTCAGAAGGGAAAGTATCTGGAGCAAGGTCAAAAGTAAAAATGTAAGTGGAGTAGGAGAAAAATATTGTAATAATTGAATGGTAACCTCACCATATTTTGTAAAAGGAATTGTCTTTAAACCATCTGCCTATGACTGTTCCCTGATGCTCAGGGAACAAAGCACTTTTTCGTTAGTCCTGAGTCATCTTAAACTCTGTGTGTCGAATGTGTGATGTTACATCTAATTGGAAAAAATGAAAAAAAAGAAAACTTTAAAAATTTAAAATGTTGACAGTCTCTAATGGCCAAATAGAAATTGTCAGCTTGAAAAATACCAAGTGTTTCAGGCTTTTACATCAGCAGAAATGGCTTAGCAAATGGTACCAATCAGTTTCAATGTCTCGAAGTAATCCTTGGGGAAATAACTGGTGTGGGCTGAGGTGGTTGTAATAGGTTACTTAATAATGACAAAATATTGTCAATGACATAAAAAAAATTAATTTACTTTCTTAGGGAACATCTTATCCTGGGTTATGGATATGAGTGTTTCAGGGCTATAACATCGTTATGCAGGAACATCTCCTTGGGCTTTGGGGGATTTTAAATTGCAAATCATAATAATATGAATTTATTGTAAAGTTTCCAGAAAACACTTTATAACTCAAAATCAGTTATAAATAATTTTAAGAGTATTTTTTTAATATATATTGAAGGAATATAATCCAATAGCTATTCGTTAGGTAATAAAATGTTAATGTTCGTACACAGCATTATTGAAGGAATGTTTTCTGCCATCTTGATAAATTATAGACCAGAATACTTTTATTAGTGTACAAGAGAACCGAAAGCTTGCTGTGACAGGCTTTTTTTCTTTCTTTGTCATCAAATTAAATGAACATTTACATTTTAAATCATGGTCTGATACAATCTAAATGGCCACATGCAGCAGCAGATCTCTTATTTAATGCCTGCATTTATTACCGATTTTTAACTTAAAAACACTGCAATTTATAAAAATTATTATAAATCACTTGAGTGTATACTCTGTATTTGGGAGAATGAAAATGCATTTAATTTTCAGTGATAATCAATTTATAAAATAGTTTGTTCTACTTTAAAGCCCAACGCTATAGACATTTTCAGTCTATTCCCTCATTAACTGCATTCATATAAAAATACCACTCCATTTAAATGAGAAGATAATTATAATACCTTGAAGCAAATGAGATGTTATTGCAATAATTAAAACTGAAATGAGACGCAGATAGTTTGGACCTGCTGCTTTCCTAGCTATTTAGTACTGAATACCATTTCCATTGGTCACACTGAATTGCAATAATGCATACCAATAACAGTGTAATACCTGTTAGATTAGAATTGCTCCTGGAGACTGCAGGAATAAAATTTATTAACCTCTGAATATTTTGTTAACCATTTACAATACATCACTTTTTTCCTATGTCGATTTTCAGTTGTATGCTCACTTTCTGTATAGAAGTGGGAAAAGAAGCAAGATGCTGAAAAGTTCATCCTCTTTCTTTCATTTCTAGAGTCATGGTGACATAGCTCTGTCTTCAGTGGCTAAGGGTGAGATTGTAGGAAGCCAGGGGAAAAGCCACTTTATATAGGTTATTCCCACCACATTATCTGAAGACAGAATATACTAATCATATTTAGCTCAGGTAGCATTTTTTCCTGCATTTTTTCCCCAGCTCTTGGACACAGCAATATGGGGTTCAGGGTCAAGGCCGTTTCTATGGAAGAACAGTAATCCACACATTTTTACAATCAACTGATCTCATACACCATAAATTTGTTGGTTCCTTTTGTCCATATTCTGTCTGTAAGTGGCTCTTGACTTCAGAAGAGGAAGAAAAAGAAGATATTTTTATAACTGAACATGAGGAAGGGAATTTATTATTAGCAAAGCCTGCAGCCACCTTTTTTCTTATGTGCTTTCTTATACAGCATGGAGTTATATTAAAAGGTACAGACAGATAAGCCATATTCTATACATTAGTTGTTGATAATAATTTTAGTGCTACAGATCACCATTGTGTAAGGACACTATCAGATAATTTTGGCATATTATTGCCCACATATACTCATTAAAGTAGTGTTAGTAAATCAAAATCCTATCAGATTATTATACCAAATATTGCACTAGCTTGCAATAGGTAATCATAACCTGCTTCTTGTTTTTATATGACTGGTTGTTTAACTTGTACCATATAAAGGGCAGACATATCAGATAGAAAAAAGAAGTATTTCATATTTCTTTTTTTTGTATATACTCCATTTCTGGATGTCTGCCAGCATTATCTTTTGATGCTCAGAGCATTATTGTTTAGCATGAAAGGGAAAAAAAAGCCAACAAACCCACAAAAATTACAAGCAGAGATTAAATGGACAACGCAGAAGGGGATTTTCAGTGAAGTGATTTCCATTTGGCAGAAAGCTATTGCCTTAACAAAAGATGTGATTTTCCCCAGAGGCAGTCTACCACAAAATCAATGTTTGTAAAAGTTTTATCATTTCTTAGTTCATGGCAGAACGGTGAATATGCAGGTGGTATATAAACCACATGTAGTACATTGGTTCTGCTTTAACTAATAGGCAATCTGGTAACTATCAAAGGAGAATTTGTATCAGGTAGGCAACTGCAGCATGTCCGAGTTCCCTGGTGGCACAGCATAAATGGCACATGGAGACATCACAAAGAATTAGTTTTCACATTAGAAGCCAGTCACAGTTTAAGACTGTATCTAGGCAATCCAAACACCCTCTGCTCAGCAGCTGCCTAACCTGGGAAGTGCTTAAAACTCATTATGGGTCTTTCTGGTTGGCGTTCAATTTCTCCAGCAGCTGGTCTGCAGCTGTGCTCTGCACCCGCTCAAACGTCATCACCAGGCATGGCCAGGCATTCTCCTCTCACCCAAGTTTCACAGGGGTACACGGGATGGGTAGAAGATGGCTGTTGCTCCCTGGTCTCCCGACAGGATGGGACCCCTCTTAAAGTTCAGCTGCAGCTGGTTTTGTATTGCAAGTAGATTCAGAGAGAATGGAGAATTTGCCATGCCTATGCTGGAAATGAAGGATAAAAATCACAGGATTGAAGGCCTCCAAGGCCAAGGGGAGCTTCAACTGGGGCTGAAGACACATCCCAGAGACACACTGGTCATGGCAGCGTGGAGCTGGTATGCTGCGGGTTTCCCCTCACCTTAGGGAGCAAGGCTGCTTTGCAGAGTGGCTGTGGCATTACTGGGAAGTGGAGGATGGGAGAAAGCATGGAACTTCATGCCTGGTGTTTCAGGTCATGTTTGAAAATAGCTACAGACCAGTTTGTCTTCTGCTGATTTCAGTGGCTGGGGAGTATTTGTTTAGGAAATCCTAATTTTTTTTTTTTTTTAATTTTATTTATGCACCTATAATTTAAAATGTTCTAATCAAAGCCAAGAGCAGCCAGTGACATGTGCCAATTATAAGGGAATATGTGCTTGGATGTCATTTCTTTAATTCTTTGTACTAATTTTATGGTGCCTCTTCCGGTTTCTTTTGGACCAATGGCACACATATGGTAGATTTCATGATACTGCAGAAGGCTACAGACTTAATTTCCTTGTCTCCCTTTTTACTTCCATGAATCTCATATTCATTTCACCATGTTGCTACAGCTTTAACAGAAAAAAGAAAAAAAAGAAAAGATCTCCTATGCCTAAAACCTTAGTGGTTCCACCACTTGGTGGAAAGACAATGCAATGGATTTACTCTTGAGAGCGGCACCTGTCAGCACTGAGTCAGCTACCCAGGCAAGGAGAAACATAAGCAGGAGATCAGAAACACCCACAGGTGGCATTTTTTGCTGGCTGGTGGCAGAGAGTCCTCTCTCCAGTGGGCCGTTTTTTATCAATAAACTCTTCTGAAGCTGTTAGGTCTCCCTTACCACTTGTGGAGATGCTCAGCAGGTAGCTCTGGAAGCTCAAATCCACTTCATGGTTTCAGTATCTGAGCAATTTTTCAGCTCCAGATATGCAGGAACCTTTCATTAGATCTGTGTGTCTCAAGACAGGGTCAACATAGAGATTTTTTTCATGTACTGGAAAGTTTAATTGGATAATCCTTGAATGATGAAATATTATACATAACAGACTGAGAGGGCTCTCTGAAGTAAATTGTCATTTTATCCTGTGCTATTGTGTGTGGATTAAAAATTTAGATTTTAGGGTGCAGTTAGAATTAAATGAATCTTCCAGACAGCCTGCGCTCCTTTAGTTGCTCAAAGCACACAAAATATGTCTTTTATAGTACACTTTCCATAATTTCAGTCTAGCATGTACTAGGAAAATGAAGATCAGAACCAAGCTCTTAAAGGAGTTCTGGGTGTGATAATTGGTCTTTTAGTGAGAAATGGTTATGAGAATAAGGTGTTTTGCATTTATTTTGATGTGTCACACATTGTGAGAGTTTTGATAATCCATGTATCTGTTTATGCTATTTCTTTAAGTCACAGTTGGCTCATCTGTGCATTTCTAGAATTTATGTCTTAAACAGCTCATGAAATTAGAATCTCTGAACTTTCCCTCAGTGAAAAATCAAGTGTAAATGATTATTACTTTTTAAAGTAGGATTTACATCTGTTATGATAAGCCTGATACTCTCAGAAAGTAACCACAAGAGGGGCCTATAAATTGTAAATCAGCCTTTCCTGTTCCTCTTTCCTCCTCCTCATCTCCATTCTGGCATTCTTATCTTACTCAGCTGGCAGAGAGGCGCTACAATAAAATGAGATTTCAAAGCTAATTATGGTAGGACTGACATGCATTAGTTCATGATGTCAGGAAGGGTGCTTGGACTGAGTTATACATCTTAGTTTTTATCTGTATTGCTTGCAGTCTGGACTCTAGCATGGAGTCTACCATTGGCACTCAGGCTTCCCCACAGAAAATATTTGTCCCAGGTCAGAATGTGCCAACAAGAATCCATGTAGTATGAGCAACAACAGCATTAAATCCCCGCTGCAGAAGTGTAAAGACTAACTTCACAGTATGAAGGCACCTAATGATGACTTACTGAGTCATTTAATAGACCTACAGAGACTTGGTAAGTGTTTTACTGGTCTGCTGTGTGTTTGTGATGTCAATTTTAATTTTAATTAATTTTAAAACTTTTGGAAATTAATAATTAATCATAGTTTACCTGCTCTGACTTTTAAATGAAGAGAAATCTTTTACTTTGGGCTCTAAATATCAGCTGTAGCTTCATGGCTGCAAAAACGGGGCAAAAATGTTGCTCAGAATTTCATGTCTTGGGATACCATATGAAGCAAGAAATAATCACATTTTTGCTTATAGTTTTGAAAGACAGACTATTTCCTATTGTGCATCTTTACCTTTTGAACACTATCCTGTACAAAGCAGCTGTCTTCTATGTGAAAAATAGTTGTTCCATATTGGTTTTCTCATGGGACTTTTTTTTTTTTAAATTTTTTTTTTATTTGTATCTCTCTGCATGTATGGCCAAAGGAAAAAAAAAAAAAAAAAAGGAAAATCCCTCTTCTTTCAACATATCAAATGCCCCTTGGCCATTGATCCTTGATTATTTTATTCCAGTCTCAGTCCTTTCTACTCAAGTCTGCTTTCACTAGCTATTTCATCAACTGGTTTTTACTGTCACCCTTTGTTCTTGTTTCAACAACTTTTTTTTTTTTTTTTCAGCTGAACCTCTTATTGCTCAAGATGTAGCTGCCTGTTTGTTTGTTTTTAATTCTGAGACTGATAAAAGCATATTAAGGTTAATGAATGCAAAAATTCTCCATCAGTTTTCAGAGATGAAAATGTCAGTGGTTCGAATTGGGTAAGCTCCTTAATAACAAAGATATAATAAACAACATTCAGAATAATATAATCTGAGGCTGAAGCCAGTAATGATAAATTCATTGCAGTGCTTTGAAGTATAATCTTCATCTTTCCATTTAGTCTGTATTTCTTTCCTTTCTCCATCCTATTTCCAGTTATTTGTACTTCACCATTCATTACTAAATTGTGACTAATTGTGATTGTTATTGTTGCTACCTTTGTATTAATATGATTTAGAGCTTTTTCCTGAGCCCTTGTCCTATCTGAACAGATTGTTCTGGAACCTCATAATACCCAAATACTGAAATTCTGATGGCCATAGCTAGTGCACACTTCGAATGGATCAGATTAGACCAGTTCTCTGACTGTCTCATGGATCTGTGGCCTTTATATACAAACATACAGTAACATGGGGTATTTTGAATAACATAAAATAGCAGGGGTTAGTTCTGGGAGGATCCACTGAAGCAATATTGTAGCAATGCAGTTTTGTGGAATACCCATTGATGTGTTTAGACCTATTAGCCTCAGTTAAAAACTTGATTTAAAAATAAAAGCTTTCTAAATTGTCCTAGATAATATACTCCATCTCCGTCTAGAATTATGTCTGATGCCATTATCTCTGTTTTTCCTGCCCTGATATTTAATAAGTAATATTGCTCAATTTTCAAAAACATAGAGGTCTAATTAAAATTAGAAACTAGTAAAATTACAGTTCAGGAAGGCAGAAATCACAGAAGATGTGTTAGATGACTTAACATACTTTTGTGTCCTGCAACTGCTGGGATGCTAGTAAAACTATAGCGAGGTAAAACTATAGTGAGGTAAATCTATAGTGAGGTAAAACTGTAGCAATGTAAAACTAGCAAATTTAGCAAACTTGGAAGGTTTATGTGATAAAGCTACTGATGGCTCCCTACCTACCAGGTCACCTGTAGCACCACATGACTACAGCTTTGCCACCGGGGTACTTTTTCTTTCATTGTGTTATGACCCTCAAGTCTGTTTATCACAATTTGCAATGTGGAATTCAGAGGCTAGCGTTCAGTAGTGCCCCGGCAGAGTCATTTGTTGGCCAAAGTCCTGAAATTTGGAAAGCCCTTTTACATTGGTGTAAACCTTTCGACTAATATATGACTGCTGGAACAGCAGTGAAAATGTTAATGCTTGTGTCATGAAAACAGCATTTTCCTAAATTCATGGTACATTACACTTCTGGCCAAGCTGGAAATAGTGAGAATTAAGGCTCTCTTGTCATCCTGTGATATACCAGGAGATCTCTTTGAAGATAAAGATGAAATTAAGACTAAGATGTGCAGCTGTGCACATTGAAATAGTCATATGTCTTCATTTAAAAGAAGAGAAAATTATTGGCTCTACTTTAAGCAAGGATTTCAGCATGGAGAAATAAAGGCTTACTTTTACTGGTTTTATTTGTCTCTTGCCTTACTATTAACAGCTGCACTGTACCTGTTTTGTTTGTTTGTTTTAGCATACACACACTGTGAAGACATGTTTCACAGTGAAGATCTGTCATTAATTGTCTAATTTCACGCATGTTTATATAGTAATCCCAGTTAAACAAATGATGCATGGAAGGATTTCTCTTTCATTTTACTTTCAGGCTGCTCATGTTATGGATTATAGGAGACACATCCCATTTGGTCTTCTTTTTGTCCAGGCTGACAGCTTTATCTATCTAACTTTCTAACATGCCTCTTTTTGTAGATACCTAATAATTCATTTCCATACATAATTTATTAGAGGTGTAATAGATGGACATAAAAATATTTTTGAAAAATGCATCAGAGTCTTAACAGTTTAAACTAGGAAAGAAAAAATTAGCTCTGGATGTTTTTATTTTCTTTAAAATTAAGATTAGCAAAGTCACCTTGTTATGACAAAGTCTGTTCTTCATTATTTAAGGTGTTTTCAAGATATGGTAATTCAGGTATCCCTCATCCATTGTGACTCAAGTATGGCACCCTAAAATTGAGCCAGAAGAAATTTTAAGTCTGAAAAACATCTTGTACCACCTCAGAATAGGCTGAAGAAATTAAATTGCATTCTGTATCAAAGCCTGTACATCAGTCTAGAACCAGGTCAGTGCCAGATCAGCTCACCACCTCTTTGAGACCTGCAGTCACAGAAAAGGCATGCCTGGTTTTGAAAGGTTGTTGAATCCTTTGGCCATATATGTGCCAGTCTTTGGGTCTTTTACTGCAGTACCAGTAATTCTCAAATACAGTTGTTTAAAGTAAGAAGAAAACCCAAAATGTCTTACTGTGTTTTATCAATACTGTTTAATGGATGATTGCTTTTGTCTGTTTGAGAGGCACACCTGAATAGCCAGAGGTAAATTTATTTGATTTAGCTTTTTCGTGTCATTGTGTAGCAGTGTGACAGCAGTGTCAGTCCACCCTGACAAGCACATGGGGCTTCAAGAATTCAAAAGATGCAATAAAGGTGTCAGTGGTCTCTCAAAAATAAGTTTTGCATGGATAGTTGTGGCTGTCAAAGAAAAAAAAATTAACTTAATAATGTTTAGAAGCGATGCTGTTCGATTTGAATTCTCAAGAGTTTGGATGGTGAGAACAAACAACAGTAATGACAGAACAAACATATAGTACATAATATTTAACCATGATGTGTATGTATTTACGACTGCATTATTCACACTGTAACCCAATATGTTCCCTGGAAGCATTCAAGGCCAGGCTGGATGGGGCTCTGAGCAACCTTATCTGGTTGAAGATGTCCCTGCTCATGGCAGGGGGGTTGGACTAGTTGACCTTTAAAGGTCCCTTCTAATCCAACCTATTCTATGTGATCTTTGTTGTTAATAATCTTTTCAGTGGAAATGTAACAACATAGAGAACTCCAGTGGGAAGAAGTTACATCATACTGATGCAATTTTGTTGCTTTTGGGTGGTCATATTATGTGGCAGGCTCTCAGACCCCTTCCAAAGAAAATCATTAACATTTAACAGACCACCGAGAGCTCTGAGTATTTACATAGGATCATTGTCTTTTTTTCTCTGTATAACACTTCAGCAAAGGTTGAGCTAGTTATGAACTGTAAAATCTTTAAGTTGTACCATTCATAGTAATGTTACTTTATTTCTTTCTCCATGCATGCAAAGAACAGAAATATTTCACAATAGTGTTAGTCAGTATTCATGATAGTAATACCCACAGTATTCCTGGTACCTTTCAAACTTATGAAAGACTTTTCCTTTCAAGAATATAAGGAGAGTTGTGAAAAGCATTTTTTTTTTTAACTGCATGCAATTTAATCTGAAATACAAGTAAGAAATTTTCTCAGATACTGTCTTGTAGTTCCTCCATACTACTATGATTTAGGATTAAAACTATTTCAATCTTTCACATGCATTTCTGTATCTTGATGTGTTTAGATTTCTGTAAGTGTAATTATTATTCTGCTTTATAATGCCTGGTATTGGGATAATTGCAACATAATAATGTGGGGTTTTTTCCTCTAAATTACTGATACTCTTAAACTTAATTTCATGCATATGCATGTTTTTGCTGGGAATAAATTACAAGCATGAGTTGGTAGATCAGTAATCATCTCATTGCTGATGATTATAACTTTGTATATTGTACTGTGTCTGTCTGGGATGGAGTTAATTTTCTTCATAGCAGCCTGTATGTTGCTGTACTTTGGAATCGTGACTAAAACCATATCAGTAACACACCAGTGTTTTGGCTGTTACTGAGCAGTACTTGCACAATGTCAAGGCTTTCTCATTTCCCACTCTGTTCCCCAATGAGTAGGCTGAGTGTGCGCAACAAGTTGGGAGGGGACACAGCCAGGACAGCTGACTGTAACTGACAAGTGGGATATTCCATTTCTTGCTCACCAATAAAAACTGAAGAGAGGGGGTTTTGGAGAGGTAACCATTGCTCAGAGACTAGCTAGCTGGGTATCAATCTTCTTGTGAGAGGTGGTGAGTGATTGCCTTTGCATCACTTCCTTTACTTTCTTTTGGTTTTTCTTACTTTCTTATTTCACCTATTAAACTGTTTATCTTGACCGATGAGTCTTCTCACTTTTGCTCATCTTATTCTCACCTTTGTCCTGCTCCAGTGGGGCAGGGAATGAGCAAGCCGCTGTGTGGTCGATTTCAGGCTGTATGTTATGTCCATCTTTACGTGAGCATAGAAAATATAGAAATCTACTCAAGATATAACAAGATTTCTAAGGGTTTGGGGTTTTGTTTGTTTGTGGTGTTGTTTTGTGGGGGTTTTGCGGGTT
This sequence comes from Caloenas nicobarica, assembly GCF_036013445.1. Classification (NCBI taxonomy): domain Eukaryota; kingdom Metazoa; phylum Chordata; class Aves; order Columbiformes; family Columbidae; genus Caloenas; species Caloenas nicobarica. The sequence continues at coordinate 30,630,729 of NC_088247.1, forward strand.
TTGTTGTGTGTTGGTTTATAATAATAATAACAATAATAAATACCCAACACACACACACAAAAAAATCAAACAAAACCCCTCCTCCTCAAAAAGCACTTGAAACTGAAAGGACTGGGTTTGTAGCAAATAATCATAGAGTCATTTAGGTTGGAAAAGACCTTTAAGATCATTGAGTCCGACCATTTACCTAACACGTTCTAGTCCACCTCTAAACCATGTCACTGAGCTCCACATCTACACATCTTTTAAATACCTCCAGGGATGGTGACTCCACCAGTTCCCTGTGCAGCCTATTCCAGTGCTTCACAACCCTTTCTGTGAACAATATTTTGTAACATCCATCCTAAACCTTCCCTGAAACAACTTCAGGCCATTTCCTCTCATCGTATCACTTGTTACTTGAGAGAAGAGGCCAACACCCTCCATGCTCCAACCTCCTTTCAGGTAGTTGTAGACAGAGATCATGTCTCCCCTCAGCCTCCTTTTCTCCAGGCTGAACAGCCCCAGTTCTCGCAGCCGCTCCTCATCAGACTTGTGCTCCAGGCCCCTCACCAGCTTCCTGGCCCTTCTCTGACCTCTCTCCAGCACCTCAATGTCTTTCATGTAGTGAGGGGCCCAAAACCGAACACAGGATTCAAGATGGGGCCTCAACAGTGCCGAGTACAGGGGGATGATCACTCCTCTAGTCCGGATGGCCACACTATTCCTGATACAAGCCAGGATGCTAATGGAATTCTTGGCCACCTGGTCACTCTGTTGTCTCATATTCAGAGAGCAGCAACTGCTTGTCATCAAAATTTTCCAAAAATTATGATGGATGGTTTTGGACATATTTAAGTCAGCTTTCTAGAGCAGTGCTACTTTTAAGTATTCAAAGAAATGTACAAAAGAAAACAAGTGAAAGAATTTGTTTGTTCGAGGGCATTTAGGTATCCAGAATGACAGGAATCTCTTTGGTTCAAAGAGATTTTTTTGACATTTTATTGTCAATGCCTTACAGAAGAGTAAATTAGGAGATCATAGAGTCGTAGAACAGCCCATGTTGGAAGGGACTTCACAAGATCATCTAGTCCAGCCTTTAATTCTAAAGTGCAATTCTTCCAAACTAGGTGTGTAAAGTTGTTAAGATGAATTGCACTTTAGAACAGTCTATTTCTCTTCCTCGATTGTAAAGGAAGCCTAGGTTGGGAAGTTGAGATGCAGCTTTTAGATTATATGAATTCTATCGTTAGTGATATAGGGCAAGGACCAAGGCTAAGGGCTAAGCCTTACTCATATGGTTAGATGGTGAATGAATTATCCAGATTTATATAGAGCCTGTGTGGAGTCCTTGTTCTTTGAATGTTCTTTCGATAGCTACAAAGAATAATTTCCTATATATGTTCCAATTTTCCTCTTTTCGGAAATGTGTTTTCCTTTTTTTTTTTTCTTTCTTTCTTTCTTTCTTTCTTTCTTTCTTTCTTTCTTTCTTTCTTCCTTCCTTCCTTCCTTCCTTCCTTCCTTCCTTCCTTTTAGACTCCTGAATTTTATTTCAGCTAGAATCTACTATATTTTCCCAATGTAAAATTCAGGGCCACAAAAGAGAATAACTTTGTTTTTGTAAAGTGCTCAATATTTAATAATACATATTATTAATACAAAAGACATAATTCTTCTCATTCAAGAATACAGAAATACAACTGTTAAAGTGGAACTAACAAGGCAAGTGACATCATCATAAAAGAAAAGCAGGTAGCGATCTCATTCAGTTCTTCAGGTCTGAATTGATGAATTCAATATATCACATCTACGTCACTGATGATTCCCATTGGTTGCACCAACAGAGGTTTAAAGAATGGTGTTATAGTTTAGACTTCCAATGGGAAGTTTAAAGAAGAAATTAAATTTAGTGGAAACAAATGAAATATCTTAAAATAAATAACAGTCTACAGACATTGAGAATAATATTTGAACCATCTCAAAAAACTTTTCTGTGAAAGCAATTAAATAGAAAAATAAATGTCCAATATGAAAGATAACAGAATAAGGAAAATTTTGCAAATTGTTGTCAGTCCAAAGCTAATCAAGATGCTACAAAAGAAGCTAATTAATCTGGAGCATAAGTTCAGATGGTTACTATTGAAAATGCTTAAACAGTAGAGGAAGAAATCCATCTGAGCCTCTGATGTTATTGGTTCACTGGATTTTTCCTCAAATTAAGTTGTGAGATTGATTTACAGAAGCAGCTTTGAAGAAATAACTACTCAGGTTCTTTAGCTGTTTCACTGTAAATATGCAAAACTATACATATTTTTATGTGATTGCATTAAAGTAATTGTACTTTGATAAATTTACATAATGATAATATTTTTATATGTTTGATTGCTTATAAAAGTATTGTTTTTTAATCCCCCTCAAAATAAGTTGATATCTAAAGATAGAAGAAAAATATTAAAATTATAATTATTTCAATAATTTTATTCCATGGCATTTAAAAAAAAATTTAAATAGAACTATTTATAGCCTTTTAAGAAAACTAAAAAACTAAAGATGTAAACAGTGGGATGTTTGTTAAGATTTCTTCATTGAAAGGTAATTTATTTGTTTTATTTTAATGTTATCTTTTAATATTAAATTCCTGCTTGATACTAATTTCAACCTAAATGGATGCTAAGTGTCGAGCAGAAGAAACAAAGCTACCATTCTACCATAATGCCTTTTAACTCAACTGTGGCACGATCACAGACACTGAATAGATCATGGCTGTGCAAAATTATCCTGAGACACAGGCTGGTTGATTTACAATTTTTCATTGAACTTCTACGGCTGTCTGAGATTCTTCTGAGGGGTTTTTTTGTTGGTTTTTTTTGTTTGTTTGGGTTTTTTGGGGGTTTTTTTAATAGCATGAGGGATGGAGGCTGATGCCTTTTCTTTTGTATTTCATATATATTGCATATATATGAATTCAGTACTTCGTGCACTTTGTGCAACTTGAAGATAACTGCTGAAGCATTTGATAGTTTATCCGGGCTTTTGCTGTATCTTAAGACAAAAGTTACCAAGGTCATGGTAATAGAGCAGGGGAAACTCTACTAGACATGCATCATGCTTCCTACTCCTTCATCTTTACAGCCCTTATTGGAGCTCTTGTTTTATGAACTGTGAGACAAAGTTCTTTTGTAGGGCTGTATCTATACCACCAAGTGGGGCAGGAGCTGTTCTCTGACCCCAAGGCTGACAGGCATGGCACTCCCCATGTTTGTATAGGTAAGTCTCTTACTCTGCAAAACATGGTAGATGCATCAACACTATGTAATGACAGTGTCTCCTGAGCCAAGAAAGGCCATTCCTTGGATGGAACCAAACCAGTATCAGGGTTGGTTCTGTTGGTATGACAGTATGGTTAATTGTGGGAATGTGCTTTTTTAGTTGGTGCCATTTACGTTTAGTTTATTACTATAGATGCCTTTTAGGAGTCCCAATGAGCCTCAGTGCTTTACACAGCAGCAGCCAGCCACTCCTCTGCTGTCTTGTGGCACCTTTCTTTGTTATGATTAACCTCTTTCCAGTCAAAGTAAAGAGAAGTCATTGCTACTGACAGCATTAAACCCAAGGTGTTTCAAGCTCAAAGCACAGATTTTCTTTCTGCTGCTGAATCAGACAGTCAGGCTCAAGACTTACTTTTGTTGCCATAGTCTCAGACTGAATAAAGGAAGTAATGAATATGGATTCATGTCAACATAAGCTAGATCATGTCAACTTGATAAGCTCCTTCTTCACAACACATCAAAAAAAACCAGCTTTTAACATGCATCATTAACTAGATTCCTAATTGAGGGTTCACTGTATATTATTTTTTTAATTAGTTCAAGTACAAAATGACTTGTTTACATAGTTGCCTTTAGTATCATTATTTTCTTACACCATTAGATTTAGATTTTTCTCTAAAAAAAAAAAAGTTTAGATTTTCCCTATTATATATAACAAAAATTAATCCTTCTTGCAACCATAGGCTAAATTCTGTTTCTGTTACACTTACAAAATACTTTTTCTATCCCACATGTGAGATTGATCACAAACTCAGCTATTCACTGCCATATGGGTATTAAATTGCATCCCCAGTAAATAGTCTCACTCAGTCTTTCCTGCTTTATTGGTAAATGCTGACCATCAGGTACAGAAGATAATGGCATTAATATCCTTTTTTATGATTACAAGTACTGATGCATATATGGAGTTTTCTTCCTCTAAAAGGGGGCATTACTTATGAATGAAGGTCAACAATTACTCTCCTTACTAATCCTGTTCTCCGTGATCTGAAATCTAAACCCTTTCTCCTGTTCTTTTGACTTTTTAATCAACTAATGATATGGTATTACTCTCTAATCCTTTCTATTATCCTTATCTCCATTCTTCCATCAAGTTCCATTTGGGCTGCATGTAAGCTTTTTTTCATTGCCCATAACACACAAGATAGAAACTTTTTCTTTTCTTTTTCTTTTCTTTTTTTTTTCTTTTTTTTCTCTTTTTTCCTTTTTTTCTTTTTTTTTTTTAATAAGTCTGTGATATTAATATGAATATATGGTCTTGAATCATAGTCCTGCCCTTCAGCTTGTATTGACATTAGCTGGCATGTAATCTACCTAAATCTTGCTGACAACTTCAAAATCTAAGATATCAGCCTATCTGCCCAGTTTTCAGGGCTGTGAATTGCATGTATACTTGGAAATGACTAATATATCTCCACTCTGAGAAAATGCTTCTCCAGGTCTGTTTTTTGTTTTGTATGTAATGTTGTGAAATATATTACCTTTTAAAGAATAGAAGATCTGAAGTTGCATGCTTCCTTGGTGATTGCTCTTACCACTAGATTAAGATGCAGGCCACTTTGTGGCATACTGTGTCTGGACCTGTTATTCTTGTATTCTCAGCTGCACATTGCTTTTGTTTTAACAAGAAAGAAGGAGAGAGCATGCTCTAATGAAGGATTCCCATGGGTTAGTGTTTAGGTACTTAAGAAAAACGGAAGATGTCTGTTTAATCTACAATTATAGGACAGACCCCAGGGCATCCAGTGTTATAGGCCAGGCTAGGATCAGACAGATTGTATTTCAAGAGGCTGGAAAACCTCCTATTGACTATCTGTACTCATGCCTGAGTAAGCTGGCCCCTCATTTTAGTGGGCTGGGCTTGTCTCTGGAGATACCTGAATAGTACTTGAAGCTTAAATCTACAGTCATTAATTTTCTGGGCTTCTCTGACTGCCTAGGGAATTTAGACCATTGGATTAAGCAAATGGAATACCCCCTTTTATATCCCTAAATCAAATAATTTAAGATACAGCTGAAGTGCCAGCTAAATTAGATACCATTTAGTTTCTTCAGGGAAAGTTTTGAAAGAAGAATGCAAAATTTGATCCATAAGGTTGACATTGCTATTCTAAAATAGGCAAAGTTTTGGATTCAAAAAATAATATAATGACTACTGTTTGGTGTGAAAGTAATAAATAATTCAGTTTCTTCTAAATTAATAATGCTGACAAAGACAGTTTTTGCCCGACTGAGCATCAGTTCAAGAAATAATTTTGAAGTGACTGCCTAGGTGACAATTCCATTTAGCCCATATTGCTTTACCTTTACATTACTCTGAAATTCAGTAATTAAGGAAAGTTTTAATAGCTGCAGCAGTCTACACTGCAGTACTGTCTAGTACCTTTGGTAGAAAAAGCTGAGTTAATGAGAGCGCATGACATAGAAATCCCTTGCTTTGAGCTACTCTTTCTTTTTCCTTCTTTTGAAGAATCATACTGACAGTTTGACTCAATAGGTCAATTTGATGTGGAACTAGCTTTTCACTAAAGATCTGAAAATCCCATAAATATAGGGATGGATTGGACCTCCAACTGTGATTACCTGTAATTCTTAAAATATACTTGGTCATACAGATGAACAGGAGGAAAATCAGTACAAGTTATGGTGTAATGGCAATGGTTTGTAAATAATTTATACAAACATACTTCTTAAAAGGGAAGAAAGCTTTTTGGGCTGATGTGAATATATCTCAGTAAGTGGAGGCAACTGGCTAAAAAAAAATCATCAAAGAGGTGAATCATGCAGAGCATTCCTTTTCTCTGGCTCAGGCTCTTGGTGTTTCTGAGAATACTACAGGTAATAACTTTAAACAAGACAAGAGATGCATATTCAAGAGATCATCTGAGAATTATTTAAAATATATATAAAGCAACTCATAAGCTTGAACATGAAGTTAATGTGACATGTTTTTGCATTATTACACAGTAAACCCAAAATATTTGTGTTTTACAGATCCATTTCCATTCCTGTTTGCAGAATAAAAAAGCTGTATGCAACATGCAAGCTTTTCCTGTGATTTACTACATATGAATCAGGCTCCAGTGGCCACTAATTAGTGGGACCAGTAGTGAGTTCCAGTGTCCATTAATTACCTTACTCCACAGTCAAAACCTTTTCTCAGATGACAAGTTTTCTAGTAAATTAGAATGTTAAATCTCTAGGTAACTAATTAACTATTTGTAAAGCTTCACCAGCAATGATACATTGTGTGGTAGTTTCCCAGTATAAAGATGTTTCTATGGGTAAAGAGTATTCAAACTTGAATTTATTTGGTGGGCATGGGGAGAAGGAAAACTGCCTCTTTGTATAGGAAATCTTTGTAGTAATCTAGGGAGGTTCTCAGTTTTCTGTATTAAAAATGCAGAATGTTGTGTAAATCTTTTGCTAAGAAGTTTAATATGCTAAATAATAAGATGGCAGGGACCTTCCTTTCTCCGATTCTTTTAGAGTAGGGGTTTTTTTTAATTGTTTTGTTTTGTTTTGTAAAGGTTTTCCTTTTTTTAATGCACTTCTATTGAGTCCGTTTCAATGATTTCTATACTGATCAGTCTCTTTCTTCATCTCTTTCTCCTTTTTAATAACTTTGGTGGCATACTCTTTTATTTCAAAAGAAGCTGAAACTATTTTATCTTAAGGAGACTTTCAAGAGCAAAGTGTCTTTATAAGCTTTCAATCCCTAAACTATTCAGCTTTGGTAACATATACACATGCTATTTTCTTCAAGGCACATATTTTGCTTTTGCAATTCCAGTGTGTTTTTTAATTTTTTTCATCTGTCTGAAATAAACAAAACCAAAACCAAACAAACCCCAGAAAACACCACTCTGTAGTTCTAAACTTCTACATCCAGATTTGGTTTGAATCTATTTATTATTTCAGTCCATGTTATTCAAAATCTTTTGAAAATGAAACATGAATAAACATGAATTGCAATTTTCCTTAAACATTTCAGACAAGTATGTTGAGGAACCTACTGGCAAAATCAGCAAAAGAATGAGCAGTGTACACAGTGGGATTGTGCACAGAAGCCTTTCCAACTACCCTATACCGTTCACCACTTTTGGAAACAGAACACTGGAATATTCATCAGTGTGGAATCTCTCTCCAATCTGTTGAATATTAGTGTTGTGATGGTACTGCAAGGACCGACTATCTGCAAACAGGGAAGCAAATTAGCCATCATTTCTTGAATGGGAGTCTGCACCTAGATATTCTCCAGATGGGATCAACAGCAGTATTTATGGATCTTGGATATGCCATGACCTTTCCTATAAATCAGCAACCTTTCTTATCTGTGGTTCAGAAATGATGCATATGTGATTGTGACAGAGCAAAGCAAAAAGGGGCTTGCCATCATTGGGTAATTCAGCTTCACCAATGGAAGCAAATCACTATATCACAATTATGCAGCTATACTCAGCATAGGATTGCATGGATCAAGATGAGAAAAATACCAACTGGGGAAAGTCAAGATATCACATACTAGAGAAAAAACAATAAATAAAGATACTTAGCAAAAGGTAAAAACGCATCCTCAGACAGTCTGAAGAATAGAATCTGTATTGCTGATTTTAGCATTGAGTCACTAATCTTAACCTAAATAATCTCATGGGAACTTGAGTGTCATGTCAAGAAGTCATTTGAATAACATTCAAGCCATTAAATAGTTCATGTAATCCTGAAACTGTTGAGAGAAGAATCTGCAAACAATAGTAATCACCTCAATAAGAGAAAAATTCCCTGAAGACACAGAACTTAAGGGACAAAGAAATTTATGGTGGAGAGCAAGGCTGAAGCTGATAACAGAAGCAGATACTGAAGGAACTGCTATGCACATCTTGGAGATCACTGATGTCATGAAGCTAATATCTCTTTATTCTTTCTCCTTGAACATGCTTACTGCCTGCCAACTAACTATTCATTCTGATTGAAAAGCTACTTACCCCAACCCAACTCCTCCTTTCATAGTCTACTTTTCGTTCTTTCCTTCCTCATTCCTTTTATCTTCTTTGCAGTTTTTCAGAAACTCATAGATTTATTTAGGCTAAAAGGCATCTGTGAAGGTCATCCATTGCACACATACCCCACTCAAAGCAAGGCTAAAATCAAAGTTAGATCAATAATCTCCAACACAACTTTTAATTTATTCTGTCTTTGAAAATGAGCTTTGATGGACAGTCCACACCTCCTGACTGTAGCAATACCCTCAGCCTTCCTGTCTTGTAGGAAATTGTCTTATTATTTTCAAAATTAATAAACTAGTGACTATTCATGTGGTGATGATCCACTTTTGTTTCCTTTGCTTCTTTTCATAGCACATTTATGAGAAAAATTTCTCATTTATCAGTGATAAATGTATTCAACAGAAGACAGTTTGAATGGTCTAAATAAATGTATTCAGTAGAAGAAAATTCAAATGCTCTAAATGCTAAAGATTTTGTCATATTTTTGAAAGCCTGTAAAATCTAACAAGATCAATATTTGCTGAAAAACTTGCTGCAATGACAAGATGACCACTTGATGCGTTTGCTGCCATTTTGTAAAAATTGCATTTTTCAGTTTTACACTTTTAGTGGTGCTCTTGTACCCACATTTGTGAATAACCATAGTGGTGGATTAGTCTTTTCAAATTAACACATGGTATAGTTTGAAATAATGTCTATTATTTGGCCAATTCAGCTGTGATAGTCAAGGAAAAAAGTAGTACCACAGAAGTATCATAATTCACTGTAATGTAATCATTGCAAGAAGTTAACATAGTACTTCGTAGAAGCTTCTGTGTGCTTTACAGAAATAGAATGTTTAAGAGTGAGCAAAAATTTATTTTAAGACTTACTTGAAATATAACGAAGTATATACATATAAGAGTCACGAGTAAACAAAATAGTGTAACATTGAACTGAATGGTGCACCAATTTGGTTTGTCTCAATAGAATGATGTGGTTGCAGATGAAACGTTAGTATGTGTATACACCATTTATAATGACCAAAACCCAAGATTTCCATCCACTGATCAAGCTGGTGGTCAGTTCCAGCAGGAATTCCCTGAAAAGTATTCAGCAACAGGAACAGGGGATAGTCATTTACCTGCATAGCTGCAGAAAAGCATGTTTGCAATTCACATTCTTACTGTCAAAAAAGTATCTGCATGCTGTTCAGTCAGAATTGTATTTTTATGTATTTAAAGCTAGCCCTGGTGTTTATATGTTCCTGTTACAGAATATAAATTGGGTCTTTTGGAGAGGTTCATATTGTGCCTCAGATATTGCTGCTGTGACTGTCAATATTGTCTGTCCCTGCCATCACGGAACTGAGATGAAAGACTTAGCAACAGCGAGTTTGAAAACATTCATTGGCTTCCACCTTTATCCTAGGCTGGTCCGTCTCTTCTCTCAGAAGACACGAGTATTCTGAGGCATGAAATTTAGTATTTCAAGAAAAGAGAGAAAGAAGCACTAATGAATGGCATTAAAATATTTTTTTTTTATGGCAGCAGTGGTTTCTTCACCCTTGTCAGTAGGAGACAAGGAGAGGGAGAGAAGGAGCAGGAACAATCTCCTGCAAAACAGAAGGAAGAGTGTGTAAGCCCTTCTGACAGTCCAGGTGCTACATTCATCTTCAGAATTGTATGAGGAAAAAGTGGTATTTCTCTCAAACTGGGAAGTAGATATGGCTGGTTTGAACATCTGGAAAACTGAGGGGTTGAGGAAGGCAACTAAGTGAATGGATAATTCTATCTGATAGCATCTGATATCTGTCTAGTGCACTAACTTGCTTGTTACACCCTGATCGCCTGACGCTGCATTTAGGGAAAAGGAGCACTTTGCAGTAGTTGCTGCTTTTCTGTGTAATGAGGAGGGTACTCCCTTTCCCCTGAAACATCACACAAAGTGAGAGGAGGAGAACCTCACACTGTCTGAGGACAGGTGTGGATGGGTTGTGGGCTGATGAGAGCCTCTAATGGAGAGGATTGATGATTTGCACTGTACAAGTTATTGCTTGCTAACCCCTAGATGAATTAATTTAATAAGGTTGTGAACCTGGCTAAAGCACATCTGTATACGGTGTTTGTACTTTGTGTGTCAGGTTCAGTGATTAAGCTGCCTCTAGTGTTTCATAGGTTTGGATAGCCTTTCATTTTCAGCCGCTCTGTTTCCCATCAGCTGCTACACAGTGACAGGTCTCAACATGCAACATGCAATGTGCAGTGTAATTCATGAATGCGTGATAACCCTGTATTTACTACTGGAGTTTGTAAGTAAAAGATTAATTAATGAAATTCACTGGTGATGCAGAGACTTCTGTGCCTATTCCCCACTAAAATTTATGGCATATGCAAAATTTCATGTTGGTCTTGATCTGCAGAGAAGTATCTATGTTTTTGATCTGGATATTCAGCTGTTAAAACACTCAAATATCTGTTTTGCCTAGTGTAGTGACTATTCTCCATCATGAATAATGAGCATTATCTATTTATAATCTTTCCTTGTTTGAAAATATGTAAAAATCACTATGGAAAGGATTTCAGAATTCAGAACAACATTGTTTGAATGAATTTGTGTTGTATTTTGTACTGGATATATGCATTTAAGATGTTTTAATAATGTGTATTCCGACGTGTACAAATTTTCACGATCTGGGACATTATAATTTCTTTTTTGCTCCTATTTGTTGACAAAAAGAAATGAACCAAATACAATTTGTGTCACTGTAAGGAAACGTCTACTTGAGCTTAAAAAACTGTCCAACATATGCAATTGCAGCCTACCACTTTAACATAGACATTCTCTCAACTGTAGCTCTTCAGATGTTTTCGCATTCTAAAAGATCATACATCCAATGCCAAGAATGCCTGTGTACATGGTAGAATAATGTCAGAAAAGTGTGTGAGAAACTGAGCCCTCTACTGCAGACCTCCCACACCAACCCCAGAGAGCCGTGCCTTCTTCCTCCCAGCTCCCAGGAGATGCATAAGGGACTGGCAAACAGCTGCTGCAGTATATGCTGAATGCAAAATTATAGGGCTTTGGTAAATCAACAAAGAGATCAAATCCTGAGATTAAAGAACCGGAATGAAGAACATTCTCCTTGTAGCACCCTCCTAATAGAGCCAAAGGGCTTAGAGCGTTTGTGCTTCTCTGACTTGATCCCAACACTGAGTGCTGCTTCAGCAGCATCCTCAGTACTGCCAGTGAAAACCTTTCTGTAATTCATTACTGAGCTACTCCTGCAGTTCATAACAAGATGCTGTTCTTTTTGTTTTAGTTATCCCGATGTACTAGTTCATAAATTTTATTCACATTTACATTTATTTAAAGCACTGCCAAAACAGGAAAAAAACCGCTTGTAACCTGTACTCCGGTAGCTCTCTTGCAAAATAGTTACTTGCAACATGTTTGTACTATGCACAAAAAATAATTATAGCTCATACATATGTTTCTTAAAATTCATCCACATAAAAAAACTGTTCAGGGGAAAAAGTATGATTATCATGTCAAAAAAGGAATTTATATTTCCACTGCATATAATATCAAATTGCTATTGTTGAACTAAAGCATGTATTAGAAAATGCATTAATTCATCTTTTCTTCCTTTCCTACTCCAGTGTATCAGGCTGTCGGGTGGATAGCAGTCTGGCCTTTTAAATTTTTGCAGTATCTTCACATATTAAAGGAATCTCTTAAAGCTTATATAGTGCATTGTGTCACTAGTTATAAATAGTTTAGGACTCATTACACCATCAAAGTTGAGGGGATAAGCCGAGACACACATATTAAGTTTCCTTGACTCTTTTATAAAGCTGCTTGTTTAACGTGAAAATCTCAAGGACATGCATCCCCAGGGGTGGTTGTCTTATGCTCCAGTAATGGAGATTAAATTTGTGGTAGTTAGCTAGCTAGCTCTTTTTCTAACAAGGAAACTAAAATTCATTAAAAACTAATTAGGAATGTATAGGAGGTTAATACTCCATGTTAAGCCTTATTAATGTGAGATAAGTAATTCATAAAGTATCAAAGGACTGCAACGGACAGAATTAAGAAGAATTACACCACCAAAAACTACATTAAAGTAACATTAAGGGTCTTGTTTAAACCCGAAAAAGCCAGGAAATTCAGAGTTAAAGCTAAATCCCTGTCGTTAACTCACTTTTTTATGGGGGTAATGCACATGATGGTCCTCCATTAATAAGACTCAGAGTACATCATTAGGTGTTCTTTTTCTACAACGGAAGCTTCAGTATTAATTAAAAGAGAAATAAATCTTAAAGAATATGGATTATTGACCAAATGGTTTCACGTTCTTAGGATGCTTAACATGCAAATCATTGGTTAGATCTGAGAAATGTATCTTCAGATCATGCTATTACAGCTGCTTTCTAAGCCACGGTGACTTGCAGTTCTAGCAGTCAAAAAAGCTATTAGGCTGTGATATGCATTTTCTGAAGCATAGTCTTTTGAATCTCAACAAATTTCTAAATGAAATAATTCATTATTGTAATTTGTTTTGAATATTGTTGTTTAATAATAAGCTTATTTCAGTCCGACTTTACTGAATAATTTAAGTGAATAATATTTCACAAAATCATACAATAATGTCTAGAAATTTATTTTGATTGTGGTGTTCCAACCTCTACCTATACCCACCCCCAACTGTGACTTCAGCCCTACAGCTGCAGTGAGGACACATATGCTAATGCTCTCACCTCCCGCCAAACACTTCTGCCCCCTTTTAAATCACAGAAGGTGCTGACATAAATGTCAGCCACAGTCCCATCACACTAAAGCACTTAACTAGAAAGTCTGGTACAAGCTTTCTTCAGCAATGCAAGAATTACTGAAATGGCATTTGGGTGAAGGATTAGAAAACAGCATTTGCAGCATCCTATACTTAGTGAAACCTTGCAGAGTGGGAGGAGAGTGAGGGGGAACAGGGGAAAGAAAGTATGTGCATAACGAACCCTCGCATATGTTCATTATCATCCTGGTAGCAAATCCTGAAGAAGAAAAGCAGACAAATCCAAATGATTTTTTTTGACCCCAGCAAAAGGATTTTTAGATCATGAGCCAGTCAAAAGAACTGCTTGCTCCTGTACATGTGTAAAAATGCCAAGGAAAGCTGGCCTGCCACAGTGTATTTCATGAGTAAGATTCAAGGGGGTTTTCTGCCCCCTCTGCCTCCATTAAAAATGTGCAGGCAATAGATTTTTTAATTGAAGTGAATTAACGTTTGTGGGTTTCACCGCAAAAGTGAATTCTAAAGCTGATTTGAGTGATAAGAATGTAAGAAGATTTGACAACTTAAACACGTAAGAAATATTAATACCTTACATTTTTAAGTGCTTTTTATCCCAAAGGAACCCTAAGTGCTTTACAAACTACACAGATGAATTACTTCATGCATCACAGAGATGCAGCTACCTCTCTCAGCGGAAAACAGGAATGGCTCTACAATGCACAGCATTATGACGGAGTTTTGTTAAAGAGGCAAAGGAGGATGCTGTAACGGCTCTGAATTATTTCAGCTGTCCTTTATCTACTCAGACAAGAATGTAATTCAGACCTCTGGTTTTGTTTCTATCTCCTAAACAATAAAGTCCAAGGCATTTTTTTCAATATCAAGCGTGATGGCTGGGCTACAAGAGATGAGCATGTGTCTTAAAAGAGAAAATTCAAAACTGTATTTCATTAAGAAGCTGAGTGGCAGCTGCCTGCAGAAGTATGCTCTTTTATCAGAAAGTGAATATGAAGTTTTATAAACTTATATAGATGGACTAGAGTGTCAGTAATAGACAGTTCTGAACTCCCCTGAAAATTCTTGTAAATGTAAATATCCTAGAGAAAGTTGCATAGATTTTTTGGTAGTATAGAAGGCAGATGAAATGAGATGTAGGGAGTTTCTCGGGGTGATATCTCCGCTTCCAGTTTTTTTCTTTTACTGTGAAGCATTTTAGCTTTTTATGTACATTGCTTAATTTAGCTGTAAAATATTTCAATATAGTGACAATATGCTGTGTGAAAGGTAGAAAAATCAGATGTCTTCAGACTTAAGAGTAGGGAGATCAAAAGCCAGATCATTATGGCTTAAAATTAGCATGTTTATAGCCATTATAACATGTAAAGATTCTACACATACTAAAGAAACTGAATTTCTTTTGCCACCGAATAGAAAAAATTAATTCAGTGAATTTAAAGTAGTCAAAAGGGTTTCTTCTTCAAAAGGATGTAAGAATGTTGAAAATCATTACAGAATTTGTCTCTTTTAATTATTACAAAGACATATGATGTTCTTTATCTTATTAATAACATATGCACCACACCCTGTTAGCTGTCTGATCTTGAACTAAATTGCTCCCAGTGTTTAATAGAAGGCCAGAAGGTATCCACAGGTTCATTTTGTGTAGCTTTTGCAGAGGAAAGGGAATAGTATTTATCTGTTGCTCCTGCAGAGAATCTAATAATTAGTTATTTAATTAGGGTATGCTTTAGAGAAACCAAAACAAAACAAAGAAAACCCGCATCATCCTCATTTAAAAATCCTCCGTGCTACAGAATCTAGTTCATCACATGGTGACAAACTACAATCTCTATTGCAGGTATACACCTCATTTCTAGAAAAAAATTCTCTCTCGTGACCTTCAAAAACCACTTCATCCTCCTGTAGAGCATGGTCAAGTCATCTTTTAGATGGTATTCCTCAACATTTCCATCTGGTTTTCTTTTTACAGATCTGAAGTCGTACTTGTGGCATTTCTCTAAACCATCTTCATTTTTTTCAATATTCTTCTACAGATCAGACCTCTGAGCAGCATGCAGTATACTATGTATGAGCTCACTAACTATGCATACAGTATTCTCTTGTCTCTTTTTCATAATTGCTTTAGCCCTTTCAGCTTCAGTTTCACACAAAGTGATGCATTTTATGCAAACTGATATGCACATAATATATATGCACAAACTTTTGTTGACAATAGTAATTTTGCTCATCTTCTGGAAACACAGTTACTGAAAACAAAGCCAAGGAGCAAATCTTAGTTTTACAAACAAATGAGGTGCTTGGTTAACAACCTCCTTAAACCTATAGGTTTCTCCTTACATTCAGAACTTGGCTGAGAGTTTATCCAACCTATTGAGGAGCTCTGAAGGTGACCAAAAACCAGTATACCCAAATTCCTTAGCTACACATCTAGAGACTTGTATTAAAGAATGGCTGAAGGATGCAGCACTTTAAGAGGCCTCGGAGGATCCACCATCTTAAAAGATATTAGTTTGGTTGTTATTATTATAATTATTATTATTATTATTGTTCATGTGATATGGTAGGAGTGTCTGTGGAGTGTAGTAAGTCAGAGCTGTCTACAGAGAACATTCTTCTTCCAAAGAAGACATTTGTCTTCAAGAAGCAACAAATGGTTGAACAGTTTGTCATACTGAACAGTTCATCTGTATACACTAAATATCAGAAGATTTACAGAAACAGGATATCCTAAATTTGCAGCTTTGGATATAAAAAAATGAAGTTTTAATTCTTATTCTATCCTAAAAGGAATGGTTCATTAACATAAATTTCCTCAGCAGATTGTTTAAATTCCATTTTTGTTGTGAAATATCCAAGTAAAAAAATAACAACTACAATTTGCTTATATTGTTTTCACAGAATTCTACTATAAGCAGTACAGAGCAACTCTACTGAAGAACTATGGTAAACCTGAGCTGCTTTTTTTCCATCCTTTGTGCCATTTGCAAGTGGACTTGTAAAATGTACTGTGGCACACATACTGTGCATAGCACTGCCTAACTACCTGAGAAACACATGAACCAAAATACACTTAGAATATGCCTGGAGTCTAAAGCAAAGAGCTAGTTTACAAAAATATAAAAGTCAGAGGCTTAAGGATGCAGTTTAGCACTTTCCTCAGACATGTTAGAAACAGCATCGAAGTAGAAACTCAGACTGTTCAAGGGCATTTGTCAATCCTTCTATGGTCTAAGAGCATTTTCAAATGCCTCAATAACTTTGAAAATCAAATCCGGAATAAGTAAAGCTATTGTGTTAATAAAATAGAAATTTAGGAGGATTTCTGCTCCAGATTCTACTAAATACCCAAAAGACACACTCTCATTCAGTTAGTGAAATGAAGGATTTTTAGAGAGAGAATATGAGAAGAATATTCCAAATAAAATTTATTCTCTCTCTTGGCTCACATAAAGCAGACGAATCAATACTTTTCTCAAATTTAAGTAAGTTATAGACTTCAAATTAGGTAGGACCACTCACTGAGTCTTTGAAATCTTAATGAGGGACAGAAGATGGGATAAATATACTTTTGGAAAAATAAATAAATAAATAAACCCACAACAAAACAAAAAACCCAAACAAACAACAAAAACCCCTTAAATTCTTACTTTTTACCATAGAAGCTTTGCCCAAAGTCACATTTTCAGAAAAAAAAAAAGCTGCCACAAGAGTTATTGGCTGGATACAAAGTTTGAAATTAGTTTTCTGTCATGACATTTGCACGAAGTATTGTGTGGGGGTGAGTGGTTCTTACTGCAAAGGGTGTTGGCAGAGCCTTGACTGTCTCATTTAATTGCCTCTGCAACAAGGGTGTTTGGTAACCCTGTCATCAAGTTGCTTTCTATCTTATATGAAATATATCACCATTCAGTGCAACAACTCAAGTTCCAAATCTAATGTGATTTCTTTGACATCTCTATGACTAAAGCTCATTTGCTCAAAATTTGAACAACACTGCAGAATTCCTTGACTGAATATCTCTAGAAATTTTTGTTGGGTTTTGTTGTGGTTTGTTTTGTTTGATTTTGGTTTTTTTGGTATTCATTTTAAGCTGCAGTAAAGGTATTTTGTTAGCAAGCAAGTAGTGATGTGCTTAGAAGTTAGGCATCTGCCTTTTGGATGGAAGTGAGACCAAGGAGGATTTAGAGTAGAAATTGAAGCAGCTCAGCTTGAGGAGTTGACCTGACAGCCAGAATATTCAAAATAAAGTTACCTGACATGAGGTTAGGCAGTCAAAACAGCTCACTTCTGGTGAAAAGTAAATTGTCCTTTTCTCCTGGTCTTTTCTCTGCTCCTGACATGCACTTCCCATCTGCCGTGTAGCTCATTGGGCTCATCTGAGAGCAGACTTCACTATCCTAGAAGGAAACTAACCCAGCAAAAAAAAGAAGGGCAGTTTTCCTTAATTCAGTGAGCTGAAGTAGCTAACGATCAACTTAAGTGAAAACCAAGGCTGGTGTGAGGGAGGAGGTCTGGCAGCATGGCCAGGAGCAGAGAAGGAGGAATAGGAAGATGAGCTGATGTGTGTTGGGAACAGCCAAAGTCAGCCAAAGAGACACATTGCTTTATTTCACAGACCGGGGTTTCTCGGTCAGGGCTGCAGCTACTTGCTTTTGTTAAAACTTGTCCAGGGTTTAGTTACTACATCACTTTCGTTTTTCTCTTGAAATATAGCCAAGCAGGAGAATAGAGCACCTGTGATCTTGATGTAATTGGGTAAGTCAGCTCTTTCACCAGGTAGAGGAATACCTGCTTGCACAATCCTGAACAGTTTTAGACAATAACTAGACTCTCTAGATGACAGTTCTTCCAGACAGCAATTTAGTTTCAACATCTTAAAAGATTATATCAGCTAATGTCAGATACTAAAGGATTTCAGGTTCCAAAGCAGGTTATGCCTGCTTCTCCCCATCCCATCCCCCCCACACTTTTTTATTTTTAATAACTTTCCTAAACATCTGCCTGAATTTCTCTTTAGCTGTGCCTGCTATTTGGGTCTTGTCCTTTGCTCTATTTATAACTCTCCAGAATTGTAGTGTAAGAGAATGTAAATCATACTGCAGAGGCCTTTGGAAGGTAAAAAAACAGTTCCCTGTTTAGAAAGCATCCACCTAGCCTAGAACACAGGACTTCGTTATAGCAACTGACTGAGCAGCTCCTGCTTATTACCTATTAAGTATCTGATGGAGGATCTAGTCACTGGTAAAATGGAAGTCTCCTATGTGAGCAAGCTTGCCTTTTATTCTGAAGTATTCAGTTGATCTCTAGATACAGGAACCTACAGGTTTGTGTATACAAAGCACAGCATAACATCTCCCAGACTTTTAACCTCCCTCCCCTTAGAGTCTCAGTAAAGATCAGAGCCTTTTGAGTTATGCTTTAAGATGAGCATTTTAGGTTTGGTGCAAGGCTTCTAAACTCATAATTGCTTTTGCTTGAGAAAAATGCAGAAGAGGCCACAGAGCAGCAGCGAAGCGGAAGGTGACTCAATTTAGTATCCAGAGCAACCCAGGAGGCACCAAGACAGCCCTCAGAGGCTTTGCACAGAGCCCCAGAATACTCTAGCTCAGTTGTTTCCCTGCAAGATGTTGTTCAAAAAAAAAAAAAAAAAAAATTTCTCCTTCTACAAAAAAAGAGTTACCGCTTATCTCAGTAGACACTTGCTGTATTAGGTCCCTCAACTTGAGCCATAAGGGCAAATTGCTGTTCTTTTATAGTGATCCAATCTTCTTCAGCGCAACTCCCTGATCAGCTTTCATCAAATGATAACAGGCACCTGCCAAATGCCTGTTACCAGGCAACCTCCGTGCTAATAAAGCAGCTCTCCTCAGCTGAGGCTTCTTTATTATCTGGGGTGATTATATTCCAATGGCCTAACACATAAGTCAGTGCTTTTCCTTTGTTAGCCCTGTACTGAGACTATGTATTAATTTTAGTCCAAAACGAGGAGCGAGCAACACTAGGAAGGACTGATTTTGCATTCCAGGTAGAAACCACTGTTTGCAACAGGATGGTGTCCACAGGCTGCTCTTCACAATGGCCAAGGTAGTAATAAGTGGAACTGATGTGATTAGTACAAGCTAGTTTTGATGCCAGTTCTGCTTTAACAGTAAGCATTGATGAAAGTTGTGTGTGATTATAGAGCTGTCCATATGTTTATGCAGTTGACCTCTATGTTTGTTGCCTTTGGTACCTGCAAACACTCTTTGGCTGTGGTGCTTTTCTCATGGACAGAGACATTACCATATCATTTTGAGGACTCCAGGGATAACCAATATTATTTATATTAGATTAGGGAGTAATTAGAATTAAGAACTATTAATGCAAAAGAGAAACAGAAAACCTGTTTAAAAATCACTAATAATCTATGTGACTCATGTTTTTACACGTATTGTATTCTGTTTAGCTTGATCTTAGGGAAACTACATTGCAGGCTGGAAGCTCATTTTTGGGCTCACTAGCTGTCTGACATTTATAAATGAATGAGCTCTACATAGGTTTGTGTTGCCCCAGCCTGATCATTTCCATATCAATTCAGCCTCCCAGCCAAAAGAAGCCAATAAGTACCACTTGCAAAGGATTTGTGTGTGAATTGTAAAAACTTGATTCCTAGGGCCTGAGACCCCAGTCGAAGTTCACAATCTGAACTTCCGATAAGCCATAACTTTTGAGTATTTCTCATGAAACTACCAAGAAAAAAAAAATGTAATACATCATCAGTCCAGTCAAACCTGAGTGAAGCGTTAAATTTTAATTCTTTTTTTTCAGACACAAAATTAGACAAATTAATATCATCTAAGTAAAAATGTAAATAATTCAGAAAAGAATATATCAAGAAATTAAAAAAAAAAAAACTAATTAGGGAGTTCTGATCTAGGCAAAGCCAGGGGGAGGAGAGAGTAAGTTTCAATTCTTCCTTTCAGCTCTGCTGGAGTAACAAAGACCACTTTATCTGTGATGGTAGGGCAGGGGCTGAGCTTTAGTTGCTGATTTAAAGGATAGCCAACTAAGTCTGAAATGTGTGCCAGCAAACACTTTTTTACAAGAAAAGTGGTTCCCTGTATTATATATGCATGTTTGGAAGACTGCCAAATCATTAGATGTCTATGAACAGATAATAAAGTGCCTGTATACTCTACCAACTGTAGATCTCTGTCTTTTCTGTAACTTTCACGTTGTTCTTAGGGAAGGACAGAAAAGCTAGCTGAATTGTTCCCACAGCCAGTTATCCACTTTCTCAGCGAGTGCTTTTATTGTTAAGAAATACTTGTGCCCTCTTGTTTGCAGCCAGCTAAACAATAAACCTCAGACATGTAGGATATTGCAAAATTGGAGAGATGGAGTGAGATGGAGGAAGGGAGAGATGGAAGATTTGGATCACCATCCAAATGGTGACCGTTGTACATACGCCAGGATGAAAAGGAAGCTGAAAAATGTAGCTTCAGTTTCATCAGCGCCACATATTTGTTAACATGGGAGAGAGCTTCAGGCTTTTTCTTCTCCTTACTCAGTTATTTTCATGCACGCAGAAACAGTTCTTGTGAAAATGCTTAGGTGCTTGGGTATGCACAGCCTATATTCCCACAGGTAGCTGATCACTGATTCTGTTGCATCTTCTGATCTGTGAATAAAGTGATTAATAAATCACTCCACAGAGATAAGGCAGTTTCTTCTTAGCAACACAAAAATATTAAACTGAAAAGCAAATGAAGAAAAGCAACATATGATATAAACAATATTAATATGTTTAAATTTCACTTTATTATTTTGATAAAAATGGAACTCTGGTTTCTAGCATTTGTGGATTATTTAGGGAAGTAGTAAATGCTTGATATTACTATAGTCTTTTGCAGTCTATGCTGGAGTGTAAGTAGTTCAAATAAAATAACCTGGAAAAGACATACTTATTTATTATACCCTGTATTTGTATTTAATTTGCCAACATATTGATATAGGCAGAAACACAATGAAGCATAATAAAAATACATAAAACCGTTCTTTAGTTGGGTGACTCAGTGTCATGAATTTTGACAATAGCATTGCACTGTTTTCACTTGTTCCACAACTGCTCGCATGTTTCTAAAGCTATAATTCAGACTTTTCTAAAGAATAGATTTAACAAGTGGACAAATCACCACATGTAGCTCTAAACACTCCTACAAGGATTTCTTATGATTATGTTGAGGAAGCCAGGGATTGGACAACATGATCAGAATCCTATGTTGCTTAGGTAATTACATGGTATCTGACATTTCTTTTTCTTGCTTCATCTCTCTTTTTTAATTACCATTGTGATTCTAAGAATAAGCTGGTAAATTTATTTACCTACCTGCATATTTTTCTTACCTTAGCAGTTAGTACACCATACTGTAGTAAAACTACAAGTGGCTTGAAGGAGTACTCAGTTTTAAAATAAAATGAATTTTGAAAACATATACAGAATATGTATGAAATAGCAAAACCAAAGCAAAATAAAAAAAAATCTTCCCCTAGCTTCATTGTGTAATGCTAGAAAATAGAATTGTTGAACACATCAGTTGTCTGTCTCTCTCACCAGCCATCTGCCAGAGCTGAGATAACAAGCTGTAAATTCTGATTAGCTGGAGTATGGAAAATGACCATCTCTAGGTAGAATACTTGATTTTTTTTTTTTAATCTACTTATTCATATATTGCACAAAACAAACAAAAAGACTTCAAGCCTTGTGGTAAAGTACGTATCTCTGTGAGTGATAACTGAAGCAGTTCCTCACCAAAATAAAATTGAAAATAATTAATTTAAATTGACACAGTTATCAAGTGTCCATTTTATAATGAGGAAGGTCAGTTCAGCAAGAGACATCTTTTTTTTTTCTGATCTTCAGTTATGTGTTACAACTGGGAAGAAATCAGCGGTAAAACACTAAACCACACCCCTGCCAAAAAAGGAAGAGTTAAAACGTCAGGAGAGTAGCACCAAGTGGAGAACAACAGCTGCTATCTAAAAGTGTTTTGTCTGCCTATCTGTTGCCTGGGAATTTTTGCATTTCCTCTCCTTTCTCCACCATATGTAAGGTATCACTGAAGGAAAACCAAGAGAGACGGTAGATCTTTTCATTCAAAGTCATAACAGACAAAGATAATGTTCTTCTCTTGATGGGATAAAGAAAATGCAATGGAGACAGGTGAATGTGCAGAAGAAATTACTTCCTTTTAGCATGAAAATGTTAGGATATCTGTCTAATGTAGGAAACATTCAAATGGCACATTTTAAGTGCCTTTACAAGCAGCTTCACAGTCCCCTAAAATGCTTGACTATGTCTGTTTGAAGGCAGCATCCTTGGATGCTTTCCACCCCTTTATCCATCATGACATCAATCATTGATTTCTATCCAGTTTTCCTTTTAAAATAGGACGAAATATAAATATACAAAATATGACAATATAATGTACAGCTTGTTTTGATTATAAAAAACTTTTCAATACAAAAGCAAAGGAGAACAATTTGTTTTAAAGCAGAAGTATTCATATATATACACAAATGTTATCTGTATTCGAACAGCATATTCATGAGTTATCCTGAGAATTCATTCTCCAGAAGTCAAAAATCCCTCAGATCCAGACCAAAAGGCCTCCAGCTGATAAACTTAAAAGGTGAGAACTTTTAACTAACTAAGCTTCAGGGAATATGAATTTCTGAACTGTTTTATTATTGTCAAATACATGGAGAATAATTGATTTTATTATTTTCATTAAGTTATTTTTTTCTTCCCTGAAATGCGGGTGATTTCACTCACTAAAACTTACAGGCATGGTCATTTATTAGGAGCAGAAAATTAAAATTATTTTAATTTTTTTCCAAGAGTACCAGCATATAAGAAATGAATAGTATTTTCTTCATCTGTGATTCTGTGATTCAGGAGTGAGATAATAACTCTTGCTTCATACAAGATTTTTAAAATGTGGAAATATTAACACGAAAATTGCTCAAAGCAAAAGAGAAGGTTGGAAATCACGCTCTTAACTTTCTGTAAACTTGGAAGATTGTACTGGTCAGATTCTTCAATCTTGAACTGATTGAACTACTCTATGGTGTGAGAAACAATTTGATTTCTGATTATAGAAATTCTGTCTACAACTGGAGGAAATCGTTAATTAGAGACATATATCACATCCATAGAATAGCACCTGCCTCAGGCTTCCATTATGCAATCCAACTGGCCTCTTCCAGGATGTCTACAAGTATTTATTTTGAAATAATTTCTTGGACACATTGATTAGAATCAAGTGTACCTCAATAAACTTCAAATTTATAATATCATTCTTAGGAACATCACAAAAACTAAAGGAAGTACAACATTTCTGTAACTGAGAGATTAGGAATTCCATTTGCAATGATGGAACCTTTTAATCAGTCAGTGGAACTTCTTGATATATACTTAGTTCTTTTCCTGACTGTTTGATGCTAGAGATTTTAGCATTGATTTATGTCACTTTTAATGCAAGCCCTTGACACCTGCTTGTGATTGTATGCGATTTAATGTCAGTTCTGTACTGAAGAATGGTGAAAAAGGGATAAAAGCTAACATGTATAATTTCTTAAAGATGTAGCTGACACCTTTAGGTTAACACATTATCATTTAGCTCCATAAGGGTCAAAGAAGACAGAACTTGAATTTAACATTCTGTCTGAACTGTATTCCCAACATGTCATGTATTTGGACATCATGCTCAATACTTATTAGAAAGGATGCTATTCACAACTGAATCCCAGTATCAGTTTTTGTAGACTGAATGGGCGTTATCACAAGGGCTTAGCTTGCTCCATTGGTTGCTCTTGGAATTTAAAAATATCCATGCACGAAGTGAAATGGTTACTCTTGTGTAGTATAGCTCTTGAAGTGATCATCTGTAGTCTATTCCATTTTCTCACTATCACCTTCATTGAATACTGTATCTTTCTTATTCATGTTTCCTTTTTTTTTTTTTCCCAAGCACAAACAAGAAATGTTGCTATGCAAAGGATTTTGCACTTTCCATCTTTTTCTTCCTCTGCTAATCGTCTGGTTTTGAAAATTTTGGTGGTGGTGTTTTTTTTCTGTAAACATAGTAGAATTACTTGAATTCTGCAGCTTTACATTTCTTCATCTTGATCACTAGTCCTTATTTAGTCACTAATCTTGTCTTTGTTGTTTATCAGTACAATTTGTGGAATAGACTAGTACATTCTAACAGCGTTAAGCAATGACAGTTTACTGGTAAAACATTGGTGTGAGAGATGACATATTATTTAGTAAATCGCTGTTGCTAATACTTAAAAACAAACAAACAAACACACAAAACAAAATAAAAAAAAACCCCAACAAATATATTTTCTAGTCTTTCTGTTCTTAAAAATATTACAGTGGAAAACACAAAGTTTTTTTATTAATGTACTGTTTTTCTGCACTACTTTAAAGAAATATTCAGATCCATGAACGTATATGCACACAGACAATACTATAGCTTAATTTTAGCTTCCCTCTTCTCTCTTCCGCATGCAGTATTACTCTTTAATTTGGTAAACAGCTGAGTCTGCTAGCTTTCTGTTGCTGTCCTATTCTTCAAGTACAAAAATCCATGTGTGCATATTGCCTAGGATTAGAAAACTGTCCTCTCAGTGCTAATCCAAGCAAGTACACTATGCTTCCAGATACCTTACTGTTTCAGGATAAATTTAGTTGCCTCTTACAGTAGTGATGTCTGACTTAACTTTCAATGCATATGCCCCGAAATAATTTTATACCATAGGTTTTTTCAGGTAGGGCAATCTGTACAGTTTTAATTATGTGTATGCCAGTGTACTTTACCTTTAATCCAGAAATTCTTTAGTGTCATTCAAAACTAAAATTCTTTGGGTTCAGTTGTTACTTCTCCTGACAAGAATTGCACTCTTTATGCAGATCTCTTGTTCTTATCTTTGAGCATGAGAGTGTTTGTTCCTAACATCACCAATTTGGAGATAGGAATATATCCTGCTTTTATTCTTTCATATGCTGTGGAGGAAAGAAAATGTAAATTGACCCCGGCAGCTGTATTTCCAGGAAACAGAGGTCTTTGTGAAGTTATATATTTATAATGGTGTGTCAGCTGGCCAGAGGGCCTGTAAGTCATGTTCATTCCTGTGGTCTGATCCTGCTCTCATGAAAATGTACAGAAAGGCTTGTATTGATCTCAGAAGGAGTTAGGTTGCTGCGGTATTGACACTGCTGACTAAACTGCCACAGTTAAATCATCAGGAGTAATTGTAAAGAATGAAGGAGGAAAAAAACCCTGGAAAAACATGATCCAATGTGGCAATGAGAGCTCTCCTACAAAGTGTGTACCCCATTTGTAAAAGTTATGCTCAGTGCCAGATCTCTCAGAGATACATTGATTTCCCCCCGAATTCCAATAATTTCTAATCACAAAGAAATTATTCAACTTTCCTCTGCAACTAACGTAAATATGCGGGAATAAGATTAAAGTGCTATATACACAGATAAAATTCAGTCAAATTTTTAAATTGCCCTTGGGCCAGTAAGCTAATAAGATATAGTGACCCACTTAAGCAGCTTGTATGAGAAAAAATCCTGCATAAAGTCAGCAAAACCCCCTTTCTTTGCTGAGATGGTAGTTGTAGCATGCTAAGACTGCTTTTTTCAGCAGCACTGATTTCTTTAAATTCATGGTTTGGCAGTCTATTTTACAGAAGCTATGGAGTTAGGCGACCTAATTTACCAGCTATGAAATGTTTCATTGAATGATTTGACTAATTTCAGACAGTTTATATTCAAGTGCTGAAGAAATAATATATTTTTTTTAAAAGTATGGCTGCACATGTATCTCTTAATATACTTCAAAATACAAGAAAAATAGATGATGAGCTGTCTGTGTTTAGGATGACTGAGATCTATAGTTAGTGTATCTCAAATACATTTTCATATAAAATTTAATGTTTGCCAATACTTACTACTTTGTTGCACCGGAGAAATTACAGCCATGGAACTGTTATATCTATCATGAATACATATTGCAAAAATCCATGATGCACTGGACTTACAGCTGGACTCTGAGTTTAGCTGGGAAAATTATAATCGTAATAATTGGGGAGAAAATGCAAAAAGCAAGTGTTACATGGGTAAAAAACAAAACATCATTTTTAGATGGAATAAACACTACTTTTTCCCTTCTATAACCAAAGCTTAAGGATGTTTTTGATTAATTGCCAAGAGAACTTTTTCTGAATACCAATGCAACTAAGTGTTGTAGTACAGGACTACATATAGAACTGTTTAACAATAAACAGCTAACATGACTGCTGAAGGGCCTGAACTTCATGTAGATTTAATGGAGATGGGTAGAAACCTCGAGAGCACGTGCCAGCTAGTCAGAAATTACAGTGTGACATTAGTATTAATAGAACCTTAATCTTTACAGTGGACAGACATGTGACTAGAGGCACACTAAGGGTTGTATCCGTAGATCAGATTAGATGCTACCTCCGTGAATATAAGAGGGTAAATAATATCTAGCATCCTGTCTTTTGAGGAACATTTGTACAAGGAGGAGGGGAGATTTCCAAAAGGAGTTCAGGTGCCTAAAGTAGGCATTGTGGTATCTCAGTTGCCAGTAAGAAAAAAGTCTCTCCTTTGTATTCATACAGTAAAAGTAATTTGGAAAAAATGTCCACTAAGACCTTTTAAATGCAGCAGTGCTTTCCAGATAGTAAATTACAAGCTAAGATGTCCTGAGAGGTACACAAGGACTTTAAATAAGAGTGAAATACACACAGCTTCATTAAAGTTCATTCAAGTAATAATACATGAGATAAGCTGCTGATGTTTCCAGAACACACATATCCTCTCAAAAATTATATCTTGTTCTGCAGTGTGTGATTTGGCAGCACCTTCTTTAAACAATGTCTTGAGGGTTATATCTTTTACTTGGCACATAGAGAATGGAGCATGAAAATTCCATTAATAGGAGCTATGTACCTAATTCCACAATAAGAGCGCTGGTTACTGTACACTCTTTAATGCTAAGGTATGGGTTAGTGCAACCTCCCCTTTCTTCAGTTACAAAATTCTCTCCAAACCAATAAAACCTTTACAAACGTTAAGTCCTGTACTTTTAAAAATAATTCACCTGTAGATAATGTAATTTATAAAATTTTCCTTGATTAGCATTAAATTATAGCTTTAGATACTGCAAATGGGTAACGTAAGGACTGATTTAGAAGGTGACATGTTGAAAAGCTGTGGTTAACTTTCTTGCATCTTAAGCAGAAATTAATTTGTTACAATCTGTTTTCATGTAAGAATTTTCTAAACTTCATTCAGTTATTTAAAATACTGTGTTTCATACGACACAAAGACTAAAATCTTTGAAGTGCAATTGTAAAACTCTATGTATATAAAGGTATACATGTATTATATCTGTATCCCCTTGCCTTCAGCTATGTGCTTGAAAAATATTCATCCATTCTGGAAGAGGAAGGCGTACTTACAGATCTAATACAGTCTTCCTTAGTCACGTCTTATTTATGAGCCTGCTTTAGGCAAGTGTTTTCAGACATACCTACCTACAGCTAGTCATATTTTCTGTATGTAGGCAACTTGACAGCAACCTTGCTTAGAAAAGTGACTGCAGTCCCCATTGCATGTGTTGCTTTTGATGCAGGGGAAAGTAATAATTGTTTTGTCAGAGAACGTCATGTGTGGACCTTGGGATTCTAGGTCCCATAGGTCAATTTATATGTTTAAATATGCCTGAAAACCTTGCTTTGCTTGTTAAATTCTTTCCACAAATTGTTACAAACATTTGAAATAAGAACTCCTATTTCAAACTACTGTCCTGCCTTTTTTATGGCTGACAATTTTATTTTAATATGGATGCCTGAAATAGTGATGATTATGAAAGGGAGAGCATCCAACTGAAAGTTAACCAGTCAATAAAAATATAAGTGATGGTACTGAACTTTCCTAAGAGGTACATTACACTGCATCATAATAATGCCTTATTTTTATAACATCCACCAATGTCTTTTCAGATAAAAGGCTGAGAAAAGAATTAATGTGTCAAAAGACTATGTTTTGCGGCACATAAAGCAACACAGCATTTCTTCGAAGAGTCAACTTTACCCTATATTGTAGACGAAATTGCACTGACCTTTTATCTATATTGACAAAGATTGCATTCAACAGAACTGGTTTGTGGCTTTTGTACTTGAAAAAGTTGTATACTTTGACACCATGGCCATCAGACCTTTTCAGCCCAGACAAAATACGGAGGCAACTGGGGGAAAATGTTAGATGGTCTCTTTGAAGATCAGCAGAGAAGGGCACTTTAGAATATTGACAGACTTCTAAGCTTTTCACACCACTGTGCTCTTTTATTCCAGTTGTTCTCCTCAATATTCCGCATCCCCCTCCTCGCCCGCCTCCCCCCCCGCCCCCAAGTGGAACATAAATATACTAGGTTTTCAAGGTTTATATACAATTCTGAAAACAGAAGTTGATCTGGTTTTTGGTTTTGGTTTTTGGTTTGTGTGGGGCTTTTGTTTGTTTGTTGTTTTTTTAAGATCTGTATGATAATGGCTAAACATTAACGTTTCCTTAGGTTTATTTCTCAGGTTTTCAGCTATTCTAACTGTATCAAAAGTGTAATTAAATTGTGAACCAGAGAACAGATAGATACTATCATACATCAACTTGTCACTAGATACGAAGCAGAGTTGAAGTATAATCTACTTTAGCGCTGCTAGCTTGTCTGTTGTCAATCCAGTGCCTACATACCTTGTACTAATGAGTCAGATGAAGCTCTTCCTTTTACGATACCCAGTAACCTGTATTTTCACTTTCCATATACTTTTAAAATGTATTTTCATAATATGTGGATTGTTCAGTTTCCTGGAAAACTGTGTTTAGTACATGGCATCATATGTACTGGATTCATAGCCAGGAAACTATTTCTATTTCTACCTTCGTCGCTGATTCACACTGTTACCTTAGACATAGAACTGAACTATTACATTTTTCAGTTTCCCATCTTTAAAAAATGAAAATAATTTTGAAAAATGTTTGCTATGGTAATTTAATGTTTATAGATTGGATCTACCATAGACATGCTAGATATTAAACATAGTTTCACTTCATGAAAACTAGACTGAGGTAAACGCTTATTATGAATACTGTTTTAAGTAAAGTACTGCAATGACAGACTGCTGAATTGTAAAAGTGGTTTTGTTTGCTTGGGTAGAGGTTTTTTTCCTCACTCTCTCTTCCCTTATTTAGTCAAACAATAATTGCTACTGCATTTCTGAAAATGTTGGACTAAAATCTAATCTGTTCTCCTGATTCCCTAGTTTGAAATGTTGACTAATTAATTTTGAAAAAAAAAAAAATAAGAATTTATTATCTCAAATGACAGTGATAATTCTGTAATTTGTCTGGGTTTACATCCTTTAATACTTCTATCCATAGTTACTGATTGATGAAGAATACCCTAGGATGCAACTTAACTTGGCACATGCAATGGAAAGTTGCATTAAAAACATATTATTAAGCTAGGTCTTTTTTAAAGTCAGATCCTCAGCATAAGAATATTATGTAAATCAGGTCAATTCTTTCCAGGCAGTGAAATCTAATGTCAGAAAATACATATTTTAGCATAAATTATTTAGTGAAAAGTTCAGTCCCTTTACAGTTGTGTGCCTGAAGCATTTGAATATGGGCATTTTGTCTGGCTATCATTAACACATGCCATAGGAGATTTCACTTCCTTCCAGACACTAGTTTCAAGACTTTTGCCATTTGACATGGTTTTTTTAGTAACACTTTTCTTCCATTATATTTTCCTTCTCTATCAACATTCGTGTTTTGTCATCTTGCAACAAATATCACTAAGTGTATTGGCAATTGCATTTTAAATTGTTCAGACATTTTAAAGTCTGTTCCAAAAGCACTGTAAGTCTTTCTGGCAGAAGAGAAGGAGAAGCACAGAGGAAGGGATCGCTGGAGGGCTGCAGGGATAATTTCTGTCATTTCTACTGTTTCCAACAGTAAACAGTCTTAGCTATATACCAAGTTCTTAGCTTCTAACAAAAAAAAAAATTACATTTTTATTTCCACTACATAACTAACTCTTGAATTTCTAAAGTGCACAGATACTTGCATCTGGGAAGTTATTTTTAGTTACAGCTGAAGAATTCAGTTGATGATTTCAGTCTACCAGCAAACTTCAAAAATAAAACTTCGGGGTGAAAAAAGGCCTTGAATTCTTGCGGGATTTGTCCATGAGGGAAAAAAAAAAATCCCCCGAAACCAAAACAATAAAGAAATGTCATATATTCATTATATTAGGGCTGGAAGATAGCCTTCAGAGCCATCTAGTCTATTTCTCTACTCCAGGCTAGAATCTGCTATGACTCTCATGTTTGACAGGTGTTTCCTGAACCTGTCCTTAATGACACCACCACCACAACCCCATTTAAGCATCCATGGGCAATATATTCCAGTGCTTCACTACCCTTATCATCAGCAAGTTTTCACTGGTTTTTAGCTTGAACCCTTACTGTTGTTTGATTTCTCATTGTAATATAAGTTACTACTTCTGTCAGCTGTGGGCATAGGAAAAATCTTTCCTCCTTTTCAACGAGAATTTTTTACATTCTTGAGAACTACTATCCTATCCTCCTCTTCCCGCAGCTGAGCAAATTCAGTTGTTTCAGACTTTGTTGCCAGATTCTTCTGATCATTCTCATCATCAGCCTTTAGCTGGTACACATCTCTTTGAATTGCAGTGCCTAACACTGGACACAGTACTGCATTTGAGGTCTCACCCATCTTGAGACTATCGACAGGATGATCTCATATGTTGTGTAAGGTATTTTCCAGTCTAAACAACACAGTATGGTGTATGCATTCTTCACAATAGTGTAATATTTTTTTATCCAGCAGGAGATCTGTTTTGCCTTTTTTTTCTCTGCATTGTGGTGACATAGTTGATTCTTTTTCCACAGAGACCATCTTGCATTTAACTCTTTTGAATTTAGCTTTTAAAAAAAAATCCTTCATTTTTTAAATATGCTTTTGAATTCTAATCATGTCTTCCAGCGTATCTGCAATCTCTACACACCTGGTGACATCTACTATCTTAATACGCATTTTCAATTTGCCATCATCAATGCTGTTAATGAAAATACAGGGTGTTTCAAAAAGATGGACCTAATTTCAAAGCAGTATATTTCACGATGGCAATACGTTACAGTTACACAAAAAATTTACATCTAGCTGTCATCTCACATCTAGCAGTAAGCTTTTGAAACTCTATGCCCTGCCCTTTCAAGTGGTAAGAGTTTCTTCATTCATGGGCAGTTCGTGATTGCAGAGAGATAGTGATTTTAAATACTTAAGAGAGAGAGGGCACAATACAGCATATAGTTATGCCTGGTGAGTTATAGGTACACACTCAGTGCATTTGAATTATACTTGGGCAATATGGAACTGTAGAACCACTGTGTCATAGAAAAGCTGGTTGGAAGGGACCTCTAAAGATCATCTAATGTACCCACCTGCTCAAAGAAGGATCATCCCTGCACTAGGTCAGATGTGGTATGGCATTGTCTACCTGACTCTTGGAAACTACCAAAGGTGGAGGTTCCACAGCCTTTCTGGGCTGCCTGTTGCAGAGATTCAAAAGTGGACTTTGTTGTTGTTGTTGTTCTTTTTTGTCTTTTTTTTTGGTCTTCCTAATGTCCACACAGAAACTCTCAGGTCTCAATTTTGGGGCACTTTCCCTGGCATCAAAATGAGTTCGGCTCCAGCATCCTCCTTAGTATGCTTTGAATAGTCATAGGCAGCTACATCTGAAAATACTGGCATCTCTACTAGCAGGAGGAACACACTAAATAAAATCAATCACAGTTCCAGATGCTAAAATGGAAGTGTATTGTAAAATTCCCTAAATCCACAGTTTATATTTTAGGTGTCCTTCCCATAGTAGAAACCAAAGCATTTAACAAACTGGACAATATTTCTGTTCCTTTCTTGACAAAGAGAAAATTAAAAGCTTGGCTGAAAAATAGTAATGTAAACCTAATTGAGTGTAAAGAAGCTCCACTCTTCACTGAAAAATTATGCTTAACTTCATGAGTTTCTATTTAAAAGCTACAAAGGTTATAAATCTTTATTTTGAATTGGCGTCCAATTTTTTTCTGGTGATCAGCCTATGTTTTTTAAAGAAGGAACAGATTAAATTTACTTTATAAACCCATATTAGACTCTGTCAATATAGCTGTAGCTAAGCCCTAAAAGGATTGGAGTAAAAATAATGCACTATTTAGACCTCTGAAAAACTTTCTGAAATTGTGACAAAAACATCATAAAATACATTAAGATAAACAGCACAGGGGATTTTACTAGGCTAAAATAGTACAGTTTGAAACTGCCTATCTGCAAGGTAGTGATAAAACTGAGCTAAAAATTACATTCTAAAAATATAGCTAGTACGCTATTAATATTTATATTGAACTTAGTGGCAAAAAAAATGCCCTGAGCAAATTTCCTGCTTAAACTTTTATGTCATGAAATACCTTCCAGGTAGGGTCTCAGACAGTACTTTGAGTCCACACTTAATGATATTAAATGTAACAGAATAAATTATGTACAAATCTGTAAAAATACAAAAATACTGAGTGCATTGTAGCTGTCTCATTTAAATCAGAAGAGATTCCATAGATGGCAGCAGACATACATCTGTGTAAAAAGAGCCAAGAAAAATCAGAACAATTTTTTTAATTTAGATGGTAAATATTTTTGCTAGACCTTGCAGAAATTTTGCTGACTTACTTCTTGAAATATAACATAAAAGAAAGAGAAAAGAATCTTCTCAATTGCCACTTACTTTTGTGTTTCCCTGAATGCTTCATATACTGCCTGCATACAAAGAAACCACATAACTTAATTTAGAGATATGATGATAAAGCAAAAGATTTTCAGGAATACACAGCAATGTCAAGTGTAAAATATTTAAATTCTATTGTGGAAAAGATGGTGGCTATTTTAACTTCAGAAAATTACTACAATATATTTAACCATGGTAAAAAGAATGTATAGCAAATGGAAAAATATTGTGGAAAAATTACAGTGGATGAGCAGAAATTTTGGTCATGGTAGATGGAGCTGCATGAATGAAGCATGAGGTCTAATGTCTGATGATAGAGGTTAGGTGAAGTGAGATTAGTAATAAATCACACCTTCTTAGAGTGAGAGTAATTAATCATTGTAATGGTTTATTGAACAAAGTAGTAAATTCATCACTTGGAGTCTTTACCTGTAATACAATTTATTTCTAAAACTATGGCCCAAGATGTTGGACTTGATAGTGTATACTTATGTATATGCTCTTATGCAAAACTGATGAACAAGAAATGTCTTGTGGAAGAGTTAAGTCTAAATGACTCTATGAGATTTCTCTTCCATTTAAATTCTGTTATTCTGAGCGGTTTTGTCTAAGGAGATTAAGATAAAACTAAATTATGATTGTATTGGATCACGGGTAGCGCTATTTGCAGTCTGTAAAGGAATCTGGCAACTTTCTGTATGATTTGGAATGAAAATTTAAGA
Organism: Caloenas nicobarica; assembly: GCF_036013445.1. Taxonomy (NCBI): domain Eukaryota; kingdom Metazoa; phylum Chordata; class Aves; order Columbiformes; family Columbidae; genus Caloenas; species Caloenas nicobarica. The sequence goes on from NC_088247.1 coordinate 30,664,497, forward strand.
TACTGATATTTTACCATGTTTCATCTCAGTTATTTTTTTTCAGTTTAGAGCTCTGACAAATTCTTTTATTTTTCTACTGTGGAAGTCCACATATACATTCACAGAGAGCTTGCTCATTTGCCTTGTCACTCAAGAGCAAAATTTTACTTTTTAATTTTGTTATATGTTTAGGGGATCCCTCACTTCCTCAAGCTTGCAGCCTGAACAAGTGAAGCCAAGTGCACAAAGTGCCATGATGGATCCTGTCAACCACTTAGTCAAAGCAGATTTCTGCATGATTGGTCCTTGAGGGGACCCAAAAATATTTCATGGTGGAGTTATTTTTCCACCTAAAAATTCTAGTTACAAACGTCCTTTTCTTCTTCCTGTTTTTCTTTCAGTCCTCTGTTCTTTTTCTAGTCCACTACTACAGCCTTCGTGTCTGGGTTTCTCATCTGCAGTGTACAGTGTACCCTGTCTTCAAACAACAGAATCATTAGAAAAAAGCTGTAGACCCCTGAAACACAGCACTTGAAAAAACCTGAGAGTTTCTTAGACCCAGTGGCCATTCAAAGCCAAAATAGTGCTGAGAGTCTCCGTCAGATGTGTTCCTGGCTTTGTGATGAAGCTGACAAGTCTAATTTTCCTTTGACACCTGAGTCTAAAGGCCATGGTCACAGTATGTCAGCAAATGGCACTGATGATCCTACGCAACTGAAAGAATTTTTGTATCTGAGCCTTTGACCATCAACGAAGAGTCAAGGGACCCAGCTTAATTTCCCACAGCTTCTAATGCAGGCTACTACACTATCCAAATCAAACTTATTCTGTAGCATGGTACAGACACAGATATGTAGATGGACCTTGCTAACAGAGAATATTGATCTCCTGCAGAAAGATCCCTATTAGGCTCAGCAAGAGTATTACATCTACCTGGCTAGATAAGCCATGTTCTTTGCCTTGTCTTTCCACAAACCACTTTCCCACCAACCTTAAGTTAACGGTATCCTCCCCTAAAGCAATATGAATTTTCTTCACTTTGTTTAAGCTCCATATTTCTGCCTATCATGAGCCCATAGTTATGATTTCTAGCCTCAAGCCTCAAAAAGTACTGGTTAACCTATTACCGCAATAGCAACTCTTTTCTCCTGCAACATCTGCTCCCAGAGCACCCAGCATCTCCCTGTCCAGGCTGCTGGCAGTTCATCCTTGTTACTCTTTTCACTTAAGGTATCCTTTCTGGTTGCAGTTACTGCTGCCAAAAAGATGTCAGAAATACCCATCTATGGCCAAACCTTGCTGAAAACAGTTATCTTGAAACAGGAAATTCTTAAAAAATAATAAAAAAATTTTCATTAGGGGGATTTTTGAGTTCTACATTAAGCAAGATATCAACATGTTTTTTCATGACACTTCTTCACCTAAGACTCTTGTTCACACCCACCATATCGAGTGAATATGCATGTCTATAAAATATTCATACACCAAGTAGAGAATGAAGTCTGTAATGAACCTTATATAATAAGAAAATGAAAGGTATCTTTTTGTATTTCAACCTATGCATATGGCTTTCCTGAGGAATGTTTTGAAGACTGATATTTATCTGTCATATACTTGGAGCTCTGTCTATATCTTAACCTTGCATTATGCCTGTCTGTGGTATACAGAGTTGATGCAGCACTTGCTACATTGATCCTGTAGTTATGACTTACATGACGAATCAGAAACTCCATAATTACTGAGTGTATGCGTTGCACTGCTGGGAATTTCACAGACTCTGAACAGGCCTGTGGGATGATGGTGTCCAAAAGACAGAAAGGACATTGTATTACCTGCTACATGTTGTTCATGTGTTGATGGATTTCTCATAATCTGCCTTCCAACCTTCAGAGTTCTGCACAGAATTTCTCTCTGACATTGTGCATTTGAGATGAAATTGAATTGCTGGTGGCCATACTTTGCTGTACATGGCTGTATACCTCCAGAGAGGGGTCATAAGGGCTGGGACAAATCTGCCTGTCAATCACACATTCAAAAGGACTCTAGCTACCGGTCAGTAATCTTTCTTTAGATAATATCAGCCTACAGTTTATATTTAGCAATGTGTTTGTAAATACTGAGATGAAAATTCATACCATGCTCTAAATTCTGGAAAAAAGACTGGAATGATTCTGTGTGAATAATGTGCACCTGAATTCTTCAGATAGCTTCAAAAAACAATGTGCATGAGTCTTGTTGTATCATTAGACTTTTAAATGTTAGGGCCAGATTCTGCAATGATGTTCTTGCAGGACTGAAGGATCTGGCCTACAGTGATAAAGCATCTCTATCGAGCAATGATACTGTTAACTTAAAAGTTATTAGAAAATATTGCTGAGGATATTAATATCTAATTATACTAAATTGAATTGTAATTAACTCCACAGGAGCACAAGAATAATTCTTGCAGAATTAATTAGGACATTAGATAGAAGACTTTCTTTTCTATTTGTTTGGTTTAAGAAATCAATATAGTTATTTTGGAGGGTTTCAATGTTTTTATGTCTTTAAGCTTCACAGACGTGCAGTTTCCTATGGAAGAATCTATTGCTTTTCTTCTTTTAATCTGCTCACTTTACTTATGCTACAATTTGGAACCACACAAGTATAAGGATTGCAAGGCAGGATTTATTCTTCACCTTAATTAAAGATTCTCCTAGTCCCTCAATAAATGTCCCTTAATTTGTCCTATGTAAGATAATGACCGTTTAGGACCTTGGCAAGCCTAAAGGGTCTTTTAAGCTGTTCTTCTGGGCTGCTTAGCTTGATATAAATGCAGTTAGGCATGACCTCATTTACCTCTTGTGGAAATAGATAATAGTGGCAAGATGTCAGTCCTTTATTTAGCTGCTTTTATGCCAAGTTTTACTTCTTGTTGGTTTGTTTGTTTGCTTTTTCTTCACTGCTGACCTTCAGATATGCTGCAAAGCCCTACCTAGCTGCCAGGTTTTCCATTTAAGAAAGGAATTGGAAGGCTCTCCATTTCTGTGTATTAAGGACGAGCTTAAGTGGTGATGTCTCAGCTCCTTAGCTGCAGCTGGAGGGATCATAGCACACAGAAGAGGATAAATAGTAAAAAGGTACTTCAAGACACCTCTGTGTTTTTTTAGTCCCTTATTAGCTTGTATAATTTTTCTCAGACCCTATGAGTTTCAAAGAATGTGCACAGTGCATACAGGTCTCCTGATGGTCTTCCAGGGCCACCAATAAATGCCCTCTTTAGGGTTGGTTAGTTCCAGCTGTATGTGCAAAGTAGTTGTAGAATGTCCCAAGGTCTTTGCCATATGATTAATTTACATACACTTCATTTTCTAAAATGTGTTTTAACACCTGTTCATTAACTTAAGTCATTTCAATACCATGTTTCCTATAAAAATTATTTATCTGTATTGCTATAGTGCATAGAGGCCTAATCTTCATGGGCCCTCACTGGAGTAAGTTGCTCTACATGTACAAAGTTAGATGTAATCCTCACATGAAAGATTTCCCTCTCAAATAAACAACATACATATTTAAATGTGAATAAAATTTCTGATATTTAAGCATTAATCCTCTCTATGTTCATCTGCTATTTGGCAGGAAACTTTGTGTTCCCAGTTCTGTGTTTGAGAGGTGCACAATCAGATGTTTTCTAGGGCTCTGCTTTCTTTGATAGGAAAGAGAGTAATTGTTTCCAGGCTCCACAGCACTGCACTGAGACACAGCTGCCTCAAACAAATTTTAGCTGCTTAGAAACACCTTGTCCATTTTGTTTGAAGGCCTCTGTGGTTTAAAACCTACTATGTCCATAGTCTCGGGCTGCTTGGCTCACTTGCTTGTCTAGAAAAGGTAGCCATTAAATCCAGTTGCTCAGCAAGAAGAAGGAAGCTCAGAAAAGTGGAGTAGACCAGTGTCATGTCTTTTCATGAGCTTTTAAATGTGTTTCCTACTTGTGGTCTTCAGCTCTTCTTATGGAGAACTTGGTGTTTATGAGTAACTTTTTAATGTTCAGCCATATTTCTACTCTTCTGAAGGGTATTTTCATTCCCAAGCTGACCATACCCCCATCAGAAAAATCACACAACTACCTTGAACTGAATGGTGGTGACAGGTAGCAAAGTTGTTTACTTTTGGCATCTTTTAGTACAACTAGCATCACAGAGTTCAAAGTATATCTCAAAAGAAAGGTGGTAATATTTGCTTTTCATGGATGTCATAAGGATTAGTTTTCTGAAGTAGATTGAGTATGAAGTATCCATAGCAGCATGCAGCAGAATATTCTCAGAGTCCAGCTTCATCATATTTACAAATTATAGTGCTGACTACACAAGCTACTGCCACAGCTTGAACTGGCTAATGTAGTACATTTGTAACACCTGCAAAGCTGAAGTTTTTAAATGCCAAGTACAGCACTTAAAAAGAATAATTTCTTTCCATAATCACATGCTCATTTATTCCTCCATTAGTAGCATTACTGTTTATGTGACATTGCACTGTATGTGATATTAACAGGGTTGGGAGTGAGACAGAGATAGGCGTGCATACATATGAATGTGGGTATATGCATATGTGTGTGAAAACACACATATATATGTGAAGGTTCTCTGTATGTATGAGGGTAGAAAGTGGAGAGGAGAGTAAAAGGCATTCCGAGTGTTCAGTATGAACAGATAAAGCACTTCTCTTGCCCAAGAAACCTCCATCTTCTTTCCTGTTTGCAGTACCTCACAGCTGCACTGCCTCCAGAGAACACATTTGCTCTAGGTTAGAGATGGAGCACCTTCTCCAGTGAAAGGCCACAGAGATAATTGAGGGACTGCAGCACCTCTCCTATGAGGAAGGCTGAGAGATGTGGGACTGTTCAGTCTAGAGAGGAGAAGGCTCAGGGACATCTCATCAATTTATATAAATGCCTGAAGTAAGGGTACAAATAGCACAGAGCCAGGCTCTTTCCAGTGGTGCCCAGTGGCAGGGCAAGAGGTAATGGGTACAAACTGAAACACAGGAGGTCCCCTGTGTACATCAGGAAACACTTTTTCACTGTGAGGGTGACTGAGCACTGGCACAGGTTTCCCAGGGATGTTCTGGAGTCTGCCTCCTTGAAGACATTCAAAAACCATCTGGAGATGGTCCTGGGCAACTGAGTGTAGGTGACCCTGCTTGATCTGCAGTGTGACCAGATGACCTCCTGGAGTCCTTAGCAACCTCAACCATTCTGTGATTTCTGTCATCTGGAGTAAAGGTAAATTTTAGTAGACTAATTATTAAATGGAAGGCTCATTTTTCAGGTAACCTCTTTTTAGTTGAATGCAACCGCTCATAAGACTGTAGCTTATGTAGTTTTTCATTTTCGTTTTTGTATACATTTTATTGTGGTTTTATATAATTTATGTGTTGCCTCTTGAAACCAGGAGCTCCAGAACTGTTGGAGGTTCCAGCTGCAGTGTGGTGATATCTGAGGTAATTTTACTAGCACGAGTTCTGGAAGTGGTCTCCCTCCTGACTAGGGCAGAGTAATTCAGGATACACCCCATGTTGCTTTGGCTAGTCTGCTTTTGGTACTTAGATTATCGCAATGAATGTTGTTTCAAAGATAACTGTATTTTGCTCTGCACTTAGTGGTGCTGGCATGTGGTATGCTTGGACACTAATTATTTTTTTTCTTGCTGGTATGTAGTACGATATAACCTTCCATTTTTCTGGATTACATTCATCTTTTGTCCTTGGGAAAGTTTGTTATTTCTTTTGCTTACTTCTAAGATGGCTGTGGTGTTCCTTGGAATTATTTTACCCTGTAAATCTAAAAATAGTTTGAAAATGTTTGGAGGAGATTTGAGACCTGCAATGAGTAGCAAATTGCAGGATATATGCTCTGTGGCCTATTTCTAGTTTAAAATGCTATTGCACAGTTGCATAACTAAAGCGGTGAACTCAATTCTCTTGTCCAGTTGTTTCCTTTGATGCCTATGCTTATACGATCATATAGCAAAAAAAACAAAAAACAAAAAAACCTACATTTATTTCATATCCTAGTAGTTTTCATACATGAAAAAAAATGGATTATGGTAAGAACTTTGAAATAAAGCTGTAATTAATTTCTAAGTATCATTCTTGAGGTTTTAGTCAAGAAATTGTTTACAAAAATATAGATATCATTTTATTATTGCAGCAGCTGTGGAGTTTGATTATTTTTTTCTCAACTTTCAGTAGCCTAATTGCAATGTGTTAGCTGAAATTAAGCAGCCATAATTTGTGGAAAGTAGGATCAGACCTGCATGAAATGTGACTAAAATATCACCCTACAGTTAAATGAAAGAAGGAAGTGTAGACAAAATATTTGGGATACGTATAAGCCACTTTTTCAATTAATATAAAATCTGTCTTTGCTCTCTAATAATTAGCCCATTTGAAAAAAAAAACAAAAAAAAACAAACAAAAAAAAACAAACAAAAAAAACCACCCAAAACCCCCCCAAAAACACCCACTGCCAGAAGTCCTATGATGTTTTGCTTTCTTTTCCAATCCGTTTATTCTGTGTATTTTTTATTACTTTCATTTTTTTAATTGTTTTTATTTTCTGTAAATATTTCCACCCTTTCAGCTAGGTCCTCTGTGGCTGCTTGTTGTCTAATCACATTGACTCTTGCCTTCCTCTGCTTCTGCTATGAAGACAGCAGCCTGTGTTGTGAAGCTTCTCCATAGCACTCTTCCTCAATCTTCTTTTAATCAAATGGCCATTCTTCCAAGATGATATTTTTTAAACCAAGATTTCAGTCTTACTGGTAAAAGTGAAGCCAATGGACGCAGGCTCAAGAAAAGGGCTAATAAGGGTTTATATTGTTTTCTACAGTGTTAAAAGAAGTGTGGGTGCTTTACAGAAGAGTATAAAATCACAGAGTGTTGCTTGTGGCTGCTGGAGATGATAAAGTTAAAACTGAGGTTGACAGGGAAAGGAAAGTATGATGTTGCCTGCAGTATATAAGTGCATCGGTATTTTTCTTCACAGGAAGTTGGAGACACACCTCTAAAGGCTTATCTGATAATGGCTACTGTCAGCTACAGACTATCAATTTACAGGCACCTCTTATCTGGTGTAAGGCAATTCTTAACATTCAAGTTTCTGAGCACTTATTCTCTGTGTTGCAATTTCTTAGGTGCCAAAATATTAATGATCTGATTCTGGAATTTAAAAAGTGATGGTACCAGGGATGGAGAGTGGGGGAAGGCTGAAACCGGCTGCCAATAAATTGTGTACTACATACTGTAAAACAGGTCATATTTATTCACGGTGCACTCAGCAAAATCAATGAAGAATTCTGAGGAATTTAGTTTTATATGTTTCTAATGTATAAATGCCATTGCTAAACTGTACTAGAATTCCTACTTTCCTATTTCACTCAAACCTTTCATGTACTATTTATTTGAAATGCTTGGTTCATTAAGTGAATTTCTAAATTTCGAAGCTGATAGCTTTTTATTTGTCTCAGCCTGGATTGACAGCAAATTGTGAGTTCCTTCTGCTCCACTAACATTTCCCTCATGGTCCTCATGGAGCTGACATGATAGCAGTATTCTCAGGCTCCTTAATAAAGTTACAGCAATTTACCTCTAACTTAGGAAATAATTCTGGTTTGGGAGTATTTTGATTGTTTGCTTGATTTGTATCTAAAAATAACAACAGTAGTACTTTTATATCTGTTAAGATTTTCTCAGTCATTACAGAACAAAACAAAACAAAATTCCCACATTTTTTGATCCAGGAAGAAATTCCAGCATGTTTTCAGACCTATTTCAAGAAAATAACTAATCAAATATATAATTTAAGTAGACAACAGGAAATATTTTCTCATTAAGTCTTTCTTAATAGTTGCAGAATTTGTTGAGGAAAGTAACTAGTTTAAGAATAACCTTATTTAAAGTATTTTGGTTTCCCTGGCTATGCATATGCTAGTAAATGAAATGGGTAAGGGACCACCCTCTGGCTGGCTGAGAAAGCACAGCTCAAATCTGTACAGCTGCTCTTACTCTCCAAACCAGAGTGGTCACACCTCAACTGGCTACTGGGAGTGGACCCTGGCCCAGGGTGACTGCCAAGGCTTGCTCTGGATTCTCTGAAAAGTTCTTCTAGTTGACCCAAGCCACCTCTGTGCCAGGGGGTGTGCTAGTGGCTTAAAAGCAGGGATGGCTGTATTACAGGACTGAAGCCCTGGTTAAGTTGTTGGTGTAGACATTGACCTTATGGCACACATAGCTTCCACAAGGACTACTGCAGATAGCAGTTTCCCACCTTTCCTCAGTGCTTTTTATCCTTCCTAACCAGTGTGGCAATAATACAGAAGCTATTCTTTTCATTATCAGTTGTCTCAGTCTGTTTTCAAGACACTGTGATTATAAATTAATGGTATGGATGCCATAAGAAGACTTTATACATTTCTCTGAAAGGCTGTCCTAGTTCTCTTTAAAATAATATCTTTAAAAATCATCAGTCTGACAGTATAAAGTGGTATTACAGCCTAAATGATAATTTCTTGCAACAACTTTTTATGCATGCTTCTCAGGTAGATTGCAAATGTAAAACCAGGGCACTGTCTGGCTAGTATGCAGTATTGTCATTATCAAAATTACTGCTGGGCTGTAGAGAAGTACTCATAACAGTGATGTGCTTATTTTTTTCAACACAGTGATTTGCTGAGATAGAAACATATTTCTTAGGTTTTTGTCCATGTGCAACAACTATGCTTAATATAATTGTTTTCTGGACAGAATGTACAATCTCAACAGATGCTAGGTTCTTCTTACCTTGCTATTTCTGAACCTTAATAGACATTTTCAAAACCATTAAAGGGGCTGAGAACTCTGGTACATCTGTAGCCGATTGCTTTAACCCCTGTTTTTCAGAATGTGTGTTCACCCAGACATCCCAGATCAAAAATTCAAGATGAGTGAGAACCAAAACAAAAAGCAGCTAGTACTCAATGGGAGAATGATTACCGTGTGAGCAAAGGGTTGGAAGGAACCTATGGAGATCATCAAATCAAATCGCTATCTCCAAACGAGGCCAACTTCAAAGTTACATCAGGTTGTTCAGGGTCTTATCTAGTCAACTTTCTAAATTCTCCAAGAACTGACATTCCACAGCATCTCTGAGCCATCTGTTCCCAGGCTTCAGTATTCTCATTGTACAGGGGGTTTCCCCATGTCCAAGCAGAGCTTCTCTTCTTGCTGGTGACCATTGCCTCTTGTCCTTTCACCATGCATCCCTGAGGTCTGCCTCCATCTCTTTGATAAACACCTTTTAAGTAAGAAAAAATCGATTATAGATTGTAGTTTACCTCTGCTTTATCCAGAATAGGTTAACTGAGAAACAGCAAGTGGATGGATTTTTATTCTGATACCTTGTCAAAAGATGAAAATGTCAAAGTAGCCAGGATATAATAGAAATCCCTAGGGTATACCATACTCAGATATGAAATAATAATAATGATATATGGATAATAACCAGGACCAAGAAAAATATTTTAAGAGAAAGATAAGGATGTGGGGAGACTATTGAAGCAAGAAATAACTTCCATCACTATAATCTGAGGTGGAGAAAGTGTATTATTATGGATTGTAACAGAACTAAGATGAAGTCAAGATTTATTTGTAATTTTACCAAATGCAAAAATATTAGAACAATAAAGAAAAATATAATGCCACTTAAGTTTCAGAATGTTCCTAAATTAAAAATTATTTGAATCTATAGTCCAGCTTGTTTAGATCAACCGGTAAGTTCTGTGTTTTACATATGTTTGTCGTTCAAGAACTTTCTCACCCCATCTTTCTTTCTTATTTGTTGATGTGTGTCTAACATCAGAATATGGGAGGTGAAGGATTCTTACTATGGTATTAACACTATTTTCTTCACTTTCTACCTACAAGCTTTCATTATGTTTTTTCTCATCAGTTTCTGTTCTTCAGAGTGATTCTCATCTTGAGCTCAGTGGAAATTGTTTCTCCTTTTATGGATCAGGCTCTCCAGCTGCATATCAGACCCTGGAATAACTCACAATTATCCAGCTACTGATACACAGCATTGTTTGTGCACCAAAGGAGGCAAAGTCTGTCCCAAAAGAGCTCTTCACAGACTAAATAGGGGAATGAGGGACTCAGGTGTCAAGAATTTTCAGTTAATTTCTACACTTTTTTCAGTGGAAAAAACCAAACATTTCCATAGGGACAATAATTTTTAACTGTGATAAATTTAAGGCATTATATCACACCAATATGGCAATGATATTCAATTATATTCATATCTATAACCGAAGATGATTTGCTTTACATTTATTTGTATTAGAATTAGGTGCAGTGCAGGTAATTAATAAAGAGGAGTACCTCTTTTGGAGACAATGTCTGTGAAATTTCTCTCTCGTTTAAGGGTTTGTTAAGATAAAGAAGAAGAAAAACCCATCTATTTTTTTTCCCCTCCCTAATAAAGGGTCAATATCAAATGGTGATAATGTAGAAAGAACAGTCATATATTTAGAAATTATTCCACACTACCTTCCAGACACAGGCAGCATGAATCATGGTAGAAATTTTTGTATAAAAAAAGCTGAAGAAAAATTTATGAGAAAAGAAAATAATTTCATATTTTAAAAAAATAATAATTTTCAGATACAGCCAATATTACATTGAACTGCTCAGCTCTGTAATAAAATTCAGTAAAATTGTTTAAGGCATAACATTGTACTTGAATATATATTTTCTTGGTTTACTTCTTACAAATTTCTCTGCCAGGTGCATCACACTGTTAGCACCTTGCAGTAGTGTAAGTGTGTTGAATACATTCAGATACTTGATGTTTCTGTAGAATATTCAATAATTGTGGGGTTTTTTTATTTTTTGTCACATACTCACACATATCTGCAATATATAAAATGTTTATATTCATATATATGTGTCAATTTTACAGAAAGCAAGTTCAGAAGATGAAAGGGGTTTTTTGTTGTTTGTTTTTTCCTACTTAGAGCAGAAAGTGGAAAGTCTCTTTGTGATGCTCTTTGCTTTCTGTAGGAAATACCACACACAGTCTCAGGCTGGGCCTTCAAAAAGGCTCTGTTGTAATAGGTTCCATGATGTTGTTCATATTTCTTTTGTGTGATCAATTTTAACTATTGTTTGATGAAACAGTATTTTTATTTTTAAAAAAGACAGAATCTCTGGACAGAATTGACCGTAACTGAAAGCTAAGGCAAAATTTTGTTGGAAGTAGTACTGCTTGCTATCTTTAATTAGACTGGAATATAGAAGTTCTATAATAGTCTGTCCAAAGCATAAAAACACTTGGGAAAAAAAGTTTACCTTGCTGAAGGTCAAGAAATAAGCAGTACAGTAAGTGCCAAGAAGCACACTGAAGAAACCAATGTCTCTAAAAGCACTTAAATGCTGACCTTCAGAAAGAATAGTGTCAGAAGGTGCTTTTATTTAAAACAAAAGGCTTAATATTTTTATGAATCAGATGCATTATCATTATGATCAGTTAGAAGTCTTCACTGACAAATATTATTTTTGACATTTCTAGACTTAGCCTAGTTTCGGCACATGAAGAAAATGTGTATGAAAAGCTACTTAAATACCAAATTAATTAACTCTGAATGTACTTCCTCTTAAAGGAGTTCTTTAACACCTGGTGTTATAACCACTGCAATTCATATTCGTCTTCCATGTAAAGCCCAGCTGTGTCAGTGCAGGTCTGTAAACTGCAGTCACCCAAACTTAGTGGGCTTTTAGATGCAGTTTTTCCTCAGCATGGCAAGTTCAGGTGTGTGACCATGTGCCGCTTGCAAACTGCAGTTAATCACTTTGGTTTCTAAAAGAGTACGTGGTTAGTTCTTTAGTTTTTATATTGTCATTGAAGTTTGGTTTTATACAGGTCAAGGCAAGCGTATCTCTTTAAGTTTGCGAACTCCCAGTTTATAGTCCAGTCACACCTTTTCCTAATTGAATGACAGTGTTAAAATGCAAAAAGCGAAATACAAAAGTTAGAGTTCAGGTTGTTCTGCCCACGCAGACAAAAAGACAGTAATGAGAGCTGATAAGTCTGTACCTTTCATTTTTCATGTAAGGACTAATTGAGTACCTTAAATGATAAATTGAATAACACTATTCTTCTCTGCCTTTCTTTGGCTGCTCTTCTAATATAGGTAATTTGTACTACAAAAAGTAGATACAATCTAAGCATTGCAAAGTTATAACCATTTAGTTGTGACACAGATGTTATAAATTCTTTCTTCTTCATCTGCTTGCTGCTACTTCTCTATTCCCAAAGTCATAAACATGAGCAGAATCTGGTTCCATTAGCAAATATGGTACAACTACCAGATTGGGTTGTCAGAGGAGACATTGCTGGAATTTTGAGAGAATGCTAAAAGGAATAATTTTTTATCTTTAAGGAGCTCCAAAGAGCAACAAATACATGTAACAACACTCACAGGTTAATTAACAAAATGTTTCTTTTGTATGTGCACTACATTTTCCTGACTAAATCACAGTAGTCTCCTGGTGTGGCACTGAAGAAATGTTCTGGAGAAACAATTATTTCATACTCATCAAAGACCCACAAATTTATTTCATCATCTGTTAGCTTCCTATGTAGAAATTTTTCAGATCATCCTGGACTTTCAATGAGGAAGAGAAAAACGTGCACATAAGGGAAAACTGTATTGGAAATTGAACCTGGAAACTGCTAAATCCCTGAGATGCTGCTTAACAGACACTGTAGAAAGCAAAGACATGTCTTTCTCTTCTCTGATGGTAAATACTTTATCACAATAAGCAGGACTCTTCACGGTGGTAAATTGCAACTTCAGTTCTCATTTCCTTTATATTTCACATGATAACATTACACACGAAGAATTGTCAGGCCTGCGTAGAATATAGCATCAGTCAAATATACAGAGACCTCTCCAGACAGCCTAAATTACAAATTAACCCCAGAACCACAGGCATGTCTTCCCCAATCGCTTGCCTATTTCTAAAGGGAAAAAGTGTAATTGGACAAAAGCTACTGTGAAGAATTACCTCCCCAAAATAAGTTGATTTTAGTCTGCATCATTTTGGTGACGCAGGTTGTGGCACAGCTCCAGAAAAAAAACTGTACAAATGCGGAAGAGGAAACTTTAATCATTGGAGCAGGAAGAAGATTGGGGCAGGATGTAATACAGAAACATTAATACGTTTGGCGAGCTTCACTGTCAAATCCAGTATCTCTTTAAGCTACACTCACAGAGACTTGCAACATTTAGGACTTCTCCAAATGGCTCTCAGACTTCAAGTGTTCCCGCTGACATCTCACTTGGGAAGCCTTTCTAGTCTTGAAAAATCAACTGGTCTGGGCTCAAGACTGTCTTGCAGCTGGGTATAAACCAGCTGGATAAGAAACCAAGCTTTCTTTCAGAATTTAAATGTCTGAGAATAGAACAACTCATCCTCTCTAGCATCAAGACACAGCAGGAAGGAAACAATTCCTTTTCTTTTTATTTTCTTTTTTTTTTTTTTTCTAAATACTCTAACCACATAAGAATGGTTAGAACTGAAATGGCTTATAAGGACAACCCCTGTCAGAATGACAAGGAGTGACAGGGACTACACAGCTAATCTTATGGACATGGGAGACAGATTTTGCCTTCTTTGAGGTAGCAAGGAATCACCACTTATATTCATCTGAACTATCCTCCACATGGCATGCTGATCAGCAGACTATTTCAAAGACCAGAATCAAGCCCACAGAAACAAATCCAGCCACGAAACCACATACATTCTTTTCTCAGTTTGTCAGAACTTTCTTTTTAGAAAGATGTCACTAGAGTCATTTCTGTTTATTGTTTTCCCTGTTTCTAGCTGTTCAGCTTGCCAGATGAACATAATTACTGACAGAAAATTACATTTATTTAAAATTGAAATTGAATTACCCTTACCATCCCCTCCCAATCTGTATTTGAAAGGATTAGAATGGTGTAGATTACAGACCACTGTGTACCATTATCATAGAAAATCCCATATGTCTCCTTGTACCTTCTCTTGCAGATTCCCCATTCCAAATATAATAAAGAGTTTCCATTAATTGGCTGGTCAGTCTAGTTGTTCCTAAATATAATTATACTTCTTTCACCATTAAGGGATGTTAAATTGTGCATTCTTGACAAACTCAGTTTTAGTGTCTGCCAAAAGCACATCTCACCTGACAACCAGATAGCTGCTGCTAGATGCAGCATTCACCTGCATTGTGACCCTGATGATGCCACATCTTATTACGCTCTGAATATCTGCCCACAAAGAACAGATAATGAATAATTTCCTGATAGGGTACTCATTTTTTCATACTTCTTGGTGTCAATAGCCTTCTCTATGTAAAATTCTTTTTGCAACTCCTGTATCTTAAGTATGTTGGTATTGATTTATTACATTATCAGCAGATGTTTGTATAGATAATGTGCAGTTTTTGAATGCAAGCTGATGCAGAGCATTCTTCAAAAATATGAACTGGTTGAACCAGCAGATTTCTCTGGTGGACATTTGTATCAGTGATTCCTTCAGTGAATAACATGAAGCTCCATCAGCATACCTCCATCTAAGCACCAGGGACACAGCTGAAATTTTCAGACATCTCATGGAGCATCACAACTAAACTTTTAAAAAAGTAAATTGGAAGATTAAAACAAATTAATGAATCTTTTCACATTTATGTAGAATAATGTATACCTTTGTTTTTAAGAAAGGGTTAGAAAGATGGCACAAATTAAACATAATAGAGAGAGCAGGAATGAACATCTATAGTACAATTCTTTTTCCTTTTACTGTCACTCACCATCTTTAACTAAAGTATGAAGCATCTCCCGCTGGTGTCCGGATAAGAAAATGTCCTATTTTCTTCCTTGTAATGTGGCATCAACACACTGAGTACAGCCATAATAAAATGACTAGTGATACTATGAAACAGAAAACGTGACCAAAAAAATGCTATGAGAAGTTTGGTTTGGCTCTATTGTTATTTTACATCAGCATCATACTCATAACCATCCTGAATTCTGAACTTTTCCTAATAGGAAAACTCTGATTCCTGACACTAATTCTAGTCTTTGGCACTCAGCAAAACCATGGCTGGAGTGCAGGTCAGATCTAGAGAACAACTTTTTTCTAGATTTCTAAAAAAAACCCAAATATTTTATCTTGGTTACTGTAATTTAGCTGTCAAAACAGGTATTTAGTTACATTTTACATTGCTTTGAGTGTCATATCTGGTCTCCCACTTTCTTTGCAACCTTATATACACAGATACATATACAAATACATATGTAGATGTATATACCTATATTGCATATATATTATATATACTTTTTAATGCAGTCTAAGATTTTCTGTGGAATGATAGTTCATGTAAACAGAGTTCACAGTGATCCATTTGTGCAGGTAACACATACAGAGTCATTGAGGTAGGTGTTCCTGGTGCTGATGTACAGGTGACACTTTTTCATATGATATCAACTTCAGTCCTCTTATAGACATTACTTTTTTCTAGTTTTCAATTTTTGAACACAGTTTGGGTGAATAAAGAAGTACATTTATTTATTTTTAAATAAAATCCTCTTCAAGAATTAACACAGTAGGCAATGTGTACAAGTACAGGGCCAATGTGGAGGCACTACTAAACAAAGGCAAACAGTAGAACAGCAGGTCCCTTTTGTAATCATAAGTAATGGCTTACACTGATATTCTAAAGAAAGTGCTTCATGCTGAACTGCTATAAAACTGAGAGCTGACAGAAAATTGAGATTTCCTTATACCTTCTTTTTGAAGAGGATATTGAAAGCCTCTTGCATTATTTTCATCACAGAATCTTCAGTGTGTAGCTCTTAAGAGACAAAGAAAGCCAAGACTTTCTTGCTCCATCTACTCATGTTACGAACAAAATTCTCCTCTTTTTACTGCCTTCTGCCTATTCCTTCCTTGAAAATTATAAAATATTGGCATATTCATGCTTTCCATTGCTAGACTGGCCTTCTCATGCTTCTGCTTTCCCAGCAAAACTCTGAGGGATTCTGCACTTCCCAACAGGTTCTTGTTCTCAAAAGATGTTTTCATAAGCCAAACAAGTTTCCAATACAATAGTTTTGATGGAAGTTCTTTTTTCTAATGCACAATATGGTCAGGATTCCCCCTTCCTCTCTATTAGGCTTTTGGATCAAGCCTGCTTACAGACAGGGGGAATGATACCTGGACTTTCTACCCCCCAGTTTCCAAAGTATTCAGGTTTGTACTTTTAGTTCTAAGAGTTTAAACATCTTTCCTTTGAAGTGGAACAAACAAGTAATGTAGACCATCAGCTAAAAAGTTCTCTATACAACTAATTTGAAGTGTTCAAACCTGGCAACAGAAGAACAGAAATCTTACTCCAGATATGTCATGAAAGACTAAACCCTGGAGAAGAATGTCAGGTGAGCCACCATTACCAGATTCTGCTTCTTGTTAGGGTATAAACAATGGAAAGCTACCGTGCTCTGAGGAGTCTTTAATGTTGTTGTGATTATCTGTCAAATTAAGGGGGTAAGAAAGTAAACCTTTCTACTTCAGATTGATTTTTTTTCTCCTTTTCTGAAATCAGTTTTTCATATGAAAATTATTCATTCATGGGTCCAGGGCAAAGCAAATGTAAATGCCTTGGAGCTGAAACAATGAGTAGAAGATGTGCCATAATTAACTTTGTTTTATTAAAGTAATGTTTCAAGTATTTTAAAAATTAGATTCACAGACATAATCTCAGTATATTCTTAAAATAAGTTATATGCATGCTTGAAATGACAGGAGTGAAATCAATGTTCCACTGCAGCAACATCTGAACTTGCAAAACACGAAGCTGTGGTCGGGCATACATGACACTTGAGTGAGATTGCTCACATCCTTGAGTTCAAGTGGAGGTGTCACTGAATGATTAGGGCCTATGAATTTGCCTTGACCAGGAGTTCAAGCTGACTAAAAACAGTGACCTTTCAAGATTAAGATCTTATTTAATAAAGATATTTCTGTTTGTATAGGCTGTTTAATATAATGCAAATTGCATGTGTTCAAAATAAGTATGCAGTAGCTAGACTCAATGCAGAACTACAGCAACATACTTACTGTCTTTTATTCTCTTTGCCTAGAGTTTGGAGCAATCAATTCAAATTAAAATCCTGTTCTGAAAGTGGCTGAACCATTTTTTTTTTCCAAAGTAGTTGTCAAAAGACAGCACATTGTAGTGGTTAAAAATATTAACTGAATGTAAATGTGCTTATCCTAAGAACATCTCAGTACTGCAATAATTTAAGTGATGCTTTGATTAGACTCTTTCCACTGAAAATAATTAAATTCATAGAGAGAGAATATATCAAACAAAAACAGCCATTAGCAAAGCTAGAGAAGAGGTGATGACATCAGAAAGCTGTATCATTAATCAGAAGAATACAGGATTGTACACTTTATATGGGTAAGGTGAAAACATTACTGGAGAAAAATGTGAATTCCCAAGTCACAAAGCTATATAACCAACAAAAGGTGTGAGTTTGGGTGATCCTGCAAAAAGGAATATACACAGAAAGGACCATCTGGAAGCAATAGAAGTTTGTAACATATCCACAAGATTTTATTTGCCACTGTTGCTATCAGACTATATTTCATGAGGTTTTTCTCTCCTTCCTTACAACGGAAAACTACCATGCTCTGAAAAGTCTTCAATCTTGTTGTGATTACATGTCAAATTAAGAAGTTAAGAAGGTAAACCTTTCTACTTTGGATTGATTATTTCTCCTTTTCTGAAATTAGCTTTTCATATCAGAAACCATTCATTCATGGGTCCAGGGCAAAGCAAATGTAATGCCTTGGACCTGAAACAATGAGTTAAACATGTCCCTATAAAAATCACCACGTTACAAGAAGTTATTGTAAAATATGGTAATAGCCTACCTTTCATTTGTGGTGCTGAAAATATTATAGTAATGTCACTATAGAATAGGAAGTGTTTATGTTTAGCTTAAGCATGGTATGCATTCCCTGTAACAGAGGAAAAAATCTTCCCTACACATATTTGTACAGAAGCAGATAAATTTGCTCAGGTGAACACATTCAATACTCTTCCTGAATAAATTACTTGAATTTTAACTGATAGTTTTCAATTCTTAAATGATTGCTAGAGCTAATAAACATTAGATGTTCTTTTCAAATATCAGGCAGACCTGAAGTGTTGGTGTCTGGATCTACCTGTAATGGAAATTGCCTCCATCCATTTTGAAGTGGCATTTGTCATCTATTTTTCATCAAGGTCTGTTCATTTCTGGTTTGCTGATAGTATTCTTCTGGAAGGGCCAGTGGAGAAAAAATAAATTAATGATGCTGAATTGGTACTTAAATACTGCAACAACTCTGGAATCAATGTAGTTGGTCTGCTGCAGCTATGTATCATTCCTTTCTAGTCTATCAGTCACCGATTTGAGTTACATTCTTTTGTAATCACTTATCCTCTTTGTGTTCAGTCTTTAATATTATTACTTTAGAAAATTACATAAACAAAAATTTTTGTGTGAAAGTTACTTAGTTGGATATGTTGTGTTTCACTCTCCATATTTAAAATGTGGTAATGAATTCTGCAGAAAACCTAGGAGACCTAGTTCATTCATATTTGTAAGGTGTTTAGTAATCTTAGGCATTTAGTTTTGCTGAGGTACTATTATTGGACAGATTTTTTTTTCTTGAGCATATATGTAGGCATCCAACACTAATAGGTGATAGTCAGTATGCAGGAATCTATTTGATATAATGGCACCAGGAGCACAAACACTGACTCTAATTTAGCAAATGAAAGTTACTTCTGTTTGTAGGCTAGGACTATAACCATTGTTGCATGAAACAGATAATTTGTCTTAAGAATATTTTGCATCATATTTGAAAGCAATATTGTAGTACTGTCCGCAAAGCCACTCCATTTTATATCATCCTTTTCATCACAATGACATGTAAGGCAGGACACTTACCTGAGAGTAGTGATTGTTTAGAGAAAGAAACAATTATAAGAATGAAAAGAAATTACATAATTCTAATCTTTACAAATTCTAAAGAATTCTAAATTATTTCCTATCTACCTAATTTGACTTTTGCTTCTGGAATACCAAATGATTTCCAAAAGATATTTTTCAAAGTTTATATCAAGGTCATATATCTTTGAAGACATAAAGAGAAACTTTCCTGAAACAAGAACTGAAAATAGGAGTTTAGATTAAAAAATTACCATAAATAATGCAGTAGAGGCTTATTGACAAAATTGTCACAACACATTCCTTCTCCTTAGTGTTACCTTTTGAAATGAGAAGTAAGCATTTCATACATAGGAGGCACATCAGAGTTAAATATGTTAACATGGAAAAAAAAAATCCCTTAATGATTTACTTTTCTAACCAGTCAGGACTAAGTTAAGTGAGTCACTTTCCATCTACTGATACAAGATGTATCTTGTTCGTGTCGCAGTGCAATACAGATGAGCGACAACTGTCTAGACATTTACTAGTCCATCAATAGGAGACCATTCAGTGCATCACAGCCCAGGTCTCTGATTTGTCTCCCCGGTAAAGGAGAAGGGCATCATTGAAACCTGTGGGGAATCTGAGAAGAAAATACTATGGATTTCTGTCTAACATTATTGATGAAAGTTAAATGTCTGCTCAGAACCATAATCAAGCTCAGGAGGCGACAAAAGATTTGTGTGAGCTGTTTAAGTAGAAGTGAGGTGAAAAGAAACCCTGTTGTGAAAAAATGAGCTATTTAGGGGTTTGGATCTGACAAATACCTGGTTCTTGAGAAAAGGAAAGAGAAACTGGAAATCGCTGAATGCTTTAAATAAATTAACTCCTTCCAGCAGGAGTGCCTTGTAATTGCCTTTTTTTTTTTTTTTCCCATGTATCTTGCATCAGCTGTGAAGTTTTTTAACTCAGCATGCAAAAGACTAGCCGTCATAATGAACCTATCCTTGGAAGCACAGCTAGAGTTTTTCAACTTCAGTAGTTTCAGCACTTCCAACAGGCCACAATGTAACAGCCTTTCAAATGGTTAAAGCTTTAACATCATAATTTCTTACTTCTCAGGGCTGACTTCCTTACAGGACAGATTGGAATTATATGTTCCTTTCTGCTTTTTTTTTTTTTTAAATCTGATTGTTCACTTTCATCTAGATGGGTCTGCCTCTCCTCCCATGACTGAGCCAGATGTTGATTTGCATCAAGTTTTTGGCGAAGAGTTTATATAGGCTTTGTACTGACTGATTCATCTGCATATCAGCTTCATTAATAATGTATAGTCTCACTGCAGTGAATAACCATGACCATCTTTTCTGTATAATATAGCCTCATCACTGCCCCAGATAAGCATTTATACCTACAGGTATACTAAGCAGTAATGCCACTTGTGATCTGCTAAAATCAGACTAGAAGGACTTTTAATCAGTTATTTTGAGACTTTATAAACAAAAATCCAAAGAATCCTATTTTAAAAGAGAAAATGCACCTGCATGAGACGTGTCCATCACTAGGAACAGAGGAATCCAGGGCTTGAATTACATGACTTGGTCAGAAAGGCAGAAATCAGCTGCATGGTACTTTTTACAGTCTTAATTTTCTCCTTTCTTGTGTTTTCTAAGACAAATATGGAAAGATACTCTTTTAGTGAAGTTCTTCTGGAGCATTGAGAAGAAGTGTTGGTGTTTGCTAGACTGAGGGGGGAGTATGGATAGACCACAGTTGAGGACCTCTGTTACCCACAGGTTTTCAAGTCATCTGTTGGGCATCAAATATAATGAAATCGGCTTGAATGGTGTGCATTTTGGTTTGGTTGCTTTTTAGAATAATACAGTTGGTATTCTCTCTCTGGGTTCTGAAGCTTAGAGTGTGCATCTGTCTTCCAGGATTTCCTCTATATCAGTGAGGGCTAGAAAGTTAATCCTTTTAATGATAATTAGAATTTTGACAGGAGCACAAGTCTCCAGAAGCTGTAGCTTAAAAAACTCATAAGTACAGTCATGCACTAAATAAAAAGAAAACCTGTTATTAATGCTGCTAGGGGAGAGGCTCTGTAACATACTTAGATCTTGAAAGGTTCCATTAGCCCATAAACCAAGCTTATACATATATTTCAGTTTTGGAAGACACAAGTCTGCCTTAGAAGTTTGTCGGAAGTATATAACATGTTGAAAAATGTTGTTTGGTTGTTTGTTTTTAAAGAATAGGGCTTTTTTATTTGATGCAAAACCTACCTTGCTAAATGTTACGTTTAATAACACTTAGAAAGGAAACTGTTTCAGTTCTTTCTAGACTACAGTTATTGACATGATTTTAAATAATATATTTATCTCCCTGATAGCATCTGTGGATATGTCCAGATTTCAGGGAAGACATGTTTTATTGCATCTGGAGTCCTGAGCTCTTGATTGTTCAGATCAGGGAATGCTTGTGATTTTCTTCCAGATTTGGTTTCCTTTCCTCATTTCTGGGAGATCCTGGGAGATACGAGGCATTGGTGCATACTGAGGTATTGTCCCAGAACATAGCTAATGAAGTCAATATACAGATTTGAGAACTGAGAAGTGTGCATATAATGTATCTGTCTACAGTCTCTCACAATAGATTGGCTGGAAATGAGACCTGCCAAAAGTTTGGGGCTTGCAACATGCCTTCATGATCAGTTACTCCAGAACTGGAAGCCTATGACAAGTTAACGGCATAGTGGCCATAAACTAGAAAAAAAAAAATCCTGTACTACTCCTCTAATAAACCTGACACTCAGCTCACAGGAAAGATATTGTCCATAAAGCCCTACCATGCTACCCAGATCCACAAGAAATGAAGTGTGAGAGTAAAGTATGATTTTATGTACAGCATGTGTGGATGAGCTGCTCCTAGAGTTGTTTTCTTCTTCACACAAACTGTTAAAATATTTGCTCTCATTGACATACTGTTCAGATTGAACTTTTCTTCTGACATGATTCCAGCACTATGCTTTTAATGAAGGGTTAGAACTAGCAGCTTTTATGTCATTTGAGATATTGGAAGCTCCATTTTTAACTATATTAGTGCTGTATTGATATTAAAATGTTGTATAGCTTCATATGAGTCAATTAACCCATTGCTTCATTTCTGTATCTAAAGACTGGAATAGTAACTTCACAGGAAAGTTTAGAGATCTGATTAATTAGGCAAAGCTGAAGTGTAAACATGAATTCTCCCATGCCCATCTCCAACAGCTGAATAATTCCTTCAGAGAAATAAAAAATGCATTATTCAAGTTTCAGGACAAATTTAGATTTCCAGATGCTCCCACATTAGAATTTAAGCAAGACACTATGAATAACACTTCTATTTCTGTGAAAAGTTCATATGGAATTGTAATAAAGGACCTTTGTTTTCTATAACTTCGTCTCATTTCATGTAACACATACACATTTCAAATATGACATACAATTCTGGCCTATCAGTGTATTATTAAAATGAATCTACAGATAAAAATATGAACATATTTCTTTTACTTCATACCCTAGCACAGAAGTTGCTTTGTTTGCAATATATAATAAGAAAACCTAGATAAAAGCAGCTTGTGTAATTTTTTTTAATTTGAATTACACAGGCAACTTTTCTTCAGATAGGGATCTTATCTGCAGTGAGGTCTTGTGCCTTTTTGTCTTTTCCGCTGAATTGACTGAAATGTAATAGAATAAAGTGTAGTGAGAACTGTAGGCCTTTTTGGTTAGTGGTTTTGTGTGTTTGTGTGTGTGCGTCTCTTTTTTAAATTATTTTTGATTGGTTAGTTGTTTTTTTCTGTTCGGTTTTTCTGTTCTGTTTTGTTTTGTTGTTTGTGTGATTTTGTTTTTCAAAGTGAATAACCTGTCTGGTAAATTCTATGTTTTAATAACTATATCTTCTAGTGGAAGCACTATAATTTTATTTTTCTGTACAAAGTATTTGAGAAATAGCTGGAATGATAAACCAGGAGTGAGGGCCTTTTAATTGCCATTTAAAAAAAAAAAAGTCTTATTTGTGCAACATGCACAACACTCATATTCATATGAGAGATAAAAGAATAAAATAATTTGATTGTAATCCTTCATTTAAGCAATGAACGAAAGAAAAGTTGAAAATAGTTTATAAATATACTTAGTAAAAAATGCAAATTATATTTGGATTACATAGGAGGAAAGGTATACATATAAATTTAGTTCTATGAAGTGACGAAATTAGCATTCAGTTTCAGCTACGGTCTCTGTGTCCAATGTTTCTCAAGTTTTGATTCAGGTTGGGATAATGTTTTACAAGAGAAAAAAATTAATTTGTCATATGGTTGCCAAAAGAATCTCACAATAGCTCTCAGGAATTATATTTCAATGGAGTTAAATAAAGATATTTAAGCCTTCTTCATAACTGAGTGGTATGGATTTTTTCTTTTAATAAAATTTGAAATGTAGATATAATCCACTTATGCCAGGGCCAATGCTAATAAAGGAACTGTGACATCTTTTTAAAGTAGCCTGCTCTGCCCATAATGCTGTCTGTGCATATTTCTATAGTAAAAAAGTTCCCCTCCCCTCTTTTTTTTTTCTTTCCAGAGTTCTCTTGCCTGCAGCATTGGACATAGAAACAATGCAAGCTGTCAAAAACTAGATAACCAATTTACTTTGGAAATGAATTAATGCTTTCCTCATCTGACATTAATTTTGTTGGAATTGTGTCTCAAGTGGAAAATGTTGGCTTTGAGTGCAGAATAATAGCAGTTACTTCTTTAGACTCAACAGGCTGAAATGCCAGGAATGGGAAGCCATGTCCCCAGCGTGACTGAAATAGCAAGTGACAACCTTGGTGGGGTGTTTCAGTCGCACTGTTCATTCCTGTGTGGGAAAGAATGAACAAACTCATCAGGATTAAAATTTGTGGTGCATTAACAAAATTTAATGATGAAGGAATCCATATTTCCATATATTTGCATGCTGCTTCATAGAACCTAGGACATACTCACTAGACTGTCACTAATATTTTGTGGTAGGTCTCCAATTTGCATGAAGACACTTCTTATTCATGGGTAACTACTGCTAGCTCTATAATGCTGCAGCTAGGCTGCGCTGTAATGATTTATTTTGTGTTTGTTGTCCTGTGAATGGTGCAGCAGCAGTGAGCGTGGGACAGTTTTTCTCTACTGTATGCACTTCTGCTGGTGAGATGTTAGTTTATGACTGGAAATGTGCATTTGAATCATCATTTATTAAGCATTTTCATCTGCAAAAATGTTCTACGTATTTTTCAGTTTAGCCCTTGAAATCTCATTTTTACGCAGACCGGCTTTTTCAACACTAAATGGTACTCAAGTTTTTACTATCACATCCTTTTTTATGAATACTGGCAATATTTCTGGTGCTACTTAGCGATGTGAAAGATGACAGTAGTTCAGAAGATGGGCAAATTGGAAGTGGAAAACTTCATGTAGCAAAAAGAAACAAATAACTGCAAATTTGTATGTATAACATCATCTGACTCTTTTCATGTATGTAAAGGATAACTCTCTTTCTACTTGAACAACCTAGTCCTTCAGAGTACTTACTCTGCTTGTAATGCTTTTCTTTCAGCTTTGACTGCTAATGGCTGTGCTCATCCAGCACATTGGGGCAGCCAGTAAGGTCATTGAAGGTGGGTGTCTGAGGGACCACGGAAGGACTTTTAGAATCTAATTTGCGTAGGCCAGAAAGCTGAGCATGTAAATAAGAGAATTACAGGAAGGTTCTCTGGAAAATCTTGCAATTCTATTCATTTATTATCTTAGCATTGTCATTAAAATGGTAGCATTATCCTTGTGTCATGACAAAGTTTAAGAAAATTCCTAGGGATTTTTTTAAGTGGTAAAATAGTATAGTTTAATGGAATGATTTTCTCCAAGTGCCTTAGAGCACTGTATAATTGCAAAGCATATAAAATTAATTTTGGACAAAATTGTAATTAAACTGCAGCAGATTCAATTTGACTTATGTAAGAATAAACTGGTGTCTTGGGGTTTTTTTCTAATGGTTTATTTGAAAAATGTGTGGTTTATAGTCATCTGTAAACTACAGATGATTCGCAGACTTCCGAGAGAGAAAAAAAGATATCCAAGTGAATAAAGCAGTTGATGTTTCTATTCTTATTAAATACCTTACAGGTTAGAAAACTAGTTCCTTCTTTATTAATGGTCTTAACATGTTTTGTGTTTTACAAAATTAAAATAATGGAGTACAAGAAGCTATGTAGTACTGTAAATGTTATTACAGTCTAATAGGCTTTAAGTAAAACAGTGACATATATATCTATGTAAACATAATAATCTATAACATATGTCAGTTCCCTATGTGCTAGAATTTAGATTTACACTTAAGGCCTCCAGCAGTTTCCTTTGATGATGTGTGGTTTGCTTTTCTCAACACAGAGTGAATCACAAGATGAATCAAGCCCTAAAAGTGCCTATTTCTCTCCATTGATTGAGCCTAGTCGTCTAGCTCATTTATAGATGTCTGCTTTATATAGGTAATTCACATTAATCAGCTGAGTCTTACTCTTGTTTCAAGATCAAAAAATAATATATTTTATTAGTACATCTAGATTAAAGTGTCAACATACTCAGCTTGTTGATCAGACATATTTTCATCACCAGGAAGTTGTCTCAGCAAATTACTTCAGACTTTAAAAAGGTTTTGCAACTGAAAAGGAGTTCAAATACAGGAGTTTAAGCAGTCTGGATGCTTGCATTTATGCCACTATCATTTTCTAGATTTGTTGTTTCTCACTGTTTCTTTGTTTTCTGGGAACCTTCAGGCACAATAAGTAACTTGGTTTTGATTTTTTTTTTTTTTGTAATGTAGCTAAGTGAAAAAAATGAAGTATGCAGTAGTGTTTTCAGTAGAGTTCACTGTTTCTTAGAAACTGAATTGTCTACTTTATTAAAGTTGAATTGCACCTTATAACATACAAGTACTTAACAGTTTGTTATTGTATTTGTAACAGCAGTGTATTACAATTGGAAGTAATGAGCCAAACAAGCTATTCTTAACTCTTCAAAATGACATACTCAGAGATTTGTTTAGAAATGTTAGGGAGTTAATTTTTATTTTTCATTCATACCATAGTGACTAATGTCAGTGAAGAAAAAAAGTAATTCCTTATTATCTGAAGGCATTATTTTTTTCAAGTGTATTTAGCTTCAAAGCAAGCTGTGAGATGGGCACCATTTGAAATGGAATTCTTGTATATATCCCTGAAACAGACTCCACAGTGATGCAAATAATTATAAACTTCCATAATACAGCATCCCAGCCATGCCCTTGAAAGATTGTAACATCAAAGAAAAAAACCATTTTTGCCAATTGAAACATTAGGCCTTTTAGGGGAGTGGCTGTTTAAATGTAGTTTTTACTGACCTGGTTATCAAATACTTTCAGGTAGTAACATGACCTATTGAGAAACATACTTAAATAATAATAATACTTAATTTCAGGCATATGTTTCAATCTTAGCCTCTTTCACAGGAAGTAACCATATGCTTGAACATTTTAGTAAAATGAGTTTTTCTCATTACTGACCTCAGCCAGCCATCACTCCGTGATCAAAAATGAGGAAGGTGCCGTCTCACCTGGTCCTTCAGCTCCTCACCCACTGTTGCAGAACACACTCTGTGCTTCTGCTGCCTCCACTGGGAACTGGGTGAGCACAAATGAAGGTGAACGCACAGGGAAAATGAGGGCAGGAAGTGGACCTTTTTCATAACTTTAAACCTAGTTTTAACTGTTACCTGCAGTACTATCCAGATTGCTTGAAACTGATGTGTTTGCCATAGCAGATACCAGATTCTTTCACTGTAGGAAGCCATGGAAGTCATACTCAGAGTACTCATATTTTTTTAATGATTATTGAACTATTGCTTAAAAAAATCTGTAACTCCAAAATTGACTTTGCAAACAAAGCTGAACGTAGATGGTTTCACTAGAGTGTTCTAGTGGCTATAGGTTAGTTTGGGATACGGGAGTGCCTTACTTCCCTCATCTGTTAAGTATTTTGATATTTTGGCATTTTGCAAGATACCTTATTTAAGCCACTGTTTAAGAGTCATGGTCATACTTGCATATTCTTTTCTGACTTCACAAATTATTATATGCAAAGTGTAATAGCCTCAGCAGTTACAGAATGCTTCTTTCCTCCCCCCCCTATTAATATATAGCTATTGTGTAAAATACTTTTATGGAAGAGTTCAAAGTTCCTCTAACAAGTATAGAAAAGAAAGCTTTTGTCAACTCTACTGTGACTGAAAGCTTTAACTCTTCAAATCCCATCTTTCATACTCAGCTTCATTAGAAGAACAGTGTACAATAGGTCTGCTTTGGTAGGGCTTAACAGATTGAGTCCTTTCTGCAAATATAGTAGAGAAAAATCTAGTTTGTGAAGCCTGATAGGGCTTAGTCTAAGATCAGTGCTTCACTCGTTAGCAAATCCCAAAGTAGAACTTTAGGTACCATGAGGGCTTTAATTTTGGAAACTTAGAGCTCTGCAGACTTCAGACATGAGTAGGCAGCAGCAAAGTAGATATTTCAAGCATCTGTGTTTTGTATTTCGCTTCCTAAATCCTGGTTATGTCCCACTTTAGATGCCTATGCCCTTTTTACAATGTCATTTCTAAAACCCAGATCTCAAAGGTATAGCTCTGTGAGAGAATGAGTCTCTCACTGGGTTCAATAGAAATTTGCTGTGTGTCTTTGAGTATCACAGTTTTAGAACACCAAATCTTATTGAAAAGCATGAGACACAAATTCTTAAATACTCCTGTGTTTCATAAAATGAAAGTTTAATTGTGCAAGAAATTTGGGGTAATTTTACATTTTTAGGTATCCCACTGGCTAGTTGGATCAAATCATTAGAACTGAATTAGATGCCTGGAGTCCTTGTACACTGCCTCACAGAAGAGAGGTACCTGAGGGAAAGGTATGTCTGTATTATGTTTGCGTGCTACAGAGACTTCCAGTGTAGAAATACCTTGCTTGGGTCCTGAAACAGTCCACGGCATGGTGTGTTGTGCAGACTGATGTACTGTGGGAACACAGGCCTCCTGCAGTAGGAAGCTAGATCATTTCCAGTAGACTTTGATATCTTCACACAGCACTGTCGGACTCCGCAGCAAAGCCAGATACTGACAATGGGCCTGACAAAGCTCAGCATGGTTCTGAGTAAGGACCTGATTAAACCACTCTGTAGAAAACACTGAGAAGTGGGGATAAACTCTACCCCTTGAAGGTCAAAGTACGGCATGTATCTCTGCTCAGGGCTTTTAGATTACATGTGCAAGCCAGGTCAGGTCTTGCCTGAGAAAAAGGTAGTTCCTATCTGTCGCAACTAGTGGTAAAACGTATTAGTTTTCAAATCCTTCGTTGGCCTGATTTCAAACAGGTTTGCAGCCACTGTTCAGTTCCGTGGGGGTTGTCTTTTCTCAGTCTCATTTTTACTGCTGTTTCTTGCACCATTAACTATTCATTGAAGCACAACTTTGATTCTGATTTTGATCACTCCAGCTGAGCAGTTTAACAGGTGGATTAGAGAGTCAGGCAGCAGCATGATATTAAAATCTCTGTAGAGGGGCAGGTTTTTAGGAGGTTATCACAATTCACCTCTTTTAGCCATGTTTTCTCGTCAGGAGTCCCAGCTCACCCCTTCTCAGTTCTGTCTTTGTAACTCTTACATGGCTGTATTGCAAAGAGGAGCAGTGGAGCACTCCAAAACCTGTCACTTGTAACTCCTGTAATTTTAGCACTGATGTACTTTGCAGTGCAGTCCCAGAAAAAGTTATTATACACTAGGGCAAAGGAGGGTGGGGAACTATAAGAGAGTGCAGAGCAGGGCTGAGTGAATACCCAGAAACAGGGCAATAGAAACCCCTTAAACTGGATGGACCATGAAAAACATACTAATGTAGAACCAAATCGAGACTGTCTCTGCACCCTTGTCTTTTGGCTTGATTAGTGGCAAATGAAGTGAATCCACACTTAAAATCTGTAACAGTTTGACTGCATCAGTGCAGTCAAAATGGTACAAGATTTTTGTGGAGATCAGCCCTAAAATTTTATAGGCTTGTTCATTTAACATGGTCCTTGCAGATCCGTCGTCTGTATTCCAAAATCTTGATTCCGTACTATAAGGTGTGGTTTCTCCAGAGTCAAGATTTGAAGTACATTAGTGGAGAAGTATATGCTTCCACTGTTCAGGCTGAAATTTTCTGCTGATGAATAGGAAGAATTTGCTGCACAAGGCTGTCAGTTCAGCAATTTTCCATGAAATAAAAGAAAAAAAAAAAAACCTCAACAGTGAGCCTTGTAACCTTAATGGTGTCCCCTTCCAGATATATTAACTGATTTTCAGTTCTTTTTTTTTAATAGAAAAGAATGCTTGAAGCTATACTGGTATCAGCAAAAGCAACAAAATTGAAAGCTGTGCTTTCATATTAGCATCCTTCATAATTTTTTGTTAGTGCTCCACAATAAGTGTCTGAGGGCTTCTAAATCACTGTGTAGAGTTCTTGTGAATAACTTTTATAGGTGAAGTGGATACAGTTCAGCAAAGAGGAATGTGAAGGTGTGCATGTAGGCAGGACTCATCAGTTATTTAGTGCAAGACAGGAAACAACTAAATGGGTATAAGTTCTGCATAAAAAGATCTCAGATTTGGAGTGTATGACAAATTCTGCATGAGTCAATGTTATTAAGCTACTGCAAACATGGCAAATATCCTACTGGGATATGTCAACAGGAATAAAACCTGTAGGAGTAATCCCTCCATTCTGCTTAATGCAGGTAAGGCTTCAGCTCAAGTACTCCATCAAGCTTCAAGAAAGACGTAAAGCAATTACACAAGAGTCCAGAGAAAAGCAATGTAACAGGTCAGAGGTCTAGAAAATATGACCTCTGAAGAAGGTATTTGAGGTTGTTAAGTCTTGAAAAAAGCGGAGAAGGTATCATAGCAGTCTTTGAATAGGTAAATAGATGCTACGATGAGAAAGGAGATATACTGCTCTCCAAGGGCTTCAAGGGCAGCATGGGATGCTGGGAAAAACATTCTAAAAGAAAGATTGATTTGGTGTTTGACTGGAGTGCGGTGATGTAGAATTTCTGGTTTTGGATGTTTTTAGGAACAGGTTAGACAAAAACCTGTCAGGAATTATTTAAGTCACCAGGCTGGACGGAAGGATGACTTTTTCAGTCACTTTTTATAAGTACGATCTATATTTCTCTGCTTCTGTTTTCGGTTGATAGATTCTTTGGGAATACACCTCAAGAATAAAATTCAGTATTTGCACAGGGAACAAAAACATATATTTCTGACTTACAGTACTAAATAACAAATGGAAATCTCACAATGACTGTCAGGTCTGTTGAATAAATAATGAAGTGAGAAAAAACATACTCAAATGAGTCATTCTGTATGCACCAGAACTCTGGGAAGGCAGAGGCAGTTCTTAGTCTACCAAAAAATCTAAATTTAATTACTGGCATTGCATTAAATCTGCAAGAGGATTTTTATTGCATGTGTTTGATGAAATCAATTTTCTAATAAAGAAGAATTAAGAGGATAAATGAAAGGAACCAAAGTCATAAAGCATGATACAGTTATAACTGAATACTTTAAAATTATCTTTATAATAGGATAAGAACAATTATTTACTACTTGTCTAAAAAAATGTTTGGGAAAAGCTTAACAGGACGGTACAGTCCCTGGAGAAGTAAAAAAACATAAATATTAGGTGTATACAAATCAAATGTAATGAAATTGTCTAGGACATGAAGGCCAAGACCTAGTAGAGTGCATTCGCAGGAAACTGAGCGAATGGATGATTACACAGACTGATGCATTTTTTGGTACTATCAGCAGTATGGCTAGGAGAAGAATTTTATTTTGTAATTTGTAATCTTGAACTATTTACTCAAATATCTGGGCATTTTGTTTCCTAACAATGAAAACCAGTACTTTTGTATTTTAATTTGGGGAAAAAATAAATACAACTCATCATCATGAAACTGAACATCACAACAGGGTATAACTTTCTGCAGTTTGATTATATCCTGTTGTATTTGGTCTCACATCACCTTGTGCAAAATAAAAATCAGAATGAGTTATAAAGGAAACACTGAAAAATAAACAAAGATCTCTTTCAATTTTAATTTATTCAGAGCTATGAGGTAGTGCTTACAAATGAGGGTTAAGCTGCATGTGACAGAGCAGTCCATACCACCTAAGCAGCCTATTTCATATACGCATCAAATGAAAGAAGCAAGCAAGAAGAACTCCTGTGTCACACCTCCCGCGCCAGTAAGTTAGTTGTCAGACAGCTGCCTGGGATTGTTGTTTTCTTGCCTAGTGCCCGGCTGCCTCAAAACTTAATGAATGTTTTCAACACACTGGATTCTTCTTATGTAAAATGCATATTTATACATATATAGAATTATTTATTTTTATAGCAATGACCTAACTCCTCAGGCATGCCTGGAAGAGGGAAAATACTAATGTTTTAAACCCACTACATAACAATTCTCAGCTAAGATAAATTTAAGTAGAGAGTGATTTTAGGGTATAGAAGTCAAAGTATTAAGAATATGTTAGACAGTCACTGTGACTATGCCTGTACTAGTAAAGTGAGGGAAAGTGGCATGGGAGTTTTCATCCATTTGGCTAAATGCTCTTCCCTTCAAAACTTGGACCAACAGAAACATCAGTGGGAAAACCCACCGGGCACCAAACCGCCATCGAGCTGGAGGAGCTCGTGGCCTTGCTCAGGTCCATGTAGGAGAGGAACCTGCAGCCAGGGAGTCACATCCCACCATAGGGGTATGCACCCCCCGCCCAGGGACTGTGGCTGTGGGTGACCCACGCCGGGGCAGGGACACTAGGAGAGAAGCATCGGGAAACCATGAAGTGCACGGCAGTAAGCACAGTGTGAAAGACTTGGCCATAGTGTAACAGAAAAATATTTTGCTCAGAGCAGCAGAAAGCTGTTACGCATATTATCACCTCAGCCTCCCCACTACCTGTACCCTCCACAGTGAAATTATGGAAGACTGAGTGCAACCAGTGGAGAAAATACAGAAAGCTGAGATTGTGGAGGAGGGAGGAGAGATGTTTATATGCTTCTTTAGTTGTTTGTGCTCTTCTTTTTCCCAGTACCTGAAAGAGTGATCAGCAGTTTGTGTTGTTTGGCAATTGATTAACTCGAGTAAAATTCCCCAGCTGGTGCCTTGACACCCATGTTATTCCTACAGCCATGCCCAGGAGGCAATGGGGATGGCATCCTCCAGATCTGGTCAAAGACATGTCAAGCACTGACCCTACAATATGAATGTTCATAGAACAGTGCTTGATTCTGTACTCTGGCCCTTTTTGCTTGATTAGGATAGCCTCCAATTAATCCTGGTAGCTGCAAATCCAAGCATAGTATTAACTAACACATTTGTATTTTGGTAGCACCTTTATACCTAGCACATGCTTGCTGAAATGAAGAATCTGTTTTCATCCCACTTGTCATTTGCCTTAGTTGCTTCAGGTGTGGTTTTATCCAAGAAGAAATCTATCAGTGAAAAATGAGAGTCACAGCCCTACTGTAGAGCAAATGCCTCAGACCTAGGGAGTAGTGTGGCAGATTCAGCTACTTTTGGTATGCAAATTCCCAATTACCAACAGGCAAAGTAAGAACCAGGGATTGAGTTTTCCTCAGCTACAGGGAGCTCTAGGAGACAGTATCTGCTTCACTTCTGCCTCTTGGGGACATGACTAAGAGATCCATTTTCATTAACCATTTCAGAATGACTTGTCCTCTTTCAGAACAAGCAGTAGTTACAGCCCAGTGGAGATTTAGTTTAGGTTTTCAGTTAAACACGAAATGTTTAAAACCTCCTAAAATCATAGCAATGCAAACATTTCAATTATTGTGGCATTTTAGTAACTTTCAAGGTAATTTCTTAAGTATTGCCCTCGCACAGTTTTTCCTTTACCGCTAATGTCTTGCTGGCTTATTTTAAATAGAGAACTTCTGATTTTGCTTTCCGTTCTGCACGCCTTCTTTCTCCTCATCGCTGCACTGAAATTTTTTATCAGTGTTCTATGTCCGCTGGCTCCCTGGAGTTTCCCTCTTGTACTTATTCTTGTTGCAACACAGTCAAGCTAGTGTCTCCTTTGCATTATTACAGAAAAAAAAATAAAAGGGTTCTTCTATACAGAGAAAGATTCAATAACAGTAATAATATAATTTAAATTATAAATTCTCAGTTTCAACCTTTTTCCTGGCATTGTGCTCATCCTTCTACTCTTTTTTTGGGTCTTACGGCCGGTACCTTCAGCAGGGTGTGTCTGTATGAAAGGAGTAACTGCTTGTTACTGTTTTCTGTATGAAACTATGTCTGTGCCTCAGACAGATAAACAAAAGTAAAAAAAAAAAAAAAAAAAAGCTATAGCCTCCTGGTCTGCTAGAAAAATCACTGTAGGAAAAAACTGCTGCAGGCAAGTCATGAAGAGTTCAGACATGGCAAGACAGGACTGAGGCCTTGAAAACTCCCTCCAAAGCTTATGGTTTTGCACTAGCAATAGGAATATGCTGTTTCAGGGCTACCAGCTAACAGAAGGATCTAATTCCTGAACCCTAATTATGTTCTGGCTCTTTCTTAAGTGCAGTTTTTTCCTTGCACATGCTACTGAAAGTATTCTCACCAGAAGTTCCTAATAGTGTCTCCTAGAAAACATATTGGATATGGTGACGTTTTCTTTTCTCATCTCCCCGGCTCCATTTCACACATCCTTCGTCCTGATTTTTTGTCATCTGTTGTCTTCCTAGCTCCATTATTGCTTGTGTATTCCCCAGCTCTGATCATTCTTTTACATTTAAGAAAATCTCAAATTAAAAAAAAAAGGGCTAGAAAATAGAGTTCTTCTACTTCTATACTAACCACAGGCATGGCAAAATTGGAAATAAGCATCTTTTATTATTGGTTTTAAACAAATTTTTATTCCTGGCAACCATATTAATGAGAAAAATAACTGAATATGAGTTTCAAAGTAAAATTTCTTATGAACATGAAAAAATAAAGTGCTGCAGTTAGTATATTTGATTTCTAAAATACATGATAAGAACAGTGTACCTGAAAGCCAGCTTGTTTATATGATTGCAGATTTTATCACAGGAATTGTATTAAAATTTATATTGAGCAGTTGTGTTCATGCAGGTACGGCTGTGGTCATACAGGCTTTTAAGCTACATTTTTTTAGAACTCCTACATAAAATGTTTTCAGAGTTTTGGGACAAGGGATGGTATAAATTAACAAAATCTTTTGCACCTACTAAGGACTACATTTAATTCCGAAAATCCTTTGTAAACATCAGCTGTCATGATATTAACACTTTGAAAGTTAACAAAGTATTAAATGAATTGTGGGCGAAATTCGGCGGTAAGGACACCAGCCGGAGCCTCAGAACAGAACTGGACCTTTACCAGCACCGCTATCACTCAAACTGAAGTTGTGGCACTGAGATGCTTTAAAATCGACGCGAGGCTAGGAAGAGAAACATCTAGAAATCACTAGAGCGTGCTGAGCTCACATTAAAAGAGAAGGAAAAACAAAAACAAGAACACAGTTGTGATTTTTTCAGGCCATAACCCTCTAATTACGAAACAGCAGACAGTCTTTCCCTCTCCAACGGTGACGGCCGGGAGCGCTGCAGAAGCGCCGAGGAGGAGGGTCCTCCCACCCCCGCCGAGCCCGGCGGGCGGAGGCGGCCGCTGCGCGGAGCGGCGCTGCGCGGTCTGCCGGCTCCCACTAGCGGCGGCCGCTGCTCTGCCGCCCGCGCTGCGCTTCGGGCCGCGGCTGCGGGTTCGAGCCGGGGCTGCGGGTTCGAGCCGCGGCTGCGGGTTCGCTGGCAGAGCCGGCGACGACTGTTCTGTAAGCAGCCGAGCCCTTTTTAATTTATTTTTTTGTGTGTGCGTGTCCGAATCCGAGCGAGTTGCGGGCTTTTCAGTCAGCTCGTTCTGGATTACTGTGTGGATGAATTGCGTAAAAAATGTTTCACATCGTGCGGTCACAACTATTTTGTATTATTTATTTCTTAGAATGATTTCTGTGTGTCATGCAGCATAGTTGCTCTCTCTCTGGCTGTATGGCCTAATCTTTCCAAGTAAAAGAGGGATCCTTCTATTTCTACTTGAACAGAATGTTCTTGATTAATGAATTTATTGTACAAATAATAAAAGGGCTTTTCAATATGCTGGTATACTAGTGCAAATACACACACTGGTTTGCAGAGATTTTGGTAGCCATGAATATTCTTTTGAATAAAAGTTGTTTACTGAATATTCATGAAGAGTTAAAGGAAAAAGAGGTCATGAATATGAACAAGCCTAATTTGGTGGGGTTTCTCTGCAAAGAAAAAGGCAGGCGTTTTATTTTGCTGTCATCACACAACGCCAATGATGTTCACATTTAATCCAGCAGCTATAAGGTCTACTGGAAAGCTGAAACTCAGATATTTACCTTTTAACAAATGATCTGTGTAGCTCTACTGAAGGCTCAGACGTGCTGCCTTTTCAGAGAAGCACGTACAATATTGTCCATAATTCCTTCAACCTATGACTGAGTTTCTTACTTCAACAAAACAAAAACATTGCACAGAATTCCTTCTTCCCTAAATGTGTTCACTTTTCTGACAAAAAACATGAAGAGAAATTTTGATCAGAACTTTGTTTCTTTTCCTTAAAAATCAGCTTTCAGTACACTACAGCTGGGGGAAAAAAAAAAAGAAGTTTAGGATCCCCATTTAGGGTTTTAATTTCCTGGCAGTCAAAGAAAATATTTTTTTTTTATTTTAGCCTTACTTTCAAAAAAAATTTCTTTTTTCTTTCCTCTAGAAATTATTATACTTTTCATGTTTATAGTAATCTATAATTCATTATACTCTTGGAAAACTTGGAACATAAATATCCAACTGATTTAAAATTCAAATACAGTATATAGAAGTATGATGAGAGAAAGTAATGAGTTAAAAATACTCCATGCATTAGAGAAAGTTATCCCAGTCAAACTTGGACATAAAACGATTTGGATGTTTTTAAAACTCTCAAATAAAGATATTTTAAATAACAGGGAAGACATTTAAAATGATAAATGGCATCAGTATTTACATCACTAAGTCCTACTCACTTTCCATGGCTACTGGATACCCATGTGTGATTTTTAAAATGTCTGCCAATCTGTTTAATTATTTTTAGCAATTAAGGTTGTAATTTGTGGATGTTGCTTCAGCTTCTTGCCATGTTGACTGATGTCTCAATGTGTACAATCTATGTCATGCCATATGTTCCTTGCTAGCTCCTATTAGCCAGAATGATTTTTTTTTTCTTTCTAATCAGGTTTTTGCTGGTACATGATTCAGGAGAAAATAGAAAATCAAAATGTAGTGGGTCTGTTTCTTCTCTGCTCTGCTCCTTGTTTCTCTTCTCCTAAACGTGGCAAGTGAATATGAATTGACAATGAACAGAGAATTCTTGTTTGCATGTTTTTCTATCCTCACTTTATCCAGGTAAAAACAGTTCAGAAATTAATAAGCCACTGAAAGACCAGTCCTGCATGGATCCACTAGTTTCAACAGATTACTCCCAAATGAAAAGCAATAACCAGTAACTTTACTGAGTCCATAGCAGGAATGAGAACATCTTTATGCTTTTTATACCCATTTTATGACTAAACTCACGTACATTTTTCAAGGTGGGATACAGGGTTTTTTTGATTGTAAAATAGAAACAATTGAAGCCACAAGATGTACAACAACCTGTTCGTGGAGTTTGCTGTGCATAAATGAATGTGCTGGAGCAGAAGCATATTAGGAAGAGAGTGGTTTTAGGAAGTTTGCAATTCTATTGGTCCAGGATTCTTTTTGTCAGTAGAATAAGTTATCTTGTTCCCATTTTTAACATTTTTATATAAGAATAGAAAAGGGAATATAAAA
The DNA here is from genome assembly GCF_036013445.1 of Caloenas nicobarica. Lineage (NCBI taxonomy): Eukaryota > Metazoa > Chordata > Aves > Columbiformes > Columbidae > Caloenas > Caloenas nicobarica. The sequence goes on from NC_088247.1 coordinate 30,701,577, forward strand.
TCTGTCTCAAGACTGTATTTTTTTTTTCTGGTGAAAAATAACTATCTTTAAATGTTGAATTATTTTAATTATTGCTATATTAAATTTACTTGTTGGGCTGCTGTATTTATTTGTATGATGGTGCTTTTGATCAAAGATACAAAAAGATAACACACATGATAATTTTGATTTGTGACATGTAAGAGGCATTTCTAAATGTTTTTCAAGCACCATTTGAAAAAGAAAAAAGCCACAAATGTATTAGTAGCACTAATTAGTAGTGGGGAGCCTCAGATTTTCTAGGGTGGAAAACATTTTTATCACTTTGTTCAGAAGCTTCAAAGCTCAATTTTAAGTGCTCAACTTACAGTGATAGGATGTGAAAGGTGACAGTGACAAAGAGTAAACAACATTTGCATAGCAAAACCAGTTTGACAACTAAATTTATAATAATTGCAAATGAGCGGAAAGCTCATTTCATTTTTAAAGCAAGATTTCCCCAGAATTTAGTTCTTTTTTTTCTCCTAGTCTTCTGTGAAGGCAATTTAATACTGTACTTTCATAAGAATATTATTTCATAGAAGCTTTATTTGAAAGGCAAGCTTAGGTATATATAGGATCTGTAACACAGATCCACATTTGATAATTTTTAGTGCAAAAGCTGCTAAGGACAAATACATATTCTCAGTTTCATACTACGAATCTTTTTATCATTAGTCCATATCTATTGTGTTCTACACCTGTGTACATGCAGCCCTCCCACAGATTTTGATTAAAAATGCAGTTTTATGTTAACCAAATCTGACTAAAGGATCTACAGTGAAGACCAAAAAGGGCAACATTGCTGTGTTCTAGCAATTCCTTTGTCTCATTGCAGGCCAGATAACCCTGAAGTAGAGGAGTTTATTCTTGTTAATTCAAGTTACTGCTAATTCAACACCTGTAAGCAGAAAGAAGCTTTACATATTTTGTTCTGAAGTGATTTAAAATCCCAAGTTTAGACGTATAGATATGTTTCAATTTCAAAAAAAAGAAATATAATAGAAGAACAATAATATGAATAGTATGAACATAAAAATCCAAGTGATCAGACTTGGATTTAATCCGAAACACACTCAAGATGTTATACAGAAACAGTCTAGAAATTCTCAGCCTTACTAGTCTGGCATGTAAGGTCGTGTTTCCAAACCTATAACTATATCTATACTATTAAAGTCAGCCTGACTCAAGAGTTTGCTTTGAGACAACACTGGCATTCACACATAAAAAGGCTCTTGAAGACAACTTTGACAATAACTTCCTAGCTGATAATACCTAAAAAGACAACATACCAGGGGTGCCTTTCTACTGCCTCTTAACTAAGAGGTATTTATGATGCCATCTCACACAACCACCTGCTATTCTTGATCTGTGGGCTAAGTTTCACTGGTGTCCTTAGGCTGATGTGAATTATAATGTTTCTATTTCCAATGCTGCTCCACTAAATCAGAATAACTTGGGCAGCTATAAAATGAGCCTAACATGTACTGTGCAAATGATTGACTATTAATCTAGTGGTTTGTGGTAGCGTCTAGGGACAACTGAGATTCAAGCTCCATTATGTAAGGCAATGTGCAGTTCTTAAAGAAGGACGTAGAAGGATTTTTTAAAACCAGCTGTGCTGGTACCACATCCAGGCTGGTTCTGCTTTTTACTCTTCAATCCATCCTTGCAACTTCAAGACACCTGAACTGTTAAATTCATTTCGTGTGGCTCTGTCTGCTCTTTGTTTCCTGAAGACCTATAGGAGTGGGGTGGGTTGACCTTAGCTGGACACCAGGTGCCCACCAGGCTGCTCTATCACTCCCGTCCTCAGCAGAACAGGGCAGGGGAGAAAATAAGATGGAAAAACTTGTGGGTCAAGATGAAGGCAGTTTAATAAAGCAGAAGCATAGGCTGCACACAGAAGCAAAAGAAAACAAAAGATTTATTCTCTCCTTCCCATCAGCCAGCAATGTCCAGCCACTTCGCAGGAAGTAGGGCTTCAGTATTCGTAGTGGCTGCTCCAGAAGACGAACATAACAACAATGCCCCACCTCCTCCTCCTTTCTCTTAGCTTTTATTGCTGAGCAGATGTAATATGGCATGGAATATCCCTTTGGTCAGTTTGGTTCAGCTCTCCTTACTATGTTCCCTTGCAAGATCTTGCCCATCCCCAGCCTACTGGTGAGGAGGAAATGTTGGAGAGACAGCCTTGATGCTGTGCCAGCACTGCTCAACAGTACCCAAAACACTGATGTGTAATGAACACCTTTCTAGCTACCAATACAAAGCACAGCACTGTGTAGGCTGCTATGGGGAAAATTAACTCCATCTTAGCCAGACCCGATACAAGGAAGGGAGAGGGGTGCTTCTGCAGATCGCATGTGACTTCAGCCTACCTGAGAAATGTTAAAATGCAAAATTCCGATCCATTTAAAATCAGGTATTTTACTGTAGCTTTAAGCAGCGAGTTTCTCCTGTCTTACTGAACCTTTTCGCACAATAAGAAGTTGTAACCTGAAGTCTGCTAGATTTACTCCTTTGTCGTGCATTTTGGCAGCTTGTATCATTGTCAGCAGGAGGGATGCTTCCACAAAAGATACCATGCTCAATACATTTTTGGCACAGTCAGCTGGCCATCGTGAGTCACTAAGGCACCTGCTGTAAATCAGCCTGTTACACTGGCATTCTCAACTGCCTATGAATTCCAGGTCACACTTTCTTATGTTACCAGTTTTTGGCAGATAACTATCAACAAGTGTGATTATCAGTGATAGGGAGCATGTAGTGATGATGGTTAAAGGCTTTCTCAAAGTCCTTAAAAGGACTTTTTTTTCAAAGAGGGTGAGATATTTTATGGTTAACAGTTGTTTTTGATTAGAATCAAACTCTTTCCTCCTGCTGTTACCCTTCCCACTCATCCGGAATCTGAAAAATAAGATGAAAACTGCTGGAAGAATACTGACTCTGATGTTATTTTCATGAAATACTGTGGGAACAGTTCCATAATAGAGCAAGTGACAAACAGCCACATTCCAGCTGGCAGGAGGGAAAAAAAGATGGACAAGAAGGGTGGGTGACTGGCTCCAGAAGAAAACATTAAATGAAGAACGGAAAGGAGAATAAGAAATGAATGAAGTGTAAAACATCAGAGGGATGCTAAGAAACATGGTATAATATATTGAGAATGGAGAGAAGAAGTTACAGGAGAAATGGAAAAATAAGTGAGACAAGTAATGGTGGAATTGTTTGTAATGATAGTCTTAAGAAATTCAGCAGAAAGTCAGACAATAGAACACAATTAGGTGTTCAGAAGTAGAGGAAAATCAGCAGGTATACTTCACACAAAGTATTTAAAACCAAGGAGAAGATGTAAAAGAGCAACAAAAACTCTTGGGAAATTATATCTAAACAGTGTTTGAATATAATCTGTATATAAAATAATAATGAATTTAGAAACTGGTTATATATGTTTTGTGGAACCGTAATAATTACTAACTTAAACTAGCACAGCAGACAAGAGAAACTCTTCAATTCTTATTCACCACTTTGGAAATGTTTCCCTTCTAAACAGATCATTCACTGGCATCTAAGCAGTCACCTTTCATTGCTTGACACCTATATCCCCGGGGAAGGGTTTGATGAACTTGTAAACAAGCACTATGCTTTGAAGTTGAGAGGAGCATGAGGGTAGACAGCAGACATCACATATGTGCACCGACTGTAGGAGTTCATAATAGGACTCCTGTCCAAAAGTGTGAGTGACTTTGGAAGGGTGTGCCACTTGTACTTTTGCTTTCAGCTGCATCAGGTTTGGGAAAAAAATACATTTTTTATATATATATATATGTAAAAACATTTTAAAAATACCACAGATCTACCCTGTGAAGCTGCTCAGAGATTCATGTAGCTCCATTTCTTTAGAGAGATGTGAGGTCTACCCACATACTCTTCCTTCAAAAAGCTGGATCCATTGACTGACCCTCAGCAGTGCCTGAGGTATACCTGAATACAGAGAGTATGACTAGTGCTTGTCTAGATTTTCCCAGGGCCGTGTGAAAAAAAAGCTATGACAGGCACTCCTGACACCTCAACATGGATCCCTTTGTCAAAAAAGAGAAGTCGTATGCATTTTTTTTCCAAGCCCAGAATGTAAATAAATATCTGCTTGAAATCTTTCCATCAGAAAGTGCCAGGGTCTGAACTCATTTAAGAATGTATAATTTATTCTCATCATGTGAATCAGTAGGTAATCATATGGGGAGAGGGAAAAGCTAGTCAATGTGCTTTGGTGGCTTGAGTTCCTGAAGGCCCACATGCATTATTTGCGTGGGTTACAAAGTTTTCAGGGTTTTATGAAGCTCATGCCAACATTTTTGTTTCTGAAACAGTATTGAAGTGTAATGAGAACAGATTCCTTTGTAAAGAAGTTTCTTATGTTCTCCACGATCAGCATAGCTTCCCTCATGGGTTTTGTTCTTGCTTTAGGTTATGGCTGAAATTAGTAAGATAAGAGACAGATGATAATTTTGAAAAGTTAATTGTAGTTTAATGAAGTTCAGAAGTTTCAAGTTAAGCTGAAATTATATGCAGAATTTTCTGGTCACTTTTTATTTTCTTTTGAATTGCTTATCATTCAGGAATAGGTGAGTACATGAACAAAGTGCTTGGGTAATGCCTATTGAAGATACAATAAGTAGAGATATCTTTAGAAAATGATGCTTGTGTTAGGCTTCCCTTCTCTCTTATTCTCAGCTTAGTTGCCAGGGGCTGTAAGTCCACACTGTATGATATGACTGAGTTTCTAGGAGTATGAATGAGAGAGAACATTACTCTCTCATTTCACAGTAGTTAATACTTTCTAAGTTTCCATCTGCCACTAAATACTAAAAGGTATCTTCCAAAAACAAGAACACCTGCTTTCATGGTTAAAAGACACAACTGAGTAAATCTTTATATGATTATAGAGAATCTTTTAAAGAGATTGTTATTTTGGAAGGTGTCCAAGGCCTTGCTATGAAGGACCAATTCTGGCAGTCTTTATAAGAAATGTTATGATGGGATATGAAATACTGAGGTAAATATACGTATTGCTTTGAGAATGGTAAAGAAAAAGGAAACATCCTAAACAAAGAAAAAAAATCTTGGTTTAGGGTTTTACAAGTAGTTTTGTTTACATGATTTCATAAAAACTTTACTCTTGAAAAACTGTCAAGGGAAATAAGGTGATGTTATAGATGTTGTCAGTAGTTCTTTGCAGTTTTGATTTCTCACAATACTCTCACTTGAGAGGAATTCAAGCCACAGGGTTTCAGTATTGTTCCCAACGTAACTGCAGTTTACAGTATTTGGTTGCAGACTTTCTTTTGGTTTATAAAAGTGCTACAGCTTATCTCTGTACCTGTATCTTTACAAAACTCCTATGGAAATTTGAGCACAATTGTATACTGCCAGAGTAAGCTTCTCTGGCTCAACTGGAATGAGATCAAATTATTTTTTTTCACAATTACTTAGGGATGAAATCAGGGGGGCAACTGAAAGATGTTCAAAGCCAATTCCTCAAATGATTCTTTCAAATTGCAGAAGAAGCAGTTTCAACGAAAACACTTTAAAGGATTTTTTTTTTTCTCAATAGAGAACTTGGAAATTTGTTGCTTTTCATTCTGACTTTGATTGAAGTCAGACTTTGAAACCTCCAGAGTAGTACTGTAAGATGAAAAGAAACCTGAAGGAACTGGAAACATTTACTGGATCATTGAGCTGTTGCCCTGTCTTCTCAGGCTGTACATCTGATAATCCTATGTGAAATAAAATTTCCATCCTTCACACAACTCTGCCCAGAAGCAGTTCCGGGTTCTGGCTCACTTCTAATAAAATGTGGTCAGGAATTGTAAGACAGTGATTAATCTTTCAGGTCCCTGCTTGATACCAAAAAGACTATAAACTACGAGGAAAACATAAAAAAAGAAGGAGTAAAAAGGTGAATAAGCTAGTATCGTAGTGAGCTTTCAACTTTATGCTGTTAGTTTGGATGAGACATTGGTGTTCTGCTGCTTCTGTTGCTGAGAGTATTCTGAATGGTAACGGTTTTGGTCCCCGAGGGACAGAGTAGAGCAGCTGAGACAACATTTAATCCAGCAGATGAAGGTACAGTAAATGCCACAGGCAGTGTTCAATTTTGTGTGTTAGCAGCAAGGGACAGACATTTAAAAAGTGGAGAAATGGCAACCTTGTGTGATGGGATATGATGGGAAAACATTGCATTTGTCCTGAATTGGCCTCTTATGCAATTAACTACACTTTCTTTTTCTACTTCGTTGTGATGGAAATGGCTAATGAGTAGACAAAAATAAATCGAAGATATAAGCGTGTTTCCCACAAAACGTAATTAGAAGGGTGCCATATGACACTTGAAAAAGGTATATGAAATACATCTACGGGAATCATGTTTAGTGCTAAGAGCCTAAAGGACATTCCTTCTAAACCAGGAGGAGGGCTGCAGAATAAGGCTACAAGAACACTTATCAGTCTTTCATGGTACATTATCAAAACAATCATGGATTTACAGAAAAAAGCTTATAGGATAAGATCTTCAACTGAACGTAGTAGAGAACACTTATATTTCACTTTGTTTTCTTTAGTTCTCTGTTAGCTTCAGGAACCTGAAACACCTGAAATCTCACAGTGGTTATCACAAGAAGGAATCAAATCAGAACCATTTCAATTGTACATTCCCGAAAGAAGAGATTAAACCTTATTCTTTCCATTAAGTACATACACATACAGCACACATACTGAAATCTGTGTTTTGTTATCTATGCTAGTTGCTGTGTTGTGCACAGAAATGTCCAAATAGTTCGTCCTGAACAACCTCAGTATCACAATCAATCAGTAGAGTAGCATTCAGAAACCCAAATTACTTAGCCTTGCAGAGGCAAAATTTCTTTAATTACATATAGACCTACACTAGAGTATCTATCTGCAGATGCACTATATTGTGCAAGCTTACTGAGCTGGATTGCTGTGAGATTGAGGATCTATGCAGTGTACACCATTACAGACTGTGGAAATGTCTTGTGCTGCAGAGCGTTATTATTTGATTGTTACTAGGAATCTTGAAAGAAATTCTGGCCAAATGAAAACAATGGAAAATAATGTCATTAACAAAAATAGTGAGTATCATATATAGCCAAACGTTTTTTCTTATATGTATCAATTGCCAAAAAATCCCATGTTCTAGGAAACAGCATGCAAGATTAATTTCTCTGAATAATATTTTTTAAAATTTGTTGGGTTTTTTTTTTTTGAATACTGCTAGTTTCTGATCGAACTATTAGAATCTGGGAGCAGATTCCAGTTCCTGTGTCCAGATTTGTCCTCTGTCAACAACTCAGCCCCACAGGAGAAGGAAGCAGGAGGAAGTACAGACAGTTCCCATACGGGATCTGTCAGGGACTGGAGTACACCTTGAGTATCCTGCAAAACCTACTTTAACCATCAGTCATGTCAACACCATTTGGGGCCAGGCCCATAAACTACCTGAAAGGACAGTATCTAAACCTACTGTTTTGTTTTGGTGAGGAGTGTTATCTTGGAAAAGGCCCCAGAAGAAAGAACTGGAACTGAAATAAAAACATACATTCCTTGGCAAATGAAGGACATCAGGGTGTTCTCATACAGAACGGCAGTCCTCTAGAGTGCAGTGATTTAATACAGGTATTCCTTAGATATGATAAAATATTGATATTTTCTGCTAAAGAACAAGGTTTTTCATAACTTTTCATGAAACTCTTTTTTCTCCATTGACTGACCGCATCACACTTTTTTTTTTTAAATCGCATTGCCTGTTGTTGTTTTGATCTTCAAGTATTTACTCAAAATGTCTTGCCAAAATCAAGGCCAAAACAAGGAAATAAAGAAGCATAGCTAATGAAATCTTATATCAGCCTTTATTCATACAAACTGAAATTGAAATTTCATTTTAGCCCACAAGTAAATAAATCTGGATACTCTTTTTCCTAAACTCAATGTTTATGCATCAGAAAACTAGCGACTGAAGTGGCAAAATTGCATATATTTGGCAGACTCTTCAATACCAGTTCAACTGGGTAATTGTTGGTTACAATTTAGAAGGAAAACAAAAAAATATTTTGTTTCTCTCTGATGTAATTTTGCCTTGCTCATAGTTAAATGTCCCACTGTGGAAGAGAAGGACACTGACAAGTAGGGATGCAAGTAAGGGACAGGAGCTACTACTATGAATGTCAAATATACTGATCTAAAATGCATTGCCTGCACTAAGTGTATCAAGGTTTTGTAAGGGAAGGTATTAAATCAACTTACAAAATTGGGGAAAAAATTTTCAGTGCAAAATCCAGAACTGCATTTGGTTTTTTCTAACTTCATTAGTTGGTATAATGTAAGATTTTGCCTCTATCTGCAGAACTTGCCTTGCTTTTATTCTCAAACCATGAGGGCTGCAGTGCTATATGAACTCTACACTTTGAAACTTCTCATCCATTTATTTATTCCAGTTGTTGAATCTAGTTTTCTTCCTTTCATACAAAGTCTAGTGATGATACACTTCACATCTAGGCAGTGAAAATCTGGAAAATATTACATCTGTTGATCATAGCATTCTATTATTTGATTTTAAGATAGTTTAAAGTATTGCAAAGATGGCATGCGTAAATTGCTTTAGGAGTAAGTTAAGTTTAGTTATCTTTACTATGACATAGAATAATTTTCCTATGATGTAAATCACCTTTTATCAGGGTTATGAAAAGATCCCCTTAATTTTAGTGACTGTTTTAAAGCCTCTCTCTTAAGAACTACTTACAGAGAAAACTTATCTAGCTATAACAAAAACATGTTAATCAGGATTTTCAGGTTTTGGGGAGGTGTTTTTTTTGTTTGTTTTTTGTTTGGTTGGTTGGTTGGTTTGGTTTGGTTTGTTGTTTGGTTTGGCTTGGTTTGGTTTGGCTTTTAATTACTAAATCTTTAACTTAAAAATATTTAGAGCCAAATCCTAATTTTTTTCCAGCTTATTATGTTTTCCTGCATATTTAAGTGATAATCAGAATTGAAAAAGTTCGAATAGATTGTGCATTCTATCTATAAGTAGTTGACATGAATTACATGTTCTAATTAGAGGAAGTGTATCTTTAACTAGAAAGCAAGTTCGGAGTTTTTCAGTGGTGTCATAATTCTGAGTCATTCAGCTCATATAAATAATATGGTATTTACTGTTTAGCTTTGTTTAATTGAGTTATAAATGTAATGATGTTTCAGTAATATGACTACAGAAGATACAAACCTTAATGTTGACCTGTCCTTAGAAAATACTATATCCCCAAAGTATATTTGGGTAATTATTCCTCCAGGATTAAACACAAATGCATTTGGTACGTGATATCCAAGCAACAGCTCTGCAATGTTGTATTTTATTTAACACTGTTGCAGAGTTGTGAACCGTTTCCCATTTGCTCCTTTTTGCCGGTTTTGGTTATATTAACACATCTCTATAGCTGTACTTCGGTTTAGCCTTTAGGTGGCAGCATTTGAGAAGAGTTGTAGTTGTGGGCTTGCCACCACCTAGAATGCAACTCAGGAACAAGAATTACAAACAGGTTGGACCAGGCATGTAGGTACGCTCTTCAGTATGCAAGTCATAGGAAGGTTTATTCAGAAGCATTCAAAATGAAAAAAAAAAATAGGTACACATGAGCACTTCCTTCTTAATTTTTCTGATCTCACTTATGCTTTTTTATATGTAGAAAGGTGTGTACTTCTACACATGGTATGTATATACACAGCTTTTGAAAATCCTTTGAATCAAAATGGAAACAGTTGCTCCAGTTTACTGAATGTGGTAGCCTTTTTTTTAGGTTTTTTTTTTCCTAGAAAGCAACTTCTGTCTAGGAAAGATGAGAAATAAAGGGTCTTGAGTTTAATTTGCCTGTTATCTCACTTTTTAGTTATCTTTCAGTCACTTTAGGATGCCTAAATCCCAGTCACCTAAATATGACATGATCATTAGGAGTATTTTAAAACAGGCACAAAACTTTTCTCCGTTTTAATTCACTGAAAAACAAATAGACTATGTATATCTGATTTTGGATTGTGTATTCCATATATCTACAAGATTTATTTATTATTTCTCATATGTATTGTATTTTATGGCAATAGGTAGCAAAAAAGATGCATCCTGGGCTTTACAAAGATTGGGGTGTCCATGTGTGGTGGACAAGGAGGATGAGATAGGTAGCGTGAGCATCAGTACTGCTACATTTCATTCTACAGATACATTTCATAATAAATATCATAGGGAAATTCAGTGTCCATAAACTGGTAGAAAAAGAATTCCTGTTCCCGTATTTATACTTCTTCATAATGTCTACCCTGAGTCTCAATTGTTCTAAGCTTAAATCCAATAAATGATTCTTGTTGAATACTTGGTAAACATGGAGTCAGCTGACCACTGTCCTCTTTATACTGTTGTTATGCTTTTGAGGGCTACCCAGCTAGACTAAACAAGCCCATTTCTTTTTTGTTGGTCAAATTAATTCAAGGACCATATGATCACAACATAGCCATGCAGTATTAAAATTAATCATGTTTGCAAATAATCCTGCAGTCAGAAACCTTGAGTAGATGCAAAAATAGTAATAGAATTTTTTATTATTAAATTTTCTTAACACTCAGGGTGCTTTTTTTTTTTCTTATTTTTTATTTTTCTTTTATTCTGTGGGGGATCCAAGGAGTCTACCTCATAACTCATGGTAATAAACAAGGCTGTACTAAATCATGAAGCTAAATGCATCTATGCTAGAATTTGCCGACTGAACTACACGATGAAAAAAAATTGCCACAAGATTTTGAGGATCTGCTTGACAGTATGTGCAAGAACACCACTGGCCAAACACTGGAATCTTTCTGAGGAGAACTGTGTATCTATTCCACATAGGAATAGGAGAACAGGGGAGCCAGGTCAATCTGTTAGGATTCAAAAAAAAAGGATGCCAAACTGATAATTTGAGGTAGTATTGTTTCAATCCATTCTATTTATCTACTTTGACTTAAAATAGAAAGGCTGAAAACAGACTTTCTTTCTTCGTAATCTTTGCCTTACTAATATTTTCTGTGTTTGTGGCTGTGATACGTTAGGTCACGTAAGGCTTTCAGTAACTGATGAGCTCCTTTATTTGGATCTCAGAAGAGAGGTTTTATGACCATGACAAAATGACATGATTGATACAATCAAGATTTGATCTTTTCCCTTTCTCTGAACTCCTATTTCACATTCTATGTGGGAACCTCCTGCTGAAAAAAGGGAACGTTAAAGATGAGCATTCGGCTTAGTGTTCTCTTGAGAACCATGTCATCATCCTGCAAAAGTTTCATCACAACAAAACCAGAGGTTGCATGCAAAAAAATAGTAAACAGCCAAGTTGCCTACTAGTTGTTGGATGTCCATGCCTGTTACTGCTTTGCAAATTACAGAAATTTAGTCTGTCATTCAGATGTCCAATACTTTTACAACCAAGAGACCGGGAAAACATTAGACCAAAAAACCCAAATGCCTTGTTGGAAGAAATAAGAACTGCATGCAGTGAAATGGGGAGACAGATTCCAGGCTTGCATTTGTGGAAACTGCATAGAAAATTCAGAATTAGGTGGAGGTGTGACCTCAAAATAAATTACTTATTCTACTTTATAGACAAGCCTCATTCAGAGTTGAAGTGGCTTAAATTCTTTTTAGCTCAATTTACAAAGTAAGCTAAAATGAATCAGGGCCACTTTAACACTAAATGAATAATTTAGTCCACCAATTTAAGTAAAGTGCTTTCGTAGTTATTCATGAGCTAACCCAAGCCTAGCATCTAGACTGTTTAATGGCAAGTGGCTTTGGGCAGCAGGAGACACAGTATACTTGTCCCTTTTATTTGCATTTGCAACCACAAAAGCAATCTAAATGAAATTAAAAAGTTATCTCTTCTGAATTATCATTTTTCCACCAATGGTTAATGTGTGAGATCCCGATATGTACTTAACTAAGTTTAACATACATTGAGGAACCTGGTACACACAAATGAATAATTAATACAGGTTTAAGAGCCAACATTTTATGCCATTAAATATAGCACTTCACATTCTCTCTAATTTCATACTCTGTATCAGCATATATTATTACTACCAGAGAACTCATATATTTGGACAGAAAGCTGGGATGGTAAGTCAGTCGGAGTTATGAGAAGGAGTAGTGAGACAAGGAGGATCGGAGCTGCATACATATTGGAATGACAGTATACAACCTTTTTATGCACTTGGTCACACTGAGATGCACACAGAAATATATTAATATGCATATTAGGTGTTTTCCCTTTAATTTAGATGATAGCTGTTCAACAAATGAGATTGACATTGATGGCTTCATTGTCATGGAGAATATGCAATGTCTTGATTTCTCCAGCAATTTGAAAGACAGAGTAAAATAAAGATGGGGAACTCTCCTATGAAGTAGTAAATGTTGCTAAAGAATTTAGCTGCAGTATTTGCATATCTCTTGACTACTTACAAATTTGTAACACTGACAATCAGGCCTGGCATCACTGGAATGAATGTAGCTATATTGGCGAGGATGATATAGAGCAATGCAAAACAGGTTAAGAAAATGTGATTATGGTTATTATTATATCTTAGTTTTTATTCTCTTTATATAATAGAAAGTATCATAGAATCTGTTTCTTCAAAGCATAGAATTATTCAGAAGTTCTAAGGAATCTATCCTGAAAATGCCCATGAGAGGAGGTTTGAGGGAATAGATATGTAAATAAAGCCATGATTCAGCTGTAGAAGTCTTAAGTATGTTTCTACTGTGATTTTGGTAGAACATACAGTCGTGTGAGAGACATTCCCACTGCATGAAGAAAAAATCACTAATACTTCTCCAAGGCAAGTGAAAATTCTGTGCTCATCACCTACACAGCTGCTGTGCTGTAATTTTTGTTTTGTCAGCTCTGGCTCTGGCTCATGTTGTGGCATGTATACTTTGAATAGTCTTAAATAATTAGTGTACTTAATGATCCATAACATCATGTGGAGCTTATTTGTAATGATATCTTTGTCTTACAGGAAGTGCCCCTGAAAGAACAAAACTGATTTCAAAATTTCTTCAGAATATATTGTAATGTTACAAGCATTTCAATTAAAGTAATATTTCTGGTTCTTAAAAATTGAAGTCTTGATTCTGATGTGCTTTTGGAAAGAGGATTTCCATGTAACTTTGGAAAAAAGGTTTTTAATTTATTCCCTGATGTCATGTTAGGCATACTTCTCTGTAATACTAAAATAAAATAAACTATGGTCATGGAAGAAACATATAATGAATGAGACAAAATAGATACAATTTCTCATAGATATGATCTATTTTTATAAAACAGGAACAAAATACATGTAACTTGAAGTTATAAAAATTGTTTATATCCTTCCCAAATACAAACACACAATGGTTTTTGTGAAGGAGACATGAGGCGCGTAAATGTATGTAGAAGGTCATGAAGAGAAAACCTAAAGAACACAATAAAACATATCATCTTTGTAAAGTGACAGCTTTGCTCCCATGAGGTTGCTCCTTTTTCTTTTAGTCATCTGGGTATAATGATCTTGACTAAAGCAAGTTGAGACTGGGCAGTAGAAAAGAAAGACTAAGGAGCTATGGAGCTGTCAACATTACATTCCAAGTAGCAGCATTTATTTGCTTTAAATGGCCTATATGGGGAAAGATCACTGCAAATGTAACACAAACTTTTTCATTGCTCTTAGTGTTTCAAAATGATCCTAGCTGTCCACCCTTTATCGTTTCTTGTCTGCCTCATAAGAACTTCTTGTTCTCCATTTTTGTTATCTTACTTTTTTTGCTCTATTTATGTAATGTGTTTAGGTGTTCATAGTCTGGAGTAACACAAGAGCACAGAAGATACTTCTTCCTTCTTTAGGACACAACTCTACATAGCAATAGAGCAGGAAATACTCTACAAATTGAATTCTTCCCATCTAAGGTGTGCTTCTGTCTCACAGGTTTACTTATGACTGTGAATATATATGCTTCAGTATGTCTGGGTTTTAGCTACTGAGCAGCTGAAGGCAAACTTTTCTGTACTGACTGGTTTTCTGTTTCTGCCTATTCTTGATGCACATTACTGTGGTGAAGTTGCAGTGTATCACCTCTGTATCACGTGAAGGAATTATCTAGATGAACTAAGAAGTACTTTTAAGTATATGTTAAAACGAAGCAAATCAAATCAAAATAAAGTAAAATAAAATAAAATAAAATAAAATATAAATCAACTCGATTTCAGAATAAAAGAAAGAATCACCTGAATGTGTGCTGTAGATACAGGATGTGTCGATATGAGTAGAAACCTAGGGCTATTTAAAACATATGGATATATGTATTTGAAAGTTTACAAGAACAATTTCCTGTGACTGAGATCTATGTATTGTGTGCTAAACACAAGTGTGGAGCTTTCATTTACTTTTCTGAAGCCTAACTATGTTAGGTGAGTAAGCAACTGTCAGCTGTTTTCCATACAGGGAGGTTACAGAAAGCCTTTGTGGAAAGGGAACTGACAGAACAAGAATGAATTTTGGCTTAATATCTAATGAGAATGTGTCCTAATTCTTATTTATAGATCGATAGATGAGAAATACTTATCGTTAAAAAATATGTTGAAAATGCTACCGTTGTTATTTTAGCATTTATGGAGTAAGTTGTAACTTGGGACTGAACTGTATTTCATGAATTCTAACGTGGGAGACTTAATTATATGTGCACATGCAGTAAAAAACATTACTTTCATACCTTTCTTTTCCTTCTTATTGATACTGAACATCCCCTCTCACCCTCTTTTTACATAGTCTAAGTAGTTAGTAAATATACAATTGGCCCTTTTCCATTTACTGCTCTAGTACAGTGACATTTCCTATTATTTTCAGATAGGTCATGCATTCCAACTAGTTCATCTCTTGCATTTTGACTGTCGTCTTCTAACAGTAACACAATAGTTTATACTGTTCAACACACTGTGCTGCCTTAACTGTTCAGATTTTGCATCATCATCCCTACCTAAAATAATTTGGGTATTTTTCATGAGTATTCAATTTCAGTATAAAACGTAATTTCCATCTAATGCTTTATTCTAATCTTGACTTACATTTTAGCAACTGTACTTGCTCCCAGTCTAAAAGACCTTGAATTAAAAAATTTAAAAAAAAAAATTTCAGAGCAGAATGCAGAATGTCTAAATAATGAAATACTACAACCTTGGCACTGATATTAGAGAAAACATCTGGAACAAATCTGAAGAAAAAAGGAATTTTATGTTACTCTTCTTCAGGCTTTTCACACTTTACCAACCAAGTTTTGATATGCCAGGGTGTCTATCTGGACATGTGAAGGAGACTTACATTTCTGAAATACTGTATGTATTTCCCAAGAAAAGTGTAGAAATAAACATTTACTGTGGATTTTCTAATGCTACTTTCTATGTAGGAATATAGCTAATGCCATTCAACAAACAGAATACAAGATACAATTTTTTTCCTTCTGCTGTTATTTATCTTGAGTTATTTTATGTGTTGATAGCAAAGATAAATGTAGAGATACATTAAAGTTAGATGAAGCACAACTTGACCCACCACAGATGTTAAAGTAGTATGATTAACAGTGGGTTTCCCTAGTGTTCAGTATCAAGTCTGAGTCTTTTCAGTGTTTCATGAAGAGTAAATATAAAGCCACAGCTGACCAAAACAACTATTAGAATGGTAAGTATTTCAGTATTTCGGTGTGCTGTTCTTCACTTTAATAATCGAGAGTAACAATCTACACCCCCTGCTTGTAGTTGTGCTCTTAGAATTTGTAGAGATTAATAAATGAATTAGTTAGATTAATAGAGAGATTTTGAGAGATTAGCATGAATACACTGTCATGTTGGTACATATACAGGGGAAACCCACTTTAGATGTACAATTAGCAAATAGGGGGGGCAGATAGAAAGTCAGATCTGGAGGTAGATCATGAGGTATTTTTGTGGCCACATGTAATACTGTGGAAAACTGTACACCTCAGAGGCTATAACATACTGAAGAAACCTGAAAACTTGCAAGCAAGTAGAGAACAGCCTTTGAAATTAAGTGCACTTAGAAAGCAAAAACAATAAAAAAGAAAGAAATATCAATGGGTGGGAAATTATAGTTGAGGAATTCAAATATAGAATTAGCGTCGTCCAGTTCACAGTAATCTATGTAGCCTGAGCTGGCTGGGCAACAATTTTCCAGTGAAATAGTCACATGAATAGGTGCACTGCATTTATCAAAAGGAAACATTTCTAAATGACACTAATGAATCTCAAGCACTACCGCTGGGATAATTTTCTTCTAAAAGAAAGAATAATAAATATATTAGTAGAAGAAACCAGGCCTCTTGTTCTCAAGAAAAATAAGACGTCCTACCTCTATTTTAAAAACATCTCTTTGTCTTTCTTTTTTCTGAGGTCCATCTGCTCTGTCAGATGCCATATTTCTAAACCAATATTCCCTCATATTTGTTTACTAATAGCAGACAGCATGGAACAACTTTATATTTTGTATTTCCTGACAGCCCAGGGCCATAGCAGTGGGAGCTTCCTGCAGATGTGACCATCACTGGAGAAGGGCTTGTTTGTTGTCCTGGTGCAGATGCTCTTCAGACATCTTCAACAGCCAGACTGACTGAATTGAGAGAAGTGTCATGTTGCTCCCATTTTCATAATCAGATCTGCCTCTAGAACTTTAGTCATCTTGGTCCAAATGGGATTGTACTTATTCATAAGGGAGACAAAACTCTCCTCCAGAGCTTGGGTGGTCTCTCTGTCTCTAGGCGATGACCTAGATTCACCAAACTCTCTACAAGCACGAGCCCTGGTCAGAACTTGCAGACTCTAACTGTAAAAGAAAAGGTCTGTTATGGTGGTACAGTGACATGTACGGATCTCCAGAACCTTGCTGTGCTTTGATTGATCAGGCCTCAAATAGAATATCTACCACTGGCACTCTAACAAGCACCCCACAGGCCTCATCTGTCACTGGCTGTTTATATCAAAGTGACCTTAGAGTGATACACAAGCAGAAGATGCTTAGGGAACATTATGTTGATGATCAAGGAAAAAGTCCTGACCACCAGGCTGCCAGTGGCCACAGACCAGGCTCCTTGAGGGCAGCCTGGCGCTCAGCCGTCAGTCTCCCCACACAGAGCTCTGTGGTAAGTCCCATGGCCCCGCAGGATGACAGGTCAGCTCCATGCTCAGCTCACCGCAGGAAGCAGGAATGGTGGAGACAAGTATACGCTATTCACCCCTTCCATTCTAAAACCATTCCAAAAAACAATATTCAGAGAAATCCCATTGGAAAGGTTATGAAGATGCAGAGCTCCTCGTTAGGAGCAAAACCTGAAGAGGCAGATTGTTGTTCTGCCCTGGACCAGATCAGAAGAAAATAGGTCATATTTAATTTGATAGGTTTTACTCTTTAATTAACATGCTGTGTGATCATGCTTTAATAGCTCTACTTTCATATGGGTACAAAATGCAGCTAATATGTCTGCTTTTAGTTAATTGCAGCAGTTTTGAACAGTAGCAGAATATTTCTGAACTCACACAAACCCTACCGTCAGCTGTAACTCCTTTTTCCTAATGAAAACTGCAGCTGACAGGCAGCATCATCAATAGATTTGACATGATAAAAATTCACAGCCATGAAGCAGTGTGCTAAGTCTGAAGCAGAATAAGACGACTGGTTTTAAGTACTCTGTTTCCTGGTGGCTCAGTTTATTCATCCTCAGCACATGCAGAAAATATCAGCTATTTTTCCATCAGTGCATAACTATATGGAATAGGAAATATAAACAGATACGTGGTTTTCAAAGATTCTAAGGTACAAATTTAGAAATGCTCATTTCTTAACAACCTTATGGGGTTGTATGAACAGGATTTGGAGTTACTTATCACTTGGCTGTTGTCTTTAACATTTTATCTCTGTATATACTCAATGTAATTATGATTCTTGGATCACATCCCACGCAATTACAATTCTGTTATTTCTTTTTCACTATGTAAAGTTGCTCTTATTTTTATTATGATGAAGCCTAATGTAGGAAGCAATAATTTACTTTTTATGTAAATCCTAGTGTGCATGAGTAGATGCAATAAAATTTTTTTTCATTTCTACTTTTCCAAATTCACTCACTGATGTAATTTCTGGAATAACTGATGTTTTGCTTCATGAGGCAGACAAAAAATATGTGGGGCTGAATTAAGTGTGTAACTCAAAAGGGATTTCTTTTATTTTCAGTGAGTTGTGGTTTTTTTTTAATTAGAACTCAAATTGATACTGTAGCTATAATACAAAAAAGAAATTAAGCTATTTCAACTTTTACAAAATGCTATCCTTCTTGCTTTCTCCTTTCTTCTCTTTTGTCTGAAACTCTTAACTTAGTTCAGATTAATTGATGAGTCTGGCCTTGAAACAGCTTTTGCATGAAATAAGCCCTTTATAAGAAAAATGTTAGTTACTGACCACTGGAATGCACTGGTACAGCATTAGTACAGTCAGTCTTGAATTAGGTTGATGTTTACCTGGTCATTTGCTGCATATTGTTGCAGTGAACCGATATAATCACCTGTAATTGTTTGTGACATTTTTCTTGTAATAAAAGTTACTTACCTTAGAGATTATAGTCAATAGTAAATAAAATGATGTATATATACATATATATAATGTAATAAAATTGTAGTTAAGCAGAACAGTTAAAAAACAATACCTCAGCTTATATACCCTGAGGTTGCTCAGAATTTAGTTCAGATACAGCCAATGAAAACAGAAGCCCTGTCTTCCTCGAACTTAGAGTCCTCCTGCAGTGAGCAGAGCCAGACTGACCCCGATCAGACATGTATGCATAATGTATGCATATGTGATTTCTTTCCTTCTGAAGACATTTTCCTTTTTTGATATCTTTGTTTTCCTTTTTATTTTTTTCTTCTTCTGTTGTTTTGCTTGGCTGACATTCTTGTTTAGATATTATTTAGTTAAGAATTGTAGGACTCCTTCTTTTCCTGATGCCCTGAATCCTGCAGCAGTCTCCTTTCTACTAAAAATTTTGTATCCTACAAGTAACTTTGTAAATTTTCCAAGATGTGAGAGTATCTACTCCTTGCAGAGGACATGAAAGGAACCAGAATGAACTCTCTCCCAACATTTTAGACCTTGAAGCAGTGGTGTTTACACAGGCTCTTTACAACTTGGACAGAAACACTCCCCAGATCCTCAGTTTTTAAGTCTTTTTATTTAGAATCCCTCAGCTGTGTTTTGGCTACCAGAGTTAGGGAGCTAAACAGAAATATTGCACCTCTCCAACTATAAGTCCCAGTTCTGGATCTACAGCTAGTTTGTGAAACTGGTGTGGAACCTGACATTTGCTTCAACTGTAAATACCAGCTCAGGGCTTTGTCTTCCCTCACACAAAGAAGAACTTACCTCTAGGGCTAGCAGGAATTATCTTATTTAACAATTTACGTCCTGTTTATATACTTTGGATGGCATCTTCTTTTCGGACTAATATTTGTGTACTTCTTGATTGCTACAGGCATTTGTCCAGAAAAGCACCAGTAGTCCAGTGAATAGGTATAATAATTTTTCTCTCCATGAGTGTTTTACTATTTTTAGTCATTTTTTGCTTTTTTTAGCAAACTGCCCAGGTCCTGCCACAGAAATGTAACAGAGGTATACTGGTGACATTCCCAGCTTCAGTTTAGTACCTACCCAACACACACAACCATAACATTTCACACCAATAACAATTATGGGCTGTGGGGTGATAAGAGAACAGCAGAGAGCAACAAGAACAACAGAAGATATTCTCCCAGCTGGCACTTTTTCTCCTAGATTATTGTACCGTCCCATTTTTAATACGGGGAATAATTTATTATCATTACCTTTTAAAAGACTGCCACTTGGAGGCAAATCCAAGCTAATCTCATCATGATAAGGATATAGTGAAATCATACTTTAACTAGATGTAATTGTTCCTATAATCTAAAGGATTAAATTGTGTGGATATGCAGAAGAATCCACATGGTTTAACAGAACACAGACAAAGGAGCTAGAAAATCACAACTTATTATTCTAGGTCTGTCAGTCCTGTGTACTGCTTGCAATCACACGAATTAATCTGTCTGAAGCCATTTCTGCTCACAGAGCAGTTATTTAATTCCATTATTTCATAGCTTTTGATTTACACTGGTGGAGGTGAAAGTATTTTCATTTGTAGGTGATGTTACTCTGATGTTCAGTATTAAAACCACAACATGAGGCAGAATGAGACTTGTCTATTCTTTGGACAGTGGGGAAGAATCATTGAAATGCACAACATAAAGTGATCAAAATTATATATAAGTGCTAACTATGATTACCAGTATAAGAGGTTGTATATTAGCATTAATTACTTAATTTTGGACAGCATCTGTTACAAAAAATTTGCTTCTTCTTGTCTTTTGGGAACTTGTAATGATTTTTAAAAAATATAAATCACATGGAATAAGAAATGGCAACATCTGTTCTATGGCCTAAACTCTATACATGTGCTATCATGTGGCACCGAGCCCTTTTCCCAGAGGTAGACCTTGTGCACCCAGACTATCCTTTTGAGATGTTTTACATATGTTAGCATGTGGGCATTTGTATAACCATGTTTTGCGTCAATGGGTTGTGCAGTTATCCTGGGAAACAAATGGCTCTGACTGTAGATACAACTACCTCAGGGCTCCAAAGTCAGTTCTGGCACAGAGCATTCAAGTTCAGTCAGGCTTTCCAGACCCATTGCTGCAGCACTTTCAAAACCTTTATTAAAACTAATGGAATGTTACTTCTGAAACAAAGGATTCCTTGAATAGATTTTAGTCGAGTTTGCTACTTATATATCAAGCAAATAATGATTTTTAAAGACAAGAATTGTATTCTCATTTGCCAAAAGCTGTTTCTAAAATCATAAGATTTTAGTTTGTAGAAGTATTATGTTTACCTTGAGATGCAAATGAATGCCAAGTTGATCTTGAAGTAACTTTTTTTTTTTAATTAAAGATCAAACTTAAATATATCCTGGAAAATATAATATTATTCCACAGGATGAATATAGAATGAGTAGTTTCTGTATTAGATGTAAAGCTGGGATTCTTTTTCCATGGTCTTCTTCTGGTACCTTGTGAGCTTCGACATCAGCTTTTTAAGCTACTTAACATACTCTCAATAACTAGACTGAAGCAAATAATACATGCTGTATAATTTTTGTGGTTGTTGTGATTTAACCCCAGCTGGCAACTAAGCTCCACACAGCTGCTCACTTACTCCCCTCCAGTGGGATGGAGTAGAGAATCAGAATAGTAAAAGTGAGAAAACTTGTGGTTTGAGATAAAGGCAGTTTAATAGGTAAACCAAAAGCCACACATGCAAGCAAAGCGAAACAAGGAATTCAGTGACTACTTCCCAATGGCAGGCAGGTTTTCAGCCATCTCCAGAAAACACGGGGTCCATCACGCATAATGGTTGCTTGGAAAGACAAATGCCATCACTCCGGATGTCCCCAACTTCCTTCTTCTTCCACCAGCTTTATATACTGAGCATGACATCATACGGTATGGAATATCCCTTTGGTCAGTTGTCCTGGCTGTGTCTCTTCCCAACCTTTTGTGCACTCCCTGCCTTGTTGTTGGCAGACCAGTATGAGAAGCTGAAAAGTCCTTGACTGCTTAACAACAATTAAAACATTAGCGTGTTATCAACATTATTCTCATACCAAATCCAAAACACAGCACTATACCAGCTTCTAGGAAGAAAATTAACTCTATTCCAGCTGAAACCAGGACAATGGTCAACATAGAGAGTGTTTTTTCTCCTGAATTTTCTGAATTTATAATCTGCTCTGCCTTATTCCGGTTTTGAAGTTAACTGTTAACCATTTAACTGAATGGAAATTGTGTCCAATCTGTTCCTTGTGGTAGTAATGTTGGAGCCATGGCAGTCTAAGTATGTAAGCAAGGCAAAGTACGTAAGTGGCAGTAATAAAATGCCTAGGAGCTTTGATGTTTGATGCTTTTGCTTCGGAGCTGAAAGCTTATGTGCCCAAAAGCTGCCTAGTTTCCCCCAATTCTTTAGCTGTTCTAAAAAAATGCATTTTTCCCACTCACAAATACTTCCTTTATTCCTCAATACTCACTGTTTTTTCATTTTCAGCTTATAATGCATATTGGCTAGCTGTGACTAGACATACTGCTTTTATAGTTCTGATTTTGATTTCTGATTGGACAATCAAAATATATACTATTAAGTTTCTAGTAAGCATAATTTAATTTATTGATTCAGAATTTGCTAAACATAAATATTCCATTATACATGCTTATAGTTGTCTATATTTGAGAATGCTTCTTTCAGGTAGCTACATCTTTGGAAT
The DNA here is from genome assembly GCF_036013445.1 of Caloenas nicobarica. Taxonomy (NCBI): domain Eukaryota; kingdom Metazoa; phylum Chordata; class Aves; order Columbiformes; family Columbidae; genus Caloenas; species Caloenas nicobarica. The sequence continues at coordinate 30,724,114 of NC_088247.1, forward strand.
ATTTTCAGAGAGCCAACACACAAGAGGCAAAAACATAATTTGAAGAAAATTCAATTTTTTGTTTGAAAATATCTTTGCATAAAATATATTTTTGTAGCTATTTTACTGAGCTCCCTAGCTAGACCATTATTTTCCAGCTCTTCATTTCTAGACAGCAGAGTAGAGGCAATGGAAGAGATTTATGGACTATCTGTGGGCAGATGTGCAGGTAGCTCTGGAGAGAATTCAAAAAGTTCAGTTAGGAGGAGTATAAAGAGATTCCAGTCTTAAACCTCTCTTAGAGAACCATGATACAAATCCCAGTTGTAGGTCTCCAGCTATAAGAGAAAGTCTGTTTGCACTAGGTAAAACTTCACTAACTGCAGACTTCTCCATGAAAGAGATACTAGTTTATCTATGTCCATAAGATAAAGATCATTCTGAGAATGCATTTACATAAGTTACAGTCAGAGTTCCCATCTTAATCGGTATCAAAAACTCCATAGTTCTAAGTCCAGAACTAAACATATTCACTGAAAAAATCCCTGTTTGCCATCTCCAAACATTCATATATGTTGACTATTGACATCATTTCTTCAAATGATGGACCATAATGATTTGAGACAGAGTTTAAGTAACCACATTGCATATTATACTGACAAACTGAAGGAGTTACATGAGATGTATCTTAGGCAGCTGTCAAGGAATAGGTGTTTTTTAATGATCCTTATTATTGACATCTCTAGGGGAAGCAGCCACGATTCTTCATAGAGCACAATTGCATTAATCGTTCTGGAGCTCAAAAGGTGTAGATGGTTGCAGTAATGTTCACGGGAGATGCATGAGAACTTTAAAAGAAGTGATTTGAGTGTCTGACATCATGTAGAGATGCAGGAACGATGAGGACACTAAAATCAGTTACTTCGATGCTTGTCGGTGAAAGACAGGCATGCCCTTACACTTGTGAAGATGATACCACTTCAGCAATGTCATTCCTGTCATTCTCCCTAATATGAGTGTCATGTTGACTAGATTGTGTTTGATATTGCTTTCTAATTTAATCAGAGAACTGGACCAGGATGCATTTTGCCATGAATGAGTAGAAATCTCTCACAGCTACAGAACAGCATTTTTTTAAGTTTTAAAAAATATGTATATTACAAAAAAACCCAAGCATACCGATGGCTTTCAGAATAATCAGTATTTTGTGGACCTTTAGAGGATCATTATCATAGCCTCACTAATTGTAATGGATTCATTTTCTCAACCCAGTAAAATACTGTTGTTCCTGTGTTAAGTATAGTACTTTATGGTCGGATAGATTATGCCCATCAAATATGTCTGCTTTTAGGTCAGTTTTTATGCTATAATTTTTTATACATTAGCATTAGGTATTTGGTCTGGTTTAGGGGGAAGAGAAATCTTGCACCTTTGCTATTCTTTAATGCAGGCTTCAGGGTGAACTTCCCTAAAAGGTGGTCAACAAACTATGCATTGCTTAGTTCAGATATGCAGTCTAACAGTTCGTTTCCTTTTATAGAGGCATTGCATAGGCAAGACCTGTCAAATAAGCTAACCATGTGGTCCTCTCTGACACTATGGGCCATAGAGGTAGGAAGCATATGTTAGTGCATGAGCTCAAATATTTTTTCTAAGGGTGGACTATGCAGTAAGGATGAAGGAGAACAGTGCTTTTTAGCCTCAGTGTGATATCTGGTTCCTTAAAACCATTGAAAGCATTGCTGAGTCTGACCCTGAAATGAGAATCTCAGAGACCTAGAAAACTTTGCTTTTACTAAATCCCATGAAAATATGTAATGGATTTTCAAAAAAATCCTGATTTAAGTCCAAGTGATTTTAATTGACAGTTTTCAGGTAAATCTCTCATGTGCTTTCCTACTTAAAATCCCATGCATGTATTCCTGAAGGAAGGATTTTGTTATTGTGAAAAAGTTCTGAAGTTTAAATTTTGAATCACCAATTTTCCATTTGTTTGTGTCATGTTTTCCTATTAAGGTAATTCTGTTGACTAGAGAAAAGTTACTTGTAAGTCATATTTGTTAAGGCTATAGGTGTCACCCTAAGAGTTCAGACCTTTTAAGAGGTTCAAGGTCCATTCTGGGAACCATTGCAACACTCTACTCGTCAGGGAGCTGTGCCGTACACAAATCTGAGGCTGAACTGAGTGGAAGAGTATATTTAAAATTTGCATGTGTGTAACCTGCCAGGGACAGTGAGTAAAAGCCAAGTATCCCTGTGAACAGGTTATATAAACCACTTATCTCAGAGTAGATCTATGGTTTTGGAAAAGACCTTCTAGACCATGTCCTCAGCTGACAGAATTTGACCTGGCTGGGTGGAACCAGGCCAGCTTACAGCTTACTCTTCTCTTCTCTTCTCTTCTCTTCTCTTCTCTTCTCTTCTCTTCTCTTCTCTTCTCTTCTCTTCTCTTTTCTCTTCTCTTCTCTCCTCTCCTCTCCTCTCCTCTCCTCTCCTCTCCTCTCCTCTCCTCTCCTCTCCCTCTCTCATCTTTCTTTTCTTCTCTCTGTTATATAACAGACATAAAATTTAGCAGCTACCCATGATGTCCACATATGAACAGCCAACTTTGTGGTATCACAAATTATTAAAATGCAATGTGTAAAATTGACATCCAGTGACACTTCCCCCATTTTTTATTATTCTTCTGCAAAAAAAAAAAATAGTAGACTTGAACAAGGTCAAAAAATGCTCTTCAAAAGGCATGTAATATCATTTAGCTTCACCCAGAAGCTTTATTATTCTAAAAGACAAAACACATTCAGTTTAACTGTGCTTCGTGAGTAGAGTTTGCAGTACCTATTATTTAAAACATTGATTCTTGTTCTTTCTCTTTATACAGCTTCAGAATCTTTTAGAGACTGTAAACTTCCCCATTATAAATTCATAGATAATTCATCTCAAATTTTAATGAATGCTGCAATCATTTAGAAAAGATTAGGCAACCATCTGCAGGAATGTCTGCAGTAAATAGTTGCAGGACAAGGAAATAGCCTAGATGTCCTTGTGGATCCTGCTTTCTACAATTACCTTTACTTTTCAGTGTTTCTAGAACAGAAAGGAAACAGAATTAAATTATTGAATTCAAGAAGAGCTTAGAAAATTACAGTTTATCATCAGTCATCTTCTCTTGAGTTGTAAATGTATAGAGCAATAAAGAGGCACATACTAGCCTGTGTGTGATATCTAGGTTCTTTGGTGCAGTGTTCAATAAAAAGAGATCGTTTATATAAAAATGCTGCTGTTCTGAAATAGCTACTGCACTGGCTAACCATGTCGATAATTCAATTATTTAAATATATTAAAAAAAGCAAAATACTCAATGCAGAAGTAAAATAGTATGAAATGTAAAAAAGCAATGAAGATACCAAAGTATTATTATGGTAATATACTTTAAATTTTTAAAGGCTACTCATGAATAAGTTATTATAGTATAAACATTAAAATGATGAGAATACTACAAGAGAATGCATTTAAGGTCTTTCATTAAAAAAGCAAAAATAAATAAAGGTAATCCCCTATGTTTTCATTCCTTAATATGTTATGATATCCATTAATCTCTTGAGAGAACAATAGGGAATATGAGAGAATAATATACCGCTGAATTTAGAGGTCTTTAATGTTAAACTCAATAATGTAAATTTCCTTTATCAGTTTTATTATTTTTATTTGAATGCAAACATATTAGGGTCGATTACTAGGGAAATACTTCAGTGGGAAAAATGTGAACTAGAAACCATTTTCTGCCTACTGGCCATGACACTTATAAAATATGTCAGATGGGTAAAGCTGCATTTTGGGCTTTCTTTCATTCACCCCTGATTTTCCTCTTTGCTTAGTTATAATTCTGCAAAGCACATGTGAAAACACCCTGCCTGCTATGGTGACATTTTGCATTCATTTTGAACAGGTATGAGTCACTTCACTAGATTTACATGCTCCATTTCTCCTGACTAGGTGTAAGATGATGAGCAGTTGGGCCCAGGAAGGCAAGTAATAGAGCTTGCACAGTTTCAACATTCTGTGCATATGCAAAGTGAATAAATATGATGTCTTTTTTATATTCTTCACTGACCAAATCTGTAGCCTTGAATAAAGAGGTTCAGATTCCACTGAAGACAATGACTGGCCAAGGGAGTCACTGCAGAGATGCATAGAGATGGCAGATTGCATTGCCACAAGAAAATTTAGCTCATCAGGATTTGTGCTATAATTTACAGTTTAATTCAGTAATATTTCATTTCTTATGTCATTAAAAATAGCAGCAATAATATTAATCTAACGTTATTTCCTAGGAGCAAATGCGTCTCCCTAGAGACAAACACAAACTAATTACCTGTGTACAATATGTTGACTGTTTAGAGTACATAATTATTTTCTGTAATTTTTTGAAAGATGAAAGAGTGCATACGTATATATATTAGTAGATCTGTATGCAAGAGAAAGGAAATCCTGTATCTAATTTCCTACAAATGTTAACCTGTCTTTGTCTTTTACTTGATAAAATGCAAGAGTGCATTATAATTTTAAAAAATGACTTTGTACAAGTACTATTGCCTTTCATATTTCCACTACTATTAAAATCTTCTCTGTGTTTTTGTGGGTAATAGGATATCTGTCTTTCTCACTTTGTTCATGAATACAGCTCAGTGCAGATCTTAATTCACTCTAGTGAAAGAAATTTTTCCATTCAGTTTGGAATTAGCAAAGCTCTTCTATACTGTTTCAGAGAGCCAAAAGTGGACTTTTTATGGGACCAGGATCTACATAGGAAGTGGGCAAAGGCTGTTTTAAGAACATTTTCCACATTTGCTCAGTAGAGGTTCCCATGGAAATTTAATTCAGCTAACAGCTATGTTACCATTTTGGCAACTTGCCTGCCTGGTCAGGAAATATCATTTTAAGGGGTTTCTGTAGAAAGCCGTAGCTTAAATCTCTTCTGCAGAGTGATGATTCACCGATGCCCCGAAGCTCTGTGCCCTGTCAATGCAGCATTTGAGAACAGATGCTTCCTGGTGGGGCCTGAGTGCCCTGCTACAGTCAAGCAGGGCTGGAGACCGGGAAGGGAGTGCTCCTGGGATTTTCTTTGCTTTCGCCATGGGGTTTACTATAACGGAAAAACAACCGTAGCTCATGTTGTTTTTTGTTGTTGTTTTATTATTTTTTTAAGTCCAACCCTTTCAAAAGAAGAACAAAAACCAATAGCAAACAAAAACCCCTCAGTCTGTTGATTGTAATAAAGTGGTTGGTTGGTTGGTTTGGTTTTTTAATACGGGAATTAATTTTATGACAAAAAAGAAACAGAAAGTCTCAGCTCCTCAATTCACTGCAAAATTGTTCTTCTAAGTCAACACACATTCTGCCATCTAGTGACCAGAAGAAACTGTACTGACCAGCTGCAAGTGAGATGAGAAACCCCAAGTATTGCTCCTTCTCCATATTGCACTAGTATCTTTGTTGGAGAAACTATAGAACAGGCTAAAAAAACATCAGATGTGCAGGGAACTTTTTCAAGCTCCTGGAAGTCTGCAATTAATCAGATCTATTCAAATCAGTTAATAGTTATGTCCAAAAATTAATTGAAACAAACTGATTATTTATATATTTCTGTAGCCCTCTTCTTTCCTCCTTTCCCACTCCACACTCCCTCCTTCCCCTTCACCTGGGACTTACATCAGCATTTTGCATAATTTCTGGGAAAAAAAAAAAAAAATTGTGTGTTTGCACAGAGAGGATGCCATGCCACTTCACATGAGACAGTTTGTATTAATGCACATTTTGCCTGCAAGATCTTTAATATTCATTCCATAGGCAAGAGTAATTGAAAACATTCATTTGACTATTTACAGTGCAGGAGTGGGTAGGATAGTATGAAGTACACTGCGGGAGTGCTATGGGTAAGAGAAAAAAATGACAGTCACTTTGGGGAATCGATTACCTCTTCTAGATTTTAAGGTTCTGATCAGACTTCAGGGAGCTGCTCACCATCTCACCTTCCAGGCGGTTCAGTACAAGCTGAGGAAACGGCAACTCCCAGAAGTTGCTTTACATTTTACATGCCCTAAAGGGGTAACCCTAAAGTTCTCAGAATCATTTCTTTTTAGTTCAACAGTTCATTCATGCTGTCCTCACCAACTATAATGCTGAAAAAGTGTTGTTTGGTTGGTTGGTCTTTTTTAATGTCAGTGTGTTCCATGCCACTGATAGCACAATTCATACTAGATGTTACACCTGTAACCAGATCAATACATTTACACTGTGAAGTTCCTTTGAAATGTGACATAAAAATAACCATAAGAGCCAAACCAACATGGTTTATAATGTCATCTGTGGACTAGGATATATATGTAACAGGCTTACAAATATTATTAAACAACCGAGGCATAAAATCTGTTTGACATGTATTTTAATTTTAATGGTTATCCACTTGTCAAAAAGCAGAGACTAGCCATTGGTGAGTAGAACCTTGCAAAGCTGGTATTTTTCTTCTGTATTGCTCAGTCTTCCTACTTTGCATTTTTATACTGTTAACAGATGTTTTTTCTTCTTTGTTCCTACAGAGAGCTCATGGCACCTCTCTTCTCTCCTAAAAACGTACACCTACATTGGCTGCAAGATTTTAGCTTCTCCTTTAAAAACTAAAAAGGTTACTCAATAGGAATAAAAATTCCCATAACATAACATAAAAATAAAGGTAAAGCCAATGGGACTACAGACAAGAGTCGTTGTCAATAATACTCAACTGTAAACTTTGGAATTTCAGATTTTTTTTTCCACTCCTAGAAGGCATGGAACTATATTACATACTTCAGAGTTATATGTAAAATGAAATTACAAACCACATCCATATTAAGACATATGTATTGCTAAAATAATTTCAAGTTTTGATCCATTGTGTACAGCTGAGGAAGGAAAGAATATGCATCCTATTGCAGGAAACTATTGTACTTCCATAGCCACCAATGGACCTCTGACAGCAGGATAAATTCTTGTATCTGATAACTAAACCTCAGGTTTTCTACCACAAATGCTTGGAATATGTTATGATTTGTTATAAGTCACAGTCTGGTTGAAATCATCCATTCAAGGTATTTCTTTATGAGTTTGATTCTCATGGGGGTAGATTATAGTGTTAACAATGTAGTAAAAAGCATTAAAACCCTTTCATGTCTCCAGGCCTAACTTATAGTCACGTTGGTGATTTCTGGATCAGGCTATGTACCTGTCTGCTGCTGAAAATTTTTATAGTCCTTCTTCATTTACTGAAAAAAACTGATTAATATCAATGTTTGAGGTAAAAGCAGAGAAGGACTGTCCTATTTCACCCAAGAGAAAATTAGGACAGGTATGAAGAAAAAATTCTGTTCAGAAACTGATGTCTGCAAAAATACCTGCAGCAGCAAAACTGAGGTAAGAGTGAGAATGAGAAAATTCCTTTACTCAGAGTCTCACTTCAAACATCCAGTATTATATCCCAGACATCAGGTCTTGAAACATGTTGGTCAGACCTTGCAGGATACCTCTGTGCCAGATACTGTCTAGAATAAGATGGTCCCTGTCACCTTTCCTGCACGAACGGGTCCTTGAAACTACTGTGGCTTTTAGTCATACTTTAGGCTGACTTAGGTTAAAATGCTTTCCCAGCCCAGAAAGTATTTACATACTTCTCTCTGAAGCATTGAGGGAAAAAAATTGCATAACTGGTTCATCTTTTACATTTGTTATTTAGCTAGGATCTGAAAATGCAGGAAAGTTTTATTCTATTTAGTATTTATTGACAACTGTGGCAGTCAGTTCAGTAAGATATTTTATTATAAAATGCTTCATAAAAATGCATTACTGTTGACCTTCTTAGATTAAACAATTCTGAGAGCACTGTTTGTACTTATGTGCAGAAACTGGACATTTCTGGTTCCATTATGAGAATGTACTTGACTCTTATTTTTCTTTTCTTATGAGGCCTGAATTTTAATGAGGCCTTAAAGTCCTCACCCAGCCAGGACCCTGCATTTCCTGTTCCCACTTTTGTTCTCATGCAGCATTTGGTTAAATACTTTAGCTGAATATGAAAATAAGTCCGGTTCCATTTTTTGACAAAACTTATAAAGAAATATTTTAATCTTTATTATGAAATATTTCTCTTATATACATATATATTTACTATATAAATGCTTAATATATCGAAGGGACATTAGTTGAAAAGTGCATCTCAAAGACCATCAGCAATAGTTGAAGTGAATTGAATGTGTACATTAAAAATGTGTTGCTGCTAAGTGGAAAAATAAAAAAGTTGAGGCATGACTAGATCCTGCATCAATGACTTGTACTTTATTTTGCTTGGTGATATTCGTGGATTACTCTATCATTGTGAATGGAGCTACTCTGGGTATAAACCACAACCCTGAAAACCAATCTCCCAGACTTTCCTTTGCCTCTTCACCAGAGGCCTCTGTCCTCTGTGGACGCTGCGGGGCTGGGACCGGAGCATTCCCCACCTTCCTGTATGCCTCTGGAAAGCCTTCTTCTAGCAAAGGTCTCCCATTATTGCGCTCTGTAACTTCAAAAATAGAATTTAGTCTTCTGCAAGAATGGTGCCGTATCCTCTAAATTGCCTGACAAGCAAGTGCGAGCAGGCAGCAAACTCAGAGCAAACATGCCTTGTTTTCATAGCTCCTTCAGGGGAAAAGCTGTGTAAAATCTCTTGTCCTTCACCATGTTGTTAGTTGCAATTAAAATGGTCGTCTGTACTTCACCTTGTAAAAATTTTAACAGTAACATTCTAATCTTAATTTGCATTAGAATATTGATTGCAAAATTTTAATTATAGATAGAGATTTCCCACAGAACAAAAAGATATCTTAAATCAGAGGAGCTGTAGAAGAGGTGTATTTTATGAAAATATATTCATAGCATTTTATAACACACATATGTATGTATACACATACATATATGTATATATTTTATATATGTATGTGTATATATATAATTTATCTTTTCTATGCATTTCTGGGGTGTGTTAAAAATTTTGGATGCTTAATTATCAAAATATACTTTATTAATTAGATTTTCAAATATTCTCTTTAGCATGCAAACTGCATTGCTGTTCTCAAATGAATAATTAAATTTATATTTTAAGTGGTGCCATTAATGAATATTTACAAAAAGAAACACTAATTTGGAGAAATATATCGATAATTTACTAGAAAGGAAATAAAACCTTTCTCTCCTGATTGACTCCTTAAAAATATATTTGCCTTTTATTATTTCTTTACCTTAAATAGAAATTTAAATATGTTTACTTAATGATCTATCAAAAAATATGTTTGCAAATTTTATTTATTAGTAGCATTTGTATCTTATATAATGTTTTGCATCTTTTGAGGCAGGAAGGTAAGTTTTATTATCTGCATGACTCGATAAACTGAGGAGAATTTTGAATTTTGCAATTGCAAGGTAACTTTCCGGAAGAAAGGTATTTTTTAATGTTTATATTCCTAGTGCTTCAGACACCTTCTGCCTCATCAGAAACTTCATGTGATTGTAGTTGAAGTAGTTTCAATGCTAACCCACTGTTCCCAGCACAAGCTTCCTAAATTAGAGTTCCAACAGACACTGAATATTTAGCACCAAGCTGTCGATAGCCATGTGTGCCTGGGAGGACCAGAGGGAACTGTGCTGAAGACCCAGTCCCCCTGGAAGTGCAAAGGACTCTCCACATTTAATCACAAAAAGGAAAAATGAAGCATGAGCTAGAAGGCTAGGAGGTTTGTGCAGGACCAGAGGGGGGAAAGCGGCAGCAGTGACAGGATAAAAAAATGAAGCACTCTTCTCTCCCACACTCTGGGCCCCTACTGATTTTTACGTAGATTTCCCTATTAAAAGCAATGGGGACATCTTTGTAAATACTGAGGGCAAGATATAACCTATAGTCTTTATAAATGAAAGGTTGCAGAAAGGAAACCGTTCACAAGCATTTATTCTGCTGGATTCAGCCTAAAAATTAAGCAATTCATTGGCCAAATTATTATTATTTCACATTGCCACCATTCCCAAAGATGACTTTATCTCTGTTGAAGGCTTCATCAGCCAGAAAGATGAGTGCAGAAACAGAAGTCCTCTGGAGGAGCAGCAGGCTCTGCCATAGAACAGCAATGTCTAACACTGTCACAACCATTTTCTGGTGTGGTTTGCACTGATTCAAAATGTAGGAATAAAATGTCTGCATTTGAATAATTGTTTTTGTCCCATGTCATAGAGCTGATTTATAGTATGTGTCACTACGTTGAATGTTGGTTCATACAATAAAATCATGCTTGAATATCTGCAGACACAAATTTAAGTATTTATTAAAAGCTGAGTGTAGCCAAGTTAAGTTGATATTAACTGCCATGATCACTTGCCTGACTCTTACCAGCAACTTCCAGGTATGTTTAGGAACATATTGCATGAGACAGTATGTGACTTTTAAGAAATGTCTACACACAAGCTTTCATAAACCTTTATTCTGTCTTTAGAATTTGGAATGATGGGAGATCATACAATTAAAAGTCAGCGACCTCGATCTGTTCATGAGAAAAGGGTCCCTCAGGAACAAGCTGATGCTGCTAAATTTATGGCACAAACTGGTAATACATCAGTTACATTTTTCTATTTCCTGTTGTTAATTTTAGCAAAACCACTGCATGCTTCCATAATCTTTTGCTGCATATTTGTCAGTTTTCTAAGCGGATACTTTTTTTGAATCATTTATTTTTTTTTTTCACCAGTTAAAGTCCATAAATAAAGTAGCTGAGAATTAGGTAGATCATACAAAAACATGCACTGTGAATGTGGATACTGAGTCATTTAGTGTAAGCGTGAACGTCTTTACTAGTAAAAGCAGTCTGACATGTACATGACACAGAACAGCTTACTGTGACATAGTAACTTTTTTCAAAGAAGATGTTAAGAACATGCTTCAGAATGTCCTTATAAATAGACCGAGGTCTAATCCCAGCTTTAGGCATTTATCAAATTAATTAATTACTAGGGTGACTTCAATGTGCATATATTCAGCATTTACTATCTTTGGCCCAGCACAATGCTCTGTTCTCTAGTTTGCAGATTCATAATTGCTAAATGAAATTGGCCGTAAGTAGTTTTTAATTGGATGTGCAAATTATCTAACAGTTTGTCATCTAAAGCATATTTTCTAATTTTGTTTGAGCAACTTCATCTTCTTTTGATAAAGATACCAAAATGGTATTACGAACCTGGAACTGAAGTTAAAAAAAAAAAAAGCCTGTTTACCAACAGTTACCACAGCTGCCTTTGAGGTCAATGATGAATTTTCAACGGTGAGTTGAATTAAGCTCTCATACACCAAAACTGCTGCCCTTTTTGGCATCACTAATGGTCTGTGCATCTGTTGGTAAAATCTAATTCTTTAATGATCCCCTACACACTCCATTCCAGTAAGTGACTGCATTGAAAATCTTGTGCCCCATAATTATTGTATGGATTTGAAACAACTTACTCTGTATTCCATAGTTACTAACCTAGAAAATATGCCTGCCTCAGTCATACATAATGCTTCCGGTTTTATATTCACTTTAGTAAAAGAGCTGTAATTGCTTCTAGTTCTGTTGCATGTTGACTTCCTTAGTAGTAGGGTGCTTTACTTAACAGATTTGCATAAATCAATATATTAAGTAATCTAAATACATGTCTAGCCAATTGGTGTAGATCTGCTTGTTAAAAAATTTAGGAGGGGGAAAAGTCTGTTTCCCTCCTATTAATCTGTAGGACTACTTTGTTGGCTAACTCCCAATTGATACTAGTGTAAGAAACTGTAGTGGAAGAAGAGATCCCAGAACCCTCTTGGTCTTCATGCAGATTTCGTTAGGCAAGCAGAACTTATTACTGACATAACCAGCTCAGACTTATAATGTTAGTTGCTTACTACATAGAATAACACCTTTGCTTTTATGCTTCTTCTTGAATTCATACAATTACTCCAAAAAATAAGTAAGATGATCTGGTTTATTTCCTCATATAAATCCCTAAAACTTTCATATTATCAGGTAAAAGCTGTATTTGATAATTTCTAGTCACTCATTGCAGTGCATCTATTATGGGTGTTAGACAACTGCATTATAAATGCAGCACTTATACAATCACCTTCTGATAGATTGTGTGTGTGGAGTGGGACATGAATGTTCAAAATCGTACAGGCTTCATTTTCAAGGTCCTGTTCAGAAAGCATGTGAGATATATGAGCAGAGCATATAAATTTACATGCCCAACATTGAGGAAATCTATATTTTACAAACTGGAGATTAACACATTTTAAGTAATACTGTGCTCTTTTTGGACATACTTACTAATTTTCATCTCTTCCTCATTTTGATTTTTCTTTGTAGTGATCATTGCATATTTTCTTCACCTCTAATGCATTCATTTTCTTGTGATGTAATTAATGTGATATCTTTTTAAAGGTTTTTTCTAACATATCTGTCTCATTAATTTACCCATGTACTAAGAAGGCTAATAGCCTTTAGAATAAATTGATACTGAGTCTGTGAGGTTTCTTATATTTTAAGCATGTTTAATATTTTATTTTGTGTGATAATAAAAAGATGCAAAAGTGCAACAAAATGTTTTTATGATTTAAAAAGGCAGAGAGACAAGAATAGAGAATTGTCCTGGAAAACATTTATGAAAAGTATTTAATACTGTTAGAATAGTGGACTTAATCCACCAGTTTTTTGCTGGGAATGGAAGAGTTTTAAAATGTGGTGTTAAAACATGCATTTTCCTGTTTGTGAGTGATATGAGGCAGTAAAACATTGTATTTTTTAAAAATATTGTATGAATAATTTATTCTCCTATATTTGTCATTTTATGTATTTGGACTGATCCTTCCCTTAGATGTTATGGGATTTAGAGAGTATAATACAGGTAAGTGTTACACAGAGCAGTGAGGCCTTCCGTACAGTAAGTTTTTTCCTCTTACATGTCAAGCAACAGGGGATAATAAGGGCTTGGTGGCTTGCCAATAGTTAATTTCAGATTGTAGGTTTAATATGATAGATAAAAAACTGAAGAGTTCTCAAGTAACTGAAAACTAGAAGGAAGACAAAAAGTAGCCCTTTTGTAATTTTCATTTCAGAAAAGAAAAAAATGGAAAAGACATAAAGCAATGGAAGATGTATTTGACATTTACATAGGCGATGTAGGTTAATTCTAGAAAATAAACATATTGGCAGCAGTACAAAATACTCTGAAAAATTAAAAATAACCAAAAAATCATAAGGTATTGTGCAAAAGGAAATGAAGCAGCTGACAAAATAAATTTGTTCTTGATTTTCTCTGATTTCACTCTTTTTGCACCATACATCATGTTAGCGTGCAGGATCTTGCTCCAGCAAATATTTAAGCCTTCTGTCCTTTATGTATGGTGAAGTATATTGCTAGATTCTGCTTTTTGTGAATAGACAGTACATATTTGCTCAAAATTTTTAATACTTAATATTAATTTCAAAATTCACTCAATACAATAACACTTCTTAGTATCATGTTACTACTATTTTTCATCATATTCCAAGGGTTAAGAGCAACATTCTATTACTTTAAGATATCTGAAATTGTAAATTTTTAATACTTGATTTCTGCATTTTACTAGCTATGTACTGTCACCATGTCGGTGTTGGATAATAGCTAATTTACACTGGGTATATGTGACTTTTTTCTTAATGAGTAACATCTTGAGCATTGATGTTTTCTGCTGTTTGACCTTTCATCTACACCATTTTAACAAAGTCAAACTTCAAACGTGTAGGAAAAGACCAAAAAATAGCCTAGGAACCCCTAATAATACAAGTATTTTCACCATGTACATAGGGCTTGTAGTACATATTGCATTATTGTTACCACCTACCTAGATATTAGGTATATTTACCATATTATGTCATTTAATCTGAACCCAAGCCATGTAACAACCTAATCAAAATGTTAAATTAATATCAGAAAAGTCATTAAAACAATAATAAGTGATTAAATTTCTCATTTTTTCACCTAACAAATAAAGAGACTACAAAAATAACATTGGTGAATTTTAGCATTTTAAAAAAATCTCACGATTTTGTCCTTGTCCATAGAAATTATTAGAATTGTACATAATTTTATGAAAAGCAGAGGGATTTGTGTGCTAATTTTAAAGCATTCTGTCTTGTTACTCAATAAGAAGCACATTTTTTAAAGCATTGAATAGCCTTAGAAGTGCCCCTTAGAGGACTAGCAGAGACAAGCATTTTGCAAAGGTTTCATGCTTGGCCTCTGGAAACAAGCAACAAAAAGAGCTTGAACAGATGCTTGCTACAAAAGCACATTTTCAGTAAATAGTGTATCATTTACTACATCCTTGGAAGGTATCACCAAAGTCTTCTTGGTTTGCAGACATTACCTTGATTGGAACCAATATCAAAACTTTTGGAAGAATAGAGGTATATTAAGATAACTGAAATTTTAAGCAAGCTGTTAAAGACTGAAGATTGTATCATGCCACTGATTTAAAGCAGAAAATCCCTTTTGTTTCAAAAAGAACTTAGGTTTAAAAATCAAGGGTGTAATAGAGGCTTCAACATGCCATTTTATACTGATATTTAATGGCAGAAGGTGAAAGTTAATCTATAATTATTTACTCAAATTGTTCACTGAAGTATATTCACATTATTTTTGCATTTACTTTCTGAGAATACACAAGGGAGACAGTTTTCTGAACATGAATGCCTTTGGGAAAGGAATTCTAGAATTGCCTGTGTGGCTATTCATGGAAACTAAACTTAAACACTCCTTCCTGAGCATCCATGCAAGACTTGCTTTCAAAAAATATAGAAATAATATAAAGTGCTATCTCTCAACAATTAAAAAAAATACACTATTCAAATGTATAGTATTAATAAATCACATCTGACAATTTTGAACATGGTGTTATGTACCATAGGCAGTAATGGGGTCTAGCGCATCCAAGAATTTAGCCCATCTGTTGGTCAAAAGCAAGGAGCAGATCTGTGAAATAAGTGATGAAATCAAAGTTCCCATATCACTGTTCAGGTTAAAATTTGGTAAGAAAGGTGCTTCTTTTTGCCAGGGAACTTCTCTCTAATGCTAGATGACTCTCCTCTGCTGAAGAAAAGATAAAAAATTAGTGGCGTGGGGTTTTTGTTTGTTTGTTTGTTTTAAATCAGAATTCACTTACTGGTAGGGTTCCTTAAAGTATTACCTAGCCTTCATTCTAGAGTGACAAGTATAAATATCAAAGACAAATCATTTGCTATGATATAAGAAGAGTTGTGTATATTCTTTTAACATCCCGAGGGCAGTGTTGTTTCTAAAATGTTGAAGGGCAGTGGTTTTCATGAAGTTGTAAATGATGCTAAGCGATCAAAGTGTTTCCCTCTGACAGGCATTATGTGACTGCAGCATTGTAGATGTCCTTATTTTCTATTCATTGCACTTTTTCACAGCTGCTTTACTCCATGAACTTTTAGATATTTATTTTTATGTGGTACTTTATTCTTTGATTTATAAGAGCAGAGGATAATGAGTTTCTGAAATACAAAAAAAAAAAAAGTCTCATTAATACTTATGTCCATATTCATGTTTGTTTGTTGTCTTGAATACAGGTGAATCTGGTGTTGAAGAGTGGGCCCAGTGGAGTACGTGTTCAGTTACTTGTGGTCAAGGGTCGCAGGTGCGAACCAGAACTTGTGTATCACCTTACGGGACACACTGCAGCGGCCCTTTAAGAGAATCAAGGGTTTGCAATAACACTGCCCTCTGTCCAGGTAGTGTTAGCAGCCAATAAATAAAATTGTGGATGTTTTTGAAATGTATAATGATAAGAATTTGAAACTATATATTTTTATTATTATTATTATTATTATTAACATGAGTTTCATAAGGTCATTTCAATTAGAATAGACAAGTGTAATTCTATTCAGCTGTGAAATTTTATCATGTAGATTATTTTTACTTTCAGAACAGCCAAGATATGGAACAAGAGTACCTTTTTTCTGACAGTTTCAATTTTTTTTAAGAAGTCTATATTTTCTGATTTTCACTCAGAAAAAAGAAGGTATAGTGTGAGCACAAAGTACAAACTAGGGAAGAAATCCAGACCATCAATACATTAAGAAGCAGAAACTGATTAACAGGGTGGGATAACATATTATTCAACACTGCAATTGTTTAGACATTTAGAATACTGTCTTCCAGGAAATGAGCCAGACAATGTTATCTGCACAAATACATTGTTCTGGCAAGAAAGGGCAGCAGCTACCCATCAAAGGAAGAAATATCAGACAAATGTAACTCTCTTACATCTGACACAAGGTAAAGGTCATCAGTATCTTGCATCACAGTTTTCCTACTCCTTTTGTCTCAGAGATCTGGACATAGTAGGAGTTCAGCAGGAGTTCTACACTAAGGAGAAGAGACAGGCATGTTCAGTATAGTTGCTGAAAGGGCACATCTTGTTACCTTAGACTCTACCTGTAAATCTGATTAATCTGGGATAGGAAGCAAAAGGAAAGGCATATGCCCTATGACTACATTTTCCTCTGCTATGTCTGAAACATGAAAAAATCATATGTCTCCCATAAATTCCTCAGCTCTTTGTAACACTTGATCCCAAGAGGGTTAGTGAGCCACCTTCAGCTTCTTGGGGAAGCTCACTGCATTTTTGAAGTAAACTAAACTACACAGTGAATCCCCTGGACTTTATCTCAGTGAGTAATAAGTAGAATCAAACTCCCACCTTGTTACTGTGTGTTGAAAAATATCCAACAAGAAGTGTGTATGTGATCCCATCAGAGTTTGTGTATCAGCATTCTAAGCATTTAGGAAACCTTTATAATGAAAAGCAACTTAAAATATTATATTTAGATAAACCATCACTGTAATAAGAACTGCTCTCAGCACCTAATGCTTTACTAGTGTGGTAAGTAATTCACATTGGATTTTCTAACATTTCAGTGTAGAAATCCCCACACAGGGCTGAATTTGATCAATTGAAGTGTTTCCATACAAAAATGGCAGCTATTTCTAAGAAGGTTAGGCTAGCTTAGTCTGTCAGAGGCAAGATACATTACAAAAGAACTCTGAACTTGAAAGTACAAAAATAAGAAGTTAAAAAAAGGGAACTAGAAAATAAAAGAAAAAACATTCCAAACAATCAGAGGTAGATTTACAGATTCTGATGAAATTGCATGAAGTATGAACATAAAAGACACAGTCCAGCACTCACAATGAGATGCGATTCTGCCTGCTTTCCTGCTCATTTGGTATTTCCTGAGAAGAGTAAAGGCATCTATATCTTCATTCTCCCTAGGAAGGAGTGAGAACATTTCATATCGAAACAAAACAAAAACCAAACCAAACCAAAACATGTAATGTTAAAGCCAAGGTAATTAATTTGCTGTCAAAGTTAGCTTGAAAAAAAATCTTAAAAATCACATTGTCTGGCAAACTTCTAAAATATTGCTCTTGCAAAAAGATTGCTCCATATTTCTCAGGTCACAAAGGAGCTCTTTCCTTACACATGAACTCCCACTTCAGGGTGTGGCTTTCATTTCCAGATACCTGGTATGAGCAATAGCTACCAATTTTCACTAGCTAATGGATACTGTTAAGATATTTTCCTTTTCAGATCATGACAGCTGATTCTGATAATCTTTATGTATCTTGAGTTACCTTTCCTAAATAATTAGTCTTCTGGGCTCAATCTTGCATGTTATTTCACATAATTACAATAACCTTATTCATTTATGTTGGTCTCTGTCTGGCTACAGGGTCACTACTGTGTGGCAGTGTGCAAGATTAGCAATTTAGAAATGTGCTTTTCCTAGTCACACAGTTCTATTAATTTTTCAAACATCCCTTTAATCATTAGCCTAAATATCCTCTGTCCTCATTATATTATGTATCCTGACTCAGAGAGTTGCACAGTTCAGGTTTATCCCCCGTCCATGAATTAAAAAAATGCATAGTTCGTGCACTATTATAATGAAAACACACATTTGACAAAACAATCCAAACACGCATACATAGCTGGGTTCTGGCTTGTGTATCCACACCTATACCACTCATTCCATACAGCTTTTGACTCTATTAACACAGTAAGATTTTACATCATAGAGTGTAAACTAGAAACAATATACATATAAAAACATAATGGTGGTGTCTCCTTGTAACCTACAAATAAAAAATCTACTGTGGCATATCCATTATATGTTTGCATGATTAGTAAAAGGGAGAAAATAGTGTTTCCTAATCAAAAAGTTGCCCCTTCAAAATAAAAAATTATGCAGCATGGCCTACTGAACTATATTTCAAGCATCTATCCACAAGCTTCAAAGGAACCTGTTAAACTTGCAAATAGTAATGCAAGGCTTCCAGAGTATTTTCATCTATTGCCTTCACATACTCCTTTTGGTGTCCAAGATACTTGCTGGGGAGTTAGGAAATACATCTCTATGTGATCTCACTGTCCTGGAAAATTTTGAGAATGGGATTCACCAGCTTCATCATTACATATTCATATAGATATATATATGTGTGTATGTATTAGTATTGAAATCAAACCTTAAAATTTCAAAGTAGTACTCCTGATAATTCAAGCAAAATCGTGAAGGAAACATTATTTACATAATTTTTGGTTTATTCATATTTGTTCCAGACAAATAATATTTTGGGCACAGGAGTCCATTGGGTAATTCATTTTGTCTTGGAATCAAGAGCCTTCTAGAGAAGTGCAACATAGTAGGCAACAAAAAATAGTTCAGGTAATCATTGTTGTTGCTGGCTCTTTGGTGAGCAAGGACATCTCAGGATTCGTTACTGCAGTGCCACTGATTCATTTCAGCTTAGTGGATCATTTCTAACACAGCTAAAACTTCAAGAAGAAAGAACATGTAATTTCCATGCCTGTAGATCACCTCAGTTAGTTGCTATTTCTCCTTCTCTATTGCCTTCAACTACTTCTATAACAAAATTTAGCTGAAGCTCAGCATTTTCAGGCTTATGGGTAAAGCAAGACATGGCTGGAGCAGGAATACCCTAAACCATTTCAAACATTTGTATGCTCAAAAGCTATATTTTGACTGGTGTGATCTTCTAAGACTGCTTTACTTATCTCCCCCCTTTTTTTTTTCCGCAGGGCTCATATTAATGAAGTTTAGTCATATTGCTGAAATGTTGCACATTTTTATATATTCTGTGCCTGCATGGTACACTAACAAAATTGTTACAGAGAAACTAGCCCTATCATTTTTAATTCCTGTAGCTTCATTGTTAGTAATCTATGCTGCGGAAGTTCAGGTCTTCATTTCAAAGGAAAAAAATAAGAGTAAGGAAAACTTACATTTATAAATTAGAAAGATACTTGTCAGAAGTAGAGTAGCTGTACGGCTTAAATGTGGTTAGAGGGCAGCTGTCAGAAAGTTTGCTCAATTTATGTATTGCAAATTTAAAATTTTTGACTGGACAATTTAAGCTATACTAAAGGAAACTACGGCACTTAAGTGACTTTAAATTCATGCATACAAACCCTCTAATTTAATTTAAAAGAATCCTTTAATGTAGCATCTGCTTAGATGCAGTAATTCAGCCCTATTAAACTATGGTACCACTTGCAATGAATCATCAATGGCTATAATAGCTTTCCAATATCTTTTCAGTTTAAAGCTGAACAAATCAAAAGCTATTAAACCCTAATGAAAATCTCCCAAAATACGCTTGTACGATGAAGGCCAGCATGGCCTCACGCCTTCTCCTACTTCACAGCAGTTGCGTATTGTGAACACTGTGGGTGTTCACTTCAACATGATTAGGTTCACAGAGTGGCAGAGAGAAGGAAAAGATGCTCTGCAGTAATCCAAACTCGTTGTGCTAGCAATGTTTTTGACAGATAAGTTGGCAATAATCTGGATATTTTTGTCCCAAATAATGAACCTTGCATCTGAAACTGAATTATAGAAAACAGAAACTCCTCTGTGGGCCAGCTCTCCATCTGGTGTAATTTGGCATAGCTCATCTGGCTATAATTCATCAAATTTTATAGGATTTTTTGCATTTAGAAAATAGTATTAAAGAAAGAAAATGTAAATTAAATAGAAAAAAAATATTCAAAGGTAAGAAATTTTAAATTAAGATGTTATTTTAAAGCTGATCTGGATAATACTGGACCCTTTTGTGATGCGTTGAACAGATTAATTCTCCTTGATATTTGCTTACTGACACTGGTGATTTTCTTGGTGTTACACCTTTTCCATCCTTGACTTTATTAGTTATCTACTAGTTTCAGATATACAAGTCTATACATACCAGAAGATATTGTGAAATTTTTACTTAATGAGCTATAATTTGCCAGAGAAGATGATTTTGGACACAGCTTACATTAAACCACAAACAGTTAGAGGCTACTGTAAGCTTCAGTCCACCCAAAGTGAAACATTTTGTTTTGGCTTACAAAAGAATTATTCTATGTTGCTGCTAACAGGCAGTCACTCTTGCCAGAAGAGATATACAACTTTTTGGCTCAAGAAAGTATCTTTAAAGGGCCTCTCAGCATGTTTTGGTCATTTTTAAATGAAGACAACTAACTTACAACAATTTGACATCATCAAATCAAAACTCCAAATCAAAAAATAGACTTAAAACTCATTTGTACCCTGAAATCTTCAACCTGTTCTTACATAGTGTCAAGACTCTTCTAATTTATTATTTTTTATGGAATTTTTTTTTTTTATTTTGGATTGTTTTGCTACATTTTGTACTTTTTGAAGTTTTTGTTGCACCTGAGCATCTTAATCAACATTTTTTGTATCAGGAGATGAAATTATATTGTAGTTACTGACTACTGTTTAGAATCTGATTTGACAAATCGGTTGATTTTTGTCATAAAATTAAAAATATGAAGTCTTAGAGATATGTCTGGATTCAGAATCCAATACTTCACCAATGAGAAGAATAATTTTCTGATCATATGTTTGGATCAGAGTAGTTGTCTATGTATGTTACCTGTTGAGAAAAGACAAAATGTAATGAATTATATGCAGATATAGTCAGCAAGTTACTAGCTTTAGAAGAGTTAGGTTTCCTGGTTTTGACCAAAATGTCACAGCTAATCAAGGTTTTAAAATAACTAGACTAAAATCTGTCACTTAAACATTAATTTGGAATGTTCCTGAGGGGGGTATTTTTGCTAATATAGTGCAGATTGATGTGATATTTAAAATAAGATCATTTTAGTAAAGCTAGCCATGTAGGATGTGGAATAATCATTGCGTTTTTTGACCACTTGTACATGACCAAGTAAAAACCTTTAATCAATTGAGCTGTCAGGTATGATATCTCAAAAGTTAGATAAAAAACTTTCTACCTACAATAGCATCTGAAATGACAATTTTCCTTACTTTTAATGAAATGCAATAGAACTTATCTATATGTATAATTCTCCTTGATCTTACTCTTGATTTTGTGATAATATGCCATGGACCTGAACCTCCTTTTGCACCCTTGGCAACTGAATTTCACCTCAGGAAATGTTATTCTCATCCTTACATATAAGGGTTTTATTTGTAGAAACTGGGCAGGTGATACACGCCTTCAGGGCAAAGGAAACCTATACACAAGAAGTTCTTTCACAGTGATGAAAAAAGTGAGGACAAACCAGAAAATGTATTTCTTCTGTAATGTTGTGAATCATTACCTATGATAAGCTGAGATGTTACACATTATTTCACCCTCCAGGCACCCTTCAAACAGACACACTTGCAGAAACCCACAGAGTAATGTCATACCGAGTGTGATGCTCAGTCTGGGTACTAAATCTCTGCATTTTTCTTAAATCCCTTCCGTCACTGGAGTTCTCATTACTACATTCCTGTTCTAACGGAGCCTAATTTAAACCTGTGCAACTGCATTTATTTATGCAGAAGAAAAATAAATGAAGTTTTTTTTGCAGTATTTTTCAATTTATAAAGAACTGTTTTACCAATGCATGCATGGAATTGTCTTACCAGTATGTGCTTAACTATATTAGAGAACTTTCTGAAAATTTGACTCCAAGTGTTTCTGAAAATGGAATGCATGTGGTATGTAAGCTTATATGGATATTGCATATTAGTTTCTCCTACAGTGGAAAAAAATATGGTAGAGAAAGGTGCATCTTCTATGATTCTTTATATTAATTTTATTAAATACTTGCATGTAAAATATTGGTATGTGTTTGTAATTTATTGTGTACTCTGAAGGTGTTTGAAGTTTGTTGAGTGATCATTTTTAAGACAGAGTGATGCATGTATTACTGCATATGTCAAATCAATGAATATGTTAATGAAAGGAAATAGCATGGATCTCCTGCTTATGTGGTCTTAGAATTTTTAAGGAAGATAATCAAGCACACATACTGCCATTTTTCCACCAGAATTTAAATGAGTGAAAAAATGTTAAGGTAACAACCCCGATTTATGATGGTGACACAGTAAGAAATTATTGCATTTATTCCTATATTTTCAGAAGAAAGCTTAATTTTGATTGCTTCAAGTTTTTAGAGTGCACATATACATAAAGTATATGCCTGATTTTCATGGACTAGTCTCATGAAAATCAGAGCTATTTAACATATCTGACATCAGGCACCAAAGATATCATAACTAACTTTTGAAAAGGGAAGCCATCTTTCTTAAAAGAATGAAAGAAAAATGTGGTAGTGAGATTAGTTTAAATATTAGAGAAAATGGTTCAAAGTTAAATAAGTTTTAGAGAAAACATACTTTTAAAATGTAAATGAAATTAATTTAGAAAGGATTTATTTGCCAATGCTTGTGATTTCCTATGTACTGATTTCCTTGAAGGTGGCAAAATAATTCCCATGTAAAATATTGATCCTGTTTATTCTTAAAACCTTCTGTTACTTCTGTGTCTGCTTCTGGTTAAAATCTGTTTGGTTTGTTGCAGTACATGGCGTTTGGGAGGAATGGTCACCTTGGAGTTTATGTTCATTCACATGTGGTCGAGGCCAAAGAACTAGGACAAGGTCATGTATACCTCCCCAGTATGGGGGAAGATCATGTGATGGCCCGGAAACACAGCATAAACCTTGCAATATTGCACTCTGCCCTGGTGAGCTCAAATAGCAACTCTCTGCTTTTATACGGTGCATTCGATGTGGGTTGTTTGTGATTTCTTTTATTGTCTTTGCACACAGGAAAAAAAATGTAATGCTAAGTGAGTGGACAGGATAATATAATTCATATTTCTGACTGTAATGATTAAAGGATATAATCAGGATGGTAACTGAGATACTGCACAAGCAGACAATCCTTAGTTTCTTCAAGATTCTCTGTAGGGCTCAGTATGTTGTGTAGGAAATCTTGATTCAGGGTAGGTCTTAGAGGATGAAAAGGCAAACAACTTGCTGGGCGTGTCTTAAAGGAAGACAGTCAGAGGTCACACAGTTTGTGTCCACCATATCTGTTTAAATTATGTTTGCTCAGAGGGTCACTGTAATTATTTATTCATCATACAACAAACATTTGGGAAAATGTAAAATTAATTAATTTTTATTAGTTTACTCAAAATGGATATAATTTACATGTGCATGGAAAGAAAGGCTGACACAAGCAAGGGCATTATTCAAATCTCAGTTAAGCCCTTAAAGTAAGGATTTTAAGCATCTCATTTCTGGGAGTTAGCCTCTAAACCACTGTCAAAAAACTACCCCCAACCAAGTAAACAATGTGTGGGCTTCATGTTAAACTTGCCATCCACTGAAACTGAAACTAACTCAAAAAAATAACCTATTCTTTCAAAACTGATTTTAAATTTTTTGTCCATAGATTATGATTAATTTTGACCAAAATTTTCAATATCGTAGAATCATTTCAGTTGGAAGAGACCCTCAGGATCATCAAGTCCAACCATAACCTAACCTAGCTCTAGCACTAAACCATGTCCCTAGGAACCTTGTCTAAATGTCTTTTAAACACCTCCAGGGATGGGGACTCAACCACTTCCCTGGGCAGCCTGTTCCAATGCCTGACAACCCTTTCCATGAAGAATTTTTTCCTAATATCCAATCTAAACCTCCCTGGTGCAACTTGAGGCCATTTCCTCTTGTTCTATCACTTGCTACTTGGTAGAAGAGACCAACACCCTCCGTGCTACAACCTTCTTTCAGGTAGTTGTAGACAGCGATAAGGTCTCCCCTCAGCCTCCTTTTTGTCATATGTGTGTATATATATGTATGTATGCATATATGCACACACTTATACATGTATATGTGTGTGTATATATGTTAAAAATACCTAAGTATTACAATGAGTTCAGTAACCATAAAGAAGATTATATATATAACAATATCTTATGATTATTGAACTCATTGTAGTACTTAGGAATTAGAAAGGTATGAGGTAGCTGTAATGTGAGAAATTTCTTTCAAGAGTTCTCTTTGACAGTGTGAAGGTTGCCCTTGCAGTAGGTCTGTAGAATATCTGTAGTTCACAACATTGCTGTAAACAGATTCTCCATGGCCAGAGCTCTTCCTGAAAAGGGTGGATGGATATTTCATTAGCAAATGGTTGTTTGATGATTTGAAAACAGAGATGAAGGAAAAAATGAAAATTAGTGTCTGAGCTTTGCTTTTCTTCTGGTCAGCAAATCATAATCCAACTTTAGAACAAAATTTGCGGAAAAGTTTCAGTGTTGAATGCAGCTGCAAAAATTTTGAATTAATCCAGTTTTTGGCCAAGTTGGCTGCAGTGCAGTTTTACATGTGCCTACACAAAAGTAATTAACATGATACATGAGCATGAAGCAGAGTTGACAAGAAGAGAAATGCCAAATAAAAATAGCAGAGAAGAAATTAATGTGTTCAGTTCACTTCAGTGTTGCGAAGAAACACAAAAGATACTACAGCTAATCTGTCAAAATAAGCAGTTATTTGAGAATTCTGTATTTTGAAGATTCATTTGTACCTAAATGACTTTCACTAGAGGAAATTATATACTGGTTACATTTAAAAGTAACAGTTTAAATCTTTGCTGAATGTTAAGATTTGCTGTCCTTTGAATGTTCCATTTTATAAGGGAATCTTCATGTTGAATTCTTTAGTCTTTTAACGGTATTGCTGAAATAGAAAACTCGCACACTGATTGCTCCTAAAGGTAAAGAAGGGAGATGTATGAAATATATATGAGAAGCCATGGAATGAGTTTTCTCCAAAGCCACCATAATAATTGATTCAATCTTTCCTACCCCAAATAATAGTATACAGCAAACTGAAGAGGGTGCATTGAAATGTAATTTCCTTAAGGTTTTCCTCTTCACATAAAGCTTTTATGATTAATGAGTGCAACTAGCTAACATGTTTGGAAAGATTTCCATTTTCTGCTGAATAAATTATCGGGGTGCAGCTTCATAGCTTGACAGGTATCTGCATTTAGAAGTGCTTCACAACCAGGCATTACATAGAATATTTAATATAGAACTTTAGGAAAAAGCCTCAAAACCTCTCTTCATTTAATTCACTGGTTACTGAGATCCTGGACATCAGAGAGACGGGTAGTATCTTTGAACTGTTAGAAACATTCTGTGTTTACTGTCAGACAACAGTAAAATAGTTTACCTCCATATTTCACTGAGCAGTGGTGCACCCATACAGGCACAGTATGTTAAATCACTCACTTTAAGATTCTGCTTCCTATTTTGGTTATTAACACCAGAAAATTTGGAAGCTGCTATTCCAACCCTTCTTTAGAAGAATCCTGAAATTGGGCCTTGGCAAGTGTGCCAAGTGAAGTTACTAATTTTCAGCAGTGGTGCTTTTATGGCCATAGTAGTTATAATCCCAGGTTTTCAAGGATGAGTGTTAATCAAAATTGTATTACAACTTACATTTTGAGTTTATATTGGGTGACTGCAGGTGCAGTGAGGAACTGCTGATTGCTGAACTCTGTATGAATGCAGGATTCTGAATTAGCACAATCAGTAATGACACATTTCATAATGCTTACCCATTTTCAAAAATACTGTCTAGTCCTATTATCTGTTATAGAGCACAGAATTTTTCACTTGTATGAGAACTTAATTGGTTTATTTATTTATTATTTTGGGTTTTAATATTTTAATTTACCTCAAGAAGCTTTCTGATATACAAAATTAAAGTCCTAAACCTTTAGTCATGGGAATATTCATCCAAACTCAAATCCAAACCATATCTATAGTGTTTAAAAATTCAACTTGACAAATTCAGAAAGAAGATTATGCAATGTGCAAACATAAGAGCAGACTTGAGGAGGAAGGCAGGCTGTTTCTGTCCTGCATTTTCCCTCAAAGGAATGTTGAAGAACTGGGATCATTTACCTTACAGAGAGGCTTAATGATACAAATATATTCAGAATTTTAAGTATAGAGAACAGAGACTGTATGTCAAGCATAGTGGTAATTCCTGTTTTCCTTTTCCCATTTAACTAAAGAGACCTCATTTCACAGTCAGAATCACCACAGCTGTAATAAATCACTTTGAAGGGGTCAGGGTTTACATGATACAAGATTGGTATGCAAGCAAAATCATAATTTATCCTTTGTTATATCAGTATATAATTAGAGGACATGAAACATTATTTACTTGAAGAAAAAGGAAAACAGTTTTAAAGGATTTTAAAGTAGCTCATAATGGTGGTTTCTGTGTTCGATCGCTGTAAGAAGTCAAGCGTATTCAGGCCAGGGCCAGTCTGAGGGCTTGCATTCAGGCCTAAGCTGAACTCCCCTGCCCCAGAAGGGCGCCATGAGGCCCTGCCCGGCTCAGGTGGTAACTCCGCTGTGTCCATCTCTTTTGTGCCCGCCGTGCAGTCGACGGACAGTGGCAGGAGTGGAGCTCGTGGAGCCAGTGCTCGGTGACCTGCTCCAACGGCACCCAGCAGCGCAGCCGGCAGTGCACGGCGGCGGCCCACGGCGGCTCCGAGTGCAGAGGGCCCTGGGCTGAGAGCCGGGAGTGCCACAACCCCGAGTGCACCGGTGAGTACCCATGGAGCTGCGGCGCCATCTCTCCTGCTCGGGAGAGACCCAGGGGCTGGTCCTGCCCGTAGCTCTGAGACCGCGACTGGGGGTGCCCCGGCAGGATGCTGGGCTGCAAAGGTGCAGAGCAGCCAACTCCAGAGGGAGGCCTGGGGCCTCAATCATTCTATTTGATGAGACGAAAAACTGAAAAATATGTCTGGAATGGGTGCATGATGGGCTGCATATCAGCTTTTCAGTTTTATCACCATTTACAGGACATTAGAAAGAGATGTTTGAGGCCTAAAAAACTTGATAAAGTGTTTCATGAGCCTAGAAAGTAAATGTGTATGAACTGATTCCTTTTTACACCGAGACTACTTTGTGATTCTCTGGCACTGTAAAAATAGCTTTCCAGGGTGGGTAAATTACATTTATACCTACTTTTAAGCCTCATTTGCAGTGTCAGAGCATATAAAAATCAAGCTTCTAAAACACCATGTGAAAAAAATGTTTTTATGTAGTTTTTTAAAGGGTAGTGATGCATGCTGTAAAGTATAGTGCTACAACAGCACTATACAAGTATATATATTAAAAAACCAAAACAAAACACAGAAAGGACAATGTCTGTTTTGCAGTCTAAGTGTAAGTTAATGTGTGCCACTTTTTATTTTATCTTAACATGTAAGTCATTTAGACAACAATGCCATATTTAGGTGCCAAGCGGAGACTTGCCCATCTTCCACATACCTACATTTACCACGACTGTCACTGTTGGTTATAACTGGGACGCTTTCTTCTCTTACACAAGTAAAGAGCAACTTATCTGTCCTCCTTTATGACTGTCATTATGTCACCACTGTAACTATATTTTTCCAAACAGCAAATGGCCAGTGGAACCAGTGGGGCCACTGGAGCGGCTGTTCCAAATCCTGTGACGGTGGCTGGGAGAGGCGGATAAGGATCTGTCAAGGTGCTGCCATGACTGGACAACAGTGTGAAGGAACTGGAGAGGAAGTTAGAAGATGCAGTGAACAGAGGTGTCCTGGTGAGATGCAAATATAATAATTGTTATTATCTACACTACAGTATGGCTTACTTTATTGGCCATCTTTAGGAGAGACCAGATCAATGTCCATAGAGCAAAAGCCATAAAGAGCCATATCTGGCCTTGCTTTACACGTCACTGATGTTTTTCTCAGCAGCATTGTGCTTATGTAGCTCAGTGTAAGCTAGCCCTATTGGATATCTGAGCAATGCATCATGTTTTAAATAAATCAAAATGCCATAGTATAACATTTTATCAGGGAAATATATCATTGTGTAGGTATGCCTACATTATTTGGAGCAGCAAGGATTTGCTACAGAAAATCTCTCTGAATGCACTGTTTTTCATAATATCAGGTCTGGTTTTGTAATCGTGGCATTCCTTTTGTCCAGTGTGGAAGAGATGTCTTTGTAATGCATTTGGCATAAATTTCAGTGCAGTAAAGATAAAGGAAAAATTGTAACTTACTGTATAGAAAGAAAGAAGACATGAGCAAAATTTTATAAAAAGCAAAGTAATTTAAAATGAAAAAAGTCACGTCTTTCCTATTCAAAATATATTTATTTGCAGCACATTTTACTTTGCCTTCCCAACAAATATGTCTTTCCCACTGAAAGCCAGTGAAAGTGTACTCTCGAGCTTCTTCAGAAGTGATGGACAAACAAAAACAATTGTTGAATCTGATCATATTTATGTGTAAAAACACATTGTCCCAAAGTAAAAGAATGCACTGTTGGGTAGGTGTAAGATATCAAAATAAGGTGTAAGTAGCATCTTAGCCATGTTGTGTTCTGAACTGCAAGCCAGAAAGCAGCAATATTCAGTGTAGCAATCTCTTTGACTTCTAGTCATTTCGATGGTGATGTTCTCTGCTAGTCAGTGAAAGGACCTAAATGGCAGGGATGCTTTGGGTCAGGAAAAGGGAAATATATCAGATGTGAATTTTGTGTTGTCAAGCCCACATTTTCATAAGAAGCACATTTATCGTTTGATAGCCATCAAAGAACAGTTTTCAAGGTATTTGCAGTACAGCAAAACAATGAATCTCGTATTCGAAGAACAACAAAAGGACAATTTGTAGCTATAAAGTTATAATACTATACTGGAGAAGTTAACCAAATTTAACTTACTTCTAAAATGATCGCTTTAATTTTGATAAAACATTCATCGTTTGAAAAGCAGTACAAAACAGTATTTGTATTGGATTCCTAAACAAATTATAATTTCCATAGTTAATGCAGACTTCCTCTATGAAAACACAGCAATCAGAGAAGGTTAATGTGAATCTCCTCAATAAGCAGACATTCAGATCAACCACCTTCTGCTTATAAAACCATTCTTGAAATAATTTGCATTTTTATGTTTAAAAGTAAAACAATATTGCTGCAGTCCAATTTTCAAAGGTTGCCACCTGCTGTTAATAGAATATTTTACAGATGTATTTACAAGTCAAATGCACACAGATTTATTTGCCATTTGATAAATTTATTTATTTACTTGATTATTTCCAGATTAGAATAAGTATGCTTACAGAAACCATAACCTAAAGCACCTTTTAACAAGATATACTTGTGCAGAAGATTATACATGAATAACAGATTTAATTTATCTGTTTCTAGATCAACATTTACTAAAGCGTCTCAAATTTAAATGTAGACAGTGGATAATTTACCAGAATTTTATAAAATGATATACAGATTTACATTTTATAAACACCAAGCAAAATTGAAAAGTTCTATACAGAGATAATCCTTCAAAATATAAGCAAATTTCTTTATTTTAATGCTTTACAGAAAGTTAAATTATAGCTGGCTTTAAACTGTGGAAGAAAAAGCTGAACAAAACTTTTTTCTATTATGCTGCCCACAATTAATAAGTTACTTTTCAAACAGAGCTGTTCACTTGACTAACTGAAAATCTTGAGTGGACTTTTTGCAGTTTCAGTTCTGCATTATCTGAACATTATACAAGATTTTCTTCACAGTCAATCAGTTATTCTCTTTGAATGGTTTGGGAAGGTACCGAATTACATCAGACACTCCTAGAAGCTGAATATAAGCAGCACTAAGAAAGGCAGGCTCAGAATTGTTATCTGAAAGTTTCTCAGACAGCTTGGTTTCTGGACAGATGTTGAGTATCTTTCTTTGTGATTTATTTCTATTCACGAGTAAAAAATTTTAAACTGTGGTTGTTTCCTTTCATTGTGTAATATTCTGGGAATGAAAAACAAAGATCTGAAGATACCATGGCTTCAGTCATTTCTCTCTTGTTGTATCCCAAATGTTTAACTTCAGCTTTCACTCCTAGTAGGTCAGCAAGTGTTAAGGATTTAGTATTCTTCAATTTTAAGAGTACCTTAGGTCTTAATAATATAGTATTGGTTTCCAGAAATACTTAATTCCATAATAGTTCTATAATAATTCTATACGTGTTCCAATATTTATGCTTTATCCAGATTTTACTCAAAACAGATCCTCAATACTTTTCTCATAAGCCGATTGTCAGTGGTAGAAAACATAGTATAGAAATTGTATTGACCAAAATATTACTGAAAACAGGATAGACCACCTTGTTCGTTAACAAAAGGATAATGGTGTGCAACTGCTCACAACGACTAGCCAGGTTCTTCAGAGGCAATACTAGCTACATAAGGTAGAAGTGAGAAGGGGGAAAATTCAAATAATTGTCAACAACTAAATAATAAAATTAAACCTTTGGGCTTTGTTTTTTCTTTGATTACAACACTATTCTACAGGAGTTCAAAAGCTTTTTTCTGTTGCCTTTTTTAAGACAATTTTGCCTGTGGCATTGAACTAGGATTCAGGAGAGGAGCTGTAGTTCTAGCTTCATTTGTGAGCTACTGTGTGCTATTGGCTAACTTGCTTCACCCTTTCATTACCCTTTCCCATATTTAGTAGCTGCCTAGGGAGATTGTAAATTCGGTGAGGTTGTGTGTGTCTTTTGCTTTGTCTTTGTGTTGTACAGAGCTTCTTCAGATTCCAGATGGGTTGATTACCTCTTGGAGATGCATGTACTCTCACCAGTAATGTCAGAGCAAGACTGTGCTCCTAGATCAGTGATTTTATTGTTTGTTCTTAGGTGGGATGAGTTCAGGCCTATCAATACAGGGGTATAATGTGGTAAAATTGAGTACATGCTCTGTGTGGGAAGATATTGCTGAATCACATTGCCAGTGAAAGAGACATCTGCTTTTATATGCCAATTTTAGCAAATTTACCTCAGTATTTGCTGTATGCTTCTAAATTTTAGCAATTTTCTATGATTTTGTACAGCTAACTCACATTTATCTGTGGGTGTTATGAATTAATTGTGCCATAGTTACAGGAACACTTGAACTGGTCCTGAGCGAAGCCAGCAGGGCCAGCGAGGCTTTTTAACTCAGATGTAATACCCCTCCAGCATGACTGCAATGTCTCCATGGGCAACATGCGTTGGAGCCTCACAAATGCTTAAACGTGGGTGGATATCTGATTAGTAAGCTCTGCCAGATATACTTTAGCTTTGGGAAGAACTAGTTTGTTTATTATGCAGAGCATTCCTTGATCCAAGGTATTTGTACAATGCATTGAAAGGCACAGAGTCAGCCAGGGACCAGGAAAACCTCTTTGCCTGGGCTACGTGATACCTCTTCCAAGCTCTGACTTGCTCCTGCACCTCTTTCCTGATAACTCCAGGTCTTGGGAATGCCTTTGAACACAACACACAGGTGCACAGAATATCTCTGTCACTAAGCTTAAGTTAAAACATAATGTTGAGTTCTGAAAAGTGTGACACAAAAGCACACAAGTAATATCCTTTCAGTCAGATGGGAAATCTCTGATATTACCTGTAACTAGCTAACATAAAAGAGAAAATACTCTGTATATAAGTGTGTAAATGTATATATATGTATTTATAGATTTTTTTCAGAAAAAAACCCCCACATTCAGTATTGGGACGGAGTTTTAGTTCTGTGAATCAACACCTAAAGTGTTGTTTAGTGAACAGAACACGTTTGAAATATTCACAGCTGCATGAAAAATATACTTCTCAAACAGCTCTAAGCTTTCGCAAATTTATGTAATTTATAATGGTACCTCCTCATTATGTTAATTTATGCTTCCCAAATCAGAACATTTCTTTTGTTTATGAGGTCATAATAGGATGGTAATTGCATTTGCTTATGTCACCAGATGGCTTATGTTTATCAAAATCTGGCTTTTCCCATTGTAACATTGGCCTGATGCATTCACTTTTTGGGCATGTCTGAAGCAGGGTTAGTATTCTAGACTACAAATATAACCAACTTTCTCTGGGTTTTGCCATTAATGGATCTCTTGCTTTTTAAGCAGCACCAACTGCCTTGATTTATGATTCAGGAATGCTGATGTTGAGGCAAATTTAGCAAGCAATTTTTCTGCCCAACCGTGATTCATATTAGTATTACTGAGCCATCTGCAAGGTATTTTTTGTTCTCCACAAAAAGAGGGTACAGCTTTGTGTGGAAGTCTGCTCAGTTCCCTTACTCACCTCATTCTTCTGTCAGCAGGAGTACAAGATGGACAGTTTTATGGGTCAGGTAATGGCATGGGCAAAATCTGCAGTCCGTTCCTGTGTCTGCTAGAGATTTCCCATTCAACCATGGGTGAATCATTGCTTTCTGCCTGATCACCCCATCTGCTATAGTAATAGAATTTCCTTTCTCTTTTTCTTGTTTGGTAATGGCTTTGCTGCAATACAGTAGGGTTACAATTTCCCTGAAATACCTATAATAATACTTTTAAACAACTCGCGGCTTTTCTCTGCTGAACTTGGAATGAATTAGATTTCAGTAACTACCATTTGTTAGTGCTTTATGTTGTGAGACAACTTCAGCAAGATATTTACTGTGTTAATCTAATTTACTCAGAAATCATAAACTGGGTATCTACAGTAAAAATTCAAAGAGCAAAAGCAACCTGTAAGTCATGAGCATATGAAAATAAAATGAAGCATTTGCAGAAGCTTCTTTATCCCCATACAGCTCTGTTACTACAAAATTTTGAAAAATATTTGTTCCCTTTAAATGGTGTAAAGTAAAGGGCCATTTTGTTTCATAGCCACTCAGTCCCACATTATTGACTATGCTTGCTTAATTATGAATTTGTACTGAAATACATTTCAAAGAAATAACCTGCTTTTTGGTCTTCAGAATATACAGCTCTTATTTGATACCCTTAGCACTTCTAATGTTTCAACTGTGATTTCAGAACTGATTCTTTCATATGCAGTTCAAGTTTTAGAAAAATCTTTAAGAACTTTAGTGTAAGGTAAGCATCACAACTTATAACATTCTAAGTATCATAATCTTCCGATAGATGCTTAATATTATTGATCAAAATAGAGCATCAGTAAAAGATTCAAATCTATTAGCATTGCAGCTACAACCTAAAGAATGTTTGTTTGCTGAAGAGAATAAAGGCACAGACTCTATGAAATAAATACCATCATAAAGACAGATACTATACAAAAATTTCAGGTTTTTCCTTTTTGTACTTCATCCTTAAAATTAAACCAAACGATGTTAACATATACATCTCAGGAAAAATTAGGACAAGATTGAAGACCTACTTTTCTCATATAAAATATCTGTTGTGCATTAATGTTTCTATTTAAATCCTCATTTCTAAATGGCAGCACCTTATGAAATATGTCCTGAAGACTATTTGATGTCAATGGTGTGGAAAAGGACCCCAGCTGGGGACATGGCATTCAATCGATGTCCTCTCAATGCCACAGGTACAGTATTACTTTGAAATTGTACAATGATGAAAGAGAGGAGAAATCTTTCGCATTGTGTTCTAGACATAGTCATTACTAGGCTCGTATACTTAAATATATATGCCTACATGTGAGTACATCTATACAAACCACACATATTTACATATGCATATACATACATATAGTATATACATGTACATATACTCTGTCTCTCATAGGTTACATATATGCATGGGTCTGTGGTGTGTATACATGTATACACATATATATTCACATTATAGCTGGAGAGAAAAAGCTGAGAAGAAATCAGTTTGACAGGACTTATCAGACAAAGTGATGAAAATGAAGCAAAACATAAAAATCTTTTTAATTAAGTAAACACTGCTAAAAACCCACCAAGTGAACATTGAAATGTGTTTCAGAATCTTAAACTACTCCCTGTATACTGAAGATCATTGTCTGAAATTGTTTCTGTGTGTACTTTTAAAATAGCTTTGAAAGTAGTTTAAATAAGGTTCATTCTTTCCAATTACTCTCACTGATATATTTTCTGTCTTCTTTGTGACTTACAGGCACCACTAGCAGACGCTGCTCTCTCAGTGTTCATGGAATGGCCTTCTGGGAACATCCAAGCTTTGCTAGATGCATATCAAATGAGTACAGACACTTGCAGCATTCAGTAGGTGCAAAGCCAGCTTTAGTACTTGCTCTGTTTATTCATTACTAATCATTGGTGTAAAAAAAACCCCTTATTATTTATTCTCAAGTCAGATTTCTGATAAGAAATGCCAGGAGGAAAATGGACCTAAGAAAGAATAATTTGTGTTAATGTGTATTATTCTAATTTTGTATATTGCTGATGTTTGAGTTAAAGAAGCTTTGTCTTACTGTAGAAATGGAAAAATGAATCAGATTCCCTTTTTTCATGTTCACTGTGTGAAATTTTTATAGGGGTCATAGGTAAGACATGTTTTGATTTATTAGAAAACGAGATGTGAATAAATGAGATTTACTGGAAGAGTGACCTGCTGAGTAATTTTATAATACCTTGAATTCTTTAACTGCACACTAGGAAGTCAGAAATGATATTTCTTTTTGCTATCAAATTTAGAACTTCACCTTCAAATATATGAATAGGAGATGATTATACAGTAAAGCTGTTGCAGTGTCTTGAAAAAGTAAAGTAACTCCAGATGAAGAAATACAGTGGGCTTTTTTTCAGTATGCTTAACAAAAAGTTTCTTTGCAAAGCATATGCATTATACATTTATCTGCTACCTAAATACGTTTATATGCTTAGATGTAATGCATTGTATATATTACATTATAAATCTACTACCATGGTATATGCTAGGTATATTAATTACA
This sequence comes from Caloenas nicobarica, assembly GCF_036013445.1. Lineage (NCBI taxonomy): Eukaryota > Metazoa > Chordata > Aves > Columbiformes > Columbidae > Caloenas > Caloenas nicobarica. The sequence continues at coordinate 30,759,347 of NC_088247.1, forward strand.
GCCATATATTAATTTCCATAGCCAAAGCATTCAGCCAGGTTAATACCATTGTGGGGAGAGCTCCTTTGACAATTCTCATGGACAATGCTTTTGCCTGCGTGATGTACTTTACTGACATTCTCACTACTCTGCCTCCTTTTCCAAGGGCCACTGCTCCATTAATCATTCAGCAGAGGGCACTAATACAGCTGTGTGCTTCATAACTTCCCAGCCTCTCAACCGAGTGCAACACTTCTGTAGCATGTTTAAAAATCTTTGGTAGCTTGAAAAGTAGTAGTCTGGCTGTCATTCCTCAGATCTGGCTTGCCTCTTGGAGGAGATTTTTATGAATTCCTTCGAGATGTATTTCTGTTTCATTAGATTCCAACTTAATTGAGGCCTGTGATTCATGGTAAGCCAAAGCAAGCATTACTTTTAGAATAACAGAATAAAGTGTCAAAGCAATTTTCCCCACTGCAGAGAAACCTTCCTATTTTATATAGCTGTCTGCATATTGCTCTATCCCTTTAGTGTTCATGCTGCAAAAAAACCAACATTAAGTTGCCTGTAACTGTTTTGCATTTTACATTTTTGATATTTTATTCTTCTGCAACAGCTGCATATAATATGTCTAAACGTACCTTATGGACTTGGACAGCAATACATTTCTATTTCATTTCCTTAGAGTCTGTATTTTGGCAAAGAGTACAAACAAGGCAATGACTGTAGGTAATATACATACAGCTTTGAATATTCATAATTTCATATTGCAAAACAAAAAATTCACATTTAGTGATTGAAAACATTGAGGTACTTCAAAGTAAAGCAAATTGCTTCTCTTTAACTTGCTATTTTTGCATTTAAAGATTACAATATTCTGAAATATTTAAGGGATTTTGAAATATTTTCGGGATTTTGAAAAATTTTAAAGGATTTCTTCATCTTGACCTGCCTGAGCAGAAGACCATCCCTTTAGAGTACTGTTCCTCTGCTCTTACCTTTTACATTTCATGTCAACATTTATTTACAGTGTTGATCCTCATGCCACTGATTCTGTAGTGATTTTCACCCTTTTATTTTTATGTTATTACTAGAAGTCATTCATAAGCAACTCAAACAGTGGGAAATGCTCTTTCATGTTACTCAGTGGTTTAACTTACCTGGCTAACTTTTGGTGAGGTGCTGATATTTTTTGAAGATCTGCAAGTCTGCCTGGCAGGAAGGGGTCCTTGTTGGACAAAAGAAGGCATTTCAAACCCAGATCAGATGTATCCGTTCTTCTATATTTCCTTTTTCAAAATATTAAATACGATTAGACCACACTGTGAAATAATCTTGTGCCAAAGAACATTTAAAAATAGCTAAAGCTTCTTTAAAATTACACAAGCATCTAAGCATCATCTTATTGCTGCACAAAATTTCAGTCTAGTTTGTATATATATAAGTTAAAGGAGAAAAGTGGATTTCTTTTATACTTGGGAGCTGTTCACAAAGAAAATCAGCTTGTCTTACATCTTACTGCTTCTCAAAGTGAACAACACAACATTTAAAGTATCATAGAAAACAGAGGTAAAGACCTATAAGTTCATCGCCCTGCAAATGTAGGCTTGTCCCCCCACGATACATATGTCAGCTCTATAAATCCTTGAAAATAGGACTTTATAAAGACGCTGCTGACAGACGGTTCTGCTATGATAAATATGTGTGCTTAGGAAAGCATTTATGAGATGCCTCAGTGTGCTTAACTTACCAATAATGTTATTTTACCAACTCAGACCAGGAGTAGTGGGGGGTGTCACTCAGTTCTGTGGCCGTTCCTGTAAAATCTGAGTCTGAGCTGAATCCCTTTCATTTCTTACCTGAAATATATCAAACAAAAGTAGGTGTATAGTCTTCAAAAATTATATTACTGAAGTTGATTTAGAACAGTTGATATACATAATATACATACAATATTTAATACCTTAATGTGTGCCCATCTGGATGAATATAGACAGGTCCCTGTCTCTTTGCTCTCCAAACAAATCATGTATGATCCAGAACCAGCCCAGAAGTCACGTAATTGAATTCACACAGTGCTGTGCCCAAGGAAATACTCTCTAAAGAAAGCTCACAGCTATACTAGTAAATAAACTGAACAGGGGGACTGCCCAAGCTTAAACACTGTCCTTGCAGTCATCTACACTGTTTAACTGTTTATCTGTTAGCATAATCCCTGATGTGATTTAAGATCATGCCAGTGAGCACTTTCCCAAACAGTGCCTAGCATCCTTTAGAGCAGGAGTGTCAAACTCATTTTCACCGGGGGCCACGTCAGCCTTGCAGTTGCCTTCGAAGGGCTGAATGTAATTTTAGGACTAGCTACTCCTACATTTATACAGTCCTAAAATTACACTCGGTCCTTTGATGGCAACCACAAGGCTGACGTGGCCCCCAGTGAAAATGAGTTTGACACCCCTGCTTTAGAGGATAGCACGGCAGAGAGACCATTCCCAGCAGGCAATAAAACCATCTTTTTCTGGGACAGAGGAAGGAAAGAGAGTTTAGCTTGAGGGATACAAACTCTCTATGCTTGTTGGACTTGGGGCTAGACAGTATTCCTGTGGCTGCTTTATTTACCTGTATTTACTATTTATATAACAAAAACTTACATTTGGGCAGCTTGGACTGTGGGTAGAGAAGTTCAGGACTGCGTGTGTCCATCAATGAGGCCACACCTGGAATACTGTGTTCAGTTCTGGGCTCCCCAGTACAAGAGGGATATGGTGTTACTGGAGCAAGTCCAGCAAAGAGCACAGATGATTAAAGGAAGAGCCTCTCTCCTGTGAGATAGGGCTGAGAGAGGTGCAGCTGTTGGGACCAGAGAGGAGAAGGCTAAGTGAGAATCTTATCAATGTACATAAATACCAGAAGGGAGGGTACGAGAAAGACGGAATCAGGCTTTTTTTCAGTGGTGCCCAGTGATAGGATGAGGGGCAATGGGCACAAACACAGGAGAGTCTGTCTGAACATCAGGAAACACTTTTTCACTGTGAGGGTGACTGAGCACTGGCACAGGTTGCCCAGAGAGGTGGTAGAATCTCCATCTCTGGAGACATTCAAAAGACATCTGGACATAGTCCTGGGCAACCTGTTCTAGGTGACCCTGTTTATCCTGGGGGGTTGGACCAGATGATATCCAGAGGTCCCTTCCGACTTCGACCGTTCCATGCTTTGTGATTTTATGGCTCCCATGACTGAAAAGTTAATTAATAGACTTTCACTCTAATATTAATCAGTATGATTTTTACTTTCTTCCTAAAGATAAGCTTCTTTTTACAAATGTTAACACAGATTTTCAGCAATGTCCATATTAAGCCAGAATTCTATGCCTGTATAGCGTAGAGTTTTACCACATAACCACAGGTAACTGACCCCTGAAGATTGTTTCCTTATTATATGTAGCTACAGTAGGTTCACTGCCTCATGCACAAAGCCTCTTGTGTTTTTACAGTTTTCTCTATTACTCACCTAGAAGTGACATGGGACAATTTTCAACCCTTATTAAGCAATATTAAAGTAGCAGAAACCCAGCTGGTGCCACATGTCCTTCAGCTTGACTCAAGACTTGTACGGAGACCAATATGGTAGCTATGTAAATCATGCTAAAATGGCATCTTTTCGTCTCAAAAGCCACTAGGAAATCAAATTGCAAAGGGTGGAGAGTCAGGAAAGTTAAAAATACACTTGTAGTGCTAAAAATAATATACTTTGCCCATAACCCCCAGCACCATGAAGAATTTAGCTCTTTTTTCAGCCACTTAAAGAATGTGCCAGTCAGAGTTACTACTACTCAGCACAGACATGTTCTGGCACCTCAAATGCAGGGTACTGGCACCTCAGAAGAAAGCAGGGTTTGACATTTGTTAAATGTCTAGATACGTGGACCACTTTTTGATACATATATCATGTTGTACTTAATATTCTATTACAATAGTTTCAGAGTAATTCAGTTTTTACTTAATGTATCTCCTAAACACATGCTTGAGATCAGGCTGTACTACATCTCCATTTTTTGTTAATGGGGAACTGGGGGAGACCAGTTAAGCAGGAAATTTATCTCTGGTCTTCTGAATTAGTGCCTAGCCACTGTTCATTCTAAATGTTCATATCCCTCCCTGGCATGGTAAAAATATAATAACTACAGGGCCTTTGAATCATAGAATGGTTTGGGTTGGAAGGGACCTTAAAGATCGTGTAGTTTCAATCCCTCTGCCCTGGGCAGGGACACCGTCCACTAGACCAGGTTCCTCAAAGCCCCATCCAACCTGGTCTTGAATACTTAGAGGGATGGGGCATTCACAGCTTCTCTGGGCAACCTGTTCCAGTGCCTCGCCAACCTCGTGGTGAAGAATTTCTTCCTAAGATCTAAACTAAATCTACCCTCTTTCAGTATAAAGCCATTACCCCTTGTCCTATCACTACACACCCTTGTAAAAAGTCCTTCTCCAGCGTTCAAGAGACTATACATGGGAACATGATGAAACAGTGAAGGGGAATGGTTTGCCTTGTGGAGTGGTGACTGGCAGTCAGCTTGCATTTTTCAAGGGCACAGTGCCCTACACAATTCATTTGTAGGAGCTTGAGTAAAAGCAGTTAAGAGGATGATGCACTTCAGTTGTGCCACAAACGTACAGCCTGTACTTTCGTTAGTTTATTTTACCTTGTGTAGTACGGAATACAGGTCCCTTTTAAAACTAGGGATGATAATTAGATCTCTTTGAATAACGGAACCAATTAGTCATGAATAATTTATCCAACATTTCATACAAATCAGTCATCAAATGAATTCAACAAATACTATTTGACCATCTTATACAGCTAGTTGACTAATATGAAAAATTATTCGCTGAACAAATTAAGGGACAAAAATACCAAAATCAATGAAATAAACCCTTGAGAAATTATTTGGTTAGCTCTCATAATAATACTTTAAGAACCTAATTAGGATTATTCTTACTAAAGCACTGTAAGTGGAAAATGCAGAGTGATAAATAGGTATGCTTTGCTTTCTGGAATCATGACCTAAGAGATCAAGCAATAACTCAATGAACAGAAGAAGAAACATCACAGATTATGTATCAGTTTTTGTTCTGGATTTCTTCTATTGCTATCGTGTGTTTGCAGTACTTGCATCTTTGCATTAAGAAAATGGTCTTGGTCAAGCATGATGTTTCAGGACTTTTACCAGTCATCTTTGCAGCTGAGAATGAATATTTTGCCCAATGACATAAAATTTATTAAATGTTTTCTTGAAAAAGAGGAGATTACAGCAAATAAAGTCTTCCAAGTATCTGTTTTATTGTGGATGGAGAGGAAGTAAAATCAGAAGGTTGTATAACATCTAGTGTCAGGGGACACTTTCTTCAGTTCCTTCTGGATAGTTCTTGGTCACATGCTGATCACCAGATTTCAGTGAACAGGGATTTCCCTGCTCTAATTCAAGATTATATTCTCAGAATTGGGAGGGTTTTTTTCCCCTCTGTCGGATAGGCGTGGTTTAGGTTTTCGGACCGTTTTACCAAATCAGTTACAGCTATAGCAGAAGTTATGGACCTTATTAAAGCCTATTTTCTCTTTCTACCTTTGTCAAAGAGCTTCATTTTCTGCAAACTGAACTCTTTTGGTCTAACTAGCATATTTTAATCTCTTTAAAGAGTATCTGTTGGTAGGTTAATGGACTGTTATATATAGAAAGGCAGATCAGATGATGATCTTGCTTAATTTGGACTAGTATTTTGTGAAATATGTTTTCATAAAAGAAAGGTATCTCCAAAATATGTCAAAGTATTATTCTGCATACCTGAAATTTTGTAAGTAGCTCAGACATTACACAGCTCCACTGACTGAATACACTGTCAAGTTATGTTTAGCATCGCCATGAGAGATTTCAAACTGAATCTTGTAGCAGAAAGACATTAAAGCAAAAGATTTACCGCATGCATGTATTTTGGCTGCCACAATCTGGCCAGCTGGGTTGTGTAATTGATACTTTGAGACAGACCATATTTCAAATTTAATCTTTTGTATTTATTTCATTTCTAAGATTTCAAGTGCATGTTAATAAGCTATTAATTGTTCTTATTGCAACTATTGTTTAGTATATCAAACAATATTTAATTTCTGGTTTGGTCCTTATTGCTTTTTAGATGTTAAGGCTAGACAGGTACTGTCATGCTTAATTAGCCTGACTTTCTGCATGACCTCTTCTTGAACTTGCATATTTCTCATAGGAAGACATCTAGTCTTCACTGTAAAAGTAGTGCAATGAAGAATGCATTCTCCAAGACATTTTTTTTCAATTTTCACTTCTCATGTTCTTGCAAGTTTCGACCAGCACACCTCAAGTGGTTGTGCTGAGAAATGTCACACTGTGGTATGACGCCTTGAGATTTTTTTGTGTTGTTCATTTGGATAAGCAGAGTAAAATCTTTCCTGAGAATAAGAAATGTAACTACTTGTAGTATGATTTGGTGTGAGTTACTGCAGGACCAAGAATAGAATCAGTGATTCGGAGCCTACAGGCCTATCTCAAATGGCATCTGAGGAAAAAAGAGTCACTGAAATGCCTCAAATAAGAGTTTATTTAATTTTCATACCCTCTTGAAGCCTATCTTGAAGACTAAGAAGCAAGACCCCAGCATTAGGAATATCCTACATCATCCTTTGTATGAACAACTACTTCTGAGAGGAATAGCTAAAGATTTAATCTGTTCTTAATCCATTATTTGGATGATAGCCACATAAATTAGAAAACAAAACAAAACAAACAAAACAAAGAACCTACTCACCTCCCTCCCCAGCCCCCTAAAAAACAAACAAACAAAAAAACCCATAAAGAAACAAAATACTTCAATCAGAGCTAATGCTGAGAATGAAAATTAGATTTAAATAGTTTAGTATGGAAGAAAAATGAGTTTTCATAGCTTATGAGATCTTTATGAAATGAATATCTGAAGCCTGTATGGCCACTTTTACGGAAAACTGTTAATGAATAAGACCTTAACACGAAGGACTAGCAGCTGATTTTGTGTAAATGGACAAAACACTTGAATACATAGGTCTATTTGTATTTTCTACTCTGTTATGCATGCATTCTAAGTGATAGGATTTCTTGAAACAGAAAAAAGAAATAATTTTGTGAGGGATCTACTTAAAAAATATTTGTAATATATCACAGATTCACCACACAATGGAATAGCCCTTTTGCATAAAGTGAGACTTACTCTAAATGGCTTTTGGACACTCTAGTTTGGAAGAGATTTGTACTATGCTCACAAATAATGAGGAAGACTAAAGCCCGTCATCAAGACACTTTGTTTCTGAAGGTCATCTCCCATATTATCAGAAAGTCTCTACTAATATAGTCCATTTTCTAAACCTGTGTAGCACCCTTTTCAAATCTGGATGATGCAATTCTACATTTAGTTGCTTTGATAAAAAGATGGTACTAATTCGTGCCAATTTGAGCCATATAACATCTAAAACAAACATGCATTTGTGCAAACTGGGCCGCTTTTCTGTCAGAAAGAGGAAGATGGAAAACTGGAAAACCTCTTAACATCTGAGAGTTAGGAAGGAAAAATCTCCATATGAAATATCAAAGTGGTGTCAAGATATTAGCACTTATGAAGGAGTATGGGAACTTATGCAGGTGAATCTTTGCATATCGAACTGATAACACAGCCATAAAAATGCATTTCTGCTTCTCCTAGTTCATACTATAATTTTGTTTCCCTTTTTTCCACAGCAGAGTTATTCACAATTTTGCAAGTGCCTGGCTAAAATATAATTTGATAAAAAGAACTCTGAGGTGAATAATGATTTGCTCAGCTGCAGCTCATTAGAGATGATTTTGTTTTTCCAAATTATATTACAAGGGCAGCGTATCAGCCTGTCCATGTACTCCTCAGTGAAATGACTGCTGTACTCTGGGGAATGAAAGGCTTCCTCCTAAAAAATTTACTGCTCCTTTTTTGCTAGTTTAGTGCTTCATTTCTTTTTATATAGCTGCCAGAGCAAAGCAGCCAGGCTTAGTTTTGTAGATTTGAATGCACAGGCCTCAATAACAACATTTTTTTCTGCCTCAGCCTATCCTTATATTGGTACACACCAGCTCTTCATCTTCACCTTTGCAGTCTTTGATAGGTAGGGGAGTTGTATCAGTGAATGATCTGCTTTCCTTGCCTTGTCTCCCTCGTAAGCCCAGGATCTGCAGGAGTCAGCTCTGTTTTGTCACCTCTGTATCTTGACAGGAGGCTGGCAAACTGTTTTCTCTCATCAGAAAAGATGAGAGATTGATAAAGAGATTGTGGCAGGCAGCAGTTTTCCCCTGCCTCACTAACATTTCCCATTCCGCATGGGAGAAGATTAAAACTTCGGAAAACAACGAATGACTTCAGTATTGCTGTTTGCTTGATCGTAAGGGCACTCATTTGGTTGTGACAAAGTTCTGCCTGCTCTGTCCTGTCAAACTCATTGCATGGACTGAAATGTTGTGGTTCTGAGTGCTTTTAAGACTATAAAGTTAGTATGACTCCCTCAGTCTCCTAACAGATCTGCTTTACCGTCCATAAATAAATATGCACTTTGCCAAAGAGAAGAAATAACCCAATACTTCAGCCACTCACATGAAATATGCAGGCTAGAAACCAACTGCTCCATCCCAAGTGAATGGCTGTGTTTTTCATAACTGTCTTTATTACAACAGGCACCAGAAATGAGCTGCTTAGGATCAGGAGAGTGAAATGTGTTTAAAGCTACTGTGGTACCTTCTCCATTTGTGAAATTTTAGTGCTTGATCTCACCAACATACAGAGGCATACCAGTCTTAGAGATGCTATACAGTGGGAAAAAACATTTATCTGCTATTCTGCATAAGGACGTTGCAACTTAATTCAACTGGATACGTTGCTTTTCTTCCTTTCTGCTTTTGAATATCCGCTTTTTAATAGCTAAACAATCCCACTTGTTAAATTCAAAGAAAAGTTCCCACTATCATCTCAGCTTCCATAAACATCTTTCCATGTCTGGTCTACCAAAGAGTAACCTGTGTGTTAAATGAAGTGTGCTCCTGCGGTTTCTGCTACTGCTGTGTCTGCTGCAGCAGTGGGCAGCTGAGCGTTTTCCAATCACATTGATATTTCAAACCAACCAACACTGCAGCCAACAGGTAGACTCCACTAGGGTAGGGCCAGAGGTAAAACAATAAATGAAGGCTATTTAGGCTATTTATTTTCCTTTAAAATCTACCAGAATTGAAAGAACATTCATTCCAACACAGATGCAGAAGACTGCAGGAATTTGTCTATGCAGCTGCTGCAAAGCAGTGGTTACAGCATCTTACACTTACTGTTATTCCCCTGCTTTTTTGTTCACTACTTCATTTCCTGCATTTCCCACCGCGTTCAAGCTCAGATTTGGTAAGTACATAAGGCATGAAGGATTTTTCTCTTGCCTATTAGTTAATGCAGTACTCCCATGCAGAAATTAGGGCTCCCCAATGCTGATTTCCTTGAAGAAACTCACAGAAGTGAGTGCATTGGAATGACTGTATAGAAACATAAAATCAAATAAAAGTAGAAATCAATTACAATCAAATAAACATGCAAATTGAAGCACTTAATCAGTGCTTTATGTTTTAGGGACACATACGTACCAGGATGACCATGTAAAGAAAGACAACTCATTCATAGTATGTCCCTTTGTGACCTCTGGCCTCAGCCATTCAGTCAGTATGGAGAGCCAGGAGACTTTACCTCAAGCAATTTTATGTCTGTCATAGAATGAAAACAACCCTCTCAGAGTCGTCATTCTTTTTTTCCTCTCAACTCTTGCTCTTGTCATGTTACATTATACATAGATAACACAAATCTTGAAGACATGCCCTCTGGTTAAAAAGGGAAACAACAATAACAACAACAAGATTTCTCACACTGCGTGCCAACATGAGCAGGATTTAATCACAGATAATTGGAGCATTTAATAGCAGTAGTTAATAAAATAATAATAGAAATACTGGTCAACAAACAAAGTGATAAGAAGGAAAAAAAAAAAAAGAAAAAACAACACACCTCAAAAGAAGTGATCTGTTTAGTGATTTTTCATTTCCCATCCCTAGAGCCATTTGTTATTCTACTGAGGCAAAATACTGAAACTTTATAACGACTTTCTCTATTTGGTGGTTATATCTCAAAGACTACAGTGATGATATTGATAATGATGATAAAAAAAGAATTATGGAATGGGTTAAAGTGACAAAAAAATCTCTTGAGCAAAATAATAGGAGTCTACTTGTGAAAAAGGCTAGAGGAACAGGGTACAGAAAGAAACAAGCATCTCTCTGAGCTGTTCACATTCTTCTTCTAAAGACACGTTAGACTTTCACAGATACTAGATGATTTTTTTCAAAGATTCTGCAATACACCTCATCACATAAAATTTCTCTGGCATCTGTGCAGAAATTCCATTTGCCTGAGATGAATGTCTAGAACAGCACAGGATTCTGTTGATTTAACTGGCTCCTTTTCTCTAAAAACAAATCACTGTTTTGAAGAGTATTTTGCCAAAAATTATAAAAGTATATGACAGTGGGATGACTGTTCATATACAGTGAAACAATCCTCATTTTTCTTTTCATCGATGTAAATTTAGAATAAGTTCTTTAAAGCACAGGGCTGCAGTTACTTTAGCTGAGTGCACAGAGGCAGAGTTTTGCACAGTATCTGTGGAAACTTGGTGCAGCAGATTGCACACCATGACAGTGGATAAATACAGGAAGGTAAAAGTTCAGTTTCAGGGCACTCCTTAAACTTTGGCATTTCTCATTGTGGCAAATTATAGGAGGCTTTTCTTTGGGTTCCAGAATATTTTCAGGGCCCTGTTACATAGTTATAGAACTGAAAGACTATTCATGAGATCATCCAGGCCAAAATTCTGTCTCATCAGAATCAGCTATACTTGTGTTATTCCAGCATTTTGTTTTTCTTGACTAGTATTAATAAGACTGCATAGTCTCTTCAGGTAAACTATGGTACATTATTTCCTTCACAGTCGAATAGTTTTCTTTAATATATATCCTTAATCTTCCTTGACACGATGTATACCAATTACTTTTTCCCTTTTCTATCATGAACAAAGGGAATAGATTATTTCCTTCATCTGTGCAGAAACTGTTTATTTATTAGAATGTTATCATGACATAGATTGAGACTACTAACTAATTTCACTGATAATATAGTGAAAAATTAATTTGTATTGCTGTAGTAACCTCGTTCATAAAATTTTGAATGTATAGAAAAGGAAGAAGACTCTCGTATGACATTAGGTTATAAATATTCAGATACATAACTCAAGATGCATAGCGGTATCTTTAGACCCTGCTCTGTTTCTTTCAAAAGATGGATGAAATAATATTCTTGAACACTGAAACATCCTGAAAATAAACAAATAAATTATAAATGATTAATTAGATTAAGGGAAAGTAGATGAAACATCTAGATTCTGTGCTAAAATCCTTGAAGGACTGTCTGCCAATTATCAGAAAAAATGTCCTGTAATGAAGTTTTTCTCAAATTTGAAAGGAAGAGCTTTCTCACAATGACATCACATTATAGTTTAAACATCAGCACGCTGCATGAGTTCAGTTCAGTGCAGGATTAAACCTATGGGAATATTTCAGCTGCCAAAAATATATTTTCTGCCTTTTAAATTTATGTGCCTAACTTTAAGCACACAGACTTCAGTATTTTTGTTCCAGCCTTTCTGGACCTCAGTGCTGGTAGCTATAAAACTTTAATGCAAAGTCATCAATTAATATTTATTGAGGGGGCACTATCAATTCCAGCCTCAAGATTAGAAGTCACAGGGGCAAGATAACGTGATTCAGAGGATTCAAGATAAGATTTCAGGTACTCTGGGTTGTTCTCTAGAGGAGCCAACACTCAAGATCTTTTAGGTTTCTAATACAGTTATGTAATTCAAGTGTCTGTTGCAGGTAATGTGAATGCTCCTTCCTGTTTTGCATCTTCAAAGCATTACAAAAAAATATTTTACAAAATATTAGTGTTGTGTCATGGAGCTGCAAAGCAAAGTGTTTTGCAGATTATGAGCAATTTCAGGGTATATCTTTATTTCAATCTATCTTTCCTCACTTCTATCTAAGGCTTCTTAATTTGGGTTCTTATAGTTCCCACCACCGTAAAGTGTTTTAATGACATCATTAGTAATACTTAGCCATGAATCCAACATCATCTTAAAAAATAATGAAAAAGTATGATGGTGTAGTTACTCTTCTAATTAGTAATTCTTTTCAATCTTTTATAGGTTTCTCGAGGGTTCATTGTTTTCTGTCCTTCTAAGCCATGTCTAGCTGTTAAGTTTGCAGTAATTATTACACAGTAATAAATTTGTTCTAGGAGCTCTGACTTTGTAAAAAGGCATTTTTACTATATCGTACTTTCTGATAAATCGAGGGACAAAGACAGTTGGACCCTGAGTCAAAGTCCAGTTAAACATTTCAGTAATTTTTCAAGTATGCAGCCATATAGTGCAGGCAGCTAGAGGCTGGCCTGACAACTGAAGTATCACTTTAACAGCTGCTTCATTTCACTATGTCTCGGCTCATAAACTTTATTTTTAATGAGGCTGCCTGTAAGACCACTAAAAAATGACCTTCACAGAGAACTACAAGGACCTACAGTGGTGACCAAAATAGCTTTTTTGGACAATGCATAATATCACAGTGACCATAGCATAGAAAATAAGCAGTATGGTGAGAAAAACATTATACTAACTATGGATGAGAATATTCTGTATTTTCACACTGTAAGATTCTTGTGGTAGCTGTGCAAGTAATCCACTACCTTCAACTCATACTAATCTGGACATCTTCATTGACTTTAACAGTGTTGCACCAGTTATATCAACTGAGCGAACAGCTTGTGATTTCAAAGTTGTATTTAGGAGCTGTAGGCTGTTTTACAGCAAGAAAATACATTATGTAATAAACTGATAAGAAAGAGGCTTCTAATTCTTACCCTGCCCTGAATGTTGTTTGCCAGTCTGTAGTCAACATTTTCTACTAATTAACTCTAATTTTCACCCACTTACTTTACCCAAACACATTGCAGCCTCCTGTTTTGTGATGCTACTTCTAAGGGTATGCTGCTAGTCTAACTCAAAGCAGTGTGGGCCTGAATGGGTAGCTAAGGATCAGGGAAAGGAACTTCTGGGCTGGAGCTTGAGAGGATGAAGAAATGTGCTCACCACACTGTGTATGAGTGGTGCGGTCCAAGGGAGGCAGGGTACTTGCCCTGGGAAGCTGAGCTTTCTAGATATGCAATTTTTTAAAAAACAGTTCCCAACTGAGCTGTAATTTTAAGAGCTGATAATTCTGACGTACTTTAAACCACCTGCACCACAAACCTAGATACTTCTGAAGTAGATGTAATAATTTAGTTCTATAAATTGTGCTAGGCCTTTTTTATCATGGGGTCCAAAAGCAATCAAAATGTCTTGCTGAAAGCACTTAAGAGGAACACTACAGCTCCTACTTATGCTGCTAGAAATCTGTAAAATTTTTCTCTGAAAACTGATCTCAAAAGCCTGAAAGACAGTCAAAATGAGGGTAATTTTAATTTATTATTTGCATTCCAAAAGCAGCTGATACCAAGAATTACATGTACTATGCCTGGTCCAAAACCGACAAACTGGGCTCTGCCATCTTTAAAATGTGAGTTTAAAGTCTAGTCAGAACATGGAAAAAAACAAATGGAGGGGTGAACATACAGATGTAGCAAAAGGAAGCAAAATAATGCAATGTAAAATAACATGTTGAACTAAACAGTTCAACAGCTTTTCTACCAGTGTTTTATACAAGCATGAGAGCACCGTAGAGATTTAGGAAGACTGATGACTTTGCTGTTGTTACTGAAATAAAAAGAACCTCTTTGTTCTCTCTTAAGCTCTGCCTTCAAGTTGTGTGATGCTTTTGCCCCGGTACATTCTGAGGCATGTGTTAGATTTGGGACCTCAGCTTTATGGACTGTCTTTTATGTTGCATGTCTTTTGGGCTTGATTAAAGACACACTGAACGTTGTTAATCCTCAAAATTGGGAAATATGCTCTGGGATCAGTGAACAGCTGGATGGGTTCCAGCAAAAGTTTTACTATTCTGTGTTACTGTGCTAGCTGATGCTCTTTTAATTTGCTGAACAGACAGTGTGTGAGCAGATGAGGCAATGGCAACATGTCACAGGAAAAATCACAAATCAAGTTCTAATTTGCTTTCGCTTGTTCCCAAGAAAGTAATCTATAATGTTATGTATACGACATCAGATCTCTGAATTTACTCAAATGAATTTTCTTCCATTCTGACACTTTTTCTTCACTATTATTTTGCTACAAGATTACTTTCAAAGCCTCCTAAAATGAATAGAAATTTCACAAAAGGATTTCTGCAAGCATGCTTCTTGCTGAATTACTTCTTAAAGTATTCTGAAGACTGAGGGAGGTATTTCTCCTGAAATATTTGGACTTCAAAACAAAACAAATTAACTTCCTCAGTTCTCCTCACTGAAATTTTTGTTGAAAACATTTGATTGCACAGCTATGGTTGTACCTCAGTAGTCATGGTATAGAGTAGATTCTGTCCCTGTCCATGCTGCAGCAGACAGGTGTTATCCCAGGTCTTAAATATTTCTAGGGTTTGGGCAAGCCTGTTGTGGTCTTAACAATCCCCAGCTGCTGTAAAGACAACTTAAGGCCATAGATATAACTTGAAGTAGCCACTTTACCAGTCCCAGCTGTGTTACACATATCTAGGTTACTTGAGACTGGTTGAGAAGGCAACAAAAGTATGATCCAACAGAATGAAAAAAAAAAAAGTAATTAGATTGTGTATGTCAGAGGATGGTTGCATTTTTTAAATTGCTTTTATGAAAATTATTTTGAACATTTAATCACTGTTCTAGTTTTGCTACCTATTCTATCCTTAAAAAAAAAAAAATTAATGAAATGAAGCCACATGTATCCACACAAAGTGACTGGAGAGATCTGGAAGTGACAAAAGGTATCTTTACGCTCTTCCTTCTGCCTCACCACCAAATTATGTTACGTTAGTCATCCTTTCCTCTCTATGTCAGTAATACAGCCAAGTTAAAAAGCAACTGAAGATACATTTACAGAGATGGTATCAGCATTTTTTTTGCCAGTTGCACAGAATTTTCTCTTCAGCTTTGCGTGAGGTCTATCTCAGGTAATTTATATTTTCTTGAATTTAGCTTCAATTTGTAGGAATTTATGTTTTTCTACATAAATTCATATGCATATTTTTAAATAAGTTATTTAAACCATGCACTCTTTTTCAGCATTGGCTGGCCTTGTGACATCTTTGTGATACACTATGCATCTTCCTGGGATGCTGAGGCAGCTTTAAGAATTAATCAGATTCACAAGTTCACCTTCTTATGAGGAGGATTCTTCTACCACCATATTCATTTTGGATTACTTTTATCACTGGCCATGTACAAATCTATTTGGAGACCCACCCGTCAAGAACCCTCTCTTGTCTGATACAAAGGAGCAATTCATATTTTCATTTGCATTTCTTGAAAAAGCAAACAGGATTGTTCCAAGTTAGCAGTTTTGTGTTGTCAGTACTATGGAAGAGAGCACCATAATCAGCTTCCACCTAAACTATCACTATTATATTTACTAGCTAAGCTGGGCTGGCAGAGATGAAGGGTATACTTCCCTATAGTAAACTAGATTATAACAAGGTCTGCCTTAGCATTTACTCATTTCAGTGCTTTTATTTGTTTAATGAGCGGCAATAGCGGTTGCACAGCTGTTCCTCTGAGGAAAAGCAGCTCGTTGTTCCATCGTGGCAGTGCATTAAAGCCGCGCTCCAGCACATGGACTTCCTTTGACAACATGGATATTGAGAAATTATTTGTGTTCAAAAAGAAACAAATGGCTGAAGCATGACAACTTCAGAATCTTTCAGTAAAAAATCCATGCTTCTCTGATAAACATAATAATTCTGTCATCATACTCTACTACTTTATCAGGATGAACTTTGTTATAATGGCTTAAAAATGTAATATTATAATAGCTTTATTATTTAATATTTTTGTTATGTTTAGTATTTGTCATACCTTTTTTTCTCAGTATAGTAGTTTCTGATACTCATTTTCTTTTTCTGGTACAGATTAAAGAGCACCTTGCAAAAGGACAGAGGACGTTGGCTGGTGATGGCATGTCCCAAGTAACAAAGACACTATTGGATCTAACTCAGAGGAAAAACTTTTACGCAGGGGACCTTCTTGTTTCTGTGGAAATTCTCAGAAATGTCACAGACACATTTAAAAGAGCAAGTTATATCCCTGCATCTGATGGGGTGCAGGTAAGAGAAACAGTGTAAGGGTAATGTTTCAATTGATGAGGTTTATGTCAGCATACTTCATGTCACCTGTTTTACCCACTGAGGAAACTGAATGATAGACATAAACATTGTTCACATAAAACTAAGATACAGGTGTAAAAAAGGAAAAGATTCAGCTACTCAAAACAACACAGCACCTTTCTTGGTGAAATTTTCAGTATCTTTCTTCTTCAATATTTAGTTTTATAGGGATGTATTGGGGTTTTTTGTTTGTTTGCTTATTTGTTTTTCACTAAGCAATTCACTAGTGGTTTTTGTTCTAGTTCATTTCAGTTCAAAAATCCTCAGTGTTTAGTTATGTAATTCTGGTATTGCTTCTTCAGTTCAAATAAATAAAATTCATTCAAAGTGCACAGGAGTGATGGATAGTATGTTTTATATGAATTTTCTGTTCTACATGTTATATTAACTCTTCTTGTGCAAGAGGCCAATTAAAATATCATCAGAGATGAAAACACTGTAATTATTTCTACATAATGGGCTGCACAACTCATTGTGTAATGCTCATTAAAAAAATTTTTCAGAGGACTTCCAGATCACGATATCGGTTTCATCTATATCTGAGAATTTTAGAAACTTTTCAAAGACTGTATATGTATTGAAAAAGAATACTAAGAAGGTAGATGTATATAATATTTATGAAAAAGAGACTTTCATGATCATTCATAAATTAATAATGAAGTTATTAATGCAAGTCATGTGTACGTATTTGTTTGTGTAAAGGTAAGCATAGGTTATAAATACACTTTGGAATATGTGCATGCAGATAAATAGAGGTATCTTGGAAAAGACAATTTTTCCAGAGCTACGTTTTCAAAAGCTTATCATTATATTTTCAGTTTTCTCATTTTTCTATGCACAAAGAAAAATGAACTTCTATATAAAACCAATGTTTCTTGTGTTGGCCTGTAGCCATCTGAAAGTTTTTTTTTTTTAACAGTACTTTTCAAAACATATTTTGTCTGGACAATCCTTTTTTTCTTTTTTTTTTCTAAATTGTATAAGAGTCAATATATTACTTTCAGTAAGTTTTACTATTAAGCATGGTGTTGTTTACTGAAAACTTTTCATGCATTCAGCAGTCTGACAGCCCAACATGATAGGCTTCTTCATGGTTCACGGGCACTACAGAAATCTGAGGTAGAACAGCCTTGAGAAACTGCATGGCACAAGTGATATTTTCATGGGCTTAGCAGATCAGATCATTTGCAGTTTACAGACATTAGAGAATTTGATTGTTTTCTTGTTAATGACATTACCAAAAGTTCTGTTCCCTTCAGCAATGAGCTGTTTCCAAAATGCGTAATAATATAATGAGAGAACTTGGCACCATTATTAGTACTATTTGAATAAATTTTAATTAATCATTTTGAAGTGAAGAAATTATAAAAGGCAAAAATTGGTAAACCGTATTGTGAAGGAAATAAGAAAGTATTTCTCAAACCAAAGAAATAACTGTGGTTCAGGATTTAGAAGAGAGCTCTTAAATCCTCCTGATAAAAAGGCACTAAAACTCCATTTAAAAACAAAACAAAACAAAAGTTTAACAAATTGCAAGCTAAGGTAAAATCCAAAAACTGATGCATAGTATTCAGGAAAGCATGTGAAATCAGAATGGAGCATAGGTTTTGCACAGGGGATATGTTAAGTAATGTTTCTGTTATGGAGTTCCGATGATAAAAAATGAAATCCTGGCTCAGTAACATCAGTTTAAATTTTACTGTCAATTTCTGAGAAGCCAAGGCTTTCCCATATGTAAACATATGTCGTGTGCTACCATACTCTGGAGAATTGTATTTAATTTTTATTTTCACTAACACATGTTTTCATACTTTCTAGTCCGTCATCAAAATAAGTGACAAAAAGGTGAAAATGAAATTAATTTGCACAAAAATACCAAGGTTCTTCTTTCTGAGGAAGAATTTTTTGCATCAGATAAAGAGTAGAATTTCTTAGGTGTTGGGGTTTTGTCTTAAAGAAATTTTCAAAAGATAATGAGTGAGGTTTAAAATCCCTGAAACTCATAATTTATCATTTGGCATGATGTCAGCAAAGTAGATTATAAATTATGGGTAATAGTATTTTTAGCAGCCTATACAAAACCAACACTTCCACCTCCATTAAAACTGAGAAAGGAAAAGTGTATATGGCAGGAAAGGAGCTACCTTTCAGGGCAGGATGGCAAAGTAGGTTGTACAATCCCCTGATCCAGCAACCAACAGGAAACAAGGTTTCTCCTCAAAGAAGTTTAAACAACATAATCCCATTTATATTAGCCACAGGGACCACTGCTGTCAGTCAGGGATTAACAGGATTGCCCAATGCTTTTTCCCCCCCACCTTCCCCCTCCCACATACACACTCCCTATACTGAAGTCCAAAAATGGAGGTGACTTAAGGCTATCCATTAATTCCTCCTAGGGAGGAATTCTTCTCTAACTATATAAAAGGATTTATGACAGCTTTATTCCTGCAGAGAGGGTCAAAGAATTTGGACTGGAACAGAGAACTGCAGCCATTGTATTACAGAAGAAGATTGAAAGGAAGTAAATTAAATTAGGAAAACATAATTGTCCATTCCTGATTGAACTGGAATTATCCTTAGAAAAGCATGGTAAAAATAAAGGACTTCAAAATTTGGTTCTGGCTGTCACAACATTTTCTATAGTGGCCATTTCAGCAATACGTAAGCCCTGCCATGAAAGGAAGTAGCTTGATTCTGCAAGGAGGTCCAGTGTTTACTGCAGTAATACCATCAGATCACATCCATAGTGCTTCTAAAATTTAGCCTTCACACCTGTCAATCATTTTACTAAAGGGCAATGTCATTTCTTGCAGCATTACTGCAATGAACAAGAAAATAGTCAAAGGAGGTGAAAGACTTTTAAAACCCTATTCCTCTGTCACATTTTTGGAGTGCATCTTGTATCTATTCATTATTGAAGCAGCAAAGCCATTTAATCATCTCTCAGTTTAATTCACAAAGCACCGGTATTGCTGAATGAAAAATCTTCATACAAATACAAAGCACATATTAAATCAGTTATGGCTTGGCATTTATTTGTGCTTGAGTCTAGGATTATTTATCAACTTTTTCACATCTATTTCTATTAATTATTGGTCATTTTAATGCTTTCATGTAGCTAAAATAAACATGAGATCTAATAAACACGTAACATTATTAGCAAAATCATGTAATTTATCATCCACAGGAAACATTCGTACCTCCTGAGTGATTTTCAGGCAATCTGGCTGCTCTCAGATAGATCTCATTACAAGGGCACGGGTACTTTTGCAATTAAGGCTTGGACTGTTTCTGCAGGGAAATCAGTCACTGCAATGTAGTGCAAAACTAGCTTTGAAACAGCTCCTTAGTATGATAAATTATCCCACACTGAGCTGCATGCTGCTACAGCTGGGCTACTGCTGGCACCCTAGCAACTTAAAGTTAGCTAAAATTTTGGTCCGCTGCATCTCCATGGTATTACATTGGAAGAGCGCAGAACTATCATGCTTTAAAAAGTGTTTTCCTCAGGCAAAATCACTCTAAAGCCAACTCTACCTAGTAGAATTCTTTGCCAAAATCATAGTGTCCTAGAGTAGATGTGGTTATAGTGCCATGAAACTGCTTTGGCCAGTATAGTTTATTTTACTTAGGGGACCAATAAAATTGCACATTTTTCCTAGCTGAAGTTGCATTTACACAATTATGATTTCCCAGCCTGGTTAAGATGGCAAATCCTTTGTAATGAATACTAAACATAACTCTTTTCAGTATGCTTTATTTTGCTACTGAGTACCTGAAAGAGATGAAATGTATTCCTGCTATATAAAACTATGTAACTACATTTTCCTCTTCTTCAGCTTCACTGGCAATTTCCCTTCTGTATCACTGCAAATTGGATCAAACCATGAGAATATTTTTCTTTTATGTCCTGTCTTTAATCCCCATCATCCAGTCCCAATGCATACTTGTCATTTTCACAGAAGCTTGCTGAGCCATTTCCCTTCTTTTCATGGAGTTTTTTGTTACTGAAGTTTATGGGCATTTTGCTGCTGACTTCACTGAGAGAAGAATTGTTCCCTCATTAATGTACAGCATTATTTTGCCCAAGTTCACCAAAGTGTCAGTCACCTCTATATTAAATTTGCCAAGTCAAAGCAATTTTTATCTGTTTAAATTTTATGGTTAGCATAATTAACTTCCTAATGATGATGCAAGGATCGATCCTTTAGCTTTTCAAGTAGTTAGTGGTAGGACAAGATTAAAGCAATAAAAATGTTTTTATGTAAAAATAGTTTCCATGGAAAAATAGTTTTCACGAGTTTTATTTGATTTTGTATCCTCTGATGTTTTATTTATATGGTTGTGAGACACCTACAATGTCCACAATATCTTGGATTTTGAAATTAATGTCTTTTCAAGCACAACCATAATATCCATAGTACACTAAGGTTCGAAGTTATTTCTGCTCTCATTTCAGTCACTGTGCCGTTGAATACTTTGTATTTTCATTAAGTGGTGAATTAAAGTTACTTCTTACTTAAGTCTTATTTAAGCCACATTTATCCCCCCAAAAATGGCTAAAAAGTAAGTGCAGGTGAGGGAATGACCATTAATCCAAGTTCCAATATGGTCCTATGTTTTGTATTCCACTTAAAGTTTTTTCAGAGGTTGTGAGGATCTTAATTGCACTCTTCAGCTAAGGCCAGTTGAAACTACACATATCTTTTATGAAGGAACAGCTAAATTGTAATGGACAAGCTATAGACAAAATTTACATTCTGCAAAAAAAGTGATACAAAGCTGAGAAGAACAGACTTCTTTGGCTTTCGAAGATGAAGTTGGGAAGATAAATTTGTAGAGAGAGCAGACAAAATTAGAAAGGAAAGTTCTCTACAAACCTTTGGAAGAAAATGTTTTTCCAAAATGCATGATCTGAAAGCTAAAAGTCTTGGCTTTTTTGCCCTTTTTTTTTTCCTTATAGTTAAACGAAGAGGAAAATCAGATAAAGCAATTAACAGTTTAAGGTCAAAGAAACAAATTAATTTTTCCTTTTCTGTTGAAATTATTAAAAGGGCAGAGGCAAATGTAACTTGTTAAAAGTAATATGCACAAGGTTTCACACAGCATTTATCAGTGAAATACCATTGTATGCCCTATTTATGGTCATTATGGATCATTTTCATGTTTTGAGTAGAAACTAGTGACCCAGAGCCTAGTTATTTCTTAGTGTACTTTGTTTTTTTGTGAAAAATATAGTTGTCTGGTTTCTGGAATAAGAGCAATTTGAACACAGAACGCTGTCACATTTAGAAGTTTAGAACATTTATAATGGCTTTTATTTTATACAAAGCAGTAGTATGGTACCTGATTATATGGCCAGAAATTAACAATTAACCAAAAAATATATGTGCACTTTTATCAGTCTGATATATTATTTTGTTATCCCTTCTACTGTCAGAAAATAGGCTGCAGAACTGCATCTGTAATAGAGAAAGGAAAACTTTCTTGATGTCAATTTAAAGATATCACTGTTCATATCATTGAAAGTCATTTTACTCTTCTTTTATTTATCCGATTTTTCAGAACTTCTTTCAAATCATTAGTAACCTCTTAGACGAAGAAAACAAAGAGAAATGGGAAGATGCACAGCAGGTAGGAGTTGCATTTTGTAACGCATCAATTTAAAAAATTGGAAACTATGTGTATTATGACATTTGCTGCATCAGAAGCCACACATTATTTCAGTAAGTCATGATAAAGTGGAATGTATGGTTTCAAAAATCAGGTTAAACATACACTCTGCTGTAGGTGAAAGGAAATCCAAAGTGAGACCATATTTTGGAAATAACTGATCCTTTTCAAAAAGGAGTAAATCCATGACCCATTGGCTAATTCCTTAGATTAAATTATATTAAGAATATGAGGGGCTTCTCTTCATGAAGGTTGCATTCCGTGGGATGTCTGTCCTTTTGATATTGTAATGAAGTACATATAAAAAGTGGAAAATGCTACAAAAAGCTAGTTGCAATGATGCTTTTATGAAACAGAACACATCAGAACTTGCCTGAAGAACTCATACAACACCGCTGAAGAACTTACAGAAATTTTAACAGTAGACCTTTGTTAAAAGCTTGTATTTCAGAGAACAGTTGTGTTCTTGAAGTCTGACAAATTTTGGGATAAAGTTAGATATTATGATAGCACTTTATAAAATAGTGAAGTCTAACAAAAAACATTAATTATAATAAAAGAGTTTAAAATTCAAATGAGAACCATTTTTTGCTTGGATATAAGTATTTCCTACATGCTCATACCAATAACATTGCAGGACAATGTTAATATTTATGTTCATGAACATGACCGTAGAACTATCAAATTTATTCAGATACAATTAACAGTGACAGTGAGGATGAACAGATAATTATGTACAGAGAAAAAATTATGGAGGCAGCTAAGGGCAGGGAAACATTTCTATGTGAAGAATGATTAAACAAAGCAGATATTTCATTACAGAAAAGAGTCAACTGCACTAATGTGCAACAGAAGCTTCTAAAATCAGGGATGTATTGGAAAATTTGATGCAGGAATGATTAAACTATTCACTCATGCTTCTTATAAAATAAATAAAGGACATAAAATAGTGGCAGATTCAGAATGAATACTAGGAGATACTTTTTCTACAGGAGGTCAGGTTGCAGAACCTTTTGCTGCATATAGCACATGAGTTAAAAATTAAATAGTCAAATTCATGAAAAAATGTCAGTATAGGTCTGTTTATGGGAAGATCCCGCTTTTGCTTAAGGAAGTCCTTTGGGAAAAAAGTGCTAAAGGCTGGGCAAAAATTCCAAAAGAAGTATCACTATGTGCATGCCCCTTAATATTTTTTCTTAGACATCTGCTATTCACCACTGTCAAAGGCAAGAAAATAGCTTACATAGATCTTTGATCTGTTCTTGTATGGTCATTGCCACTGTGTTGTATAGATACTTGAAAGTTGTTCACTTTTAATGTGGTTGTCAGTAAATCACTAGGTGTTCGAAGGTCTTTGGAGCTATTTGACTTCATTTTTGTAATTTCATCTTTTTAATGCGACTAAAAAAGGGGAGATCAGGACTTTTTGCTACCAATTCAAACCTTGCAGTAGACATATGATGCTGCAGCTGACCCATTGTAATTTAGCCAGAAATTGTGGTTTTCTTTTGTTGTTTTTCTGTTCCTCTGTGTAAGACCCAGCTACAAAAATAGACAAAGTATATCATTTTCTTTAGTGGTGGTAGATAGAAGCAACAAAATCACGTGCATGTGGGCAGTTTCTATAAACAGCACCAAGATTAAGGAACCAATATCAAGCAACTATTTTAGCCCCACTACTGAACAGTCAGGATACCTCTCCATATATTATCAGCCTTGTCTTCTTCTACCTCCACCCTGCCTGCTTTTCCATGCTATGTCCACCACCTGTCCCATGAAGATCAGGGGATGACAGCACGTAAGAAGAAATGGTGGGAACGTGGAGGTAGAAGAGGAAATAGCAAATTTCCAGTTCTCTGCTCTCATTGCTGCTGCAGTGTTGAAAAAGGGAGAGAAGACAAGTTATTTCTACTTTTCTGTAGCTCCTTGTGGTTTAACCCCAGCCAACAACTAAGCACCACACAGCCACTTGCTCATTCACCACCAGTGGAATGGGGGAGAGAATTGGAAGGGTGAAAGTGAGGAAACTTATTGATTGAGATAAAGACAGTTTAACAGGTAAAGCAAAAGCTGTGCAAACAAACAAAGCAAAACAAGGAATTCATTCACTGCCTCCCTTCGGCAGGCAGGTGTTCAGCCATCTCCAGGAAAGCAGGGCTTAATCATGCGTAATGGTTACTGGGGAAGACAAACACCATAACTCCAAACATCCTCCCCTTCCTTCTTCTTCCCCCAGCTTGTATACTGAGCATGATGTCATATGGTATGGAATATCCCTTTGGTCAGTTGGGGTCAGTTGTCCCAGCTTTTCTCCTTCCAACCTTTTGTGCATCAGCAGCCTATTCACTGGCAGGGTGGTATGAGGAGCGAAAAGGCCTTGAAGCACTGCTCAGCAACAACCAAAACATCAGTGTATTATCAACATTATTCTCATACCAAATCCAAAATACAGCAGTATACCAGCTACTAGGAAGAAAGTTAACTCTATCCTAGCTGAAACCAGGACGCTCCTTCTCTCTGTATGTAATTCATTGTCTCATAGACCTGAGTACAGCACTGGCAGGCAGGCAGGAACCCAAGCGAGCACCAAGATGAGCCAAACGCAGAAGTAGAAGCACCACAGCTGCCTGGTGACAAAACTGGTGAATTCACTATATCATAGACTCCTGTACTATGACACCCAAAGAAACCATAGCACTGGTCTTGTTACTGTTCTTGGGCAGTTACACAAACAACCTCAAAGAAACTATTGAAGCAAGTAGCTCTTCATACTGGCTAGGAAGAGTGAGCTGGACTCCTAAGTACTCCTAAGATTATTTTTTTCCTTTGGTATTGAAAAAAAAAATCCTATACAAAATATTAATTTCTGTCTTATTTTGGATAAAACACTGAAATGTTATGGTTAAATAGAATTACATTTTAAAACAGAAACAGTATTATTTGAAGTTACTGCATCTCATGCAATTTTTAATTTTTTTTTTTGTCAAAATCAATGTAGGAATTGAACTTAAAAAGAATGTATGCAAGTCATTATGTGCTGTGAATGCAATCTAGTGCAAAAACTATTGACTCATCAAAAAAGGGTAAAGGTGATTCTGTTTCCAGTTCAGCCACCTAGCTGTCTTTTTCTCAGTAAAGTCTAATCAACCTTTTGCCAGTTTGCCTGGTTTTCTTGAACTCCACAGCTACTCTTAGCATAGATCTCTTAGGCTGCTTTCTGGATTTTTTGCTGGAAAGAAAATCTTACTGTCAGCAAATTACTGACTTTCTATGAAGTATACAGCTGCAATATCTCAGCACATCCTTTATTCTAGATTAAATGCCAGTGGTTGATACCATTAATTACAGGTTATATAGCATTCAGATAAGCAGCACTCACTTTAATACTTGCCTTTTGTTAAGAGCTGATGTAAAGCACTGCACACAGGAAACCACTTCAAGTCCACAAGTTCATACTGGTGTTTCAAAACAGAGGAGATATTCTGTATCTTCTTCATCACCATCTGCTGGCACCCTGTTGATTAACTAGTACTTCAGATATATAAAAATGAAGAGTACGTCTATAACACTGACTGCTTGAGAGTTTCTGCTGAATTTATTGCTATAAATTTTTATGTGCAAGAACTAGGGTGAAAAAATCTTTTCACTGAAATTTGTCCTAAGTATGTAATCTGATAGGGTGTGTGCCATGAACGAGATGGATGAAAAACCCACACTTACTACCTCAGTAACTCATCATTAGAAAAATGTAAGTTAAATCTCCTTTACCTGAAGCAGCATTTGCAAAATGTTTGGATCATAAATTTCACAACAAATTCTTCATAAAAATGGTGTTGCTGCCCTACCCTTCATAAAAAGATTCATGTAGAAAACAAAGCATGTTGTGAAATTCTCTGTCCTGAACTGAGCAGCTATGGATCTAGACAAATAAAGCAAGATGAAGATGAAGCACAGCGTGCTGGAATTTATAGTCTCTATAAGCGTTTTTTAGAGTCTGTAGTCCCAGTAGTGGAAAGAATGGGTAGAATGTTGCTCATAAAGTGAAATTTGGATGTCTCACTTATATGAATCAAAAAGCTCCATGAACATGTCATCCATTTTTTTTCTATAGCAAAATAGTGTATTACTGAAAGTTGTCCTGTTCATAACAGTCCATAACAACCAAGATTATTTTTTATATATGTGATTAGTAGAATTTTTAAGCTTATTAATACTTGTTTTGACTTGTAATCCATTTTTAATGATGCATCGTTATTGCCGAATATAACAATTTTTAATGTTTTTGTGATCATAGTAGCTTACAGCTTTGCAAATAAATTCTATTTCTTGGAAATGTGCTAGTCCTTACCATTTTGAAAGCCAGATTGAGAGGCTGCATTAGCAATGCAAAAGCTACTGCAATTTATTTTAGTTTATTGTGTCCAGCTTGAGGCTCCCCAGTACAAGACACGGACTTAATGGAATGAGCCCATTGTAGAGCCCTGAAGATGTTTAGGAGACTGAAGCATCTGATATGCAAGAAGCAGCTGAAAGAGTTGATGCTATTTTGCTTGGAAAAGAGAAAGCTCAGTGGGAATCCTGTCAGTGTTAAAAATTCCTGAGGAGGAGAAGAAACCTGAGCCAGACTCTTCTCAGTGGTGTCCAGTGACGGGACAAGAAGCATGGGGCAAGAATTAAAATACAGTAAATTCCATTTAAATATAAGAAAAGCCTTTTCACTGTGAGAATAATTGAATGCTGGAACATGTTGCGCAGATGGGCTTTGGGGCGTCCATCCTGGGAGATGTTAAAAATCCAACTGGATGCGGTCCTGAGCAACCTACTAGAGTTGATCTTGCTCTGAGCAGTGTGTTGACCTAGATGATCTCCAGAGGCCCCTTCCAATCTCAGCTATTCTGTGGTTCTACTACTCCACATCAGCAATGAAAATAGTATTACCAGTAACAATTTATACCACTTAAATATTGATTAAAGTAACAAATATTTAGTGTGCTGGAGAGGCCATGGTAAGGTTTGCATTCAGCTGTTTGTTTCAATAGTTCTGAACTTACTGAAGATATCTTCCAGCTGAAGGAAGAATATTTTAATTAGGATTATTCTGGAATATTAAATGCTTTAACCACTAATGAAAGTAATGGCCAGTAATTTTTTTTTGTAAGTGCAGTGACTTAGAGCAAACATTCCAAGTTCCAGTGCAAAGCTGATTTCATGTAGCTTTATGGGAAGTAGTGTCTGTTCATGTGAGGATCTAGTGAAAAAATGGTTGGTTTACAGTGAGAGAAAGTGTTTGGTATTGAAACATGGGAAGAGCACTTTGACTGTTAAGTCTCACATTTCATTTGATGGCATTTAGATTTTACTTGAATTTGCTGCTGTAGAGATTTTCATATCATAGTTAATGATGGCTGACCTTCCTTTATTAGATCTATCCAGGCTCGGTGGAGTTAATGCAGGTGATTGAAGATTTTATACACATTGTTGGAATGGGAATGATGGACTTTCAGAATTCATACCTAATGACTGGAAATGTAGGTAAGAAATAGGTATTTCTTCTATCAAATTTATGACCTAATATAAATCAGAAATTGCAAGTATGTACTATAGAGTTGCTGCTTCTATCTCAAACCAGATTGGGCTGCTCATCCTCCTCCAGACTATCTCTGTTGCTTGGTTGTTGCCTCTCTGGTGTAACACACTTGCTATGCCTTACACATTTGACTTCTCCATAATTATATCTCAAGATCTACTTGCGAAGTTTCAGACTCTAAATAAACATTCAGAAAATACTCATTAGTATACTATGAACTGTAGGTATATGTTAGAGCATTTCCAGGATACACAGTGTTTCAAATGGTAATTCAGAAAATCTCGCTAAGTAAGATAATAATTATATACTTAACAGCTTGAGAAATGTTAATTTTCTTCACATTATATTTTTTAATGTTCTATTATCCCAAAGAACTGTCTTTGCACATGGTATGGTGTGATAATAATTAGCATAGACAGATAAGCAGTAACAATAAAAAATATATGTATCTGTTGCCAAAATAGTTTAAGCCTAGAATTTCCTACATCAGTGTTTTCTATGTGCGACAGTTTCAAATTTTATTCAGATTTATTTTTCAGACTTTGTTTTCATCACTGGAGAGTTCCCAGGCAATACAATCAAATAATAACAAACATCAAATATGAAGATTCTCAGCAACTGAATTCCACTTATTAGTAGCCATAAATGCTTCTGTAATCACAGCATTTTATAAAAAATTAAACCAAAATAATTAGTTTCAAAAGCGATTTTCTAAGCAGTCTGCTTTGTGTCTTAGACATTTAACTTCCTATAGCTGCACATTTACAAGGCCAAGAAAGTATTAGATAGTTGTATGTAATGAATGAATTCAAAATATATGTTTGTCTGACAGCAAAACTTCTTGTGTCAATACATTCTTTCAGATTTTCATTTAGAGTCTTCCTGCATCTATATGTCTGTCAGTTCTTCAGCAAGTCATTAGAATGTTAGAAAATATGGACATTTAGAAATTAGTTGTTAGAATAAAGCAGGGAAATTGTTGGAATATTCCTATTGAAAATCTGACTTGCTGTGCAATAATAAGTATTTGTTATTTTTGTCCAGTTCATATATAGATGAACATGACTGGGAACACTAGTGCCTGTAAGGCACAGCCTTGTATTGGAGACATGTCAAAGAACTCACCTGAAAGAACTCTGGCAGTCTTAAAATGTTTAAAACATTTTAATTGGCAGTATGGAGAACTTTATCTTTTAAACAGTGAATTATTATTTCTGTTGTTTACGGTTCCACTGTACTGTTCCACTTAAAGCTTCTCCCACTTGTCAGTCCTTCATTATGCTAGACTCTGCACAAATTTATAAAGAAAAGACAGTATCTTTCTTGAAATGCTTGTTCCATGGCATTTTTATGACAAAAAAAAAAAAACCACACCAAAAAAACAGCGTATTTAAAGAGCACAGCGCATGCTCCGTGGCATGTTGTGTTGCATTCTGACCTGTTTGTCCTCTGAAAAATGTGAAAAAACCCACAATGGAATATGTTTTAAAAAGACACACTCAAGTGATCTGTGCCTCTACATATTCATGGCTTCAAATGGGAAACAGCAACAACTTTCCAATTGAATCAGAAACCGTGCTGTGCACTGGCTAGTCTAGATAACTGCATAATCTTAACAGTTTTTCTTTTGATTATCTTTCTCTTCCCACATATAAGATATTTTTAGGCACTCAGGAGTAGGTCTGTGCTTAACTATATAACCATCAAAGGAATAGAAAGAAGCTGAGAAAAGTGAAATGAATTTATAGGTTTATTCTGATTGCCTGGCTCTGTCTGTGACATATTGGCATGAGTTTATCCTCTCTGTGCTCAGTCACCTGTCAAAAAAGGACAGAGTCACTGCTGTGTGACTCATTGGCCAGGATGCTTGAGCTCAGGTGACATGGTGAGATGGGGACTGAAGGTAGTTATCAGCAAGGAGTAATTTTCACAAAGAAGGAAGCAATGAGTCTGGAATAATTCAATGTTAGTGTAGTTATCCTCACAGGGCTGGCAGACCGGTGTCTGACAGACTATGTAATTGGAATTTAGGGAACATTTATGTTGATCTCAGGTGAGATGAATGAACTATGTGGTTGTTGTTGTCTTGTCTTAGCATTAGTTCTGCTGTTCCAACAAGAGCTTAAAAACATGTGAGGTCCTGTTTATAATTCGTAATAAAATTCTTGTCATTTAAGTCAGCAAACACATTCCATACAGAAAGCAGATATGTGCAAAAAGGAGGCCCAACTTTTATATGTTCATCTATAAATGGGACTATCCAATAGTTATTACGTACTTATTTATAAAATATTCCCTCAGACCTTCAGGGTTTTTTTAAATGCCTTATGACATCTTTCCATTTTAGAATCACTTTACAGTTCAGATATTTGAGAAAAAGGATTCAGTACTAAAGACGAACTGCTGCTGCTTGTCCTGAAAAAAATCCAGTTCTGTAGCAAATTTCACAGTATTGCACTGAGTTCTTGGTTTCCTTCTACTAATTTTAGTTTATGAGTTCATTTCTACTTGAATGACACTATTGTGGTCCATATACACTTCGAACATCTAGTTGTGTTTGACAGATAGGCTAATCTCCTGAGATCCTCTGCAGGTGGAATTTTCTTTTCCTTACAAGACACAGAAGGAAGTTACTACTCAGCAGCCATACTGCAATGACCATCCATTGCACATTCTCAGCTCATGGCACATGGGAAGTGATGAAAGTTTACCTGAACTGTATGGTAGGCTATGCCAAGCCACATCATTATACATTTGGAAATAGCTAAGAAGGTCCATAAAGAAAGTTGCTATGCCACTGTTAAACTTTTCAGAGTGGCAGCTTTTAACTCCAGTTCTTGGTTTCTTCTGAAAAGAACCTCGAGAGCGTCATTCCTAATCCAGATGATCCAGTATCTGTGCTTTCAGGTTTATTTAGGCAGCTTGGTCAAATCAAATGCATTTCCATTAATGCAGGGGCCATCTCCTCTTACGTGCAGAGAATACACTATAAAAACTTAACAAATGTAAAAGCAACAATTTTCTTTGATCATGCATGGCTGGGACAGATAGTATTTGTTTTAATTGTGTGTTCTCAGTTCTGTATTATATTCCTTTAAGAAATTATTAGGTGAAATAAATACCTCTGATAGGAGGTGGAAACCTCCTCCTTCATCCTGCTCCTTTTCTTCTTCCTTCTTCTCCACCTCCTCCTCAGGACCAGCTGAGCAGGCACAGGAAAAGGATAGTGTGAAAAAACAGGAGATTTGCTACCACTCAGAGTCCCTGAATTAGCTGAAAGCACAGACCCACTTGCGAGGATACAACAGGCAGTGGGAGAAAAGCTTTTAAGTTATATTACCATTCTGTGTTAACCACTTGCTTTCAGTTTTTTCTGTTTCAAATGTGAGTTTCTGACTTTAAATCAAAGATTTAATCTTGGCTTTTAACAGACTTATGAACTTTTTTTGAGAGCTAAAGGCCTAAGCAGATGCCCCTCAGGGCTTTGGCTGATTTGGGGTCCTATCGCAGTAAACCATTAAGAGTTCTGAAGAAGTGTACTACATAGTGGCTGAACTGGTCTTAAGAAAGATTCATCCTTTAATTTACAAATAATTGATAGACTGCAAGATTGGAGTGCCACAAGCATAGTTATCTTTAAAGATATAGGTGGAATGTGGAAATTGAAATAGGGAACAGTATTAGGAGATACATATTCCTATGGCAGATTAGCATTTTTTTTAAATGAAAATTTTCCCTCTGTCATCAGATAAATTTCCTTTCGAGCAACATCCAAAAAACAGTTAAAGGAGATTCTCTTGTCAAAAATAAAGCTTACAGCTCTAGGAGATATTAATGAGAACACCAAATAATCTTGAAGTGCAGTGTGTTGTCATGGATATTATTTGGAACTGACAGAAAATAAACAGAATTTTCAGCAGGAGAAAAGCCACTTTTTGTTAATGTTAATTTTACGAATACTGATGTTTGAGTGATCAGTAATGTTCTAAAATATGCAGATATCAGAAATTTGTTTGGACTAGTCAAGGACAGGAAAAACTGAATATCTCCAGGGAGTATAGCAATATGAAAAGAAAGGGATATCCACTGGCAGATTAAATTCAGTGATGACAAATGATGTAAGAGGGAATAATTCAAACCATACATAACATAGGAATTTTAAAGAATTCAGTAAAATCCGATGGTCACTTTTCAGCAGAGCTTGGAGAAAAGAACAGCATTCGTGTGCAAAAAGAGCAGTCTAAAGAAAATACAGAGGGTTTGGTTTTTTTAAATTTTCAGTAGCCATCACTTGCAATGCTCTTTTCAATTGAGATTATATGGCTGGGATTCATTTTACTTACCTTCATCACAAAGTTTGCCACAGTCACCCTAAGCTTCCTTTATAGTCAAGGGAAAACTTGCTCAGGAGAGCAATTTATGCCATCTCAGACATCTAAAGTAAGGGCATTGCTTGCCCTTTGGAAGTTTTTCCATTGGCTATAAAGACAGCCTAGTGACTATCTTAGACTTGAATGATTCATATCGTCTAAAGCAAAGAGGAGTGCTACTTTGTGAGTAAATAAAACCTGTGAACACAGAGAGGTTCAGATCTGCATGATAAGAAAAAGAAATAACAGATTGAGAACTGGAATTATTAGAAAAGATATTTGAGAACAAATTGTTAAAAGAGACTAGATGTACACAACTGAAAATAGAATGAAAAGAGAAACTAGGCTGACATCTCTGTTCAGTCTTGCTCACAGGAGAAAACAAAGATTCTTAACTAAATTTTACATTAGCACATTTAATTCCAAATGAGCATGAAACCATGCTCTTAATAGGAATAAAATAAAAACAAGTAGACATTAACACAGTAAAATGCAGATAGGTATGATATTATATGAAAAAATGAAGAGGTGCAAGCCATGCTTCCATGCATAAACCAGCTTCTAATTAACAGTCTGTTATCTCTCTGCTTAGAAACAGCTACTGTGACACTTGTAGTCTGACAAGTAATCTGATCCAGTATAGCAATTTACATACACTTTTTCATTTAGGACTTCATACTGGGCTGCTTAGATAAGCTTTATAAATATTGGCAGAGAACAAAGTCTGATTTGTGCCTTCACAGACAGTCTAGGATGCCATGGAGAGTTGGAGGAATTTTTAAAGTGTCCATTGTCTTGTGTCTTTGCATACTTTCTTCCATTCCATCTTCATATTCATGAAATTTGTACCAAAAGGTTAAATCATAGAGTCATAGAATACCAGGTTGGAAGGAACCACAAGGATCATCTGGTCCAACCATTCTTGGCAAAAACACAGTCTAGACAAGGTGGCCCAGTACCTTGTCCAGCTGAATCTTAAAACTGTCCAATGTTGGGGAATCCACCACTTCCCTGGGAGATTATTCCAATGGCTGATTATTTGCATAAGGAAAAATTTCCCTCTTGCATCCATTTGGAATCACCCAAGGGGAGTAACTTATACACATTACTCATCATCTTTTCCATGTGAAAAAAAAAAGCCAGAGCATTGGTATTAACTTGTCCAAAGTTGTAACAAAAATGTCTAAAATTTTCAGTCAGGAAACAACTATTTCAATAATTACACACATATACTCAAATTGTAATGAAATGCTTGTTCTGAGGCTGTGTAGTGCTGAAGCACAGTATTGTAAATTTTAAAGTAGACATTTGTGATTAATAAAAGTTCAGCAGGTAAAATTTCAACATTTTCTCCCAATAGAAAGAAAATAGGACCTGTCAGACAAATGAAAATGTAAATTCCATAGAATGGCCCAGAACAGCCATTCAGATCTCTCTCCTCTTTCCATCAAGTTATTCCAGAATACCCCATGTCTTCACAAAGCAAAATTTAATGGTACAGCCTTTCAGGAACAACTGTGTGGATTGCCCTTATTATTTTTAAGAAGATGAACAGGAGTCATTCCTTCTTGTTTGTCATCGTTCATGTGTAAATACCTCTGTAATGATTAATATAATAATGTTTGGTTTTGTCAAGAACAAATTTTCACAAAGAAAAAATAAAATCAATCTTGCATGGTTTTGCAATGAAATACATTACTAATAGATATAAAAACACAAGTCCCCTTTAATTCATGGAGTATTTATATTCTTTTCAGCTTTCCACCTAGCTTTTGAATAACTAGTAAAATACACACCAAAGTAAGCAATATTTCGCTAACAATATTTTCTTATATTTTATTATATAATTGTGCTATATAGACTTTTGCCAGTTTCCATTGTCTAATATCCCATTTCTTCTCAAAAGAGTCAGTGACCATCATCTATCCATTTCAGGCTAGGATCTGGCTTTTACGACTGTGTCTATAAACATGAATCAAAAAGGACCAAATACAGGCTTGAGAACTGTCCCACAGTTGTCCATACTCTTTAATTCCTGGCAGCTGCCCAGACACTGTCAAGGCATGGTTCAGGAGATAGTACCGGTGAAAATCCAGTTCTGCTAGGCATAATTAATACTGTTCTCATTGCACTGTGGTGCATAGTTGGTCTCGCTCTCTTCTTGGATAGTGAGCATGGTGGTCAGAGCAGTTATAAGTTCTGACTTCTGCCCCCTGTTCTTTTTATTCATGACTTTGACCCTTGGTCCTCGTCCTCTTTGTTTCACACTCGGATGTAGCTCACCAGTCTTTCCCACCCCAAACCTGTACGCTCTTGGTTGAGCAGGTGCTCTGTTATGTGAAAATGAGCATCTGTCACATTTCTTTCTTCACTCATAAAAAAATCCTTCAATTACAAAGATTCATACACAGCCAATATCACTCTCCTGTTTCCCTATTCTTCATTTGCTCAAACCATATGTAACAATCTTCCGGTGGTTAAAGCTAGCAGAAGAGACAGTTTTCTGAGAAAAATACACAAAATAATAGGAAAACTACAGAGAAAGGTCAATTGGAACTTTTTTTCTTCCCTTATATACTTCTTCTCCATATATATTCATATCATTTCCTTTGCAGCAGCCTCAGCAATTCCTTGATCAGATCGATATGTTGGCTTCAGAAGATTCAAGCTTTCTTCACTGATTAAAGGGGGAAAACTTTATGCACACTTTGAAGGTCTAATTCATCGCAGCACCTGACTTAGTGCCTGAAGTAAATGATAGAGAGCTCGTATTTCTTTCTCAATATCAAATAAGCTTATTAAATGATTTACATATCCTGAAAACTTAGCTGTGAACAGTGCAAAAAAGAGTAGATTTTTTTAATCTCTTTTCTAAAACTGCATACTCAGTGATCCTGAGGAAGTACAGCTCTCAGTTACTTAAGATTAAAAATTACTAATATCAAGGGAATGTCTATAAGAATCTTCTAAAACAATCTTCACAAATGTGGATAAAAATCTATTTTAATTCTATGGCTATATTTTAAGTAATAGTCATAATTGAGTAGATAGTTTAGTGGATATGATTTATTAATTATCCTTAAGGATAAAGCTAAATAAATTATCTGCTCAGTATTTTTAAATGGGTGCTATAGGAAAATTTAAGGTTTTTCCCTTCATTACCTTATATTACATAAGATACAGTGGAGTAAAAGGTTCTAAAGAAATAGAAACTATAAACCTGCAGACATCCAGGCTTCAGTCTTATTTAAAACAGTACCTCCAACTGAAACATAAAGCAGTGTCTGCAACTTATTTGTGGAAATAAGTTTTTACAGCAGTAGATGGAATCTAAGATTCTTGTATCATTCCTAAATTTCTACCTCTGTAAACTCTTTTCTGAATCATTCTGTTTATATAGACCTTTTTACATGACCAATTAAAAGTTAAAGGAATCATCTGTTTTATCACAGGCCTTTTTTCACAGGTGCACTTAAGTGTTGCCCTGAGAAATTAAATATCTGAGTTTATTTTCTCCTTTGCCTTGGACAGCTGCATCTTTAGGTGACACCCAACAATTTCTGAGTAGAATGAGGCTTCAGGGGTTAGAAATTAAGAGTCTGTGGTGGTAGCTTTGAGTTAATGGAGTAAATGTACACCCAAGAAAGTGTTATCATTTCATATTAAGGTAGAGCTATGAGGCAACAATCGTATTCAGTGTAGTGTCAAGATATTCCAGACAATACAGTCCTCCCCTTAAACAGAGGAGGCACCGGAGTGTCACAGTCCAATAACAAGATGCAATTCTGCACAGACTGAGGAGTCATTCTGGGGTTTTGTGTCCCTGTGAGCCAGCCACCCCAAGAGTGTCCAGCCATCTTCTGGTGGTGCATCAGCTAGAGGCAGTCAGCTACAGATGATGTGACTAAATAGAGTAAATAGAAAAGTCCACCCTCAGTTTTAATGAATTCTACAGGGTTTTGTTACTCACTCACTACTGAAAATCAAAGAAGGAAAATTAAATAAAGTAAACCCCCACAAAATACAAATTAGTTAAAGTAGGAATAAAACCAAGGAATCATACTTTCTGCTGTCAAAAATAGCAAAAGTCAGTGGAAGTAGGTTGATTTCCCATCTGAGACTCTGGAGTCAACAGACAGTTTTACTTATGAAGGCTTAAGAGACAGCTATTAACTCTGCATGTTATTTGCAGTGTGTTAGAGAGGTCTATTACCCAAAAATGCCAAAGTTTGTTTTCATTTTCTGGCTTTTCAGAATTTAAGTAAATAAATAAAGGCAAACTATCAAAAACCACAAACAAACAAAAGCAAATAACAACAAAACCCAACCAACAAACAAGCAATGACAACAAAACAAACGAACAAAACAGAAAAGGGAGGGGAATAACCTCTATAAATACTGTTAAGAATATTACACAAAACAACCTGCTGTGTTGAAAAAGTATTTGATTTCCTTGGTTATGACTGTAGGTTTTAACTCCAAATAGCAATATAGATGTGCCCCTTTCAAACTGCGTAGCCTGAAAGTAATGTAACAATTGAAAAGCATTTTTCATTTTTCGAGTAAGTTTTGTGAGGGTGTTAATGGATTATTAATATCAGAGAAAATTATTTTTATGGTAAATAATTATTTTGGCAGTGGAACTATAATATATTGTGGAGATCAAACTTCACAGCCATGTAAACGTATGCAGATATATTTCTGAGTAAATTTTTTTGGTGCCTGTGTAATTTTTTAGGTTTTTTTTAATATGGAGAGTTGGACATCTATATATGCACCAAAGATACTATATATATCCCTGCAATTTTGTTAAGATCAGATTGCATAATTGTAACAGAGCTAAGTGTCAGTAAGATCAGTTCAAAGCATCCCAAAGCATCCATGTACTAGGTTTGCTAAAGTCAAGATCAGGGCCTGAAATTTATGAAGTATCTGTTGTGCCTTGTGATTTCTGAGCTGATTAGTTCACTCATTTCATGAGGTTTGTTTTGCTTCCTCTTGACTTCGGCTGTGAGTTTTTAGGAGAATATTTACTGCCCTGGCTCAAGGCTGAGATAGAGGACCTTTGATAAGGTTTGTGATACAAATCTGAAGATCATTCTACTATGGATCATTCTACTTTGTTATTTATTATTATTAACAACAACAACAACAATAATAATAATAATAATAATTTCTCTAAGTCTCCTTCACAGTGGGAAGAAAAAATTTTCTCACTTAAAAAGCATGCTACACCTTTCTTTATGGCCTGTGGTATTTGAATGATAATAGATGCAAGGAGCACAAATGTTTAAATTGCCCTGTAGTGGTGCCAAATAGCTTGATATTGTTGTCATTTTTTTTCTTTTTTGTTTTAACAAACACTCTCCACGTACCTGGAGACATGTAATCAGCCATAGACAGCATTCCTCTGTAAATCTTTTAGTAATGTAGTTTGGGAAATGGTTCTATCGAAAATATTTTTGATCTCTTTAAATGAAAAATTTTTCATACAAGCTGTAGTGCAAAGCTTATGCTGTTATTTAATGACTATTATTTTGTGGATTTTTTTTTCTAACTTCTAAGGTCTTCCACTTTTAGTGTCAATTACATTGGTTAATAGCACTGGTAGTTATATGCCTTTCTTGTAATACATTACTATTAAATATTATGATCTCATACGATCTTCTTTTACTCAGTAGTCAAGTATCTTGAAAGCAGGTAGATTTCAAGTATGCCTGTGGGAAAATAGTATATAAGCATAGTAACTTGTCCAGAAAATTCTGTCTCTGGTCTTGTTGTAGAACATCATAGCTAGAATGAGAGCTGATCTCAAAGGCAAATACTGGGAAATGCGTTCATATGTGTATAAATTAGGCCTGTTGGTGTAACATACTTCCTCCCTATATTGGCACCCAAATCTCACCTCCAATAAAGCAGAGGAATGAAAAGAGACTGGCGTGCCCAAGGGGAAGAAACTCTGGGACAGTCATCAGGATGACTGGATCTTCAGGGACTGGCAGTCAGGCAAGCTGCTTCATCTGCATATACAAGATTTCTCCTATTTCTGAGGGAAACATTTGTCAAAAATACAGTAAGCTTATCCCCTCCTTTCTCGTTTTTACCTCAAGAGTAACAATACGTTCCTAAAGATTAAAGGGAATGTCTCACTTTGCCATTAGGTATCTTAGATTGTTCATTGCTGAAGCACAGAATGGATGTTTTCAATGCTCATTTAGTTCTGAAAATGGCATCACTATCTAGGCAATGAAAAATAATGGTCTCCATTCACAATCAACAATGCACAAAAAAAAGTTAATTTCTGCAAAATGAGTGTCATTTAACTTTGACAAATTGAACTTATACCTGTTTCGTGGATGAATAGTTCCACTACCGGAAAACATGGCTGGTGATTTTGTACCCTATCATCTATTTTACATTTTGGTTGTACTTAGAAATAATATTCAGAAGTTAAAATTATAGATATCTAAATCTCTCATAAACTGAAATGATAGAGACTGTACATCAATAGGGTAAGACGTTCAAATATAACACTAGTTCATCTAATGAGAAATGGTATTCAACAGCAGAGCTTGGAGGAGTTTGAAGTGTTTATATTGTTTATCATTTTATTTGACAAGATATTAGAGGGAGTTTTCTGAATATATGTTTGTTCTCTGAATGTACTTGAAGCATGCATTTAAGAATTTTCTTTTAAAGCTTGGAAAATAAGGAGGGAAATAACTATGTTGGAATTTGGCCGTTTTTCCTTCTCGTAGGCATTTGTTAGAATATTTTCATTTGTTCATAATAATTTTGTTAATCCTTAAATTACTTAACAGCATGTTTGTTCATGAGCTTTTTAATTTATGGTTTGAGGGAGTCTCTGTCTAGTGATTCACATATGTGCTTTTTATGGATATCTTTTTCCTATGGATATAATTTCTATTGATAGCACCAGCTGCTGGATCCATTTTTTTAACCTGTTACTCAGCATTCTCTATGCTTACATTAATCTGCATTGTCACTAGTTTTAACAATGTTTAAAGTCTCTCATAGCTATAGCTGGACATGAAACAGGATTGTTCAACCTGCCGTTTATTTTTGGTTTGTTCAGTATTTGTGGGGGGTTTTGTTTGTTTGTGGGGTTTTTTTGGTTTTGCTTTGCTTTGTTGTTTTTTTGTTGTTGTTTTTTGGTTTTGTTTGGTTGGTTTTGTTTGGTTGGTTGTTTTTTTTAAGATTTAGTGCTTTATTGGAAGAAAGCCAAAGCTTTCATTAGAACAGCTGAAATTAAATAAAGCTATGTTACCTCCTAGCTGGTGTGGACAGTTATCACAGGCAGTCTGACAAGCTAAAAATTGCTAAATTAACAAAACAGTATTTTGTTTTATCACAGCATTTGCACGTCTTGGTGATAGAAAACGTTAAGACTCAATGTTTGTATTGCCATCTTAATCTTTCATGTTGAAATAGTTTCATTTAGTAGAAGTATCTATATGGGTAGGATTTTTTTCCTTTGGATCAAGTCTATACTATACTGTGGTTTGCACTAAAGAAGAAAATGATTCTGTAGTTGGCTAGGGTTTTCTTGGGAATGTAAGAAAAACAAAGTCAAGTTACTGTTCCAGTGAGGTTTCCTTGTTCTCGGTTTAATCATTTGAGCCCGGGCTGTAATTAGTCTGTTACAGAAAGAACTAAAAATGAAGGAAGGCATAATATAAAAATTCCATAAACATAACCTAAATATAGTAGGTCATTATAAAAAAGCCCAAGGAATCACTTATTAAAACATACTTGCAGGTTTTGTTTAAGGGCTTCCATCCCCTTCTTCTATCTTGTATATGATTTCCAATGTTATATACCTCTGCCGAATAATATTTGCTTATTCCTATTAATTAAATTAGCTGTTTCACTTAATTGATTTTACTTCTTATATTGCTTACGCTAAATTCTCGTCAGTTCCATTTTTAATGTTTACGTGAATGTTGGTGTAAATTTTCTATATCCAATTAATTTCTTGCTTCAAGCAATGCAACCAGTATGTTGTCTCAACACATGCACTGAAAGTCTCATTTGCTGAATGATGACATTGAGCACCTTTTGAAAATGCTTCATTACCATTCAAATGGTCCTTTGCAATAAACATAGTGTAACTGTAGAACTCAAATATTTAAACCATCAAGATTTAATTAATAGCCACAGTTCATATCAAGGTAGGTCCAGGTTATGCTGTCCACCTCTGTGCTTCTGCAAAAAAAAAAACTACTGCTTTGAAATATTACCAAATAGCTGAGCATCCTTACAATGACTCTTAACTTTGTTCCTCTTTCATTCAGTTTAGAAATTTTGTTATGAATGTTTGCCACCAGAGTGCAGTTAGTTTGGTTTCCAATAAAACATCATTTAGATGTTCTGTGATTCGGGACAAAAAACTCATTTAGTACATCAAAAATATTCTATAAAGGCAATAGTACTGTAAAACCTACACAGAATAGAGAGGGAAAAATAACTAAAGGGGAAAAAAAATAAGAGAAAAAGACATTTGCTTTCTAGCATCCTGTAAAATACTGTTTGTTGGGCAACAATGCTATAATCAGGATATGGTGGGGAAAAAAGGACAATATAAAATGGCACTTTTTGATTGTCTAGTTCTTCAGGGAATGGTTTGTATTAGGAAAGCCACCTTGACTGCAGATTATAATTTTTAAGTGGTCAAATACTATTGTAAGGCAAGATTTTTTATTTTTTTCTGGCTATCTCCTAGATCTGCCTGTGGAGATAATGACAGTTATCCCAAATACGGCATGGCAGTAATAGCAAAACTGGACCCGTTTGCAGAATACTTTATGCTGAATGACTTCACAAGTATAGATTTTTTTCAAACAGAATTTGCAGAAATTTTCAGTAAATTAATAGCTGCTTTGACATGTAAATTCAGTCACTCTGTGTTAGTGCTTTCAGGCGCAGGAAATTAATTTGAAGCAACTGTGTTGTGTTGTTGGGTCCCAAAAACTATAGTTCAGTAGACAACAAAGATTGCATTTGTGCTTCTTATTTCCATATTTTACACTCATTATATTCAATTTAAAAAGAATTCACCATGATTTTTTATGAAATAACATGAACAAACAGTCTGGAGTAAACTATTGCGTTATATCATAGATATAATTGTGTTTTCTGGAGTATTGCACATTGTAGAATTGAATTTTAACTTTATAGAGCTTCTAACTACAGGCAATATTTCCAGGAAATAAGGGATAGTTAGCCAAAGCAGTATGGTTTCAGTTTGGGGGACTCCTGTATATATTTTCATAAACATAATGAAATGAATGGCACAAGAGATTAAAGAAATAGTAGCAATAAACCCAAATTTTTATTGTAATAACTGTAGCAGAAAATAGGTCGCAGATAGGATGTAATGCCAAAGAGACAGCAGAGTCATGTCAAGTGTATAAGTTAGTAATGTAAATGCTGCAGAGCCAGGCATGGTGATGGCTCCTTTTGATGACATCTGTTGTGCCTCAGGAAAACCAGATAAGATGTTTTCTTATTCATGGTAGTTTCTACAGATTAGCTGTCCAAAGTGGTAGTTCTCCACTGCATGTAAAAGAGAAACTGAAGGCACTGTAAGGGCATCTGAAAAGTCAGTCTGAATCCAAATAGACGTTTTAAGAATTAGAAGCCTATCTGCTGCAGGTGTCATGCTATGTTATATCTTGAGTTAAATATTTTGACCAGATTCCATGATTAGCTTTGGCACTGAGCTCAAGAATAATGTGCTTGCATTTTATGTACCCAGTCACATGCAAGGCTTAATCCAGTATTCCCAAAACACAGTTTAAGATCTCTGTGCAATATATACAAAGTCCAGATGATTTTTTAAAACCCTGAGAAGGCACTCCAATAAACCCTAATTAGG
Source organism: Caloenas nicobarica (assembly GCF_036013445.1). Classification (NCBI taxonomy): domain Eukaryota; kingdom Metazoa; phylum Chordata; class Aves; order Columbiformes; family Columbidae; genus Caloenas; species Caloenas nicobarica. The sequence goes on from NC_088247.1 coordinate 30,801,361, forward strand.
CATCTCTATCTTTCCCTGTAAGCTGCATTCAAAATTAATGTACATGTGAAGCATCCAAATTCAGACACAGGAAACGGTAATGATATGACATTTGACTTAGAGTAGTTGACTGTTGGGTCTCGATCCCTTCTTAGCTGCTTGGATCTTTTTGATTCCTCCTCCCATAGCTTTGATAAACATGAAAATCCTCTCATTTGAGGGAAGCGGGAGGGAAAAAGCATGGGATGCTGGAGATGTTATGACCAGAATTGGATAACAAGAGCTGAGCACAAGGTTCACATGCCATAGTGATTCAAGTGATTGCATTATAGCAGCTCATAATAACCAAGTCTGTCAGTCTTTATAAGCCGAATTTTCTAGTTAGATGTTTTTTAAAGCATCTCATTGTGCAGTTGTTTTATCAAAATGACCATAATAACTCTGAGATATTTCTCCTGAGTTATTAAAGTTAATTTAGAACTCAACAATGTGAACAAGTAAATCAAACTCAGTCTAATTAGTATTACTTACTACTTATATTGGAAAGTGCCTATATGTCCCACTGAGGTACTGAGTTTTCATTGTGCCATACATGATGTAAACAATCTAAATAAAGCATGTGTACATTATCCTGACAATTAGATTTCGCAGTGCCCCAGGACAACTTTTTACAATCCCTCAAGCAAATCTTAATCCACTTTATCTCCTCCATGGAGACCATTCAAGATGAATTAGATGTGTCTCCAGAAAACAAAGGCCTAGTTATGAATTCCTGTGAGGAAGGTTAAAATCATGGCTTGAACATGAAACTGAGACACAGGAGACCTGTGTTTCTAACAGTTTTGTATCAGATTTTCTGTATCACTCTCCTCAAGCCTGTCTTGAAAGCTTTTTCTGGGTAGGAGTTGCAGCACCTTCTTATCAGGTGCTGTGTTCAAGGAGAAGCAAGAGTGGGCTTCCCTGTAAGGGAAACCAAGAAACAGCAAAGCATGCACAATGGCCTTGCTGGCAAAGGCAAGGTCCCACAGCACCCAAACAAGAGCAGAGGAGATCTGTAATGGTAGCCAGGCCCAGCTAATATTCCAAATCACCAGATAAGTCCACAGCGATGAGGCAGATCTGATGTCAGGTCAGGAGGTCAAGTCACAGCATCAGGGTCAGGATTTGATCCAGTGGTGGTATTCAGCTAATAGTTCAGTGGACTCCAGGTAAAACCCATAGTGAAAAGGCAGGTCCAAGGTTGCTTGGCCTTGACACCAAATCTGTAGATCAAGGTTCAGAGCACCAAGATACCTGACCATGCACGCAGTCAGAGCTGATTCAGCTGAAGTGTAACTCCTGAGTGAAGGTGTTACAGACCCCCGCTTCTCACAGCCTTCTTCACAGTAGTCTGAGTTGCAAAGTTGCGTTACATCAGAGCTGATTTTGAGCATGAGCAGCTAAAGCTGCAAAGGTCTGTGTGTGATGGGTGTGCACTGGTTTAGAGCAGCTTAGTCTCCAGGTCAAATTACAAAACTCAAGATGGAAGAGACCCATTAGAGAAGTAATTTGACGCTGACCAGGAAATGCTAAGATTATGACAGAATTATTTCTGTTTGCAAAGTTAGTAGAGTCAATAACTCAGTCAAGCGCTTGTTTGAGACATCTTTCAGTTATCTGGGATGAATTAGGAAAACCTGCTTTTCTTCTGAATCCTTGGTTCATGTATGGTGCCCCTTGCCAAGTGAATATTCAAATACAGTTTTTGTCCCCTTTTCCTCCTAGATAGCTCAGGTTTTGATGGCTATAGCCTTGAATCCTAGTAGATATTCTCATCTAAGGTGAAGAAGGTATGGTTTATAATTCCTTCAGATAGGATTCCCCTCTTCGGAGGAGGACGTGACTGCACACAAATCTTCCTAATTCAAGTACTCAAAACATAGATCAGTAGTCTAACAGGCAATGTTAGAGCAGCAATGCTTTCTCTGACTTCGCCAGGTTTTGAAAAAGAAAGCAACTGCAGATGCATTTAATGAGGGGACCAGTCTGGTCAGTAAACATGGAGAAATTGTATATGCCTGGTGAATTGCTGTAGAAATGAGGGCCACCTGCAAGCATTACCTCCATATCTACGGTGTTGCAGGATATGGTTTTAATCAGGCTCTACTTTTTTAGGATTCGCTGGCCACATCCATACTATTAATGCTCCAAGATTCTATGTCAGAGTGATTTACAGTTATCTCAGTTTTGATTTGGTCATAGTCATATCTGAAAGTTCTTCAAGATGCCATTTTGTATGATTACAAATGCTGTTCAATAATAAAATATAATAGGGATCTGTTTCTGTTCCAGTACAAAAAGCTGTGATTAGAAACATATCTTGATTCACATGCTTTATTTTCTTTCCTCTGTGTGTGGCTTTTATACATCAAATCTTCTATCTCCATGCCTGAGAATTCACTTCTCATACCACCTTTTGATATCCTGAATAACTTACCTCATATCTTTCTAGATTTCTGAATGATAGGATTTAGTTGTTATTTCCCTAGAGGTAAGACAATGGCTATCTTTGCTTCGATTTACTACTTCTGGGAAGCAATCATTCTACCGCTGCTCTTCATTCCCCTAAGAAATGTAATGTTGACAGAATATTTTTATCAATACCCTGCTAATTATTTTTGTGTCTGTTTGCCCCCTTATTGATGTCTTCGGTTCCGTCAAGCCCTCTCTGTCTATCTTTTTAATAGTTCTTAGTGGGTATCTAATCATCAGTAAACCTGATAAATAAATTTATTATTTCTCTCTCTCAGCTTTTCTTCTTTCTGCCTTTCTTTGATGACAGTTTCATCATCATTAGCATCTTCTGAGCTCACTACCTTAATATTACCTTCAGTCTCACTCTTTTTTCTGCTGTTACCAACTAGAATAACCAGCACAGACACTTTTTCCTGTCACCTTAGTGACTGAAAAATGCTTAGTTTCTGCACCTTCCCTTCTCAATGTAAACCAGTGTTACAGATGGCCTTGCCCCCTCAATATTACCATGGTTTTCACCTTTATGTCTGTAACATTAAAACTCATGCACTTAAATGCCAACTCATTCTATCTCCTGCATCAGACTCCATCTTCTGTCTTGCTTTATGCTGAGTCTTTCCTTTCCTTGAGAAGTGCTTTATGACAAGGCAAGAATTGCTAAGGGAGGTCTTAGTCTTAGTAACAAGAATGCACAGTAATACTAAGAAGAATCAAAAAAATTAAGGTCTTTCCGAAACACAGAGTACCTTAGGTGTATCTCTGGGTCTCTTTGGCTTTTCATGTCTTCATCTTCTTCAATATAACTCTCAGAATATGGAGTTGTCTTCTAGTTAATGAAGTACAGCCTCCTACCATGTTTCGTTTAAAGTATTTTTTCTGAATATATGCATATTTCAGGAAGCATTCCATTCTTCACGAGAAAACATTTTCTTCTGACTGTTCATAAAAAGATGTTTACATTTTCACTAGCTCAAGTGGATTTTCTTCAAAGTTGTGACTCAGATTTGCAAATTTAAAAGTGATTTTGTTCTTTACGTTCTACATTGGCCAGCTGCGAATAGGCATATTCATCTTACAGTATGCATTAATAACAAATAAATAATAACAATTATTAAAAATTATAAAAATGATCAGATTATTATTTTTTCCCCTGGGGTGACATGCAGAAATAGCATCTGAACATGTACAAATTCTGTGTTTTGTTTTGTTTTTTATTGTTCATAATAACAATTCTCAATGCTCTAACTACTGTTTGAGCTTTTATTTTTGTTGTTGTTGTTTTCCATTTTTATTTCTATACCTAGAACAAGGAATAGTTTGGAACAAGAAGAATTATAATCTTATGCTTTACCTATTGTAGTTTTATCAGGGTATTTTTTAATCATAACAAATGTGCAATCAGAAAACATTCAAGAGAGCGCATATGCATATCTGATAGTTCCCGAGTCTTTGAAATTAGTGTATGAATGAGTTGTTCTTGAAATAAAGAATGTGGTACTGAAGTAAAAAGTACACAAAACCAAAAGGAAACACTTTGCTGCTGCCTATGAATTTCTTTATTTTTAAATTACTTAAGTAGCAGAGAGTGTTTATTACATGCATCCTGATAATTGGCCTGAAGGCATACTGCTTTCTAATTCATCCTAAATATTATACTGGTCATATTATTGATATGGTAGCATATTGCTGGCTTTTGTTACAGGCTTTTGACAGCATGTTCAGACATACAGTTATGTGACTGTTCACATGTTTACTTATTCGTATTGTTTAAAGGACTGGAGTGGCTTGCAAGCTCGAAATAGAAATGAACTCAAAAATTCCCTAAGGTGCTTATCACTGATAAATGTATTCTTTTACACGAAAAAGAGTAACAGGTACCTCTTTCCCCATCTCATTGTTTATGGAATATAGAAGGGAAATATTCAGAGATCACTGTTAAGGTAGCTTCTTGATTAACCTACAGCATTAATTTTAACCTTCAGTGAGCCCATTTAAGGCACAGTTTGCTTGACACCAAAGGAAGGACTCATGCAGAACTCACGCCTGATTAGTGAAAATATCTATGAAATGTCTACTTCTGCCTATACCAGTAGTGTGTCTTGCTGTTCAAAGCTTGAATAGGCAGAGTGCAGCTGCTATGGGCTGATGAGCTTCAGGGATGCAAGGGCAGAACAGGCTTCAGTGGATATCCCTCTCTTGTCTGCCCGTGGAGCAGTAAGGCATAACAAGGTTCTAATTTAAGAAGACATCATCTGCATGTTAATGGTCATATGAAGTAGTAGATCTGGTAAGTTATCGTTTCTTAGGGTTTGAGTGTTTTTTTCTGCCTGCTGTTTGGTGTTAGTTCACTGCAGGGAGACTTCATGAGTATTATTTGCAGAGAGAAAATTACCTGGTTGTCTTATGTTCATATGAGAGGATGTCACTTCACCACAGCCCTTCTGTTATACATAATCTTGTGGGTGATAAGAGGAGGATTTATCTTTGAGAGAAGGCTTTTAAAGGAGATCATCAAACTTGCTCAGATGCAGAGTTCCACAGAAAGTTGGCAGATCCACAAACTGGTCTCCTTGAAAAGGTGGTTTCACCATTTGTGTTTGTTGCAGATTGTCTTTAAAATGATGGGGTTTAAGTGGATAGAGTGAATCCGTTATGAATATCATCTTCAGTATGTCCGTCTGGCTCTTTGATGATGAGCCAGGCGTGACTTTTTCCCCATGTATCCAACATGAGTTGACTTAAGTAAGCTTATTTATTATATAAAACCCAAAAGTTTTACATTTAGGGTTAACGGAATAATTCTAAAATGTATAAATATGATTCTAATTGGGTCTTTTTTAACAGAGATATTTGAAGAAATAGTCAGTGTTCTGAATTTTAACACAAAAATCCTTTCATACTCTTCATTCTGAACATCTGTGACTATGGCACATGACTACTACCCAGAAATAAATTTAGCAGTACCTGTCCTAGAAGGGCAGTATAATGTCCTCTGTCTGAAAAATCAAAACCTGTTGTGTGTTGAACTCAAGTTTACTAAATGCTGAATAATATATGTCTACCATACTGTGCTTGGACAAGTCAAAATAGGACAGGAAAAGAGTGAATGATGCTGCTAACACACATAGCCATTCTCTGTTGCCTGAGAGTTAAATTCCATCAGATTTCTGCTTTCTTGCTTTGACAGGGAGGGTTAAGCAGAAGTTGACATTTTATGCTAATCCTATAGATTTCTGTATCTGGCTTTCCAATTCAGGCAAGACACTGATGAATTAATTCCCATTCCTCTGTATCTTAAGTAATGTAAATTAGGGATCAACATAGTTACTGTGCTGTAAAGCACAACAAACCCAGAATATTATCACTTATGAGAAATGAGAATCAAAACCTATGTTGTATCCTCTTTTGTAAGTACATGGATGCCACAGAATTCAGACTCTGATTTTGAGCATCTTTTCAGATTTGATTTCAGGTTTTGGTTCAGCCTCCGATAAGGATGGGGATCAACTGTTTAATTTGGCTTGCATTGTAATTTTAAAACCTAAATCTCTACTGTGAGAGCTGAAGTTGTGTTAGTCCATGAGCAAATATCCAGTCGTTTTTCTGTCATGCCTTTTAGAGAGTCTGATTTCCTGTTCTAAAGCAATTAATATTATTGAAGGGGCTGATTCTGAAATCTTACCAGTTTTTGTTCAACATGGAAATCTAAAGGGTGGAGAGCAAAGAGAAGGGGAAGAAGATTCATGCAACTTGTTTGGTTACTTTATCTTTTATTATTTAGCAACCCAGAGCTACTGGAAGTTGCACTAGGCAGCTTATAACTCATTCAGGGTTGTAGGGATCATAGCAATACATTCAGCCTTTCTGTTCTAGGCCATGATCTACAAGGGCTAGCATACAAGAACCACATAATTTTTATTTCACTCAGAATTTTCTTGACCCATTAATTAGCCACTTTTGTGCTGCTCTAAATAAACTGCTTAAATATTGTTCATGTATTACTGTGTGTCATCAACTCATTTGGATAATCATGGAAAATTCTCCATCCCTATGAGTTTGGAGATAATAAATTCCAAAGAGATTTTATTTTACTAAGTAAGTAAGAACAGTTAGTAGTTGACAATTCTAAAATTTTCAGCAGAGCAGTATTGAACATATCTGCAACTGCAGCATTAAAATAAAGGTAAATGGAGATATAGTTGTAAAGGATATTAAAATGAATCCGTTACGGGTCAAAACGATCACTACATTGATTAGACTAGACTACTTAAATAGATCTTTCTGAATCAATAATTATTATGGAGTCATCAAATATGTATGTGTTCTTATGTGTAACTGAGGCACTGTCTTGTCATTTATACCAACGTGTATCAAAAGAACGCTCAAAGAATTCTAAAAAGAAAGGCTTTTTCTCCATGTTTCAGCTTACAGCTAGGTGAGGTTTTCTTCCATCTAGGGCATATAAATTTCACTTGCAAATTCAGAAGTAAGATGTTGCCATTCTTTAAAGAAATAAATATTATATTCTACTGCCAGCATTCTTCAAATGTTGAATACACTCAAATATTATGGTTAAGATTCCTTATTCTACTTTTTTGTTTTCTTTTTAACCTTTAGGATTCATATTAAAATTGTAACCAAAGTAATGTAGGAGCCAAAACAAGAGACGCTATCTAGAGAATGAAATAATGAAACATATTCTGCAGCCTGAACATGTTTCTCCATATTCAAACTTTCTGTCTCAAAAGTTTTTTTCCTGCCAAGAGCCCTCTAGGTGGCTTTTTCATTTTTGGTTCATGCTATTTAAGTCAGAACCAAAGAATTTTTCCAAATTAAGGAAGCTTTGCCTTTTTTTTTTTTTTTTTAATGACGCCTCAAAAATATTGTAGAAATTGCCATAATACAAATAAATATAAATGAGAATTTTCCATATTGGAAGAGTTTTTATTGTGTCTGCAGCAGTGCATGTGCAAATCGTATGAATGATATGAGGAGTGACCAGGCTGGTTACTTGGCAGTATTATGTCTTCAGCATAAACAGTCGAAGAAGATGTAGTCAGGTTAGAACAGAAGAATGTATTACAGTAATAAATCAAATATGGTTTTATTTGTGAGAATAAGACATGCTGCATATAATGTATATGGGAAGTTTTATATTTTCAAGTTCCTTAATTTAAAATTACACATGTAGATTTTCTTCAATGCCGGTTTAGATCATTCTTATTTTAATTTTTATTTTTCTTCTCTTTTTTTCATCTTTTTTTTTTTCCACTTTCCAATCTCATTCTTATAATATTCTCAGTGACTTTTTCAAGTATAATACAATTTCTGTGGGGGTATAAACAAGGAAAAACACTTCTGCCACAGTGCCTGTAAGTTTCCTCATCAGCTAGGATTCTGTTTTACAAATTCAGGATGAGATGTTTTGGTGTGGTAATGTAAAAAAAAAAAAAAAAAAAGCTTTTTTTTTTTTTCCCAAAATGAGAAGACAAAGTACTTGTGTAGCAATTGCAGATCTGAATCATTTTGGTTCCAGTATTTAGAGCATCATTTTCTAATAAAAACCTAATGTAAAAAGAATAGGATAAAGTACAAAGTGAATTACATGTAATTCTGTCTTATTATCTATGTATAACAATTGTATAAGAAATTGATATTTGAGTCTCTGACATACGAATGACCCAGAACCCAAATTATACACATTCTCCTCGAAAAGACTATCTGATGGACGTGATATGCACCTTGTTATGCCTTAAACAACTGTTTTGCAACTTCTGGCATGGAGGACGAGATACTGCATGTTCATAATAAAGGAAATAATTATTTAATGATCCAGATTAAAACTGAGTTAGAGAGCAGCAAAGCTGCATTTCACAATGGAAGTACAACTGGCCATGCTCCCAGGTCTCACTGAAATGAGTTGTACACTGATATTTAATAAAAATATTAGCTTTTTTTGAAAAAATAAAACACAGTTCACCGTGGCACTTAAACGTTGGAATTTGTTTCATGTATCCACCCGGCCATGTTGATGCATTTAACTAGTTGCTTTCAGTCAGATTCCATTAAGTTATCTTACACCTTTAAATGTCAGTGTGATGTTGAAAATTAATAGGCACATCCTCTTGGAATCATTCATCAAAGTGGCTAAAGAGGGACCTAATAATCTGTGTGGATCTGTGAGAGGCAGACTTTGTAGGACATGGAGCAAACATTTTGGCAGATCTGTTTCAGTTATTGGTTTATGTGCATTGCGTACTCTCTCTGTCTATAATACTGCCTAATAAATAAATATATTTATATTTTTTGCATATAAGCCATAAGCCAAATGTTTAGGTTTGATGTTTAGGTTGTGTGTTATTTGTGACCTAAATATTAACAAATAGTTTGGAATCTTTGATTCTAAGTGCTTAGGTACCATGATGAATGGCCCCATTTAAAATACAGAGATAGACGAAGTCCAGAGAGGTACTATCCTAGGCCCTCAGCATTTATCCAGTCCTAAAGTGGTTTTCTGTTTTGCAGAGTGAATTCCATTGAATAACATTGATTTCCTATTTCAATAAAGGCAACTGTCATCCAAAAGGTGGATGAAATATTAAGGCTCTACTAGCTAATTAGGTGGATAGGTGGGTAGACAGATAAGTACTGTGCAAATAAAAAAAATGTCTTATACAGGCTCTATTTATTTTTGAAAACTAAATGACTGTGGGTCTAATTTAGTTTATGTTAAAAATAAAATAAAATTCTTTTTAGATTCTAAGAAATGTGGAAAAAAAAATTCTACAATGGTAATATATTCTATATAATCATTGATTCATGTGAAAACACACAGTCCATTTTATGCCCCAGTAATTCTGAAGCACCTGAACTCTTTTCCCTCCATATACTACCTGAAAATTCACAAGACTAAGCATCCCTTTAGGGCTGGGAATGTATTTACCAATTTCAGCCTGGAGGGTATTGTAAGTAGCATTGTAAAGCCTCGATGATAGTTTTATGACGGAAAGCTTGAAATAACCTCAAGTACCACCTTACTAATGTGATTCTATAATACATAACCAGTCTAATTTGAAACTAAGAGTCAGTTATCAAGGAGTACATTTGTAGAGTTATTATTGTTAACCTCTTAATTTTCCTCTTCTCTTGGATTTTAATTACTGTCTCCTTTCAAATAAAATCCACCGATGAGACACCTAATGATTTTCTACTTGAATTTTGCTGTTCTGATTGCTTTTACAGCTGTCCCCCATTGTCCTTATATTTAACCTCTCTTGCAGAGTCCTTGCACCGAAATCGTTACGCAGATCAAACTGTAGTCCTGATATCCGAGCTCTTCCAGCTACATTAGCCTCTTCATAAATTGATTAGAAAGAGCATTGCACAGGAAATGGCTATCAGCATGGCTCACATTAAGAACAGAGCTAGTGCTCCAAATGTGTTGTTGGTCATCTCTCAGTGTACATAAACACTTGCAGCCCTGTCAGTTCCTTAAAAGTAATTTGAGTCGTACTAGATACTGACAGTGTTGCCATGGAGTCATACTCATATTTCACAGCAAAGCTGAGACTGACTTCCAGATAACAGCTAAGTTAGAAAACAGAGAGAAAATGAGAATAAGTAAACAAAATTCCTAACTGCCTATTATTAGATTTGATATGTATTTCTTCTGTCTTTCTGTAACTGTTACAGACATAATAGTGATGTTGTTTGGCGGTCTGGAGGTTTTTTAGATGGAAAAAATATAATTAAGAATTCAGAATGGGCATTATTCTTTCAAGGAAAAAGAAATCAAGTGCTATACCACATTATTTTCATTTGTGTGGAAACAATAAGATCTTTTAATATGTGAATCTCCTTAATGGGTCTGTCTTGAAATTGTGCCTCTATAGGGGATAAAAGCTCTGTTATTGCTTCATTATCCTGCATCTAGCAGTTACGTTTCCCAAAGCAATTTGCAGCATCCTCTTCCTTCCATTGTCACATTAGATCATTTCAGAATTTGCTCTGAAGACATGACGATGTCCTTCTGTGTGAATTGTAGGGTATAAGCCAGTACATTCAATAATCCCTGTTAAGAAACTTAATCAGAATCTGACTGACAAATGATATGAACAGTGCCACACAATTGATCTGTAGTAGAACTGCATAATAAACAGAAAATTACACTTTCTGTGCCACTTAATGTCCTGTAAATTCCTGGTTTACTTGAAATATATTATTAAACATTTTTGTTATTGCTGTACTGTTATCATCATATGATGCTTTAAAGTATGAAACACCATTTTATTTTATTTTATTTTGTGATTTCTCTTACTAGTGGCTAGCATTCAGAAGCTTCCTGCTGCATCTGTTTTAACCGACATCAATTTCCCCATGAAAGGAAGAAAAGGAATGGTTGATTGGGCACGAAACTCAGAAGACAGGGTTGTCATTCCAAAAAATATCTTCACCCCTATGTCAACAGGTAAGGAAGCATATCAGCATGTTAATTTTGTATTAAATTTAACAAGGGAACTAGAATCTCTGTCTCAAAGGACCACTGTATTATATAGAAGTGGTTATTTTATTCATCTTCAAAAGAAATCCAGTACCCACAGCTTATCCCGGAGTGAAATGATGGAGCTTGATTTCAGCACCTTGAACAAAAAGCGCTACAGAAATCTTAGACGTTGTTTTCTAAGCTGAAGAGCCCGTGCTTAGCTGCTGTACACGGGCTTGTATCTGTGGTGGTGTGAGGTGATCTGAAGTGCAGCTCTGCTGAACCTCTTTGAAGCTGCTCCACTGGGACAGACTGGGCCATCCCAACAGGTGACCTAACTTTTACCAAAGGCTGCTCAGCAGGCAAATTACCCTGGCTACAGATACAGTTTACAAACACTGTTGCAGTGCAGATCTCTGACATTAGAGAATTTACTTGCTAGGCATTAAACTATAAAGACAATCTTTAAGGATACTTTAAAGGTAAATGAAGTAACATGGATGTCAGCACACAATGACAGATTTTTTGAAAATGTGGTTTAAATCTTTTGATATATTCCTGACAGTGTTACATCTTTATGACAGACTTCCAGGATATAATTCAAAATTATGATGGTTTATTTAAAATAATAATTCTACTAGAAAGATAAATGATATTCACAGTATTTTATGCTGATGAAGGCTTGGGAAAGTGTTTAAAAATATTTTTTTTCCCTTACTCTTTTCAGAACTAGATGAATCAACTGTATTTGTACTTGGAGCAGTGCTATACAAAAATTTAGAACTCATCTTGCCCACCTTGAGGTAAGACATTTCATAAATACAATATGAATTAGACTCTTTGGGGATCATAATTACACTGCATGTCAGGATAAAAGCAGACAACCGAGAATCTTTACATATTGGTCTTGCTGGATTTTTTTTCCTGTTATTTACAGTATATATGTGTATATTTGTCTTTCCTTTATGCTTAGTCATTTGTATGACAGAAAGAACCTTTTTATCAAATTGTCTTAGTTTATATTTTATATAATCTATATTAAGCTTAATTACAGAAATATTCGATTAGAAGTATGCCATTTGTGCTTCAAACTACTGTTTGTCTAGTTACTACCAATGATCTAGTAATGACATCATAGCTCGATGTACTAAGGTTGTCTGCTCTACTATACAAGTCTTTTGTAGTAGTTTTCCAAGTACTTTTTCGAGTGCAAGTTGTATTCAGAAGGGACAGCAAAGCCATAGAGAAGATCCATTTTAGAAACAAGACAGCAGCTGTGGTATGTCAGTTATGAGGGCCATACACATTCATAAAGAAATAGGAGGGTCTCTTGTTTCACTTTTTCCTTTCTGTACTTGATAACAGCCAATTTTGAAATAAGTGTTTCCCCTCCTCTTCTCAAATTACTGTTTAGGATCATTTCATGGTCCATTAATACTATCTTGTTTCACATGATCCTGTGCACCACTGGTCTACTAATGTCCTTTTACAGTAAAAGAAATGGGTGCAGATTGTGTCGCAGTAGCTTCTAATGAATTCACAATAATTACAAAGGACAGTACTTGAGAAGACACCAGATCACCTTTCCCTACTCTATTTTCCCAGAACTTCAGAATTTGAAACAAAGGATGGAAAATGACCCTTTTTTGGCCAAAATCTATTCAAAAATGAAAAAGACTCAGTCCAAAGAAACCAAAACAAAACACAAAACTTCCCAGTAAAGTTGCAATCCACTGTGCACTGAGTAGCTGCAGGGTTGGAGACAGAAATCTCTCTGAGGTAGAGCACAATTTGAACAGTGATGTCCTGACGGGATACCTGGAAGCCTGGGGAGTGCTGGCAGGAGCCATCTATGCTTAAGCCGTGGTACAAATGACAGCTCACCCACTTCTGAAATGTCACTAAGCACTTTCCATTTGTTGTGCCAGTTACTGAAATCAGCCAGGAATGAAGAGATGTTTGTGAGAGAGATTTTTTCTTCCCTTGTATTCAAAGAAACAGAGCCAAAAGGCTATTGTAATCAGTCCTTTTTGGCAGACCTTAGATACAATCTGCCAAGCCTAGGAAAGCATCAAGGTGGCCATGTACCTTTCAGACCTTTATATTGTAAATCACAATTTATGATCATGCCATTTCAGCTCGCATACATCAATAGTTTTAATTTACAGAAACAAGTGTGAACCTTGAATGCAGTGTATTTGCTTAGATGAAGGGTCTTTCAGGGCTTTTATTTCATCCATTACAAAAATTAGATTTATAGGCCTTACTAGATTTTCCCTAGAATTAACAGCATCCTAAATAACATGAATAGAAAAATAGGGACATAAAAGTACAGCAATTTAAGTACTATGGACTATGAGAAAGTACATCTCAGTTTCTTTTTTTTTTTCCTTCATCTCTTCTACTTTCAGCTGGTTACTGATTTACACAGCAAATTTGGCTATTCCCTGTACAGTTCAGATCATAGAGAGATTTTGTGAGCTTCTAAAGTAAAATGTTCGAATAATCTATATCTATTAAATAATGAAGTCTTTAGAAATTCAAATACAAAGATATCCCACTTTGCTCTGAATATGTTCAGTATTATTTGAAGCCAATTCTCAGCTCCCTGAGAAAAGGAAATGATCGCTATTACTTTCTCTTATGTATGTGAATAAGGAACAAAAATCATTATTAATCTGTGATATAAAAATATGACACATATTCCCAGGTACCTCTAGTCTCTTCTTTGTTCAGAGTGTAGCGCCTCAGTACTTTTCTGAATATCTTTAATATTTATGATGAAGTTATACCAAAACTTTACAGCTTACATCTCCTACCTCATCAAGAATTGTATCATGCTGGATTTCTTTGCCCATGGCAGTCATAGTCAATATTTGATCTCACAACCCTAAGACAGTACCTCAAAGGTGGCACAATTTCAAACTGTTTTCACAGAATCATTGAACAATGTGTGTTGGAAGGGACCTTCGAAGACTGTCTATTACAACCCTGCTGCCATGGGCAGGACATCTTCAACTAGATCAGGTTGCTCAAAGCCCCATCCAACCTAACCTTCAACACTTTTAATGATGGGACATCCACAGCTTCTCTGGGCAACCTGTTCCAGTGTCTCACCACCCTCACTGTAAAGAATTTATTCCTTATATCCAATCTAAATCTACCCTCTTTCAGTTTAAAGCCATTACCCCTTGTCCTATCGCTACCTGCCCTTGTAAAAAGTCCCTCTCCAGCTTTCTTATAGGCCTCCTTTAGATATTGGAAGGATGCTATAAGGTTTTCCTGGAACCTTCTCTTCTCCAGGCTGAATAACTCCAACTCTCTCAGCCTTTCTTCACGGTAGAGGTGTTCCAGCCCTCTGGTCATCTTCATGGCCCTCCTGTGGACGTGTTCTAACAGTTCCATGCCTTTCTTGTACTGGAGACCCTACACATGAATGCAGTACTCCAAAGATATCACAAAAGCAGAGTAAAGGGGCAGAATCACCTCTCTCGGCCTACTGGCAACAATTCTTTTTATGCAGCCCAGAAAACAACTGGCTTTCTGGGCTGAAAACACACATTGCCAGCTCATGTCCAACTTTTCATCCACCAGTATCCTCAACTCCTTCTCCTCAGGGCTGCATTCAATCCTTCATCCCCCAGCCTGTATTGATATTGGGAATTGCTTCAACCCAGGTGCAAGACCTTGCAATTGGCCTTGTTGAACTTTATTAGGTTCACATGGGTCCATTCTTCAAGTCTGTCAAGTGCCTTCTGGATAGCATCCTTTCCTTCTGGTGTCAAACTCATTTTCACGGGGGGCTACATCAGGCTCACGATTGCCTTCAAAGGACCGAATGTTATTTTAGGACACTATAAATGTAACTACTCCTACATTTACACAGTCCTAAAATGACATTCGGACCTTTGAAGGCAACTGTGAGGCCAATGTGGCCCCCTGTGAAAATGAGTTTGACACCTCTGTTCTAGCATGTCAACCACACCTCTGAGCTTGGTGTCATCTGCAAACTTGCTGAGGGTGCACTCAGTCCCACTGTCTATGCCATTGATGATGATATTAAGTACTGTTGAATGCATTTTGATGCATTCAAACCATTTTAATGTTCATTCAGATGGAATTTTTAATTGGAAAAAAGCTGCAACTCTAGTTAGTGCTGAATTTGTTGAGCTATTATACTCCTTGCAAAAATTAGAACTGCAATGCAGGTTTTAAAGGAATCTCTATTATGAAGTGATTTATCATTTTATACTTGTTCAGGTACATGAATGAAGGTTTCCATACATCCTACTGCTTTTGGAACAGGTTTATTTTTGTTTGCTTACATTTTGCAATGAAAAAATATCATCTTGCATGGGTTTATATTGATTACTATTTGTACTAATCGTATATAAGTGTAATAAGCATTATTGTGATAATTATATTAGTGCCGAACAAAGTGAAATGATTCACTGCAATAGCATTGTGTATGGAGCAAACATTGTAAAATGTGAAGGGAGGTAACAAAATGTAGTTTTCACATGATACCTAGAAATGTGGTAGCTACGCACAATGTATGAATTTAAAAGCAATTCTGGATAAGCACCTTATGTGATGCTGTTCCCAATAAAAGACAGTCGACAAAATATGTTAATGGCAGGAATAAAGATAAACAAAACAATAAAACAAGGTAAAATACGTAAAATGGACTCACGTTTGAGTTCAAAGGCCACATCGTTTACACCTTGACAATCTGATAAAAGAGGTGACTTCTGCTGGCTGCAGTTACGTATCCAGAAAGCTTTACCACTTCCCATATGATTCCAGTCTCTGGCTTTACAGGAGTTAGGGTGGGAGTAAAGTAAATATTTGATTGCATGACACCTGTTCTTTTGTAGTTTTCTGAGGAATAAAGGTGACACACATTCCCACAATTCCTTTATATCAGCACTACAAGGTATGAACACTTCTGCATCAACACAAGGAATTTATTTTTTAAAAAATAAATACGTAAAAAATATCTCAGTATATCTTTCAGGAAAATCTTTCCAAGCACCTAACCACAGAATCCCCATCTGGTACATCACAGGTGTTCTGTGTGTAAAGTGAAGATTTCATTATCTAGGACAGCCTATACAATAGATTTCACCAGCTCCAAAATTAGCTGCATTTTAACGATTTTCCTTGTTTTTACTGGCATAGAGTCTGTTAAAAGTAAGTCTTGTAAACGTGGAGTGAGATGAGAACTTTGCAATTACATTAACATAGAGCTTTTTGGACAATGTGTCTAATCATAGTAGTAGTTAGTAGTAGTTATATATTGCAATATTCAATATTTTGAGCACTATAGACTGAATATTGTTTCCGTAGCTCTTACATCCCTGAACACGTTTATGTTGTTGTTAGGTTCACATAAAATTTATTCTCAGTATAATACTCATCTAAAAGATACTATATATAATTCCTCTCCCGGGCACTCTGAAGTGCTCTTTTGGATCTCACCCTAGAACCATCAGAACTGTTCCAAAATTAAATACAGCACGAAATATTTCTCAAGCACAAAGACTGACTGTGACCAAGTACTGAAATATCAGTATTTACATTACCTTCTGTGAATTTCCAAAATGGACAAAATCTTCTAATAGCTAGTAAGCTCTTTTTCCACCTGTCATGTTCTGTTAGAGAAATCCATTTTGTATTTATTTGGAGGGGTTTGGGGTTTGTGTTGGTTGGTGGTTTAGGTTTTTGGTTTGTTTTTCTTTTTTTAATTATGCATTACTTGGGAACACTTATAGATATTCAGCTACTCTATGTACAGTCATTAATCCACCTCTACAGAACGTACTGACAGTATGCTGAACATTAAATGTTAGTCTGATAGAGAGACAAATTTTGTCAACAATGTGTGAGACTTTAAAGTGCAACCACAGGGAAGAAATAGAATTCAGTAAAATAGAAAGCCACTTCCATTACATTTCCATTATATTATTTGGCTGAGTAAAATTGGACTAGAATTCATACCTTGCCCCCAAAGAATAATTTCATTCCTTGTGCGGAGTAAAGTGCCCACTGAGTTAAGTTTCTGTTACTGTAGCCATGGCAATTCCTTTTTCAATGATCCAGCAAAATGAAATCCTCTCCTGAATACCATTTCCCTAGAGAAAATAAGCAATTAAACAACAACAAAAGAGTATTTATCCTGTCTATTATAATTACATCTAAACTGCCTAGTTGTTTTCAGTGATAACATCTACCTGTGCATATGTCTTTCTGTGAGGTTTTATGTTTGTTTATGTGTGATCAGCAGAAGATGTTGAAAGCAGCATTACATGCAAAGGAAATAACATAATGATCATTAGAAACACTCAGGCTGATAACTGATGGTTGTTCTAAGCCTGATGGGGTCATAAGAAGCAAGGATCTCAGACGTGAACATCATGTCAACATGTCTTTGTGCCTGTATTAACATAACCTTGGCAATACTAGGTCTGTCCTAGAAAGGTAGCTATAAAACATTGTGATCCACATTTTACATGAAAAGGGGGATTGCTGATGAATTAGAGAAATTAACAGAAAATTATTATTTTGGGTACATAACACCAAATCTAGTCTCACATATACAAAAAAAAAATATTTGGTTTTGGTGGGATTTCAGTCAGGGTACAACTATGGGTTATATTTTACAAAGTATTTATATGATGAATTTGCCCACTCATATACCAAATTAAATGTTTTTTTAAAAATTTGAAACACGTATTTTTTTTTCATGAGCACAGAATCAAAAGAACTGTAGAATCGCCCACTGCACTCATCCATCTTCACATTTTTACAGCTAACAGTCAGAAAAAAGTCCAACACAGCACTTTGGAAGAAAAATAACTGTCTCTTATAAAACATAGCTGGTGGGTCTGTGTTGACAGAAGCAAATTATACACATTCAAACGTTGACAGAATGTTTGTGTCATCAATACACCCTTCTAATTAGCAAATTGTACTTAAAGGAATGGTACTTCTGCCACCATTGTTGCTTTTCAGTCTTTCATGTGCTGGGTATGGTTCATAACACGTGAATGTTTTCACCGCTTCCAAACAAATATATTTTCTCTTTAAATGTAATATCAGAAACCTCATTTAACATACTAAGTTAAATCTTTCATTTTTACCTGCTTTTTTTCCCCAGGAATTTTACAGTTGTTAATTCAAAAATCATCGTTGTTACTATACGACCCGAGCCCAAAACTACAGATTCTTTCCTGGAGATAGAACTGGCTCATCTGTCTAATGTAAGTACAAAAATAGTGGATATGGTCTTCCAAGAGTATTTATCAGATCGTATGAAAAAAGCGGGGCTGTTTTAAATATCAAGTAATAAAACCCAGTTGAACTGCTAAAATTTAAGCCCAGGAACCATCTAACGTAATTTGAAGAGTGTGTGTACTTGTTTCATATATGTTTGTATGCAAAGCAAAATTAATTGTTATTCCATGAGTTTTGAGGTTTTCATTTGAACAGCAATTTCTACTGGAAACTATCCATTAACTGCTTTGATGGATACAACTGAAAATATGGTATTGTGCTGAATGCTTGACCTTTTGCTCCCTGCATAGGTCATAGAGCTACATAGTTCTTCAGACCTTTTCTTCTTTTCTTTCATTATTTTATACTCAAAATCCAGTTTATACCTAACCTGTTGTATCAGACTTTGGAAAAAAAAAAGGTCTGGTTCCAATTCAGCTTACAATTCTTATGAATGTTTGAGATTCTTTTGTGCAATTATTCTTAGTTCTGTGCTTTTCAGTCTTTAATCTTATGTTAAAACATTTAAAATCTGGAAAAAAAAAAAAACAAAACAAAAAAAAACCCCAAAACAACAACAACAACAACAACAAAAAAAAAACAAAACAAAAAAAAAAACAAAAAAAAAAACCCACAACAAACAGCCCCCGAACAGCCCTCACCCCCCACTTCCCCCAGATTCTATGTCTAACTATATAAAAAAAATTAAGTTTTTGTTTCCGCTGTCAGCAATCTCCCAGCAGCCACAGGAAGAATAAAATATATCTTTTGTGGGAAATTTTTGTGATGTACAATGTTAGGGAAATAATGTTAAATAACATGCATGGGAGTAATTTATGCAAAAATGGCATATAAACTCTGGTTTTGTTACTTAGAGTTAAAATCATAAAGATATGATTAGAAGAGACATAGTTACTAGAGCGGTATTGTTATGCAAAAGACTGTAAAGTTGTGATTTTTTTGTTATAAACATTTGCTCAAGTGGTCATATACAATACAATATACATATACATACAATTCAACATAGATACAATACAATATACGTACATACAATACATATACATACGATTGAGCTGGAGGAGTTCCAAATACTTCAGTCAGTAGCGCATTTGGATTACTGTCTCTGGGCAAAAGTATGAAGAATACTCTTTGAACTCTAGATCTTTGATTTACATTTTACTCAATGTTAGAAAAAACTGACTGTTTTGCCATGAATGGTCATTATGACCAAGCATTCAATTACCAGAAAAATGATATTACAAAGAACATCTCAGTGAAATTTACTGCAAAGTCAAGCAGGAAAAAAGGAAGGAATAGAGGAACATAAACTGAGCTGACTTCTTACCTTTCAGTAAGATTAGAAGTTTATTAAAGAAGAATTGTGGAGATTTTGTTTTTATGGTTCTCTGTTTCTATCTAGTTTTAAGATGTTTTAGGGTGAGTAGGTTTGCCTGTTTGTTGTTGTTTGGTTTGGTTTCGTTTGTCTTGTTTTGTTTTTTCCAACCTGTGTTACATCATGTACATTAAAAGAAAATATCAGGCTTCAACATAATTTTTGTTCCTGTTAGAAATTTCACTAAAAATTTAAGAGTATGTGCTGAAATAGACCACAAATTAGTCCTATATATCAGGGAAGAAAAAAAAAAAAAGCACACCTTTGAAATAAAATACTTGGTTTGAACTTACTAGAATCATTGTTAGGAAGAGTTTATCGTATTTCTCAATGCTGGATTTAATTTCTGTTATTTTAACAATCATTGTGGGTCTACTTCCGTGAGTTGTAGATAAGGAATATTGGAGTATGACGACTATGTTTTGAAATTGGAATTAATACTTGCAAAAGTGTGAGGCAGCACATGGGGAAAAAAATCATAATTATTTTGGTCACTTATTCTAGGAAAGAAATTTTAAAACTTAAAAAAAACCCCAATACTGGTGTGCAAAGTTTCAGCATTGAAAATACTTATCAGCCAAATACGAGCTATTAAAACCAGCATGACACAAGCAAGGCTAGACTAAGAAAAGGTAGAACCTCTGGCCTCAGAAGCTGATATTCTAAAAATTTTTTTTCTTTCTTTTTAATCCATCCCTTTGAGTAATTTGCAGGGTAATTTTTTGCCAAGTTTCAAGATCTTGGAAATGAAATGAAATGAAACTTCGTTATTATAAAAGGTCAGATTAGATACACTTATTGTCACCTTGCCTTGTCAACAATTCCGCAGCAAATATTAATGAGTATTGTATTAGTTTATGTATTGACAAGTCAAAAAGACAATAACCTTGACAACAGATATCAGAGCCAACTTTTTTTTTTGTCCTAGAATTTAATGCAGAGAATCAAGTGTATGGAACAAATTTCCAGTCCTTAAATTGTACTTATAGTACATTTATATGAGGTCTTGATCCACCTAGATATAGAGTTGGATCAGCAGATACAATGACAAAATATTGCTCTAGAAAATCTGGGAATGGAAACCAGTTTTACAATCTTAACATCTTTAAATGTTTGGTGATATTTATGTTCAAGGCTTAGCCTCCCTCGTGGGTTTGGTTTAAAGAACTAAGGCTGTAGATGCATAGAAACATTATTTTGTAGGCTTGAGTGTTTCTTGCCTTCAGACTGAATATAATTCTAATCTTCTTTGCTATAATTTCCTCAGCTGAAAACAAAAATATAATTAATTCTAAAATATTGCTATAAAACACACTTTATATGTCACATAGAGAAAGATAAAACTAGTATTAATGTTTCTTTAGCATTTAAATATCATATATTAATGGCTCGCAGATTAATCATGATGTAAATTAAATAGCTTAATTATTAAACAGAAAATAAAATATAGACATTTTCTTTCATTTGATTTTTTTGAAATGGCTCTTCTTGTTGTTATTTTTTGCTTCTCAAACCTTTGTTCTTGAAATGCTGTTCACTATTCAGAACAGTTTGTTTCCAAATTGATTTAATGAGTAAGTTTTATGCAACACCTAGAGCATGCCTACTAATGTGCAGAACTATACCCACACATTTGTTCTTTTACCACCTCACCCCTGACTAAATAAAGTAGATAAGAGATTTTGAAAAAAAGATGGTCAAATGTGATCATTTAATAAGTTTAATTGAAATTAACCTTAAAATATTCATTTATTCAAAATGTACCGTCATTGTTTCATTTTATATCGACATTAGCCAGTTTATTAATAAAACCAGAGGATTATTTTTTGGAGGAAGTGTAAATCACAATTACATGTGCTGTTTGGAATGTAGCATGATATTTGGATTTGCAGATAAATCAAAATATAGTAGAAAGTTGACCACAGTGAGAATGTGGGTTGAAATGCACTAGTTAGAGAACATGACATTTGGTCTTATGCACAGTGAACATGTTGATGAATGTGATCACATTTTTTCCAGTAGTTTGATTAAAGAGACACCAAAGCAATATTTAAAAACTGCACAACTCAAACAAAATCCTATTCGCTCGAGAAAGAATATGAACTCTCACCTTCTGACAGCACAGAAGTTTACTCCAGGGACAGTAAAGTAACGAGCCAGCAGTAGCATAGGACATCAAGCTTCCAATGAAGACTGAAAACCCTGGCTGCAAAACACAGTTGGCACTGTGGCTGTGTGGCTGTCAAAGTTGCCAATCACATCTTGAAAGTTCAGTTTCATATGCCAGGCAGAGATAAATATACATACACACTCACACACATATGTCTATTTTTGAGATATCCAAGTCCTGTACTGTAGTGTATAAATCAATAATACTGCAACAGTTGTAAACATTAATGGACACAGTAGCTGCTTCCTTGACTGCAGCTAAGTAATTAACTGGCAAGAGCAGTGATGAGATTGCTGCCCTCACAGAGAGCAATGACTGTTGGAGGTAGTTCAGCAACAGCACAGAGAGGAGACATTGCCAGGAGGCCAGACCCAGGAAGGCTGCAAGAAAGGGAGCAACAGGCAAAGAGCGAAGAAAAAAATAGGAAGACAGGCTCCTTGTGGTCCTTGTAGTGCTTGAGGGGTGTTTGATCGGGATATCAAAAGAGGAAGAAGTTCTGAAAGGCTGAGCTGCCCTTGCAAGCTGCCATGCCTGGCAGAGCAAAGCCACACACAAGACCTTCTTAAGGAACAGGAGAAATATTTATTCTGCTTTCCATATTTCTGCTTAATCTCTCACTAGTGACTGCAATGGCCAAACATACTTTTTTTTTTTTTCCCGTTTGAATACATTTCAAAGAGAGTGATGTCTGAGCTGATGGCAGTTTTATTGTGTCTCAGTTTTCTGCAAAGGCTTTTATTTCCCTCTGTTTTGTAGATTTTTTTATAATGGACATTTTTTATGAAAGCGTTTTTGTATTCTTTCTACTTGCGCTGTGGGAACAGCAAACATAAACTGTATTATATCTGCTGCTAGGAAAGAGAGGTCTCAGATCTCAGATATGCAATGTCTTACTACAATTCAGCTGCAGGAGTACTTTTTTAATATGTATTTAACTATATCAGATTGGAAGTAGCATTTCTTCACCCAGTCTTAGAATATAAATTAATACTCTTTTTAAAATGAAAATGTAAAAAACCACGTTAATTCTGCACCATCATTCCATTGTTCTTAATTCTTACTCTTTTATATTCTTTTCTATCAATGTGTCTGAAAGCTTTTGGCTAATGATACAGGACCTGGTCTCTGAATCTCAGTGGGCCTGTAATCCAGTGCTTTGTCCTGTGCCCTCTTCCCTTTCCTCTTGTTTATGTTATAAATACTTCAGGGAATAGAACATCCTTTATTTATGTTTCTACAGTGCTATGTTAATATAAAGGGCCATAAGTATATGTTGGTTTTAAATATTTATACTTTACTTATAAAATTCAATGCAGTCAGCAAAATGCTGAAGTAGAGGATCAAAATTTCCCTAAATGCCTCTCACAAGCATCTTCAGCAGGACCTTTTTTATCTTAGACCAAGAGGTGGATAGAATAATGTAAATATTTAATAGATTTTTACTTCACAGACTGCCATGTTTTTTCTATAAATAAAACACATTTCGGAATGAAATATCAAGGTGTGTTTTATCTATATGAAACCACATCTATCGCATCAACACTCTTCATGAGAGAACTACACTAATGTTGACATAACAAAATAGTATATTCCACCTGTTTCTTCACATCACTTGTGATTTTGTTAAAAATATTTTTTTATTCTGTATTTTAGTTCTGATTTGTTTATCTAGTTCTGACTTCTAGGAATATCCAATGTTTCTGATGAACAGGAATACAATTTTGCAGTTTTTAGCCAGTTAAGAACTTCTAAGTCAGTCTGAGTTTTGGTAAAGGAAGATTTGCAAGATTGGGGACAAAATTTGAATTTTATTTTTTTCTCAACTCTTCCTAGGCAGCAAACTAAACATGAGTAATAATAAAGACATTTCAGTTTCCCAAAACATTACCCACAGTTTAATGATGTGTAATAAACCTAGATTCCTGTCCTCTTTGAAATCAAATCAGAAATCAATCTGGGATTGTAAAGCTTAAGAAAAAAAACAATATTTTGAGCTCAACTCTTTGCTGATTTAGGACCTGATTGTCAAAAGGACTTGGGTATTGAGTGTGTGGTCATCTGAAATCCCAGCCTTTAGACATTTTGCCCAGCATATGTTTAAGATTTTTAAAGGCATTACTGGTTTTGACATCCAAGTTCGGAGGTGCCTAAAGTTCTGATTCTAAACACACACAAAAATGTTCAGTTAAGTTGAGTCTCTTAGCAAATTGACTCTTATATCATATTTTAATTCTACTAGGATATACTAGGTATACCATAATAGTCAACTTTATGCTTACCATACCTAAGAGAGTCAATAAAGCAAATATTCTGCTTTCAAGTGCTTTTTAAATACTCCATAAGAATTAACCTTAAGCTTTTGCAATTTCAGTGGCACAAATTCATCAGAGTATACAGATGATCTTATAGGAGGAGACACACATAAATATTTAGCTCAAGCATGACTTTTTTTTTTTTTGTATACTAGTAACTAATGTATGTTCGTTTTCTTCTTAGGGCACATTGAATCCCTACTGTGTGCTGTGGGATGATTCAAGAACGTAAGTGTCAGATTTTTGCTTCTATTGCTTTGGCTCAAATATAACAAAGCACCTAACAATATTTAAGTAGTTGGTCTGTAAGTAGGTTGGTCTGAGGGCAGGGAAAACGAACCTATCACGATGTACAAGTACTAGATTCTCCAGTCACTTGGCTTCCTTTCTGCAGCTATGTAAATAGAAATAATACAATATCTCACCAGGACGAGATTACTTACATAGTAATTTTAATCTGCTTTTTCAAGATTAAAATGAGGATGTCTTAGAATTGTAGTTCTTTGATGGTAGTTGCTGGGCGACAAGCAAGTGGGTAAACGATCAGCTAGTTAACTAAAGAAGGCTCCTATTTCTGTTACTGCAGGGAGAAATATCATTTTCAAGTGTGATACCCACAGCAATCTTCATTTTAGTCGGTGCAAATTTTTATTTTAGTTTAGTAAAATAATAGCTGTATACTAAATAGCGAAAGCTTGCTGGCAGTCTTCTGCTACTTTTTTCAGCGTGCGTCCCTTCTGTAGCAAAACAGAAAATGTCGCTGTAGAGAAGGAAAGCAGTAAATTCAGTGTGGTTTAAAAAGAATGCCAAGTTTATGCAGTTGTAATTTGCTGCATTTATCTTTCACGGTAAATCTCCCAATAAAGTCGAGGTGAACTTTGTCTAAATACAGATTAAGTGTTTCAAGAAGAATGTGATTGCCATATTAATTCTTTTAAAGATGATGTCGTACTTCTTGCCCAAGTATATTATGTATGTCTTATACTACAGACTTATCTACAGTGTTAGAAATTGTATGCTTGTGATTTTGTGAGTGCTTTTATCCTTGAACCTGGGTTTACATCAGTACACTGATGGCTGAGAAACAACATGAGAAACTTTGGACATGGTGCTAGAAATCATTCCAAATACAGGTAGTAACATGTTCTATGCTTCTATGAAAGAATCAGAATGTAGTTATTTGCCAGCAACATCATAATGCTCCATTGCTGTAAAATGTGTGTGGTAAAGTACATTAAAGACTTGATATTATGTATTATTATGTGCACAAGCAGTGCAAGATATTTGGAATATGGTCTTTGTTTCCTCTTCACAAGGTTTTTCTTACACAGTAGTAGTATAGTGCTTTATTTACCACTTCTACATGCATTACTTTAAGCACTGTGTATTTAGAGCACATGCTCTGATTTCATTGTTCTAGTCCAGAATATCAAAGGCATATTTGCATGGAAATAGACTACTAAAAAAAAAAAAAGGCATGCTGTGGATTTAACAATGTGATTAAAAGATTTCATGCAGATATTTGGGATGGAAGTGAAGCAATTGCAAACAAATGTATTTTGTGCTTGCTATTTGTTTTGCATGCATTTCTCTTAGTATTGCTTATAGAGAAGTTTAGTACTACACAGACTTACTGGTTTCAGTATGCTTCAGAATCTGGATGGAAAAGTGAACTTCTGAAATATCTAAATTTTATATAAGGCTTACATAAAATAGTCTGAGGTTTTGAGGGAGAAACACATGCTTTTATATACTGAAGGATACAGTTTCTAGTCATATTATTTAATAGGAGCTATTGAAGATGTTAAAATATTAGAAGATTGTGGGTATTTTTGCGTATCAGTTTTGAAAAGTAGTATGAGCCATCAAGTATTCACAGTAAGACATGATGTATCAGTGAGGCCTGCATGGACACCATTGGTATTTGTTTTACACGTGTGTGTGTTATTTTAGGAGAATGTTACATTTTCTCTTACCTGAGCATGTGATAGTAAGAGAAAATTCTACTTTATTCCTCCATCCCTGAGGAAAAGATCCCTAGTGTTAGCTGTGGGATCATTAGTTGATTCATAATTTTATTTTTGTAAAGCTGTTTCTTTTTTGTTTTGGAATATTTTATTTGTATTTACTTGGGAATAGTTCAGAATGTGTATTCTAACACACTGAGTTTTAAATTATCATGAAAGCTCTACAATGCCGAATCAGTTCTTATCACTTTTAAATCTTAATAAATAAATATGTGGAGGACTATACAGTTGGTTAGGTGTCCATGATGATGATGTTGGGGTCTTGGTGGCTTGCTGTTATTTTTTTCACATTTGTCTAAGTCTCAGGAATTCACCACTCTCAGCAGCAGGCAACTAGATTCAATAGATTAATATCCTCATTCACTTTGCAAATCCTACAGAGCTGTGCTGTGCTTGTGTCCTTCCAAACTGGGTAATTTTTGCATACCCAGGATTTGGCAAGCATTTTGGAATAAACCCAACAAAAATTAGTCTGCTTTTAGGTGAAGGTGCTTAACTAATCAGTAGGCTTTGCTGAGATGGGTGTTTTAAATTAAGTGCTTTTCAGATGAAAACTGTTTGCTTTTATCATCGGCATACAGCCAGCAGTAACTTCTAATGGATTTTGCCACCTTTTTAGCCCCTTCTCCCACATCTTTATCTGCATGCATTGCAAGTTCACTTTTGGTAACTGATACTTCTTTCATTGATCTTGTCAGTTAAATATTTCTCCAACAGCAGGGGAAGCTTTGTCTATCTGGGTTTTAGTCATGTTTCTCAGGAGACTGATCAGTGATTAACAGTTCCCTGTCATCCATCCTTGAAGGAAGTTGTGTATCTGTTAACTCTTTAATCACACCAGATCATCAAACCTATCCTACTGCCATTGCTATTTGTGACAATTTGGTCATCCTAACTTCGGCAAAAGCAGTTACATCCATTCTTTCTATGAGATTCTTCCTTGTGATTATATTTTATAGGATTTTCCATTTATCAAGCTGACAGACTTGTGCGTTCTCCATAGGCAGCTAGTCAAATGTGTGTACAATATTGAGATAGTTCAACTAAACAACAGAATATTATGTCATGTATTGTAGAGGGCAAACTTAAATTCAACAATTCAGCATTTTATTTCAGTTGATCCTCCCAAAATATAGATCACAACTGTCTGTGTTGACTGAAACCAGGCTGTTAATGAATTCTGGTGTTTGCTTTGATATTTCCAGCTTCCCTACACGAAGCTGGTGGCATCAATGGTATGTTAGTGGTGATTTTTCCTCTCGCAGAAATCTGAGTGACATCTTCCTCCATTCATTTCAGAAAATGTATTCTAAATGTTGCCTTCAGTAAAGTCTTAGGATACTGAATGCTTGTCCTTTCAGTGCATGGGAAAATGTGTGGAATATTTGTAACTGTTGTTCTGAGGAGAAACAATTGTTCCTTAAACCAAACAAACAAAAACTCAAGGAAGAGCTGTATTTTTTCGACTTTGCATTGTCTGGTACAAACAAACTATCCCTGCTGTCAGTATCTGTTTGTGATACATAATTCCAGTGTCTCAGTCCACAAAGCAAAAGAAAATAAGTTGGTCAGGTACTAGGGCTGACTTTCCAACTCCACAGAAGTGATTTTAAAGAATTTAAGATGAAACCAACCTTCTGAAAGTTTTTCACTGGTCCCTCCTACCTTTCTAAGAGGACAAGAAGAGAGAAGGAGACAGCAGACAGGCTCAACCAGCAAGTAATCCAATGGTTAGAGCATTTACCTGGAGATGTCAGGGACCAGCCCTTCACTTTTTTCTTTACAGAAGTGTCTTGAGGAGTTTGAAACACACTTTTCAGCCTCACAGGAGCAGCCCAGGCAGGTTAACTGTCAGCTCCTCTGGAGTGTGTTACTCACAATGTGTCCTGCTGGAACTCTGCCATATTGTTTAGGAAAATATTCATGGGTTGTGGAGCTGATTCTCAGCAGCTATGTTTAATTTTACCACTCTTTCCATGTGTTTGTCACCATGCCACACCTAAATCTCATGCATATCACTGTCAGTGGTGTTTTTTCCAAGTGCTGTTTTGCTTTATGTAAGTCTGGGCAAGGCTGTGTAAGCATGGGAGATCAAAGAATCCTTATAGTATGTATACATTTCCATTTTAAAAATGCCATTTATGATGGCAGTTTTGTAGGCTGTCTGAACAGTTGTTTTGAAGTTTGTTGCCTTCTCTGATGCTTATAGTTGTGATAGGTGCCATAACAGGTAGTCTGTATGGAGGTCCAGGATCCATGAAAGTTTAGCCTAACAAAGTCTTAAACCAGGGTACAGAATTCAAAACACAGTGAGAGGCTGGAAACTAGGTGCCACAGTACTGAGCGTCGTGAGTTCCATCTTCACATGCAACCCTTGGCTAACACCATCACGATGAGGCCATGGAAGATGGGGTGGACACTGGAGGTTACTGGAAGGAGGTGACATCTCACATGGGAGTTCAATATTCACCAACTGATTAGCGAAGCAATGCAGCTGGTGTTCATTCTTTTAGAAATGTTTTGTGTGTAATGTGGACCCGTGCTCTCCACAGGACAGTGTCATTTGTTGCTGGCAAGCTCCACAGCTGTATCTGGTGCAACACGACATCTCACAAAACTGGGTAAGGAAAGAGCTTTAGCATCCTGGGGCTCCTTTCTGCCAGTTGCTGCAGAAGGATTTACAACAGTATGACAGCCTTTTATTTGTCCACATGAGTGCTCATGGTAGTTTGTGCCTGCTGAATATACAATGGGCAGTAGTACAATGCAATTAGCTGACTTTTTTAATACTACAAGGATTTTGCCCTGGTTCGGTTTTAATTTAGGGCAAGTGGTAGCTCTGCTCTATTATTTTTTCCAGTGCCATACAAATTTACATTGACAGCAGCTTAGATTTTCTACCCTGAAGCTATGTGAAACTATGAATAGCTATCTATGAGAAATGAGAGATTGTATACATTTATATAACTTCAGGATTTCACTCCAGACATATTATAGCAACCTCCATGAAAAAGATGTTTCAAAAAAAAAGTTTACAATTACTTTTTTTTTTTTTTTAGTGATCTCCTAGAGCTTTAAACTATTTTTCTCCCATTGCCCCTGGATAAAATTGTGGGGAAATAGGTCATGAAGAAATTTGTTCAGTGCAAATAAAGAAGAGTCTACCAGTTAACTGTGATTTTCTCACAGATTCACCTATAGGGCAGAATGTGACTCAGCTTTAGGATATAAGCTTGCATGCATACCAGCAGAACAACTTTTGCATTTTGTTGCCTTGTGATAAAATTGACAGGGAACACTGATCTGCTCTGTCTCTCTCCTGTCCACTTTGCTTTTGAAAATTACCTTGGTAGACCATTACAATTCTTTGGCCTAGACTTGCAAGCCTTTAAGAATATGTTCAAAAAG
Organism: Caloenas nicobarica; assembly: GCF_036013445.1. NCBI lineage: Eukaryota > Metazoa > Chordata > Aves > Columbiformes > Columbidae > Caloenas > Caloenas nicobarica. The sequence goes on from NC_088247.1 coordinate 30,830,921, forward strand.
ACTCTTTATAACACACATAAAAATGTCTCAAACTAATAATCAAATACATAGAATTTCCTAAATCAGAATTTGCTTCTGGAAATATGAATAGAAGCCTCTCATTACTTTATATTACTTTACATTCACATTATTTCTTTCACCAGGAAGATATGGAGAAAATAGATTTTTCTATAAGGAGAATAAAAATTGTATAAGATTAATTCGTGTAAATATAATTTGACAATATATCCCAGCTAAAGCTTTGCTCATTCCATTGACTTCAGTCGAACTTGTTGGTTCAACTTTTCAGTCAGAATTTGCTTCTTTCATGTTTTTCAAGGCAGAAAATCATTAGCTTCTGTGCTTATGTTTGCGAATGTAATGGAAGAGTTAATGTTAATGATCTTATTCAAAAGATCAATACCTCCTGCAGTACCTAATTTTATGAAGAACATTCCATAATGGAACCTGTGTAATACCACATGCTACATAATCTTCTCTTCCTGGTGGTCTTGTATAAAAAATTGAAAGACTCTACAGAATCATATTCTTTTTCATTGAAACAGTGTGGAATGAAAAACCTGATCCAAACCCCCTTGCAGCTAACCAAAAGGCTTTCACTGATCTGAATCAGATCAGGTCAAATAGCAAACAATTGCGCAAGCCATGCAAGACCTATATGTTTTGGGGTTTGGTTGGTTTGTTGGTTTTTTCTTGGTGTTCTAGTTTGGTTTTGTTGTTGTTGTTTGGTTTGGGGTTTTTGGTGGTTTTGTTTGTTTGGCTTTTTAATTATTTTTTTTAATTTAGAAACTGCTAAGATTATACTGTAATGGAGGAGTACTTATTTCTGAAATATGTAGGTGTCTTTATGTTGAAAAAGAATCAGACCCAAAATTTCATTTTTTAAGTCATACACAAAATGAATCAGCATATATGGGAGGAATTTATAATTTAGTTCTTTTTTATAGCACTACTCTTCACTAACACCTACATGGCCATGAACAGAGCTTACATGGCCTGCTGAGATTTATAGCAAAAAAAGGAAATAAAATTAATTCTTGCTAATAAGTTCACTTTCTTTTTAGTTTTTACTGGGTGATTAATCAACTCCATTTGCTGAGAGCTTAGTTGCTATTTATTGCCTTTATGTAAATGTAGATTTTCAGAACCTAAAAATAGTGGTTTCTTGTAATATCAGGCAATTATAATTCTAAAATGTGAATAAAAAGAACTAGTGGTTGTATCCTCATAATCAAATTTAAAGATTTGAGTTGAACTTTTGACAGATTTTTTAGTGTATTATTAGAGCAGAAGATAATTAAGTAATTTAAATAAACTTTAGAACAGGGGGAAAAAAAAAAAGGTCATAATTTGGTTTTGTATCTATGTTTCCAGAAAAATTCATGGATGCTACCAAGTAAAATAAAATGTGATAGTTGTTTTCTGTAGTAATACCTCATAAAGAAATACAGCAGATGGGATCTGTGAATCCAGCACGGTGCTGGACTGAGTCTTTTAAGGGAAACCAGCATTCACCAAATCCAATATGGCTTCCAAAAGTAAAATATAGCACAATTACAACTGTGAAAGTTTATCAGCCTTTCTCATTTATATTATGTAACTCTTAAAGTGTGTTACACCTGTAGATTTAAAAGCAATTTAACAGAGAGATTGGTGTCATCCTCCCTGGTTACAGACATGGGAAACTAGGGCGTAATGAAAGCAAAGCCATTTGTTTGATGTCACACATCAAACCCTGGTAGAGTTAGAGTTCCATATTCCTGAGTCCTAATTGAGAATGCTCTCTAGCTGTTTTCAAAGTCAATATAATTTCCCAGAAAGGTAAAAAAATCAGGGGAATATTGCTTATCCATGTGAGAAGGACTTGTGGGAAGTACCCTTCTGCTATTCTCTCCTATTCCTTTGACAACAGGGGCACAGATCATGTGCATACATTGCTTATAAGTAAATCATATTGTCTAGTTTTGCACGGACATATATTTGTTTCACTTAAAGTTATTTGCAGTCAGTACAAAAAAGACAGAACTGCAAATGGTATAAATACACCTACTTTTAGTAATATTATGACAAGAATATAATACAAGGCATTTTTGAGCATTTACAGAGTGTAGGTTTGCTTGTCTTTCCTTCCAAAGGCATGGATCTAAATCTGATTGAAGTCTCCTGAATTAATAACTATTCTCTCTGATAAATCAAACATCAGGTAATTCATCAAAGTCTCATCTGTGTTTCTACAAGAAAGGTGTTTGTATGACAATATGACCTCAAAAGAAATATTTGAAATAGTGTTTTGAAAAGCATCTTAGAGGGTTGCCCCCAGTTGTTCTTGAATTGTCAACACTGAAATAGTATCTCTGCCTTATAAAACTGTGAAACTCCATCAAAAACAGTCAAATACATGTCCAGTTTAAAACTGCCACATCTATCAAGTGCTGTCACAAGTATACACCTTTAAGGCTGCATCAGCATCTTGCTGACCTCACAGGTATCTTAACGTGTAATAAATCCTTTGCGGGGTATCTTTTGAGCAACATAAGCAATGTAGTTAATCCTCTTCCTGGGCCAGCCACTAGAGGGAAGCAAAGACCTCCACGTTCCTGTCCATGACGTCAATCAATGTCTACGTGTCCCCACTGACAAAATCTGATCAGTATTCAATAAAAAATTTCGGAAAAGGCTTTTTTTTCATGGAAAGCCACACTTCAGAAAAAAAAAAATCTATATCTCTCTATATAAGTATCTGTATGGTTGACTTCCAGAGGCCATTGTCATTAAAAAATAGAGTTATTTTCTTGAATGATGTTTTGAGAATTTGAATCTAGACAAGAAACTCAGTGCAGAGTGGATAAAGATGTGCTTACGACTTTCATTCTTTGAAGCATCCCAATATTTAGAAAAATTCATTGAAATGTTGGTAGGGTAGTAGCTATGCACTTGCATCTTTTATGTGTGGCAAAATGTAAGATAAAATATACCAGTTTCTTGATATCTCTATATTGATCCTCCTGTAGTTATCCATGTTTCCATTCCATAGTGTTTTGTCTGCGGTACTCAGAACCTCATCCTGTATACACAGTTCTTCTGTGTGTACCAGCTAAACAGATCAGGAGAACATTGAGTCATTAAATGGGGACTAGTGGATCCTGCACTCCATTTCAGCACAGAGAAAGCATAAGGTGTATATGGTCTTATATTTATCTTCCAGCTTATGAGGTGTTATATATGGGGTAGGTTTACTGGATACTATGTTTTTACTGTATTTAATTCAGCCCTGTTCTGCTTACGAGAGTACAACTCAAGTTACCATTCTCTCCTATGAGCTAGGCTGGTTGAAATCTTTTAAAACTGAAACAGTAGATGCCAGCATTACATTATCTGACATTTGATTAAAGGAATATACCTGCTATGAATTGAATTTTCCATAAAATCAAAATGCCCACAAACAAGGATAAAATATTAAAAATCATGTTTTGCTTTTTATCAGTTAAAATTCTAAATGTTTTAAAGATCATAAGGACAATATTCGTACCACTTACCACTTAATTTGAATAGAATATTTTTTATTAAGCTTAAGTTATGCTGGATGGCCAGACATTAATGAAAACAATACAAATCTATTTTAGGATTTAAACAAATTTAAATGGAAGGTAATATGCTAGATGAACATCTCCAAGCAGAGCAATTTCATTTAAAAAAGCACTCTGTTTTGTTGAATAGCTGCTAGATTATGGCTGAATAGATTTTTAGCTGACAGCATGGTGTATTTGTGATGATTTCTTAATGTTATCATCATCTTCTCCAATACTCTTGAGTAAGAGAGATTTCTTGCATAGCTAGTTAACTAAATGTAATATAAATATGTATTCAAGTGCATGTGCTGGGGATAGCATCCTGCAATCCATGCTATTATTTTAAGGAATGAAGAATATAATAAAATTCTAAATTTCACAGACCATGGTTATGATTACCAATGCTACATGTTATCCTAATGATGCAACTTCTAGTGGTTGTCTTCAATCTCCCCATAATTCTGTGGATGCAAAGCAAAATGTCTGTCTTTTAAATTACAGAAATATCTTTGCATGTATCAAAAGCATGAATTAAAATGCCATCGCATTACTATCAGTTCATCACAACATAGATATGTTCCTGTTGTCAAGTTTGCCAAGAGATCTATTGAAGGCCCAGGCTTAAACAGCATGCTGGATTGGGACCATAGAACCATAATCATTCCACAGGTATCGGCACAAATCCAGGAGTTATTGTATCAGCTTGAGTGGCAATAATCAAGAGATTGCATATGCTGACATATGGAGCAATGCAGACCCAGGAAAATAGAATCCCTCCTTATGATGAATTTGATATTTTTGTGTGCTTAGCCTGTAAAGAGCACATGATTTTTACCAGATTTTTAAACTAAATCCTTTAGGTTTCTGCTCCACTATTGCAATTTAGACTGTAATATAGATCCGTTCAATGTCTTTTTAAAATGTCAGTGAGTACTTTCTTTGATATCTGCTCAGTTTTAAATGGTTATTCACAAAAAGAAGCTATGCTTTTAATATAATATCAAAATAACTTAAAATGTAAATATGTCAAATGTCAGATAATAGCACAAACCGAAAAGATTTATTTAAGAAAAGAAAAAAAGCATTGTTTATTTTTAACAACTTTTGATTTCATTTAACGAACATAGGGCCATGCAGCTAATACAGGAATTCTAAAATAAGAGAGTCAGCAGTATTCAGGAGATAGTCTAATCTCTTTTTAAACAGATTAAAAGTTGTAGCACGTACAGGAAAAAAATCAATAGTATCTTTTTCTGTGCATATCACTCATCTTCAGCCCATCCTTTCCCTCCCTTCTCCTTTTTCTTATAAGTGGACAGTAAAACATGATGTTTTAGATACACAAATTGTGTGTGTACTCACAGACATACTTCATTTCATGTAAACACACAGATTAAAGTCTTTGAGGAACAAAGCATGTAAACCATATTTACCACTACCCCCCCAAGAAGTACAATTGAAAACATGAAACATAATTTTCTTTATTGTGCTACACAGCAAGGCATGCTCTGCATAGTGCAATGTGTATTTATCGATGTCAGATTCTACATGCTCTTAACGTTATTTATATTAGATACCATATACAGATCTTGAAATAACACCTTACATTCTATCTCCTTCATTGTAAATGCAGGAGAAAAACTATGCTAAATTTACCAAGAACATGGTTTTGTATATATATATGTGTGTGTGTATATATATATATATATGTCTCCTTACTAACTTTCCCTCCTGTACAATTGACTGCTGGGTACATGTTTTATTTTTGTTTTTCATCTGAAGCAGACCACTCTGTTCTTGTATTTTTGTAAGTGATTTACACAAGAAAACTGATCAGACACAACCTTCTTCTTTGAGGTTTTTCCAGTAAAGAGAAACATTTTCATCAGATTTGAGGAAATATACAGATGTCTAAATATCATAGTCAGTCAGTGTTCCAGCCAAAATTAGAGCACAAGGTGCTCTTAGGTCCACAACCCCATGACCTAAGCACTAGAATTACCCATCTTTCTTTCATCTAGAAAATGTCTAACACTTGTAAAACAACCCATGTGGTCCTGGCTTGACTCTCACCTTCCTGCAAAAATAGCAACATCTCTTATGTGTCATTTTAAGGAACCATGAAAAACTAGTGTATAGGTGCACGACTATCTGAGAGTGATGATACAAGTTGAAATCCCGGACAAAAGGCAGACCGTTTCATCGCTTAATCTCAGGAGAACAAAGAAGCTGCTTGTTCAGACAGTTGTGGGGAAGAACCAGGGAGGATTGGGAGTGAGGTGAAAAGGTATTTTCTAACACATTCCGCTGTGTATGGAGTTTCTATATATACTGGGCATGCTATTTTAGAGATACTCTTCTTTTACTCTGTGCTGCTGCCAGCTCAAACTGTCACCCAAATACCATTTTATAACCTATACAACTGTTTTTCCTTTTGGTTTGTCTAGATCTTTACATTTTCAGTTTATTTTGATTAAGGTATTTTTTTCTGGAAAACATATATCACAAACACCAAGGAACACCCTGGTCAGTGTGTTGGGGATGTGAATAAGTTTTTGATATTATTTGTATTTGTATTCTATTTTGAAGGATATAGCATCAAGAGCCAACTTTACAGCTGGTGTTTTTAATACTTTCCCTTCTGGATTTTTTTTTTTTTTAAGAGAAGGCATTTTACAAATGCAGGCTGATACAAATGTGAGAATGCTTTCATGTTAAAATAAGAAAAGAGTCAAGCACTTTTTTTTTCCTGGATCTACTGCATTTCAAGTGTCCAAATTAAGTGTAGAAGTCTAAAATAGGTCACTGAATGCAGCAGGAAGATTTATTTTCCTTAAACCATGTGCCAAAATGTCCTGGACAGCCAAATGAGAGATAAGAACTACAAGAAGTGACTCACAGCAACTAAACAAGACACCCACCCTTTCCTGTTAACTAAACTGAGCCAGAAATCTGCATAGCGCTAGGAAATCGGAAATAATAGTTATGTAAATGTGTTTGAATAGGCCCTAGAATAACAGGTTAATATTAAAAGTTCAGTTTAGGTACCTTAAGACAGGTGTGTGGAACAATTTCAGGATATATCTACAGGAGATAGGAGAAACCTATGCCCTTCAAAGTGAGTGAAGATAAAGCCACCATAAGACATCTCAAGTAGTACTGTGTGTAGGAAATTAATTGCTAACAGCAGAATTAACTGCAAAATCAAGAAAAGGAAAACACTAAAATGTGTGTGTCTGACAATGCCACAGTCATTGGGTACCTAATACAAGGAAACTGTCTTCTAGGCTCCATAGACTCTACTGACACGATCTCCATTGACTACAATGGAAGCTTAGACACCTTGCATGCCTGTAGGTACCTAAATTTAGAAGTCTCAATACCAAAGCGAATCCTGCCCTATGTATCATTTTCTACCTCAGGATATGGATTGCCAAATTATCTCCTTGGGATAAACACATACATGTTAAAGAGATGAGGGCAACCGTTTCCAAAATAACATAAGGCTAAAGTCTTTGTAGAGTTCTAGGGATTGGTTCTAAGACCTTTTCAGTCTCAGGATGTTCAAACTCACAGCTTTTCCTTCCCAGGGGAGAGCCCTGACTATCAGAGTATAAGCAATGATCTCGTAGAGCTGCTTTCCTTGCAAGCAAAAGTAAAAATAATAAGTATAATTAAAAATATTGAAAATGTACTATTGACATTGAACTCACAGAACTGGATATAGAAAAAATAAGCTCAGAAGTACACTAAGACATAATGAATGTAGTTTTTGGAGACAGACATTTTCCAACTTTGTAAATTCATCATCAAGTTCATAGTGACAACTACTGAATCTATGGAGAAAACATCCTCCAATGGCAACATACAAGGTACTACTATATTGTCAGAGGGAAGGCAATGCATTCATCAAAGTTAATATTGGAAATATAAAATGTAATTGATAGATACTTTAAAATAAAAATGATAAATGAGCCCTCAATGGGACCAAGACATGTTTTGAGGCAGAATGTTTAGTTTCTAGTGATGATGTTTTATCCTATCTCCACTCTTGGGTGAGGTAATAAGAAAATGGGTATTTGTATCCTTTCAAGGTTGATTATGTTCCCAAAAGCACTTTCGAGTCCTTTTCTGCCCTCTTTAAAAGCTTACTTAGGAAGTAAAATAACTTTAATGTATAACAGTCTTCCATTGTGTTATAGTTACAAAGCATGGATTATCATGGAGGTTGTAAGTGGTACATGGTCAATCTATTCTCATGACAACACTGTAATGAGAACACAAAATGCTCTGGTATTTAACTTCTGTGCCATTTTGGAAGCCATAATCTTGCATAACTCTGTGAATTCCATAATCTGTATTGAATATACATTCCAGTATGTCTTTAAAAGCAGTATAGATCCTATATTCTATATTACCAATGTGCAAACAGGTCCAGGATTTTGTATGTGTGACAAGCCTTTTTGTTATTGCAGCTCCACATTTTCTATGGTTTTAAGGAGTTGTTTTTTCAGATTTCAATTCCTGCCATAAAGTGCATGTGCCATTTATCAGTTTACACAGGCAAAGAATCAATCAGCCTAACTCTTCTGGCTATATGGTTTCTCTGCCATATTTTCTTAATAATGAGGCGATCTGAAATTTGTGAAGCAGAAAATCTAGTCTCATTCTGCTTAGTGACACAAATCAAAAACTCAAACCTCTTGTGATTTATTCATACCAATTTTATCTCAGTATTTTGATTGTCTCTTAAATCAGTTCCTAAAGGCTAAAAATCCAGGAATAACCTTTTCACTATCTTTCTTAATTGAAGTGGGTGATGTACTCTAAAACTTAAAAGCTAGAACTGACTGGCTTACATCACACTCCTCTTTCCCCTACCCACTGATCTGGCATCTTTATTTTCTCATGTATTGAAATTAATTTAACAAGACAGATTGCACTCATACTTGCAAAGTAGAACCCATTTGGGTGCAAGTATCCTGGTTACAGGGATTACCTGTGTCAGCAGACAGGTCTATCTAGCAAGAAAACTAATTAACAATAAAACATTGTCAGGCACATTATTACAAGACTTTCATGAATTGTGTCTTATAAATATTCAAAAACTCATTTTCTGTACCATGCACTGAATAATTGCACAAGCTATCATTTGTGTTTTACTTGCTCTCAGTTCTCCCTTAAACCTCATATTTTAGCCTCTTCTTCACTATTCTGTACAGGACATAAATTCTGATCATGGTTAAATCACTTTTTTTTATTACATTTTATGCAGTCTTTCCAGAAGGATGTGTAAAAATAATGAAATTTTAGTTTGAGGGATATTTTGCCCTTTACAATAATGTAATCAGTGAAACATGTGGAAACTCCCAAGCAGTTATTTGAGTGGTAAAAAGGCAATGAATAACATAAGGATTTACTTCCAGAAAAAAAATTACCAAATAATTCAATATTTACTTATTTTGCTCTTGTGCACACAAGCAGTTAACTTAGAAATATTCACGTAAAGTTAATTTTACTTCAGCCTATGTGCTTTTTTCTCAATCTTTTGGGATATATACATATAAAGTAATTTTTTTAAATGTACCGTGTGTTTTCAACTGGCTGTTCAACTGGGTGAAGATGCTCGAATTTTTACAATATATGATGACAATGGCACTTGTAATTTTTTTCATGACCTATGAGAAATACAGATTAGCTCTAATTGCTAATTTTTAGGGGCAAAATGTAAAACAAAGCTATAATTTAGCAAAATGGTATATAGCATGTGTTCCACTTGGTTATATAAGTAGGTTCATTATCTTCAATCTATCTTAGTTTGATATCTGCACATTAAATGAGCTTGTCTGTCAAATTATTGGCACTGTTTGTCTCCCTAAATTTAAACTCTTGCTTTGCTGAACTGAAAGTCTCTTTATTATTTATCTGCTGAAAGAAAACTTCAGTAGGTGGTTTAAAAGGTCATAACATAACTTTAGCTAAAGTTTAAAGAAAAAATAGATCTATTTAATACCAAAAGTACTCCTGTCTTAGAAAGCACATCTCAAGTAAGGACAGAGTACAATGATGAATCTAAACAAAAGCAGTCCCATTTATGGTTAGGAAAAAACAATTTAATTTTGGATATTGTTATAACTGAGAACTGCTTTTGCAGGAAAAAAAAATATTTCTAGTAGCCTTACTGACCATCAAAGACTTCTTTTCCTGTTTTACTCGTACACTTCCTTCCTCACTAAAACTATAGCAGATCCATCTAGAAGCCTTTGAACAAAACCTGAATTCATCAACAGACACGGTAAAGAATTTAATCCACTGAAACCCTGTGCTCAAATAAGGGCAACAGATGTGCAGCAGTTTTCTGAAGAGACTGCATGAGAATGGCATTATGGAGTGTCATATTTTCTTTCAGTGACTTCCATTTACCTTCAAATGGGTTTATGACTAAAAACAAACAAACAACAAACCATCAGCCTATTCTCACTGTAAAACCTCAATCAGAGACCTGCAAGTCAAATGAGTCAAGGGGTGTCCTTTCTGCCTCTCAGCAATTCTTCCCGTTGGAGGGAACTACCAGTACTGGTAAGGATGCACCAGAGCTGGGCACAATGAAATGATTCCTCATGTACTGAAGTTGTGCATTTTGTCTCATTCACTCTCCCTGGTTATAAGAGGTCTGTGATGCTGAAAGAATAAGATGATACTGGTATCCTAGCCCTTGTCAGTGTAGTACCACTTCACAAATGAGAAAACTGAAGCTCAGATGTGCTTGTTTGATTTCCACAGTGGTCAAAAAGTAAGGAGAGCGCAGACATGGAAGTTCAACCCACAGCTTCTGAGTCTCTGTGAACTGCCAGAAGATTCTTTAGTGTTGAATATATAAGAAGTCCCTGAAACAGGTTTCCCACACCTTCCAAGGAAGGGGCATCATCATTTGGTTAGGATTGGTGTCTCTATTTGACATTTTCTGCTCCTGTGAATTATATCTTTACACACAGACTGTGGCACAATTCACAGCTTGTAAAGAGAGTTACCTTCAATCTAGAGTTGCCAGTCCCAGAGATAAGATACTTCTGAACTCCTGGCTGATGAGGACCTATTATAAAATGCAGATCGGCTTCTTTGGGGTAGAGGATGTTTGGGACAGCACTGCTTCTATCGTTCTGGCAGTTTAATTTAAAAGGGAATCAGCTGGTCACCTGTACGACACAGTTATCTGCATGTGAAAAGTGGTTTCAGATGTCGATCCCTGTAGATGCCAAAGAAGTAGAATTTTAAAGATTTAATTTACCAGTTTTTTATTGATTCATGTGTGCTTTACTCCAAGCTGCTGTGAACACTGTCCTCAAGTGCCTACCTCTCACTATTCACTGTTCAAAGAAACTTAAACACCTGACTCTTGGGCTTGTGTATTTTATCCCCAATGCCATGATTGCCATGTTATTTAAACACATTGCTTTTTTATGCCTACATCCAGCAACTCTTTCTCTGGTCTCTGGGCTGGAACCAGTACAAATTAGAACGGAGTCAGGCCTTTTCCTGTTAGTCATTTGGTGCCTTTTAAAAATCAGACAGAACTCAAAAATATTCTGATGTTTGAGTTCACCAATTCATAATTCTTAAATGTGATTTTTGTGTTTCACAATTTCTCCTGAGACCCACATCTCACCTGAGTATTAGATAAGACTGCTTAAACACACATCCTGTGAATAGTCTAACTGAAGTCTACAGCAGGGGAATATTTCACAGCCTGTAAGTTTGCACAATTGAAGTCTTCTTCAGTTTAGGACTAGAAATTTTGAGATGCTTTGTTAAAAATTAAATTAGAACTTCCAAAATAATATTTAAAGTCCTCCATCATATATCCTCAAACTTGCCAGTTCCTCCTCTATGTGTACAGGAGAGATGCAGATTTCTGAATATATTTGCTGCTATATATTGTGTTGTTTTCCCATTCTGTGTGGTTTCAAAAGTAAGGAGGAAAACCCTCCCTTCGAGAGGGGAAAATACTAATATCAAGAGGATGACGATGATTATGTCGTTTAGTTTGGAAGATGGTTTTCTCCACATTTTAATTCCTTCTTGTGTGCACAAAACCAGCAACAAGTATATGTGACTAATGGCAACATTTCAGTGTTGTACTTGTGATGAACTGCAAAATAACACCTACCAAGAAGCATCCCACATTTTGCTATTTCTAGTTTCCTTGATTTTCCTATCCAGTGCTCTGCAACATTCATCACAATATTTCAAGTATAACTGCAGGTGCCAGCTATCTCCAAAGACATCTAGATGCAAAAGGAAAAACAACATTCGCCTAGTCACTGCAGTGTAGAGTCAATATAATCTACACTGCATTCATCTACCTGGTTTGGAAACTGGTAGCAGCCTAGCTGTGGTAGAAACAACTCGGCACAGGCAGGATAATAAAAATACTTCTGGGGGGCATAGTAATTTCTTAACTATATCTGCTTTTGGCATATATGATTAAGACTATGACATATGTTTAATTTATTTAAGTCCGCATTCATATAAATTCATTTCATTCAATATTAAAGACTGAAATAATAGCAACTTTTGCCTTGCTAAATACTGGTCAAATAATTTACTGTCTCCAAATATGTGCACACACTTTACTAATTACTAATTACTTTACTAATGCTTTATGTATTAGACATCTGGTATCTGTCTACTTGCTTTTTTGTTTGTTGCTGGGTGGAAGGCTCCCAGTCAGAAAGCCAGAGGTCCTGGTCAGTGTCAAAATGCAGAAGTGGAACATGCTAAAGGAACAGTCTGACAGAAGATGCTGCACGTAGACAATGAAATTGCCTTGTTTCCTTTAGTCCTTGATCCAGAGTAGTAGAAGTGGAAGCACTGTATAAAATGTTGATATGATTGAAGACCTAGAAGTTAGAAACATATTATGCCGTAAGACTTGCCTGTCTTCCACTTAAAATCAGTAGGAGTGTTGAGCAAACATTTTCCAGACTATCAACAGTGAATTCAGAGAGAAACTTGGGGGTAAAAAAGTTACTTTAACATTGCAGTTTATTTCCATGTTCATATTGTGGGCATTCAAAGAATCTTTAAGAATAACCCTTAGGTGGAATTGGACAGATTAGATTTTATATAGAGAGACTTTCAGGCAAGAAAACATAGAAAACTTCTTGACTCAGCAGTTCTTTAAAATGTCATCTGTTTCAGACCACTGCTAGTACAAAATATACATTTGCTTTTTCTGGTCAGCAAAAGTTCCTGTAAGCAATATTTTTTCCTGATATTTCAGTTCATGTTACATTCCTTAAATCTTCTTAAATAATTTCAAGAAAAAGATGTAATCTCTCTGCCATTAAATACACAGATTCCCTCTCTCTAAACGTATATTTTTGCCTCTAATACTCCAATGACTTGTATAATCGAATTTCACAGTTTGTTTGAAAGTCAGAGCTTATAAAAAAAATTTTAGCCTGACATATATATAACGAGGAACATTGCTGTTGGCCACTTCTATCCCCTATATTGTATGTGAATAGGCTAAATCTGATTCATTCATTAGGAATATAAAACACTTGTGTTACTGTCTTTTCTAATAGATTATGAAAATACTGATATTTTTCTTTTTGCTGTTGCATCCTAGAAAGGGTCATGTAAAAATCCGAGCAAAGACTGTAATTCAAGTAACCACATGTAATTTTCTTTCTCTGAGAAAAGCTCATCTTTCTCATTTTCTTAGCTTTTCTGTAGCAATTTTTTAGTTTACGTCTTCCTTATATTCCTCCACAGCAGATTAATGCTTCTTTTTTATTTTTTTTGTGGTAATGCTTTGAGATTCAAGTGTTTGAACTATAGTTTCTGATCTAGTTTAAGTATGCATTGATGTAAACCAGACAGTGCTAAACATCAGTGACCTGGTGCTCGAAACAAATATTCTATACCTCCTATCATTAAAAAAAGGAGTTAAAGAGTTACTTGACATCTTAAATATTCCTGAAGCTACTGCAAATGCTGTCCATTTTATTATATGAGTAAGGCATATTATTAATCTGTCAGGTTTTCATGTTGATGAACATCATATTTAATCAGAATGTCAGTGCCTCTAAAATATGTGAATACCTAAAACAAATACACTGTTCCTTATTGCATGGCCCCATCAAGCGTTTTTGTTATGATGGGTGCAAGACACCCCAGTGAAAAGATCGGGCTAAGAGTTACTTATAATTCTGAGTGATTCCAATAGCTGAATGTATTCTCCCAGCTAGGACTTTCAGGTTTGCCAGTCATACCAGAATGATGTTTTTTTCATTATTATGCCATAAGCAAAATTAGTATAGAAATTGAAAATGACCGAGTAAAACACTTTATCAGGCAACCTGTTGGTGGGTTTGGGGTTCGTTATTGAAAGAAAGAGTTGCAGGAAGAGAACCAACTGCAGAAATGTCATTGTGACTTACAAGGTCTTAAATAGACATATAAGGCTAGGATAGGAAGTGCATAATTCCCAACTGAGCAGGGTAGAGTTAAGTAAATATAACTATTTTCATAAATGATGGACTATATAGGGTACCCTGTGTATATTTTTTAATCAGGAAAGATTCACCATTTACAAATGCAAGAGACAGAGATTAAATCAGACAGCTCTGTAGCCATTCTTGTTCTCCTAATACTCTATCTTACCATGCAGCCACACTCCCCAAATGCCAGACTCTCAGATATATAGAGGTGAGATGTAGGCATATCTTTTACGTAAAAGGAGGTACAGCCAGGTAAAAAAAATGGGTGGAAGCCACTTTAATATCAGCTATACCAAAAAATTTTCTGTTCTCCATGCTTGAAAGTGAAAGACCATTATCTGGACTTCTACTACCAAAGTAAGACGCAGTAAGCAGAAAAATTCAGAGAGAGAACTGTTAAGTTTTCTTCTCCCCTGCCTCCTCCCCCCCATTTTTAATTTATTTTTAATTCTAAGTCTGTTTACAAGAAAACTAAAAAAACTTGGTTAAAATAATATTCCTGTGAACATCAGTAAGGTAGAATTGTAGACAACCTGTACATTAGGTGTACATGCCAGCAAGCTCAGATAATGTCTCCGTGTAGGCCATCCCTTCTACATTACTACCTAAGTTTATTTAAAACAATTTCCAAACATATAAATATCTTTCGTATACCTGTAGGATAACATTTAGCAGGCAAGTGAAGGCAGAATCAGGATTTGTCTGCTTGTATCATATGCTGTAGCACTTACAACAGTACAGCAAACCTTCATGCTGTCTCCTTCCCCCAAAACCTCTCCCATCTACAGTCACAAGCAGAAAATTATTGAAAATTCATGACCCAAAGGCAATAATTAAAAATATGACTCTTCTAGCTGTTGTAAAAGCATCCACTTCTGTGGCTATCTCCTCATTTGATGGATGTGCTGCTACTTTTGACACTGCCTCTGGCACTGTTTCAGGATCACTCTGCTGCAGAATTGCTCAGGCAATGTTACACTTCCACATACCGCTTTCTTTTAATTCACCCTTCGAACTTTACAGCTGCATACAATATCTTGCAATTAAATATACATCTATTCCAAATGGAAGCCAAAGACATTTTCACTGGGACAAATATGCATCTTTCACTTTTCGTTTTCCTCATCCACTTTTATGCAAATATGCGTGCCACAGCCAACTACCTTCAGGTGTCAGAACAGAGCCCTAAGATCAAATTGTAACATACATATTTCTGTTCCAACAATGCCAGTGAAAGGAATTCTGAATCATTTTAAATGCAGGTGTTCTGAGTCTTTTTAATAGTAGACTTTGAAAATTATCCAATATTTTTTCATAAATTTAACTTCAGTTGTAGGAAATTTGAAATCATTTTTAAACTTTGCTGGAAATAAAACTTAATTATGCAGTGGATATAACAACATTTCACCTGCCCCATGGAGACTCTGGGAGAGACTGATTTGGATTTTAAGGTCATATGCAACAGCATAATGTGGTTTACTTTAAAATAACTGTTCCTCAGAAATTCAGATATATCTTTGGACCACCTAACATTTTTTTTACTAAAATAAATTGCTAACAATTTTCCTACATACAAGGTTCATTGATTAAGATTTTTTAACCTTTGAAGAAATGAAACCCAGAAAAGAGTTAATGTATACTACAGATGTATTTCAAAATAAAGCAGGATAAAGTCATACTGGAAATTCAAAGTACTAGTCAGAAGTAAAAGACTCTAATTGCAACTAAACTTTATCACAGTGGTTTCTTACTCTGTGTCAAGCAGGATTGGACAGGGCTTTCTGGGTCACTTTGTACTGCAGCCAGCTTTGGCAGGAAATCACATCATAAAATTCTGTTATTAAAGCTCTATCCCAAAACCTGTTAAACTGTGACTTGTCCCTGTGCCAATGTTGTCCAGGTTAAACTGCTCTTTTCCCTCATTAATTTCCTGGTGGATATAACTGCTGTTTCAAATATCTCTCAGTCTTTGTTTTGCTAGATTTAACAATTTAAGGCCCTTTAGATTTCTCTTTCAGAATGGATAGTCAGGGCATAGAAAATCTAGTAACCCCTTATTTCACCACTTTCAATCTGAGTTCATTATTCTTGAGCATGAGTGACAAAAGTAGGGCACACAGATGTAATATTGCACATTAATGATGTGGAGGAGGACAAAGAAGTAAGTGGTAATCTATTTCAGTCAAAATTGATTTGGGAAGAGCTGGTAAAGTAGCTTCTAATGAAATAGAATTAGGTATCCTTCTTAAATACAAATGTCAGATTTGACCTTCAATGAGGCTATTTTAAAGTTACTAGGGAGATAAATATGACTTACAACTGTACTGCACAAATGGTAGGACCTTGTTATTTCCAGATACCAGACCTAATAGAAATTTTTATTTTCATGAACCAAATGCTATATATTGTAATTCCAAAAGCTGGTTTTGGTAAGCAATAAACACATTGATTGCGGAAGAGTTACTTGCATGAAATAACCTTGGACTTAGTGATCATAAATTGGCTCAATAAGATAAAACTAAACGGAGAGAAGAGTTCTATTATTTTCTTAAAGTTTCTCCTGTTGGAATTGAAGATATGGAAGATTGTTATCTGATCCAAAAGATTAGTCATCTGAGCAGAGTCAGATCTGAGCAAAAGGGTTTCTCTGGGAGAAATTTGCATCAGAAGCTTCTAGAACAGCTGTTCTGCTGAGGGTACAAACACTAAAATGTGAAGAGTCACGTCTTAAAAGTATTGAATTACTTCTTGCGCCTCCATTTTCCACAGGAAATAGCTCTATGGAAGACTAATATCGCATAAAAGAGATATGAAAGAACATAAATATAAGCAACCCATGTGTTTTCAGGCAGAAATTACTTTTTTCGTATTTATTGACTAGTCTTCAATAATGATACTTGGCTTAATGAGTTTTAAGACACATACAGGAAGATTCTTATCTACTATAATTAAGTGTAGCTTGAAATCTGTCAAACAACACCAGACCAAATATATCTGAAGTGTAATCACATATGTGTGAACTTCAGCACCATGTATTTTGAGTGTTAATTTCGAAGTACATTCAGCATCTCATAACATAGAATCCTTGAATGTCTTGTGTTGGAAGGGACCCACAAGGATCATCAAGTCCAACTCCCATCCCTCAATAAGACAACCTCAAAATTCACGGCATGTATCTAAGGGCGTTGCCCAATCACTTCTTGAATACTGTCTGGCTTGAGGCCATTACTGCCTCTGTGGGGAGCCTGTTCCAGTGCTCCACCACCCTCTGGGTGAAGAACCTTTTCCTAATGTCCAACCTAAATCTTCTCCGGTACATCTTCCTGTCATTGGGAATCATTGGCATCATTCCTGCCTTGGGTCCTGTCGTTGGTCACCAGAGAAAAGAGATCAGCACCTGCCCTCCCTCTGCTCCTTGTGAGGAAGCTGTAGACTGCAATGAGGTCTCCCCTCAGTCTCTTCTTCTCCAGGCTGAACAAACCAAGTGACTTTAGCCGCTCCTCATATGACTCCCTCTCTAAAACCTTCACCAACTTCACGGCCCTCCTCTGGACACTCTCCAGTAGCATTAGATCCTTTTTACCCTGTGGCGCCCAGAACTGCACACAGTGCTCCAGGAGAGGCTGCACCAGTGCAGAGCAGAGTGGGACAATCACCTCCCTCGCCCGGCTGGCGATGCTGTGTTTGATGCACCCCAGGACATGGTTGCCCTCTTGGCTGCCAGGCACACTGTTGGCTCATGTTCAACTTGCTGTCGAGAAGAACCCCAAGGTCCATCTCTGCAGAGCTGCTTTCCAGCATCTCATCCCCCAGTCTGTATGTACACCCAGGGTTGCCGTGTCCCAGATGCAAAATCTGGCACTTGCCCTTGTTGAACTTCATGTGGTTGATGATCGCCCAGTTCTCCAATTTGTCCAGATCCCTCTGCAGGGCCTCTCTGCCCTTGGGAGTGTCAACAGCTCCTCCCAATTTTGTGCCATCGGCGAATTTACTTAGTATTCCCTCAAATCTTGTCTCCAAGTCATTTATGAAGATATTAAAGAGTACTGGACCATGATTGTATGTCATTAAGATCATATTCAAAAGAATATTATAGTGGTCATGGTATGTGTGGATATTAGTACTGGAAAACCAGTAGTCATAAAATTAGTGTTTAAGGCTTAAAAAATTAGTCACAGAAGTGCTTCATCATTGTAAGATTTTCCTTTTCAGAAGCTTAATCACAGAATCCAGATTTCTCTGTAGATGCAGGAGAAAAGAAACCCCCAACCAAATCAATTTGCAGGTGTGTTTTAGCAGAACTTTTCAGATACTAATCTTTGCCTCCTGTGACAAACTGACATTTCAGTGTGACCAAACTGACCTCAGGAAATGGGACTTGTGATCACACTGTGTTTTCCTCTCTGTCCAAGTATATATGTATCTGGATGTGACCCCATCCTGAACTAGCTGGCTCACTTCCTACAAACCTCACATAAGTGACCAGGTAACAGGAGTGGTGCTGCTGCAGGAAGGGCTGTAGCTCAGCTCTGATGTTTCAGACACAAGAAGATCTGCCCAGGAACAGACTTATAAATGTATTTAACACAGGAAAAAGCTTCAGCTTGATCTAGGACTTATCCACCAACAGAAAAAATCTATATAATTAATACATTTGTAATTCAATTTTTCGTTTTATTTTTCCCCTGTGACCCGAAGAGCAGCGACATCTTCCCCACCCCTTCATGGTCCTTATGCACATTTTGAGTATTCCTGCTGCTGTGGTGTCCTTGTGCCTCTAGGTGGAACTGAAGGGACTGAGAAGACTTTGTGATAGGACCTGTACAAACACACATCCAGCGTTTCACAATTAGCGTAATCTCTGCCTTAAAGAGTTTCTGTCTAAACAGCCAAGATATATTGTTGAAAGACAAACAAGCCTGTATGTTGAACGGCTTGCTCTGAGCAGAAAAGCAGGGGTTTATACAGACTTCAAGGTGTATTCATTAAGCAATTGGTGACTCCTTTCCTCGGTACCCACCACCAGGAGCACCTCCTGAAAATGATGGCACTATTTTATATCACTTTCTAGCCCTTATTTCTCTTGAACCAAAGTCCCATTAAACCGTCAGTACCGTTAAATCCTCAGTATATATGCAAAAATTTTAGATAGTTAAATTAAATGGATTTTGGTTTTTGCATAGTTTCCATGATTTAGAGGTGGTAACCGCTCTTTTAAATAAATTGCAGGAGAATAGACAATAATTTCAAAGTATGTGGACTGACCATGACATTTTATCTTTGTCGGTTTTTTCCTACTCAATAAGGATTTAAAACTCATTTAGAAACACTAGTGTTACAGATACCTTTTAACATATGCAAAGTAATAAACTATACTCTAAATATTTGAGAGTTACTAAAATAATTCTTACTGTTGTTCCTCCTTTCCATCACTGTTTAGAAATAGACTCAACTATATCCAGATATAGTGTATCATTTTTTTATTTGTGATCACGCTCAGACAAGGCAAAGATATGGCTACTTTTGCCATGGTCTGCAGGAGGAATCTAGTGAAATATTTAGTATTGCTGCATAGTTGTCTACAAGAGAGAGATTTTTATGATCTTTTTTCTATTGCATATCTTGTGTGAGAAAGGGACAGAAAACAAGATGGCTTAACTTTGTCTTCTTTATAGAATACATTTATCTTCCGACATGTCAACATTTTTCATGGAAGTGAATTTCACTTGCTGGCCATTTCTCCAGGCTTTTTTTAGTATTTGCTTCCCACAAAATCCAAGAAAACAAATCTTCAGTGCAGAATTTTGTGTGACATCTACAACATGACAAGGAGAGTTGTACAGACTCGTTAATACTGTCTCTCTCAAGTCTGCTAAAGGCAATCAGGCTTATTCTGCTGCTTATGCACTGTGGTGCTTTACCAGTGGTGCTTCTTTAATTTCTGATTGAGTGGGTCATATAAAAAAAAATCAACGGTTCCATCATGTGTCTGAGATTTTTCTCATAATATGTCAGCAGTGGGAGGTGGAGAATAGGAGTAGGAGTAGAAGGAAAAGTACTCAAGTTTTTTGTTTGTTTGGTTGTGGAGGTTTTTTTCTGAAATCAGAAGGAGTGTTATAATAACTACAGCATGTTGGGATCAGGTCCTTACAGTGTAATTCTTCAGCCCACAGCTATGCAGTATGTTTGTCTATATTGTCCTAAAGGTTCTCAGTTGTCAGGTAAAAGCTGTCTGAGTCACTGCAGATTGAATTCTTTTTCCTTCATCATTAGCTCAGGAAAGTCAGTAATGATCAATCCTGATGAGGTTTAAAATTCTGTTCTCTACTCCTAATTTCTCCAAAGGGGAAGTGGCATTTCTGTTTTTCTTGTCAATCTTACTTTATTAAGGGCATCTTTCCACTGCAATCAGGAACTTGAAAGTGTGACCTGGGCCACTCGTAACCAATATAGGCTGTGCTGAGAGGCAGGAGCAAATATTTTGTTTGCCTGTGGCCCTGGGTAAATGAGCAATAACTTGACTGCAATAGCGGGCATCAGTGTGAGCTGCTCTAACTGGCTGAGGTTATTCCTAAGTAGCTGGACCACACTGGCAGCCATGTTATATTCATATGGTAGGCTAAGATGAAGACTGTCATGTACTGCTATTTCGTAGATGCAAGGCAGACATATTCTGAGGATTCTAAAAGCTGGTTTGGAAATAATATTCAAGCTGTCATTCTAATTTGGTCCTTCTTTGCGAGAAATGCTCACTATAGATTTGAGATCCTCTGTGTCTAGAAATGCAGTTCTAGTTTGGTCCAGTTACTTACATCAGTTAGCACTGAGACAACGGAACCAGAAAACTGAATAAAATAGCTATTCTTCCCTCTCCATTTCTCTTTTCTCTCTCTGCCATAGTAACTGTATGAGCTGCTGCAGATAGGAAAACAGAAAATTCGTCTTCCTTGCCACAAGAAGCAGCCACATACTCTTTGCAGTGATGCAGATTATAGTCAGTTTAGAGTATTTGTATTTCTGGTATTAAACATGAAGTCTTGATAACATTTTTTTCAACTATCAGGATTTTTAAGGAATTAATTTACTGTGTATTCATCAGCCCATTGCCCGCTTCCCTCCTGAGGGTTCTGTAGCAGCGTGGTTACTCTCCCCATCCAGAAAGCAATAAATACTCTCCTTTACCATTTAGAAAATATTGCTGCGTATCTAGAAGGAAAATCAGTTAAATTAGATTTATTTTTGAATACCAGAGAAAACATGCACACACAAAAAACTTTTACATTACATATTAAATAAAATTACTCTGAAAGTCAGGCTGGAATTTGGAAAAAAGTGTGTTTGTGTTATGTATGAATGTATGGGTGTATTGTACACATTTGACAAAGATCCATAAAATACGTATATATTTAGAGTGCTTAAAAATACTTTCTATTTTTTTCTCCTGAAATCTAGGTATTAAAAGCAACATAAATGATGCATTGCATTGACCTTCTCCTTATTATTTATTATATTCTACTTACATCAGGAACAGGAAAATAAGCATCATGTCCAAGGACATCATGGTAATTGTCTGTAAGAAGCTTTCCAATGACTTCTTGCACTTACGAGTTTCTAATATCTCCGTTTTATCACTGAAGCCTAGTAAACTCATTATTTCTGCATCATCCATACCATTCCACAGCGCATGAAATGGACCAGTCAGGCTGTCTTTTCCTATTGCTTTTCTTACTTTTCTGAGAACTGTAACTCTGTAAAGGAAACAACTCTTACAAACTCTGTTTTGTTTCCAAAAGAATAAAATAAGATTGGCCTTGCTGCTCCCTGGAGTTTCGGACTTCCGTTGACAAGAAGCCAGAGAGTTGTGATCAATGGGGCGGAGTCTGGTTGGAGGCCTGTATCTAGTGGAGTGCCTCAAGGGTCAGTTCTGGGACCAATACTGTTCAATATATTCATCAATGACTTGGATGAGGGAATTGAGTGTACTATCAGCAAGTTTGCTGATGACACCAAGCTGGGAGGAGTGGCTGACACGCCAGAAGGCTGTGCTGCCATCCAGCGAGATCTGGACAGGCTAGAGAGTTGGGCGGGGAAAAATTTAATGAAATATAACAAGGGGAAATGTAGAGTCTTGCATCTGGGCAGGAACAACCCCAGGTTCCAGTACAGGTTGGGGAATGACCTATTAGAGAGCAGTGTAGGGGAAAGAGACCTGGGGGTCCTGGTGGACAGCAGGATGACCATGAGCCAGCACTGTGCCCTTGTGGCCAAGAAGGCTAATGGCATCCTGGGGTGTATTAGAAGGGGGGTGGTTAGTAGGTCCAGAGAGGTTCTCCTTCCCCTCTACTCTGCCCTGGTGAGACCTCATCTGGAATATTGTGTCCAGTTCTGGGCCCCTCAGTTCAAGAAGGACAGGGAACTGCTGGAGAGAGTCCAGCGCAGGGCCACAAAGATGATTAAGGGAGTGGAGCATCTCCCTTATGAGGAAAGGCTGAGGGAGCTGGGTCTCTTTAGCTTGCAGAAGAGGAGACTGAGGGGTGACCTCATTAATGTTTATAAATATATAAAGGGTGGGTGTCACGAGGATGGAGCTAGGCTCTTCTCAGTGACAACCAACAGTAAGACAAGGGGTAATGGGTTCAAGCTGGAACACAAGAGGTTCCACTTAAATGTGAGAAGAAACTTCTTCTCAGTGAGGGTGACAGAGCACTGGAACAGGCTGCCCAGGGGGGTTGTGGATTCTCCTTCTCTGGAGACATTCAAAACCCACCTGGACGCCTTCCTGTGTAACCTCACCTAAGTTTTCCTGCTCTGGCAGGGGGATTGGACTAGATGATCTTTTGAGGTCCCTTCCAATCCCTAACATTCTGTGATTCTGTGATTCTGTGACAAGGCAAAGGGTGCGGGCAGTATTTCTGAATTTGGTGTCAGGCTGCAGTGAGGGACAGCAGCTCCCTGGGGTCAGGGCCGGGAGCAATGGGGGCTCCCCAGGGTCCGTCAGGGCAGGGTCGGGCAGCTGGGGCCTGTCCCACTGCCCCAGCCAGGAGCAGGGCAGCCGGGGCACCGGGGCAGCCCCAGACCCAGGCATTGCGCGCCTCCATTGGGGTGGGATGAGGACAGGCTGGGATGTGGGTTCACGAGTGTGCCCAGCTCCACATGGCCCGTGGCCAGGCAGGACAGGGCTGTGGGGAGCAGGAGACCAGCCCTGCTGCGGCATTGCTGGGACAGGGGCTGGTGACCCTGGGGGGCTGACATGGGGTCCTGACCTGTGAGTAGGTGGGGCAATCCCCAGAGCAAGGATCTCGGCTGGGACATGGTGTCCTGGTAGTGCCCTCAGGGCCCTGGCTCTTACCACTCTTTGCCTCTTATATGGTTTCAACTCAGAACTTTTCTCTTTCCAGTAAGGAGAGAGGCTAGTCCTTCAGAGATGCGAGTTTGTAGCTCAACAAACTGGCACTTTTCTGCAGTGCCTGAAAAGGACTCAGGAGATAAATGTTTTTAGCACCGCTGACCTCCAATTCAGTCTCCAGCTCCCTAGACGTCTTTGTGTGTTTGTGTACAGGCAGGAGGCAAAAGTCATACAGAAACCTGCAGAAGCTAACACAGTGCAGGAAAGGATGAATATCCACACATTATGGGGCACAGGTACCAAAAATCTGATTTTAAAATTATCTCCTAATTTCTGTTGTAAAACCAAGTTTTCATTTGTTTACAACTTCATCTAAATATGACTGGACTGATTGTTGTAGGTGCATCAGATATTAGTCTCTGCCTGAAATTTAAAGGGGGTGAAATTTCAGTTAAATTAGCAGTCATTTCTTAGTGTAGAATTTATGATTATTTTTTTCCTGGTACCTAAAGTTGTCTCTTTGAAAAGTTCTAGGTCTCACATACTGTGGAAGAGGATATACACTGTCAAATACATGTGGGTAGGCACCTCTGTGAAAATATCCCATACACAGCCAAGATAAGAATTTCTGAAAAATCTCACATTTTGTATAATATGTTGAGTTTTATTAGTGGTTGATTACTAAACTTTTTGAAGACTGACTCTGTCCTAGGCATTTCAAGTGTCCTTTAAATTATTTCTGATAGCACCAAAGCATCAGTGTGGAGCTTGGCTATAAGAAATTAAAACAGAAAAACAACTATGTCTTGATGCCAAAGGAAAAGAGCAGCCTAGTTGCCAAGCCTGTGAGTGAAGAGGAAGACCTGGGGGAGTTGTAAGGAGGGAATATTGGCACAATGAGTAGGACAGAGAGAGATGGTGGCAAGAGAAACCAAGTGGGCAGATTTGAAGCAGTAGAGGAGGAGGGAGTAAAAGGCATTTAAGGGAGGGAGACTGCAGCAGAAGTGAGGAGAGAGGAGAGGGAAAAAACAAGTGCAGCAAAAATAAAACAATATAAAATGAAAAAGTTATGACTACAGCAATACACTCCTTTCAGAACCCGAGGGGAAAAAAAAAAACATCGTTCCTGTATTTTAGAGGGTTGTCAGTAAAATATAGTGGAATTTCAAAGTGGGAGGTTGAGATGGAGTCTTGCTTGTTTATCTTTTAAACCTAAGAAATTCCATAAATCCAGAAAGCCCTAGGATAAAATAACTGTATTAATAATTTCATTTGTCCACTGGAGTTCTAGAAAGTTGGAAAATGCCAGGACTGAAGTTGTCTGTGTAATTTTAATTCAGTCATTTAGCACATATGTGCTTTGGTGCCATTTTAAATTACATAATCTTGTGCTTCTTGTTTACTGTAAGACACTTCACTCAGTGCATGGAGCATGTGTTCTCTGAAAATCAATCAAGAGTTTTAGAACATCACTTACTCCAGGAACTGGAGGGTGTACATCAACTGGGGTTTTCCTGGGAAAGAAGTGAAATCATTCTCATAGGTTTCATGAGCTTACAGAGCTGGAAGTCCAATTAAAGAAAGGGTCAAAAATGTGACAAAGAGCAAAGAAAAAAATGCAAAAGCCTCTGAAGGGGATGTAGAACAGAGTGCTGGTGATTGTCAAGAGGAGCACTAAGTTCTGCCCAGGAGCTGGATAGTGGCTGATGTCACGTCCCACCCGGAGGTATGAGTGGGAGGGGGAGAGGTGACTCAGGTTCCTGGATCCCCTTGGCTGGAAAACAGTATACACAATACTTAAGGTCCATAAACAAAAGGCTTTTATTTTGCAGCTTGGCCCAATTAGCAAATGGTTTGGTGGCAGAAGGATTTACATTATTGTAGGTTCAACTGGTAAACATTAAAAGTTTGAGGCATATGCAGGGCCGTAAATCTTATGTTACTATATTACGTATAAAAAGGAAAGCAAATGAATAGAAGTATAGGAAGGAAAGAGAGAAAAGAGAGAGAGAGACAGAAAGAGAGAAAGAGAGAAAGAGAGAGAGAAGAAAGAGAGAAAGAGAGAAAGAGAAGGAAGGAAGGAAGGAAGGAAGGAAGGAAGGAAGGAAGGAAGGAAGGAAGGAAGGAGAGAAAAAGATTTCACTATCCTTATGGCTCTGCTTTATGTGTGATGGAGTTTGCAGTCTTGGATCCAGTGATGTGTGGTGTCCTCCACTGTCTTGTTCAGAGAGACTGGTGAGCAGAGTGGTCCTCAGGATGGTGGGTGGGTGCCACCGGTGCTTGCACAAGGTTGGGCCTTTATAGCCCTCTGGGTTGCCCACTTGCGTAAGTTTTGCTTTGGTCTACCAAGAGCAAATTAGTATTACTATTAATGTATCTCATTTGACTAATAAAAGCTGTACAACAATCGTATCTCTGTGGTTGCAAAATGTTGGCTTGGGAAAACCAATAAATCAAAGTAAAATAGGGACAAAAATCAATTTACAAACATTGTGCTGGATGTTGGAGGAAAACCACTAAAGCTGCTGTGTCCTTCAGTGAAGACAGATGCAAATGGTGACTGTGCTTGTTTGTGAGGGCAGATATTTTATATCTAAGTTTGGTCTTTTGTGGAGGTGTTATTGGGAGAGATAGAAAAGTCTGGGGGTGTGATAGCAAAAGATAGGCAAGTCTCGAGCCATCTTGAAGTGTCTTGGCTCTTCCCTTAGTGTCATGCTGGGCCTATCAGAAGATGGAGCTACGTGCTCTCCAACACACCCCCCACCTCCTGTATCAGCCAGCCCACCTTTGTCTGTGGCTCGTTAGCTTGTCGTTGATATGTAAATTGCAATTCGCCTTATACTGAATGTCCCATCTCCTGCTCCTTGGAATGTCTCCTGTGGCTGGATGAACTGGTTTTGCCACAATCCTTTTCAGTCTCTGACAGCTGAGGACAGAAATACTTTGCATGGAGAAGGAAGTCGTCACAGAACATAGCACAGGATTTCAGCAGAGGGAAGAACAGCTTCACACCTAAGGTTGCTATGGAGAACTGGATTCTTGTCTTCCCTGTGTCTTCCCTGTGCTGAGTCATTTCAATCCTGGATGACTGAAAGCTGACAAACAGTGTCACAATCTACAGGAAGGGCAACAGGGATGACCCTGGCAACTACAGGCCTGTCAGCCTCACTTTTATTCGTGACAAAATCACAGAGAAGATTGTTCTGGGAGTTATCGAAAAATATCTGAATGACAACTCAGCCAATGGTCCCAGCCAGCATGGGTTCTTGAGGGAAGAGTCCTGCTTTACAAATTTAATTTCATTCTATGACAGGGGTACCTCACAGTATTCTCCTGGACAAGATGTCCAGCATACAGCTGGATAAAAACACAATGCAGTGGGTGAGCAATTGGCTGACGGTCCGCACTCAAAGGGCTCTAGTAAATGGTGCTATGTCGCACTGGTGACCAGTCACTAGCGGGGTTCTGCAGGGATCCATCTTAGGGCCAGTACTCTTTAATGTCTTCATAAATTACTTAGACACAGTACTTGAGGGAATACTAAGTAAGTTCGCTGTTGACACAAAATTGGGAGGAGCTGTTGACACTCTCAAGGGCAGAGAGGCCCTGCAGAGGGATCTGGACAAATTGGAGAACTGGGCAATCATCAGCCACATGAAGGTCAACAAGGGCAAGTGCCGGATTTTGCATCTGGGACACGGTCAACCCTGGGTGTACATACAGACTGGGGGACGAGGTGCTGGAAAGCAGCTCTGTGGAGAGGGATCTGGGGGTTCTGGTTGACAGCAAGTTGAACATGAGCCAACAGTGTGCCCTGGCAGCCAAGAAGGCAACCATGTCCTGGGGTTCATCGCCAGCTGGGCGAGGGAGGTGATTGCCCTGCTCTGCTCTGCACTGGTGCAGCCTCACCTGGAGCACTGTATGCAGTCTGGGCGCCAGTGATAAAAAAGATTTATATCTTTAAGCTACTGGAGAGTGTCTAGAAGAGGGCTACGAAGTTGGTGAAGGGTTTAGAGAGGAAGCCATATGAGGAGCAGCTAAACTCATTTGGTCTGTTCAGCCTGGAGGTTACTGAGGCGAGACCTTATCGCAGTCTACAGCTTTGTCACAGGGGGCAGAG